>NC_080026.1:124081146-128881146 GCF_030020395.1 Manis pentadactyla | reverse complement strand
AATAACAAACACGTAAATGGATTATTTCAAATAATAATAAGTGTTAGAAGAAAAAAAGCTGTATGAAATAGAGAGTGAGTGACCAGGATATGTGTGAGGGGCTCTTCCTGCTGATTTGGTAATATAGTGCTCTCTGAGGAGGAGACCTTCCAGCTAGGACACTGATGATGATGAGATAGCCATGTGACTAACTAGGGGGAAGAGTGTTGCTGGCCGAGAAAATAGTAAGTACAAAAGTGCTGAAATGTCCAAGGAACAGTGAACAGAGGTAGAAAATGTGGCTGGAGACTTGGGGAGGAGCCATCTCTCACAGGGCTGGGAAAAAAAATTTGAATTGATTTTTTAAAAACTGTAATGGAAAGCCACTGATGGGCTTTCATCAGAGGTGTGAAATAATCTTATTTATGCTTTAACATAAGATCGCTCTGGATCATCTGGACTAGTAATAAGACTCTTGCAAGGGGAAAGGTGATAGTGGCTTGGATTGGAGCCATAGCCATGGAGTTAATGAGGAATGGTTGATGTTGGATTATGTGTGGGGACAGAATGTTCCAGAGTGAGGGAAAGAGAAGAATCAAGGATGAGCTAGGATTTTGGCCTAAGTAATTGAGTGGTTGGCAGTGCTGTTTATTAAGGAAGATTGAGTGGGATGGAGTGGAGTCAGCTTGCATTATGGCCGTGGTAAATCTGCGATGCGTATACATCATCCGAGTCACAATGGTGATGAGGCAGTTGGACATACAAGTCTGAAGTTTAGGGCACAAATCAGAGCTGGAGATAAATCTGGGAGCAGCTGGCATACAGTTAGTATTTCAAGTCACAGGCCTGGCGTGATCACCATCCTGGACTATTAGAGTGTAAATGGAGAAGAAAAAGTGACCAAGCACAGAGTGTTGGGCAGAGCCAAAATGCTGCTAAGAAAATGCTAATGAGTTGGTGGTTATTACTCATTATTTAAGCATTTTAGTCATTTGTCTCAGAAACAGAGACACAAAAATAGGGTTTACTGGTAGCACAGGATCTACTCAGACCTCTGTTTTATCATTGCTAAACTGGAACTAGAATTCTTCGATATGTGTTTGAAGATGAACTGGTTAATATAACTGAAGGTCCATGCTCTACTACCTGCAAGGGGGCCTTCATGTGCATTAAGATACTGAGATGTTTCAAAAGCTTTAAGCAGTTTTTGATGACATTATAGGGCCTTTAAGGGAAGATTTTAAATTATCCTTTCCATTTCATATTTGAAATTTGCCTCAGTATTACAAAGGTGACTAGTGATGTTGATAGCAGAACCAGGTTTATCTTCAAAGACATTTTAATTTTAGTCTGAACTCATTTCATAGCTTCCTGTATTAAAAAAAAACACCTTTTAGCTAAGAATATTCAGGTTATAAATGACTCAGCTACTGTTAAAGTTTAACATCTTTTAAAGTAGGTTGTTAGAATTGAAATATCTGCTGTACTTCTGTTATCAATGATGTCAGTTCATTTCTCCTGATTTGGTGTGTGAAGATGTCAGTTCTGTTAACTCCCTCTTTTCTTATCCCTAGAGGTGACCAGTCCCGGAAGAGAGCTGGGGATGAGTTGGCTTATAGTAAGTAATGATGATCCTCACCGTCTTGGATGGTTTTGTGGTGTTAGGCAGCCGTGGTGGTGGCCGTGCAGTGAGTGTCATGATACCCAAGGTGTTCTTGATGGTGGTCTCTTAAGCACTGTGTGATCAGGGTCAGACTGTTCTGCAAGCTGGTGATGGTTCTCAGGCAGTTGTCAAGAGGCTACCAGATTCTTTAATCTCTACTAGAATGGGATAATGATCGATCCAGCCTCACTTCCTGCTGATCGAGCCCCTTTTCCTTTCACTCAAACCACATAGTTTTGAGGTTGGTTGTTTTTAGTCTCTTTGGGCGATTGGGAGAGGGGCGAAAAATATGTGTTAGATAAACAGATTGCCACCACTGTCGGATACTGTCTACTGTTCATACTTTTTTCTGCTCCAATGTTTTTTCAGACAGCTCTTCCACATGTGCAGGCTCCAGAGGGTACAGATAGTGAATGTATTGAATGTACTTTCCTTCCTGAGAAGAGGACACACTGGAGCTGCAGAGACTGTATTCAGAGCACAGCGGGGACATGCAGGAGCTCTGTCACACAGCTGTTCTTGGAAGAGGATGTTGGACTTCTTACTTGGGCTTGTAATTTTAAAAAACAAAAAACTTATAAAAACAAAAAAAAAACAGTCAGTTGCTGCTAGACTTGGGGATAATTTTGAAATGGGACAATCTTCTAATGAGTTTATCTATAGATTCCATGAGGAACAAGCATCTTGAAAAGTGACTGTTGTTAAGAGAAATCCGGCAGCCAAAAATTCAGCAGCGCCCTCCAAAAATACAAGAGCAGAAGAAACTTTTTTTCCTCCAAAGCACTTGTTTTGTTCATTTGTGGACTTGGCACTTCCGCATAGTGTTTTCACACATCAAGATCTCTTTTGCTTTAAAATCAAGCAGATTGTTACAATACAGTATTTTTCACCCATAACCAAAACAAACCCCTTTGAAAGAGTTGGTCTTTGTTTAGCATTCAGAGGTTGTGTTAAAGGAAAATGCTAACTCTGCTTTCACTATACCTTTTTCCTCCACCAGTTCACAACTTTTTTCTACTCTGTGCCTTGAGCTTTGTGCACTTTGCAACTCTGTGACCATGTTGTTGAACTCACAAATACATCCTTAAAAAGTTTATGGCATCAAAGATTTACCCCATCACATCAGGTGTGATTTCATGGCAGGATGCTAGGTAAGTGGGAAAATAGAAACATGTTGTGCATTGGTCCATTTCCCTCTGCCTCACCATAGCATATTCGTGTTAATGTTGGGGACCAACTCTTGTAGTACATTTCCATTCCCTCTATTGCTTAACAGGATTTTGACAGATGCTGAACTACTGGCATTATGCTAATCTGGGGTGGGCAGTACTTTAGCACTAAAGCTTCCTTTTTAGTATTGAGAATTATCCAATGGTAAAAGCTGGTTCCTGTGATGCTCTAGGAAGTAGATATGGTTATTAAATTCAAATATAATCAGTGGTGTGGGATTGCTGATCCATTTCATTTTAAATAGGTGAGATAGGTACTTTAAAAAAACCCAGTAGTCTACATCTTTTAAATGTTTTAGTCGAGTGTAATAGGGAAGAAGGAGCCCTGCTGGCTTGAGGGTCCCTTCCAGCTGTGGCAAAGCTGTATTTTTTGTTTTTTTTTCTACACCCACAGTGCTATTCAGTTGCTTATAAAAGACTGTTTTTGTTTTTGAAAGTCAAAGAAAAATAGAAAGATGTGGCAAGGGAAAGTATTTGTCTCTCATTTTGCTTGCATCTAAATTGAGCATATGCTTGACTCTATTTGGCTGTGTCAGACTACTGTTTACCTCTTCAGAGAACGTGGCCAACAAAAGAAAATGTATCAGGGATACTGGCACTCTCCTGACTTGCAGGTTTTTCAGAGTTGCCTCTGACAATTCAGTTTGTCCTTTTTTGGGGAACAGGCTGGGTGGGAAAGTTAGAAGTGTGATATTGGGAGCAAGTAAGTCACCTAATAGAAGTCCTCTGTGCAATTATTACTCAGAAGTAAAAGTAAAGATGATCAGATTAATTTTTTTAAGTACTTATCAACTGGAGTTAGAAGTCTTTGTGGAGGACTTTGAATTGGACTCATTTAACTTGCGTGAGCATCTTGGATTGTATTAGTAAACACTGAATTACTGTAAATATATACAGTCTCCCACTATGCCCCGTACAGTTTGATTTGCTATACTAATAACATTCTGGTATTAAGGAAGAATTCCATTTTATCATAAAGTTCCAAATTTTATTTTTCTCAATAGAGTGCTTGCTGCAGGCTTCTGAATAACACCTGCAACTGAACTTTCTCCTGAGTGGTTTTAATAATATTTCTTAAAGGAATAAAATTGGGATGTCTCTTTAAGTGTGGATGAACTATTCAGTATCCTAAATGCTTTTTCTGGGAGAGAGTGTTATTTAGCCAACAAACAGAACTTTCCCAATAAAAGCATCGTATTATGATGTGAATTGGCATTAAAATATTTACATATTTTGCATTATTAAGTTTATGGAAAAATCTTTTATGTTGTGTTTTGTTTTTTTTTTTTTATGTGTTAACAAAAGGTAGGCAAAGTTTGCAAAATTTAGTTTCTCTCAATTGTTGCACAATGAGTGCAGCTAGCTGTGGCTCAGGGCTTGGTACTGAAAGCAGTGACTAGAAGGCACTATAGGAAGAATGCACACTTTCTCCCAGAGCTTGTGACCTGATTGTTGTTCATCAGGGCTATGGCCCTTTCAGGTCCACTGCAGTATGAGGAACCTGTTTATTTCAAATTGAAATTGACCTTGCTTATTTAATGGGGATTCTTAACAAAATTCTTAGTTTGCAACATGAGAAGAAATAAGATTTGCCCTCCATTTTATATTGACCAGCCACAGTTTGCCAGAAAGTGTTTTCTTCTCATGTTTACTAGTATTCTTCTTGCCCGTACAGTATATAGTTTCTCCACCCCAGTTAAATGCTTGCCTTTGTGGGGTCCCAATCACTGAAGACAGAAAATTGTACACGTAGGCTGACTGTCTCATTAGTCGGCACACACAGCTGATTTGGCCAACCTAGCTAATGTGTGTGCACTAGACCTTCCAAAAGAAAGCCAATTCAGTCACCTTGAAATAATGACATGTAGAAGTAAATAGATGATCGTTTGAGAGACGGTACTTATTTTAAAGGTTGGCCTTAAGCTTCAGTAAGTGTCATCTCATGTCCTCTGTTGTCATAGCTGCCTGTAACCCGACAGGAACTACTGCTTTGTTTTCTGTGGGGCTGAAAGCAAAAGCTGGTGTTGTGACTCCTAACCTTACGGTTCTTAGGTTGAGCTAGTGAGAAAAAACACAAATCTGGATGCATGGGTTGTGTGTGATTAAATTTTGTGGAAAATTTACTTTTTTTCTGTCTGTTTGGCAAGTTTGAGGCAGTTCCCCTCCCTTTCTGTGGGGTATAGGATGAAAACCAGTTTGTGAATTAAGTGAGATTGCAGAAGAAAGGATGCCATGGCCATTAATGCATGCATGTCTCCAGCGCTGCTGCCCCGTTAGGTTGCCACTCCCTGGCTGCATGCCCTGCTCTCTGTCAAGTTGCAAATTTGCACATAAAGAATTCCTCAGGTAGAGTTCGCATGTGCACCATCACCTCTCAGTAGTTTGTATTGACCGAACAAGGGATTCCAAAGTGTTTCAGCACAAAAGGAGAACTTTAGGGTGGTGGTCTGTGCATGTGTCCTAGCAAACGTAATGGTGATCTAGGAAACAATGTTGGTTTCTACGGTTACACGGTGAGCAGGAGCACTTGTATCATAGTATTTAAAGAGTCCTGTTTAATCTCCCAGAGTGACCCTTCCAGATTTTGTGTTCTTGTTGAGACTGGCTGTTTTCTTCTGTTTTATCACAGCTAATTAATCCCATGATTATTATACAAGAGGCATTGCCCTTGAGCAAAAATTCAGTCGTTTAATAAGCAGCTATTAAAATAACTGAACATTGTTTTATGAATATACACTAACCTGAGATAACTAAAAAACTTCCCAACTAAAAGGCAAAACAGAAAATACATTAGCTGTCCAGTCATTGTTTGTTTGGGTGTTTGGAGTTGACTTTTTTTTTTATGGTGTCTCATTGAGATTCAGAATATTATGTTTACTTTAATCCAGGCCTGGGCCTCTTTAAGGTGACTTTAAAATTTAAGATCAGAATGTGACTTAACCGACAACGAGGACCTTTTTGGTTGTGGTTAATTTTCAGTATGATTGTATAAGATGAAGTTCATGTTTATTAGAAGTTAAAAAGGATCATAGGAGTTGCTGGAGAAAAGGCTTTCCTATTACTTTCATTACCTTGTTGGAATTTGCTTCGTTTCTGGCCACCAGAAAACATGAGAGAACTTCTCTTCTTTTCCAAGGGAGACGATTCCTCCTGGTCCCCACTGTTTACTAACTGAATCATTGACACTTTTCCTTCCCCACTGGCAAAGACCCTGTTTTGAACCTCTTTCTGGAGCCAGGCGGCACAAGTACACATCCTTTTTCTGCTTACGTGGATGGAGTGGCTGTGGGAGAACTGAAGAAAATGCTCATCAGAGGTACATTGGTATAGGACCCTGGCATACACTGTATCCTGGCCGGTTGGAAATCACTCTCATTTCTGGTTGGACTGCATTGTTTAGAAAAATGTTAATGTCTTACAATTCTGGGAAATTTGTAGTGTGACTCTGGGGTGAATTCTGTGGTTTGAAACAAATTAATATTTTGTATTGATTCTGACATGTCATTTCAATGTTGTGACTATGTACTAAATGCAATAAGACTGTGGATGTTCTCTTAGAAGAGTAGGTTTTGTTAAACAGATGGCAATTTAATTGCTGCCATCAGTCCTGTTTGTTAATATTGCAGCCATGTAATTCAGGAGAAATGATTCAAATGTGAAGTAGTGGGGAGTTATGGCTGGAAACAGGAATGCTTATGAGTAAATGGGAGGTCAAATGCAGACGAGAGGCTTTGCCACCCACCAGCATGGCCAGAGCAAGAATGAAGCAATGAAATCTAGCCCCTGGTGGTGCTTGTTGGAAAGCATGGTGGAGTTCAGAAAAGGGTGTTCTGTATATCAACTTTTTTATTAACCAAGAAAAACAAAACAGTGGATGAAACTTTTATTGACCGGGGGTTCAAAGCCAGCAACTTTGTCTCTGACCTTTAACTCTTGATGGACTTTGAGTCACTACTTCTGTATTAGAGTGTGTACCATCACTCTAAAATGTTGTGGTTAATGAAATAAATCTTGTACAGATGTCCTTGGCCTTGTTATGTTGATACCTGGTTCGCTGGAAACTTTGTTGCAATACAGACCATATGATTGGGCTTACAGGCACATTCATAATTTCTCCTACAGGAGAATCATCCTCAGCATGTCTTTCCCACTGTGGTTAATTAGCCCATAGGGTGGACTGTCCATCTTGACCTCTGTACCAGTGATCTTAAAAAGTATGTGTTTAATTATATACCATAGTTACTTATTCTATATACATATATAGTATATATACATATGTGCATACATATGTAGTTTTTCTTTTATAAACACTGGCCTATTGTGGACCTTTCTGATGTGGGAATTTTTTTGCATTGGCTGTACCATGCTTTTTAGAAATAATTCCTTTGTGTTTTCTTGCTATGGAATTAGTAATATCCACTAGGTTTTTTATAATCCTGTGTAATTTTAGTTTCCCTTGGTTTCTCTTAAGTGTCCTTCCTTATAGTGTTCTCAGAGTGCGGATTCTCATCTCTTTGTTGAAGCCTAAGCTGTATTGTTACGGCATCTACTTTTTGATTACCACCCACAGCAGGATTCAGTGACTTTATCTTTTTTCTCTGCATTGAAATCACCTGACAGTTTCTTTCTTCAGCTTTTTTCCCCCCAGCCAAATAGGGAGCTGTTTAAAACCTTTCCTTTTTCTTAGCAGGTTTCTTTTACTGAGTATAAAAGTTTTCTACTAGTGCCAGTTATTTGCATGTGTTTATGTGTGATTAATTTATTTCCTCTATTGGCCTATTTCTCAATAATACAAAGTTATAATATTTAATAGCACAGCTAATAAATTAGATCTGATGGAGATATATATATATAAAATTCCCTTGCAGCCTCCAGTAAGAAAATAAACATTTTTTTGCAAACCAAATCTAACATTGTGTTTAAGTATAACAAATGATGGCTTAATTTGGGTTTATCTCAGGAATGCAAAGTCATTAATATTAGGAAATCAATTAATGTGACTTATCTACTAAGGGATTAATGCTGTTAATGATCAAATTGTGAAAATCTAGAGTCTACAAGGCAAATTAGAAGACTAGAGAGTTTATCAGAGTTTGCTGGAACAAAATGAGTATGCAAATGTCAATTACATTTTCATGCATCACTTATAAGCAGTAATGGCTCTTAAATTTTTTAAATGTAATGAAGAAATAAAATTTATTGTAGGAACAAAAAGACACAAAGAACCTAAGAATAAATCTTAATAAAAAGTGTATAAGCCTTTTAATGAGAAAATTATTTTTTTTAAAAAGCCACCTTTATTGATCAAATAAATGGAGATACTGCAATGGGTAAAGATCTGGTGTCAGTTCTTTCTCCAAATTGGTTAACAGATTAATGCAGTTCCAACAAAAAATCCCAGTGGTTTGTAATGTGATGCTTGACAGGCTGATCCTAAAATATACAAAGGGCCAAGGATATCCAAGACATTCCCCCCAAGAAAGAAGAATGAAGTGTGCAGGAAAGAGGAATCACTACCAGATATAAAACTTACTGTAAAACATAGTGGTTGAAACAGTGTGGAATTGGTACAAAAATTACAAGTCAAATGAATGAACAAGAAAAAAGAGCTTGGAAACTGACTCATTCATGTACAGGAACTTTGTTTTTAAAAGGGCAGCCATTGCAAATCAACAGAGAGGAGGATTATTATTTAATAAATGGGGCTTCAGTAATTCTTCATGAAAAAAAAAAATGAAGCAGTCTTTTAAGTTTTTCCAGGTGCAAAAGTCCATCTTAGGTGGATTAAAGATTTACATAGGATAGCTACAACTATAAAACTTTCAGAAGACAATATTGAAGAATGTTTTTATGACTTTGGGGGAGTGAAGGATTTTGTAACAAGATTGAAAATGTAAACCATAAATTTAAAAATAATTTGGCTACATTTGGCTTTTCCTGATTTTGAACTTCGCTAAAGATACCCAGGCTGTTTCACCCCTGGTGAGGCATAAAGCTCAACACTGCGCCTGCTGCTCTGTAGAATACCACTGCACACATGAAGTTCACTGATGCATTATGTTGTGGATGGGCATTTGGCTCTCTTTCCCTCCCTTTTGGTTATTACAAATTATGCTTTCGTGACAATACTTGCACATATTTCCTGGGTGTATACACCTGTAACATGAGATTCTCTAAGAGCATAAACCCTGGGCTATAAGCTATACCTGTGCTCAACTTCACTAGATAATACTGTTTTCCAAAGTGGTGGTACCAATTTACACATCAATGTAAACCAAAGTTTCTGTTGTCACAATCTCTCCAGTTGTTGGTATTTTCTGTAAACCATTTGACCATTGAAAACACATCAGTTCTTGAGTTAATGTGCAAATTGGGTGCAAAGCCAATCCAAATGCCACAGAGTAATTATTTTGTAATGTAAATTAAAAATTGATAAGGAAGTGTATAAACAAAAAAATAGGAAAATCTTCATTGAAGGGGGGAAAAGAGTAACCTGCTGTACAAAAAACCATTTTTTTAAAACTGCAATTAAGTTTTCATACTGGTATAAAAATAGACAAGTTAATGGAAACAGTTTTTAAAAAATTGAAAGACTCAACTACTTTTAAGAATTTAGAGTTTGTTATGGTGGCTTTTTGAACTAATTCTGACCATGATGGGTTATTCAAGAAAAGGTGGTAGGTATAACTGGAGAAAATTTCTTCCCATCATACCATTCACCAAAAGAAATTCCAGTTGGACTAAAAATTAAAAATAAGTTATAAAAACTAGAATACAAGATAGTTAATATTTTCTTGGGGTTGCAGAGGTTTGTTCTAGGGATATAAGCAATGGCATGAAGTATAGAAGCCTGTGCAAACCAGTCAACTGACCACACTGTAGAGCACCACTCCCAGCATGTGTGTATATACATATATATTTTTAAATTTATGTACTGTACTAATACATGTAAGAGAGAATTTAGACAAAAGAGGTGAAAATGTTTAAAAATATTTTTTGTGTGTATTGTAAAAAAAAAATAGCTTTTGTTCTTCCTAAAAATTTTTCTCTTTTTAGGGAGACCCATATGATTAAAAATGCTTCATTATTTTTGGAACACCTAGTTATAACACTTTATGATAAAAATAACTTATGTCTGTTTCTAATGTAAGTTTATTTTGATGTTGGGTTTTAATGGCTATTGTACCTAAAAAAGCCACTTCGTTAAAATCTGTAGTTCCAAATGATTGTGCTTACTGAAAAACTGCTCATTTTTCAGTTCCATCCACTCTTAAAAAGTGTTTGTTGAAATCTTTATAATAAATTTCCATCTTTCTCACTGTCAGTAACTTGTTCTTGCTCAATACTTACAACTGTGATACTTTTATTATTGGTAACAAATGGGTTCAAAACCTACTGAAATTCATTTGTGGATTTCATTTCTTATGTTTAAGTGTGTACTTAGAGTTTTTATAGGTGACAATTTTTGGCAATACATTTTCCTAAAGCTGGAAACACATGACCATTTTCAGAATGCTTTTAACATGAACTTCTTTTGGAAAAACAGCTACTGTTTTACTCACCAGTAGTATATCATCTTTACCTTGAAGGGTTGGATTAAGTCTGCTTTTTTATTTTTATTATTTTGAAAATACTACTAGACTGCATATTACTGACAGGCACTTGCCATCACAAAAAAGGTTGGCAAATTGCAAACATTTAACCTTTTTATCAATAAAGAATGTATAACATCTCTAAGTTTGACAGTACTTTAAAGGAAGTTGCTTTGATATAACCAGCAAACCTCTTTGGGATTTAAATTTCTGCATCTCATAAAATACTGTAAAGGTACCCTTACGTAAGGTGATAAGATCTGTTAAGTCCAGTTGCCTTGTGGGGGCACTGCAATATTCTGGGAGAGAATGGCAGTCAGTCCCTCAGCCTCATGGAGCTCTCACGGCTGCTGTTGGTATCGTGGTTGCTGTGTATATTACATATGCTCTGTGTATATTAAGTTTTGGTAAAGCTTTACTCATGAAAGCATAACTCATGTCTTCTTTCTGCACCCTTGTGGACCATCTTGTTCAGATACCACTAGCTTACACATCAAGGGAGATTAGTTATCTCACAGAAGCCCCAAGGTTGGGCAATTACAGGGTCGACAAATACAGCAGCTCATTGACGTCATCAAGGACTTGGGTTTCTTCCAGCTTCCTGCTCTGCCAGCCTCGGTATGTTACTTGGGCCTCATATTGCTTCCCCAGGGTACTGGCTGCTACAGTTGTTAGACATGACACCAACCACGTGAGAAGAAGGCCTCTTTGTTCCCTAGCATTTTTTTCAGAGCAAGAATCTGCCTTCTGGGAAGTTAGCCTACTTTTCACTGGGTTAGAAGGTATCTGTGACCATGCCCAAACTGACACCTGGGAAGGAGAATGTGGCCACCGTAAACAGGTCTCGCTTCTTGGGGCTGTAGCTGGGCTCCTGCTCCCAATAGTCTTGGGATAGGAGGTACCTGAATAAAGCCAGGTTTGTTAGGAAAGGGGACGTGAGGGGCTGTTGGCATCTGTTGGTTGCCTGAGTCTATTGTACAGGAGTATGACTACTGCTAATTGGGAACCTTTGGAAGATGGCCAAAAAAAAAAAAAAAAAAACCACCTGATTCCACATTGTTTTCCACACACATAGACAAATACCAACTTTTCCACCTCCCCAGAACGAACTGATGTGGTTTTGTTTGAAGGATGTAGAAATTGAGAATACATAAAGATCAAGGAATACAGTCACACCCTTGACTGGAATAGCCAGGGAGTTACAAAGACAAAGCTGTAGAAGTGCATGAGCTAGCTGAACATAGGCCAAAGAAAAAGTACCTGGCTGGAAAAGAACTCTCTTGGGTATGTCTAATTTCATCCATAACAAAACTAAGTAGGGAGATGGTATATAATGATGTAAAGGTAAGAGGTGTTGGGGAACAAAAATGAGGCCATGCCAGTGAGACAGTACTTGAACACATCGACTATCAGTGAAACGACAGCTCAAAGAGCATAGGAGTGGGACGGAAATCGATGTGACCTGAGCACCTTCTGTGTGGTAATGGGTGTTACTTACTGGGTCCCTGTCTATGGGGCAGGTGTTTGGTGCATATTTTAAAAGCAATCTAGTGAGTCCCTAACCTACAGAGGTGTGAGAGGCAGCTCTGACATGGCCCCAGTGACTCCTGCCATCTGGTATTCACACCTTTGTGTAATCCCCTCCCCTTGCGTGTGAACTGGACCTAGTGACTCACTTCTAATGAAAATAAAAGTGATGGGTGTCGCTTCTGTGGTTAGGTTATAAAAGGGATCTCAGTCTTGCTGGTGTGCTCTCTCTGGGTCTTCTCATGTGTTTACTCTTAACAGAAAGGGCCCCCAGCAAGGAACTAAGGGTAGCATCTTGTCCACATCCAGCAGGGAACTGAGATATCAGCTCACGAGGAACTAAATCCTAACAGCCACTGAGTGAACTTGGAAGTGGATCTTGCTCAGTTGAACCTTGATTTCTACCCTTGGCCAAACCTTGACTGTAGCCTCATGAGAGATGCTGAAACAGAGACGTTAGCTGAACCCATGGAAACTATGAAATAATATATGTGTGGTGTTTAAGTCACTAAGTTTTGGAGTAACTTATTAAACTGTGATAACTATCACAAGATAGTCAAGATGTCAGAGATTTAAATTACTTGCCCAGAGTCACATAGCTGTGGCAGATTTGAATTCTCATCCGTCAGCATCTGTGTTTCACTGAGCCTCCTGGCAGCTTCCAGTGTCGGTAAACCCTGTCCCATGGGCCTCTGCTTTGTCAGAGGCAGTGCCGTTCCCAAGATCCACGAATCAGACTTCCCTAGCCAGGGCTGTTAAACCGTCTTCATTTTAAGCTCAGCAGAGACACCTTTCTCAACTGAGCCTCTGTGAGAGAAGCCCTAGGGAGAACAATGTGAATAATCACTCACTTTTCCCAAGGATGGTGCAGGACTTCTAGGTGCAGAGAGGTTTCTTACCCTGGCTGCCCTAGGGCCTGAGGGCTTCCGTCCCTCCAGGAACCCTGGCTGGGAAGGGCCAGGGGGAAGAGGGGTGAAGAGGCAGAGAAGGGGAAAATCGTGAGCTGTGTTGTGGGGAGAAAACTGGTTTCATTCCTTGTGTTTTAGGAAAACTGGGAAAGAGGTTTTCCTCACGGAGCAGCCTGAAACGCTATGGGAGGAGGGCAGCAACTCCCTGCATGCCCCGTCCTGCTGGGGGCAGCCCAAGGCCCCGGCCCTGTGGGCCCGCCCCAGCCAGGGGCTCGGCGCGGATGATGGTAGGGCAGAGCCTCGGCAGGACTCAGGCCTTGGGCCCAACTTCCGGGTTTTCCACATTTGACCTGACGCCCGAAGGGGGCGGAGCTACGTGGGGGGCTCTGGGCGGGGACGGGTCCTGATGCGGGGCAGGCGGCGGGCGCCGGGCCGGTTTCTCCGGGGGTGACGCACAGGACGCCGCGCGCGGGAGGAGGGCCGCAGGGGCGAAGGGGCGCACGGAGGGTGCCCCCGACTCCTATGCAGCGGGAGCCGCGGGGCGGTCAGCGGCCCCTACCCTGGAGGGCACCGTGCTGGTGATGTGTCCCGCAGCTCGTTGCCTGACCTCGGCAGAAGCCCTCCGCCTGCCTATGTCCGCTTCTCTGGCTCTTCCTTCGGAAGAGCTGAAGACATTCTGCAAACAGATGGCCGGGTGTGGGTTTGTCCTGCAGGGCCCACAGCTATGGCAGGATTCAGCACCACACAGGCCTGGCGTCTGGGGCTGCTGGAGGCCGGGTCTGGCGTCCTGTCAGCCTTTGCGGGCCTGAGGACGCACAGCGCAGAATCCAGGCCCTGCGGCAAGTGGGCCTGCACCACTTCACCGTCACGGCTTCGCGGCAACCTCACGTTAGAAGGCCTGGGTTGTCCAAGTTTGTGTCTCATTATGGGGAAGGTTGTCTGCATCATTTCCTAACCTCCAAGACCAGGAATTCTTAACCCTTATTGGGGCTGGCCTCTCAGGCCACCCCTGGCAATTGTGTGAAGTCTGAAGGAGCTCCTGGAAAGTGAGATTTCAGGCAGCATTTGTCAGCCACGTGTGTTCTTTGAATGTGCTCTGATGTCCATACACCGGGAAACACCCCTTGGAAAGTTTGGAGTACTTCATGCACCCGCAGGCACCTCGTCACCTGACCCCTGCAGTTAGGCAGGCAGAGGTCATAATCTCTGAGCAAAACTTGCGCTTTGGAACGCCAGGGAAAATGGTTCCCTTTAGGGCGACTGATTACCAGCCCTTTCTGCCTGTGACCTGCCACCAACACCAGTTAACTTTTCAGGCTACTGCTTTATGAAGATAAAATCACACGTAAGGGAAGGTGTTAGGCTTCCTGTGTACAACAGATGCTGGATATATATCAAATCCATCCAATGGCTTTAACCAGGAAGAAGTTTTGGAGAAAGCCAGGACTGGGACTGAATTCTACCCAACAACATTCGAGTTTGATTTTTATTTTTCAAGAACCTGGTACGGCCTCTCTGATTTGAACAGTGGTACATAGCTCAGGCTTTGAGGAGCACTTCATGACGTGGAGATTAAATGGCTGGTGAGCAGATGGCTCCTCCCTTTTTGGAATCAAAGGCCAAAGGATGACACAAAACCTTAGTTTTTACCAACCATCTTCCTCAGGAGATGAAACACACTAAAGGAGACGAAACACACTAAAGCAGCAATCAGAAATATTTGGGCCTAAATCTTGCTTATCTTTCATACAAGATAATACAGAGGAGATTCAGGCATGTACTACTGGAGGAAGGACATGACATGGAGATTTAAGATGATGTCAAGCAGACCCTTTTTATTTCAGGAAAAAGAAAAGACTTTGCTTTTGTGTGTTAAGATGAAGTAGACTTAATAAATTACAGAAAGTGGAATACTATGCAATCTCAGAGAGCATCTTCTACAAGCAGTACCACAGGCGAATCTCAGACATAGCAATGAATGAGAGAAAGGAGCTAGCCACAGGCGAGTATGCACTAATTCAACTATATGAAATTCAAGAGCAGGAGAAACTAAATTGTGGTGATAGAAACCCAAATATTAGTTACCTGATTTGGGTGGTGATGGGGAGGGACAGTGTAGGCATGAACTTGGTACTTCAGGGAACTTCACATCCTCTTAGGAAGGGGCAATGAAGAATCCCTTTGGAGTGTTGAAAATATTCCAAATATAGTAAAACTCCATTGATTTGTACACTTGAGATTTGTGTATATATCTATACCTCAATAAATATTTTAAGTACAAAAAAAAAAGATGAGGTAGACCTAGCTTCTTGGGTCTGTGGTGTTAACTGGGGTAAAAGTGTGGCAAAGAATGGGTCCCACTGCCCAAAGTGGAGGCCAGGGCCCAGCAGGGGAGAAGGCTGCTCTTCAGAGCCTTCTTAGTTTTTGGTGAGCAACTGATGGAATTCCTGATCTTGTTGGAAAGAAGGTGGATATATAAAGAAATCGCATGGGCTTGGAGGGTAAATCTGCCTTCCATGGTAAGGCATAAATCTTCCTTACAGAAAAATTCCAAATAATAAATTTGGGAGGAATGGGGGAAATAGAAAATCCATTTGAACACCACAGTAATTATTGCTGTGGACAAGATCTGCTGATGAATGCTGAATTAGTAGGTGAAAGTTTAAGGAGAAACCACTTGCATAGCCTCAGTTACCTGCCCTCCCATCTCCCAGCCCCACCCCTGCTCCAGTATTTATTAGTGCGATGGTTTTAATACGTGGCTACAAATTCCTTGATAGTCTCCCTCCAGAAAGTGGAACTCAGTGATCCTCCCCGCTGAGTGTGGACTGGATTCAGTGACTGGTTTCTAACTGATACGCGAAGGGGAAAATACTAACTGCACAGTAGAAAATGGTGTAAGTCATGTGGTATCCTGAACCCCCTGGTATGACAGTGCTCAGGACATGGACATCTGTGGTATTTTCCTGAAAATCTAATCTCAGTCGACCCCTGAGAAGAAGTCAGACAACCAAAATGAGGGGCTTTCCATAGGATTATCCAACTGCTCCCTTATCAAAGGCATCAAAGTCATGAAAAACAAGGAAAGACTCCAAATCTGTCACAGATTAAGGTGACTAGGGAGACATGGTGACTAAACAGTGTGGGATCCTGGGATGGGAGGATGTTTGTGGAAGAACAGGAGAAATCTGAAAATCTGTGGCTTAGTTAAGTGTACAATGGTGACTTCTTAGTTTCGATAAGTCTGCCATGGTGATCTAAGGTTGAAACATGCAGGGAAGCTGGGGAAGGATTTACAGAGGCTCTCTGAACTATCTTTGCAACTCTTCTGTAAATCTGAATTTATTTCCCAAAAAGAATTTTAAAAAAAATCCCATGGGTTTCTCTCTGTGCCTCAGCTTTGTATTCCTCTTCTCTAGTTTCTATTTCATTTATTGTCTCCTCCACAGTATCCAACCTGCTTTTAATACTCCTCTCAGAAAGTTATAAAAGGGCATGAAATAATAGTTCTCACAGCAATCCGAGCTGCTAATTCCTCTTCTGGAAGCTGTACAGGAAGCCACAATAATTCTATGTGCACGTGGCTATTGGGCCTGCTGGCTGATGTCTAAGCTCTGTCATAAAAAAATCTGTGGTTTGAGATGACTTAAAATGTTTATTCAAATAGAAGCGTCTGAGCTTAATAAGCTGGTATGGATCACCTTTTGTTCGTAGCATCCTCTTGCTGGCATTGACAGTACATTTTTGGCTTTTAATCAGGGATGAGAAAATTGGACTGACATTGGTATTACAGGCCTAAATTTAGCTAAAATGTCATCACAACCCATCCGAGGAAGCTTTGAAAGAGGGGCAGCTGAAGTCCTTGGCTTCTTGTCTTTAACAGCCAGGGGATTCTTCCCCAGACACTAAGGGTGTTCCTCCCTTCTGGGTTCCTGGAGCTCTCTGCTCTCAGGCTTGCTAAGGATAACCTGGTAATAGACACTGGCAAGTTCCACAGGCCTGGGGTTCTTGAGTCTCCTGAAAACCATGCTGAGTCAAGCTAGTCCAAGGTGGCTTTGTAAAGTGGGGAATTGCTTTAGAACCACAAGTACAGCGAGAAGATGAAAGGTGCCAGACCCATCTGCTAATAAAGGAAAGGAGTTCCAAGAATAGAGAGCAGGCATGAGAGGGCTTTCTGCTGTGGGGGGCTATCCTATCAGGGCACAGGGGGGGCCTTGAAAAGAGAAATGGGAAAATTCAAGTGAGAGGCAGGTGTTCCAGGGAAGACTGGATGTAAAAGCATTTTAAAGAGCTGAGACTGCCGGTCACATCAGGCCATCTGGGTCTGGCCCCAGGGCCACCCTCGTTACCATATCACGGCACTGTCACAGGTGCAGGGCCCTCAGCCTGCGGGCTGTCTCTGTGTCATCAGTATTCTCCATTGGGCAGTGCTTCCTACGCTCTGGGTGGCCTCTAGGCCTGCAGACTGAGCCCGTCTGAGTCTCCCAGCAGCTGGGAAGGCCAGACTTTCGGGGCACATGGAGAGAAGGGTGCTCAACATGTCTGTCCACGGTGGGCTCTCCCAGCAGGGCCAGAAGCTCCCTAAGCTAAAGTGAGTGCCCTGCCCGAAAAACCAGGGCACAATTGAGTGGCTAATCATTGTTTGCTGTTTGGAGGAAGAGAGATGTAGGCCAAGGTCAAACATACCCAGGGGAGATTGGCACAGTAGAAAATGGGGTAAGTCATGTGGTATCCTGAACCCCCTGGTATGACAGCGCTCAGGACATGCACATCTGTGGTATTTTCCTGAAAATCTGTAACCTCAGTCGACCCCTGAGAAGAAATCAGACAAAACCAAAATGAGGGGCTTTCCACAGGATTATCCAACTGCTCCCTTATCAAAGGCATCAAAGTCATGAAAAACAAGGAAAGACCCCAAATCTGTCACAGATTAAGGTGACTAGGGAGGCATGGTGACTAAACACAGTGTGGGATCCTGGGATGGGAAGTGTGGGGGGGATAATGGGGAAGACAGTGCAGCTCAGAGAAGACAAATAGTGACTCTGTGGCATCTTACTACACGGATGGGCAGTGACTGCAATGGGGTGTGGGGGGGACACAATAACAGGGATGAATGTGGTAACCACATTGTTTTTCATGTGAAACCTTCTTAAGAGTGTATATCAATAATACCTTAATAAAGAAACAAAAAACAGAAACATACCCAGGGGAAGCTGAATCCTTTTGCAGGGAGAGATCATTCTAGAATCTGGATCAGATTGGAAAGTTTGGCTCCACCGTTAATTGAACAGACAAATTACTAAACCACTCTGACCTCCAGTCTCCTTTTCTATAAAACAAAAAATTAGCCCTCACCTCTAAAACAAAAGAACAGGTCTGTTGGGCCTTCATTTCCCTTCTTCATGTAACTTTGGGTAACTTTGGGCAATTGCTTCAACACAGTCTTGGGGTCGCTGTTAAGGTAAAGTAGTTCTGCCTCCCTTAGCATCAGATGGGCACGTAATGCAAACCAATCCAGATTTCTCCCCTGGAGCTGGAATTGTGCATGGAGCTATTTGAAGTCTGAAAAGGGCAGAAGCCAGCACGTCCCAAAAAGCATAGACTCCGGGGCCTGTGCTGCGGTTCCTGAGAACCCAGGGGGAGCTGCCGGATGCTTGTGCCCCAAAGGCTGGCTCTTCAGCACTGCCCTCCACTGGTGACCACCCTCTCTTTGCCCATCATGGCTTTACCTTCACCTTAAGGGGTGAAGGTCAGTGTTTGCTGCTTACAGCCCAAGTGCCCTAAGACCCCCAACCCCCTCAAAATCTCTTGGGTACTTGCCACTTCCACGTGATCCCTTCCCCTTAGTGGGGTCTTTGTTACCCACTTCAGAGCTTTTCTGAAACAAGGTGGCAAGCAAATAAATTAATACATTTAAAAGATGGAGATTGATGATTTCTTCCTCCTCTGCATTTTCTCTCTTGAGAAAAAAGGGGGACATCTCAGTTGATCCCAAACCCCAGGTTCCCAGAATGGAGTAACCAGGCATGCAGTCCCTAAAAGTGCCATCCTTGATCACCCCCATCCTCCACAGAGAAACATAGGTGCCCTCCCACCCCAGCCCTGGTCTTTACAGCCATGGCCTCTGCTCCAAGAATCGGGTGCCCCTGCTTGGCTGTCGGTGTGTCTCTTGAAGCTCTGGCTGACACTGTTTAATGAACTGCAAAACACTTCTAGTCTCAGCCCTCCTTCGGCTGACCATTTGTAAATTGCATTTGCCTTGGTGGCTGACAGAGTGAAAAATGCATTTCCAATCCCCAGGCAGCTGTAGATGTGTTTCTGTCGACCTCCCAGGGACGACCTGACAGCCTGGGCCACTGTCCTCGGCGCTGGATCTCCCAGGCTTCAAGAGGACTGGTGACATTCTGGGAGGATGAGTTCCAGGCCAGCCCCTGGAGACTGTTTAGGAACCCTTGCCCACGCACGTGGCAGGCTTCAGTGATTGAGGGTGGGCAGGGGCCAGGGTGGCCCTCTCATTACGGCCACAGGATATCTGGAAGCAGCCCCCACTGCCACTCTGGTCTTGCTGAGTCCTGAGCAGGACACTGAATGGCTGGCCTCAGTTTCTGTTCTCCAAATGAGGCCATTTAGGGTAACAGCCCCACTTGCCCAGGCCTGGCTTTGTGCCAAGCCATTTGCAGGCACTTCTCACACAGTGTTATGTATCCTTAGTGGTGTGAGGTGGGCATCACTGTTACTCACCCCATCTTCCCTGAGGCTCAGCCCTAGGTTCTGACCACAGGGCTATCTGGACTCCACAGGGGCTGCTGTTCATCCGGTGGCCCTGGGAAGCCAGCTGATAAATCCAGGTCTCCCTGCTTCTGCCCCTGGGCTGGCACCTCCCTGGCACTGTTCGTTCCATGCACCTGGGCACAGCTGGCACCTGGCATGGTGGCACTGGGGGACCCACTTAACGTGGAGGGGTTACGCTGGAGAATGGCCTCGTCATCTGTCTCCTTCCACCTGACGAGACAGAGGAGTGTGGTCGCTGGCTCTGCGTGAGACGCTGTTGGGTTTTCTTCCTGACATTCAACACAGGGCGCTACTTAGGAGCAGGCAGGTCTCAGCGCTGCCACTTAGAGCAGTGTGACTGCGGTCCACGTGTCCCCCACCCAAACACCGGGGCCAGGATCGGGGTGGGGCTAGCAGGCCTGAGGAAAAGGAGAGCATCTATGGCTGTAGTGAGCTTAAATGACTTTCTTTAAAGGAAAGTGTTTACCACCCAGTAGTGCCGAGAAACAGCAGCAGTTAGTATCACGTGGTCCTGCCAAAGCCCAAGTTGCCTTTTGACTTGCCCATCCTCTGGATAAAATTAGATGCCTGTTTTCTTTTAACTCAACAAATAGACACTGAGCAGCCTCCATGGATTATATTAGATGAACTCCATGGTAATTTTAAGCATCTACATCTTGTTAGATCTATACCTAGCCTCTCTCCAAGGCTGCATCCCAGTGTGGAAAATCCTTGAGTAAAAACAGTAGCTTTCAAAGTTGAGTGTGTCCATTGTCACGCTGTGAGCTGAGCACCTTATATGCGTGATGGCATTTAACCCTCAAGACAGTTCCCCGAAGGAACTGCTAACATGTTAACCCCATTTCTCAGATGGGGTAAATGGGGATCAGAGAAACTCAGTAACTTACCCGAAGTCCCTCAGCTACCAGAGGGGTGAAGCTGTGGTCCAACTTGAGTCTGTCCCTAAAGGCTATGCTCTTGGTCCCCTGCCACAGTGAAGACCCCAGGGTGAGAACGATGCTCTGGGCCACCTCGGCCTTTGGGGACACTTAATGGGAACCAATCATTTATCCCCCAAATGCTGCTCAAACTGTCTCATTTGGCCACTGAAATGCTGTTAACTCTTCATGGCTACCTGGAAGTCTTGTTCAGGTCTAATCGGCCCTGCTGGGTGGTTAGAGATGTGATTAATAGAGGAGAGGGTGGGCTGGCCTGTAGCTGCTCTGTGGTCAGGAGCCTGGGTCAGGAGGGACTCCGGAGGAGCAGGAGAAGCAAGTGGCCCCAGGGCTTGGGGTGTTTGGGTCAGGAGCAGAATGGGCTGCTCAGAAGCAGGGAGGATCGGGAGTGGGCAGCAGGGAACCCGGAAGGACCTGCTGAATTCATCGAGCAGTTGGCCCCATCTCAGGCAGCCCCCACAACTACCCCAGGAAGTTAGAGCCTGGTTATTCCCAGTTTTCAGATGAGGAGCTGGGGCTCTGAGAGGTACCCAGGGTCCCACAGCTGGCAGGTAGCAGGGCTGAGGCGGCCAGATCCAAATAAGAGCCCCAGCGGAATGATTCCCTTCCTACACAGTTGTCTCTGCTGGCTCTTCCCACGGCAAGGCAGTGGAGCCCAGAACGTGGCCGGGCTTCTTCCCAAAGACCACATGGGGCTGAGACTCTACCTGCCTGGCATGCATCTACTTTTTTGGCTAAAATAGCTGTCAGAGCCTGGGACCCCTTAGGTGCAGCTGAGATACATCTGGCTACCAAAGTTCAGACGCTTACATCTGCCCGCCTCCCAACAAACCCAGGTCCGGTCACCGGCCCTCCCCTCCTCTCAGCAAGGCAGCTCTTCTCAGAGCTGGGCCCTGGGCCTCTCCTGACATTCCTTTGCTGGGGGCGTTGGCCAGCTGCCTGCCCCTCTGTCTTCTCACCGGTAAGAAGAGGGGATTCCTGAACTTTGCTGTGCAGAGCTCTCACCCAGGGGACTTGCTTCTGATTCTGTAGTTCCGGAGTGGGGCTCAGAAGCCAGCATTTCAGCCGCACACTGCAGGTGACTTGGATGCGTGTGGGGACACAGGTGGGACTGGGTCTAAGGGGCTAATTTCTTAAGACCTCTTTTAACTTTTCTCATCCAGGGCTAAAATTAGAATCCCAAATATAGCTGACTTTTTCGGTTAGTTCTGTCACTGTGCCATGGGACACTGATGGGGACACTCAGTGGACCCTACCTTCCCTCTGTAGGTTCACATACAGTGTCCTTGGCGGTAGCTGGGAGGAACTGAGCACTTCAGTGGGGGCCCAACACACAGGGTACACATTCTATTTCTTGGAATCTCCCTGAGGGTTCTCAGCTTCCCCGGACAAGAGTCCTGAGAGGACCCTGGCCAGGGTCCCTCTTCTGCAAGCCCTGTGAGCCCCTGCTGCAGCTCAGTGCGCAGCCCCCACATCTTGGTGGCTGCTCAGCCCTGGGAGCCCCTTGTCTGCTGGCCCGGTTAGGGTGGAGAGATCACCCAGCTAGCTGGAGATGGGATGGGAGGGGAGGCCTTTGGAATGGAGCTCCCCAGAGCCCTCTGTAGTCAAGGGCTTTATTAGTATAGATTAATGGGCATAAACAGGATTCTTGATTTCCTCAAAGAAATGCATTTTGAATGGTTACTCTGGCAACCAGGCCTGGTTCCATTCAGTATCCAGGGGAAGGAGATGGAGCTCAGTAGTTTCTCTGTTCTTGCCCTTGTACTTCTCAGTCTGTGAGTTTGGGGTTGGGGAGAGCAGTGAGTGACATGAAGAGGGGTGTCATTCAAGCAGCCCCGTCAGCCTCTTGGTATGAGGCCAGGCCCTGAGGGGAAATAAGGCAGGTCTGGTGGGACTCTTAGGCCCTGAGTTCTGAGCCAGTGGGCTCATCACCAGCAGCCTCGAATGCCATCAGCAGTGGTTTGGACATTGGGGAACAACATGGGGGTTGTCTACAGAGCACTGACCCAGGACGTGTCCTGCCGAGAGGATCTGAGGCTGCCTGGCATGGAGTAGGGGGCACCATCTGGGAGGCAGGATGCTGTGGGAAGAGCTGCCCTCCACCCTGCCTGTTCTTGGGGCTCCCCATTGTGACGCTCCAGAGAGGGGAGTAGAGCAGGAGCGAGGGAGCATAGACAGCATCCTGCAGATGCCACACAGGAACAGGAGCACAGGAAAGGGGACCTTGGGCAAACAGAGCCTGGGCGGGCACAAAGCCACACTACCAGCTGCTTAGAATTCTCTCTGCAGACACACTGATGACCCATAAATGAGACCAGACCAGTCACTGTGGCAGGTGGACTTTCCTTCCTCCCATGCCTGCATTGCTTGAGCACCATGCGGCACTCTCTTTGCATGCGTGATCCGTTTCATCCTCCCAGTAGCTCTGTGAGCCTCGGAGAGGTTGGCCCACAGTAGCACAGCCAGCCTCATGGTGCAAACCCCTGTGGTCAGTCTCCAGAACCCACCCATTGAGTTAGTTGTTCATTCAGCAATTCTTTGTTGAGGGTCTCTTTCGTGCCAGAGGGAGTCCTAAAGCTTCCGAGCATATGACTGGAACTCAGGCATTGGCTGTGTCCCGCCCCTCTAAGCTCATCCCTGGGGAGGCTGACAGGTTTACCATCTTTTCAGGAGTTCTGCTGGAGGTGCCTTACACACTTCTACGCCTCATTAAACAGTGGGTTGGCTCATACTGAGCATGGTTTAAGTGTGCCTTAACACCTCTGAGTTGCCACTCAGAACAGATTGTTACAGAGGGATGAACTACGTGCCGGGGAGAGCAGTGCCGCCAAAACAGGAGCCGGTAGCACGTGTGGCTATTCATTTGGAATTAAATTAAACATTCAGCTCTCAGGTGCACCAGCCGCATTTCAGGTGGTCAGTAGGCACACGTGGCTCCGTGGCTTCCATTCCTGCAGCAGGTTCTCTGGCAGCGCTGCTCCGCAGCACCAGGGCTGAGGTGAGCACACAGGGTCAGGGGCTGCCTCCAGGCCAGGTGCTGGTGGTCTCATTAGTCCTGTCTTAGGTCTGTTGTCCAGCCCCAGTCATCATCACTTCAGTTCCAGTTGGGGAATCGAAGTGGCGAGAGACTTCCTGGTCAATCTGGCTTCTCCTGGGGACCACTGTTCCATGGGGCCATTGGCTGCTAGTTCGGGTGTGAATGAAGTGGTGCTTTGATTTCCATCTGCTCTTATTTGC
Organism: Manis pentadactyla; assembly: GCF_030020395.1. NCBI lineage: Eukaryota > Metazoa > Chordata > Mammalia > Pholidota > Manidae > Manis > Manis pentadactyla. The sequence continues at coordinate 128,857,284 of NC_080026.1, read as the reverse complement.
TCTTATTTGGAGAATGGCTCTCTGGGTGGGGGGCCCATGGGAAAGAAGAGCAGGGCAGGACCTCGGAACTCCTGGGTCCCAACTGGAATGCCATTGTCCTAGTGCCAGGACTTCCTTCCAGCTTCTAACATGGGGCAACTGACCTTGTGAGAATTCTTAAACGATGCAGCACACATGCATTCCCCAATTGAGACCTTCAGCAGGGCTGCCAACGAGTCACTAGCGACACCAGAACAACCCATAATTCCCCAGTCAGCCTGCAGCTGCCCATGCTTCTCTGGGGGACCTTCTGCATGCCCAGGGTTGGCTCTTTCCTAGGTGACTGGTGGGAGTCGGGCCTAGACATCAGAGCTGGGAGGCCTCTCAGAATCCCACTGGCTGGATAGGAGCCGCTCCTACAAGGATTTTCATTCCTTGTCTTGGGTCAGGTTCCCTAGAAGCAGGGCCTGATAGGATTCTGTGTTGCTGGGGGTGGTGTCCAGGAAAAAGCTTGCAGGGAGCAAGAGAAGCAGGATAGGGAAGGGGAAGGATCCCAGCAAAAATGTGGTTTGATGTAAGTCTGGCTTCCACTTGATCCCACAGAGCTCTGGAGTGTGTGGTCCCACAGAGTTGTCCTACCTGAGGCACTGGGGTTGGCCTTTTGTACCCATATTAGTCACTCCACTGCCCCTGCCTGGAGGGGAGCATAACTCCCAGGGCCTTATTTAGTGAGGCAGCTCCCCTCTCTGAGGGCAATTGGATGGAGCACTGTGGGGTGGGTCACCAGCCTGGGAAAGGGGATCTGGAGAGCGACACCAGCATCTATGGCACCCCCTAACCGTACATCCTGCCACAGGTATTTTGGGGAAACCCAGGAGGGGTTTCCCAGGTGATCATAATCAGACTTGACCCTGCGGGCACCAGGGAGTTTCCTGGGCATATGATGCCTCTGTGGAGTGTCATGGCCTCTATCACATAGAAGCTGTTTCTCTTTTAGGACCCGCCTGGGCCCTCCTGGTGCCTAATGGGTGCTGGGCTCTTTGAAGAAGTATGAAGAAGCATTGGTGTTTCATCTTGTCACCTGGGCCCTCAAGGAGCATGGTGTGGGCTTGCATGTTTCAGGGGCCTTCAGGAGCTGCCTGCGGCATAGCCTCTGTGGGGACCCCCTCAGTGGTCAGATGGGTGAGTAAATACATGGGTGTGTGCATGAGTATGCGCACATGTATTTCTTACATGGATACTAAGGATTATATTTTTAAGAAGAACATCTCATACAGATGGACTCCTGCCATGAGTACCCTAGGCCTGTAGTCCAAAGAACAGGCTCTCATACAGATGAGGAAACTGAAGCCCAGAGGGGGAGAGTACCTAGCCCAGGATCACACAACAGCCTAGTGACAAGATCAGGCTTCCTCATTCCTCGTCTAGAGTGGTTCTCTGGAAGTCAAGGTAGAAAATTACCTGAAGTTTGAGTTGTGACCTGGACTGGGGAAATTCCAGATTTGTTAAGGATGCAGAACATTGACACTGGAGAAAGTGGAGTAAATTGATGGGCAGCCATCAGTTTCTACTGCTCAGCAAGTAGAAGGCAGGGACACATACCAACTGTTGAAGAGATGAGGCAAGGCCCCCTGCTTACAGATCTGTGGGGGTTAAACACCATGTCTCCAGTAAGGTTGCTATATGTCTTTTATTTTTATTCAGTCTTTTGTATAGAATCATTCACATGGTTCTAAGATTTAAAAATGTGAAAACAAATTAAAAAGGAGTGAAAATTCTCAATCTTACACCTATTTCTCCTCTTGCCAGAGTCTGCCCACCTTTCCTTCATCTACTGATAACTAACAATGTTAATTAGCTTCTTCTGTCTGTCCTTTTATAGTAAGGATATGCAAATACAAGCAAATATAAATGTATATTCTAATTCATTCCCCTCTACACATTGTCCTTCACCTTGCTTGGACATTTCCTCCTTACAGTGCAAAGAGCACACCCTCATTCTTTTCACAGCTGCATAGTATTCCATTGTATAGATGCATTCAGCTGGTCCCTGTATGTGAATATTGGGTACTTCTAATCTTTGCCTGATATACACCCCCTGCAATGAAAATTCTATGTGTCTTCCATTTGTAACACCAACAGGTCTATCTCTAAGATTAATTCCCAGAAGTGAAATCAATGAATAAAATGGTATGTGCATTTAAAATTTGGCTTGCTATTGCCAAATAGCCCTCTTTAGAAGGCTCCAACTTAGACTCCTGCCTATGTGTGTCTGAGAGCCACAGTCTCACTAATAGAATATGCTACTAACTTTCTAGGTTATTTCCAATCAGATAAGCAAACTATGGTATCTCAGTATATTTTATTTTATTTTATTTTATTATTTATTATTTTTTTGAGAGGGCATCTCTCATATTTATTGATCAAATGATTGTTAACCACAATAAAATTCTGTATAGGGGACTCAATGCACAATCATTAATCAACCCCAAGCCTAATTCTCAACAGTCTCCAATCTTCTGAAGCATAACGAACAAGTTCTTACATGGTGAACAGTGCAAGGGCAGTCCTATCACAGAAACTTTCAGTTTTGATCACGCATCATGAACTATAAACAATCAGGTAAAATATGATTATTCATTTGATTTTTATACTTAATTTATATGTGAATCCCACATTTCTCCCTTATTATTATTATTATTATTATTATTTTTAAATAAAATGCTGAAGTGGTAGGTAGATGCAAGATAAAGGTAGAAAACATAGTTTAGTGCTGTAAGAGGGCAAATGTAGATGATCAGGTGTGTGCCTGTAGACTATGTGTTAATCCAAGCTACACAAGGGCAACAGAACATCCACGGATGCAGAAGATTTCTCTCAGAACAGGGGGGGTGAGGTTCTAAGCCTCACCTCTGTTGATCCCCAATTTCTCACCTGATGACCCCCCTGTGACTGTGCCTGTCTTAGGTTGTTCCTCCCTTGAGGAATCTTACCCATCTCTGGCTAACCAGTCATCTTCCGGGGCCATACAGGGAAATGTAAAGTTGGTAAGTGAGAGAGAAGAAATATTCTTTGAAAATGTTAGCTTTTTACTTCTTTGCAGATTTATGCCCTGTGGCTTCTATGCCCAGCATTTGTCTTGAGGTATCTTTACCACTTGGAAGAATTATGATACTCGGTAATTTCTATATGAGGCATGAATTCTACTGAAGGGTTGTAATTAGGAAGGAAGAAGAAAAGCTATAGAAGTAGCAGATGGAAGAAAATATGGAAAGATTGGTTATTTCTTTGACATATCTTCTTGTAGAGTAACTTAAGCATGTATAGGTTTTAAACTACTAATTAAATTGCGTACACACATTAACATAATAGGAATACAGCTACATAACAAAAGCACACCTACAATTACCAGCCATATCCAGTGAAACCAAGAAAACCAGTTGGGCACCCTAGGCATTTGTGAAAACTTATCAATGATATGATGGATATTGTCTAACTGAATTTGAATATTTTGAGAAAAATCAGACAAATTAAAACAACACATTCCTGGGAACTGTTCACATCCCATATGTTCTTTTAACAGTAGATAGTCTATAGTCGCACGATTTTGGAGCACTGCAACTTGCACTTCTCCTAATTCTTGGTTGAGTTCCAACAGTATAGATCCAGTCAAATTTGTTATTTTACTGTATGCACAGGCCAGCTTAGATGTCTCCCCCTTCATTCCAATGGCAAGTCCAGGAACTGGTGGGATGAATGCAGCTACAACTGCAACAGTGCCAGAATCTTTGTTGAAGTTTTTTGATGATCATCTTCTGGAATGACTCTTCCAGAGAGTGCTGATGGTGGAAGTTCTTCTTCATATCATATCTTAATTCATTTTCTGGGTAGCCAAATTAGGCTTTGATCCTCTGTATAAACACAAACAAACCATTTGCCCACACTTTGATATGACCTTTATACCATTGTGAAGAACTTATTGGAGATCACCACACAGGAACTGCTTTTTTTTTTTTTTAAGAGAAAGGAATATTATCAGAAAAATGTACTTCCCTAGTTGATCATCTGACACCCTTTAAATGATCAAAATTAAGGATATGTAAAGCATGCATTAATTGTTGATTTGCAGTTAGTTTTATCCTATCAGGGAGTAATCCCCCTTTTCTTTCTCTTTTTTTTTTGTTATCATTAATCTACAATTACATGAAGAATATTATGTTTACTAGGCTCTCTCCTATACCAGGTCCCCCCAACAAACCCCATTACAGTCACTGTCCATCAGCATAGCAAAATGTTGTTGAATCACTACTTGTCTTCTCTGTGTTGTACAGCCCTCCCCTTTCTCCCACCTCCCCATTATGCATGCTAATCATAATACCCCCTTTCTCCTTCCCCCCTTATCCCTCCCTACCCACCCATCTTCCCCAGTCCCTTTCCCTTTGGTACCTGTTAGTCCATTCTTGGGTTCTGTGATTCTGCTGCTGTTTTGTTCCTTCAGTTTTTCCTTTGTTCTTATACTCCACAGATGAGTGAAATCATTTGGTATTTCTCTTTCTCCGCTTGGCTTATTTCACTGAGCATAATACCCTCTAGCTCCATCCATGTTGTTACAAACGGTAGGATTTGTTTTCTACTTATGGCTGAATAATATTCCATTGTGTATATGTACCACATCTTTTTTATCCATTCATCTACTGATGGACACGTAGGTTGCTTCCAATTCTTGGCTATTGTAAATACTGCTGTGATAAACATAGGGGTGCATCTGTCTTTTTCAAACTTGAGTGCTGCATTCTTAGGGTAAATTCCTAGGAGTGGAATTCCTGGGTCAAATCGTAAGTCTATTTTGAGCATTTTGAGGAATCTCCATACTGCTTTCCACAATAGTTGAACTAATTTACATTCCCACCAGCAGTGTAGGAGGGTTCCCCTTGTTCCACAACCTCGCCAACATTTGTTGTTGTTTGTCTTTTGGATGGCAGCCATCCTTACTGGTGTGAGGTGATACCTCATTGTGGCTTTAATTTGCATTTCTCTGATGATTTGCGATGTGGAGCATCTTTTCATGTGCCTGTTGGCCATCTGGATTTCTTCTTTAGAGAGCTGTCTATTCAGCTCCTCTGCCCATTTTTTAATTGGGTTATTTGCTTTTTGTTTGTTGAGGCAGGTGAGCTCTTTATGTATTTTGGATGTCAATCCTTTATCGGATCTGTCATTTTCAAATATATTCTCCCATACTGTAGGGTTCCTTTTTGTTCTATTGATGGTGTGTTTTGCTGTACAGAAGCTTTTCAGCTTAATAAAGTCCCACTTGTTCATTTTTGCTGTTGTTTTCCTTGCCCGGGGAGATATGTTCAAGAAGAGGTCACTCATGTTTATGTCTAAGAGGTTTTTGCCTATGTTTTCTTCCAAGAGTTTAATGGTTTCGTGACTTACATTCAGGTCTTTGATCCATTTTGAGTTTACTTTTGTATATGGGGTTAGACAATGGTCCAGTTTCATTCTCCTACATGTAGCTGTCCAGTTTTGCCAGCACCATCTGTTGAAGAGACTGTCATTTCGCCATTGTATGTCCATGGCTCCTTTATCAAATATTAATTGACCATATATGTCTGGGTTAATGTCTGGATTCTCTAGTCTGTTCCATTGGTCTGTGGCTCTGTTCTTGTGCCAGTACCAAATTGTCTTGATTACTATGGCTTTATAGTAGAGCTTGAAGTTGGGGAGTGAGATCCCCCCTACTTTATTCTTCTTTCTCAGGATTGCTTTGACTATTCGGGGTCTTTGGTGTTTCCATATGAATTTTTGAACTATTTGTTCCAGTTTGTTGAAGAATGTTGCTGGTAATTTGATAGGGATTGCATCAAATCTGTATATTGCTTTGGGCAGGATGGCCATTTTGACGATATTAATTCTTCCTAGCTACGAGCATGGGATGAGTTTCCATTTATTAGTGTCCCCTTTAATTTCTCTTAAGAGTGACTTGTAGTTTTCAGGGTATAGGTCTTTCACTTCTTTGGTTAGGTTTATTCCTAGGTATTTTATTCTTTTTGATGCAATTGTGAATGGAGTTGTTTTCCTGATTTCTCTTTCTATTGGTTCATTGTTAGTGTATAGGAAAGCCACAGATTTCTGTCTGTTAATTTTGTATCCTGCAACTTTGCTGTATTCTGATATCAGTTCTAGTAGTTTTGGAGTGGAGTCTTTAGGGATTTTTATGTACAATATCATGTCATCTGCAAATAGTGGCAGTTTAACTTCTTCTTTACCAATCTGGATTCCTTGTATTTCTTTGTTTTGTCTGATTGCCGTGGCTAGGACCTCCAGTACTATGTTAAAAAACAGTGGGGAGAATGGGCATCACTGTCTTGTTCCCGATCTCAGAGGAAAAGCTTTCAGCTTCTCGCTGTTCAGTATGATGTTGGCTGTGGGTTTATCATATATCGCCTTTATTATGTTGAGGTACTTGCCCTCTATTCCCATTTTGCTGAGAGTGTTTATCATGAATGGATGTTGAATTTTGTCGAATGCTTTTTCAGCATCTATGGATATGATCATGTGGTTTTTGTCCTTCTTTTTGTTGATGTGGTGGATGATGTTGATGGATTTTCGAATGTTGTACCATCCTTGCATCCCTTGGATGAATCCCACTTGGTCATGGTGTATGATCCTTTTGATATATTTTTGAAATCGGTTTGCTAATATTTTATTGAGTATTTTTGCATCTACATTCATCAGGGATATTGGTCTGTAATTTTCTTTTTTGGTGGGGTCTTTGCCTGGTTTTGGTATTAGGGTGATGTTGGCTTCATTGAATGAGTTTGGGAGTATTCCCTCCTCTTCTATTTTTTGGAAAACTTTAAAGAGAATAGGTATTATGTCTTCTCTGTATGTCTGATAAAATTCCGAGGTAATTCTGTCTGGCCTGGGTGTTTTTTTTGTGGGTAGTTTTTTGATTACCGTTTCAATTTCTTCACTTGTAATTTGTTTGTTTAACTTTTGTGTTTCTTCCTCGGTCAGTCTTGGAAGGTTATATTTTTCTAGGAAGTTGTCCGTTTCTTCTAGGTTTTCCAGCTTGTTAGCATATAGGTTTTCATAGTAGTCTTTAATAATTCTTTGTATTTCTGTGGAGTCTGTCGTGATTTTTCCATTCTCATTTCTGATTCTGTTGATGTGTGTTGATTCTCTTTTTCTCTTAATAAGTTTGGCTAGAGGCTTATCTATTTGGTTTATTTTCTCAAAGAACCAGCTCTTGGTTTCATTGATTTTTGCTATTGTTTTATTCTCCTCAATTTTGTTTATTTCTTCTCTGATCTTTATAATGTCCCTCCTTCTGCAGACTTTAGGCCTCATTTTTTCTTCTTTTTCCAGTTTCGATAATTGTGATGTTAGTCTATTCATTTGGGATTGTTCTTCCTTCTTCAAGTGTGCCTGGATCACTATATACTTTCCTCTTAAGACTGCTTTTGCTGCGTTCCACAGAAGTTGGGGCTTTGTGTTGTTGTTGTCATTTGTTTCCATATATTCCTTGATCTCTATTTTAATATGTTCGTTGATCCATTGATTATTTAGGAGCATGTTGTTAAGCCTCCTTGTGTTTGTGAGCCTTTTTGTTTTCTTTGTAGAATTTATTTCTAGTTTTATTCCTTTGTATTCTGAAAAGTTTGTCGGTAGAATTTCAATCTTTTGGAATTTACTGTGGCTCTTTTTGTGAGCTAGTATGTGGTCTATTCTGGAGAATGTTCCATTTGCACTTGAGAAGAATGTATATCCTGTTGCTTTTGGATGTAGAGTTCTATAGATGTCTATTAGGTCCATCTGTTCTAGTGTGTTGTTCAGTGCCTCCATGTCCTTACTTATTTTCTGCCCAGTGGATCTATCCTTTGGGGTGAGTGGCGTGTTGAAGTCTCCTAAAATGAATGCATTGCATTCTATTTCCCCCTTTAGTTTTGTTAGTATTTGTTTCACATATGCTGGTGCTCCTGTGTTGGGTGCATATATATTTAGAATGGTTATATCCTCTTGTTGGACTGAGCCCTTTATCATTATGTAGTGTCCTTCTTTATCTCTTGTTACTTTCTTTGTTTTGAAGTCTATTTTGTCTGATATTAGTACTGCAACTCCTGCTTTCTTCTCTCTGTTGTTTTCCTGAAATATGTTTTTCCATCCCTTGACTTTTAGTCTGTACATGTCTTTTGGTTTGAGGTGAGTTTCTTGTAAGTAGCATATAGATGGGTCTTGCTTTTTTATCCATTCTGTAACTCTGTGTCTTTTGATTGGTGCATTAAGTCCATTTACATTTAGGGTGATTATTGAAAGATATGTACTTATTGCCATTGCAGGCTTTAGATTCGTGGTTACCAAAGGTTCAAGGTTAGCCTCTTTAGTATCTTACTGCCTAACGTAGCTCGCTTATTGAGCTGTTATATACACTGTCTGGAGATTCTTTTCTTCTCTCCCTTCTTATTCCTCCTCCTCCATTCTTTATATGTTGGTTGTTTTATTCTGTGCTCTTTCATGTTTCCTTTAACTGCTTTTAGTGGGTAGTTGATTTTATTTTTTGCCTTTAGTTAGTATTTGGTTGGTCTGCTTTCTTTGCTGTGATTTTATTTTCTTTGGTGACATCTGTTTAGTCTTAGGAGTGCTCCCGTCTAGAACAGTCCCTCTAAAATACACTGTAGAGGTGATTTGTGGGAGGCAAATTCCCTCAACTTTTGCTTGTCTGGGAATTGTTTAATCCCTCCTTTATATTTAAATGATAATCGTGCTGGATACAGTATCCTTGGTTCAAGGCCCTTCTGTTTCATTGCATTAAATATATCATGCCATTCTTTTCTGGCCTGTAAGGTTTCTGTTTAGAAGTCTGATGATAGCCTGATGGGTTTTCCTTTATAGGTGACCTTTTTCTCTCTAGCTGCCTTTAAAATTCTGTCCTTGTCCTTGATCTTTGCCATTTTCATTATTATGTGTCTTGGTGTTGCCCTCCTTGGGTCCCTTCTGTTGGGAGTTCTATGTATTTCCATGGTCTCTTCGATTATTTCCTCCCCCAGTTTGGAGAAGTTTTCAGCAGTTATTTCTTCAAAGACACTTTCTATCCCTTTTTCTCTCTCTTCTTCTTCTGGTACCCCTATAATATGGATATTGTTCCTTTAGGATTGGTCACACAGTTCTCTTAATATTGTTTCATTCCTGGAGATCCTTTTATCTCTCTCTGTGTCAGCTTCTATGCGTTCCTGTTCTCTGGTTTCTGTTCCATCAATGGCCTCTTGCATCTTATCCATTCTGCTTATAAATCCTTCCAGAGTTTCTTTCATTTCTGTAATCTCCCTCGGGACTTCATCCCTTAGCTCTTGTATGTTTCTCTGCATCTCCATCAGCATGTTTATGATTTTTATTTTGAATTATTTGTCAGGAAGACTGGTTAGGTCTGTCTCCTTCTCTGGTGTCTCTGTGATCTTTGTCTGCCTGTAGCTTTGCCTTTTCATGGTGATAGGAATAGTTTGCAGAGCTGGGATGAGTGACAGCTGGAAGGACTTCCTTTCTTGTTGGTTTGTGGCCCTCCTCTCCTGGGAGAACAGCGACCTCTAGTGGCTTGTGCTGGGCAGCTGCGTGCAGACAGGGCTTCTGCTTCCTGCCTGGCTGCTATGGAGTTAATCTCCGCTGTTGCTGTGGGCGTGGCCTGCCTCAGGCTGCTGCTCCAATATGGTGAAGCCGTGTTGGCAGGGGGGAGCGACTGGGAGGCTCTTTATCTCCGTGAGGGGCTTCTGTGCTCCCTGCTGCCCAGGTGGTTGAGTGCCCAGAGTTCCCCAGATTCCCTGATGCTGGACTAAGTGTCCCAGGATGCTTCCATCCGGTTTTGGGGTCCCTGTCCCTTTAAGACTTTCAGAAAGCACTCACTTTTCTTTGTTCCCAGGGCGCCGGCCTCAGGGACCTGCTCACAGGTCTCACTGTCCTGTTTCCCTAGTATCCAGCACCCCACGCATGCACTGTGTCTGCGCTCTGGTCCGGATGGCTGGGGCTGGGTGTTCGGCAGTCCTGGGCTCCGTCTCCCTCCCGCTCTGCCTCCTCTTCTCCTGCCGGGAGCTGGGGGGAGGGGCGCTTGGGTCCTGCGGGTCTGGGGCTTGTATCTTACCCCCTTCGCGAGGTGCTGGGTACTCGCAGGTGTGGATGTGGTCTGGATGTTGTCCTGTGTCTTCTGGTCTCCTAGGAAGAGTTGTCTTTGTTATATTTTCATAAATATATGTGGTTTTGGGAGGAGATTTCTGCTGCTCTACTCATGCCATCTTGGCTCCACCTCAGTATATTTTAATTTGCTTTTCTCTAAGGTTGATGGAAGTGAGCACCTTTTCACCTGTTTAGGAGACATTTATGTTTTCTTCATTTAACTAGCCCTGTCTTTTTCATGGTACTGGATTAAGGTTCCCTTTCTTCTTTTTATTTGGAAGAAAATACAGGAAATTATAGAGAAAAGTTCAGTCAAGGCTCTAGGGCAGTGCTGTCCAGTAGAACTTTATGTGAAGATGGGAGTTTTCTACATCTGCACTGTCCAACATGGTGACCACTGGCCATGTGTAGCTTTTGAGCCCTTGAAATGTGGTTAGTGCAACTGAAGAACAGAATTTTTATTTAATTTTAGTGAATTTTAATATACAAGTCAATAGCCACATGTGGCTAGTGGCTACTGTATTGGACAGCACAGCACTAGAAGCAATAAAACTACTTATAGCTGGAGGGTCCTGTGCTCTGGGAGACTGAACCATTCTTAATATTTCAAGACCCTGTTGGACACAACTTGATTGTACCCAGTAAGGCTGAGGTCCTATCAGTTCAGTGGCTTTGCACAGAATGGTAGGGGGCAATGGAGTTAGTAGCCAGGGTTCAAATTCAGGCCCCACTACTTCCTACCTATGTAACTTGGACATTTGCTTGGCCACTCTGACCAGATTTCCTCATGTTTAAAGGGGGAGTGTTACTACCATCCAAAGTGTTGTTTTGAGAATTAAAATAAATAAGTTGGCAAAGTGCTCTTGAACTCTGGAAGGGGCCAGGCCCATAGGAAGCACAGACAAACCTTTCCAGGCTTGTCCTGACAACAGTTTAGCTAACAGGACTCTCAGGGCTCCAGGCACCTTGTGGCTATTCCGATCCTTACTCCTCCCTACAACCCGAAGGCTTAGCTATTGTCCTTGGCCCCACGCGGCAGGTAGGCACAAAGAGAAATAGGCACGCAACTCCCTCCCACTCCCAGCAGCCTTTCTCTCGCCCTGGCTGCCCTCTGATCTTTGTCCAGACAGGGCCCTCCTCTCCAGACCTGCTCATGGACCTGAGAGTAGGTGAAGAAGTGAGTGGTCAGTGAGGGCTGGTCCCGCCTATGTCCCCACTGCTGCTGACCACACTCCTGGTTGGGTACATTAGCCTGCAGTGTGCAGGACAGCTTCTCAGACTGTTAACCTCCAGTAAGTAACCCCATGAAAAATGGTGAGGAAGGACGCTTGCTAATGGGTTGTTTTGTAAGGGATACATCTCCCTGGCTGATGGCTTGTTGTGACAGTCAGCAGCAGGTGACAGAAATCAGGTGCCACTGAGAGCATCTGCCACAGCTTGTAGTTCCTCCGTCCTTAGGAGAGTGAAAAGGGAGGGAGAGGATGGAGAAATAAATAAACAAGTGCCTCCAGATAAGCCTTGGAGGCCACAGGGCTGTGGAGCACTGAGGGCCCTGGCTGCATATTCGCATTGTTGAGGGAGCTTGACACGGGGCGCCTGGACCTCAGCCAGCCCTGGAGATCAGACCTTCTGGGGCTAGCACCAGGGCACGGATCACTTTTAAAAGCTCCTCAGGTGATCCTTTTTCCTTCCCTCCCCTGCTCCCCGCATTATTGAGATATAATTAACATATAACACCGTGTAAGTTTCAGGAGTACAGTGTGATGATTTGGTACATGTACCTATTACAAAGTGATTACACAGTAAGATCTGTAACACATCCATCACCCACATAGGTACCATCTGTTGTTGTGGAGGTGAGGACACTCAAGACCTTGTTAACTACAGTCACCATGCCACACACTAGATCCCCTTTCCCCCACCCCTACAAGCCTCTGGCATCCACCACTCTGCACTCTCAGTTTCTATGAATTTGGCTTTTTTAGAACCCACATGTAAGTGTCATGCAGTGTCTTTCTCTGTCTGACTTACTTCACTTAGCATAATACCTTCAGGTTTTATACATGTTGTTACAAAAGCAGGATTTCCTGCATTTTTATGGCTGAATAATATTTCATTCTATCTATATATGTATGCACGTATGTGTTTGTACATATGTCACATTTTCTTTATTCATTCATCCATCAGCGGACACTCAGATTGTTTCCATGTCTTGGCTATTGTGAATAATGCTGAGGGAACATGGGGATGCAGATGTTTCTTTGAGGTCATGGTTTCACGATTCTTATGTGTAGTCAAGGCTGAAAACCATTGCTGTAAATTAGCACTTCTCAAACTTGAAGAGCAGTTGGAATACCCTGGAGATTTTGTTTAAAATGCTGATCCTGAGTCAGTGAGTCTGGAGGGGCACTAGAATGCAATTCTAAGAAAACTCACCAATCAATTTGCCAAATGACCAATTTGTCTGCATAATCAGAGTTCCTGTTTGTTTTGGCAACAGGAACTTAGTAATGTATTAGAGGAAAGCTCACTTTTGCTTAAGACAATTCATCAGCAGAAAACCAATTACCAGCATTTCATTTGAGAATTTTAGCATTTATGTTAATTTTCCATGTAAGATATTTTTAATTCCTTTGGATGATTTTATATTTGGCAAAATGATTCTCAGTAAATGGACTGCTTTTGATGTCCACAGTGGAGTCTCTTGCCAGCCCTGGAGAGACGAACCATATAGTAGGTCTTTGGGTGAGCTCCCTGACTGTCCCAGAGACCCCCAAATTTATCAGGCTCTGCCTTCACTTCTTATTTATTTGGAGGTTCTGATGCTAAAATTGTTTGAAAACTAGATCTTTTTATCTAAAAGCTGCTGCATTGGCAGTTGAGAAACACAAGGTTCAGAGAAGTTAAGCAACTTGCCCAAGGCTGCACAGCCAGGCTATCAGACCAGGAGATGCTGTGGGCTCTGTATGGTCAGCTAGCCAGCAGACCCCTGCCTGTGGCTCAGCAGCCCCTGATGCCCTGGAATCTCCTTCCTGGGGAGATCATTCAGCCTTACACAGACTTCCCAGAAGAAGCCCAGGTCGGGCTAGGAGGAGTTGGACACAGTGCCCCCATTCCCCTATCCCCTAGTAGGGGAATCTGTGGATTCCCTGCCCCATCTCCCTCCCTTGACAGTGGCAGGAAAGGAGGTCAAAGGCCATTTCTTGAGACCCATTGAGTCATCAGAGGCCAGAGAACGGATGCCCAATCCTGCAGTTCCTGCTGCCTGTTCCCTAAAGGAGACCTTCCTGCTGACGAAGGACCAGGTGCTGGCACAGGGCAGCAGTGGCACATCCAGGCTGCATTAAAGGAGCATCATCAGGAGCTCAGGGGATAGCAGCTCACCTGGAGAAGCTCTCTCCCCTGTGGGGGTGGGCTGCCTCGCTGCATGGTTGGGGGAGCCTGATTAGCAGGGGAGGGGCCACTGCAATGACCACCCAGGAAACCAGGAGAAGAATGAGGTCCTGAAGGTATCTGGTGCTACTTGTGACCTGGGGGGAAGGTACTTGACCCAAGATCAGCCCACTGGAGACTTGGGGAGCGGAGCACACCTTTAGGAGGTCCTCTGGTCCAGACCTCTGCTTTTGGGCAGGCTGGTAGCTTTCATGTCCATTCCAGAGATGACCCAGTTGAGCCCTGAGGTTGGTCAGGATTGGAGGGGGACAGACCTGAACCTGGTCTTCAGCCTTTTGGTTCTGGTGAGGGGCTGGGGCTGGACTGGTGCCTCGGGAAGTCCTTCACATCTTGATGTCCCTTCCCTCCCTGTCCCCTGGTCTTCAGTGGACAGGAGAGTGAGGAATAGGCTGCATGGAGCAGGTGTCAAAGGCTTAAAAAGCAAGGAAATTGGAGTGGAAATTATCAGGGTTTTGGGGATGAAGCAGCCTCTGGGGTATGGGCTGGGCTTCACTCAAAGGCTGAACTTAGACCTACGTTTGGGTTGTCCTTGGAGATGGACTTCAGCCGAGGGCCCCCAGCTTCCTCCTGGGGAGGAGGCAGGGCCAAGCGTGGTCCGAGGCCAGCTTTGGGGATCTCTCCGGCAGGCGCCCTGTCTGGGCAGGAGGCTCACAGTGGTGTACAGAGATCCACAACCGGCAGGTCGGTCTGCGCCCTCTGACAGCTGATGAGTGTGGGGACTGCCCCCTCCCATGACCACTGACCCCATCAAAGTGTCAGATGTGCATGTTAGAGTGGAGTTTACTGCAGAGGCTGTTCATTCCCTCCCTGGGCCCCCACACACCTGGAGCCTTCCCCACAGGTCTGGGCTGCTGTATCATGAGAGCAGACGTACTGGGTTCAAAGCCCACCGCCACCACTTCCCCTCTGGGCAGTTCCCTTGAGCTCTCTGCATCTCCTTTTCCTCATTTGTGGAGGGAGACAGGACATGCCACACTGAGATGGATAGAGCATTAAGTGACACGGTCTGTGTAAGAGGCTCAAGGCGATGCCAGGTGCTGTTCAGTCGCTGTCGGGTGACTGGTTCTTCATCATTGTGCTCTCTTTGGGAATTGGGAGGAAGGGGGACCTGGGGAATGGGGGATGGAAAAGGTTGGGGGCTGCAAGAGGGAGGGACTCAGCTGGAGAGGGGCAGTGCCCAGCGGGGCAGTAGGGAAACTACATCACAGTTTTCCAAGGCCAGCACTTCCTTCCTGTCTTGGGGACCCCCTCCAGAGGCTGCAGGGCCCCTGTTCCCAGCCGGTGCCAGGCACAGGCGCAGGCACAGGCACCAAGGCTTTGACAGCCTGTGGGTTGGGGAGCTCAGTGGTCCCACCTCAGCACCCAGCTGATGTCAACAGCTCCAGTGAGGGAGCTGAGCCTGTTGTCCTCTAATTGGAAGCAGAATTTTTCTATTTTAGAGAAGATTGTGCTGGGGAGGAGGTGGTGGGGGACTGAAAGCAGCCAGCCTGGGCCTGGGCTGTGGGTGAGGTGCGGGGGACAGATGCTTTCCCAGCTCTAATTTGAAAAATTGAGCTGAAAAACAGTCCGACCGCCCATCTGACTCAGTGCCATTATTCCTTGTCATATTGAAAACGCACTAACCTCTGCCTGGCAAGTTCCTATGGCAGCATCTTGAGAATGATACGAGTGTCGGGGGAGGCGAGAAGCAGGCTCCCAGCACAACTGCTTGCTCCTGAGCACCTGGAGAATGTAGCTCAGCCCATAGGGAGGAGGCTCTGTGAGAGGCGGTCTGGTCCCGCTTGGGGATGGGAGCACCCCCAGGGCTTTGGCCTCTGTGCTGGCAGGGCTGCTGGAGATATGGGCTCTGCGGCACAGGACTGGCAGGGAGGCTGGATGTGGCCATTCCCGGGTCTCACCTCAGCCAACCTCAGGATGCTGCAGGCCTCTCCCTGCCACACCAGAGAGGTCAGCTGTGTCCTCAACTTTGGGAGTTACAGGATTAGATGGAAATTTGAACTTGTTCTGCTGGTAGTTTGCTGATTTAAGCCTTTAAGACACTGGCAAACCAAACCAAACAGGCCCAGTTTGGCCTGCAGCCCAGCAGGTTCTGAGCTAGACTGTCAAGGTTGCTGGTCAGATGGGCCAGGTTGGGCTTGAGAAGGATAAAGTTGCTGAAGAGAGACAGGGTTTGGGGATGCTACTGGTATCTAGAGGGCAGGGGCCCTAGGTGTTGCCAACAATCCCCCAATGCACAGGACAGTCCCCACAACAAAGAATTAAGTGGCCCCAAGTGTCAGCAGAGCCAAAGGTGAGAGCCCTGATGTGTGCTTGGTTGGATGGTTTCTGTTCAGGGCTGTCCTGTTCACTGTTGGACACACACACTCTCTCACACACTCACATGCATGCACACTCACCCATGCACTTTGAACTTGAAGTTAGGCAACAGGGGACTGGCTCCCAGTGCCAGCCCCCTCTTTATCTGAAATACATTCAGGCCTGTTGGAAGCTGCCTGCTCCTTGTTAAGAAGGCACTTCTTGGATCGAAAATATTTCTACAAATGTAGCCCCCTCCCTGCCTGTCCCAGGCTCTCTGGGAGAAAAGTGCAGCCTAAATATTGGCCATTATCATGGTAATAAGACTACCAGGAGATTGTATTTAAAATGTTTTATTGAAAGTGTGCTCAACAGGGCTCTTCAAGAGATGAACAAACAAACTCTTTTTATTTTTCTGAAAGCTTCCCATTTGAAACCCAATTTCCTTGCCCCTCCGTGCTCCCCACCAGGATAATGGCACCTTGGCACTCCAAGAGGGGAGGCACAAAGGCAGGTCACAGGCCCGGCTGTCTCGGGCTTAGAGTCCTTAACAACTCCCAGAGCTACTTCATCATGAACCAGCTTGCTCAGGAGTGTGTCTGCCATTTATTATTTGATTAGTCTCTACAGGGGCAACTTCATTTGCCTTTCCCAGGCACGTACTCCAGCCAGCCAGTTTGAGAAATTATGTCTCTGGGCCTGTTATAATAAGACAATTATTCCCGCTGCGTCCCACGTCATGGCAGTAAGTCCTGAGCTTGGTCACAGCCTTAATTTCAATCTGGGCTAAGAATGCATGGAAATTTTGAGAAGCTGTAGCTTTCAGATGACCAGTGCACAGAGGAAAAACTCAGGCAGGGCCCTGACACTGGGGGTGATATTCCCCTTGCTAGCTCGCAGTCTCTGGGGACACAGAACAGTATATGGCAAATCCATGGGCTTTGAAGCCCCAACAATGGGACTGGAATCTCAGTTCTGCCCTAAGTGTGTGGCCCTAAGAAAATGATTTAACCTGTTTGGGCCCCAGCTTCCTCATCTGTAAATGGGTGTAATTACAAGACTCCTGCTGCTCATTGACTGTTTATCAGCTGTGCAACATCTCTTCTCCCTCTTTTGGAAACAGCTCCTTGATTTCCTTCTGGGGAATTGACTTCTCCACCAGGTGCATTAGCAGAGGGGAAAAAACCAAGGGCCCGCCCTCCCCTGGCCAGAGTGATCATGTGACCAAACGGGGCCAATCTAGGTGACACCAAGTGGGGACATGGTTAGAATGATCAGTGGTCCTCATTCTGGCAGGCTAGCCCTTTTGAGACTCTTGCAAGATGCTGTTCTTTGGATCCTCAGACCTGCCCAGGTCCAGGTTCCCTAGTTCTCTTGTCACTTGCCTGAGCTAACCAATCTCCTTCCCATAGAAGCCTTTTTGCTCACATCTCCAGACTTGCTTGTAAGCAAAGACCCCCAAGTTACCCACAGGCTTGACAGATGAGAGAACAGATCTCTCAGTATAATTAAGCACTGCCTCAGAGTCTGGCATACATGGGTACTCAACCAAGGGTGCTCTTTCCCAATCTCTGCCCAAGGGAGCAGAGTTTATTATTTATTTTTATTTATTTTATTTTGGTATCATTAATATACAATTACATGAGCAACATTATGGTTACTAGACTCCCCCCATTATCAAGTCCCCACCACACACCCCATTACAGTCACTGTCCATCAGCGTAGTAAGATGCTATGGAGTCACTACTTGTCTTCTCTGTGCTATACTGCCTTCCTCGTGCCTGCCCCACCCCCACATTATGTGTGCTAATCGATATTTTTCCCCTTATCCCTCCCTTCCCACCCATCCTCCCCAGTCCCTTTCCCTTTGGTAACTGTTAGTCCATTCTTGGGTTCTGTGAGTCTGCTGCTGTTTTGTTCCTTCAGTTTTTCTTTGTTCTTATACTCCACAGATGAGTGAAATCATTTGGTATTTCTCTTTCTCTGCCTGGCTTATTTCACTGAGCATAATACCCTATAGCTCCATCCATGTTGTTACAAATGGTAGGATTTGTTTTCTTCTTATGGCTGAATAATATTCCATTGTGTATATGTACCACATCTTCTTTATCCATTCATCTACTGATGGACATTTAGATTGCTTCCATATCTTGGCTACTGTAAACAGTGCAGCGATAAACATAGGGGTGCGTCTGTCTTTTTCAAACTAGAGTGCTGCATTCTTAGGGTAAATTCCTAGAAGTGGAATTCCTGGGTCAAATGGTATTTTTATTTTGAGCTTTTTGAGGAACTTCCTTATTACTTTCCACAATGGTTGAACTGATTTACATTCTCACCAGCAGTGTAGAAGGGTTCCCCTTTCTCCACATCCTCGCCAACATTTGTTGTTGTTTGTCTTTTAGATGGTGGTGATCCTTACTGGTGTGAGGTGATATCTTATTGTAGTTTTAATTTGCATTTCTCTGATGATTAGTGATGTGGAGTGTGTTTTCATGTGCCTGTTGGCCATCTGAATTTATTCTTTGGAGAAGTGTCTGTTCAGGTCCTCTTCCCATTTCTTAATTGGATTATTTGCTTTTTGTTTGTTGAAGTGTGTGAGCTCTTTGTATATTTTGCTTGTCAACCGTTTTTGGATGTGTCATTTATGAATGTATTCTCCCATACTGTGGGATGCCTTTTTGTTCCACTGATGGTGTCCTTTGCTGTACAGAAGCTTTTTAGTTTGATATAATCTCACTTGTTCATTTTTGCTTTTGTTTCCCTTGCCCTTGGAGATATGTTCATGAAGAAGTTGTTCATGTTTATATTCGGGAGAGTTTTGCCTATGTTTTCTTCTAAGAGTTTTATGGTTTCATGACTTACATTCAGGTCTTTGATCCATTTTGAGTTTACTTTTGTGCATGAAGTTAGACAGTGATCCAGTTTCATTCTCTTAGATGTAGCTGTCTAGTTTTGCCCACACCAGCTGTTGAAGAGGCTGTCATTTCCCCATTGTATATCCATGGCTCCTTTATCATATATTAACTGACCATATATACTTGGGTTAATATCTGGACTCTCTGTTCTGTTCCACTGGTCTATGGGTCTGTTCTTGTGTCAGTACCAAATTGTCTTGATTACTGTGGCTTTGTAGTAGAGCTTGAAGTTGGGAAGCGAGATTACCCCTGCTTTATTCTTCTTTCTCAGGATTGCTTTGGCTATTCGGGGTTTTTGTGGTTCCATATAAATTTTAGAACTATCTGTTCCAGTTCATTGAAGAATGCTGTTGGTATTTTGATAGGTATTGAATTGAATCTGTACATTGCTTTAGGCAGGATGGCCATTTTGACAATATTAATTCTTCCTACCCATGAGCACAGGATGTGTTTCCATTTATTGGTATCTTCTTTAATTTCTCTTAAGGGTGTCTTTTAGTTTTCAGGGTATAGGTCTTTCACTTCCTTGGTTAGGTTTATTCCTAGATATTTTATTCTTTTTGATGCAATTGTGAATGGAATTGTTTTCCTGATTTCCCTTTCTGCTAGTTCATAATTAGTTTACAGGAATGCAACAGATTTCTGTGTATTAATTTTGTGTCCTGCAACTTTGCTGAATTCAGATGTTAGTTCTAGTAGTTTTGGAGTTGAGTCTTTAGGGTTTTTTATGTACAATATTATGGCATATGCAAACAGAGACAGTTTGACTTCTTCCTTACCAATCTGGAAGCCTTTTATTTCTTTGTGTTATCTGATTGCCATGGCTGGGACCTCCATTACTATGTTGAATAAAAGTGAGGAGAGTCAGCATCCTTGTCTTGTTCCAATCTTAGGGGAAAAGCTTTCAGCTTCTCACTGTTAAGTATGATGTTGGCTGTGAGTTTGTCATATATGGCCTTTATTATGTTGAGATGCTTGCCTTCTATACCCATTTTGTTGAGAGTTTTTTCATGAATGGATGTTGAATTTTGTCAAATGCTTATTCAGCATCTATGGAGATGATCATGTGGTTTTTGTCCTTCTTTTTGTTGATGTGGTGGATGATGTTGATGGATTTTTGAATGCTGTACCATCCTTGCATCCCTGGGATGAATCCCACTTGGTCATGGTGTATGATTCTCTTGATCTGTTTTTGAATTTGGTTTGCTAATATTTTGTTGACTATTTTTGCATCTATGTTCATCAGGGATATTGGTCTGTAGTTTTCTTTTTTTGTGGTGTCTTTGCCTGGTTTTGGTATTAGAGTGATGCTGGCTTCATAGAATGAATTTGGAAGTATTCCGTCTTCTTCTATTTTTTGGAAAACTTTAAGGAGAATGGGAATTATGTCTTCTCTCTATGTCTGATAAAATTCAGTGATGAATCCATCTGGTCTGGGGTTTTTGTTCTTGGGTAGTTTTTTGATTACCAGTTCAATTTCATTGCTGGTAATTGGTCTGTTTAGATTTTCTGTTTCTTCTTGGTTCAGTCTTGGAAGGTTGTATTTTTCTAGAAAGTTTTCCATGTCTTCTAGTTTATCCGGCTTGTTAACATATAGATTTTCATAGTATTCTCTAAAAATTCTTTGTATTTCTGTGGTGTCTCATGATTTTTCCTTTCTCATTTCTGATTCTGTTTGTGTGTGTCGATTCTCTTTTTTCTTAGTAAGTCTGGCTAGGGGTTTATTTATTTTATTTTCTCTAAGAATCAGCCCTTGGTTTCATTGGTTTTTTTTCTATTGTTTTATTCTTCTCAATTTTATTTATTTCTTCTCTGATCTTTATTATGTCCATCCTTCTGCTGACTTTCGGCCTCCTTTGTTCTTCTTTTACCAGTTTCAATAATTGTGACATTAGACTATCCATTTGGGATTGTTCTTCCTTCTTCAAATAGGCCTGGATTGCTATATACTTTCCTCTTAGAACTGCCTTCGCATCCCACAGAAGTTGGGGCATTGTGCCATTGTCATTTGTCTCCATGTATTGCTTGATCTCTGTTTTAATTTGGTCATTGATCCATTGATTATTTAGGAGCATGTTGTTAAGGCTCCATGTGTTTGTGAGCCTTTTTGTCTTCTTTGTACAGTTTATTTCTAGTTTTATACCTTTGTGATTTGAGAAGTTGGTTGGTAGAATTTCAATCTTTTTGAATTTACTGAGGTCTTTTTGTGGCCTAGTGTGTGTTCTATTCTGGAAAATGTTCAATGTGCACTTGAGAAGAATGTGTATCCTGCTGCTTTTGGGTGTAGAGTTCTGTAGATGTCTGTTAGGTCTATCTGTTCTAATGTGTTGTTCAGTGCCTCTGTGTCCTTACTTACTGTCTGTCTGATTGATCTGTCCTTTGGAGTGAGTGGTGTGTTGAAGTCTCCTAAAATGAATGCATTGTATTCTATTTCTCCCTTTCACTATGTTTGTATTTATTTCACATATATAGGTGCTCCTGTGTTGGGTACATACATATTTATAATGGTTATATCCTCTTGTTGGATGGACCCTTTATCATTGTGTAATGTCCTTCTTTGTCTCTTGTTACTTTCTTTGTTTTGAAGTATATTTTGTCTGATACAAGTACTGCAACACCTCCATTTTTCTCCCTATTGTTTGAATGAAATATCTTTTTCCATCCCTTCACTTTTAGTCTGTGTATGTCTTTGGGTTTGAAGTGAGTCTCTTGTAGGCAGCATATAAATGGATCTTGCTTTTTCATCCATTCTATTACTCTGTGTCTTTTGATTGGTGCATTCAGTCCATTTACATTTATGATGATTATTGATAGATATGTACTTATTGCCATTGCAGGCTTTGGATTCATGGTTACCAAAGGTTCAAGGGCAGCTTCTTTACTATCTGTCTAACTTAACTCACTTATTTCACTATTATAAACACAGTCTGATGATTCTTTATTTCTCTCCCTTCTTTTTCTTCCTCTTCCACTCTTAATATGTTAGGTGTTTTATTCTGTACTCTTTATGTTTCCCTTGACTGATTTTCTGGACAGCTGATTTTATTTTGCATTTACTTAGTATTTGGTTAGTCTACCTCTTTGCTGTGGTTTCCTTTTCTCTGGTGACAGCTATTTAGCCTTTGGCATACTTCCATCTAGAGCAGTCCCTTTAAAATACACTGTAGAGTTGGTTTGTGGGAAGTAAATTCCCTCAACTTTGACTTATCTGGGAATTGTTTAATCCTTCCTTCAAATTTAAAATGATAATCTTGCTGAACACAGTAGTCTTTGTTCGAGGCCCTTCTGTTTCATTGCATTGAATATATCATGCTATTCCCTTCTGGCCTGTAAGGTTTCTGCTGAGAAGTCTGATGATAGCCTGATGGGTTTTCCTTTGTAGGTGACCTTTTTTTATCTCTCTGGCTGCCTTTAATACTCTGTCCTTATCTTTGATTTTTGCCACTTAAATTATTATATGCCTTGGTGTTGTCCTCCTTGGGTCCTTTGTGTTGGGAAATCTGTAGACTTCCATGGTCTGAGAGACTATTTCCTTCCCCAGATTGTGGAAGTTTTCAACAATTATTTCTTCAAAGACACTTTCTATCCTTTTTTCTCTCTTCTTCTTCTTCTGGTACCCCAATAATGTGAATATTGTTCCGTTTCGATTAGTCACACAGTTCACTTAATATTCTTTCATTCCTAGAGATCCTTTCATCTCTCTGTGCCTCAGCTTCTCTGTATTCCTGTTCTCTGATTTCTATTCCATTATCAATCTCTTCCACCTCATCCAGTCTGCTCTTAAGTCCTTCCATTGTTTGTTTCATTTCTGTTATCTCCCTCCTGAATTCATCCCTTAGCTCTTGAATATTTCTCTGTGGCTCCATCAGCATGCTTATGACTTTTATTTTGAAGTCTTTTTCAGGCAGATTGGTGATTTCAGTCTCACCAAGCCCTCTCTTTGGTGTTTGAGGGATTTTTGACTGAACAAGGTTCTTCTGCCTTTTCATGGTGATGGGAGCGGGAGCAGAGTTTATTGAAGTGGCAGAGATAATCTCAGCCAAGCGACAAGAGTGAGGTGGAGAGCCCCCCAGAGGTCTGAGAGTCTGTCTGATTTGAGGACTCTCAATTTCTCTGCCTTGGTTTATCTGCACTCAATCTTTTCCTTGCTCCCTCTGATTCCTCAGGGTGAGGGAGAAAGCTCAGGGGACAATCGTGGATCCTGAGTGTCTTTCCTCCTGCTCTGGAAGGGGCAGCAGGCTCAAGGACACAGGGAACCTGTCCACCTCTCCACAGGCTTCTGAGCCTGACTGGCCCCCAGGAGAGAACTGGCCAGGGTGGGGGAAACTGATGATTTTAAATTGCATATGTGGATATTAGTTGCCTGAAGCCATAACAGTTTGCCTGAACCTCAGGAGATGCAGGATTTTCTGGGCCCTTGTGGACAGCAATCATTGGATCCAAATGTATCAGCAAGAAAGAAATGCTCACTGAATTGCATTAAATGTTTTCACATTTAATGTGGTATGCAATAATATACCCATTCTACCTCCTTTTCTGGAAAAAAATGTATTTTGTGAGAAAGTCAATTGCACAGAAAAGCAAGTACAAAAGAAGAATATAACCACCAACTAATATGTGAGCACTTAAATTAATAGCTGGCTGTTAATGTCTTAATTTCTTCCACACTTAAAAAAAATAGTAAATATTGGCTTTGGAGCTTAAGTTTTTCCAACCTTCTCTCCTGACCCCATTTGCTGCACCATGCCCCGGAGGCAACCTTGAACGAGGTTGCTTTGGAGCCTTCCACACCACAGTGAGCACACACTTATGTGTCCTTAGAAGGATTAGTACTTTTTTTGTGTGTGTTTTTAGAAAAATGTCATAAATGATATCATGCTATACTGCCATTTGTCTTTTTGCTTTTCTCATCCAACATTTTATTTTTGAAATCTGTGTTGGTGTGTATGACATAGATAACATATGTGCTACATTTTAACTTCTGTAAACTATTCACTGTATGAGTAGACCACTTTGTGCTGCCCCAGTTGCTGACATTCAGGTGTATTTCTCACAATTCTGTGTGTCTGTGCATGTGTCTGTCTCCCTGAGCATGTGTGTGAGTTTCCTTCAGGAGAGTTCAGGGTGTGCATTTCAAGCTTTATGAGATCTTGCCAATGGCCACCACTGTTTTATTCCCCACACTCCCCCCACCCTGCCCCCCTTCCCCCTCTTCCAATCTCACAGGGGCCTCCTCTGGTCAAACTCAGGGGCCACTGACCAGCCTCGTTTCTGATGATTGCTGACCAAGGCTGCCTTCCTTGTTTCTCTCTCTCTCATACCCACTCTTGGTCTTCCTGCTTCCTTCATAGACTTCTCTCAATTCTTGGAATTAAATTCATTTCTGTTTAAACGAGCTAGAGTGGTTACTGTTATCTGCAACTGAACCCTGACTAATAGGGTCTTGGAAGAAGCAGGGTTTTGAGCCCTGATTTATTCCTTTACTTTCTTTGAAAGCACATTCTGACAACAGTTTCATTCATTTTTTAATTGAGTCATCCAAAAATATGTGTTAAGAAACTACCAGGTGCTCATCATTGTGCTGAACATGGGGGATAAAGTACTGCAATAAGATGGTACCAACTAGCACACCATCCCAGCCTTGGGGACGCCACTGTCCCTGTCTTCTCAACTAACCACGCATAAGTCTTTGACTCTTCTTTTTTTTATCCCCTTCCATCCCTATGACTCCTCTATAAATTCTGGTTTCATAGTGAGCTTCAGTACCACACAATCCTGAGGCCCTACCCTAGCAAGCATATCCCTATGCAGATGAAACAACAGACAAGCGGTGAGATAGGAGGTTGTTCCCCAAGAAGGTCACCTATGTTCTTGAGGTTTCCAAATGGCAGCATTAGCATCTGTCCAGCCAAGCCCAGCAATTTCGGTCTAAGAGAGCTTATAAATTGCTACTTTTTCCCAAGGCAAAAAGACTTATCAGCCCAGCTGATGGAAACAGCTGTTTCTTCTGCAGCCAAATTGGAATCACATCTGGGAAGGTTTAAGCCAAACAAACCATTTCTTTTTGTATAAATAGATGCTCTAAATGTTGACATCTGTCATGCTCCAAGAGAGGGAATGAAAAAAAATAGACTATCTTTGACTTCAAGTGAATCAGTACTTTCTTGTCTTTTTAAGAGTTGGAAGGGAAATTATGAATTATTTAGCTTAGATTTCAAGATAAGCAATATTGCCAGAGGTAAAGAGGGACTTTTGATAATAATGGAAAAGACCAATTCATCAGAAGACATAATAACCCTAAATGTATATGCACCCAATAACAGAGCTCCAAAATATAAGATGCAAAACTGACAAAACTAAAGGCAGAAACAGACAAACTTATCATAGTGGAACATTTTATTATCCCCCTCTCAGTAATTGATAGAGCAACTAGAGAAAGGATATGGAAGATCTGAACAAAACTCTCAACCAACTTGACCTATTTGACATTTATAGAATACTCTACCCAACAATAGCCAAACAATCATCCTTTTCCCCTGCAAATGGAACATTCACCAAGACAGACCATATACTGAACCACAAAAACAAGTCTCAATGCATTCTAAAAGGTTAAAATCATATAAAGAATGGCTCCTTACCAAAATGGAATTACACTTGAAATAAAAAATAAAATCTAGAACATCTCCAAATATTTGGAAATTAAGCAACATATTTTTTTGTGTGTGAGGGCATCTCTCATATTTATTGATCAAATGGTTGTTAACAACAATAAAATTCTGTATAGGGGAGTCAATGCTCAATGCACAATCATTAATCCACCTCAAGCCTAATTTTCGTCAGTCTCCAATCTTCTGAGGCATAACAAACAAGTTCTTACATGGAGAACAAATTCTTACATAGTGAATAATTTCTTACATGGTGAACAGTACAAGGGCAGCCATCACAGAAACCTTCGGTTTTGCTCATGCATTATGAACTATAAACAGTCAGTTCAAATATGAATACTCATTTGATTTTTATACTTGATTTATATGTGGATACCACATTTCTCTCTTTATTATTATTATTTTTAATAAAATGCTGAAGTGGTAGGTAGATACAAGATAAAGGTAGAAAACATAGTTTAGTGTTGTAAGAGAGCAAATGTAGATGATCAGGTGTGTGCCTGTAGACTACGTGTTAATCCAAGATAGACAGGGGCAATAAAACATCCACGGATGCAGAAGATTTCTCTCAGAACAGGGGGGGTGAGGTTCTAAGCCTCACCTCTGTTGATCCCCAATTTCTCACCTGATGACCCCCCTGCGACTGTGCCTGTCTTAGGTTGTTTCTCCCTTGAGGAATCTTACCCGTCTCTGGCTAACCAGTCATCTTCCGGGGCCATACAGGGAAATATGAAGTTGGTAAGTGAGAGAGAAGCCTTATTGTTTGAAATGGTTAGCTTTTTACTTCTTTGCATATTTATGCCCTGCGGCTTCTATGCCCAGCATTTGTCTTGAGGTCTCTTTTCCACTTGGAAGAATTATGATACTTGGTAAATTTGATACGAGGCACGAATTCTATTTAAGGGTTGTAATTAGGAAGGAAGAAGAAAAGCTATAGAAGTAGCAGGCGGCAGAAAACCTGGGAAGATTGATTATTTTTTTGACATATCTTCTTGTAGAGTAACTTCAGCATGTATAGGTTTTAAGCTACTACTTAAATTGCGCACACACATTAACATAATAGGAGTATAGTTACATAACCAAAGCATACCGGTAATTACCAGCCATCTCCAGGGAAACCAAGAAAACCAGTTAGGCACCTTAGGCATTTGTGAAAACTTATCTATGATATGGTGGATATTGTCCAACTGAACTTGAACAGTCTGAGAGAAATCAGACAAATTAAAACAACCCATTCCTGGGGACTGTTCACATCCCATATGTTCTTTTAACAGTAGATAGTCTGTAGTTGTAAGATTTTGGAGTGCTACAATTTGCACTTCTCCTAATTCTTGGTTGAGTTCCAACAGTATAGATCCAGTCAAATTTGTTGATTTACTGTATGCACAGGCCAGCTTAGATATCTCCTTCCTCATTCCCATGGCAAGTCCAGGAACTGGTGGGATGAGTTCATCTACAGCTGTAGCAGTGCGTGGATCTTTGTTGGGATTTTTTGATGATCATCTTCTGTCATGAGTCTTCCAGAGAGTGCTGATGTTGGAAGTTCTTTTTCATATCGTATCTTAGTTCATTTTCGGGGTAGCCCAATTAGGCTTTGATCCTCTGTATAAACACAAACAGACCCTTTGCCTACACTTTTATATGCCCTTTATACTCTTGTGTAGAACTCATTGGAGGTTACCACACAGGAACTGCCCTTTTTTTTTGTTTTTGATATCACTAATCTACACTTACATGATGAATATTATGTTTACTAGGCTCTCCCCTATACCAGGTCCCCCCTATAAACCCCTTTACAGTCACTGTCCATCAGCATAGCAAAATGTTGTAGAATCCCTACTTGCCTTCTCTGTGTTGTACAGCCCTCCCTTTTCTCCTACCCCCCCATGCATGCTAATCTTAATACCCCCTACTTCTCCCCCCCTTATCCCTCCCTACTCACCCATCCTCCCCAGTCCCTTTCCCTTTGGTACCTGTTAGTCCATTCTTGAGTTCTGTGATTCTGCTGCTGTTTTGTTCCTTCAGTTTTTCCTTTGTTCTTATACTCCACAGATAAGTGAAATCATTTGGTATTTCTCTTTCTCTGCTTGGCTTGTTTCACTGAGCATAATACCCTCCAGCTCTATCCATGTTGCTGCAAATGGTTGGATTTGCCCTTTTCTTCTGGCTGAGTAGTATTCCATTGTGTATATATACCACATCTTCTTTATCCATTCATCTATCGATGGACATTTAGGTTGCTTCCAATTCTTGGCTATTGTAAATAGTGCTGCGATAAACATAGGGGTGCACTGATTTTTCTCATACTTGATTGCTGCATTCTTAGGGTAAATTCCTAGGAGTACAATTCCTGGGTAAAATGGTAGGTCTGTTTTGAGCATTTTGATGTACCTCCATACTGCTATCCACAATGGTTGAACTAATTTACATTCCCACCAGCAGTGTAGGAGGGTTCCCCTTTCTCCACAGCCTCGCCAACATTTGTTGTTCTCTGTCTTTTGGATGGCAGCCATCCTTACTGGTGTGAGGTGATACCTCATTGTAGTTTTAATTTGCATTTCTCTGATAATTAGCGATGTGGAGCATCTTTTCATGTGTCTGTTGGCCGTCTGTATTTCTTTTTTGAAGAACTGTCTGTTCAGTTCCTCTGCCCATTTTTTAATTGGGTTATTTGTTTTTTGTTTGTTGAGGCGTGTGAGCTCTTTGTATATTCTGGATGTCAAGCCTTTATCAGATGTGTCATTTTCAAATATATTCTCCCATACTGTAGAGTTCCTTTTTGTTCTATTGATGGTGTCTTTTGCTGTACAGAAGCTTTTCAGCTTCATATAGTCCCACTTATTCATTTTTGCTGTTGTTTTCCTTGCCCGGGGAGATATGTTCAAGAAGAGGTCACTCATGTTTATGTCTAAGAGGTTTTTGCCTATGTTTTCTTCCAAGAGTTTAATGGTTTCATGACTTACATTCAGGTCTTTGATCCATTTTGAGTTTACTTTTGTATATGGGGTTAGACAATGGTCCAGTTTCATTCTCCTACATGTAGCTGTCCAGTTTTGCCAGCACCATCTGTTGAAGAGACTGTCATTTCGCCATTGTATGTCCATGGCTCCTTTATCAAATATTAATTGACCATATATGTCTGGGTTAATGTCTGGATTCTCTAGTCTGTTCCATTGGTCTGTGGCTCTGTTCTTGTGCCAGTACCAAATTGTCTTGATTACTATGGCTTTATAGTAGAGCTTGAAGTTGGGGAGTGAGATCCCCCCTACTTTATTCTTCTTTCTCAGGATTGCTTTGGCTATTCGGGGTCTTTGGTGTTTCCATATGAATTTTTGAATTATTTGTTCCAGTTCATTGAAGAATGTTGCTGGTAGTTGCATAGGGATTGCATCAAATCTGTATATTGCTTTGGGCAGGATGGCCATTTTGACGATATTAATTCTTCCTAGCCACGAGCATGGGATGAATTTCCATTTATTAGTGTCCCCTTTAATTTCTCTTAAGAGTGACTTGTAGTTTTCAGAGTATAAGTCTTTCACTTCCTTGGTTAGGTTTATTCCTAGGTATTTTATTTTTTTTGATGCAATTGTGAATGGAGCTGTTTCCATGATTTCTCTTTCTGTTGGTTCATTGTTGGTATATAGGAAAGCCACAGATTTCTGTGTGTTGATTTTGTATCCTGCAACTTTGCTGTATTCCGATATCAGTTCTAGTAGTTTTGGGGTGGAGTCTTTAGGGTTTTTTATGTACAGTATCATGTCATCTGCAAATAGTGACAGTTTAACTTCTTCTTTACCAATCTGGATTCCTTGTATTTCTTTGTTTTGTCTGATTGCCGTGGCTAGGACCTCCAGCACTATGTTAAAAAACAGTGGAGAGAGTGGGCATCCCTGTCTAGTTCCCGATCTCAGAGGAAATGCTTTCAGCTTCTCGCTGTTCAATATAATGTTGGCTGTGGGTTTATCATATATGGCCTTTATTATGTTGAGGTACTTGCCCTCTATTCCCATTTTGCTGAGAGTTTTTATCATGAATGGATGTTGAACTTTGTCAAATGCTTTTTCAGCATCTATGGATATGATCATGTGGTTTTTGTCTTTCTTTTTGTTGATGTGGTGCATGATGTTGATGGACTTTCGAATGTTGTACCATCCTTGCATCCCTGGGATGAATCCCACTTGGTCATGGTGTATGATCCTTTTGATGTATTTTTGAATTCGGTTTGCTAATATTTTGTTGAGTATTTTTGCATCTACGTTCATCAGGGATATTGGTCTGTAGTTTTCTTTTTTGGTGGGTTCTTTGCCTGGTTTTGGTATTAGGGTGATGTTAGCTTCATAGAATGAGTTTGGGAGTATCCCCTCCTCCTCTATTTTTTGGAAAACTCTAAGGGAATGGGTATTATGTCTTCCCTGTATGTCTGATAAAATTCCGAGGTAAATCCATCTGGCCCGGGGATTTTGTTCTTTGGTAGTTTTTTGATTACCGCTTCAATTTCGTTGCTGGTAATTGGTCTGTTTAGATTTTCTGTTTCTTTCTGGGTCAATCGTGGAAGGTTGTATTTTTCTAGGAAGTTGTCCATTTCTCCTAGGTTTCCCAGCTTGTTAACATATAGGTTTTCATAGTATTCTCTAATAATTCTTTGTATTTCTGTGGGGTCCGTCGTGATTTTTCCTTTCTCATTTCTGATACTGTTGATTTGTGTTGACTCTCTTTTCTTCTTAATAAGTCTGGCTAGAGGCTTATTTATTTTGTTTATTTTCTCGAAGAACCAGCTCTTGGTTTCATTGATTTTTGCTATTGTTTTATTCTTCTTAATTTTATTTATTTCCCCTCTGATCTTTATTATGTCCCTCCTTCTGCTGACTTTAGGCCTCATTTTTTCTTCTTTTTCCAATTTCGATAATTGTGACATTAGATCATTCATTTGGGATTGTTCTTACTTTTTTAAATATGCTTGGATTGCTATATACTTTCCTCTTAAGACTGCTTTTGCTGTGTCCCACAGAAGTTGGGGCTTAGTGTTGTTGTTGTCATTTGTTTCCATATATTGCTGGATCTCCATTTTGATTTGGTTGTTGATCCATTGATTATTTAGGAGCGTGTTGTTAAGCCTCCATGTGTTTGTGAGCCTCTTTGCTTTCTTTGTGCAGTTTATTTCTAATTTTATGCCTTTGTGGTCTGAAAAGTTGGTTGGTAGGATTTCAATCTTTTGGAATTTTCTGAGGCTCTTTTTGTGGCCTAGTATGTGGTCTATTCTGGAGAATGTTCCATGTGCACTTGAGAAGAATGTATATCCTGTTGCTTTTGAATGTAGAATTCTGTAGATGTCTATTAGGTCCATCTGCTCTACTGTGTTGTTCAGTGCTTCTGTGTCCTTACTTATTTTCTGCCCAGTGGATCTATCCTTTGGGGTGAGTGGTGTGTTGATGTCTCCTAGAATGAATGCATTGCAGTCTATTTCCCCCTTTAGTTCTGTTAGTATTTGTTTCACATATGCTGGTGCTCCTGTGTTGGGTGCATATATATTTAGAATGGTTATATCCTCTTGTTGGACTGAGCCCTTTATCATTATGTAGTGTCCTTCTTTATCTCTTGTTACTTTCTTTGTTTTGAAGTCTATTTTTTCTGGTATTAGTACTGCAACCCCTGCTTTCTTCTCGCTGTTGTTTGCTTGAAATATGTTTTTCCATCCCTTGACTTTTAGTCTGTACATGTCTTTGGGTTTGACGTGAGTTTTTTGTAAGCAGCATATAGATGGATCTTGCTTTTTTATCCATTCTATTACTCTATGTCTTTTGATTGGTGCATTCAGCCCATTAACATTTAGGGTGACTATTGAAAGATATGTACTTATTGCCATTGCAGGCTTTAAATTCGTGGTTACCAAAGGTTCAAGGTTAGCCTCTTCAGTATCTTACTGCCTAACTTAGCTTGCTTATTGAGCTGTTATATACACTGTCTGGAGATTCTTTTCTTCTCTCCCTTCTTGTTTCTCCTCCTCGATTCTTCATATGTTGGGTGTTTTGTGCTGTGCTCTTTATAGGAGTGCTCCCATCTAGAGCAGTCCCTGTAAGATGTTCTTTAGAGGTGGTTTGTGGGAAGCAAATTCCCTCAGCTTTTGTTTGTCTGGGAATTGTTTAATCCCACCGTCATATTTGAATGATAGTCGTGCTGGATACAGTATCCTTGGTTCAAGGCCCTTCTGTTTCATTGTATTAAATATATCATGCCATTCTCTTCTGGCCTGTAGGGTTTCTGTCGAGAAGTCTGATGTTAGCCTGATGGGTTTTCCTTTATAGGTGACCTTTTTCTCTCTAGCTGCCTTTAGAACTCTTTCTTTGTCCTTGATCTTTGCCATTTTAATTATTATGTGTCTTGGTGTTGTCGTCCTTGGATCCTTTCTGTTGGGGGTTCTGTGTATTTCTGTGGTCTGTTCGATTATTTCCTCCCCCAGTTTGGAGAAGTGTTCAGCAATTATTTCTTCTAAGATACTTTCCATCTCTTTTCCTCTCTCTTCTTCTTCTGGAACCCCTATAATACGGATATTGTTCCTTTTGGATTGGTCACACAGTTCTCTTAACATTGTTTCATTCCTGGAGATCCTTTTATCCCTCTCTATGTCAGCTTCTATGCGTTCCTGTTCTCTGGTTTCAATTCCATCAATGGCCTCTTGCATCCTATCCATTCTGCTTATAAACCCTTCCAGAGTTTGTTTCATTTCTGCAGTCTCCTTTCTGGCATCTGTGATCTCCCTCCAGACTTCATCCCATTTCTCTTGCGTATTTCTCTGTATCTCTGTCAGCATGTTTATGATTCTTATTTTGAATTCTTTGTCAGGAAGACTGGTTAGGTCTGTCTCCTTCTCTGGTGTTGTCTCTGTGATCTTTGTCTGCCTGTAGCTTTGCCTTTTCATGGTGATAGGTATAGTTTGCAGAGCTGGGACGAATGATGGCTGGAAGAACTTCCCTTCTTGTTGGTTTGTGGCCCTCCTCTCCTGGGAGAACAGCGACCTCTAGTGGCTTTGCTGGGCAGCTGCATGCAGACAGGGTTTCTGCTTCCTGCCGGGCTGCTATGGAGTTTATCTCCGCTGTTGCTGTGGGTGTGGCCTGGTTCCGGTCTCTGCTCCAAAGTGGTGGAGTCGCGTTGGAGGGGGAGAGGCCTGGAGGCTATTTATCTCCGTAAGGGGCCTCCCTGCTCCCTGCAGCCCAGGGGTTAGGGTGCCGAGAGATCCCCGGATTCCCTACCTCTGGATTAAGTGTCCCACCCTGCCCCTTTAAGACTTCCAAAAAGCACCCGCCAAAACAAAACAACGACCACAAAAAAAAAAAAGAAAAAAAAATTAAAAAAATAAGAAGTGGCCACTCGTTTTTCTTTATTCTCCGGCGCCAGCTTCAGGCTTCTGCTCACCGGTCTTGCTGCCCTGTTTCCCTCGTATTCGGGGCCCTATCCCTTTAAGACTTCCAAAAAGCGCTCACCAGAACAAAACAGAAAAAAAAAAAAATGGTCGCGCACTTTTCTTATGTCCTCCGGCACCCGGCCTCTGGTGCCCGCTCACTGTTCTTGCTGCCCTGTTTCCCTAGCATCCAGGGCCCCTTGGGCACGTACTGTGTCTGCGCTCTGGCCCGGATCGTGGGGGCTGGGTGTTCGGCAGTCCTGGGCTCCGTCTCCCTCCTGCTCTGCCTATTCTTCTCCCGCCGGGGGCTGGGGGGATGGGCGCTCGGCTTGTATCTTACCCCCTTCGCGAGGCACTGGGGTCTCTCAGGTGCGGATGTGGTCTGGATATTTTCCTGTGTCCTCTGGTCTTTATTCTAGGAAGGGTTGTCTTTGTTATATTTTCATAGATATATGTGGTTTTGGGAGGAGATTTCCGTTGCTCTACTCACGCCGCCATCTTCCACCCCTCTCTGATCTAAGCAACATATTTTTAAACAATCCATTAGTCAAAGGAGAAATCACAAGTAGGATAAGAAAGTGTCACAAATTGAATGGACAATATTGTTCCATTTCACTCTCAAAAGTAGCAACTGGTCTATCCTAGGACTGTCCCAGTTTCATTACTGAAAGCCCTGGGTCCTGAGAAACTGTTTAGTCCTGGAGAGACAGGACAGTTGGCTAAATGAAATTTTTGTATCATATCTTTAAGTTATGTGGTCACCTTAAGTATAGGGCTTCTCTCTCTCTCTCTCTCTCCCCAAATTTTTTTGAGATATGATTGGGAAATAAAATTGTGTATATTTAAGGTGTACTAATTGATACTTTGATAAATGTTTATATTGTGACATAATCACCATTATCAAGCTGATTAATGTACCCATTGCCTCATATACACATTTTTTTTGTGTGTGTGTGTCCTTTTATGGGTTTGACCTTTGTGTGTGTGTGTGTGTGTGTGTGTGTGTGTGTGTGGTGAAAACACTTAAGATTTATCTGTTAGAAAATTTTAAGTATGGAATATGTGACTGTTAACTATAGTCACGTTGTTGTACATTAGATCCCCAGAACTTACTCATCCTATAACTGAAAGTTGGTACCCTTTGACCAACATCTCTCTCTTTGCTAACTCTTGGCAACCACCATTCTATTCTCTGCTTCTTTGAGTCTGACTGTTTTAGATTCCACATAAAAGTGAGATCATGCTGCATTGGTAGTTCTGTGTCTGGCTTATTTCACTTAGCATAATATCTCCCACATTCATCCAGGTTGTTGCAAATTGTGTGATTTCTTTTTTTTAGGCTAAACAATATATATACATTTTCTCATCCATTTATCCATCAGTAGGCATTCAGGTTGTTTCCATATCTTGGCTATTGTAAACAATGCTGCAGTGAACATGGAGTGCAGATACCACTTTGAGATCCAGATTTCATTTCCTTTGGATATATGCCCTGAAGTGCAGTTACTGGATCATAAAGTAGTTTCATTTTTAATTTTTTGAGGAACCGCTATATTGTTTTCATAATAGCTGTACCAATTTAATTCCTGCCAACAATGCACAAGGGTTCCCTTTTCTCCATATACTCAACAGCACTTGTTATCTCTCTTCTTTTTGATAATAGGCATTCAAACAGGGGAGAAGTAATATCTCATTGTGGTTTTCATTTGCACTTCCCTGATGATTACTGATGCCAAGCATCTTTCCATATATTTGTTGGCCATTTGTATGTCTTCTTTTGAGAAATGTCTATTCAGGTCTTTTGATCATTTTAAAATCAGGTTATTTGTTTTCTTTGGTATGGAATAGTATGAATTCCTTATATATTTTGGTAGTAACCCATTATCAAATATATAGTTTATAAATACCTTCTCCTCTTCCATAGGTTGTCTTTTTTACTCTTGATTATTTTCTTTGATGTGCAGAAGCCTTTTAGATTGATATAATCTCATTTGTCTGTTTTTGGTTTTGTTGCCTATTCTTTTGATGTTATATCCAAAAAAAATCATTGCCTACACCAATATCAAGAAGATTTTCCTTATGTTTTCTTCTAGTGGTTTTTTAATTGCAGGTCCTATGTTTAAATCTTTAATCCATTTGAGTTGATTTTTCTATATGGTGTGAGGAAAGGGTCCAAATTCAGTCTTTTGCATGTGGATAACTAGTTTTCCCAACACCATTTATTGAAGAGATTATCCTTTCTTCATTGTGTATTCTTGGCTCCATTGTTTAAGATCAGCTTATCATTGATGCTTGGATATATTCTTGGGATCTCTGTTTTGTCCCTCTGATTCATATGGTCTGTTTTTTGCCAGTACCATACTGTTTTGATAGACATTCTCCCTATTTACAGAGGTGACTTCAGTGGTGTAATGAAAAGATTTGGTTCCCAATTCAAGCACTGCCATTAACTGTGTTGCCTTGGGCAAGTTACTTCACCTCTCTGGGCCTCATTTTTGTTATCTTCCAAATAGGGGCTAATATTACCTTCTTTGCAAGGTGTTTCTGTGAAGTAGATGAAATGATTGTGACTTGAATGCCAGGCACATAGGTGCTCAATAAACAGTGTCTATGATTATTATTCCTACATCGGTTTGTTACAAACAGATGTTCTGCTTGTTCAGCTACAAGGTAGGAAAGAGTAGTCCAAATGCCCCATTTAACATTATCATTATCATCATCATAAAAATAGCTAATATTCATGGAACATTCTCGACGAGACTTTTGCTGTGCTGCCTTTTATGCATCTTACAAAGAAAGTAGTCAGAGAAGGGCAGTAATTTCCCGTAGTTGCACAGCAAATCAGAAGTCAATGTGGCATCAATTTACAGGTCTCTTTAGCTGAGGGAATCCTTCTACAATATCTTGAGGGTCTCCTAGCTTTGGGGACTATTAGAAAACAGAGGGCTGAGGGAGTTGGGCAGACCCCAACAGCCCTGGCACTGGTCCCATCCTTTTCCTAGCTTCCCCAGCTGCATGTTCAGAAAGGACTGTGGGAATAGATGGCAGAATAGTCATTCCCACCGCTCCCTGCAAAGCCCTGGGGAGGCCAGGAAGCGAGAGGGGCTGCATTGGTAATGCGAGTTGAGTTGCTGTCACAAGTAGGAGACTCTTTCTGCTCCCTGATTCAGCCCAGCTGATTTGTAAGCCAGCTCTGAGTCCCCTGCTCTTCTCTGAGCGATGGCTCTATTGCTTAGAGATCCCTTCTCATTACAGGGAAGGAAGAAGGCACAGGCCCCACTGACCTCCAGCTGGCTCTCTGGTAACCTCCTTGTTTACTCCCATCTGAGACTTTTCACAGAGTTTTCAAGCTGGCTGCATGAAGGCAGTTGTATTTCCAGAGTCCTTATTGTGGCAGGGGAAACAGCCCTGCACAAGCCACTCTGACCTACAGTGGTGGCTCCCTGAGGCAGGGGGCTCTGATTTTCAGGTTGTATTTCCTCACTGGAAGAGCAGCAGAGCTAGGTGCAGAGCTTGTTTCTCTGGTGAAAATGTGTTGGCCACACTCATACTTTGCTGGATGGCAATACGCTTCTTCAGTTCTTTTTTTTTTTCCTCTGGAATTGGTTGATCCCCACGGTTCAGGTGCTCCAATTGCTTCCAGGCTGCAGAAGCCCCTGTGACAGCACACTTGGCAGATGGCCCATGCCCCTGGCTTTACCTTCAGTCTGCACCAGAAAGCACCCGTCAGACCTATTCATGAATCCATACGGCATCTCCACCTTGTGGGGTGACAACACCTCAAACACAGTGGATCCCAAAGTGAAGCAAGCATGTTCCCCTACACATGCTTCTCTTCCAATCACACAAACCAGAGCCCCTAAATCTACCTCCTAGCCTTCCCTCCCCCAGCCTTAATCTATTCTCTCAACATGATGCGTACAACTGTTGATCAGGAAGCTATCCAGGATATAGGATGATAGAAAGGCAACAATGTTAGCTAGTAGAAATAGGAGCTTGTAAGATAAATTCTAGCCAAAATAAGCAGGTGACGAGAGGCAACAAAGGGCCAGGTAGTTTATTTGAATGCAATTCCCAGGTGAGGTTTCTCAGTCTACAGAAATGGAGGCTGGGAAAGTCACGCCCAGCAGGTCAGGAGCAATTTTTTAAAGAAGGTAGGGGGAGGGAGAGCTTATATTTACAGCGGCGTGAGGATTGGCTAGCCTAAGGCACATTTTTCAGGTTGGGAGCGGGCAGCAGCTGGGGACTTTGGCACGTCATCAGTGTCTGACGTGCTCCCCCCCTCCCCTCAGTGCCTTCAACCTTACATTCCAGCCTTTTGGTCATAATGAGGGACGACTTGATCTGGCTATTTTTGGCTGACAAGGGGCGTCGTGGCGGGGGAGGTTTGTAGCATGTAGTTACATTGCTCTAACTGCAAATATCTTGCCTTGCCTTCTCCAGAGGCTCTCACTTTATTCTGTCTAAGCTTATGGTCTCTGTTTCATTTTCTCTCTACAGGTAGAGACTCTAGCTGCTGCCAGGGAAAAGGGGTGATGACCGTTCTGGCTGCTTCATGCTGAGAGGGGGCCCAGTAAAGGGTGCAGCTAGGTTTCTATCACTGGTCAGTTGGGAAGGCCTTGGAAGGTTGGCGCTTCTATTCTGGAAGGACAAACTTGTTGAGATTAAGAATGCATGGCTGAATATGAGAACTGGAAATATGAAGAGTCTAATTGAGAATCATAGCCAGGTATTATGGGGAAACTAAAATTCTGGATCGAGTTTACATCTCAATGACTAGTATTAGGATTTAGTATGGATAAGGCGGCGTTATTGAAACAATATTTTTCTCTAAAATCACCCTCATTTTTATTAGAAGTAACCAGGTTAAGAAAATAATTAACAGTTGGCTTTATTATTTGCATAAGTGCAGCAAGAAGAGGAATTGATTACAGAGGCTCTTTTAAATATGCTTTGCTGGAACTTTTTGTAAGGAATTTCAGATTGAACTTTTAAAGGCCTCTTGAGGCCAGACAGCCAAGCCAGACTTGCCTGCAGTACCTGTAGATTTGGGTGAATTCCTCTCTTCTCGAGGCCTCCAAGACATCCTGAGGTTCCTGCAGCTGCCAGGTAGTGACCTTCTTTACTCACCTGGTAAGGCTGTTGGGAACTCTGTAAGCAAGGTACCAGGCCAGTTCTTCCAAGGGGCTTTGTTGGCTCCATAAAGTCAATCTTAGTTCCTTAAAGCTGTTTATATCTGAGTTTATGCACGTGTCTCTTAGGTATGACATTCCAGTCAAAGCTTTGGTAGTATAACCTGTGTTTTTAATTGGTCTTCTTACAAGGAAAGCAAGTTCTTATTGAACTTATGCAAATAAACATACTACCATGAAATATAAAAATAGTCACTGAGTTTTTAAATTCTGGAGGGATCAGGTAGAGAGAAAGATAAAGTTTCAATTCTGCTTGTAAAGACAGTCATTTACTAAACCGTTGTCAGCTTAGAGAAAAAGCTTAAAACACTTTATCAGCAATATCTGAAACAAAAAGCCACAAAATCATCTTCTTTAGTTTACTTAATCTTATGTAACTAATACTTGTTCTGCTGAAATCTAGTTCTTTACTAGTTTAGGAGTAATAAAACAGTGACTATAAATGACAAAAGACTTACAAACGACAATGGCTAAAGATCTGATGAGAGCTTACTGTAAGACAGTTGACATAAGGAAATTCAGGTATTTCTGTACCACAAAACATTCAGTAACAAAGTTTAGCATCATTCCTTTTGTCAGTCCTTTCTAGGCAATTAAGCAGGTAATTATATATCAGATAAATAAGCCAAATTAGCTAAATAACTTTCCTCAATGAGAAAAAATTCCTCTGAATGTTCTAGGGGCCCTCTGGAAAATATCAGAGTTAACTAGAGGTAAAAGTACCTTTTTGCATTTTTTTTTGCACTTGCTTAAATAGGATTATAGGTTGCTATGAAGCAATACTTACCTATTTAACTAGAATGACAACAAAATACCTCAAGGGCAAATAAAGAAGGTCACACAGTTGTTAGCATAGTTTAGCTTTTAGTCCTTTTAATATTAAGATCTCATTTTTTTAAAATACTCGGACAACTCATTGAGACTTTAAGCATGAGAAACTGCTTTGATAAAACAATTAGAGAACCCTTTGCAATCTTTCAACAGAAAGAGAAGATTAACAGTTAAGGAAACTTAGTCTTTTTTACTGAAAACAAAATTCTAATTTTGCTGTGTACTTGATACCGAGACTCATTTGCTTTAATTTTATATAGCATGACCATATTAAATCTTTCCACAAGCTTTCTACAACTTTCCTTTTACATTCAGTGTTCTCTCTCTTTAAATAAATAGCTGTACTTTAGAACAATTACCTTCTTTTACCCTCAACAAAATGAATTTCTATTCTTTATACTTTCTCTTATTAAAACACACATCTTTTTTAGCAAATAGAGATGTCTTCTTCTTTGAGTAGCTTTAATTAGACTTTAAAACCATTAGGAACCTTAATTTTCAGTGAACACTGAGAAGTGGGCTATGTAAACCATTGCACTAGCATTCTTTAGATTAACAAATTTATGAACACACTTTATAATTCCTGAAACGATGTGCTTTACAGCAAAATCTCTAAGCACAAAATATGTCTACTTAACTGAGCAAAACTTCAAGATTCTAGGTCACCACAAAAATTCCCAGGCTGCAGATAGGTATACACACTGTAACACACAATTATTAAGGTGTTTATTTGCTACACTTATTTAGTTCACTTATTCCTAACTATGCTAGGTTACTTAACAAAACTTTTACTGGATAATAGACAAAGCCAAGCCTTTAAGCATTTTATTCTTAAAAGATTTATCAGATAACATCAACTTAAATGACTTTAGGTAAACTTAGGCAGCTGATAAGCACAAGGACATGCCCCTTCAGCCAAACCTAAATTAGCATTAATGCTAAACATTTTTTATCAGATTTTCTGGAAGTTTTAGAATGCCCAGTTTTCACAAGTGCTTGTTTTTAAATCAATTTTTATTAATACCATCTGGAGGTAGGAAAATATTTTTCATCTACATATTTAGACACGAACATACAAACTGAGACATAATGACTACAGTTAGTAATACTTTTCATAGAAGAACATATACACAAACAGATAAACTGATACAGAGATTTGAGTTACTGATATTTAATTGCCTTTCCTTCTCTTCAGCTTCTTGACCATGGCTTCTGGAACCAGAGGGCAGGAGGAGCATGTTCTGGTGGGGGAAGAGGGCGGTGAAGGCAGAAGGAGAGGGGGAGGGGTGGTGCAGCCACTGGAAGAGGAGAGCAGGACAATGGCATGGTTGAGAATGTAGGGCTTTAAGATGGAGGCGACATGTGTGAAAGCAAAGGACTTAAAGATGGTGGTGGAGAGAGGGGGAGGGGATTGCGAGCTGAGGGAGGTGGGCGACTGAGGTCTTCTGGTGGATCTGAAAAGGAAGAAGGACTGAGCAGAGTAAGAGGCTGACAATCTTTAACTGGAGATCAGGCCAGGAGAACTTGAGTCATTGAACACTTAACATAAAGGTCATGATGGGAGTGCAAAGTCCAAAAAGCCTGCACATATGGGATTTCACTCTACTCTCCGCACCAGTGGCAATAATTAGTTAAATCGGTGAGGAGGCTAAAATTGAAAGTTCCCTCAGGGGGCCAGTGAGATCGATTGTCCAAGGGGTACTGAGGCCCGGCCTCAGAGCAAAAAAAGACTAGCTTCTATTTGTGAACTTCCTGGGACAAATATAGAGTAGCCAAATTAGAAATGAGACACCGCACGGGGGTCTGAGCCTCTGCTTTCGAGGGCCGGTTCCCCATGTCTGCGCCACTTCCCAATGAATCCCGCTGAGAGGAGCGCCCAGCGTCCCAAGTGCACCAAGACAGGGGAGACGGCCTGGGAGCCTGGGTGAAGGACGTCTCCCCCACTGCAGGGCCAGGGGTGGGCTGGATGCCCGCAGAGGGTGGGCCAAATGCCCAGGGGCTGGATGCCCCACCTGGATGTAGCTACGATTTCTAATGGACCAGGTGAAATGGAGCTACGAAGGGAAACAGACTGGGGGAAACTGAGGGACTCACCAGAAAATAGTCCGTGCAGCGGAGAGCAGGCTGAGGTCCCAGGTCAGGGAAGGAGGGGGCAGGGCCACTGGTGGCCAGTCGGGGCCCTGTGCTCATGCTCCTTCCCAGGATTTCAGCACCAAATGTAAGATAAATTCTAGCCGAAATAAGCAGGCAATGAGAGGCAACAAAGGGCCAGGTAGTTTATTTGAACGCAATTCCCAGGCGAGGTTTCTCAGTGTACAGAAATAGAGGCTGGGAAAGTCGCACCCAGCAGGACAGGCAGCAAGTTTTTAAAGAAGGTAGGGGGAGGGAGAGCTTATATTTACAGCGGCGTGAGGCCTCAGGCACATTTTTCAGGTTGGGAGGGGGCAGCAGCTGGGGACTTTGGCACGTCATCAGTGTCTGATGTGCTCCCCCCTTCCCCCAGTGCCTTCAACCTTACAGAGCTTAGTTAATAAATCCAGGAGAAACTCAGGGGTCCAGCCAGACCTTGAGGAGAGAAGAACTTGGAGGAGGAGAGAAAAAACAGAAAGCAGAGGCTCGGAGGGGGCGAGCAAAAGGAGAACTGGGCATCAGCCCCAAGGTGCACTTGACTCTGATGCATTTGAGTTTTGGGGAATGTTTATGGGAGACCCATTGAGACAAAGTCCAGCAGTTAAGAACAAACTGCTGATCTGCTGATGTCAAGGTGGTCATTTAGGACAATGGGCCAAACCAAAAGCAACCATACCATCAAGTCTTCCTTCCCCTGCTGTGACATGCAAGCTAGAGGTAAAAAAGAGAAAGGCAGTAGCTGCCCAGAGTGATGCCAGCAGGGGTCGGATGATAGCCTTGGGTGGAGAGGGAGAGATGGTCTTACTGCTTAGGCTCTTAAACAAAAGGCTCTTATCTTTTTAAGGACCAGGAGAGCTGGGGGAAGGGAGAGGGAGAAGGGCTAGGAGTGGAAAAGTACTGAATCAGAGTGGAGAAAATGTGTCAGCCGAGCACCACCTCCACCCCATAAGGGGGCCACTGAATGGAGGCACTTTATGAAGGTAGGTGTTGGGGGTTGATTTTTTTCTCCTGGATTCTTGTCCCCACTGCAGCAAAGAACTGAAGGGCAGAGACACAGTAGTGAAGCAGAAAGAAAGTTTTATTTGAATACCCTCCAAGGGAGGAGCAGACCAGAGTCAAGGTAGACAAAGGCTGATTTGCTTGAATAAAGCAGAGAGGAAGGAAAAACAGAGGGATGAAAGGGAAGCTCATCGAACTCCTACTCAGCATAGGGCACATCCCCTGCCAACTCCTAAAGCCAGGGTCACCTGGTGTCCAGTGTCCACTTGACTCTGCACGGTGTGGGAACTAAGTCCTTACCACCCCATGATTTGGGGAAGCTGCAGAGCACTGGATGGAGTGAGAATATGTTCTGAGAACTTCCCAAAGGCAAAGAAAGGAGATTTTCTGGCAGGTTACTAAAGAGCATGGTTGTACAACCACAGTCCTGTCCAGGTCGCCAAGGTGACAGGAACTTGCAAGCCCAAATTGGAGCTCTCAGTAGCCCCTCCCTACTTATCTGAAGCATAACAGAGAGAGTGACATATTAGGAGAAAGGGGAGTGCAGGCAACCTCAGAGAGGAGGCACTCTTAAGGATTTAGGGTCTGGGGCTTTATAGGAATTTTTGGCTAAGGGTCAGCATAAGGCATGATGTACACGGATGATTCAAAATTCCTTGAAAGTTTTGTCTTAAGAATAGGGTTATTTAGGTGACTGTGTTGGCCTGGATTTCAGCATTCTTTGTCCACCTAGGTTTATTTACACTTCAGCAGTCTGGCTTTTGCCCTGGTTACAAAGTTACTTGATTAATGGGCTGGCAAAAGGAAAAAACAGCATATAAGTTAATTTAAAGAATAAACTGTGTCTTTTTGCAGGCTAAATAGATTTTACAATGGCATGATCTAATTGGTACAATGAAGACATGGGCTGCACTCGTATTATCTGGGGAATATCCGGACATCTAAGTCCCTCCTGGCCTTTAAAACTTCAACTAATTAACTCATTAACTCTGTGAGTCCTTTCTGGCTCTCTAGTTTTGTCTGGTTAATTCTTTGAGTCTCTCTAGCAGGCTTTATTGGTCTTATTCTCCCTCTACCCACTCATGTCTATTTTTCTGCCTAACATAGGTATGTGTTAATTCAGACAAAAATTTAGATATTTGTACCAAAACTTCCTGTGATTGTGACTTCTTGAATTTTGTTTTATTTTATTTTTAGTTTGTCTCCCAAAACTCCTGTGGCTAGGATAAAAATACATGGTAATTAAACAACAACAAATTTTGGTGAGGTTGTGGAGAAAGGGGAACCCTCCTACACTGCTGGTGGGAATGCAAATTAGTTCAACCATTGTGGAAAGCAGTATAGAGGTTCCTCAAAATGCTCAAAATAGACATACCATTTGACCCAGGAATTCCACTTCTAGGAATTTACCCTAAGAATGCAGCAGCCCAGTTTGAAAAAGACAGATGCACCCCTATGTTTATCGTACCACTATTTACAATAGCCAAGAATTGGAAGCAACCTAAGTGTCCATCAGTAGATGAATGGATAAAGAAGATGTGGTACATATACACAATGGATTATTATTTAGCCATAAGAAGAAAACAAATCCTACAGTTTGCAACAACATGGATGGAGCTAGAGGGTATTATGCTCAGTGAAATAAGTCAAGCGGAGAAAGAGAAATACCAAATGATTCACTCATATGTGGAGTATAAGAACAAAGGAAAACTGAAGGAACAAAATAGCAGCAGAATCACAGAACCCAAGAATGGACTAACAGTTATCAAAGGGAAAGGGACTGGGGAGAATGGGAGGGTAGGGAGGGAGAAGGGCAGGGAAGAAGAAAGGGGGTATTATGATTAGCATGTATAATGTGGGGGGTGGGGGAAAGGGGAGGGCTGTGCAACACAGAGAAGACAAGTAGTGATTCTACAACATCTTGCAATGCTGATGGACAGTGACTGTAAGGGGGTTTGTGGGGGGGACTTGGTGAAGGGGAGAGTCTAGTAAACATAATGTTCTTCATGTAATTGTAGATTAATGATAACAAAAAAAACCATATATATATATGGTAATTATTTGTAGTAGTACTAGGAAGCATCTAAATGTAAAGTCACTATGGGCTTGTGTGGGGAAGTTGGGGTTCCTGTGTCCAGGATCCTCACTGAACTTAAACCACCTGATGATGTAACTGGCCTGTTGCTGGGCTACCACTTCCACACCTGTAGGCAATGAGCTATTATTGCGCTGTACAAAGGGCTCGGCCCATTGTTCTGGGTGGAGGCAGAGACATTAGTGCTCAACCTACCGCCAGAGAACAAGCTGGGTAATAAACCCTTTCACCCCAAAGAGCGTTTTGCGGTCAATTTCTTTGGTC
Organism: Manis pentadactyla; assembly: GCF_030020395.1. Classification (NCBI taxonomy): domain Eukaryota; kingdom Metazoa; phylum Chordata; class Mammalia; order Pholidota; family Manidae; genus Manis; species Manis pentadactyla. The sequence continues at coordinate 128,812,906 of NC_080026.1, read as the reverse complement.
ACACTGAATCCATAGCGAACTTGCCTGGGCTAAAACCCATTGGCAAGACAGCTTGAAACTGAAAAGTCCTTATCTGGTTTTATTTTTGCCTTTTGTGGTTGATTCTTGAGCACAGTATAGTCCATAAGGTGGAAGGTATGCAAGGTATGGAAATTGTTCTATAAACTTCCTGGGTAGAAGGTTTAAAATTCTTTTACTAGGCACATGTATAATTTGGGGGAGACTCATGCAACAATACAGTAGAATTTTGTCACAGTCCAGTGTGGCGGTCATTGGGAAGAGGGGGTGGGGCTTAGTCTGTTCTATACTATTATTTAGGGGCCTAGGTGAGACAGGGACCATGAGCTTAGACAGAATAGGGTGAGGGCCTCCCGAAAAAGCAAGCCAGGATATTTGCAGTCAGAGCAATGTAACTACATTCAAGGAAACCCCCTACCAAAACTCTGTGTTAAACATTAAGCTCTAGGGTCATTCTTCAGTGAGATCAGTTAATATTCCCCAGATAAAGAAGAGTAGCACATGTTTTTATTATGCAAATCATTTATAATAATGTGTAAGATTCACTTTAGCATGTTAAAAGGCCCAGACCTATGTGCTGTCTTTCCTCCTTCAGACCTGATGAGGTGATGTTGCAAACTGGGCACCTAATTTAGCATGCAGGCCCAGCTGTGAAAAACATAGTAAAAGGCAGGAAGGATTACACCTTAAAGATAAGATTGCATTTTAACACCCAGGAAATTTAAGAAGTAAGATTCTTAACTTACTTTTTAGCAAACAGACAATACCTCAGCCCACCTTGGGGGCTGGGCAGGTGGCCTTTTGATATGCTCCGAGACCAAGATGCCAGTATCCCAGGGAGAAATCAAAGCAGTAAATTTCTTGTGTTAAGTTAATTTTTAATATTCAGGGGCCACTTAACAAGTCCACACCCCTAAGCCTTTTATCCGGTTCCCCAAAATCCTCAACTGCCTATAAAACTGTTAGGCAGAAGGACAGAAGTGAGCGGGATGAAAAGGAGAAAGGGCCCCCCCAAAGATGACTCAGGGAGTTGATCAAATAGAACCAGAAAGCCAGAAATGACTCAAAGAGTTAATCAGATAAAGCCACAGGGTCCAAGAGTGACTGAGGAAATGTCCAGGGTTCCCCCAGATAAGAAACATCAGAGGCACAGACACAGCACAGCCCCTGTCCCCATTTCACCAATCAGAGCAAGCCTAGAGAGCTGACCACTGTCAATCAAGGACCTCTCTGCCCTGCCAAAACCACATAAAAGAAGCCTCAGAATGAGCATCCATACCTGCCTGTCTTACCTTAGGCTGGCCCGCTCTGCTACTCTATGCAGAGTGTATTAAAACTTACTTTGCTTTCTTGACTTTGAACTCTTGTCTCACTATATTTGATTTCCCTGTGACACCGAGCTGAGTCCTTTCCTTCCCAACAAAAACCCTAGACAATGCACCACTGTGGGCTCTCTTGTCCCCTCCTGGTGTGAGCCAGGAGCTCTGTAGGAGCTCTGTCTGTCCTCTCACTGTATCTCTTAATAAAAAGTCTCCCTGGCTCTCCTACCTTGGCTGTTTGCTAAGTTCATTCTTCGACTCCACAAACAAGAACCCCAGCATCACAGGGTTCCTCCATGATGAGGGTCTTTCATTTTCTAAGGTCTTGTCCAATTTGCATTCATCTGGCAGAAAGGAAAGGAAAGACCATGAAGATTTGTTAGGGGCCAGACTGGAAGCAGTGTTCAACAATTCCGCCTGCATTTCATTGGCCAGCACTTAGTCCCGTGGCCCACCTCACCGCACAGGAGGCTGGGAAGCATAGTCCAGCTTGTCCAGGAGGAAAAGGAAATGGAGTTTGATGAACACAAAACAGTCTCTGCCATAGCCCACTTCTTAGATGATTGTGGATATTAATTTGATTCTCTTTGATAGTCTTGGTTAATTTAAGGAATTGTGGGACACCACCACCAAGGTGATATGTACGTGTCCATGTTCCTTTGAGAAACTAGACAGAGCTCAGTACTAAAGATGCCTATGCAGAGAAATAACAGAAGTGAAGAAAAAAATTAAAGAAGAAAAACTGCTATTATGATATAATAAGAAATACATATTTTGACCTTCTGCAGTTCCTGGAACATAACCCCCAAAACCCTTGTAATTTCCTAAGCAGTAAGAGCTGTTAGGGGCATCTTTTGTTTTAAGAGTTCGTTTTCTTCCAGTTCTTGAAGTAGCTCCAGAGTGCTGAAGATGAAATGGGTGTCTTTTGTTATTCATAACAAGCCTCTTTCAGCCACACCTGAGTTTATGTTCATGAGTGACTTTTGGAAAGCCCTAAGGATGGGAGCTGGTTGCCCAGGAAATGAAAGAACCTTGTGATTAGAGGGTTGAAACTTTCAATTCCACCTCCTGAGAGGAGAGAGGGACTGGAGATTGACTTAATCACCAATGACCAATGATTTAATCAATCAAACATGCACATAATGAAGCCTCCACAAAAATCCCCGCTTGATGGACATGTGGATGTGCTGGGAGGGTGGCGGCCTGGAGAGGGCGTGGGAGCTCCACAGGGCAAAGGGGCATGGGAGCTCCACCCCTTTGCCCTGTGCATCTCTTCCATTTGACTGTCCCTGAATTATAACAGACTCATATCATGTTTCTTTTATAACAGACTTGTAATCTAGTAAGTAAACTATTTCCCTGACTTCTGTGAGCTGCTCCAGCAAATTATGGAACCCAAGGCAGGGGTTGTGTGGACCTCCGATTTGTAGCCAGTCACCTAATGACTAGAAGCACAGGTGACAATCTGGACTTGTGATTGGCATCTGAAGTGGGGTGGGGGATAGAGGCAATATGTGGGACTGAGCCCTGAGCCTGTGGAATCTGATGCTAACTCCAGATAGACAGTGTCAGAATTGAGTTAAATTGTAGGACATGAGGCTGGTGTTGCAGAATTGCTTGTAGTGAAAAAGGACCCACACATATGGTCACAGAAGTGTGGTGTGATAGACCCAGTGTGAGATTAAGAGAGAAACAGACTTTTTCCTATTCAAAAACAAATTCAAGTATGGAGCTCAAGTAGAGAAAATTAGAGGAGAATTTTAAAAACCTCAAGAGCTAATATTTTCTCCCTTTCATTTTCATCTTTTGTTAAGTGTACGAACATACTGTTTTTACATGATGCTGGGAGCACTACCTTAGGGCTGTTTGGTGTTTCTCTGGGGAGAGGTTTGGTTCTCTCTCTTCAAAGAGTTGGTGCTCAAGTGATGCTGTAGGGCAGGTAATGTCTACACCTACACTCTGAAGTCAATTCCAGGAAGCTGAGCCAAGAATCAAAAAAAGCCAAGGAAATGGAAATTTGTAAACCCCAAGGGAAACAGTTATTTAAGCACAAGTTCTGTTTGTTCGGCTAGATGGTACTTGTGGGGTGGGTGGATTGTTTTTAACTAGGTGGTAAAATGTAGAAAGCCGCAAAAAAGGAGGAGGGTCACTGAGTACCTTGTCTGGTGCTTCCTGGGAGCTTGTTGGTGGGCATTGCTGGTGCCTGGTCCAGAGGCTGACGGTGCTTCAGAGTGTCATCAGGTCACCTGGGTCCCCACCTGGGTCTGGGGCAGTAATGGAAGAGCTGGGCTAGAAGTGGGCATGGGACCGGGTCCCGCCCAGCTCGGAGCATGGCCATAAAAGAAGTAAGGTTGTGTCCCAAGTCCTTGCTGGGAAATGGAAGCCCATGTTGTTTCTGCACTGGGAGCTGAAGCAGTAGTCCTTGGAGACAGATCTCAGATCCCTCCCGGAGGGCATGACAGTGCATGGAAACCACTTGGCCTGAGACCTGTTTGCCACTGGGCTCTGTTGCCCACACCTGTACTCTCATCCTGGGGAACACTGCAGGGGCCAGAGTGGAGGGATGTCAGGGACAGGGAAGAGCTCTATTTCCAGGACCACCCCCCTGTCCTGGTGTTTCTGCTGCAGGTTGTATCTGTTCCTGCCCTATGGCCTGTTGCTTTTAAGGACCTCACTCTTGATATCTCAGAAGGCCCTGAAATGCAGTGGGAAAAAGGGAATTTGCATTCTCATCAGGAAAGAAGCTTACCTTACAATGGGCTACACAGCACTTAACAAGAGTGTTGTGAAAAATGGCAGGAGCTGTGAGTTACACAGAGCAAAGGACAAAGCCAGTCAAAGCCCTCCATCTACAGTGGAGAAAAAGTTTCTGGATATAGCAGTCAAGCTGGATACAAGGGGGTCCTCTGCAGAAGAAAGGGTTTAGGAGTTGATTATATAACATAAAAAGGGCAATTACATTAGTGAGGATGATGCCGGGGTACTTGTTCATGGAGTTGAAAAATGAACTTCACAAACACTCAAAGTAGGAGAGCAAGGGAGAGCCTTTTATTTAGAGATAAAGTGAGAGCACACAGCTCCTGGCTCACCAAGAGACCCTGGGGTGGTGCCTTATCTAGGGGATTTATAGGAGGTTGAGAGACAAAGGGCTAGGGATGTAGACCAGCTAAGTGGTCCCAAAATGTTTATCTTTGATGAGACATTAAGTTTATTATAAGCCCTCTGGGTTATTCTGCAAAATTAGCTTAACACAAGAAATTTACTGCTCTGTTTTCCTCCCGGGATAGCAACTTCTTGGTCTGGGAGCATATCAATCAAGACTGCCTGCCCTGCTCTCAAGGTGGGCTGAGTTATTGTCTGTTTGCTAAAGAGTATGTTAAGAAACTTACTTTTTAACTTTTTGGGTTTTAAAAATTCAATCTTGTCTTTAAGAAGGAATCTTTTCTGTTTTTATTATGTTGTTTATGACTGAGCTTGCTTGCTAAATCAATTGCCTATGTTGTGAAATTATTTGATTAGGGCTGGAGGAGGAAAAACAGCATCTGGGTAATGTTAAAAAAAATAAGCTGGGCTTTTTAGCAGGCTAAAGTAAATTTTACAATGGCATGATTTAATTGACACAATGAAGACATGGGCTATGCTGAGGTATTTTCTTATCTGGGGGATATTCAAACATTCCAGGCCAAGTTACTCCTGGCTTTTTAGTTTTAACTAATCTCACTAAAGAATGCCAATATTCCTAGTTTGATTATTTTTACCCTAGAGAATTTATGTGACTCTGACTTTGCTTAATGTTTAGCATGGAGTTTTGGTAGCGGTTTCTTTGCACATCATTACATTGCTCTGGACTGTGCTTAACCTGCTTTGCTTTTTTTCTGGAGGCCCTCACCCTACTTGGTCCAAACCCACGTCCCTGTCTCAGGGAGAGCATTATTATTTTACTGGCCCTGTGTTTTTAGTGTAGAGAAACATGAGAGAAAAAATGAAAGGGCTTATGGGAGAAATAATTACACCTGAGACAGAAGTTTGGAATGCCACGTGTTAGAGTGAGGGACTGTTGGGTAGAATGTATGGGTCAGAGGAGACATCTCTGGTTTAGAAGGATCAATCAAGTTTTGCCAGTAGATCAGGAGCTAAATTAACAAATAGAGGAGAAATATGCTGATCCAGCAGAACTTGAGGGGAAGGAGAAGGGGGATTGGAGTGAAAGGGCAAGCTCCTGGATTCTACCTCAGCCAATCGGGACCTGGATCCTATTTCAGCCAATCGGAGTTTGGTCTCTCTCTCCTCTCCAGTCAGCAAGAAGCCCACCCACCACCCTTAGACCCTGCCAATTGACCAGAGCCATGACCTATCACCCCACCAACTACCCCTAGACCCAATCAGCCAGAGCCATGACCATCACCCCACCAACCGCCTTAGAACCCCATAAAACCTTTGTGTTTTTGAAACTCACCCTCTTTCTCTGGCACCTGGCCACTGGCACCTGGGACAGCCCAGGGGGGGACGGTGACTGTGGTTTACCTTCTGCTGGTAGCCAAGGACACAGTGGAAGTCAGAGTGAGTCCCAGAGTTAACAGTCCCAGTCAAGGCTGCCCCGGGCACAGGGTACCCTCCATTGTCCTGGCAACAGGTCCGCATTTTATCATCCTGGCATCAAAACGAGGACTAACAAGGCCAGGGAAGTGATCTGGAATTAGAGGCAGGGCCCCATGGGGTGTGAGTTGCTCTACTTTCTGGGGAGTGCCTCAGCACCAGAATTTGGGATGGTTTGTGCTGTAGCCAGAGGGAGTCATAAAGAGAATTAATAGGTGGGGAGCCCATGTGTCCAGAAGAGACAGCCCCCTCTGGTAGCTACTGGCCTGGAGTTCTTCTCTTGACTCTCCTAGAGGCCATGGAATAAATATCCAGGTCATTACCTAGCCATACCTGCTACTTTGCATGTGCTTAGAAGGCAACCTAACATTTGAGGAACCTAAGAGGCCAAAGGGTGGGTGTGCACCCTGCAGGTTCTTTGGGAAGCATGTCGAACAATCCAGAAGGCTCCTGCTTTTCTGTGTTTCCCTTCCCTTTGACTCCCCTGGCCCCCATCCCACCCACATCCAGATGTGGCCCACCAGTGGTGGGAAGGCCTGGAGGCAGGAAAGGGGGCCCTCCCTGTTTGGGCTAATCATGTGGCCTAAATATGTGCAGCTTTCTTATCAGCCAACACACTAACATTTCTAATCCTTGATACCAACTAATACAGTGAGTTCTTGGGGGACTTGGAGCCAGCTAGAGCCCCTCACACCTTTCCACTTCTTCCATGTAACCTGCCACCAGGTTAATTCACACACCAATATCCTGAAGGCCCATTGTCAATTCTCCACACTGATTGAAACATAAAATAAGAAGATAAAATAAACCTAGGTAATTTTAACTCACTGAGTTTCCCTTTGTCTTCACAGAAGCATTTTAAGAAGCATTCAGTTTGTCTTTGCCTTCCCTCCCTATTGCCAAAGCCAAAGGCTGTAGAACAGATAGAAATGTTGAGGGCCAGAGACAGGAGAGTCCCAGAGGAAAAGATGGGAAGATGAGGAGCCATGTATATATTTATAAGAACATATTCGTAAGACCATAGCCTCAAGATAATTTAGTCATCGAATATAATTTCCTCATTCAAAAATACATTAAAAAATATATATGCCTGAAGAATGTTCTTGAATATAAAGAATTCTGCTTCTATATGTGGATAATAATGTTAGTGAAGAATGTATGTGTACCAACCTCCATATTCAAACTCATCTTGCGAACATATTTACTTGGACCCTCTCTCTCTTTCCCCCCAACCTTCATCTGCCCCTATGTCTTAACTGCAATTCTTTTGTTTCTTTAACCTAAATAGTCTTAGTGCCTTCAATCCTTCCTCGTAGACGAGGCCTCTAGGTTGTCCATCAGTTTGCACATCTTCTTGCCTTATAGACCCTATTTTGCCCATGTCTTGCTTCCAGTCTAGCTGAAGCTCAGGCTGAGCTTTAAGTAAGATAGGTAATGGCATACTCACCTCCTCAAACTCACACCTTATACTTCTATTAATCATCATCATCATTATTAATGTCTAATATGTGTTCACATTCTTAATGACTACCCCTCATAGAGAGTTCATGCTGGGCTTGCAGTCAGATAACCCCACCACACTTTTTCCACATAACTTGCCTCCAACCTGCAGAAAAGTTTCTCTGCCCTAGACTGGGGACCCTTGAAAAATTACAATGACACTCTATTTTTGAATTCCAAGCCCTTATCGATGAGTGGGATGGAAAGACCTGAGATCTGATATCATTTGCAAACAAGAGGTTGTACTACTGGTGTTTTTTAATTGTTTAGGAATCACTGGGTAGACTTAGGTAGGTGGCAATAGTTCTATATTTGAAGAATGTACTTGCTACCAGTTTTATGTGAACCCTACCAACACCATGTCTCAATGTCTGGAGTCTGTGTGTGATCACTGTATTGCACATTTCTCTGATTATTAAATCACATCATGCCTTCCTTGGAGTTCTCCATGACAAATTCTATGACTTCACTGGATTTTTATTTAACCACAGGAAGCAAAAGCATATTATGTTTCCAGACAGTGTTTTTACCTGAACTTGAGAACATTTCCCTTCATAATCTAGAATCAGAGTGTGCTTTCACCAGTTCTCTCGACCTGCTTATTTCATTCTGACTTTTGTTGCTCAAGGCACACATCAAAATTAATCTTTAAATACTGACAATCTGTTGTAATTGCATAGCTCTTCACTCCTGAGGCTTACATTCTTGATTGCATGTTAAAAAGCCACAAAGTTTTAGGAAATAAAAAATGCATCTCTTTGATATTTTAGAAAGAACCCCATGAGAGTAGGAGGTATTATGCATGGATTGAGTTAGACAGAGGTGGCTAATCATTAGGACAGGTGGCTGACACAGGGACTGAGATGCTCCAGCTGGGTGGATCTGGTCTGGAGTAGATGGGCTGGGCCCTTGAGGGAGGATGGAAAGGACCCTAGAAATGGAGCTTCATGCCTCTGCCCATCTAGCACTCAGGGTCTCAGGTATAAAATGTGGTTCGTCACAGCTAAGGTTTACTGAGAGCTTGCTCTGGGCCCAGTGCTACTCCAAGCACTAGTCATTTAATCTCTTGAGGTAGATACACAAATTACTATTTATATTTTAAAGATAGGATAACTGAAGCCACCCAGCTTAAGTAATGGCTACAGCCACTTATCTAGTCTGTGGTGGAGCCTCAGTTTGAACCAAGAAGTCTGGCTCCATAATCCATAATCCATACTCTTAACTCCACACTGTCAGCATGAGAGCATTTGCCCTATCCTGTTTTATGAAGGAATTAAAATTAAAGTGAGGGACTCTATTTGTGCTGGGTGAACTGCTTTGCAAGCTCAGAAGCTCCTTCGTGTTCTTAGAAGCACCCAACACCCTGACGCTCCGTGCCCTCAAGTGGAGGAGGAGGCTGACGGGCCCAGAACAGCCAGCCCCTTCCCCTCCAGCCATAGGATCTTCAGGAAATCATCCAGTTTCTCTGAGCCTCAGCTTCTAAGTCTTTAAAATGGACATAATGGCCTCACTTACTTCTTGAGACTGCTGCGAGGCGGAAACAAGGCAATGAATGTTAGGAGCACCAAGAAAAAAATGTAAAGGGCTGATAGAGGTTTAACACTGAACACTAACCTGCATGGGGCCTTGCACAGACCATCTCATTTGGATCTTCAGGAGCTCAGTGAGTGAGGACGGTTGTGAAACCGATTTCACAGAGGAGGAAACAGGCTTGGAGAGGTTGGTGGCTCTCCCAGCATCACACAGCCAGGAAGGGTCTGTTTGATCCCAGGTTTTTACCCACCAGCATGCTGCTCCCACCACAGACCTCCACAGGAAGTGGTTGCCAGAAGTGTCTGCTGCCTGCTCCCCTAAACCTGCTGGATGACCACCTCTGGGCACCCAGCCAGATCCCCCAGTACCTCCTCCAACAGGTTAGTAGTATGTAGACCGCTAACTACAAGCCTCTTCTCAACTGGACCGTGGCTCCTTAGTCACTCTTCTCCGTGACCCATGTCTTCCATGAGGCTTCAACCTGCAGAGAAGTTGTTCCTGAGAGGGTGGCAGTGAGAGTATTTCCCCTGTCCACCCCACCTCCCATTTCTGCTTCCCTAGTTCTGCCTCTGGGTCTGGGTGTAGAACTCTGCCCAGGTTTGGATGTTTGGATTTTGTGATCTTGAGCTATTGAACTTAGGAATCGCTGCTCTAGACACCAGACCTCGCTGAGGCACAAGGAATAATTAACCAGGAGGGCCAAAGGCTTACACAGCAGAATATGCAGATTACACTCAGAATTAATTCAGAGGATGTGAGGCATTAATGCTGCTAGATCACTTCTCAAGACTCCCGGGGATGGCAGGGAGGGAACAGGGCTGAGCACGGTGGAGATAAACTGCCAGCCACATCTGCTGCTCTTAGGGACTGCCCCACTCTTGATGTCGCAGGGAAACCACAGCCACCCACTCTCTGCTCCAAGTTGTACCCTCCCCGAGGGTTTGGCTGTTTGGCTCAAAGACCATTTTGGGTGAGAAGCAGGAAGGCGAGCAGACTTTGTACAAATCAATTCTTTCTCCTGTAAAATCAATGCTCTGCCCTCAAGAAAATGAAGGAAAAAAGCAAAGAACGAATTTCTAAAGCAGATACGATGCTGTCTCACTCTATCTCAGGGGAAAATTTTTCTTGTCTCACCCTGGCTGCTGGAACCAACATCATGTCCTATGGGCACACGCTTGCTCAAGGCTGCTTCAACGAATTCTGGAAATTGTCAAGTCCCCTTCATCCGGATTTAATGTACCCAGAACTTACAGAACGCTGTGGGGAACAGGAGAGGATAAATTGTCATTCCTGGCTGGTCTCCTGGGGGCAATTAGCCAAACCAAGCCCAGGAGGAGGAGAAATCACTAAGTAGGAGTGACAGCTGGGCCTCACGATGATGATTGAGGCAAAGGCATGGGACTGGCTGGGAAGGGGGAGGGAGGGTATTGTGGACTAGAAATGGGCAGAAGTCCATTTTGTTCTCAGTTTTATAACAGGATTTTAAAAGATGAACATGATTGAGGAAGCTCTTACTCATGGGGGCTGGGCCCAGAGAGGCAAAGGCTTTGAGTTGGGAATGAACAAAGCTGACCTCTGCGTACAGCTGTTTTCTCTATTTTTATTACTGTGTGTGCACAACCAGCATGGATTTCTATTTTGAATGAGAGTGTCTGAGACATGCCATAAAGGTCTGGGGAAACCAGATAGGGTCAGTCACCCTCTCCGGTGGTCATTAGTGTCATCCTCCACCCAGAGGGAAAAGCTTAATGTGAGTTCCAGAGAGCTGGAGCTGGGGCCTCGCTTGGGCTGCTGAAGAGCGGGGTGGCCTTGGCCTGTCATTCAGTCTGGCCTCAGTCTCCTCACCTGTAGCACTTCCTTTTGTCCTCAAGTTGCACGGTCGTTTACCTCCCTGGGCTCCTCAGAAGTCCCTGGGTGTCCCGGGTGGGTTCCGCAGTCGCCGAGCACGTTACAAGGAGGCAGGGGCCCAGCAGTATCGTGTTCTCAGCATGACACCCTCCTCCTCCAGCCCAGAGGGTCAAGGATGATTATGACTCATGGAGTTGCAACCTGAAATGACTGAGTGGTGAGTTCAGCGTCTGCTCTCACCTCATGCCCAGTGGGGTGTCAGACTCAGTGCTTTTTGAATTTAGTCCTTATAACTCCTGCAATAGCAAATGCTTCACGTGCTGGTAAAGGGTGCAGGGCTTACCAAAGGCTTTGCAGGAGGTGGAGAGGTCACCTCCTACAGCAGTGAAACCGCACCAAAGTTCTCTCAAGACATTTGTTCATTCTTTCTCCCCAAAGACTACTTGGTTCTTCTCCTCCCATTTCTTCATCTGTTCCCTGCACAGGGCAATTTCAATCTCTCTCAATACCCCCCTACTCTCTCCCCATTGAGCAAACAAAGGATTTTTTGGGGGAGCCTCTGTCCTAGAATATAGATGGATTATAAATAACAAATCATTCCCCATCACACAGAAATTAGGTAAGTGAGGAAATCAGGGTGAAGGTAAAACAGGACTAGAAACACAATGTGAATCCAAGAGCCTCATGTACCAAACACGAGCCTCTTAGCCGTGTGCACCACGGGCCAGCCACAGAGGGGCTCTGGGCACCCTCAGCCCTTGTGGGGGAAGCACCAGGGGCTGCGTGGTGCACAGCCTGCCACCAGCTTAGGAGAAGTGCAGTGGGGCAGGCTGCCTCTCCCTTTCTAAGAAATGGAACTTAAGCTGGGTGTGGGTCACATTTCCAAGCCTCCAGTTGCAGCAAGGGACATTGTGAGTTACGGACTTGCCTTGGAAAGGACTAGGAGTGTGTTTCCTTGGATTTCTGATGCTTTCCTTCTCGTTGTGGAGTGATGAGAACTAGATACAGAGATGGAAACCATAGTGTTGGATGGCAGAGCCCCTGCCAGCCCTGAAATCTACCTACCTCTGGGCCATTTTGTGAAGGAAAAGAAACTTCTCTTGTTGTAGCCTCTGTGCATTTGAGGCCTCTTAAAAAGTAAGCTTAGGGATCACGGGAAGATGGCGGCATGAGTAGTTCAGAGGAAATCTCCTCCCCAAACATATATATTTATGAAAATACAATAAATACAACTATTCCTAAAAGAGACACCAGTGGATGCAGTACAACAGCCAGTATACATCTACATCCGTGAGAACTCAGCATCACACGAAGGGGGTAAGATACAAGCTGCGGCCAGGTGGGACCCGAACGCTCCCCTACTCCAAAACCTGGCGGGAAGAAAGGAGTCAGAACAGGGAGGGAGTGAAAGCCCAGGACTGCTAAACAACCAGCTCTAGAAATCCGTACCTGGAACGCAGACACAAGGTGCACGGGGTGCCGGATATTAGAGAAACGGAAAAGTGAAACCTGTGGGTAGGTCCCTGCAACTGGCACCCCTGAGACAAAAGAAAAGCGAGCGCTTTCTGCAAGTCTTAAAGAGACAGGGACCCCATAGCTGGACGAAGTTGTCCCGGCAGCTGGGTATATCGGGGAAACTTAGGCGCCCTAAACTGAGGCAGTGCAGCTCTGAAGCCCCTCACAGGACTAGGCAGCCTGCCAGTCATTCCTCCAACTGGCGCGGACCCCGACACACGGGCCCAGTAGCAGGAGAGTGGGAGTGCGCACTGGGGGCGGAAGCGCTAGAAGGAACTGAGAGCAGATCTGTGCGCCGCAGGGCTAGCCCGCAGCGGTGCGACTGAACAGCCTGGGCGCGGCTCGCACGCACTGGAGGCAGTGAAGCCAGAGCCCGGTAGAAGCCTGCGTGGAAAAGCCCTGCGCGCACCGGCAGCAGGGCCAGAGGGAGCAGGCGTGCTCCCAGGAGCCGACCGGAATCCCAGCCCAATGCACAGCCACCTGGGCCAGACCCAAAGGCCGCTGTTGCTACACAGCTGCCCGGCAGGGTCACCACTAGCATGGAGGAGTGCGTCTGGCGTGCCTGCCACTCCCCGCAGGGCTCTGTGCTGCTCTGACAGACACCCCGCCCACAGCAGCTTAGGAGATTAACCCAGTGGCTGCTCCAGGAGTGCAGGTAGCTGTCACAGGCAGCAGAGAAGGGCAAGGCATCCAGCAAGCAGGAGAGGACTTTATTCTCCCAGCTGACACACCCACAACCTGCCTGCAGCCACTGCAGTCACCATGAAAAGGCAAAAAATCTGGTCCAGACCAAGATAGTTACACCTGAGAAAGTATCTGCAGAGGCAGACCTACCAGCCTCCCTGAAAAAGAATTCAAAATAAAAATCATAAACATGCTGACAGCACTGCAGAGAAATATGCAAGAGCTAAGGGATGAAGTCCGGAGAGAGATTACAGACGTCTGGAGGGAGATCACAGATGTCCGGAGGGAGATTACAGAAGTGAGACAAACTCTGGAAGGATTTATAAGCAGAATGGATAAGATGCAAGAGGCCATTTATGGAATAGAAACCAGAGAATAGGAACGCATAGAGGCTGATGTAGAGAGAGATAAAAGGATCTCCAGGAATGAAACAATATTAAGACAACTGTGTGACCAATCCAAAAGGAACAATATCCACATTATAGGGGTACCAGAGGAAGAAGAGAGAGAAAAGGGGATAGAAAGTGTCTTTGAAGAAATAATTGCTGAGAACTTCCCCAAACTGGGGGAAGAAACAGTTGCTCAGACTACGGAGGCACACAGAACTCCTGAGAGATGGGATCCAAAGAGGTCAACACCAAGACACATAGTAATTAAAATGGCAAAGATCAAGGACAGGGACAGAGTATTAAAGGCAGCCAAAGAGAGTACAAAGGTCACTTACAAAGGAAAACCCATCAGGCTATCAGACTTCTCAACAGAAACCTTACAGGCCAGAAGAGAATGGCATGATATATTTAATGCAATGAAACATAAGGGCCTTGAACCAAGAATACTATATCCAGCATGATTATGATTTAAATATAAAGGAGGGACTAAACAATTCCCAGACAAGGAAAAGTTGAGGGAATTTGCCTCCCACAAACCACCTCTACAGGGTATCTTAGAGGGACTGCTCTAGATGGGAGCACTCCTAAAAAGAGCACAGAACAAAACACCCAACATATGAAGAATGGAGGAGGAGGAAAAAGAAGGGAAAGAAATAATCATCAGACTGTGTTTATAACAGCTCAATAAGCAAGTGAGGTCAGACAGTAAGGTAGTAAACAAGCTAACCTTGAACCTTTGGTAACCACAAATCTAAAGCCTGCAATGGCAATAAGTACATATCTTTCAATAATCACCCTAAATGTAAATGGACCGAATGCACCAATCAAAAGACACAGAGTAATAGAATGGATAAAAAAGCAAGACCCATCTATATGCTGCTTACAAGAGACTCACCTCAAACCCAAAGACATGCACAGATTAAAAGTCAAGGGTTGAAGACAGATATTTCACGCAAACAACAGAGAGAAAAAAGCAGGTGTTGCAATATTAGTATCAGACAAAATAGACTTCAAAACAAAGAAAGTAACAAGAGATAAAGAAGGACATTACATAATGACAAAGGGCTCAGTCCAACAAGAGGATATAACCATTCTAAATATATATGCACCCAGTACAGGAGCACCAATATATGTGAAACAAATACTAACAGAATTAAAGGAGGAAATAGAATGCAATGCATTCATTTTGGGAGACTTTAACACACCACTCACCCCAAAGGACAGATCCACCAGACAGAAAATAAGTAAGGACACAGAGGCGAACAACACACTAGAACAGATGGACCTAATAGACATCTATAGACTCTACATCCAAAAGCAAGAGGATACACATTCTTTTCAAGTGACCATGGAACATTCTCCAGAATAGACCACATACTAGGCCACAAAAAGAACCTCAGTAAATTCCAAAAGATTGAAATCCTACCAGCCAACTTTTCAGACCACAAAGGTATAAAACCAGAAATGAATTGTACAAAGAAAGCAAAAAGGCTCACAAACACATGGAGGCTTAACAACACGCTCCTAAATAATCAATGGATCAATGATCAAATTAAAATGGAGATCCAGCAATATATGGAAACAAATGACAACAACACTAAGCCCCAACTTCTGTGGGACACAGCAAAAGCAGTCTTAAGAGGAAAGTACATAGCAATCCAGGCATATTTAAAGAAGGAAGAACAATCCCAAATGAATAGTCTAATGTCACAATTATCGAAATTGGAAAAAGAAGAACAAATGAGGCCTAAGGTCAGCAGAAGGAGGGACATAATAAAGATCAGAGAAAAAATAAATAAAATTGAGAAGAATAAAACAATAGAAAAAATCAATGAAACCAAGAGCTGGTTCTTCGAGAAAATAAACAAGATAGATAAGCCTCTAGCCAGACTTATTAAGAGAAAAAGAGAGTCAACACACATCAACAGAATTAGAAACGAGAAAGGAAAAATCACGACGGACCCCACAGAAATACAAAGAATTATTAGAGAATACTATGAAAACCTATATGCTAACAAGCTGGGAAACCTAGGAGAAATGGACAACTTCCTAGAAAAATACAGCCTTCCAAGACTGACCCAGAAAGAAACAGAAAATCTAAACAGACCAATTACCAGCAACGAAATTGAAGTGGTAATCAAAAAACTTACCAAGAACAAAACCCCCGGGCCAGATGGATTTACCTTGGAATTTTATCAGACATCCAGAGAAGACATAACACCCATTCTCCTTAAAGTTTTCCAAAAAATAGAAGAGGAAGGAATACTCCCAAACTCATTCTATGAAGCCAACATCACCCTAATACCAAAACCAGGCAAAGACCCCACCAAAAAAGAAAACTGCAGACCAATATCCCTGATGAATGTAGATGCAAAAATACTCAACAAAATATTAGCAAACCGAATTCAAAAATACATCAAGAGGATCATACACCATGACCAAGAGGGATTCATCCAAGGGATGCAAGGATGGTACAACATTAGAAAATCCATCAACATCATCCATCACATCAACAAAAAGGACAAAAACCACATGATCATCTCCATAGATGCTGAAAAAGCATTTGACAAAATTCAACATCCATTCATGAAAAAACTCTCAACAAAATGGACATAGAGGGCAAGTACCTCAACATAATAAAGGCCATATATGATAAACCCACAGATAACATCATACTGAACAGCGAGAGGCTGAAAGCTTTTCCTCTGAGATCGGGAACAAGACAGGGATGCCCACTCTCCCCACTGTTATTCAACGTGGTACTGGAGGTCCTAGCCACGGCAATCAGACAAAACAAAGAAATACAAGGAATCCAGGTTGGTAAAGAAGAAGTCAAACTGTCACTATTTGCAGATGACATGATATTGTACATAAAAAACCCTAAAGACTCCACTGCAAAACTACTAGAACTAATATCGGAATTCAGCAAAGTTGCAGGATACAAAATTAACACACAGAAATCTGTAGCTTTCCTATACACTATCAATGAACTAATAGAAAGAGAAATCAGGAATACAATTCCATTCACAATAGCATCAAAAAGAATAAAATACCTAGGAATAAACCTAACCAAGGAAGTGAAAGACATATACCCTGAAAACTACAGGACACTCTTAAGAGAAATTAAAGAGGTCACTAATGAATGGAAACTCATCCAATGCTCCTGGGTAGGAAGAATTAACATCGTCAAAATGGCCATCCTGCCCAAAGCAATATACAGATTTGATGCAATCCCTATCAAATTACCAAAAGCATTCTTCAATGAACTGGAACAAATAGTTCAAAAATTCATATGGAACCATCAAAGACCCCGAATAGCCAACGCAATCCTGAGAAGGAAGAATAAAGTGGGGGGGATCTCGCTCCCCAACTTCAAGCTCTACTACAAAGTCGCAGTAATCAAGACAATTTGGTACTGGCACAAGAACAGAGCCACAGACCAGTGGAACAGAATAGAGACTCCAGACATTAACCCAAACATATATGGCCAATTAATATATGATAAAGGAGTCATGGACATACAATGGGGAAATGACAGTCTCTTCAACAGATGGTGCTGGCAAAACTGGACAGCTACATGTAAGAGAATGAAACTGGATCACTAACCCCATACACAAAAGTAAACTCCAAATGAATCAAAGACCTGAATGTAAGTCATGAAACCATAAAACTCTTAGAAAAAAACGTAGTCAAAAATCTCATGGACATAAACATGAGTGACTTCTTCATGAACATATCTCCCTGGGCAAGGGAAACAAAGGCAAAAATGAACAAGTGGGACTATATCAAGCTAAAAAGCTTCTGTACAGCAAAGGACACCATCAATAGAACAAAAAGGTATCCTACAGTATGGGAGAATGTATTTATAAATGACAGATCCAATAAAGGATTGACATCCAAAATACATAAAGAGCTTACCTGCCTCAACAAACAAAAAGCAAATAATCCAATTAAAAAATGGGCAGAGGAGCTGAATAGACAGTTCTCTAAAGAAGAAATCCAGATGGCCAACAGGCACATGAAAAGATGCTCTACATCGCTAATCACCAGAGAAATTCAAATTAAAACCACAATGAGATATTACCTCACACCAGTAAGGATTGCCATCATCGAAAAGACAAACAACAACAAATGTTGGCGAGGTTGTGGAGAATGGGGAACCCTCCTACACTGCTGGTGGGAATGTAAACTAGTTCAACCATTGTGGAAACAGTATGTAGGTTCCTCAGAATGCTCAAAATAGAAATACAATTTGACCCAGAAATTCCACTTCTAGGAATTTACCCTAAGAATGCAGCCCTCCAGTTTGAAAAAGACAGATGCACCCCTATGTTTATCGCTGCACTGTTTACAATAGCCAAGATATGGAAGCAACCTAAATGTCCATCAGTAGATGAATGGATAAAGAAGATGTGGTGCGTATACACAATGGAATATTATTCAGCCATAAGAAAAAACAGATCCTACCATTCACTACAACATGGATGGAGCTAGAGGGTATTATGCTCAGTGAAATAAGCCAAGCAGAGAAGGACAAGTACCAAATGATTTCACTCATATGTGGAGTATAAGAACAAAGGAAAACTGAAGGAACAAAACAGCAGCAGACTCACAGAACCCAAGAATGGACTAACAGTTACCAAAGGGAAAGGGACTGGGGAGGATGGGTGGGAAGGGAGGGATAAGGGCAGGGAAAAAGAAAGGGGTCATTACGATTAGCATGTATAGGGGGACACGGGGAGGGCTGTGCAACACAGAGAAGACAAGTAGTGATTTTACAGCATCTTACTACGCAGATGGACAGTGACTGTGAAGGGGTATGTGGGGGGGACTTGGTGAAGGGGGGAACCTAGTAAACATAATGTTCTTTCTGTAATTGTAGATTAATGATACCAAAATTAAAAATTAAAAAAAATAAAGTAAGCTTATAACAACAAATGTGAATGTACCTAACAACAGAGCACCTAACAACAAAGCAAAAGTTTATAGAATTGAATAGAGAAAGAGATGTACCTACAGTTATGGAAGACTTCATCACTCCTCTCTTTGCAGTGGATATAATAAATAGACAGAAATTCATCAAGGATATAAAGAACTATTCCATCAAGTTATTGGATCTAGTTGACATTTATAGAACACACCATCCAACAACAGCAGAATACACATTTTTTGGAAGCACACATAGAACTTTCACCAAGATAGAGCATATTCTGGGCCATGAAATATACCTTAACACATTTGAAATAATCGAAATTGTACTGAGTATGTCCCTCTGCCATAACAGAATTAAATTAGAAATCAGTAATAGAAAGATATCTAGAAAATCCACAAATAACACCCTTCTAAATAATCCATGGATCAAAGAGAAAGTCTCAAGGAAAATTAGAAAATATTGTGAACTAAGTGAAAATGAAATACAGCATGTCAAAATCTGTGGGGTGAAGCTAAATCAGTGCTTAGAAGGAAATTTATAGCACTAAATACTCATATTAGAAAAAAGAAAGGTTTCAAAACAATAATCCGCGCTTGCCCTTTATAAAACCAATAAACGAAGAGCAAATTAAACACAAAGCAGAGAAGGAAAAAAGCTCCTAGACTGAATAAATGAGTTTAGTAAGTTAACAGAATACAAGGCTAATATTTAAAAATAAGAACAGAACTCAATGAAATGAAAAATAGAAAAAACAGTAAAGGTCAATGAAACCAAAAGCTACCTCTTTGAAAAGATCAATAAAATGGATAAACACATAGCCAAACTGGTCAAATATAAAAAGAGAAGGGATGGCCCCGGAAGATGACTGGTTAGCCAGAGACGGGTAAGATTCCTCAAGGGAGGAACAACCTAAGACAGGCACAGTCGCAGGGGGGCCATCAGGTGAGAAATTGGGGATCAACAGAGGTGAGGCTTAGAACCTCCCCCCTCATGTTCTGAGAGAAATCTTCTGCATACATGGATGTTTATTGCCCGTGTCTAGCTTGGATTAACACATAGTCTACAGGCACACACCTGATCATCTACATCTGCTCTCTTACAACACTAAACTCTGTTTTGTACCTTTATCTCATATCTACCTACCACTTCAGCATTTTATTAAAAATAATAATAATAAAGAGAGAAATGTGGTATCCACATATAAATCAAGTTTAAAAATCAAATGAATATTCATATTTGAACTGACTGTTTATAGTTCATAATGCATGAACAAAACCGAAAGCTTCTGTGATGACTGCCCTTGTACTGTTCACCATGTAACTTATTCACTATGTAAGAATTTGTACTCCATGTAAGAACTTGTTCGTTATGCATCAGAAGATTGGAGACTGACAAAAATTAGGCTTGGGGTGGATTAATGATTGTGCATTGAGTATTGACCCCCCTATACAGAATTTTATTGTTGTTAACAACTATTTGATCAATAAACATGAGAGATGCCCTCAAAAAAAAAAAGTGATCTTTAAAATAAAAAATTATTAATGAAAAAAAAAAAGAGAAGGGACATTGAAAACAGATACTCAAATATTTGTATATATGAATATTCATGGCTATACTATTCACAGTAGCCAAAAGGAGAAACAACTGAAAAGTCTATCAAATAAGCAAAACCTGGTATATCTATACAGTGGAATATTATTCAGCCATAAAAGGGAATGAAATACTACTACATACTATAACATGGATTCACCTTGAAACATTATGCTAAGACAAAGCAGTCAAACACAAAAGGTTAAAAGTTGTATGATTCCATTTATATGAAGCATCTAGAATAGGGAAATCCTTAGAGACAGAAAGTAGGTTAGTGGTTCCCAGAGGCTTATTGGGCACAGAATTTCCTTTTGGTGTGATGAAAATGTCTTAGAACTAGATGTAATGGTTGTACAACATTATGAATGTATTAAATGCCACTGAATTGTACACTTTAAAATGGGAAAAAAAAAGTAAGCTTAGCCTGCATTCAGATGTGACAACTACTTCTGTACTAAGACAGAGACCAGCTATCCAATTCATCCTTTCCACACGGATTTGAAGTGTCACCTTTGTCACAGGCTATCAGGATGAGGTTGAGGGAAACTCTAAACAGTTTTGGATCTTTTCAGAGCCTGGTTTTTGGCTTTTGCTACATAGAGGGTGTTTTTAAAAAATGATACTGATATGTCTGCTTGGAGTCAGAAAGAGGGATATGATTCTGAGCACCAAACTGAAGGCAAGATGGAGAACCTTCCAGCAGAACACTTCTCAGACTGGAATGTGCACAGCAGTCGTGTGGGATCTTGTCAAAATGCGATTCTGATTTAGGAGGTCGGGGGTCGGGGGACTGGGAGGAGGGTGCGAGATCCTCATTTCTAACAGATTCTCAGTTGGCACTGATGCTGCCGGTCCACCCACCATACTTAGAGTTTCAAGCCCTTACAATAGTTAAACCCGGTTTTGATAGGCCAATACATAGAACTGAAAAAATAAAATGAGGAAAGCATAAAGTTCTCAAGTACTGTCCCATATTCCCAGGGTTGCCAGTTGCTTAAACCTTTGATTTACGACAGGATGGTTCCTAGGAAAATACCTTATTGCCTTACATTGTATGTGTTGCCATTTTTTAGTTTTTTGTTAATGAAGATACTTACATATGAAACATCTCAGGGGGCTCTCTAGCTATATGCTTAATTTTGTGGGTTTGATGTAAGAGAAAAAGAACCCTCCTGCATCCCTTAATTATGTTTTTGAGATTTGTGATACAAAATAAAATAACTGAGAAGGAGTAAACAGACTTTACAATTTTTAAAAACCTTGCATGCAAAAGCATCATCATAACCATTAAAGCCTCCACAGGGCTGGAAAATGCCTGAAGGGCGAGAATGAGTAATTGTTTTGATTTATCTGGTGAAATATGGGACTTGAACAGAATGCAGTTCACTAAACTCAGAAGTTACACAGGCTTCAAGCTCAAGCGCTGAAGCATTGTGACAAACACATGTGGACTAAATTATTCCCCTCGGGGATTCTGCCCCAGTGATGTGTGACTCCAAGAGCCTGAGGTTATTTCCTAGATATGTAGGAAGGCCAAACCTGTGGAGAGCAAAAGTACTATGATGCTGTAACGAATGTCCAGGCACATCAGATAGAAGGTGGACCACCTTTTATGAAGGTGGAACTGGGGACAATAGTGTTATGCAGTGTGTGCAGTCAAGTGGTGTCATTCATGTGTGTGCAGAGCTGTGGTATCATCCAGCTATGTGGAGAGAGAATGTCACCCAGGTGCATGCAGACACCTGATATCATCCAGGTGTGTAGATGGTTGACTATCTCAGGACCACAATCTCAGATTCCTGGACTATCAGAGCCTGTAGAGACCTTCAGCATTGCCTAGTTCCCTTCCCTCCTCTGCTTTACAGACCAGGATGTGGTGATCCTGAGGTGGATAGGGCTTGCTCTGGTGACTCAGAGAGAGCCTGTCAGTGTGGGAATGCACACCCAGGTGTCCTGATTCCGAGGCCTGGAAACATTGGCATTTCCCCTTAGACTTCCTCAAGCTGTTCTCTCCTCATCACCTCGGCTCACTCCTACTGAGCCTGGCTGATAAGGTCCCAGCCTGTCTTATGGACTCCAGTAGCTAGACTTTTACCTCAAGTGTTTTATTAGCTATGGAATTATGAGCTAAAGTGAAGTCTCCTATTGGCACCTAATTTTTAAAACAAAAGTAGAGGTCCCTCTGCCGAGCCAGTTCCAGGTGGAAGGCAATGTCTTAGGCTGATGCATTCACTTTCCACAGGTCCTGCTGGGTGCCGAGAAAATTTGTCTTTCCCAGCAGCCACCATGAAGTCCTGGTTGACAATGGGCTGTGTAGAGGCAATGGCAGTTTGATGTGCTCATGGGAGCTATGGATAAGAGTGGGTGTTCATCAGCAGGAAGTGGAACATGCAGGGAAGACCAAGTTGGGGGATGTGGGCATCATTCCTGACATTCATGAAGAACAGTTCTAAGATCTTATGCCATATATCTCTAGTTCTTACAAATCATTAAGCAAAAGAGAGTTGCAGTGCTGCTGAGTGTGAACTGGGTCATAGCTTGTGACTTACACATTTCCCTTTGCTGAGTGGCCCCTGGAGAAATCTCCACAAAGATGTATGTGGGAACATGTTTATTTTATTTTATTTTTATTTCTCTGAATTTGAATCCTGAGTTTTTTTTTAAGTGAATATGGAGCAGTATATGGCTATTTTGGTCAACTAGAAAACATCACCACTAGTAATGTTGTCAGGCATCCAATCCAGGGAGATCTCCCTGTGCTTGGCGAGACCTCACTCCTGGAGAGACTTCTTGACTCTAATGGAGAAAGACTTCACAAACACGTCAGACAAGTATAGGTAAGGAAGGAATTCATTAAAACCAGAGTAGTAGTGAATGGCAGCTGCCTTGTAGGCAGCAGAGAGCAAGGAAGAACAGAGAAAAGAAAGGGAAGGACATTGAACTGCTGCTCAGCATAGGGCAGATCCCTTGCCAACTCCTAAAGCCAGGGTTACCTGGCATCCAGAGTCTGCTTGGATCTGCACAGCATGGTGACTAAGCCCCTATCACTCCAGGATTTGGGGGAGCTGCAGAGCACTGGATGGAGTGAGATTGTATTCTGAGAACTTCCCACAGGCAAAGAAAGGAGATTTTCAGGCAGGTTGCTAAAGAGCAAGATTGTACAGCTGCAGTTCTGTGCAGGTCACCCAGGCGATGGGAACTTGCAGGCCCAAATCGGAGCTCTCAGTAGCCCCTCCCTACTTACCTGGAGTAGAACAGAGACAGAGTGAAGACTTGTATGTAAGTCTGGAAAATAGAATGAAATATCAAAGTGACAAAGACATCACTGGAATAGTGGAGAGACAAAACAGTAAGTTGAGCTGTGAGAAAGCTTTATTTAAAAAGTTATTATTAAAAAACTCAAAGAAAGGGGAGTATGGGCAACCCCAGAGAGGAAGCACACTTAAAGATTTGGCGTCTGGGGTTTTATAGGGCCTTTTGGGTAGGGGTCAGCGTAAAGCATTAGGTATACAGGTGATTCATAATTCCTTTGATGTTTTATCTTTTTTTTTTTTTGAGAGGGCATCTCTCATATTTATTGATCAAATGGTTGTGAACAGTTAACAACAATAAAATTCTGTACAGGGGACTCAATGCACAGTCATTAATCAACCCCAAGACTAATTCTCATCAGTCTCCGATCTTCTGAAGCACAACGAACAAGTTCTTACATGGTGAACAGTGCAAGGGCAGTCATCACAGAGACTTTCGGTTTTGATCACACATTATGAACTATAAACAATCAGGTCAGATATGAATATTCGTTTGATTTTTATACTTGATTTATATGTGAATCCCAAATTTCTCCCTTATTATTATTATTATTATTTTAAATAAAATGCCGAAGTGGTAGGTAGATGCAAGATAAAGGTAGAAAACATAGTTTAGTGCTGTAAGAAAGCAAATGTAGATGATCAGGTGTGTGCCTGTAGACTATGTGTTAATCCAAGCTAGACAAAGGCAACAGAACATCCACGGATGCAGAAGATTTCTCTCAAAACAGGGGGGGGTGAGGTTCTAAGCCTCACCTCTGTTGATCCCCAATTTCTCACCTGATGGCCCCCCTGCGACTGTGCCTGTCTTAGGTTGTTCCTCCCTTGAGGAATCTTACCCGTCTCTGGCTAACCAGTCATCTTCCGGGGCCATACAGGGAAATGTAAAGTTGGTAAGTGAGAGAGAAGCAGTATTGTTTGAAAAGGTTAGCTTTTTACTTCTTTGCAGATTTATGCCCTGTGGGTTTTATGCCCAGCATTTGTCTTGAGGTGTCTTTACCACTTGGAAGAATTATGATACTCAGTAAATTCGATATGAGGCACAAATTCTATTTAAGGGTTGTAATTAGGAAAGAAGAAGAAAAGCTATAGAAGTAGCAGATGGAAGAAAACATGGGAAGATTGGTTATTTCTTTGACATATCTTCTTGTAGAGTAACTTAAGCATGTATAGGTTTTAAACAACTAATTAAATTGTGCACACACATTAACATAATAGGAATACAGTTACTTAACCAAAGCAGACCTACAATTACCAGCCATCTCCAGTGAAACCAAGAAAACCAATTAGGCACCCTAAGCATTTGTGAAAACTTATCAATGATATGATGGATATTGTCAAACTGAATTTGAATAGTTTGAAAAAAATACAGACAATTTAAAACAACACATTCCTGGGAACTGTTCACATCCCATATGTTCTTTTAACAGTAGATAGTCTGTAGTCTCAAGATTTTCGAGCGCTGCAACTTGCACTTCTCCTAATTCTTGGTTGAGTTCCAACAGTATAGATCCAGTCAAATTTGTTATTTTACTGTATGCACAGGCCAGCTTAGATATCTCCTTCTTCATTCCAATGGCAAGTCCAGGAACTGGTGGGATGAATGCAGCTACAACTGCAACAGCGCCAGGATCTTTGTTGATGTTTTTTGATGATCATCTTCTGGAATGACTCTTCCAGAGTATGTTGATGTTGGAACTTCTTCTTCATATCGTATCTTAGTTCATTTTCTGGGTAGCCAAATTAGACTTTGATCCTCTGTATAAACACAAACAGACCCTTTGCCCACACTTTGATATGCCCTTTACACCAATGTGAAGAACTTATTGGAGGTCACCACACAGGAACTGCTTTTTTTTTTTTAAGAGAAAGGAATATTATCAGAAAAATGTACTTCCATAGCTGATCATCTGACACCCTTTAAATGATCAAAATTAAGGATATTTAAAGCATGCATTAATCGTTGATTTACAGTTAGTTTTATCCTATCAGGGAGTAATCCCCCTTTCTTTTTTTTTTGTTATCATTAATCTACAATTACATGAAGAATATTATGTTTACTAGGCTCTCCCGTATACCAGGTCCCCCCTATAAACCCCTTTACAGTCACTGTCCATCAGCATAGCAAAATGCTGTAGAATCACTACTTGTCTTCTCTGTGTTGTACAGCCCTCCCCTTTCTCCCACCCCCCTTGAATGCTAATCTTAATACCCTCCTTCATCTCCCCCCCCTTATCCCTCCCTACCCACCCATCCTCCCCAGACCCTTTCCCTTTGGTAACTGTTAGTCCATTCTTGGGTTCTGTGATTCTGCTGCTGTTTTGTTCCTTCAGGTTTTCCTTGTTCTTATACTCCACAGATGAGTGAAATCATTTGGTATTTCTCTTTCTCCGCTTGGCTTATTTCACTGAGCATAATACCCTCTAGCTCTATCCATGTTGTTGCAAATGGTAGGATTTGTTTACTTCTTATGGCTGAGTAACATTCCATTGTGTATATGTACCACATCTTCTTTTTCCAATCATCTACTGATGGACACTTAGGTTGCTTCCAATTCTTGGCTATTGTAAATAGTGGTACGATAAACATAGGGGTGCATCTGTCTTTTTCAAACTTGAGTGCTGCGTTCTTAGGGTAAATTCCTAGGAGTGGAATTCCTGGGTCAAATGGTAAGTTTATTTTGAGCATTTTGAGGAACCTCTATACTGCTTTCCACAATGGTTGAACTAATTTACATTCCCACCAGCAGTGTAGGAGGGTTCCCCTTTCTCCACAGCCTCGCCAACATTTGTTGTTGTTTGTCTTTTGGATGGCAGCCATCCTTACTGGTGTGAGGTGATATCTCATTGTAGTTTTAATTTGCATTTCTCTGATGATTAGCAATGTGGAACATCTTTTCAGGTGTCTGTTGGATATCTGTATTTTTTTTTTGGAGAACTGTCTGTTCAGTTCCTCTGCCCATTTTTTAAGTGGATTGTTTGTTTTTTGTTTGTTGAGGTGGGTGAGCTCTTTATATGTTTTGGATGTCAAGCCTTTATCGGATGTGTCATTGTCAAATATATTCTCCCATACTGTAGGGTTCCTTTTTGTTCTATTGATGGTGTCTTTTGCTGTACAGAAGCTTTTCAGCTTACTATAGTCCCACTTGTTCATTTTTGCTGTTGTTTTCCTTGCCTGGGGAGATATGTTCAAGAAGAGGTCACTCATGTTTATGTCTAAAAGGTTTTTGCCTATGTTATTTTCTAAGAGTTTTATGGTTTCATAACTTACATTCAGGTCTTTGATTAATTTGGAGTTTACTTTTGTGTATGGGGTTAGACAGTGGTCCAGTTTCATTCTCTTACATGTAGCTGTCCAGTTTTGCCAGCACCATCTGTTGAAGAGACTGTCATTTCGCCATTGTATGTCCATGGCTCCTTTCTCGTATATTAATTGGCCATATATGTTTGGGTTAATGTCTGGAGTCTCTTCTGTTCCACTGGTCTGTGGCTTTGTTCTTGTGCCAGTACCAAATTGTCTTGATTACTATGGCTTTGTAGTAGAGCTTGAAGTTGGGGAGTGAGATCCCCCCTACTTTATTCTTCTTTCTCAGGATTGCTTTGGCTATTCGGGGTCTTTGGTGTTTCCATATGAATTTTAGAATTATTAGTTCCAGTTCATTGAAGAATGTTGCTGGTAATTTGATAGGGATTGCATCAAATCTGTATATTGCTTTGGGCAGGATGGCCATTTTGATGATATTAATTCTTCCTACCCATGAGCATGGGATGAGTTTCCATTTGTTAGTGTTCCCTTTAATTTCTCTTAAGAGTGACTTGTAGTTTTTAGGGTATAGGTCTTTCACTTCTTTGGTTAGGTTTATTACTAGGTATTTTATTCTTTTTGATGCAATTGTGAATGGAATTGTTTTCCTGATTTCTCTTTCTATTGGTTCATTGTTAGTGTAAAGGAAAGCTACAGATTTCTGTGTGTTAATTTTGTATCCTGCAACTTGGCTGTATTCCGATATCAGATCTAGTAGTTTTGGAATGGAGTCTTTAGGGTTTTTTATGCACAATATCATGTCATCTGCAAATAGTGACAGTTTAACTTCTTCTTTACCAATCTGGATTCCTTGTATTTCTTTGTTTCGTCTGATTGTCGTGGCTACGACCTCCAGTACTATGTTAAATAACAGTGGGGAGAGTGGGCATCCCTGTCTAGTTCCCGATCTCATAGGAAATGCTTTCAGCTTCTCGCTGTTCAATATAATGTTGGCTGTGGGTTTATCATATATGGCCTTTATTATGTTGAGGTACCTGCCCTCTATTCCCATTTTGCTGAGAGTTTTTATCATGAATGGATGTTGAATTTTGTCAAATGCTTTTTCAGCATCTATGGAGATGATCATGTGGTTTTTGTCCTTCTTTTGTTGATGTGGTGGATGATTTTGATGGATTTTCGAATGTTGTACCATCCTTGCATCCCTGGGATGAATCTCACTTGGTCATGGTGTATGATCCTTTTGATATACTTTTGAATTCGGTTTGCTAATATTTTATTGAGTATTTTTACATCTACATTCTTCAGGGATATTTGTCTGTAATTTTCTTTTTTGGTGGGGTCTTTGCCTGGTTTTGGTATTACGGTGATGTTGGCTTCATAGAATGAGTTTGGGAGTACTCCCTCCTCTTCTATTTTTTGGAAAACTTTAAGGAGAATGGGTATTATGTCTTCTCTGTGTGTCTGATAAAATTCCGAGGTAAATCCTTCCGGACCGGGGGTTTTGTTCTTGGGTAGTTTTTTGATTACCGTTTCAATTTCTTTGCTCGTAATTTGTTTGTTTAACTTTTGTGTTTCTTCCTTGGTCAGTCTTGGAAGGTTGTATTTTTCTAGGAAGTTGTCCATTTCTTCTAGGTTTTCCAGCTTGTTGGCATATAGGTTTTCATAGTAGTGTTTAATAATTCTTTGTATTTCTGTGGAGTCTGTCGTGATTTTTCCGTTCTCATTTCTGATACTGTTGATTTGTGTTGACTCTCTTTTCTTCTTAATAAGTCTGGCTAGAGGCTTATCTATTTTGTTTATTTTCTCGAAGAACCAGCTCTTGGTTTCATTGATTTTTGCTATTGTTTTATTCTTCTCAGTTTTATTTATTTCTTCTCTGATCTTTATTATGTCCCTCCTTCTGCTGACCTTAGGCCTCATTTGTTCTTCTTTTTCCAGTTTCGATAATTGTGACATTAGATCATTCATTTGGGATTGTTCTTCCTTCTTCAAGTGTGCCTGGATCGCTATATACTTTCCTCTTAAGACTGCTTTTGCTGCGTTCCACAGAAGTTGGGGCTTTGTGTTGTTGTTGTCATTTGTTTCTATATACTCCTTGATCTCTATTTTGATTTGTTCGTTGATCCATTGATTATTTAGGAGCATGTTGTTAAGCCTCCATATGTTTGTGAGCCTTTTTGTTTTCTTTGTAGAATTTATTTCTAGTTTTATACATTTGTGGTCTGAAAAATTGGTTGGTAGAATTTCAATATTTTGGAATTTACTGAGGCTCTTTTTGTGGGCTAGTATGTGGTCTTTTCTGGAGAATGTTCCATGTGCACTTGAGAAGAATGTATATCCTGTTGCTTTTGGATATAGAGTTCTATAGATATGTATTAGGTCCATCTGTTCTAGTGTGTTGTTCAGTGCCTCCATGTCCTTACTTATCTTCTGCCTGGTGGATCTATCCTTTGGGGTGAGTGGTGTGTTGAAGTCTCCTAAAATGAATGCATTGCATTCTATTTCCCCCTTTAGTTCTGTTAGTATTTGTTTCACATATGCTGGTGCTCCTGTGTTGGGTGCATATATATTTAGAATGGTTATATCCTCTTGTTGGACTGAGCCCTTTATCATTATGTAGTGTCCTTCTTTATCACTTGTTACTTTCTTTGTTTTGAAGTCTATTTTGTCTGATATTAGTACTGCATCCCCTTCTTTCTTCTCGCTGTTGTTTGCTTGAAATATGTTTTTCCATCCCTTGACTTTTAGTCTGTGCATGTCTTTGGGTTTGAGTTGAGCTTCTTGTAAGCAGCATATAGATGGGTCTTGCTGTTTTTTTTTTTTTAGATAATTATTTTTTATTGAAGGGTAGTTGTCACACAATATTACATTAGTTTCAGGTGTACAACACAGTGATTTAACATTTATATACATGATAATTCTAGCTACAGATGGGTCTTGCTTTTTTATCCATTCTTTTACTCTGTGTCTTTTGATTGGTGCATTCAGTCCATCTACATTTAGGGTGACTATTGAGGAATATGTACTTATTGCCATTGCAGGCTTTAGATTCGTGGTTACCAAAGGTTCACGGTTAGCCTCTTTAGTATCTTACTGCCTAACTTAGCTCGCTTATTGTGCTGTTATATACACTGTCTGGAGATTCTTTTCTTCTCTCCCTTCTTATTCCTCCTCTTCCTTTCTTTATATGTTGGGTGTTTTGTTCTGTGCTCTTTTTGGAGTGCTCCCATCTAGGGCAGTCCCTGTAAGATGCCCTGTAGAGGTGGTTTGTTGGAAGGTGGGAAGCAAATTCCCTCAGCTTTTGCTTCTCTGGGAATTGTTATTCCTGCCATCATATTTAAATGATAGTCGTGCTGGATACAGTATCCTTGGTTCAAGGCCCTTCTGTTTCATTGTATTAAATATATCATACCATTCTCTTCTGGCCTGTAGGGTTTCTGTCGAGAAGTCTGATGATAGCCTGATGGGTTTTCCTTTGTAGGTGACCTTTGTACTCTCTCTGGCTGCCTTTAATACCCTGTCCCTGTCCTTGATCTTTTCCATTTTAATTATTATGTGTCTTGGTGTTGTTCTCCTTGGATCCTTTCTGTTGGGTGTTCTGTGTATTTCCGTGGTCTGTTCAATTATTTCCTCCCCCAGTTTGTGGAAGTTTTCAGCAATTATTTCTTCTAAGACACTTTCTATCACTTTTCCTCTCTCTTCTTCTTCTGGTACCCCTATAATACGAATATTGTTCCTTTTGGATTGGTCACACAGTTCTCTTAATATTGTTTTGTTCCTGGAGATCCTTTTATCTCTCTCTATGTCAGCTTCTATGCATTCCTGTTCTCTGGTTTCTATTCCTTCAATGGCCTCTTGCATCTTATCCATTCTGCTTATAAATCCTTCCAGAGTTTGTTTCACTTCTGCAATCTCCTTCCTGGCATCTGTGATCTCCCTCTGGACTTCATCCCATTTCTCTTGCGTATTTCTCTGCATCTCTGTCAGCATGTTTATGATTCTTATTTTGAATTCTTTGTCAGGAAGACTGGTTAGGTCTGTCTCCTTCTCTGGTGTTGTCTCTGTGATCTTTGTCTGCCTGTAGCTTTGCCTTTTCATGGTGATAGGAATAGTTTGCAGAGCTGGGACGAGTGACGGCTGGAAGGACTTCCTTTCTTGTTGGTTTGTGGCCCTCCTCTCCTGGGAGAACAGCGACCTCTAGTGGCTTGTGCTGCGCAGCTGCGTGCAGACAGGGTTTCTGCTTCCTGCCCGGCTGCTATGGAGTTAATCTCCGCTGTTGCTGTGGGCGTGGCCTGGCTCGGGCAGCTACTCCAAAATGGTGGAGTCGCGTTGGAGCAGGAGCTGCTGGGAGGCTATTTATCTCCGTAAGGGGCCTCCCTGCTCCCTGCAGCCCAGGGGTTAGGGTGCCCAGAGACCCCGGATTCCCTACCTCTGGATTAAGTGTCCCGCCCTGCCCCTTTAAGACTTCCAAAAAGAAAACAACAACAACAACAACAACAAAAATTTAGAAAAGAAAAAAAAAACCCGCTCGCTTTTCTTTGTCCTCAGGCGCCGGCCTCAGGCACCCGCTCACCGGTCTTGCTGCCCTGTTCCCCTAGTATTGGGGTCCCTGTTGATGTTTTATCTTAAAAATAGGGTTATTTTAGGTGACCCAGATCTTGGCATTCCTTATCCAGATACGTTCATTTACACTTCTGAGGTCTAGCTCCTGTCCTGGTTACAAAGTTACTTAATTGATTAAAGGGCTGGAAGAAGAGGAAGAACAGCCAGTAGATTAATTTAAAGAATAAGTTGGGCCTTTTTCACTGGCTATGTAGATTTTACAATAGCATGACCCTTGTCCCATTTCCCTGCCCTACCTCAGTAATATGATTTAATTTCAATCCAAATATTAGTAAGCAGAATTTTTTCCCTACTTCATTGAGATATAATTAACATATAACATTGTGTTATAAGCTTAAAGTGTATGGGTTGATTTGATACACTAATATATTGCAAGTGATTATCACTATAGTATTAGTTGACTCCATCACATCACATTATTACCATTTCTGTTTTTGTGGTGGGAACATTTAATATGGAATATATATATAAACATAAGATCTTCCCTCTTAAGAACCTTCAAGTATCTAATACAGTATTATTAATTATCATCACCATGCTAGATATTAGATCCTCAGCTTATAACTTCAAGTTTGCACTCTTTGACCAACATCTGGAACATCTTTATCATTGTAAGGTTCGTAATAGCAAGAAGTTGCAAACCACCTAAATGTCCATCAATACTTCTTTTTTTATGTGTTCAGATACACGCATGTACATGCATGAGGACAAGTGTAACCTCTGAATTGGGGGAAACTGGGGTTGAAGGTGGAGGTCAAAGGGGACTTCAGGCTTATCTGCTTCATTTCTATTAAACAGGAGAATGTGTTCATGTACTATTTATTTCATTAAAGATAACCTGAAAAAGGTAGACTGCAGAGAAAGCACCAAGCTAATACAATACAATTGTCTTCCAATATCTATCATGTAAGGAGGTGAGTGTCGCTGAAATCTGCTGTTGGGTTTCCCCTGGCAGGAGGCCAGGCTGGGTTTGGCAGCTGCTTTGTGCCCTCTGGCTGGTTTCCCAATGATGTCTGGGAAGTAGGAAGCCAGGATTCACTGTCTAATGGAAGTCTGCAGTGGTTCTCACACTGGAGTAGGCACCAAATAACCCACAGTGTTTGTGATAAATTCATTTTCCCAGGCCTCACCACCAGCAGTTCTCATTTAATGGGTCTGTCTTGGTATCAGCAGTCTGCAGTTTTAATAAGCACCAGAGCTGATTCCAATGAAGACTGGGAGGAGAATAATACACTCCTGTTATTCACCCTTTGCAGAGACGCTGCTCACAACCTCCTCCAGGATGAAAGCCAGGGCTGTTTCCCTGGTGACAAAGACCCACTTGCTAAGATAGAACACAGGGAGGACACACCATCCTAGACATTTGAACTGCCAAACTGCCATCTCTAAATGTCATCTGTGTGTGCACACACACCTGTATAATGCACTTGAAAGACACTGTGAGGACCATTCCAGTTCTTCATTTTGTCTAAAAAAAGAAAAGGTTCCCTCACACTAGGTAGTAACACCAGAATGAATTTAGATGCATCTAGATAATAATTCAGAGGGGACATAATGAGGTGAGTTCATCACTGCATTTTGTCAGGAGACATATAGTAATGGAAACCCAAATGAGAGGCTTCCGCAAGGTTAAGGTTCCCAGCTAAATGTGGCTACAAAGAGCCCTTCACTTGCTAAATGCTGCGATGGAGATGCAAGATGATTTTTACCATCCATAAGAGCCATTTCTAGTTGATAATGCAGCAGGATTGGAATCAAAATGGGAAAGCAAAATTGCCTTGCCCCTGCCTTTGGGAAAGAATGTAATAGAAATGGCTTTTGTTTTGGTCTTCATGCTTATTTGCTTATTCGTGTATTTGCATATTTTTTCTACTCCTAATAGACTTAGCTGCAGTATGCTGTCTGAGGGGCTAATGTCTGAGTATTGCTAATAATCCCATAAAAAGTTAAAAAATAAACTGGGCTGAGGTCTTGAATTGGGCAGGTTGGTCAAAACTGCATCTTTTAGGGGTTCCTGGTTCAGACTGTCACCAGAGGAGGTGACCTGGCTGGGTCCTGGATCTTCAGGAATGCAGTGAGGTCCAGGGATGGTGGCAGTGAAGCTACCTGTGAGGAGGAACCCCACATAAGCCAAGAGCAGGGACTAGACCTGCCCTAGACTAGAGCCAGGGGCCCCAGCAACTCAGCGAGCTCGGGCCTCCCCCAGCCCTGAATAACCGCAGCCAAACAGGCCCAGTGTCAGCATCATTCCTGGACCATTGCTATTCATGGGATGTTAATAAAGACATACATTTCAAAATTAAACCATCAAAGAGGAAGAAGGAGCTGTACCGTGCAGCAATCTTGCTAGTTACTGCACCCCAGGGCCTGATAAGGATGTAGGGATTCCTAGGAGCCATCCTCTGGGGAAAAAATGGTCTGAGCACTGGCTGGAGAAAGAGAGTGAATGGATTCCCGACACAAAGCTGTAGCCTGCAGAGCATTGTGATGATTAGAAAGACATAATGAGCATTCACTTCTCATTCACTTCCTACCACCTGAGCGCTTAACTCGTACAGATTCATAGTGCGCCCTTAATTGTTGTGTATGTTTCACATAAAAATAAGAAGGGGGAACACATTTAAGCTCTATGTGCAATGTTGATATGGTTGAGTAAAACATGTTATGAATACTTTAAAGACTTGTGCCTTAAAATAAATATGATCTATAAGGGTAAACACAATCCTAATGTATAAAGCAATTAGTAAGTTTCCCAGTGATCATTAACCTCTCCCTTTCATGCAGGTGGTGATGGTAGCATTTACCATGGCCATATATCACAGTGATTTTTGTAGACTCCTCTCTTACTCACTAGATTGCCAATGTTTAGACAATAGTGTCTATTTAAAAAAACTTTTTTTGGCCTCTGATTCTTCTTACAATATCTTGCCCTGGGCTCTGCATGCCTAGTAAACAACGATGACATGAAGGAAAACATTTATACTGAAACACAGCAAATTCTTCAACCATAGGCTGTCTTCTGGAGTAATGTTCAAGGGTTAGCACTGTAAATTGCACCCCAGAAACTCTCTTAAGAAGCAGTGGCATAGGCAGGACAAAGGATTGCCCAAGACTGGCCACCGAGCCATCTATGTGCCCACTTCTTCACACATGTCAGATCTTCTCAGCATCCTCCAGAGGTGAGCATTATTTTGAATTTCTTACATTTTCCTAATCTGGGGTTCTTCCAGGATAAGGAATTTGCCCAGCAATTCTCACTTAGGAGTGATAAAGCCGTTCCTTATTTGGACTTTGCATCTGTGACCAGTTCTCACCTCCTTTTGGCAGCCAGCTTGGGTTTACCTTAGGGCTCTCTCTCTCTTCTTAACATCAGCTTTCTCCGTGTGCCCTGTTGCTATTTCAGGAAGTGCTGGGAGGACAACATGGGGAAATGAAATGTTTCTGAAATACAGTTATGGGGTCAAGGTGTCTGAAGAGTTGCCCATGAAGGCTGATACACTTTTAAGGAGAGTCTTTGTGAACTTGAAAAGCGCCGTATTGATGTAAGGCACTGCTTCTCAGCCGGGGGTGATTTTGTCCCTTACAGTCACCTTTGGGAGATGTTTGGCAATGTCTAGGGACATTTTTGGATGTCACATCAGGGTGTGTGTGCTCCACCCTCCAAAGGGCAGAGGCCAGGGATGCTGCTAAATATCCTGTAATGCCCAGGACCACCCCCCACAGCACAGAATTATCCACCCAAAATGGCCATAGTGCTGAGGATGAGCAACCCTTGTATAAAGTGTTGCTGTATTTCTTGTATCTTTGAGATAGGTAGAGAGAGAGAGAAGAAAAGGAGAGGCATACCCCACATATTTAAGTCCAACCCCACATACCTAAGTCCTGACAAAATGCCTTGTGACGTGGACCACTGGCTCTGTAAGGTTCCAGCGTCTGGTTTTTCATGTCTATCTATTGTTTTAACAAGTTTTAGAGCCACTATGTCCTAGGATTAGAGACCGCTGGGTCAGATAATCAATGGACCAAGAAACCAACAACTTGTGACAGGTGCATAAGATAAATTTGGTGGCCCCTAGTTGCCTTTTCTTATTATAATACTAAATTTCCCACCCCTAGGTGGAGATTTTATGTGCTAATGCTGCATGAGATGACCTTGCAATGTACATGTTTGTATGTAATCCACCTGCACATGTGCTAATTGAAATCCTCCCTGCTCATGCTAGGTGACCTAATAACTAATGAATAAACATTTCACTCCCCAGAATAGGAGCCACCCTGGTTCTTCTCGGGCCGTCTCTCTTGAGCAGCTTGCTTTGGGCTGTCAGGGTGTTTCTGTCTCCTCACTCCTCTAACAGAGTGCCCTGCCTGCTTGCATACTCCTAAATCTTGGTGTTAAATTCCTTTAATACGTGAAGACAAGGATCGAGGACCTTGTTCTAGTGTCTGTTGGTAACATCTTTGGAAACTAGTTTTATTTCTCATAAAGTAGAACACTTACATATATTAGGGTAAGCTAAATTAGTATAGTATAAAATATACATAATACATAATCTGCCATGTTTCTCTCTGACATTTTCATTCAAAATGTTGGAGAAGCAGGGTAGCAAATGAAGAAGGCATATGGGTAGGTCTCCTCATAGTTCATGGTCTTTAAAATCATTGTCACTGGCTATCAAAGACTGATTACAGGTATAGTGAACACTTGTCCTAACTTATGGCTACTCCCCATCTGCCTACATTTGGAGAATTACCTCATTATCTTCCCAAAGTGGAGGTCAGATCCCCAGTTCCCAGTATACTCTACAGTGAGAGCTCAGGCATGGGACCCTGGGTCTGCCACTCAAATGCACTGAGTGAGGCATTCATTCAGAAATGAGTGGCCTGAGGGAGCCCGAGGGAAGGAGGCCCCATTTTGTTGGACAGAGTACAGGAGAGGTGCGTGGCTCTTAGGAGCAGCGATGGCTGCACGATTGAGTTTCTAATGCAGAAGTGGATTGATGGATGCAACGGTAGCAGTGGCTGCACAAACATGCATGTGGGACTGTGTGGTGGAGGCTCCTTCAGCAGGGATGGCTTGGAAAGCTTAGTCTTGAGGCTGATGCCCCAGTCCTCCCAACAATTGAAAGGGTTGGTTGGCTAGCCTTCTTTTCTCCTTAAACCAGCCCGAGTGGGTTTTGTCATTTGTAACAAAGAACTCTGACCAATACACAAGGTTCATCAGTGGCAAAGTTATTTAAAACCTAGATTCCTTTACAAAGTCTCTTTAGTGTTAGTAATGTTATGAGTTGTAAGTTTTGAACAAAAGGCACAACACCCTCCATTCTTCCCAGGCTTTAGATGTGGGGCTTTAGAACTTGGGCTGCAGGCAAAGCGTCAGGCAGCTGGAGATCACAGCAGGGCAGCTCTTTCCACTCCAGGCCTAGAAGAGGTAAAAAAGAAAAGAGGGGGTCTTGAGAGCACCTCCTCTGCCCCCAGCCAAGAGAAAGCAGATGAACTCTTTGCTATGGCACAAGTTTTGCTTAGAGAATCTTTTTACTTTATATTCATTTTACATATTGATTACCTTTTCAATGTGTGTTGGGGGGAAATCTTTCTGTTTGTCTGAAAATGTCTCTTGTACTTATTTCTCTAAGTGTTCAGATAATGAAGAAACTTCTCCGTAGATGGGTGGAGGGATAGATCCCCCAGGACCGGTGCAAACGTGCCCGTCAGTGTGCGGTGCTTGGTGTTCCCCCTCCCACTTCATACTCTGTTGGCTAAGCTTAACACCTTATTTTTAGTTGGGGGGTGGGGGGAGAATTCATGTGCAAACCATTATACTAAGAGAAAAAAATATTAAAGAAACAGCTGTCAAGAGATCTGTGTCTGAAAATAACTGGAAATCTAGAGTCTCAGAGATCGCTCATTCATTCGAGCCTCAGAGCTTTTCAGTGTTAAGCTGGAGCTTCCTAGAGGAGCATGTGGGATAGTTTTCATAGTTCCTTCAGCTAGCTGACTGTTTCTAGCAAAGTCTGCTCTAGACTGTGAGCTCTTTAAGGGCAGGGAGTGTGTCCTACTCATCTTTCACCCTTGTCTAGGCCTTGTCGCTTAAGAGACACTTTACAAATGTCTGCTAACGTTGGATTAACAGGTTTCATTATTCCCTTTTCTCAGGTGGCAGGAAGAATTTCCTGCTCCACCCTAACTCCTTGTGTTACCTTGGGGGGCCCACCCGCTCCTGTCCTGAGAATCCCAGATTAGAACAAAACAGAACCGAGCTGTGTGCTCGTCAGGCCACCTCAGAGCCATCTCAGGGCCAGAGGGCTCAGGGCCATCTGGGGTACACTTTGGATTTTTGACAGGATGAGAGGAAAAGCCCAGGCAAAGAATATTTCTGGTCAGAATAATAGCTTGTAAGCCTCCACTCTATTTGAGCTGTGTTGGTGAGTTAACAATTCTAGTGTGTGCATGATGGAGCTGGAAGTGACAATTGTATGTCTGGAGTCTGATGAAGAGCACTTTCTCACAGTCATCTAAGGGGGGAACACATGGTATTTTTACTTCCGTACTTGATGCCATGTCAATTGTTATACTGCTCGTCACAGGCTGTTCTCTCCTGTAGGTGGCCAGCCCTGCCATGCTGTCGGCTTCTAGAGCTGCTCTGTGATTCAGCCTGAGGAGCCAGGGGGAGGTCTGGTTCTTGGAATACACACGACAGGCTTAAAAGACAGCACTCAAGTCTGGGGGAGCATCTAGTCTGTTGTTGCTTGTTTAAGCCTCAAAAATTGCTCTCTCCCTACTAGTAATTTAAAAAAATGATCTGTAATGGTTTCTCATGTTTGGGCTAACCGCAGAGTATCAGCATAAACTTAGCTGGCATAAAGTCTTCAGATACCTAATCAGGCTTCCCAGATTCCTAACTGCAGTCCTTAACTCTGTTGTCTCTGTCTTCTGTTTTCTACACCCTGATGACTTTTGTCATCATACAGCATAATTCCATCCCCTGAAATTCAGACAGCCCAAGGTTTTGTCTCCTATATGGAATATAAGTAAGGGACATTCGGGGTGAGGCATAAAAATCTGTTTGGGTGAGGCAATTCTGAGTTTAGAGTTGTAACCAAATCTGTTAGCTTTCCTTAATAAACCACTGTGGTGGAGGGGTTCTCTATATTCATTCAGTCTCACTTGAACCTGATTGTATTTTCAGTTTGTGCAGGTGCCTCTGTCATTCACTCAGAGGTAGTAAAGTACAGTAGTGGAGAGCTTTGGCTCTGGAATCAGGCAAATCTAAGTTAAATTGTAGCCCCACTGCTTATTAGTTGTGTCATGTTGGTTAGTTACTTAGCCTTGAAGAGCCTCTTCTGTAAAATGGATATAATAATATTACTAAGGGGATCAAGTGAGATAATATATGTGAAGTACTTAGCACTTCACATATATCAGGTAACAGTTGGGCTCAGGAATGATGTAGGTATGAAAATGCTTCAAGACCCTTGCCCCTTTCTCTAAAGAGTTTATAGTCGTAGTTGGTGGAGGCAGAGGAGCAAAACACTTTTGCAACTTTGAAGGTAGAAAGTAATAAGGGACAGAAAGATCATGAAAGAGAAAGGACTTTGAGGATAGGTACATTTTGAGTTGGGCTTTGTAGAATGTGAAGAATGTGGTGTTGAGTGAGGATGAAGCAACCAGCCTTATGGAGAAAGGGAATAAACCCTAAGAGAGGCATTGGACAGGAATGGTGAGGACATGTTAGCATCCAATAGCCTAGGCCTGAAAATGGGGAGGGAGACAGACAAAGGGGAAAGCCAGACTCCTCCCAGAAAAATGAGGAAGGATCACAATAGGTGTGCATGCTGATTGGAAATGCCATGCTAATGGTCTGGCCTTTCATTGGTGGGCCATTGAAGGCTTTGGGGGAAGAGGAGGTAATAAAATCCTGTGATTTGCTATCTATTACTCTACAGCTATAAGAAATACTATCTTTCCTTTGTCCTAAAAATTTTTTTAAATGATTTTTCAGTTTTCTGGAGCACTAAAAATAATCACTTGAATTTGGAGGGTGGACTGATTTTACTTTTTTCTAACCTAACTGGGATAACTTCAGCCAGAAGAAAAAGGACAAGGTTTTACCAGAGAGGGGGCAATCAAGTTTCAGCCTGTGGAGAAAAGAAATACGAGGTGAGGGGAGGAGACAGCTTTAAAGGAGAGGTTCCAAAGCCTTCTGCCCACCAGTGCTCCTCACTGTGGTCCAGGTTAATTTGCATTTCAAAGACGACTTAGTACTACTAAATTTTATGTAACTTTTAAACTTCTCAAATGTTTGTTACTTTTGTTAGCCTAGTGGAAATCCTGCAATTGCTCTATTTTTTTTAAAGTCCTAAAATGAGATGAGGAAGCCTATGGGTGTTTATACAGGGTGGGAGAGGGTAGGGTAGGGTCCCAGTCGGGTGGGACCTTACATTCTGTACTGGGAGGCTCAGTCCGATAAAGGAAACTTAATGGTCCTTGAGAAAGAAAGAGGGAAAGGGGAAGTAGGGGAATAGTAGGGGCCGGGTGTTGGTGTGCCTGTGCAGGGTAACTGGTAACAGGGCTTCATTTTCTGACCCAGGGAGGTAAAAGCGTCATCATTGGCACTACGTGTGGTGAGTCACACAAATCACCGCACTGCCATCCTGAGAGACCTCGGCTCATCTGCCTCTACAACACCGCACTGCTCTTGGACTCGGCAGCCCCTGCCCAGGAAGCAGCTCTTTGAATCTGGCCCCATCCTTTCTCTGAAAGCATCTGACCCAGACAGGGACCGAAACTCCCTAGG
This sequence comes from Manis pentadactyla, assembly GCF_030020395.1. Classification (NCBI taxonomy): domain Eukaryota; kingdom Metazoa; phylum Chordata; class Mammalia; order Pholidota; family Manidae; genus Manis; species Manis pentadactyla. The sequence continues at coordinate 128,772,989 of NC_080026.1, read as the reverse complement.
TGTCGCCTCCCGGGTACCCACGCGCCGCGCCACCGCGCCCCTAGGGAGCTGTCCGCGGTGCTGAATTCTTTCTTTGTCGGCCAGATTCTCTACTCGCGAAGCGTGTTGCAGCCTAGGCGAAGGGCTCGGTGGGTCCCAGGAGGGCGAGGGCCTGAAGGTCTGCAGCGAGCTCCGGGCTCTAAAGTTCAAATCCCTGCCGGAACCCCTATATGTCTCTGTTAACCCCAGCCTGGCCTCTACGCAGAACCCTGCGCTTAAGCACGGGTCCCTCATCTTTCCCCCACGTCACGTGGTGTATCTCAGTCCCTCACCCCACTCCCTCCTCTGCTCCTTCCTTTTTGAAACTGCACCAGATCATCCTGAGAGCCTGGCGCCTCACGCCCCTTCTCTTCCCTCGTCCAGCGCACCCTCCTCCGGAGCGGGACTCTCCCAGGGCGCTGCAAGCTCCCGCAGTCAGCACTCTCCCTTGTCCCTCTGGCCCAGGTCCGCGAGCCCCTCCTTCCCTTTCTGTTTCCATCCTCCTCACACTGTACTTCTCTCTGGCTGTCTAACCACCGAGTCTGACGGTGCGCGCTCCGCCCACCATTTTCCATACAAGGGAGAGCTGGAGCGCAGGGGAGGCGGAGGGGAGGCGCTCCCAGTTCCTCTCAAAAACTGCGAGCCCACTGGGAACTCCTGGATCTGTTCAGCTCCCGCGGAGATCCTAAAAGCTTGCACCGCAATCCCGAGCGGAGGATCACTAGGGAAAAGCGGGTTTCCGTCCGCTCCTCCCTCCCCCGAGCACTTTCCCGCCCTCCAGGCCCCACTCACCAGGTAGGTGCATGCTCCGGATCTGACCTGCATGAACTGTGAGGGCTCTAAATTGAGCAGGACGCATTCAAATAAACTGTGCATAGATTTGTTTTTTTCAGAAGTGGGATTACACCATTTTAATATTGTTATTTATTTTGGCCAGTTATTCTAAAGGGAGTTTTTGAGTGATTGAGGTGTGTGTGTGTGCGAGGGAGGGGGGAGGAGGGAAGGGGAGGGGGCGCGGTTGATCTAGGAGGGGGCTGAAAATGGAAAGTGACAGACTTTGATTCTCTTTGGACAGATGACCATGGCCTCACTGCCATCTCAGGGCTCCTGGGTCCCTGACTTACAATCTGGGCTGCCATCGCCATCCTCACCTCCGGTCAACCACAGCGCAGAGCCCGCAGCGGGCAATGGGTCAGCAGGTGGCGCAGGCGCTCAGGCCGTCCCTCCCTTCCAGGGCCTGCAGCTGGTTCATCAGCTGAAGGGGCTGATTGTGCTGCTCTACAGCATCGTGGTGGTCGTGGGGCTGGTGGGCAACTGCCTACTGGTACTGGTGATCGCGCGGGTGCGTCGGCTGCACAACGTGACCAACTTCCTCATCGGCAACCTGGCCTTGTCCGACGTGCTCATGTGTGCCGCCTGCGTGCCGCTCACGCTGGCCTATGCCTTCGAGCCACGCGGCTGGGTGTTCGGCGGCGGTCTGTGCCACCTGGTCTTCTTCCTGCAGCCTGTCACCGTGTACGTGTCCGTGTTCACGCTCACCACCATCGCGGTGGACCGCTATGTCGTGCTGGTGCACCCGCTGCGCCGGCGCATTTCCCTGCGCCTCAGCGCCTACGCGGTGCTGGCCATCTGGGCGCTGTCCGCGGTGCTGGCGCTGCCTGCCGCCCTGCACACGTACCACATCGAACTCAAGCCACATCGCGTGCGCCTCTGCGAGGAATTTTGGGGGTCCCAGGAACGCCAGCGCCAGCTCTACGCTTGGGGGCTGCTGCTTGTCACCTACCTGCTCCCCCTGCTGGTCATCCTCCTGTCTTACGTCCGGGTGTCGGTGAAGCTCCGGAACCGCGTGGTGCCAGGCTGCGTGACCCAGAGCCAGGCTGACTGGGATCGCGCGCGTCGCCGTCGCACCTTCTGCCTGCTGGTGGTGGTCGTGGTGGTGTTCGCCGTCTGCTGGCTGCCGCTACACGTCTTCAACCTGCTGCGGGACCTCGACCCCAGCGCAATCGACCCCTATGCCTTCGGGCTAGTGCAGCTGCTCTGCCACTGGCTAGCCATGAGCTCTGCCTGCTACAACCCTTTCATCTACGCCTGGTTGCACGACAGCTTCCGCGAGGAGCTGCGCAAGCTGTTGCTCACCTGGCCTAGCAAGATCGTGCTGCCCCGCCAGAGCACGACAGTCAGTGTGGTCATCTGATGCCACTGCACCAGGACTTGACTGGGAGCTCCACGTCCCCTGGTGTCCGAGGGTGCCCACCCGAGGCTGGACTGGAGAGCTTATTCCTAGCACCAGAGCTAAGCCAGTATGAGGCAGAACTTCTAGCCTAGCCCTCTTGTCCAGCTGTCTTGCCTTGTCCTTGTGTCTTTGTAAAATGTTAAGTAGGCTTTCGTGGGAGTCTTGTGCTTTGCTTGGAGGAAGCCAGGGAGAAGGAATAGGATTTATTATTTCCTCCTTATGCCCTTGAATTGAGAAACAAAGCTTTTTCTCCTGGTTCAGACTGTAGTTCAGAACCCTGGCTGTCTTCCTTGCTTTCCCTTCTCCTTGTTCAACAGTGAGATGAAGGAACAATGGGCCTGGAATTTAAAATGACTGTGTTGGGATTGCCAAAGCTTTTCAGGTTGCCTTTTTGAAAGAGCTCAACTGATATGTAATACCTAATATTGCTTTGTCAAACTGAATCTGTTAATTTCTAGGATTCCAAGGAACTATGTGTTACAAATCTACATCTAGGATTTGATTATTTCCTGAATAAGACACCAGAGGGTTTTAATTCTAAATCCACTTGAATTTATAATTCAAAAACACTTACAAAGCACCTTTCAAAATGTCTCACTATTATATCCCCCCTCCTTATTCCCCAACTTCTAGTTGAAATTGATGAGATGAATTTGTCAATGAAGAGATAGACTAAGTAGGGGCAAAAAGGAAAAGATCCAAATCACTTAAAAGGGAATATAATTGTGCATAGAACAGATGTCGTATCTGTGTATATGTTTGTGTATACATATACAGTGTTTGTCACAAGGCAGGTGCTCAAATATTTGACTTTCTAAATAATGTGTGTAAACCATGTTCGGTGGCATTCTCTTGGATTCTCTAATTGCTCAGTTGTAACAGATCGACAGCTATCATCTGACTGCTCAGCACCTGCTCTGTGGTGACACACTTGGAATATGATCAACCTGTAATACAAGGACTGGGAGAATTTTACTTAAGGCCAGAACAGAAAAATGAACTGTCAACCAAATGAGCACATCTCCTGGGCATCCCAGGGACCAGCTCCTGTGACCACAGCAGCTCTATTTCCTAGGAGGTACAAGGCCTGACATTTCACATTTCCTCAGAGCATTCTTTTGATGGGTATGTGTGGAGGATGCAGGGGAAAGGGTGGGATTAGTTGAGGAGTGGGGAGATCTGATTAACTGTAGTCTCTTTGTTGAAAGTTTAAATCACTTGTAACCAGCCCTTGATGCTCCTAGAATCACCCGGGGGACTTTCAAAAAACACCAGTGTCTAGGCCCTATCCCCAGAGAGTCCATTTGATTTGAGATGGGGCCTGGGTATCAGAACTTTTCAAAGCATTTCAGGTGATTTTAATATGCCTCTAAGGTTAAACGCCCTAATAGTTATCCTCTTTCTAATGAGTCTCAGAAATATATGAATGAAGCTTCCATTGTACCTACCAAAGGTATTAAAAATTTGGAGTTGAATTCTGATAGGGAATTAGATGCTACACTTGGGGAATACTCTTTTAACCTTCAGACAATACCTGAATCACATAGAGGCAAATCCTTAAATCAGAATATATGTGTATTCATCCAGTTGTTTCCTTATACATCTCCTATGTGTAAGGCACTGTATGAGTCCAATCAGTTTTTTTTAAAGTATCATCATTTGACTTTAGATCAATTGCATTATAAAGTTATACACCATGAATTACTCTAAATCATGGTCACCGGGGTATTAAAAAAAAATTGAAGTGTTCCCTGATTAGCTTTGTTTAAGTCTATATCAACTGTGAGAAGAAACTGTCCCCATTAATTATCAGAAAAGCTGCCACCTATTTTCTGTCATGCCTACAACTTAAGTTTAAATTTTTAACATGTACAGGATTTTATTGGGAGCCTAAAGAGGTTGGAGAATTATGCTGTGTTTATAAACATCTTCACAAATTCAGCAAATTGGCAACTGAACAGCAACTAATTAATTCTTTTCCTATTGGAGGCTAGTTGGACTATAAAACAAACTGACTTAAAAAAAAATCTCTCAGAAGTGAGTCCTAGAGAAATCCACAGAGGGTTCAGGTAGAACATTTTATTTAATATAATTCATTTTAGTTAATACCAAGCATCCAGTCCTCTTCCTGTAAGGAGTCATACTGGCCATAAAGCTGGGAACTGAGCCAGCCTAGTATTGGCAGCACCTCTTTTAGAGGCTGATGGGAGGTTCTGTAATCCTCTTTGCAAACATTGTCAGCAGTGCTCGCTTTTGGCAGCCAATCAATAGATTTATCTCACTAATTCAGTTGGGGAGTATTTCAATATGGCAATAGTTACCTGGAAATAGCAACTGTGAGAGATGCTAAGAGAACAGTATTCCCATAGACGTAAGCTTCCTGAATCTTTGTTCTTGTGGATTTTCAGTCTGCTCTTCTACTGGGGGTGCTAAGTACCAGGATGTCTTTCTCAGGTAGGCTGTTTAACCACCTCTGTCCTATGACTTGCATTCCTGAATATCTAGAGTCTTGCAAATGCAAGGCATGGAACTGACATCAAGGGGACTCAGGCAAGAGTGTGGCTAGATGTGGGAGTGAACCCCAGAGTACATACCCCACAGAGGAGAGGTCAGGAGCACCCTTGTTCCCCAAGGTAGATCCTGGATTGATTTCCCTTCTTGCCTTGATGTCATTGTTATGTGGTAAGATTCATGTGCGGCTGAGTCATTGTATGAAACTCTTCTGGCTGGGGTTTGAACTGTGCTTGATACATTTACATAAACATTAAATCAGTAGTACAGTCTACAGCTGTGGGATTAATAAACCAGGCCAGTTACACACAATGTAAGTACACAACCTCAGGACGAGCAGGGTGAAAACAAGGACAAATCATGCCACGGAAATGCTACTCCATCTAGATTTTGTCAATTCCAGCTAATTCCAGGAATGAACTTTCATTTGGGGTCTTCTGTGATCACCTGGCCCCAGCCTCAGTACTGACAGCATTTCCATATATGGCACCAAGCTCTGTGCTCTCCAAGACTGCATGTGCCTAAATCCATCAAAGGGAGAGTAGAGAATTTCATGCTTAATTTCTAAATCATAAGTTTGGATCATTATTTAACCGTTAGCATTTTATCACTCACTTCCACATATAAGAGAAATTTAAAAACATCCAACACATGGATCTATAAACAAAATTTGATCATGTGGACTCTGAAACATTCATGATAGAGTCATAAATAGGATTTTCTGGTACATCTAAAATAAGACTTGAAAACAAATTTATGTACACCTTTCCAAGGATCCATTTATTTTGTAAAGTGAGATAAGTTAGTCTACAGATGTTGGAAATGGAGAATAGTTGTTTGAATGGATGAAAGTTTTAATCTTGATCTGTTAAACTACTGTATGCTTTCAAGCAGTTTTTGGAAGTAGAAAGCCTTATTTTGAAAACTGAGTGTGCACACTCTTAACAGGTTTTGAATTGTTCTGCTCTGCTTTCCAACTCAATTCCTCTTAATTTCCCACTCTTTATTTCTCTACTCTGCATTTTTTTTTCTGCTACTTTTCCATATTATCTATAAAACACCTCTGATCTGAAGCTCCCTCCACCCCAGTGGAAGAGAGGTAGTGGGATTCAAGCATTCATTTTCTGGGGAGTTCTTACAAGGTGAATCATGTTGGAGAGATAGCCTGGCTAATTCCTTTGCAGAAGACAGGCTTCACCAAAGAAGGATGCTGCTCACTGCATTTCCTACCCACTGTGAGGTCTTGGAGCTCACACAATCGATCATTTTACAGACAAGTTCCAGGCAGAGGTGGAGAATAGGAGTTTGCACAGAGTCTCCACAGGCCCTTAATGATAAATCTGAGAGAGAACTCCCAAGAGGGGCCTAACAATGAAAGGTCAAATGAATTTCATTTCGATGTTCGAGGCAGGAGCAAGGAAACCCGAAACAGAAAGAGCAAAGGGCAGTCTTCTCTTTTAAACACTCCGTGCCTCCCTCACTCCCTCAGCTCTAAAAAAAATCCTCTTCTTGACTTGCCAATGATTGAATCCTTCAGCCCCAGAACTCATCTCCTCCTTCTGGAATAACATCTAATGATGAATGGGAAGCTACAGCCTTCTCCCCTACCACACAGACTCAGTTATTGCCAAGTTAGGAAAAAAAGCCTTTGAGCTGAAAAAGTTAAAAACTCCAGGCCTGAGCTCTAGGTTAGAAGTCAGGTGCTGGCCTTCTTCCCTGGCCCAGAGGACCACAACCAGACTTGAGTCTTCGACCTAGGAGGTTGAACAGGTCACCTGGGTGCAGCCCAACATGACCCAGGGTGCATGGCTATGTGGGTGTGGCAGAGCAGGTTCCTGTGTGGTCAATACTGAGGCTGCTGCCCATTTCAAGGCAAATGCTGGGGGCACACTGATCTCCTCATTAGTACAAAGAAGACCCAAGGGTAGGTAGAGGTGGAAAATGTACTCGTAAGTGCCTTAAATGGCCACAACTCTTTCTTTAGAACAAATCTCCATTCTTATTTCCTTCCTACCCCAGTCTCCTCTAGCAAACCTTCCCTTTTCTTTCTGTGATAAAATTACTGAGCTTGGAGCATTTATTCATCAATGTTACTTTCTGGAAGAAGGATGTCTTCTTAGGCTTACAGGGAGACTAAAAAGCAATTTCCACATCTGCTGAGACAAAGCCAAACCACCTGACACAGGTGCTGGAACTGGGCTCCATCCGGGGCTCTCAGGAACCTGCGTGCGTGTGTGCAGTCAAGGAGGTGTTTGACTTCCAGTGGAGGAGGCTTGAAAGCTAGAGGATAATGGCTTGGGGACCCGGGACTTCCTGTAGGCCTGCGCGCCCCATCTAGTGCCACCACTAGTGCCTTCCACCTCTGCAAAGGTGAGCTGGCACCAGGGACGGCTGAGCATCCATGGCTCTGCTACTGGGCCGTCCTCCCGGCCGAAGGGCAAAGTGCATCTTGCACCATGCTGGTGGCCGTCTGCACCGCTGCAGTTCCTGGGCTCATAACGGGCTGTGCTTGTGAGGTCTCGGAGGGAGTCCTCGGCAACTTCTTCTTCATCCACGGTGGCAGGAGCACGCGGTTCCTGCACAACATGACCAACTGCCTTCTACACTGGCTCCTGTGCCCACTTGCATGCCGCTGACCTTGGCCTACACTCCTGGATCAAGGCCCCGGTGTCCGACGTCTTCCTTTGCACCTCGTGGTCTTGCAGCCCGGCGATCGCGTGGTGTCTGTGCTTCGACTGACTGTCTTATTGTGGGTCCAGAGGAGTTCGTAGCTCTTCTGCCACTGAGCCGCGCGCTGGCGGCGCTGGAGGGGCCGCACGCCTCTGTTGTAGACCTCATGGCCAAGAGCTCCAGAACCACACGAACGGCAGGCCAGGGATCTCGCGATCCACGCAGCTCCTCTCTTGGCACCGCCGGGCACAGCCACTGCGCGCCCCCAGGCGTAGTGCAGATGCACGGGTCGTGGCGCCTACTGCGGCCCCCCGGGGGCCTGCAGCGTCTGCCTCCCGCTACTCCCACCACTTGAAGGCTCTCCCCTGCTCTGGAGATTGGACGATCCGCATGGCCAACGCTCGCGGTGTCCCACATCTGCTGTGCCTCTGGTGGACCAGCCCCAGGTGTCTGCGCAGATTGGGAGCCAGGGGAAAAAGCAAGTTCACAAGAAACTAGAACACTCCCCAGACATGTCTAAGTGTGACAGAAGTGATACGTTCGCAAGTACCATGTGAATTCCGAGGAGGAGCTAGTCACGTATGACCTTGGTGATCAAACAAGTCTTTGTGGCCCAGGTGGCATTTGAGCTAGACTTTGAAAGATGCCTGGGATTGTAAGCAAGCAAGGGTGAGGGTGAAGCACATTAGCAACAGGGAATGTCAGCAAAGGCACTGAGATAAGGAAAGGGTGGTGGCACTGGCAACAGGGTTGGCCCTGAGAGCAGTGGAAGGTGGGATGGCTGAGGCTGGATCAGGGAAGCTGAATAATGCCAGATAATGTGTTGAATGCTTTGTGCTAGGCACAGTGCTAAATACCTTCCATTACACCATTTTAGCAAGTAGGCATTCTCATTTTATATAGGAAAACAGACATCTAGGGAAGTCAAGTAATTTATCAAGGTGTCCCAGCTAGTAGGTGGTGGGGCTGGGATCTGAAGTCCAAAGGCTGCACCCCTATTCCTGTAATATCTTAACTTGCATTTCAACTTAAGGAGTCTGGCCCTTTTTGGGAGGCAGTAGGGAGCTACGGAAGGTTTAGAATGAGTGGGAGATAAAAGAGTAACTTGTTCAAAAACATACTCTAGGACCTAACGCTGCCTACAGGGAAAGTGTTTGTTGGGCAGAGTCAAGAAGCAGGGAGATGAGTTAGAGAACCATGGTCATCGTCTGGGAGAGGGCAGTTAAAGTGAGGATGAGAAGAGACAGGTAGGGAAGGCCTTGAGGGAAATTAGCATCAGATGTCTGAACATCTTGTCTGGTTAAATGTTTCCTCTTTACCTTATTTACATTAGGGAAAAAAGGTAAAGTATAGGATCTGTGCCACGGGTGCTTAATACCTGCATCAATCAGGACTGTTTTCTGTAGAAAGTTAACAGAAAACTCACCATAAGGCATAAATGCTAAGGCCCTTTATTATCTGACATAATATCAGTCTGGAGGCGGGCAGTTCCCAGACAGGCCCAGAAGCTCAGGGATGTCACTGAGGATTCAGGCTCTTTCTGTCTTTGCTCCTTGCGTCCTTGACTGATACGCCTTTATCCCCATGCTGTCACCTCGTGCCTTCTAGACGGCTGCTGAGACTCCAGATACTCTTCCTCAATCAAGGCAAGAAAAAGGGGGAAGGAGAAGCACCAACGGCTTTCCTCTCATGCAAGAAAGCAGAGGCCTTTCCAGAAGCCCCGCAGCATAATTCCCTGTATGTCTCATTGGCTAGAATTGGGTGACATAACCTTATATGCAAGGGAGGCTGGAAAGAAACTCCTTTCCATCTTTAATGGGAGGCTGACAGTGGCCGTTGGGCTACCCAGCACGTTGTGACAGCTCCAAGTCCAGGGGTGTCGCCTTCTTTAGGCCTTGTTCCATATTCGGGGAAGAAATGAAATGGAACACATACATTTATTGGGTTCAGGGAAGTGGCAGACCGCAACCTGGGGAGCTCTGGGGATGAGTTCCTGCTGCTCCCCCGAGTCGGCTGGTGCCGTGATGCACGCTTTCTGAGTGGTCAGCTGCATCTCAGCGCAATGCTGCCAGAAGGCCGAAGTTAGTTTCTCAGTACAAATGCTCATGAGGTATTCATAAAGCCCGGGAGCTTGAAGGCCATGCATACGGATGAAGAGTAATGTAGAGATATTAAAGATGTTAAGGGTCTCACTGTCTGGTCAGCTCTAGGTTTGGTTTCTGTTTTGTGTTCTAATCATGTAAATTCATTCAGATGATGGCCATAGGGGAAGTCAGAATTATCTGCTTTGTCCTGAACTCCCAAATGCAGAACCCTGGCCATCTTAAGGTAATTTCACCAGTGTGGGTTCCTGGTCTGTCCCATAGTTGGGGACCCTGGGCAGCTGTTGCCATTTGCCACTGCAAATCTAGTCATTGTCCTCTGAAGGCCAGAGCTAGTGGGTCTGTCTGCTGTGTGCTGCTTGCAGCTTTGGGTTTCAGAACCTGGAGTCCCCTGGAAGAAGCTTCCAAAGTCCACCTCCATCCTTCTGGAGGCATAGATTCATCACTCTGGATCATTCCAGAATCCCACCAGAACCCCATAGGGGCAGGCCATGGGAGGATCTGTGTGTTACAGAAATCCCACCCGAGTTTCCCAGGGCCATAGTAAAGTACTATAGGAGAGACTTCACAAACAGAAACTGACTGTCTCACAGTTCTGGAGGCTGGGAGTCTGAGATGAGGGTATCCTTAGAGCTGGTTCCTTCTGTGGGTCACGAGGGTGAATTGTTCTATGCTTCTTTTCTGGCTTCTGATGGTTTGGGGGCGCTCTCTGGTGTTCCTTGGCTTGTAGAAGCATTCCCCTCATCTCCATTTTCCTCTTCCCATAGCTTTCTCCTGTGTGTGTGTCTGTATCCAAATGTCTCCTTTGTATACGGATGCCGATTTGAGTAGACCCCACTCTGATGCCCTCATTTTAACCTGATGACCTCCATAAATAAGGTCACATTCTGAGGTACGAGGTGCTATGGTATGAATGTTTGTGTCCCTCCAAATTCATATGTTGCAATCCTCGCCCCACAAAGGTGATGATATTAGAGGTGGGGCCTTAGGCAGGTGATTCGGTCATGGGGGTAGAGCCCTCAGGGGTAGCTCAGTTGGTCCTAAATTTGGTCTGGTACACCAGGATTATCACCTATAACATCCTTTTTCCTGTTCCAGTGCCTTCTGCCTGGATTGTCCCTCCGCCCCAGGTTCTTCTCCTGGCTGGGTATGTTGCTTCCTTCAGGTCTCAGCTTAAAAGTCACCTCCTCCAAGAAGCCCTTTCTGAGTGCCTCATTAAAAGTAGATCTGGATTCTTATTCTTTAATTTAGCCTCTCCTTTGTTCTCTTCACAGCACTCATCACAATTTGTAGTGACACATTTCTTTGTCCTTCTCTACAGATGTGGCCTCCATGGGAACAGAGTCGTATCTGCTTTATTCACCAGTGTATCCCCAGAGTCTGGTGTGCAGCCTGGCACCTCACAGACATGCTTGTTTATATCTGATCTCCACCACAATGCCAGGGGGTAAGTAGGGCATTTGTGGAGGGGGCAAGAAAGTGACTTACCCACATTGCAGTGCTAGCAGTGGGGGACTGGGATTCAGATTCCCGCCTCCTGGCTCTGAGCTGGGCCCATCCACCACGCTGTGCTGCCCTGGAGGTTTGGAGTTTCAAGCTTTGCCTCAGCATCTGTCTTCACTGAATCACACCCCTTCAGAATTATCCATCCAGGTTTCAAAAAATACAGGTTCCCAGTTCCTACCTGAGACTTACTAGATAAGTCCCTTTGGTGTAGAATCATGTATTTAAAAACTGGTGTTTGGAGACCAATTAAAAAATGTGCTGACCCAGTAGACATGTTAAAAATAAAAATCTTGCTAGAAAACACATCCCTGTGCGGCTATTCACCTGGCATTCTGGTAGCGAATCGCAGAGACCAAGGAGGATGCTTCTCAGGTGCCTTAATGTGGAAGGCATGGTCTCCTTTGGGCATTTTCTCAGTCCAACTTCTAGCAAGAGCTGAGACCTACCAGGGTGAAGGGACCCCCCAGGACCTCAGCATGTCCATGCTCTCTGCAGTCCCACCGAGCACCTGGAGGGCCGGGCAGTGCACACAGTGGGCGCTCACGTCCTCCACCCTTGTTAGGCACACACAGCCTCAGTGCTGGCAGTCATGTCTTTTCCAGATTCCTACTCTGTGCCAGGCTCACACATCTCCAGCACCATGGCAGCCCTGTGAGGCTGACATTGCTGTCCCGGTTTCACAGGTGAAGAAACTAAAGCTCGGAGAAGTCATTTACCCAAAGTCGGTGAGAAGCATTGGGATTTGGATCCAGGCCTATTTAGTTTCAAAGCCCCTTCCTGTCACGTTATCCTGCATCACACAAGTGACATAATAGTGACAAATAACAATATAAGAATTGCTGCATTTTAATGAGCATAGACTACATGCCTGGAAACCTAGAATTTCAGGGATAGGTAGACAGTAACTCTGTGAGGTAGGTAGTATGCTTACCCCCCACATCCTAATGGAAGGAGTTAAGTAGTGTTTGTGGCCATTTGCATTTTATAGGTCAGGAAACTAAGTCATGAAGAGACTAGGTAGCTTGCTCAAGATCACATGACTTGTAAGTCATTGGCAAAGTGGGGAGTCAAGCTCAGGCAGGCCACTCCAAAGCCCATATTCCTTCTGAAGAAGCATGTGTTTTCCATTGTGGTGACGGGTTGTACTGGACCGTACACTCTCTGTCCCTGTGTGCTGTGATTGCCAGTGTCCTTTGATGCCCAGACATATGGTCTTCTGGCACACACTGCACAAGGGCTGGCTTTGAGATAAGGCCCAAGCCCACAGTGGGCCTCCCAAGCAAACTCATGCCCTCACTGGATGCCCCCCAAGTGAAATCTGAAGTTCTATCAATAGATGGAATGCCTGCTTCCTTCCTTCTTCCCTCCATCCCCTCCCCTCCTTCACTCTCTCTCTCCTTCCTTCCTTCTAGCCAACATTATTGCCCATATCTTTCTCCCTCTGCTAGTGGTTGTTTTCCACTTGGGTGGAAGGATGGAGGATGCTTTGCTACTTGAATGAAAGCCCTACTAAATACACAAACCCACGAGCGGCTTATCAGGGCCTTACTACTCAGGGGCTCACTGTGATGATCAAGAGGTGGTGATGTTCTGGGACTGCAGCTAGGGCCTGACGAGAAATCAGCTGCCTGGATGAAGAAAGGAAAGCTCATGGTAAGAATGTACTTGTCAGTTTCTCATGCTTACTGTCAAGGTAGTTGGGGTGTGTATCCCAATGAATCCATTCACGAAGGGTAATTTGGTTTGGGGTTCATTTAAGACCCAGGAAAGAATACCCGTTGTCTTTCCCCAGGGGCAGCATTCCTGCTCTTCGTGCTCTTTTCAGCTGCCAACCAGACGCAGGGAATAGGCCACCTCCCTGACACCACAGCTGATGGAAGAGCCTTGCCTGTCCCAGCAACAAGGCCGGTCTCTGTATCTGACCGTAGCCTGTCACTCTGGGACAGGCCAGGCACTGCCCACGTTACAGAACTCTGTGCCAGCTGGGACTTGGAGGAGATGGAGGGCTTCCCACTGGCCAGTTGTGCTGCAAAATAAAACACCCTACTCCAGTAGGTGGGAGACTCTGAAACACATGTAGAGTCTAAGACCCCCAAAAAGACCCCTGAGGGAGCATCTGGTCCAATTCCTGCATTTAACAGAGTAGGTGACTGAAGTCCAGAGAAGGTGTGGGGCTTATCCCAGGCTCTGCAGCCTGTGTTAGAGGCACAGTAGAGACACACCTCAATGATTTTGTTTCAATTCTATTTTATTATTTTTCTGATTTTATAAGTAATTAGTTTTATTGTTAAAATAATCTTATTGTTAAACAATACATAAAAGCATAAGGAAGAAATGGAAAAATGTAAGTGGTTTCTCTAGCTCTACAAGCATGTTATTGTGCATTTATGTAGGACCAGGCTTATTTCAAACACCATCAAGAATAAAGTAGCCAATGGGAATACAACAATTGGCTGGCAAGTGAGTTGTAATTGCCCACTGGTTGGTGAGTTTTCTTTCAAAACAATTTATTGAAAACACACACACACACACACACACACACACACACACACACAGCTTTTACAATGACAGCAGGCCAGCTGGACACAGTTCCAAGCAGAAATGTTGATTTGTATCCAGTGATACTATTTGGGCCATCGTGGAGCGCCTGGCTGAGCTGTAGGATTCTGGGAAGACATAGTGGGATTCACATGTGCTTTTTCCACTATGTAAGAGTTCCTGTTAGGCACCAATGTTTGCAAGTTGGGTTACCAGGAAGCAGGCTGGAGATTAGCCAATGGCATACTCATTAGGAAGTGCTCTTGTGATCCGTACCTGGGGAAGGGAAGAGAAGCATGATTGGTACATGGCGGAGTTGGTCCATGATCACTGTCCATAGAGGCTGCAGCTGATCCTACAGGTTACTCTGAAGTTGGGGTGACCTTTCAGAGTTGTCTTGAGCTGGGGTAAGGGCTGGGCCCTGATTTATAGGTGAGTCAAAAATAAAGGTCAGTTATTTTCGGATCCCAGTTCACAGACCCACTGAATTCTTAACCTTGGTTAACAGCCCTTGCTTTCAAGGATCAAATTTAATAGATTCTTAACCTCAAGCCCAGAGCAGCAACAGAAGATCCTGTTAGCTGAGATTTCTGGCAGAGACTAAAAACAGCAACAACAAAAAATCATCTGAGACCAGAAGCCCACAGTGGTCAATAAATGAGATGATCAGGCAGAGGCAGCCAAGAGCACAGCTGGATCTGATTAGAGAATGACAAGAAGCTGTGTTTCTGGGCCAGACACTGGATCTCAGGGATTCCTGCCACCAGAGCCATAGACACCATGTCCGTCAAGTGGGAAAGCTCATTAAATCCCGGTCTTTGCTGTCACCCAGGGAGGGTCCATCTGAGAAGGGCGTGTGTCTCTGGCAACTCAGTTGGGCAGAGTTTAGGAAGAGGAGGGTTTCCCCCACCCCTTCTGACAACCAGCCATTTACCCGCTCTGTGCCTGTTCCTGCTGCACAAAAGTGATTTTCTTTAGAGGACATTGTGTTCTGAGCTTGGGCATTCAGGACCTGACAATAACCATCCGGGCAGCCCCAGATTGGATTGGGAAATGCACTGCGTTTTCACAAAAGGCAGGCCTGCTTTGCGCAGCCTTGGAGGGGAAGAATGCTACATCTGCGAGAAAATGAAATAAACACCCCAATATACAAGTTGCCAATTTGATCCTATTTGTCTGGGGCAGTCCTGATGCAATTTGAAGGGCGGTTGGAAGTTTCTTTTGCCTCGTTCCTTGCTTTTCTCTTTTTTCCATTAAAGTTATAAATAACTGTGCCTCGCATTTTAATGAACGGGAGTGGTGTGAACAACCAGAGGTTTCAGGAGGAAACCTGGAATAATGGTGCAGTTGCTAAGGAACGGGGCTGGACAAGTTAATTTTGTTGGCATAACATTTCCTCGTTATTTAATCTAGCGTATTCATTTCATCCATCTGTCACCATGTTGCCGAAGCCCCGAGGAGCTGCTAATTGCAACACCAAGGTTGAGAACAGACCAGTCCAAACCTTCGTGTAAATTTCAACTGTCAGAGTGGAGACATGAACTTTGAGTTTGCTGTTGGAGACACCACCCTCTCCTGTTTAGAGCAGAAAGCCGGCAAGGGCCTGGCCACTCAGTTTCTGCAGACCATCTCTGGCACATCCCGGCAGTAGCTCTGTGCCCTTGCTGGACATTCGTCAGCTGGGCTGTTTTTTTTTTTAAAAAAAAAAAACAGTGTCTATGGCCCATCTCCATGGATTCTGATGTAATTGGTACAAGGATGGGATTAAAGGAAAATTCCCCTAAGGGATTCCAATGGGCCACCCAGGGTAAGAACAACTGATTTATAGAATCACCATCTTTCCACTGCTGTGTCTCATTTTCACAAGTTCCAGAGCCTCTCGGATTTTTGTAGTCTCCTAATCACTTCCTCTGTATCTCATATAAAATAATGATGATAATGGACTTTTAATGAGAGCTCACTGGGTACCAGGCACAGTGCTATATGTTTTACTGCACAATCTGTTGGAATCCTTTGAATAATCTTGTAAAGTGTAGCTTTAATCTTGTAATCTTGTAAACATATAACACTGTGTTTAAGGTTTATAATGTGTTGGTTTGATATGCTATATATTACAAAATGATTACTACCATAGCCATTAGCTAACACCTGCACCATGTCACACAATTACTGTTTTTTTGGTCTGTGTGGTGTGAACACTGAGATCTACTCTTTGAAGTATGTAATACAGAATTATTTCCTATAACCACCATTCTAGCCTCTATTTCTATGAGTTAGACTTTTTTAGATTCCACGTGTAGGTAAGGTCATACAGTGCTTGTCTTTCTCTGTCTGACTTATTTCACTTAATGTAATACCCTCCAGGGTCACTCGTGTTGTCCCAAGTGGCAGGATTTCCTTCTTTCTCATGGCTGAATAATACTCATATACATGTATGTATAATATTTTCTTTATCCACTAATGGACTCTTAGGTTGTTTCCATATCTTGATTATTATGAATAATGTTGCAATGAACATGGGGGTGCAGATATTTCTTCTAGACCCTGGTTTCATCTGAAAGGTTAGCTGTTATCATCTTTACTACCATTGAGCTAGCACTCGGAGGCTTCCATACTCCCCCTGTGGCCCAGAGACCTCAGTGCCCAGCACAGCACAATGTCTGGATTCCAGGTGCTGGGTCACTCCAAGGCTGTCTCTGGGCTTCCAAAAGCTGCTGCCTGTTTCAAACACAAGCAGTTGACCCCAGAGACCGAACACTTACCTCTGCCTTTGATCTATGAAACCATATCAGGCAGCAAGGACCTTTCTTCAAATGTTTTTGTAGGAGCTCTTTCAGTGTCAAGAGAGAAACTGAACTCAAACTGGCTTTAGGCAGAAAAGGAATTCACTGGCAGACACTGGTTGACTCAGCTGAAGGGTCCAGGCTGGCTTTAGGTATGATGCATCCAGGGGCTCACATAAGGTCCCCAGGCTTCTGCCTGTCGCTCCAGTTGCCCAAGCTCCTCTCCTCTGTGCTCCTCTGGAAGTGCGGGCTTACAGCATAACTAGTAAATCCCACTGTAAAGGATTTCTTAATCCCAATAATTCCAACAAAAGTCATGGAATGGGCTTGGATCAGATCCACTTGTTCAGGCCAGCAAGGCAACAGTATCTAGACTGTCCCCTGCTGGCTCCAAATGGAGAAAAATGCTTTCCAGGTTTCAACAAATCAAACCAACCCCATATTTCACAGCCATCTAAAATGTGAACAGCCTGGTGCTGACAACTCGCATGAGTCTGTCTTTAGCTTGTTTTCACAGACAAGAGTCTGGGTTTGAAGAAAAATTGGATTTGGGTGGGAGAAGAGGAAGCTGCCTGGAATACCAGCCTCCCTTCCAGATATTAAAGAAGAAAAGAAAAGACCAGACCAGACCCTGGGGATTTAAGTAATCTTTAAAGAGCATCATCAGCTCTCAGTCTATGTTCAAAACTGTGTGAGCCTTGAGCGCCACCTTGTGACAAGGAATGATATTTTCCTAGGATGAACTTTTCTCCAGGGAAAAGCTTCAGACTGACCCCCTCCCCACTGCACCCCCAGCACTGAGCTGTGCTGGCCTCTATGCTAGGCGGACACAGAAATGACAGTTCCCACCATGAGGAGCAGCCAGCCCGGGTAATACAATACCACACGGTGAACGTTGTTTTAGGTTCGAAAAGTGTTCTGTGGGGGGCTTAGAGAGGGAGGCAACATCTCTTCCCAGGTACCCTGAAAGCCAGCCCAGGGCTGGCAAGCCATAAAGGCTTGATGAGGGAACAGTGAATGGTTCCTTCCAGATTCCCCATTATTTCTTATGGACATATTCCTCGGGCTAATGGTGTCTGGCATGTCAGTGTAAACATTTCTTCTCTCATCCCTGGCTTACAATTTGTCTTCCTCCCCAGGATTTTAGGATTGATACTTCCCTTGCTGGCTCCCCTCAATCAATGAAAGGACCATTACATATCCCTAGCTCCACAGAGCCTGAGGTCTGAGAAAGTGTGGCTTGAAATAGAACCCCCTCTCCCACAACCTGCATTCTTTGAAGTGAAGTCATTTCAGGAGCATCATTTTCTGTACACACCCAGGTATGTGTGCACCCTGTAGAGCCATGTCCCTAGCCCTGGAAAGCCCACAGGCAGACCCAGCATGCTGGGGGCTTTGCTTTACCACCAAAGCTGTGACTCTGTACCTTATTGACAAGCTGTCATGGGGCAGGGGCCCAGAACTCCTCAGTCATTTTAAAACCCTGCTGGCACCTCATTTCCCACAGCTTGGAGAGACCCCATCAGAAAAGGGAGCTCGTGCCCCTAGCCTTCTCCCCATTCTTCTGCTGCTGCGTCCTCTGCCATCCCAACTTGGAGGAAGTATATTCTCTTAGTGTCACACTTGCTACCTGTTTCATTTGTATCAGGTGCAACAGGGAGTAGCCTGGGTCATTGAAAAGGAATAATCCATAATGGAAACAACTGTTTATGAGCCAGTGCCAGACACTGACAGGTCTGGGGGTAGAGCAGGGAGCTACATGAAAATGTTCCTTCCCTTCATGGGGAGGATATTCTAGTAAGGAACTGGGATTTTATTTTAGGTGCAGTGGGTCACCATTAAGAGTGTGTAGGGAAAATGGAAGTTCCATGGCCAGGATCCTCACCTGACCCTGGTCTGACTGCTCACTGCGCACGTGCAGTGCTCGCAGGCACATACTTGCACTCGTATGGGCCGTGAACTATTCCCCACTCTATATAAAGAGCTCCGCCCAGTGCATGCAGGCTGCTCTGGAGGCCGATGTGATTCTAGCTCTTGACCTGCCGCATGAGAATAAAGCTTGGTGTAAGACCTTTTACCCCAAAAACGTTCTGTTGCCATTTTTCAGCCTCACCGAATCTAGAGTAAACTTGCCTAGGCTGAAATCCTCAGGTGAGACAGAGTGTTAAGCCAGGCCTGACTTGATCTGATTTCCTTAGAAAGGATCCCTTTGGGCAATGATGTGAGAGACCTGGCAAGGGAGGAGGGGAGGCTCCTGAGTTAGGGGCTCCTGCTGAGGCCCGGGGCCACTGGGGGGAAGGCTGGGTTTGGGCAGGAACAGAGCTGCCGGAGGGGGACAAGCTGGGATGGGCTCTGGGGAGAGCTGCCGGCACTTGCTGATTGGTTGGATGGGGGCTGGAGAGGGAAAGAGAGGGTGTGAGGATGAGTCCCATGGTTTTGGTCTGGACAGGTGGTAGTTGATGTGCAAGTTGGGGGAACAGTAGGTCTGGTGTGAAAATCAAGTTCTGGTCTGGCCATAGTGAGGTGGAGAAACCTCCTGAGCGAGCTTTCCAGGGGAACACGTGGCAAACGACCGGGATGAGAAGCAGCTCCAAGCTCTGCCTCGGCCCTGGGCTCTGGGGAAGCATGCTAGGCCCACTTCTTGTCCTCGGCTTTTTGGGGCAAGGACAGCAGCTCCTGGTGACAAGGATTAGCAGAACCACAGGGGTAATGAGGTTAGACCCGCCTGGGCAGGAAACAGCAGGGCCACAACCTCCCAGATTAGCCCACAGAGAGCAATCACCTGGGCCCCGGTTAGACTGCAGCTGCCCAGGCTTCTCCCCTCGGGAAGGGCTCGGGGGCCTGAGACTGGGCCCACGATGTGTAGTTTAACTTGGGTCCCGGGTATCCGTCATCAGGAAGGTTTGGGAAAACCTGTTACAATCGGCTGCCTGACCTTTAATTCAGAACACACGTGTCTGGTGCTCGGGCACGGCCTGCTGGCGATCGGCCTGAGGTGAGCAGCCCCCACTTCGCAGTACGCTCTCCCTGGGAGGCAAGACGGCAGCGTTGTTCAGAGCGCAGTTTTGAGGTCAGTCAACCCTAGGTTCGCTGGCTCCCTCTTCCTCATTTCCGTGCCTCCTGAGCTGGAGCACCTGCTGAAGCTCTCTGAGGGCCGGCTTCCTCGTCGGAGACAGGTCCCACCGGCCAAGGCTGCACTACAAGGATTCGGTGGGTACAGGACGGGAGGCCCGGCAGCCCGTACAGGCCCAAGGGAAAGCCCCTGACTTGAGGAAGCTTCCTTTCAGTCCGAGGAAGATCTGTGCTGCCTGCCCTGGGCTCCAGCCAACCTCCTAAATGACTAAATGTGCCACCTCACGTTTCAGATGTCAGGCCACAGCTGTGGAGGACAGTGACTCCCCAGCTATGCAAGGTGGTGGCAACCTCCCGCCCTCACCAGCCCCCCCACCGAATGCTAACCTCCTACAGGTCCCCGGTTTGGCGAGTTAGGAGGGGTGCAAGGGGAGGGAGGGGACATTATTAGTCCTGGCCCCCAGGCTGGGGCTGAATTCCTGCGGTTCTGGGCCTGGATGGGTGTGATGGTGGCACTCTCCCGGCTGTGGGCTCTCAGAACTCAGGACCGGCGGGGATGAATACAGATTCCTGCGCCTCTCAGACCTACATTTTTTGGTTCTGGCAGCAGTGGGCTATGGTACCTGAAACCGGTCTTTTTCTGATGATTGAATTATAGGGACAATGGCTGGGTTTCTTTACAATCCCTTTCCCCTTCTCTGGAGGCTTTTGGGGAAACGGCCTCATGAGTTCTGCCTGTGTCCAGCGGGTTAGAGCTGGCCCAGGCAGGGCCTTGTCTGGACCCCGGCTTGTCTGGAAACGTGACGGGGAGGCCCACGGCCTGCGAGAGTCACAGGGGCTGCCAGAATCCCAGGATTCTGCCCTGGCAGGGCTGCAGAGGCCTCTAGGGCACCGCTGACCTCCTTGGCTGCATCGAACTTGGCCTCCTCCATTCCCTGCACTGATCCCTGCTGCTATTTTCTATGTCTTCTGGGGCTGATGACGTCTGTCTGTCCCGCCACGCTGTAACCACCACAAAGGCAGGAACCGTATCTGTGATGCTTATCATGGGGTCTTTAGTTCCTCACAGGTTTTTTTGTTGGGTGAACGAGGAGTGTTGCATTCAGTTTTAACCTTTCATTTCCTTTAAACAAGAACAGTTTCCAAGACTTGCTTTCAGGAATTTATATTTTGGAAGACTGTAGGGAAGTTCATTTCTAGTGGGTTTGTCTGATGTTTCCTCATTATTAGATTCAGGGTGTGTGTGTTCAGCAGGAATCCTTCAGGAATGATGTGTTCTTCTCAGTGCATCATATCAAGAGGCCCATGGTATTGATTTGACCCATTGCTGATGATATAAATGTTGATAATTTGATGAAGGTGGTGCTTGCTAGGTTTCTTTACTGTGAAGTTACCAAAATTTACCATTTATGATTAATAACTTACTTCATGGAGAGATGCTTCGTGACTATGTAAATATTGACATGTAAAAGAATTTGACCCTTGGGTTTGAGCATCCATTGATTATTCTTGCCTTAATCAATTGTTACAGTGATTTTCTAATCCCACCATTTCTTCTCTATTCATTATCTTTCCTCTGTAAAGAGGAGTTTTTTCCCTATTTATTTTTTTCATGTATGAATGTATTTGCTTATTTCAGTGAGGGCTCATGAATTCTTACATATTCAATAGGTTGTAAATCCATTACTATCATTGTATGTTTTTATGTTGAACTGCCCCTGCTTTTGCCATGAGACCCCCCTCAAGACGGCTTCTAAGTCCTTTGCATGTGTGTCCATCATTTTTTAGGCCTTCTTTACTTTTTTGCCATAAGATGTTCTAGGCTCATCTTGTACTTTCCCTGACTCCGCTGGGGAATCAGCAGTTTCTTCAGGGAACTCTATTTCATTTTAATGGATAATAGTATTTAGAAACAGGTATCTGGATGCTAGGAGTTTATTGCTACTGGGATGTCATTGCTTCTAGTGGACCAAGCTAAGACATAGATGCATGCACAACACACACACCTGTACCTATTTTCATATGGATCAATCTGTACATGTTAAGACCCATTAGTTCACACTGATACCTCCATTCCAATCCGGCGCCCCAGGGTGTATTCTAGCCTTTCCCTTTGCTGTGTTTGTAACTCCTTTGTCCACCAGTGAAACTGGTTCTCGTGATCCCCAAGTGTATTGTTTATTCGGTCAGTCCTGGAGTATACAGAAAGTAGCTTCAGTATCCATAGCCCAAGGCTCTGTAGGAAAAACAAAGCTTACTAACTAGAGTTCAATATTTGTTTAGAGTTTTTAAAGAAATCTTTAGTGTCAGGGCGTACCGTCCAAATACTGTCATGGCAAGTTGCTAGGGTCACACTATCCTACAAAAAGGAATGAGGTTGGAAAGGAAGAAAGACCTGGACTAAGCCAGGACATCCCTTCCCCGCGGCCCATTCTCTGATCGGAGCGGCCTCCCCAACAAAGCTCTCAGCATCTCACCCTGCAGCTGCCGGTCTTGCTGGCTCCCTCCCTGGGGACTGTTGGCCACCTTGCTTCTCGCCGGATGCTAGAGCAGAGACCTCGGGTATTCTACAGGGTATTCTACGTCAGGGCCTGGGATGAGAGGAATGATTTAATCTCTTGGGTTATTTTAATATTGGCCTGATATGGGGAAAGTGGGGAAGATATCTGATTGCAAATAAAAAAGGGGGGGTGACAGTGGCTGTCAGGATCGTGCTCCTGATTTTAATGAGTGTCTTTTCATTGTCTTGGTGGAGTAATTAGTCCCAGTTAGTCTGGGATAGATATTCTTTACGGGATTAAGGAAATACCCTCCTATTTGGTTTACCAAAAGTTTCTAACATAAAATGTTAATAAAATTTACCATCGGCATTTACAGAGGTGATTAGATTTTATTTTTTATTTACCAAATACTTGTACAGGGCTTACTAAACACCAGGCATTGGTATAAACAACTTTGCACATGTTCGTTTATTTAATTCCCACAACAACCCCATAAAGTAATGTTAGTATCTCCATTCTAGGATGAGAGAACTGGGCCATGACATTAGATTGCTTGGTAAAGTCAGCATAAAAGGAAAAGCCAGTTTTCCAGCCCAGGGGGGTCTGGCTTCAACGTCAGATGCCCTGCTCTCTCCCACCTGTTAGGTCTTCTTTGATCTGCTGATGTGATAAATTACATCAATAGCCTTCCTGGTATTGAACCATCCTTATATTCTAAATCATACTTGGTGTTTTTATTACTTGAAAATTTGTTTGATTTGCAATTTAAATTTATATCTGTATTCAGAAGAGAGTTTGGTCTGTTGTTTTTTCTTTTCATGGTACTGTGTCAAGGTTATGCTAAGCTTGGTGATTTGAATAAGGAAACTGACCATTTTAACAGCCTTATGAAACTATTTATAGATGGGAATGATAGTTCCTTGAAAGTTGAAAAAAAAAGTAGCCTGTAAAACCATTTGGGTCCCATATCCTTCTAAACTACTTTCTCAATTCTTAGCCTACTCTTCTAGTTTCTTGCAAAGGTACTAGTCCTTCTGCTCAGATTTCCTATTTCTTAAGACACTTTTGACAATTTACATTTTCTTAGAAAACAATTCATTTTATCAAGCTTTTCAAATATAGTATCACAGAATAACATCTTATTTTGCTGCAATTTAAAATAACTTCCATATTTTTGTTTATATCCCTTATTTCTAATTCTCAGTATCTGTTTCTTAATTACATTATCCAGAGATTTGCTCATTTTGTTGTGTCTTCTTTCTTGTTTTCTGATTGTCTCTTTTTAATATTTATTAATGCTTCTTGCTTTCCTTAGGTTTGCTGTGTTGCAAGGAGCTTTTCCCTTTTTTGTTAAGGTTGAAATCAGAGAACTGATCCTTTTTTCCCTAGAAAAATTTCATGGTATTTTATTAACAAGATTATCAACACACAGTGGTGAAGGTTTCCATAATCCTCTATCAATTAATCCATTTACACATTCAGTAAAGCAAATTTATTTTTTAAAAAGGGTGTGCTACTAGATGGTTACATTAAACGTCTTTAGAAATATTGGGCTATTACAGAAGATCAGTTTATAATTCATATTAAGCTTTGCAGGTAGAAGTTTGAATTTCCTATCACCATCTAAACTGTCAATTTTCATGTGCACACATACATAGGAACTCATCTTCATTTTTCTTCCATTTGCAATTAAAAGCTCTGTTTAGCCTAATACTTCTCAATATGATTTTGTGTCTCACTGTGCTATTTCAGAATAATGATAGGTCAGGACTTAGGGCCATGAAGGCCTGGTTTTACATAGAATTATTTTTAAGTAAAACAGTAAGCATGTATTCAGCAACCAATTGTTCAACTCTCAGATAGGATCTAATTGAGTTAGGAAAGTGGGGAAAACATCCTTGTGCTTGAGAAGCTCACCATTTGGTCCTCTATACACTAGGCAGTATGCAAGATGCTTTTCATGTACTTTGTGATAATCCTTATAAGAGTTTCTCAACTGTCTCCATTTTGCACATGTAAAGACTTGCTTGAGAGGAGTTAACTCCCCTAACTAAGGACACATACCCAGTAAACACGTAGATTTGATACTCCAACCAGGGTCTCTCAGAATGCAAAGCCCACATCCCACCCACTTCCTGGTGGTTTTCAAACTTCAGAAATCCCAAAGAATATTACCAGCTTTTTATCCTATTTTTCATGTGTGTGAATCCGGATACTTTTTACTGACCCAGCCAATAGTGGCCTAGCTTTTCCTTAACCTGTTTTATATATCAGGCTTTCACAAAAATTTGCATTTGGAGAGTCTTGAGGGTGTGTTGGCCTCTAACTAGATTGTTCTAAAGATTGTTCTAACTAGAGTTCCATATCTGGTCAAAGTAGCACACATTAAGTTAGTCCTGCTAACAGCAATTTCCAGTAGGAGCTGGAGGAAATTATATTCCTTATCTATTGGGTTAGATTATGGTGCATATGTGTGTTACATATGTGATATATGCTTGTATCTATCTGAAGGCACTGGAAAGCAACCAAAGCAGGCGGGGCCGGAGGGAACTCAATCCTTGAAGGATACGAAACACTTGAAGGGAGTTTCATCTCACAGACTAACCTCAGCTTCCCCCAAGGGTACATCCCAGCCCCATAAAGCAAGGATACTAGCCAAGCAGAGAGCAGTAGTCTTACTGGGCCAGGAAGACAGTGGGTGGCATTTGAGTCTTCCAGAGCAGGTGAGCACTGAGGGACAAAGTTCTGGAAAAGAAGTGGCCACAGCGAGGGGAACCTCAGGTCATTGGCTGTCTGCTGAGGTTCCCCCACACAGAAGGAGATTCCAAGGAGCCCAGCAGAAAGCAGCATTTGGGAGGCAAAATGGCTGAGAGAGACACCTTCAGTATCCAGCCTATAGAAACAATTTGTGTTATCCCAAATAATCTGGTAAATTTCTAAAGCCTTGGGTGAAGCCAGGCAAGGGAGGCATCTGCTCCAGTGCCCGGAGCAGGTGTGGGACCTGTGTGCAATGAGGACAGCATTTGTGTCCACATGAGGGTGGCCTAGAGAGGGGTGTTGGGGCCTGTCATGGGGGGTGTGCCCTTTCTCAGAGGCTGATGGGCATGGGGGTCTGAGTGTGAGTAGGACAAGGGTGCCCAGCATAGAATGTTGGATCCCCAGCAGGGCATCCGGGCAAAAGGTCGCCCAGTGATGTTGGAGCCCCAGGGGAGGGCAGGAGTGAAGGGCTGTGCATGTGGGGGATGGGGTGGGGGCAGCATTTGGGGTGCTTTCAGCTCCTGAGATCCCCAGGGCCTTTCCCAGTTCTTGCTGGTTCAGTCCCCTTTGCCCCGGGCCCCACCCCAGGACCTCCCAATGCCTCTCCGCAACCCCTTTCTGACACTGGTTAGAGTGTGGCACCAGCCTCCTGCAGCCAGAGGAGTCCTGGGTGAGGCCCGGAGACCACAAACACCCTGGAAAACTGCAGAAGCAGGTCTGCCATGAGGCTGGGGAGGGGGCAGCCAGGCAGCTTTCCTGGCATTACAGTGCCAGGACAGTCATTTAGCTTTGTTTCATTCAAGTTGATGGGAAACCGCAGGAAATCACACTCAGACTTCCAGAGGCTTCTACTGGATATACCCCCAGTCTACTTCTCCATTTATAATTATATGTATTAACAAGTTCATGGCGGTGATACATGAAGAAGCATATTATGTAATCGGATTGTCTTTGATGGTATAGTTAATACTGATGTGATGAATATGTGTGAACATTTAAATATATGACACTCATTATCAAAAATTGATTTAAGAACCAGACAGCAGGTTTTTTTTTCCTCCAGATTCTTTTATGTTCTTTGTCTCTATGTTCTTACTAATTTAGTTGGATGGCACATGTCTAACTCATTCTTTATGAAAGGACCTGGCTGGCATTCTGTCAGCTGTGTCAACCTGTTGTCCTCAGTTCTTCTGTGGAATCCTTGGGACAAAAGCTGTCCTAAGAGTCCTTCTCCAGTATAGCCCTTGCTCCTGCCCTTGGGAACTGGAATAAACCAGAAATTGAAACTCAGGGGCAGCGCAGAGTAGAAGAAAGACTGGCTTGGGCAGGTGGAGGCTTGTGTCTGGGGGCTACCTGTAAATATCCACGTGACCTGGCACAAGCCAGTTAACCCCTCTGGGATTCACTTAGGAAGTTGGGTAAATAAAATGTCAGCTGATAGAGGACAAGTTAAATAAATTGTGGTGCATATGATAAAATACCGTACAACTCTGAGGAAGATTGAGGCAGATAGACCTTGTTCTGGCACTGTCTGTTGCTTGAAGAACGACTTCACGTATAGGATGATCCTATTTAAAAAAAATAACCAGAATTTGTACATTGACAAAAATATCTGGAGCAATATGCACCAAACCAGTACTGATATTTAACTCTGAGAGGTGAGATTGTAGAGGACTTTTGCTTCTTAGGGCAATACATCTGTAATATTTAGAGCATGTAATATGCAAATATTTCTTTTGTAAGCAGGGGAAAAGATAAATGAAAGTTAACAAATAAAATAGAGGGAAGCCTGGATGTCCTCTATGTTCCCTTCATGCTTGAAATAATACTTCTTTAAAGCCACTGTCCTTTTTGCAACTCATTATCATCATGAGAACTGGGGACAAACTGGGTCTTTGAGAGTCTTTGAGAAATTTATTAATTACAGTACAAAACTCAATACTGGAACAGTAGGAGTTAAGTGCCTGTGTACTCTTTGTATAACATGTATATGGAAAATGCATTGCTCTGTGGGTGCCTGTGGGGCAGGTGATTTACTGAGGTGCTCATTTGTATGCGTTCTTGTGGGTCATATGAATGAGTGGTGGTTTCCTTCCTCTGTCCTGAGCAGGCACCAAACCCTTCCCAGGCAGGGCTTTCCTGCCTTAATTGCTTTAGTGTTTCAGAGTTAAAATGGTACCTGCAAGGTACATGGGAGGTAATTCAGGACCCACCTTGGCTTTGTTTGGGGATGCAGGCCCTTGGAGAAGCCGAGTGAGTTTGCAGAGGGGGCTCCAGCCAAAAGATGGGTTTGGTTCCCCCAGAACTGGGAAGGGGGTGGGTTGCTCTCCACAGATATTGTGGTCCTGGGTCTCATTGACATGCTGCAGCCAGCTGTGGCGCTGGCTATGGGCTGCTGTGGAGAGCGACTACTAAACCTAAGGTGAGGAGTGTGAAAGGACAGGGGGTCTCTAGCAGAGCCTCTGCTGAAGTGGGTTCTGGGGAGCACCTCTGTGCCCACCTGGCAGCAGGGGCTGATGACCTGCCCAGCCAGAGCACTGCTTAGCAGAGGGAGCAGTGGTAATACAGTGACTGCCACCCTGCCACCCACTAAGGATGGGCCTCGCCACCTTCTTGGGTGCCACCGAACCCCCGCACCCTTGGGATGTCTGGTGACCTTCATAAACATCCTCTCTCAAAACATGAATTAAGATGAAATTTCTAGTCACCCGGGCAGTGGGGGCTCAGCCATATCTAATTTGTTATTTTTTTTTAAAGAAAGTAATACAGTTTTTCTTTTTGTCATCTGAGTGTTGTGGAGCAAATTTATAGGCATTACATATTTTTTCTTGAGTTCCCCTGCAAAGACTTGGCCCTGTCCTAGGCACTTCCTGACCCTCTTTTACTCATGTCAGACTTAAACAGTTGCTCAGAAAGGTGGCTGCATAGACATGTGGAAGTTAGCCGTCATGTAATGGATGACACTGTATGCTTAACCTCAACAACTCCTACTATAGCTTTTCTTGAGCAAATGTTTGGAAAGTGACTGTGATGCAGCAAAGCTGCAAATGGCCCAGAGACAAGCCAGCGCTTTGCCCCATGGCTTGCACTGTAGCTGCTGCATCCCCAGCACCCAAGGCCTCCCTGTCATCTTCCCTCTTAACCATTATTAGTCCTTGGAGTGAAAAGCCTGCATCTTGCTCCTTTGGGCCTGGTCTGATCTTTGGCTCATATTGGGCACTTAGTAAATGCTCAATGGAATGAATTCAATCTATCATTGAATTAATAAAAGTACGCTGAGTCTCTGCCATGTGCCACCGGCTGCATGGATATCTGTGTCACCCAGCCTTCCTGGAGCTGGCACATGCACCCTACCCTGGTCCTTGAAGTTGTTGGCAACAAGTGGATGGCTCTCCCAGGACTGTGAGAGAGTAAGGACCCAGGAAGATGGGGACTGTCCCCTCCCGGTCCTCTTTCTGCATGACTTTCTCACACCAGTTGAAAGGAGAGTTTCGATTTCATTTAGATTCTTGCCTCTGCCCACTGCTACTCACCCACCCCACTCAAATAAAGAGCAGACAATGCACACCGACCGCAGAATCTGGGAGGGCTCGGGGATGAACACCACATGCTGGACGCACCAAAACCCACTTGCCCAGATGCCGAATTCCTTCGTTAGTAGATCATTGTTTCCTTCGTTAGCTGGCCTTCCATGGTACACAGCCTGACAGCAGGTGCAGGTCCTGAACAGGGATCATTCTGCTGCCATGTCGTCCCTATTATTCAATTTGCAGATCAGGATGCTGTCATGTCATAGGCTAAGCATCCGGGAAGGGCTGTGCTCACTGTGCAGGCTGTGTCTGTTTTCCTGAAGCAGGGCATCTGGGAAAATGTGTCCTGTTGGGTCAGGACTTGAAGGGCTGGGGCTGCAGGGAGGGAAGCCAGGAGCAGAGGAGTGGGGTGGGGTTGAAGGTGGTGCTGTGCTGGGAGATAATTGTGTGGAGTCCAGATTCAGAAAAGACTCAGAAACTAAAGGCTGAGATGAACAGGGAGATGTCAAACAGGAGCCAGATACCCCAACAGTTGGGTTGGACAGGATTAGAATCCTAACAACTAATACTTATCATCACTTTGTGCCAGGCACTATGTTAATCAGAGTTTTACATGGATTACCTCGTTTCAGCCTCCGCAGTCCTGGGAGGTGAGTGCCGTTAGTGCTTCCATCCAAAGACAAGGGGACTGAGCCCAGAGAGGTAACCTGTGTAACGTCACACAGCTTGTCAATTGGGGTTCATATCTAATTTAATTCCAGAGCCCAAATAAATAACCTTTATGATACCCTGTCTTCTGGGGGCCACATACCAGAAACAAAGTTTTCTAGACACTGGGGCAAAGTCAGGTTCTGCTGAGAAATATTTTATATCCTTCCAGCTGAAGAAATTGGCATCAGCCTCTTAGGCTGTAGAGGAAAGATTTTGTGATATTTCCTATGTGCTAGGTTTTTTCATATTTATTATCTCATTTAATCACAACAGTTCTTTAGGATTTATTACCCCCATTTTGTAGATGAATAGACCGAGGCTCAGGGTGGCTAAGTAACATTGTCCAAGGTCAAATAGCTAATAAGTGATAGAGTTAAGATTCAAGCTTCCAAAGCTCAAGCTCTTTGCACTATGACATCTTTTCTCCGAGTGGGTGCTAAGTAACCCTAGTTTCAAAATTTCCCAGTGAAGAATAGTATCCATGGCAAGTAAATCAGAAAAGCTTTGCAGGCTACATTCTTCTCTCAGCAATCTGTAGAGCACATTCATATGATTAAAAACTCTGAGAAGTCCTGCAGTAAATAAAGCTGTTGTACATTGTTTAACTCTGAATTGCTCATTCTTGAGCACAAGACCCTTTTCTTCCATGAAACACACTTTAAGAAATGTCGCACTATACAGTGAGGATTTCCCCAAAGCCCAAAGAAGCCAAAGTTTACTGTAGAAAGATTTCCTTTCTTCCTCTCCTTGAGTTCTAGCTATGGCTGAGAAAATAAGAATGGCCAACAATAGCTATTACAATTTTCAATGTGCATACCCTTGATAAAAATACTAACATATGCACAGAAAATATGTATGGAGAATTTCATTGCAGAGTTGTTTGAGTTGGATGAGGTTGGAAACCTAAATTTCCACCAGCAGGGACAGAAAAAGAAAGCACGGTATGTCTATATACCATCCAATGCCAAATTGCAGCTAAAAAGAATGACCTAGCTCTATGTAGGTTAACATGAATAAGTCTCTAAGACATAATGTTTAATAAAAGAGATTAGATGCCGAATAAAAATTTAATATACCATGTATGTGAAGTTAAGGTAAACTCTGCATTTTTAATGTAGACCTATATGGATCCTAATGCATAAAATAGGGATTGGAAAGAGACACAAATGAACAGTTTTCACTTCTGATGTTTGTGGGAAGTCAGTTGGGATTGAATTTGAATAAGGTAGACTAGATGAATGACTCTCAAAGAGTGGCCCTGGACGGGCAACTTCAGCATCACCTGGGAACTTGTTAGAAATGCAAATTCCTGGGATGTACCCCAAACCTGTGAACCAGAAACTCTGAGGGTGGGGCTAGAGATCTATGTTTTAACAAGCCATCCAGGTGATTTTGATGCCTGTTCAAGCCTGAGAATCACTGGGTTAGACTATCCAGTGCCTTGAGATAATAAAAAGGAAGGACAGGGCAGCCCCCCTCCATCTGGTAGCTGTGCTAGTCAGCATGTGAGGTTCCACAGGTGCTGAGATCGAGGAAGAGTGCGGGATGCTTCTGCTTACAGCCCCTTGTCCAGAGCAAGTCACATGATCACAGCCCAACTCAAATGCTGGGAAATGTGGGAGGCCATATGGGTATTTGGTAAGCACTCTACCCACACAGGATGGTGGTCAAAGGAGATCACTCTCTCCTTTGTTGAGCTTTAAATTTTGTTTTTTATAAGAAGCTCATATTCATATATTACCTTTGTGATTTAAAAATATCTGAAGTTGATGAAAAAGTAAAGCCTGCCTTTGGTATGTGTGTACTTGGGGGCAGTGTGCATGGGAGATTGGGTAGGGAGGGGAGCTGTGTCTTAGAGCCAGGAAACGGCAGTGATCTTGGACTCTTCTGCTTTCCGTGTATTATCTCATTTAAACCTCACAACAGTCCTCTCAGATGGGTGCCATTGTAAGTCCCATTTTCTGAAGGTAGTTTGAGTCCTGTGGAGGTTCCCTTACTTGTTCAAATAACACAGAGAGTAAAGGAGAGCTGAACCCAGGGTTTTCTAACATGGAAGCCCTCCCTTTTTTCTCAGTGATACACTGTCACATTTCTTTAATGGCTTCAGACCAGTGTGGGCATCTTATATTGCAAATGGAAAAGTCTTACTTGTGTATTAAATATCTAGTACATATAGGGAAATGGGCAGACATCTGGGCTTCCTTCCAGCTTCTGTCCTCACCCCCTGCCCACTCTAAGACCTCTCACAGCCTCAGCACATCATCATGTCCACAAAACAACACAAATCCAGCTCCATAACCATTCACAAATAACGTAGTTTTTACTGCAGGTCTGCAGAGGTGCAGGGAGTGGGAGATATTCACATCACACAGCCTTCTTTAAAATCCTCTATAAGATTTCAGTTGCTTAACTCAGACTTCTCTTTTTATCTCTGAAAATTCCCTTAGCTTCTCCAATGACTTGACTCTGGCCTCCAGCCACATTGTACTTTCTTCATTTTCTCTTGACTTACATAATTCGCAGAACAAAACAAATGCCTAGCAAAGCCAGACCTCTTCCCTGGAGGAGTGGCCGGCTGGGATGCTTGGTCTGTTGGTCTCTGTGTACATTTTTCCTACCACATCTAATAAACACCCAGTAGACTTCGCATCTGTCAAAGCCATGGACATGCTTAGAACAGATGAGCAAATAACTACCCATCTGGTCATCCTGAGAAAATAATAGTTACCTTAACAATGCTCTGCTCTTAGTCAACAACTGGGGGTAGGAGGTTGGGGGAAAATTTCCATGGAGGGAAATATGTGCATGCATATTTCCAAAAGAGACTGAGTGAGTAGAGCCACTGCATGGGAACCCAGTGACCATGCTCCAGGCATTCCAGGATGTGTATTCTCAGTGAAAATACACCTTAAATCATGAATGTTGGAGGATAAATGAGGTTAGATCCTAACCAATCATATCCCTACCAACCTCAGCTCTTTTGACTGACATGAGGGGTGACACATCAAAAAATGCTTCCTTTCTTCCTTTGTACAGACATGGGGTGGGGAGCCTCTGACCGTGTTATACCAAGACAGGGAAACAAGGACTGACTGGAACAGGGCTGGATGAAATCACAGAGTGTTTGCTGCTATTTCCTGGAGGTGGCATCTGCTTGCAGTAACCCTTGATCCCAGCAAAGCCTACTGTTTCTGCCAGTGCCCTTGTGTAATGGTGCTGGGGGTGTGTGACTTGGAGGCTGCCTCCTCTCAGGCTGGCAGGTGCCCTTCACCGTGAGCTTCTGCTAAAGGCTGCTTCCAGCTTCTGACAGCAGCATACCAGCACAGGAAGGCTGGATGTCGGCGCCATCACAACACAGTCGACATAGCACTGAAAATCACTTCCTCTTCTTCCCTGCCCCCTCTCCAGGCTGGAAGTGGTCCTTTCAGATCTGAAATCACCCACATAACGTCCTTTCTAGGGTGTGCTGTGCTCTGTGCCTCAACCTTTTTTTACTTAGAAAGCCTGATTTCCATGGGGTGGCAGACGTCTGCTGCAAGTAGAAAATATCTTTGAGGTCTGCTGTGTTGTCTTTAAAAATGTTAAGAATTTGCATTCTACTGGATTGTCCCTATATGTTTGTTTTGATTTAAAATGTTGTTAAAATGGTTTTCCTTCCAAGTCTTTGAATGGAATAGATTCTCTAGAAAACGTGCCATGTTTCTCCTGGGGTCTTGCCTGCCTCTGGCCCTCCACTGACCTCAAGCTGGTATATGTCATCCAAGGTACTTCTCAAGTAGTCTTGATCCACATTTCCAACTTTTCCCCCAAGAGGTCCCAGTCAGGACATGCCTAGCTTTTCCAGACAGCCTGTGAAGCAGGAATCTCATCTTGTCCACTGTCTGTCCCCAGAGTCCTCCCAGCACCTTGCACAGAGCAGGTGGTCCCTGAAGGGCATGTGTCTCCAGCCACCAGTGTCACGGGACAGCTTAACCTTCCAGGGTACCATATTCAGAACGGCCAGCAGATGGCACCAAGGTTACTGCCAGAGCCGCCTGGCAGGTTTGTGGTGTGGCTCTGGGTTGATGGTGGACAGACAAGGTCCCCCAGCAGTCTGCTGGGGTCACATCCATTGCTCTCACTCTCAGCTCTGCCCTTCCAGGCTGCCGAGTCAGCCTGCAGGGAGGGGAGCAAGCAGGAGTGAAGAAAGCCAGGTGGGGGTTATACCCTCCATGATTATTGCCTGTTTGGGGACAGGGCAGGATGCTGGCTGATTCTAGTTTCCAGAAGAATCCCAGGATTCCCCTTGTGTCTCAGAGAAGCTCCAGAGAATGTAGGGACAGAAGTTAAGCACCAGGCAATGGGGGAATTTTTTTTTTATTATTAAGCAGTAGGGTTATGGCACTGGAATTAAGAGTAATAATAGGTTGAAGTACTACCATGGTGGCCACCATCACGACCACCGCCATCACCACCACCACCGTGGGTTTGGAGCTCTTCGGGCTGGAGAGTACCTTACGTGTGTTATGAACTTATTATCACTCGGTCTTTACCAGAGACACTTCATACAATTTGATACATACATACATGCATACATAACACCCAGGGAACTTGAAGAGAGAGTCTGGTAGGGGACTGGAGTAAATTGTGTTTTTTGTCAACACAGCAAGCTTGTCCCTTTTCATGTCTTCTGGTTTCCTTGGGAGATACCAGCAGACCAGGAGAGCAGTGATTGTGGGTGTTCCTAACGTGAGAAAACAAGGCCCGTTGTGCTTTGCAAGAAGAAGGGAGAGCAGCCAGACTGGAGAGAAAGACCACATGTGTGCCCTGCACCTGCTCCCGGAGGGTTCCACGTGGCAGGCGACAGGGGCTTGAGCTGAGAGAGTGGGTGGCTTCGCTCCTCCCAGGACATGCCTGCTGGTGAGTGAACCCTTGGAGGTTCCCTCACTGGTCCTCCGTTTGGGACCTCAGCCCACAAAGCCCACTCAGATGCTCATAACGCTGGCAAAGGGTGCCAGAGGGGTCGCTGAGCTTCTCCTGGGACTGCATGAGCGTCTTGATAGAGCCAGGCTTCCAAGACGACCCCATGCAGGGAAGGTTTTGTCTGAACATTAGTAGCAAACGAATGCCAGGCTCCTTACTGCTGAAAAACCCAGGATGTTCCTGTATGCCACGTTGGCCCTCCGGCCTCTTAACGTTCCAAATGCAGAAACCGCCCAGGCTTAGCAGAGAAGCTTTGCATTCCTTGTTTGGAAGGCTCTCTTCCTCTGGGAAAACTTGTAGAAAGGGGAATTTTTTTCACACTGTCTGCTGGTGTGGGTGGTTAGAGGCTTGTCTTTATTTAATGTCGTGTGTACGTCAGTGTAAGCATGGCTGGCATGTGAACAGATTCTGTATGACTCTGCTGTGAATATGTACAGTTCAAGAGGGGAGAAAGATAATATATGTCTATTACTCCAGTTTTATGCATCTAATATCACAGGCAGATACAGACACCTGGAGACTATCAAACCAAAATTAAAAATTCATTGGAAGAAAATGACAGTATTTGCACAGATTGCCTATAAATCTTCAATATCTAACTCTCCTTGGGCATAACATTAAATGTTCACTTTCTTTTTAGTGTCTCATTAGGAAGGAAATTTATTGCCCAACTATTGAACTATGTCAATTTTTTAAAAACATTGTGTGAATATTTCCAGGAACCACATGCTTGATTTTATATTCTCTTTAGGCCACTGAACAGGAAAAGGCTTAGTCTTTCCAATGATGAAATGACACCAATCATGAAACTAAAGGAGATAGCATGTACTCAGTTGGAAGTGACAGCAGTTTCCCATAAACGTACCATAGCCTGGCTCCCTTGATAAGTTAGAATCACGTCACTTCCTCCAGCTCAGGTCAGGGCACAAGCCACGTCCCCAGCTCCCCAGCCCCCAGCCCCTTCCTCCCCTATCTAGAAGTGGGTCCAAAGAGAAGCCTTCACAGGAACCAGATTCTTATGATGGGGTGTGTTCCCCAGCTGTGCCTGTTCGCCTGCCATGGTAGGTATAGCTTGCAAAGGTCCAGGAAGGAAAAGGAGAAAAACGTTAAACAAAAATCAATGGATCACATATGGTGCCTGTTAAAAATAATAAATAGGCGAAAGATGAAGCTTACGCATGTGAACCTGCCGCGGGTCCCTGGCATTCAGAGGGAGTGGGCACGGCTGCTTCCTGCTCCCAGGCTCCTGCCTCAGACCACACCCACATGCGTGTGCTGCACCCAGCACCTGGGAGACAGAAGGGACGGGGTGAGGGAGCGGGGGGAGCAGGGAGACCTGAGGGTCTCCCTGACCCTAGTCCCCATCCTCCTGGCAGGCTCTTCAGTCAAGAGCTATCCCTCACCCTGGGACCTCCATTCAAACAAGAGGGAAAATCTGAGTGACTGCAAACACTCTGGAAAACCAGGGGGACACGGAAGACAGGCTTCTGTGACCCTGAAAACCAAGCCTTGCTCCACAGCTGGAGGTGAGACTGGCTGAGTTTAATTCATGGTCCAATGTGGTTCTTCTAAGTTTTATCTTGTTGAAGATAGATATATATGTGATGTCTGTCTGTATACATACATATCTATATCTGCAAGAAATGTATTGTCATCTTTTGATGTATCATCTATTGAGCTGTCTCTATCACCTACCTATCATCTATTATCTGTGTATCTATCATCTATGTCTGTCTGTCTATCTAGCTATGTAGCTACCTTAGGCCCACAATACTCATAAATTAGAATGGAGAAGAATTGCTTGAAGATGACTCAGAGGATGGGGTGTTACGAAATAACTAGACATGAACCTGTTTTTCCCTCCTACTTCTTTGATTCATGATTTGATCTTTAATGATGGGCTCCTTGGATGGACATCTTTTTCTTGCAAAAACCATTTGCCTCTATCCATGTGCTCCTAATATTAATTTTCATCTGTCCGACGACTATGCCAGTGTCTGCTTGGCTAAAGACCCTGAGAGGTATAAAACAAGGATTCACACACAAATAACTAGTATTTGAATAAGTAGATGAAGGACACTAGTTTGAAACTATACATATGTTTTAATGTGGGCATATGTGTGTATTTAAAAATGTGCTTTTTAATTTTAAAAAATATTACTTTTTTTTAATGAAGCAAAGCCTAAAATAAGCTGAAAACATAACTGCCTGGATAATTCTGAAGACCTTCTAAGACATAAAAGTTACATAATCATGTGGCCAGAAAGTACTGAAAGGTGTGATTTTTAAATATCTTAGGTATATATTTCCCTAGATGCAAATTTGGAGCTCTGGCAAAAACTCAAAGTTTGCTTCAGTTTTAAAACCCCCTACAGCTGTATTTGTATCCTACAGTTGCAGTAGCAAAGTACCACAGACTGGGTGGCATAAGACAATAGAATTTATTCTCTCATAGTCCTGGAGGCTGGACATCCCAAATCCAGGTGTTGGCAGGGCCAGGCTCTCTTTCTGGGCTGCCTCTGGTGGTTGCTGGAAATCCTTGACATCAGTCCAGTCTATGCCTCTGTCATCTCATGGTGTTATCCCTTTGTGTCTCTGTCTTCCTCTTCTTTTTTTTAAATTGAAGTATTGTTGATATTAGTTTCAAGTATACAACACAGTGGTTCAACAGTTACCCATATTGTTAAATCCTTACCCCACTAGTGCAGTTACTGTTAACACAGGAAGATGTTATAGAATCACTGGCTATATTCTCCATGCTGTACTACCATCCCCGTTATCAACTTATATTGTGATTGAGAATTTTGTGCTCTTTTATTCCACTCTCCCTCCGTACGCACCCATCCCAACCCCTCCCCTAGGGTAACCACCAGCCACTTGTCAGTGTCTATGAGTCTACTGCTGTTTTGTCCATTCTGTTTTGCATTGTTTTTATATTCCACAAGTTAGTGAAATCGTGTGGTATTTGTCTTTCTCCACCAGGCTTATTTCACTGAGCATAATACCCTCTAGGTCCATCCATGTTGTTGCAAATGGCAGGATTTCTTTCTTTTTTGTGACTGAATAACATTCCATTATGTATATGTATCCATTCATCTACTGATGGACTCTTTGGTTACTTCCATATCTTTGCTATTGTAAATAATGTGTCAATAATCATAGGGGTGCATATATCCTTTCAAATCAGGGATTTTGTTTTCCTCATGTAAATTCCTAGAAGCAGAATTACTGGGTCATATGGTATTTTTCCATCTCTTCTTATAAGGTCACTGATCATATTGATTAAACTTCAACCTATTCCAGGATGACCTCATCTTAACTCACATCTTAATTATATCTGCAATGACCCTATTTCCAAATAAGATCACATTCACAGGTATTAGGGGTGAGGACATAGACATTTCTTTCTGTGAGAAATAATTCAACCCACAACCATTAAGAATACTCAGTTTTCCTTGGTTCATGTTAAATTGCATAAATAGAGTCACTAAACATTTTGTTGTTTCAGAATAACCAGCTGAAGAAAGGTAACCCAACGTGCTTCCTGGTCATCCTTTCCCCTACGTGTCCAGGTCAGTGTACTGTCAAAATTGTGGGAATCTTTAAAACCACTTTCTCCAACATTGTCCCTCCCGTTTTCCTAATGAACCCTAAGAAAGGGCTTGAGTGCGAGGAAAGCAAGCAGCGTTCTTCGCCAGACGGGGGCAGATGGCAGATGCCACAATGGTGAACATTTCTGCAAAACGCTATTTGGATCAGTGCACTTGTAGCTACTTTCTGGGTGAGGCCGGGGAAGCTCCTGCTGCTGCCTTCATCATGGCAAAGGTGTGCAAAGGTGATGCCAGAGCTTCTCTTCCTGCACGAATCTGTCTTAGGTAGAGCAGGAACGCTATTGGTTTGAACTACAAAATATACCTTGAAACTATTCACTTCTCTCCATTCCCCTGGTGGCAGCCATTCTTCACACGGCAGACTGCTCTCTTAACAGCCTCAATCAAATCACATCACTCCTTTGTTGATCCTTCCTATGGTTCCCTCCTCCTCCCTTTGTATTTAGAATGAAATCCACGAGGCATCGTCTGTGTGCCCCCTTTCCACTTGCAAGACATTGTGGAATTGGGTTGATTCTTTTTGCCTGGCTTGGGTTTCACCCTTATTCCTGAATCAAGTCCCACGTCTAGGGGGCTGGGGCCCTCTGATAAAGCGGATTCTTAGAGTAGGGAATGGAGTCAGCCCCACCCAGACCACGTGCACCGACACAGGGAGCAGTGGAACCACAGGAAGACCAGTGAGCAGTTACTGGAAGACAGGCTGCCAGGCCGGCTGTAAACACAGATGTCCGCTGGTGATGAAGGGCCATCATGCATCCTTCTACTGTAGAGGTCTTGGACAGTAATTTGGTAGGACTGGGACAAATGTAGCAGCCACAGGTCTAGGGGATGGTGGCTGAGCATAAAGGATACTGGAGGAAAATGTTTACTTAGGAGGAAACCACCAAGATGTGGGAATAAGGAAGAGAAGAAAATGACCATTAACATGCAGAGAGGTGGCATACTCCAGTTTTCTGTAGATTCTGCAGTCAGAGTTCTAGAAAGATCTGCCATTACTTGCTTTGGATCACTTTGGGGGCCTCTCAGATGAGATGCTAGGCCTAAATAGTCCATGCTTTTCTTTCTGCTCGACTCACTGTATTCATTTTTTAGAGGGTTAGAGAGGGTTCATCTGTTTTTTGGGTAGGAAGGAAGAAAGACTTGGGCACTCAGAAAAATAATTGTTAGTCTGTAGGACCTGTGCAGCGTTGATCTGACTGTTTCAGAGAAGACAGTGAGGGTGGGGTGGGGGTTGAACCGGGCTGAGGAAAACAAATGCGGCCCCTCCTGGTGGAGGGCACCCCAGCCAGCGTGGCAGCTTGCTCAGAGGGGCGTGTTTTCCTTCTGCAGCTCTGCTCTTCAGTTCTGGAGTTCTTTGTCATTATAAGAGTTTACACTCCCAGGGTCAAAGGCTGAGTAAATATTTTGTGAGGCAGATTTGTATCTTATTGAAACTGAGCACACATGTGATAATGCTTTCAAGCTGGCAGTGGGGACTTTGGTGAAGAAATTGAGGGTTTATCCAGAACAACTTGTGAGGAGTTGCCAGGAAAGAGGTGTGCACTCTGAAGGTGGCCCACCTGTTCACGGAAATCAGGACTGGAGGCAGCCCCAGCCTGGACCACAGTCTGCCTCGTGTGTCATCATCCTCCAGGGAGACAGCACGTGTGACTTGGGTAAAGAGCCGCCTGGTGGCCATGCTCAGCGTAAGGTTATGTCCAGGAGATCATATCTGAAAAATCTGGAAACTAATGTTATCTACTTTGTAGGGCCATGGAGAGTATAACTGTGATAATACCTGGAAAGTGCTCAGATTAGTGGTTGGATTGTATTAAGCCCTCATCCAGTGCGATGTAGGACCCCCATTACCTCTGAGCCCTTGGGACCAAGGTGAAGTGAACCTTGTAGATGTGGTACAATGCCCTGCACGTGCATGGACTCCAGCCATCAGCCATTGGCGTCCTTAGATGACACAGCTTCCTTCATCAAGTCTGACTGTAGTCAGCGCCCTGAAGGAAAGTTGTTTGCAGAGAGTAAGTTGGGGAGGGTCAGGTTCAGGGGGACCTTCTGCTTGTCACTCTCGACTTGGGGTGCTCAGGACAATGTGCATCTCCAGCTAGATCCAAATCCTTTGAAGGAAGGGGCAGTATATTGGGAAAAGTCAGGAATCTTGATGGGGTTGCCCAGAAAGTTCCAAGAATGGCTATGTAATAGTCATGAACTGTGCTTCTCTGAACACCCATCCCAGTCTCCTTCCCTTCATCTTCCTCTGCTAGAAAGGCAGGAAAATGAGAAGCTCATCTCCCTGGCTCTCAGCTAGGAATGGTCATGGGACATGGTTTGGCTGGTCAAACAGATGAGCACCGGGGATTTGTAGGAGGACTTTCATTTCTGTCCTGCTGTTCCCTTCCTCCTCCTTCTCCTCAGGGATGCAGATCTGATAAGTGGAGCTACAATAGCCACTTTGGGGTCATGAAGGAAAGTTCAAGAGAATCACAGAGACTTCACTACTGATATCCTGGGACCTGTTGAATCAACACCCGCACCTCCTGTTGTATAAAAAAAGAAACTTCTTAAGTGCTTAAGCCATGTATTATTAGGGTATAGTCTAAGCTCTTGTAACAAACACAAAGAGTAGCTCAGACAGGCACTTCATTACCTCTCGCATGTAGTTGTTCAGTGGTGAGAGGTATAGGACAGGCAGGCTTCTCTGCTCCATGAGTTCACAGAGGGTCCCGGGGGGTCTTCTGGTGGCAGCTCCCACTTCCTGGAGTGTTGCTCTCCCAACTTACTCTCAGCAAAGGTTGGCTTAACAGAACCATGTTGGCATTCCATCCTCTATGAAGGGACTGAAAAGGCAGGAGGCTAAGTAGTCTCCTTTGTAAAGGGCATGATCCAGGAGATGCATAAATCATGCTGTTCATATCCCATGGCCAGAACTTAGTCACACAGCCTGGGTAGCTGCAAGGGAAGCTGGTAAATGTAGCCTTTAACTGGCTGAATATGTGAGGGGCAGGGAGTGGTTTTATTAAAAAGAAAAAGAATGGATATTGGGTGGCTATTAGCTGTGTTAATTGCATTTTTGTTTTAGGTAAATGCATTCTCTAGTTGAAATATTAGTTATAGTAATAAAATCATTAAATTCACTGAACCCCTATTATATAGCAGATCATATTCTACGTGACTTACATTCAACATCCCATTTATTCATGATTCCTAATAGTAGATAGTTTCAGAGGATAAGTATCCCAGGACCTTACTTTAGAACTAGATTATTCCTGAAAATCAAAGAAAGGACTTGCAGATGGTTCATTAAGACCTAAGCTCACTAGGAATTCTCCTGGATGTTATGAACATCAGAACTGGTTTAGTTATAAAGCCATGTGAATCATAGGAGACCTGCTCTGGATAATTCTTGAAGAAGACTTCTGCCAGATAACTAATAGGATTAGCACCAGAACAGGGAGCCTGGGCTTTCTTCCCAGGGGACTCAGATGAGGGAAACCTGAGAGCAATGGACTGACCTAAAGGCTTTTGCAAAGAAGTGTTCTAGGAGTTCATGCGTATCAGGACCATCAATGAAAGGCCGTTGTATTAGAAACACCTACTGTGAACCAGGGCTCTGCTAACTACTGTGCCAGGCCTTATAGTCCAGTTGGAGAGTCAAGAGCTACACATGAAACTTACATGGGGAAATCCAACACAGTGTCCAGCTGAGCATCAGGAATAGGGGAACAAAGATAAATAAGAGTGTTGCTCATTCTGTTTGCCCTCATCCAGATTCATTCTCACTGCTTGCTCTGAGCTGAGCCCCAAGAAGCTGACCCTTTCAGGAAGCATCACCAGGGCACCCTTCTTGGCTGACCCCCACTAGGGTTTGGCCAGTGGAATGTTCTGGGAAGAAGTCAGAGGGAGGGAAGAGAAAGAAGTTAGGGAGCTTTGCCTTTGCCTCCTGTGCTTTGGTGCCTTATCTCTAGAAACGGCAGCATCGCGTCAGGACTACCGCTGCTCCTGGGGAGTCCCTGTCCGTGGTGCCAGCTCTCCTGGAGCTTCACCATCGTCACTTCCTCTCTCTGCCACGTGGCTGACGCATGGTAATGGCATCCCACGTCTGCTCATCTCTGGGCACCTCAACATCCTGTGGTCCTTACACCTCTATATAATAATTTCTTCATTAACACCTCTTTAGTTGAACCATTGTGTTGAATTCTGTTTCCTGCCTGATCACTGACTCATGAAGTGTGGGATTCAGATGAAGGAGAGGCCACATTGAGTTGGAGTAGTCAGGGGAGCCTTCAAAAAGCAGTTGGTATAAAACAGGAGCTGGCCAACTGTGGCTCACGGGATAATCTGGCCCACCACCTATTCTGTAGACAAATTTTCAAATTTTCATTGGAATAAAACATCGCCCATTTACTTACCCATCATCTATGACTGCTTTCATGCCATGATGGCAAAGCTGAGTTGTGACTAAGATCGCCTGGCCTGCAAAACTTAAATATGTTTATTTACTATCTGGCCCTTTATAGAAAAACTGCCAAGCTCTGGAGGAAGCACAATGTCTGGGAAGAGGAAGTCAGACAGATGTAGATCCGAACGTCAGTCTGGCCTTCATGACTTGTGAGTAAGTGAACTTCTCAGGGCTTCTCTTTCTTCATCTGTAAAAGGGAGA
Organism: Manis pentadactyla; assembly: GCF_030020395.1. Classification (NCBI taxonomy): domain Eukaryota; kingdom Metazoa; phylum Chordata; class Mammalia; order Pholidota; family Manidae; genus Manis; species Manis pentadactyla. The sequence goes on along the minus strand of NC_080026.1, from coordinate 128,730,833 downwards.
TAATGGTGACTCCACCCCCAGGTTATCATGGGGATTAAATGTGATAGCATGGTACCCACAAGTGGGTAGTGAATGATCACTTCCTCCTCTCTACCCTTCCCCAGTCTGATATCGATAACAATGTAAGAAAAGACACAAATGTGGGTCTCAAGAGAGGCAGCCAATGCAATGGGAGGAAACGGTGGATCAGGAAAGTATGGGAGATGAGGTTAGACTATACCTGAAAGCAGGGCCAGCTATGTGCTTTGCTGGCCCAATGCAATGTGGAAACACAGGCCTCCTTATTCAACACGTATTCAGAAAATTTCAAGATGGTGACAGTAGAGCATTAAGCCAAGTCCAGGGCTCTGCTAAGTGTGGGGCCCAGTTGTGAGTGCTCAGGTCATGTGACCATTAAGCCTTGAGTCACTGGAGGGGACCCCATCTTCAAGGAAGACAGTGGAAGAGCCAAGGGAGAGTGACCCCTTGAGTGGTGAGGTTTGGGTTCTAGTCTTTGACGCTGCCACTGGCCAGGGGTCTGGGCTTACCAATTGCTTGCTCTGCTTGTCAGTGTCATCTGTAAAGTATCAAGGACCAAGTGAAATCATGTTAAGCCCAGTGTTTGGGGCATTTAGTAGGTGATAAATGACAGTTCTCTTTCCTTTGATGGATTTATTCTTTCGTGGTTAACATATTTACTATACATACTGTGTCTATTTGGAACCCCATGGAGAACAATATGTAGGATGGGGCTAGAAAAGAATTGATTCTCAATGTACAATTACTTCCTTAGAGCCACACTGACACCACATCACTTCCTTCACAACAGTCCAGTGCTTTGGAAGTGGAGAAAGGTGCTGAATTCCCTGCCTCTCCATGCTTTTCTCCAAGTTCACTTCCCAAGTGTCCCCTGTCCCACACCCATTTGATAGCAGTGCGGTAAAATTATCATGATCCTGTTCAGAGGTGGGCCCCTTGGTCCTGCAGCAGATCAAAACAAACAGCTCCCTGATCCTGGGAAGGGCCATATCCTCCAGGTGGCACCTTGCACAAGATTTGTATTATGTGCATCTATCAGCCAGTAATTTGGAGTTTGCAAGTTAGCAACTGACAGCAGCCTGCCCAGGATGTCATGCCAGCTCCCTGGAGGGAAATGGTGGGCCCTGGTCTTGGGAAACACTGGGCAGGAGGGTGCGGGGGCACTGTAAGCATTTCTAGGCCCTTAGTGAGCACCATCCTGGAGCCAGGAGTCTGTGGGTACCACATGAGGGTTTTGCTTTGTTTTCATTTTTAATGGAAATGGTGGCTTGCTGTCCTAAGAAAGGAAAATGTTCTTTCCATTGTGGTGAAACAGCTCTCAGAGGCTGTCAGGCTTCTATCCAGGTAGAGAAGTAGCACAAGGCATATCCGACAATCAGTGGTCTTGGCCACTGGACACGGTGTGCAGATGGTTTAATTATATGCTGAATTCTGAACTTGGCAACATGAGCACAACCTCTGCCTATTGGAACAGAGAGCGCTTGAAACTACCTAAGAAAAGTGTTGATTAGGAGCATGGTAAATAATTAGGGGGTGCTGTGTTTTGTTTTGTTGTTTTTCTCAGTAGCACAGTGTGAAGAAGCCTCGGAAATGGATAATTCGGAATTGATCCTGGTAGACAGTATGTTCTATGTCTCATTGTATTTCCGGCTCTGCAGTTTATGCCGGTGTATTTGGCCTTGGCACGTGCTGGTGGCATTTGGAGTCGCGGGCTCTGAATACACACAGAGAGTGAGTTAGGTGACCTCACGGAGCTCCCTCTCCTACAAAGGGAGGTATACAAGAAGGTCAGTTCTTTTGGCTCAAATGCGCAAACAAATCCAAACGGCTTGATAATCATTCCTCCCTCCTCTTCCCCCAGGCGCACCTCTGGGAATATACAGTAGTCAGCATTGCACTTTGAACTTCTTCTCAGTCAACAAAAGTCAATTGTTCTCTCTAGCCAGTCCTGGAGCCCTCCATTGGTCTGACTAAGGTCTCCTGCTGTTATTTAAATGCCAAGGCATAGACTCAGCATTTACCAAAAATAAATGTTGAGGTAAAGACTTGACATTTATTTTCAAAGTGAGAGGCCATCTATCCCATCACAGCATCCAGTTTGTTAGTTATTCTTTTTATTAGACCAAATGATTCATGTTAGCAAATAAATATAAATCAGCTTATTAGGCCAGCAGGCTAACATGCCCTGTGTTCACTAAGCTTTTATTGAAAAGGTGGATTCTGATTTTTCAGAGGAGACATGAGCTCGCTCAGTGATGGCCTGTCAGAATACAGAAAGGCCACAGTCAGGTAGAGCCGATGCATGGAAGTTGCCATATCTCTTCTTCAGCTTCGGTTTGTTAAGCTGGGAGTAGAATGATGCCTAAGAAAGGTAATGGAAAATAGAGTAGAGCACTTTGGTGATGGCCTCAAATCCTAATCACAACTATAAAGACCTCTCCCAAACAGCTCATCACAGTTCACTGGTGTGGTTTTGGAGATGGGTGGGTGAATTAGCATAAGAATAGACCAGTGCTTGGTCTTGAGAGTTTGGACACTGGGAGGCATTCTGGTTCTGCTTTCAATAGTTATACTTTTACATGACCATTTCTTTTTGGTTTCATGTGGCCAAAGCACTCAGCTTCTCATCCATATGGCAGCATTGTTCTATTATCTCTGTTCTTCCTTACTATCCAGGATTGGAGGGTCTGTGGTCAGTCTTGCAGAGAGTTGCTGTTATGCCATACACGTCAGGGAATAACTTCTGGGCACACCTGGTTATGTCATTTGCAGGGTCCAGTGGAAAATGAAAATTCAATGCCTCAATTAAAAAATTATTAAGAATCTCAAGATGGTAACTGCAGGACCAAGCATAGGACCCTTGTGAGCACAGGGCTCTATGTGACTGCACAGGTTGCATGCCCATGAAATTGGCCTTGGCTCCAGGGGTAGGAAGCATGGGAGTAGGGTGAAGAAAGTCACCTCCTGTTCCTGAGAAACTAGAGGGGGACACCTCTCAGAATTGCAGGTGCAGCACCATATCCTTCCTGCAGTGGAAAGGGCCATGGCCCTCACATAATGGGCAGATGCTACAGGAAGGGACAGCTCTCCAGAGCTTCTAGAGAAATGCAGATACAGAAAGCTGGCCCTGTGTATGGTTCCAATAGACTGTTCAGGGGCAAAAAGAAAAGCCACTCAGGGACTAAGTTCTCTGCTGGGACTGCTTCAGCCCTTAGCCCCTGCCTGCTCCTTACCCCTCCCCCATCCCCACAGACCAATGAATGCTGAAATGGTTCTAGAAACCAACATCATCCAGCCTTCTACCTTAAATATGAAGGTAATTCTAATAGTAGTCAGGAACCAGGGAGGAGATTCAAGGAGTATATATCACCCCTATCCCTACTTGTTTGAGATAAATCACAGGCCTGGGGAGACCTACCTCAAAAAAGGAAACCAACAAAAAGGGACTTGTAAAATTCTTCTATGCCATAAATGGTGGTACATGGCAGGCAAGTGATGATGAGCATATATTTGAAGAAGCGAAATTAAGATATGAATCCTCATAAGAATGTGAAAGAAGACATGATAGTCAATTAATTAGATAAACTGAAATAAAGAGATGTTGACATAGGTAAGAAAAAAAGTTATGGAAACAGATAATGCCAAAGAAGGGTTTAAAATAATATTATGATCATTTAATAGTGTTAGGGGGCAGTTGTTTATTTTCCTCGGTTCTTGTCCCTGCCTCAACAAAGAATTGAAGGACAGTGACACAGTAGTGAAGCAGAGTAAAAGCTTTGTTTAAAGTTACGCACATAGAAAGTGCAGTCATCCTCAGAGAGGAGGAGGTGATCTGAAAGGTTGAACAGTTTATTTAAAAGTTGCTGGGAGGAGTTCCGTTCAGAGATGTGGAGAAGTCAGAGTATGAGGTGAGGAAGGAATTCATTAAAGTGAGAGTGTCAGGGAATGACAGCACAGAGTGATAAAGGAAGTTCATTGAACTGCTACTCAGCATGAGGCACATCTGCTAACTCCTTAAGCCACTATCACCTGGTGTCCGGTATCTGCTTGGATCTGCACAGCATGGGAACCAAGTTCCTACCACTGCAGGATTTGGGGGAGCTGTACAGCACTGGATGAAGTGAGATCTTGTTCTGTGAACTTCCTAGAGGTAAAGAAAGGAGACTTTCAGGCAGGTTACTAAAGAGCATGGCCATATAGCTGCAGTTCCCTTTGGGTCACCCAGGTGATTGCAAGCCCAGATCTGAGCTTTCAGCAGCTCCTCCCTACTTATCTGAAATAGGACAGAGGGAGTGAAGTTTTGAGCTTAAATTCGGAGGATTAGAATGAAATAGAAAGTAACAAAGACACTTACACTGGAAAAGTGCAGAGACAAAACCTTGTAAGTTGAGCATTGAGAAATTTATTTAAGACAAAAAGGTGCACACTTGGAGAGAGGGGAGCGTGGGCAACCTCAGAGAAGAGGTGTGCTGAAAGGCTTAAGTTTTATTTAAAGAGAGAGAACATGCAGGCAACCTCAGAGAGGAGGCACTGTGAAAGGTTGGGGGTTCCCTCTTTTAAGGGTTTTTCAGGAATGTGACAAAGGGCTAGGGAGTATAGACTTGTTAAGTGGTCTCAAGATGTTTACCTTTGATGAGACATTAAGTCCCTTCTCTTCTATTATCAGTTCTCTAAGTAATTTTGCAAAATTAACACAAGAATTTTACTGATCCAATTTCTTCCCAGGATATCAGCTTCCCTCTGGGAACATATCAATCAAGACCACCTACCCTGCCCCCAAGGTGGACTGAGTTATTGCCTGTTTGCTAAAGAATGTGTTAAAATATGTTAAGAATTTTACTTCCTAACTTCCTGGGTTTTAAAATGCAATCTTAGCTTTAAGATGGATTCTTTCCTGTTTTTACTATGCTGTTTATATCTGGGCTAATTTGGAAAATTAATCATGATGCTTGTCTCCTGCCCAGGTTGCAGATTCTTGATTAGGGGCTGGAGGAGGAAAAAAATATCATAGCCGGGATACTTTTCTTTATCTGGGGAATATCTGGACATTCCAAGTTATTCCTGGCATTTAGAGCTTCAACTGATTAACTCATTAACTCTGTGAGTCTTTTCTGGCTCTTTAGTTTGATATGGTTAACTCTTTGAGTGCCTTTTAGTGGGCTTTACTGGCCTTATTCTCTCTCTTCCTGGCTCATACCTCTTGTCTAACAAGAGCAGAACTGGCACTATTGAAAATTTTTATCAGATGTGGAAATTGGGCTTGAGAAAACCCTTCCAGAATGCAAAGGAAAAGAATAAACCAATCAGATGGACAATAATTGATGTGGAGATGAGATTACATAGATCTACGTGTCTAAGTAGAGTTGAAGAAGAGAAAAATATTCAAAGATATAATTGAAGAAAACATTCCTGAACTGAAGAGAGATCTAAATCCATAGTTTGAAAGCATGCTCTGTATATAAGTAAAATTAATAAAATGTTACCAAGACCTAGACAAATATCCATATTTAGAATCTTCTTGAATTTTAAAAGCATTGCTGGTTACCTAGGATGGAAAAAAATGTCAGGCAGGCTTCAGAATCTTCAGCAATGTTAGATGCCATAAGCCAATGGGACAGTAATGGTTTGTGAGTAAAAAGGGCTGCTGTGCAAGAACTCTGTGGTCAGCTATCGCAGATGCTCTGTACCGTGTTCTCTCAGGCCACCTGTGATTTCAGCTGCCTGTGCTGACAGCTGTGGTGGCAGTTCCCAGACATGTTCTCAGCTTCCCACTGCAAGCCATTTTGGAGGATTCTTTTTGCCTAAGGGCTTTTCTCAAAGCTATTGAAACCAGAAGTGGAAGAGAGGTAATATTCCTGAGGTCAAATCGACTAATTGGAGTTGGAATTTGGTGGATGAATGTCCTAGCCTCTCACCCTTTGTGTAGCAATTATGAGGCACTTTTTACATGGTTCCTCAGGGGTCTCCAGTGGCTTTAAGCCCCAGTTGCCCACAGTGTAACCAGCTCATTCATACACCCATAATAAGTTTTTTCCATCTGTGTCTCACCCTGCTCCTTCACTGCTGTTTCTCCAAAATAGACAGCCCATATCCAAGTCCTTGTCTCAGGTACTGTTCTGGAAAAAAACCTAATTAAGACCCCTACCAAACTCTTCTTTTTGTACGAATAGTTTTTTTTTGTATATTTCTGAACAAGAGCAACATAAGAAAATTCTCACATATAGGGCTCAGAAAATATTCTGTATTCTTTGTGATAAAATTACACGAACATCACTGCAACCAATGAGAGATAAGAAAAGTAAAGACCTCATGAATGAGGAAATGTGTGATGAACATTTAAAAAGGACTAACAGTGAGCATAGAAACCAATTAAGCATGGAATTATCTAAACCACGGTGGAAAACATGTTCTTAAAACAATGTAAATATAACTCTTGAAAATAAAGGACAGTGAAAAACAACATAATAATAAACACCAAGAAATACTGTCAAGGTTCATAGCATAAAAGAGAAATTTTAAAGCAATCTTATCCCCTTTACCCCTGGCCCTGCATCATCCAGTTCCCTTCCCTAAAGGCAACCATCTCACTAGTTTATTATTTATCTTTCAGAAATATTCAATACATATTCCAGCAGTTGCATGTGCACCCCCTCTTTTTTTTTTTTTCCCCACAAATAACATACTAACGAGCCTTGCCTTTTTTCACATTGTGAATTTTATGATGGTACATTCTGGAAATCGTTCCATTTCTTTTTTACTACAACTGTAGATACACCTTTGCACAGATGGACCTCAAGTTATTTCCTCAGTCTCCTATTCTGGGCCTCTATGTTATTGCTAATCTATTGGTCTGACAACGGGTCTTTAATAAGTAACCTTAACATACGTATGGGATTTAAAAGCCCTTTGAAACTCTCTCCTCTGTTATTTTAGACTTCTGTGGTTGCACCTTCTTAGTCTTCTTGGCCAACTCCTCTTCCTCCACTAGGTTCCCTGAATGTCAGAGATACTCAAGGCTTGCTCCTGGAATTTCACTTCTTTCTCTCTGTTTCCCCCCTAATGCTCATCCATCCCACAGCTTCAAAACCATTTATGGTTCTGTCTCTATCAAACCTCTATCTCTAATCAAACCTCACTTTTGAACTCCAGTGCCTTCATGACACCTTCACTCACCTCTCCCATAGACCCTGCAATCTTAATATACCCCAAACAGGGCTCTTGAGGTTTCTCTCCAATCCAGTTCATCTCACAGTCCTACCCAAATCATGTAACAATAGCACATAGAGAAAAATTTCTCTAGTTTAAGTTAAATCCTGGATACAATTCTACTTCCAAAATATATCCATGATCCCTCCACCTTTATCCTCTCTCCAGAGCTACCACTCTTGTACAGACCTCCATCATCGTTCTCCATGGGCCACAGCAATACCACAGCTGGTCTCCCTGTTCTCACTCTGGACTCCTACAGTCTACTCTCCATTCTTCAGCCAGAGGGGCTTTATAGGATGTAAGTCAGACTTCTGTCTCTGTGTGATGGCAGTTATCACACTGTAGTATAATGACTTATTTTTGTGTTTGACCCTCTGCAAGATTGGGGTATTCTTGAGACATGGCTTGTCCCTGACTTTCCAGCTCTTGGATTACTGGGTGCACTTATTAAAGTAGGAAATTCACATGGAATTTAGTTTCTAAATTATAAAGGAGGACATATAGATCAAGTTAAAAGGCATTTTCTGAATCACTATTGAAATATTAAGGGCCCATTAGAGCAAATGCAGGATATCCCAACGCATCTCACAGCTCAATGCCTTTTTCTCCTCTCTTATTCTTTGGTCTTTTGATGACTTGAAAAAGTATTTTAAGAGAAGCAAAGATCTTGGTGGGCTACCATATTTCTGAGTCTTTGGAAAGGTTCTCTGTCAGTGTGCAGAGAACTCTAACAATAAAATGACAGTCCTGATAGACTTTCAAGATTTCATGTTATTCTATTTGTGAACAATAATAATAATAATTATGACCTATTCTTCTGTATAGACATTTTAAAGACTGATTAAGCAACTGAGAATTAATTTATTGGTAATGAACATTTTCAACTTCATTAGATACTCAGAAGCGTACTACATTATCATTATCTGGATGCTAAATTTTAATTGCATGCAGCCTGGTCCCTCAATAATTAACACATTGTATATCCCACCTAATTCACAAACTAATTGTCATTTCTTAGATCTTAATATTACTTGCTAATTTTGCCAAGGATAAAAAAAGTCTGACTGTCAAAACTCCAGAGAAAATGACATTATACAGGCACAATAGTGACAAAACAAGTTCATTTATTGCAAAGTCACTGAGAGAAGGAGTTTTTAATTGCATATTTGTTACCTTCATAAAAGACATAAATGGCTTTTTAGTTACATATTTGCTTATTTCTTACATATTAAAAAAGTGTTAACAAGCCTGATTAAAATTAATTGCAAGGTCCAAGATCTGAGTGGAGATACTAGCATTAGCAAATTTCTAATTGAAGCTGAAAGAGAAAGAACGAAGGGACATGTTGGGTAGAATGGGAATCAGAACAGATGTTTGACTGTAGAGATGGAAAATAATTAAATGACCCACCAAGAAAAAGAGAATCTACAGAGAAAATCAAAGTTGGTAATAAATAGGTAAAATTTTATCCTGATAATATTAACAGTTGTTAACAGTGATTTACTGCTCAAGGCTCAAGATGGAACAATAACAAATGTTATTAAATTATTTTAAAGAAGCACACTCTGTTGTTACAGTATGAAGAGCTGTAATAATGACAATGTTCCTCATATCACAGAATCACTGAGTAACTTTCCAAATCAATGTTGGTTCCATCTATATGCAGCAGGTTCTATATAAGCTGCTATTGGCAAAACAAGGCATCTTTAATGAGCTGGGGCTGCCATATCATTTAGAGAGATTGGCAGATAGGAAATACTTAAGCTTTTATTTTTGTGATTGGTTGATTTTAATAAGGAAGGATACCATCCTTCCTGATGTGATTTTTCCCTAGTACTGTTTACATTCCAATGTCCTATAGTCTGGCCATTATGTGCACAAAGGGAAGATGCCTTTAGCACTAACACATTAGATATGGCTCCATAAGAGCTTTCCTAACCACAGATAACAGAATATGCCTTCTAAAACATGGCTTCCACAGAGAAGGAGTTTTGTATGAGGAGGAAAAGGGCCATTTATAAATTGTGTAGGAGGATAGGTAGAAAATGTCCATATATCCACTGACTCAGTTAAATTATTCATGTTCAATTTGTTTTCATGGTGCATTTAAGCCGACATGGCTTTTCATTGTTTTAGCAACAAATTAAAGAAGTAATCCATCCTGTTTAAAAAGATTTTTTCCACAAGGTTATCCATTGATTGGAAATCCTCTTATCCAATGCAATTAAAAATAGTTATCAATCAGTTAATCAGAAAAGTTGGTTAAAGCCGGGAATTACAAAAGATGACATATGAGGACTATACTAAAAATACTTAATTTTTACATAAAACATATATACATATGTACATTAATTTACTAGTATTTTGATATGAGACCAAGGCCTTTTCTCTGTGTATAGGCTTGTTGATTGCATTCAGTATTGTTTTTCTTACATTCAACAAATCAATAAGGTATCGCCTGTCATTTCCCAAGTTAATTTCTTTAAGCTGGAGAAAGAATTTCAATGTAATTGTGAAGTAATTTAAGTGCAAAATCATTCTATATTTAATTTTTGCCCATTTTTTAAGGGTTTTCTCTTCCACAACTAATTAAACATTTTTAAAGTGTCTCACCCTTTTCTGGCCTTCTCAAAGGATTCTAGGTTTAGCTCAGGAGCCATTCCATGTGCTGTGAGTATTTGCTAAATGTATGGATAGATAAGAGAGCTCCTGGCTTAATAGATAAATTTGGAAATAAATATTGGGAGTTGATGTTTTTTTTTTTAAAGGTACATCTAGGTGGCAGAATAGTATCCAGGTATCAAAATCATTTTTGTAATACATACAATGACTGGAAAACAATTCATGATACATTAAGTGAAAAAGCAGGTTATAACACTGCAGGCATAGTATTATTCTGTGGTTACAAAATAAGAATATGTGTAGGCACAGAAGATTGGATGTTAGCTTACCAAAAATACACGGATATTACTGAGTGTATCTCCAAATGGTGGTGGAATTAAAGACAATATTTATTTTCTTTGTGCTTTTCTGAAATTTGAAAATTCATCTTTATGGAATATACATTACATCTGTTTTCTAATGAAGGCGTACATTTTAGTTCTAAATTAAAATGCAGATTAGATTCATATCTGGAAAATGTCCCCTGGGGACTACATTCAAGGTATTCTGCTGGTCTGTTGCATCTTCCAAAAGGGACAGTCTGAAGAGACGACAACACATTAAGGGAAGTGAGACCCCTGACTCGACCAACAGGCTGCACCTTTGGAAACTGAATTCCTAGAGGCGGCATATGCTCCTCGGTCTTAAATTTTCTATTGGTACCAAAGGCAGAAACCTTGGGTGATGGATTTACAAGACCCATTGTTTTGGAACACTCTGTAGTTCAAAAAGCAGTTTCAGCTCTGAAGGCAGAAAACCAGTTCCTGACATTTGGGAAGTCTTGGTCTTTTGGGAGCGAAGTTTAGGATACTTCTTCACACTTCATCCCAAAGAAATGTATTTTGTGGAATTAACGATGGCAGCTTCTCTATAACAACCACATTTTGAAACAAAAAAATTTATGGAACTCATGGCTATTAGATTAGAAAATTTCAGTAGGCCCAGTGTGTGTGAGCGTTTCCCCGACGCCTCTCCAGTGCTGGGAACCGCTCCCTGGGAAGGGCATCCCCATGTACCGCAGGGGAAGCACAGACTGGTCATCTCTTCCCGGAGGAGATTTTGGCAATGTGTGTATCAAAAGCTCCAAAAGCCTTATTTGTTTTGGTGCCATAATCAGTGTTTATTATTTCCATAAGATATATCAACAAAATATATCTTGTGAAAATAATCAGGGAGGTATAGAAAGAGTTAAGTATAGGAAGGCTTCCCGCAGGGCTATTTACATCAATGGGAAATGGAAAATAAGCTAACTGCCCAACCACAGAGGATTTAGTTAAATCAGTGATTCATCCACAAATGAAAAGTTCGTTTATTAATAGCTGAGCTTCATAAGAACACTTAATAACATGGAATAAACTCAGAATATAACAGGTTATAAAATATATAACTGCAATTTTGTAAAAGAGAAAGAAGAGTATGGTAAGTCTTCAGCAAAATGCTGGAAGAATACTCCAGTGTAAACAGCCTGTTCTTTGGTGAGATTATGAGTAATTTCCTGAAGATATAACTCAATGTAATTTTTAAGAATAACATTCTAACATATTAAAACCTATTTAGTAAGAGCTAGGGCTCTTCCCTCCTCTGCCCACCCCCACGGCCAGCTTTCCTTCCCAGATGCAACCATTACCAGTTTCTTGTGTTTCCTTCTAGAGGCATTCTGTATATGTTAGGGCAGATTTTTATTTTCTTCCTCATACTTTTCTGTATTTCCCAAATCAAAAAACAAGACAAATATTTCCAAAGTATGTTTCATTTTACTTGTTCTAAATCTAAACTAGATCTTGAATTACCATTATATCATATAACTGAAAAGATGGGACAGAAGTTATTCAACATTTCATTTAATTTCCATTTATATTGTGGAATGAGAAATAGCTTCTTACAATTTTACTTAACCAATTTTGATGCAGTTCTATTAGTCTTCTAATAGCATGAAGACCCAGAAATTAAATTGTTCCACTTCCTTATCCATAATTATGTGCAATTAAAATGGTCACAGACCCTAAAGTTTTCTTCCAAGCTCCAGACCCTTCAACTGTCATTTTTTATTATCTTGAATCCCAACACTTTTTAGTAACATTTTGTATATAGTGAGTTAAGTGAAAAGAGGAAGTATTATATTTAACTGATGTAGGTTTTCTTTAATTACTGAATTAGCTTTTGTGATATGGGTACTAATTGTTTTCTTTGAAAAAAAATCACTGTAGATGTGTGATCCTTCTATGCCTGTTGCTCTTCAAGAAAACGGTCAATTGCAGAAAACAGGAATGTTACCTTTTTCAAATAAAGAATCAGCATCCCCTCAGAAGAGTTGTTCTTAATCCAATTTTCTCACTTGCATGAACAGGAAACTGCTGTGTTTGTGATCAGCAGAGTTCCCTCTGGCTTTTGATGTTTGCTTTGCATTTATTCATTAGGTACAAGGAATAATTATAACATGAAGTTGGAATAACAAGGGTTTCATTTGTTTATTTTTAACAACTCTCAGTGGTTATACATTCAAATATCTAAAACTCTCTATAAAGGTACAAAGTAAGAAATAATTCCCATTTGGAACTACAGACACAAGAAGCAAAACTTCCTATCATTCTTTCAAGATTACTTGATACAGTTTATTACCCAAATGTAAATAGCTTACTAAATAGATGGATTTAACTACAATTACCACACTCCACCCTCATTAAGACACCCTTTTCAAGATTCAAGTGTTTTGAGCATTTGTAAAGAAGTGTTAACCTAACAAGAGTGATAATGAGTTAAGTGCACTTGGGAGTCAAGGTACAGCTGAATAACTAAACTTTAAAGAGATCATTAAACCATTATTCTCCTTTTTTAATTTGTTCACAGTACTTTTTAATGACTACAGAACCTTGTGTAGGATACTGCAAAAAAAAAAAACCTTTAAAAAAACAATGATTAAAACTTGGTAATCTATTACACACTCTCTCTATTTACTTGGTATTTTTTCTATTAGGAAACAGGATAACATCTTTGAATCTAGTCAATTGTGGCATGTGCTGGTGCATTATCTGTATTTTTCATCCATGGAGGCAGAGCTCTGAATAGAATAAATAGCCATGTGGCACACTGGTGAATTATGCATGCTTTTCTCTCTAAACAGTTCATATATTTTACTCATTAGAGCTCAAAATATCTTCTTGTGCTTGACTTCATCATTTTGGACTTTGGCTTACACCTCTCCTACAGACTGCAGAGTTATTCATTCACACATGGTGAGCAAAGGTAAAACAGTCTGGGCAAAAACAACAGAGAGTTTAAGTGATAAAAGTATGTCATAAGCCATTTCCACTAGAAAAACGAAAAGTGATTTTCCAAACATACAGTATCACATTAACTTCGTTTTAGCCCTGAATGTTTGAGCATTACTGGGTCATTTCATTGCCCGTGGAATCAAATCTTTTAGTCTACACATGCTTACTAAGGGCCTGCAAGATTCATAGCACAGCATTTGAAGATTAATGGATAGGCATTGTGCTGGAGCAGCTCAGACTCCATGTGGGGAGGCAGGTCACAGATGTGAGAGTTACTATGCTGGCCAGATGCAAGAGGTGTCCCAGGAGAGTCACTGCTGGGGATTTCAGAGGAGCCAGGGGTTGGATGAAACACCAGTGAAAACTTCAGGCATAATTCGTACAGAGCCTTGGAAAATGGAAGAGGCCAATGAAGTTGGGAAGAAGCAGGAAGGAACCCGAGGGCGAGGGCTAGGCATGAGCAAAGGCCCAGAGCAGGGATCAGCAAGGGATGCCTGGGAACAGAACATGCGCCAGACCTGGAGAGGAGTCACTGCTTCCCAGACTCAGGAATGCCAGGATTGAAGATGATTGGAAGATATGTCTTTGGGCTTGGTTTTAAAACTACAAAGTGGATTTGGCCTGTCTGTTCCTACTAATTACATCCCTTTTAGGGTGGCTAGCTGTGGCTGAGGGCTCCCTGGGGTCCTGCCCAGAGAAAGCAGTACAGCACATGTGGCTTGGCCCAGACAATCTCCTCACTACACACTGGACTCCCCAGCCTCAGGCGAGAAGAAGGATTTTTGGTGGAAAGGACAAGGTCAGAAGAACAGGTCCCACTCAGGTTAGAGCCCTTTTTAGCCCGTACCTTACCATTGCTTGGCCTCCCCAAGAACCTGCAGGGTAGGCTGGATGAAAAGCAGGGATAGGCTCTTGCTTTCTTTTCCCCAGTATCATCAAGGTCAAGTTCAATTTCATAAATTTGTATTTTCACAATGTTTTAATTGTCATTTCATTTTTTTCTAGGCTTACAATTTTGATGATTTTTTCATAGCAAGGCGAGTGTGTGGACTTTAAGGCCGGAGAGCCCCAGGGCTTGGAGAGTTCGGCCTGGCACAGCTTTGAGAATGAGGATGTTATAGTAATAACCACTACTCTTTACTGGTCTCTTGCTACATGCCTGGCAGGTAAGACTACACATCATAACTCATTTAATGTTCATAACAACTCAAGGAAATGAGGTGGTTGCAGGTATCTCTATGGTAATGAAACAGAGGCCCAGAGGAGTTAAGCTACTTGTCCAGGGATGCCCAGCTAGCATAGAATGGAAAGCCAGAAATGCAGCAGGCGGCCTGCTTGCAAGGGTGCACTTTACCACCATGGTGTATGGCCTCTGTGTGACCTTAGGCACACACTTGTTCACTTGTTTATTCATTCATGGATGCCTGTTTGGCATGACATATACCCTGGAACTTAAAGTCCATTAGGAGAGCTGGGCCAAGATATCGACTATTCTAACACAGGGGGTTATGAGCTGTAGGAGGGAATGACCAGCCCCTGTGCTGGATGAGCCCACAGAGCTATCTGTGTGCTGTCTGGCGCATTGCTTATCTCTCTATGCCTCAATTTCTTCATGTGTGAAATGGAGAAAAATGGTGAGGGATAAATGGTATTTTATGTGCGCGTCATCTAAGTACTCAATAAACACCTGCTACATGTCAGCTCAAGGTCTATTTACTGAGTGCTGCGTGGGCCCAAGCATAATGTTGGGCACCAACCTTGGGCTGGCTCAAAGTTCTCACTGCAGCCTTGGGAGGGAAGGTGATGGAGGCACAGAGAGGTAAAGTAACTTGGCCAAGGTCACACAGTGAGGAAGCGTCTGGGCTGAGGTATTTTTTGCTTCTGTTTCACCACCACCAGCCATGCTGGGATTTAATACAGACCCTTGGGCATTGTGTGTTAATGATTTGAACAGAGAACTCAATGGAAGCTTAAAAAAAATTGCTTTTGCATTATTCACTTTTCATTTTAAGTAGCAAGAACATAGTCAATAGCCTAAAAGATACTTGCACAGCATCAGTAAAAATGTGTTCATTTGTCATTTGTAGATTGTTTTATTTTTAGATTAATGAAGATCCAAATTAAACCATCGGAGTGCAATCATCCTGATAGTCCTTATCACATTTTGCTCATTATCACTTCATTTATATTTATGATGAAGAACAGATGGTACCAATGTCATATTTCAATGTGTATCATATCCAGCTAAGAGGAAATATCTCATATTAGCTGCACTTATCAAAATATTTGTACTTAACAACAACAGAAATCTGAGCTTATGACTATCTTGTCACCATGTTGTAGCTACCATTTACAAAAGACCATTTAAATTAGATATGCGAGGGAAAGAATGCACCCTTTAGTATTAGTGAATGAATGTGCTGAACTCTGAATGGTAATTATGGGTTAGCTGTAAGGAGAGAATCGTTAAGCTTGAATGAAAAACAGCAATTAGAGCCTGTTGTCTTCGTGGCATGCTTGGATTTATTTTTATTTAACTGCTTGCAGAGAGCGGCAAGAGGGAAAGGGAACGGTGCATGGCGGAACAAAGAGGAGCTGGTGACAGACAAGGAGCATGGTCACCAAACTTAGAAGCCACCTCCTGTTCTAAATGGTAGGTCTATGGAAAAGAAGACCAAGGAAAACTTGGTCTCAGATTGGGATTATAAAGCCTTTTAAAATAATACTCTGTTGCGTGCTTCATATTATAGAAATGCTAAAAGGGATGAGGAAATGTAAGAGTCCCATGTTCCCTAAAATAACCATATAGTGTTTCCTTGTGATTCCTTTCTTCAAATAAGTGGTTGATCAACATGCACTGAGCATCTGTTATGTCCCAGACACATGAGAGATACAAAGAGTCATTAAGACATATGCTCCCTAACCTGGAGGCATTTATGGTCCCATGTGAAAGGAAGACACAATGGCAAATAACTCTAATGACCAAAAAAAAATTGTGTGCACAGTGCCAAAGCGGCCCAGAGGGAGAGGTTACCTCCATTGTGTGAGTCAGGAAGGACATGATTCCGGACCAGGGTTCTGAAGGCTGAATAGAAATTCAACAGATGGAGAAGGAGGTGGGAATGAAGGACATTCAGTCTGGAAGCAGTTTGTTGGAAGGGTCAAGGCTGAGTTTTGGTGTCAGGCAGACAGGCTTTGGGTTTTGTTCCAAGTGCTCACAGTGGTGTGAACTTGGGCCAGTCATTCATACCTTTGTGTCTCAGTTTCCCTGATCTATAACACGAGGCCCATAACAGTATCCATTTCATAAGGGTGTTGGGACATATTTGGCATAGTGCCTGGCACGGAGTGTGTGCTCGGCTAACGTCAGCTCCTATTACCATTCCAGGGGAACGCGTGAGCGAAGGCTCGGGGGCATGTAACAGCATGGCATTTTTGTATTTTCCCAGGGCTTCTACCTCTAGCAATTGCTTATAATTATGTAATCAGAAGGGCCTGGAAAAGGTAAAAAAGTAAATGATATTACAAAATCCTTAAAGTCTTAAAATGACATTAAAACCAACACCATAATTACCAGCAATTCATTTAGGAAGCAGAAAGAAGAGGAATCCCATTTATCCCAAGTAGGATTGTTGGCACCTTTCACCAAGGAAAAGGCCTCTTGGAAGGGGAAACTGCTGAATTACTGAAAAGACAGGTGTTTGGAGGGGCCATGGGCTCAGGCTTGACCCCCAAGAAGCCTCGGGCCAAGTGGCCCTCTGAATCCCAGGCATTGTTGAATGACAGGTGCCCATTACACTGGGCTAACCCCTCTCCAAAAGGGGCTAGCTCCATGTGTAAAGCCAACAACAACTTTGCGAAAGTATGGTTAAAGAAAAATAATAAATATATATATATATATAAAATAAAAACTTTGACACAAAGATGTATGAAAAAGGCGGGTGGTGATAATATGTTCAGTAGGGGCAGCTGTTCAGAGTCAGCGGCAGGCATATCCTACTTATGACCGGAGCAGAGACTCACGGTTTGCTCGCCAAGCTGGCTGTCACGCTCTGTGACAGTGAAGCAGCAATGCCCCCTGGGGGGCTCGGCAGCGGGTTGCCATGCTGGGCCCTCACCTACTCATGGGTATTTTAGTGAACAAGTTTTTTTGCTTCCATTTGCTCTTTTACTGAGTTGCTCTCAGCCTTGAACTCAGCATGAGCGCCTGGTGGCTGAGGGTGGGAGGAAAGCAGAGGGACCCACGACACACGGGGCTGTGCTCACGTTCCCCTCTCCCCCACCAACCCAAGCTTAGGTACCCGCACGTGCTCTCCCTTGGGGTGCATCCTTTCCCACAGGCTCCTGGTCCCTCAGGCAAGCAGACCCTGGGCAGGCCTGCCTCATAGCCCTTCCTGAATGCCCGGACATGCCTGAATCCTACTGAGGGCCCAGCTTAGGCTGCCAAAATGGGACTCCTGCCACACAGTGGCCCTAAACACTCCATAAATAATAAGTGACACGATGGCGAATGTGCAGAGCACCAAGGTGGGAAAGCCTCAGTGACTCATGCTCTTTGCACACCAGTACATGCTCCCAGCCAGCAGATTCATCTCTGCAGGTTCATTCAGCTCTGGGCCTTGCTCCCATAAGGTAATGGCATCGTGGCCTCTGCCAGAAGGACCGAATGGGCTCTTTGGCTCTAAGCAGATGCCCTGCTTTGAGACTGCATATGAACCTCAATTCCAAACTCAGATAAGCCAAGACACCATGAAGTGAGAGTCCTCTAACATTAGTCTTCTAAGATGACCTGCCCGAGCTGAGCCAGGTCTTGAGCGAGATCATGACCACAGACTTTGGGGTCTGACCAAGTGGCTGACAACTGTTTGTCTCTTTCAGGTTGCCTGACTTGGGGTAATTGACTTATCTCCATCTCAGTTTTCTTATCTGTAGAGGGGTAGTCTGTATTTATAGGGTTTTATGGATAATTATATGAAGTCTGGCCGCTGGGGGGCTTGCAGGGAGAAGGTGGCTATGGTCTGGTTCTGGATGTATGGACATGATGAGGTGGATGGGGGTGAGTGGGAAAGAGAATCAGCATTTCTGATGGAGCAGCAGAGCAAAGGCATGGGTAAATAGGAAATATTGGGTGCAAGGGGTCAGAAGACCCCAGGTGGGAGATCCCTTTGAGGGAATTTTCTAGATTCTCATGGGAAGGTCTGGGTTCAGAAGCCTCCCCTTATTCTCCAGCCTCTGCACAATGCCTGGTTAAATCCAGGCCCAGCTGCAATGTCAGAAGCCAGGTCTAGACTTACCGGAGAGCCACACCCTGCCTGCCTTGTGCATTTAGTGAAGGGCTGCGCTGTGGCCGTCAGTTTTATCTTGTTACCGCAATGTCAACAATACGGTGCCAAATTTGACCCCAGTATTCTTTTCATTGCAAATCACCAACTATGCTAAACAGTAATGGCAGGCTGAAGTTCAACTCAATTCACATTAGCAAGGATTTATTAAGCACGTACAATGTGCTTAGTACTGTGCCTTAGAACAGGATGTGTGAACTTAATTTATCTATGCCTCAGTGTTCTCATTGATTATATCAAGCTCGGAGTAAATGTCCCCTGAGGTTTTTTTCCCCACTTCTAAATTTAGAGGAAGTCCTCAATAAGAATTTTTCTGGGAGGACAATTTTACTTTCACTGTGAGGGAATTTATATAAAACAAAATAAAACCAAGTACGTGTGTGGTCTTAACAGTCAACTTAATTCTGAGTTCAAAATAATGGATGTTAAGCACAGGTCAGAAAGTCTGGTCACAATACGCACCTGAGTACCTAGCGTGCGGAAAACATTGTGGGTTCAGGCTGTGGAGAATGCAGTCCCAAATCAAACTTAAAATCATACACAGCTTTGAATTGTGAGAGGCAACTGTGGGGAGAGAACATTCCGACATCAATTTCCCTCTGAGAGTCTGTGAATCCAGCATTTGCTCGACCTGAAATTACTGAAGGTGTGGTTTTTCTATTTCAGGTCTGATGGGAAGATTTCTATGTTTGGTGACTAATCACAGATGGATTGAGACAATTCGTTCCCATTGAGCTGCTTACGAACAAGCACAATTAGAAGTTGACAACAAACACGCTTCACAAAAATTATCACATTTAGTGTGATTCCCATAATAAAAACAGGAGCAAGCACAGGAGTCTTTTCAATTTACACAAAGAGCCCTGGGGTCTCTCAACAGTCACTGCCAATCCGATGTTTCTGAGTAAACTTTATTAGGAAAACAGATTGAAAACTCCTGAGGTTTAGTTAAATCTTGGTTTAAAACACACACTCACACACACACACACTCACTTTCTCACACACTCACATACCATGCACAGTCACACCTTATTATTCTCTTTCTTTAGCTAAAACATCCATATAAATACTACACAGAAATTAAGAGACAGAAGTGTGGAGGGTCTTACTGCCACCACATGCTACATGCATAGAAATGTGCCGAGTCTTGAAGGCACTTCCCAGACATAGCTGGCTTCCAGACTCATTAGCAACACCTATTTGCATACTATTATACTTTCAGAGGCCTTTTATATACGTCATCCAACCTAATCCTCATATCAAACCGGAGAGATACAGCGGAAGTATTTTCTATGTTGTTTCATAGGGAAAAGCATATTCAGAGGGGAGAAAGGAACTTACTCAGAAGCATGCTGCCATTGGGTATCGGAGCAAGCCTTGGCTCCTGGGATGGATCTTGCCTCAGTTTTCATGTCCTTGTCTCTTCAGGCCTCAGGGAGGCAAGAAGTG
The DNA here is from genome assembly GCF_030020395.1 of Manis pentadactyla. Classification (NCBI taxonomy): domain Eukaryota; kingdom Metazoa; phylum Chordata; class Mammalia; order Pholidota; family Manidae; genus Manis; species Manis pentadactyla. The sequence goes on along the minus strand of NC_080026.1, from coordinate 128,710,882 downwards.
GGCACATAAATTACTAATTCATCCTCAAGAGATCTACGGAGCACCTATGCTGTGGGTGCTCCTTGCTAGGCATGTGGATACAGCAGAGTGGTGCTTATTACTGCTTTTCATCAGCTCATATGCTGTTCCCCTACTTCCTTTGGTTGAGGCTGACTCCACTCTCCTGCTTGTAAGGGTGGGTGTCTGTCCTTGACTAGCCAGTCAGAATACTCCACTCACCCATAGCCACTCGTGATTGGTTCACACATGATCATGTGACTTCAGACGGGCCTGTCAGAGTCTGACATAGGTCCTTTTCCCAGAGGTTTCATCAAAAACTTTTCCCTCTGTCCTTGGGCCGGCTAGGGACCATGCTACCTAATTGGAGAGAGAAAGTACCCGAGGACAGAGCAAGGAAAAAGCAAGTTAGAGCTGAGAGGTAAAGGGTCCGAGAGCCCTGAGCTCTGGATCCAGCCATGCTGCCTGGACTCCAGCCATCTGAGGTAATACAGACCCTGTGTAAAACTGTGTGTAAGTGGAGTGATTTGATCCAAGAGAAGAACAAGAGAGAGAGGACTCTTCTATTAAAGAGATACACAACAGACAATGAACCAGTAAAAGAACATTTACAGTGTAATATATAAAAAAATGTATTATTTCAAACTATGATATGTGTTATGAAGGTAAACACAAGCAAAAATTTTGATTCAGACAAAACTGCTATGGTTGGAAGAGGGGATTTTACATGTGGCCCAGGAAAGATGGGGATGATTTGTTAGGGGGAGATGCTGCTCCTATTGGATTTTGAATAATAGGAATAACAACAATGATGATGATCTTGACAATAACAGTAACCTCAACATTTGTAACTGTCAGTATTTGTTGACCCAGTGTATATGAAGAGCTATCTTAAATTTCCTCATTTAATTTCCGTAAGTCCTGTGAGGGAGGAATTATTACATCTGTGTTTTAGTGATGAGGAAATGAGGATGAGCACAGTGCGATCACTTGCCCAAGGACCATAGCTAGTAAATCGCACAGTCAGGCTTGAACCAAAGACTGGCTCCCAAACTCATGTTCTTTAATTTCTGGGGTGTGTTGCCCACAAAGAGGGAAGTCGTGTTGCAGATGGGAGGAACGATCTGGAGACTTTCCGTAGGAATAGAAAATCTGGGAGTGTATGGGGGCTTATATCAATGTTGGTCTTTAATATCTGAGTATACATTTGTTGACACAAAGCATTTTTAGACTCCTGGCACATGCCTGGCTCTAGATAGAGAGTGCGCAAGACTGAGACCACATCCACAGGACCTCACCCCTCACCACCCGGAGGCAACGGAAGGGCTGAGCATACGTGCTGAACGAGGTTCATTTCCCATTGCTCCTTATTCAGCGGCCCCTCTACTTCTCCCTCCTCATCACCTCTTATTTCTCATTTCTTACATCTTCTCTTCCTGAGTGGAGCTAAGTTGGAAATGGAACGTTTAGTGGTGGACAATTAGACAGTAAATCCCCTTGGCTTATGGGCCACTCGATCCATCACCCGCTATTTTACTTTCTATGAGTTACTATGTGTGAATTACATATGAGTTGGATGTGAAAATCCAGCCCTATCAAATGCAGACCTTCCCCTGTTCACTGCCCCTCAGCCCTTTCACGCCACGGCTCTTACTCATTGCATTTCCCTCCCCTTCCCCACCAAGTTTGACAAAAGCAGATTCTTCAGAATTGTCCTTCTGGGACTGTCTATTTCATTTTGAACTTGACACAAAATCACTATTTTTGACAGTTGAACTTTTCAGCATGCTTACAAATATTTTAATATCCTGTTACCTGAGCTAAGGGAGAAATAAAGTTTTATGCCAGACACCTACAGAGGCAAGGGAATATGTTTTCTGGTGACTGATTTAAAGGTACAGTAATAGCAAAATGGTTAATGAGCTAACCATGTTTGGTGGGGCAAAGGTCAAAGGGGAAAGCAAACCCAGTAACTCAGCCAGAGCCATGGGACCCACGTCAAGGAAGAAATGCTGCCTGTCAGACAGTGCAACAATTTCTCCCCAGGTTCATTCCCAAGATGCTGGAAAGGAAGAAAAATTCATTGATATGTAGAATGCCCGAAGGGATGGAGGGCAGGTGGGGAGATGCAAGAATGGCCTGGGTAATAGGAAAGGAAGGCTCATGAGTGTTGGAGTGTTGGATGTGATGGAATGGTAATTGTTGTCACTGAAGGTCCTCTAGGTAGGAAAGATGTCAAAATATTGGACATTACCTCAGGTCTGTATGCTCAGCACACCAGAAAAAGAGGGAGTATCAGGCGGGGAAGGCAGTAGTGGTGGCAGAGCGGAGCCTCTTAGACACCAGAACTGATTCACATAGCCCCAGGAATCCCTGGAGCAACACTGGCCAGTAGAACATTCTGGAATAATGGAAGTTTTCTCTTCTACACTAATTTGGTAGCCATTAGCCATATATGGTTATTGGGCACTTAGACTGTGGCTAGCATGTCTGAGGAACTGAGTTTTTAACTTTATTTAATCTTAATTACACTTAAATGTCATTACTTTAAATCTTAATTAATTTAACCTTAGATGTAAGGTGGCTAGTGGGTACCCTACTGGACAGCTCTGAAACCAGGGTTCCTCAGAGGAGGTGTTCAGATACTGGCTCAAGTGCCCCACCACTAACTAAACTGAGCTTCTTACAAGTTTCTCTCTTTCCTCTCTGCCTGCTGCTGCCTCTGTTCTCTACTCTGCGAGTCCCTTCTCCACTTTGAGTTTCTACTTACTCCTAGCTTCTGCACATCTCTGATTCTGACTTATGTGAACCATCTCTCTCTATCAACAGCATTTTTTTCTATTGCTGTAAAACAATACCACCAAAAATTCAGTGGCTTAAAATAACACACGTTCCTCATCTCGCGGTTTCCGTGCATCAGGAGTCCATGGGTCAGGTTTAGCCAGGCCCTCTACTTCCGGGCCTTACAAACCTGCAGTCGATGCGCCGGTTGCGGCTGCAGTCTCAGCCCAGGTTTGCCGGGGAAAGGCTCTGCTTCCAAACTCATATGCCGTTGGAAGCATTTAGATCTTGCTGGTTAGTGGATAGAGGACCTCAGTTTCTTTCTGGGTGTTAGTTGGAGGTTGCCCTTGGCTCCACGACACATGTGCCTTCCTTAAGATTTTGTTGCTTCTCTTCAAAGCCAGGAAAAGAGAAGTTTCCTCTTGAGGTGGGTGGTGTAATCTTACACATGTAATCATGTAACCACATATATGTAATCACACACATCCTGTCACCTTTGCTGTAAGAGCTTAGGCAGGAAATGTTGGTGTTGTGGTTCTTACTGCGTTTGGCTCATTTATTTGTCATTCAAGTTCCAGAAAGAAAGAAAGAATCAACTCCTCTTATTTCTTTGCACCTGGCTGCCTCATACATCCCAGGCTCAGGTTGGGTGGGCCACCTCTCTGGGTTGATCCACCTCATCTAGGGGTGAAGTCAAATGGTGAGCATGGCTGGGTCAGGCAAAGACTAGCCCCCTGGTACCAAAGTCAAATGGGGCCATGCTCAGCAACATGGGACTGGTCAGGTCATGCCCTGCACATGTAGAAGACAGGAAATTCTACTCCCAGAGCCTGGAAAAGGCAAAGAGGTTTTCTTTATTCTCCTGCCTTTGCTTACAACCTTTATCTGAGGTCCAGAGAGATGGCGAGTGCTAGAGGGAAGGGGCCCTTTGAAACTGGATCCAGTTACATTTTAGACAAATTAAAGGAAACGTTACTTTACAGAGTAGAAATGCGAAGAGGGCTAGGATTATAAATGGATTAAAAAATACAAATGACATAGTCATAAATTATGTCTATGAAAATAATCCAAATGATTAGCAATGTGGAAACGGTTAAACAAATTATGGTAAATTAACATGATCGAATGTTACACAGCTTTTGAGAATGATTATATGAAAATTAAACAATGTAGAAAAGTATTTTTGATCCAAAGCTGCAAGAAAAAACCCAGGATACAAAAATTTAAATATGCAAAGTTTACAACTTTGTAAAATTATATATGCATGGAATGGAGCATGGGAAATGTTTGATTATAAATGTATAAGTAATTTTTTCTTTAAGTATGTTTTATTGTTTTATAAAGCTTATTTTGCAAAAAAAAAAAGGTTTAGAAATGATGAATAAGAATAATAGCTAACGTTATTTGATCTGATCCTTGCTAAACACTCTCCATGCTTTTAGCAGGGTGGTCCTGTCTATCATCCTTAATTGGCAGATGAGGAAACTGAGGCTTCAAGAGGTCAAATAACTTGTTCAGCCAGACAAGGGGATTTGAACTTGGGCACCGTGGACAAAGCACAGAGAGCCTATAAGCTCTTCAATGACTTGTGGGAAATTTGAAACCTAAGAAACCAAAGTGAAACAATGTATTCAGTTCAAATTCAAACTCAAACTTGATAAATATAAGATGAAATATCCACAGAATGTGCCATTATATTAATTTTATTGTGAAGTTTAGGATTCAGAGCAATTAAAGTTTCTCATTTTGCAAGAATTCTGATAGCCCTTGGTGACTGTTACAAAATCATGGCCAATTGTAAATCAAATGAGTTGTTTCTGGCCAAATAATTTCACCAATAACATTAGAAAAATCTCTCCAAAAATGTTTGCAGTTAGTATAGGCTGTGGCTGTAATAAGAAATATTTGATATGGTGTGGGGTCTAAAGCCTATGAAAGTCTTAGGATTACAGAGCCTTAAAGTTCAGAGCCCATGCTGCCAGCAGTTGTTTATCTACCTGTTCCCTGCAAAGACAGGCTGTGACATACATCAGCAGGGCACAGCCCTTTAGGGTGATGGGGAGAAGAAAGACAACAAGGAAGGCAGGAGGTGTGGCAGCGAGGGAGGACAGGTCACTCTTAAGCATGGGACAATGTGTCCATGGGCTCCATGTGTCACAAAACTGACTAGGTCTGATATCACAGCTGAGTTCTAATTCCTGTTCTCTTGTGAGAGTACAAGCTTTGCATGCATGTGAGTCTGTGTGTGTGTGTGTGTGTGTGTGTGTGTGTACGTCTGTACGTGTGCCCCCTCATGTGCACACGTAGCATGAATGTGCTGCCTGGGGTATGTGTCTGTGGCAGAAACACTTGAGGTTGGGTACCCTCTACTTTTCTTTGCAATTAAAACTTTGTGGGACCATATTTTTCAACAGGCTGAAAACCCAAATTGTAGCCGTCTCCAGAACCAGTCCTGCTTTAAGGGAAACTGCATTGTGGACTATCTTTAAATAATGAGGTGGCCGTCATTGTTAAATAGAAAACCCAGTCAGCTCCCCTGAGTGAGTGCTTAGTAAACTACTGGAGCTTGCTGTAACCTCTGCAGGCTGTCATACCCATTTAAAAGCAAGTTTTAACTTGGGTTTTGCTCTGTATGGGGCTCTGCTCTATCGTGGGATTTTAAGGCTCATCTTACCACCATCCTTAGTTTTGGGGGGGTCTTATCAAGGTAATAATGTTGTTTCCTAAAGCAAACAGGCCAAAATACTTTGAATGTCCAGTTGCCTGAAATCTCATTAGATTTTCCTCCCCTCCCTCCGTCCTCCCCCAGACCTCTTCTCTACCAAAATATCATTCTTGATTTACAGATGGCTTTTAAATATAACTTTTCATTAAGTCACTCCAAATGAGTTTATCAGAGGAGGCTTTTATGCACTAACTGGGAGGCATTTACAAGAAGGAGTCCAAGATAGCATCTTGGGACTGGGGCCTCTTACATTTCTAGCCTTGCAAACTCATTTTTGATGACACCCTTTAAATAACATTCATGGCCATTTCTTTTCCCATTCTGACCAAGCACTGGGATCTCATTGTGATAACTACAGGCCGTATGTTACTTGATCAGGGTAATGTAGGATAATTACCGGCCCATTGCACGTCATTACACCACTGTAATCGGTGGCAGGTCAATGTTTCAGCTACAGCTGCACGGAAAATTGAGCTGACATGGATACCATGGTAGGCAAGAGAGCGTAAGGGCCCCTATGCAAATGGAAGAAATTAGCATCTGGTCAATAGGTTCTGAAATGCAATATGCACTCAGCCCAGGACACCTGCTTTGGGTCTCTCATTTTCTCTTGGATACAATGTGATGATCATGGAATAAATGAGCCCTTCAAGTTGTGTTATGCCTTAAAGAAGGTCACTGAAATGCCAGAGAATAAATACCACGGGAAGAATCAGAGAATAACATTCCATAACACATCACCTAATTGTTTCTAATGGCCAGCTTCTCCCGTGCAGTGACACCCTGCTTCAGTCTACATCCAGTCTGTAGATCGCTGTTTAACATTTACCTGCTATAAAACAATGGTGAATGGTCCAGAATTGTAAAAGGGCTAGAGGGTGGCCATATAATGTATCATCTGAAATAGGACTCTTTTAAAAGAGTAAAATGGAGCAATATTAATAATTACACTGAGACAAGGGACAGAGACGTGGGCTGCTTCCAGAAAAATGAGCACAGCTGTGATCTTTCTTTTCTATCCTTTCCCTTACAGTTAAAGGTAGTGTCATCTGGGCAGGACAAAGGCCATGAGCTTGGCCCTCCTCCATGCCCCTCTGCTCCTGGCCTGAGGAAGTGCATTCCAGCGGGCCTCCTAGTTCAGCAAGGAGTTGTTGACACAGTCCTGGAGCTTCTGAGAGAAATCTAGAATGAATAGAGATTAGGGAGTCAACTCTGCATGTGGGTACACACACACACACACACACACACGCACACACACACGCACGGGAAAGCCCCACTCTGGAATATACCATTATGGGGGTCATGGCCAGAAGAGAGCCCCAGAAGTGGAGAAGGAGGGGGGACCCAGGAGTGTGCAGCAGCCTCACGGGAAGCGAGTGGAAGACAGACAGGCGCTGGGCGTGGAGAGAGGACGGTGTGCCCGTCAGCCTCCAGGACGGCCAAGGGGCCCTTCCTCTGGGTGCTCATGCCCTGTGCGGTCCCTCACCTCAACAGGGACAGCCCGCGGGGCCAGTAGAATACTGCGAACCTGACAGAGCGCGACTTCGGAAACTAGGTCATGGAAGACACTGTGGCTTCCACCGCTCTCCCCCTTCGACGGCTCGCTCTGGGGGAAGATCGCAGCCATGTCATGAGGACGCTCAAGCAGTCCTGCGGAGAGGGTCTCATGGCGAGGAACCGAGGCTTCTGTCAAGAACCGTGTGAGGTTCTTACATACGTCAAATAATATGATTACAGATGCTTCCTTTAGGCTTCCCACAATGTCCATGAGCTTCTTTTAAAGGGAAATGATACTGTAAGATGTGACTAAAAATATGATTTAAGATACTGTGTGCAAAAAATATGCCTTGTTGCTTTTTAGCCACACTTCTTGTTTTCCAGGGAAATAGTTTAAGTCTCCTTTCAACTTTTAGTCCCCACTCCTCCCCCTGCATTTTTCTATAGATAAAGTTTTATGGCACAGGATAACCCATATAAAATGGATCCACAATAATTCTAAGTGGGTCAACTTATAGCACAGGACACCTGGAATTACTGGATGATGTCCAAATGGCATAATAAACATTTTTTGAAAGACAACTGCAGTGTCATGGCATGATCTGAATCTGTTTGATTAAAAAAAAAAAAATGGCGGGGTGGCCACATGGCCCTGCTGGAGTTTATCGACATTCACTTCCTTTGAAGAATGCAGATGTATGTGGCATTTGCTGGGTGAGCTGTTTTCTCTATTAGCTTCATCCAGACCCAGACCCTCCCTTTGCCCTGTGTTTCCTCAGCTAAATCACATCCCTTGATCCACTCTAAGTCATGAATTAGTAAAGAACCAGCCAACTGCCCTATCTGGAGAAGCTGTTTAATCTTTCATGACTGGCTCCAGGAAGGATGCCCTTTGAATGGCTATTTCTTTCTTTTTCTCTCTCTTTCCTTCAAGAGTTGACCAAAACAAACGCTGTTTTGTTTTCTTTTTACTTCCAGCTAGGTTTTTTAAATGCTGGGGCTCAAAAAATGGGAAAGGAAGGACAGAAAGCCAACACCCAGGCCTGCTGTGTACCGCTGTATAGACTGCGCACTTTGCAAGGTGTGCACCAGAGGACGGGAGTGTGGCTGGAATCCAGACCACACCTCACTTGCCCGGATGTGTACCCTGCCCTGGGGCCATGTCCACTTAGGGGAGGAGTGGACACAAGGGCTGATCTCAGCTGACCACTGGTCCCACCAACATTGTTTCTTTCCCCTTTCTTCTTTTTGTCTTGTCGTCTTTTCACCTTAGCAGAAAATCTGTATGAAGTCTATTGTAATTGGTATTTCTCCCTGACAAAACAGAAAAAGAAAATTTGTTTTCTCCTTGTAGTTGTAATTCATTTACAGGAAATTAGACACAGGAGCTGATAGGTGTCTGAGATAATTTGAAAAGCCCCTTTGCAACTCTTTTCCTTCGGGTTTGTTAAAGGCCCTTTTCCCATCCTGAATTCCTGATGGGGCCTCAAGGCACCACCCAGGTGGGTTCCCCAGGTGGTGGTGAGACTGGTATCCAAGGAGGGGTCATGGAGGCAGGACATCCACATGGGGGTGTCTGGGGGCAACTAGACTGGACTGGGGTTTGGAACTGAGCACGACTCTTCCCAGAAACCTCTACTCTTCCCGTCCTCAAACATTTCCTTCCGAGGGTTCTAATCAAGCCAGAATGTTTGGTGTCAGCCCAAGACGATGGGTGGTTCTTTCATATCCATACAGAATCATTACTTTCAATGCATCTGTCATTAACAGGGCCAGTCGGCTGAAATCCACAGATAATTCAAGAGTAGCTGATGAAGGAACGTTTTCATCTTCTTTTCCTTCTGAATTTGTGCCAGAGCAGGCACAAGTCATGGAAATGACAGACTGGAGTTTTATCCTGGTCCATTTCCATCTCCTGGAATGGTGAGATCCATGGACTTGTTTTGAAAGGTTGTTGTATTTTATTGTCTCCATGACACTTTTTTTCTATTAATAGGCAGCATTATGCAGAATGGTCTCGAGTCAATTCTTCATTACAACTTTCCTAATGGGCTTGGACATGTCAAGTGGCTTGACTATGACCAGGTGTGGAGGTAGCACTCGAATGGAATCCAGGTCTGTTCCACTCCTAAGTCTGCCTCTTAATCTTTATGGCACATCACAGAGCAGAAATGCAAGTTCTAAACCCCACAGGATGTTGCTGTATTTCGTGTGCTTAATCAGCCATTCCCTCCTGTCCCCCATTTCTCTGTTGTGACTGGAGCTACTCTGAGCATAGGAAGCCCCTCTATGAAAGGTTCATTGTCTCACACTACACGATTTGGTAGCAATGACAGATTCCTTTCGGCTATAAGTCAGGATCTAAGGTGGTGCTGCTTTCAAAACATTCTTGTGAGTTAGCCTTACTAGTTTCTCATCTCTTTTCTAAACCAAAAGGTGGAGAAATTATTCTTAAAAGTGCTCAAGTACATTCAGACAATGGAATATTATTCAGCACTAAAGACATATGCGTTCTCAAGCTACGATAATACATGGAGGAAACTTAAATGCATATTACTAAGAGTGGCCAACTGACTACATATTGTATGATTCCAACTATGTGACGTTCTAGAAAAGGCAAAGCCATGGAGACAGTAAAAAGACCAGGGATCGGGATGGGATTGGGGGTGGGGTGAATAGGCAGAGCAGAGAGGATTTCTAGGGCAGTGAAAATACTCTGTATGATATAATGGTGTCAATATGTTTTGGACATTATATATTGTCCAAACCCGTAGAATGTACGATACCCAGAATGAATCCTAAGGCAAACTATGGATTTTGGGTGATTATGATGTATCAGTAGAGGTTCATCCTTGGTAAAAAGTGAACCTTTCTGGTGACTAATGTTGATAATGAGGGAAACTATGCATGTGTAGGGGCAGGAGGTATGGGAATCTCCCAGCAGTCTACACCTGAGTGCCTGACTACAGAAATGACTTTTGGTGTCCAGCAAAAGACACGTACAAAAATTTTCAGAGAAGCTATATTCATAAGGGTCAAAAGCTGGAAATAACCCCAAAGTCCACCAACAGCAAGAAATTGTGCTAGAATGATGAAATGGAATATTACACAGCAGTGAAAATGAACAAATTGCACATACATGCAACCAGATGGAAATGTCTTGCAGACATACTGCTGAACAAACAAAAACAGACACTAAAGAGTACACACTACATGATTCTTCTTAAAGTTTAAAAACACGTGAAACTGATGTATGATGATAGAAGTCAAAATGGTAGTTATCAACCGGGAAGGGATATGAAGGAGCCTGCCAGGTACTGGGAATTTTCTATATCTTGATCTGGGTGGTGGTCACATGGGTGTACACATATGTAAAAATATATTACTTTACATAGGTTAATGTTTAATTAAAAAAAAATTAACAACACAAAACCCCTCAAGGGCATGGAGTTGTTGGAAGTTGGTGCTGGCCCGTGCCAGTGGGCTCAAGGTCTCCGAGGCTATCCCCTGCAGAATTCTCCCACTACGCTGTTCTGAAGTCAGTTCTGACCTGGTGGGCATTCCATACATTCCATCAGTCACACAAATAGGATCTGGTATCTGGGCTACCTGTGCCTCATTCTTGGCATCTCTGTGCCCAGTGACTCCTTCCCACCATACTGCTCTTGTCATATTTTCTCACTAGCAGATTCCCAGTGGGCTTGCAGCTTTGTGTGGAACTCTGGCCCACTGCTGGGGGCACTGATGCCATGTTTTTCTTTTACCAGCATCTTTTCCTCTGGGTGCTGGAACCCCATCTTCCACACCTACTGTCATGGGTATTGGACTGATATTGAATAATGTTGCTGTGACCTGCCTTTGAGAACCCTCATTACCTGGAACCTCCTGCTATCGTGTCCTCTGCCTGATGGACACCCCTGATTACTGACAGGCCCCTCTGACGCCATGTATTAGGCTTCTGGACCTCTGAGAAGCAGCCCTACAGGGGGTCATTTCTTTACCTGCCTACTGGCCCAGCTGCTTTCTCTCACATCCCACCCCGCAAGGTCATGCTGATGGGACTCCAATCACACAGCGCTCTTGCCCAGCCCAGGTTGGGACAATTCACTCCCATCAGCTTCTTTGTTTCTGGATCGCCCACATCAGACAGAATAAAGAACACCCAGATCTTTCTTTAAATACCATAAGGCCTAGAGGGTAAAATGAAACGTATATTAACACTTTCTTTTGAGCTCTTTCTTGTGGCATTTCTTTGGAGAGGAAAAACTGTTTTGCAACCACCCATTAACCATGAATGCTTTTAAGTTACAGCGGGAAAAGGAGAAAGGAGACAAGATAACGACAGAATGCCTGTGAGACAGTCAACCCGAAAGGGTCACCACGATGTGCAGGATTTAAAACGTATTCAATCTGTTTCTATATTTTGTTATTCATGAGACATAAAGGGAGTGAGAGAGCAAAGTAAACATAGCCACTTAGGAGACGGATGGAGCACACACGGAAACTAAGCCACAAAATACAGCAAACGAGCAGAGCATTATAGGCAGAAAAATTACATCTGGATTGCTCTACTTAAAGAGAAGAAACATAAATCACACCACGGGGCTCATAGCAATGTGCACTGGAGTGATAATGAGCAGAGCAGCCCGGACTGCCCCCTCTCTTCCTCCCTGAGCTGAGTCCTGCGCCTCCCGTGCGAGCTGGCAGAAGTCCCGAGAGTCGGTCGTGGTCCTGGTTCTCCTGCCCAGTCCTGCCCAGTCCTGCCCAGTCCGCCCCGTACAATGCCCCTGCTTTGCATTCTCTGAGCTGCCACTGACTGTATTCTTAACAACTGCCTCCTCATTCCATTGGTTGTCTTTGACTATGCCTTTGTCTTACCTTCTCTCAGACTGAAAGCCTCCTGAAGATCCTTGTGTTATTGCACCTTTCTTCAGTGTTTTAGGCTAGAATCCTTACAAGCAGCAGGTACATGGTACATATGTATACTGAAATATACTCATAGATGTGTTGGCTGAGTAATTTCAAATGCTTGCAATTAATTTTGCTCCACAGTTGGTACTGTGAGCTGAAATTCTGCCTGTGCAGCATTTCAGGGGGCAGATGCTTAATTATCACTGAACCACCCACTATAGGACCCGATTTGGATAAACACGTCCACTTATAGCAGTCGTTTCTCTTACAATCCCTTCAACAGATGGATAAAAACAATGCTACGGGTTCAAAGATTTTTCAGTAGTAAATATTTTTGACTCAACTTCTCCCACGAAGTCTATCCGGAGAGTCACTGGGGTTAGGGTGCCCACGTCTTATAACCAATGAGCACATCTCAGAATCAGTGATCTGTCTGTTCATTCATCTATTCTTTCCAAAGTTCTTAACTTCCTTTGAATAAGAAATAAATATCAGGAAGCCTGGCCTGTCTGTATACTGTATTCTATCTGGGTTCTAAAATCAGAAATACCTAATTCTTCTTCTATACCTACAAATGTTGAAGTTGTATTCAGCCACTTTTCAACTTGGATAGTCAGTGTGATGTAGGAGAGGGTGCCTAGCATTTGTCAAGTTCTAGCCACGAGTCATACATTGAGTTCATCTTCCACATAAAAGGCAGTGAGCAGACAACTTTTCTTCTGAAAACTTGCCTTTGTTTCCTTGTCTACAAAATGAGGATAAGAGAACAAATATCTGAGTGTTGTTATAATGATTAAATTAGTCAATGTGCATTATATGTAGTCTTAGATTGACTGACACATGGTAAGTGCTCTGTAAGTGTTTGTTGAAGAAATAAAAATAAATTTAATTCTTACAGCAATGCTTTGGGATAGGTGCTTTTAAAAGCTCTTCGACCCAAAACAGTTAAAAAATAGATGATTCATTTGTTTTCTACCCTTAGATTTACAGTGGAAGCAATTTTCTCTAACCCTTGGTGGCAATTATTTGTACAGCCTAGCTGTCTCAACTTTATTTGTTTTGAATAAATAAATATAATTATATCCATTCTCAAAACCTCTAAGAAACATTTTCCCAACACCAAGAGTGAAAAGATACACCTCCATCTTTCATTTGTAACTGACTCAGTTTCACACTGCAAAGGAGAAGCTTAGCAGAATGGGAAAATGTCTTAAAATATTAATTACTTATTACTGAGTTTCATAAATTTTTTAATTTTCTGAAAGGTGCTAATAACAAGAACCTGTAATGACTCAAGGGAAACAATGACACATTTGCATTTGATTAGTTAAAATAAGTGCAGTGATATTTCAGTTAGCTGACTGTCTCTGGAAATGGACCATTTAATGTGTATACGTTTTTTCAACAATTAAATCTTGTTCCTTTGACAACAAAATCTTCAATCATTTTAACTTTTTAAAAAGATGATGGGACTATATAATCACTTTCTAATATTCAGACCCTACCAGAAAATACAAAAAATGCTGACCATAATGTTAGGTTTTTTTTGCATAGAAAGGAAGGGCATTTACTTTACTAAATAGTGTTACAGTAACACGTTCAGATATTCTGAGGCATGAAAGAATTCTCTGCCCTCAAACTGAAGGGCCTCATTGCCGATGACTCAGTAATCACTGGGTTTGGGATTTTGTATTTTTATTAGCTTCCAGAGCAGTGTGGGTCTGTTGGGTTTCACTTGTGAGTACCAGTTATTGAAAATAACTAGAACTGGTTTCTGGGGATTAAGAAAAAGAAAAAAAGCAGATCAAATAGGTATTATAAGAGCATATACCTATAACCATCTACTCAAGAGCAAGAGCAGGTGTTACCGGTGATGAATAAGAGGGGAGAGAAGGAGGAGAGAGCGGAGAGCAATAGGAGGGGACGAGGCAGAGAGTATTGGGAGCTTCCCTTTCCCACCTGAAATTGGTGTAAAATGCAGGCTGAGCCTGCCCCGGAGCTGGGAGGTCCCATGGCTGCCCTCAGGGTTCTGGTCAGACTGGCGCCACGAGGGGGCGCCACTGCATAGACCCTGCTCCAGGGAATGATGTGGCCGCTGGAGGGTGCACACACGTCGCCTTCTCTGGGGACACCATACAGATTAGGAAAATAAAGCTGCCTGGTCCCTCCCTCTGGAGGGAGTCCAGGGTGTTTAAAATATTTTAGATGTTTTCACCAAAAAGAAAACATCTTGCTTGGAAAAATCAAATCCTCCTAAGCCACCTTCTAACACGATTGATCTCAAAACCTATTTATTGATAAAAGTTAAGGACGTGATGCCTTTGGGTTAGAGAAGAAACAAAAATAATAAATAAATGGTAAAGGGCCCTAAGTAGTCTAAAAAAAATTCTGAGCAACGAACCTTGCCGTGTCCCGTGTATAACGTTTAGTTAGCGATGCCAAGCTGGTCAGACGTGATTATCGTTCTGGGATGCTGGACATGCACTTCCTGTCTCATAAATTATCCTTGGCTTTTCCCAGGCTTCAGAGTGACGGTGCCGAGTCAGGAGCCCACACATTACTGGTGCCCCCGAGAGTCTCTTGCACTGAGTAAGGATTGCACATATCTTTGGGAGAAACACAAATATACTGGACTTGGTTTTGATGTTCATTTTTATTGATATTGTGATTATTATTATGGTCTGTCCTTGTATCTGATCTGATTACTTCCCAAGGTCCTCCTGCCATGTTAGGTTCTTGGCATGGGACAACTGCTTGGGTGCTATAAACTAAAAGTCTTCTCAACCCACTCCTCCCATCCTTCCCAGAAGAAGGATTTTTGCTAAAGCTATTCCATGCATCTGTTTCCATAGCCGTATAAGGGCTTCATGACAAAGAAACTTTGCCAGGTGTTGAAATCCAATTCACTGTTTTGATAATGCTAATAGCTATCACGTGCCGAGCATTTATGGGGTAGCAGGTACTGCTCTGAGCAGCGGATGTGCATTAATTCATTGAGTTCTACAACTCTGAGGCGCCAGTGCTGTCTGGTCCTAGAGGAGGAAGGGACGCTCAGCTCAAGCAAGCAGTAGAGGCAGAACCCTGGGCTGCCGCCTTGCTGCCTCTCCATCATGTCTTTGAGGAGATGACGTGTGTCTCAAAATTCAGCTGGTCCAAACAGAGGCGAGAACCCGGCTGTAAGCTAGACTTACCTGGGAGGAGGGGAGGGGGTGCGCAGGGCATATTAAACTCCATGCACTTTACCCCAGGTCTGTAGAGACTTCCTACGGTGGGATCTTGTGGCTCTTGAGGAGGGCATGCAAGACAAAGTGGGTATCAGGATCAGCCTACAAGGGCAGCGATTTTATACAAAAGCAACATGGAAATTAAAGAAGCCACTTACAGGAAATGTCCAGAACAGGCAAATCCATAGAGACAGGAAGTATGTTAGTGGTTGCCAGTTGCTGGAGGAAGAGACTGTGGGGGAGATGGGAGCACCTGCTGGGGGTATGAGTTTCTTTTGGGGGTGATGGAAATATTCGAAAATTGATTGTGGTGATTGCTGCATGAGTCTATGAATATACTAAAAGCCACTGAAGTGTACACTTTAAATGAATGAGTTATATAGTATGTGAATATCTTAATAAAGTAGTTATTAATAATAAAAAAACTCCCCAAGTGTGCATCTGGCTCCAAGTGTCTCAAGGCAGGGGCAGCTTGTGACAACTCAGGCTTCTGTGGGTTTCATAAAATTTGCTTATTAGAGGGAGAAATGGCCGATTAATTAAATTTATATAAATAATTTATGTTGATCATAAAAAATTAAAAGCACCCATAATCTTGACACTTTAAATAATCATTGTTAACATTTTCAGGTTTATCCTTGAAGATTTTTTTCTATGCATGTACAAGTTGCATAGAGACACTGGATCTTGCTCTCTCTGTTGTGATTTTCTCACTGAGGGCTGCTCTGTCCCAGGGACTCTCTCTCACCCTGTGATGCCTGGACAGTCAGCATCCACACACCTGGGCGCCCCATCCCAGGCTTACTGAGTGAGGAACACTGGGCGGGAGGGGGAACGGGTGGTGGGGAGGGGGGAGTTGCCATCGATCTGATTTTAAAGAGCCCTCTGGGTGATCCTAATGTGCATTCAAGTTTGAGAATCCCTGCTCTACCGTGACTGGGGGAGCATGCACGTACATATGGATTCCTGCCATAATTTTTCATTGATAGTCTAATTTTTGGCTATTATATTTAGAAAAAACCACATTAGTTAATATTCCAATTTTTGGCTACTATAAGTAATACTGCAAAGATTATCCTTGTACTACCCTTGTGTACTTGTTTAATTCTTTCTTCTGATACTCTCCCAGAAGTATATTTACTGGGTCAAAATGGAAGGCTTTAAATACTTCCACTGCGCTCCGAAAGACCTTAATTTACATTTCTACATATAACATACGGGCATGCCTATACATTGCCCTACATTTTTGACGATTCTGGCTATTCTTTTAGAAAATGTATAATAATACAATAAGTAAAAAGGGTAGACCACTGTGTTTGAGCTTATATGTCTTTGATTATTGGTGATATGCAACACTGTATGTAGCTATTAACTATATTTCTTCAT
The DNA here is from genome assembly GCF_030020395.1 of Manis pentadactyla. NCBI lineage: Eukaryota > Metazoa > Chordata > Mammalia > Pholidota > Manidae > Manis > Manis pentadactyla. The sequence continues at coordinate 128,694,361 of NC_080026.1, read as the reverse complement.
TTGTGACTATCTTGTTTCTGTCCTTTACTGAATTTCTATTGGATTTTTCATATATATATTTCAGGTGGAATTTAATATATCTTTAAGTAGTAAAGATACTAATTCCTGAATCACATATATTGAACATATATCTTCTGGTTTATTTGCTTTTTACCTTTATTGTGTTTTTTTTATCAATTTAGAATTTTTAAAATTTTAATGTCATAAAATTTCGTTTTGACCATTCTTTGAAAGGACTTTTCTATCAGCTTTTATAAAAATATTTACATATCTTTTTGTTGGTACTTCAAAATTGTTTAATGCATATGGAATTTATGTTGGTGTCAGTGTCTTCTTTCCCCAGATTCTTCTGAACAGTCCTGGCTTGCCTGCTTGATCTGAAATTCTAACCTTATTGTAATTTTTTTTTTACATGCTTGAGTCGTTCTGTTTCTGAATGTCCTGGTCTAATTAATCTGTCTCTTTTGGAGTCAGTTTAGATTATCAGAATTTTAATACATTCTAATAATTGGAAAGGCAAATGCTCTACCATTAGTCTTTTTTCCCCCAGTCTTTTTCTGTTTATTCCCATACACCATTGTCTCCATACAAACTTTAGTCAAGTTTGAAAAGCAGTATTGGAATTTTGATTTGGATTGCATTAAATTCACAGCATGAATTGTCAACATTACTCTCTTTAAATCTCAGGTCTTTCCATCGTGGGACATGGTATGTTTTCTACAATTATTCAGATAGCCTTCTGTGCTCCCGAGGAGAGTTTGTGGTCCTTAACATTTAGATTGTAGCTGTCTTTTGGTGACTTCATTTCTAGGCATTACACTGTTATGACTGAAGCATGTGTAATCTAAGTGGTTATGGATACATTATTGATTTTGGTAAACTAAATTTATAGCTGTGTACCTCATTGAAGCCTCGTGTTAGATCTAGTATTTCCTCGTGGATGTTTCAAGGGGACAGTGATGATTTTTGTCCGCAGTTTCCAATGATTCCTATTGTTTTGTGGGTTTTTTTCCTATTGTATTAATTGGCACTTCTAGAATAATGGTAAATAATTGTTTCATTCCTGCCTTTTAGTGGCAGTTCTTTTCCTGTTTTATGGCTAATCATGATTCTGGCTGTTAGTTTGAAAAACCATACATTTTAGACACACACAGACACTGTCCATCTATCACTTCTGCTAGTAGCTTACATTCTTGGTTTACTAAGAGTTTTTTTTTTTAACATGGACATTACTTTTTATCAAATGTCCTTTCAGGCTCTATTAACAACAAAATTATAATGGAGCTCATTAAATCTGTGTGTATGTGTTCATGTTGGGAGGTGGGGGGTGTAAATCAGGCATCCAAGTTGATACACACAGTCTCAAAAATGATGGTGAAATTTCACTGATGTTCTCAGCTTTCCTGCCCACATGCCGTTCACTTAGTTATTTTACAAAATGGGGCTAATGTTTGCTCAGTGATATTACTATTACTATCATTATTATTATTAGGTTGCTCCATATGAAACTGCCCTTTTTATAGGTAAAATATGGTCATGTATCAGCAATTTCAGATGATCCAACCTAACATTATTAACAATGACCATTTACTAGCTATTATATACCAGCAACTGTATCAGTATTTTCTCCAGGCCCTATGGTTTTTATTTCAGTAACAACTTCATGCGGTAGGAACTACCATCCTGAGCTACAAATGAGAAAAGCTCAGAGAAGTTAAGGGCACAGTTTAAAGCCACACAGCTAGTAGTAAGTGGGCAAACCAGGAGGAAGGTTCAGACTTGAACCTTCTGGCCCCAAATCTTAGGCTTTGACAACAAGACAGTCTTGGATTTGCTTTGTTCACTGGTTTTCACTGACCCGAGAAGGTGAGGCAAGTCAGTCCAGTGCTCATTTCAGACTCCCAAACTGGAGAGGGCGTTCACACCCACCTTTCTGTTGTCCTAATTTCATAGTTTCCACTCCCTAAAGTGGGAGCTCTCAAAAGGTGGCCTGGGAACTTGTTAGAAATGTAAATCCTCACCCCACCCAGGCCTATGGAATCCGACTGGGGTGGAGCCGGCACTCTGTGTTTTAGGAGGCCCTCCATGTGATTCCTGTGCAGGAAGGACATCGGAGTTCGGCTGCCCCAGGTAAACAGTCACCACACCTGCCCTGTTCGGAGCAGTGGCTCTACACCAGAGCTGAGCCCTTCCACCGGGGGTCGCTATAAGGTCATAGAGTATAGTCTTAATTTATATTTCCACAGAGGCACTTTGGGGCCCAACAGAGGGTGACTGGGTTGCCTGAGGCTCTGCAGGAAGCACGCGGCTGAGTCTCTGTTCGAAACTGGCTCTGAGGACAGTCAACGGCCTTACCAACTGAGTTCAACTGCCCTCTCTCATGAGGTCTCCTCTGTGGAGTGGCTTCAGGAAAGGATGGATGGGGAGAGAGGGCACCGCCGTAGGACCAGGGCTTTGGGGGAGATGAAGCAGCTCCTCATCATGGGCATCCCTGTGATGGGGAGGAAGGGAGCAGCGGTTTTGGTAAACATGCTCCCTTGGGGAGGTGGGGGCACTCCAGAGCAGGTCCCTTGTTTCGTTCGCACAGGCCAGATGCTGTTAGCCAGGCACCCTGCAGCACCTGCACTGCACCGCAGAATGCCCAGTGTGAGTCGGGGGCTTTGTATGTCCAGGGTCTTACTGGGAATTATCCAATGGCAGGAATAAGGGTGATACTGTTTGCAGAGCGAAGGTGGAAAATCAGACCCGGGTGGAGGAGGATTTATTTTTCTGCCACAAGGCTGAGGGGGGTGCTCTTCAAAAGTTCACTGACTGTGGCACTAAGTCTCTCCGTTTGGAAACAGTCTTGGTCGACACGGGCAGATTCCCAGCTAATACTGTGCACACCCCTCTATCACCAAGCATCCAATTCCCAGAGAATTTTGCAATATAGTGACAGTAATGGAAAGCAAAACGATCTCTAAATAATGGTTTAAGATGGCTACTTGATAAAGGGGACCGCAATAATTATGATCAATGGAGCATGGACTCAATATATATTGCCCATTTAGATGCACCAGATTAGCTTAACAGCTTTCTTTAATGTTCTGAGTATTTTGTGTGCACGTGTGTGTGTGTGTGTGTGTAAGAGAGGGATGAAGGAGAGGGAGGAGGGAGACAAGAGGGAGAGAAGAGGCAGCTGCTATGAGCATTACTTGGCTTCATATTGATCAATGTGGTTGAGGTGACACAGTGCTGAGAAAGGAAATTGAGATTCAGAAGTTGTGTGATCCAATACGAAGAGAAAGCGCTCGTATGTCATGTGTTTCAGACAGGCCTTTGTGGAAGGAGGTGGAAGCAGGGGCAGGGGCAGAGGAGAGACACCTGATAGGAGTTTAGTCATTATGCAGAGAGCACTTGCTGGCTGATGACTTGGTGTAATCAGGGAAATTAGGCATGCAGGCGGCCAGCCAAAAGAATCCCTCAACATCCCAGAGTGTAAGTACCATAAACTAAGTGAGCTGGACAGGACGCGTTTTGGAAAGCTGGGCAAGCCATGGAAATGTGTTTTACCAGGAGTGGGGGAAATGATTTACTTGACATTAGTCCTAATCCTCCCCTCTCCAGCCCCCCTGGGAAGGAAATTTTCCATGACAGCCTGTCTAGAAATCTGGGTCCGTTCCCTACCTTTTATGTTTCTGGGTTGATCCCAGGTAACACACAGGGTCTGTGTTCAACGTGTAATGATGAGGGCAGAATGCCAAGTGGGCTGAAATTCTTTGGATAATGAGGATAAAATGATGGCAGTCTTAGTCCTGACTTGCTTTGATTTGTCAGTTGAAATAAAGGTCCCCGTCTCCACCCTTTCATGAAAGGACATCAGTAGGAGGTGTCACTGTTCACATGAGGAGAGGCCAGTCCCCTAAGCCCGATAATCTCCGCTGACGTCCCTGCTGACTGGGGGTGGGTGAGGGGCTAATTGGCTCAGTGATTTTTGGGCCTGGAAAGCTAGCTGGCGTTAGCCGGTAATAGAGAATGACAGAGGCTGGCGTTCCCGGAGCACTTACTGTGTGTGGGTGCTTTAGTGCGGCTCTTCCCAAACTCTGAGGTACACCAGTCACCCAGGAAGCTTGTTAAAAATGCCGATTCTGATTCAATAGGTCTAGGGTGGGGCCTAAGGGTCCACATGCCTGGTAGGATCCCAGGGTGGGGCCAAATGCTACTGGTCAGCAGATCACGCTTAGAATAGCCAGGGTCCGAGGCCCAGCCTTACTGGAGTCTCACGTGAACCCCACAAGGTGGGGGCTATTATTCATCTCATTTTACAGACGGAGACTGAATTGATGCTTAGGTCCAGTGTCTTGCAGAATGTTCCACAGCCCTTAAAGGACAGGTCTGAGACTCAAAACTAGGCGCTCCATCCTTCCATCTGGCTCTCCCCTTGGTAGCAGCCATGGAAATACACGGCAGACAGGGAGATGGGAGCAGCCTGGGTTCCTGAGGGACTGTTTGGAGGAAAGACATCCCACAGAGTCATTCAGCCCAGACGGCGTGAGCTAGCAATACACTCGGCTGTGCGATGCCACTGAGAGTCCGGGACTCGTCCGTTGTCTGGTGCCGTGGCCAGCAATCCTTCTTATCTGGATGAGCACCATCAGCCTCCTAAGCACTCACTGTGCTCTCACAGTCCCATTTGCCCCTGGTCATCAGGCCCAGAGCATCACATTGGGAGCTAGCTGCCCAAGTGGGGCCACAGAGAAAATGGATGTAAGGGTGGGGGGCCTGACTGAGCCCTGGGAGGGAGAAGGGGAAGCCTCTGTCACTTTTAAGCCTGCAGAGTGACATGGCTGGGCCTTAGGGCTTCACTCAGAGCTCCTCAACACCTCAGACCAGTTTCCAAATGCTGCAGCCTTGGTTAAACCCAAGACACAGTTTGCCAAGTGCTTCCTCCCCCACCTTAAGTGTTTAGATTGTGTAGAATTTGAGTAAAATTTAATCCAGATGTTTCTGATTCCCTTAAGTTTAAATCACCAGAAAATGCTCTTAGGTTGCTATTTGATGTTGAAGAGGTTTTCCAAGCATTTTCCCCCTTCTTAATGGGAAAGGTCACATTTGGGTAGGGGTAAAGCCGTCCCATGCACCTACAGGTTTCATCTAATTTGATTTGAAAACCCATTTTTGTGACATCTGAGTCAGAAGTCAATTTTACTTTGACCTCCTTTTCAAATCCTGCAGGAGAGAAGCTGGAGATGGTGGGGCCAGTTCACAAAGTATCTGCCCCCCTATCCCTTGGAATACTGTTCACACCTGTCTTTCAAGGAACATTCTGTGGTGTGTGCGTCCCCTGGCACTCCCCTCTCTCCAGCTCTCCCAGCTCTCCTGGGCATGGAAAGGCTGAGCTTGTGGTAGCAGCAATGGGGTCCACAGTCAGGGACCTGAAGATAAGAAATGCCTGGCAAAAACCATCCCCTGTGGAGTGAGGTGACATTGATGGTGCAACCCCCATCCAGTTTGGTGACTCACAAGATCAAGTCCACAATCCTGGGCTTTGCATCTGCTGCTCCATTTTCCCCCTAGCCCCCCATCCACTGACAGATGTGGTTCCTCTTCCCTCCTGGGCTCATGTCCACTTTTGCCCTCTGTTCATGTCAGCCCCCTACATGTCTCAGAACCTGCCACCTCCATGAGCCTTCTTCGGCCACCCCGGTGCACAGAAAGCCAGACTGTGAACTTCCCGAACTTGCTGTCTGCCCCTGAATCATATGGGTCTTGTGTTCCTTTGGCTCCTGGATGTTTTCTCTTCCCAGCTTGAGGACAGGGGCGCTCGTGCAGACTCTAGTGAAGGCGTATGCCCTGCATCAACTTAAGAATACATCAGTGGTGACCTGGAAGGTTGGTGGCCTGCTGCAGCTCTGGCAAAAATTAAATGAATGGCTCCATTTATATTTCATGGGGAAAAATAAACCATAAATCATAGGGCTGCAGTGACCGTAATAGCCATAAACCATTATGACTACTTTCTTGGTGTAGGAGAGAGGGATTTGTTGAAAAAATGTAGGTGTATATTTCCAGAATGTAAATCTGATCATATGCCTCATCTGTTTAAAACCCTCAGTGGTTTGCTAGTTCTCCCAGGGTGGAGTCCGAGCTCTTAATTAGGACTGTAAGCCATGCTCAGGCTGGGCCTGTGCGCCTTCTGACTTCGTCTTCTACCCCTCGGTGCTCATGCGCCAGGCTCCTGCCTCACTTAAGGGCTTCTAGGGCCTTGGGTGGGCATTTTCTCTCACCACTGCACCTTCAAGCAAGATCTTCTCTTCGGTGACAGGGTTCTGTCCTCTCCACAGTTACTTGGTTAACTCTCGTCCCATAACACAGGAGCTCATGTGTCCCCTCCTGCACAAAGTGGCTTCTTGGCCCTCTGTCTGAGTTAAGTGTCCTCTGCTGTGACCTTGGAGCACCATGGATATATCCTCTCCTTGCATCAACCCTGGCTTATTGCACCCCATTTTATTGCACGTGTCTCCCTAGACAATGTGCTCCCTGAGGACAGGGACCATTTCTCATGGGTAGGTTAGAATCTCTCAATGTTTGGTTCCCCAAATGAACAAATGAATGCTTCGTCGGAAAGGTGGCAGCCAAGGCCTTGCGGGTCGGAGCAGCATTCATCATGCACCACTCCTCTTGAGTAAAGCCTCTGCTGGAGAGAATCAGTGGCTTTTGGGCACTGGAGCGGGGGCGCCATTTGTACTTACAATAAAGCCATCTTTTACGGAAGGTTCCAGCAAATCCTCTTAAATAACTTCATTTCTATCTATGCCTTTATTGACATATATTCTTGCTACTGAAAACCTGTCATGACAATTTCACATTTCAAAGTGCTGAAAGAATGTGCCGAGGTTGAAACTTTTGCCATTTGCTGGGATGTTAACTTTTATTCCCGGATATTTTTTTTCCCCAGCTGGCTTTTCTCTACCTGCTAATGGAGGGTTATAATGGAAAGGCTGCCAGATCCATCAGCTGCAGCGTGGTGAACATCACCATTATAATACAGCCGGCGACAGGTACCTGAAGCCCGTGGAATGACTCCTGACTGAATAGAAGAAGCAATTTTAAGGGGGTGATAAAGCATGCCAGATCCAAGATTAAGGACTGCATCATTCCCCTGCAGAATAGTTGAAGGATTATGATAAAGAAGGGGGGCCACAATCATTATCTTTTTCAAAGTGGCTCTAAACAGTCCTAATAATGGGGTATCTGAACTTCTAATGACACTGAAAAAGAGGGCTTTCTGTTGTTGCACACGTTTGCAAAAGCATATAGAGACAAAATCCTAAAGAATTTGCCTCAAAATAACCTGCCAGCCAAACTTTTGCCAAATATACTCATTAGTCACATTTACTACAACTCTCTCTGGCTAAGAAGCGGGATGAAGATTTTTGAGATGATAGAATGGGTGATACACAAATATTTTGGGTGAGACGTAATCAGTTAATTGGTTTATTAAATTATAAAACCATTGTTTGCCCGAAAGAGCAATAAAACTAACTAAATGAATAGTCACCTCTTTGAAGACTTCTTACATTAATTATGTTTATGCATCACTTGCAGCAGCTGTGTTAGACAAAGGGCACTTTATCTTTACATGCCATAGCTACAGTGTATTGTGGCTCAAATATGGCACCGACTTTATGTCTACATAATTACAGAAATCTTATCCCTTTTGTGTTTGCACATCATTTTCGGTTTTTTGGAATAGTTAAACTCCATTTTACTTTTTAATAACATTTTAGAAATCATTGTGATTCAGGTAAACAGAATTTGATTGCTTTGATGGATTGAAAATGGTTAGCTCAGCCCGAGTTTATTTGATTTGTTTCTTCAGGGATTACAAAGAATAGGATTTTATCTCCAGACTGACAAAAGAGACAAACTCTGCATTTTTGCCTATGTAGTGGCCGAGCTGCTAAGCCACACAGCTCCTCCACAGGGGAAATACATTAGGCAGGAGCTGGGTTTTTATTCACGATCAAAGTTTTCCCTCCATCATACATTAATGGGGGAGCAGGGAGAGAGGCATGTTTTAGTCCTATTTTACTTAGCAGAATTTTAGTAAAAGAAAACCTGGGTTATTGCATGGCCCTAAATACAACAGATCCCAGGGAGATAATTTGGTGAAACAATGCCTGTCCTTAGGAATGGTCACTTTAGGTATCGGCCCATCTGTTAATTGGCTGGGTTTTGAAAGACAGCTTGCTGATTACTTGCCAGGCTTCACATTGTCACATGTTCCTGGGGATTCCAAAACTCTGATCCAAGACCCAGGCAGATTGCAAGGTGTTTCTGATACTGCTCTTCATTCTACCTGGTGTGACCTGACACTGGTGTGGCAGGAAGAGATCAGGAAATGTTGATGTACCATGCAGAGAAAAGGTACAACCTGTTGCAAATACCCTTACTCAGCACAGCTTTCTTGCTCAGAAGGGGTGGGATCTGCCTATTTCCTGGTTCTTTAGGAAAGCACAACCCTGCCTCTTTCCCAAAACTCCTTTAAATCTCGACATCGTGGGGAATGGGAGCTGCAGAGCCGTGCAGCTAGACAGCTCAGAGTTGTTGTGTTGCAGAGACCTGTACAAACCCTGTCGTGGGCAGTAGCAAAGTGCTGGGAGGGAGAGGAGTAGGGATTTAGTAAGATAGCCTGCATCTGGATTCCTGCCCTGTCTCATCATCTGTGCGACCTTGGACACATTTCCAAAACCCACTCATCTCAGTTTTCTCCTGTGGTCACTGGAAGGATTAAATTAGTCAATGTAATCTTTTGACACCATGCCTGGCATGGAGTGGATGTCCATTGAATACTTCCTGATCCTGCTAAGTGTCTATGGAAGGGGTGGCCATTGCCCCGAGAATTACCTTTTGGTTGAGAAGGCCATACATAGATAAGGGACAAATATTTGAAACACATTGCCATCTTTTTGTCCTAAAGGTCCCTAATGAGGGATAGCATTTTAATACAACCCATATATGGTTACAGGAAACCTGTGACATTGTGTTGGGGTCTTTTGATTGTGACTGGAACAGACCAATTTCATATAGATTCCTTGCTAGGAACAATGGCAAACATTCAGAAAATAACCACATGTAAATAACCATCAGGTCAAATCTCATTACAACAAATCCAGGCTATAAAAAGCAAAGAACAACCACCTAAAGTGTCCCTTATGGCACCAAAATGTTCCCTAGCCTTTTAATTTTAGCTGGTTAATTGATTTAAGAAAGTAAGTGATGCAATGAAAATAATAGTTTGGGTAATGCTTTGAAATTTTATGCAATGCCATTTGGTTTTAATGTAAACCTAATACCAGGAGCATGCAGAGTAACATAATCAGAATTAGGAGATGTTAATCAAAGAAAGCTCTCAGGTGGAGGTGATTTTTTTTATTTTTTGAGAAGAGGAGGACAATTGAGACTGGGAACATTGTTTCTGCACAAAGGCAAGAATGATCACAGTAAAGGTGGAAAGAGAGGCCAGCAGTCTGCGAGGGAAATGAAAAAGGCTGGCTGATGGTTAAAGGAAATGACTCCCAGGTTAAGGATCTCAAGAGACAGGGTGATATTTGGGCCAAGAAATGAATTGTACTGGAGGTAGAGCAGAATTTATTTAACTTTCAGGAAACTGGCAACTCTGATGATTTTTCATGGCCTTTAAGCTTTGAGTATGCCACAAGCCTTCTGAATCTCCCAGATCAAATGATTGCTTTCAGCATCACCTGGGAGGAGTTGACACGTCTTGCAGATACTGGCACACAGAACCCAGTTCTCTTTCTTTTACTGTTTACTGCGCTATGTGTTTCCCTTGCGGTTGTAATGATGAGTCCAAATTGGCACAGAAGCAATCTCCCTGTTCCAAGCTTCTTTTCTCCCCCTGGAGTTCTTCAGGAATAAGACAAGAAACAGGACCCATGGTGCAGGCAGGAGTGTTCATGGAGGTGAGGAATGGGGAGCCTGGGGTAAGGGGCAGGGATGGACCTCACCCCATGGGGCAGGGGAGTTGATGAGCAGAGCTTTCCAGTTTCCATGGCCACAATGGGTGTCCTTGAATGTGCTTCCCAGGTATCCACATGACAGTCCTAAGTCCTAAGGAACTGAGCTGTAAGACAAAGCTTCTGCACCAGAGGTCAAAAAAGAGTCTATAGACCAAGAGAGAACAGGGTGGAGCCCTGGGCAGACAGATTTGTGAGGTCAAGACCACAGGAGTCTGCACTAAAGGTGACAGGTATGATAGACATGAAGACAGGCCCCCAGATCTCCACCAGGGAAGGCCTTGCAGCCCAGCTTCCGGAAGTGGGATCAGCAGATAGCCCCCAGTTGTGAGCTCCCCTGGGGCCCTGTGGGGAAACTAGAAGTTCCCATGGCCAAGATCCTCACCTGACCCTAAACTACTTGATGATGTAATTGGCCTCCTGCTAGGCTACTGCTTCCACACCCTAGGCAATATAAAGAGCTCTGCCCAGTGCTCTGGATGGAGACAGAGATGGAGGTGGATTAAGGGCTTGCAGACTGCTGGATGCAGATGTGATTCTGGTGATCTGCCTACTGCCTGAGAAGAAAGCTGGATATAAACCCTTTTACCCCAAGAATGTTCTGTTGTCATTCCTCGGTCTTATCAAATCCATAGTAAACTTGCCTGGGGCTGAAACCCTCAGGCAAGACAGGCCCCTTCAGCTGTACACAGCCCCCTGCCTGGGGTCACACCCTTCTTTAGGGAAGCCCACATCCAGTGAGCGGATCACACATGCCAGGAGTATAAAGGTCAGGCCACTTCACGTCCACATGGGACACCTCTACCAGGCAATATTCGTTTCAGAGCTCCTGAGTCAGTGGAGTTTGTTATGATTGAATGTCTTACCTTCTGCCCGGTCCCAGTTCCTCTCCCTCCTTCCACAGGCACTGATCCCCAGGGACCATCTGGCAACCCAAATTCCATCACACACCACCTTCCAGAAAACTCAGCCCGTGCCAGTAGGAAAGGACTGTGAACCCGAAGCCAAGAGGGAGGGCAAGAAAGCTTTGCAGACAACAGGTGCTCACCACTTGGAGGCTGGATTAAGCAGCCCACAGGCACCACCAGCAGGAGAGTAGGCAGAATTTTGGAGAGTCATGAAGACAGGAAATGTGTAGCAATCTGATGGGACCATTTGCCTTGACACTACACCATTAGGTGGTCCTAATGGCCTCCCTGGGGCAGGTTGTCGTGTTGGGGTGTGGATGACCTGGAGCCAGCAGGTGAGACGGCAGGTGAATAGTTTCACCTGGCTAGAAAGAGGGACTACCAAAGAGACGAAGGCACTAAAGGTAAGTCCTGGGGATTCTGTGTATCCCCTTTCTTCTTAGGCCAAAGCATCTCATGGCAGGTACTGTATCTACATGTCTGTGTGCACCATGTAGCCATGTAGTTCATGACCGGAGTATAAATACACAGACATATCACTGTGTTTGATATAAAGAGCAACTGCAGCCTAAGCCAGGGAGCAGAGGAGGGTGGCCCAGCCCAGGCTCTTGGGGATTGTGGGTCCTGGTTGCTATGGAAGAACTGCTTTGGTTTTGCTGCACACAGTCTCTTCTATGGCTCTGAAAACCTTTCAGCATTCAGACCTCAAGTACAGAAAACAATGGCTGACAGGCACATTTCCAGCCAATTTACAAAGATGTAAAGTTGTCTAACTTGGTATTGATTTCTTTGCTGGTCAAACATGCCCATTACAGTTGGCATGTCATGTCACACTCTACCTTCTTTTTATCAATCTGCTCTTAAAATCTATTCCTCCAAGTGTGCCACACATGAATTTCAGAAACAGAAGAGTGTTTCTGTTTGCACAGCAAAAGATACCTGGAGCACCTTTCCTCCACAGGGATAATGTGCCTGAATCTTGCTGGAAAGGAAAAAATGCATTCAGGTTTTGAGAAGTAAAAATGATTTCACTTCAAGGAAAAAGTTCTGGAATCTGTGTAGCTTAGCTCCTAAGGCAGTCGCAGCTGATGATTAATTCCTAATGAAAGCTAAACTTACAGCAATTTTGCTTGATGTTTCCATTTCTAATTTACCTTTTATATAATTTAAATAGGAGAGTGAGCATTTTGGAGATGTGGGGAAAGTACCTCTCTCACAGAAGATATTATTAGGTTCAGTCAATGCCCTAGATGAAGCTTTCTGGCGAAGACAGGTGAAAGGGTCCTTGAATTTGCATTTATTCCGTAAACATACTTGTGATTTCTGGAGGGAAAGTTCTTTATAGAGTATATAGTTCATTATGCTATTTCTATGTTGCTTTCAAATTCTGAGAGGCCTTTGAGCTGTGACCTCCAGGATAGCTACAGACAAGCAAAAACAAGAAAAAGGCTAAGGGATTTTGGATGTCAGTTTAGCAAATTAATTCTAAAAGAGCCTCAGCTGACAGGAAATGATGCGGTCAAAAGTTTTACTCGCATTTCCTGTGCATTGTCTTGCTTCTCAACTGGGATATATTTGATGGTGGGAAGACTCATTTTCCATTTTAAACAAAGTCCTTTTCTGATTTCAGACTTACTTCTTTTAATCTAGCCTAATGTCTCTCAGATCTCAATCCCATGGGCAAATGGCAGCCCGTGTACTTCTTTAGGTACATTTGATTTCTTGGTCTTCTCTTTGGCCAGGTCAGGGATAGAGCACCAAAACACGGCCTAATTTCTTTCCTTAGTGAATCATGGGATGCCTCATAAACTTAGGGCATGTATCTTATGATTGGAAACCACACCTGAGTAAGAAAGTATGGTGAGTTACCACATTCTACCCGTCTCCACTGCCTGTGAGAAGGGACTGCATGACTCCAGTGGGATGATGGTTTGGGGTTGATGAGATTCTTTGATTTGCGATCTATTGGGGGCAAGGCTGTCCCTGAAACTGTTTATTTCTGCAAATGAGTGCTCTGACTGCCATTCTTACTATCCTAAGAATACATCACTGAATGTTCTCTCTTGATATCTGTCTTCCTGGTCAGAAAAGATAATTTCTTCTTCGTCGTAAATAGTTATTAATCCCCAAAGCATATAGTTATCATGGTAATGAAAACAATAGCAGTCATTTTTTGAGCAGCTACTGTGCACCAGGCACTGTGCAAAATATGTTATAGATCTGCCATTTCATTTTCCCAATAATTTTAGGATAAAGACTTTACTGTCCCCACTGAAAATGAGGAAACAGGTTTAGAGAGATTATTCATTTGCTGGAGGTCACACAGGGTGAGCACCATGTCTGTGTGACCCCAAAGCCCAAGTGTGTAACTGCTGTGCTGAACTGTCACAAACAGGACTGGGGTTCCTGGGGATCTTCATGTAATGTCCCATCAAATTCATTACTGCCATCTCTTTGTACATGTGTGCAAAAAATTCTCCAGACCCAGAAGAGCTTGGCTATAAAGAATATATCATCAGCTTGATTCAATATAACTTAGATGTTCAGTATACATTAAGCACATATAATTGATATTCACCAATTATTATTATTAAATGTCAATTTATTGACTACAATTAAATAGGTATATACTAAATAGTAAATAGTGATTGTGCCCATTTAAACTTCCATCAGCAATGTAAAGAATTTCCACTTCCTCCATATCCTTGTCTGTATATGGATCTCGTATGCCTACTTTTTCTTTAATGGCTAACAAGATGGGAGCTGAATTCCATCTCCCTGAGGCTTTGATCAGCATTTTCTTCATTACGCAGAGGCTGTGCATTATATTGGCCATTTGTGTTTCCTCTTTTGTGAATTGTCCGTTCATGTATTTCTCTTCATCTATTGGGTTATTTGCCTGTTAGAAAATGATTTATAGGAATTCTTTATGTAGCTTATTTACTAAGATTGCACTGGTCATATGTGCTGCATATATTTCCTTCTAATCCTCTGTTAACTTCAAAGTGACTTTTATGAAAGTTTTATGCTGTATAATTGTATACATTTATTTTTGCTGCTTTTTTTTTTGGCTAGGTGTTTTTGCATATCATTTATAGGTAGTCTCCTGTATTTTATTCTAAACTTTTGAGTTTTGGTGTTCACACTTAGGCATATAGTACATCTGAGATAGATTATTTTTTTCTATAGTTTGAGGTATAATCTAAATTTATTTTTTGCACATAAGAATAACTAATTCTCCCGCTAGCATTTATTATGACTCCATTCTGTCTACTCTCCTATATCCAGTTTCTGTGCATATATGCATTTGTTGCTGAACTTTCTCTTCTTGTGTCAATACTGATTTAGTTATGCCCCTTTATAATAGGCAAGTCATGCTTATTTGTGGTTCTTCAAATGGCTTTTGTTATTCTGAGTCATATGGATTTTAGCCTCAGTGTGCCAATAATCTACTAAAAAATAAACTTGTTGTCTGATGAATTAAATTCACTGATCTTTGCACTGTTCAAGGGTTTGCTCATAATTGTGTACTGGGTTTCACCCACCAGGAGAATTCACCCATTAAAACAATTCATCGGCAGCTCACCTGAACTATCTTAAGCACAAATGTTGAGACCCATTTTAAAACCCTCATTCTGTGTTTAATTAAATAAAGGTCAGTATTTCAGTCAATTTGATTAGAAAACTGAATCTGAGGTGTATAGGTCAGAAGATAGTAACTTTGGGGCACTGTAATTGTAGATAAGAAATACATGAAATCGTATGAATCATGAAAAAAGAAGAAAGCCATTCCTGCTTATAGTGTAGCCTTCTAGATGCATTTTACAAAGGCATCCACTAGAGGGCAGAAGGAGCATGAGAGTCCCACTGGCTTCCCTGGAAAAAGGAAGAGGAACGAAACGCGTCCTTAGTTCCTACTAGGACCAAGGCAAGCTCAGTGTGTTGAGCAGGTACAAACGTTTTTTGGCAGAAACGTTTTTCAGCTGCTATTCAAGATGGCAGTTCCTGCTGGTCGTATCTCAGTTGAAACATTTTTTTCCCATGGCATGGTGAAAGAGAATCTCACTTCCTAATTGTTGAGATCAAATCTTTGACTTTTGTCATAAGGAAATACTGTTTAATGAAGTTAAACAGGAAAACCCCACCTCAACCACTTCTCAGAATCTCAAACAGCCTAATGCAAAGTCAAGTGACCCACTTAATGAAATAGGGGACTATTTCCCACGGGGCTATTTCCTAGCTGACAGCACTATTTTGTGTCCACTGATAAAGGGTTCTATTTATTTAATTGAAAGTTGGTGGGTGTGTATTTCATGTCCTAGGCATTATTTAGTGACAACCTGTCCACCTTTGCTTGAATTTTCAACCCAAAAAACATACTTTCTAGAGTACTGGTTTTTCATAAGTGGGAAGAATACACACTACAATTCTCTTTGCCAAATGAAATAAGCCAAGATATGAATGTGGTTTTTCCATTCAGGCTATGTAGACGGTAAGAGATGCTGAGTCCTCTGTGGGGGCCTCACCTTCAGTTCAGGATGTCTTGCTTAGTGCCTGCGAGGTGTTCATTGTTTGAGGTACCACGGGCCACGGTCTTGCTTTTAATTCATGGAATCTCACTTGGGAGAGATGTCTTCAGACTGGGGAAGTCATTTCTCCAATTTGATCCTGTAAATGAAAAAATGATGTTTAATATGGATCTTGAATTTGACTAACTGTACAGTTAGATATGTTTATTGTTATTATTTAGTTCAAAACCTCTTTCTTAGATGCCTTCTTTTGGTTTCCTATGAAATTCTTCCTTATTTGTCCTCATGGCCAACGCCAGCTGGAACCTCAGCTCTGAAGTCCCCTCCTCCGGATGCTTCCGGGGACTTTACCAGGGGAGGGCGGCTGTTCTTCCCCTCAGTTTCCTTTGCCCTTGTCACTGGTATGGCCGCTGCTGGTTTCCATGTTCATGTCCCTGTTGGACCACAAGGCATGAAGAACAGAGGCCATGGGTTGCTGTTCATCTTTGGGCCCCAAACACCAGCACAGGTTTGCACACACAGCATAACTCAGCCAATATTTGATGTGAAGTTCAACAGTCTCTCCCCAGTCCTGGTGCACAATCTCTGGACAGCACCTCCAAGTTTTCACTCATCTGTCACAGGGAAACCCTGCATGCTGCTTTGATGCTGGCAACTCCAGCCACATGGCTCGGCTCTGGGCTGAAATTCTGGCTGGGCGTGTTCTCCAGAGCTCTGCAATATCTGAGAACTGATTTACACTAGCCTAAATCCAAGTCTTTTGACACTTCAAAAAGTTAAATTTTTCTCATTCATATAATAAATGGCTTTCTTGTGCCCAGGAGTTTAAGGTTTATCTCCTGGGAGGACAAGAAAGGGTAATGAAAAGAACATGGCCTTCTGTATCAGCTCATAGATACTCAAATATTTGCTGCATAAATGAAAAAAATGAATGAATTAGTTGTTCACTGGCTTGGAAATATTAAATACACTAAAAAGAATGCATGCATTAAGTGCTTACTGCATGCCAGGGGTTATACTAAGTGCTTTCTTTAAAGTTTTATCTCATTTAATCATCAAAAAAAATTTGAGGCAAATATTCTTGTTAGCTCCATTTTACAGATAATAAAACTCAAGCTCAGAGAGGTTCAGTAAGTCTTCCAGTGCCACACAGCTAGTGTCTGAGCCATGATGTGCATCCGGGCATTTCGGTTGAAAAACCCTGTGCTTTTAACCTCTGTACTTACAGAAGAGGTCCTGGGACATCGGACACATTAGATAAATAATAGAAGTTTTCCTCTTCTAATTAGCATCAGACTTACCTTTAAGATCCTCAGTGGGGAACAACTTCAACTGGGGGGCACCATGAGGGGATGGGACAGAAGCCAGAATTTGCCCTCCTAAATCTGGCCTGAGCGATAGAAAGCATCTTTGGCCTGAAGAAGTGTAATACAAAGAAAACCCTAATTACTACAGCTAAGTAATTAGAAGATCTAACCTATAAATCATGGTGCAGCAACCTCTTTAATTATGTGCACAATTAAAGAGGTGACTAAGGCACATTCTTCCCTAGATGAGCATATTTAATATCCTATTATGGCAACAAGTTTCAAGCTGATTTATTGTTATTTTGTTTGGTCAGATGATTTTTCTGCATTTTAATGTGTTTTGTGGTTACATATTTGCTGTGAACAAACAATGCTTTTCCCAGGTAGTGTGCTGTAAAGGACTGGCTGCACGATTTGTTTACTATTCCTTTAGGCCTCTCAGAAATCAAACAACATTATGTACTTATTTTTAAGTAGCTGCACTAAAATCTTAAACAGCTTCTTTAGAGTCTTTCTTTCTCTGCCAGAATGTACACACACACACACAATATTTGAAAAATGATCAATTTCCTTGACTCTTATTTTTGACACGTGGATATGAAATTTTGATGTGAAACTCTACTAACTATACAATCAGAAGAAGCATCTATTAACTCTGCGAAGGTACCTTAATTCAAAGGCACTAAAGACAACACATTTTAGCATGCATGTGGTATTAACATCGGCACACCACTGAAATTTAAAATACCAGCAGCAATAACAATATAACAGAAAGAAGTTTTAAACATGCAATCTGAAAGCTTATGTTCCGGTTCAGCGGCGTGGTGGGAAGACTCCAGGCTTTGGAATCAGGTACACTTGGGTTCCAATCCGAGCTCAATAGCCTGATGCAAGTAGTTTAACTTCCCTAAATTCCAGTAGAAAAGTAGTAATCCCACCGGCTCAGCAGGGGCGCTCTCGGGCCGGGGACCCTGCGGACGAGCGTCTCGGATGCTGTGGGTCCTCTGTTCTGGCTGTGGCTGCCGTCGCCGCCCGAGTAACTCGGGCCTCCCTCTCCCAGAATCCAAAAGAAGTTCAGTCAGACTCCAACAGCCTCGGCCGTAATTTGTGTGTCCCTAGAGGGCCCTTTCTTGAAAGGGCAGCAGAGGGAAGACTACGCACGGCACACGGCGGGGCTTCTGACACAGCGTCTTTATTCAACTTGCTCCCCAAAGGGCCCCAAATCTTTTTTCTCCCCCCGCCTTATTTTTTCTCTAAACCTCAGCCCACCCAGTCCCTCTCTGCCACCTCCGGCCCCCTTGAGCTGCCTCCCCCAGCGTCCCGCGTGTTTTCCTTCTCCAGGGGGAGGTCTGCGCGCCCCCTGCCGCCCGTGGCTCCCGGGTTCTCAGCGGCTTCCCATCTGCGGCCCCTCCGCAGCCGCACATCGGCCTCGCCAGGCCAGGAGCCACGCACCCAGGAGACGCCCCTCCTACAGAGAGGGCGAGAGCTGAACTTCTCATGCTTTCATATTCCGTGAAATATGATCAAAGCTGTGCCCGGTGGACCTCGTCTATGAAAAGTGGGTGAGGACGTGACAGTTCTTGCTTTCCTTCTGGGGATGGAGAGAGAGGCTGGTTTAGAAGGGTAAGAAGATGGTAGGCTCCCGGGAACGTGAGAGAAGCCAAGGAGGATGGTAACGGGAGGGCCGGGGGTGGCCAGGGCGGAGGAGAGGAGGGGGGCCTGTGGCTGCCCGGAGCCCACAGCTGTGTCTCTGCATTTGTAATAAATACCTGATGGGTATGGACCATTGTCGCCGTACTAGGTCCTATTATGTGTATTGGTTGATTTAATTCTTACAACAGTTTGCAGCGGTGGGAACTTTAGGACCCCCACAGTACAGGTGGGTCAGCTGAGCAAACCTAAGTGACTCATCTGAGGTCACCAAGCCAGAAGTCAGGTGCAGGCAGCCTGGCCCCAGAGCCCATGCTCTTAGCCCCATGTCATCCTGCCCCGAGGTCAGAGAGAGCCGGACCCAGGGGCAACCGCAGCACCGCAGGTTCGTCTGCACTGCACAATTCCTTCTAGAAGGCAAGCAAAGAGGCCTTTGACTATACGACTGTGTCCCCAGGGCCTGACACTGCGCTGGAGCATGGTAGGTCCTTGATGAACGTCTGAGGACAGACACACAAGGGTATCTATGGGGAAGGGAATAAATTGCCCGAGAGGAAAAAGGCAGGGATCTCAGCAACCAAGCAATTGAAAAATTTCCCACCGACAAATTCTAGACTCGGTGGGCCAGTACTTGGGTTTCCTGTCGCAAAATAACAGCCACCCAGAGAGACACAGAGCTTTCAAACATTTGAAAAGATGGTAGATGGTGGGAAATGAGCAGAAATTATTTTTTGTGTGTTTTTCCTTAAAAAATATGGTTATGACTATAAATGATATGCCCTTGGAATGAGGCCTCTTCAGAATGACACAAATATCCCAACACATCAGCGCTGTAGCAGAGGAATCAGGGCCAGTGGCTGGCCTGGGGACAATGCTCCCCCAGCAGGACATGGCAGAGGGGAGAGCAGCGACCTATCTGGATCCTGTTGTGCTTTTGTTTTACAAAAGTTCATGAAGGATAAGGAGGACTTTTCTAGGGTTCTGGTTTAAGGGCCCCACTTAAATGTTATTGAAATCCAGTAATACTAATCCTGAGTCAGCTGCGACCTCACGGGTTGCAACCTGTTTGCCCCCGTGGACAGGGGAATTGTCACTGCGTTTCTTGATGGTGCTGGAAGTAAAAACAGAGGAATCACTGCAGAAGGTTGATTTTAAAAAGATTTTCGAATGTGGCTTTGCATACTCGGTGTGAGGATTTGGATTAGCAACCCCAAATTAAGGTTGTTCCTTTTTACCCAGCTCTAATTCTGAATCTGTCGAGGGCTACTCGTCCTGTTTAGTGTGAAGAATTTCACAGGAGGTAAATAGCATCTGGGCATCACTTATCTCCTTTGATGTTTAACACAATTTACAATGAAAGCTTTGGGAGACATTTAAAACTGGTAAGGTCCTAAATCATTAAAGGAATGTGGTGCTAGACTTAAAAAATGATAATTGAATGCATTCAACAATAAAGCTGCCAAATTTTAGTGGTCTGTTTGCTGGAGGCTCTTTTGGAGAAACTGAGCTAGCTTGGAAAAAAAAAGTACATGGCAGAATGTCTCCAGTGAGAAATTGTTATTACACAAATTAAACATGGATTGATGAAGGTAAAAATGAAAATGAAAATAGGCTAGCTAATGACATCAAAAATGCTAAATGATCAGAATATAATCTCACTGGACACTTTTTTGGGATGTTTGGTAGGCCTGTCCTCTAAATCTCTGGGATCCTGTAACTATTTTTGGACCAAAAAAATTCTATAATTCTTTATCCAGAAGGTGAATTACAGCCTGTTTTGCCTGGGACAGACTCAGTTTATTTCTGTTATCCTAATGTAAAATAATTTTAAAAAAAACCTTTTCTGATAGAAAACTTCCAAAATATATAAAAATATGTAGAATAGGATAATAAAGCTCCATGTATCCTTATTTATTCTCTTCTACTCTTTTTAAACAAGTCCAGTCACCGTAATTATAAAAGATAAGGACTTTAAAAGGAAAGCATAACCACAATACCATTATTATTCCTAACATCATAAAGTGTTAACTCCTTAATATAATCAAATATCAAGTCAGTGTTAAGAGTTCTACTTTTTTCATAAATGTTATAAATATGTTCTTTTTCTCTAGTTCATTTTTTTGAACTAGGGCTCAAATAAGGATGCACATTGTAGTATTTTGATATGTCTGTTAAGTCTCCTTCCATTTATAGGTTCTCTCTTTTCCTTCCAACTGATTATTTTTACATCATTCATAGATTAAGTATACTTTATGTTCCAATTCATTACAGTTATTATCCTTATGAATGCTCAACTGTCCCACATTTGGCTGTGGGAATTTAAGTTGGCTCTTGAGTCCTGTGAGGAGATCTCAATAGCCTTTGATAACTTGCTAGCTTCTAACATAACAAGAGGTTCCAGCTTCATCTTGTATGCTTCCTGCTCTAGTGCTGGAATCGGCTATTGCTCCAAGAAGCCCTGTTTCTTGTAGCAGGATTTAATCTTTAGAGACCACAATCTGGGCTATGGGGTGCTCATTTCTGTTATTTGCTCATAGTTTCTAGACCTCGTCAATGGGTACAGCTAGGAAAAATTTAAAGATAAAGCATATCATGAGTTTATTCTGATACTTCCTACTCAAGTTCAGGATTGCAGGATTTTTACTTAAACCCTTTGCCTGACATTTGTATCTCCATTTTCTCCTGCCAAGAATACTGTATCACCAGTCCTCACGACAATGTTTCTCCTGCTATTTTGGGCATATGAAGCTTGTTATCTAATAGATTCCTCAGGAAGAGCTCATGAGAAAAATATTTTGGGTTCTTTCATGTTCATAAATGTTGAACTGCAGTATTTATACTTTAATGCCAATTTGGATTAAAAAATGAAATCACATTTTTTCCTCTTGATTACATTAATGATATCACTCCATTTTCTTCTGGCATCAAGCATTATTATTGAGCAGTGTGATGATAATCTTAGTTTCTTTTTAAGTGACCTGGCCTTTTTTGGATGCCCAAAGGATTTTCTTTTCCCTTCCAGTCCAGTCATTTTTTTTAAGAAGACATTTCAATGTTGGTCTTGCTGGGCTTTCTTCTTTTTTCTTATCAGGCCCTTTCAGTGTGTAGTTTAAAGTGATTTTTTGTTTCACAAATTTTTCTTGAATTCTAGTTTTCAGTATGATCAGGTCCACTACTTCGATTTTCTTCTTTGATTGGAAGGGGAACCTTCTACTATACATGTGTTGCTTTTTTTTTTTAAACCTATCTCTTATAGCTGCCATTTCTTTTTGAATCCTTTTCATCTCTTTATTTCCATTTAAGTAAAAAAATTTTTTTGCCTTTTTGCCTTCATATCTTGTAAGACATAACATGTTGTTTACTCATTTTTTCTTACAAGTTGTTCATTTATTGAAATGATTTTTTTATTTAAAAAATTTTCCTGAGTTCTGTAACCTCATGTCTGAATTTCAAAAATTCTACCTTATGATTTTTTTGTATTTTCCATAATTTTATATCATCTTATTTCTTTTAGCTCATTTTGAAACATTGGTTGCATTTCTTATGCATTTTATGGGTGTGTCTTTCTGACATGCTACTTAACTCTTTTTTAAATAAGTACTAACTCTGTATAGGATTCAACCACAATCATTATTTTGTTAGCTTTTATCATGTAAAAGGAGTTTTCCATTACTTTCAGCTAAGGGTGGGGGAGTAAGAACATTTTTTTTTCCTGAGCTTCAGGGTTCTAGAGCTCTCTCTACTGTTTTTTTCTACAGAGTGATAAAAAAAATATGACTTCATACTTTGGAGAATTGCCCCCTGTTTTGCCTACTCACCGTTATAACTGGATCTTATTTTTTTCTTTGCTGTCTCTTTCCTACTTTGGATTCTACTCTCAGGCTTATCCTGGAAGGAAATTTTGCTTTGTTTTTTTAAGCATTTGTAGAGCCCAGACTACTACAATTCCTTACGATATTTTCATAAATCTTTGCATGCGCCTGAGAACCGGACTGTGCAAAAATCCCTCTAAGATTCAGTTGCTGGTTTGAAATTGACCTGCCACATTTCTAGTATGGACTTATTGGGGATGGGAGATTCTCCTGTTCTCAAATCTCTCAGAGCCCCTTAGCTTCTTCTGTTTCCTCCTTCACAGATGTTGCATAGCTCTTGTAGTTTTTAAATATTTAGTTGCTTTTTGGAACTTCAGGGGATATGTGTTACTGATTTTCTTGGTAGATGCTGAGATATGCAGGGTGCTGGTGTCATTTAAAAATTTTTTCCAACTTTCCCATAATTACAGTCAGAAAAAATAGAACAACAAAACCAAAACCCAAGAACAATTAAAAAATGATACCAACCCCCGGCATATCTCAGCATCCCCTCCCAGAGCAATTCTTAATAGCATCCTATTTATTCTCAGAAGTGAAGTTTGGACAATAAATCACATTGTTACCTTACTGGCCCTCAATCATAAATCCAGATGACTCTGAAAAGGTTTTCCAACTTACTTGGGCAAATTCAAACCTAATCTGAACCAGAGAGCAGAAGCTAAACTGGCCTGATTTGAAGCTACTTACAATTTTAATTGTCCCATTTATTATGAATATTTTTAACTTTTCCTGCAGAAATGTTCATGTCTTTAATTTTAGAATGTGGCCCTAGGCCCAGGGATGATGCTATGCAAAATATGGTGTATGAACCACTTTATCATTTTAAAATCTGAAAAGATGTCAAATCTGAAACATTTCTGGACCCCCAAATTTCAGATGAGGAATTACAGAACTGTAAAAGACTTAACCCCCATTGCCATTGAAAATTACAGCAGAGTGGATTTAAATCCCAAGCTAGCCAATCAGATTTTCTCTCCCTGTAATTAGGAATAGGGATTCTGGGCTGCTGGTAGGGCTCGGATAGCACTTGACCTGAAAGGACCAGAGACACCGGGGACAGCAATGTCTAACCCACATGCAAAGAGAGACAGAAAGAGAAAATTGGTCTGCTCACTGAAGACACAGAGAGATTCATGGAACAGGTACAGAAAGGCCAGCTGTGAGGAGGAATCATGGGACCAGAACCAGGGAATAAACACTGCTTATGCTCATGTTACAGTTCCTGATTTCATTCACTCATGAGTACCCCCCTTTTCTAAGTCCTTCGAGCTATCCCTGTGTCCTTCCACTTTCTTGCTTTAGCCAGCTATGGAGTTTTGCTACTTGGAATTGAAAAGTCTTTAATGAGGCCCACATCCATGGGTGTTAGGCTTCTCCCCAGTGCCATCCTCACTAAAGGGTTCCAGTGGATCTCAACACAAGAGAACAGAAAGCCGTGGTCTAACCACTCACCCATTAGCTCATTTCTTCATCAAAGAAGCTTCCAGTCAGCATCCAAGGCTGCATCAGTTAGAAAACAAATGGGTTGTAAAGGAATAGAAGGCACAGTCCCTGCCTTTTGGGAAAGCCAGGTGGGCTCCCCTTTCCTCCACCAGATCCATCTCTCTAAGGCAGCCGTGAACATCTTCAAATAGGCGCAGGGCGGCTGCAGAAATGACAAGGCCTGATGAAGGATGATCTTATGGGAAGTCCAGAAAGTCCTTACATTGGAAAGAACTTGTCACTTGCCCATCCAACATATTTTTATTGAACCCCTCCTTGTATTAGGCCCCCATCTAGGCACAGGGAAGGTGGCAGTGAGAAAACTAGGATAAAACCTTGGCCCTGGTAGGGGTGGCATTGTTCTGTGGGAAGCAGAAAATGAATGAAAAATAGTAGGTCAGGTGGCTAGGAATTATGGAGAAAATAAAGCAGGAATGGGCAGGGGCATATGTGGGGTGAGGGCTGTAACTTTAAATAAGGTGGTCAGGGGAGAAGTCACTGAGAAAACATACTTGAGAAAGACCCAGAGGACAAGGAGTGAGTCATGTGAATATCTGGGGGAGCATTTCTGAAGCCTACTGTGCTTGAAGGTCACAGCAATGTCACCCAGAGGGAAGGGCAGTTGAAGACAGAGTGGGACAGGTAAAGGCTGGCCAGGTGATGGTCAGGTAACTCCCAGGTAATGGCCATGCAGGGACTTGGAATTTCAATCCAAGCAAGATGGGAGGTGGTTGGAGAGCTGGAGCAAAGGGGTCCATGATCTCTCCAGCTGCTGTTAGACTGCAGACCAAAGGAGGCAGGATTCTGATTCCAATTACAATGTGTGTGTGGGTTCCCACACCGACAAGCAATTCTGCAACACCAGCTGGGTGTCCACCAGTTCCGTTCAGTTCTGACACTACCTACCTGGAGATAGCATCCGTTCTCACTTGTTAGGGACTCAGTTCCACAAGATTATCCCTCCCCCCTGCTTCAGACATCAATTGCAAGTCCAGGTTGTCACTTGGCTATAGATCTGGGATGTCAACAACAGCCTCCTTGGGTTCGATTAATTTCCTAGAGCAGCTCACAGAACTCAAAGACATCATTTACTTACTAGACTACTTATTTATTGGAAAAGATAAAACTCAGGAAGAGCTGATGGAAGAAATGCACAGGGCAAGGTATGGGGAAAGGGTGGGGAGCTTCCATTCCCTCTCCAGGCTGCCACTCTCCCCGATGCCCATGTGTTCACCAACCTGGAATGCACCCCCACCCAGTCCTTTGGGGTTTGTATGTAATTTTCATTACACAGACATGATCGATTAAATCACTGGCCACTGGTGATTGATTCAACCTCCCTTCTCTTCTCTCTGAGGTTTGGAGGTGGGACTGAAATTTCCAGCCCTCTCATCTCCTGATTGATTCCCTTGGCAACCAGTCGCCACCCTTAGGTGCTGTTCCAGAGCCACCTCATTAGCATAACAAAAGACAGTTCTGTTGTTCTCATCGCTTAGGAAATCCCAAGGGTTTTAGGAGCTCTGCGTCAGAAATGGAGATGAAGATCAAGTACACATTTTTTATTATGAATTATAGTGTCTCAGAGGGCAGTGGGAAATCAGGGAGAATGTCTGGGAGGCTGTTCAGAAGTTAGAGAAGGTAGTTGTGTCTGGGTCCTGGGAGGTGGATTGGAGGTGGACTTCTTTGCTTAGGACCACGTGCATTCCTCTTCCATCCGATCTGCCCTGTGCGCCTGGGAGTTTAACAGTGTGCTATTTTTATGATAATTATGTGTTGCAGATTTATAGGCGTCCCATGTTTGATGTAGCAATTTATGAAACAATGACACCATTTCACACCTTTCATGTTAAGGTTTTGAAGAGGATGACACATTTTCTGCTCTGAGGAAGCCAATTAATTAACTTGATTCCACCCTCTGCACAGAGGAAGGTGTCCCTACGCCCATTCCTGGGCTGTTAAACTGAGGGCCTGTGCAGCATCTCAAAGCTCCCTCTCCTCAGTGCTGCCCTGGGCATGACATCAGCAGAATTCTGATTTCTAAATATCCTCATCCAGACTTTTTTGAACTTTTAGAACTAACGTGCAGGGAGAAACGGGAATTATTCTGGAATGATTCTGAAATCTTCATGGAGAGGGGGCCAGGGAGTGTAAGGAGAAGTTGAGCTCTCTTCCCAGTTATATTTGGGAACGAAGATTCAGCTCTATGCCTGGGGAGAAAAGGCAGAAGGAGGGCGGACGGGCCGGAGGGTGCTCCCAGGGGAATCGAGTCCTGTGTGGGTTGGCCTGCTTTGGCAGTTCTGTGTGCCACCCCATTTGCGGGCATCTGCCGGAGTGACACAGTGGTACTCAGCAGGTGCCCATCCACCCTGTGAGCTTCTTGCTTCTCTGACTGAGTCTTGGTATAAAAGATGCACATTTTGTGTACCTAAGCGAGAGCTAACCACTTCATCTGCTGCCCGACCAAAGGGCCTGAGCTTTGCTCCAGTGCCCCAGCTGAGTGCACTGATAAACCCGTGTGCGCTCAGCAGAGGCCTGCTCCGGGGCTGCGCTGGCTGGGTGACCCAGGGCATCTTCAAGGCTAACATGACTTTACTGTATTTCCACACTGACTGCAGCCCCTACCTCTGTGTGCCCTGCTCGTTCCTACTTCTCTGGTGTGAGGTCTGATGTGGAGAGTCAGGAGTCTTCCAGGGCATCCAAGAAAGCAGGGTTCTGGAAGCGAGTGACCTGTTGTCGTGGGAAGCCATGTGCACTTGTTTGCCAAGAGGCAATCAGATTCACCTCTAGGGACTTAGGAACTCATGGGAGTCGAGTTCTTTGGATTCAGGGCAGATGTAATCATCTTTCTTTCCTAAGAGTGAAAAACTGCTTCCGTCAGTCCCTGTCTGTTCCTGCTGTCTTGGTGGAGGAGGAAAAACAAGGCAGCATCGTACCAGCCACAGATGCATGGGAGCCTTCTCTGTCTGGTCTTGGTTTCAGCAGCAGGCCAGCTGGCTGTCCAGGGAGGACTAAAGGGCTCCATGCATGTTGCCTGTGTGGGTCGGAATTGTACTGCTCTGCCAAGGGCTTGGGAGGGGCAGCATCTGCGTCCATGGGTGTCGTGGGCATTAGGCTCTCGGATAACAAGATAAAGGGCAAAAGCTGAATTTTCTTGTGCCAAGAGGAGGAAGAGGATCAGAGCCAAGAAGATCAAACCCATGCTGCCGAGAGTGGCTAAATGGTGCCCATTAACCTCTGTCAGTGCCGGCGCCCTGCAGTGGGCCTTTTGCCAGAAACCAGCCTGGAGTAGAAAACAAGGTTTGTCTGGCTCTGTATTACCATGGGATGGGAGGCTTGGGAATCCGCAGTACAAGAAGCTCAGCTGTTCCATCCCCAGTCTGCAAGGGCTGCAGTTAAGCTTTCTGCGGACTGACAGGATGCAGGTCCGTGTTTTGTCCCAGGGAGGAAGTGGACAAAGGGATTTCTTGCTTGTTGTGGTCGTGCTTCTGGCAAACAGCCGCTCTGACAGGGAGCGTGCATATCATCACGGATCAGGACTTGGCCCGTGTTGAGGGTCTGTCTTCTGAGAACTGCTTCCATGTTTCCTGTTCCTGGTGTCTGGGGGACTTGCAGTTTTCTACCGCTGCTCAGATTCCCTGGCTCTGTTTCTCACCCTGGTGAGGGAAGGATACTCACCACATGGTAGAAGACGGCTCTATTGAAACTAGGATTTCATGTGCTTTGCTAGAGAGAAGGTTGGAGGCACTGATCACTTGAGGGCATCATTAGAAAACCTGCAAATAAATATCTAAAAAATGCTCTGGAGGGGATTTCTCCTTTTCATTCTTTGATAGGTTAGTAGCCTGACTTAGCTTCTTAGCAAAAACCACCTTTTTCCCATTAGTGAAACTGAATTTGGGTGTTTACCACAGTCACCCATATAAGCCAAAACACTGTACTGAGCTTTATGGAGCAGTTATTAACAAAAGCCATTTATTTCAAGGCAAAGAACCCTAAAGTTTGGCCAAGAGCCTAAATAAGCATCTCTGTAGAGCACTGCGCTCCCGTTGTTGGAACTACATTTTCATAGAGTTCCTTCTGATCTCTTCTAGATTTTCTATAACTTGAGTTTTCTTTTTCCAACATTTAAGCCTTTCCAGTGACTAATATTAAGGAAACGCTGATATTATAGGACTCATTTTTGTTTCTATCAAATGTAACAAGTTTGCAGAATCCTGGGCATGCACGAGGAATCCTATTCTGCTCTTTCAAACAAGAAAGTAGAATAGGAGCTTATTTGTAGAGAGTCTTTTATTAAAGGAACTCTCTAATAAGACATTTTTTTTTAGCAAACATAACCTAAAACAGAATTTTTAAAACTGTAGGTTATAACCATGAGTAGTCCATTACTGTGTTAAAAACAAAAGTAAGTGAAATACAACAGAACAGAATGGATCAGAGAACATCACATGTAGTAAGGATAAGAATCATGTTTTGAAATTTATTTCAGTTGCTTAGATGTAAATATGACTGCACTAAAATGGAAAATATGTTGCATACTGGAGCTCATAGTCAAGAAGGCTTGAAAGTCACCAATCATGAATACAAGTCAGAAATTCCTGGGTTCTAGTTGGAGTTCTGATGTTGCCTCTATGAATGTGGGCAACACATAAGACTAGGTAAAATTCCCAAAGGAATCAATTTCAGCATTCAAGAATTATTAATAATAAAAAAAATTCTTCTGCATCTTCTACATTCTTCTCTTATCTTCAGTGTTTTGGAAAGACATGATTTCCCAAAGAGCTCTGGGGCATGCGGACCATATAGAGGGATAGAGATACTTCAGTCAGCTAACTTGGCTTGGGGACAATATCTTTGGGTTTCCAACAGAATTTTTGTACCAGATTTCTCTGGTTATACTACAATTATATTTTGGTTATATCTGACAACATGCACAAATTCTCCTTTGGATAGCAGGGGAGGGTGGATGAGGAAGAGCAACTAATTGCCCAGGAAATGCTGAACTTGGTTAATTTGGAAACCACTCCCAGCTAGGTTGAGCCCTGGGCCATTCACAGTTCCTGCTTTGTATTATGACTCATGGAACAACATTGATCTAATAAGAACAATCAAGGAGACCGAGAGGAAGCCAGACCTCTTGGCTGGAGGGATCGAGAACTTTTTATTTCTTGGCAGAGGTTCTTTCAAAATAGTCTTTTAAAGTCTTGATTTCTTCATTCATAAATTCATAAGAGCATAATTTGGAAGGTATCTCACACTATTACGTGGATCTCATTATGCTTGTTGGTATCATCTTCCAAGTTAATATTTCCCTAAATTCACACAGAGAAAACCAGGGCATCTTGGGCCCAACCAGAAGTCAGCTGTGTTCTGGGAGTTAAAGCACATAACTTTAGGAATGGATTCTACTGTACAGCTGGTATGTGGGCTCCAGGAATGAAGGACACCTTGAAGTTCTTAAATCTTAGATCTGAATCTAAACTTGTTTGCAACAAGGAAGCGGTATAGGATTATTACTCTCATTTGAGATCATTGTACTTAAATTCCAGCAGTGAATTTTGTAGCCTCACCAAAATGTCAGAACTGGAAGGAAGCCTGCAGACCATCTCATTCAACATTCTTATTTTCAGAGGAGGAAAACCAGGCATTCACTTCTGGCTATCTTTTCTATGAGAGGATGCATTGAATGCTTTTGCCCCTTTACATAAATCTTAAGGAGAGACCATTTTGCCCTTGAAGGTTGACTATCAGTAACTGATTGGCTAATTGTGAAGGTAGCTTTGCTTTACATTGACTTTTGCGATCCTGAACTTCAGTGCTAGCGAGCACAGTGCCTATGAACACTACCCAGAAACCCAACATCCTCTCTCCATGACCCAGTCCTCTCAAAACTCCAAGCATTAGATGCCTTGACATGTGCAAGAAAAATTGGGGAGGCTTTTATTAGCTTTGATTTTGACCCCCTTCTCATAAATTATGCAGAATGTGTCACTTATATGAACAGCCCAGAAGAGTAGTTGCCAGTTGTAATATAAAAAATGATACCACAGAAACTGAGCCCTGGCTGTGGCAGATACCCTGTCAAAAGAATGATTTATAATCTGGAAATACAAGCAGCAGGAGAGGCCCACCAGCTAGGGCTGTATCATCTAAAGCAATCAAATCCCGCAAATATAAAGCAATTTTGTATTACCATTTCCAAGGGCTCCCCACAATAAGGACTCTTGTATGCCCAAGTTTAATATTCAGAGCAGAAACCACAAACTCTAGCAGCCGTTCCTGGTCAAGATAGTTAATAACAGTTCCCAGGCAAAGGCATGCTGTAATAGCATTGCTCCAAGCAGCTGGGGATTTGCTTATATGTCAGCCCCTCTCTCTGAGAACTAGAAAACGATGGTAGGTCAGACATCCATTTGCTTTATATATTGATATAATTTCACCAGAATTTATGATGTGGGAATTATTGCACAGGCAAGAAATGTAATCTAAGCTTCATCTCACACAATGCAGAAAAGATATTATGTTTTTGAGAAAAATATACTGACTTGTTGAATCAGATTATGCACATGCAGTACTAATGGATTTCAATATTTCCTTGGACAAGTCATTGTTATTTGCATTGTATATATTAAATTGGCTTGTATAAAAGATGTTTTTACAAATAATAAAGAATTTTAATGCCATTTCTTCTTTCATTTTCTCAAGTTCTGGCATATGAGTTCATTACTGGTTAATTTTAAACATCTGTGTGTGTATAATAGCTTATCCTAATTTCTCTAGCTCACATTTAGACTTTAAATATCCAATTATTCCAATAACATATGATTCTCTTTGGTCCTTATGAAGAGTTCATTGAGCTCCAGTTGTCAAATAGAGTAAATGCTGATAGCCTTCAAGGACTATTTTATAGTGATCATTATAGTGAGTTTTTAAGTCCTATTTGGTGGCCCTTGAAGCCATTTTGATCACTTTGAATTCTATAGTCTTCTTCTAATGGGAACATGAATATAAAATATGTTTAAAAATAAAGGGCTTTCCACAGTAATCAAGACAATTTGGTACTGGCACAAGAACAGACCCATAGACTGATGGAACAGACTAGAGAGCCCTGATATAAACCCAACCATATATGGTCAATTAATATATGATAAAGGAGCCATGGACATACAATGAGGAAATGACAGCCTCTTCAACAGCTAGTGTTGGCAAAACTGGACAGCTACATGCAAGAGAATGAAACTGGATTATTGTTTAACCCCATACACAAAAGTAAACTCAAAATGGATCAAAGACCTGAATGTAAGTCATGAAACCATAAAACTCTTAGAAGACAACATAGGCAAAACTCTCCTGAATATAAGCATGAGCAACATCTTCCTGAACGCATCTCCTTGAGCAAGGGAAACAAAAGCAAAAGTAAAGTCATGGGACTACATCAAACTAAAAAGTTTCTGTACGGCAAAGGACACCATCAACAGAACAAAAAGGCATCCTACATTATGGGAGAATATAATTGTAAATGACATACCTGACAAGGGGTTAAAATCCAAAATATATAAAGAACTCACAGGCCTCAACACCCAAAAAGCAAATAACCCGATTAACAAATGGGCAGAGGAGATGAAGAGACACTTCTCCAAAGAAGAAATTCAGATGGCCAACAGACACATGAAAAGATGCTCCACATCACTAATCATCAGAGAAATGCAAATTAAAACCACAATGAGATATCGCCTCACACCAATAAGGATGGCCAGCATCAAAAAGACAAAGAACAAATGCTGGCGAGGCTGTGGAGAAAGGGGAACCCTCCTACACTGCTGGTGGGAATGTAAGCTAGTTCAACCATTGTGGAAAGCAGTATGGAGGTTCCTCAAAAAACTAAAAATAGAAATATCATTTGACCCGGGAATCCCACTCCTTGGATTTTACCCAGAGAATCCAACTTCTCAGATTCAAAAAGACATATGCACCCCTATGTTTATTGCAGCACTATTTACAATAGCCAAGATATGGAAGCACCCTAAGTGTCCATCCGTAGATGAATGGATAAAGAAGATGTGGTACATATACACAATGGAATACTATTCAGCCATAAGAAGAAAACAAATCCTACCATTTGCAACAACATGGATGGAGCTGGAGGATATTATGCTCAATGAAATAAGCCAGGTGGAGAAAGACTAGCGCCAAATGATTTCCCTCATTTGTGGAGTGTAACAACAAAGAAAAATTGAAGGAATGAAATGGCAGCAGACTCAGAGACTCCAAGAAGGGACTAGTGGTTACCAGAGGGGAGGGGTGTGGGAGGATGGGTGTGGAGGGAGGGAGAAGGGGATTGAGGGGTATTATGTTTAGGACACATGGTGTGGGGGATCACGGGGAGAACAGTGTAGCACAGAGAAGGCACATAGTGGATCTCTGGCATCTTGCTGCACTGATGGACAGTGACTGCATTGGGGTGTGGGTGGGGACTTGATAATATGGGTAAATGTAGTAACCACATTGTTTTTTCACGTGAAACCTTCTTAAGAGTGTATATCAATAATACCTTAAAAAAATTTTTTTTAAATGAAGGGCTTTCAAGATGGCACTTAACTTGTTTCATGTAAGAACTAAACATTCCTTAAATCAAAAATTATTTTCATGTATCTTAAGACAGACATGGCAGTTTACAAATATCAGATTAATGCCCCAAACATGTATGTCTACAGAACTGCGTTTTTGTAATACTTTTTGATTTCTGCTAATGACATGAATATGTAGATAAATGATCATGATTAACCCAGATAAACAAAAATCACTGTTCTAATTATTCTGTAATGGTTCTGTTGAATTGCAAAAACATTGCAGAGTTTAAATGTATATAATCTGGACTTAATTTTTGAAAATATGTACTTAAGAGATGGCATATCTTATCCAAATAGGAAAAAAAATTCATCTCTATTTGGCTGGTGTCTCCAAGTAAGAACAGGTGTTCTTCATTCTGTCCCCACTGCCACACACTGTACCAGGTGCCTGACGACATTGTCTCCCATCTTTGCCTCCCCTCCTCCTTCGAGGTCACCACTGTTACCCTCATTCTTCAAGTAAGAAGTGGGGCCTGCATTTGGACCAGTTTGCTGGATTCCAGAGCCTGGATTATTTTCAATGTTTCCTGGAGCTGCTTCTTCCAGAAGGCTGGCCAAGTTAGGGCTCCTTTCAACTGTTTCTCGGCCACCCAAAACCACTCCCACTTTTCATCTTCCTACTTATCTCCCATGAGAAATACTCAGAAATCTTGTATGAGATATAACCAAAAGCCAGCTGAGGTGAACAGAGTTCAGGAAGCCATTTGTTTTCTTCAGGGAAAAAGAGTAGGATCAGAAACATTTGAATGGTCCCATCCTTTTCTCTTCCTCCCTTGGATAGGAATGTGGTGGCTGATGCTGCAGCAGCCATCGGCAGTCATGAGGCAGAAACTGAGTATATCAGGCATGTGGTCTTGATGTTGCTAAGTGACAAAACCAATGGCTGATAGCTTCCTATCTCCAAAAGTCTTGTTATGTTAGAAAAACGACTCCAGTTTAAGATGTTTGAAGTAGAAGTTTTGCAGCCAAATATCCCCTAAGGTGCACCCACCTCACCATGTGGAAACTTCACTTAGTTACTTGTTTCTCACAGAGGAAAAGTTTTCTTTCCCCTTAGCCTCTGGAGCGTAGAGTCTGGTGACTGGCTCCTGGACAGAAGCCATAGGTGGCATGTTTGTAAGTTCTGGTAATGCTAGGCGCAGGTGTGAAAGTCTCAGGAGGGGGAGGAAAAAACCAATCACACTTGCTAGCACTTGAGAATCACCTTCCTATCTGACTAAATCCATTCTTATCTTTTGAGAGACTTCTTGATCACCTAATAAAAACGTTTACATAAAATTGTCAAGTGAAGGCTCACGGGATTTAACTTCCCATAATCTCATTCTACCAGTTCTGTCCACTCTTATTTCCATCCTGGTTGTTCCATTAAGAGGTTTGCCAGGTTTAGCAAATAATACAAGATGCCAGTTACATATGAATTTCAGAAAAACAATGAATAATATTTTTAGTATACTTATGTCCCATGGAGTATTTGGGATATATTTTATCTGGCAACTTTAAGTCTCTGTCCTCATCCCAAAGAGTTTGTGCCAGGCCACCCAACAAATCCCTTTGTAATATCTGTACTCGACCACCC
This sequence comes from Manis pentadactyla, assembly GCF_030020395.1. Lineage (NCBI taxonomy): Eukaryota > Metazoa > Chordata > Mammalia > Pholidota > Manidae > Manis > Manis pentadactyla. The sequence continues at coordinate 128,660,388 of NC_080026.1, read as the reverse complement.
CACGTTATCTATTTGCTTTACTTTATTTTCCCATCTTCACCATCCCTTACTGGTTATTTTATTCCCACTTTTCCTCTGCCTGTCCAGTTCTGATGCCTGGTGGATGACTTCCTTCCTTCAGTGTCGGCTCTTTCCTGAGGAGAGAGCTGCCAGGACCTCCCCTTCCTGTAAAGCCGACCAACAGCAGGCAGTGCGATCACAGGCAGTTCTCACTGGCGTGGGGGAGGGAAACCAATCTCTCTTATATTAATGGGCAAGTCTAATTTATTCCCCCTTTGATGATGAAATGTTGTTCGTTCATTTATTTGTTGGACAAACAGTGACTGAGCACATAGCATATGCTAGGCACCATGGGGGAAAATGAGTAAGAGATGGTGCCTGACTTTGAAGAGCTCACAAAGAGTTGCAGAGATAACCTAAAGGCAAATGATTATAATACAGTGCTATCAATGGTCAGAGACAAATGGGCAGTGCATCTTGGGACTGGGGAAGGAAGGGGCCTTCTGCATTTACCAGGGGCACCAGTGTTGCTCAGCTAGGATGGCTGCTCTTCTTCCCATCCCCTACCTAGATCCACTCTTTCCCACTGGTTTGGTTTTATACAATTTCCCAATGACCCATCCCCTGCCTTAAGGAGGCAGGGTGCCTGCCTGGCACCTATTCAGTAAATTCCCTGAGGGCAGGCATAGGGTTCTTCATGTTTGCCTGCTTTAGCATCTTTGGCACAATAAAGGTCCTCAAAAATATTTGGAGGGTCAGACACTGATGTGCTTTTTAAAGCAGGGCTTTTAAAAAATGGAGGAAGTAAGGAAAAAAAAAAACACCAAAGCTTCCAACAGAAAAAAGGAGAAAGTGAGAGAATTTTGTGGCTTTTATAGGGCTATAGCACAAGTCAGTTGCTGACCACACTTAGAGGTCACAGCTTGGGAATTTAGAGTCACTTGTCAAATTGGTAGAGTCAGGCCTAAGTGGTATACACATAATGCCCAATTCCATCTGAAGTAGAATATTTTGGCGCCTTTTCCTTCTAGTTATCCCCAAGTAGATCTGATGTATTGCTTTTCAGCATCTCTACACAGTATTTATATACGTAATTGCAACACAGAAAGCCTTCTTCTCTTCTGCAATGTGTCATCACATACCTTCTCGGGCCCCCGCTGGGATCTTTTCAGTGGGCCAGGGCCTCGGTACACTATGGGTACTATGTGTATTTAGAGAATCACTTCCGCCTGTTTGCCTGTTTTGTAGGTCTGTTCTTACTTAAGTGTGCATAGGAATGAAAATGTAGCTGTTGAATTAATCTGGCTTTGGTGAAATATGTCTGCTTCACTAGTAAGATTACCAAAATTTACATTTTTGTCACTCCTTAGTGCCGGCAGGCCTTTAACTCCTCTTTGCACGATCTTTCCAGAACGTGTCTCAAGAGACCCATCTACTCCGGTAACATGTCAGTAATGTTGGGGCAGCTTGAAGGGAAGAATTAACTCTATTACCGTAGTTTACTTTTAACGATTACATAGTGATGATGGGTGAACGGTGGGCTTACAAAGGATCAGGGCTGGAAAGTGCGGCTGCCTCGCCCTCCTGGAGCTCAAGGCCCTGATCAGATTGTCATGTTGTGTCAAGCTGCCTGGATGATGGGAGTTTGCACAGAGGACGGTGATGAAAAGGCAGTTCGTACAGGTCTTCTTTGGGAAAAATGTATTCTCCTTCCTTGTGCTCAAGACATTACCGCCCAAGAGAAGTGACAGCTGTTAGCCAGCATTTTGAATTTGTACAGTGTCAAATGGGTTCAACGACAGAAGGATCCATTTGTTGAGTTCATGCTGCAGAACATGATTTGGATGAAGTCAATTTGAATGTATCTCATGACCGGCTTTTTTTTTTTTCTTTTCCTGTTCCTCTGTTATCCTGATCACAGCTTGTATTGCTACAGACATGGTTTACTGCAAGGCCTCCTAACTGCTCTATTGCCTCCAGTCATTCATCCTTATCCATCCTGTACACTAACTCCTAACCAGTCCTTTAAATGTATCTCCTTTAGAGGGACACATTTGGAATGCTGATTGAACAAGAGCAACAGGAATCTCCTTTATTAAAATTCCATCAATAGATCTTTAACATTATCCAAAACATAGGCCACTCTCAGAAGTTCCAACAAAGTTTGGCAGGTGAAATTTTCGAATACATGAATAAACAGAATTAAAAGTAGCTTTGAAAAAGTTTGAACTGTGAAAATATACTACATCTGAATTGAATGTTCATCAAAGACCCAAAATATTTCCCAGAATGGCTGGAATTCATATTCAAAGAGATAACTGAAGAAGCCTAGTTATTCAACATGTGCAGCCTGATATGGGAAGAAAGAAAGAAAACAAAACAAAACAAAACAGAGAGAGAAGGAAGGAAACAATTAAAAAAGGAAGCACTAGGTCCTTACTGGAAGTGATAAAATCAAAATGAAGATACTAAAATTAGATCTGTGAAACAGAAGATAAACTTGAGTCATGTAAGCTAATTATATAGTAAAAAACATGACAAAACAGGAGGATAGAGAATAGATCCAACAGGAATTTCTGAAGATGACGGGCAGTATGTATACACCTCAGACTGGACACTGAGAAGGCTCATAGAGTTGATGTGGCATAGACAGAGACCAACACCAAAATAGAGCCTCATGAAAAGAGAAGGGACATTGCTAGTTTACAAGTCAAAAATTAAGGTTTTACCTACAAGAGAGGAGAAGTTGCAGAGGCTTTTTATCCTTCCCCACTTAAATGATCAAACCAGAAATGATGGAACATCATTTCAAGGAGAAAGGGGGAGACTGAAGAATGCTTTTCATTTACAAAAGCAACTGAGTGAGTAGTTCACTTATTCATTTAGCTAAAAAAAGAGAAAAAGACCCTCTATCTCTATCATCTATCAATTATATTTATCTATCTATCATCTCTATCAGTCTATCTATCAATCATTTAATACTTATAGAACTCTAACAAAACATGGAAGTGTTCTGGGTGGTGGTGAGGGGTGCAGATACCCAAAGGCTTGCAGAATGAGGACAAATCACCCAGGGAGCACGGAAAGGATGGTCAGGAGGCACCTGGTGGGCAAACCACATTAAAGATGTTATGACTGTGTTGAAGACATTGGGGAGCTATTGAAGTGTTTCAATCAAGGGAATAATACAGTAGTTTACATTTTCAAAAATTCTCTGGATGTAGAGGGGAGAATGAATCAAAGATGAGTAGAGATTGGTGGGAGAGGGGTGAGTCAGGACATCATTGTAGTTTTTCAGATGAAAAATGATGGCAGCTTAGACCAGAGTGGTAGCAATGTGTGTAGAAAGAAGCAAAGGTGTTTGAGAGATATTTAAGATACAGATGAAAGGCAAGCAAAGAATAGAGGAATGTGAAGTTGAAGATGTCATTGACATTTCTACTGGAGCGACTGGACTAGGGAATTCAGAAGAAGGGGTAGGTTTGGGGGAAACTTGGACATGCCAGGGAAATACCCTGTAGGCAGGTGGCAGGCACTGTGGATTTGAGCTGCAGAGAGAGATTTGAGTGACTTCAGTGGGAAGGTGATTATGTCATAGGAGTAGATGCACTTGACCAGGGTGAATATAATAGAATAAATCGAAACTGAAAGGCATTTTCAGCATAGCTGTTTTTGAACACTTATAACTCACATACCTTTTTCCATCAATGACGGCTGGAGGATTCAACAACCAAGAATCATTAGCTGGTGGATAGTAAATAAGTAACAAATATTAGGGAAAGGTTGATGCTGATAAATATAATTAATTGGAGTGAATAAACTAATAAATGAAAAGAATTTAAGTCAAGAAAAATGAAGGAGAAAAATAGAGGTGTTTCAGAATTATAGGTTACAATGAATGAAGAAATGAGTGGGTGAAGGGGCAAAGAGGGAATCTGGAAGTAAGAATAGTTTTTGTTTGCCACAAAAATTAGTCCAAAGATATTAATGTCAAATACAATGTCAAGAATGATTATCAAGTATCTTACAGTTATAAACATAGCCATCCATAGAGGTCATCTTAACCTACAGGCAAAAGAGGAAAAGTGTAATCTCCAATCATAGCTTATAGTATATTAGATATACACAAACTAGAGTGGGGGGCTTGTTCCGTGGTGTAAGGTGTTTCTGGTATCTTCATTTTACAAACAGAGATTCAATGAGGGTATAAGATTTTATTACATTCTTGATTCTAACCCAGTGACCCTTTCACTGTTTATTTCATAAGACCCATACAGTGTGACCAAAGATAGGTCACATGTAGTAATTAATACTCTTCTGTGCAATTATGTCTATCCTAAACATTTAGAGTAATGCCTGGAGCATAGTAGGCCTTCCAATGAACATTTTTCACATTTCTGGTTTAATTAATTAATTAATTATCACAATGAAAGTAAATGCTCAAAATTGCTTCCACTGAAAGAAACGCGTCAAAATAAGCTATGCAATTCAATAGAAGAGACACACTTAAAAAGGTTATGATGGCTGGAGCCCCAGTGACCATTTTGGAGCATGTACATGAAGTCATATACCGGTGTAGAAAAGTGTTCCATCAGGGACTGAGCTTGAAAAAGTCTGGACTTGAGCACTGTGAATCTATGAGACTACTTGTTTTAGCTGTGGTTTTCTGTGTCTCTATTACTCACACCCAAATCTTATCCTCTGTGATAAAATTCTCAATAAATAATTTAGAATTGCTTTAATATACAGATAAGTAGATCTAGATCCCAAAGTCATGACCATCACAATTTTAGCTTGATTAATTTTTAAAGGAGTAGAAACTTAACATTCACATTGGCTAGTTAAAAACTAACCCTTTATATACTTTTCAAAATAACCATTTTCAAAATCAGATAACAAAGGAAAATAATTTCCTATGGGAGGCTTTGGCTATAACCAAGTTAAATATCCATTAAAATGATGGCCAAGATTCAGGTTTTATAATAGTTGATCTACCACCTTTCTTTCTAGCAATAACTATATCTATATCTATATATGTGTCATATATGTTCTATATACTCTATATATGTTTAGCTAAATACAAACTAAACACACAAAATCAATTACATTTATACCAACAGGAAAAGTAATGAGAAATTACTCAAGACTCTTGTTGATAGTAACATTAAAAAATGCAAAAACCTAAGAAATAGCATAACCAAAGGTATGAGTGAGTTACATAAAGAATGGGAAATGTGAAAGGTAGGTATAAATAATCTTGAAAAAGTTAGAAAAAAATGAGACATACAACACTGTTGATTTGTCCTAATATCACACATAGGCTAAAGCAAACCCACTTGAAATTCCAAGCTAATTCTAGAAAAAAACAAATAATTCATAACTTCATTTTGAAAGGTAAGTAGGTGTACCTCTCAAAAATGTTGTTAAAAAAAAAGCCAGTCCTATCAATTATAAAACCATACTATAAGACAACAGCAGAAAAAAAAGACTAGAATACTAACAAATAAAATAAGTGGCACAGGATAGAAGCCCATAAATTAAGCAGAGAAATTTAGTATGTAATAAAGTATCACAAGCAAGAAGGAAATGAACAATTATTTAATAAATAGTGAGTGTGAGGAAAACTAATTTATTCCTTTCTTCCTATGGGCTCCAAATAATCTCCATACAGGAAAAAGATGAAGCTGAAAAACCAAAACAATGAAAATCACCAAAAATAAAATAGAATCTCAGATCCTTGGAAGGACAAGAACTTTCTAAATGTTGAAGCAGTTAAAGAAAATACACAGTAGTAGAATGCAAAACAATTTCAAAATGCTTCTATAGTGAAAATAAAGCAGGCTGTTATAAAGATATATTGAGAATGACAAATCATAGTATTATTTACAGTTTATAAAGATCTCGACTTTGTAAGGATAATATTTAGATTCCAATAACTGTATGGACCAAAGCATTGCCCTGACAATTTAAGTGTGAAGAAACATGCAATTTATTTTAAAAATGTTTAATTTAGCTAGTAACAAAAATGCAAATGAAAAGTACCATTTATTTTTATCAAGTGAAAATTAAATCATCTTATAGCAGATGATCATGAGAATTTTAGTAGAACTGGCAAATAATAATTGTTGGAATTAGTAGAAGTTAGTAGCTCACTTGGAAAACAATTTGTCAGTAGAGTTCAGGACCCACTAAACATCCATACTCTGACACTGTATAGCCACTCTTGTGAATTAGTACAAAGGAAATAATCAGAAAGCAAAATACGGTATGTGGGGAAACATCATAACTGAAGCATTTATAATAGCAAAAATAGGGAGCTAAATGACAAGCATAACACATTATAATTTTAAATATTTTTTACTTGATAATGCTAGATTAAAAAACCATATCATAAAATTGTATAATAGCTATAGTCACAATCTCATAAAATGAAGATGGCAGTCCCCCCCCAAAATAAGAAACCATTTTGAGTGGTGTCATACTGAAATTATGGGCAACTTTCCCTTATTAAAGGCTTACTTAATTTTGTTAGGAAAATCTTTTTGATCAGTATGTGTGTGTGGTGTATGGGTAGGCATGCTGAGTAGTGGTTAGTAATTATGTGACCTTGAACAGTTTATTGGAGATTTTAAGCGTCAGTTTGCCATTTGTAAAAAGGAGATAATAATAGGATCCACCTCAGAGAGTAGTTATGAGAGTTGAATGAAGTAATGCACGTAAAACACACAAAAGATCGGGGCCGTCCCTTAGTAAGAGCTCATTCGTGTTATGGGAAGTCACAGTGGCTTTGAAAATGGTACTGGGAACATGGTGTGACGGTATCCCTGCCCTATATTTTCAGCGGTTCTCCACTATTGACAGAAAATTGTTCCACTTTGTAATCTTGACAATTAGAGAGCTCATCATTTTGCCCATCCTATGTATCTAATTTCATTCTCCACTCCCTGAAATGAGTTTTCTGCTCTAGTCAGTCTAGTCTGAGATTTTTATGTACCATTATGTAAAAATCCAGCCACGAAACAGATCTGAGAAACAGCCCTACTCAGACCCCCTTTGGGTGCCCCGGGTCATTAATCTGGAGGAGGGAAAACGGACAGACGACAAGTGAACAAACAGAAGAACGAGATCGTTTTGAACCAACCCGGCCAGGCTGACCTTCTGCTATAACGCGCTCTCAAGCTTGTATCAGTTGCTCTGGCAGGTGGTGCCACTCTGATTGGTCGGTACTCGTGCCATACTTGTTACGTATTTGGAAGTATTGCACAGAAAGAGTGGTGTCATGTCTACACTTTTGCTTGGTTAGTACAGTTAAAGCCGTTTACCCGGTGCTCTTCCCAGCCTCAAACCTTGCCATCTGTCAAAGCTCAACCCAAACTGGACCCTCTGCAAGAAACCCTCTCCAGCATTCTATTCCACTCACTTCTCTTTTCTCTGATCACTATGATCTGTTTCTACTCATATTTCTCTAACGGAACAGGAAGATCTCAGGGGAGAAAGCCTGGTGTTGCTTGTTGGTTAGTTCATTGCTTTTTTCTAGTCTTAAAAATTTCTCACAATATTATCACAATGCTGAATCTAAGATATTTTTGTACCCTATAAATACGTATGCGAATCAATGGAACATTTTAACTAAGAAAAGACCCGTGGATTTGTCATAATTCCAGTTTATTGCAAGAGAAGGTATGTGGGGAAACATGATAACTGAAGCATTTATAATAGCAAGTTAGTAGCCCACTTGGAAAACTGAATTGTCCCATCAACATCCCCCAAAGGAGAATTTCTGCAATTATTTTCCCTGGGCCTGTTTATATAAGTGACCAGTTCTCAGTGCAAACTGGTGCCTTGATTTATACCCAGGCCAGAAAGAGTGACAAATATATAGTTATGGTATGTTAGGTGATTTGCTTATAGCAAGGCCATTTAAAACTAACCAATATGTGAGCAGTAGCCGAAATCTTGGCATCCTCTTGCCTGATTGAAGTGCCTTCTTCCTAAGATGGTAGCCTGTTGCCAATATGTAGACATATAATTCAGGAGGAAACACCAGGAGAAAAGGTGATAGCTTAGTGCTGAGTTTAGACTGAGAATATAACTTAGAGAAAGGCTTGTACCCTCACTTTCAAAGAGCCCTGTTATAAAGAAATCGGTGAGCTTTGTGCTAGCAGTGCCCCATCTCTGTACAAACTATCCCGATTAATGTCAGAGTACACCCCAGGAATTATTCATGAAGCCCGCCGCTATAATATTATTGCAGTATTTGGCACCCAGAGTGAAGTCTCATTGTTTTATAGATTAGCGTCTCTTCCTGTACTACGGAAGAGACAATGATCTGAAACAACTTAGTCTAGGGGGAAAAGGAGTTCATGTATTTCACATGAAAAAAAAAGCGTTTGTCAAATGAGAGATTCCGGGTCTCACTTACACGCCGCCTTAAGAGTGGGGACCTGCGGCCACACTGAGAAGGAGATGGCTGATGTCTGCTCCAGGCCCATGAATGGCTACTTTCATTGTGGATCTTTCCCAAGTGAATGGAATGGCTCGTTATCTATGCTTAAGAATTAGTTTTACCAAACTGTAGCTCTGCTAATCTCTACTACAACATTCCCAAATGTAATTTATGCGTGTGGGTGGGGAAACCTACTTGTTTCCAGGGAAGGGCACCAGTCAGCAAACTAGTCAATCCAATGAGTGTTTAGAGAGTATACAATGCAATCAAAATATTAATACACCTCAAAAGAGGTTTAATATTTTACTGCAAATGTCAAGTTGCCCTGGTAATCAGGATACCTTCATTGTGAGATTGTAGACACTAAAATCTTTCAGATTGTCTTTCAAAGGTGGGGAAAGGCAGATTTTTTTCTTATGAAGTGGAGTTTGCTTATTGTACTCTGTTTACTTCAAAGGTAATTGTCTTGAGCCATTTTCCATGGATCCATGCGGCACATGGGTAGTTGGCTTCTATGGGATATGTTCAAGCAAGTAGAGCTAGGGATGTGTTTATGTGTGCAAGTGTATGTATGCTATGTCTGTATGTATATAATAACCTCTGTATGAAAATAAATATCTTGTGGTTTTAATTAAAACATATTTTGCAGAAGTTGAGCAAATACATTTACCAAAATGGGTGATGTACAAAGCTGATATTAACTTACATTTTTCTCCTCGGTAAATTACATTAGATTAAAGCCATCAAATAACCCATATATCCTACATCAGTATTGGCAGGTTACCAGTCTTGCCTAATTATAAGGTTTTCCAGTTCTGCAAAACTGGAAGACAAAGTCTCTGAAATACATTTTCTTTGAATTTGAATCAACTTTCTCCCTCTTGTCTCTGCACACCAATTATCAGGCCAGCCATTTTTCATTTAGCGGTTTGCCTGCAATTCTACATATATAAGCAGAATATTATGTCTGTATCATTCAATCCAGTATTTTAAATGCTTGAGCAATAATAGTCTCATGTGTATATCATCTCTACTTGACTGTATGTTTAAAGCTCTGACCTGAAAATGATTAGTTTTTGAGGAAGGAGAATAAGGGTGTGAGAAAAATCAGCAAGAGCAGAAGGTGGGTTCCTAAAAGTAGGGGTTTCACACACACTGATGAGAAATAGTCCAGCGTCATGAGTTTGTCCTGTGGCACAAAAATGTTAACTGCAAGTTGTTTCCTTCCATGGAAATTCATTAAATAAAGAAAAACATAATCGAATATACATAGATTCTGATATAACTTGAGTTTTCTTGCAGCTATGATTTATCTTGGCCTAATGAACTATGGGCAACTATTTCCCTCATATCACTTCAACAATTTGGAAAATATGATAAGTGAGGGGATTTACTATGTACAGTATACTCTGTGTATATCTATATATTGTACCTACAGATGCTCCACTTCTTAGCAGAGAAGACACATCACATATCTCCTAGCAGAGATGCGCTATCCCCAGTTACTCTTCAGCAACCCTTAAGAGTGTTCAAGTCAGCACCTCATGAGACTACCAGCCCCCTTTAATTCTGAGAACCCTTCAGGAATATTCCTCACTGCAATGGTATGCAGTTTTATCAAGCACTGGAAATACAATTCTACTTCATATAGATGAAACCTGGAGTATATATGGAGGCAGTGTTTTGCTCTGGTGTATTTCTGAACCGGTGTTGCCAATCCCATGTGATTTTTGGTAGGCAAATATGTCCTTTGCAACTGCTAGTTTTCCTAAGTATAAAATTTCCCCCACCCTGGACAAGGAGGACTTTATAGCTCTTCTATCACTTTTTAAGAACATTATGACATTTTCTAGCATAGGGATCTCTCCAAGCCAAAGGAATCTCTTATAGAGTTAGAAAGTGGGATCTCTAGATGAGGTTTTGTATTCCAGGGATCCTGGTCCTTTCCCTTTCAGACCATTCTTCGCATTTAATTACTTGTTTACTGTCTGTATTTTCCATCAGTCTGTGAACTCCATGCTACAGGGTCCCTGTCTGTCTTATTTATACCAGTATCCTTGCTAGTTAGCCCAAGGCCCATAGGCACCCAATAAATATTTGTTGAATGAGTGAATGAATAGATGTCTACTCTATAATATGTACTTAATACATAAAAGTCATTTCAACTTTTACCCTTTTTTTACAAAGTCTTGCAAAGAAGAGATCTACAATTCCTGAGAAGTGATCACTTTTTCTCAAGAATTACAATATAAAGAAAATTGTCAATTGCATACTTCAATAAATATCTTGTTAGAGAAGGCAAAGGAGACACCTCTCTAAGGTTCCACTGATAGTTTTCTTTCTTTCTGTGGAGATGTTTATTTTCAATTTAGAAACTATAATACTTAGACCCTTTTAGTAGGTTTGTAACAAAGTCCTTTAAACAAAGATCTGGGAAATCTCTACGCCCCATCTATTCTACTGTGGGCATTTAACTTAGAATTCTCACGTTGTGTCATGCATATCAGACTATCCAACAATTCCATCGTGCTTTCTATGTGCCGAGTCTGGGTTTTTTATATGCAACATAGGAGGCAAATGTTATTTTAACTTCATATTGCAGAGGAGGAAATGGAAGTTTGGAGAGGTTATTTAACTTGCCCAATGTCGCACAGTTAATAAGTGTCAGAGGAGGATTTGTAGTCAGGCCCATGGGCTTAACCCCTGTGGTGCTCCACTTCTTACTGCTGTGAGAATATTATGAGAAGCTGGTATTGTTTTTTCCCTCATTGCCAGATCATTGGTGCCAGGGCTGGGGCACATATAGCACTTGAGTGTCAGAGAGAGATGTGAGAATTCTTCAGGGTTTTCACTCTGACAAATTATCTGTGGGTTTTTTTTTTTTTTAATGTAGCTATGCTTAAAAATGGAAGAGACAGAATAAACGGGCATACTGATACAACTGGATATAGAAAAGTGCATTTCTAAGAGGCTCTGGCAGAAAAGACTGTTTTATTTCTTAGAACACCAAAATGCTTCCCTGTGACTTAGTGAAAACCCACACCCTACAGTTTGCGGGCTCCTGTGTGAGCAGCCGGCGACGCGTCCAGCAGAGGGCAGACGAGGTACCAGGAGTCCGGGTATCCATGTGTGCTGCCTGGCTGCAGGGGCCTCTGGAGCCCTCAGAGAAAGTCTGAGCGGCCTGTGGAAGGTGGGTGTTGCCGGGCTCTTAGCCAGGGAGTGAGACTTCCCATGTGCACAGGAAGAAATAGCAAACGAAAAACCCTGAAGAGAAGGGATTAGCATGTCTTTGGCACAGCCTGGATATTGGGCACATAAGATCGGGGCGAGTGCGTTACATCTGGACTCAAAACAGTTTATTCCAAGGATACTCTGCTTCTGTTTTCATGGGGAGCTGACAGGAAATCACAGGTTTAGAAGTGAAGTTTCTCTTCAGCAATGTGCCTATGCCATCCTAGGTGAAAAACATTTTTTCTTGTTGTGGGTTTATTTGTTGCCTTTTTTACAATATGTGGTGGTAAGTTCAGGGGTTTCAGAGTTAGGAGACCGAGTTTTGCACTTTCTCTGCCATTTTCTACATTTGTGATCTGGGCTAATCCACTCTTTCCTGACATTCCTGACTCATAGCAACAATGTGAAGTCTAATGAGAAGCTGCATCGCTCAATTCAGCTTCTAGTATTTTCACAGAAAACAGTCTTCAGAACCATTAATTCTGGGCTGGGAGCATACAGTGTTAGCATTTGGGAACTCTTTTGAACTCAGTTATTTTGAAAACATGTGGTGTGTGTTCTGGAGTCTGAGACAAAACTGGACATTCAGATGTTCTGGGGAGCTTCCCAGGAGGAGGTGGGAAAGCCGTGATAATTCCTGCCCGGCCTCACAGGCCCCCTTTCCTGGAGTGTCCCTTTGACTATGTTGTGGACATTACTGACTGTCAGGCTTCTAGAAGTGACCTCCGGAACAGGGTGATGATGTGGCACACACATTTCGGTCTTTCCCCTCACCATATTTTATTTCTGCTGTCGAATGACATGGAAAGAGCAACAGGCTGCTTATCTTCTCATTTTGATGATAACGTGGCAATATTAACAATAATAAATAAATAAAACATGCTGTTGGCTGGAAATTAGTGGGTTTAATTTCAGAGTAATGCCTGTTTCCATGGCCGGGTCATCAGCACTGCCTATTTATAATGTACCTTCCAACAGTTTCCTCAGCAGCAGCGGCTGCACAAAATTCACAGAATTGGGACCCAGCAGTCAAGTGCATCTGTGGTCCCTGATACCATGAGATACCATGATCATTGCTCTCTTCAGTGGGCAGGTGAACTCCTCATCTGTAAGTGATCACATTTAGTCCTTACCAGAGTGAACACACCCAGGGGTTCGTCGGTCCTTCAAAGGCCACACGTCCTTTCTGTGCAAAAAAATAGAAGCAGCAGCCAGAAACTTCAATCAGCGCTTTCAGATTCCAAAACTATGACACTGTCGCACTGGTGTCATTAAAGCTAACTAACCATATTAAACGAATATTAAAATATGGGCTCCTTTGCATAACATAATGAGCAAGACCGCTTTTAAGTTTCTCCCTGTGCTTTGAGGTGAGGTGGCATTTACATTCCCAAACTTTGAAGTTGGAACAAAATGTACAGGTAGAGGGTACTAGATCAAATAATAATCAACTTCAAAAAGCATTTTGGCTGTTGGATGTCCCAGGGCTAATTTCCTCTAGACATTTTAAATGTAAATGTCTAAACTCATTTAAAAATTGTAAATTGGTCTAGGTTCAATCAAAAGGCATCCTGACACAGAACAGGGAGACTAGGCTAATTGTCATTTGTTTGTCAAATGAATTCCATTTGGAAAGCAATGAAACCTCCAAGCTAATTCTTTTAAGGTGAGCTGGTAGTTGTATTATCAGTTAAATGCAGTAAAATGCATAATCATACGATGATAATGGGAACCGAACCTGTGTTAGTGCAGGGGCTCTGCCTGCCACGGGGCATGGAGTGATGAAACTTAAGTACTGTAATGTCGCCTTAGCCACAATGGCACCAAGTCTGGTCTTTAGCCTTACAGACACTTTCTTTGCATTTTAAAAAACTTTATCAAAGCACTGTGGCAATATAGAAAATGTCAAAGTGAAATGCACTGTAGGCGGATTGAGATTTCATTAATTTTAAATTTCTTGCTTTTGACTGATGTATTACCATGCTTGTTAAGAACCGGTAATTTGGAATATCTGTCTGCCTGGTAAAATAGCTTTGTCTCCTTGCATATTACTTTGTATAGACTTTGAAAGACCACAATCATTCAGAGCAAATGTGGGCTATTTTTCAGTAGTGTTTCGAAGATTGTAAGGCTTTTGGCTTGTGTTCTGATAAACTTCCACACACCTCCTGAATGTCTTGTTAAGTATGGGGGGGTTAATTGTAGAACTCCTGTTTATGGGACTTTGGTGAGTTTTGCCAAATAGTATGTGTGCAAAAGCGGACAATTGGAAATGTCTCTTCTTCCAGGGCTGGTGTTTTTTCTTACTCACAAGATGAGTGATGAAGGGCAAATAGTGATGGGGAGGAACCACATTCACGCAGTGGAGAGACAGAACTGCAGTGGTTTCGGGGAGGAAGATGGTATAGTTCAGCCAAGATGTCTTACAGGCAAGGAAAGGGGGGGCTGCAGAGGTCACACAGCTGGTGGGTGGAGAAGCAGCCATTTAGGTCTCAGCTCTGATGCTAAGATCTCAGGCCTTCCTTCCCTGCTTTAGCCCCTGCTGTCCTCACACACCACTGTTGTTGGCCTCTAACATGTTAGTTGGGCAAACTTTTAAAAAAAGCTTTGTTGTAGTATAATTAAAATATAAAAGATCACAATATTTAATGTATACATTGTGATGAGTTTGCACATGTGCGTATACCCTTGAAACCATCACCACAATCAAGATACAAAACGTATCTCACCTCCAGAATTTCCTTGTATTCTTTTATGTGTGTGCTCTTCTGCTTTGATAAGAATACCGTGCAAGCACTACCCTCCTAACATATTTTGAAGTGCACCAAACGATATTGTGAACTATATATGTACTGTGTTGTACAGCAGATCGCTAGAACTTATTCATCTTGAATGACTAGAACTTTATACCTGTTGAAGAATAATTACCTATTTCCCTTTCCCCCAGTCTCTGGCAGTGAGCACTGTAGTCTCTGCTTCTGTGAGTTTGACTGCTTTAGATACCTCTTATCACTTAGCATATGGCCTCTAGTTCATCCACGTCATAGCAAATGGTAGGATTTCCTTCCTTCTTAAGGCTGAACTTTTTATATAAAGAGACCCATAATAGACCAAGAGGCAAAACTGATGATATTATATAGGCACTTGAATGACAAAAGGGGAACACATATTCACAATTTTTTCTTGATGAAATTCAGAGCAGAACATAACAGCTGAGTATAATATTATGTGAGGTAGGTCTCCTAGTGAGAAGAATGGGATTCTTGTTTCTTGGGATAACATTTCACCAGATTGGGGTTCACATGTAGAAACCATTCTTTGCTCATGGGCCTAATAAAAACGGGCAGTGGGCTGGGCTTGGCTGCAGGCCACAGACTGCAGGCTCCTGCTCTAGCGCATTGCACTATTTAATTTTCTCCACTGGACACATCACCGGCTAGAATCACCTTCTGTTTGCTGTTTAATTATCAGTCTGCCTGCATGAGAAAAGCAGGGTCTATGAGAAGAGAGACCTTGTCTGATGGGTTTGCCTCTGCATCTCCAGCTCTTGGAAGAGCAGGTGTATACCTGGAATGTTGTAGACACTCATTTTGTGTGTGGCGAATAAAGACTGAATCCAACTTCTAGCATGAAACCAAATAGGTAAGAAGATCCGTAACCTACCAGAGGGACAGGAGATGCTCATTGTTCCTTCAGCTTATTTACCTCACAGCAGCAGTGTGACTGAAATAAATAACTCCACCTTTGGGTTACTTCTGACTCATGTCACTAGCTCAGTCCCTAGATTCTTTTCTGATTTTACTCATCTGTTGCAAGGAAATGACAGTGAACCAGAGCATGGCATATGTTAATACCTTTATTATTCCATAGCACTTGGCTGTTTATAAATACACCATTGTTCATGATCATCAACATGCTGAACTCTGTACCCAGCTGCCCTGTGACTCTCTTCCTCTAAGTCCAGGCTTCTCCGCATGGAAAAGCAGCTGCTCACATGGGCTCAGATGTACCTCTCCTGAGGACTCCTTTCTCCGAGGACTCGGAGGAGCTCCCTTATTGGGAGTGACTACCCTGCACTCTGTGCCGTACGCTGAGCTGGCACTGTTCTGTTTCATTGTCATTTCCTCATTCTCTGGTGGGTATCAGTGTTTGTTGTCTGCCCAGATGGCTGTGCGTCTGCCCTCTGAGGGTAGCAGTCCCTCTCAAGCTCCTCTGATATGTCACGCAATACCTGTTTCAGGCATGCATGTATTTTTCATAAGTAAAAAACAATTACACATGGAGGAATAAGATGAGAAAAATCATACAAAACCAAGCCCATCTCAATAATTTTGTCTTAAAATACATACACTCACACAGATTTAAAAAAAACAAAGAGCTTTCAGAGGCAGCTCAGTTTCTTACACCACCAAGTGACAAGGAAAGTTCATCATCAGGACGGAGACCTTGAGTCACCTTATGCAACTCATAAATATGTTTTTTCATTCTTCTCAGGATAAAAAGCATTTTACAAAGACGTTTCACATCTAAGTGCTTGGTGGGGCTCCCTGGTTGACTTCCAGTTAATTAAGGGATTCTAGGAGTTGGCACAGTCATTCTCTGAACATTTAGTGAGGTGAGGTTTGGCTACAACTGTTGTTGGTAGAAATGTGAGCTCTTCAGAAATCTGTTGTCAGAAAAAACCCCTGAAGATATGTATGATCTATACCTGTCCTAAGTGACTAGCTTTAAAAGCTCCTTCATGAATATGTTTATAGTTGACGTAGTTAAGTCTCCTCGTAAGACTGTTGGAATGAAGAAATCTCTGCTCTGCTTGCTGACTCAAAAGAATTAGTAGGAAGAGTGAAAGGGCCAGACTCCCAGAGGAATCTCTGGTCATGTCCATATCAACGAACAACAGGCAGAACAGCCAGGAGAAAATGTCCCATTGTTATTCAGACCCAGGACTGGACTTTAAGGCTGTCGTTCTCAAGTGTGTGTGTGTGTGTGTGTGTGTGTGTGTAAGAAAAAGAGAGAGAGAGAGAGAGAGAGAGAGAGGAGAGAATTTTGTCCCCCAGGGAACATTTGGCAATGTCTAGAGACAATTTTGATTGAATAATCTGGGGTAGAGGATGTTACTGGCATTTTGTGGGTAGAAGCCAGGGATGCCACGAAGCAATCCCTAGTGCCCAGGACAGCACTTCTTCCTCCAACAATTATCTGTGCCCACATATCAATAGAACCACTGTGGAGAAATCCTGTGTTAGGCAAGCCTTCTTTGGCAGGTTCCACTCTGCAGATGTGGGGCGGGGGATCCTTGCCTTGACGTTTGGATTGTACCTAATGGGGACCCAATAATCCCAACTCTGAAGAGATCAGTGAAATCTGAACTTCGGAATGGAGGGGTGCATCAGAGTGTCAGTCTTTGAAGCACACCAAGTCAATGGATTCGGAGGAAGAGGTACACCAAAACACCACTTCCCACGACCAGCACAGCCGTCCACTGCTGGGCAATCCACATGTCTCACCTTGTGTACTCTGCATTCCACCAACGCCCGATGATCAATTTACTAACCTCTAACTAATGAAATCCCTTATGAGAATTTTTTTCTGCGCTTTAGATTTTTCTGTGGTGAAGAAGGTACCACAAGAAGTCTAATTTAGAATAGGAATTATGTTTATTTTTAAAAATCCAGTCATATTCTAGAATTACAACAACCCCAATATACTTTCCATTACTTTCCTTGACTACAATTTGACATTAATGATGATTCTGAAGCAGTATCTGACCCTAACTCAACAGCGGAAGATTGTTTGGAGCTATACATGCTTCATAAGGCAGGGGAGCTAAAAGGAATGCCAACCAGGGTGGGAGCAAGGAGTTTCAAAAATCTTGTGCTAATTAGAAAATTAATTTTCTATTTTAATTAATCAATACTTTATGGAATGTTGTAATATTTTATATAGCCAAGTTGCATCTTTAGAGCAAACTTCATGGCTTTCTGGGAGAGAGCTATAGACAGTTCTCTGAGTTGTCTTTAGCTTTTAATAGTTTTTAGAATTTTACTGAATTGAATCTTTTGAAAGAAGTAGATAATATTATGATCCGACCATGATAAATGACTTGCCTGGAGTTATATAGCTAGAAAGGGCATAGCAATATGTAGATTTAAGTCTATCTGGCTTAAATACTGCATGGATGCACTGAAGTGCTCAAATATTCTTTGTGGTCATAGAAGGAAATTTTCAGGACTCCATATTAAGGTAGTACAAAATGAAATAAAAATCTGTTAATCTGATCAGTCTGAACAACCTTTATTTCTGAGGGCATAAAAAGGGATTTTTATGAACAGAACTATTTGAGTTTACACAAACTTGATCAAGTTAACTGAGAACTAAAAAAGCAAACGAGCAAGCAAGCAAACCTTCATTTGACTCGGAAACAGTGGTTCTCAAAACGTGGTTCCCAGACGGGCGGCATTGGCATCTGTTAGAACTGCGAATTCTTGGACCCCACCCAAGACCTAGTTAATCACAATCCGCAAGGGTGGGTCCCACCGTCTGTGTTTTAATAAGGCCTGTTATTCTGATGTATAAGCATGTTTGAGAACCTCTGGTGACTTACTGATATCTACCTGTGCTCTTATCCTCCACACTATTACATCTCCAGCACCTTCTTTGATTTTTTTCATATTCTATACTTCACTTTCATTGAAAAGAAATAGTTGACAATAATAAGCTAAAATCTTAGATTTTGTTCAAAAGGCCGACTTCCGCAGGTATATTCTAATAAATTCAACATATGGTCAGCTCAAACTCACACTGTTTTTACAAGTATAGGATTATGAGATGTTAACTGATAGATTCAGCATTAACTTGGCAGTACTGCAAATTCCTGAATTCAGGTGAATTTTATTCTGGATAGTTTAAAAAATTTGAGGTAGTTTAGATTACTAAGGTTCTTCTAAAAGTTGGCAATCTATAATTGCTATGCATGGTAACATTTAATACGGAATAGTTCAAAGGTTTTTAAGCCATTCTGAGTAAGGGGAAGATTGCTGTTTACTTTTTTTTCACTCTGAAACTAGCCAAATTTTTCATAGAAAACAAAGTGCTTCCTTTGGGTGGTCATTATAAAATGGAAAAACTTGCTGAGTCTTGGAGAATTCCTGTTTCCTAGACACAACTTCTGAATTCAAGAAATTGTAGGACCGTAAGTGGCTTGACATAAAAAATTGTTTTAGCTCCTGTTTTCAAGAGAGAGTCTTCATTTTATCTCTTTCTTCCCTCCTGTGATGTCTCTTGGGAACTATCCCAGGTTGAGAGCTTGGTGGAAGAAAACTAATGTTCTACTCAGCAGGGTACTGACACTCCTCCTGCAGGGACATTAAACACTTGCCTTGAATGTATTTGCCAAAGATTGTGCTTATTAACTTAATTCTGTGGGACTTGTAAGATCCAACATGCAAATTCATGTATGTCAATTCACTCATTCATGGGGATGTGTATTTCTAGGCAAGCAATGGTCAGGATTGCTGAGGAGTAAAGTGATAGCCCTGTTCTGTTATCCACCGGCTTTCTTACACACTGATCCCACTGCTATGATCTTAATTCAGGTTTAAAAAATACTATTAAAAAAGGGACATAATTTAAATCCAAATGAGATCATGTGAAACTATGCACAGCAAAAAATATATTTACCAGAGTTGCTGTTTCTGTGGCCGTAAGAGGGAAGCAGGAAAAATGTGTCATCTTGAATATGTTTTACCTTTTCCATGTTATCTTCTAATGTGTTATCGAATAATGTAAGGTTTGTGGACCATGTTTATTTCAGCTCTGGAAATAAGGCCTGCAACTCAGAAGGAGAAAAAAAATAGAGGTTTCAAACCACTAGCAGTGATAAGTGGCCCTGTGCAAATAAATTTGAAAGAGGAGGCTGTACAGAGCCTCTGCATTAGCATCATGGCACCTTGCAAGAGGAAACTTGTGCTGGAGAAAAGTTGGAAGCAGTGTGACACATCAGAAGAGGAAAAAACCCTACCCGACTGCCCAAACCCTAGACAGACAGACACACAGACACACAGACACATCCTGTACAAGCCTTCAGGTTTTTCACGGTCTAAGAGTAGCAGAGGCACAGGTTCCATCTGGCTCAGGGTCTCTCAGTCCTGTTCAACATAAAAGTCAGACAGCTGTGGAAGCGCGTCTGCAGGACAGTATCCTGTGGATCCGTAAGAAATAGCACCTATCGGACAGAGATACTGGAATCATTTGCATAACTGCCTCAGGAGTGCGAAATCACTTCTTGCAGAGGCAGACATTTGGTAACAGATAAAGCCCATAAAGAATGCCTCTTTTTGACTTCAGAGATTAATGTAGATGTGAACACATTAGTTCTGTTTTAGGGAGACTCTTCTCGTTACAGATAACTGGGTTTGGGGAGATTGGATTACCTAATAATGGGTTACTTTGGTTCTGTCATCATCACTTATCAGGTACATTAGTTTAAAACCAGCAGTTCTGAACTTAGAATTACTGAGCTTTGCAAAGATTAAATTACTGAACTTTTGTTGGTGAGTGTCTCTGTGAAATTTTCTGAAAAGGATAGTTCTCCTTCTTTGTGTGAGAGTGAAGCCAAATCGCATTCTTTATTGATATTTATAGACATACAAATGATAGTGCTAATGTACTTTAATGTCTGCCTACTTGACTGGAAAGGCTGTGGTTGTGCTTTTGGGCTTTTGTTTTTCTTAAGATAATGTGGAGTACTGTAGTCTCTTTGTGAGCTTAATCAGAATAGGTAGCTTTGTTTTCCTTCTTCTTATTTTTCCCAAAGCCTTATTTCAGAAGAAGGCTTACACCAAAATTCTTTTACAGAAAAGGCTCTGTGTTTGCCCAGTATGGGTACAGTCTCTACAGTGTTCTAGCTCCAAAAATATATCCCTGTTTCTTTCCTTATAGCTTTGGTGGAAAAATGTAGAAACATTGATGCTGTAACAAAGGCAAGTCGATTTTAACACTCTGTATTAGAAAAATGCCTCCACTAAGGGGGTGAGTCTTTTTTTTTTTTTTTTTTTTTTGGAAGGGGGTGAGTCTTAATCTCCAAGCCATGAAGATTTAATGTTTTCAGAGTAATTTTACAGACATTCTGCCTGTCAATGCCCAGTAGGGTTTAGAGTTGTTGAGTCACTACAGGCTTAACAAGCATCCAAGCATGAACCAACTTTGTAATTTTGCGCAAGAGCAATAAATGTTGATCCATGGTGACTGGGAAGAATTAAGAGATAATTTACCTGCTCTCTCGTTAGGGAGTTTGCATACACATTTTGCTCATCATAGATGAATTATAAGCCAACTTCTGGCAGAGATAGGAATGGAACTGGAATACCCTGGCCAAAAATGGTTGATGGAATCTCGAGTTTCTCTCAGAAAGGAATGAATATGCAAAGCTAATGGTAAGGGATTTGCACATACAGCTAAGATGTTGGAGAAAAAGGTAGGGTTTGTTTAAGCCAAAACCAAAATAAAAATCTAATGCACATCAAAATACATGTCTGTTCTGGTCATAGCCCACTGACCTTAGAACATTCTGAAACATCTCTTTTTTGGTTCTGAGCTCTTAATTTGGTCATAACAAGAACCTTTCTAGGAGACTCTGTTTCCTGTCTTGAATTAGAATTCAGAGTGGGCTGAGATATTTTTCCCCTATCCTTCTAGACACCCCAACTGGTATTTCTTACTGGTGTACGTCAGGGGCTTTATTGCACATATTCACTCCCAGGTGTGGGAATGTATGCAAACACAATTACCTCCAATCTTCCCATGCCTCTTTAGGTCTGGTCAAATTCTCTGAAGGGGCTCTGGCTTCAGATGGAGCTTTATGTAAATGGTTTATTTTATTTTTTATTTAAGAATCAGGAGACTATCTAGTAAGGCTTTTTTCCTCACCCTTTAAACCTCATACGAACTAAGACAGCAAGAAGAATTGAGTATTTCTCTTTAAACAAGATACGCTGTTTTCAACTGCAGAATAAAGCTGGGAGTTAGATTTTGCCTGGATGCTGAATTCTCCTGGAGCACAAAGGGGCTGCGGAGGACAGATGAGCACGGAGCACCCGAACGGAACATAGAGGTCCACAGTTCCTTCTCAGAGAGGTGACTCCAGAGAGGCCGAGAAAGGAAAAGCCAAGGGTGAGAGGTTACCCCTGATAAGGACAAAGAAGTTGCTTCCAGGACTTTCTCCCATTGTGCCTGTTACACTTATTGGTGTGAATAATGTTGTTTTGTTTTCAGAAAGACAGTCACGAGCAAAAAAGAGAACGGTGCAGTGATAAGCCGAGCTCAGGAAATTTGAGAATGACACATTTGTGATAATATATGTTAATTTAGTTGGATAGATGTGAATATTTTCATAAAGAACAAAGAGAACGATGGACTATAGTGTAGATTCACTTGTCCAGACTTTTACATAGGCATTACTCATGTTCAAAATGCACAGATCTCTTGGAAATTTTTTTTTAAATATTTACTTAAAATTAGCATATTTTTCTTACTTTGGAGATAAAAACTCTAGTGGAGCCAGACTTCAAATAGATGATGTTCTGAGCACATCAAAACAAAGAAAGTGTTTCTGAAACCAAATAAAAGCATTTTTTGAATGACTCCCTCACCCATTCAAGTCTCCTTTCAGCTTAGTGGCACTGGCTCAGATAAAGTCCCAAACACCTCACAGCCTATTCGAAAGTATCAGATTCAACTGAAGGTGAAGAAAATGGGCTATCTGCAATATTCATGAGTTGGGAACTTCCCAAGTTTAACCATTGTCTGAATGACTTTACAACTGCTTGGGGTATGTATTACATAACAGATATTTACAGGCACCCAGCTCTCCTATCAAGCCAAACCTTGTAAGTGAGTCCAAAGGCCTCCCCCCACCCAGCGCACACACCCCATTCTTTCCTGATTCAGGTCCTAAGAAAAATACTGCGCAGTCTTTCAAGTGTGCTGTCCTCCCCCTTGATTTACCAACTGAACTAAAGACCTCAGTTACAGGTCTTTAAACGAACTAACTGAACTAAAGTGTGTTGCTTTCATAGCATTTTGGGGTAGTTTTTTTCTCTAATTGGAGCAGAGCACAATTTAGTACACCAAAACTAAGCTGAAATGAGACAAATTCATTTTGTTGGGATAAGCTGAGACTTAAGCAAGAAAGTATTAAGCAGTCTAAGAAACCACAGGAGAAAGGAAGAGAGAGAGAGAGGGAAGAAGGGAGAGAGGGGGTGAGGGAGGAAGGAAGGGAGGGAGAAGTCTGGTTATGTTCTGCCCAAGAGGAGTGAATTTCTAGGGACCTGCCGATGGATAAGGAGTTAAAGGAGGAATGGCAGCTCTTTCACTACTTCCTTGTCAAAGTAACGTCCGTCTGTCCAAAACCCAAACTGTAACTGAGGCCAAACTTAAATGTCTAGAATCTTATACCCCAGAGCATGGGGTGGTAGAAAGAGCTCCCAGATTTGAGTTCTAGCGTTGCCACTAACTGTGACCTTGGACAAGCAACTGGCTTTTTTTCTGGCCAGTTTTTCTGTCTAAATAATGAGGATATTGAATCTCATCTCTAAAGCCATAGCATTTTATCACCAAAAACAATCTCCTAGTTTGATGGCAAGCCAAATGTGAGCTCTAGTACTGACCCCAACCCTGGTGGAGACAACTGAGAGCAAAGGCCTTGGGAGGAAGCTAAGC
Source organism: Manis pentadactyla (assembly GCF_030020395.1). NCBI lineage: Eukaryota > Metazoa > Chordata > Mammalia > Pholidota > Manidae > Manis > Manis pentadactyla. The sequence goes on along the minus strand of NC_080026.1, from coordinate 128,636,993 downwards.
ATCTGTAGTATGTTGAATTTTGTCCCCCCAAGAGATTTATCCATATTCTAGCCCCCAGAACCTAGGACTATGACCTTCCTCAGAGAAAGGGTCTCTACGGATATTAAGGATCTTGAGATGAGATCATCCTGAATTCTCTGAGTGGGCCCTAAATCCAGTGACAAATGTCACACCAAGGAGACCCCATGTGAATTTGGAGGCAGGGACTGGAGGCTCCAAGGAACACTTGGAGCCACGGGAAGCTGGGATGTCCAGGTCAGGAAGATTTCTGCCCTAGAATTGGGACAAGCTGAGACCCAAGCAAGGAAGTACCAGTACTAACTTGATGTAGGACTTCCGGCCTCCAGAGCTGTGAGAGTAGCTCTCCTGTGAAGCCACCTGTCTGCAGTGATCTGTTGAGGCAGCCCTAGGAAACTAACAGTGCCAGGGTGGCTGCCCCACACTTATCCTCAAGGGGCCACAGGCACAGGCTATGTGTAAGCTACATAGGGATATGCCAGGCACAGGGGCCACGACTCTTTGGATGCCAGTTTTTAACTAAAAAAAGAGCAACTGTAAAACAGGAAGGTCTCAGTGCAGTTGGGCACGCATGAGCCACCCCTTCAGGGGAGGGCAGCTCCCCTCTCCTGCCTTTACTGGGTTCCTCCTTCCCATTGTACCACGGCACTCCATGCACTTGACTTTAAGTCCATCCTACTTGAAGGAATGACTAGTCCACTTGTAAATTTTCGGAAAGGTTTCAGGCCTCAGGAGGTAAGATGTTCCGGGCACAGGTTAATATTAGTCACTGGTGATCTAGACTGGGTTATGTGTCTTTTTGGGGAGCCCTAAGCCACCTTGAAATTATCAAAGCACCTGTTTTACTGGAACACCAGTCACATTTCCCCTTCCTGCCTTCATCTCCCACACAAGCTTCTCTAGGAGGGGCAGCTCGTCTGCTTTTGTCTGTTTTTTTGCTTGTTTGTATTTTTTTGCTTTATGTGTCTATAATCATATACACAACACATGAATATGGGCTCATAAGAGTTTCAGACATGATATAAGCATGATAATAACAAGTGAACATCTCCCTCATCCTCACTGGACCCTCATTCTCTGTCCCCAGGATAAATTCTGATAACCGTTTGACAAGTCAACTTCCAGACCTTTATCTTGGCGTTCACAGGCAGGTGTACATCCACTTCATCCATGTCTGTCTGTCTACCATCTATCTATTTGTCTATCTAATCTTTAATTTTATTCTGTGTTTCTCTACAACTTTTTTTTTCCTTTAGCATCATGTCTTGGAGATCTTTTCATGTTGTACATAGTGACATGCATAACTTCATAGGGACCCACTTACCCATCGATGGCCAAACAGGTTGTTTTGTGAGCTCAAGCAGGCAGCAAGGCTCATCCCCATTCGTACATACTGACGCACAAAATAAGTAGCTCTTTCAGCTATGTGAAATTGCTGAGTTAAAGTTTTAAGCACTCTGGTGACTCCACAGAGGCCCTTCCTCTCTCTCTCCTTTGCTGCTGCACTTGGAGCTCTCCCGGAACTGCGCCTATGTCAAGGGCAAGTTTTCCTTTTTAAGTTATAGTTTCTGCTAGACCATAGGTCAATCTCTCCATTGATTTGATCTCTTCTTTTTATCTTTCAGAAATTCCTCAAGACCCCCAGTCAGTCCTTCTTATTTTTCAGCACTGTTACAAACACACACACACACACACACACACACACACACACAACCCTTTCTTCTGATGACTTGTGTAGTTGGCACGGGACGGGGGAGACCCATGTGCTTAGCCTTTTCTCCTGAGCCAGGTTGTGATAACTCTCTACATCCCATGCCCGGCACTCGACAACTGTTCTGCATGGACACAGTCGGTGTTGACAGAATAAGTGAATTTTTTGCTTCAGGCAGGTACCAGCATTTGATCAAAGCAAAATCTCCTTAAAGGGAATGATGGGCACTGATTTCTAAGTTGGCAGGTTTTCCTTCAATTAACCACTCAGAACTGTAAGATATTGTGCAGCTGACTACCTATGTGGGGGTGAAAGTGGGATTGGTTAGAGGGACAGCATTTACATCTTTCATTTCTGTAAATTTAGTGTGGAAGGCTATTCCAGGTTGTTCATAAAGGCCTTGAAACCTCCTACCCGACAGCGACAAGGAAATTTAAAGAAACGCAATTTGATGATTCTTGTCCAATGAAAGGATGTGTTGGCGTACATGTCAGGCACTCAGCTGCTTTTAAATTTCCTTTAGAGGTTTGATACCAGTGAAATTTAAGGGATACATGACTGTTAATAGGACAGCATCAAAGGATGCTTAAAAACAAGTACATGCCCAGAATACTTGGCTGAAATTTGCCAAGTTCCACTTGAGAGTCATGGAAACACTCTAGCGACCTGGATTCTATTTACTGAACCCAAACGGACCCTCCTGTGTAGCCCTGCACACGCTGGTGTGTGCTCCTGCTGACAGGTGCTGCAGATGTGAGCCCTGCTGGGCCTTCCTCAGCAGCCATCTGTCAGCGAGGCCTTTGCTCCTCCAGGCAACAGGCGTGTTGATAAGAATATACACTTTCTGCAGTTGACAGACTTTGCTATTCAAAACACTGTAAAAAAATGGCTATAGGAATTTAATTAGCAACTTCCATTAAGAGATTAGATGAGAAGAACAAAGAGAAACCAAGGGAAAGACTTCTTAATAAAACCGGAGAAGCTGCAGAATATTCATAGAATAACAAAGGAAATGGAGAATCTGTTCTGTGAATTGTTAGAGGTGACAGATACATTCTGATGTTTTCTCATGGCCTGGTTGGTCTCTGACTAATGAGGTGCAGCATGGAGGGCAGAACCTTGACAGAGCCCCGCATCCTGGCTCCTGCCGGTAATGGGTGGGAGCTAGCTAGAGCCTGTACGCTTTTACACGTTGCTGTGTGTGGCCCCTGGAGTCTGTGGTGAGGTGATTGAGTGCCAGCATTCAGGGACTGACCCTCAGTGGCTCAACTGGCTTATCACTGGCCTCTGGCTGCCTCTGTGAGTTGGTCAGCTTGCTCAGAGTTGTGTGTTTGGTCAATGGAGGCAAGAGAGTATAAATGGACTGAACAAATCCATCCCTTCTGCTAAGAAAATGGATTCCTATGAGGTATTCAGCAGTATCATTGCTGTGGTGTATGTACCAGTGGAGGGTGGGGGTGTTCAATGCTTACATAAGGTCGGGGGACCTGCAGACCCCATTTTGTTTATACCCCTTAGATTGGCTAACATAACTAATGGTTGGCTCAAGAACCTATGGTGAAGACCTAAGCGTGAATTCTATGAGGTAAATACTCTTCATAAAGAATGCATAGTAAAGGAAGCACGTAAAGAAATAGGCCAAGTGGAGCTACATGCTGGAAAACAGGCCCAGAATGCTACTAACTATTCTTGGCCAGTAGCCACTTCTACCAGAAGGAACTGTTTCTCTCTCCATGCCAACAAGGCAGAAGAATGGTTTCTGGGTTACAAAGTACCTTCTGATTTTGATCTGGTTCAAAAGACTGGTAAATGGGTTCAAAGGGGACTCCCCATGCCATGTCAGATCATATCAATGAGAAGAACCAGCTCGTTATTCCCATTTATGAATTGACAAACTCAGACGGAGTAAGATTATCTTTACACTTGCCAAAGGAAGTCCTGATATCCACAGAACATCTGAAAATATAAAGATTTATATAAATACATTTGCATCCAAACTGACCCATGCTGGAGTTCTGCCAAATGCATGTGCATGTACGCGCTCGCGCGCACACACACACACACACACACACACACACACACACAGATGTCCAGGAAAGTTAAAATGAAATCCTTCTGAGATCGGCTATTCTTAGCTCCAAAGTCAAAATTAGTTTAAAAAAATGTATGAATTAATAACTGAGTCATAGCCTACATACTGTGAATACAAGATATCTCTATAATGGGTTCTAGTTACTAAAAGGGTAATTAATTTTTTCTTTATTTCCAGCAAAAAATAAGGCTAATTCAAGATAATGAGATAGATGGATAGGTTTAAGGCAGGAGAGGGGGAAGCTAGCAAATTGCTGATGGCTTGGCAAAAGAGCCAAATGAAATTATCCTTGTCGTCTTTTGTTCTTGTGAACTCAAAGCCGTTTCTTGTAGCTGTTAGTGTAAAATGAACTAAATTAGAGCATGTGTGATTTCAGTGGTTGCTAAATGTAGCTGGCCCCCCTCATATTGGTCATAAGTTCTGCTCCTGAACCTCCGTAGGTTGACACAGTGATGGCCCTGACCCCTTCCTGGGACTGGACTTCCTGTTGGGAGTCCAATGCCATGCTCCCTCCTGTGTTCCTCCCTAGGAGCCCTTCCTTCATCTACTCTGAACAAAGGTCTCTTGTGACTCACGGCTTCTAGTTATATAGCCTTTACTATTAATATGGAGAATTGCTGATCTGAATTTGCACAGAAAAAAAAAGGCCTAGAAAGGGCCTCTGGCAATACACATTATTTCCTGAAATTGTTGGTAACCAGAAGCCCCCACCCCCACCATCCCATGGTTTTCTGTCCCCATTTGTGTCACTTCAGGAGACCGTACAACCTCTTTCTGGGTCTGCTTCTTCAGGCCCAGCTTCAGAGTTGAACAAATGTCTATCTTTCTTTCATGTACCTGGGAAGGAAAGGGCCTTTCTCGGTCACTTCTGGTGTCCTGGAATGTCCCTGCTGCCCTTGGGGTTTCTCTACCAGCCGGCTTTACCCCTTGAGCTTTGTGCTGCAATATTATGAAGCGCTTCCATCTTCAGCTTCAGACAAGAATGCATTCATTCCTCAAATACTTCTTGAGCACCTACCACAAATCAGGCTGTGTTCTAGGCCCTAGAGATGCAGCAGAAAAAAACAAACAAACAAACAAAAAGAAACAAAGAAAAAGAGGATATGAAGGTCTGCTCTCATAGAGCTTATATTACAGGGCAGTGAACAAGTAAGGAATGGTGGTGTGTGGACCTCCATTAACTGGAAGAAAGATGGGGATTCCTTTTGGAGGTGGTAAGCTCTGCAGAGAGAGGGGGTTAATGGGTGGATCATTGAGTAGGTGTTAGATGACACCCCCACCCCAGTAGGGCAGGGGCCATCTGTGGCTTGTGTACTGAGGGGTCCAGTGGAAGAATGAGTATCAGACATATCCAATAGCTCCCTTATAAGTGGCACTGTGATTTGTTTTGCCAACAAAGACAAGCTCACAGAGTTAAGGCTTAAACCTATAGTTAGCTCAAGAAGAGAGTGTTCTTGAAAATGAAACATCTCCTTAGATATTTCTTTTTCTTTCATTCTTTCTTTCCACCCCCACCTTTCTTAAAAAAAATTTTTTTTAAACAAATGTGGAACAGAAAATCTTGGAATAAGGCGTCCTTTGGCTCTTGGTCTTGAGAAGTCAGAGGTGGCTGAAGCTATATAGGGGTGGCGAGGGCTATCTGATCTTCAGGGAACAGTCAGCCAGCTTTCTCCAGGATTATCCTGATAGGAACAGCACTGTCCCTCCATCCTGCGGTATCTCTTTTAAACTTATGTTTAAATAGCTATACTTAAATGATAAGGCACTAGCCTTTCACCTCCAGGATCCTAACAGGATTCAAACTCTAGTCTTTTGGGAAATGAGCTTGATCGTCTAAGCTGAGCCTGGTAGACAAAAGTCCTTATCTCCAAACTCCAAGCATAATTCAGCCCATCAAGGCAGGACTGGAAGTCTGCTCTTGGGGAAAGAAAGGGAATGAGCTAGGGTTGAAAGTAAATTATTGAAGTAGTTAAATCAATCCTGAATTCAAATCCCAACTATTTAAGTTTGAGTGCTTTTCTGTCCAGCTTCACAAAACTGCTTTGCAGCACCTTTCTTTCTTGCTATATTCCAAAAGGGGGAAGAAGTCACTTAGAACAGTTAAGCCTCCAAAAATGAGGTCAAAGCTGCAAAGAGGCATCAGCTTGAGCACCTTAATAAATTAAAATTTTCTTTGAATAGTTTCCTTATCTACCTCAGAAGAATACCTCCCGTTTCTGCTCTGTATATGCTGTAAGTGACGACTGAGACTTTTATCTTTCATATACTTGAAGATGTCTAAACATGTCAGGGAAATATCATGTGCAAAGATTGTGTGTTCTAAAGCAAATTGGTAAGTTTAGAATAACACAATCAATGTCCCCAAACACTCTAAAAATAAGATCGAATTGAGCCAAAAAGGGACTACAGAAGACCTGATCTCCAGTTCACGTTGCATGAGACTCAGAAAAGGAATAATTATAGGCAAGGAGCTTTGACGCCTTAGCCTATTGATGAGAGACAGGCTATTGAGGGTTACTTTGACTGTTTTGAATAGTTTGCTTTCCAGGTATTCAGAGTCAGGCATTTATTTCCCCCGCCTCTGGCCTGCTCCCAGCCCTCTGCTCCCCTCCCCTCCATGTTCCATTTGTCAAGTTAGCATTTTGCTCACAATAAAATGGATGACAGTTTCATTACAGAATGGCATCACTTGTCAAACTTTGAATTACTGATCATAAAAATATCTGTCATGCTTTGAAGGATTGTTGGAGGGCTTCCATTTTATATATATATATTTTTATCAGTAGGACTGTTTAGCGCAACATACACAAGGAGAGAGCAGGGGCTGGGGGAGAGGAAATCAAACCCAGCCGAGGAGCCCGGGGTTGGCTGTATCCTGCCCACACAAACAAGCTTCTATCACAGCTCTAGACAGCAGAAATAAAAGGGAGCTTTTTGGCTCACAGCTATAAAAAAAATTATCATAGTGATGAAGTTCCTCAGCCATCAACAGAGCTGTGATAACGCTGTTTGATGATGATTTTCCCATGAATGTTAAACAGCCGCCACTGCGGAGGGAAAGGAGCTTATCTGCACCTAATACTGATCTCTAATTCCTGCCCTTCTTGAACCATCCATTTTCTAACAGCATTAACTGGCAAATTTACATCCCATCTTAATGCTGCTAAAGAGGACAGGAGATGAAGAGTAAATGACAGCAGTGTAATGAGGGTGGCTTTTTTCTCCTTTTTCTTTAATGGCTGAAGATTTACACAATTGTCTGTAAGCTTATATAGAGAGCTTACCTGAACCTTTTCCCAGCATGGATTCAACTTACAGGAGCTTTTGTTAACTAAACACACAAATATTTTTAAGGAGGTTTAATAGTGTGACTTCAAAAGAAAGCTAAAGGATGGAAAAAGGAGAAAACAAATTTAAATGACATAAATAATATAAATGTCTTCATGGGCTTATGATTTCCGAACAAACAAGGTGGTAAAAACAAGGTTCCCTTAGGTTGCCACACCGTTAAAAAGATTTGAATATTAAAGAATAATTAATTAAAACAAGGATTTAGAGCTATGTTCCACATGCCACCAAGACCCGGGATTTCTCTGATCATATAACATCCATCAAAATACTACCTGTTCACTAATAGGGGGTGAAGAGATAGCAGGTAATTTCAATGGTAAATCTGAATGTAGGGAGCTACAATGGCTAGATGGGGGAAAATCCCATTTGTGCATCCGGATGATAAAAACCAAATAAAAATTACCATGGGCGAGCCATTTAACATCACAGGCTAGAAACCTTGAAGTTGTCTCGATTCTTCCCTCTTTCATCATCTTTATCCAATCCATTACCAATCCAGCTTTTTCTTCCTTTGAAATGTTTTTCGCATTTACTCTCTTTTTTCTCCCACTGTAACCCATGTCTCTAGCACCTCTCATTTTAAGTATTGAAGATTCCTCTTGTTTTCCCTGCTTCTCACCTCTGTGAGTCCTTCCACAATATTACTGAAATAATACTTTATGTTTTTGCCATGTAATCTTGACTCCTTAAAAAACAGAAAGCTAACTATTAGTGTCCCCTCCTCCCATTACTTATAGCAATGGTTCTTAAAGTGTGGTCTACAATAATATATACTTAGGCATAAATTTAGTGTAAGAGGGTAAGATCCATGCACTGAAAACTACAGAACATTTCAACGGGAAATTAAAGAGCTAAATAAATGGAGAGATGTGCCATATTTAAAGATTAGAACAGAAGTCAACTAACTTCTTCTATAAAGGGCCACATCATAAATATTGGTCACTTTTCAGACTAAATCAGTCTCTGTGGATATTCTTTGTTTTGCTTTTGCTTTTTGTTTTACACCCTTTCCAAATGTAAAAAGAATTCTTAGCTCAAGGTGTACAAAATAGACTAGATTTGGCCTGCAGACAATAGTTTGCTGACCCTCAGTTTGGAAGATTCAATATTGTTAAGACAGCTATCTCCCTCAAATTGATGTATAGATTTGATGTAATCCCAACCAAAGTCCTAAAAGGCATTTTGAAGAAATGAAAAAGTTTATTTAAAAATTTATATGGAAAAGCAAAGGACCTCCCCCACCAAATTAAAACAATTTGGAAAAACAAGACCAGAATTGGAGGACTCATGCAATCTGATTTTATGACTTATCATAAAACTGTAATAATGAAGACAGTAGGTACTAATATAAAAATAGATCAAAGAATGGACAAGATAGTCCAGAAATAGGCCCACAGTTACATGGTCAATTGATTTTCTTCAAAAATACCAAGATACTTCAATGGAGAAAAAATTGTCTTCTCAACAAATGGTGCTGGAACAATTAGATATCTGTATTTTAAAAAACCCCAAACCCTCAACCATTATCTTATACCATATGCAAAAGTTAACTCAAAATAGATCATAGATCTAACTGTAAGAGCTAAAATGATTAAACTTCTAGAAAGACTATAGGAGGAAATCTTTGTGATATTAGCTTAGGCTAAGATATCTTATACTAGACACCAAAAACATGTATTATAGAAGAAAAAAATTGATAAAATGTGTTTCATCATAATTAAAAATTTCTGCTCTTTGAAAGATGTAATTAAGAAAGCAAAAAGAGAAGTCACAGACTGGGAAAAATGTTCACAAAATATACATTTGACAAATGCTTTGTATGCAGAATATCTAAAAAAACTCTTACAACTCAATAATAAAACAAATAATCCAATTTAGAAAAAGTGCAAAAGAATGAAATAGAAATTTCACAAAAGAGGATAGTCAATATGAATACATAAAAACATTCAACATCACTAACCATAAAAGAAATGCAAAGTGAAACCACAATGAGAAACTGCTATGAGCCTATTAGAATAGATAAAATAATAAAGATTGCCAATACCAGGTATTGGCAAGGGTGTGTATGGAGCAACTGGTGGTCTAATGCATTGTGGGTTGGAATCCTAAATGGTATGGCCACTTTGGAAAATAATACGGTAGTACCTTAAAAAATTAAACATATATTTACAATATGATCCAACAATTCCACCCACAGATATTTACATAAGAGAAATGAAAATATACATCCACATAAAAATCTGTATGTGAATGTTGATAGCAGCATTATTGTTTACAGCTCCAAACTGGAAGCAGCCCAAATACTTAACAGCTGGAGATTATATAAACAATTTGGTATATCCATACAATGGACTACTATTTAGCAGTAAAAAGGTAAAAAGTAGTAATATATGCAACATGGGTAAATCTCAAAATATTATGCTAAATGGAAGTCTACAAATGATTCCATTTATATGAAATCCTGAAAAGACAAAACTATAGTGACAGCATAGATCACTGGTTGCATGAGGATGGCGTAAGGGACATGCAAAGGAGCATGAAGGAATATTTGGGGGTGAAGTATTCTATATTCTGATATTTTTACTAAGTTTCATCACAGTGTACACATGAAGCTGATTAGTTTTCTTGTATATAAATTATAACTTAATTAACAAAAAAGAGTCAAAGAAACTATAATTTTTTTCAAGTTTGGTGTAGTATCAAAGATTATCTGAAATTAGCTGAAAAAGCTATTAAGATATGCCTCCCTTTTCCAACTACATATTTGTGCTAGAATAAACTTATTCATAAGCTTCAACCAAATCAACCCATCCAATATGCAGAGGCAGCTATGAGACTCCAGCTGCCTTCTATTAAACCAGACATGAAAAATTTACAAAAATGTAAAATAATGTCACTCTTCTCACTAAATAATTTTTTTTGTTTTGGGAGATACAGTTATTCTTTATAAAAGTATTATTCTTGTATGTAATGGGTTTATTATTGTCATTTAGTATTTTAATATTAGAAACTTTAACATTAAAAAAATTCCTGTTTTAATTTCTAAATGGTGAGTATTGACCAATATAACCCATATAAACAAAAGCTCTTTGGGGGCTCTTAATAATTGTTCATATAAAAGGGTCCTGAACTCAAAGACTTTAAGAACTGCTGGATGTATGACCAAATCGGAACTAAGACTCCAAGTTCTGCGTGACTGGTGTGGCTCTATCCTCATAATTCTCAGCTGGATCTCGTCTTCCAGCTCGGCGAGGGACTCTCCAGTCTTGATTTCCAGGCCAGGTTCATGACTAGCTTGTTTTCCTCTCCCTAATCTCATTAGCTTCATGACTTGGCAACATTTTTATCATGCATTTCACAGTTTTCTCATCTGCAAAATGGGAGTCATAATACAATCAACTTCTTAGTGTTGTTGTAAGCACTAAGTGAATTTATGCAAAGTACTTAGAGTAGTTACCTGCTGACAGTAAGCATTCAATGCATGGTTATAATTGTCATTGCCGTCGCGACCTTCCCTGCTTCCCTCCATGTTTGGAAATGCCACTTCTCCGTGTTACCCATATCTCTTCTCCCATCCTTATACTCTGACATCCAAATAAATGAGTGCCACTTGCTTTTGCTTTTTTTTTTCTAATTAGTTGAAACATTTTCATTTTACTTCCCAGACTACATCTTAAGCTCTTCTAAACCAAAGTCTTTGGTTGGCACATTTTACTTAGAACTGGGAAAGCAATAAATGCTTAACAAATGCCTACAGAGTTGTTAGTTTCTGACTCTGAAGTGTAAGAACAATAATAGTCTTATTTATCTGCTTATAGATATGTTGTGATAATATATGTGAATAGATTTAATTTTCTTTAAAGAAAAAAATCCATAAGCCAAACTAGGCCCTTTTCTTTGTTTTCCAATATAACCTAGCGCCATGATAAGGAATCTTTCCAGAAACCAATTATTATTAAATGGATGTCCCTATTTATATTTTCTCTTAGTACCCTGAGTTCCTTTGGTGTATTGAATTTTTCATACCTAACAATACTCTTCAATTAAATAAGCATTTGGAGAAATATTAACTCTTTGGTTTTTATAGGACATGTGAAGATGATACTTTCTATTGATCTTGTTAAATAGGTTCCCATTTATGATTTGTATAGTCAAGTTTCTGCCCATGATATTCTCAGGAGGGAAAGGATTAATCTATTAAAATCCTAAATGAACAAGACCTCACTGGCATTTTTGAAAGCATTTTTGCAACATTATTAAACTACTTTAATCTGTACAGGATTTTTTTAGATATGGCAGTCATTGCATTTTAGACAAAATTCTAACTTATTTCAATGTTAAGCCTAAGAAATCTCAAGTAAAATAATTTCAGATGTTGTGCTTACACCAAAAATATAACAATGTATATTCCAGTTATGTTCAATTGATCACAACTAATCTACACACAACAGAGAAAGAATATTAATTTATTTAAGAAACATTTATTGAGCATCAACTATGTACCTGGCACTGGGGATATTCAAGGGGTTCAATTCTAGTAGCAGGACGCAGAGAAGAAATGAGAACTAAATAAGTGAGATAATTTAAGACTGTGATAAATGCAAAGACAGCAATAAAAGAGGATGACAGGATAGAGAGTGATTAGGGGCTGGGGATGTTATTTTGATAAAATGAGCAGAAATTGCAGCTACTTATTTCGGAGATACTAAAAATATATGTCTAATGAATAATGCAGGGATTATTTCCATGAAGGGTGATTTTATTCTTTTTTATACTTTTCTGTATTTTCCTAATTTTTTTCCTTGAATATTTACTACTTTCACAATCAAAGAAAAATTATATATACAAAACTACTCTGATGGCAATCAGATTCAGATGGTGTTGGCCCTGTGACTAAAGATACCATAGAAATCTAAAATGCTGCAGAGAAGCTATTTGAGTTTTTTTATATTCATAATTCAGCTGCCTATTAAATAAGTTACTCTTTGTAAAGTGCTTAGAAGAGTGCTTAGCTAAGTGCCTAGTTAGTGCAATGTGTTTGCTAAATTGTTAAATTGGTATGTTGAAATGATCTCTAAGTTTAACAAGCAACTTTGGAGAAAACAACCACTTACAATCTGTTTTCTAAGCACTGCAAGTATAAAATAATGAGTATGTCATGGTCTGATACTAAAATTTAACTGTGTGTGTATCTTCTACTGATTTCCTCTCTCCCTCTCTCTCCTTCTTCTCTCCCCCATTTCCTTTCTCTTTCCCTCTCTCTGAGAAATCTAGACCATCATGACGTCCAGAAAGTCAGCAGTCTACTAGGAATGAAAACCATGCACAACTATCAGTCTATGATTCCAATGTTCCTTTTTTCAGGAAAAATTAATTGAACTATAGGTTCTGGTTAAGGAAGGAAGAGTTGACTTTTTAGGTCTAATCAAATTCCAAGGGAGAATTGAATCACTTCCCCTTTATTATTGAACTACTTCCTCATATTGGTGAGAAATCTAAATGTCTATCCTTTCAAGGATGTTCATTACAGCCCATGCACAGGCTTCCTAATAAACCTGTGGTTATATACGTGGGTGAAGTGGGGTAAGTTATCATAACATCCCCCAAACAGGATGCTTTTAACCCAGGCCTGGTGGATTGTTTGCAAATGCAATGTGGTCCTTGTTGTTTCTGGGAAGGATCATACACACACACACACTTGCTTCACTTTGTTGTGTAGATACAACAGTACTGGAAGATACCAGCTCGTGACATTATATGAAATTTGTATGTTTGGCCCTTTATTTTGTTAAGGTATTTCCTACAGGGAAGCCTAGAATTAACGGATTCCTGCCCATGGATGCAGAAACTGTTAACAGCTGTGAGCCAGTTGGAAAGGTTTTTGAGGATAGCCTTTGAACTCCTGCATGGAGATCTCTCATATTTAGCTGAAGGCAGGAGAATTTTGATAACACAAGAAGGTTCCTTCCTGCTCTCGCTTCTTGTCAACTGTTAGCCAAATAAATGTTGGCTTCTAAAATGCCCATCTTGAAGGGACTTCTGGGAGGAAAGAAGTCACAGGAAACTTTAATCTGGCATGGACAGGCAGTTTTCAGTTTTCACCTCCTCATTCTTCATATCTCTGCTTATTCAGCATCGCTTAATATAGATCTAAACAGGAAGTCTCCAGCTTATGAATGTGCTGGGTTCTAGAAATTTACCTTTGCATTTTTTTTTAAATGTGGATCTGAGAATACAGTTTCAGGAAAAAATGTTATAAATGGTTGTCAGGTTCCTAGGCAGTGTCCAAAATCAATTTAACTTGATGTTCCTGAACTTTTATCTTAAAAATAACAGCTGAAGGAGAAAAGTGTGCATGTGTGGGAGTGTGTACTTGTTTGTGCATATGGGGTATTCAGCTCCGGAAGGATCCCCTGTCAACTGGATGTGGCCTCCTGGAGATGCCTTTTGTGCCTTTTGAGTTTTGAGCCATTGGAAATGTTATCTATTCCAAATTTTTAAATTAAATAAACGAAAGCCCACTTACAAATGATAATATTTCTATCAGTCTGAGCTCTGATCTCAGAAACAGCAAGTGAAATGAGAGAAAGAAAGAAGAGTTCATTTTCCTTCCTGATTCATAACGATCCTAAGTCAAATTTAGGAAAGCAGGGACACCAAAACGAAACTCTGTTTTTCTCCTACCTCTCTGTTGCTCCTGGAGTCCCTGAGCCGTGGCCCCGGGTGTCCTCATAGCTTCTAACTCTCTCTTCCCCTTGTAGCACTGTCTTTTTGTTGTTGCTGTTGTTTATTGAAGTGGGATTATATTGTTTTTTCTTTCCTGGCATTATACCTCATTCTTTTCTTTTTTTAAAAATTAAGGTATCATTGATATACAATCTTATGAAGGTTTCACATGAGCAACATTGTGGTTTCAACATTCACCTGTATTATCAAGTCCCCCCTCCACATACACCCCACTGCAGTCACTGTCTAGCGATGCAGTAAGATGCTATAGGGTCATTCCGTGTCTTGTCTGTGTAGCACCATCTATTTTAAGAAAGTTTCCCCAGGCCTTCAAAGGCCTTCGGTGATGGTACTGATTTTGCCTCCCGTCTGTCAAACTGTTTGTTCACCCTTAGAACTGCTCTGTGCCCAATACTGGGAAGAAAACTGCTATAGCAAAGACTTTACAGTAGAATGTGAACATTGAGTTTTATAACTTTCAATGAATTATTTGCATATTTCAAAGGGATAGTTCTTAAAAGAAAATAAAAAATGGGAGTCAAGCACTTCAGGGAAAGTGGTGGTGGTGGGCACATCAGGGCCTGGTGGGCTCTTCCTAGGTTGGCACCTCCTCTGAGCTTGCTGCTTTCTTTCGCTTCTGAACAGGCCACTCCCCCACAAGCTCTGGGGTCTCCCACACGTCTCTCATGGCCATGGCTGTGGGATGCCAGTGGAAGAGCTTCAGTATGCAGGTTGTTTGCAGTATTCCCCTCTTTGGGTGGCCTGAGTGGGTCTGTCTGGGTGCTGGTCAGGCTGTTGGAGGCCGGTGTCTTGTCCTAGGGTCAGAGCTTGAGCAAAGCACTCCACCTAAGATGTCCAGGTGTGTGTGGAGCCAAAGGCCCAGAAGGCCAGAGTCCCAGGGGTATCCCAAGGTCAAGCTAGGAAAACAGTCAGTTGTAAGCACTGAGGGCAAGAGAGCTGAAAAGGGAAATAAAGTCAAGCATGAGGATCCAGGTAGAACCAGAAAGGGTTGGAGTGAGGAGAAGAAGGTCTTGGGGAAGCCACAAACCATGCTTGACTGTCCCTGGCCTCGCTTTATGGTGACCCGCTGGGTGGTGCATGGACCCTCCGATTCAAAAGAAAAGGGCAGGGAGGGAAATGTGTACAAACAACAGCCTTGTTCTTTGGTTTGCAGCTCTGGCCCTGGCTACCTGATGTTTTTGTTCTGAATAAACCCTTGGAAAACTGCAGGTGTACATTCAGGATTTTGCTTTATATAGTACTGTGTTTTAATATGTTACAAAGTAGCATCTGTGGTTTGCCCATCTCTGTAGTTTCCCGTTACCTCCTAGCAAAAAAAACAGCCTTTTAAGTTTTTAAAAAATAGCTTTCTTATTATCAGCACTAGTGCTAATCACTGGAGAACACAGGGCTTTCCACCTGAGCTACCAACCATGATGCTGGGCTCTAACCCACCTCGGTTCGGCTGGTACATGGGGAACCCCTGATGTCTGAGCACCTGGAGTGGACAAAGCCCTGGAAATTCCATGGTCCTGAGCTGTAGTCTCCTTCCTCTACCCTCAGGTGAGACAAGCCTGCCCTTCTGGTCCTCCTCCCCCAGTTTCTGCTACCTGGTGTATCCCTGGCACCCAGCAGAGTCCTGATTCTCCTCTCCTCTCCTGGGATCTGCCGGCTCCCTCCCCTCAGAGCTAGCCCTGGTTTCTGGATGCATGTATCTAGTTCTAGGAATGGGTTTGTCTACCAATGACCTAAATTTCCATGTCCACCCAGAAACCTCACAGGGCATTTTAATCTACTCCCTGGACTAGTTATGATAAATGTATCCGCTGTGTTTCATATTTGGGATAACTAACTTGAACTTCTGCCTTGTCCTGCTCACTTCTTGACTGCTTCCCCCTACTTTGCACCTTATTATGGGTTGCATTAGTTTCCTTGGTTTCTGCTAGGCTGCTTCTGGCTCAGGAGCAGTTGAGGTCATGACTCCCAGCATCGCCTTGGCCAGGGCCTTGTATCACATTGGAGTAGTTGCTTCTGCCAGAGTTCCTGCCCAAACTCTTCTATAGCCAACATCTCTGCTAATAAAATGGCTGCATTTGAGTCCATTTGCTGAGAGTAGCAACATTCAATTCTAATAGCAGTTTAGAGTTTGCTGTACATGACCTACTTTAATATGTATTCAACTATGAAATAGGTAAATCTGCTATCTCAGTTCACAGATGAGAAAGCTAAGGCTCTGAGTTATTTGCTTTTGAAAATACAGCCATAAAGTTGCTTGGCTGAGATAATGTAAGTAAGAGAACCCATGAAGAATCAGATCTGAGAGCTTTTTACTCATGCTGCCAACCCTGGAGATGTAGGGTCACGTCAGGAAGTCAAGTCTGATTCCGAGCTGGCTTGTGGGCTTGATCACTCTCTAGCTGGGAGTGATGTTCAATCACTCATTCAACAAATATTTATGGAGGGCCCACTACGGGACGAGTGCTCTTCCAGACGCTTAGGATACATGAGCCAACAAAAGGGGCAAAAGCTATAGTGCTCACAGTGCTTGCACTCGGTGGGCCGTTCTTGGGAATGCTAGATTGTTAGTCCTGAGTTCAGTCCCAACTCTGCTCCTTAACCTCTCCAGATAGAGATACATACATACATACATACATACATATATGAGAGAGAGAGAGAGAGAGAGAGAGAGTCACTATACCAGTGATACCAGGCCTTGTGCGGCTTTGGATCTGGGATTCCGTAGCTCACCCCCAAAGGCCCCATTCAGTCAGGAGCTGATAGTCTTGCATGTGAGTCCCTGGCTTCTTCACTACAGCAAATCTGAACAATCCTATAGAAAAATCATCTCAGAGAAGAAGCAAGAGCTAAGGTAACACTGTTACTCCTCCGCACAGCTGTTACAAAGGGCCGGTGGTGCCTTAGCTAGTGCACCTCCTAAGTCAGTATGTATGCCAGGTGAGGCTGGATGGCGGCCTTGAACAGAACAGCAGGACTGCTTGTGCTGCCTGATTTTCAGCTGGTTTTGTAAACACTATTTCACTGATGAAAATCATTTGAGAGGAAAAACATAAACCTATATGTGGACTAAAAATACAGCATTTCTGTGGTGCATACTGAGTTCCGGCACAGAAAATAATACATAGTTGATTTGATTCACAAAATGAGCCTTAAAAATCTGTTCTACCCTTTAATTATCTTGGAATCTTTTTGTACGGTGGGAGCATGGAAACCCAACTCTGTGCTGTCAGAAATGTTTTCTTTCATTCCTTCCCCCCACAATCTTCCTTAAAGTATTGGTGTGAATTAAACTCACCGCGGAGGAAACCAGTGAACAGCTTCCATAATGTAGTTATGAAAATAAGAGGAGAGTTGTTATTACTCCCATCTGGGATGCCAGATGTTTGCAGACTGAGGTGGGAGGGGCTGCACATTTCTGACCCCCAACCCAAGATGTGGGTGAATGTGTTGAAAATGTCCTCTTTCCTTCTTCAAACATGTAAATGTAATTGAGTAAGAGAAACACAAAAATGATAATACCCATAATATACAAAGAAGGCATGGGAAGCAATCACTGGCAAAGTGAGTGGCTTTATTAGAATCTGATTGCACATATTGTTTATAAGACAGAAGGAGGGTGGCCCAGAGTTTGGACTGTGCCTGGGAGTCCTTCTTTATTTTAATGAAACTACACCCTATCTAGCTACTGCCCAAAGCAGGAAGTTCAGTACAGGAAATGTCCTTAGAATTTTTATCTTGAAATGTCAGAAATAATATAAATTTCCTTTATCCATATATATAAAGGATATCCATAAATATCCTTTATCCATATATCCATATATCAGGGTCAAGAGTGGACACATATAACAAAACTGAAAATACTCTTTAAGCAGTTGTAATCTTTTTCACTTGTTTAAAGCCAAATGGCCCACCCATTTATCATCTTCACACTGGAGTCTCAAGGAAATGTCCTCATCTGGGACAGGTCCTGGTCCCATCACTTTGTGCATCCCTACTTGCTGGAGTGGAGCTCCGTTCGCAGTCTCTGAGAGAGGGTAGGGAAATGGGATGTTTAGCAGAGTATCAAACTTCTGCTATCAACCCCTAGAATTCTAAAAGTTTCTTTTAAATAATGCCCCCGATAATATGTGCACAATTTGATAGTCCTATCTATGGTTAGCTCTTCAAAGTTCAGGGAAAACATATAGTAATTGTCTTGACCCACAATGGCATAAAACTGTTCTCATGACAGTTTGATGACAAGGATCTGAGCAAAGAGTTTCTGTGCAGTAAAGATCAGGCATTGCTTAACTCTGTTGACAGTAAAATACAGATTTCAGCTTATTCTGTGGCTCAGGAATACACTATGTTAAAACTGTAGTTTTATGTCTTTCTTTTCTAAAACCAAACAAGATTGCAGGGATGATTTGCTGAGTAAAAACCTTAAGAATTTAAAAAAATAATTGAGCTTTAGCAAAACATAAGTTAATTAGAAGATAATCTACATCATAACAGGACTAATGAATTTCTTAACATTTACCTTTAGAACCAGGTTCAAGTGTACTTCCCTTCTCAATTAAGTTACAGCCTACCTAAAATTTTTTGATGCAAATAATTTGTATATACTAGATAGACTGTCACATGATTAATAGACTGTTACAGAATGATGAATTTTGTAAGGCAGAGAATATATTGTGCTGTGAAGAATCATCACTTAATATACTGGTTTTGGAAGTTTGGGCTTTCACGGGTCATCTTTTCCTAATATGATACAAATATGTCGCGAGGCTTCAGTATCCCATCCCCTGTGCTTTATAATCAGTAGATAAACTGGGATGGGGGGAAAGAATGAAGGTATCTTTGTTTCCTTGCCTAGCTGTATATGGATAAACTCCAGATTGGTCTATATCCCTTCTAATCCAAAGGCTTTATAATAAAGTTTTATTAAAAGCCAATGTTTATTAAGACTTCTAAAAGACGAATTCTTCTAAGCTGCAATATGATTTTACATCTTGCACAAATAGCATGTTTGTGAAATCTTTGAATGATGTGCACAACAGCAAGGCAGTTCTCTACTTCAGTTTGCTCAACTGCGAAATGAATAATTTAAAATTTTGCACCTAAAATCATGATTATAAGTCATTCCCAGCATAGGAAAAATGGTTAAAAGAAAATTTGTGTGTATGCACTTATCATAGGCTTTGAGTGTCAGAAGTGAAATCTTCCCTCCCTCGTAAGTTTATTCTGTATGTGAATGTAATGTCAGTGTGCAGAACACTAATAGTCATTTACATATTTATAACCATGGGGGCTTATTATTATAGACTTTCACAGGCCCTGCCTGACATACTGTTATTTTTATCTTGCGTTTAAGACAAAGAGGCCTGTTCCTCACTTTCCCTGTCCACAGGGCCATGAATGAGAGCATACATCCAAGTGCCCAACTACAAAACCTAGAACACATCCAGAGGGCCACCCTCAACAGATGTCTTAGTGAGAGCTTCTAAGTAGAGCCAGGGAAGGGTATAAAGCTAGGTTACACCACTAGGAGAGAAGTAAAGAAAATTGTCCTTGTCAAGGAGTCAGTGCAAAATCCAAGAGAAGGCCCCATGGGTTTACTGCTTGAGTGTGGGTCTAGTTCTTTCTCTGGGGACTGGGGAACAAATGGTCCCTCTGGCTTTATAGGTGTTCCAGTAGTCATCTTGTATGTTTACTGCCCCAGTTCTAGAACCAGCCGTTTCTCTAAGGAGCTCTGGTTCCTTTCACTGGAGAATGTAACCAAATCCAGGCATTAGGTGAGCTCATTCCTATGGGGGGAGGAGGAACATAGCTTCTAGCACCTCTCAGTTGCCAGAGCAACAAAATATATAGGACCGAAATAAATGGAGAGATCCATATTCCTTGATTGGAAGACTTAATATTGTTAATATAGCATTATTTCCCAAAGTGATCTACATATTAAATGCACTCTATCAAATATCTAGGGGCCTTTTCTTTTTTTGGCAGATCTTCAAATTCATATGGAATTTCAAGAGGCCCCAAATAACTAAACCATGCATATACATATGCCTATAAATATTTCTATGTGTAATCATCTATATCTACATTAAGCTGAACATAAGTTCATAATTACATCTCCAAGTCTAATCCATTTCTACATAGATCATTCTAGTCTCTTCCCATTGATCATCTATAACCTTCCACTGCAATAGTGAGGTTATCTCATACATTTGTAATTTGTTTGTTCATATTTTGCATTTCACTGTGACCTCCTAAATTAAAAAAATAATTTGCATACATTCTTGTTTTGCATTCACTCTTTGTTTTGTAAAGTTCTATGGGTTTTAATATTAAGCACAGTGCTGTGTATCCACCATTAGGGTACCATATAAAATAACTTCAACACCTTAAAAGAGCCCCTCTGCTTACATTTCCCATCTGTTCTTTCATACTGTCTACTTCTTCCATTAGAACCATTGACATATTAATCATAGTTATTTTAAATTTCCTCTCTGATATTCTAATATCTGTTTCATATCTGAGTCTAGTTCTGAAGCTTGTTTATTTTCTTAGACTGTTTTTTTCTTGCCTTTGGCATGTCTTTTTCAAAAAAAATTGTATTGGGTAATAGGAACTGAGGTAAACAGACCTTTAGTGTAAGGATTTACAGTAATCTAGCTAGGAGTTGGGCTATCACAAAAATACAATAGACTCGGTGGCTTAAACAATAGAAATTTATTTTTCACACTTCTGGAGGCTGGGAAGTCCAAGGTCAGGACTTCCTGAGACAATGCCCACATGGCTGGGTTCTGGTGAGATCCTTCTTCCTGATTTGTAGACAACTGTTACATCTTCACATGGTAGGAAGAGGTGAAAAGAGAGGAAGCAAGCTCCTTCTTTGTTTCTTCTTATAAGGGCAGTGATACAATCAATTTAATAAGTTCTTTAAAAGTAAATTATTACAAACAAGACAAATATGACTGTGTTCACTACAGCTCTTCGATATTGTGCTGGAAGTTCTAGTCAGAAAATTAGAAAAGAAAAAGAAATAAAAGGCATTCACATTAGAAAGGAAGAAGTTGACCATTAACAGAGGACATGATCATATACATAGAAAATCCCAAAGCGTCTACATGAAAACTACTAGAGCTAATAAATTCATCAAAGTTGCAGGATATCCAATCAACACACAAAATCGTCTGTGTTTCTATACACCTGCAATGAACAACTTGAAAAGGAAATTAAGAAAGCAATTTCATTTCCTTCTAAAAGAATAAAATATCTAGTAATAAATTTAAACAAGGTCATGAAAGACTTGTACAATGAAAACTATAAAACATTGGTGAAAGAAATTAAGGAGGACTGAAATAAATGGAGAGATCCATATTCCTTGATTGGAAGACTTAGTATTTTTAATATAGCATTATTCCCCAAAGTGATCTACATATTAAATGCACTCTATCAAATATTCAGGGGCCTTCTCTTTTTTTG
Source organism: Manis pentadactyla (assembly GCF_030020395.1). Classification (NCBI taxonomy): domain Eukaryota; kingdom Metazoa; phylum Chordata; class Mammalia; order Pholidota; family Manidae; genus Manis; species Manis pentadactyla. The sequence goes on along the minus strand of NC_080026.1, from coordinate 128,615,607 downwards.
GCAGATCCTCAAATTCATATGGAATTTCAAGAGGCCCCAAATAGCTAAAACAGTCTTGAAGAGGAACACAGTCAAAATACTCACATCTCCCAATTTCAAAATTTACTACAAAGCCACAGTAATCAAAATAATGTGTGACTGGCATAAGGATAGACATAAACACAAATGGAATAGAATTAAGAGTCCAGAAATAAATCCAAACACATATGGCCAATTAACCTTTGACAAGAAATCCATTCAATGGCTAAAGATCAGTTTCTTCAACAGAGGTGATAAGCCACTGGATTTTCACATGCAAAAGAATAAAGTTGGGCCCCTACTTCACACCATATATAAAAACTAACTCAAAATGGATAAATGACTTAAATAGAAGGCCTAAATCCATAAACTCTTAGAAAAAAACATAAAGGTAAATCTTTATGACCTTGAATTTGGTAATAGGTTCTTGGATATGACCTAAAAGCATAAACCACAAAAAACAAAAGCTAAATTGGTGTTCATCAAATTTTAAAGTTTTTTGTGCATCAAAGGATACCATCAAGAAAGTGAAAAGACAACCTACAGAGAAAGAAAACACATGATAAGGATTTGCTATCCAGAATACAGAGCAATCTACAGATCCAGTGTGCTCTCTATGGAAACTCCAATGACATTTTCCACAGAAATAGAACAAACAATCCTAAAATTTGTAGGGAACCACAAGAGACCCCAAATAACCAAAGCTATCTTGAGAAAGAATAACAAAGTTGTAGGCATCACACTCCACTCCCTGATTTCAAACTATATTACAAAGCTATAGTAATCAAAAGGGGCACATAAATCAGTGGAACAGAAGAGAGAGCCCAGAAACAAACCCACAGATATATGGTGAATTAATTTATGACAAAAGTATCTAAGAATATACAATTTCAATAAATAGTGTTGGGAAAACTGGACAACCATATGCAAAAGAATGAAACTGGACTACTGTCTTACACCATACACAAAAATTAACTCAAAATATAAGTAAAAAAAAAATGAAAAGACTTGAATGTAAGATCTAAAACCTTAAAACTCCTAGAAGAAAACACAGGCAATAAGCTCCTTAACACTGGTCTTGGTGATGATTTTTTGGATCTGACTCCAGAGGCAAAGGCAACAAAAGCAAAAATAAACAAGTGGGATGAAATCAAAATAAAGAGCTTTTACACAGCAAAGGAAATCATCAGCACAATGAAAAGTCAACCTACTGAATGGAAGAAAATATTTGAAAATCATACATTTGATAAAGGGTTAAAAAAATATTAAAGAACTCAGACAACTCAATAGCAAAAACAAAACAAAACAACACATATTAAAAAATAGGCAGAGGATCTGAATAGACAGTTTTCCAAATAAGACATACAGATGGTCAAATAGGTATAGGAAGAAAAGCTCAACATCAACTGCAAATCACCACCACAGTGAAGTATTACCTCAAACCTGTTAGAATAGCTATGATCAAAAAGACAACAAGTAACAAGTGTTGGAGAGGATGTAGAGAAAAGACAATCCTTGTGCACTGTGTGTGAAAATATAAATCAGTGTAGCCAGTATAGCAGCTCCTCAGAAAATTAAAAAGAGAACTACTCATATGATCCAGTGATTCCACTTCTGGATATTTATCCAGAAAAAAAGTAAAAATAGTAATTTCAAAAGATATATGCACCCCCCCCCATTGCCATTGCAGCTTTATTTACAATAGCCAAGATTTGGAAACAAAGTATCCGTAGATGAATGGAGAAAGAAGATGTAGTATATATTTATGTGTGTATATATATATAAGATTTCATTCTTCTTTATGGATGACTAGTTTTCCACTGTATATACTAGTCATCCATAAAGAAGAATGAAATCTTACCATTTGCAACAACATGGATGGACCTTGAGGACATTATGCTAAGTGAAGTGAGTCAGACACAGAAAGACAAACACTATTGATATTACTTATATGTGGAATTATAAAAACACACAATATACAAGCTTACAGATACAGTGAACAGATTGATGGATGCCAGAGTGGGAGATGGGGGTAGGTTAAATGGCTAAAGAGGTCAAAAGGTACAAACTTCCAATTATAAAATAAATAAGTCATGGGGATGTCATGTATAGCATGGTGACCATAGTTAATAATACTGTATTGCACATTTGAAAGTTGCTAAGAGAATAAATCTTTAAAGTCCTCATCACAAGAAAAAAAAGTATTTTGTAACTATGTATGCTGACAGATATTAACTAGTCTTATTGTGGTGATCATTTCAATATATACAAATATTGAATCCTTTTGTACTCACCACCTAAAACTAATATAATGTTATATGTCAGGTATACCTATGTACCTAGAATATATAAAGAACTAAAACTCAACACCAAACAAAACCATACAATCCAGTTTAAAAAATGATCAAAGGTCTTGATTACACATTTCTCCAAAGAAGATATATAAATGCCCAATAAGCTCATTGAAAATGCTCACTCATTAGTCATTAGGGGAATGCAAATCAAAACTACAGTGAGATACCACTTCTCACCTACTAGAATCATTGAATTTTAAAAAAGAGAGAGAGGAGGAGAGGGGCGGAAGATGGCGGCGTGAGTAGAGCAGCGGAAATCTCCTCCCAAAACAACATATATCTATGAAAATATAACAAAGACAACCCTTCCTAGAATAAAGACCAGAGGACACAGGACAATATCCAGACAACATCCACACCTGAGAGAAACCAGCGCCGCGCGAAGGGGGTAAGATACAAGCCCCGGCCCCGCGGGAGCCGAGCGCCCCTCCCCCCAGCTCCCGGCGGGAGAAGAGCAGGCAGAGCGGGAGGGAGACGGAGCCCAGGGCTGCCGAACACCCAGCCCCAGCCATCCGGGCCAGAGTGCAGGGCCCTCGATACTGGGAAAACAGGGCAGCAAGAACAGTGAGCGGGCACTGGAGGCTGGGCGACAGAGGACATAAGAAAAGCGCGCGACCATTTTTTTTTTTGCTTTTTTGCTGCTTTGTTTTGGCGAGCGCTTTTTGGAAGTCTTAAAGGGACAGGGACCCCAATACTAGGGAAACAGGGCAGAAAGACCGGTGAGCAGAGGCCTGAGGCTGGCACCGGAGAATAAAGAAAAACGAACGACCACCTTTTTTTTTTTTAATTAAAAATTTTTTTTTTTTTTTAATTAAAAAAATTTTTTTTCTTGTTTTTTTTTGTGGTCGTTGTTTTGTTTTGGCGGGTGCTTTTTGGAAGTCTTAAAGGGGCAGGGCGGGTCACTTAATCCAGAGGTAGGGAATCCGGGATCTCTGGGCACCCTAACCCCTGGGCTGCAGGGAGCAGGGAGGCCCCTTACGGAGATAAATAGCCTCCAGGCTGCTCCCCCTCCAACGCGACTCCACCACTTTGGAGTAACTGCCCGAGCCAGGCCACGCCCACAGCAACAGCGGAGATTAACTCCACAGCAGCCGGGCAGGAAGCAGAAACCCTGTCTGCGCGCAGCTGCGCAGCACAAGCCACTAGAGGCCGCTGTTCTCCCAGGAGAGGAGGGCCACAAACCAACAAGAAAGGAAGTCCTTCCAGCCGTCACTCGTCCCAGTTCTGCAGACTATTCCTATCACCATGAAAAGGCAAAGCTACAGGCAGACAAAGATCACAGAGACAACACCAGAGAAGGAGACAGACCTAACCAGTCTTCCTGACAAAGAATTCAAAATAAGAATCATAAACATGCTGACAGAGATGCAGAGAAATACGCAAGAAAAATGGGATGAAGTCCGGAAAGAGATCACAGATGCCAGAAAGGAGATCGCAGAAATGAAACAAACTCTGGAAGGGTTTATAAGCAGAATGGATAGAATGCAAGAGGCCATTGATGGAATTGAAATCAGAGAACAGGAACGCATAGAAGCTGACATAGAGAGAGACAAAAGGATCTCCAGGAATGAAACAATATTAAGAGAACTGTGTGACCAATCTAAAAGGAACAATATCCGTATTATAGGGGTCCCAGAAGAAGAAGAGAGAGGAAAAGAGATGGAAAGTATCTTGGAAGAAATAATTGCTGAAAACTTCCCCACACTGGGGGAGGAAGTAATCAAACAGACCACGGAAATACACAGAACCCCCAACAGAAAGGATCCAAGAAGGGCAACACCAAGACACATAATAATTAAAATGGCAAAGATCAAGGACAAGGAAAGAGTGTTAAAGGCAGCTAGAGAGAAAAAGGTCACCTATAAAGGGAAACCCATCAGGCTAACGTCAGATTTCTCAACAGAAACCCTACAGGCCAGAAGAGAATGGCATGATATATTTAATACAATGAAACAGAAGGGCCTTGAACCAAGGATACTGTATCCAGCACGACTATCATTCAAATATGACGGTGGGATTAAACAATTCCCAGACAAACAAAAGCTGAGGGAATTTGCTTTCCACAAACCACCTCTACAGAACATCTTACAGGGACTGCTCTAGATGGGAGCACTCCTAGAAGGAGCACAGCAAAAAACACCCAACATATGAAGAATCGAGGAGGAGGAACAAGAAGGGAGAGAAGAAAAGAATCTCCAGACAGTGTATATAACAGCTCAATAAGCGAGCTAAGTTAGGCAGTAAGATACTAAAGAGGCTAACCTTGAACCTTTGGTAACCACGAATTTAAAGCCTGCAATGGCAATAAGTACATATCTTTCAATAGTCACCCTAAATGTTAATGGGTTGAATGCACCAATCAAAAGACACAGAGTAACAGAATGGATAAAAAAGCAAGACCCATCTATATGCTGCTTACAAGAAACTCACCTCAAACCCAAAGACATGTACAGACTAAAAGTCAAGGGATGGAAAAACATATTTCAAGCAAACAACAGTGAGAAGAAAGCAGGGGTTGCAGTACTAATATCAGACAAAATAGACTTCAAAACAAAGAAAGTAACAAGAGATAAAGAAGGACACTACATAATGATAAAGGGCTCAGTCAAACAAGAGGATATAACCATTCTAAATATATATGCACCCAACACAGGAGGACCAGCATATGTGAAACAAATACTAACAGAACTAAAGGGGGATATAGACTGCAATGCATTCATTCTAGGAGACTTCAACACACCACTCACCCCAAAGGATAGATCCACTGGGCAGAAAATAAGTAAGGACACGGAAGCACTGAACAACACAGTAGAGCAGATGGACCTAATAGACATCTATAGAACTCTACATCCAAAAGCAGCGGGATATACATTCTTCTCAAGTGCACATGGAACATTCTCCAGAATAGACCACATACTAGGCCACAAAAAGAGCCTCAGAAAATTCCAAAAGATTGAAATCCTACCAACCAACTTTTCAGACCACAAAGGCATAAAACTAGAAATACACTGTACAAAGAAAGCAAAGAGGCTCACAAACACATGGAGGCTTAACAACACGCTCCTAAATAATCAATGGATCAATGACCAAATCAAAATGGAGATCCAGCAATATATGGAAACAAATGACAACAACAACACTAAGCCCCAACTTCTGTGGGACACAGCAAAAGCAGTCTTAAGAGGAAAGTATATAGCAATCCAAGCATATTTAAAAAAGGAAGAGCAATCCCAAATGAATGGTCTAATGTCACAATTATCGAAATTGGAAAAAGAAGAACAGATGAGGCCTAAGGTCAGCAGAAGGAGGGACATAATAAAGATCAGAGAAGAAATAAATAAAATTGAGAAGAATAAAACAATAGCAAAAATCAATGAAACCAAGAGCTGGTTCTTCGAGAAAATAAACAAAATAGATAAGCCTCTAGCCAGACTTATTAAGAAGAAAAGAGAGTCAACACAAATCAACAGTATCAGAAATGAGAAAGGAAAAATCACGACGGACCCCACGGAAATGCAAAGAATTATTGGAGAATACTATGAAAACCTATATGCTAACAAGCTGGGAAACCTAGGAGAAATGGACAACTTCCTAGAAAAATATAACCTTCCAAGATTGACCCAGGAAGAAACAGAAAATCTAAACAGACCAATTACCAGCAACGAAATTGAAGAGGTAATCAAAAAACTACCAAAGAACAAAACCCCCGGGCCAGATGGATTTACCTCGGAATTTTATCAGACATACAGGGAAGACATAATACCCATTCTCTTTAAAGTTTTCCAAAAAATAGAGGAGGAGGGGATACTCCCAAACTCATTCTATGAAGCTAACATCACCCTAATACCAAAACCAGGCAAAGACCCCACCAAAAAAGAACACTACAGACCAATATCCCTGATGAACGTAGATGCAAAAATACTCAACAAAATATTAGCAAACCGAATTCAAAAATACATCAAAAGGATCATACACCATGACCAAGTGGGATTCATCCCAGGGATGCAAGGATGGTACAACATTCAAAAGTCCATCAACATCATCCACCACATCAACAAAAAGAAAGACAAAAACCACATGATCATCTCAATAGATGCTGAAAAAGCATTTGACAAAGTTCAACATCCATTCATGTTAAAAACTCTCAGCAAAATGGGAATAGAGGGCAAGTACCTCAACATAATAAAGGCCATCTATGATAAACCCACAGCCAACATTATATTGAACAGCGAGAAGCTGAAAGCATTTCCTCTGAGATCGGGAATTAGACAGGGATGCCCACTCTCTCCACTGTTATTTAACATAGTACTGGAGGTCCTAGCCACGGCAATCAGACAAAAGAAAGAAATACAAGGAATCCAGATTGGTAAAGAAGAAGTTAAACTGTCACTATTTGCAGATGACATGATACTGTACATAAAAAACCCTAAAGACTCCACCCCAAAACTACTAGAACTGATATCGGAATACAGCAAAGTTGCAGGATACAAAATCAACACACAGAAATCTGTGGCTTTCCTATATACTAACAATGAACCAACAGAAAGAGAAATCAGGAAAACAACTCCATTCACAATTGCATCAAAAAAAATAAAATACCTAGGAATAAACCTAACCAAAGAAGTGAAAGACTTATACTCTGAAAACTACAAGTCACTCTTAAGAGAAATTAAAGGGGACACTAACAGATGGAAACTCATCCCATGCTCGTGGCTAGGAAGAATTAATATCGTCAAAATGGCCATCCTGCCCAAAGCAATATACAGATTTGATGCAATCCCTATGAAACTACCAGCAACATTCTTCAATGAACTGGAACAAATAATTCAAAAATTCATATGGAAACACCAAAGACCCCGAATAGCCAAAGCAATCCTGAGAAAGAAGAATAAAGTAGGGGGGATCTCACTCCCCAACTTCAAGCTCTACTATAAAGCCATAGTAATCAAGACAATTTGGTACTGGCACAAGAGCAGAGCCACAGACCAATGGAACAGACTAGACAATCCAGACATTAACCCAGACATATATGGTCAATTAATATTTGATAAAGGAGCCATGGACATACAATGGCGAAATGACAGTCTCTTCAACAGGTGGTGCTGGCAAAACTGGACAGCTACATGTAGGAGAATGAAACTGGACCATTGTCTAACCCCATATACAAAAGTAAACTCAAAATGGATCAAAGACCTGAATGTAAGCCATGAAACCATTAAACTCTTGGAAGAAAACATAGGCAAAAACCTCTTAGACATAAACATGAGTGACCTCTTCTTGAACATATCTCCCCGGGCAAGGAAAACAACAGCAAAAATGAGTAAGTGGGACTATATTAAGCTGAAAAGCTTCTGTACAGCAAAAGACACCATCAATAGAACAAGAAGGATCCCTACAGTATGGGAGAATATATTTGAAAATGACACATCCGATAAAGGCTTGACGTCCAGAATATATAAGGATCTCTCACGCCTCAACAAACAAAAAACAAATAACCCAATTAAAAAGTGGGCAGAGGAACTGAACAGACAGTTCTCCAAAAAAGAAATACAGATGGCCAACAGACACATGAAAAGATGCTCCACATCGCTAATTATCAGAGAAATGCAAATTAAAACTACAATGAGGTATCACCTCACACCAGTAAGGATGGCTGCCATCCAAAAGACAAACAACAACAAATGTTGGCGAGGCTGTGGAGAAAGGGGAACCCTCCTACACTGCTGGTGGGAATGTAAGTTAGTTCAACCATTGTGGAAAGCAGTATGGAGGTACATCAAAATGCTCAAAACAGACTTACCATTTGACCCAGGAATTGCACTCCTAGGAATTTACCCTAAGAACCCAGCAATCAAGTTTGAGAAAGACAGATGCACCCCTATGTTTATTGCAGCACTATTTACAATAGCCAAGAATTGGAAGTAACCTAAATGTCCATCAATAGATGAATGGATAAAGAAGATGTGGTACATATACACAATGGAATACTACTCAGCCATAAGAAAAGGGCAAATCCAATCATTTGCAGCAACATGGATGGAGCTGGAGGGTATTATGCTCAGTGAAACAAGCCAAGCGGAGAAAGAGAAATACCAAATGATTTCACTTATCTGTGGAGTATAAGAACAAAGGAAAAACTGAAGGAACAAAACAGCAGCAGAATCACAGAACTCAAGAATGGACTAACAGGTACCAAAGGGAAAGGGACTGGGGAGGATGGGTGGGTAGGGAGGGATAAGGGGAGGAGAAGTAGGGGGGTATTAAGATTAACATGCATGGGGGGGTAGGAGAAAAGGGAGGGCTGTACAACACAGAGAAGGCAAGTAGTGATTCTACAACATTTTGCTATGCTGATGGACAGTGACTGTAAAGGGGTTTATAGGGGAGACCTGGTATAGGGGAGAGCCAGTAAACATAATATTCGTCATGTAAGTGTAGATTAGTGATAGCAAAAAAAAAAAAAAAAAAAAAAAAAAGGGCAGTTCCTGTGTGGTAACCTCCAACGAGTTCTACACAAGGGTATAAAGGGCATATAAAAGTGTAGGCAAAGGGTCTGTTTGTGTTTATACAGAGGATCAAAGCCTAATTGGGCTACCCCGAAAATGAACTAAGATACGATATGAAAAAGAACTTCCAACATCTGCACTCTCTGCAAGACTCATGCCAGAAGATGATCATCAAAAAACCCCAACAAAGACCCACGCACTGCTACAGCTGTAGATGCACTCATCCCACCAGTTCCTGGACTTGCCATGGGAATGAGGAAGGAGATATCTAAGCTGGCCTGTGCATACAGTAAAACAACAAAATTGGACTGGATCTATACTGTTGGAACTCAACCAAGAATTTGGAGAAGTGCAAATTGTAGCGCTCCAAAGTCTTACAACTACAAACTATTTACTGTTAAAAGAACATATGGCATGTGAACAGTCCCCAGGAATGGGTTGTTTTAATTTGTCTGATGTCTCTCAGACTGTTCAAGTTCAGTTGGACAATATCCACCATATCATAGATAAGTTTTCACAAATGCCTAGGGTGCCTAACTGGTTTTCTTGGTTTCACTGCAGATGGCTGGTAATTACAGATATGCTTTGGTTATGTAACTATACTCCTATTATGTTAATGTGTGTGTGCAATTTAAGTAGTAGCTTAAAACCTATACATGCTGAAGTTACTCTACAAGAAGATATATCAAAGAAATAATCAATCTTCCCATGTTTTCTTCCGCCTGCTACTTCTATAGCTTTTCTTCTTCCTTCCTAATTACAACCCTTAAATAGAATTCGTGCCTCATATCAAATTTACCGAGTATCATAATTCTTCCAAGTGGTAAAGATACCTCAAGACAAATGCTGGGCATAGAAGCCACAGGGCATAAATATGCAAAGAAGTAAAAAGCTAACTTTTTCAAACAATAAGGCTTCTCTCTCACTTACCAACTTTACATTTCCCTGTATGGCCCCGGAAGATGACTGGTTAGCCAGAGACGGGTAAGATTCCTCAAGGGAGGAACAACCTAAGACAGGCACAGTCGCAGGGGGGCCATCAGGTGAGAAATTGGGGATCAACAGAGGTGAGGCTTAGAACCTCACCCCCCCGTTCTGAGAGAAATCTTCTGCATACTTGGATGTTTTATTGCCCTTGTCTAGCTTGGATTAACACATAGTCTACAGGCACACACCTGATCATCTACATGTGCTCTCTTACAACACTAAACTATGTTTTCTACCTTTATCTTGTATCTACCTACCACTTCAGCATTTTATTAAAAATAATAATAATAAAGAGAGAAATGTGGTAGCCACATATAAATCAAGTATAAAAACCAAATGAGTATTCATATTTGAACTGACTGTTTAGAGTTCATAATGCATGAGCAAAACCGAAAGTTTCTGTGATGACTGCCCTTGTACTGTTCACTATGTAACTTATTCATTATGTAAGAATTTGTTCTACATGTAAAAACTTGTTTGTTATGCCTCAGAAGATTGGAGACTGACGAAAATTAGGCTTGGGGTGGATTAATGATTGTGCATTGAGCATTGACTCCCCTATACAGAACTTTATTGTCGTTAACAACCATTTGATCAATAAATATGAGAGATGCCCTCACAAAAAAAAAAAAAAAAAAGGACAGACTTCCAATGGTAAAATAAATAAGTAACCGGGATGTAATGTATAGCATAAGGAATATAGTCAAGATATTGTAAAAGCTTGGTAGGGTGATAGCTGGAACCTAGAATTATGTATATAAATGTTCTACCACTGTGTTGTACACTTGAAACTCATGTAATGTAATACTGTGTGTCAACTACCCTTCAATAAAAAATAATTATTAAAAAAAAAAAAAAAAAAAAAAGAGAGAGAGACAAAGAAGAAAATAGTTGGCAGATCATGGAGAAACTGGAACCTCTGTGCATTGCTTGAGGGAATGTAAAATGGTGTGACCACTGTGGAAAACAATTTGGAGGTTCCTTAAATAGCTAAACACACAATTACCATGTAATCGAGAAATTCCACTCCTAGGCATACACCCAAAAGAACTGAAAACAGGGACTGAAGTAGATACTTGTATGCCAATATTCATTGCAGCATAATAGCCAAAAAATGAAAACTATTAAGTATCTATCAACAGATAAATGAATAAACAAAATGTATATACATACAATGGAATATTACTCAGCCATAAAAATGACATTCTGATACAAGGTTCAACATGCATCAATCTTGAAAACATTATGCCAAGTGAAACAAGCCAGACACAAAAGAATAGATATTATAAGATTCCACTTCCATTAAGTATCTCGAATAGGTAAATTTATAAAGACCGAATGTAGATTAGAGGTTGGTGGGAGGGGAGAATGAGGAATATTGCTCAATGAGTATAAAGTTTCTGTTTGGGATGATGAAAAAATTTTGGAAAAAGATGGTGGGGATGGTTGCTGTGATATAATAGAACTATTCAATCTTTGTCCCAGTTCCTGGCAGAGAGTAACTAAAACTGTTGTAATTTCCTGAATGATAGGTGTATCTTTTGATTTCAAAACAAGCCTTTTGAGCATACCTGAGTTTATGCTAAAGAAGTAACTTAGGGTAGGGCTCCTAGCTAGCTTCAGGATGGGGGCTGGTGGAAGAAAGACTGAGCCATGATTAGAAGATCGGAACTTTCAGCGCCTCCCCACCCACCCCAACCCCTCCTCTTGCCACTGTGCCCACATCTCTTGGGAGAGGAGAGTGGGTGGAGATTGAACACTATAAAAACTCTTAAAATACATGATTCAGAGAGCTTCTGAGTGTTTGGTTTTGCCAAAGCTTGCTTGTTGCGCATTACAATTCTGTTATTCCAGAATAAACCCATTTTTGCTGGTAAAATAACTGACAGTTTTATTTTTAAGGTTAAGAGAACAGAGTGGCCTTTACAGAAGGCCACCCTTATGGGATAGTAAGTGTGGGTAAGAGTGGACCCCAGAAGATCAGCTAGAAGGCCACTGCTATAATTCAGTGGAGAGAGAACTAGTCTGGCCCTGGGATGTGGTTATGTGAATGGAAAGGAAGGTGGCAAATCCGAATATAGTTCAAGGGAAGAAATGACAGTGCTGGATGATGGCTGGAAGTGAAAAATGAAGGATGCAAAAAGTCAGCTGTGGGAGACAAGAGGGCGTGCAGCTACTAGCAGAAATGAGGCAGCTTCTCATTATCCTAACACACTCAGGAATGTGTTCTCCTCTCCCAACCCCATGGACCCTGGAGTCCTCAACAAAATTGAGCTCATTACTACTGGTTTCTGGGCCTTAAGTGCCGAGAACACAAACCCTTCTGTGTCTGTGGACTATCTCCTTCCATAGAGACAATGATTAAGTAAACATACACACTAATGGGGACTGGAAAGGGAGAAGACAAAGGAAAGAATCAAAGGATATATTTTTTCTACCTTCTACCCAAGTTAATCCAGTGATAATTAACATCTAGTTTTGTTTATCTGCCCAGCCACGAAGTTCAAACTACCTGCCTTTTGGCTAAGGGGCTAGGTTTTGTCGTTGCTCTTTTTACATATGCAGTATAACATAAATATAGCTGAATACCTATCTATGCATGTGATTAATGGTGTAGAAAGAAGGAATGCTAGGCCAGGGCAGGGGGTGATGGAGCCTGAGGCGGGGGTGGGTGCGTGGGTGTATATGAGGGTTAAATTTCCACGCACCTCTGTTCTCTGGCTTTACATGCTATTTCTGAACATCCATGGCTGGAAGAGAAGCCAGTCTTCTTCCACAGCTCCTGCAGCTGATGATGTTAAGTTGACAAACCATTTTTTGCAGCCCTTGGAGACCCAGCAGAGCTTTCTAGAGATACAAAGACTACTGACGCTTATGCTGTACTCCTCAGTTCTCGTATTTTCCCCCAAGAAACCTAAGTGATAGAGTTATAAAGAACTTGCCAGATTTTTATATACTAACAAGCCAAAAAGGAAAAAAAAACCAAACATATCTATTAATTCAATGAGAATTTTACATATTTATGTCCTCGATTGCCATCCCTTAGGACTCTCAAGGCTTTCCACTACAGAAGGAATATATTGAAGCTGAAAGAAAATATTCCTAAAAATACAGCACAGAAGAGGTTTCTCATCCATTCATCATGTTATATAGCAAAACAACAACAGACATGCAGATATAAAGGTTTATTGCCTATGACATTTAATGTTTTTACAAAAATGAATTAGTTAACAGGTTAATTAACACTTAGGAAAATATCTAGAAATGTGATGTTTACATTTAATCTCATAGACTTGAAGCACCATGACAGCAGTGACCACATCCGTCATGTCCACTGTTGTATCTTGGATCTAGTGTTGGCATGTGGTATGTAAGTGAAGTAAGTCAGACGAAACTGTATGATTTGTCTGTACGCAAGCTCACAGATACAAAGAACAGAGTGGCGGTTTCTAGAGTGGGAGATGGGGGTGGGTAGAATGGGTGAAGGGGTCAGAAGGCACAAACTTCCAGTTATAAAATAAATAAGTCATGGGCATGTAATGTACAGCATGGTGACCATAGTTAATAATATTGTATTGCACATTGGAAAGTTGCTAAGACAATAAATCTTTAAAATCTGCATCACAAGAAAATAAATTTATAACTATGTATGCTGACAGATGTTAACTAGAATTATTGTAGTGCTCATTTCAGTATATCCAAATATTGAATCGTTATGCACTAAACACCTTAATGTAATGTTATAGGTCAATTATACTTAAAGAAAAGAAAAGATTTCCTACAACCTGGATCTGCCTGGCCTCTACTTTTATAGTGTCTTGAAGCCCAACCCTGTCATTGATCTGCTTTTTTTCCTGAGTCATTTTATAAGTTCCTTGTTAAGTTCAATTCTTCACTCATGAGGACAATTTTGGACCTGGAATTAATGGTGCTACCAGCCATATGGCCTCACTCCACTGCCACTGCCCTCGTGAAAGCCACGGAGGTGGCTCACCTGGATGTTGAGTCTGTTAACTCGGATGCCCACACCACTTTTGTCCTCCTCCCTTCTGTAGCTTCCATGATATTCTTGAAATATGAATCCAGTGATCTCTCTCTCTGTGCACCCAAAAAGTGCGATGTTTCCTCATTCTGTCCCTGTGCTGGTGGGTGAGTTTTCCTAATCCACCCTTTGCATGTTGTAGCTTCATGGAGGGGATTTCAGCTCCAACTTCTTACCTCTGGCAGCCCCGAGGCTCGTCTTCTCTTAGCCACGCCTGGGGGTTACTGAGACCAAGAACTCCTAGAGGGGCAGCCACAGCGTAGCTCCTTGGTTTACTCAGTTTCTTCTTCAGTTTCAGCGACTGAGGGCTTCCCATTCTTATGAGTTCTCCTATGCAGGAAATAGAATATTCCTAATTCGGTATCCAGCCCTCTCAGGTGCTGTGGGGCTTTTTAGGTTCCCTATCCCTCAGTGGCTCCAAAACCACTTGCTCTCTCCACTCATGCCCTGGCTACCTTTCAGGTGCTCCTGTGTTCACTTCCTCATTAGGGTTTTTAATGCTGTTCTTTCCTCCGGGAAAACATCCCTGTTCAAATTTTAGATGACAACAGTCAATTGCATAGGAATATTTCCTGGTTCCTTTCCAGGCTCCTTCCACATAGGTTCCCATAGTTCCCTGAATGCTCCTGTGGATCACGTGCGTGTCCCAGTGATGCCTAATAAGCCTGCCTCTCCCTCGGAAAGCTAAGGTCCTTGATGGGAGGGCAGAGGCCACATGAGTCCCATTTCACGCTGTACAAAGCCCCCAGCACAATAATGACAGCTAGCTTCCACGGAGCTCTTTTCTGAATGTCTCGCCACAACTCTATAGGATTCCCATTTTACACAAGTGGAAACTGAGGGATAAAGAGATTAAGTAAATTGCTCAAGGTTATGAAGCAGCTCTGAGGTTAAATCAAGGCAGTCTGGCTCCAGAACCTACTGTCTTAACCTCTGTTTTATAACAGGTGGTTGTTGCTCAGTACCTTTTTATGGAAAGACTCTTCCTGAGAGCCTGGGAGCCCCCGTGCTCCTTGCCACCACCAGCTGAAGACGTCTGATTTCTTGTTTTTCCCTACTTGGCACTTCTCTGAGAACCCTCCATGGATGCACCCCTTAGGTAAGGGGTCCTTCAGCGGCTGGTCACTTGCGTGGTGGGGATGGCTGGCAAACCCTGAGCTTGGTCACATCCCGGTCTGCCTCCTTCCCTGGGATTTCTATGAGGACTCACTCAAGTGACACATAAAAGGGGATTTCAAAACACTACAGCTACTTATGGAAGCAAATTCTGATTCAGTGTGTCTGGGGTGGGGCCTGGGATCCTGCATTTCTAATCTCTTTCCAAGTGATGCTAATGTTGCTGGTCTAAAGATGAATTTTGTGGGGTCAGAAGCTAGAACAAAAAACTCTATGAGCCTTCGTTTCCTACATTTGATTTGTGACTAATACTATCTACTTTGTAACATTAAAATGAGAATGAAAGAATGTATGTCAAGGACCTAGTGCTACAACTGGAACATGTGAGGTGTACAATGGATGGTTTTGTTGTTTTTCCTATTTTATTTTTCCTCAACATAGGTCAGTTTCAAAGCTGTAAAGATCTTATCATCTTCCATTACAATATTTACACTGGAAAATTAAACAGCATGCATACACACACACCTCGTGGACCATTTTTTAAAGAAGAATCCAATCAATGCATTTAAAATATTCATTGAACATCATGTAGTATTTAAAAAAAAGTAGTTTCACCCCTTTGAAACTTAAATTCACTCTCTCACCACCTCACCTCCGGATATTCTCTGCCTAACTATTAAAGCTGATGAGGAATCACACTAAGAAGAAACTGATGGCTTCTGGGTTCTCACCCTCACTGCAAATCCTTAAATTGCCCAGAACTATAGCTTTGAAGGTTGTTAGCTCCCCAGATTTCTATTATGAATTGCCATCTTTGATCCTGACATATCTTTTAGGCTTCCCATTTAATTATTTACTAACTATGCTTTTAGAAGCACTGCAGTTCAGCCTCCCAAGGGCTATTGTCCACTGCCCTCCCCTCCCTCCGTGTGTGTGACCTGGTGGCTTCCTTGGGCTTCATGCACAACCCCATGCTCGTGTTCCCGGGGACTCTCCGAGTGGGCTGATCAAGGAACTTCTCCAGTCTGGAACTCAGTTACTGACATTCTGACTGACACCAAGCATGAAAATCACATTATCCTGGTTGTAAAAAACCTTCACTGGCTACCTGTAAAGTACAGGATTATGTATAAAGTCCTAGTTATTAACTTACAAGTCCTTAAATTGACTTGGTTTTGAATACCTCAGAGACATTCTGGAACCATATATCCCCAGTCGTTTTCTTTGGTCTCCGTCAATTGGATTAGTTCTTTTTGGCTGAAGACATTGAGCTACGGGGCATTTTTAATGTTTTCTCTCTACTTACGGAATTTATTAACCATGGAGGTCAGGCTGTCTTACTCTCTGTCAAGCTTTCAGTTGAAATTTAAGAGGTACCTTTTCAAGATTGCTGATTTGGTTATACAAGCCATAAATCGACCCACTGTTGTTCAGTTTTTGAATCATTGTTCTTTGGTATTTTTATGTGTCTGCTCTAAGAGTTGGTTTGACATGTCACAGTTAAGTTTTATATGATTCCACTTAATATCTTTTTTTTCCCTCACATCCTGACTAGAAACACTGTCAAAGTGAATTTACTAATTAAATGCTTTGCATGACATATTACCCTTTCCCATCTGCCGCAGAAGGATGTCACAAGGACAATGAGATATTATATGGGAAAGTACTTGGATTGTGAAATATCAGGTATTATATTCAATTATGTACATATATTTCACCTTATTTGGTTTTTTAATCAATCACTCTACTCCTACGGTGCTCAAAAATTGTTGGATGGATAAGTGGATGTGAGATACAAAGGAAGACAAAGGTATAGGTAGGTCATGGATTTCTTTAGCAAATTTTAATCTAGAATCTTTTGCTAAAGTATAAATATATCTAAAGTTAACTAACAATAAAATATTTAAAGAGCAGACTGAGACAACAAAGAAAAATATGACATAGGCTACTAGACAACTAATGGCCAAATATATTCTGCATATAATTGCAGCCCTACAATCTCTGAGGAGAGTGACATTCCTCAGGCTGGGTAGTGAGGAGGGAAAACTGACTGAGAAGCCGGACTTGCACTGAAGCCATGCGAGCATATAGGAATGGGATAGGCCAGGAAGAGGCAGGAGGCTGCAGGGTGTTACACAAAGACGGAATGACAGCAGGAAGAAGCAAATGGTGATAATTTTTCTTCTAAGTGAGATGAGGGGCATCTAAGCTCAACCCATTTGGCTGGAAGATGATTCCCCGGGAGGGATTTGGGGTGTCCTTAGCATTCAGGGAGTGCAGGTGGGGCACCCCACAGGCCTGGATTTCACCAAATAAAGATGATAAGTTGGGCCTTATTATGCATTGAAATTATCAAAATAAGAGGGTCTCCATTTTCCTTTAATGGGAAGATATTTTTTCATTTTTCTTAAGAGTCTTAACACTTAGCTAGCATCAGAGATGGGGAGCAATGAAGGGGAAGTCGGTAGAGCTCTTCAGGAAAGAGAAAATAATGACTCGCTTGCTGGCTGTGTTTTCCTTCCTGGTTTGGTTGGTTGTTTGAGGACAGGGTGGTGGGCAAGGTCTGAGATCCATTGCTAGAACTTGACAGCTTATTTGAGAGTCAGTGCTCCAGACATTTTAAAATATGCCATCTCCCACAAAGCTCTCACAGTCTATGTGAAAATCCTGTTTGGAAAGAAATGCCTTCTCAGTAAAGCGTAAGAAATCATAGCTGATTCAATCCAATCCAACTCAATTCTATTCAACAAATGGTTACCATGGTCTGTTTGCTGTCTGTGTCGTCACTGTGGCTGCTGTCAGGAGGCAAAGGAAGGAGGAAGCCGAGCTCAGAATCTACTTGGGAAGATAAGCCTTACACAGGGGAAGCATTTATCCATCAGACAAGACCAAGGCTATATACGTACTAAGATCATTTCCAAGTACTGCTGCTCTGTGTTCCCAGATTTCAGAGAAGAACTGGGGAGGAAGAGAAAAGATTTACTTGGAGGAATAAAGGCCTGGAGCTGGCTTGGAGGAGTGGAACCTGTGCTACTCAAAGTATGGTCCATGGACCAGCAACAACACCAGTGTTACTTGGAAGCTTGATAAAACTAGAACCTCAGGCCCCATCTCAGAGATCCTGAATCAGAGTCAGCATTTTAACAAGACCCCAGGTCATTCATATTACATCATAGTCTAGGAAGCATTGTGTTAGAAGACTCCAACAAAACTATGCAAGAATGAAAATATCAGGCAAACCACCTTTGGGAAAAGAAATCCAGGCCTGTGGGGTGCCCCACCTGTACTCCCTGAATGCTAAGTACATCCCAAATCCCTCCCTCTGGCAGATCTCCTAGACTTTAATGGACCTTATGTGGAGAATCCAAGGACAGGGTTGGCCTCATAGGCAAGGAAAGGGCCACTTACTAGCCAAGTTGTTGAATGTACTCCTGTGTTCTGACAGAAATGTAGAAATATTTGGAAGGTGGGCACAGGTTTGGAAATAGGTAAGAACTGAAAATACCCTCTGTTGCATGTCTCTTCCTACATATACGTGCCTGCCGGTATGGATTTGAGCCATTTGCTTTCAAAAGTTAAAAAAATTATACACATGCTAAAAAAAAAAAAAAAGAAAGAAATACCCACCTTCCTGTTTTTGTCATATAAGTTCATGCTTGTCTGGTTTGAATTAGAGTGGTTCATTATGGAGCAGTGAGAGAAGAGATATTTTAATGGAATTGGCAAAACCTAAGCCACAAGGCCAACAAAATAGGCTAGAAGTAAACAGCTATGCCCTGACTTTCTACATGTGAAAAGGGTTTCTCATGCCCCGGATTCATAGATTGTTTAAACAGATATAGAGACCATTTTATAATTGCTGCAGTTCCTTCCTTCCTCCCCTGCCTCCCTCCCTTCCTTCTTTCCCCCTTTTTTTTCTCTCTCTCCCTCTCCCTTCCTCCCTCCCTTTCTCCTCCCTTCTCTTACTTTCTTTTTCTCATTCTCTTCTCTGTGTCTCTCTTCCCTCCCTTCCTTTCTTCCTTATTTCCTTCCTTCCTTTCTTTCTTCCTATAAGCTTTTAAAAATAATGTGGTTTCCATGCAAATCAAAACCAGCCGAAAGCTTGCCAAGGCCGAGATGTAATTGAAGATGGCATTTAAGCCTTTGTGTCTCCTGTCTCCAGAGATATTATCATAAAATAAAAGACTTCATCAGGTAGTGTTTTCTTCATTATTCAACATCACAATTTTGAAGCGAAAAAAGATAATTAGACATACGGTGCTGTCGACACATAGTTTATGAGGAGCTTCTAGTTAATTAGTTATGGTAAAAGGTTTTTATATAGTCATAATTACTTTATATTTCAGAGGAAAAGAAGCAAACACACACGTATTTTATTTTACCTGGTGACAAGTTTATCAAAGTGATGCTGGTGTTTTGATGATCCTTCGGCACCTTCCTCAGATTTTCCAGAACATAATGCAAAATGTCATGAGGGGATTTTAACAGCACAACTCTTGTTAACTTTAATAGGAGCTACACATCTGAAATCCTTATATATCATCTTGCTAGATTCTATAAGAAAGTATCTTCTTGGTGTGTTAAATTTCCTTTGTCATCAGTGAAAGACTCATCTATCAAATAATTCAGAAAATGATTATAGTAATTTTGTTTAAACATGAGACAAACCACCTTCGTGAGAATACAGTTTCTATTCTACTTTCCGGGGAAGGCTACTGAAGGAAAAATGATGGCAAAAATAATATATTGGGAAATGTAGCATTCTGCAATTTGTTTAACCTAATTTAGTTTATGAAAGCTATTTCTTTTTTCTACCAGGTGTTTCTGCTGAATTGGTTCTTTAAGATCTCAATGTAATTAGGAAATGTTGAGGACATAAAAATAAGATCAATATTCTTGGTTTTCCCCTTTGTGTCTGTACCAGTTGCAAAAATGTCTTAGCCTGGGGAAACCAGAACACCTCTGTCCTGTCCTGTATCCACTTGGACAAGCCAGGCTGTCTAATCTCTAGTGACGCCAGCCCCTGAGAGAAAGTTCGTCAGGTAGCTACATGCCCTGATTGTTGATCTCCCAGGATGTGACCCAGCTGACGCATGCCTGGGTATACAGTCAAGGTATACTCAACCATGGGGCTAGAATGCAATTTTCTCAATCTCAGTCCAGTGCTTAATTTACTGGAATAGAAGACAGAAACCTGAGATAAGTGCTCAAAAGGGCAAATGGCCTGATCCTCTACGGCTCGGGCAGAATCCCAGCATCTCACTATGCACTGATGAGGTTGCCAGGTCTCCAATGCCAAGAGCCAATGGCAGGCTCATGCTTCTGTCTACTCCTGCCCGAGTATTGGATGTCACCACACATTTAGGAAAAATAATGGTTGTCATATCTTGGGTGCTCAGCAATGCTTGCAGTGGATCACATACTACGTGGATTTTTTCACTTGATCAAGGCCTTGCCACC
Source organism: Manis pentadactyla (assembly GCF_030020395.1). Lineage (NCBI taxonomy): Eukaryota > Metazoa > Chordata > Mammalia > Pholidota > Manidae > Manis > Manis pentadactyla. The sequence continues at coordinate 128,595,124 of NC_080026.1, read as the reverse complement.
GCCTAGATGAATGTCTTTGGGCAAGGTAATCTTCCCAAGCTTTAGTTTTCTTCACCATAAAATGAAAGTAATCATAGGATTAAGACAGCAAATGTCAGGAGATTAGCACAATGCCAGACACATTGTAAATGCTCAGAGAATATTAGCTATTGTTATTTTTATTCTGAGAACAACTGTGAGTTAGGTACTATTATTTTCCCCATGTTACAGATGATGAAACAAACTTAAGTTGCTGAAATCACATGGCTGATATGCAGTAAAACTAGAATCTAAACCCCCGGGTCCAGACCTGAGCTGTTAGGCTCATCAAAAACAACTGTAACAACCCTGGACCATCATCTTCTCACTTGACTGGTCCTGTTGCCCCCTCTGTTCTGGTGGACACTGTGGAAAACAAGATCTAAAACTTCTGGTTCCTGGAATTTAGCATTCGGCTGGCTTTTGTGTAGATTTGGAGGCTTAGGAGCCTGATCTGAGTATCCTGACATTACTTGCTTCAACTTACCCAGCTTTCAAGGCTGCTCGATTTATTTGCTTATTTAAAGGATGGGTAGGGGGAGCAGGAGGAGGAGGACCGAGCTAGAACCTCGCCCACATCCTTGTTCTCCTAGGCCACCTAATTGGTCTTTTGTGATGAATGACAAGGATTTCACTGCTTTGGGATTTTCTCTATGATCCTCCCTGCATGATTTCTATTTCCAACATTATTCTCCAGGATGCTAACCTATTTCTCTTGGATAAAGCAGGAAAGGACCCCCTCATTTCCTGAGCCAGAGAAAGATCAGTTTCAGTGTTCAGCACCTCCATTATCTCTTCCACTTTTTCAAATAGACAAAAAAAGGGAATGAGTCATTAGCATAGGTTAAAGGTGCTAAATGCAACTCCAGTGTCTGCTGATACATTACATATGAGGTTATCTCTTTAGATGGGAATCATCTTAACAAACTATGGTTTTCATAGCCAAGCTGAAGAAAGTCTATTTAGACAGACTAAAGAAATTGTATTTGATTTGGGGCATGATGAGGACCTGAATGAGTGAGGTCAAGTAGTTTACTGTGTTATTATTAATGTGATTCATATCCTGCATCCCTATTTCCACCCTAGATCTAAACATATGAGCTATGCTCCAGACATGGAATTCTATCACAGACTTATGCTCTAGTTAAGAAGAGCCATCTTTAATCTCACTTCTTTGAGATAACTAGGACAATATTTACTATTTCTACGTATTTTTAGTGAGAATATTTTTAGCATGGTTTAATCACTAATAATTGTCCTATAATCTAAGAAATACAGATTTAGAATGACAAAATAATGCTTAGGAATAACATCTCATTTGTCTCTTCTTAAAGGAATAAAAGGTAAAAGTTTTAGTATATTCAAGGTGAATGGTTTCTAAAATTTGTCATAATAATTCAACATCTTTAGCTTATTTATCTAGAACGCTATAATATTTAAAATTCTTGAACCAGTAATCTCAGTTGTATTAATTAATTCCCAATTAATTATACTAATTACCAGTGTAATTACGAAATTGAAGATTAACCTGGAAATTCGGAAGAACAGTGCTTCTGTTAACTGGGATAAACTGCATAGTCAAGAGTGGAGGCAGGGTTCTTTTTATTTTGTTTGGGTTTCTCAATGCCTGCAACGTACTATATAATCTGGGGACATCTGACTTCAGCATGTAATCCATTTGCAAAACTGGAGTCAGCTAATTAACATTACTAACTGTTAGTATTTCATTACTTACAATGAAAAGATCATCTCTAGCCACAAAGGAAAACAAACATAAGACAAAGGCCTTCTAGAGCATTTTTATCAGTATCAGCCAAGGCTGTTGGAAAGCCACAGCATTTGTAGACCTATGGATTAAGAAAAAATAAGAAATCTTTGTTTTCTGAACTCAACCTAAAGAACCCACAGGATGTGCTCATTGGGAATGTGGCTTGAATTACAGGGACCACTTTCTTGCTAAGTTTCAAACAATGTGCGATAAAATTGTGGTGGTTCCAAAGCAACTTCCAGCAAGAGCAGGGCTCTTAACCATTCCTTAACCGTTAGTAAGCAGCAGGGGTAACTAGCCCTGATTTCATATATGCAGCTGTACTTTGCATACTAAATATTATTGATAGAATTTAAGAGGTTATATTTCTCTATGACTTACTGATACTCATTTGGCCAATCAGTTGGTAATCATGTGTGTGTGTGTGTGAGTATTCCCTTGTGCCAGGTTCTAGATCTTGAGTATATAAAGATGAAAAAGTAAAACCCCAGGCTTTGCCCAAACAGATGTGATATCTCATAGTTTTATTAACATAAAATTATAGCTTAGAGAACATAAGTTATCAGCAGGGGTGGGGGGGTGGGGAAAGACTACTTCGAGAATATGACTCATTGAGCAACAATTTCTAACTCACAGTTCACATGTTGACTTATCCTAGACTGAAGGACAGAGGAGTTTTGAGGGTTTGCATATGATGGAATAATTCATCTCATTCCTAAAAAGTAAGGAAAGGGTCACTTTTGCTTCTTTCACTTCTAAACTCAAGTAGGGGTACTTCTGAGAGCTGGTAGAGAACAATCCATTGGAATTTGATATAATCAGTATTTTCCCTCTAAAAGCTTATGTTAGGTTCTAACCCTACTTCTAACTCCTAACAAAACAAATTTTCTTCTGAGGCAGAGCCCCCATGGCCCTGGAATGCCATGAAAAATAACAAAAAATGTTTCTAAAGTACTTTAAGCATCCAACATGAAGTTTGCCACATTAAAGCCAAAGTATTGTTATTAATGACAGTAATTGCCAACATGCTAAGAACAAAGGAACGCTCCAAGCACTTATCATTCATCTTATGCTTTTGAATCCATTGTGCTTTTCTTTAATAGCAAAACCTATCTGGTTATAAATTATTAGTTGTAAATTACTTATTTAAAGTCTTATGACTGTTCATTTGAGTAAACCATGAGGTAGATTTCTGCTGTAATTTAAAAAGCTAACAAATGGGCTATAATTCATTTACTATTAACATCCAAACAAGAGATATAAACCATCAGAAGAAAATGAGCCATGGTTGCATCACAAGAATTAACTTCAGAGAGATATTAAAGTACTAAATATTATTTTCAGTACATTGGGATGAACTATTAATTTGTAATCCAACCACATGCAGTTCTCTATATCATGACAGGAAGTGCAAAAGCACATGATTAATCCTGACCTGGTACCTATTAACATTAATCTAGATTAGCGCCTCCCAACCCTAACTTGTTTCACTTGGCGGTATTTCCAGCTACCCCAAGGGATGTTATGAAATTCTTCCAAATTACCTAAAGAAAAGTAATTTTAATTCACATTAATATTAAAAATAAATCTATACCATATGGCAGACCAGGGAAAGAAAATACTAGAAAGTCAAACTAATAACTTAGACAAAGATTCCAACTCATTAGCCAACTTAAGTGTGGATTTAGATAACATTTTTAAGCCACAAATTCTCAGCAAATAGGAGTGTAGTCCTGGAAACCAAGAAAAATATTACTGAAATTACTTAAAAATATTTTAAGTCCTTAAATTGCATATTGAGGTCTCTTGATGAAACACTCTTCTTTAGAGGGAACTAATCTTAGTTTCAAAAACATTGACAGACATCTTTGCTCTCTCAGTTTCAGAAAGAATGATGTTTTACACCCACATACTGCTTCATGGTTTATAACACACTTCCATATACAGTATCCCAGCTAATAAGTCATGCTAGTGATCCATCTAGCTAAGGAGAAAGACAAAACAGAAAGCTGCATCCATGGAAGATCTTCACCAAATGAAACCTCAAGTGGAATAAGTTACACTACACCACTGAAGGTTTAATATTTGCCTGGGACACGGGGAGATATGGGAAAGGTGAAGGCTCTTATTTTGCTGCTGCTTTTCCATTCCAGCCCCACATGCAGGAGCTAAATGCTGCATGAATTTAGCCTTACTCTATCCCACTCCTAAATAAAGAAGAGGGAGAACAGTTAGGAGTTGGCAGTAGAGGGGATAAGAGAAAATGACTGGTTCAACATAAATTGAATTTAAAGCAAGCAGTGTGAGTAGCGATCACTCAGGAAACGGGGTGCGAAGGCCGGTAGGCAGTGTGGGTAGAATTTGGACACTCTGGTTTGGGGATGTGTGAAATGACACCTACTGATGAAGGCATCTAAGACCCAAAAAGAGATCCTGGAAGAGGTCTGTTCACTCTTTAAAAAATACCAACTCTCATACACAAATTTATAATAAAGATTATAGCAAGTGCTTGTTATGACTTTTGAAAGTATTGAAAAGTGCTTTTGAAACCAAAATTTCATCCTTATTTGTGATAATATGGACCTATCTCATATTCTGATTTTAATACTTGTTCTGAGGAATGTAATTAGAAATAATACCCAGTTTTAATGTTTTGAGCATCAATATAATTTTTAGTATATTGAAAACTGAATGAATTTACTGAGGGTGTCATTATAAGATGCAGAAGGCTAAAGAAACTGTTAATAATTTGGGAACCCTGGTTCACATAGGAAATGTTAAATCTACCTACTGAAGAACTATACCATATATGTATTTAACTCATAGATCCTAGTATCTTTAAAATGCAAACAGGATGGATATTCTTCATGCTACCAGTTTATCCTCTGAATGTCTTCCTGCAGGTGGCAGACATGGAAAGGTATAGACAGACTTTGAAGGGGCTTTTGGTGCTTGCATGATGTCTAAGAATCACAGAACTAATTCTTCTTAGCCAATTCGATAGCAGTTTTTCATTCAATAACTTTTTGAAAACTCTTAGCAGTCTGCAGTCCGGCCTTCAAGAAGTCACAGTTCAGTGAGATGAAGAGAAATGCAAACAAATAACGTTAACAGTAATATAGTAAGGGCAGCAGGAGACGTATGTATGCAAAATCCTAGAAGTGCGTGGAAGAGAGTGAAAATCTCTTTCTAGGGGAGGTGGGAAAGTCTTCTCCCAGAGGGTAGCACTTGGTCTCCCAAATGAAGAGCAGGAGTTACTGAGCATAGGAGAAGGTCATTCAAGGCAGAGGGATGGCGCGAAGTTATGAAAACGCATGCTCCTGGGAAGAGGGTGATTGATGGGTGGTGTGCCTGGGGCATGGAGTGTGGTGCCAAGTAGAGAAAAAGGGTGGAAAGGGCAGCAGCACAAGATGGCAGGAGGGTAGATGTAGAATGGTAACAATTCTGGGGGAAAAATTGGAAAGTACTCAAAATACAATAACCTCCAGCAAATCAGCAGTGGATTTGGCAATCATTGTAGCCTTAAACTTATCTCCAATTCTGAATCTTCTAATAGGCAGTCTATTCAAGAGACCACCAAGCTGATGATAGAAATCAACAAGGAAACATTTTCTCTCTAGAAATATATTTAGTTTATTTACTGGAACAGCTTATTTTATATTGAATTCATGGTTGTTATTTTAATATTTGAAAATATTTGCCAAAGAAAAATCTAGAAAAGAATGATTGCTTCGATTATTAAGAATTGCCAGTCTCCTACAATTCTACTGGAAAATTAAAAGACTCCAAGTATACAAATTTAATGAAACCACAATCCACATTTACAGCTGAACACTTACAAGTGAGACAAAATTTTCACCTCCTGTGTTTCCTGTGGCTATAATCTTCCCAACTATACTAAGAAGCTGCTGGGAAGTATGCCTATCGTGAAAATTGCTCAATTTTCAAAATGATCTATGAATCATAATGGGAGTCTTGGTAGTTAAGTGTCTACAAAAACATAAAAATGCCTCCAGCCCTTTAACAGGTGGTAAATAGAAGTCAGAAGTGACTCTTAAAATGGTCTTTTTTTCATCTGTTTAAATCTCAGCAAATCAGCATTAGGAGAAAAAAAAATAGAGCATGGCTATAAGAAGACATGTAAGCTTATATATAGTATGTATGTTATATGTTCATATTTTATATATATGTAAACATATGTATATTATATGTATCTGTATATATTTATATATATATATAAAAGATATGTAAGTATAATAAGATGGTAAGAAAGATAGGCCTAGTGCAGTAGAACCAGACTGCCTGGGTTAAAATCCTGGACCCACCACTTAACCAGCTGTGCAATCTTGAGCAAGTTATTTAACCTCTCTATGTATCAGTTGCGATAAAATTGTGCACCAATAGCACCTACTAAATAGGGTTATTATGAGTGTTCTGAGTATCTTCTGTTAGTCCTACTCCAGATCCTCTTGCAAAATTTCTCCATCCTGCTCTGTACCCTGGGACGCTGGTTCTCACGGAACGATGAGCTTTTTGCCCTCTGGCTTTCTGTCCTGTTTGGCTGGTGGAGACATTGCCAGGAGAGCTGCAGGCAGAAGGAGAGTGAGGTCGGGGGCTTACTCCCCTTGTTTCCTCCCGCCAGGTTGCCATGGTTGTCTGCAACCCACTGCTCTCTCGAGGTGCCTCTAAATAGTCTCCTCACCGCTGCAGGCAGGCCTGGGGGTGCTAAAGGCTCCCTGCTGCTGTTAGCCAAGGTGTTGTGCAATCCCACATTGCATTTTCTAAATCCCACTCACACCTTTGTAAACATTCCTTTTATTCAATTCACTTCAATTTATCCAATTTGAGTGCACCATCTGTTTCCTGCCAGAATCGTGAGTTTCTCCTTGTAAAGCAATTAGAATAATAGCTGGCCCATGATAAGCACCATGTGAGTATTTGATAGATAAAATAAATGAGATTTAAAAACTTTTTTGTAGGCCATTTAAACATATCTTTTTGTATCTAGCCATACAAAGCAAAATCTTCAGAAACACTTTGCCAAGTAAAACTGTTATCTTCAGGAAGTAACTTTATGTATATGAAATTTGTAGTGCTTTGATTAAAAAATATTATTAAAGTTTTTAATTCAATACAAGCCTATGGGGAATTGTTATCACTTTATTCATTATAATCCTAACATATTTTCCCCTTTTTTATACTTTATACTTTTGTTGTCTCTTCTCTGTATACCTTTTCTCACATGTATAATATTACCTCCTTTGATGCTTTAAAACAATTTGGAATCTGAACCTATAATTTTACTCAGTTGGTCAAATATAACAGTATTTCACAGTTCCTAAAATTATAAATGTATATGACAAAACAATAGGCTTGTTATTTCTTTGCATGACAATAAGTAATTGTACGTATTGGATTCCAACTTTCCCATCCTTCATTTCTTAAACTAAGGTTCTAAGAACCCCCACTCCCATTTTATTCTAGAATATTTATCTTTTTTGTGTATTACTTGTTTAAAAATCACTTAAAACAGTTAGTAACAACAGGCTTCTAGTTTGACCAGTGGTTACCTCCGATTCATCTTAGCAGTAGCATCTCCATTCAGTATTTTAAAATCCTAATTCATTTCCTAATATTCTGGAGCATGGCCCCAAGCAAGCTGCAAAAAAGAAAGTCTGAAATTTTGTAGATCTGAGAGTATCCGTTCTTTTGCTTTTATACATGGGTGACAAACTTGACTAAGTGGAGAATTCTAAGGTCTCAAAGTTTTTTCCTAAAGGTTCTATAGATATTCTTCTAGCATCTTGCAATAATTGCTATAGTAGAGAAATATGAAGGGTTTGGCTTTATCACTTTGAAATTAAGCAAATGTTTTGGTTAGAAGACCACAATACAAAAATAAGTTGTGTTTTTCTACTCCAGCAACAAACATCTGGAAAAATATAATTTTATTTTAAGAAGATACTACTCACAAAGCAACTAAACATATATCTTTGAAACTTCACAGAAATACATTGAAGAAGACCTAAATAAATGGACAGGTATACTATACTCATGAATAGAAAGCTCAGTATTATAAAGATGTCAGTTCTCCTTAAAATCTATATGTTTAGTGCAACTGGGACATTTGATTATTCACAGCGGGAAAATGTATTTCTATTTCATATCATATGAAATAAGTCAATGTGGATTCAAGACCTAAATGTGAAAGCAAAACATTAAGATTTTTAGAAGAAAATAAAAGAGAATATTTTTATTATATCATGGTAGGGAAACATTTCTCAGTAAGATACAAAAGAAAAAAAACATAGAAAAAAATTATTGATTTGAATCATTTAAAAGTAAAAAAAAAATAGCCACAGGCTGGGAGAGGCATTTGTAAAGCATCTATATGAACATCTAATAAATAAATAGAAAGATAGTCAACATCATTAGATTCAAAGAAGACTATAATAAGATCACAGTAGATGCCATATTGTACCAACAGGATTGGACAGAAGGTTAAGAATTCTGAGTATATAAAGTGTGGTAAGGATGTTAAACCATAGGACTTATATAATGATGGGTGGGAGTGTGAGTTGATAGAATAGCCTTACACAACCACTTGATGTTATCCAATCAAGGTGCATGTACCGTCATAATCCAGTTCTTGGGCAGTGGGTCTTAAACTTGACTGTGCACCAGAATCTCCTGGAAAGCTCATTAAAACTCTGTTCTCATCCTCCGAGTTTCTGATTCATTAGGTCTTTGTGGAGTCCAAATATTTGCATTGCTAACAAGATCTCAGGCAATACTGATGCTGCTGGTCCAGGACCACACTTTGAGAACCACTGCTCTAGAGAAACTCTTAAATATGGAAATATGAATTTATGTACAAGAATGTTCATAGCAGCATTTTTTGGTAATGGCAAAAAACCTAAGACAACACAAATAGTCATGGAAGAAAGAATGAAAGAGAATGAGAAATTTTAATATGTTCATGAAATATTGCAGAGCAGTTAAAGTGAATGAACAGCAGAAATGTGCATCAATCTGAGTGAATAGCAGAAAATACAATGTTCACTAAAAAATATAAGTTGCAGAAGAAAGCATATAATACAAATTATTTTGAGTTCAAATGCATGCAAAATTAAACCATATATTACTTAATAAGTGCATTTATATTTAAAAGTCAAAGTGAGAGGATTAAAGATAGCGCCGTGAGAGGTGAGACAGAGGCTTCCTCCTAAAACCACATATAATATGAAAATATAATTAATACAGCTAATCCTGAAAGAGCAACAGGAAAGAGGACTGCTCCAGACTGCATACACCTGGAGAAAAGAGCAGACCTCATGGAACAGGGTAATGTACCAAAGCTGTGGCCCGGCGGGACCCAAGCACTTCCCCCACTCCAGTTCACCAGCAGTAGGAAGAGAAATGGAGCAGGGAGGGAGTGGAGGCCTGGGACTGCTGAATACCTAAGTCCAGAGATATATTCTGGGAGCACAAACCGAAATTTCATGGTGCTTGCATGGTACTCTCATGATTAGGGAGTTGGAAAGCTAAGCCAGGCAGAATTCCTGGAGAGACTGAGATTCAGCTGCTTGTGGAAATCAGGGATCCATATCCAGCTGCTCTGGGACAAAAGAAAAGCAGGCAGTCTGAGAGACTTCCTAACAAGGAAGCCCTTAGCAAGAGGGCTACTAAAGGGGCAAGGATTGCACAGAGCTTACTGCTCAGGAGAAAGGACAGGTAGACAAAATTGTCCAGGTGCACTCTGCCCAGCAGGTTGGGAGCTTTCATGATCTTCAGGTGTTCCAGCTCCCTGGCTGGCTAAACAGCTCCAAGGACACCCTCCGTGATACGCAGCCTACTGTGCTTTTCTCCCGGCCAACCCCACGTGGCTCACAAACTGGCAAACCCTAACCTGGCGTTAGGCCAGCCAGAGGGAATATCAGTCTACAGCAACTACAAATGCAAACCATAGAGGCTTATACCTGGATGCTCGGCCCACTGGTTCAGGCAGTGGAGACAGGCATAGCAACCAGGAAGCAGGAAAAGGCTCTTTCCTCCCCCCAGGCACCAATCCCACTCCCCTGCAACCACCGACATTGCTTCAGGGGCTGAGCAGCTACAGAGAGTAGAGCTTCTGAACACTAGAGGGCACCATATACAAATATGAAATGCCAAAGGAACCTGGTTCAAAGTAAAATTATGAATACAACTCGTGAGAAAGATTTAAATGACATCAACCTAATGAATCTTCCTGAAAGGGAGTTCAAAATAAAAATCATTGACATGCTCATGGAGGTAAGGAAAGATATTCAAGAACTCAGGAAGGAATTCCGGTCGGAGATCCAATCATTGAAGAGCACAATGGAGGATATTAAAAGCAGATTAGATACGGTGGAGGAGACAATAAATGAAATAGAAACTAGAGAAGAGGAATACAAAGAAGCTGAGGCACAGAGAGAAAAAAGGATCTCAAAGACTGAAAGAATATTGAAAGAACTATGTGACCAATCAAAACAGAACAATATTTGCATTATAGGGATACCAGAAGAAGAAGAGAGAGAGAAAGAGATAGAAAGTGTCTTTGAGGAGGTAATTGCTGAAAACTTCCCCAATCTGGGGAAGAAGAGAATCTCTCAGGCCATAGAGATGCACAGATCTCCCAACACAAGGGACCCAAGGAAGACAACACCAAGACATACAGTAATTAAAATGGCAAAGATCAAGGAAAAGGACAGACTATTAAAAGCAGCCAGAGAGAGAAATAAGATCACATACAAAGGAAAGCCCATTAGGTTATCATCAGACTTCTCAGCAGAAACCTTACAGGCCAGAAGGGAGTGGCATGATGTATTAAATGCAATGAAGCAGAAGGGTCTGGAACCAAGATTACATTATCTGTCAAGATTATCATTTAAATTTGAGGGAGGGATTAAACAACTTCCAGATAAGCAAAAGCTGAGAGAATTTACCTCCCACAAACCATCTCTACAGTGTATTTTGGAGGGACTGCTATAGATGGAAGTGTTCCTAAGGTTTAATAGCTGTTACCAGAGGTAATAAAACCACAGTAAAGAAAGTAGAACAGTTAATTACTAAGCAAATGCAAAATTAAATTAACTATCCCCAAAGTCAATCAAGGGATAGACAAAGAGTACAGAATGTGACACCTAATATATAAATAATGGAGGCGGAAAAAAAAAAGAACCTTTAGATTGTGTTTATAATAGCATATTGAGTTAAGTTAGACTCTTAGATAGTAAGGAAGTTAACCTTGAACCTTTGGTAACCATGAATCTAAAACCTGCAATGGCAATAAGTACATACCTATCATTAATCACCCTAAATGTAAATGGACTGAATGCACCAATCAAAAGACATAGAGTCATTGAATGGTTAAATAAACAAGACCCACCTATATGCTGCCTACAAGATACTCACTTTAAACCCAAAGACATACACAGACTAAAAGTGAAGGGATGGAAAAAGATATTTCATGCAACTAATAGGGAGAAAAAAGCAGGAGTTGCAGTACTTGTATCAGACAAAATAGACTTCAAAACAAAGAAAGTCACAAAAGACAAGGAAGGGCATTACATAATGATAAAAGGGTCAATCCAACAAGAAGATATAACCATTATAAATATCTATGCACCCAACGCAGGAGCACCTACATATGTGATTACAAATACTAACAGAATTAAAAGGGGAAATAGAATGCAATGCATTCATTCTAGGAGATTTCAATACCCCACTAACTCTGATGGACACATCAACCAGACAGAAAATAAGTAAGGACACAGAGGCACTGAACAACACACTAGAACAGATGGACCTAACAGACATCTACAGAACTCTACACCCAAAAGCAGCAGGATACACATTCTTCTCAAGTGCACATGGAACATTTTCCAGAATAGAACACATACTGGGCCACAAAAAGAATCTCAGTAAATTCAAAAAGATTGAAATTCTACCAACCAACTTCTCAGATCACAAAGGTATAAAACTAGCAATAAATAGTACAAAGAAAACAAAAAGGCTCACAAACACATGGACGCTTAATAACATGCTCCTCAATAATTAATGGATCAATGACCAAATTAAAATAGAGATCAAGCAATATATGGAGACAAATGACAACAATAATTCAACACCACAAAACCTGTGGGATGCAGCGAAGGCCTTGCTAAGAAGAAAGTATACTGCAATACAGGCCTACTTCAGGAAAGAAGAACAATCCCATATAAGCAGTCTAAACTCACAATTAATGAAACTAGAAAATGAAGAACAAATGAGGCCCAAAGTCAGTAGAAGGATTAGAGCGGAAATAAATAAAATTGAGAAGAATAAAACAATAGAAAGAATCAGTGAAAGCAAGAGCTGGTTCTTCAAGAAAATAAACAAAATAGATAGACCCTTAGCCAGACTTATCGAGAAGAAAAGAGAGACTACTCACATAAACAGAATCAGAAATAAGAAAGGAAAAATCATTACAGACACCACAAATATACAAAGAATTATTAGAGAATACTATGAAAAATTGTATGCTAACAAACTGGATAACCTAGAAGAAATGGACAACTTTCTAAAAAAATACAACCTTCCAAGGCTGACCCAGAAAGAAACAGAAAATCACAGACTAATTACCAGCAAAGAAATTGAACTGGTAATCAAAAACCTACCTAAGAACAAAATTCCTGGACCAGATGGCTTCACCACTGAATTTTATCAAACATTTAGTGAAGACCTAATACCCATCCTCCTTAAAGTTTTCCAAAGAGTAGAAGAAGAGGGAATACTTCCAAACTCATTCTATGAGGCCAGCATCACTCTAATACCAAAACCAGGCAAAGACCCCACAAAAAAAGAAAATTACAGACCAATATCCCTGATGAACATAGATGCAAAAATACTCAACAAAATACTAGCAAACCGAATTCAAAAATACATCAAAAAGATCATCCATCATGATCAAGTAGGATTTATTCCAGGGATACAAGGATGATACAACATTAAAAAATCCATCAACATCATCCACCACATCAACAAAAAGAAGGATAAAAACCACATGATCATCTCCATAGATGCTGAAAAAGCATTTGACAAAATTCAACATCCATTCATGATAAACACTCTCAACAAAATGGGTATAGAGTGCAAGTACCTCAACATAATTAAGGCCATCTATGACAAACCCACAGCCAGCATTATACTTAACAGCAAGAAGCTGAAAGTTTTTCTTTAAGATCGGGAACAAGACAAGGATGCCCACTCTCCCCCCTTCTATACAACATAGTACTGGAGGTCCTAGCTGAAGGGCCCCCACCAGTAAGATGGCGAACTTCCGGCTTCTTTTCCGGGTCCTCAGTTCCTGACAGCGCCACCTAAAGACCAATCACCTCTCTCCCCACTCCCACTCCCAGCACCTAGCCAATAGCCACCTGCCCCATAGAAGTAACACCACAATCACCCCATCCCCCTTCCTATATAACCCAGCACCTTTCCCCAATAAAGCGGAATTCTCCGGTGAATTGCTGCTGTGTGTCACTCCCTTCCTTTCATTGGTGCCAAAACCCGGGAGACGGGACACCCCAACTGGGCCCCGTCTTCCCCCAACACCAGCAGCAGCTTGCCCTCTTCCTCTTTTTCTGGCGCTGGCTCCTCACACTCACCACTCCTCTCTGGCCTTTGGGTAAGTTTTCCCCCAGAGCGGGCCGACTTCCCTGAGCTATCACAGTGCCATTGAGTGTGATCGTCTGACAAGGCCCTGACGCTCGGGGATGAAGAAAGAACTCTCCCTGCCTCCGGCCTTCACGGCTGCAGCAGACCCTCAGGCCCCCCTCCAACATCCATAAATGAGGTGACTCCTTTGTGGATGAGAACGCTCCCTTTTCCACTCCTTCCTTCCGTTTTACCTGCCGAAATCCGTTCCGTCCGCCAAAAACTCCTAGTACTAGGTACCTCGGACTCCGGCATCTGCCTTCTTAGAGAAGCCTGGGTGACGACCCACACTTCCTAAGAAATTCCGACTCGTATACGAGTTTCCGCAGACCCCCAAGGATCACCGGGGACGCCCTTTGTCTCCTTGCCATCTGCTCCCAGTCCGAGGGTCTCCGTTCGTCTTCCCCTGTTTGTCTCCTTCTCTGTCCTTTAGCCATGGGAGCCTCCTCATCCCTCCCTGGAAGTTCACCTCCTGAATGCCTGCTCAAGCATCTAGCCACCCTCTCCCTGACGCCTGATATAAAACAAAAACTTCTCCGCAAATACTGCTTCCAAGATTGGCCAACATGCCCCCTGGACAATAACAACCAATGGCCCACAGGGGAAACTCTTGATCCTAACATCACTCGCAATCTCTTTAACTACTGCCAGCGCCTGAAAAACTGGAAGGAGATTCCCTATACCGAGGCTTTCCCCCTCCTCCCCCGCCTCCCCCCAAGTTCTCCTAGCCTGCAAGCCGTCTCCCCCGCAAAAGCCTCCCGTTCACTCCCTTTCCCCTCCTCCTACCCACCTCCCTCGCAGCTGCTGCATCCTCCTCCCTCCGCCTCCTCAGTCTTTGCCCCCATCACCTGTTTCTCCCCCACAGACTGAGCCAGAACCCTTCAGTCCTCCTCAGACTTGGTCCCGAGGCCCTCCCAAAATTATCGCTCCCCCTCCGAGAAGTAGCAGGATCTGAAGGCATTGTGTGCGTTCACGTCCCTTTCTCCTTAAGAGATTTAGCCCAACTTGAGAAACGCCTAAGTTCCTTTTCCACTGATCCCACAACATATATCAAGGAGTTTCAATGGACCCTCCAGTCATACAGCCTCACACATAACATCATGACATTTTCATGCTCCTGGCCAATACCCTCCTTCCTGAAGAGCATACTTGAGTTTGAGACTTCGCCCAAACGCATGCCACCTAAACCCACAGGACTGACCCCACCTATCCCTCTGGCCCCACCGCTGTCCCCGAACAAGACCCACACTGGGATTATAACAACACTGTGAGTCTCCGCTCTCGAGATATCTTCGCCTGCTGCTTAATAGCAAGTCTGAAAAAAAAAAAGCTTGTAAATAATCAATTTTCAAAAGCTCCCTCCGAATTCTTAGACAGACTCACTCAAGCCCTATTACAGTTACCAGCCTGGACCCAGAAACGCCTGACGGGAGACACGTCCTTATGACACACTTCCTGGCTCAAAGCTACCCCGACATTTAAGCTGAATTCAAAAAGTTAGAACAGGGCCCCGCTACCCCACAGACTGAGATCCTAACAGTGGCCTTTAAAGTCTTCCATAACCGGGATGAGGAGAAAGAACGCCGTAAACAAAAGGCTGATCAGGCCAATTTCCAAATGTTGGCCCAGCTGATAAAACCACAACCTGGGCGCTCTTCTACAAACAAGCCCCCCCCAGGAGCTTGTTTCAAGTGCGGACAAGAAGGACATTGGTCAAGGGCGTGCCCCTCCCCCAGATCTCCTACCACCCCATGCCCCAGATGCCACAAAAAGGGCCACTGGGGGTCTGATTGCCCAGCCACCCGAAGGGGAGGCTGGACGAACAACCCCCATCCTAAGCCCGCCGTAGTGGGGCTGGCAGAAGGAGATTGACGGGGCCCGGGGGCTTCTCGCCCGACCATTTCCATCACCAAACAGGAGCCCAGGGTTACTTTAATAGTACATGGTCGCCCCATCTCCTTCCTCCTAGACACAGGAGCCACCTTCTCAGTCTTGCAGGAATACCGGGGCCCTACCACGCCTGCCATTACTCTTATAGTCAGGGTAGGAGGTAAACAGATTTTCCCATTAAAAAAACCCCTTTTATGCACAATCCAAGACAATCCCATACCTTTCTCCCACTCCTTCCTGGTTATACCCCAGTGTCCCATCCCTTTACTAGGACGGGACATCCTTTCTCTCCTCCATGTTTCCATAACTATATCCACTCCCACAGCCCCCAGTACCCCCTTTCTGATGGCCCTCATAGCCGACGACCCCCCTCTACCCAATGAAAGCTCCAGTTCCGCCCTCATACACCCTGTAAATCCCAGAGTTTGGGACATTACAAGCCCCTCCGTGGCTCTATGTCCTCCTGCCTCTATCAAATTACGTGACCCCTCTCGGTATATCTGTCAGGCCCAATACCCCCTAACCGCTTCAGCCCTCATAGGCCTCCAACCCATCATTCAAGATCTTTTAAACAAAAATTACCTCAGACCCACTCACTCCCCGTTTAATACCCCCATATTACCTGTTTAAAAAAACCAACGGATCTTTCCACCTCATCCAAGACCTTCACCTCATCAACATGGCCGTTGTCCCTATCCGTCCCATAGTTTCAAATCCATACACCCTTTTATTGCAGATCCCTGCCTCGGCCCCCCACTTCTCAGTCCTAGATCTCAAAGACGCATTTTTTCTATCCCTCGAGACCCCTCCTCCCAAGATTTTTTCGCCTTCACCTGGATGGACCAATACACAAGACATTCTGAACAACTCACTTGGACAGTTTTGCCACAAGTCTTCCGAGTCCACCTTATTACAATACGTGGACGATCTTCTACTCTGCAGTCCCTCGTGGGAACAGTCTCAACTTGACACTGCCTCCCTACTTAACCTTCTAGCTTCCAGAAGTTACCGGGTATCCCCTGTCAAAGCTCAAATCTCTTCCCCTTCTGTCACTTACCTCCGATCTCTTCTATCTCAACAAAGAAAGTCCATTACCTTAGACAGAAAATGGCTCCTCTCTGACCTGCCCGTTCCCAAAACCAAGACAGAAATCCTTTCCTTTCTAAGCCTGGCTGGGTATTTTAGAGCGTGGATCCCTAACTTCTCCCTGTTGGCAAGAACCCTATATGACCTCAGCAAGGCCCCCTGAAGAACTGTTATCCTCCTCACCCCGACACTCCTTCATTAAGCTCCGTGGAGCCCTTGTGGAAGCCCCAGCTCTCCATCCTCCTGATTTGTCGAAGCCCTTCTCATTATACATTCATGAGAAGTCCAGTCAAGCTCTACGAGTCCTAGGCCAATATTATAGCCCATCCTTTGCCCCATTAGCTTATCTTTCCAAGCAATTAGACCCCACAGTTCGGGGATGAGCCCCCTGCCTACGGGCATTAGCTGCTGGACAGCTCTTGCAGAAGGAAGCTCATAAACTGACACTCGGGGCGCCCCTTACCATTCTGTCCCCACATCACCTAAAAGATCTCTTAACCTACAAAAGTTTACAGACTTTCCCTCCCTTCAGACTCCTGACCTTACTGTCCTCTTTTCTCCAAAATCCCATTCACCCCCTTTGCCATCCATACCCAAATCATGACTTTTTCCTCCTTTACCGCTCTCTTGCTTTTTTTCCTCATTTCTATTGTCTTCCCTGCCACCCCAGCCTCCTTTGTATGGCAATTCAAAGTCAGACAGACTTACACACAGCATCAAACAAAAATTACTGCCCTCATTGCCACATCAGACTGCCGTCTGAAAGGCTGCTCCGAGCCTTTATACCTCCACTTTCCTCCCTCCACCGAAGTGTTCACTAGCAGCTACCTTTATTCTCCCTACCTCTGCTTCCTCTATGACCAAAGACAAGCCTATTGTAGGTGATGGCAAGACACCTACGGGGGATGTCCCTACAGGTCTTGCGCCATTCACTACATGAGTAACTCCCGGTACCCACAGTATTACTTCTCCAACCGTTTCATGAGATACCCCGACTCATTCTCCTTATCAATCCCAAGTCCCTGGGACTCTCGATGGGCCGCCGGGGTCACAGCCTCAGTTTACTATGAGGAGTCCTCGACCCCCCACGGTACCCTTCATATCTCTCGAGAGTATGTTCCCTCTCACTCCCAGATCTCTCAAGTTGCATCAGATATCGGACATTCCGAAAAAGTCATTATCCAAACTCTTGACGGCACTTCTTCATCTTCTTATTCCTCCTACTCTTAGTTGCAGCTTGTTCAAAACACCACCATCTTTCTCAACCACACCCTCAACACCGCCAATTGTTTCTTGTGCGCATCACTACAGCGCCCATTGCTGGCCGCCGTGCCCCTTAATATTTCCAACTACTCCTTCCATGCAGAAGGACAACCCCTCCGCCCCCTGGCAGACATACCCCTATGGGAACCAGAATATGCAGATAATCTCACCATCCACCACTGTGTAGGCCCAGCTCCACCCCCCTCCAGCGCACTTCACTGCCTCTCTATCTACACCCCTACCTCCGGCTCTAAGACTTTCACTCAACCGGGACACTTCCTTTAGTGCAATGGCAGTCTTTTCAACTCACTGCCTCCCAACTCCGATATACCCTGCATTCTCGTCACCCTAATCCCACAGCTTACACTTTACAACATGGCAGAATTCCTTGAGCTCCAAATTCCCTTGCCCTCGCGCACAAAAAGGGCTGCTTTCCTTCCCATCATGGTCGGTATCTCTGACCACCTCAGCCATTGGTGCAGGGTTTTTGAGAAGAGCCTTGAGTCACTCTCTATGGGCAATTAGAAATCTCAACGACAAACTTGAAAGAGCCCTGACATCCACTGCCGATTCCCTGGCCTCTCTCCAAAGACAGGTCACTTCGCTAGCTAAAGTCACCCTTCAAAACTGGCAGGCCTTAGATCTGCTTACAGCCGAGAAGGGCGGCACCTGCGTCTTCCTTCGAGAAGAGTGCTGCTATTACATCAACGAATCCGGCATTGTGGAAACTGACATTACCAAACTCACTGACCTTGCCTCCAGCCTCCACTCTGCTTCCAATTCCAACCCATTCTCTTCAATACTAACAAACCTCCTCCTTACCTGGCTCTGGCCCATTGCAGGCCCCATAATAATCATTCTTCTCGCCTGCCTCTTCTTACCCTGTATAATGAAGTTCATCAAATCCCAAGTTGGAAAAATCTCTAATCAAACTTTCAACCAGCTTTTACTCAGAAACTATCAGCTTCTGGCCACAGAAGATCCCTCACCCTCACGTAACCTCCTCACCACACGCTGAGATGGACCCCTCACTCCGCTGGAAACTGTTCCTGGAAACAATGGCCGCAGACGCCTGGCTTCTGGCACCCGTATCCTCCTGGCACCATTGGAATCAACAAGTCCTTGACCTATAGTTACAGGGAACCTTCACTGATTTCCAACCTGAAGAAGTCCACATCTACTCGTCCTTACAGTGGGGAGTCCTATCAACCCTTTCCCCCAATCCTCAAGCCCTCACTCCCTTCTCCGCCCCTGTTCAGCAGGAAGCAGTCAGAAAGAAAGCAACGTCCACAACCCCATAGAGGAGAAAGGGGGGAATGAATGGCCCCCACCCATAAGATGGCGAACTTCCTGCTTCTCTTCCGGGTCCTCAGTTCCCGACGGCGCCACCTAAAGACCAATCACCTCTCTCCCCACTCCCACTCCCAGCACCTAGCTAATAGCCACCTGCCCCGTAGCTAATAGCACCTAGCTAATCACCCCATACTCCTTCCTATATAACCCAGCACCTTTCCCCAATAAAGCGGAATTCTCTGGTGAATTGCTGCTGTGTGTCGCTCCTTTCCTTTCACTAGCCATGGCAATCAGACAACACAAAGAAATAAAAGGCATCCAAATTGGCAAGGAAGAAGTTAAACTGTCCCTGTTTGCAGATAACATGATACTGTACATAAAGAAACCCTAAAGAATCTACCCCAAACTACTAGATTTAATATTTGAATTCAGCAAAGTTGCAGGATACAAAATTAATATGCAGAAATCTGTGGCATTCCCATACACTAACAATGAACTAAGAGAGAAAAATCAGGAAAACAATTCCATTCACAGTTGCATCAAAAAGAATAAAATACCTAGGAATAAACCTAACCAAGGAAGTGAAAGACCTATACCCTGAAAACTACAAGACACTCTTAAGAGAAATTAAAGAAGATACCAATAAATGGAAACTCATCCCATGCTCATGGGTAGGAAGAATTAATATTGTCAAAATGGCCAGCCTGCCTAAAGCAATCTACAGATTCAATGCAATTCCTATCAAAATATCATCAGCATTCTTCAACGAACTAGAGAAAATCATTCCAAAATTCATATGGAACCACAAAAGACTCTGAATAGCCAAAGCAATCCTAAGAAGGAAGAATAAAGTTGGGGGGATTATGCTCCCCAACTCCAAGCTGTACTACAAAGCCACAGTAATCAAGATAATTTGGTACTGGCACAAGAACAGACCCATAGACCAATGGAACAGACTAGAGAGCCTGATATAAACCCAACCATATATGGTCAATTCATATATGATAAAGGAGCCATGGACATACAATGGGGAAATAACAGCCTCTTCAACAGCTGGTGTTGGCAAAACTGGACAGCTACATGCAAGAGAATGAAACTGGTTTAATGTTTAACTCCATACACTAAAGTAAACTCAAAATGGATCAAAGACTTGAATGTAAGTCATGAAACCATAAAACTCTTAGAAGACAACCTAGGCAAAAACTTCCTCAATATAAGCATGAGCAACTTCTTCCTGAATGCATCTTCTCGAGCAAGGGATACAAAAGCAAAAATGAAGTCATGGGACTACATCAAACAAAAAAGTTTCTGTATGGCAAAGGACACCATCAACAGAACAAAAAAGCATCCTACAGTACTGGAGAATATATTTGAAATGACATATCTGACAAGGGGTTAAAATCCAAAATATATAAAGAACTTACATGCCTCAACACCCCAAAAGCAAATAACCCGATTAACAAATGGGCAGAGGATATGAAGAGACAGTTCTCCAAAGAAGAAATTCAGATGGCCAACAGACACATGAAAAGATGCTCCACATCACTAATCATCAGGGAAATGCAAATTAAAACCACAATGAGATATCACCTCACACCAGTAAGGATGGCTGCCATCCAAAAGACAGAGAACAACAAATGTTGGCGAGGCTGTGGAGAAACGGGAACCCTCCTACACTGCTGGTGGGAATGTAAGCTAGTTCAACCCTTGCGGAAAGCAATATGGAGGTTCCTCAAAAAGCTAAAAATAGAAATACCATTTGACCTGGGAATCCCACTCCTTGGAATATACCCAAAGAATCCAACTTCTCAGATTCAAAAAGACATATGCACCCCTATGTTTATCGCAGCACTATTTTCAAAAGCCAAGATATGGAAGCAACCTAAGTGTCCATCAGTAGATGAATAGATAAAGAGGTGGTACATATACACAATGGAATACTATTCAGCCATAAGAAAGAAACAAACCCTACCATTTGCAACAACATGGATGGAGCTGGAGGACATTATGCTCAGTGAAATAAGCGAGGTGAAGAAAGACAAGTGCCAAATGATTTGTGGAGTATAACAATGAAGCAAAAACTGAAGGAACAAAATAGCAGCAGACTCCAAGAAGGTACCAAAGGGGAGGGGTGTGGGAGGGTGGGTGGGGAGGGAGGGAGAAGGGGATTGAGGGGTATTATGTTTAGGACACAAGCTGTGGGGGATCACGGGGAAAACAGTGTAGCACAGAGAAGGCAAACAGTGAATCTGTGGCATCTTACTACACTGATGGACAGTGACTGCATTGGGGTGTGGGTGGGGACTTGATAAGATGGGTAAATGTAGTAACCACATTGTTTTTTCATGTGAAACCTTCATAAGAGTGTATATCAGTAATACTTTAATTTTAAAAAAGACAAAGTAATGATAAAACGCAGTGTAGTGTTTACTATTGGGAGTGTGTATGAAGAAACATTCAAAGAAGAACAAAAGGTAGAATTTAAGAGTATTTGAAAAGGCTTTATTTCTTTTTCTTCTTGTATTGAAGTATCATTGATATAGAATCTTATATTGGTTTCAAATGGTTTCAGTGGTTCAACAGTTACCCATATTATGAAATCCTTACCCCCTCTAGTGCAAGGCTTTAATTCTTAAAAGCAGGTGGAGAGTACACAAACATTTGCGATATAATTTTAAAGCTTTTCTTGATATATGAAATATTTCAAAGTAAACTAAAAGTAGCAATTTTCTTACATTTTTAAAGGAATGTAAACTTTACTTTTCTCTTTTAAAGTTGAAAATTCTCATGTTCTGGTTTTAAGTGGGTAAGGATTTTTCTTACTTTATGTTTATTGCTTTCCAGTTCTGAATAGCTCTACTCATGTGTGACTTTGATTATCTTTTGTGCCTTTACTATTATTTATCTCCAGTCCATCAATTTTTCACACAATTTGGATCTCCATGTTATTATCCTTTATAGCTATCTTCTTTTCCTGTATTTTTCATTTCTATCACATTCCACATATATATTTCATAGGTTTATGTTCTATTTCCTTATTTTATGGAAGATAACTTTTTGTTATCTTCCATAAAATTAGTCATTTAAATCTTTTACCATAAAAAAGAATCTATGGCTGACATTAGTTTTACATCTAAGAAGGGATTCTTAACTGAGATCCATGAGATATCTGAAATCACATGCAAACTTGTACTTGTGGTATTTTTATCTGGAAGGGAACCCATAATTTTTTCAGCTTTCTTAAGGAGATCTATGACTAGAATATATTTAATTCCAAGAACGACTCTATTCTTTTTATGTTGGGAACAGTTTGCCTCAAGTCATTTTTTTGTTAATTTATACTCCCTTAAGTTTTCCTTATTGGTAAGAATCTTGTTTTATTTTATAGTTATCCTAACAAGATATATCACAGACCAGTTTTGTAGTTTAGATTTTGATTAATATCCAGATATTTTTGTTCAGCTGAGTAAAAAAATGAAAAGCTAAAAATGTAATCCCTGACCATAGTACTGTTCAATTTGTTCGTCAGGCTGGGATTTCAGGTGCATGACTACATACCAAATGTTTTCCATTCTTTTTATATGAAAAGACATTAATGTAAATACAGAAATATTTGCTTGAAAGGAAGGGGCTATTTCCAGTTGGAAGAATTTTGGAAAACGTGTTGGAGAAATTGACATTTGCTCTGAGTCTGTAAATGCATGTAGAAGTATGTTGGATTTTTTAAAAAAGACAACATAGCAAAGACAAGGTGTCAGGAAAGTGCGCGACAGTGTTGAGCCTTTCAGGGAACCAACGTTTGGCTTTGTTAACTTTCTGTATTATTTGTATGTTTTTTCATTTCACTAGTTTCTACTCTTTATTTTTCTTTCTTCTAACTAATTTGGGTTTACTTTACTTTTATTTTTATAGGCCAAACCATAGGTCATTAATTTTATTTCACTCTTTTTTTTTCTAATAAGAGCATTTTAAGCTATAAATTTCTTCGTAAATACTATTGTAGCTGCATTCCACAAATTTTGAAATGTTTTCAGTATCATTCAGTTTAAAATATTTTCTAATTCCCCTTATATTTTCTTCTTTAACCTATGAGTTACATGGGATGTGTCATTTCATTTAAAAATATTGGATGGAGGGGGTCTAGACGTATTTTTGCTATTGATTTCTAATTTAATTTCATTGTGGTCAGAGAAAACACACTGCCTTCAGTCTTATATTCACTTAGACTTGTTGAATGCGTCAGATATGGTCTGCTTTGCTGAATGTGCCCTATGCACTTGAAAAAAATGTGCATTCTGCTGATATTGCATATAGCATTCTGTAACCATCAATTAGGTCATGATGGTTGATAATGTTATTTAAACAATCTGTATCTTTATTGTTTTTAGTCTAGTTAAAAAAATCAATTGTTGAGAGAAGAGGGTTAAAATCTCAACTATGTGGATTTGTCTATAGTCTCATTTTACTTGTCTACTTTTATAAAAATGTATTTTGAAACTGTTGTGAGAGAAATATATATTTACCATCATTATGTCTTCCTGATGTAATATATATGTAATCTGTATTTGAATATATATATTCATATGTAATATGTATGAAATCTGAAAACACATTTTAGAATATACCCCTTCCCTCATGACATTTGTCATATCTATTACATCTACATAGGCCAAATATCCTCAGTTTTTTCTATCCCATTCTCTTTCCTCTCTTCTTCTAAGACTCCAATTATATGCACATTAGGTCTCTTGATATTGTTTCACAGGTTTTTGAACTCTGTTCATTTTTTCCCTAAATGTTCTTTACATTGTATTATTTCTATTGATCTGTTTTCAAGTTCTCTGATTATTCAGTCATCTCCACTTCTGTCAGGCCCACACAGTGAAATTTATTTCAAATATTTTATCTTTTAGTTTTTAAAAGTCCATTTGGTTCTCTTTTATAGTTGCTAGTTCTCCATTGATATTTCATATATGTCAATTCATGACAGATATGTTATAATTACAATTATAACAGGTGATTTAAAATCCTCTCTGCTACTCAGTTATCTCAGTGTCAGTCTCCATTGATTGCCTTTGGCTCACATTTTATTTTTTTCTTCATGTGCTTAGTATTTTGGATGGCATCCAAGAAATCATAAATGATATATCATAGAGCCTCTGGATTCTGTTGTATTCCTGTGAAGAGTACTGATTTTTCAAAAGCTGGCCTCTAACTTAATTGACTTCAAAGTCCTGTGTCCTTTGTAGTGAGCAGAAAGAGAAATCTCTGTCCAGTTCCATTAACCCTAGCTGGGCTGCTTGCACATATGTTTGAGGTATCAGCAATGATTTGCACAGTTTTTACAAAAAACATATCCCCCCAGCCCTTGGCTTTCTATTTCCAAGATTCCCTTCTCACCTTCCAGTTAGTATGATCACCTTGAAGTCTCTCTCCTGGTTCTTCATGCCAATATGACTACAGGTTTTCTATCCAAGTTTTAGTTGCTCCTATTTGGCACAGATTAGGTTCCGCTTTCCAGTAAAAAGCAGTAATAATGGGGAACTTGCCCATTGCTATTCCCTTCCTCTCAATGCAGAATCCACTCCTGTATTTCCCTGCTTGGTTGTTCTCTAGTGCCTTTGGATGGCTGTTTTATATATTTTGTCCAGAATTTATAGCTGCTATGTGCAGGAGGATTATCAGAAGCCAGAAGCCCATTCCATTAATTTTTTTGAGTTTGTTCGTATCTCATTTTTTTCTTCTTTATTATTTATCACTCTTTCCCCCTGAGACCTAGAGTAGCTCTTCTGGTGCCCAGAGTCTCATAGTCCCTCCTGAAGCAGTTTCCACATGCCTCATCTTTCTAATCACAAAGGCTCAAATTAAGTCCAAGGGGCTAGACAGGGGATGAGGATAAACTATCAATGACCCTGTCTTAGATGAGACATTTTCTTCACCCCAGTGTGGTCTATAGACCCAAAGCCATTTATCCAACTCAGAAAATATTTACTGAGTGTCTACAAGGTACAAGGCTCTGTTTTAGGCCTTCCAGATACATTGATAAGTAAGAGCCAAATATCCTTGCCTTGGAAAAGTAATATTATGAAGAGGGATACAGACAAAAAATAATAGACAATATGAATAAGCATTATCATATGTTAGAAAGTGGTAATTGGCCACCTTCATTCTTATACCCAAACCAATTTTGGCTCCTTGGAATCACAATCGCTCCAACATCTTAATTTCCCTTAAGTTTGTGACTTGTTTGAGTTGTTTTCCCTGAAGTATGAACTAGGCAGGGATCCCTGATGAAAAAGCACTTGGCCTTAGCTGCTGCAGTGACTCGATTTCACCACTGGGTGGGAAAATATGAAAGGAGCTAAGAGTAATCACAAAAGAGATGGCGGAAGAAAAACTGTTGTTCAATTATTGATAAATCCAACCTAATCTCAACTCTCCACCTGACTTCTCTTCCACTTTAGTTCAAAGATCACACAATCAGGTAGAGTGATTTAATCACAGAATGGTTGTTTTGTACCTATTTAAAAAAATTTTCCATATGTATATGTAATATGTGTATTCTACTTGCATTAATACTTGTATCTTTTTCATATGTGTGCATAAGCATTGAATTTGTAAGTTTTATATATGTATACATATATACATACATATATATACATACATACATTATATATATATATAAAACATTGTATCATAGGCTTTCAACAAGTGCTTTTAAAACCTTTTGGAGGTATGGTGTCCCCCATACGTAGTTTTACCTATATGTTCACCATTATGATCACCATTGTTCATATTTATTAAGCTTACTGTGTTATTATAGGTACTATGCTAGTACTGTGGGATATTTAATGCTCACCATAACCCTGCAAAAGTAGGTACTCTCATTACTCCCGTTTTGTAGATTAGGAAACTGAGGTGTAAGAAGCTAATTAGCCCAGGTTGGAACTAGGATTTAAACTCAGTTTTGACCAAAAAAACCCATTATTTTTTATAATGGGTCAGCAAACTCTTTCTGTAAAAGGCCAGATAGTAAATATTTTAGGCTCTGTAGGCCATATGGTCTCTGTTGCAACTACTCAATGTTGCCATTGTAGTGTGAAAGCAGCCATAGACAATATTAAATAAATGAGTATGGCTCTCTTCTAATAGAACTTTATAAAAATAAATGGTGGGCAGGATTTGGCCCATGGGTCATAGATTACCTGTCACCACTCTTAACCATTAGGCTTCACTGCCTGTGTGACGGCAAAGATTCGGATTAAAACTGAAGATTCTCCCTCCCTCCTACTTTACAATAGTGTTCACCAAAGGCACATCACTTGACTACTCTGGGTCTGAGCCTCCTAGTTCCTTGTGGGAACAGAAATACTTGACTTACATTGCAGCTCTGAAATCTATAATTTTAGGTTTTCAAGAGTTGAGCTTAGCCACAAGGAGTTGCGGACAGTCATAAAAAAGCTGTGCGTCAATGTCCACATAAGTGGTTGATTCTGTCTAAAGGAGACATTCAGGTGGAAATTGTGAATGAGACTTCTATCTCTTTTACTTCCAAAACAGTATACTAAGTGATGTACCATACCAGAGCTAATGGGTGAATTAAGTCAGGAATTTTGATGTTTAGGGAAAGAGCAGGCTTAGTGAATGTTGGTATGCAGCTGGCATAATGCTAGGCACTTGACAAGCCTTATTTCACTCACAATACTCCTGTATGTGTAGGTGTGGTATTTTAGAGGTAGAGGAGGAGAACTGATAGGGTGTCAATACCCAGAGGGTTGTAGCAAGGGTCTCTCAGGACAATACCACGTTTGGGAACATAGCAGGTCCAGAAAGAAGATATCATTAGCATGTCCAGTGATAATAAACTCAACTACTAACTTAATAGGTGTTACCCTCTGACACATAGACCAAAGTATCAACGTATTCATTTACCTGGGAGTATTCACATCTAATGGGGGAGGGACTTTGTTGGTTCAACAAGCATTATCTTGAAAACCCAACATGTGCTAATGCCTTGGAAACAAAGACAAGGAAGAGGATATGGCTTTTGCAGGAAGGAACTTTCAGATTGGTCACTGCATGTCTCTGAGGGATATGAGGAGTGCCAGGTGGAGATGATCAGGGGCCATCTGAAAGAGGGTTGTACCCCAATACAGATCTACCTATTGGGAAGCTCTCATCTTGTGTCTACTTCTGGGATAGAAAGAAGGACACAAAACCAACTATCCAGGATGTCATTAGCCCTTGCTCCACCCCAGCTCCTTTTGAAACCTTGGACAATGATAATAACAGCCCATATATACTTTGCGATACAATGCTAAGTATCTTACACACATGACCTCATAAACCGAATCCGAATTCCTGGTGTGACAGCATAGGCCCCCCGTGATTCAGCATAACGTTCTAATTTTTTCTCCTCCACATGCACCCTGACCTGCACCCATGATGCATTCCTTACATTACTCTTACTTCCAGCTGAAGCTTACACAATCCCTTCCACCTGGACTGCCTTCTCCCACCCAGTCAATCACAATGCTATCCTTCCTGGGCCAGCTCACATGCTAACCCTCCTTGGTAAATTTTCCTTGGTGGGGATCTCTTTACGAACACCTACAAGACTCTGCATTTCATTCATAGCACTTAAGTGCCTTTAAAAAAATCCACCTCAATGCTCTCAGGTCTGATTACAAAAACAAAATGTTGCTCAGTATAAATAACTCAACCAATGGCAAAATTTTTGCAAATACATCATATACCTCTCATGATTTTAAGTTCCTTAGGGACAAGGACTGTTTTATTCATCTTTATATTCCCCCAGAATCTTCCCACTTTAATTCCAGAACGCCTACCCCAGGTTTGATTCATAGTGAGAACTAAGTATTTATTATTTATTTGAATGATTAGTCCTGTGCTTAGGACTTTTTTTTTTACTA
Source organism: Manis pentadactyla (assembly GCF_030020395.1). Classification (NCBI taxonomy): domain Eukaryota; kingdom Metazoa; phylum Chordata; class Mammalia; order Pholidota; family Manidae; genus Manis; species Manis pentadactyla. The sequence goes on along the minus strand of NC_080026.1, from coordinate 128,567,155 downwards.
TATTCCCTATGCTGTACTTTTTATTCCTGTGACTTATTTATTTTATAACTGAATGCTTAGGACTTTTTTATAGTTAAATGTAGAGCTGATTTTCAAAAGTTATGTCAGATTTATGGTCAATGATGTTATTAACATTTCTTTAGTCCTAATATAGTAACTCCCTCAAAATTTACTAATATAATCATTTTGTTGCTAGATTAATGAAATGCCTGTGCTTTCTTAGAGGGTGGGCCAAAGCCAACTCTGATCATCTGTTATTGCCAGAAATTCTATTGCCTCTATCTTCAAACCACTTTAGAGATGAATTATTTAATTCATGCCAAGAACCTTTCAGTACTTCAGATTGTTCACCTTTTGAAGTTCCTCAGATATCTGCAAGAATCTGCGAGTGAAAATATTCCTAGGTTTTAGGTCTTAACTTCATTGAAAATTGACTGCACATTTTTATCATTAAATCATGAGCATCACGTATGACTTTCACATTTCTGCTGAAGGCATGTTTCTTATTAGGCTAAAGCTTTTCAGTCTGTACAATTAATGGTTCATTAATTGTACACTAGGGAACATTTATTAATTTTCATTTTACTTGTTTTTTGAAGGTTATGGGGGTTAAGAGCTCTAAGTTGGAGTCACTGAAATTTTAAAAGGTATAAATAGGTAAATATTATGGTTCCTGGAAAAGTGAGACATTTTTCCCTTTAAACATGTGATTAATATTATTAGTAAAAATGTCATCAGCCTTCCTTGCTAGGCTTATGCAGTTAGAAAGACATATTGTATATATGTGTGTGGTTTGCTTTCCATATCTAATGGGACATTTTGAGAGAATGCATAATAAAAGAAAATTAAGAAATAGATGTGCATTGCTTTGTTGGTCTTCTACAATAATTCTAAATGACAAATAATATCTCCCTATGCATTTATAAATGCTTTTCTTGGCTACTTTTGGTGGCTTTTATCAGCGTTTGAGATGCAGGTTTTTGGTTTTCTCTTCTCAGATCCCATGACACAAACACCAGTCTTGTGGAGAGCTGCATTTCCTCAGGCCTTCTTCCTGTGCTTTTGTGGATAGATCACTTATTTTATATTTCAGTTTAGTTTCATCCATAAGCTAGTTTTCCAAGTAGTTATTTCCTTATGCTACTATTGACAGTTCATGATGTTGGTTATACATAGTAAAATATTTGGGCATATATCAAGCAGTGCTTTTTAAACAGCTTTATCGAGATGTAATTCATCCATCACATAGTTCAACCACTTAAAGTGAACAATTCAATAGCTTTTCATCTATTTACAGAATTGTGTGATGGTCAGCACAACCTAATTTTAAAACATTTTCGATGTTTTGATGTTCCAAAAAGGAACTCTATGCCAGTTTCTTTGCAGTCACTCCCTATGCACTCCACCTCACCCCAGCCCTAGGCAACTGCTCTTCTACCTTCTGTCTCCATAGGTTACATAATATTAAAAAAAAAATTAATTATATAAAAATGTTGGTGTTTTTATGATGTTATGGAAGCTAATATACTCAATACAATACTCAGGTGATGGCATTTTTCTTTATCTTCTTACTATTTTTATGTTTAAAACAAAGTGTCTGGTTTGCAGTAATTTCCAGTCCAATGGTAAATGACAGTAGTGTTGTCTGTCTGCGCTACCCTTCTTGATTGGTGCTGTAGGACTTCTCTATCTATACCCACACAAAGGCAAAAATGTTAAGTTAGGAAAATGAGGAATACTTAAATAGCATGAAGCACACTCACAGCAGAATATTCCAAGCCACTGTATTGTTCCTCCTTCTCATTTTCCAATTCCTTTTGCCTTACCAACACATAAACACACACACACACACACACACAGTAGCCATGGTTGCATATGATGGAAGATGCTAGTGAGCACTTTATGCAGTGACAACTAGAAGTAGCCATACATGCTCAGTACTGATATATTCTTTTTTATTTTGGTATCATTAATCTACAATTACATGAGGAACATTATATTTACTAGACTCCCCCATCACCAAGTTCCCCCCACATACCCCATTACAGTCACTGTCCATCAGTGTAGTAAGATGCTATAGAATCACTACTTGTCTTCTCTGTGTTGTACAGCCCTCCCCGTGCCCCCTCCCCCACACTATACATGCTAATCATAATGCCCCCTTCCCCCCACCCCACCCTTATCCCTCCATTCCCACCCCTCCTTCCCAGTCCCTTTCCTTTTGGTAACTGTTAGTCCATTCTTGGGTTCTGTGAGTCTGCTGCTGTTTTGCTTCTTCAGTTTTTTGCTTTGTTCTTATACTCCACAGATGAGTGAAATCATTTGATACTTGTCTTTCTCCACCTGGCTTATTTCACTGAGCATAATACCCTCTAGCTCCATCTACGTTGTTGCAAATGGTATTTGTTTTCTTCTTATGGCTGAATAATATTCCATTGTGTATATGTACCACATCTTTTTTATCCATTCATCTACTGATGGACACTTAGGTTGCTTCCATTTCTTGGCTATTGTAAATAGTGCTGTGATAAACATAGGGGTGCGTCTGTCTTTTTCAAACTGGGCTGCTGCATTCTTAGGGTAAATTCCTAGGAGTGGAATTCCTGGGTCAAATGGTATTTCTATTTTGAGTTTTTTGAGGAACCTCCATTCTGCTTTCCACAATGGTTGAACTAATTTACATTCCCCTGGTATATTCCTATGCTATAAAAATAACATGTGTTGTGTATTTTGATTGCATATACATATGGTTCATTTCTAAGTCATTGTGGTAGTCATAGAACATTCTCAAGAGGTTGGAAGTGGTAAGGCAGAAGGCAGAAATGTCTGAAATTGTATTCTAAGTCAATGCTTTTTTCTGCTAAGTTTATTCACGACATTATCCGAAAAACTGGAGGTCAATCATTGATTTACTCAATCATGCAACACCTGTTTATGTAAATGACATAGTGCAAGGCCCCAAATAATAACAAACCCCTAAAATTTAGCTTTCTTGGGAAGTGTTGCCCTATGTGAGGACATAAAAGGGTGGGCTGACTTCTTAGAAGAAAAGAGCTCAATGAATCATGCATCCTTTCCTTTCTCTTGAAAGACTACAGCCTATATTTTGCAGGAAAATTCAACATAATTGGTGTATACCCATCTTTTTAGGTGAATTAGACCTTAACTGACAGATAACCCATTTTGTTCTAAAATTCAACAAACTCTTGGAAAATCTTATTCCATACAATCTTTTGAATATGTCATTTGCCTTTATATTTGATGGCCTTAAGCAAAAAAAAAAAGTTTTAAAAAGGTATTAATGCAAGTAGATAATAAAGCTGCATTCTATAAATCTATAGCAGCTTACAGTAATCAATAAAGCATGCAAAAGTCTTTTATCTATTCAAAAATATGCAGTGCACAGAATGTCTGCTAAGGTGCATGACAAGTCAGAGTTAAATATATATTAATAAATGAATTAGCTTCATAAATAATAACCATAATGACATTTTAGGAGACAATAAGTCTGAGGATTGTCAGAAAACGGTTGATGTATGAGCTTCACGTCTCAGTGATTCTTCAAAATGAATAGGCTTTGCGAGATAGTTCAGACCCACGACCAGCCTATTTCCTTGAATAATTTACTTGTTGTCAATTTGTACAGCCACATTACACATGCAAATTGTGCTGCCTGTGCAAACACCACTTGGAGATGATAAAAACAAATTTACGAAGGCTATAGAAGAAGGATTTATTTCACTTTCTCACCCAGGTCAAGCAATACATGTATCTGACAATTGTGTGTACCCAATTTTGTTGTAATTATATCAGCAAATTATTCCTTATAATCTTATTATTTTTAGCAGACTCCTTGTGCTTGGGATAATTAGCTTTCTTCACTCAGTGTAAAAACAATTCAACTTGCCAGCCAGGCAGGGCACAGCTCCATTATCTGTTTTGGGTTTAAATTTATTCCCTATATTCTTGGACACTTTGTGTAAATTAAAAATTTCATAGTCCCTAATACTGTACACGCTGTTCATTCAGTGATGAATTAAGGCCCCTAAACCTCTCCGTTTGCTATTAGATATCTCACCCACTTTATATGTTAATCTGTGCTAATGAATTCCACAACCCCTAGCCACAGCGAGATGACTAAAATTATTACCACTTACAGAGATATGCCTTTTTCATTTAAAGTTCAATTCAAATTGCTCCCATAAACAGTCTGCCACACAAAGATACCTCCTATAAAGGAGAGTTACTTACCTATGAGTAGAGTTCTCTGAAGGTAGTATTATCTTGGGATGCACATTCCCAGGTCAGGTGCCCTCAGGTCTCTGGCATCGGGGGGAGAGAATTCATAGCTGATAGGCAAGCCTTTCTCTCCTTGGGGCACTTCATTAGCTCTGTGGCCTGAATTCCTAAGGGTTATTTGTGCCACACCCCTTCCCACAACCAAGCCCTTCTGAGCAGAGCAGGTCCCAAGTGAAGGAGCAAAGGCAGGACAATCACCAAATGGGAGTTAAGGCCTGGCTAAGGTAAACAATTGCTGATGACCAAGAAACACGTTTTGCATCTTACAAGGACTTACCTATAAAATAATGTGTCAAATAACTGAAAAAGAAATCTAGTGTTTTTTTATATATGATATGAAATTTAAAATCTGTATTTCCTTTTTATGTAAACATTTTTATTGCAGAAATAACATGTTCTTATTATGGCATTAGGCGGTATAGATAAAAAGATAAATAAAAACCACACTCATTCCACCAATTGTCCCACTACCCAGGGACAGCCTCTACTAGTGTCTGTTTGTAGACTAGTTTGTACTTACATATGTGGCAACAAAATCACTAGTCCTGTGATCCCCTGCAACCCATTCCAGTCAGAGGTTCTGGGATATGGTGCATTGCATTGTTGGCCCGTCTCTGACTTAATCCATTTTAAGAATGTTATTTGCAGCCTTTCTCTAAAATTGGGTGAATCAGGTGCTGAGCCCTTTGCTCTTTCCACCCTGTTTTCCTCAACAGAACATTCAAGCAAGTTCTCATCCTGCCTTAGATCTTCTGTACTCTCAGTAATTACCACCTTCCAATAACCTTTACAAACAATACAGCAAGGCACAAGGGAGAGCCAGGCTCTGCCAAAGGCAGGGTCCTGTGCCAGACTTCACTGGGTCTTACATACACCAGTGTCCTTTTCGCGTGGGTGTGTTTCCCATTCATGGCTGCCTCTGCACTTGATCCTCACAGCCACTGTGGAAGAGGACGGAGCAGGTGCTGGGATTCCTGTGTCACAGATGAGAACATCTAAGGTCTGGGTGGTGAAGCAATCTGCCAGAAAGGAGAAAAGAATTAGGACCCAGGTATTCTTGCTGGTAATTGTCCCTTATGACTTTGGGACTTAGGGCACTTAATGTGTATTCAGTATTTCTCCTTAAAGACAGATCATTTCCAAAGACAAATCTTTGGAAACCTTTTTGGATAGAAATTCAGAGCTTCATACATTATTTTATTTTGAGGCTCCTTAATTATTTATTATCTTGAGAAGACTATTTACATAAAGCAAATAGTTTGCTTCAGGGGCGTTTATAATAGTCTACCTTTTATAGTATCCTCTCCTTAAAAGTCAAAACAACTTCTAGGGAATGAGAATTTTCAGTCCATGCTTAAGAAAATACTCAGAGATCAACTTAATTCATTATCACCCTGGAGGCAGTATGATCAGGACTCAATCTGAGCCCTTCCCTACTCTGTGCTTGTCTTTTTGCTGCAGGGCCACTGACAGCATTACGCACCCAAGCGGTTAGAATGGCACGTCAGATGTGACATAAAGCATGGGAGGAGCTCCGACCTAGAGGAACAATTTAATACATCACTTAAAAATTTGAAACCTCCATGTGGATGATAGATTGGGCAGCCTGCAATTAACCTGAGTTAATATTTGGCAGAGCCAGACGTACAGTTCTTAACATCTAATCTTACATAAAGTGCAATGTGTTCTTTAGTTAATAGAACCAAATGCACTTTTATTCAGCATCTTCTCTGGAATGCCCTGTGTTCACCTAATTATCTCATCTCCATTTGTGAATCTCAAATGGGAGTTTGGTTTTAGAGAGACCAAACACAAAGAAATGTGAAGGATGCGAGGTTGGTATTTTGTGGCTCAACTATCCCTAGGGTGTCTCCCCTTTTCCTCCACCCAGTCTGGCCCTGCCCTTTCTTCCTGGGGTCCCTGTGGCCTGCGAGTGCTCCCTCACCTTGTTGAAGCTCCCTGTCTTGAAATTGGCTGGTCATTTATTCACAAGCAAGTGCAGTTAACTCCCAGGTTTATTGTGGTTTTGACTGGGACACACCCTGGTGAAAATATTTAGAGACCAAGGTAATGTTCCCAGTGACCATCAGATGATGTGCCTTAGATCAGAGATCTTGGTGGTTGTGGGTATTTTAGTTGCACAATTGTTGAATGCTATGTGGAAGATCTGGCTCCTTACGATACGGCTCCTGGTCCCCAATGACAACTTACTCTCTTTCCTGGAGTAGTTAACTCACAGATAAAATGAGGGTAACAAAGAAATCACTCTCATATGATTGCTGAGATGATTTAATTAGTTAATATGTGTGAAAGCGGTTAGAATAGTGCTGGCATTTAGGAGGTTCTCATTCATTTTGCAGTCTTCTTTCCCTTTGTTTTCCTGCTCCCCTTTTTCCTGTGGGAGGCAACACATAAAATTGGGAATCAGGTGACCCTGGGCTCAGATCTAGATTCTGCCACTTGCTGACTGTGTGACAGGAGGCACATAACCTTTCTGAATTTTAATTTCCTTTAGTATAAAATAGGTATAAAAAAAGCATCTCATCTTGTTGTCATGAAAATTAGGTGCGATAATACATACATTATGCTTAGCAAGGTGTTTTGCATCTAGCAGACACACATTAATGAATTATTATTTTTGATGCTAATAAAGGCAAAAGGCATACATATATTTGAAGTCAACAGCACAGTTTTCTAAATATTAAAATTGCCTCTTACAATCACTTAACTAAAGACAGATGTAAGCTTGTTTGCGTTTAAATACTAAGAGTTTCCAGGTTTATGGATGATAAATACCATTTCCTTTATATGAATCATTTTCCACTATCCAAAACAAATAAACAACAACAAAAAAAACCCACAATAGCATTATTTGGAGAGAACATTCCAGTGGAGTAGTAAGGAGGTGCTGGAAGGAGGTTGTTATTGTAAAGACAGATTTAAAGTAAGGGAAAGTATGAAGCATTTACTAATAAGCCTTCAATAAACAAGAAAGCAGAAAAAAAGAAAATGTAGAAATTCTGTAATTAAGCAAAATCATGCTTGGGCTTCTTTTTGAAACATTAGAAAACTTCTGAAAATTATTTTTTCTCTCAGCACCTTCACAGTTCCATTACCACTTTAAAATAGTTTGTGATTGTATTAAAATATTAAATAATTGCCTTTATATCAGCAAAAAACGAACCCTAGGTAGATATGATAGTAACCTAATAGCTGTAATCTGCAATCTGATTCTAGCTATTCCCATTAAATTCCCCAAGTTTCACTTCCTTCTTTTCTCCATAGAATCTGTTGCCAAATCCTTTACATTTGTACTCTGTCATTTTTCCCCAGAGTCTTTGGTAAGAACAGAAGACACAATCTTTTGTTTTCACTTGGTAAGTACTTTTCATCTGGATTATTGCCACAGCCTCCTAACAGGCATCCCAACTCCAGTCTACATGTCTGTATCAACCTGTCTTTTAAAGCTCTCCACAATTTTATTTCTACTCAATTTTCCCATTTTTTTTTTGATGATGAAGCTAAGGTTCAGGGAAGTTTTAGAAGCTGAACATAGTCATACATATTGAACATAGTCACGTATATCTTTTGATTTCATAGTCTAAAGTTTTATCATTAAACCATGTTACTCTTCCTTTTACATGATGAAAATTTCCCAAATTTTCATAAAATACTAAATTTTCCTATCATATACCTATTAAGCTCTTTACATCCTCCTAAGGCCAGTATGTAACCTAACTTCAGCAAGAAACTGTTCTGGAATCGCTATCTGATTTCATTGCTTCCTATTTACTTCAATTAAATATTGAAATTTGTTCAATCACATAATTTATACTAGGTTTTTGTCTTGAAATTACCTTCTTTATATTAGGGTTATTTACACCTGTCTGTCTCCCCAACTAGATTTTGGATTCTTGGAGAGCGGGGACCTTGTCTTATCTGTCTTATTTAATCATCCTTTCCTTTTATCCTAAAACAGTCAGTGTTGCCCATGGCACTTTGCATCTAATAGATATTAAGTCAGTGTTGGATAACTTAAAATAAAACTCTATTTTAAAATAGAAGAAAATGGGGGGGGGGGTGGAGCCAAGATGGCGGCGTGAGTAGGACAGTGGGAATCTCCTCCCAAAAACATATATATTTTTGAAAATACAACAAATGCAACTAATCCTAAAAGAGAGACCAGAAGACACAGGACAACAGCCAGACTACATCCACATGTGTGAGAGTCCAACGCCTGGTGAAAGGGCTTTTCTTCTTCCTTCCTAATTACAACCCTTAAATAGAATTCGTGCCTCATAACGAATTTACCGAGTATCATAATTCTTCCAAGTGGTAAAGATACCTCAAGACAAATGCTGGGCATAGAAGTCACAGGGCATAAATATGCAAAGAAGTAAAAAGCTAACCTTTTCAAACAATAAGGCTTCTCTCTCACTTACCAACTTTACATTTCCCCGTATGGCCCCGGAAGATGACTGGTTAGCCAGAGACGGGTAAGATTCCTCAAGGGAGGAACAACCTAAGACAGGCACAGTTGCAGGGGGACCATCAGGTGAGAAATTGGGGATCAACAGAGGTGAGGCTTAGAACCTCACCCCCCATTTTGAGAGAAATCTTCTGCATCCGTGGATGTTTTATGGCCCTTGTCTAGCTTGGATTAACACATAGTCTACAGGCACACACCTGATCATCTACATTTGCTCTCTTACAACACTAAACTATGTTTTCTACCTTTCTCTTGCATCTACCTACCACTTCAGCGTTTTATTAAAAATAATAATAATAATAATAATAAGGGAGAAATGTGGGATTCACATATAAATCAAGTATAAAAATCAAATGAATATTCATATTTGACCTGATTGTTTATAGTTCATAATGCATGAGCAAAACCGAAGGTTTCTGTGATGACTGCCTTTGTACTGTTCACCATGTAAGAACTTGTTCGTTATGCTTCAGAAGATTGGAGACTGACAAAAATTAGGCTTGGGGTGGATTAATGATTGTGCATTGAACATTGAGTCCCCTATACAGAATTTTATTGTTGTTAACAACCATTTGATCAATAAATATGAGAGATGCCCTCACAAAAAAAAAAAAAAAGAAGAAAATGGGGTCCTATGTTTTTGAAAGAAATTTAAGTGATTTTTTTCAGTTCTAATGGCAATTTTTACACAAAAAACAACAATTATTAACTAAGTGTTCTTGTGCAGAAAAATTTTTCTCAGTAAGACTATATCTGCAAAGGTAAGGAAAATTTTATGTTATGTTTATTCATAATTCATCATTTAAATATTTATCAAGTGTCCAGTGTATATAGCACTTTAGAGCCTGCAACAGTTGATATGGTACTAAACATAAGTAGTATCAGTCCTTGATCTTAAAGATACAATTTAAAATAAATAAACTAACAACAAGATACCATGAAAAATACAAGAATGTTTAAGAAGATATGTACCTATCTGAATTAGAAATGCTTCTACTTCTAGACATGGCCAAGTAAGTTCCTGTCTGACCAACCTTTCCACTGATGATAGCTCTAGACTCTGGAAAAAGCAAAATAACATCTTAAAAACATTGGAAGAAGATTGCAAAGGAGGAGTTTGCCATTGTTTTCCAACTATTATCCTGAGGGAAGGCCATAGCCAGTGAAGTGAAGGGAAACTAGAAATTGATTAGAAATCTGGTCTTCCTCGGGAAAGAGTCTGGGTCAATCACAGGAGCTAGAAAGTGAAGGGGAATCTTGTCAGGAAGAGAACTAGAGAGGGTGAGCCTGAATTCCACCTCTGACCTGTTCCCTGATCTCTGGATGACTCTTGAACTATTTTAGTGAAGCTCAGACTCCAAGCAGACCAGCTAATGCTAAAATAACTGAATTTAGATTTGGGCTGCCACCTATCACAGGGAGACAGAGCTTGTACTTTGGGCCCACCCAATTCACTGCCTGCTTTAAAAAAAAAAATCAATGGTCTTTGGAGGAACATAATAGAATCTAGAATTTCTGCAACATATCATTTATATTTTCCAGGATGAAAACCAAAATTCCCTGTCATATAAAGAAACAGGAAAACATGAACCATTTTCAAGAGGAAAAATATCAATGGAGACTTAAACTGAGATGACTCTGATATTGGAATCTAAAGAAAAGAATTTTAAAATATTTACGTTTAAGGACTGAAAGGAAAATATTTATAATGAAGGAAAACATAGGAAACCTCAGTCAAGAGATATGAACTATAGAAAACAACTAAGTAGAAATTACAGAACTGAAAAATAAAAATTTTACAGCATGGTTTAAGAACAGCATGGATACAGCAGAGAGAGAATTAGGCAACTTGAACATACAGCATTATAAATGATATAATCTAAAGAACAGGGGAAAGTTTTATAATAAATGATCAGAGCCTCAGGGTTCTGTAGAACAATATAAAAATATTAGTATTTAGGGAATAGAATAAAAGAATGGACTAGAAAAAAATGGAAGAAATGATGGCTGAGAGTTCTTCAGATTTGACTAAAGACATAAATTTTCTAGTTCAAGAAGTTCAGTGAGCTCCAAGCAAAATATAAAAAATTGCAATCATAAATCTAGAAATATTATAGTCAAATTTGTTGCAAACCAAAGATAGACAATCTTGCAAGCAGCCAGGAAAAAAATGACACATTTCATACTAAGGAACAATAATTTGATGGAACTATAACATCTTATCAAAAACAACAGAGGCCAAAAGACAGTAGAATGATGGCTTTAAAAGAATGAAAGAAAAAAAATTAACCCATAATTCTATATCCAGCAAAAATGCCCTTAAAAATGAAAATGAGTCCACTTCCAACAAGGATATAGAAAGCTGGAAAGATCCTTATTCATACTTTAAAATAAGAAGGTGCTGTATAAATGACAAAATCGTGGGCTGTACAACACAGAGAAGACAAGTAGTGATTCTACAACATTTTGCTATGCTGATGGACAGTGACTGTAAGGGGTTTATAGGGGGGACCTGGTATAGGGGAGAGCCTAGTAAACATAATATTCGTCATGTAAGTGTAGATTAATGATAACAAAAAAAAAAACCCAAAAAACCAGTTACTGTGTGGTGACCTCCAATGAGTTCTACACAATGGTATAAAGGGCATATAAAAGTGTAGGCAAAGGGTCTGTTTGTGTTTATACAGAGGATCAAAGCCTAATTGGGCTACCCAGAAAATGAACTAAGATACTATATGAAAGAGAACTTCCAACACCAGCACTCTCTGGAAGACTCATGCCAGAAGATGATCATCAAAAAACCCCAACAAAGATCCATGCACTGCTACAGCTGTAGATGCACTCATCCCACCGGTTCCTGGACTTGCCATGGGAATGAAGAAGGAGATATCTAAGCTGGCCTGTGCATACAGTAAATCAACAAATTTGACTGGATCTATACTGTTGGAACTCAACCAAGAATTAGGAGAAGTGCAAATTGTAGCACTCCAAAATCTTACAACTACAGACTATCTACTGTTAAAAGAACATATGGGATGTGAACAGTCCCCAGGAATGGGTTGTTTTAATTTGTCTGATTTCTCTCAGACTGTTCAAGTTCAGTTGGACAATATCCACCATATCATAGATAAGTTTTCACATATGCCTAAGGTGCCTAACTAGTTTTCTTGGTTTCACTGGAGATGGCTGGTAATTATAGGTCTGCTTTGGTTATGTAACTGTACTCCTATTATGTTACTGTGTGTGTGCAATTTAATTAGTAGTTTAAAACCTATACAAGCTGAAGTCACTCTACAAGAAGATATGTTAAAGAAATAATCAATCTTCCCATGTTTTCTTCCGCCTGCTACTTCTATAGCTCTTCTTCTTCCTTTCTAATTACAACCCTTAAATAGAATTCGTGCCTCATATCGAATTTACCGAGTATCATAATTCTTCCAAGTGGTAAAGATACCTCAAGACAAATGCTGGGCATAGAAGCTACAGGGCATAAATATGCAAAGAAGTAAAAAGCTAACCTTTTCAAACAATAAGGCTTCTCTCTCACTTACCAACTTAACATTTCCCTGTATGGCCCTGGAAGATGACTGGTTAGCCAGAGACGGGTAAGATTCCTCAAGGGAGGAACAACCTAAGACAGGCACAGTCGCAGGGGGGCCATCAAGTGAGAAATTGGGGATCAACAGAGGTGAGGCTTAGAACCTCACCCCCCCTGTCCTGAGAGAAATCTTCTGCATACGTGGATGTTTTATTGCCCTTGTCTAGCTTGGATTAACACATAGTCTACAGGCACACACCTTATCATCTACATTTGCTCTCTTACAACACTAAACTATGTTTTCTACCTTTATCTTGTATCTACCTACCACTTCAGCATTTTATTAAAAATAATAATAATAAAGAGAGAAATGTGGTATCCACATATAAATCAAGTATAAAAATCAAACGAATATTCATATTTGAACTGATTGTTTATAGTTCATAATGCATGAGCAAAACCGAAAGTTTCTGTGATGACTGCCCTTGTACTGTTCACCATGTAAGAACTTATTCACTATGTAAGAATTTGTTCTCCGTGTAAGAACTTGTTCGTTGTGCTTCAGAAGATTGGAGACTGATGAAAATTAGGCTTGGGGTGGATTAATAATTGTGCATTGAGCATTGACCCCCCTATACAGAATTTTATTTTTATTGTTGTTAACAACCATTTGATCAATAAATATGAGAGATGCCCTCTCAAAAAAAAAAACAAAGTACAGACTTCCAATTGTAAAATAAATAAGTAACCGGGATGTAATGTATAGCATAAGGAATATAGTCAAAATATTGTAACAACTTTGTATGGTGATAGCTGGTAGCTAGAATTATCATGTACATAAATGTTGAATCACTGTGTTGTACACCTGAAACTAATGTAATACTGTGTGTCAACTACCCTTCAATAAAAAAAAAAAAAAGACAAAATCGTAATTCCTTGAACCCAACAGAACAGTTTATAGGGCAAACAGGGAGCTGAAAAGCCAAGGAATGATAGACCCATTAGGGAGAGATGAGATGGGAGCACTGGATCACCCAAGAAAAGCACAGAAAAAAAGGAACAAAGAAGACATGGAACAAATAGAAAATAACTAGAAAGATAGATTTAAATCTGACTGTGTTAATAATCATACTAAATATAAATATTCCACATACAACAATTAACAGACAGGGGTTGACAGGGTAAACAGGCAAGACCCCAAGTATGTATTTTTTATATAAAAAAACACACTATAAACAGAAATGGGTCAGTATTTTAAGAATAAAATAATGGAAAAAGATGCAGTGCAAACACTAATAAAACAACTAGAGTGGCTATATTAATATCAAACAAAGTGGACTTCATAACAAAGAATATTACCAAAGATAAAGATGGCTATTATATAATGAAAAGATCAATTCACAAAGAAGTTATAAAAACTCAAATATATATGCACCTAAAACTAGCTCCAAATACCAGAAGCTAACTGGTATTAGAAATGAAAGGAGAAATAAACATATCCACAATAACAAGCTGGAGATTTCAACATTCCTCTTCAATAATTGGTTGAATGAGGAGACAGAAAATCAGAAAGGAGATAGAAAACCTAAATGCTATCCACCAACTTGATCTAATTGATGTTTATAGAACAATCCACACAACAGTAAAACCCACATTATTTTCAAGTGCATGATAAAAAATATTTAATTGCATTTCTATTTAATAGCAATGAATAATTGGAAATTAAATTTAAAATAGTACCATGTACAATATAGCACAAGAACTATGAAATACTTAGGCAAAATCTAAAATATGTATATGACCTATATGCTAAAAGCTACAACATGTTCATGAAATAAATTAAAGAAAACCTAAACGAAGTGGGAGATAAATTGTTCATGAATTAGAAGACTCAGTAATATTAAGATGTCTGTTTTTTCCAAATTGATCTACAGATTCAATGCATTCCCAATCAAAATCTCAGCAGTATTCTTTTTTGTAGAAACTGACAAACTAACATAAAATTTGTATGGACAAGCAAGCAGACTAGAAGACTCAAAACAATTCTGGGGAAAAAAAATAAATGTGGTTGAAGACACTTACTACCCAGTTTTAAAATTCACTATAAAATCTCTGCAATTAAGACAGTATGTTATTAGAGAAAAGATACACACACATACCAGTAAAACAGAACTGCAGGTCCAGAAAACAGATCCACATAAATATGTGGTGAACCTAATTTTCAAAAAAGGTGCAAAGGCAATTCAAAGGATGAAGGAGTTTCAACAAATTGCCAAAAAATAAACCTTTACTTATAATTTGGACCATATACACATTTAACTCAAAATGGATCATAGATCTAAAATGTAAAATTGTAAAAATCTCCAGAATAAAACAGAGGAAAAATCCTTATGACCATGAATAAGATAAAGATCTCTTAGACATAAAACAAAAGGTACAAACCAAAAGAAAATATCAATAAATTGAACTTTATTAAAATTGAAAACTTCTGCCCTTTGAAAGACACTGCTAAGAAAATCAAAAGACAAGTCAAAGACATCATTAGTCATAAAGGAAGTTAAAATTAATACCACAATACAGTACCACTATACACCTTTTTGAATGGCTTTTTTTTTCAACGTCCCTGCCAAGAATGTGGAGCAACAGGAATTTTCATACACTGCTGACAGGAATGAACAATTGTAACACCACTTTGGAAAATGGTTGGCAGTTTCTTATATAGCTAAATGCAAACTTATGCTATATAACCCAGCAATCCCATTCCTAGGGGATTGACTCAATCAAATTGACTCAAGAGAAATGAAAACTTTTCTTCACACAAACCTTTGTGTGAGTGTTTTGACATCTTTGTTCATAATTCATTATTGCTAAATATGGAAAACAATCCAAATTTTCTTCACCTGGTGAATAAACTGTTATAGCTACACAGTGGAATACTACTCAACAATAAAAGGAACAAACTGCTGAAACAGTCAAAATGATAATCCAAGATATAAATTAAAATGCAATTCTCAAAAGAACCTAAGAAGTGAGCTTGGGGAGAAGGAAGACATTTTCTTTAGGGTGGGCAAAGCTCAGAGCTGGGAGGGCAGGATAGCAAGTTCTGTGTGGCTGAGTGTCTGATTTTGCTGAACTGGCTGAGAACATGTCTGTAATTCGAGACCATACAGTGGAGTGAACTTTTCTTAACTGGCATTAAATAAGTAAACTTACCCAAAGTTTAAAGGTAGAAAGCAATTTGAAAAAAATTTTAAGACAGAACCTAGCAAGGGTAAGATTGTATGGGGCAAATCATTCAGGATATCCTCAATTTAGCAAATATGTGGTTTCAAGCTTTTATTTCCAAAGAGTTATAGGAAATTCAGAATAGTTATTTCATTAGAGATAGTATCTTAAATGCTGATTAGATTCCCAGGCCATAGACGATAATAGCACATTGCAATAAAGTCAAACAAGATAAATAATAGTATGGAATAAGAAATGACACTCCCTTACTTTCAATGGTGGAAACTTTGGAAAATATTCTAATGAGTTCTTTTGGACACATTCAAGGTGAGATGCCAGTTCTTTAATTAGTTATTTCACTTTACACTTACAGCTTTCTTTTTCTTTGCAAGCACGTCATCATCTTGTGTTTGGCAGTCAGGAATAAGTGTGGTGAAAAGTGGTGTTCTATAGGTCACAGAAGAGATAATGGAGGATGAGACATCAAAGTGACTGGCCTAAACCGGAAAGGAGGCTTCCAGTTGGTGCACATGTATCTGTGAGCAAGAGATTAGCTGACATGGGATTTCCATATTCTCAACTGTGTAAGAACCAAAGGAGAGGCAGCCTGAACTTTTTACATTCTCTCTACTGCAAGAGGAAATGTGTTGTGTCAGTCACCAAGTGGGCCACTAGAAGGCCACCTACACAACCATCACTCACCTGGAATGGCGTTGTTATTGTATAGAATAAATTGATGTGATATTGAAGGTGGAAAGGAGGTAAGAGGTGGCATGCAATAGATTGTTTGTGGGGGTTACTTAAAAGTCAGATTTAATTAAAAATGTTCTATAGGGTTCATTGTAAAGGAGGTATCCCTAAAAGCTGGGTTAAATTCATAAAACTGAATGCAGAATCTGAGTGGGTAAAATGCAGGGAGCAATCATGAGAGAAAAGGCAGAAAAACAAGAATGAAAGGGAAGGAAGGAATGAAGGATGAGGAAAACAGTAGAGGATGCTCAGCTTCTCCTCTTTCGCTCCATTACCATTGCCTTTGTACAGATGCTAATGATTTATGCCGTAATGGTCTTTTAGCTAAGGTGTCTTTCAGCTAAGGTGTCTTTCATGTTAGCTCAACTACCTCCAAATCCATGTTTTCATATTCACGAGACTGTAAGATTAGGCTCTCCAATTGGCGGGAAGATGGCGGCGTGAGTAGAGCAGCGGAAATCTCCTCCCAAAACAACATATATCTATGAAAATATAACAAAGACAACCCTTCCTAGAATAAAGACCAGAGGACACAGGACAATATCCAGACCACATCCACACCTGAGAGAACCCAGCGCCTCGCGAAGGGGGTAAGATACAAGCCCCGGCCCCGCGGGAGCCGAGCGCCCCTCCCCCCAGCTCCCCGCGGGAGAAGAGCAGGCAGAGCGGGAGGGAGACGGGGCACAGGGCTGCCGAACACCCAGCCCCAGCCATCCAGGCCAGAGTGTAGGGCCCTCGATACTGGGAAAACAGGGCAGCAAGAACAGTGAGCAGGCACTGGAGGCTGGGCGACAGAGGACATAAGAAAAGCGCGCGACCATTTTTTTTTTTTGCTTTTTTGCTGCTTTGTTTTGGCGAGCGCTGTTTGGAAGTCTTAAAGGGACAGGGACCCCAATACTAGGGAAACAGGGCAGAAAGACCGGTGAGCAGAGGCCTGAGGCTGGCACCGGAGAATAAAGAAAAACGAACGACCACCTTTTTTTTTTTTTTTTAAATAAAAATTTTTTTTTTTTTTTAAATAAAAAAAATTTTTTTTTCTTGTTTTTTTTTGTGGTCGTTGTTTTGTTTTGGCGGGTGCTTTTTGGAAGTCTTAAAGGGGCAGGGCGGGCCACTTAATCCAGAGGTAGGGAATCCGGGACCTCTGGGCACCCTAACCCCTGGGCTGCAGGGAGCAGGGAGGCCCCTTACGGAGATAAATAGCCTCCCAGCAGCTCCTGCTCCAACGCGACTCCACCATTTTGGAGTAGCTGCCCGAGCCAGGCCACGCCCACAGCAACAGCGGAGATTAACTCCATAGCAGCCGGGCAGGAAGCAGAAGCCCTGTCTGCGCGCAGCTGCGCAGCACAAGCCACTAGAGGCCGCTGTTCTCCCAGGAGAGGAGGGCCACAAACCAACAAGAAAGGAAGTCCTTCCAGCCGTCACTCGTCCCAGTTCTGCAGACAATTCCTATCACCATGAAAAGGCAAAGCTACAGGCAGACAAAGATCACAGAGACAACACCAGAGAAGGAGACAGACCTAACCAGTCTCCCTGAAAAAGAATTCAAAATAAGAATCATAAATATGCTGACAGAGATGCAGAGAAATACGCAAGAGAAATGGGATGAAGTCCGGAAGGAGATCACAGATGCCAGAAAGGAGATCGCAGAAATGAAACAAACTCTGGAAGGGTTTATAAGCAGAATGGATAAAATGCAAGAGGCCATTGATGGAATTGAAATCAGAGAACAGGAACGCATAGAAGCTGACATAGAGAGAGACAAAAGGATCTCCAGGAATGAAACAA
Organism: Manis pentadactyla; assembly: GCF_030020395.1. Lineage (NCBI taxonomy): Eukaryota > Metazoa > Chordata > Mammalia > Pholidota > Manidae > Manis > Manis pentadactyla. The sequence continues at coordinate 128,549,069 of NC_080026.1, read as the reverse complement.
TATTAAGAGAACTGTGTGACCAATCTAAAAGGAGCAATATCCGTATTATAGGGGTCCCAGAAGAAGAAGAGAGAGGCAAAGAGATGGAAAGTATCTTAGAAGAAATAATTGCTGAAAACTTCCCCACACTGGGGGAGGAAGTAATCAAACAGACCACGGAAATACACAGAACCCCCAACAGAAAGGATCCAAGAAGGGCAACACCAAGACACATAATAATTAAAATGGCAAAGATCAAGGACAAGGAAAGAGTGTTAAAGGCAGCTAGAGAGAAAAAGGTCACCTATAAAGGGAAACCCATCAGGCTAACGTCAGATTTCTCAACAGAAACCCTACAGGCCAGAAGAGAATGGCATGATATATTTAATACAATGAAACAGAAGGGCCTTGAACCAAGGATACTGTATCCAGCACGACTATCATTCAAATATGACGGTGGGATTAAACAATTCCCAGACAAACAAAAGCTGAGGGAATTTGCTTTCCACAAACCACCTCTACAGAACATCTTACAAGGACTGCTCTAGATGGGAGCACTCCTAGAAAGAGCACAGCACAAAACACCCAACATATGAAGAATCGAGGAGGAGGAACAAGAAGGGAGAGAAGAAAAGAAGCTCCAGACAGTGTATATAACAGCTCAATAAGCGAGCTAAGTTAGGCAGTAAGATACTAAAGAGGCTAACCTTGAACCTTTGGTAACCACGAATTTAAAGCCTGCAATGGCAATAAGTACATATCTTTCAATAGTCACCCTAAATGTTAATGGGTTGAATGCACCAATCAAAAGACACAGAGTAACAGAATGGATAAAAAAGCAAGACCCATCTATATGCTGCTTACAAGAAACTCACCTCAAACCCAAAGACATGTACAGACTAAAAGTCAAGGGATGGAAAAACATATTTCAAGCAAACAACAGTGAGAAGAAAGCAGGGGTTGCAGTACTAATATCAGACAAAATAGACTTCAAAACAAAGAAAGTAACAAGAGATAAAGAAGGACACTACATAATGATAAAGGGCTCAGTCAAACAAGAGGATATAACCATTCTAAATATATATGCACCCAACACAGGAGCACCAGCATATGTGAAACAAATACTAACAGAACTAAAGGGGGATATAGACTGCAATGCATTCATTCTAGGAGACTTCAACACACCACTCACCCCAAAGGATAGATCCACTGGGCAGAAAATAAGTAAGGACACGGAAGCACTGAACAACACAGTAGAGCAGATGGACCTAATAGACATCTATAGAACTCTACATCCAAAAGCAGCGGGATATACATTCTTCTCAAGTGCACATGGAACATTCTCCAGAATAGACCACATACTAGGCCACAAAAAGAGCCTCAGAAAATTCCAAAAGATTGAAATCCTACCAACCAACTTTTCAGACCACAAAGGCATAAAACTAGAAATAAACTGTACAAAGAAAGCAAAGAGGCTCACGAACACATGGAGGCTTAACAACACGCTCCTAAATAATCAATGGATCAATGACCAAATCAAAATGGAGATCCAGCAATATATGGAAACAAATGACAACAACAACACTAAGCCCCAACTTCTGTGGGACGCAGCAAAAGCAGTCTTAAGAGGAAAGTATATAGCAATCCAAGCATATTTAAAAAAGGAAGAGCAATCCCAAATGAATGGTCTAATGTCACAATTATCGAAATTGGAAAAAGAAGAACAGATGAGGCCTAAGGTCAGCAGAAGGAGGGACATAATAAAGATCAGAGAAGAAATAAATAAAATTGAGAAGAATAAAACAATTGCAAAAATCAATGAAACCAAGAGCTGGTTCTTCGAGAAAATAAACAAAATAGATAAGCCTCTAGCCAGACTTATTAAGAAGAAAAGAGAGTCAACACAAATCAACAGTATCAGAAACGAGAAAGGAAAAATCACGACGGACCCCACGGAAATGCAAAGAATTATTGGAGAATACTATGAAAACCTATATGCTAACAAGCTGGGAAACCTAGGAGAAATGGACAACTTCCTAGAAAAATATAACCTTCCAAGATTGACCCAGGAAGAAACAGAAAATCTAAACAGACCAATTACCAGCAATGAAATTGAAGAGGTAATCAAAAAACTACCAAAGAACAAAACCCCCGGGCCAGATGGATTTACCTCGGAATTTTATAAGACATACAGGGAAGACATAATACCCATTCTCCTTAAAGTCTTCCAAAAAATAGAGGAGGAGGGGATACTCCCAAACTCATTCTATGAAGCTAACATCACCCTAATACCAAAACCAGGCAAAGACCCCACCAAAAAAGAAAACTACAGACCAATATCCCTGATGAACGTAGATGCAAAAATACTCAACAAAATATTAGCAAACCGAATTCAAAAATACATCAAAAGGATCATACACCATGACCAAGTGGGATTCATTCCAGGGATGCAAGGATGGTACAACATTCGAAAGTCCATCAACATCATCCACCACATCAACAAAAAGAAAGACAAAAACCACATGATCATCTCCATAGATGCTGAAAAAGCATTTGACAAAGTTCAACATCCATTCATGTTAAAAACTCTCAGCAAAATGGGAATAGAGGGCAAGTACCTCAACATAATAAAGGCCATCTATGATAAACCCACAGCCAACATTATATTGAACGGCGAGAAGCTGAAAGCATTTCCTCTGAGATCGGGAACTAGACAGGGATGCCCACTCTCTCCACTGTTATTTAACATAGTACTGGAGGTCCTAGCCACGGCAATCAGACAAAATAAAGAAATACAAGGAATCCAGATTGGTAAAGAAGAAGTTAAACTGTCACTATTTGCAGATGACATGATACTGTACATAAAAAACCCTAAAGACTCCACCCCAAAACTACTAGAACTGATATCGGAATACAGCAAAGTTGCAGGATACAAAATCAACACACAGAAATCTGTGGCTTTCCTATATACCAACAATGAACCAACAGAAAGAGAAATCAGGAAAACAACTCCATTCACAATTGCATCAAAAAAAATAAAATACCTAGGAATAAACCTAACCAAAGAAGTGAAAGACGTATACTCTGAAAACTACAAGTCACTCTTAAGAGAAATTAAAGGGGACACTAACAGATGGAAACTCATCCCATGCTCGTGGCTAGGAAGAATTAATATCGTTAAAATGGCCATCCTGCCCAAAGCAATATACAGATTTGATGCAATCCCTATGAAACTACCAGCAACATTCTTCAATGAACTGGAACAAATAATTCAAAAATTCATATGGAAACACCAAAGACCCCGAATAGCCAAAGCAATCCTGAGAAAGAAGAATAAAGTAGGGGGGATCTCACTCCCCAACTTCAAGCTCTACTATAAAGCCATAGTAATCAAGACAATTTGGTACTGGCACAAGAGCAGAGCCACAGACCAATGGAACAGACTAGAGAATCCAGACATTAACCCAGACATATATGGTCAATTAATATTTGATAAAGGAGCCATGGACATACAATGGCGAAATGACAGTCTCTTCAACAGGTGGTGCTGGCAAAACTGGACAGCTACATGTAGGAGAATGAAACTGGACCATTGTCTAACCCCATATACAAAAGTAAACTCAAAATGGATCAAAGACCTGAATGTAAGCCATGAAACCATTAAACTCCTGGAAGAAAACATAGGCGAAAACCTCTTAGACATAAACATGAGTGACCTCTTCTTGAACATATCTCCCCGGGCAAGGAAAACAACAGCAAAAATGAGTAAGTGGGACTATATTAAGCTGAAAAGCTTCTGTACAGCAAAAGACACCATCAATAGAACAAGAAGGATCCCTACAGTATGGGAGAATATATTTGAAAATGACACATCCGATAAAGGCTTGACGTCCAGAATATATAAGGAGCTCTCACGCCTCAACAAACAAAAAACAAATAACCCAATTAAAAAATGGGCAGAGGAACTGAACAGACAGTTCTCCAAAAAAGAGATACAGATGGCCAACAGACACATGAAAAGATGCTCCACATCGCTAATTATCAGAGAAATGCAAATTAAAACTACAATGAGGTATCACCTCACACCAGTAAGGATGGCTGCCATCCAAAAGACAAACAACAACAAATGTTGGCGAGGCTGTGGAGAAAGGGGAACCCTCCTACACTGCTGGTGGGAATGTAAGTTAGTTCAACCATTGTGGAAAGCAGTATGGAGGTACATCAAAATGCTCAAAACAGACTTACCATTTGACCCAGGAATTCCACTCCTAGGAATTTACCCTAAGAATGCAGCAATCAAGTTTGAGAAAGACAGATGCACCCCTATGTTTATTGCAGCACTATTTACAATAGCCAAGAATTGGAAGCAACCTAAATGTCCATCAATAGATGAATGGATAAAGAAGATGTGGTACATATACACAATGGAATACTACTCAGCTATAAGAAAAGGGCAAATCCAATCATTTGCAGCAACATGGATGGAGCTGGAGGGTATTATGCTCAGTGAAACAAGCCAAGCGGAGAAAGAGAAATACCAAATGATTTCACTTATCTGTGGAATATAAGAACAAAGGAAAAGCTGAAGGAACAAAACAGCAGCAGAATCACAGAACTCAAGAATGGACTAACAGGTACCAAAGGGAAAGGGACTGGGGAGGATGGGTGGGTAGGGAGGGATAAGGGGGGGAGAAGTAGGGGGGTATTAAGATTAACATGCATGGGGGGGTAGGAGAAAAGGGAGGGCTGTACAACACAGAGAAGGCAAGTAGTGATTCTACAACATTTTGCTATGCTGATGGACAGTGACTGTAAAGGGGTTTATAGGGGAGACCTGGTATAGGGGAGAGCCTAGTAAACATAATATTCGTCATTTAAGTGTAGATTAGTGATAGAAAAAAAAAAAAAAAAAGGGCAGTTCCTGTGTGGTAACCTCCAACGAGTTCTACACAAGGGTATAAAGGGCATATAAAAGTGTAGGCAAAGGGTCTGTTTGTGTTTATACAGAGGATCAAAGCCTAATTGGGCTACCCCGAAAATGAACTAAGATACGATATGAAAAAGAACTTCCAACATCTGCACCCTCTGGAAGACTCATGCCAGAAGATGATCATCAAAAAACCCCAACAAAGATCCATGCACTGCTACAGCTGTAGATGCACTCATCCCACCAGTTCCTGGACCTGCCATGGGAATGAGGAAGGAGATATCTAAGCTGGCCTGTGCATACAGTAAAACAACAAAATTGGACTGGATCTATACTGTTGGAACTCAACCAAGAATTTGGAGAAGTGCAAATTGTAGCGCTCCAAAGTCTTACAACTACAGACTATTTACTGTTAAAAGAACATATGGCATGTGAACAGTCCCCAGGAATGGGTTGTTTTAATTTGTCTGATTTCTCTCAGACTGTTCAAGTTCATTTGGACAATATCCACCATATCATAGATAAGTTTTCACAAATGCCTAAGGTGCCTAACTGGTTTTCTTGGTTTCACTGCAGATGGCTGGTAATTACAGATATGCTTTGGTTATGTAACTATACTCCTATTATGTTAATGTGTGTGTGCAATTTAAGTAGTAGCTTAAAACCTATACATGCTGAAGTTACTCTACAAGAAGATATATCAAAGAAATAATCAATCTTCCCATGTTTTCTTCCGCCTGCTACTTCTATAGCTTTTCTTCTTCCTTCCTAATTACAACCCTTAAATAGAATTCGTGCCTCATATCAAATTTACCGAGTATCATAATTCTTCCAAGTGGTAAAGATACCTCAAGACAAATGCTGGGCATAGAAGCCACAGGGCATAAATATGCAAAGAAGTAAAAAGCTAACTTTTTCAAACAATAAGGCTTCTCTCTCACTTACCAACTTCACATTTCCCTGTATGGCCCCGGAAGATGACTGGTTAGCCAGAGACGGGTAAGATTCCTCAAGGGAGGAACAACCTAAGACAGGCACAGTCGCAGGGGGGCCATCAGGTGAGAAATTGGGGATCAACAGAGGTGAGGCTTAGAACCTCACCCCCCCGTTCTGAGAGAAATCTTCTGCATACGTGGATGTTTTATTGCCCTGGTCTAGCTTGGATTAACACATAGTCTACAGGCACACACCTGATCATCTACATTTGCTCTCTTACAACACTAAACTATGTTTTCTACCTTTATCTTGTATCTACCTACCACTTCAGCATTTTATTAAAAATAATAATAATAAAGAGAGAAATGTGGTATCCACATATAAATCAAGTATAAAAACCAAATGAGTATTCATATTTGAACTGACTGTTTAGAGTTCATAATGCATGAGCAAAAGTGAAAGTTTCTGTGATGACTGCCCTTGTACTGTTCACTATGTAACTTATTCACTATGTAAGAATTTGTTCTACATGTAAAAACTTGTTTGTTATGCCTCAGAAGATTGGAGACTGACAAAAATTAGGCTTGGGGTGGAATAATGATTGTGCATTGAGCATTGACTCCCCTATACAGAATTTTATTGTCGTTAACAACCATTTGATCAATAAATATGAGAGATGCCCTCACAAAAAAAAAAAAAAAAAAAAAAAAAGGACAGACGTCCAATGGTAAAATAAATTAGTAACCGGGATGTAATGTATAGCATAAGGAATATAGTCAAGATATTGTAACAGCCTGGTAGGGTGATAGCTGGAACCTAGAATTATGTATATAAATGTTCTACCACTGTGTTGTACACTTGAAACTCATGTAATGTAATACTGTGTGTCAACTACCCTTCAATAAAAAATAATTATTAAAAAAAAAAAAAAAAAAAAAAAAAGATTAGGCTCTCCAGAGCACAAGTTTCATCTGATCAGAATTACTCCCTTGATCAGAATCCTTTCATTCCTTCTATTGTATCAAGGCAGAACTTGTCTATTTGTCTTAGGGAAGGACCCTCCTAGACTGACCCAAGTTGGTTTGTGTCTTACCTAAACCACAGCCTTCCTGCCACCACTCTGCCTTTGTTCACGTGATGCTTCTAAACTACCTTTCCCATCTCTCTTCATCCCACGTGTTGACATCTCCTGTTGTCACCCATCCATCCTCTTCACAAACACCTACTGAGCACTATATGACAAAGATGTGACTTCAAAGGAGCTCACAATTTATTGAGGTAGATTGACTCAATTGACAATAAACTGTATTTCAGTGTAGTAAAGTCCTAGTTGTGCTGTGTATTAACTATTATGAAGGCATAGAGAAGAAAGGCATTAACTGCATAAGCAAAGAAATGTTTAACTCAGGAGGTAATAGTAGACATGGATTTTGAAGGGTGAAAATAAGTTCAACAGGTACAAAAAATAATGGTATTCCAGGCAAAGGGAAGAGTATGTGCTAAATTCCATCTAGTTACCCTTCCATTCTCAGGATTCCTATAATTCCTACTTACATCATGCACCTCACAGTTCTATTATGGTGTAAAATGTATCATTTATAGCCATATTACATGTCTCAGGCTACAAACTTCTTGACAGGCCAGTTCATACACTTCATTTGTATTCTCCTTAAACCTCAGCAAAGTGCTGAGCAATGGACACATAGTAAGGACCACAAAGATGTTGACAGATAAATCTGATAATCTGTCAGCATTTATGTACTCCTTAGTTTTTTTGTGCATAAGTTCCAATAGAACTCATTTATGGACACTATAATTTGGATTTTGTATAATTTTCACAGGTAACAAACTATTGTTCTTTTGATTCTTCCTAATACATTTTTTTAAGAGTAGTTCTAGGTTCACAGTAAAATGGAGGCGAAAGTACAGAGATTCTTTCACATATTCATTGCCCCTACATATGCATAGCCACCTCCATGATCAGTATCCACCCCCAGTGGTACATTTGTTACAATTAATAAACCTACACTGACACATCATAATCATTCAAGTCCACAGTTTACATTACAGTTCACTCTGGCTTTTGTACACTCTATGAGTTTGGACAAGTGTATAGTGACATGTATCTGTCATTAGAGTATCATACAGGATAGTTTCACTGTCCTAAATATCCTCTGTGCTCCGCCTGTTCAATGCCCTTCCCCCAACACACACACACATACATACACACACACACACACACACACACACACACACTCACTCCTTAGTTTTTATGTGTAAGGGAAGGAAAGGAAACTAATTTATTGACTACTGACTACATGCTAGACTCCGGGTGAAAAGCTTTCCATGTATTCCTCCATCTAGAGAGACTGATTAATCAGGCAGTGAGCTGTTTGGGAAGATGAAGGTATTAGGAAAAGGGAGAATAGCAAAGAGTTCAATGTAGCAAACCAGGAATGCCTGAAGAGGATACCTCTGATGGGATCTGATCACTCACTAGGTACTGAGGGGGACAGAGAGGGGATACAGTTTGTTCCTTCAGCCTCTGGGTACACATCCCATTGGGTGGTAATGATGTCTATACTTTATTGTCTGCACTATGCTAGGATTTATCAGGGACTTCACCTTCCATGGGGGCAGGGTGTGACAGTGGGAATAACAGGGGCTTCAGAGTCCATTGAAACTTTCCCAAACCTTGATTTGATATATTACTAGCTGTATGAAATTAGGCAAGTTTCTTAAACCCCTGAAGCCTTAATTTCCTAATGTGTAAAATGGATACAATAACAACTACCTCATAGGATTTTAAGATATTAGTTGCAAAATACCTAGTCTACAGAAATGCTCAATAAGCCTTCCTCTCGTCTTCCCTTTTTTCCTATGTACAACCTATTGGACCTGGAGATTTTAAATGTACATGACCAATAAAGAAAAGTGGTTTTCTTTGGCAACATCCTATATTACAAAAATTTTGTTTCCTCAAATGTCAACTCTTGCCAATGTTATGGTGTTCGTTCTCCAGCATATTCTTGGAAGACTACCATTGCTTAAAGCTGCTTCAGTATGCAAATTTAAAAAGCAAATCCAGGTAGAGAAATTGTCACACATTTTCTAAAATTTGGAACTTCTTTGTTTCTATTTTTTTGCAAAAGGCACTAGACTACTTTTTCTCCAATGCTGAAAATGAGGCATTTTGTACAGATGGAAATTAACTGTACTCTTTTTCAGTTTCAGCAAGAAGCACGTTTATTATATGTTCAACAAAGTCATATTCACTTTTACTAATTTAAGAGATTTCATTATATTTGGGGAAATTTTCATCAATCAGAGTTTTGGCAGCTACCAAAAAAGACTTCCACAGTTAATCTTTTAAAACATGAGTGTGACTTGTAATCTCTATGCTAAAAAAAATGACTGAATATAAGGGAAAACTCTTCATAAGCTATAATATTTCTTGGCAAAGAAAAACCGCTTTATGATTTTTTAAGATATGTTTGAGAATTTAAATGTAATATACATGTGTGAAATTAGTGCCAGATGCATCACAATTCAAGCACAATTCACAAGCTCCATCACATTCCCTGTGACTTAGTAATAAGTATTCAATAATTCTGTTTCATAGAAACAAGTATTTCATTCATAAAATGCAAAGTTTGGCAGATTTCCAGGGCAGGAATTTGCTGGAGGGAAGGTAAATTTATTGATAAAATAAATCAAATGACTGACACTTTTCCCAGAAAACTGGCAAAACAATAATATTCAGAGACTAAAACTCTTACAACCAAAACCAGAAAAAAGTCTGAGCTACTTACATTTATTATAGAAATCCAATAATGTCATAGAGTAAACAATCAGATATTTGGAATTCTTGAATTAACATTGAGAAAATTTAAAAATACATATTCTTTTGAGTAGGACTTTCTAAAAACCTTTGATGTTAAATCTGGTGTTTGTCTTTAGCGTACTTATATTCCTCTCCTATTCTTTGCACATTTATATACACTGAATAATAAGTATTGCTTGACGGCATATCGGTAGCAACAATTCAGATAGTTCTTAAATAGGTCAACATTACTTCCTTCCTATCCTATGTCTCAGTTCTTCCCCTTCTGTGCTCTCTCCCCATTCTGGTCATACTTCCACTGTGAGCTTTTGTTATGGACTAAATGTTTACCTCCCAAATTTCTTTTTTTGAAATTTGAAACTCTGATGCCTGGTGTGGCTGTGGTTGGAGATGGGGCCGGGATCAGACAGAATTACTGTCCTCACTGAGGAGAGTCACCAGATAGCTGCCTCTCTTCCTTGCGCTTTTTGCCCCCTCCCGCACACACACAGAAAACATCACGCAGGCACACATGCCAAGAGAAAAGGGCTTCAGATGAAACCTACTTTGTCGATACTTTGATCTTGGACTTCCCAGCCTCTAGAACTGTGAGAAATAACCTTCTGCTGTTTAAGGCGCCCAGCCTGTGGTATTTCGGTATGCCTGAGCACGCCAGTGCGGCGAGAGGCCCAATGCAACAGCTTGACAGTCTTTCATCCACATCTTTTTTAAAACTGCTTAACAGTTTAAGGATTTTGATTCAGGGAAAACACTATGGAGAAGCTGGACACGTCCGGACACAGGAGTTTCACACAGATCCTCGTATCACTCAGCCCTGCTTCTGTTCTAGAATCAGAGAATGGGAGTATGAGAAAGGGTAGTGACCCAAGCTGGTCAATTCAGTTTTTACTAGGATTCTGGGGTTTATAGAGAACGACTCCACAGATCTGGCTTATCTTCTGAAAGACATCGGGGATTGAGGGTGTGTATAGTTAAGTAATAAGCTTGAACCTCTGTTTACACTAAATCGTGATATATTACTGAATGTCGTGCAAAATTTTTATATATTTCTAGAATGCTTTAAAGAAAGGCATTATTGATAACACTAACACCAATAAAAAGTACACATAGTTAAGGCTGGGAGTTAACCAAGGTAATGTATTAAGAGCTTTATATGTACTATAGCATCCTCACAACACCAGAAAATAGAAAAGTATCCTAAGTCTTCTTTTTATCATTATTATAGAACACTATTCCAGAAAATGGAAGCATTTCTAAAACAGCCCCACTCCCAACACGATCGTATTCTGTCTTCTTGAAAGCACTTTTCTTGTTTTCTTGCTTATTCCTCATGCTCCGCCGATCCCCTCCTTGGGGCCTACACCAGTGGCTGTCACCGGAAAGGGCTCACTAAGCTTCTGGCGCGGAGAAGCAGATGCTAAGCGCCAAGAGAGCAGGACCGTTTTCTGCTACGCAGAGACTGGCAGCGTGCCTGCTCAATAAATACGTGCAGAAAGAAAAAAAGGAAGGGCGGGAGGGAGGAAAAAAGGGAGCTAAGGGAAAGGATGAATGAATGGAAACGTTTCCAGGACAGTCTCGAGGGAATCTGCAGCGACCCTCCCTCCTTGGGGTAGCAACTAATTCCAAGTCTACGCCAGCACGTGCCTCATCCCCGGACACAGGCGTACGGCAGGGAATGGAAAAACAATAAAGCCTAAAAATCGTCCCGAAGAAAGGCGGGAAAGGGTGCAAGAAAAGAAGTAGAAAAAAACGAATCACTTTCGTTTTGTAGACTGAAAAAGCGGAGCTGAACGCGGCCGGTTGCCATGGCGACCCCGAGGCCAGAACGGCCGCGACCCATTGGCTGGGATGCCGGAGCCAATGAGAAGGCGCGGTGTTGGTGTGGGTCCAAGATGGCTGCCGGCCGGCCGGCTCCAGCCCGGTGAGTACAGCTGACGGCGGGGCTGGTGGCTGGTGGGCCCGGGCTCCGGCGTGACGGGGCGGGAAGCACCGGATGCGGTGTGCGAGGGAGCCGGAGTGGGCGGCTTCACAGCCCCTCGGCCGAGCCGGACCCACGGGGGCGTTAGCACGACTGGCCTCCACTTTGCCTGGAAGGGGAGCCGCAGCGCCTTCCCGAGCCTGTTGGTGGGAGAGGGGTTCTCCGCCTCACCCGAGCCAAAGTAAGAGGGGTGAGGAGACTTTTAGTTGGGGAAACCCACTTCTTTTTACAATTACTGAACCCTGGGAAGGAGTTGCAACTAATGAGAGTGTCATCAGACTAGACGTCCTACCCCAGAATCGGCGGCGCTTAGTTCCGTGCCCGGGGCGGGTTCTTCCCGTTTGGGGACCAGCGTGTGGAGCTGCCGCCAGCGCCTGCGGAGGTGCGGATCGTGCTGCCCAGCAGGAAAAGGTGTACCTTTCTAGAGCCACCCTCTTGCACTCTTGAACGTTGTAAGTATTCTTATAGCGGCATCCGACCTAAAATGAGCCTCGAAATGTTACTGGTTAACTGTAAATCTTTCCATGCAGGGTCTTGGGTCTGGGAAGTGTTTTCCCGGCCTTGAGTAAACAAATACTGTTTTTAATTGCAACATTTGCATACATGCAGAATCCTGCTGAATAAATATTATATCTGGGTAATAAGATCGGTAACTTAAATTTGAACTCAGGAGTGTGATTCAGTTGTAGTTTCTCTATTTGAGAAAAGGGAACACATTTATTTCATAAAAGTGAATAGCACATTTACAATCATATTGATGATACATGCTTAAAAAATATTTTAGTTAATTAGTTCCAAGCCGCGGAAACTGATTGTTGTGTAAAGTATTTAACATGATGGTGGGTGGTGCTTTGTAATTATTATAGAAGTAATATTAAATTCAGATCAGACAAGGCTCAGATTTCTGTGATTATTTCTAATTGAATACAGAAATATGAGAAATAAGACAGCTTCATTTGGTGAAAATGGAATTGAAATTTTGGAATAGTAGAGACAGGAGATATTTACATTAAACTACTCAGATTGGGTTTTGGTTTTAAACAGTTGCCTGGTCTTCCAGAAAATGTGACATTACTACCCAGATTTCTGAATGTGACTTTGATGCATGCAATTTAGTATAGCATCTTAACATTAATTTCTGCACTTAAAAAGTGAGAAAAAAATTATTCGAAATCGAATTTTAACAGAATTACAGACTAGAGTCGTCCTTCACACCCATTCTCCAATCTTTGTCTCCATGACTATATTTCTACTTAAACTCAACCCTCTGCAAGTTTAGAAATTGAAGCCATAGAGTTCTGTCTTTGCAAAATAAGCATATCACAATGCATTAGGCAAGTCAGTTACCCCAAATGCAAAAGGGGTTTAAATAGTAATTCCTAGTTGGAAGGGTCATTGTGAGGATTAACTGTAAAAGAGTGCCTGTCATTTTGTTTGTATGTCATGTATAGCAGTGACCTGCTTTCTTTTCCTTTCTGGTTCTGTTGCTTCTGCTGTAGCTGGGGTTTCCTTCCCTTTCTCCAGAGCATCTTTCAGATGTCCTGTGTGAAGTGCAGAGTTTTAGAGTCTAGTGAAAACTAGAAATCTTGGCTGTGGTGGCTAGGTTGAGGAGGGAAACGTGCCTTACTGGGGTACTGTGGTCTTATTAGCATTGCATCTGGCTGGTATAGCACATCTCTTGAGAATGTCTGAGTAATTTTCACATGTAAAGGGTAATTTGGAGTTTGATCTGCTTTCAAATAAACAAATATACCCTGAAGACTTGGGGTGAGAGACACTTCAAAGACCTAAAGGATTACCCTCCAGAGCACCCAGAACAGGAATAACAGGAGGCCTAACGTGGGACCAGTTGGTACTATAGTGCAAATGCATGAATGACATGTATATGCTGGGAATAGAGAGACAGTGTTTTTTTACATAGCCGAAAGCAAGTAACAAAGCAGCCACTCCATAATGGCTGATTTATAGTCAAGCTGCTGCTCAAGCTGCTGCTCAAGTGGGCAGCTCCACTTTGTGCCACAGAGTTGTTCTTGTGTGTGTGTTTGTTTACAGTCACAAGAGAATGGCATATAACTTTAAAGATGTTCAGGAATTGAGTTCAGAAACATACCTTATTTGAGTTTTGCCTTATTATATGGATTTGGATGTAGAGTCCACTTTTTTTAAGTTAATTTTTCCTTTTCCAGTGGGCACGCACAAGAAATTAACATACAGCTAATGCCATACTGAAGACAGTTCTTAATGCCACATCACCAAGAGCTAAAAACAGATGATTTTGAGAAAGTCCAAAAAGCAATAAAAAATGCTTAAGGGCTGATGAGGAAAGGCATCCTGTCTCAGGGCAACTGAGGCTGCTCCCAGGGTGAAGCACATTCAGGTGTCCAGAGCATAGACTCACCCTGCAGAGGTGCTGAAGCAGTGGTCCAGTGGAAGAACTGTGCCCATCTGAGAGGCACATGCCTTTCATGAGCAGCCACAACCAAAGTCTGGGCTGAGTGGTACTTGGCTACTTACTGATTGACAGAGGCTTACCATGTGTGTGTATATATATATATATATATATACACATGTTAGGCATTTTTGCTTGTTTTGTATATTGCTGTCTATGTCTTGAAGAGTGCTTAGCATCCAGTGGTCATGCAAAAGATGCTATGGATAGGGAAAAGATACAGTGGTTTTAAACATAGACCTCCAGTTATGCTAAGCAAGCCAAATCAGAAATTTGTGGTGATTCTCAAATCCTGAAATGGATGAGACTAAAGGTATATTACATACCTGTGGCAAAGTCATGTTGGAGCTTATCATTGCTCCCCTCCGCCTGCTCCTCCAAACAGTAGAAATATTTTTATTACTAGCATAACATCTATTTTTCAATATTGGCATGTTTTACACATCTCCTTTGTGTTAACAAAGTATGTCAAGATTACCTCCATTACAACCTTTAAAATATTCAGGCTGGGTTTAAGGGTGGATCTAGGTTTTATGATATAGTTCTTTGGAACGACCTGTGCTGAGGAGGACATGAAGCATAAGCTCCATTATCTTCCTGGTAATTTGCTTCTGGTTTTATTTGTTCCATTCAGAAAACTACACACCTCCATTTTTTATAGGAACTTAAGGTCAAATTGTGGAAGTCAGGAAAGTAAATGATTTGTATCAATTGTTTAAGTTGATGCACGTCAAACATGAGATACTTCAGAACTATAGTATGAATGCTGCTATCCATAAAAAATTATTAAAATGCAATACATGGCCACAAAAATAATAACAGCATAAAGAATTTAGTATTCAGTGGATCCCTGGAACCTCCTATTTGTTGAGTATTTTCATGACTTATCTCATTTAATCCTCAAGATACCTCTGTATGCAGCTTAATTATCTCTGTATTACAGATGAAAAAACTGAGGGCCAGAGGTGTTAAAAATGATTTCCTCATGCCAGTAACAGACAGTGGATCAGGATGGCAGGAGCAGTTTGATGCCAGAGCCCTTCCTCTTTAAAAGCCAAGAGAATATTTTGGAGAGGATGTGTCAGAGAGCTAACAACTGATGAGGCTGGACCAAAACCGCAGAAGGTAGTAAGATCTGACTCTGTGGACCTGGGAGGAGGTCCTTAAAAGTTATCCAGGATCCATTATTCAGAGTAATGCAAAATCGTGTGATGCCTTTGTCTCAGAGACAACGGTGGTGGTTTTCTTACTAGATTAATCACAATGGGGGGCAGAAAACTCGGCAAAAAAGAATCTGTCATCCCATTTTATTCATTCAGGTTGATAGTAAATCATGAGCAGTTCAACTTCTCTATTTTAGGCATCTTTTGAACAAACTGGTTTTGCTTCAATATGTATGCAAAAATAGACTGTGCCATGGAGATTAATAATGAAAATGTATTCAATTATAATTTTGGCAAATGATTACAATTCCAACTTTTAAAAATCATTTTTATTAAACTTAACAGTAGTTAATGATTCTACCAATGGGCCATATAGCTAATGATAACTATTATCCTGAACTCTTAATATTTATTTCCCAAATACAGTATTATTTTAAAAAACTATACATTTTTGTTAAATTATTAGGATTATACTCCATTTAGTATTATTTTAGCAAACAGTATAAAATCGAAAACTAGGACATCCTTTTCACCACCTTTTACTGAAACTACTTGTGCAGCTAGAAATTTTCCTTTAGTAATTGTTTTCCTACTCTTAGTAAGTGCCCTCAAGGTTTTATACATTCAAATACAGGTGAAACATCTAACTTTCTTTTCTTTTCAAATTGATAATAGCTTGAAATACTCTATTAGTGTATATTGTTGGACTTGTAACATTCTTCAACAATGAATGCTGTACTGATTTTCCTTTTTTTTAAAGACAACACTGCCCACATATTTAGATAATGAAGATTCTGTTTCTTTAAGTTACTCATTTTTAAGTGGGCCTTATAACTAATTTGCTTGAAGTACTTTACTTTTTAAAAATTTATACAAGCAAAAATTTTAATTATTTTAATATGGAGTACATCCCATTTCAAATTATTAAAAAAGCTTGGATGACTGTTCCAAAAGTCATTGATATAGTTATTAGAAGCCTAGGTATCTTTAAAAAAATTCTTTTTTATTAAGGTATGATTGATACACACTCTTAAGAAGGTTTCACATGAAAAAACAATGTGGTTACTACATTTACCTATATTATCAACCCACACCCCAATGCAGTCACTGTCCATCAGTGCAGCAAGTTGCCAGAGATCCACTATGTGCCTTCTCTGTGCTGCACTGTTCTCCCCGTGATCCCCCACACCATGCATAATACCCCTCAATCCCCTTCGCCCTCCCACACCCCTCCCCTTTGGTAACCACTAGTTCATTCTTGGAGTCTCTGAGTCTGCTGCCATTTTGTTCCTTCAGTTTTGAGAAGCCTAGGTATCTTTAAATGGTTTTAAAATTCTTTCCATGTCTACTTTATATATCTAAATTCATCTTTGTCCCCTTAGAAGAAAAGATGTGGAGTGGGCTGCTACCTCCTGGCCTAAATGAAAGTGATGTTGAGTTGAATTCTGAAGATGAAGCCACATTAGAGAATTCTGGACTTAACTTACGGGAAGGTAAAGAAGGTGGGGCCATTATAAAAACAGAGATCTCAGATTGTCCTGCGGATGGACCCAAAACTGAAGCAGACACAAATGTAAATGCCTATGAAGAGTGTCCCTCTGGAATTTCCTTAAATATGTGGAAGGTAGGTTTTCTCTGGTGTATTCTTATGAAAGCCCTGCATATGTGTTTCTGCATGCTGCTGTGTATATTTCTGCAGTGGTCAGAATGCATGTGTTCTTGGGAGGAATAGGTAGGGCAGATGAACTCAGAATACTCTGTGGGTCTGTTGTCAGCCTTTTGGCCACTCAGATACTTGCTTTCATTTTTGTTTTGTTTTTCATAAAAAGAGGAAGAAAAAACTTAATAGGACTGGCTACTTCACCTACCCAACACAAAAGGAGTTTCTATCTTAATTTTATCTCTCTTACCTGTATGAATCATTGAAATTTACTCTCATTATCAGATTGATTTATTTAGAAATAAGTTAAAGATAAAAAGTTTGTCTTTAGGATAATGCCATATTGTACTGGTTACTGTAGCTGTATAATTAGTCTTGAAACTGTATTGTATAAGGTCCTCTCATTTCTATTTTTTCTAAAGTTGGTTTGGCTATTCCAGTCCAGTTCTCTTCCATATAAATTTTAGAATAATCTTACAGACTTCTGCCAAAAAAACCCCAAAAAAACCCTGCTGGGATTCTGATTAAGTTATATTGAATCTATAGACCCATCTGAGGAGAACTGACACTTTAACAATAAAGTCTTGAAACCCACGAAGGAAAAAAAAAACTCAGGTTGTGGAAGAATCCTGGAGAACAGAGTATCTCGAAAAGAGATGAACTGCTTGCATTATATTTATATTTTTGTAAATGGTAGAATATAATGATTTTTATTGCTTACCACATTTGTTATTTTTTGAATGTATGTTCTGCTTCAAATGTATTCGCTTTTCATTTTTTGTTTTTACTTTTATATAGAAATTTCAAGAATTGCATAAAAAACATTCTGAACAGAAAACCGCAAACTCAAGATTCAGAAGGAAAAAAAGAAAACGCTCCAGAAAAGGTGTTTTGTTTTAATTCAGGTCCATTGTCAATAGTGCTAATGTTAAATTGTGACTAATTGAGCTCAACAATTTTTAATAAACATAATTTTGAAATAACAACCAAATACTTAGGTATTGACATGTTGTGAATTCTTTTCAGGTAAATTGAAGAATGAAGAGGAATCTCATAGGTAGGTAAAATCTACATTTGTCTATTCTGGACTGTATTGTGGAACTTAAACTAATAGCTGAACTACTTACCTTTGAAACGTAAGACCTAGTTGTTGGAATTTAACTGTAACCAATTAAAAACAGTGAAAATAAATTTGAGTACATTTTGTGTAAAATGTAAGTTATTGTCTGTCTGCTTGTAGTGAACAGACCTCAAGTGAAACCCAGTGGAAGGAGCTTACTCAGTATTTTGGAGTCAATGATAGATTTGAACCACCTGTTAAAAAGAAAAAAGTTGACAAGGTAAGATTTTTTTATTGCGTCTTCCATTATCTGGTAGGAAACGTTTGCTGTTAGCCTTGCCTATAGTAGTTCTCGTTAATTCATTCAGCGAGAAAGTTAGAATGTCTACTGTGTGCCAAACAAGATACTAGGTAAACAAGTAAATATATAGTTATAAGTCATGAAAAAAAAAGTATTAAGAAGGAAATGGACAGGGTATTGTGAAGAGATTGAAATGGAGGCTTCACTCTCCCTAGGGTGGTCAGGGAATGCCTTTCTCAGAAGATGCCATTTCACTGAGGCCCAAAGGATGGGAAGGAGCTATGTATATAAAGAATGCAGAGCTAACAACCTGGATAAAGATTCTAGAGAAGAAAGTCATCATGGGACATTTGAGTAACTATAACAAGGTCAGCCTGAGTGGAATGGAATCAGTAAGGTAAAATTGGAGAGGCAGGCAGGACCTTAAGGGGCATAGTAAGGAACTGGGTTTTGGTTATAGTGAAACTGAGAGTCATTCAACAGTTTTAAGTTAAGGAGTGAGGCATCTACGTTATGTTTGAAAATATTGGCCTTATGCAGAGATTGGACAGTAGGGCAGCAAAAGTGGATGAAGAGAGAACTGTTAAGATAATCTTCCAGGCACGAGATGGTGGTTGAATACCAGTGGTGCAGCTGAAGATGGAGAAAAGTGGATTTGAGACATACTGTCGAAGTAGAATTGACAATATTTGCCTCTGCATTGCTTATGAGATAGTGGGAGGATCTGGGGCATGGGGAAGGAAAGAGACACATTCAGGGCTTACCTTGAGCAATGGTGTGAATACTGAAGCTAGTTACAGAGATGGGAAAGCTGGTTGGGAGAAGATTTAGAGAGGGGCCTATCCAAAGTTCATTTTGAGGCTTGGGTGGTATGAGCAAGCAGGAATAGAGTAAACTGTTGGTAAACTGAGGCAGGAGCTCAGAGGAGAATCTGAGCCTGAGGTACACAGCGAGAGACATCGGTCTGTAAATTATGTGAATACTTAGTAGAGGCTTGAATGAATAACTTACATATTCATGTAGGGAAATGTTGACAGACTCTAGGAGCATGAAAATTGAGCACTGAGTGGTAGGGCTGAAAGCACGGTTGAAGCCCAGGTGTATTGTATCCTGCATGTGAAGACAGATGCCTTTCGTGAATCATTGCTGTAGACTACTATGTGTACATGGAGACCATTACCGTTTTCTGGTTCATTGATCTTTCTTGTGAAAAACTACTAATTTAAAATCCATTATTGGGTAGTATTTCATCATTGAGGGCATGTGCATTAAGGAACTGACATAAGAACTTTGCATGTGAGCTTTTTGGTTCCAACATTGCCAAGAATTCCTGTCATCTGCTTCCTAGTACATTGGGGAATTGAACCCAGGATCACTTTCTGTGGCACCTAATTACTGCTACTGAGCAGTCTCTTTTTTTACAAATGTTCGGAAGGTGCAAAAATGCTAAGTTTCTTACAAAGAAAGATAACTGGTGGAGCTGAAACTGAAACCCAAGCTTTATTACACCATTGTCAATTCTCTAGCGTCACTGCAGAAGGGACTGGTAAGCATTTTAAAGTATAATTACCAAGCTTTTAACCCTTGTGATTCCAGTGGTCTGGGAGGAGGGATCTTGTGAGAAAGTTGCTCTCAGTTGTACCAAACCTGTTCTAAAGCAACAGGGAGCAGGCTCATTCTGTCAGCAGTGGTCTACAGGCCATCTCTGGCCGATGTGCTTTAGAGTCCCAACCACTGACTAGATTATTCTTTTGAGGGAAGGACTGGTTCTCATCAGAAATATTTTTTAAAGGTTTACTTGTCGGTTAGATGATCTTTGATCTTCAGTTATATACAGAATTTGTTAGGTTTTCTCGTAATTATATTGTTTTTAGAAATGTCTGAATTGTTTCTTAGCAAAGTTAAAGCCATTTAATAACATAAAGATATTAAATTGTTAACCATTCTAAACTTAGAGATTTTTAGAGTATTTCTTAAAATCTCTGTGGCAGAATTTTATTGTTACCTTTCATATATGAAATTGTACTTTCTTGATACTGGCCAGATATGGTTAAGACTTACTCATTGTCTAAATTTTGAAATTTGGGTAGTTATAACTTTAATAAAAGATACTGGGATTCCTTGTGCAAAATTTTTTAAACAAATTTTTGTCAGTTTTACAAAGTAGGGTTCTGTTTCATACATATTAGGTGTATTCTAGAAAAAAGTTATGCCCAAGTACCATTCTAAAAATGAGATTTCTGTGTAAAAGAAGACTTACAAATTATTTTGTAATCATCCATTGATCTATTTTATAAGTTTAGGTTCTCTTAACGACTGGCATTCCTCCATATGAATGGTGACTGACAAAGAACATTAAGGCAATCTTCTAAATGAGGAAACTGATGGTGGCTGGGCTTCTGTCTGCCCAGGATTTTACCAGCACTTAATATTCTATAAATAAATGCCGGCATAAAAGGCAAGGAAAAATTCTGTGAGGCCAAAGAATTTCATATTCTCTTGGTGGTTCAGCATAATTGCCTGCCGGCAGGTTCACACTCATCCTTTGGTTTGGGATCGCTGTTTGACACAGACACCTTTTGCTGTCATGCTAAAGTCTCTGCTGTGAATGCAACAGAGCAAATAGACATTAAAGAATGTCCACATTGGAGGCACCAAGAAAAAAGCTAAGAATAAACCAAGTCTAGCAGATAATAGCTACTGCTCAAGAAATCTAGAGAGAGGATTGTGAAAATCTGTGGTGAAGTCTGGACAAAACTAGCATGGATTTCTAGTTCATTATTTTATTTCTTTGAAGCAGAGGCTGGTATGTTACCATATCTGAGAGAGCCTTTTTATTCTGTGGTCACTCAACCCTCAAGAATGGTAAAACAGAACAGACTTCTTAATCTTGTGTCCCTTGTACGGTCCTTTTTGTCTGGAACATTGCCAAGCTAAAGCTTGCGTAACCACGGATATGTATTTATGGCACTTCTGTCACCTGCTTCCCTGACATTGCAGAGAGGATTGTAGTTTTAAAAGTTACTTTCCTAATATCCAAAGCTGTTTTAAAGTGTTCTTTGTATTAAATACAGCTGTAATTGTGTTTCTGGCAGCAGTCCTGGACTTACTAAAAATTCAGTAATCATAACATAATTATTTTGAATTTATGTGAGAATTTCTTCAGAATAAATTTTACTCATTAGTTTCATTATAAATGTCTCAAGTATTCATTAGTTGAATCGATTTGATTAGTCAGCAGTCTTCATTGAAGTAGTTTTATATATACTTAATGAATACCTTTTGGCATGAAAGCCAAAGGGATACTTTTAATTAATAATTTTTAGAGTTAATAGTACATTGTCTTTGATTGTTTTTTGTTTTTTTTTTAGTTGTTTACACATGGAAACTACTATTGTATAGTGAAGCTTTTTTAAACTTAATTTTTTAGCAGAATGCTTTTTCCCACAGATTCTTACGTGGGACTGCTATACAATGATCACTGGAAGTCTGGCTTTCTTGGTAGGGGAGTGGAGGCTGTGGAGGGGCTGGGGGCTGGGGGGAGTTGCAGTAGTACCATGATATTCCCCTGGCGTCAGTTACAGTGTCCTCTCTTGATCCCTGGGTGATCGCTGTGGGGTGGGTGGGTAGAGCTAGTATCAGTCTCATAATATAGATGAAGAAACTGAAGCCTGGCATGGTTTGTCTAAGGAAACAAACAAATGATACTTTGACTCAAGTCATTTAATCCTAAATCTAGATTTTTCTGAGCTAATAGCCTGAATTAGTTTTTATTTAACCTGATTTAAATATTTTAGGTAGGTATGATTTATATTTACAGGTAACAGTACTAATTCTTAGTTCTTTTTCTCCCCCTTCTTTATGGAGAGATGACCAAATTTTTTTTCCCTAGATATTTAGGTCCAATTACAGTCCAGCAGCCTTTAGTGGAAAATTCATTTGTATGAAGCTTTATTGATTGAATATATTACCCAAGTAAGTAAATATTGTGTAGCAAAACTTCTGTAGAAATATTTTGTGGTACAATTGACTTAAAGAGTTTGAACCACATATCAGAAGAGATTCTCCACATACAAATAGGATAGTGGGTCCTTAATGTTAAAACTAGGACCCGTAAATTTCTTAGGTATTTATACTACTGTTTTCTTGGTATCTGTAGCAAAATTGCTAATTGGAGGTTACCTGTTGCCTCATGGGAACCTGACACCAGCATTAGATGATTTCCAGCTGTGGCCAGATTGCCATCCCTAGTTTGTCTGTATTGAGGTATATCTTAAACTAGATTCTGATTGCTGCCAAAAGGCATCTAGAAGCACACAGATCCGTGTAGAGTTTCAGCAGTGCTTCTGTGCCTCCTGTCATTCCTATGGTATAAAAGGTGTCCTAGATCAGGACATAATAAAGGTTATTCTTGGGTCCAACATAATTTTTAAAGCCTTAATATGCATATCTCATTTCTTGAGGCTGCTTACTGACTCAAAGTTGAATTCTTGGGTCTTAGGTTTGGGGCTGAGCCCTTGACAAACTATGAGGTCTGTAGCCATGTAGAGCTAAGCCTTCTCTTTGTTTTAATGGTATCCTGACATTTAGGTATAATATGAACAACATATTTTTTGATTGACTACTATATTCCAAAAACTTTGCTTGGTATTTTACATATATTTTCTTTGACCCTTACCGTACCCTGCAAAGAGTGTGGTATTATTATCATTACAGATGAGATAACTACAACCTATAGAGGTTTAGGAACTTACCCAGGGTTTTTTGGCTAGTATGTGAAGGAGCTGGAATTTGAGCCCCATGTCTGACCTCACCAGCCATGCTCTTTGTAAACTGTTATTAACTTATGTTTTTAAGAACTATACATAAGTGGGCATGTAGAGATGAAGGAACCTGCAGGACATGATTTACCTAAGGATGTTTTTTTTACTAATGTAAGCATTCTGAATGTATTTGGAATGTTAAAATGTTCTTATGGAAGCAGAAAGTTTGGAACCAGAAAATTTTCAAAGCCAAAAGGAATGACTATATTTTACTTAAATTAAATTGCCAAAAAAAAAATGGTGGAAAAAATGTATCTACTGAAAATTGGTGGCAATTGAATTAAAAAAACTTTCAAAAGAAAGTTGAACCTGAAAGTGGAATTCTAGGTTTTATTTCTGGGAGAGAATTTTGGTCATTAAGCCAATGCTTTTTTTTCTTTAAGGAAACAGGCTTGTGAGTTAAGTACTTCATTTACCCAGAGCTGTGTCCACATTTCTTGACTTCTGTTTCCATGCTCTTTCTATGATATTATGCCATCTCCCTTAGAGGCTGCTTTGAGTGGCTGGGGGAATGGAAGTTGGTTGATGGTGCAGAGATAGATTTGTAATTTTAGTTGATTTATTTTTAAGTGAAAATTGTATCTATAAGCTCAACAGTTCATAGAAGTTTCTAGAAGAGGGGAGTGTTCTTATTTTCCACTTCTGTGACATTAACTATAAGCTGTGACTCAATGGTAACCAAAGGGAAGTTAAGTTAGCAAGTTGTTGCAGCACAATGACTTGGTAAGTAGACTACTGGTTCATTCATGGGCATTGGTGGTAAAAATAGAGTGGATCTCTTTTTACTGACTGATCTGTGGTAACTCTAAGTCCTGAAGTAAAGGCGTACAGTACCCAGATCTTATATAATCTCCAGAAACCTAGATAGTTGGAGGGAAACAAACAGCTGTTATGTGGAAGAAACAGGACAGGATTACGAGCGGATATTAGTGACTAGGTTGCCGAGATGAAAGATTGGAGCAGATGAAGTCTGGCTTGAGGTGTCTGGCTACCCCAGAATTTTAGGTGCAGGGAATGTTGAAGTTTGATTTCAGCATTTTATTTTCATATATCTCAGTGGCATTTGAGGAAGGTGAGACCATTGGGCCATTGCATTAGCATTTCTTAATTAAAATACTTTACTTCTACTATAAAAGTAAATAAAAAGTTCCAGGAGTAGTTATTCTAAGCTCTGGGAACCCAAGATGGAGAAGATACTCTCCATGCCCTCAAATAATATATATTCTAGTAGTGGGAAAGATTTATATATAAATAAATCTGCAATAAAATGGACTCTATTTTAGCCATAGGGTTATTATTACCATAACATTACTGCTGGGGAATTCCCTTGGGAACTTCTCAGCACAGTGGGTATGTGGTAAATGTTCCCCATTTGGGTGGGTCTTTTCAGTACTAATGCAAACATGGATTACTGTCCTGTGAATATTAACTCAATAACTAGGCTGACTGAGTGCCTCCTGTGTGAGAAGAACTGGGCTAAATGCTGGGACACACCAAGCTAGTAACACATATGTCTGCCCTTAGTGAGCATAGAACTGAGAGGGGACACAGATGCACAACTCACTGTGGTGTGTCAGCCTTGCAGGTGCTAAAGAGAGACGTGAAGTGCAGTGGCAGCCCAGAGTGGGGAAAGCTGTAGGTGCTGGGCCTGGGGAAGGGTGTGGCAGGGTAGTGGGTATGTAGAGATGAAAGAACCTGCAGAGAGAGAGTCGGGGAGAGAGAAAAGAAAACTTAAAGAGCAGAATTCTGGGTAACATGCAAGCAGGTGGAATTGTAATGAGCACAGGTGGGAGGGCTAGTCTTGGGAAGAGAGAGTGTTCTTCCTTGGAGGCAGTAAGGCCAGAGGAACACAGTAAGTGAAGACACACCTTTGTGGCAGGTGAGAGGAAGGTCCCAGAAAGGACATACATATTCTTGGTTCTTTTCTTACCCCCTCCCCTTGCCTCAGCCTCGCATGAAATAGGGGTAGAGTTATGATCTGCTGGAAAGGAAGATAGGGTTGAGAATATCTAAAAAGTTGGAAAAGATATGTAACAACTTCTTAGAGGAATGTAGGAACTTACAGGGCTGAATTGAGTGCCCACCCAGCTGAGTTTGAAAAACAGCTTTTAGTGAAGCCTGTGAATTGTCTGGTTTTCTCTGACATAGCTGGGACACCTAGATGTTAAAGTAGTAGGAACAAATAATTGGGAATAACCCAAACAAGACAAGATGGTGGAGGAAACTGAAATTTTTACTTAGGTCAGTGGTTCTCCAACTTTAGTCCACTTAGAATCAGTGTATTTGTGGGCCCGACCCCCAGAGTATCTGATTCAGAGAATTTGCATTTCTAACAAGTTCCTAGGTAATGCTGCTGCTGCTGGTCCAGGCTGAAACTTTGAGAACTACTGGCTTAGAGTCTGGTTGAAAAGATTAATGATGGGTTGCAGGCTAGGGAGGGAAGATAGGAGAATCCAGAAAGGGACTGAAGGACTATGAGAAGAAATAGGGTGTTGGATTCAAATGAAGACAAGGCAGGTTCACTGGCTATGGAGACTTGGGATAAATGGAAGAACAGAATTTTGTGTTCAAAGAGAATTCCACATTGTAAAGCTGTTTATTCATGACCTACAACAAGCCTGTTCAGAGTATTGGTCTTCTAAGAAGTGAAGAGCTTGTGCCTGAATGTAACTCAATGTAGTACTTCCTTCTCTGAGAAAGTCTTGTCTTCCTCCCTTACCCCACCTCCCCTAACAAAGTCACCTAGACAAAACTGCATAGTCATGTAGTTGATGTGCATTATGACACAGCTCATTTCATGAACTAGCACTATTTGCAGACCACACTTACAGTGTCACTGGCCTAGAGTATAGACTCTGGGCTGGGGTGTTAATTAGAGGTCCCTGAAGATGAAGACTGTTGGAAGAGTGAGTCCAGGATGATGATTGGCCCATCGAGAGAAGAGTTCTGCAGAAACACAGGAGAGAAATATCTGGAGACGTATCGATAATTGTAGAACCAGAGTAGGAGAAGGGTAGTAGAGCCACATGGCCTAGGGTCAGAGGCTGAGGGGCAATTGAATGACAATCTCAAGCTCAGCTAGGAGCAAGGAAAAGAAGCCTTTTGTCCTCTCAGATCCTTAGGTGAGATGAAGGATTGTGGAAGGAATGATCTTGAATCAGTACGGATATCAGTGATGATCTCACTGGTCTTTGTTTCTGTAATTTTTCTAGGCAAATAGTGTGTGAGCATTTTTAAATGAACACAAGGAAACAGAGGCTTATACTTACTTCACCAAGCTCAAGGTCTTATTTCAAAAATGGCAAAATTTCTTAGTTGACTGGTATAATGAAGCAGTACAGTGATGCAAGAGACATTCCTAGGACTTTCTTTCATTTGATAAGGAGGGAGAAGTCAGTTAACTGAAAGTATAGAAAATATCCTAGATAAGCAATTGTTAGGATAAAATTTTCTATATGTTAGAACATTAAAAAATTGCACAAGCTAAAATTCAACGATTTAAGTATCACTCCATAAATGTGTGATGAATCCTACCTAGTCTGTTTGATAATACAACAATTTTAATGATGGTTTTCTGAAGTATCTTCAGCTAGTAAATAAAAAAAAACATTTCTATAGGACAATAAAATCATTCTCATATATACGTTTCCTCCCATGTTTAATATCCAACTTATTAGCCATAGTCCAAGACTAGGAAGGGCTCCTGAATGTAGGTCTCAAGCTACAGGAATAGTCAGTAGAGAAAAGAGGCAGAGGAGAATGGGGGTTGAGAATATAGGTTCTCGGCAAACCTAGGTTCATGTGATGGCCTTACCAAATATAGACTGTGATCTTTGCCAAGGTAGTGAATAAAAGCCTCTGTGTCCTCATGGTAAAAATAGGATCACAATATTTCATGGAGTTGTTTTAAGGATTAAATGAGCTTCCTTCTTGTACTACTAAGCCCAGGGTCTACCATATAATAAGCATGTCATAATTTCTATTATCATTAACATTGTATGGTTATTAAGGGAAAGCATAGTCCTTGGCGTCATAAAAATCTTACCTGACCTTGAATAAGCCATTTAATAACTCTGAGCTGCTTTCTCCTCACCAGTAAATGGGAGTGGTACCAACTCATCAGGAGAATTAAATGGTCAAAGTATATAAAGCGTTTGGTGTAGTTCCAGGACATAGACATTGCTAGCAAATGTTTGCGTTGCTTTCCTTCCTTTAAGTTGTTGGGTTTTTTTCTTTCTAGTCAGGCCTTGAAAAGCGTATAGACCAGGCTGTGGACGACTGGGACATTGAGAAGGCTGAGGAGCTCAGCAACCAGCTAGCTACTCGAGAGGTGAGTCAAACTGATGGCACATTTTTTGTATTTCCAGAATTTTTGAAAATGAATGTACATTGTTTTTATGATCATGAGTAAGTTCAGTATTCAAATATCTCATCTAAGGCTTTCCTTTCTATTTTTTTCCCTTTTACTCTGCCATTTATTTCAGAATGCTGGGTTTTATTTTTTTCTTTAATATTTTAAAATTATTCTGGTCTAAAATTTATGCTGGATACAATCCATGATTGGCACTCACCCATAGATTTCACCTAGTTCAGTGAACTTTTTGCCAGTTATGATTAAAAGGCTAGCTTTCTTTTCCATTTGCATCTTTAATTAAGTTTAACTCTCCCTGAGGGCAGCTTCGTGTTCTAATGTCACGCCTTTCAACATTTCCCTAACCCTTGCTCCCCAAAGTGCTTTCTTACTGCATATTCTAAATACCTCCCTCAGCCCTGAAGAATTTTCAGCCTTTTTTATTTAACCTTTAGTCTATAGAATAAAGCCATCTGATATACTGAATATTCTTTTTCCAAGTACACAAGGTGTCCACAAGATTCTGACTTGCACCTTCTGAGGGGAATATTCCTCCAACTGGGAATCAGTGGGCGGTGTCACACCTAGGCAAGGCCACACACGGAGTAAAGAGCTCATGCTGGCATATGTTTTGCTGTTGTTGTTGTTTTATAATTATTTTCTGTCCTTTCTAGGAAAAAAGCTCTACCATAGCTTTCCTACCTTCTTCACCTTGTTGTGAAACCATAACTACTCCGTAGTGTTCAGTTACACAGAGAACATCATTCATCAGTCGTCTGTGTAAACTGATGATCACGCTCACTATTCCTTTTTACTTAACTGCCGGGGAACATTTTTCCAAACTGAGTGTGGTGACATGAAATTACTCTTACAGTAAATTCTTCTATGGAAACAACCCTCTACTCTTCCATCCTCAGATGCCAAAAAATCTACTATTGATGGCTGTTTGTCAGTTTGTTTTCTGTTCTTGGCTACTAGCCATAAGTATGCTTGTGAGGTTTATATTTTTATGTAGGAAAAAAACGAGTCTAGAAATGAATCTTAGGGATTCAGAAATTATCTTTCTTTTTTCTTAAGTTTTAAAATTATTGGCACATTTAAGTACTCGTTTATAATCTGTTTATAATACTCACTTATACTGTGTATTTATTAATCAACTTGGAATTACGAAGCTATGAGCTTGAGTTTGGGACACAAGCAAGAAGCAGCATAAATGGAAGTTATATACCCTTTTAAAAAATGACATTTAAAACATTTTTTAATGTTTTTTTTTCTTACAAGATTCATTCTTTACTTCCCAGCTTATGTTACCTCTTGTGCTTTTAGTTTGGCATTTACTCTATTTCATCTTAAAGTAACTAGATTCTTATTTCATTGATAATGGCATTTGTTGACTATAATAGCATTTTATTACTCTATTTTCAATAGAAAAGTTCAAGTGTTACATTTAATAGAGTGAATTTGATAGTGTGTTGATTTGTACCACAAACTCAGTAGGATTTCACTGTTAGTTCACTATCTGCAGTTTGATATATATCTGGGCCCTTATCCCTACAAATCTGCTGTGTGCTAAAGATCATCTTTAAAATTGTTTGTTAATAAGTAAACTATTTTGGCATTTAGAACTTACTTTTCCTTAGAAATGCTATTAGAAATAGTGGTTCAGTTTCTTGGCCAGCCTGCCAAATATACACAATATATCTCATCTCCAAATTTTGGGGAGTTGACCATGAAATGTCAGAGAATGGTGGGGAAGGCCAATGCTTGTAGGGATGGAAGAGATTCCAGTGGGTATATATGGCTACAAGGATGGGGAGGAGTCAGTACAGTAGGACATCGTGTGGGTAGCGAGGAATGAAGAGTGGCTCAAGGTCTAAATGGGCTTTCAAGGACTGAGAAACGAATAAGGTTAAGGCAGCAACATCAATCAGTGGTCTTGGTCACCCTAAGTAAGGGATATGCAGCCTTTTGGTAGCCTTCTCTAGTACCCATTGCATTTGGGTGAGAAGCAAAAATTCTTAGAGGACTAACTGGTACTTAAATACACCACTTAAGTACATGTTGTGTCACATGTTTAAGCATGTATCTCTTGAATCCTTTTAGGAATTGGGGGAATTTGTTACTGTTTGCTGTCCAGCAGATGCTGGTACCCTCAGCAGTTGGCTGTTCTTTGAATTGGCTATAGATAGTTCCAGTAAAGCTAAAGATAGAAATTTGATAAAAACCAGCAGGGCCCAAGGTATGGCTGCCTGATTGTTTTCAGAAACACTGTGGACTTCTGTATCTTCATCTGTCATCTCTCAGGGATCATAAGACTCAATAAACTGGTGTCCCATTATCATTGCTTGTCTGGACTTTCTTTTGAAGACCTGAGAGTTATGTATTTTGTGATCTTTACCAGATAATGAGGTTACTGACTCAGCCAGAGGCCCCAAGTCAATAAGTTTCATCAGCTCCTTGCCTTGCTATAGGGAGAAAGAGCAATGCAAGACCTAGTCTGTGGCATTAAAATGTGGGCTCCACATGATCCATAAATGGCTGGCTGTTATTCTTTTTGTCTTTCTTTTTCTCCTTTTTAACATTGCTATATTCCCTGTGTAATTAATAAGTATCTCATAGAGAGATGGAAGGTAATTTGAGACTGTGTAAATATTCTGTTTCACATTATCCTCTATCCACTAGTTTTAGCATCCATTACTGATTCTGTCCCTGTTTGCGACTGTTATGGTGGTTGCCCAGTGACTTTGGATCTTTAATGCATTATTTGATTGTACTTTTCATCTTTACCTGGCAAACCAAATCTAAAATTTGTCTTAAATCAGGTATTTGATTATAGAATATTTCATGATCTATGTTAAACCTCTCAGTAAGCCTGGGCCATTCAGAATTGGATAGTTTTCCTAATGGGGCACTGGGAGAGGATGGGGTTACCAGTGGCTTTGCATTCACCAGTGCTTGCATGTTAACTCCCACCCTGTCTGCCCCACCGGTGGTCACTCATGAACTTTCCTTTTTCTAAAGCTACTTGTCTGAATGTGCAAAAGTAGTGCCTAGAGGTCTCAGATAACCTGTGTTTCTTTTGAGGATGTTAGGTTTCTGCTTTTGTGTTTTGTTTTGCCATAGTTCTGTTTTAGAAATGAGAATTGCATAGCACTAGCAAGGTATTTTCTGTTTTAAGGGTGGTTATTTCCTGTCACCTTTATGACAAATAAGATTGCTTTAGAAATACATGATATTTACAGCATTTGTAAGGATAGTAAACATTTTTCTCAAGTGTTCTTTTTACTTGCCTACAAATATAATGCTTTGTTCTAGTAAAATAAATTAAATTTATTTAGTGTGGGGTTAAAGAATTCTGATTAAAAGGAAGAACAATAATTTGGGCTATACTCTTTTCCTTGTATAAGTAGAAAACATCTGGAAAGTGTTTGCTGTTCAGACACAGACATGGGAAAGATACTGATGCTATGTTAGTTAAACACCCATGAAGAATACTAAAGCAATCAAGATGGAATTCTTGAATAGTTTAGTTTGAGATTTAATTTTTCTTATTTATCCCCTTGGTGCCAGTCACCATGGATATGATAGATGGGATTTTGAGAAGTAAGTAATTGTAAGTTTAGTGCCGAAACCCTTTATGAATTAAATGTATACATGCATGGTAGGTGTCCTTTTGGAAATCAGGTATATTGGTTTTTAATCAGTACCGTTTTCTTTTTTCAAGAAGCAGTGACTGGGACCTGCTGATAAAGCCTTTGCTCAGAGGCACAGATCCCAGAGTTCTTAAAGGCTTTTCCAACCATAATAAGTGAAACTAATTTTTGATGTTTAACATTTATAAGCCTGTGAAACCAATAGTGCAGCATCAGTATTGAGAAAAATGAATCCAGAAGTAAAACCATATCTGAGAATGGGCCTTGAAAACATTTCCTCAAAATCTAGAAAACAAACAGTATGCCGAAATAAGGCTGTCTGTGCACTGCCATTGTGATGCAGCAAGTGCGTGTTTCCAGAGTCACATTTCCTTAAACTAACAAAGACAAAGGATGCGTGTTTTCTGGTTGTGTGTTTCAGGTTCACATGTTTGAAGATAAACCGAGCTGTTATCTTTGCTTTTGCCATGCAGTAATGTGATTGCTTTGGGACTGTCTTTCCTGTTGGTTAAATACTTTTTGTTGTTAACAATCTTAGAGGAGAGATGAAGTGGAAAAATAGACTTGGGTTTGTGTCCTACTGATGAAGCTGGTCTAATTTGGAAAAAAAGTTGTTTAAAAAACTATATATACAAAGGCACACATAAGTATTTGAGCATATTTATGACTTGTTAATAACCTCAGGCTTACATCATTCTGTTCATTGACAATGATCCTTGAAAATTCCATCCCTTGGTACTTGTCTTTTCTCATACATTATCTTTGTTACAATCCAGATCATACCAATTTATAGAAATCAATTGAAACAAGTATTTTAAAATGAAGTGCTAAAGCCTACATTTAATTAAGTAGGCAGCACTTAGGTTGAATCTCACATTTTAGAAAGAGAATCTTTCTCTAGGCATCTTCAGCTAGTCTGTTATAGATAAAAAAACAACTTGGTTTGGTGGGAGACAGTGAGTTTCTATCATCAAATGAGTCACACCTAAATTAACTAGAAATATTGCTTAGGCTGATATCAGTTATCCCTGTGCAGTGTCAGGGTCAAAATAAATGGGGAAGAGAGGTTGCCTGTGAATTTTGTTTGAGCTT
This sequence comes from Manis pentadactyla, assembly GCF_030020395.1. NCBI lineage: Eukaryota > Metazoa > Chordata > Mammalia > Pholidota > Manidae > Manis > Manis pentadactyla. Next base: position 128,516,853 of record NC_080026.1, on the reverse strand, counting down.
TGTATAGTGCATACCCTTTAAGATTACTTTTTCTGTAAGTGACTCAACTAGGATGGTCTTTGGCAGCACCAACTAAACTCCTTGAAAACATCAGAACTTCTAGTGTTGTAACATTATAACCATTTTGTATAACCTAGAAAGAGTAGTCATTTTGTTTTTTATAATTTTCAATATATTAATATTAATATTTGAGATACTTTGGTTAAAATCTGTGGCCATCTTTGCTAAGGCCAGAAACCTTCAGTTTGGAATAATGATATAAAATCTTTCATATATTAAAGCTCTTTTGCTTGAACTTATGAATGGAGGCCTAAGGCAATGGCTTCAACCTTTACTGTTATCGAACATATTATTGTTTGGGAAACCAAGTTATCACAAATATAAATGATTAAAAAATATTACCTTATTTTAGCAGTATTCTTTTTATAGCTATAAATAGATACTACATTGGCAGTATGAATTAAACTAAATTTAATTTTATTAAATTTATTAAATAGACTACCTAAATTTTTGGATTCCCAAACATAGGTAAAGTTGATAATGTTGAAATATAAATAGTTTGTTAATTTAAATAATAAAGGTAGAAATGAATGTTTTTTTTAAAACTCATGTTTGAATTGATTAAATTATATTCTTTCTTAGCTAAATAAATTAAATGTATTCTAAATTTGGGCAGATTATTAATTTGTAGCCTAAACTCTATTTTTAGAATAATCTCCAGGAAATCTTAAGGCATTCTTATTGAAGAGAGGTATATTACGTTTGAGGAGAGTTTTGCATTTTATGTTAACATTAAGAAGAAGTCCTTTCCCAGGAAAGCCCCAGATGCCGCAGCATTTGCTCTAGCATTCAGAATTTTCCAACACCATTTATTGTTAGGCTTTAGTTTCCCTGAGAGGATTCTGGCTACAATTCACCCTTTTCATTTTAGTTATTAGTTTTATGTTGATGTATATGAGGTGTTATACTGAGGGAATGAAAGCTGGAGTTATCCCCCACTCCAAATCCTCCCCAAATAATACAGATTTGCCAGATTTATCTATCAAAGTTCCTGGAGCATTATCATACTAGAGTTCAGAATTTGTTTAAATTTTTGTAATAGAGATGTTGCAAAATTTGGTAAATTTACAGTTACTTCTCAGCAGTGCTGTTTTCAAAGCTCAAATATTTTAGGAAAGGTGTATACATCACAATTGAAAATTTTTTTTTGAAAGACCTACACTGAAGCAAATCCTGTGGTTCTAAACCCTTTAATCTGTAACCCAGAGAGCAAAATGATTTTCTTCCCATTTTTGTGAATACTTTCTTTGGTTAGAAATATCTGAACAATCATGTTTCCAAATGTAAAACAGTTTGTTCAGACATGAAACTGAATGTATATTCCAATTAGCTATTATAAAATTTATCGTTGGATCTGATGTCCCTGAGAAGGATGGCAGGTACTCTTTGTTTTCTTAATTATTGTGGTTTCTAGCCACTGAAAATAGGGTAAACGAAGTAAAAATGCCACCAATATTACTCTTTTATATACATTAAGAATTTAAAATTAAATATCTCCATTCCAACATTGTCTTTTAATCGCAAGTGGATTATTTTTGTTGCTGGTACCATGGGTGTGTTCGAAGAATACATTGTTTCATATAGTCATCCAGTGCCTGCAAACTCTCTATAGCAAGATGTGTTTTGTCCCTTTTTTACTACTCTTGACTTATGCTCTTTCCTTTTTCTTTGTTCTTTTCTCTTTCCAGGTAGACAGTAGAGTTTAGGACCATTTTTTTTGTGGTATATTTCACTGAGTAGCAATGGGAAAGAACATAGAGACACTGGGGAGAGAAAAGCCCTCATTGAATGGGCTTTTGCTAAGTCCGCAGCTTGATCAGCCACCTGGGGAACTTGGGCGCTCCACCACAGGAGGGGCTGTTTGTCTGTTAAGGATCATCTAGAACGGATTCACTTTCATTAACTTTGGTCATTTCTCAGTGGTTTTTAAATTTAAATGTTCCTCTCTATATCGTTTTGTAGTCTGTGCAGAGTCTGAGGGGCTTTTTAAGTGGTGGCTTTGAATCTTTGAAGCCTTGTTCTCCTTATTTCTTAGGAGTAATTTGGTTATTTCATATAGATGAACAATTAGCAGAATGTTTGAAAACCAGGTAAGGGAACACCTAGTTGAATTCCTTTACCTGAAGTTTAAAGATAATGCTCATTCCCATAAAAATTGTGTAAAGCCCTTGAAGTTGGAGCTTTTTAATAGGAAAGAAACAAAATGGTATTGAGTGATGGGTTTTTCTTTCAGGTTTTTGGGTGCGCTCCCTTAGATCTCATTGCATTGAGGATGTTTTCTTTTTAACCTTTGGGGTACAACTGGGTGATCACCTAGAGTGGTGTTCCTTATGCTCTCTTTTAATTATGTTTATCTGTGCTTTTAACAAACCTTAAAAAAAGATTTCAGATGTTACAAGTCTAATTAAAGAGACAGACAAAGCACAGTTTATACTGTAGATTTTTTCTGCAGTTCAATTAATCAGCATGTTTTCTCTTTTAATTAAAACCATTTTAGTAAATTAAAGCCCACAGCAAAACACATATATAATTTGTTTGTAATTAGCTCTTAATTGGTGGTAGTTGAAGCTTAGCACCCTTGGTTTCTTTCTTCATGATTGCCATTTTATTAGCAGCCAGTCATTAATTAATCTTTTTCTAATTAGCTTATAAAACTGTTGATGGCACATTATTGTAAATGTGATTTTAAGTTCAAAGCTTGTTAATAAGCTTTCTTAGAAGAACAGAGATAAAGAAATTGCTGAAAACAGTACTACAGTTCTTTAAAAAAAACTGTCTTTCTTATGGGGACTGTATAAAGCATCTAACGGCTTATGGTTAATTTTTTAATGCTTTTTTTTCCCCTTATGAATGGGATAAGTTGCCTGAGTATAAATGTCTATATCCAGGAGTAATTTCAACAGTATAACATCCTTTCTCTATCCTTTGGAATACTGTAATCTATGTATAATTTGAAGCCTTAATAGTCATCATTAAAACAGGTGTTATATAAACGATTGCACTATGAAATCAAAGTTGAGTATAGTATTTGAATCAAAGTATGTCTTCTCACACCTCATGGACCAAATACATATTTTCTAAAATAAATTGCAAGGTGAATCATATGCATACACAATATATGTGTATATAAATATATCTTTATGATGTGTTTTTAAAACAGGATTTCTTGGATTATGCTTTGAAAAAGAACCATTTGATTTTAACTGATAAGAAGTTGTAGGTTAAAAAAAAAATAACAGGTGTTTGTACAATTGTGCATACACATAGACCTGCATAGTACACAAACATGCAAACCTGTGCATGCACATTTGAAGATGAAAATGAAATTAGACAATTTCCTATAACAGAGAAAATGACTTGATTTAAAGTCAGAGTTTAAATGACTGAATATGGCTTAGCTTATTTGCTGTCATCAGAGCTTTGGCATCTCAGGTATGGCAATGGAGAGAAAGGTACCAATCCAAATGTAGACATCCTGAATTTACTATAGCATATGCTGTATTAAATTGTGGTTTAGTAAAACACATTAGCTGCACCATATTCTTTATTGAAATATACTACTGATTCTAACTGCCTGGCCTTCTGAGCTGTTTATCAATATTAGTGCAAAGTTTTGAAAGTTATAAAAAAGTAAAGCATTATCAGTCATTGGTAGTGCTTTTTATTTGCATTTTGAACTTTCCATGTTATTTCAACTTTAGCTATTTCTTTGCTTGTTTTAAAGAAGGCATTTTATGATGCCATCCAAGAGACACTAGAAAGGGATAGCTGACAAGGAAAAAATTAAAAATTGGATAAAAAGTAAATGAATAATGTCATATTACCAAAAAGATGAGAGGCTAATTTGTGCCGACTTTTTGCTAATTTTGTTCAAGCCTCAAAATGAGGAGCTGTCACCCGTTCTGTGTAGCACTGATGACAGTGCCAATGATCCATGAAATAAGCTGCCGCTGGCTTTGTTCTGATAAGAATGAACAAATCTGCACAATGTTCGGCTCCCAGAATCTCATTTTCATACTTGCATGCAGGCTAAAAGAAATAAGCTGTTTGCAGGCTTGATTAATCAGACATTGGAGGGGTTTTTGTCTCTTTGATCTCTTTCGTCTCCTAGGTAACTTGCTTGACATTAATGTTGAGCTTGAGTAAAGACAATCAGGAATTGTCGACCAAACTGATATAAAAATTAAAGACCTTAACACTTTAAGTACTTTGGTAATGGTTCCGCTTTACTTCAGAAAACATCTGTTTTCGTTTAATTAAAGAACAAAAGAGAATGGCATAAATATTTTTCATAGAGACCTATTATTCCATAAAAGTTTAAAGTATGATAATTGGTATTTTTAAATAAGTGCCTTGAAAGTGTTCAAAAGGGGGGAAACTTCACAAATCTGTTACAAGCTAGTAATTTTGAGATGAGTAAAATATTTTATGAAATGGATAAGAAGTTTACAGTTATGCTGGATTAAGCTGTTTGAATCAGATGCCTCAAATGATTATCAGCAAACTTTAGAATGGCAAGGTTTAGCAAGGAAAACGAACTTTATTTTGAAAGTTTGTCTTTTAAAAAATCTCTCCTATGTTACAAGATGTGCCATTATATCTATTTTACAACCCAATATGATTTACAACATGCTAAACCTGTAAAATTGAAAGGAATTAAAAAAATGTCGACGTGCATTTGCTTGAGGTTATGCAGACGCCTTTACAAATCTTCCAAGTGGCTGTAAAGATGAATGCCTCAAGGGTCCAGCCAGGGCCCTGCTTTTCCAACCAGCTAAAGCCCTTATCTTAAATCCAAGCAAAGTACCATTAATCTTTTTGAAAGACCTTTTATGGCTTTTAATATATCCCAAATTAGAACATTTTACACCCTTGGTTCCTGAAATATGGTGATAAAAAGCCTTTAGAGCTTAATTTTCCTTACCGCTTGCTCTGACCAATTTGCAGTTCTTTGTGATAATGTTTAGACACCTTAATTAAAATGCAGCAAAATATTGGATGTTCTATATGGAAAATGCTGATACTTAAGCTACACATACAAGAAATTCTGTATGTATTTTTATTCATTTTAAAAAATTTCTTCCCATATTGTGTTGCTGTACTTATCTGATGACCTGAAACAGATTTTTAACATAAAAACATTGGCCAATCTTTTGTGATGTTTACACTGGGCATGAAGATGCATTTTTCTTTCTGCAGAAGCAAAGGGGTTCTTGTTGGCCTATGTTATTTGTTTGTAACACTGAAACATAGCACGATACCCGTTTATCTTATGAAACTCAGGTTGGTCACTGTGCCTGGGAAAATGCGTTTCTTCTCAGCTGTCTCTTCCATAGAAGATCTTATTAGCCTTCCATATTTCCAAAGACTTCCTTTTTTGTCTCCATGGGAGTAAGCAAAACATTCATTTTAAGCATATTAAGGACACAAAGTTGATAATGATTTATCATCATCATTATACGCCAGAAGATTCTTTCTGTAAAATACATAGACCAGGCTTGTTTAATCTTTAGCAGTTGAAGAACATTCCATTTAACCTAATCCAAGGCAAAATGCAGTTAGGAAATACACCTCTGACACTAACAGGTCTGTTTGAAAGTGTGGCCTATGTACCTAATCACTTATTATATTTACTTAGTCCAACAGATAATGAAACCCTTTCACGTAAATAGGTATTTCATGTATTGTAATGAACTATTTTTAACAAGTTTATAGTATGTCTTATGGAACATTTTCTAAATCTTAACTGTGATGCCAATTGTGCTGAATTTGGCCTTAATGCTACTAGAAAACTAAAAACTTTTATATTCTTAAAGTATATGACATTTGGAGATGAAAAGTCTCATTTAAATCAAATGACTGTCCAGACACACTGAAATATTCTTTGGTCTGTCTATCTCAAATTCAGAAAACCCGTATTGGGGAATTTCAGTAAGTAAAACATGTAAGCTACATTTTAATTTACAACAGTTGTGGAAAATTTGTCACGTGATTAATGGTACATGGCAAATGTGGTTCAGATCATTTTCATTTCGTACTCAAAGTATAGACTTAATTTAAATATAGGATGAATTAGCTGGTGGGACTACATTTTGGGAGGTGCTCTTGGTGAAACTATATTATATATCAAATTCATTTGATATATAATACATAGGAATATGGTTACATAGAAAAATATAGAGTTCTGTGTTTTACCTTTTGGAAGGTGGGGGGCAGAAGAAACTAAGTATTCTACACAAATGTGGAGATACTTAGCACACATCTTAAGCACAGGTAGCAAGCGCATTTTATGACAGTAGGCAGTTTATTAGTTCTGACCAGAGGGCTGTGGGCAGTAATGATGTGTGTCACTTCTGGACTAATGCATTTATAAGAGCTAGTGTAAGACTGTCTAGCTGTCTCTTCCTCTGCCACAGCGAACTTGAAAGCCACATGTTGAGGTGCTGGTGTCACAAGGTAGAGAGAGCCCACCGGTCCACAGCCGACTTTAACTGAAATAGGAATAAAAGTTCAGCCAGTGAAATTTGGGGATTTGTTGGATACTGCAGTTTTGAGTAGCCTGAACTGACAGGTGCTACCCTGATTTTTATGTTTACTGGGTAGTTCTTGGATAGATAAATGGGTAGTCCTTAGTGGGTGGGAAATGCATCTTAATGATAAATTATGCACAGCATCCTTCCAAGGTTTCCTTTTCTCTTTAGATGATGATGCTATAGCTCTTTGATTCTTAGCCTTTTTTTAGTTGACTTTGATTAACTTTTCTAGGGTAAAGAGTTGAAAATGAGAAGAGAACCAAGAGCACAATGCCAGTATTAAAGCAGTCAGTGTACCTGGCAATCCCGTCTTCCCAGCCTCCTACTTTGAACATTAGCTGTTTTGTTCAGTGCTGTATCTCCAAGTGCCTGGCAGAATAATGCATTTGTGCCTTCCTCATATTTGTTGAATGAATGTTGTCCTTGTGAACCAAAGATGACTACCTGTTTGTTTCATCCTAAAGGAAACTCTTCTCCCAGATGAGCTAGAAGAAACAATGGAGCACGTCAAACCTCACTTTCCTCGATTGGCTTCTCTTTTTACACTCTTTAAGGTGTTCTTAGCTCCCTACCCCACCTCGCTGTTGGCAAGCAGATGCGTAAAACTTGTGCTTTAATATGTTGACTAGAGAGCGGCTTCCATTTAATATGTCGACTTTCTTTATGAGGTCTTTTTTTCCTCCTCCACAAAGCTGCTGCCCACTAGGCACAGGGATAGAAAAGGAAAAAAGCACCAAAAAGAGATTTTTCCTTTTGTTGTTTAACCTGGGTTCTTCACATATACTTTTGAGCCATCCATGTAGGTGGGGCATTTTTAAGATGAGCCCACCAAAACTGGAAGATGACCATACACCTCCTGGAGACCATCACTGAGGAGCAATTCCATGACCAGAGAGCCTTGTAGGACAGAGTGTGGTGACTGCAGGTCATGGCATGGAAGCTGGGGGGCTGGAGAAATACGAGACTGCTTTAGGTTGAGTTCAAGAAGACTTCGCAGCAGGGGCAGGGGTGGGTAGTGCTGGCAGGCGGAGGGTTTGGTCAGTAGGAGGCTTTGTTTCGATTGGACCTTATAGGACTGGGGTAGTTGGGCTTGAGGAGCATGAACAGGGACCTGCAGAGGGAACGTCTAGGTACTGTGGTCCTGGTGCCCAGCCTTCTCACCTTTAGCACACAAAATATTCTTTATTCCGTCAGTGAATTAAATGCTGTTGCCCATCATACAAAATACTTTTATGAAGCAGTAATTAGCTTTCCCATGTTTTATTAATCACGTCTACGACTGCCAATCAGAGCTTCAGATCAGCATGAGATAACTGATGTGACCATACTGAGTTGCTGTAATTCTAGCCCAGAGCAAAGAAACTTGATGTCTCTGTCAGTCTGTGCAGCCTTATCAGGGATAAATTACTGTTTGGCCTACTGAAATGCTGAAATAGCTTCAAGATCTTCATCACAACCCTTGTGGGCCCTTGAGGGGCTTCTGTTTGGGAAGGATTTCCATACAGTAGAGAAATATGGGCCACATCTCTGCATTTGTTATACTTTGGTTGTTCAGTGGGGCCTGAGCATAAGAATTTCAAATTTGTAGATAAGGCATTCCTACCCACAAGTTCTCAAGTATTTGTATTAACATTGTTAATTCTTGTATTAGCTGGAATATTTTCACCTCTTTTTCTCTTCTTCCCTTTTGTAATTCTTAGCTTGGTGTAAAAATTGCCAAAGCGGTTGCCTGCCACAACTTTGTAAAAGCCAAAAAGGATGCTGAAAATTCACAGGCTGTTCGAAAGAAGAAGAAACTGGCATGGGGGTAAGTTTATTCAAGACTTTTAGTACTAACCCAACTAACCAGAGGAATTACAGTAAAATCGTGTGATACATTTTGTGTATCCAGTTTGTATGTAATTGTTACTCATTTTATTCATTGTGTCTTTGAATGTTTATAAGATTGTAAATACTGGGGGCAATTTTTCATCCTTTTTTGATGCTCATTTTGTAATCAACGGGATATGTGAAAATTTTATAAGTATTTTGCTTTGGCACTTGGTAAACATGTTACTTTAGTAAAGTATTTAGAAATAAATTGGTATTTTTATGTTCTTCATTTTAGATTTGAAGCAAAGAAGAGATGGGAAACCAAAAGCAACATGGGATATATGTAACTTGTTAGTTCTTCAAGACATACAAATCTTTACTTGCATTTTTTCCTTGACTGCTCAATTGCTTGATTTACTATGATTTTCTTGCTTATGTTAACAATGCCAGGAAATTGATAGAAGTAGAAAAAATAAGCATAAAATTTAGGAGTTGATTTTCAAACCTTTTCAGTCTTTTTCTAAAGAGTTTATTCTATTGAAGTGAATGAAATGGAGCATTCTATTACTTGTACAAGAAATCTAAGCATACTTGCGGAAAAAAAGAGATAGGATTTTATTTATTTATTTACATAGGACTCCAGTATAAAATTGATTTTACTTTTCATCTATTTGGTGTAGCATAGCCAATGAGCTCCTTATATTTTCTTATCTGTACTCAGTGTAAATGTACTTATTCTGGAATTATGTTTTTAAGATAGACATCTGTTTATTATGCATTAGTCATGAGCGCAAGAAAGTCTTGATTGATACTGTACTTACAACTGACTAATTATCTTATTGTTAGAAAAGTAATTATTGGTTCCTTATTAGAAGCAGTAGAGTTGATATTTCACAATCAAATAATAAAAGCAATCCATTAATTTTTGTATCTCTCCGGATAAAATACTGTGGTTTTTAAAAAAGGACAAAATGTTGTATTTTGGAGGATGATTTAAATTCAGCTCTGCCTAGAAATTGCTTCCTAAATACCTCTCTCAGCCATGTCATTCTTCATATTATGAGATGGTTCTTAGAAGAGAAAATGGGATAATTGTATTGGACAGTTATGACTCAAGACAATATATCTTTGACCCATCTAAGAACATGGTTTGATTATTTTTACTCCTCTACCCCATTAGTCCTTGAGAACTGAGTGAATTAATGAGGACAGAGAGGACTGGTGCCATGGGAAGTCGTTTGGTCCGATGTGTATTTCACAGTCCTAACTAGAAGGGCTCTGAGAAATCATATAACAAGCTGGCCAACAAGACCATCGCTGGATGCTGTGATTTTTGGCAGGCCTTTGGTATTTTGGCACCTCCCTTCTTGGTGCTCAGTAGAGGTGAAGAACTGCTTATCCCGGTTTTCATCAGCTCCCCTTCCTTCATTAGCCTTCATCAGAGGTTTTCTAGCTGTCTGATAGAAACTCTCTGGTTTGGTAATATAAATTCAGGAACACAGAAAGTAAGTCATGGTTATAATTATATATGTATATATATTTTTTTACTTTGTTATTTTTAGATTTACAATAGTAACAAAATTTTACTAATTTATGGTGGCATGTTTAAAGTTTTTTCTATCTTCTGTTGTAAATGAATAACCAGTTGCTATCTAAGAGAACATCTAAGAGAATATCTAAGAGAAAAATATTTTGCTTGCACTTGGGTGTGAAAAGCCAGTATAGAGAAAGCAAGATTTTAGGAGATTGTATATCAACTTAAGGAATTCATCATGAAAAGGTGTCCAGACCAAATATTGGAAAATCTTATATTTCATGATTTAACATTCCCTGTTGCATTTTATAGATATGATCATATAGTGTTTACCTATAGTATCTCATTTCAGACCCGTAATAGGTGAATGCAAACTTATAGGAACCTCTCCTCTAAAAAATCCACTGTGGATATCTACTATACAATCCTGGTGTTTTGTCTGAAACGTTTAAAAATGTTATCTTTGAGCAGGCAGTAGTATAGATACTCTCATGCATGGGTCCCCCAAGACTGGCATTTTCCTGCAAGCCTATGCCTCATTTTTCCTGTATCCACTTTCTTAGAGCATTTGGTACCCCTGCAGGCATGTTTCACCACTCTGTTGAGGCCTTGCCCGAGTGGTCTCCCCTAGGGTCCGATTTGGGGGCCTCTGACCTGAAGTCCAGTCGTTAAAGCCCTTCTTCAGCCTCTCCTGGTGCCAGTGATTACCCACTCCGCCCTACTCAGAGCTGCTGGTGGAGATGGGAGCATTTGCACTGAATGGAAGGCATTGTGGTGGAATCAGGGGTAGCAGTGAACTCTTTGGATAAGACATCTCATTAGACTCAGCTCCTTGGAGGCTTGGGTTGTGAAAAACATTATGGAACAGCAGAACAGGGGGTGGGAGGGAAGGATTTGGAGAAGAGTTGGGGACCAGTTGTCTCGGGTTAGCCCTGCTTGCACATTGTTTGGGACCAGTTTTATTTTTCAGCTTTAATTTGAATTAGACATTTTACTCATTAAAGCAATAAAATGGGAACATTATTCTTAGAGTACCCATGTTGCCAAAAAAAAGGTAGTCATTTGTCTTCTCCATCTGGTCACAGCAAAATAAGGATTCTTTTTGGATCAGTAATAACTTCAGTCCCTGAAGCTTTAACATGTGCATTTACTACCACTAGAATGCCTGAATTAGATTAGTGATGTAAATGTCAATTATTGTTAACTGAGATTAATATGTTTCAGGCCATTGGTATGGCATTAATGTAACCATGATTTACTGTTTAAGTACTTCAGGCTAAAACAACTTAACCAAAGAACAGTAATTTTAAGCTTTGAAAGCAATGGTTCTGAGAAGTGAAGTTGGTAGTACATTCTTGTTTGGGAGCCTCGGGATGTTTCTGATTTTCAGCAGAACATTCTATTTCTTTCACCAAAAGGAGAGTTTGAATATATAATCCCAGGTTTGCTATAATTAGTTCTGATGACAGAGTTAAATACCTTGGCCTAAACTGTAAATCAGTAGTTACACGGGTTTCTGCAACTGGTCATAAATCTCAAACTCCATATTTTAACCACACTTACTATTTTAGAGAGACAACTAAGAGTGGGGCAGGCCAAGGGCAGAAATAAAATGTTATCTAAACTTTGCATAACAGTTTAGAACCTCACATTTAAAATCTGCTGATTTTCCTGATCCCTTTTGTCTAAAATGTTATCTTTTAAATATTTTAATAACCTAACTTATTCTTCACTTTGATAAGACAAGTTTGAATTTAATTCTTAAAATATGAGTAATTTTCAAAATATCCAAATCTTCATTTGTTAGGTAAAGATACCACTTTTTAAGAAATTTATGTCCTGCCATGATATAAAAACTATAGTATAAAGTTAATATTTAAATAAGATACCAGTTTTGTGTTTTTTTAAAAGATAAGGTTTGTGGGAAACAAGGTAATGTTATGTCAGACCTCATTTTGGAATTAACTTAGTGAAACCTAGTAATCAAATTCAGAACCAACTGAAACAATTCAAGTTTTTCCATGTTGGCAAAAGTCGCTTTTATTTTTAGTATCTGGCAGAGCAACAAATGCTTTGCGTGTCAGTTTAATATTGTTTCAAGCCAACTGTTTATTCATTGGCTTAAAATTTACACTCTGCTACAGTTTTAGCCCTGACTTTCATGAAACAAATAGTAGTATTTGGACAAAGTATGTGCATGAAAACCCTTTTCCAAAACCAAATGTAGATTGGTATTTGTAGCATTAGTGCCTTTTAACATGGTCATGGATCTGAAAGACTTGAAAAAGTATAAGGTATAAAAACCCAGAGCAAAGCATGTCAAGGAATTAGTTTTTATTATGAAGTAACCAGAGCGTCTTTCTAGGTTTTTAGATTTAATTTAGTGAGAGACTTTCAGCTAGAAAGTGCAATGTATGTAAATTTCAAATAACCGTCAGAAGATTATTTATTATATATCTATTCTTGATCTCTGTAGCATATTGAGACAATGGGACCCTTTTTCCATTTTTCAGGGTGGGATGCTCTGTAGATTTTGATAAAATAGCAAAACTGCATTCTTTAGTCTTCATTATTTTATCCTTCTTCTACACTGCTCACCTTTGAAGAAAAAATGCATGCACCTTCTCAGTGCTGTAGCTGTTATCTGCATGCAGACTTCTGATAGTTGCCTGTAGTCAGGACCATGGCAGCGTGCAGCAGATCGAGGTTTTCATGAGGATGCTTAGGAAAGAGCTGCCAAGCCATTGTGTTCTGGTGTTGAAATGAAGTGTGTTGCTTCTTCAGTATCTCCTACTCACTTGTGAATATTCTGGAGATACGTGTTCAATTCAGAGTAATGGTGCTGTCAGAGTAGCTTCCTGCTACATTGGCCTTAGGGATCTCTATCCTTGGGATGCAACTATGTAGCCTTTTGGTGGAACTCTCCATTTTGCTGTGATTTTAGATGGTGCTTGTAAAATTAAGGATCGGCTGAGGGATAATTATGTTTTTATTAGTTTTAGTAACTCTTTTTAGACTCAGGTAGAGAAGACATAGAAGTTTCCCAAGTGAAATGATTGAATTGAGGTACATGCCATTTATACTCAGACAAGTTTCTTAAGGAAGTACAGAATGAAAGGGGTAGCAGGGGCAGTGCCCTAGAGAAGCCTCGGCTCCTGGGTGCCATGCCAGGTTTCCTCCTGTGCCTGCTCACTGCGTCACTCCAGAAGCCGCAGCCCATACCTCCTGCAGGGCCCATGGGCTGCCTCTTGCTGAATTGCTGCAGGGGGCCTGCTGTGTGACAGGTATGGACTGAGGTAATCTTTTCCCACCTCTAATTTCTGAAGGGTGTGTCTGTCCAGTTATTACTTGTTCATTGAACTTACAGGTTTAGAAACCAACAGCCCCAGTACAAGCTGTAATTATTGATGTCTGTTTCATATTCATGTGTAAGTTCTGGCATCTGATCAAGAAGTTAATATATCATTTCATCTTCAGGCTGAATGTGCCTCAGCTCTGAATGATTTATCGTTTGATGGATAGTATACAGTTTTGACTCTCCAGAATTTAAAAAGTGTTTTCATTTGTAATGTGGTGGTACTAGAAGTAATAACGAATATCACAAGAAATAGTAAAACAATGAAGGCTTGCGTTTCTTTTCAGTTCCTCCCAGCATAATACCTATTACTGAACACCTACCATATGTCAGAGAGTAAGCTAACTCGAGGACACAGAGATGAGTTAGCACAGTCTTATGGGCAATGTATGTAACCCATGTTTTGGCAACTTGATTTTTAAGTGTGCTATTAGAAAAAGTGACTTTTTCTCTGCCGAATACAAAGGAATAAGCTATATGTATTAACTTATAACCTAGACTGAAAAGTTTTAGTTACATAGCTACACATTCTCCCCGGAATGAGGAGTTTCCTGGTTGGGCAGCTAGCTGTAGTCACTCACTAGCTTAGCGACCGGTCCACAAATGCTCACCTCAAGTCAGTTGGCACCCTGAGTTTCACCCTATTTCTTAAGTTCACTGTAGAGGTAAACATTGCTGAGGTGAATACAACTGTTTTGCACAACACTCTGTAATTTTAAGCTTTTAAGTTTTTCTCAGACTGTCAACATGCCCTTTATGTTGGAATGTCTGTGTCACAGTGCCTGCCCTATTGTGGTGGTTTAAACTGCTGCAAAACATGTCCCCCAGCATATGACTCAAACTCAATACTTAAGTTTATTTCTTGTTCAAGGGACAAAGGAGGTAGTTCCTGTCAACAGGGGACTCTGCTTCATGTGGCCCTTCAGAGACCCAGACTGTCCTTAGTAACCCTGGGTGTCCCCATCTCAGCTGCAAGGGAAAAGAACATGGAAGAACACTCATGGGAAGTCATGGGCCTGGCCTGGAAGCAGAACACATTGCTTCTCACTTTGCGCTGCTAGAACTGGACTGCTTCGCCGCACCTACTTGCAAGAGAGGCAGGGCAGTGCAGGCTGGGAGAAGGAGAGAAAGTGAGCAGACAAAATGAGCAGAACTTAATTCTTTAGTCTTTATAATTCTCCCTCTGCACTGCTCGCCTTAAAAGAAACACACGTTCTCAGTGCTGGAGCTGTAATCAGCCCACAGACTGGTGAGGAAGAAGAGGAAATACATTTTAGTGAAGAGCTAGCAGTGTCTGCCACATTGCCTCGGTCATGTAAGACCTGGACTTGGAGTAGTGACCAAGTTCTGCTGAGGCATGATGGTGAATAGCACAAATTGCTGTTTTTGATTTGATGAAGTGAGCATTAAAAATTTTTTTTATTAAGGTATGATTGATATATACTCTTATGAAGGTTTCACATGAAAAAACAATGTGGTTACTACATTTACCCATATTAACAAGTCCCCACCCATACCTCAATGCAGGCACTGTCCATCAGTGTAGTCAGATGCCACAGATTCACTATTTGTCTTCTCTGTGCTACACTGTTTTCCCCGTGATCCCCTAACACCACGTGTACTAAACATAATACCCCTCAATCCCCTTCTCCCTCCTCCCCAACCCTCCTACACCCCTCCCCCCCACCCCTCCCCTTTGGTAACCACTAGTTTCTTGGAGTCTCTGAGTCGGCTGCTATTTTGTTCGAAGTAAGCATTTTTATTTGGAAGTGTTGACAGTACTGATCAAAATAGTCACTCCTGTTTCCAGGTAATGTGCATGGTAGAGGCCCCAGGGATCTACTGTGATGTATGGTAGGTGCTGAAACAGAATTACATGCTCCATGAGGCTCAAATGATACTGTAGGTGCCACGTATGGAAAGTCATTGGAGGCTTTATGGCCGAGGCAATGTTTTGTATTAAGTCATAAGGGGTAATTGGGACCACAGCCAGGAGGCCAACTGAAGCACGAGTATCTGGGGCAGGAGGAGCATTGGAAGCACAGCAGGGATTTTAGCAATGGGATAGTATGTGAATATGGAGGCTCAGCAGCAGGATGGTGACCTGAGAGGGTGGCTGGAACCCATCTGCACACAGCTTGTGAGATAGGCTAGGGAGATTGGATTTGAGTCTCTAGGGAGTGAGGGGACACCGACATACATTAATTAGCAAGGAAGCAAACTTACTTATAAGGAAGGGTGGGTTGGAAGGCAAAATGAGAGGCTGGTTAGATTGTTGCAATAGCCTGAGGAAGAGATGAGAATCTAAACCTAGAATTGAGAGGGGAACATGAATACTGGAGGTGTTCAGGTGAAAGGTTTGGCAGGACTTGGTGACTGGACAAGGGTGGGGTGGGGCTGGATGCCAACGGTTGGCAGTGTGGGCTGAGGAAGGTAGTAGGAGAGCAGGAAATGTAGGTCATATTTAGTGATCTAGTCATAGTCATGCCAAATCAGACAGAAATCGAAGTCACACTTAGCAATGTAGGCCATATTTAGACACACTGTGTCAAGGTATACCTGTGGAATTTCCTTCTGGACATGTGAAGTGGGCTGTGTATGTACAGCTCTGGAGGTCAGAAAAGAGCATTATTGCAGAAGACAGGTTGAGGGAAAAGGTTTTAAAAGATGGCACGTCAATAGTGACAAGTGTTGCTGAGCCATCAAGCAAGCTAACGGCGGGGAGAGGACCGTTCAGGTGAGCTTTAGCCCTGGTGGTCTTGGCTGTGAGATTCAAGGCGTGATTGCAGCGGGTGGTGCCTTTGAGTTTCCTAGAAGCAGTATATCCGATGTCTTGTGAAAGTTATTTACAAAGGTGTCAATTTCTGGAAAAACTGTCAGTGAGGGAGTAGAATCTACAATGAAGGGAAAGAGCTGGAAAAGCCTTGTCTCTGCAAAGCCCCCTTGCAGCAAAGGAGCTGGCCTCTTACTCCCTCGTCTCACCAGTCAGTGTCTGTGGGCTGCCCCTGGGCTGGAGGGGCATCACTTCCCTGGGCGAGGCGGCTTCCCTCAGTGGTGCGCAGTTTTCTGGAGACGAGCATAGCTGTGAACTGTTAGCAGCCAAAACAGCAACTGGGAGATGGGTACATGATCCAGTAGAGGGGAAATGTGGGGAGTGTGTGTGTGTGAGCAGGTGCACATGCACAGACCGTCCTGACCATGGCTGTTGGGCCTCAGTCTATCCAGGGGAAATGATTTTGACAAGCAGTGTGGGGTGGTGGGTTTGAAATCAGGAGGGTTTAAATAATCCGCACCTCGCCTGGTGTCATGATTAATGAGAAGTAGATAGGACAGATAGTGCTAGATGGAAGCCTGCTGGACTTGAAATCCTAAGTGTCGAGATTATTGATTCCAAGAATAAATTAAACTCTTTAATAACCCTCTCGGGTAGTGGGAAAACTAGTGAGCTGTTTTAAAGATTTTAAAAAATTCAACTATAAAAACTAGTGAGCTGTTTAAGAATTTTAAGAAATTCAGCCATACAGTGGGAGTGGGTCCTATACAAGGTTTTGGACAGTGGAAAAGGTAAAAAATCAAAACCAAGTACTACTATAGGGTATATGCTTAAATATGTAGTTAAAGAGATCTGGATACAGGTAGACACATAAATACAGATACAGAGAGAAGTGGATCCTCCCCCAAATTCCATAGAACCTCATCCCATTAACACAAATTTCTATGGTCAAATATGTTCAGGGAATTGTATTGTTATTGCCACTGTGACCTTGACAGTGCCCCTCTCAGCAAATCAAGGGCTCTGAGAAGTCAATACACCCCTGTTGATCTTTGTTTATCACAGTGCTTCTCAAATTTGTTTAAAAATATGATGGTTTTTTTCACCTACCGTTTATTAACAATCCGCATATGTAGCCACAACATTCTGGGAAACACAAATCTAACTATACAGTATCTATGGAACAGTAACCTTTCACTGAATCTAAGAGTTCTCTTGCTCTGGGATCCTGTCTGGGAAGGGCTTCTGGGCCTTCCCCATTCTGTGTTTGTGCTGAATCCCTTCCATCGCTGTCTAGCTGAATCCGTCCTTTACTTGAGATTCATCTTAAATCCTCATACTCCCAAGTTTTTCTTGACATCTCCCTCCAAGGCATGGAAACCACATCCTCTGCACCTTACATAGATTCTGAGTCCAGCCCATGCTTACTGAATCTCTGAGCATGCAGTTTGGAGCTGCTGTTTTGTTTGAAAGCTCTGAGGTGATTCTTATGCAGCCAGCCTGGCACAGGATTGCAGGTCAAAGTTATGTGGATGATGAAGGGATGGATGGGTAGGTGTGTGAGTGGGTGAATAAATACATACTTGGTCCTTCCAGTTAAACCATTTGAAGTCTTGATTTTATTAAATATTCATGATTGATTGAGAACATAAGCCTTGGAACTATGAAAAAAATTTTAAACACTTTGAGAATTCAGTGTTGTATGCACTCCTGCCAAAAAGAGACACCTTAAAGACTCCACTCCAAAACTACTAGAACTAATACTGGAATTCAGCAAAGTTGCAGGATACAAAATTAACACACAGAAATCTGTGGCTTTCCTATACACTAACAATGAACTAATAGAGAAATCAGGAAAACAATTCCATTCACAATAGCATCAAAACGAATAAAATACCTAGGAATAAACCTAACCAAGGAAGTGAAAGAACTATACCCTGAAAACTATAAGACACTCTTAAGAGAAATTAAAGAGGTCACTAACAAATGGAAGCTCATCCCATGCTCCTGGCTAGGAAGAATTAATATCATCAAAATGGCCATCCTGCCCAAAGCAATATACAGATTCGATGCAATCCCTATCAAATTACCAACAGCATTCTTCAGTGAACCGGAACAAATAGTTCAAAAATTCATATGGAAACACCAAAGACCCCGAATAGCCAAAGCAATCCTGAGAAGGAAGAATAAAGTGGGGGGGATCTTGCTCCCCAACTTCAAGCTCTACTACAAAGCCACAGTAATCAAGACAATTTGGTACTGGCACAAGAACAGAGCCACAGACCAATGGAAAAGAATAGAGACTCCCAATATTAACCCAAACATATATGGTCAATTAATATACGATAAAGGATCCATGGACATACAATGGGGAAATGACAGTCTCTTCAACAGATGGTGCTGGCAAAACTGGACAGCTACATGTAAGAGAATGAAACTGGATCACTGTCTAACCCCATACACAAAAGTAAATTCGAAATGGATCAAATACTTGAATGTAAGTCATGAAACCATAAAACTCTTAGAAAAAAACATAGGCAAAAATCTCTTAGACATAAACATGAATGACCTCTTCTTGAACATATCTCCCCGGGCAAGGGAAACAAAAGCAAAAATGAACAAGTGGGACTATATTGAGCTGAAAATCTTCTGTACAGCAAAGAACACCATCAATAGAATAAAAATGTATCCTACAGTATGGGAGAATATATTCATAAATGACAGATCCGATAAAGGGTTGACATCCAAAATATATTAAGAGCTCACACACCTCAACAAACAAAAAGCAAATAATCCAATTACAAAATGGGCAGAGGAGCTGTATAGACAGTTGTCTAAAGAAGAAATTCAGATGGCCAACAGACACATGAAAAGATGCTCCACATCGCTTGTCATCAGAAAAATGCAAATTAAAGCCACAATGAGATATCACCTCACACCAGTAAGGATGGCCACCATCCAAAAGACAAACAACAACAAATGTTGGCGAGGTTGTGGAGAAAGGGGAACCCTCCTACACTGCTGGTGGGAATGTAAATTAGTTCAACCATTGTGGAAAGCAGTATGAAGGTTCCTCAAAATGCTCAAAATAGAAATACCATTTGACCCAGGAATTCCACTTCTAGGAATTTACCGTAAGAATGCAGCACTCCAGTTTGAAAAAGACAGATGCACCCCTGTGTTTATTGCAGCACTATTTACAATAGCCAAGAAATGGAAACAGCCTAAATGTCCATCAGTAGATGAATGGATAAAGAAGATGTGGTACATATACACAATGGAATATTATTCAGCCATAAGAAGAAAACAAATCCTACCATTTGCAACGACATGGATGGAGCTAGAGGGTATTATGCTCAGTGAAATAAGCCAGGCGGAGAAAGACAAGTACCAAATGATTTCACTCATCTGTGGAGTATAAGAACAAAGAAAAACTGAAGGAACAAAACAGCAGCAGAATCACAGAACCCAAGAATGTACTAACAGTTACGAAAGGGAAAGGGACTGGGGAGGATGGGTGGGAAGGGAGGGATAAGGGTGGGGAAAAAGAAAGGGGGTATTATGATTAGCATGTATAGTGTTGGGGGGGTGGTACGGGGAGGGCTGTGCGGCACAGAGAAGACGTGGTGATTATACAACATCTTGCTATGCTGATGGACAGTGACTGTAGTGGGGTGTGTTGGGGGGGACTTGGTGAAGGGGGAGCCTGGTAAACAGTGTTCTTCATGTAATTGTAGATTAATGATAGCAAAAAAAAAAAAGACACCTTAAAATGCTACATATATCATATAAAAATCTAGTAGGTTGAAAAACCATTGTTTTCATTACTCTTTCTATACGATGCTCTTGGAAGCCACACACACATTATACCTGTTTTATGGATGAGGAATCTGAGATGCTGGAAGATTTAAGAGAGAGCTCTGAAGCTGTACCTCTAGCATCAAAGAGCCGAGGTTAGAACCCAGGCCAGCCCTTTGCTCTTTCTCACTATTCCAGTGATTCCCCAAGTATGATCCATGTACCACCGGCAAGCAGAAGAATCATTTGTTAAAAATGTCATTTCCAGGGTTCCTGTCTGGGATAGGGCCTTGGATTCTGCATTTCCTAGGCTCCTGTGTGCATACTAACATTAAAGGATCATTGTCTTGCTACAGGGGGAAGCTGGAGAGGAAAGAAAAGCCAATGAACTTGTACGTGTCTTATCGCAAACTATAGGGAGGGAGATGTGTCATGCAGTATAAGTATGGAGTCTAATTCCATTAATGTAAATGGTCATATCCCCAAACAGGCTGGCTCTACTCAGCAAACTACTTTGGTTTTTTTTTTTTAAAGTACCAGAAAGAAAGGT
This sequence comes from Manis pentadactyla, assembly GCF_030020395.1. Lineage (NCBI taxonomy): Eukaryota > Metazoa > Chordata > Mammalia > Pholidota > Manidae > Manis > Manis pentadactyla. Next base: position 128,496,438 of record NC_080026.1, on the reverse strand, counting down.
TCCATCTCAAAGAATTCAGTTGAAATCCTTGTTTGGTACTTGCTTCCTTGCCAGCAGTGCTCAGAAATAAAAGAGAAAATCCAAAGTCCATGTACATAGAAGTTCTAGTCCCCATGGCAGAGGGCTGAATTAAAGTCCTCAGATGTTTTTCTGCACCTTGGAAGGCATTTTTATAAAATTCCTTAGTTATCAGAAGTGGATCCAACAATTCTTGACAAAAGCTTTGTAAGTTGGGTAGCTTCAGGAGCAAGCTGCCTTCTTCAGGATTCAGTGTCCTGTTCCTTTGCTTCTAGCCTTGTGGCAGTAAGGACTGCTCAGGGACGGGGGCACTAGAGCATTCTCCAAAGTTAAGGGCAGGTAGCAGAACCTGGAAAATGATTTTCCCCCATTTTCTTTCCTGAGTCTTAGTAAATATGTGTTGAGGGCTTGTTTTGTGCCAGACACTATAGTTGAGGATATGGCACTGAACAAAACGGAAAATTGAGCTTCCTGGAGCTCAGATTCTAGTGGGGAAGACAGATAATAAACTATACAACATCACAGTGGTTCCCAAAGTGGCATTTGGGTCCAGCAGCACCCGGGAAAGGTAGAAATGGACGTTCTCAACTTCCAGGCCAGACCTGAGTCGGAAAACTGCTGTCACAAGCCCTCCAGGTGATTCTTATGCACACTCAAGTTTGAGAACCACAGTGCTGTCGCATGGTGAGAAGCTATGAAGAAAAAGAGGGGCATTGCTGATACCAGCCAATGTTAAAATAGTGAAGCAGTTAGACACTGAACTTGAGCAATGCGGATTCACATCCCAGCCCTGCCACTGGGAATTGTGTAACCTTAAGTGGGTTACTTAATCTCTCTGTATCTTGGTTCTCCTTCTGAAAAATGGAGATAATAATAGTACCTATCTGATAGGGTGGTGAGGATTAAAGGCATTAATAAATATGAAAGTGCTGAGATCCTGACACATAGCAAATAATAGCCTTGTGGTGTCTCTTGCATTTCTGCAAATCTAGCAAGCAAGGCACCACCCTTTTGTTCCAAACTATTTTTGCAAGGATGTTTGTGAGTATACAGCCTTGGAAGATTGAGATCATGTCTCCTGAGGCAAAGAGCAGCCATGCTTACTGTCCAATATGATAAAGAAATGTGTCCCTCTGGAGCTAAGGCAGCCGTGCTTACTCCCATTACAAAGGGTTTCGGTTCCCTCAGCTCAGAGTTCCTCTGCTTTAGGGAGAGCCATGCAGAGAGCTGTTGTCACCTGGCCTTTCTAGTATCACACTGTAGGAATCTGTGCAAAAAATGCTAATGGCTACTGCTCATGAGTAATAAATTGTCCTTTGTCTCTGACCCAGGAGTCTAATGTCCTCTGCCAGCATCCACAGAAGTTCAGTGGCAGGGTCACTTAACTGTAAGTAGAGTGAATTTTCAGACCTTTCACACTTCTTGATGATACTGTGTAAGGTTTATATAAGTGTGTATTAGTATTACTGTTGTTATTATTCCTGCCTGTGTGCCACGTTTTCTGGAGAGAACAGAAATGTAATTGGTGGCTCCTGCCTTCAGACAGTTTCCCAGTGACCCAGAGAAGTTAAATATCCATAAAAGATGATATGAGAGACAGTAAAACTTAGGTTTGAATCTCGGCTCTGGACTCTCACTAGCTATGGGAATTATCTAGCTTCAATATCTTGTTTGTAAAGTGGTGTTAATAATAATGTTTACTTGTTGAAGTTGTTGTGAGCATTAAAATAATGCATGTAGAGAATTTAGCACAAGGCCTGGCATGCAGTAAGCACTCAGTTACCATTAGCTGGTATAGTGTATTAATTTTGTGTGTAGTGTAGAGCATTTCCTATGTTCTCCCTGGATCTTTAGAAAAATAAGACACCAGCTCTAGATTATATTCCAGGCAGAAACTGCTTCCCTTGGAACTACCCAAACCCCATCTCAGCATATCCTGAATTCTGCCCTAAGAATTCCCCAAAACTAAGCTCTTGTAGGTGGGACTGATAGAGGACCAGCTTTAGAGTCAGAAAGTTCTTAGTTATATATAATTTGAGATTTAAATGATAATATAATCATCTGAAGTTTATATGGTTGCTTGTGAAGATTTTATTAATGTGCATAAAACTCTTAGCCGTAGTATATGTTCAACCAATGTTACTCAGTCCCGTAGGCTGCAACGCCATGATGTACGGGACTATCCCTTTTTTATGACTGTATCCCTAGGACCTTTCACAGTAAGTTACTTAGAAAGTATTCAGTAAATATTTATTGACTGAATTCATGAGTTAAAGTACCTATTAACTGATTAATAAATGCTTATTTCCTTTTATTTCTTCTTTGGAAACATTTCTGCTCTAAAGTGTCCTCACTTTATTTTTCTGAAACCAAAAGATTTTTGACAAAGCTCCTCATTTCCTCACTTCCTCTCTACCTCTGGCTTTTAACCTTCTGGAGGCTACAGACAGACCCTCTCTCTGAAAGACTATATATGTGAACGTACACACTCTGTTTTGATATGATTCCCGTGGTTAATGGTTCTAGAGGATCCTGCTTAAATAGGCCCCTTCTAGAGTACCCAGTTCTCCACGATGGCTAAGAAATCTCATCCCATCTATCTGTCTCATATCAGCAAGCTATCATAGACAGTCTACAGCACAATGGCTATTTCTCTCTAGTCAGGGCCGCACAAGACCTACTTACAATCAATCTGTTGTGATTTAGCAAAGGGGTAAAGCCATTCAGGAATTTTGGGTTTCTTGCAGTAGACTTGTGGCTTTTGAGATAAGCTAATGGAAATGTTGTTTGTAAAAATAGGTCCAGTCAGTCTAATTGATCATGCTTATAATCCTGAAACTTCTCAGCATATTTTCAGTAACCATATTTCTCCTTATCCTCCATTCTCTAATTGTGAGAAAACCCAGTGGTCAACGAATTACCAAGCTTCTCTTGGCCCTAGGGAACTATGTCAAGACCTGGAAGCAGAAAGGAGGATAAAACAAAAGACTTTCTAGAACACAATAATGTCAAGTGTGTTGCTTGACCTCAGAAAATCCTTAATGAGGGTTGGAAACTGACTGACAGGTGAACTCAGAGGGAGAAGTGGGGAATGCATGAAACTGCTTAAGTAGAACTGCCCCAAGGAAGAACCTGAGAAGTTCAGCCGGTAGATTTTCTGAGAAGATGAAAGTGTAGGCATTAGCGTATTCAAGAATTAGGCAGTGAGTTTTCCCTATTTGAAAGCTAAAAAAGGAATGATCTGCTGCCCAAGACAAAGAAGAAAATGATTTGGGCCCAGAGGGAACTGTCACTCACACGTACCCTGTCCGGGGGGCTATGGAAGGATTAGAGTCACCATTTTGGCTTCTCTATAGTGAAGCAGCAGAACAATGTCTAGTGGTTGCTAGGCAACCATTAGCCCATCGCTGCCCTTTTCCATTAAATATTATCTGCCTTCTTAGATTGTTCTAATTTTTTTTTTAAACAGGAAAGGTAGTGCCACAGAGTTTCCAGTGCGACCTAACAATAAAAATACATTTGAGGTGAAGGCTTTGCAAAGGTTAGATCACTCTTAGGTGGGATGTTAGAGATAGTGACAGTTGACTGAAACCTCTTCCCACCCCCCCAAATTTCATCATTTGACCTCATGTTTCTGGATACCCAAAATAATAACACTGGAGACATATAACGATAATCACTGAACCTTGTAAAATTTAAGGCCAGACATTTTTACATTGATCCAGTTTGAATAATGTCAGTGCGCTGCAGTGACCTGCCCCGGGCTACATCTGTCCTGAAGCAAGTCTGTCAGCAAAGAATGGCTGTCAGAGGTGGCGAATAAAAGTTCTGGCTCTGATCAGCTCTGCAGACAGCTAAAAGCATATTCACAGCAACTGAGCATGAACACATGGAAATAACACCTGTTTCTGTAAGGAACACTTTCTGGGACATAAGAATGTAAAGGACCTGGAAGGAGACAATACAAGTCATTATTCAGAAACCCATTTGCATTGATGTTTTAGAGCTACATTTATGACTTTTATAACAAGAGGAAGAGGAGGTACCCAGCAAAAGGGTATAGAATCAGGATTCTGAGTTATGCTACCCTATCATGTACCAGGCACAAGCATATCTTTTTCAGTTCCAGTGGGTTCACTGTCCAGTTCAGAGGACCTATCTAGGACAGGATTCAGGGAAAGAAAATGAGTTGATTCCATAATCTGCACTAAAACAAAGCCACACACATGAAGTTAGGTTCTCTTACTCTAACACATCCCCAAGATAAAGGTGATGGGACTGGGTGCACGGCTGGGAGAATGGAATGTGCAATTAACTGGGTACCAAGCCTGGTTCTCCTACTCACCAACTGTATGACCTTGGGCAATTTTACTGTGCTCTTCATCTGTAGTGAGGGTAACAATAACTACTTCATCAGGGCTGTTATAAGAATTAAACAATATAATGGATGGTAAATATTTGCAAAAAGACACATCTGGTAAAGAGTGTTATCCAAAATTTAAAAAGAACTCTTGAAACTCAACAATAAGGAAACAAACAACCTGATTAAAAAATGGGCCAAAAACCTTAACAGACATCTCAGCAAAGAAGATATATGAATGGCCAATAAACATGAAAAGATACTCCACATTGTATGTAATTAGGGAAATACAAATTAAAATAACAGTGAAATGCCACTACCTACCTATTAGAATGGCCAAAATCCAAAACACTGCCAACACTAAATGCTGATGAGGATGTGGAACAACAGGCACTCTCATTCACTGCTGGTGGGAATGCAAAACGGTAACACTTTGGAAGACAGTTCGGTGATTTCTTACAAAGTAAACATAGCCTTTCCATATGATCTAGCAATTGTACTCCTTGGATATATTTTAGGTCATAAGAAAACGGGACGACAGAGTACATATTTAAGATAGTCCAATTAAGAAATGTGAGTCAAGGGTTTTAATCCATCAAAACTGATCTTCAAGGAAAAAGGTCTTAAGTGATCTACTATTATCATAACTCAGGGAATATTGTTCCCGTGACCTCTTCCTAAGGAATCTCATAAAGAATGAACATCACACTACAGAGACATCAACCTAAGAACTATAGTGAGCGTTCTATACATATGACATAGAATTGAGAATAGAGAGTATTAAGGGAGTTTATAATCTCTACTAGCTATGTGATCTGACAATGTATATATGAAACAGACAACCTGGGAAAGGAGAAGATGACTATAATTAAAAAAAGAAAAGAGGGGAAAAAGATGTGAAGACAGATACCAGAACCCACATACATTTCTAGTGGGGGCATAAAATGGTGCAGCCACTGTGGAAGGTAGTTTGGCAGTTCTGCAAAAAGGTTAACAGAGTTACTATATGCCCCTGCAATTTTACTCCCAGGTATATATACACAAGAGAATCGAAAACAGGTGCTCACACAGTAACTTGTACATGAATGTTCATTGCAGCGTTTCACTGTTCACAGGAGTGAAAGATGGAAACAACCTAAATGTCTATAACTGATGAGTTGATAAAAATCAAAATCTGTATGTCCATACAATGGAATATTATTCCATCATAAAAAGGAACAAAGTACTAATACATGTGACAACATGGATGAACTTTGAAAACATTATGTTAAATGAAAGAAGCTATCTATACAAAAGTCTACATATTGCACAATTCCATTCATATTTAATGTCCAGAATAGGCACAGAAACAGAAAGTAGATAGTAATTGCTAAGGGTTGGGGTTGGGGAGGATGGGGAATAATTACTATGGGTACAGTGTTTGTCTCTGGGGTGATTACAATGTTCTGGAATTAGATAGTTGTAATGGTTGTACAACACTGAATTTAACAAAAAATCACTGAACTGTACACTTTAAAATGGTGAATTTTATTGATGTGAATTATATCTCAATTTTAAAAGAGTAAATACTGGCAGTCCATAAATATGACAGCTGAGCTTCCATTTACTCAGCTATTCATGCTATTGTTTAGACAAATATTTTGCAGATGTGGTCCATGAACCACCTGCATTGAATCACCTGAGCTGCACTTTCCTGGAGTCCCATCCAGACCTTCTCAAACAACATCCTGGAATGCAGGCAACAGAATCTGCCCTTGGGTAATTCATTCACACAAAATATGTTTTAAAACTCTGCCTTTGTGGTTAGGGTTTTTAAAAAATCTTTTAATGCACAAGAGATGCCATTTGGGCTACAAGTTCTTATTAGGAAAAACAACTATTAATTGCAGACTGGAGATGTCATTCTGGGATTTCCCTACATCATCATTCTAGAAATTTCCTTTCCCCTCTTCCTTGTTAAGCCCTTATAATCTGTTCCCTGCATATTTTTCTTTCTAAATCTCTTGTTTTGGTGGAACACATCGTCCATATCTTCCTGAGAAAGGGTGCAGAGGAGATGATTTTTTTGAGACTTGGCTGATGGAAAGTGCCTATAATCAATTAATAGACTGAGTTTGGAATTCTGGGTTGGAATTAATTTTCATTCTGAGTTTTGAAGGTCTTGTTCCATTACTTTCTAGTTTCCAGTATTGCCGTTAAGAAATCTGAAGACATCATGATTCCTGATTCTTTGTATGTGACCTGTTTTAATTTTTCCTTTTTTGAAATTCTCTAGAAGCTTGTAATCTCTTCTGTCTTCTCTGTTCTGAAAACTCATGTTGTTGTGTCTCTGCATTCATTGTCTTGGGTACTTAGTGGGCTCTTCAATTTATCAACTAATGTTTGTCAATTATAGGAAATGTTCTTGAAATATTCTCCCCCCCAACTTTTTTTTTTAAGAACATTATGTTTACTAGGGTCCCCCCTTCACCAAATCCCCTCCACAAACCCCATTACAGTCACTGTCCATCAGCGTAGTAAGATGCTGTAGAATCACTACTTGTCTTCTCTGTGTTGCACAGCCCTCCCCATGCCCCCCCCCCACATTATACATGCTAATCATAATACTCCCTTTTTCCCCACCCTTATCCCTCCCTTCCCTCCCATTCTCCCCAGTCCCTTTCCCTTTGGTAACTGTTAGTCCATTCTTAGGCTCTGTGATTCTACTGCTGTTTTGTTCCTTCAGTCTTTCTTTGTTCCTATACTCCACATATGAGTGAAATCTTTTGGTGTTTGCCTTTCTCCACCTGGCTTATTTATACCCTCTAGCTCCATCCATGTTGTTGCAAATGGTAGGATTTGTTTTCTTCTTATGACTGAGTAATATTCCATTGTGTATATGTACCACATCTTCTTTATCCATTCATCTACTGATGGACACTTAGGTTGCTTCCATTTCTTGGCTATTGTAAATAGTGGCTTTTGGATGTAGAGTTCTATAGATGTCTATTAGGTCCATCTGTTCTAGTGTGTTGTTCAGTGCCTCTGTGTCCTTACTTATTTTCTGCCCAGTGGATCTATCCTTTGGAGTGAGTGGCGTGTTGAAGTCTCCTAAAATGAATGCATTGCATTCTCTTTCCTCCTTTAGTTCTGTTAGTATTTGTTTCACATATGCTGGTGCTCCTGTATTGGCTGCATATATATTTATAATGGTTATATCCTCTTGTTTGACTGAGCCCTTTATCATTATGTAATGTCCTTCTTTATCTTTTGTTACTTTCTTTGTTTTGAGGTCTATTTTGTCTGATGCTAGTACTGCAACACCTGCTTTTTTTTTCTCCCTGTTGTTTGCATGAAATATCTTTTTCCATCCCTTGGCTTTTAGTCTGTGCATGTCTTTGGGTTTGAAGTGAGTCTCTTGTAAGCAGCTTAGAGATGGGTCTTGCTTTTTTATCCATTCTATTACTCTGTGTCTTTTGATTGGTGCATTCAGTCCATTTACATTTAGGGTGATTATTAAAAGATATGTACTTATTGCCATTGCAGGCTTTAGATTCGTGGTTACCAGAAGTTCAAGGTTATCTTCTTTAGTATCTTACTGTCTAGCTTAATTCGTTTATTGAGCTATTTTAAACACTGTCTGGTGATTCTTTATTTTTCTCCCTTTTTATTCCTCCTCCTCTGTTCTTTAGATGTTGGTTATTTTATTCTGTGCTCTTTTGTGTTTCCTTTAACTGCTTTTGTGGGTAGTTGATTTTATTTTTTGCCTTTAGTTAGTATTTGGTTGGTCTGCTTTCTTTGCTGTGATTTTATTTTCTCTGGTGACATCTATTTAGTCTTAGGAGTGCTCCCATCTAGAGCAGTCCCTCTAAAATACCCTGTAGAGGTGGTTTGTGGGAGGCAAATTCCCTCAAATTTTGCTTGTCTGGGAATTGTTTAATCCCTCCTTCATATTTAAATGATAATTGTGCTGAATATAGTATTCTTGGTTCAAGGCCCTTCTGTTTTATTGCATTAAATATATCATGCCATTCTCTTCTGGCCTGTAAGGTTTCTGTTGAGAAGTCTGATGATAGCCTGATGGGTTTTCCTTTGTAGGTGACCTTTTTCCTCTCTCTAGCTGCCTTTAAAACTCTGTCCTTGTCCTTGATCTTTGCCATTTTAATTATTATGTGTCTTGGTGTTGTCCTCCTTGGGTCCCTTCTGTTGGGGGTTCTGTGTATTTCCGTGGTCTGATTGATTATTTCCTTCCCCAGTTTGGGGAAGTTTTCAGCAATTATTTCTTCAAATACACTTTCTATCCCTTTTTCTCTCTCTTATTCTTCTGGTACCCCTATAATGAGGATATTGTTCCTTTTGGATTGGTCACACAGTTCTCTTAATATTGTTTCATTCCTAGAGATCCTTTTATCTCTCTCTGCGTCAGCTTCTATGCATTTCTGTTCTCTGGTTTCTATTCCATCAATGGCCTCTTGCATCTTATCCATTCTGCTTATAAATTCTTCCAGAGATTGTTTCATTTCTGTAATATCCTTCCGGACCTCATCCCTTAGCTCTTACATATTTCTCTGCAGCTCTGTCAGCATGGTTATGAGCTTTATTTTTAATTCTTTTTCAGGGAGATTGGTTAGGTCTGTCTCCTCATGGTTTGCCTCTGTGATCTTGGTCTGTATCAAATTCTTCTGCCTTTTCATGGCGATAGAGATATTTGTGCGGAGCTGGCACATGTGTTGGCTAAGAGAAAGTCCCTTCTTGCTGGTTTGTGGCCTTCCTCTCCTGGGAGAACAGCGACCCCTAGTGGCCTGTGCTGGGCAGCTGCGTGCAGGTGGGGTTTTTAATTCTTGCCCGGCTGCTGTGGAGCTCTGCTGTTGCTGTGGGCGTGGCCAGCCTCAGGCTGCTTTTCCAATATGGCAGAGCCACGTTGGAGGGGGAATGGGCGGGAGGCTGTTTATCACTGTGAGGGGCCTCCGAGCTGCGCTGCCGCCGAGGGGGTTAGGGCGCCCGGAGTTCCCTGGGATTCCCATCCGCTGGGCTAAGTGTCCCGGGATGCTTCCATCCAGCTGTGGGGTCCCTGTCCCTTTAAGACTTTCAAAAAGCACTCGCTTTTCTTTGTCCCGGGTGTGCTGGCTGCTGGGACCCGCTCACAGGTCTTACTGTCCTGTTTCCCTAGTATCCAGCTCCCCACACACTGAGTGTCTGCGCTCTGGTCCGGATGGCTGGGGCTGGCTATTTAGCAGTCCTGGGCTCCCTCTCCCTCCCGCTCAGACTCGTCTCCACTGGCTGGGAGCTGCGGGGAGGGGCGCTCGGGTCCCGCCGGCCGGGGCTTGTATCTTACCCCCTTCGCGAGGCACTGGGTTCTCGCAGGTGCGGATGTGGTCTGGATATTGTCCTGTGTCTTCTGGTCTCTCTTTTAGGAATACTTGTATTTGTTGTATTTTCAAAAATATATATGGTTTTGGGAGGAGATTTCTGCTGCTTTACTCATGCCACCATCTTGGTTCTCTGCCCCCACTTTTTTTTATGAAAAAAAATCCACCTCTCTTTCTAGACCCTCCCTTCCTTTTTACTCTTTTTTTAATGGTAATGTTCCAAATTCATTTTCCAAGTTTTTAGTTGAGGGTTTCATTTCTGCTGTATTTTAAATTCTTAGATCTCTTTTTATAATTCTCAGAATTTTCCTTTTTTATAGCAATCTGTTCTTCTTTTATGGTTGCCATAATTTATCTCTCAGTTTTACTTCTAATTGCATATTGTATGTTTCCAACAAATTGCTTTTTTATGTTCATTTGTTTTGTGTCCCATGTTTTGCATTGTAATCCTTGGTCGTTGGTTATATTTAAGAGCAGAGGGATGAAATGCTGACTTAAAGCTCTGAGAGCCTGAGGGGAGCTCCAACTCCATGGCCTTCTCCCACACAGAAGGCTGTGATTTCAGTGGCACTATTTTAGGTCTTTCCTTGCTGACTGGTCACCCTACCCAGAGACTCTACCATTTTCTCCTTGGAAATTGAAGGCTTGGCTATCAACTTTCTGGGACCTAAATGAGCAGGGATCTCAACTTCCAGCATGTCTCTTCTCTTATCAGTCTGGTTTTGGTATGTTTCCCTCTCCCTGAATCATGCCTAGGATCTCTCAGTCCAAAGGCACTTCACTTATCTCTCCAGGAGTGGGTGGAGAAGGGTATCAGTTTAAAAGATGAATGCTTATAAACAGATCTTCCGTCAGTCCTCCTTACTTAGCCAGCTTGCCTTCACCTTCACATCCAGAGGTAACCGGGGCCCTTACAATTTTTCACCCTTTGTGCAGTTGAGCTGATCAGTGGCCCCTTAGGATTCAGTCACTTCATTTACTCCATCCTTTCCAGTCTCAGTTAATTTTGTTGCTAATGGTCCCTTTTTCATTGTACTATCCTTGTAGATACATACCTTTAAGAAGATTGTACTACTATTTAGTGGAAGGGATGAAAGTAGGTAAGTTTCATCTAGCATCTTTGTCCAGAAGTCCCTCTTAGTTTCTAAAATCAGCTTTACTGTGGTGTGATGTATGTACAATAAATTGCTTCCATTTGAAATTTGCATTTCATTAGTTTTAACACACATATATACCTATAAAGCCTATGCCACAATTAAGATACAAAACATTTCCATCACCCCCAAAATATTCCTTTTGGCCCATTTGCAGCCCAAACCTCCCCCCAGTGTCCCAGACAGCCACTAATTTGCTTTTTAGCACTGTAGATTAGTTCGCATTTTCTATAATCTTACATAAATGGAACCAGACAGTATGTACTCTTTGTGTCTGGCTGCTTTTGCTCAGCATAATCATTTTGAGGTTCATGTGTGTTGTTGCACTTACCAGTAGTTCATGTCTTTACATTGCTACATAGTATTCCATTGTGTGGCTCTGCCACCATTTGTCTTCCCCGTCTGAAGGACATTTGGTTGCTTCTCATTTGGGGCTTTTGTGACTAAAGCTGCTGTGAAAATTCATGCACAAGTCTCTGCACAAACCCTTTCATTAGTTTTTAATCAAACCATTTCAGTAGTCTCTTACTGTGTCTTGCTCTCTCCAGTATCTCTCTGCCAGTACAGCCTACATATTGCATCTTCAAAGGCACATTCTTTCAAAGGCACAGGTCTGACCATATCACACTTTCAGTGATGTCTCACAGTCTATAAATGAAAGTCAAAAATCTTTATTGCTGAGAACATCCACACATCTTCCCTCATCACTCCTAATCTACCCCTTAACATCTTTCTTCTGGCTACACCAAACCCCACTCTCCTGTGGAGGTACCCTCCACATTCCTGGGCCCTGGACATTCTCCCCATTCTTCTGTGGGGCCTCTCTCAGTGCTTGACATCAGATGCTCCGCAGCCATTACTGGAGGTTAAGTGAGCTGTCTACGTCTCCTTTAATTCTCCATCACCCTTTTGTACTTCTCATGGACCTGGGATTCTTTGCACAGAAGTGGCATCCTATCTGTTGTGTAAACAAGTGAGTGCATTTATAACCGTGTGGGATGTCTTCAGCAGAATGTGGTTTATCTTGCATCATTGGGAAGTGAAACAAAACATGTGAGTTACCAGGTCACTTAAGGGTAGTTAGCATTGAAAATACTAAAACATTTTATGGAAATATTTCTAAAATGAGTTACAAATGCCTCTGCCTTCTTAACCAGATTGAACTGAACATAAGTGAGACATTGTAGTGGGTCTGGATAATTGCTGTAATCATCATTTATGGATTTGTATTGTATACAGGGATGTCCATGGGGCAGTTATCTGTAGAGTTCCACCCCTTTACTAAATAACCCCATACAGCTGTACTTCTGTGCTTTTATTTCCTTTCTCCTCTAGGCTGTGCCTAGTTACTCCCTTATGTTACTCATAACTATATATAATAGTTATATATAGACTGATATTTTAAATATATATTTATTAGATAAATATATAAATATATATATATATATATTAGATTTCCTGCATGTTTTCTAGAAATGGTCCAGCAAAGAAAGCATTTCCTCTCCCTTTCATGCCAGGCCAGTTTTTCTCATCTGCCCTCATTTCAGTTCTCTGTCTCTCAAAGCTGGATTCAACCCTGAGGAAAGAAATAACCACCAGCCTGTGATTGTTTCCATGTGGATATGGTCATCCTGCTTCCTGTACAGCAGCTGTTGGAGGCTAATACTCCAATCTCTGCATGTCAGGGATGGTTCAGAACCCTCTGTACCTTTTTGGTCCCCGTTCCCCCCAAGACAAAAGCTCTTCACATGCTGTTTCAAGTCGAGGAACAATAGAAGTATCTCAGGATTGAAGGGCTTCTAGAACTTACTCAGATCTGGCTCTGCTATCTCGTATGTGGGTCACATAGAATGGCTCTGTCCCCCAATCGTGAAGCTCTGGGATGAACCTCCTGGACACTGGTGGACTGGGCAGGGAGATGGGGTAGACAGGCAGTGGAGGGACAGCTGCCGTTTTCTGGGTCATGAGACTGACTACCAGCCTTGGTGAGACCAACCCTGGCCTCCAGACATGCAACAGCATCCGATCTGGGTTGGGGGAAGGCCAGGGTGTGTTCCCTTACCCAAGGTAACAGGGAAGATGCTTTCAGTTGCCTATGAGATGCTTCTGATGGCCCAACCCGCCTCACTCATCTGAGCTCAGACCCTGTTATCCAATTGCCTGCCAAACATCTCTTCAGTCTCCTTCTCAGTGTCAAGGTCCGAGGAATCACAGGGGAGGTAGCTACCTCCCACTCACCCTCCAGGACTCAGATTAGGTGTCCCTCCCTCCAGGAGCCTCCTGACTCTTTGCCCTGGTTGGGTGCCCCTGTCCCGTGCACTCACACGGTCCTGCACCACCTCCATCATAAGCCACAGTATATCCTGCTGTAATCCCTTGCTCTGTGTCTGTCTCTCCAACTGGACTGAAAGCTCCATGGGAGCAAAACTGTAGCTGTGTTGTTCACACAGTATCTCCAGCCCCTGGTTCTGGCAAGGTGCCTAGGCAATGCTCTGTAAATGGATGTTGAAAGACTGAAGGAATTACTACACCATCCATGCCTGCACCCAGGTGAGCTTAAAGTGTGCCTGTTAATGGTCGTGCCTAATTCACGGGCTGGCCTTGAAGGCATTGCCAAAAGAGGAACTTCTAAGATAGTTTCAGCAATGAGTTGAAGAAACCTTTCAAGCTATTTATGTCTTTGACTAGGATCGTGTGCCTTGGAATGAATATGCTTTTATACAGTAGTTTAAAACAAACAAAAAAGCACACAAAAGACTGTTGAAATAACCAAGCTTCATACAAAGGTAACTGATGGGTTATCAGTTTTTTCCCTGCAGTTTATTCTGCAGCTTTTTCTGTAGTTGCCTCTTCTGGCTTTATCTGAAGGCCAGAGAGGGAAGGAGGTATGTGACAGATCTGCTATGGAGCAACGCTTTGCTTTTCTCAATTCTGAGTTAACAAAGAAAGAAAACAACCTTGAGGATGTATTACAAAATGTTCATTCTAGATGCCACATACACGAAGAATAAAGGAGGGGATTGAGAGAGAGAAAAGAAATGTTTGCCAAATACCTACTATGTGCCCAGCTGGTTAAGCAACTACCAGGTGCTGTTCTAGAACACTTAAAATATATCTTATTCAATGTTCACAATAAGTGTGAGGTAGGCATTTTCTTCCCCAATTTACAGGTGGGTGAACTGAGATACTGAGATGTTAAGAAGGGGACGAAGAGAAGTTCAGTGAGTCACAGAATGGCGGGGAGTGGGGATCTGGGATCAGACAGTTTGGATTCCAAATTCATGCTTCCTTCACCACTTTGCAGAAATATTCAGCCCGCATGATTGAAGCCAACTAGAGGTCTGCAAATCCGAGTTTGAACACCCAAGAGTTGTAAAATAAACATGCTCAATTGGTGGTGAATGGAAACCACCATAAGCAACAGGGTCCCCCTTCCCACCCCCCCAGCCCCCGTAGAGGACTTAGGGGCTCTTCTTTTGTCTATCACATTGGGATTCAAACTACTCCAGCCACAGCAGTGCTGTAACTCAAGGACATGTATCCTAAGTCACCTCACCATTAAGTTTTTGGGAATCATGGATTCTTTAATAATCTGAAAAATAGCTGTGTATGCTCTTTTTAGAATAACATGCACAACAGTTAACACAACTTAAGAAAGGTGCAGAGAGCCCTGGAGTTTAGGGAGGGGTTATTCTAAGAATTGCAAGACAAGGAAACTGGACTAGACACTGGACTCTTGAATGACAAGCTAGCTCCGTGTGTGCATGTGTGATTATACATACAGGGGAGAGCCAAGCCAGGGAGAAGTGGGAAATAAAGGTTAACCATATTTTTCCTGAATCTATCCAGTAACTAGAGATAAGCACTGGGCTTAGTGCTATTTGTGTGTGCATCTCCCTGTGAACTACTACTTTGAAGGTAAGCCCTCCCTGCCTGCAGCATTTTGCACAGGGCCTCCCAACTTGCAGGGATTTTTCATAGGTACTTGATGGATTACCCAGCATTCCTATGATTCTCCTACCCCTTAACCAGCCTTATATTTAACCAAAGGCAGATGACACTGTCCTAACACAGAGATATCGCAATGTCCTGACCTGTATCTGGTCTCTGAACTGCTGTTGATAAGCCTGTATACCTTGGTCAAGTCACTTCTGCTCTCTGGACCTCATCTATCATTTCAACTATGCCCTTCTGATGCACCAGGGGCTGAGCTGGAGAGTCACTAGGGTTATAAGGTAGACTACTCAAGGTATCTAAGCTCAAGGAGCTCTCAGTGTTGAATTAAACAAAAAAAGCAAGAGTGATATTTAAAATGTTTAACAACCAGAGAGACATGGACAGCAACCACTCAGCACACCTCCTTGGCCATCCCACCTGAGCATAGCCCCGCAAGGAAGCATGGTACTAAAAGACCGTTGCCATAGTTTGATGTGTGTGAGATTCAGTGATTGGATGGAGCCTGGGTCCCTGTTTTCACGTATGTATGTAGGGGGTCAGGCTATGGCAGAGGTCAGCCAGGTACAGCCTGGCCTGTGGACCAGATTTGACCTGCCAGCTGTTTTTGTCAAGTTTTCTTGAAGCACGGCTGCACTAATTTGTTCACATATTGTCTCTGCTTTCGTTTGACAACAGCAGAATTGAGCAATTGCAACAGAAACTGTATGGCCCACAAAACCTAAAATATGTACTGTCTGGCCCTTTACTGAAAAGTTTGCCAATCCCTGGACTAAATAACCATTAATATTCCTACCATCATAAAACCTCCACGATTAAGGCAAATTGTGGAACACACGATTTGCCTTAAATGTGCTTATCTTTGAAGAAGTCAGCAGAGAGTCCTTGTGGCCCACGCAGACATTGAGCGTTATTCTCTTTGACAATGGGAGTGTGGAGACCAGGTCCTTAGAATACAGAATGTAGGCTGGCCTGTGTCCTGTGGGAAACTTTTTATTCTGTACAAGTTCTGCTTATTGCCATAATGAAGCCCATTAGGGAGTAGCTCGTGTGTTCTAGTTGGTGAGCATGTACTTGTGTTAAAAACAGTGAAGCTACCAGGAAGTCGCAGCCTACAGTGCTGAGGGGCATAGTTGGACTAGCTTGGAAGTCACCAACACAGTGTGGTTTTTTCCTTGAAAGACTCCAGGAGAAAGCAAGAATCAGTAGCTTGGAATGGTCTGGCTCTGTGAGGTCCTGAGCATAGCAGGCCTGAGCAGTTCCCGGAGGACTGGACGAAGCCTTGAGCAAGTGGAGACAGTGGTGGAGCGAGGCTGGGCTGCTTTTCACTCAGGTCTGGCCCCCTTCCCCCTTGAATCCCTTTCTCCCAAAACCGTTCCTTTTTAGGTCTTTTCTTTTCAATCCTTTTTAAAGGCAGGCTCCTTGTGTATCTTTGAACCACCGTAAGGCATTATTGGCCCCAGTTCTTTATTCCTTTCTTTGCTCATCCCTTCCTAGGGACTGGTTTAGTTCCTCCCCCGTCTCCGGGAGCAGAATGGCAGAATATAGTTTCATGCTCTTTGAGTTTGGGCTTGGCCATGGGACTTGTTTGGGTTAATGATGTTTGCGTGAAGGGACAGTATGCTAGCTCTGATCCTAAGCTCATGTTTCCATTGTCATCGGGTACATGTACCATCACTCTAGGATGATGCCTGCATTGGGTGTAAGGGTCAGAGGAGATTGGGAGGCATCCGGAGTGGAGTTGCCCCAGCCAACCAACAGGCCTGCAGTGAGGGCCGCCATGGTGTCTGAAGCAGAGCCCTCAGCTGCCCCCGGCCTGGACTGCTCAATCCCAGCAGAACTACAGATGTGAGCAATAATAAGTCATTGATGTTTTAAGCCACTGATATTTGGGTGGTTTGTTACACAGTGGAGCTGATACCAGCGCCCCACAAGCTCTGGAAGAAAGTTCTCTTATCAGAAAGCAAGAGAAGGGTTAAGCGGAGGGGCCGGGAAAGTCCATCTACTGTGTTCAGAAGCAGACAGCAAACATGGATAGAGCCCTTCTTTATTCCTGGATAAGAAAGGAGGAGGAGGAGGACAGGAGGAGGGAAGAAAGAGATGGAAGGAAGAAAGGAGAGAAGGAAAAAGGAGGGAAGGGAAAGAGAACACAGGGCAAATGATCGAGGGGAAAAAAAGATGGGCCTATGACTTAAGAGGAGAACATAGCCTGAAGATGCAGAAGATCATTATTTTGGAAAACATTTTTCTAAGGAAACAAAAGTCTTTAGATAGGTTCTGCTTGATGCTTGTAATAAAATTTAAGAAAATACGGACTTTTGAGAAAAATGAAACATAGGACAGGACACCTGTATCAGTAGTATGTGCTCTCTTAGCTCACTCACTTTGGTTCACTTGCCGACTGCCATGTTGTGAGGACCCTCCGGTCAGCCCTCTGGAGAGGCCCGTGTGGGGAGGAAGTGGGACTGCCCACAGACAGCATTAGTTCGCTAGCCGTGTGAGTGAGGCACTGCAGCCTTCAATGACGGCTGTTTGAAGTGAGTGCAAAGCGGAAGGTACAGTGCCTTTTCTTACCTACCCTCAGAGGTCATCCTACGTCTTTCCTTAGTGTTGTATCGGTTGCACAGCCCTATTCAGTGTGGGAGGAACAATACAAGATGAGTGTCAGGAGCCACCTTGGAAGCTGGCTGCTACACTCAGAATTAGATCCTCGCCTAGTGGAAGAATTTTTCCAGTAAACAATACTTGCTAACCTTTATCCTGTACTTGCCATGTTACAGACACTATGGAAAGTGCTTTACATACATTAACTCATTTAATCTTCCCAATAACCCTATGAGATAGGTACTATTATTGTCATTTTATAGACAAGGAAACCGAGGCCAGTGAAGTTTAAGTACTTTGTCCAACATCATTTGCTTAGTATGTAGAAAACCAAGGATCGAAAACTCAGGCAGTCTGGCTTCAGAAGCCACACTTAGAAGCACTGTATTATCCTGCCCCTTGGTCATACTAAATTCTGCCATTGCATCTTGGTTTGAACCTGTGTTGTGGGACTGGGAAAGGAAATAAATAACAAAAATAAGAGGGAGCCGAGGGAGGTGGGGGTGGCTTGTTTGCTACTGACCTAAGAATGGCCACTCAAGAATCCAGAAGCTCCTGCTCTGCTGGAAAGAGCATGATCTATGCAGTGACACTCTCTGCATGTTGTGCTAGTGACAACTGGTTCCCTGTTTCCCACCACTGCGTAAGAACATCCTCAGGATGGCTTCTGATGATGTGTATATGCTGCTACTTAAGCATCTTCATACCTCATTAGGAAAAAACACAATTAACCTTAGTTAAATAAACTTTCAAACCTGGTCTGTTAACAGTTATTTGCTCTGTGACACCAGGAAGTAAAGGCAGGTGGGGAGCATCTCATGCACCTGTGTTTGATGAATGTTGGACAGTAAATTACAAATGAAAATCCTACCTGCCCAGAATGGCCCTGCCTGTACCATTGGCCCCAGGAGAACATCAACTTACACCAGAAGAAAGCAACTGGATTTCCCAGAAATAACTCATTGCTTCCTCTGTTGCCCCCAAGCAGAGCTAGGCTGGGGTAGACCAGTTGTAGATGGAGACAACTGAAGTTGTGCATGAAACTACCACCTGCAAGGTCAGGCCACCCCCTCAGGCCACAGTCAGGTTTCAGTGTGTCAGAAGATGCTGCATGTCCAACCTTTGTGGGAAAAACCAAGAGGGTTTTTCACAAAGAAATACAAAATGTGACTTGGAGCAGGGTGGCGAGTGTAGAGGGAAGAACTGGAGAGGACAGTGGATGGGCACACTGCTATTTTTTGTTCTAACTTTATTATCCTACTATTTTTCTTGCTTTTTGGCTCAGGAGATTTAACATGTGGCTCACAGCTGACTTTTGCAGGGATCTCCTAAATGATGAGAAGACAAATAACACCTGTGCACCGTTATACCGTTCTGTGTGGACAGAGGCGGGGAACCAGATGGACTTTCTCCTCCACCTCCTTAATCATGGAAGGCTTCACTCACCTTCCAACAGGGAGAGGGAGGGACATGTATTCAGGGAGAGGAAACAGTATGTATGAGCAAATGGACTCTGCTAAGTCATTGGTATGGGCAAGGTCACTGGGGCCCTCTTCTGTCTTCAAAAGCCCTGGTGTGTGGTCTAATCAAGGACTCCCTGGAAGTTGTAATGAAAGGAAGCACATATAGCATTTACACTAAGCCAGGCACTCTTCTAAATGCAATATGTAGCAATCTTGTGAGGTAGGTATACTTTTATTCCCATTTTACAGATAAGGAAAATGAGGCATAGAGAGATTGCACAACCTGTCCAAGTTTATCCAGGTGTAAGTGGCAGAGCCAGGAATGTAGACCTGGCCAGTCTGGCTCCAGAGCCCATGCTCATAGCTGCCATTCTCTATTGCTTTTCAAAGCAAGAGGATCTTGAGGACCTGACTCATCGTATCCCTAACATCGCTCACTCCCAAACCACCTTCATAATCTTTGCAACACCTGTGTCCCACCATTAATGTTATTTAACTTTTTTCTTTTAATAATTCACTATTTACTTAAATATATGTATTTTAAAAGAAATCTTGGCATTCTTACTAGAGATGAGAAATCAGCATCATTTGTCGTAAATAGATAGGAAATATAAAAATAAATTCAGTGAAAACGCTGTTGCTGCACTTTAGCGAGGTACTGCTGCCCACCCAAGTCCCAGAGCCCTTGGGTGCCCGAGTTGAGGGATGAAAAGAGAAAAGGGAGCCATGCTCCAGGACTTGGCCTCAGTGGTGTCTTGTGTCCTTCCAGGCGCTCTGAAGCAGTCTTGCTTGCCCCCTGCCCTCCAAGACCAGCCAGGAAACTGAAGCTCAGAGAGGGGAATTGCTGGCCCAAGAGCATGTTGGAGGTTGAGGCAAGACCGGCACCCAGGACCCCAGCCTCCGGAGCCTCATAGCCCTGCACACCCATATCTAGACACATTTTCACGTGTGTTGTACCTAGCGGGTGAATTCTTGAGTTAATTCTTATAATATACATTTTGACAGTGGCTCTGTCACCTAAGCTTGTCCCCCAGTCCTCCTGTTTCTGGAGTCATTCCAAGTCTCTGCTGCCCCAGCTGTCATTGTCCGTTCTGGAGATAGCTCCAGGCCCCCTGTGAACTTGGAATCAGGACCCCTAGACCTAGTGGTGTCCGCCTGTCTCTGTGGTGTGAGTCACTTCTTAACATCTGCCAGCCCATCTGTAAGTTGAGGCTAATTGCACTGTCTGTATGTACTTCGGCGGGTTGTTAGAATACAAGGGAGGTAATGGATTTGAAAATGCTCTAAACACACATGCTTATATTAACTCTAACATTCACTTATCTTTCCATCCACATGTAATAAGGACCATGAAGGAAGAGAAAAAGTATTTCAACAGACAAAGCAGATATCTCAAAATTTAGCTCATGCACTCATATCATGCTGTACAATGTACCAGGTGCTAGCTGGGTATTAAAGAATCCAGATGGGATACCATGTAGCCCCTCACTTGAAGAGATTCACAGTGTAAAAGATAAATAAACCCACAGTGTATTAAAGTGGTGGGATTCTTCACAGTACAGACCGTCACCCCAGGCATCACTGGTCTTCTTTAGACCCCAGAGGCCCACCCGGTTTGGACTTCTGTTTTCCTGACTCATATGACTTTAGAACAACAGAAGAGAAGAGGGCAGGGCTATTTCTAGGGCCAGGCAAAACTGACTCAATGAAGAAGAGGGGCTGACTTGGAGGAAAGAGATAAGAAAATGAAGGATTTTTGTACTGAAGTCTGAGGTCACTTAGTGGAGGAGCGCAAAGCCTTACCAACTCCCAAAACCCTGAGGTTTGTTGTTTTGTAGAATATAGTAAACAATAACCAGTATTCACTATGGCCTCCTGAATCAAGGGCTTCGTATTTGCTGGTCCCTCTGTCTGGAATGCGCTTCCCCAAACCTGCTGGCCTGCGTCCTCTTCTGCTTCAGGTCGTGCTCAAGTGTCCCCACCCTGGTGAGGCCCATCCTGACCACCCTTTTCTCAATTATATCCCATCCTGGCTCTTGGAACTCTTCTTCGTTTTTTTTTTTTTCCATAGTACTTATCACCTTTGGACCTCCTATTTGTCATCTATCATCTATCTATCCATCCATCTATCTATCAATCTAATCTATCATCGATCCATCATTTGTTAGGGTTTTGTTTGACTCCCATCTCTGGAATATAAGTTCCATGAGTGCAAGTGTGTCTTTCCCTGATGAAGCCAGTGGCTGGAGCATTTAGTAAAGCACTCAGTCTGTTGATTGACCTCCAACTCGTGAGTTATTAAGGAAAGGTCAACTTGTAGTTGACATAGTTTGAAAATAGAGCGCTTGACAGGCGCTTTCACCTCACCATCAGCCACATTACGGCACTGACAGTGCCCCCATCACTTTCGTTCCTGGCGAGTGTCCGTCCATCTTTACATCCAGCTCCGAGCCAGGGCCGGCTCATTGGGGCCGCAGCCCTTCTCCAGCCCGGTCTCTTCTCATGGAGTTCCCTGGGGGCTTCCCAGGGAAGAGCTACAGAGAAACAGGTTTGTTTGTTTATTTTTGTCATTTGCCCAATTTTTTTCACTATGATTATTCTTTAACAAGTCATTTAGAAGATAAGTAACCATCCACCTCTGGTAGGGCAGACACACAGAGAGAAAATACCTAAGTATTGCAGTTTACTCCTTCACACTCATCTGCTCTAAGAAAAATAAAATTATAAAGGCCAAAGCTTTAAATTAGCAACCCAAAATGCCCTGCATAACTGAAGTATTTTTTAGGACTACTGTTGTCATAGCAACATGAAGCCGATCTTGGTGGTCACTGTGCCCAATTCTACTGAAGCTAAAAATTACGCTTAGCCTTGTGCATACCCTTGGCCAGCACAGTAGAGACAGGGTTACAGAAAATTAAAACTTTTTTAAGCAGTGGAATTACTTTACCGAGCAAAAGAAACCTCTCAAATCTAAGTGTTTTTCTTCTGGAGAAGAAAAAAGCATAATTTGTCGGACATTAAAATAACAAAAGAGCTTTGAGAAAGGATTATGGGTTTCTGATGTTTCACCACCAGAATAGATTTACCTTATATCCAACTGATGTTGTAATCTTGCATTCTGAGGTAATGTTTTAGCTCTTTTTCTAACCATAAATAAAGATTTCAATGATAGCACTTCATTCCTTCTCTAGGGCATTCCTTTGGATTTTTTTCCTCTCAGGCTTGTAAACCATTTCACCGGGACGGCGTACAAATTGGATGCAGGACTTCTGTCAGGGGGCAGGGAACTCATTACCAGAGGTTTTCATTGCTACAGCTTAAAATGGAAAACGTTTAAAGTCTGGAGAGTTTGAATGGAGATGTTGTGCCTCAGATGCTTTTCCTAACCACAAGGAGGAGAAATTCAGGTTTTGAAATGGAGAGTTCAAAGTTGTCATCTTAAACCAAAAGACGCCTGGCCCTGGGATTCCTCTGAGCCCGGGTGCCCCCTTTCCCCCTCGCAACCTCAGGCCCTCTTGCCCACCGCTCTCTCTGCATAGATTTAATTAGGGTGAAATCTCTTTAAAAATGCACGTATATAGATAGCCCTTTCCATGTAAAGCAAGTACAGAAACTACCAGGGCTTTGCCTATCTTTTGAAACCGAAACAACAGTATGTAAATAAAGGGCTGTTATTTACCAACAGGGGGACAAAAGCCCCGGGCACCCTTCAGCTCCAGGCCCAGGCAGGACTTCTCTCCCAGCAACTTTGTACTTATTAGCTTGTTTGCCAACTTTGGTTTATTATTCACAAACTCACCCTGAGCCTGGCCTTTGAATATGAAGAAAAAATGGTGTTTATGTTCCAGATTTTTTGCTTTATTCTTATGACTGGAGTAAAGGATGAAGTATTTTCTGCCTCAGCAGAGCCAGCAGGAAAGAAACTCATGCTGTAATTACCTTAAATGATCAGGCAACTCGACAATGGCTTCTGGAGCTGTGTGGTAGGGCCCCCGGGAAAAGTGGGGGACACTGGGATGTCTAATCTGCACTCAGCCTTACACGGATCTGCTCCCCCAGAGACTAAGAAGGGACCCACCCAACTTGCAGAGATGGCCTGTGCCCAGCTGACAGGCAATGCCCTCTCTAGCCAGTAAAACACACACTATTAATTGGGTATTACTTTGATTTTTTTGAAAGACAAATATTGATGAACATACTTAGATGTTTTAAAGGAAAATCATTGAATCTGAGCAACACCAAATGATAGGAGCAAATCTAAACCCTACTCAAAAAAAAATTCCATTAAAAAGCCATCACTTAGGATAAATACTTACTAATCTGAAACAAAAACACCTTCAAAGATTTTGATCAGGACAAATCAACCAGGCCACTACTAAAAATATAAATAGTATTCAGTGTTTGACCTTAACAATACTCTCAAATTCCGGCATCTAACTTGGGATCTGGTTCCAACAGAGCCAACTTCCTCCATAATGACTGAAAAAGAATAAATCAACTATGTCTCTGTTTTACTTTCAAAACCATTTGTCATTTGGGGTTAGGCTTAAAAGAAGTATTTTTATAAACAATCTACGGAGCCTCTCTACCAAACAACGACGCCTGGCTGTCCTTGTGGAGGCTGGGAGGGACGCCAGTGACTACACACCTGCCTGGCCTCCCTGGGGGCCCAGCGGCTCCTCACTCCCTCTCCTCCCGCTGGAGAGGGACCGCAGATTTATTTCTCCTAATTTCTCCTACACAGAGTGTGTTCAGTGTTCCTTCTACTACTAATTAATGTGAGAATAGAGAATCAAAGAGGGTATCCCTCCAGAGTTGTTTTTGAAGAGTGACAAATTAATCCCCTCGGATATGCCTGGAGGGAGGCAAGATATCTTCTGTTTTGTTTTGCAAAATTCTGCAGTTAGATGTGCAAAAGTTCCATTTTTAGTAAAGATTTTGTTGACAAATTTTATCCACACACACACCCCATTTCCGGGGAGCAATTCCGAAAACAATGTATTTTTGGACAATGAAAACCTCCTGTGCCAAGTTCTGCTCTTTGCCACCTCCCCCATTCCTCTCCTCCACCCGCCAGTGGCCCCGGGCAGAGAGCTCTGGGCTCCAAAGTGGGGGCTGGGCTCAGAAACTCCTCAGGGGCAACACTGCTTGAAGCACAGAACTTAGACATCCTTTTCCTCATTTGAGCCCTAAAATAATCTTGGGAGGTATTTTTATTGCCCCATTTTACAGATGAAGAAACTAAGGCTCAGAGCAGTTAAGTGATTTACTCAGGTCACTCAGAGTGTTAGAATCAAGATTCAAACCCCGATGGTTTAACTCCAAATCCCAGCCTCTTTCCTCCAGTTTCTCCTGACTCCATGTAGATTTCATGGAAACTTCAGGAATGAAGTTGGACAGGAGACAGAACTTCAAGCTTAATTGTAAGTTCAATGAATTGAAGTCTGTGTCTCTCTTGCAACTCAAAGATTGATATATGAAGTGGGAGATAATTACGGGTCATGATTTCAAGTTAAATGTTTAGTTTTTGTTTAATGTCCCCGGAATTAGGACCTTAGTTTTTCTTAAGTCAACGCCCTTCAATCACTCATGTTCTTTGTCACAAATAAACCCTGGAGGTGAGCCAAAATCAGACAGGCTAAACATAATCCAGTGGTCACCCCCCCCCACACCCCACACACTTAAAGAAGATGACTTACTGAAATGCCACTGAAACTGGAACATCTTTCTCCCTTTCTTCCAACCACACTTTGCACCAACCCCCTTCCCTCTGCTACCAGTTCAGAAATTGGTGCTTATGGGCACATAATTTGCTTTTTTGTTGTTCTTGTATTGGGGTCAATTCTTTAAATCGTTTGGCTAGACTGAATAAAATAACATCAAGATGTGCTTTCTCTTTTTTGAACCCTCAAGAGGAAGAGAGGAGAGCTAGCATTTCCTGACTGCTGCTCCACGCCCAGCGCTGCATGCTAAGCTATGGCATTCAGCCTTCCCATCCATGCTGGGTGGGAGGGATGGCGGTCCTTGTTTTGTGGATGCAGGAATTGGGTCTCCAGGAAGTTGGGAAGCACATGTGCCCAGGGCTTCCAGTGAGTGAGTAAAGGACTTCCTGTTGTCCTCCCCAGTGACAAGTCAAGAAATTCCCACCCTGAGGCACTGAAGCAGAATGTCCTCACCAGAAGCTGGGCGGCCACTCTTGTGGAAGATAGGCACAGTGCACAGCCCCAGGTCCCTTCCTCAAGCCCATTTGAAGCTGGGACATCTGCGAGAAGCCACATTTACTTACTGGTGGGGCTCAGATTCAAATCAGGATGCTTTTATTCCTAATTCCATGCTCTGTACACTTGGTACCGCATTCTGTCAGCATCACTTAAATTAATTAGAGTTGGGTAGGCTAAAGAATAACAAGGTGATGGCTGAAGATGAGGCTGACTTTCGCCTGCATCTGGATCCAGCCCACGACAAGGGAGATGCTGGCAGATCGCATCTCATGCTGAGCGCTTAGCACTGATTTCTGACTGATCGAAGCATCAGTTCTTTCTTGTCCCAAGGGTCCTGGTGAACACTACCTGAGTCCCCAGCTATAGCCCCTCAGACTCCCGTAACTCTTGGGGCTTTGCATATTTTTTTCAAGTCACATAATTAGGCCTAGTTCTTGAGTCTGCAGACTTTTTAGTGATTGTGTTTGGGCAACACAACACTGACAGGATATTTAGCCAAGGACAGGATCCTTTTCCAGGGCTAAGATGTTATCAGCTCAGCCATGCCTAGATCTCAGAGGGTCACTGGACACAGAAACAGAACATTTAAGTTGTCCAAGTGCTGCTCTCTGCCATGCTGAGTTCAAAGAGAAGACAGTGAAATGCAGGAATGTGGGGCAGGGGTCTGGCAGTCCCTGCAGCCATGCCTGGGGAATGGGGGGTGAGGCTGGTGCTCCAGCTGGGCTCCCAGCTGATTGTCCGTGCCAGCCAGGATGGAGTGTGCTAGACTGGGAGGTGATGCAAGCTTTTGTCTGATGCCTCCCTTTATGGGCCCTCTCCGAGCTCACGGGGTCCCAGTAATCATCTGCCTGGCCAAACTCCAGCTCTTTGTGGCCTGGTCTTATTGGGCTGTGCAAAAACCAAGTATGATTATTGCTGATATGTGATCTTGGACAAGTCACTTAACCTTTCTGAATCTTAGTTTCTTCATCTGTAAAATGGAGATAATCTGCTTATCTGAGAAGGATTATGTGGGATAATGTATATAAAGTATACAGTGCCTGGCACATAGTAAGTGCTCAATAAATGGTGGATTATTATTTTTACCAGCTGTGTATTTTGAAAATATAACTTAAAGAATACTAAGCTTAAAGTTGTGTAGAGTAGTGAAGGCTGCTACAACATGGATGGACCTTGAAAACATGCTGAGTGCAAGAAGCCAGACACAAAGAACCACATGTCGTATGATTCTACCAAAGTGAAGTTTCCAGAATAGGCAAATCTATAGAGGCAGAAAGTAGATCAGAGGTTTTCAGGGGCTGGGGAAAGGGATGAATGGAGGGTGACTGTGTAATGGGGGCAGGGTTTCTTCAGGGTGATGAAAATGATCTGGCACTAGATAGTGGTGATGGCTGCACATTTTGAGTGCACTTAATGCCACTCAATTGTAGTACTCTAAAATGTTTAAAATGGTAAATGTTATGTATATTTTGCCACAGTTTAAAAAAAATTGTTTAAAGCAGACCATTTCACACACATCTTGATCCATTTCTCTCTTCACCTTTGAGATCTTGTATCTGCCTTGACAGTCACAGAGGCAGGATCAACTGTAGTCACTTACCCTAAATACTAGTTTCTCAAAATCAAAAGCCTTCCAATTTTAAATAATGATTTATAATTCCTCACCATACTATGAGGTAGGCAGCAAGAAATATTGCCCCATTTTACAGATGAGAAACTTGAGGATCAGTGAAGGTCAGATCAGCTGTGATTATTGCATATGCTGCTTTAAAGTGTTGACAATATTTTCTTAGTTCAAAGAGCGAATGGGGGTCAGAGGTTGGACTCAAATCCTCGTCTTCTGGTTCCTGGATCTGTGCTTTTTAAATTCTCCATTTTACTTGACACTTATTTCTTGATGGTACATTTTATATTATGCATATTACTTGATTTTTATGTTACTCATTTATAAATGATGCTGGATTATTGTGTCTTCTGGCTGACTCTCAGGGAAGGGCAGCCGGGCCCTCGTGGAGGGCTTGCCTTTGGCCTGGTGGCTTTCTTTATCTGAAAATTACTGCCTTCAGGAGGGGCCATTAACACATCAAAATGGTGTTTGTTGAGCCAGGAAAAGTGATACATTATGCTTGCATTTTATTCTTTGTGCTTTTTAAACACCCTTGCAAGTGTTAAGAGCCCCTAATGAGTTAAATTAACAAACCATTAGGGTTAAGAAGAGTGGAGTGATGTGGGCACAGTGCTCTGATTATGCTGCAGGACACCGGATGGAAAGCTGTATGCAAACATGACAAATCCCTCTAGTTCTGATGGTTTTGACACTTGACAAAGTGTTTCTTTTTTGGTATTCGATCCGTACAATCCTTTGACATGGGGAACTGAAATCAGCATGTTACAGGTGAGGACACTGAGGATTAGATAAATGAATGGTGCTCCACCTGTGCACCAGTGAGGGGCATTTGGAGGTGGATTCTGGCACCCAAGAGTCCCCGCATTTCCCCAGAGAATCCCTGTTTTGCTGATGACCCTATGCATTGGGTTGGGCTTGGGGCATGTACAGCACTTGCATTTCTATCACAAATGGCCCAGAGCCCACCTCGCCACTGGCTTGCAGGTGACATCCTGTGTGATTCCATCTGAAGCTCTGACTCCCCTGTGGCCCTCTGATTGCATGACGGGTGGCATGCAATCTCTTCATGCAACTCAGGGACTTAAAGGAGGCGAGGGTAAGCACCATAGGAAGCTGTCAAAAGAGATGTTTGGGGGCTGCCCCTGAAATCTGAGGAGATGCTCAGCTGATTTCTCCGAGCAGAGGGAAAACCAACCCTACCCCACAGAGAGAAAGCAGCAGCCAGGGTAGGAACATGTGGAGACATCCTCTGAGTGGGTCTGTTCCCAGGGGGCCTAGGATACCAGTGTTTCAGGCTAATGTTAATTTTGTCAGCGTCATTTTGGCTTGTTGGTGTTGGGTGCTTGGCACTTCATGTGTTTGTGATACCGAATCACCTCAACTGTCTTATGGGACCAGTACTATTATTTCTTCTCTTGCAAGAGAAGGTACTGAAGCTCAGAGCAGCTGAGTGCCTTTGCTGATGGCACAGCGGCCTCTGTTCATGCTCCTGCCTCCTGGCCTGGGCCATCCCAGCTGGCCGCCTCCTTTGGGTTGCTCCAGCGGCATTGCTCTGCCTCATGATTTGGCCCTGCTGAGCTCCAGATGTGGCAGATTCATCCCACCCTATCAAGCTTAGCTCAGATGGGCAGCGAGAGTGAGTGTGAAGGAGGGTCGGGTCACTGATGGCCTGAATCAACCACGTGCGGCCCTTGTATTTTAGGGCGTTGGGAGAGAAGGGCCAGGAATCGCTCAGAATCAAGGGCCTCCACACTGCAGGAGGTGTGTTTCTGTTGTAGTGAGTAAAACAAACACTCTGGCCCCGTCTAAAGTTCTCTAATTAAAGTTTAGCTCCCCAGATTTAACCTCAACATTACCTACAAGCTATTCTGAGCAGTACACCACTAATGGGGGCTGCTTGGTGCTAGGGGAATTTAGCTTCTTCTTAATATGTAATAATCGCCATTACATCTCAATTACTTAACAAATAGAGAAGCACAGGGCCATGTTATTTCAAAAGAGTCTCCTGAGAGTAGGGCTGGAGATCTCCAAATGTTACCCAGAATTAGCTAGGAGAGGGCAGGCCTTGTAGTAGGTACCCAGGGGAAACGCACGTATTATGTGCTAATAACTCAGGCAGTGCCATAACTATTCTTTGTCCCTTTAAACTCAGACCTGGGACACCCCATTCCTTCTCTTCCGCTAAGAGATCTAGGCAAGCACGAAGATGACTCCATCAGGTCCCTTTTGTTACTAGTACTGGTTTTGGATGGCCACTCTGCTCTCAAACCTAGCAGACCCACCTCTTGGTCAGAGACCCAATACTTTGGCAAAGATGGAAAACAAAATTCAACAAATGAGGTAGCAGAGGGAAGAGAAGTTAAATTTGTTTGGAATTGTGCACACCCAACCCAACCCAACCAAACCAAGGCAAAGCTGGATTATAAAATGTCTCCCTCCTCCCATTGGAATTATGGTAACTACCTTCTGTTTTGGATTTGCCAATAAGTGAGTATTGTTAAAATATTATGAAAAAGATGCTCTGGGCAAGTTAAACATAATTTTCTTGAGAAATATACTGTTTTCCCAATGTAATTTTTAGATTCTTAAACAAGCACTTTTTCTTATGAGAAAATAGGAGCAAAAAGGATCTTTAATTTTATATTCAAGACTTGATTTAGATTTAATGTTGGATTAGAATTTTGAAAGAGGCTTTGATATATCTGGTGGCACGAGAACTAAAATTAAATTTGGGTTTAGCTAAAAAAATCTTCAGCATATAATAAGGATTAAATGTTAGGGATCTGTATGTCCATGAGACTTTTGATTTCATTTTGACTGGCATCTCAAATACTCAGAGTAGAAGGCACACTTTTAATTTATAGGAGCCTGGAGACCTCAGGTATTCTACTTGCTGGCTTTGCGTGGGTCTTTACCCTGAGTGAATAGCTGTGCACTTGTAGAATCAAGGACTAAAGAAGTAAAGGGGAGAGAAGAGATTACCCTTTCAGAACCCCTATTCCCACTAAACCAAAGGCAAGCTCTTTGTGACTATTGATCAGGAAATAAATCCTCTTTATTATTCCACAGATGCAGGAAAACCTCTTCTCTCTCCTTTTCTTCAACTCATCCTGCAAATACATAGTTTGTACTGACCTTGCGTTTCTTCCCAACCTACCAATTTGGAACTTTCTTACTTTAATTGCTGAATTTTCCCCCCCCTCCTCAAAACAGGAAGTGAAAACACCCCAGCTGGCAAGTTAAACATTTCCGCCAAAAAAATGTCCCCAAACCGTTTACCATTTTCAATTCACCCAGTAAGAACCACAGTGAGATCTTGCAATCTTGGTCAATCAGTGCCTCTAATATCTCACAGTCAGTATCTTAAAATAATGCTTTTAATTATATTCAAGAAGTAATGTCATAAGTATTTCAGATTTTTCTATTAAAAAATAGGGATTATGACACTGTTTGAGGAAATAAAATGTTTCTTATTAATGCTCTGCATAACAACAATCAACTTGACTCAACTCAGAAACCTTTGCCAATGGGCACTAGTGATCAACCACTGCAGAGGTGGTGGTGGGGGTAATGGTAAGTGCATATATATTTATGTTATTTTAGTAGAAAATCCATGTGCCATTGGTAATGAATTGAAGGTTAAGTGACAATTTTTCTTTATAACCACTCTTGTCATGTAGTCTGTGAGCTGAAAACTGGATTAACCTTTAATTACCCTTGACGATCTCTCAACCCCAAGACAACACTACCACTCCTACCAGTAGTATCTGCATATACAATTTGATGAGAGAAACATCTGTTTGCCTATTTGGTATCATTAATATTATGCGGATGAATAGATACAATGTGATAGGCATTCATGCTAACGTCTCATTTTCTTCCTTCATTTCTAGTCTTTCTTCCTGCACCCACTGATTCAGCTAGACTTATATTAATTAGAATTCAGGGCTGTCTAGAGCCAGTGGCCCTGTGCAGAAAGGACAACACAATATGACCTGAATGCCTGTACAGATGCACTTTATCCAACTTGGGAAAACATTCTTGCATCCTACAAAATGTACACGAGATAAGCCTGTGTGTGTTTGTGTGTGTGTCTATGTGCTTTAAGCAAAACTATTTTTGGAAACACTTGCTTTCATACACCAATTTCTTCTCTGATGGCTGTATCAAATTCTTCCTATATGGGGTTTGGCATTTTTAGTACTGACAGAGCCCTTGGGGGCCAAGCCAATCAAACCTTTATTTTCCAGCCAAGCCAATGGCTAGTGGGAGCCAGGTCTGGGGATCTGAGACACAGGACTCTAAGCCTAGTGTCTTTTGACTGATTTGTGCTGCCTCTCTGTATGAATGAAGTTTCAGGACACAATAGCCAGTAAACCCATTTTATATAGTTTCATAGAAGTTCTATGTGGTTACCAACTGAGGCCATTTTAAAGGTGTACATATATGCATTGTGTATAGAAAGTATGTGCTGTAAATACAATCTTTATCAGCCAACATTGTATTTTGAGTACCTTTGCTTTGATTCTTGCCTACAAAGCTTCTGTTTTTGTATTGATAATGAAAGATTCCTTAAAGATTTTCAGGGCTTTAATTTCATGGTACATTTTTCAATACTTCTTTCAATATAAAAAAAATGCTGCTGCTTTATGCTTTTTAAAGCAAAAAACTCTCAGTTCCAACTTAATTTCACCCCCCTCTGATCATAAGCCTTGAGCCAGGCACCATCACCTTCAGTACGTCCAGCTTCCAGCATATGCCATGGAAATGATGTTATAGAGGTACTCCCCATGACTGTATTGTCTCATCAGAATGAAGAAAATTCCTGGCTTTCATTAGGGAATCTATCCTCATTAATTCAAACTAAATGGTGGTGGTGGTGGTGAAGGGGCAGCCAGATTAGCTAGTGAATACTTTGAACCATAGAAAATTTTATGGGAATGTACTGCTCGTACTTCCACGGGCATTCTGTAATTAAAGCTGGGCTGGGACTCGAAAGGTCTTTAGGAGACATGATTAAATCAGTTGGTTGGTGATTTCATATCCATTCATTGCAGGCAAAAGTATATTACAAAACTATTGGAAGCAATTTGTTCTCTTAAGCATTTTCAACATTCTCCTTAACCCCAACCTATTCATACACTCCTTGGTTATGTTACCTATAAAATAAAATAAAAAGTTTCTAAAAAAGAGAAAAAAAAGGGGAGAGCTAGTTCAGATAGCATCTGGGTTATCATTTCCAAATAAATAAGATTTTTACCACATTCTCCAAGTAGAAATGTATGTAAGTGACAATGTGACTTAGAAAGGCATTTGAGCTCTGATGTGAAAAGAGTACTGATCAGGAGTTTGGTTTCTACCTGAATACAGTCATTCTGTACACTCATTTTAGATGTTCCATCTTCTACTATTGTCTGGTAAGTATCAATTAAATTCTGGGTGAAATTATATTCTTTCCAATTATGACTGTGTAGTGACCAACATCATAGACATTCAATAACAATAAAAATGGGTGGCTAGATGGATAGATTGGGGCAACATGAAGCATCCCAACCCTTGTCAGCCATTTCTAGAATCTGAGGGAGCACACTATTTCCAGTGACCTAAGTACAAATCCTATTTTAGGGCAAAGTTTTGCGACAAGAAGTGTCACTGTAATTCATGGCTTCTAGCAGTAACTGTTCTATCATGTGTCTTGTGTACATCCAATATGGGTTCCTAATCACTCTAGATATGCTTGGTTAGTAATTAATGTTAAGAGGTGTGTGTGTGTGTGTTGTGTGTAAGAGTGGTTCATAAAGAACCTATGGAAAACTGCATTTTTTTTTTTATGGGCCTATGCTTCTCAAGCTCTGTGACTCTGTGACTGTGTTGACCAGAGCAGGCACATGCTTACATTTTTTTTGGTATCATTAATCTACAATTACATGAAGAACATTATGTTTACTAGGCTCCCCCCTTCACCAAGTCCCCCCCACAAACCCCATTACAGTCACTGTCCATCAGCGTAGTAAGATGCTGTAGAATCACTACTTGTCTTCTCTGTGTTGCACAGCCCTCCCCGTGCACCCCACACACATTATACATGCTAATTGTAATGCTCCCTTTCTTTTTCTCCCCACTTATCCCTTCCTTCCCACCCATCCTCCCCAGTCCCTTTCCCTTTGGTAACTGTTAGTCCATTCTTGGGTTCTGTGATTCTGCTGCTGTTTTGTTCCTTCAATTTTTTCTTTGTTCTTATACTCCACATATGAGTGAATCATTTGGTATTTCTCTTTCTCCACTTGGCTTATTTCACTGAGCATAATACTCTCTAGCTCCATCCATGTTGTTGCAAATGGTAGGATTTGTTTTCTTCTTATGGCTGAATAATATTCCATTGTGTATATGTACCACATCTTCTTTATCCATTCATCTACTGATGGACACTTAGGTTGCTTCCATTTCTTGGCTATTGTAAACAGTGCTGCAATGAACAAAGGGGTGCATACATCTTTTTCAAACTGGGCTGCTGCATTCTTAGGGTAAATTCCTAGAAGTGGAATTCCTGGGTCAAATGGTACTTCTATTTTGAGCTTTTTGAGGAACCTCCATACTACTTTCCACAATGGTTGAACTAATTTACATTCCCACCAGCAATGTAAGAGGGATCCTCTTTCTCCACAACCTTGCCAACATTTGTTGTTGTTTGTCTTCTGGAAGGTGGCCATCCTTACTGGTGTGAGGTGATATCTCATTGTGGTTTTAATTTGCATTTCTTTGATGACTAGCGTGATGTGGAGCATCTTTTCTTGTGTCTGTTGGCCATCTTCATTTCTTATTTGGAGAACTGTCTGTTCAGCTCCTCTGCCCATTTTTTAATTGTATTATTTGCTTTTTGTTTGTTGAGGTGCATGAGCTCTTTATATATTTTGGATGTCAACCCTTTATTGGATCTGTCATTTATGAATATATTCTCCCATACTGTAGGATACCTTTTTGTTCTATTGATGGTGTCCTTTGCTGTACAGAAGCTTTTCAGCTTGATGTAGTCCCACTTGTTCATTTTTGCTTTTGTTTCCCTTGCCAGGGAAGATATGTTCATGAAGAAGTTGCTCATGTTTATGTCCATGAGCATAGGCAAAAATCTATGTTTTTTTCTAAGAGTTTTATGGTTCTATGACTTACATTCAGGTCTTTGATCCATTTCGAATTTACTTTCATGTATGGGGTTAGACAGTGATCCAGTTTCATTCTCTTACATGTAGCTGTCCAGTTTTGCCAGCACCAACTG
The DNA here is from genome assembly GCF_030020395.1 of Manis pentadactyla. Lineage (NCBI taxonomy): Eukaryota > Metazoa > Chordata > Mammalia > Pholidota > Manidae > Manis > Manis pentadactyla. The sequence goes on along the minus strand of NC_080026.1, from coordinate 128,462,416 downwards.
TTGAAGAGGCTGTCATTTCCCCACTGTATGTCCATGGCTCCTTTATCATATATTAATTGACCATATATATTTGGGTTAATGTCTGGAGACTATTCTATTCCACTGGTCTGTGGCTCTGTTCTTGTGCCAGTACCAAATTGTCTTGATTACTGTGACTTTGTAGTAGAGCTTGAAGTTGGGGAGCAAGATTGCCCCCATTTTATTCTTCCTTCTCAGGATTGCTTTGGCTATTCGGGGTCTTTGGTGGTTCCATATAAATTTTTGCGGAAAACTGCATTTAATAGATAATTGGAAAGCACAAATTAGCTTCCAGCTCCACAGTGGCCTCTATCTTTTTTTACTTATGCTACAACTTATTTTTGTTATTGTTTTATGTTCAATTTAACCTGTGGGTGCTCTTTATGTGTTTCTGGCTGTGCTCTGGACTATAGAATCTATAGTAGGTGCTCTTGGGTGTGCTGATTTATGGGTCATGAATGCCTTCACTCCACGACAGGAGGGTAAGTATGTTAGGAGGTGCAGAGTCAAGTTTTCCTCATGGAATGTTAAGGGCACATCTGCCAATCCACTGGTTGGGACTCCCTTACTTCTTGCTGCAAATGCACTTCACCTGTTTCTTGGCCTAGTTGGGTAAGAACCCTTGGCAAGTGGTCAAGCTTCTGGTTGTTTTAGGAAGTAGAAGCACATATATATATATATATGTATATAGGGAAGAATCTCTGGGGCCATCAACTTTGGGGCGTTTGACACTATCAACAATCCATCGGGGTGAGGAAAGAGAATACAAGAACTTTTATTAACATGTTTTTATCAAAAAAAAGTAAGCATTACTAATACTATAATGGATTGAAGTCTGTATAGGTATATAATTTATTTATAAATAAATAAATAAATAAATATATATATATATATACTGAGGATGATCAAATCCTATTTTAGGGATGGGGATTCATGATCAAAAGAGTCTGGAGACTTCTGGTCTATGGGAAGTTGCAGTGCATTTTCTAGAACAGCCAAGTGGGCTCTTGCCCACCTTTCCAGTTTTGTCTCCCACTCTTTCCCATTCATTTTCTTGTAGCTCGGGACAGCCTGGATGTCCCACCCACCTTTCAGGTCTCGGCATGTGCTGTGCTGTTGTGTCTCTTAGGGCCCTGCTATTTTTTTGGTCTGGGATTCTCCCTCCCTCTGCTCAGTGAATTTTTATTTCACTTTTGTGAACAGCGTCCCACATTTGTTGGACAGTGTGGATCTCTTTTCATAGATCTCTTTCTCTCCCAGCCCGTCCTCATACCTGTTACAGCTTTACAAGTTTATCACCCTTTTTGTCTTCTGAGTAGCTGCAGGGCAGAGGTTGTTTCTTATACATTTGTGTGTAAATGCTGGTGGAATGACTGAATGCCAGATGCACATGAAAGCAGTCTTTGCTGACAACTAGCTGCAGTTGGGAGCCTGTGACTTGTTTAGGTCACCAGGAGGGGCCGCTGTTGGCACTTCCTGCGATGGGGAGAACCTCGCTGGAGGATCTTTTCTGAGCACTATGTGCTCTCCCAATATGGCAGAGTCTAATTCCAGGTACCTCCTTCCCCACCCCTTCTCTCACCACTCACTTTAAAGGGGAGAAAGTCTGGGCCAGAGAGGAAACCAGCGCCTCTGACATCATGATGAGATTTTTTTCTGTGCCTGGGGTACCCTGGAAAATGTAGCCTGTGAGTCCATCCTTACTGGGGCAGCTGTTGATGCTGACTTGCTTCTTATTCCAGCCCAGAGAGGCTGTTCTGGAAGAAGCAACGGAATATCAAAGAGGCTTTTGGAAATGTCAGTAACTGAGAAATGGTGACCAACACCCATGAGCGGATTTGGTAAGGCATAAATAAAATCATATTGCTGCTTCTGAATGCAGCCGGGAGATAGGATTCATTTGACTTCTCTTGTAAAAACTGGATAGAAAAATGCACCAACCTAGGCAAGATCTTTGAATTGACCATAATGTCGGAGAACGCATTGCGATTTGCATTGACTACCTGAGCTTTCAAAAGACAATTATGAAGGAACTGGGTACAGAATGTCTCAGTCCCATCCCTTAAAATTGCTATCATACTTTTTTTTACTTTATTTTAATTCAAGGACATTTTTACACCTTAGTAATAAATTAACATTTCAAAAGTACTTTTACCTGCTGAGATGGTTTATTCCGCTAATATGGGTAACGCTGTGGACTCAATAATTAGTGTAAATTGCCTTTGAATAACACAGAGCTGGGAATAACTCTAACTTGCTAGGGCTTAATGCCCCTTGCCGTACAGGATGAAGAGTCCTTAATGGGGCCTGGAAAAATAACTAATACCTACAAATCAAAGGAGAAAAGCCGTTTTTGATGCATTTGTCTGAGAGTGTGAGTTTTAAACTAAATTGTTAACACTTCCTCCCTGCTGAGGGTCATGGATTAGCTGGGCTGGGAGATTCTTTGGGAATCTTTCACACTGACCAGGGGAGGTAGGGGGTTCCAAATACAAGTGTTTTCTTAACCCTAATCCCTACCTCCCTGACCAGGACAGCTCTGCATTTCCCTCTAATTAGATGAAGAATTAGGAGGTGGATAAATGTGTTCAGGGATGAGGATAAAGTGATTAGTTCAGTCCAGACCATGATAGTGATTTCTAGGCACTACTTAGTTCTTTTCAAGATAATAACTTCTCTCTTTTTTACAAAAACGTATTCAAGCAAACCTCAAACATGTATTTATAAGCAATGAAAATTACCTTTGGGCAAGTTTGGGGCAGCATACTGACAAATTATATTTTTACTCTCCTTTGCATTTGTTGAATTTTTGTACGATTTTTATCCCATAGAGAAACATCTACAGCAGTTTCTAATCTGACCCAAGTATTATAATTACTTGTGCAATCTGAACAAAATCTAATAACCTAACCCCTTAAAATGTATTCACATTTAAATGATGCTTTCAGTGAAAGGGGGGAGAAGATGGTTGCTTTGGAGCTGTCTGAGATAAAGCCATTTTGACACTTTTCTGCATATGAATAGATACTACTGTGTATGCCTTTTCTTTCTTTTTTTTAAAGATCTTGTAGATATTCTTTACTGAAGTGTAATTTTGAATTTCAGGCTGATTAAAACGGTTACAGAATAGCTTCAAACTTTGGTGATACTAGCAACCTTCACGCCTGATGAATATTCCTGGGCTACCTAGACCGCTAAATCATTTTCTACACACTAAAAACCCAGACAGGTACCAAAAAGAACATGCCGTCTTTTACACTGGGACAGTTAGTTCCAGAACTGGATACAAGTGTTCCTCTGCTTTTGCCTTTGTAGTTCACTTGGAAACCAAACATATGTCCTTTTGTCTTACCTAGTACATGCCTTATGTACTATGAACATATGAAAATAACCTCAGGATAAAGAAAAGTGATAGCAACAAATAACAACACATAATGTTCTTCCACCTCCTTTCTGAGGGTGTTTGAAGGCCCGAGGCATTATTCCCCTTGGTCCTGTTTGCAAGCCAGTGAAAGGTGATGATCTGATTGTGACCTTTTGGAAACAAGTTCTCCCTGTTCTGACGTTCATCTCTGAGGACTAAAAATGAACCAGAGCACAACAGAAGGGAAAAGTGAAACTGCAAATGCCCGTTGGATCTCCAGGCTGAAGGTCTGAGTTAATCTCAGCTAATCAAGGGTAGACACTGCCTGGCCTCTGGAAGGCACATCACATTGTTATTATTATTATTATTTTAAAAACCAAACTTCTTTTCAACTGCAGTAATTTTTCTTTCCCACTTCTACAAATATTGTGGCTGGTGTAAGGTGTGATGTCGGCATAATGCCCCGTTACGCTGCACAAGACAGATCCCACTACATTAGCCAGGATTATGCTGCCTCTTGATCTTATCAGCTTTGTTTCTTCCTAAACTACAAAAAGCTCTAACACAGCGTTGGTTAGCAGTTTGGCTCAGACAATCTCCAGTCATCCATCACTGTCACTGGTTAGCAGGAGGCATTAGGCGGAGGGAGGAGACCGGATGCGGGGTTGACACACTCTTCCCAAGCCAACTCTCTAATTTCACATTTAAACCAGCTCCTCTGATCCTTGTCTTTCCTTACTAGTGAATAAAAGGAAGTCTATACCCTTTGCTTTCTGAAATCTAATGCAGCATGTTACACATCTCAGTTGTTTGCTTGCTTTTAAATTCTTAGCAACTGCAGGTGAGAGAGGGAGGGAATGTGGAAGGTAATATATACACTCCTGCACCAAAAAGAGGGGAGTAAATCAGATGCTTGAGGGAGAAGAGGCTAATTAGTAGATTAAATCTGACCAATCCCATCTTCAGAGTGTGATGTGGATAAACTCGGGCCCACAGCGGGGAAATCTCAGCAGAAAGCATATAGCCAGTCTAGCAACTGGGGGTTAGCATCTTCTTTTTCATCAAATCTGGGATTATTCCACACTTGTCCATGTCTACTTTAAAGTCTGGCTCTTTTAAATAGCCCCAGGAGTTGACCAGGACATCCGGATTCTGATTTATCAGAGCGGACAGCGGCCATGCAAGGCACTTACTCCCATTCAGCAGACACACGGCAGCCTCATCTGGGGTAGCAAAACAGCCTGAGATTTGAAAACAAAATCCGTCACTCTATGTGTGGTCAAAACCTGACAAGATCAAATACAGGCCTCCCAGTGGAAATATCTATGTGCCAAGTAGTAAACTTGGTAATTGTTAAGAGTAAGTGTACTGCAGCACGAGAGAACACCAAACTAGAACATTTAACATTTCTGTTACATAATTACAAGTTCAAGGTGTTTGGCCTCTTATCACTGTATACTGTGTATAGAAACTAGGAATGATCTTCTTTAATTTGTAATTATTTATCTGAAATGTGAGGTCCAGTGGCCTTATTCAGCGGCCTTATTCTTAGCCGTGTGGGCTGGCAGACATTGGTATGCAGAACCCATGCGAGGAGGCACAGCACACTATCACAGGGAGACGTTTGATTATTCTTTAAAACCAACTAAGAGAAGTTAATCTCATTGAACTTATTTTTATTCAACAAAAGAGTTGGATGTTTCCAAGTCTAATGTGACTCTAATGTTCATTAAATGGACTTCTTTACACCTTTAAATGGATTAACGGCACATCTTCCCAGTCTAATTATTATACATGTCATTCAAAAAATCACAGATCTAATTCAGAGGATGATAAAGGCCTTCCCTTTACAACTACAGAAAAGACACTGCAGTAAATGGATGTGATTTTTATCTGTGCCATTTTTATTTTTTTTCCAAAAGGGCACATGTTGCTCCAGGAGGTGGGAGGGAAGGGCCTGAGCGCTGAGTTTTTCTGCCGGAGCAAATTCAGCTCAGAGATTTAGGAGTTCCCCATGCCGGTGCTTGCCCCTTCCGGACTCGCTGTGCCAGGTACTTAGAGTTCCTCCTGCCTAAGCCTGCGCGGCTAATGACTTCAGCCTGTCCAAGGCCAGCTCTTAGTTCAGATAAGCAATAAATTATGGATGGCCCCCTTCCAGTCTCAGGCCCCTGGGGCTTCTCTGAGTTCCTTTACCCAGAGCTTTCCTGAGAGGGAGAGAGACGCTCTCCCCACGGCCGCAAGAAATAGCAGTTGAGTTTTCACAGATACATTTGATATCAGCTATTTTGGGGCCCATACTTGTCTCCTTTTTTGCTGGGGGAGCATGCCTTGGTGGTTTTATTGGTGTCCTGAGGATGTTACAGTCTTTGCTTGGCTCAGGTGGCTACAGAATGCTCTAGAAGCTATTAGAGAGATGCAAGGATATTTCTTTCGTGGGGGATGGAAAGTCTAGAGAGGAGGGCCCTGGAAGCCCATGGTGAGCGATTTCAGGCTTTTTAGGGTTAAAGCTGAAGAAGGCACAGATCCATCTTCATTCATTCATTTCACCAATATTTATTAGGACATTTTAATAGTTCAGGCACTGCACGTGGCCTGTCACACGCAGTGCAGAGTTGAGCAGATACAACTTCTATTCTCAGGGAGCATTCAGTCTAAGAGACATTAACATATAATTTTGTAAATCAGAGGAGGTTCTCAATTTTCTATATAGGAGGGGCTTAGTCAGCAGTCTGTGTAGAAGGGGAGTCTAGAGGTCTTGTTTGAGGTTAGCTTGCTCAGCAAGTTCATGCTGTTTTATTTACATCGTGTCTATATGGAGCTGCTTTGGAGGAGGGGACAGAGATCTAGGGGAGAAATGAAACACCTAACCCCTCCCGTGTCTAGTTCACTCCTTGGAGCCAGTGAACCACCTCCCTACTCCCTGTCCTGGCTCCTCCAAGGAGACTTGGAGGGAAGGGTGGCCCCAGGCCGGACCACGATGGGAATGGGAAGTTGTGTCTTTGGAGCATCCTCACGCCACAGTGGAACAAGCATCCACTGTGTCAAGTGTCAGGTGGGAATGCCAGCACCGCCACCTCAGAGATATGCCTGACAAGGTATCACCTTCTTTACGCCTCAGTCTCCTCGTCTGTAAACAGGGCTAGTTGTATCCACCTTTCAATATTCTCGTGGGGAATTAGAACCCACAAATGTATAAAGGGTCTAGCATAGTGCTCGCACACAGTAGGCGTTCAACAAATAGTAGTCCCCTTGTCCTTCCCTAAAGGCTGCCCCTTTCATTGTCCTCCTCCCCTCGTTTGCCCCTGCCCATTATTAATCATCATAATTAACCAGTTAACTCTGAGTTAGGTCTTACTTCACAAAGTATAACAGCTTAAAGCCTGTCTGTGCTAGAGATCTACGCCTTTGCAAGGGACATCTTAAAGCATTCAAAATCCCAAGAAGCAGTGGATGATAGCCAGTGGAGTGGTGTTAGAGCAGAGGGATGATCTCTTGGCATGGGCGGCTGCAGCACCACATGACCGTACTGTCTCACGGCCAGAAGCCCAGTTTCAGACTCACGGGTCACCCGAAGCCCACACCTGAAGCTCCCCTTGGGCCAGCCTGTTGTCGGATGTATGATAGCTCTGGGTCGTGAGTGAAGCTGATGGGCCCAGGCTTAGCCTGTGCTGCTCCCAAGCCTGTACTGCCCTGGGTACAAAGCTTAGACATGGCACTCCTCATCTCTGCCCACCTGCTGGCATTCCACAGGGCATGGTGGCAACGGGCAGCGAAACTCTTAAAGTCATCTGCACTGAGGCAGCAAACTCTTACATAAATCATTCAAGATCCATATTGTACCAACATCAATTATCAGGGTTAATTGCTCCCTAAAATGTAAGGAATTGTGCTACTAAGAGTCAACATTAGCTTGGGAACTATAAGCCTCTTCTTCCTGTCCTCTGGAGCAGCAGGAAGCAGGTACCTTGACAGAGCAAACGTCAGCCTCCACTGTGTGCTAGGTACCGTGGCCCCATTTCCAAGCTAATAAATACTGAATGAGTAAATAACTTTGTTTTCTCTCTGCGTTAGAAAGATTCAGTTGTATTTGGCCAAGTAATTTCAGGGAATATCACTAAATGCTTTTCAAATAGTGCTTTCTCTAAGCCTTCTTCTGCTCTTGGAAAATGCCGATAAATCGATCTAGAAAGTCGAGGTGAAAGAAGCTGGGGTGTGAACCCAACTCTCCATAAGAGGCTCCTCAAAATTGAGACTTGAGACTGTCCACCCTGGGAGAGTAATCAGCAGTGGGCGGCAGACACTGTCCATGCATTCATTCATCCACTCACTTGTCTGTCTCCTCATTTGTTCCAAATGGGACTAGGGACTTGATGGTGTACAATGAAATATCAGATATTACCCAACCAAATATATTTTATAAATGATAAAAAGCCAGAAAAAAGTTTAATTATAAATCTGAAAAATTCTGTAGTTTTTATAAATATAATTTAACCATTTTAATTATAAAAATCTGACTTCAGGATATTTAAGAGTAGAATTTTAATATTTTATTATCTATATATAGAGCATGTGTAGAATAAAATATTTATAGTATAAATATGTGATTATATATATAAATAGTATGCATAGTACATATGAGATGATGTTAATACCAAAGCGTAATTAGCCAGAAAACATAGATTTTTACTTCAAGATTTTTCTCTTACCAGGGCACTCTAGGATGATCCTATTTACATCTCAGATTTATTTGACCTGTAAGATAGGAAGAATTAAACAACCTCATTAAATTTTATGTTAATTCTGCCCTATGCTTATCAGGAAAAAGATAATATGCTTTGATTTGCCCTTACCCAGAGACCTGACACCAGCCTCCATGCCTGGGAGGGACAAGGATCTTTGTTCAGGACATTTCTTATTGGACAATTCACATGTGGAAACTATACTAAACAATATGTGAAAATGGTACGTTCACGTTGAATTTCCAAAGGGTGGAGGCTCATTTTTACAAGACCGTGACAATTCTTGCTGATGGAGTAAATGGGCTCATTATATTTCAGTCTTCAAGTAATTATCAGAAATGAAGCTTTGTGAATCCCTTCCTAATCAGGCCACCTGTCACCCTTCAGTCTTTGTATATAATGGCATTTAGTTTTTGAAGACCTGCGCCCCAGTTTAACTCTTCCAAATGTTAGGGACTGCGTCCTGATCCCCCCTTGTCTTGCTATGATGAATAGATACATTTTCAGCTGGTTACCCACTCTCCACCCAACATATGAGTCCATGCATCTAAAGAACCTGTGGCAGGTCTCTAAAGCTATGGCAAAGCCAGGTGTTTCACTGTCGCTACTTGCTCATGGGCAGACTGATTGCTGAGACATCCATGTGGCGGTGATGGCAGGATGGGTGTTGGATGGTGATTTACCCACCCGTCTCCTCCCCTCTCCTCCTCTCTGCCTGCTGCCAGCTGCTCTGGGCTTGTGGTGGCTGGAGCAGGCTGGAGCAGAGACCCAGGGTTGGCGGGCAGCTGTGGTCAGAGCCCTGGGGCTTCTGGGACCTTGCTCAAGGCCTTAGCCAGAAAGCCAGCTCCATGTCTTTTCTACTGGCCGGCCAGCTGCGTGTGCTCAGGCCTTTCCTCTGAGGCTGGAGAGAGAATGCAACCCGGCTCTGAGATCACTTGTGTGACCCACAGGCTCTCAGGAGGACCTCTGGTCAATGTCTCAAGGCTTTCCTCTGCTAGGCATTTTGTGACAGCCCTATTGCCTTCATGGACTTGTTTGATCTGTGAGATAAGAAGAATTAAACAGCCTCACCATATTTTATGTTAATTTTGTCCTAGGCTTATCAGGCAATGGACCACATGCTTTGATTTGCACTTAGCAGAGACCTAACACCAGCTTCCACGGATGCTTGGGTGGCTTGGGGTGGGGGAAGGGGGTGGATTTCTGCACTGAATGTTACTTATTGGACAATTACGATGTGGACAATTGGATAATTCATACACCAGACAGTATGTGAAAATGTTAAGTTCACGTTGAATTTCCAAAGGGTGGAGGCTCATTCTTCCCCTTCTCAGAGACAAGCCAGGGCTGTTATTTAGTGAGAGTTTCACTGGCAGACATCGTCCTTGGCCTGGGGGCCTCCGAGTGGGGCGGCCTGGCGTGTGGCCATTACCAGGGCCTCCTTTCCTGGATAGAGGTACGTGAACTGAGGACCAGGGCCCCGAAGAACAAATTTGGTGAAGAACTTGCATCAGCTCATGCCTGGTGTTGGGTTATCTAAAACAAGGGGAGATAACCTCGAACATCTTTTTTCATTTGCATGATGCCACTTCCTCATTTGAGTGAAAAGTGCCTTGCAGGGTTTGGGAATGAAGGTGGGAAATAACATTTAAGTGAAGTCTTGGCAATCCAAGTGGCTGGACAGTCCAGACCCTCTCCTTGCCTAGGGAATTACAGTAGGTAGGTCTGAATGGCTCAGGGGCCACAGTGTTAATGGGGAAACACGATATTTCACGCTAATGAGGATATCTCACCACCCACTTCCTGAAAGGTTCAGTTTGCAGCAGAGATGCAAATTCTAATTGGTAATCAAGAGCGTTCACTCCCAACACAGGAAGAATCCTCAATACTTTCTTAAGTCACCAAAAGACTTCACTGCTCCAAACTGGACCCACTGAAAGTGAGTGCCAAATTGACACCCTAATGTATTTCAGACTTTGATTCTCTTGCAAGGGATGGTTCTTCTGAAACATCTTCGAGCTCCCCTCCCTTCCCCAAGCAGGACGACACAATCATGCCTGCGCCTGCGGGGCTGACCCACGTGCTGCCATCCTCATTTAGCTGGTTGTGAGGCTGACCACAGCCCCCAAATTGACACCTGTTGAAATAATACTGGAACCGCATTTGTAACTAATCGTAACTAAGATGTTAACTCAATTAATCTGACAATTGGACAACCCGGGGGACTGCGCTCATGCCTGGGCTGATGCTCTCTGTCATGTCCAGGCTTGTTGTCTATTATCTGACAAGCCCAGGACAAAATTAATGCTAAATATAAGGTAATTTAATTAACTCCTCCTATCCCAGTAGGCAGGCCCCAGCACCCTCAGTGCCCCAGGCCTTCCAGCAAGCCAAGGAGTGTTGCACCCCAGTGACCTAAACACTTAGGTTGTACTTTCATTATTTTAAGTGGATGATTTGCAACCACCAGTCTCCATGAAAGTCATTTGAGCCTTAAACAAAAGCGGGTTTTTTTTCTTATCCTTAAGGACATGGTAATACATTGTGTGAAAATCACTTACAGGAAAACATACTTTGTAGGAATCAGGATTCTTCAAGGAATATGTGTGCTTCCTGCCAGGAGAGAGAGAAGCAAGGAGCAGAAGACCCTGGTTTAAAAGGAACAACAATGAAAAGACAGTCTGAAAGGGCCCCAAAATACAGAAGCCATTATAAATATAAGAAAAAAATACACTTTGCAAAGTTGTTTTATTATAAAGGTCTTCCTTGAGCTGATATTTTTAAGGGACACAAGGGCCCATTTTATTTCCCAGGCTCAACCAAGCTGACCCATGACTCTTTCATCCCATAGTGAACTGAACATCAACCTATTTAATCATTCTTCCCATTTTTCCTGCTCTCCAGTATGAGGCTGTCAACACAAAGGACATGAAGCAACAGGTTATGAGCTTTATGAATGCAAATCCCAGCTCCACAGTCTGTACAGGGAAAGTAGACGACCTGAAAAGGCTGAGTGGGAAAAAATAAGGCAGCTGATGGCTGTAAACGTTAGCAAGCTGAGCCTGGAGCCAGTAAACACACTGCCGCTGGGGGTCACGGGGACACTGTAGGCTTCTTACGGATGTCCACGGTGTAGGGAGTTTGCTGGGAGCCACGGCCATGTTCTCACCTGGGCTTCCTGGGGACCAGTGGCTGTCCATGCTGAAGGCTGGCTGGGGCTCCGTTAGTGTGGCTGTGGGACTCGGCTTTTCTTCATGCCAAGTCAATTAGATTAGGCACTAAAACAATAAGTGGCAGCATGTTTTCAAGTACATTAAGTAAGGTGCCTGGGTCAGGAAACACCAGGTAAATAAAAACTTGCAGGCCTCATGAAAAGGCAGATCAGCAGGATGGACTAAATTCATTAACTGTGTTAATTTGCAGCGAGGAAATGAAAACTTGAGGAGACGCCTGTAGCTGACGGCAGCTGTGGGTTTTCATCTTGGCGTCCTGCATTGGTTCTCTGCTTGGGTCACCTTGGGTGTTCTGGGTGGCAGTTGCCTTGTACCTTTTGTCAGGGAGTCAGAGTATATATCTAAAGTTCACCCCAATTCTATTGACTTGATAATTCAGTTAAGCTGGTGATTTCCACCAGGCCTGCACATTAGAATTACCTTGGGACATTTCAAATATCCCAGTGCCCAGGCCTCTCCCAGGCCAATTCAATCAAAATCTCTTGGTGGAGGGGTGGGGGGGTGGGGTGGGGTACTCAGGAATCAGTTTTATCAGAACTTTCTAAAAGTTCTCCAGGTGATTCCAATATGTGGCCAAGACTGAGGCCCCCAAACTCTCCTTCTTCCTAATAAGTAGGTACTAGAGACACCTAACCACAGCCCCTCCTCTCCACCATCCTTGAGAAGAGCTGGCATTTTTGTCAATGAGAAGAGATCAAGCCAGGTGTTCAGTCTCACTCTCCATTTCCTGGCAAATAGTTCAGGGAAAATTTGAATCAGTGACAGATCACAGGTATAGATAACAATAAATGATAAGGGCCCTAAAGCTGCTCTGCAGGCTGGTGGATGGACAGAGCTGGAGGAAGTAGTATGGGCCATCCAAGCTGGAGTGTAAAGCCTGGGATGTTTGGAGGACTCAGAGCCTTATCTCTTTATTTCTCAGACTGCCCTTTGTGGGGAAAATGGAAGTTCCTATGGCCAGGATCCTCACCCAACCCTAAACTACTTGATGATACAATTGGCCTATTGCTAGGCTAATGCTTCCATACCCGTAGGCAATGAACTGTTATAAAGAGCTCCACACAGTGCTCTGGGCAGAGGCTGACTCAGAGTTGGATTATGGACCCTCACACAGCTGATTGCAGACATGATTCTAGTGCTTGACCTACTACCATGAGAATAAAGCCAGGTATAAACCCTTTTACCCCAGAAACGTTCTGTTGTCATTTCTCAGTCTCACCGAACCCATAGTGAACTTGCTCAGGGCTGAAACCCTCAAGCAAGACATGCTCCCAGCCCCTGCTGAAGCTCAGCAGTTCTTACCAGCCTTTGTCCTTTGCAATACAACTATTATGATGGACATTGTCCCTTGACCTCCCTCCAGGAGGGAAAGTGGGCTAAGGTGAGCCACTCTTTTAGGCAATCTGCACAGTATTGAATAGTGTCTTCCCCAAAATTCATATCCTTTTTGGAACCTCAGGATGTGATCCTATTTGGAAGTAGGGTTGTTGGAGTATTAGTTAAGATGAGGTCATACTGGAATAGGGTGGGCCCTTAATCCAATGTGACTGTTGTTATCATAAGAAAAGAGACACAGAGAACACTCAGGGGTAATGCCATGTGTATTAGTCTTCTAGGGCTGCCATAACAAAATATCACAGACTTGAGGTTTTAAATAACAGAAATTTGTTTTCTCATAGTCTTGGAAAGTAAAGGTCCAAGATCAAGGTGCAGCAGATTTGTGTTCTTCTGAGACCTCTCTCCTTAGCTTGCATATGGCTTCCTTCTCCCTGTCCTCAAATGGTCATCCCTATGCCTGTTGTCCGTGTTCTGACCTAGTCCAGTCAGACTGGACTAGGGCCCACTCTAACAGCTCCATTTTTACTTAATTACCTCTTTACGGGTTCTATCTCCAAAATACAATCACATTCTATAGTCCTGGGAGTTAGGACTTCAACATATGAATGTTGAGTAGGACACAATTCAGCCCATAAAACTATGTGGTGATAGAGGTAGAGACTGGAGTCACGTGTCCACAAGCCAAGAAACTCTAAGGATTGCCAGCAACCCCCAGAGGCTGGAAAGGGGCAAGGAAGGGTCCTCCCCTAGGACCCTCAGAGGGAGCATGCCCCCGCTGACACCTGGTTTGGAACTTCCAGTCTCTGGAACTGTGAGATCATAAGTTTCTGTTTTTTTAAACCACCCACTTTGTGATCATTTGTTATAGCAGCTCCAGGAAACTAATACAGCTTGTCTGAAGCTTTTTCCTCTGAGTGTCTACAATACAATTTAAATGTCTAGACACAGTGAAAGGCCATGCTCTCTGAGCAAGCTTTGCTGTCCCTGCAGGCCATAGCACAGGGCACCAAGAGAGCCTAGGACTGGACCTCTCCCTTGTTGCTAGGCTGCTGTCACCACCACACTCTCCTTAGGGGACCATGGAGAAGGCTCAGCGGTGGAGGAGTAGGGCTAATGTGGGGTTATGGTGAGGGGTAATGTCTCTTATCATGCCTCACTTTTTACTGAGGAGTGGTTCTCTGAGCACAGGACTGGCTACAATTCACCTACCAGAAGCTCTGCATGGGACCCACCCACCTCTAGGTACAAGGGTGATTTTAATGGAGATCTGTTGCTTATTTATTGCTCTCGGCAACCAGTCCAACCCAAGCTCCTGTGCAGGTAGTGATGGCTGTGACCAAGGCCCTTGTGTGGACAGACATGTCCAGGCTGGGCAGCTGCAGGCCTATAAAGCCAGCATCTTTGTAAATTGGCAGGTCAGCTTGTGGACCCACATTATTCAACAAGTTAATTTACAAAAGGAAATTGGTGTGCTCTGCCCCTCTCCACCTCCCATAGCAGAGTCTAGCTGGACCGGCTTTAGACAACAGAGGTGCGTTTCTGGTCATTGAACGCACAGGAAGAAGCAAGTGGGCTCACAAAGATCACATGAGGAAAGCGTTCTTCTCCAGAAGGGGCTCCTGCTGGAAACAACAGAGAGCAGTATGAACCCCCAGACGACTGAGTCTGTTCTGTGGGCCTTCCAAGAAGGTGGAGGCTGTGCTTGTGGGCCCCTGGCTTTCTGCTACAGCTCTCTAGCTCCAGCACTTCTCTGCCATAGACAAAGTGCCCAAGTTACCTGTTGAATGAATGAATGAATGAATGAATGAAAGGGTTTAAAGAGGGAAATGAAGACACAGAAAAGCTCCCTTGAGGCATTTTGGGCACAATAAGCCCTGGGTTCTGCTCCTGATTGTATCCAGCCACTGTCACCAACCCTGTGGGTCTCAGTCACAGGAGGGCATTAGGATGCACAACCTCTAATATTCTATGACTTGATCACTTTTGTTTATGGCCAATGAAATAGCAAGAGGATGCACAATCCTTTTTTATTTCTCTTACTTCCTATTGGCCCTTGACCTTGCAAATGAGCCAAAGTGTGTAAATCAGGCCTTGAAGCCCCTTTGAAAGGAAGGGGTTGCTGTGGAGAGAGACCAGGAAGTGCCAGTGTTCATCTCCCCAGGTATCCACAAATGATGAGAAAATAGAAGTTGTCTGGAATCCATGGCCTGTCTGAAACACTGCTTCCAGGGGGACTCGTTTCAGCATGATTTGGAAATTTAGGAGGAAGGGAGAAAGGGAACTGAGGAGAGGAAGGGGCCCCAAAGTGGAGAGTTGCACCAATCAGATCAACAACCAGCAGCCTTTATCCCTGGCAGGAAGCACCCCAGCAAGTGATGAGTGACAAGCAGCCACTGAGAGGTGCTCACGTTTTCAAAGGGAAAATGTAATTTATAAACAATCAGCATCTTAACAAGCTATAAACAACCAGCCCTGACTTCCAGCAGATTTGCTGATGCTTGAGTGACTAAAATTCACAATGTTTTTCCAAACCAACTTTGCTAATTTGTGGCCTGGTATTCATTAGGACAACAGGTCCCTGGGGACTGCCTCCCCTCCGCTTCCAACATAATGACATGGGGCCAGGACCCGAGCCTCCACCGTGGGTATCGGCCCCGGGCAGTTCGAGCTTGTCATCTTCCCTTTCTCACAGCAGCTGGCCTTGTAACTCATGGGATAGGACATGTTTGTTTTGTTTTAAAATTCTAGCATTTCAGAAATCATCCATCATTTATCACTCATCTTCGATGAGCAATTGTAGGTCGATGCTGGCTGGATGCTTCTCCAAACCCCTCCCCTCGCCATCCCTCCTCCTGCCTCCCAACTGCTCCCCACCCCGGGGGAAATCAAGAAAAACAAGATTCTACTTGTCCAGGCCCTCAGAGACTCCTCGGAATTGTTGGAATCGTCACAATAAGTGGTAGTAATAGAACCATATACAGGACTGTAAATACAAACTGCTCGGTGGAGTGGCAAAAAATAATGAAGTAATTAGGTGAACTATTATCAGCACCTGTGACTGATTGGCACACGCATGTTTCTGGCTTTATTGTATTATTACTTGTCAGGAACAATAAGCAGATTCCGAAGTTGCGTAACTTCTGGCCCTATACCCAGCTTCCCTCTCCCGAGGGCCCCGGTCACCCCGAGCTCTCTGCCCCAGGATGGGGTCGATGTCTGCTCAGCCCTGGAAACCCACTGTGGGTAAATGAGAGTCTTGTTTCCCAAGCCATTATGGTTAATGCCACTTTAATTAGTAATTGATGTGACGCCTAAGAGGTGCTATTTAATGTGCCATTTCTAGGCTAAGTGTGTGTCCCACAGACAGACCAGGACAGTGAGTCCTCTCCAAATGTGAAACCATGGAGGGAAAGGAGATTTTCAAAACATCTCACTGCTACTTCTAAATGGGAATGGCTGTTCAAATGCTCAACCTGTAGTCTTAGACCTGGCCCACTGCCCTTCCTCCTAGTTGGGATTTCTGCACAGAAGTGTCCACTTGCCAGTAATAGTCATATTTTGATAATGATAATAATAGTCGATACTTAGAGTATTATGAGGCACCTGGCCCTGTTTTAAGCATTTTATATGTATTTACTCATTTGCATCTCACAACCACCCAGTGAGATGGTTACCACCCCCATTTTACAGATGAGGAAACCAGGGCACAGCATGACTGACCCAAGGCTACAGAGCCCAGACTCCAGGCCAGGGAGTTTGGTGGCAACGTGCACATTCTTACTCATCTATCCTTTGCCCCTGCTCAGTGGCTCCTCTATGGGACTGTGGACCAGGAGACACCTGCAGTGTGTCAGGTGGAGGCCAGGCAGGAAGGAGGGAGATGAAACAGTGGGAAAGGGCCATGGTGAAAATCAAGGCAAGAAAACAGTTTCTCACAGGCTTGCCGACAGACTTGGGAGAATCCACTGCCTTCGGTTAGCAAGGAAGGTTGACCTCCAGGTGGGACCATCATACACATCAAGGTATGAAGCTGTTTTCTCATCATCATCTAGAGAAACGTGTGATGTTGGCAGGGTAAAGGCATTTGCTGAGAGCCACAGATGCTTCTCTGGCACTTTCTGCCACCCAGAACCTCTCAAGATCCACAAACTTGACAGGCTGGTTACCTTAAGGATTTAACGTTGAAATCAGTTGCATTTGTTAATTGCCAGCCAAGTGATGCTGTTTTGCAAGTTTTGCTGCAATGATAGGTGGAGCCATTTGCTCCCGCCACCCAATCACCATCTCTGGAGAAGGAAGCTGAGTAGCCAACCTTGCCAGGTGGCTCGGAACAAGTTACCCAGCCTCTTTGGGCCTCAACTTTCTCATCTGTACAATGGAAATGATGGCCCCATCTGTCTCATAGGCTGACTCTGAAGATTAAATGAGTCAATAAACGTTAATCGCTAATCGCTATTACCATGTACAAAGGTGGATTGTCCAGGGAAGCAATGAAACCTAAGTTCCAGGTTTCCGTCTTGCATTCCTGCACGTCCCCTGTCCCAGAGCACTGTATTCCATATTCATCACTTTGCTTTAAGCCGGCCAAACCCCGGATCCACCCTGTGATCACCTAGCAGAAGAAGCGCTTGGTTTGGGTGACTCCTGCTGTCCTGCCTCGCTCAAAAATGCTCAGCTTCTAGGTCTTGGACATGAAAACACACGTGAGGGAACCTTCTTTGTGGACAGGGGTACAAACTCCCTTCTAGGAAGACAAAGAGCCATGGAAGATGGCATCTGCTAGGCTCCTTATAGAGTGACCACAGTTTGTCTCCTTTGCCTTTGACAGCATCAGTTTTAAAGCCTAAAGCACCGAGTCTTGGAAACCCCCTCAGTACTGGGCAAACTGGGATGGTTGATCGCCCTACCCATTGAGGACAGAAGCATGGTGCTATTATTCACCGGGGAGCGCTCAGGTAGCTGAATTCCTGGCACCTGGTAGAGGCCAATGATGAGTGGTAAGTAAACCAACCATGTCACTGATGAGCCTGAAGAGCACATGTGTATGTGACCTGGGTGGGAGGGGGCAGTAGACTTCATGGAAATCCAGGGGGAAAGACAAGCCTGAGGTGGTGAGGCTGGGTCAGAAAACTACCTCTACTGGGGGAGAGGGTTGTGGAATGTGATGAGCAGAGGCCCCCAAATGCAGGATGGCTGCCAGACACCAGACACCAGACAGTTTCTGTTTACTTCTGTGTACCTAATAATGAACAGCATGCCTTCCATTTAGAATCTCCACAGTGTCGTTTTCTCAGCTCGGAAACAACACCTGTGTCCTGAATACAAGCTGGATCTGGCCAG
The DNA here is from genome assembly GCF_030020395.1 of Manis pentadactyla. NCBI lineage: Eukaryota > Metazoa > Chordata > Mammalia > Pholidota > Manidae > Manis > Manis pentadactyla. The sequence continues at coordinate 128,444,384 of NC_080026.1, read as the reverse complement.
GGGTAAATGGTGCCCCAGGCAGGTCTGCCATGGGCTTTGGGCACACAGGCGAGCTGCTCAGGCCCTGATTCCACATGCTGTGTAGACTCCAATTACCCGAGGACTTAGAGATCAAACAGCCCAACTGTGCTTCCCAATAAAAGAGGAGGTCTTAATTTTACTTTGCACTACACCCTCTAGCCAAAGCATGCAAAACAATGCATGGCATTGATGTCCTCCTGAGCCCCAAACCTTCCTGAAATTGTCTCTATTTATCCCAGCAACATCTCTATAAAGTGAGCAGGGGAAAGAGTCAGATTTTGTAAAGAATGGTGTGAATCCCACTGGACTGCCCAGGGTATGGAAACCACAGAGGGCTTTGCCCACATACTCCTACATTGCCAAAGACAGAGAATTTAAAATTTATTTTTACATTTAGGTATTCTTAAAGGTGTACAGTTGGCTCATGAGGAAAATTGTTTGCACCAGCCCTTAGCTGAGCTGTAGCATAAATGCAGATGATAGAAAACAAGAAAGCCCACAAAATGCCAAGGGCCAGAGACTGTAACTTTGCAAATTTTATTTTTCTCCCCTTTCATAATACAAACAGGATTCATAGCATGGCACAGCCCAGTGAAAAATTAGCCTGATTTCCTTTTCAATGATAACATCAGTTGGTAGGTAAATATGCTGGAAAATGCAATCATTTTGAACATTTAAGGTTAAAGCAAAAGGTATGGGGAAAATTTGTTTGTGAACATCTAACTATGTAGGCAACAATAGAGACCTAAGCCCACAAATTGATTTGTTTTTACATGCCAGCATTTTTTAAATGCTTCTAGCTTACAGACAATGGACTTTAATTAAGAACAGTGCAGTAAAGTGATAAAAAATTTCAGGATTTTTTGATAGGTGATTTCACCTGTATAATAAACAGGTTCTTCATGTTGCTACTTGTTTACAGCCTTTTCTAAAAATGAATAATAACAGATATCTTACACTGATCAGTGTTTCCCTTAAAATAAATAGCCCTTTGATAAAGAAAGTGAAAAACAAATGTTTGAGACGTAACTGAAGCTCTTTACAATGTACAGATCAGGATGACAGTTCAAAGGCAAATGCAAACATCTTTTAGGCTGAACATTTTATACTGAAAGCAGAATATTTATAATGGAAATTGATCTTAACATGAAGTGGAAATAATCTTGTAGGACTTTCTATTTTGGAACTAATATGCTAAATCATTTCGTATTTGATGGTCTTGAAAAGCAGTTAACATGGCTTTGAAAACAGCATTTTTCAAACACTGTAAACATGTTTGTGTAGAAAACTAGAGACAATCTAAATTGTTCCATCTGTGAGATTCCTTAACAGTTTGTCTTAGTTTTGGTTGTTTACTCTCAAATATCAAATTCTTTTCCCACCATTCCACTATACCCATACACTGCTTATTCAGTGATTTTTGTGAAATTTACACCTAACTGTCTTATTGACTCACTTCAAATTGTCCTGAAAATATTTAAAGCTGATATAATGTAAGAAGAATTCAAAGTGCTCACTCTATTTTGGACTTCTTGACATGACAAGAATAAACCTGGAGATTCTTATTTCCTCTACTAATTTTGAGCTTTGAGAATTTATTAATTCTTTCACTATAATTGCCCCATGTTAGAAAGTTAAAAATCAGATTGCTGATAATTGGGAAAGATGACATTGTAACCCGTTGCAAAACATCATGATTGTGCATATATGTAAGAATTAAGATGTCATGAATTAGCACCAAATGCTGGAGAAAAGGAGACACCTGCCCCAGAATTTCCTCCTGTGTACCATCATCAATGCTAAGCAAGTCCTTCAGGTTGGAGAAGGCTTGGCCAGATCGTGGATTTCTGCAAACAGTTACGGTTTCTGTAGGAAAAATGTAACAGGGAAATGCCATGCTACTTACCTTGCTTTATACCGCAGCTGTTGCAGGCAAAGTTTTCTCCAATGGCTTCCCTGTTTCACTTACCGCGATCTGGAAACAGTTTCCCTATTTACTTGTTAGTTGTTCCTCGGGATACCGAGATATTAGAAGATAATTTGGCATGCTTTCCTCAGTGTTCCTTCTCCGTTTAAAGCCATAACGGTGGGCAAATGGACATTGGCTGCCGGACAGGCCCTGAAATTCGGAGCAGACAAGCTTGAGCAATCCTGTTCTCAAAGCCTTTCCCCGGGAATGAGCACAGTTTCACATTTCGCCACTAGATGGCGTATGATAACCATTTGTGTCAGCCACACCGGGCTTCTCATCTGTCAATAACTTAGCAAATGTGTTCTGAAACAATTCCTCCAAGACGTCACCGTTAGATTATCATATGGAAATTTAAATGGTTCTGATTTATGTTTTGGAAGTAGAAGAAATGGTCACTGGAAGAGACTCTATCAGAAAACACACTGCTGCATGTGCTGCTTTATCAATGTTAATAAACATTGTCACTTAAAGCTGAGTTAAGATGCAAATGTTAAATGTCAATGTATAACTTACCCATTATCTACACATGCTTCAACCAACATCTAATAAGTATCTATTGTGTGTGAGCGCTTACTTGTACTTTAAAAATGTTGAAAGGACATTTTACTACCAGAAATGAATACAAGAATCAGAAAATAAAGACATCAATTCCATGTTGTCCCATTGACATAATATTAAACTAAATATACACGCTGGAATTTCAGCAGCTTCATTTCTTGATAGATAATAAATTTGTCAGGGCCAAAAAAAAAAAAATCACATGAAGCACTTTGTAAATTCTCTTCTCCCTTATAGCAGAATGTTTTCCTCCTTGCCTTCATAAATGTAAACTCCTGTAAAGGAAATTCACCAATGAAATATATAAGTTCTCTACTGGCATCAGTTTTCCCTTTTGTGTCCTTTATCACCAAGTATACAAATGAAATATTCCGTACTTTTTTAGTCTATTTGATAAGCCTTAATAAAATAATAAAACAATGGCTCTGTCACAGAGCATTTAGGAGAAAATGAGGTGTCTTCAAAAGTTAATTCCACACCTACGTAGATAATCAAGAAATCTCTAAGATCCTTTCCACTTGTAAGAATCAATGATTTAAAAAAATTCAGAACATTTGAATTCTTTTACCCTTCTCAAAATAGGTGTGATATTTCTTCTAAGCCAACCTCTACCCAAAAGAAAAGAATGGTCTCATTTTTAGAATTACTGGCTGTTTGTTTGAACTAAATAATTAGTTGCATTTCAAAATAAAGACATGCCTAATGAAATGATTAAAACATACAGAGCATTAAATTATAAGCAGATGGGAGTGAGAGCTGGGTGGTGGTGCGGTGGGGGTGGGGGAGAGTTTGCTGGGGACCTGAGTCCAGGAAAGCCGACAGCTTTGGGTTTTTCTCAACAGTACAGAAAATGATTGTTTAAACAACAGAAGATAAGAAAACAACCTCAGAAAGATAAATCCACCCCCCTCCTTTTTTTGACAGCAACATAAAAGAAGAGCCAGAAAGTAAAATCCATGTGTATTATAACAGTTGAAAGAGGCGAGCACTATTGAAGGAACATGGATATTCACAGTGGCCCTGAAAAAAGGACCAGGAAACTTGCAAGTGTCATAGCAGCGAGCGGTGCCATTGAGAGCAGAGCAGAGGAGGCAACAGCCCAGGATAAGTCGAGGCTCAGGGTTTGAGTTCTTCTTAAGGAAGTCTGACATCTCCCGGCTGTTGTCTGGTCCCAGTTATCACAGGACACATTCTTTCTCCTCGCCTCCCTGAAATTTGTCATTTTAGATGCTCCTCTGTACAGTTAAAAGATAAGAGTTTGATAAGATAGAGTTTAGAACAGCTAAAAAAGAAATTAAACTAAGAGCAACAGTTCTCAGACTACGCAAATTGTTAAGTGGCACTTCATGGTTCAATCGAATCCATAGGAGTTTTATCTTCACTTTCTGTCTGGCCGCTTGAAGCAGAAGCCAGTTCCCTGGAAACAGGCTCTTTTTTTTTTTTCTTAATTGTGTTGTGTCTCTATCTTTCCTGGATATACAATGACAGTTTCGACCCATTTGAGCTGCCTTCCTGAACAGCGGCACTGATTGTCTTTGAGTGCAGGTTAATGGATGTAGGTCTAGAGATAAAGGAAATAAACCCTTTAAGATTTTGTCTAATTTTTAAAAGGCATCTCACCTTCCTGAGTTATGTGTCTCCTTTGTCCTGGATGTCTGCAAGGGAGAGGCGAGCACCGCCGTGGCGACTGTGGCTTGCATCCGGGGCTCGGGCCGGGCTCAGAAGGAGGGCGAGGGTCATTTTTAGAACTGAAATCAGTCTGGCTTTAATAACAGAAAGAACACACTGAGACTGAATGTGGTGCACATACACACAGACACTCTGTCTGGGGAGGAGTGTGCTGGCCCCGTTCTATTCAGGTGAGAGCCCATCCTTCACCATCTAAGCTGCCCCGGTGTGTGTCCAGAGCCCTTCTACGTCTGGCCTCATGGCAGAGAGCGCGGCTCTGAAAACTGAGCAATCAGTGTAGAATCTTGTTTGTCCAGCACCATCCGCTGACACTGAGCACCACGAAAACCTAAAGTGGAGGGACATGCTATCAATTTCACTCTGCCTCACGCCTTATTAAAGCTCTCCGAGTCATCTCTGCGGGGAGACAATGGCCATGTGTTCAGGAATTGAGGGAGTGGGTCTCTTCCCCAAATTATTTGTCCTGTTTGCTGAGAAGGCTGGGGTTGAGTGGATTGCGTAGCTATACCAACCACACTGGCCTGGTTAGGGAATAGTGACCCCTTCCCCCAACCCTCCCGACCCCCGCACAAGCCCCAGCCACTAAGAGAGCTTATTCTTTTCTTTTTCTTTTTTAAAATTCTGTTGAATGTGCCCTATAGTAAGCCTTATTCAGTCCTGGGAAAGTAAATAGACCACAAATATATAAATTTAATATTTATGCATAAAAATATAAATAATATCTATTGAAATTCTGTCTTTAGAGATGCACCCTTTGGAAATTTGACAGCGTTCCCATTTCTCTATGAGGAAAGAACATTCTTGAGGCTGACACCTTACACCTTTATTAGCTACTGGGCAGAATGCAGGGAGGGTGTCCCGAAGCTGGGGTGGGGGTTGAAAATTAGTTGGCAGCCAACCAAAAGCAAAGCTTATCATCAGGGCTGGGTGAGGAAATGAGACAGAACTGGCCAGTGGGGGTGCGGGTGACGGGTGTGGGGAGAGCTGTACATCTGGTGGGGACAGGAAGGAGCCAGAGGCACGTGTGAACTGCTCCTTCCCTCTGCATGTATGTGGCCCTGCACACCTCTTCCTGGAGGGTCCTACAGGAGCCATCCCAGGGGATGGCCACACCTCCTCTGGACCCGGAGGAGCCCGATTCCTGATCTCAGGTCTGGCTCCACCCCCGTCAGGCACATCCACATGGAGACCTCGAGTTATGTCCTCTAAAACCTCAGCTGAGTGGGTTTTCTCCTCATGTTCATCATCATAGCACTAGTAGAAGCTAACATGTGGAGAGCTTGCCATATTCGAGGTGCTGTTCTAACTACATCTGGTGCCTCGAGCCATTTAAACCTCCCAGTGACCTAGGACCTTAGTGTCACGTTTGCTCTAAGCCCTGGCCCATAACGAGACCTCCAGGAAGAGCAGTCACAGCCAGCATTCTGTATGAAGCCCTTGCAAGGGAACAGTCGTTGGAAAGGGGACATACGTACCAAAGGGTGATTCCTCCACAGTAGTTCATTGACCACCATTCAATGTCCTTGTGGACAGTGCTGGGCTGCTGGCTCTGCACGTCTCATGGTACCTGGTGTGTTACTCCGAGCATGTAACAGTTGGCTGAAAAATGTGTAGGAGATTCAGAGACAAGGATGGACTCCTTGCCCTGGACACCTCACTGTGAGGATGAGAAGGGGAGGTGCAGAGTGACAGAGAAGCATAAGGAAGAGTAGCCCGAGGTGAATGCCAAGGACATATGTCTCTCACATGCTCAGCTCTAAGTGTTTCTGGCACCAGGAGCCCTGAGGAGGCGGTTAAACATGCAGACACAGGTGGGTTAACAGCATCCATTCCCAGAGATGCTGATTTGCTGAGTCTAGAGTGGGCCAGGCAATTTGCGTTTATACCAAGTTTCCAGGTGCTCCTGAGGCTGGGGTCCAGGGACCTCACACTCAGAAACAGAGACCCAGGGAAGATGGTGGTCTAGGGGGGTGTGGGGGCTTCTCTGAGGAGGGGGAGGCTTTGAGTGGGCCCTGGCTTTTTTCCCAACCAGGATCAGTTATCTCAACTATTCATCTGAATAAAAATGGGATTGTGATCAAGGGAAATGGGGGCCCCTACATGCTCCAGAAATATGAACCACAATTCTTCAGGACTCAGTGCACAGAAGGGGAATCCGAGACAAGACGGTCCTGTGTCCTGGTTCGGGAGCCGACGCTCGGGAAGATGAAACGAGGCTCCGATGAGCTCTGGGATTCCCAGGGTGCGGTTCAGGGCTCCGACCAGCCTGGGCTCCGGACGCAGCTGCCTTGATGGAAGAGCTGAACTTCAAAAGAAGCATGGGGTTTACCCAAGGGCAGCTGTGGCTGTGTGGGTGGGAGGGTGGGGTGCCCAGGGGAGCTGAGAAGAGGTCTGGAGAACAGGAAGAGAGGCCGAGGGGGAGAGAGATTCCGGGAGGAAACGAACAGCCTTGGGTTTGGGCCTTATTTGTGAAGGAGGTGGGCATTCTTGGGCATGTCTTGCCCATTTGTGTTTTAATCAGTACTGAATTGTAAAATCACCATGTTAATGCCTTGTGTATCTACACGGAGAAGTTGTTTCATAGTAATTCCACCTGAAATCCTTTCCTGTGCTCATCCTTTAAGGACGGGCCACTATAGCATCCTGAGGGCCAGAGGGCAAAGAATGTCTGGCCTCCGGGTCGCTCCCAGCAAACCCTTTTGTAGGTTCTTTTTCTTCCCCTTAAGACGCAGTGGTTTCAGAGACTTTGGCTAAGGGGTGGAGAAAACCCCAAACAAAGGAAAGCAAGTCGTTCAGGATTTGGAAGACAACAGTTAAGAGCCTGAACCGTGTTCTGTCTTCGGAAGACACCAGGAGACAGGGCCCCTAACAGCTTCACAACAGGTGAGAAGATGTTATCGAAGGAATCACTTTCAATGGCTTAAGTTACAGGAGGAAAAACAGGGCTCAGAGCTTGAAGAAGTTAAAAAAAATTAATGAAAACAACAACCAGGGATTGTGCAGAACAAGAGAACAAGCAAAACAAGGGAAGGAGCTGCCAAAGAAAGTGGAATTTCCATCCCTGGAGCTATTTTGGGTGAGAGGAGGGACCTCTTTATTACAGGTTGTTTAGAGTAATGAACTCGATCCCGCCGCGATGCATGGGAATGGACTGAATGACCCAGGCGAAGTTCCTTCCAGTCCAAACAACTCCATAATTATTGACCCAGGTGGCCAAAGGTTTGTCTCAGAGGAGGAATAGTCCGTCTTCAACTGACTTGCAAAGGCTCAGTTGCCAGCAGCGCTTTGTCAGTGACTGGATCATTTTCAAGGCATGTTGTTCAGCAAAAACTCCACGGGGCAGGCGCACTCAGCAACCGGATCAGCATTTGCTGAGGGCTGTGAGAGCTCAGATCTGTCTGGGAAAATTGAATTCCCAGTTGCATCAGGCAGCTCAGGAGAGGTCCCAGAGTTCTCCTGAAGAATTCTGAGCCTCCCAGGAGAAAGGGAGGTAGCAAATACCCTCCATGTTTTCTCTTGCTGGAAAGTTCCTTCGACTGGCCTCTAAGGCAGGTTGATGGAGTTTCTTCCTGAGGACTGTCAAGCACTTTACCTCCATCCTGTTTCCAAACACTTAGATGAGAGTTCAAAATTACTCTGGCCCTCTGGGCTGCATTTCTGCAGTGTTTCCTCACCCTAGTGGCTTGACATGAGGATGTCCACCCTCAAAAAAGGTCAAGGGACTCCCAGTCGGTTTTAACACTCTCTCCAAGACTCCCCTCATCTGTCAGTCTCAAGGAGACCATTTTAAAAGGAGTTTTAGGAAACCAGTTTCAACATTTTATGTCTTTATACAATAGATATTTTGTAACAATAATTTAATAAAAGAAAAGCATCAGTTCTGATGTTCTCAGGCATCACCAGCTTGAGGGGGCCAATGACCCCCTATGAATGAATAAACCATACATGGCTGGCTCCTTCCCCAGTCCACGTAATTCTCAGTATGTAGGGGCCCTCACAACAGAGCTCCCTCCAGTAGTCCTCAAACATTTCCTGAATGAGCTCCTGTAAAGAGTCCCAGAGAGTCAGCACCCCCTGGCTCCCCTCCCCAGGAAGCCATACTGTAAGGACAATTCACCACCACATCTGCCGTCAGGACCCACAGGGACAAAACAGACCCCCCGACAAGAAGGCTGGTTCCACATGGCTTCAAGGAGGTGATGCCAGCCTCCCTCGCTGTGCTGTGCTCTGCATAATCCTCTGCACGCTGAAGACACAAGTTCAAATCCTGCTGAAACATGGGGAGACCCCTCCCCATCAGCCCTTACCCCCAACCCGATCCTCTCTGTCTGTAAGTAAGACTCAGGTACTGGTCATTTGGCTTGGCCGAGGTATTGATACCTGGCAGATAAAATCCTACTTATTATCCTCTCCTACAAAGAAGCAAGATCAAAATTTCCTATTGTGTTGGGTATCCAGGGGCTCCACCCACATGGCAGTCAGATGCGTCCAGTCAGATCGCAACTCGCTGTGGTTCTTGGCGTTTTCCAGCTTCAAAGACCATCCACTTTTTCTTAAGTTATACACTTTGACTTGATAGTTCCTTTTGAGTCACAAGCATGCTTACTGAATCATCATCATTTAGATGAGTGAGAAATTGGAAATCACTGAAAGGTTCAACAATTATAAAACAGCTGGATAAATCATGGACTGTGTCTCTTAAATGAATGATGCACAGCCATTAAAACTTATGCTTACAGAGGCTTTGTAGCCACATAGAAGTTGTTTGTCGTATAAGATAAAGAGATAAAAAAACAATATAAAATTCAGTGTTTAGGTGACTATAATGGTATAAAATAAAACAGAAAATATGCATAAAAAGTCAGGAAGGATATATAAATAAGCATTTAAATATTTGTCTTTGGGTAGTAATAATGGGTGGTTTAAAAAATATATTTCTACTCTGAATATGTCATATTTCATCAAATGAGAATAGCATTTAAATAATGAAAAAATAAGTATTAAAAAGAAAGGAAAAGGAAAAAAAAACATGCATCCTCATCTCCATACAGGTGAAAATGTAGCGTGCACTGGCTGGTGGAGGACACGCACGTTCAGGGTCCCCACAGGGCACTGTGGCAATTAGCGTTCATTCCTGAGCAGGTGTGCCAGGGTCTCAGTGCCACGCCAGAAGGTTTGTGTTCAGAAATGTGGTCCCTCTGTCAATTCCATGAGTATTAATTGAGCACCTATCATATATCCAGCATTATTTCACTGAAAACCACAGGAAATGCATATAAATTAAGGCGCATTCAGGAACTCTTTAGAATTCCAGAACTAATTATTATCTCTCAGCTCTGCCCCTCCTCTTCTGTACTCCCCCTGGGGTGCACAGGCTGAGCCTCTGCAAACCCCTTTATGGATTTGCCAGACACTCCTTCTGAGGCGCTGCCGGTAGGGGAGCTGGCAGGAGAGGAAGGCGGAGAGAGCTCCTGTTTCTGTGCGTGTTTCTGAGGCAGTGGCTGGATCCAGTTTATTATTTTCCCAACTTGCAGAACTAGTCTCATGGTGTCCCCTTAGGGGCACATAGTTTTCCCAGAGCTGCCTCCTCAGAGACACCTCACTGGTCCCCACTGCAAGGTTCTAAATTTTCACAGTCCATCCTCTTCCCTTCATTCGTCCAGCCCTGGGGGTGGTTATGGCTTCCTGCAGCAGCTATAAAGTTGTCTTTTTAAGCCTTCTGGTTACTTAGCTACTTTATTTTATTAACAGCTACAATTACTTTATTTTATTAACAATTCTTTACATTAAATTATCTCTGTTTAAATAGCTGGGGAGGCTTCTGTGTCCTGACTGTACCTGAACGGATACACATTTCCTGAAGGGGAAAGTCACTTGGGTGGGACCACAAATGCCCAACAGCAAATACCGTAAACCCAGCACAATACTTCAGCCTGCTTCACAGAAGAAATGGGCCTTCAGCTGAGAATGGCCCCATTTCTCACACTCCAAACATACAAACATACCCACACCTCTTCTCTATTCTCACCCCCTCTCCTGTTTTACAATAAATAAAGCCATCTCTCCTGTTTAAAACCAAATCTACATGTATGTTTAGGATTCCATGCCCTCCTGTCCTCTCAGGAAACTACACTGTTAATTAATTGTCCTTTTCTTCTCACGTGTTAGATACAGAGTTTGCATTTTTGTATGTCCACCGTGACCACCCTCTGTCTTTCTCATCGTCCCAACAACCAAGCTCCCTGAAGAGTTCTTTAACCCACCATCTCTTCTTCCTCCATTTCTTCTCATTCTTCGTTTGCTGCAATCTGGTTTGGCCCCACCAGTGAGTTTTGTTAAAGCCGCCAATGATGTGATAGGTTTATAATCAAATGGACATTTTTTCCAGTGCTCATTTTTATGGGATTACTGGGTAGCCCTTGGCACTGTCATATGCCTTCTCTCCTTTGAGAATAGATGCTGAGGCAGATGTGGTCGGCCCACGATCCTTCGTCTCCTGGGAGCTTGGCCTCTCCTAGTTCTCTTCCTATTTCTCCAACTACTCTTCCCATTGTGGAGTCCACCACCGTTCCCAGAATATTTAATATTGACACAGCAGGAGGCTCAGCCTCAGGCCCTCTCTTTACTCCCTGCTACCTACACCATCCTGTCCTCACCAGTCACCACCCCAGGTGCAGGTACAGAGTTGGCACGCTTGCATCGCTAGCTCATGAGTTCCCGCTGAACTCCAAGCCCATAGATACCACGGCTCCTTGACTTACTGCACTAGAATGGCTCGCGTGTACCTCAGGCTCCACAGACACAGGACAAAACTCATGCTCTTCCCCCAAAGCCGGTCATCTTCCAGGGTCCCCTATCTGAGTCAAAAGTATAATCTTCCATCTTGTGGCCCAAAGCAAAAGCCCAGGAGTCATCTTCCATGCTTCCCCCTGTCTCTTGTCCACTTCATTTTACAAATCTCTCTTGCAAACATCTCCATTTTTGCCTTACGACCAAATTTTTATCTACTGCAGTGGCCTCCTAACCGATCTCCTCTGTCCCCCTTTGCCTCTCCCAGGTATTCTCTGTACTGCAGCCAGGGCAATCATTTTACAGTGAAAATCTGAGCATGTCACCCTTCTACTTAAAATAGATGCCCATGGCGTCTTCCTGCTCTTAGAAAGCCCTGAAGTCCTTGCTAAGACCTCCAAGGCTGTGACTCACCCGCCAGCCGCACCTGACACGCTTCTCTTTTCCATTCTCTGCTCTCCAGCTACCTGGACTTCTCCTGCTCCCTCCTGTCCCAGGGTCTTAGTATATGCTAGCCTCGTCTGGAATGTCTGTCCATCCTTCGTACCTCAGGGCAATGGTAATTTCTGAGGGAAGCATCCTCTGAGTCCCCCTCTCACTGCCCCAGACTTGGTAAGGGCCGCTTTGCACAGCACAGTGGACCTCTCCTTCCACTGCTATAATATTACGTTTACTTATGAGGCTGACCGACGGATGTTGGTCTCCCCACCAGTTGCATGTTCCAGGAGATCACGGACTGTCTCTGCCTTGCTCTGTTTTTGAACTCTCAGGGTCTGGCCAAGACCTGGCCCTTGTTCATAACAGATGTGTATTTATTGAATAAATAAGTGGGTCGAGATGGGGACTGCTGATCTCAGGATGCTCCTTTCTCAATGCCTTTAGACTACGGGGTCTTTCCATGTATTTGGATGGAAAATGCATGAATGTTGAGATAATGTTTCAAGCTGAAAGACTACAGATTAAACCACTACAGTCTGAAAAGGAAAATCCATGATAGAAGTTAATATTTTCCTAAAAACAAAAGAAACTTCTCTTTGCCATCTTTTTTAAAATTGGAAATACATTTTCAGACAGGAAGAAGGCAGATATGTGTTTTATTTACTGTCTAAAGCAGAAAAGTTAGACAAGTTAGACATTACAGGAACGGGAGTGAAACCTTTGATGAGAAACAAAACTGAAGTAAAATTTTCTGCCTGAATCCAGGAGAGACAACTGGCTAGAAAGATTTGGAAAAGAATGCCCTTCTAAAAAAACACTTTGTTTAAATTTGCAAAAAGTTGAAAGATAGCACAGAGAAGGCCCATATACCCTTCACCCGGTTTCCCCTATTGTTAAATGCACTGTGTTACCAACATACATTTGTCAAAACTAACCACTATTAAGATACTACTATTAACTAAACTCTAGGGTTTATCTTGATTTCATGAATTTTCCCACTAATATCCTTTTTCTCTTCTAGGATCTAGTTCAGGACATCACAGTGCATTTAGAAAATGTCCTTTTTCAAGGAGGAAGAGAAGGGCCCTCAAACCTACCACTGAAGAGGTGAAGAGAAGCTGACTGTGAACCCACTGGTGATCTGAACTGGGAACAATTTCTGTTAATAAACAGTAGAAGCATTTATTTTTAATGAATATTTTTTGAGCACCTCTACTCTATTATTTGTGTATATTTTATATGAGATATATTATAAGAGCAGCTATCTTGAGCAATTATATGCCTTGTCTGATTTACTCTTCACAAAATCCTATGAAGTAGCTTTAATTATCATTTCTGTTTTATAGATGAAGAAACTAATCTTTGGGGAGTTTAAGATCGTACAACTAGTATATGATAGAGACTAGTCTCTGAAATCCATCAGCCTAACTCCAAAGTTTAACATATTAATCACCATTAGGAAACTCAAATTATTGTTCACTATCTGTATATAGTGTCCCAGTTATCTATTGCTGCATAACAGACTACCCCAAAATCAGTGATTTAAACAACCATTTTATTATGCTCAGGATTTTGTGGGTTAGGAATTCAGGTAGGGCACAGTAGAGATGGCATAAGTGTGTGGAATGACTCAAATGGCTAGAGCTTCCTAGCCTGACTCACTGGGATCATATGTCACAGACCCTGCTGCTGGCTCTTTGCTGGGTCCCTGGTTCTTCTCTATATCACAATTTTTGGCCTGGATTGTCCAAATTGGCTTTTTTTTTGCTCAAATGTCTGGCTCTGGGCTGGCATCGCTGGGAGAGCTAGGGCTAGCCAAGCATCACACTTTCCACATAGCTATAGCTTGGGCTTCCTAACAGCACGGTGGTCTCAGAGGAATCTTTCTTATATGGAAGCCAGCTCTTTTCAGAATAAAACAGAATAAACAGTAGATGTTGACAGTTTCTTATGGCCTGGGCTGGAAACTGGCACAATATCACTTTTTCACTGGTCAGATAGTCACAAAAGTTATGTAGATTCTAGGGAAGGGGATGAGTTTGTTTCTATTTAGGTAAACACTGCTGATAAATATAATGTTTTCATTATGTAGTCTGATTCTTCAGGTTCTTACTGTGATAACTACACATTAAATAACTCAGAAGTGTCCAGAGTGATCATCTCAGACCATTGAGGTAGAAGATAAAGTAAATAGAATGGAAGGGGTAGTAATATTCTGACATTTATGAACCCTGACAGAGAACATATAATGACTCCCAGTAAAGTAGTGGACAGTGGAGAAGCACTGAAATAGGATATTATTTAGTGTTTCTATCTCTTCTGTTTTCATAATTTCCTCTCTCCTGCTTACCTTTCTTAAAAATTTTTTTGAGGTTTTTTTTTGGTTGTTAGTTTTACTTTATTACTCAAAATATCACAGTTTTGTCCTACAGCTTTATAAGTGCTTTTTCTGTGTTTTTAAAATTTAAACTTTTCTTTTAGAGATAACTGTAGACTCAAATGGGGTTGTAAAAATTAAAACAAATCTCTTGCCCCTTTGCCCAGTTTCTTCCAGTGACAACATCTTGTAAAATAACGTCCCAAACAGGATATTGACATTGGTAAAGTCAAGATACAGAACATTTCTAACACCAGGAAGATCTTCCATGTTGCCCTCTTATAGCCACAACACTTCCCTGCCATCCCGATCCCTCTTTAATCCATGGCAACCACCTATCCGTTCTCTATATCTGTAATTTTGTCATCCAAGAATGTATAATAAATGGCAATATGTATATATGTAAACTTTAGGGACTTCTTCCTGTCCAATCTGTATGCCTTTTATTTCCTTTTCTTGCCTTATTACACTGGCTAGAAATTCCAGCACTATGTTGAGCAAGAGCAATGAGAGTGGACATCCTTGCCTTGTTTCTGATCTTAGGGGGAAAGCATTCAGTCTTTCAACATTAAATATAATGTTTCTGTAGGTTCTTTGTAGATGCTCTTTATCAATCTGAGAAAGTTCTCTTTATCCCTATTTTTTTTTCAGGAGTTTTATTTTAAAATCTCTTTTAAATTGAACAGGTTCTGATCATGTGATTTTTCTTCTTTAGCCAGTCATTATGGTGAATTACACTGATTTATTTTCAAATACTGAACTAGCCTTGCATCCCTAAAGTAAGTTTCATTTGGTCATGGTGTATAATTCTTTTTATATATTGATAAATTCTATGTGCCAGTATATTTTTAAGTAATTTTGTATCTCTACTCATTAGAAATATTGGCCTATAGATATTTTGTAGTATCTTTGGTTTTGGTATTAAGGTAACACTAATTTTATAATAAATTGGGCTGTGTTTCTTCCTTTTATATTATTTAGAAGAAATTATATAGTATTCATATTAATTCTGAAACTTTTGGTAGAATTCTCCAGTAAAATCATCAGGGCCTGGAGTTTCTTTTGGGGAGAGTTTTAAAATTATGAACTCAATTTTCTTAATAGTTACAGGCTTATTCAAATTATTTATTTAATATTGGGTGAGTTGTGGTACTTTTCTTTTTTCCCCAAGTAATTGGTTCATTTCACCTAAATTGTTAAATTTAGATATGTAGAGCTGCTCAAAGTATTCCCTTATTATGCTTTTGCTATTTTCAGGATCTCTAGTGATACTCCATATTTCATTCCTAATATTGGCCATTTGTGTCTTTTCTCCCTCAGTCTTGATAGAGGTTTGCCAAGTTTATTTGTCTTTTCAAAAACACCGTCTTTGTTTCATTGATTTTTCTCTATTGTCTTTATGCTTTTAATTTCATTGATTTCTCTCTTATCTTTATTATTTGCGTCCTTTACTTGGTTGGGTTTACTTTGATCTTTTTCTAGGCCCTTGATATAGGAGTGTAGATTATATTGATTTGAAACTTTAGTTTTTCTATTGTATGCATTTAGTACTATAAATTTCTCTCTCAGGACTACTTCATCTGTGTTCCATAAATTTGATACACTATGTTTTCATTTTTATTTAGTTCAATGTATTTATTGATTTCTATAAGACTTTTTCCTGACCCTTGGGTTTATTTAAAAGTGTGTGTTTTGCAGCATGTGGAGATTTTTCTCTTATCTTTCTGTTATTGACTTCTAGTTTGAATTCACTGTGGTCAGAGAACACTCTGTTTAATTACAATTATTTAAAAAATTTTCAGGTTTATTTTTGGTTCAGGATATGGTCTATCTTGGTTTATGTTCCAGGGATTCTTGAAAAGAATAGGTGTTCTATTGTTGAGCAGAGTGTTTTCTAAATATTGATTAGATCCTAATGGTTGATGGCATTGCTGAGTTCTAGATTCTTGCTGATTTTATGCCTAGTTTTATCAATTGTTCAGAGAGATGCTTGTATCCAACTATAGTTATGGATTTGTCAATTTTTAGTTTCAGTTCTACCAGTTTTTACTTCACATATGCTACAGCTCTGTTATTTGGTACATACACATTTAGGATTGCTATGCATTTTTTTAATGGATTGACCCTTTTCTCATTATATTATATAATATCCCTCTTTGTTACTGGTAATTTTCTTCACTCTGAAGTCCTGCTTTTCCTTGATTAATATTTGCATGACATATTTTTTTCCATCCTTTTATTTTCAACTTACCTATCTTGTTATATTGAACTGAGTTTCTTGTAGATGGAGTATACTTAGATCATGTTTTGTTATCCTTCTCCACAACTCGAGGGGTAGGGGTGGGAATTGGGTAAGGGTGGATGTCTAGATTCCCACTTGGCCTTTGCTTTCATGGGTGGGAGTGGGACTATAGTGTTTTCTGTGAGGTTTAGCCACGGCAGAGCAATTGTTTTCTAAAAGTTTTCCTTCTTTTTAGGCTGTGCCTTTTCTTGTCTTTTGGCTACAGAAAGCATGCTTTCTGTTGGGGCTTTTTGGTGTGCACCTGCTGACATTTCCATAATGTCAGATTCTCCATCACCTAGTCTGGGATATATGAGGCAAAAAGAAAATTCAAGGAACTTATCACTGTGTTGTTCTTCAGGTCCCATTGTCCCCAGCCCAATCTGCTTTCTTTTTTCTGTCATTAAGAGTCATCTTATGCTTGTTTTATCAATGTCCGAGGTTCTTAGTTGTATTTAGAGGGAGGGATTGGAAAAATTACTTCTATTTCATCTTCCCAGAAGCTGAAGTTCTCACTTATCTTTATTTTTAAAGAAAATAAAGATTTTGTTTTAAAATAACAATTTTCAAAGTATGGGTTGCACAGCAGGAAAACAAATTCAGCAAATAAAAAGCAAACTTAGATGTGAAACCCAGAGATAAATACTCAACACGTTCTTTCAAAGCAATCTGCAATCATTAAGGCTATCCAAAGCCTTCACTGAATAAAAACAATGCTTCTTTATATTTAGAGTTCCTAATACTTTCTTAAGTACTTTATCTTTTGTGCTGTTTGATCCTGCTGGGAACCCTGTAAAGATTCAAGTCAAACACTATTATCCCAGTTTTATGGAAAGGAAAGTAGTACTATCAATTCAGAACAAAACATAGGATCCACCAAAGATTTATACCAAACAATCGGCATATTTGTTTCCCTACTGTGAAATAAATAATTCTTTTTTATTGAAAATTAGGAAAACTAATCTTTTCAGAAGGCATTCTTCCCCATCATCTAAAAAGGAAACACTTTTACCTGCCATAATGCTTTCAGGTTCCATCCATGAGAAGACTTGTTTGGAATCAATGAGACAAAGGGAATTTACCACTTCTCCCCCCCCCTTCAAAAATTCCTCCCCATAACTCCTCCGACTCATGAATCATCTTTTGAAAGTCTTGAGTTATATTCTGAATCCTCATCTGGACCCAAGCTGGAGAAATGGCATCTTCTTTGAATTTCAGATTCCTTCTGTGCGATGGAGGCCAAGCCCTGCAACGTCTCCTCTACCTGCTTTTGCTTGTGCAGCCCCCTGAAACATGGGGACGGTTCTGAGGAACACATCATAATGTAATGAGATGGTACCCATTCTGACCCTGAATTACAGACAAATATGCTGTAGCTGAATTTTCCTTGGGCACCAAAGAATCTCACGTCATGGAAAAATCCCTCAGGTCTGAATCTCTACCATCTGCTTACATAGTTTTGCAAGAGGCAGGGAGCATAGAAGAAGTGGTCTTGAGGCTTTCTCTTAGAGATACAGCATCGAGAATTTCTCTGTTTAGTTGTAGTTGCTGTGTGCAGATTTGAGAGATTTAAATATAGATTCAAATTCACTCACTAAGAGATCAAAACCAAATTACAATAAAATATAACATTAAAAAAAATGAAAACATCACTGATACACAATCTTATGATAGTTTTACATAAACAACACTGTGGTTTGAACAGTCACCCATATTATCAAGCCCTCGCCCCCTCTGTTGCGGTCACTGTCTATCAGCGTAGTAAGATGCTATAGAGTCATTACTTGTCTTCTCCGTGCTGAACTGCCTTCCCCGTGATCTACCTATATTGTGATTGTGAATTATAGTGCCCCTTCCTCCCCACCCACCCTCCTCAACCCTTCCCCTTTGGTAACCACTAGTTCCTTCTCAGTGTCTGTGAGTCTGCTGCTATTTTGTTCCTTTAGTTTTGCTTTGTTTTTATATGCCACAAATTAGTGAAGTAATTTGGCATTTGTCTTTCTCTGCCTGGCTTATTTGACTGAGCATAATCTGTCCATGTTGCAAATGGTAGGATTTCTTTTATTTTTATGGCCAAATAATATTCCATTATGTCTATGCACCACATTTTCTTTACCCATTCATCTATTAATGGACACTTAGGTTGCTTCCATATCTTGGCTATTGAAATATGCAGCAATAAACATAAGGGTGCATGTATCTTTCTGAATCAGGGATCTTGTTTTCTTTGGGTAAATTCCTGGGAGTGGTGTTACTGGGTCAAATGGTATTTCTATTTTTAGTTTTTGAGGAACCTCCATACTGCTTTCCACAATGATTGAACCAATTTACATTCCCACCAGCAGTGTAGGAGGGTTCCCCTTTCTCTGCATCCTCACCAGCATTTGTTGTTCTTTGTCTTTTGGATATTGGCCATCCTAACTGGTGTGAGGTGATATCTCATTGGGGGTTTAATTGGCATTTCCCTGATGATTAGCAATATGGAGCATCTTTTCATGTGCCTGTTGGCCATCTGTATTTCTTCTTTGGGGAAGTGTCTGTTCAGATCCTGTGCCCATTTTTTAATTGGGTTATTTGTGTTTTGCTTGTTGAGGCATAAGAGCTCTTTATAAAATAGAAGATATCTTTTATAAAGTCCTAAGAAAAGAAGCGTTTGAGAGTAAGAATTGAGAACTGGCAGAGGGTAATGTTGAGTTTATTGAAGTATTTGGTAACGGCTCATCAAAAGACGCAAAGTATTATGATGAGGAGAAACCATTTCCCCAAGTAGGCCAGGGCCTGGATTTCCTGTTTATTGTGAGGAATTATCTGTTGCCCATTACCTCTGTCTTAGGAAATTGCTGAGGTCAAGAAAACTCCATCTCTGTCTTCAGGGATCTTTCAGGCTGGCGGAGGAGGCCAGACCTAGAGACAAGATGAAGAGGTGCTCAGTGAATGGTACAGACATGTCACTGCTTCTGTCATTTTTAGACTTGGCTGGCCTGAGGCAGTAAGCCTGGGTGCTGAATGGGAAGAGGTTTCACCACAGAGGAGAAGGGAGGAAGGGCACATGGGAGTGTCTCCATCTTTCCTTGAGGGGCAATGAATAGACATGCCTCTAGGACCTCTGGCTGACTGAGAGTTTGTAGGGGAACATGGTGGAAAAAGGGCCTGCGAGGTAGGACAGGTAAGACCAGGACTTTCTTTGGCAAGAAAGGAGAGCATGTAGAAGCCAGTGGAGAAGAGAATGACACCCAGGAGGAAGAGCATCAGGAAGATGAATCCAGCAATGGGGGGTAAAGTGGATTGCAAGGAAGAGACTGCATGAAGTGGTGAGAGGTCATTTATTTAGAAAGAGATGTTCCCTTTTTGTTTAAATAACAAACCTCTTCAAGGGAATAATTGATTTGCATCCTCTTGATCTGTTTATAGTTATGGTCCAGGAAATGTCTAAAATCCAAATTTAGCCAAGTTTAAGGTTCATTAACCCTGGGGATTCCCTAATATAATCACAAAACCGTTATTTAACATACTCTGATCATCTTCTGGTTCCTGAACTGAATTATGCCCCTATATCCAGTTTATGAGGCAGAACTGAAACTACCATTTTTTTTTAACTCACAGAAAAGAAGTATCTTGTCATTTTTAACGCTACATTTACTCAAAATGATAAAATTTTGCTTCCTGTATATGTTTGGTACATTAGTTGCCTACCCTGTAGGGGAAAATGAAAGAATTCAAATGGTTAAAAACAAACGAAAAGCTCAATTGCAAAGTCTAGAAAAGACTAGAAAGAGGTTGGCTGGGTTTGTTTCAGCCTTCAGAGCTAGGAATGCCCTTCTAGGCCGGGTGTTAGAGAGGTGAGGCTGTCAAGACCAGAGGGGGTCAGGGCCTGCCACCTGTCTGGTTGGTGGCCAGGCAGGACAACATGGGATCTGTCCCACAACCCCACCTCTGGGGATCTCAGGGATGCATGCTCACATTCCTGGCTGCCCTGGCCCTTACTGGGCCCATTCAGCAAGAGGTTTGGGCATCAGTTCCCTGGTCTGGGTCCAAGTGTACAGTTTCCAAGGTCCCTTCCAGGGTGGAATTTGTGAGGAGTCTTCCAAACTCCATCATAAGTATTTGATCTTTGTGGCTTTCAGTTGCTGCTTCTTTAAAATGGACTAGTGTCTGATCCACCTAGTTCACAGAGCTCTGGCTACAGTCAGAGAAGATTGTGTATTTGAATGTTTTTAGAAAATAGTAATTCTTGATACAAATATTTCCATATTAACCATATTAACTAATTTATCCTTCAATCAGTTGTGGATTTGACATGAAAAAATTCAAGGGATTTTATCTAATTTCTTTGAAAAAATTTTTATCTAATTCCTTTGCCGTTTTCTTGGTATGTTTTTGCAGAAATTTTATATATAAAATTTTATCCAATTTCTTTGAAAATGACAAAAAACAAAGAAACCAAAATTGTGGATTGGTTTGCTATAAGTAGCTGGATAGTAGCTAGTATTTAAGGTGAAGTCAGAATCCAGAAGGAGGCCAGAAGTTGGAGTTTTAAGTGATGGAATTCATACTGAAAGCTTTGATTGGACTTACACTGGCCCACAGGATGTTAGAAGAACATGATCATTATTCTAAATATCTTCCACCTCAAATGCATTAAGTATTTCTCAGCACAGAGAAGAATGTCTTCCTTACTCCCAGAAATTTGATTCCACAAAGTTCACTGAGACCACAGTGTAAAAAGAATCCAAAGAGGTAAGTGACAAAGGCCCAGCTGCCCAGAGGAAGCTCACAACCAGGAAGGGGAGGAAGGGGACAAGCCCAGAGTCCAGAGTCACGAACATCCCAGGCTGAGAGTCAGACAAGGGCAAACTACTAACCCGGGCTGATGCACACACACAAAGGCACTACATGAGGTGCCCTCTGAGAAGCAACTGCTTGACAGTCCAGCCTGAATTTGGGGGGTATCCATGCCTGTGACTTTCAGGTTAAGGCTATTTGAAACCATAGTCATAGGCTCTCAAAAAGCATGTCACCCCTCTCCCCATCTGCAGTCATGCTGGCCCCTGGAGGCTCCCAGGTTTGGTACTCTGAAGGAGAAGCACCATGTCCATTTGCCGAGTCCCACCCCAGGTCCTCTAGACAGGTTTTCACCCAGGTCACACCTTCCTGAGTTGAGTGAAAGAACTCCTTTGCTATTGTCTTTGTATGCTTTTGCAGAAATTTTATATATAAAGTTTTATCCAATTTCTTTGAAAAATACAAAGAAACAAAGGTTAAGGCACTTACCCATGATCTGATGGGATAACAATGGTAGAAAGTGAGTGTATTCGTTTCCAAGGATTGCCTGCACTAAATGCCATGAAGCACAGGAATCTGTTCTCTGGCAGTTATGGAGGCCAGAAGTCAGAGTTCAGGATGGCTCAGAGCTGTGCCCCCTCTGCGGGCTCCAGGGAAGAATCCCTCCTTGGCCCTTCCAAGCTCCCGGTGGTCCTGACAGTTCTTGGCACTGGCTGGGCTGTGACTGCATTAGCGCAGTCTCTGCTTACATCATCACGTGAGGATTTCCTGCCTCTTTCCGTTTGTCCTCTTTCCGTAAAGACACCAGTTATTGCATTCAGGTCTCCCACTGCCACCCCCAATATAGTATGACCTCATCTTAATTTAACTAATTCTATGTTCGAAGACCTTATTCCTAAATTAGGGGAATTTATTTTGAATTTTGTAGGGACACACTTTAGCCCACTCCAGTAAGCAAGAGAGAAAATCAGAAACAGGACAGGGCAAAGAGCTTGCCAAACAAAACAAAGGGTAACATTGATATCCAGATACCAGCTATAGGTATTCCACACTTTGCTAGGACACAGGCTGACTTGCCTTTGCAATGCCTTACATGGTAAAGTTGCTCTGATTAAGAGCTTGAACTCTAGGGTCTGACCAACAGGATTTGAATTCTGGCTGATTTCACCAATGCAATTTGGAGGAAATTACTTAACATCACTGTGCCTCATTTCTTTATCTCTAAAAAGGGATCACTGGCTTTGGGGAGAGTAGATCAAATAGTGCATGCAAAACACTTGGCCCAAGGTAAGTTTGCAATGAAAGCCAGCCATGAAACTGTTGGCTATGCAAGGTCTAGAAGGTGAAAAGTGAAGGAGGCTACAAAGTTCTGGTGTGGGAGCCTATTTCAAAGGAGTAATATAGTCTGGCCAAAGAGCTTAGGAAAGTCTTCATAGAAGGGATGACCTCTAGAAGGGTTTGTACATTTGGAGGTGAGTGGGAAGGTGCTCCAGCCAGCCAGCCAGGAAAGCATAGGGTTTTGAAGGAATAAGGACCAGTCCAGTTTGGCTGGAGCATAGAAACCAAGAGAGTTGTATAGGATGGGTTGGAAAGATAGGCTGGGCCCACCCTGGACATCAGGTGAAGAGACCGACCCAATTGGCATGAGTGGTCATTGTGCCACCTGCCCAAGTTCTGACACCTGGGTGGGTAGATGGAAGGCATTCCTCGGCCTGCAGGAGCCTAAATCAGCCTATGCCTGCATCCCCGTAGTCCCGCTGCTGTTCTGCCTCAGGTCTGTTGGTTTTCAACCCTGTTGTCAATTTTGTGGCTCTGCCTGCATGTGCCTCAAACCTTTCCCTGTTTCTCCTTTTTGGTAGAACCACAACGGCCCACCATTAGGCTTTTGCCCTGCCTCAGATGTTTTATTCCAAACTCCTAGTTTTACAACCCTGTATCTTTTGTCTCTCCACCCCCTCACTTCTTTATCTATAAGCCAGATTATATATGTGACTCTTTGTCTGGTCCACTGTGACCCCTGGATCGTTTCCAGCCTGTCTCCATGATCTGCAGGCATTCTAAATCTTGCCCTGGACTAATTTGCTTCTTCCTTCTCTGCAGGGCACTAAGATGCACTCGGTGGTGCTGCTCTGTATCAGGGCTGTGGCAGGCTGCTCTCCCCCAGCCACAAACCATAAAATTAAGAACGGCAAGGCTCTCTTGATTAATTTTATTTGCCTGTCTTAAAGCCCATTAAAGAAAATGCCTGTTTAAATCATTCTTTTGCAAGCATATTTGTAAATAATACTAAACACTTCATCTAATTATTCTTACCATAGCTGAATGTGAACGGATCAAAGACGAGATTGATGTTTAGACAGCATTAAGGTACTCATTTTTTCTCAACAATAGGCACTGCAATTGACAAAATTAAAACAGAAAATGTAGACCAACAAAAATTAATTTGCGCCAGGCTTAATAGTTTCTCTAAGTAAATCCAGTCTCTCCTCAGCTGCCTAAGAAAAGCCATAAAAATTTCTGAGAAGAATCTGGAGTTTAGGATTCCACACTAATTGCTTTCCCTCCCCTTTTACCTCATCCCCTTTTCTTGTTCATCCTGACTGCAAGGGGACATGCAGTTTCCATATCCTAAATGCCTTCGGCTCTGCTGGGGTAAGGAAGTCAGGGGGAGGCGGGGGCAGGCCAGGGAACCACATAAATAAATGGGAATTTCTACATGGACATGAGGATTTTCGTTTTCATTTTTAAAAAATGAGAATAAGGCACGAGTATAAATTCCAAAAAGAGCAATTTATTTAAGTCTATCATTTTTTGGCAACACAATAGAACGCACATTGGGATGAATGGTCACAAATCACTTCCCTTCCCACTGTCTGTTTTCTCCACCATATGTTGTGGGGAATACAATTCACATGCTGAAGTTTTGCCTCCTTTCAACGTGAGAAAGCATATTGTGCTATCAGCAGCCTGGTCACCAAGCCAGTGTTCTGGGGAGCAGTGTGGGGCCGGGAAGGAGGGGGAAGCAGGAAATACAACTAACCCGCCTGTCACAGTAAGTATTCAAGCCTGGAGAACCTTAAAAATGGTTTCCTCCCCTGCATATGGACTGGGCACTTCGAACAGCGACTGTAAGTGACTCCCAGAATGTCCAGGCAGAAAGGAACCTGAAAGACGGCCGGTGCAAGCACGTGGCACTGATGTCCTATCAATGTTTTTTTTTTCAGTTTACCATTCGATACACAGGGGAAACTCCCCTTCCCCACAACCAGTGAGATGTGTGAGCTGTTTACTTGGTAGAAAGGTTAGGATACCTTCCATCCCCCCATGGGCTCACCTGGTCCTCAGTGGCCAGTTGAAAATCGCGTGGCAGTTCTCTCTGGTACAGATGTGGCAGGCTCCCCTCTCCAACCTCAGCAGTGCTTTGTTGTACCCTAGTGAGCCGACATGCCCACAGTGCGTCTGCCCTTCCAGCCTCGGATGATCCTTCAAGGCCATTCCTTGAAGAAATGGTCGTTGGGCGTTCTGTGCATCATAGCTTTCATAACCTCCTGTCCCTCCACGTACACGGCACAGAAGGCCCTGAGGAAACGAGGCTTTCCAGAGGCATTCTAAGCCGACTCAGTATGAGGTCAAATATTTTATTAAGCCCTGCTCTTTTAGTTGTTTAAGAAAAAAACAACAACCTTGTGTTTTCATTTACAGCATGACATTATTTGAAACAATATTTTTAAAATGTTTGAATCAAATACAAAATGCAAGTTTACCTGTATGCCGCTTTGTGAAAACAAGAAAAATCTTTTTTGGCCCCTGGCAACTACCAGAATCACAGGTAAAACGTGAATTTGATTCTCTAAATTGTACATCAAACTCCTTGTCTAAATTAAACTGAACAGATGTGGAAAAAATGAGTCAGGGGCTCCCCATATAATTCGAAATGAGCTTTTAGGTTCCGCTTCCTATGGCCGATTTCAGCGTAAGCTGCCTTATTGCCTAAAATCTGCAACTTGATACTAAAAGCTTGTCAAAACTAAATGCACGCTTTATAAGTTTACATTTTTACAGTCTAACTGTTTTTCTTTGATATTTGACAGGGACACAGGTTCCCATGTCATCTGGCCTTGAAGTACTTTTAGAACTTTCTCCTGGACCAATTTGAGGGAGCTCAAGGTTGCAGTGAGTTATGGGCCTTCAAGCTGCCTGCCCAGCAGCCGGCCGTTGGGCCCACACTTGAGGGCTAACACCTGTTGGCTGGAGAGATCAATTAATTTTTTTTAAAAATGCAGCTAGCCGCCAAAAATCAAAGCTAAAGATTAAAAATATAATTTTACCTCTTGAGCTTCCAGGGGTGACCTTTGATCTCACCCAATGTCTGTGTGGCAGGAGGCACCACTCTTAAATTTTCTTCCCAAAGGAGCAACTTTGAAAGACGCAAACCCTGTGAGCTGACTGAACATTGCTCTCCTCCGGCATATCACTCCTGCATGATTGTGAACACTGAGACCTGGCCGAGACAGTCACTCCCCGCAAAAAGGCCGTCTGCCAAAGGTCTCCCGCTTTAAGGAAGTGATAATTGGAAGCTCTTCAATTATACTGCCGTCCATCCCTTGTAAGATCAAATGGCATTTCTCTAAGGGGCAACAGTTGGTTTTTCCGGAGGGCGATTATAATGTGGCATTTGTTTCAGACTATGTCTGTACGTTAAATAGATAACTGTGAACTTCAAAGAGCTACATACCAATCATGGGCTGGGACATGGCCACACGTACAGCCTCCCTCCTCTTCCAAACCCTTTGGTAGCCAAGACAAGGTCACTGATCAGGGTAATTTGCAGGAAAAGTCAATTTCTCAAGTACCGAAGCAGGTGTTGTGGTACTCTATGACAATTTACTGAATCTAAATTGAGGAAGTTGAAAAAAGCAAAGGTCATGATCCACAGGAAGAAAGGAGGAAAGGAAATCTCTTTGACTGTATTTTTAACTCCTTTTCAACCAAGGAGCACTCATCAAACAAGACAATTAGCACTAAAAGTAAATAAATGGAAATCAGAGTATATTGCTCCAGTCTGCAACTTAACTGATTTCCTTAAGAGGAGAGGAATTCAATTTTACTTGCATTCCCAGGAAAATAAGCCCAATTTATAGGTGCTAAAGAACAGGTCTTTCTGCTCATGAGTGTTTGGGAAACAAAAATCAAAGCAAGACGTCAGAACTTTCTGTCCTTAAAAATATTAGATATATAATGTATGACTTATACTACTTAGCATAGAGTATAGACTATGGTTTAGAGTATGATATATGATAAGCATATAATTTATAACCCTGGATATTTTCTTCTAAATTAACACCATTTCCCCACTTCTCCAGCCCTTGGGAAAGAGAATCAGCCAAAATGGAAAATGCTTTTAGGAAGAGATATGGATCATAAGCCTTAGAATCTATAGTGTTGGTGTAGCAACAAGCATGTGGGATGTGGAGTTAGAAGATTTGACCTTGGATTTTATTTAATCACTAATTAACCGTGTAACTGTAGCAAATCATTTAACCTCTTTAAGCCTCCACATTTTCCTTGTAACATTGGGGGTTGTTGTAAGGATTAAATGAGCTAATATATGTGGGAACATTTGTCAAGCTATTAATAGTAATTATCATTATTAATCTTTAGGGCATTATTATCCTGAAGGATGATATGTATACCCCTGGTATGCATGAGGTTGTTGCAAGCATTTGAGGTTTAGAAAAATTAATCAATTAGCAGAAAAATGTTAAGTAAATAATAGTACAGGTGGAAAAATATTGAAGGTGGCATTTGAAAGATTGGCATTTGGGTGACTTCTCAAGATTTAGTTAAATTCTTCTTGGGAGGTAAGAGGTGGAGCTAGCAAACTCCCTAATGATGTTTCCCGTACAAGAACATTTCATTTAAAATGGAGGTGAAAAGTAAAAAGATAATTATTTTTAGTTAATTCAAACATTCAACCTAAGAAGAAATTACATTTGCTTGCAAGTCCATTTCTCTTCTTACAGTGAAAATTCTTATTGCAATAGCAGTTGCATGTAACCCAAGGACTTCTGGTTTCCAGCCGGTAGCTCAACATTTTCAAGCAATATTAAATGTAACAAAATTCCCTTCCTGCACCATCTGAATGCTCCCCTTGGAACCATGCCCACTGTCAAATCATGTAAGCTCATAATGTGTTGGGGGGCAGAGTGTGATAGCCACAAGCTATCATAAAAGTCGTGTATGCCAACCTCCTCGTTTTATAGTTGGGGAAACTGAGGATCAGAGAAGGGCAGAAATTTGGTGACTGTAACTGTCCCACATCCAGGACTAGAATGTACTTTGGGTCCACAGGGCTTTTCCAAGTCTCTAAGTGTCAAGTGTTAATGTCCCAGCTAAGTTAGGGGGGACTGTGGAGGATGCCAACGTTATTTGTAACACGTTGGCATTTAAATCTCCTCTTTTCATTTACTTTTTATTTATAGCTGCTAGTGAAGATTCTATATCAAAAATAGGAGGCAACCTGAAAAAGCGTTAAGTACTCAATATAATAAGAATTAATATGTAGGTTGAATATCATTTCTCCCACACTCATATTCCCACCCGCTCTTACATTTTATGGGCCTTTTATATTAGTTCAGTTCTGAAGTTA
The DNA here is from genome assembly GCF_030020395.1 of Manis pentadactyla. Taxonomy (NCBI): domain Eukaryota; kingdom Metazoa; phylum Chordata; class Mammalia; order Pholidota; family Manidae; genus Manis; species Manis pentadactyla. The sequence goes on along the minus strand of NC_080026.1, from coordinate 128,416,828 downwards.
CTCTCCATGTGTGTTACCACCCTCCTATACTTTCACAAAGGTGCTTCTTCATCTGAAGTTGTTTGTGCCCCACCCTACATTTACTGGAATACTTTAATATTTGGTATTGATAATTGAAAATTCAGCACACAGAAACACTTGTCTAGAAGGAAGACAATAATAAAATTGCTGATACTTGTTATTACGCTTGGAACATTTAATCTGAAAATAGTATGCTTTTTTTATGTTGGTACACATTGTTTGAAAAACAGATGTTTTCTGGTGGCCACATAAATGGCTGGGAACTGAATCCTATTTTAGCTCTCAGGATTCTATAGTCATTTTGGCTTTCAAAGACCACGCTTCAGACATGCAGAGGGAAATATTTCCTGCAGTCCTCAGCCTCACAATACTCCAGCATTTTACTTACACCCCTGGTACTGTGCCCTCCGGAATTTAATGTCTAGTCTATAGGTTCACTGACAGTTAAGTTACTTTTTTTCTTTGCATTTTGCATTTTGAAATAATTTCATATATACAGGAAAGTTGCAAAAACAGGACCAAGAGTTCACTATACCCTTTATCCAGATTGTCAAAATGTCCACTTTTTACCATAGATGCTTTGTTGTTCTTGGATGGGTGGATGGAGGAATGGATGGATAGATAAGGTAGAAAAGGTAGATAGAATAGGTAGATAGATAAACAGAACAGATAGATAGATAAGCACATATTTATTCCTGAGCCAGTTGAAAATAAATTGTAGGCATGAGTTTACCTTTATCCCTAAATACTTCAATGTTTATTTCCCCCATGTAAGGACATTTTCTTACATAGCCATACAATAATTGGAATCACGAACTTAGCATGATACAGTATACTACTGTGATCTAATCTACAGACCTTATTCAGATTTTTTCAACTGTTCCACTAAGTTGGTTTACAATCTTACCATCAATATTTCATGTCATCTTCTGAATGCTTTGTTCTGCCCTATGTATTGGCAGTTCTGTATACTAGACAGTCCTGTTTTCATAAAAAAATAATTGTTATATATTTTAAATAAACCAGTTATAAAAAATTGTCCAGATTGAAGGAAAACTCATATTTAAATTTGTATACCAGGCCTGTTAGAGTACCTTCTAGCACTTTGATGGGAATCACAGAGCTTGTCTCAAAAGTGTCTGAGCGCTTGGACTTTGCAGGGACGGGTTCCATAAATGTGGAAAGTTAACCACATGCCCACAGCAAAGTGCCCTGTTGAAATACTTGCAGCAGCACCCTTGAAGGCAGCCTCCACCCCGGGGCTCTGGGTACTTGAGCAGGCTATTCCTAGAGCCTCGATTTCCTCCTCTGGTCAATGGGATGCGTGAATTCTTCCTTTCATCTTCATTATGTGAATTACATGAGATAAACAAAGCGTTAGGATGGGGCTAGCTCATTAGGTGTCCAATCACTGATAGACCCAATTAATTTTATTATTTGATTCAACTAACAGGAAAATACACTTTGTTTTGCATGAAACTGGAAAAAAATTATTTCTAATTCAATTTAAAGTAATTAGCCCATTCATTTTCCACAGCTTTTTAAATCTAGCTAAAGGAATCCTAGGCCTCCTTATGAAAGAAAACAATAATCACAGCCTTGTGTTGGAACTTTGTGAGTTAAGAGAATATATTAAACTAAGAGCACAGGACGGGGGCAGAGGCTGTTTTGTTTATATACTGCAAGGGATGCTTCGCCTACATGCATTAAACAATACACCTATATACTTTCTACTGATTGCCAAATTCTATTTCTATTCCTTGCCTAAGAGGCCTTAAAATAAGACAATTTACTGGAGAAATTAAAGGATATTAGGAGCTTGCTTTCTATCTTTTGTTTTGTTTTGTTTTGTTTTTCTTCCATGAAGGGACAAAGAAGGGACATAACTAGTTTGGGAATGTGACCCTGCGCTGATTAGCCAGGCAAATAAATAAATATAGTAGAATACACAAATAAAGGTCACCACACCTGCAGGCATGAGGGATGCGTGAGAGGGGATTGGCCCTGGGACCACACTGGCCCCCTTTCCACCACCGCTGACCGTCCCCCAAGTGCAACTGGGACACCACTTCGCCTGGAGCAAGGTCAGGGCGCCGCAGACCAGGAACAGAGGCAGCATTGTCCCCCTGTCCACACAGAACACCGTCAGACGTGCTCTGATCTGCAGCTGCAACATGGCCCCCCCAATGGTGGCCCCACCAGGGCCTCCCTGGAAAGCCATCGGCTGTCACCTATTAGCCACCTTTCTTCCTTTCTTCCATGAACTTGCCTTCCACAAAATGCCCCATCTGGGCTTTTTAAACATTCCTCAATCCTTTGGTGAATGTGGAAATGCCAACCTTTCCTATTTGTACAAATTGTCTTTAAATGAGAAGTTATTTGTCCTATGGTGGGCATTGTCACCTGGTGCCCAAAGCTCAATGAAGCTATGATTAATGCATAATGAAGCCAATTCATTGAGCCATAACATTAGTACAGCACTATTGCAAGCAGGAACTAATTATATGTAGAAATAATCATTCAGTCTGAGAAAGGCATTTCCTGTCTATTAGAAAATACAACGAAGAGATAATACTTGGAAAAAAGCAAGCTTGCTATTCTGTTGGCCAAAAGAAAGGATTATTCCATTCTTTATAATGAATTTGTCGACAAACCTTAAATTTGAATTTAGTGTGGGTTTTGCTTTTTTTCGGTAAAAGAAGTCCTACTTGATTACTTGATTATATGCAATTTAGTACATGACTAGTTCTTGAAAAGAAATGTATCTTTAAATTAAGAATTCTCAATTTGTGTTTCATGACTGAAAGTCTCCATAGGAAAAACAACATTTTAGAGACTGTGATACAAGTTTAGGGAAAATTTTTGGTCATTATTGTTCAATTATTTTCTTTATTGAGCTAATTTAATTATCATAGAGACACAAACATTAGCTCCAGTACTGGGCTTTTCACATCTGTTAGTAAAGATTTGATTAGGACTACACAAATGTGCTAGATTAAGCTATCTAGTTGGTGAAATTCAAGCCACCTGGATATTTTAGCAACATCAATAAGAATAATTCTCTTTTTCAAAATCAGTAAATCCAAGCTATATTAAAAAGAATTAATTAATGAGTGCCAGATAGGCAAAACAAACATTTGACAATGAATCATATTATCAAAGGTTTTGAGAGAGATCCCTCTCAGCTTATGTTTAGATGTCAAATTATATTACCAAAACTAAACAATCTGTTAAAATGATGTCTTAATGCAATAAGTCTCCCGTGCCATACTTCTTTTTTAAAAACTTCTTAAAATATTTCAGTAGAAAGAAAGAAAGAAAGATAGGCTCTATTTACCAATGCTAATCAAATCATAAGACATTTACCCCAGATATTGCCTTGGATAATTCCAAGAGCTGTTAATATAATTTAAATCCTATAGTAAAAAGAAAAAGAGACTATTACAAAGTTTGGTGACTGTACCATACATATCTTTTGAAGCAGGCCAAGTCACACTTCGTAGGAGATGCTCAGTAAATATATGGGGATGCAAAAAATTGTCTAGTCCAGGGCTGGCAAACTTTTTCTGTTAGTTGGCAGATAGCAAATATTTCAGGCCTTGTGAGCCAGATGGTCTCTGCTACTCAACATTGCCCTTGCAGCCCCCAACAATAGTCAACTCATGGCCATGGTTGTGCTCAATAAAACTTTATTTACAAAAACAGGTGCTGGACTGGATTTGGCCCACTGGTAGTATCCTGATGACCCCTTATCGAACCCAACCCCCATATTTTAAAGATCAGATGCCTTGGGCATTGGGTAGGAAAGTAAGTTACCCAAAGTTAAATAGCAAGTTACACAAGCGACAGAGCCGGGGCTGAAATTGGCCCTTCCATTTTCCAGCCAAGTGCTCACACCAAGCTGAATGAGTTGTAATGACACGTGCACTGGTGGCCATGTCCAAGTGGAGGGTCTGCCTCTGCGTTAAAGCACATCCAAATGCTTCATGCATTTGATGTCTACAATTGTGATGTATAGATGATTCCTAAAGTCTCCAGAGAATAAGTTGCTTTTCAGAGACCTAAGCAGAGTCACAGAGAATATTTTTTGGGAAAGGAACATGAACATACTGACGGTTAGCCAAGCATGAAAATGCTTGACTCAAAAGCCACACATGGCTTGCTTCATTGAAGACCATTTCATTCCTGGAAAACTGCATTTCTATTGAATATTTATAACAACTATGATTGAATAAGAAGAATTTGAAGTGGAAAAAACCCTGTGTGTTGTGAGTCCAAATTAAATCTTATTTTCATGGTTGACAGTGTTTTGTATTCCCCATGTTTGCATTGTGTAAAAGACCATTGCATTACAGTGCCCTTTTCCAGCACCAAATAATAAGAATTTTTAGATTAACACTTGAGTCACCAACATCCATTTTCTGGTGGGGTTTCCCCCATTCACATAACTCATTCTTTTGATCTGGATGGAAGTGGGTCCCTAGGAAGTCCTAAATGAAGAAGTGGATCTGGGTCTTTCTCTGAGAATGTCTGTGGATGTCTGCATGGAAAGGCTTTATAATCATTGCTCTGAAACTGACAGTCCAGAAAGACATGATTGATGAAAGGGAATTGGATGTTTGAGCCAAAATGGACCATCATTAACTAACTGAACCAAGTCAAAGAAGTGGAGTTTCCAAGGGGCAGTGGGGCACATTCTTCTGGAGAACATGGACCCAATGTTCAGGATGCGTTTCACTGAAGGGGGTGGGGAAAGTACAGGGAGCCATTACTTAATGGCTCTCAGCTCACAAAGGTGAAATAACCCACACTATATATTTTTTCTTTAGCAGTTCTGTGTGAGGCTTATTTGCACATTTCTAACAGAACAGATGAAGACCCATCTTCTCATGTGTCATGCATTTTCTGGTCCTGAAATCACAATCAAGGTTTTCTATACTAATAAATGCAAATAAAATTCTGCTACTGTAATTGTTTCCTAGCTTAGGCAATTTAAACCAGTTTAGAAGTAAATTAAGCTGCATTATTTGTTACTTTGGCTTATGTAAACAAATGAAATTGTATCCATGCCTAAGATAAACTTATGCTTTCATGTGAAATCATATTTTCATATATGAATCTCTTTTTGATTAAAATGAGAGTACTTTTCATAAATCTTATTTATTTAACAATACTTCATGTTAGAACTTAGCTTATAACTAATATGCAGCTTAAAATACGGTAAGAATCCATACAGTTATTGAATTAGTAGAGCATATAAATACGATTTTTTTACATTTTTAGATACAGAATTGGAAACTGCCCCCAAAATAAAATCTACCAGATTTCTTCAGGTCAGGGATAACAAAAGCATGAATGATTCAGATGAGCACCTTTTGAACTTTCCTCAGGAAGATTTGAGCAATAGGATAACTTGAAGTCTTAACCAGAATGCATGCAGGTGGCCATTTTTCAAACATCTTGAAACAGTTTCCGTGCCTAGCAAGGAGTCTCCTTGTGTCAGAGTGTGACTTGTTGAAGAGGGAGGGAAGGAGAATATGTAAATGAGCATATATGCTTTAGTTCAAGAGCAAGACCCAGCCCTTAAAGGTTAGGAGTACAGAATCTCATTACTCTGCTCTCAGAAGACAGCCAGGGTATGTATGTAGAGTGGCCAGAAATGAAACATTCCATTCCATTACCTGAAGGAATTCTGTTTTGCTTTCTGCAATAGATTATGGAAGAATACAGGACAGCCTGTAATATATTACTTGCAAGAATACAATGGCAAACAGTTGGCAAAATACTAATTAGTGCAGTGGATTTACTATGGTGGATGTTTAAACAAAGTCTATGAATTGATTTTAAGTCTTAATGGATGAAAAAAGTCTTGGCTGAGCCATCTGAGCTATCTCTCTGCCTATCAAATACCACCTGAGATACGTGCATATGGCTTGGTTGTACACATTTTTGTATTAGTGTTCTTTCTTGCTCCACGTTACATTCTTTTGTTTTTCCTCCTAATTTATGCTATCTTGAAGCATTTTATTTGTCTTTAGAAATAATTTATTTCTAGAAGTAAAAAGTCATACACACAGTGTGAATCTTTATATACTAACAGAAATCTAAGACATCATTCACTGATAGGCACAGATTATTATAAGAAAAACTGAAATCATTAGCCCAAATAAAGGATTAGAGTTAACAATGGAATTGAACCTAGAGTATAATTAATGAATTCTCTAATTGTTCTTCCTGTGTTAGTTCATTAAGCCGGACTACTGGGTGTCTATCTGGGCATCTGTCTCCAACATCTGTCATCTCACTGATTCCCAGGTTGACTCCATCAGTGCCTGGGGGGAAGGGTATGCTTTTCCTCCTTCATTTCTTTCTTTTTTTTCTAATTATTTTGGTATCATTAATCTACAATTACATGAGCAAGCTTATGTTTACTAGACTCCCCCCATCATCAAGTCCCCCCCACATCCCCATTACAGTCACTGTCCATCAGCGTAGTAAGATGCTATAGAATCACTACTTGTCTTCTCTGTGTTGTACAGCCCTCCCCATGCCCCCCCTACATTATGTGTGCTGATAGTAATGCCCCTTTCCCCCCCTTATCCCTCCCTTCCCACCCATCCTCCCCAGTCCTTTTCCCTTTGGTAACTGTTAGTCCCTTCTTGGGTTCTGTGAGTCTGCTGCTGTTTTGTTCCTTCAGTTTCCCTTTCTTCTTATACTCCACAGATGAGTGAAATCATTTGATACTTGTCTTTTTCCACCTGACTTATTTCACTGAGCATAATACCCTCTAGCTCCATCCATGTTGTTGCAAATGGTAGGATTTGTTTTCTTTTTATGGCTGAGTAATATCCCATTATATACATGTACCACATTTTCTTTATCCATTCATCTACTGATGGACACTTAGGTTGCTTCCATTTCTTGACTATTGTAAATAGTGCTGCAATAAACATAGGGGTGCATCTGTCTTTTTCAAACTGGGCTGCTGCATTCTTAGGGTAAATTCCTAGGAGTGGAATTCCTGGGTCAAATGGTATTTCTATTATGAGTTTTTTGAGGAACCTCCATATTGCTCTCCACAATGGTTGAACTAATTTACATTCCCACCAGCAGTGTAGGAGGGTTCCCCTTTCTCCACAACCTCGCCAACATTTGTTTTTGTTTGTCTTTTGGATGGTAGCCATCCTTACTGGTGTGAGGTGATATCTCATTGTGGTTTTAATTTGCATTTCTCTGATAACTAGCAATGTGGAGCATCTTTTCATGTGTCTGTTGGCCATCTGAATTTCTTTTTTGGGGAAGTGTCTGTTCAGATCCCCTCTTTCATTCCTTTTTGCACATGCCTCCAAAACCTGAACATGCTCTAAAAACAATAACCAATCTCTAATATGCCAGTATGATAAAGAACCACCATGAAGGAGGTTTAACTAACATAAGATTTTCATGAAAAGATTGGAGATTATTGTTATATGGTATTTTATAGTAAAGTTAACTAAATGAAAAGTATGAAGTATGATTTTCCCAAGAAACTTATGTTTTATCTTCACATTAGCTGAATTGAATTGCAATCAAAACACACCCATTTTGCATGAGATGTTCTTGGTTAATGACAGTGCTCACCAACTGAGCACTTACCTTGTGGCAATCATGGTGCCAAGTGTCTTATATACTTTTTGGGCTCCCTTTTATTAGGGCCCTATCCCATTCTTGAGGGATCTGCCATCATAACCTAATCATCGGCCCAAATCTCTGTGTCCTAATACCATCACATTTGAGGATAGACTATCAACATGTTAATTTTGGGGCAGGTCACAAATATTCAGTCCATAACACAGAGGAACTGTAGTTTTTCCTCTCTCCTTTAATGACCCAAGAATAAAAAGGTGAATAAGGAGTTGGGATTTCAAAGCTAAGAAACATAAAACTATTGCTTGCTACTGATGGCCTGTGACAGAGAGGGAAAAACACATTTCTAGAGATGTGCCCCATTTCTTAGGGTCCTCTCAACCTTTGCTTTTGTAGGTTGCACATGGTCCACAGTGTGGCAGTCCCTGGGCATACATCCTTTTTAAGCTCAGAGTTTTACTTGTGATGAGATAGTAGATGGGTAGACATATGCTTGGAGAGATGACTGTTCCCAGTACCATGGATTTATATTTCAGGAACAAGAAGTTCATGGCCAGTATGTGGGCTATCCCACATGACCCCTCCCCAGTGGGAAGGCTCTTACTGTACTCAGAAACCAACAGTGTAGAGAAGAAATAAGCTTATCTTCTTGTTTTATGATGGCCTTTATTGGACTGGTGTCCTAGATAACACACTCATTAATAATTAGACGGGCAAAAAGACCTAGAAGAAGGCAGAGGCACAGAAAGAAGCAAACGATGTCTCTATCATTTAATCAGCTCATTAAGTTCCAGGGCTTAACCTTAAAGAAAGAATAGTGGCTTAGGCTATTATTAAAAGAGAACAATAAAACTTTAACTGAAGAACAGCTGTCTAGCAAAAGCAATACTGGAATGAATTAAAAATTGGGGGCAGTAATCTGGATTAAAACACTCCCTGCAGATAAAGTTCACTTTTAAAATAGTTTGCCTTCAGCTCGCTCCTGCAGATTGTTGTATGTCTATTTGCTCATAGTCATCACTATTATTAATGTGTAACATTCGGGGTGTTTCAGAGTTCTAGTTGCATGAATGTATTAGGAAATGCTCTCCTATATGGAGGATGTGTATTACTACAGTTTTTCCCTTTTAGAGAAAAGCAAGTCTGGCAAATCAGTGGCACTAGTACAGCCAGAAATTATTCATGGTGCTCCACTCCCCCTGGCTGTATTTCAATTTGGTGTGGGAGTCGGGGGTGGCATGGAAGTCGGGGGCTGGAAAGAACATGGCATATGGAATCAGGAGGTGTAGTTTCTAGCTCAGGTTCTGCCACCAAGTAGCCAGGTGACCTCAACAAGTCTTGTCCTTGCTCCATTTTGCAGAAAAAAAGGAATTCATTGATTTCCAAGGTTCCCTCACAAGTCTGACTTGGAACACTGTGTCCTTCCCCCCTCCAGAGAGATGAAGGTCATTCCATATGCGTGGCAGATCCCAGAAACCGCTCTCAGTGAGTAAATTGTCCTCCACTCCCTGCTGTGGAAATCAATTTCCCTTCAATTTAAGCTGATACTATTTCTTGCATTATTAAACTACCAAGACAAAAAGATCTTTTACCAAGAGCCATCTGAATGGTCAATGAATACAGAAGATCTCATTTTATCATCTTATAAGTGAATAATTCATTCACCTGTTGAGTTACTCATTGATTCACTCATAATAGGTATTTACTAGGTACTTACTGTGGGCCTGGCACTGCAAAATCGATAGAGCAAAGAATAGGAGAGAGTAGTCCCTGCCCTCCTGGAGCTAACAACTGAATGGAGGGTATAGATTTTAAAAAATAAATAATTACAATTAAGTGGGGGGAATAAAAATGATAGGAAGGTATAGGAAGCCATGAGAATACTTATGCGGCGGGGTGGGGGTGGGGTCCAAGCCAATCTAAGGTTTAGGAAAGGTGCTCTCAGAGAAGCTGGCATTTAAGCAGAGCCCTGAAGGATGGAGTATAGTTAGTGTGTGGAAAGGAGGTTTGGTGGGTGGGCAGAGGGTGAAATAATTTACTGGAGTCTGTAAATCACCTAAGAGGTGGAGACATCTGTCACAGGTAACAGTATCTTAATGGGCAGCTCAGAAGAGATGGGGAACATTTGAAAAAGGAAATGATGGGAAGTCTTATTCTATCCTTGGAGAGGCTGACGGAGTCAAACAGGATGCATCAGACAGGTTCTTTGTTGCAAACTGTAGACCTTGACTCTAGTGAATTTACAAACAAAATATATTTATTTAAAAAATTATTGGTCAGGGACTTTCTCTTGCAGTCAAGATGGAACAAGAAGAACTGAATTTACTCCCCTGAAGCACACCCTCCCAAAAAGTCCCCCCAGATATTTTAAGCAACAGTTTTCAAAACACTATTCACTGTTCAGGCAACATAGAATAGTGATCGCTGAGAGACAGGTTTATCGACAGGGTGAACCCCATGCTATGATTGCTCTAGCTCACTGCCTGGGGAGAGTTTCCAGGCTGTGCTACAAGCTGAGGTAGCCTACCAGAGCCTCGTGGGCTCCTGAGTTGAAGAAATAGAGCTGAGCATCTGGGGAGACTGGAGGAACTAGAGCTTATAGGACAGAATGCCAGGGAAGAGAAAGCAGCATACAAGAAGAATTCCAGAAATCTATAGAGGTACCCTTGCAAGCAATCAACTGATTAATAATCATTGTATGTGTGTGAAGAAACTTTCCAAATCTGGAGTTAAAAACAGCTGAAAGGGTTAAAGGTGACAGTGCCCAGCCTATATTCAGGATTGAGAAAAGTGCCCATTTCCAATCAAATTGGAAAATCTCCTAATTTACAGGGCATTGGATAGAGTTCACTAAAGAGTCTTATATCAGTAGTAGGAGATAAATATTTCTAGATTGTGTACAACTTTGGTCTCATTTAGCAAATCTTAAAAGCAAGAACCAAAGGGGCCAGGTTATTTTCAAGTAACTTAACTGTGTCACAGAACAAAGCTCAAGAATATTTACAATATTATATAAAGTATCAAGCACTCACTAAGGTGAAATGTATTCAACTTATTAGGAATTCAAGCAAAAAGAACCAGGCATGCAAAGAAGCAGGAAAATATGACCTGAAATGGAGAAAAAGCAATAAAAATCAACCTAGGATTGACACAGATGTTAGAATTAGCAGACATGAATAGAGAAACAGTTATATGTATTCCATATGTTTAAAAAAACAAGTAGAGATACATGTGGAAGTTATTTAAAAAAGGAGTTCAAATTGAGCTCCTAAAGAGGAAAACCTGTATAGGATGAAAATGCTTTGGATGAGATTAGCAGTTGAGTTGACCTTGTGGAAGAAAGGATCTGTGAACTTGAAGACATATCAATAGAAACTTTCAAAATGAAGCACAAAAGGAAAAAAATTTTAATGAAGAAAGCATTTGTAAGCTGTGGGAGAACTTTAGAGTCCTAATATAACTGAAACTGGAATCATTGAAGGAGAAGAGGGGTGGGGAACAAAAAATATTTGAAGAAATAATGTCTGAAAATGTCCCCAATTTCACAAGAACTGTAACTCCAAAGATCTAAGAATCTCAACAAAACCCTAGCACACAAAACATTAAGAAAAAACTACACTGGGGTGTCATAATCAAATTGCTTCAAAGTTAAAAAAACTTCTGAAAAAATAGAAAAATCTTAAAAGTAGCTAGAGTAAAAATCATATTCTCCACAGAGGAAAAAAAGCATGAATTATCATAGATTTCTTGTCAGATACAATGTGAGTGAGCATACAACATCTTCATAGAGCTCAAAGAAAAAATCTGTCAACCTAGCGTTCTGTGCCATAAAAAAATATCTTTCACAAACAAAAGTGAGATGTCTTTGTCAGATACACCTATGTGGAAAGAATTCACCAGCAGCTCATATTTACTACAAAAAAATCTTAAAAGAATTTCTTCAGGTAGAAGGAAAATGATACCAGATGAAAAAGTGGATTGTCACAAAAGAATGAAGAGTGTGGGAAATGATGGCTAGATAGTTAAGTAAGTTTTTCCTCTCTGGTATTTAAATGTGTCATCCCCCACCAGTAAGACTATTAGTGGATTTCTTAGAAGAAACCTTTCTGTCCACTAGAAATAGAAGGGAATTTCCTCAAGCTGATAAAACACACCTATTAAACCCGACAGCTAACTTTGTATTTAATGGTGAAAGCCTGAATACTTTCTCTCTAAGAACAGGAACAGAACAGGAAAGTCCACTATCACCACTTCTATTCAACATTTACTGGAATTTATAGCAAATGTAATAATTCAAAATAAGGAATAAAAGTCATCCAGATTGAAAAGAAGTAAAATTGTCTTCATCTGTAGATGACATGATCCTTCAAGTGGAAAATCCGATGGAATCTGCCTAAATGTTACTAGAACTAATAAGTGAGTTTAGCAAGCTTTCTGTACACAAAATCAATATGCAAAAATCAATTAAAAATATACATATTACATATGTATGTGTAATAAACAAGAATAGAAATTATAAAAAATAATGCCATTTATAATAGCATTAAATAACATGAAATTCTTGGGAATAGATCGGGCTCAAGTAAGAAAGACCTCTACCCTGAAAACTCAAAAACAGCTGAAAGATATAAAAGATTTAAATAAATGCATATATTTCTTTCATTAGTCAAAAGGTTGTCAATAGCCTAAATTACATAGTAAGGTTTTTCCTTGATTGACCAATAAATTCAATGCAATCCTAATAAAAATCCTAGAATCCTATTCTGTAGAAATTGATCAATACATCTAGCAGTTAACATGAAAACACAAAGGACATGGAATAGCCAAAACACCTATAAAAAAGGGACAACTTTGGAAGAACAAGAATGCTTGACTTGAAGACATGTAAAATTATAGCAGTGAAGATACTATGGCATAAGCATAATGATAGACAAAGTGATAAAGGGAATAGAATAGTCTAAACATAAAGCTACATATATATTGACAACTGATTTTCAATAGAAGTGCAAAGGCATACAGTGGCAAAAAGATAATCTCATCAAAAAAATGGGTCAGAACAAATGGATATCTATTTGCAAAGAAATGTGAAAACTACAAAACTTGAAGAAGAAAACACAGGAGAAAACCTTTATAACCTTGGGTTGGCCAAAAAAAAAATGCTTAGGTACAAGACCAAAAGCACAGTCCATAAAAGAATTGGTAAGTTGAACTTCATCAAAATGAAACACTTCTGCTATTGTGGAGATTATTTTGCAATATATACAAATATTGAATCATTAATTTGTACACCAGAAACTTACATAATGTTTTATCAATTATACCTAAAAAAAATAAAAAACCCAAAACAAAACTTCTGCTGTTCAAAAGATGTTGCCAAGAAAAGAAAATGAAAAAAGCCATAGACTGGAAGAAAACATTTGAAAATCATATATCTGCTGAAGTATTTATATAAAGAATATATAAAGAACTCTTAAAACTCAATAATGTGAAAACCCCCCAAATATTTTAATGGTAAGATATTTGAAAAAAAATTTCATCAAAGAAGAAATACAGTGGCAAATAGGCACATGAAATGATGCTGAGTGTTGTCAGACACTGGGGAAGTGCAGATGAAATCTATGACAGGAGTTCTGCACCCCTATTAGAATGATGAAAATTGAACGGGCAACTATCCTAAGCATTGACAAAGATGTGGAGGAACTGGACCTCCAGCACACCAGTGAGATGTAAGATGGATTGACCAGTGAAAATGTTAACCATTTATCTGTCATGTGATCCAACTCTCCTACCACTAAGTATTTACCAAAGAGAAACGGAAACTCCATAGGAAGACTTGTATATGTTCATGGCAGATTTATTTTTAATAGCCATGATCTAGAAATAACCAAAATGTCCATCAACAGGTGAAGGAATAAATGAATTGTGGGATATCCTCAGAATGAAATACTATTCAGCAATAAAAAAGGAATGAACTGTGGTGGACACAACAGATGGATGAATCTCAAAATAATCATGCTGAATGAAGGAAGAAGAATGAGTGTACAAACTGCATGATTCCATTAATATAATATATTTATATTATATAATATATACAGAAAATGCAAACTAATTTGCACTGTCAGTAAGCAGATCAGTGGTCACCAGGAGAGAGAAGCCAGAGGAACTGGAGAAAACTTTTGGGGATGATGGATAAGTTCATTATCTTGACCATGTTGAAGCTGTAGGTCTGTAGGTCAGAATTTATCAAATTGTGTCCTTTGAAAATGTGCAATTTATTGTATGTCAATAAAGTTTTTGAAAAGGCAAAAGCTAGGAAAGCGTATGTACAGCAAATATGATAATCACATTATATCTATAATAGATAAAAAGCTTATGTACAGATATGAAAAACAATAATAGTCTAAAAGAAACATGAGCAAAGGACATGTACCACCAAAGTTTTAAAAATAGCAACAATACAACCAATGTTTTAAATAAGAAAATTTTTGTTCAACTTCACTAAGAGTTGAGGCAATAGAAATTAAAACAACTTAAAGATATCAGGTTTTACTTTAGGAAATATTTTTAAATGATCAAAAAAACCCACAGCATTTGTCGAGGTATGATAAAATAGTGCCTCATAAAATGATAGTGAACAAGTTAATTTATATTTTTCTTTTGGACAACAATTTGGCAATGTACATTAAAAATAACATAAAACCTGAGCCTTGAAAATGAATTTGATATTGATCCAGTAATTCTGCTACTAGAAATCCATACTAGGAGAAAAATTTCCAAAGTATTTGCCTTTTCCCCAAAGACATTCATAACAGTAATATTTATAATAAGGAAGTCTTGGAAATACTCTAAAATTGAAATGTAGAGAATTTTGTTGTTGTTATTACAGCAATTTCTTGAAATATTATGTAGCCCTAAAAATTCCATTTACAAATATTTTATAGTAATTGGGGAGAAAAGATAAAAAAGATTAAAAATCAAAAACAAAAGTACATGAAATCACAGTGTGATTATAACTGGGTTTTTAAAAAGTGTTTCTTAGAAGAAAAAGTGTATTAAAGTAAAAACTGTGTTTGACTGCATCAAGGTGTTGACAATAGGTTTCTTTGGGATTCTAAATTTATAGTTGATTTTCTTTCCTTCTTTCTAATCTTTGGATGTTTCCAATTTTGTAAGTTACTATAATTTTGTATTAAGGGGAAAAAAACCTAAAAATATGTAGAAACAGAGTATTTGGCCAGGTATTTACAGATTTTACAGTTGGAGAATAAAATTTTGACTTCCATTTTTTCCCTAGTTATTTGGAGGTCACTAAATACCAGGTGTTTCTGCTGACAAAATGGTACTTGGAAAGAATACTAGCAAGTTCCCATCTTTGCTACCGATTTCCTTGTGGCCAGTTTGTTTCAATCTCAGCTTCTTTGTCTTCTCACTGGGAATATTGAACTAGGGCTACATTATAACATGTTTTCATCCTGTATTTCCGGAGCACCTGCTCTGGGCAAGGTGGGAGGCAGGGATGCTGGAGGACCTATCAGGTCTCAGAGTCTGAATTTCCTGGAGGAGCTCATGTGAGGAGCCGCCTTCTGAGAGCAGGTCATTTCCCACCAGCCAGTCCCAGTGTTGGTGCGAACAAGCATAATGTCCCCTCTCTGTCTGAAGAGGGAGAATAACCCTCACATCCACACGTAAATGCACAGTCATCCCATGGGCATGCCCATCTCTCAGCCAAAGGACAAATTAGTTCAGAGGAAAAAGTTAAAAGATGAGACAAATACAGAGCTTAACATTTCTTTGAGCTGAATAATGCCCACTATCAGCGCAGATAGAGGCAAGACCACAGGGGCATTTCCCTGGAGAAAGAAATGGCAGCTTGTGGTAGTACGGGAGGAAACGCAACAGGATAACGCAGTCTGTGTGGAGGGATCCACTCTGCATGCTGTGAATTTACGGTGTGTTTACAACCAAGTTTAATTGGTCCCAAAGACTAAGGGTGTCAGAATGACCAGGGAGGCCGGTGCTGGATGGGTCGCAAGTTCTACTCACATGGCAAGATTATGTCACCCCAGCAAACACTTTGACCTCAAAGCACAGCCTCCCTACCTCTAGACATCCTGCCTGTCTTTTCCATCCTGACTTTTTAATGTTGGTAACTCCAGAGAAAGCCGACTGTTTCAGACACTCATCGGGAAAAAATGCGCTAGCCACCTTTAGCCCAGATCAACATTATACTTCTGATTTAAGCCTGAAAAAGAGAGTCTATTTTGACTTTCTTCTATAAGTAAAAAGCGATCATTTGATGATGGTTCCTTGTGCAATTCAAAAAGAAAATTATTAGATGTATGTCGGCAAGTACCAACTTGCCCTGTCGATTTCAGTGAAGATGTAGAATGTATCAAAAAATATATTGCTAGGAATTCTCTGTTTGTTTTCATTATCTAATGTGCATTGGGATTGCAGGAGGAGATGTGTATATATGTGTGTTTCCATGTGGGAAGAAAGTGCAAAGTTATTAACATTTTCATCTGCAGAAACTGATTGAAATTGTGTTCATTGACTCACAAGCAAGATCCATTACAGGGCGCTGGTTGACAATGTCTGCTGAAAAGCATATTGTGAATAAGAAATTGTCAGACCGGGTTGCGGGAGGCGGTAGTGGCCACTTCTGAGACAAGGGTTTTGAGGGGTGGTTTTAAAGGGGCTTGGCTCAAGTTGGAGGGCCCTCCAGGCTCTGGCGAAGGGTTTGACAACAGTTAATGGGTCACACTCTAGCTTGTCACATCTTCAGGAAAAGCTGGTCCATTTTCTAAGTCCACGAGTGACAAGATTACTGTGTAAGTGCTTCCGACATGCTTTCATCTTGACTGTTTTCATCTGAAGCTGTTGGAAGGGGCTTTGCCAAGAAAAGCAAAGAATAAAATAGAAACATGCCCTTTGCTTATGTCCTCGGTTTCACAAGCGCAGCGCCAGGGACTTCAACGCCACATGGGACAACCCCCGAGAGGCCCTGGAGCTGGAGTGGAAGCTCATCAGAGGCCCGTTCACACAGCGGGAAGGAAGCAGAGGGTAGTCACAGCTTTGCTCCGCCCCGGGCACAGCCGTCACGCGCGGAGATTTTCCACTCCGCCGGCACGTTGGAACCTCCGCAGGGACAAGCCCATCCAAGGGGCACATCCTGGGCCAGGGCAGCAGCCCAGTTTTGTGCACAACCTGTTTTGTTCAGCATCCCCATCCCCAGAGGCCCGAAGCTTCTCGGTGTTTCTCTCTGCATCACAGCACTGACTCTAAGTGCTTCTCAAGTGTGGGTTATGGTCCCCCTGCACTAACACCATCAGGAGCAAGTGTTGAAAATGTAAATTCTGGGTACAGGGCTCCAGTGAGATTCCAGGACCCCAGAGAGAGCCCCAGAGGTGTGGTTGGGCTTCTTTTTCCTGTAATTCTGCCCCAGCAGCAATCCTGCCCTGTGCTCTCCTCCTCTGTTCCCCACACTGGAAACGGGGGCTCACGGGGACGATGAACGTAGGACTGTAAATCCACCCCCTGGTTCATGGACTAAGCAGTTTTATGAGTGTGTTTGGTAACCAGTTATGGCCTCCTCATCATGCCTGCCCGACTTAGCCTCTGTCCATGCCTCCTTTGTCTCCCCTCTACACCGACCTGGAGTCCTTTTATTTGGCCCTTTTCCTCATACCCCTAGCTGCCCTGCCCACTGGCACCAGGGGTACCCCTGCTTGGTTGTGAACAGACTCTCCTTGGTCACTGACGTTTTCTTGGGGCAGTCTTCTTTCTAGCTTTGTATAATTTGCATTCCAGCCCGGAGTGTCAGAATCTGCAGTGACAAATCCCTACAAAGAGCACATTCCAGCCCGGGCCCACTGACGGCAGGGACATTTGCCTGTGGCATCTCTCAGTTCCTCATGAGTGTCCTGTATTCTCACAACTGCTGCCCGCAGCAAAGCAGAGGGCACTGAACACTAGCTTCTCTCCTTCCTCTCCCCTCATCAGAACTGACAGATCCTGGATACCAAGCCCTCAGGGCCTTCTGAGGAGCTAAATGGAAAGTGTGCCGCTTTACAGATCACTTTGTGGATTACCTTCACCCGGGTGCTTTGGAATTTCAGCCCGGCTCTCAGTGCTTTTGGCTGAAGGCTGGAAGCAAGGTTGGCCTCTCAACTTCCTAGGAGACCAGAGGGGCAAGAATTTTGGAACCCTGGAAGGGGCGTAAGGGCTACCATGCAGTGTCTTTTACATCATGCTTAGAGGGGGCTGTCCAGGAAACTACTGCCTTAAGAAAACTGCACTAAGTCCAGTACACGTGGCACAATTTCTGTTGTGCTAAGAAAACAGTGCAGCTTTTAGAGTGTCTCAAGAATTAGCTTTGGCTTCAAATTGTGTATGTGTGTGTGTGTGTCTGTGTGTTAAGGTCACTGTGCATGGCTGTGCAGGTTGTGAACTGCACAAGGGTCACATATAAGGATCACCATTCATGTGGCCAACACTGATGCATCTATTTATTATGACAGTCAGCTGGCAGATGTGTCTGATTCTATCAAAATCAGTATACTATGACAATGCGTGAAAGATGCAAATCAAGTGCCGTCAGTGGGCCCCAGGCTGGAATGAGGCAGAGGCCAAGACAGGCTTCAGTGAGACACAGAGGCAGCCTTCAGCTTGTCCCTTTGGACTTTGCCCAGCTGTGCCCATCATTCCTTCCTGATCACCCACCTGCAACTTCAGATTCAGCTGAAGCAGGAACTGCCATCTTGAGTCTGCTTGACCAGCTCCTATGATCGCGTGTATTCTTTACACTG
Organism: Manis pentadactyla; assembly: GCF_030020395.1. Lineage (NCBI taxonomy): Eukaryota > Metazoa > Chordata > Mammalia > Pholidota > Manidae > Manis > Manis pentadactyla. The sequence continues at coordinate 128,398,373 of NC_080026.1, read as the reverse complement.
TTCCTAGGTGTCCTGCTTGTCTGGTCAACCCTGACTGATACACCTCCCACCTGCACTGGCCCCCAGCCTCTGGCCTCCCTGTACTCCAGACTCCCTAACCCTCCTGCAGTTCCTGGGAGGCAATCCCTCTGCTCCCTGCTGCCGAGCATTGGTTACGGTCTTTGCTAACTGCCAAAGAATGCTGCCTGTTTCTTTACATTTCCAAATCCTCCCCAACTTTCAAGACCCTGTGCACTTACCACTTCCTTCATGACTCTTCCAGAATCCTCTTCCCTCCATCCCAGCCAAAAGGAATAATCTTTGCCTCTGCTGTCCCATAGCCCTTTCTCTTTTCTCCCTTTACGTTGTGGGTCTGTGAGTACGCTGGTGTTAGTTCTGAACACCAACTCTCCAGTCTTCAGAGCAGGAACAAGGGCTTCCTTATGTCTGTGGCTCCCAAAGGGCCCTGCCTCATGTTTACATGTGGTAGGTTCTTTGCAAAGTCGTGGCACATGAATACAGAGTCAGCTGGGTAGTTGGGAGTAGACTATGTTCTCTCTGGCTCCTTGGCTAACTGTATGTGTGATTACTTTTTCTTGTTTCCTTTATTGTGAGGAAACTGAGGTATATTCCCTACAGGTTAGAAACCTCAGAAAACTCTGCCCAGTACTGTTATACTGGCCTACTCTGATCTTGTAAACAGCTAAAAGCATGATGACTGTATTAGTAAGAAACTAATTTTTCCAAAGATACAGCAAATAGGGTATCCATAAATATATAGGAAGACATTTCTTATGAGGGATTGATTGGCTCACACAATTATGGAGGCTTGAAGTCCTACAATCTGCCATCTGCTTGCTGGAGGCCCAGGACAGCTGGTGGGACAGATCCAGTCCAAGCCCAAAGGCCCGAGGGGCAGCAGTGCCAGTTTGAGGGCCTGAGAAGACGGATGTCCCAGCTCAAGCAGAGAGCAAATTCGCCCTCTTCTGCCTTTTTATTCTATTCAGGCCCTCCAGAGATGGGATGATGCCTCCCCACATTGCGGAGGGTGATCTGCTTTTTACTCAGTCTACAGATTTGAATGCTAATATCTTTCAGAAACCCTCACAGACACACCCAGAAATAACGTTTTACCAGCTATCTCAGCATCTGTTAGCCCAGTGACATGCACACATAAAATTAACCATCACAAAGGCTATAGGGATGAATATAATCTGATGCCACAGAAATGCTAAATGGCTCAATTGCATCCTTAAGTGTAAAGAACCTTTTCATTGGCTTGTGGAATGTGTTGACTTTGTGGAATATATCTTTATTAAAGTGAAGTGGACTACTTGAGTTATTTGGAGACCTGCCAGAAAAATCACTGTGACTTTTGAACACATCGCTTAGGCCATCTCCTCTCACCTTGCATGGTGCCTCGATTGTCACAGAATGTTCCATTTGGAGAGCAGCCTAAAAATTCTCTATGTGTCAGTTACTATTTTAGTAGGCAAATTTATTTTTGAAAGTTGCGAACCTCATTTCCTTTCAAGGACATTTCATCTTGGAGCTGACATTGTCCATTCATGTGAGTAATGCTACAGGAACACCTTGGGTGTGGTAGAAAATAAAGGGAACGTACAATTGCCCATTTTTCCATGACATGTTAGAAAATTCCAATGCAGCACAAAGACATTTAGATGAACTCTACCTTGGGTCCTAGGCGATTTCTGGGAAGAATATCTCAGAGTTCGTATAAAAGCTTCAAGGGCAGATTGCCTTCAAGATTACCTCCCTCATATTGTCTACTTTGGGCAATAACCCGATCCTTTAGTAAGAGCTCCTCTCTCTGCTGGGCCTGATCAGGGGCTCGGATCCGGGTGGCAGAGCTTTAGGACCAGGAGGGGCCTTCCTGGTCATCTTTCCTCACCTCTGCTCTTTGTCATTCTCAGATCCGCTCATCACCCAACATCTCCAGCTCAGGAAGTGACTTGCCTTCACCCTGTTACACCCGTTTCTCCCTCAACATTCATCTGACCAAACACCGAGTCTGAGGGATCCTGTTTTCAAATCTCCTTTTTCACTTTTTCCCAAGGTCCCAGCTCCATCATCTCTCTCTTGCCTATGGCCACAGCCTTCCGTTGCTCTCCCTACCTCTTCTTGTCTTCCTTTCCCTTGCCCAGCCATTCTCCACACAGCAGCTAGAATGACAGTCTCAAGATGCCAGGCTGACTGTATCTTATTCCTGCCTGAAGCCCTTCAGCTGTCTGCGCTACTCTATTTAGCACAGCCTCCCAAGTCCAACATCTTCTGCATCTCCTACCTGCCAGTCTCCAACTGTACCATTTGTCAAGCATCCCACTCTTACCATGACTTAACCATGCAGGCCTTCACTCTGTTCATCAAATGGGCCAACATCCTGCTGATTTGAGACCTTCCTTCATGCTGTCCTTTCTGCCTGGGACCACAGAGATCCCTCAGCTTTGCCTCAAACTTCCCCTCTCCCCAGAAACTTGCCTGGCCAGTCCACTTTCAATCTTCAGTCTCACCTTAAATGTTAGTTCCTCAGAAAGACCTCCCCGATCCCTGAGATTAGATTCCTTCTGTTAGATGTGCTTAGAGGTGGGGCAGCAAACTTTTTGTATAAAGGGTCAGAGAGAAAATATTTTCAGCTTTGCTACCGATGTCTCTGTAACAACTACTCCACTCTGCAATTTTAGTGGAAAACAGCCATAGGTAATAGGTGAATGAATGAATGAGCATAGCTGTGTTCCAATAAAACTTTATTTACAAAAGTAAGCAGAGGGCCAGATTGGCTCCCCAGGCAATAACTTGCCAGCCCACGCCTTTGTGCATCCTGTCCTTTTGCTTTATAGTGTTTATGATAATGTGTAAAGAAGTCATATCTGCATGACAGTGAGTTAACAGCTGTCTGTGGTCTCTGGACTTGTTTTCCATGAGTACAGAGAAATCACACTGGCCTTGCAGCCTTGTGAGGGATGATAGGCACCCAAATAAAACAGCATGTGACCCAAGCCAAGGTGGCTCGTTCAATCACACTTGATCCCAAGTCTTCAGCTTGAACAATGAGGAGGAGACGTGTAGAGGACAATAACCTGACAGGACAGTCCATCTGGCTGCTGCACCCTCCGTGGCATCATGCAGAGCCTGAGACTGGAGTCAGCACTGGGGAAGTGGGTGTGAGAAATGGAGAGAATAAACTGGACCGTGACTGCATCATTCAGGCCCTGGATCAAAACCTACTAGACTTATTTTCTCTAGCTCTTGACTGTAAAGTTACAGGAACCAGTACATTCCCATATTTTATTAGACATACTTTAATTAATCTTTTTTTTGTCACCTACAATGGAAAACTATTTACAGAGGGCCTAATATTTTCTCACTTGTACAATGGGGAAAATTAAACATACCATGAAGGGCTATCATAAGCATTAAAAAATATATATGAAAATGCCCAAGTGTTACATACAGAAGCCACTCATGTTTGTTAAATAAATGAGTACAGGTTTCCTTTGCTACCTGAAAGCAGAGAGTTTCTATGAAGACTTTTGCAAGCCAAAATGGCATAGAGCAAAGAAGCAATTACCATGAACTTATATGGAAAAATTTTGAGACCCAAAAAATAATCTCTTGGGCTTTTCTGGACACATCTTGCTAATGGATGCACAAAAGATATTGAGATCAGATACAGTTCAAAGTTATGGTGGTTTGATGCTGAAATGCAGAGTGAGGTTCCCCAGGAAGGAGCCTGGCAGGGCCACTGTCACTGCTTGGGGAGTAGTTACCTCTACAACTGCTCACTGCATAGCCCACACTGAACGCTACTTGCGTGTTTTGCCATTTTTCCTAAAAGTGAAAAATCCTCTGCGATTTCTTTCAGTTAGCAAAAAACAGGTACTAATACAGATCTTTTGTAAAAGAGAAGTGGTGTAAAACAAACCTCAAAAAGCGAGGATAACTGTAATTATTCTCACTAACAGATACACATAATTCCATGAAAGGTTACTTATAATAATATATTTTTACCACACCTCTCCTCCCATTTAAAATTTTGGTTATGGAAAATCTTGTCATTACAGCCAGTTGCTAAACAATCATATTGGAGCTATCATCTAAAATATAGTATAAGTCACCATGAAAAGGGGATATAAATTATAATAAATTGCTGTGTCCACAATTTCAGGAATAGATATCTTATGTAAAATGAGGGTTTGCCTACACTAAGGAAGATATACAGATGGCAAAGAAGTATATGAAAAGATGTTCAGCATCATGTGTCTTTAGGGATTGCAATTTAAAATAATGAGATACCCCTACACGTTTATTAGAATGGCCGAAATCCAAAACACTGCCAACACTAAATGCTGACAAGGATGTGAAGCAACAGGCACTCTCATTCATTGCTGGTGAGAATGCAAAATGCAATGGTCACTTTGGAAGACAGTTTGGTGGTTTCCTATAAAACTAAACATACACTTACCATAGGATCCAGTGGTCATGCTACTTGGTAATTAATCAAACGAATCAAAAACTTATGTCCACACCAAACCCACACATGGATGTTGATAGCAGCTTTATTCATAAGTGCCCACGTTTGGAAGTAACCAACATGGCCTTCAGTAGATGAGGTAAACGGTGTACATCCAGGCAATGGAGTATTATTCAGTGCCAAAAAGAAATGAGCTATCAAGCCATGGAAAGACATGGAGGAAACTTAAATGCATTCTAATAGGCTATAGACTGTATAATTTGAGCTATAGGACATTTTGGAAACGGCAAAACTATGGAGAAAGTAAAAAAAGCAGTAAAAAAATCCCTGCTAGGGTTTGGAAGGATGAAGAGATGAGCAGGCAGGGCACAGGGATTTTTAGGGCAGGGAAAGTAATTTGTATGATTTCCAATAGTGGATACTTGTCACACAGTGGTCGCTACCCATAGAATGTCCAGCACCAAGAGTGAACCTTAATGTAAACTACTGACTCCGGGTGATAATGATGTGTCCGTGTAGGTTCATCACCTGTAACAGAAGCATCACCACAGGGCCAGGATGTCCATAGTGGGGGAGCTTGTGTGTGTGGGGACTGGAGTTATATGGGAAATCTCTGTACTTTCTGCTCAGTTTTGCTGAGAATCTAAAACTGCTCTAAAAAATGAAGTTTAGCAATTCAAAAAGTCTATTTTTTAAAAAAGCCTTGCTCATATAATAGCTCAAATAAAATTTATTTAAAAATCAAAATTTTCCTTGACACCCATCCCTGTCCAATTCTTCCTTCAAGATAGTGTTTCCAAAGAATCAGGAAAGAAACAGAGGAAGAAAAAACAACTGAGCGAATCTCCACGCATACTGACGATTGAGTGCACTGTGTCTTTGACGCCAGCTTTTCAATCTTCATCATGAGTATGAAGAGAAGAGAATTAGTTTTCTTTTGTCTTACGACTCAGGAATGTGAATAACCATTGACAGATGCTTGCCAAGACATGAAAATAGCGGGAATGCATCTGACTCCAGGAGCAAATGATACAAAACTGAGAATGGAGGAAAGATGACAGGACCAAAAATATAGATTGGGGCCCATTTTTCCCTATGCTGAGCCATCCCTTGGCTCTTCACACCACTGAGAATCAAACCCCCAATTCTTCCCAGTGCTGAAAAGGCCCTGTGTGAGCTGCTTCCAGACTACCTCTCCAACCTCATTTCCCATCACACCCTCCTTGCCTTTCCAGCTTCCTTGTTTCTGCCTCAGGGCCTTTGCACATGCTGTTCTTTTTGCCTGAAAAGCTCTCCTCCACTTGTATGACCTCCTGTCATTTCATTCTATTCTCTGATCAAATGTCATTTCTGGAGAGTGGCCACTCTTGACCTCAAGACTTAAAATATTGACCCCCCTCCAACCTCTCTCTTTCTCCCCTGCTTGTTGACTCATCATAGCATTAAGTATACATTGTTCACCTGTTTCATACCTGTCTTCTCCACCTGAAGATGAGCTCCTGAGCAGAATTCTTTGTTGCCTGGATCCCTTAACCTCACCTCAGTATCTGTAGCAGTGCCTCACATACAGTAGCAACTCAATGAATATTTACTGATCGAATCTGTTGCAACCAATTTCTATATGTCAACTTGGCAATCACATTAAGTTCATTGTTTGATTTTCTACAATAAAAAGAAATCTCAGTAACTACAAACCTCCCTGGAACACCTATGACTGAGACATAGGTGACTGAGAGTGTAATCTGCCTTATTTATTTGAGATCAAACTCAAACACTCATAATGTAAAGAATGTCACATGCTGTCTCATGGAACTGAGACATACTTTATAAGAAGATTAGCTTATAGGGGTCAGATAATCCTCCTGGATTGAATAAATAGATCTTACAGAAATTCCTGGGGCACATTCTACATAAGGCTTTTCACTAAAAAGAAATTAGCAACAAAATGAGCTTCTCTTGGAGTAAATTAAAGTGGGTTTTCTTTTACAAGCTGTTTTAAAACTATCATAATCTGATAGGCAGGGCCCTTCCCCCAACATACATGGTATTTCTAATGCCTCACTCTGTACCATGTGCCCCCAAGCTCAGAAGATAGGGAAGGGAGGAAGGCAGGGACTCCAAAGGGGCACTGGCAGGTTTGCAGAGAGGCAGATTTGGCACATTTAAGAAGAATCTAAGAATTCTAGAGATTTGGGAAAACTGCTTGCGTAAGTGGGTGCCTCTGACCATGTGAAATGCACAAAGGAACTGTGATGAATGAAAAATTTAGCCTGTCAGCCGCCTCCTGAGCCCCCAACAAATGGAAACTGGGATTTTGATTATGTCACAGCCCAGTAGTGTTTGTCAATAACTGTCACTGGGGCAGCGACCTAACCCAGGGCATGTCCACAGAGCACAAGCCGCACTGAGGTTTTCTTCCCTCCTGCAAAAACATTGGTCTTGGTGAGTGAGGGCAGCTGCACGCCCCCCGCCTACTCGGGGGCAGCGTGTCTGCTTTCCACTGAATCACACACTGTGCAAATATTTTACTTTCATACTTCACCTGTAGCAAGTGTAATACTGAGATTTAAAGGTAAATAGCTAGAGAAATTGCAGTCATGTTATCAGACTGACATTCCTATCATCACAAATCAAATTCTATCGTGTGGAGCCGAAAGCAAATAGTGGTTTAGTCAAAACCCATCGTGTGGATTCTTTCAGACCATATACACGAGGCTGCGATTTTGGTCAACAAATAATCCAAGGAAAACATATTTTGTAAGGGCTATTCTCAGTTAAGGGTTTGAACTCTTCATTTTAAAATCATCTATTTTCTTCTCACTAAAAGGAGTCAGAACTTAATCGGGGAGAATTAACATATTTGATGGGATTTAGAATGTGGAGAAGCGTAAACTTGAATTGGAATATTCAAGTAGGTTTGGTCTCTGGAAGGATCTGGTTTAACTTGTCATGCCTTTGCAGATGGCTCAGCTAAAATGTTCTGGCCTGAGGCTGCCTGTCTCCATGACACTGAGCAGTAGGTGAGGCATGGTGCCCAGATGTGAAGGCGAAGTCAAGCTGGAGGGCCATTCAATCAATCAATCAATCAATCAAGGTCAACCTCATGCTAAGTTCCGTGCTGGGATCTGGGGACACAAAACAGTCCCTCTGACCAGTTGCTTTTAAAACCTTAGGACAAATGCACATAGCCATATAGAATATGAAATAAAATTTGTTACCTATACAGTAAACAGCATAAGGACTTTCCAAGGAGAAAGGTTCAGGTTCAGTTGGGAGTGAAGCAAGAGCAAAGCTAGGGTTTTGAGGGTTAGCTGGGGTTGGGGTTCTCTAGCAGGGGTCAGAGGCTGTGAAACATCCACCAGTACAGAGGTGAGCGTCTCCTTCTCTCATGGGGTCACACAGGGTGATGGGTGGGAGGGGCCATATGAAGAGGGTAACCTGAGCTGTAGGTGGTCAGACGTCACCAACGGAGTCTGCAGCTTTATTACACATGCCCACCCCAGAAGAGTCAACACGTCTAGGGGATATGATATGATGTGCCTACTTGCCTAGGCCTAGGCCACATGCTTCATAGTGGCCAGTGACATAGACGCTGGAAGTACGTGAGCTGAGAGTGAGGGTGGGCTGATAACCCAGAGCAAAGGAAGGCTGTGGTCCCTAGAAGAATGATAAATGGAAACTGAGCAATAGGAAAGACACCTCCCCACTGAATCTGGCAGGCTTATTTGAGGTCAGGTGGATGATAAGGACAGGGTAGGATTGGTACATGGTCCATGTGTCTCCACAATCCAAATCATTTTCTCTGTATAGCTGGTCTAATTCAGATTATTATCCTAACAATGGGTGTCTATTTGTCTAAGAAGACCTGAAAACATTTTGTGTTGAGATTCTTACTCTGGCAACTTTGCAAACGTAAGAAATCTGTACATTGGGAAGTTTTCAATGTTCTTTGAATTTATTTTTGTATCCCAGCACAGGTCTTGGTCTTTACCTAATTCAAGCTTAGATTCAGGAAGTAGCCAGTTTTTCTAGCCTGAAAAAAGGACTTAGAAGGCCCTCAGCACTTCTAAAGAAGGTAAGAGAGGGAAGGATACAGTTAACTTCCAGTTTAATCCAATCCAATCCAACCCAATTCAATCCTGTAAGGATTAACTAAGTACTTAATTGATTCCTAGCAGAATGGAGGCTGTAAAGTGGAGAAGACACTCAGCAGTAAAAAATTAGGTAAACGGCCTAAGAGTCTTGGTGCGAGACAGTCTGCCTCCCAAGGTGGAAGAGGGGCAAATGCCAGACACTCATTTTCCCAGCCTCCCTTGAAACTAGGGTGTCGGTCAGTTTTAATTATTCTCATCTTTGAACTACTGACTCTGACAAGCAGAGACCACAGAGAATTCTCTCCACTAGAGGAGGAGGGGGAGGCATGACGCCGGTCCCCACAGTGGTGGCAACAATGACGCTGAAGACAGTAATCCGTACTGGGGGGTAGTTCCGTGGTAAAAGGGACGCGTTGTTTCCTAAACAAAGCAGTTTTACAGCTTGAAATTAGGCAGTGCTTCTGGCTGGTGATAGGACACCCAGTGGGTTGGAGAACCGTCCCAAATCCCTTAAAACTTTTTTCTAAGTGATATATTTACTTTTTATTATTGGCTTTGTTGCTATATAATTGACACAGAAAACAGCATACATATTTAAAGTGTACAATTTGACAGTTTGACATAAGTATGTACCTGTGAAACCATCATCACACTTAAGATAAAGAAGGACTCCTAGAAGTTTCTTTATACCTCTTTATAATCTGCCCACCCCAGACTCTCTCCCCGACACTGGTTTGCTTTCTGACTCCATAGATTAGGTTGCATTTGGGGGCATTTTATATCAATTTGATTTTTTGGTATTTCTCTTTGGTTCTTTTTCTCAGCATATTTTGAGATTCATCCACATAGTTGCATAGATCAGTGGTGCATTCTTTTTTATTGCTGGATAGCATTCTCTTATATAGATAGACCACAGTTTATTAACCCACTCGCCTAGTGATAGACATTAGGGTTCTTTCTAGTTTTTGGCTATTACGAATTATGCTTCTATGAAGATTCATGTATGCTTCCTCCTATGGACAAATACTTTCATTGCTCTTGGGTAAATACCTAGGAATGGAAGGGATGTCTGGATCTCCTGGTAGGTATATGTTTTACAATATATGTTTTCAGAAACTGGCAGAAGTTTCCCCATTAGTTGCATCATTTTACATTCCTCCTGGCAGTGTACAGTCATTGTACAGTCATTCTAATAGATGTATGTGGCATCTCATTGTGATTTTGGTTTGTATTTCCCTAATGGCTGTTAATGTTAAACATCTTTTCATGTGCTTATTTGTCATCCATATATCTTCTTTTATAAAATGTCCACTTTTTTTTTGCCTACTTTCATTGGGTTGTTTTCTCATTATAGAGTTTTGAGAGTTCTTTATACACACATATCAATTTATTTTCTCTATTTTGTTCTGTTTTTATACCATTGATTTCCACTCTGATCTTTATTATTTCTTTTCTTCTTCTTGCTGTGGGTTTAATTTGTATTTTTTTTAGTTTCTTAAGCTAGGAAGTGAGGTAATTGATTTGAGACCTTTATTCTTTTCTGATGTAAGTATCTGTGCTATTAATTTTCCTCTAAATACCACTTTTTACCTCCCTCCACTCATGGAGTGCAAGGGGCTCTGCCCCAGTTACTCCTCTTGCCCTGCAGCCTAGAAACTTCTCAAGGAGGAAAGCTGGGAAATCCCAGGACTCATTCCCTTTGCCTCATGTCTCTCAAGGAGCACTGTTTTTGCTTAATGTACAGGATCTTAAAAATTATTCTCACACATATTTTGTCTCTCTATTTTTGTCTCTTTCATGTGAAAGGATAAATCTGGTCTATGTTCCTCTATCTTGTCTAGACATAGTTGTTCTTTCATTTTATTTTTAATTTATGAAGTTTTTTTTAACACAAATGTTTTTAATTTTAAGTGCTTAAAATATTGGTCTATTTATTCACATTTTTTTTCTGTTTCTTCAATCATAAAAAGTCTACCCTCCACCAAAGGCTGACTCACATACATTTATTTCTTCAGATTTTTATTCATTTGTGGATGATCAGATTTTAGTGTACAGTGTGAGATGCAGTTCTAAGCTATTTCCCAGGTGCCCAACCCCATCCAAATAGCCAGCTGATCGTCCTAACAACATTTATTATACTGCTCTCCTCTTCCAATAACTTGGGATACATTCTTTGTTGCTGTACTTTTGTAGAACATATAGTCCAATTTGGAGTATTTGTTATGTTACATCGATCTTTCCTTTTCTCTCTCCCATTTTGCCTTTTTTCTTTCACTCTCTGTTTTTTTTTAAAATAATAGTATACTTTTAAAATTGTTGTTTTACACTATTTTAGGTACTATTTTATAATATTGTTTTTATGTACTTCAGGCAGTGATTCACCAGCTCACAAGAGCCAATTCTATGCATAAAGAACTAGCACCATGTTCAGTACTGTGCTGGTAGCTTCAAATTGACCCATGGAGGGAGTACTTCCACCAGAGAATTTGGCAAGCACTGCGTGTCAGGGTTCTTTTTTTTTTTTAATCTCTGAAAGCCAGTTTACCAGCATATCATTGGCACCAGTTCTTCATAAATCTTTCCTCAAGTTATTGTTCGCTATTCGCACCTATTATATGACCTAAACTTTAGAGCACTTCTCTCCAAGATTTTTCTTGATATCATATTCAAGTTCATTTAATTGGGAAAGAATTGATATCTTCCAACTTATGACATTCAGTCTCCCCATTCTGATTAAAGATCCATAACTCCATTTAAGCTTTTTCAAACAAATCTGTTAAAAAATGGTCAATAGTTTTCTTTGTGTGGGTCATATAAATTTTATGGGTACATTGTTAACAGTATTCTATGCTGATAAAGTTGCAAAATAATCGACTCAAAAGAAATGAGAAAAAGAAGAAACACCCCTGGGTATCCCTTAGAAAGCTGAGCTCCATGCTCATGTAGAACCCACAGCATTCTGCCTCATCTGACTCCGAAGAAGCAAAAGAGAAACAATGTCTGGGGGGCTCATTCTCAAAAAGCAAACCATGAGACAGAAAATAGGTCCTACTCAGCAAAACTAAAGGGTCTGGAAGCTTTATTCTAGAGAAGAGAATCTAATGTATGATTTGATAAAGAGCAAAAGAAAATTCATGTAATAGAGTTGGATGAATGGAACTTTTAAGTTCTTTTATTTGTGATAAGTTAAGATTTAAATTCTCTCCAATCGTGGTGAACAGACAAGAAGAAGATGACTTACATCAAGAAGTTTCAGTTTAGTGTAGGGACCATTCCAACTCTGTTAAGGCAAACTCAGACGAACAACAAAACAACAGAATAAACACGAGGAAGGGGTTTGGAGAAGCTGGTTATTCCCCGCCTCTGAATACCCAGCAGCAATCCTGGGTGGCTTAGATCAGTGGCAGCAAACTGGGAGATGAAGGTCTCGGGAGGGCGACAGGGCTGTTTTATTTATCTGGTAAGGTACCATGAAAAAACAAGTCACACCTGTATGTCTTTGGGAAGATGTATTCTCCCCTTTTTGCCACAGTCCATTTACACTCTACTGCCTTGTCTCTTTCTACTAGAAGTCTGCTCTAGTCTCTTATATTGTCTGGGAAGCTCTGAAGGCAGACATATTTGAAACCTCTGGCTTAAGCATTCAGCACTCTGAAGTTGAAGTATTAAACTCAACTCCAGGCTTAGAATTATATCTTAGCACAGGATTTTAAGTGAAAATTATTATCCACATCACAGACTTTTAATATTTTTTTATATTTGCTAACATAATTGATCTTCATTAGCATGATTCAAATGCTTCAAATTAATGATTCAAATGGGCATTTAGGAGTAAGTCATGTTTTCTGCTCCCAGTTGAAAGTGGTAACATTTCCACTTTCAGAGATGAGTTTGCTGAGCCATTTTCTTGACCATTAAATATTGAATTATGAAGCCCAAACATCAGTGATGAATAAAGAAACAGTAAGTTATATATTCTTAAAATGCATTTCTGGAGATTAAAATAATCTTTGTCTGTCTTCTACATATAGAGAAGTACTAGGGTCCTTTTGACCACCACACTGAGAAATGGATAAAGAACAGTTCTAAAAGTTCAACTGCAAAGAAATAAATCCTAATCATTTAGGCAAACCATAACTATTGAATTTCTAGCCATGAATTTCTTGACTTTGTCATTGAAGACTAATGCAAATGTAAAAAGAACAGAGAACTGAGAACATGGACCCCTTAGAGATTTCAGTTAGGACTCAATCCGCCTGACGGGTTTGTCCTTGTCCTTGTCCTTAACTTCTTAGCTTCAACTTGAAATGAGAAAATAGGGAGAGAAAAGGCCTAATGGGGAGCAAATGTCACACCCTCAACATGGCTTTAATATTTAGTATATTAGAAACAATATAAATTTAGGTTGAAGAGACTGTTTTTTTTCCCTTTATATGGGGCAGCAGAATTCCACATACAATGTTTTGAAAAACCAGAGCCTCCTCAATAAGAGTTTAAAGTTATTTCTTAGTACTTGTTTAAGGAGTTTTGGATAGGGTCATATTTTGAACATATGTATAAAACAGCATTCCATAATTGATTTATTAACATATGAGGTCATGTTTATGATTTCTTTCTGAAATATTTAAAAGCAAACTATAACTGCATAATCCTATAAAATCTATTCATCACAAACCTGCTTCAAAAGTTCATAAAAAGTACAAAAAGAGCCAGCATATTGTATTTAGTTACGGTTGAAGTTTGTACTCCAAAGGATAAATGAATACGATTTGTATTTGCTATGGATTGGGCTGTGTTTTATTCACATTGTATTACATCTCAGGAGAGAGTTTGCTAAATAAGTCCAAATGGCAGAGTTTCAGAAATCCAGAAAAATGCAAACATCACATTTTTTTTCATGATGGACAAGACAGGAATGATTAAGAAATCCTTTAGAAAATATTACATTTTCAAATGTTTTCAAAAGGCCACAAAATTCCTAAAAGCTAAATCCCTTCCCATCCCATTCATCTTTAACTATTTTGTCATTGCATGTGATCTTTAAAAATACAATGTGCATACTTCACTCTGCTAAGCCCTTTTAATTTGGGTTTCATGGATCCTTTATGTTCAGATACATTACTTGTCATCATCCCCTGCTGATCTCAATGGTTACCAGAGAAAACCAAGGCCCTGTGTTGGCTCAAAGATAGGGGTGGCCATTCCTCTGTGGTCCAACATCTGGGTTATCAGAACACCCCATATTCCTACAAAATGACTCCCCCCCCAGATTATATATTAATACCTCACCTCTTTCATCAAGGATGCCTAGAAGAGGTGACATATTGAATTAAATTTATTATAAGTTGTAAATGATTGCTATTAGATCTCTTTCTGAGAAGACTTTTTACTAGAGGGGAGGGTACTAGAGATCTGGTACTTATAAGAGTCTTTAGAAGGGGAAAGAGAAAATTTCTAGGGAAAGGGCAAATGCCAGGAAAAGAGAGTCTTGGGGTATCAAAGGTGAATAGCCTGTTTCCTACTTGTCCTGAGAAAGGAAATAAAGTGACACTGTTGAGCACTACCCAGTGCAAAGGTGGTGGTGTCACTCATGAGGACCTGTGTAATCTGACTGTAATCTTGAGAGGCTTTTTTCTTCTTTTATAAATAGGAGAACTAAAGCATAATTTTTTTAAATGAATAAAATCATGACTCATGAAAATATACACATGTCAAAGGTTTTATTTAACTTATTAGTAACTAAGAGAACTGGTAAGATATAATAGGTATAAAAAAAAGCCTGTGGGGGTAATCAAGAATGCTGAAGTGAATTTGCTAATAGATGCAAAACTGGCCAGTATCCACATGGTAATGACCTTGTATCTCCATAGGGATGAAGTTCATTTACAATCTGCATGGAGGAGAATCATTTGCATTGTGTAAGTTTTCTGCTATTCATAGAATGGTAAAATAGCTCAAAAGCAATGACAGGCATAGACCCCTACAGAATCAGATAACCCCTGGAGGATCTGGTTAGACCAAGTTTTCTTTATCTCATTTTGGGACAGATAACTTTCCAGAGTGGAGGCTGTCCTGTGCAATACAGAACGTTTCACAGCGTCCCTGCTCTCTATCTCTAGATTCCAGTAGCTACCCCCAAGTCGTTTATATATTTGAATTTTATACAAGAATCTCTAGGTTCCTCTGCTAAAATAAGTTTGAAAACTATTATTATGTAACTAATTTTATATATTTAATTTATATGTCTGCCTTAATTTCATTGTCCAGGTTTAAGAAATTTAATTTCACCATATTTTTATTGCTGCTGATTTTAAAACTATTTATTATTATGCTAAAATGGACTTTCTCATCCATAACTGTGCGTATCTCCACTGTTTCCTCCAGATAAATGCCAAAAAGTGGAATGGGTGATTCAAAGGATGGAAACAGTTTTAGGGCTTTTGGGGAAGATTTTCCAGAAAAACTCTCTACCCTTATCTCCCTCAAGCAGTGGCCTCACACGACTTTGTGATCTGTGCACAGTGACAATCACGCTGATGTCCATTTTCTGGGGGCCTGCACTGTGCCCTGCAGCTTGCAGACATCTCGTATATAATCTTCCCACAACCTCGCCAGGTTTGGGCATCCTTCCCCATACCAACAAGGCCTGACACTCAGAGACCCAGGAACGAGGATGCTGGACTTGGAAGTCATTTCCTAGGGTCTCCAGAGCCTGTGCTCTTCCCTCTTGGCCAAGCTACCTCACAGGATATGCTGCAACCTGGTGTCGACTGTGTCTTGTGTCTCTCATGTCTAATTTCTGCAAATTATAACTTGCTCTTTACTCAAGATTTGCTCTCCCCCTATTCACTTCAATACCGAGTTTGGATCTGATTCCTCAGAAGGCTAGCTGACCCTCACACTCTCCTCCTCCCACACCTCATACAAGGATGTGTGAACAAGACACACACACACACACACACACACACACACACACACACACACACACACACACAAATCTAATACCTCTAAGTCTAATTCAAAATCATATGATTCTTTCTCCCCATTCCATGTTCTTTATCTCCCTTTATCCACAGGGAGGACCCTGGTCCCTAACATCAGTGTATTTACTAATTTTCTCAAACCTATAGTACAACATTTCAAAATCACTCTGTCAATACCAGCAACAAAAAAACAAATGTACTTCAAGTTGAACTCTGTGAGATTCCTTTATGCTCTTAGCCTATATCCCACTGAGTGTGTACAGTCAGAGGAATATGCTCAACATTTATTTAGATTAATACTTTTTTGTCTTCTGTGTGGTTATACCAATTTCATATGCAAGTTAGGTCAATTTATTTCTACTTGTATTCAAATTTAGAATCTTTCTCATCCTTTCTGATTTAACTTTATGTTTGATTATAAACATGATCAAAAGTCAAAATTACATACTCAGAAATCCTACTTCTCTACTTCTTCAACTTTGTCCCCACATATATCTTCTAAAAAGCCAACTTGATTCGTTTCTGGCTTGTTTCCTGTGTTCCTTTTGGTGGAAAATCTTATTTTTCCTTCTGTGCCATGCATTAAGTAACACATGATATATACTCTTTTTCACCTTGCTTTTTTTCTCTCTTACAATATATCCTGAAAATTTTTATCTATCAGGTCACAGAAACTTTCTTTTTTTTTAACATCTGCATATTGCTCTCCTGTGTGGCTATGTAACTGTTTATTCAGCCATTCTCCTAAGTACTGGCTCTTAGACTACTTCCAATAATTTACTATTATAAATCACACCTTCAGGAAATAATTATCTGCATAATGTTTATTATGTAATCTATATACTAGAGGTATATCTTCAGAGTAAATTCTAGTATTTGGGTTAATGGGTCAACAGGTAAATGCATACATAAGTAGATGTTGCCTACTAGCAATGTATGAATGTCTATTTTCTCAGGACCTCATCTAGAGGATATCAAATTTTTGATATCTTTGCCTATCAGATTCAGGATAAATTGTATCTCTGTGCAGTTTTAGCTTGCATTTGTCTTATCATAAATGAAGTTAGACTTCTCTTAATGTATAAGGTCATTTACATTTGGTGTATATAGGTATATTTGCATATGTTGTTGTGGGTAAAACTGCAACATTTCCAGAATCTCTCGCCTGGCCTTAGTGCATCTCCATATCAATAGATGTTTCTATTGGAGAGAAGTAGCCATCTCCATATCAATAGGTAATTATAAGAGGGAGCAAGGGCATATCTGAACCAGAGAGGTTGGGTAGGGTCCCTTTTTCTGCAGCCAGGTCATGAGAAATACGAGAGAGTAGAAATGGATGACTGCTTGCAAGCAATAAACATGTTTCTCCCACTTTATTTCTCCCTTTGAGTGATTTCAGTTGCAAAGGTATTTTGCCCCAGGATTTTCCCCTAGAAATATAGTCATAGATATGTGTATGTTTGTATGTATCTGATCATTTGTATATATTGTATATGTGTATAAACACCTGTTTGTATATGTTGTACGTATGAATATACATCTATATTTTTTGTGAATTTTATGTTTCTTTTGCCCATTTTCTTGTCAGGTTTTTTCTTTTTTTCCCATAATTTTTAAGAATGTTTATATGTAAGGGTTATTAACACTTTGTGATGTATGTTGTAACTATTTTATTCCAGTTTAACATTTGTGGTTTGACTTATGATCTTTTCTCACACACATACAAAAATCTTAACTCAGTATTTTCTTTGTTGCATCTGGATTTGGAGTCACAATTGGAAAATCTTTCCCCATGTCTAAGTTATATAATGAAATTCACCTGTGTTTTATTCTAGTACATGTGTGGTTTCATGTTTTACATGTAAATTTCTCACCCATTTTGAGTTTATTTTTGTGCATGGTGTGCAGGAAAAGATTGCAATTAATTTTAAGGTTGCCATTTGCCTGGCTTGTGATTTCTTCTAGGAACTTATTAGAATGTATGACTTATAAAATACTTGAGAACAGGGGACATTGAAGTGGCAACATTAGTGTTAGAATTCTCATACATGGAAAACATTCTCTCTCTCTGAAGGGGCTGGCTGGTCCCAGAGCATTAACTGTTCAAAAGTCTCAGTCTTCATCGGTATTGGCACAGAAGGTGTGAGTCGGGGCCAGGTTGAATTGCTGGTGGACGGGTAAGCCTCCCTCTGGCAGGGGAATAGAAAGACAGAGACAGAGAAGTCAGGGAAGGTGCAAAGTCTGGGTTGATATCAGTGATGAGTTCAAAGGAAGGCAAGTTACCCAAACTGAGCTGTGGAGGCTGCAAGAGAGGGGAACTGGTGTCAGCCGGGCTGGTTCCTCAAAAGGCTAAAATGGAGAACAGAGTCAGGTTCAAGGTCAGAGCTCATGGTCTGACAATGAAGCCAGCCAGGAAGAAGGTAGAGTTGGCAGCCATGGTGCCTCTGCCAAGATGGGTCTTGTTCATTCTGTGTTCTGTGCTCCAGTTCTTAGGGTTGGACTTAACCCAGCATTTAAAGTGATCTGTGTTCTCCAAACTTGGGGGTGGGAAGAGAGACAAACATCAGCCATCTGAGGGAGTTTTATGGATAAGCCCCATGAGCTTTCAAAAATGCTTCATACAGAATGAAACACAACTTACAAGGATTTAAAGAGATTTCTGACACAGACCATGAAATCTGGCTTGCAGAGACATCCATAAGTCAGGGATATTGATCTAAGTAAAAAAGAACTAATTCCACTAAGTGAATTATTGCTGAATATGGGACTAAAGTATTTTATTTTAATTAATGTAATTGCTGCTGCTTCTCTCTCCTCTCATCCCCTCTCTATGGCAGCACCTCTAACAGGACGCGAGGATAACTCAGAGGACCCGGGCTGGCTTGTGGCCCGGCCAGCACTGAGGAGCCCCACTTTATGTTCGCAATCTAATGGAAGGCCCAACCCAACACTTTCCACCTTAGAATGGCATCGCCTGCCAATCAAAGCTGGGCGGGCCTTGTAAGAAGTAGGTTCAAAGTTCTATTTGAAATAAAAGGCTGTGGGAAAAGGAGCCTCTGTGAGGCCCAGATAGCAGTCTGGAAATGGAAGGAACCAGACTGAGAGAGCAGGTTATTCCCTCTCCTGGGTAAGGAGTAGGCTGTTGTCAGAGTGGAGAGCAGCCGGCATAGGTAAGAGAGACCCAGAGAAAGGACTCCCAATTCTTGCATGCCTCTTTCCTTGCTTTGTATGTTATGGGTGAGGATGTCCATTTTAGCATAATAAATGCATAAATACTTTAAATTTAGCATAAAAAATTGTTTTGGCAACAATTAAACTACAATTTAATTAAATTTCTCAGACAATAAAACTCAAGGCAGAAATAAAAATAATTTATGAAATAATAGTTTTCAAACTTCTTTGGGAAAACTCAAAAAAAATCTTATACAGAATTAAAATACATACACACAGATATATATATGCACATACACCTACACTCATATACATACATATATATATATATACATATATGTGAAGATGGATATATAAAGTTATAAATATAAATAATGATTTATTATTAAACACATATTTCTGTACTTCGGTAAGTAGGAAAAATTATTTAAAGTCATAAAGAAAAACTGTAGATGAATTTGTACTAATGTGTTGATTGCTACATGAGATACTGAGATAGTCTCTTACTGCATCTTTGCCCAACAGAAATTCATTACAAGAATAATTAAAATTGTCCTCTGCTGGGACAAAAATGCATGTTGGGCTTCTTAATAAATATAATAAAAATCAATCTTGCTGTCTAATCCCAATTTAGCAGGCATGAGACATAGATCTATTTTAGTCAGCTCTCACCAAACAGCTCATTTTTGAATGGACTGCTCTGTATTACCCAGCAAAGGCATGACTGAGACTAAAGATGCTTGCTGGAGATGCCTAAGGCATGTTCTTCTCAGTCTCTTGTGCTCTAACCTGATGGCAAGACAGAGTACCAGACTCGAATGTACACACATCCTCTGCTAAACAGTCCTCTAATTCACCACTGTGGCTACCTTTCTCTCATCAGAATTAGAAGCATCAGTGTAAACAACATGTCTGGATCTTGCATAAAATGACTTTTTGGTGACACTCACTGCTCTATTGAGTGTTATTTGATGAGGATGTATATAATAACTTTAAGATTCAGTACCAAGAAATTTGCCCCTCCAAAGAAGTGCTTTTCCTCCTACTTTTTATCAGACAATGAAAGTTATGTGTCTTGCTGGATTTTCCTTTCCACCTTGGCTATCAAGAAGCTCAGAACTAGATTTAGTGTCCAACTAAAGTATGTATCTCATTACTGTTTCTGGTATAATTTACTTCACTTTTTATACAGTTCCTGATCTTGTTCACCTTTAGCTTTCCTGATTACAGATTGTTGTAATTCAAAAACACTGAGAAAGGAGTGTCATGGATATACTCAGGCAGAGGCTTCTCAGGATAGCTCTCCTATAGAAACTCAGACCAAGTCTTGTCCTCAGCCTGGTTGTTCAAGAGACTGGATATTTTCTAGAACAACAAACCAGAGATGATTATTCTCTTAAAGATTATCTCAAGTTAACCAAATGCATAAGAAACCAATAGTGCTAATAATGTTAATAATTATGATAATAATAGCTAACATTTATTAAATGCTTATTTTGTGAAATACACTTGTAATCAATCAAATGGATGTTTTCTAGAACAATAAACTAGAGTTCACTAGTTTCTTGGAGATTGTCACAAGGTAACCAGATTCACAAGAGGCCAACATTGATTGCTATTAATCATGGTGATGGTTGCCCACTTGGTGAAATATTCCTATGAGCAGCCAAGACAATCAGTATTGAATAGTGGTTGGGAGCATAGTATTTGGACTTGAGTCTGAGTTCAAGACCCAAGTCTGACTTATTCCATGAGCAATTTTGGGCAAATTGCTTTTCTGTGCCTACTTCTTTCACTTGTAAAATGGAGATAATTATAGTACCTACCTTGAAGAACTGTGAGGAGATGATGCATGTAGGCATTCAGCACAGGGAACGGAGGATAGAGCATAGGGGAACTGCTGTACGAATGTAAGTCATGATGATGAGTGAGTGTGGAGGTGGTGATAAGGAGAACTCTGATGGGGAGCCAAAGCGTAACCAGAATGATAATCCATGAGTGAGGATGGATTCAGAACTGAGGAAGGTAAAATACCTTAACAAAGTGTCCTCCGACTCACCTGGCTTGGCCCACCCTCAGGTCAATGCATGAGGCCCACGGCGCACTCGGCACGCATTAATCACATCTCCTCTGGTTCCACGTGCATCTCTTTTTGAGTAAAGCGTGAGCCCAGCCATACACAATACGGCCTAAATGGACCGGTCACTTGCTCCTCTAGCATTTTTTTCCTATCACTCCTCTTTCTTGGGAAAGAGGTTAAGATGTGTTGGCTCCATAATTTTCCCTGGTCATGTTCACAGACAAGATGGTTGTCACATCCTCTCAACCATGAATGCCATTTTCTAAAGGTAGATCATTTAGAAGTTGCGTTGATTTTATCCATTTTACGTTAAAGGATGCACATTTCTTTGTCCCGTTCTTGTGACCAGATTAGCCCCACACACTGTCCACCCAGGTATTTATATGCTTTTCTTTGCTTTTTGTTGGTCAGTCGCTTCATAGTCTTTCTTTTACCCTTTGAAAATAGGCAGAGTGTTCCTATTTTTAAAATCCTTATCAATGGTATTTTTAGAAACATATTTCTAAGCACTTTTAAGTAACTAATGCATGGGCCGAGAAAAAATAAATTTATTAATTTTAAAACCTACATACCTGCCTAATGGTGGGAAAAGCAGAGGAAGCAGCAGCTGGTTTAAAAGCTACAATGATTGTGACCCTCCCAATGGCAACACCGGGTGGTTTTTCTTGGCAAATCCAAGATGAAGTGCGAAACTCCAAGAAACCAGAGCCATTTGCCTTGGTATGGAAATAAGTCATAGATTATTTTCTACTCCCAGTGAAATACTACTCAGACCGAATATTTATATCCTTCCCTTCACTAAACTGCTATTGAAAATGAATATGAATCTTATGGGAATTTAAACATTGCATATTATCTAGTTGACAGAGTCATTTATAAAAGTTGGGTTATTTTATACCCCATCAGGGCTTAATTAGGGTTTATAAAGATCACTGGCAGTTGCAATAGAAATATTGTATTCTTCCTTCCCCCAATGACTTCCCTTGTTCTTTTATGAGGGCCTTTAAAACTCATTTAAGTCTTGCTGAAGTTAATCATAAAGATAGATACCAGCCATTCTACAGGGGAATCTAAGCCTCCGCACGGCCCTCCGCCTTCAATTTCCATAGCAGGTCAGTTCCAAATTCTGTCCCTTCTCCTAACAGACTTTTGAAAGGAAATTCCCTCAAACAAGGAGGTGACTGAAAACACACACAAAACTCAAGACATCTGCATTTAGGGAATTTCAGCTGACATAGGCCAAAGAATAAAAAATGAACTGTTTGGTAACTCCAAACGATGGAAAATGCTGACAAATGGTATCTTTGCACAGGAGATACTAACACTCTCACTGTTAGGGTGAAAAATTGAACAGATGGCATCTCTAAATGCAAGGCTCACATAATCTATTTCTGCTCGTGTTTTTCTGTAAACTTTTATTTTAAATTTGGTGTTAAGAATTTTAAAAAGTGTGTTAATGGCATGAACTTGCATGAGGCTCTCTTTCCAAGCAGCATTACCACACTTCTAATGCAGCCTGAGGTTCTCACCTTCTTCTTGTTCTTAATTTTTTTGGGGAGAAGCAATTAAAGTGGGATTTCAGGGGGTCCAGGAGATTCGGTCAGATAACAGCTACACTACGGTTTGTACTAGAGTGAGTCCTCTGAGGCACTTAATGTCAACGTGGAAACCCCAGACAGTTCCCCCTCTGGCCTGTCTTCCTTACTACTTTGTGGGTTAGCAACAGAGACAAATTTATTGAGCTGCAGCCATGCGTAGGGAGCCAGGCACAAATCTTACTGTGTGACTGTTTATTTGTGAAGGACAATGGGTTGATGATGACCTGTAACTTAATTGTCAAAGTTTTCCATCTCCAGTTTAGCTGTTAGGTTATGAGCTGGATTCCAAATGAGGATATTTTAGAATTTTAGAATCTACAAACTCCATCTTTCTGGTTATGTAATAAAATGCATTGTTTTGTTATGTTGCTTATGGGACGGGTATTAGGGGAACCAGGTTTTTATCCTGACACATGTACACGTCTCATCTTCACAGCCTCAGAGCAGGGCCTCTATCTTTTACTCCCTTGTATTCCTACTGCCCCAGTTGTCTGGATCGCATTAAGTACTCACTGAATGCGTGTCAACTGAGCTCCCTAGTCAAGTTTAAAACAAAAGTGGAAAGATCACAAGCATAAAATTTACAAATGTAAAAACCTAGAGAACAAATGTTGAGGGAAGTGAATACTGAGCAAAATAACTTTATAGAAACATAAGCAAGCAACCTTACAAGTAAGCTCTAGTTCTCTTCCTGTTGGGATACGCGGGCGTTGGCTGCTCAGAACATCACTGTTGGCATGCAGTAACTAGGTAACCGCGGGGGCGTCCAGGTGTCGCACCAGCATCCTCATTCTGCTTTGCCCTGGTCGCAGAAGTCACTGCATCAGCTGGGTTTTCAACTGTGAAGCATAGGGACGGACACTGGAGACTTTAAGCTGCAGTGGGTATTGGGCAAACTGCAGTGTCTCCCGGGGGGCTCACAGAATGGCGGGGGTGGGGGGCAGGTTTGCAGTGCGGTGCTTTCCCGGCCTGCGCTGTTCGCTGCTGGCCCTCGAGCTGCTGTGACAGCATCTCTGGAGACTTGATGCGACTGTTGCCGCCGCCAAACCCTAGAGCCTGGGTGGAACCTGCTTCCCAGGCTCTGATTGGAAACCAATCTGAAACCCTCACGTGATCGCTGGAGGTGGAGCTACATATGCTTTCAGTGCCAGGGAAGCTGGCATGAATCTGGCATTTGGGCTTCAGTAAGAGGAAAGGACTGCATGACATACTGGGTATGCCTGTTGTAGGGAGTGGTTCAAATGCAGTATAGGAAGGGGTTCAAATGATGGGCACACAGCAATAATAACAAATGTGCACTGCATTCACCATTTTACCCTGCCTGGTGTTCTTTACAGGGCTGGCTCTCCCTTTGCCCTCCCCAGTCCATCCTTCTAAGCTGCCATTTATCATCCGCCATGCCCATGCTTTGTAACAGTCTGCTGACCTGCCCTTCTCTTCATTAGCCTTTAGGCTCCCTGAGGGTAACAGTCGTGTCCCTTCACTCTTGCATTCTCGATGCCCAGCCCACATCCTGGCACCAAATCAATAATTATGTGACCAATGAATAAAAATTTGTTTTCTCTGAAGCTGGCTTCCAGCAAAGTTACAAAGACCTACTGATGGAGAACCTGACTCAATAAGATCCCCAGGCAATTCATACACACGGCGTTTAAGGAGCATCATCTATAGCACAAGTTCTCAGCCTTAATCACATAGTTGAATCATATGAAGTGCTTTGAAAACTACTGAAGTCTGAACCCACCTTCAGCAATTCTGGTTTAATTGTTATAGGATGTTCCTTGCACACAGGGAGACTTAAATGCTTCCCAGATGATAATAATCTGCAGCACAATTTGAGAACCAGTGTTCTTTTGCATGTTCAACACGTGGTTGCCATGCCTTTTCTTGAATATATTCAGAGACTGGCAGCCAGGTCCATTCCATTGCAGTGCTAAGTTGGAGAACTCTGTCTCTAGTTAACTTTTGCCCCTCTTGGCCTAGTTTCTGTCTTTAAAGGATTTACAGAAAATGTCAAATCCCTGCTAGGGTGACCACTCATCCTGGTTTCCCCAGGGCCTTCCCAACATTAGCACTCAAGAGTCCCATGTCCTAGAAAACCCTCCATCCTGGCAAACAAACTGAGATGGTGGGGACAATGTTGTCCTGTCCAGGTCTGTTCTTCTGCGGGCTAAATGTAAATATCTTCTTATTTGCATTCATCAGTCCTTTAAATTTCTAGGGAAACTTCTACATCTGTTGTCTTGCAACACTGGCCCTATCAACACAACTAAAAATGGCATTGAGCCCTTAGGTTGCAGGTTCACAAAAAATAAAAATTGTGATAAAAATAAAGTGGCCTTTGAGGAACTTCCTTTTTTTAAAAAATGGAGCGTAAGAGATGCTGCTTTGAAAATAAATGATCATAAAATCTCCCTCCAAAAGCATTTCTTCTGTGTTACTGCCACATGTTTTAGCTGCAGAATATGACACATATCCATTATTTTATTTGTTTTTCTATCATCTTCTGAGGCAATCATTGGTTAGAGTTAAAATGTTATGAAACCCCCATAAATTACACAATTAGCTTTGGAAACCCAAAGTCATCAACAATAGGTAATTATTTTGGTTTAAAATAAATTTTTAAAAATCCTAATAAAAATAAAATGCCACACAAGTAAATGTGCTTATTGCTGTGTTACTTGTAAGTATGAAGAAAACTGGAGATAATGTTACTATATAATCTTAAGGGGTAGTAAATTGTGGATTAGTTACTTGATAAAATGTTATTCCATAATTTTAAAATATGGTTGTGATGACTATGTAGCAGCATAGAAATGCTGATGATATAAAATTAATTGAATAAAGCAAAAGACAAATTAAATCCATGCTATGATTATGGCCTGTACTCAATGTACAATTTTATATGAATAGAGGAAATAGACTATAAGTGATGACACAAAGGAGAGTCCACAAGTGCTCATGACCTTATCCTTCATTTTAATTGGGCTTCTGTTAATGTTGTCAGTGTAAAAAATTGTGATAAGACAAATATTCTCTGAAGCCTTAGTGATTATTTTAAATTTATTTGAACTTACTTAGAGTAGTATTTCCGTCCATGGGAGGCAGTAGAGGGGAGTGAATAAGGGCAAAGCATGCTTATAGCTGGCGATTAACACCTCTGTACCTCAGTTTACTCCCCTGGGAAATGGGAATAAACAAGCTACCTAAGAGCACTGTTGTGAGGATTAAATAAATTAAAGAATACTTTTAGAATGGTGTCTGGCACACAAGAAGCACAATAAACTTATATTTGCATATGTATGTGCATATATATGTGTGTATGTGTGTATGTAATTTTTTTAGAAGACTAGGAAGAAAGATAATTCAAAAATATAGCTTCCTAGGGTTGTCTCTTCTCAAGGTGTGTGTGTGTGTGTGTGTGTGTGTGTGTGTGTGTGTGTGTGTGCACACGCCTGACTTCTCAGTGTCAGTGGGTATGAGTCTGTACAGATGAATGTGCATGCACACAAAGTCACCTATGTGCCTGAGATGGGACTTTACAATCATCCACTCAAATACTTTCATTTTACCAAGGAGGATGCGGTGGCCCAGAAATGGGGTGCCGTCCTCATCAGAGCACAGTGATAGAGCAGAGCAGTGGGAACCTGGGCAGCCCCACTTGTGGCCCTGAGCACCAAGCAGGATCCTCCCTGGACCCCATGGCCTGGTAGGTAAGAGGATGGGATCCATGGTGAGATGGCTCACGCTTGGGTCTCGGCCCTTCTACTGCAGGAAGTGACTGAACCTTGCTACACCTCAGTTTTCTCACATGAAGACCAAGGATGATAATGCCCGTCTCATGCTTCCTGTGGGTATCAAAAATGAGAAGATGCACAATGCCTAACATATACTGAGAACCAGTAAATATTATGATGAGACAGGAGTTCCCAAGGGCCTGCAATTCACCATTGTTTAATCAGCTAGAGAAAAAGCAAAAAAATTGTAGGTTCACCTTATGTTTAATACCAAGAAATAAAGAACAATAACTTATTAAGTACCTATTACCTGTGCAGAACTTTATATAAGCAATGTCAGCTAATTCCTAAGACTATTATACCCATTTTACAGATGAAAGAATGAGTCTGAGGAAGATCAAGTAGCCTTCAATAAACAATTAATGTCATAAGAAATAAAAATAAGGAACATGAAAACATAAACAAATCCACTAACAATCAGAGAAATGTATATAAAATATCAATGAGATATTAATTTAAGTACATCAACTTTTTTCCCTTATGAGCAAGATTACTCAAGCTTATGCAGCTGGAGTGAAATGAGAACTCTTATATACTCCTAGCAGGAATGTAGTTTGGTATAATACTTGGAGAGCAGTTTGGTGACGCGATTCACAGACTTTAAGTTCATAGTCACACCCTTTGGCATACTATTTGCATCTCTCGAAATATGTTCTTCTAAAGAAATAATCCAAAATGTCCATAAAGGTTGACAGACAAAGATTTTCAACAAAATGTCATTTATAATAGCAACAAAAGTGTACATATACACATATATACGTATATGCACACACATTAATAGTTAAGTACATTACATACAACACAATGTTATATAACTGCTAAATGTGATGTTTATCAAAGCACAGGAAAATGCTGGTAAAATAAGATTAAGCAAATGCTGATAAGGTGAGACAAGGTACAAAATTACAGATACAGTATTATCTCACACATATTAAAAATCATAGGGGAAAAATGAAGGGTAATATAAACTGGACGATTCCTTTTTTCTGCTTTATACTTTGTTTACCACCAGTCATTCTAAAATTAACATGTTTTTATTTAGAATTAGAATAAGTAAAATGAATCTTGTCTAGATTCAATCAGGCCCATCAAACACTGAAGCTATATTTATTCTACCACATCAGAGGTCACAGACTCAAGCTGCAGGGTCTGTCAGGTAAGGCTGATGAGCAAAGAAGACAGTGTCAGTGCTAAAGGTGGTAGGGACTCTGCACCACGGAGACCACACGCTCCACCCAATGGGACAGCCTTTCCTCCCTTCCAGCTGATCTGGGAGAAGGCAGGCTCAGTATTGCCACATCTATGGATTTTTTTCAAGAGAAGTCAGAAATCCAGCCTTTGAATGTTAAATCTCTCCATGTTTAAGCATGGATAACTTAAAATATTTCAAAGCACCACAAAGGCCGCAAGAAGCCTATTTTGGATGTCTGCTCTATGTGGTACCTGTTCCCTACAGCCAAGTTTCTGTCACCAGAGTGAATCAATTACCTATCCTAGTCCCATCTGTTTCCTTAGGCCTCAGCTGGGCCTCCAACATCTAAGTAGTCTAAGTAAACTTGGTACCCATTAAGTAGCATCCAATATCAGAATCTCTGGAAAGATTCAATGTGCTTTGATGAAACCGCTTATATTTGACACATCATAAAAAAGAAACTGAAATTAAAACACTTTTTCATAGCAGTATTTCCCTGTGTTCCCCAAGGCATAGTTGAATCAGAAGTTTAATCAGAAGTAAGAAGGAATGACAAGGTCCAAGAAATAATTTAATCAATACTGCAGAAGCAGGAATCTATCTGAATAGCAAGTTGGGGGTATTTTCCCAGAATGATAATTTATAGGCTATATTATATAACATGAGCAGATATAGAATAAGGTGGAAACCAGTATATCTAAAAGACAGATGAATGATATAATTGTGGGGGAAAAAATAAGCATTCTTGTAAAAATGCTTACAAGGCTGCAATTCAAAATGCTTAACCAAGCATAAACATGTTTTTCTTCTAGAAACATCTCACCCTCTTCTTATGCTCCTGTTCTCTCAATTTTTGTTTTGAGTCTTAATTAAGGAGTTAGAATTAGTCCCTTTCTCCCAACCTGTAACAACAAAGACCTAACGGAGCAGGCAGCATTCTGCCCCAGAGCAGAGGGGCTTTGTCCAATTTTACATAGTTTATCTCAATTCACTGGCAGAGAACTCTGCAGATGTTTTGTTCACTGCAATGTTCAGGTGTTTTCCAAGATGAATTGTTTGCTAATATCCCAAATTACCCTCTGTAGGTACAGGTGGTTGTTTTTCTTTCTTTGGGGTAGTGCATTTACTTTGACAATTGTGACAAAGGTTATTGCACCCATTTATTCTTCAAATGTCGGACTTTCAGATAACTCACTAGTTCCACTTCTAATCAAGAGCTAACCTGGCAAGTGGGTAGTTAGCAGAGTTGGCTGCACATGTGCAAATGTCAAATGCCTGCAAACAACACTAAGAATGCTCTCTCTCCTTTTTGGTCAGATGGTTTCATTTAAGATCCAAAGGGTCAAGGGTCACAGCATGACCTCATCAAATTAGACCCAACCGAGAGAGGTGTTTAGCACAACAGAAAGGAAATAATCTGAAGGACATTAAATGCAAATGAAATTGCCATCTGCGAACTTCAAAAACACCTGACCTACAAAAATAAATCTCCCACTTCGAGCTGAAACCTTGCCTCCTTCTCTCCTTGGGAGTGGACACAGAAGTTTGTTCTTATAGCTGCCTGACAATCACTCAACCTGCCAAAGTCCATTTGCATTTAATATTTCCCTCCCGACTTTCTCTAGTTGAAATATTTGTCAATGATCTCTGAGGAACAAGAAGAGGAAAGTTCAAGCATGAATATGACTCCTTCACCTCTTGGGTCTGGATGACCAAATTGGTCCCAGGAACCTTTGATTTCTAAAACTAGAAGCCTGTCACTTTGGGGTGCGTTTGTGTGACCATCAGTGAGAGATGGGGCAAATTCACGATATGGAGCTATGATATGGAGGTCCTGAGGGTGGTGGGAATTGTGGCTCATGGTTTATTTACTGAGAATACAAGTCTTTGTGTACCAGGAGTGGTGTCGGGCCCTGGAGGTATGCTGCTAAGCTGGGCAGACCTAGGCCTTGTCCTCATGGAGCTCACCAACAAGCAAGCAGGTACTACACAGTGCTGGGAGAGTGAGGGGTGCCGCAGTGGTCTCTCAGAAATACCCAAGCACCACCCAGGTGGTCTTGTCCTATCCGGATGCAATCTGGACAGAGGAGAATGCGGCACGCAGAGGCAAGCACGCATCTGAACCCTTGGTCTTGTCTAGGGATCCAGTTGGAAAGGCCCCTGGGTGATACTGTTACTGGTGCTGTTAGCCCATTAGGAGGCATGGCATGTGCAGAGGACTCCTCACGTGTCTGGCCCTAGTTTCTTCATCAGACTACAAATGAAGGCTGGTGTGCAGAGGCAGAGCTATCCCACTGCTACAAGAACTTTCTAATGATGTAGACTCCTGTTAAAACCCACCAAGCTGCTTTGTGAGAAAGTGTGCTTCTCCCTAAGTGGCCCTATTCCAGGAAGGGATGGAAAACCAGTAGTTAGGAATGTTGGGGGCGAATGGGTGGGTGGGGGGGGTGTGCTGGCAGCTGAAGCCAGTTAGTGTCCCAGCATTACAGAAGATTGAGAGAGGCCCTTTTTTTTTTTCTGGCTGTTAAACTATGATTCTGTTCACTTGAGAAAAAAACTACTGTGAATGTTTCACCCAGATTATAGTAGAGAAAAACTCTCACTTTCTAAAAAATATGTCAGGTGGATGATGCTTCCTGGAGACTTTCAAGGCATGACCCTGAGTAACTGAAGGCAAATGTTCCCTTTGATAACATTTAAAGCCCCATGAGAGACCATGTCTAATAACTTCTCCAGTCACCTTCCAAGGCCTCTTAGAGATCGGTCGACACAGGCTGACCAGGACCTGAGAGATTTCCCCTGTGGGGTCTGCCCCGCGGCATTGTTGCTCATGTCGTGCCCAGCAGTGGCCACTGGGAAGCTTCAGAGTCAACGGCTCTGCAATGCTACCTGTTTTATTTTAGGCCAGTTCCCTAAGGTTTCAAAACTTAATTTTATTATTTATAAATGGGACTGTACACAACTATATAAACTATATAGAACTATAGAAACGAGAAGGACCACCATTGTTCTGCAACATGGCTGGGCACCAGGTTTCCCGTGAATTACGACAAAGAAAAACTGTGGATGGGATGAGGGATCTTTGGCATCAAGTCTCTTAGATGTCTTTTTGTTGCCAAAGAGATCCAAGGGATGAATGATTAATAAATCCTGCTTCAGAGGTAATCATAAGTTCAAAGTTCTGTCTCCATTTTTCCAGGGCCATAGAGAAGCCAAGTAGAGATCATGGTTCATGAGAAAAAAAAAGATGACTGTCCTGTGTAGTGTTTTGTTTGTTCTCTGCCAAGGATCCAGGTCGATTATATCTCAGTAACTCATCCCTTGGAACTTGCGAGTGTGTATCCTGCAAAAGACTCTTGGAAGTCAGAAGGAGAAAACTCTAGAACACCACAGAGCTAAATGTGAGAGATGGGGGGGATTCATTTGATGATTCAGTGCCTCCACGTTTGGGATACATAGGATCCTGGGCTTCACACGGCAGCTTTCCCCAAGACCCAGGGCAGGAGACACAGGCTGCCGTGCATGCCGTGTGGATGTCCGGGCGGTGGGGCTGGAGGGAGGGCAGTAACAGGAGCAGAGGGGAGAGCAGGAGCCAGGCAGGAAGAGCTGGAGGAGCTGCCCCCTCCCAGCTCTGCCATGATCTGTTTGCAAATAGATAACTGTCAGGAAGTCTTGGGGGCTCAGTTCATACACAAAAACAAGAGGAAGACTGAACCAGAAGCCCTTCAAAGGCTAGCTGGGTTGACAGGATTAGGCAGTGGAGGGTCAGGGTTTGGAGAGCCTGCCCTATCATTTATGGGTTATATGACATTATACAAGTCCCTTCCATCTCTCTGAGCCTTACTTTTCTCACCTGTTAAAGATCCCCGTAATACCTATCTCAGAGGGTTGTAGAGAGGATCAAGTGAAAGATGCAGATGGAAATCCTTAGCTCAGTTCTATGCAAATGTCAACTCATTTATGGCCCCAGAGGTAAAGGGAAAAGAACAAGGTAGCAGAAATGTGCATTGAAATACACAAATGGTTTCTCTCTACTAAAGATGGATTAGAAATATTAATGGCTAAAACTAGCTTCCCTGGAGCTAATGCACTATATTCAAATCTTTTTTCATCATTAAGCATTTTAAAATACATCGACGGACATCCATGATGGCGTTCTGGCCTCTGGGGATGGGATAGCAAAGTACATCCCATTTTGCTAGGATCAAGAAACTTCTTGGACCCCATGGTGATACAGGATAACTCAATCAGCCTGGTGCTTGCTGGGCAAGGAGAAGGATTTGGGCAAGAGCCTAACTGTCAGCTTTTGGGTTTGGGATGACGACACCTCATCCATCTTGTCATTTCAGAAGATGGCCAATCACCTCCCTGCCTTGGAATTGGGTCAGGGAGCAGCGGTCCAAAGAAGCATTTGTTAGCGGGGAGAGAGCAGTCAGTGTGGCTAGCAGGGGATTTATGAATTTGAGCCCAGGAACGTTGGGCGCAGGCAGGGGTGCACATCTGGCCACAAGATGCTCTCGGCTGCCTTGTGGATGAAGAGGTTTGGTCACAGGAGGTCACCGCAGGTTCAGTAGGATCGCCCAGGGTGGGGGCTGCCGCGAACGTAAACAAGCTGCCCTCGTGGCTACAGGCTCCCCCAGAACAAGGATGAGAAAAGGGGTGTGCTCACATTTATTCTCAAGATGACTGAAATATTTCTAAGCTCTTGGAAATTCAAAGCTGACAGATCTCTATCATCAATCAATATTGAAAGTTTGGTGTGAAGACAATGACAACTAAAAAGCCACCCAAATTACAATATTGCTCTAAAGTAATGACCAAAAAGATGAAAGAAAAGAATACATCCTTGTAGGCTTCCAGTCCTATGAAAGTACTTAACAAGCAATTCCACATATTTTCTACTTAACTTTTGCTGTTTATCTAGATTAATTTTAAAAATCATCCTGGTAAAGATTTGAGTGAGCTCAATGTTTTCTTTCATTGGTTATATACTTTGTTTTTTTAGTTCAAAATTATAAATTAGTAATAGAGAGAATTAATAACGAGGAGCATAATTAAATTGACCCATCGGTAGTGTTTTCAGTAAGGGGGAAAGAACCTTTCCCCTCCAAAAGGTAATGACTTGGTTTGGGGTTGGGCTCCCAACAAAATAATCTATTTAATGAAACTTTTGCCGTGGCCACCAGTCCTAATGCCAAAGAAAAAAATGCATTCAGCAGCAAGGCTATTTCCCCTGTGTCCCAGGTTTTGAAAAAATACTGCTACAGAACCAACTTTGCTTTTGCATCTGCTGAGCTTTGCAGGTTGGGGACTGGTTTTTATATTCGTTTCCTGGTGTGGAATGTCCACACCGCGTGAACCATTTAAATCCAGCCTCTGCATCTACATGTGACTTCATTTGGATTTCTCGTGGGGCCTCGTCCCGACCCCCATGCGGAGCCCTAGGCAGAAAGAACCTTCCTCCCCGCTTCCCTCCTCAGAGCTGGGTTTTTCCCTTCCGAGATACCTTCTGAGGGTCTCGGGCCCTCACTTCTGGCTCTGCTCAGGCCTTCAAGCCTCTGGCCCTGCAGCGGCCCCTCGACAGTGGGCAGGCTTTCTGCACTGGCTTTGTTTTGTTCTTCCATCTGTGGGTTTTTCTCTCTTTCTTTCAAACCCAGCTCTGTGTTTTGCTGCTTGTTAGCTGCTGTTGGTGGTTTGTTTTTTTTTTGGTTGTTGTTGTTGTTTGATTGTTTTGTTTTTTGAATTTTATCCTGAATTTCTAGGAGATCACAGAAGGAGGAGTGGTCATATTGATTCAGATCATCAGGTTGCTAGAACTGGAGCCCCACAGTGAGGTTGATTAAATTCACTCCTCCAAAGGTTCCCAGACAGGTTTCTCATGGGATTGGTTTTGATAATATCACCAAAATGCCATCTCTTTCTGTCATGTGAATAACAACGTATAATTGGAATGGACCAGGACTGGTGGTGTCAGAGGCAAAATGCTGAAGCAGAGGAGGGGTTCTTTCCGGTTTCACACCAGTCACTTCCTACAGTCTGACCTGGGACAAGCCACTTACCTTCATCAATATGTCAGTAATTAAGCCAATGATGCCAGCTCCTCACAAAGTATATCGCTGTTACAAAATTTGAGGAGCAATTGTTATTTCTCATTTGGAGGGGACTTGGGCACTGAAGATAGCTCTACTATTTATGGGAGGTCGACCTACTGTATACAGAAGATAGATGAACTAGCTTTTGAGAACTATAAAAATAAGAGTCATTCAATGACTTTTAATTGACTTTTAAAGCAGAAAAGGTTAATATTCTCCTGGCATTTCTTATATAGGACAGCCAAGCATCATTTTCTAAGCTCACTGTGGACTTGCACAGAACACATCTCTCATATCAGTTTCTGTGGATTCTATCATCAAATAGGACCACAGCTCTAGTTCCACAAGACAGATATGCCCAGCTATATATGCAACCTCAGCCTGATGCATTTTTCCATCAGGTCTTTTCCTTTGAGCATCCTCTTCAATTAAGCTAGATAAATGTTTTTACTGGAGTGCAGTTCTGCTCCCCATCTTTGAGGTGGAAACATTTTGTGTCAGAGTAGTAATAATGAGGACGAAGTGTAACTCATCAAAAGTCTGGGACCCGGAGTCAGTCAGAGAGAGGTACTTTCATCCACTTCCCACACAGCACAGAGGGAATGGGATGTATCTTCATACCATCACTGTGTTCTCTTAGGTGACACCTAAGAGAAAACACCTTGGTTACCAAAGATTTGTGTGCAGGTATAAAAAGGTCTTCAGATACCTTCTTAAGAATCTGTTCATCCAGAAGAAGAAATGAGCATGAGAAGGGTTATCTTTCTAAGAAATGACCTACTGGCTGGGCCATTCCACGCAGAGCAGCAGACTGGAGATAGAAAGAGTTTAGGTTGCTGCCAACACTTCATGTAAATTCTTAGGTAAGCGTGTTTAGGAGCAGTAAATAAATTGGTTAAAGTTTCAAGTACTCTGAAGGATTTCTGAATCAGATAAAACTACCCCAAAACTGATCTCCCCAAGTTAGAATATTCATCACTGAAGTTTCAAGCTGGAGGTATTCTTCAAGACCTTTCTCAATTCTTATCACATAACTTGTTTATTCAATTTTCACCCATGAAAAAAGACATCATTCTTTCAAAGTGAAACAAAGTTTTGAAAATCTACTTCATATTAAATAGTAAGTTTAAAACAGATATTCATATTTCCCAGAAGAGTGATACTAACACTCTATAGGGCAACGTAAAAACTTACCTGAAATTTATACCCAGAAGATGCACTTGCCCTCGCTGGGGATAACACATGACTTTGTGAACTAATTGACATTTTTAGGAAAAAAACTTATTTTATCCTTACATTTTTCTTAATGATATGTATTCTTTATATAATCAATATTTATCACTTTGATAAGAAGTAGTAATTTTTCTTAACAAGTGAGGATCAAATTAACTAATGATGATTAATTGGAGGCACTGGAAATATAGATGATTGTTATTTTCTTCTGTGCACTATTTTGTGTCTTCTAAATTTCCCAAAGTTAAACAAGTATTAATAGTAATAATAAAGTGGAATGTAACAACAGCATAATCATTATTGTCTATAGTTTTAAGCAGCTTTTTGAAGAGACATTTTATTGAATGTCATCAATTAACTAAACATACAAATATGTAAGCTTTCAAAATCTCTTATTAAGTCTTGAGTGATAGATTTTCATCACAAAGATACATGAACTTTTTAAACTCAAATAATTTATGTCTTTTAATTTAAGACATCTGTTTTTCATTTGATTAGTTAAAATACCTTCTGTACAATGTTTAGACTTTTTTTTTTACTCAGCATCATTTTATTTGACCATCCTTTGAGTTGAGTTTGAGAAATTTTTAAAGTCCCAATACATTGAATGTATAAATCATTAAAAAAAAAAACAAATTGACAACTCTGTCCTATCACACCACATCATTCCCTGAGCTGCACAGCTGAGTTCTCAGGAGAGACTATTTCTCATGTCCATAAAACTGTTCCCTTCCTTGACAACACAAGAAAGAAAGGAGACCAGTTCAGATTTTCATGAAGTTATCTTTCCTCTCTTAGTGTTTGTTTTAATGCATTAAACTCAAGCCTTCTATCAAAGGCAATAACATGTAATTAACATGCACAAGCACACACTGGGTACAAGGCACTATTCTAGGCACCACGATGGAGTGTGAATAAGATATAGGTAAGCTTATGATATACTAAGGGAGACAGAGATGTAAATAATTCATGTAATAATGACAATATGTAGTAAGTGCCTTGATAAGGCCACAAAGAAAAATGGGAGTGTGGCTCAAGAAGAGATTAATTCTAAGTGAGAAAGGGGGAGTTAAGGAGGAGAAGTTATCTGAGCCAGGGTTTGAAGGATGGTTAGTAGAGGATACGCATTCCAAAATGAGAGATCATAATGAGCAAAAAGGAATAAACTAAGGGAGACAGGGAAACTTGAGGCATGTACAAAGAATCAAAAGAAGGCTGTTGTGCTTGGTGCTTGGAAGTAGATTGGAGAGAGTTGTAGTGAAGTTTGAAAAATCTTTGGTCAGACTATAAAGAGACTTGAATGACATATTAAGGAGTTTGAAGTTTATTTTAGATAGTGGAGGAGAGTGGTCATCAAAGGTTTCTAGGAATAAAATGATGTGATCAGAACTGCACTGCAGGAGTATAACTGGTCAACAGTGTGGTAGATGGATTTGAAAAAGAATACATTGGAGATGTGGACCAGTTAAGAGAATACTGCAACAGTCCAAGTAAAAAAAAAATTTTTTTTTTTTAGTCTGCTCTTTTTTTTTTTTGGTATTATTAATATACACGTACATGAACAACATTGTGGTTACTGGATTCCCCCCATTATCAACCTCCCACCACATATCCCATTACAGTCACTGTCCATCAGCGTAGTAAGATGCTATAGAGTCACCACTTGTCTTCTCTGTGCTATACTGCCTTCCCCGGGTGCCCCCATAAGTAAAATTTTTTAAATGGTCTAAATTAAGACAGCAGCAGAAGACTCTGAGAAAAAAGGGATAGATATTTCAGATCTTGAAGAAGATGGATAGATAACCTAGAGATCTAGTAGATGAGAAATATGGTTTTAACTTCTTGATAGTTTCATACTGATTAATAAGGCCTAAAAACTGTAATATGGAAATGCAAAGGCTTTTTTTTTGTCTCAATAGAAGAACAGTATATAGGATTTTAACAACCAGGAGAAGAATGTATGTTTTGGAAGGGAAGACAGTATATCCTAAATACTTCAATTGTCCAAAACTTTACACATGGCTTGCTTAAAAGTATTTCTCACTAGTACAATTTAGCAACCTTCAACAATAAAGCAATCTTTGCCCACAACTTTATTCATTTAGGATGAATCATGAGGATAGAATTGCCTGTTTGAATGATATTTTCTAAGACTTTTGATATGAATTAACAAATCATACTGCAATTATATTCCTATCAAATAGTAGCAATATGTGAATACTCATTATTTACATATTCAATATATGTGAATACTCATATCCCTCAACAACCAGCAACAATAGGAATTACCTTTTCCTTCTTTAATTGATACAAATTTAATAACAGAAGGTTAGTTTTAAGATATCTCAGCTGACATAAAGAAAACCTCATCTACTATAAGCACATTGTTTAAAAGCTGAGAAAATATAATAAAACAAAACTAATAAATGCTTAACTGAGGTAGAAACTAATAAAGGAAAGCACCAGATGCCAGGCTCTTGAAATCAGGTCAATAAGGGAAAGCAGAAGCTGAGGGGCTCCTGGGAACGGGAAATCAGCATGGGTGGGGAGGGGCTTCAGTGGCCCCACAGGAAGGCAGGTGTAGATACAGGCCGTCCGCACACCCAGAGGTTGAATGATGCTGTGTGCAGAAAGCTGGGAGAAAGAAAGAGCTGCCACTTCCTTGAAAGAAAGACATGGAAAAGTCTCCCACAAGCTGATGGACACAGTAAAGAAGCCTGTCAGCTTTGTGGGGTCAGAGTAGGGAAAAGTGTCATCCTCAGAAATGGAACAGGACAGCCCACAAAGCAACGGTCTCAGATCCACATTCCAATGTGGTACATACAGGTAGGTATTCAAAGTGAAATTTAATTTAAAGAGTGATTCTGGACCAGCAACACCATTAGGAACCTACAGAAGTAAAAACTAAACCACTATGTGGGGATGCTTTTACAAACGAGGCAATGGGACTTCCAAAAAACAGCCATTGCTAAAGATGAGCTGACAGTGGAAAATGGAGGAGAGTCAAGACATGTAATAATGGAAAATGTGTGCTCCAAATAGTGAATAAAAGAGAATAATTTGAATTAGTCTTCAGACTATTTAAAGTGCCAAGGAAGTCAAAAAGCCCTAAGACAGGAGCAGAACACTATTAAAAAAAGAGAGAGGAAAAAAGTTGGTTTGAAAATTAACCAAAACAGAAATTTCAAAAACAAAAACACTCAACTTACAGGATAAATAGTATACTGTATACAGCTATACCAAAGCTCAAATCCAGAAAACCAATAGCATAAAAACTGTGTTATCTGATAACAAAGCAATTGAGTTATAAATTAAGTAAAAAGAGTTTCTAAATTGGAAAAGAAAAAACAAATCCCAGTTGTAGAACTCCCATAGATTATAGAAGAAATCACAATGGAAATTATAAAGTATTTACATCCATATAATAACATAATTCTCCGTATTAAAATATGTGCATAAACATCTTACTGTTTACACACAGTAAAAAAAATCTTACTCCTTCAACTTGAAATTACAACTTAATTACATATTTTAAATGGAATCATAAGGCTGATCTGTCATACAGTTTTTTTATATGCCACAAATAATTGACTAGACTGTATAGAAGAACCACATTATGGCATTCACAATATCAGTAGAATCTGTAAGGAATCTGGGAATAAATTAACAAAGCTGTACAATAGGAGAAAATTTGAAGCATTATGGAAGAATGTAGAAATAGATGTAATCAGCTGAGATCCCTATTAACGGATTAGTAGACTCAATATTATAAAAATACCAATTTGCCCTAATGAAACTGTAAATTTAAGGCAATTCTGATGAAAATTCCAATATGATATCTCAACCCATTAGGGCAATCCATCTACATTCATAAAAAAAGTAAAGATCCAAGAATGATCAAGAAACTTCTGAAAGTGGAAGGGGAGGGAGAATGGGGAGAACATAGAAAAAAGGATTTATTCTACCAGATATGAAGTCTGATGATAATTTACAGTAATTAAAACAGTTCGAAGTTAGTACAGGATTTGAAAACATGTTGATGGAATAGATTTGGAGAGTCCCAAACAGAACAAAACTTGAATGAAAACTTTGTGTATGATAAAAGGGACAATTCAGATCAGTAGGAAAGTGATGGAGTCTACAATTAATGCCAGGGATAACTTCATGACTATGTTAGGAAAAAAAATTTATCCTTATTTCACACCATACACTAAATGTAAATTCCAAATAAAGACTGAATATGAAATTACAAATCTATATATATGCCATTAGTATAAAGTATAGTCAAATACCTTTATAACATCAAGAAAGGATTTTTTACTGAAGATTACAGAAAGCATAATATATTAAGGAAAGGATGATGAATTTGGCCAGACCAAAAAAGATTTTGTAAGGTTAAAACATCAGAAACAAGACAAGCTTTCAACTAGGGGAAGATTTTTTCCATACATATGACAATAAAATCTTTAGCATTCAGAATGTATACATTCCACCAATCAACAAGAAAAAGAACTCCCAAATAGAAAAATGGTTTAGTGATATGAGCAGGCAATTAGTAGAAGAGGAAACTTAAATGGCCAATAAGCACATAAAATTTTCCTTAAACTCACTCATAATTATTGAAATGCTGTTCAAAACATACTATTTCAGATTGACAAAACCTTTAGAGATTGACAAAAGTAAGTACTGGTGAGAATTTTGAGATTTATTGCTGAAAGGAAGGTAAATCCATTCAAATCCCTGTAGAGAGCAGGTTTTTAGTCATATAAAATTTAAGAGATAAATTCTGAGACCTAGCAACTCAATTTCTAGAGAAACTTTTGTTTATATATTCAAGATTTTGTAAGGATTCTCACATATGGTAACTTTTTTATTGTGATAAAATACACATAACATAGAGTTTACCATTTCAATCATTTTTACATGTGTAGTTCAGTGGTGGTAAGTACATTCATAATGTGCAACCATCACCACCATCCATTTCCAAACTCTTTTCATCTTGTAAAGCTGAAACTCTATACTCATTATACAGTAACTACCCTTTCCTTTCCTCCCTTCCCTCTCCAGCCCTGGCAACCAGCATTCTACTTTCTGTCTCTTAGATGTTGACTACTCTAAGTATCTCATATAGTTAGAATCATACAGTATTTTTCTTTTCATGATTGACTTATTCCACCTAGCATTATGTTTTCAAGATTCATCCATGATGAACCCTGTGTCAGAATGTCCTTTTTTAAGGCTGAATAATATTCCATCATATACATATACTATATTTTGCTTATCCATTCATCCATCCATCAAAGCACACTTGGTTGGCTTCCACATTTTAGATACTGTCTCATTTACAGTTTTTAAATCCACTCAGCATCCCTGAAAAAGAGGCTTTGTTTTATTTATGTCTGAAACATTAAAATACCTGAAAAATAAAACCATGACTAAATTAGAAGGCTGAATCCTAAATCTCATTCAGCAGTACCCAAGGACACCCTCTGTCTTGCCCCCAGATATCACAACAATTGTTAGCCTGAGTGTTTAATGTTCATAGTCAGAATCCTGAGGTATACATTGCCCTATTTAAATGAATGAACTTGAAATTAATTTCTATAAAAAGATTAACAACTCAAATTTAATTAAATGCTATATTTTAAGTCTGTGAATAATATTGTTTAAGAAATACTTAATCATTTTATTTTGTTGTTTTGGATTAACTGTTTAAAGACAAAAGACTTGAGGCTCCAATTAGCTGCTGCCAAAAATTAATTTAAGTGGCCTAATTGACTACTTGCTGTAAGCTACATACCATCCTGGTGCTTAAATAATTCAATTTCTTCCAAAAGCGGGTGTGAGCTTTATACCCTCTCACAAAACAACGCGAGATCCATCTATTGCCAAAGACTCACGGAGCAGCCATGCAGGGAAGCTCTGCCCTGGCACTAGGTGTGCCCACAGCCCACGCTATCGCCTCTCACACAAAACAGGTGCTCAAGAAATATTTGCTTTTGACCCGTGGAGGACACCAACAAAATCAAGACTTAGTCCTCAAGAATTAATATGAGGAAGACCGAGCTTGTGGGAGATATAGGAGCCCATACATGACTGAATAATCAAGTGAATGACTCAGGTCATGAGCTCAGAGGGGAAAGAGTAAGAACACTACGGCTGGGGAAGCTTCACGGAAAGGAGCAAATAGACCAGGCTAAGTGTTCCTTGGCTTTGAAGGAAGAAAAGAGAAAAAGGAGAGGGAGGGAAGAGAGGAAAGCAAAATGGCGGGGAGAAGAAACGCAGTGGCCCTGAGGCTGGGGACGTACTCTCTTGTGCTCTTAGCTGTCTTCATGTGTCATGGCTGGAATCTCCATCTGAGGGGTGGGGTTGCACATACAGGCGACGGTGGTGGCAACGATGATGACAGTAACACCCGCTGAGCTCGTATGACCCAGGGCCCCAGTCGCACATGTTACATGTGTCACCTCACCTCATCTTCACAACAGTTCTATAAGGACACACACACATAAAATCCACTCAAAGAAATCAGGTAACCTGCTGTGATCATATCATTAGAAAACGCCCAAGCAGGGGCCTGAATCCAGACCATCAGCTTCCAGGGTCCGTGGTCTCGCTCGCTGGAGGCTCTTGGCAGTTTCCGAAAGCTGCTCACACAGAGTCTTCTCCAAATGAGGTGTCTGCTGGATTTTCATCTGTGGAGTTCTGAGTCTCTGAAGCAGAGGGTGTTCAATGGAGAGCAATGCGCAGGGAAAGGAGAGGCCGGATATAGGAGGGGTCCCTGATCCTGGAGGGCCTTGAGGCAAAATCAAGGTATTTAGGAGACAGGCAGCCTTCAGAGATTCTGGAGCTGAATTTGGACAAATGGTGGCCTTTCCAGCCCCAGCTTTGCCATTCAGTCATCCACCCTAGAAGCCACTTTTTGCACCACATAAAAGGAGAACGAGAAATGGGTTCTGCAGAAATGAAAACAACAGCTCCTTTCTCCAGAGTAGCCCAGCCCGGTCGCTGAAGCATTTCACAGCTGTGTCCTAAGCAGGCCCTTCTCCAACTTCCAATAGCCAGTTTGTTTTTCCGGAGCCAATTTCTTGTCAGAGAAGAAACTCTCCTACTTTTCTGCTTCTCTTACGGAATACTATAATCACTCACTGAGTTTATCTAAGTTGTTTCCATTTCCCCAATGATTTATAATTTTGTGTCAATCATTTCAATCACTTATTTATTCAACAACTATTTACCAAGGGCCTACTATGTATCAGATACTGTCCTCAATACCAGAGACACAAAACTAAACAAGAGAGATGTAACCTTTGCTCTTACAGGGTTCCCAGGCTAGTTGGGAGTATAACATTAACCAAAGAATTAAATAAAATAAAGGGCAAGGAGTATTTGGAAGGGGAAATGCAAGGACCCTGGGGAAGCTTAGAATGGGTGGGAGCCAAGGAAGTTAGGGGGACCTGCCTTTCTGTGGGATGCACCATTTAACCCAAAACATGCAGGAGAAGTGAGAATTTGGCAGGCTACAGAGGCTAGTGTGTGTGTGCGTGCATGCGTGCGTGTGTGTGTGTGTGTGTGTGTGTGTGAGAGAGAGAGAGAGAGAGGGAAAGAAAGCGACAGTGGCAGATGTAGGGACAGAAAAGAATGAGGCCGTATCAAGCTCAGGGAGGGTGTGAGTGGCTGCCTGGGCATGAGGTAAAGGCTAGTGTTTTCAGGGACCTAAGGACAGTCACGAGTCATGGCTGTGTGAGAGGAGGGATGAAAGTGGTTTGAAAGTGACCGAACCGCATGAAGGGGTTTGGACTTGATTCTCGGGTAACAGGAAGGCACAGAAGGGCTTTAGGCTAGGAGGACATGATCAAATTTGCATTTTTCAGCATCCCCAGCTATTGAACGGAGAATGGGCTGGAGGAAGGTGTGAATGGAGGCCTGGAGACTAGGAAGGAAGCTGTTGCAATCATTCAGGGGA
Organism: Manis pentadactyla; assembly: GCF_030020395.1. NCBI lineage: Eukaryota > Metazoa > Chordata > Mammalia > Pholidota > Manidae > Manis > Manis pentadactyla. The sequence continues at coordinate 128,355,696 of NC_080026.1, read as the reverse complement.
GAGATGCTAGGGCAGAGGGGACATAGAGAAATGGATGGAGCCCCGGCAAGCTAGAATGAAGAGGAAGCAATGGCGATCTCATAGGAGAGGGGTCCCTCCTCCCAGGCTTCTGACTCAAGCAGCTGGATTTTCACACCTGGCACGTCTCACTACTTCCATCATCTCACAACCTTCCTACTGCACAGGGGGGAGATCTACCCAGAACTGTGGGGCAGGAAGATGGCCCATTTGCCTAAGAATTCATACTTGCCGTAATATTAACTATCTAAATAGTTTCCTCTGGCAATCCCTAAAACTTCTTATTCAAGAATTTATTGTCCAAGAAATGAGCATATGTTGTACTTTCCTTTCAAGGGACCTTGCAGAGGGCAGAGGCTTACTGAAAGCCAACTTCATACATTCCTAGTGTCTTTCCACCCATTGAGATCAAAGTCCTCAAGAGTCACTGGCTTGGCTTATAATGACCAGAGTTTAGGTAAAAATTAACGGAGCACATATTTTGGTTCAATATACGAAAGAACTTTTCAAAGAGGAAATGAGCTGCCTCGGGGGGCAAATACTATTCACTTGTAAGACTCAGCTCAAGTATCACCGCGGCCCTGAGTCCCCCAGGAAGAGGTTGGTCAGCCCAGCCTCACTTCCCTGGAGTATTGCATTCTCTCCCACTGTAACGTTCGTCTCCTCTTATTATACCTTATTATGAAGACAGTCAATTCCTGGTCTTATCCATTTTTGTGGCCAGTGTAGAGAAGTCACTCAAATGTTGGTCGAGTGGATGAGTGAATGAACAGATGAGGGTAGAGGGTTTTGGAGGCTGGGTGATAACGTGCTGTGGGGTGAGGAAATTCAAGCAACAGTTAAGATGTTGAATTTTATAAGACTGTTAAGATCCCTTCTGTAAAAGTCGGTACCCTTCTTTGCTATGAACAACCTCCACCCTTTGCCAGAAGCCCTCAGTCCTCCTGATCGTGGACCATTGCTTCGGGAATCTCCTCTGATGCCCCACAGCCTCAGCCTTGCTCCACCTTGCCCACCCTGCTTGAACAGCTTTCATTTCATAATCCGTTTTCATTTCCAGTTTGGATTTGGCAATCAGGACAGACCTTTCCGGTTCTTGCAAGAGGTGCCCAGGACATGGTTTTCACCCTTCTTTGTGCTCTACCCTTCAGCCTGGGACTTACGGGACACATGCGCCCAGTCTCAGCAGAGCCCTCCAGGTAGAGCCCCAGACCTCTTCTAAGAAAACTGTTTAAATACATGTCATGTCACAGTCTCTGAGCGGGACATTAGGATGGGTGTCGAGTTGAGAATGCTCAGTAAATATTCAAGTCTTGTGATTGTTCCTCTATAAATGTTCTCCTATAAATATTATAGGACAATCCAGCAGAAGAAGTATTTTGTGGCATAACCAGATACATTAGTTTCCTGTAGCTGTTGTAACAAAGCAAGACAGACTGAATGGCTTAAAATAAGAGAAACGTATTCTCTTAACAGTGCTGGAGGCCAGAGGTCAGAGTCAAGGTGCTGGCTGGGCCATGCTCTCGGGGATCATCTGTTTCTTGATTCTTCCAGCTCCTGCTGGCATTCAGCGTTGCCTGGCTTCTGGCCACATCTATTCGATCTCTGCCTCTTCGACCACACTGCCTCCTCCTCTTCTGTCTGAAAACTTCCTCTGCCTCTCTCTTGTGAGGATACATTTGATTATATCTATAGGCCCACCCTGACAATCTGCATACATTCCTCCTCTCAAGATCCTTAACTTCATCACATTTTTTTTTCCTTTTTGTCATGCAAGGGAATATTCACTCTTTTTCCATGTAAGGTAAATATTCGCAGGTTCCAGGGATGAAGATGTGTATACATCTTTCTGGGGTCCACCATCTAGTCTGCTACACAGGGCTAACTTACTTTGCCTTGTCATTTTTGGAGGACGTTAATGTCATTAATGTTAACAACACTGGCAAATATCAATGCCATTGTCTGTTAGGGCCAGCAAGCCACTGAGAAAGCAGGTGGAGAAGTCTGAGCCCAGTGACTTGCTAAAGGTCACCCAGTGGTAGAGCACCAGACGTCCAGTCCGGACAGCTTGAGTCCCCTGTCATTCAATAATCTCAGTAGCAATATCATATATGTATGCATTTAGTTGTAAGAATCAATTCCTGTATTGAGCTAATGGGGGGGGACAGGGTGACCTTATGGAAAGAAAGTTGTTTGAGACAAAGCAAGATTGAAACCATTTCATTTATTACCATCCCTTTGTCATCAATGAGGAATAAAATGCAAATGACTGGATATTTCACTCTGTTGTACTTAGAAGTGCTGTGAGCAATGTTGCACACAGAACTTATTGTTTTCATAGAAAAGAATATGAAGGGGCTCTGGAAATAGACCAACATAGGCTTGAATTACGGTCTTTCTACTTCAATGGTAGACTTCCAGGAAGGTGATTAACATCATCTGCAAATGGAGAACATACCCATCACAGTGGATTGCTATGGAACTCAGATATAAAAAAAAAATCCATAAATCATTAAGCACAAAGACTGGCATGTGGCATACTCTTGATCAGCAATGGTTTTATAATGCATGGGGGGAAAAACTAAGTATTTTCTAAACAAATGATGTATGTCTGTCTGAAAAAGACAAGAAAAACATGGAGAAATACTTGGAAACTCATTTTAACATAGTATTTCTTACTAAGTCATAAAAATTTGGCTGGGTATTTTTGGAACAGAAATTATTTTCAAACTTCACAGGCCTTAAGCAATCTTGGGCTATATTTTCTTCTATGAAAAAAATTCAGTATGCTTATTTATGTCCACAAAGCTTCATCAAACATTTGTCATGTGCAAAGAATTATACTGCGACTTACAAGTGCCAATTTAAAAATTATATTGAGAGCAAATAGCTATTTCACCAAATAAGTGAGATTTCTAAATGTACCTAGACATTTAGGGCTAGAAAAACTTTAGCAACATTGTGGAGCACATGACTTCCATGGAAGTGACCAGGGCTGCTTTTGCCTGAAATGGGATAAGGCACAAATCACTATATAAAATAAAACAGTCACAGGGTCAGATCAGGAGCTTAGGCTTAAGACCACCGTATGACCTGCCACAGCAAAAAATAAATACAGTATGATTTTCTAAATAGGGTATGAAAACCAAAACAACAAAATTGGAAATAATTGAACTCATTTCAAAAAGGCAGTGAAATAGTAAAGAGCACAGCTTTGAAGTTGGTGGGGTTGGAATCCTGGCTCTGTGCCTCACTGGTAAAACTGAAGACAAGTTCCTTCTCTTTCCTGAGCCTCAATTTTCTCAACAGTAAAACCTGGATAAGAGTGATTGCTTCCTCGAATTGCTGTGAACATAAAAGTAGTGCTGAAGATTATGCTTAGTGAGTAGCCGGTACATAGTAAGTGCTCAATAAATGCTGTCCAACTATGGAAAAAATAACTAGCAGTGTTGACCTTGCTTAAAGAAGCATCAGACCAATATTTGTATCTAAATCAACAAAGCTTCTATCCTTATCATTTCTGTTCCTATTTTATTTGTATTAGTCAAGGTACACTGTTGCCAACTAGAAGGATTTGTTTCATCATCCATTGGTTGCATTTATACTTTAGTTTCATACAAACACAGAGGCACGTATACGTATATATGCACACTCTGAGTATGCACACACCACCAGTGGAGTTTCCTATTAGCGCTTTCCACTGGAAACTATGCTCATCTAAATGTGAGTCTAAAATACCCAGCTATAGCTCTCCTTCTCTGACATCCTTCCATTTACCTCCAAAAAGGAATCAGTGTGCATTGTGGTTCACTGTAGACCCTGGGAAGGAGTTCAGAATTTTCTTAGAGGAAAATATATTCTTTCCTTTTCATAGTTTGAATTTTATAGAGGACAGTCCAAAGCTCAATAGTTCTATTTTTTTTTCCTAAAAGAACCTACATCTTCAAGTGTGAGCTAATCCATACTTTCCCATGACCCTAAGACAGAAATAGATAGGTTACATCAGCAAATCTAATTTTGATCCATTCATTATTACTGCCCATTTCATGAAAACATATGCTGAAGTTATTCAAAAGGGAAAACCCAGTGGACCTGAGGTACAGCTCCATTGATTGCCTTTTCATAATTGATACTAACAAGAAATACTAGCTTGTGTGTATTGGAGGCAGAACTACAGGGAGAAATGACTGCTCTTGGGTAATAATGTAATAGGAATTAAAAAAAAATATTTACCCCAGGGCCTTTGCTCTAGATAAGGAAATAATAAATTGCTGACTGTCTTCATTCTATCACTAAGGTGGTTGTACTGGCCAAGAACTTGCAAAGCTTGTGTTAATGTTGCATCTTGCTGAGGGTGCAGAATCTTTTGCACAGGAATACTTTGATAGGCTTTTTTGATGACTAAAAGTTTGGAAGGAGATAGTTGATACAGAAGGCCCAAATTACATTAGATCATACAGTTAAAAGAAACCACAACTAGATGTTCATCTGCTGTGGATAGGAAGAAAGCTCTGGAGAGGTGAGTTCTCTCATCTGGGAGCAGAGGATATAGGCAACCTATCAAAAATACTCAGCCAAATTTTTATGATTCGGGAAAAATAGTATGTTAAAATGAGTTACACAGATGCCAAGGAAGAAGAAGGTGAGATATCCTTAGTGACAGGGATGGCAAAGGGTCTTTTAATAAAAATTGATGACTACATTTAAGGGTTTTCTTTGTCATGCATGAGATTGTCATCCTCTCTAATATTATCAACCTTCTCTGAATGTTTTATGTCATGCAGCAGCCTTGAATTTGTGGTGCTCTGGGGAGTAAAGAAAAGACAGCAACCATATGGGAGGTGAAATAGACGGAAAGAGGACAGCAACAGGAGGCGGGAAGGGAATTCAGGAATCTAGAGTAGGAATCTAGTACATTGTAGTTACATAGTAAAGACAGTCTCCAGCTTATATTGGTTTGACTTATGATTTTTTGGCTTTATGATGATGATGCAAAAGTGATGTGCATTCAGTAGAAGCTGTCCTTTGATTTTCCAATTTGAATCTTTTTCTGGGGGAGCACTATGCAGTACAATACTATCAAGCAGGGCACTGAACCCCGGTTCCCAGTCAGCCTCGAGAGCACGAGGGTCAGAAACTGATACACTTACCACCATCCTGTTTTTCACCATCAGTACAGTATTCAATAATTTACAGGAGAGAGTCACACTTGGTTATAGCATCAGCTTTGTGTTAGATGACTTTGCTCAACCATAGGCTAATGCAGGTGTTCTGAGCACATTTAAGGTCAGCTAAGCTAAGTAAGCTCTGATGTTTGGCAGGTTCGGTGTATTAAATTCATTTTTGACTTAGAATATTTTGGACTTATGATGAATTTATCAGGATGGAGTCCCATCATAAATTGAGGAAGATCTGATGATCAGTAATGGTTTGTTGAATGGATTCATGCATGCATGAATGAATGAACCTCTGGAAATATTGTACTAGGAAAGCTTGACTTCTGAGAGCCTGCAATATTAAGGGTGTGTCAAGTCATTTTACTTGGCTAATAATAAAATGAATGCTCTTAGAGGGTTGTAGGAGTTGGAGACATTCAGGCTATAAATTGTTAAGACCTAGGTACTAGAAAATGATCAATAGGAAGGGGATGCCTTTAGGTTGAGAATGAGAAGTTGAAGATGCCGATTTTGGAAAACCGTGTTTTGTATTTCTGCATCTTGCTTATGTGTTTCTGGGAGGCAGATTTTCTAAGATGTTTCTTTAAACTCTTGGTTACATTTGACATGGAAAGGCCCAGTTCATTGGTGAGAACAAATACCCAGTGACATTTCGTTTCTCTCAAAGAAAACAAGATGTATCATGTGATACCTAGGTATCATGTGACCTAGGATGGAGTAGACAGGTGTCATAAACTCTCAGAGCCTTGGAGTCTAGGGCACTGGCCTGGGTGTTTGCTTGAAAATCATAAGCACATCCCATTAGACCATCCAAGGGAAGAGAACAAGGGAAAAACAGCTTATTAATCAGTCCTACTTCTTGATGATGACAGACTGCATGAAGCTGCCATTTTTTTTCTCTATCCTGAAACTGTGGTATTTGACAACTCAGACCAATGGCTCAAGAGAAAAATGGTATTATGTTCCTCAATGAAATAAACATAATCTTCCCAAACTAGCCAACATTGTGTTCATTACTAAAATTCACTCAAAATAAAATATGTGGAGAGTGACATGAATTAATGGCTGACAGTACTAATTATTAAAGCCCTAGATTTGAGCAATACAATCACCTATTTTTACTTATCAAAACATTTTGCATTTTAGAATAGCCTCATTTCATCTGAAACAGACACTCAGAGGAAAGAAAACAAGACTTCCCTTAGCTCTGTGCTTCTCAGTGAGGCAATTTTGTCCACCAGAAGGCATTTGGCAATATCTGGAGACGTCTTTGGTCATCATAACTTGGGCGGGGGTGCTTCTGGAAGCTAGTGGGAAGAGGCCATGAATTCTGTTAAACACCCTGCAGTGCACAGTAAAGTCCTCACCACAGAGAATTATCAGCCCCAAATGTCAATAATGCAGCAGTTGAGGAACCCCGCATTCACACTACAGGCTTAAGGGACTGGCAACTGCTCTTTGTTTAACAAGAAACTCTTACTGAAGCTTGCCCTGTGCCCACTGTGTCCCAGGTACTGTGAATTCAGTCTGCCCTCGAGGTTACCTCACGGTTCAGGAGGAGAAACAGGTAAAAATGGAGCCAAGTAGAATGAGTAAAGTGGGTTAGCAAACGTTAGGGGATGCATTCTGGCAGCATAGGGGAGGCAGGGACCAGCTGACAATGAGGAGCAGTTAAGTGCTTCCAGGGAGTGAGTTGTTAACCCTTCATTAATTTATTCATCCAGCAAAATCTATTTAACAGTCAAGAGGCACCAACTCTGTGCTCTCTGGAGGTAATTATGGTTCTGTGCATCCTTGGCTGGTGATTTCAAAGGTGGATGAAGCCAAGTATTTGAAAGCTCTTCCTTTATGCAGGTAAATGTAAGTTGGTTTTCCTGGTGCGGAGGAATGATATTTCAGACTGACTGCCCATCTGAATTCCCCGGGTGGGGGCGGGAGGGGAGGATGTTAATAAGATGGGCTTCAGCTTCAAAGTAGTTCTGTTTCTTACCTGTGTACATATAATGAGGTAACTTAAAGGATCCTTTTAAAAAGTTTGACAATTACTGATTTACAGAATTCACATAGCCACAGCAGAAACCAAGAAATAATACATGTGAGGTTTTTAAGGACAGCATGGCCTAATGGGAGAAGTCTCACACAGGCAGACACAGGAAGCCCGGGTTGTTTAACTCTGCTCTTGACAAGCCAAGCGACCTTGAGCACGGTATTTCCTTCACCCCAGACCTGTTTCCTCATTTGCAAAAGACGGTGATTATTTCAAATTATCTGAGAAAGCTTTTAGCTATAAGATGCTATTACATAATTATATGATAATACTGATGAAATAAACAGGCAGAGAAAGTGTTTACACTGCGCATGTGACAATAAATTAAAGCCTTAACTTAAAGTTACTAGGCGTGGTCATGGGAGTCCTGTTCTAAGGGAATGGAAACTTCAAATTTGAATCCACATAGTAAGTTGGCATACAAAGAGTAAGGCTTCCAGCATTCCACGTTCAAGGCCTGGGAAGTATCCTTGGATCTTTCATTGGTCTCACTGAACACACAAATGACAAAGAAATCACTGCTCTCAAGGTTATATGTAAATAATGAATAGCAATGGAAGATGTTCATGAGAGAACTCTGCATTTGCCATAGAAATTATACAACTCAGTGGTTTCGGCAGAATATCTAGCAAAATACCAGGTGCTCAACACAACTGGCTCCTTTTTGCTGGTGATGGAGCCACCCAGGAGAAACTGCTGGAGAGCAATCACTGAACAAATAGGGAAGGGAACCTATTTCCCCTTTCTTTACCTTAGGCTACATGGCCTCAAGTGACACAAGTTGGCTGGCAACTGCACTGACTTTAGTTCATCAGATAAGCATGTTTCTGATAACAAGAAATATCACTCCTTTTGTCCATCCATTCAGTTAACAAAGATTTACTGAACACCTGCTACATGCCCTAGAGGTTAGAAGCTCTCTTGTTCTATCACCCCTTAACATGGAGATGGTTTTAGGATGATGACTACTGGCCCTTGCCGCAATCTGTGTTGTCCCCAAGCATTCCATTTCCTGAAACTGACAAGTTACTGAACCTTAGCATTGCAATTTTCCCAGCATTTCCCCTTTTTGTGTTTTATAACTCCATGAAGTCACATCTCCCCCGGGCTATTGGAAAGTTCAGCTGAGCCTGAAACCTACTGAGAAAGAAGAAATTAGAAAAAGGAGGGAGGTAGTTAATGGCAAAAGCTATTAGCGTGGCACCACCCCCACAGGTCCAACAGGTTCTGTGATATCCTTACAAGCTTGGTTAGTGAGGCATGCCTCCCTGGGGAGGTGCTGGGACGTCCAGTTTCTCTAAAGGCTCCACCAGGCCAAACTTCCTGGAGAAAAACCCACTGTCCATAAAACACATTGTGAGTAACACCAAAGTGCACAGTGACCCTTAGCTTTCTTCTTCTGAACAAATTGTTTAAAGACCAAGATGTGTTGGGGAGATACCAGGCACTGGAGAATTAGCAGCAGGTGCTATTTATAGAGCCACTGGGCTCTGCAGAGTTCCCTCTGCCCAGGGAAAGCCATTAATCTTCTCCAGCAAAAGAAAAAGAAGTAATAAACTTAATAATGATTTAGAGTAAAGAGGGGAGAGAAAGCGCTGGGCTAATACCAAGGTGGATCTAAGCCAAGAGATTAGTTTGTCCCTGTGGAAAACAGCATGTGCACACACATGCACACATACACAGAGGCACACACACACATGTTCACACACATACATGCACTCAGAAAAGCAGGCAGGCCTCGTTTCCTCCTGTCTCCCTAAATCCACAACTGCTGTTCAGCCTCTAAAAAGCAGCAGTTAAATGGCTTTTCTTTTTCGGAGGCTGATAGACATATTCCTCCAAATAGCACACTACTACACAGAATACTCCCTAGATATGCTGCACTCAAAACAAAAAAAGCTAAAGCATCGAGGTTTATGAAACTTCAGTACTGTTACTTACTATGCCCAATAAACAGCATGGCAGTGAATTAATTTCTGGTCAATTACTGTTAACAACAAAAAATGCCAATGCCAAAACATATTTTAAAACATTTATATTTCATCACTGTTTGACTCACATTCCAGTGTAAAGACTGAATAGGTCACGAGAAGCTTGAAAGATTTCTGTTTTTGTACATCAGAGAGATTCACCAGGTATATGAGCATTAAAGCTCCTCTTCAATAAAGGGCTTATTGCATGAAGAGAGAATTTATCTCTTAGTGCTCATGAAACTTCTCCCTTAATGCTTATGAAAAAGAGAATTTTTCATTAAGTTCTCACTGGCAGCAGACATAAATTATGATAAGCAGGGTTAACAAAGAGTTAATTTATTTCCAGAAAAGATGCATACAAATACATATGCTTGCAAAGGAAGTGACTGTCCTCATTCGAGTCTTTCAAGTTCTCAGAAATTGCTGGTTAGTGGGAAGTATTTTCACTGCAAACAATTCTGCCTTTTTAAATGTTAAGTATCTTTTATTCCTGGACACCAACCAGAGACAATAGAAAGAAAGAGAGACCTGGGCATCCAGGCAGAAAACAGGCCTTGTAACACAGCCAAAATGAATTTAGAATTCTTGTGCAATACAATGTGAAGGCAGGAGTGTTGAGTAGAAATGTGTAATGAACTCCAAGTGGCTGCCTTTCAGATCTCAAGAGCTGAAAGTGACTTGACGCCGGGACATTGCTTCCCCTGCTCAAGTATTCAAGTGACTATGGCACCCGAGAATGACAATGAGAAAGGCACAAAGACCACCACTTCAGCATGGTGCTCAGGGATGGAGCCCAGCCAAACACGCAGGGGCAACAGACCTCCAGATCACTTTGTGTGTAGCAATTGTTAACAGCGGATATAGCTCAGATGCAGAATGAAAACCAAAGGATGGATGGCCACTGAGTAAGTTCATGGCACTTTGGGGAAGCTCTGAATGCAAGAACACCTGGTACTTCACATTAATATGGCATGAGAAGGAGAAGAGTGTCTTACGGGACTTTGTTAAGTACAATGTCTCTTATTAGACATAGATTGTCATTATGTTGACTAAATTATTGGTTATATGAAAAACATCATCTCATAATTTATGTTAATAATGCCTATTATCTCAATTATTGTTCATCATGACAAACCTGTAAAACTGATAGGATATTATGCTCATTCTGCCAGTAGGAGGCTGTACCATCAAGAATCAAATGCTCTGTGTGACTAGGATGGAAACAGAACCTGTGCTGGAATCTGGGTCTCCTGATTTCTATCTTGCTGATCACTATGTCATAGCAAATTTAACCTGGAACACAAAGTCTCCAAATGACTCTAAAAGTCCCCCATCATAGTTATGGGGTCACTGGGTCAACTGGCTGGAACACAGTGCTAATAAGTCAAAGACAGTAATAACTGTAGGCTGAACTGGACAAAGGGACAAGTGGCCTGGCTCCATTTCATGGACACAAACCACATCCCTAACTTCATTGAGCTACTTCATAAATATATACCTCGGGTCAAAAGTACTTGGCAAGAGGATAGAGAGACCAGGAGCGATTTCTTATCACAAATGGGGTAAAGGAAAAAAAATCAAGATAGTTTTGAATTACCTGTAAACCAATGGTAAATTTCCATAAAAAAGATATTACATGATCATAAGTTCACAGAAGCATAGCTAATTTTGAATATACCGCCTGTCTAGAGCACCACACCACACTGTAGACCCCCTCTGCCACCGACACCCAGACTTGTACACTTACTGCATTCTCCAAACTACAATTACTCTGGTACTTTGCACTTACCACAACCCACAGGATGGAATTCACAGAAGGCAGAATTGTCCTTGCTCCCATTTAAGCAGTTTAGAACTTTCTCCTTGTAGTTTCAGCGAATATGAGGACTCATGACCCATTTCTACAGATGAGAGCATAGTGAGTCTCCACCAATATCTAGTCCATTGACACTCCATTAGATTTTTCTTTAACAGTTCCTTTATTTTCTGTGTAATGACCAATGCCTCTAATTTGCATTTCCCCCTTTCTGAAAATGCCTTTTTAAAAACTTGCTTACTCAATAGAAATGTTCTAGAAACTAGTTAATGAAGGGTAAGAAGCATTCCCACTTTTATCTCCTTTAATACAAGACCTGTTTCTGAATACATTTTTTCAGGGCTATTTATGAACCTTACCCAACTTTCATCCTGTTTTGTTTTGTTAGGGTTTGTTTTGTTAGCTTCTTCATCATGAATGGAATGCAGAGCAATGTGAATTTTTACCTACTCAGGTTTGTGTGACTCAGGACTCTATCAGAGGGAGACAGGAAGGGTGGAGAGAGCTGAAACAGTGACATGCTTTAGATATGAGAATTATATAGAATTCTAGAAAAGTCTAGAAAAACACCCCAAGGATGGGTCAAAATAGCAACATAATATATGGAACCCTGAGACCCCTTTTTAAAACTGTCCTATTGTTTCCTAGATCACAGAACCAGTTAGAGACAGTGAGCAGATTAGCCTCTATCATCTTTACTTCTAAATTAGGTACTTGACTTCTCCTTGATATTATAGCAACAAGATAATATGATAATTTCTAATGAATAATGCTCTGCATCAAAATCTTTTTTTTTCTTTCTCCCCACATGTTCCACTACTGATTACAGAAAGAAAATAACACTGATGATTCATTTTTCTGGTAGTCATTTCTTAGACGCTGGGCGGGATGGGGTCCTTAGGCTGTGCGTGAATATGTTAGTATTAAAAACACACAATAAGCATCACACTAAAAGGAATTCAACCTAAAGGAAATAAGACAAGCTAAGAATCTGAGTTTTGTATTAAAGAATAGCTGAAACCAGTGACATTCAATTCTCTTTGTTTAATCTCACAGTTTTTGCCATTTCCACATACACATATCAGCATTGTTCTATGTGAAAATAAGCAAAAACAGCAAAATGACACATGGCTATCCAACTTTGTCGTTAAGATTTGTTCCATGGAAAGATGTTTCATAAGATCAGTGAATAGTACTGCAGAACAAATTCCTATACTGAAGATAGCCCATGTTTCTTAAAATAGGGAAAGTTCGTGGTCTAGATGGCTTTTAAATACTCATCTCTGGGTTGTCACTGAGAGTTTGACAGTACAAAGATGAGCACCTTCCCAGAGTGCAGCCACCTTCAATACACTTTGCGAGGCTGTGAGTCCACCCACACCACTGAAGGTTGTGAAATCGCATCCAAAAAGCAGTCCTCCATGCAACATGGCTACCGAGACGGTAAGAACTAGTCCCCCTGGCAAGGAAGTGGCCCACGCTGTTCTACTTTGCTTCTGGCCTGCAGCACCAGCTGGAAGAACAGGAATGGCGGCAACCAGCCTGGCCACACCAGCGTCCTTTACTGTTTGCCCCCAATCAGGTGGGTGAGTGCCTATTCAGAAGGCTGATTAATCAGTAATTCAAGTAGATCAAAATCACAAAGTAAAAAGAGAGTTCAATTTCCTTTAAAGAAGCAATGTCCTAATTGCTGCAGTGCTCAATTAGGATATGAGGGGAGCGTGAAGGGCAGGGGCCAGCCACTCCCTCACTAACTGTGGAATTGACTTAGCAGTCCTTTTATTTCAAAGCCCGAAAGCTTTCCTATCCCAGTCCTCCCCACACTTGCAGTCCACCCGGTTTTCCCTCTTGCTGCCAAGGAAGGTGCTGCAACAGCAACGGCCAGACTGACTTTCCTAAGGACTGTTGGACAGGTGTGTCAAATTCACACACTACATCCTAATGGACACACTCAGATTTGTAATTTGGCAATGTTTTCAGGTCCTGCTTGACACTCACCAATGGCCAGTTTGGAAGGCAGGACATTTCCTGCAAAAGGTACCCAGTTTGGAGTGCAGATTGACAACGTTCACACTGTCTGCCCTCCGGGCCATCTGGAGTTTCACGACAGCCACACTGCCTGATCACTGAGGCAGCTATGACTTCCTATCCTGGAGGAAGGGCTCACTCCGTCCCAGCCGAGGCCCTTAGCCGCATGTGTCATTGGCACCCACACAGAGGCCGCTGCTCTGCCAGAGGTCTCCCTGCCTCACACTCTGGAAGCTGCATCCTCAGGCCAGAACACAGTGAAGCAATTTAGGCAACTGCTCTGCTCCCAGGCAGCTTCCAAAGGATGGGAGCTGGATTCTGAACCTGCCTCGGCAAGAGTTGAGCTCTGGTTAATGAAGATGCTTTTGTGACCATTAGTAGAAAGATAGTCGAAACATGACCACACAACTGAACTTGACTTAAAGGATCATGCAGAATATGCACTTGGGCTTTTTACATGTTGCTCTGAATGATATCACGTCCCTTGAATGCGTCACTCAAATACCTTTAGCTTTCTAAGTGATGTCACCTCAAGCATGATTTTTAATATGTTGTGTCTCCATAATGTAGGCGGGTCACAGGGAAGGTAGTGTAGCATGAAGACAGATAGTGACTTTATAGCATCTTAGTACGCTGATGGACAGTGACTGCAATGGGGCGTGGGGGGGACTCGATAATATGGGTGAATGTTGTAACCACAATGTTGCTCATGTGAAACCTTGATAAGATTGTATATCAGTGATACCTTAATAAAAAAAAGAATAAAAATGTTGTGTCTCACAACTACATTCTGTTGGGGCAAGCCATATGCTCATTTGCTTCTGTCCCTTTGCAGATATTTTGAATGAGAAACCGGAGTTGATGCTACAATTCAGCTACAAGGTATAACATGACATTTTCTCCAATTCTTTTCTTAGGCAAGATTATATCATCATTTTATAATTTCCAGGAAATGTAGAAAACTCCAAAGACATTCTGTTAAATGTTATTATTACTGCTTCCAGATGAGGATACTGAGAGCTAAAGGAAACACAGTGTCTCCGTGGCAGAGCTGGGTGAGGTCATGTGAAAATCCAGCAGCCTGCTCATTAAAACCTGGTGAGTGTGAGTTCACCCTCACTGTGATGAGACCAGAGCCCAGCACCCCATCACCCAGAGGGGAGGGTCTGATGGGCTGATAAGAATTTCAGTACAGTTATCATAGAAACACCACAGTCACAGAAGGCAAACACTTCCACAGGAACATTTTCCTGTGCTGGGTACTTATTTGTTTGTTTGTTTGTTTATTTAATCTAGTGTTTTTCATCATTACCACAGCTTTCAGTGCCTTTTGGAGTTAGGGAATGGGAGATTGAAAGAAAAAAAATCAGAAGTTAACTAAGAAAGTAAAAATTTCAGTCCTCAAAATGAAATATGTATGTGTGTCTGTGTACATGCTAAGTGTGTACATGTATGTGTATGTATATGAATTAATAAATTAGTGATGGGGTGTCACTTATTTGCCTTTTAAAATATCTTTGTAGGTTATTGGCTATTAAAACTTCTGTACAAACGAACACACCTAGTACAGCATCTGACACATTCACATACATTTGAGGTATGGGACCTTTGTCTATACAGGGTGTGTATTTGGTATCTGACAACCCTGTAAAGAGCACCGCTCTATTCTCTGCAGAGAATTGTAGCTGTTGCAGCTGATGTCTGCTCACCCTGATATTGTACCATGATCTCTCCTCAAACCAGTCTGCTAGATGCTGTTTGTAAGTTTGCATAAGACAATATAATATTTAAGAAAATGAAGCAATAACCTATGATAATACAATGATAATATGAAACTGAAAGCTGTGCTATGGAAGAGAAAAATAACAAAACTCATGCTGACTCGAGAGCCAGATTAAAAGCTGTTCTGAAAGCTACGCTCTGCAATCCTACTTTTCCAAATCACTTTGGGTTTCACAGATGTTTCATGATCATGAGCCTTTAAAGGGCACTCAGTTATTTCAGCAATGGGAACCTGCAGACCCGTAACAATTTGTAAGATTTTTCTGGTCAGAAGAATTTTGCCCAGAATGGAAAACCTCTTGAGATACATTGATTGGATATTTTTAAATTGTTTAATGATTAGTTTATATGGTATTTCAAGTGGAAGTAGGAAGTTTCTCAATACCCAAATATATTTACTGAATTTCTTAGGGAAAAAAAAAACCCTTGTTTTTATTTGTCTCTTATCCATTGACAAATCAGTAGCATATGCAGGATGATAGATTTCTTTTTGCAATGTCATTGTTCAAGTATAATTTCTTATGTCTTTAAAACAGAATACATGTGAGCAAAAACATAAATAGGTCACCACAGCAAGTCAGATGACCTTCTTAAAATACTCATCTCTTAGAGATGTTCTTTCAGCAGAGAGAATAGATCCCTGAATTGAAAGGCTGTAAATGTTTTTGTAACAGGCCAATTGATTTTTCTTTCTGATATGACTTCGCATATCATATTGAGCTTCACAAACTACATACATCAACACAAAATGATGAGATCTTCTTAAACATCTCAGACAGGAGTCATTTGTGGGCCACACACATATATAAATTATGTAATAGGTGGGTTTTTTTTTTTTACTCCAAACACTACAAAATAATAAGGAACATATCATAATATAGTTCTCATTTATTTGATGAAAGGTTTACTACTTCATACCACATAATGTTCTTTTCATGCTGAGAATACCAGTAACTTCCAACGTCCACTGTGAGAGTGGACACAAAAGCATGGATTTCCCATTTGATTTTTTAAAATTGCACATTCATGGAAATTATCAGTCCAGTTGTTAATTAAAGAAGTGTTGCTATCAAAACGGTTCCCCGCGCATCGTTTTGGACTAGGTAGCACCAGCACAGTTTGAGAAGGAAAGAGGCCACACAATGCACTTATTAAAGAACTTTCTGGTGGACCCCTGAGAAATATCATAAAGTGTGACTCATCACATCTGCATCAAGTTATGAAAAAAGTAAGGCCTGTGAACCTGCTGTTTGGAAACCAGAACACTTTTATCAGTTCATATAATTGCTAACCCCTTATTCACTGCTCAACACTGGAGAGTTCTTTACCTCCTAAGATCCCACTAATTGCTGACAGATTTGATTTCTCCCTGACAGCAGGAGTCCTGTTTCTGGCCTTTACATCAAGTAATTGCTTTATTTTTCTCCCTCTGCTCTAAAAAACGGAATTCCCTTCTCCCCTGCTTGAACCCCTTTAATGGCTTCTTTCTCTGTTATTAAATCCTTGCCATTTAAATCACATTTAGCGATGTTTTGAATAACTGATTCCAATTACTAAAGCTCTTACCAAGAAGCAGCTGAAAACGCAAGTCATTACTTGCCCACAGACGAGCCGCTGTACCTTGCAGCCAAGTCTCTGGTGAACTGTATTGTGTTTCTCCTCAGTGCGGGGCAATTGATACGCACAGGAGGCTGATGTTCAGCAAATAGACAGCCGCTGGAGCTCTCCTGCACTGTCATTTGTGCATCAAAGATATGAGACTTTATATTTATTTTATAAATAGCCCGGTTCCTTAAAGAAATCATTCCCTTCTTCCCATAATGGCCGGGGTAGGCCACGTGGAACAACAGTAGAGACGAGCAGCCGACCGCTCCGTGACCCACCGTGAGGTTCTCTTCCGAGGTCTGATAAGTGCCCTGCGGGCCCAAATAGAACAGCGCGTGGAGCCGCCAGGCCTGCCAAGCATAGCGCGCCACTGCGTCAGATTTTGCTTTGACAGCCCACAGTTTGTTTTCCCTTGACATTGTGGAGTTTAAAAAGAAAAAACCTGCCATCTTGTCTTCCCCCTCTTCCCATGCTGTTGGGCCTTGCTGTCCTTTTTGCGCTTCTATTCACTTGGCAGAGGGACACATCTATGAATCTCATGACATGACCGTAATTCCCTTATCATCTGGTGATTCAGGCTTTGGGTAGATTCCGTTTCTCAATCACACCGGACGTGAGATGACCAGAAGCTTTACTCTGTTCATTTTGGGAAATCCAATCTGACACACTGCTTTGGCCTCACTGATATTGTGTATTTTCTTGCTACATTTGTACTAATGACATAGGATTTCATTTGGGTATAATATTTCATGCAGGGAAGCCTCTGTTACACAAGGTAATTTGGCAAGCGTGGCTTAATTTATACATCGATGGCCCTACTGAATGACCAATTAATTGTATGAACACGTGGATAATGTGTTGGGTTTAAGTGGCTCACCGTGCAATCTTGACACGGCCTGGCCATCGCAGCGACCCGACAAATGTGAACGCGGAGCTCACACTTCTAATTTTATTAACTAATTGTCTGTTTCATCTGTGATGGGCTGAAGAAGGGATCACTCATTTCAAACTTGAGATTGGGAGAGCAATTCTACATTTTACATCTAAATTTTATGTATTACATGTAAATGTGAAGAGTTTTGTGGATGAGGTCTTACTCAAGCAGTTTAATAAATACCACCACTATAAAAATTAATGATTCATGTGACAATTAATTCTGCTCTATATTGTAGAATATTCTACACTTCTCTACTTTGGTGGGGCTCCAACAGTAAAGTCTATACAATACAGAGTGTTAGCTTTTCTATCTAAATTCATGGACGTTTTGGTTTTCATTTTTGCAAAAGTAGGTAATTTAAGAAAAACTTTAAAAAGCCATCATTCTATTGTCTTCAAAACAGGGACAAAAAAACTCAAGTATCGAAAGAACTTTAAATGCGATGTCAGAATGACAGTGTTTGAAAGGTCTTACCCTACCCAAGATGTACACGGGGGCAGAGGCACAGAGAGAGGGAAGTGAGCAGCAAATTCACCTGGGATTTTGTCTTTCCCATTTTTAAACATTGCCTCCTAAATTATTTATGTTTGATATTTGTGAAAAGTACTACCTTAGATGCCCAGAAACCCCAGTCTTCTATTTGTATGTGAAGGAGGACGCCAGGGTGGTGGTGTTGCCCATCCTGGAGACTGCATTATTAATGTGCTTTAAACCTAAAAGCCATTACCTCATTCCCCTCGTCCAGCCTCAGAACCGGGATGGCGCTTATTCATCCACAGAGACAAAAACCTTGTTATGATCCTGGAGCTGAGTACATATCAGCAGAAATGGTCCAGCCTTCCCTCACATCTATTATAAATAGGTAGCCCTCCATTTCTGCCCAGCACCCTGCCTATCTGTCACCTCCTTGTCATCTCTTTGTTGAGAAATCCATTTATAAAGGGGCTGCCAAAGCTTCGTTTCTCTTATGAGGATTCCCCAAATCTGGGGCAAACAGTGTACCGTGGGGGACCTCAAAACAGCTTTGGAACTTGAAGTATCAAACTTATCAGGACAGCCCCATCGGGGGCAGGGAAGAGTCTCAGTAGAGCCATTTCAGGAGCCAGAAAACAAGATGAATCAACCAGATCATTACAATGACAAAATAGTAATGTAGGCAAATGGTCGTTAGAGTGGCTCAGGGCTCAGACTCTGGGACCAGATGCCCAGATTTGAAATCTGCTATTTATCAGCTGTGTAACATTGGGCAAGTTGCTAAATCTCCCTGTCTCTGAGTCCTCCTCTTCACTGGGGCTGATTATAAGAGCATCTACCTCGTAGGATGGAGGATTACTTGAATTGAGCTTTAAGAGCACCGAGAACAGGTCATGGTGTGGGATAAAGTCTCCCAAAGTACAGCTTTCATTAGTCAGCCTCAGCACTGCATCTCCCTGACCACCTCTCTCCCTGAATGGTATTCACTTCCTCATGTTTGCTGGAAGTGCCCAGGGTTTCCTGGTATGTGCCTTGTTCTTTCCTGTCAAAACTCACAGTCTGGAACTATATAGCTTAAGGAAGAAAATGACCGGCCCCATCTTAGGCTGTTCTTGCCAGGGGTACTTGTGTATCGATAGGGATCTAAAACTAGCATAAAAGAGAGATGAAAGGTGCCCTTTCAAAAGCCAGCCAAGAGGTTTGTGGCTATAGAGGCATTGGAGGGGTTTCCTAGTGCTTTGAAATTGTGCCATTCTGGGGAGCTGTCTTCTCTATGTATTGAGGGTCACCCTGACTGTTAGACAGTCCTTACAGAAAGAAAAAGATGTTCACCCATTGCATTATTTTTCTGACCAGCCCTGACCAGCCCACAGTGCTTTGTGATCTGCCTGTTGGCAAATGCTCTGAGAGTGAGGAGATGAAATTGGTGAACTGCTTCCTGGGCATGGACTCAGCACATCCTTCCTTTGGCTGAAAAGATGCAACTTGACCTTCAGATCCTACTCAGTGGAGCTCATGACAAGGGTAGAGGACAGTTTGCACAATGCTTTTATTTGCATTTCATCCTGATAACTCTACAAATGTTTCAGCAATCCATATGGCAAACTTTCTGTTTGATCCTGATATGTTCATGGAGTAGTACCAACAAGGATGGAAGAATTTCCACCTTTTCTCAAAGCACAGGCTTTTCCCCAAGAACACATTCAAGTAAGTGGCACTTTGACTTATTTAATCTAGGAGAGTTGCAATGGACCAAGGGAAAATGGCCAGGAAGAAGCCAGTTTTTCCTCAGGACTAGGGAGCTATCCTGCTGGTCTTGGGAAAGGACCCTCAGCTAGGATTCAAAAGACCTGGCTTCCCACTGATGAGCTGGGTGGCCACTGGCAAGTTCTTTCCTTCTGGCCTGAGTCTCCCAAGTCACAGAGCATTGAACTAAATGATCTCTATCATCCCTTCCATCTTCAACATTTAATATTTGGAAATAAATCAGACTTCTGTGTCCAGGAACCCAGTTTGTGCTTATTTATCCTATTTATGTCTTGGTAGTCTCCTATAGAGTGAAGTGCATATACTATTGGTTAAGAGTATATTAAATAGTCCAAGGAACTGTGTTAGGTTGTGTGTGCGTGTGCATGTGCATGTGTGTTTGCACATAATCATTCCAATTAGTCAAAATTATCATTGTTACCTCCAGAATTAGTCTTTGTAAGGTATTTTAAAAGAGCAATTGAGAAGGGGTCTGAGCTTATCAGAGTAAATTACCTCTGAGGTGCAATGTTTCCCTAAATATTTGGTGTCATTTATGAGAAGGAAGGAAACTGATAAGACTTGTATCTTTACCTCTGGAGTTCTCCAAGGAGATAATTCTGCACAGCCTTCACATTTGAAATCAATCTTAGAGCTCATCTGGAAGATACATTTTTTTTTTCTTCAACAGTAACTATCCTTGACTTGGATTTAAAGATCAGACGATATAATATAGCATTTATTATTATTATGTATAAATACTATATATCAACATTATATATTATGTAATACAGAATATTGTTATATATCATTAAGTGTTACATGTTATATATAAAATGTGATATTACATATAAGTTTGTTAATAATAATAATAATAATACAGAATCAACATTGACCAAAATAGTTGGGTTCTTGGGAGTTTGTCAGTTTTTTATAACCTGGTAAAACTATCATGAAATTCATTTAGAGCATTTCATTTAACAGAGCACATCTGCATCCTTAATGAGTAGTAATTAAAACTCCCAGCAGCATTCCTATTAGGTGACAGAGGGTGATTATACACATCTTCTAAAATAGGTAGAGTCTAGACCTTGTAGTCCTCCCTTCTATATGGGTGCCAGCCCTCAGGAGGAAATTGAGACTTAATTCACATTTTTCCATTTCTAGAGGACTAGGTACTCTTTTTAAAATAGCTGTTAAGTTTAAGAATCAACATCCTGACTTGAACATCTGTCACTACAGCATGGAGTGGGCAGGAAAAGTGCCAGTGGCAGATTCTAGGCCTCACCCTTTAAGTGCTGTGTGACTGACCTAGGGTAAGACATTTGTCCTGTCTGATCCTCAGTTCCTCATCTGTAGAATGACAGGTTGGATTAAATCCCGAAAGATCATGTTTGGGTTAAACAAGATCATGTTTGGCTCTAATAAGCACTAAATTTCTCTCTGCTGTAATATTTCTGGCATCAGCCCCTGCGGCCAGCAACATTTCCCTATGGACCACCAAGCCATCTGCCCTTGGGAATAGACTCTTTCTAATAAAAAGGCCTGGAGTACCCCACCCCTCCACCTCTGGGCTTCAATTCCTTGTTGTTAGAGGGCTGGGGCTTGATCTTGTCCGGCCCACGGTTCCTCAGCTGCCATCTGTTAACAGTGTCTTCTGGGCCTGTGTGCTGTCAATCAGCAGGCTCTGACCTGTTGTTTGCGGTGAATTTCTTAACTCTGGTGAGACTTCTTGGGCTCTGGTGAGGATCTTCCTGATCCTCTCCTTAGCTTCCTTGATCACTGGTCCTGCTCTTACAGTGTATCATTATTCCCAAAGATGGCAATGACCTCCCTCAGAAAGATGTGTTTTATTTGGGTTCCTCCAGAATCCAACTCTGAAACAAGGATTCAAGTGCTAGTTTTTGGGGAGATGAAGGAAACATGGGTAGAGAATTAGGAAAAAGAGACAGGGAGGTAA
Source organism: Manis pentadactyla (assembly GCF_030020395.1). Classification (NCBI taxonomy): domain Eukaryota; kingdom Metazoa; phylum Chordata; class Mammalia; order Pholidota; family Manidae; genus Manis; species Manis pentadactyla. The sequence continues at coordinate 128,334,133 of NC_080026.1, read as the reverse complement.
TTCAACGAAAATGGAGCATTATCAAGCAAGTTATCACAGTGAATAACTGTACCTTAATCCCCACAGAGACCAAAGTAGATTATGCACTGAGTTATACTCCTGAAGAGGGGGAGACCTTCATCCACATCAGCTTTCTGTCTTGTGACCTTGTTCTTCTGGATGCCAACTCACCACTTCTTTTCCCAACTAATGACTAGTCTTTGGCCCATGGCTGGGTTTTCTTCTCCAAATATTTAGTATATTGCTATTGCTTCTGCTTGGCCTCTCACCTGAATTGTTTTATGAATGGTCCAACAGTTTAGCTTTCCAATATTTCCACTACTTTTCCTGGCTTTGACCTGAGAAGACCAGGAATAAGGCTTAAAGAGTCTGATAATGTAACAGCTCCCATTTGTAAGGCACTTTATAAAGGAATTTGATGGCACCTTATTGAAAGAGCATGGCGGTTAGAGTCTAAAGGCTTGAGCTTTCATTTTGCTTCTGATACGTACTAAATCTGTGATGTTGGCAAGTCATTCCTCCTTGCTAAGTGTTGGTTTCCTTGTCTGTAAAAAAGGAATAATAATGGTGACACCTGCCCTTCTTACTCGCAAGGTTTGTTGCAAGGTTGAGCAGGTCAATGAAGCCCAGACAACCATCAATATACACCTTGATTATCTCATTTTTCACTATTTGAGTGCTCACAGAAGCCTTGTGAGAAGGTGAGCAAAATGATGTTCTCCTTGTTTTAAGGATAAGGCAACAGTGAATCTCCTCTGATTCTTATGCCAGAATCTGTAATTCTCAAATGCATGCAAAATAATTATGTTTTTAATGTTACATTCTTGAAGAGAAAAGCAGATCCATGCCATTCTTTGAGTAAGTACAGTCACAAATCTGAGATCTTGGAACAGCTGAAAGAGTGTGGTACTTGGATCCTTTAGAAACATGTTTGGTCTTCCTTTTAAAATTTGCCACATAGTTAACAGTATCAGTTCTTTGAGGTTCTAAAATGTACTAATAGCGTTGGGCTGAGAGACCAGGAACTATATACTTATCTGTTTTGCTTTAAAAAAAAATTCTCCTCAATGACTTTTAATTTCCTAGATAGGGGGCAGCTAGCCTTTTGAAGAAACTCATTTATTTCAGCGTCACTCCTAGTTTCTAATGTAAACGTCTCTAGGGGCTGATATGGAGGAACTGGGACAAGACATTTCCACTACTGCCTAAGGGCAATTCACATCTCTTAAAGATGGAGAGACAGAGATTAAACAGAAGCTGAAACTCATCATGACTTACATACCATGGGGTATTTTTATATATCATTTCATACAAATCCATTTTTAAAAGTTGAATATGTGATTTTTAAAGTCAAATATCTGCAAAGGAAATTGGACTGACCCGAATCTGCCTTCAATGTTTAATGGTAAGGATGTTGTGAACTTTGAAGCAATTTTGTTTTCCATGCACATATTCTTTTTTAGGGAGAAAATTTTTCTTTGCTCCACATTCCTTTTTGTGCCCACAGAAATGCTTGATTTGGTTTGGTATGAGTCAAATAAACTGTTCTCATCACAGTGGAGCAATGAAAAAAAAGAGCTTTTCATTCAAGTTACATATTCTGGAAAAATCTGTGTAAAAGCATTCTGTGTAACTATAGTTGTTAGCCACTCTTTTGTGAGCTAACTGTAGAATAGTTATTTTCTCCTGCACCCAACAGGAAAATAATGGGGCATAAGAAAATACAACCTAGTAAAGTGTAGGGAGTAAGGAAAGTACTTACAGAACTTTTTTTTTATTCTATCATATGAATAGCTGTGCATGTCCATAGAAAATTCTTCCTCTTCTCTCTTTCCATGCTTCCTCCAAGATTGTGGCCTGTCAACCTGGCAGGTTTAAGAGGTGAACTCCAAGATGGAAACCGTATCTAATGCTGAATTTCATGTAATGATGGGCAATACATATTAAATCTCACCTCCATTCATGCTATGATCTGGTTAACATTTTATATAAATAATTATTATTCTTAAATCATGATATTTAAGTTTGATATTTAACAAGAAGGAGGTTAAAATGAGCCTAAGACAGATATTTCATGATTAGCTCTTTCCTCTAATGCAGAATTTTCTCTCAGCAAGTGGAAAAAAAATCCATCAATGATTGCAGGGGAAGGAAACTAAAACCTCAACAAACCCTCTTAGAGATGGTTAAGCCTGATCATCCAGCATAATAATTTGGAGATGATAGAATAATGTCTCCAATGCACTAGGACACAACAAATGCCAAGCCAAAGACTCTTTAAAATATCCAGTGTATCAGCCAAACTTGGGCTTCAAAAGGCTTGAAAAATCCAAGGAGAGTGGAATGCTGGTGAGGCCCTCCTGCAGCTGCAGCTATGATGGTCTCAGCAGGCCCACAGAGCTTCCTGAATTCCAGGAAATGACGTGGGTAAACCGCCTAGAATCCTAGGTCCAGGAGGAAACTGGAAAGGGCCATCCAGTCTGCCTACCTACATCCGGGCTAGACCACACCAACCCTTTTTTAAAATCCCTTGGAGCTTACACATCGCCATTGAGTAGCATTGTTGTATAAGAAATCTTAAAGAAGAGGCAATCCCTTTAATTTCCCTCCTGAAAAACCTACATCAACCTCAAAGAGGTAGTTAATGGCTCTAAAATCAAAGTTGGTTCTCAGATAAAACATTGTGCATAGTGCTGGGCATTATCATGCACAATGCCTCCCCTTTTCCTAAGCTTTGGAAACACTGATGTCTTGGATGTCTTGTCATTCTGGTTTGAGATCTAGCATGACTTAAAAACACTCACCAACAAATAAATGTCAAAAGATGAAAAAAATCTACTATGTTCTGTTTTTCATAAAAAATATAGATTTAATAAGTTTCTAAAGGAGAACGGAATGGCCATGTTAGAACACTGCCAAACTTATAAACTCTGACAGTCCCACATACAGAGATGAACAGGAAAGTGCATTGCACAAAAAATAAAATAAGATTTTTCATCTTCTGGATTCATTGAAGAAGAAGAAAAAACACATCTGTCCCAAATTTCTTTGAAGGAACTGAGTGGCCTTCAGTTTTCCTGAGCAAATTGTCTTACTCTTTTCACTGGGTTACCTAGGAGGGCTTTTAAAAAAGAATCTTAAAGCGAAAATCAAATGAAATCAAGGAGAGAAACTGAAAAATCTTTTCCTCTATTAACATCTCAGGGCTGGAATAAGAATTTCCTCAGATGTAGAAAGAATATCAATTTAAGTAATTAAATATTTATAAGGTTGCTCACCACAGAGTTGCATAAAATGATTACAGCCTTTGGTGGTGTTATTGTATCATTTTGAAAATAGGATAATCATAGCCATTTCATAGCTCTTGTGAAGACCATATAAATTAATGTTTATAGCTACACAAATAGAAGGTAGATTTATTGTTATTCAGTTGAATATTAGATTGCGGCAGCACAGTGGATGGGTAACAGCATGGACTCCAGAGCAATACTCTCTGGGCTCAAACCCCAGCTCTGCCTCTCACTGTTTATTTAATCTTAGGCAAGTTTCTTAATCTGCCTGTGCTTTACTTGCATCATCTGTAAAAGTGGGAATAATAATGGGATCTACTTCATCTGGTTGTTGTAAGACTTACATGAGTTTGTATATGTAAGTGCTTAGTGTCTGAAATAGCATAAGCATGCTGCATGTTATTTCTTCTGCTCCTACTTTTGGTGCAGCTGTCGTGTTGTCGCTGTCCTTTGTGTTTTACCCTGTTCTGACTAACTGGCCTCTCTGGGGAAGGCTGGTTACAGACAAGGTTACAGACAAGGATGTCTTAAAGCAAATCCCAGGGTTCACATTCTCTGGATTTCTAGTCAGAGGTGAAATGACTGGGACTAGGTCACCAAGTCCCACAGAGACAGGACAGGAAAGGCCATGATCTGTGCCCAACAAGTGCGGGAAAGTGTATGTGAAAGCCATTTCTGTCACTACTGTGCACCAGCACTGCCCTGGGGCTGGGTCCTAAGGCTGCAGTTGGGGGTGGCGGGGGGAGCCCTGGAGACCTGAGGCCAAGGTGACAAGCCCATCACCTCACCTCCCTCTGAAGGATTTTAAAGCAAACTCTGGAAGAAGATTGCAAAAGAGCAAATATTGAAAACGTTTTAAAACAATTCTCTGAAATGACAAGGAAGTACAAATTCGATATTCAGATAAATAATGCTCTTTGTAGGTACAAATGACATACCAGGACTCTGAAGGACCCGTTGAGGAATCCTCTCCAGATAAGGCAGAGCTTCTGGTCCACCAGGGGACCATCAGCGAATCTAACAGTGACCAATCCAGCAGAGAGTCGATACACCATATGTGATGGGACTGAATCTGTGTCTACTTCATTAATTCTGTCAACCTTGTAGGAAGAAGTCAAATTATTCATGACACCAGTAAAACAAACTGGCATTTGGGCCCTGTATAGACAAGAGGACTGAGGTGCTGATTTTCAACTAGTTGCTTGGTTCCTATATAAACTAAACTATGTAGACACATTTCTTGTGCTTGAATATAGGCCTTTCTTTTCTTAAGAGAAAAAAACACTTAAAACTCAATGATGCTGCACATTTTTATTTATTTATTTTTTCTTTTGAGAAAAATCATTTATTTCAAAATTTTAAAAAGGGGAATATTTCCCTTGGATAGTGTTTCTCTAACTCCAGCCTGCCTCAGTGAGGCCCAGGGAGCTCACTGAAAAATGCAGATTTCTAGGCCCCACACTGAATAAATCAGCATCTTTGGCCTCTGGGAGAAAGTGGAAAGGTACATCAAAATGTGTCAGAGTAAGAAATGTCTTTCCAAAAAGTGAATGACATGTGGAGTGTTCCTTCTTTTACAAAATTAGAAAAAGAATCTTGGACTGAAACGTATTGTAGGTATAACTGTATTCAAAACTCGTTCCAAAACCTAACTCCGCATCAGTCTTTTTTGTTTGTTACATATTTCTGTTTGATTATAGAAGTTCTGTATTTTCACAAAATACAGATTTAATTATTTCTGAAGAAGAGCATAGTTTTATGGTAACTGCTTTTTTGGAATTAATTAGTATATAAATAAAGGAATGAATGCCTAGAAAAAAAATACAAGTACGAGTGGGAATATGTTAGCTGAAGACAGGATTCTTTTTTTCTCCCCTTTTAATGTGTATGTTTCACATAACAGGAAATCTTCTAGTTTATTTTTAGAAGGATGTAACATACATGCTTAAAGAAATAACCATAATCTGCTCTCTCACGAGAGTGTAATAAGGCCCACTGAAATTCCTAAATACTACATTTTCTGGAAAGTTCCAAGCAATCACAAAGATAGCCTAGTATGAAAAAAAGCAACCCCATCATAGAACATAGCTACCAAGATCTTTATATTTATAATCGCCATATATTCTATTACTTGAAATGAGGATTCTTAAGAGTAGAATATTCCTTGAATTTAAAAGGGCCCTTCTTCTACTTTTGATAAGTAAATCCTCAGGATCGCTCAAGGACAATACCTGTACACCCAGTTCCTCTCAGCTTTTTGGCACTGATCCTAATAGCCTTTCTGTCTTTCTGTCTAGTTTACATCTGAGTGTGAGGATGGCCTCCTTCCCTTACCTCCTCTATTATTCTCCAGCCTTTAAACACTTGTCAACTTTTTGACTGAGAAAAATCGAGTATGGTTACATTCAGAACAATTATTTTTTCTTGGAATAAAGTTGATACACAATATTTTATTGGCTTCGGATATACAACATAGTGATTCGATAATATACAAATTTCTAGATGCTTGCTATGGTAAGTGTAGTTACCCACTGTTACCATTGCAAGATATTACAACATTATTGGTTACATACTCTATGTTTTACTTCCATTCCTATGACTAAATTATTTTATAATTTGCAGTTTGTACCTCTTTATCCCTTTCACCTGTTACACCCCATTCAGAATTATCAATGTGTTTTTGATATGCCCCCAAATGGGTATAAATGTGCCCTATTTCTGCTGAAAGATTGAATACTTGGATGATAGGGTCAATAGAAATTATACCAGTAAGTCATTATGTTTGATAACTGAGCCATGTTAATCATTATTAAAAGATAATAAAAAATCATTATTCTTTTATAACTAAAAACCTTTTATAAGAAGTCTTTCCAGGTCTCATACAGCTTAAATTTAAAACTTTACATATTATTATCACTATTACCTAGGAAATGAGAGCCACATTCTGATGGATGCAGAGGACATCACTTAGATACATCCCAAAACAGATGGACGGAGAGGAGAAGTTATAGGAACAAATACTTGTATCTTTATTGATCCAATATCCTCATAATATAAGAAGGCTAATCGAAGAATTAAGTCATCTGAGGTCATGACTTCCATTTCTACTGCCCACAGATTGGATACTATGGAACAAGGAGGAAAATACTGCCAGAACAGTCAGGAGGCCTGGGTCCAATTCTGATTTTATAACCAACAAGCTCTATAGCATTAGGCAAATATTCAATCCTGTTGGATTCGGTTTCCCCCATTTGCAAAATAGATGGACTGGACTAAATAATCCCCAAATTCACCTCTAGTGTTAAAGCTATAAAACCTGCATGAGAGTTTCTGTTTATAACACATATATATGCATATGACTAAGGCTCTTCTCATTTCTTTCATTACAAAAATTCCAGATAAAGACCTTTTCTTCATGACTAACAATGAGCCAATTAACAGTAAGTAGGTGAGTAAACCATAACATTTTTCACTTTGTCCAACTGAATGACAAAAAAAACTCTATGTAGGTATTGGTTGTTTCAGAGAAATGCCTCCAGTCTCCAGGCATAGGGATGGAACAGCAGAAAAGATTTAGGTGTTTCTTAGTCAAACCAAACCCCACAAACAGAATTAGATTGCCACAAATGATAGAGATCTTGGAGCTATCTGTTCTGAAAGCTCTGGCAGGAAGGAGCTGGAGCTGTGTGCTGTCCCCAGAAGGTGCTTTGCAACAACAGCGGACAGTTTGCCTTGAAAAAAATCACTTTTATACTTTCAAAGTAGTTTACACAACGAAGTGAAAGTATCCGGAAGTGCTCTAGCTGCAGAAAGAAAGTATTATTCCACACTGAATGACCCACTGACTCAATTCTTTGCTGCCAAAGGAAGAGCCTTTATTCTTTAGGGTGTTAGAGAATGTAAAGAGAGCCATACCAGCTAATATGCACATTGAAGTGACATGAGTTTTCCTTTTGAAGTAAATGCACATAAGAACTCATGGGGTATGCATAGACACACTGTGGATGCAATCATTTCTATTCAATGCCCTAAAAATGTTGAGACGTACTGCTTCTCATTGGAGAAATGTTAAAAGTTTACCCGTCATCTTTGGTCTTTCTTATTTTTCCATAACCTCTGACTCAACTCAGCTGCTAAAGGCTTCAGAAGCTTCCCTTTAGATTTTTCTGTTGGAAAGGTGCCAGAGTCACATCAAGAATTAACTCTAGGGTTAATAAGCTCTAGTCAACATTCACCTGTACTTCCTGCCCTGCAAGCAAGTAAGTGGAAGGGGAATTGGGGTAAAGCTTCCCAGAGGCCCTGGGGATTCACTGACTTACTGAGTTGGATAGGAGTGTCAGGAGCCGGAGGGGATCAGGGAGGAGGAGGCAGTTTGTAACTACAGCCTCCATCAGAGGCATCACCACGGTAGGTCAGCGATCACATCCGCTTCCAAGATGACCAAGCCGGTGTCAAACTCAAGGGGCAGAAAAGTTGTTCTGCGACATATGCAAGCTGCAGTTCTGAATGATGCTGAAGATGAGATAGTTTCTGAGTGACAGTAAATACAAGACAGATTTGTTCCTAGGCAGCAGAACATTTGAGGACAGTCATGAAAGAATTTTCTCTGTCTTCTCACGTCTATCATCTACTAGTGGCTTCTGGAAAATAGTTAAGAAGTTATAGAAGCTTGAATTTTTCTCTTCTAGTTAACATTTTTAACACTTAAAAATTTTTGATTTCTCCTTATTAAAGTTCAATGATTAGTATCCTAAGGAATTATTAGCACAGGCAATATGCAGAAATGAATAATGATCCTCTTCAGAGAAATGATACTAGACAATCAGAGTGATACAGGCAAAAGATCTGTGTCCTTTAATAGAGCACTGTTGTCTGATTTAGTCATCTAGTTACAACATATTTTCAGTCACAAAGTAGTCTGTTATTTTGGAAGCCTTTCCATCTTGGTTATTTGCAGGTAGACAATAGCTTGGGTCTGTGCCAAGATGTAATTTCCATGGGCTTCATTCTACCATTACTTTGATAGCACTCGGAGTATAAGCTGTTGCACAATGAAGTTTACAAAAAGTCCTCTATAAAAAATAGTCCTGCAAGTCAGTTTATTCTAAATGAAACAACTAATCATTGTTCCTGAAGCAAAGCCTGGAAATGCTTGCCTTCTGGTCCTTCTGTATGCTGTTTCTCCCACCCAGACCGTGCTCTTGATATTCACAGCTGCATAGATACATCAGATTATTAATTAACCAATTAATTAATTCAAAGCACATTTATTGAAATTGTTTTCTATGCAAGGCGTAGTTCTACACGGTGGATGATGAACAAAACACACACAAATGCCTCCCTTCGTGGACCTTCCACCCCAGTGGAAAGAGATGAATGACATCAAGTTTCAACGGCAAAAGCTAGACAAGCCTTGGTGAGAGGAAGCCCAGGTTTAGGCCCTGTCTCTGCCACTGTGTCTCCAGCCCCCAAAGAAGAATTTCAGATTTGGGGTGTCAGAAATAAAAGCACACCAAAATGCTAGAGAGAGTGCAAAAGAGGGAGAAAGAAAATTCAGGGGGCCTGAGTAGAGCACCAACATCCTCTCCTCCATGGCTGCAGTACCCACTACGGGCCATCATATTTTACCAGACCGGAGAAATGCTCAGGATATAATGTTGACAACTACCCTGGCAACCTAAGTCCTTGAGGGTGATCCTAACAACTCCCCCTGGGACGTAGTGTTACTTCTGATCTACTGCGTTGGCCCAGGAAAGAAGCCTTTTCTACCGCACTTCACCGCAGAGCTTTACTCCACACAGCAGGGAACTGGGGCAGGATATTGACGCTGGATGACTCACCAGCCACAGGACAACAAGAATCCCATCGCTAGTGGTGAGTGGCGTGGTGATAACCCCTGGCATGCAGACCCCGGCAAAAGGTATTGGTGACACGTGAATGTTATGGGTACAATAATAATTATACGGATTATGGAGTGGCCTGCCTTTGTTGAGTACTCTTAGAAATCTGGGGAAGGGGTGAGAAAGCAATAAGCTCAGGCCACTGTCAACTTAAGGCACGCAGGGAAATCCCAAAGCACTCTCTGGCACACGAAGAAGCCCTTCATCTTTAACAGCCACGTAAGAGATTGCTGAAAATTAGACACAGGATCTGTATGTTATGGGACAGAGCTATAAAAGAATCTGTTTAGATTACACATTTAGGCTTTTTTATAGCTCTGCTTCATATCAAGGATCTTCACCTGGACTCCCTTAAAGAAAAGACTGAAAGAAAGGCCTATTGTAGGTGGTTTATTTTGAAATGTGAGCCCTATGAAGCAGGGGTGGGGGACAAGGATAGTAAAACAGGAGTGGGGAAAAAAGCACTCTGGATGACTCAGTCCAATAGGATTTTCACAAAAACCTTATGAAATGCCTCTCCGAACTCCTGTCCACTCAGGGAAGAATGGAAAAAGCATTCACCTATTGGCTCCTATCCCTGGTTAGTCCAGGGCTGCTTCATGGAGTGTTACCTTCCCTGCACCTCTGGATCATGCAGGAGTGGTTCTATCCAGTGTCCACAGGATGCCCCACTCCACGGGGTCAGTGAAGCCCCAGCACAGGAAGTAAGAGGCGAGACGTGGCCAGCTCACACATGTGCACAGCTGTCGAAGCCTTCATGTGAGTGCCTGAGGAGCACTGGCTGGCTGGAGTAAGAAGTGGGACCCAGACACTGTGAAGTCATGCACAGACTGTATCACAGGCAGTTAGAAAAGACAGTCTGAGGGGAACAGGAAATGATCAATTATGCCAAAATGCTGTAAGTAAGATGAAGGCTGAGAATGAACCTTCAGCAACATTGGAAGTCGTGTATTTAAGACCTGAATGTTCTCAAATGCACCTTGAATTCAGGTTGACCCAGACTGAACTCATAACTGCCCACTCTTCCTGCGGAGTCCTTTACCTCGTTAAATAGTGTCACCATCCATCCATCCATCTTTTCTTTTCCATTAATTTCACCCAATCAATAAACAGATCCTGTCAACTCTAACCTCTAAATTGCTCTAGGATCTATCCAGCCCTTGCCATGTACACAGCAGGTAATAGTCAGCTGGTAGGTGCCAGTACAGCTACAGACTGTACTGTTGCAGCCAGCTCCATTCTGATGGGCCTGCGGCCCTAGAGCACAGATGGTTAAGTGCTCTTAATATCATCCCTGTCTACCACCTCTTTCCCAGTACAGGCCGCCACCAATTGGAGCAATATTCCCTGCTCTTCCCACCTTCAGCCTCTGATTCATTCACTACTCATTGGCCAGAGTGATGTTTCTGAAATGCAGATTTATTTATATTACTGCCCTGCTTAAAACCCATTACTGGTTTCTTATGTTCTCTATGCCTAGAAAACTCTTCCTCTGTCTTTTCAACTGGCTAACTTGTACTCAGCCTTCAAGACTCAGATTAGGTGCCTGTTCCCCCACCTCCACCCCGTCTTCTCAATATACTGTACTTCCTTGAATGAGAACATGTTGGCCAACAGTGTCCCCTCCTTCATCTCATATTCTATCTGTAATCCACATCACTAAGCCTTTCACTCCACTGAAACCACACACGTCAAAGTCTCCATTTTGCTGAACCCAGTGATGAATCTGCTCTCATATTCTTTACTTCAGCAACACCTGGCATGATGGTCCCAACTTTCACTTTGAAGCACTTCGTTCCCTGGGCTTCCTAGACACTACATTGTCTCTGTTTTCTTCCTACTTCACTGTCAGCTCTTTCTCAACCTTCTTACCTCCTCACCAGACCTCTGAGTGTTGGAATCCTCAACCTTCTTCTCTTCTTTTGCTCATCTCCCCTTGGGCAATGTCATCTAGTCCAAGGCTCTATATACGTTTATATGTTGATGACTCCCAAATACATATCTCCAGATCTGACCTGTACACTGAGCTCTAAAAGTTCTATTTCATTGCTATTTGACATTTAGATGTCTCACAGGCATATTTCACTTAACATGCCTATAGTGACTTAAGTGGTGGACCTCCAGAATATGTCCACATCCTAACCTTTGGAAGCTGTAAACACGATGTTATTTGGAAAAAAGGGTCTTTGCAAATGTAGCTGAGTTAAGAATCTCAAGATGTGATCAGCCTGCATTATCTGAGTGGGCTCTAAATCCAGACAAATGTCCTTATAAGAGACAGAAGAAGAGAGACGTAGCCACAGAGAAGAAGGCCATGTAGAGATGGAGGCAGACTGGCATCTGGGCAGCCACAAGCCTTGGAACGCCTGGCACCCCTAGAAGCCGGAAGAGGCAAGAAACAGTTTCTTCCTTAGAGCCTCCGGAGGGAGCATGGCTCTGCCTACATCTGTGTTGCTGACTTCTGGCCTCCAAAATTTTAAGAAAATAAATTTCTGTTGTTTTAATCCACCAAGTTTATGGTAATTAGTTATAGCAGCCCCAGGAAATGCATATAATGCCCGAACAGAATTCTTGGTTTGCGCTGCCAAATCTCTTTCCTCCAAGTCTTTCTGCCTGTCGGCCGAGTGTGCTAAAATGCCCCTGTTCCTCCCGTCTGAAGCCCTAGGAGTTATTCTGGGTTCCTGTCTTTCTCTCCCACATCCATAAGCTTTATCCTCTCTATTTTGAAAAATGGCCCTAACCCTAATCACTCCCCAGCAAATCCACTGCTCCTACACGAGTTCAAGCTGCTGTCTTCTTTCTTCTAGATTCTTGCCTTATCCCCCTACATGGATTCCCTGTTTTCCCCATTCATGAACCTCTGGGGGGCACTCTTAAACTCGGCCCCCATCTCATCCTGATTACAACCTTCCAGAGGCTTCTCAAGTCCTTAGACTAACCACAGTATAAAAACGGACTCATGGACCCCGCATGACCTGGCCCTCACGACCACCCAGCTCACCCTCCTCCACTCTCCTTCTTGGTCATCCTGCTCCCACACTTGGGCCACCCTCAAAACCTGTCACAGAGTTTCGCACTTGCCACTTCTTCTGGGCACATTCTTCTTCAAAGTTCTTCCATGTCTGCTTCTCCCATCAATTAGACCTCTCTCCTCCAGAGCCTTCCCTGGACATCCTGTCTAAATGTGACCATGCATGTCTTTTTGTCATCTAGCCTGCTAAACTGATGAGTCTCTTCACAGTATTAATTATCTAAGATTATTGACAGTACAAGTTATCTAAAATTCCATTATTATATACTTACTCACTTATTGAGTGTCTCCACTGCTATAATGTAAGCTCTGTGAGAGAAAGGCCTTTTCCTGTTCATCAAATATCCTCAGGGCCTAGGGCAATGCTTGCTATAAAGTAGACCCTCAATATATATTTGTTGAATAATCAGACAAACGAATTTTAACTGCCTCTTTACCTATATTTAGCTCACCATAGAACCTAAGTATATGTGTTAAATCAATCGATGTACCCAGGAATGAATATTTTTTTGATTACCCCAGCTAGAAGAAATCTCTCCCTCCTCTGAACTCAACGTGTTACTTTATATGTCAACACTTTATTCTACCTTTGAGCCAATTCACTCAGAGATATATGCCATCTCTCTGATTGAATATAAACTCCTCAAGTTGAAGATGAGGCTCTCTTCCATCTTTATTTTCCACATAACATATTTTGTCACCCAATATAAAAAGTGTTACTGTAATGGATATTTGCTGATTCACTAAGTGAATGAATGAATGAATAAAAGAATGTCTACAAAGGACATGATCTGGTAACTTGTAGACTTCCACAGACTTTAGACTATTGAATCCTTCCAGACTTGTCCCAGATCTGTTATAGCTCTCCACCAAATCCACCACTTGAGGTATTAGAGAATAAAAAAACTTCATTTCTTCTCTCTGAGCATTGAATACCAGAGGCAGCAAGTAGCAAAACACTCATGATACCCATGGGCCCATTGGACTCTTTTTTGGCCACTAACTCACTTAATTTGTTGTAGTTTAGCACATTACAAGATTGTTCAAGAGTACTATAAATGATGTCAGACACCATCAGAAACCACTTCAGAAAATCATTGCCTGTAGCTGGATCAAAAGAGGAACACCTGGAAGCTAGCAATGCTAGAAAAACAGAATCAATCATTTTTTTCTTCTCTACCTCTTAGAGATTTGCACTTTTTTTTCCCTAAAGAATGTCTATATTTTCTTCAAGTTTAAACTTCTGAAATATATTCATAAAACATTTCTACAATAATAAAACACTGTGGTACCTGATTGAAGAGAAATTATCCTGGGTTCTCTCATAGGTTTTTAAAATTATTCTGGGCTATTTGCAGGTCATTGTGTTTATTCAGGTCATTTATACAGGTTATTCTATTTTGATACAGTTTTCAACACAAAGATAATTGTATTTATCGAAATCATCATTATCTTGAGTTTTCTCAAGATAACTTGAGGAAGTTGTATTGAGAAATAGATACATTTTATTGAACCCTATACATTTCCACTTAAATCTTTTAAGTTGACTCTAAAAAGCAATGTGGTAGTGTTTAACCACTTTAAACATACTAGTTTAGGTATGAATATGTTACGCTTGCATCTTTATCTTTTTTCTTTCTATCTCAGAAGAGGATTGCAAAAAAACTATTTGGTGGAATGGAGTTTTTATATGAATGATAATTAAAGCACCCTGATTTTAATCCAATAATTTTTTTATTGGAGTGTTCGATTAATCAGTACTGCCTACTCTGGGCCTCATGAAATGATAAATACAGTCAAGATCACAATGCTTGTCCTGTTAAGGTACCTGGAAAAAGAAACTCACACTAAATTGTGATTAGATTCAACCAACATGCGACAGTACATGTATCAATAGCAGCTCCCCTTACCGAAGAGAAAAGAAAGCTGAGCTTTCTTGAAGTAGTGTGGGAAAAGGACATGAGATGTGGGAAAAATTAAGACTTTTTTGGTCATCTTTATAGCTTGGACGTGGTTTATCTGAAATTTTGTGAACTTGATATGGTATTGTATTAATGCATCAAGGCTGCAGAGTTCAAAAAGAGATGGTTTGTTTGAAATTATGGCACCAAAATGTGTTTCCACTTAAGATTTTACAAAACAAATGCTTTGGAGATTTGGAGAAGGGTACAGCATGGAAAGAAAGAACTTCAAATTTTATTTTAACATTTAGTTCTGAGTACTCAGAGGAATTCATTCCCAGTACACTATGACAATCACGTATGTCAATCCCCTTTTGGATTCATCTTGGTCTTGAATGGAAATTCCAAAAAAATGGCCAGGAGGGCTTTGTTCCTTGGAAAAATGGACCTGCTTGGCCCTGGAGACACTTCTTAAAAGATTGTTACTTTCTTGAAATGTTACTAGGCTGAAATAGATTATGAATTATATCTTGGCCTCCCTCCTTTGTTGAAAAAGTGTAAAACTGCAGAATTAACCAACTGATCAAAAATATTTCCAAGTGGACAATTTTGTCTCATTTCCTACTTTATATTAAGTGATTTGCAATATAATGGATAAGGAAAATTGTCTGTTATGGAGAGGGGAGCGCTTTGTTGAGGTTGGTGTTCCTTATTCATTACTTCGCTTCTACACCATTCACAGAGGGACTAGGGGAGGAAACAGTGACCTGTCCACATACCTGAGCAGGAGAAATGACGAGGGAACATGTGTACTTTGACAAATCAGTTCTGCTAAGGATACCTCTCATACTCTTCAGAATCATTCCCCTATCATTTAGCTTTGTAGAGATGTATTTCCTAAACTTGTCATTCATATATGACCTTCAGAATTTTTGATATATTCATATCACTATCTTGTTAGTTCCCTAATCCTCATTAGCACACGTGACACTCTTTAAAAAAAAAAAACTTCAATAAATTTAAGGGAAATTTCTTTCACTACCATATATAGATGTGCTGCTTACATATATATTTTTATATATTATTTATGTATTTTCATGTATTATATATTTTTTCTGAAACATTACATATTAAGTATATAAATATTTACAAAAAAGTGTGCCACCTGAAAGCATCTCTTTACATCCAAAGGATCCAAAGATTTTTTAAAAGAAAGTTGGGAGGCTTAAGCGTAGAAACTTCTCCAAACCCACGAAACCCAGAAAATAAACTTATTTTCTCGTTAGTGATGTCCAACTTTGCTTGATGACTCCCTCCTTTTTTTCTGTTCTCTTCTGTGGTGACTTTCTCCAGCATCCCTTCCAAGAGCCTCATTTCTCCCTCTCTCCATCCCTCCCCTTGCACACCTCATAGAAATCACACATAACCTTTGCTTCCAGGCACACTCCCATGCCCAAAGGAGAGGAAACAGTTGGTTATACAAAAACCTTGTTTCATGGCTGAGGAAAGGATCCCCAAATCCTCCTCAACTTCCCTGTCAGCCCTGATACTGTGTGTTAAGTACTTGTGGTCACCAAAATACCGGAGACATGAAATCTTATTTTTAAATTATACTTAAAACTCTTTTTAGTATATTAGCTAAAATTGTGAATGAAGACAAACTTAGACAGAGACAGGAAATACACCTTGTTAAAAAATTGTACCCAAGGCTCTGTTTTTCCCTCGGCAATTGCTCAGCTCTCCATTTCACCTCATTTGAGTACATAGAAAGCTATGGCTGGATCTAGAGATACAACACTTCTCAACTACTAATACAGAAAAATTAAAAATGTGTATCATTTATCCTCTTCAGTTTTCTTAATTCATCTAGAAAATTGGCTGCACAATAAAACCAGGACTTTTTTCCTTTGTTGTGATTTGATTTGCTTTTAAGATAAAGGTTAGACCTAAAAGGTATGCTAAAAATAAGCGGTTTAAAGTGTTTTAAGCTCAATACTCTTAAACTTAACATTTATTTTCTGTTTGGCAGGTTCACTGACACTTTGATGACTTGATGCATCATACAGGAGGTTTTGATAGGCTACAAGGATCCTATTTCAAATAAACCTTAAATAAAATATATTCTTCTCATTAAAAAGTATCAATTCAGTCATAAGACAACTGCATCCACCACACTGGTCCTCAGCTCCCCCATTTGTAAAAGACATGAATCCAATGAGGGGGTCTCCAACCCGCTTCCAGCTCCAGAAGTTTCTAACTCCAAGATCCTATTTTCCAAAGATATCAAATATTGTACTTTAGTGTGGACAAGATAACTAAAGAAGCAAAAACAAGTTAAAATATTAGAAAAATCATGTATTTCTTTGTTTATTAATAAGTTGTGGACCCTACACTAAATACTTGCATATTCACAATTTCTTACCTTAAAATGATCTCATAGTCTAATAACTAGCCCATTTAAGTGTCATTTAAAAGTCTTTAATTAAGAATAAAACAGCTATTCAGTGTTGCCACGTACCAATATTGTATTCTGTGAACAAAAACTTAGTGAATTAAACTGTTGTCATCATGTATCTTATTCCAGAGCTTGAGTCCAGCCTGAGACAGATATATATGGCCGCATATCTTTAACATTTAAAATATTCAGCTGTGTCTCTTTCTGATTTGGCTTAAGGCTTTAATGGTAATACACCATTTGATAGGCTTCTTAAACTAAAAAATCTAGTGTACATAAAATACAAACTATTTACCCTAAATAAAGACTCAGAGGGAAAGAAGAAATGTCATTCTTTCAGCTGAAAAAGGACAGATGAGTTGACAGAGTTCTAATTAGGGCTGAGACCTAACACGAGTTTGGGATGGGATGAGGTGAGTGGGGCTTGGGGGTGGTCTGTAGGAGTCCCTTATGGCCTAAGCTGGGGCCTCAAATTGTCACTTTGGAGGTTATTTCTAAAGGACATCAAACATACTATTATTCCACGTATTTCATATTATAAGTATTAATTTGTTAAATATAATCATTTAACATTCACTAAAATTTGGGTAAACTGATTTTACCATTTCTTGTTTTTTTATATATATTCAGAAGCCTGGAGAAATTCAAGTGGCTTGATTGTAGCCTTATTCTTGGTTTCTGAATATGTGCACATAGATGATCATCAGAGACCCATGAAAGCTTGGATGTTTGAATATTTCACTCACTGCTATAATTTCAGGGCCTAAAACAGTCCCTGGCACACAGTAAACACTCAATCTAAATTTGACAAATAAATGAATGAATGAATGAAGAGGATGGGTATTTTTTCAAATTTCTGCTCTTAATATGTCCATCCTCCATCTCTCTCAACTGGACTTGGGGAAAACCTGCAGGGATTAACTGAAAAACAATGTAATCTTTTAGTCTTTCTATAGGATATCTCTCAAATTGTGTCCTCATCTTTAAGACAGCAAAAGGTGAATGAGCAAATACTCAAAATAAGCTAGGCAGTGGCAGAAAATAGATAGCCAAATAAATAAGGATGTAATTCTTTCTTCTTGACTCTTGAATTCTCCCATATCCAAGGCTATTTATACTAGGCAGAAGAAAATGAATGAATGAATGAATGAATGAAGCTGGGAAAAGCTATTTTATCTCCCCTTTGGAAACTTAATGATTATATTAATAATTACTGCTAATTATTAGTATAAGCTAAAATGTACAAGTTGCTTATTTTGTGTCAGGCTCTGTTCTGAAGGCTTCATATGTATTGACTCAAGTAATTCTTACAACTACCCTGAGAGAGATGCCCTTTCTGACTCTTATTTTGTGGATGTGGAAACTGAAGTACAGAGAAATGAAGTGACTTGACAGTCAGTGGTGGAGTCAAGATTCAAGCCAAGCAGGAACTGGGGACTCTACATTCCCAACCGCTCTGGTCTACTGCCTCCGAGACCCAGCAAAGAAACATCTGTAGCTCTCTTTAATCCAGTTTCCCAAACTTATTTGACCACAACGTACCTATCAATGTGTCTGGAACATAATTTGGCAAACACTGAGGCAGAATATTTCTTTGGTGTCTTCCAAGTCATGTTGTAATAAGAAAATGAGTTTAATCAGAAATGTTCTGATTTTAGGAGAAAGTTAACAGGGGCATTTGAATTCTTATGTTCTCCATGCCACATAACTCAACTATCAAACAAGGGAAGGAGGCAAAATGTTCTTTGCCAGTTTTTAACAATGAAACTTCCTTGACCAATATTTGTGAGATACAAACCGAATAGAACTATTCAAAATGTGCATCCCTGTCAAAACAATGTGACAAATGATACCGTGAAGGTCATGAGGAAATAATGCTAAGAAATATTCAGTTCTCCAAAGTAATTGAAACCTGGGCTTTGCCATGAGCCATTCGAGCTGCCAGGGTCCTTCTCCCAGCCACCAGCAGGATCTAAATGGACCCCAGTGCAAAGTCTAATGCAGAAACTGATTGCTTGCACATGCCTGCATGTGAGCTTGAGTAAGGGAAGTGGGTGTGGCTAGGTAAGGATGTATTTCTTTAGAGAGTGAGGAAGGTGAGCTCACCCTTATGAAAGACACACAGTCCAGGTCTGCTGCTGAGAACAGGGAGTTTTGAGAATCTTGGGCTGTATTTTGAATAAGATGGAGTTTAAGGCGGGGAAGGGTGGCAGGTGGGAATGATGGAAGAGCAAGGCCCACAGGTAGGAAAGGAAGCTGCCAAGTCACTGTACCTTCACTCTCAGCTACCCAAGATGGACATCAATGCCAGCCTTGTCCTAAATGGAAGATCTGGTCAAGCAAAGCCTCTTGCAACACACGGATGGCTTTGACTTAGTTACACCAATACTCACAAGGGAAGGAGTGTGGATTCACAAGGAAAGGGCTTGGTGAGCTGAGGTTGTCTGAGTTTTCCTTGGAGCTTTTTTATTAAAATTCTGATTGTTGCTGGTCTACAAACCAGATAGTATCAGAAGCCAGAATATACATCTATGTTTTGTAAAGCACAGCATGCACACTGGACTGTGAACCATGTTTTTTCAAATAAGGAGTAGAGGAAAACTGGTTTTTAATTATTTCACTACTAAGCTCTAAAGTTTATTTTACTAAATATCACTTTTAATGTTATAAATTGACATAACTTTTGAACAAAGAAAATATGTTGATGACTGTAAAGAATCACACGCATATCCATTCTCATAGTCTTCCAAAGATAAAGGTACAATATGAGATACATCACTGGAATAATACATAATGGAATCCTTGAATGGTTCAATGGATGGCTTGAATTAATAAAAACATAGGGAAATTATTCTTTAAAACCATGAATTTACAACTACAAAGCCTATTTTGACTTGCTATTATTAATACAATAAGAGGTTTTACTTTGACCTTAGAATCATAAACGTGGAAAACATTAGCAGTATTATATTGACATGCTCTGAGCCTCTCTTTTTCTGCATTAAACTGAGGCTTCTGATAAGTTTGGAGGAGCCCCTGTGGCACCAAATAAAACTAAACAATTCGTACAGACCAAGATCAAGGAGGTCTAGTGAACCAAAAGATCCCAGCTCCTCGATAAAAGAAGTCTGTCTGAAACACTGGCAATAATTAATGTTTTAAAAATGTTTAATTTAGGAAATCATTCTTTGTAAAAATAAATATTAACCTTTTAGAAAATCTTTCCTGTATAATAAGCTATACAGCAGGGTTTTCAAAGACATTTCAGACTCATGTTGATAAAAATGTCTTCATATTATTAACTTAGCCTTTTTCCTTTAGCCAGGACACATTTAAACTGTCCAAGAATGAATTAGAAGGCTATAGGTGTTTTTAATATAATAGTACATCCCCTATAATAACTAAGCCACCTTTTAAAACATTATAATTTTTCCTAGAGATATTTAATACTTAAATTTGGGTTTTGGCAACATAAAATAAAATGAAAAGTTTGTCCTCCAGGTTGTCAATTAGTCTTTTCTGGAGCAATACAGTGGCAATTTGCTGGGAGCTGGGAGTTTTGCAAGGCTACTCTGTAACATTGCAACAGGAAAAAACGCATGTGGAGTCATAGATTGAAGAAGAAGACACAGTGCTGTCTTTCTCTGGCTTTTCAGTCTATAGGCCAATAGCCGTGAATCATGCCTGGGATGGACCATACTCCATAGACAGGTTTATACAAAGAGACGTAGCTAGGAAGCACTTGTAACTGGTCATCTGGTGGTGATACCCCAAGCGAGCATTTAATACTAGCCTTCTCCAAATAGGATAACAGGGTAGAAACTTGGTTTGAAGCCTGCCACTGTCTGAAAAGAGCTCGCACAGATCCAAATGCCTATAAATGTTGCTGACCACCCTTCAGCTCAGTCTTTTGACATCACATTTTCTTAGACTTTCTGCTGAAAGTACCACTTCTAGTATTCTTTAAGGATTTGTTACCAATTTACTCTTTTTTTGCCCAATTCTTTATTTATGGCTAATGTATTTTGAACCTGAATTTCTCCTCATAGTATAGGAATCCTCTCTCAGCATCTTCACTTCACTTCCGCACACTGAATACAGTTCAGAGGACATAGTCCTGCGATTCCTATTAAAAAGGAGGATTTCAGCAAATCATGTGGTTGAAGTGTTAAACAGTTTATCAAAGTTTGGCTTTTAGTTCAGTTTTAATTCTGTGGTCCCTTTGCCCTAGCTATTTGCTGCCAACAGGTCAGTGCAGTTCAATTATGTGTCAATTCATTGAGCACTTCTCAAAAGTTTAAAACACATGCAAATGTTCATATTGTGGTGGGCTGATTAACTAAGGGGTGAATTAGGCAAAACAGAAGGCTGGATTGAAAATATGTTAGGAGAAAAACCCACCTCATTGTTTATAAAGCACAAGATAGTCAATACAATTAGATTTGTGGCTTGAAATATGCAAGTTACAAGATATTTTTATTTTGTAAAGTCAGAATATGGTGAAACCTATGACATTGTGGTCTGGCTAATCACTGCAGTTGCAGAAAAACTGAAAGTAAATGAAAGCTTTAAGAGAAAAAAAAAAATCCCTAAACTGTGGGAACCATCTCATGCATCCTGGTCATTGATAGTATTAGACAAAATTAATGGAAACTAGTTGATTTTTAGTAAATTGCTCATTTGACAGATTGGTTTTCCAGCAAGCTGATTTTTCCCCTTTCCCTTTCTGAATGTGTGTACCACAAATATCAATCAATGTAGAAGTTTAAGCAAGAAGGTAAGCACATTGGGGAACTGTGAGTTATTCGATTGCATATCATCTCGACTGTTGAAAATTAGGGACAACCTCTCAGTCAGATAACATGATATGATACACTTGCCATCTGAAGAGATGTTCAAGTTAGAAAAATTTGGAGCTTAACTGAGGTTACTAGTGACAAATCTAATCTCAATGGGAACATTTTTTTGTGTTATGTATTAACTAGAAGGATAGCTTTATTCAGCTGGACATTTTAAAGCACTCAGTAAAACAGCTACTGGACATTTAACATTTTTCCCTCTTGAAAACAAATTTATCTTTATAAGGGTTTGAAGTGATAAATATACTGAATGTAAATGAATACTTGACAGTGACTTCACATGGTTATCCAGCCTGCAGCATTAATGTGTAATAAATAGATGTTTTAAATATTTGCTCCTAGAGGTCTCTTCTTGAACTTAAGCATAAGTTATCTAAACAGTTGAAAAAAGATTTATAGTTATGAAGAGGCCTGTATGTCAGGGAAAGTTTTATGATATGTTCCATAATAAATTAGCAATAAATGGATGCAGGTGACTGTGGAATTTATGACCTTTAATGTTTTAATACTGCACTAAAGAAAAACTAATTATTAAGGTCCTAAAGGGTAATATAAGAATACCATCTACAAATTGTCAAATTAAGCTGTTAGTGCTAGGTATTTGAGATAGATGCTTTTTATGTGGCTCAACCACAGAGGCAGATGCATATAAATACAAGAAAACTCAATGCCATTAAGTTGTAGAAAAGCAACAGGTCAGATTTTCTAGCTGAAGCTAAAGAATTACTTCCAAAATTTCTTCTTTGGCTTGAAACTAATTATTTCAACACTTCAGTGAACTGCTATTTATACTGCAAAAAATGGCTAATTTCATTAGATTCTTTCACAGCACTTATTGCACATTTCCCTCCACGTGCCCATGAAGATGTTTGAATATAAAGAGGTTTCCAGAAAAAGTTATCTGACTAAAAATCAAATTTAAGCTACTTGAGGGTTCTCAACTGTCCTTTCCGTAAGAAATTTCAATTAAAGCTCTTGTTGTGGTAAGGCATCTCCACTTTCATCTTCAGTTTCTCATAAGAAAAAAAGAACTCGCCCTTTTATGCCTAATTTGAACCTCACCAGGAGGTAGATGAGTTTATTTCCTAGAGGGAAGAGGCTATTGTAAAAGTCACCCTCTAAAGCGATCTTCCGGTTTCCAATCTCCCAGTTTTTTAATCCATTCTCCACACTGACACCAGAATGGTCTTTATTTTTAGGGGAAAATGTGATTATATCACATCTCTACTTAAAATCCTTTAACAGGCTCCAACTGCTTAACCCCAGCTGTAAGCACAGCCAATCCCCTGGGACCCGGTCCCACCCGTCTCTCCGGACTCATTCCCTCCCGGACCTTGGGTGTGTGACGGGCCACAGGCCTGGTCTGCGTGGCTTGCCCAAGACTGAGTTATTTCACCCTTTGCTTCTATGAACTGAACACCCTTTCTCTTCATTCTTCCATTTCTTACAAGGGCCAGCTCAAGCACCACTTGCTGTGACCTGTCACAGATACAACAATTGTCCCATCAGATCCATTGCTTTCTCAGTGTCTCCATGTCATCGTTTTCCTTGCATTATGGAAAATTGTGTAGGTGTTTGTCTTGTTACTAAATTGAAAACCGTGGAAGGCAGGGACCTCCTTTTTCTGCATCTTTTCATTTGCAGCATCTGAGTGTGTAGGGATGTCATAATGCTCCGCTCAGTTTTATTGAAGTAAAAAGCTGAGGAAAGTGACTTGAGGAGGAAAAGGTGATTATGAGCTTAAGACACGGGTCAGCAAATCTTATTTCCTTGTCAGCCCAGAGTTCAGGGGAAGTCTTGGAGAGAAACCAAGTTAGCCCTTTTTGTCTGCTTCCCCATTTCCTTTAGAGGCTACTAAATAAAAGCATAGAAAAGAATATACATTATCTGAGATTGAAAAGTATTTATGTGTGGAGAAATTAATAAGGAAATTTTAACTATACTAATAGGGAAAATCAGGTGAGCTCTTTAAATCTGTGAGACTGCTGTTTTACAGAGAAAAGGATTTCAAACTAGCATCAGAAGACTGAAGTGGACTTTCCCCTTACTCTACTGTCTGGTGGAAAGTGTTTACTTTTTCTTACTGTTCCCACCTCTGTAAAAATGGGGATAATAATTGATACTTACCAATGTTTCTATGTGGATTAAAGAAGATAATATAAATGAAATTGTAACAATACCAACAGTTTATTGAAGGTATACTATATGATAGGCTCTGTGCTTTATATAAATTATCTTAATTTCTAAAAGTGTACATGTATGTGTAGCCATCCTGTTTATCACATAGATATTCGCGCTTTTTCTAAACAGTCATGAGTAGTTTGACTTCTTCAGGCTTTGTAATATCAGATTCTGAGGCACGAGGTGTGCTTACTGGATGTCTTTCCCTTAGACAAAAAACACCCCATAAACGATTCTAGTGAATGCAAGTGGCTAGTGTTTAGTATTTTAGCCATATGCTTCCTTAAATACAGGCCAGCTTTAGTCAAAACTGTGAAAAAGGCAAAGATTGATGTCATTTCCATACTGTGGTCCCTCTCTCCCTTGTACCCACTGGCAAGACTAGAGTGTCTCTGCCCCAGGAGCCTTCCTGGCCCACACAAGGACTTCATATCTGGTGCTTGAAAATGGCCTCTTCTTTCCCCGACCTAGTAAATGATCCAGAGAAGCTGATGAAACTAATTCACCCCATGGCAAACTGTAGGTGTCTTTCTGGGTGGGATTTTATAAGTTTAAAGAAGGATACAAATGAAATAATCTATTTAGTTAAAAGTTCTTAGTTTAAGACTAATCCAGAGGGAGAATTTATTGTGAATCGATGACACTACACCTTTATTATCCTTCATTCTCTTGATCCTCTTTCTAAAGGAATTTTTACCCAAATCATTTATGTTTTAGGCCCCTCAAAACTTGGAATAACCCCTAAATGAGTCTTATCTAAAAGGTTCCGGCACCATTCTTCTCTGCAGGTGGCTTTGTCTTTGGGATTGGTTCACTTTCTTCCCAACCATTTCCCACGACGATCTTTGATTCACTATACATGCCTTGGGTAAATGTAAGGACTTACAGGGCAGTAATGGTTATCACCAGACACACCAACTATTACACCAGCTCTCACTGGCTCAAAGCGCACCCTCCAACTCCAACTCCTGGAAAATTCCATCCTTCGCCTCTGAGTTTAAAAGAATATGTTTATGATCACTCTGCTAATAAAATAAATTATTAAAAATATACAATGTAACCTTGTATGTTTCTTTGTAGTGATGGAACAGCTCTTTGTAGGATGGAGATGGTGGTTGTGTGAATCTATACATATGATAAAATTTCATAATACTATACATCAAAAAAAAGGTGCATATAAAAACTGATAAAATCTGAATAGGGTCTCTAGTTTAGTTAATAACATTGTACACAAATATCAGGGTCATAAGGTACTATGGTTATAAAAGTTGTTCTCTTTGGGGAAAGCCAAGTGAACTCTCTATACTAATTTTATAACTTTCTTGTGGTTCTTAAATGATAGAAATATAAAAGATTGAGAATGTATAATGGATTATTTCTAAACTTATCTGAATAGTCTTCTCAAGTTTGGGGCTTAGTTGGCAAAACTGACTAACTGGGAGAAACCGATGTTAAGACACTGGCTTCACTCTACTAAGGCTGCTGCCCTCTTCCAAAAAATGGAAGACTGAACAACAAATAATGTCAAAAACTCTCCATTTTTAAGAACACTTTGTTTTAATTGATATTCCAATGTAAAATAAGAAGTCTGGTTTTCTTTCACACATCTGCCTTTCCCTAAGTGCCAGAAAGGTGGATGGCAAATTTTGGGGGGGAATATCCTGCTGCCACCCACTTTCTCACCTATCACGAAGTACATGCAAGAGTCAGGAAGCTCTCTGAAGGCTGGAGGTGCAACAGGCAGATCTTACGCGGGGTGGTTCAAAGAGGATGCTTCTACTGAGCAGAAGGTTAGACTAGCTCTGTGATTCCTAAGACACACAGACGGTGCTGCCATGATACGAAGATTTCTGCTGCCTGCTGCTAGATAAGGAAAGCAAGAAGAATCAAGTGTGCAGGTCATTGTGTAGCTGAGGTATCCGTTTTGGCAAAGGACCAATTTTTTATCCCAGTATGTTCTTTGAATTTTGTTTGTGCATGTTGAGGTTTATTATAAACCCCCATTTGATTTATACTGTGTTTTATGAAATGGTGATAGTAGTAGATAATTGTTGTTTAAACTTCTTGGCAAAATCAAAAACTGGCATTTCTAAGTCACTGTCCCCATTTGTTTTCCTTCCAATCTCACTGATTTGTAAAATTCAATATCCAAGAACTGAATTAAATGTCTTTAAAGCATTTTTAAATTCTAATAATTGTTCATTTGCTTAGTTGTTTATTTGGGGCCTATTGTTTGCAAGACGCACTCTTGGGCATTATGGGATTCTGCCCTCTGAACACTAAAGATGACAGGTGTAGCAGTAATGCTAATACAAGGTGGGAAGTGAAATGTGCTGTGCAAAGTTTGGAAAATGAGCTGAAAATTTATTCTGACACCTATAAATACAGACAAAGGCAGAAAAACTGAGAACGGAGATGCCAAGTGGCATGAAATTCACTGGCTAGACCTTTTGATGGAAAGGGAGCCTCATATCAAGGCTGACAGGAGTGAAGGCTGCAGGAAGGCAAAGGTTGGCCAGCTTGGAATAAACACGCACTATTCTGGAGCAAGTTTAAAGGGGCTCAGACATGAACCAGAGCATGTGTCTTCTGGGAATCCTCATAACACAAAGGAATTAAAGTCATTTATCTCTGTACCTTCATGCAGTTTAGCAAGGACACTTTTTTACATGCTGAATTTGCAAAAAATATTGAGTCCAACCACAGAATTATTTGATGGTAGATTTTTAAAGTTGAGTCCTTAGTGACAGTAAAACTTCTTTAAAAAGCAGCATCTCAGTACAGAGATTTGTATAAATGAGCAAAAGGAAAAAGAAAAGCAAGCAAACAAGAAAATATGAAAGGAAAAACAAATCACCAAAGTTACCACTGCAAGACTAGGGGGAGGAGAGCAGAGAAAGGTTGATGACGGAAGAGAGTCAGAAATTCATGCATTGAGTGGAAGGTTTGGTTTTCTCACTTCTGATTGTCATTTACAGCCTTGTTCATGAACCTGTAAACAGCTGTGAGTTTGGAAGTTCCAGTGTAGTGGTTGTATTTGTTTTAGTGTCTACACAAGTGAAATTCCAATAGTCAGACATTAATTATGCTCAATATTTTGTCCAGTACATTTTTAGGAGTTTTAAAGCTTTGTCTGTTGGTTTCCCTCAGTTTCTGAGGCTTATAATCTTGAAGCTATGTTACAGAGGCTATGTTATAAACATAACTATTTCCTATATCACTGAGCATCATACTCTACAATACATCTTTCTACTATGGTTATTTATAGTGCCAGGAACTGATAATTCAGTTCTCTACTCATTACTTTTTTCCCTAATGACATCTAGGTCTATTTCAAATGTGTGGGCAGTATTTCTTATCTATTGCTGTGTAACAAACTACTGCAATGTAGCAGCTTAACACAATGCACATTTATTATCTTAACCCTAAGGACTTTCTTGTGATTTGGGAGTCTGGATATAGCTTCTCTGGATCCACTGTTAAGAGTCTAGCAAAGCTCAAATTAAAGTATAGGCCCGGCTGTGTTTTCATCTGGAAATCTGACTGAGGAAGAATTTGCTTCCATGCTCACTCAGGTTGTTGG
Organism: Manis pentadactyla; assembly: GCF_030020395.1. NCBI lineage: Eukaryota > Metazoa > Chordata > Mammalia > Pholidota > Manidae > Manis > Manis pentadactyla. The sequence goes on along the minus strand of NC_080026.1, from coordinate 128,306,933 downwards.
AGAATTCATTTTCTGGCCTATGTGACAGAGGCCCTCAGTTCTTAGAAAGAACAACCAAAAAAAAAAACAGACAGAGAAAATATTGGTAACATATGTAACAGAGAGAGAATTAGTATCCAAAATACACAAAAAGCTTCAACAAATCACTAAGGAAAAAAACAAACACCCCCACCCACCCGCCAAAATGAACAAAATATGAACAGGCAACTCACAAAGTACCTGTATATTCAATACAGAGCCAAATCATCAGTTGGCCTAGTAAATAAGTAAATAAATGAACAAAATAGCAATAAGATATAAATGTCTATTCACCCTTGTAAAGATAAAACAAAATCGGAAATTTCAAGAATTTTCAAGGATGTGAGAAGAAGGGCGCTTACAGTTTGTGAAAAGAAAAGCTTTTGGAAGGCAATTTAGCAAAAACATATACATTTTTAAAAAATGTTTACTATTTGACCCAGCAATTTCATTTCTGGGAAACTACCCTTAAGAAATACTCCCACTTTTTAGAAAGTAGTACAGAAGGAAGTTCACTGTTGGCTTTTTATCAGTAAAATACTGGAAATAACTTAAATGTATTATAACAGAAAACAGAATTACGATAGAGCCATGCTGTGAAATTCTATTACCTGATAATAGGAAAGCAGTTGATGTGTACTTGCCTAAAAACTGCTCTATGACGTATTGAGTGAAAAATACCTGAAGAACAACATATAAATTACGATCTTCTGTATATGACAACAACATATGTACAGACATGTACATATATGGGAGAAACACACCGAAAGGAGGCAGAAAGCATGCACCACCAGCTGGGGACCACCCACACCTTTCAGTGGGATGGAAGAGTAGGAGGTGATCATGTTTTGTCTTGTGTGACTTGATTTCACTTGGCTCATGTGCACGGAGCGTGCACAATGAGAACAGAAATAAATGAGATGCAAAAAACATTTCAATAATTAGAAAATAATTAATATTTTAAAAACCAACCACCTAAATTTACTTTTGTCTTTCCTTGCTCCTCCTTGCTGATTCAGCTAATTTTCTGGCATATGATAAATGTAAACAAGTGATTTAAAATTAAGGGGGAAGTTCTAGTATCTGTCAATCAATCACCTCTCTCCCTACCTAACAATTCTCTACCCCTGTTATTTATATTCTCGGCCTTTCCTAAGTATTTGTACAGCCCTTCATGCCAGTTCTAAAATGTATCTGTTTTCCCCTTCAGAAGGTTTATTTTTCAAAATCCTGAAGTGACAAGAATAGAATGGAAAACAACGAGAATACAATAACAAAAATAACAATAAAAATAGAACCCCTGTGTCAAAATATGGCTTCAGAATTTCAGCATCATCTGAAAAACCTTTTTGCCTGTGTGTCACTTCCATGTATGAAAGGCTCAGTAGCTCTGTTTTCTTAGCAAAATGATAAGCTGCAAGGGGTTCACTATATAATTCTGATTTATGTAACAAATTTTTTAACATGACACTTTTGGCTGAGATGAGTGTTCATTGCTATGGTTGGTGCATTCTATTATGATACAAGCAACATTTTTTTAAAAGCTAATATTTCTTTTGTATCAAAAAATGCAACTAAAGAGCTTAAAAATTAAACAAAAAATTAGAAACATATGGCTTTGGGTCTTTGGATTTGATTGGGTAAATATGTATATAAATTATACTTAGACCTGATGGTCCTCTTTGAGCATTTTTGCTTTATGATTACCTCAAGCCAGTGTAGTGCCTTGTAAAAATGTACCTTTGCTGCAGCCATTCCATAAACTCTGTGAAATAAAACACATCTTTCGGGCTCAGTGAAGCTCAGAAAATCTGGGTCTTCGCTTCTATAAATGTATCATATTGCATTTACTGGCTAATAAAGTCTCAAAGAACAAGATTGCCCTTCTTTTCACAACTTGATCCTTTACAAATTTACAAATGTAATGCTTTAACCTACTTGAACCCAACTCTGGCTCCCCGAGGGAAGATGCTAACCAAGTGTATGTGTCTGTTCTGGGTTAGCTGGGCCTGGGCGAGTGGCGGCCAGCCAGTGTCAGGAGAGGGCGGCCAGATGCCTGAGGGATTCAGCTGGCCTCCTGGTCTCCGCTAGGGGTTTGCATAGCCTGAGGTAATGAGTCAAAACAGGAAGGCCAAAGGAGAGAGTGGACACTGAGGAGACAAAAACAAGGACCTGGTACTGGCATGTTAGGTCACAGGCAAGGGCAAGCGCTTATCAAGGTGGAGGCCAGCTCCCCGAAAGCCAAACAGAGATAAAACCAAACAAATAGGTGACATTCTTCTGAACCAAGGTATTTGTTCCTTCTTAGCCATCAAATGCTTGGAGAAAAATTTCTCTGCAGAGCCTCCGTATTTAAAAAATCCTAGCCATCTTACACCTGAAGAGGGGTGTGACGTTCGGGTGACCTTGTGTGTGTGTGTGGGTGGGTGTCTTGTAACAAAAAGCTCTTACTGAAAGCCCACTTAGAACAAGTCATTTCAGTTTACCTCTTGTTCAAAGGTATAGTTGAGGAAAAAAGGCTCCAAAGGCGGTAAATATATGAGAAACTGTAACAACATTGCAGGCAGCGACTTGAATGTGACCTTGTCTAAAAATGGACAAGGGGTGAAATGTTTTGTCTACACTAGTCAAAGCATTCTGAAGTTGAAACAGTAAAACAATGAGTTTGCACAGGAAGTAGACAGTAGGTGGAGGAAAGTAAAGACCAAAGAGAGAAGAAATGAGGAAGAAAAGGGAAGGCTCAAGCATTGGCTCTCAGAAGCAGCGGCACCCTTCCCTGCTGCAACCTTAAAGGTTTGAAAATTATCCTCGTGTGAGACTATGTATTTTCTGCATTTCCTGGATGTTTGAGATTGAGTCCATTCACTTAGTAAAATGGATAATGAAAGCTGTTTACTAAATAATTCAAGTTATTGCTTCAGTTTCAACAATACCACACAAATGCAGTACTTACATGACCTAGGTAATTTCAAATCAAAGCATTTGTATCTAGAATAATTACCTACTTTCCCTTTTGGCTCATTAGTTGATCCTCACTGGGAAAAGAACAAATGGGTTCTTAGGGTCTAAAATGACACCCCATTTGCAATGAAGTTTTTAACTGGGCAGATGCACCCACCCATTACTTTGGTTAGGAGCCACCTCTAACTACCTTGCTGCCACCTCAAAATAAAAGAAACCCACGATCACCCTCAAAATGCTGACAATAAAATCTGTTTCAAAAACAGGCAAAGACACCACAAAAAAAGAAAATTACAGACCAATATCCCTGATGAACGTAGATGCAAAAATACTCAACAAAATATTAGCAAAACGAATTCAAAAATACATTAAGAGGATCATACACCATGACAAGTGGGATTCATCCCAGGGATGCAAGGATGGTACAACATTCGAAAATGCATCAACATCATCCACCACATCAACACAAAGAAGGACAAAAACCACATGATCATTTCCATAGATGCTGAAAAAGCATTCGACAAAATTCAACATCCATTCATGATAAAAACTCTCAACTAAATGGGTAGACGGTAAGTACCTCAACATAATAAAGGCCATATATGACAAACCCACAGCCAACATCATACTTAACAGTGAGAAGCTGAAAGCTTTTCCACTAAGATCGGGAACAAAACAGTTTTATTCAACATAGTACTGGAGGTCCTAGCCAGGGCAATCAGACAAAGAAATACAAGGAATCCAGATTGGTAAAGAAAAAGTTAAACTGTCACTATTTGCAGATGATATGATATTGTACATAAAAAACCCTAAAGACTCCACTCCAAAACTACTAGAACTGATATCGGAATACAGCAAAGTTGCAGGATACAAAATCAACACACAGAAATCTGTGGCTTTCCTATACACTAACAATGAACCAATAGAAAGAGAAATCAGGAAAACAATTCCATTCATAATTGCATCAAAAATAATAAAATACATAGGAATAAACCTAACCAAAGAAGTGAAAGACCTATACCCTGAAAACTACAAGTCACTCTTAAGAGAAATTAAAGGGGACACTAACAAATGGAAACTCATCCCATGCTCATGGCTAGGAAGAACTAATATCGTCAAAATGGCCATTCTGCCCAAAGCAATATACAGATTTGATGCCATCCCTATCAAATTACCAGCAACATTCTTCAATGAACTGGAACAAATAATTCAAAAATTCATATGGAAACACCAAAGACCCCGAATAGCCAAAGCAATCCTGAGAAAGAAGAATAAAGTGGTGGGAATCTCACTCCCCAACTTCAAGCTCTACTACAAAGCCATAATAATTAAGACAATTTGGTACTGGCACAAGAGCAGAGCCACAGACCAGTGGAACAGACTAGAGACTCCAGACATTAACCCAGACAAATATGGTCAATTAATATTTGATAAAGGAGCCATGGACATACAATGGCAAAATGACAGTCTCTTCAACAGGTGGTGCTGGCAAAACTGGACCGCTACATGTAGGAGAATGAAACTGGACCATTGTCTAACCCCATACACAAAAGTAAATTCAAAATGGATCAAAGACCTGAATGTAAGTCATGAAACCATAAAACTCTTAGAAAAAAACATAGGCAAAAACCTTTTAGACATAAACATGAGTGACCTCTTCTTGAACATATCTCCCCGGGTAAGGAAAACAACAGCAAAAATGAACAAGTGGGACTATATTAAGCTGAAAAGCTTCTGTACAGCAAAAGACACCATCAATAGAACAAAAAGGAACCCTACAGTATGGGAGAATATATTTGAAAATGACAGATCCGATAAAGGCTTGACGTCCAAAATATATAAAGAGCTCACCGACCTCAACAAACAAAAAACAAACAATCCACTTAAAAAATGGGCAGAGGAACTGAACAGACAGTTCTCCAAAAAAGAAATACAGATGGCCAACAGACACATGAAAAGATGCTCCACGTCGCTAATTATCAGAGAAATGCAAATTAAAACTACAATGAGATATCACCTCACACCAGTAAGGATGGCTACCATCCAAAAGACAAACAACAACAAATGTTGGTGAGACTGTGGAGAAAGGGGAACCCTTCTACACTGCTGGTGGGAATGTAAATTAGTTCAACCATTGTGGAAAGCAGTATGGAGGTTCCTCAAAATGCTCAAAATAAGCTTACCATTTGACCCAGGAATTCCACTCCTAGGAATTTACCCTAAGAACGCAGCACTCAAGTTTGAAAAAGACAGATGCACCCCTATGTTTATTGCAGCACTATTTACAATAGCCAAGAATTGGAAGCAACCTAAGTGTCCATCAGTAGATGAATGGTTAAAGAAGATGTGGTACATATACACAATGGAATATTACTCAGCCATAAGAAGAAAACAAATCCTACCATTTGCAGCAACATGGATGGAGCTAGAGGGTATTATGCTCAGTGAAATAAGACAAGTGGAGAAAGAGAAATACCAAATGATTTCACTCATCCGTGGAGTATAAGAACAAAGGAAAAACTGAAGGAACAAAACAGCAGCAGAATCACAGAACCCAAGAATGGACTAACAGATACCAAAGGGAAAGGGACTAGGGAGGATGGGTGGGTAGGGAGGGATAAGCAGGGGGGAAGACGAAGGGGGTATTAAGATTAGCATGCATTAAGGGGGGGGGTGGGAGAAAGGGGAGGGCTATACAACACAGAGAAGGCAAGTAGTGATTCTACAACATTTTGCTATGCTGATGGACAGTGACTGTAAAGGGGTTTATAGGGGGGGCCTGGTATAGGGGAGAGCCTAGTAAACATAATATTCTTCATGTAATTGTAGATTAATGATAACAAAAAAAGAAAAAGAAAGGGGGATTACTCCCTGATAGGATAAAACTAACTGTAAATCAACGATTAATGCATGCTTTAAATATCCTTAATTTTGATCACTTAAAGGGTGTCAGATGATCAGCTATGGAAGTACATTTTTCTGATAATATTCCTTTCTCGTAAAAAAAAAAAAAAAAGCAGTTCCTGTGTGGTGACCTCCTATAGGTTCTTCACAATGGTATAAAGGGCATATCAAAGTGTGGGCAAAGGGTCTGTTTGTGTTTATACAGAGGATCAAAGCCCAATTTGGCTACCTAGAAAACGAAATAAGATACAATATGAAGAAGAAGTTCCAACATCAACATACTCTGGAAGTGTCATTCCAGAAGATGATCATCAAAAAATGTCAACAAAGATCCTGGCGCTCTTGTAGTTGTAGCTGCATTCATCCCGCCAGTTCCTGGAATTGCCATTGGAATGAAGGGGGAGATATCTAAGCTGGCCTGTGCATACAGTAAAATAACAAATTTGACTGGATCTATACTGTTGGAACTCAACCAAGAATTAGGAGAAGTGCAAGTTGCAGCGCTCCAAAATCTTGAGACTACAGACTATCTACTGTTAAAAGAACACATGGGATGTGAACAGTTCCCAGGAATGTGTTTTAAATTGCCTGATTTTTCTCAAACTATTCAAATTCAGTTAGACAATATCCACCATATCATAGATAAGTTTTCACAAATGCCTAAGGTGCCTAACTGGTTTTCTTGGTTTCACTGGAGATGGCTGGTAATTACAGGTATGCTTTGGTTATGTAACTGTATTCCTATTATGTTAATGTGTGCACGCAATTTAATTAGTAGTTTAAAACCTATACATGCTTAAGTTACTCTACAAGAAGATATGTCAAAGAAATAACCAATCTTCCCATGTTTTCTTCCATCTACTACTTCTATAGCTTTTCTTCTTCCTTCCTAATTACAACCCTTCAGTAGAATTCATGCCTCATATAGAAATTACCAAGTATCATAATTCTTCCAAGTGGTAAAGATACCTCAAGACAAATGCTGGGCATAAAAGCCACAGGGCATAAATCTGCAAAGAAGTAAAAAGCTAACCTTTTCAAACAATAAGGCTTCTCTCTCACTTACCAACTTTACATTTCCCTGTATGGCCCCGGAAGATGACTGGTTAGCCAGAGACGGGTAAGATTCCTCAAGGGAGGAACAACCTAACACAGGCACAGTCGCAGGGAGGCCATCAGGTGAGAAATTGGGGATCAACAGAGGTGAGGCTTAGAACCTCCCTGCCCCTGTTTTGAGAGAAATCTTCTGCATCCGTGGATGTTTTGTTGCCCTAGTCTAGCTTGGATTAATACTTAGTCTATAGGCACACACCTGATCATCTACATTTGCTTTCTTACAGCACTAAACTATGTTTTTTACCTTTATCTTGCATCTACCTACCACTTCAGCATTTTATTAAAAAAAAAAAAAAAAAATAATAATAATAATAATAAGGGAGAAATGTGGGATTCACATATAAATCAAGTATAAAAATCAAATGAATATTGTTTGTAGTTCATAATGCATGATAAAAACTGAAAGTTTCTGTGATGACTGCCCTTGTACTGTTCACCATGTAACTTATTCACTATCTAAGAATTTGTTCACCATGTAAGAACTTGTTCGTTGTGCTTCAGAAGATCGGAGACTGATGAGAATTAGGCTTGGGGTGGATTAATGATTGTGCATTGAGTGCCCTGTACAGAATTTTATTGTTGTTAACTGTTAACAACCATTTGATCAATAAATATGAGAGATGCCCTCTCAAAAAAAAAAAAAAAAGAAAAGGTGTGTATTTATACTTCACAACCAAAAACTAACCTGCTTCAAGTCTATCAAACTACAAACTAATGCAAATTTCCCATCAAGTATTTAAAAATCCTAGTCCAGACCAATAAGGAAGAAAATTTTGATGCCAGAGTGACACTCTGTTTTGACTTTTTTTGTAGTTGTCACCTCTTAATGTTTAATTTGGTGTCTTAAAAAGAGATACTTCATTGTTAATGTGGTTAGACTCTATTCAAGGTGTGAAATTATTATGAACCAATGCAAAAGGGGGATGTTTCTCTTAATAACATTCTCCATGACATATCTGAAAGACTATCGCTATTTGGGGGAGTCCCAAAATAGCTGAGTGAGAAATATTTATGGCATATGAGTGTAATAAAAAATGTAATCTTGAACAAACAATACATTAAACTTGTAGGACACAGTTTACTTTAGATCACAGGAATGAATATCAAAAATACAGTTAATATTTTTGAAAAACACTCAGCAGTGAAAAATTTATTTATAATACAAACCAGACATAGCAAAATAATTTGTGGTTTACTTAATTCTTACCATTCATCCTATATTCTTTTGAATAAGCTGAAGGAAGGCACCCGAGTAACTACCTCAGCTGTTTTTGATTTGATTTTGAATTTTCAGTGAGATGAAAACACTCTAGTCTATATAACAAAGAGAGATGGCATGTGATTTTTGGAAATTTGGAATTTTTCCCCCTCACTGTAGATATATATTAAAAGTATTACAATAAATTACTACACTTCCAAATTGTCTCATTATTTCTGGGCAAACAGTAATTGCATATAAATTCTGCAATTATCATATTGCATCTTTTGTGCTCTGCAATATACACTTATAGAGTATCATTATAGTAACAAAACCAGCTGCATGAAGTAGAGAGGAAATGATTTACAATGTTACCATGAGAAACTCCTTTACATTATCTTGAAAATAACAGAACTGAGTATCTGCAGGACAAACAGAAGAATCCAGGAAATTCCAAACGCAACTCAGCTGCTTTTTTTAGAAAAATAGGTATTAATGCTGCAAGGCGATTTGAAAGGCTACTACTTTAGAAAATATTAGCAATTATCATTTGCAGTCATTATTAGTCCAATTGAAAGAAAAAATATACAAACATTACTAGACTATAGAAAGACATACTTGTAGTAATATGGGCTTCTATCATACAACATCTGTGTTACAAGAACTTACACTAGTGGTTTTGAACACTTCATTTCATTTACACAGATAAGTAGACTGCATTTGTGTTTCTAAATGAAGCTTGACCCTGAAATGTGTATCTCACCTGAAGTCTTCAGGGTCTGTGTTTGAACATGATCTATATGCCAGTCATCTCATCTGCCTGGCAACAGCCCAGTCCCAGTGAACTGGCCCCACACCCCCCCTAATAAAGGAGGATCTTATGCAGACACCAGGTCTCCAGCCTCCTCTCTGCACATGGCCCAAGACATAGGTGAAGGAGCCAGAGCTCCTATGAGATGGCCTGCCTCAAAAATTTGAGCTGATCCTGTGAGACTTCCTCTCAGCCATGAAGTTCAGTTCTGGCAAAGAGAGGGAGCATTAAGATAAAGAGGCAGAACGTGAGCAGGAAAAGCTGTGAGGCAGAGATAAGATAGTGAGTCCAGGGAAAGAGTGAGTAGATGGCCATACAGGGAGAAGCAGAAAGAGCCTGCAGAGAGAGGTGTGCAATGGGGGTTCCCCATCTAATCCAGGAACTCCAGCCACCAAGGATCCCAAACCTCCCAAGGTCCAGGAGGACCCTGAGCCTGGAACTGGCTCCTGGGATTAAATACCCATGCAATTCCATCTCCCTAATGTTGTTCCACAAGTATCAGAGCAATAAAACCATCCTAAACAAATTAAATGGTCTGAGTCCCATGTTCCTGCAGCCAAAAAATCCCTATAAATTATATACATATGTGTAAGATTATACACATTAACTATATATAGCCTATAAGTATATAATAATTTCATATTACATCATGTAATTACTTGTTTTATATTTATAATATAGTATAGTATAATATTTATATATATTTATAATAATGTCTGATAGTAAACATATAGTAATCACATATATATGCTATACATTATATACAACATTGTAGGTTATTATATATATATATCACCAACCAGAGAAAGGTCCCAGGACCCAAATATTTATGCTTGAAGTCCAAACTCCAAGTCCCTTGTTAGAGCTATTAAATTAGAATTCTTTTTAATGATCATACTTTTTAGGGAAGGAACTAGCTTAATTCATCCAATAAATGTTATTATGGGAGCAGTGGATGAATATAAGACATATTTTAAACATAATTGGGAAAATATACTGAATAACTATGGTAAAATGGATCTTGGTTTATGTTTTCATTTCTTATCATCAGTTGTCACCGTGACATTGCAATACACAACTACCACAGCAGAGTAGGCCATCATTCTGAACCTTGGTGTTCTTCTCTGACGTCTTTGCTTAATAAATTCATGCTTGAACACCAATTTTACCTAATGGATGAAAGATATAAGTGATTAACTGTATCAAGTGCTGCTAATCAGCCAAATAAGATGAGGCCTGAAAATCGACCCTGGCAATATGTTAGGTATGGACTGGTAAAGACAAAACTCTGATTGGAACATGTTCAAGACAAAATGGGAGAAAGAGGGAGTAAGTATGGACAGGTCTTTCAGGAAGTTTTTCTCCAAAAGAAACAGAAAAGTGGGGTAGTAGTTGGAGGAGATATTGGGTTAAATGAGCTGTTGTTTAATATTAGGGAATGGCTACGTTGATGAGAAGAAAAGTAGAGAAGAAAACAATTGCGGATGCGGGAGAGAGAAGGGATAATGGCAGATACAAAATCTTGAGACAATGAGAAGAGGTGAGACTCATCACCTGTGCAGGGGAACTGTCCTCACATGGGAGCACAGAAGGTGGGCCACTGTCACAGGAGAGGAAAGGGAAGGAGAGAATTGGGACACCTTCAGGGACTGTATTTCCATTAATGCATCCAAAATTTGCATTAACTTTGCAAGAAGCCTCGATATCAATTTCAGCTGCAGGTGGAAGCACCCAAGGCCCCACATGCTTTCCTTGCATGCTGTTCAGAGGTTGTTCAATCCACCTGCAGATGATTTTTAAAACCAGGTTCAACAGAGACATCACTTCAGGTTAATACATTTTAATATGTGTTACAAATGTTAATACATTTTATCATTTAGTCTTAATGTACCATGATAAACTGATGGAAAGGGGATCCAACATCATTTTACAATATCATGGAGAAACCCCTCAATTCCCTGGACTCTGGCAATCACCCCACTTTGTTTATACTGTATTATCTCTTTGTAGCAAGTATAGCATTTCAGGCTACATACTTAGAAATGTAACTCTGTTTTCCTATTAGTCAACTTCATCTCTATTTTGATTCCTCCATTTCTACTCCTCTCAAGATTCATCCAGAAAACATCCTAACTGTAAAAACTCAGTCATTTCAGCTTTTAAACTCAATAAGGTAAGACTTTCTGCTTCCCTATCCTTCTCCCTGGAACAGGACTGGAGTTGAAGGGCTGCCCGGCGTTAAGGCCTGCGGGGAGGAGCCAGACTGAGTCTCCCGCTGTCAGCATCTATTCCCTCTGGCACCTCCTTCTGAGCAAAAATACGTGTAGGTCCCATCACAGGCAGTTCTGGTCCTCGATCCTTGTGTTGCAAATCTTCTCAATCCTACCTTGGAGGCTCATTTTGGCCTTCCTGCCTTTTCTTAGTCATTTTCATACCTTTCTGCAGAAGATGAAATTCTCAAGGTTTTCTGGAGCCCCTCTGATGACAGGAGGTTCAGGGGGTAGCCTCAGATCTCTGCCTAAGCTCTTCCTGACCTGCTATTCTAGGCCGCTGTTGCTGTTCCATGTCAGTACGGTGCAAGGGACAAGAGAGAGCTCAAGGACCTTGCTCACTTTCAAGGACCTCCTGGGAGGAAAGACATAGATGACAACTGCTTTTGGGTGCCCAAATTGGTCTGGAGGCTTTATCAATAATTTGCCCAATTCTCATGATCAGCAGGGAGGGAAGGGAAATGTCTTGGAGGCATTCACACATACCCAACGAGCTTGGCCTTCTCTACCAGTCTCCTTTCTGCTCCTTCTCCCTGACCGGTGAAATCTTTGTCATCAATTGAATTCTTTCAAAATTCTTCATTTGCTGCATAAATGTTGGCTTTTGTTGCCTTTATCCTTACTCGCTACTTTGAAATGGCAGCACTGAGAATGGACCCTGGAGCAGCCAGTCTGGCTTGCCTTGGTGCTGCCTGAAACCTGGAGGCAAGTCACAAGGAGACCTAGTATTATTCGGAATGTAATTATTATCAACATATTATCAACCTTACAACTACATGAGCTTGTTAAGGTGTGTTTTTCCAAGAAGGCACAGGGATTTTCATTCCATAATAAATTTTGTGTGCCTTAATACAGTATATTCTGTCTGTTCTGTAATACTCAGTTTTGACCCGTGACACATATTTATCTACTTAGTTGTCAAGTTCTTATTAGTCATTACCTTATAAAGCTGGTTGGATTTAACAAGAGTGAATGGTGGTGGTAAAGTAGAATTATATTGCTTTTACAACTGTCCAACTCTTATCATTTAAACATCTATTGATGCTACAGGAAAAAGTGTGAATGCTAACAAGTATACATTTAATAGATTAAAGCCTAAAAACTATGATAAAATTTCATATTTGTACAATTATTTATTGTTCACAAATGCCTTTACTTACATTACTGTGTTTTAGTCTCCAGCAAATGTCTATAAACGTAACTGGAAGATTGAGGTGGCATGTGAGCCTTGGGTTTTTTTTCCACAAGAGAGACTATTAGCATTTTTGTCCTTTGTTATGAAAGCACAAGAATTCAGTGATGTCAGAAGTGATTTCTTTTTTCAATGTATAGTGTTCCCTAATACATTTAAACCCCTCTGCCGTTTATGAATGCCAAACACCACAGTACAGGCTGCTGCTTCACCGAGAATGCCGGTAAATTGCAAAACAAATCAATTGTCTTTTGCTTGTCTGCACTTTCACCAAAGCAGTGTTAGGCTCTGGGATTGTGTGGAAGATGCTATGATAATACTTAAAGCCAAATGAAGCACAAGATTGTTCAATATGAAGGACTTGGTCTCCAAGTTTCCTGCCTCATCCTGATGTGAGCAATGCCTAAAGAGGAGAGTTTCCACACAATCTTCTTCATTCTTGGTGATGGGATAGGAAAAAACAATGGTAATGTTTGTGTTGGCTGTAGTTTTATCTCTCTCAAATTAAATATTGTGATGTTAACGCTTTAAGCATAAGGTGAGCAATCAGCAAATATTAGCTGTTATTATTATTAAAATAGAGATAACATGCTTAAAATTAGAGTGTTACAAGGGAGTTAGAAAACGGTGATTACTCGCTGAATGTTTGTTACTAGGTGAACCAAAGGGTGTCATAATTTTGTTTTAAATTCTTCACAACTCTAAGTGGAAATCTAGTATATTAAAATACCTGCAGTATAATGTATTACTTAAATTTCTAATTCAGCTCTGTGGAGATGGAAAGTATATAATTTAGGGAGTCCTTGTTATCTTTCTGCAGCTCAAGAAACTGATTAATTCTTAGAAAGTTATTAATATGATACTTTAAAAAGTCATTGTTAAATTTTAAATGAAGGTTTGAAACACTCTTAAGGGGTTATTTAAAAAAAATTTTTCTTTGGAAAAAGTGTGTAAGAACATTGGGCCTGGCTTGACTCAAAAGTAACTCAGGGTCTCCATTTGTTGGCTCTCACCAGCTTGGTTAGGGAGGCACCTGCTGCAGCCCCAGACCTTAATTACTTGGTGAAGAACAGCCCAAAACTGTGCTATCTAGTTTTTGCATTTAGAGAAGACGAAAGCAGTTGTGAAGAGAGATGGAATTGCAACAATCACTCAATAGCAATAAACATCTTTTGACTACTTTCTATGTGCCAGGCTCACTGTACGCTTTACCTGACCCCTCATTTAATCCTCCCAACAACCCGTTTTGTAGATGAGCAACATACATTTAGAGAGTGAAGATAATTTTTCCAAGGTTACACTGGTAGTTAGTGCCCAAGGGACAAAACCTAACCTGAGATGGGCACACAACAAAAGTTGAGTTGAGTACTTCTAAGTGAACATCTATATCCCAGGAACTTTGGGAAGAAAATCTTGTTTTAGAAAATGTTGCAAGCCTTTGATTCCAGAGGTATCTAATGCACCAGACTTCACTTTTATAAAGCTAGTTTGCTTCATTCATTTCCAATGTCTAAGTATATACACAAAAGGAAAACAAAACCCCTTGAAATTACAAAGGTGATTTAGTTACAATTTTAACTTAGAAACTCATACAATGCACTTCATACTTAGAATAGGAGATTTTTTAACAACTGCTTTAATTTTTCTTAATACCTTAGGTTACAAGAGCACAGTTACAGGCACAAATTGCACAATCTAAGTACTTTATCCTTCTGCATAAACCTGATATGATAAACAACCACAGTAAAAACCAGTTGCTCATTGATGTGAGTCTACTGAAAAGCTGTTCTGGATAATTTGAGATTGAAGTTTGGAGGTAAAATAAATTCACAAATTGCTGTTTTACTGAGGAAGAATTAAAGTTGCTCAAGGTCATACACTCCATTAGTTGGTTGAGCCAGATGAGTTCTTTCAGTTCAATTCTCCTTCCATTATACCACTTAATTTCCTAGAAGCAGGTATTTCTTTTATATTTACTTGCCAAGTTAAGTCCTCTGATGAATTATGGCTATGTAGATGATTAATGATTATTCCAATAACTAGAAAATGATGACAGCACCATTTTGCAACAGTCCTTCCCTGTATCATAACCTGTAAGTTCTCTGAAGGTGACCTAATGCAAACACTGTAAAAGATAAGCCTCCAGTTCTAAGCCAAAACTATTTTTATTATCAGATACTCAAATGGATTAAAACATTGTTCAGGTTCGTTGAAAACTGCTTAGCCAAAATGGTTTAATTCTGATCCTGGATCAAAAGAATTGGATCTATCCCTGAAAATCAAGTTTTTTCCCGGGGCTTTATACCAAACACACAAAATACAACAAACACTTTTAATGTAGTTTATTTCGTTTAGCATAGATTAAATAAGCAGAAAGGGGAAGAGCACTAGATCTTAGGTAGGGGGTGAAAAACTCTGCCACTAAATGTTTTTGCCAGCTGCCTACCAGTTCAATGCTTTCCAAATGAACATATATATTAGCTCCACAAATAATAAAATTATAACCTTTAGCATTTAGATCTAAAATATTCTCCATCTTGGATTTTAACTGAACATGAACAAATATTAACAGGTGTTTAGAAAGTACATGGATGATAAGCTTAAATAACTCTGATAAACATTTCTTTCACTAATAATCAAAATTATCCAGTCCTTTTTAACCTCCACATGAATCCATACAAGTAACAATGTTCTAGAAGATTTCAGACTCATGACAATGAGATAGTTGAGTCCTGAAGACAACCAAGTATTCATAAAATCTTTTTCCAATAACAATAATCTTTGCTTTTCAGTAAATTGGTTCACATTCTGTGCATTAACATGCATTGATTTTGTTAGGGGAACAAAAATTGCACAACATAACAGTATGATACCATGAAGAGGAAAGAAAGACATCCATACAAAACATACTTCCTTATGTGCAAGTATGTATTCTGGTCTTTAAGTTCTTATTCTCCTCATCATGTCTTCATAGCCTGAAAAGCTACAAATAATATGAATGGGAATTAAGTTTATGACTACAAATGAAAAGTTTAAGGCTTTGCAAAACCACTAACACTTAGATATAATTTCTTCCAAATATTAAGCTGTTAGTGTCAATTTCCTCATAAAGGGTCTATTAACAAAAATTATGTTTACTTCCTTTCTGTAATGATTTTCATTTGGGAGAAAAAGCTCTCAGGACATTTTGAAGATTTTTTTCTCCTGATTAGAAGATCCTTCAATAGTAAGTTATATAAAAAGGGAATCTGCTTTAGTATAGGGACCAAATTCAATTAGATAACTATAATGCAATTTGTTTCTTTGTGTTGAGGATGTACTATAAGAATTATTAAATGTTAGAGAATGCTTTAGTGGTTCCTATTATAGACTCTTATTTTACAGATGAGGAAATAGAGGTCAAAATAAGAAAAATTACTTTCCTAAAGATATATAGCTAGTAAAAGACAGACCTCGGATTAAGACCTGAGCTCTTTATAGTTCATATTGTATGCTTCTTGTGCATCACAAACTGTCCATACACTGCCCAGTCCCAGGAGACAAATTAAGCAATCCAGTGATGAAAACAAAATAATCGCCAAATACTGGTTG
Organism: Manis pentadactyla; assembly: GCF_030020395.1. Lineage (NCBI taxonomy): Eukaryota > Metazoa > Chordata > Mammalia > Pholidota > Manidae > Manis > Manis pentadactyla. The sequence continues at coordinate 128,290,872 of NC_080026.1, read as the reverse complement.
ATTGTGATTATAGTTTCAGATCAACTTGCCAAATGCTTTTTTTAATTTTTGAAGATTAATCTATGTATGTATCTGTAACACAACTCTGGAGTTTTGCCATATGTGTATATGTATACATATTATATATAGTTGAGTTGTATATGTGTGTGTGTGTGTGTGAAATGTGTGGGTGTGTATCTGAAGTCTGAAGATTGTAATAATACTTTGGGAATGCTTCTTGTTGCCCTTATGTCTCTGAACCTCTCCAACTGGAAAATAATTAATATCTGTTCCATGAAGTACATGGGAGCGTTAACACTCTTGACCTGGTGGGTTATCTAAATACTAAGAACATTATAATTGTCCCACAATAGATTTGTAAGTTGTGATTTTTAGAGATGCTGACACCCAAAGGGGAAAAAAAATCTTTCCCAGTGCTCAGAATAAGTCTCCTTAAGGGATTTTACCTGAAGGTACAGCACTTTAGTGAAATAGTCACAATAATGAAATATTCGCAATAGTGAAAGCCTCCACCATTGGAAAATAAATATTATTTTTTACTTTCTTGTCAAATTGTTCTTCTTCATTGCAGCAGGCATTGTAATAGTTTAGAATTAGAAATTTCAGCATTTTTCTTCTTTTTCTTATTAAGGTATTATTGATATACACTCTTATGAAGGTTTCACATGAAAAAACAACGTGGTACTACATTCACCCATATTATCATGTCCCCCCATACCCCAGTTATTACCCATCAGTGTAGTAAGATGCCACAGTCACTATTTGCCTTCTCTGTGCTACACTGTTCTCCCCGTGATCCCCCACACCATGTGTCCTAAACATAATAACCCTCAATCCCCTTCTCCCTCCCTCCACACCCATCCTCCCGCATCCCTCCCCTTTGGCAACCACCAGTCCCTTCTTGGAGTCTGTTAGTCTGTTGCTGTTTTGTTCCTTCAGTTTCACTTCATGGTTATACTCCACAAATGAGGGAAATCATTTGCTACTTGTCCTTCCCCGCCTGGCTTAGTTCACTGAGCATAATACCCTCTAGCTCCATCCATGTTGTTGCAAATGGTAGGATTTGTTTCTTTCTTATGGCTGAATAGTATTCCATTGTGTATATGTACCACCTCTTCTTTATCCATTCATCTACTGATGGACACTTAGGTTGCTTCCATATCTTGGCTATTGTAAATAGTGCTGCAATAAACATAGGGGTGCATATGTCTTTTTGAATCTGAGAACTTGTTTTCTTTGGGTAAATTCCTAGGAGTGGAATTCCTGGGTCCATATTGCTTTCCACAATGGTTGAACTAGCTCACATTCCCACCAGCAGTGTAGGAGGGTTCCCCTTTCTCTGCATCCCCCCCAGCATTTGTTGTTAGTCTTTTCCATGCTGGCCATCCTCACTGGTGAAAGGTGATATCTCATTGTGGTTTTAATTTGCATTTCTCTGATGATTAGCGACTGGAGCATCTTTTCATGTGTCTGTTGGCCATTTGAATTTCTTCTTTGGAGAATTGTCTGTTTATATTGTCTGCCCATTTTTTAATCGGGCTATTTGCTTTTTGGTTGTTGAGGCATGTGGATTCTTTATATATTTTGGATGTTAACCCCTTGTTTGATATGTCATTTACAAATATATTCTCCCATACTGTAGGATGCCTTTTTGTTCTGTTGATGGTATCCTTTGCTGTACAGAAGCTTTTTAGTTTGATGTAGTCCCATATGTTCATTTTAGCTTTTGTTTCCCTTGCTTGAGGAGATGCGTTCAGGAAAAAGTTGCTCATGTTTATATTCAGGAGATTTTTGCCTATGCTGTCTTCTAAGAGTTTCATGGTTTCATGACTTACATTCAGGTCTTTGATCCATTTCAAGTTTACTTTTGTGTATGGGGATAGACAATAATCCAGTTTCATTCTCTTGCGTGTAGCTGTCCAGTTTTGCCAACACCAGTTGTTGAAGAGGCTGTTATATCCCCATTGTATGTCCATGGCTCCTTTATCGTATATTAATTGACCATCTACAGCAGTTTTCTTCTTTAAGATGAATTATTTCCCCAAGCCCTTGACTTTGGAATTATACCAAACATTTCTGGACATATCATTAGTCATAGGGTAATAAAAAAAAGTGACTCTCTTCAATTCTGGTATGTTGTCCTTATATATATAATCCTTCTTCCTATTTTAAATTACTGTCCATGTATACCTTAAAATTAAGTAAGAATTTTTAAAACTTTAAGACAATAAACATTTTTGCAGAACCACTTTGATCCAAGATCTTATATAATTGCCATTATTTTTCACTCCAAGCCAACCATGTATTTGACCCAACTGACATGCTTTTACTCTCTTAATACAAATAATCAAAAAAGAAAAACATTTCCTTATAGGAAATCATTTAACTTTCACAATGCAATTCTGAATTCTATATAGTTCAGTTTTTTTCTCCAATCCTCTTTTTTCTCAGCTCATTTTTTTTGTTGTTGTTTATTTGATTCCCTGGGGCAAAAATATGCTATTTTCTTATTTTAGCTTACAAACATTAAGTCGTAATTTCTGATCTTGCCAGATAGTAAAATGAAACAATTTTGGCTCTAGCCAGGTTTTGGGAAAACTCCAAAGTAATTTAGGTGGGACAGGAAGAGATGTTAGTAATTCCAGCTGTTCAGCCCCTTCCTTTTAGAGTATTCCCTGAATTGTGTTGGAATATGTATGTTATTTTATTGCTGTGAACAACTGATGCCAGTTTCCACCCTAGAGATGGCTGTATTTCAGAGATGAGTGACTTGATACTTATAAACAAGTTTATAATAATTCATAAAGCTTACCAAACAATTTAAGCTCTTTAGAAACACACATCCACTATTATAATTAATTGCCTAGTGTTTATTTAATTATACCCTTTAATAGAGGCATGAAGACTTTTACAATGCAATTTATAAAAATTCTAAACTTCATTAAATTTGTTTTCATGGTGCTTATTTTGTTTTGGTGAGTTTCAGGTGTCAAATTATTTCTCCCTGGGGAGCTGGGTTGAAATTCCACCACTATTTCGATGCACCCTTTAAAAATCCCTATCAATATTTTTCTTTAAAGTTGACAACTGCCCACTCTGGGATCCAGATGCTGCATTCACAGGGCAATGATTTTGTTGTTTTGAACACATGGCCTTTTCCTACACTGTCTCTCAGAGATTGAAAATTCTGCCTCTTTTTTTTTTTTAACATTTTATAGGAAACTTTCATTAAAATGACCTAAAGCCAGGTCCTTTCATTCTGTATGGTATCTAGCTCAGGAGTACTCAAACTTCATCTGTAATTTGTTTCCCTGAAGATCTTGGTGGTAAATTAATCCAATGTTTCTTTTTGGAATGTCTACTTCAAACAGAACTCACACCAGCCACTATGCTTAAACCACACTAAAAAACTGGGAGTCTCCAATAACTGAAAGGAAATCTACAGACACAGTAAGTGTCGTGGGTCCCCAAAAGAATGTGCTAGAATCTGGGAGGTCTTTGAGGTTTGTGTGTTACCCTTTAGAGACAGGGAAGTATCTTCCTTCTATAAGATTAAAATAATGCATAATGATATCTCCTCTCTCCCAAGGTTTTTCATCTCTTTGGCTGTGCTTCTGATACAAATATATTGGGCCCTGACATACCTCAGTTCAAAAAATACTTAATGAGAAGACCTTTGTTTCTTAGTTTTAAGTGCTGCAGGTAGCATTCCTATAAACATGGGGACACTAAGAAAAACACAGAGACTATAATATCCTCCTCAAATGGAATAGGTTTAAACCTTGCCTGATAATAATAAACACAATGCCTTACACTTTTTGGCTGTTTTAAGTTGGAAAGCATATGCACATCTATCATGTTGTTTTACTCTCAAAATCAGTCTCTCAAAAATGGACACAAGGCATTAAGTCATTCAATATGTTGTGCCTACTGCGTGCTAGGCGGTGTGAAGGGATGGAGGATCCATGATACACAGGCAGACCAAAGAACTGAAAATTTCCTTGGGAAGATAAAACAAAACAGAAATAAATTCAATAAAGGTAGTATGTAAATGTCTCTTGTAACTGAGAACTAGAGGGGCAAAGGGAGACTTAGAATTATGTGCTATACTGTTCATCACCTCATAACCATTCCTCCTAACTCTGTAAATAACTATTTATAGGCTCCTGAAATCTAAGTTGTTTGCCTCGGGAAGCTGAATGCCCATCACCAGCTATGTACCGATTTTCTGACAGAGCCAGGACATCAAGCAAAGCTCCTGACTCATCAGCATTACGCATACTTTTCCCACTAGGTCAGGCTGGGTCGGAAAACGGGCAGTATTAACAAAAGTATCCCTGATTTCTCCTCTCAACAGAGTTCTTCCATTCGCACAGCGCTGGTGTCTCTCAGGCGCAGGTCAGGCAATATCTGTTGCCTTTGGTGAAATGCTCTTTGCTTTTCTTAGTAGACACAATATAAGCAGAATTGTTTCTGTTTGACTTTCAAGTTGTGTAGCCTACCAGGCTGTGAGTGCCCAGGTAGTTCTTTTGGCCTTGAGGTCCACAGAGTTGCAATGGTGTTTCAGGAGTCTTCTTACCCATGAGGAAATGCCATAGGAATCATGCAAGGGAAACGATTTGCCCAAGGTCACACAGACCAATGGTGGCAGATTTGGGATTGGAAGCAGGTCTTCCGATTCCAGTCCAGTGCCTCCTATGGCCTTTATTAATTCCTGTTTGAAATCTTTGCTTCCCTCACCCTTAGTGTGGGGGGGATGGGAGTCATTCCAGCCAAATAACAGCTTTCTCTCCTTTGCAAAAGAAAGAGTGGATAAGGGCTTTGGGAGAAGTATGCTTTCGGTCAGTGAAGGGGACTGATTAATTCCACCACCATTTAGTGAACTTCCTGCCCGCTCTGTGCCAGGCTCCGGGCATCCAGGCTCCATCTAGCAAAGCCAGCTTCCAGTGATTGAACCTGGGTCTCTCCCTAGGTCCGGCAGGTCCGGGGCTTTGACTGCCACCTCTCAAGGACTGTCCCCCAATCTGCACCAGGTTCTTCTGCCGGCCGGAGCAGGCCCACACGTCCCTGGAGGCCAGCGCTGTGCCTGGTTGCAGCAGCGGGCGCTAAATCACGCGAGCAGCACGCTTGCATTGGGCGGGGAGCTCGCGTCGCGCGCCCGCGGTCGTCACGGCAACCGGGGAGGTGCTGACCCCTGACCCCCAGGCCCCGCCCCCTCGCGTTCCCGAGATCCACATGGAGAAAGCCAACCCGGAAGTGTCGCCGCTGCCCTCCGCCAGGTGCTAGGAGACGCCGGTCGGCGAAGACAAGCTCGGTGCCAGCCGCCCTGCAGCCTGCAGACCGCCCCGCGGTCGGCCCGCACCGGGGCAGCCGCGTCCCCCGCCCCCTGGCCCACTCCGCCCCCAGGCGCCCCGCCCCTGCCCCCGCCCGAGAGGAGGAGTCGAGGCGAGGGGGAGGAGGAGGAGGGAGAGGTTTGCGCGAGGGAGTAAGGCCGAGCGGGCCGCCGGCGGTTCGTATTACCGGGGTCGAAGGAGGAGCCCGGCCGGGCCCGCCAGCGCCCTGGGAGTCGCGGGCGAGGCGGGGGCGGCCCGGCTTCGAGGAGGCAAGCGGGGCTCCGGGGGCTGCAAATTTGGGCAAGCGAGCTCTAGTCTGTAGGGCGGGGGAGCGTCCCCCGCCACCTCCGCAGCCCTCCGCCCGGCCCTGGAGGCCAGGCTTCACCTGGCCGCAGGCCCGGGAGCCGCTGCCGCCGCCGAGGGCCCGTCCCCGGGCCTGCGGAGAGTGAAAGGGCGGACCCTAGGCGCGGGGGTATACGCGGAGGCCTGGACGGCGCGGCCAGGTGATGGTGGGCTCCTGTGCTTCTCCAGAGGAAAGGGGACCCCCAGAGCAGCCGTGCCCCCGGGCTGCTCCAGTGAGGCGTTTTGACATCAGCCCTAGGGAAGTCGGGCACTTGTGAGTTTGCCTCTCGCGCTTAAGCGTACTTTAGGATGCAGTGATTGAGGAATTAGGCTCTCCCGGCCCCGGGAGGGGCACTGCCTGTGCATGTGAACTCGGTGCAGAGAAGCAGGACGGAATGATGCTGTCCGAGCAAGCCCCAAAGTGGTTTCCCACCCACGTACAGGTCACAGTGCTCCAAGCCAAAGATCTTAAGCCAAAAGGCAAAAGTGGCACCAATGACACATACACTATAATTCAGCTGGGCAAGGAAAAGTACTCCACCTCTGTAGCTGAGAAAACCCTTGAGCCAGTCTGGAAGGAAGAGGCCTCTTTTGAACTACCTGGATTGTTAATGCAGGGGAATCCAGAGAAATACGTTCTTTTCCTCATAGTTATGCACAGGTCCCTGGTGGGTCTGGATAAGTTTTTAGGGCAGGTGGCAATCAATCTCAATGACATCTTTGAGGACAAACAAAGAAGGAAAACAGAGTAAGTTATGTAATTTATTTTGAATTGGGGGGAGATTAACAATATCTTATGGAGTTTCTGTTCTTGGAAATTATTTGTATAGCTGGGCATTGGTTTTTGGATTGAAATATGACCCACTTTTAAGCACCATATTTGCATGAATCTAAAGTAAAAATAGCCCTTGTGTAGAAACATTTTTTAAATGGAGTCATTAATGATCCATTTCTCATTTCTATTTTAAGTTAAACATCTTAAACAGTTGAGTATTTTGCACTGGATTTTTAGTAAATTTAAATTGTTTCACTACTTAAAAGAGGTCTGGATCAGTGTTCACCACCTAAAACTTAAAAGAGTAAATTGTTAACGATCATTAAACATAACAGTTTTCCAGGAAATGGGAACATCAGAAAATTAAATCTGCCAATATAACATGTATATAGAGAATTCTGAAGCTGTCAAAAGTAAATTACCAAATTTAGGACTCACTGTCATTTGAGCATTGTAACACATTTGGCTCTTCTTTTAGCCCAACCATTTTTTAGGATCAGTACATCTTGATGAAGTCTAAAGCTGTTAAAAAAAAGTTTCAAAAGTATGTACAAATGTTCTCAACCTTGAATACACTAACATTTTCCCTTGAGTTTTCAATCTGTTGACTGGTGCATTACTTCAGATTTTGTTCTGCAAAACCAGTGTGTTTTGACCACATTGAGTGCTGTCAGATTGGAGACAGTGATTAAATTCTTGTGATGAAATGGTTTAATGAAATTGTCAATGAAAACATGGCTTTTTAAATATGACTTTCAAGTTTAGGGGAGATATATTCTAGGAAAACCTTAATATAAATATTAACACTAGGATATATGTGTACTAAATAGAAAAGCAGTGTGTTTTCAGAGATAGGTATACTCACTCTGTCCTTCAAATTATAATTTTTTTAGTCCAAGAGAACTTAAGATTGAATTAGTGAGAGAAAAATTTATGTTGAATTTATCAGAGAACTTCATATTTCCAAAATAGCTTTGGTGTTTCTTTCAGTCAAAACTGAAATTTATTTACCCTGTTGAAAACTTTTTTATAATGGTAATGTTCTTGAAGTTCATGTCAGTTTCTCTATTTTAAAACATCCATCCTTTGTTATTTTTTATACATGTCTTCCTGCAAGCTTCTCTGGAGTTTATGTTTTCATTAAAAAATTTTTTTAGAACATAAGGTCTTTGCTTAAGATTAATATATATGGGATAAAAGGGTAGAGAGATACAAAATACTATATATTCAAAAGGAAAAATAGTAAATATTTAAACTAATTGAGGATATGAAAGTATTTTAAGAAAAATGAGTGAAAAGGGTTCAAAGGAAGTGAAGTTGAATATGTATCGATGAAACTAATAAAATGATTCCCTACAAAGTAGCATTCACTTTTCCCTGAGGGGCTCTTTATTAAATTTAAAATAAAAGATGGATAATTACCAAATAATTTGTTTCAGATTGCCAATTTTGGGTGACACTTCCTATATAATATTTAAAATGTTTTGAATGTAAACTTGTAAGTATGTTGTAACTTCAAATTGCATACTGCATTTTCAGTACTTTTAATGGTAGTGAGTGAAGGATTACAGGCCTTCTCTGAAATAGAAATTTTCCAAGTAAAACTAGGCCCTGCTGTGGACTCAGAGATTCTGAGGGTGAAATAAGCTTTTAAAGTTTCCTCCTCTTTTACTTCTTATCTTTGGCAGCATCACAATTACAGTAAATTTGGCTGTAAGCAATACTCTAATATCATAGTCTCCCTACAGAAATTCTCTGGGCTACTATATAAAACCAATTAGAAGTTTTAGGGGAAAAATGCTTTTAAATGTTATCAACAGAGCTTGTGATGTTATTGCATTCAAAGTGATTTTCATATGTTATTAAATCCCTAACATTTTCTTTGTGGATAAACGGGGACCACTATTTGATGAAGTATCTTTATTGGTAATATTTCTGGCTTTTTAATATATTTAATAGCTTCCTTTTCCAGCACAGCTGTACATATGGCACAGTAAGAGACGGAGTTGAGCCACCAGTGTATTGCAAGAAAGATATTTAATATTCTGCATATTGCTGAACCTTGTCCGCATATTCCCATGTGCTTTTTGGAAAACCAGTATGAGTGATGAAGGCTAGCTATCAGATGATTTAGAAGTCCCACGAAGCTGCTGGGTGTGACACTTTTTACTTTTGACACTGAAGAAAAGTATTTACAGCTTGTCTTCTAGTTGTGTCTTGATAGGCAAAGAAGTGTGGTGGCTAAAACTATTATTTTATTATCTTTATACCTTGAAATTAAATGCCTTTTTTTTTTTTCTCTTAAGAAGAGGGAAAAAGGGCCTGAGCCAGAACACTTTGAGTGGGGCATGGAAAGAGAACTTCTGTATCTCTCACTTTTAATGGGTGTCTGGGTAGGTTCTGGCACAAGATTTAAGGAAATAATACACTGTTTAATAATAGAATGGTAAAATTGTTCATGCTGTTAGGTAATACCAATTTTTTTTTTTTACAACAGCAGTGGGTGATGTTGATTTTTTTTTTTTTTTTGGAATGCTCATGTAAAGTAATAGCAATCAGAGTCCCTAGAGTAGGTATGACTCAAACACAAGCAGATTTTGGTACTTTTGTGTGGGTCTCTGCTGTGCACCTGTGTGCTGGCCTCTGGCACCCTCACTGCCAACCTTGTTCCATTTCTGACCACACAGCACCAATTGCTTAGGAATAGTTCCCACATGTGTGGTGGTTTTTGAACATGGACCTGTGCCCACTAAAGATTGAACAGAGGCCATATACAGTTTAAATCCAGCACTCCAGAGGTAAAAAAAAGTCAGCATTAATCCACTAAGCCCCAAATGCTGTGTCTTCATTTTATCTTTTCAAAGCCTGTGAAAACAAGTGCTATCTCTGGAATGATTCTTGAAGGTCTCATTAAGACTTCCCTATTAACGTTACTTTCAAAACAAAGCAGCTAAAGTTATTTGTCACACCACATTTTAAATTACTGTATTTGTTAAAGTTCTTTGCAGTTTTTCTTTTTTTTTTTTTGAAGGGGGAAGGATGGGAAATATACTGTATTTACAGTTTGTATTCAAACACTTACTTTTTCTTTAAAGCTTACCTAAGTCTTTAGCATTCCCACCATAAAACAAAAGAATGAAGAACACACACACACAGAGTTGTAACTTGGCTGTTTTAAGAATATTTTAGAAATAAAAATTCAGTGAACATTTATTTAGTGCAAGGCCAAGTGCCTTCAAGAAGTATACGCCCTAGCAGGAGAAAACCTGCATTGCCTTTCTCTTTGGCTGTCATGTCTCCTGATTAAATACAGTGTCTTATAATATATGATCAGCGATGCATTTAACCTTATTAACGTGTGGTTCATCAGGTAGGAAAGAATTATTTTCATACAGATGTTAGTCATCAACTTGGGTTGTTTTCCTTACTGACTTTAATCTGACATTGGGAATCTGCCTCAGTTTCTTCATCTATGCAATAAGGATGTTTAAGTAGTTGATTTATTTGGTCTTATATCTGAAATGGTGTGAATTTTGATTATCCTCATCTCCCCTTTCATTTATTGGGTTATCGGTTTTTGTTTTTGTTTTTTCCTTAGGTTTGCTTTGATGTGTCAGATACATGGAAATTCTACATGCTGGGGTGTTTTGTTTTGTTTTGTTTTGTCTTTGGTATATTGCTTGCCAAGTGTATTCACTGTTTTCTGTAAAACTTGAGAGATGTTAGAGTATTTCTCATGTCCCATTCACCAGAAGTACTTCTCTCCCCTTAAAAATGTCTCTGTTTTCCAATAACTGGGCACTAACCTTGTTTGATTTCCAGGCTTTTCTAAGAAGTGCTCATTTTTGTGTTGGTCTGGGTCCTCTATTCCACAGGGTTGACTGCTGTCATTTCTTCTTCTAAGTCCTGTGTCTTCAGATTTCAGTGTTTGCTTCAGATGAGGGCTTTTCCCAGTTTAGGTTCTCAGGTTAATGCTTTCTATCATAAAATATTTTATTTTAAAAAATTGCTTGTTTTCATGCAACTAGGTCTTAATAGATTGAATTACCCTAAATTAATCAAAGAAATATTTCCCTGTGTGTTACTGGCTAAGGTATAGCTGGTATATGTACTACATGCTAGTTTTCTTTCCTGCTTAGCAATACTTGTGCACTGCCTCCCACTTGATGTATAGTAAATGTAAGCTGCTTCTGGCATATCATGTTGGTAACAATGAGAGAAAACTAATGAAAAATTAGATCAGAGTTCTTTTGTAGCTACGAAATTTGTTACATTTGAGTAGAGCTGTATTTAAATGATAACCTGTCTCCGGGAATGGGTAATATGCTTCATCGTTAAGCAATGTGAAACATTGTAGGAACTCTCTTCTAGGCTTGATTTTGTAATTTTTGGCTGTTTTTCCTGTAGAATGACCTCTTATGACACCAACTGCCCTCTCATGGATAAAAATACTATAAACAAAACTAAAACAAACTGCTTCTTATAATCATCCCCCCTTACCCATGGGGAACAGGTTCCTAGACCACTAATGGATGCTTGAAACCAAGAATAGTACCAAACCATATTATATATACCATGTTCTTCCTATGTACATACACATATCTATGATAAGGTTTATTAGGCACAGTAAGAGATTAACAATAATTAAAAATAGAACAGTTATATTCTGTAATAGTAGTCATGTGAATGTGGTCTCCTTCTCCTTCTCTCAAAATATCTTACTCTGTGCTCACCTTTCTTTTTCTTGTGGTGATGTGAGATGGTAAAATCCCTAGGTGATAAGATGAAGTGAGGTGGCTGATGTGGTGTAATGTTAGGCTACCTTCTGATGACATGTCAGATGGAGGATCATCTGCTTCTCCACCACAGTTGACAGCGGGTAACTGACAACATGGAAGCGGAAGCCTTGGATAAGGGGGAACTGCTGTACATCTTTTAACAATGGTCAATGTAATACAGAGAAGTGACTGCAGAATACATTTGGCTCCAATTAAAATAATTGTTATTTGATATTGTCACAGTAGCAGTAGTCAGTGAAGCACATAGATTCCAACAGGAAGCGTGTAAGCTTGCTTTTTTCGTCAAAAACTTTACAAGATAACTATCTGTCATTTTCTGTACTTTATTCATGTTGCATTTTTTGTTCAGGAAAAGGCTTTGACCCATTTTATATGAATTTAAGCATATGAAATTTTTTTGATTAGCAAACTATGTATTGGTCTCCAATATTAAGATTAATTTTAATATTTTTTACAGAAGAAATATTTTGGGGTGGGGCTTGATGTTTATTAAAAATGTGGTCATTTTCATTTTATAGTGCTCAAAAATAGTTTGCATTTATGAATACGGTCAGAGTCTCAACCTCTGCCTCTTTCAAGTTAAGAAATGTTCTTAGGCCATTACCAACACTTATCCCAGGTGGAAACATAATGGCTGTCGTTGGTTAGGAACTTTTGATGATGAATGACTTTCAAATCCTGAAGGAGGTTATCTAAAAACTTTTTCAGACTTACTAAACCCATTCCTTTAGTATCTGTCACCACAGATACAGTGATGAGTTTTTTTTAAATTAAACATTGAGTAAAACCAGGAGTACTCTGGCTAACAGAGGCTCACTTATCCAGTGCTTAGATTGCTTTGATGTATAGTAGCTTTACCTAAAAAGCTATTTGTATATAACAAAGCTCGATATCCTCTTCATTACATGTTACAAACCCAGTTTTTCCTTCTCTTTAAGGTGGTTTAGATTAGAATCCAAACAAGGAAAAAGAGCCAAAAACAGGGGTGAGATAAAGGTCAATATTCAATTCATGAGGAACAATATGACAGCGAGTATGTTTGACTTATCAATGAAGGACAAAACAAGATCTCCTTTTGCAAAATTAAAAGATAAGATGAAAGGTAGAAAAAATGATGGGACATTTTCTGACACGTCTTCTGCAATCATTCCAAGTTCTCACACACCTGATGCCAATACTGAATTTCCAAGTGGTGAGATACCGATGAAATCCAAACCAAAAAAGCCTTTCCTTTTGGGTCCTCAGCGACTCTCTTCAGCACATTCAATGTCTGATTTAACTGGGGCCCACATGTCTTCTGAGAAACTGAAGTCTGGCGTCGTTGGTCAATCACATCTTCTTGGATGCCAGATAGATTCCTTTGGAGGAGTTCCTGAAAGTGGTAAGTGCCACGTTCTTTCTAATTGTATCCTCAGTGGTCTACATTGCCCTTTTAATTTTAAAATTTAACTTCTAAACATTAGGAAATAAAAATTATAATTTTCTTGGTAGTGTTTTCTAAATTCAGCCATCAAATAGTTGAGTACCTACTACACTCAAAATTGATGTTTATTAAAGGCAGCACTTGTCTGCATTCCGTATTTTATTTATATTATTGGATGATAATAAAAATGATTCCTAGTCACTTTTCATGGCCTGGCTGCTTTTCTTACTGTTGTTCTCTTGTCTCAAAAGTCTGATGCATAAAAGAATATTCCATTCAATCAGAAAATTCCCAGGAAAAAACTTTTTATTCAGAAGTAAGAAAGCAAATTTAATCCTAATGATGTAAAGAAGTCTTTGAGAATTTATAGCACTGTTATGCCAAGCAGAACCTCTGGTTTTGACATTGTAGTTTGTTTATGTGGTTGTTTCTTTCTGAACTGAGTAAATTACTGATTATCTAGCAATTTGCTAATTGTTACTAGCCTATGTCCTTAAGACTGCTACACCTTAGTGTTTTAAGATTGTTTTCCTTGATTATTTTAAAGGTTAATATCTTTAAATAGCTAATTGCTCTCATTCTAAAAGCAGCAGTATGCACACAGAATGTGTCAAACAGTGTGATGTAATGTGTCACTGATTATGTACTAACTACAAAATTGTTTGCAGGAAGTCTCAAATCTCCACACAGAAGAACATTAAGCTTTGATACTTCTAAAATGAACCAACCTGACAGCAGTGTGGATGAAGGTGAATCGTCTTTTGGAAGACGAAATGACCCATTTACAAATGTGACTGCTTCATTACCCCAAAAATTTGCAACACTGCCAAGGAAGAAAAATCCATTTGAAGAAAGCAATGAATCATGGGACAGCAGCGTGAATTTATTTACAAAATCAGTTGAAGTAAGGAAAGAAAATAAGAGAGAGAAAAGGGAGAAAGTTAGCCTGTTTGAAAGAGTGACTGGAAAAAAAGATAGCAGAAGATCTGATAAACTTAACAATGGGGGATCTGATAGCCCTTGTGACTTGAAATCACCCAATGCATTTAGTGAAAACCAGCAGGACTATTTTGATTATGAGTCAACTAATCCGTTTACAGCAAAATTCAGGGCTGCAAATATAATGCCATCTTCAAGGTAAGCTTCACATGGAAGTTGTGCTATTTTGAAAAATACTGCACTTGAAAGTATCCAATATCTTTTCAATCCTTGAATATTTTCAGTTGCTTTTATTTTACTTGAAAAAATCTTATCTTACTTTCATAATTAATTATGGAGCCAGGAAGCTTTGCATACATCTTTGGAATTGACCTTTTTTATCTTAGAAGGATAAAAGATTCTTAATCCCTATCCTAGTCTGCTTCTTTTTATGTAAAGAGCCAGAAGAAACTTGCTGAAACTTACGGAGAGAACGGCATAGCTTTTGATGAGACATAGAGGAAGTCACCAGTGGGTGTTAATTCAACCCAGAAATTTAGGTGACATGTTATGTTTCTAGATACTATTTTCCAGGGATCTGTTTATAGACTCTCTGGAGAGGATTAGTGGACTAATAGCAGCCCATGGGCTATCATTTAAGAAATAAGTTAAGTATTAATGATTTTCTTAATAGGTCTTACTATCCTTATTAAATGGCTATTTAGAAGTAGTTTTTATTTGCAAAGTTTATTGGAGTTCAGTGACCCTTGTGGGTACTATGAATACACCAAGGAGTAACTAACTATATGATGATATCTAGTCACAGGAATAATAATCACTATCATGATAAGATTTTCAAAATCTGAATTTTTGGTTACATATATAGTGGTACTTACTCCTCAGTACAAGTTGGAACTCTATACATTTAAATAAAATTTGGATTTGCGGAAGTGAACAGTGGAATAGCTAATTAAGGAAACCTCAAGCAAAGAACAAGATGAATTTATTGGAATCTTAAGCAATTATAGAAGAAAGAGCCTGGCAGAATGTTGGTATATTGTATACCAACATTTTAAATCTATTTAAATATTGTATAGTACACAGACCCGAGTGGCAGTCCTGTCTTAAGTAGCTTCATGATTTCTGTAGACCTTAGCATCTCCATCTTTGGTAGGACACCTACTTGGTAGGATTGGGTAATGATATGATAAATTATAAAATACATGGTACAATACCAGGCCCCAAATAGGGAGCCCATAAATGGTGGCTGATACTGTATTTTATATACAGTCATGTCGTATTTTATTCAAAAACTGTTTTGTCTCACTATAAACAGAAAATAGAGTATTAACAGTCACCCTTTTAGGCTGTTATCTTTGTCTTCTAACCTTTCAATGAGACATGAAAACATATATTTAAATTTTTCAAAGGGAAGTGTGTATTTTGTTTGCTTTTGGCAACAAATGAGTATTTGCTATGGCTTTAAAATGTTTTCTTTATAGACTGCATTCTAAAGAAACACATTTTTATCATACGGTATTAATATTTTATTGAAGAATCCATAGTTCTGGTGTGTTGTTCTGAAATGTTTTATGTTGATATTATGCATAGTATACTTCATATTGCATCAAGTTCTAAATTATAGAGGTAAATAGAAATACATTTGCTTTTTCCCCTTTACTGAACTTTTTTTTGAAAAACAATTGTAGAAAGCACCTGTATGAGAGATTAGGTAATTTATATTAGAGTCAAAATTAAAAAAAATGGGAACTGGTAAGGAAACAATATTTTTAACTTATGGTAGCCTATGGAAAAATAAGTATCCTCAAATCTTAAATTGCCTTACACTTGGGCTATTTTACATGGCTACCATGGGTTTATGAATGTGGTGTTTGCTACATCTAGACTTTGTTTTTGATTACTTCAGTATTAGCACTGTTTTTATCAAAATTAGAGCTGTTTCATGGTATGTGTATAAAATAACTGCAAAATTATAGATTTAAAAATTTTTAGACTCTCTCTTCATATTCTTTCATTTTCATATTCTGTGAGTTGCCAGATATGAGGATTGAAACATTTATAGATTCTTGGGAAGTTACTCTTCCTTTTTGTCACAAACCGTCTTTGTGGTAAATGTAGAACATTTGCAAGAAGGAGTAGCTATAATTAATTGTATTAAAAATAAGATTGAAGGATGCAAATGCAGTTCACATTTTTGGAAAGCAACTTTATCTTGAGTGGAATTTGGGAGGCTATGGTCAAGGTAATGTTGTCTTTACATTACTTGCACTCCTACCTATTTTCCCGTTAGCATCCCTCAGGTGTATGGGACAGAGTGAGTAGGTTTCTCAATTAGCATCTACACCGAATACATTTTTGAAGCTATAGACTAGGACACATGCTGTGAATCTTTTTTTTCCAGTAGTGCTAAATAGGTCTGTTTACAGAGTCTCCTGGACTCTTGTGACCGATGTTTGTGAGAATGCCTAACAAAGTTAAGGGTAAAATCTATAGCAATGAAACTGGATTTTGTTCTTTGTGAGTGACCTGGCTCACCTGTGATTGTAGGTGCACGGGAACCATGTCCTTGTACTCTAAGTGACTAATGTGTGTGATTAAAACTGGATAATTTTCCTTATGCCAAAAATCTTTAAAGTACTCAAGGACACTTTTCTTAGAATTTAAAGTTTTTATTTCATAGTGTAAGTTAAACCATCTGAAGAAACAACCTTAAAAGTCACAAAAAATACTGTATTTTGCTTCTGTTCTTGGAATAAATCCTGTAGTCGTGAATAAAACCGAGAGAGGAAATGAATCAGGCTTTTTGTTGGGTTACTTAACAAAGAACAGGGCTCTTGAAACACTTTTCCCTGCTAATAGCTACTAGATACTGACTCTCAGTCTCCTTCCATGCACCGCCTTCTCTGAAGCCTGTCCTGCCCTTGGAGGGGTTCGGAGCTGTCTTGGGTTGCGCCCTCTCCTACATGAGTCTTGCTTGCTTATGGGGCATCATCTTGTTGACTAATAGACCAGCCACATTTTTCCCTCCAGCCACCATGAACAACTTGAAGGCAGTACCTGCATTTCATTCATCTTTCTGCCTTAATCTTCAACATGATGCCTGGTAGGTAGTAGGTGTTAGAAAAACAGTTTTGAACAAATGAATACAGTATAGTGGACCTATTTCCTAAAAGCTGTTTTTCCCTTAGTCTCCTGCTTCCAGCCCAGTGTGGGCTGTGAAGATCTTTCTAATAGACTGAATAAAGGCAAATTTGTACACTTCTGTGTATAATTAAACATCATTAAATGTCGAAGTTAGTTTTAAAGGACTCTTAAAAGTTAGTATTCATACCCTAAACAGCATATTTCTGGAATTTGTTAGAATTCTGTTTTAAGATAGGTTATCAACTGTGATAAAGAACCCCAGATCTCAGTGGCTTGTCACAGTTAAAGCTGATTGCTCATTTTCACAACCTAAGAATTCACCATGATGGGGAAGAGAGAAGTGGGTGCTTTGCTGTATGCATACAGTCACTCAGCTCCCCATGTTATCCAGGAACCAGGCTCCTTCCTTCTCTTAAAGCCACCATTTAACACCTGACCCCCAAGGTGGTGCAGGGGGAGAGTGGAGGATCCACGCAGGCCGTCTTGGTGGCCAGGCCTAGCAGTGGTATGCATTACTTCCACATATGTCCCATTGGCCAGAGCTCAGGTATGTCCCAGCCTCAGTACAGCCAGGTAAGAAATAGGATTCGCTATGGACCCAGAGGAAACAATCAGGTGCAGTGAGCTCAGTGTTCTGCTTGCCATAGATGCCAGTTCTAAGAAGTCCACACACTGTCTCACACGTGGCATGCAGCAGAACTCCTACCACACTTGTAATGAAAGTGTAGTTGGGATTCTTGTACTTTTCAGTTAAATGTTTCATCAGTTCCTTATTGGTATCGAGTTTGTGTTTTAAAATTGCTGCTGTTCTTTTTAATTGTAAATCGCAGGTAGTTTAGCATCATCACTATCAACTATTTTGTTGTGTGGTTAACCCCACAATTTGTAAATAATGTTTTTTGCACCAGCAGTATATAATTTTTCAAAACCAAATATACCTGGATGTATGTTACATTTGTCATACCATTTTCAGTAATTTGTTCACAACCAGTTCTTTAACACTGGACTGTCTTTTCACTGGAAAGTGGAAATGTGTGTTCAGAAACCAAATTGTCATTCTTTTTTTTAACAGACACAGCTACACCCTTAGATGGGGACTCAACTAAGTTCTGGCTTATTATTGAAGAGTTAGTGGAGGAGATGTATTCTGCTTCCAGGTCTGGGTCATGAAAACCTCCTTCACAAGCCTCCATTTTGCCTCTTTCTCCCTATCCTAGACCAGGGTTGGCAAACAAGGCTTTGGGATCAAGTATGACTTGCTGCCTGTTTTTGTAAATAACATTTCACTGGAGCACAGCCCACCCATTTGTTTATGGTTCCTGTTGTGTTATGATAGTAGAGCAGAGACTATATGGCCTGCAAAGCCAAAAATATTATTTGGCCTTATACAGAAATAGTTTGCTGAACTTTTCACTAGCTGAGTGGAGATCTTTATGAAGGGCAGACAGACAAGGTAGGAACAGCTATCTATTCTGGGTCCCTGAGTATATGTGGAAGGCCATCTAACCAAGGGTAACCTGTTAAACCTTGTGTAATTGATAGGTTCTCAAAATATTAAGTTAGTGCAGTTTTTGCATTTATTTATTTATGGCACTGAGCCTTACTGTTATTTAGCATGTAGGGCACAGCCACCATAGTACCTCTTGTTCTAAGAATGCCTAGTTCAAAAAAGTTTAAAAACTATAAACTTGCAACACCAAATCCCTACTCTTCTTTCTAATCTTCAAGGCTTGTTGAATGTTAGGCTTTCCTCACTTATTCAACTTTTGTTCTTCTGTTCCTCATGTTCCTGTTCTAGATTAGTTAATTTCCTTATTACACCTCTCTACCCCGAGGTCCTGGCCATCTCCATGCCTCAGCTCAGTTGTGGTGTGCTTTCTTAACCTGCCTGAGTGGCCAGGCCTGTCTAGCCTTGATGCTAAAATCTCTTTAATTCTTTCTTGATTAATATGATGTTTCCCTTCTTTGGATTTCTGCTGATACTGAAGAACATGATTGCTATATGATGTTTATTGTGTCTTGGTTTTAGTCTTCCTTACTAAACTATGTAAGCTTCTTAATTGTTTTTGCTGAGTCTTCTTTTTTGAGTGCCCCATGGCAGCCAGATCAATACATGTCTTCAGTGCTGATCGTTGATGGCTCCTGGGGAGTTTTTAAACTACAGTTTGTTGGGTCCTACCTCAGACTGAGTTACAATCTTCAGTGAATGGGCACCGAAATAAAAATCAACATTTAAAAACTTCCCACTGACTCTCAGGCAGGTTTTAAAATTGCTGATCTAAATTATATTGTCTATTTCATGAGAGTTAAGTAAATAAATGCATAGTGATGAATAGGAATCAGGCAGTATGTGGGTAAACAGAATAGACAACTTAGTCCCATTGTCTTTGCTTGTAGGGGTCTAACTAAGGTGGAGGACGCAGTATGGAGATCAGCTTGACTAAAACAGGGATGTGGGGAGGAGTTTGAGAGCTCGCTGAATAGCTAAGAAACATCTAAATTATATGTAGCCATTGAAGACCAGGCAGAAATGTCTATTAAATATTTCTGGCATCTGTGGATGAATTGTCTCAGGATATATGTAAAACCTAGGCATCAGTAGTGATTAATAAAACTTAAAGCATTAAAATAATGCTTGTTTTTGTATGCCACCTATAATAAATTGAAGAGAAACTGTGTTTGTAATGTATTATTCTGAGGCTCCATGAACAAGTTTAGGATGGAAAAACCTCTACCTACTTCAGGGAATTCATTAATATAAGGAGAAACTTGGTTGTGTATGTCTTATTCTGAAATTAAAAAATAGTCAATAACATAAGCATACTCTATATGATGAGCTTAATGTTGCTTGAGGTTAGAGGGGCAGCCCATGGGAGAGCAAGAATTTATGGGAGATAATTTTTCCATAGAATTTTATTTTTGGAACATCCTTTTATTTGTGGCTCTCACAAAGAACATGCTTGCCCTTCATTACTTCCTGCCTAATTGTAATTGTGAATACTATGTAGCAAACTCTTAGTTGCTCTGTGATAACTGAATATTGTGTTGTATAATGTTCCTAGTATTACTGATTTTATTAGAGCATATATGCTCATATTTCCATAGGCTGTGGAAGAACCTGTCTACTTCTTAGCTGATGAACTTGGGGCAGCTAGTTATTTTTTAGGGCAGTACAGAATTAGTGTACTATCAAAGAATTAGTGTCTAGGTAAGACCTCATATTTATCACTAGTATTTTATAATTTTGACATGACAGCATTCTTTTACTTTTGGGATCAAGTTGACCTACTTACCTTTTTCCCTTCTGCCCTCCCTCCTTTTCTTTCCTTTAGTTAATTCCCACCTATGGTTGTATCATACCTTTCTTAGAAGCTACAAAAAACTGGTTACCTAGAATGTGTACTTAAATGTGTTTTTAATTCTTACAAATCAAAAATCACTATAGGCTTATAAGTGTATAACCATTATTATGAAGTTATATAATATGTCCATTAAAAAATGATAGACTGTTTACTCTAGGTTTACATTTTGATTTTAAAAAGTTATAGTAAACAAATGATCCAAAGAAAAAATCCTGTTCATAGTTCTAAAATCTTCATTTTTATAATGTTCTTTATGGACTTTATTTTTCCTGTGTAAATTTAAAGCTCAGTCTTTGGCACAATAAACCTTAACATGAATAAGGTTTATTTTAATAGCTGTATTAATAGCAATATAATTTTTTGTTCATATCTGTCTAATACTAAACATAATTTGCTTATTCATGGCAGGCTATAAATCTTTTACACAGCTGCAAATTTGTAGCCTCATTTATGAGACAGAAAACAAAAACTTTTGAGATGATTTTTAAACTCATTAATTCATTAGTGCCCAGGGATTTACAGAATGTATCCAATGAAACAGTGACTGGGAACATGGAATATGCAGTGTGATTAGTTCCCTTAACACTAACTAGAACTTTTATGCTTAGCTCCCCAGATACTAGAAACTTTTTTACCCTTTGTCATCCTAATGCTCATTAGAATAGCTCTCATTAATTGGTACATCTCCCAATGGGTTAATTTGCAGATACCAACCATGCCATCCTTTTGCTAACTCACTAATGCAAATTGCTATTTATAGACTTCAAAATTGAAAATAAAAAAAGCCCTATAACAAAAAAAGACAAACTTTGCTAAGTTGTTGTTATTATTATTTTGAGCTAAGAGATTGAGATACCGAGAGATTCTGTGAGAGGAGAAAAGCAGCCTAAAAAATCCACAAAAACTGTAGGCTAATAAACCGATGTGAAAATTTCTCAATTTACAGCACTTGACAGGTGCTAAAAGAAAAGCATCTTTAATTTTAATGTGTTGTTAGGACCTCTTTAGAGAGACTGTACAAGTTATTAACAAGGTCCTCTGAGACAGGAGACGGGTAATTAACAAGACCTATGGAGATATAGTTTAGGTAATTAATGAGCTGTTAGGACTGGACACAGGATAACACAGTGAGTCCAATAGTTAAAGAACAGGTTGTTATGATATGATCAAATACCAGATATAATATGTAAGTCCTCTTGAGGTTTCTGATAGGAAAGTATTAAGATTATATTCCAGGGACCCAGTGTACTAATTTTTATATATCAATATGTAAATTTTTTAGTTTAACTTTTAAGATAGGATTTAAGAGGGTTTTTTCTTCGTAAAGCCAATAAGCAGCTAAGCTTGTTACATGCAGATTAATAATCTTTGTTAATTGCAATTAGTGAACATACATATTTTGAGAACAGCATGTTGGGAAGATGTAAATTAATACAATTTTAAGTTGTTTTAGACCTTTCCTGTTGTGTTTTTCACGTGTGGCCTGTTGGCTAAAATCGCCTACTCCAAATTGACCTAACGTTGCTGGGCCCCTTTAAAACTTTCAGGCTTGAGGCCAGAGAGGAGACTGTTCTTCACCAGCTAATTTTCTACGTCATATGCATGGATCCCTCCACTCGTGCTATGGAACCTTCGAGTCTGAGACTTGGTATTCCCAATTTCAAATATTTGGTTTAGTTATTTTCTGTGTAAATTTGAAATTGTTGGGCTATGAATCAAGTTTTGGCTCAGAAAACTCCCAGCATCAGCAAACCTTTATCATCAGAGACAAGTTACACTCTGAAGATTAAAGAGTATAAAGGAAGCCCTTGCAGTTCTGATTCATTCCATTGCCTCCTCAGTTTGACTGCTCTAGTCCTTCAAAATGATTTGTTTCTCAATTTCAGATCTGATAATCAAATGA
Source organism: Manis pentadactyla (assembly GCF_030020395.1). Classification (NCBI taxonomy): domain Eukaryota; kingdom Metazoa; phylum Chordata; class Mammalia; order Pholidota; family Manidae; genus Manis; species Manis pentadactyla. Next base: position 128,268,852 of record NC_080026.1, on the reverse strand, counting down.
TACTTTCATTTCCATTAGTTTTAGAATATTTACTAGGAAATCGGAAGTTATTAAGATATAAATCTTGCTCCCAGAGCTCATACAGACAGGCATGTAAATATTACGTCTGAATTCTGTGCTGTGGACTGGCCATTGGAGAACCTTGGAAGAGTTTTAAGTTGGATTGTGATACTATCAAAGAAGTAACTTAGCCCTGTATCATGGAGAATCTGCTGGGGACAGGAGTGGGAAGGGGAGGAGAGGACTTGGGGCAGGAAAACTAGGAAGTTAGTGTGATTGTTGAGGTAAGAGTTGATGAACGTCACTTGGCAGTGAGAATGGAAGAGAAGAGAGTATCTGTAAGATATTCCTGGGCTAAAATAGACAACATTGTAAAAACTACATAGATGGCCTTGGATTTAGGATTTTTCCTTTTTTATGATGTCAAAGTGATATGCTTTCAATAGAAACCATACTTCAGATTTTGAATTTGGATCTTTTACTGCACTTGTGATTTGTATGATGCTCTCATAACTCCAAGCAGCAGCACTGAGCCCCAGTGTCACGAGGACGAACAACCAGTACACTAACAACCATTCTGTACTACAGCCATTCTGCTTTTCACTTTTAGTATAGTATTCAATAAATTACATGATATTGAACACTTTATTATAAAACAGGCTTTGTGTTAGATGATTTTGCTTAACTGTAGGCTAATGTGTGTTCTGAATGTGTTTAAGGTAGGCTACTGAGCTATGATGTTTGGCAGGTTAGATATATTAAATGTATTTTCACTTATGATATTTCCAGTTTTCAGTAGGTTTTTTGGGATGTAACCCCAGTAATCTCATCATAAGCTGAGGAAGCTCTGTATTACAACGTCAGGTCTGTAGTGTTTGAATTGAAGTTGGTGTTTTAGTCTTGATGGAGGGATTTGAGTTCTTTGTTTTTGTATTTAATGAGTTGCTGTCTTTTTAGAGTTTTGTTTTAGAGAATAGTTATTATGTGTTTTGAGTTGCTTGAGACAGGCAAGTTAGTATCAGCACAGTAACGGTTCTTGAGTGTTTCTGAACAGTGAAAGACGTTTTGGCTTCCCTGAACACAAGAATGCACATTTTTGTAACTGCTTATGGATTCAATGCACTTGAAGTGTGTTCACCTTAACACTGTAGTTACTACATGTATTTCTCCTCAGTGGTGTTGACTTTACACACCTTTGTCCCTTGTTGGACACCTTCTATTATTGTCTCATCAAGAGAATAGCTTTTCCTTCTTCTACACTCAGCTCTTACTTCTATGTACATCACTTTTTCAGGCCTCCTACTTCTGTGTTTAGTGTATTTCCTTTTGGGCCACTCATATTTAGAACATTTCCTTTTTGACCACATCACCTGGGGGTTACCTGTTTACATAACAACTAAGCTTAAACTTTGGAAATACAGGTGTTGTTTCTACATTTTTAATAAAAGTGGGTAGTGTTACCTATGGGCAGTATGTTTTAAATAGCTTCTGGCAATAAGAACTAAAGCAATTAATTATGAAATGATTTTCTTTATATGCATTTAACTAAGAATATTAGGATCCAGACATTGGATAGTTGTCTTCTTGAACTTGTAGTTTAAGAATAAATGATTTCTCTTTGATTTGATGTGTTAATTATAATACAAATATAAAAATATTAAAATATACAAATATTTACTACATATTAAATATACATCAGATAAAAATGTTTTTAGTGTATCTGTTTTCAGCTTAGAAATCATTCTGACAAAGTGCTAATACCACTGAAATAGTAATTACATGTATTAGCTTGGCCTAAACTAAAACTTAATTCAAATTGCAGTTGTTAAAATTATTCTAACAAATAGGTATGTAAACCTCTACTAGGGCTAGGGGTGGGTGGGTTGAATATAGGATTCATAGAGAACTGAAGTCCCAGTAGTCACACAAGCTGGTGAGGGGGATATGTCAGCAATGACCTGTAGTTCAAGCAGAATGAACGTTGTTGAACTTCGAGTTTGCTGTGGAAATGTAGAGAGAGGAACAGTTTGCTAGGAATTGGGAAATGCTTCTTCAAGGAAGAGGCCTTTGAGCTTGCTCTTGACTACTGAACTTGATTTTATTAGTTGGGGAATGAGTAAATATGCAATTGTTAAATAAATAGCAAGAAAGCTCCTTTTAAAAATTGTGAGGTACACTATAAAGGAATATGTTCTGTGGCTATATATTATTATATCATTAGCCCTTTACTAACTACTTAGTAATTTTACCATTTCTTCTCTAGTTGGAGTCATGGAGCTGTCCTCTGTGTCTGTCATTCCCTGCCTGGTAGGTTCCCGGGGAAGTATATTTCCTACTTTAGGCTACCAAGGAGCCAATTAGTGAATGCCCTGCAGGGGCTCTGCATTAAGTATAATGACCTCTTTGTTATGCATCTTGGTGTGGGAATGGGGTGTTCAGGTTAATCACATATTTTGTTTACTTGAGGCTACAGTATATTTGCTTTATATAGTTTTTTTTTTCATTTTCAAAGAAATTAAGTGTCCGAAGTAAGTTGGAAATCATACTGAACATAATTTGATATTTCATTCAGTAGATATATTTGATACATTCTTCTTCCACCCAAGAATTTTATAGTGTAACATGAAAAAATAAAAATACAGTAATAGTATATTCGGAAGGGATTATAGGATAGGTATTAAGAGTTCAGTGTTAGGATTCAGGTCTGGATTTGAGGCTGTTGAATAGGTGTTTGACCATACTTAACCTTTCTAAACCTCTTTTTTTCAACTGTAAAATGGAATAACAACCTTGGTGTTGTGGAAGAGATTAAATAATGTAATATGCCTGCATAAAGTGTTGAGGCTAGTATTTGCCACAGTCTGGAAGTGGTAGCTTTCACTATGATCTTACAATGCAGCATCTACAGAATATATAACAACTGCTTTAAATAAGTTAAATGAAATCAGTTCCAAGTAATATATTCTCAACTTAAAGAAAAATCGTGAATAAAAGTAGAATTTAGGAGCTCATGCTTTCACTGGTCTATAAAGGACATATATATTGACAGAAAGCAGTGAAACATGATAGTTTTTCTAGTTTCTTTCAAGATGTATGTTCAGTAATAATCTTTGATGAAATAAACTAAACCACGTTGAAATTTAAAAGTATTCCCTGTATTAAATAGAAAATTAATTTTATTACTTTACAAGGCAAAGGCATTATAATCAATATTGCTGTTAAATTCTGTGTTCAGAAATTCTTGCATAGCACTGAAAAGGACATTGCAGGGTAGATACTAAGCTTTGGCTTTACTTTAAAGCACAATGAATATTTCCTAAATTCACATCGCTGAGCTCAGATAAATTGTTGAAGAAGGCAGTTCAAACTATCATATTAAGCAGGATAAATGCTGTTTATGGAAAACTCAGAACATTTCAAAGTCCTTTTTGGGAAGAGGGCCCCTGCCTCAGGAAGTTCACACAGGTACTAGTGTATCTCTTCTAACCACGACTTGGAGGTTGCCACTTTCATTTCTTTGTCAGTGAAAGTACCCTCTTCCTCTTTGTTTTTCACCAAGAGTATAAGATTCTACTTGAGTGGCCTGACTCAACAAGGTTCCTTATATGCCTGAAATAATATTAATTGTATTTGCAATATTCTGTCATTCTGGTTTAAAAAATACTCCTCACTTAACAGGAAAAAATATATAACCAAAACTTAAATGTAAGATATTTTTGGATTATCATCCATTTATTTTATGGACTATCTCTTGTCCTTACAGAGATAGATAGGGTCTTAATGTCATCTTGCACCTTCTATCTTTAGCTACTAGGCAGTGTGTACTAGGGTGACATTCTAAAATAAAGATGTTTGTTTTAGAACTTGATAATAAGAGATGGACATTGCTCTCCTTTCTTCATATAAGGATTCTGTTCATATTGTGACACATGGATGTATAAGACAATGTCTTTGTCTTTAAGATTGTAGATACGTAGGTCCAAAATATGTAATTAATTGTCCTAATTGGTGGTACCATTGGTAAGTGCTGATGGAGATAAAAATTACAGGGTAAGGTTAGGTAGTCTAGGCATCGTAGAAAAGGTGGAATTGACAAGTCTCAGAGGGTGGATCTGTGAAAGGAGAGAGGAAAGGGCTTTTATGAATGGAGATTAAAATGAGAAAAGGCAATGATGTAAAAATGAGTGTGTTAAGTGGCTCTCAGTGTACCCAGTCTATCTAAGACTTGTTAAGGTTAGAAGTAGTAATGGAGATGGGACCTTATTACTAGGAACTTAGCATACTAGAGTGAAGAATTTGCATTTAATTCTATAGTAAGTAAGAAGGTTTTTCAGAAAATGAGTGATGTGATGAAAGTTAAATTTTAGGAAAACCCAGAGAACAGTGACATTGCTATTATATATGCAATAATGGACCTGAATAGGAAGAGACACACCTGAAGTCAAACCAGAAAGACTACATTTCTAAGTGCAATTTTAGATTCAGAACAAAATTTTTGCAATAAAAAGTGATTTTAATTATATAGCTTATAGGAAAAAGACAATGGGGAAATTATTATGGCATCAGAAATTTGCAGATATTACAAGGTACATTCTTTAAATCGGTGGGTACCTGTGTTTTAAATATTCTTGAGTAGTTTTTTCTTGTTTTGTAAAGAACCATTCAGAAAGAGCTGGCTGAAAGATACAGTATAATGTACAATTTCCCATAGAATTATATAGTCATCTAATGGGGGGGGTGGCTGGAGAGTATATTTTTATACAAAATAATATTCTTTTCCTGCAAAATTTATAATTTCATAGCCCTTCAAAACCAGCTCTTCATCGCCAAGAATGTTTTAAGGGTAGGCTTCTCAGCTTAGGGTGTGGAGTGGCCAGAAGTCTCCCAGTTGCCCCATCAGCTCTGCTTTCAAGGAGAAGCAGTCTGGGGTTTGTGTTGCCCAGTGGAGGGACCCTGGGAAGTCAGGCTGTCGTTGTGTACCCCTTGGAGAAGCCACAGAAATGACTGTGCTTGGGTAGGCAGGTGCTTTCCGGCCAGGAGCCTTATTGCAGGCTGTTCTTCAACTCTGAGGCCTTCCTGGTGACCAGAGGGCACCATGGCTTCATCTCCAGAACTTGGCTTTGTCCCAGGAACAGAGCCAACTTGGGGTACTCTTGGCTGAGGGGCATTGTGGGCTCTCTGGCCTTTTTCTCCTAGTTCAGAGGGACCCAGGGCTAACTTGCCTCACCCCACCTCCTGGAAGAGTTCCTTTAACAGGTTGTCCTCAGCCTCTCCTCACAGAAGAAGGCTGATCAAGAGACAGACATGCTGTCTTGATGGAGCCTTTGCAGGGTCTGTCCCTGAGTAGGGGCCTGGTGCCTGTTCTCATCACTCCTTCCAGAGTCACTGTTTACTTCTGAAATAAACAGCATTAGAGCCCCATCTCCCCCACCCCCAAATAGATGCTAGTGGATGTATGGCAGGCAGTGGACCAGGTCTACTCAGAGCAACACATGAATACAGCACCACTTCCAGAGTGACAACTTAACTGAAGATTGAGGGAGAAAAGATTCTTTTTAAAGAAGAAATAAGATTATGGTATGGAGTAAAATGCAAAACTCTGCCTGAATTTTTAAATTAAATTTGAGATGTCAGGGAAATTTTAGGCTTGTTGCTAGATTTGTTCTCATGTTCTAGAGTCAGCTTGAGAAGCGTAGTTTAAAAGAAATGGAGAACTTTTGGAATCCATAGGGCTTCTGCTTGGAAATGTGTGAATTTTTTTACCGTATTTAATAATTATTTATTTTCATCATCAGGAGAAATAGTAAGTTAAGCTTGATTGAATACAACATTCTTGATGAAACATGCCTTAATTTCATAGGTGTCTTTAAGTCCTTAAGTTTTAGACTTCAACAACATATTTGTACTGCTTATGACAGAAAAGCAGCTAGGTCTGAATTTTCTGTCCATGATCTTTGGTGTCACTGACCACAATTTTTAATTGTCTTGCCTATGAGATCTCATAAAAGATATCCTGTGAGAATATTAATAAGTAAATTACTGTTAATCCCCATAGACTTTTATGTATTAGGTTCTATTTGCCATCCAGGTATTAGTGTTGCATGCCCAGTCCCAGGAGAGATAGTGCAATATTTTAATCTATAATACCATTAATTTGATTTGGTACTCACTTTTTTCCTAAAAGGAAAAAAAAAAACAATATTGAGTTGCGCCTTGCCTGTTAAACCCTCTGTGCATGTGTAATCAACATAACTATAATGTGCTAAAGGTTGTGTTTACTAGTAGAATCTCTCTTTGGACACATTAATTTTTTAGGACTTTTTACTTATAAAGAAGATGATTAAAGAACATTTCTTTAAACTCCTTTAACATTGACCCTCTATGGAATAACTTTTCAGGATTGACAGAAAATCTCAAATTAATCTGTATCACGGTCAAATACTTAAACTGGTATATAGACTTGGTTGGCAATTCAACTTGCTAGTTATATTGATTTTATTGGAAGTCACCAATTTGAAATTTATTTTAATTCATATTGGCAATTGTAAGTAACAGAATATTTCTATCTTAAAAAGAATTGAAAAACATTCCATTAATGTACTGTCAGGTCTAGATAAAAGTAATCATTATTCAGAAAAATGATTTCCTTTCTTTTTTGAGGACTTGATATCTTGTTGAAACTTGTATTACCCTATTCATTGTTTTACCCAGTCAACTATTAGCTCAGTTGTTACAAATTTTTATTAAGCACTGGATATAATGTATTCAACATGCATTTGTTAAGCATCTGCCATGCCCTAGCATCTACTGTGTTGGATGCTAGGACTGAAAATATTAATGAGATACCATTTCTTCCTGCAACTTACACTTCAGCATGTAGTAGAAAGGGGTGGGGGATCCAAGGATTAAGCTATATACACAAAAGGCAAACTTTAAGAAAAAATCTACTTTTTGGATCAGTTTTAGACAACAGCAAAATTGAGTGGAAGATACAGAGATTTCCCATATACCTTCTACCCCCGCACAAACATAGCCTCTCCCATTATCAACATCCTCCACTAATATGGTACATTTGTTATAATTGACGGACCTACATTGACACATCATAATTATACCAAGTCCATAGTTTACATTAGGGTTCACTCTTAGTGTTGTATATTCTGTGGGTTTGACAGATGTATGACTTTTGACAAATCACACATGCTCACCTTTATAGTATACAGTGTATTTTCACTGCCCTAAAAATCCTCTGCGATCCACCTATTGATAATTTTCTCTCTCCCATCACTTGGAAACCACTGATCTTTTTACTGTCTCCATAGTTTCTGCCTTTTCCAGAATGTCATGTAGTTGGAATCATATGATATGTAGCCTTTTTAGACTGGCTCCTTTCACTTAGTAATGTGCATTTAAGCTTTCTTCATGTCTTTTCATGGCTTGATAGCTTATTTCTTTTCAGTGCTGAATAATAGCATCTGGGTGTACCACAGTTTATCCATTCATCTAATGAAGGACATCTTGGTTGTTCCAAGTTTTGAAAGTTATGAGTAAAGCTTCTGTAAACATTTGTGTGAAGGGTTTTGTGTGGATGTAATTTTCAGTTCCTTCATGTAGATACCGTGCAATGCAATTGCTAGATCATATGGTAAGAATATGTTTAGTTTTGTTAGAAACTGCCAAACTGTCTTCCAAAGTGCTGTACCATTTTACATTCCCACCAGGAATGACAGATTACTGATAACCACAACTTTGCTAGCATTTGGTGGTGTCAGTGTCCTAGATTGAGGCCATTCTGATAGGTGTGTAGTGTTTTTTTCATTGTTATAATTTGCATTTCTCCAATGTCATTTGTGGAGCGTCTTTTCATATACTTATTGCTATCTGTGTATCTTCCTTGATGAGGTGTCAGGATCTCTGGTGCATTTTTAGATTGGGTTTTCTTACTGTTGCATTTTAAGAGTTCTTTGTATATTTTGGATAATAGTCCTTTATCAGATGTATCTTTTGCATATACCGTTGATCTTGAACAGCATGGATTTGAACACCATGGCATGGGTCCACTTATACATGGATTTTTGTCAATAAATATATGGAGAAAATTTTTGGACATTTACAACAGTTTGAAAGAACGTTTTCTTTTCTCACGCTTACTTGATTGTGAGAATAAAGTATATAATGCATATAGTATACAAAATATGTGTTATCAACTATGTTATTTGTATGGCTTCCGATCAACAGCAGGCTATTAGTAAATTTTGGAGCAGTCAGAAGTCACTTGTAGGTTTTCTGCTGTGAGAAGATGGAGAGGTGTCCAGCATCCTTAACACCCACATGTTCAAGGGTCACCTATATTTTCAGTCTGTGGCTTGTCTTTTCATTCTCCTAACAGTGTCTTTTGTAGAGCAGAAAATTTTAATAAAGTACAGCTTATCAGTTTTTTCATGAATCATGCCTTTGGTGTTGTATCTAAAAGTTATTACCATGCACAGGTCATCTGGATTTTATGTTGTCCTCTAGCAGTTCTACTGTTTTGTGTTTCACATCTATGTGTGTGATCAGTTTTGAGTTAATTTTTATGAAGGATGTAAGATCTGTTCCTAGGTTCATTCACTTTATATTTAAATAGCAGTGTGTCGTACGAAACATTTCATACTCATTTTCTTTCATTCCTCTTTTAATTGTAATTCTTTGAAATAGGTGGTGGTGGTTCTATTTCTTGATTAAAGATACAATATATTTAGAGCAGTTAAGTAGGTTGTAAATGGGTAGTAGGTAGTGAGCAGTAAGTTTGGAAAGATGAATTAAGTCAAATCCAGTAGGCTTTGAAAGCCAGGCTAAGAAGTTTTGTTACTATTCAGGGAGATGCTAGAGGTCAGATGGTTTTTGCATATAAATAGCAATGTGACTTGAGCTTTAGCGCATCCTACCCAGACATGTTGTATAGGCTGCACTGGACCTTGGCAGAGACTGGTAAGAGGCTGTTGAAGTAGTCTAGGTTGGGGATAATGTGGTCTTGTGATCAGAAAGGTAGCAGGGAGAATGTTTAGCAAGGAAACAATAAGAGATCTGCGTCCCGAAGCTGTATTGGGAGACTGGCAGCTTTTTGCTGAGGCATACAAGCTGAGGGCCGAAGTCAGGGGCGTTTCTGAGGCTTTGCCTTCGGTGACCACAAGGCTGGTTGTACCAGAAGGAGGAAAACCAGACAGAACTTATATAATGATGATGATGATGGTGATTGGTTTGGGACATGTTAACTTTGAGGTACAAGTAGGATACCCAGTTCAAAACTTAACCAGGCATTTGTAAAGGTGGTATTATAAAGGATAAAGGAATTATGGTTGAAGGTAAAAGATATAGCAGTAATCGGTCCATTTAGTGATGGTAGTTGAGTGGGAGAATATGAAATCACTGAAGTAGAGTAGAAGAGGAGGTGTGAAAAGAGAACTTTAAGAAATATCCAATGTTTCCCACCTAGGGATGAAGGGAGGAAGATACAAGGACAAGGAGTATTTAGAAACATAGGAGAAAAATAGGCTACCAGATATCACAGAAGAGAGAATCAAAAGCAAGTCATTGATATCAAATGGAGTTGAGGGGTTAAAGAGGAGGAGGCTGTTGCCTTAGCTAAAAATTGTTTGTTGGCGATCTTCATAAAAGTAGCAATGAGTATTGGAGTCGGGTGTTTCAGATTATAGAACATGAGTGAATAATGTTAACAGAATCAGCAGGGGTTTCTTGGGAGGGATTAGAGATTGGCAGCATCAAAATGGTAAAAGCGTCTGAGGGGTAATGGGGCTGTGAATGTGCTCTGGTAACAGAGATGAATAAATACAAATGGATTAGGAAACAACTGGGATGATAGTGGGGTCTACAAAGCAGGTCTGCCAAGAGTGAGGGAGTGGGAGAATGAGGAGGAGACACTGATCAGAGGGATTGGGATTGTGTGAGCTCTCACCCTGAGTGACTGCATCCCACCACACTGGTAATTGTTCCTTTGGAAACATGTTTAAAGACATTCTCTTTGTGAAAATGTGCTTTTAATTGTAAGGCAGTATATAAATATGAAGTGGTATTATTAAAATCCAAGTCACTTTAAGCAGTTAAACCATTTCAGAACTCCACAAACACTCAGTCTCCCATAATTTAATCCCAAGAAAATAATTTAGAACGTAAAGTACTCTAGCTCTGTGAAGGTGAGAAGTGTCGTACAGTCAAGGCGAGGAACTTTTTTGTGGCTGGTACTGGTAGTGAATTATCATTTACAAAGTAGGAGACTATGTATTTGGGGGAGAAAAACAATGTTAAAAGTGCTAAAGTAAGTAGTTATGGAGCATAACCCAGAAATTGAAGGGGAAAGGGAAGTGTAGATACTTCATTTGAATAATCATGAGAGATTGTTTTCCTTTGTTTCTCTCTTCTTCCTTCCTTCCAAAACAAACGTTGTCCTTAACCACTTTAAATTATTAAGTGAATAGTTAGTGGCATTTATTGTGTAGTCTTGTATTCTCATCCCAGCAGGAAACAAATGACATACTCAAAACAGATCATTGAAGAAACTTTAGTAAAAGAGGCCATTTACAGAGGGGTGGCTAGGACTGAGGACACCAAGGGGTGGCATAGTGCAAGGGACCAGCAGTGTCCAGAAGGGCCCGCCATGCTGAGGTGTGGGGAGACAGTACACTGTAGCTGCAGCTGCGGCTGGTGGAAGAGAAGCTTTTGCCGAGGCCTCCCTGTGACAGGGAGGGGCTGAGGAGCTGGTAGGAGGAGGGGATAGGCAGAGGTGAGATGGTAGGATGGGGTAGGTCAGTACCCTGTCTCCTCTTTGTTCTGTCCTCCCATCTCTTGCGGAGCCTCCCAGTGGCAGAGCGTAACTGGAAGCCAGTGGGAACAGGGCCCAGATTATGTGCTTTCTGGAGGTCAGCCTCCCGGGGTGCACAAGGGCAGACAGAGAACTAGTCACAGCTATTTCAAAGCCTATTGCTGTTCAGCTTTGTTTTATCTCTTTACATTGTCTAAGGCTTGGACTTTTGGTAGTCGTTTCTGATTGGAAGAAACCTCAGGAAATTGTAGTGGACTCCTTGAAGCCAGCCATCTGAGCTCACGGTGGGCCTGAACACTGGGAACACCTGTGTGAAAGAAGTGCGGTTCATGGCTGCAGGGGCTGAGCGAGGAGTCTGGCTCCTGACTCTGCCACTCAGTAACTGCTCTCCTGAGTAAGCTTTAACTCCTCTGTGCCTGTTTTCTCTTCTGTAAATGGAAATAAAAGCAGCACTCACCTCATAGGATTGTTACAGGATTAAGTGAGTTAACATGTAAAGTGCTCGGAAATGTGCCTGGTACCCTGGCTAAAGTCCAGTAAGAACAAATGTCATTTTTCTTTGGCCTAGTGTCATTATTCTTTGCCCTGGTTTCACTGTAAATGGGCTATTTTTCTTTTCAGACTCATTAAAGGGTTTATGTATTTTTACAATTCTAAGTTTATACCTCCCCTCCCCCAACTACATTTGTCACCAAAGTGAAGGCCCAGGTCTCTAGAGCCCACTCTCTCAGTGAAACAAGATCAACAGGAGTCTTTCCTTTGAAAATAATTAATGGCAGAAGTTCTGTGATAGTTTAGTTATACTTATTTCCTGTACACATTGAGGAATTGAATGGTATTTGAGAAAATTACCGTTCTATCCCATCCCCTCTGCCCCCTGCCAGCCAGGTGGGAAACCTCTGGATTTTGCAGAAAATTTGAATTCATGTGTTAAAATGTGTCAAGTTGTAGGCCAAGTGGGCTTAGCTTTATAATTTCAGCAGGAATGGGCTTGGAAATAGATATGGAAGGCGTAATACTTGTTTTTAAATACCTTCACAAGAGCTTCAAGTATTCTTACATGACTTCTCATTGAAAGAGTTAAAATCCTCGAGCCAGGAATATACACAGCTTCATTGTCTTTGCGAACAAGACAGTTAATCATTTTTAATAGATCTTTGTTCTTTTGTGGGTTTTCTTTTTTTTTTGTCTTGACAACCACTTTTACACTCTCAGTAGTCTCTTCTCTGTCTTAGGTGTTCTTGCTCCAAAAGAATGTATTCATGTTTTAAAAAGAGAAAATAGGGACAAAGAAAAAAGCTCTGTCCACAGCCAGATAGATGCCTTAGTGATTTCTGCAGTGGTCAGTTTTACCACTTTACAAAGATTGGTTTGCTTTTCTGGCCTGTGGAAGATTTGTCTGTAGCAGAAGTTGAGAGACAGTTTTACATTCTTACCAATTGACATTTCTTTATTCAATGTTTATTCTCACTTCAAAATAAATTAAGTGATATTATAGAAGAAGAGATGCTAATGATTCCTTGAGATAAATATTTGAGATCTCTTAATTTTAAAATTAAAAATTAGAGTTTACTTGGAAAATTTATTTTAAACATTTGGAAATAATCATAGTATAAAAAATAGGCTTTACCTGAAAACTTCAGAATGGTAAAGTAAGCATTTTATTCCTTTAAATTATTTTTAAAATACGAATTTAAAATATTTTTTATCAGTTTAAAAGTTACTTTAAAATCCTATGCCATCCCGAAACTCCTTTCAGTTCTGATTTCTAAAATTAATTTTTTTAATTTTGAAATGTTAATTTGTATAGGCGTTTTCAGAGTGCATATGTCTAACTTTATTTTTACCTGATTAAAAACCACCATTTTCCTTAACTTGTTAACAACTCAGTTGAGCAGTCAGACTGTATTACACAATATCTTGTCTGACATTGAGGATAGCAGTCCAGAGAGAAAGATATCACAAATTGGTGCCACACTTCGATAAATAGAGACATTTTATTTTTCTCAAGCTAATTCAATCCAGTTCAGTTAACTCTTTTTTCCCTTTAAGGACAGATCAAAAAAGGCAGCCATGAATGACTGAGTTCATCATGTGTTTGACACGTCAGTGTGTGAGTATAAAGCCGACCACAAGGGAGGGGTTCTGCCTTTAGATTTCAGACAATGCCCAACACAAGAGCTCCCTCTCCCTCAGCTCTGCCCTGTGGATTGCTGGAGAGAGTGTCCGAGAACTCAGGTTACCTCAGGTATAATGGGGAGTCGCCAGGCCTTGCTGCATTAGACACCATTTTCCCTTACAGTTGCGAACTTCTCACTTGAATCATTCTTAAGAAATCTCAGACATTTTTCAGGTTGTTACCGAGTTTCACTTTAGATCTATAGGCTAAATCCACTGGATATGACATATTGTTAGTTTTGTGATTTTAATAAAATCTTTGTTCTAAATATCTGTTCCTTAAAAACCTTTATGACAATAAATACTATACCAGTATTTCTATTTCTTAGTTCAGCAATTTAGTTCAAGCATTTAGAGGATGTTTATGAAAGGATTACAGCTGTCAGAAACTTGCCAATTGCTGTGTGAGTCAGGCCTGAGGGCCCCCATCTTTTCCATCCAAACCTTTCAAGGGTCCTTCCCAGCCGCTGCCTTGTGTCCCTGGCTCTTCCGTGTCCTGCAGTGGCGCTGCTGTCCAGCAGCACCAGGCCATCGCTTATGTCTTCAGAGTCCTCTTTCTCTGGCCTACCAAATCTATCCTTCATGTGATTTTAAATCCTACTTTTTCCTTGACATAAGCCTTCCTTGACTAATTGCTGTGGTAGAACATTTCTTTCCTCTGTGGAATCTAAGAGTTTAATTCTCAAGAGCGCTCTCCTCTTGCCTCCCACAAGTGCAGCTCCACGGTGCTTACTCCGAACGAGGTGATGTTTGCTTTCTGATCACTCCGTGTGTCCTCAGGTTCAGGTCTTCAGCAGTGCAGCCAGGGCTCACTGAGTAGCTCTGTGTGCAGAGAACGGGGTTAGGGCTGTGTGTCCCAGGTCAGAGGACAGATTCCAGAGCCAGAGACCTCCACCGCTTACCAACTGTATGACCCCACGCAAGTTACCTAACCTCCCTGTGACTCATTTCCTTATTCTGAAAATGAAGATCATACCTACCTTAATGGTTATAAAGATTAAATGAGTTAATTTTGGTCAGCTGCTTAGAATAGTATCTGGTACAGTCCAAGTGCTATGGAAATGTTTACTAAATAAAATGATTTATTGAACATGTTCTGCTTGCTAGTCATAGAGCTAAGCTGTTGACTCATTTAATCTTCACAGTAGTCTTATATGGTGGATAATGTTGGGATCCCCACTTCACAGATGAGGGAACCCAGACACATTCAAAGGTTAGTAACTTGCTCAAGGTCCCACAGCGAGTGTAGGCAGAACTGGGATTTGAATTCATACTACCTGGCTCCAGGGCCCTCAACCATTTCTCTGCTTGTAACCACTGTGGTTTACTGTCAAAACTGAACATAAATCATATTGTTCTGAATATCACAGTCAGATGGAGAGAGAGGCAGGCGAGCACATTTCTTGACCTATTAAAAAGCAACATGCTGTGAGGTAATGGGGCAAGGAGATGTTAGTCCCACTGGACTGTGATGTTGACTGCCTTGAATTGGAAATCAGAGGATGGGAACCGCATGTGTTAGCAGCTGCTGCCATGGCACTCTAGGCCTGCATGTGCTATATGATAATGGCTTTTTGGATTTTGTTTTTGTTGTTTTCCTTTAAGCAGTTCTTTTGTTAGGGCCTTGAGGCTTTGCTGGGACAGTGACTCTAGTCTGGGACTATACAGAACACCAAAAGATGGTGGGATACAGGAATGAGAAAGTGTTAGTTGCATCGGCCTATATATGGTGCATTGCGGGTATTTTAAACTACATTTCAATCTTCTCTACCATGTCACCCAGCTCTATGGAAATAACTAAATTTATCCAGAAGAGTTTTAGCTAGAAAAAGTCAGCAACCAGTTCTGGAAGCTTGTTCTAGAAATCTTAGTCATAACAAATGAAACCTTGGATATGTGAGAAATTTTCTTGAGGTGGTAGTTCCTTCATGTATGCCCTATAGATTTACAGCTTGGGGTATATACCTGTAATAACAGATATTTTCCAGACCTTGTATCCAGTGTCCAGGCTTTTTGTGCACACAATCAAAAGTTGTATAATTGAATTTCTCCAAAGGATTACAATTATTTGGCTGATAAAGTACAGATAATGAAAAAATACATTTTATAGTTAAGTCTTTTTTAGGGGGGGAGGAGATAAAAAGGTTCCTAGGACAGTAATGCTTTGTAGAGGTTCTAATGGCTAATACTCTTAAGTGCAGGGTAAAAATTAAGCTTGAATAGCAACGATGAAATATTTACTCATCAGATGGCTTTGAAGTTTAGCTTCTTTTTGGTTGCATTCCTCTTCCTAATGGACATGTTTAAAGAAGGAAATGATTATAGCATTCAGCTGTGATGTTTTCTTACTCTCTTCATGGAAAATATCCATTTTGTTTTGGTTCATTTGGGTATTTAAATTTTGAAGACCAGCTACTTAGAAAACACATTAATTATAGCAATGGTTCGTACAACTCTGAATTCATTCACATTGATGGAATAATATTTAACAGTTAATTTTTCTAACATCTGTAGAATTTTTTAAAAGATTGCTTTAACTTTCATGCTACAATATTTCCAATCTAAATTTATTTAATTCTCCATGTAGTTTTATATCAGAGCACCTAAGGTGAGTGAATGTGCTTATGTATATGAAATGAAAAAGGTGGCTAAAATAATTTATGTTTAAAGATGTTTAGAAACTATACTTCTTCAGTTCTGACAAATAACTGAAGGGTTTTACTTCAAAGTTTAAAATTGTAGCTGCTTTAGAATGTGGAAGGAATAAACACTGCTTTTTTTCTACATCCTGGATTAGATTTCACTCATCTGAGAAAGACTTGAGAAATTGTTATTGCAATGTTGGTTAAAAATGTTCTGTTTTTATGTTTTCTTCCACGTCGACTATCATACACTTCTAACATTTATGTTTGTCTTTCATTACTCAGTTTTCATATGAATCCGACAAGTAATGAAGACCTCAGGAAAATCCCGGTAAGTTGCAGAGGGGGTTAGAGAATTACCAGAAAGTAAGCCACAAACCAGCCTTCTGTCCAGAACATGTTTCTAAAAAGGTCTCTATCTCTTTGAATCCCTCGGCTACCTGTGGACTACAGTTTAGCATGGTAATTTGGGGAGAAAGGAGAAAAGCAAAATTCAAACTTTGTCTTTAATATATGGTAGGGTATGACTTAGGTAACGATCTGTGGAAGTTCTAGCAAACATAATTATAATTGAAGCCAATTTAGAATAATACATATTTTGTTTGCAGACTATTTAAATTAATATGAAAGCTGTATGTCAAGGTCAACACTATAGTTATGAACTAAAAGTATGTGGAGAAAACACTTTGTTGTTTTGACAAAGTTTGAAGAAAAAATAAAACTGCCTGTTAACATTCAGCGGTAGGAAAGGCATCCTGTCAAGAGATGCAGTTAACCAGGAAATGATTTGAAAGAACCTTTAAGACACTTAAATTCCTAGTCAGAACAAAACCAAATATATTAACAGGCTTGGAAGCAACCTGCTAAATTAACTCACATATTTTGCAAGGATTGTTCAGATATCGTAACTTCATTTTATTGTTATTTGAAGTACAGGTTTGGATCTCTGTTCAGAGTTCCATTGCATCTTCAGTCACTGCTGAATGTATTAAACCTAGAGAATAAGTTACTTTACAAAAATATGGGCACATGTTCTTGGTAGAAAAGTAAATTCTCACTGAATAACAGAAATAGGGCCTTTATTCCAAGAGACTGATGGTTGTTGTTTGAACCATCTGTCCTTAATGTGTGTGATCCAGATGTATAATAAGGATTTTTTAAAGCAGTAACATATCACAATTTTCTATGATGTGATGTTCCTAGAAGAAACCATGGTGGTGTATAAGCCATTCTAAGTGTAGTTATTTGTCTTTAAAATTGTAGAAAACATTATGGAAGCAGAGGACTTTGTACTGTTTTTGCTATTTTATGTAAATGATTTATAAGTTTTGATGTTTCATAAATACTCAAGTCTTTATAATATGGCAGTCTGGCGAGAAATGTCAGTATATATGAAATCAGCCTTTGATCAGATAGTAAAATGAATTCTATCAGGCAGTTACTTAATCTCAAACAAAATGCAACATCAAAAAATCGATTTAATGTGCAGCTATTGTTTATTAAGTAACCTTAATTACAATTTCTATGTACTCGTAAATGTACTTTTCCAATCTTGTAATTTATTGCTGTAAAAGCATCCTTAGAATTCTTTAAAGAAATAAAATGTGAAAATTGTTTTAGTTAAAGGATTTAAAGGTGATAAAAGAATCCTTGATGTGTGATTATTTTTCTCTGGAATACTAACTATTCTAAATGACAGTTAAAGGATTACTAGGTGCTGTTAATTTACTGCAAGATACAATTAAGAGGAGAAAGCTCATCCTCATACTGATCGTTATTGAGGAAAAGTATTTGAACAATTTTTATGTTGAAGATTACAAGATGTTTGAAGTAATTTACATTAAGTTCTCCCATAATAGCCATCTACCAAGTTATTTTTTTTCCCCTTCTGGACATAGTATTTTGTAATTAAGTTTGTATGTCTTATATGCTAGTGCCAACACCTGTCTGTGAAAGCACAGTGTTTAAACAGGAGCAGTAGCCAGTTGAAAGGGCAGTGTGAGCTCTTTAAGGCCTAATTAAGAACTGAAAGGGAGATGAAGGGAGTAGGACAAAAGATGTGAAAGTAGCTGAGATGATATTCCCAGAGCAAAGTTCCTCATTAGAACAATAATGAGATGATCAGAGAATGCCAGGCCTTCATCTTATCTCTCTCTCTCTCCTCTAGTTGCCTTGGATGTCAGTTAGTACCCCACCAATATTTGGTTACCAGGACAACCTTTCTTTAAATCTTCAGTTATTTTGAGTCCTGATAATTTGCTTTTGTTTAAATTTAAATATTGTAAAAAATATACATTTCCTAGTTTAAAAGGCTAGACTGTGTGTAAAGTACAAATAGATCACTAGTAATTCTCAGTCTTCTGTACAACTATATTCTTTAAAATTCTGATTAGAAAATTTCATGTAATGATTCTGTTACTCTCTCACCCAGTCCCTATTTTCTTATATCTGTATATGGAAATTTTTAACACTGGTTGGGTAGGAATAAAAAAGGATTGGTTGTGAAAAGGGAAGAAGAGAAGAAAAATTTACATTAGATTTCAATATAAGAAGATATGTTAAAACCATGTGTACTATCTCTGTGGAGTGCTAGAGGAAAAAATATTGAGGACTTAGGTGTCAGTCCTGTTGTAGGTTATTAGAGTCTTTACCATAGTTTGGAGATTTCTCAGTTTAAGCAGTTTTTCTAAGAATCAAAAGTATCTTCTGAAAGAACAGTTTGTGTATTTTCCTGAGTTTTCTTCTTTAAGTGAAGTAATTTTTATAACGAGGAAATGCTTTAATTTCCTATTGTATATGCTAATATTAATCTTTAGTATTTGATTTGGACTTATATCAGCAAACAGAAGGATTTATATATTTATTGAGTATATAAGTCAGTTTAAGAACCTTCTGCCTAAAATTAGGAGGTTTACATAATTTTCAAATATGAGATAAAATCTGGAACTAAGCATAAAACTGTTTTTAATTATTTGATATTATTTTCCAGAATATGGTTTATAGTACATGTGTTTCTAAGATGTTTTCCTGCTTAGAAACTTGATGCAGAAATTTGGGACAAAATTTTGACATGAAAGAACAAATGGAAAATTTATTGAAAAGGTCAGAAGTGTATTTCCAGGAAATCTATCTATACATAAATATTAGATGGTTGTGAGGGAAAAAATAAGCCAAGTACTGGATTTGTGTATTCTAAATTATGGCTATAGTGTTGAATAGTATTCTGGATAGTAATTGATTATTTTAAGAGATTAAATTGTTAGCTTGATTTGTATCATGGTATTAATTAAACTACTTATATCAAAACAAGAATTTTTTGACATGTCTTTCTTCTTCATTGTCTTTAGAGAAATAAAAAAAATTTTAACTACATTATCTGGTAGTACTGATATGGTGTTAAATAATATAAATGATTGTCTAACTGTATATAATCACTTAATTTGGAGAAAAACCAGTTCATATATGCATAATTTGATTAAGGTTAGAGTGACTCAGACCAATGCTATTATTACAATGCAATGTTTAATTAAGAAAAAAAGTAAAACAGTCAACTAAGTAGTAATGAGTCCCATTTAATTTCATTAATACCTGCAATTCTCATAAGAACTCCTGTTTTTCAGTAAATATTTTATTAGAAAAATGAAATCACTTTAGTTGGACACTATTATTTTTTCAAATGCAGTTCTGAAAAAGTCATTTTGTAGATCAGGAAATTTTAGAATTGAAAGGGACCTTGGAGAACATCTCATTTATCAGATAAAGATTGAGTCAGACCTGGGTGGTTTCTGTCTCAAATCTGTGGAGAATTACTTAGCTTAAAGAAACTATATCTTATTTTTAGTAAATTAAAAAACTATATTTACCTCAATAGTATGTCTTATCTTTTCTGTAGAAACCTGCATAATATAATAAATGTTTAATAAGAATGTGGTTAGGAAATTAATAAGCTTTATATTTCTAAACTACTTGTGATCAATTAAATTAACTAGTAAATACTGAGTTTGCATATGTTCTTATGCTTACAAAAGATTATTTGATCTGAAAGAGAAGAGAATAAATGTAAGGTAACAATTGTCACCAGGATTGTCCTTTAATTTTTGCAAAGCAATATTCTGAAGTGTTCTGGGGATAAAGATGTAATACACATCTTAGAATTGTGTCTGTTCCAGTTTCTAATGCTCAAATAAGTTGTTTTAAATTATGTTACTGATTTGAACTCACTTCTCTTTAGCATCTCTCTATTCATTCTGTTAATCTAGTGGAGGCTCTTATTAACTCTTGTCTTTAATATTTCAAAAGATTTGTGATTCTTTGCAGCCCCTCCAAATGATCTTACGCACTGCTGACATTTAATTTTCCTATAACTTAGATTTAACATATCTTTCCTGTTTAGAGACCTTTAATGGCTTCCTAGCTCCCAAGCAATCAGTCTAAAAAGTCTTTAATAATAGCATTCAGTGTCCTTGATCATCTATTTGGAGCCTACCATTTCAGCCTCTGTGCCTTATCCTGAACTTTATTTTCCAGCCGTACTACACTGATTACCTGCTGTTGACCACTATGCCTTGAACCTGTTTCCTCGTTTGAACAAGCAGAGCCCGCTGCTTGAGATGCCCATTACCCATTTCTGCCTGGCAAAGTCTTTGAAGGCATTGTACAAGCTATATCTTCTCTACAAAACCTGAGAGATTTTATGAGATTGGGGAAGTTTTCAGTCCTGATTATTTTTTCCCTTATCCCATAGAAGGAAGCGTGCTTCGGTAACCCAAGCATTATATTGATATCTGTTCTCTAATTTGTCTCTCTGGTGTTGGAAATCATGGTGCCTGGGCCAGGGGCAGGGGCATAAAAAGTTGTACTTCAAAAAAATTTGCATAGCAAATTAAAATAGATATTGAAAATGGAAAGACAACTTTAATTTCTATGGGAAAAATGGAGAAAAAAGTCTTCCTCTATTCACCAGTCCCCATTCTGCCTCCTCCACTGAAGACACTAGATAGAATTAGTCCTTAAACTCAAGACTAATTTCCTCAGTATTTTAGTTTATTTTCCTTAAAGCCAAATCAAACGTTTTGAAAGAGAGTGATGAAAATCTTTTAAAGTTGCTGAGTTAAGTGACAGAGCTATGTATAAAAAGGCATAAAGGTTGCTAATTTATTTTTGGGCATTTATATTTTACATAATGAAAAATCTGCGCACTATAAATAGTTGACATTACAGGGCCTTTTTGAAGCCATTCCTGAGAAATATTTTTCTTTCAATATTAGAATGCTTTGTAATAATATTTAAGTCAATGTCTTTTTCTTTTTTATTTATATTTTTGTGTAAAATGAATTTTCATCAATAGAATAAGGTTAGGAAAATAGTAAATAAATGAAATGGGAAAGAATGCAGATACACTAATCCTAAGTATTAACATGATCATTGTTGAACTCTGAGTTTCCTGATAACCATGGCAAAAAGGGAAATACGATGTAAGTATTTGTCCTAGGAGGAAGAAGAGACTAGTTAGAGAAAAAAGTTCTGTTTTCATCTAAATTAAAATAGAAGTTACTGCCATGGCATTTCTTAGAAGAATCCTCATTGATTTAATTCTGAATGCCTTCAACATTACTTAGCAAGTTGGAGAAATAGATTTGGTACTGCTGCTTCTTATAACTGTCTTCAATAAAAAGCCAAGGGCATAATTAAGTCACGATTCAATGGAAACAGTTCCATGAGGACTACTGTCTAAAGTATATTTTTCATACAGTCTCTAAGTTAATTCTTAGAGATCTTTAGTTTTTCTCTATTTTAGTTATTTATTGAAGAACATTTTTTCTCTTAGTTTAATCTAAAGTATATGGTCAATCTTTTAGGGCACTGTACACATGGTAAAAAAGTTTTTAGGAGAATTCAGAATCATAACCAAGGCTTTCATATATTTGCCTTAGTCCTTGCCTCAGAACTAGCTGGCCGTTCTGTGAACTATCTCATTCGTTCTTAGTTTGTGCCCAATACTATAATCTGCTAAAGTGACAGCCTATATCCTGTTCCAGGACAGCAACCCTTTTGATGCCACTGCAGGGTATCGCAGTCTGACCTATGAGGAGGTACTACAGGAACTAGTGAAGCACAAAGAGCTTCTTAGGAGGAAGGACACCCACATCCGGGAACTCGAGGACTACATCGACAACCTCCTCGTAAGGGTAATGGAAGAAACACCCAGTATTCTCAGAGTGCCATACGAACCGTCCAGGAAAGCTGGCAAATTCTCCAATAGTTAATAAGCTGATTGTACTGCATTTATAATTGGGGGAAAAAAGAAGAAAAACTTGTTACTGAAAGAGACTCCATTATCAGGTTTCCTTACATATTCTGCTGTGTGGTAAAAAACTGTTTTACCTGTAAATATTAACAGAGACTGTCAAGAGTGACCTTTGAAGTGAGCTAAATAATCTAAACTTTTAAAGTGAAAATGGGCCAGATTCTCAAAGAATTAGCAGTTTCTTAGGGTCCACTTAGGTGCTGGTGCCGGCCCACTAGTCTGCCATAGGCTCAGAAATACCTTCAGAAGTACATGACTTACTCCTCAGGCATCAATTTCTCGTAAAGCAGAGTTGATACTGTGGTTGCTTTTTCTGAAGTTAATTTGTAGTTGTATTTAGCTGCAGTTAAACACTACTAAAAAAAGTCCATATTTTATATATATATATATACATGAGTATATGTTCATGTATCTGTATATTGAATAGATGCATATACCTCACATGTACATGTGTTTTTAGAACATTTAAAAACAACTGGTCGCCCCTAAAATGAGGATACCAATTTCTTAATTTGAAAGTACTGTGCTCCATCATTACAAAACAAATCATCGTTGCTACTGTTACGGTTTGTGACAGGGAAGCTGCTTCAAATCACTCTCGACTATGTGTACCTTGGTTTCAAAATGAGCTGCTTCCATATATTATCCCAGTATCAAACTTTTACTCTTTTTCCAAAAAATGATCCAATGCCCTTTTTACTTTAGGAAGCTTCATTAGCTTCACAACAGCATGAATTTCTTGAATTAATTTTTTATCTTAACATTTGAATTTTGTTTAAGCTGTAAGCAGAAGATAAGCTAATTTGTTTTGTTGAGATTCTGAATGCCTTTAAATCACTAGCAAGGAAAATAATAAGTTATATCTGAAGGTAATTTTTGGGAAAAAAGTATATCATCTGATGCCTGATAACCCAAAGCAGTGGGCAAATTCTGGGAATGAAGAATTAGGCTTGGTTTCAAGTTACAAAAGTAAAAGAACAGATGGTTGCATTAGGGTCTTGAACCAAAATAAGTGTTACTAAAGGAGTGAGTTTTCAGAACAAATCTTTACTAGCATGGCATTATACATCCACCCTTAAAGAATTGATTTATTACAAAATTATAGGTTGGCTTTTTTTAAAAAGTCTGTTCCTAAAAAGTGTTGATTACTTCCATGAATTAACTATATTTGTACAAAATTAGTCTAAAATTTAAAGTGAAAAACAGTTGTATAAAAATATTACTAATCATTTGCTTATTTTTTACTTTAAAAATCTAAAATATTTAACTACGAACACTGAATATATGTCTTGAATTTAAAAAGAAAAATTCACCTTTATATGGAGACATATATTCCCTGACCTTTTAAAGAACCACATTTTTGTCTGGTATTTATCTCTGGTATGTCTTCATTGAAAGTTAAATATACAGCTGATATAATGGTTTTGCTCATTTTAATATTTAAATCAGATAGTGTCCAAGCTTATTTTTGTCGTCTAAAATCGGTTATTTGTATTTTTGTAGTTTCTTTAGTTTTCCTATGAGAGCAAACATTTTGAAATTCTGAAAAACTTTCCCAAATATAAAAAAATTATATAATGTTTTTAAATGAAGAAATGGAGAAGCAAGAATAGTTTCTACCAAATAACTTTTTCCTCTGCTTGTAAATTCCTGTAGTAAATCTCAAAATCTGGAGTAGAATTTAATTTTCCCATTTGAGGTCTTAGTAATTATTATTTTTTAACATGGTACCATTTTTAGTTAACATTAAGTATTACAAAATTCTTAGTATTTGTTTTTTCTGTTGTTAATATGGTTGAAGCTCTTTTTTCAGTATTATGACAAATTATCTGTATGCTTTGGCCAAATTTACTCTTTATAGAATGAACCAAGATGTCAGTTTTGTATTGGAGATATGTTTTATATAAATAGAGCTCATTAAAAAGTGTGGTTCAAGGACTGCTCTTCTTTTTATGAGGAAATTCATTTTTAAGGAGAGATTCTTTTCATGTATAAGAACTGTTAAAGATTAGATTTATTCATATATGAATGATTTGGTTAAAACTGAATCAGTATTTTTATCTTTAAATCTGAGACAAGATGTGTATTGAAAATTGAATTTACATTTATCACTGCCTAAAAATGTTCTGTTCTGATGTTTGTAAACTTTCACTTATAACCTAAAGTACAACATATATTTTCCCAATTGGTCAATGTAATTAACTAAAAACAAAAAGTAAAAATGAGTAATCATGTCAGTGTTTCCTGTATTTGGGCCAAAGTGCAAACAGAATAGTTTTTAATTTCTAGCATTGTAGAAAAAAGGCCAAAAAGATCACCTTAGTTTATTTTTCAAAATGCAACTTTTAAGTGTTCTAGTGGTATATTTTGTTAGTGGCTTAGAAATGGAAATAAAATACATGTACTCATTAAGTACTGCACAACACAATAGACTTTCAACATTTTACTTTTGCTTTTATGATTTAAAAAAATGCATGCTCAAAAATATTTCCACCAATAATTACAGAATTGATATTTATCTCACACCTGTTTTAAGCTAATACATTTTTGTTGCATAATTAAAATGGCTCTGCTGTAATTTTAAAAGAGCATTATTTCACAACCAGTTCCCCTTCCACATCTGAAATTCCACTTCAAAGTATTGAACTTCCTACCACTTAGGCTTCAAGTTTCACTTACTGAACTCCAGGGTCATATCTTAGAATTGTACATAAAATGATGTGTTACCCATTCATGAAATATGTATTGCTTTTTGCTGCTATATTCTACATTAAGCCTAGATTTGCCATCCTCCCATGAATGTAGTATTATCCATAGATTATACATAACTACATCTATTGCTTTTGGTAGTAAGTGATTTAGTTGTAATTTTCCAGCTATCAAAACGTTGCCTTGTAATTAGAAGGGTCTCACAAATGGAAACCTAAGTAAAACTTAGCTCATCAGTGACAGACTGGCTTTTCTCACATCCTTCCTTCACCAACTCCAACCACCCTCACACCCCCCTGCCTACCACCCATACAAAGGTTCTTAATCTTTAGCAAGGATAATCTTTAAAACAAAGAAAAAAACTATTATCTTTACTATACCTAGTAATTGTCACTCTAGAGCTTTTATCTTCCTTTGTAACTTTTTAGGAAAAGCAGCCTCCCTTGATTTGTAAATCAAGCTGCAACTTTTTGATGTCCATGTGCTCACATATCTTATAGATACAGTAGGTGTCTCACATGTGTGTAAGTGAAGTGTAAAGCATGCTCTTTCATTCGATCTCCTTGAAGTAAGAGGTAAAGGATCACAGTGCTGCTGGTTCATGAGATGGTAGATGTTAGGGTCTGTCAGCACACTTTGAAAGCCCCTATTTTCACAGATTTATAACTTTAATAATCCATATGCAATCATTGGAAGTATTTAATATGCAATAGGTAGCACCTTAACTAATTAATCTGCAAATGAAAAGTTTTCTGATGTATTTAATAAGAAGTGTAGAAGCTCCTCAAGCATTAAACTACAGTTGACATTTTATTTCATTTATTTTTCTATGTCAAAAATCTACTTTTGCAGTGGAACTGAAGTCTGTAAAAACAAGACATTGGGCCTACTAATCTTCAAAGCTTCCAGGTGCTTCATATTTTAAGGTACGAAAAAATACTGCAGACCTAGAGGTGTATATATTTAGCAGGTATGTGAAAGACAGAAGCATTGTTTTTACTGAAGAGTACCACACTCATTAAGTAAAATGCTCTTGTAACTTGTATATGTTTTTGCAGGTACCAACTCAAAAGAATGTAAGCATTGCATAATGTGACTATTGTATAATGTATGTAATTGATGCATGAATCAGATTTTTATATATGATTATTGACTTATTATAGTTGATTAAAGTGTTTAATCTGAATTCAGTGGTCATAATTTCTTGTTGCAGATGAAACAGTGTGACTGAGGCATGTGTATGTGAATCCTTGTTCTTTAAGAATATTTTGGATGCCTCTTATTTGACATATGGCAGCAAGTATTCTGGAAGACCTACAAACCCACTTCACCATGAAAATAGTTTTGAAAAGTCATTCAGAGAGTGGTTGGTACTTACCTTAGAACATTCTTCAACCAGTGTATGAATGCTCTTTCTGTCTAAGACATCCTCTTGTAGGCACAGAGCTAATGCTTTGGTAGAGAATGACATTTGGGTATTTACATAGAGGGTAAAGCCTTTGCTCAGGGCTTTATATTTATGCATCATTTCATGTATTCCTCACAACAATTATGTGAATAAGGACTATTCAAGCTTTCAAAGGAAATTTAAGACAACTAATGTAAAATCTATATGTAGATAGAACTCAAGAGTAGTGTTGAGTTGGCAAACCCACAGCATTTCTCACCAGTTCTTACTGTCCAGCTCATGGCAGAAATCACCAGTCGATCACCACTTCCAGCCTTCTCAGCATAGCAGTCCATGTGTCCACCTGTCCATCCAGGGTGTTGTCTGGGAACCAGGAATCCAAGGGCCTGGGATGGTGTGCGTGTGAGTGTGGGTTAGGCAGTTCCAGGATTCTGGATTCTGAGGTGTGATCCATATGTAGTCCTGGACATACATCACACACATTTGAAACAAGGGATTTCCCTGCAAGCCTGAGCACCTCCCTGGTCTCTAATTGCTCTCAGACTCTTAGGGTCCATTTAATGTACCCCTTCACTTCCCCCAATGTATCTCTAGATTGTTCTCCTTTCTGCCTATGCCCAGCACATACATTAATTTTTCCCTTAGTCTGCTGAGACAAAGATATTTGGGGTAATAGGGGAATAGACAGTTATTATACTATTGAAGTAGCCATTTTTACATAGTTTTTGTTTTAATGCAGTGCCTGTCTCAGAAATGTTTCTGTTCAGTTTTCAAAGTAATGGTCCCATGACCTGTATGCCCACATTCTCTGTTTTCCCCCCAAAATTTTGCATGATACCACAAATGTCATACTTTCACATTCTTTCACAAAGTTAATACTTAAAAGCAACATTTTTATATACCAGGAATCACATGAACTAGAAGTGCTTCATTCCATCCTTATACTCCTCACACCCTAAAATTAGGTTCTTAAGTTTTCAAAGCTTTCATCATTTGCTAGACATATTCCAAAGCCAGAATTTACACTGGGAAGCCAAAACCAAATTTCTCTCTCAGAGGTTTTCAGCTAGGGTGTGCTGTGGTGGTCAAATTTAAGATATAGTCCATTTTGTTACAGATATTGGTACCACACTTTGCAAATGATTTGTTTTCTTAATGGAACAGAGTGAAGCTCATCACTACTATAATGTTACTTATGTGCGAGTGTGCTCTGGGGAGTGACAGAAAGCTGTAGGGACCGAGACTGCAGCTCGTTTGTGGTTCCCAAGAAACTTCCCTATTTGTGCCCCAGCCTTAGTGCAGGGATTACAGACTCTTCTGTTTGCAGAGCTAGGTGGGTTCAGTGGGTAATAAGACAGGCCAGGTGTAAAAGAGTAGGAACTGTTGGGGACACTGGCAATCTGGGGAGCCCATTTCCCCCACTAAAAGGGACCAGCAGCTGTTCAGCTCCAGCTCGTTCTGCCCATGTAGAAATCGGGAAGGCCACGCTTGCTGAACTTTATCTTTCTAGAAAAACTTGAAAATACAGATCTTCATGTGAGATACGATTTCCAAATGTTAGCAACTATTTCATTTTTAAAAAAACAAAAAAATTGAAGGCCACCAGTGTTCAATCTCTTCCTTAGTCACTGTTTCTGATGTACAGTCAGTCATTGCTATCATCATCATTGTAACCGAAAATTTAGAGTTATAGTTATGGCTTACTTCCTCCACCAATGATTCTGTGTTGGTCAAGGGGCACATGGAGGGTGTGTGATATGTAAGACAGAGACACAGCAAAGGCTGTTGGGTGGGCAGGAGAGAGAGAGTAGCTATTCAATGGGTATTATAATGTTTCAGGTATGCAAAATGAGTAAGTTCTAGAGATAGGTACATACGGTGCCTATAGTTAACAATACTGTACTGTACACTTATAATATTTGTTAAGAGGGTAGATCTCAGGTTAAACATTCTTACCCCAAAAAAGAGAAAAGACTTCCTGGTATGCCTGTCCTTGAACCTGATTACAGTTGCTTTTTAGAGGGCAAACAGTACACGTAATCCGAGTTACAGTCTGAAGGCCATTGCTCTGCTCTAGTGTTTAGAGCATTTTGGAGTGTTATTATGGGGTCTGTTACAGTATGCCATTTTTGTGGTACTTATGAGCTTCCAACATCTCAGTTATGATGGCCTTGCCTTTTGGTAGAAATCGTGTAAAAACTATTAGTGTCCTAAAGATCAGTTCAGCACATCACACTGTGCTGTGTTAAGGTCAAATCACATACAGTTGCCAGTGATAAAAAGTCAATGTGCTTTCATGTGATTTTTTGAGGGGGTATAAAATATGTATTTCAATTAATTCAGTGGCCATTGATTGATACCATAGTTTGTTTAATATTGTACATTGGCCATTTAAAATTCTTCCATATTTTTTTACTCCAGCCAGGTTAGGAAAGGCAGATGGTTTAGATCACTGGTTCTCAAAGTTAGTACTTGTTAGAATGTAAATTCTCAGGCCCTATTCCAGACCCACTGAGCAGAAACACTGAGGTGGAACCCTGAAAGCTCTTTTAACAAGCCCTCTAACAAGCTGTTTCAAATATAGAGCCCCTCCCCCCACTCTTTTTTTTTTCCTTAGCTTAGTGTAGTTTAGAGATCCTTTTTTTGACTTAATGCAACTTTCCTTGCCAGCCCTGAATTTATTTCTGTACCTGGTTTTTTAGTTTTTTGAGGAAATTATTGTTTTGCATTTTAAACTTCATCTTCAGGTCTGATGGAACCACATGGATAGAATGTTCATAAGGCATGCACAATACATTATGCAGAGTAGATGCATCATAAATTCCTGTTGATTCATTGCTATGATGTTTTGCTTGTGCAGTAAGATTTGGTATTGTGGTTGAAAAGGCAAAAATGCATGGGGGCCTTAATGTAAAACTGTGAGAATGTTTTCCTTTTGTTCCAATTGTCTATGCCAAGTTGGGTTAAGGAAGCCATCTTTCTCAGCCTCACAAAGGCCTTTACCTGAGGTAAAAGTGCAGAAAAGGAAATAAGAGAATGCAGCTACATAGGTAATTATGGTACAATAAAGTTTTGAATATATATGTGAAATTGGATAATGAACCTTAATATAACAAATGAAGTCAACTTGTGACTTTAGGTGAGATATTTTATTTAACAGGCACCTTGTCACTTTGCTAGTTATTATCGTTTTGTCAAATAGTTCATAAAAAGCTTACTTTCACCATCAAAACTGGGTCTAGTTCTCATTTCTAGTGAAATCTAGAGTGAAATTTAAAAAGTCTTGTTAGATCTTTTATCAGATATTAGAAAAATGAAATGATTAGGAAGTAGCCATTACACATTAGGTTAAATAACGTAATTACAGTAAGGGTGGCATGAGAGAGAATACCTGCAGTGAGACTAGCATTGCTGTTTATCCCTCCGTGGGGTAATGGCTAGAACATTAATAGTTCTAAATATGTAAAGTGGATTAAAGAACATCTGAGCACTGGCAAAAGTTCCCGGGTTTGGGGTTTCTTACTTATTTATTTTTAATCATCATGCAGACCCTCATGGAAACTTCAGTGCTGAAAGGGGACTGAGAGCACAGAATAGCAACATCACAGCTGATTCAAGAATCCTCAACTTGAGCCTGTAGTTTCAGCCTCTTTCAGCAAAATTTTGCTACAGGTAGGCTAAAGACCAACAATATTGGTTTATGAATTTCCTCTCCTGCCCTGGTTATGAAGAAGGTGTTAACGAGGGGAACAGGGCAGAGAAAGCCAAGGGGGTGGGTGGAGACGGCAACAGTAAACCAGGCCCCCAGGGAAACTAGTTGCCAACCTCAGATTAATTTAGGTTATAATCTGAGACCATACAAGATAAGCACCTCTTTTAAGAAATCTTTCATTTGTCATAATCAGTTGACTGATCCAATAGAGGCATTTAATGTTTTTATGTTTACATTAAAGTTTTTGTTATTAATGTACTGTTATCGAACATCTTTGATGATTTATAAGCTGTAAAATATTTTACTGTTTGACTCTTTTGTTTACCAAGCTATTCACTTAATGCTATATAATATGTAGCACTTGAGACCATCTGTTAGGAATATTTGAATAATATGCACGCTGTGAAGATATGTACAGCAAATAAGGCACAAAACACATGAAATATTCAGGAAGAGGTGTAAAGACAATCCATGTATTCTAATTTAAAAAAATACAGTCTGAAATCTAGGAGTCTTTCTGAAAATGAAGCTCTCTTCTTATTCTGGGCAAATTGCTCTGCTGAGTGGCATTAAGATGTCATTTTGACTTTAAGTGACTAGATTTTAAATAAAAATATTGGAATTCATACTAATTAGAATTGTGCTTATAAGAGCCCTTCATTAAGTGTGAGGCTTTACTGCAGTGATTACAACAGTTGGGAATCACGATAGGCAGCCTGTTTTGTGAAGCAGGCCAAAGAGAGGCTGTGACTAGGAGAGCTTGGCTATCCTGGGGTGTGTCATCCCTGGAGGAAGGGTTTGGGGGGATCAGGTTTGGTAGTCTTGGAAACACTGAGCTGGGTGCAGTGACTAGAATCCTAGGCCTTGACCGATATTTTAATCGTATTGGAGTTTGAGGCTGTTTGTTTCTTTCTTTCCCCTGAACTGGTGGAGGATGGGGGCAGGTTGGCGCCATGTGTGGGTCCCCCAGAGCAAGGGGCCTTTGTTTTGAAAGATTGAGAACTGAGGTTTCCTGAGTCTCTCAGCTGCATGTAGACACCTGGGTTCTCACACCACCCACTTGTGTCAGCAGGAGTGGATTCTAAGGGACCTCGCTTAGTTCTGGGAGGTATTTTGTTTCTTCCTCCTTGATGAGCTGTAGGCCAGACACCCATCAGGACGCCTTCTCTAGGAATATGCCAGAATGGTACATATGTATATGGGTTAGAATTAGTTCCCACCAGGCCAAGAGGGTGTCCCACTGATTGTAAGTCTGAAACCGGGTATTCAGTCTTCAGTGGTGCCTTCTCTAACTGCTTTCAACTCTTGTATTTTGCTGCCTTAACCAGACTCCTTGGATGAAAACTACTTTTTTAGTGCCTGTTATGTATTAGTCTCACATTAGCAGGAGTGACTCCATTACGGGTGTTCCTCAAACTCCCAAAGCAAATCTCCAGTCAAAAGCCATCATAAGACCATAGCAATGTACCACATCTTAATTTCTGATTGGCTATTGCATATATTTTGCTGTTTTAGAATATCAGCATGTCATTTCAACCTTTTTTCTGATCCTTACTCTAACAACATTGTTGCAGACTCCCTATTACCATTATTCATTACTATCCATGCAAGATAATTTGGGACCCTCCCTTCTCTTGATTCCCAGACACTGGCCAATGGTGTTAAAAGTGCCTTTCAGCTGCCTTTGCACCGAGCTCGTCTTCAAATGAATGGATGCACTGAGCAGGTTTCACCTATGTTACATATTTATATTACTTTTATATCCATATTTCTCTTTGTCCTGACTCATTCATTTCATCATTCTGAATTGTATATATTTTTGTACATCACCTCAAGTCTTTCAGGGATGGGGCACCTGTGAATACAGGTTTTAAGTCTGGCTTTTCTTCCAGTTCAGCTCATTCCACTCCATGCCAGGTGGTCCATCTGATCTCTGCTGATGCCCTGCACGCTCCCATCTTATTCATTTATTTGTCCTTGTTTTGGTGTCAAATGTTTTATAAAAATACTAAAGAATTCCTGAGTTTGAGTTTTAGCCTCTAGTCATTGTAGCCCTGGCATTGACATGTAGCAGTCCTGGTGTATAGTTGGTACTCAGCAAATACTTGTTTGAATCAGTGATCAAATTGTTTTTATTAAGATCCGTATGGTTGTTACAAATATCATAAACAGTGATGTTATAAGGGAACCCCCTTGAAATGAAATAAAATAAGGTTTTTTAACAGGCAAGGGAAGTTAGATCTGGAGGAGAAATGATTGCCACTAAAACAACATTGCCAGGGTAAACTGGACACAGGCAGACGTAAATGTTCATCTTAAATTTATAGGCAGTCTACCAAAATTTAATAAGCATGTTTAGTCAACTTCTTCATTCATTCCTTTTTTTAGTGAAGGCTGGTCATACCCATATCCTACTGTAGATATGCATTTCCTTGCCTGTGTTCCCTGCTTAGCTGTATGCATACAAAACATAATAGCTGCTCACCTGTGCTTGCCTACCACTTACAAGTCACATCACATTCTACATCCTCAGTAAATGCATGTTAGAAAAAGGGAGTTTAGTGGCTGGTTCTTTGAAATATGATGTAAGAAGGTTTTGCTTTATTGTTGCACGTAATTTGGATGGCAACATGCTGAGATTTTAATTATCTGCACCTTAAAATATTGCAACCATGGCCATTATAAAAACACTCCATTGTCCTCAAGGAAGGGAGAAGCTCCCATTCTAATTTGACTGATATTTGTAATTAATGAGAAAGAAGGAAACCTTGAGTGGTCCCTAATTGAAAAAGGGAGTCCATCGATCCACTTTTGTTTAGGAGTCTTAAGGAAACATCCTATATAAAAAAAGTGTTCTTAATTATAACATAATGAAAAAGTAAATAAATCATCTCATCTTGATGAGAACTCTAAGCAAGATAGGCTTTTCTTACCGAAGTGCTTTATTTAATGTAAATCTCTTTCATTGAACAGTCAGGAAGAATGAGTCCAGAGTAAAACCTCAGTGCAGTGTGGTAAATAGATTTCTTCTTGGGTGTTAAATTGATCAATCAACAGTTGCTGCTGTGTTGTGGAAGTTGGTGAAGCCTCATTTGGGCTCTCCCATCCATCCATTGATCCAATCCAAAATCCATCCATTCTTCCTTTCATTCAACAAATTGAATACCTGCTATGTGCAAAGCACTGTTTCAAACACTAATGATACAGAGTTGAACAAAGACAAATGGAAATAGTGCCATAATCAGTCAGTGGTATCTACCAAGGGCTCATGAAGTACTGCTTTTACTCTACCTCCCATTTTTTAAGGAGCATCTTTTACTCTTTTAAGGCTTACTCAAGTTGAAGCAACAGTTCAGTGTTATTTTTCTCGCGAGGGTAAAACTCCACGTCATCTGACAAATACCCTGGACAATGAGTTAATGATAGATGTGTCTAGAAGCATAAAGAACTAGTGATGAGCTCACATGCAGTTTTTTTTCCATGACTCTTAGTTATGATTCCATGATTTAATTTTGAAAAAATGTAGTGGAAATCTGGGAGATGTTTCCAAACGAGATTGGAAAAAACAAAAGAGAACTGAATTATCTCCAGGATAGGGACAATTCTTGAATAAAGTTAATGATGTAAATGGACTAATGTTATCCCTTTCAACATCTCAGAGAACCCATTATCTTTCTCCACTTGGAATTGCAGCCATATCATAAAAGATGAATGCAAATAAATTTTATATAAGAAACCATCAGCATTTAGGATACATGAGTTCTTTGGAGAAAAATAAGTACAAAACCTCTGAATGGATTGAGTTGAATATAACAAGAATTTTTTTTCTAGGAGCTTCTCAATTGAATAAACTGACTAAAAAATTTTCATATCCAGCATCTAATGATGTCTGATTTAGCCTTTTTATTGAGAATAATTACCTTTGAAAGATGAAAACCAAACATCAAAGCACTGGGAAAAAGATGGGCCAATCAATAAGTAGATTTAAGGTAACTGAGTACCATCTGGAAAAAATACAAATTCAAATCCAAACCTCACTATACCAAAATAAATTCTATATGGATTAAAAATTTAAACATAAAATATGAGAAGCACCAAAAATATGTACCAGTTTTTGTTCTGTTTCTTGATAATCTCAGAACAGAAAAGGCCTCTCTCTTCACATCACAAAAACCTAAAGGCTATAAAGGAAAAGAGAAATATTTGCCCACACAGAGCTTTTAAAACCTTTTAAAAGAAAACACTTTTAGAAACCAAATCAAAAGGCAAATGGCAGAAATTGCAGCATGTAATACAAACAAGGTCTAGTTTTTCTATTAAATGAAGAGCCTCCTATACCCATAAGAAAAGACGAATCATTAGGAAAATACTCAGAAGACAAACAGGCAGGAGAAGAAATCCAAATAGCCTTATAAACATCTGCAAGTTAGAAAGCACAAAGAAGATGCCACATTTCACCTATCAGATTGCTTAGTGAAGCTAATGCACAGGCTTACCAGGGAAGGGACCTGGGTCCTCCAATAGGTCACTCAGAGAGCAACTTGAGACAGGCTCTTCGAAGGATGCGTTCCCAATATGTATTAATACCTTAAGTGCATACCACCCCTTCTGATCCAGAAATTTTATTCTAGGAATTTATCTTTAAAATGTTCTGGAACATACACAAACATGCTTGCCTGGATGTTGCATTGTTGATAATGCCAGAAAACAAAATCAACGACCAGCCAAACAAATTTTAGTATCTAATTGAGTACTTTGCAGCAAGTAAAAAGCCCAAGATCTGTCTATAAAAACTGATATGCCAAAATATCCAAGATACATTGTTAAAGGGTAAGGGAAAGGGAACAGAAAAGTATTGAGAGCTCCAGTAATTTATAAATCAAAATATGTGTGGGTATGTGTGTATCTGCAGGAACTCCTGGAAGAATATATGAGATGGTGGCTATTTATGAAGAATGAGACTGGATATTTGCCTGGAAGACAGATCAACTCATAAACTTCTTTTGATCTGTTTTAATTGCTCATCATAGGAGTGTGCCATTTTCAGAATAAAACAAGATCTGTCTTTTGATGGATTTGGGGAATATTTTAGTATTACCTAATTTTAGGTTTTTGCCACTCTTTACTTAATTTGGGGGTCAATATTTGGGAAATACTGTGTAGAGAGCTTCAAGTAACCACTGCCCTACTGAGGTGAGCAGTTCACCATCTAGCCAAGAAAAGGATTGGACGCCTACATTTTCAGCTGTCAGCTTCCCATTCACACATCTGGTATCCAGAACACAGGGCGCCCTTGCTGTTAGAACCCAGAGTTCCTGTGACCCAGGCGTGCATGAGGACTCATGCTGCCTCTGCTGGGGAACCACCATCCAAGGTGCTGCCCATCATGTTTCTTATGATAAGTTTCTGGTAGAATTCAGTCTGGGAATTCCTTTTTCAGTTTTCTGTATGATTTGGACAGTTGAAGTTCTAGAATTCAGTTTCTTTACCAGATTTCTTTCTTTGCCTGGAATCTTAGCACCACATGCAGTGTTCAGTACATAACTGGGTGTTGGATAACTACGATCTGGTTTTGACCATGACATTCAGTGTAAATTTGGGGGAAAGAAACTATGACATCAAAATGAATTATAAAGAAATAAATAGGATTAATGGCATTCTGAAGAGAACCTTTTCTGTCATGTCAATGAGATGTAAATCTTAAGGTGTGTTTTCATTCTAGAAAGGACAGTATCCCCTATGTAATATTCTTGCCAAGGATATTTGACTTGAATTCAATTATGAGAAAACAATCAGGCAAATCCAGAATGTGGTACATTCTACTCAGCTGGTTTACAAAAACTTTAGTGTCATAAAAAACAAACAATAAACAAAAAAAGGGTTGCTTCAAATTGAAATAGTCTAATGAGACATAAGCAAATGTATTGCACAAATATTAGATTCTGGATTAGAAAAAATAGGCAAGAGAAAAAAAATCTGGGGGGCAATTGAGGAAACTGAATGTGAACTACAGATTAAATAAAATTCATGTTGATTTTCTCAGGTATGTTAATGGTTATGCAACAGAAAGGCCTTACTATTAGGAAGTGCAAGTTGAAGTATTTCAGATTGAAGCATTTTGGGGTTTACAACTTTTCATTGGCTCAGGAAAAAATATAGCTAGAAAGCTGAACAAGTGTAGCAAGACTATTAACAATTTGTAAATCTAGGTGAAAGATATATGGGTTCAGAGGTATTCTTCCAACTCAGAATTCTAAGAACGTTTGAAATTTTCAAGTGAAAAAGTGAGGAAAAAAATCTGATGTGACTCTTATGCATTCATTGGGTTAATAGAGATTATAGCAAAAAGAAAATTTTAGAAGAAAGAAATACTTTTTTAGGCGAGGCTCCTTTACTTTCTGCCATGCCTCCTGATGCGACATTTATCCCTCGTTATTGCCAGGCGAGGACATGCTCTTGGTAGCGTCCCCAGTGGCTCGGCCAGTTTTTTCCCCAGTTCACGGGGCCTCATGAGCCTGGCCCCCCTGTGCCGCCCCCTCGCAGCTCCCTGTCTGCTCTGGTTTCTGCCAGCCTCTTGGACCTGCCTCTTTTACACCTTATCCTGGCAGGGAGTGTTTCCATCAGGGTCCCAGGTGGCTTGTTTTTCTCAACCTTTGCCCCCACCCCCCTTCTCTCCCATTCCCCAGGTGTCTCTGCTTTCAGCCCGCACTCCGCCCCCCAAGCCTTTGTCTAATTAAACTGAAGTGGTGCCACCTGGCAAAGTCTGCCTTCCCTGGCCTCTTTGGGTGGGTTTTTTCCTTTCTGCCCTCTGGGGCTGTCATGAGTTTCTTGTCAGTGTCTCTGGCCTTGCCTGCCCTCTGTGTCCCGGAGCTGGGTCTGCCGTTTTCCCAGGTGTCCAGTTCAGAGCCGTGATGTCAAGTGCTGATGGCCTTCTCAGAATCCAGGAGGGCACAGTTGAGACCGCCCCATGCCTCTCCAGATTCCAAACATCGGTGCCCCAGTGGGTGTTTTCAGTCATCGGCATCTGTTTTCTCTAGTGAGGCACGGCTGTGTTGAACCACTTCTCAGCAGCCTGTGTGGCTGGGAGGGTGCCGGTGCCCCTCCCTCCCCCAGGGCCCTCCCGCCCTCCTCCCTCTTGTTTTGACCTTTTCACTTTCACACTTTGAAATTTAATGCCAAAACCTTTCCTATCATTCCACCAGAATCCCTAGGACCTCCAAAACAACACCCAAAACAAATACTTCTTGAACAGTTGAGCCCAATTAAATGATGTACGTTCTGGGTCCACTCATGCAACAAACTCATGGATCAATTCTTACCTGCATTTCCCAGATGTGGAATGGGACTATCAGTGCAGTGATTTCTCTATAATGTGAAATGTATAGAGAAGAGCAGTGAGAGCTGAGAACTCTGGAAAAGTGGGACCATGCTTTGGGTTAACACATGCTATCTACAGCTTACTGTTGACCTTAAATACGTCAGCAAATGAGCACCACACCCAGAATACAGGTAGCTGGTGGCACTCACACCTTGACTCAGGCATTCTTCCCTCAAGTTCCCAACATGTGAGAAGCTGAGATTAATGAAGATACATGGAGGATCTGAGCAACCCAGTTCTAGCACTGACTCATCACTGAGGAGCTTTGTGATTTCATTTGTTATTCAACTTGTTGGCTTTGTGTCCCCTTTTTGTTAAATGGGGAAGTGGGTTGGGGGTTCTGGGAGAGCTGATGATCTCTAAAGTCTCCTCCAGCCCCTAAACTCCATGACCACAAATTACAGCCGTCTGGGGCTTTCCATCCTCCCTTCTGGTTTTTAGAAAATGCCTTTTAAACATTTACTGTTTTTCTAATTCCAGTAGCTCAGTTTTGAGCATTCCAACCTGATTGGAACCCAGGGCTAGGATGATATAAAACAAACCACGTGAGACTCAAAGACGGAGCATGGAGAGACCCTGCAGGGCATCAGCACCCAGGTACCTTCCTTTCTGACCTGCATGTCAGAGGAGCCGGTCTGCAAACGCCCTTGGACCCCCATGCCTACATATCTGTGTTCTAATGCACAGCCATGCCTGGTGTCATCACCTCTCCCTGAGTGTTTGATGGTGGTGACTTTGATCTGAGCCCGAAACCCCAAATCAAAGTGATTGTTTAATATTTGTCACACATCCAGAAATTCTAAAACCCAAAACAGAATAGAAAGCAGTATAAGGAGGATTTTTCTTTCCAGCCATTTAAGGTCATTAAAGAACAGTGTCCCCATTCCGTAGTTGCCTAAACTTAGAATTACTGAGTTTCCCCAGCAACAAGTTACAAAAAGAATACACCAAATCATGTCAGAGAACGGAAGGAAGATGCAAACATACAAATGAAAGTATGATCAAGCAATTCCTTAAGACAGTAAGTATCTAAATAGAAGGTAGATTTGAAAGGCAGGTCTAAGCACTGCCATGAATTTTGAAGTTGGTTGGAGGGATACAGGTTTCCCCTTTGGTAAGCTAAAATGGCATAAAGCAAAGAAGTAATTACCATTAATTTACATGGAAAAAATTTTGAGCCTTCTCAGACTCCAAAAATAACCTCTTGGGTTTTTCTGATACCTTCCGACACATCTTGCTAACGGGTGTACCAAATAAATTGAGCTAAAGCAGAGATGCTCACAGACCCATTTCAAAGCTCTCAGAGGTTTGATGCTGAGTGTGGTTCCCGGGGAAGGGACCTGGCAGGGCCACT
Organism: Manis pentadactyla; assembly: GCF_030020395.1. Classification (NCBI taxonomy): domain Eukaryota; kingdom Metazoa; phylum Chordata; class Mammalia; order Pholidota; family Manidae; genus Manis; species Manis pentadactyla. The sequence continues at coordinate 128,230,345 of NC_080026.1, read as the reverse complement.
CTCACTGCTTGGGGTGCATGTTCTCCTACAAAGGCTCACTGTAAAACCAACACTCAACACTATTTTTGCTTTTGACCTTTTTCATAAAAGTGAGAAGTCTCTTCAGATTTCTTTCAGCAAAAATAGGTGCTAATGTAGGTATTTTGTAGAATCAAGGTGATTTAAGGCAAACTTTTGAAAAGCAGAGGTTACCTGTATTTGCTAACAGTTACACTCTGGTTACTACAATGAGAATAGAGTTGAGAATTCTAGCCTAGTGAAACCCATATAGAGTAATGAAACATACCATTTTAAAACCATGTTCCCACCAATTTTACTAAACATTCACTTCCATGGCTTTTTGTCTCCATAGAGTGGCAACAATCCCCACTCAATTTCTGGAAAGGAAAAGCATTTGGAATGCTTCCCGCTCCCCTCTGCCTGCTCCCCTGCCAGGAGGGGGTGTGGCTCACCTGATGGGTGGGTTTAGGAAGGGGAGCTGAGCATCCTTGGCTCTGAGGCAGGCTGCCTCCGTAGGATGCAAGTATTCTGGGGCACCTCTGTCATGTATGAGCTCACAGGTCGGCACCACGTCTGTAAGAGAACCTCTGGTTGGCCAGAGCTGTCCATGATTGTCAGGCCCATCCCATCTAATTCGGGATGAAGGATTGAGGAGCGTACTCTTTATGCACGATGCATTTAGTTTTATCTTTAATAAAGCTGATATTTTTGTCCCAGCTTTGGGACTCCACTATGTGTCTCAAGTTGGGAAAAAAGGGGTGTTACTTATTATGGCCACTTCAGTTCCAATAAGTCAGTTAGTACTTACCTGGAGGGAGCCAGGCTCATTTCTAGGAACTGAGTCTAGAGAAGGTTAAGCCTTGGTCCCTGTCCTAAGCAACCTGCAGTCTAGGATTAGGAAATTCAATTTTATTTCAATTGTGACTAGGGTTCAGCTTTACTCTTCCTTTGATCTCTGGATGTTATCATTCTGTCCTATAAATAAATAGCACTGTGTTTTAATGTGAATTACGGCAGAGCTATTTTGGTCCTCTTTGTATTACTGTTGGGTTTTAACAGCTCACATAGAACAAATTTGATTGTGTTTATATTTAAACCTTCTTAACAAAGGAAACAGAAGGATTAGATTCAATAAAAACAGGAGCAGCATTCTGAATGTGTTTAAACAAGTTTTCCCCACTGATAAACAGAACTATTGAGTATAATTTTCAACTAGACTGACAAGAAAAAAGTCATCAGTCCCCCTAAAGAATTTGTACAATGCTCAAGGCAAGTTACAGCTGGATCCTCTTAAAGAAATCAATCTTTTCTAGTAAATGACTCGTAAGACCATTTAAATCTATGAGGCTTTTCAGTAAATTTATTCAATTAAAAGGATTTTCACTATTTTAGCATACATTAAATTACCCATAATATTCCTTCAATGTCAGAATGGAAAGCAAAACACACCACCCGACAGCCCCTCTCCAGAGCTGGCAGCCTGTATGTCTAATGTCTTTCCAGCCTTCAGGCAAGTCTGTATGTAGACTGATGGAAGTTACTTGGTGCACTAATGCTGACAAATTTACTTATCATTCATGATCATCACCCCTGCTGCTTCAGGGAAAAAATGTTTTAAGTACCTAAGTGTTGGGGATTACATTATGCCATACTAAAAAGGAAGAAAATGACTTCTCTAATGACAAGCTAACATCAGTCAAAACTCTTGACCAGATAGTCATATTATTCTCTTTTGAGAGTGACTTCTCTGTGGGCAGTGTATTTCATCTCATATTGAGACTGACACATTTTCTTTTTTGAAGTCATTTGAAAACATTCACATAATAGACTATGCTTTGCATTTCTGTTTATGGAACATTCTTTTTTTTTTTAATTGACAAAACATCCTAGTAGAAAGCACATCTTATTATTCCCACCTAAGAAGTATATTCTAGTGATTAGAATACTGAGTGGAATAAACAGGAATACAATGACCAGAAAGACAGTCTTCATCACCTCTCTCCTTACCAGTAGGTGGAAGTCCAAATTTACAAGATGTTAGTCTCAAAGATTTCGGTCTTGTCTTTGGTGTGTAATGAGTTACTCATTCAAGAGTCTCCCCTTTTCACCATGAGATGTTACAGATGCCTGTTGAACAGCCAGGAGATAAAGTTACAAGAACAGTGGTTATATGAGTGTGGAGATATGAGTGGGCACGGCAGTCGGGGGAGAGTCAAGTTTGGAGGATAACCAACTGGGTGTCATCACCACCAATGCAGCATTTAAAGTTGTGGGGCTGGATGAATTCTCCCCAAGGAGAGTGCAGAAGGAGAGAAGAGGAGGAAATGAGAAATAATCTCTGTTGAGAAGGGGAATGTTAATGAAAGATGAAGACTTAGGAGAATTCCCAGGCAGCATGCTTTCATGTTTTTTGCCTAGAACAATAGTCAACTGGATAAATCTCAGAAATATAGCACTGATCGCAAAAGGCATGCTGCAGAATGGCGTGTGTGGTATGGTAGCATTCATGACTGTTGAAAAGAATGTTCGTGATTATTTGTGATTATGAAAAAATATGCAAAACAGTCCAATGTACTTTGCATGATGCATAAGGCACAGCCTCTTGAAAGGGACAGAGGAGAGGGGACGTGGAGGGGACAACAGGACTGCAATATTCTATGATGTTCTCTTTTATTTTTGTTATTTTTTAAAAGATATAAAAAAGTTCATAACTATGATAATGTGCATCAGGCCCACTATGTGCACCAGGCACCATGGTGGACTCAGGATCCACTGGTGAAAGTGAGAACAAAGCCCAAAGTCTCATGGGATTTCCAGTTCAGGGCAGGCAAGGGCCGACATTGAACGCACAGTAAGACAACTTGGTACATGACTACAAGTTGCACTAAGTTTTTTTCTTTATTAAGTATCATTGATATACAATCTTACGAATGTTTCACATGAGCAACATTGTGGTTTCAACATTCACCCATATTATCAAGTGCCCCCAACCCCATTGCAGTAACTGTCTATCAGCATATAAGATGCTGTAGAGTTACTACTTATCTTCTCTATGCTATACTGCCTTCCCATGACCTATCTGTATTGTGAGTGCTAATTATAATGCCCCTTGATCCCCTTCTCGCTCTCTCAGCATTCACCTTCCCTAACCCCTTCCCTTTGGTAACCACTAGTCCCTTCTTGGAGTCTGTGAGTCTTTTGCTGTTTTGTTCCTTCAGTTTTACTTCGTTGTTATACTCCACAAATGAAGGAAATCATTTGGTGCTTGTCTTTCTCCACCTGTCTTATTTCACTGAGCATAATGTCCTCCAGCTCCATCCATGTTGTTGCAAATTGTAGAATTTGTGTCTTTCTTATGGCTGAATAGTAGTCCATTGTGTGTATGTACCACATCTTCCTTATCCATTCATCTACTGATGGACACTTAGGTTGCTTCCATTTCTTGGCTATTGTAAAAAGTGCTGCAGTAAACATAGGGGTACATGTGTCTTTTTGAATCTGAGAAATTACATTCTTTGAGTAAATTCCTAGGAGTGGAATTCCCAGGTCAAATGGTATTTCTATTTTTAGTTTTTTGAGGAACCTCCTTATTGCTTTCCACAATGATTGAATTAGCTTACATTCCCACCAGCAATGTAGGAGGGTTCCCCTTTCTCCACATCCTTGCCAGCATTTGTTGTTCTTATTCATTTTAATACTGTCCATCCTAACTGGTATGAGGTGATATCTCATTGTGGTTTTTATTTGCATTTCCCTGATAATTAGTGATGTGGAGCATCTTTTCATGTGCCTGTTGGCCATCTGAATTTCTTCTTTGGAGAATTGTCTGTTCGTATCCTCTGCCCATTTTTTAATCAGGTTATTTGCTTCTTGGGTGTTGAGCACCTCAATTATCTTTTCTATCTGTTAAGATCCTCATATAGTAATGTAGCATAGTAATCTACAATTACATGAAGAACATTTCCTTTGGATGTGACAAGTTACAATTATGCAGGTTATATTATTTATTTGACTTTTGCTTTTCTTGTGACCTTTTGTCTTTCCAACATTTCTCTGTTATCTTTGCTTTTGCTCAAGCATTTTAAGCTCCTTCCTGGTATCCTTTGCCTGGGATTACTCTGTGTTTTCTATTTTACTGGCGTCAGTCTCTCTTCTTTTCTCCTGAACTTCTGACCTGAACTTCCCACTCACGTGGGCTCCCCTTTATGCATCTCTCTATCCTTGTTTCCTTCCTATGTTATTGTTCCCAGTGGTTTCACCATTTGGAAGGGTGTCAAAGTAGTGTCAGGATTACTCAACACTTAGTAGTCTTTTCAATGCACCATCAACTGAATTTAGTCACATTATAGTCTAATTACTGAGCTAAGTGGATTATGATTATATACTTTACCACTTTGTTCTGTGAGGTATATTTTCAGTAGGGTGAAAACTACTACATTACCTGCGAGAAGTTAAAAAAAAAAAGCGGGTGCTTTCTCTTCAACTAAAATAATACTCATCCTTTCTTTTGTTGAATATTTCTTGAGCTTTATTATATGCTAGGTACTGCGCTAATCATTGAGTATAAACTGATGAATAAAACAAAGACCCTGCCCTTAAGGATCTTGGAGTCTAGGTGGGGACCCAGACATTAACAGGCATATACTTTAAAATTGTGGTGAGTAAATGGAGGAGACAACTAACATGCTGTAGTTAAGAGTGACAGAGAACTATGGATGGCTGATGGAATTGCCGGATTTAGCAAGTAAAAATACAGGATGCCCAGTGAAATTTGTATTTCAGATAAACAATGAATACATTTTTGGCATAAATATGTCCACTGTGATCTTTGGGACTTACACTAAGAAAGTGTTTACTTATCTGAAATTCAAATTTAGCTAGTCCTCTTATATTTTATCTGACCAGCTGGGTGGTCAGGAAAGGCCTCTCTTAAAAGGTGATATTTGAACTAAGAGCTGAAGGATGAAGAGAGCCCTGAGGGGAGGGCCCCAAGAGTGAGAGCTGGTTATGTTCAGGGAGCAGACAAGGGAGGGGTGCCTGCTTTGAGAGATGTGGGCAAGGGCCAGATCAGGAAGGGCTCTGGTAAGGAGAGTGAATTTTATTGGAAATACATTGCAAAGCCTTGAAGCATTTTAAACATGGGCAGGGGTGATAGGTGGATGGGTGGGGTGGGAGAGGGGAATAAAGAGGCACAAAAATATCAATCATATTATAAGTTGGTCACAGGATGAAGCGTGGAGAATACAGTCAATGGATCTGTAACATCTTTCCATGCTGGCAAATAGTAACTGCACTAGTTGGGGTGAGGATTTAATAACATGTGTAACTATTGAATCACTGTGGGGGTTTTCTTGTTTTGTTTTTTTTAATTTATTATTTTTATTTTGTTATCATTAGTCTACAATTACATGAAGAACATTATGTTTACTAGGCTCCCCCCTTTACCATGTCCCCCCCACACACCCCATTACAGTCACTGTCCATCAGCATAGTAAGATGCTGTAGAATCACTACTCATCTTCTCTGTGTTGCACAGCCCTCCCCATGCCCCCCCCACATTATACATGCTAATCTTAATGCCCCCTTTCTTTTTCCCCACCCTTCTCCCTCCCTTACCACCCACCCTCCCCAGTCCCTTTCCCTTTGGTAACTATTAGTCCATTCTTGGGTTCTGTGATTCTGCTGCTATTTTGTTCCTTCAGTTTTTCCTTTGTTCTTATACTCCACAGACGAGTGAAATCATTTGGTATTTGTCTTTCTCCGCCTGGCTTTTTTTCACTGAGCATAATACCCTCTAGTTCCATCCATGTTGTTGCAAATGGTAGGATTTGTTTTCTTCTTATGGCTGAATAATATTCTGAATCACTGTGTTTTATACTTGAAACCAATGTAATATTGTATATCAACTATACTCCAATTAAAAAATACACCTAATTTTTTTAAAAATTATTATCCTGGCTGCAGCATGGCAAAGAGATCGGAGGGGACCAGAGGGGACATGAGGAAAAATTGAGATGGATATTACTGTCATTCAGGGAGGGTGATAGCTGTGTGGATTAAGGTGGAGATGAAGCAGGCAGATTGGAGATATATTTTGCAAGTAGAATTGACCACATTGGATACAGAGAACAGAGAGAGAGAGAGACGAATGAATATTTTTTGAATAGAGGACCTTGGTGGACAGTAGGTCCATTCCTGGTGTCTTTTCTTATAAGGGCACTAATTCAGTCATGAAGGCCCACCCTTATGACTTCATCTAACCCTATTCACCTCTCAAAGGCCACATCTCCAAATGCCATCACCCTGGGTTTAGGGCTTTAACATACGACTTTTGAGGGGACACGAAATCCCATCCATAAAAAAGGTAAAATGTATTGGAGGTTAGAAAAAGCACATTTCTTAATGCTGAAGATTCAAGTCAGTAGGAAGCTTAATGATCCTTAATTTGTATGCACCTAATAGCAGCTTCAAAATATATAAGGGAAATGTTGACTGATCTAAAAGAGGAAATAGACAAATTCACAGTTGTAGTTGTTTTTCTGTAGGTGACTTTGCTATGAATCTTTTGTTTGCAATAGCAAAAATTAAATCAAACTAGCCGAAGTCAAGATTTTTCTTTGGTTTTTTTGGTAGAACTTTTCAAGTTTTATTCAGTGTTGCTAATTTGCATTCTTAATTTATTGAGTTTAATGTTCAGGTTTCTATCAAAGCTTTATAACGTGGCAATTATGTTTCAAATGTCCTTATATTCTTTCCTGATCTTGGCTTTTACTAATGATTGGTAGTTTAGTTCTATAGATTCAGTGTTCTCTTGAATCTTCATTAATATGAAATCTTCTCAAGTTTCTTCGCAGTAAATCTGAATTACAGGACTTTCTCAAAATTCTTCTGGGGTTGATGTCCTCCAACTCAGCAGCCTTCAGGGAGTGACCTCAGACTTCAGACCTCGCAATTGGGCTGCTGCCCTTGAAGAAATCCTACTGGGCTAGCCTCTCATGATTTTAATCTCAACATGAGCCCTTGACCTTTAAACTGGGGAATACCAGTGGGTGCATATTGAGGCTCATCAAATTCCTTCCTGGCCATTCTGCTTTCTCATAAAAAGTGGAATTAGAGGTTAGGCCTTTTTTTTCCTGCTACAGTCCATCCAGCCTTATTAGTAGTCTTTATTAGGAAGAGATCTTGAAATGTTTGGTAAGGAAATGACACCCTTCCTAGTTTCCAGAAGAAAGTTTGTCTTTTTTAGGTTTTTTTTTTGATGCCTGGAGTTGGAAAGCGGTGGTTAATCACATGCAGGTTTTTCATTATCTTACTGGAGGCCTAACCCTAACATCTCAAACATCAGTAGTCTGTTCAATCTTTTATTTATCAAGCATTTATTGAGTACTTAATACATATTGGCCCCTATGATTCTCCTTACAGGTAAATAAGCTAACAAGACTGATATGGTCCTTACCTAAACAGCTTCCAAGCCTGCAGATTTCTTATGTCTTTCCCCAGGATCTTAGATAAACTCTATGATTGCACATGGTAGAAAATCAGCATAACCATTTAATGATGATGCACCACTATGTGTTGCTGCATATCCTTCCATGTTGGTCATACTATGTTCCAAGCACAAAAATTCCAGTACCATCCCCATGCCCCACCCTGATCCCATTGTCTATAACAAGCACAGAACTTTTCAGTGATTTAATCACTATACTGTGATGTCAACATATCTGGATGTCTAAGTTTCCATTTCTTTTAAAGCAAACTGGATAGCCACACCCAGTGTACCCAAAGAAAGTGGGTATGCTTTATCCACTTGAAGTCCTGATGTGTCAGTTTAATGATCTTGCATCATCAAGGAGGTTTTCCCTCAGTGATGGTAGGGATATGCCTGATGAAGCTGACGATGGTTGGAACTCGGGTCCCCAGTAATATTAGTGATGAAAAATGAGGGAGGACAGCATGACTCTGAACAACCAAATGCAGTAGCATTTAGCCAGGCCACAGAGGGAGGCCACTTCTTCTAGATTTTGCTGCACAGCCTTCAGATCCAGCTTTAGAAGTATGTTGGTGGTGGAAGGCACACCAGTGGCAGTGTAACCTTGATTCTTTTCTGTTACAAACTTGGAAGAAAATCACCTACCTGTATTATTGAATCTCACCTGTGTAACTCTGCTACAAGCTCTCCAGATTGCCTTGTTTTCCATGCTTCTTAATCTCACCCAGCCAGCACTGTAGGGTTGGGGCTCAAGTAGGTGATGTTTCTGAAGGAAACAGGCCTCTTATTGGTCCCAGGTGGCACTGAAGCTTTTGATCCTAATACAACCATTTTTAAAGCAATGCCTGGGACTTGTAAAATTGGTCATTTTATTACAGAAATACATTATACTTTTGGTTAGAAAATACACTTGTTGGGAGCTGCCATCTGATTGGCCGATGATAGAGTCAACTTTCGCAGTCACTTTCTAACCAAATAATATGTTAGGTTTTAAAAACATTTTTGCTCATCTGGCTTTGGGAGAGAAAATCATTCTTTATGTATAGTAAGATAGTGCTTAGTTGAGCACACTTGGACAAAGATATTATTCAACAAAGCCACAGTTAATTTTAAATTACTTTGAGACAGAAATTTGCTAGTTCATAAATTATTACTAACAATCGTGCCAGTGCTTTGCAATTATCACTTGTTTATTAGCTTACCATCTTGCTTGATCCTCCTGATGGCCATATGGGATGTGAAGGTCAAGAGTCATTATGCCTGCTGGTCAGATGAAGAAAATGAAGTTCATGGACAGAAATGACCAAGTCTCATATGGCTTGAGGTGGGTCTCATAGACAGAGGTGGGTCTAGAATTGACTTTCATTCCAATGATCTTTCCAGACCATTTGTTCTGAGTTCTTTGCAACGCCAACAGCTGTAACTCTGGAGCATCTTCAGAGGAGTCTTACGGTCCCAGGTTTGTAGATGAGTTGTTCCCTTCTGGGAGAGGGAAACCATTAGGTGGTGATATAGGCAAGAAGGAGGAAAAGTAGAAAATAAGGGGACCTTTCCAGTTCTTCCTCTTTTTTATTTGTTTCGCTGGCTGATGAGAAATGGTAAAATTTTAAGACCACCAGAAACATACTTTTCATCTGTTATTTTGCTTTTAAAGGACCAACCCCTTTTAGTGACCAGCTCCACTTGATCATCTTTTCCAGTGGAAATAATTCCGTTAAGAGCCATCCTTCTCTATGAGTGCAACTTTATGGAGCAGACCAGAGGGAAAAGTAATTGAATTTAATAAAAGCTGTTCTCAATATAAAGCCACAGGGAAATACATTTAACTTCAAAGCCAAGATGCATGGTTCCTAAATATAATTAATTGCCTGGCTGTTTCTTCCATCAAATCTCAATTTGACAGTAAAGAAGTGAGTTCTTTGGCATTTTTTATTTTATAGAAACATGAATTCTCCATTGATAGTTACGGATAGATCGATAAAAGTCGTTCTCAGAAATGCCGTTCTTTAGATGCACCCATGTTGCCACAGCTGCACGTTCTTACCCCATCTGTTTAGGAGAGCTACAAATTGTATTAGGTCATCTCAAAGAAGCTGTCAAAGGCGAAGCTTTGAGAACAGTGCTTTCTGCCTCTTAACCTCTCCACCTGCCTCTCCACCTTCTTTATAAAACTTTCCTTCAAAAAAAAAAAAATTCTTCAGGAAAAATTCTTCTCTAAGCATCTCCATGAGGAGAATACTTCTGGTTCTGGTGCCCTCGTTTTCAAGCGCTAAGAATTAGTTCAACATAGATTTATTTAGAAGTTAGGAACTTTGCCTATCACTGTCTAAAGCCCCCCAAGGGGGGTAAATGCCTCTAACTCAGCACACTAAGAAGGTGTGCATACGCTGTTCCCAAGGAAGGCAGAGCCCACGGGCTGCACCGCCCTTGCTGGAGGGACTTCTGACTTGTGAGGCTTGTCACCCTTCTCTGGGTCAGAGCTCTTTCCGGTGACAGGCCGGTGTTGTCTCAGGAGAGGCCCCATTCCGCTCCCCCCCTCTCAACAGAGGGGCACATTTTTCATCCTATGAAGCTGCAGAAGGAGAGAAGGTGGCTCTAAGAGGGAAAAGTTGTTGCAAGAGCTGAGACTGGAGACTTTCTGCCCCACATTTGCTTCCACAAAGCGAGAGCACAAGGCAGCCCAGAGGTCTGAAGGGGGAGTGTGCCAAAACAACATCCGTATCTTTAGCATCACAAGTCATCATGAGAGAATTTTTCACCAAAAGAGAGCTTCACTCTTCAGGGCTTGTATTTAGAAATGTCTATAGATAAAATAATGGACAGTTGAAAAGGAGAGATGGTAACAAATGCATCAACACAGGTATTAAAAGGTTTAGTACTATCAAATTTCTAACAAAATTGGGAAGAAAAAAGTTTTTTGCATGAAAATATTGATTGCAGGGATATCCATAATAGTAAAATACTAAAATCACATATATGTCCAAAAGAAAGGTATTGCTAAATAAATTATAGTACATCAACTTGGTAGTATAATAATGCAGTTATTAAAATGTCCACTATGAAGTCTGGGAGGAATATGGCAAAAGTATTTATGATATAATACAAAATTTAAAAACACAAGTATGTGTATGTATGACTGTAACTATGTAAAAAAGTTTACCAGCAAAGACTAGAAGTAACTATATAAAGACACAAATATTTGTGTCAGGGTAGTGAAATTACAGGAGGTTTAAAACTTTTACATTTTGATTTATGGCATGATTTTTTTTTATAATGAAAAAATATAGAAAAGTTGAAGCTGCTGTTAAGTAGCTTTTCATCAAGAACTTTTAGCTTTAGGTGGCCTTCATCCATAGTTGACCGTTTGATTTCAGCCCCAGGCCCAGAGAGCTGGAGGGTCTGTGTATGATTAGGAAGGCATTACTTTCTCCATCTGCCCTTTGATCCAGACAGACCCCTTTATTTCCCTCTGTCCATAGCTTTGCACTCTCAGAATTACCTAATCCTCAGATGGTCAGGTAGATCGACAAGTCAGACTGGGCCTCCTTTGGATTTTATGAAGAACAAGTCTATTGAAATGGCCTGAGATTATTGAATGCTTTCTAATCACTTAGTTCCCATAGGGGGAATTCATGGTGAGCACTTTAAGAGCATGGGGGGACTTCTGGCCATGAGGATTAGCCAATCTACCCACCTTCCCTGGACATCGGCTCTCTGAGTGAAATCTCTGGAATGAAATAGGGTGCCTCGGCCTGGAAGTGTGCTGACAAGAGCCCTGCAGAAGGCGTCTCCATCTGACTGGAAGTCTGGGAGTCCCTGGGCGTACACCTTCAGCACAGCCTGGAAAGGACTGGCCAGTTAGCGTCCTCTGGGTCTGAACAGAGAGCTGAGCCTCTGATGTTGACCCAAGTCAAAGGGAGAGGCAAGAACAAAGGGAGGAGGCTGACGTCCTTCTTAGATCCACATCTGCGCAAATGGAGCTTGCCCAGTGTGGAAGCGGGGGCAGGTGATCTGGCCCGTATCCACGTGCTCAGTCTGGCCTCATCCATTCCCCTCCAGCCCACTGAGCTCCACTCAGTTTATCCAACATGCCAGATACTTGTCCATGTCAAGGCATTTGCGTCATCTCTAACTCTGGGAAGACCCTTCCCTCCTTTCTTTTCTCCATGGCCTGCTTCTTTTCATCCTTCTTAATTTAAAGAGCCACTTGTAGAAGGTCTTTCCCTATTTCCCTATTTAAAATGTGCTGTTCCCCAATTAGATTATTCTCTCTTTCAACTTCTTGTTTGTTTTTATCAAGGCCACAGATACATGGTATAATTTTTAATTACCGGCATGCTTATTGGTTTTCTGTTTTCCCTGATAGACTGTAAGCTTGCTGAGGACAGGGGCTGTGTTCACCATCACCTAACAGCGGCCAGGGCAATGCCTGGCACATTGCAGGGGCTCAGTGAATATTTTCTGAGTAAATGAGTAAGTGAACTCTTGGTGTGAGATGAACCATAAAAGCATTTTTTATATCAGGGTGCATCTCCGAAGGCCTGGCCCTGCCACACTCCAACCCAAAGCTTGCTGCCTGCGGCTCATGGCCACTGTGGCTTGAGGCTGCACTTGTTCTCTGAGATAGTCCAAACCATCTGGGAGAGGCTGCTGTCAGCCTGAGCCCTCCTGAGGGAGGGAAAATTCTAGCAGAGTGCTCTTTACTGATTTGATCTCTGGCATAGGGCTTCCTGCACAACTTCATCCTGGTGTGAGGTGCAGCCATCTCATTCCTTTAAGACTCTTGAGTCAAAAATCTTGTTCTCTTGCTTATGTAAATTTCTCACTGAAGAGTTTCAAAAGTTTCTGCCAGCAAGTTCTCATACTTTTAGAAAATGTGAGGTTAGCATTACTTGCCACTGTGCTCTTGTGGCTAGAGATCAAGGCAAAAAGAACATTTAAACGAACTTCATTCAATGAATAGCCCAAACAGCAGATTTCTAATTTCTGATCTGTTTGTCTCATGAATGGTATTTTGGAAGATGGAAGCTTTGTAAGCTTTCTAGCTTTCCAGTCTTATAAACCAACAGCCAAAGACTGTCTTTTAAAAATGGTCATGCCATCATTTATTTAACTATTTTCATATTGGAATATTCTGATGGCTTCTACTTATGCTCTTTACATTTATGCTGTAATGAACATCCTTGCATGTACATCTTTGTATACACACTTGTTCACCTAGGAAACCCTTGGTTCCAAGAGTCAAAACATTTAAATATTTTATTATGAAATAGAGCACCAACATGAGTATATATGACACATGTGTATGGCTTTTAAGCATAGTCATGAAATTAACCCCTGTGAGTCCACACTGCAACTCACGAACTAGGATGTTCCAACCAGCACACTGGAACCTCTTCCTTCCCCGACTCTGGACCACTCGCTCCCTGACCCCCGATCTTGTCCTGGTCTCTCTCACACATCAGAGATGATCACTCTCCTGAGTTTTGTGATTGGCATCCCTTTACTTTAATTATAGTTTAAACACTCATGTATGCATTCCTGGAAAAAATATATATGCATATTTGTACTTTGCCTGTTTTGGCCTGTGTATAAATAGAGCCAGATCCTAATATTCTTCTGTGACATGCTTTTATTCACTCAATATTATGTTTCTAGGATTTATGCATATGGATCCATGTCATTACAATTCATTTCTGTATAGCATTCCTTCAAATAACTGTATCACTGGTTACCAATTTCACTATTCTGGGGATTTCAGTTGTTTCTAATTTTTTGCTCTACAAGCAATGTTGCTGTGACATTTGGTCCACGTCCCCTGGTGCATCATATGCAAGTGTGTCTCTAGGAGTGAAATTTGGGTTGTGTTCATGCTACACATGTCCAAAGAGAATAGAATAGAATTTAAATCCATGTGTTCTATAATGAAAGCAGATGAATTTTTAAAGTAGCCAAGGGAAAGTTTCAAGGGTCACTTCTGGCCCTAGTGGGGGCCGTGGAGAGTCCAGCATTTTCTGAGCAGGGGAGTATGAAGTCTCCTTAGTGACAAATGGGCACAATGCTTTGACTGATATTTGGGAACAGGACTAAGGAAACACATTTACCGAGCTCCTCAACTGTACAAGCAAATTGTCTAGCACTTATATATATATAGTTTTTTTCATCTCCTTTAATCTCTACAGCTACCCTTGTCTCCATTTTGTAGGTGGACAAACTGAGGTTCACAGAGGTTAAGAAATTTGTTCAAGGTCACTGGCAGTAAGTGTGTCTTGCCAATGGGTTTCAGCCCTGGGCAAGTTCACTATGGATTCAGTGTGACCAAAGAAAATGAGAGCAAAACGTTCTTGGGGTGAAAGGTTTATACTCAACTTTATTTCCAGGTGGCAGGTCAGTCACTAGAATCCCATTCACTCAGAGCGAGTCTGATTACAGCAAGCTGGTCTCTGCCTCTGGGCCCCTCTGCCTGCACAGCCGTCCCACACAGCCGTCCCACACAGCCATCCTGCACAGCCGTCCTCTGGGCCTCTGTCCTCAGCGCTGCCACCACTCCAGCCTCTGCTCTCCTGCAGCCTTGCAGCCCTGCCACCTTGTTGTGCCCAGAGCACTGGGTAGAGCTCTTTTTGTAGAGTCAACAGCCATGTATTGCCCACAGGTGTGCAGTGAGCTAGTCAGCCAGGGCCAGGTGAGAATCCTGGCCACAGGAACTCTTACTTTATCCACAAAGTGGTAATGGTGGGATTCCAATCTTACCTCATCATTTCTTCTCGGTAATAATGCCTGGCACATGGTTGGTGCTTTGTAAACACCTCCAAATGCATGAAGGGATGAAGAAACAGGTGACTATGCTTAAAAAACAAACCACACCAATCCAAAATTCTGCCAGGTACAAGAGTCCTGTTTTAATGAACTGACTGCTATGATTGCCCCACCTCTCCCTGGACCTGATCCTTATAGCAGAGCCACAGGCAGGTCACAAATGCCAAGGTGTCTTCAAGGCTGCATGGAACGACCAGGGCTCTGCATGGCCACCTGTCTTGGGTGAATCATCATGTTTTCTGACCCTCAGAATGACCCAAAGTGAAGCAGCGGCTGGCAGGGCACATGTTCCCCTCCCTGGGTGAGGACGCGGCACTGGCTGTTCTGTTTGCTCAGGAAGCCCCCAGACATTAGGCCAGCCCATGGTTTTCGCGGCAGGATTTCAAAGAGACTTGTAAAGAGGAATCCCTAATCCACCCAAGCCCTGGGGAAGAGGTGGTATTATCTTCAGGTTGGGGTGGGGAGGGGCTGGTTCATTGTGGAAGTCATAAATCAGGGGCTGCGGAGCTGAGAGCAGCTGGTAAATCCTCAGCACTTGAGAGCCAGAAAGTGGGCGCAGGGTCCAGCTGCAGCTCTTGTCAGAGCGTGATTCCGGCACTTGCCTAAGGTCATTGGAAGCCTGGGAATGAGGCCCAGGTCTCTTTACCCTTTTGGTACCAAACGCCCATCCCTACAGGTAGTATGTCATTCCTCAGAGCTTAACATGCAGCCCCTGTGGGCAATTAGGAGAAAAACGAGGAAGCAAACAAACCAGGACCATTGTGATAAATTATATCGATGTCATGGGAGGAGATGGTTTGTCCCTTAGAAGACTTACACGAATTCTAAAACATGGATTTATGGCAAGGGTTCCATTATCAGCCTGCATTGCTACTTGAAAGAACAAGAACATTTAATAGTAATAAGTGTGTGTGTGTATTTGTAATACATTATTTAAAAATTATCAGACCTTTCTTCTTGACAGAGGCAAATTCTAGCCTTTAACCTTGGCTGCCTGGGTTATAAAGTATTGTTCTGTCATCTTATATATGAATGTGTATTAATGTATTTTTAAATACTATACTTTTATGTAAGTATATATATATAGTTATATAATTACCTTTATACTTTATATATAAATTTATGATACAATTATATATATATCACCATGTATTACATGTACTTTTATAGTCTACATATAAGTATATAAATATATTTTAGATTTTATGTATTTACACTTACCTAATTTATATGTAAGTATATAAATATGAAAAATCTGTCTCTATATATTTAAATATATATTTAAATGTATAATATGAATTAACGCACCTCGGCATGGAGGAGTGGTCAATATCAATGGTTCACGTGGACGTAAAGCTGGGTGATTAAAAATAAGAGTTGTAGGTTTCCCCCTCCTGCTGTGCCATAATACCCAATCTCCCAGGCAGCCCAGGGCCTGCCTCTGAGCTCTCCTCACTGTGCGTATTAGCCTTGCAAGCCGTGTAAAGCTGCAGACTTGTTAATCTAGAAGGCCGTACAGATGGACTAACTGAAGCTTTAGTCATTATACTTAATTGGGCGAGTGGCCCTCAGAGCTGTCTATAAACTGTGTGTTCACAGTGAGGTAATTAATAACGCCACTTCCTTTCGGGAGACGTATCATTAGCCATTATTTCTAGAAACATGACATTGATCTCTTTATTCAGAGAGGTAATTGCAGGTTTCTGAAAAGAGTGTATGGTTTACCCAACAATTCCCCACAAATGACATCATCTCTGAAAAGTAAAACCCACAAAATCTGTCATTTTGAATCCATAGTTGGGATTTTGTTCCTTAGGTGGCAAAAGAAGACTCTGGAAAAAAAAAAAATAATGAACTATTTTGGTATGGAAATCAGAATGAAAGATTAGATTTGAGGTTTTTTTTAGATATTAATTTCTTTATGAGGCTGGCTAAGGGAGTTGAGTTTGTACTTGTTAGGATTATATCAAGACGTGAAACAAAGTAATGATAAAAACTTTTTTTTAAGGTTTACAACTGCCTTTAGATAACAGTTTTCTTACTGTGTCTTACAACATGCTCACAAGTGAATTCGATTTCAGCATTAACATGTGAAAACCCGTGAGTTCCAAAATCCAATTCTTAACATTAAAAGGAAGCAGGGAAATGCAGCACAGCACTTGACATTTTGCATTGATTGGATTCTATACTGTGGAGCAAGAATCAAAGGAGAATTTCAGAATAATTCTTACTAAAGCCTCTAGCTGACTTACCATCAACAATCCCACTTTCTGTCTTCACATTAAACTGAAAAAAATCTAACTTGCCACATTTTACTTTTTAGGGACTTTATAAGGTAATGGTAGGATTAAAGGGAAACAAGACCTTTATTCATGTGGATTATTTTCTTGCCAGTTTCAAATCCTTGCCTGGTTTTTAGAACAACCGAGTTCATTTGAGAAAGGAGAGTTTAGCAAATTAGAACAAGGTAGTTTATTGAAATCAACTGCAAGATAATCTGCTTCCAAACTCTTTTGTAAACTTTACACTGTGAACCTTTCTAATGTTGACGAATTTTTTGAACCACGATTTTCCAAAGCATCTTTCTTTTTATAGACTTGTTTGGCACCATGTTCCCTGCGTTTTCACGTAGGGTTCTAAATGGAAACTACAGAACATCTGAACTTGCCATAAACCAGTATTTCTAAATTATACTAGAGGGGACACCAAATGTGCAAGATGCTGTAAATAAATTTAGAACATGATTCATTTTTCTGTTTTCCTCTTGGAAATTGCGTGTGCAAATTGGAGTATTAAAGGCCCTGAAAAGTCCTGTAGTAAAGGAAAGGAAGCTGCTTAGCTTTGTTTACCTGGAGGTATTTTTTTTAAAGCTGTTCACTCTTTTAACTTCTCTGTAAATTTTTAAATGTTTATAATGGGATAAAGCAAAATAATTTCACTTTTTTTTTTTTTTGCGTATTACCTATTAACTTCCTTCAGAGTCAGCATTTTTTAACACCCATAGAAAACATGGTCCAAGTGACTCCATTGTCTTAAGTGACTCTATTTTTTGAATTTCTCTTCTTTTCAGAAAAGCAAGAGAATCACTTGAACAAGGATTTACTAACTAAACATGAAAACTTTACATTTGGAAACTACTGAATGTCACAGGTGTAAATTTATTTCTCAGGTATAAAATAATTTTCATCATTAGTCAAAGCTGGTAAGATGGTATTGGCAATATTGGATTTGCACTCAGTCTGAAAATAGAAGGGAAATAATGTTTTACATTAAACCATTTTAATCAGCAATACATTGAAGTTCCCAGTAATAAATTCAGACTTTCAGGAGAAATTTGATGAAAGAAAATATCTCTCTTTTAAATTTTAGGTTCAAATAAATGATGGAATGGAAAATGACGTTCGAATGCCTAAATAAAATATTTTAAAGAAAATCCTAAAATGTCATTTAATGTCTAATACCAAACGGGTAGATACGGGATTGGATAATTTGGCATTTTAGGATTTGGAGATTTGGAGAGGGTATTTATGGCTTATGGGTTTTAAAGCCATAATCTCATGATGAATTTGGTTAACATTATTAAAAGCTACATCTTAAATATCTATGCTTTCTTTAATATATTAAATTTATTAGTACAGTTGTCTGTTGGATTTTATTTTTAACCTGGTAGAAGCATATGCATTTTAATCTAAATGCTCAAATTTATCTTCCAATGCTTTATGTAGTTAATTATGCAGACATATCTTGCTAACGCAGCAAAAAGCTCTATCCGAGATGTACTTTGGATGCCTAATTATCCATAGAATTAAAAGTCCTTTGATTAAAATGAATCATTCCCATTAAGAATCAGAAACTCCATTTTCTTCTCCCAAATTCAGATCCTAACATGCCCTTGTTCATTGTGTCTACCACCAGTGGGGCTTACCCAGGGGGTTGGGGACCCTACAGGAGAGTCCTGGGAGGTACAGCTGGGGCGAGGTACTGCGAAGGCTTCTCTAAAGGGCATCCTTCTAGAGTTTATTAGTTTTAGGGATATTAAAATGTACTGACAAATCTAATGCTTTCCTAGTGTTCTTGGATTATTCTATGTGTGACAAACAGTAAAAAAGTCTTCTAAGGGTATTTAAGTTAAACAAATAAATTCAGGCTATGCCAAGTTAGTGGATCAAGATGTTTTTGTCTTTGCTTTCCTGCCTTAGCAGGTCCGATAAAATCAGAAACGTCTCTACCCTGTGGATTTTTAAGCAGGAAAGAAAGACCAGATTTAGACCTGGCTGCCTCTCCCTGGACCCACTGAACCCGAACCAAGTGGCTGTGGACTGCACGAACAAGAGGTCCTTTGTCATCTTCATTAATCAAACCTACCAAGCCAGATGAATGGGAGGCATTTTTTAAAGTAAAATAATTCACTAGAATTTGGATGTGTTTCTCTTTAATTAGTTTGATGAGCCCCGAGTCTGAGGACTTGTCAAACACCTGGTATGAAACCTGTGCTACTGACATAGGGAAATAGGCGGGGAGAGGAGAAAGGACAGGCAGGCGGAATGGGCTGAATGAGAGGCCTCTTCTGTGCCGCCAGGGCTCCAGATGAAAAGAACCATTACCGCAGTGATACTTCTAATTATACTGTCATTAGGACACGTCTTCGGTTCGCTGTGGTGCAGGGAGCCTTGCCTTTAGACAACATGATCCCCGAGACAGTGAAAGCAAGGACACCTGGGAGGGACTTAACTCTCTCACTGGTTGCGAGACAACTGAAATCCTGGACATTAAACCCAAGAGTGTTTAATTTGCTTGCAGCTTGCTTCCCATGTTGCATGTAAGAAGTACGAAAACACACAAGGCGTGTGTTGCTGTGGGAAAGCATATCAGGAAGAAACCCTTGGTGTGCCTGCCATCACCCACATCATAGGTGGCATTTCCACGTGCAGAGTTCCCCTCAAGCTCAGCACAATGGACATGCTTACTGTGCAGTATGTCAGCCTGACCAGCTCTGCACCGCTGGGTGCCCACCAACCCAAGAGCTGAACTTTAGCGTTCCTAAATCTAGTGTGTGTTTACAAAAGCAAAACCCGAGACTGTAGAGCTCAGGATATAGGTGGTGTGTTTATCCATGGAGGGAAATAGCTCCATGGGGAAAAGTACGGGCTTTAGAGTTTGACGGACCTCAGTTTGGATTTCAGGCTCTTGACTTGCTAGATCTTTGGCTGAGAGTAGATTCCAAACTTCCAAGTTCTAGATGTCTTCATCTGTAAAATGGCGATTAGTAATACTTCCTACCTCACTGAGCTGTTAGGAGGAATAAATGATACTGCATGTTCACTGCTAAACAGTACTTGGAAAACATGTATAGAACACTTAGAGGGTTGTGAAATGGTAGTTTTAAAAAGAATTTTTAAAGTAAGTTTATGTTTTTTTGTAATTAGTCTTTCAAAAGTGCCTGCCTACATCATGATAAAGAAATTCACTGACTGATTCCCTGTTTCAAGGTTCAGTGCTAAGTCATTGTCGGTAGATTCCCATCGCGAAGTGCCTAAAGAAGGCTGGTTGGTGAGCTACATTCTTTTTTTTTCTAAGTCTGCTTTGAATACAGGCTCCTCAAAACTGTTTTGGTATGAGTACCTGATAAAATACCTTTTCCTAATAAAACAGTGTATTTTATGTTGGTGACATTTGGATAGAAGAATCTCTGAATATTTTTGGGATTTATTCTTCAGGATAATAAACCGTGATGCCCTAAATGGGGTCATGGATTTTAGCACAAATAAATCCAATCCTGTTGACATCTCTTAAAAAATTGTGTCTGCCCCAACCTTCCATTGGAGCTGAGATTAGAAAAAAAATTCATTTCATATTCTTCATGCATATAAAAGGATTTGCACATAAGATGGAGAATTTTAACTATTTGGAAGAAAGGCATTATTTATATTGGAAGTATTGCTATTCCTTTTAGAAAGCAAACATGTATATGTCTATTGAACAATAGTCTAGAGGAACAGCAATTTAAACTATTTCAAAATAAGTCAGTCTTGAATTTCACACTTTGAGGATGTAGATTTTTCAGGGAGCATAATGAAAAGCATATATGGGGAGGAGTTATTTTACTGACAAACAAAACTGAAGATCCACTGTGGTGAGTGGTATGGGGCTAGTGCAAAGCAGCAAGAAGGGGAGTAGGTGTCATCAGCAGACACACGCATACACACTCACACACTCTATGCAAGTTTTATACAAAACAGAGAGAGCTACAGCTCAGACAGTGGTATAACTACATACACATCTCAGATAATGATTGACCCCTGAAAAAAATTTCAAGTGATTGTTGTCATATATTTATAACTCAGTAATGGGATTTTCATTGGTGAAACTGTTAACATTATTTATTTTTTAAGTCCTTGAAGTGATTATGTTGAAGTTTATACATCCTGTGGGTTTTGGTATCATGGTAAAGTCAAATTATTGTGAACTCTGAAGGATAGCTAAATCCATGAGCTAGTTATTTCTACTACCATTGTAAAGATGACATTGTATTGCTATGAATTTTAATTAAAATGGCAGACTTTGCTTAATCCTTTTATTAAAAAAGCTCCCTACAATGCAAGTAAAAAGTTTATGTAAGAAAGCAGTTAATTTTTGAGATGTTGGAATATCTTTTCTGTTCAAATCTCACAAACGTAGCCCTCCATCAATCCATTTTTTCCTTCGAAGGCAGTTTTCCACCTATTTTGTACAAAAAGTAGAGCCTGGAATTTGCTTTAAGTATAATTAAGGCCTTAAAATGTATGGTTGTTCTCTGAAAACTCTATCTCCGAGCTCTTTTGCAATACAAGTTAATTAACTGGATTTAGATATTTGCAAGATGATATATTTAATGGGATTACCGCTCATATAATGTTCTCAGTGACTGATTTGCAATCTAAGCTCATGGAACCGAGTGCTGAATTTCCAGCTCTTTGAGAGTTAATGTTGTGTTAAAGAAAAGTACAATTTGAGCCTCATTGTTCATGAATAGGTGAGTTATTCCCGTGAAATGGAGCCGGACCCTACAAGGGCTGCAGGAGGCAGATGCGTGATTAGGAGCTTGCAAACCATCACATTCCAGCCACTGCTCCAGGTAGCTGGATCCCCGCACCTGAACTCCCCACAAGTTCAAGGCAATTGCGTGTCTCGTCAAAATATAATGGCCCATTATTCACCGTCTGTCTCCCAAGTGGGATCAATTAGATGCTTCTGCTCCACAGGCTTAAACATAAACACCTATGTTTTGGTGGGTTGAGGGTTAAAATGAAACCATACATAACCATTATTCTGCACCCCTAGATCTGACCATTGTGTGCACCAAATGTCCCAAATCCACCTTTTCAGTGCAGCCATTCAAAATATTTGTGATTACTTTATCATACTGGGTGGAGAGGTAAGTAATAATTCGCTCTGACAGAAGATGAAAAGAACAATTTCAGCCTTTCCAAAAAAAATTCCTTCCTATTCACTCTTTTTTTGTTAAGCAAATATATTTCTGCCCATCAGTTGGGTTCACTGTAATGTTATGGCTTCAGTCATTGAACATGACATCACTAATGATTACAATTTAAATCTTCCTGATCTAATAAGGACTACTGTAAAAATAGCATTTTAACTAAAATGTTGAAACTTTCATTAAATGTATGAATATTAGCTCAGTCAAATAACTATTAAGAAAATTTAAATTCTCCCTTGTTGGAAGGCCATATAATGGTACATCCAGTGCCTCGTTTTCATTGCAACTTACTGAGTGAAACGGTTCTTTTGACCTAACAAGATAATTTCCAGGGATCCATAGACACAGGCTGGGCTTTGTATCTGAGCCTCTGGATCACCACTGAACTCTTTTGAACAAAAGAATGACTTTAAAAGAAAGCAACTTTCCATAATACAGGCATGACAGTATCCTTCCGTTTCTGGTTACGACCTCATAAAGGTGAACTACTGGGCAAAAATGGAAATATAATTTGAACACAGGTGTCAAAAAGTCAGAGACCAGAATCACTAGACACAAAGGCTCAGTCAGCTGAGAGGTCATTTGGATGAGAAGGCTGTGATCCAGAGGGGAAAAGTGACTTGCTGGATGGGGCAGCCAGAGCCTGGGCCTCACAGCTCTTGTGACAACTTGGGTGGACGGCCCAGGAGAGGCATCTGAAGAAGGGAAGGAGTATGACTTTTACTCCTCTTGCTTCCCGAACAATCTACAAAGCCAGAAGCAGCTCACAGACACATGCTGCTCGCAGAATTCCCTCCTGCCCCCGACAAACCCTGGAGATGGGAACCCCTCCACCACTGGTGGTTGGGGGCATAGCCCTGCAGGGGTTCAGGGTCTGGCTCCAAGGGTTCCTGATCTATTGTTGGGGAACATGCCACTCCCCTCTCCTCCCTCTCTCTGCACTTCTTTCCAAGTCCCACTTAGATGAGCAATCACTGCTTTTCTGTATTTTTACATGTTTTTCAGCTTTTGAGGTTCATGGAAAAAATTATTTTCCAATCTTACTGAACTTTTCCCAAGTCAAGGGAGTTGGATTCAACATCCCACGACTTTTCACCTCATTAACCTCTACCCTTCTTTTAGATCTCGGCTCATTTTCAAGCCTTTCCTGACCTTCACAACCAGGTCAATCCCTCCATCGTGAGCTTTGCTAATGTCTTGGATCTCTCCTTTGTTGCACTTAGCATAATTGTAATTTTTATATGTATTTATGTGGTATTTCTAATACAATTTTTCATTTTGGAATCGTTAAGACTCATAAGAATTTTGCAAGTGAGTATGGAGAATTCTTGCATGCACTTCATCAGGTTCCCCTGATGGTAACCTTAGTGATAATATCATATGTAACCACAGTCTATTGTCAAGACCAGTAACTGACATTGGCACAATATGATTCATTCATGAAAAATCTCACTAGGAATTCAACAGTCTTTACAAGAGCATTGTGTGTGTGTAGTTTTATGAAAGTTTAGATTCTAGTAATTCTTGCCACAATCAGGAAGCAGAGCTGTTCCTTCACCACAAAAGCGTCCTCGTGTTACCCCTTAACAGCTGCCCCCATTTGCCTGCTTCATCTCCAGGCAATCACTGACCTGTTCTCCATCACTCTGTTTTTTTTTTTTTCATTAAGGAATCATTGATATACACTCTTATGAAGGTTTCACATGAAAAGCAATGTGGTTACTACATTCACCCATATTATCAAGTTCCCCCGAACCCCACTGCCCATCAGTGCAGTAAGATGCCACAGAGTCACTATTTGCCTTCTCCATGCTACACTGTCTTCCACATGATCCCCCCACCCACCATGTGTACTAATCATAATATCCCTCAATCCCCTTCTCTCTCCCTCCCCACCCACCCTCTCTCCCCCTCCCCTTTGGTAACCGCTAGTCCCTTCTTGGAGTCCGTGAGTCTGCTGCTGTTTTGTTTCTTCAGTTTTGCTTCGTGGTTATACTCCACAAATAAGGGAAATCATTTGGTATTTGTCTTTCTCTGCCTGACTTATTTCACTGAGCATAATACCCTCTAGCTCCGTCCATGTTGTTGCAGATGGTAGGATTTGTTTCTTTCTTATGGCCGAATAGTATTCCATTGTGTATATGTGCCACATCTTTATCCATTCATCTACTGATGGACACTTATGTTGCTTCCCTATCTTGGCTATTGTAAATAGTGCTGCGATAAACATAGGAGTACATGTCTTTTTCAAACAGGGCTCCTGCGTTTTTAGGGTAAATGCCTAGGAGTCCATCACTCTAGTTTTACAACATTGGAAATGTTGTATAAATGGAATCACATAGTATGTCTCTATACTATGTCATCCTTAGACAATAGCTTTCTCCTCTCAGCCATTCAAGAGATATATCCCAGTCATTTGTAGGTATCAGCAATTTGGTCCCTTGTATTACTGAGCAGTATTCCTTGGTATGAATGTACCACCATCTACTTTTCCATTCACCTGCTAAAGGATATTTGGGTTGTTTCTAGTTTGGGACTATGACAAAAAATACTCCCATACAGGAGTTTGGGTGACTATACATTTTCATTTCTCTTGAATAAACACCCAGGGGTGCGATTGCTAGATTGTACATTAAGTATATGTCTATAAGAAACTGCCAAACTGTTTTTTGTCAGGGCTGTCCCATTTTACACTCCCACCAACAATGTATGAGAGGTCTAGGTGCTCTAGGTCCTCATCAGCACTTGGTATTGTCAGTATTTTTTATTTTAATAATTCTAACAGGTGTGTAATGGTATCTTATTGTACCTTTAATTTGTACCCTTAATGGCTAATGATGTTGAACATTTTTTTATGTGCTCACTTGCCATCTCTGTATTTTTTGGTGAAGCATCTGTTTTCACGTCTTCACTTTTTCCAATTGGATTATTTTCTTACTGTTGGATGTATAGAGTCTTCTTTATATATTTTGGATGCAAGTCCTCTGTCAGATATGTGATGTATAGGTATTTTATTTGAGTCTGAGGCTTATCATTTTACCTTCTTAAGAGGGTATTTTTGCAGAACTAAAATTCTTAATTTTGGTTAAGTCCAATCTATTTATTTTAGCTTTTATGGATCATGTCTTTGATATCATGCCTAAGAAAACTTGGCCCAGTCCTAGGTTACACATTCCTCAGGTGATTCTGAACCAATGTGAACATCAAATGCTGAACTAGCTTAGGGTCCTTCATTTGCTAATACCTAGGACGCTAGCATTTGGGTTCAGAGGAGCCACTAGCAGTCCTATACTTCATCACAATGCTGACTAAATGCAGAGTTTTTTGGGCTGCAAAGATGACACTGACTCTGCCTTTTGTAAATGTGTAGTTCAGTAGTAGTGGCATCTCCAGTGGATAAATGGCTGTAACAAGGTGGGAACAAAGAAGAGCTATGCCAGTAAAGTAGGGAAAGGTCACATCTGTGAGGGGAATTAGGAAGTGTCTGGACCAAAGGGATCTGAAGAATGCCTGCAAGGATTGCAGCAGGCAGAGCCAGGAGTGGCATGGGAACTCCTGGTGGAAAGGACTCTGTAACTGGAAACCTGCAGTTAGAAAGTACCAGTCTGAGGCAAGACAAGCATCCATTTTGAGCCGAAGCGGAGGGAGAAGATGATGGAAAGGCAGTTTGGGAGCTTACTACTTAGGCTCTGAAAGCCGAGCAGAGACTCTACTTGATTTTCCAGGAATAAGTGGAACCCCTTGAAAACCTTTGGTCAGAGGATGGATTAGAGATGACTCTTGACTTGGGAATATGTCGCTGGCATGGTGTGTGAAGTGGTTCTTGGACTGGGGCAGGGAGAGAACCCTGGCTACTCAGTGGCCCAAGTAAGCAACCTTTCCTTTGCTCCTTGTTTATGAGGGGGACTAATTCAATACAGCTTCATGGGAAAGAGAAAGAATTACAATTAGGGACTGGACGTTAAATGCTCCTAATAGCTATTTGTTGAATGAATAAAAGTTGTGTTTCTCAAAATAGACTTATATTTGTCCAAAATATGTTATTCAAATGATGTTTTGAGCAAGAAGAAGAAGTATATATGCATTACTTCTCCTGCAGCAAATTCTGTTTCCCCCCATGTTCAAAACCAGGACAACGTGGCTTCTCTAAAAAAGGAAAGGGATGAGACCAAATCCTTCAGGTGAGACCAAATTCTGTGTAGAGGGAAGGTGTGCTGCTCATATGCCACAAAGGGCACAGTCCCTCCTGGTGACCTTGGCAAAGGTGACAGTTGCACACAGAGACTTCAGCATGATTCACACCAAGTTCAGCCCAAGCCAAGACCACTGGGTACAGAGTCCTTTTCATGACATGAACTCCAGGAAATTACTGAATTTTAAAGACAAAATTGTTAATTTAGTTTTTTAGGAAGAGAGAAAGAGAGAGGAAGGAAGGGAGGAAGAAAGGAAGGAAGGAAGGAAGGGAGGGAGGGAGGGAGGAAGGGAGGGAGGGAGGGAAGGAGGGAGGGAGGGAGAAAAGACCCTTATGCTCATGTATTCCCATATGTTATATATGTACTCCACCAATGTTCAAATGCTTAGAGATGGCTCTAGTAAAAAGTGTGCAATTATTCATCCTGTTATTTATGGGAAGTCAATCTAGCAGAGCTCACCATTTGCCCAGGGAGAGACTCATACAACTGCGCACATCAGAGGGGAGGTGTCTGCACTCGCTGGCCTTATTTGCCCGATGACTTCAAACACATTCTTCATCTTAATTTCAAAGAGCCTGAAATATTGGTTCCCATATGACTCCCACCACCAAATCTCATCCCACTGAACTTTCCTAGCTGTTGGAAAGATGCTGATTCTGGACATCATCAGGGTTGAGGATTCATAGTCTTTTTTTTTTTTTAGGAAGGGAAAGCATTATGGGACTTTAAGGAAACCCACACATGAGAAACAAAATAAGCCATCAAAATTCAACACAATACCGTGAATTCCTGTTAGTCATTTTTGAAAAGCGAGACAGGCATTGGTTACATGAAGATAAGGCCAAGATGCTTAACAGCAGGTAACTGAGAGGCTCTGTAGCAAGGGAAGGAGGAAATGGGGGGCCCTGTAAAGATGACTTCAGACCCTGCCAGGGGGACACCTGTCATGTCCGTCCAGCGTGCACTCTGGCATGTCTCTCTGTCGCCACCAATTTAAACACACTTCAGCGTCTTTGTGAATTTGTATCATGAGATGTTAGGGGAGAACAGTCCTTCAGTGTATTAATGAGCAAGTGGTCAGGTCGCCTCTGCAAGCAAATACTTTAAAGAGAGAAAACCACTGAGGCTCAGCCTCTGCCTGAAGCAAGCACGTGTTGGCTCCTTCAGAGAAGGGGCTGAAAAGCTCACATTCAGGATACATTAATCTGAAAACAAGTGTACTTTTGTGTCTGGGGAGGATTCTTTTCATGGCTGTCAATTTAGTACATCGATAGACAGAGAATCCAGCTTCACTATCAGGTTGCCCTCCAAGCTGAGACCCCTCCGACAACCACGCTGAGTAAAGCTGTGTAGCTTCTCTGATTTCTACCTACCTACCTTTTCTTGCTCTTTCCCTTCAGTGACTTGCACCAAGTTTGGGAGAAAAAGGGACCTCCAAGTACTACGAATAGTTATGCAGCTCTTTTGATAGTATGTTACCTGAGGGCAAACAGGACAAAAACAGAACAAAAAAATGCATGCGTACACACAAGCCCAAGTAACAACCAAGAGCATTCAGCCCTTTTGCACCAACACATCATGACCTGGAATCACAGTTTTGGCACTTCAGGGATGACATCTAAGCATGTGCCAGCCGTAGTCCCTTTCTACCTTGCTATGAGTTTTCTGAAGCTGCTACCATGCTTTGAGCTAAATTCTACCAAAATTGGGGGAAAAAATTATTTCACAATGTGTACTCCTTGGATGCTCGGAAATCTGTGCAGACATCTGGGGGGTTTTGTTTGTTTGGATGCCTTTGTCTTCTTAGAAGTTGGAAGAGTTCAGGCCAGCATTTTCCACCTCGAGGTGGATGGCTGTGGGGGATGTGGCCTCAGCCTTCAGCTGCTATGTTCCCCTGCCCTGCAGCTCCTTGTGCCTCTGGGAACCCCAGGATGTGTGGGTACCTGTCCCCTGTGAGTAGGGAAGTGGCTGGAGGGAGATTGCTCCTTCCTGTCACTGCTCAGGCCACTTCTTGGACTTCCATCCATTCACTGATTTAGCAAGTATCTGTGTTGTCTTCCTTACGGTAGGTGCTGGGGGTGTAACACGAGACTAGACAGACATGATTATGACCCACATCTGGTCGATAAAACTCCCTTCAAAATTCTGGCCATTTAGTCCTTCATTAATTCCAGGCCTTGGGTTTACCCCGCAGTCACTCTGGGCACCCAATCTTTAATCTGCAGAGAGAGCTGGAGGCAGGAGGAGGTACCTTTGTATCGTCACACACACATTCCCTCTGCGCTGGGGTGAGTTTTAAGCATTAAGGAAGGATCCCTTCTGCGCCCCCCTGCCACTAAAATAATTTTCCTTGGCTGTGCCAAGCTAAATGATTTTGTCCCCCCAAAATTTATATGTTGAAACCTTATCCCCGATGTGATAGTATTTGGAGGTGAGGCCTTTGGGAGCGATTAGGTCATGAGGGTAGAGCCCTCCTGAATGGGTTTAGTGCCCTTAAGAAAGGGATTCCAGAAAATCCCTTGTCCCTCCTGCCACGTGAGGACACAGTGAGAAGACAGCTCTCCAGGGACCAGCCGGCCGGCTCTCACCAGACACGGAATCAGCCTGTGCCTTGATCTTGGACTTCCCAGCCTCCAGAGCTTGGAGAAATAAACTTCTGTTGTTTATAAGCCACTCGGTGTATGATATTTTGTTATAGCAGCCCAAATGGACTAAGACACCGACTTCTAATCTGGGAAGATAGGGCCAGTATCCCAGTTACCTCTCACGGCAGGTTTGCACATGTCCTCCTTCCTTGCCCAGGGTAATCTCCTGCCATTCTGCTTAATCCAGCCAACACTGAGTACCTTCTGTTTGCAAACCAGCTCTATGCTAGGCATTCTACTTAACTGTGTTGTTCAAAGCAAGTAAGTGCTGTGCACAGGGCCTCGAACCTGTCCAACTACTCATTGTCAGTCAACAAATGTCCACTGACTGAGAACTCGAATGTGCAGGCACATTGGGTATGGCAGTGAGCAAGACAGACAGTCTCTGTCACAGTGTAACACAATTTATAATGAAAAGTCCAGACCTCCAGGGCCCTTGATATTGCCGAAGATGATAACATGAGAAGTGGGTAGCACTTCAAAAGTTACCAGAAGCACCTTCTCTTAAAAAAGTTAAAGTTTTCCAGTATAAAAGTAATACTATTCAGTAGATTTTTGAGAAAAAAAAACAAATAAGAATCATTATCAGCTCTAGTGCTACTACTTTCTCATCTCTTTTCTCTAAATTTTGTGTAGCTGTGCTCACAAAACCAACTTTTATTTTTAACCCTGCTTTTTAGAGAACATTTGTTGGATATTTTTGATGACCACCCAGTATGCTAGGAGAGCTCTCCATGCTTTGACAGACTATAGTAGTTTCCTGTAACTGCTTGAACTAATTATCACAAAGTTGATGGCTGGAAACAACAGATATTTATTGTCTCACAGTTCTGGGGACCAGCAGTCTACAATCAGTATGAGTGGGCAAAAATCAAAGTGTCAGCAGAGCTGTGCTCCCCCAGTGGCTCAAGGAGGCAGGCATTTCCAGGCCTTGCCCAGCTTCTGGTGCTGCCAGCATTCCTTGGCTTGTAGTCACATCCCTCCAGGCTCCAAGGCCAGAATCTCAAATCTCTCTCTTTGCTGTTTTTGGGTTACTTTCTTCCTGCACATCAAGTCCTCTCTCTGCCTCTCTCCTGTAAGGATACCTGTGATGACATTGAGCCCACCTGGATAACCCAGGAAGATGTCCCCATCTCAAGATCCTTAATTTAATCATATATGCAAGCTCCTTCTTTCCAAATAAGGTATCCGGGGGTTAGGGCCTCATATTTTTGGGGGCCATTAGTCAGCCCACTACACAGACATATGAGGAAACCAAATTGACAATGAAGAAACTACTGACATGAAGGTAACTAGCCAAGGGAAACAAAGTCCAGAGAAAGCAGGAAACAGTGGGGAAACTCCAGAGATCAATGAGGTCTTTGGAGCCCGGATGGAGGTGGAGGAGGGACTCAAGCCCAACCCTGAGGAGTGAGAAGCGGGACTTCCAGCCCCTGGCCCTTTGCAGCTGGCAGCTTTCAGAATCACTCTTTCATTGTTTAGGTATTCCAGAGTGTTTATGAACCCAGCCCTTGGTGCTGAGTGTACCAGGCTTCATGTCACAGAGATGCCGCTTCCGGCTGGGTGACCATGGTGGGCAGAATTTCATCATGTCTCCCAAGACTCCTGCCTCCTGGTATGCTTGTCTTGTAAAGTCTCCCTTCCCTTGAAGTATGGGCAGGACTGAGTATAATGGCATTTCACTCCCAGGAGGAGTTTGTATTATATGGCGTAAGTGAAGGGGTTTTTGCAGATACAATTATAGTCCTTAATCAGCTAACTTTTAATACAAAAGAAATTGTGGGTGAATCTTTAATCAGGTGAGCCCTTTAAAGAAGGATACAGGCCTTCTCTGAAAGGGAGTTTTGAAGTCAGAGAGATTCTTCTCCTGATCTTATAGAAGCAAATGGCCATGTGGTGAACTTCCTGCGCAGGACCTGGGGTGGGATCCAGGAGCCGGGAGTGGCCCTTGACTGATAGCCAGCAAGGAAACAGTCCTACAGCCACAAGAAACTGAATTCTCCAAGCAACCAATGAAATTGTAAGAGGCCCCTGAGCCCCAGATGAGACTGCAGTCCTGGTTGACATCTTGATTTCAATCCGATTAAACCCTGGCCAATTCTTTAAGCTCTTAGGGTCTGTTTTCCTTATCTGTGGAACAGAGAATGATTGTACTTACTCTATAAAGTAATCTTGAGGGGTCAGTTCAATACTACAGGTAACAGGCTTCCTCAGGGCATGACATGCAGCCAACACTCACAAAGCATGAGTTATTATTACCAAAGAAAGGCAACACCCAAGTGTGTATATTGCATTTTAGCATTTCTGAAATTGAGATGCACTTCATAGTCAGCATAGTATTTTTTTAACTGTTTTATATATGAGAACACTTAGCTACAGAGTAGCTGAGACTTGTGAACATAATATAACCAGTGACTATGCTCAATTAAAGATGGCTCCAAATTCTTTGCTAATCCTTCCACTGAAAGATGAAAACAAATTCTCTCCTCCTTGAGTCTGGACTGAACTTAGACCAGAGAAGGGGTTTAAAGTTGTTCTGAGACATCTCAGGTTGTCATAAGAAGCCCTACAGCTTCTGCCTAGGCCTCCCAGAAAACTCTCTGTGGTTGCCCTGAGACCCCATGTAAGAGATTTGACTATCCTGAGACCAATATGCTGACGAAACCATGTGTAGACCTCCAGTTGACAGTCCAGCCTTCCAACAATTTCCCAGCCATGAGAACTAATTGTAGAGAAAAGTGATGAAGAAGGGATGATATGGGGTGAGAGATTGGGTATACGGACTGAGAGAAGGAAAAGTTCCTAGAAATACCAAGGATTTTAGGACCTGAGATTGAAAGATTGGAGAGTGTGACGATTAACGTTATGTATCAAGTTAGCCAGGCCATGGTACCCATATGTTCTGTCAAACATTAATCTAGATGTTGCTGTAGAGGTATTTTTTTTAATGAAATTAACATTTAAATCAGTAGACTTTGAAAAAAACAAATTATTATCCATAATGTGGGTGGGACTCATGTAATTAGTTGAAGACCTTGAGAAGAAAAAGGTTGAGATCCCTTGAGGAAAAGTGAATTCTGTCAGCAAATTCTCTCTCTTTTTAAACATATGTGTGTGTGCACGCATGTGTGTTTATATATATACTATTAGTTCTGTCTTTCTGGAGAATCCTGACTACTACAGAGGAATATAGAAAAGAGATGATCTGGAAGTAATTCCTACTTAAACCAAAATATAAAAATAGGAAATGCAAGAAGTTCTTAAGAAAAGATGAAAACACACAAAATTTAGCAAAAGTGCATCAGAACCCCAACTGCAATTTCTTAATTCTTATTGATAAAGCTTTCACTAACGCCTTTATTTGAAAATGAGTAGTTGATGAAGATCCCAGGACAGAGTTAAAAGAACTCTGCAAGAGGCTGACCTGCACGTTGGCTTGACTGTTTCAACTTGCTGCAACTCATGAAATGATGAGGACAGAATTCCAGTTTATTCCAAGCGTCTTTCTAATGGGCACATTATTCAATGACTAATACAGAATATGATTCCACCTAATATTTGTGGTGAGCTACTCATGGGTTTCCATACTAATTCATCACCATATAAACTGTGATGATTTTAGGCTCCTTTTAATGTTAATTATGACTTGCAAGAGCATGGCGAAAAGTTTGCAGTGTGGAACATGGCCCCCGAGCAAGCAGGAACTGCAGTCTGTCAGTTTTCCCTTAAAGTCAGCATGAACGATAACTGTAAAATCGTCCATTTCTCTGGCAGGTCTAATTTGGGGTGTATTTTATACAGAAGGTACATTTTTAAAATAACAACTTCCAGTCTATATAAAGGCTTAATAGCTTTCTCTGGTCTTGGATTCAATCTTCACAATGCAATTTAAAAATGCAGTAATAACTTTAATAAAGTACATATTAGAAATCAGTTTTTTTTTTACCCCGTGTGTACATGAACTCTCATAAACCAAGAGACATTTTGTTACAAACACTTTCCCCAGCTTCATCAGGTTTTTGGAAAGAGAGAGTGAGGATCAGCAATCCTACTTAAGTAAACTTTTACTGGGAACCAGCTCTCTGCCCAAGGCCAGGATGGGAGGATGAAGAAGCCAGTGAGACAGCCCTCTGGCAACTCAGAGGGGCCTGGCAGGTGGGCTGCAGTGACAGGTCGTGAAAGGCTCTTGGCCTGGAGAAGCGCCTAGAAGGGAGTGCCTTCGGTTTCCCAGCATGAAGGCATTAGTGCCTTTTGCTAATTAGTGAGGCAGTTTTGCTTAGTGGTTAAGTCTGATCCAGACTGGCATTGCCATGTTTGAGCACTGTGACTTGGGCAAGTTAGTGGCCTTTTCTGTACCTTTGTCCCTCATTTTAAAACAGGAGGCAGTAATAGTACTGATGTCCTACTGTGTCAGTTGTGAGGCGCAGATGTATTAGTAGATGCAAATCCCTGAGAACACAGAGGAAATGCCCCTTTTTATCATTGCTACTTTGAGCACAACCAATGCACACTCACTGAAATCAAGGCAAACAGAAAAGGGTAATGGTATAAAGCAAAAACCACCTGCACGCCTGCTCTCCTGGATAACCATCACCCCTATGGTGGTGGCCACACTATCACTCACAACTGAAGAGAAACATGCACAGAAATACAATATTATGTACATGGGTATTATGTGCTTTAGAAAAACCCAGTGACCTTTTTTTAAAAAAGTCCTTATTTTTTGTTTACTTATCTTTTCCAGGCCCCCTGACCATCCTGCTTCTGGGTTTTTAATGCAAAAATTGATGTACAGCCTCCATATCTTTCTTGATGCTTTTCTAATCACTACAAACCTGTGGAGCAGGGATGGGAGGCTCATTCCTTTCCGAAAATTCAGTCATACTTTTTACATGTATCTGTTAGTATGTGGCTTTTATTTCCCTTTACTTAACAATATAAACCAGAAATCTCTTCAAATCAAATTGTAATACATGTAACTCTCTGTTTCTTAGTGATTGTATAATATTCTATGGTTCTACTCTTCATTCAGTTATTCTGCCATTGATCAACATTTGGTTTCTGTGTATGTGTGCATGTGTGTGTGTGTGTGTGTGTGTGTGTGTATACAAAGAATCTCATAATAAGAATACTGGACTTTTTATTTTTAGGAATAATTTCCTAGGAATGGGGTTATGGAGAGTTTAAGCAGGTGGATTGAGGGGCCTTGCAAAATAGACAGAAACATAGACACTATCCTATGAAGCAGCCACGTCACCTCATCCAGCTTTCCAAACCAATATGTATTGAAATCAGCCTGGATATATTGGCAAATAACAAAACTGGACTTGAAGCTAGGGCTTCTGGCTCACAGTCCACACTGCTCATTTTCCTCTTCCACATGGACAGAGGAAGTGATATTTGAATTTAGTCTTGAAGGCTGGCCAGAATCTAGAGGTAGGAAAGAGGGCAAAGACTTCTCGGGTAGGGCAAATAGTAAATGCAAAGGCCAGGTAGGTGTAAAAATGCATGGTCTATGAAGGCAAGGTAAGGTTTTCTTACTGCTTAGCCCTAGAGTTCTAGCAGGCAGCTTAAGATGGGTGCTGTGAGCAGGTGAAGCCAGATGTGCAGGAGGGAGGAACCATGTTCAGGAGTTTTGATATTATCAGGCAGCTACAGGGGGAAACCTCAGAGCTTAAACTGATTTTATCCCATGAGTGTCTGGGGGAGATCACTTTGGTGGCTGGGGGGGACAAGCAGTTGATTTAATTTACTGGACCAATTGGAGCTGCAATTCGAGGAGGCCAGATGGGAGACTAGAGGGGGAGACACGGGGACGCTCCAGGGTAAAAGCCATAGCAAACACTCAAGATATTGACCGTCTTGAGCACATGCAAGCTCTCAGTAAATATTGAAAGAAAGACTCTCACATGGGAAGCTGTTGATGGACAGGGAGAAGTCGAGTAAGGATACTGGTGCTGAGTCACTGTCACTTTGCTAGGCCACTGCTGGGGTACAATCCTCCAAAGAAGATGACACCATGGTGGCCCTTAGCCACACCGCTTTGGAAATGGCCCCCCAAACCCTCAAGGATTGCCCTGACCTCACATTGATGAAGTAGGATCTGTTACATGAGGGACTATCTTGTGGAGCCCTGTGCCTTTGGCAATGAACAAACAGCTCAAATTCTCAAGAAGAAAGCTTTAGCTCTATTATGAAATTAATTTTCCACTGACCCAGGTTCAGAAGGCTGTTTGAAAGATAAGTGTTGATTGATGTGCATACGAAGGCTGCCATCCAGCTTTGCAAAGTATGAAATCTGTAAATCTGCTAGTAGAAATAGAGTCTTTCTGGAAAAAATATTAATACTGTACCCTGGTGTTGCCGGGTGATTGCTTTTCAACACCTGGGAGGACTTTTAAATGAACAATTCCTATTTATATCTTTCCCCGAATAGCATTGGAACTCCCAGTCATCTTATAAAAGTTTGGAACAGGCCTGCATTGCCGGGGTCATAACTTGATTAATCATACGGAAAGCGCAAGCCCAGGCATATTACAATTATAGAGGGATCATGTCTCAAATGAGCCAGGCACCTGAAATGAGTGAATGTCTAACTCCCAGGGGTGGTTCTGAAAACAAAAATGCAAGGAATGAATCCAGAGGATGATATTGAAATCTATGGCAGGAGGTGAGTTTAAGAGAGAATTGAGCAATGAAAGATGAGAATAGAATGATAGAGGCAGGAGCCTGAAGACATGTTTCCATAGCAGCAGGCACCGGAAGGAGAGGTGGGAAGGGACCAAGAGGTAAGATGAGGGCTGAGCAGAAACCACCTGCGCCAGGACTCTGGAGCAAGTGGAGACTAAAGGGGCCCGGGAGGCACTGAATGAACCCTTCCTGCCTCTTACTCTTACGAATGAGGAAAGGCAGCTATTAGTCCTGAAGTCAACCCAAGGCTTACTCCCAGGATCTGCCTTCCTTTCTCCAGGCCATGCTTCCTAAGCCCAGCCCAAGTCTCTTTCAGCCTGCGTGAGAGACCCTGTGGGATATTGGATTCCATGGATTCTGTCTCCACTTGCCACAAACATTGAAGTGGGCCTAGAGGTTCTGTAGAGCACCGAGGTACAAACACTGACTCAAGGGAGGAAGTACACCTTTTCAGACAGATGCAGGAGGGTTTTGTTTTACACACTGGCTCAGGAGGGTGTGAGGGTGTACAACCTCACTGTGATGGGCAAAAGCTACACGCCAGAGATATGCGTGTCCAAATCCTTATAGCCTGCGAATGTGTTACCTTGTGTGACACAGGAACTTTGCAGGTGCTATTAAAGTTAAGGACCTTGAGTTGAGCAGATTATCTTGGATTATCCAGTTGGCCTAATTTAACTGCAGGAGTTCTTAAAAGCAGAGAACCTTTCCTGGCTGCAAAGAACCAGAGAACATTGCTGGTTTTGAAGATGGAGGAATGGGCCACAAGCCAAGGAATGCAGGCAACCTTATAAAGATAGAAAAGGTGAGGGAATAGATTTTCCCCAGAGCCTCCCGAAGGCTCTGCCAATGACTTAGTTTTATTCTAGTGAGATCCATGTAGGCTTCTGACCTCCAGAACTTAAGGTGATAAATTTATTGTTTAAGTCACTAAGTTTACTATAATTGCTTACTAATGCACTCACCACCCAGCCGGGGGAGAAACCACCAGGATGAGAACATCACTGGGAACAGGATGAATCAGAGTTCTGTTGAGATTTCATCTTAAGGTTTGTATTAGTCAGCTCAGGCTTCTATAACAAGATTTCATAGACTGGGTGGCTTACACGACAGACAGTTGTTGTTCTCAGTCATAACAGATATTTATATCCTATTGTCCAGATTGTCTGGAGGCTGTAAAGTCCAAGATCAAGGTGCTAGAGGTTGGGTTCCTGGTGAGAGCCCCCTTCTTGGCCTGCAGATGGCCACTTCCTTGCTGTTTTCACATGGCAGAGAGAGAGATGAAGAGAGAGAGAGAGAGAGAGAGAGAGAGAGTGAGTTCTGGTCTTTTTCTCTTCTTATTGATGCCATCATGGGACTCCACCCCAATGACTTCATCTCAACCTCCCAAAAGCCCCATCTCCAAATATCATCACATTAGGGGTTGGGCTTTAATATATGACTTTGGGGGGGCACACAAACATTCAGTCCACAGCAAGATTTTTGAAACACTGATGGCACAAAGAAAAGCAAAACAAAATAAAACAATTCTTTAAATATATAAGCAGGTTAATTTTCCTCAGACATTAAATGTTAACTTCAACCGGCATAGTAACATCTCTCTGGAGCATGTTTCCTTTCACAGAAGGGATGTACATTTCACTATGGCTTGTTTGGGGAGATGTGTGTATCCTGGGAAGCTCACAGGCTATCATGGCTGAAGACATGCATGAGTACATGGAGGATGTTTGAGCTGGTTGTCGTGATGATGGGAGCATCAAAAAAAGAAACTAGATATAAGCTAATGAAGTTCCACCTGGTTGTCCTGTTAGTGGTTAAGTTCAGCAGAGTAAATGATAGCTGCTATAACCAATACAACCCTGATTTTCAGCAGCTTAACTCAACCCGTTAATTTCTTACTTACATAACAATCCTGTCAATTAACCAACTGTTAATTGGCAGTTGACATTCTACATGATAATTTAGAGACCCCGACTCCTTCCATGTTGTGACTCTGTCCTTTACTAGGGTCTTGAAGTACTTCATGTCCAAAAAGCCAGTGGAGAAAGATGATGGAGAAGACATGCATACACCTTAACCTGGACCACAGTGGCCATTCATTCATTCCATTCCCATTAATTCCACTGGTGACGGTCTGACCTAGGTACAAGGGAGGTTGAGACATGTCTCTGCACTTTGGGGGACATTCAGCAATTTCTGCCTGTTCCAGCACACTGTTATGTGTTTTTAAGAGTCAATAGTCTAGACTCTGGAAAATATACTGATATTGGACTACTATTTTCTAATAAAACTGTCCAGCTAGGAGCTGCAGGAAAAGATCACTCTCTTCTGGGTAGAGTGTGTGTTTTTTCCATCAGGTAATATTCACACACTCAGTCACCCTGGAAGAGGCTGCTCCTGGAAGAGGAAGGGACGACTGGAGAAATGGCATCAGACCAGAGAGACAGAGAAACATCTTTCTCCCTCTGGGCTTTCCCGGTTGGATCTGGACTATGGTGCAGATGTGATTTTTTATTTCAATGGAAAGGAAGAGGCTGCTGCCAAGTGTAGGGAGCTTGGGAGCTCAGCAAGCTAATGTCCTTCAAGTAGCTAGGGGTTTCATCTAGATTTGTGAGTTTGGAAAGCACCCCTATGCAGGAGTGGTTATAAGTGGTGCTTTCTTCCATTTTCTCCAAACTCTAAGTAAAGTCATATAAAAAGTTGTGAAATGGTAGCAGTTCTGTTGTATAAATTATGGGAAGGGCCTATGTTATAAGCTG
This sequence comes from Manis pentadactyla, assembly GCF_030020395.1. Taxonomy (NCBI): domain Eukaryota; kingdom Metazoa; phylum Chordata; class Mammalia; order Pholidota; family Manidae; genus Manis; species Manis pentadactyla. The sequence goes on along the minus strand of NC_080026.1, from coordinate 128,192,276 downwards.
AATTGTGCTCCTCCAAAACTCATTCATTCCAGTTCCTCGGAACATGACCTTGTTCTGGAATAGGATCTTTAAAGAAGTGATTGATTAAGTTAAACAGAGGTCATGAGGTGGCCCTAATCCACTATGACTGGTGTCCTTACAGGAAGAGGTCAGGACACAGACATGCACAAAGGGACAGCCAGGGGAGGACACAAGAAGGAGACAAGGCCTCAGAAGAAGCCAACCCTGCAGACCCCTTGGTCTCAGTAATCTAGCCTCCAGAACCAGGAGACGATACGTTTCTGTTGCTTAAGCCATGCCCTCTTTGGTACTTCTTTCTGAAGCTTTTGGAAACTAAAACAGCTTGGGTCACATTTGGGAAAGAACTCTGAAAGGGAAGCAGGACACCCTCCCCATAGCCACAGTGCTGGTGCTGGGGGCAGCCACTGGCAGAGGCAGGTGACACCCAGTGGTGCTGATAATGTCATGAGTAGCAGAAGGAATGGCAAGTTGTTGGACCCAGAGGCCAGGCAGGTGAACAAGAAGGACCGGCTTTTGAGAACACATAGAACTCGTGGAGAAACTTATCCTTCGAAGGAGCTTACAGTGTAGTTTGAAACCTCGGTTCTTCCTTTTGCCATCTGTGTGTCATTTACTTAAGCTCCATCAACCTGGCCTTTTCATCTGTAAAATGTTGATAATAACAGTTTTTCCTTGAACATCATAATATAATGTAATGTAATATAATATAATATAATATAATATAATGTAATGTAATTAATATAATACAATACAATATAATTAATATAATTAATATCACATAGTACAATATAATAGTACTGTTATTAGACCTAGATGCGATGACGTAAGACTCTCAGTACTGGGCTTGGTGTACATATTGTGCTCAAGAAATGGTAGCTGCTGTGTTTATTATAGAAAAATGTTCGCTATTGAGAGGAACATATTCCCTGAGCCCTGGGCCTCTTTCTGATGAGCAGAACAGATTTATATGAATGACACTGGCCAAGTGCGCTGGGGAGAAATTTGGCTGCTCTTTGGCCAAATTTGGCCCTGACTGGATGCCCTCTGGAAGGAAAATGACTTTAGAAAGGGAGCAAGGCTGTGCAACAGAGATCTGTGGTTCTCTTCTGTCTCAACATTAATTCTTCTGCATGCCCCAATTTGGGCACCACCACCCAACCAGAGTCACGTGCTAGTGCTCCCCTGGATTCCATTTCTCATGGCTTCATCATTTGGAAAAGAGGCCCTATGTCTGAACATAAGCATATTAGCCACTACCATAGAGAGGATTCTCGAAGCCAGGCCACTGAAGGAGAGTTGGCCAGCAGGCCTAGCATCTCTACTGTGTTTGCTGTGTCTAGGATACATACTGATACAAAGAACCAAAGGGGTATTTTTGTGGGAGAGGGAGTAGTATCTCATCTCTGAGCACAAAGTAGTTATTCAGTAAGTATTCAATTTCTTGGCTGACTTCCCTGCCATCTCTTCTCTGTCTCGACCCTCAAGCCTTTCAGTGTTGTTGCCTTTTACTCTTTATGCTGATGGCAATCAGAAAACTTTTAGAAAACTTGGAACTGGATCTCTGACATGCACTCCTGGTCTGTGCTGGTTACTCCAGGCAGTGTACCTTGCAGGTACCACTGGGACCACAACCATCTAACCAGACTATTAAAGAGCTGGAGTCAAGTGGCACAGTGACTGTCAACAGCCTAAGTCAAGCCCTGAGCGAGCATGGTTTACTGGGTGAGGTTGCTCCGGGTCATCTCAGATGGCCCCATCTGAGATCAGGGGAGAAGGAGGAGGGAGAGAAAGCAGTCGGGGGCCAGGAGAGAGGGAGACCAGCAGCTGAGGCAGTGGCTGTAAGCTGCCCATCTCACCATCCTGGTTCCTAGCCCATGCCCAGTCTGGTGTCTTGGCCTCTGTCTTGTTTCCAGGGTCCCTGACTCGGTCATTGGCTCTGTCTCCTTAGTACTGTGACCCTTCCTCATTCTTTTTTTAGAAATTAATTAATTAATTAATTTTATTTTGGTATCATTAATATACAATTACAAGAGCAACATTGTGTTTACTAGATTCCCCCCATTATCAAATCCCCACCACATACCCCATTACAGTCACTGTCCATCAGCATAGTAAGATGCTATAGAATCACTACTTGTCTTCTCTGTGCTATACTGCCTTCCCTGTGCCCCCCCCCCGCCACATTATGTGTGCTAATTGCAATGCCCCTTATTCCCCTTCTCCCTCCCCTCCCACACACCCTCCCCATTTTCCCTTTCCCTTTGGTAACTGTTAGTCCATTCTTGGGTTCTGTGAGTCTGCTGCTGTTTTGTTCCTTCCATTTTTTCTTTGTTCTTATGCTCCACAGATGAGTGAAATCATTTGATACTTGTCTTTCTCTGCCTGGCTTATTTCACTGAGCATAATACCCTCTAGCTCCATCCATGTTGCTGAAAATGGTTGGATTTGCCCTTTTCTTATGGCTGAGTAGTATTCCATTGTGTATATGTACCACATCTTCTTTATCCATTCATCTACCGATGGACACTTAGGTTGGTTGCTTCCATTTCTTGGCTATTGTAAATAGTGCTGCGATAAACATAGGGGTGCATCTGTCTTTTTCAAACTGGGCTCCTGCATTCTTAGGGTAAATTCCTAGGAGTGGAATTCCTGGGTCAATCGGTATTTCTATTTTTAGTTTTTTGAGGAACCTCCATACTGCTTTCCACAATGGTTGAACTACTTTACATTCCCAACAGCAGTGGACTCTTCCTCATTCTTTGAGGTAGGCTCCTGAGCTTTCACCCAGAGAGGTGGGTGGGTGGGGTCAGTAAAATTAGTCCAAATGAATCAAATTGGTTATCGAGTTGAGAGCCAAAAGTGGCCACGCAGTGGGCAACATTACAAACGTCTTGTCTCATTGTCTCTGAGAGGGAACACTATTTCTATCCTCATCCTATAGATAGGCAAACTGAAGCTGAGAGGATCTAAATGAATTTCCTAAAGTCACACAGCCCATAAATGGTGAAAATTCATATTTGGGGCTGTTTGGGACCGAAGTTGTTTTGTTTCTTAGACTACAATGGTCTCCGTTCAGAAAGAGGAAAGCATGAGAATCCTTGGAGGAGGTATTTCAGGAAATTTGAAGTATGTGTTTATCTGTATATATATGTACACATGTGCATGCTTATGGTTTAGGGACAGGAAGGAAGACATAGGAGGTGAAGCTGGAAGGATAAATCAGGATGAAACTGAGGAGGGTTTTTAATGTCAAGTGGGAGAGTTTGAATTTCATTCTAAACGAGATGCCCGCAGAGGAAGAAGTACTGAGGCTGTGTGAGGAGAGGAGGAAGCTTCATTTCAGGAGGAGCCCGATGTGGAGCTTATCAGGGATGGACCAAGGGCTGAGGAGGGAAGGCAGGAGATACCATGGCCGCAGTGCCTAGAAATCCTCAAGTACTGCTCTTGTCTACCCACTCACTTCCCCAGCCAATACTGTCTCTCCATGTGCCACTTTCCACTCTTCAACTGGATCGTCAACTCCTTGACAGCAGAAACTGCCTCATACTTTTTCAAATTCCCCACAAACCTAGGATAATGCTGAGCACACAGCGGGAGCCCAGTGAACTCTTGTGGTCAAAATAATGCATGTGTTAATTGCTCTTTCCCTAGGAGCAAATCATAAGCTGTTGTCTGATGTATACACGTTACATATGAATCCTGAGAAAAAGAAGGTGATAAATCTTTTTATAAGGAAGAAGTTCTTTCTGTGCACCCAAGGTTGTTAACCCTTTAGCAAATGTGCTCTGTGTTGGATTGGAAATTTCCATCAAATTTCCTCAAAGTAAGAAATGTCAGAGAAGTTTTGCTAAAAAGTCTTGTTTTGCTTTTGCTTTGTTTTTATTTCATTGTTTTATGTTTTTCCTGCTTAATACTGGATGAAGATCTTCAGTAAATGCATAAAAACTGAGTGAGGTCTTGTCTCTCTACCCCACCTCTGTTGCTTTCAGTAGAATTTTATATCAAGCACAGTTTTGATAGAATTTTATATCAAACACAGCTGTATTCATGCCTATGTGCCAAATTCCAGAATCTAGTTACTATCTCTTAACTTTTAAACACTGAGATTCAACTTACTGGGAACTATGTTATCTCAAACACCCTTAGAAAGAGAATGTTGAGTTCATCTTACTTACTAATGTAATTCAAATTATTTGTATCTCAAGTCATCCTGTCAAGGATTGAGGGTTTATGGCAAAAACACATATAATAAACTGGCAACCTAAAAAATAAAATTTAAACATCTGAAGCAGGGAAAGTAGAAATTAAAACAGGAAGTCAAATACAGGAGAAAAATTGAATACAAATATCTGGGCCCCAAGAGATTATGTCAGAGACAGCAAAATGGCAGCCTTGGGAACGAAGGCAGCTGTAGTTACCTTTTGTGTAATTACAGCTCTACATGGTGTTTAAAAGAATATTTTTTAGCCTGTTTCACAAATCTATGGGAGGAGAGATTATCACTGAACGAAAAGGAGTTAAGAGCTGTAACTACTCAATGCTAGGTGTGGACTTTACGGTCTAACTGTAAAAACAATTTAGGTTTGGGATTTGGAAATTCTAAATGTGCATTAAGTATTAGAGGATATTAAGGAGTTATTGTTAATTTTGTTAGGTATGATAATGGTGTACATACCTGTAAAACCACAAGGTGTCTGAGATTTACTTGAAAATACACAAGCAAAAATGAAGAACAAAGTAAGGAAGGTAAATAAGATTAGCAAAATGTTGATACTTTTAAAATCTGAATGATGGGTGCAGGAGGATCATTATACCTTTCTATTTTTGTATATGTTTGACATTTTCCATAATGACTATTTAAAAAAAATTAGACTATGACTGTTTGGTGATGGGTTATGTGCTTTCTGTTTTGATGGTCTGCATCCCTTACCCTCCCCACACTTTACTCCCATTGCCACGGAGTCAGACTCTTCCTTTAATTATCTGCCCTGCCTATCTTATTACGTGAATTAAGATTCTGAGAGTCAGATGGAAAAGGGACACATGGTCACTTGTTGAAGAGGAATAAACTTGCCAGTTCCTCACTAGCACTTAACAATAAAAGAAACTTCTTCCAAGAAGATTCATGGGACACAGAATAATGTAGAGTAGCCAGAGTCCAGCATTTCTCAGCCAACTGTAGAGAGGAATCAGCCACAGCCTCACCTTTGGGGGCCAGTGAGCACACGTCTGGAGGACCCACCCAAGGACCACATCTGGAGTACCCCTCCTCTACTCCAGCACCCCCCAGCGAGGACCAGTAGGATTCACCAAAATGTATCTCAGGAAAGCATTTCTATGTGCCCCCAAGCGGCAGGATCTGGGCAAGCAGCTTTCTGATAGGCTGGCTGGGTTTAAAGACAAAACATGGCGTATTGGAGACTCGAGAAGAGCAGAGGGAGGGCACATTCATCAGATGGCCCTCTGGAAGCATCACTTCCTGCTGTGGGATGAATAATGGCCCCCAAAAGATATGTTCAAGTCCCAACCTGTGAATGTGACATTCACAGGGTCTCTGCCGATGTCATCCAGTTATAATGAGGTCATACTAAAGTGGGGTGGGCTCAGTCAGTCACAGGTGTCCTTATGAGAAGGGGGAAATTTGGGTGCAGAGACACACAGAGGGAACATGATGTGATGAAAAAGGCAGAGATTGGAGTGAGGTGTCTGCAAGCCAAGGATGGCTGACAGCCACCAAGAGCTAGGGGAGAGGCATGGACCAGACCCACAGAGAATCCAGAAGGCACCGGCCTTGCCCCTACCTTGCTTTCAGGCTTCTAAGCTCCAGAACTTGAAGGAGGACATTTCTGTTGTTTTAAGCTGCACAGTTTTGGTTTGTTCTGGCAGCCCTAGGAATAGAATAGACTTGTCTGAATCAAGCTTTTGGTAGAGATGGATAAGTTTTTTTCTGAGGTGAGTTCCTAGAGGACAGATGTTCTGGGCAGTGGCTGGAGGGCAGCACATTCTGTGTGGGAAAGGGGTAGGCTGAGCGCCACTGGGGGCATGAAGAAGTCCTGCTCGGCTGTCTTAGTGGACAACCTGTCTGCAGGAAGCTCAATGCCAGGATTGGTCGGGAGGACACTGTGATGGGTCCAATTTAGAATGAGAACATCGAAGTGAGTAGAAGCCTCTCAGGTCAGTGATTCATAAACATTAGTGGGCGCAAGAATAACCTGGAAATGGTATTTAAAATTCAGGTTCCTGTGGCCCTCTCTAGAGATTGATTCAGAGGTCTGATGTGGGGCCCAGGAATCTGTGGCTTTGCAAAGGCTCCAGGTGATGCTGACATAGGTGGCTGGTGGAATGGTGCTTTTAGAAACATGGACACAGGAGAATTGTTTCAGCTGGAAATCCATGTTCCTGGACAGATGGGCTGGCATCACCTTTTTAAAGAGACAACTGCCTGTGTTTGCCTCATTTTCTCATGGACAGACTGAGAATAATAAAATGTACACGATGAAAATGGCACTAATTTCATTCTCTGAACAAATGTGGAGCTTATGTGGTTTATTTTTTCAAGTAAAAATTCCCTAAAAACTGCAAAAATGTCGAGTGACATGAGGAAAGGGCGGAGGCAGGCACTGAAGGGTTGTGAGTTTTTTTTCTTCTTTTTTTGTAATCTGTCACTTAGCAACAACATATGTATAGCTGACAGTTGGAGTAATCTTTGCGTTGGCAACATCGAATTGTTAGGAAGTTTAAATTTGTGTTTTATCATTGTTAGCGGTGTTTTAGCAAATCGTGTAAGGTACAATATGTGCATTCTGCTGTTTTGGAAGGGAGACATTTTAAGTCAGAAATATTTGACTGTAAACATATTTTGCACTGAACCCTATTTTCCTTCTACATAGAAGAAAAACCAAAGCTTCCCTAAGCACAGTAAGAAACCTAGTTAATCACAGCTATAGGATTAGGGGGGAAATGTTCTTCAAAAATAGTTTATGAAAGTTTTAATTACACACACAATCATAAAATGCTCAGTGATTGCTGCATATTGGTTCCACATTTTTTTTTCTGGAAATGCTAAAACTATTTCAATATACACAGAATCAATAAACATAATTAAAATATGAGCTCATCAAAACAGTAATTAAATGTACTTAACAGCTTTTGTGGCTTTTCCCCATATGGTTACTGTGGGAGTGTGAATCTGGCGCGCTAGATAAATGTAACAAAATAAAGTGAAAGCCTCAGAAAAGATTACTGTAGTATCATAAGACAATAAAATCCAGCTCTGCGGCAAGTTGCGCTAAATCAAAAAGTTGACAAAAGGACTGATGTATGCAATTATTATACATTTTGGGACTGTTTTCTATTTATATGAGATTAACACTATCATAGTCGGTATTCAGAAGGAACAGCGAAATCCTCCAACATGAAAGGAATTGGGGAAAGCGTCCTGAATTCTTAATATGACGATTCCCCTTTCAGGATATTGCCGGAAAAGAGTTTGATCCTCCCGCCCCGCCCCACCTTGGCTCTAGGCTGGTCTGCTGCGCAGGGCAGAGTCACGTGACTCCAGAGCCCTGGGCCACATGGTTCTGAGCTAGGATTTGTGAAGATGGTTTCCAACCATCCTGAAGTTCAACTCAGCAGGTGCTGGCAAGGGAAAGGTAAATGAAATCTGACTCTTGCTTCCTGAAAACAGAAGTGAATCACCAGCTATAGACATGTGCTCTGGCTTTGCCGGCACGCAGTTTATATGGGAGGCCATGCGAGGAAGCCTGGCCAGGGCAGGGGGAATGACCCGGGGAGGGAGGACCCGGTGAAGGGTGTATTAATCTGGGCAGCTAGTGCTCAATATCACTAACAACAGTAAGAATTTAGGGTAGCTTTGAGTTGTCCACCTGAGAAGCAAGCAAGTTGGGGTATGTATCCTCCAGTTCCCATCTGTATTGCCTGAAAGCTACTCTCTGAGGTCTTAACCCCCTGGTCCTTCCGGGAGAAGCCAGGTGACCTCAGAGGCAGAGCTGGGAGTGAGTGATGCGAATGCCAAGGAATGCTGGTGGCCACCGGAAGTTGGAAAATACAAGAATGGAGGCTTTCCTAGAGCCTCTGAAGGCAGCTGGCCCTGCAGGCATCTCGATTTTGTCCCAGTGATAGTGAATTTGGAGGTCTGGTCTCTACAACCTGGAGAAAAAAAATTTGTTGTTTTAATTGTGGTAGTTTGTTAGAGCAGCTGTAGGAAACTTACAGAGGGTCCTGGGAAGAAGAGGTTCTTGCAAAGAGGAAAGATAATGGTAGATAAGGAAGAAACAAAGCCAGTGAGCATGTGACATTATCGCTTCTGAGGTTGAAATCCATTTCAGTATCACCCCGCCTTCCTGTTTTCTCTCTCCCGTTTTCCTGCTTTCCCCCAAATCTCTTGCAGAATATTTTCCTCTGCAGGGCCACCTGCACCTGATAGCTGGACCCAGTTCTTTCCTTAGCTGAAATGTCTAAAATGCAGCCATTCTTATTCTGAGTTTTCTGTACCTTGTCTGTGGAAGGTTAGATACAAGAGTGGTCTTTTTGCCGATTTCCTGGAGGCTTTCCATTGGCACACTTGGACTGCGTCCCCTATGTGCTTTCATTGGTCCCTGGACACACCCATTGTAGAATTCCCTCTAGGGTACAATTGAGTGTGATCACTTGACTTTGGACCAGATGTGACATTTCTCTCCACTGTCTAGAGGAAAATATACGGGGCCTCCAAAGGGCCAATAGTTAGACTTGGCTCGCAAAGTTGAAGCCCTACCTCATCTCTGAAAATTAAAGAAGACGACTAAGGAGAGAAAATGCCTGAAGAAAATAAACTCTAAAACTTCACAATTATTTTGGACTTGAGACACAGATGGGAATTGCTCTTGTGCCAAAAAATCCATTGAACAGCACCAGCTGTGGGTAAAGAAGATTTGAAAGAATCACACATTGCAGTTCACGGGAGGAGCTGTATTAAGGAGGAAGGAAAAAGTTGTGCAGATCATTTGATTTCTCAGTGAATCATGTGGCCAGATGAAAAGCCTAAGACTACATCTGCAGACGTATTGTACTAGTATTAATATTCATGCAGAGACTATCTAGAAAGCTGTTTCCTCTGAATTTTTACAGTGTGGTAGGTCTGGGGGAAAAACATTTCTTTTGTGTTAAGGGGCTTGTGCTGCGTTACTTTCAAGCTTTATGAAGGTTAATTTTAAAAGAGCACTGGGAGTGACAATATTAGGCCTTATGTAAGGGTGATATTAAAAATATTATACAATTGGCAAGGCTGGAACTGACCCATCAGAACAGATGCTGTCTTGGAGTCCCTGAGGTGCCAGGTGTTAACCTTTTACTTGCTGGATCATGGAGAATTCTAGGGACTTCTGGGGGGTGTGGGGGTGGCTGGAGGTTCTGGGGGATCCTTGATACCCAGGAGAGTAACGATATAGAGCATGGCCATTGTGTACTTGCTAATGTGAGCCCCCACCATGTGACAGATAAAACTTCCAACCCCTCCTCTTGCTTGTTCTTAACAAAGGCAATAAAAACACATGATAGAGCTTCATTTATTTAGTGCATGCTCTTTGAGCCTAGTATGTGCCAGGCATCATGCTAACTAAGTGCTAGACATAGGAAGCTCTTGCCAACTGACAAGCTAGTGGGAAAGTGTCACTGTAATTATTTGAGATGCCCAAGTGCCTGCTTGTCTTACTTGGGGCCTCTGTAGATACAAGTGATGAAAAACCTAACGCCACCTGTCTTAAGTAAAACAGAAAAAGGGAAGGAAATTTGACTCAAATGGCAGAAATGTTCAGAGAGAAGCTGCAGGGTCGGGGGTCGGGGTGTGTGTATTCATGAGTGTGTTTTCCTGCTTTCCCTCTTTTGGCTGATAGTCTATTTTGGTTCTCTTGAAAGCAGAGCCTGAGACAAGGACTGAGGTGCAAGTCGTTTATTTGGGCAGGAAGCTCAGGAAGTAGAAATGAGTCCAAGGTAGGAAAAAAGCCAACATGTATTGCAGTGATGAGCTGGTTGCTGCCCTGGGCAACTAGGCCTCAGTCCTGCTGGGGCCTCTCTGAAGAACCGTGTAGAATTCAGAATTTCTACAGAATTTTCCAAAATGGAGGATGGGGGAAGCTAGGACAGACTCCCATGTCCCACTGGCTGAGGGTCGCTCTCAGGGACAGTAGGTTCCCTACCCTTCTGGATTGTGCCGCTTATGCCTGCGTGGCCTTCCAGGGCACACCTGACACAGGACACTGCAGTAGGCAGGTGAGTGTCCCACACAGTTGCACTAGAAACAGGTGGACCCCAGAGATGTGGCACAATGCATCACAAATGTCCTCTAAGCTGGGCTTTCCTCAGTGTGGGCTCCAGTCTTGGGGTCCACATGGCAGTGCAGTGGCTCCTGTCACATGGTACCTGGTGGGGACAGGACATACTAGAATCAGTGGGAGGGCCTGCCAAGCTTCCTCTTGCCGATGTTCACAGATTTCATTAATATAGAATGTAAATTCTGAACCCCTATGTAATAATTTCAGAATGTCACCCAGATTTTACATGTAGAGTCACCCCGTAAACCAAATTTGTATTTGTTTAACTCTATTTTAAATTCCACAGACCTTTATGGATTGTCTGCTATATACATGGAAAGCACCAATAAATTCTCTCCAAGCTGAATATAGCCAAGTTTTAGGCTCAAGGAGTAGTGATGGAAGTTTCTTTCTATAATTAGGTAGCTGTAAACCAGCTTGATCTAAAACTCCCAGGTCACTTAGCAGCCCCCTTTGAAAAATCCTTGCTGTGCTATATTTGTGTTCCCATAATATTGTATTGTGAGGCTTAAATGTCATGTCAGATTGGAACACTGGTTATGTATCAGAAAAGAAGGAAGTGAAAATTGCTGGGTCTTGCCTCTCATTGAAGTTTCATTCGTTAGTTGGGGTTACCTGCCTGGTGCTAAGGCAGGCCTGGTTCCGTTTTAATGTCAACCTTACTCACAGTGAAGGCCCCTGTGTGCACTCAGGCGCCTCCGCTGGGCTTCATGGAAACCTTTCAGCGCTGCTATCCGAGTGACCTTTAGATCCCTGGACCAGGCCTCCCCGAGGCCATTGTTCCCTCGAGTTTCTCGTGAAGTCAGCCGATGTACATGATGTCAGTTATGCTGGTCAGTATCTTTTTCTCCCTTTTAAGTTTTTGCTTTTTGGTGGGGGAAGGGGTGGTGCTCAGAATTCAGGGAGGACCATTGCTTCTGGCTGGAATGATCTTGGCGATTGTCTCAACTCCTCACTCTATTTGTCATCTGTTGACGAACACTGCTGACATTCTTCAGGCCTTTAAGGTTGAAAGAGTTGCTTTCTGCCTCTTACGTTCGCGGGCCTGAAAATGTTGTCTTTGAAACATTGATTTTCCAGATGGACTGCAGGTCACAGAGCCTCACTGAGGGGAGAAGGGACACATGTGCTGTGCTTTACCCGCTGTGAAGAGTTGGTAACAGAACGCGGCGCGTTTTTTCCCCCTGTGGGAAAACGTGGTGCTACGAGAAGCACTGTGTGGATCTCTCTTGGCATCAGGACTGAAGACCACGGGTGGGCTGGGGCTCCTCTTTCATTCCGGTCATTCGAGGTGGAGGGTACTTTCTCTACAAACTCTTGAATTAATCTCTTGGTACCCATACCTTTTCAAATTTCTTTCTGGACTTTTATTGACTTTTACTTCAAACATAATAGTCTAAGGGCTATGAAAACCCACAGAGAAACTTGAGTGGACACGTACTATATCGCGGAGTGGTTATAATTTACATCCTGTGAGGAATGGCTTGCTGAAAGTGCATATTCATTTCCATTTCGAGGTTGGCTTTTGGCTGATCTAATTCTTTATCACCGTTTAGCTTATGAAACACCTATTGGTGCAGTCGGAGTTGACCTTTGTTTGCATTCCTACTGACAGCTGATAGAGACGCATAAGTTAGGATACCCAAGTTTCCTTTTTGAAAATCAGTGGCTTTTAACCCTTCTGAGGGTTAGGTAAGCAACTAAAATAAATCATCCTTATTTAAAATTTTCCCTCAGGTTCTGGTATGCTATTTACTGATGTTTTAAGTAGCACTTTAATATAATACAGTCCTGGTTGCTGCTTTCTCCTACCGCCTCCCGCTAGTAAGTAGGGCAAAAGCAGTGGCTACCTAATCCCCATGCACAGATGGGCCCAGGGGAGATGTCAGGAGGAGAGATTATTGACAACCACTTTATAAGTCACTCTTCTATTTAAGTGCTTAATGGCATATGCCCTGAAGTTAGAGCCCCTGGTTTTGACTCTTGATGGCTGTTCTTACTATGTTTGTAACTTGGAGCAAGTTCCTCTGTATGCTTCCCTTTCCTGGTATGTGAACAGGGATAATAGTAATACTTACCCTACAGAGTTGCTGTCCTCACAACATATTTGGTATTTACCTAAACATGTCCTCTAGCATATATCTAGAGCTGAGAATGGTGTCTCATACATAACAAGTGCTAGGTAAGTTTTAGTTAATTCTTATTATTTAAAACTTATTTTTAGTAGTAGTATTATTTCTGTGTTCCATATGCTATTTGAGGCTTCAGGGATACAACAGTAAGTAAAAACTTATTAATTAAATAAGTATATTTCAAGCCCTGATCAAGGTTCAGGACTCTGGGGTCACAGTAGTGAGCCAGAGAGAGCCCTTATTCCTCCCTGCAATCTATCAGGGTGGATTGTGAATAAACACATCAGCAAAAATATAAGTGATGATGCTAGGAAGGATAAAGTCGGGTAATAGATGGAGTGAAGGGCACAGGAACCATAGGCTTCTTTGGGATGATAACTCTGTGACATGGCAATGTTGGAGCAGAAGTAAGTGGCAAGCCACTGTGTGAGTATCTGGGGGAAGATTTTCTGGCTGAGAGGAACAAGACAAGCAAAGAAAAGAGCTCTAAACAGCAAGCAGACCAGGGTGCTGGGGGCACAGCGGTGAAGGGAAGACAGCGGGAGGTGAGGTCAGGAAGCACGGGGGCTGGACTGAGGAGACCTCATATATGATTATAAAGACTTGGGTGTCAATTCTGAGTGAGGGGAGAGCCACGAGGCAGTGGTAAGAAACTGTAGGGCAGAGAAGTGACATGAGCTAACCCACACTTTTAGAGGGTCCCTCTGGCTATTGTGGGACCAGCAGAGAAGTAGAAGCAGGGGAGGCGATGAAGATGTGAGTGCGATAATCCGGATGAGAGGTGAGGGGTGATGGCTTGGGCTCAGATGAAGCCTGGGTTGGTGGGAAGAAGTGTCTGCCCGCAGGACACCTTTACAGTGGATCTGATGGGCTTACTGCTGTTGGATGTGGTATCCACATGCTAGTGGAATGTGCCGGAGTCCAAGTATGTGCTAAATAAATAAATAAGACAATTCAGAGAGAGACAAGTGCCACGTAGGAAATGAGAGGGGATAATGGGATAGAGGGTGGTCAAGAAAAACCTCTTGGAGAAGAAACATCTGAACTGAGGTTTCAGTGACAGCCAGGTGTTTCAATCACCTCATTACACTGTTGGCAAGGAAAAGATTTCCATCCTAGAGTTACAAGAATAGCCACACATGACACCAAACACTGGACAGATGAGATGAAAGTTTATTGTCATACACACTCACAGCCTGGAAGAGGAGGACACCCCACGGGATGCAGGACCACGTGGGAGTAGCACCTGGGAATGGAGTGAACCAGAGGGGCTGTGGAAGGCAGCCATTATAGTACCAAGAGGGTGAGGTGTCCCCTGATTTCTGCAGGAGGACATGATTGATTTGTTTGAATTATCCTGATGGCTGGCAGGGGACTGAGACCTGCTACTCAGGAATAAGCAGGACCTTCCTGATGCCCTTGATAAGGGGAATTGTTTGGATAGATCTTATCCGCAGGAGCAGAGCTGGGAGGGGAACTTGTGGTTACCAGTTTTGAGGTCTCCCAATTTCACCAATGTCAAGGTAGTCCATAATATTAGTCTTTACCTTTAGGCTTTATACAGATCCCTTTGGCTGTTTGGGGCCAACTAGAGATATATCCTAGAGACAAACACAGAAATGGCAGATTCTATGGGGCCAACTAGATAATATATCCCATTATCCCCTCTCATTAACATGAGATCGGGAGAGAATGATACTGAAAGATATTTACCTAAACAAGAGAGAGCTCTGGCTATAGGGAGAGGCAGGGGTTCATTTGATGTTTTGCAGATGGAGCTGATAGAATTAACTACTGTGACTGGGGGTGAGGAAAACAGAGAAATCAGGGATGTCACCTAGATTTTTTTATTCAAGGAACTTGTGAATTGTGGTGTCATTTACCCACTGGCCAAGTTGTGGGATAGTGAGTAGATTCTGATCTGGCCAAGCTGTGGGATAGTGAGTAGATTCTGATCGGGAGTAATCAAGAGTTCATTTTGTGTATGTTATGTTTGAGATCTGTTACACGTTCGAGTGGAGATAGCCAGTACGATGATGGATATACCTATCTAGAGGTCAGGGGAAAGGAAGCGGCAAAAGAAAGAAATGCAGAACAGAACTTTGGGGTCCCTCAACATCTAGAGGTTGAGCAGAAAAGAAGCCAGGGAAGGAGATAAAGGGGGTTCAGTGAAAGGGGCTTCAGTGGAAGGAAAGTCTGAAAAATACGATGTTTTGGGGTCCTGGAGAAGAAGACATTTCAAGAGGGAAGGAATTGTCAAATGTGTTAACTACTTTCTCCTGAAAGGTCAAGAGAGATGAGAACAGAAAAGTATTGAATTTGGAAAACTAGCAGTCATTGGTGATCTTTAATGCTGGAAAGGAGAGGAGACAAGGTGAGGGAGTGGAGATCAGATTGAGACGGCTCCTTGGGGGAGCTTAGCTGTAGAAAGAAGAGACACTGAGAAAGAAGTCTATGAAAACTGACACAAGTTGGTGAGGTGGTAAAGCAGTGAAACTTGTAATGCAGAAGAGAGTGGAGCTGCAAATCTAAGAAGAACTGATTCAGTGTTTAACAAAGGGGCAGGTGTACCCACTGTACATCCTCAGGCTGGTGGTGGAATCATAGACCACTTTTGAAATGAAGGCCATCTAGGATGTGAATAGCCTAAAGAGGATAGGATTCCCATGGTACGGGCCCCAAATAGGAAGAGGGAGATGACTTTTTCTGAATATATAGGACAGAGATATCTGGCATAGCACTCACACGATTTCTGTACAGTTGATGATTTTCAGACTCAGAAAAGTAACGCAATGTTATCAGATATTATGGGAGCAAAGCTGTTCTACATCAACCATGTAAAGGACAATTTCTAAAATACCTTCTTTGTGCACTTCTGCATTCCTATTTAATCGTTAACTTTGTACCATTAAAGAAGGCCACTGTGGTAGAGTGGTGGAGTAGGGACCTAGTCTCAGAATGTAGATCTGGTTGTGTCCTGGACTTGTCATTTAGTAGCCAGACGTCTTGGGCACTTTTTAATGCCTCCATTTTCTCATCTGCACAAATGCAAGTACCTTTATTAGCTTACACAGTGGGGTCAACTAAAAAAGGCCCAAATGACCTATTTGTCTTTCATCTGCACTCTATGTTGAAGGGATCATAAGAGGATATCACAGCTATCCAGTGAGAAGGTGGAGAGAATAGCAGATCAAGAAGAAATCTGACACTAGCCTCCTCCTGCTACACTGAAAGTAACAAGACTTGTATTAGAGTCTGCCATTCTGTGTTCATCTCTAGGGGCTCTCATAACCTTCCTGAACTTCATCAGCTTGTTGGATGAGGTAAGGGTCTTGGTTTCCTCAATAAAAGCTCCTGATGGATGCTCACAGCACACTGAATGCCTGCAGTTAAGGCTACTTTCTATGAAGCCCCAGGCTTTATTCCCAACAGTTGTGACAACTGAGAGTCAGCCATGTGTGTTCCCAAACCTATGTGTGTTAGTTTTGCCAGCAACTGTTTATGCAGATATTATATGCTTATTATTTGCATAACCATTATGTAAACTGATAAACGATTCGATTATGACAAATTGCTACAATAAATTGCTATCAAATAAGGTGTACACAAAAGATTGGAGGAAGAGTAAAAATGTAGAAAATTTGCTTTATAAGTGTCCTAAAGGTCTCATTCTTACTTAAAGAAACCAGTACTGGACCTTCTGGATGATGCATTATGGGTGGTTTTGAAGAAAGACTGCTTGGAACTCGCATCAGCAGACCCCGACACAAAGAAAGAGCATTGGCTCAACATCAAAAGAGTGGCAAATGAATGAACATCCATATGTTTTAGGTTAAAATTAAATCTTTAAGGTATGTATGTATCACATTTTATGATTCACTGCTTTAATTAACTTTTCCAGTTGACTCACCAACTGCCAGTTCCAACTTCACTGGATAATAGTAAAATGGTAATGTTTATTTTTCAGTTATTATAAATGTATACTCATTCTTTAAACCATTGTAAAAATTGAAAATACATTAAGAGGAAAGTGAAAATTACCAATCCAGAATCAAACACTAGCAATGACTTAATGTAGCTCCTTCTGGTCCTTCTTTTCTTAAAAAGACTTTTAAAAATAAAATTATGACTCTTATATTTATTTTCTGCCTTTTTCTTTTTTCATGAAATATTATATCATAAACATTCTTCACAATACTATTCATCTGTAACACTATTTTGTTTCTTTAAAGTATTTGGAATACTAATATCATTTGCTAAAAAAAATGATATTTGTCTATTGTTAATTTTAAATAACATAAAACATATGTCAAAGAAAAGCAACAAATCACGCTGAAGCCAAAGGCCTGGAAACAGCCAGTGTTAATTGTGATAAACACCATCCTAGACTTCATTCTTCACAAAGATGTAGACAAAACAATACATAGGTATGATGTGTAACATTTTTAAGGAAACATCTTTATATTGGAATTTAATATTTACTGAAAATATACAAACATAGCACAGAAAGTTCCCACTTGTTCTTCACCCAAACTCCCCAATTATTAACATTTTAAATTGCCAAGAAACACTTGTCACATCTAAGATATGAATATTGGTATAATATTATTATCTGGACTTAAGATTTTATTTAGATAGTACTAGGTTTTTCACTACTGTACTTTTTAATGATCCAATCCAGGTAAACATACTGGATTTAGCATATTATAGATAAAGTTTGCCTTTTTTTAAGAAAAAAAAAATTGAATGCACATAAAGAGCTGTTAAACCACAGATTAAGGTTTTGCTACCATAAGATTTACTGTTTCCTAAATGATCACTCTAAATTGTAAACTGAATATGGAAAACATTGTGTGCTTGGAGTTACTGTGTTTTTTAATTATACATTTTATTCATCTACTAGGAAGATAAGATTAGCTCTTTTATATTCCTTCCCAGCTCTCTCCCCAATCCTCCCAGTTTCATTGCTTATATTGCCTTATAGACTTTTTGCAGGTTAATAATGTATACATTCTATTCTGCAGTTATATTCTCACTTTGGATCTTAGACTATATGTAGCTGGATTCATGATTTGTCACCAGTCTTTGTCAAACAGCTCCACTGTGCCTCAATTCTATATTTGATCAATCTTTCAGTTGCTAGTTTCCACTGTTGGAAATACTTTTCAAAATGGCTTATGGATGCTGTGTTCCACTAGTTTTTTTTCATGTTTGAGATCATCTGTCTAGATAGTCAATAAATTGTCTTGTATTAACATTTTAGAAAATCATTTTCTTTTCCTTAGTCTCTTGTCCAGATTTTCCATTATCCTTTGACACTGAAAGTTTATAGGATGTCCAAGACCAGCCTCATGGTTCATCTTTGCTGGTGACTTGAGCTTATTCCTTGGAAGCTTGAAGAATTCTTTATTCCTGAGTTTGCTATTTTAACCAAAATACACCTCCATCTGGACACCTCTATCAGCTTTTTTTCTGGAACACAGTGTGCCTTTTCAATATGCAGATCTGGTTGTTTCTTTGAAAGATTTTTGTTTTTCATTACTATATCTCAAAAGAACTTTTTTTATTCTTTTGGAGTATCCCTTCAGGGGCACCAATTATCCTCATGTTGGTTCTTTTCATCTTCCATCTTCTTTCTAATTGCTGTGCTCTCTTTGTTATTTCTCTTGCATTCACTATAATGATACCAAGACTTTCTCCGTTCTGGCAATTGAATTTTTATTTATTCTTTTCCTTCTTAATTCAAATTTATTTTAATGTTGGTTTAGTTCTCCAAGTTATAATTATTACTCCAATCTTTTTATTGTCATTCTGTTATTTTATTATTCTCATTTTGCTGTTTTGTTTTATTGACTTTCTATTAAGTTCTTCTATATCATGACACCCTTAACCACTTGGAATTATTCCTTCTGTTCTTTAGGTTGTTTTCTTCCAGACTGGATTTCTCATCTATGTTCTGTTGTTTCATTCTCTTTTTCCTTCCTTTCCTTCTTCCCTTTTTAAAAAATGTTTGGTGTAAAGGATTCCCATCATCTAGTTAGTTAACATATCCATCATCTTACTATTTTTTTCATGAGGAAATTTAAAGTCTACTCTCTTAGCAAATGTCAATTACATAATAGTGTTACCAACTGTAGTCACCATATTTTGCATTAGATCTTAAGATCTTTTTTATCTTACAGCTGAGAAATTGTATCTTCTCTTTTCCAAAGGACATTCACATGATTGTCCAGACTTTCTCTCTGTCACAGTATGGTGTGGGTGATTTCCCCTTTAGAACCTCTCCAGCTGTTCTGGGGCCCATTGTGCTCTTCTCCTACCTGTTTTTTTTCCCCTCAGCCTAACAATATGGAAGGGAATGAGGAGATGCAGGAATCTCTTGTCGACTCTGTTCTTTCTTCTGAGGTCCTGCTGAGTATGCTCAGGATGCTACATTCTAGCTGGTTTCCCAAGTTGACAGGTGGGAATGGTGGGCCTTGGCACACTCCCTCCCTTCCTCTGCTGACGTCTGGATGGCATATAGAGCATTCAGGTGGAAATGAGTTTTCCTAGGGTCTTTTCCAGATCACCTATTTACTCCCTGAGTCTTTTTTTCAAACTGAAAGTTATTAACAAGCCCTCCCAGCATGTCACTCACTCCCTTTCCTCAGTGCTGAATGGGGGCACCGTGGGTCCTTTTCTGCCCTTTCTTGCTGCCACCTTTAGTAATTTATAACATGAATTAATGCCCCATTCCTTATTTAGTGGCTGTTAATAAGTTTTTAGTCTTTTATAAAAACTAATTGTACACATTTGACTGGGTACTGGGGTTAGATAATCTCTAGCAATTCAGTCTTAATTTTTATTATTATCGTACAGCCTATAAGTGATTTGTAATGACTCTTCAACGTTTATTTAACCATCTTCTATTTTCTTGGCCATTTACATTTTTCCTGAACTTTTCTGTTATAATAAATAATACTATTATGAACATCCTTGATAATACATTTTTGCTCACATATTAAATTACTTCCTTATGGTGAATTTCTCAAATGGGAATTACTTGGTCAAAAGGCATAGACTTTCTTTTTTTTTATTTGTTTAATTCTTGGTTCAAGTTGCCAGTTTGCTTTCCATATTTGTTGTATTTCGAATGTACTTCAAATAGCTCATGTCAGAATTCTCAAAGTGAATTTATTGCAGTGGGTTTCAGAAGAAATGGAAACGAGTCAGTCCAAGAAACAAAGATAATTGTTCATCTGAAGATGTAAGCTACCAAGGATGAGAATGTGTTTGGAGCCAAGATGGTTTGAAAGCTGTGATCAGCAAGGACTGCAGAGAGTAGTTCTAAGACCTGGTGAGAAAAGACGGTCCTCCCAGTCAGTGAGCTGGAATGCAGGACTAGAGTCGCCAGCAAGGAAATGTGCAGTGTCGAAAAACACTCCAAGTTTGCAACATGTTAATTGGGTCTATAAAAAGTACTTAGAGATAGCACTCTTTTTTTTTAATTCCCACAAACTATCTGCTATGTTTTCAGCGTCTGCTGCAACAAAAAAATAGTTTATTTTTACTCCAGTTTTCTCTCCCATAAAGGAAAGTCAACAAAATACGATTATGTTTCTTAAATACAACTGAACTCATCTTATTAGGGAAAAGTGAAGAAGGATGTGTCATCTTATTAGAAATGACATGATGTATATACAGCCATATGTTTTCAAAGGGTTTTCTGTCAGTGTTAATCAAAACTCCTCCAAATTTATGAACCTACAGAGCAGCATGTCAACCATATGGGAAATATCTCCTCTTCAATATTGAGAATTTGAATTAATAATAAACATTGCTTGGTGAACCTAAATGAGAAAAACATATTAATGTTGAATCTCAGAAAAGTATAAACTTATAAGAAATTCCTGCAGGTGATAATTTCTTTAGCATACTACTGTCTGGTATGTCTATCACATTGCTCTATCTTTATTTTCAGTCTGCCTGTTCACTTGCTGGACATAGAAGTGGCTGTAATCTATTTCATGATGGCCACTAAAATGTCAAATAATCAGCATCCCGTATTCCCCTCCTTTGCTTTGTATTCTGTGCGAAAACAGTTGGAAAACTTGGACAGAAAAGAAACCACGAAGAATATCCCTTTTACTCTTTAGTGTCTCAAACCTGTCCATTGAGATCTTTCCTAATCTTCATCCATGGCTTTCTCACAGCAATACACTAATCTCTTCTTTGCCTAGTAGTCACCAGCACCCTTTTGTTATTTTAGGAGATAATATCGCTTCAGGATTGTGTTATTTAACTTATGCTGATTTTTAACATCGATTGGATGTGGGAGTCCCTTAGGATCTGGTCAGGCAAGCAGGTTCTTCTTAGCTGGAGGAAACAACTTTGATTCTTGCACATGGATCTTAAATATGAGCTTGAAGAAGACTGGGAGGGGGAAGGGATGGTGTCATAATTGGGAACAGGCTGAAAATGAGCCAGAACTGCGCAGCTGTTGACCATAAACCCAACACAATGGGCCGAGGTAACGAGACCCAGGGCAGGAAAGAGGGCCTCATCTATCTTTACAGTGTCGTCTCCATCATTCAGAAATAATTTGGATGAAGATGTAGATGACAATAGTGATGGTGCTGATAATTATGATAGTGTCTAGTTTAAACCATCACAACATTAAGGAAATACCCAAACATTATAGTAATTTCGAAAAATGATGTGGCACATACACTAAAATGACCCCCAGTGAGCCAGCCCCTGTGTAATCCCTTTCCATTGAGTACGGGACCCATGATTTGTTTCTAATCCATAAAATAGGACAAAGATGAAGGAATACCAGATGTAATCACAATTCCAAAGCAGCTGATTGCAAGTTAATGAAAAGCAAGATTATTTTTGGGTGGTCCGGACTTAATCAGGTGAAAACTGAGATTCTCCCGGCCCTGAGGAACTAGTCAGCTGCCATGGGGTAGGAGGGCCCATCAGGGGCCACATGGCAAAGCATTGCTTTGGTCTCTAGGAGCTGAGCGCGGTCCCTGCATGAGAGCTATCAAGAGATAGTAGCAAGGAACTGAATTCTGCCATCAGCACCTGGGCTTGAGGAAGGCTCTGAGCTCCACAAAGGAAAACCACTCAATTGACAACTTGATTGCATTCTTCTGGGATCCTGAAGACAGAACCCAGGTGTCTGATACATAGAAACTATAAGATAATAAATATATGTTGTTTTAAGACACTAAGTTTGTGATAATGTATTGTGTAGGAATAGATACCTAATATAAAGGACCACCAAAGTAATATAAAGGTGAGAGATTTGGTCCAGGAATTTGGTGATGAACTGGGATTACTTGAAGAACCTGGGACAGAATTCTTTCTTCAACTTTAGTTATAAATACATAAAATTTATAGGAACAGATCTATTGTTGGTTATTTTCCAGGACTACAGATAACTATATAAAACATTAATTTCACTAATTTTTTTTTTTCAGAAACTCATACCCCCAGAAAGCCTGGTCTAATTTATTTTGGGTAATACACTGACATTGGTATTTTTCAAAGTTGCTCAGGAGATTCTACGGTGCAGTGCTGGTTTAATAGCTATTGGGCTTCTTTGTGGGAAGAAACATGCCCCTCCTCAGTCTATTGTGAAGAGCATTAAAATCTATTCTCTGCTGGAAAAGTGTCTTAAGTAAATGGGCTTTAGAAATGCTAATATCATAATTAAGTAAATGCAGAGACAATGCCAGACCTGCCAGAATGGATCTGGAGGTTTTAACCAAATGGAAGATGGGGTGAAGGAAGAAAGGAAGCAGCCTAGAGAAATTCTGATGAGAGACCCAGAGACTGTTGATTCAGCTTGAAGGACTGGTGTTGCTCAGACCCTTCTTGATAAAAATCGATTCCAGATCAACCCACTCTCTCAAATTTACCTGAATCCCATCTGAGTTGTTTGAGTATTCTCTTCCCTTTTGCCTCCATATTCTGTCTAGCATGTTTTATTATTGCTGTAAATTACCTCTTCCCCACATCCTTTCTGTCCACTAAAGAAATGTACTTAAGTTGGCAGCTGAAAAACCTTTTTGACTAAGATAGAATATTTCTAAAGAGAAATAAAATCCTGAGCCATAGGAGATGGTAGTTTAGTGTCTGAAAATACATTTGGGAATCTTAGAAGATTACGAGGAAGATTTTAGACTAACTGGGCAATACATACTATGTTGGAATAGGCAGTTGAGACACTGGATTAGGGGATCTATGCATAAAGAACAAATAACTAACTCTTCTAAAGGACTGAGCAAGTCAGGATCAGCCAGGTTATGGTGCAGTAACAAACAGCTTTAACATCTCGATGACTTTAAAAAACAGGTTTATTTCTAACTCATGCTCCATAATTATCTTAAATTGGCCAGAGTGGTTGGGGGGCTTTCCTTACACATCATTCTCAGTCAGAGACTGGTTGACAGAAGCTCTACTGCCCAGAGCTTTACCAGTAAGTGTCACCTGAAAAAGGGAAAGGTGACCATCTACCAATTCTTAAAAGCTGCTGCCAGGAAATTGCCCATGTCACTTCCACTCACATTTGATTGGCCAATGCAAGTCATCTGGCTCTACATGACTCAAAGTGTCAGGGAAGTGCAGTCCTATCTTGTACCTAGGAAGAAGAGAATCACATATTTTGAGGAAATAGCACTAATTACTACAAGGATTTGTCCAGAAATTCCCTGAGGCCGTAGACTTCTTCAGGGCCACAGCAACACTGCAAGAGGTCCATGAATTCACACATATATCAGACAAATAGAGGTCTATGTGAAATAGCTATAGATGCATTTGCACTGAATTTTAAGTTGTTACTGAACTCTTGGTAGCTTTTACTCTTGATGTATTTCTTTTCAAAGAACTTGTATTAGAATTAACATTATACCGAAGAAGGGTTTTGAAGTCAAAACAAGAAAGTGTCCTTGTGTTTGAGACACTTAGGAAACACCTAATTAACTGTTCACTTGAATTAGTTACAACTGATGATACTGAGTCAGATGTTTCATGAGTATTGAAAAGGTTGATTAAGAAACACACTCAATCACAGAGAAGGGACATAGTGGATCTCTGGCAACTTGCTGCACTGATGGACAGTGATTGCAGTGGGGTATGGGTAGGGACTTGATAATATGGGTAAATGTAGTAACCATATTGTTTTTTCATGTGAAAACTTCATAAAAGTGTATATCAATCATACCTTAATAAAAAATAAAAAAAAAAGAAACACACTCTACTTAGGTAACCATACATATAGTACTGTTGCTACAATATAAAGTACACATGACAGTTTCATTGATCAAGTTCTCCCACACCTTCGAGAACCTACCTAAATATGGAGTTACCTTTGCAACTGCAATGCAATAGAGGCATTAAGACTCTTTATTATGAAGAAATATGAAACATTTCTTATATTTTTTGGCAGAAATCAGTTGCAGTTAGATAAGCAATATACCTAAATCTTTGTTGTTACCTTAGATTGGTAAAAATTTAGAAATTTGATGAAAATTCACTTGAATTAAGAAGTTATTACTTTCTGAAGGTTCACCTGCAATTTACAGTTCCTGCTTGGGAGAATTGAGAGGGAGGATCTTTGTTCTTAAATCTTTTGAGAAATATTCTATCATGTTATTTTCTTTCTGCTTTTGAATTCACCCTGCATCCAGTTCCTTTCACTGGTGCTGGTTGAAAAGATGTTGAATACAACCAGCATATTTGGAGGGGACACTCCCCCTGCACCTGTTCTTTTCTTCTGATAAAGACTGGCCACAAAGGAACCAAGTATGAGGAGGAGAATTCTCAGTTCTTTCCCTTACTTACCATTTCCTCAGTCTCTGGAATTTTCTTACACTATTGGTTATGCCATATGATATCCTGAAGAACTCCTTCACCCACGAGAATTTTCCCCAGACTGGGAACCCAGCATCCACTTACAAACTGCCTGATGATTCAAACGCAGTGTTCCTCTTTTGGATAGCTATTTACAGTTTTGAAAAATTCCGCCTGGGATATAGAAAGAAAGAGCAGTCCCATGAAATTGGCCTCTCTGAGTAATTTCAGCATCGTGCAAAAGTGAAGAATTTTCCAAATACAATTGGAGATGCCACAAAGAGAAAAATAAACTGGAAAACAACTTAAGCCCTCCAGTGCAGGTGCGTTGGCAAAAATTCCCATACAACTTTCACATGATTCCTGGTGCTGACAGAAAATAAAATGTTTATACTGAGGGCTCTGGACTGAGAAGAGGGATATTAAAGATGTCCTCTATAACTGCTTTGTTATTTAGTTTTTATTCCTGATAGTAGAAGTGACTTAAAAATTGTAAAAAAAAGACCTGACAAATAAGGAAAATAATAAAATAAAAATATGTCCAGTGATCACATTACTCAGAGATGACTGTTAACCTTTTACCATAGATTTTCCAGGACTTTTTCTATGCATAAAAGCATACACTTTTAATTAAATTTTATTATGCTGAATTCTGTGTTTAAGGTACTAGATTTATAGTTGTATATTCAACTTTAGTTTACTATTCATACTCTGTTTATTGTTTTTTTGTAATGTACTTAATCAGATAGAACCAAGAGTGGTATGTTAAAATACCCCAAACGAAGATTAATCCATCAATTTCTTACTGTATTTTTAATAAGTTCTCTATCTTCATTTTTAACATTTAAAGGTACACAACTGATATAACTTTACTGTGTATTATAGCTTTAAATAAATCCTGAAGCATTTTGCAAGATATGAAGGCTTTACAAATTATTTTTCTTGCTCATCTACTAAAGGAAGCTTATTTGGAGGAAAAAAAAAACAGAATTCAGAAGATAATCATTGAGGATTGTGACTTTTGCCAACATAGAATGACCTCATTTGGAACATTTAATTTTTTTAGTTTAAATTGTACTTTGAGAATAAAATTTATATCCTTTATTTCATTTTAGATGTGCTCACTTCATTTTTGCTTCTAGTTTTGTTTTAAGCAAACTTGGTTTTTTTGGCGGGGTGGGGGTAAGAAATGATGATATATGTGTCAAAAAAGAAGAGCGTTGGATTTTGTTTTTTAAATCCAGTCAGAGGCTTTACCTTTCATAAAAGTATTAAACACCTTCATTTTTACTGATTTGAATTGCATTATATGATACCTCTAACATGCTTGGTTTTTTTTCTTCTTCTATGAAGCTGCTGCTTCTCCAAGTTTTGTTCCATGAAAACTCTGTTTCAGCTGTGCTTTTCTCCTTTAGGACAGTGATTCTTAATCTCAGTTCTCAAAGGCTGCCGAATGTCAGGGCTTCTGTGGAGTTCCTGAAATGATGCAAAATTCTGTGCGTGCGTGCGTGTGTGTGCGTGTGCGTGTGTACGTGTCAGGACAAGCGTTTACGTGGGGAGGAGACCCGCACCGCTCACTGCAATCCCTCTCCTCCGACCTCCCATGCAGCCTCCCCCCTCTTCACTTAAACCTTCTGAGAAGAGAAGGCATCAGAGAGGAATTCTCCAGACCCTCACACCTCATCTTCCAAACGACCCGTCTTGGGGGCCCTGGTCTGCAGCCTGTGGAGGAGAAACCAGCTGCTATTCTAGAGGCAGGAGGTGGTTTGGGTCCTGGGAGCGAGCAGGACCCAGGCCGACCAAGAAAGCCAAGGGTGCCTGGGGAGCCGCGGAGGGTGCGGACGGACGCTGAGGACGCGGGGCTGTGAGTTCCCGGGGGCACAGTAGGGCGCAGGGGGCAGAACAGGGGTGACGGACGTTGTCCAGGGCAGGTACAGCACCGCCAGGGCGAGGTTCTGGGCAGTGGGGAGAGCCTGGGAGCCAGGGCCCCTGCGGCAAACGGGCGAGCAGATGGAAAGGGCTCAGGCAGGCAGTGGTGGTGGGGCGCGGACGCCGGGGTGCCAGGGCCGCGGAGGCTGAGGGAGGCGTGGTCTATAAACACTGTAAAATTAAAAATACAGCCTCCACAGCTCTACCATCTCATGAGAGCTAATTTCTTGTTTTGAAAAAACCTTTTACACATTTTGCGGGTGACAAGGTACTATGTGTGTTGTTTTAATACATTTAACACGCTGAACCCATCACTGAGGCCCCTTTTCCACACTTGTACACAGTTTTCAAAATTAAATGGCTTTATGAGACTCCATTATATTGCTGGGCCATAATTTTCTGAGCTATCCCCAAACACTGGACGTTTCGCGTGTCCTAATTTGTTTGGCTTTATGAGATGGAGCTGCCGTAACCCCTCTGAGCACACAGCTTCTCAGGGATCAGGAACTGGCTTGCGGGAGCATCATCGATACTACACCTGCTGCTGCCCATCTAAGCCAACTTTGCCCCAGGACTTTACCTGGCACCACTGCCACCGTCTCTCCAGCAACACGGATGTGCAGGGCACCCTGCTTCAGCTGCTCAGTTTCGGGAGCTAGAGGAAACCAGGACCAGGCTTTACTTTTTGCAGCAAAGCTGGTGTGAGACGGGGGCTGATGTGTCTGGTATCTGCTGGAGGAAGCAGTTCTCATGAGCTGAGAATTTTCCAAACACAGCAAGAATGTACCCAAAGTAACAGGCAGGTAGGAAGGTGGGCAGATGTTGAACAGAGCCTGCACCAGTGCATGAGGCAGCTGGTGATGAAAGAGCACGTGGTGCAGTACAGCCTGGCCGGCATTTGGGAAATGTCATTTGGAAAAATTTTAAAACCTACCTTAATATTTAGAAAATGGCATTTCAATATTAATTTGTTTTTCTTCACTCACTAGGGAGAGAGACCATTTTTCTTCTTCAGTTTTTCTGGATTTCTATAGGGCTTCATGGGATTCACTCATTTTCCATCTGGGAATCCCCAGTGCCTTGCAGAATGCCTGGCACATACTATAGCTGGCCACGTATTTGTTGAATATGTTGAATGAAGGTCAAGGAGACACTGATGGAGCTGGCAAAGCCTGACCCCACTGAGTTCCAGAGCTGTGTGGTCCTGCTTGCTGGAGGGGGCTCCTGAGTCCCCTCTGGCAGGCAAACCTCATCTTGTTCCGCAGTCACACTCATCCTGTTCCCATCTCTGTCCCCATCTCTATCTTCCTGCTTACTTCCCAAATACCTGGATGATTGTAACAGCCTGTGAGAGGGCCCATCTACTCCCAAACTCTCCCTATCCCACCCCTCCTCCCCTCTTCCAGGTCATGTTTCTAAAGCACTATTTGGATCCCATTACATTTCTGTTCTAAAGTCTTTCCTGATTCTCCACTATCTGCAGGAAAGAGCCTTAAATCCATAGCTTTTCATAAAGGGCCCTTCACAACCCATCTTCATTTCTTCTCTCTGGTTTCTTATCAAATCACCACCCTGGTCCTTCACCCCCAGTCCTCACCTCATGTGCCCCACTCTCCAGCCAGATGAAAAACTCAGTGATGCCTGAGAACACCAGGAACTTTCACACCTTTTGCCTTGCTCAAGCAGTTCCATCTGCATGGAATATTCCTGATTGCCTTGCCCACGTAATCAGCTTTTATTAAACCTATGAAGTAGAGACAGAATACTTCTCTGAACTTTTCCCTGTTTTTCCTCCTCAATTCCATTCTCTGATCAACCCTACAGAATTGAGGGCTCTTTATTCAAACCCCCTTATCCCTTATATGTACCATAGACCATGTATGCATTCTGTGTGTGTGTGTGTGTGTGTGTGTATGTGTGTATGTCTGCCTGCCTGCCTGCCTGTCTCAGGACTCCCTTAGGGCTAAATAGGTAAACAATTCATCTTTACATGACTACAGCCTAGTTCAGTGCCTGAAACACGGTCAGCACTGAACTTGGTGTGATTTTATAGAATTAAATATAGTCTCTCTGATTATCATTTTACCTGTTGCAATACTCATTGGCTTTTCTCCACCAATGCCCATGTTCCCTTCCTCCACATACTCCAGATTGAGTTAAAAAGCAAATTCAAATTCAAATCTTTCCCACATATGAGGCATTGATTTTTAATTCAAAATGAAGAAAACTCTTCTCATGATTCTGTCTTTGAGTGGCATATGACCTCTCAGGAAAAAAACAGTGCCATTGTATGGCAAAAGTCAGGAAGGCTTAACGCTGTCTGAATGCCAACCAGGCTATCTGTGTTTGCAGTCAGACCTACCATCCCCAGGCACAGGACAATGTTAGTTTGACCTCAGCAGAAATCAGATCTGCTCTACATGGTGATGATGATAGCAAACATATGGAATTGATTAAATGAATAAATAACCCTACTTAGTTTTGCATAAGAATATGTGGTACCCAGGTCAAAGATAATCCCTAATTTTTCTATGCATAATAGATTCCAAAGTGTAAACATCACCAGTAGCCTGAACCAAACTAGATGCTTTAAGTCAACAGTCAAAGGTGTGATTGTAAACTCGGAAATATTGACAATGTTTGTGAATATCACTTCTCTAAATTAGGTGAGAGGTCCATTGCTGATGTGGGTGCCTAATTTATCTGTCACCTCAGTGTTAGGTCTTGGTCAGCCTTCTTCCTACTTGTCAACTACAGAAAATTCTCTGGATTTTGTCTGCTCTGTTTTAATTTATAAATGTAGCACAATATCAAATAACCCATCAGAAGCTAGTCATTCTCTGATGAAATGTCTCGAGTTATTTCTCTTCTTTGAAGTCACAGACATTTAAAATTTGTTAGGGTCTCACGGTGACTTCTGCTGAAGAAAATGTTATTTCACTCTTCCATTCCACAAAGTTTTAAGAGGCATTCATTCAGTGATTGCTGGCTTCAAGTCATTGGGGGTCCCTTCTTTCGGTCTGAACCTGGCTAGATCAGTACCCAGAGCCAGCATGGCTGGACATGGAAGGTGGAGAAGGTGTGAGAAGCAGGTCGTGGGAGGGAGGTTAGGAAAGGCATAATGTGAGAGAACAGGTAGAGGGCCACTGGGCAAAGGGCTCAACATCAGGACGGCTGCTGATGAAATTCAGCAAAATTCCTTAGAGTGGGTTGAATAATGTTCACCCGAAAAGATATGTCCAGGTCCTAACTCCAGGTCCCTTTTAATGTGGCCTTATTTGGAAATAAGGTCTTTGCAGATGTAATTAAGTGAAGGATCTCAGAAATGACATCATCCTGGACTTGGGTGGGCCCTAAGTCCAGTGACTGGTGCCACTGGGAGAAAGGAGAAGGAGATCAGAGATACAGAGACTCGGAAGGGAAGGCCATATGAAGACGGAGGCAAAGAATGGAATGATGTGTCTACAAGGCAGAGGGTAGCAGGGGTTGCTGGCAGCCACCAGTAATTAGGAGAGAGGCACGGAACAGATTCACCCTCAGAGGTTAGAGGGAATAACCCTGCTGACACCCATCTCTAGGACTACGAGAGAAGAAACTCGCCAAGTTTCTGGTAATTTGTTACAGCAGTCCTAGGAAACTAATATACTCTCCCCCGTGCATGCCCATTCAGCGTTCCCAGAGTGCCCCAGAAGCGTAAGTGTAAGCTTCGTGAGTGAGGGCCTCGGGCTTGTTCACTCTGTATCTCTACCCTAATGGTTGTCATTTAGTATCAATATTGGTTCAATGAATGGATAAAATCTGTTCTTCCTGCCTCCCTTGAAAACAGATCAAAAGCCCTAGAAGTAGAGAATGAAAGGTCCTTTCCTACAGACTCTGAAATTATAAACAGTTAGGATTGACTATCTTGAGTATAAGAATCAGCATTTAGAGAAAGTTAAGTAAACTCTTACTGTCTCTATTTATATAAATAATTAAAACTATTCTGCCACATTTCAACTCAAACGCACTGTTGAGGGTAAATAAGATAGGTTCTGGGTTTGCCTAGAATAAGACACTCATTTAGTTTTCTTTCAATCAACAAATACTTCAGATATTTCGTAAGCACTTTGCTCGAAGTAGGGATCCAAGGCTGCAGCAAGTGGGGACTATGGAGCCTCCGGCCTAATGGAAGAGGAAACAACAGTTAACCAAACTGCACACGAGTCTATCACTGCCAACATAATGGGAGTGGAGCAAAGGGAGTTTAGCATGTGCTGTTCAAAGGTAGCTGGATTAATGTGTGTTCCTGCGATTCACCTGCAAGGTCTGTGGGGTAGACCTTTCTCTTTCTGCTCACCTTGACTTTACTAGTGACTAGCTCAGTTCATAGTCCAGATGTACCTTATTAAATAAGTAAATACATGGTATTGCTCTATCATCTGGCATCCTGGTTACAGTACTTTTTTCCCCCTTCTAACCAACTTTCACTGTAGGAAGAGAAATACATCCTTGTGCCAGGATGATAGATGATGAATAAGGTGAGCATCCCAGGCAATTAAAAAATCAATATGAAACCAAAGAAAGTCCATTCACAAGGACATAGGAAACTTCACTCAGAGAACCACCAGCATCTTGCCAGGCCATCTGCTTTGGCACCTTTACACACCTGTTAAAACATGGCAACTAAACAGAGCCTGTGTCCAGTCATAACCACTGTGAACTGCGTGACATTTGCCAAGGAAAAACAGTAACAAGGCAAAATTTTGATTAGCCACAATTTAAAAAATGTTTATTATTTCTGGTTTTGGTGACATTCAAAAGTTTATGTGGGTGGCTATCAATCAACTGAAGCTCTTAGGAAGCATCTATTAAATGTAGGATATGGCTCCTACTTCGGGGGAAAGCACGGAAGTAGGAGCTGAGATTTCTGTCCTCAAGTCTGCTTATAGCTGGGTAGGGAGGTGAGCCCTAGGGCATGTTTGCATCTCTTTTAACAGTATCCATCCTTTCTTCTCCTTCTGTGAAGTCCGTCTTCTGCTACCCTTTAGTCCATGCGACTCTGGTATATTTGACTCCACCCCCTGCCCAAAGTTGGATTATGTGTTTTAGATCAAGCCAATGAGCTCGTTGTATTGTCCTATCTTGGAGCAAAGAGGTTTTGACTGGGATTGTAGTTCCAAGATCTTCTATCTCCTACTGCATTGGAAACTAGACAGCCCCAGAAGCTGCTGGTAGTTACGTGATACCCAGGCGGGGCCACAGAATGAATGAAATCAGCCCTGAAGATATGGAACTAAGAAATAGAAAGAAGGAAACTGGATCTCAGGCCCAGCGTTTGAAGCCTGGATCAAGTCTTGCCTGAAATCAACCACCTCCCTGGGCTGTTCAGCTGCAAGAAGCAACAAGTTCTGTTCTTTTCTTTCTTTCTTTCTTCTTCTTATTTTGGCTTAAGTAATTTTAGTTTGTGTTTTCTGTCATTTGCAACAAAAGGATCTTAACTGACATTGAGACACTCTAAGAAGGGTGTTAGCAAAGAATGTCGAAAGTCCAGAGAGCAGCCAGTTGGAGCTGTAGATGAAGGAGCAGAGAAGGCAGAAGGAGAATGTGCTGGGCCCAGTGGGTGTGCCCACCAGCAGAGCAGCGTGGCTGAGAGACACCTCCGAGGCCTACGTGGCAAACATGCCAAGTAGGCAGGTTGATGCCAGTTCATTAATGAGTTCAACAGCGATTTTAGAATTTAACAGCGAGTTTAGATCCTTTGTGCTGAGTTATGACCTGATGAGGAGGAAATTAATCCTTAAGGATCATCAATTTTGTCAATCGGTTCTCCACACAATTAGGACAGGGGGTGAGGTCAATTTGACAGGCAACTTAATGCTTTGTTTGTTTAACCATCCTTTGTTCCGGCTTTTAGCACATGAGAGGATACTTTACCCTGTACTGTTCTCCTTGGTGACAGGAGGCAAACCCAAGGGCTCTCACCTTGCCCATGAGGACAGAAAGTCAGGTGAAGGTACCGTTATCCCTCCAGGAGGATAGCAGTGGCCTGTCTATGCTGCTTTGGGGATGTGAGCCCTGACGGCCAACCGCTATGCTGACTTGGGATAAACCTGAATCTTGAAAGTGCAGCAACCTGGAAAACTCGCCAGGTCAGAATCTCTTAAGTCTGATAATGAAAAGGTCCTTAAATAAGACCTTCTCAACTCTACCTGCCCAGAAGAACACAGGGCTGTGCTTTAGGCATTTGACTGTGGCATTTGACTGTGGCATTTGATTAAAAACAGGCCTGCAACTTATTTCTAGAATATTCCTAAGTGGGTCTACTATCACCACAGAGTCCTGCTTATAAATTGGGGGCAGAAGTGGAAAAATCAAAAGGAATGTTTTTATTCTCTTGTAGTAGATGTGTAGACTCTCTGACTCCAGCATTGGGGTAATTATCTTTCAACAGCAATTAATTACAAAGTCATAAAACATATGAGCAAACAGTTCCTATTAAAAGCTTTTGTTTTAATATACCATTACAAATAGTGAGAAAAAGGCTTGCTTGAAGATAAAATTCCAAAGGAGCAGGAAATTATTTCAGAGGGACCGTCTAAAATTTTTTAGGGTTTTAAGGATAACAGGAGACTCAGAGTGGAATTATGTGAATAAATGCCAGAACATCTGTTATGTTAAGTATAACAACAACAAAACCAAAATAAATCTCTGGTGAGGAAAAATCTCGTAATAGACTATTGTGGGGCTTCTGCCCTTTTTAAGGGAAACTGGCGAAAGCACCAAGTGGGAACATGATGGGGTGAAAGGAATAATACGATACCAGTGGAGCCGTGCCAGCTCCTAGGGTCTGCTAGCTCGGGCCTCTCATGCTTGGCATATTTACGTAACGAGTCCTAAGTCACAACAGCCAGCTCCCGGGGAAACCAGCTGTCAGTCACATACAACTTTGTTCTTTCTTGTTCTCTTCATTGTTTTCAATATAAGCATTTTTCTATTAATAAGAAAAGTGTGATCTGATTGGTGACAAAAAAGAAAAAAAAAACCACACACACATTGTCAAGTCAGTTTCCTTCCATTCATTTTAATGCGTAGCCATGCCATTTGAGATGAAAAGACTTTAGTCTAATCTGGCTAGATATTAAGAAATAAACAGATGAAATGCTAAAATCTTAGCAAATGTTCAAAATCCAGATTGGCTCAATCTGACTTAGAAAGTTTTTGAATAAATTTCTAAATACGGTGAATACAGGCAAACTTCCATGTCCTCAGGAAATAAAATGCCCCTGGTTGTGGTTGAATCTGAGAAATCTTAGCAACATTATATTGCATTTAGTATTTTTGTGCAAGTGTAAAAGATTGGAGGTCTAAATTGGTTTAAACAGTAGCAACCTGATGTAGTCCTTGCACCTTAAAAACAAAAGCCTCAAGTAATAGGGTTAAGAGCATCAAGCATCTCCAAGTCAAATGTGAGGATGTGGTATTCTGTTGCTTTTAAGGTAAAGAGAGTCCATCCCTTTTGCAACAGTGTAGCCGAAATCTCAAAAATTGAATAAACTGAATTAAGAGGAGACTGTTAAAAGATCTGCAAAGAAATTTGTCACATATTATGAAAAGGAAGAGCCATAATGGGTTCTGTGCCTTTGGCCTAGAATATTCTAATGATCTAATCCCTGCTGACCTCCCCAAGCTCATCTCGATGAGACACTGATGCCCTGGCCAACTACCCTTCAGACACATGACCTTCTAAGAGTTTGTCAGCTTTTCCTGCGGCTTCCTCTGTCTGGAATGTTCCTTCCCACTCAACTCTTCACATAGCTAGCTTTTTCTCCTCAGATTTCAGATTGTCATCTCCCTCAGAGGACCTCTGTTGATTATGCATTCTGGGCATTTCTCCCCAATTCTTCTGGTAGCAAAATCAAAATTTTCCTTTGGAGGAATTAGCTGCCCGACCCTTAGGATTTTGGAGGAAAAGACCAAGTCCTTTTGGAAGTTTCAAGGCATATAACTTCTGGCCATGGTGACTGGTTCAAGGATTGGCATGTGACTTATGACTGGCCAATGAGAATCAGCTTCTGAAGTGTTTCTGGAACCAATGAGAAAGAGGTACTCTATTTCCACTGGGTTGTCTGAGTTGGTAGGATGTGAATTTCGAGTTGCAATGGCTGTACTGACAGCATAGGAAGAGATGGGGTTGGAGGCAGATAGAGAGAAAGGGACAATCAAGAAAGAGAAAGGGACAGAGAAGTCAGGTCCCTCCCAATGACACTGATTAGGACTTCAAGGGCTGCCATGCTTTGTTTCTTCCTTTTCTCTTTCCTTCCTTCCCCTCCTCTCTCTCTCTCTCTCTTCCCTCCTCTTTTCTTCCCTTCTTCCTTTCCTTTTCTTCGGTTTTGCTTTAACTCATTTGATTTCAGTTTTTATCACTTGCAAACCAAACAATATAGACTGCTGGGCTTCCTCAAAGATGATACCTCTGAACGTAACATTTACAGCAATTGCTGGCCCTTTCCCATTATTTACATAGCACCCTGGGTTTTTAGAAAAACAGCTTTAATTGCAATTTGCAATTGTTTCATAGTTTATGTGTTTATTGTCTATCTCTCTATATAAGATATAAGCTACCTGATATCTGAAATGACAGACTAAGGAAGATACTTTACTCTCTAGCACTGAAGGAGTACAAGCAGGGTAATGGTCAAATCTGAACTTTGTGCTAAAAAAAAGTGAGTACAAAAAACAGAAGTATTAAAAGCAAGACATGGCTGGATAATAAGAAATACTGTGTGTCCTAGAAGTCTATCCCTGCTGCTTCTGCAATGAAAGACACTAATGTGTTAGTCACTACTATATCACAGGGCCAGTTCATAGAGGAGGAGCCTTGAATTCCAAACTTCCTTGGAAGTATTGGCAATGAGTGGGTCCAGTGGTGACATTTATACTCAACAGTCCAACAAATGGGCCTTGGGAATTGGTATATAAGTAGGTTCCTAAGAATTCTCTGGTGGTCCACTGGATCACAGGCTTTAGTTAGTTTGGTATTTAGTTAGATATCTCACTGTGTGAGTCAAGAGGCAGGGAGGATCCCATGGAAACGGCCATGAGTTCTCCATGTCATCATCTTGGGAATGTTCAGGGGAGGGGTGAGGTTTCAGAAGCTGTTTAAATGTTGCGGGTGGTGGAGCTCTTACAGGGTGCTAAGGGGGACGGGGAATTCTAGGCCTGCCGCACTGTATAGAGGAGGGATGGGGAATTTGCTTGCCCTGACACCCTGGCCTCCACACCACCACCACATGGAATATTAGGAGGAACTGAACAGGTTCACCTCTGTCTTTCTGCTTGAGGTGTGTGCTCAGGATGCTAACACTTTAGTATAATCTGAATAACCTGGAGGCAGAGTTAGCTTCCTTTTAGGACCACTGTTTGGGTTAACGTTCTGCTGTCACTGTCTTTAAATAGTCAATGATTTTTTAAGAAGAGGCTCAAATTTTCATTTTGTACGGGGCCCCACAAATTATGTAGTTGGTTTTGCCTGGAGGCGGTTGTGAATGCAGATTCCCAGGCCCTTCCCCAGAGCATCTGATTCCAAAGGTCTCTATGGACTCAGAATCATCATTTCTAGCACACAGACTGGGCAATTCTTTTATTGACTACTCTCGAAGTCACATTTGCACTAATGCTAACTATAGGTTCACATAGTGCACAAAGGGAGTTTAAACAAGTTTTCCAAAGAATAACCGAGGTCAGTCAGTAGCACAGAAATGGCAGGCCCCAGCATTGTTTTAAGAAACAGGACAGGACCTTCCCAGTTTCCCTTGAACACAACTTCTTTCTGTCTTAGTTCTGTCATTTCTCTAATGATCACTGCAGTTTTAGAAATTCTTAGATCTCTGGGTTTTAAGAGGTCCCTTTCAAAGAAACTCAGAAATGCCAGTATCACTGTCATCTGTTGTCTAAAAAGGGGATGGGCTCAAGGGTGTCTAATTTCATGAGCTAAATTAATCTCATGCTAACTAACAGAGATGGACGGCTAATGTAAAGGGGCTTTCCTGCCAGCCCTTGTCTGAGCAGACATCACCAATCAGGGCCGCAGGCATCGCTAATCAATCACACCCCTCATTTCCACTGAGCTCCGGGTGGGGGTGTTGGGGTGGGTGAAAAGCCCTGTCAATCCAGGCAGCCTCCACCAACCATTGGGGAAGCAGGTGAGAACTACTTCCCAGGTCTATCAGTTGGGATGGGGAGTGGGGAGCCTGAGGCTTAGTGAATGCAAGAGTTCTTTTTTTCTTTTTCAGGTATAGGAGAACCATTAAAAGGGTCACTTCTTTAGAGGACAAATTTACTTACCAGCTGCCTGTGTTGAAAATATACAGAAACCCAACACTTTCGGGGGAATGATGTTATCACTGTCCCTCCTTTCCTTGGGGTAGTTACAACTCTGGGGCCCTCAAAGTAACTTGACTACCTTTGATAAGAAAAGCACTGGGTCATTTTTATTAACTTATTTAGCTTAGTTTAACCAATCATGGGGGGGACTGTTTTGAATCTGGGTAGGGGTAGGCCTTCTCTATTTAGTTAAATTCATGAACTACTATGTTTCCAAAGAAAACAGGGAAATTAGCATCCTTCGGCCCGAGGTAGCTACTCAATTACCTCTGAGATCAGGATCCCATTAAGACACAACAGCAAATCTTGAGAGCTGTCTCACCAAACTGACATTCCTCTGAACTTAGCTTTTGGTTCAAAAATGTCACACATACTAAAACTCACTTGAAACTATATTAAATTCCTAGACTCTGCTGTTGGTTAGAGAGGGGGGCACATGTGAGCCAGGCGATCCTGTGATCCAGAGCTCTGGTTCCAACCACTGCGTTATGGAGCACTTCATCAGGGCTTAAGTGATTTCTCGCAAGTATAAGCTGATCTGGCCACTTCTTACAAACTTGTGGGGCTGGGGGTGAGCAAGGTCGCAGTCAACCTGGCCTTCCCAGAGGCATCCTTGGAGCTCTTTGCAGTGATGGTATTTGAAGTGGAAAAACAACCCCTCTAAACAAGACAACAACGAAAGTTCCTCTGGCACTTTCTGCATGTTCTTTCTATTACTATCATGTTCTAAAGTTTACAAGGCCTTGCATCAGGATGTGCATTGTGTTAAGAGCAAGTCTGGAGGGAGGGTCCCAGAGATGAAGACATATGAGCAACAGAGTTTAGTTAATTTCAGGCAGGAAGTTACTCAAGCTGTGAAATCCATCATCTCAGAAGTGTTTCACTTTAGTAGAAAGAGGGGAAATTATCCCCAATCTGCTGTGCTGCAAACCTGTAAGATATACACATATGCAAACGTGTGGAGGAAGACCTGGAAGGAAGCACAACCCCCACCCCAACATACAAATATAAAAGTGGTCATCTTGGGGGTGGGGACCTGGATTAGAAGTGATGATCAAAGGCGGCTTTGGTCTTTTTTACCCTTTTGTTTTTCTCTAGGAAAATGGACTCAGGCATGGGTTGTGAAACTGAAAATTACTTTCAAAAACATTTTCTATGATCTTCAGATGGACATTTCATGTCCAAACCTCCCCTTTACCCAGCATCATGCTGGGTTTCATAGAAAACATAAAAAGATGTAGTGCCCACAAAATTTTACACCTGACAAAGAGATGAGCCAGTGTAGGGAGTCTGGCTGGCTGGGCAATGTGAAGACAACTTGAAAGCCAGGAAGACACATTAGCTCCAGGCTCCTACTCTGCATGGGTTCCTGGTGAGGGAGAGAGGCGTAGACGAATGGAAGTGGTCTATGGGATTAGGGGCTCTAGAAGCAGCTATGGGCAGCAGCTGGAATCAGACCCGCCCAAGGGGTCTTGCAAGGACTTGGTGTTTAGGCAGCAGGATGGAGTTAAGGGAAGGATGCAAGGAATGTGTCCACAGAACTGTCTGGGTGTGACTCAAAAGATGATGCTCTTGTTTTAAGTCTAGGACACCTGGAAACTCAGTCATGCCCCCTATACCACCATATTGGAAAGGGGAGCCTTTGGGAAGAGGCCTTGAAGAGGAAGAGAAGCCAGTGAGAAAACCAAGAAAGAATAACTAGGAAGCCAGAAGATTTGTGAGTCTCACAGACTGGAGTCATAGAAGGGGGGATTTTGAAGGGGGATCATCAGCAGTGTTCTACAGAGAGACTGTAGAGAACAGACAAAGGGATAGTTTGTCCTTGAATACTAGGATCTAAACTCAGGCTTTTAAGTGCCTGGTGCTGTGTTTCAGAATTAGGAATGTCGATATTTACATCATTTGTCGATTTGTCATTTCCTTGAAGCTCAATGGGCCAATTCCACAAAACTAAGGTGGACTTACCTTCTCAAAAGCCAGTAGAACTTCCTAGAGAGGTACTTCAGTCCATTGTGAGAGTAAGCTGGCAGTTGGCTGGAGGGTGGATAGGAATAGATAAACACACACACAGACGCATATGTATTTTTTAAATCAACACTGCACAGGTCAATCACATAAAGAAACACAAAACGCACATACACATATTTTCCTCTCTATAAAGCAATAATGCAGCACATATTAGCATTATCCTCAGAATCACTCAAAATTCATTAGATATCATTTCCAGTTAAGAAGGGGAAGTAGGGAAAAGAGGACAGAAGCCAGATATATGAAGTTTCTACTTGCTCAATGAACAATCCAGGTATTGGAGAGCTTGTTCAGATTTCTCTTTTGTGAAATCAGTTGAGCTCATTGCTCAAACTGTCATGTCTGCAGGTTATGTCTGTATTTAGAAAAATGAAATATTTATCAGTATTTTTATGAAGTCATTTGAAGAATGGCTTCTGCAGCTGTATATCATTTGTCAGGAGAGTCCTGGGTACCAGATGCCCATCCCAGTGGAACTGGGAATATTCTCTCATCCTTTGCCCCCTCTGACCCCCACCAAAAAATACATGTTTTGAAGAAAAAGCCTCAAATATGTCAACTATGTAATTGGATTACCTCTGAAGATAAACTTGAGGGGGTATGAAAGAAAGATTCTGCTCTTAAGCCATGGTAAAGCTGCTGAAAGAGGATCACTCTTTCTCCTTCCTCTCTGAAGCAAAGTGATTCCAATTGTGAAAATAGCTCCGTTTTCATATATATTTATGTTTTATAAGCCTTTGGTAAATATATTATTTCAAATAATTTAATATACACTAGGTGATAAAATAGATCAACATCTATCCCGTTTGGCTGTCACTGCATTTAATGCAAAGATCACAGTGATTTTATGGATTTACATCTTTGTGTGTGAGTGTATGTGTACACTTAAGGTTAAAATATTAATTAAAAGCCTAGAGCAAAGCAACATGGAATAATAAGAATAGCTGACATTTTTTCAGTGTCTACTCTGTGCCAAGTGGTATGTGAGATATTTTATATCCATTACCTCATTTTATGTCACAGCTCTTTGAATGTAGATGTTGTCTCTTTATTTATTTATTTATTTATTTATTTATGTATGTTGATTGATTGATTGTACAGTTGAGTCAACCAAGTTTTGGAATGGTTAACTGACTTGCCCAAGGTCTCCCAGCTGTGAATGTCAGAGTAGAGGTTCAATTTTAGGTCTAGGCACCAAAGGTCATGCTCTTTCTCTCTTTCAACTCCCTGCCTCTCTCTCTCATAAAGAGAAATATCCCAAGCACCAATGGATTTCTTATTCCTTGCATGTGATTGTCTAACATTTTCAGATGTTTCCAGCAGGAATGTCCTAAGAATAGTCATGTTCCTTGATGAATGATTCTGAACCACACTAGGTGTCTTCCCTATCAAAATGCCCTTAATTTTGAGTTGACTGAAGAGCCTAAGTCTTCAGCTGGGGAATGCTGATAGAGACTCAGTTTGCACAGCTGTTCGGATGCTCTTCGCTCTTCAGATGCGTCCGTAAGGCTGTAGAGGCCACTTCCATCAGCAGTGAGCATCTCATTCTTTCTGCTTACTCCAGAAGAAATGGGACATGTCCATTTCTAATTAGTGTTCATTCTTCCTAGACTTGAGCATATTCGTAAAAGGGCATAGCACCAATCAGATGACCAACACACAAGAAAAATCTGTTTATTACATTTGCTTAGTGATCAAAGATTCCTAACTAAACCTTTCTTCCTGCATTGACTGCTTGCATTGAATATGCAAATCTTCTCTCTTGCCAGGCCAGTCTTGAATACATTTACAAGGACATTGATGCCCATTACTTCACTTAAATATAGATTATGAGTACTGGCAAATACTTTTATTCAAAGATTTTGATCATTTTCAGATTATACTTCATACTAGGACTTAACCCTAGTCAACTTCCAATAAGTTTCAAGTACGTGTTCCCACAAGCCCCAAGTTTCATAAAAATGTACTAAATAACCTTAAAGCCCTTTATGAATAATTATGAGTTTTAAAGTTTTTGTGAATCTGCATATTAATTCTGTGCCATAAATAAAACATGAAGCAAAAATCCAGCGTGTTGAGTGTCAGGGGGATCGAAGAAAAGAAGGAAGGATAATTATCAGTTTAATGTGGGAACATACTTAACCTAAGATTACCTCCAAAATTGGTGACATCCTAAGTATATGTAATATATAAAGATGTCTTCATTTAAATAAAAGGAGAAAAAGATTTATACTGAGTCTCTGCCATTTTCACAGCTTTCTCAGCAGTCTGTGGTTGAAAAAGCAATTGTCATGATTTTTATTTGCTAGGGATTAGTTCTTCTCACATATTTGGTCCTTCCCCAAGCACTGAGTGCTTAATGCCATATAACTCACATTTTCATACTTGGTGTGTAT
Source organism: Manis pentadactyla (assembly GCF_030020395.1). Taxonomy (NCBI): domain Eukaryota; kingdom Metazoa; phylum Chordata; class Mammalia; order Pholidota; family Manidae; genus Manis; species Manis pentadactyla. The sequence continues at coordinate 128,151,236 of NC_080026.1, read as the reverse complement.
TACCTGGTTCTCCACCTGTAACTGTCAGTTTTCTTAGATGGGGAACTTAATGAAAGGCCACTGACAACTAAGTTGACTGCATTTTGCCCACTCGCAGACCTAATGCACATCAAGGGCAAGTGTTGACATGATTCCAAGGTGCTTGTGCTCAAAGTTCCTGGGGTGGCTGCCCATGAACAGCGGCAGCCAAGGTGGGATATTAGAGGGATCTATGAATATCTTTTCCAGAGCAAGAGGCTCCTGGATCTCATGTTCATATTTTTAACCAGCTTGCAAATAAAGACAATGACTACCCCAAGGCTCTGAGGGCACACTGTGCCTCCCTGATGATTAAAGCTGGTCTGAGTCTGAAATGTTGTTTCCCATGCCTCCAAAGCCAGCTATGTTTATAACTGCATCTGAGAAGAGCTTCAAGTCCTCCACAACTTTTGCTAATCACACCGCCTCCATGCTTAATACCGGCTTCTCGGCCCAAGGTGGACTATCGCTTGAGGCGGCCTCTCTCTCAGGATGCCGAGCTGCCTTGCTCAGGATGTCTGATCACCAGAGCCATGTGAAGTGGAAATGGATTTTGTACAGGGAATTCTGCTTCGTTGGTTAAAAACAGTGTCAAAGACTTCTTGAAAAAGTGGAAAAGGGCTAGCCAAGTAATGATAATGGTACCATGGTCCATTAAAAACATTCTTTTCTAAAACAATTTCTACTTAAAATATTTCTTTATCCCAGTTCCTGATTCTCAGGAAGCTGGCTGTGGCAGGTGCCAGGAAGAACTTATTTTATTTGTTTGTTTGTTTGTTTGTTTGTTTGTTTGTTTGTAAATGGGGACACTGAGGCAGCCTTCCCCAAAGCCATAGAATCTGATACAGTTTCAAAGGCCTCCAATGACATCATAGATCATTTATTGATGTTCCAGCACTAGCTACTTTTCTTTCCACTTTCAATTTTTTTCTCTTCTCCTCTCCTTTTTTTTCTGTTCCACTTGCCCAATTATAAGGAGTGGGGTTGCATAAGTTTGTGGAAATAATAGTTTAACTAATTTTAGTTTACTAAAATTACCAGTGACTTTATTTTACCAACTTTCCTTGTTGCTAGCAGTGAAACATGCTCCCTGTCCAGTTGTACAACTAATATAGAATCAATACAACAATCAATACCCTTAGGGAACTTCTCACTGGAAGTCCACAAAATGGCAATTTGGTGTTAGAGCTCAAAGAAATGTACTTAGGTTTGGCCTCATTTCAAAACGGGTTCTAATGCCATGCTTGCTGAGCCCTGTGGGCATGTAACTTAATTTCTGTGAGCCTCAGTTTCCTTATATGTAAAATGGGGATTCCTGCGAGAGTGTTATAGGAATCTGAGATGAAGTGTGCCATGATATCTGAATAGCCACATCTCTTAAAGGGTCCTTTGTTTCTTAAAATAGAAGGATAGCTTCATTGTTTAATCCATTTCTTTGTGAAATCCTTCATGTTCATAGCACTGTGCTTGGTGTGAAAGGTTCAAAGTAGATTTAAATAAGACTTCCGGCCTCTATGAGCTCACAGGGCAGTCACACAGAGAAAGACATATAATCCATCAGAAGTCAGTGCCCTGGAAGTTTCCGCTTGGTGAGCGTGGAGATCAGAATTCTTCTGGGGGCTGGGGAAGGCTGTGAAGCAGAGTCCTGGGACAGAGTCTTGAAGCACAAGCAGGGCTTTCCCAGGAGAAGGAGAGGAGAGGGTTAGTATGGCCCAGAAACCAGAGGAACGAGATCACAGTGGAGCAGAGGCCCCTGCATTCTCGAGGGAGTTAAGTGTGTGGTGTTCCCTCATTCCCACCTTTGTTCTGTAGATATGTACTGAGCCCCTCCTACGTGTGTACCAGGTACTGCTCTATCTTCTGGGAGTACACCAACAGGTAAGCTCCCTGCTTTCCGGGAGCTTGCAGTCCAGTGGGGATGCCAGACAATGAACAGCTAGAAGGCAGAAGAAGACAGGCAGTGAACCAATGCTGGCTGATGGGGGAGTGATCATGCACTGCTTCAGGCAGCCATCTGCCTATGAAGGTGACATTTCAGCTGAGACCTACCTGAATGAAAGCAGGAGTGATAAGACCAATGCTAAGATTCAAGAGGAGGAGAAAGAGTCCAGGAGGAGGAACAGCTACTGCAAAGCCCTAGTGACATGCCTAGAGAATGGAGGGAAGGATAAATACCTTTCAAGCCTCTGTTCAGGAGAAAGTCTACGTAAAAGAAGAAAGCGTATCCCTAAAAGATCTTGAAATTCAAAAGGACTTAGAAGTTTGCAGTTTTGAAGAAATCACCTTTCCAGAAACTCCTTACAAAGTCAAGCAACAACTAACAATTTTGACTACCATGATTTCTTCTCTCCCACCAGGTCTTCCCTGTTAGGAAGGGAGAAATTGTTTGTCATTAAATTTGGAAGTTCATAGAATGCATAAATTCAAACTGCTCCCATGCACCATTAGATCCTAGTTGTTGAAAAAATAAACATGCATAATGGGGATGGGCCTGGATATTGTCCAATTTAAGAATCTATTTTGTAGAGTGAAAATTCTTTTGAATTTCATAATAATCCTTCTATACTTTTTTGTTTTTAAGCAAGACTTCAGTGTGGATTGATACTGGCAAAGCTAAGTCTCTTCAATGAGTGAGTTGCCAATTTGATTCATTAGTAAAAAGGCAGATTCTTAAAGATCTGGGCTGAGAAGAGAGCTTGGAACTTTAACGGAGGAGCATCTTCCACACCCAGGTTAAGGGGATGGGAGTTGGTAGAATAAAGAAGCATGTGTCTTCATAAAAACCTTTAAAACATGTATGCTTTTGTTTATAAGTCTGTCACTTAATTATCACTAATAGATGATATAACAAATAGCAAAATTCCTTCTTTGAGCTACATTATTGACCTCATTGCTGAAACCCCTTTAATTGAATCAACATTTTATTAACAGCACATAAATCATATTTGGGCTGATTTTCCACGTGGATTCTAAGATAAATCTTCGATGATGAAACTTTGGTTTCTGCAGCCAACACTTTAAAACTATAATAAATTGCAAAGGCCATGCTTAGGATAAAAAAGAAGCAACATTTTGCTAATGTGCTTGCCACTGTCACGTTAAAACAAGCTCCAAAATACATCCCATAACTTCACATAATCAGCAAATGTACTTCACGTGAAGTACAAGAAGGGCCTAAAGCTGAATTTCCTCCCCTAAGCGAAGGTATTTTCAGCTAAACCTCGTAGTTAACAGCTTAAGTTAATTCTGCCATGGGTATAGGACTGACGTAAATGCATGGACTTTACATTACAAACCCAGCTGCAGTTTGAATCACTAGGTAAACTCTTTTCACGGAGCTCCAATACTTGAAAACCCACAACAAAAATAGGAGGCCAGCTGCCCACGCTACAAGAAGAGACCCTCATTAGATGTCATTCGCATGCCATTAACCACCAAGCAGTGGGTCAGTCATTGCCTGTCAGGCATTCAGCTCACTCTTGTCGTGTTAATTAGCAGAGAAATAAGGAGTTACTGAAGATCTTCTGATCTGTGATGACTCATCTGGTTGTTCCGGAGGACGACCACTCCGGCTCACTCCTGCGCACGCTGCTCGGAGGCTCTGAGCAGGGCTGGAGGGAGGCTGCCCAGCCAGCCTCGGGAGGGGAGTTCTCGGGGGCCTTGGCGTGGTGGGTTTTGTTAGCTCAAGATTGGAAGGAGTTAATTGCTTCAAGATTGCTGGGAGATTAGGTTACTGGGTGGGATGTATCTATGTAAGCATATGTCAGCGCCAGTTAGAAGATAGGAGATGCTTATTTTAATAAACTTATGAAAAGAAGAATTAATTTGTCATTACATTGGAAATCTTATTTTATTAGCTTAATTTGAAAATGTAAAGCTGTCTCAAATGCTGGTTTTTCACTCACTTTCCTTCTGAATATGTATGAATCACAGATCAGTTGATGTGCAACACTATTGATTCAGGGCTTTTTTCCCCGGAGGTTTGTTTCTCCCAAGCTCATGTGTCTTCTGGGGTCTGACTCTGGGGGAGTGGGCTGGTTACAGTGACCTCGGGGGGCTCTCCTTGAGTGGGTTAAACATGGCCATTCAGGGTCCCATCGGGGTCCTGTCAAGAGAAGAGAATCAATTCACTCCTGCCTCTCTTGCTTCCTCCCCTCTGAGCACTAGTTGTATACAAATATTTGTATTTATTGCCCATGAAATAGGAGAAGGAGTACAGGAGGGGACTACAAGGACCAATTTTTGGACAGAAGCCATCAAAATTGTTTTCTAAATGTTTGCTTTCCATTTGATGGCTGTTTGAGGACAAGCTCCAAATTGTCCTAATTGTGTGTATTCTTAAGGACAGGCACAGCTATTGGGCACCTCCTGTATGCCAGGAACTGCTCTAAACACTTTATTCTTTTTACCTCATTTTAATCTTTACAAGAAACAGTCAGTAAGGACTATACTGTCCCTGTTTTTCAGGGGAAGAAACTGGGCCAGAGAGAGCTACAGTCACTTGCCCAGCGGGACATAGTAAGAAGAGTCCAGCTGTCCATCCCAGAGCCTTCCCTCCCTACCACTGCCTGGGACATACCTGAGGGGACCTAGCCGGGTGACACTGGGGAGGGCTGAGGTGGCTCAGTCCATGTCCAGAGGTGGCAGGGTCTTCCCAGTGGACTGTGGCCAGGGGAACATATGGGCTTGGTGTCAGCAGAGCTTCTGAGGTTTTGGCATTTTTCCCTCCAAAGAAGATTGGAAATCTGGAGTTTAAAGTAAAATCTCCTGACTTTAAATATTTGTTCAAGTGTTTTTAAAAAAATATTGTACAATTCAAATGAACTGACAAATCTGTGGACAGCTATTGGTGGCTCCCGGAAAAGGTGGGAAGTTTTATAAGGTCAGTTTTTCCCCCAAAGAGCCTTGCTCACAGCAGGCAGTAAATAGGCAGATGGATCAGAGCACAGTTACATGAATCCAGAGGTGGGTCCCTGGCCTCGTTGGTACAGTAAGACACTGATGTATAGAGAGTGGGCATTCCGAGGCTCCGCCCCTCACCAAGAGGCCTTCCACCAGGTCAGCACAATAACCCATCCCTGTTTTATGACCTTTCTTTGGGAGCAAGCTTGTTAGGATTACAGTGATTATGTTTCAGCAGAAACCATTTGAACCCTTTTCCTGGGGAGCTTACTGGGTCCCCTTTCCTGTCTAGGATTAATATGAATTTTGCCAAAAATAACCTCAAAATATTTAACAATCGTATAGCCACAGAAGGGTTAACACCTGGCTCAGCAGAGCTGCTGATAACCTATCCCAATGCTGCGACCTTTCTGCTTGGCTGGTGCCCTGCCATTCTGTTGTTAAATATTTTAAATAATCTCTGCAAAAAAAAGGTCTAAATATAAAGAAAATAGAGCCCTCCCTCCCTCCCTTCCTTCTTTCCTTCCTTGCTTCTTTCTTTTCCTCCCTCCCTCCCCCATCCCTCCTTCCCTCCCCCATCCCTCCCTCCCTCCTTCCTTCCTGCCTTCCTGCCTTCCTTCTACACAGCTCCTAGCTAGATGCCAATACCCAGGGGCACCCACTCTGTGTCAAGGGAAGCTCTAAAATTTTAGTCAAGTCCAAAGGAGGTAGGCAGTTGCAGGCAATGGCACCTTGCCGAGGGAATTCAATCAAGAGAGAACTTGTGCTTGGACTAGACCTTGCATCTCCACCTGCAGGATTAATGCTGCTCTGGTTGAGCTGCACGGGTGTTCTAAAGCCTTCCTGCCTGGTGTTCTACAAATCAGACAAAACCCAGGCATTTACTAATGTCAAAATTGCCTTTTCTCATTCGTTCATATTGGCAATATATTTAAAAATTCCAATTATTTCATTAACCTGCAGTTGACATGTTAACAGAAGCAGAATGCAAGCTCTCTGCATTAAAAAAAAAAAGTCAGTAGGAAAGAGAAATTGTGAGACGCTGCCCATGAGCTAAGAGCAGCTTACGAGGCTCCAAGACAAGGGGATGTGGCTCCTCATTCACAAGTCACTCCAGTGCGAAGAGCAAATGCAGAAATTGTGAGCCATCCTCCCACTTTTTTGAGTTGGAAATAGGTCTCATTTCTGGTCGCATTTAATCCTTATCTATGTAATAACTGGACCTAGACCTGGTTCATGAGATTCACTGATTTATAAGCAACCATAAAATAATCACAGAGAGGTTGGGAGCCAGTGGCTTATGGCAGGGAAGACATTACTTAACCACCTGAGCTCTAAAAACAGTTCCTACAAAAGAGAATTGACTTCCAGAATATCGTTTATTTTCTAACTTATTGACCTTTGTTGAAGAGGCCAAGCCCAAAGGAGGTTATAAAAGGCTAAAAATAAATGATGCTAAAAACAAACAATCCCCCTAAAATAGAGGACAGGTCCTGGCAAAGCTGCCCACAGACCCCCACGCCAAGGCACCCCTTGTTTGAATGTACTGTTTTGCTGAAGTTCAGTGCCCCAATTTTCTCAGGAAAAAAATGCTGTTTCCCAACACCCGACTGTGAATATACACCTTTTAGTCCAAATATGCCACAGATGAACATTTTCTCAGGACCCTGGATACTTTCTTAAGAGAATGCATTGTTATTCGGAGAAATGTTTTCCCCCAAAACACCCGCACAGCTCTGCGGACACAGGGTTGTGTAAGATCACTGGTGCTGGGAAGGAAGCCACAGTCTAATGGGTGCACTGCAATGTGAATCCGTTTTTTCAGCAAGTGCTTGTTAAATGTCTTCTAGGTGCTACACGGTAGTGTGGCTGGAAGAGCAGACTGAGAAGTCTGCTCAGTGTGGGCTGTAGGGATCCCAGAGGAGAAAGCAAGGAGGGAGTTAGGTGGTGGTGACATTTGGCGGATGTTAATGATAAGTGGGAGTTAAGTAGGCGAGGGGGGAGCAGGGAATTCCAGGTAGTGGGCATGGCAGAAACAAAAGCCCAATAGTAAGAAACAGCTGAGATTCAGGGCCCTTTTTGTCTGACTCAGAGACCAAAGTCTTACCTCTGATTCTGCAAACACTCAGGGGGCTTTATATACAGAGGTTCCTCCTTACTGTAGGAGACACGTTCCAAGAACCCCAGTGGATGCCTGAAATCATGGGCTCAACCCTCTCTGTATAGGAACCCTCTGTGTAGTATGATTTTTCCTATACATATATTCCTATGATAAAGTTTAATTTATAAATTAGGCACAGTAAGAAATTAAAAACAATAACTAATAATAAAACAGAACAATTAAAAATATACTGTAATAAAAGTTGTGTGAATGTGGTCACTCTCTCTCTCTCAAAATATTATGGTACTGTACTCACACTTCTTCCTGCGATGATAGGAGGGGATAAAATGCCTGCATGATGGGATGAAAGAGGTGAATGACGTAGGCACTGTGACATGGCATTAGGCTACTACTAATTTTCTGATGTTACATCAGGAGATCATCTCCTTCCAGACCGTGTTTGACTGCGGGTAACTGAAACCACAGAAAGTGGAACCACAGATAAGGGTGACTGTACTGTTCTTAGGCCTTGAAGGTATAATCTAGAAGGCTCCATGCATCTCCATTAAGTGCTGCAAATGCTGGCTGCCTGCTTTCTGGCCTTCTGGGGTGAACAGCTGTCCCTTGCTGCAGCCCCAATCCAGTGGCTCTGGGTCCCCTATCCAGGTATGCTGTGCAAACTGTAGTGATAAGCAGGACACTTTTAAGTTTCTCTTAGGGTCTGAGCTAAAAGCGGCTGTTCTCCCCATTTAGAAAAATGTAAATGCTGGGTTATTTCTGCGAAGAGCCAGTAAATGCTCTGAGGTGCCCACGCTCCGCCCCAGTGTAGGAACTCTGGGGTGGGTTGGAAATTGTTTTGTGAATAGCTTGAATGATGGTGAAGGGACTGTTTAAAAAAGCCTTCTAACTGCTGATTTTAATAGAGATACCATCGATATTCCAATTGTTTCTGTCTATTATCCAATTTACCTAAAAGCTGCCAGATAGATTTTCTCCAAATTTGGATGGTATGCAAGGGATGGCCTGGCTTAAAATATAGGCCATGCGGTATACAACAACATAAACTTTTCTGGGTCCTGGGAGCCCCTCAAAGTCAAGAGTTATTTTCCAGTGTGCCTGAAACTGACCTGTAGACCGAGTCACCTCTGTGACTCACAGAGACATATCATACACGCAAAGGATAGAAACCCAACAGAGCTTCAGATACGAGCTGTGAAGGGAAGGCCACAAGATGCCATGCTCAGAGGTGGTGCCTGGCTGCTCCTCACACAGGCAATTCCATGCACCAGGCTGCAGGGCAAGTAGAAACAAGGGTTGGTTTATGCGTTCTGTCATGGCGAGGTGTTCTCCTGAGCAGCACAGGGGCTGGGGAAGACAGCATGTAATTATAGTAAGTTTTTACTTTACTATGATAATATTTTCAGCTTTCATTGTAACAAGCAGTGTTGGCTCTTACAGATTCCATGACAGGAGAGGCTGTGCAGCGGAATGTTCTGGGTCCTGAGGTATGATCACCAGGTCATGGTAGGTCTTCCTCCCAGTACTCATTTTCTTGTATTATGAGCATGGGCACAAACATCAACCCCTCCTACCCTTTGCCACCTCGTACTCCTAAGGCCTCACCGTATTAAAAGCACTTATCTAGTCCCAGCACTGGATATAAAGTCATATACAGAGTTTTCTTCCTGAAGTTAGATAAAAATCTCACCTCTCCTTGGAGAAACATGCCAGAAAGTCAGAACGGATGGTCTAGAGGGGAAGCTTATTATTCATGACATCTGCCTGGCAGCGTCATGAATCGGTAATGAGGACACCACTATCATGGAGGGATCAGTCCCAAAGCCCTGGGATAGCGACGAAACACAGTATTGTGTTTACACACTGTAACCTCATCTCAAAAGGGAACGAAAAAGCAGGGCTTCAAATGTCGCTGCAGCTGAGATTTCCTCTCTCCAAGCAGCACCCTGGCCTGGGCTGGCCACCCCAGAAGCAAGGAAATCGGGCAGGGGGCACAGAAAGACTAGTGCAACTGAAACACTGTGCAGCAGGCATCAGTCAAATCAGACTGTGGATATTTTATGAACTTAATGGCAGAAAGAACATGCAGTAAAAATAATTTGCATTCTTTGATTATATGTGTCAGATCCCTAACTATCTTGATCATGTTATGTTGCTAAAGATATCCTGATGGTGGATCTGTGTATGATTTACATAAGTGAGGCATTTGCATAAATTAAATTAACAAATATAAATACATGCTTATAAAACGCGGATACTGCTTACTGCTCTCATAAAAATAAATGATGAGGGATGACATATGATAGGCATGGGGTTTCTGGGCAATCATCGCACGCCCCTGATGCATACTCGGCATTTTGTAGCCAGAAAAAGGAAGAAACTCCAACTCAAGCCTTTCTGAAGGCATGGTTCTTCCAGAGAAACTATAGAACAGACTTTGGGAAGGAGACGATGTCTAAAGTGACCAAAAATCCAGTTTAGTGCAGTGACTAAACACGTGGGCTCTAGAGTCAGACTGCCTGAGTTTGAGCCTAACTCTACTGTTAACTCCATGTGTTGTTTGGGACAAGTCACTTAATCTGGGCCTCAGCTTTCTCATCCGTAAACTGGGCATAGTAACAATAGCTACCGCAAAAGGTTATTGTAAAGGTGAAATGAGTTAATGTACATGGAAGGACTTAGAATGGTGGCTGGTATAAGGAAAATGCTTTATTAATATTATTGTTATCACTTGGGTTGTTAGAAGAATAATTTCCCAAGGCTACAGAGACTTTGGCTTCCTACCTACTCTCTTTTAACCAGTGATGCTCAAATTTTCCTGGCCTTTGGAGCGCTGGAATGAGAGAAGGAAGATCTGCAAGTATCAATTCTTGTACCGATATTTGAATCACAGCCTGAATGGAGCTGCTGGGGTGACCCTCCAGGGTGAGTTCTCATGAGACAACGGCAGATTTATACCTGACCTAACACATGGCCCCACATGATTGGCAGTACACCCGGAGGCCCCAGTGGACTGGCGGGGCTGGCAGAGTACATGGACAGGACGCTTGCTGGTATGTAACTGCCCCCACCTCAGTTCTGATCAAGCCAGGGATGGGATGAGAGGAGGGAGGAGAACTTAATTCCTCAAGTCCTCATCCCTTGTGCCCAGTCCAGCCTAGTCTTTGTCACAACAGCAATCACACGGGCAACATTTTCAGCCAGTGACTGCTGCTGAAGTCTGCACGTGCTGCTGGATTCTAAATCCCACAGGCTTCTCTAGAAATGCAGTGGATGCACCTATAAGTTACCATTTCCTCCCTTCCTCATGCCCATGTTAATGACTTAATGATTATTCCTTTGGAAGGAATTATTTTATTTTTCCTCTCTCAATGAAGCTCTATTCTATTTAAAATGTTTAAACTCTCAGAGGTCAAATTACTCAGTCTCTCTGATGGCCTTTTGGGTCACTAGAGGAAATAGTCTATTTTCTGGTGAAAACCAGATCTTTCCTATTAAGCCTGGACCGAACCAAATATATACTTCTGTTCATTAACTGCTCTTCAAACCATGGAACACCTTCAGAGGTGTACAAACCAAGATCCAGCCTCCCTTTCAGACTTTTATTTTAGAAGACGAGGTCCCACAGCATCTCCGCTGGTAATTCGGGTGGGGCTCAGTGCAGCCTGGGTGCAGACCATAATTCCAGCTGTGGGGCCTGAGGCCACCAGAGGCCCTCTGCCCTGAAATGATCACACCTGCTTTGCAATTTTGCCTCACACAGGGCTCGGCTGTACTACCCCAGAGGGCAGAAAGGTAATTACCATAATAGCAGCTATCAGTAAACCAGCCCCTTCCATGGATCAGGCCATGTGCTTTACATATGCTATCTCAACCACCCTGTGAAGGAGCTTTGCAAATTCTGCATTAGTAGAGATGGGACCTCAATTCTGGGATATAAGACTGAGGTCCCATTCTTGGTAATACACCATAAGCGTCCAACTCAGTGGGCCCACTAATGTCCACCCACCTTGGGCCAGGGTTCTGGGAAGAGAACCCCACAATGTCTCATTCTCCGCAAAGTCACCCTGATATCCTGAAGCCCCATCTGTCCTGTGATCTCCACCAGACCCTGCCATGGCTCTCATCTAAGAACTGATACACCTTCTCATTCAGCTCTGGGCCTCAGTGGTCACACCTGTTAGGTGGGGGAAATTGAATTCTGCACAGACTCTTCAGGGGGCTGTCACAAAGATCCACTGCGATCACAAGTGTGAGATGTACCAGCACCCAACTGGATTATTGGTATTATCTCTCCCCTGGGACAGATATGCTATCAAGCTTGTATCTGAGCAACTGTTTACTAGAAACTTATATGTTGGAAGAAAATTAATTATTGAGACTGTTGTTTGAATTCTAGTTCTGGATTTCTGGCACTAACCTTTTGCTTCAGCTCCAGTCTCAAGCATTCAGCTGTAAGCTGGAATGGCCCATGGATGAAATGAGCAACATTGGCTGTGAGCACCTGTTTCAGGAGCACTAACTAGAGTGGCCACTGGGGCCACAGGTGGGCCACGACAGCTTCCTCTTTCCCCTCCTCCAGGCGGGGACTGAGCTTAGGGGGTTTCTCTGAAGATGCTGACCCCTTGCTAATACCACATGGAGATCACAGCCTAATAAGCTCTAGGTGATTCCAAAATAGGTGCTAAGCTCTCATCAAAGCAGCATTTCTTCATCAGTTGTCCACCAGCCACCTGCACTGGAATCTCTGGGGTCGCTTAATACAGGAGCAGATTGCCAAGGCCACGGAATCAAAATCTGAGTGGACCTGGGTCTACATTTAACAAGCTTCTTACATGATTTCTTCATTCTAAAGTGTTAGAGTTTGACTCTGCTCTTCTGTACTGTGTCATAATGAATGGTGGTGATATTTTTACTAGACATTTAGGAGAGAATGTACATGGTGTTTTGACGTTGCAGCATAATGATACTCAGAAATTGAAGGGCTTTGAGAAAGGAAGCCCATTATAACAAATGAAATCTTCATATCTATCATTACCAGTTCACTATCTTTGCTCCTAAGAGGAATTTTCCTTGAAAGAGTCCACAATGTTTACATTCATTCATTCAGCATTCATTTGTTCCCTTGGTACTTTTATGTGTCACATCATAATGAGACAGATGAACAAGACACAATCCCTGTCTTAAAAAGAATTTTTTAAATTTTTATCTGGTGGAGAAGATAGAGGACTAAGTTCAGAAAGGTGATGCAGCTCCGGAAACAGTCTCTGACGTTCTCTGTGAACATCCTGCCATTGAGCCAAACCCTCCTGGCTTTAATGTGCCACAATGCAGGGGCAGCACCAAGCTCCTACAATAATGGCTTGAAATAGATTCCTTCAGTTTGTCTGATTCGACATCATGCTACAAACAGGGCCCGTACCTTATGCACAGAGTTTAGCAGTGTCACTCATTGTGGCGTGTGCCAACCACTTGGGCAGCACCGGCGTCCTATTGTAAAGCAGGCCCTGTGTTTTGGAAAATGCAGTTACAGCAGCGAAGCAGTGAGAGGACTAAGTGGATGGACTACTGGGCATGTGGCTGGATTACGGATCGGAGATGAAGGAACCGGGGAAGGAGAACTGCAATGGGAGCAGAATGGAAGACAGCAGCAGATAAAAGGGGTGTGCGTGGAGATAATGAGAGCCGTCCAGAGTGGTTCCTAAGGCGGGCCAAGCGGTGACCCACAGGTGGGGGCTCTCTGTCCTGCCCCCCTCCACCTGCCTGCTCTCTGGCCAGCTCCAGCGCTCCCAGAGTCAAGGCGGCTGGTGACAATGGCCGCAGTCACTGAGGAAGCTGGAGTGGGGATGTGCCGATTCCCCAGTCCCTCGCCCTGTGACATCCATCAGAAAGGGCTAGCTTTTGAGCACTGAGAGAGGAGGGGAAATAAGCAGAAGTAATTTATTCGGGATCTTTGAGAGGATAATAGCCAATTATTTGTTTATAACACTGGTTAAATTTTCATTAGGCAGATTAATGGAATATCATGTACTGTCAACATTGGACTGAGGGGTGGTCTGTAAGAGATAAACGGGCAAACAGGCTCTGTGTCTCTCTGAGTAAATTAGTTTTTGCTTTCCTGTTTTTCATATGAAAATGGGAAAGGTGGGCAAGGTGGTGCATTTTAAAACAGGTCTCAAGATAGGCCAAATTGGTTAAATATGAAAGCAATCCTGGTAATAAATACATTATAATAACTTAGCATCATGGCCATAATTTTGATTTCATGAAAGTCTGGGATAATGTCGATTTTTAACCTGCTCTCTTAATATACATTTCCTCTCCCTGAACTCAAACGCTGCTTGCTGTGAGGTGAAAACACATCACTTTGGGGGGCCTGATGTGTCTGTGTAAGGTGCTCAGCATTACAGCTGGTAAATGCAAGAGGTGCTCAGGCTTTCCGTGAGTTCTGGCATTGTCCTCCTGGAGGGCAGGAGTGGCTCCCCGAGTGCTGTTATCAGGATCCGAAGCCCCTGGGCTCTGCAAGGAGAGTTCTTATCACTCTGGAAGTAGACTGAGAAGTACACACTTCATGGTTTATTTGATGCTCAATCTCTGGTTAGGGTTGGAGCCCTAAATGGGGGAGGTTCTGAATCCTGACATCATTCTAGGTAAGAATCAGGGATCAAACTTTAGAATAAAAAGTTCTATTAGCAAATTGGAAATCACACACACACATACTGAAATGGGCCATTTTATAACAGCTGATATTATGCTGTTTTAAAAGAAAGTAATTGGCAATTAAATTCTTTAGTTTAATTAGCACTGGAGTGTCACTCAAATTCCCATACATAGAGTGTAACTAAGAATTTTCATTTGCAGCTCAGCTGTGGATTTTTTTTAAGTGTCCTTGCTTTAAGGAAGATGATAGACTGTACAGGCATACCTGCAAGGCGCTGCAGGCTTGGTTCCAGACCACTGCAATAAGGCGAGTCAAATGAACTTTTTGGTTTCCCAGCACATAATGAAAGTTGTGTTTACCCTGTTTATATACTGTGGTCTATTAAAGTGCAGTAGCATTACACTAAAAAAAAACAGACTTACCATCATTAAAAAATACTTTATTGCTAAAAAATGCTACTGTCTGAGCTTTCAGTGAGTCATGATGGCTTTGCTGATGGAAGGTCTTGCCTTCGTGTTTAATGCCTGCTGACTGATGAGGGTGGTGGTTGCTGAAGGTTGGCACGGCCATTTCTTGAAGTCTGCTACATTGACTGACTCTTCCTTTCGTGAACAGTTTTTCTGTAGCATGTGATGTTGTTTGATAGCATTTTACCCACAGTAGAAATTCTTTCAAAATTTGAGTCAATCCTCTCAAACCTTGTTGCTGCTCTGTCAACTAAGTTTATGTCGTATTCTAAATCCTCTGCTGTCATTTCAGTGTTCTTCACAACATCTTCACCAGGAGTAGTTTCCACTTCAAGAAGCCACTTTCTTTGCTTATCCATAAGAAACAACTCCTTGTCCGTTCAAGTTTATCGTGCGATTACAGTAATTCAGTCACATCTTCAGGCTTCACTTTTAATTCTAGTTCTCTTGCTCTTTGTACCACATCTGCAGTTACTCCCTCCACTGAAGTCGTGAGCCCCTCAAAGTCACCCACGAGAGCTGGAATCAACTTCCAAACTCCTGTTCATGTTGACATTCCTAGGAATCACACATGTTCTTCATGGAACCGAGAATGGTGAATTCTTTCCAGAAGGAATTCAATACACTTTGCCCAGATCCATCAGAGGAATCCCTATCTATGGCAGCTAGAGCCTTTAAAATATACTTCTTAAATAATTAAGACTTGAAAATTGAAATGACTTCTTGATCCACAGGTGACAGAATGGATATTGTGTTAGTGAGCATGAAAACAACCTTAATCTCATTGTATGTCTGCATCAGAGCTCTTAGTTGAGTAGGTGCACATTGTTAAGGAGCAGTAATATCTTAAAAGGAATCTTTGTTTCTGAACAGTAGATCTCAACAATGGACTTAAAATATTCAGTAAACCATGTTGTAAATAGATGCGCTGTCACCCAGGCTTTGTTATTCCACTGATAGAGCACAGGCAGAAAAGGTTTAGCATAATTCTTAAGGGCCCTAGGATTTTTGGAATGGTAAGTGAGCATGGGCTTCAAGTTAGTCATCAGCTGCCCTAACTCCTAGCATGAGATTCAGCCTGTCCTTTGAACCTTTGAAACCAGGTATTGATTTCTCCTCTCTAGCTATGACAATTCTAGATGGCACCCTCTTCCAATAGAAGGCTTGAAAATATTCATTAATGATCTTAGTTTGATCTTCTGGATAACTTGCTGCAGCTTCTAGGTCAGCACTTGCTACCTCATCTTGCATTTTTATGTTATGGAGAGGACTTCTCTCCTTAAAGAACCAACCTCTGCTAGCTTCAAACTTTTCTTCTGCAACTTCCTTCCCTCTCTCAGACTTCTGAGAGTTAGGATTTTTCTGTGGATTATGCTTTGGCTTAAGGAAATGTGGCTGGTTTGATCTTCTATCCAGAACACTAAAACTTTCTCCTACCAGCAATAAGGCTGTTTCACTTTCTTATCATTTGTGTGTTCACTGGAGTAGCACTTTTAATTTCCTTCAAGAACTTTTCCTTTGCGTTCACAACTTGGCTGACTGGTGCAAGAGGCCCAGCTTTTAGCTTATCTTGACTTTCAACATGCCTTCCTCACTAAGCTTAATCATTTCTAGCTTTTGATTTAAGTTTAACTCTTCCTTGCACTTGAATACTCAGATACCATTGGAGGGTTATTGATTGACCTAATTTCAGTATTTTTGTGTCTCAGGGAACAGGGAGGCCTGAGGAGAGGGAGAGAGATGGGGGAATGACTGGAACACTCAACATTCATGGATCAAGTTCATCACCTTGTATGGACATGAATTATGGCATCCCAAAACAATTACAATAGTAACATTAAAGATCGCTGATCACAGATCATCATAATATAATAATATGAAAAAGTTTGAAATATGATAATTATCAAAATGTGACACAGAAACACAAAGTACGCAAATACTGTTAGAAAATCAGCTCCACAAGACTTGCTTGACGCAGGGTTGCCACAAACTCTCAATTTAGAAAATGTGCAAAATCTGCAAAGTGCAATAAAGTGAAGTGCAATGAAAAGAGGTACGCCTATAATTTCTTTCTTAATAAAAAGAAGAGAGGGAAGGAAGGAGGGAGGGAGAGGGGGAGGGAGAAAAGGGCATTTGCAGTGCTGTGGGAAATCAACTCAATGAGACCTGATGTTCTTTTTGGAAATGCCAAAATCTGCAGCAAACGTGTCTGATAAAATCTCCTTCAAAAAGAAAAGGCACTACCTTGCATCTCTGTGAACTCTTCCTGGTCTGTATATTAACTTCTCTTCAAAATAATTCCATGCCCCAAAGCAATTCCCTGCATGAACTGGTTTTACATTTACTTTCTTGTAAAAGAAAGTGGATGTTGCTTTCCCTGCTAAAGACACATCCCTATAGTTCACCCTGGTCAAGTCTGAGAGTCCCGTTTCCAAGGTCAGTCCTTCCTGCATGTGCCTGGGGAGGTGGGAAGGAACAGGACAAGTATGACAAGTTTGTCTGTTCCGCATTCCCTTCCTGTTTGCTCGTCTCTGCATCTTCACGGCAGCAACAGAGGGAGTCAAGTGAGCAGTAACCAGGCTGAACAGAGAGCTTGGGTATTTGGTGTGCTTGGGTAACCAGGGGCCGACAGGGGAATCCTTCCTTCCTTAGTCAAAGATTCCAGGTCAGAGAAGAGCAAAGGGACATGTGTTGGTGGATAAATTGTTTTGAAATAGGGAGATGTATGGACAGAAGGTCACATTTATCTGCAGACTCCTCAAAGTGGCTGCTGGCCAGGAATGATGACCTTTCAAAGACTTTAGAGAGATTCATTTCTTCAATATCCAACATCTCCATGTTGCATATAAACTTCCATAGACACAGATGTTTTCACAGTTGAGCATCTTTGGAAGAATTATTACAGCCTTCAGGAGGAGTTCATTTGGAAGGGAAGGTGGGTGGGGGATCATTTCAAAGTCTCTAGGCACTTAAAATAAGCACAGGACAACTGCCTTTAAAGACAGCACCTCAGTTGCCAGGGTCTGGGCCACAACAGGCCATTGTAGGACCCTGTGGACTAGAGGATCCAGACAGACCCACTGATTGTAGATCTTTGCATTACTTTGACTAGCATTAAGGGCAGCCAGAGGGAAGAAGGCAGTGCTGGGCTTTCCTACTTGGAAATATGAAAGATATTCTCTGGGCTATTACATCCTTTTAGTGAAGGCAATTCACATTCTTTTGGTGGTTTATCCTACTTATAATGATCAAATCCTAGAGTCAGAACTTCTAATGCAAACCACTTTTACAGCTGTAATTGGATCTAAGGCAAATGAAACCACCAAGTGGTCTTAGACTCCCTGGCAATGTTCAATCAGTACATGATATCGCCTATGAAAGTGATATCTTACTATTGATACTTCTCCCAAGAGCAGCACAAATTAGAGACATACTTGCATGACTGTGAAGCCTTGCAGACAGACAGTATGAGAGTAGGCCACTGCTAAAGTGGGGATTCTCAAACATAGGATGACGCACATTTCATTGTGGTCATTTAATGGAAACCCAATGAAAGTCCTCTGCTGGGTCGGGGGGTAAAAGAAGTTCTAACATTTAGGGAACCACATGAAATGTGGTTCTTAAGAAAATTCAAGAACTGATAATGTTAACAGCATCTGAAAGCAGACTTTGGGGGACTATGAGATACATGGTCACAAAGTGAAAACACATGGTCCTCCTGACTGCATCCACTGGGACAGGGCCCTGCTCTAAACGCCCCCACCCCACATACTGGGACAGGACCCTGCTCTAAGCACCACCCTCTGACACACACACACTGGGACAGGACCCTGCTCTAAGCAACCTCCCCCCCACACACACACCAGACTCAGAGGTTTGCAGATGATCTCTGAAGGTACAGAGGTCTCAGTCCTATCAAAGGATGGTTCAGTCCATAAATTTGAGCATGCAAAGACATAGAATTGCTATATTGACTGTACTTATATTTCATGTATTTTTAGATACGTATCCTGTGGTTTTTATATTCAGTGTAATTTCTGACTTTAGCACATCTCCAGTTGATCTCTATCCTCTCCTATCCCTGAGGTTCAGCTATAACTTCAGGATCTTACACAATGTGATGTCTATATCTGAAACATCTGGTCTACCTGCCATCAGCCTGAAAGGTTCCAGCTGAGACATCTACTGTCCTCCGTATAGTTGGTTCCTTCAAGCCTGAACTCTCTGTTGCTTCCATACCACACTTGAGATGTGGGAAATTTTGCCAGGTTGCCCTTGGTCCTCTGCCTAGACATGCAGTATGGCCACTTCTCTCTGAAGTCTTGCTGTCTCTTAAAAAAGCTTTGCCAATAAGTGGGGTGAGTCTCCCTCCTGCACGGAAAGAAGTCCTGCCTGTTTCTTCACCTTTAAACCTTACTTTCCCTATCTGTGCAATGGGAAGAATAATAACTATGATAAATACATAATATTAGCATTTTAAAGCATCATTATTAGTGGATAGGTTTGAATGGTCACAGATGGAAGCAAAAAACATGGCCTCACATTAATTTATATGAGGGACTCATTAATGCTATGGCAGTAAAATCCTTTTATATTCAAAATATATCACTGGAATTTCTAGCAATTATACTACTTACTACAAATTCCTGGGTGCATCTATGGTCCTCCATAACCCTTTAATTTTTAACTTTCCACTGAATTATACTATATATTATATGAAAAAGTGCAAGTAAGTATAGAGCTCAGACATACTCATGTAATCAACAGAACAAGAAAACAGAACATAACTAGCCTCACAAAACTTCCCCTCAGGCTTTTGTCCCATCACTACCCACCCTCCCAGGGTAGCTGTGTGTCTTGCCAGTGGGTTTCAGCTTGGGGTAAGTTCACTATGGTTTCAGTGAGATTGAGAAATGACAACGGAATGTTCTTGGGGTAAAAGGGTTTATACCTGGCTTTATTCTCCCAGTGGAAGGCCTAACACTAGAATCACATCTGCATCTAACAGTCTGCAGGCCTATAATTCTCCTCCATCTCTGCTTCCACCCAGAGAACTGGGCAGAGCTCTTTATATAGTCAATAATAGCTTATTGCCTGTGGGTATAGAATCAGTAGCCTAGCACTAGGCCAATTACATCATCACGTCGTTTAGGATCAGGTGAGGATCCTGGCCATAGGAACTTTCAATTTCCCCACACTGTGATCTTGATTTCAAACATTATAGGTTAGTTTAGCCATCTTTATATTTTATGTAAGTGGAATCATGCACTTTTAACTTTTGGGGTCTGGCTAATTTTGCTCTATGTTATATTTGTGAGTTTCAAACAAATTTTGTGTATAGTTGTACACCATTCAGTCTCATTGCATACTGTTTTAAATTATACCTCAGCTTATTTGTTTTCATTTTAGAGCATTTACAAGTGACCACCCCGGGTTTGGTGCTCCCACTAGATGAGCCTGTGAGATATTTGAGGGCACAGTCATCATGATTCAGAAGTCTCTTCTCACATGGGTGGTTCTGGGTGTGTGTAGCCTGATGAATCAGAAGTATTTCCTTGACCCTTGAAGAGTCTCACAGTATATATTTCATTTGCATGAATCTTCCTGACCTGTCTCAGAGCATGGCCATGCACAGTGATCTCGGCTCCTACACAAAGGAGCTCTACAGCTTTGATGAAGCCTTTGCAACATGATGACTGGTAAATGACATCAACTTTTACGTGATGCCTAGGTGGTGACATGTATACCCTAGGAGCTTACACGTGCTACCTTGTTTAGCCTCACAAAATCCTGTGCCATGGGTAATGATTTAGTCTTTTTTTAGCTGATTTAATGTCTACTATTGAGTGTCTACTGTGTCAACCACCCAGAGCTGTAGCAGCACCCAGAGAGCTCACTGTTGGGTGGATGAAACGTAAGGATAAATAAAGGTGGAGAAGTACCGGGAGAGGTGTGAACAAGGGCAGTGTGGAAAAATTTAGAAGAACTGTGGGGTCAGAAAAGGATTCCAAGTAAAAGTGACCTTATTCTTCCCATTCCCACATTTCTCATTCATGGCCAACAGAAGTTAAATAGCATGTCCAAGACCCCAAATCTAAGAAGCTTGGAGCAGGAAATAGAACCCTCATCACTGCACTCCGAAGTGGCCTCTGCTTATCCCTTCTATGTGTGCTGCTTACCTCCTAGAGAGCCGTCCTCTCCCAGCTTGTCACATCCTCTCCACTGACAGAGTCCAGGGGTGGAAGAAGGGGAAGGATAATGTGGCCCTAGGAGGGGAGAAAACAAAGCCTTGAGAAGAAGGAGTTAAAATAAAGACTGAAGCAGTGATGGAGCCCCATAGATTTATAAACAACTTCCCTTCTCATTTTGAATGTCAGAAAGAGGATCCTGAAAGCCCATTATGTCATATGAAGTTGCCCATGACACTTCAGATAAAATTTTAAAAATAATGATGGCAAATCCCTCTATATGGTTTAGAATTGCAACTGGAAAAAGGGAAGGACTAGATTTTGAATTGGATCAGCCTACAAACATATACTCTTCATTGTTTTTATTTTCTGACTTTAGGAATAACAGTGCTTATTAGAAAAATGTCAAGGAAGTTTAGTGTAGAATCTTTCAGACTCTCCTTCTCTTTCATATGTATGTGTGATACTCATTTATATGTATGACCAAGACAGTATAGATCTCTCTAGATACAATGTCTTGGTCAATAAAGCAGAAAATCTGTCTGACATCTATTTCAAACCATGGCATATGAATCACAGAAAGCATGGAACTGGCAGTGGTCTCAGCCCCATAGGTGATGTCATGGAGATGATAATCTCCAAATTGCCTCTAATCCTATAATGACTTCCAAACCACATGTTACACCACACGTGACAACCCAATTACTAATACCACCATTTTCATGTATGCAAAGGACAGCTAGCTTTTCAGTCCTGTGATTACATGAATGCACAACTACAAATTAACTTGCAATTTTGGTGCAATATGAGGAAAGTGCCATTCTTATTACATTCCAGAGAAAAACCATAACCAAACAGCCATGGTGAAAGTTGAGTGTCATCCTAGCGTACTTGTCAGTCAGCAAGGCAAATGTGTCTCCAAGGCCCCTAGCTGTTCTCTGAGGTAGGAAACCTCTTCGTGGGTCTTTATTAGTGAAGAGGCTAACAAGGACCCACAGGCCTTAGAATTCCAAGGCACAAAACTAGAGAAGTATAGACTTTAAAGTTCCCCAACTCTGATAATCAGAATAAAAAAGTGGTGGGGGGAAAATCTACAGATGTTGTCATGCTCAGAATGATGACATGAAGTTATTCTTCGCTGGGCCTTATGGATTATATAGTTCAGCCAAGACCTGGAGAAGAGGGAGGGCTCACGTGGCCAGGTAGAGCTCAGCATCAGCCCATGACTCTGGACTTACAGCGTCAACCAGAAGGCAGACAAGACAGGTTGAAAGACAGTGACCAAGTTTTGAAAAGAATGGGAAGGAAAGGATCCTCAACAGGCCAGCGGCTCCTCCAGGGTACAGCCCCTGAGCATCAGGATGGCTCTCACATAGATTCTGCCACCCTCTTCTCTGCCTGCCTGTTCAATTTAACCATTTCACATACTCTTCTTTCGGCGTCATACTTTTCCAGCCACTCTCTACTTTCACCTTCACTTTGTCTCACCTGTTATGGCTTCTCCATGGAATCTTCCCCTTTGTCATCCCCAGGCATGTCTGCCCATTCCTTCTCCTGGGCCCCTGCTTCACCCCAGATACAGCATCTCCCCCATATTGAACTGTAAGGATACACTCACCTCCCCTAGAATATGGTCAGTTCCCCAAGACCACAGCTGTATTTTACTTGTCTTTGTATTCACACAATTTCTGGCACATGGGAAGCATTCAATAATTATTTGTTGAATGAATGAATGGTTGAATAAAAATAGTTAGATGATAGATAGATAAAGGAACTAATCTCACGTTCCCTTCATGTATCTTGGCCAGCTTCAAAGTCAAGTGGGAACACTGCCTTTCCACAGTCATCTAGTCTAGAACCTTCTTATTCTGAAAAGAATGTCAGGAGCATGACATAGGCTATAGGACTGCATATATCCTGTCTAGATTTCAACATGTTCTTCTCTCTTAAAAAAATATAGTGGCCCTCTGGTTGCATCAAGGGTCTGTGTTCTTTGCATAGTGGGTGTGTAAAAATAGATTTAAACTAGAGATGGATGGCCCCAGATGGATGTGGTTGGGGTGTGGAAAAACATCTTGAACTATTTTTCAAACATTTCAGTTTCGGCAAAAACCAAAACATGTTTTGCCAATCACTTTCCCTTAATTTTAAGAGCCATGGATTTCAAAGGAAATTTAATCTGAATGTTTCTACTTCATTTACTCCATCTCTTCAAAATGTTCTCCTGAAGAAGTAAACTGATGTCCTAGAAGTTTAAAGGAACTTTTATAGTTTGTTGGTTTCTTTTAAACAACCAGCCACTTAACAATTTGGGAGGGAATCAAAAAGCCCTAAATACTTGAAGTAAAAGGAAAAAAAAGTGCAAATTTGTTTAAGTTTGAATCTAGGAAGGTGGCAACATATTTCTCTTGCTGAAACAAAGGAGACATGGTTAAAATTAAAAATTAAGGGAAATGTAATTGATTAGAAAGTGGATACATTCTACATGAGCAGTGGACAAAAACGCTAGGGATTATTACAGATACTGATTCATCTGTAATAGACATCATTACAGATCATGGTTCATTTGTTCACTTTGTTTAATTTTTGAAGGAGTATGAGTGTGTGTTGTCAGTAGCTCCTTAATTATATTCACATGACCATGGCAGGAAAATCCTAACGATGCTTTAAGGGGAAAGAATCAGCAGAATTGTAGGTGCACAGCTCCCGCTTAAGCTCCTTAAAATATGCCGACTGCCCCCTGCCCGGTACTCCCTATCCTATTGTTAGTGACACTGGCGTGGAGTCGCCACCAGTCCGCTTCCTGGTTTGTTTATGCAGGGGTGTGTGCTCCCCACAGACCTTACCTGATATCCTTTTATTCCACCAGATCCTTCCATTGTGTAAGTTACAAGCCGGGAACAGCTTAGGCCCCTGGGGCATGTGTCTTCATTCTTCGGAGTCACTAGGGGAAATCTCGTGCACAGCAGAAATCCAGTCAACACCCTTGTTCCCAAGAGTTAATACACTGTTTGACACCACTGTGGCCAGCAGAAGAATTAGTCCATCTCTCCCAGACCACCCACACTACGAATAGCTAATAACTAACACATGGGGAGACCATGGCTAATGATATCCCTGGGTTCAGTGGTTCGTTGGGTTTTCTTTCTTTCTTCCCCCCGCCCCCCCCCTCCACCATTCATTAGCGTTCGCTCATTCCGTTAATAACCACTGAGTGCCCATTGATGCCAGGGGCTCTGCTGGGCATTTTGGGGAGTCACAAAGGTGAAGGAACTGTAGGCGTGCTGTCGAGAAGCACAGAGAATGAACTGACCTGTTGGTGCTTTCATTCATGCTCTGCTTGCTCCATCAAATACATTTTTAAATCAGGATACAGTTTTAAATCAGTCACTTCTACATTTGGAGAGAAACCCAAATGGGGAGGCCCAGTCAGCCTCCCAAAGGAGAGACCTGCTCAGTTGCCTCACAGGACCAGTCACAAGCCGGCGAGGAGATCTCATCAGCAGGTACATCGCATAGAGTGGCTCGGGGGGGGGGGGGGGGGGGGGGGGGAATGAAAGGCTGGAGGCAATTCCTGAGTACCTTCTGCAACACCGTAGGAGTGCTGGGAACAACATGAATCACGGACTCCTAGAAAAGCTGAGAAAACCTCCAAATGAGAACTGATCATAGAGTTTCCCCCATCAATCAGTACATCTGTCCTGAAACCTGAAGTCTTTGACTTCTAAGAGCTTTCCAGCCCTACTCCTGCCACATTAACTTGCCTCCCAAACGAAGATTCTAAGAACCACACGTTTTTAATTATCCAAAGTAAAGGCTGATGAATGATTCATACAACTAATCTAAACTTGGGCCAGGTTAAAATAATACTGTGTAATAACTTATATTTATATAGCTCATAAGAGCACTTTCTTCAGAGCTTAAAGTAGTTTTCAGATACTATCTCGTCTCTTCTCATAACATCCCTGTGAAATAGACATGGTAAGGGTCTTTCCTTCCATGGAAGGGGGAATAAGGGGCCAGAAAGTTTCAGACCCAAGTCCATGATCACAGAGGATGGAAGACAAAAACCCAAAGCACATCGACACTTAGGAGAGAAGTCACACCCACAATCTGGAAATTAGGGGACCGTGGCATTGACAAAACAGGCTTCGTTCCTGGGGGCAAATGACCACATTAGTGGTTGGAGTTGGGGCATCAACAGCTGTAGGCCATAACGTTCCCTTTGTCTTGGTGGCCTTTGGGGGCATCAGAGGTACTTAGGGGATGAGATACCGAAGACAAGAAACTCTGAGTCATACTCATGGCCCATCAGCTCTGATATTCTTCCTGGGGAAGTCAACGGTTGGTCAGGTTGCTCCATCAAATACATTTTTAAATACATTTTTAAATCAGGATACAGTCCTGCACTTGGGGAAGTGCAGGACGGTTGGTCAGTACGCCCACTGCAGGAGACGTCAGTGCCCTTCGTAGCTCCCTTGGGCCTGAACAGTTTAGTCTGTCACTGTGTGTACCTCTGGTTGGGGTCTTTCTCTCAGGTCCTGGAAAAAAGGTTTCTTGCCCACCCAGGCAGGCTGGAAGTGCTGAGCGTCAGCTTCCTCCTGAGTGGAGCTGCGTGTGAATGTCTGAGCTCCTCCTCTGCGAGGGGCCGCTGGGGAGGGTCCCTCACGCTTCCTAGAACCCCCCGGGGAATGAAGCTTCACACTCCCAGAGGGGTCACCAGCTGGACAGCATTTACTTTAGAGCTGCCTTCCCATCCCTGTCTCATTTCCCAATGGACAGCTTGCCCAGAATTCCAGGCAACGATGATCCTCTCTGACGTCATGCTCGATGGCCCCAGGACTATTCGTGGAGCCACGACCGTGGACCATGCCTCCCTACAAACCTACGTCTGTCCCTCCCCCAGGGTGTCAGTCTCCCCAAGTTCCTCACACACCAGAATCAGGGGTCATTGTTAAGTCTGGGACAGAACTTGAGCAAACAGGAATAAAAGTAGACGTGCTCTGAAAATCTGAAAATCATCTCAAACTTTGTCTTTTTTTTAATGCCTGATTCAGGACTGATTCAGGAAGTTAGAAATAAGTGGAAGTTTGAAATCCACACTCTCATTCTTTATTGTAGTTTAGGTTAATTTTTTAATGCACCTGTTGTCTGGCCAGTGGCACATCGGAGAGATGCAGTACTGTTTGAATTTGTTTTCTTAGGTATGTCAGCCATATGCAGTACCCGTACATATGTAAGTCAGTGTGATGAGTGTATTTGCCCCCTAGTGGCTTAGCAGTTATTTGCAGAATGCAAATTCATTCATTCAGTCACTCTGTCAGTCAGTCAAGTAAGTATAGAGCCTTTTTTTTGTTCCAGACACAGTGCTAGGGGCTGACAAAATAAACACCTGGTGGTCCCTGACCTCACAGAACTTATAGTTTTGAGAGGGAAAGATATATGAAAGCAAATTAATACTAATAATCATATAATTAAATTGTGATCATACAAGGGAAAGCAATGAGATGCTGCGAGAGAAAAGGAGGACATACTTAATTGGAAGTGAGACAAGAGTCAGAGAAAGCCTCTCTAACAAGTGATATTTCAGGCTGACGTTTAAAAGGCGAACAACTGGGCAAAATGTGGGGCAGGCTAATCATGGCAGGGGGACTAGCATATGTAGAGGTCCTGAGATGGGAAAGAGCTTGAAGCACATTTTCAGAGGAAATATAGCCTAGTGATTAAGGGCATGTAGTACAGATTCTGGCAGGCTGGATCCCAAAAGTCCTACTTCTGTTATTAGCTCTGTGACCCTGGGCCCAACACTTAACTTCTCTGTGCCTCCTCTGCAAAATGGGGATTGCAGTAAGAGTAAGTATCTTGCAGTGCTCAGCACTGTGCAACGGTTCAGAAGTGTTTTATTACCATTCAGAATAAGTGAGCTAAGTTGGCATAGAACTGGCCAAGTCTTAGGAGGCCATTTCCAGGATACACACACACACACACACACACACACACACACACACACATCTATGTCTCAATGCTTCATTCAACACTCAGTGTCCCTTAGAACCTCACCACTCTGAGCATGGTCTGAGGACCAGCAGCATGAGCATACTTGAAGCTATTAGAAAAGCCCCCCTAGGCCCTTGAATCAGAATCTGCATTTAACAAGGCCCCTGGGTGACTCATCTGCACCTTCACGGTTGAGAAGTGCTGCTCTGGAGGCCGCAAATGCCGTGGCCACTCAAGGTCCACATTCCACCACCACATCATCATGGAAAGTGCTACCAAGTGACATCCCTTTCCTATGCTGACTTCAGCACCTGGGGCAAACATGGAACCTAAGATCGGAAGGAGCAAAGATTCTCCTCCCTTGCACACAGGCACTGGGGACAGGCACCCAGCTGGATGCCCTGAGCACTGAACTGTAGAATAGCCAAGGAGGAAGCAGTACTTAGGGAGAGAGGGCGAAGGAATACAGCATTTCTTCTTTCTAACCCCCAGTTTTTATCTCATCTCTCTCTAAAGAAGTGACTAATAGGCCTTCCTTCTCTCATTTTTGTTCACCAGTAAAATAAAAGTTCTCTCTGCTCTCATCCATCTGAAACTTGTGATTAATATTAGTGTTGAAATGTACTCATGTGTTGATTAGGTTGCTATGAAAAATAAATGCTATTTGTTAAATAATGATAAATATTTGAAAAGCAACTCTGCTCTATGGAGCAAAACTAAAAAAGTATAACTTTATTTTTTTTTAACTCACAAGATTTTTTTAATCTGTGTTTTATAAATAGTCCATGACTTTGGGATGCTTCTAATATTATTTACAACACAGAGAACAAAATATAAAGGCTTACAAGCCGCTAGTATTATCTAAACATCAAGCAAGAATTTTTAGCACCATTTCCCTCTTAAATGTACAATTTAGATTGTGTCACATTTGCAATTACTTTGAACATTTCACACACACAACACAGAAGATTCTGATGTGACATTTCCTTTGATAACCTATTATGTTCATTGTGAATTCTACATCAAATCTCCTTGCCAAATAATATTGCACATTAGAGGTTTTCATTGTTTATTTGCAAAATAAATAAATAAGCCCACAGTAATCTCGAATGAAAACAAATCAAGGATGCATTCTTAATACATTTGCATTTTGTTGGATCATTTTTGTGATAAGATTTAGGTGCCCTTACTAGGGGGAATTGGCTGAAAAGTAATTTATCAGTTGGACAGGCCAGTTTCTTCTTTAGTCTTTTAAGCACATGTTTTAAATAACATCCATTTGATGGTGGGTCCCTACCTGTGTATTAAGGGCTCTCACTGGGAGTGATTGAAGGATTTCTATGAAGAGCTCTTGAGAAAGGATCCCTCTTTCTCACCGGGAAATAAATCCATGTCTTCACAGTAGAAAATAACTGAGTTCCAAATTGTTAAAATATTGAGTGTTCTCGACATTCTCCCCTGACCTCAGGCTGGAGTCTTTTGGAGCAGTGCAAAGGATGTGAGTGTGTGCAGGGGGCCTGAAGTTTGAAAGTCAGTCATTCATTTGCAAATGGACGTCATCATTCAGTTCAGGGGAATTGCAGGAAAAGGTGAGAACTCTATTAAAACCTAAAATGTAACCTAGAACATATTTGAGAAATCTTAAAAATGATAGTGTGGGGATGTTAAGAAATTTCTCCCAAGTCACACCATCTTATTCATAGAACTAGCTTTCTAACTGCTCATGCCTATAGAATAGTAGCTGCTTTACTGGGTTTGAAGTTTTGTGAGTGTGCCTCTAGCTTTAAGGAACTGATGCATGTCTCATTCATTTTTTATTCTTTTCACATCTGGCTCTAAGGGAATGCTCAATCGATGTTTGCTGAATGAATGAATCAATGGACAGATGGGATGGATGGAATGGATGGATAGATGGATGGATGGAGAGACAGCAGAGAAAGATAGATGGCTAGGTACTGTAATATCTCTACAACTAGTTTGAATTGTGGAAGATCAGAAGTAAGAAGAAATGGATAGAATATTATTTTAGACTGTATTTTTTTTTTCATGTAATAGAAACCCAATTCAAACTAGCCAGAGCAAAAAACAAAAAAAAACAAAAAAATACTATGGGTCATGTAACCGAAGTCCAAAGAGAGATCCTGCTCCAGGGAGGGTGGGATCGTGATGCCAGAATGCCAGCCACCCTGCGGGGCTGGGCTGTTCACTCTTTTCCTTTCTTGCCTGTTTTCCTCAATGTCATCTTCAATCCTGGGCAGTTTCAGGTTTATATGGTTTTTGTAGCACTTGCTCTCAAAAGGAGAAAGACCACCTCACTCTTGGTTTCTCTCTACTTCCATTCCTCACCTCCTTTCCTCATTTCCTTCCTGAGCACACACACAGATACACCACGATTCCTTAGAAGTGTGTAATGACCTTTGTAGAAGAGTATGAAAGCCTAAACTCATGGGCAATAAACTGAAAAAGGTAATTTTAAAATGTGTTTAGCAATCAAAATACAGGATTCTCTTGGGTAACAAAAGAGAAATTTTTATCTCAAGAATCCTTAACTATAATTTCACATTGTTATCCTCATTTTAAAGAAATAATGTAATGGCAATTGAAGCACAGAAAGCTTTAGTAACTTGCCTTATGTCACACTTACCTGGAGGTAAAATGCAAACCTGGGGAGGTCTGTCATCAAAGCCAGAGCTCCTGACCTTTCTGCTTGACTGCTAAGCTTATTTCCTCATCCGTAAAAATGGGGATAATAATAATACCTACCTTTAGGGTTGTTGGAAGGATTTTATGAATGAATACATAGGAAGTGCTTACAATAGTACCTAGCACACACAAGCATTCAACAAATGCCAGGAATTCTTATGTTCTTGAGCCTCCCTGGGATTGGGGAGGGGTGGAAGAGAAAGTAGGAAACCAAAACTTCATTAACCAAGTTCTAGTTAGTAGGGATCTAGCTCACTGATGTTGGACCACATGGAGTTGACAAATGTCAAACATTCCTCTGTAAGGTTTAATTTGGCACATGTTTAAGGCAGCTCTGGCGTTCATGATTTCTCACCCAGAGACTGAGCCTCTGAGAGCAGGCTCCCATAATTGGGGCTGCCTTTTCCTGCCAATCATAATGGAGATTCACCCTGCAGCTGAGTGTAATTTTAATTCTCTTATGGAAATTGCACAAGTTCCATGCGATAGAATTCCAAATGTTTTACTTTGTAGTTAAAAAAAAAAAATCCCAGAAAATAAACATGTAGGCTTCTTAGGAAAAACTTCAGACACTACAAGAATGTAGAGCATGTGAACTTTGGGCAAACAATAGGCTCTCAAACTGAGATTCCTCCTGTGTGTATCATACTCTCGTTCCCAGCCCCACGGAATGTGCCTGGAGGATTTCCACCTGTCCTTTCTGTCTGGTGAGAAACTTGCTCCATAGCTGGCATTAAATACCCACACAATCAACACAGCCACAATAAATGCAAACCTCCCTAGAGCCCCCCATTTCTTTTTCCACAAGAGGATGTATTTCTAATGTCACCAAGTTTTTTTTTATATTATAAATGATAATTAATTCCTGAGATGGAGACATAAGGGTTCCTAGCAATACAAAGATTACTAAAAACTTTGGGGCGTCTTTCTAAAGAGGGACACAAGCTGTTAACTGACATTGACATGTATTAGCAAAAGGCCAAAGTAGGTGTCTTGCTTTGTCGATTCAGCACAAAGGAGAGGATTCAAGCATTATGATAACAGGGCCATTCATGTTGCTATAGGCTATGGTTGTGTGTTCACACTTCCATAATAAACCTATTTTCAGGGGCTTATAATTCAACCGTAAAAATCTGCTCCATGCTCAAACTTGGCAGAACAAAATCTCAAGACTCTGAACACAGAATCCCTCCTTTACTTAAAATATTTTTTAAAGATGAGTTTTGGATGGGTTTACACTTGCCAAGTGCCAAAAATATTAGGGATTTGAGCAGCTATTTTCTTTTAGTTGATATCTAGAGACAGCTAATCCATTCCTACGTAAAGGAAGCTCCAGCTTTTTTGATCAGTTTTGCCTGAAAGATTGTCAAGTTAGAAAGAAGTTAAACACCAGTGTGGAATGAATTAGAGAGCATTAGACAATAATTAAACTGAAATTAGGGCATCATTTATTCATCAAGTCACCACTAAGAAAAGAATCCAATCCTCGTAGATACCTTTAAAATATTTAGATATCTTAAACACCTTTGCAAGTGGGAAGAGAAGGATGGAATTGCTTCTGCTCAGAGGGGTTTGCTGATGACAGTGACTGAATTTTAAGTGCCACTGGGCCCTGGGGTGGGGGCAGGGGATGGAGAGTGAAGCCGTTTCTGAAAGCTGCCTTCCACTTGTGTTGAGAAATGGAAGCAATGGCTCATTGTAGGAAGAATCTCCCAGCTCCATAGGATGACTTGGGTCCCAGAATTCCCACGGTCACGTGGGGCAAAATCAACAGGTGGTGACATATTCCTCTCTCCCTTCTATGAAGCTTATTGCCACAGACAACTGGGGCTTATCCCACTGGGGTGCTCTGTGGAACCGTGCAGAATGCGTTTCAGAATTGTCTCTCCAAGGAGGGAAGGCTGAGCCATTCATCCACTCAGAGAACTAACTTTTCCATATTTCTGGACTCCTAGGGTTTGGAGAAAGAGAAACAGAGAAGACAGAAAAATGAGACGGAACAGCCCTTAAAATGGGACACGGTCAGCACGTACAGGAACTGTCCACCACAGCTGCGGCTGAAGTTGGGGGGGCCTGAAGATGTGGTGAGGGGGGTGACCAACTTGCCCTAGTCTGCCGGGACTTTCCCATTGAAAGTCTTGCCTCCTGGAAACCTCTCAGCTGCAAGAAAACTGGGACAGTTGCCACACAGTGATGGAGGAACCGACTGTGTCTGCTAGCAGGGGATGAGATGCCCAGGGCCTTACTCCAGGACTGTAGACACTTCTGAAACTGTTTCCTAATAAGGATGGGTCCACTTAGCTGCAGGCTTTTTGTGAGCTGGGGCCTGCACTGAATTGCTGGGACAAAAGGCGATACCATTGGAGGAGGGGCTCCCCTTCTCCGCTCTTTCCCTGCGGTATTCAATCTGTAATCTAAACAAATGCCCCACAGATTCTAATGACTATTGATTTAGAAGAAAATCAAATTTCATCCTGCCCTTATGTCTCAATCACTCCTGTCCCCGTCTCTCCCTGGGGCTCAGTCCCTTCTTTCCTGGTGCTCCTTACCCCCAGGCCTCAAGTTGCCACTACAGCTCACGCCAAGCCCTGCGCAGGTCCCTCTGTTACCTGATGTGCACATTCAGTCACTTCCTCCATGAAGCCTTCCTGGCATGCTGTCCTCTAGAAGAACTGACCATCACTCTAGTCTTCCATCAGAGTCTTTGGACCCTTGCCTGTACATCTCTGCCCCTGAGACTGCTGCCTCCAGCACCTTGAAGGTGGGGATTGGGTCTCTCTAGCTCTTTTCACCAGATCCCGCTGTTCAGAGCACTCCATTCAAATGTGTGAGTCAACGACTGTGTGAACGCCCCTTCCCAAAGGCGGCCCGCCGGTTTCCTTTTCAAACCCATCTCAGGTCAGTGTATATTGGGACCAACACAGGTCAGAGGAGGTCAAGGACATTGGTATGATTCTGGGACCCATGAGTCTAAAAAAAAAAACGCCCTTGAGGCCTCTCTGAAAACTACCCTCAGCTATTCCTGTCTGGGATCTTCTAGAAATCGTGGGCTTTCCATCTCCGGAGGCTTTGCCAATTTTCACAGCCTCAGAGAGTGAGAGCGGAAGGGAGCCCTGCAGGGCTTCACAACCCCCTTCTTGTCTGGGTGGAAGAAACTGAGGCTCAGGGATGGGAAATGACTGCCTTCAGCTTGCAGCCGGAGAAGGTAGCAGGGCCACTACCTATTTAATCACAGCCCCATCCCTTTCCACAAAATGATGTGGAATCCCATAGGAACACAGGACTGAAGATGGCTGTCCAGGACCTGCTTCTTCAAGGGTGGTGCTGACTAGCAGCAGGGGCCTCGCCCTAAAGCTTGTTAGAAATGCAGAATCTCAGCCTCCATCCCAGCCCCACTGCGCCAGAATCTGCAAGTTAACAGCATGCCCAGGTGCTGTGTGTGCATGTAAAGTGTGAACAGAGCAAGTCCAGGGGAGCTCTAAGCATTGACTTAGACCCTCGGGGGATTACAATCACCTAGGGAACTTGAAAAGATATGGATGGTGCATCCCATCCCAGACAGGGTTCCCTGTCTGACTTCTTGGTCACTTGCATTGGTCCATGTCACAATAGAGCCGGTTGTTCATAAAGTGACTGATACCTAGCAGACTGGTGTGTGCAGAACCAGTTTATTTCGCACTCATGATGTGCCTTGCAGGTGTCATATTGGATCACATGTGCGTGTCCTCTGGTTGGGGTTACTATTGTTTTCTGGAAAAAGTTTTTTCTAACTCCTAGGTAGCTAGAATGGCACTGTCCTATAGGAACTCACTAGAACATTGGTGTGGAGGCGTTTTATCTTTGGTTTTAAATTTAGTGCTGTTGATTTCTTTGCTTTCAAAAATGCTATTTAAAGTAGATGGATTTCCGCAGAGAATCTTTAAATATTTTTGTGTAGAACCTTAAATCTTCTCATTATGTCTCTCTGCTTCCCTGGTGCCATTAATCATTGATACGATTATAGATTTATGACTTATCTTGAAACTAACGCAAAGAAAAGCTCATGTGCTGGAAAATACATACAGCGAGATGCAGCTGGAAGTGAAGTTAGGTAAAAATATCTCACTGGCTCGCTTACTCTTTCTCTGGTTCTTTCTTTGTTTCTGTCTTCACTTAGGGGTTTGCTGGTTGTCTTGTATGCACTTCCAGTTGTATGAACGTACAGAGAAAACCGTCCCTTCTGGTTGAGCTGAGAAAGTCCCCTCAGATGATTAACAGATGAGCACTAGAAAGTGTAGCATTTCAAAGCTGCCAAAACTTTGGAATATTTTACATTTTGGTGGATTCATCTGTTTCACAGCCATCATTCTCCTGGGGTGCTCCCCTCCGGGACATGTGCTTCTGGTTTGGTCTTTATTGGTTTTATTCTTTATTTCCACTCTTTCTTTACACAGGCTCATAGGAAATCATGACTGAAATCACATTCATAAAGTGGTGTATGATGTGAATTGAAACAAATATTCCCTTTCTTCTGAGGACGACACGAGTCTAAAAACAGTTTGGGGTGACTGATCATCTCACCACTGGTGTTTCTTTTGCTAGGTGTGGAGCGGGTGGCTGGGAAGGAGTCCTGATTAAAGACCATCTTCATTAAGCTCTGTGAGGCTCCAGAAGGTTCTAGGAAGTTAAAACTGTGGTAATATCCGTGTGACTGCCATTAGTTAGGCCCAAGTTGATAGATAGATTTTTGTTCAGTCCTATATCCAAGGAAAACCTTCTCCATTTCCTCTCCCCAACTAGAAATGCTTTAGGCCATATGGAAACCTGAGTCTTGAAACATATTCATTTGTGCTGAAGTAGTCATTTGTTTCAATGGCTTCCACAGAAAAGTCTGTGCTCTTTATGTGTGTGTACATGCCCTCCACAAATACAGCAGGCAGAGAAAAACTGCCGGGATTCCTACTGGGAACAGAGGACATGGGGAGAGAGATCCCTGATTACAGTGGGAACAGTTAAATAAAATGACTGTCCTAAATATTGCTGTGTGAGTGGAGGGTACAAAGCACCAATAAGGAGTACTGGGCCTTTAAAGTTTTCATGAGTATTGATGACAATCACTCAACTAAATTAATATGCTATTTAACTGATTCATTTGCCAGCAACAAGATGTTCATAGGTCCAAACTGTGCTGACCCTCCACCCCCGCCCCCCACACACAATTTATACATATATAAAATAGAAGTTGTACTTTGCTGTTCATCAGAATGCCTTTAAATGTCTCTGTTTCCCATTTTCCTGACTCCATCTACCTGGCATGCTGGCTTATGTGAATGTGCTACAGATTCCAAGGCACGAAGGTTGGAGGGCAGAGTGGGCAGGCATTGTACATGAAGATATGTGGGCTTTTATAAAATAAAATGCAGTGCTTAATTCCCTGTTTGTGGTGTTAGGTATTTAAATGGCTTCTCCCCCTTTTAGCACTGCCCCCCAGTCAGAAAGCTGCTCTGATTCTAAGTGGACAGTAGTGATGTTTCACGCAGATGTACACCCATGTGGCCACCACTCAGGTTATGACATAGAGCATTTCCAGCCCTTCATACCTTTTCCTGGTCACTATTCCTACTCAGAAGCAAAACACTGTTGTGACAGCTGTCACAATATCTACCACTATAAATTGGTTTTGAAAGGACAAGAAGCTAAATATCTTAGAAAGAAGCAACCGAAATAAATAAATTAATTAATAATGATAAGAGTAATAGAAGTCATTCATTGATCATTTACTATGTGCAGACTCTGTGCTGAGTTCTTTAACATCATAGTTTACTTTGTATCAACACTATGCTCAAAGTATTATCCCCATTTAATAGATCAGGAAATTTCAGCTCAGAGAAATTATGTAATTTACCCATGGTCATACAGTTAGTAGGGGATAAAGCCGAGATTTGAGCCTGGTTTATTTCTCCAAAGTTTGAGCCCTGAACCGCCATGCTATATTATCAAGAAGTATCACACTGGCTGGAGTTCTGATGGGTACAATATCATATTTTATCAGCCACAAGCCTGAAATATTAAATACTATTTCAAAATTCTAGGTCAAGCATGGATTAGGTTGACCATTTGAAATTAACAATACATGACTGTTTTTGATCTGTAAAATGGTAATTTATGTGGTTTAGTTTCATTCCTTAATAAACAACACATTTCATAAAGATATAAAACTAACCTCAACTAATTAAAATGCT
Organism: Manis pentadactyla; assembly: GCF_030020395.1. Lineage (NCBI taxonomy): Eukaryota > Metazoa > Chordata > Mammalia > Pholidota > Manidae > Manis > Manis pentadactyla. The sequence continues at coordinate 128,115,960 of NC_080026.1, read as the reverse complement.
TGATTAACTTGAATTATTGCTATTCATTCATTTATTTGTCTATGTGACACATTATCTATTTGACCCTCCTACATATCAAGCACTGTGAGAAGCATGGGAATACAGAAGTAAACAAAACCATTTATAATCTAGTATATCCACTTTTAATAGACAGGTGAAGTGGAAAAGATACCTTGGTGAATCAGAAATTTGCTCCTTAAGACAAAATCCCCTTCTCTATACCGAGGCTGTCTTAATTTTTATAATGGTCAACATCCTCAACCACCAGAGTCTCAATCTGGGATACTTGTTGTTCTGTGCTTCTAAGGTTAGAAAAGTGATCAATAGATTTTCTAAAAAACTGTCATAAAAGTTCTTCAACAAAAAATACCATCTATGGTGAAACTTCTGTTTATTTGAGGTTTTGTTGAATAGTATAAACAGTAGCTGAATGTTTTTTTCAAAAAGTACCTGAGTTCTTGACCCCAAACAATCAGATGTTATTTTGCATATAATTTGCATATTGTCAATAAAATACCCAAATTGACTGAGCAGTTTTCCTCCACCCCACCACCTGCCTTGTTTTCTTTGCTCTTTCTCTTTCTAATGTACTCACACAGCTTAGAAAAGAAAAAAATATGAATTGGGATTCTTTCAGGGGCATCCCTTAATAGATTTTATTTTTTAAGGTGGTTTTAGGTGCATGGCAAAATGAGATGGGAAGTACAGAGTTCCTATATACCCCTGCTCCCATGCATGCATAGCTTCCCTGATGGAGTTTTTTATTTGTAAAAATTTTGGCTTAGAAAAAAATTATGAAAGGAAGTATTGAAAATGTAGTTGTTTGAATGAAGATCACAATAATCCAGGCCATAGAAAAAAAATTAAAGCTATTCTGATTTATTTTATGAAATGAGAAAAAACTCATGTCTTATAAAATCGTACTAAAAGAGAAAACTATGGACTCAATTCCCTTGAGGTGCCAGATGCAATTGAATCCAGTAATACATTTAAAATGAATGCATCACAACTTGTTCATTCCAGCAATAGGAAGATGATCTAACATTCAGAAACCTGACATTACTTATTACATCAACAAATTAAAGGAGAAAATATGATACTAACATCTGATAAAATCTAACAGTCATTCTGAGCAACAAAAAAAGTTAGTAAAATACAAATAAAAGTAAATGATTTAAATATGGTAATTGTCATTTCCCACATACTTATAGCAACCATTACATTAAGTGGCAAAATACTGAAATCATTTACATCAAATAACCAAATGTTTATTATCCTCATTATTGTTGGAAATGATTTTACAAGTGTAGCTATTGTGATAAGATAAGAAAATGAAATAGTTGCTACACATGATGAAAAATGAAGAGATAAAGCTGTTCTTTATGTACATCTAATATGAGTATTTATGTAGAAAATAGAAGATATTCTACTAAAAAAACCTTTTCAAGTTAATTAAAGAATTTTCTAACATGACTGGATGTAAGACACATCTGCAAATGTCAATAACTTTAAAATTAATGGGTAAAATTTTAAGAAAAATTGTTTGTATAGTTTCAAAGCATTTTGCCCAAGAAATTTATTAATTACAAAGGGAAAGATGGAACTTTATTTTAGAGCAACCCAGTAGAAGCCGCTTTAACCTAGCAACCAGTGTCAGTATCACCAGTGATAAGGCATCATGAACCCTTTTGGTATTAGGAACCAAGAAGGATACACAACATTATTTTTCTTGTGTTTCTGCCAAAAATGGCACTGCTTCCTCTGAGTCTATGTATATTCTGATATCAGGTTGCTTCTCTCCACACACCAAGTTTGTGAAAAGGGGTGCTGCTTGAAACTATGCCCACTGGGAGGATTTCCCCTTCCATTGTTTTCAGGCTCACCTCCGAGTGAGAGTCCAGTGTGGCAGCATTCATTGTTAGCTTGCCACAACCCACCGAACCGACCCATCTGTGAGCCCCAGAATCAGGCCTTCCTCCCCCATCCTCTGGTCATAGGAAACCTCCCATGTGGCCATAGGTGTGAGCAGGGGAGAGGTGAGTAGCTGGGGAGTTTGTACTTCATTTCCCATCAGTCTCCTAGAGAACGACAATTCCCTGGCACTTCAAGAAGGATGCCAGACTGGGAGAACTTACACAGGGAGGCTGCAGGGATGTGGGCCAGCACCAAGAGTCTGCCACACTAGCAAAAACCAGTTACAAATAGAAATGGAAAAACTCCTATTCACCATATTAACCTAGAATAAATTTAATAACAAAGGCATAGAGCCTATATAAAGAAAGCTATAAAATCTTATTAAAGATCTTAAAATAAGACCTCCAAAACGGGGAAACATATCATATTCCTAATATAGGAAAGCTTAATACCATAAAAATATCAGTCCTCAAATTAAATTAGAAATGCAATGCAATACAATTCAGCATCCCAGGGCTTCTTTTTTTGGTAGGGATGGGGGTAGTGCTGGGAGTACATGAAACTATTTTGAAGTTTATATACAGTAATAACTATCTGAGAATGACCAAGAGGAGTTTGAAAGAGAGAGAGATTTGGAGAACTTCCTTTACAAAATAATGAAACTCCTATTATCCTATATAACATATATGTGTGTGTATGCATCATGTATTATATTACATTATAATCTAAACAATATGTCACTGACAGAAGAATAAATTAATAGATCAAGAACAAAATAGAGGATCAGAAATAGATCACAGTTTCTAAGGGACCATAATACACGTCAGAGGTGGCCCTTTGGTTCAAGGCGTAGAGGATAGTTCATATACAAAATGGAGCAGGAATAACTGGTTGGCTGTTGGGGAGGGTGTAAGTGCTAGATCTCAAACCTCACATCATAAACAAAAATAAATTCCAGATGGAATATTAAAAAATTATGAGTTTGGGGAAAGTTCAGTACTTTCCACCTTAGAAGCAGGTGCCCTGGGTTCTGTCCTCGGGGAGGGAGAAGCAAGCACCTCACTGAGCGGCAGGCTCTGGTGGTCCTCCATCCCTTGGCCAACACCAGTGACTGAGATCTCAGAGTGGGTCCCGGAGCACTTTTCCAAAGTAAGCCTGGCCCCACCCCGGGACAGAGCATCGTTTCATCTCAGTTCCTCCGCGTTAAGGCTTTGTATGCCTTGGAATGTCACTCTGTGTCTCTGGATCTCAATTTCCTCACCTGGAGAAGATTGTAAACATTAAGTGGGAAGACAAAGGCAATACACTTAAGAAAACTCTTGGCACATAGTAAGCTCCCAATAAATGTTAATTATTATTTTTACTATTATTTTCCTTACTAGAGTCCTTATTTTCCTCTGTCAAGATATCAAGTGAAACCAACTGGTCACTGCCAGAAAACATCGTCCCCACAACATTCTGGACATCAGCTGCTTCTCGTCTCTTCATTAATGCCCAGGCTGTGAGCCCAAAAGAAACAGCTAAAGTGACGGGTCACGACTGCATTCACCCTGAATAGCACCTGCTTTCTAGTACTTATTCTAGGTATGATTATTGTTCTGCCAGCTCCATGACTTCAACACATGGCTATTTATTTTCCCTTATACTTTTTTCAGAAGCTGTTACCTCACTCTTTAGTGAAAATCTAACCTAACTAGGTCTACTTGTAGCCTACCATTTGCTAATGCATCTTTTTCTGTTAAAGAATTTTTCTCCACTCACTTAGAGAGGTAAGAAACCGAGGCTGGCTTGACCCTATCAAGCTAGACTAATCCCCTATCATATTGTTCTCTTTTAATTAGATCTCCCAACAGTTTTCCCAGTTCCAAGCTGACACTCCTCAGGGATCTGTGAGATTTGAAAAAGATTTTCCATAAGGTAATCTTAGAGAAGCAGAAATCCTGAAACACATCTGCTTTTGCCCTGTAACTGCAGAGCTTGCCCTGATGAGACACCAACTCTGGCCCCTGCCCTACCCCAGACTTCCTCCTGGCCAGATCTGAGGCCGTTCGAAGGGTGCCCATCCTTAACACTGCATTAGGAGGGCTCCCAGGGAAGGTGACGTGCGCGCACAGGCTCCGTGACTCAGTTCTTTACATGTATATAGAGCATTAAGCTGAGCATTTGAAGTGCCTCGATTTTTTTGAATAACTTTTTATTTTTAAATTGTTTGATTCAGAAGAAGTTGCAAAAAATAGTAGAGAGTTCCCATGTACCTTTCACCCAGCTTCCCCCAACGATAAAATCTTACATTACCACAGCATATGGTCGAAACCTGGAAACTGGCTTTGGTGTAATGTATCACCCCAGACCCCAGCCTTGTCAGATTTCACCCGAGTCCCTCACATTTGACTCTGGCTCCTCAGTCGTTCTGTGTAACTTGGGGAAGAACCCTCGCATTTCTCTGCTGCAGCGCACTTCTCTGTAAAATGGAGACAATAATCGTACCTACATCACAGGATTATTGTGAGAATTAAACAAGATTGGTTATTATTACTTGTGAACCTTAAAACTACCGTAGGAGGTAGAGAGTGTGGGAGACTGTTTGCAAAACTGGCTACCACTACCCTCCTTCCTGAGAGACTTTGTATTTCTTTAGGGGTTGGAGTTCATCCCTCCACCCCTTGAATCTGGGGGTTTGGCTGTGGGAGACTTGCTCTGACCAGTTGAATATAGCAGAAGTTGACAATGTACCAATTTGGAGTCAGGTCTGTAGTATTTCTCTGAATACTGCTTCCTCCGTATGAGCAAGCCCAGCCTAGCCTGCCTCATGGAGGGAGACATATGACCCACGTCCCATGTCACCCCAGCAGCTCAACCCCAGAGGCAGAGCTGACTATAGACGTGTGTAGGGAGCCAGCTGAGACCAGAACAAGGATTCAACTGAGCCCAGCCTGAACTTCCAACTCATGTTGGAAAATGTGGGCTAAAGAAATGGTTGTTGCTCACCACCTAATTTTCAGGGGTTGTTATTGCAGCTATATATAGATAACTGATACAAGAAATATCATGAGCATACATCTGAGCCTGGTTTCACACTCTGGTTTGATTCCAAAACAGTGTGCTTTTCCCTGAAGGAAAAAAATCTTTTTCTTTCTTCTGTCCTCACCCTCATTGGTGTGTCATGCTAAACTGACTCAATAATGATACATTATAAAATGGTTCTCACTCTTCTCCTTTTCTCTGCCAATCTATAATGAATTTTACATTCAAAGTTGATAATATGGACATTTATGTATATGCACACACACACAAAGATTTGACATTTTATTCATTTAAAATGAAAACACTCAAATTTGAGTTTTGAAGGAAATTCTAAGTTTTCTCCACATCTTCATCTATTAAAATATCCTAGCTAATGGACAGTGACTGTAAAGGGGTTTATAGGGGGGACCTGGTATAGGGGAGAGCCTAGTAAACATAATATTCGTCATGTAAGTATAGATTAATGATAACAACAACAAAAAAGCAGTTCCTGTGTGGAGACCTCCAATGAGTTCTACACAATGGTATAAAGGGCATATAAAAGCGTAGGCAAAGGATCTGTTTGTGTTTATACAGAGGATCAAAGCCTAATTTGGCTACCCCGAAAATGAACTAAGATATGATATGAAAAAGAACTTCCAACATCAGCACTCTCGGGAAGACTCATGCCAGAAGATGATCATCAAAAAACCCCAACAAAGATCCACATGCTGCTACAGCTGTAGATGCACTCATCCCACCAGTTCCTGGACTTGCCATGGGAATGAAGAAGGAGATATCTAAGCTGGCCTGTGCATACAGTAAAACAACAAATTTGACTGGATCTATACTGTTGGAACTCAACCAAGAATTAGAAGAAGTGCAAATTGTAGCGCTCCAAAATCTTACAACTACAGACTATTTACTGTTAAAAGAACATATGGGATGTGAACAGTCCCCAGGAATGGGTTGTTTTAATTTGTCTGATTTCTCTCAGACTGTTCAAGTTCAGTTGGACAATATCCACCTATCATAGATAAGTTTTCACATATGCCTAAGGTGTCTAACTGGTTTTCTTGGTTTCACTGGAGATGGCTGGTAATTACAGGTATGCTTTGGTTATGTAACTATACTCCTATTATGTTAATGTGTGTGTGCAATTTAAGTAGTAGTTTAAAACCTCTCCATGCTGAAGTTACTCTACAAGAAGATATGTCAAAGAAATAATCAATCTTCCCATGTTTTCTTCCACCTGCTACTTCTATAGCTTTTCTTCTTCCTTCCAAATTACAACCCTTAAACAGAATTCGTGCCTCATATCGAATTTACCAAGTATCATAATTCTTCCAAGTGGTAAAGATACCTCAAGACAAATGCTGGGCATAGAAGCCACAGGGCATAAATATGCAAAGAAGTAAAAAGCTAACCTTTTCAAACAATAAGGCTTCTCTCTCACTTACCAATTTTACATTTCCCTGTATGGCTCCAGAAGATGACTGGTTAGCCAGAGACGGCTAAGATTCCTCAAGGGAGGAACAACCTAAGACAGGCACAGTCGCAGGGGGGCCATCTGGTGAGAAAATGGGGATCAACAGAGGTGAGGCTTAGAACCTCACCCCCCCGTTCTGAGAGAAATCTTCTGCATACGTGGATGTTTTATTGCTCTTGTCTAGCTTGGATTAACACATAGTCTACAGGCACACACCAGATCATCTACATTTGCTCTCTTACAACACTAAACTATGTTTTCTACCTTTATCTTGTATCTACCTACCACTTCAGCATTTTATTAAAAATAATAAAGAGAGAAATGTGGTATCCACATATAAATCAAGTATAAAAATCAAACGAATATTCATATTTGAACTGATTGTTTATAGTTCATAATGCATGAGCAAAACTGAAAGTTTCTGTGATGACTGCCCTTGTACTGTTCACCATGTAAGAACTTATTCACTATGTAAGAATTTGTTCTCCATGTGAGAACTTGTTCGTTATGCTTCAGAAGATTGGAGACTGACGAAAATTAGGCTTGGGGTGGATTAATAATTGTGCATTGTGCATTGACTCCCCTATACAGAATTTTATTGTTGTTAACAACCATTTGATCAATAAATATGAGAGATGCCCTCACAAAAAAAAAAAAAAAATCCTAATAGCAACTGGTTTATACCTCCACATAGGAATAAATGTCCTGGGAACTCTCCACTACAGTTATTTTTTGAATATTCTGGAATGCTGGGTAGAAGTCAATTTATGTCCTGAGAAAAAAATAAAAGGTATAAAATCTTAAGCGTTGTCAGTAATTGTTAGTCCTAAGAACACCATGACGAATTTTTTATTTTTCAGAGGAGGGCAATGGGGTGAATGTGTTGACATCAATATATTAATGTAAATGAGAGAAATGTGTGAGACTGTAGGAGAGGAAAGGTGTGACTGTGCTGCCCTGGAGTGTACCTTTAAAGAAGCCAGACATAGTGGGTGTGAAGTGTTCGGGAAAAGGACGCAGACAACTTGAGCATGGTTAAGTTTTATCTTTCCATTGTGAAGAATACTCGATGATTTGTATACTGTTATCAAGTGGAGCCATGGACAAAATGGAAAATTGACATAGCCGTGTTCATCTTCTTTTGATAATCTAGCCATATAACCGTGTTTATGGCCGTTTTATAAGTTGTCACCTCCACTCCTGGAGGAGTGACAAATGTGCCTCTCGGCAAGCCACCTAAGCTTGTGTCCCAGTGAAGGAACTGGAGGGCAAAGAGCCAGCCCACTCTGTAGGGGGTCCTTCAGCCACAGTAGGAATTAGTGAAATTCTTCCCCAGAATGAATGAGAATGTCATGCCTCCAGGAAGAAACTGCTGCTGGTTTACCCAACATTTGCCTTGCCTATTTTCAGGCTAATGAAATCCTGATTTGTTGGGGGTAGCCATTTGCGACAAGATGAAAAAATCGTGTTTTCCAACCTACCCTGCAGCCAGGAATGGCCATGTGACTTAAGTTCTCAAAAATGATGTATGTAGGCTGAAATGATTAGGTAAGGCTTTTGCCATTTTCCTTCCTCCTTCTTCCTTCCTGGAATGTAGTCGTGATGGTTGGAACTGTTGCAATTGTTTAGTGTCTTGTCTCAAGTTCCCTCACCTAGTAGTTGAGCAATTAATTTAACTTACTGTGCTGAAATTTCTCATCTATAAAATCAAGATAACGACAGTATCTAGTCATAGACGGGATTAGCTACATAAGTGATGTTGCAGAATGATTGGATATATTGAATGTTTTGTCAAAGATAGGTGCATTTTATAGAAGTAAGAGTAGAGGTGATACTAGTAGTCAGTACAGTATTATTAACAGTAATGATTGCAACAATAAAGTGATCTGAGGGCCAAACTAGGAAACACTTAAAATGCTATTATGAGGAATTTGGCTTTTATTCTGTGTAAAGGGTATATACATTGAGTAATTTTAAACAGAGACTGACATGACTATATCCAAGTTATAAGAAAACTGGATGGATTCAACAGCTATGTTGGAGATGAAATTAACTTCATTTGATACATTTGTTATATTTAGGGGCAAAGGGTATTCAGTGGGAGCAGAGACTACTATTTGCTCAGAAATTAACTTGTCCTCAGTAACACTGAAGAAATGATTAAGTGGGGTGGGAGATTTTCCTAAATGATGGCTGCCCTGCAGGAGTTGGTTAAGCCTTGAGTAAGGATTCTGTCACTCTTGTCTCTGATGTCCCTTTGCAGGGTGCTCTAGGCTTGACTATTTTGGCAACTCTAAAGGTTGGATTTTCCTGCACTTTCACTATAAACTCAGACACAGTGACATTATTTTTAGTTGTGTAATTGGACAATGAGTTACCACAAGATTCTAAAATATTTTAAAATTTCAAGTGTAGAAACTGCAACTGATTTAAACATCAAACTACCTGAGTTATTGGCATTAATGAAAGAAACTATTATTTTAAAGTCATCTCTGGCTTCAAAACATGGGACTATGACTTGCTCCTCACTTTGAAACTGCTCTGTATTCTACCTTCAAGGAACTGTTGTGTGTTATTTGCTGCAAAAATGTTCTATATAAAGACTGTAAGTCATTAATAGTTAAATTGAGTTAAGCTACCCTAGAAACCCCGGTTAAACTACAAAACTACATAAAAACCACTATGGAGCAGGAGCGTCTCTTTTTTTTATTTATTTTGACATAATCAGAAATCCAAAATTACTATTATTAATTAAAATTTTTCCTAGCTGATAAAAAGGCCAATGAAGGATTTAAGCAGATCATCGAATGTGCCACTGCTGTTTTAAATTTGTGTTTTCAGACCTTTGTGCTTGGACCACTTCCAGCCACTAGGGTGCCATATGTTCAATACTTTCTGATGTTTTTTTTTTTTTTTTTTGGTGTGTAGATTCAGCAATGTCCTATATGGTGACAGGGTGACCCAAATGAGTTGTCCTTCTGAAGTTCACTCCCAAGGCCTGTGATTGCCTAAAACAGAAGAGGGGAAGCAGTCAGCAAAAGGCTCATCCATGGACCAACATTGGCCAGGTGGCAGTGGCTTTCTGAGGATCGTGAGGCTGTGTGTCAATTCCAGGGAAAGTCATCCTGATTGGTCATTAGTGTCTGTCATGGGCCCAGGAGTGGGGACCCCGTGAAGGCCAGGATTCACCTGTACCAAAGATGCTCCAGCTCAGAGAACGGCAGCATGAAGTGCAAAGCCCCTCACACCAGCTGTCTGTACCCTGTCTGGTCCAAAAAAGCCTTAAGGCAACTTGTAACCATATGTGATACATCCATATAATAAAAAGGGAGAAGAATGTTGGTGAAAGAAAAGTGTATGGGATCCAGGACTGTTAGATCTGGGGACAGTCTCAGGTTTTTACTAACCAAGAGTGTCCTTGGGGCAGTCAAGTGACCTCTGTGGCCTCAATTTCCCGTGTGTAAAATCGGGTAGAATGGACCAGTTTACCTCTGAGGACTCTTCCAACCCTAATCCATATGCTTTTCAAAATGTCCCACAACCAGACGGACGATCACTGATATGGTAAAATAACTTCTGGAGTGCATGCTATGTACCAGGCTCCCTGTTAAATACTGCTTCATCTAATCCCTAAAATAACCCTCTGAATTAGGTGATTACCCCATTCTACTGACTAGGACGCTGTGGAACCCAGAAAGTTAAATAATTGCCCAAGATCACGGCTATAGTAAGGAAAAAGGAAAGTGTATTGGAAAACTTGAGATAAAATGGAAAAGCTGGGAGAAAACCCCCTAATTAAGTGGATGACGTGAGTTGGAGCCAAGGATGCAGAACCTGAATGCACACGCCTGAGGCTGCCTGTGGGTCTGCTCTCAGCTCTCTGTGCGGGCATTCAGCAGGGCCGGGTACTTTGCCCTGGTTGTGTCAATGTCTCCTGAGGATGCCCTCAGGCGTGGCCTCTGTGGCAGAGGGAAGAAAATTTGGAATCATTGTGTAGGCCACAGACTTGGCCACATAACCATTCTGTGCTCCTCACTCTGCCTCTCTGGCTTGCAATACAGTATGAATCTCTGCCAAACCCAGGCCTCCCAGCTTGCCACAGTATGGCCAGGGTACCCACAGCACACAGATGGAAGCCCTGAGAGCCAGCGGCTGCTTCTGGAGGGAGGATCCCGGGCAGCCCTGGAGCTGGGTCAGCCACGTCCTTGACCACTCCTTGAGCTTGACAGGGTGGTCGCTCCCCTCCAGGAAATTAGGGCTGGTGACCCTCAGCTGGTACTGGGAGGGGCACCGGGCTTTGTGCTGAGGGCTTGGAAATCCTTCGAGATCAGGGCTGCGAGGCCTCTGCTCGAAGTGTGGTTGGTGGACCAAAAGCCCCAGCATCACTAAGGAGCTGGTCAGACATGAAGAACCTTGGGCCCAGCCCAGATCTATGGAACACGCACTACATTTTTTGCAAGACCCACAGGGGACACGTGCACACAGGAAAGTGTGAGAGGCCCTGGAGTACATGATGACTTTTAAGCATTAAAGCAGTGGTTTTGCTTTTACAAAAATTCTGATGTCTGCATTCCAAACTAGACCAACTGAATCAGAGCCCCTGGGGGTGCTCCCTAGCCGTGGGAAATTTCCAGAGCTCCCTCAGGTGACTTTCATGTGCAGCCAAGTCAAGAACCCCTGATGTAGTGTTACCTGCTCTTCTCCCCTAAATTAAAACCTCCACTAGCCGTTTGTAGACATCAGTTGACAAACCAATGCCATTTCATGGCAAAGAAGTCATAAATCTTTAATTAAAAGAGGAAAATAGAGACAACATAATGAACTTTGCAGAAGCTGTGTCATTTAAAGAGTTGGCTTTTATTCTGAAACTATGTCCTTATTATTTAATTGTTGTCATTTTAAAAAAATGTCCTTTCTTTTATGAATTGTCAGAAGGGATGCATGTTGTTCATTACAAAATAAAATGCAACTCACCCTGTGTAGTACCTTGAATCTGTTTCAAGAAAATCCAAAAGCTTAAGAGTCATAACTCTAGAAAATAGGTTTAACTGTTTCAGTGGACGCACTCCCCACCACACTGCACCTACTCCCTTAAATTACAACAAAAGGCGCCTCACTCGGTAAGGCACTACATCGTGTGTCAGAACTCAGGAAATGATTCCAGCTTTGTAAACATGCATTTTGATCAAAGGTAGACAGACATCAAGTCAGGCTAAATAGCAAGGGTGTGCATTATGTAACACGAGGGATTTTTTTTTTTTAAGCAAATGGTGATACTAAGATTCACAGCCCAAATGGGCCATCTACCAATGGGGTTCTTAGTCAAGTGCCAGGTCAGTGGCTCTCAAATTTTAGCATGCCTCTGAATCACTTGGACAGCTTGTGTAAAAATCTAGATTACTGGTCTCATCCCTGAAGCATTTGATTCAGGAGGTCAAGCCTGTGGCCTGAGAAATTTACATTTCTAACAAGCTCCCAGGTGAAGCTGCTCTCCCAGGAGACACATTTAGAGAACACTGCTCCAGATCAAGAAGGATTGGTAGAGAAAATGTGAGTCACTACAATATTTCTTACAAAAAAAAAGTATATTTTTAGTTTAGTTGCTCTCTATGTATAATTACAGCAGGAGTAAGTCATTTGAAGGGAATGATTTGCAGTGATTTCATAAAATGATCTTTTAAAAGCAGTATCATATTAGCCAAGAATTCCTCAGTGAGAGGCAGGCTCTCTTATGTCAGAGCAGGTGCATAATTGCACAGGCAGTGGTCTCCTTCCAGGCCAGAACTTCGTGGCTGTCCGTATCTTCCTACACATCCATCCCTCTCCCACTTTATTTGGACCTTTGATTCTTAGAGAAACTCTAGTAAGATGCAGTCTTCCCAAAGGTTGGCTCCCTTCTGAACCTCCTGTCCAGTGCTGACAACAGCCCACTAAATTGAGCAGAAGTGGGGAAAAAAACCCACACAGTCCCACTCCAGGGGTACCTGCAACCCACCGCATAGCCCACCAGCCTCCACACAGTTCCCAGAAAAATTAGGCTATCTTTCATTAGCTATCTATCATGTGGCCTCCACCTGGCTGCAGGATATGAGGGCCATTTAATTAGGCCCTGCACCACTCTCTGGTGTGAAAAGGCTCTCAAACGCTTTGATTCCCCACTGCTACCCAGCAGGAAGTTGTTGGCGATAATTGACATAGGATTTCCTTGTTAACCAGCAGCAGACATGCCGGATTAAAGCGACAGAGATCTCGAGAAGAAAGTGAAAGAGATAAGACGCTCAGGAAGACTTCTGCTTATTTGGCACTTGAGGACCAGGAGGAAGCCGCAATAACCCACTCGAGTGGCGACTCCCAGAGTGGAAGGGCGCCCCCTTATCAGACCCATTTCAGCTTGGCTGATCAAAGATTGACTCCCCGTAAAATCACATAGGCCTGGGGTCTGTTAGTTTATTAAGCGGCAGGTTTTAGAAATTATCACAGGTTTAAAGATGGATTGCAGTTTATGTGAAGGGGGAGAGAATTATCGGGTTTTCATCTTAACAATTATAAAATATCACAGCTGAAAGCTTCCTTGCAAATGACATAATTTTCCACTGCCAACTAAGCAGGTCATTGTGAGGCTGCTTGTAAGCGTTCTCAACGAGGGAGGAAATGCAGGCAAATTAACTCTGGGGAGGAACAAGGATGAGGGGCCTCCCATGCCTTGATCCACTTCGGAAGCTGGCGCGATCTCATTTTGCCCTGTGCCGTTCCATAGGTAATTATATTTAATTTCTTACTGGGGCCGTTTAGGTCGGCTTGCATTAGAAAAGAGGGACGAGAGAGAAGCAGCCCACTGAGATGGTTCTCAAAAAGCAGTTGTGATAAATGATACCGAAATAGATCCACATGAGCTGAGTGAAATGAAATGTCTGCTTTGGAGTAGAGACAATTATTGTGTATCACTTAATAACTTAACCTTACAAGAGCACATGTGGCATTAATAAAGGGCTGGGAGCTGCAAAAGCATGTTATGGGACTTGCTTTTGACAACTATATACAAGTCCTGGAATAGCGGAGCTGTGGGACAGGTGTGTAGGTCTGCTTGGCTGTGTACCTGACCATGGATTCATGCTTCGGATAAATACGTGATTACAAGGGCTTGTGTCCTTGCTGGTTTTAAAAAATAGGATTTAATAGGGGGTTTTTTGGTTTTGTTCTAGTTATCAAAGAAGTATGTGTTGATAGCAGAAAATTTAGGAAATACAGCAAAATATGAAGAATGAATAAAAATAACCCCTGCACCCCAAACCCAGTGTCAAGCAGTAGTAAAGCTCTGCAGGAAGTGCTGTTACATATGCACTAATATGCAGTGTGTCATAAAATCTGGCTCACTCCTTGTATTTTTTTAAATGCATAATTTACTTAACAATAAACCATGAATTTTTCTGATATTCAGTATTATTTGAAGGTATGGTTTTGAATCAAGGCATTATGTGTGATATAATTTATTTAGATAATCCCCAATAGTTGGACATTTAGTCATCAGTTTTTTGCTATTATAAACAAAGCTGAAATGACCAGCCTTGAACATCAATCTTTGCTGTGTTTCACTGCTTCCCTCGAAGAATTCGAATTCCACCCTCAAAGGACACAGGCATTTTTAAGGGCACTGATAACTACTCAAATTTGCAGATTTTCAACATAGCTTGAAAATAACTTTCCTGGTGTTGAAGTCCAAAGCACTGTGTGCCATCCATCCCGAAATGAGAGCAGCTTTTTCATCAAAAGCATATCAGTCATTCTGTCTGTATCACTTGGGGTATTTCCTTCTGATCTGACCCTTTGCGGCTCAGCTCTCTGACAGGCTATGGCTATAAACAGTGACTCCATAATCAAGTTAATAGGGCCAGACTCTGAAGATAATTGTGTCAATGTTAACGACTTAAACACTGAACACATCTTTTATCCATGAAGTTCAAGTTCCTCTAAGAGAACCAACCAATTCATTATCACTCACAAGTGCGAATGGAATTGGTTGAAAACCAGCAAAAACAAAAACCTTTAAAGCAAACTAAGAGGCAGGCAGCAGGAAGAAGAAGAAGTTGATTTTGGACTAAGCTTTTTAACAAAAGAACCCTCAGGGCCTGATCCAGTAAAGAGAAGAAGCTTTTTTTATTTTTATTTTTATTTTTTATTTGCTGCAAAAAAGCTGGGGCTGGTCAGCCATCAAGACTGTGAGGCTATTTTAAAAACAACAAACCAGCCATCACCTTTGCTCTCTATGTCCTTAGCGTCAGTTCCATTCATTGAGGTTTCAGATGTGAAATCCAGGTTTTTCCTCATCTAAAGGAGGATGTTTAGCAGGCAGGTGGCTGAGATGATCCTCTAAGGCATCGTATTATTCCTGAATGAAGGAAAGTGGTCTACATAGACCAAAGTTTATGCTACAGTAAGATTATTTTCTGCATAATTTATTCATGAAGAAGATGCAAAATAGATGCTCTTACCTGATTGTACCTTTGGAAAAATAGATGTATCTACCAAAAAAGATACTTCTTTCAATAAACCAATGAAAGATAATCTTTTCCATATATTATCTATCAAAAAGATACTCTTAACCAACCTATAGTTCTTAAAATACATGTTTATCTATGAACTTATTTTTATAAACCTCAAGGAAGTCATTATCACTCTGATGAGATAACATATTACAAGCAATATTTAAATGTTATTTTGAAGCCACTTACATTTCTCCCTCTGTGAGCAAAGGTAGAAAAATGGTTACTTACCTCTTGGCACCAGAGACTAAAGCTCACTATACTGAAATCACATTGAGCCCAAAGACCAGGTCCTCTGTACCAGACATTAGCCTGTTCCTTCCTGGGGAAAAATTAACTAGCATAAATCTATGTATCCCAAATTTTATTTTCTTGTTCTTTTTATTTTGGTTAATCTCTCATTTCTTTTCTTGTCCTTTTTATTTTGGGTGATCTCTCATTATTTTATAAGGCAAAATGCAATGAATTTTTATCCACAGTGTAACCTACTGGACTGAGGCATCTATAAATTCTACTGCTCTAATGGTAACCCCGACTTTCAACACTTCCACCCATCTGAAGTGCTGAAGAGCAACCAGCCTCGTGTCCCTCGATCCTGCTGGTAGAAAAGACTTAGGAATCATTTCAGCAGCCACGTCTGCTTTGCTCAGAAAAACATCTGTCCAGGGGAGACAGAGAGTATCACTGATAGCTGAAAGGAAAAACAGCGGGCACACCACCTTGTTGATCTGGCCCTGGAGTGTGCCTTGGGAAGGACTTTCCCTGGGATGCCTTGTAAATTAGGGTGCAGAAATCGCAGACAAATGGGTCTTCTTGTAATGATTTTCTCATTACCATCTTGGGAGATTTCCAGCAAAGGTCTGAGAGGATAACACAACTCCCCTGATGTCAGTAATACAGTCTGACTTGCAATTCCAGCCTTCACAGCACTATAGAGGGGAATGAAAAATAAATTTCTAAGCCCAAGCTTAAGACTGTATCTATAAAGGATGTCTACAGAGAAGGTCAGGGAGCCCTTTTTAAATAGCAATGGTCAGTTCTGCTTTTCACATAAGGAAGAGTTTGTGCTTCCATGTTATACACAAGAGAACCCCAGTTTTCAACTCTTCATAATTTTCCTTTGGGGCCCAAGAAAGCAAGATTTGTTTTTAAAATCCTTTCATCAAGGAGAGCCTACAGATTGTTTTTGTTTTATTATTAAGCTGCATATCCTTCATCCATAAGATGGGAGAATTATGTTGTAAATTATACTTATATATGATACATATATAATATAATGATGTGTTATCATGATTATATATAGCAAAAGAACAAAAAAAGTGATGCAAGGGGCATTGTATAAACTATAACTTCTGATTTAAGAAAAAAATCTTTCTGTAGAAGATATTTTGTGTGAAGATGCCCCTGTAAAGCCACTGGTGCTTGCTTCTCCAGGGGACCCAGCCAAGACAGCTTTCTCCAAAGGCAGCTAATTTCTTAACACCTATACTGGAAATAACGGACATATATGAAGGGTTTTCTGTGTTACGTCAGGCATGGTTTTAAGCACTTTACATATATGGTCTCATTTAATCCTCACACCACCCTATGTTTGAAAACAAATTTCCCAAACTGGAAATTTTCATTTATTCATTTGTTTAGAAACAGGCAGTAAGCGTCTACTATCTGTAAACCACTGCAGTGTTGAGGATTTGAAGGCGAAGGGAGATGCTGGACACGTGGAAAATACAGACCCACAAGTAAGGGAGGACCTAGAGCATAACTGAAGGAGGAAAGGGTGCAGAGTGGTTAGTGCCCTGGCTTCTGACACAGAGGGACTTCAAGTGGAATCCCAGCTGTCTCACTACTGAGTGCCTGACCTAATGCGTAAAGCGCCAATAGGCTCACTTCATAGGCTGTTGCAACACTTAAAAGATACCAATATGTCAAGCGCATAGGAAAGAGCTGACATCTAGCATGTGCTTAGTAAATGGTACTACATACTTATTGTTATTATTACTATTATTACTACTTCTGTTAGTGCTGTAACAATTTCATGAAGCACTACTATGGAATTACAACAAAATTCAGAATAAGAAGTTTTCCACCTCTAATATCAGTATCACTCCTCACAGATTCTTCCAGATTCTCCACTGGCCCCCCCAAGGATCACCTGCAGACCAATGCTGGTAAGTGATTCCGGCTTCTTTTTCATCCTGTACAGAGAATGCTTTTGAGCTCTCTCTCCTAGAAAGGAATATTTTCTTTCTGAGGCTCGGTTCTGTATCAGTTTCTACGTAATTTAAAATTTTGTGTCATGCTAAAATATTCTTTTTTTATTCAATGATGGGCACAATATATAACTTGTGTGGAATGGTATTGATGAGTTTATTTAGCAAAATTAATTTAATTTAGCACTTTTATATAGAGCACTGCCCACCATCCACCCTCCCTTCAGCTTTTAAAAATAATTTTGTTGTTTCACAAAGTCTGGGAACCCCTGGATCATACCAAGCAAAAGTCAACTTTCTCCTCAGAAAAAGGGCAGAGGGTTTTTTTTTGTTGTTGTTTTGTTGAGGGTTTTTTTTGCCTAGTTGTTTTCATTTTTCTGTGGCAAATGTTTTGTGAAGCCTTCTTCTGTGGCAATGAAGCCTTTGAATAAAAGGCTTGTTTTTCTAGGTGATGCATCTGCTTTTAATGTCTCAAATGCTGGGATGTAACAGACGTATCTTTCTGGTCTGGGTTTTTTTTTAAAAGAGCTAGAAGTCTTCAGGATAAAGACACAACCATCTAATAGAGAAATAACTAAGACAAAGTGCTGTGGCCGCATGATGTCGCCTTCCTGACAACCTATAAATGGGCCATATTGATGAAGTGAGCAGGACTCTGTCTGGTCATTTTCAACTAGAAACTAATAACCCCCGTCATGGTATCAGGCATGCAGTAACCCCGGTTAAAACTGGGTTCATTGAATAAATCACTCAGGAATTTTCTATTTCTTTCTCTGGACACATTGCACATCTGCTCAATGAAAGGAGGAAAGAAGCAATATTTCTTTGATCAGGATTTTTTTTTAATATTCTTGTATCTGTCCCCTGGGATGCTATCTTTTCAAGTGGGTGCAGATTGTACATCGCTTTCTAATGAATGTAGAGAATTTATGAATTTAAGCTATAAAACCAAATATGAGGGATTTTAGTTTATCTCAATCTATATTTTACATTGTCATGAGAAAATAAACTGGACCACAAAGCTGTATTGTGCCCAGTTCACTAAATCTCCTGATCTCCCGTGACCTTTTCAATGTGTTCCATTTGTGGCCACATATGGGAGGAGGGATACAAACAGATGATCGCTTTGTATTTCTCCCCCCAATATGTCTAAATACGTGGAACACTTTTCATGCCCTCTTGGCCGTGGACAGTGAGAACTTGGCCAGCGCGTCAGACATCAGCCTCAGCTAATATGGTCTCATATGTTAACATCTTACTGACTCTGTTAATACTTCTTAGTTATTGGATGAATTTTGAAATTTGTGGATAGAAGATGTCTTTTCTGCTTGGAAAATAGAAAATAGTAGAAATGGTTTGGCTGGTAAAGCTATGCTTTCCTGAATGTGGAATAAAAAGTGATTGACACGGCAGAGCCTCCAAGGTGTTCTTGCTGGCCTGTTCCACCAGTATTGAGAGGAACCTAGCACACAGGGCTGGGGTCCAGTGAACCCAGGTTCAAATCCCAGCTCAGCCACCTGCCAACTTTGTGGCAGGACAGTTATGTAAACCTTGAATCCCACGTTGGTGAATTTGGGATAACTGCCTGTATCTTCTAAAATTTTGTGAGGACTAAAATGCATTGAGGTTTAGGGGACATTTGGCACCTTGCTGCTATATGGTAGGCGTGTCTAAGTTCCCTTTCTTTCCCTGAGTTCAAAATCCAGTCTTGCAAGTTGTGTGATCCTGAGCAAGTTACTTAACCTCTCTGATCCTCAGTTTCCGCCTCTGTAAAATAGAAACTATTGTAAAATGTATCTTGTAGGGTTGTTACAGATGCGTTGATAGGTGTAAGCAGAGTCTGAGTTACAGTAGGTGTTATTTACTGTTATTTCTGACTGTTATGTTTTAAACTCTTATTATAAGTTATTTCTGTTTGAATCACCCTTGTTTCTCCTCTTCTTGCTTCTTTTTCTTGGGCTTCTATTTCTTCATCTGGGAAATGAGGTGGAAGGACCAGACAAAATTGCCATCCCTTCTGGCTTTAAAGTGTTATGACTTGATATCTGAAATAACACTTGTAAGAGCCATTTACCATCTGTGAATCACTATGCAATGTAAGATAGAAGTTTTATAGTTTGCATTTCCTACCAATGCTTTTTCCTCAAAAGAATAGCCATAGTCATCCTTTACTAAATGCTTGCTATGTGCCTGACATAATTATTTAAAATTTTTTTTTTTTTTAGTTTGGGATAATTGTAGATTTACAGAAAAGTTGCAAGAAGAGTACGTAAGACTTTGTACCTTCCACCAGGTTGCAAATTTTTGCTAATGTTACCATCTTACATTACCATGAAGAAACCAACATTGATATGTTATTATTAACTAACTTTCAGACTTTATTCAGATTCTGCAATTTTTCCCATGAATGTTCTTTCTTCTGTTCCAGAAAAATGATGACCATTTCTCAATCTTTTCTTCTTTCTCATAACCTTGACAGTTTTAAGAAGTACTGGTCAGGTGTTTTATAGAACGTCTTTCAATTTGGGTTTGTCTTATATTTTTCTCATGACTATACTATGAGTTTGGGGTAAAGAATACTACGGAGATGAGTTGCCTCTTGTCACCACATGTGATGCTCATGTGACATCTGGAGTGCTGTTTATTACCTGGCATGCCTTTGCTGTAGTGGCCCCCTGTGTGGATCTGCCACAGGTTATCTGTTCTACAGATGAGGGGTAGTTGAGTTGTTTTCAGCTTTGGTGATTATGAATAAAGCCTCTAAAAACATTCTATATAGGTTATGGGGTGAACATCAGTTTTTGTTTCACTTGGGTAAATACTGTGAAGTGGGATTGTTCAGTCTTATAACAAGTGTATGTTTAACAAGAAACTTCCAAACTGTTTTCCCAAGTGGCTATATCGTTTGTATTCTACTAGCAATGTCTGAGAATTCTAATTCTCCACATCTCCGCCATCACTTGGTATTGTCAGTTCTTTAAATTTTAGCTATTCTAATAAGTGTGTAGTAGTTTCTAAATTATAGTTTTGGTTTGCATTTCTCTAGTAACTAATGATTTTGAGCATCTTTTATAAGCTTATTATTTGCACTGTATATTTTCTTTGGTGAAACATATTCAAATATTTTGCCTATTTTTAAAAAATGAGACTTCTTTTTTCTCACCTACTGAGGCTTGACAGTTCCTTATATGAATTCCAGATACAGTCCTTTGTTAGATGTGTGATTTTTCCTAACATGTTGTGGGGTTTTGTTGATTGTTTTCATTTTGTCTATCTTTTGAAGAGCAGAAGTTCTTAATTTTGGTGAGGTTAATCTTTTTATGGATCCTTTTTCTTTCACTTTCTCTTTTCCACAATTTTTTCTTTTATGGCTTGTGCTTTTGGTGTTGAAATGTTGGCTACCCAATGGCACAAAGATGTTCTTACAATTTCTTCTAAGTGTCTACACATTTACATTTAGTCTAAACATTTTATATTTAGACTGATGATTCATTTTGAGTCCATTTTTGTATAGATTGTGCAGTATAGACTTATAGTAGATGGATATTGAATTCTCTCAAACCATTCATTGAAGAGACCATCCTGTCTGCATTGAGTTGCCTTTGCACCTATGTCAAAAATCAATTGGTCATATATGTGTGGGTCTATTCCTGCACTCTGTATTCTGTTCCATTGATCTATATCTCTGTCTCTTCTCTCTCCTTGTTTTTGTTTTGTTTTGCTTTGCTTTGTTTACATTTGGGCCAGTCTTACTGGCCCCTTTGCAAACAAGCAAACCCATCACTAAACAAGAGGTTTTCTACTCACAAGCCAAAACCCACATATGAACCTCTTTTCTGTCACTCTTGACAAAGAGGAAATTAGTCTAAGGTTCAGTTAAACTAAGCAATCTCATCACTGAAGTTCCAAGAAAACCTTGGTTAAATAAATAAATAAATAAATAAATAAATAAATAAATAAATAAATAAAACACAGGGCCTGTGAGTGTATAACCTCATGGCAGAAAAGGTTGGAAAGAGGGTGGAGCTGGGGAGTGGGATCTGGAGTATCCATTCTGCCTAACCTGCCTTCTCTGTCCCCCTGAGGATGCTGAAGTAATGGCCACATGCTCTCTTTCCAGTGAAACAAGCCTGTAAGGACTGTGACCCTGCAAGGGTTAATAGTGGTTTCCCTGCCATTCCTTCTGTAACCATCAAGGAAGAGCCCTGAGCAGGGCTTTGCAAAGATGGAGTGTTGGAAAAAATACCACTCCCACCAATCCAGGGATCCCAAAATTCTCATTTTTGAATTCAGAAAATTGTGACCTCTAAGTCTAAAAACTGTGACCAGCGTAAGTTCTTTTGAATTGATCCGACTGGACCATAGAAGCGTAGGAACAGTCAAGTTCATTTACATATTTACATTTTTAAAACAATATTTATGGATGCAGTTTTTTTCCCATACAAAGGTACTGTTCTACAGTTGAACAAAAACTCTGTATTCATGTTTTTTCACACAAGGCGCCTGCCTTCAAAGAGGCAATTGAGAATAAATTGTCAGACCACAACATCCAGTTTGTGGAGAAGAGTTTTCACCTGAACAGGCCCCCCGGTTCTTCAAGGGAAATCTCACCTCGTCCCAAGAAATAACAGCTTTTAAAAAATCATTAAACATTCAGCCCTCACCAGTTGGGACTGATGTTAAAGAAAGATACATTTTATCCATTCCCGGTCAGAGGAGCTCCCTTACAAGGTCTCTGTGCCTCATCCGGATTTGCCTGTCGTGTGAGCCAGAGCATGTTTTCTGAAATTTAAGCATTTTCAGTAAGAACCTGATATGACCTGGCTAAGCTGTAAGACACCTGTTCGGCCTGTCCCCCAACACCAGAATGACAAAGGAGGTCTGCCAAACACAGAGGGCCTTGAATTAGTCCGACAGAACACACCTTTGTGGAGGCCCTCAGGGACTTTGGCTTAATGAATAAAAAGGAGTGATTTATAATTAGCCCAGCAATTGTGCCTTGAATGGGTGTTTCCAAAGTGATTGAAATGTGTGCCTTGACCAAATTGAAAAGTGCCTATCATTCTAATTATACAGGTTTTTTTTTTTATTTTTCTGCTTGGAAAACCTCTTTTCTATAGACAAAAAGAAAGGGGGTGGGAAACGGCTATTTCTTAGGACCCTACCGTGTGTTTAGCATGTTACATTCATGACCTCATCTAGCCTCACAGAACCGCCCAGAGGTAGATAGCAAATTCCAAAGGGTGGGGCTCACAGACGAGATTTCCTATATATTTTTTTCTCCTAGAAAAATGACAGCATTCCCTAGAAGCTGTACCTGCCTCATAGGGTCATTATAGCCCATAGTACATGCTCTTTAAGTGTTTAATTAACAGACACACCCTGGAATTTCAGCATTATAAGTCTGCACCCAAGTTAGGTAGCCTAAGTGTCTGCCCCACCCAGGCCCCTAATCCTCTGATGCGAGATCAAATATTTTGATGATATTCCTTCCAAGATCTGGCCTTAACATCCCACAGATTTACCAAGTAGGTCCAAAAAGCCAGAGAGAGAGAGATTTCCTGAGTTCAAAATCCAGCCTTACAAGCTGTGTGAAGTTGTACCTGTTGGTTGACATCCACGTCACCCTCCTTACTTAAAATTCTGCCAAGCCTGCCCCCTGCGCACACTCAAAGTGAAACACAGACCTTTGCCGTGGCCTCCAGACCCTTGGTGACCTTGCCTTTTCCTGCCTCTGCTCCTGCCCGCTGCCCCTGGTCTCCCCAGCACGCAGAGCCCTCCCTTGGCCCGGTGCCCGTAGCTGCAGCCCTTCCTGCCCACCACGTCTCCCATGCTTTGGCCCCTCTCATCCTTAGATACCACCTTGCCCCAGAGTACCTTCCTTGACTATTTCAAGCCGGTGCCCCTCGCCTTGGGCTCTATTTCACACCCTGCCTGTTTCTCTTGTGGCTTTATCATTATTTGTAACCAGATAGTTATATATTTGTGCACTTGGTGGGTTTTTCTGCTCTGTGTCCCCAATAGCTGGAAACCTCCATGGCGGCAGGATCTTTGTCCATTTGCCCCCAGTAGATTTTCACTACCCAGGGCACCTGGCACAGAGCAGATACCCCACAAACATTTGCTGAAATGGTGAAAAAGGGAACAGGCATGCTGATGGCGCTCCAGCGCAGGGAGGACCCCCAGGCCAGAGAACGGCTCTGCTTGTCCTGGGAGTCACCGCACTGCTCCTCGTGGGTGTCATTGCAAATCATTCCAAGTTTCAGTAATAAATAAGTCACAGGGTAAAGTACAGCACAGGGAATATGGTAAATAATACTGTAATAACTTGTCTGGTGACAGACAGGAACTGCATGTATTGTGGTGAGAACTTGGTAATGTATATAAAAGTTGAATCACTATGCTGTACTCTTGAAACTAATATAATATTGTATATTAACTATACTTCAATAAAAAATTTTTTTAATCATTCCAAGTTAACTTATATCATCTTCTTGCATCACTGTAAGCTCTGGCCACAAGGCACCCTTTACTGTGACAGGAGCCTGGAACCCCTGACGGCCTGGAGCTTCTCTCTGATGGGATTAGAGAGTCTCAGCACCCACCCTGTTGACACAGATGTCCTGCTTTCAGATCTAAAGGCTCTGTGTCCAGTCACAGCCCAGGGGCCTTTGTCACCCTCTTCCCATAATCAGATGGTTGGCCATGGGGTCAGCCATGTGGGCTGAAATGTCAGGCTTGCTGCTGGGAATAATAGCCAGGGTGCCCTAGGGTGGATGCCACAGAGCCTACTGAAACTCTTAGCCAATCCAGGCAAGAAAGGGAAAGGAAGCTTCTAGAAGGAAAGGAGAGCACAGAGAGGAGGCGCAGGGGGCAGGAAGGAGGGGGAAGATGGTCGTCACCACAGAAGTGCTTTCCATGTGTAATGCACCGTGCCAGAAATAATGGACATGTGTATCTCACTTACCCTCCTCAGTCCAGTCCCCTGGGAGTTACGAGGACACTGAGGCTGATGCAAATGATATAAGGTGCCAGAAGTCACCCAGTTACTAAGTTACTGAATCAGATTTACTTAAGATAATGCGACGTTTTTTAACCAAATTGAGTACTGGCAGTCTTTTGCATACCACACTCCATTTCCTCTGATCTCTACTCTCTTACACAAAGCCTTTTATGGAGCACGCACAGTCCTCCCTACAATTCCAGAAAGTAGTAAAGAGAGGACTCGGGCAAACGGTGCTGTGGGCTTAAGGAGGAAATTACAGCTGGCGTTCTTTCTGCAGCAAAATAGCCTGCCTGCTCCTGCCAGGGTGCTGGCTACAGAGATGACAATAGTGAATGTTGCTGATGATAATGCCTTGTTTTAATGAGTGTGCACTGTGTGCCAAGCCCTAGAAGTGAGCGCAACTAATATTGGCCCCATTTTACAGATGCAGAGACTGAGGCACAGAGAAGCACACAGAAAGGATGTTAGGAAGCTTGGGATCTGGTCCATCTCCCCATGTAAGGGCCCATTGTCACTACCCACCGCAGTGCTTCAGGGTGGAGTTGTCTGAAGGAAGACCTGGGATACTTAAAATTATTGGCCCAAATGTTACCTTTCTGTGGCCTTGGAGAATCCAAAGGCATGGTGCCCAGGAACGAGTGAAGCCAGGCCACATGTAGCACCTGCACCAACCTGTCCCAAACCTGCTGTCCTTCAGGATTCAACGTAACTGCCACCTGTTCCTAGAAGCTTTCCTAGAGGCTCCCCTCCCCTTTTGGAGAGAGCGCCTGTCCCCTGGCCCACAGCCAGTGCCGGTACGCTCACATTCCATTCATGCTCCTCTGCCACCTCCCACTCCAACCCGCGGTCTGGTTGAGGGCAGAAGCCATGTTGTCTTCACTTTGATATTCCTTTCTCACTCTTGGGCACATGGCAGGTGTAAAGAAAATAACCTCTGTATGATGGATTGAGCAAAAGAAGGGACTTAGCATGGAACCCATCCCAGGAAGTGTGGCCTCCATTTTGCTGCCCCCCCAAACTGTTTCCTTCTAATGATGATGGGGTCTGAGCACCATAGGCTGGCTGACACCCCTTCCTCCCTGTCCCGTCCCTCCCCCGACTGTTTGATTCTTCCTTGGGTCCATGTGGTATGGGCTTTGCATCTGACCAAGCTAGACTTAGATTCCATTCTGCCTCTTCTTGGCTAACTGACCTTGAACAGGTTGGTTGACTCTGCCTCTGTTTCTTCGTCTATAAAAATAGGCGTAATAATGCATATAGGTGTGGTGAGGATTCAGGAAGGCAGTGTGTGTATATATATATGAGCAAGAATAGCACTGGCTCGTAGGTCTTAGCTGTTGGCATCATTCACATATAAACAGCCACACCAACTACCTTGTCCTGGAAAACAGTGGCCACCACCCACCAGAAAACTTGACCTAATAGGCACAGAGCTCCCTCTGTGCCCTGTGGCCCAGAGCAATGGCTGTCACCCACCTTGCCCACTCACAAGCCCTGTATTGTTCAGGCTTTGACTCCCAGAGCGACAGTGAGGGCTGCTCGCCCATTCGGCAGCTGCCCTGCCCAGAGGCTGCTGCAAGCTCCGGGCTGCATGCGCTGGATGAGGGGGCGGCTGCTGGGTGACACGCCTATGGGACCTGCGCTGGCAAACTCCCGTGAGTGAATTCCCGGCTGAACCTTTTGCGATGGGAGTTGGCAATCGTGTTGGAGACTGGGGCCGGGGCTAAATGGCCAACTAACCAGACTGAGGGTGAGGAGGAGGCAGAGCTTGGTTCCTGGGGTACTTCTGTCACCGTCTCCGGTAGATCATTCATTTGTGAGCCTTTATCAAGTTCTACTACATGCCAGGTGCCCAATAACTTCCAGGACCAATGGAGAAAGAAATAGGTAAATAAATAATGGCCGCATAGACAGGTGAGACTGATCTAACCAGCAGTGTAGGGAGGAGAGAAGATGTCAGGAGTGGCTTCTGGGTGAGGGCACCTCTGAGGTTGCCTACCTCAGCGAATGGCTGCTTCGGGCCCAGCGAACAGGAAGGAGAGCCAGCCTTTGATTGTTCCAACATCCTGACCACTTCTGGTTAAGAGAGAGGGGTCTGGAGTCAGGCACACTCAGAATGAGGTCACTGCTCCACCACTTACTACTTCTGTAGAGTTGGTCAACCACCTGGGCCTCCCTGAGCTTAGCACTGTCCCTTATAAAATGGGGACAACAGAAGTGCCACCCTTCTATGACACAAGTAGCGTGCTGGCACATAGGGAATGCCCGGTGGATGGCAGCTGTTTGGGTGAGGAGTAACAAGCTGGTCCTTTAACACTCTAAACAGATCGGCTGGGATCCAAACAGTGAACTTGTGCCCGCCCAGGGGTCTGACACATCAGGCCAGCTGGGGCCCCGGGCGGAGACGCGCAGCTGGGAGCTGGGAGGAAGTCCTGCGCCTTCCGAGGGTGTGGAAGAGAGGCTGACAGAGGCCAGATCTGAAATGATGGAGTGGGTGGGAAGACAGGAAGGGGCAAAGAGAGAGCTTCAGAAGGAAAACTGGAGTGAGTTGGGGAAAGGCACTGTGCGAGACAGAAGCGGACAGATGAAGTGTGATAAGAAGATTATGGGCTGCTGAGAGCTGGAGCCAGCAGTGAGGAGGGAATCGGCGTTGAAGGAAACGTAAGAACTTTGCTGATATCCAGAAGGATCAAAGATAATGAAGTGCAAAGGGGAGCATGGGTGTGTGAGGAGCAAGAGAGAGAAATTCGAGCTGTGCCGACTCGTGTGGCCCAACGTGTGCTGTTGTACATAACAGATATCTGTGATAATAATAATAACACCATCAGTAACAGTAATAATCATTGTCAGTAACCACTCAGGTGCTTGCCGCTCTACTGTAAGTCTTAAAAGCACTTGATCTCGCTTAATCTTCATGATGCTCCGGTGGAGTTGGCATTATTATTTTCACCATATTAAAGATAGGAATCAAGGCTCGGAGAGGTTAAGCTACTTGCTCAAGGTCACACAGCTGTAAGAGGTGATGTCAGAATTTAATACTACATCCGATTGACTAAATAGCTAGTACCATTGTTAAGAACATCTCAGGTTACAACCATTTAACCAAGAGACCAGATTCTCTTTGGTTGATATGCCCTCAAAATAGTTTCTTCTTCAGAAAGTAAACAGAGCTAGAGGAACACAAGAAGCCACCCAGCTGTCCAGTGTCTGCGAGTCAGGACCAATGTTTTGCATGTTCCTGAGGAGCCCCAAGTATGTAAAAGTGACTCAGGTCCGTGTTTTGCACTGACTCCACAGGCCACTCAGTGGATCAGGGCAGCAGTCATGCCCACAGCTCCTTCCTATCGGTGAAGAGTGAAGCCACGACCAGCTTCCAGGCTGTCATCCACCTGCTTCGGTGGTACTGGCCGTATATATTTTAGTGCAAATGCGGTTGTACCTGTTAAGTATAAGCAAAAAAGCAAAACATGTTTTAATGATGCCATGCTGCTTCTTCTGCAAGGACATCAGCAAAGGTGCTTAGAGTGTCTCCTTTTTTCTGAGGGCTGTATGAAGACACATTCTAAGCCCAGTGTTAGGTAGCAGGGTATTGTCTGAAGCAACCTTGGAAAAATCACAGCTTTTCTGTCCTGAGTCAGATTCTGACTGCACCTGCTGATGGCGGTTCTTTTGTTCTTCACAATCTCTACCTTCCACCTCCATCAGTGTCTGGCATTTTGGTCAGTGGCAGGTAAGCTTAGCCACATCCACATGTGTCTCCCTTGGTTGAGATGAGGCACGAATGGGCAGTAGCCCCCAACACCTCACAGAGGTGTGTCCAGCCCCACCAGAGTCGGCTGTGCTGAGCGCTCGGGATGAATCATCTTATCCCACCCTCCTCACCATTTCACAAACAAAGGGCTGTGTCCCACTGTTTGTACTTTCTCCTCTGGAGCCATGATAATCCTCCAAGGTGACAGGGCAGAGAGAATAATTGGCATTTGGCAGGTGTAGGGGTGGGTTTCTGTGGTGCATGGATTTTAGGGTGTAGCTTTGGGCAAACATCACAATGGGGATAATAAAGATATCAAATTCACTGGACCATTGAAGGGGTTGTAGGAGATGGTCTATGTCCAGGGCCCGTCACAGAGCTCTGCTCTGGTTAAGTGGCTAACAAACCGTGTGCATGTGACTAGTATCATTATAATTTGCTTCCTGCTGGTGGTTTTGGTGTGGCTTTACTCAAGGCCATATACTGAACCCACATCTGATTAATAGTATGCTGGTGTTTTGATTTCATTATGCTATTATGTTTAAGGTATTGGGGGAGGTGCAAAGGTGATTAGGACATTGGGTATTCTTATAAAAGGGTCAATTCTGATCAAGGGGAAAGATTGACAAATAGCTATAAACAAAGCCATGAGAACATTATAGAATGAACCTGGAGTTCATGGAAGGGAAAGATTCCTTCTACACCAGGCAATTAGGGAAAGCTTCCTGGAGGAGGTGGCCCTTGACCAGAAAGAATGAACAATATTGCCATGACTAAAGGCTGTAGTGAGGGGGCATCTCCAGGAGTAGGCGGGAAATGACAAAAGCTACGGAGGCAGGACTACCTTGGTACCTCAGAGAAGACTGTGGGTTCTGCCTGTGAGTGACTACTTACAGAATCCAACTTGTTCTGCCTTTTCCTTAGGGTTTTACTCAATACCGATTTCTGTATTAGTATAACACCTGTGTTAGTCAGGCTATGCTAATTGCTCTGTAACAACCAACCTCCAAACCTCAGTAGCTTAATACAACTAACTTTTACCCCTTGCTCTTGTTTCAGTCTGTTGGGGAGGCTTTGCTCCCCAAGGCCCCTGCTATCAAGTGGCTTCCACACCTCCTATGACCCAGAGTTCTCCACTGGACTGAATCTGGCTGACTAATAAATGAAAGGAGAATGTGGAGGAAGTTTTAGAGGCCAGGCCCAGAAGCGGTCACCTCACTTCCACCCACATTCCACTGGCAGAGCTCAGTCACAGGACCCACCTCGCTGCAAGGGAGGCTGGAAATAGTCTTCCTGCACACCCAGAAGAAAAATAATGCAGGTTTGGTGAATAAAGCAGGTTTAGTATTGCTCTTGCCACGATTTCCTAGATCTATAGACATTTTGGTAACAACTTGAAGATGGAGTAATAAATCCTTATCCTTCATATAAGTATTTTTTGAGTTTATAAAATGACTTTGCTGCTTGTTTTATTCTCTTGCTGAGAGAGAGAACCCTAAGATGCCTTGCACACCAGCTGTACACAGGCCCTGAGTAGACTTGTTGCAAAACATGTATCATTTGATCTCATGAGAGGCAGACAGGACAGATGCTAATGCCCCCACTTAGCCCCTAAGGAAGCTGAGGCAGAAGTTATGCCTAGGCTCAGGGTTCTTCCCCTGCAAAGAGACAGGGAAACAGAGACAATTCAATCCATTCCAATGAGGAAATAAAGCCATGGAGGGGGCCCCATCCCCTTTGTTGTGTCTGATTTTGAAGCAATGGTTTTCAAATGAGACATATTTCCCCACCCCCAGGAGATATTTGGCAATGTTGGGGACATTTATGGTTATAACTGGGGTAAGGGGTACTACTGGCATCTCATGAGTAGAGGCTGGGGATGCTACTAGGCACCCTGAAATGCATGGGACACAAAGAATGATCTGGCTTAAATGTCAGTAATGATGCTATTGAGAAACCCTGCTTTAAAGATGGCTCAGAGAGAGACAAAGTCCCAGGGACTTAGAAACATTTCACGTTTCGACTGATTTTCAAAGAAGAGAAAAGACCAAAATGGGCAGTTGAAGTGTAGCCAGAGGACGGTGTGGGAACTGTGTTCAGACCTCGTGGCTGTTAGGATGCAAGCGGTGCCTGGTTGTTACGGCAAAAGCAGTCAGCAGCTGCCGCCAAAACTCTGTCAAACATGCACATGTCAGGATTATAATCCCCATTGCCAAACCAAACATGTTAGTAAGCAAGTCAGACCTCCTAGACGATGTGTGCCCATAGCCACGAGCAGTCGGAAGACTGTGTCATGCAGTGCGCAGTTAAAGGCTGTCAGTCAGTTCTAACTCCTGTAAAATGCACAGAAAAAAGACTGGGAGGAAATGACAAACTGCTAAACGTGGTTGTTTCTGAAGGAAGAGATTGAGTTTTATTTAGGCTGCTGTGTGCTTTTCTAATTTTCCCAAAATTTCTAAAATTAGTCTGTATTTTTTTTAACTTTTTATCTGGATGTCCTTTCAGGCTCACAGAAAAGTTGCAAGAATAGTACAAGAAACTTCCAGAAACCCTGTACACAGATTCACCAAATGATTACATGTGACCCCTTGTGCTCCGTCATTCCCTCCTCCTCTCTCCCTCTGATTTACTGTCTTCCACAGGAGTGTGAGCTGGAACCGTTGTACCTCCTTACCCCTAAGTATATGAGTGACATACTTATCAAAATCAGGAAGTTCATTTGTAGTGCCCTTTCATCTGGAACATTTACTTAGCCTTTTTTGTGTTTCATGACCTTGGCATATTTAAAGATTATATGCCAGTTATTTTTTGCAGAATGTCTCTCAATTTGGGTTTGTCTGATGTTTTTCATGACTAATTCAAGTTATACATTGTTGGCAGAAATACCACGTAAGTGATAGTGTGTCTTTCTAAGCATGCATTATTTTTTAACTAAAAAGGAAAAGACTATGAAAAGGAAGTGACTGGATGAATGAATATAGCCCCTCCATGCTAGTCCCCACTCCCTACCTCCTGCAAGGAATGGGACCATGGCCAGGTCTTACTCATCTGGACCTTCTTTGCAGTGTATAGTATTTATTTATCTGTTTTACATTTCACTTCATTCATTAGCCAAACATTTCTGGAGAACCTATGACTCTGTGCTCGCTTTTATTTTATTTTTTGTTTCATCTCCTTTATTTGCCAAACCTTTCTAGAACACAAGCTCTGTGCTAAGCCTTGGCCTGGGCTACGCAGTAGGCAATCGGATATTTGCTGAATTGAGTTGTGCTTTCTTGCCTCTTCCTAGCAGATCTGTGCTGCATCCAGGCTGCACAGCTACTTGGTCCTAACTCTGTCACAGTGCTTATGACACCCAGTCAAAATGATCTGTTTTTCTCTTCTACTTGTCTCTGACTGTTTGAGGGGGAAAAAAACCACACTGTGTCCATGTCCAGCTCCCAGGAGCCTAGCCCAGTGTACCAAGTCAGGGCTTAATACTCATTTCCAGAACAAATGACATGTACATAACCACCCAGTATGAATGGGTGACTTTTCACCTTGAGAATTAACTAAGAGTGTTCATTCTGTTTAAGTAACAATCCTTAAATTATACTTTTACAGAAATATAATGTAAAGAAAATCCTTAAATTATGCTTATAAAGAAGAGCCACCCAAACACAGCAGAGACCTATGGTAGCTGTGTACACACAGACACACACATGCAAAACACGCCCACAGGTACATACTGGCTCTTCGCAGGGCATTTGGAGTGACTGTCAGTTCAGAGTGTGTTTCTTCAATCAAAACGGCTCATGGTGCCCCTAACTGGCTAATTCTGCATTTCAGGTGTCTGGGAAACTGAACATCATCTTGGGTTGTAAAGCAAAGTGATTGGAGAGCAGCAGCTCCTAAGCTGCTGCCAGCCCTCAGAGCCCCAAGTGTTCATTCTGTAACTACCAGTTGTCCAGGGAACTTTCTTTGCTTTTAACTCCACAACCACAAAAAGTAAATGGGAATGAGCCCCTTTAAATTAAAAATGAGAAACAATTATATTTTTGACAATTTAATTGCATTCTTTCTCCCAGCCCTTCTAAACGAGGTACTGCACATATCAAGTATGTCAACTGTATTTTTAGATTCTTTTACAACTAAGAAAGTATCCCTAAAAGAGATAAAATAATTGGTGGGGTAAATGGTTATTTCTTGAGGCAACTATATTAAGGAATAAATGCTGAGCCATTGTGTCCATAGTAATTAACTTTTAAACCACTGTAGACAGATGGAGACCCCTCCCTGAAGCCACAATCCTATTCTTCATGCCGTCTCTTCAGCTCTGTGTTGCCAACGAATTGAGTGTTAAGAAATGCCAGTGTCAAGAAATGGCTGCAAGGATTGGGTGGGTTCATTGTCCCCAGGTGGCCACCAGAGGTGGCCTCATCCCTGTAATCACACAGGCAGAAGAGTTACTGGCCTATCTTGGGAAATGACCTCAGCACCGAGAACTGTGAATACACTGGAATACGATATGGCCACTATTAAAATTCTAAAATCTGATTCAAAATATTCTGTGGGGTGAGAGAGGGCTATCTGATTAAACTAAAAATAAGTGAGATACTAAATGATACAATCTTGGTAACGTCAAGATACCAAGATACCAACGTCAAGATATATTAAAGCAAGACAGAAAGGATATACATGAAAACATTAACCACTGGATGGCAGGATGAATAGTCAGCTTGCTTTCTTTAACTTTTTTCTTTAATAACCAGCAAAAACTAGGTGCTACACAACTCTCTACAGAGCAGGATTGAAATAGCATATCACATTCAGAATTAAAACCACATTCAGAATGATAATCCTAGCAGCATCTATATTTGATAGCACCTATTATGAGCTGCATTGTATTTCCCCTCCAAAAAAACAAATGCATATGTTGAAGTCCTAAGCCTGTACTTCAGAATGTGACCCTATTTGGAGTGATGGCCTTCAGATTAAAATGAGGTCTTTGGCATGGGCCCCAATCTGGTGTCCTTATAAGAGGAGGAGATCAGGACACGGAGGGAAGACAATGTAAAGACACAAGGAGAAGGTGGCCATGTGCAAGCCCAGGGAGAGGCTTCAGAAGAAACCAATCCTGCTGACACCTTGAACTTAGACTCCCAGCCTCCAGAAAGGTGGGAAAACAGATTTCTGTTGCTTAAGGCATCCAGTCTGTGGAACTTTGCTATGGCAGCCATGCACCCTTCAGTCAGAAGGGCCCTGCCCTTGCCTCCAAGGTCTGCTGTTACTGTCTTAAAATCCTTAATAATTTTTGAACAAGCAGCTCCACATTATCATTTTGCCCCATGCCCACAAATTATTTAGTCAGTCCTGACTGTACTCATTAATCCATGTATGTCTCCATCTTCAAGGTAGGCTGGATAGGTGCTCACTTATTTACTAAGCATTTATTGAGCACCTGCTATATACTGGGTACTTTGCTGTGAGACATAGAGAAGAATTAAGCTCAGATCTTGTCCTCTAGAAACGTGAGCTGAAGAGGGGGAAAGACTTGCAGACAAATGACTCAGTCACCATAAGCAGAGGTGGCAAGAAAGGTCATGGGAGCACCAAAGAAGGAGCATCCTCAATCCAGATGGCTTCACACCAGCCTCAGTCATGCATTCTACTCCACACCCATTCTAGAGACAAGGACACTGAGGCTGACCTGCCCAAGTACAGGCAGCTGGTCAGGGACAGGCTCAAACTGTGGTCTAGTATTTCCCCTTTCCATCAGGCCATGTCACTCCCAAAAGTACCCTATGTGTGGTGTATTCATGCCTCAGGATGGGCTAGCAAGGCTGCAGGTACTTTGTGGAATCACTTTAAAGGCTTCTGTTTCCAGCACGGGGCACAAATCACCTAAGGTGGATGGGGCAGGGGAGGACAGAGCTGACTGCAGGACAAAGAGCCCAACGCCAGGAAGGAGAGTCCTAAAAGGGACTAGAGTTGGCCCTAGATTAAATCGTTTTATAAACAATAGTGTCTGGGGCTGTTCTTGGGGCCACAAGGGCCCCTTTTGGGGGACTAATAATGCCTACTCTCTTGAGCATCTACTAAATCATTTATATCTCACTGTTGGCAAAATAACTGACATAAGGAAGTGCCACAGTCAGAAATTATGCATGAAGACAATGTTAGGCTAAAGTCTGCATTATCAGCAAATATGAAATACATGGTTTTGTTTCCATTAAAAGTAATGCCCTGTTAATGTGATCGCCCACCCCGCCCCTGTCCCCAGTCTGATGGGGATGTTCACCACCTGAGAACGCCCTCCTCATTGGGCTCAGAGACGTTCTGCCACTTTAGTGACCTCATTTATTTACGTGGCTAAGAGGTGGATAAGATATATTCTTTTCCAAACCTTCAAACAAGTGAAACTCCATCATTTACTAAAGCAGGGGTGAAAGCTTTCATCTGCACCAACCAGTCCTTGAATCTGTATCGCCCCGCCTGATGCATGAAAGGTTTCGTGTACCCTGCCGGCCAGTTCAGCACCATTTCTCCTCATGTATCAAACTCCCTCAGGTCTGTTAGCCTGAGTGCCCCACAGGCCATCAGGAAGAGGTACCAGACTCCATTATAACGTCTCTTAGCACTTCTGCACTTCCACGCCATGCTGGTGGAATACCTGGCTGTGCAAAAGGGGACTGCAAATGGGATTAGAGACATAACATCACCTTTGTCCCCTCCAGCCGGGCGAGGGAGCAGGCGAGTCTTGCTAAGCAACCGACTGTGTTCTTGATTTTCTCAGGGGCCTGGTGCCAGGCCTGTTGCCCTCTAACTGAATTCCACTTTAATGGATGAGCCAACACTCCCCAAGCCACCTGGGACCCCTCCATGCAGGCAACTGGGACATCTGAGTCATTGTGTTACGGTTCCAAGCACATCTATGCACATGCAAGGTTGTGGCACTTTCTTCCAGCTTTTATTTTTGAGTCATGGTGGTGATGTGTGTGTGTGTGTGTGTGTGTGTGTGTGTGTGTGTGTGTGTGTTTTCTTCCAGTTCTTCTCGGAAGAGAACTGGCAGTCTAGAGAGAGAGTACACGAGGGTTCAGGAAAGCAGAGGACAATCAGTTGATCAGGGCATCTGGGCCAGGCAGGCAGAAAAATGTTTTAACAGTTTATAAAAGAAAAAAAACCACAGAAATTGAGCGATTTGAGTCATCGGTCTTGCCCGTCCAGCTTCAGCAGAGTTGACAACTCTGAGCTTCGCTTCTTGCCTCATGCCATTTGGACTTTGCCCGAAACCCCTCCAACTGTCCCAAGCAGGAGAGAATAGGCTCTCCACTAATTACCCCAGAGACCAGCTTTCTGCTCCTTTGAAAAGCTCGCTTTGATGTGATGTAATTCCGCTGCCAGGCCCGGCTGTGCCCAGATTAAGCACATAATGAGCAATTATCAGCTGGGCTCGAGGAGTGCAGCTGAGGCGGCCGAGTGGAAACTCCGCCCGCGCCAGCCGCCTACCATTCCGGCCGCCACAGGCTCCCTCTGAAGCTGGAATAATTCACTTACCCACTTTCCTCCACACCTCTGTCCTTGGTGATGTCCTTCCCTTCTGTAAAATGGGGATTGGGGACCTCAGGGAATCCTGCTCAGAGCACTGCAGCTGGCTGGACATACCGTGCTTTAGCACTAGAAAAATACTGGGGAGCCACAACCTGGGGTAGCACACAGCCCCAGAGGGCAGGCTCTGCGGTCAAAGTCTTCGCTATGAGCTCCGTGACCCTGGGTAAGGGGTTAGCCTTCTAAGGTCATTTCCCTCCTCAGAAAGGCAGGACACTGAGAATCCATCCGCCTGTAGGTTGTCAGCAGGGAATGGAGCACTGCGCCGATGTCGAGCTACCTCTCGATACGGGCTTGACGGCTGTGTCATGATTATGTTCGCCTAACCGGTCACATGCCATGAGGTGGGGCTTGGTGGGCTCGTAGTAAGATAAGATAACCGAGGCACAGAGTGGCCTGCGCATATGTTTACCCTAAAGACCAGGGAAGGAGATCCAAGCTGAGCTTTGAAGAAGGGTAAGGAAACAATGGGCAGTTTGGTAGCATCTGAGTTCCACCTCCTTCAGAAGGTCTTTAGGGGCAAGACCCAGGTTTTGTGCCCCCTGGCACTGAGTCCTGTACTGATAGCTCTCCTCGAAGAACAGGCAGGTCGCCCAGCCAGGAGGAGATAATCTGCCAGAGACAAGAGCCTCTCTTTCCACAGGGAGCTTGGGCTCTCCCGCATAAAGGGCCCCTGTCCTCCCCACAGTCTCCTCCTCCTAAAATTCTTTTTGTCCATCAGACATCAGGCTTGAAAGACAGCTCCTTGGAGAGGGGACAGAAGACTTCCTTCTAGGCTGTTCTCCTAACCTGTCACCAGGTTGATCTGCAGAACTCCACCTCCTGCAAGAAACTTCCTATCCGCCTCCCCTGGTGGCCCCGTGATCTTCCGAGCTCTCCCACAATCCCCTCCCTTGGGCCCTTATCTCTGGGGTCTTGCAGATGGTCCCATGGGGTCAGGTTATAGAGACTGTGGGCATCTTGGGGCAGAGATCCATGCTGCTCATCTCTGTCCCTCACAGCTGCCTGGCCAGACATTTGCTTGCTCTCCCCTCCCTTTCTTCCTTCCCTCCCTCCTCTCTCTCTCTCTCTCTCTCTCTCTCTCTCTCTCTAATTGAAGCCAATGTCCTAAGATAATTTCCTGAGGGTATGTTTGGTGGAGAGGGGGTCGGGGTGAGCACAGGCATCTGGGGTGGAGGGGACTGCCACAGAGGGAAGCACCGAGGAGAGGCCACCTCACAGGTTTGTGTAAAGCCAGCCTTTCTCATCGTGGCAAGTTCTGGAAAGTTCTGTCTGCTTCAGCCTGGGAACCCTGCTCTCGCTTCAGCCCTCCTGTCAGACCCTCCAGGAAGCAAATTCCCCTATTGCTGTTCCCTCACACAAGCTGCTCTTCTTCCTTTCCTTTAAGTACTGTTCCCAGCTCAAGCCCTTCCAAATTCAGCAACCTTCCTGGGAAAAGCTGCCTCTGGCTGCCCGGTCAGCACAGGGCGCCCCCTCCAGCTCTCGCCGCACCCTTTCACATCTCCTCCAGTTTTTCCTCAAACACTGCCTTGTGGGAACACCCGATTCATACTCATCTCTGATACCCAAACCTTTACAGTGCACGAAGGTAGCAACTTGCCATCTGACCACCACTGTTCTGGTGTTTAGGACACAGTAGGTGCTCAATAAAGATTTGGTAAATGGGTGAATAAGCCCCATTGCCAATGTTATGTGGGGTCAAGTTACAGATTGTGCCCCAAAGCCCAGGATCTGTGACATATAAATTGCTGGCAAGAAATGGGGTCGGCACCCTGTCTGCTCAGCTGAGCACCTACCCACCCCTGCAAACACACATTTTCCTCCAAAGAAACTCACGTTTGTGTTCACGCAGGATTTTGACAACAGCCAAAGGTAGCAAATGCTCCCTTAAAATAAAATGCCGTCCCTCTTCCCAGAGGGGATGGTTTTTGACATCCACCTCCGCATCGCCTGCACCCCCACCCCAGGTAGCCGGGCCACCAGAGTGGCCTTCCCTGCAGCTAAAGCTGCTGCCACCTCAGGGGAGGCAGGAGGAAAGGGCGGCAGCAGCGGGCATGGGGGGGCCACACACAGGCCGTTTTCACATCTCCGGATCTGCAATGATTGCCTTTCTCTCCTCTCCCCGTGGGTGGGGAGGTGTGTTATGAGCTGGTGACTTCAGGCTGGGCCCGGAGATGGAAAAGCCTCGCAGCTGTCAGGAGCAACTTAGCAGGTGCCTCCACACCCCACACAGCCGAGGCGGGATCAATCCGCAGCCTATCAGCAGGTCTTTACCGAGCGGGGGCAGCTGGGGGCGGCTGGGGGCAGCAGGGAGCAGGCAGTGCCAGACCAGGGCACCAGGAGGGGCTTGTTTTGTAGAGAGAAACGAGTGTAATAGAGCCACTAAAGTAAAGGATCGAGAACCCCCTGCTCCCCGGGCGTCTGCTGCGAGGAGAGCTGCAGAGGGGGACCCCTGCCCCAGAGCCCCGAGATGCCAGGGAAGGAAGCCATGGTCCCCCCATAAAACCCCACCGGTATGCCTTCTCTCTGTCCGTGGTAGCAGGGACCGGCCTGGCGCACGGAAGGTTTGGGATTGTTTCATCTGGTGGTAAAACGTAATGGGGAAACGCTGACTTTGGAGGCAGGCAGGTCAGGGTTCAAATTCAAACTTGGTCACTTGCTGACCAAATGATCTCGAACAAGCCCTTAATTCCTCTTAGCTTCATCTGATTTCAGCCTCCTTGATCTTCCTTGTGGGTCGAACACCTCTCTTATGAGGTCTTTGGGGGTAGTTATGAGGGACGTTATGGGTGCTCTCCCCATATTACCATGGGTGCCCACCAGCACCCTTCCCCATAAAGAAAATGTATACTCAGAGCAGAAAACACAGCCTTAGATGGGGTGTCTCCTCTCTCTCTCTCTCTCTCACTCTGCAGCTAGGATTCATGCCAGTGTTTCCCACCACTTTCTTTGAGTCTGGAGCCCACTATAATTCATCTGGGAATTCACTTCCCCTGCATATCTTAGCTTATTAGCTTAAGTAGAAAGACTTCAGTGAAGGATTAGGATGAGAACAGACAACAGAATCTGAGTTTTGAAAAGGGCTTCAGAGTTGGCATTTTTTTTATGTACTACCTCACTTGACAGAAAATCTGTCTGGAATGAAAAACACAAAACAGGTGGAAGTAGGTAAATAAGTAGTCTAGCAGCCCACCTGTCCAGGAGTGCACATCTGGCTTAGGGTGTCGTCAGGGTGGCTTGTGCTTGCTCTGACAGCAGTGTGCCAACAGCTCAGCGGCCTTTGGCAACAATGACGTGAAGGTTGGTAAAGTGGTTCTTTGAAATAGAGGGAATTCCATAGTGATGAGCAGTCCTTTAAAACTCTAGAGTGAAACCTACCCATTCTGGCTGATACAGCGTCATAGTTTTCCAATTTACACCTGCCTCTTTAAGAAGGATTTGATGACTTACCAATAAAACACTATATGTATATATATATTATGTTTATACATACACACACACACATACCCCCCCCACACACACATATACACGCACAAACATACATAAGAGTTCACAACAGAACAAAATAATAGATGAAGAATTCAGGGTGAAGGGAAAATAGTGATAAAGTGATTAGTGATAAAGCAGATTAATCCAAGAGTTAGGTCATAAAATTGGGAACATTTGCTACAGGTGGAACAATTCTGATATTAAACTATTTAGGGATGGAGAACTGGGCCTTATTTATACTCTTGCAAAGACATTCTTTTATTTCACCCCCAAATCCCATGCCCAGAGCTGCTTGACACACTTGTGGATGCTGGTATCACAGGTTCCCATGTGGTGGTGTCTCTCCTCGCATCAAGTTTTACATTGAATTTAGTTCCTGGCATGAAACCCACCTTACTTTCCAGCATGGCCCTTGTCATTTGTCACCCGGGACAGGTATCAGACAGCTCTCAGGTCTTGGGCAACAATCTGCCTCAGCTTGTGAAGAAGACCAGGCTTAACATCTTTGGAAATTTTGGACATAACAGAAGAGGAATTTGCTCAGTGAAATACAGTTGTTCAGATGTTCCTAATTCTGTCGGGAGCTTACAGTCTTGAGTGCTTTCATCCAAGATGTAGACTAGCACTGATGCCAGAAAGTCACTACTCTGCAATCTATAGAGGAACCAGGGACTCCCACTGACAAGCTACATGGTGCATTTATTTTTCCTTTTAGTGGGGGAACAAGATGACTTATTATCTCAGAAGATTGTTAAAGGCAAGTTCACTACTAGGGACAATTGGAAACAAAATTGTACACTTTTGTCACCAGGTAACAAATCCACAGTCAGCAGCCTCATCCTTTATTTAGTGTGTGGACAGTTGTTCCAGGTTTGACCCCACCGTTGGCATTTGCGAGCTGCATGAACTTGGGAGACCTCCCTGAGCCTAGACTTTCTCACCTGGGAAATGGAGTGATGATAAGGCCCACATGACAGGGTGATCGCGAGGGTGCAGTGAGAGCCAGTGTATGAAGTATTCAGCCAGTTTTAGCGCTCAGTAAGTGTTAACTCATTCATACTATTAATCTGGTCATGATGATGACAACACTTAAAGGAAGTGGTTCTCAACTAGGGACAGTTTTGTCTCCCAGGGGACATTTGCCGTGTCTGGAGGCCCTTCTGGTTGTTGTAACTGGGAAGGAGGGTGCTACTGGCATCTAGTGGGTTGAGGCTCGAGCATGCTCCTTAAAAACCTACAGTGACGGGGCAGACCCCACAACAAAACGGTCTAGCCCCAAATGTCCCAAATGCAGAGTTTGAGAACCCACTTTAAACTATAAAATTGGCTTGCTCGGAATTAAATTCTTATTTGCTATGAATTGTATCACATTTGCTGGAGAAACCACACTTTAAAGGAGGAAATACTTTTGCCGTTGGCTCTCTGGCTGTCTGACTTGACACAGTGTGCCCGGGCCTCAGTGTTGTTGTCTGTGAGATGGCATTTCTAAGTTCTAGTTCATTCCTAAGTGTCCTCCTGGCTCAGACCCTCCCCATGATTCTGATTTTCAACAATCCTCTTTTGTGCACAAAGGAAGAGGGGCCAGCAGAACCCTACTGCATTCTGGGTAAATAAGAGCACAATAGAATTCCTTTTGGAAATAAATCATCTTTTCATATAAAATCTTCTGAAGACCATTTCGAGAAGAGTAATAGATCTGCCAGTCCAACACCTGCAGGGTGGGTAATAATTTACTTAGCTCACTGACTTGAAGGCAGGTCTTGTTCTTGATAAATGGGCCAATTAAGCATCTGTTAATCACAGC
Organism: Manis pentadactyla; assembly: GCF_030020395.1. Lineage (NCBI taxonomy): Eukaryota > Metazoa > Chordata > Mammalia > Pholidota > Manidae > Manis > Manis pentadactyla. The sequence continues at coordinate 128,075,167 of NC_080026.1, read as the reverse complement.
ATTATCTCATCAGAAGGTGGAATACCTACTTCTCTCAAGCAGTTTCTCAGTGAGATAACATCACAAATTCCCCAAGCTGTGAAGGGCATTTAACAGCACAGGGAAGCGTGGGGGGAACAATGCCCCTCTCCGGGGGTTTGGCCCCAGTGGTTGCTGGGAATATCCCCTGTGCCCCATCCCAGCCCTTCCCCCATCAACCTTCCTATAACCTCGGCTCCTGAACTCTCCTGTTCGTCTGAGGCCTTGATAATAAAGCAACATCTGCAAAACCTACAAGAACTTTACTGCAGTTAATTGAGTAATTGAAGCAAGATGCAGGGGGAGGTGATGTATGGGCCTGGGTTGAGGGCTGAGAAGGGAGACAACGGATTTATTGCAAAGGCCGTGGGCGGCCTTGGGTCCAGGCCCTGGTTCATGGGAAGTTTGAGGTCATGTGGGATTAAAATATCTTTAAAAACAAATGGAATAATTTGACTGAAATATCAGGAATGCTGTGCCAGGTTATGCCAGGAGACCAGGTGTGATTTATTGACCTTACGCCCAACACATTTTTTTGATATCTGCCCTATTAGTCTAAATTTATAGATTATTGAGCAAATAGGTATCCCTTGTCTGTGTCTGTCTCATCCTGATTGTTATATAAAGCCTGGCTTTTGTAGTTCAAGATAAGTAAAGATATGCCTAAAGGGACTACAGTTCCGGAAACTACTCAGGTGGTAAGAAGGGCCAGAGATATTTACAATCTAGCAGTTGAATTTGTACAAAAGAGGCTTACTAGAGATGATATGGCACTGATGGTAATATCTTCTGGTAATCTGAATAAATCCATAAATCTTTACATTTAAGCACAATTCACCACCTTGAAGTCGTTGGGTAAAATGTAATGTATTTGCTAGCTTTGCAGATGCCAGATAGACACATTATAGGTACATAAAATTGCCCATGTGAACAAGCGCCTAGCATCAGATCTGCAGGGCAACTGGGCTGAACCCTCATCCCCAGCCCACAGGAGGATTAGCTTTTTGGAAGGTTATTGCTCCTTTTGTAGTTTCTCTGCTGCTTTATTAAATCCCAAATTCCTTGCAAAACTGTACAATCTTAATAACTCAAATCTGCGTGGATCATAAAGCTGTCTAAATATACCTAGCGCCCTGGGTACCAGACAGATCCACAGGTGATGATGTCCCTGGACCTGATTAACCGGAACAGGTCACCCGACAAGATTTTATTACAAGTGTCATTTAGATTTCTGACAGCTTTACAAGGCCTAATGGCTTTTTATTAAATACATTGTGTTCAGGGAAGCTGACAGTTGGGGATGCCTTGTAAATACAATGCAATGGAATGTCCTTAGAAGCTGTGTGAGAGAAAGCAGAAGGAGCGTGGGACATCCCTCCCTGTCCTCAGTCCCGCTGCTCAGGAGGCCCGGAGTTCATCATCTCCTGCAGCTAAAGACAAATGGCCCCCTGACGCCACCCACGCCAGCTCTCCAAACTCAGCAGGTCTGCCTCAGGTCAGCCCAGATGTTTTCATCCGGGGCTCTCTAGAGAATCAAATTCCCCAGTGCAGAGGGTGACTACTCCAGAAGCCCCCATACCTTCCTCCTGGAATCAGTGAGGATGGCCTTCCTGCAATTCACATTCTCCATCTGCCCATTAGCAAAGTCTTGTTTCTTTCTTTTCAGCAGTTCATTGAACCCACAGGAAGGGAGATGGGAGGAAGGATGCATGGACTTCCCGTGCCCCTTGCTGCCTGTGCTTGGCGCTCTTGGTAAAGTACCCACCCAGTCACACAGCTGCCTCACTGAGCAGGTGCTTTTCCTCCCCTTTAACAAGTGAGGAAATACAGGTCCAGAAGGATCAGACAAAAGAGGGGGAAGGGAAAGGAGGGGGACGTAGATCTTATGGGCCTGGCTTTGATGTGCTCTGGCTTCTTGATTTCTCAGCCCACTGTCTGAAGGAAGTGCTATTACCTGGCTTTAAAGATGCAGAAGCTGAGGGCCACATGACTCCCCTGGCGGCCATCACTGTCCCAGATGGGGGAGGGCACAGCCACAGTGACAGCAGGGCCCAGCTACCACTCACGAGGGGCTCCCTGTGTCTGCCCTGAGCCGAGCGCTTTGCCTGCTCTGTCTCACTGAACCTTTCCTGCGTCTCCCCTGTCAGTATCATCCCCCCACCTCACAGGGGACCTGAGGCCTTGTGGAGGGTCAGTCACCGGCCCAGGTCATGTAGGCAGTCAGGGGCAGAGCTGGGTCCAGAGCCTGTGTCCTCACCGCCTGAGCACTGACAAGTCCTGCCTTCCCCAGCTCACAGCAGGGAAGCATGTGACTCCTGTGCATCTGTGTTATTTGCTGCTTCCAAAGCACTTCACATGGTCATTTCATTAGGTCTGTGCAAAACGTTCACAGGGCAGGAAGCCGACACAGCATGACCCCATTGTACAGATGGGACAGCTGAGGTCTGAAGAGATGAAGCATCTTGCGCAGGTTCCAAACTGAGTTCCAACCCATGAGGCCAGGGCTGACTTCAGTTGCTCTTCTGCCCTCGAAGGCCAAGGCCTCACCCCCTCCGGGTCTGCCGCTCCAGCCTGGGGAGCATGGTGATGGGAAGTGGACAACCAGGAATCTCAGGAGAAGCTTTGAGAACAGAAGACCAGCGACCAGCGGGAAATGAGAAGCAGGACTGACCTCAGTTAGCAAGTCCTATTTATCCTCATTATTGGTGGATTCTGCATGTATGAACTCACTACTCACTAAAAACTTATTTGTAACCCTGAAATCAGTATTGGCAGGCTTTTGTGGTCACTCCCAGGTATGCTCAGGAGACCTGTGTGCCTCACAGAGCAGTGAGTGAACTTCCCTCATGCCGAAGTTAACAGTGCTGTTGACTCTTGAGTTCCATGTTAGTGAATCAACCACATATATATATATATGGGGAATTTATTGCTCCTTTTGTAGTTATACATAGTGTCTTTAAAGGGGAACACACATTAAACAAGATTATGCATTGATTAGCTGGCAAAAATGTTATAAGAGGTGGTTTACAGAAACCTAACGCTGGGAGCAATGGTTCAATATTCACTAATTCATGGTCAATGGAAAGCTTATGGAATAAAATTACCACGAATAACAAGATTCAACTGTACTTCTGAAGTTTCTTCTTTGTGCACAGCTCTCTGCTTGTTACTGTTGGGGGCAGAAGGACAAACCCACTCCTTTGCTTCCAGGACGCATCACCACCACGAGGAGAGAGGCCTGGAGATTGGTACTGTCTGAACCAGCCCCAGGTCCAGGACCAGACAAGTGTGCCACGAGCGTCTAGGGCAGCTGAGCCTCTAGGGCAGAACTGTCTGTAGAGGAAGGAGAAGAGGCCTAGATGTCATTTAAATTTTTCTAGTAGCCACACTTGGAAAAAGTAAAAAAAAATCAGGCAAATTTCATTTCAATAATACATTTTATTTGACCCAATATATGCAAAATATTTTCATTTTAATACATAACCAATATAAAAATATTAATGAAATGTTTTACATTCTCTTTTTTTATGCTAAGTCTTTAAAATCCAGCATGTGTTTGACACGGCACATCTCAATTAGGACAAGCCACATTTCAAGCGCTTCTAAGTAGCTGTATGGGACTAGTGGCTGCTATCTGGACATCATGATTCTAAAAGGCAGGACATGTCATCTCTAATGCTGCTCCCAAAACACTTTTTGCATAGTCACCTCATTAGATCCTCACAGCAGCATTCACAGGGCAGGAAGAAGAGGCAGCACAACTCCATTTTACACCCGGAAAAAGGATTTGTACCCAGCAGGTATTCCACAGATCTCTTCTGTGACACTTTGAAGTCAGAAGTGGTTGTGGGTATAGCTCTCATACAGAAGATCTTGGGCAGGTCACTTGACCTGTCCAAGCCTTAGTCATCTATAAAACAGGGTGGTGATAACACCCTGCTACCCTCCTGGGAAAGGATAGGATAACATTATATGGCAAGACCTTGGTAACTACCGGCTGCCACTATTGCTATACTTCGATCACTGGTGATGGTAAACCCAGCCGTGTTTGCCCAGCCAGGGCCCTACAGTGACTGGGCAGGCTGCAGGCCCACGGGGTGCACTGGGCCTCCTCAGTGCTACATACTGAACAGTGCGTGTGAAAGTGGAAGCACATGTCTGATGTTTCAGAGCAAAACAGCCAAACCGGAAACTCAGTTATATTCCAGGAGCCACCCCAGAGAGAATCAGGGGTTAGTCAGGAAATTACTCCCATTTAATGTGGGGCTAGTTCGCTGGGGACCCTGCTGTTTCCCCCGGCTTGGCAGCCATGCCACCCTGATCAGGTTTCATCTTTTCTGAAGCCAGGCTTTGCTCAGAGTTGGGAGGGAGAGCATGTGGGCAAATGGATTTCTTCCATTCCCATTGTCCTCGCCTGGAGCCCGCCACCAGGGTCTCCCCTTGAAATTTGCTCGCCGTTTCTGATCTCTAGGGCTTGGGAGTATAGCTTTATGTGAGAGCCGGTTTCTCAAACTCTAACTGTGCATACACTTGTTTAAAGGAAAGAATAATTCATAGATTCTGGAGAATTCATCTCGGACCCCAATTTGAGACTCAGCAAAATGACTTATTCTACAACAGAGCAAATTATCATTGTAACATAGAAGATGCGTTTAGATGTCTCATTAAAGAACTATTTTTATATCATTGAAATAAAATATTATTTTTTTAAGTTGATGGGACTTATGGCTTCCCAAGACTGTGTCTACAGACTGCAATTTGAGAGTCACCGAGTTAAGGAGAATTACAGTGTGGAGGTCATTTGGGAAAGGCCAGGCAGCCTGGAGGGATGGCCCGAGCCACCCTCTCATCCATCATGTCACCTCTCAGCCTCAGGGAGCAGACACCTGGCTTGGGCCCCTGTGCCCACCCCCAGCATTTGGGTGGCAACTTGGAGCTGATTCCCACAGCATTAAATCTGCCTCGCTCGCTTGGCAAGCCAGCACCTGTCCTCTTCTCATTTAGGGGCAGGTTGCGTTTTCATGATTATTTCCTTTTTCCCCCAGAATAACTGCCATCTTTGAATAAAAATCTCAGTGATGATAGGTTAAATTTCAAACAGATATTTAGGAAATATTCCATATACTAGAGTCAGAAAGTAAACAGAATAAGTATGATTCTTTTATGAATAACAGAATCCATCTAAATGATGCGATTTGCTTTCCAACATATTTTTATACATCTTCAAAAGTGGATTGCACCTACTCATACTTTCTCCTCCGAGTGAGACCTCCTCTGTGGGAAGGACACCCCTTGGAATAGTCAGAAGTAAGTGAGCACTCAACTCTGCTGCTGAGATTTTGGACATTAGTCTGTGAACCTCAATGTTCTGCTTAGTAAAATGTGCATCACATTAGCCATCCCAGAGGGTAGCCAGGAGGGGTATGTGAAATAACCAAGGTGCCCACCAAATGGCCCAGCAAGGAAAGAGGCCAAGTGTGCCCTCTGCACCTCTCGAACTCACTGTGAAATCAGAAGGGGGTCCTCGCTCTTTCTGGCCACCCCCAGGACAAAGCAGTCTGTTTGGATAAAGCATCATCCGAAGGATGTTAAACATCAACTTCTCAGGACGGTGTCAGGCTGCTCTGATTTGCACCAGATGATTGATCAGCATTATTTTCCTGATTTCTGTCAGCTTCTCTCAGGTCAACATCTACAGTGAGGTCTAACGTGGCCTGTCATCCCCAAGACCGTGGGAATCTCTGTAGAGCTGACACTGGCAGTAGACGTTTAATGCGCTGTGTCCATGCTGTTAACTCCTAGCATCTCCAGACTCGATGGGCTCCTTCCACTCATCCTGCTGTGAACTCTGCATGAGAAGCAGGTAGATGTGGGCCAGGGCAGCAAACCTCTCCTCTCCTCTCCCAGGCTCTATCTGTAGGCAGCACTGCACTCAGAGACGTGAAAAAGATAGGTAAGTGGCTTCTCTAAGTGAGCAGCACGGCCAGGATGATGGGAACATGTGCAGAAATCTGGCTGAGCATCCCCATGATGGACAGAGCCTTTCCGTCCAACAGCCTGGTGAAGGGAGGGCCAGCAAAGATCCAGCACCGAAGAGCCCTGAACTCTCAGGGCAGCTGCTTCTCCCAGGAAGCCTCGTGCCTGCTCACATCCCTGAATGCTGCCGAGCCAGAGGGTTCTCTGGCCCCAGCTCTGTGCCCACGCAACCCTTAGACAGTGTCTTGGCCAGGGCTGCAGTTACCTGTCATGCTTTGATCACTCCCAACTCGGCCATGTGACCATGTACTGATGATGTACTCTGATCCTCAATTTTCCCATCAGTAAAAATGGACATAATCACACCTATCTCTCAGAGATGTGGGAATTAAATAAGCTAACATGTGAAAGCATGCAACAGAGCCAGTACATAGGAAGTGTTCAATTAATTTAAGACAAGGTTGATAGATAATGTTCACATTTAACAACATTTTTGAAAGAAAGGGCTGAGAGTCTCCTTGGGCCTAGTAAGTACCTCTGCCTTCCTCACCGTACCCCAGAAAGAACAGAATAATCTCCTACACCCAGGCCAAGACAATGATGCTTGATGGAAGTCCCAGGCCCCCAGGGCCCCCCACCATGGTTGGGTGCTGAGCCTGCACGAGTGTCCCTGGCAGCAGTCCCTGGCTGCCCTGGGCCAGCTCTTTTTTATTTATTTATTTATTTTTATTTTTTAATTTAAAAAATTTTTTTATTAAGGTATGGTTGATAAACACTCTTATGAAGGTTTCACATGAAAAAACAATGTGGTTACTACATTTACCCATATCATCAAGTCCCCACCCACACCCCAATGCAGTCACTGTCCATCAGTGTAGTAAGATGCCACAGATCCACTATGTCCCTTCTCTGTGCTACACTGTTCTCCCCGTGATCCCCCACACCATGGGCACGAAACATAATACCCCACCATCCTCTTCTCCCTCCCTCCCCACCTGCCCTCCCACACCCCTCCCCTTTGGTAACCACTTGTTTATTCTTGGAGTCCCTGAGTCTGCTGCCATTTTGTTCCTTCAGTTTTGCTTCATTGTGATACTCCACAGACGAAGGAAATCATTTGGCATTTGTCTTTCCCCACCTGGCTTATTTCACTGAGCATAATGTCCTCCAGCTCCATCCATGTTGTTGCAAATGGTAGGATTTGTTTCTTTCTTATGGCTGAATAGTATTCCATTGTGTATATGTACCACATCTTCTTTATCCATTCATCCACTGATGGACACTTAGGTTGCTTCCATATCTTGGCTATTGTAAACAGTGCTGTGATAAACATAGGGGTGCATCTGTCTTTTCGAATCTGAGAAGCTGTATTCTTTGGGTAAATTCCAAGGAGTGGGATTCCAGGGTCAAATGGTATTTCTATTTTGAGTTTTTTGAGGAACCTCCATACTGCTTTCCACAATGGTTGAACTAATTTACACTCCCACCAGCAGTGCAGGAGGGTTCCCCTTTGTCCACATCCTCGCCAGCATTTGTTGTTCTTAGTCTTTTCAATGCTGGCCATCCTTACTGGTGTGAGGTGATATCTCATTGTGGTTTTAATTTGCATTTCCCTGATGATTAGCGATGTGAAGCATCTTTCCATGTACCTGTTGGCCATCTGGATTTCTTCTTTGGAGAACTGTCTCTTCATATCCTCTGCCTGGGCCGCTCTTACCTCATGTGTGTCCAGAGTCTGAGGGAAGTTCTTGCCTCAATTTTCAGTCCCCAAAGCCATCCAACCCCAACAGTTTAATTACATCTTACTAGACTTGAAAAAGGAGCATGTTCCAGCCTGTCTTCTGAGCCATCTCTTCCCTGTGACTATACTTCCCTGAGAGGTTCCACCGCTGGGTAGGCAATCAGGGCTTCAGGCTCAGACACATGCCAGGAGGCCCTGTCTTCCATAGTTCTGGGAGGCCTGTCCTCTCCCAGAGCCAGGTCTCCTGGAGGATCTCCCCTTCACTCCCTGGCAACACATCTGCCCAGGTTAGGCTTTGCTTAATGCAAAGCACCTGGTTGGCAGCTCCCCTGCTGATGTCAGGCTCACACCTGGTCTCCCTGCTCCCATTCCTGCCCCTCTCCATGCCTCTCTCCACACTTGGCCCTCTAAAACATGAGCCTACTCACGTTACCCACCCCTTCTTAAAGCCAGTCAATGGCATTACGCTCCTTCCCAGGATCTAGAAAGTTCTTTTGAGCTTGCCTTTGCTTCTCTGCCCATCGTCCAGGTAACTCCTACCCGAGCTTCACATCTCAGCTTAGACCTCCTCTGCAAAGTCTTCCCTGATGTACTGCCTCAAAGCTCCCACAGCTGCCTATTCTTCCCCATCCAAGCATATATGACACCCTGTATGTCTACTCATCTGTCTCTCCAACTAGCTAAAATAACTTAGCACTGTTTCACAGGGCCTAGCACAATGCCGAAAATGGTGCACAATTCAGGAGTTAATAGATTTGTGAAGACTTCTGGAAGACACTGCCCAAAGCTCTCAGCCCTGGGACCAGCAGCTCAGAGCTCCCCACAGGCCTGGGGCCTAGCAGAGGTCTGTGGTTTTACTGTTAGTGGAAATTGGGCTGGCAGATCAAAGGCAACTGCTTCTATAGTCCAGACTGCCAGCAGCCAGCACTATGAAAATATCAATTGAATTGGTAATTCAAAATTAAGTAGGCTAGTGATTGATACAGATTTGTAAAACGTGGCCCACCACCTCTCCTCTTGCAAACCGGGCCTTTCCTATTCTGCGTTGGCTTGAAGCATGGGGCTTCCCAAGCAGGAGTTCATTTAGCTCTAGCTGGGCCCTGCCCCCCTCCACCCTGACTTTAAAGGGCCCCTGTTCTCAAAACCCTACACCACTCCTGTGAGATGTCTTAGAAAAGGCTTAGCACCTGAGATCCCCTTTCAGAAATAAAAACTCACAAATTTGAGCCAAGGGAGAAAAGTCTGGTACAGCTTTGCACCTGTAACACACGAGTCACTTGATTAAGAAAATAGTCAAGATCAGGTTTGTGATTCTCTCTGTGTTGGGTACAGGAAAGTGGGGGGCATGTGAAGGGGAAGAAACGGTTGCAGCTGCACCAGCTTTCAAATCCCAACCATAGTCTACATATTCTGGGCCATCCACATTTTGGAAAATGACTTTTCCCCCATGAATACTTTCTGTACTGGTCAGAGGGCACCCCATATATGTGAACAACTGCTGGAGGATTTCAAAGCCACCGCACCATGAGGCAGGCTGGGCATTGTTGGTAAGCTAGCAAGGAGAATGGGGTTCCTGGGGAAAGGTGAAGGGTTCCCAGCAGCAGGATTCTGAGAAGGCTGCCCTGGGCTAATGATGCCCTTGGTACCCACGAGAGAAGGGCAAGGGAAGCCCTGGGGCCCCACCCGGTCACCCCTGTTTCTTCTGTACCCTGAGGACAATCACCCCTTTCCTTCAGGGAAGGTGAGGAGCCAGTGAGACAATTTACCTAGAGCAGGTGCCCGAGCGCCCAGCACCACGCCCTCTCCTGAGAGGCAGGTGTGTTAGTGCCCAATGACTGTGACTCACTCCGTCACCCAGGTCACTCTAGGAAGGCTTTTTCCTGCTGTTTGTTTGTCTAGGGCCTTTCTGGAAAAGAGGCAGAGTTGCTGGGAAGAGGCAGAAGGTGGCTGCTTTGTGGCATTAGGTCTCAGGCAAGGGGAGACAGGAGGACAGGCTGAGGTGGCTCCCTCCTCAGAGCTCTGCCCACTCGCCTGGCTCCAGTCTGGAGCTGGACGGGGTGGGCATGGGACCGCCAGGGGGCTGAGGAAGGCCAGAGAACAGAAGACCACCTCCAGCTTCCCCCGCCAAGTCTGTTCCCCAACTTTCCTTCAGGTTTGTTATGAGCGAGAGATCCTGGGCTGTGTATTAATAAAACAATGGAATTTTTCTTCTTCTCATAAATTACATAATTCAAACCTTAAAACACCTTTAATGAACAGTGACTGGGCATGTGACACTTAATAAAACTGGGCTCAGGTCAGTTTCTGCTTGACAGGCTACCAGCCGAGAATGTGCCTTATGAGTAAATGATTAAGAGGCGGGATCTTTCCCGGGCTCTACTATTAAACACTTCAAAGGTTTCCAAAGTCAGATAAAATGAAAAGCAAATGTGTTTCACTGCCTCTCAAATGCCTCAAATGTTTTAGCAGGTGCAAGCAATGAAACCTTCCATGGTGACAGCATTTTAGGGTCTGCAAAGTGCACCCAACTGAATTCTGGGAATTCTGGACCAGCTTCATAAAAATTCATGATTTCCAATGAGGAGAGATGTTCATCCTCTGAGCCCATCTACTTACGTGGCACAGAAGGGAATGTCTCAGGGTCCTCTGGGTCATGGGTCAGTTTAAGCCTTTCTATTGTAGGAGAGACCCTGCATCCTAGTAGATCCCCAGATGGATGGCCAGCTTTATGCTGGCAGAAACAGGGGGGCAACTCTCTAGGTTGGCCTAGGCTTCCCAAAGGCACATTAATAGGTCAAACCCAAGTCCTCTTTTTCTGGGCATGAATATGTTTCATTGTGCTCTGGGAGTGCAGCACAGACTATGAGAGCCAGCAGACTTCGTACACATATAGATAGCTACTGTGACTTTCTGTAAATTTTGTAACCGTTCTGTACCGCAGTTTCCTCATCTGTAAGATGGGAATAATCATAGCACCTACCTCACAGGCTTTTTGCAAGTATTAAGTGGGTTAACATCATAGAAGTACTTAGATCACAGAGCAGAATTCAGTACATGTTCATGATTCTTATTATTGTCCCACTAGGAAAAACGAATATGAAAAGTTAACATTCTATAGTTTGACCACTTGAGCTTTTCATTTAAAATTTGCTGTAACTTAACTTTCCAAGTCACAGTAATCTCTCACATAGACATGTAATATTTTATAGTTTACAAAGGACGTGCTGAGACATTACCTCATCCCAACCTTTGAACGGTAAAGCTAGTAAGGCAGGGATGGTCACCATGGACCAAGGATGGGTTTCCAGCTCTGCGGTGGCTCTCTCTTGCATAGAAGGGGACCCACCACTTGGACCCCTGTGTTTGCAGCACCCCATCTGCTGAACTATCAGCTGTTGGCCCCATCTCATCCTACGTTTTTCTTGCTCATGCAGGAACTCCAATGCAGTTCACATTTTATCTCAGTCGTGTTGCAAGCACAAACTGTTTATGAGACTCAACTTTTATGCTTCCCCTTTCATAATGAGGAGGGCAGTGAAATGGCATTCCAAGAGTCAGTGAGGGAGAACCCCTTAATTCTTTCCCCAGGGAATAGCTGAGCAGTGATTGTTATCAGAGAACATTCTCCTGATTTCCCAGCAATAAGCAATTACTCGCCTTTGCAACAATGCCCACCACTCAATGAACACCTCTTAAAGAGTTCGTAAACTCTGGGTACTTGATATGGGGACACATGCCATAGGCCCTTCGCCACATGCTAGGTACTCCAGACAGACACTGGTATAAGCATCTCACTAACCAGCCACCGAACACCGCCCTCCTCACCCAACCCACTGCCAGTCAGCACACAGTAGATTCCCTTCAACAAAATCATAGTGAGCGTTTTGACTCAGACATCTCTCCCCTCCTCCCTGACCAAAGTAATAAACACCCATGTTGGACCCAGCCTGGCCTCTGCTCTGCCTTCAGCACACACCACCCATTAACCATGTATTCATACCTTTCTAACCATCCTGTTTAAGGACATAATGTTAAGGTGTATGTGAAGAGGTAATTACTAGGATGTTCTTTACAGCATTATTTATAATAGTGGAAACCACAAAACTCTTAGGAGTCCAGCATTAACAAAATTTGGAGTGTCCATGTGCTGAAGAACTTGGCAGGCATTTTAAATGAGGTTGATAATAACAAGAAAACAAATTCATGTCATGCTAAGTTACAAATAAGCCTACTGTAATGCTGTATGTGTAGAATGATCCCTTGTTTACTAGGAGTACACATTTTATATGTAAATACTACAAGATAGGAATGCCTATTTTTAAAAGCCTATGAGGATATACATGAGTTGATTAATAATGTTTACTGCTCAGGAATTTGATTTCAGATTTAACTTTTTTTCAATTTTTATTTTCAATACTGTGATTTCAGATTTAATATTTTGTTCAGTTTTCTTTCTTTGGCCCATTCAAATTTTCTGGTTTCTTTACCTGAAACATGATTTCCTTTATTATTTAAAAAAATTTTTCTTTCTAATTAAAAAATACTCAGAGTTTCATAAGTGTAAATGGCTTTGGAATTCATCTCACCCCCTGGCCTTAGTTTTCAGGTGGGTAAACTGAGGCTGTAAGACGTGTGGTGCCTCTGTAACAGTCCTCAAGCTATTTGGTGGCAGGGCCATGGCAAGAGACTTTGTCCATCCTCCACTTTATCCCAATTCTTTCCATGAAGTGCTGATGCTTCTGAGATTTTTATAAATGTGGAGGCACCATGTCCATGAATTTGACTGCATGGACCCACCTTCCTCTCCATGAAACTAAGCATTCTTCAATTGGCTCAACAGCAAATATACCTCACACTGCATCTGTCTCCACCTGCTTTGACCAGGTTATAAAGCCCATGGCAGAGTTAAAATCTAATGGCACACATCACAGGGTATGTGCCAGAACCTGGGGCAAAGTGTCCCACCAGATTTCAGCACATTTTCGTGTAAGTTCCCACTGTGTATGGGGACAAGAGTGGGGCATCGCCTGGTCTGCAGCCGGCCCCACCCCTCGGCTCATCCTGGTCCAGCTACATGGTTAATGAACAACATAGCCAAATGAATGAGTGGAGATTGGGTCAGCCTGTTTCAAACAAAGACTCTTTTTTTCTAACCCACCCTAAGCATTTGTGGGTTTTCCTTCTCATCTATCATGACTCATTCATTTGTTGATGCTAAAATGGAAGGTGGTTACTCTGTTCAATTGCAGTAATTTTTCCATCAAGGAAAAGAAAGAACCAATTTTGCAAGCAGTAACTTCAAGTGAAAGTGAATAAGTTTAGTTCCTGGGAAGTTTTCACAGGGAGGAAAAAGTGTGAGGTGGAATTGTCCAAACCCAGCTCTAGCATCAGATGTCAAGCATCAGATGCCCATAAATGTTGTCCCAGAGGGGGAAGGTGTGAGGGCTTCACAGGACTGCTGTGGAGATGAGCCGCGGTCATGAGCTCACGATCAGGATGGAGACCTCCTCTCAGGCCCAGGAGTGAGTGTGGCGGTCCCTCGCCCCAGCCCCACTGGCCGCTCTCTGCCCCTTTCCCTGTGAACTCTTCTCCGTGGCACACACTGCCATCTGACACTCTCTGTATCTGCCTTGTTTACGGTCAAGTTCCCTTTACTCAACTGTAAGCTTTCTGTGGCTGTGGGTACTTGCCTATTTTGCTCCCTGCTGTATTCTCATCACCCAGAACAGTGTCCTGGAGCTGTCTGACAGTTAATACACAAGCAAATAAACAGTGAATAAGTGAAGACAAGGGAAAAACAGAAAATATAAATGTTTAACAATGGGGATATTATACATCCATTAAAAATGGATCATGGATTGTACTCCAAACCATTTCTAGTGATTATATCTGGGGGAGGGCTTAGGGATGGTGGGGTGCCTTTACTTTTTCCTATTAGGTCATTTGGAAATATTGTATTACTTGGTATTTCATTTTTTAACAGAAAAAGAAAAATACATTATTTCATGTGGAAAAAGACCTGAAGGTTTTTGTAATGGCAAGGAAAAATTATTCTGAAGCAGGGTTAAGTTTTTTTTAAAAAGTCAAGGTATAAACCTTTAGATAGAATAATTGTACATATTTATGTGTCTAGAAAAGACTAAGAGAAATTTTGATTATCCCAGTTTTTTCCTTCTGCTTTATGCTTTCCTATTTTTCCAAAATGCCTTTAATAAGCCTATAGTCAGAAAAATACTTCATTTAAAAATATGAATTTAATGCAGCTATATTTAACTGCGAGGAAATGTGATCATGTATATATATATGTGTAATATACACATATATAATAAGGAATAAGTATGTATAACATGATAAACAAGAGAAGTTTAATTTTTGTAAATTGTCAGATAAGACTGAGCCCCACTCTGCAGTGAATTCTGCGCCCGTTGTGCAGAAACAGAAATGTCTGTCTGGTTCTTAAGGGTTTTCAGGAAAGGACAGATCTGCAACCTCAGCAGGAGGATCTGCTCTGTGATGAATCACCTTTACTTCAAGTCAGCCTTCCTCAGTCTAACTTAATTCCCTCCTGCTTCAAAAAAAAAAGAAAAAACAGCCCACTGTTATTCTCCCCGGAAATAAGTCTGGTGACGTGTTTCCAAGAACCCTCTGCAGACTTGAAAGTGGGTAGGCATTAGGTCCTTCCCTGTCTCTAACATCCCAGCCCTTCTCTCCTTTGCCCCGTCAAAATGCAAAATACTTCTATTAATCTGCCTTTTCAACACTTTCACATGATTGTCGCCTCTCTCTGGCCTCTTTCCAGGATCTCTGCGTCATTCTCCAAATGTGATTTCATTTGGAAATCACAGGAAATGACTCAGGAATGGACTCACTCTGCCGAAGTTAAAATGATTGAGCGGTTTACGTTGCAGGTTTGCAAAGCCCCCTCCTACTGATGTGTTCCCACATCACTGGCTTAAAAGAGAAGAGCATCTCACTGTCAACAGGACTGCTGCCAGCTTCCCCGATAGCCCGGTATAAGGGACCGCCTCGGTGCCCCTTATTAGCTGGCCTCCCAACTCTGATTCCTGGGTCTCTGTGCCCTTCTGCATTCAGGATGGCTGCATCACATTGTCCCTTTTACTTTGTGCCACTTGCCACCGTCATCAATCACTAACTGTCCCATGGAAAGAGCTGCCACTGAGCTGGGTGGCAATTATAAGCAGCATCTCCAGAGGCACCACCTGCTGGCCCAGGATGGTCAGACACATTGGGCAGCTGGGCAGGGGGACTGACGCTGACACCAGCACTGCAAACAGATAGCATTTCTGTGAATGGGCAGGTGGACCCCATTCAAATGCAGAGCAGCTCATTTCAGAATGGTCAGGTTGAAACACACTCACATGTGCACCCACACACACAGCTTATTGTCGTGTTTGAAAACAAATTTAAAAAACATTTATGGAGTTAACAGACTGTGAGAGTTTTTTTTAATGAAATTAATTTGTAAAGGTTTCAAGATGTTAACAAATGATCAATGAGACTTTTTCATAATTGATTTTAAAAATTCATTAGGTACACAGTGTGGCTTTCTTATTAACTTTTACTTTAGTTTCCAGTTGGGGCTTTGTTGCACTTGAGTGGATCCAGGAAGAGGAATTCCTGTGGTCACCCAGGTTTGAGCCTCACCCTGGGACCCAGCCCTTTACTTCAAGTCTTTGGGCCAGGACCTTGACCCTGGGATAAGGGTTAGTTGCCTTTCATGCCAGGGAGGAGGTGCGGAGCAGAGAGAGGGCTTCAGGAGACCCAGTGAGTTGTCTAGGCACTACCTAATCCCATCTCATCTTCCCCAAAGTACCTCTCAGGGGTAGCTGGCAAATGTCAGGGTGGGGCACCCATACTCCCAAAGCCCACTCTTCCTCGGGCTAAGTGCAGGGCTGGTCTCAGCCTCCAGCCCACTCCAGAATCTCCCCATAACAACATCCTTCCATCCATCCACCCATCTAATAGTCACTGAGCACCCACGAAATACCAGGCACTTCACTGGATGCTGAAATTTCACTCCCTATTTCTCTCTTTTCCCTTATTTCTTTCTCTAGAAAGGGACAGAAGCAGGAGCCCGGTAGAAAGTGGGCTGCCAGCTGGTGACCAGTGACTGCCAGGACTTCCTGTCCTTTGGACAGAAATTCCGGAGGGCAAGTCTACAGGCTTCTTTGAGATCCTGATAATGGAGGCCCAACTGCCCAGCATTCTCTACCCCATGTTGCTTTATTTTTCTTCATTGCACTTACTGTTCTTGACACATTCTACATTTATTTGATTTAGCTTTGGGGATCGTTTCTCACTGCCAACCAGAATGCAAGCCCTGTATATGTAGAGATTTTATTTTGTTCACTGATGGGGCCTGGCATATGGCTGGCACTCAAAAGTATTTATTTTGGGTGGATGGATGGATGGATGGATAACTGAATGGATGGACAGACAGGTGGATGGATGATGAATGAATGGAAGACAGACATATTTCCTGCCCTGGTGGAGTTTTTAATTTTGTAAAGAAGACTATGAATTAAAGAGTCATGAATGAAAACCTATGTATAATTGTGATTGCATCAAATGCCACAAGGAAGAAGTCCTCAGCATCACTGAAGAATTTAACAAAAGGCTTTGGCTTGATGTGGGGATGGGAGTGCTCACTCCAAGGAAGTAGGAAGTGGAGCAGGTTAAGGCCAGAGAGCAAGGGGGCGTCCACCAGAAGAGCAAACTGCCCTCTCTATACGGTTTTGGGTTGTGTAACCCTTGCCCCCTCTCTGCCTGCTTCTGCCCCAGGAAGATGTCACAGCACTTCATCGCAGGAGCCCGGGTTCTCAGAAGGCAGTGGGCTGCCCGCTGGGGGCCAGGACTCCCAGAGAACTGAGCCAAGAATCATGCTTCCCCCTTTCTTCTAATAACTGCCCAGATATCACGGACCATGGTGGGGTCACAAAAACCAAACTGACAATACAGCTTTAGCTAAATGGTGCAAGCTGGGGTGGAGGTTCTTTCAAGACTGAAATAGAACTTTCAGGGACCTAGAAATCAACTGAATATCTCATCCTCCCCTGAAACTCCTTCAGTGGAGCACCCAGAATGATGTCAGCTGCCTTGGTTCAAATCCTTGCTCTTCCACCTCCCAGCTGTGTGACCTTGGGCTGCTTCACACGCCCCACGCTGTTTTGTCATCAGTGGGATGAAAACTGTGGTTGTAAAGTGTTTCCTAATACAAGCTAGTAAGAACTTGACACATTTTACTGTTTTTGTGATTAGTGGTCAATGATTCTCACACACAGACACAAAAGTGAACAGTTCTCCTGTTACCAATTGAAACACATTTGTCAATTCACTCAAAAAAATATAGCTGGTGGGTGTTCTCTATGTTCCATCACTGTGCTGGGCACAAGGCCACAAAGATGAATCTCGAGTGAGTCCTGCCTCCAGATAATGTAGAAAGAGAGATTCGTGGGCAGTCACTGACAGCACAGAGAGCTCTACATGAGGGCAGTAGAAGACCAGAGGGGAGTTCAGAAGAGGGCAAGAATACTTTAACAGAGGGAATCCTGGAAGGCTTCTTGGAGGAGGTGAATCAGAATTCACCTACCTTAGTTTCCTGGGCTTTCATGGTCTGCACTGGAGCTGCATCCTCAGGGCTGTATGACCTTTGTCCCTAGGCTCTTCCCAAAGACAAACCGGGAGGAGGGGTGGTAATGTAGCAGACAGGAACTATAGCAAATGCTCTCAGTGTCTCGTCTCATGTTCCCTCAGGCTGTCTCTGATGCCATCTGATTTCACCAAAAGCAGTGGGCCATCCTGTGCACACTGGCAGAGTCCTACCTCCAAGGGCATGACAAGTGTCTCCACCATTTCTGCTTTAGAAACTTCTCCAAAGTCAAGGGACCTCATCAAACCCGCCTGCAGGTGCAGTGGGGCACTGTGGGAAAGGAGGTACCTTTGGCCCAAACTTCAAGCAACAGAGGACAGAGCCTGTGAATAAGTACTCCAAAGTCCTCTCCTGTGGCAAGAAAATTCTGGAAGGCAGTCAGCAGGCTCAAAGTTCAACCCTTGAGCCCTCGCTGCTCTATAGCAGTGACCTCAGTAATATGCCTTCATGCTGGCTCCGTCTCCTTCCTTCTTTGGCTATCCCCAAACCCTCAACAACTGTCCATTTTACTCCTCGTCATTATAATACCGAATTTGTATCAGAATATTATAAATTGTATAATGCTGTCATAGCAAATACATAACAAAGTTTCAGTGGCTGAGCATGACAAACATTTATTCCTAGATCATGTGTCATGTCTATGTGGATGGGCAGGGGTCTGTTCTGGTTCTTCTCCCTCAGGGACCCAGACCAGCAGAGCCATCCCTCGGGAACACATCCAGTCTGGAACCGGTGCCGGGAAATGTGGCACATCAAGCCCCCATCTTAAGAGTTCTGCCAGGAAGTGACCCACATCACACTCTCCCCATCCCACCAGCCAAAGTAGTCACTTGTTTGTGCCCAAGTTCAATAGAGATGGAAAGACACCCAAAGCTTGTGCTTGGAAGGAGGAAAGTGAGGCCACAGGTAGAGTGCCTTAATGACCGCATTATTCTCCCTAAAAAATGTCAACTCTGTGCCCAGTCCTCCGCTAGCAGCTCTGGGTTTGGGGAGGTGGGGGACGTGGTGGAGCAGGAGATGGTGCAGAACGGAGAGCCTGCTACTCCCTTCTGGCCTCCCAGCCCTGGTCCCCACTGCTTCATGTGCAGGGGCCTCTCCTGCTGGGGCCCCGAATCTAATTCATTCTATAGGTCTCAGGCCAAACCTTACACTCTCGGAGATCTTAGCTGCCCTCCCCTCCCCAATTATCCACACAGAGGTCCCCTCTTCTCTCAACTCTCTCCATTCTTTCCTATTATAGGACTTACCACATTTGTAATTATATATTAATTTTTGTGCAGGATTTTTTTGATAGTTCCCCCATAGACTGACTATAAGCTCCATAAAAGCTGAGACACATCTGTGTTTACACGGCTGCATCTCTAGCACCTAGCACAGGGTCACATGCACAGTAGATGCTCAGCACATATTGATCAAATGAATTAACATATTAGGGAGGCAAGAAATACATGCAATGAGCAGAAAAGAACTTAAAGGGATATAATAATCCTCATATTTGTATCATGCTTTTCATTCACACTGCCTTTTGTGAAACACAAAGATGTGTAAACTCTAGCACCTGAAGCGCCTCCATACAAGTAGTTTTCTCTCCCATAATTCTGCTTACAACCCCACATCCCTGATACCAGGAAAAGGATTTTTATTCTCACCTTAAAGATGAGAAGTCTCAGAAAGGCAGAGTGACCTTCTCTGGTCACCTGGATGGTATTCTGGTTTGAGATCCTAAGCTTTTCTCTCTACGTAACCCTTCCAAACACACGCTCTCACCAATTGTTCAGAACCTATGTTGGTTGGTTAAATGTGGCCAGAATCCAAACTTCAATCAGAATGGCTAAGGAACAGTGCAAACGAATTTAGTTCATGGTCTTGGTTGATTTTTTCCAGCAGATTCTTCCATTGCTTCTTCTAGAAAAAAAAGTACATTTGGAAAAGGGCACAGGGTTTCCAGAAGAGAAGGTTCTGAGTGTCTCTGGGGTCAGCCCAACCTTAACGGTTTTATCTTCACTGCTGAATTCGGTCAGTTCCTCAGCTTGGCCACACCTGCCAAGTCCAGGTCACCTTGCTGATGGCTGTAAGACCCCTAGGAGGGCACTCAGGAAGGGGGCATGGTAACACTGCCCTTGAGGAATTCCCGGCGCTGATGGAGAGGTGAAGCTCTGGTAAATGCCACGTCTGAGCCCAAGCAGTGATACCGAGAGTCAAGGGCGGAGTTTGGCTCCTCAGGAAGGCTGCCCCGAGGAGGCACGCCTGGGCTTTCCGGTTCTTCCTCAGCCCTGAGAAAAAATCCTGGTTAGCGACAAAAACTCAACCCAAACTGGCTTAAAGGGGAATGCAAGGGGAAATGTGGCATTGAAAAGCCGCAGAGCAAGGCTGGGTGCCGCTTCTCAAGGATCTGCGTCTCCACCTCAGCTGTTCTGTCTGTGACGGGCCTCCTGCATGTGGTGGCCCTGGCCGCTCCAGGCTTACCTGCTTGCAGCTCCAGGTCCCTGTAAAGCAAACGCTGCTTTCCAAGCATTCTGGCCAGAGCCTAGGATTTGCTCTGACCGGTTCTGATTGGGCCCCATTGAGACCAGAGGGATGTTCTGATTGGCCAGACCTGTCACATGCTCACCCCTGGAGCTTGGAGTTGGAATCAACTCCCACCATACCACGTAAACTGAGATCCTAGGAACAAGGATTCTGCATGGAAAATTGGAGGCCATTACTGGAACAATGGGAACTGGCTGCTCAGCAGGACAAGCAAACACCTGCCATATTATCCTGCTCTTAAAACTGAGAAAATTGAGGTCCTCAGAGATTAAGCAACTTCCTCCAAATCACACAAAGGTGACCGGGAGAAATTTCCCACATTGTTTAACCATCATGCTCTAAATAGTATCCATGATTCTGGGCCACCTGCTGCTATGTCCTGAAAAATCACCATTTCTGTCTGCATTCTTAGGAGACAGGTTCTGAGAAGGATCCTTGTAACTCATTGGGCTTTAGTCTGAATAACCACACCATCGGCCTTGTGGGCTAAAGAAAGCTCCACATCCTTCTCCATGAATAGAGCTCAGAGTCATCCTCCCTCCACCCCCCTTTTTTTCCTTTTTACTCTTGGTAGGAATTGAAACATTAGTGTAGTAACTATTAGTTTCAAGGAAAAATTGTAATTGCTACTAGATCCACTCAGTGGCTTCAAGAGCGCTTTAACCTTTAACTTTTTCAGTACAAAAGGAGGTTTGCTGTGCAGTGAATCTAACAAGACCATCATTTATCGCTGACAGAGTTCATTAGTCAATTGTAACAGTTTAATTATTAGCATTTTAATGCATGAGCATTTAACTAGACAGAACAACAAGCTTTGGTGTACAGAACAAGACATCTTAAATGGAGCTGAATTAGCCCACACAATTGTTTGTACTGTGGTATGTTATTAAAACAAGATGATTAAAATGCAAGAAACAAATAGATCTGTATATTTAGCCAACAAACCAGAATTTGACCTCCTGGTATCGGGATCATGCTTTTTTTTTTAAAGCCTGAATTCTGTATTTTAAAATCTTTGAGTTATTTTTCCTGCTCCAAATTATAGACTAAAATGATAGAAAGAGAATCCACTTTGATGGGCACTTTTAATAAATAAGGAAGCCTGGGATACAAATGGGTGTGAGTGCCCCTTGGCCCCCAATTCTGGCTGCACAGAAGGATCACCTGCAGGGCTCTTTAAACTGCTCCACCCAGGCTTCACCTACAGGGAATCTGACTTTCTGAGTCCAGAGTGTTTTTGTTTCTTTTTAAAGTCCTCATGCCATTCTAACAAGCAGTCAAGGTGGGACCTGGGCCCTGCCTCTGTGATACGGTGGGTCACTTACCCACATTTGTCAAATAAAAATAGAGCACTATTTGCAAACGCCAAAAAGTACAAAAAATCCAAATGTCCATCAACAGATGAATGGAGAAACAAAATGTGGTGTATACATCCATTGGAATATTATTCAGCCTGAAAAAGGAACAGAATTCTATGCCTGCTGCAATACAGATGAACCGTGAAGCCCTTATACTAAGTGAAAGAAGTTGGACACAAAAGAATAAATATTGTATTATTTCGTTTATATGAGGTACCTAGAATAGTCAAATTCATAGAGATGGTGAATAGATTCAGGTTACTGAGGTCTGGGGAGAGGGGAGAATGGAGAGTTATTGCTTGAAGGGTCTAGAGTTTTTGTTTGAGGTGATGGATAAGTTCTGGAGATGGATGGTGTTGATGGCTGCACAATGTTGCAAATGCACTCAATACCACTGAATTGTACACTTAAAAACAGTAAAAATGGTAAATTGCATGTTATATATATTTTACCACAATAAAATAAGGAAAAAAAAAGAGAATAAAGTTTGCCATATTCACATTGTACAATCAATGTGTGTTATCAGATGAGATCGTGGATAGAAGTCTTTTATAAGCTTAAAATGATATTCACATTTAAGGTGGTAGTAATATTCTTTAATTATTTGTTTTAATCATATTGTTTTAATAAGAGGCTACAATATAAACAGCTGAGAAGGTTAATTAAAAATGTCAAACCTAAACGAGTGTAATTAATGTCACTCAGCAAAGGCCTTCACTAGACTCAAAACATATTTTCTCCTGGGGGTAATCATGGCCTGATTTTTCTAAACAGTTTCTCCTTTGACTGGGAAGCAGAGACTGTTAGAGAAGATGGGAAGGCTTGTATTTCTCACTTGAGGCTAGGTTTTCATAGCGTGGCCTCAGACGTCATTGGTGGCACCCCCGTTCTGGCCTCCTGGAAGAGGTCTGCCAGTCCTACAGTGGCCTCTCCTGGCACACACCAAATGGACCACGTGTAACAAGGAGCAGTTGTAAGAGCCAGTGTTTATTGAATCTTTCCTAAATGCCAGGCTTCTGATGGAAATAATTGCTGGAAATAGCTGGAAGGATGGAGGGGCAGAGAAAAGGTGTCAAAATGCCTCCCATGGCCAGACAAGAACCAATTCAGAATCCCAAAGAATTTTCTATTAGTTCTTTATTTTGGATTCAAGTAATGGAATCCAGCCCACAGAGTCTGTGGGTTGATGGGGGTTTGGACTTGACCCCTAGACTGTGAAGACATCACTTGCCCCTCAGTGAACAGAGAGAATCTCCTGTTCCTCTCTCTCCTCTCCACCATCCTTTTTGGTTCTTTCAACCTCTTGTCCTCTGACCCCCACCCCTCATGCCTCAAGATCCTGCAAAGCAAAGAACGAAAAGGGAAGAGGTCCCAGGATGCTCTGCCTCTGGGTTCATTGGAAGGTTAGACTGGAGAGAAGGGTTCTTGGACATTTTGTACAGAAGGAGATTATGAGTCCTGCTTAGCTTGAGTTGTAAGCTACGGATGTAGCAATCCCTTCCTGTTTACATGAGGGCAGCCAGCCTCCTGGAAGGGTGGGATTGGTGGATAGGTGAGGGGGAACACATCCTGCCATGTTTTATTTATTTAGATTAATTTAAATGGTGCCTGTTGACTTACTTCCTAAAGAGTTTAATGTAGCTTGCAAAATTGGATATACTATAGCAAGATAAAATAATTTGATTAAGAAAGAAAATGAGGTGGGATATAGTCAGGGATAAAGGTAAAAACCACATCATACCATATGGGATAAAGAAAGGGATTGGGGGGTGATTTACCAAGGATATATAAGAAAAAGATCAATCTTATCTCATTCATTCTAGAAGAGTGTCAGGGCCCAGGCAAGGCTGCTGAGCACACAGTGGGTCTGCATTCCAGGAGAGGGTGAATTCTGCTGGTCTGTACTCTTACCATGTAAGCATGGGAATGATTCTATTGAACTTGAGGACAAACAGACGACGTAGATGACTGAATTTAGAAGTCAACTGTTTGTTGCAACTGCTGGGAAATGCCACTACTCAACACTTGGACACCCTGGGGGCCCTCTGATGGAGGGGTGGCTCTAGCCAGTTAAGGTGGTAACTCCCCCACTGAAGATGGAAAATCTTCAGCAAGCTCACTGCCAGAGATAAACAGCCAGAGTGATTCTCAGCCAACCCTGCTTGTCCCTCCACTTGAAGAGAAATTTTTTGACCAAGCCAAGAATGAAGTCAAATCATAGAGTGGAAGCTACAGAGTCTTCCATATTGTAAAAGTGAATCTCAGATGTCAAGATGCATTTTCCAACAATGAATGCAGAGGGAGAAATATGATTATATTCATGAAGTAAAAATTAGCCTGAGCAAAGCTCAGTTCTTTCTAATCTTAAAACCAGAATTTCCCCCATGAATCCCCATGGAAAGTTCTAGGGGTGATGTTAAGACACACCATCCTCAACTGACTCTGATAATTTCACATGGTTTTTCTAACGATACTACTCAAGGGCATGTGTGCATCTGCCGTAATTTAGGAGTACATTTTAGAGCTGTACTCGCTAATGCAGTAGCCATTAGCTACTGTAGCTACTTAAATTAAATTACACTTAAAATGCAGTTCTCAGTCATACTAACCACACTTCAAGTGCTCAGTAGCCACACATAGTTAGGGGTTACTGTATTGGACAGCACAGATGTAGAGAGCTTCCATCAGAATGTTCAATTTGACAGTAATGTTTAAGGTGTTTTGGGGTTTTAAGGGTGAATCACACACCCATCAGACAGTTTGCTCTAAGTATTATGTCCCTTAGTACATATAACCTTTGATGATGAGTGGCAATGAGTTTTTCTTCCCCATCAGGTACCTGCTATTCCAGGTTGCCTGTGGGGTCCACAGATTCATGCTTTAACCATGAGATGATCAGGAAAAAGGCTCTTTAGTGTCCACCTGTTAGAAACAGAGGGGGGTGGTTTGACTAGAGCAGCTGCCTGTAAGGAGGATGGTTCCACTTCGGCTTACAGGTGAGCCACGGAGAACCTATTCTCCTATTCTATACTTAGGACCCAGAGGAATGACTGGCAAGTAGTATGTACTCAGGAAAGGCATGGAATAACACAACCCACTTTAGCTCCCACTTCAGAGCATCTCTGTAAAGATGTGCAGATCGGTAAAAGGGGGAAGGGAGGAAACTGGAAGAGGAAAGGTCCTGGTGTGCGAAACAGAGGACCACTCTGAGGAATGGGAGATAATACTTTCTCAAGAAACTGGCACTGCAAGAAGCAGAAGAAAATTTTAAGAATGATCTCATTTGTATTCTCAACACCATATCAAGAGCAAGTACTAATTTAAAAAAAACATCAGAGATCAGGAAATTTTATGAAATGATGAGAAGCACAATTGCTGAATGGAAAGCAACATAAAGCAGAATACTTTAAATGAAGTGTCTGAGTACTTCAAAAATTTTAAGTCAATGAATACAAACTAAAGTCAAGGAATTTTCCCAGAATAAAGAGATGAACATTTTAAAAGAAAATATTTTTTTAATGATTCAATACATAAAATTATTCATTTATCAGGAATGTTAATGTAGATGGCCCAAAAATGGGAGATACAGCAGTCTAACAAGTAATACAAGGAAATTTTATAAAACTAAAAATAATAATCATCATCATGTCTTCAGATCCAAAGGGCTCCCTGAAGAAGATCTGGCAATAGGAATTAAAATCGTTAATAGAAATATTCTGGAAATTGTGTTTAAGTCTTAGGAAGACTAAAACATTTCTTTATAATCTTACCCAAGAAAAGAAAACTAGTCTGGCTTCAGAATTCTCCTCATCAATATAAAGCAACAAGATTATACAGCGCTGGCCACAGAGGTTCTTTTTCCCTTCTTGGAAAAAAAGGGAGAAATAACACACACAATTTAAAGTACACAAATCATAAAGTATATGGTTTAATGAATTTTAAAAAAGAAAACACCCATATAATCAGCTCCTAGTTAATCAGAACATAACAATCAGCTCAGAACACCTGTCATGTTCTAACAATCGCTACATATCCCAAAGGTGACCTCTATCCTGACTTGTAACACCATAGGTTAGCTTAGCCTATTTTAGAACTTTATACAGATGGAATCCTACAGGGTGTATTCTTTATGTCTTTTGTTGAATGTTGTGTTCATTCAGGTAGTTGCGATTTGTTCATTCTCATTACCATATAGGGCTCCATCATATGAATATATTGCAATTCATCCATTCTACTGTTGGTGGACATTTCATTAATGAATATTGTCTGTTGGTGAACATATTGATGTCTTTCTGCTGAGTGTATGCCTATGAGTGGAATTGCTGCATCATAGGCAAACATATGTTTTAATTTAGTGGATAAGACAAATTGTTTTCTAAAGCGGCTGTACCAATACATATTTCTGTCAGCAGTGTATGAGGGTTCCAGTTGCTCCACATCCTTTCAACACTTGTATGTCTGTCTTTAATTTCAGTCATTCTAGCAAGTGTGTAGTGGTATTCCACTGTGGTTTTAATTTGTACTTCCCTGGTGACTGATGAAGTTTAGAACTTTTAAATATGTTTGTTGGAAATTTGAATATCCTATTTTTGAAGTGTTTGTTCAAGTTTTTTGCACATAATACTGCTCTGTCTTAATTACTATCACCTTATAATAAGTCTTGATATCTCATAGTATAAGTCCTTCACTTCTGTATTTCTTTCTCAAGATTGCCTTAGCTTTTCTTGGCCCTTGAATTTCTGTGTAAATTTTAGAATCAGCTTGTTGGTTCCACAGGAAAAAAAAAAACTTTCTGGAATTTGTTGGGGATGGCATTTAATATATACATGAATTTTGGGAGAATCACCATCTTTACAATATGAAGTCTCCCAATCCATGAATATAGTATAGCCTTCCATTTACTTATTTTTCTTTAATTCAAATAATGTATCATAGTTATCAGAGCAGAGGTCTTATACCCCTTTTGTTAGATATATTCCTAGGTATGTGATCTTTTATGAATGTGGTATTACCACAAGGCTAGACAAATATATCAATGGAGCGTCTATTTTATTTAAAATATTTTGTATCTTAATCTGGGTGTTTACACAGTTGTGTGCAATTATCAAAACTTATCTAGCTTTACACTTAATTAATGCACTTTATTCATTTTTCCCTGTTTGTTTTACAACAAAAAGCCAGTATGGAAAAGAAAAATATGTAAAATATATTCATAATATTTATAGCAGATAATTCAAACTAAAAGAAATATACTAATAATCCTTAAATGTGATTTAAAGTACAGTGCAATAGGTTTTGACAAATTACCAAAGATTTTTGTTTTTAATGATATTACCAGTGTAATTACCATAAGTGTCCAGAGAGGTAGGTATTTTGTATACTACTAGCACAAGTAAAATTGATATAATCTTATTGGAGGGAAAATTGGCAAAAGCTCTAAAAATGTGCATGCAATTCTACTAGAAATTCCACTTCCAGAAATCTATTTTAAAGAAACTATGATGGCTATAGCATAAATTTGGCTGCTAGGATGCTCGCTACAAAATTGTCTATGATAATAAAATGCACAAGTTTCTCTAATCATAGGGAACTATAAAGAATCTACTGTATATAACAATGAAATAATACCAACCATTAAAAATTATGACATAGAAGAAAAGTTACTGATGTAGGAAAGTACTCTCAGTGCAATATTTGGCAAAAGAAAGTAGTCTAAAATATTCATCATTCAAGAATTTCCCAATTTAGTTTTTAACTTTAAATTTATATATTTCATCACAAGAAAAAAAAAGTTGGAACTATATGAGGTGATGGATGTTAACTAAACCTACTGTGATAATCATTTCACAATATATACATATATCAAACCACTGCATTATTATACACCTTCATGTTACTCAGTATTATATATCAAGTGTAACTCAGTAAATCTGTAAGAAAATGTTATATATATTTTTATATATTGAGAAAAAAGGCCATAAGGATATACACCTAAATGTCAGCAGAGACTATTTCTGTGCATTGAGATCATGGGTGATATTTTCTTTTCTTTTCCTTGTGCCTTCATTTTTTCTAAATATTTGGGTACTAATAAAAGTAGTATTTTAAGAAATAACATGAGAAGAATAATATCTACCATCATATTCTAATATATTTGGAAAGGTCCATGAATAAAACTGTTTCTTGCCAAGAAATAGAAATCAAGCAAAGAAAAACTATATTTATATACATAGAACTTGTATGTATATACATAGAAGAACGAATCTTTTATTGGGATTGTGGATGGTTTCTTTTCCTTCTTAACATCCACCTTTAGTTTTCAAGCTTTTTCCAGTCAATATCTACCATCATATTCTAATATATTTGGAAAGGTCCATGAATAAAACTGTTTCTTGCCAAGAAATAGAAATCAAGCAAAGAAAAACTATATTTATATACATAGAACTTGTATGTATATACATAGAAGAACCAATCTTTTATTGGGATTGTGGATGGTTTCTTTTCCTTCTTAACATCCACCTTTAGTTTTCAAGCTTTTTCCAGTCAATATTTATTAATTTTATAATCAGATAAAACCCATAAGAAGTAAGAGGCAACAGCATTTCCCACGCTGTTGGAATTTTGCACTCTGTGTAGTACTATAAACACCATACAGAGCTCCAGACACAAATATAGAGTCACTATCTTCACTCAAACAAGCCCAGCCTGCACACCCTTGCATTGCCTCCCTCAAACTTGACGGCAACCTACTGAGGTAGGCGTTACTCTTCAGATATTTACAGGTGAGGAAACTCAGTCCAGACAGGACGGTCACTCACTTAGAGACCCAGGTGATACAGAGGAGAGGGGAAATTCCCACCCAGATCAACCCACTTTCAAAGCCCGTGCCCTTTTCACTACACAATTACTTTTTATTAACATATCACAACCCAACCACCAAAAAGTTGTTACAAACTCTTAAGCCACGGTGCAAAAGGGCCTCCTTAAAGATAAATACATTCTGTTTGGGATGCACCAGCTATATCGAAAAATACTACTGAAATCCCAGCATTTTGCACGACTTCATTCATTATTTTTATGGTATTCCAGGATTTTTGTGGGATTTGTTTTTCATTTCACTTCTGTAAGCCTGCCAATGCTTTAAAGCAATGTTTAATTGAAGAAAAAGAGTTTTCCTAGAGAAAACTCAACAGTGTTTTCTATCCTACTTTCATAGAATTCTCTCCTCCTACTCCCCTTCTCTCTTCTCCCCAACTCCCGTAAAGTGAAAATTTAATACTCAGGCTACTATTTAAACATCCGCAAAACTCACGCTACTGTTGAAAAGAAATGAAATTTGCACTTTGCAAAATTTTGAAATGTTAATTATATTGCCAGCAGTGCCACCTGAAATGTCACAAATCATTCTACCGAAAGGCAGCCAAAAATCAAGGTGCGGAGTCCCGGAGCAGTCAGAGACTCTGCTGCCCTAGCTGATGAAGGATTGTGGGGAGGGGTGTTGCAGGACTTGAGAAGCCAAGCCAGACCTCTGAACTGAATACAAACTGCTTAACTCACTCATTCATTTAACAAACACTTGCTTTCAACAGGTGTCAGGTACTATTGGCCCTTGAGAAGCTTACAGTCCAGGTTTGGTTTAGGGCAGGCAGTTCTTAGAATGTAAATTCCATCTTGCTAATGTCAAACAATCCTGTAACCTGTGGTATCGCACGGTGCTCCATGGAGCTCTAAGGATGGCGGCCGTGCCCTGGTTGCTATTAAGAGGAGGATGGGGAGAGGTGAAGATTATTTGCCCCCACGCCCATCGCTCACTTCAGCCGCAGTAGCCCTGCTATGATCTGTTTCATGTATTTAAATTCTCCATCAGTTTTATTTTGGATAAAAGACAATGTAGCTTTTTCAAAAAAAAGGTTTGGAAAGAATCCTTGCTTTAATGCATTGAGACGCAGTGGAATGAGAAGAGAGGGCTGCTCATCAGAACATGGAAGAATAAAAATATTTTCAATCTGTAAGTGCCCAAAACAACCTCCTCAGTCTTAACTCCAATTTCAGAAGCTGAGGAAGTCACGGACCACAGCAAGGGAGAGAGACAAGCTAGAGACAAGACAGAGATGCATCAGCAAGTACGAGAGTGAAAACTAGCAAGTGTCAGGGGACCTTGTGCATCCCAGAAAACTCGGCCGCAAGATTTCAGTAAGCAAATTACATTCCTCAGATGCATTCATTTACTTAAGTCCTGCTTCTTCTCAAAACAGAGAAATAAATAGGAGTAGCAACTGTGAACGAATTTATTATTGAATGTTGAAATTAATTTTTAGCTTCCTACCACTCAAGGTAAAAAGAGAAATCTGTGATGTTCCATAGTTCTTATTGATGAGGAAACACCCATTCTTTTTAAGGGAGATTATTTCATGAAGAAATATTCGTATGGAACCTTACAGAGGATAAGTTATGCTCTTTTTCTGATATAATACACCAGTTAAGTCCAAAGATACTAACTTTCCCACACAGATGGACTCATTTGGTCATTTACATGTTAATATGTGAACTTGCGAACTTGCCTATTGGCCACTTCCACAGACACGATCAATGAAATTTTTGCTTTCTGGTAAATCAAGAAATTGAAAACTCTTGTTTTTCTTCATCTCATGCTTCAGGGTTACATCTCCTATCCCAGAATTTGCATTCTGCCTAACTTGTGTCTGAATATCAGCACAAACTCTACACAAATAAAAGAGCAGAGGGGAAACAAATAGAAATATTTGTAATATGGGGGCAATGTGCATTCCACATGCCATCTCGTGACATTCAGCACCACTGATTCCTGCTCTGTGCCACTGCATCCTGCAGCCCCTGAAATCCACACCATAGTTCAGCTCATCTTTACCACGTCACAACCCTTCCAAGTGGCTACTGGGGTCACAGATGAGGAAAATCTGGGGACTCACAAGGCCCTGAAGCTTATCCTGGTTTCCAGGGATTTTCGGTCAACTCCTCCAGCAACCTGCTGGAAGCCAGGCTCTGATCAAGGTGCTCCAAGTCCCAAAAAGATACAGATGAAGCTCCTGCCTTCGGTGACCTCAGTCTGGTGGCCAGAGACAGGCAGAGGCTATTGAACAACAAACAAGAAAAACAAAGACTGTCACAAGCTGGAAAGGGAACCAACCACAAGAAGTGATGGGAGGTAATAGGTGCAGGCATGGTGCTTTACACGGGTAATAAAGAAGGCCTCCCTGAGGAGGTGATCATTAAGCTAAACCTGAAAGATGAGATGCAGCCGCTGAGCCAAGGACCAGTAGAACCAGCAGAGCTTACATCTGCACTAGGGAGTTCAGGGGGCCTTGGGCCACCTCCTGTCCCTACAAGGTTGGCATCTTCTTCTATCTCACAGGCACACACACTGGTGTTCAGAGAGGGTAAGTGATTTCATCAGCACCACATAGCCAGTAGCGGTGAAGCAAAATTTTCATCCAAGAACAACCTGCCCAAACCTCTGCTCTTAGCACTGACCTTATTTGATTGGACTCATGGATTTATCAGCTACCACTGCTGGCAACTCAGTCTAGACTGGATCAATTAGTTAACTAGTTATTTGTCTAGCTACACATTTTAATTCACACTCAGCCTCATTCCAAAGAGGGTTTGAGCCTCTAGACTCTCTTTACTTGCCGAAGCGTCCTTCCAATAGACGCCCCATTACAACTGGATTGGCGGTACAGAAACCCCAAGAGCAAGTCTTCTCAGGGTGCTGGTTCAAATTCTCACAGGCAAAGAGACCCGATGAGCTGCTTAAAAATCTCAGTGTCTGTTGGGTGTTCTCCTGGGATGCTGCTGTTTAGTCCTCAGAAGGTCCTACATATACCTATAAACTCAAGCCTCCCTTTACCAAGCCAAAAACTGAGCAAACAAACAGAAATCCTCCCACCTTCTCTGACGATGCAGCAAGTGCCCCCAGAAACCCAGGTGGGGAATGCGTTTCCTGCTCCTCCGCCCGTCTCCACTGGCGTCATCGTGGGGCACCCCTCCACTCCCAGCCCCGGCTTGCGCTGCCCCGGGGTGAAAGCGGTGCAGCGGGGCAGAGAGGCTCCTTCTAACCCTGTGGCTCATTTCCAACCCTACTGGTTGATGAAACCTATTGCAATGACCTTGATGAAGTACAGGAAAATGGGTTACTCTCTCAATTGCCAAGTCTGCCAAAAATAGGTATGTTACATCATCACCACACAGGACCTGACTCTTACTCAACCAGGTGTGCAATTTGGGGGTTTTTCTAATTTGTCAGCTGAAAAAAAAAAAAGGTTTCCATTCAGGGAGCTCTTATTAGCTCAGAATAACAGCCATCACATGTTCAGCTTTGCAGACCCTGGGAACTATTCTCAGCCCTTCACCATATTAACTCAATATTTTTCCCAACAGCTCTACTAAGGTGGGAGATGGGTATTACCACTATTTTACAAATAAGGAAACGAAGGCACAGAGAGCTTGCACCGCTTCTCTGAGGCCCCCAGTGGGAAAGGAGTAGAGACTGGGTTCAAACCCATAACTGCTCACTCTTCTGGGTATCACTCAATAAAGTGACTTTTCAAAGCCATATAAGGAGATTTTCAGCCTGTTTACTCATGCAAAAATCAAAGCTGTCTTTCTGGACAAACAAGGAAAGATGGAAATGATGGAAATGACATTAGCGGGTTGTTATGAGGTTCCAGTTTCACTTTGATACATTCAAAAACCATGCATTGCAAAAAAAACATTTGGGGAGCTAGACATGTATAAAAGAGAATAGAGATGATAGCAAAATCTTCAATTATGGAACCTGCATTAGCAGCTGCCTGTGACAGGTCAGTCCCCTGGCTCGGATTGCCCTGTCATTTGCAGGGTGACAGGTCTCAGTTCCCCAGATCTTTAGATGAATTCAAGCCGTATCCACTGGGTGACCTTCCAGGAGACGGCGCTGCATCCATGGGCATCAGCAGGGCCTCTGCTGCCTGGGTTCCTAAATGCCCAACTCCCGGCGGAAACGCCCCCTCCCCCTGCCCCCCGCGGCCCGTTTATTTGTGGTGGTGCTGTGTACCTTCAGTGAGGGGCTCTTGGCAAAAGACAGAGTCTGCTTTCCTCCAGAGAGGCAGTTTCAAGAAATTGCATTTTCAAGGTAGACATGGATTATCCCTATGGTGACCCAGCATTTTGTCTCCTGGGAGTTCCGAGAACGGGGTGGAGACAACACCCAGGCTCCCGCCTCATGCCCCAGCCCTGTCCCTGTGGGGCTGGAGACCCGTCCGTGTCTCTCCCCCACTCCCTGCCTCCAGCAGCAGGAGGAAGCTGCCCACACGTGTGGACACGCATGCACATCAGCTTAGAGCCTGAGCGAAAAGCCGTAAACTCCTGGACATTCCTGTTGCAAAGGAGCTTTAGAGATGGGCGCTGCCCAATAAAAGTGGAAAGTGAGCCACAAGGGTCATTTTAAATTTTTGAATGGCCATAGTAAAGAAAAAATAAAAAAGGAACAGGTGAAATTGATTTTAATATATTATCTAACCTAGCGAAAATATGATCACCTCAGCATGTAGTCAGTATAAAAATTAATAAACTATTTTACATTCTTTCTTCTATATATGGAGTTTTTGTGTATTTTACACTCCTAGTACATCTGAATTGGGACTCCGCCACATGTCAAATGCTCAGCGGCCATGTGTGGCCAGTGGCCACCATACAGGACAGCAGAGGTGCAGCTCATTGCTCATCTGGGTTACCACATGCCTTCCCCAGCATCCCCCCGAGGAATCAGCTAGCGCCCTGCCACTCAGCTGTGGCCATTTGCAGCATCAGGGTCCCCTGGGGCTCATTCGAGAAGCAGAATCTCAAGCCCCACCCAGGACCTATTTAAATCAGAATCTGGATTTTAACATTCCGCCCAAGTAACTGGTTGGCACAAGAAATTCTGAGAAGCCTGTTGCCTCCTCTTCAATGCTTCCAGGGCCAGGGGACTTACTGACCCATCCCCAAGGAAGGCCTTGCCATGTTTAGCTGGTTTCAATTATTAGAAAAGCATTATCCTTCCTTTATTGAATACTCTTTGTGAGCCGGGCACTGTGCTAACTGCAACACAGTTATTATCTCATTTAAACCCACCGCTGCCCTATAAAAAGGAGGCTTATTTTGGCTCTGATTTTACAGATGCAAAAATGGAGGCCCTGCAAACCTACAGGGCTTGCCCCCATCACATGGCTAGCCAGCAATCCCTCAGCGTCCGTTTTCTCAGTCACTCACTACAGCAGGGCCTTCCAGTACCTTCTGCCTGCAAGCCATACCTGCACCCAGGAGTCCAGGAGATTTCCATCTTCATAGTAAAGTAGTATTGGTACTCAGCAGATAGTCTTCAGTACCATGGGTTTATATTTTTGTAGGTCTCATTTATTCCTGATTTCATTTCTTCATTCAATATTTCATGCATTACTTGAATGCACTGTTGGTATCTTCCTGCTCAGCATTTCCTTTCCTCATAAGATTTAGAAAAAGTTTAGAAATTGCCAACTAAGCAATTAGCCAGAAATTAATAAAAGTCATATGATGTCATTAGATAGTGCAAAGGGTCCTGGTTTCCAATTGAACATGGCACATGGTTAGAGCAATTATGTAAGGTACACATATGATGTGAAGGTTCAAGCATAGGTCCTGCTCTAAGGAAGATACCAAACTTGCCACAAAATGTCAAGAGATAGCAGGATGATGGGAGTGTGGCCAGATAGGAAAAAACGTTAAGAGCAGTAAGCAAGCTGGGCAGGAATTTTAGTCCTTAACTTTATGTGCCGTTAAAAGCCCCAGCAAACCAGAAGAACTGCCTTCCATCTGTCTGTCGGCTAATGGCCTGGAACTGCCAACTGCACAGTAGAGGGTTGAGCATCGATAAGGAAATTGCGCTGTTGTTTTGGAAGTGAACTATGCTCTCAATTCAAAAGAGAAGTCATTTATCCTGAATAATAATGGAAACCATTGGAACAGACACTGTAGTTTCTGATAAAGAACTCAATGCCTTTTAAATGACAACCATGTTCTTTGACTTACCAGGAAGTCGTGAATCACTGTGTGTCCGAGGGAAAGTGTGGCATGGAAGTGGGAGAAGGTGGAGAGGAGGGGGGGGTGCAGATAAAAGGAAGATGGATGAATTAGAATGAAAGGAAATCAAGAGGACCAATCTGCAAATCTAATAAATAAAATGCCTTTGTGCCCATTTGTTTCCACATCACAGCAATGCCAGCGATGATTTTCCCCCAATTTAGAAGGTGTATTTGGGGTGGTCAAACAAGATGGTGGCTACATGGCACACAGAACACTTCACTTAAGGGGGTTACGAGAGGTCCCAGAGAAACAGACAGTCCTCCTGAGAAGCTAATAGTAGCAAGACCTTTTTTAACTCTCAGTTGATAAATGCCAAATGTATCAAGATTCCACAGAGAAAACAAAATGTAGTTTCAAATACGAGTTCTTATTTAAAATCCTGACAGCAGACAATCTGAATTGCAGCCTATGATTTATGATCGAGCTCCTTCTGACATGGGCATTTCCGTGTAGGGCACTGGTTGATTGAAAGATGGTTAGTGATTATCCAGCACGATCCTGGGGACGACAGCTGGCTGTGAAATGCGCCCCAGACACCACCACTGGTGCATGTGGAGACAACCCTCCCTCCATGCTCACAGTGATCCTTTCATTCACTTGCAAGAACCCTGTGTCCATGTTGGGTGTCCTCCTGCAGGACGTGGGCCAGGGTCTCCAGAACAAGTGAGATTCCAGCCGGCAGGAAGCCATACTTAGTTAATATGCAATGGATTCTCTGGGACAGAACAGCCTTTGTCACCATTGCATCCTCAGGGCCTAGGACAATGCTTGGCTTACAGTCAGCATTCAGTATAAATTTGTCAGCTGACCATCCTTGGAGACCTCATTTCCATGTTCTAAAGCTCTTCAAATCATAGCATTAGTAATCACAGCAGATAACATTTCTTGGAGACACCAAGCTAAACACTCTACTGTCCTTACCCCATGGCACAACACACCAGCAGGATGAGATTGTGACCATTATTTCTATCTTACAAGAAAATTGAGACTCCAGAAGATTTGGTAATATGTCCAGTGCCCTCTGCCAGTAGGTGGCAGGACCAGGACTCCAACCCAGATTGGCCAGCCTCCTTGTCTGGATCGCCTCACTAGAAGGCTTCATTCTTGTGTTCTTTCTGGGCATCCAGAAGCTTGTGGTAACTCCAAAATCTCCTTCTCAACAGGGAGAGGGGAAAGAATATCGTTCTGCAGCAGGGACTGCCGCTTTTGAAACACTCCTGCTACAGCTTCACTTGAGGGTCCACAAATTCACTCATTCTGAAATTTGAAAGTCCTTCTGGGGCGTGGGCCCCCTGCCAGGCACTGGAGACAGAAGAATGAATAGTTTGTGGCTCTTGCTCTCCAGGGTTCACAGGCTAGTCTGGGAGGCAAATGAAGGGACTTAAAATATCAATACCACGTGGCACTGAAACAGACTCCTACTGAACACCACCAAGCTAGCGCCACCAAGCTCCGCATCCCACCTGGGCAGGATGCGCAGACACTGCAGACCTTCTCCTCCAGCATCTTACAACCTGTCTGCCCCCGAACAGCCTAGAGGCTGGGCAGTTGAGCCCAAATGCAGGGTCAAGACCAAATGTGTGGGAGGCGTGCAGAATGGTTGAGATCAGTGTGAGTTGAGGTCATTGCAACCCTCTGGGAGATGAAAGCAAAAACAGCCTTGACAGATGCCCCAAGTGTCCCTGTCATTTCTAAGTATTTCCCTGGAGAGAATTATTTAGGAAAACTGGGATGATAATGCTTGCCGTGGCCACATCTGTACAGCAGTCCTAGTCTGAGGGCTCCCCGTGTCTGCCTTTAAGCTTCCACAATTTCACTTTGCTTAGAAAACCTCATGAGAATATCCTCTCGGTCAAGGATCCACAAGGCTGGACCCTGGTTAGTGGCTGGGGGTTGCTGAGGTTCAGTGAGGTCAAGTAAGCTTCTTGAACTTGCCTCTGACTTTGAATAACACATATGAGCTGCTGTAACACTCCAAAGGGTAATTTTTAGTGGAATAGCCTGGAGATCTTTCTCCAGAAGGGCCATGGGCACGCCTACTTCTCAGAGCCCTGACCAAGGCTCTGGGGAGCTCTCCCAGCCTTCACTGAACCAATTTTCCAAAGTGCTCTGTAATTAACACCTCCCAGAAGAGATCCTCTCCTTGTCACTGAGAAGAGAAAAATAAAAGCATTCCTGCAACTGTTTTATACCTTAGGCAGAGCAGATGCATTTTTAGCCAGCTTGAATAAATACCGGCTTGAGTAATAATAGAGGACAATATTTTATAGGACAGCACGTCAAAGGCCCTTCAAGCATATTCATCACTTTTAAAGTGCAGCCATAGAGTCAACATAAGAGTCTGCAGGAGACACTCTTGCTATTAATAGAACAGTTTGGGTTTTTCTCTGCAATTTCTGGAATAAAAGGAGAGCTGGTTTAGTCTTTGTGGCACCTGGTGTGGAGTCTCTTAAGTTTATCTGTTTCTCTGCAATACATGGGTTTATTCATTCAGTCACCAAATATTTATTGAGTGCCCACTAAATGCAAGACACTTGGAAAGACGCTGGAGAAAACTGACAAAGTCCCTGCCCTCGTGGAGTTTGCATTTGTATGGGGGAGACAGACACAAATAAAATAATAAGGTACATTTGTCAAATATATTACAATTTGTGATAGATGCTATGCAAAACATAGAAATAAGAAGTGATTAATATTAAAGGAAAGATATGTTTTGGGTTCAGGCTCAAGAAGGACTTCCCTTAGAAAAGAAATTTCACACTGCCTTCAGAAAAGACCCAGCCTCATGAAGGGCAAGGGACTTCCTTTCAGGCACAAGCAATAGCTGGTACAAATGTCCTGGGGCAGGATGGAGCACGGCTGGATTGGAGAACCTAAGAAGGAAAGCAGTGGGGCTGCAGTGTGATGAGAAGGGACAGGGGCAGCAGGCAGGGGCCAAGCCTGGTGCTCCGTGCTCTGTAGGTAACCTGTCTTCTTCAGTCTTCCCCCTGGCTTCACTTAGCAACTCAACACAACAGACCAGTGCCTGACTCCTCCCTCTCTCATCTACTTAGCATCCCAGGAGCACAATCCTGAGGCTTAAAAAGAAAAACCAACTGGCCACCCTCTGCTTTGTTCCGGCAGCTTCCACAGTGATGAAGAAGCAGGCTCCAGGAAAAGTGTGGGTGACGCTCCTCCAACACACATTATTCCCACCCCAACAAGCGAGCGAGCCCAGGGTGGCTGGGCTCAGGGCGCTGCCACTGTCGTTGATAATAATTGTTGCATTAATTGGTGCTGTCCAGACCAGACAGAACGTAAAAGATCCCACTGTGTCCAATAATTAATGTTTTTCCCTCACTGCAACGCCATTAATAAGGGGCTCTTCCAAGAAACGAGTAATTGGCTGGTTGGGCATCATTAGGGTATTTATAGATAAGCTTTGGTCTGCAGACATAGTGGAAAGCTGATTATGTTTATTTAGACTCTATTATCTATTGCTAATGTGTTATCCTGCGTTCGGATCGTCCCCATTCTCTGGGTCCTAATGATACGGGGCACACTCACAGTGGGATTGCAGTGACCTGCAACGCGGCTTTCTCTTCGTCACAAGGGAGGAAGGGGGACGGAGGGGGAGGCTGTTCACAGGTTCCACTTGCTCCCGCTCATCCTGCGTGAACCTTCCCTCTCCGCGGAGAAATTTAGAGCAGGGCTCTCGGAAGTACCAGAAAGACAGTTTTCTCCTAATTAAACCTCAGCGGAGTGGAAGTTTCTTGGGTTTGTGATTATCTGAAGGGTTTTTGAAAATGTAAATCTGGTTGGGGAAACATTGCTTTGAGAAACAGAGCGGGAAAGAGGCAGCTTGGATTTGAGATGATGTTAGTGGTAGCAAGCAGTGAAGATCTGGAGGAAATGCGCAATCTTACTAGATGAGCAGGTGGGCTCACAAGCACCCTCTGCAGCCCGGGAAGAGGGCACCAGGGCGCGTGGCGCTGCTGTGGCTCCCAGAAGCCTTTGACCCATTTGTCCTTTGCCAGAATTTTCAAAGAGATTTCTTATATATTTTTTTAAGTAGGTAGACACAAAACTTAAAAATTACTAAAACAGTAAATTTTGTTTTATCTATATGTATATACATATATAGACACATTATATATAATCATAACTTTAAAAAATTACCAGGAGAATAAAAGAATAATGCAGTTAATAAACAAAATTTAAAAGCACAAGGAAGAACTAGGATTTTAACTTTGCAGTGATAACATATCAAATGTCAATTCTATTAATCAAATCAACTTCTAAATGGTCTCTTCTGCACGCAAATCTACCCTCAAGTTAATATTTAAAAACGCTTAAATGAATGACAATGATTCAGGACAATTATCTTGTCAAATGAATGAGCTGGACTCAATGGCATTGAAGAGTGAACTCAACCTTATTCATTTTTACTATTTCCTGTTAAACTTGTGTGGATGGTTCCTTATCCACTCCTGGCTATAATCTCACATGGGGTCCATAGCTTTTCCTGTGACTCTTTTAAAACAAAGTGCCCAGACCCATCTCATAATTAAAAAGCTTAGCTTGATGTGTACGTACATCTACACCCTGCACACAGAACATGTACTGCACACCTCCCATTCATGTCTCGTTGTGGATGGTGGGAAAGTGTGGGATTAAGAGTTTGGAGACCTGGGTTCAAGTTCAAGCTCACACAGTATGTATAGGGTAAAAAGACACATAAGCTCATTCAGCCTCAGTTTCCACACTTGTGAAGTGAGGAGGCTGTTAATGCCCACTTGGCCTTGGAAAGAAGTGAGAAGACATCTGTGGAGGCACCTGGCAGGTGCTGAAAAGCAGCCCCATGAATCTCGCTCTCCCCCCACTCTGACTCTGCACATGTGAAAGCATGTGACATGCATGGTCCCCCACATCCTCCCACAGCCATCTTCCCTGTGAAGGACACACTCAGGATCCCTGCCCTGCCTCTGGTTTTGAAAGAGGCTCCCAGAAAGTTGACCTGTGCATGAATGTGTGATGTAACATTGCAAATTAAGTGTGTAATGCTTTTAGAAAAATGATGCCCTTCCCTCCACCACTGGGACCAGGTAATTTGTGAGCACATCTGTTGCAGGTGTTGGGGAATACTCTTAGAGATATTCTTAGCTCCTGGTCTGGGGTCTAAAGGGTGAGAAGCTGGCTCCTGGGACCCAGTAATGCCTGTGGCATTGGCCCAGGAACAGGAGTGAGGTGGGAAGGCCTGTGAGCAGGGGTGGGTCTGGGCACATAGCCACGGTTAGCGGGTAGATCAGCAAGCAGAGCAGCCATAAAGAACTGGGGCGGCCATCAGGGGCAGGAAAAGGAGGCAAGCCCTCTCAACCCAAGTGCATGTATACACCTGTATTTACCAGACATCATTCCCTAGATGCTACCTGGCCCCAGCAAACAGCTCACACCTGTGCCTTAGCGATATCCTTTGTACCAGTGAGCATAGACTTGCTTAGCTTATGGGCTGAGGTTGTCCTGGCTGGTAGCACTTTCACAGAAGGCTGGCTGGGACCCCAGCACTGGACCAGTTGCTGGAGGGAGAGCAATAGAGGACCAAAGAGAAAAAGAGGACGTGTAATCATCACCCTTGTCCAAAAGAACCCACCACTCTTCTTAAAATCTTGCCATAGACCCTCAATGTTCTTGCATAAAATCCAAACTCTGTAGCAAAAATCACACAAAACTTTGGGATCCTGCCCTGATGCTTCTGTGAGGCAATATTTTGTAATGTTCCTTTGCTATCCTGAAACAAAATTCAGAGGTAACATAATTATTGATGCACTGAAATGCCGATTGACACCTTAATCAATATAATGTCTTAACTGTAATATCAAGGGGGAGTAAAAGTAATTTGTAACAAAGCAATACACCTTTCAAAACGTAAATTCTCTGGGATTCCTTCACTAATCAACACAAGAACTTGTGATTGTGTTTAAAGACAGAGTCGATGCCACAGCTAAATAGACGGACAACAGGTGTGTTGTTTTGGAGACTCAAATACCAAGAGTGATGTTGCCATGGGTGACATGATTTTCCCAATGTGATGAACGCTGCTTGGTAATGTTCCAAACAAAATATAGTGCAATCTTCCCTTAATATCTACAGTAGTTCCTAGACAGATCAATGTACAACCGACACTGTGCTAAAACTATCTTCTGTGCATATGAATGAGAGTTAAGTCCAGGCTTACATCACTGGACATTCACTTTTCACCTACAAGAATATCCATTAGGACACCCCAGAATCAGGCAGGGCCCAAGACAGTCCACTGTCATGTAGGACTGTTCCATGTACTTCCTGAAGTCTTGTCTCCTCGATGCCTGCTCACCAAACCTATGGCATCCCCCACAAATATCTCAGATGAATTCAAGGGGGACCCACTGGTCTGCCCCCACCTACCTGTCCAACATTGGTCCCATCCTGCTGTCCCTTGTTCACTACATTCCTAGCCATACAAGCTTTTCCATTCCTCCACCACATCAAAGGGCTTTTGCACATGATGTTCCCTGCACTGCGAATGCTCTTCCCCAGCTAGTCACATGGGTTCTTCTCCTCCTCCTGTCTCAGATCACTTAACACGTCCATGAGAGTGGCTTTCCCAGGCCACCCTATCTGCAGTAACAAATATGTCCCCAGGCCTGCTGGTCTCAATCACATCAGTCTGCTCTTGTCCCTCAGGACACACATTATGCTGTATGATCTTTGTGGAGATTTTTCTTCCCCACTAGACTTGGGTCAGCACTTTTCTGTAAAGGTCCAGAGAACAAATACTTTGGGCTTCTCAGGCCATATGGTCTCTGTCACAACAACTCAACTGTGCCATTAGCTCAAAAGCATCCATAGATGACATGTAAACAAATGTGTGTGGCTGTGTGCCAATAAAACTTTATTTATAAAAACTGGTGACAGGCTGGATTTGGCCCATGAGCGGTAGTTTGCCACATACTAGACTTGCAGTAGCAGCCCTGCACAAAACTAGAAGCTCCCTGTCTACCTGATTTACTCTTGAATTCCATGAGTCTAGCAAGTCTGGGATACGTTGTGAGAACCACATGAGTGCATGTAGGACAAATGCGTTTGTTGTCTAGCTGGAATGAGGAACAACAGAAAACATGAGAAAGACCTTCTGATTCTTCACACTTGGAGAAGCATGTATACATTGGTCACACTCCCAACACTGTAAGCATCTTGAGAAGGGAGAGCAGGAGAATTCAGGAAGGGCTTCCTGGAGGAAGTGACCCTGAATCGCAGCTGAAGGAAGGATGGGCTGTGGGCCGTGGTAGTCATGGAACTCATTTGTTCAAACATTAATTCATTCCCTCATTCAAAGGACTGTTATTGAGCATCATATCTGGTGCTGACAACACAAAGACGAGCCTGAAATGCTACCAGGGAAAGAGCAGGCTTTGATCCTATTGTTAGGACAGGACAGGCATTCCAAGGACCCTGCGGGCTAGTCACACTTCTGGGTGCCTGATGCTCAGGAAGGACCAGGGTCACATCTGAGCGTGGCTCAGTAGTGCCACAACTGGAGCTTTGTCCCACCAGCCATCCGCAGCATCCGCCCCACTGTACCGTGCTTCTGAAATAGCGTGCAGCTGTTCTCAGCATCCTCCCAGCCCTCAGCCTCTGAGTGCACCCACTGGCAGGGCCCAGGCCCTCTGCCCTCCCTCTCTGATCACAGCCTGCTCTTGGACCCTCCACCACCCAGAAGCATAACCATTTGCTCTTCCCAGGACAGGTGCCATAACGGAGGGTTTTCAGGCAGAGGCCTGGAAGAATTGGAGCAGTGGTGCCCTGGGCCATCAAAGCACCACAACCCACCTGCCAGGCAGTTGTAGGTAATTGGGAAGAGACATTTCAGCAGCATGAAGTTACCTTGAGAGCATGAGTGATGATTTTTTTTATTCTAGGGAACTATTTGGAATCCTTTTTTTAAAGGGTCAAAGTTACCCCCAACTTTTCCCTCTTGGTTTTCTTCCCTACAAAGCTCAAGGCCTTGCACCTCCTGCAAACCTCCTGGTTTTTTTTCTCTCTCTTTGCCTCTGTGTCTCAGAAACTCTGGCCAAATACGTAGCCCACTGCCTTCTGGGTCCCACACACAATGCAGGTGGTGTGTAGTAGGTCTTCACTTAGATGGATATTTCCCCCTTATTTCCTTTCCCTTGGATTTCTTGTCTATTTTCAAAGTGGCAATGGATACATCTCTGTAGGCCAACTCAAGTCCTTTTAGGAGCTAGGCATCCTTTGCATAAAAAAACAAAAGTTATAGAATGCTCTCCATATCTCCCCATCCACTCCATCCCAGCATCCATTTGATTAATGTTGAGCTTATTTCGAACTTCAGTTTAATTTAAACAACCCAAGTTATTATTAGCATTTCATAAATAATACATTTTCTATCTGCTAATGATATAAAAATAGACACACTTATTTCTCAGCACAGTATTGATATTGTATCATGAAAACAATCAGGAAAACATTCCACACAAGAACTCTGTGCCATGACCTTCTCCTTGTCTTAATCTCAGCCCTGCATCGTGGTGAACCTGATTCAGTGTGTAATGTAGGGCAGCACCGTAGCCCTTCTGCAGGGAATACGTGAGAGCTGGGGGTCACAAGTGAAGAAAACATTCCCCAAGGGCTGCTCTTAATGGAGTAACTGAGAACCAGGCTTTGGGATCAGAGAACCCCTTATTCACTCCTTTGTTTGTTGGCCCATTCAATAAATCAAGTACCTCCTGGGGTCAGGCCTGCATGGAGGCCTGCGGAAACAGGCGAACATAATGGAGAAAGTCCCCACGCACCCGGGACCTACCCTGTAGTCTGGGGAAACCACGATAAACATGGGAACTGCCAAGGAAACAAGGTCATTCCAAATTGCACACATGTACAGTGAGCAGAGGAGGAGGAGACAGAAAGATTAAGGAAAGTCTCTCAGAGCAGGCCACCCCTGAGCCGGGTGTGGAGGGTGGGGGGTGCAGTGGACAGAAGTCAAGTGGACAAAACAACTGCCCAAGTCCAGGGCAGAAAAGGACTTGGATATGGAAGATGCAGAAGTGCAGAGGCCAGCGAGGCTTCCCACCTCCACCCGAGCTTTCAGGGTGGAGAAGCAGTACTCAGGATGCTTCCGAGTCCCCATCGATGCGCCTGTGTCGCTCCCCTCACCCAAGAGTGGGAGAAGAGGATAGAACACTGATCCTAACAGTGGGAGAAGCAAAACAGTATGAACTAAAAGTAGGGATAAAAAATGGGCCTGGAACCTTCTTTTTCCAAAGTAAACCAGTGGCCTCAGGCAGTGGGCACTGCTGAGATGCGAAGCTCAGGCACTGTCGGTCAGCACCTTCAAGTGCAAGGGCCTGGCCCCTTCCAGACCTGTCTCAGCATCCCAGGGCCCTGCCCAGAGACCAAGCCTGGTTGCTCGGGGGCTCTGTGTCATTTATGCCATCTAGAGGACTACCATACTGTGTTGAGAATCGTTGATGACCTTTTATTAGCTGACAAGCTAAAAGCTCTTTTCTCTCTGTTCTGTCTTGAGATTATGCTGTTCTGGGCCAGCCTCAGAAGAGAGATGAATCTACTTGATAAACAGCAAGAGTTTCTCGCCCCATCAATGGTGGGCGATGCTTTCAAACGCTTCAGAAAATGGTCACCCACACCAGCAATCTAGGGCCACTCATTTGGGGCCTGCTGGCGACATCTGAACACCAGGATAGGATCATGCAGCGACAAGCGGGAAGGCACAAAACTCGACCTCGTCACCTTTTTAATGAGTAAAATCCTCTGGCTGCTGCCGGGGCCCTTTGAGACCAGCTATTAATGAGCGCTTAGAATAGATGGTGCCTGTTTTATACATGTACGGTGGCCTGGGAGAGACACTTCAATTTCCATTTTACATCTGCTGCCATGTTCAAGTGTCTCCTAAGGGCAGGAAAACACTTGGATAATTTTATCTTTAAAGAGATATGTTCAAAGAGAGCATTCCCTCTCTGCAGCCACATTCTATATGTGAGCACATTTCAATTTTCAAAGTATATATTTAGATTATGTACATGAAAACCTGAGAGAAGCCTAAGACAGCTAGGCCTCAGCTGTGTGTGCAGCTCCTCCTGCCCCTTGGGGAGAGGAGAAGAGGGGCTCCTGGCTTGTCCTCAGATTCCGTGGCTTCACTCACTGAGACAGGGATAAGCATAGAGAACATAGGGAACAGCCTGTGCTTTGTCGCTATTTAGACCTGGGTGGCAGCCAGCAGCTGTGGCAGGTCATAACTTGATGAGTGCCCCCGTTTCCACCCAGACTGCAGCACAGCGCCCTGAGTTGAGGTTCAGGAAGGGGCTGGACGGAGAGCCGCGTAGGGCCCAGAAAGGAGGCCTGGCTGGCCAGGGCCCACCTGGTGGGGGGTCAGGGGATGGGGTTAGGATTCCAAGGCAACTGTGCAGGGGTCTTTTCACTATTAGAGGAGGCTCTT
This sequence comes from Manis pentadactyla, assembly GCF_030020395.1. Lineage (NCBI taxonomy): Eukaryota > Metazoa > Chordata > Mammalia > Pholidota > Manidae > Manis > Manis pentadactyla. Next base: position 128,030,267 of record NC_080026.1, on the reverse strand, counting down.
CAGAGGAGGAGGTGGAAATAGGAAAAGACTTTAGAAGACAGCCCACGCTTAGAGGTCTCAGTGCCACTCCCCCTTGTCGCAGGAGCCACCGTCTGCCATGGGGAGTGAATGTGAGGACCAGGAGTCCACCAAGTGGCTGGGTGCTGTGATAGAAAACTGGTTTTTGCATTTACCAGCTGCCTTCGTCAGTTCAGGCTGCTATAACAAAAACACCACAGACTGGAGGGCTTAAACAGCAGACATTTATTTTTGGAAGTTGGAAGTTGGAGATCAGGGTGCCGGCATGGTTGGGTGAAGTCCCTCCTCCTGGGTTGCAGAGAGCTGCCTTCTCACTGGCCTCTCCCAGCAGAGAGAAGGAGCTCCATGCTCTTCATGCCCTGAGAAAGGCACCAATCCCACCATGGGGGCTCCTCCATCATGACCTCGTCTAACCCTAATTACCTCCCAAAGGCTCACCTCCGAATTCCATCACTTTGGGGAACAGGGCTGTGACATATAAATTTGTTGGAGACACAAACTAATTCAGTCCAAAGCACCGACTGTGCTATCTTGGGCAAATTGCTTAACCTCTCTGAGCCTCCACTTTCCATCTGTAATATGGGATCATAATCCCTCTGCCTGCAGGCCTGTTGTGAGGATGAGGGGACCTGCCACATATACAGTGCCCTGTGCGTGGGCAGAACTGGCTCGGAGGTATGTGTTTGTTTCTACAGCCCATTAATCATCAGAATCCTCAGGAACAGGAAACCCATCCTCCACTCAGCTTCAGAAGACCCACAGGATAAATGTGTCATGGACAGAAGAAATCCAGAGAAATAAAACGTATCCATATTTGAGAGGGGACAGTGTGGGATGAAGCTGCTGACAGTGTGAATTACTATTGATTTCATCATCGTTGCCTTCCCCAGAACAAAAGGCTCCAGAAAGCACAGTGGTTCCAGCCCCGGGCCAGTGGCATCCCGGGCGTTTCCAATTATCTCAAAATGTGTTACAAAACCCTCACCAAAGTTAACTCCAATTTTCTCTAATTTAAAATGCCACCATTCTCAGTCACCAGCATTTTGGCAGAGAGGTGCCACAGAATCGTGCTGCGGCAGAGTCAGCCTGCTGTTTCTTGGGTACCTGTTCTCCCATTTTCCCTCACTCACGAGTCTCTGTATTTTGAGGTAGGGATGTGCCCAGTTAAAAACTCTGCTTCCCAAAGTCCCTTGCAGCCAGGTGTGGCCACATGACCTGAGAAGGAGACAGGAGAAACTCATAGGGAAGGACTTCTGGAAAGTTCCTTGAAAGAGAGAAAAGACCACTGGAAAAAGAGCCACTTGCTTTCCCTATTTCCTCTTTCCTGCTGCCTGGAATGTGGACACGATGTCTGGAGCTGCCACAGGTACTTTGAAACAGAGGCCAGACACCAAATGCTGGGAGTGCAGAGCAGGAGGGAAACAGCCTGTGCCCCAGGTGATCAGATGTGCCTCAGATGATCACGAAGGTACCAGCCTATCCAGTACTTCCTGCACATCAGAGGGGAAACCTTTATGCATTTAAGCCAGTTATTTGTGTTTTCTGTTAGGTGCAGCTGAACCTGATCCTAATATATATACTTAGTTACTAGAGGCTGATGACTGAGCAAGAGGAGCTCTCGGTCCCTGGGTACCAGCCCATTCTTGGCAGGAGACACAGGTGGCCAGTGGGGAGGAAGGAGGCAGAATGTCAGAGTGCAGGATGAAGGTACAACAGCACCCTGTGGCTAGTACCCACCCATCCTGGTGAGTGCTAGACCTGAGGTGAGCAATCCATCTCTCCCCATCTCACCTTGAGGAGACCTCCAGCCTGAGGCAAAATCTAAGTGTGGCGGGGAAGGGGGCAGACTGCTGCCACAGGAAAAGATCAGAAGTCAAAATAAATGCTGGCTCAAGTCCCACCTCTGACTCTGACCAGCTGTGTGACTTTGGGCAAGCCACTTAACCCTTGAGCCTCAGCTCCCAGCTCTGAAAAATGAAAAAATCAAAGCAACACTTGCCTCAAAAAACTACACAGATAATGTAAATAAAGTGCCTGGAATTCAACCCTCAGAAATGACAGCTGAGTTATGAATTGATATTATTTTCAGAGAGAGGTTTTGGGGCAATGGCACATCCTCTGTCCATAAATGCAGGGGCTAGAAAGGCTTTGCCTGAGTGGCATTAGTCTGTTTCTTCCCAGGTAAGCTGCAATGAGCTTTAGTGCCATGAAGCTCCTGACCATCTGAGAACTGGAACAACTGGCAGGCAGTGTCTTCACCACAACCTTGCTGTGTGGCCTCAGGCAAGTCAGCACCTCTTTCTGAGCCTCAGATTCCCCACCCATGAAACGAGGATGCCAGATTCCGTCTTGAGCCCCTTCCAGGATCAAAGTACAGCGATCCCATGAACACAGGGCGCCTGGAGAACCGAGACCGAAACAAGCAATTCACCTGCTCTGCTTGTACCTGCTGCTGTTTTGGTCCCCAGCCTTCTGCCCCTGCTTCGCATCCTCACATGTTCTTTCCTATTGTATTCCTATCGTTTCAAGACCTCATTCATGATGAAGCATCGTTTCTGCACACGCTGAGGCTGGATCTGAGGACTGGGTCAAGAAGAGATTGGAGAGAGCAGCCTGGCTCCCTTTACATGAAACTGATGTAAAAACTCAGTGGTGCAAACCCAATAAATTGGAAGATTGTTGCTGGATAAGAATCACTAGGAAATACAAATAACCTTGCTCATCTTAGTCTCTGCATAGATGATTGGAAGGAAATTATGCTGAGTGCTTGGCCACTGAGCTTGAGGCCTAACTCATGTATTTAACACACATCATTAATTTAGTCCTGTCCGTAAGATTCCCCTGAGGTAAGCACTCCCATCCTCATTCTGTCAATGGGATGAAGTCATATAGATAGGACTTTATATTATGACTTTAATATATATATATACATATATATACACACTTATATAATCTATATTACATAATATAGATTTATATTTTTAAAATATTTTTATTTGTATATATTTACATAATATTTTAATATAAATATATTATTTAAATATATAATATTAATATATATGACTTTCTATTACATTATATATATGACTTTATATATTATGACAGCAAAGTTATATATTTTGCTTAAATTAAGGTCATGGAGACAATAAATGGCTGAGCCAGGATGCTGACCTCAATCTAATCTAGGTTATTATCATCACACAATATCTTGAGGCCTAAAAGAGAAACGACAGCAGGTGGGATGAAGACAGGCAGGGATGACTGGAATGTGGTCCTAGAGGCAGCTGCCGCTGGCTAGCTCTGTGACCGTGGGGCAGTCACAGATTTTCTCTCTGCCTGTGTCTTCTCCTGTGTGTCAAAGGTGAGCCCTGGAGAGATCAGCGCCGCACTCCATGCCAGCCTGTCTCCAAGCTGCCAGATGCCCCCAGCTCTCTCCGTACTCAGTATATACCAGGGCCGCCAGGGGGAGAGCACACAGCCGTGAAAGCAGCACCCTGCCTGGGAACCTGCGGAGGGACAGAAGGCTGAGGACCTTGATGTCACACAGCTTCTTTTCCCTGCCCGCCGTGATCATCTCCAGAACCCCCTGGGTCTTCCTGGGTTCCCCAACCCAGGCAGGTCTGCTTACACACCTGAACGTGTAAACTTGACTATTTGGGATAACTGGGGCATCTTTTATTTGTCCACCCCAACTCCCATTCTTCTAGAGACTCTCCCTCCAGTAGTTTTGTTAAGGGGTGGGGACCCCCCCGCTTGCATTAACGTTCACCTGCATCAACCACGCAGTGCCAAATGATGTAACTGCTCCGTGGCATCCTGTGAGACTTTTGCAACATATAGACAGTGTTGTAAAAATTTTAACAGTCTGACAATTGACACTCGAACTCCTTTGGATTCACCAATGAATCTGATGCCCACGTGTTGCCAAAAGCACTTATTATCTCATAATTTGATTTACTTTTTTCTGTGCTGCTCCCAGTGCCTGCAAGTAGGGGCAAAATGGCTGATGTCTCCAGATGCCACAGAGGCTAATAAAGCTTGCTGTGCTCCCAGCATGCTCTCTGCTGTCAGAAACCGGCAATTAACTTAATAGGGTTCTTGAAATGGAGTCGATCCGGGAAATGTGGCATGTGTTGACACTCTCCCGCTGATCCAAGCAGCCTCCCACCATTGACTTGCAGGGTCTGTTTGCTATTTGAATTATTTAGGAGCTTGTTATGTGAATTAAAAAGCAGCACTTTGCAGCATTAAGTCTAATATTTTATGATCTTCAATTGATTAGGTGGGCTTTCAGGATTACATGGAAAGGTTACGATAAAACACGCCTCAGACAGGCATCTCTCGCCAGTCTACTTTGCTTTTCAAAAACCTAGATGAAAACCCAAAAGGAGCCTGCTCCCTTTCCCTTCCAAGTGAGTCTTCTGTAACCTGTTTTTGGACCATCAGACAGTTTTTCAACCCCAGAAACCAGGTGCCCTGGGTTCTCAAGACCAACGGAGGCTGGTCCCCCATTTCCTACCTTTCTTTTGTCTTTCTTGGCACGGAGATGGCGGTGCTGCCTGCAGGGACCACATCCCAAGCCTGAGCCTGCAAAGGGAAATCCCTGCTGTGGGTTCCCAGCCACTCACTTGGACCTGAATGGGCACCACTGCCACGCCTGCCCTTGGCCAAGGGTGTGTGTAGCTCACCTCCTCTGATATGAGTGCCAATCCGTGCTTCCCTTACCCCGCCGGCTGCTACCACCTCTCCCCTGGCCTGTGACAATAGTTTTCCACTGGGCTTCTCCCAGCACTCCAATTCCAACCCACCCTACACTCTGCAGCCAAAGAGATTTTTTGAAAACCCAGCTCTGGCTATGAAGTCCCCCCCCCTGCTCAAAAACATTCAATGGCTCCCCATTGCCTATTGAGTTAAGTATATACTCATTAACCTGGCCCCAGCCTCTCTTTCTGGCCTCATGTTCTATTGCTCCCACATGAACCAACCAAACTGAGCTACTTATTATTCATTAAAAACACTCCCTGTTATCTCAACTCTCAGGCTTTGCTCACAGCATTCACTTGGTGAATTATGCTTCCCTTTCTTACCTACTGAAACTCTACTAGTCCTTGATAAAGAAATGAATAAATAAGCACATAGAGCTTGCTATGTTCCAAGTACTTTAAATATTGTTATTTAACCCTCATAATACGCCTATACAGTATGTAGCTTTCTCATCTCCATTTTATAGATGGTAAAACTGAGGTTCAGAGAAGTTAAGTATCTTCACTCAGCTTGCTGGGATTCAAAACCAGGCAGACGAAGCTCAGCTCAATTCCACTTCCTTGGGAAAGCCATCCCTGCCTCTCTCTAAGCGGACTCTTTCTCCTTGGAGGTTTGCGGCTTCTGCCCTTCCCATGGCACTGACTTATTCACACTGCCAGTGGAGGGGCACAGGCCTCTTCACCCCAAGGCTGTCACCTTAGGACAGCTGGGTTTGTATCGTCCCAGGGCTTGGGACCAGAGTTTGCACAAAGTAGGTGTTGACACAAGTTCACTGTCAATCTGACCACGGGTGGTTCCCCACCCAAAAGTCATAGCCCCTGGAAGACTGTTTACTGGACCCGATTGCATTTCCGAGTAGCAGAAGGAGGCACTGTGAGCTACCCAGGGAGTGAAAGTGCCCACTGTAAGGGAGGATGACTTGCAACTGAATCTAGGTACCACCTCCTTAACCATGAAACCCTGGGGCAAAGAGTGAACTAACCTCACTGAGCCATGGTTTTTCTCACCTGTAAAATGGAAATGAGAGCAGTCCTCATTCTGTAAGGAAATGATCAAAATTATACTTCCTCAAAAGCACTTAGAACACATGGTCCCTCGCACACATTAAGGGCTTAGGAAAAGTCGCCTGCTATGACCCTTGGATTGACCAAAGCTGGAAGCTCCGATTCACCTCCTGCCGCTCTGGGACCCTGGACCTGGCACCTCTCCACCTCCACTTCCTCACCTGGAACATGGGCCATTTAACACTCATCTCACAGGATTATGGGGAAAGATTTAATGAAATAACAGAAGAGCCTGGGACAGAATGGACATTCAATATATTAGTAATAATACATTATTATTTTTAATTTAATAAACTTTATCAAAGGCTGAGAATTTTGATTTTTTTCCCAGAAGATTATAAAGACAGTCCCTGATCCCTGAAATTAATAATCCTGTGCAAAACAAATGTTATCTACCACACCCTGACCCCGTGCAGACTCCAAGGAGAAAGGGATGGATGCCACGCAGCCCTGGCCTCCAGGAGGCACTTGATTTAATAGAGGAGGCAGCATTAATCTCTCTATAGAGCCAGCCTCACCCAAGGCAGACGGAGGGTGCATCAGGGGGTCTGAGCAGTCTCAGAGGCTCAGCTGGGAGGAGCCTCTGCCTGATCCTGTGACCTGTGAGCCATCGTATCTGTTGGAGGTGCCATGGGGATGAGAGCATGCGCTTTAGCAGCTGCAGCATGGAGGAGAGTGTCTCCACCATCAGTGATGCCTCCTTAGGAGACCTTTGTCCCAAGAGGTGAGATTGTCACTTAACTCCATTAGGTAAGGGATTGTTTTCAGAACCTCTCTGCTACAGAGAAGCCCTGAAGCCAGCAAGTGGCTCTCTATAATCATCTCACCATCACCAGTAACAATTGCTGGGTCTTATTCTTTAAGGTAGTAAAGTCCTAACATTGGGAAGACTCTAAAATATGTGCAAACACTTGTAGGAATGTATGTAGGTGTATGTATTAGGTAGAAGTTCTATAAAATTCTGCATATGTCAGAATAAGCTAACTGCTAGCTGTGGTAACAACCCCAAAATCTCAATGGCTGAATACAACATGTCACAGTCAAGTAGGCTGATAGGGGGCAGGCAGTAAAGGACAAGGTTCTACTGGTGTGGGCTCCCCATCTTCCACAGGTGGCTTCCAAGGTCACCCTGAGCATTGACATTTAGTTGGCAGATGGAGGAGAAAATGAGCATGAAATGTCTTACAGTAATGGTAAGAGCCAGGGCTGGAAGCTATATACATTACTCCTGCCCATGATCCACTGGCCAGAACTCAAGTCACATGGGGCCCCTTTCCACAAGGGAGTCTGGGAAATGTAGTCTTCTTGTGTACCCAAGAGATAAGGAAACTCGTTTGGAGAACACATTGCACAGCCTTTCAAAAAGGACTTGTACAGTGGTGGGAAAGGCAAGGGATGAAGAAGAAAAATAAATACCACTTGCTTTATGTACATTATTTACTTTATCCTCACTATTAGTAATAGGTTTTTATTTTATATCCACTTTATACATAAAATGGCTTCATGACAATGGATTTTTACTATCTCTGACCACTTTGTCATTTAAGTAAAAGTAAATTCAACTTCTGGGAGCAGAATTAGGTGTGGGTTGACCATGGAGGGGAGCCAAGGCAACGCTATCTGTCCTCACACCACCCCGGCCCCCCGACATTGTGTTTCACACCTCAGAGGTGTTGTCCTGGGGAAAGAAGAGCAGATCCCCCTGCCTCGTGCCGTACAAAAGGCCAAGGTGTGGACTTCATGCTCTTACACAAAAGCAGCAAGCTGGCGGGTGGACAGGTGAGAGGTGGAGAAAAATCAGTCCTCAGCTATTCAGCAGAGGCATTGTGTGGGTCCTGGACCCCCAAGACCGAGGAGAGGTGAAGGATGTAAAAGCATCAAGGCTGGGGAAGTGGGGCACTCATAGAAAGATGCAGCTAAAGCCCAAACTTCAGAAGCAGAAGGGCAAAGAGGCAGACCCCATGGGTCAGACTAGCGCCAGGTCCCGGGAGCTGCAGATGTCAGGACTGCAGTTAGTAGGACGTCGTTCGGAGCCCTGCCCCTCCTTTCATTTGCCCCAGTTGTTTCAACTCTCTGTTTCTCAGCCTGTAAAATGGGGGGCTGTAGGAGCACCATGGGGTTTAACACATCTAGCACCAAGCACAGGCCTGGCACGAAGCCATCTCCAAGGCCTTCGAACACAGTACTCTTGAAAAAAAAAAAAGACCAAAAAAGTAACAGACTTAATTCTCTAACCATCAGCATCATCAGAAGAAACACCTCATTTATAGCCAAGTGTTTTACAATGAAAGTAATCACCTCTTCATGTTTCATGGGCTATGCATCCTGATCTTTAAGGTAGGTCAGTCACCTGCCACCCACCCCATGGTGCTGAATGCACACTTTACGGGGACCTGCCCTGTGTGTTATCATCCTTAATGCCCACAGTGGCCCTGGGAAGCAGGGAGAGCTGACCTTATTACCTCATTTACGGACAAGGAAATGGTGACTCCCCAGGAGCTGCAGTTAGCCAGCAACAGTTCTGGGGCTCCAAGCCAGGCCCTGCAGCTCTAAGCGCAGGATGTTTTGGTGAAACCAAAGGGACTCAGCACCCTTTTGGCTGTCTGAGGGCTGGCACCTGAGCACCAGGACAATCAGGCAGAGACCTTAAACAGGACAGGGGTAAGAGCATGTGCCCTGGAGCCAGGCTCTGTGCATTCCAGTCCTGGCTCTGCCACTCACTAACCCAGAGACTGTGGGAAGGACACTTTCTCTGGCTTATCTGTAAAATGGGGATGGTGTTACTTCCTGCCTCCTAGGGTGCTGTGACAAGTTAAAGAGCTAATGACCTGTGTACAGCAATTAGAACAGAACCTGGTGCATAGAACCATATGCATCACCACAGATATTCTATGCAGACTCTATCCTCTATCCACCAGACTTCTTGTTTGCTTCTGAGGTTCTGTGACCCCAACAGCTGAAGCTGTATCTTATTCATCTTGGAGACTAGGCCAGAGGGACAATGCAATGTGGTGGTTGGAAGTGCAGGCTCTGGTTCCGAATTCAGCGCCATCACTCCCTAGCTATGTAGTCCGGCCAGCTCTGTGTCGTCTCTGAGACTGCTGCCTCCTGCATAAAGGGGGATAATAATAAAACCTGTTTCAGAGCGCTGTACTTTGTTAAGTGATGTAATGCACATGAAGCACCTAGAACACTTCCTGGCATGGGAAGTGCTAAGCAAGTGCTAGCTGTTATTGTCATCTGTGTCCCTGGCACCATCGCTGTGTCCAATCCAATGGTGCTTGACTACTGGTTTTGGAAACATGAATGAATGCGAGCTTAAACTTCTTGTTCACTGGATAGCCAGAGGTCTTCAAATTGTCTCCCAAAGATATGGCTCTGGCATGGAAGTTGGCCACCGAGGAGGTCACCATGTCTGAGATACTCATTGTTTATAATGACCTCACTGAGTAAATAAATAGTGTGAGATGCGGAGCCAGGCCAGGCCTTCCAGAAATACTCCGTCCCTGGCTCCAGCCTGAGCCTGGAGACACCTCGACCCTAGCCAGTTGACTCATCACCCCAACATGAGCTGAGCTGCTGAGGCAGCCCCACCCAGCCTCTGTCGGCCCTCCCTGGCTCCTTTAGATGGTCTGGCAAGCCCAGCAGGAGCCAGTCTAAACCAGCTGGCTCTGGGGAAGAGGAAAGGCAGGTGTGAATCTGTGATTAATGCCAACAAGGGGCAATCAAAAGAACAGAAATGCTCTGGTCTTTTCTGTTGAAAAGGGGGTTGAGGAGCTGTAGTCACTGGGGGAAGGGGAGGCACTGAAGGGCAGGTAGCATGAAGGTGAGATTGTTGCACTGCTGGGTGGAAGTGTATGGGGTTCCTGGGAGCTGGCTGGCCTGGACTCAGCAGGGCCCTCAGTTAGAGAAGAAACTAAGGCTGGAGACAAAATCGGGACGTCCCTGCATCACCGCCCAGGATCAGGGAGCCTAGGCGGCAGCTCCCAGAGACGGGTTCTAGCCTCAGGGTCAAAACTGTTCGGGGTAGAAAGACAGTGACACTGAGAGAAGTCTCTAGTTGTCTTTCACCATTTAGAAAATTGTTGGGGTTTTTTTTATTTTGAAAATATAAGTTCCATGCTGACAATTTCACTTACTAAACAGAACTAGACACTTAGATATGATGTTGTCCAATCACTTTCATGAGTATGTCAGAGGATGTGACCACTTATCGAGCTACAGTATTCACTGAGCATCTGTTCCGTGGCAGGCACTGATCAAAGTGCCGACACCAGTTGGCTCTGGGGTGCGTTCCCTTCCATGGGACTGACATTCTGGGGAGGAGATAGACAATAAACACTATGCAAATAAGGAAAAATATTCATTCAGATGAGGATAAATACTACAAAGAAAACACAGAACTTTGTGACAGTGGGGGGGAGTGAGGGGAAGTGGTCATGAAAATCTCTCAGAGGGTGACAGCTAAGCTGAAGCAGAAGCCATGACATCAACAAGGAAAAAGCTCTGCCTGCAGGTGCAAAGGCCCTGAGGCAGGGACTCCTGTAGGGAGGTCCAAGAAAAGGGAAAAGTGTATGTGGCTGAGACAGAGTGAGCCCTGTTTACATTTTTAGGCACTTCACTTTGTGCCAGACACCATTCTAAGCACTTGACTGGTAACTCATTAAATGCCCTTAAGGACTCTTGAAGGTAAGGTTCCATTTATTAACTGCATGTAGGTTGTGGAAACTGAGGCCAGAGAGGTTAAGTAACCTGCCCAAAGTTACTCACTGCAGACAGGGCAGGCAGGATTCCAAGCCTGGCATTCGGAATCCGGAGGCCAGCGGAGCAGATCCTAGGCCACAGCTAGGAGGCACAGCCCCCGTGGGCCCCAGAAAGGAGTTCGGATTTGGTTCAAGCGCAAAGGGAAGTGATCGGGTCCCACAGTACGTTGGCGGCCCGTTTGGTGATGACTGAGCCCTCGCCGTGTGCCAGGAGCCAGGCTCCGTCCCAACGTCTCTACGCCTGACTGCCGCCCGCCCTTCCCGCCTTCCCCGCCCGCCCGCTCGGGCTTCCCTCCGCAGCGTCTCCCTTCCGGCCCACTTCCCGGGTTTGGGGGCGAGAACTGGCGCTCTGGGCTCCCAGCGGCCCTGGGCTCCGTCCGTCTGACACAGGGCGAGACGGGGCTCGCAGACCGCCCCCTACACCCCCCGCCCGGCAGCGCCGCCTCCTCCGGGAGCCCTCTGGGTGTGCTGTCACAGTAGGTCAACCTATTAGCCGAACGCCCGGGGCCACCAGCCCACCCGGGGAACCCTTTTTGCCGTAACTCCGCCGCGAACATCCAGCGCAGTAGGCCGGTCCCTGCGGCCCTCGGTGCCCACGCCGACGCCTGCGGGCACCTCCGCTCGAGCGAGCCCCGGGCTCCGTGACCCCCGCGCCGAGACCCCCGAGCGTGCCAGCCCCGAAACCCAGCGGCCCGGGGATTCCCAGCCTCGGGGTGGCGCTGCCTGATTGGCAGGTCTCCCCTTAGCAGGGGAGGGGGCTGGGGAAGGGCTGTTGTGCACAATTGCTGTTTTCACTCCTGCCATCATTAATTCAGTTATTGACGGAGAAAGGAGGGTCCGCCGCGGCTTGGTGTCACGCACTCACTGTAATTTACTTGAGAAGAATTAAATCACAATTGCCTGCCATTCGTTTTGCATAAAACGAACTGTAAGGAGTCTGCAGTCGCAGAGTACTTGAAAGGACAACAGCACCATTGTTGCCAGATTAGAGCAATATTTCTCCATTTGAAACTTAAAACATTCGAATTAGCAGCTTTGTTTAACTACGGTGGCCCACAGATAGGCAAGACTGACACCCCACCTCAGACTCCAGACATTACAGTTAACAAGTGTAATTTTCATTCATTTAAGTCTAGACCGATCTTTTAAAATCATTGCATTTATTGCACAAATATACCTCCCAAATTTTGGGGAGGAAAAAGTAATCTTTTATCTGTTACCCAGCACAGTTGATACATTACCTAAATGCCCTGAAATTCTCTCACTAGAGCTAAAATCACAGCTAACTGTAGTTAACTCCCTTGAGATTTGTATGAATGGCCACAGAAATCACCCTGCTCTTCAAAGTTACTTCTGTTCTCATTTGCTCCCCTTTTCAGATATGGTAGCCATGTAAATATGACTGATTGACTTTTAAATCAAGGTTTCAAGGTTTATTTAAAATATCCAATTCTGCAAAATTACATCACTGCAAACCTGTGTGTTCAGCAGATTTGAAGCCAGCCTGGATTTTTAACAACTTCTGTAAAAGTAAACTGCAGCTTTGAGTGAGCTATAGTTTCCATTAACATTAGTAGTTTTTCAGTAACAAAACATAACTGTTCAATTAAGCTTGAATATTAAAAAGAACCCAGTTACTAATTGCAAAAAGCCTTGAACAACCAGGTAGAACAGCAAATTAAAAAATGTAATTGGTGACACTGAGTTATGTGCAGAGAGATTCACATGGAATACCTACTTCAGGCAAGGAAAATGAAGAGAAGTGACAGAAAATAAGGTTGAAATAGAAAAGATGAAGGAACAGACAAATAGAACTGCTTAAATCTGAATGGTAAAAACCAAACTGAAATGCAGATTTAGTGCAGGGAATAATTAAAATGTGAAATAAGAAAACTCTATAGCCTAGGAAAACAAGTCAGAGAAAGACTAAGAATTCATTTGCTATTGTTAATGGTGTACTTTCCTAGTTTTAAAAATTGCATTTTATAATTGAAGTATTATTAGTATTGTAAGAGTTTGTATTTTTTTTAAAGAAGGAGTGAAAGCTGATGGATAATTATGTTTTAATTGATGGCCTTTTCCTTTAAAGAAAATAATATTTTATTGTGTTCCCTCTTATCTGTTTAATGTGTATGAACATTCAAATGCTTAATTTTATTTTCAGTGACTTAAAAATTTCTTAAAGTAATTTTTCCTTCATTCTTTAGGAGAGAATAAATGTTTGGCTCCATCAGAAAACAAATTACAAATGGAACAAACCAAGGACTCGACTCTGTTTTCATGACTGGGTTTTTGAACCATAATCCCTAGAAGTGGGGAGGAAAGGATTCATCAGGCAAATGAAACAAAGTCCCTGATCTATATTCCTATTCTGAGATCACCTCCTAGAACATCCGCAACATTTTGGGTTCCAGCCTAAACTATGAATTCCTTCGGAACAAATCAAATGTCTTTAAAGAATATTTCTGTTTGAAAAGGAATTAAGCTCTCCTGAAAGAATTTTAAAGGTTGTGATATTCACAGTCTGATAAAGCAGCACCTTTAATGAAATTCTAATTAGCAATTTCATGCACTTTGCTATTAGTCATATCAGATTAGTGCACATTTTCACAGCCTTCCTTTAATTAAGTGCACTTATTCCAAGTTTCAAACACTTTCCTTATAAGATGAAAACTGTGCTGAAATGTTATTTAGTAAACAGAGGAAGTGTGAAAGTGTAGGTGTGCGTGTGTACAGGGGCAGACGTTTTTAACTGTCTACAAATTTTTTTACATGTATAGAGTTGGTGAACTCAGATTTACATCCCTTCTTTCTTGTAGTCTTAGTGTTCACTTGGTATTTCTAAGGGACCTATTCAAAACCTAAGCCCAAATGTACATCATGTGTACTTTTGCTTAAAATGTATTTTCTGTATGTGTATATCTGTGGGAGGATTTTTTGATTAAAATACCTTTTCTGTATGTATATCTGCATGTATGTGTGTGTATGTGTGTGTGTATGTAGGCAGAAAGAGAGGAAGAGAGATATTATAAAATATACAATACTTAGTTTTTTAAATCTCTGCAAAGCAATGAGCAAGTATATGCCCGTACAATATCCGCACCCCTGTCACCTTTCGCAGGCACCTCCTTTCCTTTGAAAACAGCAGTAAGATTTCATTGGACCTTGTAAATTTCATTCTGAAGCCGGAATAAGGAGCTGGCAGCTAGCTTGGTGAGCTGGAGCCATGGGGCGTGGGATATTATCCTTCATTTCAGACTCAACTTCTCCACTGTGAGAGCCCAGCAGTTAATAAGCCAGTCTATTCCAGGCAAAGGAGGACCTATCTGGGGGGTTCACATCCCACAAACCCCTGAATCCCCCCATCATCCCTCCCTCCTAGGGTGCTGGAGGGTTGCTCCAATTCAGGGAGATTGTATTGTCTGGGAATCAACCTGATCTTATCTGTTGCCTTTTGTCAAGAGGAAATTTTTGTTGCATGTTTTGCTCAGAGGTTTGAAACTTGTAATATGTTAACTAATTACTTGCGTCTCTAACACATGTTCTCTTGTTGGTGTCATTCATTTATACTGTAACATTTTTGACATTTTTAGATAATCTCTTGGGACTCCTGGGCCTCTTAGCAGTTCCCTCCATGAAAAGTGCTTGCCTAATGATTACTGACTGACATCTCAATAACCAGCAATGTAGGAGTGGGGTGCATCTATTGAAAAGTTCTGGTGTGTGTGTGTGTGTGTGTGTGTGTGTGTGTGTGTGTGTGTTTTAATTCATGGTCCACTTTGTCAAGTCATGTGTGAGCCATAATTTAAGCTAATAATTGCCAGACATGAATTCAATGAAACATTGGTGTCTACACTTAAAAAAAAATCATCCTGAATTTTAATGCATTCAGAAAACGTTTGCCTAGGGCCAGGCTGGGTCCAACACGCATATGGAAGCACTTTAAAAGTGATAAATGATTTGGAATCTACCCTGTCTACTGGTGTGCTTCTCAGGAAAGAAAATTAGAGCTAACAGGTGTTAGATAGGGAATGCTGGGGCATTTTAATAGAATTGTCAAAATGTTGGTACCAGATGTTGACATTAATGCACACAACTCGGAACATAATGCCGGGCCGCCATTTAAATGATTATTTGTTTAAATTTCAAGTCGCCAGCAGGAAATCCTTACTTTGTTCAGCACCTTTCTCTCCACACCATCCCCCTGCTCTTTCCCCTACCATTTGCATCAAAGCGCAGTGGCTGCTCAGCTCACATATGCATGCTTTAAATAATCCATGCCTGTCAAATTTCATTTTTTCTTTTCAGATCATACTCATCACATCTCCATCCTTGCCAGCCTTGAAGTCTGCCTCAATGTACTCGTTTATGAGAAAAAAATGATTTAAATACTGCCAGTTACAGGATAATTAATCTTTGAACTACTCGGTAACTTCAAATGTATATACCAAATAATCTGCATGAACTTGTAATTACTGTGTATTTATACGATATTTTCCATGTAATCACCAAGTTGTTACATGGTTATGTGAGCCTTGTAAATTATGACGATAGCAGAAAACTAATCTCACTCTCACCACGGCGAAAAGCCGGTGCAGGAGCCACTGGTATCCACCGCAGTCAATTGATTGAAGGATCCAGAAAGAGTCTCTCCTTTAAAGGACCCTAGAAGGTTGGCATGCAATAGAGTTCCAAAGACTGGTGAGGTGGGCAGAGAGCAGCCTCTTTCATCAAGCTTTCATACAAAGACTGTCATTGGTTTGGGCCATTTACTGCTGCTGCAGTTGAAAGGCAATTGGGAAAAAAAAAATCTCTAGGCAAAATCCACCGTCATTTCCGAAAGCAGTATTCTGCTGTGACTTGGGGGAGGTTCTGTAATAAATTCCAATGTGAGTTTCAAGAGCAAACCCTGAGGTAGGTTTGGTTTGTCATCTTTTTGAAACCAATTACAGCAGAAGCAAAACGTCCAACCTCTGGTCTGGAATACCGGACCAGAGCATCTTAACCCAACTCTCCAAGAGTAACCTCCTTCATAAATGAACAATGTGTGTGTGTGTGCATGTGTGTATGTGTGTGTGCATGTGCTAGTGTAATGTTCTCAAAAGCCACATTGGGCCATGTGGTTCCTTCTGTTCAAAAGCAACCACCCAAATAGGCAGAATCCTTCTAGCCTCCTTGTGAGGTCCCTTTCTTCCTGCAGGACTGGACCACTGCCGTCTGGGTTTCTTTGGCACAAGAAAGAATGAGGTAGTATACAGACCCATGCCTTTCTGGAAGCTACAAAGTGCCACTCAGAACACAACCAGGGGACCAAGAGCCTAAATCTATACTAGATTCTGGATTTCCGCAGTCATGAGCTTTCCTCTTTCCTTAGCCCTACTTAGAAATAGGGAGGAATAAACCAGGGAAGGACCCTGGAAGGCTCTACCAAGGCCCTCCTGGCCAGCAGATCCACACCCACACCCTCAGCTGCCTCGCACACAGCCCTGAGACAGTGGCTTGAACCCACTTAGGCCCAAGGGCTCATGGGCCAGCATCCTCAAAGCCCTATCCCTTCAGAGGCTCATCCACATAGAACCGCACTGTCCAGTAAGGTAACCACTAGCCACAAGTAGCCATATAAATAATTAAAATTAAAGACTCTATTCCTTGGTTGAATTAGCCACACTTTAAGGGCTCAGTATGCAGCTAGTGGCTACTATATAAAACAGGGCATATATAGGACATAGACCTCTGCGTAATGCTCTGTTCTCTGTCCTGATCTTTCCCTGCCCAGAGACACTGGCATATGGGGCAGAGGGGTGTCAAAGGACAAAGCCAGAGAGGTTTTCCTGAGCCCATGAAGAGGCTGCTTTGCCCCCTCAGTGGGACCTCTCCTCACTGCACTGGCCTTTTGTGCAGGGCCAAGGTCAGGCTCCAGAGGCGTGGTGTACTACCCAGAGTTCAGCGAGCATTTCCTGGGATTCCTGTTGGGGAAAAGCCCTAAGCCTCACAGAGCCTTGGGAGCCATCTAAGGCCATGGAGGCCTGAAGCAGCTAGTGGCCAGTTCTGATGGCCAAGTTGGCATTTGCATCATGGAGATGGCAGCTTTTTCAGGTATGAACCTGGGATGCCACTCTGGGGAAGAAATTCCAGGCACATTGCTAGAGAGAAATTCTAATTATTCATTATTATTCATTATCTTTCATCATATATGCTGTTACTTGCTGCTTAATTGATGTGATATTACCCATTATTGCAGCTGTTTTTCAAGTGTCCATCATATGCCAGACCAGTTGCCTCTCTAATCCTTACAACAACCCTATGAGGTACAAACTGTGCTTCCATCTTATGGATGGGAAAACTAAGGCTAAGATGGTCTCACTGACTCTTCCAAAGCCACATGGCTACCCAGCAGTGGATCAGGATCCAATCCTTACCCCATTTGCCATTCTACATGCACAGGCCTATTCTTCAGCCTTAAATGAGCCATCTCTGCTCCCCATAGGCAGCCAGGAATTCAGCTTTCCAAATCCTTAGCAATGCTCATTCTCAGCATGCAATTTCCTTATTCACTTCCCTCCCCTAACAGCTATTGATTGATAAGCCATCCCAGTCTGAGGTGGTTTGTGGTCCCCATTTTCCACCTCTTCCCATATCCTCCTTTGCTATGGGACTTTGCAGTTCTTCACACAGAAACAGAATGTATTTCACACTGTGTATTTCTGGACCAAGGTTGGCCTAGTGACTTTCTTTAGCCTGTAAAATGTGGCATAAGCAACACGGTACCAATTCAGAGAGCAGGTTTCAAAAGGCATTGCATCCCACCAGCCCTCTAAGAGTCCTGCCAGCACCACCTACCTGAGCCCAGGAGAGCTTGCAGGCTAATGAGAGACAAATGGACCAATTGTCCCCACTGCCCAGCTAATAGCCAGTTAACCACTGGAAGAAGCAAAGCCATCTCATTGAGCTGCAGCTGACCGCAGATGCATGAGGAAGCTACTTAGGAAAGAAGACCTGCCCAGCTGAGACCAGCCAAATTTTCTGGCCCACAGAATCATAAATAAGTGGCAGTTAAGTCACTGCATTTGCTGGGGGACAGGTGGCAGGAGCTGGGGGGGTGGGTTATTTCATAGGAGTCACTAACTACCATGCACCCTCCAAGCCAGATGGTTTTTCCTATGATCTAAGACACACTCATGCTGCCTTCTCCCCTTATTTAATGGACTGGTCATCTTTAGGGCTCTATGAGAGCTTCTGCTAATGACCCTGAAACTCATCAACCTGAAGAGATTCCATAGCACTCCTGTCACCTGTCCCTGAGCACTACTGTAGTCCTGTCACCTGTCACCTGTCCCTGAGCACCATGGAACCTCTCTGCTCACCAAGCAACTGAAAAATGAGGATTTTTATTTTAAAAGTCTAATTCTGTGGCCACTGAACATGAGATTTGTTTCTCCTTTTGGATCTGACTTTAGACCAAATGATAAAACCTACCACATCCCACTTTCATAGTCAAACATCCAAAAGAAAATGTGTATCCCTCTCAAATCCATCCACAGCAAGCAGGGCTGAATGACTCACCCGACTCATTTTCAGCTTTCCCTGTGGATCCATTGATTCCAGGCTTTCCCAAGCCCAGAGTGGAGCTCACATTGGAAATCCTGTAAGGCCTTGGGTCGGGAGCAGGGCTGTAGACCCCATAACCCATTCCATGCAGCTAAAAGTGAGATGCTGGAAACTGGGTGGGGGCCAAGCTGGGCTGTTCCAGCAACCTCCAGAGAGCTTCAGGGAAATGTTCCATCACTCATGCTTTGGGCTTCATGGTTTTCCTCTATAGAGATAGTTCCTCGAATTCCTTAATATTTTACACTCTGCATTCATTTGGTAAGTAAGTCTTAGTTACCTAATATGTGAAAGCAAGACTTCAGGGGATAAAGGAAGGAAGGAAGGAGAAGAGACTTGCTCTTGGAAAGAGCTCACTGATGGACAGGTACAAAAATGACAAGAGATTGAAAGGCAGAATAGATGAGTGCCCAGCAAAGAACTAAAAAAGAATAGCTGATATTTATGAACACTCAGTATTTGCCAACCACTCTTCCAGTTACTCTCTACCATGCATCAATTCATTTAATCCTCACACCTATCCTATTACAAAGGCACTGTTACCTATCCCATTTTATAGATGAGAAAATTGAGACATAAAGAGATTAAATAACACAGGCAGTTCCCTACTTTAGTCCTGAAAATATACATGAGGAGTAAAGGTATGAAAGCTGAGTAATAGACTGATATATTAGAAATGGAGCCTCATTTCAAGTAAAACATAGAAAATATCTATAATGTAAACAACCTGATTTTTTAAGTATGAAAAGTTATTGATACATCAAAATGATTAAAACCCTAATATAGTAATTAATAAAAATCTATACAAAGGCATTGCTAAAGTAGTTTCTTACACCAAATCCCTGACATCTTGGCTGGCCTGAAGTGGAGTTTATAAAGCAAAAAGAGCCAGTTTTAATCAGGGCCAGAATCATTTGCTGAAAAGGCATTGCTACAGAGCCAGAAAGACCAGCTGAGCTCTGAACATGTTTCAGAGCAGAGAACTGGAATTAGAGATCACGGGCACAGGCCCCAGGACCTTGGGGACCAGATGACCCTGACTGTTGGGGCCATTCCTACGTCAATAATCATGCCACCATCTATAAATACCAGAAGCCACTCACTGGTCCCCTTGCTTTCCCAGAGCCTGGGTGTGGCCTCCAAACTCTTACACTCTTTGTAGACCTGACTTAATCCATCCCCCTTCATCCCAAAGATGAGCAAACTAAATGCCAGACAATGACTACCACGGGGCATACAGTGTTTGCAGAGCTTGGGATGCCTCATAGAGCCAATTCTTCTTGACCCTTTGTACCTGAGAGAGAACTGGTTCTCTCGAAGGCTGGGCCTGCTGAGAAGAAAGGAGAGAAACATGGCAACTTTTGGTGAAGCAACCCTGAGCTGTCTTGGCGAAAGTAGCTTCAGCTTTAACCTAACCAGGTACAGATCACCCATTTTTCAGATGAACAAATGGCGGTGTAGAGAGATTAACTAGTTTGCCAACCTGGCTAAGGGAAACCTACCTGGCCTTCCTGACACTACGTGGCCTTTGGCTATTTTATCTGAAGCATGGATTGCCTCTTAGATTTAAGGAATCTCACTTGCTGCTGGCCTGAAATTCATGTATTGGGGATTTATTCCTTTGGATCTGGAGAATGATATGGTCCTCTGGAGTCTTACCTGTGTGACTAGCACCATTATCTGCTAATGTGATCATAAGTGGACAGTGAGCCGCAAATAAGGCCATCTCACCAGTTTGGTCATATTTGCACTCCAGTCCTTATACTATTTCCTCAAAATTTTACTTTAAGTTGATTTGCTTTTTCTTAATGATTTTTATATGTTTATTTAAAAAGAATACATGACATTACTACTCAAAATGGAAAACTCACCACAATTCATTAAAACCAATATATAAACTTCAAAATATAAAAACATTCCTCAGTATAAGGGCTCTGATCAGCTCACACGCTACCAGCAAGACACATAGCACATATGGGAAACACCAACCCGCAAGGAAGGAGGGATCCCGGGAGAAGACAAGGGAGAGGAATTCCCTTTCTGCACTGAGGCTGGGCAGTGCTTCTCAGAAATCCCAGGGATTGGAGGGAGGCTTGGACATGGCCTTGTTTAAGCCACTTCTATTCCAAGCCTCAGTTTCTTCAGCTCTAAAATGAGGCTCAGCGTGCTTGGAAGGATGATTAATTGGGATTGTGGCTATACAGGAGCTTTATAAACAGTGACACAGCACAAAATTGCATGCTCAAGATTACTGTTCTCAGCTCTCCACACAGTCTGAGGCTGCTAGTCTTGGGCAGATGAAGGTAGTCGCACACAAGGGAGGTTGCTGTCCAAGGAAATCTTATAATGTACTATGGCAACATGTAATCATAAAACAGAAGCTGAGAAAATGCAAACAAGAGTAGACCATCAAGACAGGAGCTGCAAAAGAGGAGTATGCAGGTCATAAAGGATCATGTAATTGCCCTAATTTAGCTGCAGATTTATCACTGAGCTTCCTGGTGGCAAAAGGGAAAAGGGAAAAATTGTAGTTAAGGAGGAAAGCAAGGAAGCATTTCAACCTCTCAGGGGACACAGAACGCTTCCTAGTCTTGAATTAAAAAATTACTTTATCACACAGCGTTTAAAATAGGGACGCTAGGTGACAGGAAAAATAGTATTATCCCAGGGTTGTACATCCTGCCTCAGCAGCCCCTGCGGATCCCAGGGCCACTTCTCAATCTGACAGGGCATCCTGGCTGCTATTGGGTTAACCTTTTGAATTCAGCTTCCTCTTTCATTCTGTGACTATCTCTACAGTGTGCACAGTGGGAGGAGTACTGAGCTGTGAGCATGAGGACCTCAGTTCCAGTCCTCGGTTGTGGAACTCCATGCAGGACAGCTAACTCTAGCCCAAACTTCACCATCTGGTGATACAGCCATTGAAAATCATTTTAGAAGAATTGCATTGCATCAGAAATACTTACAAAGCAATACTGAATAGGAAAAGAGCAGGATGAAATATTGTAGATACGGCATGATTTTACCTATATTAAATATGTCTATAGATGTAGAAAAATGCTAGGTGCAGAGTAGTTAAGAACACAGGACAGGTGCTGAATCCCGTCTGTCTGTCTAGGTTCAAGTCTAACCTCCCACCTCCACTATCTGTGTGGCCTCAAGCAAATCAAAACCTCTTTGTGTCTCTAATGTTTTCTCATCTGTAAAGGAAGGTAATAATCATGCCCATCTGATATAATTGTTTTGAAGAGTAAATGAATTAATATGTAAAAAGCACTTACAATAGTGCCCCGCACACTGAGCATTGTGTGTGTGTGTGTGTGTGTGTGCCACTGAGGAAAGTCCAAAAGGAAAAAATTCAAAAAGCTAAATGTCCTCTGGTGGCGATTTTGGTTTCCTTCTTTATGCTGTATTTTCAAATGAATTTATTTTACTTTTCTACTTGGGGCGTTTGACTTTCATGATCTGCAAAATCATTGTCATGAGCTTTGTTCAACAAACCTCCCAGGGTCCCTGCAAGGTTCAAAGGAGACACTGAACTCAGGGGTTTATAAACTGTGGAGTGCTGTACACCATTGGGGGAATTACCTATATAAACATGCAGGAGCCTCGCACCTCCAGCTCTCTGGGCACGGTTCCCCATGGGTGGCCAAGCTCTGGGCAGGATCTGGGTTGGGGGCTGCCTCCCTCTCTCAGGTGAGTCCTCTCTGAGCCCCCTCCTCAGAAGGCCCCCAGAGCACGGAAAACATTCCCCCCCTCAGCCATCAAATGTTCACCAGCCCCTCCAGTTAAAGAGCTGGCTGGTCCTTTATCACCCCCTTCATGGAGGAAAGAATAGCTTGCCTGCACCTTCCCACCCACGGGTGCTCCCCACCCCTACGACAATCCAGCCTCTGAATGTTTTGCATTAAATCTGGTGGGTTTTTTTTTTTTTAATGTGCGAGCCTCCTTCCTTGGGCATTTATCCCACCACTTGGGGGGTATCAGGAGCCAGCCCCCTTCTCCAGTCCCCTGATCCAAATTCATACCTAGAGATGAAGTTTTAAAACATCAGTAGACCCTTTTGGGATTTTTTTACATTTTCTTTTTGAGTTTTTTTTTTTCTTTAAATAAATTTGGCATCTTAAACAAGATACCACCATATATTTATGGGAGTTTAATAACTTCTTCCATTAATAACATAGACAAACTAATTTACCCAAACGTGTCTGTTTTAAACTCTGGGAACAAAGGGAGGGAGGATGAAAATCAATCTTTCCTTTGTACTTGAGCCACTGACCCGTTAAAGCTTTGAAGATCATTTCTTTAAGAAATCGTGAGGAGTTATTTAACTACAAACAGCAGCTACCTTCCCATTCCAGCTGCGTAATCAAGCATAATAAATTAGGGTTAAAAAAAAAAAGTTGACTCCATTTTTTTTTCTTTTTTTTTTTGGTATAACTGAAAATCTTTAATAGCACTTTGACAAATCGGCTCCGTGGCAGACGCCAGCGGACTTGCTTTGCACTGGAGCGAGTTAAGCCAAGCTGTAGCCATGCAGGGACATTCCTGCTTGGAGGCTGTTGGGAGAAACCCAGGTTTTACCTTTGAAGCAGGGCGTGATAAAGTTCCTGTCACTGGCAGGAGGGGGCGTTGCTGTAGGATCCAGCCTCCCTGAGCAAGCGGGTGGCGATTTCCGGCCTCCGCCCGCACGCGCACCGGACCGAGGGACACTCCATTGAGAAGGAGCAGTTCAGGCTGGCCCCTGGCTGCTGCAAAGAACCTCCTTCCCAAATGTGCTCAGCATTCCTCCATGCAAACCATTCTGATCCACTTTGATAAAAATCAGTCTCCCTGGGTCTTGAAAGAGTCAAAGGCCCTTCTTAATCAAATGATCAACTGTTCATTTTGAAAGCTTGACTGGTTCAATTAAGATCACAGGCAGGAGACAGGCCGGTCATATTACTCTCCTTTCCAGCCGGCCTGGCCAGTTGCCTTCCTCAAGACCTACTTTTGACCAGCCCACTCCTGTGCCTACCCGGAATGCTGCACCACCCCCGATGAAATTTGACCACCCTTCAAGGCCTCATTCTGTTCCCACCTCCTCCCAGAAGCCTTCTCTGGTCCTACCAGCTGGCGGTGATCTTCTCTCCTGCAGAAATCTTACAGCCACTCAGGGTTTAGTGTCCTTCCCTCCTGGTTTTACTGTGGTCTGCCTTACGCTGATCTTTCCTTCTTATGAGCAATCAGAAAGCAAGCTCCTTGAGGGGCCCCACCACAGAACAGGGCCTCCTTGAGCATACCATGACCACTCACTGAAGGTGGCCCTTTACAAACCCTCTGTGAGCTGGCAAACAGGCAGCCCTGGAGGACAAAAGGATGGCTTCCAAAAGTTCATTCGAGTCAGCTGTTTGGAATTTAGAACGTACTCTTTCATTTTTTCCAGAATAACAATGTTCTAAAATGATGCAATAATGTCCTGGTGGTGGCCTGGTCCCAGGCTAGCCCACAAAGTCCTATTTTGTCTATAAAATAACTGAAGTGTTATTCAACAGACACACTCCAATTAACAGTGTTAATCCACTGTGAGCTAAATAATTTTCTGTGGGCTGGCCTGGGACCCTGACGCCCTTATCCACTAGAGGAAAATGCTTTGGTGAGAAGCACACTCCTCTCCACCCTGCCTCCCACAGGTCCTCGGCCCCAGCAGCTGGCAGGCACAGAGCAGAGACAACGCTGGGAATCCACTCCTTTTCTTCTGCTTCCTTCCCACCATAAGTTCGGCCTAGTTGCACCCAAAACAAAGAGAGGGGGGGCGCTTGGGCAACCCTTGCTGGCCTGGGGCCTGGCCCTGGCAAAGCCAACTGTTGGATGGATGGGGGCAGCCAGGGTGGGGCTGGGGGTCTAAGTTCAGGGGTCGTGAGGGGCAGCACCTACCTCAAAAGTCTGAGGAGAGCTGCCCTTCCCAGCATGCCCAAGCCCAGCCCTTGGGCGTGTCATCCCCAGAGGCATTATTTTAATGGAGAGGCACAACAGAGACACCTATGCTCTGACACTACCTATACTTGGGCTCTAATCTTCCCCCTTCTGTCCCTGACACAGGGCCACGTGGAGCAGTGGCTCCCTTCACACCCCCAGCCACTGAGCACAAGGTCAGGTGATGCAGGGACCTCCCGGGCCCTGACGCGGCCAGTCAGTCCATATGTGGCTACTAGCCACCCTGAATTTCTATTTTCTGAAACAACAACACTTAAGGGATAGAGCATTTTCCATCTTCCCAGTAGTTAATCCACTCCCTAAGGGATCTACCTTCAGAATCTGTGAACTCACAGACAGCACTACACAGATGTCTCTGCTGATCAAGTGACCAATAAATTAGGTTCACGTCCAGTGTTTTTTCAAGAAATGTCTCCACCCCAAATTTCTGACTCACCGTTTAGTCAATCTATGTGACCCCAGAACACCTTTTAAACCAACATCTTGACACCAGCGAGGCTGACCGTGGAAGGAAAGTCAAAAGAGGCCTGTGTCATATGACTGCCGGGAAATTCTAATGGCAGAAGCCTGAAAAGGGAAGCTTTCAGGGCCACCTTACCTTGTCGCTACGCCACTTTGCAGACGCTGTGTTAGAGCCCATTTAAAGCATTCAAGCATATAATCAAATTTCAGTAATGAGTTATTAATTAAGCAGGGGCAACCAATTCTCTGCTAACTGCCTCATAAACAATCGACAGGAGATTTGTGAATTTTGACTTCCTGACACTATTAAACAAATCAATATTAGGTTTCAGACACAGCAATTCAGACAGTTTTCTCTGTTATTTGGCAGCCATCTGCCTGGAATACTAATGAAAGAATTAAGAGCTGGAGATTTTGCATGTGTTCCATCAAAAAGATCCTTATCTGTGGGGAATTGGGGCCTGATTTGCATGGAAGAAGTCTTTGCTTTTGTAGGTACAATTTTTCTCAATATGTCACTCATTAGTATTTATAAAAGCACTGGGCAGTAGACTGTCCACCAGGCTTCATAGCAAGCAGCCAGAGCCCTACTGGAGACAGCTCAGAACAAAGCAATTCATTTATTTATGTATTTTGCAGACTAGTTAATTTATAGCCACCTTAACCCATGGAAAACTTGAGTCTAAGAATTCAGCCAAGCTTCTTACTCAGCTTTAATTTTTTTTAAAGATCTGTTTATTCCAGTGTAGAAACAGGTAACAAATGAGGAAGCTAGTTTTGAAAAATCTGGGTAACCTCTAAGTGGCAGAATGTGGGTCTTCTATGTCATTCACCCCTGACCTTCTCTCTTTCTCTCTCTTCACTTTATTTATTTCCCTTCAGTGTTCACCTAACTCAAGAGCAATGCTAGTAAAGATACCTTGTAGTGACAATGACAGAGATTTAATTCTGTTTATCTAAGGAAGAAATATAGCGCAGGCAGTAGCAGTGTTAAGAATCCCCTTCCTCCTTGCATCCCAGACCCAGAGCAGGGGGGGGGTTTGTTTGAGGGGTCAGTCAGCATGTGCAGTCCATTCACTCTGTGGCCTCCTGGCTTAGTCGGCCACAAGGTGCCAATTAGGGGTCAACCTGAAGGTTTCGGGATCGGGACTAACAGTGATAAGGATCCCAGACACAGAGAGGCAGAAGGTCCTCTGCTTATCATATACTTACCTAAATTCCTTGAAGCCAAAAAAAAAATTATACCACTCTGTGTATGTACATTTATACATATGCACACACATATTAGATTTATAATGGGTCCTTAAAGAGTCTCCCTGGCCTATGTCAAGATTATTGGATACTCCAAAATGCAGTTCACATACCATATTTCAGAAATGTAGCAACTTATTTTATTCTCCATCTCTGTCTACTGATATAGGTAAGGGAAAGACAAGAAGAAGGATTCATAGTGAGTTGACTATTTATTATGTGTTGGGTCCATTTCCGTACTTGTCTCATTTAATTCTCACCACACCAAGCTGACATTCCTTAACTTGTCCAGGGTCATCCAGGATCGGGCAGAGGTGGGATCTGGTGCTTTTTGACTGAATAATCCAGACTCTGTCTGCTCTAGTTTGCTGTGACATGTCTCACCCTATCTCTTTGTCATGCTGAATCTCTATTAACCTTCTCCAAATATTTATCATGTTTTGGTTTTCCATTTAAGACCAGTAATTAGAATAATACCAAAGGTTAGCCACACATGTCATTTGCTGTTTGAAGACATAGAAATTTCCTTCATTATTTTGCAAAATTATAACTTGTTTTTTAATTTCAAAATATCCATGTTACCTTTGTAGTCAACATCTCCTAGTGCATCAGTACTCTTAGTTTGAATGACTACAGATTGTTAAAGTAATTCATAAAATGAAAAATCAAGAGAAAATTCAGACATGAACTCTATTTCCCCTCAATCTTATATTCTTTGCCTTAATAGGGTAAACTGGAAACATGTATTTTGAAATGTATTAATTCAGAGCTTATATCAGTCCATATGCCAATGGACAACTTGAACACTCAAGACTGACATTCCAATTCCCTATTCTTGGTTGATAGTATGACAGTCTTTGAATATTATTTCTGAGTAACAGGACCTACTCTAGTCAGCTGAAGCAGAAAGGGATTTATTAAGGAGGATTTAGTAACTCTCAGAACCTCCAGGAGAGCTAGAAAACCAGATTTGGATGGTAAAAGAAATACTGCAGCCAGGAGGCCCCTTCACTAGTAGAAATACCAACCCATACCATGTGACTTGTATAGTATTAAACCCACTGATTAGAACCCATGCCACTGAACAATGGACTCTACCAACTCCACCATAGCCAGGTCCAAACACGGGTGCATATACTCCACTCAGTAGAACTTCCATTCTTCCTGTGCATGGCAACCAACTTCCAAGATTTCAGTGGCATATCTACTTGGCCGAATTCAGATCACATGCCAATTTCTAGCTGCAAGGGAACCTGGGAAGTGTAGTTTTGTTTTGTTTTTAGCGCTATAGCATCTAAAATACAAAGGATAGCTAGCAGGGAGTGGTGATGAATAATAAGTGAGTTAATATACAAAATCAGCCAAAGTAAACTTTTAATATACAAAATCAGCCATAGTAATACATAGAACCCATATGTATGAAGTTCATAATATACACAGTGTATAGGTGCTGAGATAATCTAATTCAATTTCCACAAAAATCCCCTCAGCTAGGCATTTCAGATTTTATCTGCCAAGGAGAAACCTGAAGCTTAGAGACATTAAGGAAGTTTCTCAATATCAACAAATAGTTAATGGTGGAGCTGAGCTTTGCTTTGTTGTACCCTCATCCAGCGAGAGTTACTACAGTGAAAAGATCACAGAAGTTCAGCCACTGATGAACTGAGTGACTTTAAGTGAGCTTTTATTTGACTTCCCTAAGCCTCAGGTTACTCATCTGCAAAATAGGAATAATTGCTACATGAATTCATAGGTGGAGTAGTGAGGATAGAATGAGCGAACATATGCATGACCCTTGGGGCTTCAGATCCAGAACATAATGTGTCTAAAATAAGTGTCAAATTAATAAATGTATGACAAAAGATAAAAAAGGAAGATTGCTCTAACTTTTCATTCCCTGTTCACCACTGTTCTTTTGTTAAGTGAGACATGATTTGCTTGATAATCTGCCTAATGCAAGAAGGTTTCATGGCCAATAGCTCAATGTTAAAACAGGATTATGTGTCCAGGGAAAGAGAACCTTTTCTAGTAGCAGTGGCTCACTTTAAAAACAGGAGGCTTGTTAACACTCAGCCTTAATTAAACTGATTTCTTGTTGAATCTAGTGTGACAGGGACCAACACTGTTAACTGTTAACACACAAGTGCTCCCAGGCCTTCCCTGGGCAGAGAGAGAGAAAGGGCATTTTGAGAACGGTTGTTGAGGTTAGTCAATGCATCTTCTAAGGTTTTTGTGATGATTTAAATCAGATTTGGCATTCCTTTTAATTAGCTTTGGCTGATGGATTGTGCTTCTTTGAATATGACCCTACATGAACTGGGTCACATAGGGACTGACTTATATTTGGGTTACACTAATCTATAAAAAGTTAGCCAACAAGGCAGAGTAGTTGCATTATTTAGAGGTTCATAACATATGGATTTAGGACTCTAGGGGGGTTAAGGATAGGCAAAAATCTTGCAAGAAATCTGTCTTCATTTGTTCAACAAACATTTTTTCAGATTGAATATAAGTCCCCAACACACATATATGCACAGTTATTTTCCTCCTTTTATTTAAAAAAAATGTTATATGAGTACTAATCCTTGATGCAAAAAGTTCAGAGTTAAAAGACTGCTTCATTTCATTAAAGAGGAATAAAATAACTAGCTCTTATTGTATATTTGACACGACCCTCTTCTAAACACTTTACAGGTTTTAGCTGATATCCTTCTCTGGACCACCCTAGAAATTGCTACATTATTATCAACATTTTACAAGTGAGAAGCCTGAGGCATAGGAAAGTTAAGAACTTGCCTGAGATTATACAGCTAACATCTTGCAAAACTGGGCTTTTCAACTCAGGCTGTCTAGCTTCTAAAGCTATGTTTTTAATGTGCAGATTTCAATCCCATTGACTTCCCCAGAGAAAGTACTGTTGTCACATTGCTATGATGCCTCCCAGATATTTTTCTTCATGTTTACAAACATAGGCAAACCTACAAAAATATTTTTTAAATTGTGTGTGTTATACATTAACAGAGTGGTTCTGAAAGTGCGGTCCCTTGTGATCAGCATCACCTGGAAATTGTTAAAAGGCAAATTCCCAGGCCCCACCTTAGACTGGCTGGATCAGAAACTCCAGGGCTGGGGCCCAGCAATCTGTGTTTTAACAAGTCCTCCACGTGATTCTAATGCACCCTGAAGTTTGAGAACCACTGTTTAGTGGTATGCAATGAGTATTTAGAGAAGTGGATGCCAAAATAGGATTAATCATGCAAGAATTTTGATTTAGGGAGATCTGTGTATGAGGATACAGGGCGGGAGCCATGCAGGAGGGAAAAAAGAGGAAGCAGGAGGCATCTGGGAAACCAGATGCAAAAACAATGCAAGTCTGACCCCAAGAAAGGAAAGAGGAGAGAAGGTTAGGTGGAAGCAGCCAAGACTGACCTGGGAGTTCTTGAGCAAACTTGGCCCATAAAGGAAACCCATGTCTTCCAGGAACAGGTTCCCTTTAGTATTCCCACACCCAGTCATTTCGGGGGAGCAGCCCGTGGAAAGCATGGCCGTGACTCCACCCCAGCAATGGGTTTCCAAGTGCACTGACTAGAATCCTCAGTCGATGGTACTGCCTGGAGGGGTGTGAGGCTTATTTTCACGGCCGCCGCATAGTATCATGGGGAATGTCATTACTTTGCTGCTTGCTTATTTGTTTTAGTCAATAAGGTATCTTGGAAATCTTTCCCCTTAAGTACGTATTGATACACTAACTCATTTTAACAGCTACAAGGTATTTATTCCATTGCAGGAATATTCCTTTTTTGTGTGTGTCATCATCCGTCTATTGACATTTAACTTAATTTTCAGTGTTTTTGCTCTTTCATACAGGGCTTCAATGCTCATCTCATCTTGCACACTAGAGGAGCGAGCATCAGGAGGTAGTTGCTAAGCCCCAATGTGTGTGTGTGTGTGTGTGTGTGTGTGTGTGTGTGTGTGTTATACTCCCCAAAACAGATAATAGGTAAAAGTAACCATTTCCCCACACCCTAGCCAATCCTAGATGGCATCAAACTTTTAATTTTTGCCTATCTGATGAATGAAATAATGTCTCAGTGTTGTTTTAATTTGCATCTTCCTGATTACTAGTGAGACTGATCATCTTTTCATATATTTATTGGCTATTTGTATTTCCTTTGCTAATTGCCTATTTATAGCCGTACCATTATCATTAATTTTACATAGAAATGTAAATAAATGTTGTGATAAATAAAATATAGACCTAATTCCAAGTATGATTAAACTAAGAGTATCTTCATCATTTTGGTTTTTCAAATGAGAGATGCCAAAAATATTTTGAATGTTTCAACATGAAATAGGTCTTTGTACACAAAGTGTTAAGAAACAGTGGCTTCTGTGAACTGTGGGGTCCAGAGAGCCCACCACCTGCTGAGAAGATGGAGGCACCACCATCTCCTACTCCCTGGGAATGCCAGGCCTGCCCATAGCAGGCTTTCGGAGACCCTGCATACATTAGCCCTGCACTGGATGGGTCCCAAACGCCAAGCCAGCACCAAGACGGACTTCCCAGGAGGGCCTCCCCAAGTGATGAGGCATCAGCTAAGGGCCATCTATGTCAGGAAGGTTCTCCTTGCCACCCCACTCTCAGCCCAGTGCCCAACTGTGGAGTCATGTGGCAGGGATTTGAACACTACCTCTGCTCTTTGCTGTTCACGCAAGCTCAGGCAGATCGTGAAACCTCCCAGAGCCTCAGCTTCCTCATCTATAAAATGTAGATAACCACACTCTTCATGAGGCTGCTTTGAGAACCCAAGTTCAAGTGCAGCCCCCAACCCAGAGATGTGCCCGTGGAATACCCAATGAATGGTTGCTATCATGACTGAGATAGGGGTTACTATTGTCCATTACCATAAAAAGGAGAAAGGAATTAAAATACATTCTAGCCCAGTTTCCATTAGAGAGAAGGTGCCTGTGGTGGTCCCAACCTCACACAAGAACCCCGGGCTGTGGCTTTCCCACAATGCCCTTCTGCTGCCCCTTCTACAAAAAACCCCTAAAGCAAAGCCTAGGACTCCCCGCTTGGCGTTGCCCCCACCGGAAGCCTGTCACCCTCCCGGCACCCGGGCCAGGCCTGATTTGGCACTGACTTCTTTGTCTCTTGCTGCCTGCCTTAATCTTGCGACGCCAATTAACTTTAATGAAAGTTACATGGGAAAATTGCGGGGTGTAGACACACAAATATGTCGTTAGCAGGGAAACAAGGACAGCCTTAGAACCATGGTGCTTTTCGGGTAGAAAGAAACATGGAGCTTTCTGTCTCCTCCGGGTAAAAGAGGATTTGTGAAACCCAAAGAAAATAACTCTTGAAGCAGAGGTTTGAACTGTGCCAAGTTTGTGACACGAGAGAAGCCGCCCCAGAAAGGCAGCTCTGATTAAGACTGACAGCTTTGCTGCCACTCCCGGGGGACGGGAAGACATTTCTCTTGGACAGGTAAGTGGGCTCCACCCACCCATCACATGAGCCCAAGAGGGTCTGGGGACACACCTGACTGTTCCTGATGGATTTCCCCCACTTTCATTTAATTACGTGAATTCCTCACATCTGCAGTGCCTTTCAGACTTTACAGCACCCCCATTATCTTGCTTCACCTTCATAACCAACTCTTAGAGCAAAATTGTTTGTGCTCCCATTTTGTGCATGGGCAAAAACAAAACTCACAAAGGTGAGGTGATTTTCCCGTTGCTGAGAATGCCAGAAGGCGGGCGTCCCGCCGCATCACGCAGCCTTCCCCATGCACGCACGTGTCCTGAAGGCTTCTTCCCTCCCCCTCCCAAAAACTCACTTCCTGAAGGTGACAAGCAGAACTTACTGGGGACACAAGAACAAACACAGGTCACCCAACATTCATCACAACAGCTTCCTGCTACTGCCAAAGCCCTATGTCCTTATATCTGAGGGACATCACTAGGGTGCCTACATTTCCTCTAAGACTCCGGCTTGAGATGTACTTAGAGTAGGTGTGACATCCTACAAGGGGCTTTTGCCTTCTAGGCTGTATACTCCTTGAGTCTCATCCAAACATTTATGGCTGGACCCTTTTATTTTTTCCATACACCCTTCCCCACCAAAGGACCAAGAAAATGTGCCCCCAATTACATTATTGTAACATTCCTCTTTAAAAAATTCCTTTGAAATTATTAAATAATAGCTCCCATTTCTCTAGTGCATACTGTATGTCAGGCCCTGTGCTTTGCACATTACCTGACTTCATCCTCACCACAGGCATCTGATGTAGCTATTTGTAATAAGACAGTTAGTTATCCACTGAAGAGCAATCTCCCCTTCCACAGACAGAATTAGAGCTGAATAAGTGGTTGCCCAGCTAATGACTACATTTCCCAGGCTCCTTTGCAGCTAGTCTGGTCATCTGGCTACATTTAATCACTGGGATGTTATTCCTAGTTATGTGTACAACCCCTGGGTCATTTTTAACTCCAAGGGCAAGCCCCGTACTGTGCACTCCCTCTCTTTCCCATTCCTACGTATCGGTTTGAGTCATGTGAATGAGAACAAAGGCCGTGGGGTTGCAGAACAACCAGATGGAAGGGGCTAGGTCCCAGAACAAGCACATGAACAGAACTGCCCGCCAACCTCACCTGGTCATCCAGGAGTGATACATAAGTGGGAACTAGACATATCTTCTTTGAGCCACTGTATTTTGGCATCTCTTTGTTTTATTACTATAGCTTCACCTTTAACTAATGTCTTTTACAGATTGTGCATTTTACAGATGGGGGAACTTAGGCTCATAAAGATTAAGTGCCTTGCCCAAGTTCTCACAAATACAGAGTAAGAAGTCAAGTTCATGTCTGTTGGATCCCAAAACCTCTGCAGTATGACTCATTCACTCATTTATTCATCTAATCTTTAATGACTATGTAAGAGAAGCAAGAATACCAGGGTTTTGCCTCTACAGGAGGATCGTAAATCCACATGCTTACTCCTTTCCACCCTCCAGAGAATGCCCTGCTCAGGAATTAAGTTGCCCTGAGATGCAGATGACAGTTAATTTCAAAACTTCTACCTGGTCTTTGTGAAGCCATAAGTGGGTAGATGGCTCTGAAATGGGTACCAGTTCTTCCATGTGGATGGATCTCAGAGGGCAGCCTGGGGCAGGCAAAAAGGATTAGAAAGGAAACTGAGAACACCTTGATTAATATTCTAAAGGCTCTTACCTGGAGAGCAGAAGTTTCTCAAGATGAGGTTGCATTTGGGAAACCTTTATTCCTTAGTATGTTCTAGACTGCTCAATCTCTGAGAATTAATATTTTTCATTGAAGGAGATACACATAAGTGTACATGTTTGCTTATATTCACATATTTGTGGGCACGTGTGGCTACATATGTGGATGGGTTTGTGTGTATGGTATTGTGTATATACAGATGTAATATGATGTGTGTTTCTGTATATGTGCATTAGTGTGGTTATGTGTGTGCAGCAGTGTGTGTGTGTGTGTGTGTGTGTTCATTTGCAGTGATGTCAGCATTTTATGGCAGGGAGGTGTGATCCACCCGTTGTCCACTGAATGAGTGGGAAGGATCTTCCCTGCACATCTCCCCCAGTAAAATCTGCAAGAAGACCTGGTGCCACCAAGCCCACTGGAAACTGTCCTGCCCAAGTCCTCTGGCCTCTCCCACACACACACAGTGCACACACACTCACCTTCTTTATAGTCCTGACCAAATCACTCAGCTGCTGGAAATGAGCCGCAGGGATTCCTGAGGCTCACAGGAAGTGAGGGAGTGGATCCCAGGGTCAGGCCACTCCTCTGAGCAGAGCACGGAGCATCCCTACCATGAGGAGAATATTCATCTTGGCTTAAAGGAGGAGGCAGGCTCTTGGGGAAGGGAGACCCTGAGGACAGGCCACCTCAGCTAGAAGCCCACCTGCCCTCTGCATGGTTCATCTTATATTTGTGCTTTTCTTTTGGAGTTTGTGGGAATCCCACTGGGCAGTTTTGCATCTCCCCCTTCTGGCTTTGTGCTTCTGCTTAGTTACTCCCATCTCCCCAGAGAAGTCCAGCTGTGCAGCAGCAGGTGAAAGTTGCAAGGACAGAAACAGGGTCACATAAGCCTGTGTGTCTTTGCTTTACTCTCATACCACACGGGTGTCCTGGGCCGATCAGCCAGCCTAAGATCATAGCACGAGGGTGTCAGCAGTGACCAGCACTAAGGTGCACAGAGGTCCCGTGGATGAGGATCAAGGCCCGGGGACACACTCGGAGAGGCCGAGAGAAGATGAACCTTGAGCTGCCCAGTGTGTCCTGGGTGGAGGCAGCTCAAAGTGGGGAGGTCGAGGCATGGGCTCCCTCCTGCCTGCAGCGCCCACGGCTGAGCCTAGAGTTAGAGCTGCAAACACGGACCAGGCACAGACTCTCCCCACAATGCACAGCAGCTCTCAGGAGGTCATGCAGACAGGGAACTAAGTCATCAAAAGGTAGAGAAATGACCACTTCGCCAGGCTTACCTCAGAGCCCACTAGGGGCCGGTCCAGGCACTCCTCATACACTCTCTCATTGGAGCCTTACGTCAGTCCTATGAGGTACGTGTCGTTGTTATCATCCCCGTTCTACAAATGGGGAAACTGAGGTGTGGAGTGCACAAGTGACTTGCCCCAATCACACAGCTAGTAGGAGGTGGGCTGGAATTTGAATCCAGGCAGGCTGGCTCCGCAGTCGATACTGCCCTGCCTGGCTGTGTGCGCGGCGTGGCAGGGACACAAGCAGCAGGAGATGGCCTCTGCTTAGGGAAGTCGGTGCAGGCTTCAGAGGGGAGGCGGGGCTCCGGCAGGGATACCTGAGGGGCAGGAGTGATTTGGCAAGTGAAGGGGCAAAGGGAAAGGAGGCCCTGTGTGCACCTTCGATGGTGCAGAGCTGATAGAATGGCGGTTTTGGAAGCTCCTTACTACCGTGACCCATGGCGATCCCTGCATTTCACACTGCGACCTAGTCCATGCAGACATATGCATAACTGAGGCCTCGTTTCCTGAGTCAGTATTTGCCCCTATTGTGTAGAATGAACTTTAATCTTCTCTGTTGTGTTCTACTTCATGCTTTGTAAGTGTGGTGCAAAATGTCCAACAAATTGGTTTTGGAATCCCCTGAAGTTTCATAAATAAAGCTTGAAAAGCAGTCTCCAGAGTAGGTTACACAGGAGGCTGAGAGCAGAGGGTCAGCAGCAGCATGGCAGCTGAGCAGGACGCCGGCTGGCAGGAGGTAACAGCTGCCTGGGGTGGGAACTTGAGGAGGGACCCAGTCTCCGGTGGAACCAGTGCAGGGTCAGCACCTGAGAGTGAGTGCTGCCTTAAACACCCCACTTGCCACACCCTAGTCTCAGCCCTGTAACCAAATACCTATTCTGTGCCAGGCATTATGCCAGGGCTTGCATGCACCATCCCACTCAATCTTCCCAACAGTTCCACTTTCCATTGAGAAAACTGAAGCCTAGAGATATGCACAGGAAGTGTCAGCTACGACTGTTAGCAGCAGCCCCCAGGAATCTGGAGTGATTTATAGCACTAGGACAAGAAAACAACAGGAAGGGCTGGGATGAGGGTGGAGAGAGCAAAGGGCCCCCAGGAAGCAGGGCTGTCATCTATGCCCAGATGCACACGTGCTTGCTGATCTGGAAGCCCAAACACCCACATGGATTTCCCACAAGTCAGTTCCTCAACACCATTTTCTTAGGCAAGTTGCAGAGAGCTCAGTCTGGGAAATCCTCAATGGTTGTCTACTTCTGTGATTAAACATGATTCAGGCTAACCAGTAGTTTTGCTATAAAATTCACTTAATATTGTGAAGTCCTACCTACTTGAAGAGAACTAATAATCTGTGCTTCACCAGGACAAAAATTATCATAAAAATATATCTAAAATCACAATGGAATATCACTGCACACCCACCAAAGTGGCTAAAATTAAAAAGATTGATAACACAAAAGTGTTGGTGAAGATGTAGAGCAACTGGAACTCATATAACTGCAAGAGTGTGTAAATGTCCTATGATGTTGAGATCTTCTAGCGTGTACTCAGTGGAGACACAGGAACATGTATAAGAGCATTCATAGGGGCAGTATTCATAATAGCCCTGAACTGATAAAACCCAAAGCTCCATCAATAGAAAAATAGATAAATAAATTGTGGAATAGTCATATAATAAAATACTGCATGGCAATGAAAATAAATAAACTACTGATAATATAGATGAATCTCACAAATGCACCTTTGAATGAAAGGAATCAGACACAGCGGAATCTATATGGTGTGGTCCAGTTATGTGAAGTTCAAAAAGCAAGCAAAATTAAGATATACTGCTTAGGCATATCTGCTTTAGTGATAAAACAAAAAAAGGAAAAGCAGAAAAGTGACTTCACTAACAGTCAGAGTAGAATAGTGTTCACTTCTGATGGCTATGGTAGTGATTGGAGAGAGCATGTGGGGGAGCTTCTGGGGTACCCATAATGGAACCTAAGTGGAAGCTACATGAGTGTTCACTTACAATAATTCATTAGTATATAAATTTATGTTTTATGTACTTTCCTATATGTAAATTATATTTCATAATGTTATACATAACATTATATAATATAATATATTATATATGTTGTATATATAACATCGTTATACACACACTCACACACACATGTTTTTTAAAATGTGGACCCATCATCTATGGGCTATTCATGTTTAAGGGGCCCTAGGAAGCCACCAACCCAAGGCCTCCAACAAGTTGGCCTTGGAGTCAGGCAGTCATGGGTTCAAATCCTGCCCCCACCAATGGCAAGCCATGGACTTAGTCAAGCTACACAGCTTCTCTGAGTCTCAATTTCTTTATCTGTCAAAGGGGGTTGAAAAGAACTGTATAAGAAGTAAACAGTCACAGATTTAAAGAGTGCATATACTCCCACACATCGGTGGGAGTCCAACAAATAGAAGCTGAGTTAGAAGCACAAGCCAAAGTAATAATGATCGTAGCTGCTTGCCCCTGGCTGAAAGGCATTACTACAGAGTACACTCTCTAATTTAAGCACTGGGGTTTCCTCTATTGACATCTTCCATGCTGACATCTCAGGGTGCCACCCAGGACCACAGCTAGCCCTAAGCTCACTGTTGTGTGCATTAGAAAGATGCACCACCCCCACCTCTGGGCAAATGCAACCCACCGCCCTTCAGAGCAACCCCCGGGACAGAAGAATACAGCCCAAGTGAAGGTAACATCAGAGCTTAGGTGTCTCTGCTGTGTCTCTCCATTAAAATAATGCCTTGGGGGATGACACACCCGAGGGCTGGGCTTGGGCATGCTGGGACGGGCAGCTCTCCTCAGACTTGTGAGGTAGATGCTGCCCCTCATGACCTCTCAACTTTAGTCCCACCCCCACCCCAGCAGTCCCCAATCCATCCAACAGTTGGCTTTGCCAAGGCCAGGCAATGCTCTGAGTCACAGTGCCAAATTCAGCATTTATGTTGATAAGGCTAGTGGGACTCTGATGGAAACCATTCCTAACGGCTGTTCTTCTCAATCAAAGATTCCAGGGGCAGGGGTCCTCAAGACCTGCATGCCCCACATGGAGAAGTAGCAGGAAATACATCCCCAAACCTGTCCTCATCACCACGTTCATCTACAGGGGGCAGGCCTGAGGTTTGTGCCCAGAAGCAGGGAGGGAATAGCCCCACACAACTAGGTGCGTGTTGGAGTGGACGCACTCCGTGGATCCAAGCTTCAGGGGCTTTGCACACACCTGGGTGAAGACTCAGGAGCAGGTGAGGACTGATGTGTTAGACGCCCTCTGGACCCAGCAGCCCTAGAGTAGAGACCGCCTTCCAGCCCTGTCTGGAGAGGGAATTGTTACTGTTTCCAGGAAAAGCTGTCAGGGCCTGGGCCCCAGGAACTGGAATCGTCAGGCAGTTACTACAGATATCAGATGAAGGTGGTTCCGCCCCACAGAGATGGACTTGACAGGCCCATAAAGGCCGCCTAATACCACTGAGCCCCAAGTGCTTTTGATATCATGTCTCATTTTCTGCATGAATGAGAGGCTCAGCCAATGTGAAGAAATCTTAAGTTTTCATTTGCAGCACATGAAGCCTTGCTCACCTGCATTGGCAGCCTTGCCCAGCAATTTAAGAACATCAGGGTTTGCCAAGTGGTTACTCAGCAATTTCACAGAAAATGTGACCCCCCACTCCATCCTCCTAAGTCTGGGTCCTAACATATAAGGTTGCAGGGCCTAGTCAAAGTCAGTGGTGAGCTCTGATCACCAGGTAAAGAAAAGAAATCCAGGGCCCGTAGGTGAGGTCCAACCTTGGGAACTCTGCCAAGTAGGTGACTGGTGGCCCTGATCTCGACAGCGAGGCCCTCCACTCTTGCTGCCTCCAGGAAAGGGAAATGAAAGGAGTGGACACTTATCTATCACCTACAGTTGTCAGGTATGCCAGGGTCTCTATGTCTGGTCTTTCTTTAATCATTATTCCCATTTGACAGATGGAAACGTTAAGTCACAAGTGTCCCAGCCAGACTTCTCTCCCTCAGAGAGCCAGGAAATGCTGGGCTCTTCCTCCCCTCACCCGACCTGTGCCCCTTGGCTCCTGCTTCCAAGAAAGGGTCTGAGAGCAGCCATTTACACCTCAGTGCAGAGGGGTTGATGGGAAAGATTTGGGCTGAAATCTGGTAGGAAAAGGGCTGGGATGCTGCCTTGAAGGTGCACATGGAAAACAAGCACCTCGAGTTGGC
The DNA here is from genome assembly GCF_030020395.1 of Manis pentadactyla. NCBI lineage: Eukaryota > Metazoa > Chordata > Mammalia > Pholidota > Manidae > Manis > Manis pentadactyla. Next base: position 127,991,578 of record NC_080026.1, on the reverse strand, counting down.
TCATATTCAGAAACTTCCCTGGAGAACCCCTCACTGAATTCATCCATTCCAAGGCCCTGCACATTGTTTGGCATTTGTAATTCTGTATTCTTACCCCAAAGTGTATCAGCTTTAAGCCTGAGACCGCACCTCCCATGCTGAATGGAGGCGTTTGGTCTGGGCAGGATTTTTGGAGATGCTGCTGATGGAGATGATGGGACAGCTGAACAATGTTTGAAAGAAGAGGGTGGTGTGGGGCTCCAGCCTGGGTACTGGCTGTGCCTGCCTCAGACCTGGGTGCTGGCCTTTGTGGAAGCTGCAAGACCACCCAGGTGGCCTCCTTGCCCCTTTTGGCTTCAGTGCAGTGAGCTGGCATGGCCCATGGAGTCAGCAGAACAGGTTGCAGGAAACCCCCTGTGTCAGGACTCATGAGATGACCAGACCTCATCCATCCCCCTGGAGGGAGACTCCACTCCTTTCCCAGAGCTGCTGGACGAATCACCATACAACTGGGTGGCTTAGAACAAGTTTGTTCTCCCACACGTCTGGAGGCCAGAAGTTCAAAGTCCCAGGGTTGGTTCTTTCTGGACGCTCTGAGGGAGAATCTGTCCGGTGCCTATCCTCATCTTCCATGGTTCTGGCAATTCTTGGCCTCCCACAGCTTGTAGACAAATTTCTATAATCTCCACCTTCATCTTCACATGGTGTTCTTCTCTGTGTCTTTTGTGTCTGTGTCCAAACTTCCCTCTCCTTAGAAGGATACCAGTCACTGGACCAGGGCCACCCTAAGCCATTATAACCTCACCTTAACTTGATCATGTCTGCCAAGGCCCTCTTTCCAAATAGGTACCAGAGGGCAGGACTTGAGCATATTTTGCAGGGAGAGGGGGGCACAGTTCTGCCTACTAGAGCTTCCAACGTCATCCTTGACAGCAACCTCCTGGACTCCTGGCCCTGTTGGCGGGACCCCAATGTTCCATGTGGCTGTGGCCCTGCACACAGTCCTGCTCAGGAGCAGGGATAATCCCAGTGGTTCCCCTTCCTGCAGAGGATGGGAAAAGCCAATTGGGCAGACAGCCCCAGGACTTCTCTTACACACCCCCAAAGGGCTTGTGGCTCTCATGGGTAACAAAGGAAGACAGAGCTTCCCCTTCAACAAGCACCCCAAAATCTAAGTACTTTTCCTCTAGAAGCCTCCCCTGATTTATTCACTTGCTATAGACTGACTGTGCCTCTTTCCACCCCCCCCAAATGCATATGATAAGACCTAACTCCCAAAGTGATGTATTTGGAAATAGGACCATACGAGAATATGGGGACAAGATAGCCATCTTACACCACCAGACACAGAATCTGCCAGCGCCTTAATCTTGGATTTCTCAGCTTCAAGAACTCTGAGAAATAAATTTCTGGTGTTTATAATCGACCCACCCATGGTATTGTGTTACAGTAGCCTAAATGGACTAAGATACCCCCTAACTCTATCACTCCTTTTCCCCACCTCTCCTCCATCCCAATGCCTTCAGATTCAGCAAGCTTTATTTGATTTTGGAAAATTCAGGAATAATGAAAGATAAATTAGGAACCACCCATGTGGCAGACACAGCAAGTTGACTCACACTGATATATTTTCCTCTTCTTCCTAACAAAATCCTGATTTTGTTTAGGGTTGCAATGTGCCCAGCTAGAAAACTTCACTTCCCAGCCTCCCTTGCAACTATGCATGATCACATGACCCCATTCTGGCCAATGAGACATAAGTGAAAGTCTCTATTTGGAACTTAGAGGAAAGCTCTTTGATAAAGATGGCCACTCAGCCAACTTACACCTGCAGCCCTTTGACCTGCCTTCTCCTCCTGCCTTGAATGCGGCAAATGACCCAGGAAGTGAGGAGTCACCTTGAGACACAAGTGACGAGCCTGAGGACAACATACTCAGGGTTGTTGAACCCAGGTCCTTCTTGGGGTCAGAGAGCCTCCAATCCAGCACTGACTGCCTCCCCAGACTTCTTGGTATGTGGAAAAGCAAGAGCCTCACTTACTTAAACTGTTGTTTTCCAAGTTCTCAGTTACTCACAGCCACAGACACCGTAACTGATAGCTCACCTCCTACCACCTGCAGACAACCACTGCTAATATTTTGCCTTGTCTCTGTATACAGCAGACTCCATGTCTTTCAATTTTAGCTCCTTCATTAACCAGGTAGGTCCCTAAAGCAAACTACTTAACCTCTTTGTATCTCTGTTCCTGGTGTGTAAATATGAAATATTCATATTAACTTCCCCATGGAGTTTTTTGAAGGCTAAATGAAATGACGCATAAAGGGATGAGCACATTGCCTAGGCTCAATGTGTGCTTAATAAATATAATTCTTACCGATATGAACATTTTATATCCTGCTTTTTTGTATTATGTCATATGCACTTTGTATTATATCATATCTATTTCCCCTTGTTATTAAGAAGTCCTTGTGAATGCCATTTTAACAGTGCCTAGAACTTCAACAAGTTGACTCACAAATGTCATTCACAAATGTTAGTTATTATTATTATCAGATTCTCATATCCCACTTTTTTACTTAACATTGTAGCATATGCAATCTTCCATGATAATAAAAAATCCTAATATCATTTTTACTGCTTGCCTGGCTTTTTTTTTTTTTTATGTGGCTTGACCAAGGGTCAGAAAACTTTATTAGAGGGCCAGATAGTAATATTTTAGGCTTTGCCATCCATATAGTCCCCGTGGCAACAACTCAACTCTGCCATCATAGTGCCAAAGCAGTCTGGCCATGGCTGTGTACCAATAAAACTTTATTTACAAAAAACTGATGGAGAGCTGGATTGGCCCAAAAGACATAATTTCCTGACCCCTGGGCTAGAGCAACACTAATTGAACCAATCCCTCATGTTATTAGACCTTAGCCTAGTACCCAACTTGGAGGTATTGTAAATAAGTCTGTAGAGGAGATCTTGGTGTTGACATCCTTGAATACATTGCTAATTATCTCCTTAGGGTTTTTCAGAAGAATAATTACAATTTTAAGACTCTTGGGTCATATTGACAAAGTCAGTAGGCATCAATTTTTTTTTCTGAGCTAGGTCTAGCACTTTGACATCTGCCTTTGCTTGACCCCACTATTTTCCAGATGATTCTGAGCAGGAATTCCATCTCTTCTATCAGACTTCCAATTCTTCAAGCATAAAGATGTGGCATCTTATTTTGCTAGTGTGTGCCACCCCCAACACCACACACGCACACACACACGATCCCAGCACATCCTCCTATAGTATCTATTTCAACTGCACACATGCAACATACTGGGGAAACTAGGTAAGGGGCTGAACCCCATAAATTTAGAACCCCAAAGAGTCTTGAGCCAGATGTATATGGCCAATCACTGATACTTGAACATAGGGAATCTTCATCAACTAGGTGGTAAACAGCCCCTTCCCAGGCAATGCATGGCAAGTTGTCAAAGATGGTAGTGATTTGTCCCAAAGTCCTGTGTCCCTATTTACTTGCCCAGAGCTTGTTGCCATCCCTGCCCCAGAGAGGCCCATGGAGGGACATCAATGACACCACTTGGACTCTCCACACCCCCTTTCATCTCCCACCAACCTCTGTTTCTTTCCCAGCCCCGCACCATGGTGGACCCTCTTACCGTTAAGTGAGATTGAAGAGAGCAGCCACCTCTGCCAAAATCCAGTCCATGAAAAATTGGAAATGTTCTCCTACATTTCTTTCACCTTAAATTTTTCATAAGACCAAATGGCAGTTTCCAAAGGTGAAAAACTGTTATTTTCCCAGACAAATTCCTGTGAAGTGAAAATTGCTAGTTTCACACAGCTCTACCACTGATAACTATTATTACTATGGGTGCTAGATTAGCACAATTTGATCAGGAAAAAAATAAAACCTGGTCTATATTCCCAGCAGGCCTTAAATGTTCCTTAAATGGCCAGACTTTCCCAGACCAAGTACCAGCAGGAAGCCTTCCCAAGGCCCCGGCCACCATGCACAGCGTCACCATCCTAGTGAATGCTGGCTGAACCCAGACCCCCCGCCAAGCCCAGCCAAACTCCAGAATGTGTTCCTTCATCCTCCCAAAGACAAGGATATATACTCCTTAGAAGACCAGGGGCATCGCCCCTATAAAAAGCATGAGCTCAGGCCCTCTGAGAGGAGACATACAATGCTTCCTCCTTGTTTTAGGGTGGGATAAGTAGAATTCCTTAAAATGGTGACCTGTATGGGAAACTGTCCCCCAACCTGCCCTGGCCCCATATATTAGTTCAAAGGATGGCCATGGCAAAGTGCCACAGACTGGACAGCTTAAACCACAGAAATTAATTTCCTCCAGTCAATGAGGCTAGAAGTCCCAGATCAAGGTACTGGCAGGGTTGATTTCTTCTAAGGCCTCTCTCCTTGGCTTGTAGCTGCCCTATTCTTCCTGTGTCCTCATACGGCCTCTGCCCTGTGTGTGTGTCCTAATGTCCCCTTTTTATAGGGACACCAGTCAAACTGGAATAGGCTCACCCTAGTGACCCCATCTTAATTATCTCATTAAGAGCCTGTCTCCAAACAGTCACATTCTGAGGTCCTGAGGTATAGGACTTCAACATATGGATTTTGGTGGGACACACTTCAGCCCAGAACACTGTGCACCCCAACCCATCTTACCATCACTTTGTAGACCATCGATGGTAAAAGGACTTTGGGGGCTGACCTGGGTCAGTGGTTTTCAAGCTGCATTCCATGGAGCTCTTGGGGGTCCTAAAGTGATCTTAGTGGCTCTGTGGTTGGGTGGAAGGGGAGCAAGTAGAAATCTGGGACTCCACATCTGGCTCATTCAAGTCAGCCGGCTTTTATCCATCCTGGTCTGGGGATCCATTTAACATTTGGTTTGACCAAAGGGTTCTTTGTTTTGCAAAATGTATGAAAACTGCTGATCATTTTTCAAAAGACCAGACTGCAGTGCAGAGAGTTGAAGAGCTACACCTGGGTTATACAGCTACTGGCTAGCTTCTCCGGGGGGTGCTGAGCCTCCCATTCTGGTTTAGAGTTCCTTCTGCCACTCCTCCTGAGGTGGCTCTTAAGCAAGACCTCCGAACCACTGTGCCATAGGAGGAGGCAGGTGGTGCTAAAGGCTGGCTCCTGTTGGAACTCATAAATCACATAGCAGCACCTGAGAGGTTTGGACATGTGGATCTAGGTTTAAATGTCAGAAAATCCTGATGTCAGCTGTTGCTTAGAAATTCTCCTTTCTATCAAGAACAAGAAAGTGCCCCATTTAGGGGCATTTGAGTGTCTCATTTAGGACCCATGCACAACGCCAAAAAATAATAAATATCTCTGGAGACAAGCCGTGGATAACAGTGTTTGCATGCTTTCCTGGGTGTCTGGCTGTCAACAGCAAAGATGGAGATGAGAGAAAAGCATCAGCCTCCACCTAAAAGTACTAATTTGGTTTCCGAAAGCTCGGCGCACTGAGCTCAGAGAACAAGAGTTTTGTGGCAGGTGATTTCTGAAGGCCTGTATTTGAAATATCCAAAGAAGTTCTTGGCTTTGAAAACCAAAGCAGTTATTTTACCGAGAGACAGGCTAGGGAGAAGCTTTTTGAAAATGTTCCCAGGCCATACATTTGCTCAATGCCTGTGCTCTTTCCCTGTGTGTCAGCTCAGACTTCCCAGCCCAGAGATGGAGCAGAACGGGGCTAGTGCTTTCCTGGGTTCTAGGGTAAACAGAGTGAGAAAACGGGAGTCTTGTTCCAAACCAGAGTCTTGATCAACAATGGGAAGCTGTTTCCCTAATCTTTCCTTCAGAATGTCCTGGTAGGGCCCGCAACCAGGCATTTGGGGCCACCCAATTCCTACCACCCCTTAATAATGCCTGGAACAATTCTTTATAAAGTCACTGGAGGAATTCCTGGAGAAACAGCCGGCCCTGTGGGATGGAAAAGGCATTACCAGCACAGACTGCTCCTTTGCACGGCCTTACTCCTTGGCCCAGGCACATCTCTCCCTGCCATGCCAGGCTAACTTGGTGCCCAGGACTCAGCTTGGGCACCACCCTTTCCAACAGCATCTCCAAAAGCATTTCCCACCCACTGCCCATGACCAGCATCATCAGCCTCACCTGGGAAGTAGTTAGAAATGCAGAATTGGTGAGCTGCCCCACACCAACTGAATCTAGGTCTGTGTTTTTGCAAGATCCCCCTTAGAGTTTGAGAAACACTGGTCTACTAGGTTAACTCCAGAGGCTTGTTCTAACTTAGCAGAGTGCGAGAGAAGCCCATGTGACAAAAACTGGGCTTAGTAAGGGGCCACACCACCTAGATGCTGCATAGACAGAAAAAAGCTAATGGTGGATCATAAACCCTAAAGTGAGCATCACAGGGCAGACTGTAGTGAAGTGCTCAAGATGAGCAGCGGAAGAATATGTTACTGAAGATAGATAAGGACTCTCCCAGCCTCTGCTAGAGAATGGAGCCAGCTCATTAATGATACTGTTTCCTGGATACTCCTGTTTGCAGACACCGTGCTAAATGTTTTCTGAGCTCTGCATGCATTTAATTCTTGCATCAGCCCTATGATTTTGGCATCCATATTACAAATTAAAAAATGGAGGCTTTTAGTACAAACACTCTGAAAAACAATTTGATGCTATCCCGTAAAGTTCAATGTATCTATTCTCTAAGATACAGCTATTCCACTTCTATGTGTATGTCCTATAGAAACTTATATACATGTGCAGTAGAAGGCACATACTGAAATGTTCATAGAAGCACTACATATAATTATAAAAAAGAAAACAAAAGACTGGCTACAACCCAAATGTCCATCAGAAGGAAACTGGGTAAATAAACTGTGGTGTATGCATACAATGGGATATCCTCTAACAGAGAAAGTGGATGAAACACAGCTTCACACAACAGCAAGGATGAATCTTAGAGATATAATTTTAAGTGTAAAAAAAAAAGCAAGTCACACGAGACCACATAGAGTATGATACAACTTTTTTAAAGCTCAAAAAAATAATAATAATAAGCAATATTATTTAGGGCTGCTTATATAAATAATTTAAATTTTTTTGTTTTTTCAAAGAAGGGAACCATAGACACATTTCAGGGTCATGGTTACTTCTCTAGCAGAGGCAGGGATCTGAAGGGAAGAGGGCCATCAGTGATGCAGAAACATTAAGAAAAATCCACTCAGGCTGGGAAGGAAGTTCACAGGGATTCATCACTTACTTACATGTTGCATATCTTTTACATGTGCATTAAGTTATAGTTTCTTTAAAAAATTAAAATGCTCAAAACCAAGGCTCAGAGAGGCTGGATAGCTTTGTCAGGTTTACACAGCTAGTAATTGGTACCTCTGGGGTTTGAGCCCAGGCAACTGGCTGCAGAGCCTGCAGAAAGCATTGAGGTGTGCTGCCAGTTGTGGGCTAGGCTGGCCTCAAGAGCAGCTACAAATATTATCCGCGGGAGTGACTCCAAGCAGGGGCGGACTGATATTGATGACCCATCCCTCCCCCCAAGAGGACGATGTAGACACCCAATGCCAGAAGCCTTCAGGGTGAGGTCAGCCCTGGCCTGCTCTCTTCCCCGAGCTTGGTTCCAGGGGACTTGCAGTCTGCCTCTGAATCTACCCCTCCCCGCTCTGCCCCTGCCTCACTCCACTGGACATGGTGTCCCCAGCTCACAAAGGCTCTCAGAAATCTGCCTGCATTTGCTCCAAGTTCAGACTGTACAGTTATCACAGATTTGTAAAATAAAGGAGAGAAACAGAAATCAGAAGAGAAAAGTAAATGCTGTTAGATTTCAGTTCATCACTCCAGCCCCAAAACATTCCTAGCAGGGAGTTTAAGAGAACTTCGCATCAGTGTAGCACAGAGAAGACAAATAGAGACTCTGTGGCATCTTACTACGCTGATGGACAGTGACTGCAATGGGGTGTGGGGGGGACTTGATGATATGGGTGAATATAATAACCACAATGTGTTTCATGTGAAACCTTCATAAGAGTGTATATCAATGATACCTTAATAAAAATAAAATAAAATAAAATGCTAATGAGAATGTATAATGGTACAGACATTTTGGAAGAGTTTGGAAGTTTCCCAAAAAGTTAAACATACACTAACCACATAACCAAGCAATAAAAAAAAGAGAGGGGGAGAGAGAGAACTTCGCTTTTGGGCCACACATCACAACTGTTGAAAGGACTTCCACTCTCTCAAGACTCCCAATAGCTGTCCCTACATCCCTGTTTACAGGTAAGGAAAGTAGCACCCAGAGATGGTAAGTGAATTGCCTGAAGTCGAGGCTGTGTGATCTTAGCTGATCACTTACCCTCTCTGGGCTTTGATTGCCTTAAAACAGAAGACTTGACCCTGATGATTTATAAGGGGTCCTCCAGCTCTGACAAACTGCAGTTTTCATGGGGGCAAAACCAAGAGAAAATCCCCATCTCCCTGTTTTACTGGTTGTCCTGGAAGGAGTCATTTACACTCGTACCTCTGCATTCGGAAGACACCATCAGTTCAATAAACAAAAAGGAAAAGGAAAAGACAAGAAAGTACAAGCCTAAGAAAAACAAACAAACAAGCCCTGCTGCTCTAGTTATTGCTTGGGCCAAATTCTGGAGAGCCTAAGAGAATAATTTGGATTTCTTATTCATTGCATGGCTTTCTGACAGCAAACCACCTATCACCAAGTGAGCACAAAGGAGAGAAACAACGGGATCTCGCTGTCGGCTGCATGGCCAGCATCATGCAAAGACAATGGGCCCTGGTTTAATTCCTCCACCACCTCCCAAACTGCACTCAAAGCAAAGGCAGATGTCTCCTTCCCAGAAAGTGGAAGAGGAAAATATCAATCTGTTTTGGGGAAAGTTACGAATTGCGTGTGCCTGGAACACTTGATATATGACTGTAGCCTGGTGAGCAACAAGTGATTTTTGCTGTTGCATTTGATCTCGGGATGGTAATGTGCTCTCCTGACATCATCCAAATAGGGAATGACTGAGGATGTTTTATATAAGATGGCTGCAAACTTCAAAGGCCACTCTTAACCCTGAACCACCCCCCGCTTCCCTCCCTTTCTTCCTCCTTTTCCTCAAGGCCCTCCTCTCCCTTCGCCCAGCAAATTGTTTCGGGGCCACAAGTGATTGTAGGACGATCAAGAATCAAGGAACTTGTGGCAGGTGGTACCACCTGTGTCTGGGCAACAGCCTCATGGGCCGCATCTGCTCCCCAGTTGTGGAGGGAAGGAGGAGGGGGCATCTGAGAAGGATTCCCAGTGGGCTGAGCCGGAAGCCTAGGCCGCCACAGAGGGCAGCTGGCGGGGAGCTGATCCCCCGCTGCCCCCCAGCTCTGAGAAATGGAACCGGGGTGCCAGCATGCAGCCCCAGCTCAGGCCCCCTGTTTATCACATGTAAGGAAACTGAGACCCCAAGAGATAACCCTGAGGTCCCCCAGCACCAGGGGGCAGGAGCAGCAGAGACCCCAACCTCCAGCCCTGAACTCTTCCCCCACACCAACGGCTACACGCACGCTTGGCCGAGAAGGCCACCCCACTCATCTTCTCCCCGCCTTGAACTGAGGCGAGCTACCAGGTGTCCAGGGCTAACTCCCCACCAGGCACTGTCCCGAGCACTCGGCATGAATGAACTCATTTTACCATCACAGTCAGCCAGTGTTGCTCAACTGGGGCCATTTCTCCCCCCACCAGGGGACATTTTTTATTGTCATGATTGAGATGAGTGGGTCCTCTTGGCATTTGATGGGTAGAGGCCAGGGATGCTGCCAAACATCTGGCATTGAACAGGACAGCCCCTCCCAACAAGGAGATGTCCAGCATACAATGCCAATAGTGTGTGACTGGGAAACCCTGCAGTAATCCCACAAGATATGTAGCTGTATACTTACTATTATCATGATAGTCATTGTCATTGCTCTGATGGCGGGGATGGTGCTGGTGGTTATTCTCACGTTACAGATGTGGAAACGGAGATGAGTGACTTGCCTGGGCTCACACAGCTCGTAATGGCAGAGCCAGGATGTAAACCTGCACAGTCAAACTCCTAGCCAGGACACAAGTTTCCTCTCTAATTATGCAGGGAATGCAGGAAGTTAACTTCATCTAAAAAGTCACAGAAATACAGATCAAACCCAGCGACTCTTGGTCCTCACCCGAATTCACTTCCCTCCCCAGAGCGATGCACACTCCCCAGTTGCTGCACATTCTATGGCCTTTTTTCTCCTTGTGTATAAGCTCATGGAGTTCCACAGTCCTGGAGTGTGTTGGAGAGGATTTCAAGGGACTTCTCTGTACTTCTCTTTTTCAACTTGCTTTTTCTCACTTGCCCATTGTCTTTGAAATCATTCCGTATCAGAGCATGCAGGCATACATCATTTTTTACGCAATTGCTTAATATTCCAATCTTGGGGTATCATCAGTGCCCTATTGATGGACATTTGTGTTGTTTCTAGTTTTGGACTCTTTGAAATACATGGTACAGTGGTCAAAAGCTGAGTTTTTGGAATCACACAAACCTGGAAAAGAAATTCAGATTGTCTATGTGACCGTGGAGGAGTTCCTCGACCTCTCTGAGCCTTGGATTCCTTGTGCATCAAATGGGATCCTCACAGGACTGGTGTTGAAGTTTTCAAGGACATTGTGTGAAAAAGGATAAATGTAGTGCTGGTACATAGGAAGAGCTTCAGAGTGATAGAATTTGTCACTAATAATACCATGCATCTGTTATTATTACTATTATTATTTGTATTCTTGTTATTAATCCAATTGGTCAGTAGTCCACACAATGCACCCAGAAGTGCCATCAGAATCTTTAGGAGAGAGTCAGCATTCACTGATTCAACTGGAGGTCACCCATCAGGATCCCAGGTGGCTTTAAGGTGGGTCACCTTCCAACTTGATCGACCCAGAAATGCCAGGATGCATGGAGAGACTCAGCCAATGAGTGCACACAGAAACCAAATAGAGGAGGACAAGGGAGTTATGTGCCCAGTGGACCCCTGAACTGGACTAGATGAACACATGATTCTTGACAAACCCAGCCCATGACACAATGGGGTCCTGCAAGAGCAAAAACCCCAATCCCACACTGGCATTCTGGGGGAAGAATGAGGTGGCCCAGAGGCTGAGGTTGGCCTCAGGGCTGAATTTGGTAAATGGAGCTTCATTATCTCCCTCTTGGGGGTTCTCCAGGAGGAGTCCCCCAAATCCCTTGAGGATAGAGGGGTGGTGGGATGCTTCTTAGCAGCCTGCAGCTTGAGTCCTATAGCAGAAGTTTGCCAAGGAGCTTGCAAAGTGAGACGACTGTACTAAGAAAGGATCTCAACTCTTCACTGTTGCCATTGCCCTTGTCCCAAGCGGGTGGCTTGGGGGCAGCAGAGGTCACCTGTCATGGACCCTGCAGTGTCCTCGCCGAGGCTCCTCCTTCAGAGGCCTCAATGAGGAAGGATCCCGCCACTCTGGCCAGGAAAGCGGGGCCATACCCAGGGTGGACCCACCCCAGTAGAAGCTCTCCTAGAAGCGTGATGGCGCCTGAGGAGGGCACATGACTCAAAATGAGCCAATCAAGTATCCCCTTGATTTTTTCTAAACTAGGAAGAGGAGGGTAGCAGCTTTCCTTCCTAAGGTAACAAACCCTGTGGATGTGTAGAGCTGCTGGCAGTCCCGAGGCATCTAAGAGCACTAGGCCAACACAGAAACATCCACGGAGAGGTGGAGAGGGAGTGTGGCAGCTGTCCAAATCCCCGGAAGCACTCCTCATTCTCCCAGTTACCTAAGCCAATTGATTTATTTTTGCTTAAGCCTGTTTGAGTTAGGTTTCTGTTATTTGCAAAGAAAAGAGTTCTGAGTAATGCAGCAACCAAATCTGATAAGGCAGCGCTGCAGCTGGCTATGGTTTAAGTGGGCATCAGCTACATGAACGACACCTAAGGCTCATGGACCAGGAGCTCTGGCAGTGTCCGTGGTGATGATGTCGGCCCATGTTCCTCACAGACCGTCACCATGTCTCAAAGGTGGGAGGCTCATTCGACTCAAAGCAAGAACCAGACCCGTCCGTCCTTGGCGATGGGCCCTGCACTCCTGCCAGCAAGCCGGACAGGATCCTTCCCGAGTGCCGGCACATACTTGGGTCCCCAAGGGGAGCCCTGGAGAGAAAGACCCTCAGACTCAGAGCTGGGCTGAGGACTGACAGGAAAGCCCAAAGAGGAACTGAATCCTAGGGAGGGAAACAGAACCCAGCCAGAAAGACACAGGAAAGAAACAAGCTCCCAAAAGAACAAAAGGGAAATGGAGGGGAAAGAAGCACTGCTCGGGGCTCCAGGAGGACATGCCAGCAAGAGTCCCCCGGAGTCACAGGGGACTTGGTGGCAGATCCATTTGGAAGCCAGAGCTCTACGGGGCAGACTTTTGGTGCCCTGCCCTCCACACAGGGGCTCTCTCTAGGACCGGTCACCTGCCAGGCTTGGCCCCTAGCCAGCTGTACATGAAGGGTACATGTGTGCACACGTGTGCGTGTGTGTGTGTGTGTGCACATGGAGCAGAAGGGCACCTGAGATGGGGGCCCTGGATGACCTGCTGTCCTGTGGGTGTCTGTGCAAGGTAGGAAGGAGGAGGGCTGTAGGTTTGGTAAATACAGTGGGTCCACGTGGGTGTGTGGGCACATGTGCTTGCAAAGAGCACAGAGGAGGCAGTGTGAGTGAGAAGTACTTGAGGAGCATGAGGAAGTGGGGTAAAGGGTGGAACACTGTGCATGTGTGTGTGTGTGAGTGTGAGTGTGCACACACACAGGCCCCCACACAAACAAAATAGGCCATGAAAACATAGAGTACAGCTTAGCTTGTGGAAGTGAGGTGGGTGGGCGTGTATCTCCTGGCTGTGTGTGGGCTGGGGAGATGGGAGTGAGGGGCCTGCTGGGGGCCAGCAGCCCCTGGAGAAGTCAGTCTCCTTGGGGATTTCCTGCCAGCCCTTCCTGGGGAGGCAGTGGGGGCCTCCTTGCAGAGCCTGAGCTCAGGGAACTAGAAAGAGAAGTGGCAGGCAGGCACACCAGAGGCTGTCCCCAGCCTGGCGGCTGCGCGAGTTAAAAATCCTGCCCAGAAAATCAAGACTGGTTCTCACCCCAGTGTGCCAACACACTTTATGTTTGGCCTGGGGGCTGGGGAAATGAACTTGTTGGGAGAGACACCCTAATTTGCTTTTCCAGTCCTAAGGCACCTTCTGGATGGCACAGGAGAGAAAGGGGCTGAGCAAACAGAAGGTGGTGGGGAGCTGGCTGCTGGGGTTCTCGGTGAACTATCCACCTTCCCCGGGGCAGCTGAATCCATGGTTTTTAAGAACCAAGAGCTGTGGTCTCATGGAAACAACTACCCACCATGGATGAGCCACACCAGAGACCTTGGCATGTTCCTGACTCTGCAAGGAGAGTGTGTGAATCTCTGGGATCTTCCCAGCCCATCTCAAGGAGGCTGGAACCACCAGGAAATCAAAGTCATTTCTGGGCTGAGGAGCTGGGTCCCAGGCATCTTGCTAGAGCACGAGTTGGAACAGGCCTGGCCTTAGTCACATCTCAACGTCTAATTCTGGTTCGTGTTCAACACCCACATGCCAAACTGGCTGAACTGTCTGGTGCTTTCTGGTTGTCCATCTTCTCCACTCCACCCCAATACTCCCACCCCAGGCCTTTGCCACCCAACCCGAAGGACACTTGTGGTACCCAGCAGCCCTGGGGTTGACAGGGTCAGGGGCCAATGGGAGGTGGGCTGCACTCTAGCTTCACAGGAAGGCCCCTGGGAGAGACCCCCATGTTTCCCCAAGCTTTGTGCGTGACCCACGTCCCAATTCCTTCCTCCCTCCCAGATGATGAAATCATAGCCTCAATCTGGACCTGTTCATGCCACAAGATAAATTGTCAAAATGTTTTGATCTAATTGGGTCTTTTTCAAGTCAGCTGAAAACCATCAGGTGTGGAGCCAGACGGAGCTTGTGATTAATGAGGGACATTTGGCTGCTTCTCCACATCCATCATGGAGCCCCGTTTGGGTGGGAGTGGTCTAATCCCGTGCCAGGAATGGGTATGCCAAGGCAGACAACTGAGGCCAGCACTTCCACCGGCGGGAGGCCTTTTCCCCCTGCGGCTTCAGAAATTCTGCCCAGAAGAGGCTGCCCCTGGGCAGGCCTCAGACTGGGAGATAGCCTCTTGTCCCCAAGCAGTCCCAGCCCTGTAGGGGGCCACATGTGATGCTGGCATGCTCCAGCAAAGGGGGTGACAGACGGGAAGGACCACAGAAGCATTTCTGTGAGCCCAGAGGAAGCTCTGGCTGCCGACCCACCAGATCTGGGAGTGGGGGCTCTGAGGCTCAGCCTGCGTGGCCACCTTCCCTCCGTCTGAAAGGTACTCTGTCCTGGGGTGGAAGGGCTGAGGGGTTGCTAGAGAAAGATCCCCCCGCACAGGGAAACAGCCTCATAGGCGCTCTCTAGAGTGCTGGTCCAGGATGGGCTCCCCACTTGCTGTGTGACCTTCAGGGAGATCTGCCCCTCTCTGAGCTTCGGGCATCTCATAGGTAAAATGTGAGTTGGGCGGAGCCCTCTAGTTCTCTGGCTAGAGCCAGACCTGTGTCCTTCCCTGGGGGATGCACAGTGAAATTGTCTGGAGCATTTTAACAGTACTGATAGTGAGGCCCACCTCCAGCAACCGAATCAGAGTCCCTGGGGGTGTACCCTGGGCAGGGGCATTTGTCAAAGGTCCTTAGGTGAGTCCAGGGCACAGCCCAAGCACAGAACCACAAACTGGGGGGAAGTTATGTCTTCAGCACAGCTGAGCCCTGCTGGCAGAAGGAGCTAGAGGGTCGTGCCTTGGTTTCCTTGTCTGAAGATTAGAGTGATTCAGATCAGCCCCATCGGGACGGTTAGAGGATTTAAAGGCAAGAGGAATCTGGGAATATGTTGAATGATTTCTTAGGGAGAAGAAGGATGAACAAGGCAAGGCATCCTGATTATGGGCATATAAAACAAAGTCTGTTTTTTTATTCTTCATTCATTGGGCAAACATGAATTGAGCACCTACTGTATACCAGGCATCCCTGAGGATGCAAAACAGAAATGGTCCCCACCCTCGGGAACCGTGCAGATTCGTGGGGGATGTAGACATGAGTCAGTCGTCATGCAAACATATGATTACAGTCTGACATGTGCCATCAAGGCCAGGGGAGGGCCAAGGTAAGGGTTGAGGGACTTGGAAAGTTTCACTGAAGAGACCATTTGAGAGACTAAGAACAGGTAAGCAGGCCACACGGTGGGAGGCTCAGCGAATGGTATTTACTCATTACCTGTCTGGTTTCCTTCTCATGTTTTCTTTTTTTGATGAATGTGCTGCCTTTTCCTACACACAAGTATTTAAGAGCCAGAAAAGTACCCATGTAGGTGATGGGGGTCCCACATCTCTCTGTGTTTTAACCATCCTCAGGTCTGTCTCCCCTGCACTGGAGCTCCACATTCTGCATGCCCAGGGCTTGGCACAGTGCCTGGAACACAGTAGGTGCTCAGTTTATTTGTACTGGCTAGTGGATGAAATGAGTGAAATCTTGTTTTGTCGGGATACCTACTCTCACTCTGATCTAGGCCTCCAGGAGAAATCACACAAACCTTCAGATCATCTGGAGAAACCATTCTGCCCACCCCACCCATTGGTTCCCAGTACTGTGCTCTGAGAACCTTAATGATGGGGAAGATGCTCTAAAGAGTAAAATAAGATATCCCAACTGACAAACTCTTAGCCATCCTTTAAGTGCTAGCACCAATGTGCCTTCCTTCAGGAAGCCTTCCCTGATGCTCTGACCACCAATAGATCAATCTTCCATGATGCCGTTGTCACATCTGATCTGAGGTATTGGTTATGTGTCCACCCCCGCCTCCCCACATCTCAGGAGTTCTGGGGCCTGGGGAGTTTGCTCACCATCGAATCTCCAGCACATAGGAGATGTTCAATAAATGATGAATCAGTTAACACTGTGTGACTGGAGACCAGTTATGATTTCATTCAAAGCTAATCTTCATGGGCCAGCATGAGGATGAAGGAGAAGAGTGGGTTGCACAGTACTGACCCTTACTCCTGCAGAAGTCCTCACAGAAGGCTAGCCACTGGCTGACCGGCTCTTCTCAGCCTGGAAGCCCCAAAGCCAGGAGCCAAGAGGCGGTAGCTCACGGTCCAGTCCCCAGTTCTGCTGCAAAGCCAGTGACACAGCACGCTGCAGGGGACTGGGAACAGGGAGCTAGAGGACTGTCCACTCCTGGAGGAGAAACTTAATGCTGCCTCTATTCTGAATGATGCTGGAGCTCCCCAGAGCCCACCGACTCGTCAGCTGGGGTCAGCAGTGTGTGGACGGCCCTTGCCCACTGCTGCAAATCTCCCCAGCTGAGCACTTTTGGTTAAAATTTCACACTCATCCTGAAGTGGTTCCCAAGACCCAGGGTTTATTTTTCCTGATGAGCCCTGTCTTTGATCAGCAGGACTCAGTGAAGTGGAATTTACTGCGTAATTTATTTTAGGCAGTTGGGAAGCTGTCTCTCCTCTAATCGGTCATGGGATCCTCCTTCCCCACGCCCAGCCGTAGGATGGTGAGGAGCTTGGGAGTCGATGAAAAGGCCCTTGTGCTCAGAAGATGTGACTTCTAGCCATGCCGCTGCCCGCGTCCTGCCTGGGTGACCTTGCGTAGGTAGTACCTACTCTCAGTTACTCTGTTTCCATATCTGCAAAATGGGATCATCACACCTACCTTCTCAGGGTTACTGGGAGCTTAAGCAATACAGCACTTGTGAAGGCCCTTTGTGTTTGTAACGTAGACTTCCTGGTGTGAGTAGCTGTTACTATCCTGTGGCCTCATCCAGTGGGGCGTAGAATGGTGGCCGCTGGGCCCGCAAACTAATTTCCCCTCTGCTTTCTGAAATTCCTCTCATGCGGGATTTCTCAGCGGCAGCACTACTGACTCTGGGGCAGGAGAATCCGTCCCTTGTTACACGGGCCGTCCTGAGCACTTTCCCAGCAGAATGTTTGGCAGTTTCCCTTGCCCCTATCCTCACCTCCACCCCTAGAGCTGTGACAACCAAAAATGTCCCCACGGGGACATCACCGCTGAAGAACCACTGCTTCAGTAGGACCCGGGGCATTTCTGCCCTTAGACATGATGGATGCCTGGAGAGAAGGGGCACGCTGGCTCCGATTTAGACGGAGGATCTTCCTCCTTCTGCTTTTAACGAGCTGCGTGAGCTTAGCCAAGTCTCTGGCCCTTAGATCTCATTGTGAAAAGGGGACATGGGATGAGCTGCCCTGTAGGGCTTCTTCTTCACCTGGGGCTAAGTCCCTTTCTCGAGAAGCAGTTTTGTTTGGGTGGGGAAGGTGCTGGGGCCAGGTAGGCAATAGGCACGGGAAGGAAGGACAGGGAGATGGAAGCTTCCAGATCATGAAACCACCTTGTCCCCAGAGGCTGATCCCACAGAGGACCCACTTGTAGGCTGATATTCTCACTCCTCCACGTTCCTTCAGAAGAGAGTACCGAGTTCCTACATAGTAATAAGAACAGTGAGAGCAAAGCCCACCTCCAGTCCCTGAGCCCTGATAATGAGGCACTGTGCTGAGCCCTCTATGTGATTATTTCAGCTAGTCTTCACCACAGTCCAAACAACTTCTACAGTACTGACTGACTGAAGGAGGTAGGCTTATGCCCATTTCACAGATGAGGAGCCTGAGGCCCAGAGAGGTGACATAACTCGCCCAGGCCCACACGGTTGTCAGACGGCAAAGCCTGGATTCAGAGCCAGCTCTCAACCAGCCTGCTTTCACCTCCACATCCCAAGCCTCGGGGCCTTTTATTCTCTGAAGCCCTGATCACCTTTCCTCACTGGACCATTCACACAGGGATTGAACTGAGGCATGGAAAGGGCATCAGCCTACAGAGGGTGGAGACCAGGGGCCAGGCTCACCTCACCTGTGTGCTGTGTGGCATTAGGCCTGCCACTCCTCTCTGACCTCATTCCCTCACCTGCAGCATTCTTTCAGGCGTGGTGCCAAGTACTGGGCATATGGCAGTGGGCAAAACAACATGGTCTCTGCTCTCCTGGAATTTGCAGTCTGATGTGAGACCGATGATAAACAAATAAGCAAATGGAAGAAACCAACAGGGTGACCTGATAGAGCATAAAGAAGGGACTTACTTTCCGGAATGGAGATCTCGTTGTGGAAAGTGACATTTAAGCTAAAGTGAGGAAGAAGAGTAAGGGCCAGCCGTGAACACTTGGAGTGGGAGAAGAGAATGGGGTGACTTCAAAAATGATGAAATGCATCAGTCAGGACTGGCTAAGTTGAGGTGCTGTAACAAACAACCCCTGAATCTTAATGACGTAAAATAGCAAAAACTAATTTTTGCTCATAACTCCAGTCCTGTGTGGGTCAATGGAGAGGGATGGGAACTCTGTTGCATTATACAATGTTCTGCAGTCACTGTCTGCCTCTTGCAAGGCCACCATCTGAACACAATGTCCAGGTGTTTTGCTGCAATGGGGGAAGGACAGAGCAGTGTGTCATGCTGGCAGTTAAATGCTTCAGCTGGGAAGAAATAAATGTATCCCTTCCACCCACAATCTATTGGCCAAAACCATTCATGCAGCCTCCCAAACTGTAAAGGCTCAGGAAATGTAACTCCTTCATGTTCTCAGGAGGGAAGAACAAGTACAGGTGAATATCAGATGTCCCTACCTACATCCTGAACCAGGAAGGGCTTGCAGCACCTTCCCTCAGCATGGACCACCTTTTCAAGTCCCATAGGGACATCCCACTGTGTTCTGGGCACTCCTGCGTCAGCCTGCTGGGTCTTGGGCGCTGCACTCCAATCCCCTGGCAGGAGCCTGACATGAAGGTCACCAGCCATCTCATAAGCCAGCCTGTCATCCCAGAGACACTCAGGATGTGGAGCTCCCACCCCTCATCTTTAGCAGCTCCTGGCAGCCCCCCATCGCAGGGCCTCTCCTTGATTCTCCACATAATTCAACCTCTCTAGTGTCAAGAAGAACCAGTTAGGGAGCACCTGCTGTGTGCCCAGGTTTCAACCATTTCCCTGGGGATTATTCCTTTAGGGGAGTATGCCTGAGAGCATGGGAAAGCCCTCACTCAACCTGGAGAAAAGGAAATGGAGATGAAAATGGGTGTTCGGTGTCCACAACAACTTTGTAGAGCTGTGGGTAAGATGATGCTAATGGCACTGTGCCAGTTTTACATCCAATATTTCATTTAATCTTCACAGTTACCCTATGAGGTAGATTTCATCATCCCTCTTTTGGGGCTTTTAACTATATCTTCCAGTAGAGTCCAGAGCACTTCCATTGGGTCTTTCAGCAAGAAAGTTCTATGGACAACATTTTAACCAAAGGTATGTCCTTAGCAGATACATGCTAGGTGTGTAGGTGGGCAGGAGAGCTGGGGAGCTTGTGACATCTTTCGGATCCTCCCAGAAGCTTTTAGCATCCCTTCCTGTTCCTGAAGAAAGGGTAGGACAGGGAGGCTGATAGTAACAGCAAAGACATCATAGAGTCCACAGACTCTTGCCTCATTAGTTCTGGATTCAAATCCCAGCTTATTGTGTGACTTCTGTTCCCTTGAATGAGGCTCCAAGTGCTCAGTTTATTCCTCTGTGAAATGGGAATCTACCTAAAAGGCTGTTGGGAAAATTAATGCAAAATAATGAACTGAAAGCGAATGTAGTGGGGAAAAAAATGTGCAAGGAGGGAGTCCAGAGGAAAGCAGAGCATGCTTCCTACTAATACGGAGCCTTGCACGGACTGATTGAGCCCCTGTTCCAACTGGAAAGAAATTCTCTCTTGATTTATGCGTTTGCTAATAAAAGAGGTGCCAATTACATGACTTTTAGTATCAACGATTAGTTCCATGTTGCCGGAACTAGGTATGTTGAAAAGATGAACCAACATCACATAATTTCCACGTGGCTTTGGCATATTGCTCTTTGGTTCTCCTTGCTGCTCTCCCACTAACCACACCATCTACCCAACCCCTGTGGGGCCTGGCAACTACCCTTCCTTCTCCCAGGCCAGAGGCGAGAGACTGCCAGCCACCATATTTCAAACTCCTCCTGCATGCCGAGCCTTAATACTTTTGTCCCTGGCTTAGCTTCTTTCCCTCCTACAAATATACTTGGGGCTATTTTGGAAAGATTTGCCATGACAGCCTCTGAGTGCTAATGAGTGTGATTTTGGAAAAGAATTTTCCATTAGTAGGTAAGGAAAAAAAAGACAATCACCTTGAAATCTAATAAGCAATATCGGGCCCTGTATTAGTCAGGGTTCTCCAGAGAAACAGAAGTGATAGTGTGTATGTATATATGTATATATAGAGAGATTTCTTATAGGAATTGTTCCACAAGATTAGGCAGGCTAAGAAGTCCCATGATTTGCCATCTGCAGATGGAGGCCCCAGGAAGCCAATGGTGTCAACCCAGTAGAAACCCAAAGATCTGAGAACCAGGAGGGCCAATGGTGCTAGTCCCCATCTGAGTCCAAAGGCCCAAGAAGCACCAACATCCAAAGGCAGGAGAAAACAGATGTCCCAGCTTGTGCAGAAGTGAATTCACCCTTCATCTGCTTTTTCATTCTGTTGAGACTTTCAGTGGATTGGCTGATGCCCACCCAAATCGGTGAGGGTGATCTTGTTACTCCATCTACTGATTCAAATGCCAGTCTCTTCTGGAGATACCTTCCTAGGCACACCCAGAAATTATGTTTTACCAGCTACCTGGACATCACTTAGTCCAATCAAGCTGACACAAAAAATCAACCACAGTCCCTTTCTCCTAACAATGTTCTATGTGCTAAAGTACAATTCTACCCAAAACTCAAGTTCAAAACTAAAGGTACTTTTTGATTATATGCTTTATTCAACAAATGTGTGCTGAGCACTTACTATATGCCAGCCATTGGGCTGGATAATGTTGGGAATACAGGGGGAAAAGGACATGGTCCCTGCTGTCTTGAGGTTTATAATCTTAGAAGACAGCTCACATAGTAAAACATGGCCAAAGAAGAGAAATGTGGATCAGTGAGAAGGCTCTCTGGGGGAAAAAGAGGCCTTGGAGGATGGGAATAGGTGGTGTCCTACTGCCTGGATTCAAATCCATCTCTGTCATTCACGCGCTGTGTGACCAAGGCAAGTTACTTAACTTCTCTGTGCTCCCTTCCCTCGTTTGTAAAATGGGCACAAAAATAACACCAATCCCATTAGGTGTTGCAACATGCATTGAGTTAATGTACATGTAGTTCAGGGCCTGCCACATAATAAGTGCTCAATAAAAGTTACCTATTAAAATACCATTATCTCTTAAGTGGGCTAATAATAGAACTTAATTTTGCTGCCAGGATAAAGAGGAGAAAATTCATGCAAAGCACTTAGCACAAGGCCCAGCACATGATAATGTTAGTAAGCACTAAATAATGTTGCTATTTATTCTTACAGTTGTTGCCATGTTGGCAGCAAGGGAGAGGGGACCGGGAAGTGCAGGGCAAGCACTAATTGGCTCCCTCCTCTCCCTTTGCAGGTCTCAGGCCCTCTGTTTAGCCTCATGCCCTCAGCTGCCAAGTGTCCTCTGTGGCTCCCCGGCCCTGAATCCCCCCGGAAGCAGGAGCAAAGGGAAGGCTGGTTTTGGCCACTCTCCTCTGTTCTCAATCCAATGTGCCGCTTTTCTGCCTGGCTTCACACATTGTAAAAAGCAGCCGCGTGCGGACTGCTCAGTGTCCACACGTCAGGACCCTCCTGACCCGCTGTTTGCCTGCTGATGGCTCCGAAGCCCATTATTGTAATGGATTTGCTGTTGGGAAGAAGGGGTCGTAAGCCTAATAAATCCCTGCCCCAGTGGATTGCGTCCTGCATCGTCCATACTGGTTTTGACTCTAACAGATTTTAGTGATTTCTGAAAGGCAGATAAGCTCTAATGAGTGCTCTGAGCTACAGGCGAGACACCTCTGAAATTGAAGAAGAAACACAAGACATCGTGGAGGAATGATTTGAGGGTTTTTTTTGTTTTTTTCGTCCACTTTCTGAAGGTGTTGTAAAACTGTCTTGCTGTTAGGTTAAAAAAAAAAGTGCTGCTAATAAAACGCATATATAGAAAAGTAAAAACATGTCATGCAAATTAGACACCTTTGGGGATTTTGAAAAACTTGTCTGAAGGGCTAATTAAGAAGCTATTAAAAATAATTAATAATAATCTGCCTTTCCCAAATTCTTTTCAGTTCAGAAGTGTAAGTGACACCATTTTTACTTCACGTTTTAAAACACATAAGCTTGTAGCAAGCCCTTTATTTACCTGGAAATATTTTCTAAACTTTCAGTGACTTTTTTGAAAGTAACTCCATTTGTGTCCTATCCTTCTTGAGTTTTCTTTTTCTGCATGAGCTGCTTCATGCAGCAGATCGTTCAGCAAAGGCAGTCAATGCACCATCTCAGGAGTGATTCTAAAGTCTCACTGGGAGAAAATTGTTGTGAGTTACAGGAAATTAAAAAATTCCTGCAATACCAACCCACTTCTCAAAGTCAATCTGTGGTATCCCAGCATCCACTCAACTCTGAAGTCAGGCCAGAATGATTTTTGAAGAGTAATTTCCAGCCTTATAAAGGGTCACCTCGTGTATTGAAGCCATATTTGCTTCTGTGTTTTGTAAATTTCGTACTCATTACTAAACCTTTGTCTCTTATACCTTGTGTCTAGCTCTCACCTCCCTCTCATCAATCTGAGCCTTAAAAATCTAATGAAAAATGCTGAAACACATTTTGCATGTGGAAATGTGATAAGACACAAATTGTTTTGAACCTGAGGAGGAAGGGTGGGCAGGAAAGGCATGCCACTGTTCTGAGACAGCTAGGTCTCTGCAACTCCCCAGGAATAAAGAGAAAAAGTAGGATTTTTCCCACTCTCCTCTGAGCCCCCTGTTCCCTTTCTTTGAATAAAAGCCACGGGCAGTATTTGTTCCACAAGATTCCAAACTGTTCATGCCCTGAGTGCCAGGCTAGAAGACTAGCAGTATGAGATTTTCCTTCTAGAAGGTATGTATCAGAGGATTCTGTGTTCCCAAGGAATGATGTCGGCCTCTGCCAAAGTAGCTCAGTTAAGCTGTGGACATGTTGAGAATTTCACATACTATGTCATAATGGCCAGAAAAACCCCATCATTGGGCTCTGTGATTTGGGCGACATTAAGTAGTTGACAGAAACTGTGTTTTATAAATTTCTCCTAAATGCGCACACACACACACACACACACACACACACACACACGGTCTCTTCTCTCTCACACTCACTCTGGCTCCTCTTGCATTTCATTTTAAAGAGTCCATACTAAGATCTTTGATCCTTCATCATGCCTGAGCTCCCTTTACCTGAGTAGATGGGAGTCAGCTTGGAGAAATGGAAAGAACATGAACTTTGGAGGCGGGCTGACTTAAGCTGGCAACCCAGCCATGTCATTTCCCAGCTCTGTGGCTTCGGATAAGTCACTTAATCTCTCTAGACCTTGGATTCCTCTTGGGCCAAATGGAGATAATAATACGGACTTCTCAGGTTTGTGCTGAGACTGGGCCACAACGTGGGCAGAGGGCCTGGTGTTGAATCTGACACACAGTGGGGCTCAGGACATGGAGGCTATATTTTGGTTTAGATGGCTCTGGGCTCTGATTTGGGAAAGGGAGGTAGGTCCATGGAGGTGGTTGCTGGGGAATTATTGTTGAATGCTGCCCTGAAAACTCTGGATTCAGGGATGAAACAGCTCTGTTTAACACCCAGCCTGACACCTCCTAATGAAATGTAAATGAGGGTTCTAACGAGGCTGGCATTTGCTCTGGGGAAAAGGTGTGAGCAGACAGTCACAGACAGGCAGCCGTTTGGAGTGAGCCCTCATGCCTGAGCGGGGCTGTTTCACAGAGAAAGGACGTGGGCTTTCTCCTCCGTGGTCGGCCCCAGTGGGGGGAGTTTTCGTGAAGCCTGCCCTCTCCCCTCTCTGTGAACACGAGCTCAGCCCTCTTTCAATACACATGTCCCTCTGCACTTTCCCACGGGTCACCATTACAGCTGAAGGGCCCGAGGACCTAAGAAGAGGTGGACACGTCCTAACTCTGGGGGTCGAGCTGGCCCTCCTGGCTCCTGCCTGTCTTGAGCAAGTGGGGGGTACGAACTGCTGGGAAAGAGCCCACGCCCGGGGCCATCATGAGACCTCCCCTCTGGAACCCATACAGACACAGCCTCCTTAAGCCCAGAAGCTCGGACACCAAGCAGGGCTCTCCTGGGCTGGCTGGCTGGCCGTAGCCCCCCTGAACTGTGAAATCCTGCTGGCCCAGGAGAGGATGTGGTCCTTGACACAAGGAAGTGTATGTACCTCCTACCGCAGACATATGTGCGTGGGCCCTGGGGGCGGAGACGCAGCAGAAAACTAGGACAACCTCTTCAGAGAGTTGAACATCTGGGGCGTTCACAGCTGCTGTTTGGAACTGTTAGAATGTGGTCCAGGAAGCTGCTTATAATTTTCCCACCTGACCCAAGGCTGGGGTATGAGAACCATGCCTTTACAGGTAGTTCTCCTAGCCTACCACCCGGCACCCACATCGCAGCTCAGCCAGTGTCCTGTGCTCCTTGCTGAATCTGGGGTTGCCATGCCGTACAGAGAGAAAACCCCGAGGAGAACTGGAGGGATTCTTAATTCAAAATGCATTTAGCGCCATACTTAGAGACCCCATATGGATCAGAAGGGGCCGGTGAACTTGAGCACATTTTGTAAAGGATATTGTCCGCTATGGAGGTGGAGTTCTTGAATTTGGGGATGACCAAAAATTGATTAACACAAAGGTATGCTGTAACTAGCTCATTATTTTGTATTTATGTATGTTTCTGTCTTCTCTCAAGGGCAGGAATTGAAACTTATTCCTGGCTATTTCTTCAGCATGTAGTGTGGAATGAATGGTCAATACATTTTAAAAATCAATGAATGAAAGAATAACTCACAGAAAACCTTGCCTAGTGTGCAGCCTGGGGCCTGGCTTGAGCTAAAGCCCTTAGCCGTGATGTCTCCTAGGGCCCTGTGGTCTCCATCCCCTGGACGACCTGGCTGCATCCTAGGCAGGACAGAGTCTAGAATGGGGGAGTCCTCTGTGCTCCCCTCCACGTCTACGCCCAGTGACAGAGACTCCACGGCTTTTTCCCAGGGCCCCAGTGCTTGCTCTGGCTGGCCCAGTCCCCCAGGCTCCCTCCTCCCAAGGAGCAGATCCAGAGCCCGGCACCCAGGAGCCAGGACCTGGCCCGGAAGAAGGCCCTGGCAGCCCCTTCCAGGCCCTGCTCAGGCCTCGGGGTGCAGATGCTCGGCCAACAGGCCACTGACTGCTGCCGGCCACTGCCCTCCCTCCTGGCCCCTGCAAACCGCACTCTGCCTGAGCTCACCCCTCTCCTGGCTCAGACCTCAAGTATCCCCTCCTCCCCCAACTCTGCCGAGAAGGCCCAAATCCAACAGGCCTTCAGCATGTGATCCAAAATGTGCTCATTTCCATCTTCCCACCACCTCCGAGCTGCTGTGGAGGAGATGATGGGAACAGGATCCCTGGGGAGCTGTCGGGGCCTCATGCATCACACGTGCTGAGAGAGGCCAGGCGGGGCGGGCATTTGCAGCTCAGCTCCCGGCCCTCCTGGGACTCCCACTCCTTGCGCCTCAGCGAGCTGGGGAAACAGAGTGAGAGGTCAGGCAGGGGGGACTCCTTCCTCCCAGCCAAAGCCACCAGAAAGCCAAGCCCATTCCCTCTGGGCTGTCCTCTGGCAGGACAGTTTCTGGTAGGTTCCTGTGGAATCTGCACACAGAATAGCATCTCTTCCACATTTTGAAGCCCAAGAGAGGGAGATGTCAAAGGCGTCCGGCCCCTATGACTCAGCACGAAGCCCTCAGCCATTCCAAGGCTCAAATTTAAAATAATAGGAATTGTAAGCCACAGACTCTAGTCTCTCCTAAGAAGCCAGGTACCCAGCAAAGCTATGTAAAAACCATCAGTTTTCACCTGCTATCAGAAGCACAAATGTGTTCAGGAAACAGGAAGTACAGATTTGTGTATGCAAATAAGCAACTACACTGTGTGTCAGGACCTGGAAGTCACAGGGGTCTGGTGGGGAGAGTTAGCTATTGGGGGACATGGCCGATAAAGAAGGAAAGCTAAAACAGTGAAGTGGAAAAAGAACAGGCTTTCAATCTAGAGAGGCCACCTTCTACCACTGATCAACTGCATGACCTTAGACCAGTTACCTAACCTCTCTGAGCCTGTTTCCTCATCTGGAAAACAGCCATAGTTGCAGCTACTTCACAGCGAATGAGAAGGCTTATGTAAAGCACTGAGCGCAGTGCCTGGCACATAAGAAGTGTGAGAAATAAATG
Organism: Manis pentadactyla; assembly: GCF_030020395.1. Classification (NCBI taxonomy): domain Eukaryota; kingdom Metazoa; phylum Chordata; class Mammalia; order Pholidota; family Manidae; genus Manis; species Manis pentadactyla. Next base: position 127,965,107 of record NC_080026.1, on the reverse strand, counting down.
GCCACTCTCTCCGCACCCCCTTCAGCTCTATTTTTAGCCACAGGTCATGATCTTGAACTGTCCCAGATGACGTTGGAGTCTATCAAGAGAGAGGCAGAGGACTTGGGACTCAGAGAAGTCTGTGGACCTTGAGTCTCCAAGGTTCAACCTGTTAAAAACAGCCCTCAGAGCCCAGCGGCCCAGGAGATTCTCATTCTTAACCCCCAGGGCACTTACCCTCCCACTCCTGGCCAGGTCCCCGTCTGAGCTTGCGTGAGTGCTAGGCCCGCTTCTCCACCTCCCTGGAAAGTAGCCCTTCCAGCCCAACCGCAGTGTGGAGAGGTCCTCTGGGGGGCTGTGCAACTGCCTTCCTTTCCGCCTGCCGCTCTCCCTCTCAGAGCCCGGGACCCCAGCGGTGACCCAGTGGGCCATGGTGGGGAGCGGTGCTGGGGGCTGCACTCAGGGGCATGTGAGAGTGTGAGACGACTGTATTCCCACTGTCCAAACACAGCTAGTGAGGAGGATAAAGCAGCGTCCCTATCATTCTCCCAGCAACATAGCCCTCTCTATGGAGGCAAGGGCCAGGCTCTGTGTGAAGTGGCCATACCACCCCAGAGGCCAGGCCCAGGGCTCTTTACAGACAGACATCATCAGGCTACAGGAAGATGGTACCAAGAAAAACAGGGCTGGGGGACTCTGCAGGCCCATCCCAGGCCATCTGGGGTAGGGGGAAGACGAGGCTGGACTCTTGGCCTACCACATACCAACCATGAGATCTGCCTCACCTCCTTGGGCCTGGGACCCACCGCTGTGGATCTGATGCAGGCCCCTCACAAGCTACATTCTCAGAACTGAACTCACCATCTTCCCCAGGCCCCCACTGTCACCAATCTGAGGATGGGCAGCACCTTCTCCCCAGACTGTTCCCTCTGCCTCAAGCAACCTTTCCGGCTCCCATCTTTCCCCTTCAAGACTCAGCTTTAGGTAGCTTTCTTTGGCCTCCCAACCCCCCGTCCACAGACCCCTACGGTGACCCCAGCATAGTGCCCTCCGCACTGCATTGCAGTTGCCTCGTCATCTCTCCTCTGTTAAACAATGAGCAGGAGCAAACCTTGTGTCTTTTTGTCTCTGTGTTGACTACATCTTGCATAGGGTGTGAATAAATAAGCAGGAGACTTTGTTTATTTCCAAATATAATAGAAGAATTCTGAATCCAAAGTGATAATAAAACAAGGTCTTTGAGTCCGGCTGCTCTGATTAGAATCTCAGCTGCATCCATTTTTAGCTGTGTGACATGGGGCAAACTATCTCACCTTTCTGAGCCTCTTTATATGTAAAATGCAGAAGAAGGAGTAACTCCTTCAAAGGGTTGCCCTCAATATTAAATGCAATAAATTTAATAAAGTGTTGAGCATATGGTCTTTGCCATTCAGTAGAAGCTATTATAATAATTAAGATTAAGCTCATTACTTGATGATTTGGCCACTCTGTGAATAGTATTCACATGCTCCTCACATGTGCCTGTGCTTCCCTGTGCTGACCAGGGCCCTGCTGAGCCTGTCTTCCCTAACAGCGCTGAAAATTCCTGGGCAGTAACCTGTGAGCATGTATTCTCCTTTCCACTCCTCACACAACCAAGCACCAAAGCCCATTCCCACCACAGGATCTTTGCACATGCTATTCCTCTGTATGGGATGTCCCTCCTTCCACAGTCTTCATGGCTGGCTCCTTCTTTTCGTGTAGACCTAGGCATAGGTGGCACCTCCTTGGAGAACTTTCTCAACTACTCTATCGAAACAGATATCCCTGTACTCTCCCCACCACCACTGTCCATCTCAACCCTTTGTGTATTTTGTGCATTTGTTCATCCGTGCTATGTCGGCCCCAAGGTGGCATGGCACCACCATTGTCTTCACCGTGGTGCCTACAGTGCCTGGCACACTGCCTGATACTTAGTGGGGAGCGAGCTCAATAAATAAATGTTGAGTAAACAACCTACTTGGGCTCCATTCAGCAAGAGCAGAGAAAAGGTATGGAAATTTGCAGGCAAAGCCTCATCCCTAGCAGATGGAAGCAGGACCCCTCCCTTTTCCTGAAGCCTCAGCAAGGCCGCACCTGGCTGCCTGCAGCCAGCAGTGCTCAGAACTGGCTCACCAGAGACAAATTGGAGGGAGTTCAGAGGAGCAGGCCAGGCAGGATTAAGTGGAGGGAGAGGGTGATTTATAAAGAAAGATAAAAGGGCTCAACTTCATAAGGCTGAGCTGCAGGATTATTTCGATAACAGCATCCAAATGTTGGCAAGGTACGTTTGCCCTGGCAAACAGGATGATTCCCCAACAAAGGTGCAGAGGTGCTCACCAGGAGAGATGCAAGGAAATCTCAGCTGACCCACAGGTCTTGAGCTGGAACAGGAGCCAAGGACCAAAGGAAGGAGCCTTCTGGCGTGGAGGACCTTACCTCCTCCCTCTGGCAGTTGGAACCACCTTCCGGCATCTTAGGAAGTGTATGCAGCAGAAAGCGGGAGGGTCTTTTGAGAAACTAGAGGAGAAAGCCTGTCTCCTCAGCAAGACTACTCTGCCAAGTTTCTAATAAGGAAGACACCTTAGCCCTCTTGTAGACCAGGGGTCGGCCAATGGCCAGAGAGCTAAATCTAGCCTACTGCCTGTTTTTGTAAATAAAGTTTTATTCAAACATAGCCGTGCCCATTTATTTACATATTATCTATGGCTGCTTGTGTACCATGACTTCAAAGGTCAGTAGTTGTAACGAAGACAGTATGACTCACAAAGCCTAAGTATTTACTCCTGGTCCTTCATAGACACAGTCTGCAGCCCCTGTGTTAGATCACTGACTCTTGAGTAAAGTACATGACACTTTGAAAGGGAAAAAAGTGGCCACAGAGCACTACTTAAAGACACACACTGTATATTGTTAGGCACGAGCCTATTAGGCATTTAGATTTTACACAACTAGAAAACCAAGAAATATTCTTGGATTAAATGCCAACAAAATGACAAAAACATTTAAATTAAAGTGAACAACATTAAAATAGTGCTGCTGCTGATATTTTTGCTAAAGAGGACTTGATGCTCGCATCATGGATGGGCAGCTAGCATGCAGATCTGTCTTCATTTGGCAAGGCTGATACTAAAAGAGCACTATGTGATGACTCAATTTTCTCTTCTAACTATTGCAAAAATTTTCATTCACACAGGAAGCCATGACATCAAGGGTCTTCAATGGATACAAATACCCAGCCACATCGGCTCTTTCTCTCATTAGCCCATGAGAATTAAAGTGCTTCATTCCTATAGGCCCAATGTCCTCTTAAACACAACTAAAACTCAGGCACTAGAATCTGATGGCCATACCCAGGTATGAGGTGACCAGTCTCATGAGCCAGAAAATATTAACACCCGTTTTTTTGTGAGTTATTAGTAAAATAAAATAGAATACTTTAAAATACCATTAGAGGATTTGTCCACTGGTCTTTGAATCCAAGTTTGAAAAGCAGAGATCTAGCTCAACCTTCTTATTTTCAAAATGAGGACACAGAGTCCCACAGAAAGAGTGTGACTCATCAAGTTCACGCAGGAGCTGGGGCTGGAGCCACTTTCGGATGGGGTTGTGCAGACTTAGTGCAGTGAGCACTCTGCTTCTCAGCCCAAGGCAGGGCCCCCTAGAGCCCCCAGGGATAGCTGACCAGGGGAGAATCTTGTTCCCCAGAACCAGAAGGGACGGCCATCAGCTAGAGTCACCAACTATGATGCGAATGACTTTCTCTGAAGTAGGAGAGGGGATTATGCCCTCCAGACGCTATGAACGCTACCTGAAGCCAGCACCAGGAGGCACACGTGGGGATGCAGGGACTGGCAGCCTGGCCAGAATGACTTCTGAGAGCCCCTCCCAGAGTTTTAGCAGTGGAAACCCCATCAACAGGGCCCCTTCAGCAGCAGCGGCTTCCTACCCAAAGAGGATCGGTGGGACCCACCTAGGCTCAAAGAGGCCTTGACCACCTGAGCTCAAAAACTAAGCCAAGTCTTCAGTGCTCGGGGGAATTGCTCATGCAAAGGGATCGCACAGTTGCCACCCAGGATGCTGGAGGCCCGCCGAGTCCCAAGCATGTTTGTGGCAGCAGCTCAGTCATTTGGGGAATCCAGGCTCAGAGAAAGACATGTGAGCAGCTCAACCTGGCCACAGGCTCTGCAGGGGTGCAGCCCCAGTGCTCAAGACTAGTGCAGCCCTGCTCTACCTTCCTCTGTGCTGAAGAGGGTTATTCTGGTCAGTAAGAGAAGCAGTGAGCAAGCCCACAGTGGTAGCCTTCTCAGGGCAGAAAAAAAGTAACATGCATACATGGCTCCTATACAGGATGCATATTTAAATTTAGGCTTGGGGCTGGTAGGTTCAGACTAAGTGAGAATATAGGAGATATTCCAGAACAGGGCTCAACAAACTTTTTCTGTAAAGGGCCAGATAGTAAGTATTTTAGACTTTGTAGACTGCCCATGGTCTCTGCTGCATATTCTTTTTCTACAACCTTTCAAAAATGTAAAAACCATCCTTAGCTCACATACTGTACAAATATAGGCTGCAGGCTGAATGTGGCCCACAGGCAGTAGTGCTAACCTTTGCTTTAGAATTATCACTTACTTTAGATGTTCCCTACGAGATCAACTTGGCCTTCATGGACCTATAAACACCAGAGGAGTGGATATGCTCTCATACACACACACACACACACACACACACACTCACTCACTCCAGGTTTTATCCATTAGACAAAACACATCTTTAAAAATAATTTCCAACTTTACAAAACACACATGCCCTAGAGTTAGTTCAGGGTCCATATGTAATGTGCAAAGCTCCCATGTCCAGGGCTGGGAAGCTAGTGAGTGACTATTCCCATGGATGCATAAGGTACAGGAGGAGATCAGAGCTGCAAGGAAGGACCTTGCCCATGATTTATCTAGTCAGAAGGTTTCCAAACTATTCTTCCAATCCATGAAGACTTTAAGCAGGGACCTCACTGCTTCAGGCTGCCACACTCAAACCAGCTAAGCTATCCCACCTTTACTCTTGTAGATACTTTATTCCCATAGAAGATCTCATCAGAAGGAAGGATTTCATGGCAAAAAGAGGTGGGTGGGGTTTTTTGAAAATTAGTGCCTAGCCAGTTGCCTCCTATCTGGCTGCTCTCAAAGTTCTGGCAACATTAGCCCACATGCTTGCTTACCAGCTGAAGTTGAAGAAAAGCAGCCATCATTCAGACAGATGCTATCCGGTTTGCTCCAGCCCCCACCACTCCCTTTGCCTTATTCCAGCCTGTTTCACTAATCAGTAGGACTTGCCTGGCCCCAGAGACACCTGAGTTTGTGACTGCTACTCCAAACTGTCTCAGTTGCCGTAACATTAAAACACTTCGGAGGAGCAACACTCGTTAGGTTAGAGAGGTCATCACTAAGTTCAACACACCAGCTGCCGAATCCTGCAGGTCTTAGCTAACCCTTGACTGATCCTGATATTTTCTTAATCTTCCGTATTTATTTCTATTCCGCCACATTCCAAAAGGTATTTGAGGCAGCTTGTTAATATACATATAGCACAAAATGTTTAAATAGATAAATCTGAAGAAGGAAAATCAGACTAGAATAGTAGGATGAGTCCAGAGGAAAAGTTAGGACATGAAAATGCAAGTTGAAAGGTCTGCACAATTTTTAATCATAAGCAGAGATTTTTGAGTTAGGGTGGCTCATAGAAGCATATGGAACTGCCCTCCCCTAATAGCTGAAGAAATTGATATAAAAAAAAAAAAAAGAAAGAAAGAAAGAAACAATGATCAAGAGATTCAGCCCAAAACCTTAAACTTCAAAAGTGTCAGCCAAAGAAAGAAACAAAAAGTTATGGATTGAAGCAAAATGATTCAGTGCAGCAAGTTGTCCAACCCACTCTTGACCCTCCCTGAAGCCATTTTGGGGGGTGTGATGGTTCATTTTATGTGTCAACTTGGCTGGATCCCAGGGCTGCCCAGAGAGCTGCGTCAACATTATTCCTGGATGTGTCTGGGAGGATGTTTTTGGAAGAGATCAACATTTGAACTGGGGGGCAGGGTAAAGTGGACTGCCTTCTCCATTATGAGTAGGCATCATCCCAGCCCTTGAGGGCCTAAAGAAAAAAAAAAAGTGGAAGAAGAGAGGATTTGCTCTTTGTCTGCCTGACTGTTGAGTTGGGTCCCTGGTCTTCTGCCTTCAGGGCACCTGCTGTTCAGGCCTTCAGACCTGAATTGGCTTCTACACACCAGCTCACCAGCCACCGGGTCTTCAAACTGCACCACCTGCCTTCCTGGGCCTTGGGCTTGTAGATGGCACATCATGGGACTTCTCAGCCCCCATAATCATGTGAGCTAATACTTATACTAAATATAAATATAAATAATATATAAAGATTATTGTCTCCTATTGGTTCTGTTTCTCTGGAGAACCCTGACTAATGCAGGGGCCAACACAATCCCAGCCATTCTCCCTAATATCATCCCCTCTGTGCAAAGCCAATGGAAGGAGGGGCCACAGCTTTCCCTCTGTTGACTGGGGAACAGCAGAAAATGCTGCTGGGGAAGAAATAGGAAAAATGGGGATATGATCAGGGCCCTGACTCCCTCCAACAGAAGTGAGGTTTCCAGGGTTTTGTGGTGATTAGGGGACACAATCCAAAACCAAGAGGACCCCCAGGGGAATGGTGTACACCACCCCCAACTGGGTGAGCCCAAGGAAGGGTATTTAAGGTAGTTAGCAAAGTTTCAAAAGTAGTAATCTATCACAGACATCTCTGTATTGGAACTTTTCAGAACAAAAATAGGTGCCTATGATATTAAAACATCATTCCTCAAAATGCAGCAAAAGACATGAACATCCACAAAAAAACTTTATGCAGGTATTTTAGAAGGTTTATTTACAATCATCTGAGATGTAAATAACTGGTGAGTGGATAAATAAATTGTCATATATCCATACAATGGAATAATGCTCAAAGTTGAGCAATAAATAAATAATAATGAAGCAAAAGAATGTAAAAACTGACTCATGCAGAAACACAGATGAATCTCAAAAGAATTATGCTAAATGAAAGAGGCCATACCCAAATGATTACATACTATATTGATTCTATTTATAGGATATTCCAGAAAAGGCAAAACTATAAGGACAGAACACAGATCAGTGGTTACTGGAGGTTGGAGGTGGGGACAGAGGACTGACTACAAAGGGGCACGAGGGAACTTGGTTAGTTGATGGAAACAGCACGTATCTTGACTGTGGTGGCAGTTACACAACTATATATATTTGCCAAAATTCATAGAACTGTATACCTACAAAAGGATGAATTTTACTCTATGTATATCATACCTCAATAAACCTGACTTTTATAAAAACATACCCAGGAAAATCAAATCATCCTTAAGTACAATGGAAGGAATGTCAAGAAGCCAACCACACTCCATTAGATCAAAATAAATGTCTGGAGAGAGCTGATCAAGTAAGAGCCAAATAAAAAGAAATGACATAGCAACTAGGCAACTAGGAATGTCTGTGGGTAAGTATTCCTCCTGAAGAGGAAAAGAAACACTGCAAACCAAACAAAAGACAGTTCTGAATGTACCATGGAAGAAACATTAACAAAACAATAGAAAGTTTTTTTCAAGTGCATTAGCTGAAGAAAAATGCAGTAAGAACATGAACTGAATATTTTTAAAAGATCCCCAAATGACCACTAAACCCCAGGAGAGGGGCAACCATTAAAAAGACTGAAAACACCAAATGTAGCCAAGGATATGGAGTAACTGGAACCTTCCAACACTGCTGCTGTATAAGATAACACAACAATTTGAGGAAAGTTCTAGCACTATCTTATAAACCTAAACATATACCTACCTTATGACCCAATATTCCAAGCTTAGATATTTGTCCAAGAGAAATTAAAGTATATGTTTACAAAAAAGACTGGAACAAGAATGTTCCTAGAAGCTTTATTCATAATAGCCAAAACCTGGAAACATCCAGATGTCCATCAAGACAAGAATGGATGATGAACGGTCATACATTCATACAATGGAAAACTACTAAGCAATAAAAAAGGAACAAATAACATTAAAAATTAATCTCAGAAACAGTATGCTGAGTGAAAGAAGCCTTACACAAAAAAGTCCATTCTATACGATCCCACTTATATATGAAGTTCTAGAGCAGGCAAAACTAATCTGTGGTAGAAAAAACCTACAATCGTAGTTGCCTTGGGGTAGAGGGTGGAGATTGGTTGAGAAGTGGCATGAAAGAAATTTCTCAAGTCATATGCTATCTCTTGATAATGGTTTGGAGTATACAGTGTATGTACTTGTTAAAATTCATCAAATGTACTTTTACAATTTGTGCATTTCATTACATAAAAATTTTACCTCAAAAGGAAATATGTGCTACATATATGATAAAGCAAATATAATTGCCAATGGAAGAATCCAGGTAATGATATGCGGTCTTTTGCTATAAAAAAAATTCTTTCAAATTTGCTGCATATTTCGAATTTTTCATGATAAATTTTTGGAGAAAATTCATCAAATGGTACAATGGCTTGCTCGAGATCTGTGCACTTCATTGTATGCAAATTTTACCTCGAAGGAAAAAATAAATAGCTGTAACAAATATAAAACTCTGCTTAATGATATCTATGCTGAAGCATTTAGAGGGACTTATACCAATATCAGTGCTTGATTTTGAAACACAGCAAAAAAATTAAAATAGCTTGATGGGTTGAGGGGTAAACTGATAAACAGATATATGGTGAAGCCAGTAGAGTAACATAAAATTCAATTATTGTGTCTGGATGGCGGGTGTATGAGTACCCCCTATAAAAATTTTCAACTGTTCTGTATCTCTGAAACTTTCAAAATGAAATGATGATAAAATGACAGAATGAGAGGAAAATGGAGATTGCAGACCAAGGGACATTAATTGTGGACCAAGCAACAATATTTTTAAATAAATAATTAAAATCAATAAGAACAACAAGGATATGAAAAACATGTTACTGGCAGAGAAGAAAACCTTGAATAATTACAAAGAAAACAGATGAAAAAGACAAAGAAGTCAGAGCAAAAAGAATCCAGCACAAAGTGTCCCGGATATAAAGAACCAAAAAATGGAATGGAAAAAGTAGTGAATGATATAATTCAGCACTGTCTTAAATGCAAGAAGAGTTGAATCCACAATACATCGTGTTCCAGGAAAAAAAAAAAAATCATTCAGAATGGTCAGCACCGTGATATGTCCTGATTAAGTAATTTAACTTCAATAAAGAAGTAACAATGCCTCAAGAATTCAGGCATAAAAAGCAAATGACCATGAAGGAGGGAGAGGGTCAGGCTGCTCTCAGGCCACTCTAAGGCAATGTTCGATGTCACAGCGGAACAAGGACACTTAGTTCAAAAGGAAAGGGAGACAAAGGGTACTGTGTCCAGCCAAGACGCGGGTCAGGTTTAAAGGCAACGAACAGACATTCTCAGACATTTAAAATAATTAAATGACCTTTTAAAAATTCAAGGAATACAATGTCTTCTTGACGAAACTACTTGATTATGAAATCCAGTGAATTAGGAGATACATCAAAACCTAGACCTGGCTGATGGAGAAGGTGTGGTAAAATGGCCGATGGTGACAATAGAACCTATTTAACACGGAATTAATACTCAACTATTGTGTGAACTGCAAACATTTCGTAAGTCCTCAAAGGGTAGTAATGATAAAACTAACAAAAATCAAGTCATGGGGTTAAAGAGTGGGAGGCGGCATCATTGTGCTAATGTCTCCATCTCCCACGGTGAGTGGGTACCAGATAGTGTCTGGAATTGAAACACGCAGTTAGAAAAACACAATTACTCCAACGTCAATGTTTTTTTGCATAATCTCTTTGGGTAACCTAAGAGAGATCTTTTAGAAAAGAATATATTCTGTGGTGAAAAGCCATTGTATTTCAGGTTCAATGATGCCTTTCATTTCCCTTTAGCTTCTTTCTTTTTTTAAATTCAAATAAAATCAACTTTATGACTTTATGTTAAAAATAACACACATAATTCATATTTATCTCTTACTCATGAATGGACTTCCATACATCTAGACAGAGAGATAAGTAAATCAATAGATGAATGGAAGTCCATTCACAGATACTGATATATATCATTAAGTATACACACACAAACAGTCATGTTTGGAATGTTTTTCACTGCATGGTAATACATGGAGTGATTTTTAAACTTTCTTTTCACACACAGCTGTACTGTTGAAGTTTTAAAGTTATTACTATATTTATAAAATCATATATTTATAAAAATTGTATTGATATGTATAAAACCAGTAAAGTGATTTTTAACTCTGAAAATATGTTAGGAAACAGCCATCCCTGAGCTTCCTAGCAGTCAAAGAAAAAAGGCACCTACAGTCAGTCACCATCTAACCATGCTTGGTGTCCCAGATTCCAACAAACCAACTCAACAAAAGCACAGCAGTTCCCTAGAGGAAGCACAACTTTTCCAGGCACTCAGACCTGATAGAGGCTGACTGGTATGGAGTGCGCATCCTCACACCCTGCGTTCGGAAATCCAGCAAAGGGCCTTTATTGCACCACTCCAGGTTTTTCAAGAGCATTAGGGCATATAGGCTCATCCGCCCCAGCTGGAGGAAAGCAGGTGGCCACTGACTTTGGACTCAGGCCAGCAATATGGCCACTCCTGCAAGACTTATTCCCACTGGCCAGTGATTTTTCCCTTGAGGTGGGATCAGGTTGTGCTGAGCCCAGACAAGAGAAGGAGCCATCTTTTCCCTTCCTCCTGTCCCTAACTACACATACACACACTACCTTTCAGTCATAAAAACTCACATACAGTTCTCACACACAATCTCTCTTAGTTTCCTCTTGCCTGGAAAATGCTTCATGCTATCACCAATGCCTTTCACTGGGCTGACCATACTCGTCCTTCAGGGGTCAGCTTACATGTCCCCTGATACTCTTGAGCAGGATGGAATCAGGATCCCAGGTGAAGGACTGAACCAAAGGAGAAAAAGGTAGAGGAGAAAAAAACTCTAGCAGAGGATGACAGGGGTGACACTCAGATATACCCAAATGTGCCAGAATCACCAGGAGAGGCAATCAGGACTCACACCTTGTGCCTGGACCCTCTCAATGGGACCCTCTGCCCAGAGTGGCAGCATCTCAATGGTCCTCAACAATGAGAGGTCATAGGGCAGACATTAGGGTTTTCTGAATGGTTCTGCACAAGTCCCCCAGAGACGTGAGAAAAGACTTGGAGGAAGAGGGAACTGACACAGACATTCACACTTATGGAACCCCCATGGGAATTCCTGGGGGTACTGAGAATCGATCTGAGCCTCAGTTATCCAATCTGTAATGGGGCAAATAACCCATGCCTGACTACTCCACAGGAAAGCTTGAGAGTCAATGGGGTTTGAAACCCCAAAAGGATGGGATTCATGTACATACATAATGGCTTTAAAAATATGAAGGGTAAAACTACTGTTGCCCTTTGGAACTAAGCAGGAAATAAAGGAGTGGATCCACAGATCATACGGGTTTCTTTTTACTACATTTTGGAAGACTGAAGAATGTTTCCATCATAAATTGGGGAACTAGAAATGTCTTTTTCTTTGATTCTTCCTCATGTCCACATAAGTTTGTACATTGCAATCTCCCAGCAGAAGGTGAAATGAAATAGTTGGATTTTAAGAGGCTAGGCCAAGATTTAATTTATAGACTGCATGTCAGTATTGTGATATGAGGCCACTAGAAGTGAGACTTTTAAAAAGATGGCCCATAGGGTATCATTCATTCAAAAATGGAAAACACCATGTGTGGCAAACTGCAAAGTAGCCACAAATTATTCTCATTCTCCTTTCACCCCTTTCATCTGGGCTTGGTCTTACAGCTAACCTTGGCCAATGGGACATTAGCAATCATGACAAGCAGAACCTTTAAAAGTGATTGTACATTGAGGGATCTCTCTCTTGCTGCTCTTGGAACCTCATGATTGCCATGTGGACAGAAGCCTCAGTCATCCCGGCCATCCCAGATGAGGCCATCATAAACCAGGCAGCCCCGGCCAACACACTAGCTGACTGCAGACACACGAGCAAGCCCAGCCAAGATCAGCCATGCTCAGCACAGACCAGAAAAACCACCCAGCTGAGCCCAGACCAGATTGCTGACCTACAGAATCATTATCTAAATAAGTGGTTGCTCTTTTAAGCCACTATATATTGAGGTTACTATAGATATAGTTAACTGTATATTGAGGTCTCCCAGAATGAGTCAGGACACAGGGACCATGCCCCTCACACAACTCACTGTGTGACATTTAGCAACTCACTGAGCCTTCCTGGTGCCTAGTTTCTTACCCTATAAAATGAGAAGAGTCAGTGAAATGATTAAATTTAAATGAGCACTAAGACGCCTTCCGGTTCTGTCTCATTCTGTGATTCTAAGTCTTAATAACAAACACACATGAACCAAGCTGAGGCATAGCTGAGTCTCTAGAGTTTTCTTGCCATAAGGCAAGATTCTGAGATTTGGTTACCTGACATGTGAGCATAAACATAAAATGCTCCTTCAGCATTTTATGATCTTGTTGGATTCTGGGCTAAAATGGGAAGTTGGAAAACACCGACCAGAAAGAAACTGTAACTGAGCCTGGCATGTGAAGAAAGGAAATTACTCTGAATGTCTGAGTCCAGAAGAGCTTTTTGCTGGGATGTGAGGCTTTCAGAAATGCAAGAGCAGAGCTGGGACCAGGTCCTCTGGAGGAGAAAACCCCCAAATTGCAACAGGAAGAAAAATATTAGTGCATCTATAGCATTCGCTGAACCCCCAGATTCATATTTTTGCCTACCCGGAAACTGACCCAACAATTTTCTTTTCAAGTTAGCCAGAGAAAAAAAAATTGAAACAGGAGCAACACGCATAGGTTTTCTTTGCTTTCGGAAGTGATTGAACTGGATCACAATGAACATCTAAGTGCTCTCTGAACAGAACTGATGTTTCGTGAACTTGTTGTGTTGGTGGAACCGGGCCCGGATATGATGAAGAGCGATTCTGCTTCTCTAAGTCAGAGTCAGTGCTCAGGAGAAGGCAGGTCCCGACACTGCTGATGCATCTGGGTGAAAGTCTGCGGGAAAGGAGCGCGTGTGTTTGGGGTTGGTTGGGGGGCGAGGGGAGGGTGGTGGGTATGAGGACAGGGAATGGGCATTTTTCCAGAAAAGAGTCATTACCATGAGTTTCACAAACTGAACAATGGGAACCCTGAGAATTACTTCCGGAATATAAACAAGACCACAAAATCCACTTACTGCATCATCCAGGAACATGATTTTTACTTGAAGGACTGTTTTCTTGGGGTTTTGTTTGTTCAGGTGGAAGTTGGTGGAGAATATTATTTTTATGTGAAAGAACACTTGCGTACAACTTGAACTCAATCGCAAAATTTATATTAATTTCTCAACACAACATCAAAAAAAATGTCCTTCTTCCATCATGTGCCTTCAGGGGTGCATGACTACCCCCCTTAGCTACATAAGGGTCAAAGCTCCATATTAAGCAACCTCCAGGGGCTAAAATATGCTCAAAACAAGCCACTTTCAAGTGACATTTTCCTGAGGGAAGAAAATCATCAGAAACACTGCATTTCCTCTGAGAGATGGTCTGGGGCTAATATGTTGGTTCCTTACTACATCTTCCTAGGCGTGAGAAGCAGGCCTCCTGGAGACAGATCTGAATCTCCCAAAACCATGCAAGGAACTTTTTAAACACGTGCACATGCACCACCCTCCCAGCTGGAGCAGAGTGGAACTCTGGAAGCGGGTTGCCCAGTGGAGACCAGAAGTTGCCCAACTGCCTTCTTGGTGAGTTTCTCCTTCTGCGGAGTCCCCAGCACAGATCCCTCACTTACTGCATCCAGGTTAAGAGTCCTCTAAAACTCCTGCCCTCAGGGGGAAAAGCCAATCTTCCTTTGTCTTTCTCTGCAGAGCAGTAACCTGGGTCATGCATCATTTTATTAAACACCACCAAAGAACAAGGAAATAATTTCAACAAAGCAGCACAATGGTTGCCACCAACGTGTAGGTTTCTGGTCCTAAAGAGCTCAGATCTCTGATGATGGAATGATATGATAAGCTGAGGCCACTCTACCAAGGTGCCTTTCCTTCTGACTCTAGTTTGTCTATATTTTCAGCAAATACTTTATCAAGTTCTGACTCTGAGCCAGACCTATTCTGAGCACCTGTGGTTCAGAGGTGCCTCTCTGGTGGAGCTGATGTTCAGATGGGGAGACATTATACAAGTATGTGAATATTTGTACATACGGGGACCTCATACTCTTGACTGTGTATAGGGAAACAAAAATTATAATAATTTGAAAGATATTCATTAGTGAACCAACCACTTGTGAGATCAGTTTCCACTAAAGCAACCTATGTAACATCAATGTCTGTGATGGCCCAAAGAGTTGCCATCCCCTGTGATCCACCTCTCTTTGTTCTGGGGCATCTGACAATACAATGTAATTGCAACGCAAACAAATTGCAAGGAGGAATTGAGGACTTTACCAAAGCTGTAGCATTTTATGAGATTGATGTGAGTACTGCTTAAACCCTACAACTGCACCAATGACAGGCAGACCCTGACAGTTCCATCAGGTAACAACAGGAAGACAGGTTTGGCAGAGGCGGTGAACTGATGGTCAAAATAGAATCCGTGGACCATGAAATGGTTAAGGAAAGCCCTTGGGAAAACTCATGAAGCCCTAGACTCTTTCTGCAGTAAACAATTTTCTTTATGTCTGTGTTGCAAAGATTGTAAAAAAGGAACAACACACAAAACAAGGAAATCCATATCAGGCCACCATCCAATTTCGTCATAAAAATTACATTCTTCAAAATTATCAACAACTGATTCATTCTTTGTTCATTCTAAAACTTCAGTGGTTGGACTCAGAACCTAAAACTGGGCAAGAATAAGATAAAAATAAGTTTATTTTCATATTTTCTAGCTTTGGTTTTCTGAACTTTCTGAAACTAATTATTTTTTAATCTTCTCAATTTCCCATTAAACTTTGACTCCTATGTTAAGTGGACTTGGTCTATGGTGACCTTTCCAGGTACAATTTCCCATGGATGACTAGGCTTCCTGTCATCACACTAGCGTAAGTCCTGTTAAAGGAGAGTACACAGGGATGTAAGATCCCCAAGGGGGACTTAGTTAATCTGGGGAAGTGACATCATGGCTGAGACTTGAGAGATGAGCAGAGACAAGAGGTGAGGACAAGCCCAGGAGTGGATCCAGCCACAGGGTGACCTGGGCAAAGACCTGAGAGCAAGCCAGCAGAGCTGGAGGTGGGAAGATGACAGGACAGCACAGAGACAGGAGATGAGCTTGCAAATACAGTCAGGGACCAGGGTGGCTTTTCATCATACACGCAATGAGCAGTCATTATGGGGTTTTGAGCAGGAAAGTGACAGATTTTTTATTTAAAGACACTCTTCTGGGTACCCCATGGGAGGAATAATCTTACCTCTTAATCACTAGGAAAAGCCTCCTTCGACATTTTGTCCCTCCCTAGAGCCAAAACTATATTCAAAATTCCCAGGCCTGATTCAGCCCTTCCAAAGGTAGGGCTTCACTAAGGAACACCACTTCACTGAAGATTTGCAAGACAATGGCAAGGAAACCCACTGAGACCCCCTGACCCAGCTGGGATTTTGAGGTTGAGAATCACTAGGCCACGACTTACACTTCTAACCGTGATTGGAAGTAACAAGGATTGGATTTACCCTCTCCCCTTAACCAAAACTGGACAAGAGATGAAAAAACATTTTTCAGACTTTGGACTACAGGCAGCACAGCCAGTGATCCCTGAAAGAAGGAAAATAAATGAGGTGAGCCCTGTGACTGTCCCAGCTTGCTGCTAGAGACCTTAACCCAGGGTGGGGAAACCCAGACAGAGCCCAACCATCTCTCTGAGTTGCAGAGACACAGTTAAGAATCTGGGGACGCTAAGGTGACTAGAATGTGAAGGGCCGAGCACCTGGGAGCAGGAAGCCGCACAGAAAGGAGAAAGCTACAGGGAGAGAGCTCCAGGGATCCTCTACCTTTGAGTCTTGGGCTGAGCACTGATCGATGAGCACGTGTGAGGAAAGTGCTTGAGAACAGGGGGTAGGCACCCCAGAAAGGGCTAAGCAGAACAGTCACCAGAGTTCGCTTTGGCTAGGAATAGATTGTTCCCCAAGTCAGAGTGGAGCACCTCACAATACTTGTGTAGCAGGTGGTGAACGCAAACAAGTATGGTCTGTGTTCTAGAGAAAAATCAACGCTGAACTAAAGAGTGCTCTGTTCCCACCCAACACAGCTTAAAACCTGCTCCAAAACTGTCAGATCATTTCTAAAGAATTTACCTGTGTCCTGGAACAAACTCAAGAATATTTAAAGGAATACAAATATACTCAAGTACCCAACAAGGTAAAATCAAAATTTTACCAAATCAAAAATTATTAGGCATGCGAAGAAGTAGGAAAATACGACCCATAATGAGAATAATGAAAAAAAAAAATCAATCAATAGAAACAGATCCAAAAACGACACAGGTGATAGAATTAGGAGATGAGAATCCCAGATCCACCATCTGAAGGCTTCCATGAGGACAATCACTGCAGAGAGAGCCTCAGAGGGAAGTGGACTGGTGATGGCTACCAAAGTTACAAAAGCATCAAGAGTAAGAATGGTCTGCACACTGTCACAGGTTTCACAGATGGTTCTTAGCTCACCCCAGGGCTCCTAGAGCTCAGAGACTCTTCTCAACAGAGGTTGATGGTTCTTTTACAACTTTTGGACTAAGAATGGATCTCATGTCAGTTATTCAGTAATTTGAAACAAGGGCTTCCTTGAGGGACAGGGAAGGCACGAGTGAGTTTGAGCAAAGTCCATTAGAACATCAATCTGTTCAGCAGTCTTTTAAAAATATTGTTCATTCAAGTACATTATCAGGCACTAAATCAGCATTACTTTTTATTAGAAAGATAGCACATTCTGAATCAGTCATAACTTTCTTATTCAAACCTCTGCTTTGCTACCTATTATCTATTCCGCCATCCATATCTGCTGTTTAAATTGTAAGGAAAAAATTAAGTTATTTGAGAGACAAGCACTCTATGATAACTGAAGAATATTCTCCATTGCAATGATTATATTATTTCTGAGCTGTGTTAACATGTAAATTCTTTTCTAAAGTAAAGTGTAAGAACACAGCCGTTGGGAGCCAGTAATTTAAAAATGAAACATTTTTACATATTCAAAATGACAAACCATGGGAATAACCTTTCCCATAACAGGAGCATATCTAATTTTTAACATCCTCTGACTATAAAGCAGGAACCCAAATCCTCAGCCTTAACATTACCTGGTGACTTTATTCCTTTTATTTTCTTCATTTGACTTTTTTATTACAAAGTAACACGTTTGGTAGAACAAGTAAACACCCAGAGATATAGAAGGAGAAGTTAGTAAACACACCTTCCAACCACATTGACAGCCTTTATTAACAGCCTGGAGGGGCATCCATGTGCAGCAAAGACGAACTGGACATATCACATGTGGCCTTTGGTTTGATTTGATTTGGTTTTGCTAAAATAGGATCATACTATACATAGCTCTCTGGAGTCTGCTTTTTTTGTGACATTTAATATATCAGAACACTCCACATCAACACACTAATTCATTCATCCAATTTTGTTTAAATGGGCTTTTAGGTTGTTTCCCTTTTTTTTTTGGTTTTTGCCATGACAAATAATTCAAGAAAAACATCCTTATTTGTCTGAACCAGGGGCAGAAAATCCAGAGGTCACACTCCCTGTAGCTGATATTTCCTCAAGAAGTATTGAGGGTCAAGGGTATATGTGTATTTATTCTTAATAGCTATCGTCAGACAATTTTCTTCCAAAAAAATAGTTTGTGACAAATTGTATCGGCAATGAATTAAAGCATCCAGATCCTTTCAGCTGGTGCTCTCGAACTTTGGGGAGTTCCTTAACCTCTCACAGCCCAAAAAATGAAAATAATATGTACATGTGAGTGGTACACAGTCAATCAATGGAAACTGTAGGGGGTATTATTATTGTTATTTTAGCATCATCATAGTTAATCTGCAGTCTTTGAAATTAGTCGAGTGAAGGTTTAAAATTACAAGCAATGTCATGTTGAGGTAAAATGAACTGTGTTTATTTGGGCATCAAGAAAAAATAGAACTGCCAGCAAACATTCTTTATAGTGTTACAAAAAATAGAACTGTTTTGAACAACTTATATTAGAACAGTTCTGTCTTGAGTTATTGCTATTCTCCAGCTACTGTTCCACATCTTAACTCTTTCCTAGATTTGTTTTACTATTACCCTTTAAAGAGTGTCTTGAAAACCTTTCTTCAGGAAGTCAATCATGATGGAGATGCTCCTCCAGGGACCAGCAACGGCAACTTAAACGAACCAGGGTGGTGTGTTTTCTGGCTCGTTTACCCAGTGAAGACTCGAGACCCCAGATAAGCTATCCAAGCCATTGAGGGAGCGCGTTGGAGTAGAGTAAGACAGACCCTGGCAGCAGCAAGCCCTGGGCAGAGCCCTGTTCCTATCACAATGTGACGTCAGAAGATGACTTCACTTTTCAGGCCTTCAGCTTCCCTGTATGTAAACAAGATAATAATGTCTCCCCTAGCACTGTGGAAATAAATGCGTTCCTGGAACATTACCTAAGGAAACTATCTACACGTGAGGTGGATGTGACCAGTGGCCAAGCTTCAGGGAAGCAGATGTGGGATGTGTGGCCACAGGCCCAGTCTCAGCAGGAGAGTGCATTGTAGCAGAGATACTACAAGGAAGAACTGATCTTCGGTCCCTGCTTCAGCATCTCCAGCATTGTTCCTGGACTTCTGTTTTCCCAAATCCAAATGTGGAGAAGGACAGAGAGAGAAACATGAGACCAAATATGCACTGTAAGTGTCCTACTAATCTGGTTGGTTTGCAGCCAGATCTGCCAGTGTGAGGTCAACTCTGAGCCCAGGAAACTCAGCTCCCAGGCTGTGGCCTGTTCCTAAGGAGCAGCCATTTCTGAGAGCTTGGCTTCCCATCTCTACTGCTTCCCAGCAGGTGACCTGGAGGCAGTGTAGCCCCAAGCTGTAAAACCTGATATCCCAAAATGGGCCAGAGCAAGTCATTTACTCGCATCGTCTCCTGCTCTCCGCCTAGGCCCCTAGAGCATCATCAGGCCTCCTGAAGCCAAGAGCCATCACTTTGTTTCTGTCCCTGTTGTCGTTTCTGAGAAAACAGGAAACCTGCCTTTTTTGTTACTACACCACAGCTTCAACCATTTTCTGATGTGTTTCATGGTGCCTGGAATGGCTCCTGGGTACCATCCAAGTGAAAGAGGCCACTGTGGGGGAGAGAGGAGTAACCGCTCCCATCCCCTGCTCTCTCCCTCCAAGAGGCCAGTCCTGTTTCAGTCACCAAGAAGCACAGGAATTCCAGAGCTAGAGGTAAGCACTCTGGGAAGGCCAGAAATTCTATAAATCTGTCTGTTTCAGCCTAGGCACCATCTCTCTCAGTCCACAGACCAGGCAGAATTCTGCCATTAGCTAATAATAGCATTACCAATCCTGAAGAAAAAAAAAGTCTCTAATACTTTGTCTTAGCAGCTGATAATGTAAAACAGGGTGGCATTTGGAGGCCTAGGACGATGCCAGTCTCTAGGGAGAGAAAGGTGTTAACTTCTAATAGCTTTTCAGTAATAGCCAAGCATCTGCAGTCTCCTATAAAAAAGGGGGGGTTTTTAAAAATTAATAGAGCTGAATGTGCTTCACACTGAGGAGAATGCCAGATTAATAAGTGCATTAAGGGCCGCTTTGGATTGGAAATAATTATGGATGATGACAAGGAGCAGAGGGGGCACGGGTGGCACTCACAGGAATGCATTTTAAAAAGCAGTTTAAAGAGCCTTCAGATGTTGGTATTATCCTGTGTGACCAAATTAAGAGCAAATGAGAAAAGTTTATCTGGCATTTTAGAGTATTGAAAAGGCTTAGTGTTATAAATTATACAGTAGGAGGACAGGAAATGGTGAGTAAATTCATGTTAAATATTATTGGCAGTTTAAATAGCAACTGCTTTATAAAGCATTGAATATTTTAATTTGGAATTAAAAGTCCAAACCACAACATCCCCCAACTACCAAAAATATTAAAAGATTGATTCAGTTATTTATTTGCCAGCACAATAATTAAAAGTTGCCTTGATCAGAAATTAATCTCCACTGTGTCCAATGTTAGCTGTCATTGCTGCATGAATGTGATTGGTCTGCGCCTTAGAATGCCTAAGACAGGAAATGTCAAAATGCTCTTCCAATATCTTAATCAGCTACTGGAAGAGCACACTGTCGTCACAGCCTGGGCTGAGGTTTATCAATATTTAATCCAGCCTCACTTCAGGTCCTCCTTTCTGACAGAGCTTCTTGTAGTAAGAGCTGGCCAGAGATGGAAATCCTGGGTCAGAATTAGGCAGGTCCAGGAAAATATCAAGTCTGTGGTGAGGGAAAGTAACTCGCGGAGGCAGCTTTCTCCCAGAGTCCCAAAACTACAATATTGAACATTCTCATCTTTGCTGATGGGTGAGTTAATTGTCACTGCTTTTCTGGAAAGCAATTTGGCAAATTTAATAAAATCTTCAAAAGATACAGACCTGACAATCCAGCTTCTAATAGTTTATTCTACTCAGATAAGACACAAAGATGTATGTCCTAATATATTTCTTGCTTCGTTACTAATAAGAAAAACAAATATTAACTAATCTAAGTGCTAAACAATAAAGAATCGTTTTAACAAAGCACAACACATCCATAAAATAAATTATAATGTGATTATTTAAAAACTGTGCTGCAGATTCCTGGATGCCACTTAGAAATGGAAAGAACTAGAGGAGCATCATTCTCACTCTAAAAAAGAAAAAAGCCAGAGAAGCTACAAGATTACTATATTTTTTTTAACCCACTGGAGAGCTGAGGTCATAGAACAACCAACTGAAAATCTGGGAAGAGATGCCTAGAGGGAGAGATAAGACATGAACACTTGCTTAACTGGGGCAGACACAGCCAGACAACTAAGGAGAAGAGAGAATGATGAGGCAGAAGAAATATAGGAAGAAATGAAGGCCAAGAATTTTTCCACATTAATGACAGACACCAAACTACAGATCTAGAAGGGCCAGAGAATACCAAGCAAGAAAAATTAAAACAAAAAAAGCAAAACAAACTACCTAGGTAGGAGGTAGAGAGGAAAAGTTAAAGAAAAAAGTCTAAAGACAGCCAAAGAAAAAGAGAAAAACTACAGAGACAAAAAGTTAATCATTACAGCTGATTCTCACCAGAAACCATGTAAACAGAAGGCAATGAAGTGACATCTTTAAAGTGCTGGAAGGAAAGAAAACTAAGCCTGTCAACCCAGAATTCTATACTCAGCACAAATATTTGTTAAATAAAGACATTGTCACGCAAATAGAAACTAAGAGAATTAATTGTCACATACCTATACTAGAAAACCTGTTTAAGGAGGTTCTTCAGGCAGAAGGAATATGATACCAGACAGAAACTTGGATCTAAACAAAGAAATGAAGAGCACTGGAAATGGAAAAGAGAGGGTCAGATAAACTCTCTAAAGAAAAAAAAGTAGCAATGCATTATATGTTTATAACATGTAAAAGTAAAATGTATGACAAGTGTAGCACAAAGAATTGGAGGAAGGGATAGGGAATGTACTGATGAAAGTCCCTACACCATATGTGACATGGTATAATATATGAAGGCAGATACTGATTAGTTAAAAATACATATTATAAACCCTGGGCAGTTACTAAAGCAATTTAAAAGAGGTATGAATAATAAATCAATAGGAAAGGAAAATGAAATCTTTAAGTAATGCCTAATTTCTAAGAGAAAGCTGTAAAAGAGAAAAAAGGAAAAAAAAGAACAGATGGAACAAAAAGAAACAACTGACAAGATGGTAAATTTTAATGTACACATATCAATAATTGCATGAAATGCAAATGGTCTAAATACACAAATTAAAAGATTGAGGCCACTAGACTAAAATTTTTGAAAAGCAAGACCTTACTATCTGTTGTTGGTAAGAAACTTACCCTGTATATGGAGACATAAATAGGTTAAAAAGAACGAAGGTGCAAAAAAGTAAGTCATGCAAACACTAACCAGAATAAGCAGAATCCCTATATTAATATTATAAATGATAGACTTCAGAACAAGGAGTATTATCAGAAATAAAAAGGAATATTGTATAATGATAAAGAAGCCAGTTTTCTAAGAAAACATAACAATCCTAAGCATGAATGCACCTAAAAACAAACCTTCAAAGTCCATGAAGCAAAAACTGATAGAACTGAAAAAAGAAATAGATAACCCATAAAGTTACTTGGATATATTGACACTCTCTCTCTCTCTAATTAATAGAAAAGAAGGTAGGAAATTAATAAGGACTTCTAAGGCCAAGATAATACTATCAATCAAATTGACATAGTTGACAATTAGGGTACATTCTAGCCAATAACAGTAGAATACAATGTCTTATGGACACATGCAAACTTATGAATACATTCACCAAAATAGATCATATTCCAGGCCATTAAACCTTAACAAATCTAAATCAACACAAACCATGCAAACTATGTTTTCAGATCATAGCAGAATTAAACCTAAAATCAATAACAGAAAAATATCCTGAAAAAAAACAAATATTCAGAAATTAAATAACTCCTAAATCAAAGGGGAAAGAAATCTCAAGGACTATTGAAAATTATTTTGAGCTGTAATAAATGAAAATACAGTCCCCCAAAATTTATAGAATACAGCTAAAACAGTACTTAGAAGTAACCTTATGGTATTAATTCCTTATATCTGCAAAGGAGAAGAGTCTCTAGTCGGTCATCTGAGGTTCCAGCTTAGGAAAATAGTAAAAGAAGACCAAAGTAAGCCCAAAACAATCAGAAAGAAGGAAATAATAAACATGACAGCAAAAATTATTGACTTTAAAAACAGAAAGTAATAGGGAAACCAAAAGGTAGTTCTTAGAAATTATCAGTAAAACTGATAAACTTCTAGAAAAATTGACCAAGCAAAAAAGAGAAAACTCATTTTACAAAGCAGGTATTATCCTAATACCAAAACCAGATAAAGATACTGTAAGTTATCATCAAAAAACCCCAACAAAGATCCACACGCTGCTACAGGTGTAGATGCACTCATCCCACCAGCTCCTGGACTTGCCATGGGAATGAGGAAGGAGATATCTAAGCTGGCCTGTGCATACAGTAAAACAACAAATTTGACTGGATCTATACTGTTGGAACTCAACCAAGAATTTGGAGAAGTGCAAATTGTAGCGCTCCAAAGTCTTACAACTACAGACTATTTACTGTTAAAAGAACATAAGGGATGTGAACAGTCCCCAGGAATGGGTTGTTTTAATTTGTCTGATTTCTCTCAGACTGTTCAAGTTCAGTTGGACAATATCCACCATATCATAGATAAGTTTTCACAAATGCCTAAGGTGCCTAACTGGTTTTCTTGGTTTCACTGGAGATGGCTGGTAATTACAGGTATGCTTTGGTTATGTAACTATACTCCTATTATGTTAATGTGTGTGCGCAATTTAAGTAGTAGTTTAAAACCTATACATGCTGAAGTTACTCTACAAGAAGATAGGTCAAAGAAATAATCAATCTTCCCATGTTTTCTGCCGCCTGCTACTTCTATAGCTTTTCTTCTTCCTTCCTAATTACAACCCTTAAATAGAATTCGTGCCTCATATCAAATTTACCGAGTATCATAATTCTTCCAAGTGGTAAAGATACCTCAAGACAAATGCTGGGCACAGAAGCCACAGGGCATAAATATGCAAAGAAGTAAAAAGCTAACTTTTTCAAACAATAAGGCTTCTCTCTCACTTACCAACTTCACATTTCCCTGTATGGCCCCGGAAGATGACTGGTTAGCCAGAGACGGGTAAGATTCCTCAAGGGAGGAACAACCTAAGACAGGCACAGTCGCAGGGGGGCCATCAGGTGAGAAATTGGGGATCAACAGAGGTGAGGCTTAGAACCTCACCCCCCCATTCTGAGAGAAATCTTCTGCATACGTGGATGTTTTATTGCCCTTGTCTAGCTTGGATTAACACATAGTCTACAGGCACACACCTGATCATCTACATTTGCTCTCTTACAACACTAAACTAAGTTTTCTACCTTTATCTTGTATCTACCTACCACTTCAGCATTTTATTAAAAATAATAATACTAAAGAGAGAAATGTGGTATTCACATATAAATCAAGTATAAAAATTAAATGAGTATTCATATTTGAACTGACTGTTTATAGTTCATAATGCATGAGCAAAACTGAAAGTTTCTGTGATGACTGCCCTTGTACTGTTCACCATGTAACTTATTCACTATGTAAGAATTTGTTCTCCATGTAAGAACTTGTTTGTTATGCCTCAGAAGATTGGAGACTGACGAAAATTAGGTTTGGGGTGGATTAACGATTGTGCATTGAGCATTGACTCTCCTATACAGAATTTTATTGTTGTTAACAGTCATTTGATCAATAAATATGAGAGATGCCCTCACAAACAAAAAAAAAAAGTACACACCTCCAATTGTAAAATAAATAAGTAACCGGGATGTAATGTATAGCATAAGGAATATAGTCAAAATATTGTAACAGCTTGGTATGGTGATAGCTGGTACCTAGAATTATCATGTGTATAAATGTTGAATCACTATGTTGTACACCTGAAACTAATGTAATGTAATACTGTGTGTCAACTACCCTTCCATAAAAAATAATTATCTACAAAAAAAGAAAAAAGATACTATAAGTTAAAAAAAATAACTTCAGATACCCAATATCCACTATCTCTCATGAGCATCTTCAGCAACATAGTAGCAAACAGATCCCAGCAATATATAAAAAGAATGATATATCACAAACAAGTGAGTCTTAGTCCAAGAATACAAGGGTAATTCAACAGTCAAAAAAACAAATGATGCAAATGCCATATAAACAAACTAAAGAACAGATGCCATTTGATCACAGTAATAGACAAGGATAGGACATTTGAGAAAATTCAGCCTCCTTTAATGATTTTTTAAATCTCAGAAAATTAGAACCAGAGGAACATCAAAAAAAAAAAAGTCTACAAAAGCCTACAGCTAACATCATCCTTAATGTCAAAAGACTGAATGGTCTTCCCCTGAGGTTGTGAGCAAGGCAAGGATGTCCCCTCCCATCACTCCTTTTCAACATCTTATTGGAAATCCTATCCAGTGCAATGAGGCAAGAAAAAGAAATAAAAGACATGATTAGAAAAGAATAAATAAAACTATATTTATAGATAATAATGATAGTCTATGTAGAAAACTACAAAGAATCTACCAAAGAGCTCCTTGAACTGAAAGTTGCAGGATTTAAAAAAGTCAACATACAAAATTTAATCATATTTCTATATACTAGGAATAAACAATTAAAACTGAAAATCTTAACAGTACTATTTACAATAGCACCAAAACATTAAATGTTTAGCTATAAATCAAACAAAAAATGGGCAGAATCTGTATACTGACAACTAAAATATGATGGAAAATAAAGAAGACATCAATGTATAGAAAAAAATACCATGTTCATGGATTGAAAGACACATTATTAAGATGGCCATACTCTCTAGTTTATCTACAGATTTAATGCAATCCAAATCAAAACACCAAGCAAGCTTTTCTCTAGATACCAACAAGCTGCTTCCCAAATTGACATGGAAAAGTTAAGTAGCTACCCTAGGCAAAAAAATTTTGGTAAAGATGAACAAAGTTAGAAGACTCATAGTCCAATTTTAACTTACTTTCAAGCTACATTAAACAAGACAGCATGGTCTTGGCAATAGGATAGGCACATACATCAATTTAACAAATAGAAAGTCCAGAAGTACATGCACACAAATAGTCGGCTAATTTTTGAGAAAAATGCAAAGTTAATTCAATTTAGAAAAGCTAGTCTTTTCAACAAATGGTGCTAGCAAAAATTGGTTGTCCATATGCAAAACAAAACAAAACAAAAAAGACTTAACCTGTACCTCGCATTTTACACAAAATTAATCCAAATGGATTCTATACCTAAATTAAAATATAAAGCCATAGGTTCCTAGATGAAAACAGGAGAAAAGCTTTGTAACTTGGGTTAACAAATATTTCTTAAATATGACACCAAAAGCAAAATCTATAAAAGAAAAGACCTGATAAATAAAACTTTATCAAAGTTAAAAACTTTTGCTCTGTGAAAGACATGGTTAAGAAAATGAATGCACTGGTCACAGAGTAGGAAAAAATATCCGCAAATCATATTTCTGACAAAAGACTTGTATCCAGAGTATATAAAGAACTCTCAGAACCCAACAATAATAAAACAAACAACCCAGTTTAAAGTAAGCACAAGATGTAAACAAAAATTTTTTATTATATAAATTTATATTAAAAAGATATAAACAAAATCTTCAGCAAAAGAAGACACACAAATAACAAGTGATATACAAATGAAAAGATGCTCAACATCTTTGGTCACTAGGGAAATGAAAATTAAAAATACAATGAAATGACACTATGCATATTAGAGTGGTTACAATTTCAAAATGTTAATACTGACAATACCAAGTGCTAGTGAGGATGCAAAGAACTGAGAATCTCACACATTACTGGTAGAAATTCAAAATGGTAAAACTGTGGAAAACATTTTGTCAGTTTCTTACAAAAGTAAATATAAATGTAACACATGCCTGAGCAATCCCACTTCTAGGTATTAACCTAAGAGAAATATAAGTTTATGTATACACACCAAAAAAGTACACCTGTACATAAATGTTTAAAGCAGTTTTATTTATAATTGTTAAAAATTGGAAACAACTCATGTGTATTTCAACTACTGAATATAAAGAACAATCAACCTGTGATGCATCCATAAAATGGAATACTATTCAGCAATGAAAAGAAGCTATCAATACACACAACAACATGGACGTATTTTAAATGCACTTCAAAGTGATGGAAATCAGACCCGAAAGGTGACATACTGCATGATGCCATTTATATGACATTCTGGAAAAGCAGAAGTAGAGAAATGGAAAACAAATTGGTAGGATGCCTATAAAGGGACCACATGTAGGAATTGTCAGGGATGACAACCTGTTCTATATGGTACTAGAGTGAATAACTCTGAAATACATAACTCTGAATTTGTCAAATGTCATAGAATTGTACCCCACAAAGAGTGAATTTTACTGTATGTAACTTTAAAAAATCAAGACAGGAAGGGTACCCCAAATGGAAGACCAAGTATAACAAATAAAGCTGACTGTATTATAAATGAATTATATAACCACACTGAGGAAAGAACTAACCTAAATTACTTTGGGAAACAATAGGTTGACTGGACATTTTTAAGCTAAAGACAAAAGAATAGTATGTAAATACTGACTGGTAATTACAGTGAAAATTAGCTATTCTGAAACAACTTTAGGTATATGGAATAAATGAACAATTATGTAAACATTTTGTAGATAATGTGAGCCAGGTTTCTCATGTCAGAGAAAGTTATCAATAAGGAAAGTGAGAAAGCTAGAATGAGCCCTGTGCTACTGGAATGGAATAAAAGGTATTGTCAATAGTATAAAATCATTTTTTTTAAGAAATGAAGATAAATATATGTGTATGCACATAAAAGTATATATATATATATTTCCAAGCTCTGTCTGCTGAAAGTGCTTAGAAGCAACCACATCTCATTAGCAATGAGGCCATCTAGCCAGATCTTGGCTTCAAAAAACCATTCTCCAATAAAAGGAACTATGGCTCTTCTTGGTGAGGTGGCTGAGTCCAAGACTGGTCAGAGAAAATACATTGTGCTTTATGTATACATGGAGCATCACCAGGTGCCAGAAAGAAAGAAAGTACTCAAAAGAAAGTTAAAGAGAGGGGATGTCAAGGCGAAAAGGCATGGAACAAACCAGAAAGAGCCCCCAGAGTTCAAAGCTGGAACAACAGGAGCAACAAAATAAATAAAGGTAGCATTGGATTATATTCACAGAGGAAAACAAATATCTGTGAGGCCATACAAATATAAATGAATGAATGTTCTTCAGTTCGGAAGAATTCCAACAAAAGAAGGAATGAAGCAAACAGAAAATCACCATTAACACCACAGTAATAATTGTTGCGATCAAGATCCTCCAGTGGATGCTAAAATCAGCAAGCTAACATTTGAACAGAAAAAAGGTATTTGTACACTCAAAGTATCTCCCCCAAGATTGAGAAAAATAATGGCTTTACATTGGAGAAACCCAGCGGACATCACTTTAACCAAGTGATCAGGTTAACATCACCAGTAATGACATATGAACATCAGTTAGCTCCCGCTGATATACTGGGGAAAGACACATGTGTGGTACCCTTACCAAAAAGGTGTAACCTTGATCTAATCATAAGAAAACATCAGAAAAAAACAAATTGGAGGGCATTCTATGAAATAACTGACCTGTATGCTCTTCAAAAGTGTCAAAGTCATGAAAAAACAAGAAGAGTCTGAAGGACATTAGAGACTAAGGAGACATAATTAAATGCAACGTGGGCTCCTGAAATGGACCCTGGAACAGAAAAGGGATATTAGTGGAAAGACTGGCGAAGTCAAATAAAGTCTGTGGTTTGGTAATGTTAATCTCTTAGCTTTGAATCATAATCATGCTATGGTTATGCAAGATGTTAACATTAGGGGAAGCTTAAGAGTCCATACAGGAACTCTCTGTACTATGTTTACAGCTTTTTCACTAAGTTTAAAATTATTTCCAAAAACCTTAAAAATTATATAGATGAAAATGTACATTTGTGGGCATGAAAAATCTACAGGAGACAAAGCAAATCATGAAAACGGGCATATATAATATGCTTCCTTGCTTGCTGATCAGAACAGTATGTATACATATACATTTATGGTTCAAACATGTGCATATGTATATATGTGTGTGTATTTATGTATTTAGAGTATATGTGGATTTATCTAATATCAGCAAAATGTTACCATGAATTTTTCAAAATGGGTGGGATTGTGGATGTTGTTATTTTCTTCTTTTTTTGTCTTTATTTTCTAATTCTTCTCCCATTAACCCATTATATTGTATATTTTCTAACTTTTATCATTTTAATGTTTATGCATAATCCAAGGATGAAGCTAAATTGGAGAACCAGGTAAAAACCCAACCTGGGGAACTCAGCTCCAGTGAATGTGGTCACAGAGATTCTGTGATCACAATCGTTTCAAATATCCAATCTCTATTGTTTTACCCCAGAGCGTTTATCAGGTGATGGTAGACCTCTTCTGCCTTTCTTTGATTTTTATCTTCTATCAGGTAGCAGACCTCCACCACTGGGGTATCTGAGATTTTCTATTCCCCCCCCAAAATGCCATCCAGGACCAGCGTTGCAAGACCCCAAGTCGTCCCATCAGCCCAAAGGCACACAGGTAAGTGTGGGGAGATGGCTGCTAACCCTCAACCTTCTGGAAGCAGAGAGGAGACACTGTTCAGTCAACTTCCTTTCTGAGGGAATGGGAGTGACGAAATGTAAGGGTGAGGGTAGGTCACGACACCCCCGCGGAGGAAAACCAGAATTGTGCCTTCAAATCTTTCAACTTTCCTCATCTCCAGGAAAGAGTGGGGTTTCCCAGAGACTGAGTCATTTATTTCACTCACTGTCTTTGGGAAATGATTCTGTCTGCTCAGATTTACATGAAGTTTAATTTTAGGCCCAATACTCTAAGATTTCACAAGAGAAAGCAGATGGTAGAGGGTGAGGCTGGGCCTCCCTGGGAGAGAAGGGGAGGCAGAAAGGGCCAATGCCACAAATTAGAGCAGCTCCCTCAGTACACGGCTCCTGACACAGTGGGTGCTGGCACACTGGCCCTTCAGAATTTCAAATCCAACTTCTCAGAGATTTATTTTTCTTTGGAAACAATTTCTGCAGCTTTTGATGTTCTAAACTGAAAAAAAAAAATCAAAGAAATCTGTTTCCCTGGAGTATTAATAGCAAAGGAATTTCTGGATGCAGCAAAGTAGAAAAGGAACATAATAGCATCTCAGTTTTATTCATCTTCAAAGCAAACTAAATATAGGTTTTAAAAAATAGAAGCAGGATACCCTACAGATTTTTGAAGGGATGGAATAAACCTTTTTGCACAAGAAAAGATGACATGAAATTTATCTTAAAGGACATTCACTGGGCCCTCGTCTGTTTAATATCTACAGGTGGGCTGTCAGAAGGGCTATGTACTTTGTATCAGAAATAAAAGTATCCAATCATTCAGGGAAATTGCAAGCTCAACTATTTTCATCAAAACTGGGTATTGCCTCCTTTACTCCTGCTGGGCTATCAATACCGTCTGCCTCCAAGCACAAGGACATTACAGATTTCAGACTTTTCTGTTAAGCAAATGTCTAGCCAATGTGCATGAAAACTTGAGCAGCATTGCCATGTTCCCATAACTCAAACTCAGCCTTTACTGCCCCTCTCTGGGAATGAGTATGAGGGTAGCAGTGGAAGGCATGTTTGTATTTAGCTGGAGTGTAAATGGCAAGGCAGAACATAGTTTGGAGGTGCAACTATGAGCCAGATGCTTCTCTAGGCACTAGAGATATAGCAGTGCCTGCAAACAAATACATAAGCTAAGTTCTGATTCTGACATGTACTGTGAAAGAAATAGATGAGATGATACGCTGGAAAGTTCTGGGTGGTGGCATGCTAATTTAGAGAGGGTGTTAGAGAAGGACTCTGGGCTGAGACCTGAAGGATGAGGTGCCAGCCCTTCAAAGAGCTAAGGAGACGGATGCTCCAGTGAGGGGAACATTAAATACAAAGGCCCTGAGGCCTGATAGCAGTCTCTTCCCATATTCCATATCATCACTTACCTTCCCTGCACATACCTACAGCACCTTACAGTAAGCAAGCACCCAAGAGCCTCTGTTTGAGGGCTCCCTATTGGATGGTGCCTTCAATAGGTCAGAAGTTTTGGGAAGCAGCCCTCGGCCAATGCCCACTAGGAGTTGGTGGGTAAACATGGCATATTTCACACAGTCTCCCTGAGGTCTCCATTAGGACTGAGTTCCAGTTGCCCCCAGCAATACCCTGCTGCAATAAGACACATTTGGTTTGCTTTGCTTTGCGTCCCTGCCTTATTTTCCCTCTCTAGCACTGCTGCTTTCTAGGATCACCTCCCAAGTCAACTGCTGTGCTTAAATTACTAAGCTCAGAGCCTGCTTCTGGAGGATCCAGACTGAGACAAGGCTGAAAAGGACTTAGCTGGTGGGCTGCAGGAAGATTGGCCTGCGAGAACACTGGAGAAGATGAGAGGGGCTAAATCATGCAGGGCCTTGAAGTCCTTCAAGGGAATTTGTATCCCCCATTCTCTTACAGTGGGCAGTCTGTCTCCCCCAGCCCAACGATAAACTACTTTCGGACAAGAACTGGCTTTGAATTGATTCTGTTCAAAATATTAAAATCCCTACAAAATGCCCTCTCTCCCTTCTCCTGGCCCTCCTCCCCCATAGCATCATTGAGCTCATGGGGATTTAGAGACCACTTTGTCCAGCATCAACTCCATGAGGTCAGGAACTGGGTTTTGTTCATGGCTGTATCCTTGGCATCAACAACACTGGCATGAAGTATGTGTCTGTAAATATTTGTTGGATTCATATAAATTAATTTCCTATAAACAAGGAAACCAGGAGTCAGAGAAGGTGCATGACTTGTATAAGGTCACACCCAAGGTCAACTTGAACGTTGGGTCTAGAAGCCAATCTCCTGCTTCCAAGAGGTCTCCACTACAGTCCAAGCTCTCCCAACCCAGGGTTGATCTGATGTGATCCAAATCATTCATGGTAGGCCGATGGCCATCCTCCAGCAAAGGACTCTATGAGAGTTTGTTATCACCTGGGATAGTTGCAGGGCACAGCAGGGGCTCAGTAATTGAGTGTCAGCTATGGAGCCAGGTTGGCTGGGTTTGGGTCCTGACTCTGACCTCAGTGTAAGCTCTGTGACCTTGACCAGAGACATAAGCTCTGAGTTGCCGGGATAGAGACCAGCTCCTGTTCACAGTAAAGAGAGAGATGGTAGAGTCCAAGAAGGGGCAGTCTGACTTCTACATTTTCACCTGGCTACCCTTTGTCCCTAGAGGAAGGCTGGAATATCTAACAGGAGGTTCTCACAATTTTCATGTAAACAACCTGAAAATACAGATGAATTTTAATTACTTGTTACTGGGAAAACTATCTACACAAAATATAACTGAAGACAGTTCAAATTCAACATGTTAAAACTCATTATAGGTTTCAAATCATGCATTGAAACCAACATTTTTATCACAGGGGTTAGGGGGAGGGAGGGATAACCATGCAGAACATAGAGGAATTTCAGGGCAGTGAGACTATTCTGTGTGTTATACATTTGTCCAAACACACAGAATGTTTACCAAGGATGTGTGCGTGTGGGGACAGGGGTGTATGGCAACTCTCTGTGCTTTCCCTTCAATTTTGCTATGAACCTAAAACTACTCTAAAAATAAAATTTTAATTAATATTTTTAATTTTACCACAAAATTTATTCCAGAAAACCTGGGTTGAGTAAAAATAACACCATGAAAGAAACTCCCAATAGAAACTGTTATGATGCATAAAACTTTATAAGGGTCAAAAAAATGATCAATGAAGTAAACTTTCACTGAAAAATCTACCTAGAAAAGAGGTGATACTGATGAAAATGGAAGAAAATTAAGACGTGTTTAACTGTAGTCTAGAGAAAATTAAATTGGCCTGATGGAGTGTGCTCTAATCTCTCAGTGTGAATGCATCTGTTTTTGTGTACTTCGGACTTTTTTCAGTTAAAGTTCGTGCTCATAAAGCTGCAGTCAGAGAATTCTATGGGTCGACACGGTATGGTCTATAGGTCCAAGGGTCAAAATGGCAACTCCAGACTTCCTGTACCGAGCGAGCATGGGGCCCTGGCTGCAAAGGAAATTCATTTGTACACTCAACAAACATTTGCATTGCTAGACACTTAATGTCTGCAATGGGGGTGAATTTTTAAATCCCAGACTCGGAGAAACCTGGGTTTGAGCAGGGAACCCAGACCTTGAAGGGGATGTGACGGAGCTTAGCAGCAGCTGAAGGAACACAGGAATGACTCCTTCCCTGGGGCAGGAGCTTCAGGGGCTTGCCTGAGGCTTCACTGAGGCCAAGCCACTTGAGCGGTCTTGCAGAATGAGTCCCGTGGCTCCAAGATGATAGGGAGATGAAAGAGCATTCCAGGTAGAGGGAATTGCTGGGAAGAGACCTGGGTACATGGGAGAACGCAGGGGCTCAGAAACCCGGAAACAGTCCCCCGGGGCTAGACAAAGAGAGGCCAGGCAAGGAAAGACCTAGAAGGAGCAGGACCAAAGGGCCTGGAATGCCCCACCTCCTGGGCTTTCTCTGCCAGCGGTGGGAGCCACTGAACACAGTTGGGTGGAGGGCCAAGTGCAGGGCATGAGCTGAAGGCAAGGAGGCCATGAGGAGGTGAGGCAGCCATGCAGAGGCAGAATGGGACGGGGGCTCGGAGGGAAACTGAGGAAGTGGAAGGGAGGGAAGAAGGCAGTGGAGCGGGCTTCAAGGCTGACTCCCAAGGAACTGCTTGATGTCAGCGTGGGTGACGAAGGACCAGGAACCAAGAGTGGAAGAGGGGAGGTGAGCATGGAACATGCAAGATCATTTTGTTCAGTTGTTTAAAAGAAGGTTGGCATCAGAATCCTTCCAATGAAGTCTAAAGAATTAAAAACAAAAAACAAAACCAAAAACCAGAGCAGCTTTAATTACTGAGGTACCTGGAGAAGAGCAGAGGGAGCTGGTGTCCCCAGAACTGCAGTTGGAAGGCCACTGACCCAGGTCTGAGCCCATCTTCTCAGCAGAGGCTCAGAAACGGGGTGTCTCCTAGCCCAGGGCACCCAGCCAGGAAGACTCCAGAGCCCAGGGACTCCAGGGGCACTGCTCCTCCTTCCGCAGGCAGGAGGCTGAGGAATAATGAGGACTCTGCGTTCTTGGCCTCCACTCCCGTCCAGCTGTCAGTCTGGCTAAGGACTTCTTGAGCCACGTAAGCGCCTCGCCCTTCACAGACGAACGCCCCTGAATCTGCCTGTCCCGACCCCCTGGATCTTGTCTGTGCTCTGGCTGGGCATGTGCCCTGTGATGTACTGGTTCTTTGCCATTAGGGGAGCTTCTCCCAGCACCCCTGCTCCCTACAGACAGTACAGACAGTAACTGCTCAGGTGCATCTGGCCCAGGCAGTGAGCAGACAAGAGGAGAGAGGGCAAAAATCACCAGATTTGCTGTGGAGACCTGGATTCGAGTCAGAGCTCTGCCATAAGCCAGGTGCTGTGTGGCCCTTGGAAAATTACCTGGACACTCAACCACAGAGTCCTCGTCCACGAATAGAAGGTCATAATGTTGACTCCACTTACATCAAAATGCTCTTCACGATGGAGCAAGGCAACTAGCAAATCCACTCGTCCTGAAAAACCTCTATGGAAACTCAAGTTACCCAGCATACTGTTGTCTATCACTTTATCTGCTAAAAACGTACAAACAAAAAACCACTCCCGTTAGCATCACAGGCACCCACCCTTCACACACGCCAGATGTGCAGCAGGACGGAGCCAGGAGGCGGCAGGATGGCCAGGACCTAAGGAAACCCTCCCTCCCTCTCTCCCAGCCTGTTTACTCTTAATTTATCAATCTGACAAACTTGTTTCCCAGCTCATGATACTTGAGAAGTAACAAATTAAAAGAGGGTAGGAGAATGAGAAAAGAAAAGACAGAATCACTATGAAAAGTAGGTACAAACACTGCACTCCATATCCCTTCAGAAGGGAATGAGCTAGAATGCCGTTTTCCATTCTCAAACCACCTTGCAGAAGGCTTGCTAAATTGGTATGTCATCCATTCCGTGGCTTTTCTTTAAATTCATCATTTTATAAATTGATTTTATAATAATTTTACAGAAGAAAATTCATTTTATTCAAATAATTGCATTATCCTTAAGAAAAAAAGTTATACTGCTCAAAAATCAGAATATTAGGGTTAGTTACCACGAATAGAAAGTAGCAGCACTAATAATCACAAGGCAAAGAGAATAATATTCTTAAAATCCAGCTAAAGTTTGCCTTTTTAAGACTGTGAGCTTGGAGGCTGGTTACTTAGAAAATCAGAAAGAAAGAAAGGAGAGAGAAGTTAGGAAAGAAAATTCATAAAGAAAGGCGGGAAGATTTTTAAAGTGCCCCCAGAGAGGTGCTAAAAACACTCCCAACAAGCTGAGACCAAGCCCAGAGGGCTGAAGTATAGCTGACTTTGATGAATTACTGTCTCACTCTGTGTGTTAGTATTATTTGACAATAACAGCAATAATAATAGAAAACCAACTTAAGAAACAACAGCCAGATGAAAAGCATTTTCCCTGTTTGGTTCCTGATTCAAACTAAACAACCGCAAAAAAGACAGTTTGGAAATTCAGGGAAATATGGCGATAGGCCGGCAACCCCAGGGAATCAAGGTGCATTTTGCGAGGTGTGGTGCTGGCGCTGGGCTGCATGAGAACGCACCTTTCTGCTTTTTAAGCGACGCACACTAAAGGACACAGAGGTAAAATGACAAGGTAACAGGATGTGCTTTAAATATTTCAGCAAAGAAAAAAATAAATAGGGAAAAGACAAAGCAAATGTGGCACAGTCTTGATAATTGTTGAGTCCAGGTGATGGGTACTATCCTCTCTAAACAGTTTGAAAATTTGCGCAATAAAAAAGTAAACAGATATACAAACAGGAAGATCCTTTGTTCAGAGTTCCCTTGGCTTCTAAAGCCCGCGTCATTTTGAAAAGCTCAAGAACTCACCTGAGAGTCAAACCTCCCTTTCTGGGCACTTCGATGACCGTTTTTTACACCGGAAACCTGACCATTTGGAATTACTGTAAGTCAGACTCTAAAAAAATAAATAAAAATAAATAAAAATAAAAGTGGAAATCCATACGTAATGACGGGGAAGGTGTCCAAGACAGATTTTTGAGTGGGAAAACGTGCAACAGAAGAGTGTGTCTGGACCAATCCCATTTATGCAAAACTGTTAAGGAAAATGCCCCGCCGCCCCGAGTCTATAGGCCTAAAGGGAGTCTGGAAGCTGGGACGCTGAGCATAGTTATCTTGGGGTGGGGAGGCTCTGCTTGCCTGTGCTTCTATCTTTATGCTTGTCTATATTGTATAAAATTTTATTTTTTACAATTGAATAGATAGCATTCTTAAAATCAGACAGAAGGTTATTACCATTTTGAGGAAAGAAGAAATCAGAAAAACCTATCTTTATAATAAAATTATATATATACATATATATACACATATATAACTGCTTAACAGAAAATTAAATTTCCGTTATTACCCCTGTTGCCCGTAACACTGCACATTCGCTGCCAGTGTCTGGCGAAGGTGCTAGAACAGGCCTGCTGTGAACTGAGGTGGGCATCCGGATGGTGAGTGGGAGAGAGGGTGTCGGGCTTCCTTCACTTCACCCCTTTGCTCCTGCTGTGCCACCCCCCTGCCCTCCCCCAGCGTTCTGGTGGCTCTGTCCCTCTCCTTGGAGCCTCAGCTCCAGGAAGGCTGCTCCGGAGCCCCGGCCCGCCTCCCCTCACACAGCCCCGGCGACATCATCCCAGCTTCTCCCTCAGCAGACGCCCGCCTCTGCTCCCTGTGAAGGCACCTACTATGCAGCATTTGAGACCTGAGGGCTCATTCTGCACAGGGCTCACCCACGCTACTAGAAGCGGGGATCACACCAGACGGGGGAGGCCCCCAGACTCGCTTCATGTCCCCGCTCTTCTGTCTGGTGACCCAGGGACATCATTTAATTTCCCAAGTCTTCAATATTCACAGCTGTAGAAGGGGAATAAATGAACCTAATAGTTATACACCTCTGTGGAAAATTCCATGAGATAACATAGAGAGAGAGTTGGAATATAAAAGGCATTCAGTTAGACAGTAATTACGGTTATTGATACTATACAAATATTTATTGATAATGATGAGGACAGCATTAAGGTCTTTATTATCCTTCAAAAATCACTAGGACATATTCATTCTGATATTTTCAAAAACTTCCTAAGGGAATAATCAGAAATGCGTTCAAAAATGCACGAATAAGGATGTTCACAGTGTATAGCAGTAAACGCGGGACACTATCTCCTTTGGTTTGTCATGCAGTTATTAAAGATGATAAGCTATGTTGGGTAGGAAACGTTTATGATATGTTGCCAAATTTAAAAATCCTGCTCCAGAAGAGTGGAATCTAATTTTTATTTTTAAAAAAAGGTAAATATATACGTGTGTATGTATATACACATATATTATATATTTATATCTATACATATACATACAGAGACAGAGATACAGAGAGATCCAAAAAGCCTCTAAAGAGAACCATGTCAAAAATGTTTATAGCGGTTATCTCTGGATTAAGGGATTACAGGTGACCTTTTTTGTTTCCTTCTTTCTATGTATCTGAATTTTCTAAATTCTTCTAAAAATGGCAAATATAACATGTGACATTTCCAAGTTATTTTTTAACCATTCCCCCCACCCCCACCAATATCCCTGTCTACGAGTTAATGATAAAAGGCGGTTCCCAGGCACCCAGCCCCAGGGAGCACTGGGGGCTCCAAGATCACAAAACTGCCCCCATGGACCCTTGGTGTCCATGTGCAAGAGCCTGGTGTGATTTTCACCAGTAAATGGACACGGTGGGTGAACAATTAGCCAGCTCTGGGCAGAGAAACTGCCTCCCAGGAGGCTCACACAGGAACTATGGCCTTGGGAATAAAGAAGAACCTTCTCAAATTAATTCCCAGAAGGGGGGTCAATTAGGAAACTTAGCACCTTGGAATCAGCCCCTCCTCCAGCACGTAACCTGATAGGCTAGGTTTGAGGGTCCGAGAAAAGGGATAAGCAGATGGGAAGAGAAAAGGCTGGAAGGCTGGGCCGGTTCCCTCCTGTCATTCTCCCACTCCCCTCTCCACCCCCTTACCCACTCACAGCCCGGCTCTCCCCTCTGTCTGTGGGCTTCTCCACAACCTGTGCTTCTACCTAGTTCCCACTGTACAACTGTCTTCTCCCAAAATAATCCAGTCTCTTAGGAATCTTCCAGATAGATGATATTGTAAAATGTCAGAACTGAAAACAGCATTTCACTCTTTCACTTTCTGGTTGAGGAAACTGGTTCAAAGAGATAAA
Organism: Manis pentadactyla; assembly: GCF_030020395.1. NCBI lineage: Eukaryota > Metazoa > Chordata > Mammalia > Pholidota > Manidae > Manis > Manis pentadactyla. The sequence goes on along the minus strand of NC_080026.1, from coordinate 127,926,598 downwards.
TCAGTGCGTCCAAAATTTCCCATTAGTAAGTACAGAAGCCAAGATAGAACTCAATGTTTTTACTTCTAGGCCAGGATGACTTTGTCCATTCCAGTTCCTGCCATTGGCTGAAAGAAAGCCTTGTGCCGTGCTTAAGGACATGGACTCTACGGCTGGATCTCTGAGTTCAGATTCCAGCTCTGGCACATACCACGTGTACGATCTCAGATGCCCCAGTTTTCTCATCAGGAAAATGAGGACAACAACAGTAACTACATCACAGGTCTGTATAAAGATTAAGTGAGGTAAAGCATATTTAGAACAGGGCCTGACACATGGTTAATGTTATGTAAACCTTTGCTCTTTTGAAAATTTTGTCAGCCGTTAGATGTGTCTATGGGAAGAAGTCAGAAAGGGGCAGAGATAGACCAAGGGATTCAGCAGAGAAAGCACAGGATTTTCTCAGAAAGCAGGAGTCCAGCACCTCTGTCTTCCTTGGGAATGTAGTGAGGCCCAGGCCATCCACCATTCATCCCTGAAGTATTCACTGCGCCAACAGAACAGAATTCAGAAACAGATGCTCACATATATGGTTATCCTGTTTACAGTAAAGGTGCATCTACAATACATGGAGGAAAGAGGATCCATGCATACTGCAGGGCCAACTGGCTGTCTACATGAAGAAGAAGCTAATAGTGATCCTAACCTCACACCATCTATGAAAGTAACTCTCAGATAGAATATAGACCTAAATGTGTAGGTTAAACAATGAGGCTTCTGGAAGAAAACGTAAGAGAATATCCTCATAGTGTTTAGCAGGACAGAAAAAGAAATAATCAGGAAGGAAAAGATTGATAAATTGGACTTCATTAAAACTAAGAATTTCTCCACAATTAAAAAATAGAAACAAAAAACATAGGAAATGATACTCAAAAGGAAGTAATTGCTAAGATGATTCACAGTCTTTTATCATCATTAGCATCTATTAAAATGCAGTTAACTTACTCAAAAAAGAATTTGTTTTTCAACAGACTCCATGAAGAAAGTGAGAAGACAAGCCTAAGAGACTTACATCCAGAATATATAAAGAACTCCTATAATTCAATAAGAAAAATATCAGTAGGAAAAGGGCAAAAGGCTTCAACAGGCACTTCACAAAAAAGGATGTCCAAATGGCCAATACACATTAAAAAAGGTATTTAACATAAATAACTATGGAAATGCATACTGAAACTTCACCCCACAGTTAAAAAGGAGTTCAAAAAAAGTTTTGACAAGTATGTGGAGGAACTGGAATTCTCTCCTCTGTATAAACTGGTACCAGTACACTGAAGAAAAATGTGTAGAATTTTAAAAAATGGAACATACACATAACCTTGTGACCAAGCAATTCTACTCTTACATATTTATTTAACAAAGATGTGTACTAAGGTGCTCCAAAATACAAGAATGGTCACTGCAGCATTATTCCTAGTAGCCCCCAACCGGAAACAATCTAAATATACACCCACAGTAGAAGGGATACATCCTTTAAATAATAGTCATACAATGGAATATAGATAGTAATGAGGATGCCAGAGGGAGGGGGCCAGGCAGGAAACCAGACGAACTCTGGATGATACACTCACCCCACCAGGCAGCGGCCTGACTCCCTGTCCCCAGGCAGACAATGGAGCAGAGGGGGCTGGCGGCCCTGCAATGCTGCAGGCCACGCCACTGAGGAAGGTGACCAAGGAGGCACACGCTGTCCCGGAACAGCTTCCTTTTTGCCAAAGAGCATGTCTCTGGATGTGGGAGGTTTGTCGCCTGACAGCCCTGACCAGCTGCCTTCAGTCCCCTCACCACCTTGGACATGTGCATTTCAGGGAAGCCAACAAAATTCTATGCAGAGCTCATCAAAACAAGAAGGGATGAGGCAGGCATTTGAGGGGCTTTTAGTGTATGTGTGTGTGTGTGTTAGATTCATGTACTACCATCTGTCATTACCATCCAAACAGTGATGAAGATTGGAGTGACACAAGAAACCCCTTCTGTTTGATCTGAGCCACAGTCATACCGTACCCCGAGCTGGGTAGTGCAAGTGGCAGCTTACAGTCATGAGCTCAAACCCAGGCAGGGAACCCCGGGCACACTATTCAAGTCCTCCTAGCCTCAGTTCCCTCACGTATGAATCAGGGAAGAACACCTACCTCCCTAACCCCATGTAGTCAGTGCAAATGAAATGGGATAACATAGTCTAACACAGAGCAAGCACCTGAAAGAACAGCTCACGTTTATTTGGTGTTTACTATGTGCCAGGCACTATCTTATTCATACATGTCATTTCATTTAACTCTTGCCACTAATGGTTCTAAAACCCACTTCTCTGACAGAGATTAGGCAATGTGATAATCAAATACAATGTGTTAATCTCATAATAGCAGTCACAGAGCCAGAGGGAGGATTTTAACTCAACTTTGAACTCCAGAATTGTCCCCTTCAATATGCAGGAACTGTTATTTCATTATAATCACAGTTTCATTTCCATCAACCTCTGTGATTGGAAAAACCAGTTCCTGGACACCAAGAGAGAGATGGACACAAGCGTGGGGGTCTCCTCGGTGGGCGGGAGACAGAGCCAAGTTACTTTCACTCCAGGGCAGCCCCTCCCACACAGGTCTGGCTTCCCCTCCCTCGGGAAGCACTGCAGGTTCCCTGAGATTAAGTCATCCCATCCACACCCTCAATCTCAGAGATCTGGGTGTCCTTTTGGAGGTAGATTATCATCTCTGACTCCTCCAGGAGCATTAATAAAGTCCTGTAATTATTAGATTTTAATCTTTTTTAAAAATATGAAACACATCCATTATGCACGCACACACGGACAGCTCTTGCCAAGATCCTCGTTTCTGCTTTATCATCTCCCAGCCGAACCCGCGGAGCTTCGCTCTTGGCTGGTCCTCCTCCACCTACCATATCATCTGTCCTCTTCAGACTTTGGCCTCACATTGGGGCTTGGCCCTTCCTGGGCCTCTCAGGCAGCGCAGTGCTCCACCACTGCCCACTCACCTGCTGGGGTCAGAGGCCCCCAGCTGCTGTCCCAGTTAGAAGGGACTTCGCATATCAGTCCCCTGGCGATGATACGGCCTAGTTCTCCCCGACATGACTAAATTACTGGTGATGTCATCCAGTCACCCTGTGCAGTGCTCCCATAATCAATTTCTCAAACATCCCACCTTCCCAATAAAACCAAACGTCAGCCAGCTGGCTCTCCTTTTACAGGAGACGTTCTCTGTGTGTTCAACTCCTCTCAGCTCACCTGTTATTGCAGCAATAGTTTAAGGTTGAAAGCAAGATCTAGGGCTGAAAATATTGCTTAACAAAGCAATAAGCCATGTCATCTTATGTCATCCCTGACCCCACCCCTCCTGCTGCCGGGCCTGTGGGTCCTACCTCTTAGGCATGCTCCAAGGAAAGAACAAGGGAATTTCTGCCTTTTGTTTGTTTTACCAGTGACTTAATGTTTCCCTTTATCAAATCAACACTTATGTATGTTTATTACTAGCTTCTGCCTACCTTTATTTCTGGTAACCAAATAAAAACAGCTACCCAGAGGGACTGCAGAATATCCTAGTTTGCTAGGGCTGTCCTAACCGACTGCCGCAAACTTGGTGGCTTAAAACAATAAAACTTTCTTCTCTCGCAGTTCTGGAAGCTGGAAGTACAGAGCCAAGGCGCCAGCAGGGTCACGCTCTCTCCAAAGGCTCTCGGAAAGAACCCCTCTTCGCTTCCTCCAGCTTCCAGTGGCTCCTGGTATTTATTCCCTGGCGTGTGGCTGTATCCCTCCAACCTCTGCCTCCTTCCCTCTGTATCTCTGCGTCATTTCCTCTTCTTATAAGGACATCAGCCATTGGATTCAGGGCACACACTAAACTCAGGATGATTTCCTCTCAAGATCCTTAACTGGTTACATCTGTGAAAATCCTATTTCCAAAGAAGGTCATATTCTGGGTAGATACAAATATTCAACCCACTACACAGGCTGTGGAGGGATCGGGTCCTTCCCTCCCAAGATTCTAGTCTTCCAACGCCCTGCCCTGCCTACCTGCCCCATCCTTTCCTGAAGACAGCTGCATAATTATTCTCTGGTTGGTTTTAAAATTTTTATAACTACTGAGAATGTCGTAGTTCAGTTTCAGTTGGTGTTAAAGGAGCAGCTGCTTGTCAGTCTGCCAAACTGTGAAATGGGCCAGCCATGCCACTCAGAGGTTATTGTGAGAGTAACAGAGAAGGCGAAATGAAGCCCCTGGTGCCGAGTGCCAGCCCGTGGGAGCTGCCCAGGCTGCGGTCGTTCAGCCCCCTGCCTCAAGTTCTCAGGCCCAGCATTCCCGATGAACGGATCCCATCCCTCAACAGAAGGTAGATTGATCGGAGCATGGAAATGGGATGTTAATCATACTTTACGTATCAAGTGGGGAAGAGGCAGAACACGGTAGCTCAGTGGCCGTCAGATTCTATTTCACTTCACCAGCTTCTCTGAGCCCCCACCTGGGTCATTCCCGCACTTGCTCCATCCTCTCCTGGCCCTGGCGGGCAGCCAGAGTGTTACGTCCATTCTGCAGATGAAACACTGAGGCAAGGGGTAGTTAGGCAGAAGTGGCTGGCCCAACACCTATGTCAACAATCTTCAGCATCTAGTTTCAAGCCAGGGGCCATAGTAGGAGGCTTCCAGCTGGTTCTGGGTCTGGATCGGGGTTCTGGGTTGTCAGGGGGGCCCTGAAAAAGGTAAATCACAGAATCAGATGACAGAGTCTATTCTTTCAACTGAGTGTTGTCTGCAAAGACCAAATGTGCCCTGAGTCTTAGGCTGGGTCTGACATCATCAAAATGGTGAAGTGAAATGTGGAAAGCGAAGATTTTTTTTTAAAGATGTGAGTTCAGCTTATTATCTCCTTTTTATCTTAGTCACTTCTATTTATACATAGAGACACACAGAATTAGAGTTAGAGGATGGGAACCAAGCCTTAAACGTACCACCCCACCCAGAAGAGAAATGTGATCTTTAGGGGTCCCTGAGTCCAGAAAAACCCTTGATGTCTTCTAGCTTTCAAGAGACTGAAAGTAATTGGCTTGGAGATTTTTTACGTTAGTCATTTTGAAGTCCAGGAGATTGTGTGGTGAATGAGAAGGCCCTTTCTCGCCATCTCCACCTCCACCTCTCCCAGCGGCTTCCACGGCTTCATGCTCATGAACAAGCTCCCAAGGAACTCAGAAAAACGCAGCAAGGGGGTGGGGTGGGGTGAAAGTGCCATCTGCCAGAACTTATTTCCAACCCAGAACTTGAGGAAGTCAACCAACTCTCAAAGAAGCAATCAACTCACCAAGTTGTATTTGTTTCCTGTCAGTTTTGCAGCTGCTCGTTTTGTGTGCAGAGAAATGAGGGCTTGTGTATAAACACCACAACTGAACAAGGAGCATATTTTTCCCCCCTCTCCTCTCTAAATCTGTGCCCTTCCCCTTCTCGACAGGGCTACAATTTCCTCTGGCACTTGAGACAGACATATGTTATTTTCAGTTCCACAACTTCTAGTTCTCTGTATCACCACACACATGGCCCAGGCGTTGCAAATATAAATACATGTGGGCGTCTGCATTTCAACCCCTGGACTCTAGCCACTTTTTTTTTTTTAATGCAATGTAACTCAAGTGGATCGTCATCACAGCCAAGTGGTGTGACAAAATTCCCCAGTGAAGTCGTTTTCCAAGCCCACCTTCCATCCCACCCCAAACTGTTGCCATTTGCCACCTCCACTCTCCCTCAAAATCAACAAATGCTCCAACTGGATCCAGAGGGCAAAACACTATGATGTCCTCTTATAACTCTATGGTGATGATAAAAGAGCCTAATAAATAAATACAACAATTGGGCTTTGCAAAGATAGGCCATTCCCAACAGTACTTATTGCAGCATAATAAAAACCCATGACAAGCTCCAGCTTTGTGGATACTTTGATAGTAAATAAGAGATTATTTGCAAATTCAAACGTGCTGAACAGGTTGGCACCCCTTCTAGTAGCAGTGGGTTTAGGCTGGGTGCCAAGCTGTGGAAAGAGAGGCCTTTTAATACACACCCCCTTCCAGGCACTGTCAGCTGGAGTTTATGTGTGTGGAGTTGGAGGCCTGGCAGTGCACATGAATGTAGAGACAGTGGTTGGGTTTTTCTCCCAGATCCTGAAGAATTTGCAGACACCCTAGCTCATATGAGACGATGGAGAGTAAAGTTGATGATAATAAAAGGAGCAACTTTCATTTAGTGTGTGCTCCCTACAGCCAGGCATCTAATTTCGTTTTAGTTTCATAAATCAAATTATCCCCACTTAATGGACAGGAAAACTGAGACTAAGATAAATGAGATCTTTGCCAAGATCTCGTCCCACTGAGTCCAAAACTGTGCACCCACTCCTGCCTTCTAACAACATATTTGGATCTATCAGGTGCTGTATGTGTTTCATATTAGTTGTTTAATCGCACAAACCCTATGACAATATGTATTATCAGCATTTTACAGAAGGGATAATAAAGCTCAGAGAAGTTAACTTGCTCAGGGTCACTTTGAAATAAATGAGCGGAGGTTTGAAATGAGGACCAACTCCAAAGCCTATACCCTAAAACATGAACTGACAAGCTTTCTCTATAAAGGGCCAGATAGTGATTTTAGGCTTTGCAGCTGGTCCAATCACTATCACAACTATGTGACTCTGACCCTGTGGCTTGAAAGCAGCCACAGACAAATTGTAAATGAATGAGTGTGGCTATGTTCCAGTCAAACTTAATTTGCAAAAACAGGCAGCTGGATGGACTTGACAGAAGGACGGTATTTTGCTGATGCTTGTTCTAAAACACTGTATGGACATGCCACACCCAGGCAAGGCCAGAAACTCTGGGCATTGGCCTGGAGGCACAGAACCCAAAACATGACCTTTACGTTCCCTGACCTCATCTTCCGTTACTCTTCCCTGTGCTCTCCCTGCTCCAGCCACATGGCTTCCTTGCGTCTCTCAAGCACACCTGGCATCTTACTGCCCCAGGGCCTTTGCACTCTTTGCTTGCCCTGCCTGGAGCATCCTTCCTTCCAGATCTCTTCATGGCTTATTTCCTCACCTCCTTCCATTCTTTGCTTCACTCTCAGCTTCTGGGGAGGCCTTCCCTGACTACCCTATCAAAACTCACAACCCACAGCCAGGCCAGCCTTTCTGCTTCCTCACCTGCTTTCCTTCTCTCCATGGCACTTATCGCCATCTGTCAACACTATTATTTTACCAGTTTCTTTCATTCATTTTCTGTCTGTACCCCCCACCACTAGAATGTAAGCTCTGTAAGGGCAGGCATTCTTATTTTGCCTGTTTTGGTCACGGCAATATATTCTCAGATATCCTAGAATAGTACCTGGTATAGTAAGTACTTGGTAAATATTTGTTGGATAATCAATTAGGTACTGATGGGAACTCACCCTTAGAGCGAGCAGAACTTGGCCCCAGCAGAGCTGCCCTGGAGTGTGGGTGCTTGGCTCTGGGCCTGCCCAGGGTGGCGCTGGGGACCTAGCCCCTCTCAGCAATTCAGCAATGTCTCCATTGACCATACAACGCAATGCACATTGGCGTGGTGCAGGGCGCCGTGAGGGCAGTCGTGGAGCAACAGTGAAGTTGAACCATCCCCATGTTCCTTCCCCATGCTGACCTCTGTCCGTCTGAGTGATTGTCCAATGTTTCAGGGGCCCTTTTAACTCACTCTTCCTCTAGACACGATGCTATCTTTCTAGAAGGGAAACATTCATTTGACACCCGGTTAGAGGCAAAGGATGCGACAGGAGGCCGTTTCTCAGCAGCCCCCACTAGCCCATCTCCACCAGGGACTGGGGGGAGCCATTTGGGTCTGTAACCTGACACTTTGTTTTACACATGAACTAATTTTCCATAGACACCTTCAAGCTGGGAAACATCCCAGAGGTGGACTAACCTTTAACATTAGGTGTAATTAAGGATTAGCCATGTCACATGACCCGTGAAGCACCGGAGACCAGAGATAATAAATCCCCCCCACTATGGGGCCTTTTCCATGGCAAGCATTCCCTGCAGGCAGCACTAGCCTGGAGGCCCCCGCAGTGAATGTGTAACCCCAGGTCTCAAGGGGCCTGAGCACCCGCCCATGTGACCACCGCATCCAGAGCGGGCAGGTGAGGCAAAGCGAGACAGCCAGGCAGAGACACCTTCCCCTTCACTCACGCTGTGACCACTGGTCTCTAAGAAGAAAATCCAGTCCTTGCACTGAGAGCTCCCTTCGTACCCAAGACTATGCACAGCTCTTCACATATGATGTGTCTCTGAGGTCACAACAACCTGTCACCCTCAGTTTATAGATGTGAACACAGGTTTAATGATTTGTCCAAAGTCCCCAACTAGTAAGTGACTGAACTAGAGTCTGAACTGTTGCCACAGCCCATGTGCCTAATCACAATGCTTTAGAACTTCTTAAGTCACCCTTTTGAACCAAATTTGGAGTTTGTGCATACAGGCATGAAGGGGTGGATTGAGCTATTGCTTAATCATAAGAACAAAAACAATCTCTTTCCATCCATGGTGGGCAGAGCTAATGTCTCCTTTCTCGGGGTGTGGTGTAAAACTGTAGGGGCAGGCGGGGGGTTGCTGAACCACCAGGGCTTCCCCTGCCCCCCATGCCAACCTCAGGGACTTCCCTGTCCACCAAAGCCCCCAGCCCTGACTTAGGAAATGCCCAGCGCGGTGGTGGGTGGCCTATGAGACGCCGTCCCTGCAACACCACCCTTCCTCTGGGACGGTTAACACAGGGCTAGTGTGGCTGTCCCTCAAAACATTAAGCACGGAATTACCATAGACCAGTACTTCCACTCCTAGGCATATATCCAAAAGAACTGAAACCAGGGACTCAAATATATATTTGTATTCCCAGGTTCAGAGCACCATTATTCACAACAGCCAAAAAGTGGAAATAACCCAAATATCCATTGACAGGTGAATGGTGAAAAAGAATGTGGTATATACAACCAATGGAATATTATTCAGCCTTAAAATCAAATGAAATTCTGACACATGCTGCAACATGGATGGATTTTAAAGACATTATACTAACTGAAATAAGCCAGCCACAAAACAACCAATATTGTATGACGCTTCTTAGATGAGTTTACCTAGAATAGTGAAATTCATAGAAACAGGAAATATTAGAGGTTACCAAGGATTGGGTGGAGGGAGATAGGGTGTTATTATTTCATGGGTGCAAGAATAATAAAAAAAAGTTCTGGACATGGATGGTGGTGGTGATGATTACATGACAATGTGAATGTACTTAATGTCATTGAATTGTACACTTAAAAGTGGACACAATGGTAAATTGTATGTTATGTATATTTTACCACAATTTAAACAAATAAACAAGGAGTAACTATTCCTATTCATTGGGCTGGTGGAGTTGCTATGAGCTGGAAACAACGTTCAGAGCCAGGAATATGGAGTCTGGGAGGTGCATTGCCCTCTAGTCACTGAGCTGGGCGCCCAGAGCAGCATGGCAGCCTCTCTGAGCCAAGCTTTGCCCAAGGGCCAAAGGCTTTCCAAGAGATCGGGAAGCCTTTGGTTATTTACACCTGAGTAAATTGCAGGGGCAGAATTAAACTGACCCTGGAGGATAATATATACCCCTTTTTTGCTACAACAATAGATATTTTTTCTTCTCCATTCACTCAAAAAGTGCTTTGTGGGCACCCACAATGTGTGAAACACCCTTCTAGGCACACGCACAGCGCACACAGCAAGGCACTCAGCCTCGCCGCACTCTCAGGCAGGAGCTCCAGTGCCCACTGCACACCGGGAGCAGAGATCCTGCCACTGTCACGAGGCCTCCCAGTTGCTCGTTAGCTAATGACGTAGTGCAGAGTCTCACGTAGGCCCTGTAATATCCAAATCCATATGGAGTCTTTCAACAAACCAGTATTGCAGAAGAAGACATACAAGAATTCCACCCAAAATTAAGAATAAAATAAAATAAAATAAATCTAGGGTGGAGTACCACCCAGTAGCAGAATGAACGGTCTGCTCTTCTTGCCCCAGTCAGCGTTTATATTCACATCCAGGTGCAACAAATGTCCACCCTCCCTCCCGCAGAGCACAGCCCCTTGGTCTACTATTTCCCGTGGCCACAGGTGTGGACTCAGAATTGTTACCCTTATTCCACCCACAGAACAGAAGAAAGGATCGCCTGGTTCACATCCATTTTGTGTTCCAACCAAAGGGAGAAGAAACGAGCGTAAAACTATGTGAGCAATGTGCTCACCATTTAGGGAAGTTCTCTCTGCTTTTCTTCGTTGTCATGACACCCAGCTCAGCCACCAACTTGCTGGGTGACCCTGGGTGAATCCCAAGACCCATGATGTCCTATGCGGTTACTAAAGGAGTGGACCCCAGGACCCCAAGTTCCCTTCCATCCCAGCCCTGGTGTATCCAAGAGAAGAAAGCCACCTACCCTAATGGAAATGCATGCTTCCCTTCCCTCCTTAACACCCAGCACTTCTGAATCCCTGCCTGGGAGGGACTCGCACAGGTGAGGGACTCCTACTCAGCCCGCAGGCCCACCCCATGAAGCGCTTTCTTTCACGTCTGCTAGGCAGGCCCTGGGGGGAGGGACATGTCCTCCCTCTGTGCCCAAGGTACTTGACTGTTAATGATCCTGGGGCACACTTCCCCCACCCTGTCCCCAGAGACATTTCTAGAGTTGTTTTATGAGTGAGGCTGGGGAAATCTATTAATGAGAGCGGTAATTGTTACCTTTGGGCACCAAAGGCTGATTTACAATGGTTAATGCCTCAGATTCCAAAGGCATAAATTTCAAAATTTCCACCATTCTTTTCTGGAGCAAAACATAACAGAGGGAAATTACCTATCCAGGGCTACAGATCCTTGGCTTCACAGACGGGGCCTGGGGGGTGAAGGGTTGTTTAATTAATTGTCAACATAGCATCACCGATACTTATTAGGTCATATGCACCTACACCAGTGTAAAAGCATTTGCTGGATCTCAATGGCTATTTCTTAGGAGCAAGGGATATAGAACAGGGCAATGAGACTAGGCAGCAAGTCGGCTTCTGCCTGCCCCCAGCTTCCAGGTACATGTCCTGATTGGGTTGGACATTTGGTCAAGAAGGTGGCATGGCTTCTACAGGAGCCTCTTCACCCTCAGCAGGTGGCTGTGTGTCTAGGCAGCTCAGCCATGTTCATGGAGTCTGGTCAGAAAAACAGACTTCCAAGATCATTTGGAGGGTGATTGGGTGTCTGTCAGAGGCAAGAAGGCTGACCCCATTTTCCTTCTAAATGAGGATCTGGAGGAGTTGGAAACTCGAAAAAGAATTCAGTTTTTGGGATTCATCCAGTCGGAGTTTCCAGAAACTCCTGTAAGGGCTATAAAGCCACAGTAATTTATTCCCATAAGGAAAGAGGATAAACAGCTACAACTTGAGCAGAAACACACAAGCCCTATGTCCTTGCCTGTGGTTAGAAATCTGTCTTCCCCAGACGCCCATCCCAGGCTAGAAAGTAGCCTTGCCACCAGGGCAGGTACCAGACAGCCCTGGTCCTGGCCCACAGCCTGTCCTTCCAGCTGTCCCATCAGAGACCTGGGGCTGGGACATAAAGGAGCACAGCCCCGGTGCTATGTCGAGCTGCATTACAACTCAGACAACCCCTGGGATTCCAATCATTCAACAAATATTTGCCGCGTGTCCGCTACGTGCAAAGCACAGTACAAACAGGCCTAAAGGAATTTCTGGCCTATTCTTAGGCCAGTTTTTAGTGAGCATTTAATAACAGCTCATCTCTGTCTCCTGTATGATTCTTTATGATTTTGACAACCCCTTATCATATTTGAACATCTCAACAGCCCTATAAGGTGGACGTGCTCATCTCCACTTTACAGAGGAAGAATATAACTTTCAGAGAAGCAAAGTGTTTTGCCCAAGGTCACCCAGAAAAAAACAAAACTAGGCAGAGCATATACTTGAACTCATGTTTCATGGTCACTGTAAAGGGCCTGGGGAACCTTTAACCCACTGCCCCGTGAGTGAACAAATGGAGTTCAAATGTGTCTGGACCATGTGGGTCCAAGTTCTTTTTGTTCTTGGAAGCTACCTTTGTAAATTAAAAAACAAAAAACTGTATGGGGTTGCACATGTGTGTGTGACTGGAAGGCACCCCTTTCCTGCCCAGAGTGAAAAGCCGTTATGAGATGAAAACAAGAGCTACTATCGGAATTCATTTGTGATTCTAGCATGGCCTTCGGAGCCCAGGAAGTCTGGGCTGGAGGAGGCCGTAAAGTCCTGACCCTGTGTTTCAGGAATGGAGACACTGAGCCCAGAGACGGTGCCAAGGACCCCCACTCATCAAGGGATTGCTGGCTCTGCACCCCAGGTGTCCAAGTCACTGCCCTTTTCCTGTCACCAGACAGGACGCTGTGACTGGGGAGACAAGAATCAGCACAGAGTAAAATGCCAAAATTCCTCAAAGCTCCCTTCTCTTCTCTTCTCTTCTTTTCTCATCTCTTGCTTTTTCCCTCTCCGTCAGGATAGAAGACAAAGAGGAGGCACCTGGTCCCAGAACAGCCCCTCCTCCCGAGTAGCGGGATACCTGAGGACCTCTGAGGAAGGTCCTCAGTGAGCAGAGCCTCAGGCTTCCTCCCCCAGCCCAGGCAGAGGCCCTGAACAGGAGAAGGCGCCCCTGTGAAGCAGGGAAAATGGGATAGGAGAGAGAGCCTGGGAGCAAGTGAATGATGCGCCCTGGGATTTCTGGGTCAGCAAGTCTGATGGGCAAATAGGAAATTTCTCCAAACCAAGTCCATAGGAACTTTCCAGCCTTGCATGCCTTAGAAGCTCAGATACAGAAAAAACAGAGCATGTATCTACCATATCTACATCCCACACCCACGGCAGACCTAGCTAATCAAGTGCAGCCTTCTAATCCACTGACATTGGGCAGGCAACACCAATTCGATGGAGGTGGCACATGAAAAGACAACTATTACTGCGCTGGCTGTGGGAGATCTCACTTTTGGTATGACTGTCAAACTTTCCTGTTGTAAATTAACAGCACCAATTACAGCCAATTTTGATAGAACCGCCAATCAAGGGGCCACACCTACTTCCTCCAGGATGGCTAGTCAATCAGAATACTCCATGCTCAATCCTTATAGCTCCTGACTGAGAAAGACGTGTGACCCAAGTCTGCCAATCAGAGTTTGTTTCAGAGATTAAGACAGCTGAGGGAAAAAAGAGGACCTATATATCTGTGCAGACCACTGGCCGTGAGGGAGATATAAACCTGGGGCTTGCATGGAGAATGGAGAATGAAAAGGACACTGGAGAAAGCAGAACTGACACAAGGGAGAGAAAGGCAGGTATTGGTGACAAGGGTTAAACCCTGGATCAAGTCAGTGCACCCTAAGAACTCGCCAGTTCTGTCATGCAATGAAAGTCAAATGCCATGGTCTTTGCAGGGGAATCCCATAACTCAGCTTCGTCATCCTGCAACAGAAGCCTATAATAAATCTGTCTCTTCCCCTCTCTAAGCTCTTCTTGCTTCTCTGATTGCTTTATTTCAGATAGTCTTCCCCACATGACTGCCAGTAATTCCAGGCTTCAATCCTAGTAGAGGAAATGCACTTCATTCCAATATTACCAAGAAAAATCACTAGATTCAGCCTGGGCAGATGGGACTGGGCCACCTGCTCCATCTCCAAATCACTCACCATGGCCTCCAGGGAGTGGCATGCTCTGATTGGCCAGGCCTGACCCACGTGCTGGATCAGAGTGATGTCAACCCACTCAAACCCAATGGTTTGAGAATAGAAAGACAGTTTTCTCCTAGGGGAAAAAAATGGGCTGTATTTCCCAGTGAAGGTTGAAATGAATGCTCTGCCAGTAACAACAAAACGTCATCTACAGTTGTCTCCCACCATAGATTCTATGACTTGCTTGGCAAAAGGCTTCTTGACCATGTATCTCTTTTTGCTCCACACATATTACATCATGCTCACTGACCCTTTCTGCACCTCTAAGACAAAGTCCTCCAGCCAGTGATGTACAGGCAAGTGAGTAGGCCTCAAAAGGATGCACCTGTTTCGATCCATGTTCCTGTAAATTCAGGGACACAGACAAATCCTAGTGGATGTGCTAACAAGGCAGACTTCTTCCCCAAAACACAATCCCCTGGATTCTGAAGTCATGGAGATAGCTCGATTCTCTGCCAGGAATTCCCCACCGAGCTTTGAGTAGGCTTCAATGCCTTGGCTTACTGCCATTCTTGGCAAAAGGAAGAAACCCTAACACCCAGCTATCCCTTCCCTTTCTCCATCAGGTACTTTCCAAGAACTTGTACGTCTCATACAGCCCACTTCCACAGAGGTATTTTTCATCAGACAGTGAATAAGTTGGCCTCCTTGGACCCAGAAACCCCCAAACCTCTCCTCCCTCTGTGATCCCTCCATTCCAGGGCCACCAAAGGCTAGTCCCCTCCATTCTCAGCTGAACGTTTGGCATCAACCCATGTCATTAAAGCCACAAAGAATCATCCAATGTGATAAGAAGAGCACGTAAGATATGAGGGCATTGTACCCAGAGCTATATGTTAATTGGATGGAGTGTTAATAAGTCCCTTTTTTTGTGTCTGCTTTTGGCAAAGCCATTGTCTTAAATACTTGGCAGTGTGAAACCAACAAAATTACCTTTTCCTTGTACAGACAAAAAGCACACAACTCCTCCCACCCAGGTTCCAGAAAAAAACTGCCTCCAATATCACTGGCCGGGAAAAGAGGAGGAAAAAAACTGCCTCCAATATCACTGGCTGGGAAAAGGGGAGGAAAAAAACTGCTTCCAATATCACTGGCCAGGAAAAGGGGAGGAAAAAAACTGCCTCTGATATCACTGGCTGGGAAAGGGAGAGAAATAGGAAGGCAAGGCAGTGGATCCAAACAGCCTTGCGGAAATGGTGGCCTCAGAATGGGCACATGGCCTGGGAGAGTCCCCTGGAACTGCTGGACCCTGAAGCTCCAGGGGCCCCTGTGGGAGCCTCGTGGGAATTCAAGGCTGGTTGACGGGACAAGGAGAGTGGCATGCGGGGGAGCAGAGATGAATCTGAAATCAGATGGGACTCTTGAGAAGCAGTGAGAGAAGGAAGAATCTTTGAGAAAAGCCTCAGCCAGGTTGTTTTAATAACAACTGCCATTTACAAAGTGCACTGTGTGCCGGGCTTCCCATTCAACACACACTGAGCTTATTAGCTCAGTTCATCAGTCCGCAACATAAAGACTGGGACTAACGTGGTGCTCATTTTCGAGATAAGGAAAGGAAGGTTTTGTCCTCGCTCTGGGGCACACAGCTAGTAGGGGCAGAGGTGGGTGTAGCTGGAGGCTGTGGCCACACATTGTGCCCGTGGATGAGGCTTCTCCCCATCACCTTGGCATTAGTTGTCTCTGAGGACCAGACCATTATTTTTGACATGGGACTGCTAAGGGCCTCAAAGGTTAGAAGTTCTGCTCTTTAATTACTCATCTACCTGACAAAAGTCACCTTAATTAGGAAGGCTCTCCCAAAGAAAATGCAGCCGTCAGGGGCTGGGTCATGGTGGCCCGCTGGGTGTGGATCGCCTTCCCGCTTTCCAATGCAAACAGTTACTGAGTTTTCCAGAATTTCCCCTGCAGCTTTACCTTCCCTGCCTCCTTCTCTACTATCCCATGTTTGGCTCTTTGTCCCTCATACCTGAGGAAACAACCCAATCTCTCCCAACTGGACTCTGCCTCTGCTCACCACCCCACACCCCAATCCATCGTACATTTCCTTAGCAGATCACTTTGCTGCTTTTACTCAGAAACCTTCAGTGGCTCCCCATTGCCCACGGGAAATGGCCAAACCCCTTAGCCTGGCATTCAGGACATGCACACTGCAGCCCTAACTTCCGTTCCAACCCTACTGCTCTCCCCCTCTCCAACCTGAGTTCTGCTGCTCAGGCCTCCCCCCTCCTGGAAGCCCACAGAGTGTCAAACCTCTTGTCTGGAACAGATGCTGACCTCATAGGAGCTGGACAGAGAGGCAGTTGGCAGGGCTGCTGGCAGGAGCTGGAGGGACAGCTGAGACTCCCTACACACGGACACATCTCATCCCCACTGATCTTCAGAACTCCACCCAGGGGGTAAGGCGCAGACTCTGAGGCCCACTTTGGGGATGTCAAAAGGTTGGGGAGCCAGTCCTGAGGCAAATAGGGAAACACAGGCACAGTCAGGATTTCTCCTGATACGAATGTGCGATGGCAGGAGTAAGGTTTAGGAGTGCGTCCCCCTCATGCGGTGGCGTCAGTAAAGCCAACCCCTGACCCTCTGCCCTGGCTCGCATGGCTCCTTCTTCTCCATCCCTCCCAGAGCCCAGGCTTCTGTGGCTACTCCCCGTGCCAATCTGCAAGGAGACCCCCAACATCCCCAGAGCAGTGCTGGGGGCCAGTCAAAGGCCTTCCCTGCCAGTCTCACAGCAAAGGTGTGGGCAGACAATGGCCATGGTATGCCTCACTGTCATGGACCCCCTCGGGTCACCCAGAGGGGGCTGTCTGCACTGTCCTCCTCCAAGACCCCTAAGGGTCATGTGAGCACCTGGGTGGGCCTTGCCCATGGCCTCCAACCCCTGGGAAGGCAAGCAGGGCTGGCTGCTGGCTCCTCCCTTCTGCTGTGCAGGGATGACAGCCGAATGGCAGCATGTTTGCAAGAGAAAGGAGAGCTCTGCGTTACTGGCCCAGGGGGAAGAAGATGAGGGATGCATAAGACCACCCACCTCCCAGGCATTTTAAGGCAGAAGTAAACCCATGTGCCTAATAAAAAACTAGCCTTGAGTATGACTTCATTACCCGTGAGCCCCTCTGTGAGTTGCTCTTGTCCGAACATCATCCCAGAGAAAGCATGTCCTACCATGCCACATCAACCCACCTGAGCACGGGACACCAACATCTTGTACCCTCTGGGGCAATGCCCTTGACCACATCATCTACCTCTTCCCACTCCAGACACCTCCCTCACTTCCCTTTTCTCAATCTAAACCTTGGTTCACCTTTCCTAGCCTGGTGGGAAGCCTGTCATCCTATCCTTCCCCTCTCATACCCCCACCACCTACCGCACCCAAGTCCCTAGCATACGATTTCCAAGCTGTCAAGAAAATTCTCCTCAGTAGAGAAACACTCTTACCTGTGCCTAAAAAAGATACCCATAAGCTTTCACTGTGACCATGAAAAATAGAAAATACCCTGAATGCCCATCAATAGGGGACTGCTCTGTAAAACGGGGACTGTCTGTATAGTAGAATACTATACAGCAGTTACAAGGAATGAACCAGATGTATTCAGGTCAGCAGTACAGTAATCTTTATATAAAACGTGCTCAAAGCCATGCTATGTAGGTAGGTAAGAGATTTGCATATATGTGTAGATTAAGGGTTTAAAACAATGGCCACCAACTTGCAATCTCAGGGAAGCAGGTTTTGGCATGGAGGGTCAATGATTTTAGCTTAATATTTTAATTTTCTTATTTTTTTAAAGGAGCATGTAGTCACTGAGTGATAATTTTTTAAGTGTTCTCTAGATATTCCCATCCCTTACTTCAACCAGAGAAGTTCTGCCTTTAGCTTTTACCTGTTTTACTGGGTTTATATAGAGTATCACTGGGGGCCGGGTCAGGGGTGGGGGGTGGGGAAGGTGTAGAGATTACGCTATTTTTGCAAAAGGCTTCCCTCTGGTTTTTCTCAGTGCAGCTCCTCCTGGGACCCAGACCCCACTGTGGTTCACGGGCATCATGAGCTCTGCCCCACCAGACTGGAAGCCCATGGGGTCAGGGACCAGGCTTCGTGTGATCCTTTGTGGCATCCCATCTCTGGGAAGAGAGAGGGACCCAGTCTCAGGGAAACTCTTGGTGGTGGAGAGTGTGCCTCTCACCCACAGCGCTTGCTCCAGCCAGGAGGAGGTCCAGAAAACCAGCCTGGTCCCAGCGTAGTGAGCCCAAGAACCACGGACTGCACCCTATTGACAAGAAGGGCAATCTGGGATAAAGTCAAGTCTGAATGGCAGAGGTTGACAAGCCTGGAGCTCCATAGAGAAGAGACCAGCAACAGAGCCAGAGCTGGCCAGTGAGTGACTATGGCCTGTTTACATCAAGCCTGTTGGCTGGAAGGGAAGGGTGGAAGGAATTGCCTCCCAGCATGGACCCATAGCACCCGGCATGGAGCTTTGTACACAAGAGGAATTCAATAACTGTTGGCGGAAGTTCAGTTGACCTACCATGGGGCCACCCTAGAATGAAGGTAAGCCTAGAACAAAGAGAACCTCGCATTCTTTGCTCCTGATCTATAATCACAATGATGATGAAAGCATTCCAATTTCCCTTTGATCAATATTTCTGGCATTTTGGCCCCTCTCCCGGTCATAATCACCCTCCTCCCAACTCTCCTCTTTTTACTGCGGTTCACACCAGAGGCCACCGTGTTGCCGAAGTGACAGGGAAAGACTGTGTAGACACGGTCATCATGTCAGGCTCTTCCCTTCCCCCACCTGCTACACATCCAACCCCACTGAGGTTTTGAGATCTGCCACCAGCTGTGTTTTTTGAACACACGCCTCGGAGACTTCCAAGTCCCTTGGGGGAGACCACTGTTCAAACGCCTTAGAATATAGATCATTAAAATTGTGTACGTGATGAAGGATCACCAGGGAGCCAAAAGATGCTGCTATAATTTGTATTTGAACACTGAAATGGGTAATGCAGGATATAGAAGGTGTAAAGAAGATTAGCACACCTCCAGAATCTAATTGTTTTTTTTTTTTTCAACTTAGGAAAAGTATTTCCTTTGCAATACGGGGCTTGTTGGCTAGCATGAAAAGTTTCTTCACTACCTACTGCGACCACCAAGGAAAGAGGAAGGCAATTAGATGTCTGTGTCAGCAAGCGTTCCGAAGGCAGAGGTGTCAGGAGCCAGAAAGAACATCTAATTGAGCCCCACCATTTTTGCTGCTTCCATTCCTAAGTTCCCAGGGCACATTCACTCGCTGACACTTTAAATGAGAAGCTTATCAATTGAGCCAGGGGATAGGTTAAAGTACTCATTTTCATCTCTCTCCTGTGTGCACCAGACGTTTCCGAATTCAACCTAATCTAATCCCCTTCTTTGAATGGTCATGAAGCTGAGTCCCAGAGAGTGAAGCGATGTATTCAAGATCACACAGCAGCGAAGTAGCAAGGTCTCTCCTCTCTTTGGATCCGGTACTTTCTACGATACCACTTCGAAATATTTGAGGCTTATTTCAAAACTGCCAGTCTCTTATTCCCATATTTCCCATATGTAGGAAGTTTGATTACATGCAAAAAAGCAACATTCCCAATACTATTGTCTTTGCCACTATTTCCTCAAGTGTACCAAAGCTGCTCATTTTAAAGCATGGGTTAAAGATAATCCCAAATAATTTTTAATTAAAGATCATCATTTAAAGTGTATAGTTTTGTAAGTCTAACAGTGATTAACTACATTAGGGATTTTGGTGACACACGTCACAATTAGGTGTTTTCAGTGTTGAGCCAATTAAGGGTTAACAGGCTGCAAATACCTACTTTGCACATTTTTGCTTAATGAAGTCGTAGTGGGAAACTATTCTCATTAGGCTAATTTGTCAACACAATCAAGTTACATCACCAGGATTTTTCCAGGGGCTCAGAAATGTAATACAATTTACCTTTGTATCATGGTGCCCGCCTAAGCATTCGATTACAGGCTGTTAGAATAAAACATTTTTTCATGAAAAGGAAGGAAGTTGGTAGAAAATTTTTTGGGTCTTGGTCTTAATTCTCACCTTCTAGACATAGGCATGTTTATGTCGTTTTTATTGAGCTCTCTGGGGCTTTCTGTCTGTATTTCCCTAGTAGGTTGTCATGCCGGAGAGTAAAACACACATCTGTGTACTGGTAGAGGGAAAGCGTCAGCCCCTACGATGGGCACGATGGCCGCAGGGAAAACGGCTCTCCTCCCTGAACTCATCAGCTAGACGGGGCTGTGGGTACGTCCCTCTCCAACCTGAGAAAACACCCAGCCTCCCTCCACAAGCCTTCCCCTTCCTTCTGATAAAGTTGGCTGTCATCTTGGCAGAAGAGAAAACCCTCGTTCGCACTCTATGGCTGTCCACACACTAATTAGTCCACTTAGTGGGGGAATGAATCGTTTATCATATTATCGAGCCTTTCATAGGACACAGAATATCAGTCTCCACCAGATTTTGGGTACATGGTCTTAGTTGTATTCAAAACAAGTGCTGTTTCCAATAGCAAAGGGAGTGGAAACAATCTATGTGTCCAATCGAAAGGGAGTGTGTGGTAAACCACACAATGAATAGAACATACAGAAGCCTTTTAAAAATGATTACCTGACTCAGAACTGTATTGCTGATGTGGAAACCTGTCGTGGCATGATGTTAATTGACAAGAGCATGATACAAAGCACTGTGTAAGCGATGACAACATTAATTTTTAAATGTATGTATATGTTTATGTACACTAAGAAAAGTCTGGAAGAACAAAGTCAAATCTGATGGCAGGGATTCTCTCTCAGGAGCAGGCTTATAGGTAATTTTTACTTTCTTCCTTCTGCTTTTTTCCCTGTATTGTCTGATTCTTTATGATAAGTAGCATTACTATGGTGATCAGAACAAGGCTACTTTTATTTGGAACAGGAGTGAGTGACTGCAGTAGCCTGGGAGTCAGGGTGAGAAAAAGAATCCCCAAGCCCCAAGCGAGGACATTAAGAATAAAAACAAGAAATGGGGAATCATAGTGCCCTGATTTTTTTCATCTCCAAAGTTATTTTGACTGACATTCTACTTACATGAAACAAGTTTGGATGGGAGGGATTTGATCTGGGTTTGCATTTGGTTTTAATTTAACTAAGTATCCTCCTCCAAATGTAGTCAGCACACAGCAAATGGGAAAATGACATGAAGTTCAAAAACTATTTATGTGGCTGTTTTTTACCCCATTCATTCCACCAGCTTGGAGTGAGTGCTTGCCACGTGCAAAGCTGCTTGCTCAGAATTGGGGTCACAAAGATGAATCAGGCCCTGTTGCCAAGTAGCCCACAGCCCTGCCTAAGGGTCCTATAAGCAAAAGGAGAGCTCCCACCACATGTGGGAAGGGTTAACTCTGCAGGAGGTCAGCATGGGCAACAGAGGGAGCAGAGGCTGGGCTGGCCTGCCTAGACTGGGAGGATGATGGAAGGCTTTTTGGAAGAGTTCTAAGGTGAGACCAGCAAACCCAAACTGGGCCAAGCACAGTATAGGAAAAGGGTGACACACTGTCCCCTCTTAAGGGTATAGCTGGTGACGACAGATTCTGCCAGTGCTGTGCAGTGACAAGGCTGCCCCAAACAGGGCTGGGGGAAGATGGCAGTGGGCTCCGCTGTAATTGTTAGGATAGTAAGGCTGAAACACGGGACTGAGTCTGGAGTCACTCCAAGACCTGCCCGGAAATTGCTCCCTCACACAAATCCCTGCTCTCAGATGCTTTATCTGTGTGCATCTCTCCCTCATAAAAGGAAAGCGCAGAAAAAATCTTGAGTATTTGGACTTCCTGGTAAATAGGAGGGTGCTGTACAGACTACATGGGGCCTCACCTGTCCTCCAAGTGCCCCATGGCCCATAGTAGCTGATCCTTGGCCTATTTAGCTCACAGTTTTGGAAAAGTGAAAGCTGGTAGCCTATTCTCTTTCTAGACCAGAAAACTCCCAAGTTATCAACATCTGCTTGGGAAGCATGGTCTCTGCCTGCCATTCCCAGGGTTGGGAGATGGCTCCTCACAAAATGAGAGTCCCTAGGAGCCATAATAACTACTGCAATATCTTTTGAAAACATGCATATGCCATGTGTGTTACTGACCTCATCTGGTTTAATTTAATGCTCACCTATGTCTAAGAGTTGGGTAATTATCACATCCATTTCACAGAGGAGGACACTGAAGGTTAGAGCAGTTGGTCACCTAGCCAATGTCATACATGCAGGAGGCAAGGTTTAAACCCAAATCCTTCTAAGACCAAAGCCACAGTGATGCCACACACTTCCATGCCCTACCCACCCCTGCAGGCGGCCTGAACTCCCTCCTGAGAAGTTTGGAACTTGGGATGAGCAGTGCCAAGCTGCTGTCCATCCTGTGCCCTGAAAACAATGCTACTACTGGTTCTTGGGCACTGGGAGCTCCATGATCCACATTCTGGAGCCATGTTTTTCAACTGCAATGACCACCCTTAGTTGGGTCAAGAACAGCATTTTTTAATGAAAGAATGAGATGGGATAGGTTGGGAAGGGATGGGATGGGATGGGATGGGATGGGATGGGCTGGGCTGGGCTGGGATGGGATGGGATGGGATGGGATGGGATGGGATGGGATGGATGGAAATAAGCTAGATCAGTACAATGCAAACTGCAAGTGTAAGTATTGTTTCAGGAAATTCTGTCACTTATGCACATATGTGGGCAGGGCCATGGGGAATGGCTGGCAGGTGACCTTCATGCTCCAGCCCAACCTTCACTCACCAACCCTACGCTCTGATGTAGGGCCATCTCCACAGAAAGAAAGGGCTCCTTTTCCAGTGTGCACAACAATGACCTCTTGTGCTGACCGGGGCTGTGTCTACCCAGAGGGGTGCCCTTTTTCTTATACTCACAAAGGTGCCCCATAAGCTAATGGTGCCTGGGAGAGCACGAGCTGGCTCCTGTCCATGTGTCACACCCCTGTCACTGTCCATTCCCACCTGCCCCTGCTCTGCTCTGAGAGGCCCCTGTAGTATGACCCCCTCAAATCCATCACCTTGGTTTTTTGCTCACTGGGTTTGGCCAGTGGGTGGCCCTCTGTTAGATGCTAAGGCTGGAGGAGACAGGGACTGGGTGTTCCTCATCTTGGCCTGCCAGCCCCGGGGCAGCAACAGTGCCCACTGTTGCTCACATGTGGGTGCTTCAACAGCCATTGTGTGCTTTCCTAACCCAGCCTGCACCTCTGTACGCATGGCTTCACTGAAGTCCCTTTATTTGAACCTTTGGAAGAATTCTGTTTCCTGCGGGGACCCTGACTACTGCTGAGGCAGTGTGTGTGTATGAAAGCGTGTGTGTCTGTGTGTCCTGGGTCACAAGATGAAATGTATTTCTTACTATGGGTTATAATAAAAAATAATTTAAGAACCACTGACCTAGGGGAATTCTAATGCAAAACAGCTTGGGGAATGCAGGCAGAGTGTAAGCTGGGGAAGCCAGTAGAGAGAACTTGGTAATAAAAAGCACCGGGCTGGGAGTCAGGACTGGTGGGGCAGTTTCTTTGGCCGAAATGTGGGCACTGAACTCAATGATCTATGGGCTCCAGCCAGTGCTAACTATCAAAGATTCTGTTTCAGAGACTGATTAATTTGTATGTTCTGAGACCCACATCGATGAACATCAAACATATCTTTAATCTAGGAAAACATCAAAATGACATCTACAGCTTGCTTACAGGAGTTAACAGTCCCTCCCCGGGCCTCCCCCTCAGTGGGTTCCGTTCTCTTGTACCATGGTGGCCCCCTCCGTTTGTGCCAAAGCCACATTACATCGCATGTGTCCCCTCAAATTCCCCAATTATGAGTCATTGTCTTCCCCTGGATATTTTTATAACTAACTCATGATAAAGCTGCCTTGCCAAAATTGTGAGTAAAAGCTGTTCACAGCCGCCCCTCAAAGAGGGAGGCAGGCCCGGAAGGCTGTGGATAAATCCTACAGACTCTCTTGGTGAGGCCCTGAGTCCACGTCCCGCGGGCCGCATTGAGAACGTGCCTGGGGGTAGAGGTGCCCCCACGTGCTCCCATGGCAGGTGGGGCAAAAGCCAAGCGGTTGATGGCATTCTCTGTAGGGCCTCCCCCGGGAGTCTCCGGCTTTCCCAGCCACGGTGACAGTACACCCTCCTGCTCCCCACATTGGCAAGAGAGAGCCTGCGGTTGTGACGCAGGATAGCTGTTCCGCCAAGAGGAGGGCAGTGCCCAGGAGCCTGATGTGGGCCAGGATTCCAGCAGTGTCCGGGCGCCCACGGAAGCACATGGCATAGTGAGTGACACACTTCGGCCTCAAGGGGACCTGAGCCGGTAATCCTGCACCTACCATCTCTTAGCTGTAGGGTGCTGGCCCATTCTTTACCCTCTGAGCAGCCATGTTCCCACCCACAAATCCAGGATGATAATGCCAACTACCAGGGCCCGCCACAAGAACTAAACACAGCGTTATGTGTACAGTACTTAGCACACAATGACCAGTCAATAACTTACTGTTACAAGGTGTTTGAACCTATAGGACCCAGAGTGAAACCACCTGCAACCAAATCTCAGCTCTGCCACTTACCAGCCCTGTGATGTGCGCAAGCTACTAAATCTCTCTGAACTTGCATTTTCTCATCCGTAAAAAAGGGGAAATAATGGTACCTACTTCCCACAGTGGCCCTGAAGGATAAATTAATTAAATGAGACAAGTGATAAGAGTATAATTGAATAATCCTCATACATTTTTTAAATTTGTTTAAAAATTCTTATTTGGGGAATAATTTCAGACTTACAAAATTTGCAAAAGTAGTACCAAGAATATCCATAGATATCCCAGCACCCCCAAATGTTCACATTTTCCCAACTTGCTTTATCACTCTCTCTCATATATACAAACACATATGTATAAATTCCACTTTTTTCTGAAACTTTTGAGAGTAAGGTGGAGGCATAATGTCCCTTTATCTATTAATATTTTAGCATATATTTCCTTTAAAAGACATTCTCTTATATAACCACAGTGCAATTATCAAATCAGGAAATTGACATTGATGAAATGGCATTATCGAATCCACAGACCTTACTCAGATTTCACCAGCGGTCCCCCTACTGTCCTTGTCCTGGTCAGACTCCAATCTAGGATGACACGTTCCATTTGCTTGTCATATCTCTTTAGCCTTGTTGAATCTGGAATACTCTTCAGTTTTTATATTTCATGGTCTTGACTATTGTGAACAGTAAAAGCAGTTATTTTATAGAACTTCCCTCAATTTAATTACGTGTGATGTTTTCATGGTCAGGTTTAGGTCATGCACATTTAGCATGGTGCCATGCCTTCTCAGATCATCGTTATTAGGAGGGACATGGTGTTGATTTGTCACTATCACAGGTAATGTTAACTTTGATCTTAGCTCATGTCCAGGTTTCTCAACTGTAGAGTTACGTTTTCCCCTCTGTAGTTAGTAAGCATCTGTGGAGAGAGACTTTGAAACTATGTAAGCATCCTGTTTCTCATCATAATTTCAACTAATAATTTTACCATCCGCTAATAATTCTTGCCTAAAACAATTGTAACTCTAGTAGATGCCAAGTGTTAATTTTCAATGACATCATTCTTTCTACATCTATTACTTGAAAGCTGCTGTAATGAAAAACTTCCCCCCAACTCTTTATTTATTCATTTATTTATTTCTAACATGAGCATGAATTCGCAGATTCTTATTTTGTGTCCTCTGAGCTCAAATTACTGAGGTAAGTATACAAGTTTGCAGGGGCTGGTCCAGGCGATAGCCAAGATCCACAGGGATGCAAGTACATTTTCTTCTACCATCAAAAATGCTTACTTCTAGTCATGGCGAAAACCACTATTAAGTAAGCATTTGCCGTGTTAAGGGTACACACTAAGCATTTTACTCATGGTGACCCTATTAAGCAAGTCTCATTATTTTAGATGAGGAAACTGATGCTTGGAAGAAGTTAACAATATACCAAATCAACACTAACTGCAGGAGTCAGGATTTGAACACAGTCTGTCTCCTGAGTCCTGGTTCTTATCCACTTTCACGTGGGAACTTCATAAAGAGATGGTCCTGGCTTGGCTCAGTTTCCAGGATGGCTCCTCACACCATCAACCACAAGGATCTCAGAAGATCGGATGCCCCACACTGGATATGGGGACCTTGCTATTCTCAATGACTTCCAAGGGTGTC
The DNA here is from genome assembly GCF_030020395.1 of Manis pentadactyla. NCBI lineage: Eukaryota > Metazoa > Chordata > Mammalia > Pholidota > Manidae > Manis > Manis pentadactyla. The sequence goes on along the minus strand of NC_080026.1, from coordinate 127,900,522 downwards.
TTGGCTTCTTAGAACGTCAGCGTTCAGAGACCTCTGAGATCCTGCCCCCCAGCCCTCTCCCTTGACAGAAAGAGAAGTGACCCAAGAGAGAGAAGGTCACTTGCCTGGGGTCTCACAGCATGGTCAAGGGGTCCAGTGACACCGTCAAAACCGAAGCAGAGCACAGAAGCAGCACTGCCCCCAAAAGCATGTCTGCTGTGACCAAGGGCCACAGCAGTGAACTGGAGCCCCTGCCAGAGGCCCTCAGCCCTAGCTGTCCTGGTCTGGCCAGGCTCCCTGCCCACAGTATCCCAGTGTCTGCCCACCCCTTTGGCCTGCCCATGTCCTGCTTCCTCCTAGCCACCAGCTCAGGGCACAACGTGGGTCCTGTTCATAGCCATGTCTAACCGCAGAGGACCAGTTTGACCTAAACTGGTTCAAACTGGCTCTTTGTTGGCAAAATAGACATAACATAAAATTTACCACTTTTCCCATTTTACGTGTACAGTTCAGTGGCATTCAGTGCATTTGCACTGTTGTGCAACCATTACCACCCTCCATCTGAATTTTCTCACCATCCTAAACTGGCACTCTGTGCCCATTAAACAATCATTCCCATCCCCTCCTCCCCAACCCCTAACCTCCTGTATCTGTGAACTTGACTGGTCTAGGTACCTAATATCAATGGAATCCTGCAGTATTTGTCTTTCTGTGTCTGGCTTATTTCTTTTAGCACAATGTCTTCCAAGTTCATCCATGCGGTAGCATACGCCAGAATTTCATTTCTTCCTAAGGCTGAGTAATATTCCAGTGTATGCACATACCACCTTTGGTTTATCTGTTCACTGTTGATGGACATTTGGGCTGTTTTGGGGCTACCTGTGAATAGTGCTACTATGAACATGGGTTTACAACTGTCTGCTTAAGTCCCTGATTTCAATTCTCTGGGATATATACCCAGAGGTGGAACTGCAGGCTCATATGGTAATTCTATGTTTAATTTTGAGGAACTGCCATATTGTTTTCTGGGACCAAATGGTTTTGAACACACCAGTGCCCAAGAATATTCCCTCTCCTCCCCACATCCCCAGCTCCCCACCTCAGGTCTACTCTCTGCTTTATTTCAGACGTCAGAGCCTTGGAGTAGACAATAATAATGAGTATCAGTTTTAGCCTCAAGGGACTGAGAGAGCCTCTGAAAACACCACTCTGCCAGAAAGGCCTCCAAATAAGGACCCCAACTGCCACACATTTTAGGGAATGGAACTGTGACTCTCAGTACCACCCAGTGGTGACTTCCATTGTGGATAGGGACAGATCCTTCACCCCAGTGAGGATGCAAACGGCTATGGTTCTCCACCTCTGCAGAGCTGAAAGGGATGATGGAAAAAGCACACAAGAGGCGCATCCATAAAAATATAAGTGTCTGCTCTGTCCCTCTGTCTAATTATGATCCAGCATCTCCATGCCCCCTGGGGACTGGGGACTTGTTTATTCGAGCTGATATATCTATTATTACTCTTTAGGTGGTTAGAAGAATCATTTGCAGCATTCATTAACAAGTATCACCTTATGGATTACTAAACAGCAGCTCTGCTTTAGCTAATGAGCCCCAATAGTGTAATACTTTACATATTTTGTAGTGAGACAATTAAGCAATGTCTTGCTTTTATAGCAGACCTTAAAATAAGTCATCTGGAATACAAGGAGGAGACAGAGGCAGTGGCCCCTGCAGTGTGCTGTGGGTGGAACTGGGGAAGTTCATCTCCACCCAATCTCTTGTTACACACATGTGCACATACCCAGTCTAGACAAATGAGAGTTTGCAAAGCTTTTATACCCAATTTCCCAGCTGCTTCATTACAGAGTACTTGAGTAATACGTGTATGGCTTACATTTGGACAAGGGAAGAAAGAAGGGAAAGAGAGGAGATGAGAAGAATTGAGCTGGGTTTGTCTTTATAAGCAGGGAGGGATGAAAAATGGTAGTACAGATTGAAGGTCTACCTATGCCAGGCATTCATATCCACCCCTCATTTAATTTTCATGAAACCCTGCAAGGTAGGTATTTGTATCCCCATCATACAGATAAGGAAGCAGACACTTGGAGAGATTTGCTTGCTCAAGGCCATGTAACTTGTGAGTGGCTGTGCCAGGACTAAAAACCAGGTCTGCAGGAGTCCAAGGCCAGTCCTCCCAGGACTCTGTCAAGGGCAGAGGCAGAATTCCCATCACCTCTGATTATCTGCTGGTTTTAAATGCTCCTGCCTTCCTCTGGGTGCTGGGCTAACCTCCACAGCACACTGCCCTCCTGCACTGATGTGGACAAAAGGACAGACAGCCTCCTTCCTGTAGCCAGATGCCTCTTTCACAAGTTCCCCCTATTCTGTCCAGGAGTTGCATTTGGCACGTTCCCCATTAACCAGTCAGAAAGATGTCACTAACAATGAGTTTATGAGTTTAGCTGCCAGATAAATAATGTTACCTCTGCCCTGCAAAGCTAGGAGTAAGGAACTAGAGAGTTCCAGACGTGGTCCTACATCCAGTAAAGAGGAGACTTACATGATGAGAGCTTTTACCATAAACCACCACACCACCCGCCCAGACCTCAGGTCTACTGCTCCACATTCCCCTCCAAGCACAACTCACTTCACAGGGCGGCAGAAGGGACATGTGTGAGCCTCTGCTCTGCTCATGGGCCACTGCCAGCTACAAGCTTCCAGGCAGCAGGAGCACCCAGGAATTCAAGCTTCCTGAAGGGCACAGCATCCCCCCTGCCCCCCACCCTGGGAAAAGAAGACAGGTCCTTCTCTTTTGCCTTCAAGCACAAGTCTCCAGCCACTGAAGGAGTCTCATGGCCACTTCCCTAAGTGGGGACATCACCCCCAAGGCTGGTCCTGGTCCTGTTTACCCTAATGATTCTCTAGGGGCTGCAGCCGGCCTTCTAATACTGCCAGCTGCCTGCCAAGAGAGAGACACATTGGATGAGGCCAGCAGGACAAGCCTTCCCAGGCTACGTTTAAAAACTCCTACTCGAGGAATAAAAATATAATCCGCCATACAGTGGAATACTATGTAGCTATAAACAAACGAATAAAGAAGCCAAGTGTCTCTGAACAGAAATGGAAAGGCCTCCAAGATATATTCTGAAGTGAAGAAAATGTTAGGGTAATTTATTGCCTTTTATATAAAAGGGGGAAATCAGAACCTTTTGCCGCCTTTGCTTGTATCTGCCATTTACTCCCTGAATTATGTACATAAGGTATCAAAAGGAGTGATCACCTCTTCTGCAAGTGACTTCTACAGGGAGGGCTGAGTGTCCGGAGGACAAAGTCAATACACATTTCACTGGAAGCACTTTGGAGTATTGAGCCATGTCAAGGAATCAACTATTCAAATAACATTACATTTAAAAACTCACCAACACCCAGGAGGGGGCCGAACAGAATTCACAACAAGTGGGATTCCCAGGCCACCTCCTGTCCTCTTTGGCGCCAGTGCAGAACAGCCTGCACATGACAGATGCCAAACAAACCTTCCTGATGGTGAGAGTCGATCCACCATGGTGGGGTTGCTGAGAAGTAAACTGGAACCCAGTCCTTTGGCCACTTTTGATGGGGGCTTATTGGCTTCTGAGTTGGGATATGGGGAAGGTAGGGCTGCTGCCAGAAAAGTCCCATTCCAGTCTGTCTTCAACTGATCGCTCCTAAGCCACATCTCCTCAACAACCAGGTAGGTTCCCAAAGCCACTTCTAACTTTCTCCAGCTATGAACTCCTCCTTATGCCCAGACTGAAAAGCATTGACCTTCAAGGTTCTGCCCACGCGGCCCACCTGACCCCTCTCGGGAGCCTTCCCTAAATGGGCCCATCCCAAAGTTCTTTCTGGATGCTTGTCTCTTGTTGCTACTGCCAGACTGTGGGGTCTCTGCAGGCAGGGACCCTGTGTGATATTAGGCATTTCTGCCTCCCCCACATTCGGTGTGCATAGGATGATTCAAGGGGTGCCTGCCGGATGAATGTTCACACCTTCAGAATAAGCAGCTGTTCTCTTTTGCCTTCAAAGCACGAGTCTCCAGCCACTGAAGGCATGTCATGGGCGCTTCCCTGAGTGGAGACATCATTCCTAAGGCCAGTCCTGGTCCTATTTACCCTAGTGGTTCTCTCAGGAATAAACTCACTGTTTTTCCAAACTATCTTTGCCTAGGTTTATTAGTTAGATTTTGATGCATAACAAACCACCCCAAAAATGTAGCAGCTTAGAACAACAAATGTGCTAGTTCTCATGATTCCACGGGTTGGCTGGTAGGTCCGGCTGGGCACCTCAGCTGGGAGCCAGATGGTCTGGGATAGCCTCCCACGTCTGAGACTCCTGGGATGACTGGAGCCTCTAACTCCGTGGTCTTTCTTCCTCAAGGAGGCTAACCCAGCTTTTCCACAAAATAACAGGTGAGATCCCAGCAGCAAGAGGATCCAAGCCCAGTGCACATGCACTTTTTAAGACTTGGCTCAGCTCACACCACATTTCCTAATGTCTACTGGCCAAGGCAAGTCATGCGGCTAAGCCCAGTCATTCTGGAAAGGGGCCACACAAGATCATTGACATAGGGGGCATTAGGTTCACTGGGGGCTCTTACTCCAATAACCTACCACACTAAGTAACTCAAAACAGACTTGACGGAGCCCACATTCCAAACACCCCCTGGGAAGCAAAGCACTGGAGACCACCAGGGCAGCCAGGGAGACCAAGAAGCAGCTAGCTGAGAGCTGTCAGGCCTAGGCGGAGTCCTGAGGAAGGAGCTGGAACAACCTACCCACAGGACACCTCCCGCACACACGAGCTTCCACCTCTGCATTAGTCGGTTACTGACACATAACACGGCGTAACCTCGATATACCAATGACGTACAACAAATACTTGTTTTTCTTGTTTGCAGGTCTGTGACTCAACTGGGGTTGATCTCATCCACATGTCACCTTCTGGGGTTTAATTGAAAGGGCAGTGGCTACCCAGGGCACACACATCTCATAAAAATAGCAGGTGCACAGAGAAAGAGAAAGGGCAGCTGCACGGGGCTCTCTTCACATCTCGATCCCCTTTCACATCCCATTGGTGAACATCCCATTGACCAAAGCAAGTCCCATGGCTAAGCCCAAAGTCAAAGGGCAGGGGCTTAGCCCCGACAACCGTGATGCCACGACAAGCGTATGGACAGGAAATACTCTAGATAGAAGTGGAGCATTGTATTCAACTTTTCAGTCCACTACAACCCCCTCACCTTTCTCTTACCTCATCCCTCCACCCCTTTCCATTTCCACACCCCAAGCCCAGTCACTTCAAAGCTGTACGTAGCAAGCAAGTCAGCCAGCCTTGCCCTGCCAGGTGACCAGCACTTTCCCTGACACTTCTCAATGCTCAGGTCCACAGTAGATGACATGGCTAGAAAGATGACATGGGAAAAAGGTTCCATCTTCCCACAGAAGGGAGAGCCCTGAGGCCATGGAGCTGCCTTTGTCACAGTAGAAGTGTCCAATGTGGGACACGTCTCCTTATTTCTGGTGTCCCAAATCACCAGTACCTTATAATCAGGGCTGAAAACAGGGCACTGGATGAGCTCCCTGTCTGATAGAGACTTGTGTCTGGGACGTATTTTTATCATTAAACTCCTAACAGTTAAAACATAGAACACTTTTGAGGTGACTGAGCAGAACTTCCTCAGGAAACACACTGATTTCAACCACCTAGAGAGAGCAGATGCCCTGATCTTCTTTTTATCTTGCTGAACACCTTTACTGATTTGTTAGCTTCTCCTAACACATGTAAGGGGAAATCCCATTCATGTGTTCATGGAGCTTCCCAAGACTCAAGGAATTGAGGGTGAAAGGAGGATAGAAAACAAGATTTTTAGGGTGCACCTGCTAAGTGCCAGGAACTGCACCAGAAGATTCAGGCATGCAAACAACGACAAGGCGTGGTCCTTGCCCACACAGAGCACACACACAGGAGCATCGTAAGGAGGAGGAGACAGTTCTTGATGCAGACGTCAAATCCTACAAGAGTTTAAGGAAAGAGAAGTGTCTCTTGGTTGGTGTATAAGGACACTAAGATGAGGAAAGGTGCTGTGAGAGGAGATAGAAGCCAAATGAGAACTCAGTTCTCCTGGATTTGGGTTCCAGGTATGTCCATGCCATCCTAATGCCTCCCCTCCCTCACTGATAGCTTTCCAGGGATGTCTTGCTTAGCCTTGTCCAAGGTTACAAAGGTGGAAATGGATTAGAATGAACTCCACAATGACTGTCAAAGTCTAGTTTCTTGACAGGCTTTACCACTTTGCAGTCATTTAATCCCCAGCAAATTACTCTGAAGGAGCCTGATTATTTTCATCTGTAGAAAGCATGCAAAATTCAGAGAATACCAGAACTGTAAGAGATCTTGCAGGCCATCTAGTCCAACCAGCCACAGAGACTTGAATCCTTTCCCAGTGGGGGAGATGTAGCCTATGCTTGAACACTTCTGCCAACAGAGAACTCGCCTCTCTTGGGGGAAGCGTTTGTCACCTTTGGACGGTTCTGCTGGGAAGGCTGTACTTACAGTGAGCTGAAATTTATCTCTTCGCCTACTCCACTTGTAGAGCTTTGATCTCTCCCTTTGCAACAGGCAGAACCCACCAGCTTTCTCTTCCTTGGGACAGGTCTTTCTTCATCCGATGACTTGATTCGCGGAGCCCCTGAGCCTTCTCTTCTGCCTGTCAGACCCCCCCCCGTTCCTCCATCACTTCTCACATGACCTGGTTTCAAGTCCCTTCAGCAACTTGATCTCTCTTCTCTGGACAGGATTCCACTTCTTTTCACAGCTCCAAAAGCCAAGGATGGAAGCCACTGGTGAGCTCAAACTAGCCCAGAGCAAGGAAATCCTCCCCCTTCCCAGCAACAGCATTTCTATCCCCACAGAAAAAAATTGGAGCAGCATTTCCTCCCAGACATTAGGCTTAGACTGGACTTCCATTCAGCCAACTAGGTCTGTTTCACACTTGTCAGTAAGCCACACTCCCCCGGTTTCTCGTTAGGTGGTTGCATCTGGATTAATCCAGACACTGAATCTTACACACATCTTTGTTATTTTTCAACTGTCTTGATTCAAATCTCTGCTCTGAACACCAGGATCCATTCGTGTCATTTAGAGTTTATTTGTTTTTCCGTCGATGTTACTTGCACGGCAGTGGCTCTGCTTCACAGTTTCAGAGCCTGCTGAAGCCTGAAAGAGCTGGGCCAACACTCTCTTTTACTTGCCTATTTATTTCTGTTTTCTTTGTATGCATTTTTAATTGCAAAAAAACAGAGCAAAAGTTATGAATAGACATTTCACAAAGAGGATCTACTTGGCCAAAATAATGCCTGGAAGTGCCACTAACTTGAGACTATGAAACCAACAAAAGAATTTGCCAAGAAGAATTGGCTGAACCAGTCCTTGCAGTGAAAATTCCAGGCATGATACAACTCAGTTACCTTCAATATGATTGTAGCCACACACTATGAATGATCTGCAGGGGATACTGACACTTCCAATCTCCCCTCTCCCTGGGCCCAGGAATAGCTAAGCAAGGAGCACATTATGAAGGTTAGAAACAAAGCTGTGAGAGATCCAGATCTGGCCTCTAGCTCCAACTCCACCACTGAGTGGTTGAGACCTTGAGCAAGTTATTTACTGTCTGAACCTCAGTTTCCCCATCCATAAAATGGGGATAAGACCACCTGCCCCACAGGGCAGTCATAAAAGTTTCCACAAAATCAAGTATCACTCGGCACATGATGCAATCAATAAGTGGCTGGTGTTGCTACTATTGTTAATCTATCTGACTTTCACTTGAGATATTCTGTTAGTCTTCTCATGTGCAGTGTCCCTTACCATTCTGTGCTCGAAGGCTGGGTCAACACTGGGCTGTTTGCTCTCAGTCTAGTCTACATCTTTTGCCTGCTCTATATCACAGCAGGGATGACCCAACAGGCTACATTTCCCAGACTCCTGTGTCAGCCAATGGCAGACACCAGTAAGAGACTGGAGGGTGGGGAAAAGGAAGAAGCTAGGGTATTTCTCCTCCAGCGTCTGTCTGGGTGTCTTCTGTAGCAGCAGTAATTCCATAGCTCCAGCTTTTGCTGAACAGGACTGCCTGATTCCAGATCACAGCAGGCTCCAGTAACACTGTCTATCCCCTTTGCTTCTCCAGCTTCGAGTGGGAGTGGCTCCTGTCCTGATTAATCCCTGAGTTACTTCACCAAACCCTGTTTGTCATCTAGGCTGCTCCATATCACCTGTGTAACAAATTCCCTGTATTACATTCCCGCCATTATAAATACCTGACATGGTTTCTATTTTCCTGGTCAGCCTCTGACTATACAGATGGTTGGTCACCTGGTACTCAAGACCCTTGGGATTTGCAGAACATTAATTTTCATTGCCTACATGCTTGTTCTGAGTCCACTATATGTACCAATTCTTTATCAACTGCTTTGTTGAAGCAGCTTTGAATCCCTCCAATCCTTTCAGCAAAATACCTGCAGCTAATTACTTATTACCCAAGGGATAGCTTCTTTCTGTGTTCAAGGTTTTATGGCCAGATGTCTGGCTGGGCATTTGTTTCTGGGGTTCATCTCTGGTGTAGGAATGGGAGGAATATGTTTTATCTCTTTAGTTGAGAAGAGTAACTTCCTAGTTAGGATCAGTTAGTAGTGGATTTTTTCTTTCCATTGGAAAGAACCTTGGAAACCAGGTCCTTCCCTGTAATATACACACACCTCTCCACCCTGCCCATGCCACCCCACACCCACCACACATGGCAGCTCACACACAACGTGGTTCAGGCTTAATTTGTATGGCACTGGGCACTATGGAGGACACATGGGTTTGTCAGATAAAGGTCCCCCCCTCCAGAATCAGCTACGTAATTTGCAGGGTCCAGTGTGCAATGGATAAGCAGGGCACCTTCTTCAAACAATGTCAAGACAACAACATCAGTGTGTGAAACCAAACACACAGGTTCCTGCCCATGAAGCCAGCTCTTCCCCACCTCCCCAGCACAGTGCATGGGATTACAGCCTGCTTTAGGGAGACCAGATTCAAGCACCTCGGACAGTGACAAATGAGAGGGCATAAATGGCCCCGTGTGGCTGTGCGTGGTCCCAGAAGGCAACTATTCCAGAGAGAAAGGACTTCTTCTGACCACATGGGCATCATGCAGGGAGGACCAGAAGGGAGGAAGGAGTGAGGTGTGCTTACCCTAAAATGCAACCAAGGCAAGCAAACCATTTTTACCAAATAATCAAGTTGTGAGCTCTATCTCTATGCCACACCCACCTTGCCCACCCGACAAGCACTATTTTAATCCCCAAGGCTTCCACAGCTGTCATGTTCTTCACGTGCCTTAGGCACATGACTTTGTCGAAAGAAGCCATCAAAGACCTAACCAAGCTAAGAGGAAGGGAGGATCCTTTAGCTTTGGCCATGATATCATTTGACTATTGAGCATATCAATTAATTACACCCATACCTGCAGAGAGAGAGAGATCTCTGCAGAGAGACACAGAAATTGACAGATCTACAAGCCACAGAAAGTCATGGAAAAGACCCAGACCCTGGAAACAGACCCAGCTGAGGACTGGCATATAAGTAGGGGAGCCACAGATAGAGCCTAGATGACGGAGGAGACCTGTATTTGAATTACATACAGCTCTGCCACCTGCTACATCATCTTGGGATAAAAGATTTCATGTCTTGATCCTCAGTTTCATCATCTGCAAAACTGGGATGACATCTATCTTATTTGAGGATTAAAGTTAATGTATGTAAAAAAGCCTGGCCTAGAGCATGTGCAGTAATCAGTTCTCAAAAATGATAGTTTGTATATATGGCTACATCTGTTTGTACACATATTGATATAAATCTGTGATGTATGTATAGTTAACATAACTGTGTTCTCCTATGGCTCTATGTCATCATATAACCATTGATCAACTTTTTTCAACCTCCCCCAACAAAATCAGCTCTGCAGGGTGTTCTTTCCCTGCCCTGGGGATAAAATCTCAGGTAGATCCCCTCACTTTTCTGGTCACTCTTGGATAATAGTCTGATGGTCACTTTTCATCCCAAGCGCAATCTCCGTTCAGTAATTAAAATGTCAGGCTCAGGGTTATAAATACCTACTCCTATCCTCAGCCCCCGTAGATCCCCCTCCCTGCCCTTGCTCAGGCCAGCTTACCTGGGGGGCCTGCCGCAGGCACCGATGGCAGGGTGGCCTCCCCATCTCCCCGCCTTGCACGGCTCCTCCCCAGCACCATGAGCCCCCCTAGTGCAGAGGGAGGAAGGGAAGAGGACTGCCGTGTACAGATGGAACCTCGCGCTGCTGGCTGTGTGGTTGCTCGCAGCTCTCTCTTCCTCTTGAGGGGGAGGATGCTTTTTCTGGGTTTTTCTGAGACTCCTCCACTGGGAACTTTCCTGCTACTTAGGACATCCCATCCCCTGGGCTTTCAAAGGTCCTCCACTCGGATGTTCACTTTGCCGTGCTGGCCAACAGCGGGTCCCCTTGTTCCACGTGATGGCTTATAGGGACATTCATGCACCTAGGCCCCCAGTTCTAGGGGACATGCATCAAGCTTTCTGAGTGGTCCCCTGAGCCTATCTCCTTTAGCTGGAAGTGAGGAGGAAATACCACCTCCCAGGGCAGCCATGGCAGAAGGGCAGAGGCAGAAAAGGGGAACTGCACCACATTCATATCACTCCCTTAAAGAAATGCTCTGTCCTGGCCTCTTTATTTTAATCCTTTTGCAAGTCCCAGTGGGTTCTAGCATCCTATTATATGTAACTGAATACCTGGATATAGAATTATACAGAGAAGCTTCATAAATGTCACCAGTGACTAAAACTTGAAAAAATCAAATGGTAAGGGAAAATAATCTGGGAAGATAATTTAGAAGTATATCTTTTGTACACTATGCAGTGCCGTTCATTTATCTCACAGTTTTTGAGCACTTGCTGTACTGGGCTAGACTCTGGCCATCCAGTGATCCCTCCTGGTCCAGGAGACGCCCATGAACAGACAACCAACAGGAAGAAGCAAGACACAAAACTCAAAAGGGAGAATCAGGCTAAGTACATGAGCTATACTCCAAGCTAAGAAGTTGGCATTTTGCCCCTAATCACATGGTGTTACCATGCTGCATCCCTGACCTCTGAGAGCCTGAGTAGGCAGGCATGGGGAAGAGATGTCTGTGAGCTATTTTCAGCAATTCTAGAACCTTAGCAGGAATCATACATTTACGCAAAGTAAATCTGCATAGGGCAGTAAGACATTGTGTTTCTTATGCTTCGAGCTGAAATTTTATTAGTACTTCTTACCTCCTGCTAATCAACAATTCTGATTGGCAGCCATGTGGTTTTGATTATTTGTAAATGGAGACATGAATTAATTCCTAAGTCATGGAGTTCGGTCCACACATGGCTCCCTGAAGAAAATTATTGAAAGAGAGTACCACGGGAGAGGTTTTAAGCCAGGGAGTGAACAGATCAGAGCTGTTTTTTTAGGACCATCTCCACAGGTGCAGTGGGGGAAACGGAGTGAAGGAGCCAAGAATGGAGACAGAAAACCTGTGAGGCAGCTGCTGCAGTTACCTGGGAAAGGTTAGTGAGGGACCCAGGTGGACCCTAATGCGCCATCTGCCCAACCACCCATCCATCCATCCATCCAACAAATTCCTTGAGCAGCTACATGCCAAGCTCTGCACCATGCTGGGGATTCAGCAGGGACGAGCTGCAGAGACAGAGCCTCCTCTTACCAAGCAGGCCACCCCCAAGGCAGTGGCTGCTAAACCCTCACATAAATGTATGTGCAGTGAAGACAAAGCCCAGGATGCTAGGACAGTAGAGAAGGTCTTGATCGTGATCATATTATTGTGTTCTTAAGCCCTTAGGCAATCAATGACGTGCTGGAGAATGCCTCAGCCATCACCAGAAAATCTATGGCTCTACCACAGAATGAGAAGGTACTGTGTTTGCCCCAGCACCCTGCCCGGCCCCACAGTGAGAAGGCTCCAGCACAGGTAAGTGTCATTAAGGGTTCATTGAGGGCATGAATGAATAGACCACCTCTAACCGACACTGGCATTTTATCTACTTAATAGGTGCTTATGCAATACTAATTTACCATGTGCCAGACACCGCGCTAAGTGCGCTACAAATATTAATGCATAACAACCCTTAAGCAGTAAATATTATGACTAACTCCACTTTACAGATCTTGAAACCAAGGCTTAGATAGCTTAAGTCTGGCTCTAGGGTCTGTCTACACCAGTGGCTCTCAAAGTGTTGTCCCCACACCAGCAGTGTTCGCATCACCTGGGAGTGTGTTGGAAATGCAAATTGTCAGGCCCAGGTAAGAAGATCAGCCCTGTTTCTAACAAGCCCTCCTGCTGACTCTGCCATCTGCCATAGTTTGAGAAGCATTAGGCCACACCTGCCAGATTTATCCAATCATATGAACTGCCGGTGGTCTTGTTAAAACTATAGCTTCTTAACACCTCCACCCCAGCCTACTAAATCGGATTGGGAAGGGACCTTGGAATCTGTGTTTTTTAAAATAAATTCCCCCATCAGGCAGGTTTTGGAAACATTCATCCAGGCTGTTCACATGTTAACACTGTCCTGGAAAGAAAACAAAGACGAGACTTCCCAAAGAGGGTGAGTGCAGGTGGGCAGGTGGATGGGCGTGTCCGGTGGATGGCAGGTTTATCTTTCCTGAAAGTCTGGTCAAACACTACACCTGTTCCATCCCAGAGTGAGTGGACAGCAGGTCGCAGGCTAAGTCACAGGTATGGGTCTCCCTGGCCTGACCTGGGGTGTGTATTTGTGGGTAAAATGAAGGTTCCTGTGGCCAGGAGTCTCACTACACACATATGGGCAATGCGTTGTTATTGACTTTATATAAAGAGCCCTGCCCGGTGCCCTGGGTGACTCGGTGACTCAGTGACAGTGGCATGGCTGCAAGGCTGCAGGAGAGCAGAGCAGAGGCTGGAGTAGTGGCAACACCAAGGACAGAGGCCCAGAGGACGGCTGTGTGGGCAGAGAGCCCAGAGGCAGAGCCCAGCTCACTGCATGCAGACTCACTCTGAGTAGACAGGATTCTAGTGATTGACCTGCCACTGTGGAAATAAAGTTGTGTATAACCCTTTCACCCCAAGAACGTTCTACTGTCATTTCTGTGGTCACATTAAATCCATAGTGAACTTGCCCAGGGCTGAAACCCATTGGCAAGACAGTATTGTTCACAACTTCCGAATCTGGAGAGCAGATCCCATCTCCGGCAGGAATGTTAATGCCGCCTCAGTCAGATACCTGCAGATCAGCCTTAGATGCCCACCGCTCCAGGCAAAAGTGCCTTTATGGCTCTCTCTTTGAGAAGCATAGATCATCCTTGCCAGGGACTTCCTCTAATAAATACCTTTGTCATCTTGACTAAAGAAGCTGTTGACCTGAAACACCTCAGGCTGAACTATCACCTCTGCCTCCCTCTCCATAGACACCTGGCCTGTTGCAGTGTTGGGTGCACGGGAGGCCAGGGCAGGACTGAATCACTTAAGAACAGTGTCATTTCCCATCCTCCTTCAAACCTACAGTAAAGGGCGGATCCTCAGAGCTCAGGCTTTCGAGTCAGAACGCTTGAGTTAAAATCCTGAATTTGATCACTCACTAGCTATTATGTGAAAGTCAGTGAACCCATCTGTGTAATAAAGCCAGAAGACTCTCTAAGCATCCAAAATTGTTATGAGAGGATAAATGAACTAATGCTTGTAGAGAGTACTTAACATAGTGCCTGGCACAGAGTAAGTGCTTAATAAACACTAACCACTCTAACCGCAGTTCTCTGAACCATTATTTCGGTTTTCACAGACTAAAGCTGTGTCTCTCCAACTAAACTGAAGGTTCTTAAGGATCTTCTAGAACCTGCTTTATTCACCTTTCAGCCCCTTCAGTGCCTATGAAGGCCCAGCACCTAGGATGTCTTCAGGAAATCCAGATGGCCTTAGATGGCATTGAAAGCAGGAAGGTTTCCTTCCTTTATCTTTTCTACTCAAAAATTGGATGAACCAGTGATAAAATGCCAGGTGGGAACAAGCCAAAGGCCAATCAACAGTTGTCTGTAGACCCCAGATCCCTCATAAAAGGTTCTCTAGAACTTGCCTTCACCTGGGGGAAGCTGCCTAGTCCAAGCTTACACCCCTCCCTGGTCCAGCAACCAGCCAATGCAGAGTACAGAGACCCCGTCCCTTGACCTTGGATTTGGACATCGTTGAAGGGCCAGCCCACCTTCAGTGGTCCCCATGGGATCAGTCCGGGGCCCTATCACAATTGCATGGAAACCCAATTTCGTTCTGCCTAATCCTGCTTTCCTCACTTCTTTATGGGTTTTGCCTCATAGAGTGCACCCCCTCATAGAGGTGTACCCCTCATAAAGGTCCTGCAGGCTAATCTCTGTCCCAGAGCCAAGGCCATACCCAACATGTTTGCACCCCTATGTACAGCCTGGACCTACTCCCCAACCCCCCACCTCTGTCATTCAGAAGTGCATGAGATCTCAATTCTCTAAGTTCAAATAGATTCTAGCACATTCTCAAATGACCTCCTCCCACCTCTGGGCTGGCCAAGGCTTCAGTAAGGCCTCCCCTTGAAGGTCAGACTTGGTGAAGGAGCTTCCCCTTCCCTCATGATCACATCTCTTTTCACAGTCTTGATTCTCAAGCCTTTGTCTGGCACCTGTCCTAGGTTGATTCAGAATCAGACCTTGAGGTAGGAATTTATTTACATTGCAAGTGGTTTATGAGGGAAGTGCTCCCAGGAGAGAGGAGAAGGAGGGAATGGGTGAAGCAAGACGGGGAAGAGGAAGAAATGAAGCCCTTCCAGGTGAAGTCCCCCATGCCAACCTGATCCCACAGGAGCTCTGCGGTGTCAGTCACACTTTGGAGTGTGTCCTGCCTCTAGGCAAGGGAGCAGAGCTCTCCTGCTCTTTCTCGGGCCATAGGCTACGGACCACTGCAGGACTGTTATGTCTCAGGCTCCTTCAGCCAGATACCTGGGTAAATGGTTCCAGTAGCTCTAAGTAGCTTCCTGAAGAAGGTTGCAGATGAGAGCCGTTAGAAGCAAAGCACACAGAGGCTGGCAGGTGGTCACAAAAAGGGGGCAAAAGAGACCCTATGGGTCTGGGCAGAGCTTCAGCAGCACCCAGTACAGCTCTACCTGACACTTAAGTCGAGAACGGAAAACAAAGACTTCAAGGGAATACTGTGGTGCCAGGAAGAGAACACCACCAGCCTTGGGCTGGAATCCCTCCCCTGCCTGTCTTTGCAGTGTGATCTTAAGCAAATCTCAGCACCTCTCTGGCCTTCCATGTTACCGTCTGTAAAATCAAGACAATAAAGCAACAAACCATTGCTGTGTCTCAGGATTGTTATGTGGTTTAAGTAGAATTATGTGGGGGCAAAGTGTTTCATAAACCACAGGGGGATTCCTGTCCTGGAAAATGCAGCCTGCTGTCACCAACATAATCAAGCCCTATTCCAAAACTCAGCTTGGGATTTCCTCCTTTCTCCCCTGTGCACTCCCCCTTGCCGACTTCATTTACTCTCTCTCCTTAAAGACTTCTATGTTTGCACTGCAGGCTGTTAAAACTCCTAATTCCAAATAACCCGATAAAATGCTCTGGGGGGCTTGCTGGTTCCAAATAGATATACAAGGAGCAAGTTGGCCTGAAACACCAAATTCAGAGCCCCAGCCAAGGCAGAGGTGCATTCCGCAGGCCTGGAAGAATGGCCCCCGAGCGCTGAGCTCTCTGCAACCAGCTCATTAAATGCTAATCACCAGGACACCAAGCCAGGTGGTGAGGGCTATTTGTCCAGGGCTGGGTGAGAAGCACTCAGAGGAAACTATGCACATTTTACCTGGAAGCCAGCCTAAATGCACCCCGACTGGGGTTGCAGGCTGCTGCCCACATTGCCCATCCTGTGGCTGGGAAGCCCTTTCCTTTGTCCTGGAGTCCTGCTTAAAGCTGACCCAGTTCTGTGGGGTGGAAACCCAATGCGCTCTCAACTCAAAGAGCTGCTAATGCCTTGGAAGAGAAAAATGCAACTGATCCCCCAGGGCTGGTGAAAAGAAACTGCTCAAGGCTGAGAAACTGCTGACTTGTTTAATTTCATCCATATTTTCGTCAGCCTGCTAAACCAAAGCACCATAGCAGGACGAGGACTGGCCTGGGAACCTGGAGGTTTGGCCTGAGGCCCTGGCTTTTGTAAGGCACTTACCCTCTCTGGGCCTCGGTTTCCTCATGTGCACAATGGGAGCAGTAATGCATCACCTGCCTGTCAGCAGCGTTGTGAGAAACGTTCGGGAAGGAGGTGCCTGTCTGTGTAGGTGAAGGTGGGATGAGGCTCAAGAGCAGCTTCCATTTCAGAATCACCTGCCCTGTGCCGAATGCTCTGCACACATCCTCCCCATTGAGTCCTGAGGGGAAAATATTACCCCTTTGCAAATGAAGAAGCAGGCCAGCTGGCTCCAAAATTCATGTCTGCCTTAGAGGAAAGCCTCGCAGGGGGCCCGGTACTGGAGAACTCAACAGGCAAGTACTCCATCATTCATTCATTCAGTAAGGGCATTCTGGAGCCCGACCTGGGTGGCAGCAATAATGACACACACAGCCAACCACGGGGAGCATTTTCCCAGCCTGCTAAAGCTCCGCCTCCCTGTAGGCTGCCCTCCGCAGGCCTCTGCCATTTAGGCTCAGGCCTCAGGACAAAGCTGGACGGAGCAGAGCTGCACCTGGGGGCCCCCAGCCCAGCTGCTGTTTGACTTTTGCTAGGCAACTCAGCGAGGCAGAGAAAAGGCCTCACGGTGAGCTAACGGGCCACACTGCAAAGACCATCGGGAGGTCTGGCTTAATGATACTAATAAGAAGAGCAATACCTAGCCCAGTCTGTGCCAGGTACATTGTGAGGCACTTTAGATACCTCATCTCAATCCCCTCTGCCATCCTGTGAGATGAGGGCATTTATTTTCCAGGTCACACAGCCAGTGAGGAGTGGCTCAAAGCCTCATCTTCCTGCCTCCAGAGCCCACCTGTTACTGGCAGCTGCTCTGTCCCTGACATGCTGATCACTTTGAGCAAATCCCTCCACTCCCTGGGCCTCAGTTTCCCCACATGCAAATCACTGGAGCAGAGCTTGCTGAGATCTCTTCCAACTCTAACAGTCAAGGGTCCTAGCCTGGGAGATGAAATTGGCAGGGTCGTCCACAGGTGGCCACTAGGACCCAGGAAAGACCACCTCCCAGGAGAAGGGGACACAGAGCCCAGCAAGGCAGGGCCTCTGCTCAGCAGAAGGGGAAGCCTCCAGATGGGATCAGCCCTGCTGGACAGCGTCTCGCTGGCAGCCAAATTTCTCACTGACGCCAAAGTTAAATCGCCTCCGTGACCTCCCCGCAGCAAGCTGCTCGCTGTAAGGGACTCCTGCGCTAATGAGCTCAGAACGTCAAATTCCATCAGCCAGGCAGCACAGACAACGATGTGATGAAATGTCCCAATCCAGGAGGAGATGTGGTTCTCTTGCTTTTTTCTGTTTTTTGTAGTAACATTCGTCACTGCTACACATGAAAATAAGAACCAGATGGAATCCCTGAGATGAGCAGAGGGTCTTCCCATCCCCAGGCAACAGGACAAAGCCCAAGGTAGGCACCTAGGGTCACTGTGGGTAGGGAGGGACTGGCTATCAGCAGAGCAGCCTCCAAGCAGGGCCACAAGACAGTAAATACCTGCGTCTTACCTGTCTCCTCTCTGCTGGGCTTTAGGAGGCCACAGAGCAGGTAATGAGCTAAGGTTTCCCCAACTCATCCAAACTCCAGCCTAGCCATGGACACACATCACTTGCCTTCCCCCCAGGAGCCTCTGTCTAGCCCCTGAGCACTTGGCCAGGGCCACTCACCAAAAACACACTCCTGTGAGGCCTGTCTGCAAGCACAGGACACTGAACAGGGCACACAGGAGTGGGAGCAGGCCAGGACCAGAGCTGGACCTCACCTCCTCCAGGAAGCCTTCCCTGACCACCATAGACTTCTTCAAAGTCACCCTACAAGACCAATCCACATGACTTCCCACTTACCACCAACTTGCCTTGCTCACTAAATAGGTCATGTGTGGCTTGCTTAGATCCTCACCCAGACTGTCAGCAGCTCCAGGGGACAAGAAGCACTCATAGTTGCCCTGAGGACCCCCTTGTTCCCTAGCATAGTGCCTGGTTTATTGAGGCTGCTCTATAGATGTGCTTGGAAAGAATGTAGGTACAGCATCATTTTGATATGCATCAGGCATTAAGACAGCTTTGATATGCTCATCTCCCAGCTACCTACTATGTGCAGTGCCCTGGGCAAAGTATTTTACCTGCATTAACACACTGTCAGGTGCTATTGTCCCCACTTTCTAGGTGGGGAACAGAGAGCCATGACTTGCTCAAAGAAAGATAAAGCACATGTTTGTACCCAGGCCTGCACCCCCAAAGCCATGTCTATCATCATTCCCTGTAAAACTGGGGGCAGGTCACACCTCTGAGGCACCTGTGTTGAGAACTGCCCCTCTCTGTTCTGATCCTGGAGGGCAAAGGAAAAGGTGGAGGGGAGGACTGGTCAACACTCCCTGTCCAAGCTGCAGGTTTGCCATGCAGCTCTGCTGGTCCCCAGCACCAAGGGTGCCCGCTGACTCAGCTCCCATCCATCCTGGGCAAGCTGAAGCCCCGCAGGCCAGGAGAGGCCATCCCAGCTCAGGCTCAGCTAGGAGCTAGTGGCCTCTTTCTCATTCCACAACATACATCCTAAAGGCCCAGGCAGAATCTCCCTGGGCGTCTGTTGGCTCATCTACCAAGTGGGGAGAGCCCCGTGCACTCAGAGGGCCGGTGAACAAAGAATTAGAAAGAGGGCTATTCTTAGCTTAGGCATCTGTAGAGGTTGGGATGGGGTCTAATCTGGGTCCTTCCCACCCTCCCTTCTTCCTGACAAAGTGGTGTTTCCCTAAGTCAGTTCTACCCTGGAATAGCAGCAGCACCAGGCAGCCAACCCCAGAACAACAGGCCAATGGAGTGGCGAGCAGGGTGCAGGCACTGGTCAGGGAGGGAGGAAGGGGATCAGCTCCTAGAAGACAGTGTAGCCGAGCCTCCTGGCCCAACAAAGCTCTAAGCCCTGGCCTGGACCTTTTCCTTGATAGTCTCCCCTTTCCCCCAGCCCCTGATCTGAAAGTATTCCAGATGAACTGCTTGTCTCCAAGCCAGAAAGCTCCCCACAGTCTTCAGTCCAATTCATCTCAGAACTGGGGACCTCAAGCATACAGTCGCCAGGCTTCCTGTATAACAGAACCTATCTTATGTTTGTTGAGTGTGTCCTGCAACCTGTATGGGCTGGCAGGACTTCCTAAATGTCCAGTATCCAGCTTTTACTGATAAATTACAAAAATTCAGCCCCTTTAGAGCTCTTTTTCTTATTTATCTGGACATCCTGTATTTTTTATTTGCTGAATATGGCAACTATTTGGCTACTATAATGGCTACTCCCACAAGCCAGGTGTTCTGAGACCAACCACACCACACCTTGCAAGGGGGCATGGGGTGTGGTTTCTACACAGACCATGTAAGCAGCTGTGTGTGTGTGTGTGTGTGTGTGTGCATGTGTGCACCCCAAGCCCACTGGGAGTGTGTCCTGTGGGTGGGCAGCTGCAAGCCTGTTCAGGGCATGGAAATATGCCATCTCCAGCCAATGGTAAAAGTGTGCTGTGTAGGGGAACACTCACCAGGGGTCTGGGTGAGTTATGCTAAGAGGAAAGATTTTCCAATCACCTTTCCCATTGGGGTCATTCCTTAAAGCTTAGGGTCCCTCCTGCCAAGCCTGCCTCTGGGGGCGGGACAGAGGTGGGCATTCTCCACATGATGTTCCGTGAACATCACAGACCTATCAGGCTGAGAAGGGACTCTGTTTCAACTCCTTCACTACCCAGGTGGGAAAACTGAAGTCCAGGGACTTGCCCAAAGTCACACAGGCTTCAGAGAAAGAATGCAGGGAACTGGAATCAGGGTCTCCTGGCTCTAGCCCAGGACTCAGCCCACTGCAGAAACTGACTATTTCTAACAGCAGAGCACAGTCAAGAGAAAGCAGAACTCTTGAAAAATCAATTCACAGAATGTGATTTCCCCAAATCACAGAAATAATTATAATAGTAACTTGTATTTATTGAGCTCTTACTGAATGCTAGGCTTGTATAATAAAACTTGTGTAAGTTTTATTACTGCCCTTATTAATGGATGAAGAAACTGAAGCTGTGAATCTTGTCCAGGTCACACTGCTGCTCAACGAGTGGCCACTTTAACCACACGTGCACTTTGAGCCAGGATAGGAAGCTGGTATCCTTATGCGAAATAAACTAGGTTCTCTAGCCAGTTCTGCCTGAATGGTCAGCCTGAGGGGCCATTCAGATGGGTCATAATTGAATCACCAGGATCTGAACCCTCTCTCTCCAAGCCAAGGGCAGCTATGTCTCCTAGCCACTTGTGCAAGTCATTAATTTCTGCTAAGATTTTTAAACCCACTTCTTGAAAAAGAGATTTTTCAAGGCTGATGCCCTGGACGGGGGGCTAGAAGTGATCATGTTTCTGCCTTGTAAACCCTGCCTTTCAATTCACCCCTTGAGAGAAGACACTTTCTCCTCTCTCCTCCTGCATGACCCTTACCTATGCTTGCCCCACTCTGCCCCCCTGTCATCCCACCATCCTCAGCTCAGTCCCGCCACTTAATGCAGGAGCCATTTGTTCCCAAGCCCCCGACACCACACAGGTGTACTGTGCACTCACGTGCTTTCAGGAGAGTAAGTAGTTTTTTGGTGGGCAGCCAGTTAAGGGGACAGGATCAGGGCATAGAGTGGTACTGGCCCCCTCCCCAGGGGACTGCCTCTGGGCATGTTATCGGGTGCTCTTGAAACCTAACACCCAGCCTGGTGGGGCCGCCAGGTGTGCCCCAAGACAAGGCTGTTTTTCCTGTCCTGGCAGAGGCCTCCCCTGTGGGGAGGGAGGCCAGGGGCTCTGCTTCCTGTGATCACGGAGGCCTGGGCTGCCCTGCCAGGTGCGACCTCACCTCCGAGGACCCTCTGGTTAGATCTGCTCACTCTCTCCGCTCCGTTCTTCTGAAAACCTGAATCTGACTGCCTGACCTTGCTCCCTACCCTCCAGTTTTTTCTTCATCACTCCTCATCTACCTCCCAACATAGCTGGGTCAGGCAGGGGTAGCTTCCTCCCCTCCTCTCCACCCTTCCTGCTATCCTGCTCCCCAAAGCCCCTCTGACTGCAGCCGCCCTCGGAGCTCGCCCTCCTCCCCGGGCTGAGCCTGTCACTTGCTGGTGTAGCATGCAGATGGGCTTATTATTCAAGGCCAGACAGCACCTCAGCTCACATCCCTGCTCTGTCACACACTGGCTGTGTGACTTTGGGCAGAACTCTGAACCACTCCGAGCCCTCTGTCCTCATCCATAAAACAGGGGCATGAGAGTCTCAGCTCTGAGGTTATTGTTGAGAGAATGGGATGAGATAATGCACATAAAGTTTCGAGCCCAGCACAGAGCGAGTTCAATAACCATCACTGCTAGCACAGAAACCACAGTAGGACCTGATGACCTGACCACACTCTGCCTTCCTCTGGTCTTGACTCTTAATGTATGGCTTCATCTGTATTGATTTTTTTACTGTTCTAGTTTTGCACTGTAATTTGTTTATATTCATATGTATCATAAATCGAGTTTCGTTCTATTCCCTGTGGGCCACCTCAAACAGCTTTGTAATGAAACTGGAAGGACAAGACACATACTGAGATGCACAGAAACTAGCAGACGCAATGGGGAAGGAGAGACAGAAAAAGTCTGGGGTTGAGAGACAGAACAGGGAGGACGCAGCAGCGGGAGGGCCAGAGGAGGACGCACAGAGTGGCTCCAGCCAGAGCCAGGCACAGAGGAGCCCCTGAGGGTGAGGAGCAGCCCTGCTTCCGCATGCCTTTGAGCCCATTGGAGAGACTGCATTGACCTGCTGAGAGAGAGGTAACTGTTTGGACAGCAGGATGCGGAGGCTATGGCAGGCTCTGCATGGGGAGAGGCCCTAGCAGGCTGGCTGAGGACTTCAGGTAGACTTCCTGGAGGTGGAGGACCTGGAGCCTGCCCTAAAAGGCCTAGGAAGGTGTGACAAGAGAGTAAGGGGGCAGTGAGAGGCATGTGAGCAAAGTTTGAGACCAGGAACGTAAAGGAAGCCCCAGCAGTAAAGCTCCTCATGCTTGACCCATCTCCCCAACACACATGCGTGCACACATTTATACACCCATATACACATACACTTCTGCACACACATGCCCTAGTACATGCCCATACCCACATACACACGCACACTCATACACATGTACACATCCACACACACACCCATACACTCATGCTCATGGCTCTCTGCAGGGGCCTGTCCCCTACCCTTAGCATCCACAGCGTCATCTACACACACCCCTGACAAAGCTCCTGGCCCTTTACCTCTCTGTAGCCCCATGAACCCCCTCAGGCCAGGCCTGTATGAGCCACCACTTGAACTTGGCTTGCACCAGACACTGCCTTGAGGGCTCAGAACACAACACAGAAGAAAGTGAAAGGTGGCCTATTTGGGGTGGCAATGGAGAGGGACGGCTCAGCGTGTCACCAGGACATCCTGACTCGAGAATCTAGAGACTCCAAGCCAACGCCACAACTGTGCCATCCTCACCCACTCAGGGCCTGCACCTGTCCTGCCCTGCTGGGACCCCTGGCTGGGGCACATGGACGGGCTGCCAATCTGTCTCCCATGGTCAGCCCTCTAGGGCTAGCAGGCCCCCGAGGCCCCCGGGAGCCCCCAGGCCAGCCTGGCCCCACCACAGCCCAGAGATATCCATTTCTCCCTCCAGCTTTTCAGCACAGGTAACAACAGTGCTCTTGAGGAAACTTGAGAGGTTGGCTCCCTTGAAATGGAGAAGGAGGTCAAGAGACATATTTCCTAACTTACAGAAAGAACTATTTGGGATAATTAATCAACACATCACCAACACCAAGGAATTGTTTTATATGAGAAGATATATAATTAAGGAAACAATGGCAGGCTTACTCTATTTTGTTGCAAAGAATGTTAATTGTGTTTAGCACCCTGACACATCCAGAGGTTCACGCCAGTATTTAGAAATCAAACAGAAATTGGCCGTGAGGTACCTCTCTGCCTAGGCTGAGAACGGGGAGAGTCGTGGAAGCAAACTGGGCCTCCAATAGGTCTTCGAATCAGCTTTTTGGCCTGTGATGGCTACAGCAGTAAGGAAAGCCATTTGCAATTGCTAAATTGCACTCACTATTGCTAATTACACCTTTGGATCAGCCCCTAATTTGCTTAGGGTGCAACTGAGCTGCCGTGGGTGTAATTACTTGCCAGGGACTCTACTTAACAATGTAGCCACAGCTGGAGGAAATTGGGAGCCATGCTCAGCTCCGACAGGAGAGGCCGAGGCCCCATAGCTGTGGTTTCCAGGGCCCCGGCCTCCAGCCGGCCAGACGGAGGAAGGCAGTCCTGACCCGGCTGCTCCCTGGAAGCAACCTGGGTGCTAGGAATCTCAGAAAGGTCCATCTGGAAGGGTCAGAGAGCAGGGAGGAGAGCCCTCCCAGTGGGTCCCTCTCCAGCTGCCCCTCCAAGGACGTGGCTCTGAAGTGTGACCGTAACTCTCCCCAGGGGCTGCCTCAGCTGTCCTAGGGGCTCCTGCTAGAGCTGGGTCCCCAGGGGTGCTGCATGTGGGACACAGCAGGGGAAGCAGTGGATAAAGGTTTGGGTACCCAAGGGGGACAGGTGCATGAGCACAGGCACTAAGGCCCCAGAAAAGTGAGCCAAGCCCCTCTCCTGAGACCCCTCAAACCCTGCTAATGTCTGCAGTGTGGCCAGATAGGCAACACCACAATCTGAGGTCCTCTACAAGGGAAGGGGGAAACACCCACATTTCTCCAAAAAACCTTCTTGGAAGAAAATCCTCTAAATGGGAGGTGTACCCCAGCAGCTGGACCCACTCTTCAGTCCCAGACAGCTGCCTCTTCCCTCACACCCTTGAGGAGCTCACACTCCAGTGGCGTAGCTGTAGGCCCATGTCTACTCATAAATCGGTGTATCCCCTCATGGCGAGTAGAATTATTAAGGAATCACAGTATTGTGGTTAAACTTCTATAAGAATCCTATTAAAGATTCATACATATACATCCTAAAATTATTACTACAGAGAAGATATAGTGTCTGGAATTTGCTTCAAAATAGTGATGCAATGGGGAGTGCCTGAGAAAAATAGACGGAACAAAATTGACCTTGAGATGATAATTTGTATTAGTTTTCTTGGGCTGCCGTAACAACTACCACAGACCAGGTGCCTTAAAAAACAGAAATTTATTTTCTCACAGTTCTAAAGGCTAGAATCCAAGATCAAGGTGTCAGTCAGCAGGTGGTCCCTTCTGAGGCTTCTCTCCTTGGCCGTCTTCTCTCTGTGTCTCCTCGTGTCCTCTTTCTTCTGTGCGTGTCTGTGTCCAAATTTCCTCTTTTATAAGGACACCAGTTATAATGGGTTAGGGCCCACCCTAAGGACCTCAATTTACCTTGATAACTTCTGAAAAGACCTTATCTCCAAATAAGGCCACATGCTGAGGTACTGGGATGGAGGACTTCAAAATATGGGTTTGTTGGGGGACAGAGACAATACACTTCCACCCAAACTTAATTGTTAAAGATGAGGGGTGTATGCCTTACACTATCCCCTCCACTGTCATTTAAGTTTACATCTTTTCATAATTATGGGAAAGAGAGAGCAGACAGGGAGGCAATGCTTCAAACAATTGTCATGTCACCATGTGAAATCCAGGGAGATGGGATTTATTCTCCAGAACTTTAAAAAAATCCTAAAACTCAGAGCTGTTGCAGAAGAGACAAGGCAACTTTGGGAGGAAGTGAGTCTCCCAACTCAGAAGCATCCAAGCCCCAACAGTATGATCACCAGAAGGGCCTTCTGCAGGATTCCTTCTGTAGGAGGAAGGTGGGCCGATGCACTGCTAGGACTTTGTCTGACTTCCGGTTTTAAAAAACAAAACAGAACTGTGCCTCTTGAACTGCACCCACAGAAGTACGGTGGCTGAACAGCGATGACAGTCCTGATCCACTTAGACCTGAAGACACCTGCCTGGGTCCTGGTGTGCATTCAGGGAACCTCATCATGAAGGGGCCATTAAGTGTTCAAGAACTACAGCATTACAGCTGTGGGGTGGGGGGCATGGGGGTATTGGGAGGAAGCAGCCAGGTGCTGAAGGAGCCGAAACCATTCCATGGCATTCAAAAAAGTCTGTGGAATCTTCTCTTACCAGTTCTTTTGCATCCTCCTGGAAGGATTGTAAGCAACTTCAAATAAATATACACACACACCTGTTATGGATTTCTTTTACACTAATGATTTTACATACATACTTTTTGCTTTTATCAAAGAACATTTACATATCTTACAGATCCTCCCATTTTACAACATGAATTATGCCTCATTCTTTTTAATGCTGCATAACAGCTGATTCTGGGGTAAAGTATTTTGCCAATCCCCTTCCCATGGGATGTTTAGATTGCTTCAAATATTTCCCTATAGCCAACAATACCTAATCATTAATCTCATACATACGTCACTTCATATGTGAATGCGCATTTCTGTTTAAAAAATCCCTACAAAGTTAAAGAGAGGAGGAAACGAAGAGAGGAGGGAAAGGGAAGGAAAGAGAGGAGGGAAAGGGAAGGAAGGAAGGAAGGAAGGAAGGAAGGAAGGAAGGAAGGAAGGAAGGAAGGAAGGAAGGAAGGAAGGGAGGGAGGGAGGGAGGGAGGGAGGGAGGGAGGGAGGGAGGGAAGAGATGCCTAGAGAATGGGGCTGGGCTCAGGGAGGGTGGCTCCTTACCCTTCCTGGAGATAAATATGGGAACATGGGTGAAAACCACCATCAGACAGGAAGCAAAATAGGCACTGGGTGGGGCTTTGTTCCTATCTCTTTATGGTGACCCCACCACACCCCAGCCTGGTCCCTTTCATTGGTAGAGGAGAGCAAGTCAGGGGCCTGGGAAAGAGAAGAAAGGGGCCCTCTTCCTCCCCAGCTGCCCTCCATCACCCCATTTGTCAGCACTGTGAAGAGAAGCCCATGTGGGCAGTGGCAGAAGGGCAGGGACAGGGACCTGACCTATTGTGGACGGAGGGCACAGACTGATGCAATGCTTGTAAAGTGCTGACACACCCTAGGTGTTTGTGGCAGAAGCTATGACTACTCCCCCCACCACCAGTTGGCCTAGATTCTGTCTCAGGGGCCAGAATTGGGGATGGAGCTTCTGAGACAAGCCCCAGGCCCAAATGCAGACTCCCAGAAGTTCATGGCCCTGCCTGTTCCCTTCCATGGGGCCGGGAGTCAAGTGACTCCTCTGGGCTGTTCTTCCTGGAGTCTGCACTGTACTTGCTCAGATGAAACTTGTTCAGACAGCTGATGGGCAAGGAGCAGCTCAGGAGCTATGGCTTCAGTCCACACACACCTATTAAGGGCACACACTGGTCTAACCACTCCTCTTCCTCCACCCTCCTGAGGCTGACAGGTGGTTCTGGCCTGTGGCATATTCTAAATAAAATCTCCTTTTCCGCTGGGAAAATACCAGAGGGGGGTGGGGGAGGAGGAGCAGGTCATGTGGGTGGCAGGGGGTGTGGGTAGAGAAGAATGGCCTTAACATGCTCTGTCTTTCCACAAACTTCAGCACTGACTTCCCCCACCGCCACCACCAGGGTCTCTGCAGCTGAATAAGTCCCCTCTGTGCTGCCTCTAGATGACAAGTAAGGAAAGTGACATGTGAATCAACGCAGCATCATTTACTTAATGAAGCAGCAGCCTTCCACTTAAAATGATCTAAGGTATTAGACACACTTCTGCTTTTCATGGCCACAAAAGCGAAGTTAGTTATTTAGGATGTGGGACAAGGAGAGCAGGGAGGGAGAGGGCAGATGCTCCCTTCCTGAAGCACACCAAAGTGAGCCCTGTGAGGCTGCGGGAGCCAGGGCAGGAGAGCCAGCTGCACCCCCAACCCCTTACACAGCTCCCCCAAACTCCCTGGGTCACGTCTTCCCTGTGTAGTCACACCTGCGCTCACCCACACACACATGCAGGCTTTCACCCACAAACACAGACAGATGTTCCCAGACATTCATGTGCACACACACCCTCCCTCACCAGTTACTCAGCCTCACACACCAGTGCAGGTTTCCCAGTGGTTACCCCCTTTCCGTGGTGTTCAGGAACTTTGTGTTGGTAGATAGCAGAGACTGTTGCATCCCAAACCTCCAACTGGGAAGGGGAGAGGGGACAGTCCCCAGCTAAGAATACACCAGTAACGGAAGGAGTGTTCAGAACAAAGCTGATTCTCCATACCAAAGGCATCTTCAATAATATCACCCCCAACCCACAGACTCCCCACCAAAGCTCAAGTATAGTGTGGAATACAGATTGCACACTGTAAAGGAGGTCTGGGTGCAGGGAATGCTTGCTGACATCCAGCTCACATTCCACTGCCCAAGCCAGAGGGCATCCATCCACCGGAAGAAGGGATGCCTTTTCCTAGGCTTTGCACACACAGTATGGGCTACAGCAGCCACTGCCCCTCAAAGCCAGGTGCACACTTGCCTATGCATGTATGTGGTCCACATCCTTGAAGTCCCAGGGTGTGCAAGCACGTTCAGGTACAGCCACTTGTGCATCTGCAGCCACCATCAGGCAAGGTACTTGGCCAGACTCAGACACAAAACTCTCTTCTTCACCATGCTAGATTCTTCGGCTTGACCGTGGTCTGGGCTACTGCTGATGCTCTCAGTCCCCATCCCAGACCTGGCACCCCACACGCAGGACCTCAGAAGAACCTGGGCCCATTAAAGAATGGCATCCAATGATCAGTCAGGTCCCCCAAAATCGACTCTTCTTGTCCTCTCTTCCCTGGCACCAGGATGAGGCCAGTACTTGCACAGTCCCAGCTGAGGGGAGAGGCTGGACGCTGTGGGACCTCTCAGACGCCAAGAACATGGCCTGCCCACCTCTTGTGTCTGCAGTAGGTGTCTAGGGGGAAAGGGAAAGGGAAAGGACACTTCTTTCCCGGGAGTCCTGGCTCCCATCTCCAAGGACCTTGCTGCCTCTTGGAGCCAAATAGGGGAGACACAATGTCCAGATCTACAATTTCTAAATAAACCAGCCCCTTCGACAAGACTGCAGCCCCATGGGCACTTTTCCTTGCCCAGGGAACACAGGGGAAAGGACGCCAGACAGGCCTTGGGACACCTAACTTTAATGACCTCTCTGTCTGGTGACTCTGACTTCCTACCTCCCACCCTCCTGCTTACAAGAGAGAGGCTCTCCCGCCTAAAGAATCTTCATGGAGACCCAAGAGCCCCCATCTCTGTCCAGCCCCGTCCCAGGAAGAAAGGCCAGGGAAATGGGGAGGGCAATGTCCCGGCTGACACCCTCCTCCTGCCCCCACCTTTCAACCCAGACAGGACAGGGTCCATGCCTAGGGGTACATGCCAACCTGTGCACGGGGGTGGGGGGAGCCAGTCCCAGGCGCCTCCCTACACAAGGAAGGCTCCATGCCAGCTCCTCCGGTTTGGGGGGAGGGGGAGGAGCACCCACGTTCTCTGGGGAGCAGAGCAAGCCCCGCAAAGTGACCCCGTTTCTGAATGAAATTGAGCTGCCATTTTCATCTTCTTCCCAAATGTCAGCCGCGTTAGATCAGATTAGGAGCTAATCTCTTGCCAAAATTCATTTCTGAACAAGAGAGGTGGCTGTGGGCGGGGTGGAGGTTTGTTGTTTGTTTCAGTGTTCCCCCCACGCACTCTTTCCCTACCTGGCACCGGGGTGGGAGTGGAGGCAAAAGTTGAAATAGACCGCACCGAGGTGGGGAGGGGTCTAGGGTATGCACAGGGTGCAGCAGGACGCCGGCGGCGGGGCTCTGCGCTCCGCAGTAGAGCCCAATGGCGCGCTTCTCTGAACGCTGGGGTCGCTCAGAGTCCCAGGGGCGGAGATGAAATGGACCCACGACGAGAGTTGGCAGGACGCGAGGGAACGGCGCTGCCAGGACCTCCACGCCTGCATCACGTCCTCCCTACGAGGTTTAGGTCCCTCCGCAAACCCCGCCTACCCCTGCCACAAACCCCCAGCCCCCCGCCCTGCGGGCCAGGGTGGTAAAGGGAAAGCAAAGGCAATTGCGACCTACAAAGAGAAGAGGAAAGGGGGAAATAAAGGCCCAAATGAACTGGTCAGAACCTTGCGGGAGGCTTTATCTGACAAGTGACCAGAGCACAACCGCCGGCCTGAATGCATAATTACCCCCAAGTGAAAATTCCCCATCTAATTTGATATTTGGTTCTTTGCAGAAGCTATAGCCTTCGTAAATAATATACAAAGTAAGAAACCTAATCCCGCCTGCTAGAATGTTTAATTCATCATTATGCGAGCTAATTGGAAGGTGATTATATGGTAATTGCTCATTAGTGGTGTATATTTATCGCTGTACCTTATGTCAAGGCCATGGGAATTGTGTAGAGTCTGTTCTCTCATTTCAAGGATCAGTTTCAGAAGCAGGAGCGAAGCAGGCAAGATCAAGTTCTTCCTGACGTCAGGGTCCAGCCGAGGGCTATGGAGACCCGCTCTATATATAGGGGCCTGGAGCGGGCTGGGGTAGGGCGGCCTGGGGCCGGGCTGAGGCGGGGAGCTGGGAGGTACCACGCACTGCCAGGCAAAGCCGGCCCTTCCTGGGAAAAGAGACAAGAAGCGTGGGGCTGGGGGCCCTGGACCATTTTCCAAATGCGACCGCATCCCCATTTCAGGCACCTCCCGGGCTCTTCGGGTGCGTCTCGGCCTCTGGGCTTATGCTAGGAGCGGAGCCCTTGGCCCTGCGCTGTCTCTTGGATTCCTCCGGCGTTGTGCGGAGGGGCAGTAGGTTTGGGGTAGAGTAGGGGGCAGAGAGACTTGATTTGAACCCTGGGAGACAGGGAGCGGTGACTTTTGATTTGGAGAGAGTGGTAGAATTTGGAGTGATGGAGAGCTGGGCTTCCTCCCCTATCGGATCCCAGAAGAATCAGGCAATCCCCACCTCCCCTGCCTAGCCAGTAAATTCTCTCAATACCCCCACCCTGCGAAGCGGGGTGCTGGCCAGACGAGAGTGCCCTGTTGCTTTCTAGAGAGGAGGACCCAGAATTTCTTTAGGGTAGGCGGTGAGACCCGGATGAATGAACTCGAAGCACGACGAAAGGCGGGACGTGAGCTGGGAACTTGGGAGAAGCGGGAAGGCCGGTCTGACGTCCTGGGGGTGCGGAGGAAAGATGCGGGCTCGGTCTGCAGGTGGAGATGGGGACAGGGACGGGACCGTGGGGCTAGACAGCTGCGAGGATGCGGCTCAGATGTGGGACCAACTTCCCGCCGAGGATCCTCGCACGTGGGCGTGATCTTTGGCGCGCTCTGGCGCCCCCCTCGGAGGAGTGCGACGCGCTTTTGCCCTACCCGGACCCCAGCCCAGGAAGCCCGGGCACCCCTACTTGCAGTCCAGGGCCCTCCCAAGTTCCTCCCGATCCCCGCCCGGCAACTGGCACTAATGAACAAAAGGCCAATTAGACACTGGGGCGCGGCTGATGAATGGACCTTTCGCTTTCAAGCGTGGCACCCTCTCGGGTTTCCTGGCTTACAGGGTCGAGCAGGGAGAAGCCGCCTCCCCGAGCGGGGTCATCACTAGGGTCAGTGGGTTCTCAAAACTCCCACTTCCCCCTCGCTGCGGGGCAC
Organism: Manis pentadactyla; assembly: GCF_030020395.1. Taxonomy (NCBI): domain Eukaryota; kingdom Metazoa; phylum Chordata; class Mammalia; order Pholidota; family Manidae; genus Manis; species Manis pentadactyla. The sequence goes on along the minus strand of NC_080026.1, from coordinate 127,869,591 downwards.
GGTGGGGGGAAACGAATCCCGGGGCCGAGGTAGGTGCGCTGGAGCGGAGCTGCAGCCCAGGCGCGCCAGCGGCCCCGCGGCTCTGACTCGGGGCCCCGCAGCCGAATGCTGTAGCCCCTTTCCTCTCCCTGCCGGCCCGCCGCTGCTCCCGCTGAGCAGCACCCAGGTACATCCAAAGCAGATTGCTGGAATAATAAAGGCCGAGCTAGAAAAATGCGCGGTTACAAAAAACGGCTGTTGTTTGCCAAACTCCATTCGGAGCTAGTAGTGCGCTGCGGAAACAATACCCGAGCCCAAGCTTTCTTACTAGACACACACACGCCTTGGTGCCGGACTCCACCACACGGACCCCCATCCCAGAGACGGAGAAATGTTCCCGCGGGTCACAGCACACTGAGGCCATGCCCACCCTCTGAAAGCCACAACTACAGCAGGACTCCCAGATACATATGGCACCACCAGACCCTGGCACACAAATCCTGTACACAGCTGCATGTCTACACTTTTGTAGGCACTCTGATGGCGGCCGCACAACAGCAACTTCTTGCCTGAACTGAAAACAATCTAGATGCACAAGGAAAGCTGGACACCTTGACACACCACAGTGCACACAGGTGGCACTGGCCTCTCCAGCCTCTAACTCATGCAATTAGCATCCACATGTCCTGACTTAAGTCTTGGCTCGGACCCGCAATTAAATATCCACACAAACACAACTATTTCATAGACCTAACTCATTCCCTCAACCTATACGCACAACCACAGACTCACTCTAACTGCATCCACACCCATATTCCGACTTTAAACTGCCCACATGATGGTAGCCCAGCCCTGATCCTCCCTCCGCGGAGCCCGGACCTGCCGAGCCGCCAAAGTCCCTCCCTGATCGGCCTGCGCGTTCCAGACTTTGTTTCCTGCGACTCGAGGCGGAGACGGGGAGGAGCCGAGGTTTCCAGAGCCGCGCGCAGGCCTGAGTCCCCTTTCTGCCCGGCCCGCTTGGCGTGACTCTCTGCCTGCCACAATCCGCCCCTAGCACAAAAGTGGCCCGGCAGGTTCCTGGCCTCAGCCAAAGCTCCCTCTCCCGCTCGGCTTGGCTGCCAGAAGCAGAGCCGAGGGAGCCGAGGGCACCGGACACCCAGCCCGAGAGGCAAAAAGAGCTCACTGTCCGGAGGTCCAACGCTTCTGCCACCCCAGGGGTTCCTGATGCTCGGGAAAAACCACTTCACCCACTTCCCGCCCCGCGCCTGCCTACGAGGCCCTCTGCGGAGCGGATGAACCAAATCCCAAGGGAGAAACGAAACGCGCCCGGAGCCCACGGGTACCTCGCAGGAAGGAGAACGTAGCCAAGGCACACATGCATTGTAGAGTCCGTTTGACTTTCTCGGGGAAACTCAAACTGAGAACCCATGCCTCTCTTCTCCCCAAATCCACTTGGCACAGGCGGACTCACAGGCAGGGCCGACAAGTAATCAACAAGGGAGCGGGATGTGGATCAACCGCGTAACCTACATCCCCATTCGGGGTAACTGGCAGCCCACAAGGGAACCTGCATGCGTTTCGCCTGGCGCAGGGAGGAACGCACAACCTGGCTCTGGATGCCCACAGAGCCCTGCCGGGGCATCCAGGCCTGGCACCCAGAGAGCACCAGGAAAACACAGATCTGAAGCACACAGCTCCCACGCACCCCCGCCCGAAGGACCCCAGACCCGCACGCGCGCGCCGGGAAGGGGAGGCAGTCTCAAGGCACACGCGCCCCGCACCCTGCCCAGCGCCCCGCGCGCAGATAGCCATCGTGGGAAGGCATCTCGCAAATATTTATATTCCTCAGCGCCATGGCAGCCCGCGTCCACATTAGACGCCCTAATCCTGCCACTTTAAATAGATGAATTAATAAAGCAAACGAGCGGCTAATAAGCTGACTGTCCTGCCTTTTTGAGGCGGGGGAAGGACTCGAAAGTGCGCCAAATTTGTTTGCAGTGGATCAAGGCGAGCCGCCTCTGCTTCACTTTCTTTATCTTAATTCCGACTTGAAAAGATATAATTATCTAGTTTGAACAGAGCTGCTATCAAATCCTTCTTTGGGCCGGGAAGGGGGGCGTTGGAGTGGATTGCGGCTCTCTGAGCCGCTCGGTGCAGCCGGAGATAGCGCGTAATGAAGATGTGGAGGCCTGAGATACAAAGGGCATTAACCTCATTAGCATGAAACCTTTTCTTCTTACCATTGTGGGACCCTTTCAGCCGCCTAATCCCCCCTATTTTCAAAGCTTGGTTTGTAATAAAGCTTTTAGGTTTTTTTTTCAAAGCTAATAGTATTCTCTGATGATTTTATTGCTGTTACACTATATAGGACGTTTTTAAAAAATCTTCATCACCCTCCCCCTTTCCTTGTACTTAAAAAAAGGTATATGATTCCTGAAGAAATAAGCCTTTTATCAAGATGGGATTTTTTTTTTTTCTGGGAAGGCCAATACAAATTTTAACAAGTCTCTGTTCTGTGTTGAAGGCATTCTGTGTTTGGGGAAGTGGGTAGAAAACAAGCTAACTCGTTTAAGAGAAAGGTCTGTCGCAAAGACTGAAGAGACTTGGGGCAGCCATCATGACAGAGGACGCACACCCAAGCGGCTGGAACCCCACTTGAGTTTCCAAGAAACTCAGGACAGCACCCGTCCCCGCAGCAGGCAAGCCTGGGTCTCCCAATTTGGCCCCTCTAGCCCCCTACATCCTGCTGCCACAGAGTGTCTCCCATTCCCCCTGCGACACACTCACCTTCCTAGAGGAGTCTGCAAGAAAATGCGCCCTGAGTAGCCAGGGTTCTTCTGAAACAGAGACCAGAGATGGAGAAGAAAGGAGAGACAGAAAGAGATAAAGGGAAAAAGGGAGAGACCAAGAATGAATTCTAGTTTTAAAGAGAGGAGGGGAGGGGGAAAAAAAGAAAAATTTCCACAGTGCCCTATAGTCCCCACACGTGCACGGAATGTCTAATCTTAACTTTTCAAGGCAGGATGTTAACAAAGCTTGTATTTTTGCCCTGCATTGTAACTTGGCCTTATCACAGTGTAAAGGGTGGGGAGATTGTCCTAAATTATGTCCAGGCAGCCCCCCTGGATCCATGGATTAAGAGATTAAAGGAGACCACTGGGCAAGGCCTCCTCTTTCCCCTTCATATTCCTGGTATGATAATTGCTTAAACTGATTTGCACTTTCACAAAAGCTCGCAGGACGCTTTGTAGCTCGAACAGAACAGACGAGGTTTCTCTATCAATGGAAATAAAACTGATTAATGCAGCCTATCAGGATAAGAAGCAAATGAAGCATGCAAAAACAACCTCGTACCCCCAGAAGGGGGAAGGAGGGAGGAAAAAAGCTAAGTTTCCTCCAAGACTGGTTACAACTTTTTTCTTTAATGTTGAAATTAAGACTTGAAGGTTTCTCAGAATGCTTGCCTTATAAGGCTGTTGAGGCCCTTAGGCTTACTTCATCACCTTGGGCTGACCGGGGCCAGAGAGAGAGGAGGGAAGAAGGAAGGTAGGAAAGGAAGGAAGGAGGCGAGGGAGAGAGAAAGAGAGACCTACTTTGGGATTTGAAGTCAGAAACACAGCTTAAAAGTCCCAGGATTTTGATTCTGCTGTTTTCCCCTATCCTTAGGGGAATATTCCTCAATGCATAACTCTATGTCCAGATTTTTTTAAAAAACACTAGATGTTCAGAGAAATAAGCATTTTTAACCTGAAATTCAAACTAAACTCCCTCAGTAGGACTTGTAATGGGCAAAGGTCTGATTGGAAAATTTTTCTCCCATCCCTTTTCTGAGGTACTTAAGTTTTCCTAATCCTCTCCCTTTTCCACCCTCATCTCTCTTTAAAATGCCCAAGAATCCATCAGTATGGCCCTTTTGTGGGTGGGGAGACTGGATTTCTTGAGCCTGGTTAGAGAAGGACCACACTTAAATTATAGAGGTAGTTTTGTTTTTTTAAAAAAAAAAATGACTACAATTTCCCCAAACGACTACTCTGAGGGCATATTGATAAATCTTTATTGACAAAATATTGACATTGACATACTTCTTGGAAGTATATAGTGTGTTAGAATTCTAACAAATTAACACAAAACACAAAAATATTTACATTCTGGTATAGAAGACATTAAGGAAGCATTTGTCACTCTCTTTAGTAAGTCTATGATCTTGGAATTGAAACTCAGTGCTTGAAAACCTGCTGCCATGTGCTTGGCCACACTTAACATCATCCCCGCTAACTACAGTCCTTCAGTTTTTGCAATGGATAGATTTAAAGTTTGGAATGGACTTTACAATGAATGGTTGAATTTGGCCAATAACTCAACCACTAAAGGAGTTTGCTTTGTGGTTTTAAGCCTCAGGGTGTTAGGAAAGGGAATATCCAAGAATGATAATCAATTAAGGTTTTTTTTTTTCCCAGCATAAGTCCTGACTCCTCTGTGGGTGCCCTCCCCTGCCACCCCCCAGCCCCCATCCTGCTCCCTGTTTCTTTGTAGGACCACTATCGCTGAGCCTACCTCATTTAGCTTTCACAATTACTTTGACGTCAGAAGGTATCAAAAAGTGTTTACAGACTGCACATTTCTCAAAAAAAAATCAAAATAAAAGGTACACAGAACCTGTCATTAAAAGGAAAAGAAAATCACAATTCATTTTCTGTCTTTAGACACCATTCACCCAACAACTGCTACATGCAATTCAAGTTTCTGAACAGGTGTGGAATGGGGCTGGATATGGAATTTCGATTGTTATTATTACTAATTATTTTTTTAATTGGGGGAGAAAATACTCTGCGAAGTGCAAAATAAAAAGTCCTGTGCCTGGTTGTTTTTTTTCTTTTATCATTATTTTCTTTAATTGGACTGCGATAAACGGAATACCTGCCAATCATCTTGTCTAGCCAGTTCTGCGTTTGCCCGACAGCTTTCTTGTCAGAATGCCTTCCGCTTTGCCACATTTGGATCTCTCTCTCCCTTTCTCTTTCTCCCTCTCTCTCTGCCTCACTCACTCACTCAGCTGCCTCTTTAGACAAGGGTTGCATTTTGATCAGGGAGACTCCGTCCTCTGCCACGTCCGTGCAGCCTCGGATCAGGACCCTGCGCCCTAGTTGCCCAAAGTCTGCGCGGTGCCGCTGCTCTCTCTGACTCCCTCGCCCCTTCTTGGTGAATGCGTGTGTGCGGTTTGTTTTTGTTTTGTAGGGTTTTTTTTCTTCTTCCCCTCCTCTCCCTGTCTGTTTGCTCCGGGTTGTCCATTTCTGTGGGGATTGGTTTGTGTTTTTAATCGTCTGAGGTCACATCTATTTCCTCGGGACTCGCCTGCTTGGTGGCAATTCTCCACCGGTTAATATGGTGCGTCCCTTTTTTCTTTTGTTGCGAATCTGAGCCTTCTTCCTCCAGCTTCTGTCTTTTGAACTTCGTCCTTCGGTTCTGAAACCATACTTTTACCTGCGGGGAGAGGCAGATGGGCGCGTTAGTTCCTCCACAGCGCCCTCCTACCTCTTCCTTCTTCACTGCGCTCAAACCCCGGGTCTAAGACTTCAAAAGTCCAGCTCCCCAGCTGCATGACCTAAGGGCCAGCCTCCCCATGGCCTCCCTTCAGGCAGTAGAGCTGCTAGTGCTGGTCGGTGGGCAGCCTGGCTCCCTGCACTTCTGTGCCCTCCCTGGGGCTTTCCCCAGGCCAGGAGGCCCTGAATGCACAGCGCCCCTTCTTGTCTCACCTGCACGGGACACCCAATCCCATTGAGAGCAAATCCTTGCAAAGCATGGGAAACTCCTATAAAAATAAAAGGAAGAATAAAGAGATGTGTCCCTAACTCCCTCTACCTAGCCAGTGCAGGAGAGATCTAATTCCAGGCTGCTGCAGCTTCCTGCAGGGCCCTATATACTTTCTATTTTCCACCAGTTTCTGCATTATTGCCTAAATACAGCGCCTCCTCTGCAAGGTCTGGGCCCAGAGTATGCAGTCAGGATTTGCCTGAGCTTCCTCACTCTTGCCCAGGTCTCTTGCAGGTGAGCAGGAGTGGGTGGTGGTGAGGAGGTGCTGAAGGAAGCCAGGGTTACTGTGGGGTAGAGAAGTCTGGGGACCAACCCAGCTGTATCTTTCCAGCTAGGAGAAGAGGCTCAAAAGCGAAAGCTTCTGAAAGATCTTGGGACAAAGGGGAAGTAACAGAAAAACTGAGAGAGAAGAGAGGGAGAGCTCTCTCCTCCCTCCTAAGGACAAGCCAGAGCCAAGCTCGGGTCACATCACTTTCTGGAAGGGCAGGGCTGGCAGCCTGGCCGCCCCAAAGCTTCTGCTAGAGATCTGGGGAGCAATGAGGTGGGACTCCACTGCAATCCCCATCGTCCCCTGGGGAAGCTGGGTGGTGAGTCCCATTTGCGACCAGACTAGATAGTAACCCTGTCCCAGCTTCCCAGCAGCGAGGTGCGGTGAGGAGAAAAGGTGATGACTGCACGTCCCAAGCCCCAGGGCCTGTTCCATCCTGGCAGCAGCACCCAGGGCCCCTGAAGTCCGCTCCACTCCCTCCTTTGAGAGGGCCGGCCCAGATCCCGGCTTGCTCTCTCCGAATGCCCCAGTCCCCCAACGTGCCCCGTGAAAAAGCTGAGCTGGAACAAGGCTGAGTTTAATTTGCTTTGAGTTTGCTAATTGAGGGGGAGGACGGTTCATTTCTCCCCGGCGCTCGCCCAAGGCGCGCGTCGGTGCGCTCGGGGCTTGACACGCACACAAAGACTCCAGGCAGCGTGGGCAGCGAGGCGGACAAAGACCACCTCCGCCACGGCTATCCAGGAGAAATCAGACGGACCAGCGCCTTGCGCCGGGCCCCGCACCAACCCGCGAGGCCCTCCGTGGTTTTCTCCGGGGGTGGCGGGACGGTTTAAAACAAAAGCCTCGACCTCTTTTCGCCTCCCTGAAAAAGTGTTACAACTTAATCTGCCCGAAAACGTTACTGTTTGCAGGGAACTTTGACCCCGCCCTGCGGCTCCTTGTACAGTAGCGCCTACTGTAGCCCTAAGCCTCCTCCGTGACCCAGGCTGGCCAGAGCCGTGCCCCCCTTCAAACACGGATGCACAGGAAGGCTCTGTCCCCAGGCAGCCCCTCTCCGCAGCGTCCCAGCTCTGTTTTGCGACTTAGGGATGCACCCAAGATGACTGGCCTCTGCCGTCTGACTCTCCGATCCCCTCAGGGGAAGTTAACTGGAGCCGTCGGTGTGAGCGTTGGATCTGCAAGTCGCACAGAGCTCGCCTTTAACCATTCTTAGCGCTCTCCAGCCCGGAGCCCCATATACCTCCGACACCCTTCTGCACTATCCCTGTTCCTAGACCCCAGCCGGCATCCACTTCCTCTCACTGAAAGTCTGACCAAAATTGCTGCAGTGTCTTAGCCAGGAGCTACAAGTCTTGCCCACCCTGACAGAAGGAGCGACCTTGCCGGGCCCCCAGATCCTGGGGTGGGTTGGCTCTTGCAGTCACTTGCTGGAGCCCAAGGAAGCCCGGCACCTTGGAACATACATCCTGAGCCCGGGCGTGGAACCAGCGCACGGGCTCGTTGCTGAAGGCCCTCTCTGAGCTCCGCATTTGTGTGCCAGCTGCTTGAGTTCAGAGATTTGGGAAGGGTTCGCCGCGCCTGCGCCCCGCTCACCTGAGTTTCCGTGAGACTGAGGCTGTGCGCCAGCTGCTTCCTCTCAGCGCCCACCACGTAGTGGTTCTTCTCGAAAGCGTGTTCCAGCCTCAGAAGCTGGGACGGGGAGAAGGCGGTTCGGATCCGCTTCGGCTTTCTGGCCAGCGCGTTGTGCAAAAGGAAGCTCTCGGGGCTTGTGTCGTTCCCTGCGGAGGACATAGCAGACGTCCCGTTAGAAGGGAAGCATCCTGACCGGGGCCGCGCGCTTCTCCTGAGCCGGGCTAGAAGGGCACGGCGCTCAGGGCCTTCGCGTAGTCCGTGCGTCTCTGCTGGGGGTGGGGGTGGGGTGCCTGAAGCCCTCCGGAGACGCTCAAAGAGGACACCGGCCCAGCTGCCCGGCCCGACCCGCCGGGGCTGTACCTGTGGGCACCCACCCAGCAGTTGCCCTCGCGGAGCGAGTCCCAGGCTCCTGACCTCGGCGGGTTTAGCAGCCTCCCTGGCGCCAAGGGCCTCGCCACCTCCGCGCCGGGCACCCGGGGCAGAGGAGGGGCCAAGCAGAGCCAGGCCAGGGAATTGGCGCCCACGACCAGAGAAATGACTTTTTTCTAATCTGTCGGGGAACTTTAATCCCGGAGTGAAGAGGCCGCTATCCAGAGTTTTCTCGGGGACTTATTTTTAAATTATTAAATCTTTCCCCTTTGGGTAAGTGCACAGGCCGGTGTGTTGTAGCAGCCCCGCCGGGATGGAAATACCGCCGGCGTGTGCGCCGTGTTTCTGCCGCCGTGGCCTCCCGAGGTCCCGGATCCCCCGCTGCCCGGCTCCAGAGAACTTGGAGGCTCTAGCGAAGGGATCGAAACCCAGGTGGTAACTGAGCTACTGAGCTGCGGACACCCTTTAGGACTGTCCGCGGCCCCAGAAGATCTGGGCCACTCTGGGCTGGGGTGGGGACCGAGAGCGGAGCTAGCCGAGAATGAGGAAAGGGAGTCTTAAACTTTGCGAGCAAAGCCAAAGAGTTTCAGGTTCACTCATAAGGATGTGAAATCAATTTCACCAAAAACCCAAACATAGAAAAATAAAGCGACAATTCAGGCCAGAATGGAGGCAAGTCCAGTCAGGGAATAAGGGTGAAAGGTTGTTTTTGTTTTATTTTGTTTTAATAATGGGGGTGGGGGTGGCATCCACCAGATTCTCGCCTCTGGCAGGAACGCAAAGGGTTAATGAATGGACAAGCCGCTGAGTATTGATCGACTGCCACGGGAGGTAGGTGTTTTCCCCGCTCCGATCGCTAAACTAATTACTCGCCCCTTTTTCTGAAGTTTTAAGTTTCCTTCCACCCCCACTCAGAGATCAGAAAAACAACAAATAAAAATACCAAGAAGGAAAACACACGAACACTTCTCCGGACCCAGTTCATTTCTTTTAAAGGAAAACAAAAACAAAAACAAAAATCAGACTGACCCTGCCTTCCCGCCGAGGCCGCTCGGCTCCCAGTGGAGCGGGTCTCGGCGAGAGTGCGGAGTACGGGAGGCTTCTACCCGCGCCGGTTCCCGCCGTTCCCTGGGTCTCCAAAAAAGGCAGAAAAAAAAACCCAAACCCCTGGACTTTGCTCTAGGGGCGCGAGGGTCCCCTCGTCGCGCTAAGAGGGTTGGAGACCAAGAAGTCGCGGGTCTAGGCTGAAGGGAAGCGGAGTATGTGGCGAACCGGGTCGAACGCCTTGGAAGGCGAACCTGGCGGTCGGGGCCTGCCCGCGCCCCCCGGAGCCTGGAGCGAAGATATCACCGAGGACGGAGAGCCCGGGAACCCCGCGGGCTCCGGGACTCCTTGGCGGCCGGCAGTCCGAGCAGGCTGCCCCGGCTTGTCTCGACCAGAGAGCACTCGGAGACTCTGAGCCCCTCCTTATGGGGTCAAGCGGCCGCTGGCCAGCCCCCAACCCGGCCGCTCTGCGGAGACTGGGGACCAACAGCGGGCCCGGCTCCTAGCCGCCCAGTTTGGGAACGCGGCGCGCGACCCGGCGAGCGGCTGGAACCTCCGCCCGGGCCTTGCCAACCGCACACCGCGAGCAGGCCGAGGACAGTGCGGGGTGAGGCGCGCTGCAGCCCCGCGACGTGGCACGTACCTTGGAAGCGGTGGCCCAGATATCGGTAGCGGTGGATGAGCCAGGGATAGAAGGTGGACGGGTCCCGCTGCTGAGAGGCGAAGAGGGGGTGTGGCGAATGCGAGGAAGGCAGGGGGTGGGCGGCCAGGGCGTGCGGCGGCGGCACTGGGTGCACTGGCACGGCGGGGTTGGGCGGGTGCGAGACCGCCTCGGCGAACACCAAGTCCGGGTTGGAGTAGACGCCCCTGCCGGCGGCGGCGGCCGCGGCGGCCGAGTGGAAGCCGTTGAGAAACGGGTTTATGGGGCTGGAGTTGGCATAGCTGAGCGCCGCGGGACGGATGGGGTCCTCAGAGCGCGAGGCGGGCAGGGGACTGTCCTTGGCCACCAGCGACTCGATGGTGAAGCAGCGCTTGGGCGCCGGCTGGAACATGCTGCGCCGAGGAGCGGGCGCCCGGGGCTCCCGGCTCCCGGCGACCGCGGCGCGCTGCCTCCGCCGCCCGCTGCCCGCGGCGAGGACCGACGAGAATTGGGGACTTGTCTGGGGTGGGGGTGGGGGGAAGAAAGGAAGAAAGAAAGAAAAGGAAAGGAAAAAGGGAAGGAGGGGGAGGGGAGGGAGAGCAACGCCGAAGATCCCGAGAATCTTGCACCAAACGCGCCCAACCTGGAGAGAGGGGGGAAAAAAATCCTTCCAGAAGAATTTGCAGGCGTGGATTGGGGTAATTTTTTTTTTCTTTTTCTTTCTTTCTTTTTTTTTTTTTTTTTTTTTTGGCGAGATGGCGTGGGGAATCGGAGTTAGAGGCAGGGAGGGGGGATAGTTTCTCGGGGGAGGACGCAAAAAAAAAAAAAAGTTTTCTCTCCTCTGCAAAAAGCGGGCAGGGCGCCCTAAGTCCAAGGACAATCCATGGAAGTGTTCGCTTCTTCACAAGTTGTGCAAACGATTTGTTAGTTCATGAGCCTAATTAGTGCGGGGATCACATAAACAGCTTCCTCCGAAGCCTGGTAAATGGCTTGATGATTGGTCGCTATTACTCGCCCTGAGGTGGAAGGGGGGAGACTCTTTAAAGTGCGTCAGAGGGAGGCGAGCGCCTGGGAACCCGGAGGCCTGGATCCGGGCCGAGAATGGAACGGAGTCGGCGCCGCTGCCTCGGCTGTGCCTCCTGCGCCTGCCGGGCTGCCGGCCTCTCCGCGCCGTCGCCGCGCACTCCCCGCTCACTCGCTCCCGCGGCGCCCACGGCGGCTTCTCCTTCTCCGCTTTCGCCTCCTCCTCTTCCTTCGGCTTCTCCTCCTCCTCCTCCTCCTCTTCCTCCACCTCTTTCCCCACCTACTCCCCCCTCAGCTACCGCCTCCTCCTCTACCACTACCATACCCTCCGGGGCACCCCGATCCCTGCAGAGTCCCCGGCCCGGCCAGCGCTGCCTCCTCTGCGGCCCCCGGATCCCGAGCCTGCTGAGCCCGAGCTGGTAGGACCGAGACACCGACACCCAGATTCCTCTTGCCTAGCGTTCTGCCTTGGTGACTCCCTCGCATACGGGGATCTGGGATGGCCCCGGGAGCATCGCGAGGGTAAGAGGGCAGGGGTTGGTTCTGCGTGAGGAAGCCGTTCGGTTACACCAGTTCCCACCCCCAGCAAAATTCCGGGATGTTTTCTAGGTGAGGAGGGAGCCTGGGCCGAGGGGTGGGGCGGGTGAGGAGGACGCGATCCTCCAACCGCGCGTCGCCTCGAGGGCCCAGGTCGCTGCGTTCGCGATCCTTGACCCGGGCTCGTTCGTTTGCAAACTGAAATGGGAGTTGAGGACCGTGCCGGGCTGTGGGCTTCAACCAGCCCCACAGGCTACCGCTTTTTCTCTCTGGGACGGTGCTCACCTTCCCCTAAAACAATTCCTTCTGTAGTATCTGGGACCGTCAGTCCGGTGAGAGGAGAGGCTAAATGTAGTGCTACTATTATCGTTACGTTGTCGTTATTATTTTGTTAGTGTTGTCATTGTTATTATCATTTCTGTTGTTGTTGTTATTATTATTATTTCTATTAATATTCTACCGTCTGTAGTCCCAGGGGCGGGTTGCCTAGAAGGGCTTGCAACTAGGGACGGCAGATCTCCTTTCCGGTTCCAGGCCGTGTCCGCATTTTCGAGTTCGCCTTCGGTTTTGGGATGATTTTAGGGCCGAGTTCCATCGTCCCCATTGGCTCACGCAGCAGCATAATTATGATCACATCCCCCAGGCTGCTGGCGCTGCTCTCTGTTTATTGGTGGTTAAAGATCTATTATCTATTCATCAGCCGCCTCTTTTTTCCTCTTTTTTTTTCTCTCTTTTTGCCAATTACATTCTTCTAAAGTGAAGTACCAGCAGGTATTTTGCACGTTTACAATTAATGATAAAAAAAAAATCTGGCGTCTTTTAAATCTATTACTTGGAGGCCCATGCCGTTTCTCTTAAGGACAGAGAAATGCCTATGTTTGATGACTAGGTTGCCGTGAGACCAGGAAAAGTCGATTGGGAGGAGGGAGAAGAGCAAAGTCCTGTGCCTTCTCTAGCTGCAGTGCCACCAGATTCACCAGTGAAGGGTCCTGAATCTTAGGACATGCTCCCCAGTTACCTTCTCTCTGCTCTGGGGGTCTCCTCTGACCCTCTCTGGTTTCATCTGCTATATATTTACTTTCCTGTCAATTTCTCAACTTATTTATTCCAGGAATAGCTTATTTGGGGGGAAGGAGTGTCCAAAAAACCCTTTTGGAAAACTGTCCAAGCAAGAGAGAAGTTAGGATTGTTTTCTGGGGTTGTCTGGGCACCTGATCTTAGTGAGAAGCCAACAGAGATCATCTGTGCCGCCCCCACCAACCTTCTCAGAATACCACACATACACACATTCACATACAAGACAGATATGGACTCAGTTTTGCCCTAATGCTGGTAACACCTGCTCCTCCCTCAGGTTGCAGACCTCTGACAACAGCTCTGGGCAGTGGTTGTGGCTGGGTATTCATCCTTAGCAGGTTGTCCTGGTCTTGGCTTTGAGGCACCCACAACCTTTTTACCAGGCTCAAGGATACAGGGTTTTTGATTCACACTCTTGAGGTGGGGTAATTTGAAGATGCATCTCCCTGGGGCCTGAACTATGACCCCCCAAATATTATATCCAGCTCAGACATCCCCCCTTCAATTAGGCTGTAGGAACACAAATCTCACCTTGCACAGGCCTCCAGGGAGCCTAAAGCCACTGGGAAATGTGCAGGTCTCTTGGCTGTGCCAATCAAGAAGCCTGGAGTGGAGATAGAGAGTCAGCCTTCCAGTTCTAAAGCTGGAAAGAAACACTCCATTTAAGTAGGCTATAGATTCCAGATCCTGGAGCCAGAGGGAAAGGGCTTCCTTCTCTGTGGAAGGCTCTCCGGGAGAGCTGGTGGGCCAGGCTCGCCCTCTGGCCATGTTCTCCAAATTCCCCTTAGGCTGGAGGTGGAAAACTGGGGGCACTACAGGTCTTGCCTTCCCTGCAGAGCAGGAAATGACCATTTATTGCACTGTTAGTATTAGTTAATATATGTTAGTATGGCTGGGGGTTATGAGAATAGATGACCTTGAGGTCAAAGGGAATCTGGTCAGTGTCTGGGAGGTGAGGTGAGGGTGTTTGCCTTTTTTAAAAGTCTCAGGCAGAGTGCTAAGGTATTGGTACCCCCTAGGCCCTTTCCCCACTTGGGCCAAGACCTGTCCAGAGAGTGTCCCAAGGAAGTCAGTAATAGTTTGAAACTCAGACCCCTCAGCCTCCTGCCAGAGGCAGGGACATTTGGCAGGGGCAGAGGGGTCTAGTGTGCTCCAAGCTTGGTCTCCAGTAATGCATCATCCTTAGCAGGTCACCTGCCTCTTGCAGACTGCCTTGAGATGGCCAGGTTTGTCCCAGGGGCGCTAGTTGTCCGCAGGTGGGCAAGGGTGGCAGGAGCACGGCATGCCAGTTCCTCTGCCCCTTGTGTGGTGGGTCCCTAGCCTTGCCCAGGCCCCCAGCAGGGAGAGAAGTGGGTTGTCAGAGTCCGGAGATGCACAGAGCCCTGGAAGCTGGGTAATCTATGCTAATTCATGCGCCCAGGCCTGAGGAGCTCTGGAAGGTTCGCGCTGCCCAGCCCCAACGTGCGGGGGAATTAACTAGGAGAGTAATTCATTAATCAGGCTGGTGAGTGGAGGTGCGCCAGAACTCTGGGCACTCTGGCCAGGTCTCAGACCCTAAACCGCCTCTAGCCCACTCTCCTGGGACCCGGTGGCTGCCACTCACTTTACTCGTGGCTTCTGCCTTGCAGAATCCAGCCTTTGTTCCCTAGCTGCCCTTCAACGGTGGGTGTTTGGTTAAGTGTGGGAGCGTGCAGTGGGAGGTGGGGGGATTTTTGAGTCTCCATCTTAGAGCAAGGGGCTCCCTTTCCCCACCTGCCAAGCCGCAGTGGGTTGGGCTGTGTAGATTCAGGAATCTACACTCTGTAGGTAGCTGCTAGCAGACATGATGAAGGTTTGAATCTCGCATCTATCACGGAGCGATCTTGGGCAAACACCACAACCTCTCCTGAACTCCATTTTCTCATCTGTAAACGTACATCCAATGCTGCCTGGGAGGCAGTTGAGGGTAGGATCGAGGTCTGCTTTGAGGAATGATAGCACCTTCTACTTCCTTGTATGCATTTTTCAAAACTCAAAGAACTGTACAGTAAGAGGGTGATTTTTACTTTACGTAAGTTATACCTTAATAACCGCCCTCCCCAAATCGAGTCAGGCCTGGGTGACCTTGGACAAATTTCCTAACCTCTCTGTGCCTCAGTTATCTCTTCTGTGAAATGGAGATAAATAATAGTTATCTTGGCCCTTGGGGGTCATCCAACAAGATAAGCCAAGCAAAGTGTCCAGCATGTCATGAGCTGTAATAAAAGTTAGCCGCTGCCCTTGATATTGCTGTTATTATTACCTGCCCACCTCCAGGGCTTGTTGCTGGACTTCAAGACTATTAATAGAGTTGTACAAACATAAGCAGGTCCCACACTCCAGCCTGGAGATTCCCCCATGCTCCTCAAAAGGTCGGGGACTTTCCTAGAGGGGTGTTGGGATGAGAAAGGCCTGGATTCCTGGCTAGTGAGAGGTATCAAAGGGGATAGATTTCTGGGGCTGTCGCGTGACCATCTGCTCTGTTGGTCGCCACGCCCCCTACCTTCAGAGGAGCAAACAGCAGAGCTGTGCCCTCCCCCAGCTCCTCCTAGGCCAGTGCACTACGGGAGGGGGGCGAGGGGGGCGGTGCCTAGTCTCCCACAACTCAAAGTAGGTGCCCAGGTGCTGACTGGGGTCATTATCACTACTTGTGTGACTATCTTCGTGAACCTTGATTTTCCGATCCGTGAAAAGGAAATATCAATATAACAACAGTTGTTAGGAGGAGTATGTGAGCTAATACTTGGCATAATTACCGTTCATCAAATATTATTGTTAGGCGGTGGCCTGGTACAGCCCAGCCCACCCAACCCACTCGGCCACATCCAAGCCATGGCGACTACCTGTGAACTGGTACGGTGAACCCACACTGCACGCCGTCCAGGCAGCGCGGGAAGCGCCGCAACAGCGAAGGGCGAACCGTTTCCCGGGCCCGAGGAAAACTAAACGTGCTCGGGGTTAGAGAGACCTCGGGGCCGGCTTAAGAGTTTCTCCAGTCCATTGTGATTCCCAGTCACCCGGCCTCTCCCAACACGTAGAGCAGCAGTAGGAAAACAAAAAGAACCAATACCTTTAAAACACTTAAAAATTTTTATTATGGTAAATCCCTTTCTGGCGTCTTCCCTGGAGGCCGCGCTCTGGGCCCGCGAGGCGGCTGGGGTCTGGGATCCGCGTGCGTGCAGCGGCGCCTAGTGGCAAAGGCTGGGCGCTGGCAGGATACTCGCCTAGCACCTGAGCCCCGTGCCTCGACTTGCGCCCCACTGCCAAGCTCTAGCCACAACCTCAGTCTGTCCAGGAGAGGAGGTCTAAGGTGGCTCACTAGCTGCAGGGGAGAAAGGATTTCTTGAAATGCGTCCCTTTTGCCTCCACCAGCTCCAGCTTTCCGCTTCAGAGTTCACCATCCATGCTAGAAATCCAGCTCCCCTAGAAGTCGGACCCCCTTCCGAACGGTAAAAGAAAGCGCGGAACGGTTCTGCTCTAAGAAGGACGAGGCGTCATGATCACCGATGCCAGAGCTGTGGCCAGCTACGGCTCAGATGCTCTCGTAACTCCAAGCCTGAGGTCCCAAATCCTGTGGCCCGACTACAGAGGCTCAGAGAAGGGGCCCATGATGGCTAGCGCGGGCTCCTGGAGTGGAGTCGGAAGAGCTGGGGTCGCGGGGTGAGGTTATCCCCGCTTCGCGCCCCCTCGCGGCCGGCCAGGGACTCCCAGAGACAGGGGTCGTGGTTACTGCGGAGGTACTGACTGATCGCCAGCAGGATTGGGCTGCCGCGGCGGGCCCGGGTGACCCGCCCTTTCCTTCTTGAGCGCAAGGACGCCATCTGTCCCGAGCAGCCTAGCTCCTCTGGTGGGGGTGAGGCTGTGGAATCCGTGCGGGGTTCACTGGAAACCCGTGCGGCATCCTCCACATAACCGTTCAGAGTCCATTTGAGAGGGCAAGCCCTTTGGAAGCAGACTGGGACCCTGGTACCAGCCTCTGCTGTCAATGGCGGCTGCTGAAAACAGGCGCTGTCCTCTGGTCGATAGCAGGAGCCTGTGATCTCTTGGGTTTCTTGAGATCCAGGCATTACGAGATCCAACATTCCAGAGCCAGAAACTCCGCACTGAGACGTGGAGCCACACGCCGGACCTGACCGTCAAGTTTTCTCTTTCATCAGGTTGAAACTCGTCAGCCCCGCAACACACAGTCTGCCCTGATTTACTATTGAAAGCAAGGGAACAGAATCAAATGGGGTCCTGGTTTCTTTCTCCTTCAACTGCCTGCAAATGAAAATCTAATGTTATGTTAGGATAAGTGATGGACCTACTGACAGACACAGACAGGGACACAGGATAAAGGAACATGGGCGCTATTATTCGGGCAAGTGCAGGAAGAGGGGTGGAGACATTACGTCTCCCTGAACTTCCCCACCCATATTGTCACACTCCCTTCCAACTGTCCCCAATGCTGCGGCTCCATTGTTCCACAAAGACAATGACCGTTGCCAGATATTCCCTGAGGTTGAACAAGATGGCTGGACACAGGACCATAATGGGAGGTGGGGGGCACACCTGATTCCTCTGCTTCCTTCTCCAGCATCTCTTCGATTGAGACTCTGCTTTCACCACCTGCAGCTGCCCTTGTAACTTGGGGTCCAATCCTTTAAGGAGTTCTTGGCCTGTTAGCAATCCACCTTCCAACCTAGGGAGAGTTTCTAAAACTCTGACCTCCCACCAGACTCTCTCTCAGGGACTTGTCTCTTCTGTCATTACCTCCCCATTTTCTGGACTCTGCGAACTGGGCTAGGGCTGACAAAGATGATTATGGTCATTTGCCAAAAGAAAGAAACTGGAAGCTTTCTCTCTTGGACGCTGTAGCCCTTCTTGGAACCTGGGGAGTATGGGGGGAAGACAGAACGATTCTTCTTACCTGTGTAGAGTTTTAGCGTTTAAAAGCCTGTTTGCTCATAGTTATAATGCCAGTGAACCTCAAGATCTTGTGTGCAAGGAGCTATAATACCCATTTTCCAGGTGAGAAAACTGAGGCTCAGAGTGGTTACCCAAAGTATTCTCACCTCCTGACTGTGCATGCGGTGGTGACTACAAGAGGGGCCGTGACACGTCTCCACCTCCACCCCGACTCATTGTCGCCAGACACTGGTATACAAGCCAATGAGAAAAGGCAGCGAAAAGCCCTCGCAGGCGAACCTGGGCGCACGAACCTTCACGTGCTGCCAGGCTCACCCAGCAGGCTCCACGTAGTGTAATTCCAGTGTTTGCCTGGAACCCACTTGCTCACCATTGTCCTCCAGGCCACTTTTCCTGGCCTCAGGCTTCTCCCCACTCGTGCTTTCTTCTTGCCGGGTCTTCTGCAACTCAAGCCCCGGATTTAGAACGGGAGAGAGCTCTCGGCGGCCTCACTGTGGCCAATGAGCGGAAGAGCCATTGCGGTGGTGCTGAGTGGCCCGCGCGCTCGGAGCTGCCGCCGAGACTCCGTGCGCTTTGCTCCCTCTCGTCGTTCTTGTAGGCGACTCAAAGCTGCCCGAAACCTCCGGGGGTGCTCAGAGAGCGGCACCTGCACCGGCAGACAGAAGACCGAGGTGCAGCCCCAGCACCCTCGCAGCCATCGAGGCGGCCCGAAAGCCCCTTTTCCAGGGGCTTCTCCCTCCCAAACTCTGCCCAGCCTGGGTGGAACCAGCCAGTGGACAGAGGAGTGGACAGGGGCTGGGAGTTTCCAATGGGGCCCACAGAGAGTCTGACCTCTCCTTCTCCTGGGGAGACCCCCCCCCCTTCCATAGCCTGGCCCTGGCGGCCTTTAATTTATCCGGGGCTGCAGCGGCCAGGCGGCCGTAGGGCTAACGGAAAGAGCCTTCTAGTTCGGCCCCGCAACTGCTCGCCTCCCCTGACACCCTCACATTCGCTGGCTCCCCAGGAGGTTGGACACACAGGCCACGCACGCCTTTTTGCGTCCCCTCGGCGGCGTCTGGGCTCTGGGATACGCCGGGCGCCCCATATCCTTCTGAGGCCCCGCGAGCCCTGGGCTAAGCGCCCAGTTCCTGGCGGCTGGAGGAAAGGCTGAGAGTGGAACCAGGGGGGACCTTCAGGGGCCTGCAGGAGGCTTCAGCGCTGGGTGCCTTGTATCCTCCGCCTACCCTGGCCAGTACCCGGAGGGGCCAGCCGCAGCTGCCCTCCGCTTAGCGGGGCCGCCCGTGGCTTGCCCAGGCTGCGCAACAAAGGGTGGCACCGCAGCGGCGCGAGCAGGGACCTCGTTGGTTCAATATTAGCTTTTCATTCCAGTCTATTGTGCCCATCCGAGACAATATTGACTCTGAGGTGAGAGCCCACAAACGTAAGGGCTTGTCTAACACTCCGCGGCAGGACGCTCGGAGGTAAGAGAACCAGAAATGGAGCGTTGAAGAGACTGCAAATAAAAGCAGCTCTGTGCGGCGGCGCGCCGCAGGGTCCCAGACGGCCGGCAGGCAGGAGCTCTCCGAGCCTGGTCCTGGTCCTTTGATCCGGGAACGGGGGTCGCGAGGGGTCTCGGGTTCCGGGGGCAGCTGAGAAGGGACACTGCGCGTTACCACCGAGACTGCCCCCGTTTAACACACATCCCCGTCATCCAATTTATTTTGAGGCCCCGCTTCTAGGTAACTCTAGAGAAAAACTAATTCCCATATACGCGGTTTTAGCTTGCCAGCAAGCCGGAGTTGGCCTCTGAGAAATTTTCCCCGTTTACTCTTTAGGGTAACTCCTCTGTCAAAGCGCTTCTCCTGGTTGCTCTGCACGAGAAGAGTAAACACACGCAGCAATTATCATTAAGCTGCATTACTTTCGAGTACGCGGTTAATATCAAATTTCTACTGTGTTTTGCTCTGCTTTGAATCTCTCCTTGCATCCCATCCGCGGGTTTCTTAACTGCCTTTCTAACCGCAGCTTTAAAGGGCCTCTGGAACGTTCAAGTCTTGCATATGAAGATTCGTTTCAATTTCCAAATTGCCTCTAAATGCCTACGTTGGAAAATGACACTTTAAGTTGTCTTCTGTGTCTGAGACAGAACACTTAGACTTACGCTTTCTGGACCAAGTGCCAAATCCTTAGGGCTTGCCGTGAACGTGGAGAAGAATGCCCTCCAGTGTATTTACGAAATGTGTGTCTCCCCCGCCAAGCTCATTGGAGTCTGACCTCTATAAGAGATCATCTGCTAACTCCATTACTCCAAAAGGGAGCTGGTCATTTGGAATCTTTACATCCATCCAAAGACACGTGGGCATTTGGGGAACTGGGTTGGTGCAAGCACTGGTGGTGGTGACACCAGCATTCAAAGAAACGTTGTGTGCCTCCCCTCCTCAGGCTCCCTGTACTGAGCTGGTGCTTGGGTGATACCGAGCTCCAGACCCATGGATATGTCAGAAGATGACGTTCTACGTAATAAATGTGATCTATAATATAGCATATATATGGTCGGTTCGTATTATATATTATTTAGCTTGTAATATGTATTATGTGGTTTCATCATATTATGAACTGTTTAACATATATTTAACATCTACTTCTTATATTTATTAGATTGTTAACGCATACTAACGCATACAATACATGCGTGATGTATTTTCTGTTGTATACAGCTGTGGGTATGTAAGTAAAAACCCATATAATTATTGCATATGTGTGTGTAAAAGTATTTGGGGAGTCCTTAGCTTCCGTGCAAGTACATGTTCGATCGTTCAACGTGACGTTATAAAGTACTAGTCGAAACCACTTTGACACCAGCTATGTCTTTGTAACAAATATCCCAGGGTCCAATTTCAGCGCCAGGGAGAGGCGGGGCGTAGGTAACTGCGGTGAGGGATGGCAGGTCCCCTCTGGAAAGTGGTGTTCCAAGTGCCCGTTCCCTGGAGACAGAGCAGACAACGTTCTGGACCCGGCGGCCGCCTCCTCTCCGCGCTTGCCCTGTCGTGGTGGTTTTCGTTTTGAAAGAGGCTGCTCAGAGGCTCCGATGATCCCTAAACTGATGTCATGAATTAAAAATGAATTTGGGGAGTGCAGCATATGCTCAGTGAGGCGTCCTGGCGAGCAGCGGAGGCCCTTCCCCAGGGTTCTGGGCTCCAGACGCGGGGCTGCCGGCTCGGGCCTCTCCCGGGCGCGGACGCGCAGCCTGGCTGCGGCTCACTCGGGTCCCTACCGAGCTCGCCGCCGCCCTGCCCAGCTCGCGCAAGGGACAGCTGTCCGTGGCTCGGAGCGCCTGCAGAGCAGGTGCTCGCAACCACTGGCCGCTTCTAATACTGATTAAAAGCGAAAATAAGCAGGTAGTCGAGAGCTCTCTCAGGAAGACCGGGGCCAAGTGGGCCCAAGGAAAAGAGAGTCGGCATCTCACTTGGCCGCACGTTATTGCCCTCTTTAAAGGGCAAGAACCACACAAGGGATCCATTTTATGGAGGGAAAAATGGGGTGAGGGAGACAATGAGAGTCAAGTATGGCTACTAAAGCTTCATAAATCAGAACGCCCTAACTTTACAGCGGGATAAACAGGAAATGGGGGGAGGGCCTACTTCGGAGGCCTGGAGGCAGGGAGGAGAAATTGGGGATGGAAGGCAAGAAAGGCGGATGGAAGGGGGAAGAGGGGCAGAGACTACCAAGGTGCGGTGGGCTGTGTATTTCTTAAAAGCAACCCCTCCCGGAATGGCTAACTGGTGAAGGTCTTGCTGAACAAAACAATGAAACTTGGCTAAAACCTGACCAAGAGACTTGGGCTTCCCACTTCCGGCAAAACCCGGAGTTCAGCAAAAGCCCGGCCCCACCTCTGATAGGCTCCAGTCCCCAGCTCTGGGGAAAGGTTTTGACGAATGTCAAACAGGCAGGCTGTGGCCTTCCTGCTCTGTCCCTGACAGGGCTAAGGGGTATGTAGGATGCGCTAGGGACTGGAAGTGGGAGAAAGTCTTCATGTTACTAAAAATAAAACAACTCAGCCTCCCCAGTGGCTGCAGTCTCCCAACGTGGCTGGGTGGGGAGGCGTCTGAACACGCACAGGATGCCAAGCCTTCCAGATGAAGAGTGGATCACAGGGCCAACCGTGTGAATGTGGATCTCCCCCAGGTGGGCTTTGGCACATCTGGCCCGTCTGCAGTATTTTCTCCCTCCAGGTGATCCATCTTGCCCATGCCCAGTGTGCTGGAAAACTTTTTCTAATTGTGGAAGCATCAGAGTTCCATACTTCTGCCCCTTGCTCTGAGCCCCCATGATCCTGGTTTAAGGAACCGCTGCTCAGGTGTGCTGGGAACAAGCATTTGCTTGTCCTCATTTGCTTTCAGGGCATCTAGCAGGAGAGACAGTCCATTTCTATCACTGATGGTGCCTCTACAGGTACTGTGCTAAGCACCTATCACAAGGACCTCTCTCAGCCAGTCCTCCAGCAATCCACTGAAGTGTTCAAAGTCTATTTGAAGCTCTGAAATGTTAAGTAGTTTACCCAAGGTCACACACACACACACACACACACACACACACACACACACACACACACACACACACAACTAGTAAATGAGAGTCTCTGGCTTCCAACCCAGGTCTGTCTGACTCCAACAACTTTTTTTCTCCCCTATGTCTGATTCCCTATCAAAATGCCCTCCTTATCCCCAGTGAGGATGTTGAGATTACAGGCTGAAGAGAGAGCTAACACTTTGTTCTGAATCCTCCAAAAAGCCAAGGACCATAGGTTACAGAACCTGGATCCCACATTCTCTCCAGAATATTTTTTCCAGGTTCAGAAGAGACAACCAACAGTTGGCCCACAGGAAGCAGGTATGGTTTACAGAGAGCTCGCTCATATCTTACTTCAACTGTCTCTCCCACCAACGCAGTGAGAAGGACACTGCCGTCATTGCCCCAACTAGAGAGGCAGAAACGGGCTCCGGGAGGTTGAACAACTCATTCTCGGCCTAGCCAGTTTGTGCAGAGCCCTGGCACTAGTCCGGGCTGGCCCATTCCAAGCCTCCCGGCTCTGCAGACACCACATATGGGACCATTTAACCATCAGAGTTAGGCCTTGCATTCTGTTGTGGGATTGCTAGGTTGTTTTCTCTTTGTTTTAAGTGGTCCTGCAAATATTATTTTGGATTCAAAACTTTCTCTTCATTTATGCCTCTCTTATGCTCATTCTTTCTCCATGTAGCACCCATCTGTGTGGCCGGGTCATCAAGGAAACAGAACAAGGAGTTGCCCCTTTTCAGTGTGCAAATGATAGTCAGAGATTAAGTGTGTAGATTTTATTGACAATTACATGTTTTGCTCTATAACCTTTTACCTTATGTGCACCACTAAAACTTAAATGTGTATTCAATGGTTTAAAGTATATACATGTGTGAGTTTCATAATTTTAATAGAATTTTTAACCCTTGCTTGAGACAATGTTTTCTATTTGATAAGAACCAAGAGGAAGAGTTTGAGGTAAGAGGAATCCTTTTGTCAAGTGGTTCTTTATCCAAAGGGATAACCAAGAATCCAGACAGAAAATGGCTCGAGGTGGTGCACCAAGTCCCCTGCCATCATCAAGAACCTTGACAGGGAAGGCTGTTCCCAGCCTCCAGACAGCCAGGATTTCATCCCATACTTACTCTGAACCTCTCTTATTCACCTCTCCACAAGAGCTATGTCCTCCTAATCCCATAAAAAAATCTTTATTTTTCTTCATCATTATGAAGTTGTGTGTATTTTTTTATACTAGACCAGAATGTGTGAAGAAGAAACTACCACTTACCACTCCCTTAGGCAGAGACCACTACTGTCAAATATTTGGGGATGTTAACTTTTAATATCATGGAAAAGAAATTAGATTATGTCTACACATTTTTGTTATTGTTGTTTAGTAAATAAAGGAAAGAAATAGGCTACGTCATTCTGTTTATATGGAGTTTGTAACTGGAGGTAGAATTCAGAAAGAACAGTGGTTGCTTCTGGGAAAAGGTTGACTGGAAAGGACTCAAGGGAACTTCCTGAAGTGCTAGAAATACTCTTACCTTGATGGGGGCAAAGGTAACAGATGTACACAGTTGTCAAAGCTCATTGAACTTAAGTCAAAGCTCATTGAACTTAAGACCTGTATGTTTTGCTGTACATTTTATTCCTCAAGAAAGGAAAGAATCTTGGGCAAATATAGCAAAAGATCCAAGTAGACAGCAGAGAAGAGGGAAGTACTGGGCTAAAATGCATGAAATGTTGAGCTTAGACAAGCCACACCCAATACCTGGTAGTGAGGGGAGTTTTAAAGGGGGATAACAGGCTTGCCTCCCCCATATACCAGCCTCTCCCAGTAAACCCAAGAAGGCTGGACCTTTAAAACGGTAATGCGATCTTCAGGTCTTGCTGGGGGCCACCATCTATCAGACTCTTCTTTGATCCTGTGTCTCCTCCAAGTTTATAAGGAGGCCCTGTATATCCTGATGGAGGGGGGGGTCCCTTAGAGACCAACAAGAATCTGTACTTGAGTCAGGAAGATCAAAAGCCTTCACTTTCAAACATACTATGTTCCAAAAGTTTCTTTCTTAATCACTGTCTGGGACTCAGAATGTTGTCCCTCATGGAAATAATGTTATAAACTGTGGTCAAGGTTCCGAGTTTCTCCTCTCCAACATCTATCAAATGCCTACTCATAAGATACAGAATTTTAGGCTTGGTAGGAATATAAATATATGGAGTTATAGTGTTTGTGTGCCATGAAAAACAAAAAACAGGAGGAAAGCAATATCCATTTTGCTTCCTCTTTCAAAAACGTACCTGCTCTCTGCCAGGCGCTTGCTGGCATTTGGGTTTCAAAAATGAAAACTCTCATGATACCTTCTCTCAAGCTGCTCGCTGTCCAGTGGAGGAGGATGTTTTGTAAATCAATCAGTACAGTAATAAACCTTACAGGTGTTATGATGGAGTATGTTCTAATTGAACAAAAGAGAAAAAGGCAAGTGAGTGCTAGTTGGCAAGAGGAAAACACACTGTGAAGCAGGGAGAGTTGATGGAGAGTCGATGGGATAAGGGAGTAGATGAAGACCTGTAGAGAGACTAAGGGGCCATGGGGCACTCGGAAGGACATTGGCCCTAGATCTGATTCTATTTCAAAGTTATGTCTTCCCTTTCCACTTCCATCAGAGCATTACAGTGGTCTTCTCAGTCACAACTGGGGGTGACTGCTTGATTTTGACCCTCAAATTATTTAAAGGGAGTAGAGGTAGGCAAGATTTGTAATTCCAAAGAGAATAGGACAGAACATTGAGAAGACATGTAAACTAGGAGCAAGTTTGTCAGAAGTAGATTTGACCTAGTAGTGAGGGAAGAAAGAAAAGGCCACTCCGCACAGCAGCCACCAGATGGTGAAGCGGGCCCTGGATAGCCTGGTTGCTGTCTGGAAAGCAGAGTGGGTTTGGAGGCCCTGTGCCCTCAGAAGTATGGGACCACTTGAAATCATATACTTAAAGTATTTGGGGATCATTTATTCATTCAACCAGTATTGTGCATTTACCATTTATAAGCAGCTTTGCCAATGACCTGCAATTAACAGGGTTGAAAGACTTAATAAATCATGTCCTTGTCTTCAAGAATTAGTTGGGGAAAGATAACTATTATTTTATGTGACCAGATATAACACCTCCTATGTTTTTTTCTTCCTGATGCTGTCCTCATCACTAAGTCAGGGTAATGGTAATGCAAGATCTACTGACCTCACACAGCTGTTCTGAGGACAGAATGTGATAAGGAAGTAAAAATGCTTTTCTAAGATACAGGCTTTAGAAAAGTGGTTAAAATGGTTTTCAGTTATGCCTTCCCCTTACTGGTCAATTTTTCACTCAACAAATATTTATCATGCACTTTGCTGAGCAGGCATTGTCTGGGCAGTGGGGACATGGCAGTGAAGGAAACAGACAAAATCTCTGCTCTCGTGGAGCCAACAGTTCTCAGCAGGACAGTTTGCTAACATGAATAAAAAGACTCATCAGTAAGAGAGGCAGAAAGCTTAGGGCTGAAAGGCTGTATGTAGTCACTGTTGGAAATATTGAAAAATTGGAAATAATGAAAGTGTCCCTTGGTGGGGGACTAGTAAAAAAAAAGTCATGATATGTCCATACTACAGAAAACTGTCACTATTAAAAAGATAGAAGTAGCCATGTATATGTAGTATTGTGGGAAGCTCTCCAAGATCTGTCATGGGGGGAAATCAAGTTCCAGAACAATACATGATATGATCCCATCCATGTTTAAAACAAACACTATCTGTTTGTGTATTTTGTTCACATGCTAACATATAGTTACATGTATATACTTAAATGTAAGCTCTCATAGAAACATTCTGAAAAGATACACAACTGACAACTGTGTTGCTTCAGGGGAAAAGTGGGGGAACCAGTGGGGCAATGGTGTGGATGGGGCACTTTTACTGAGGGGGCATTTATACTTCTTAATTGTTTCATTTCTGACAATGTGTGTATTCATGGATGGCTTGTGTAATTAAACAGTGAGACACATGCATGTGGATTCAACTGCATTATAGGAGTATGATTATGGATAACAATTGTTCCTCTTTTAATCTCCTTTAATGTTATTTTAATATGTCTATGAGATGATGCCAAAACATAAAGGTGGAATTAAAAAATAGTGTCCTGGCTCAAAAATCTTGTCTCTCCCCACCCTACCTGCAATTTATAATGAAACCTTTTTCAAGAGCATCATGGCATGTTGGATAGAAATCCTTGATCCCCCAGTTCTGAAGCACATGTGGTTATTTCACCGTTGAGTAGCCTCAAGGACCTCTGCTATAGATATGACTTCATGATGAGAGCATCGTGCCTCTCTCAGCAGTGATGGAGGTTTGGCGGAGCCAGTGTGGGGCTTCTGATATGCAATGGGAGGCTCACAACATGGTCCTCCTGGTTCCAAAGCCCGGTGAGCTGACCTTAGCTTTGGCTGGTCTCTGAAAACCAGCTCATGCATCCTGCCCAAGTATCTTCCGTTGTCTCTCTCTGTGACTTTGGGCAAGTCCAAGACTGTGCAGAAAACTCCACAATGCCCTTGGTCAAGGCCAATCTGGAGCAAGGGCAACTTGCTTCCATGGGCTGAGGCTGGGTAGGTGTTTTCCCAGAAGACAAGAGGCAGTGTTGCAGATGCAGAGAATTAAACCCAAAGCTGCCCCAACCTCTCATTCTCTCTCATAGCTCTTTGCTGTGTGATCAGGTCAATGGTTCACCCTCCTGAGCCTCAGTTGTTTCTTCTGTAAAATGGGAATAATAATCATGATGATTCTTACTTCAGATGATTCTGGAGATCAAAGGAGGTAATGAATAGAAAAGTAAATAAAAAGCATTTTAAAATACAAGCTGTACCTACCACTTCAGCATTTTATTAAAAATAATAATAATAGAGAAATGTGGTATCCACATATAAATCAAGTTTAAAAATCAAATGAATATTCATATTTGAACTGACTGTGTATAGTTCATAATGCATGAACAAAACCGAAAGCTTCTGTGATGACTGCCCTTGCACTGTTCACCATGTAACTTATTCACTATGTAAGAATTTGTACTCCATGTAAGAATTTGTTCGTTATGCATCAGAAGATTGGAGACTGACGAAAATTAGGCTTGGGGTGGATTAATGATTGTGCATTGAGTATTGACCCCCCTATACAGAAATTTATTGTGGTTAACAACTATTTGATCAATAAATATGAGAGATGCCCTCACAAAATATATATATATATATATATATATATATATATATATATATATATATATATTAAACACACTTCCAATTGTAAAATAAATAAGTAACCGGGATGTAATGTATAGCATAAGGAATATAGTCAAAATATTGTAACAACTTGGTATGGTGATAGCTGGTACCTAGAATTGTCATGTATATAAATGTTGAATCACTGTGTTGTACACCTGAAACTAATGTAATGCAATACTGTTGTCAACTACCCTTCAATTAAAAAAAAAAAAAGTGAATAAAAATTCATATAAAAAAAAATACAAGCTGATGTACATTTTGAAGCCATGTAAAGCCCCTGCTCTCCCCCCTCTATGTTCCCACCCCACTGGGAAGACCCTCTGCCACACAGCTTTGTGAGGTTTCCCAGCGTAAGGAGTGCAGGGAGCAGTCTTGGGGGTAGCAGAAGGGATCCCTGGCCTGCTCACCATTCGTGGGCTGGAGGGGGTCTTCCACAAATTGCAGATTCCCTCAGAGATTTCCCTCTCGGGGCAAGTGGGCAAGCTGGTACTGGCCCTCACGGAGCAGCCCTTAGAGGTGGGGCTGGACAGGCTCCATCACTTACTGGGCTTTGGCCGTGCTCTGAAACCCCTTGACCCAGTGACTTGTGTGCCCAACAGAGGGCGACAAGTGGTGTCTTCAGGGAACTTCTGAGCTCCTTTGGGGGAGGGGCTCTGACTGGGTGAGTGGGCTGGGGTGGTGGGAACCTGGGCGTTAGGAGTCAGCGCCTCTGTCCCTCACATGCTGTCAACTTTGGACAAGTCACCTCATTCCTCTGCGCACAGCTGTCAGATGTGCATTGTTTTTTTTATTATAAAAGTGACACCTGATCATAAAAACTGTAGATGTGACATGAGAGGAAAAAAGCCACTAAAGGTGCCTCCCCATCCTACTACCATTGACAGTCCGCTGTGAAAATTCTTCTCAGTATGCAAATAGCTATGTATGCTTCCTAAACGGAAATTGGGATCACAAAGACACATTGTCTCTTGGACTTTCCCTCTGTCTGCCTATCCATCTTTCTTCCTTTAACCAGTTGTAGAGTATTCCAGCATCTCTGTTGGACCATTTTGCAACCTTTTCTACAGGGTAAACTCCCTGAAATGAAATTACTAGTTCAAGAATATTTCTCCAAATCCTCAATATATTGAATATTACCATTCCCTTTTAAAACTTTGATAGTAATGAATGGAAATATTATTTTCTTCTAATTTTAAACTGATAATTTGTGAGGTTGAACTTCTCTTAAAAAAAAAAACTTACTTGTGCCTTCCCAACTTTTTATTGGAGTGATGGTTTTTCCTTACCCAAAAAGAGCACTTTATACAGTAAAATTTGACTGCTTGCCATACATGTTACATTTTCTCCTTAGTTCATCATCTGTTTATAGTGTGTGTTTCTCAGACCAAAGGTTGAAATATTTAAGCAGGTAAAATTGTTTTTTCCTTTTTGGATTCTGAAGTTTCTCTCTTTTCAAGAAAGACCTTTCTTGTTCCCAAGATTAAGGAATCATTTATATTTAGTTTCTTTTGTACCTTTTACAATTTTAAAAATATATGCATCTTTAATACACTTGGAATTTTTTCTATGAAGTGGAAACCCACTTTTTTTGGCCTCCTAATGGTTAACTAATTATTTCAACACCACTGGTGGAGCAATCTAGCCTTTCTCCACTAGCAAGAAATACAATCTTTGCCACATACTAGATTCCCATATATACACCTTATTCCATTAACCTATTTTATTCTATTATATGTTCTATTTTATTAATTTATGTATTTGATATTCCTACATTATCACACTGCTTAATTACTCTAACTTCATAATCTTGTAAAATCCAAGAGGGCAAATCCTTCTCTCATTTTAATTCTTTTACAAAAATTTTCTATTCTCCTAGATATTATTTAGAGTCAATTTGCCAGTTCATTTAATGAGAAATTTTGTTAAATTAAAAAAATTTGTAAGCTAATTTGGGGGAGAAATGAAATCTTCACAATAGTCATCACAGACGGAAATACAGTAATTTCCTTTGTTTATGTATTTTTTGACATACTTGAATATTTGCTTCTAAACAGGTCTCAGATATTCCTTGCATTTCATTATATTTTCAGTTTGTGGGTGATTTATGCTCTGTTTTTTGTTTTGCCATAGTGAATGGAATAATTTTCATTTTATATTTTCAACTTGTTATTACTATTATGTGAGAAAACTGTGTCTGGGAATACTTGCAAACTCTCTTATTGTTTCTATTAAGTAATCAGTTGAGTCTCCTAGATTTTCCATTTAATAACTGCTTTATTTATTACCTAAGTAAAAACGTGTCTATTGTAGAAAATGCAAACGTATAAAAGAAAAAAGACAATACCTATAAAATCTACACTTTAGAAAATATCATTCTTACCATTCTGATCAATGCTTTTCCAATAAAAAAATATATATACATATATTGTATATATTATATACATGTATACATATATATACACACACTGTACTTACATAGTATCATAATATATATAATATTATACATATGTCTACTGAGGCAGACATATGTATATGTCTAAGACTTAAGTAGACATGTGTACAGAGTTATTTAAACAGCATAATATGCATATTTTCTAACCCACTTTTCCTACTTAATAAAATATTACAAACCTTTTATCCATGTTATTATTCTACACTATCATTTTAACAGCTCTATTAAATGTGTGAATTTATTTCAGTAATCCCCTAACTTCAAACATTTAGGTGAGTTAAAAAAAACATTTTTTAATATTATAAATCTCTAGAGAACATCTTATTATCTCAATCTTGGTGAATATTCATGATTTTATCTTTAGGAGAAATTTCTCGAAGTGGAATTTCTGGGTCCAGAGGCATGCAGAAGTCTAAGACTTTGGTAACAAGTTGACAAATTACCCTCCAGAAAGCTGTGCCAATTTATTCTCCTACCCCCACCTTTTAACATGTATTTCTCCTTCATATCCCACTTTCTTCAGTAAACATTATAGCACAGCATTTCTTAAGTTCTTAAACTCACTGGTAACATTATTTTAATGGTAACAGAGTATTTTGTCAACCACCAACCCTCTATTGGAGCCTGCACAGTTTTCCTTCTGTTTCCTGGGATAAACCCAAGAGTTCCCGACTTCCAGACCAAGCAGCTTTGTTTGATGATGGACAGCCTTGGCTTTGGGCTCCAACTTCTAAAGGAGAAATGAAATGGTTAACTCAGCCATGATCTCGTTTGCTGTCTGAAGCAGGAAGGTAGACAGGGGGCTCCATGAAATGTTAATCATTCTATGAGATCGCTACGTACAAATAGCAGAGGACCCATTTGTGCTTTAAATAAAAACGCTCCTTCTCTGTCATTTTTTTATCAATTGAAAAAGGTGTCATATTTCTCCCCATCAGGTGTTCGTTCTCTTGGCAAGAAACTCCTAATTCAGAAACCCTTCCAGCAAGGGGATAAATTTTTCTAAGCGGCAAATGACTGCAAACACATCTGTATTGACAAGTCACAACTTAGATTCTTCTATGGTGTTTCTGCTCTTTTGAAAATGTTAATAAAAACTTAATGTGGAAAAAAAACAACTTTTTCCAAATATGTGTACCAATGAGCCCGAGGCAACTCATGCTTTCTTATAAAATAAAGTAGGTCACTCACATCAATCATGTTGTCTTAGCACATTTTTTCCAAATTAGGAATTCTCAATCCATCATACCACATTATGGCATCCCTTTTCCAAACATTTCCTTTTAATATGCTCTTTAACATGATAAGCAAATCTAATAGAATACATTAGTGTCACTTTTCAGTGATGGAGTGTTTCCTCCTGTTGCAATTCATGATGAGTTCAGGGAAACATTTTTACTAGTTCACCCTCTAACAGCAATCACTTGTTGAAAATATGACACTGGCCTCAAAGCTGTCAGGGCCACACTTGTGTGTTAGCCTTTGAAAGATCACAGGACTCCTACCTCACCTCTCCATGTGTCATATATGTAGAAAACTCAAAAGATGTGCGTGTGTATGTGCATGTCCCAAAACTAATAAATCCAGATTCTGTATGGGAGGAGAATGTTTAAATTTAGCCTGTCGATTCATTAGGGTCGCACATGCACACATAGTATCCTATATAGATCAAAAGCTTGTACTGGGCTTCATTTTAAAACCACATTGCTTGCAGAACATTTCCAAATCTCCTGGATCATGCTGAAAGGGAGGATCCCTGGCCTAATATGTGTGCAGTTCTCCAAAATCGGTTACTATCTTTTTGCATGTGACTTTGGACCCCTGTGAGATGCATGCTCTGTTTACAACCCACTGGAGATAAATAGATCTGCATGTTCATATATTTGACAACATTTACCTGGCAGAAACAGGGTATTTGTTTCCACTCAGATCTCTGGTTCTCAGACTCATGTGTTCAGTATTAGCACTTGAGTTTCTTTAGGGACTTTTCTGTTTGGACAGAGTTTTGGAATAAAACATTTGGGAAAGTTGGGAATGGGAAAGGTTTGTAGAGTGCCCAGGAATTCAGCTGTTTCAGGCTTTCGGCCACCCACCAGGAAAACATCTGAATGGCAAAGGGGAAAGTTCAGTCTGTTTTCTGGACCATTCATCTGGACACGTAGGGTCCTGTAGACAGTGGCTTAGATTGCTTGTTTCATAAGGCACATCTCTTCTCCCTCCTGTCTTTGGAAAGGGGAAGATAAAGTTATGGACTCTGAGAAACATACTGCCCCATTCTGCCCTGAGCTAATGACATGAGGTGCCATGTGTCCAGGAAATGTCACTAACACATTAACCATGAAAATGACTATGTTAGTGGCAGGGGAGGACACAGAAGAGAGGCACAGCTCTGGCCTTTAAGGGACTTGAAGTCAGGCTTGAGATCAAGTCGAACATTGTTGAGGAAAAGAGAAAAAGCCGAGGGCATTCAGAAGAGGGAAAGGTCACTGCCGGGTAGCAGCAGATGTGATGAAAGATTGAAACAGGCCCTGCACAGCCAGTAGGCTTTGGATCTGCGCAGATGGGGAAGGCATTCTAGGGCAAGGGCACACTGAGAGTTAAGGGTGGGCATGAGAAAGCATGCAGGGAATGAGGTACAGGACAAATAATTCAGGACCAATGGAATGCAGGCTCCACAAAAAGAGGCATAAGAAGAAACCGAGGAAGCGTGATTGAAGCAAGTGTGTGAGGAGACGTAAGTGCCAAGCTACGGAGTAGAGCCTCATCACATCAGCACATTTACACAGACTGGGAAGATAATTCGGGTGACAATGTTGATGGTGGTGCACTTGAACCCCTCAATCTTCTATTATCTTTTACACTTTTTCTTCCATTACTAGGCAAGAGCTAGAGGAAATTACAGTGCTTCCATTGCTGAGGTTGGGAGCACTATCCTGGAAATTCTTGCTGGCCTCAACACATTGCTCATGGGAGTTTTAGATTCTCCCAAGTTGCTGCGTTTTCCATGAGTTGATTAAAATGTGTGGAAGCTGCACTTTCCTTCTGACCTATGGGCTCAGATGTAACTACGCAAGACTCAGGGGCTTTGGTAAATGCATTCATTTGTTCATCAAACATTAATTGAATGACTACTATGTGCCTTAGCATTGCTTATGTGCTGGGAATAAATGAAACTGAGAGGGTCTTATCTTCATGAGGTTTATTTTCTGGTGGGAAAGACAAAAAGTTCATCAGCTAATTTCAGTGCGTTGTGAGGGAAACAAAGGCAATAAGCCAAATGACATGATAAAGAGTGACTGGAGGCAGGAGTGGGTCCAGCCCGGTACAGAAGCTGGTCAGGAAAGGCCGGAAGGAGGGAGGCTGAGAAGGAGTTGGCCATGTACAGAGCAATGGGGAGTGAGGGGTTACACAGCCAGAGCAAATGCTCAGAGAGCTGGAAGAAGCCAGTGAGGGAGAAGAAAAGATGGAGGTTTGAGGTACAACAGGCAGATCCTGCAGGATGTGACAGGAAGGGGCTGAGCTATGAATGTTGGGGTACCCTCTTTAGACCCACCATCAGCCACCCTCTGCTTTGGTCTCTCTGCTGACTTTTCCCCCAAAGTCAAAACCAGGGCTCAGAGTGGATCAGCTTTTATTTTTACAGCAATCTTTGTACCCAAACCACCGTAGCATTTTTAATAATAAACTGGCAAGGAGTCAGACATCTGTACTTGAAAAAAACAGCCCAAGCCAACTATTTCTAAATGTTTTATATTTACTTGTAACATTAGAATAACCATGAGGTTGCTTTTTGCATAATCGGAACCATTCTCATTAGGGTTCAACAGATCTTGTCCTTCGTGGGCTCGGGTGGTGGTTTCCATTAGGGCAGTGACATTGATCTGACGGGAGTGAATCTCCCCTTGAAAGTTTGTGGAAAGAGGGGGAAGAAGTTGAGAGAAGCCAGGGCAAGCTAGGAAAATAAGAACACTGCAAAGATAACCATCCACTTGGCCTTGGGGTGCTGTGGAATGGCCAAGGCTGGGTGGCCTTGGGCAAGTCACTTAACCTCCGCAAGCTTCTATCTACTCATAGGCAAAATGAGGACGACAACAGCACCTGTTTCATGCAGGGGTAGTGAGGGCTAAGTCAAATAACACAGGTAAAAGGACTCAGTACAAGGTTGTGTGCTGGTTGCCTTCCTCCAAATTTAAAGTATTTAACATCTAAGATTGAGATACTACCTCCACTGATTTATATCATTTTTCTAAAGTAGAGTTGCAAGAGTCAGCAAATAAAATTACAGGACTAGTTAAATTGGAACTTCAAGTAAACAACAAATAACTATTTAGTGTAAGTATGTCCCATGCAATATTTAGAACATGCTCAGAATGAACAACATTTTTGGTTTACCTGGAATTAAAATTTAAACATCCTGTATTTTATCTAGAAACCCTGTTCTATAGGTTTCATGGCCCTAAGCGCATTAAGAAAGAGTGTTTTTGAGACCTTGGTACACTAACTGGGCACCTGTGCCAGAGGTGGTTTCACATCCTTGCAAAGCTGCGTTCTCCTTGCTCACTAAATCTCCAGTGACCAGAATAGAACTTGCCATTCAGTAGGTGCTCAATAAAAATGTGTTGACTAAGCAGCTAAAAGACTGTAAGACCTTGTTATAAGTCAATTGGCTTTGCTAAGCATATACATTTCAAACATTCCTTGCAGATCAAGCATCTCCTTTACCTGAGGTAAGTGAGAAGACAGGAGACCCACTGACCACCCCAGCCCCCACTCTTGGAACCAAAAAGGAGGGCCATCTTCATGTTTATGTTCCTAATGTCTCTCTCAGCCACCTGCAGCCAATATAGGGCCAGATCTGTGCACTTTCCATGTCAGCCCAACCCTGAGCTCCCCTCCACGTCTCCCCCAAAATAACTAGAGCTGCAAGAATATTTCACACCAACTCATTTCATACTTGATTCATTTTATTAAAAAAGAAGATAAAACTTCCAGGCTCAGAGTCTGCTCTTTTCTCTCCCCTTTTCTCTGGCAAACAGGAGACATCTGGGCAAACAGGAGGTGGGGAGTGGGGAGGGGGCGCGGGAGGGTTTCAGGCTGAAAGAAGCTGCTGGTGGAAGGTGGAAGGTGCCGCCTCTGCAGAGATTCCCAGGCCCGCAAATGCCTGTATTTCCCAGGAAGTTGTGAGTGCAGAGGATTTCCCCAGGAATCTGGGCTGGGCTTGTAAAGAAATGATCCCAACACCAAGAGAAGAAACCAGCCAGTAAATTCCCAGTTAGTTCTTTTTCCAAGACTTCTGAATGTGTTTTGAATTTTCTCTAAATTAAGATAATCATAAAAGGTTAAGATATTTAAACAGAGCGCCACCTGATCCCAAGGCTTGATTTGTATGCTTAATTAGTTTCCGAACATATGGTTCAGAGCTTCTTATAAAAACAGGGTAATGACTCGAGGTATAAGTGCGTATTAGATTGAACAATGTTAGAGGCACATTGAGACCCATCTCAAAGGCCTTAACCTGCCCTTGATCTGTGCTGGAAGCTTTTGCTGACATCTGTTTCAAAGAGATATCAAAAAACTTTCCAGTGGCCTCATGATAAAACAAAAATCCATGCGGAGATAGATATCAGGCATTAAAATACTTAGGATTCAGCATCGCCTGAGGAATGTGTGGCCCGAGAATATAACGGTTGGGGGGTGGGGGGGAGTGAGGAGGAGCTCCTGCAGACGTGGACAGTGGATCTGAGAACTGCTGGGAGTGCAAAGCCTTGGCTCAATATGGAGAGGGAGCAGCTGGGTCACAAATGTCCCCAGGGCCTTTGTTCTTTCTGTGTTTCAGTCCCTGATAATAAATCAGGTGCTCCTGTGCACGGAACATACTTCAGGCCACCAGGAGTCCTTCCCAGCTCCCAAGCAGCCGCACTCCTCCCCACCCTGCCCCCGGGAAGGCACTTTGGGAACAGGAGTAAGGTCTTGCATTGACTCATCCATATCCCTGTCCAGTTGTGTGACTAGCCCCACCCCTCACCTGAATCTTCCATAAAGGACATATATACGTATTTGTTCTGCATAGCACAGCTTCTGGACAAGCCCCCACCCTGACCTCCAATCAGATTTCTACTCCTAAGCCCTTCCCATAGGTACTCTGGGTCCATTCTATTTGTGAAAATTTGGGCCAGGACACAAAGGGAATGGCTGTCCCGGTTGGGCACAGTCATCTTGGGCCATAAAGCAGGCCCCAGAGGGGTTCAGGCCCACCTCTTTGAATTCAATGCAAATTACTCTACCCAAATTCATTTATTCATCCACCCAGTCACCCATCCTTTCAACAAGTACTTGTCAGGCCCCATTGCGTGTGGGGTCAGAGGTGCTGTAGGAAAACCAGAACCGATTCAAGTATCGCCCTGACCTCCAGGAGCTCACAGTCTATGGAGGTAAAGCAGATACAGGAAGACGAATAGGAAGTGAGACCATCCCGGGTGTTGGAGAGAGAGAGGCGTAAGCAGCCTGATGCAGGACACGGGAGAAGAAGATCATTTCAGGCAGAGTAACCAGGGCAGCTTCACAGAGGACACGGCTGTGGCCCAGGGCTCTGGATGGTGGTAACGAGGCTGACAAGGCACTCTGGGTGAGGGAATGGCAAGAACAAAGGCCCAGGGAAAGGAAGCCACTGTTCGGCCCCAAAGTGCTAAGTTGCTTTCCCAGCACAAACAGCACACACATCCCCACTCACTGATCCTCAGTGTACATCCCTGTGAAGTCAGGAAGGCGGGTTTAATGATTTCCATTTTATAGGTAAGAGAACCAAGGCGCATAAGGATTATACACAATTTCCCAAGGTTGCACAGCTCAGATGTCGTGTAGCCCAGGTTCAAACTCAGGCTTAAATTTCCCAGATCTACCAAAGGTGAAAAGTTAAGATTTCCAGGAGTCTTAAAAGCTTAGAAGTTACTGTGGCCTCTGCAGTCATGGGGAGCTGTTGAGGACTTTGAGCTGGGCTGGAAGATCCACTGGGCAGCTGTGAGCAGGAGATAAACCAAATGACATGATAAAGAGCAGACAGGGGCTGGGTGCAGGAAGATTCAGGAAGAGTGTATGGCAGTCCCGCAGAGGTTGTTAGATCCAAATTGGCCCAGGAGCCGGAGAAGAAAAGAGAAAA
Source organism: Manis pentadactyla (assembly GCF_030020395.1). NCBI lineage: Eukaryota > Metazoa > Chordata > Mammalia > Pholidota > Manidae > Manis > Manis pentadactyla. Next base: position 127,832,834 of record NC_080026.1, on the reverse strand, counting down.
AGATTGAAGAGGAGTATGCAAAAGGCAGGAAAGAGGCTGCGAGCACCACTGTAGCTGTGCTTCCAAAGGGCTGACCCTGATTCCTCCCAAAGTCAGCGGAGACTTCAACAACGACAGCTATGGCTTTGAGTGGTTATAATGGGCCAGGCACTTTCACATGTATTTCCTCATTTAATCCTCAGAACAACCTTATGAGATGGCTAATCTTATTATCCCCACAGATGAGCAGACTGAGCCACGCAGTGGTGAAGGGACTTAGCCATGGCTATCCAGAGAGGAAATGACTCAGACTGGAATGTGAACAGGTCTTCCCACCCAGAGCCTGAATGTCTGACTTCTCCCTATAACCTAGAACAAGGTCTTACATGCCACTCAGATGCGCCATGATGGGGTGGCTCCCATCACCCATCACAGGGAGTCTGCCTAGCTGCTCTTGGTCTGCAAAACCCTCCACCATCTGGCCCAAAGTTACCTTTTGCCTTTGTTACCTCCCTTTGGGTCCTAAGGGATCCTGCTGCCACGGCCCAGCAGGCAGGAGGCCAGATCCAGGCTGTGATACAGAGAGAGAGAGAGAGTCCCTGTGAGCTGGAGACCAGCCTGGGGCATCTCAGCAGGAGACCTCAGAGCCGGGCCAAGCTCAGTGGGACTGAGATCAAAGCTGGGGGTGGAGTGGGGTGGTGGTGGCAGAGAAACGAGGAACAAAAATAAACAGGGATGAGGCTGGTCCCACTTCATTCCTGTGGCCACCTTGATGGGCTGGGGCTTCTTTAAGGCTCTAGAACATCCCCAATCTGGGATGCAAAGCAGAAGGTCTCCTCCCCGGGGGTTCCCATGTCAGCGGCTGCAGGCCAACCAAGTGGGGGTTGAGAAGTTGTCTGAATAAATGGGAATCAATCTCCCAGCATGGTCACAGTGACCTCTCTTCCTGTGAATACCTTTAATTTACTGCCTCAGCAGCATCTCAGCATCTCGGCAGACCAAGCATCGTGGCTTGGTCTGTTTTTTCCTTTGTGGCTCTGGACACAGCACCATGCATTTTGCAGGACTTCCAAAAATCTTTGACAGGCAATGGAGACACACATCCTTTGTATAGTCCTTAGTCCATAAAAATACTCAGGAGGGACATTTCTGAGAGCCAGAGTGTGAACAGCATGAGAAGAGCACTGTCCAGGGAGCCCAGCCCCAAGGCTGTATCCTAGCTTTGACCCCAGCTTCCAAAACAAGCCACGCCACCTCAGTTTCCCCATATGTGGCACTAAAGAAAGTCTAGCTGGCGCTCAAGTTTCCACAAAGTTCCGACCTGCCAAGTCTAGGCATATATCATGCTTCCTCAACCTTTGAAAGATGCTCAAATGAAGGGATTCCTCATCTTTGCCTACTGGCCACCTCTTGGTCAGTCCATAGTTCTGGGCCACTTTCTCCAAGAAGCCCTCCGTGACTGCTCAGGCTACAGCAGCCACACACACCCCTGTTCCATTCCAGTCTCTACTATGTCAGGCTGCTTATGGTCTCCATCTAACCTTTCCCTGTCTGGGTATTTTCCTCTTGCTTATTAACTGTCTCCCTGAGTAGGATACAAGTTCTAGAACAGCAGGGAGCCTGACTGAGCTGGCTTCTGCTACTTCCTGTTTGGTCTCCACAGCCCAGGATAGAGCCTGCCACAGAGTAAGTGCTCAACTAATGTTTGTTGAATGAATGAATGAACCATAAGCATTTTTCTGCATCATTAGATATTCTTCAGAAACCATGTTAATAATGACTACAAAATAGTTCAAAGTGTGGGTATATTCAATATATTAACACAATCCCCTATTATAGGACATTTAAATTATTTCTAATTAATAACCACCATTCATTAAGTGCTGAAGAAAGTCTCCTTTGTTTCCCCCTTTACTATCCACCTTGTGCAGTAAGCACATTAGTTCACGGGAACAGGGACTTTCTCTTCCTGTGTGTCACTGTCACCAGCCCCAAGCACATTGCCTGGCACACAGGTGCTGTTCACAGATATTTATTAAAGTAAGGACTTCCTCTCCACAAAAACACTTTCAATTATTTTGCTCCTCCCTACAGCTTTACATTTTGAAAGTTGTTTGTCTACCAAGGAAGTGCACTTATTGCTTTCCTGTTTGAAAGAGTCAGTTCTAGCTGCAGTTCTGCCATTTGGGCAGCTTCTGACCACCACGAGAGAACTGGCATCACTATGTCCAGCTGACGTCATTCCAGATCATTGCAAAGGAATGCAAAGTGTCAGTCAGCCCAAGAGGCCTTGTTGGGAGTAACTACACCATTCCACGAGACTCTTAGCAATTGCAAAAAAGCTCAGAAATCCACAGAACAATCTCGGCCAGCCCTAGAGCCCTGCAGTGGCTGGACTGTTCATCCTCACTCCTGCCAGGGACTGGCAAGCCTTCATGTCTTCCCCTTCTCCCTGCTGCAGGCCACTGCAGAGACCCACAGGCCAGGCTCAACACCAAGGTGAAGGGGGAGGGAAAACAGGGCAACTTTTGGGATGTCCACTAGGTATCTGGACCCATACACATGGAGTACAGAAACCTGGCTGGGAACAGAAGCCTCTTCATGACTGTGCAAAGCAGGTCCAGATGGCATGAGATGCCAAGAAATCTTGGGCATGCCCTTGGGATGCCCCCTCCAAGGGCTTCTATAGCCTGGGTATGATGCATTTCTGTGTGGCTGGCTGAATGAGTGCAGAACTACCAGCCTGTAAAATAATATGGCAGATGCTGTTAGATCATATCAACTTTAACGTGTTCACACGATATTAATAACACTTCTAGGTACCTTTTAGCTCTCCAAAGGCTTCCAACAGGCAATATCTCCTTTAAGCCTTCATCATGAGGAAGGCAGAGCAGATATTATGAAGGCTGAGAAAGATATTGTGACAAATTTAAATTAGCCAGCAAGATGAGGGTGGAGAAGCTAGGCCTGAAGCCTACTTACTCACACAGGGCTTCAGCCAGAGGATGCAGACAGGGACTGTGTGCCGTGAAGAGGCTGTCTAGAAGTTAGAATCAGGGTCACTCACCCCATACAGTTGGGCAGGTTGTGCACCACATCAGGGCACCCCCACCAAAGGAGTGCCAATTGCATCCTGGATATCATAGATTTGTATATTTATTCCATTTCTCTGGATTGCAGTAAAGCATCCATTCTAATAAAAATCATTATAACACTCTTCCAACAGACAGAAGTAGTGTGTCTTAGGGAAGAGGCACCCTTCTTCTAATCTGCAGAGAGGTGCTGTATGACTGGCAGAAACCCTGATGGAACCAGTCATAATTGGGAAGCCTGTATTTTTCTGGGCAGTCACAGAAAGAGAGAGTGATGGTCTTGTTATGCCCCCAGAAATGCAACTGCTCTAATGGCAGACAATTCTGGGAAAAGGAGATGCAGAATAAAGGTATCTACCAATCAGTAAGACCAAAGACAACCTAAGAGGAAAATGGGCAAAGAGCGTGATCCTTTGGCTCACAGATGAAGAAAAGGCAGTGAACATGTGAAGGTTAGTTATGGCCATTTGTCACTGTTAGTCTGCACAGCATCCCAGTCCCATTCCTCTGACTTACCTTTTAGGGTGCAGTTCTCTTTGCTCACCGCAAGATGTCACAGGGAGAAGCCAATCCCTTCTCCCAGTGTGGAAGTCTAGGGGGGCAATTCCACCCTCTCCACACCTCTTGGGGCCACAGGGGCCAGGCACAGAAACATGCTTGGCATTTGGATTTGGGGGTATATGACAAATTGCATGTATGTCACACAGATGCAACACTCCCTTTTGTGTAATCAAGGGAACATAAACCAACAAAGAGGAATTTTGCACCCATAAGATTAACGTGATTGATAATAGCCACTGTAGTGAGGCTGCAGGGAAACCAATATTTCCATGTAATGATGGTAAAGGTATAAAGTGCTCTTTGGAGAATAATTTGGCAGTATTTGTTAAAAAGCACCTATTCTTCCACTCAGGACTTTCACTTCTAATAATCCACCCTGGAGAAATTGTCACACATGTGCACAAAAATACATATATAGAAATAGTCTTTATGATAATGAAACTTTAGAAATGAACACAACATCAGGAAGAAGGGCAAGGTGATATAAACTGGGGTGGCCGGTCTATGGGGCAGACAGGCAGGGGTGAGAATGACCGAGATAGTGCCATAGGCACTGACAAAATACTTCAGAGATACATCTACAAATGGTGGTTGAAAACACAGAGTCCTTTTTATGTTTAATCTCATATGAGTGCAAACACAGAAGAGGACTGTATTTCTAATTGTACCCATGTATGCAAACACATGGGAGAAAGTCTAAATAGACATTTGACAAACTGCTGTTTGTCAGTGGTTGTGGCTGGGAAGAGAGTGGAATTTTGCTGTTTTTATTCTTATGTTCACAAATGAGCCTCCCTCCCCCTATCCTTATGTTCCTGCATAGCCAACTGTTAAGCCCATTGACTCTGGGGTTGATCTGCTTTGAGTTCAAATCCTGGTCTTGCTGTTTCTTCACTGTCTGACTTTGGGCACATGATCTGAGCATGAATTTTCTTAATTGAGAAAATCCACATACTATGCTTAGCATAATGGTTCCTATACGGGAGTGGTTCGATACCTATTACTTATTATCTTGGTATCTCTGCTCCTCCTAGCCCTCAATCCTTTCACAGTAGATACTAAAACATGTTTGATAAATGAGTAAGGTTGCTGATGGTAAGACTGTCTTTTTGAGGTCTAAAAATATGGAAGAAAAGAGGGTTAGACAGGCCAGATCTTACTACATGCACATTTCCTTCAACTCAGTGTTTTTCAAATTATAAGTCGTAATCAATTAGTGGGTCATCAGTCAGTTCAGTGGGTAGCAACTAGCATTTTAAAAATACAGAATATAACATATCAAAGTGTACATAAGAACTAGTACTATTTCATGAGATTTGTTTCGTGGATGTGTATGAGGTTGCATTGTAAAACACATGTCTACTATTGATCACAGTAAAACTTACCTGGAGAAACTGTGCTCCAAGTGCAGCCTTACTTAACCGAGTGCTACCTAATGGTCTGCACCCAGCCCGCTGCTGCTCGATTCCACGCTAAATGTCATGGGCCAGGGACAGGCAGAGTCTCACAGGGCAGCCACATGAGCCTATACGGCAGATGAAGGTGACCAGTGTCCCATGACAGCCTTCTCCTTCCCCTCCTGCCGGGGTCTTTCCTGCTTCAAGATGGTGCTGACACTCAGGGGAGCAGAAACCTCGGGCCCTGTATTAGTTTCCTAGGAGCTGCTGTAACAAAGTACCATGAACCAGGTGGCTTAAAACAAGAGAAATTCCACCTCCCACTGTTTAGGAGGCTGGAAGTCCAAGGCTGAGGTGTCCTCAGGGCGGGTTCCTTCCGGAGGCACAAGGCAGGGTCTGCTCCCTGCCTCTCCCTACTAGCTGGTGGTCGCTGGATATCCTTGGTGTTCCTAGGCTTATAGATAGATCACTTCAACCTCTGCCTCCATCGCCACGTGGCATTTTCCTTCCTATGTCTCTAAGTGTCTCTGTTTCCAGATTTCCCTTTTAGGAGGACACTAGTCACTGCATTAGGACCACCCTAGTCCAGTACGACCTTATCTTGAATATATCTCCAAAGACCCTATTTCCAAGGAAGGTCACATTCACAGGTTCTGTTGGACATGAATGTGGGGGTGGGGGTCACTAGCCAACTAGTCATCTCAGTATGTCCAGCCCCAGAAGGAGGAAGGAATCGCACTGATGCTTTGGTCGGCAAGGAATCAGGAGGGAGGTAATAGTACGGCTCTTCTCTGGCCATTGCTCTGTGAGCTTTAGCCTGGGATTGTAGAACTGAAGACCCTTGGAATAGAAGGGGCAAGATCCAGCCCATTGGACCCGTGTCCCATACCTTTGGGTAGCTAAATTGGCTTACCAGCTGACACTGAGATTTGGGTGCCATCGATTCTGACGTTTTTGCTTGAAGGGCTTTAGAGATCACACCCATGTCTCTCTCATTTTACAGTTGAAGAAAGTGGAACCCCAGGGAAGTCAAATTATTTTCCTTAAGCCTCACCATTGTTGAGCATCTGAGCCAGGCCAAGAGCCCAGCAAAGGACTCTGTCCAGTGCTCTTTGCCCATGGAATTTTGTCTTAAATACTTAATTCTAACAACAGGGGTGGCACCCATGGGTGGCTTGCAGCAATGGGGGAGACTTCAGTTCCTCTATAATCTTCATCAGCCTCCCCTCAAAGGCACCTCAAATTTAAAAATAAATATTGCTATTATTTGATATACACACATTCTCAACCTTATGGAACTATAAATAAAAGCATCTTTAGAAAACTTTGCAAATCTTTTTATTGTAGCATATGATCTCAGTTGATGCAGTAGGCTTGGTACACAAATGTTGCAGCTCAGTACGTGAACCCCCATAACACCCTCCCTTTCCAACCTGAGTGTCCCCCAACCCCCTCCAGCACAGAATTCTAGAGCCTAATGGAATAGAGACCATGCCCACCACTGCCCTCTGAGTGCCTAGGATATGCCAGGCTCTATACTGAGTGCTGCAAATGAAATAGCTCATGTATCCTCTGGCAGCCCGTTGAAGGAGGAGCTTAAGTCTCTTCTAGCAGGTGGGGAAAGTGAGGCTGAGGCTTACCCCACCCCCGCATCCCTCAGGCATTGTTCTGGGTTGTTTAATCTGAAGCCTCTCAGTGGGACAAACACTCTGCAGTCGTCACAGATCCCATCATCCTCTGTTACAGCCACACTCACTTAAAAACATAAGATCATGTTTTCTTTTTCCAGTAGCTTTACTAAGAGATAATTCATGTAACATACAATTCCTCCATTCACACCATACAATTCAATGGTTTTCAGTGCATTCACAGAGATGGGCAACCATCACCGCTGCCAATTTTAGAGCTCTTTCATTGCCTAAGAGGCCTTGTAAACTAAGTGTTCTATCCCTTAACTCCCCACCAGCCCTCAGCAATCATCACTCTACTTTCTATCTCTATTGATCTGCCTCTTCTAGACATTTCATATAAATGGAATCATACAACATGTTGCCTTTTGTATCTGACTTCTTTCACTTAGCAAAACATTCCCCAGCTTCATCACGGTAGCATGTATCTACTGCATTTCTTTTTAGGGCTGAATAATATTCCACTGCATGGACATACCACCTTTTGTTTATCCATTCATCAGTTTGGGAGATAATATTTTCTTGATACCATATGCCAATCCTTTTCAAAGTCCTTTAGCTCATTCAGCCCTCACAACAAACTTACAAGGTAGGTGTCATCATCACCCCGATTTTACAGAGAAGAAAACTGAAGTGTAGAGAGATTATCTAACTTGCTCAGGGTCACCCAGCTGAATACATATGCTTGTCGCACCGAGTTTGTTTGTAATTCCTAGAGGCACATGATGCCTCTTTCTATCAGGGTCTTCAGAGGCAACTCATACATACCTCAACTGGCTCATTTTAAGTGGAATCCAAAATGGTGCACCAAGAGCCTTTCTTTCCTCTCTACCCACCACCCCACCCTACACCCTCAGCCCCTCACCCACCCGTGTCCAAACTTGGCTCCTTCTCTAGCCTGTTCAATCACACTCCTCAGTCAGGAACCTTCCAAAAACCATCTCAGAATACAATCGCCTTTATTCTACAAGTGATATTTGGTCAACAAACCCGTTCAGAGGTGTCTTTGGAACCCTATAAAATCCTCATTATTTGGGACCTCACTAATTTAATATTTGTGAACTTTCCATGAGGCTGTGCTAGGTTAGACTATGATTTGGTTAGCAAACTTCTCTTCACTATGAATTTATAATTTGTAGTGTAAACAAGATTGTAAAGGCATATTTAAACAAAATGTTTTCAAGCCTCCTCCAAAATCGCAGAAGCACCCAGGAGCAGCCCAATCATTGCGATGCAAGTTACATGCAACCCTCATCCATTCTTTAAGAGGGTCTCCTAAAGATTCAATAGGCAGCCTTACTAAACGGGATAGTGACGAGACTCCCAGTATTCAACATACCATGACTGCCTCCTTTCAAAACATGTGGTACTTCAGATTCACTCTCTGATTCACTGAACCAGTCCTGGTCCTCAGCGTCACTTCTTCTATGGAAAAGCTCATTGCTGCCACTCAGACACTTAGCAGGACTAGGGAGTGTGCCCCAGGTTCCCTCTGGGGCCATATCAGGCTGGGAAACAGTTCAGATCAGGGCCTAGGAAGGACCAGCAAGAAGGGTCTCTGGAGGGAAGGAACTTCTTGGAGACTCTTTTTCCTTTCACAAAACTGTTATTCTCCCCACAGAGAAATTCCACCCAGCTGAAAAGTCTGAGGACCAGGTGACAGCCCGCAGCCACCAGAGACAAGCGTTCCCTACCTTCAGCCTTCTGAGTCCTGTTTGCCTTTGATCTTGGCATTTCCTGTGTCCAACAAGTGGAGAGAGTCGAGAAGGCTGGAGTGGGGAGTGTCTGCTGACCCCAGCATTTCCAAAGTGAAATCTTCCACTTCTTTCTAGAATCTTAGACCCTAGATTGTAAAATGGTATGAGTACAGGCTGCTCCCATCCCATCCCAGTTCAGGAGTTAATTACTTTAAAGTAACAAAGAGATTTTGATCTTGTGCAGCCTTGCAGGGGAAGGCTGTCTGTAGAAGAGCTTCCATGACATTCTATAGAGGAGGGGAGCAGGGGTGAGAGCAGAAACCCAGAAAAACACAGATGTTTCTGACCCACTATACCCTGGCTTCCACCAGCCACACTGGTATGGATGCAGAGATACTGGGCAGAGAAGCTAGAGGTCTGCTGTCCAGAACTGGCTTCCAACTGGCTTTGTAGCTGACTCCTTCTCTCTGGGCCCCCTGTGTCTCCTGCCACAAAAAGGAACATTCAGTTAGAAGGGACTACAAGCAGCTTTCAATGCATCCCCAAATTCTGATCTTCAGTAGAGACTTCCTGAGAGCTATGTTGAGAAGAATTTTGAGGGTTTGTGGAAGAAAAGAGCTGGGATCAACCAGCTATTAGTGATGTCAGCTCTGAGCATGGGAAGGAGACCGATGGCACATTGACTCGCCGTGTATTGCCGCTCCTGACATTGATACACCAAGTTCTCTTTGGCTCAGATCTTATATGATTTTGACTGTGCTATTTTCTTTGCATTTTCCAAGGACCTATTTCAAGGGCTGTTCCTACCCACCAGGAGTTAACAGGAGTCTACAGACAATTGCTTGTAGGGTTGGGCCATGCAAGTTAGAGACAACCAAGGCCAGAGGACGCCGGCTGTCCTTGAGACTAGAAACAAGCCCCAAAGAGATTCTTTCTCTGTCAGTGCTGAACTGAAAGCTACAGCCAGTGTGGATGCCCCCTTACGAGATTACCCACGATGACAAAGATGTAAGATGTGGCCTCTGTCTGCAAGGTTTAGCCATGGAGGACAGAGAAAGCCAAATACCACCTGAAAAGTGAAAAGAATCTTGAGCAGAAGCCTGCTGGGAATGGGGTAGTCTTCCTGTCTGCAAACAGAGATGGAACAGTGCCTCCTTCAAAGTGATGGTTGTGACAGTGCAATGAGATAATGCATGCAAAGTGCCCACACAGAGCCTGATAACAGCGATCCAGTGTTCCCAGTATCATCCTCTAAGATCACTCTTCACGGCATGGAGTCTAAGGAGAGTAAATCTTTTCTGAAACCAGCCCTCCCATCAGCAGGGTGGAAGCCTACTAGCTCACCACCAGGGCCCTGCGTTGGCCATTTCCAATAACGTGATTAGTCATTTTTCATTCCTGAGATGTCTACCCAGGCATGGGGATGTGTGTGCATGTGGGAGTGTATATGTGCCTTTCAGAGCAGGGGAAAATCCATATTCTCTCTCTTCTGACCGAATTAATCAAATAAATCTTCTGTAAGGAGCTGCTAAATGAATCACAGATGGCTCTGCCCTTTTACAGGTTGCAGAAAGCACCCGTTACAGTTCTTTTAATTTATCAGAGGAAAAAAGATGCCCTCGTGTGCCCCTTCCCACTTGCAATAATATTCAGAACCAGTCTATTTTCCAAGGGTCCGAGACTCATTTTCCAAAAATGTGTATCAATAGATGTAACAGCAGGAAGATTATTTTGCCAAGCTCCAGCCTCCAGCACAGCAAAAGGTGCCCTGGCTGGGGAGAGCATTTATAAAACCACATTTAATAAAAGAGAGTGTTATATTAAGTATGTTTGCTAGTGTATTTAAGCATATGGTTTCCATATCAGGCATAAAGATGGCAAACACATGCTTTACCTTCTTTCTAACCTTTCCTAGAGACGTTCTTTCCAGGGGGTGGTGGGATGGGAGGACTTGGGGTGGATGTAGTGAGCATGTGTTGTTTTGTTTTGCTTTTTACAACTCTGGCTCACGTGGAAAAGCACCAAGGAATGTTCAGAAAACATGTGAAGACTCTGCCTTTTCTATTTATGTAATTAGCCTAAGAAACTTGCTTTGCTTACTTTCTTCAACAGTTCCAACGCGCTTGCAGGGCTCCCTCGCCTACTCCAAGGCACTGGGGGCTGGCTGACTTTAGAGTGTGAATCAGTTTCAGCTGCAATGAACTTGAGCTCCTGGACTTTAAACACGAAGCTTTTGGTAAAACAAGGGCTGCAAGGATGGCCTCCTGTCTGTATCCATGGGTCCCTGTTTACCAGCGAGTCATCCAACTGCAGGATTTATCTGCCCCGAGATCCCCTTTTTGTACTTGGGTTGGGTATTGAGGATTTTATCTTTTTCCTATAAGTCAGACGCAATAAGCTGTGGCCCTGTAGGCCTGGCATCCAGAAAGGCAGCTAGGAAAGACCTCTGCAGCCCACTCTCCTAAAATAATCTGAACAATCCCCTTATTCAGAGTCTATCCTGGAAGCCAAAATAAAACTAGGAAGGGGATCGGGTGGGCGCATCTGCAGTGAGGCTGCCCTGCCCACCCCCACCAGCCCGAACAGATTTGCCGGAGCAAGTTATAAATCTACTGGTACCATTTCTTTTTCGTCACTTGCCTAATCCTGTGCCCTTCGTTTCATGTGCTGTAATTACTAACATCTGCTTTCTGAGCCTGAGCCGCGTGGAGTTTGCAAAGGCAGTTTTCGGTCCAGAACAATGGTGACAGCTGTTTCATTTAGCCTACGGCCAGGACTTCCTGTTCAGTCTACATCTGCCCTCCTGTGTCCAATTTCTGTTTCAGGGTTTTGTGTTTTGTTTTCTGTGTTTTTTGTTTGTTTGTTTGTTTTCCCCTTCATCTGCCCTTACTATATATTTAAGAAGAATTTCTAACTTAGCACTCCAGCTAGTATTTCTAGCACATATGCTTATTATATTGGCAGGCGACAGCCAGAGAGAGAGAGAGATAGGAGAAAGCCAGGATTGTCGCCAGCAGCTAACACAGTAGAGGGCAAGGCAGAAAGCAGGGCTACACAAGGGCCCAGGGAAGCAGGCTCTAAGGAAATTCCTGGGCTTTGAGGTAGGGGAATGCCTCAAAGGCTGACCTCTCCAGAACACAGACGCAGGAAAAATGGGCTTAGTTCATCTACCCCCTGGCCTGGTGTCATCCCCGTGACTTATTTAGTAGGGGGTCACCCAAACATCCCCCCAAGGGAACTGTATTTCTGGGTGGCCACTAGCACACAGGGCCTCCTTCTTTGGGAAAGCAAGCTCATCAGGTGGGGGCAAGATTGAGAGGCCCCACATTCACTTTTTCCCACTGAATCTCTAGCAGAGCAATAGAAACTCCTCCAATTTGCAGGGGGTGCTGGGGGACAGGGAAGGGAGTACTGTGGACAACAGAATAAAGGAATCCAGCATTGGGTGACCTGCCTGGACTCCTTTAGCATATACGGCTCTATGTGACAAAAGAGAATGGAGACTGCCTGAACCTGTCCCGCCTCCAGCCCACCTATCCTAATTCCATCTGAGCTAAGCTTAGGGTTCCCAGCTCGCCTGGCCTGCAGATGTCAAGTTATTATCTGCGACCCCACCACCAGAGCTGGTTAGAGACCTTGAGCTTTGTGAAAGCTGCCCTCTGGCATTGCTGGCTATTTATTGCCAAACAGGGCAAAAAACAGTTCTGCATGGGTAAGAACTTGTAGAGATGTGGAAGTGGCCTGCAGATACACAAAGCAGAGCATGGCAGCCAGGGGATGAGGTGTGATCACTCAAACCGGGACATCTAGGGTCTGTGCCTATGCCTCTCCCCAGATCTCAGGGCATCAGGACAGGCAGAGCCCCTGGAGATGGGCTCCCCACACTTCCTCCTTTATTGTTGTTAACCAATGAAGAAACTGAGCACTGGAGAAGAGATGAAGTGCCTACGCTGTGGTTGTCGCTTGGTCAAACTGGATTCTATCAGTGGGGAAGTGCATGAAGGTAAACCTATGTTGCTTCTAGAAATTTGAGGCATTTTCAACATTTCTGTATGAGATGTCTCTTGCAATCCCAGACCCTCTTCTCCCTTCTAATAACTTGAGATCCCACTCCCAGATGGGAGCAGGGAGGTGAGTTAGGGAGACCCCAGCTGTGTGGTCAGTGCCTGAGGCCTGCTCCAGGCCCAGTTCTTCCAGCTGCTGGTGAGAGCCAAACCACTGCAGTCCTGAGAAGACTTCATGCTCATCTACACCTGGGCGTCCCAGAGGGTCCTGACAGGGAGTTGAGGGCCCGTGTCTTTGCAGGGATAAGCATCTGGAAGGACCTGCTCAGGCATGAAAGAGATGCAGCGGAGAGGGTCCTTCTCCCCAACCATCCCCGCCAGGTGTTGTATGTGCACAGACGGGGGGACCCACTGCCCCAAAGCTGACTGGACCCTGGAGTGGCTGAGAGGCTTAACCCGGGCGGGAACAGGGGTCTCAAGGGATTTCCCCTGAACTCTGGAATTCAAGTGGCTGAGAGCCCGAACGAGGCTGGCCTGTGCCCCTTTGCCTGCAGGAGAGCCTCCTAGCTCTTCCTGGTCTGCCCACCCACCCCCTGCCCTACCCGCACTCACAGCCTCCCTGCCCCCCACCTTCCTCCTCTTTCTCACTCCTTTTCTTCTTAAAGTTAATTGCAACTTTTTTCTCAGCGCTCTGATCTGGATAAGCCACATCTCATTAGAAAAAGATTTAGCTGGAGCCAAAGCAGGCTGGAGAAGGAATCCCTAATCAACAGAGAAAAGATTTGGGTGTAATTGCTCTCTCCCACCGTTCTCCCCCCTCCCTCTTTCTCTGCTCATTAATCTGAGAAGAAAGTCGCAGTGGAACGTCTTGGTGCTCAAGTATCTGCTGCTGCAGCAAACGAATCGAGGTGCTCTGGGGTTTCCTTTTGTGGTGGTGTCTGTATGGAACCTCCCTGGGGTGTGTGTGTGCGGGGGTGTGTGAAGCTATCTGGTTAATGTGTGTGTATATGAAGTGGTTGGGTGGATGTGTGAAGCTCTTTTGATGAATGGTGTGCATGCGCATGTGTGTGTGAAGCATGTTGGTCATTGACTGTGAGAAGAGCTTTGGTTGTTGGGGTACGTGTGTTTGTTGGTGTGAAGCACTTGGGGGTTGGAATAAGGTTGGCTGGTACGTGGGGGGCACCCTCCAGCGGTTGGCACTTGGGGGTGAAGCCTTTTGGCTGTAGAGGGGCACACGTACAGCCCTCAGGCTGTGCGTGTGCATGAGTGATGCTTTGCCGCGTGCGTGTGTGCCCCCGGTCATCAGTAAGTAGCCCCTCTGGTGTTTCCCCAGTTAAGTCCCAACAGATGCTGAAATGGAGACATGAATGTGATACGTGGAAAATGGATCTAGGAGAAAACCATCTCCCTAGGTAGGGACCCTGGGCCCTCAAACATCCAGAAATGAAGTGACATAGCACTTTTGTGCTCTTCCTTCAAAATTTGGAAATGTTCTACAATGACCTTTGTCATTGGTGGGGAAGGGGAGGATACTTTATGTTTTAACTGAAAACAGAAGGAAAGCAGTAATACACACTCCAGGTGCAGTGCAAATATTACAAAGGGCTAGATCCTGAAAAGAAAGTCACCCTCTCTTGCACCCCTGCCCCCAGCTCACCTCCTGAATCACCCCTACCGGTCATCTTTGTACCTTTCCAAAACTAAGCCAGGCATATGGTTCCACACTGGCTCATAGCCTTCTGGACTTTGCTTTCTTCACTGAACAAAACATCCCAGAGATGGTTCCCTAGCAGCATAGATTTATATTAGTGCTGTGTTTTGAAGTCATAAAATTAGCTAATTGAGAAAATCAATAAGGTGCCTCTATCCTAAGTACAAGTCAGAGTACCAGGCAGTCTACTGTCTCCCCTATAAAATATCATCATAGTTGTCTAGCATGATGCTAAGCCTCGTGTTTGTTGCCTCATTTAATTCTCAAAAGACTCTGGAAGGAGTTACTATCCCATTTATAGAAGAGGACACTGATGCTGAGAGGGAGTGGGTGACTGGCAGGGGCCACACAGTAAGTGGCAGAGTAGGAATCTGAGTCCAGGCAGTCTGAAGGCAGAGCTCAGCCCTCAACCACCGCCTTCCAGAATAGAGTACAAACTCTCTGGGACCTGGAGGCAAAGGCAAGAGGAGATGGGTCCCCACATTCCCCACCGGAAACCCAGGGCACCTGTGTCTAAGCTACTCCCACTACATCCCCCATTTTCCCCAGGCGTGCAGGGCCTCCTGGTCCTTGTTGGCCCCCCCACCCGGCCCTCAGCCCTTACCTGAGCCGCAGGGACCATGGCTGTCAGGGGGCCCAGGCAGGCCCCCGCCCTGCTCTCCCATCCCAGCTGCCTGAGGGTGAGGCCTCGCTGCAGCCTTGCTGTTTCTCTGAGCACAGCCCGTGAGCAGTTGCACCCCAGACATCAAAGAATTCCCCAGCGTAGGTGTTCTCGTAACGAAGGTGTTCCAGTTCAGGCCTCGAAGCTGAGCTGGGTGTGGCGAGGTGATGTTCTACACTGGAAAGTGGGGACAGCATCCAAGTGCCACCATGACCAGGGCCTTGAGCTCCAAGTCCCGCAGGGAGGGAGGACACAAGTCCTCCACCTACCAATCCAAGAAC
The DNA here is from genome assembly GCF_030020395.1 of Manis pentadactyla. Lineage (NCBI taxonomy): Eukaryota > Metazoa > Chordata > Mammalia > Pholidota > Manidae > Manis > Manis pentadactyla. The sequence goes on along the minus strand of NC_080026.1, from coordinate 127,817,763 downwards.
AAAATGGACATGAATATTTGCTGAGAATGCCAAAGTCCTGTTGGTGACGCTGGAGGAAAGGAATCTGGGGGGGAAGGTGTGGATAAAGTGAAGGTCCCTGCGGCCAGGATTCTCACCTGGCCCTGGTCAGCTAGCTCACTACAACCATGTGAGCAATACATTGCTATTGTTTCTATACAAAGAGCTCTGCCCAGTGCTCTGGGTGACACGGTGGCATGGCCACATGGCTGCACGGCTGCAGGAGAGCAGAGACTGGAGTGGTGGCAGCACTGAGGACAGAGACTGAGATGGCTGTGGGGACAGAGGGGCCCAGAGGCAGAGACCAGCTTGCCTCATGCGGACTTGCTCGGAGTGTGCGGGATTCTAGTAACTGGCCTGCCACCATCAGAATAAAGTTGGGTTTCACCCCAAGAGCGTTCCATTGTCATTTTTTGGTCTCACTGAATCCACAGTGAACTTGTCTGGGGCTGAAACCTATTGGCAACACAGAAGATTTCAAAGGTGCCCACTTACTTGCTCAGAGAAGGGATGGGCTGGAGTTTTCACCTCCTGCTGCCAAGCCCAAAAGCAGAACCTCTGGACCTGTCAGGTCCCAGCAGATTATTTTCAGGCTCCAGTGAAGACAGTCTGCCCAAGACTAGGTGTAAATACACATACTGTTCAAACACAGAGACATGTGCTCGAATGTTTAGCAAGGCCTGGAACAATGCTGTCCACTATAGTAGCCACATATGACTTGTGGCTATGTGAGCATTTGAAACATGGCTAGTCTAAATTGAGATAGGCTGTAAGTACAAAATACACACCAGATTTTGAAGACTTGGTTTGAAAATCAAAAGAGAATTATCTCACTAACAATTGTATATTAATTAGATAGTAAAATGACACTATTTTGAATAGATTAGGTTAAATGAGATACATTATGAAAATTGATGAGCATACAAGCATGTCAAGTGCTTTGCTTCACATGTTTCCTTTATTTTTTTTTTAGTATGACTACTAGAAAACTTTAAATTACATATGAGGCTTACCTTTGTGGCTCCCATTATATTTGTGTTGGATACCACTGGCCCAGAATATAATGTATCCTCTCATGAATATTGTTATCTCCCTTTCTACCAATGAACAAATGAGCTCAGAGGTTGAGCACCTTGACAAAGGCACCAGCTGAGAGCTGTAGATGCCAGAATTCACATCATGGGAGGCAGGGGATCCTGGCTGCACAGTCTCCTACTTGATGAAACTCCTACAATGTGAGTTGTTTTTGACAAGGTCTCATGCCGAAGTGTTTAGTGCCAGCAAGACTGAGGCAAATTTGAAATCTGGGAAGGCAACCTAAAAGCCTGTGACTCAGGGACTGGGTCACATTCCCAACACTAGCCAGGAATGTTAAGGCGCAGGATCACTCCTGGTGTGTGGTGCTTAGGGGGGCTTTTTGGTTCCCTGCCTGAACTTGGGCAGGTCCATTCCCCTCTTTGCGCCTCAGCCTCTCTATCTGTGAACAGAAGGGGCTGGACTCAGTGTTCGCTGAGGTCCCTCAGGATCCACAGTGCATCTTAGCAGATTCCTCCCTCACAATGGTGGAGGCAAGTGACACCTCTCTTGTGTCATCTGTGAGATGGGCAAGAGGACAGGGTGGACTTCAGAGAGCTGCTTTGCAGGTAAGTGAGATAATGCAGGCAATGCCCTCGGTACACACCCAGCACACAGGGCACGTCCGGTCAGTCTTGTCACCACAGCAGAATCCAGGTTGACCGGCTGGCCTGGATAGTTCTGGGGCAGCAGACTCAGATTGGCAAGCACAATCTGCCTAGAAGCCTCCCCCAAACCTGACACCCTCAAATGCTGAATTTGACCTAAAGCAGGTTCACCTGGACTTGGCTTTTGACAGTTCTGTTACAGCTGCAACTCCATTCCCTGATGACATACATAACAGAAGCACCCAGGAAGAAGGCGGCTTGGCAGGGGCCCAGCGGACGGTATTGAAGAAAGAGACTCAAGGTTCGTGCAATACAGCATCTTCTGGCGTGTTCGGAGGAAGGCAGGAAACTTCCACGCCCCCCACCAGGTGGTATGTTAGTTCTTGGTGTTCTTTTTTCCTCTCGGTGGTAGCGGTCAGATGGCACTTTTCCATCCTTTGGAGGAGTGCGGTAGATCCGCGGCCGCAGACTGTCTTCACCCCTTGTTCTCACCGTCCGAGGACTCTGACCTCAGTTGCTCTCAACATTTGTTTTCATTGTTTTACCCCTGAATTATGGGTAAACAGCCTCCTGAAAGATAAAGGCTTAATCAGCTCAGCAGCTAGCCTCCTACATACAACCTGTTTCTCACAAATACAAGTCTTCACTAAGAGTAAGTTGAACCTGATTTTGTCTCCTGGGTTGTTACCATAAACTTACAGGAAGGAACCTTCAGGGCAGCGTGCAGGCTCCCCGTTGTCTCTGGCGTTCATTGGCCGCCATCTTCTGGGCAATTCTGGTATGACATGGTCTCCTTCACCAGGGCTGAAGAGGTTCATTCATTCAATCAGAACTTATTTATTGAGCAGGACTGTGTGCCAGGCATAGTTCTAGGCACTTGAGATTCATCAGTGGACAGGGCTGATGAATGTCTCTGGTGTTCTGAAGCTTACATTCTTGAAGGGGGTAACAGGCAATCAACAACAAACATACTAAAGAATTCTGTATGTTAGTGACAAGAGCATGGAAAACGGTAAAAAGTAGATCATGTAAGGGGGATGGGAAGTGCTGGGTGGGGGAGGTGAGTTGCAGTTTTAAATAGTTCCAGGGTCAGCCTCATTGAGAAGGTGACTTTTGAATAAAGGCTTGAAGAAAATGAAGTACTTTGCCAGAGAAAGAAAATGTTCCTGGAGAATGGATGTGTATGCAAAGGCCCTGGGGTAGGAACGTGCCCTGTGCATTCAGGGAATACCAAGGAGACCAGAGTGGCTGGAAAGGGTGAGCCAGGGAAGAGGAGTCAGAGAGGTGATCACAAAGTGATCAGTGTAGGGTTTGGGGGCCACTGTGTAAGGACGTTGATTGGCTTGGGCTACCATACAAGATACCACAGAATGGGTGACTCACACAACAGACATTTATTTCTCACAGTTCTGGAGGCTGGGATGTCCATGATCAAGGTGCCAGCTGATTCAGCTTCCTGTGAAAACCCACTTCCTGCCTTGTAAGGGGCTGACTTCCGGCTCACACAGCCTCTCTGTTTCTTTCTGTCTTCTTATGAGACCACTAATCCCCTCAGGAGAGCCCCATCCTCATGACTTAATTTAACCCTAATGACCTCCCAGAGGCTCTGTCTCCAAATGCCAGCCCCATGGGGATGAGGGCTTTAAGGATGAATCTCGGGGAGAGGCACAAACACTCAGTGCATGATAGGGCTTTTACCTCGGAGACACCGCTCCAGAGACCAGGAGAAAGAAGCCCCTGTCCTCTTGGCATAGTCACACACAGCTGCTGTGCTTCCTCTTCCCTCCAGCCTGCAAATTCACCTGGTTGTCTTTCCTTCTGCAACCTCTGCAGGACACCCTCCTTCTCGGAGTGAAGCCCTCCCTTCACCTAGCCTCCTACAGAGGGCGCAGGGTAGGGTCGGTAAGACCTGACACAGCCCCGCCTGAAGGAGATGGCCATCTCCTGGGACCCCAAGGACATGACTGGCCTCAGTTGCCCAGTGTCGAGAGGTAAGAAGCAGTTGAGATTTGGAGGCCGATGGTGTGGCTTTAAATCCTGTACTTTAAATCCATTTCTCCACTTGGGGATTGGAGGCAGCTCTTTAATGTCTCTCAGTTTCTGCTCCACTGGAAAGGTCCATACCCATCTCATGGGGTGGTTGAGGTGATCGAAGGCATCCATGATTCACATCCCTGGCATTTACTGAGCACCTACTGTGCTGGGGGCACAATAATGAACTCTCATGGAGCATATATTCTAGAAGGATGCAATGTTAGCTGGCATAAGAGTCAACCTTTCAAAAACAAGTGTTCAAGTTTCTAAGAGCACATATCCAGTATGCTCCCAGTTGTTAAAACTTTGTGTGTGTGTGTGTGTGTGTGTGTGTGTACATACACTCATACACATGCCTATGTTTAAAGATGGAGGATACCAAAGGAGAGATCCTGGAGAGATGTATAATACAATTTATGTTTATTTTAAGAAATACAATCATGCTATATAAATATTTTTCACATATATCTGACTAGTAATACTATTAAAACCTTTCCAGAAATATACACACTAACAGCTTCAAGATAATGTCCCCTGGTGAGAAAGAGAGAGAAAGAAGAAAATGGGATATATTTTGTTACATCTGTAATGTTTTATTTCTAGATACGAAAAAATCCTGAAGCAAACACAGAAAAATACTATTTGTGGTTATATTATTTCATTTACTAAATACAAAGATGAGTCCTAAATTATGAGTATTATTTCTGTATTAAATATCAGTAAACTGAGGCTCAGTGAGTTATTGCACCAAATAGAAAGCTGGTAATTAAAACTAAGTATGTCTAAATTTGAAGTCTTAGCTCATTTCTTTAAATCATCTTACCTCCAGAATGTATGTTGATATGTAAGTGGATTCTATTTGCTAATATTTTGTTGAGGACTTATACACCTAAGTTCACAAAATATATTGGATTGTAGTTTTATTTTTTGTTATTAAGTTTTATTTTTTAGAGCCTTTTTATGTTTACAGCAAAATTCAGTGGGAAGAGCAGAGGGCTCCTATATGCTCCCAATGCTCACCCCACCCCACCCATTGTCACTATCCTGCACCAGCATGGTACATTTGTTGTAATCAGCGAGCCTACATTGACACATTATCACCCAAAGTCCACAGTTTATATTAGGGTTCACTCTTGGTGGTGTACTTTCTACAGGTTTGGACACATGTATAATGCCATGTATCCAGCATTGTTGTATCATACAGAGGAGTTTCAGTGCCCTAAAAATCCTCTGTCCTCTGCCTGGTCATCCTGTCATCCTCCCCGCCTCTGGCACCACTGACCTTTATATTGTCTCCATAGTTTTGCCCTTTCAAGCATGTTGTATAGTTGAAATAATACAGGACGTAGCCTTTTTCAGACTGGCTTCTCTTACTTAGTAATACGCATTTAAGTGTTCTGTCTTTTCATGGCTTGACAGCTCATTTCTTTCCAGTGCTGAATAATATTCCATTGTCTAGATGTGCCACAATGTATTTATCCATTCACTTACTGAAGGACCCTCTGGTTGCTTCCAAGTTTTGTCAACTATGAATAAAGCTGCTATAAATATGTATGTGTACAAGTTTTTGTGTAAACAAAAGTTTTCAATTCATTTAAGTAAATATCACAAAGGGTTGTTCAAAATATCTGCTTATTATCTTTTTAATGGCTTCCAGATCTGCCCTGTCTTATTGATACTGGCAATCTATGTTTTCTTTTATATCTTTGTCAGTCTTGCCAGAAGTTTATTGATTTTATTGATGTTTTGAAGAACTAACTTTCTGTTTCATTGATTTTTCTCTATTGTTTTCCTGTTAATAATTTCAATGGTGTCTGCCCTACTTTTATTATTTCCTTCCTTCCACTTACTTTGGGTTTAATTTTGTTCTTTCTTTTCCTAGTTTCTTGAAGTGAGAACGTATTGAAGAGTTTTTGTTTTCGTAATGTAAGAATTAAGTGTTATAAATTTCTCAGTTCTCCTTTACTACAACATACATATTTTGATGTGTTATATTGTAGTTTTAACTTAATTTCTATGTATTTTTTAATTTCCTTTGAGATTTCCTCCTTGCCCCATGAATTATTTAGAAGCGTGCTGCATAATTTCCAAGTGTTTGGAGATTTTATTGCTGCTTTCGATCCACTGAATTTTAATAACTATCTCTAATATATATTATCTTCATGAGAACAGAACTCAGTCCATTTATTCTACTTCTATAGCACTAATGCTGAGGAAAAAAGGGTTAATGAATGATGGAAATATTTAACTTAAAAATCAATAAAGAAAACACTAATTCAAAAAGACATATGCAGCCCTGTGTTCATTGCAGCATTATTTACAATAGCCAAGATGTGGAAGCAACCAAGTGTCCTCAATAGATGAATGGATAAAGAGGTGATACAATATAATGGAATATTACTCAGTCATAAAAAGAGTAAAATCATGCTATTCACAACAATGTGGATTGATGAGGGTATTATGCTAAGTGAAATAAGTCAAAGACAAATACCATGTGATTTCACTTACATATGAATTTAAAAAAACAAAACAGAAATAGACTCATAAATACAGAGAACAAACTGCTGTTTGCTAGAGGGGAGAGGGGTGGGAAATGAGAAGTAGGTGAAGAGAATTAAGAGATACAAACTTCCAGTTATAAATAAAGTATGGGGATATAATGTACAGCACAGGGAATATAGTCAGTAATATTGTAACAACTATATATGGTGACAAGATGGTAACTAGACTTATCATGGTGACCATTCCGTAGTATATATGAATATTGAATCGCTATGTTGTACACCTGAAACTAATACAATATTGTATGTCAGTCATTCTTCAGTAACAAAATTAATAAAGAGAAAGCTGAAGGCTGAAGAGGGATATCAATGGTGACTATTTCTGGATAGGGAAATACAGTTGTTTTTATTTTCTTCTTACCTTTTCATACTTTCAGATTCTTTTATAATCACCCAAAAAGTTATAAAAGTGGGAGCTACTATTCCTGATCATTTTCACTCCCACCCTGGCAGGTTACATCAGAAACCGAATTGCTGAAAGAGCTGAAGATGAGGCAGGACCTCGGGAAGGTACTGGAGGTGAACTGACCTAGATCCCTCAGGGAGACAGGTAAGGACCCCGCCAGCACCCGCCCTTGTAGGCTTCCGAGATTGCTGCTACAGTAGCTCTGTGATCAAGACCATGACCGTTTCATGTCACAAGGGTCACTCTCATTCCTCTCTTCTCACCACCCGGAGGCTCCAAGAGACTTTGTGAATTAATGTTCATTTCAGGAGATCTGATGTACCCAAGTCCAGCCATCGAAATTCTTTGGACAGTCTGAGGAATTAACTCTGGTATTTGCTTTCAGGGGTCATGGTATGCAACAGATGGTAAAACAAAAATAAGAGAGAAGACAGAGGAGGCATTGCAGGTTTTTAAAAATTATAGTCATCTTTTTGTACCTTTAGTCACAGTCTCTTCAGGATTTTTCAAGGTAATTTCTTTGAGATGCTGAGTAGATGAGAAAATTTGTAGATGGTAACCCCGGCTGGCCAGGGTCACCGCCCAGACAGGTCTTAGGACTGGACAATTTCTGCAGATGAGTGGATATGCTTTTGCTTTTGAAAACAGTGCAAATGCTGGGGCCACACAAGCCCAACAGGATGTCATGTTCCCTCCAAAAAGCCTTTCCAACCCCCTTCTCTGGCAAAGTTGACATCAGATTTCCAACCACTATTTTCAACTGGAACCTAAAGGCAGAAGTCCAATTTCTGGGCGCTTAAAGAAAATTTTAGACCTTTCTTTGGAATTCCCGTATACAACATAGAGCTGCTTGGGAAAGAACGCTCTCTTTGCCATAACCCTGCCAGACGGGACTTCTTTTGTCCTGCTTTGGGGTTTCTGTGGTAAATTCACTGGATTTACTCATTGGCTGGTTGGTTTTCCACACGGAAAGCCAAAGGAGGCTCTGGAAGGGTTGGATCTGGGAGAGTTCTGGGTTCTGTTCTCTGTTCCCCACCCCCTGCTAAGGGTCCTCTGCTCCTTAGCTGTACCCTGTTCTGGGAAGAGGGTTGGAAGAGGCTGGTACCTGGAGCCCCAGCATTTCTTAAAGCAGCTGGAATGAGGAGACATTTGATTGCAGCTGCTGTGGCTGGACCCGGGGTGCGGTCTGCTCAGGCATGCCAGGACATAAAGTTAGAGGAAGTGCAGACAGCAGTTTGGAGGATTTAGGAGCTCTTGGGCTGTTGTTGGATTTTACTGTGTTGTCACTGACATATGTTTGCATTCTCTTGAGAGCAGGTAAAAGATAGGGGAAATGTAGGGAGGGTGTCCCCATGTGCCAGGTCTGCACAGCTGGGCAGATGAGGAAAGATGCAGAGAAGGGGCTGGTGATTGTCTGGAAGTCTAAGGATCTGAGTGCCAGAGGGTGCGTGCCAGGGCCTGGAGTGGTACCCATCAGAGAGTGGCAGAGGGGTGATATAACTCACAGCAGTAGAGCTTGCATTAACAACTCCCTGAAATTAAAAACATGCTTTTAAGGAAACAAATCAGCAAATGGCGGAGGTTTCTCATTACAATCATGGAAAAAGGCAGGGCTGTTGAGCCGTGTGTTTCAGAACAGGAGAAGGGAGACAAGAAGGCAGGGAGCAGAGCACGTGCCCAGGCAGTCTCATCCTCTGGCTCAGATACTGGGGTGCTCATTTTGGAGTCGGCAAGAAGCAGCAACTCCTAAATGCTCAATTTTCTCCCAGAGATGACCAAATCATAGGTTCTTCTTGGAAGTAGCACTAGAGCAACATGCTCACACTTTAATATGCACACACAGCCCCTGGGGACCGTGTTGAAATGCAAGTTCTGATTCCACAGGTCTGGCCCGAGAATTTGCAGTTTTAACACACTCCTAGCTAGGCGGGTTTTGCTGGTCCATGGAACACATTTAGAGTCAGTAACAGGGCAGAGGAGGATGCTGCCTGGCTCAGTGACACTTTGGCTTCCCTCCAAATTACAATAAAACAAAAGCAGGTATAAATATCCCATTGGCAGCCTGGCAAGTCTGGTGAAATGACCTAGTGATCAAATGACTGCATGGGGAGCACCTTTTCCAAACTCCCCTGCTGTGTCCCCCAAGATTGAGTGATGTGCCAGGGTTGGGTGGTCAGCTGTCCCCAGGGCAAGGTGGGCTGGTCGCCAGATGCAGGTATATGGCGTGTCTCACTCTGCAGATTGACCACATTCCTGGACCTATGCACCCAGAAACTTGACTTGCCACTCACTAACTCATTCCTTCATTCCTTCGACAAACACTCAGTAAGCATCCATTACATCAGACGCTGTGCCCAGCACAGGGGTCCAGAGATGAAGAAGCAGACGGTGCCCTCATGAAGCTTACTGTCCAGTCTGCCCCCAGGGAATGGGTCCATTTCTCAAGAGCAAGTGGCTGAAGTATAAAAAGTAATACCAATGGGTTTATTTATTGTACTATGTATAATTATGCTGATCATAGTTCACACTTTTTAAAAGCCTGCCATGTATGTACTAGCCACTGGGCTAAGCTCTTTACATGGATCATCCATTAATCCTCACAATAGCCTATGTGGTGGGTCATCAGAACTACCTCAAAGGTGAGGAAACTCAAGCTCAGAGAGGTTAAGCAACTATCCAACAGGCACCAAGCTAGTGTGGAGAGGACCTAGGTGCATGCTGGCTGACCCCATTTCAGGCTCTTAGCCTCCATCCCCACAGGCTGGGTCTCCATTTCTGCTCATCAGCACACTCCCTCCCTTTGGGGAGAGCTCCGGGGAAGCAAATGACAGTCGGCAGCTGAGTGAGTCTGGCATCTGATCGGGGAGATGGCCCTGGATGGTGTGGGTGATGTTAATCACAGAGGCATCACATTGCAAAAACTTGATGTACCTACTACAATGTACCTATTCCCCCAAATGGATGGGCCTTCAGCACAGGCCAGCCACTCACGTTCCTAGCCAGTGTTCCCCTGGTTCCCTTGGGGAAAGCCCAGGACATTCTGCTTGGCTTTGCCAAGGCTTGCTAGCAAGGGCACTATCTTCTCTCTGCCCTCCCTGGGCCTCCCTGGCTGTTCTCACACACACACACACACACAAAATCATGTACAATCACACAGGCTCACACATGTATTCACATGCATATACACACATCATGCACCCTGACACACACACCCATTCTCTCACACACACTTCTGATGACCACTTTCTCTTTGGATATGTTAATACCGTGAATCAGGGAAAACAAAGTCTTTGTTATGTTATGTTTGTTAGTTTTACAGTATAACTCTCAGAACTACCTTATTTCTCTGAATCCAGGTTCTGTAAGGGTCCCTGACTGTGGCCCAGAGCTCCTTACCCTTCAAAAGCCCCAGACGGTTCTGTATGACCACTCCCCTGACATCCTAAACAGCTGGGAGTGGACAAACATGGCCCAGAGTGCTGATGGGCTTTCTTTAATGAACTCTCACTGGGAGGTTGGGTAACTTGGCATCCGGTTTTCATTCATCTTGGGATTTAGGGGCTGCCCTTTACTTGTGTGTGTGCAGGAGATTCTCTTCTAGCCAAATTCTGTTTAACCAATGCAGCGGTTTGACCTTTGCTTCCTATCCTGAGTCCATGGGCTGCCCACCGCACACTGGCACCATGTTGCTAGCAAGCCTTCCGTGGGCATTCCTTTGGGCTTTTCAATTTACCACCTAACTACCATCCTAATAACAGAAAAGAGGGCTTCTGCTGTACTGTGCTTGTTTTCAAACACTGCGAATGCTATGAGCCTGGAGTTTAGTGCAGTCTTAGAGGCACAAGATAAATACCCAAGGAGGCCAGGCATGCCCAGGGCCACCAAGCTCCCCAGATACTACGTGCGGCAGTTCCAGGGAGGGGAGATTACAGGAGCCTGAGTGGGGTTAGAAGGCGTCCTGGAGGATGCGAGATTTCTGACGGCCTTGGTTAGGGACCCAGTGGTGTCCCCCAGTGGGGCTGTGGGGGCGGGACTTCCCACCCAGCAGGTCTTCAGGCCAACTGTCCGGTGCCTGCCAGGTGGGAGCAGCTAACTGGCCCTTCCGGCATGCTCAGAATTTCACAAAGGTGCTCAGGGGGCCTCCCTTGCTGTTCTATAACAATCCAGCCCCCTCCTTTTACCCCAGCACCTCCACTGCAAGTTGCACACACACACAGATATATTTTTTTATTTTTTCGATGGGAGTAAACTTGGCCCATCCCCTAAACCTGCAAGCAGAGGCCATGGTAAAGCTCCCACCCAGCCCCCAGCACCCAGGGGAGTCCCCCCTACCCCATGTTAAGCCACCCATATCTGGGGGCAGCCACTCTGACATGGTGTGGGGGCCACATGGAAGGGCCTGCTCAGCCAGAGCTCAGCTTGGCCCCTACCACTGGGCAAGGCCCCCGGGGGCCCCCACGGCCTAGGCACTGTGACCCTGGAGGAAGAATCAGCTCGCATTCAAAGCCCAGGGTAGGGAGCTGAGCCTTTGCAGCTAGTGAGGGTGGAGATGCCTGGAGTCGGGTGGCTGAGGTCAGCCTTGAAGAGGAACTCACAGTCTGGAGGCTGCTGGCCTGCAGTGCAGACAGGCCCTCGGGGCTCCCAGCTCACTTCTGCAATCACAGCTTGGTCCTTTGGGCTCAGTCTGGAGCGGGAAAGGAGGTGAGCCCTCTCCACGGGTGATGGGGACTGTGGTGGGGGTCAGATTCCTAAAGGCAAGTTTACGAGGGCCTGGGAAAGACACTGCAGTTAGTGACAGCTGGGTGACAGTGGGTGGACCCGGTGCAAACATTTTTTTTTTTGTCTGTAAACAGGAGAGAACCTTTCTGGGGTTAACTCAGGAGAAAGTGCTCACCACCTATGAGCACCCACAACCCACATGCTTGGCACAGCCATGCCTCTGTCTACTCTGCACCTGGCATCTGTGTGCCCAAACTCAGGATTCAGGCAGGCCTGTGTTCAACTCCCAGCCCCTTTAGTCACAGGCTGTTTGGCCTTGGGCAAGTCTCTACCTCTTTGAGCTCGTTTCATCATCTGTAAAATGGGCACAATTATAGTGCCTACCCTGCAGGACCCATGAGAGCTAAGGAGGAAATTTGCTGGTGCGCTTGTTTGCCAGGCACCTAGAAAGCTCTCTCTAGAGATCAGAGGCACCATTGCTGTTTGAGAAAGCCCCTTCTTGCCCTGCCATTTCTGCCCCTGTCTCAGGCCCTGCCAGGGATCCCAGGACACCTGAGGGGCCTTCTTGTTCCTCTGAAGAATCAACCAAAGCCCCAGTTAGGAAGGCCAGTCACTGTGCCAGCCTCGGTCCCTGGAGAGAGGAAGAGTGCACCCCGGGTGTCAGGAGGGCAAGAGGAGCCTTCCTCAGCAGTGCTACGGCAGCGTTCTCTTTCCCCTTCCCACCTCTGCTGGCGGGGCTGATGTTTACTGAGCACCTCTGGTGAGCCATGCATGGTGAGGGAATGAGGACCAGTGTCCTCAGGAAGGATTCTGTCCTAGCTGGGGACATGTACAGAGAGAGAGAGAGACAAATAACACACCCCAAAGCAGCTTTCCCCCTCTTCAACAAACCGGCAGAGCAGATCTCCCCAACAGGCTTCTGTCTTAGGAGTGAAGGATGCAAACATGAATGCGATACAGTCCTTGTCCTCACAGTGACCGCCTGCGTGCAGGAGGTCCTATTATAACCATTTTGCAGATGAGGATCCTGTGGTTCTGGAAGACAAATGGGCCAAGGTCTGCATAATTGCTTCTCTGTGTCTAAAGCATTCTAACTAGAGCCTGCACATGCTGCCTTAGGAGCTTGGGACTGACTTTTCAGGGCATTGAAGTTCATGGTGGGGAAAGCGCAGTATTTAAGCTGCAGCTCCTCAGAGAATCCCCTGTAGGCAAGGCCAAAGGGAAGAGAATTCCTGAAGCAAGAACAGCATGTGCAAAACCCCTTAGGTATAGAGTTTGGTTAGGAGGCCTGTGTCATTTGTTTAATTTTGGAATCTAAGAGTGAAAGCCTTCAAGTGGTGGGAGATGCAGTTGTGAAGGGAGGCAGGGGCAAGATCATAAAGAGCTTTGAATGGCAACGTGAAAAGTGGAGCTTCAGGAAGCAATAGGGAGCCATTGAAGTTTGTTAAGCAGGGGAGAGAGCATCTAAAAGATCACAGGCCAGTAGAAGTGAGTCACATTGTCAGGGCCTTGGGTGATGGGGCAGACAAGCTAAGAAGGTTCCTGGAGGCAGGGCACTGTTGGTAAGGAGGATCCGGCAGGCCTAACACTCCACTGAAGGCAGCATGTTAAGAGGGGAAAGCAGTTGTCACATAAAGCCAGGAACAGAGAACATGAAACCTGGAGCATTTTAGACTCTGCCCTGATTTTCCCTGTACCCACCTCCGCATAGGGAACTAAAAAAGAAACAACAAAGCAAGTGTCAGATTTATAGAGCTGAGTTTCTCTCTCTGCTCTCTAGCTCCGACTTTCCCACTATATTTAGATGCTCCAGAATTCTCCTCTGCTCAGGCATTCCCCACAAACCCCTGAAGAATGAGCCTATTTCCTGCCTCGCCAGCCATTGCCAACACCAGTCAGCTCCCTCTCCAACCCCAAAGTCCAGTTTCTGACAGGAGTGGGGGGCTCCAAGTGTCACAGCCACGCAGATCTAGAACCTCCAAAGAACCACCCAGAAGCTGGAGTTATTCTCCTATTGAAGAAAAGCAAACCAAATTTTTTCTTTGGCTGAGTTTTTCACCATGACTGGTTTTCATTAGCTTTTCAAGTGGAAAATAAATTCTGCCCTGTGGCAGGTTGCCACTTACATGCACAGAGTCATTGCTCATTTAATATTTTTTATGCAGAATGGCCAAGCCCCAGTCTGCTGGGGCCCTGGCCAGGGCCCTGAGGGAGTGTGCTTTAGAAACCTTCCTCGAAGCCCATGTTTAAGGAGCCGGTGGCCCATTACCTCTGCTGCGGAATCGCTGCGGTTGAGGAAGCCCAGGGGCCTTGAGCAATCTGCCCTCCACCATCCAGCCCAGTCTGCAGAGCCCAGGCCCCTTCTCAGCCTCTTCTGTCCGCTCCAAGTCCCAGCTCACCTGGAGGAGAAGCTTCCTCAACCCTCCTCTGCCTCCTAGCCTCCCCTCACCCTGGAGCCGAAAAGGTGGGGGGCGGGGAGGGAAGAAGACTAAACCAGGACAGGAATCCAGCTGATGAGACAACGGGTCATGCCTCGTTGTGGAGCCAGACGGGGCCCTCTGGGCGCAGTGCTTCCCCTAGGCCACCTCCGGAGGGGCTGAGACCAAGAGGGGTCCGGGCTCCCAGGCCAGCCCCAGGGCGGGGCGTGGTAGTTTAAGCTACAGAGAAGAAGAGGAGAGACAGGCAAGAAGGAGATGCAGGAAGCGGAGACGGAGGAAGGAAGTGGGGCGCTAGGAAACAGAAACAGCAGAGCCCAGAGAGACCAGAAGTGGAGAGACTTGGCCGGGAACGTGGAAATGGCCAGCAGGGGCCAATGTTGCTCAACCTTCCTTCGCCGGCTGGACTCCCCATGCCAGGGCACGAGGACAGTTTAAGTCTCTGCTAGGAAAATTCAAGCCTGGAGATAATTTAAGCTTTCCTGGGACTCTGCCAGCCATCTCCAGGGTTTTGTCAAATTTTCCACCTACTCCCTTTGCATGTGGAAACTCAGCCTCTGTCTTAGAAATCCCATCTTCAACACCGGCTTTTTTCAACTTTGGTTATTCAGGGTTTGTAAAGATGTGTGAGATCAGGGGTTTATAGGGAGCAGAGAATCAGACATTGGATGTTCTGCTTTGAGCCCCAGAAAAATACCCAGTGTCCAGAGGGCCCCAGGGCACATTCCCTGCTGCTTGCCAATTGGCAGCTCCTCCTCAGAGTAAGTTGGGGAGTTTTTCCTACTTTATTGTGTAAATATAAAACCAAATCACACAATATATGAAGTTTTATATGGGCATATATATTCTTAAATTTATGGTGTTTGCCAGTCTCCTTTTAATCCCAGTCTCTGAGGATTACTATTTTGATGCGCATCATTGATTTTTTTTTTTTTTTGAGAGGGCATCTCTCATATTTATTGATCAAATGGTTGTTAACAACAATAAAATTCTGTATAGGGGACTCAATGCACAGTCATTAATCAACCCCAAGCCTATATCTCAACAGTCTCCAATCTTCTGAAGCATAACAAACAAGTTCTTACATGGTGAACAAGGTCTTACATAGTGAATAAGTTCTTACATGGTGAACAGTGCAAGGGCAGTCAGTCATCACAGAAACTTTCAGTTTTGATCACGCATCATGAACTACAAACAATCAGGTCAAATATGATTATTCGTTTGATTTTTATACTTGATTTATATGTGAATCCCACATTTCTCCCTTATTATTATTATTTTTAATAAAATGCTGAAGTGGTAGGTAGACGCAAGATAAAGGTAGAAAACGTAGTTTAGTGCTGTAAGAGGGCAAATGTAGATGATCAGGTCTGTGCCTATAGACTAAGTATTAATCCAAGCTAGACAAGGGCAACAAAACATCCACGGATGCAGAAGATTTCTCTCAAAACAGGGGCAGTGAGGTTCTAAGCCTCACCTCTGTTGATCCCCAATTTCTCACCTGATGGCCCCCCTGCGACTGTGCCTGTCTTAGGTTGTTCCTCCCTTGAGGAATCTTACCCGTCTCTGGCTAACCAGTCATCTTCCGGGGCCATACAGGGAAATGTAAAGTTGGTAAGTGAGAGAGAAGCAATATTGTTTGAAAAGGTTAGCTTTTTACTTCTTTGCAGATTTATGCCCTGTGGCTTCTATGCCCAGCATTTGTCTTGAGGTATCTTTACCACTTGGAAGAATTATGATTTTTTTTTTAATGTTTATAAAAATACATGGACTTACTGGCTTATTTCCCCCAGACAAACACGGGACACATATTATTCGTAAACTTGCTTTTAAAAAAAAGATAAAGCTATATATCCTGGGTGTTATTCCTGCTCATGAGATATGGATCTGCCTTGTTCTTTTTTACCAGCAACATTGCAGCCCACTGTGTGTATGTACAATCGTCTTTGTCCATTCTGGCTGCTATGACAATAATATCATAGATTGGGTGGCTTAAAAACAAAAGGAATTTATTTCTCACAGTTCCAGAGGCTGGGAAGCCCACGATCAAAGCCCTGGCAGGTTCAGGGTCTGGGGAGAGCCTACTTCTGTGCTCAGAGATGGCCATAATCTCACTGTGTCTTCACATGCCAGAAGGGCCAAGGGAGTTCTCTGGCTTCCATTTCATAAAAGCACTAATCCCGTTCATGAGGACCCCACCCTCATGACCTAAATCACCTCCCAGAGCCTCCACCTCCAAATACCATCACATTAGAGGTTAGTTCTCAACATATGAGTTTTGAGAACACAACCATTCAGTCCACTATAACCATGATTTTATGAATCAGCTTCCTGTTAATGGACATTCAGGTTGTTTCCAGGTTGAAATGTTGTTTTGGTTTGTTTCTGTTTTCCTGTTACTATAAATGATCCTACAATAATTACTGTGCCGCTCTCCTGGGGTTTTGATTCTCTGGGACAGAGTCTTAGAGTGGGACTACTGAGTCAAAGGAAATATGTTTTTAAATTGTAGTAGGCACTGCCAGTGGGGAGACTGGAAGGATTTACATTTTAGGATATGTAAATTTAAATGCCAATGTTCAAAATGTGTCTTGCTAAAAATCTCTACAAACATTTCTGAAATGGGAGTCCTGATCTTCTGATTTTTACTTAGTGCATCTCTGTCTCCCCATATTCCTGCTCTCAGAAAAACAATGACTGCCAAAAATAACAATAAATCCTTTTCTTTTCAAATACACCAAAATTCGATTCTCCCCAGCCTTGCTCCTGCATTTTGCTGCAGGAGGACAAAGGACATCTCACATAGTGGAATTCAACCTCCATGGAGAAGAGCAGGGGTTGTAAGTAGCAAAACATTTTCACTCCTTTCCACACCAAAGAGGTTCTCTCTTTTGAGCTCTTCTCCACCCTGAGCAGAGTGTTCTTCAAAAAATGTAAATTAGATTATATCACAGCTCTGCTCCATCCCTGCTGGCTTCCCAGAGCCATTAGAATACAATCCAGACCCCTTTTCTGGGCACATACCTGCACTCATACTGCGTCTGACTCCCAGACATACACCCATTTGCACTCCCAGATCTCCATGCCTATTTTAACGTGTGTCTCCCTGTCCCTCTTCTCTCTGCTCACACGTGCACAGGAACTCAGCCAGGGAAGGAGTAGCCTCTTGCTCCCTTCCACCCCCTGTGTCCAGCCCTCATTGGGGCATATGGGGGGGCAGGAGAACTGACTTGGGTTGATCACATAGTCTTCCAGATCTTTTGTTTCATACTTGGACCTTGGCTTTCAAAAGTCAAAGCCAAAAACTGAACTCTTGTTCTCCTTATTGTGTTGCAATGATCCTCTCTTGGATTCATGGTCTGACTGCCTAAAATGAGGAGAATCAAAAAGGATCTAAAAAGACCAGTACTGTATGGTTCCAATTATATGAGGTCCCTCAAGGAGTCAGATTCATAGACACAGAAAGAAGAAGGGTGGTTGCCAGGGGCTGGGCATGGAGGGAATGCAGATGGGGAGTTAGTGTTTAATAGGTGCAGAGTTTCAGTTTTGCAAGATGAAAAGACTGTGGTGGATGGAAGGTGTACATCCACTGAATTCAATTGAATATGCATAATGCCATTGAATTGTACACTTAAAAACAATTAATGCCATTGAACTGTACACTTAAAAACAATTAAGATGTTAAATTTTATGTCATGTGTATTTTACTACAATTTTAAAAATTAATCTGTAAAAATTACAGAGGTCATGCAAAAACACAGAACTGGGGCATGACACTAAATTTCATCAACTACACATTTTAAAAAAGAGATAAGAACTTAACAAAAACAGTAGCTTTGCGCACATTCAATGGTTAAAAAAATACATAAATACTACAATAAATACAGGAGACCACCTCAAAGGAAAAAAAAGGATACAGACTGGAGGCCCTCAAAGTTTTTGAAGTCAAGACCCCTTTAGGATCTTAAAGCATTAAGAACCCCAAATAACTTGTATATATGTGGCTTATATCTATCGATATTTTCCGTATTCAAAACTAAAATGGAGAAACATACAGCAAAGAAGAACACATCAGCACACATTCCATCAGCCATCAGAGCAATGACATCCTCGTATGTCATTATAGCTTCTGGAAAACCCCTCCGCACACTGGTGAGAGGATGAGAGGGGAAAAGATAAATAATGTCATAATATTTTATTATGAAAAGTTTTGAGTTTGTGGATCTCATGAAAGAATCCAGCGGATCTCCACACATTTCCAGAACACACTTTGAGAATTTCTAGAACTAAGGGAGGGTCTCTAGTGGGGTCAGTGGAGAGGATGGGAAAGGGGAGGCGAGGTTATCCAACTGGGAAGACGTGTAAAGCCAGTAAAGGCCCTGCCAGGAGGAGCTTCAGAAAGGCTGATGGGTGCAGAGGGCAGCTGGGGACACTTAGCCATGCCCACCTGACCTGGGCACAGTGTCCCTGCAACTTAGCCACTGGACCCAAGGCTGCCCACTCTCAACTGAGCCTGAGAGTACCTTCTGGACCTTTGCCAGGGGCTGCATAGCAGCTCAGCTCTCCAGGATATTTCCATATTGGAAGCAGGCAGAGTTTGAAAGCACTTTGCTGCCTGCCAAGCCAGGAAGTCAAAGCCTCACCCTGGGATGCTCACACAGATCCAGTACCAGCAGCAGCCGGTCTAATAAGGCTTATTTAAAAACAAAAACAAATCAGCTTATTCTCTGTGTGAAATGAGTTGTGTTCGACCTTAATCCGCTGTGGTCAGTCAGGACTCGGCAGTTATGCCGGCTGCCCCGGTCCCCGCAGACCGCCTTAGTGAAGGTTATGTCCTCTTTTTAATGACGAGAAGCAGAAATCCAGTAATGCATTCAGTGCAGTGAAAACTTAATCCCAAATATCATTTTTACTCATATGAGGAAAGTTAACCCGCTGAAGATTCAATTCAACAAACACTGTCTCCGAATTGAGGTCATCCATTTACTTAATTCTAAGATTGTGCTTCTCGTACCAGCTTCTGACCAACACCCAGGTCAAGGCTCTCGGATGGGTTTCATTTATCAGATTTTCTGGTCCTCCCCCTATCCCAGTAGGGGAGGCCAGGATAAAGTAAGGATTGGTGGTGTGCCCCTGCGAATGCCAAGTGGGGCTCTCTGATGGTCAGGAGGGGCCACAGGCTAGGGACATCCAATGGCATGCCTTCGGGAATTCTAGGCTACTGGCAGAGCCTCTTATGCAGGAGCGGCTCCTGGGAGAAATGGTGGGGGGGCTGGGGAGCCTGACATAAGGGCCCCTAGGCTGCCTACAGGATACCATGTTCATTAGGATTTCTCCAGAAACAGAAGCAATAGGAAGTACATTATATAGAGAGGTTTATTCTAGGGAATAGGCTCACACAATTATGAGGTTGACAAGTCCCAAGATCTGTAGGGTGAGTCAGCAAGCTGGAGACCAATGCAAGCCAATGGTATTTTTCCAGTCCACATCTGAAGGCCTGAGGATCAGGAGGACCCATGGTGTGGATTCCACAGCAAGAGCGGGCAGCCGCAGGACCCGGGCAGGACTGATGTTTCAAGTTGAGTCTGAAAACAGGAAAAAGCCAATGTCGCAGTTTGAGGCAGTCAGGCAGGATGAATTTTCTCTGTTCTTGGGGGTGTTGGGGGTTAACCTTTTTAATTCTATTCAGGCTCTCAACTGATTGGATGAGGCCCACCCACGTTAAGGAGGGCACTGTTTGCCTTGCTTTACTCAGGCTCTCTCTGAACCAGGAGACAAAGGGTGGTGCTCACTCAGAAGCACAGGAGAGCTGGAAACTAGGTGCCCCACCGCAGGCTGGGGGTGGTAACCCAGGCTGGGGCTTTCCTTTGTGAGTTCTTGCTGTGTCCTAAAGCAGTGGAGGCCACAACATGAAGGCAGGCTAACTTGTAGGGCCTATAGGGCCTGGACCATTACAAGGTCAGACTTTTGGACAATAGTCATCACTGATGACCTTGGGACCAAGGAGGACCTGCCCCCAGCTGCTGGACCTTTCAAGACAAGGTGACACATCAGACCAACGTGTCTCCACTTCCCTTACATTTCTGTGGCTTTGTTGATGAGTGCTGGGTCTTAAACAACCAACAATGAGAGTACAGGATATTCGCCAAGGAGAAAAGGAAGAAAGGAGAATTCAGAAAACCTGCTCAGGACCCGGTAGCAGGCAACACCTTGCAAGTTTCATCTTATTTAACAGCGAGGAAGGTTGTGATAGCCCTCCTATAATTGATCATCATGAATCATGATGTCATAATCAACATTACTCATGCCTGCAATAAGCCTGAACCTGTGCTGCGTGGTCTTAACTCACGTAATCTTGTAATGACATTCATCGGACAACATTAGAAGTTAGTAACCATTATCCTTCCCATCTTATAGATGAAGAAAGTGGGACACATGGTGGGAACTGACTGAGGGGTAGAGGTGGGACTTGAAGCCAGACAGCCCTTCCAGAAATAACCAGTCCCCTGTGCTACCTCCTGTCATGAGTGGGGTCCCCACATGGAGGTGAACGCTGAGCACCTGGGAAACACACTGAGAAGCACGCCGGGAGCTGGCCTGAGTGCACAGTTGCGTGCAGTGACGAGCAGGCTCCCCGGGGCTGAGAAAGAGCTACAGGCTTTCCAACCAGGGTCCTTCTGGATCCCACCTTCCTCTTGCCAGGCCACAGGCAGCCTCTGGGAGAGAATTACTAGGAAATGAGAAAAGCAGCCGGTTAGCTAACTCAAGGCTGAGGGGAAGGCGATAGCTCTGAGGACAGTGGTATGGGTGCTCTGGCCTGCGGGGGGAGCTGACACGCAGGCAGAGGGCGGGCAGCAAGGCACTCCCTGTCTGAGAGCCCTCAGCCTCCTGTGCCCCCTGAGACTCCCCGGGTGCATCTACGAGCCCGGTGACAGGGACTCTGCCCTCCCCCATACTCCCGGACGGTCCGATAACCCGGTGGCCCGTCTGCTCCAAGCTGCCGCGGCAGCACTGCTCAAACCAGCCTTGGGCTTTTCTTTGTCCCTAAGGAAAACAGCTAAGTCTGCCCTTCAAGTCCAGAACAAGGTCTGAATTTCAATTCTGGATTTAATTCCATGTGGGTTGAGCCAGGAGCCATTTGGCGATGGATTAGCAGCCCTGACATTCAGCCTCTAGTCTTTGGGGAAAAGTGACAAAATCCGGCACCCAGTAAGCCTGGCCGCTGCGGAGCCTTCCTGGGACTCAGGCAGTGCTTTTGTGGAACGAACCCTCTGGGCCCATTCACCACCTTTTCAGATTCATGCTGCCCACCCAGGAGCAGGACTCCAGCCTGACAGGGCACAGCCAGAGAGGAAGGACACAGCAGGTAAGACGCGTGATACCAACGGCCACGGATTCCTAGCAGGGAGGTTGCTCTCCTCACAGCGCTTGCTGGGCACCAGGATGTGCCAAAGGAGAAGAGCACAAGGAGCCTGGGAACTGGGGCTTGTATTAGTCTGGGTTATCCAGAAAAACAGAACTAACAGGAAATGTATGTATAATTCTGAAGGTCTGATCATCCAGGAGAGCTGAAGACACAGGGTCCAGTGTGCAAGTCAACAGGCTCAAGACCCAAGAAGAATTCATGTTTTAATTTGAGTCAGGAAAAACAGGAGGAATCCCAGCAACCAGGCAGGAGGAATTCTCTTACTTGCAAGAGGGTTTCAGCCCTTTGGTTCCACCTGGGCCTTCAACTGATTGGATGAGGCCCACCAACCCTGGGGAGGCAACGAGACAGTCTGCTTCACTCAGTCTACTGACTCAGTTGTTAATCTCATGCAAAAGCACCCTCGTAGATCACCCAGAATAATGTTTGAATGAATATCTGGGCACCCTGTGGCCCAGTCAAGTTAACACATAAAATTCATCATCACAGGGCTCAAGGTACAAAAAGATAGCATACTTAGCATAAAAATACTTAAGTGCTATGCAAGAAAGTTCACCTTTGACCCAAGCAAAGGCCTGATTGTCTTGTAGGTGCCCCAGCCTGAGGCCAGAGCAGGTGCAAGGCCACATGGCCCTGAGTGACTGTAGAAGTGAAGAGAGACCCTGGGAAGGTTCCCAGGATAAGGGGAGGTGCAGAGTATGTTCAGCCTGGTCCATGAATAACTTTATATTAAGTAATATGTAATTAACTAATACATAAATCCAAATTTAGAGGTAATCCCAATGACCTTCTAGTCTCTAGCTAAACAAAACTATAATGAAATTTCTTTTTAGGAAAAAGACAGTGACACAAATCATTCAGTCCTTCCCATAATACCAACTCATTTGTGGGGTGACTGCTTTCTCTGATCTGGCTGCCACTAATGAGGAGGCCCCTGTCTGAGCCATGGTTGCATGTAGGGATGCCCCAAATTCTTCCAAGGATGTCCCCATTAGTGTGACGGTCGCTAGGTCCTCGCCTCATGATGTTCCATTGCAGCCACGGGCCACCGCACAGCTTTCTGCCTGAGCACCATGGTTGGGAATGCACCTAACTCGTGGTCTGGGTGCAGAGAACTTCTGCCGCAGTGCCAGCCTGCCCTGCCACCTGCTTTGTTGTGCCCACAAACACTGCCTGCTTTGGAGCAGTGGACAAGCACAGCACTCACCCTCACTGTCCCTGTCCACCCCGTGCCACCAAGGCTGCCGGCACCCTCTCCAGCATCCCTCTCAGCCCTGGTGACCTCCTCTGGGCTGCCAGGACCAATGCCATTGGGTGGTTTGTAATCTCATTAACTCATGCTTTTTACCATCTGGTATGAGAGGATCTCAATATTTTCATCACAGTGAGGTCTTACCAGTGTGTCCTCACTGAATAACAACCCTGAGTCAGAGGGCCCTAGGGGACATGAGGACGGGAGTAGAGATAGAGGGGTCCAAAGACAAGGGCGTACTGTACTGTCCGGGCAGGAGTGGCTGAGTGGGGCAGCCCAGGAATCTGGAACAAAGGTCCTCAGTGTCCACTAAGAAGACAGGGAATGAACTGGAAACAGAAGCTAGAAATACAGATGTTTCAAAAATCTTCTAGATGGTGCACTTAACCAGTGGTTGGTAAGAATTAAGGTAGAACACTGGGCATATATACAATGTCCCTGCACCCATTCCATGCTAGGCCCTGTCGAAGCATTCCCCGAATAGTTTTCTTTAAATGTCTCAAAAAAACTTAAAAAAAAATAATTACCTTATATTTCATCTGAAGATAATAAATCTCAGATAGTTTGAATTTATTTACTTATTCATCCCACAGGCAACCATACCAAGTCCTGTGCCATGTGTTGGGTAGTAACTCACCCCAAAAGGCATGAACCCAGCCTTCATGGAGCTTACACTCTGGTGAGCAAAGCTGGCATTAGAGAAATAAGTCCACAAATAAATATATGACTATACACCACCATAAAATACAAAAAGGAGAGGCCCAAGGTGCCAAGAGAGAGCATGACACAGGGGACCTAATATAGACAGGGACCTAATAATTCCTTCTGGGAGAGTCTACAGTCATCTAGCCAGTGAATAGCAGAACCAGGATTCTAACCCAAAGTCTTGCCCTTCACCATCTTTAAGCAAACAGGAATGTGGGAAACTGATCAGTTTCCCTTCTGATGTTTGGTCTATAGAAAATGTTGAATGGCAGCAAGATGCTTTGAGGACCAGATTCCATTCCTTGTGCTACTTACCAAGGATGAGATGGAGACCCTTGGCTTTACACAAACTGTAGAGAGCCTTGCAGTTATCACTTGCCATTCCCTATGCACTTACCACATGTTGGGGGCTGAATGGCTGTTTTGAATGATCATTGTTACCTGATTCTTCTCAGCCCTGATTCCTCATTCTCCCTGCACCCTTGCTCTTGCCATGGACTAACTGTAGGCAGACTGCTTCCCCGTCCCTGTCACTGGGCTCAGCCATGTGCCTTACTGTAGTCACTGGGATGTTAGACATACAACTTGATGCAGCTGCCTAGCCATGCACAGCTATAATAGCAGGCCCCAGCCAACTCTCAGAAACATTAGAAATGAATATTTTATTGTTTTATGTCACTGAGATGTAGTGCTTGATTGGTTGAGTGTTACACAGCAGTAGCTAGCTGATACAATATTTTGACCTGATAGCCCTCTGTGATGTAAGCATTATTCTCTACCATTTTATAGATGAAGAAACTGGAATTGAGGTTTATACTTTGGCCTGTGTCATTTAAATCAGAGTTGGGATTTAAATCTAGGACTTTCTGGGGCTAAAATCCAAAATATAGGTATCAGTGCTGTTTCAGGAGGACCCTTCAAAGATGTACTCCTGAGATGACATAAATTTGGAGGTGATAAAATTGGCAACTGGCCCCTAGGGCTGTCCAGGTATACAAGCTCACCCCAGGCATTTTGTAAGCTTATCAATGATGCCACCTCACATTTCATATGTGTGAATTTTTGTTCTCCATTTAATAGGATTACAATAGGTCTTCCAGTATGGTAATTAGCTAGAGATCAAGAGCAATTTTTAGAATAAAACTTCGGGGTATGTTTGGGAAAGAGAAAGAGAATTATATTTAAGAAGATAAAAATCCCAGATGGGGGGAGAAGGAAGAAATGATGGCTATGATTCATTTCAGGAGCTGGAATAGAGCTATCACTCCAACCGGGACATCAGTCAGGAGGCTCTGTGATTATAGTCAGGGAAATGATAGGGGGAGCTGATGTATGGTAGAAGGATTATAGAGAACCCACAGAGAGCGCCCCAAGGAGAGCACGTGATGCCACCCAAGCACCCGATAGCCATGCTGCCCAGGAACCGAGCAAGTAAACAACTTCAGTTCAGTGGAATTCTCCAGGTGCTTTTTCTCTTCCAAAGTCACAGGCCATAGAGCCTGACTCTGGGTCGGAGCCAATTTCCAGTTAACTTGGCACCTCCTCTCCAGCGTGGTGAGTTTGGAGGAAGGGCCACGAGCAGGACCCTGTGTCCTTAGAGCAGGAGGCGTAGGTCCACAGTGAGGGCCCCTCACTCTCCCCGGGGCTCCCCCGTGCATGGCTGGGCTGAGGTGCGTTCCCACTCGTGGGCCTGCACTGCCCCAGGTGGATGAAGGACTGCAGACCTGGGTGGAAGCTAGGGCAATTCCGAAGAGACTTCTGATGTTCATGGAGGCAGTGGTGGTGGTCTGGGGGAGGTGTGTGGAGAAACAACGGAAGTAGGAATCTGGGTGGAACTGCTTTGGGTCAACTTTGGGCTTCCGTCTTCAGCATGTGAACTGAAGGCCAAGAGGGAGTTTGATTTGTCTGCCAGAGGATGCACCGACCCTCCTGCTTCACTCCTTCAGATTCACACCCCATGAAGCCCTGGGACAGGGACCAGACGCCCTTGGATGTGTCAGGCTGTCTCTGGTGGCAGCAGGCATCTGCTTCATACACCCTCAGCAGTAGAGACTTGGAGACAACAAAGGACAACCAGGTGGGTCACTGAAATACACCATGGCCACAGCTTTGCCGCCTCCCAGGTCCCTGGCCATGGCTCCAGCTCTGCCCCAGCCAGGTTCACCTTTCCCAGCTTAAGCATCTGGGTCACAGCTTCGCTAAGTGTTTGTTTCTGAGCAGGCTGCCTTAAGCAGTGACTAAGCTTGGAAGTCATAAAACCTGGTAATAAACCTGTCAGTGAGACTGTCAGCCAGGCCAGGGTGCAGACCCTGGGTGTCTTTTGCAGCAAATTGGAGTCCCCCAGGCAGTCCTTGCTTGAAATGCGCTGAAACCCACGTGGCTCCCCAGATCCTTTCTGATGGGCCAGGAGTATCCAGCTTGGATCCCCTCAGATGTGGAGCAAGGCTGAGCCTCTAGGTAGAAGGCAGGGCCCAAATCAGTGCGACCTGGTGGCCTAGGCTCAGTCATTCTCTGAAGTTTGTTCTGAATCTGTGACAAGAAACCCTAGGATCTGATGAAGGAGGCTGTCTCTATGAGGATTTCCAACTCAGCTCGTTTCAACACCTGCTGCTCCTGCAGATGATTTTCACACAGCGGCCACGCAACCCGCAGTCTGAAAAACCTGACCTCAGCTCAGCTCAGCCATGTGACTTGGGCAGGAAGCACCATCTCTCTAAGCTGCAATTTTTTTTCCAGCTATAAAATGGGAATGAAGGTATCACCTGTCTGCCTGCCCCACGGCATTTGGCAAGACTGAAATGGAATAATATATTCAGAGGATTTGAAAAAGGGCAAAGTGCCAAGTAACAATGAACAATAACAAGTCTTAAGTGCAACCCAACAGACCTTTATCAAGTGCCAGCTTCTTGCCAGGCAATGTCTGGGAGCCAGAGATGCAGAGATGAAAGTCAGAGATACAGTCCCTGCCCACTTGGGGCCCAGCACTCAGCTGAATGTTTGGAGGAGGCAAAAATGAACCCCTAATAGTAGCACCAACAATTTAATAACAACACCACTGAGTACTCACTGTGGCCCAGGCTTAAGCCAAGTACTCACACACATTTAATCCCTGAACAGCTGTGCAAGGCAGGCATTGCTATTTCCATTTGGCAGATGAGGGAGCTGAGGCTCAGCAGCGTCAAGTTATTTGCCCAAGGTCATTCAGCTAAGAAGGAGCAGGTATTCTGGATTTCAAAATCTCTCCTCTCAGGTGAGCACCTTTTTTCTAGATTTATCTAGCAGGTACATGTTTTATGGAGTGTTTCCTTTTACAGCCTTTAGCAGCAGAACTAAAGAGCTTTGCACTTTTTATATCAGCATATGAAGGGAATGTGTGTAAGGGTCTACACGGGGCTCTGGTTCTGGAAGTGTCTCCCCGGTTCTCCTTGGACCCATCTCCCAGGCAGGTGAACTGCCCCCCTGTCCAGTTGGCTGCCAGAAGCAGAGGGCACAGCGTGCCCTGGCCCAAACTGCTTGTTTAAAAATGAACAGACTGTCCCGACCAGTCCTCCTTTCTCTGCTGCCCAAGCTTGAGCCAGTTCTCTCGTGGCCCCTCTAGTGGTCTTTGTGAAAGGTGCTCTCGTGGAGACGGATGAGAAGGTGCCGCACCGCAGAGCACGTCCTCCCGTGCTCTTGCCCCTGGCCCCTGCCCGCCGTCCTGCCTTCCCTCCTGCATGGCGGTTTCCCAGCAGAGGCTGGCTTTTTTTCCCTGAAGTTAGAGGCTCGCGGAGACTGGGAGAAGACTCCTTTGCCTGGGCTTTGGCTCCCAGGAAGGTGGAGAGACTCCCGCAACGCAAGAAGTCTTCCACGCGTCTCTCTAATCAGGGGTCTGGGCCCAACATCACTCATTCCACCCACAAGCCCTTGATGGGCCCCTGCTGACTCAGAGGCTCCGGGAAGGTGGAGATAAGCCCTTCCCCCAGGGGATCCAGGGCCAGGGGAGACACGCCCTCAATCCACACAATAATGGCCCAAGCGCCGCCATGGAAGTCTTCACCCTGTGCTGTTGGGGCCCAAATGCGGATGAGTAAGTCCGCCTGGGAGCAGGAGCTTCCTGGACGGGGGCACTCACTGTAGGAATGGAGAATGAGCTGGGTTTGCCTGGAGAGGAGGAAGTGAGAGCAACGGCATGGAGGCATTCGGGGAGCCCCGTGACAGAGCAGAGGGGGACCCCCAGGTGCTCAGTGTGAAGAAGCAAAGGAGCAGGCAGAGGGACCACCAGCAGGAGAGGAGGGAGGGGCAGGCTGGTTCTGGGCTGTGGGGAGCCCAGGTCAGATCACCCTTCCTGCAGCCCGTACTGGACAGGAGGCTGGGAGACTGGAAGTCTTGAAGTCCGAGGGCTACAGCTGGGATAGGCCTGACCCGGAATGTCCTTGTGCTCAGCCACCTGTTTCCATTTCACTTGTTCCAGGATCACAATCTACTTATCAAGGAGTAGGGTTGAATTACTATTATTACCAGTATTTCATGTGAGCCTTAAAGGATTCCCCCCCAGCACACACAGGGGCATACACACAGAGCCAGAACAAGACGGTCAATAGCACCCCCAGAAACCAGCCCCATAGCCTCCATGGGTTGGGGGCCCATGCTGCCTCTCTTCTCAGCACGCAGTGGCTTCTCCGTCTGGAGAGGTGGGCCTGTTGCTGAGGATGCCTCCAGGCAACTCAACAGTCATCAACACACTGAATTTCAGAGTTGCTGCTTCTTGGCCCCATGAGCCAACTTTAAGGCAAGCATTTTCTATCTTCCCAAATCACTGGGACCAAACAGAAAACTAT
This sequence comes from Manis pentadactyla, assembly GCF_030020395.1. NCBI lineage: Eukaryota > Metazoa > Chordata > Mammalia > Pholidota > Manidae > Manis > Manis pentadactyla. Next base: position 127,789,708 of record NC_080026.1, on the reverse strand, counting down.
AAGAAAGCCAATATTCAAACTTCCTCCTTCTGGAGAAATTGAAAACTTTGACCACTTTTACTAATTCAGTTGTTCTTAAGCTTGAGAGAGTAGAGGCAATCACTTGTGGTGTCTGTTAAAATGCCACCCCTCTTCCAGGGAATGGACTGAGTGTAGCTCTCTATAGCCTCTAACAAAACAGAGATGAGGTGAGATGATCCACTGTGCAGGTACCCAGGCACAGGATGGATGTACGTGTTACCACAAGCTGTCCTTGCTGCTGCAAACGTGAACCCTCAAATTCAGGGTGCCAGTTTCCTGACACATGATTCATCAGGCTCACGAAATCCCACAGAAATGCCTGTGTATCCATGCATTTCTGTGATGTCTATCATCAGGAGTACATGGAGCATCACAGAGGTGGGAGGAAGCCGCCTCCGGGCTCTGGGTCCTGTCCCGATGAGACACGACTGATAGACTGAGGACCAGTCAAGGCAAGAAGTTGGTCTACTTCTTCTGGAATGTCCTGACCATGTGCTAGAGTTACAAGTTCAAGGAGTTCCCAGGCCTACACCCTCAACACCAAAGCCCTTTCCCCAGGCACTGCAGCCTACAGCATCCAGGCAGAGGATGTCAGTGGCAGAAGACACCAGCCACTGGGCCTCCAGTCTTTAATTTGGCTTTGCCAATGACCACATGCTGGCTATACTATTCAGCATGGCTAACTGAATAGAACCTGAGGGGTAGGATTTGATGTGGGGAGGCTGGTATGTCCATGTTTTACTTTAATTTCTTGTTGAATGTGTTGCAATGAAAATGTGTTCTTTGAAACACTTCTTTTTCCTACTTAAAACAAAGGTGGGAATTGGTGGAGCATAGGAGGATAGAGTGGGTGGGTGGGGTCAAGAGAACCTTCTATGACTTGTCTGCAGTGAGAGTTACCTGTTGACCTAACCCAGACAGGGACTCAGCAACAGGGGGGAAGGAGTGGTGCCCCACCCACCTCTTCTCCTCCTCTTCTTGCTTCCAAACACTAGGTTTGGTACCCACAAGGCTGAACCCACCCTAGTCCCTACAAGGCTTGTGTATTCTGTCCACATGGCTTGTTCAGAGGCCACACTCAGACCCTAACACCAAAGCTAACCCTGCAGAGCCTGGGTGAAGTCCAAAGTTACCACCATTTGATTCTCTTTTCTATGTCTCATGGTCTTGCTTTGACACCATTTCTATCAGTGCCTTTTCAAAAGATTTAATATGTGATACTCAGACATACAAAAAAGAAGTACAAAATATAATTACCAACTGTATACCCATCCCCCAGCTTAGGAAAAAAGTTTTTACCAATAGAATTGAAACTAATCATACCCTCCCCTCTGCCTCCTCAAAATAACCTGTGTTTGAGTGGGACTATATTAAGCTGAAAAGCTTCTGTACAGCAAAAGACACCATCAATAGAACAAAAAGGAACCCTACAGTATGGGAGAATATATTTGAAAATGACAGATCCGATAAAGGCTTGACATCCAAAACATATAAAGAGCTCACCCACCTCAACAAACAAAAAACAAACAATCCACTTAAAAAATGGGCAGAGGAACTGAACAGACAGTTCTCCAAAACAGAAATACAGATGGCCAACAGACACATGAAAAGATGCTCCACATCACTAATTATCAGAGAAATGCAAATTAAAACTACAATGAGGTATCACCTCACACCAGTAAGGATGGCTGCCATCCAAAAGACAAACAACAACAAATGTTGGCGAGGCTGTGGAGAAAGGGGAACCCTCCTACACTGCTGGTGGGAATGTAAGTTAGTTCAACCATTGTGGAAAGCAGTATAGAGGTTCCTCAAAATGCTCAAAATAAACTGACCATTTGACCCAGGAATTCCACTCCTAGGAATTTACCCTAAGAACACAGCACTCAAGTTTGAAAAAGACAGATGCACCCCTATGTTTATCGTACCACTATTTACAATAGCCAAGAATTGGAAGCAACCTAAGTGTCCATCAGTAGATGATTGGAAAAAGAAGATGTGGTACATATACACAATGGAATGTTACTCAGCCATAAGAAGTAAACAAATCCTACCATTTGCAACAACATGGATGGAGCTAGAGGGTATTATGCTCAGTGAAATAAGCCAAGCGGAGAAAGAGAAATACCAAATGATTTCACTCATCTGTGGAGTATAAGAACAAGGAAAAACTGAAGGAACAAAACAGCAGCAGAATCACAGAACCCAAGAATGGACTAACAGGTACCAAAGGGAAAGGGACTGGGGAGGATGGGTGGGTAGGGAGGGATAAGGGGGGGGAGATGAAGGGGGGTATTAAGATTAGCATGCATGGGGGGGTGGGAGAAAGGGGAGGGCTGTACAACACAGAGAAGACAAGTAGTGATTCTACAGCATTTTGCTATGCTGATGGACAGTGACTGTAAAGGGGTTTATAGGGGGGACCTGGTATACGGGAGAGCCTAGTAAACATAATATTCTTCATGTAATTGTAGATTAATGATAACAAAAAAAAAGAAAGGGGGATTACTCCCTGATAGGATAAAACTAACTGTAAATCAACGATTAATGCATGCTTTAAATATCCTTAATTTTGATCATTTAAAGGGTGTCAGATGATCAGCTAGGGAAGTACATTTTTCTGATAATATTCCTTTCTCTTAAAAAAAAAAAAAGCAGTTCCTGTGTGGTGACCTCCAATAAGTTCTTCACATTGGTGTAAAGGGCATATCAAAGTGTGGGCAAAGGGTCTGTTTGTGTTTATACAGAGGATCAAAGTCTAATTTGGCTACCCAGAAAACGAACTAAGATACGATATGAAGAAGTTCCAACATCAACATACTCTGGAAGAGTCATTCCAGAAGATGATCATCAAAAAACATCAACAAAGATCCTGGCGCTGTTGCAGTTGTAGCTGCATTCATCCCACCGGTTCCTGGACTTGCCATTGGAATGAAGAAGGAGATATCTAAGCTGGCCTGTGCATACAGTAAAATAACAAATTTGACTGGATCTATACTGTTGGAACTCAACCAAGAATTAGGAGAAGTGCAAGTTGCAGCGCTCCAAAATCTTGAGACTACAGACTATCTACTGTTAAAAGAACATATGGGATGTGAACAATTCCCAGGAATGTGTTGTTTTAAATTGTCTGTATTTTTTTCAAACTATTCAAATTCAGTTTGACAATATCCATCATATCATTGATAGGTTTTCACAAATGCTTAGGGTGCCTAATTGGTTTTCTTGGTTTCACTGGAGATGGCTGGTAATTGTAGGTCTGCTTTGGTTAAGTAACTATATTCCTATTATGTTAATGTGTGTGCACAATTTAATTAGTTGTTTAAAACCTATACATGCTTAAGTTACTCTACAAGAAGATATGTCAAAGAAATAACCAATCTTCCCATGTTTTCTTCCATCTGCTACTTCAATAGCTTTTCTTCTTCTTTCCTAATTACAACCCTTAAATAGAATTCGTGCCTCATATCAAATTTACTGAGTATCATAATTCTTCCAAGTGGTAAAGATACCTCAAGACAAATGCTGGGCATAAAACCCACAGGGCATAAATCTGCAAAGAAGTAAAAAGCTAACCTTTTCAAACAATAAGGCTTCCCTCTCACTTACCAACTTTACATTTCCCTGTATGGCCCTGGAAGATGACTGGTTAGCCAGAGACGGGTAAGATTCCTCAAGGGAGGAACAACCTAAGACAGGCACAGTTGCAGGGGGACCATCAGGTGAGAAATTGGGGATCAACAGAGGTGAGGCTTAGAACCTCACCCCCCCGTTTTGAGAGAAATCTTCTGCATCCGTGGATGTTCTGTTGCCTTTGTCTAGCTTGGATCAATACTTAGTCTATAGGCACACACCTGATCATCTACATTTGCTTTCTTACAGCACTAAACTATGTTTTCTACCTTTATCTTGCATCTACCTACCACTTCAGCATTTTATTTAAAATAATAATAATAATAAGGGAGAAATTTGGGATTCACATATAAATCAAGTATAAAAATCAAACGAATATTCATATCTGACCTGATTGTTTATAGTTCATAATGTGTGATCAAAACTGAAAGTTTCTGTGATGACTGCCCTTGCACTGTTCACCATGTAAGAACTTGTTCGTTGTGCTTCAGAAGATCGGAGACTGATGAGAATTAGGCTTGGGGTTGATTAATGACTGTGCATTGAGTCCCCTGTACAGAATTTTATTGTTGTTAACTGTTCACAACCATTTGATCAATAAATATGAGAGATGCCCTCTCAAAAAAAAAAAAAAATAACCTGTGTTTGGTGCCCATCATACCCATCAATTGGGATTGTTGGACCACAAGTAACAGAAAACCCAAAACAGTTGCTGAGATAGAAGTTTATTCATCTTTATGAAAAGATGTCTGGAGGAAAATAGTTCAGGGTTGCTGTGGTTGATCCCTGATACTCAAGGACCAGCTGTTCTGCGTGCCGCTGTCTGCAGCATGGTCTCCACCTCCTGGACTAAAATAGCTGCCAAGCTGTGGCCATCTTGTCTATTTTTAAGCCAGCAAGAAGGAGAAGAAAAGGAAAGAAGTGCATGTCACCTTAAGCAGCTTCTTGGAAGTTGCCTGCTATAATTGCCTTATAACCCACTGGCCAGCACTTGGTCACAAGGCCACCCCCAGTTGCAGGAAAAGCTGGAAGATGTAGTGTTTGTCCTAGCTGGCCCCGTGCCCAGTTAAAAACCTGAAATCCTCTAAGGAGGAAAGAGAGTGACCTTAGGAGGTACCCAGTGGTCTGCATATCACAGTCTTAACCAGAATGTCCATTTAAGACCTTAAATTGTTGAAGATGCCTTTTTTAAAAAATAGACCTTTCTATATATTTAGTATCCTTGAATAAAAAGTATGCAAATAATAAAGCTAAATGAATTTTGACAAACGGATCAAGACGTAGATTGTTACCTGCCCAGATAACCCCCTCATAACAAAAGAGAAGTCAGTTATGAAATAAAACCCTGGGTTAGTCCTGTCTCATTCTATCTCATTCCATATTGGCTCAGGAGAATATAGTTTGCAGTACTCCTTCATCTTAGAGAAGTATATTCACTTGCTCTTCAGTGTTTTTTTCTTTTAGATGAAATGAAACTGAAGTTGAACTGCCTCTAAGAGAAATCCTGACTGACAAGGGGATATGTCCATTGATTTGGTTATAAGCTGCATCAGAGATAGACAGATGGCATTTATGATGCACCTCTTACTTGTACTGAGTAAGATGCCACTTTTGATGGCCTCCTCGTCCCTGATCTGCTGCTGACTGGTGTGGGGCATGATATCACCTGAACTGAAGTCACTTGAGCCACCTCTGCCTTGGTTTCTCCTTTGCAAAATGAGGATTAAATGGTTGTGATGATTAAAAGAGGAACATGTTGCCAAAGTGGCCTGCAAATATAAAGCTCAGCTAAAAGACGTGGCCCAGTTGCCTCTGGGAGAACCAAGTTGCTGAGCTCTACCTACCCGACTATCCCCTAGCAAACAGCTCCATTTCTGACCATGCCGCTTGGCTCCCATAAAGGCAGGAGCCAGCCCTACCTCTCATCACGGAGCTGCAGGCAGACAGAGCTGTGAAGGGACAACTGTTTGATAAAGCCAAGGGTTTGCTATTTTACCTTTTTCAGCTGGATCTGAGTCATGACCCGCTTTTCCCCGCATTACTGCAGCCCTCCCCTAGAATTCTGGAACATTCGACTGTCTACATGCTTTACTTTTAGGCTGTCTTCTTCCCTCCCTTTCTCATTTTTCATACTGTGCCAGCCCATATATATTTAGCTCTTTTAATCTTGCTTCATAAATCATTCTTGCAAGTCAAGTCCCTGAAAATGTTTCTCCTGAACTCCTTCCAAATGGTATCTAAAATACCTACCTCCCAATAAATGCATCCACACCCATTCAGACTGTCACCACTTCCTTCATTACCAGGAGAAAGACAATAGGGAAACTGCACAGGAGCAGAAAGGCAGGGCCCTGGTTCCCTGTGTAGAATGCTTTATGTCCCTGACTCCTTGCACCCTTTTTTAAAGATGCTGAAGCAGCACTAAAGGTCTTGGGTGTGATTTTCAGTCTCCAGCATAGCAGTATAATCTGGTGGGTAAGTCATGTGCCTGGGATAACATCCTGGCTTCCTCACATATTTGCTGTGGGATTTTGGCCTCATTACATAACTTCTCTGAGCCTCAACATCCTCAGCTATGGGAATGATGAGGGTTTACCTTACTGGAAAGTGATGAGAATTAAATGAGATAATGCATATAAAGTTCTCAGCATGGTACCTGGTACTTGGTAATAGGTATTGGCTGTTGTGGTATTTCCTGTGGCCTACCCAGTTTCCAGTCTCTTTGCCGTCATTATTAACAACCTGGTTTTATGCTGGGTGCCAACATACCTCAGTTCAAAAAATAATGATGATAATGTTTTCTGGCTTCCCTTGCAGCCAGAAGTAGTCATGTGACACAGTTCTTGCCAAGGAGACATCCACTAGAATCCTAGATAGGGCTCCTAGGAAACTTTTTTAAAGGGAGCAACTGAATTGGCATGTGCCTGTCTTCCCTGCTCCCTTTCCTCCATTTTCTTGTTTAGAATGTGAATATGATGTCTGGAGCTTCAGCAGCCATATTTTGACCAGAAGCCAAATTTGGGAATGGCAGCCATGGGCTCAGGCTGTTTAAGTTCATCAGGCAGTTTAAGTTCAGCCATGGGCAGCCATGGAATAGAAGGATAAAAGGACCCTGGGCCTCTTCTCCCAGATGGTGGTGTGGAGGTGCCATACCAGCCCTGGAATGCCTGCCTTTGGCCTTCTTGTTACCAAATGTTACCAGTGGAACATACTGTGTTTCCCCCATTCCTGTCTATTTGAAGGAATGAATTTAATCAAGAAACAGACTTAGGACAGTTTTAAACAAAAGCTTATTAAGCAAAGAATAAGCACACTCTCAAGAAGGGCAGAGAGTGGGCTCTCTGAAAACCAGAACCAGGAAGTCCTGCCCCACATCTTATGTCATTTGACTGACAAGTTGATTGACAGGTCTAGGTTATATAACTTCCTCTCAGTGCTCAGGTACCTTACCCATAACTACCTAAATGAAGCCCACAGCAGGACCCAAACCACAATGCTAATTCGATTTATATGTTATTTTAATAAGGTGGGGTTACTTTCAGACAAGGTCATGGGACCTTGTGCATGGCCTGGAGTCAGGGAAGCCCCTATGTTCTTGAGCCTCTTGACAATCTAGGGGTCCTTGACTCTCCGGGCCTCCTGATAAGCTAGGCATCCTTGACTGTGGAACTGGGAACTAAGGAAGGCTTAGGGGTTGGCCAGGGAGGAGTCTTCCTTGGTGATGGGCTGGCCCTTTCCTCCTGCTTATGTCTAACTAACTGCCTACTTTAACACAAATAGATGAATAAATTAATAACCCCCCAATCTCCTTATGCCCTCATTTGTCAGGTTCCTGTTACTGGCAGCCATACACAATTCCTAGCTGCTACAAGCATTAGGCTCCTTCTGGGGAGGAGCAACTCCAATTAGACCTGGGTAGGAGGAGCCTGAAGTGGGTTTTAAACTGTACCACAGAAGCTGGGCGGTTCCATGTGCTAGGCAGAAAAATAGACATGAGCAGGGTGGAGAGAGAACAGGGCCAGTAAAACCCACTAAAAGGACTCAAAGAGTTAACCAGGTAAAACTAGAGCCAGAAAAGACTCACAGAGTTAATGAGTTCATCAGCTGAAGTTCCAAAGGCCAGGAGTAACTTGGAATGTCCAGGTATTTCCCAGATAAAGAAAAGTATCCCAGCACAGCCCATGTCTTCATCGCACCAATTAGATCATGCCATTGTAAGATGTACTTTAGTCTGCTAAAAGGCCAGTTTATTCTTTAAGTTAACCTATATGCTGTTTTTGGTTCCTCCAGCCCCTAATGAAGTAATTTGCAACCTGGGCTGGAGACAATCATCATGATTAATTTAGCAAACAAGCCCAGATATAAATAACATAGTAAAAACAGGAAAGTTTGCATCTTAAAACTAAGATTACATTTTAAAACCCAGAAAGTTAAGGAGTAAGATTCTTAACAAATTCATTAGCAAACAGACAATAACTCAACCCACCTTTGGGGCAGGGCAGGTGGTCTTGATGGATATGTTCCCAGAGGGAAGCTACCATCCTGGTGTCTTGCCAGTGGGTTTCAGCCCCAGGCAAGTTCACTATGGATTTAATGTGACCAAAGAAATTGACATCAAAACGTTCTTTGGGGTGAAAGGGTTTATTACCCAGCTTGTTCTCTGGCGATAGGTTGAGCACTAGCGTCTCTGCCTCTGCCCAGAGCACTGGGCTGAGCTCTCTCTATAGAGCAATAATAACTCACTGCCTACAGGTGTGGAAGCGGCAGCCCAGCAACAGGCCAGTTACATCATCAGGTGGTTTAAGTTCAGTGAGGATTCTGGCCACAGGAACCCCAACTTCTCCACACTCCACCCCTCCAGGATTCTCACCTACAATCTACATGCTTTCAATCTTCTGCAATGGTCCCTGTGTGAGAAAGCTGGAACACTGTAACCAGATTCCACCATAACAACAGAGGATAACAACAACTTAGAGATAATAACAAAAATTAAGTTACAAGATTTTGATACAGATAACAAAAATTATAATAATCCCCAAGGTTTATAATAACAAAAATTGTAATAAGCCAGAGGAAGTTCCCAATCCACAAAGACCTTAGGGGCGATAAGACACATGTTTTAATGACACCAACATAGGCAAATCTTGTCCATCAGGTAGGATGTATGCAAGAGAGTGGTCCTGTGACAGGACGGTAGCAGGAAGTGGGTCCCATCCAGGTCTACTATACCATACTTTTATTCCTTTCCCCATGGGGGTTACTGAAGGGTCTATATATAGTGCTACTGGATGTGCATGCAATAGCCATAACGATAAAACAAAACTCACCAGTAAGATGCTCCTACCTTTGGGCTGTTCAGGATATACTACTGTGACCTTTGAGGGCCACTCTGCTGTTATTCCAGGAATACACAGGAGACCAGCTTCCAGACCTTGTCCCCAAGGTGCCAGGAGAGCCAGCCATCGTTGGTCCATGTTTTGAAAGGTCCAAGGCCACGTCCACTCAATGGAGTCTCCAGGGTTCTGTACAGTTGGTGCTGGCAGCAAGATATTATTCTGGTGGCTGAACCTCAGCTTCAGTGATTCTTCCTTGGTTTGTACTTGCAGTTGTATAGGGGAGACAGCCATATGTGTTAACATGTCTATGGGGCTCAGGGCTCCCTTTCGGGGTCTCTCATTCAAATGCCATACCATGATCCATAAGCCGACTGATCATCCCCGCAGACTATTGGTATCTGACTTTAGTCCGGATTTTAACAAGCCATTGTGCCTCTCTACCATGCCTGCTGCAGTAGGATTGTATGGCACATGAAACTTCCATTTGATTCCCAGCTGTCGCACCCATTCTTATAGTGTATGTCCAGTAAAATGGGTGCCCTGATCACTCTCAATTACCTGTAGTCAGCCATAGGCGGCAAAGAGATGCTCCAGGCCTCTTTTGGTCATTTGCTGGTCTGCACAATGGGTAGGAAAAGCAACCAGAAGTCCAGTAGCTGTGTCCACATAAGTCATGGCATATCAATATCCTTCTGATACAGGTAGAGGCCCAATATAGTCTATTTGCCACCTGACTAGGGGTATTGGCCCCTTAGCTATTGTCCCATGTTGTTGTGGAACTCAGTGTAAGTCCCTTTGGGAGCACACAACACACTCCTGCCGGGCTCTACTAACTTCTTTGAAGGTCAAAGGCAAGCCCACTGATGGGCTACAGCCCAGATTGTCTTTTGCCCTGCATGCAACAAATGCTGATGTAACCATTGGGCTACATCAGAGGCAGGCTTTCCTTCTAACCAACATATCTGGGCCAATTTATCTGTGTTATCATTTCCTGGGGATGCCAGTGGCAAATGACCTGTCACATGGTATACTGTAATTATTTTAGTCTGACCACAGGCCCATAAGTCTTGCCACAATTCTTGCCCCCAAAGGGGTCAGTGATCAGCCAGCCAGTTGGCATGGTACCAGGTTGGTAGCCACAGGGTCAAGCCCCGACAGACCACCCAGCTGTCAGTGCAGACAACTATAGAGGAGGGCACCTGGCTGATCACAAGCCACACAGCCCACAACTCTGCCCATTGGCTGCTCTTCCCCTCACCATCTTCCATCCATATTGTCTCAGTCTTAGGATGGAAAACTATGGCCCTACATTATGGAGGCTGCCCATGGCTGGAGCTGTCTGTGTACGATGCATCTTTGGGTATAGGGGCTCTTCCCTACCGATAGGGACTCTCTGCTACTAATGGTTCAAAAGCAAGTTCTTCTTGCTTTTCACTAGTATATGTCACTAGCCCCAATAAACATTGGAGTTCTTCACTCAAGGGGCTACTAGAGAGGGTACTACATTGCTGTAGGTAAGCACCCCACTTGGCCAGTGTGGGCATTTGTGCCACACCACTCCTTGGCTTTTTTTTTTTTTTAGATAATTATTTTTTATTGAAGGGTAGTTGACACACAGTATTACATTACATTAGTTTCAGGTGTACAACATAGTGATTCAACATTTATATACATGATAATTCTAGGTACCAGCTATCACCACACCAAGTTGTTACAATATTTTGACTATATTCCTTATGCTATACATTACATCCCGGTTACTTATTTATTTTACAATTGGAAGTGTGTATATATATATATATTTTTTGTGAGGGCATCTCTCATATTTATTGATCAAATGGTTGTTAACAACAATAAAATTCTGTATAGGGGAGTCAATGCTCAATGCACAATCATTAATCCACCCCAAGCCTAATTTTCGTCAGTCTCCAATCTTCTGAGGCATAACAAACAAGTTCTTACATGGAGAACAAATTCTTACATAGTGAATAAGTTACATGGTGAACAGTACAAGGGCAGTCATCACAGAAACTTTCGGTTTTGCTCATGCATTATGAACTATAAACAGTCAGTTCAAATATGAATACTCATTTTATTTTTATATTTGATTTGTATGTGGATACCACATTTCTTTCTTTATTATTATTATTTTTAATAAAATGCTGAAGTCACTCCTTGGCTTTTGGGTACAGTCTCGTACCTACTCCAAGATGGGATAGATGGTTATTACCTTTATTGAGGCCATTCCAGTGATGGGTTCTGTGGCCAGCAAGGCATGATACATGGCATCCAGGTGTTTTTCTATCAAAGTGTATCATACCTTTGCCCCTTTCCAGAGTTGTGACCAGAATTCAATAAGTTGGTGTGCTTGTTCAAGCCGCCGCCAGAGACTCCAGCCATAACCGTCTTCAGTCAAGATGAACATCCAGCCCACAAGACCTTGATGGGTCTATCACACTCAAGGCCTGCATAGCCTTGACTGCCTGTTTTGCTGTAGTAAAGGCAGATGCACATGTCTCATCCCAGTCCCATCTGACACCCTTTGCACCAACCGGTAAAAGGGCTTCAGAATTTGTGCCAAGTGTGAGATAAACACTCCCCAGTAGCCTAGAAGACCCAAAACTCCTGTAGCAATGCTACAGTTGTAGGGGTAGGAAAGGCCTGGACTTTATCTGTAACTGCTTCTGGTATAACTTTGGTCTTACCCGACCAGACGAACCCCAAGAATTTGACAGACAAACCCAGTCCCTGAACCTGAACAGCCAATCCTTTCTCCTGTAAATGTTGCAGTAGTCTAAGGGCTGCACCTTCTAGATCTGAAAGAGAATCAGACATCAGCATGGCATCATCAATATAATGGTACAGCTGCTCCATTGGCGGTTTCTCCCATGTAGCCAAGTCCCGGGCTACAAGTCCATGGTGGGGCTGTGGAGGTATCCCTGTGGGAGGACAGTGAAAGTCCATTGCTGTCCTTCCCACCTGAAGGCAAACAGTTCCTGACTTTCCTGTTCAATGTCAATGGAAAAGAAGGCATTAACAAGATCTACCGCATAATGATATGTTCCTAGTTCATGGCTGAGGGTATCCATCAAGGCTGCAATAAAAGGGGACAGCAGCATGCATAGGGGGTATGACTTTATTCAGCTCTCTGAAGTCCATAGTCATATGCCAGGAGCCATCTGGCTTTTTTACTGGCCACACTGGGGAATTGAAAGGACTATGGGTGGGCTTTAGAATTCCCACCTTTTCCAGCTCCTGGAGAGTTTCCCCAATCTCTTTATGCGCTCCAGGCAGTTTGTATTGTTTGGTATTGGTCACCCACCAAGGTACAGGCAAAGCTATGGTGGGTGCCTAGCATGTCCCCTCAGAACTGCCTTCACCACACGTACTCTCAGTCTGACCTCACCTGCAGTGGTCTGCAACCATAGACCCTGGAGGATATCAATCCCAAAAATATACTCAGGGATAGGAGATATATACATAGTATACTCTTTTGGGGGTAGACGCCCTATTCCCAAAGGGATTTGGGCTTGTTTCATTCTGATAGCTTTACCCCCAATTCCATCTAGGATAGTGGGGGTCCCGGAAAACTGCTCAGGGTTACCATGAATCAGTGAACATTCAGCCCCTGTGTCCACCAGAGCCAGAACATGTTGTATGTTCACTGGGGACCAATGGATACCTATTTCAACATGTGGCCTCCGGTCCCCCCCGGTCCCTCAGGGCAGATACCTTGACCTTCCCCTCAGTCAAACCATGTTCCCCAATCAGCTTCCTGTGTGGGCTCAAGTGATGTTGGCTCACTCTCCAGCAAGAAGTCCTGCAAACACACAGGCTGGAGTTGTGGCTCTGTCTCTGACCTCTGCCTCTTTGGTCTTAATGGCTGGAACTGCTGCTCTGGTTTCAGCTGTTGCCATAGCTCCAGTAAGATCCTATTTAACTTCCCATCTAATTTCCTTCCATCTGCTCCTGCCCATATTAAATCAACCCACATCTGGGTCCTCGTATCCCTCACGAGGCCCCTCAAATTCCTCCTGTGCATAACAGGTCTTATTTCTTTCCAGATTCTCATTGCTTCTGCCTCTCCTAAGTCTGCTACTGTATGTGTCACCTCGCTTATGGGCTGCCCTAAGTGAGAGGAAAGAATGGCCACTAGAGACCCAAAGAGGGATGTAGGAGCCATTTGAAGTACAACATTTCTCATTCCAGTAGTGAAAATCTCTTCATCTGGGTTATAATTCTCTGGACTATAAATGCCATTTCTTATGCCTAGCTCTCGTAGCACCTGTTGGAGCTCAGCATGTCTGCCATCTAACAGGAGAGGATGGCAGATCACCCGGATTGGGCCACACAGCACAAAGTGCAGCCATAAGCCAATCAAGGAGGGAGTGACTCCTTGGGGTCTGATGGTCTGATGCACATTTTGTAATCACTGCCTCAAGGCAGACTGCACTGTCAGGGAAGCCAGCTTTCCCATCTCTGATCCCGACAGAACAATTCCATCCACCCTAAGTCCCACAGACACAGGAGCCAAGCTGATATTGACTCCAAGGGCTTCTGCCTAAACCAGGAGCCCAAATCCACCGGCTCAGCCTGAGTATAGGGGTGGAGCATAGAGTGCTCCATGACCTGGGGAGGGGGCTGCTCCTCTCCTTGGGGAACTTTCAGCTGCTGGGTCTTTATTTTCTTTACAACCACTGGGCATGTTTTCAATACAGGGGGAGTCAATGCCTCCAGCACCACCCCTTAATCCTTCCCCAGCTCCTCCATTTCCAGGGCTGATGGCACCTTTCTCTCCCCACCCCCGAGTGCCTCCTCTGCTACAACCTTTGCCTTCTCTAACCGTGCCTCACAGCAATGCTAGCTCAGTCTTCAGAAGGTCTCTTACCTTCACCTCAATGCTTCACAGCTGGTGTTCTCATGCCACCTCTACCTGTGCTTCCCTCAGGAGTTCATCTTTTCCCTTGATGGCCTCTTCCTCCACAGCACCTGGCAGCACTGTTATCTCATTCTGTAAGGAATCTTTTACCTCTTCAATGGCACCTTGCTGCCGGCGTTCTTGTGCTGCCTCCTCTCGCATCAATGCCATTTCCTTCTTCAGGGAATCCACAGAAGTTTGCAGCTCGCATTCTCGTGCTGCCATTTCTTGGATCTTTTCAGGAGCCTGTTCTTCTCTTCTATGGACTTTTTTAATACTGTGAGAAGCAACCAACCCACAGTTCCTGCTGCCTCATGGGCACTCTGTCTCTCAAAAGACCTACTTACTATACCAAGGGCCACCCCTACTGCCCCCAGGTATCATCTCCACTTGCCTCCAGTCCTGGGGTGGGGCCCAGCCCTCTAGGAGGCAAGCCACCTCACACCACATACCCATTGAGGGACAATCCACTGTCTCCTCATTCACAGGGGCAGCCGGCTGAAGCACCCCTCCCATAAGGGCAGCTTGTCTTTCTCCTTGTTCAACAATGAATCCTGCTGACTATGCCAATTGTCTTGCCAATGGGTTTTAGCCCCAGGCAAGTTCGCTATGGATTCAATGTGACCAAAGAAATTGACATCAAAACGCTCTTTGGGGTGAAAGGGTTTATTACCCAGCTGGTTCTCCGGATGGTAGGTCGAGCACTAGCATCTCTGCCTCCACCCAGAGCTCTGGGCCAAGCTATCTATACAGTGCAATAATAGCTCATTGCCTAAAGGTGTGGAAGCGGTAGCCTAGCAACAGGCCAGTTACATCATCAGGTGGTTTAAGTTCAGTGAGGACCCTGGCCATGGGAACCCCAACTTCCCCACACCTGGGGAGGAACTGGATCAGTAAATTTCTTGGGTTAAGTTAATTTTGCAGAACCCTAGAGGACTGATAATAGAAGAGAAGAGACATAATGTCTCTCATCAAAGATAAACATCTTGAGACCACTTAACAAGTCTACACCCCCTAGGCCTTTGTCACATTCCTGAAAAATCCTTAAAAGGGGGACCCCCAATCTTTCAGTGCACCTCCTCTCTGAGGATGCCCACACTGTCTCTCTCTTTGAGTGCGTAACTTTAAATAAAACTTTTACTCTGCTTCACTACTGTGTCTCTGCCCTTCAGTTCTTTGCTGCAGCAGGAACAAGAACCAAGGGAAATAAGCAACACCCCCCCTAACACTTGGAACCCCCCCACCTCAGGCTAGAGATTGGAGGTGAGATAGTATGGGACCATGAGACCATGCCTCTCCCTAACCCATCTTTTTTCCCAACTTTGTTTTATTATATTGTAGGGGGAGAGGTGGCCCAGTTAGCTTTTGTTTAAAGAATAGATTTCAGGGTGAGAAAATAAAAGGTTTGGAAGCTACTGTTCTTGTCCAACCCCCTCATTTTACAGATGAGTGATCTGAAGTCCCAAAGTGAGGTCCCTTGCCCAGTCAAGCTCAAGAGGAGAACCCAAGTTTTCTGCTCTTTCCGGGGGCCAAGTGCTGGAACTGCCACAAAAAGAAAAGCAGATCCAAAGGTTTACAATAGCTGAGGGAGCCCCCGCCCACCAAGCCCGAATCAGCTGCCTGCTCTAGGGGGAGTGGACAGGCCCTCCAGTTAAAACGAATACAGGAATGCCCTTTCAGGGCCCTGGGCAGCCAGTCTGCCCTCCTGCTGAGAGAAACTGGACCTATTCTTCTCTGACTACAGTAATTCATTAATTGTTTGTTTATTTTTTTTAAAGCACACACACACACTAGATGTGTGGAGCAAAGCCGGTGAATGGATGGTGTGAAATCCTCAATACATGGAGTTCTTTGTGCTGTTCATGTAGTTCTCTTTTTCAGAATGCTGGCTCTATCAATTCAAGATCAATGGCTGCTAAGTTGCAGCGGTAAACACCACCCCAGTTCAAGGTCAATTAGAGCAGCCCAGCAATCAATAACAGGAGGTTAGCTGGAGGGATGCAGAGGGGAGAGTGTTTCTGCCTTTGGAGGCACTGGTCTTGCTGATTTTCCCGGCTTGGGCACAGTTGGTCTACTCAGTTAAAAATAGCCACTTCTGTGGAATAACCAGATATAACAACAATTTAGAATATCTCATTCTAGGACTTTAATGAGAAACTCTTATCCTCATAACCTCCTTTTATTAATCCATCTAACAAATATTTATTGAGCACCTAGCCATCAGTGTCTAGAACTAGTCCAGAACAAGACAGGCAAGGGCCCCACTAGAACTTATTTGGAGGGATGGGGAGAGACTGAAAACAAAAAAAGTATGTAAACAAGCAGATAAATGCCGGAGCCTGAGGAAGCAGCCCGGAGGATGCCACAGCGCACCCGCCCCAGGCGCAATCAGGGCCTGCAGCCGTCCCCTCCCCCCAACACTGAGGCTCTGATTCAGAGCTTTGATTACCTGTCGTATAACTATCCTGTAAGCTCTCTGATAAGTAAGCATCAGACTTGCATTTGTTATCAAGGGCCAGGTGTTAAACGCTTAACACTGGATTCTTCTCATAACTCTTTTTGGAAACAAGCTTTTTGGCTTTTCCTAATCCCGAAGGCACCAGTGGGAGAGAGGGGCCCCACTAGCTCGGACATCAGGGTGAGCTCAGCAGCACCCCACCTTGTGAGAAACGGGCAAGGCCCCGGCTGCTTACAGACTCTCATTTGCAAACTGCAAAGCTTTCAGAATAGCTGTGTGAGCCCAAATAAAGAAATCGGCCTAATGCAAAATCTTTCATAAATTCATTAGGCAATATTTGAAAAGACAATAGACAGGAACCAACATAGACACTCCTTGGAATTGGAGGCCCAAATTCAAATCCTTCTTCCTCTACCCCTGCCTCCTTTGGCAAGCTCTTAATTTACTGAGGCTCACTTGCCTAACCTGTTAAATGGCGATAACACTCATGGAACTATTCTTTTTTTTTTTATTAAGGTGTGATTGATATACACTCTTATGAAGGTTTCACATGAAAAAACAATGTGGTTACTACATTTACCCATAGTATCAAGTCCCCACCCACACCCCAGGATTGACTGTCCATCAGTGCAGCAAGATGCCGCAGATTCACTATGTGCCTTCTCTGTGCTACACTGTTCCCCCCGTGATCCCCCACACCATGTGTACTAAACATAATACCCCTCCATCCCCTTCTCCCTCCCTCCCCACCTGCCCTCCTACACCCCTCCCCTTTGGTAACCACTAGTTCATTCGTGGAGTCTCTGAGTCTGCTGCCAGTTTGGTCCTTCAGTGTTGCTTCATTGCTATACTCCACAAATGAGGGAAATCATTTGCCATTTGTCTTTCTCTGCCTGGCTTATTTCACTGAGCATAATGTCCTCCAGCTCCATCCATATTGTTGCAAATGGTAGGATTTGTTTCTTTCTTATGGCTGAATAGTATTCCATTGTGTATATGTACCACATCTTCTTTATCCATTCATCTACTGATGGACACTTAGGTTGCTTCCATATCTTGGCTATTGTAAAAAGTGCTGCGTAAAAATAGGGGTGCATCTGTCTTTTTATCATGGAACTATTATGAATATATATTTTTTAATGTTGCTTAACACATTTCTGGCATAGAGTGAGGGTACCATATGTGGCGCTAAATCTGCCTTGAGGCAGGGAGACCCACTAAGGGATTGGGGGTGAGGGGTGGCTTAGGCCAGAGGCACTGAGAGTAGACCCAGAGAGAGGGCACTGGATAGAAACAATGGCTGGGAAAGAAATTGAAGAGAGAAGGTTAGCGGGACTTAGCAACTAGATAGGAGTGGGGACAGCCATTCATAAGGGTAAGGAACTGGGAGGAGCTGGGAGAGCTGTCGGGGTGGCACAAGACTCCTTTGGTCCCATTGTTACAGAAAACCCACGAAAATCCTGGACTGGACCGCTGACGGAGGAACCAAGCGGCACTCAGAGGTCTCGGAGTGTTGAGGTTTTATTTTTACATGGGCGGGCTCAGAGGGGAGTCATCTCCCAAGGTCTGAGCCCTGAGCAAAGGCAAGGGGAGCAATATATATCTTTCTGCCTCCATATCTTCAACATTTCTATGTGCACAGCAAAGGAGCAACCAAGGGGGAGTAAGTTTAGGAAGTGAGTGCCCGGCAGAGCAGGAAGTTAAGGGACTTTCTGTTGTCCTTGCTAAGAAGAGCAGCAGAAGGGAGCCACCCGGACTAGATTGCTGTCCTTGTAAATTTTTCCCTATCACCATGATTGCTCCAATGGTGAGTATATGACTCCACACAGGGCCCTAGGAGTCCTCCCTCAGGATTTGTAATTTGGAGCTGGAGAAGGGATTCAAGTCCCTATTGGGAAGGAATTGAGGGCTGCCAGATGCCATCTTCTGCAGTATGTGAAGAAAGCTAATTTTCTGGAAAGAACAAACCATGCAGAGGCAAGAATTGAGAAAGGGAGGGAGAATCTTGACAAGCCATATGCTCCTGATTCCAGTCCCAGAAAACCCCAAAGTGCTGTGCTTCCTTCAGTTCTTGGAGCTGCTCCAGGCATGTAAGTCATTAAATTTCCTTTTGTTCAACTCAGCTTAAGTTGGGTGTCTGTCACTTACAACCAAAGAGTCCTGGCTAGCTGAGCTATCAAAGGCAGAGAGATGACCAAGCTGTGACTTTTAACACTTCATTATTTGTAGACCCATTTGAGAAGCTGATGAAAGCTACAGAGGCATGCACAAAATGTCATCTACAGTCTCGGGGAGGTCCCACCAAAAGCCAGCCCGTGGACTACGGAATCCCTGGGATACAGGGAACAGCAGAGAGCCCGGCATTGACCACTGTGAGGAGTTTCTTTCAGAAGGCAAAAGGAGATTAGGGTCAGAGGAGAAGCAGCAAAACCACAGAGGTAGAAGGAGAAGCAAGAAGAGGCATCATGGCAGAGGCCAAGGATGAAGTCCCTGAGGAAGAGGAACCGCCACTGACTGACTGCGGGCTGGGAAAGGCTGTGGGACTTGGGAACCACATAGTGGATGATGTCCTGGGGAGCTCAGCAAGTGACACATGGGGCAGGTCCACAGAAGCCAGGTGGCAAGGCATTGAACCTCGAAAACATGCTAAGTCAAAGAAGCCAGACGTGAAAGGCCCCGTATTCTGTGATTACATTAGTATGAAATGCCCAGGATAGCCTAGGTAAATCCAAGGAGACTTCTGAGATCTGGAGTTCAAGACGCCTGTTTCAGAAGCTCACAAGAACTGGTTAGCACTGAAGCTGGGACTAGAACACAGGCTTCAGCTCCCCCTCCAGTGCTCTTCCTGCCCCAGGGCAATGTCCCCATGCCTGCAATTGGCTCCCTCTGGGGGAGGATCAGGACCAAGAGGAGTGCGCGTTGCCATGACAACCATAACTCACAGCTTTTTCGAGACTGGATGAATTTCTTGAGCGATCATACTGTTCGAAGAAGGGCTGAGATGAGTAGTTGCTCTGTGTGATTTAGTCTTTATACCTTTGTAGACATAACTTTCAGATGAATATTTACAGTTCATCAAAGCAGTGCTTTGCCAGGTTCTGTATGTTCTTTCTGAGAAACCGATTGCCCCAGCGACAGGCCTCTGAACACCACAGCAAGGGTCTCCGGGCAGTGGGGCAGCAGGGGGCTGCAGGGCCTGAGATGAAGGAGGAAAATGAAGCAGGAGGAAACCTGGGCAGGCAGGGAGGAGGCTGGGACTTCTAGTGACTTCAGTATTTTCCATCCAGCTGGTGCGGGCAGCTCTGCTTCTTGGCTGGACAGGGCAATTAACAGCTCCCCAAGCTCCTAATGAGTAGTTTTCTTGAAGTTTATGCCGCCTGCAGAGTTTCCCAAGGGAATTTATTCCTGGAAGCTAACTTCACTAGAGTGGCTTCCCCTGGTGCCCCTGGTCCAGGACTACTGGATTTGACCAATTGGCTGGACACCGGGACTTCAGGACTGAGCCAAGGCCTGTAATCTGTGAGGGGAGATTGGTAGCACAGTTTAGCCCTGACTCCAGTGCTCAAAATTGTGCCTGCCGAGGGCATTTCCCCTTCTGGGGCAGCTTAGGGATTCTGCTTCCTCACAAGCCTCTTCTTAGACCTTCTTTCCAACGAGAAGGAAGTCCACCATGCTTTGTACCTAGTTCTCCTGGGGATGGATGCAGCCCCCAAAGGGGGATTTGTAGTTGACAGGACTTCATCCTAGAGCAAAACCTAATCAACCAGGCCCTCTCCTGGGGAAACTTGAAATTGAGACTTGCAGAAAATCTGTTACTAGGAAGTAACAAAAACAGTGGAATTGGAAGCTGACAGGAGCTGAATCTTGGAGGGAGAGGAGAAAGAATCTTCTTTCCATCCTGAGACAATGGAAGATGGTAGGAGGCCTTTGGTCCAGCAGAAAGCACTGACCTGAGCTAAGTTACGGAGGTTCTCAGAGCCACACTCACCTGGCCTCCTAACCTGAGGGTGGTCTGCAAAGCAAGGGCTGGCCCTGGTGCCCTCCAGCCCACTCCCCAGCTTCCGTGAGCGGCTCTAGCCACCCCCAGGGCATCCATAGTGCTACTGTAGGCCTCCACACAAACAGTTCTTCTATCCTAAATGCCCTCTCATTGTGGAGTTGTGTAACAAACTCCCTTCCAACCTTCCATACTGTAGGAACTTGGATTATTTGGGAAACCGACACTGATTTATTAGATGGCTCTGAGAGGCGTCACAGATTCAAAGGAAGAGTTTAACGACCATATTTCCATAAGGACATGGAAAGCACAGCTCATGAACTTGGGGCTATCATCCTAGAGAACTGGTTTTCAACTGGGGATGATACCCCCCAGGGGGCATTTAGCAATGTCTGGAGACATTTTTGGTTGTTATGACTGGAGGTGGGGTGCTAGAGGCACCTGCTAGGTGGAGGCCAGGGATGCTGCTAAACACTTTCAATGCACAGGACAGCTCCCCTCACTGCAACAAAGAATTAATCAGCCCCAGATGTCAATAGTGCCAAGGTTGAAAACCTTGCTCTAGAGGGCTGCTAATACCATGATTTGGCTCCAAAGACTCCCAACCTTGGAGACTCTCCATGACAAATTTCAGTTTGCTGGGAGAGGAAACTTGATTGGCCCACCCTGAGTGCTTGTCCACCCCTGGACCCATCACGTATGGCCAGGGAAACAGAGTCAGCCAATACAGACTTGGCCACTGGGGACCCTTCTTTCTGTATTGGTGGTACTCCCAGAAAAAATGACCTATTGTGTGCCATGCATCCCAAGAGCAATGGGACCAGTACCCAGACAAACATGATCCCTTTGGGAGACCTTCCTGCCCACTTTAAGACAGAGTTGTTCCCCTGCCCACTAGGCTTCCCCCTCTACCCATTTGGTTTCCCTGGGTTCATTCAAATCATATTTGTTCATGTGTCCATCTCTCCCAAGAGACTTTGAGTTCTCTATGGATTGAAACTGAGTCTTACTCAACTCTAGAAGCCCAGTGTGAATGTTCTAGTTATCTATTGCTACATAACGAAGTACCCCAATATTTAGTCACTTAAAATAACAACCATTTCACCTCATGATCCTGGGAGTCAGGAATTTAGGCAGGACTCAACCTGGTGGTTTTGTCTTGCACATATCTTCCACCAGGGTAACTCATGGTGTTCACCAGGCAGTGGGGCTGGTCCAGGGGGCCCAGGATAGTTTCTCACATAACCTGTACCTTAGTGGGACAGCCGGAAAGCTGCCACTCCAGTTTCGGGGCCTCTCCACATGGTCTTTCAAGAAGGGTAGTTACATTTCTTATGTAGCACATCAGGGATCTAAAAGCAAATGTTTCAAGAAGATACGGCTAGAAACTGAAAGTCTCTTCAGACCTATCCTGAGAAATCCCAGAACATCATTTCAGCTACATCCTGTGAGTCGTTGGTCTCTAAGGATTTCCCAGATTCAGTTCAATTCCAGCTCCTGGGGAGGGGGAGAATGCACGAGCAGAAAGGGAAGAAATTGGTAGTGGTCATCCTTAGAGATTATCTACCACAGTCTAGTACACGGCTCAACAAATATTTAATGGATAAATTAATTAATATCATGACAGATCAGCAGTACTGAGTTCACACGGTTGATGTAATAGTTAAATGAAAATAAGTCACATGAAAAATACTTTTGAAACTATCAGATGCCATAAAGAGATAAGGGGTTCCTGTTAGCAGAAAATGTACCAAGTTTACTCTCGTTTATAAACAGAATGTTTGCAGGGTCCCCTCTGGGCTCTCTCTTCCCTCACCTGAGATTCATGACAGACATCCTTAATCAGTCATAGTTCTTTTCCACTAATGCTGGACATGGTCTCAGAATCCTTCTCAACACAGCACCCAGTCACTGACTATTTGATCAAAGTTGCAAAGGAGTTGGAACCTATTTGCAATTTTTGTTCTTGCCTAAATTCCTGTTGCTAAACCATCCCCGCAAAGCCCAGGCCGTTAGTTTCTTAAACCACATGCACAAATTGCTTCCTGTTTTTTAAAGAGAAAAATATAAAGTTTAAATCCTGAGGAAGATGAAATGGCAGATGCCATCACCCTCCAAAATTGGATTTATAATGGAAACAGAAACTGATTATGATAGTGAGCTAGGCAATTACAAATTATTTTAAAAGAAAATAATTGCATGCAAGAACAGTGATATGACATCTCATAAAGGAGAAAACCTGTTTCCCTTGACATATTTTCTTCCTTGAAAACTCCATTTCAAGGTGAGGCAAGTCAAACTTGCATATCTGGATGAACTCAAGTCGCTCTGGCTGACCACCATCTGACGTCACCCACCTGGAGATTCCCCTCACACCCCACCTACAGGCTATTCAGTGTTTGGGGAATTTGGAAAACACATTTTGACTGTCAACTAAAGTCCCTGAGGCAAGGCAGAATATAAAGCACAAAACCACCTCTACAGGGCTTTCTGCCTCCTGAGTGTTAAAGATTCGAGGCCAGCAGCCAGTCACACCTTCCCCAGGGTGTGTGGCCCTGGAAATTGTTTCTCCTCCTTTCTCACCCCCAGGGTCCCACTGCTGTCCTCAAGCCAAGAAACCACAGTGAAAACAGCTGATAGAAGCGGGGGAAGCCCACTCCGTGGCTAGAGGCCACGGGATTTGGAATGAGGAGACTTGGGTTCAGGTCTCAGGGATGCCACTTGCTGTATTAGCAGGTCACCTTATATCTTTGAGCCCATTTACTCATCTGGGCCAGGGCACAATGATAATAGTGGCTTTGAGGGAGCTGAACAGTTCAAAGGCAGTGATGGACAGGAAACTGGGAGCCCTCTCTTCACAGCCGTGCCAGATGCCACTGGCAGAATATGACACAGGACAATCAGACAGTCAAGTTTGCAAATGTCAGCTTCCCAACTTTCTCAAATGTGAAAATCCCAGGCTGGGTAGCTGCTCATTCCTGCATGGCAGGGATCAGGGCCTAGTGATTGGAATAATGTTTTGAGGAGTTGCGTTCCATACTGTCTACACAGAAACGACCCAAGGAGAAGAGTACTACTTAACCCTACTAGTACTGTACTATATACTGCCTCCTGCATGGTGCCCTTATAAACAAGCCTTTGCAGTAGGTATTATTGGTCTCATGTTACAGATGAGGAAACTGAGGCACAGAGTGGTTAAGTAGCTTACCCGAGGTTTCCAGCTAGCAAATGGCAGCCTTGGGATTCAACCCCACAGAATCTGGCTCTAGGGGTTTTAATCTCTAGGCTACATTACCCTGCTGGATGAGGAGGCTGAAAAATAGTTGGGGCTGAGCAGCTCAGTTGGAAAGAGCCTCCCTCTCTCTCTCCACCGCTTCTTACACCTTGGGAGCAGCATCTTCATTCTTAAACTGCAGGCATAACAAGTGACCCAGAGCCACACATAAAAACAGGGGAGAATCTCAAATTTGATGTCAAGCACTGTGTTGAGTGGAAAAAGCAGAAGGACGATACACTCTGATGTGATTTACATAAAGCAGCTCTCGGCTGAGTCCCTCTCCAAGACTTGTCCTTGGCTGAAGAAAATCCATTTGTCCAAGGTCATGCCCTCTTTCTCAAGCAGCAGCTTCTAATGACTATCGACTTGGGGATAAAAGGTCCAGGCCCTTGTCCAACTCTGGAGGCCCTTCCAGTTCTGGAGCTCCCGGAGGTTAGCTGAGACCTTGGCTGTGACGGCCTTGCAGCCCAGCTCCTCTCTCTGCCTCTTCCTGCAGCTGTCACTCCCCATGAGGGCGACCCCCCAGAGACTTCTCAATGAACAGCCAGCATGCAAGTCCCCGTCCCAGAGCCTAATTCCCTGGGAGCTGGCCGTGACAGTCCAGTGGGAAAGTAAAGCTCTCATACAGGACTTAGGAATGATCCCATGCTACACTGTAAACACCCCAGGGAGAGCTCGGGAAGGCTTGAGGAGTTACAGAGGCTTCCCAGCACAGGTGAGGATTAAGCTGAGCCTTGAAAGATAGGGAGAATTAGAATATTATTCGGTCACTAAAAGGAATGAAGTATTGATCTGTGCTACAATATGGAACCTCAAAAATATTACGTTAAGTCAAAGAGGCCAGTCATAGAAGGTCACATATACAATTCTATCCATGTGAAATATCCAGATCAAGGCAATCTATAGAGAAAGGAAGTAGATTACTGGCCGCCTAGGTCTGGCAGCATGGGGCTGGGGATTAGGAGGTGACAGCTAAAGGGTACGTGCGGGGTTTCTTTTCAGAGTGATGAAAACATTAACAAACTAACTGTGAAACGGTTGCATATATCTGTGCATACACCGAAACCAATGAACCTTACACTTAAATAGATGAATCGTATGGTGTGAATTATATCTCAATAAAGCTGTTTTAAAAAAAAAGACAGGAGAATGTGGATAGGTTGACAGGAAGGTGAGAGAATTGCAGACCGGCAGAAACAGGAGCCAAAGTGTGGGGACTGAAGTGAGCATGAGTCGGGGGTGGGGGGACGGCGTGTACGTGTGGCTGGAAGAAGAAAACCGGAAAGGTGGCAAGGGAGGCTGTGGCCACGTGCACAAGGCCTGTGGTCCTTGCGGGGAAGAAGTCCGTCCCGGAAGATCTGGGAGTTCTGAGACGGAGGTAGTGCTGTAGGCCGATGAGTCTGTGCAGGAAGGATGGTGGCTACAGTGGGGAGGCTGAGACACCGGCTGGAGCCCTTTAAAGCCAATTCAGGCACGTGGGCTGGGGACAATGTCCTTATCACAGCAAGATATTATGTAGTGTAACATGCACACATGCTGTAGTGTTACGTGGCCTTTTACGTCTTTCTCAACTCATTGGGTTCATCCCTGTATGCCTTTCTCAGTCCACCTGCCACACACACTTAACACTCAACCACATCCATATCCACATACTTATACTCCCATAAGGTCCTCTTCACCACGTCCTAAGAGCTTCTCCTGGGATGAGGGGGAATTTACAAGGTGCCCAGCCTCTCTATAAATCTTGTCACTTACCTCAGCGGTGTTTTCACACCTCCGGATTCAAAGCTGTAATTTGGGCAGAGATTTTTGTTTGCTTAAAGATAAAAGTAACCTCTCCTTCCCCCAGGACCTCGCCCATCTGCTGTCTGGGACTTCTTTAAATCACTGGCATCCCATCAAAGGTGAGCTGAGGGGCTGCCCACCTCACTCACTGGAATGAGGTCAGCCAATGCTGCTGCTCAGGCCACACCCCAAACACAGCTTCCCTTAGGAACCAGAGCCTAGAGCTTGACAGACGAGGTGCTCCAGCATCAACTGGCCATTCAACAGGTAAGGAAAACTGGGCCTTCCACCTATCACCAGCTGGGGGACTGAGGGGCTCCTCTTCCCTCTGGGACCCACCACTTGAATCATGTGCTCCGCTCCAGCCTGGCCTTCAACCCCTGACAGGTGGAGAACAGATTCCAGCATGGCTTCTTCCACGCCCAAGATGGTGGGCAAACAACCCCTAGGAGGCTTTGCTCCAGGGTCTTCCTTCTTTCTAAGAATCCCAGAGCTTCCCATATAAACAGTGAGAAAGCCCCCACACTCACCCAGCAATCACAGGGGCCTGGGGTCAAATGTCAGCAGAGGACCCCAGCAAATTAGCCCCTACCTACAGCTGAAGGTGAGGTCCTTGGTTTCTTATGGCTATAACCCCAAGTGGCCCAGGCCTTACCAGCCTGGGGACACAAAAATGGTGACAGGAACTTACATATCCAGAGTCACTACTCCAAGCACCTTCCTGCTAGGCTTAAGCACCAGACATCAACTCCCATGGACAGGGAGAAAGCCCATTTTCTGCTGTGCTTTATTTCTAGAACCTAGATAGTAGTATCCAAAAAAAAAATATCTTATGACAAAGGAATAAAGGCATATGGAACCAATGGAACAGAAAAAGCAGTCTTTTCAATAAACGGTGCTGGAACAACTGGACATCCATATGCAAAAAAACAAAAACAAAAAGAGTGTAGACGCAGACCTTACACAAAAATTAGCCCTAAGTGGATCATAGATCTAACTATAAATGCAAAACTATGAAACTTCTAGAAGATAACATAGGAGAAAACAGAGATGACTTCGGGTTGGTGATTTCTGTTTAGGTACACCAAAGACATGACCCATAAAAGAAATAATTTTCAAACTGGATTTCATCGAAATTAAAAACTGCAAAAGACAATGCCAAGAGAATGAGCAGACAAGCCACAGGCTGGGATAAAGTAGTTGCAAAAAAACATATCCAGTAAAGGACTGTTACCTACAGTACACATTCAACAAGGAAACAAACAACCTGATTTAAAAATTGGAAAGAGATCTGAATGACCTCACCAAAGAAGATAGAAATAGTAAAAAAGCCTATGAAACCATGCTCCACGTCATATGTCACCAGGGAAATGCAAATTAAAACAACAGTGAGCTACCACTACACACCTGTTGAAATGGATGAAATCCAAAACACTGGCAACACCCAATGCTGGGAATGATGTGAAGCAACAGAAACTCTCATCCATTACTGGTGGGAATGAACAGAGTACAGCCCCTTTGGAGGACAGTCTGGAAGTGTCTCACAAAACTAAATGTATTCTTAGCCAGTAATGTTTATCCAAATGGTGTTTATCCAAATGAGTTGTTGAATGTGGTTGCCAGGAGTTAGGAGGGAGGGAAAAGTAGGCAGAATGCAGAGGATATTTAGGACAGTGAAACTACTCTGTATGGTATATGATGGAGATACACATCATTATACATTTGTCCAAACCCATAGAATGCACACCACCATGAGTGATTCTTAGTGTGAACTATGGACTTGGGGTGTCAATGAGGTGTCGATATAGATTCATAGGTTGTAAGTAACAAAGGTATGCTCGCTCTGCTGTGGACGGTTGTTTGTGGTGGAGACTATGTGTGTGTGGGGCCAGGGGGTAAATGGGAACTCTCTATACTTTATACTCAATTTTGCTGTGAACTTAAAATTGCTCTAAAAATTAAATTCTATTAAAAATACATTTTAAATAAATATTTCTATTTTTCCTTATATTTCCAAAGCCCACAAAGGTACCTAAATGTACCCTCTTGGTTATGCTTAGTCTGGAGATGACCCACAGCAAAGGTTTCTGGGCTCCAAAACATTATATATCCCTCAGGACTTTCTTGTGTCATGTCTGTGCCCCGAGTGGCTAGGCCAACATGTGCTTGGCTATCAGTCGCAGGGGTCCTTCCGTCTGTGCGGCCCTTGTTCTAGGATTCCGTCTATGAGAAAAAGGTCCCTGACAATAGGTGCACCAGATTGAGGGGCCTGGGAGGCTGCTTTGATCAAAAGCAGCTCCCTGGGGCAGAGGAGGAGGGATGGGGAAACAAGGACCATCTGTTTGGGGATCAGAATAAGTTGAGGGGTATAGGCTACATGAAGAAAAGCAGGGATGATGCCAGGAAGTGTGAGTTATATGTTGGGGCTGGTTCAGAGCTGTGCCATGTGGGCTGTTGATCCCCCCTCCTCTCCCTCTACAAGGCTGCTCAGCCATCTGGGCCATGCCCCAGGATGCAAGGTCCTAGGCCCACCTTCCCCAGTTCTGACACAGACATCTGGATTAGACCCAGAGGCACCATGGGAAAAACATTTGAGACAGTCAGGAAACCTAGTTCTTAGTCTTATTCCACTTTCCTAGCCCCGAACACTGCGTGATCTTGGACAAGACACCTCTAGACCTTGGGGTGAAGGTGAGGGAGGCAACATAACAGCAGTTAAGAGCACAAGCTCTGGAATCAGACAGGCCTGGGCAGGGAGCCCACTTCCACCATGGGCCCCTTGGACAGGTCACTTAACCTCTCTATACTTCATTTCCTCATCTAGTAGCACCTCGTGGGCTGCTGTGGGACCCAAAGAGGAGAGATTGAGTTAATACAAGGAAAGCCGCTGGTCCCTGTTGCTAAGTTGCTAACAATCACAGCCAAGGCCACTGTGGCCAGGCCAGACATCCAGCCTACATTCCCTTCCTTCCCCTTCCTCTACAGTTAATGGCTTCTTCATAACTCTTTTCTGCTTTTATTTTTATTCAGTCTACACATTCACATAGATTAAAGAATCACATGGTTCTACAAGGCTCCCCCTTCCCAATTTTCCTCACTTCAAAGACAACCACTTAATCTCTTTCCTTCACACACTCTTGATAACACCTGCAGTTGCACAGTCTTTGTACTAAGCAGATAGCCTCTGCTTAGTGGGCTGGCTGTTCACTCGCTCTTGATAGATCAAGTCCAGAAGAGGTAGATCCAGCAACTTAGCTAAAGGAGGAACCCAAGAGCCCATCAGAGATGGGGCTGCAGAATCCCAACTGTTTATTGCAGTAAGTAGTCACCGTACACTATGCTTTTCATCAACATGCCTCTCCTGTTCCATTTTAAATCCTGGTGCTGGTGGCTGTGCCCACCCAGGAAGGTTTAGTTATCAGGCATAGATCAGTACTGACATCCAGTGGTCACAGAGAGTTATCTGCCTGAAGCTCTCTATCTCTCTCACCCCAGAATCCAGTGGGTGTTCACCCAGAGAAGGGAGGAGTGGCAGAGAGTGACAGCTACCAATGGGTGCTATTAACTTTGGAGAGTTGCCCGATTTGCAGCCAGAGGCCAAGCAGCCCAGGCTGAGGCCATGCCTGTTTGCAAAATGCCCATGGGTTACTTAAATACTGACCCCAGAATCATAGGGAGAAGTGGGGACAATGTGGTAAGACCATAAAGAATAAAATGCAAGTGGCCATATGGCCTTTAGAAAACACACCAGCTTTTAAATTAGAAACTTTAATTGAAGACCTGCTGCTTCTGAGTTACCCTGAGCAAGTCCCTTAAACTCTCTGTGCTTTAGCTTCCCCATCTTTGAAGTGAGGCTGATGTTACCTGCTCAGTCAGCCTCACAGGGTTGTAGGAAACAGAGCTGATAGGATGAAGGTGGTGGTGGACAGGGCAAGGCGAAGTGGAGCTGGTAAGAGGGTACTAGGAAGTACTATGACTCTGGGGACTTGGCCAGATGACAAGTGATACTTCCCATTTCCAATTTCATTCAAGCTTTGGGACTCAGCCTAGGGCTGCCAGGGGAACCCCATCAGAAAACAGCATTCTGGGCTCAAGTCTCTGAGATAAACTTTGGTAACTTCTAGGGCTATCTTCAAAAATTGTATATCAAATGGGTATTCAAAAAAAGAGACAGAGCAAAGGAAAAATATGAGGCACCCTTCATTCTCATGTCAAAGGGAACTATTGCTAATACCACCTAGACAAGTAGACTACACCCTTGCTCATTTCCTTAGGGTTTGTTTCTTGTGTTTCCATTTGTATTTGGCCTAGGGTTTTGCCTAAAAGGACTAGTCTTGCAAAGTGGCTCTTCGTGATAATCATGAGATGACCAGAGATAGAGAAACGGTGTATCCGTAGGAGAGAAAAGAGGTGATTTGGGAGGCTCAAAAACCACACTCCTGACTCTTCAAGATTGTGCCATTAGATGTCATAAATTATGAGGATGAAATTTTCAGAAGTTTAGTCCAGCCTCCCTAGTGAGCTTAATTTGAAAGAAACGACCAATTCTCTCATGCTTCCCAAAGGTATCAGTGGGCTTTGAACCCAAAGAAAGGTTGTGCTGCTTTTTCCTGGTTTCCATATGTCTGTCAAGGGAAAAATCCCACTGTATCCCCAGAAAGGGTTTTATTACAGTTGATAGAATTACAGGATGGACTGAAAAAAAAGCTACGATTCCCAGTCACAGAGCAGCAGCAGGCCACAAGGGAGCAGCTGACTTCTACCACCAGGAAGCTACCTGCTGAACTGCACCACGGCCGCCTGAATCGAGACCAACAAACAATGCTCTGCACCCTACCGCCAACACAGCAGGGGAAGGCACGTGGAGACTGCTGCTGACACTGTCCCCATCGAGCCCCATGCACTTGTCACACAAGCAGCCTCAGAGCAGCCTCTGCTTCACATCTACCTTCCAGCTGCCTCTGATGGACTAAATCTAAGTCATACCCAGAATCCTATCTACTAGGGATTCTGGGAAATGTAGTTTTTCAGTTTCTGGCTTCTTCAGTTGGGAAGGGACACTGGGAGAGTCAGAAGTGGTGAGCACCCATCCACCACGCCCACTACAATGCTTATATTTATTTTAGAGTTATTTTAGTTTTTAAATTTTAATCTTTTTTAATTGCAAAGATAATACATACTGACTGAAAGATAACAAACAGCATAGAAATGAAGTAAAAAATCAAAGTACCCTTCCCCATCCCCATTCTCCAAAGGGAATCACTGCTCAGTTTGGAGTGTAGCCTGTCAGTCGGGGTTGGGGAGTGAGGGGGGTTGTGCTACATACTGTTTTGTAATTTGTTTTGTCACTTGAACATGTATCCTGGACATCTTTCCATGAGAAAACATGTGATTCTAACTCATATTTTTAAAAAAGCTGCCTAATGTTGAATCAGAGAGGTACCCTACTAATGGATATTAGGTTGCCTCTGATTATTCACTGTTATACATAATGCAAAAGAAACAGCTGTTCAGGCATTTGGAAAGGTCAGATTTCCGGAAGGGAGAACCCTGAACCATATTTTGGAGCTGTATCTTCCTAATTATCACACAGTCAGGGGACTCAGTTTAGCTGGCCAGAATTTAAGACAAATAATTAGCTTAAGCCCAAAAAGATTTTGACTCAACAGACATTGAAGGAGCCTCAGCTGTTAGCAGGCAGGGTTCACAAACATGGTCCCTGACACCTGTCCCCGAGGGGCCCACCATCTACCGAGAACAGACAGGCCTGGGTACAGCTAGTTAGTGCCCGGCTCAGGGAGGTGAAGTGCAGAGGGTGAGGAGAGCAGGAGAGAAGACATGGCCTTGACTTCCACGGGCAATGCAGTCAGGCATGTCAGAGAGCTCAAGTTAAGTAAACTGCTCTACCACATGCATACGTGGGGTCAGGAGTAAGGCTGGGTCACACATCATCTGCAAGGTCCCCAGATGGCCACCTAGGACACGGAGCATCCCTTGGCAAAGTGAGCACCAGCTGCTACAGATCACCCCAAAGTGCCATTCCTCTGCAGTTGTTTTTAAAACCATTTCAGCTTGTCTCTGCGTGAGCTGACCTGTGCGCAGCATCTCAGCCAGTCCCAGCCTAAGTCCGTATACACAGTGGCCTCAGCAAGAAGGGCTGCAGTGGACACGTGTTGACGTGTCCATCACATCTAATCCCTGCTTCTCTCCCCAAAAGTATTCGATCTTCCTTTAGAGAATTCTCCCTCCTCCATTCTCTGCCATGGAATGTGAACAGAATTGCTTCCCACCCTCTCCCCCACAACACATCCACCCCCCGGACCAGTGGCTGATTCAAGGATGGGCATCTGATGCAGCCTGAGCCAGCAAGGAAGAGTAAATGCCAGCACTTGTGCAAAAATCTGTGGTAAAAAACATCCTGTCTTTCTCTGATGGTCTGAAACTGAGGCATGCTGCTACCAGAAGGGGAAGGCTGGAGCCTAAAGCCTACTGAGGTCTTTCTGTGAAACCCCAGGAAGGCAGGGTGGAGGGGTAAAGAAATGACTCCAGGGATACCATTAGAGTCTGGATCAAGCATCAGAGGAAGGCGGCCTTTCCTCTGGACTTCTTAATTACATTAGCTATTGTATCTACTTTGTTGTCTAAACAAGTTTCAGTTGGAGTTTTCTGTCATTTGCATCAAGCAGAGATAGATGATTTTTTGCATATCACCCACAGGGGCATTTCCCTTACATATCATCTAAAAACAACCAATATGCTCCTGGTCACTGCCCCAGAAACTGCTCTTGCTGGCCTCTCAGTGAGAGCTCTTTGAATGTCTGTCTTAGAAAGTTAACTCAAACTGACTTAAACAAAAGCAAGAATCATATTAGCAGGAAGGGCGGGAGGAATCAAAGCATGGTCTCCAACACCTCAAGATTCTTTATCTCCCCTCGGCCTCTGGACTCATTCCCCAAACCTGCTTTCTCCACAAGGCTTGAACATGCTACCCCTCAGCTCTGGGCTCACACATGCGCAGTTACCACCCAAGAGGAAAAGGTTTGTTCCTCCAGCTCAGAGTGCAAATGTCCCTGAGAACTCTGGTTAGTTCAGCTTGGTTCACATATACATCCTTGGGATTGGTCCTGTTTTCTTGTTTGTTTGTTTGATTTGTTTTTTCTTTTGTTGGGGGGCAGGATCTATTGGTATGCCCCTGGACCCAATTCTTGGGAATGAAAAAGTGCAGTTCCTTGCAAAAGGGAAGCAGAGCTGAGAAAGAGGGTAAAGGATGCTGACAAGTCATAATAAAAATGTCCACAATACCCCACAGAGCTGTTGTGCAGATCAATTGATAATCTGTGCAAAAAACTTCTATAAAATGGTTTTGTTTAAAGCATGTTATACAAGGCTAGCAGTCATTTGTGGACTGTGAGTTACTGGTAAAGCTGAGAGGCCAGGTGGTGGAGTGACTGACCCAGGACTTAGAGGTAGGCATGATCAGTTTGTAACTAGGATAGTGACCTAGGGTCACACAACTTTGCCAAGCTCAGTCCTATAAGGATTAAACGATATAGAGTGCTGAGCACACTGTCTAAGGCTTTAGTACCTTCATCCTAGTATTTAGAATCCTTACAGAAGAATTAAAAAACCCAATTGTGAAAGTCTTTTCCCAAGATGTCAGCAACAGGAAACTCCAAAATGTTGGGCCCCAGACTAAGTGGGGCCCATTTGTCCAAGAAAAAAACTGATGCCAATCAGTCTTGAACTGGAAAAGTTTCAAGATATAATCTATAGCAAAGAAATGCCAAAGGAAGGAAGTGAAGGCAACATGAGCTCAGAGTGGGCATTTTTTTCCCTACTCAAGCTATTGTTCAGTCAACACACCCAATCTGTAACTACTAGTTTGGCGCCTGATAATTTGGTTGCCATGTTGCCTCTTCAGTTACTCTCATGGTACTAAGAGGTTCATACCCTTCATAAATTAAAACAAAACCCTCCAGCTTTCAGCATTAAGTGGTAAGACAGAAGTGGGCTGATGTCCCTGCCAACTCCTACCCGTCTGTGGTTTCAGGATGGCAATTTCTCTGCAGTCCCAATATTCTCACCAAACCTGACCATCCCTCTGCTCTCTACTACAACCCAAGAGGCAAGTTCCCAGAGAGCCTA
Organism: Manis pentadactyla; assembly: GCF_030020395.1. Taxonomy (NCBI): domain Eukaryota; kingdom Metazoa; phylum Chordata; class Mammalia; order Pholidota; family Manidae; genus Manis; species Manis pentadactyla. Next base: position 127,756,138 of record NC_080026.1, on the reverse strand, counting down.
GTGCAGCTGGAGAATAAACATGGCTGGAGAGGATGAAACTCTGTTGTGTTGGGACCCGCAGGAGGAAGCTAGTGGCCTGCAGATGCAGCGCTGGGCCGAGCCTGGCTTTGCTGCTGCACCCCCGCTGTGGACGGCAGCCCACTCACTCACCAGGTGCCTCACTGCAGGCAGCTGCCTGGCAAGGGGAGAGATAATAAGGCCACGATGTGCAGATCAGCATGAGGTCAGCCCATTCTGGGAGATGACAGATAGTGATTCAGAGGCTGGCCATGGTCCATCAGCCCAGGTTCGAGCTGCCAGTGCCAGGCCAAGATTAGAAAGGAAGGGGCCTCTTCTGGCCAGAAGGCACTGTGCCTTTCCAGGGAGGCCTGGAGGGCAGGGCATAGGACCGTAGAGTGTTTATCACCCCTGGACCAGAGGAAGGCCCTCCTTGGCACTTGGCAGACAGTGCAATTCCCCGTGGGGGAGGAAAGGCGTTGGCGGGGTCTTGGGAGGTCATTTAGCCCATTTCTGTCTTACTACTTAATAATGCTGAGAGTCGAAGGGTTTTGTTTTAATTTATGAATTTATGCTGCGAGCACTTAAGCGTCCTGGGGAACCACTTGGCTGTTTCCTCCATTCCAGGGAGCCATGGGGGCCCCAAGAGAAACAAGCACAAAGCCAACAGGAGTGATCCACAAGGCTGTGACTTTGCACTTGCTTTCTCTCCTGATCCGCTTCCTTTAGTAAAAGGCAACTCTCCTGATTAATTTCTGCTGGCCTGTCATTGTTCCTGAGTTGTCATCAATCTCAAGGTATGCCACGATGCTTTACATTTCCTTGGAGCTGCTTGCCTAGGCCTGCTGAGCTGGCAGTCTTATCAGCAGGATTTTTTTTTCATTGTGTTTGTGAAATGATATAAAATAAAAAGGCCCTGTATCCACAGAGTTCTCCCTGCCCCATTTCTCTGAGCACCATCAGGTTCTGGGGAGATCACGAGGCCTCTTGCAGGGCCAAGGTGCTCTGCTGCTTTGTGCTGAGAAGGCCTGGGAGGAGGCCTTGCTGGTCCCTCCTGCCAGGGGCGGGCAGATGAAGGCCTTCCTGCCTTTAGTGGGGGCAGAAGCATGGCGAGGGTGGAGGAAGAGATCCCTGCCAGGTCAGAGAGGAGAAGTCATGCAACTGAAATCATGGCCAAAGGTCTGGGGTGCAAGACAAGGGGGTCAAGGCAGGCTCCTGGGTTCTAGTCCTACTTTTGCTCCCGCTGCTAGGGGACCTTGAGCAAGTAATTCAAGTTCTCTCTCTGAGTCTCGTTTTCCTCATTTGCAAAGCAAAGAAAACAATTCCTGCCTCACAAGGCGACCACGAGGATTAAATGAAATCTCATATGTATAATTCCCTGGCACACTGCCTGGTGCAGATGGCATCCAACAAATGTTTCTGTCATTCTTTCTGGGCATCACATCCTATAGTGCTGTATATTAGAGGTGGTTTCTGATGGCCCAGGGAGAGGAAGGGAACTTTCTCAGGGTCCTTTGGAGGGAATAAGAAAGGTCTGGGGAAGGCATCGAGAGCCTGAAACACACATACGACTGATGAGATGAGAGGCAGTGAGCTCTCCTGAAACTGCTTCGAGGAAGTGGTTTATTGCCAAGAAGCAGGAGTTCAGCGGCGCTCCTGCACCACTAACAGGGAGAACTCAGAGCACTTCACTGGGCCACAGACCTCAGACTTGTACTCGCCCTGCTCCACATGAACAGTCTTTGTGTTCAGATTAATAATCCATTCTTAGCTGGTCTTCTTTGTGGTAGGCTTCATCATGAGCAAGGACTCTGTGCAAAATGAAGAATTCCTTCATTCATGTCGCAGAGAGAGAGAGAGAAAAGAGTGGTTCCCTGGGAAAAGGTCAGGCAAAGTTTAAAGCAATTTTCATAGAAAAGAAAATTGTCTGGCAGAGTCCCACTGCTTGGAAATTTTGGTACAATCCTGCAACGGGATATTATACAGTCAGCAAAAATGTGTGGGAAATGTTCTGTAAAAAAAAAAGTAGAAAAAAAAAAGTAGGACACAAAGTTGTGCGTACTGTATGATCTAAACTATGTTAAAATATATTCTTGTCTCCAGGAAATAGCTGATAAAGGCTTTGTCTTCTTCCTGCTTTGCTGTGTTTTTTAAATAATTTTTCCAATAAGCACATATCTTTGCAATAATAATAAAGATGAGGAGGAGCAGATAAAGAACTTTTAAAGTCCTCTCAAACCTGCATGTATTGCTGTATCCCACTTAAAATCACACTTTCCTTCTTGGAACACCAAGAAGTCTTTGGGGAAGGAAGAGGGGAGAAAACAGCACCATTGTGACAAGTCCACAGGCATAAACCAGAATCCACAGCTGCAGAACCCCAAGGCCCCCTCCCAGGTCTGGGAGGGACGCTGAGAATCTAGGGAACTGCCCTCATGCTCCTGGTGACTTCTCAGTATCTTACATGATAAGGAAAGAGAAGATCGATGAGGCCAGCTGTTTCCAAAGGCAAACTTACACAGAAGTTTGGTACATACAACAGGTTACAAAGGGACCAGATTAGGAGCGAGGGAGGGATGCTGGAGTCCCCCACCCCCGTGCCTCTATCCATGAGGGCCTTCTTGTGATCTCTGTGGCTAGAAAGGAAGCACTGCTTGAAAACCTTGTAAGAGTCAATGGCCCCATCATGTGCAGAGCAGAGAAGCTAGTGGGAAAGGGGGAGGATTCTATTTCTAGGTAAATGGGAAATACATTTTTGCTGAAACTCTATTTCCGGTTAAATAGCTCCATCCAGCTCTGTTTTAGAAACAAGCAAGAAGGATTTTTTTTTTTACCAAACAAATATGTTCTCTGGGAAGGCTATGAGGTTTGATTTGTGAACATACTTAAGTATTTGACTTACCTAGTTGCTACAAGGACCCTATAATTTATGAGATTGGATAAAATTGTGATTACTAGCAGTTGATTCAGGTTCATAAATCACTCATCCCAGGTGAGTTCTGTGAGCACAGCAGGGGACCTGGAGGGGAATATTCCTTTAGATTTGTTTCTACCTGTTTCCTGGAAGAACAGATTGCTTTTTTTTTCTATAAGTTTGAATTTGTGTATGATTAGAACTCGTTTGCAAATATAAAGACATGTATCTTTTCTGCATTTTGATTGTTTAACTTGACTCAGCACCTATCCCAGGTCTAGATCTTGATGAAAGGAGAGCTTCAAACGGCCTTCAAAACACATCTGCCATCTAGTCTGTTCAGTCACTGGTATGACCAAATATTTCCTTTCTTCTGTCTTTTAAGACAGGCAGCCAGAGACTGCAGGCAGCATTCCTAACACTTGCCAGTGTGAATGTGCATGTGGGCAGGGTGCTCCAGGGGTCACCGTGAGTGCATTTCTGGACTGTCATGTGCTGTGGGGGCCCAGCTGAGAGGAACTGCAAGAAAGGGTCCACAGAGGTGCCAGCCCTTCCAGTCCCCAGAGTCAGTGAAACTCTTCAGGGGCCCTGCACTGGGGTTAACAGCAGAGATCAGAGCAAAGTACAGGCTCTGAAGGAAGACTGCCTTCTCTACCAGCAACTTCCTGGGTGACCTAGGGCAAGGATTTCCACCTTCCTGAGGCTGTACACTCACCTGGAAAATGGAGATAATCACAGTAGCTTGTTATGAAGACTTTTTGCACAATCCCGTTGGCATTGTGATTATCTAAGAAAATGCCCATAATTTTTAGAGATATTTACAAAGGATGTAGAGATGAAATAACATGGGATCTGAGAGTGGCTTTAAAGTAATTTAGCAAGAGTAAAGTGGGGGATGATTCCATTTACATCAAGTTCAAGAGTAAGTAAAATTAATGTCTGGTGATGAAAATGAGAATGAGAATTGAAATGAAAATGAAATGAAAGAAAGTGAGAAGTGGAAAAGAATACCAGGAACTTTCTGGAATTACTGAAATGTTGCATAACTTGATGTGAGTGATGATTACAGGGGCAAACATATTTGGCAAAACTCATCAGCCTGCAGTGGTTCAGAAAACTAATAATAATGTGGGTGTTCAGAAAAATAATTGTGTGTGTGTGTGTGTACAGTATGATAAAACAAATGTGGAAATTTGTCAGCATTTGGGGAGTGTTATTGAAGAGTACAAGGGAATTCTTTGTGCAACTTTTTCTAAATATGAAATTATTTCAAAATATTACAAATTCAAAAACTCATCAAACTATACACTTAAGATCCATATATTTTACTGTATATAAATTAGATGTCAAAGTAAAAGTTAAGGGGGGTTAGGAAGCATACATAGCAAGATCTTGATAAATGTTGAATCTGAATGATGGAGGTGCATTATACTATTCTTGTGCTTTTGTGTATGTTTGACTAGTTTTATAATGCAAAATAAATTTTTAAAAATTAAAAACAACTAAAATATCTGTCAAGCTCCTGGCTCTGTGCCCAGTGCAGGGTATCTTTGCCCTCTGAGAACGGCCCTATGAGGGCCACCCTGCACCTTCTCTCAGGTGATCGGGCAACTGCACAGATGTCAGCCTGATGATGCTGGCATTGCTTATGGCCACGCTTAACAAAAAATGCACCCCAAGCTGGTTTTCTCTGTCCTTCAGCTAAAACGGGGTGAAACAAATAGTCAGACAACATTGGAGTTACGTGTCCCTTCCAAATGTCCACTCAGGTGACTTTGTCAGGGTGTCTTCTGCCAGCAAAAGTTGCACTCAGAGTGGCTGCAGCCATAGCAAGGCCACACAGAAAAGTTACGGAGGGCAAAGAGAGAAGCACTTAAATACTTTGAAAACAAGCAGGAACCACCCTGGATCTAATTTCGCTTCTGCAAAGTAAACATTTGCCTTGGCTGAGACAGAAGGGAAAAGCGAGGGCCCATGAGCTTTGAGGTGAATCAAACACATCCTTTAAGGAAGTCCCCATTTTTATGAGGACAGTGGTCATTTTTTCCCAAGAGCTGAATAAGGGTACTGACCCAAAGGGGTGGAGACCAAGGTGCTTTTCCCAGTCATGTGACTGATGATCCCTGTGAATCACTTCTTCCTCCCTGGCCCTTGTCCTCTGTCCACAAATGACGGTTTGGACCAAAGGAACCTTCGATACGTTCCAGCTTTGTGATTCTTTAAAATAAACATTCAGCCTTAGATGGAAAGAGCTCCAGTTCAAGGAGTAAGGCTACTGTGCTTCCGCGGCCCAGGCACGAGACAAATGAGGGTGCAGGTGGGACAGAGACTGCAAGGGAGATACCCGGGCATGGCCAAATCTAATTGCCAGAGAAGCAGAAAATCTAGATTGTGATGTCTGCTCCCCTGATTTTCAAATCATAATAATACTTCAAAATTTTTTACAAATGCGATGGGAGCCTAACAAAAATATCTGTGAACAGAAGTTAAGTCCCTGGGCAGCCAGAACGTGTCCATGGTGAGATGTCATTGCCTCCTGGCTGGGGGCCAGATCAGGGGTTTCTGATCTTTTCAACACTAGGATTTTTGTGACTACTTCAGAGATGACCTTCCCAGGCCCATGAAGATGAATTTTTATGACAAATACTTCAAACATTGTTTACCATAACCTATAATAAAACACCCATTTTAGATCCACCAGTGGTCACATACCTGTGTACATACATATATAATTGAAAGAAAAGATTCACAGAACAAAGCATGCCCTTACTAAAAGCAATGTTGTCCAATATTTTCTATTCTGTTTTATCTTACTTCATTTTTAAAATTATAGTGGCATCCTATTAAACTGATTTCATGGGGCATGTTGGAAAAACAGTGCTTTCAAGTTATATTTACTTACCTACCATTTAATTCTCCCTCTCACAGTATGAGGTAGGAATTATCATCCCCATTTTACAGAAACAGAAAAACAAAACCTCAAGCTTTACACACCAGATCAGATTTTCTTTCTTTTATACTTTTAATCAAGAAAGGCAAGAATAAGAGGAATTAGAAGACCCCAAAGGGCAAGGTCGGAGAGGTAAAGTCCCAGAAGCAAAGCAATCAATGAGGACCGTGGGGAGAATAGAAAAATTAAGCAGGAACATTAAGGTGTATACTGTGGGGCAACTAAAGTCTCCTGTTTGTTTACCCTGTGAAATCTGTAGTAAAATATACATGGCTGCCCACGCCATGGGTGAGTGGCTTCTTCAAGGAGGGGCCAGGTTTGTCATCCAGGCAAACTCAGTAGCCTCAAAGGAGGAGGATGAGCTTGCTAATGCCAAGGTCACATACCCGAACTTGAAATTCCAGCTCCGAACTTGTAGAGGGTGAGTGACTGGTGATTGCAGGGGGAGAGAGAATGAGTAGGATTCAAATTCAGAGCCATTGGACCATCAAGGCTCTCCTGGGAAACCTCATCACTCAACTCTACTACCTCCCAGTTCATTCTGAATGAACTGACCTACCTTCCATGTCTTCTACATAGGCAATGATCAGAGATAACGGGACAGAAGCCTAGTCTAGGGATGTCAGAAGGGGAGATTTTGGTTTCTAAAGACTGTTGAACTTTGCTCCTAATTGGACAGTCAATTCAGCCTGATAGTACTGTTTATAATCAAGCTCTGGGGGCCATCTGGGCTGGGGTAGGGAGCCTGGCAACGTCATACACAGCCCAGCGGGGCGAGCATAGCCTGGCTTCATATGTATCATGTCTGGCTGTTGAATGTAGGATAGGTGAATCTGTCTCCATCTCTTTGTCTCTTTTCTTTGGATCCTCTACCTCCAGATTCCTAAAGAGAACCAGCGGAGGTGAAAGTCTATTTATAAAGCCCAGAGGCAATATTTCAAGCATTTGTGCTGGGTGGCTTTCTCCTTTGTCTAAAGTGTGTGGGACAAGCACAGTTGCTGGGTAATGTTTAAAGCCAGTGAGCCCTAGATTAGCATCACAAAAGTCAATTAACAAGGCAATTTCTTCCCTTGGTTTGTGTTTGTATATTATTAAAGAACTACAAGGCCTCCTAGTGAAGTAAATTAGCCTAGGTAACTAGGGAGCGGAGTACAAACATTTTTTTTCCCTTAATGGCCCCAAACATTTATCTCATACAGAGAAAACTGTACAGAAGCACAGGGAGGGCTCCCTGTTCCAGCAGCTGAGGAAGTGCACCAGAGCGGCTCTGATAAATATTGATATTTGTTTATCCAAATGTCACAGACCATCCTGGCAAGCAGCCATCCTCTCCCACCCTATGAAGCTTTAACTGACAGGACTCATTATGCAAGAAAGAGATACAGGACATCAGCTGCCCCTACTGAACGACTTTCAGCCTTTGTTTCCACAACACACACACACACACACACACACACACACACACACACACACACACATGCACAAATAGGGGAACCAGTTATCCTACAAGGGTCGGGGATAGGACAAAAAAAACCTATATCCTATCTCTAATCGAAGGGCAAAAGTATATACTCTTTCATACAAAGAGAATGGTAGCTGGAAGATCTCTGCCTTACTGAAATAACTGGCTTAGAGATGCATGAATGCTACCCCAAGTGCTGCTTTGTTACAAAATCAATGCCATTAAGAAATAAATTGTGCTGCATAGACGTACCAGGGCATTAATGTGGAGACATTTATAACCACCCATTTGATAAGTCACCATTGAGCACCTACTGTGTTCAAGGCAGTGTGAACAGTTCCTTCATTTAATTCCACTCACCTATTTCTAAGCAGCATGGTTCAGCCTCAACATGGCGACTAAAGCAGAGTGTAAATTTATAAGGTCCACATACTCATTCCTTTAGTCAATATTTATGGAATGTTTCTCACGTAAATGCCAGGTGCTAGGCACAGAACAAAAACTGAAAACACACCGTCCCTTGAGGAGCCAATGACCAGAGGGGGAGACAGGTGGGCAAAGCATTACACAGCAGGCTGTGGGGGGGGGGGGCACCCCGGGCTCCAGGGACACACAGGAAGGAGTGGCCCATCGGGAATGGCTAGAAAGTGTCCTGGGGAGAAGCCAAGTGCCCCCAACTCATGTCCTCTATTTTTCCCCACATTGATAGTGGCTCCTGGGTGGTAAACTTACTCCTCCAGGTGGCCTTCACAGGAGGACTGGCAGACCTCAGATGGGAAGATCTCAGGTGGGCGTTTCCTGGTGTCTCAAGCACCCCACCTTTTCCCTTTAGAGACAAGGTAAAAGAAAACAACATAGCTCTCCTTTACAGAATGGATTTTCTTTCTGACAAAATCTACTGTTTTCTGCCTGCTTAGGCTCCTTTTTGTTTGCTTAGAGCACCCTCATGCACCCCAGGGGATGCTGACCCAGGGAGGTCCCTGAGGGCACACCACAAGGCCTGGGAGTCCAGGAGCCTCTTAGGGAGAGTCATGGGGTTGGAGCCCAGGGGGAAAGCCTCATGCAGCCTCTCGTACCTACAGATGCCAAAACAGAAGACCATACTGCCTAACAACTCATTCTTCAATGAGTCTGCAGTCTTCGTGTGTCTATATGCCTGTAATTTACATTTTATGGGTTTCTGCCTAGATGGCATAATGAACATGTACATGCAATGTTCCCTTTGCCTGGAATATCCCCCATGTCCCCATTCCCATCAGCTTCATCTAGTTAAACACCTACTCACCCTTCATTTCCTGGGAAAATATGCCTTCCCCAGAGAAGCCTTCTCTGGCCCCTGGGCCTAATTGCTTGAGTTATTCGCCCTCATCATGCCAGGTACCTCTCCACTGTAACCTTCAGTATCGCTTGTGATTATACATTCATTTGCATCACTTTCTTTTATCTCTGCCTGCCTCTCCCTCAACCATAGGCTCCACATGTGAAGTGCAGTGCCCGGCTTATTCCCTTCTGGTTCTAGCTCAAGCTCAATGACCAGTTCTTAGTACGCACTGAACAAATTCTTCTTGACTGTTGAGTGAAGTTCAAGGAATGAGACTGTCCCCAGAATCCATTTGTCTTGCTCTGTCGCACCCTTGCCTGGCTTGGATTTCTGTTTGGTTTAAGGCTTTGCTTTGCTGATCAAAAGCATAGGCAACGTCCTTCAGCCTCCAAATATCTCCTGTGCCACTTGGCCAAAAGCAGCCCCTTGTTATGAAACCATAATAAACAGGAATTTTAAAAAATTAAGATCTGAGTCCAAAATAAGGCAAATATTTTACGAATAGTAGCACACATTTGTTGTTTCAGGAGAAGACTAGAATAAAAAAAAATCAATAATGTTTTTGTTCCAATAGATTAACTTCATGTTTAGAACAGAAAGAGAATCTAATGGACAGCTTTTTACCTGCTTTTCCTCCTCAGTAATATGAAGCAGTTACACCAGAGAGAGGAGTCTGAGGAGACAGAAGATTAGAAGGGCATCGTCTGGGGCAGAAAGGAAGATCTGGGAGGAGGAAGAGGTGACTTCGTGTTGCAGAATGGAGGGCGTTCAGCTCAGGCCCTTCCTCTCCTTCTCTTCAACTAGGATTTTCCTAAATGGATCTTTGTTCCTTTCTGTTCCTTCTAAAAGATTGTATCTCTAAAGTCTCTTCTGAAATTTTGCTGTTTTGAGAGTAGAAAAAACAGTTAGGAAAGCTAAGGTTTATGACTAAAGTAGAAGGTAAGAGGATTCTTGATTTCACAAATTAAGTGCAGTTCATTCAAGCTTTACTTGTGACCTCTGAACTGTGAAATGGGGGAGAGGGCACGTAATGCAAGTTCATTTAGTGGCTTTGTGATTAAAAGTAATATGAAATCTTTTGAAGGATCTTTTGCAAAGTAGAGAGGCATGGAATAGTTTCAAAGCAGAAGATTCCTAACCTTCATATTGCATTGGAAATGTGTCAGGTTTGTTTATTAGAATATATGAATGGAGTATGAAATGTCATGGTGGGAAATTGTCCTTGGTCAAAGACACCTGGCTCTGCTTTAAGAAAGGGATCCAGCCCGGACACCCTCTCCTCCCCGAGACCTTTAAGGTAACTGAAGAACATGAGAGAAGAAAGGTCTGCCCAGCTAAGCAGTTTTGTGGAAAGGACTGTACACTCATCAGCCTATATCTTAAATACTCTCACTCTGATGGGAATTACTAAATACAGGCAAGATTGATGTTCGTAGCCAACTCTCGAATTGTTTTCAGCCCAAAGATATTTTGGTCTGGGCCAGTAAGTGAGACAATGAGAGTAAAAACATCTGAAACACATGAGCGTCTTCCACCTATTGATCCAAAGGTGTCCGAGGATGTAATGAGCGCAAGTGTGGTGTGAGGCAAGCAGGCTTAGTGCAAATGAGAACAGAATTTCCTGGGGGTTGAATGAGCATTTTGGTCAATTCCTATAGAGCTCCAGGAAAAGGGGAATTTTGACAACCATTGGTTTATTTGATCAATGCATTCAGGCATGCAAATGAATTTGTTTTAAATAGGTATGTATAAAGCCCAAGAAGGCTCTTAAAATACCAGTACTTGTCAATAAATTCAATAATTGTCAAAGTGGCTCTTCAGTCTGTGTAAGGAAAACATGCCCACAGCTGTGCTTTCCAGGGTTAATGGTTGTAAACTTTGAATGTGCTCTTTTATCCATGGGAGTTCACTATACCAAATGCAGTCAAATCATTCCTTTGGATTCTTTGACTTTCTGGGCCTGGAGTTCTAAAAACAGATAAGATGCAGTCCCTGCCCTCAAGAGTTACTGTCTAGTTGGAGGGACAGACATATTAGCAAAGGACCCTGTGGAGTCACAGAGTCAAGAATGGAATTACGTACTAGAACAGTGAGGTCCAAGGAAGGAGTGTCAGAGCTCTTAGGAACTCTTACAGAGTCTTCAAGAACAAGGGGGAGTCTGGCAGGAAGGCAAGGGCATTCCATTATGAAAACTGCTTATGCCAAGGCCCTGTAGCATAAAGTCTCAGTATTCAGGGGACTGCTGATGTAACGTTAGGCATGGTGAGTATAAGAACAGAGAGGGAAGACATGTAAGATGAAGGGGAGGAAATATAGGGAGAGGTCAGATCTCACTCATTAATTCAGATAGTATTCCTGAGAACCTGTTATGTTTCAGGCAGGGGGTGTTTGATACAGCAGTGAACAAGACAGATACTGTTCCTGCCCTCATGGAGTTTTCAGTCTGGTAGAAGAGACAGAGAAAAACAAATTAATAAACATAATTTCAGATAGTGATGAGTGCTATGAAAGAAATAATCAGGGAGGTAAGACAGAGAAATGGCTTTGGAGAGCATCTTCGAAACCCTGGTGTGGGAAGGCCACTCTGAGATAATAGCTTTTGAAGACCTGAAGGATGAAAAGGCCAGAGATGAGGACTGAGGGCCAAAATCTGGAGGTTCCTATCATTTAGGGGCCAGGGAGGAAAAGAAGAGGCAGAAAAGAAAACCAAAATAAATAGAGATTTAAGATATAAGTTGGGAGAAGACAGAGTATTGGCATCCAAAGCAAAAAGGAATCTGAGAAGACATCCATTCACCTTGTAATTTGGTATTTTTAAAATAGATGGTTATCGATTCCCAGGTAACAATAGTGGATGAATAGTCTAAGATTCTAATTTCCCCTCCCCTTAAAGCCTCACTCAAAACTACATTAAGGGAATTTTTTGTAAGACCTAAGCCCACAAGGACTGGGAAACTAGGGTAGGGGACAGCATCAAAATTCTAGAAAGCAGATGGATGAGCGTTAATTGATTTAAGAGACACAAGGAAGCCAAATCCTAAACTGGCAATGGGTAAAGGTGAGAGCCAACATGATATAGCGGGATGTGGAGAAAATTCTAAAGAGTCAGGACATGGAGGCACCAAGTACCTTTAAAATGAGGGAGGAGGGAGGAGATGGAAATGAGGACTGGTTGAAAGCTGTTTGTGAAATAGATTCCCTTCTCCCACTCCACATTCCCGGTGACTGCCCCTCTCTCCCCCTGGCAGAAGATGAGAAGTTTAATCCACAAAATTGCTTAGCTGAGCAAATGCTTCTTCCATGTTCTTCAGTCACCTCAGAGGTCTGGGCTGGATCCCTTTCTTAAGGAAGAAGAGCCAGTTGTCTCTGACCAAGGACAATTTCCCGCCATGACATTTCATATTCCATTCATGTATTCTAATAAACAAAACAGCTGAGGGCAGAAGTGCTGCAGCAAAAACATGGAAAATTCATAAATGTTTGCCTACCAGTGTATGAGACTCTTCCTGATTTCTGTCCTCATACAGTTTCCAGAACCCTGACATTCTGGTCTTTACCTTCAAGGCAGGAGAATCAAAGGCGTTCTGTGACAAATCTGACTTGTTCAAGAGGAAATATCTAAAGGTACAAGATAAGCAATTACCCTAAGACTCAGACCATTCTATAGCAAAGCTCAAAATCTACAAGCCCACCAACATACAGAAAGATCCCATTTGGGGGCTCTTTTAGTGGATTTCTTATGATTTTGGCCCACCTCTCTTAAATATGTGCAAATAACTGACTACTTTCATATAAAAGTAGAGACCAAAACAAAAATCAGTAAAAAAGCAGCTGAGAAGAAACTATGCAAAGAGAAGACAATATCAAAAATTATTGTGTAAAGTTCATAATGCATGAACAAAACCGAAAGCTTCTGTGATGACTGCCCTTGCACTGTTCACCATGTAACTTATTCACTATGTAAGAATTTGTTCTCCATGTAAGAATTTGTTCGTTATGCATCAGAAGATTGGAGACTGACGAAAATTAGGCTTGGGGTGGATTAATGATTGTGCATTGAGTATTGACCCCCCTATACAGAAATTTATTGTGGTTAACACCTATTTGATCAATAAATATGAGAGATGCCCTCACAAAATATATATATATAAACACACTTCCAATTGTAAAGTAAATAAGTAACCGGGATGTAATGTATAGCATAAGGAATATAGTCAAAATATTGTAACAACTTGGTATGGTGATAGCTGGTACCTAGAATTATCATGTATATACATGTTGAATCACTGTGTTGTACACCTGAAACTAATGTAATGTAATACTGTTGTCAACTACCCTTCAATAAAAAAAAAAAAAAAATTATCCTAACTCAGAGAGTTAGCAGATACTGAATCCATGATACAAGAACCGGATTCTGTTACAATAGGGGAGGAGGAACATTCCAAGAACAAAAAAAGAAAATCTCTGGGAAATTTAAAGCATTGCATCAGAAATTAAAAACTTAGCAGAATGTTTGTAAAATAAAATTTTAAGGAACAACTCCTAGGAAACAAAGCAAAAAAAAAAAAATTGGAAACTTATAAAAAAGGGGGAAGAAAATTAGCAGAGCAAACAAGGTGATCCAACCTCGGATTAATCGGAGTTCCAGGAAGAGAAAACAGAAGGTGAAGAAGCAGCCAACTGAAGGCTATGCTTTTGGTTGAAAGCCTGTGAGTGACGAGCACAGGGTGAAAACACTCTTACTGAGGACCGTCACTGTGACATTCCAGAACTTCAGGAACAATGAGATGATACTACAAGCTAGTAAGTGGGGCATGCAGGCCACATGCAAAGGGACAGAATAAAAATGACCTCAGACTTCTAAATATCACTACAAGGCAGTGGAGCAATATCTTCAAAATTCTGAAGGAATATTTCTCTACCCAGTGGAATTATTAATCAAGTATGACAACAAAATAAGGACATTTTCATACAAGCAAGTGCTCAAAATTTTTACCTCCCACACACTCTTTTTTGGAAGATACTAGAAAATGCTTCATCAAAATGGGGGAATAAATAAGAAAAAGGAATACATGAAAGATAGGAAAATGGAGATCCAAAGTAGGAGAGAGGTGAAGGGATTCCAAGATGGTGGTGGAGGGAGGGTCTGGATACCCAAGTACCAGAGGCAGTGAGTGACTAGTTCAGATCAGAGGTCATCAGAAGACTCTGGAAGAGATACTTGCAAGGAGACAATGGGAATGAATGTACTGAGAGGCAATGGAGAAAACTGGCAGGGAGATTGGGGTTGTATTAGTATTAAACACTTAGAAAACCAAGAAAATGATAAAACAAAGACAATTACCTCTAAAGAACATAAAAGTTATACAGAAAAGGAAAAATGATCTTAGTTTACTACACAACTCTGAACAGTTACACATGATCTCAGTAATATTAAAACTGAATATTGACCTAATCAAAAGTAGAATGTAACTTTAATGTGTCAACAGGAATGTGGGGGAAGAAAAGAGCTAATTCCTCTTCTTGCATATTAAGACCTTAAAGGATAATGCCTAACTGAAAAAATTAAAAGTAGCAGTACAAACACATTCCTAGAGATATGGAAGTGAATACTAAAGGTTTAAACACACTAGTAATAAAAATGAACTTCCTCAGTCTGATAAAGGGAAGCTACCAAAAACCCACAACTAACATATTTAATGGGGAAAGACTAACTGCTTTCTCCAAAGATCAGAAAGAAAAAAAGGATGTCTGCTCTTGTCACATCTACTCAACAGTGTACTAGATATTCTAGCCCAAGCAAGTAGGCAACAAAAAGTAATAAAAGCCATCAAGACTGGAAAGGAAGAAGTAAAACTATCCCTATTTGTAACTGACATGATTGCATATATAGCAAATCACAATGAATGTACTAAAAACCATTTGAATTAATAAACAAGTTAATCAGTTTAGGAGGATACAAAATCAATATAGAAAAATCAGAAGACACCATCATTGGGATGGTAGTACAGCACAGAGAATACAGCTAATGACTCTATAACACTTTAACATCCCATGCTCATGGATAGGAGGAATACTATTGTCAAAATGGTCATCCTCCCCGAAGCAATCTACAGATTCAGTGCAATCCCCATCAAAATACCAACAGCATTCTTCAATGAACTAGAACAAATAGTTCTAAAATTTTTATGGAACCACAAAAGACCCCAAATAGCCAAAGCAATCCCGAGAAAGAAGAACAAAGTTGGGGCTGGGAGGGGCAAAGTAATTGAATAGACATTTCTCCAAAGAAGATCATCATTAGATATTAGGGAAATGCACATCAACAACACACTGAGATACTACACACTCATTAGGATGACTAAAATCAAGACGAGTATTGGTGAACAAATGGAAAAATTGGAACCCTCATACACTGCTGTTGGAAATGTAAAATAGTGCAACTGCTTTGAAACAATTCTAGCAGTTTCCTCAAAAGGTTAAACATGAGTTACCTCCCTGAATTCAAGCACTGCTACAAAGCCACCGTAATCAAAACAATTTGGCACTGGCACAAGAACCATAGATCAATGAAACAGAATAGAGAGCCCAAATATAAACCCACATATATATGGTTAATTAATATACAATAAAAGAGCCATGAATATACAATGCGGAAATGACAGCGTCTTCAACAACTGGTGTTGGCAAAACTGGACAGCTACATGTAAGAGAATGAAACTGGATTATTGTCTAACTCCATATACAAAAGTAAACTCAAAATGGATTAAATACGTGAATGTAAGTCATGAAACCATAAAAAACATAGGCAAAAAATCTCTTGAATATAAACATGAGCAACTTTTTCCTGAACACATCTCTTTGGACAAGGGAAACAAAATTAAAAATGAATTAAGTGGTGCTATGTCAAACTAAAAAGTTTCTGTACAGCAAAGGACACCATTAGCAGGACAAAAAGGCATCCTACAGTATGGGAGAATATATTTGTCAATGATTTATCTGATAAGGGATTAACATCTAAAATATATAAAGAATTCATATGCCTCAACACCCAAAAAACAAATAACCCAATTAGAAAACGGGCAGAGGACCTGAACAGACACTTCTCCAAAGAAGAAATACGGATGGCCATCAGGCACATGAAAAGATGATCCACATCACTAATCATCAGGGAAATGCAAATTAAAACCACAATGAGAGTCACACCTGTTAGTATGGCCACTTTCCAAAAGACAAGAAACAACAAATACCAATGAGGATGCAGAGAAAGGGGAACCCTCCTACACTATTGGTGGGAATGTAAATTTGTTCAACCATTGTGGAAAGCAACATGGAAGTTCCTCAAAAAACTAAAAATAGAAATAACATTTGACCCAGGTATTTCACTCCTAGGAATTTACCCGAAGAAAACAAGATCTCTGATTTGAAAAGACATATGCACCCTTATGTTTATTGCTGCACTACTTACAATAGCCAAGATATGGAACAACCTAAATGCCCATCAATAGAGGAATGGATAAAGAAGATGTGGTACATATACAAAATGGGATATTATTCAGCCATAAAAAGAAAATAAATCCTGCCATTTACAACAGCATAGATGGATCTAGAGGGTATTATGCTTAGTGAAATAAGTCACATAGAGAAAGAAAAATACCAAATGATTTCACTCATTTGTGGAGTATAAAAACAAAGTGAAACAGGAGGGACGAAAAAAGCAGTAGACTCATAGACACCAAGAGGGGACTAGTGGTTACCAAAGGGGAAGGGTTGGGGAGGATGGCTGGAGAGGGAGAAGGGGATTAAGAGGCACTATAATTCGCAATCACAACACAGGTTGGTCATTGGGATGGTAATACAACATGGAGAATATAGCTAATGACTCTATAACGTTGATAGACAGCGACCGCAGTGGAGGGGGTGAAGTCTTGATGATATGGGTGAATGTTGAACCACTGCTTTGTGTATGTGAAACCATCATAAAATTGTGTATCAATGATACTACAATCAAAAAAATACAGTTGTATCTCTGTATGCTAGTAATGAGTAACCTCAAAGTGAAATGAAGAAAACAATTCCATTTATAATAGCACAGAAGTAATAAAATACTTAGGAAAATTTCAACAAAGAACAAGACTCATACCCTGAAAAGTACAAAGCATTACTGAAAGAAATCAAATATCTAAATAAATGGGAAACCATCCCATATCCATGGATCAATAGACTTAACATTGAAAAGGTGTCAATTCTCCCCAAATTGATCTACAAATTCAGTGAAATCCCTATCAAGATCCCAGTTGCCTTTTTGGCAGAAATTGATAAGCCGATCCTAAAATTCACATGAAAATGCCAGGGACCCAGAATAGCCAAAACGATCTTGAAAGAGATCAAAGCTGGAGGACTCACACTTCCTGATTTCAAAATCTACTGCAAAGCTACAGTAATTAAGACAGGGTTGTATGAGCATAAGGATGGACAAATAGATTGATAGAATAGAATTTAGAGTCCAGAAATAAATTCACACATTTGTAGTCAATTGATTTTTGAAAAGAGCAAAAGAGAATTCTGTGGGAAAGGACAATCTTTTCAACAAATGGTCTGACAATTGGATATCTGCATGCAAAAGAACAAAGTTGTCACACCATACACAAAAATCAATTCAAGATGGATTGTAGACCTAAACTAAGAGCTCAAACTATAAAATTCATGGAAGAAAACAAGTGTAAGTCTTTATGAACTTGGGTTAGGCAATGGTTTCTTAGCTATGACACCAAAAGCACAAGCAACAAAAGAAAAACAGATACATTTGACTTCATCAAAATTAAAAACTTTTGTGCTTCAAAAGACACCATCAAGAAAGTGAAAAGACAACTCACAGAATGGGAGAAAATACTTGCAAATCATATACCTGAGAAAGGACTTTGGAATATACAAAGAACACTTAGAATTTAGTCATAAAAAGACAAATGGCCCAATTTGAAAACAGGCAAAGTAATTGAATAGACATTTCTCCAAAGAAGATCATCATTAGATATTAGGGAAATGCACATCAACAACACACTGAGATACTACTTCACACCCATTAGGATGACTAAAATCAAGACGAGGGTTGGTGAACAAATGGAAAAATTGGAACCCTCATACACTGCTGTTGGGAATGTAAAATGGTGCAACTGCTTTGAAACAACTCTAGCAGTTTCCTCAAAAGGTTAAACACGGGTTACCACATGACCCAGCAATTGTACACCTAGATATATATCCAAGAGAAGTGAAAACATATGTCCACATGAAAACTTGTACACAAATGTTCATAGCAGCAGTATTCATCATAGCTAAAAAGTGGAAACCACCTAAATGTCTAACACTGATAAAGGCATAAACAAATTATAGATCCATACAATAGAACATTATTTGGCCACAAACAAGTATTGATACATATTATAACATGATGAACCTGGAAAACATGCAACGTGCAAGAAGTCAGTAACAAAAGATCACATATTATGTGATTCTTTTTACACAAAATATCCAGATAGGGCAAATACAGAGACAGACAGTGATCAGTGCTTACCTGAGGTAGGGTGGGAGGAAATGGGGAGCGACTGCTAATGGGTATGGGTTTCTTTTTAGGGTGTTGAAAATGTTCTAGAATTAGATGGTGATGATGGTGACACAACTTTGAATATACTAAAAACTAGTCAACAGTATATTTTTTTTAATGTTATGGAATGGAATGGAATGGAATTTTATGGCGTGTGAAAAATATCTCAATAAATTCTTTAAAAATCTCATTAATTATAAAGACATTCACAAAACAAAGATATTGCCAGTATCTTCATAGCACTACGATATGTTGTGTCAAAGCCCTGCTGGCACTTTTTCAGCTTGCAATAATCTTGTAAAACTTTATCGTCTTCAAAAGTAAGATGAAGCAAGTCTGCATTTCGTAATTAGGGGGAAGAAGGACTCCAAATTTCAGTGGTCAGGCCTTTACCCAATAGGAAGTGGTAGGTCAGTAAGTGTTGCTTTGCAACATCTTATAACCCAACACTTAACACATGCTTATTAACTGCACAGTTGTAATAAGGCTTGTATTTTGGAGGAACCTGAAGAGTAAGAAGAAGAAAGATATTCAGCCAGGGATCCTACTAAGTTTTTCTTTGCTAATGTTGAATATATGGTTCTCTGGATACGAGGTGGTAGGAAGCAAAGGGCCAGTAAGCCATGGTGCTCACCAGGTCAGAATCTGGACACAGATGAACCTGGCTTGGAATACACACTACTTAGCAGCTATGTAACCCTGTGCAAGCTGCTTAGCCTTTCTGTGCCTCCAATTCCTCTCTGTAAAATGGGAATTTTATGCCTGCCTCCATTTTTATTTGAGGGCTTATCCCATAATAGGGTGCCCATTAATTATACCTCTATTTTAAAAAGAGGTAACACTTATGAGCAATATATCCTGGTGATATTTTTCCTGATGTTTAAAGAATAGTGTTGGCATTTTCTGCAGTTCTGTATCTTATTCTTCTTTCATTATTCTGTTTTATTTTGATATGTTTATTGTCAGGTTACTTGGCAAAGTACGTCCCTGAAACTCTGCTATCAATTGGGAAATAAAGAATTAAAATATTTGATTGCTAAGTATTTTGCTATTTAACGATTATGGTTGTACCGCTGCTTAGCAAAAGTGTATAGTCGGAATGCATATGTCTAGCTAAGGAACCCCACTCTTTTGATGAAGGGACAGTATAGTAAAGAGGCGTTGTACATTTCCTTAGCTCAAAATTGCCTTCTAAGTTCCCATTCATCCCAGGGATTATTTGGGAGTTAAGCAGAAGTTCATGTCACAGTGCAAATACCCCAATTAAGCATCAGTCAATCATCCAGGGACTTCTTTCCATACTGTTCTTAGACCTGAGAGAGCGAAGAGAGTCCCCTGCCCTAGAGGACCTCACATTATCACGTGTGTGTGTGTGTGAATGTGCACACACACACATTAACGAACATGTGTGCCTCTGTCACTTGAGATCTGATGCTCAGCACTGGCATATCACTACCCCTAATCCTAAATATCTACTCTTGGGACCAACACTGCTCAGGTCCCAAGGAAATCTTTTCCACATTTTTTTTTTTTGCCTTGTATCCTCAAACTGAAGGCTATGGGTCCCAAATGCATGAAGGTTTCTAAGTTGCTGCTGCCAACATCAGAGATGGACACTGCTTCAGAGCGCAGAGAGGACTGAAGCGGTAGGAGCCCTTAGGAACAGAAAAGGTGAGTTAATTAACTTGTCAATTCCTTCTCAACATGAATTGGATTTTTGTATAGCACAGCACCATTCCTTCTAATGCTGAACATCTTTTTTCTTTGTGTTCCATTTCTAGCTCCTAAAGTACTCATAAATCAGCATAATTATAAAAAAAAGTGCACATGGGCAGTGAGAAACACCCTATAATTTTAAACAACTCTTACTATCTTAAATGTATTTATAAGTCTAGGCATAACATGAATGAAGTGTGATACTGATTATTTATATCAGCAACTAAGTTGATATACTAGAATTGCAAAGTTTTATTTTTGTAAAAATATTAAGATTTAATTCCATTTTTGAAATGTCAAATAAAAACTGCTACTTTATTTAAACAATTTTATTTAATGTTAACATTCTTCGTGCTTTAAAAAGTAAATTTTCTTCTGAAATAGTCCATTCTTAATTTATACATTTACTTCCATTTACATTTTTGAAGGACCTATATTCAAGTTTGATATTCTTTGAATATAATTACATGTTATTTTTAACCCTTTAGATCATTATTATCAGTGGCACATAAATTATGTGTACGTTTTGATTATAATCACATAACTGGTGGTTTTTTGCTGGCATGAAAGCAAAAAATAAATTTTATGGAATATATGATAATTTATAACATAAGCCTTTATTTTGTCACTCATCCAAATGTTTCTGGGCCATCAGTAGCACATACACAATAATAATTAAATTCAATTGTCTGATATTTTGCCAATTTTCAGTCGTAAAAAGCTGTAGTTTTCCAATTCAAAACATTTTTGCCATTAAGAAGCTACGTTTGTCAGTGTAGAAGCAGAAGACAAATTTTGTTTAACATCTTCATTTATAATTTTTAAACATTTAGACTGTACTCTGGCTCTGACCCCACATATCTTAAGCTTCTGCAGCCCTTGAACTAGGGCCTCACCACTTCAAGAACCATCTCTGTTCACTTCTCATCTTTGCTTGATTCTGCTTAGTGTCCTACACAAACAAGCATTCTCCACTGGGCAACTCCAGATTCATGTTCTCCCAAGGTTAACCACTCCAGCAGAAAGACAGTTTACTTCCTACAGTCCATGTATTCTTCTTGGGGTTGGATTCTGATGCGCCCTATTCAGTGTCATGTCCGCTCTTTCTAGAACAATCGTTGTCAAAACTATTGGTTACTATAAATTGGCCAGGCAGGGGGCACGCACATATCTGTGAGGCCTGGGGTTGGCACCTGGAATTGAGAACCCCAGGAGAATAACTCAGAGGGGGAGTTCCCAAAAGAAAGGACTGGTAGGCAGACAAAAAGTCCCAACAACCTCTTAGGCCTGCTTTACCTGCCAGGCTAATACCCACAGCTTTGTGGAGGATGCCATCTCTGTGCTCATAGTGGCCGTCAGAGCTGACAGGAGCAGCTATCAGTCCCAGAGCAGCCTAGAGCACATATCAGCTGAACACAAGGGAAGCTAAGCGGCTCTGAGGTGACTCAGTGCAGATGTCCAGTGGAGGCCCTCCACTGAGTGGCTGAAAGCTAACCAATCAAACCTTCTCATCTGGAAACATAAATGCCAGGTCAGCAAGGAATGGGAGGCCATTTGCACTCAGATTGATGTTGCCAACAGTGCTTAGCAGTGTGTCCAGGTTTGGGTGTAGCTTGCTCTACTACCCAAGTTATAAACAGGAATCCAAAGAGTAAATCTCCTTGATGAAGGAAAGCCAGGCCTGTTCTTCCCCCTGAGGAATTTGCCTGTCTTGATCAGTACAATCTGATGTCCTGGAAATTTCTGCCTCTGCCTTTTAAGGGGAAAATGTTCCTGTCACTGCGTTTCACATGGTGATGGAATAATGTGGTCAACGTGAAGTTTCCTCACTGGAAGGGAATTTAAACACTCTGGTAGGTGGCCAGATTTAACCACAAGACTTCATTGGGGAAGGAAGCTGAAGGGAAAGCTCAGCACTATAGAAATAGGAACCTACTGGTAGCTGGGGGGCAGAAGGCCTGGATTCAAGTCCCTGCTGGAGGGTCAGGGACAAGTCACCTCTCTTCTCTTCCATCTGGAAAATTAAGTTTTGAAATCATGCATTCATTCTACAAACCTGTGTGGCTGAAGCAGGAGAGTGATGTGGCTGAAGAGTGAATGAGGCAGAAAGTGGGAATGAGGCCTGAGAAGTAACAGGCCATTTGGAACCTTGTACTTCACTGCTGAACTTTGGCTTTTGTCTTGCCTAAGAGGAGGACCTGCATTAGTCGCTGTGGCTTCTATAACAAATTACCAAATTATCAGATTTACCAAATTACTTAGTGGCTTAAAAACAACACACATTTATTATACTACAGTTCTGGAGGTCAAAAGCCCAACTTCTAGCAGATCTTACTAGATTGAAATCAAGGTGTTGGCAGGGCTGCATCCCTTTCTAGACACTCTAGGGGAGAATTCATCTCTTGGCCTTCACCAGCTTCTAGAGGCTGCCCACATTACTTGCTCTTAGCCCCTCCATCTTCAGAGCCTGCAACAGTGGATTGAGTCTCACATCGCATCTCTCTGATCATCCTCTGCCTTCCTCCTCCACTTTCAAGTACTCTAGTACCTGTATTGGGCACAACTGGATAATCCAGAATAATCTTCCTATCTTAAGGTCAGTTGATTAGCAACCTTATTTCCATCTGAATATTAATCCCCCTCTGACGTGTAACATAACATACTCATAAATTCTGGGATTAGGACATGGACATCTTGGGAAGGGGACACTATTCTGCTCTCCACAGGAACCCCTGGTGGTTTTGGGCAGATGACTGACATGATCAGACTTGGGCTTTAACACAACCTCTGTGGTTTCTGTGTCAGAAAAGACACTGTGGCAGCAAGGGCAGAAGCAGACAGGCTAATTAAGAGACCACTCAACTAATCCAGGCCGAAGCAGGATGGTGAATATGGTAAGAAGTAAATTCCAAATATATTTAAAACATAGAGACAACAGGATTTGTTGACAGAATGAATGTAGATAAGAGAGAAAGGAAGGAGTCAAGGACAGAACAAGCAACTGGAAGACCAGAGGCGCCATTAATTAATGCAGAGAACTGCCCTGGAAACTAGGGCGGGGCGAATATTAGCTCAGTTTTGACCATGGTGAAGTCCTTTTACACCCAAGTGGAGAGGTCTGATCAGTTGTTGAATATATGGGTTTCCTGGAGGAGCTCAGGGGAGAGGTCCAGACTGAATACATTTGGAAGCATAAGCATATGGATAGTATTTAAAGCCATGAAACTGGATTAGATCACCTAAGAAGTGTGTATAAATGGAGAAGAGAAGTAGTGAGTGTGCAGAGACCCCAGCAGATAACTGATGTCCACAGAGTAGGTCCGGATCACTAGCAGATCTTACCGTGTCCAAGCCCCTTGCTGCTGAAATTTGTTATTCTCCCCCACACTTACCTTTTCCTGCTTCATTGGGAGCACAGACAACAGGAGTGCCTCTTCCCCCAGCCCAGGGGCATTCTGGCGCCAGCTATCCCTCTTCCTTAGGCTCTTCAAACACATAATCTCAAAGGTGCAGGAGAAGAATAAGGTGCCTCTTTCTCATCAAAAGTGGAGAATATGTCATGTAAATATATTCATTCATGGAATAAATTTCAGTTGGGTTTACTATGTGCCAAGACCTGTGCTGAGGACTGAGAAACACTGTAGTTTACAAGACACATGTTGTTCAAGTAATGACAAAAAGTGTGATGAATCTGTATCAGGACTGCATTCAGCTGCTAGTAACAGAGACCTGAGAAATAGCTTGACAGCTTAAGAGACATTTTTCTCTAATGTAAAATAACTCCAGAGGTGGGGATTGCAAGGTTGTGGGCACCTACAATGTCATCAGCATCCCAAGCTTCTTTTTTTTTTCTAAATAACCGTCTTTATTGTGTGACATCTATCCTCAATATTATCACATGATTATAAGATGGCCAGTGTAGCTCCAGCAATCACATCTGTATTCCAGGAAGAGAGGAGGGTGAGGAAAGGACAACAAAGAAATGGAGCATGATAGAATCCTTTAGAGAGCTCCCACACAACAACTTCCACTTATATTTCATTGGCAACTTCCTTCTGCAAGTCTGGTTGGGAAATGTCGCTTTTCTTTAGGCTCAATAACTTGCTTTTCTCAGATTCTTCTGAAGGATAGTGGTTGCTGCAAAGAGAAGGCAGGGGGAATTTCAGGTGGAAGACATTGCAGGTGCACAGGTCTGAAGATAAGAGAAATAGGAAGGCAAAGGAGGAACCACAAGAAGTTCAGGAAGCTTGGAGCTCAGCCATGAGCAGCAAGAGCATTGAATGATGGAGTGAGAGTTAGGCAAGGGTTAGATGTCAAAGGCAGAGGGATTGTTCACTTTATCCACAAGCCAATAGGGATCTGTTGAAAGATTTCAAGCAGGAAGTGGCTTAATTTGCCTTGGCTGCAGAGTGGTGAAAAGTAAGAAGAGGAAAGTTGGAGGTGGGTAGACTAGTTAGGAGGCAGTGGCAGTAATTAGTAAGAGATGACTTTGAAGAAGACTAGAGTAAGGTCAGGGGTACAGAGGAAGTGGAATGGCTTAGAGAACAATTAGGGAGGAATGGAAATGCTAATTAAGGCCTCACCTGTCTAGTTAGAATCAGATATGGGTATACTCTACCTTCTTTGGGTCAATGCCCAGGGGTGGGTGATGGGCCTACAGTTTGCTCTCTTCTCTTTGTTCACAGAACCCCTATCTTCCTGCTCACTGCAAAGCCTCAGTTGCCTTTGAGTTCTTCACCATCCATTTAATTTCCAACAAATTTCATTGATTTTTTTCCTCTAAATATCTCTTAAATCCAACCTACAGCCACTGCCTTAGTTTAGTCCCTGAGCAGCTCTTGTCTGGATTCTAGCAATTTCCTCAGAAGTCTTGCTCTTCTTCTCTGCAGACTCCCTTTGCAGTTGACTGCCTTAACACAGGTCTCATCCACTCCTCCATCCAGCCATCCTATGCACATGCTCCCTAGCAGGTGCTTTGGGGACTGAGGAATCAGACAAGAAATCCATGGTCTTTGCTGTCGAAGAGCTCTTAGGACTTGTGATTCAGAGAAAGTAACAGGGAACCTTAGCACATGGTAAGAAATGCTATTTCCAAGGTGACCTGAGAGGTCCCAGAGAACAATGGAGAAGCTCCTAACCCAAGCTTAGAGGAGGTCAGGAGAGACAAGGGCATGGACAGTCAGGGGAAGCTTCCTGGTAGAGGTGACACTCCAGTCTTTAAAAAAAAACAAGTAGTAGCTGTTCAGGCCATGATGGGGGGAGGGGGAGGGACCAAAGGGTGTCAAGGTCTGAAGGAAAGCATTCATTAACAAAAATCCACAGATATTTATGGAGTACCCACTGTGTGCTAGGCAAGAATAACAAAAACAAGGGAAGTAAGACAGCTCATTTTGTGTTCAGGGAGCTGCAAATGGTTCCATATGGTTGCTGGGCAGAGCTGGGATTAGGGTAAAGTGAGTAAGGCTCTTACCCTAGGCACAAAATTTAAGGGGGCGCCAAAAGCCCCATTATCAGAACAACATTTAATGTAATGTCTAAAAAAATTAACATAAAATATATGATAAACAAAATACCAAGATTTTAAACAAAGACAGGTTCTGACAGTGCCATGCCAAGAAATATTAGAACCTGAGACAGAAAGGAACACTGAATCCCTGTATCTACATTTTAATATTTTTTAGTGCCTAATTTATTTCAGAACATTAAGGTAGTTGAAAATTTGAAAAATAAGTACATTCAAGTTCACCTTTAGTTTAAATATTTTTCGTATCCCAAATAGGGTTTACTGTAATTTTACTTCCCTGGTTTTAATGGGAGCAAATCATCAATAATATCATCAAAATCTACTTCTGGAGTAGTGAGAGAAGAGGCTGAATTGTAAGCAAAGCCCAGATCACAAAAGGTATAGTTTGCCATGATTAGCAGTTTGGATGATATCTTAAAGGAATATTGTTCTGAAATGAGAGGCTTTGGGGTTAGAGCTTTTTCAATGGCTTCTCCTCCACTTATTAACTCAGTGGCCTGTGGCAGGTTATTTATCTGCATTAAATGTCTATTTCCTTATCTATAAAATGGAGAGGATAGTACCTACCCCAAAGGACAACTGTGAGAATGTAAATGCTTATGAAGTACTTACCACAGTGCTTCCCATTTACTGTGCTCTTGATGTATGATAGCCATTATTATTGATAGGGTTGTGGGTGCCATTGAAGAATTTTTAGCAATGAAGTGAAAAGATCAGATTTGTACTAAAGAAAGATCACTCTATCAACAGTGTAGAGAATGATAATAGAGGCAAGACAGGCAGAGTGACTAGGTAGGAGGTAACTGAAGATTTAAGTCATTGCAAGAGAAAAGAAGAGGGCCTGAAATAAGGCTTTAAGTGATAGGGATAGCATTAAAAGAATGTGGAGAAGTAAGAAGGGCAAGCAAAGTTTGGAGAGCTGGGAGAACAATTGGGAATACAGAGAGGAGGAGCCAGTTTGATAAGGATGGTTGTACAGTGAAACAATTAGGATTAGATTTGACTAAATATACCAGAAAACCCAGGACTCCTATGGTAGCTCTAAGAAGTCATCAGGGATCCAGGTGTCTGTCTGTTCTGCCCATCTTCAGCATATGACTTCCATCATCAAAGTTACCTCAAAGCCCAAAATAGCTGCTGGAGCTCCAAAAATCTGGACTGTATTCCAGACAGCTGGAAGGAGGAACAAGAGGGGAGAGCAAAATAGTGTAGCTGCCAGCTGAGTCCATTTCCTTTAACAGACTTTCTAAAGGTCTTATACAGTACTTCTTATAAATCAGAAAGCCATCATGTGGACTCACCTAAGCGTAAGGGAGACTGGAGGATAAGAGTATTTTATCTAGGTTCATTGCTGTTTGTCACAAAATGGGAGTTCTCTTATTAAGGAAGAAGGTGAGAATGCTGGAGAGGTGTGTGTTGAAGCCTTTGGAATGGATGTCATTATCCAGGTAAAGGATGTAAAGTAAAAAAAGAGAAGGGCCAAGAATCATGGAATCACTCCAAGTTGTATGGACTAGTAGAGGAATACTAGCCAGAAAAAAACCAAATAAAAACAAGAAAGGGAAACACAAAGAATAAATTGTTTTAATACTGTTTAGTTACTTAGGCATACAAAATAATGTAGAGTTTTTTAGAGATTAATCAGTAACATTCCTCTTCCTTATCTGAGTTCTGAACCAATTAAGACAGCATTGGCATCAGTAGATACTGGCTACGGTGATGAAGAAAAATGTTTCTCCTTGAGGGCCCAAGTGAAAACAAAGACCATGAATTTATAAAAGCGGAAGGGAGGAGGTAGATAGCTGGACTCATCCAGGGCTTAGGTTTTGTAGGAGGTGTTAATGGAAGCAAAAGGGTTAATGCCATGCCTGGTCTTGGCTTAAAACCTTTGGAGACTCTACAACAACTACAAAATAGAATCCTAACGTGCCTAGACATTCAGACCCTCCTTTGAGGATGTGAATTCAAGCCTACTTTACTGCCTTCCCTTCATCTCTCTTCCCTCCTCCCTGCACTGACCCTATTTATACCACCTTTATGTCATCCTAGTCCCCTCATATTTTGGTAAACTATTAGATTTCTAACTTCTAAGCTTTGGCCTCCTCCTGATTAGAATGCTGTTCTAATCGTCAAAGGCCAATGAAAAATTGCATTTGCCCCAAGAAGCTTCCAGCCTTCTCCAGTCAGAATGAATCCTTCAGGCCCTGTTGAACTAGAATTGGCCATCTGTGCTCTTTCTCAATCCTCTCCCCTTCCTTGGAGAGGTTGCCTCACCCACTAGCAGCCACAAGAGGCAAGCTCTTTGGGCGCAAATGATTAGATTAGTCGAGTCGGTCCTGGGTTTCTCTCCCAGCACTTGCAATTGAAATAGCAGGTCACATTAGGCCCCAGAAACATGGGACTCGAGATTTGGGTGCAGAGTTGATGCCTTCCAAAGCTGCCTGCATGCTGAGGTTACAGGGCTATAGGAACCAAGAGCCTTATGGAGGAAAATGGCAGTTTTGCAGAGAGAGGTAGTAACAGGATACTGGGTGGGAGCAGGGCCAGAGGGAATGAGAGAGAAACAGTCCCCCCAGTTACAGGCTTCCGAAAGTTCCGCAGCTGAGTTCCTGGAAATAGCCCAGTGTCCTTAACATGAGTCCAATTTCAGTTAAATTCACTTGAAGCAGTTTCTGTTCCTTGTAATCAACTGTCCCTGCCCCCGAACCAGGCTCTGTTCCCACAATACATCAGGTATTATCTTAACATCAATCACGTAGGTATGTGTCTGTCTCCACCTGTGCCTGGCACTCCTGAGGGCAGGAACTCTGTGCTATTCATTCAGTATCCCTGGAGCCTGGCACACACTGGATGCTCAAAACTAGTTGTTGGACTTGAAGTTATGTGTCTGTCTCTACCTGTGCCTGGCACTCCTGAGGGCAGGAACTCTGTGCTATTCATTCAGTATCCCTGGAGCCTGGCACACACTGGATGCTCAAAACTAGTTGTTGGACTTGAATTCTGACAATTCACAAAATAGTTAGGCAATCATTCTAAAATTCTCCCTACTTTTCTCCATATTTTGTGATATTTGCATCATTGCATATAATTTTTATCAAATTTGTTTCATGGTACTCACAAACTCTCCAAATTCACATGGCTTTTGGCTATCTCCTCTTATTTGGTGGTCACCAAGAAAGATTCAGACTTTAACTGAAGAAGTGGTCCATGCCTCTCTTTGGTTGGTGAGAATGCTAGTCTTACATGCACCCCATCTTGCAGTAGTTAACTGTCTTTTCCCTTGAAATGGGTACTTCCCATGAAGACTGTTGGGGCAGCTTAGTTTTGATGATGTCACTTAAAACTCATTAAAAGGTCAACAGGCAGGCTAAGTACAACTTCTTCCTTCTGAAACCTTGCAAAATCATGGATTTTCATAGCTGGGGTCAAAGGTTCACAGACTTTTGAGTTTCTATGAAGCAGCACTAATAATTTTTTAAAGGTTGCTGAATTTATATTCTTCCAGGAAATGCCATTAAAAACAATAAGCTTCTATTAACACAGAATCACCCCCTTCAGTGCACAGCCTCCCCCCACCCCCCACCCCCATATCAAGGAATTTTCCAACTCCAATTGGCTATAGTGCTGAGGAAGAAGCCTGGGTTAGCTCAGTGACCCAGAGAAAGGCAGAAGCAAATCCCCCAGGCCCAGGGATATTTGCAGGTTGAAACTCAGAGTGAATTGGTCAAGGGGGCTGTGATGGGGTCAGCCAGCTGGGGGCTGGAACAGCTACCCCAGGCCTGGGCAGGGTGGAGGGACAGAACTAACACTCACAGACATTTTGGTTTTTAAATGGGATAAGCACACAAAATGCTTAATGCTGTGTCTGGCACATAATCAATTCTCTCTAAATATTACTGTTATTATTGTAAGTGTTCAATAAATGTTAGCTATTTTTAACATAAGGGAAAATATTTTTATCTTCCCAAAAAGGTGTGCTGGTTATCTTTCGTGGATTTGGGGTGTGTGGCTGAAAGGATGGGCTTCTCTGGGGAACCGAAGGACTGTATAATGAATTGAGAAGATTTGTGATTCCTAGAGTGATCTGAGGAGTGGGGAAAAGGCATGAGGACAGCCCCAGAGGGAGGAGGCCTCAAGGTGGAGCATGACACTGAGGACTCACTCCCGTAAAGATCACTCTTCCTTGTGGGGAGGAGAGTTGGTTGAACATTATTTTAAGAGAAAGGATGGGTCAATATACAGTTTGAGGAATTGTATCAGTAATGTGAGGAGCTATTCCTTTGCTGCACCTCACTTCCAGCTTCTGTGACATTTACTATAATGGTGCATGCGAGTTATGTAAAGGTTTTTGGGGAAAATTCAGAAAGGCTCTCCATTTCCCATTTGGGTTGAAATAGTGTGGTACTGAGCCCCAGAAGCAGAGGCCAGGAGCCAGAGGGGATCACAAGAAAAGTTTCCAGGATTGCCAGAAATCCTGGCCAGGCTTTGGTCTTCCACAGGATGTAGAATATGGGGTTTGAGCCTGGTTCCTCAGCAGGCATCTGTCTTATGTTTTCATAAGGCAGAGCCATTCTGGTCTGGGCATGGGTAAGTAAGATCAGATAGACCTGGTTGCAAAGTTCTGCACCTGCTCCAGGAGGGTCAGAATGGGGCCAAACTGTTTTTGTTCTAGAATCACCCAGATTCAAGACGATCACTGGTTTGCAGGTCTTTCAGGGCTAAAGAGGAGCCCTGCCTTGGTCCCTTAGGGCCAGCCAGAATCAGCCTGACTTTGACTTGGGGAATATGTGACCTCTGTAATGCTGGGGACAGAACTGTTGTGGTGTCCATGTGGTTGATGGGACATAGCATTTATGACGTATCAACCAAGTATCAAGAGGGCATGAGGAGTAGCATTGTTGCTGGGCAGCCTGGCCTACTTAATGCTATAGCTTTGGTTAAGGTGCTACGCTGTGCAAAATTCCCTGAAGCCTTTCCTGACTGCCCTTTCCAACTCCTCTTTCTTGTGCACCAGGGCACCAGTAGGCCCCCTTCCAACTCTAGCAATCTAGGAATCATGGTACAGGGCAGTGACCCAGAGCTTGGGGCTTCGTTTTAGACAAATCAGGCTCCACGGTGTGACCCTAGACAACTTCCTTTGCCTCTCTGCGCCACTGTTTGCATCTGTAAAATGGGTGGGAACTAACAATAACTGCCTTTCAGACGTTATGTGGTAATACAGGGACTTAACTCACTTAAGAGTTTTTACAGTGAGCCACTATTCATCTTAGGATAATTTGGCAAATTCATTTCACTCATCATTCCTTGACCCGGCTCTTTTACTTACTTCTCATTTAAATCTCGAATACCCACGTAGGTGGTAAAGTTAGTCCGCATTTTAAGGCCTTTTTTCTCTGTCCCTCCTTCCCAGGGCCCACCCTCCGCGGAAGCAGAGCCTCTGTCTGTCGGGTGGATGGTCGGCAACGGCGGTCTCTGAGGCAGTTCAGTCCTGTCTCAGCTTGGGAAGTCACCGAACGGCCAGCTCTTGTCCTCTGCCGCGCTGCCCCGCGGGGAAAGCCGCCGCCCGCCCATCTCTCAGGGGCGCGGTGGAGGAGCCACACTGCAGCAGAGGTAACAGACGCCGACGGCGGCCAGCGAGGGCGGGTGGGCGCACTAGAAGGTAACGGGATGACTGGGATCAAGAACGCGCCACGCTCTCTCCTCCCGGTGTCCCCAGTTATCCTCCCAGATCCCAACAGAAGTGACAGCCACGTGGACCGCCGGAGAGTGGAATATAGGCGTGGGGGGCGGGGCTGGAAGGGCGCCCAGGTGAATGAGGACCCGCGTACGCGCGCTCGGGCCTCGGCTGCCAGGCGTCGCCGTCGGGAGCGAGTACGCTCGTGACGTCACTTGCCGTTCGTCCAATGAGCGAAGGCCAGAGTGAGTGAGAGACGCGCCGTTCCGCCCCCTCGGCAGCCGCCGCCGCTGCCGCCACAGCAGCTACCTCCGCGAGTGTCGGTGGAGCTTCGGGCCGCCGCAGGCTCGGGTGCCGAATCGCACCGGCCGGAGCAGCCAGACCAGGCCCGGGGTGCCGCTCGCCGTGATCCCGTCGCCCGATGTCCTCAAGATGGAGGCAGCGGAGGCGACGGCGTGAAGAAAGCGGCGCCGTAGGCTAGGGTGCAGGGGTCGGGGCGGCCCGGGCGGAGGCGGTGGCGGGATGGGGCTGCTGCTCATGATCCTGGCGTCGGCGGTGCTGGGCTCCTTCCTCACGCTCCTCGCCCAGTTCTTGCTGCTCTACCGCAAACAGCCGGAGCCGCCGCTAGAAGAGGCAGCCAGCTCGGGCGACGACTTCCGCTACATCAAGCCGGTGCCGGGCCTGGCGCTGAGGGAGTACCTTTATGGCGGCGGCGGGGGTGAGGAACCCTCAGGCGGGTCCCCCGAGGGCGGTGCGACTCCGACCCCGGCCCCCGAGACTCCCACCCCGCCGACGCGGGAGACCTGCTACTTCCTCAACGCCACCATCCTGTTCCTGTTCCGGGAGCTGCGGGACACCGCGCTGGCCCGCCGCTGGGTCACCAAGAAGATCAAGGTGGAATTCGAGGAGCTGCTGCAGACCAAGACGGCCGGGCGCCTGCTGGAGGGGCTGAGCCTGCGGGACGTGTTCCTGGGCGAGGCTGTGCCCTTTATCAAGACCGTCCGGCTCGTTCGGCCGGTGGTGCCCTCGGCCAACGGGGAGCCCGACGGCCCCGAGGGGGAGGCGCTGCCCGCCACCTCCCCGGAGGAGCTGGCCTTCGAAGCGGAGGTGGAATACAACGGGGGCTTCCACTTGGCCATAGACGTGGACTTGGTCTTCGGCAAGTCCGCCTACCTGTTCGTCAAGCTGTCCCGGGTGGTGGGGAGGCTGCGTTTGGTCTTCACTCGTGTGCCCTTCACCCACTGGTTCTTCTCCTTCGTGGAGGACCCGCTGATTGACTTCGAAGTGCGCTCCCAGTTTGAAGGACGACCCATGCCCCAGCTCACCTCCATCATTGTCAACCAGCTCAAGAAAGTCATCAAGCGCAAGCACACCCTCCCGAGTTACAAGATCAGGTGAGAGGGAGGTGGGGGAAGGGTATCCCACAGGCGCAGGGGCCTAGGTGCTGGGAATCCGGGCCTGGGCGGGATGCTGCAGCCTGCGTGGAGTGGGAAGGGCAAAGGCTTATCCCCAGCCCCCGCTTGTCCAGGGCTCTCCCAACCCTGGACAGGGCTCTAGATACAGGCAAGTAGTGCACACCTTCTTTGCTTCCAAAGGGCATTAACATGAGCTACAAACCTTTTCGTATGTTGGGGGCTCTCAAGGTGCTGTCAGCCTGGGTAGAAACCGCATTGAAAATGGAAGGGAAGTCCACACTAATCCCCAGCAGTCGGCTCTGGGACTGTTGAGAAACTATTCCTACATATGGTTGCTGCATTGAGGACGGCTCTGCCGCATCACCTTGGCCACGTTGAGAAATTGTTCCTGACTCAAAGTACAGGCATGGAAAGTGCTAATAGCCCAGAGCTGTTCTGTTTCGCAGCTGCCGGCTACTTTTGCTGTGTTGCCTTGGCAACTTTCAGAGCAAAGGTAATATCTGTTGCAGAGGAATACTTCCCCACAGCAAAGTATTAAGTATAAAGGGAAGGAGTTGGGAGCCTATACATACTGTAGTTCTCTATACATTTTGTGTTAATGTCATCTGCCCTTTGGGGGTGGGTTCTGTAGCACAGCCCCAGACCCTGTCCCTCATGTGTCAACCCTCTGTGGCTGTAAGATCATCACACAGTACCTGAAATCGCCCTGCAAATAGTATTTTAATGATATGTACTGTTTTGATTAATACAGGATTTTTTTTTAATATCACAGAAGAAGTGGAAAGGGAAAGGAAAGGCTAGAGGCATCAGCCACTTTGATCTGGGAAGGCTTGTTGCAGTGGAAAGGGTCATACATGGCTATTTCTTCTAAAACAGCTGAATTTTTAACTTCACTTCCCTGCCTGCTTTTAATTTTGTGTTCCTTAAAATGTTTGACCCTTTTGAATTTTGTCCTTTATTATAAAATTATGTCAATCTGGTATTTGCCTTACCTAGTGCCCTTTAGTGGAAGTTGTTTATTTCTAGATCACTCTTTTCTACCATAGTCTCAGGCATCAGTGACCCAGATAATCCAGAAATGTTTTACGTTTGGATTTGGGATGGATTATTGACTTGGGTATGTGGCAGATTTACCTTCCTAATTATGTTTCATTTAGGCTAACAGCACAGAGTGACAGCTTAAAACTGCTGAGTGGCAGGAGAATTTTACTTTATAATGGAAATATTTCCATAGATTTGCAGAGGATGATGACCTGGTTGTTCACTGTGTTTGGTTTCCTGTTCTGTGAAGTAGAACATACTTTATGAAACCTACTGTTTAAGCTCTGGACTATAAGTGACTAAATTATAAATGAGATCCAGTGTTTTAGCAGTGAGATATTTATTTATAGCAGTGTGTTAGAAAGTCATGAAAAAAAGTTGTTACAGATTTTGATATTCTGTCATAACTTCAATTCTGATGTTTTTGGGGTAACTTTCAGATTTAAAAAAAGTGGCCAAGTTAATTTGGGGGCGTTGTTTGCAGAATAGCTAGTGGCAGTGAGGTTGCAGATCACTTTGAGAGTTTTTTTTTTTTAATGTAGACTTGAAATTCAGGCAAATCTGAACGAAAGCATGCGTAGGAGTTATGGAGGAATTAATAGGTTTATTTCTTTGAAGGAAATTTATCATCTGTATCACTGACCATCACCACCATTTAAAATACAGCAAAATTGCTTTCATTTACTATATACCAAGGAATTTTTAAAATAACATAGCATGGGTTTATGTATGCTATTTCAGCCTTTAAACCTTAAACATAAATGATCACCTCTATAAATGTACACATTTGTGCTCTTCATATTAGAGGGCATTTCAATGATCGGTCAGTAAATATTTCACACAATGTAGCACTCAATATTCAAATATCTGTTGTACACCTACTATGTGCTTATCATCCTTCCATGCTTTGGAACTTCAATACTAACAGTCCTAACCCTCTTGGACCTTAGAGTGCAGTGAGAATTGAGTTACCTGTACTTAGTAAGATTTAAAGTAGGATGTCGTCAGTGGGATTGACGTAACTAGGAAGCTGATTTTAGTTTAGTGGTGGAAATGTGAGGATGAAAAGGGCTGCTTTGCAAAGTGTTGAGTTCTCTTGTCGGTGTAGCTGTTCTGCCACAAGAGTTTTAAACTACTGAAGTTGTAGGGTAGATTCAGGTTTCAGCTAAGAAAGTGAATTAAAATACATTTAAGATGTATCAACAATTCTCATAAAGAGAAAGTAGTTTACCCTTTTTTATAGAAGAGGGAGTAGTGCTCAGAGGAGTTAAATAACTTGCTTAATGTCACACAGCTCTCAAGTGGTTAAATACTGCTCTGATAAAGCCAAGCTAGCCTTTTTCTTAAACTATACCTTGTTCTTAAGGGATTTTTTTTTTAAGTATGCCATCGATATATATATATATATATATATATATGTGTGTGTGTGTGTGTGTGTGTGTGTGTGTGGAGTTATCTTTCCAAATTAACTGAGAACTCTGAGAAGAATGTGACTAGACAGATTTTTTTTTTTTCTTAAATTGGGAATTGTGAGAGAGGATCCTTTGAAGTTAAATCATAAGGTTAAATCTTTCGGTGCTGCCTTCCATACCATTTCATTTTTAATCCAGCAGATTGTGTTCCCTAGTAGGTCTTGTTAATTTGTCCCTTTTAGCCATCTACGCTGCTTAGTAGGGCAAAAGCAGTAAAGAAAATTGTACTGAGCCTTGGGATCCTTTGGCACTTTTGATTATTATATAACAAATATTTTGCCAATTTACATTGTCACTTCCTTCTCCCTTCATTTGTTTTTCCATTTTCTTGTTGCTAAAATGAAGGTGACCAGTCAGGACTGCCTGATGTCTCATCTAGGGATTTGCAGTTCAGCTGTTTGCTTTCTAAGGATCCAGCTGACTGACATTTCATTTTCTCCAATGAACACAGTTTGTAAAAACATTACAATATATTTTTTAAATGAAGTATAATATGTATGCATTTTCTACATATTATTATTCTAATTTTACTAATGTAATTCTAAATTTGGCCACCTCAATGTTGTTTTGATTTTTTTCTTAAAATGTATACTTTAAAATAGCAAACTAAGAGTATTTTTAAAAATTTAGCCCCAAAATTAGTCTCCAAGAGTAGCACTAATGTTATTGACTACATGGAGAATCCATCATCAGCATGAAATATATTTAATAGTCCTGGTGGGTTAGGTTTGAGACTCTTACTAATCCTGCTGTTTCTGGAGTGTTAACTGATGTGTAGCTAGCACTGGTTACAAACTAAAAGGCCAAATTCAGTTTGCAGGTACTTTTTATTTGGCCCACACTGTGGGTTGTTCTTTTGTTTGTTTGTCTTTTAGCTGCCAACATTTAAAACAGAAGATTTTGCATGATTTGGGTTTCTGACTTCTTTTAGGAAAAATTGGAAGATCTTGTATTACCAGGCCTGCATTTCTTCATAGCAGTAATAGGATGAAGAGATGGAGTCTAGTAGCAGCTGCAGGAAGCTCTTAGGCATAGTTTATAGTCTGCATCTACTTGCTACACTTCCTAATGGTATTTGCCTGTCTGGCAGCATATGAATTTCAGAGACCCTTACTATGTGGGGAGCATTACTGTAATCATTGAAAATAGGAAGAATTCATAGCTGGGTAGTAGAGGGTGATAATTTTTAACCCTCTTTAAATATTGTATCTTTGAAGGGACTTTAATTAAGCAACTTTATTTTCTGAAAGACATTGTCAAGATAACATTGAATTTTACAAAAACATTCTTTACCAGAAAAATTTTTAAAAACCCTTGAAACGTTTTCCATTTCTCTGCAGTATAGTGATAGTAAGTAAATAGTGGCTGCTTTCCACTTCAGTTTGGTGGATTTTTGCTTTAGTGTGAGGTGGGTCATTAATTAACTGAACATTTACTTCTCTCATCTGCAAATAAGGGATCATCTGCTTATTGACACTATTTGAATTTATGAGTGAGTATGGAAATATTTGGGGGAAAGTTCACTTTTCAGTTTCATGGAATGTCTTCTGAACATGACTATTTTTGTCATAACTGTTTTATTCTTTTACTCCTGAAAAACATTCTGATATATATTCATGGAGATTTTCAATATCATTAGTGCCTGGAGATCAAGGAGGATCACTATTCATTCCTACTAAAGACAAGGACAGGGATGTATTTAGTTAGGTAGAGCCTTTTAACATCTTCATGTTTATCTCTATCTTCTCTAGATATACCATTATTTTCAGAAAACTAACTTAGGCTTTGTCTGGAAAATCTTATACTCTGTACTGTGGTTTGTTAGTGAGTTATTTCTTCCTTCGTCTTCTGAGATGAGAGATGGAGTTTAACATTTACTCGTAATGTTAATTATATTATAGCTTTTTAATTTTACTGATTATTTGAGGTAAAGATGGTTTTGAGTAATCCATGTCTTAAAAACTTTAAAAGTATATCTGCTGAAAGGTGACAAAATCATTTGTAAAATTAAATGTAATACACTGTATTCACTTATTTTTTTATACCTCTCTTTCTATACGTGGACATCTTTTAAAAGCTGACTTTACTTAGCTGGGAAATACTTTAAAAGAGCTACTAGAATTCCTTAGTGACTGTAGGAATCAGTTTGACTTACTGATGTTAGTATGAAATGTAACCTTTGATACTTCAGGAGAGTAGAGACAGGGACATTAGTGTATGTCTCTAGTTGTTTTGGAGTAACAATGTAATAAAGTAGCTAAGATAAATAAGTTATTTTTTAAATAGTCATTTATTTTCAATAACTGTTTTCTGAAGACTGTCATCCCTAGTCTTGTGGAAGTATGGTGAAGGTGATAAAAATACTTAAAACATAGTTCAAGCTGCTTCATCTTTCTGGGGAAGAACAGTTAAAACTCATTATATGACATTTGGATATATTTAAAACCAGTTTTGTGAGAAGCAGGAAAAGAGATCAGTGTATCTGCTAAGGCAAACACCTGATTACTTTGTGTTGTGTAGCATTTTTGACCTTAGGTTCCTTGGTACACTTAAGTATACTCCAGTTTAGTGCTAGTTCTATTTCAAGTTGGGTTTTCTTATGTTGCTTTGAATTACTGTGGTTTTGGCATTTAAAACACTTTAGATGTGTTGGTAAATTAAACTTTTGCTCTAGAAGTTCAATTTACATATTGAAGGGAGAAGAGTCTAATTATGAGCAGACTGTTAAGATTCCTTTTTTTAAATTTTTTTTGAGAGGGCATCTCTCATATTTATTGATCAAATGGTTGTTAACAACAATAAAATTCTGTATAGGGGACTCAATGCTCAATGCACAATCATTAATCCACCCCAAGCCTAATTCTCATCAGTCTCCAATCTTCTGAAGCATAACGAACAAGTTCTTACATGGTGAACAAATTCTTACATAGTGAAGATTCCTTTTCTTTTTAAGGTGTATTTTTTTACCGAAGTATAGTTGATACATAATATTATATTGGTTTCAAGTATACAACACAGTGGTTTAACAATTACCCACCCACCCCAACCACTTCTGCATGGTAACCACCAGTCACTTCCCAATGTTTGTGAGTCTGCTGCTATTTTGTTTTTAGATTCCACATATAAGTGAAATTATATGGTATTTCTTTCTTCACCTGACTTATTTCACCTAGCTTAATACTCTGTAGGTCCGTCCATGTTGTTACAAATGGCAGGAATTCTTTTTTGCGGCCGAATAATATTCCATTGTGTATATGTATCACATCTTCTTTTTCTATTCATTTATAGCTGGACATTTTGGTTGTTTCCATATCTTGGCTATTGTGAACAATATGGCAGTAAACGTAGGGGTGCATATATCTTTTCAAATTATTGATTCTGTTTTCTTTGGGTAAATTCCTTGAAGTGGAATTACTGGGTTGTATGGTATTTCTGTTTTTAGTTTTTTGACGAACCTCCATACTGCTTTCCACGGTGGCTACACCAATTTACATTCCCATCAACAGTATAGAGGGTTCCCTTTTCTCCACATCCTCACCAACACTTGTTATTTCTTGTTTTTTGCATAGTGGCCATTCTGACTGGTATGAGGTGATATCTCATTGTGGTTTTCATTTGCATTTTCCTGATGATTAACAATGTGGAGCATCTTTTCATCTGCCTGTTAGCCATCTATATTTCTTTTTTGGAAAAATGTCTATTTGGATCCTCTGCCTGTTTATTAATTGGGTTGTTTTTGGTGTTGAGGCATATGAGTTCTTTATATATTTTGGATGTTAACCCCTTATTGGATAAATCATTTATAAACATATTTTCCCACACTGTAGCTTGCCTTTTTGTTTTGTTGATTGTGTCTTTTGCTGTACAGAAGCTTTTTAGTTTGATATAATCCCACTAGTTCATTTTTTTTGTTTCCCTTGCCAGGGCAGATATCCAGAAAACAATTGCTTGTGCTTATGGTCTAGAGATTTTTGCCTATCTTTTCTCCTAAGAGTTTTATGGTTTCATTCTTATATTTAGGTATTTAATCCATTTCGAGTTTACTTTTATATGTGGAGTTAAACAGTGATCCAATTTCATTCTCTTGCATGTAGCTGTTCAGTTTTCCTAACACCATTTATTGAAGAGATTATCTTTTCCCCATTGTATATTCATGGCTCCTTTATCATTATATATTTATACTTATATTGCTTCATGTTCATTTTTATTTATATAAATTGATCATATGTGTGTGAGTTTATTTCTGAGCTCTCTGTTCTGTTCCATTTATCTATGGGTCTGTTCTTGTGCCAGAGACTGTTAGATTCTAATCAGTAATGTACAGGTCTGTTGGCTATCAGGGAGAGACCCAGTTTGTTACTGGAAATAGCCAAAGCAGATCATTATAATGTAGATTGTATTGGAGGAGCATGCCTGATCAAACACACACTTAATATTGACTTACAGATACTAACGATGTGTCATATGAGGCAGAGGCAAGGATAATAAACTCAGTTTGCTGACTATATATGCCAGGTACTGTATGGGCAGTTCCATACACTTGCTATCTCACTTAATGGTTAAAACTATTGTGTGGGAGAGGTTGGCATCTCATTGTTGCATATGTGAAAACTTGAGATTCAGAGGGGGTTAGTCAGTTTGTCTAAGTCCTTAAAAAAAAAAAAAACTCCCAAAGCCTATGCTGTGTTATTTCTGCAGAGATAAACCAACAATTACTCTAACCCAGGGGTTTGCAAACAAGCTGGTGTCCATCCTATAATATAAGAATGGTTTTTATATTTGTAAACTTTAAAGTTTTTAAAAAAAAATATGCAGCACACTATCTGCATCCACAGATTCTAAAGTATTTATTATCTGTCCCATTATAAAAAAGGTTTGCTAGCCCCTGCTCTAAACTGTTAAATAAAAAAACAGAAAACTATGCTTAAATGCCTACCAAAAAAGGAGCATGTATAAATTTACATTCAAAGTACTTCTAAACTTTCTTTGAGGGTCTTACCTTTTTTGAAAGCTATGCAGAAAAATGCGTGAACAAATTTTCCTTTAGTTTCTTAAAATTTACAGCCCCCTCAAAACCCTTCTTAGAGTCCTTAGACTACAGATTGACTAGTAAACACAGACAGAAGGATACAACTTTGTTGCCATAAATATAACGAATCTTAATATGCTAAAATAAATATTAAGTGGTTTATAATGTTGCTGGCCTTCTTAGAATGTATGTAGGATTTGCATGGCTCAAAGACATTTCTAAAAAACCTCTCATAACCTATCTCTCTCTCCCTCTCTCTTTTTCTTTTAGTAAGATTCCCTACAGCAGGCTGAGACTTACTGAATCTGTTGTTCACTAATATCTGACATTTCAAGTTAGAGTTTCTACCACTAAATATATTGTTTAGAAGTTAAATACTGACCCAACATTTCTTCTCATCATGGGCTTCATTTTCTCAGAAAACAGTGGCCCTAGGAAACAAGTGCTCTTAATTCCCTTTTTTTCCTTCTTAGAGTCATATGACCTCCGAGTGCTTTTGGTATGACTTTAAAAGACATCATACTTCACTGCAAAGTCATAAAGCAACTACCTGGTAGTTAGCATAGGTTTTACAGGGTGGTCTCAAAATCTCTCATGCCAAATAACTCAGACTTGAATAAAACCACATACTTACTATATTTGTCCCAGGGAAAAAGGAGGTATGTGTTAATTAATATATCTTTAGATTAGTAGAATTGTAGGTGCTAAGTAGAGCTTCCTAGTTTCCATATCTGTAAAATGGAAATGGAAGTATTATCTATTTAATAGGAGATAATAAGTGTCACATGTATGATACCTATTGAATAAATGCATCTTTCCTTTGGTAACTAATTGAATATGCATGCTTAGTGATTATCTTACAATTAGACATTTTGCTAGAGTTATGTCACATACATTACTTGATGTATGTCAGATATTTGCTCGGTGACCCAATAAAATTTTTAAGCCTTTCACATGATCAGTAAGCTCATTTTAAAAATTCGAACAAAATATGAAATATCAAAGTGAAAAATCTCCTGTAATATCTTTTTCTTACAGAAAAGTATTAAATTTGGGGACTATTCTTTCATTTTTTTGTTTTCTAAATGTATTCTTGTTATTTATAAGAACAGAATCATAGGTGGTTACCCCTCTGTTAGCATCTTGTTTTTTTTGCTTTTACTTACTATATCTTCTCTGGAGTGTCAGAGAAGGTTTTTAATTTCACATGGAAAGGCCAGTGTCAATCAACTAGATTATCCTTTTCCTTGGACTGAAATAGAAAACATTAAAACTTAATCTCACTGATCTGGTGCATAATTAACAATTTTTGTGAAATCAGCAGAGTGCTTTAGAACATGTGTTTCTTTCTTCTCTAACCAGCACATTGGATATTTATGCCCATGAATTCTTCATGTATTGTAGGAAGAATGGAGCAGATGATATGGTGGGTGGAGTACTGAAATATCTGTGCTTTGATTTGCATAACTTAACAAAAGAGCTAGAAAATTTCCCATTGGGCAGCACAATTAGTTCTTGTTGGTATGTACTGCACAACAAAAATGCTGTGATTAGCACAGTAAAAATGTTTTAGTTGGGTTCTTTTGTGTTAAGTACCCGTTAAGTGTACTTGGTTCATTAGTAAGGTATGTGCCAGTTAAACAAGAATTTGTTGTCTAAGTATGTTTAGAAATGGTGTTTCTGCTAGGATCAACTCCATAGCCTACCTGTGTAATCTGCAATTATAAGTGACTATTATTTTTTGTGGCAAATTTTTAAGTAGCAATATTATTTCTTAAGGTACCAATTTCTGCTTAGTAGCTGGCTGCAGGAATCTGTTATTTTGAAAAATGTTCTGTTTATAGATTTGACTGTTTCATGCAGACATCAGTATCTACTAAATAGTGCATCTGGAGTTTGTGTTGTATGCTAACTTGTCCTTTTCACATAATAGTCCTTCATGCATACTAGATTATATCATACTTATTACTGAGGATTGTGATTGCTGACTACAGTGTCTTCCTACCCTCGTTATTTGGGCAAGCAAATAAATAATTCACAACTTTCAGTTCTGTGAAACTTTGTATGGCCGAAATAAGAGCTATTCTCTTATAGTTAATTTCATTGTATGGTAATTATTTTTATAATGCAATAAAAATCTTATTTTTGTCTCACCATTATTAAGTATAATATTTGTGGAAAATCTAGGACAGGTGATGTCTGGTCTTTTAACATTTAGAGATGTTATTGTTCTCAATATTTAACTTTGGATTTTAATCAGGACTAGATTTGCAAACTTGACATGGGAAGAGTTTAAATGTTTGTAGCAAAATGTATGTCCGTTTGTTTAACAATGTTGAAGTTGTAGATAGTACAAATGAAATCAGTTTAGATATTTTGAGATGAGTGAAGTGTAGTTCATGACAGTGTTAGTCTGTGAATAAAGCCCATGAATATGATTTATCTAAATTATAGGCCAATTTTAAGTAAATTGCTTACTTAAAATATTTGAGTAAATTATTCAAAATATTTGAATTTTTTAGTACTGTAGAGTTAGAATTTGGACTCAGTTATTCTGATAATTCATGCCAGCCAACAAGCATGGGTTAGACCAGACTCTATCGTAATAGTTTTGCAGCCTTGAGGATACTCTGTGCTCATAAGGTTTCTCTTGAAAGTAACTCAGCCTCTTGCCCTGAAATAATACGATTAAATGGTGAGGAATTTTTCTTATTTTTGGAATTATTATTGCTTTGTTGATTTAGTATATCCTTGGGTAAGTCATGTAAATTGTTATTTTTGAAACTGAGTGAAATAAAAATTAAAGTTTTTAAAGTTCTTGGAAAAGAATTATGTAAATGTAAGGTAGCATTATTATTAACTTCTCTGATCTTTCTGCATAGACCTAAGACCTAATGTAGGAATTTCTTTAAAATGTGCAGGCATAAATCATCTTGAAAATATTTTCATTTAATACGTTCCAGTTTCAGTTAAGTAATTATGAACTGAGAGAAGCAGAGACACAAATAATATTAAAATAATTTGAACTTAAGATACATTGTTCCTTTTATCTGGATAGAGAAAAACAAGGAGAAAGCTAGACAGTTACAACCTTAAAGTATTAACTTTCTCCTCATTTCTCTTGTTCATGATCTTTTGCTGTTCCTTACTTTGCGTCTGCTGTGGATTTTTTGTCTGTCTAATACATCTAACTGATTATCCTTTTCCTTGGACTGAAAAAGAAAACATTAAAACTTAATCTCACTGATCTGGTGCATAATTAACAATTATAGACTAGACCTCTGTATTATATATTCCCTTGTTAGCTCTTTACCATAGTAGGGAGGTGATGATTTTGCCTTAAGATATTTTCTCTTCCCCCATCCACTAGACCTCAGAAGAGATTCAGTTTACTCAGTAAATGTTTGATGCCATCTCTGACCAGGGCACTATGTACTGCAAAGAGAATTAGTGCTAAGAGGGAATAAATAAAAGTCCTTCATTCAAGATTTTTAAAAGTTCATACTGAGAAAGAGTGTGCTTAGAGTAAAATAATGGGTTACAACTTAGAATTTTAAAATTGCCATGAGATTTGTTATTGTCTAACTCAGTTTTCAAACTGTGATCTGGGGATTCCTTTGGATCTCCAAGACCCTTGGAGGATATATCTACCAAGTCAAAACTATTTTCAAAATATTACATAAATGTTATTTGCCTTTTTCACTCTCATTGTCTCATGCATGTATAATGGTGTTTTCCTGGAGTTACATGATGTGTGATGACATCACCACCCTGGCTGTTAAAGAAATGTGAGCTCCTGTATTCTTCTGTATAAAAGTGTTACCATTTTTAATCTCTAACATGGTAACTATCAATAGATATAACACACATAACCAACAACTCTTTGGAGTCCTTAATGACTTTTAAAAATGTATAGGGGTCCTATGAACAAAATATTTGAGAACTGCTTCTCTAACCTGAAGTTTATTTATTTTTACCACATGTAAAGGAGGTAACCCTATTGCCTC
Organism: Manis pentadactyla; assembly: GCF_030020395.1. Lineage (NCBI taxonomy): Eukaryota > Metazoa > Chordata > Mammalia > Pholidota > Manidae > Manis > Manis pentadactyla. Next base: position 127,712,015 of record NC_080026.1, on the reverse strand, counting down.
ACTTTCTGAGTCAACTTTATTGAATATCAGATACATACATTATTTACAGTTGATTTATAGTATTGCTTGTACACCTTGGTGTTGTAAGGGGCATAGGGTTAAGTGGATCTGTTGCAGTTTTGATTGTACCATTTACCATGTGATCATAGATAGTCACTTGAACTTACTCATCCTTAATTCTTCATGTATACAATAAGACTTAATAATGCCATACATGGTTTTGAGTCATGAGAGTCAAGGCTGTATATGAAAGTATTGTAATTTACAGATGTGCTAGAAACATATAAAGTAATTTTTACATTCTCTTTTTCAAAGGCATGTATTGGGGGAACTGGTAGAGAGGAATAGGTGTTTGGATTTGTGGATAGCTTAAACTTTTTTTAAGCTTTGTAGAAGCTGAGAATTTCGATTTGATTGATTATAGGCCTCTCACAATATAAGGGACTCTCATGTTGTGAGTTGTGATGAACATAGAAAGATAAGAGATTTATTTGACATGGTCAAGATTGTACGTTGGTTCCTAGAGCATCTTGTCTTATTCGATACTTTCTCTCTGGTGTATAATGTATCAATTAACATTGACTCACCTTTGAGCCACCAGCTATTGAGTTCTATTATGAAGGGCCTGCAACCTCTACTATCACTCTTCTGTTCAGTGGATATATAGAACTGCTTCAGAAAACCATGAAGCATTTTGGATCTTGATTATTCTATGCAGAATTAGGGGTTTAGATAAAAGTGAACATTTCATATTAGGTAGAGGGCATATAGATGAGGGTGAAAGTTTGTTAACAGTATTGGTTATTCTTATTCTTTTTAGTAACTATTCAGGAATCCTTTTTTCTCCTTTGGAATACAGAAATTAAAATCATTTTCTCAAGGATAGACTTTGTCAGCATAGTGCATACCAAGGAATTCCATAAACAGAACAATTCTCTATGGGTTTCCTTAGGTCAGCTTCTTATTTTATTTAGTTTAATGCAAACCTTAGTTATAAAGCTTAATGACGCAGACAGGTAGAAAAGTGATACCTAAGGTAGAGAGGCATACTCTGCTCTAAAGCACACCGCTATACTACCTGTCATGTGTATTCTTTTCCTCAGGCAACTCACAATTTAGTTGGGAGAAAGGCATGGTGTGCGGAGAACTAGAGAGAGACAGCTAAGTAAACAGTGTGATTAGTGGCATAATAGAAATACGTATAAAGTGCTTTATACATATTCCCAAATGAGGAAGGAATACCAGATGGTGGAGGAAGGGGAACAGGTTAGAGAGGAGGTGACTTTGCGGTAGAACTTAAATAGTGAGAAGGAACTTAACCAGGTGGGGCTGCTTCTGAGATCAGAACATTACCAGCAGGCTCTCAGGAGAAATAATAAGGCATTACTAACCTTGGTTAAGTGTGGAGGAGCTTGGTGAATGAATTGTCTTTTTAATGTAATACTAATTGGTTTGAGTAAAATTGAAAATTTGAAATTTAGGTTCATGGTTCACCAATATAGAAAATTAAGATGACATTTGAGGTGACAGCTAAAGGGCAGTGTGGCTTTAGACACAGGGGGATGAGAAGGAAGTACAGAATAGGTAGAAAAAGTAGTAAAGGAACAGAACTAGGACATTACATTGTGTGATATCTTTAGGGATTCAATGAGGAAGCCAGTTTGATAAGACTTGATTGTACAGAGGAAGCCAGTCACGATGTGTGTGCCTATTACATTCCAGGAACTCTACTAGGTGCTTCACACATGCGAATTCTATCTTTGTAATAGTCCTGAGAGGTAACTTTTTATTAAAGAAAAGCCAAGACAGAGGCTTTTTTCATTTAAAGACTCTTCTTGAGGAAACTATTTCAGAAATCACAGCACTCTCATAATCAATGAAAACCTGAGCCAGGCCAATAGAGAAACACAAAAGAACAGAAAAAGAGACATTTTTGCACTATGATGGAGGGGAATGAAGGTAGGACTGACAGCTTATGGGAAGGGGAGGCATAAAAGGTTAACTTTGGGTTCCAAGTGTCTATGAAATTGGTGGTGCCAATAAGAGAATACAGGAGAGGAGGAGCCAGTTTGAAGAAAAGGTGTTTAATTTACTTTTAGGCATCAATATATGGGACTTACAGAAGCAGTGAGAGCAAATGATGTTGCTAAAGAAAGTATAGAAGAGAAAGGAAACAGGAAGAGAGAACCGAAGTTGTTTTTGTAGAGAACAAACCTCTTCTTCTAATTCTTCATTAGGGAAAATTTCAAACTTACTCTGAAGAGAATAGTCAGTGAAACCCCATTATCTGTAGCCAGATAGTCATTAACTTGTGGCCACTTTTGAGCATCTGTATCTCCCCACACTCCCCTCCCCTGATTATTTTGAAACAGATCTCTAGGAATTGGGATAATCTGTATAATTCTCAATTTTGTGTTCTTTTTACAAAACTACCCTTTCCTTGACAAAGCCTCACCTAACCTCTGCCTGAGTATTTGTACAGGTAGAGGGCAATGACTGAGATGGCTATGTCCTTTTTTTACCACATGTAATTGTTAGAAAGCTTTCCCTTTCATTGATGAAAACTCTAGCAGATGTATTACTTTGTTGACAACACATAAGCCAGTGCTGAAGTCAAGAGTACATTTTGACTCAGAATATTTTTCCATTGGGTTTGTAGTAAACCCTTTTTCTCTAAAGATCACAGTGTTTGCAAACAGTTTTACTGCTGTCATGTGATAGAGATGTCACCAGCTGGCATTCAGGGTGCTTATAGAGCAGTCTTGAAGAAACATCTCAGTCAGAGCAAAACATATTTTAGATGCTAAAAAAGATTTGCTCAGATCCGCATATGAGAAGAAGGCTTGGCTTCTCTTGTAGGTGTGAAATTTAAATATATCTATTTAAAATATTACCAAAGTAATGCACATTTTTAAGTTAAACATTTTTTTAAAGCTTCTACCAAATATAACTCACCACTTAAAAAGTGTACTAAGCATAAAAATTCAGTTCAGTGAATTTTTACAAAGTGACAGAACAGCATTCAGAACAAGCAATAGAATACCAGCAACAAGGAAGTCCCTTTTGTGTCACCCAGTCACCACCCTCCCTGCTCTGCATAACAGTAACTACCATCCTGACTTCTACCACCATTGTGTTTTGGGAATTTTTGCCCTTCTTTGAACTTTGTATAAATTGAGCCATACAGTATGACACTCGTTGTTTTGACCTAACAGTATGTTTGTGAGATTAATCCATGTTACTGTGTATAGTTGTAGTTCATCGTGTTTGCTGTGGAATATTCCACCATGTAAACATACCTCATTTATCCCTTCTATTGATGGGCAGTTGGATAGTGCTGTTATGAATATTCTTACACACGTCTTTTGGTGAATGCTTATGCACATTTCTATTGGCTATGTCTAAGAGTAGGATTGCTAGGTCATAGATTACACATCTGTTCAGGTTTAGTAAATACAGAGGTAACACCATAATTTATTAGCATAGCTTGATTGTGTTCTTACCCTGTAAAAGGCATTACATTTATTAATTCTAACAATTCTATGAGATAGGTACTGTAATTAATCTCCATTTTGAAGATGAGGAAACTGAGACAGAGAGAGGTTAAATAACTTGCTCAGGTTAACAGCTTAGTTAAGTGGTAGACCCAAGATAAGAATCTAAACTGTCAGTCTCCAAAATTTGTGTTCTTAATCACTGCCTCTTAAAAATGGTTAAAAGCAAGGATTTATAAATGGTCACAGTTTTCAGAGTAATTATAATAGTCCACACTAGTAGTTTTACATCCTCTTCAATATTTGATATTGTCTGTCTTTTCATTTTAGTTAATGTACATAATTTAAAAATCAACTATAACAGAAGGATTTTAGTGAAAATTAGCAGTTACTTTCCTAGACCTTCTACTTTTCCTCCCATAAGTCACACTGTTCAGAAGCAACCATTTATAAATCCTTGCTTTTAACCATTTTTAAGATGCAGTGATTTAAGAACACAAATTTTGGAGACTGACAGTTTAGATTCTTATCTTGGGTCTACCATTTAACTAAGCTGTGTAACCTGAGCAAGTTATTTAACCTCTCTGTGTCTCAGTTTCCCCATCTTCAAAATGGAGATTAATTACAGTACCTGTCTCATAGAATTGTTAGAATTAATAAATGTAATACCTTTTACAGGGTAAGAACACAATCAAGCTATGCTAATAAATTATGGTGTTACCTCTGTATTTCTCAACAGTGTCCTACAGCTGTCTGTTCTTGATTCAGCTATTTTACATACCGTTTATTGATGACTTCCTACTCAACTAGATGAGGCTTTAGCAAAGTGATACCTTCTCTCACTTTACCGTTTGCTTTTTCTCAATCTCTCTCAATCTCCCTATATCACTTTCAATCCATTCATTGAACCACTTCCTTATTTATATATAATTGATAACATTCATGTTCTATTCAGAGTTAAGTCTTCCTTGATTGGTCTGTGTATTTACATTGTTATTATGTATACATATTTTTTTATTGCAGAGCTCCCTAATATGCAGGTTTATGTTTCCTTCTCTAGATTCTAGTTTCAAAATTTTTGTGCCATTCAAAGCAGTATGTCCCTAGAGTCAAGTTTGAATTATTTTTTATTTGCTTACCTAGTTGCCTTAACCAAATTTTCAAGATTTAATTGAAAAATTACCTCTCCCTTCTCATTCCTTATGCTTATCCTATTATCACCTTATTTCTTGGAGGTCTCTTTCATCACCTGCTCTAAACTAGACCCCTCTCTTGGCTTGCCACACACCTGTATTGCCTCTGTGACTTGAATCCACTGTTTTCTGGCTCCCTTTTTCTTTCTTGCTTTATGCCCTCATTTTGTTGGCATATATCTCCATGTGACTGTGTAATAATGGATGCAGTCTCCAACAGGCTCTTTGTTCTCTTTGAACTTATTTCCTTATCTGTGTGAAATGAACTGTGTGAAAATAAAATTCATTTTTTGACCACCCAGTCTGTGGTACTCTGTTATGGCAGCCCCAGCAGACTAACACAGGTTCCAATTTTGGCTTCAGTTTATAGTACTTGTGAGACTTCTAAGACTGTCTATGTACGGTGTGCTAATGCCCAGCTTTGGGGTTATTCTAAGTATTACAAAAACAAAGAAGTGCTTTATAGTTATGTTAAAAACAAAATTTAACAGAAAATTTGAAGATCTAATTGGCTTTATTAAGGGATTCTTGAATCTACCCAGCATCCCACTAGCAAGTAGAGAGATGCCACAAGGAGTTGCACAAAATGGAAGATTTTTGTAGGCTGGAGAGTGGGGGAAGGAATATTATTAGCAAAAGAAAACAAAGAATTGTTTCAGGCCCAGTCACCTTCCTTTAGTGGGAAGAGCAAGTGGTTTTATCATGAGATTATCTCATCTTCTTTTTAGGGTTGGGGGGCAGGATGGAGAAGGGCCCATGTGACAGATTACCTCATTCGCACTGACCAGAAAATTCCTGTCTGACCTGTTATGACTGCATTTCTGGGAGAGGTGGAAGAAAACCCTATATACCCTTCTATCATCTTCCTAACCCATGTACTGCCTCCAAACCCAAGCAGCAGCCACTAATCTACTTTCTGTCTCTGTACATTTCTCTATTCTGGATATCTTAAGAATAGAATCATATAATTTGTGGTTTGGGGGTTTCAATTATTTCTTTGAATATTTTTGCTCCTTTTTCTCTCATCCCTTCTTTCTCCTTCCACTGACTTTCCCATTATGTGTGTGTTGGTAAACATAAGAGAATCCCACGTTTCTCTAAGGCCCAATTCATTTTTCTTCATTCTTTTTCCTCTCTGTTTTTTTGGCTGGCATGACCTCTGTTACTCTGTCTTCAAAAATTCACTAACTTTTTTCTTCTGCTGTTTCCTACCTACAGTTGAGAGCCCTTTTGGTGAATTTGTTATTTCAGTTATACTTTTCAACTACAGAATTCCCACTTGGTTCTCTTTTTATAATCCTGTATCTTTACCCTTATTCTCAATTTGATATGACATTGCCATAATACCTCCTTTTACTTCTTTAATCATGCTTTTAAACAGTTTTTTGTGAATATATTGATAATTTTAAAATCTGTTCTGTTAAATTGGCACCTGGTCACTCTCACTGGCAGCATGCTGCCTGCTTTCTTTCTGCTCTTTGGGTCATGCTTTCCTGTTTCTTTCTGTCACTCATAATTTTTGTTGGAATCCAGATATTTTAGTTAATATATGGTAACTCTGGTTACTCGTCCCCCTCTCCCAGGGCTTATTATTTTTTTGTTTTTTAGTGATTGTCCAGATTATTTCAGTGAAGTCTACCTCCCTGACATTGTATCTGTGGTTTTCAGCAAGTCCCTGGGGCCCATATTGTTCTCCCAACTATTCCAATTAAATTATGGCTCATTTTGAAGGAAGAGTTTCTGAAGTCAGTGTTTAATATTTGTTCTAACACTAGGAGAGTTCCTCCCACTTGCCTTATGTCCTGGTTCTCTGTTGTAAACTAGGCTGCCTTTATTGTAGGCTGTATCTTCATTTTATCATGACTCTCCTCCAGTTGGCTTCTAGCACAACCTCCACTGTTCCCAAGAGCACCCTTGGATTTGAGCTTCTCATATTCTGTTGTAAATGAAGTTCATTCCTTTGGGTGGGAAGAGATTAGGAGCTGTTTTATGGCCTGACTTTTCCTCTGTTTCCACCCTCTTAACAAAATCTTGGAGCCAGGGCTAGGGGTGGGGACATTGGCTAGCTTCTCTGTGAGTCACTCCTACTCCGGGAGCTGGGCAGTAGGTGGGATAGGAAGTGGCAGCAGCCTGAGGTCCTCTTGGCTTGCCTCTCTTGGCATAGAACCGCTGCACCATGAGCCAGGATGATCCGGGCCCCAGGATTCTAGTGCTCTGTGCCTGAGGTTCCACGAGTGGAGGCTGGGAGTTCTCATCTCTTGACTGCACTTACCCAGAATTTAGACTCAGTGATGGGTAGCTGAGGGCTGAATGAGAAACACTGATGTCCTTTTCCTCCCAAGGAAAAGAAACCCCTCTGACTGGGAACTGAGAGTAAGGCAGCCGGTGTTCCTAGAAGCAGCAGGCTGGAGTGAAATCTCTTCCTTGGTGACCTTGTTGGAGGGAGTGATCTTGGTTCACATACCACAGACTCTTACCTTTCTTACCAAATGTTTATAGATTTTCTTGATTAGAAGTTTCTTCATATGCTGTTTGTCCTTAGGACCATTTCACAAGCTTTAAATGTATTTCTGTTTTGTTTTTGTTCTAATATTTTTCACCAGCTTCCCCAGGGAGTGTGAATCAGTGGAGTTCCTCATGCTGTCATCCTAGAATTCAATCTTCCTGGATTGGTTTTTTTTAAGTTTTCTATGGTTGAAAGTATAGGTAGCTTGTTAAAGAAGCCTAGTTTTCTGGGAATTTGAATGAGAAAACATAACATTTCTAAGTTGATAGGCTAGCAGACGGTAAAGGCTAATAAATTCTGAGGAAGGATAATGTGGTAGGACAGGAAGATAAAAGGAAGGGATAAAAATACACTGCTTCATTGTTTGGATTCATTTATGGGTTGGGCATACTTAAAGGCTTGGATTTGGAAGTTTTGAAAAACCAAGTGTTCTTAGAGAATGTGAATGTGTGGGTTCTATTTATTAGCTTGCTGAACAAATAGCCTTATCCCTCTGTTTCATGTGTTATTTTTCAGTGGAACACATTTTCCTGATTTTAACATATTTTTGGGCATAAACACTTTTAGCAACCTCCCTTCAAAGCATTAATAAACCAAGTTAGATCTGTTCCATAACGTGGGAGTCACACACCTGTGAGACTTTTTTTTAGTGAATTTTAACTTTATACTTAACAGGAGTTGATCAGAGAGCAGCTGTGATTTAGCAAACTTAGATTCTTCTTCTCAAAGTTGCTTGTATATATAGTATAGTGATATTTGTAATTTTTTACAGAGTGACAGTTATATATTCTTCAGGAGCCATAAAGGTGTGTCTGTTATAAGCACTCAGCTACAACATTCATTGTATTAGCATGGCAGATTTATTTCCTAATTTTTTTCTTTTCAAAAATGTGGTGCCAATTTGTCTGAGATCAAATGACTTTAAATACAAACTAAGGAACTGAAGGGGGCTTTCTGTTTTCCATCTAGTTCAGAAGCTGGAAAAAGCAGTGAGTTTTATCTGTATATCTGCTTATCTTTCCCTAAAGGTTTTTCCTTTCATCCTGTTCACTGGGAAACCAAAAACAGTATTTCTGTCTATTAGTATAAATTGTAGTCGGCTGTTAGTATTTTCTAAGTGAATATTTCATTTTTAGTGTTGGATTTTTATAAATCATCTCAACACATACTTCAGTCCTGTTAGTGTGTGTGAGGGGTTCAGTCAGTTGTGGGACCTAGTCACATTTGAGATTTCAAAAGCATACATGCACAGGAATTTAAGTGACTACAAGATAAAGAGGAGTGAAAGCAGTGTGTGTGGTCTGCTATGATGTAGGACCTAAAGTCCAATATGTAAAGTGTTCAGGATTTGGGTTGGCTTTGAGGAGTAGGGTAAACCTCCAATTGGTGCAAAAGGCCTGAAAGCAGGAACATGCATGATATCTTCTTGGTACATGAGGTTACTGTGTATACATCTTAGGAAGGTTTCTGACAAGAAAAAAATACCATTGGAAAATTAATTATGGTGGACCTTAATGTGAAATCAAGAACTTATGACTATCTTTTTGTGTGTGTGGTTAGTGAGAAACCTTTAAAGCTCTTTGAGCAGACAAATGTTATGTCTAGTGACAGTATATACAATGAATTGAAAACTGTAGGCCTTCAGGCCCAATTTTCTCTCATTTTCTTTGTCCTTTGCTTTAATGGAGGATATGAATTGTGGCTCATATTAAAACTTTTTAAAGCTTGCAGTTGACAGTCAACGCAAGCTTTTCTATGAAGACCAGGGTATTAACGATGAGCACATAAAGACCTGAATAATTCATAGGTAACCAAAGTGTTATGTAGTTTGGGCTTTGATGGAGTCAGACTAGCTTGAATTCAGGTTTTGCCACTCACTGTGTCAAGTTAAACAAATTCTTTAACATTTCTAAGCCTCATTCTCTTAATCTGGAAAGGGAAGCTAGTAAATACTGCCCTCTCAGGATTGTGAGCGTTAAATACTACAAAGCGGTATAAACCTTTCAGCACACTGTCCAGCAAAAAGTAAATAACTCTGATGAATATTTGCTGATGTTAATTGTTATTGATGTTAGTGCTATTATTATTATCATTATCATGCCCTAATCACTGTCAATTAGATTGTTTCCATAAAAAGTACATCTGCATTTGATCTTGTACTGTAGGAACACTCTTTCCCATATTGTCCAGAAAGATTCTGTGTCCTGTCCCACCCATTTCAGGGCATACTTGTGGTCTCCAGGTTTTCGTTTTCTTTGTTCTAAGTGTCCTGCCTTGTCAGTGAGGGCATGCCAAAGAAACAGGAGGTGTGGGTGTCGTAGAGAAGGTGCCATTTGCTGCCAGTCATGTGGGAGTGTGGTAAGCTTTGGTTGTATAGGGCACATGCAGTATTAGGTGTTTTTGTTTTGTGGTGTTTTTCTGTAGCTAATTTTGTTATTATGCTTTAAGCTATGTTGCTTATCATTCAGAAATTTAGACTTATTTTTACTTTTGTCAGGTTTAAGCCATTTTTTCCATTCCAAACCTTGCAAGGATTTGAAGAAGATGAAGAAGAGCATATCCATATACAACAATGGGCACTTACTGAAGGTCGCCTTAAAGTTACGTTGTTAGAATGTAGCAGGTATGTTCTTTGTTTTTTTCATTACTACATTATGGGAAAGAAAGTGCAGTGAAGCACACTCAATCAATATTTGTGTGTGTTCTCACTTTGTATTAATTTATATTGTTCTGTAAGTTTTTTAATAGTAAATTTCATAAAATAGTTCTTTCCAGCTTGCAAAACATTCTAATGGTGGGGATGGGGTGTGTGCATGTGTATGTTTGTGTGAGATTTACTTCAGTGATTCCCAAACTTTTTAGATGCATGATGTTCTGTTGGGCATATTTCTGGTTTACTACCTATTAGAGAGATGTTCATATCATAGCAACATTTTTGAGAATTGTTTGTGGTAATTGGAAATAACTGGAAAGTTGCAAAACCAGGCTTGGAAACCCCTGTGGTTCTTCAGATTTTAGAGCTGGAAAGGACCTCAGAAATCATATTGCCCATCCTCCTCATTTTAGTTTGCCAGCCCCCCGTAGTCTAAGCTGTGTTCGTACTTTCCTTGAACTGTTTACTTCCCTCCTAAAACTATTACCAACATAACAACCATAATGAGCTTTTCAAACTGTAAACCTATTTGTCACTTTCCTAGCCTACTCTAAATTCTTTAAGGGCCTTCCCACTACTCTTAGGACCCAAATCCTTGCTATGGCTACATGCCACGCTTACCTCTCTAGCTTCTTTCTCGGTCCAGCCCCTCACTCAGTGCTTCAGCCACTTAGGCCTTCGTAAGGGAAGAAGCTGGCAAACTTTCTCTCCGAAGGGCCAGATAGTAAATGTTTCAGGCTTTATGAATCACATCATCTGCATTGCGGCTACTCAACTCTGTCTCCTAGTGTGAAGGCAATTGTAGATAGACAATAGGTAAATGAATGGGCATGGCTATGTGCCCATAAAACTTAGACAATATGAATTTCATAATTTTCCTGTGTCATGAAGTACTCTTCTTTTTATTTTTTTCAACTATTTAAAAATGTAAAAACTATCAGTAGCTGATGGGTCGTACGAAAACAAGCAGTGGGCTGGATTTGGACCATGGACCGCAGTTCACCATTCCCTACCTTCACTGTGTTAAAGTACCAAGCTCTTTGTGTTTATCACCCACTGTTCTCCAGGCCGAAGGCCCTATCCCATTTTCTGCTCCTTAAACCCAGCCTTCTGGTTTACCTCAAAAGCTACCTCCTTAACATGCCTCATCATCATTCCAAGTACAAGTATATTGTCCTTAGGCTTCATTTCTGCGACACTTGTTTGTACCACTTATTAGGTACTTATCATTTCTAGCTCATAATAAAAGTGCCGAAGTAGACAGGTTATATATTATACCTAATATATTTGTGTCTTTGCTAATAGGTTAATTTTGAGTATATTTATAATATGATAAATATTTTTTTAAGTCTTGGAGTGACTCAATATTGTGCACCATTATGTCAGAAAGTCTGGTTGAAAAGGAATTATTTTACCAAAGAAAGATTAAATGTACTATAAATTTTATAGAAGGTATTGTCCAGTAAAATGACATATAAAATAAAACATGGCTCTACACAAGTATAAATTTGACATGGCTAAGCTAATATGCTATGGTAAACATGAGTATTAAATATCTAATTATAATTTGGGCTTGTCATATTAATATTTAGAAGGATATTTTTCAGATGGCCTGTGCCTAAGGAAATCTTGAACTGATGCTTTCTTTCTTTCTTTCAGTGAATTTTTTTGTAGATTCACAGGTATCAGAATCATGCTGTTGAATTGCCTTTTCCAAAATAATCATAGCAACTTTTAAACTTTTGAAGGGCAGCTTTAGGCAAAATTTCTTGACTCTCCTCTTGTTAATTCCTATCCACCTACTCGTCCATTCATCCCCAAACCTGCAAAGGTAGCCTTGAGAGATTCATTGATTCGTTCCTTCAAACAGATATTTGTTTAATAGGATATTTATGATGTTAATAAAGAGGTACTTGTGCTAGGAATTTAAAAAACTAATTATTTTGCCTTAGTGTTGCTGGTGAGGCTATGTATTTGATTATATGTCTGTCTTTTCTAATTATCTGAAATCCAATCTTGAATCTCCCAGTTAAAAGCTTGGGGGTGAAGACATGATTTCATTTTTTAAAATTGGTTCTAACACTTTTGTCACATTTTTTAAAAACACAGTCATTCTGGACAGTTGCATTTTCTTTTGCATTGACTAAAGCTGATTTTTTAACCATGGATGAACTCAATTGTTGTATTTGTAGTACTGCCATTAAAAGACTAAATTATTTCACATTAGTGTTGTGAACACATTAAGATTACTATTTTTAAATTTATATAGTCCATCTTCTGTCGTAAAGGATTTGAGGTATTTTGAGGAAAATATATGCCCATATACAGTTAAAGAGAAGATAAATTAGATCAAAAACAACTATATAAAGAAAAGATCAGTTTTCTAGCAGCAAAGGAAACTTGATAGATTACTTAGCTTTTATTTTCTGATAAACTGTACATGGTCTTCAGTGGGAGAGAAATTCTGGTACCAAATTGGGATTTGTTATATACATCTTTATATAAAAGACCCTAAATGGTGTCATGGATGAATTTTCTTTTGTGTGTGTGTATGGCTGGTTTTATCTTCCAGTTACATAAGAAAACAAAGATTATGGTCAGTGAAGGCAAAGTTCATAAAGTTTTGTTGTGTGAGAGTTCCGTACCCTAAATAGTATATTTAGGATAGCCTGTCCTAAATACAGATGGAAGGAGATTCAAATTAAGGTCATTTCTTCACTGAGTCACACTGTTCTAAAGTCTGTGTTTTCTCAGCAGCTTTTGGTGTGTTGTTTTGCTTTCCTGGGTTCCAAAAATATCTCACTCAAAACATTTTTAAATGTTAACAAAAATACAGAAAGCCACAGCAGTTGATCTCCTACATCCTACTCTATTACCGAAAGTCTTCTTATTCCCCAATTGTCTGTTATCAACATGGACTCTTGGATTCCTATTTTTTTCCAATGGTTATAATTCTTTATTATCCTCAATTATTTTGTTGCCTAAATTGTCCCTGATTTGGCCACTAGGAACCCCTTCAAACTGACTCCTATATGCTTGGGATGTAACCTTGCCTTCCTTTTCTTTTTTTTTTTGAGGTCTTCATCCTTATCATAGGTTCACTAATGAACCTATAACAGGCTGTTCCAGGTTGATTTTGTACCTTCTCTGCCACAGTCCTAGCATCAGCTGCTTTTCTAAAGGGCCCTGGTTCCTTTTAGTAGAAAATGATACTAGAAATTAAGATCTGTGTTTTGGATGTGTCCATTGCTTCTTCATATATTTATAGGCCCCTCCAGTGTACAGTTAGGAAATACATGTATGTATAGGCATTTATACATATATACATACATACAACACATACATAATTTAGAAATCACAAGTTCACCCAATTCTTCCAATTCAAATCCATCTTCCTAGGGTTGTTCCTTGCCTTGGTTCTTTCCCCTTTCATAGTTTTATGTCCCTTGGACCCTGCCTCCCAATAACATCAGCTTTTTTAATCATTTGCTCAATCCTGTAATGCATCTCAGTTTCAGAATTGTCCATACAAGTACATAAAACATACTGACTAAAGGGAATTCAGGATTTATTTGCAGTTCCCTCCCGCTCTACCTAACACTGAGGGCATATGGTCAAGTACTACATTCATAAATTAGATTAATTTGTCCTCTGTGTGATTACATGACTCATCTGAATTATAGTTGGCTTTGTTTTACTTCATTTTCAGTGTCAGTCTCCCTACCACCCCTGCCTTTCCGTCCTTATTGAATTTTATTTTTGACTATGCACAGCATTAACATGCTTCCAAAACCCAAGACTGTACAAAATAAATACAGGCAGTTCTTACTCCCCAATGCACTGTGCTAACCAAAACCTTGCATATCAGAACAGTGCAAAGTTGGGACATGATACTGGTAAACAGTTGACACAAAGTAAAGTCTGCCTTGCCAAAAATCTTCTGGACCTTTACTGATTTTTTTTGGTCTGGTTAGTTTACTGTATATTCTCCATTTCTGTTGCTCTTCATTCCTTCCCATAATTCAAAATTGTCGTCTGGTATCCTTTCCCTTCAGCCTAAAGACCTTCCTTTAGCATTTCTTGTTATTTAGGTCTGCTGGCAACAAAATCAGTTTTTGTTTATCTGGAAATTTATTTTTCTTTTAGTTTTGAAGGATAGTTTTCCTGACGGAGAAGTCTAAGTTGACAAGTTATTTTCCACCAGCACTTTATTATGTTAATCCCGTATTCTGTTGGGAAGTGAACAGTTAGTCTCATTATTCCTCGTCCAGGTGTAGCATGTCATTATTCTGTAGCTGCTTTCCAAGTTCTGACTTTATCTCTGACTTTTGGCTCTTTGGCTATGCCTACAGGTGGTTTTCTTTGTCTTTTGTTTCTTTTTTAAATCTTCATATCCTCTTTTTTTTTTTACTTTTTTAATATGAAGAAAATTTTGTTTCTGAAAGGTTTCATACTATGTTAGAATTATATACATACTGGAAATTGTTTTTTACCTATTTGAAGGTGAGTCATTCTTTTAAACATGAATCTTGGGATGTAGAAATTAATAATGAAGTATCATTTTGATGACTAAATGCAACAGTTTTTTTCAAATTGTTGCAGTAAATAGGGTCAGCCCCTCTTCCCTAAGGTCGTCATCTGGCATATAGTACTGTTTCTTTTGTAATTATGCACCTCCACTGCCATTTCACAAAGCAGCACAACTGGTTCAATTCTCCTGGTGTTTGAATTGTAAAAAGAATTAAAACAAATTAAGTAGGAACCGAGCTGACATAAAACCAAAGCTCTGCTTTAAAATGTCAAACTCCGAAATGTTTTCCGTGTGATGTTGGCATGTTACATACTTACATATAATGCCCGCAACAAAGTGAACTGTGAAATGAACTGTGGTCAGAAGGTAAGCATTCAAAAACCTTACTGTATCTTTAAGTTTCCCCATTTGCTCCATTATGCTGTAGCTTGCCAGGCAGGCTTCTTGGGCATTTTATCTGTAGGTGGAGGTGGGACTCCTGATTTTAACCAAAACGTAGCTGCCTTTTTCCTTTTCCTGTCAAACTTCGTGAACTCATTGTCTCAGTTTATGCAGCCCAGACTCTTCGTTCATTACTTCTGTGATCCTGGGCAGATGACCCAACCAGTTTTCTGGTCTATAAACTAGGGTAATATTCCCTGTGTCTCAGAGTACTTGTGAGAATTGAGGGAGGTAATAAATGTAGAGCCACCGGGTGGGAAATGTCAGCTGCCCCTGCCGCTGCTGCTGTCACTGCCGCTGCTGCTGCTACTGTCACCGCTGCTACTGCTGCTGCCGCCGCCGCTGCTACCTCTGCTGCAGCCACTGCCACCCGACCATCCTGCAGCCTCCGACAGCAAAGGCAGTCTGTGCTGTGGCAAGCAGAGGAGTGTGGTGTCCAACACCTGTGCTTTAGGCTTCAATGTACTTGGGGCTAACAGACGAAAGCAAATGCATCGACAAGCCAGCTGTGCAGGGGTGTCTGATTTGCAATGAGACTTAGTAAGTAGAGTTGAGCCTTGAATAACCCAGGGCTTAGGCTGCACTTGAAATGCATGTGTAATTTCTGGTTCCCCAAACTAACCGCTGGTAGCCTGCATTGACCGAAGCCTTACCAATACCAAAGAGTCAGCACACATTTATGTGTGTGTTATATACTGTGTTCTTACAGCCAAGTGAGCTAGAGAAAATAAAATGGTTTTTCAAATTGTTACATCAGAGAATTTTTTGGAGACTTGCATTTATCAGAAAAAATTTGTGTAAAAGTAGACCCACAGTTCAGACATGTTGTTCAAGGTCGGCAGTACTGCGGGAATCAGTGTGAGGAGAGAGTGTTTTGGAGATGAAGCTGCTGTGGACGCCTCATGAATAGGAGTGTGTCCTCCAGTACAGGTACACAGATGAGTGGCAGGCTTTAGAGAATTAGAAAAAGAGCCAGTAAGATTAACCTGAGAATTTGTCAGGTATTTTCAGGGACCTTATCTGAATGAAGTGTAGCTGTGTATGTGAAAATTTAGAGCCAAATTTAAATTTGCTGGCAGAAGACAAGATTCTTTTAATCAGAGGGAAGTTGTTGAAAGTGTCTGAAGGTGACATTAAGAAACACTTGTTTTCAGAAGATTGCTATTTATAGAGTGGATTCACCAAGAAAGAGTGAAGCCCCAGAGACTAATTATTGTAGGTTAAAGGTAAGGAGGTAAGAGGAGATTAAGTGCTTGAAAGGCATGAATTAGTAGGAACAGGAAGGAAGGCACAAATGGTAAGTAGGACAAGGTTCTGTGAGTGACGGAGTATGTGGCTGGGTGTAGGTGGGGGAGGCAAAGGATGTTAAGGATTTGAGTCTAGGAGAATTGTGGTATCATTGCCTTTGGTCATCAAGTACTGATTATTTTTTATATATTGGAGGATAGAAAGGGTAAAACATAGCTTCTGCCTTTCAGGACTAAAGGAAGAAATAGAGGTGCTTGTTGCAGAGGGAGATGGATTTATTTGATTCATGTTTCTTAAGTAGTAGGGCATGGTTAGATTTCCCTGTAGAAGTGTTCTGGGAACTTGGGCTTTCAGAACTAGAGCAGAACTAGAGATTAAGTTTGGAAGTCTTTGTCATGGGCAGAGAGCTGAGTCCTGGGTGGGGATGGTTTCTGAGGGGGAGGAATATAGACAGGAGTATAATATACTGCCTCTTTTTTTATTAACCATCTAGTGGGTGTGAAGTATTATCTGTACCTCATTGTAGTTTTGATTTGCATTTCCCTGATGGCTAATGACATTGAGCATATTTTCATGTGCTTATTGGATCTTTGCATATCTTCTTTGGAGAAACGTCTGCTCATATCCTTTGTCCATTTTTAAATTGGATATACTAGACCCTCAGGGGATATATGATTTGCAAATATTCTCTCGCATTCTATGATGTCTTTTCAATTACCTGATGGTGTCCTTTGAAACACAAAGGTTGTATTGTCAGTGAAGTCCCATTTATCTGTTTTTTTTTTTTTTTCTTTTGGTACTTACGCTTTGGTATGTCCTGTCCTTAGAAACTGTTGCCTAATCCAAGGTCACAAAAGTTTGCTTTGATGTTCTCTTCTCTTAGATTTAGGTGTGTGACTCATTCATTGTGAATTAAGTTTTGTTAAATCTTACTTAATGTTTTTTAACAACATAGAAGAGTTGTTATGAAAAATATAGAATAACTTATGATCTCAGGGGAGGATTTTAAGAATTGTGCTTTCTTATTCCTAAATCCTGAGAGTGTGTATCTGTTAGGAGTTTGGGAACACTAGTTAGTTTTTAGCCTTTTCTGCGTGACAGTAAAGGCCCTAAGTAGTTTGCTCTTTTGAACAGATGGTGGCAGCAGAGCTTTGATGAATGAAAATTCTATCTAAACCTAGTATTTTATAAGTATGAATCTTCTAATGTTTTTGGCAACAGGTTGTTAAGCACTAAGATTAAATTTCCTTTTAATAAAACCACAATGAGATATCACCTCACACCAGTAAGGATCACCACCATCCAAAAGGCAAACAACAACAAATGTTGGCGAGGTTGTGGAGAAAGGGGAACCCTCCTTCCTATACTGCTGGTGGGAATGTAAATTAGTTCAACCATTGTGGAAATCAATATGGAGGTTCCTCAAAAAATTCAAAATAGAAATACTATTTGACCCAGGAATTCCACTCCTAGGAATTTACCTTAAGAATGCAGCAACCCAGTTTGAAAAAGACAGATGCACCCCTATGTTTATCGCAGCACTATTTACAATAGCCAAGAAATGGAAGCAACCTAAGTGTCCATCAGTAGATGAATGGATAAAGAAGAGGTGGTACATATACACACTGGAATATTATTCAGCCATAAGAAGAAAACAAATCCGACCATTTGCAACAACATGGATGGAGCTAGAGGGTATTATGCTCAGTGAAATAAGCCAGGCGGAGAAAGATAAGTATCAAATGATTTCACTCATCTGTGGAGTATAAGAACAAAGAAAAAACTGAAGGAACAAAACAGCAGCAGACTCACAGAACCCAAGAATGGACTAACAGTTACCAAGGGGAAAAGGACTGGAGAGGATGGGTGGAAAGGGAGGGATAAGGTTGGGGGGAAAGAAACGGGGCATTATGATTAGCATGTATAATGTGGGGGAGGGGGCACGGGGAGGGCTGTGCAACACAGAGAAGACAAGTAGTGATTCTACAGCACCTTACTACGCTGATGGACAGTGACTGCAATGGGGTATGTGGGGGGAACTTAGTGATGGGGGAGTCTAGTAAACATAATGTTCCTGATGTAATTGTAGACTAATGATACCAAAATAAAAAGAAAATTTCCTTTTGACATTAAAAATTATTTAAGCTTGAGGATTTTTCTTACCGTCAGTTTATTCAGGATTTTCAGTTTGTGAGATATGGACATGATTTGCTTGAGGTCTCCAACCTTAGGGCATAATTTTCTCATATTAGTCTAATATGGTTTATCTACTTTTCTTTCATTATCTCACTCCTACACCCATAATCTTCCCATAGAGATAATAGAGTAGCAGTCAAAAATGTTGATTAATATTAAAGCTATTCCTAAGCTTACCCCTCCTAAATAAAACATACTGGCAGACTTGTGTTTCAATTTAGAAGATAGGTAATATAAAAGTTGGACATGTGGGCAACATTTTTTCCCTTCAGTGATATAACTGCTTTATATCATCTTAAGATGGCATCTGAAGTTTCCTTTTCAGTTAAACAGCAAAATAAGGTGATGCAGTTATTCCTTGACAATCGTTTTCAGACAGTAGAAATAACAGATATTGAGCACTTACCGTTTGCTAGGTACTGTGCTAAGTGACGTGTATGTATTGTCTTTTCACAACAGCTCTAAGAGGTAAGTACTATTTTTGCTGTGAATTTTCCAAAGGAAGAGATAGGTTTAGAGAAGTTAAATAATTTGCCTAAAGTCACATTAGTAGATGAGAAGTGTGTGTGTATTCATAAGCAACTGTCTTGTACTATTTTATGTTCATGTGCTTTTTTTTTTTTTAGATAATTTTTATTGAAGGGTAGTTGACGCACAGTATTACATTACATTAGTTTCAAGTGTACAACACAGTGATAAAACATTTATATACATAATTCTAGGTTACAGCTATCACCCTACCAAGCTGTTACAATATCTTGACTATATTCCTTATGCTATACATTACATCCCGGTTACTTATTTATTTTACCATTGGAAGTCTGTCCTTTTTTTTTTTTGTGAGGGCATCTCACATATTTATTGATCAAATGGTTGTTAACAACAATAAAATTCTGTATAGGGGAGTCAATGCTCAATGCACAATCATTAATCCACCCCAAGCCTAATTTTTGTCAGTCTCCAATCTTCTGAGGCATAACAAACAAGTTCTTACATGGAGAACGAATTCTTACATAATGAATAAGTTACATAGTGAACAGTAGTACAAGGGCAGTCATCACAGAAACTTTCGGTTTTGCTCATGCATTATGAACTATAAACAGTCAGTTCAAATATGAATACTCATTTGGTTTTTATACTTGATTTATATGTGGATACCATATTTCTCTCTTTATTATTATTATTTTTAATAAAATGCTGAAGTGGTAGGTAGATACAAGATAAAGGTAGAAAACATAGTTTAGTGTTGTAAGAGAGCAAATGTAGATGATCAGGTGTGTGTCTGTAGACTATGTGTTAATCCAAGCTAGACAAGGGCAATAAAACATCTACGTATGCAGAAGATTTCTCTCAGAACGGGGGGGTGAGGTTCTAAGCCTCACCTCTGCTGATCCCCAGTTTCTCACCTGATGACCCCCCTGCGACTGTGCCTGTCTTAGGTTGTTCCTCCCTTGAGGAATCTTACCCGTCTCTGGCTAACCAGTCATCTTCCGGGGCCATACAGGGAAATGTAAAGTTGGTAAGTGAGAGAGAAGCCTTATTGTTTGAAATGGTTAGCTTTTTATTTCTTTGCATATTTATGCCCTGTAGCTTCTATGCCCATCATGTGCTTTTTATAGTGTATCACTCTGCAGCTTATTTTTTAAATTCAGTAGTCTGATTTGAAGCTCTAGCTCTTGATACTATACTATGTATGGATATCTGATCAATTTGTTTAACTTATGAATAGGTATTACTTTTATTTGATTTAGCTGCTGAAAAATAGCTTGTTCTTGAACTTCACGTAATTTTAGCTTTACTTCACTTTTCCACTAGAGGGTGTACCAAGTGTTTAATTTTTTTTTTCTGTTACCAAAATTATAATAGTAATGTAAAAATTTACTACTTCTTGGTATAATGACCAGAAAGAAAAATTTAGTGCATATAACTGATGTAATAGTCTCCTTGTTTTGTTTTTATACTGCAGGTTACTCATTTTTGGATCCTATGACAGAGAGGCAACTATTCATTGTACACTTGAGTTGAGCAGTGGTGTTTGGGAAGAAAAACAGCGAAGTTCTATTAAGACGGTAAAATGGATTTGCAGTTTTATATCTATATAATGTTTTTATTCTATAAGCATGTTTTTATTAATACTTCTATATTCCTAGAGTTATTTTTGGCCGTGTGCAAATAATTACCAACAGCTCTTCATTGTCTTGTTGCAGTACAACATTAATAATTAAATGAATCACATAAAACTATAGTATTCAGATGGCTTGCTTGCATGAGAAACCTAGTCTGACTAGTCCTTCCAGAACTTTAACATTATTTCTGTTGCGGAGTCAGAATGAAATAATACTAAACACCTTAGAAAGTATTTAAATTGAGAGCATTCATTCATTCAACAGATATTTTATGGGCATTTACTTTGTACTAGGCACTGTGTTAGATGCTGGGGAAACTTCAAAGACAAGAAAAGACTGTGTTTGTGGTGCTAACGTGGGATAGAAGTTAGGTGTGAGGGATAGAAGGCGGGGGAGGTGAACTACACGTTACAGGATGGAGGTTGGACATACATAGCAGTGAGTGAGGAAATCAAAGAAGTGAATGAAGTAATTTCCAGAGATTGACAGGTGCTATGAAGAAACAAGGTTATGATGAGGAAGTTACAAGTTATAGCAAAGGAGACTTTAGTTCTGGTGATCATAGGGAAAGCCCCTAAAGAGAGGACACTGGAGCAGGCTTGTCAGCTTGTGATGCTGGAGCAGGATGCCCAGTTAAATTTGAATTTCCGATAAGCAGTGAATAATTTTTTTAGTATAAGTAATGTCCCCTGTTTTTATTTGCTAAATCTGATACCTTATACTGGACATGACATTTGCATCATGAAGATGAGTGAACCATGTGGAGAGTTTGGGGACTTGATGGTATGGAAGGCATTTCATGCAAAGAGAACAGCAGATGTGTGAAGGCAAGTGAGAGGAATGCACTTGGTGTGTTTGAGGAACAGCAAGAAAGCTAATGTCACAGGAGCATGATAAAGGTCAAGTGTCATGCTTAATCTTGTATGGCATGATAAGGAGTTTGAATTTTATTATTTGTGGTCGGAGAGCTTTAAGGTGAAGAGTGACATGATCTTGTGAACATTTTGTAAAAAATTTTCTGCCTGTATAGAAAAAGGATTATAGGAGGACAAAAGTAAACCTAAAGACAGATGAGTGAGGAGGCATTTAGGAGAAGGTTGATTACTTTACCTAGGTGGTGTATAGGGAAATGGAAAACCAAGAATGGATTTGGGATATACTTTTGATATTAAAGGACATAGAATTCTGGTTTCTTGTTTTGATATGTCTCAAAAGAGACTCATCTAAATTGCAAGACTTTGGGAAAAAAACATAAAGACTTTTAAAATATTTTAAATGCTACATTTAAAAATAAAACCAGTGCTTCTCTCAATGTTTTAACTGGACTTGCTGAGTTCTTTGGGTTCTTAAGTGAATAAAAATGGTCAGTTGTTATTGTTTCCATAGTTGAGATTTTCTGAATATTATGCATAGCAGTTTTAATAGCAATTAGTACATGCTTCTTGGAATTTGCATTAATCTATTGCATTAAAGATCTAGATCATGTATCAAAATGTTGTCAACAGGGTTTCTTTATTAAACCTATGCAGTTTCACAATGGAAACAGGATCTCAGAATTTTATGGCTGAAATAGAAAAAAAGGCCTATGCCCCAAAGGAACATACAACCTTTTGTTTTTATTTAAAAAAAATTATTTCATTTACTAAGCATATACTGAAATATTATAGGTTTGATAATAATAAATAAAATTCCAAGAGTGCTTCCTAGAACTTTCCAAACCTCTCTGGAGTTACTTCTGCTCTTTTAAAGATAAGATCTACATAGCATGTTACTAGTGTTTTGAAGGAATAAATTATAGTTGTATGTATTCTTTTAAAATGTATTTAATAGCTTAGGTATTTAGCTGTTTCTGTCACATATAACTCTTGGTGGCAGTATAGCCGATCTTGTGATTATTATTTATAGCCAGTATTTAAGAAAACCATTTCTCTAATATGTCTTCATAATACTGATAAATAGGTACTTTCAAAATCGACTACCCAGCTGTTCTATAGTAGTAGTAATATGCGGTACTTACACGACAGTGCAGGGGAAGTAGTAGTAACATGCTTTTTGGTATTTCTAGAACAGCCTGTTTTTCTCTGTAGCATTTTTTAAATAGTCACAATTCTCACTTTTAAAAGTATATTCATTAACATATCACCATGCTCTTGAAGAACATGACTTTTAATGGTTATGTGGTATTTTTATGGATGTTTCTTTGACTTCTAAATTCTTTTGAATTTCTTTATGTAATAACTGTTGTGACTGTCATTGCGTAAAAACTGAGCAGTGTGAAACTCTTCAAATAGAGTAATTTTGATCAGAGTGGGAAAATAAGGAGAAGTAAAGCTGAAGAGGGAAGATGGGTTGAACCCAGAGAGTCTGAATTTATGAAAGTAGTAAGGAGCTATTGAAGATTTTGAGCATGGGAATAAAATGTCAAAATAATGGTTTTTAGAAAGAAAGACCCCCGCTTTCTTTGTTGGTTGTTTGTGCCCTTTCTTTTAAGTTAAGCCTCAAGCAATTTGAAACAACTTCTCAGGGGAAGAAAATAAGAAGTTTTATAGTTCTGAAAAACATAAATACATGAAAAAGCATTGTTTTGTCTGGTTATGAAATGTTCATAACTAGCCATTGCTATTGGCATTTTCAGTTTCCTTTATTATATTTGCAAAGATATGAGGTTAGACAGCTTTAATATTTTATAGTAAAGGTTAGTAAGACTTTAATCTTGAGTTATAATTTTAGATATTAGCATTTGTCATAGGTAGTTTTGAAGAAAGAATTCTGCATTACTAATTACATCTGGTGTCAAAAATGTCAGCAGCAGTGAAGTGTCTCCAGACATTGAATTAAGCGTGTCTGAAATAACTCTAGGGAAGAGAATAAGAATGTTTTTCAAGACTACATAAAATATTGCAGAATAGGATTTGATAATTTGGGATATATTGCAAATTTGGATAGAAAAGGCATCATTAAAAAATGAGTATGCTAAAATATTTGATGAGTTTAGAAGCCATCTGTATAAATATAACCCAGCCTTAAATCTGTTTTTTAAATGCTGAAATTCATTCAGTGAAGTTATCCACTAATTTCAATGATTATGCAGAATGAACTTTATTCCTTCCATATTTTAAATGTGCCTTTGAGTAATAGCATGTACCATATCATGCTGTTAATAGGGGAAGATCAATAATAGAAAACTTTAGATTTGTAAT
Organism: Manis pentadactyla; assembly: GCF_030020395.1. Lineage (NCBI taxonomy): Eukaryota > Metazoa > Chordata > Mammalia > Pholidota > Manidae > Manis > Manis pentadactyla. The sequence goes on along the minus strand of NC_080026.1, from coordinate 127,688,427 downwards.
ATTTACACAAACGTTGGGGGATGGGCATGGAATAATTATAATGCTTAACTGCAAGTATTAGCAAAATCTAACGAATAAGACTTAACTTGCCTCGTCGACAAGCCCTTGTGTGTCTCAGTATGGCAGCTCAACAATACTGTAATCAAGTAGCCTGGCTTTCTGTTTGCTTTCTCCTCCACATCCTTAGAGTGGGGTTTTTGTCCTTACAGTTGAAAGATGTCTATGCACCCTTAGTATCCACCTCTCAATAAAAAGGGTGAGGTCTGCGACATGCCAAAGACACATGTCAGCCAAGTTTTGTCCTTTTTGAATGCTTTCCTGTAATCTCCTCCCAGGGACCTCCACTTAAGATCTCATTAGCTAGAAGTGAGTCACATGGTCCCCCAATAGCTAGGCAGTATGGGGAATCATTTTAGTTTTTCAGACTCTAGAGAAGTAAAAGGCAAGGGAAAAGAGTTATGAATGCCTTTTAGGCAGCCAGTCCCAAGAAAAAATTCAAGTCTATTTGATGACTTTTTATTTTTAGGGGGAGTTTTCTTAAATTGGGATATAAGGGAATAATTGAAAAGAATAATTTAACAAATAGCCTGTGTAGAGCCTACTTTCTACTTTATTAAAGATCCAAGGAACTTTGGAGCAAAATCAGACATTCAGATCAGTGCTTGCTTATTAGCTTATTTGCTATTAGCTTATTTGCAGAATAAAAGAGCTCATAGGAGAAATTGGGTACTTGTGGTGGTGGTCTTTAAAAATAAGAAATAAGGAAAGATTCCTCATGAGAATCTCATGAAATATGATAGCTGAGGTGCAAATAAATAAGGTATTAGGCTTAAACAAAAACTAGGGAAACGTCTGGAAGAGATGACAGAGTCAGCACTAAAACTATGTTAATCTACACCAACAGAGATAAGACAGTCTGTGATTTATTTCAGCCTGTTGCAGTATGCAGCTATGTGATGATTTGCTTCCCCTTCACTAAGGAACACATTTACGGAGTTTTCAGAGTTAAAAAAAGTTTCAGGTCATGATATTTCAGTAGGAAACTATGAAAACAATGATATATCCCTGGAATTTATAGTGCTTATCAAATAAAATTCACAATGAAATTAATCTGACATATTAAGCCTACTAAAGTGCACGTAATCATTATTATGTACATTGTAAAGCAAACAGACCACATAAGTGTCACATAAACACATGGTTTTAAAGAGAGCTTCGGAGTTTCAGTCTCCCACAGTAGGAGTCTCCTCCCCACTGACCACCCACGGCTGTAACTTTCCTGACACAAAATAGGTTATCAGTAAGTGACCCTCTCTTTGCCTATTTGAATTATCCTGCCTGTGCCATCCATGTCTTTTCTTCTATCATTTATCCATACATTGGCTACTCCACGTTTACTCTTTGTGCAACGTGGAGTGCTGAGGTTATTTGGGAGAAGAGGAGGCACCAGGAAAATGAACTGTGGCACCTCTGAACCGGGGAGTTCTGGGATAGAGCAAAAGTTAGTGGGGCCAGTTGGCACCCAGCTGTTTTGTCAAGTCCTCTCCCTGTTTTCTATTCTGAACAGAAGGATGAAAGGAGTTTTAATTTTAAAAACAAGCTTTTTAATGTACATTTTCTGTTGCTGACCCTACTCCTTCGCCTTCCAGCCTACCACACTCTGCATTCAGACATTTGATAGCAGTTGTCCTTCTAAAGAGATAAGTCTTTTCTTCTGAAATTTGAGATAGAAGGTTAAAAATCCAAGTAACTGTTAAGTCAGTGCATTGGCATAAATATGTCACTATTAGAGGAAGTAAGAGGAAGCATTCTGTTTTGAAATGGAGAAGGCATTAGAAAAGAATCTTCTGGGACCCTGGATATATAGTAGATGGGCAGGAGAAATGCTGAAACAGTCATGTGTTCAGTATAAATAGAAGCAGAAGCACATCATGTCTTATGTAGCCTAATATGCAGGTACCAGAAGGAACTGGTTAAAGGAATAAGGAATCATGGTATTTCAGATTTTCCTGGAAAATAAGAAGTAATAAATCCCTGAAGAGCTTTCAGCTAACAGTTGGGAAGAATCCATAAATGATAATTTGGAACTCTTAATCAGAATGAGTATATTCCTTCCAGAGTTACATGGTGTCAGCTGGCAACTTGGAATCGGCAGCTACTAGGAGAAGAGCTTTCAGTAGGGTCAGCCATACTCACAATTATGAGGTCAGAAAAATTCATCTTCTGTATTCTGAACTTTATCCTTCTGTTTGACTTAAATGGGACTTTTCCTTCTCTCACTGCTGCTTCCCAATTGAAATCTCCTTTTTGGAAAGGATTTGGTTCTGAAAGATAATTTTTATCAGTTGCCCTTCAATTTTCTTTTTAAACATACTCTTACAATTAAAAAGACAGTTGAGGAAATGATGGCTATTCTCTAAGAACTACTGTCAGTGTAGGAAAAGAGACATACAAACCAAGTATGTAACATTACGTAATGCTTTCGAGTCTACAAAGTACTTTTCCCATATACAAAGAGCCAGTCTTTTGCATATAGAATCTATAATTACTCCATTAAATTCCACTACCTCTAACAAAAACTGGTCTATGAATGGTATTTTAATAATTAAGAGACAGTTTGGGAGTAATAAGAGTGGAATCATTTTAGAGCAGAGGCAAGGAGTGCTCTGAAATTGTGGGGAGATGAAATTTGAATGGAAGGGCTTGGTTTATATTAAGATCACCCATGTTCAGTTGCCCAACACAGACCTGGTTCAGAGGCAATCCATCTTACTATAGAGCCTAGTGAACTTTCTTGTACTTTTAGAGTAAAGATTAGAGCAACTGAATATAGGAAACACTTGGTAGAAGGAGGGTAGTCAGTTGGAAAAAAATATAGTATATAAGGAAATTGTTCACGTCTAGTGTGGCAATGCTAACCAAGCATATGGAGGAAATGGAAATAGTATAAATGTACTTTCAACTTTCAGAAGGCTTTTGATGAAGGTCATACCAAACATTCCCAAATCATCTAATTACTAGAATATTTTGTCACAGATAGGGTATGAGAAACTGGGTAAAGATGACCAGGTGTAATATCCTGGATGACTTTGTCCAGGACTTTGATCTGTTTCCATGAATAATCTAAAAGCAGCACTACCCAGTAGAAGTAAAATGTACACCACTTAGGTAATTGTAAATTTTATGGTAGCCATGTTTTGAAGAGTAAAAATACACAAATGAACTTAATTTTATAATGTTTTATTTGACCCATATACCCAAAACTGTCATTTCAACATGTAATCAACATAAAAATTCAGGAGTTTTTGGTTTTAAACCACATAAAGTCTTTGAAATCTGGTGCATATTTTACAGTTACAGCATCACAAGTCATGCAGCCACATTAGAAGTACTCAGCAGCCACAGGTGGCTGGTAGGTACTGTATACAGTACAGTCCTAGAAGAAGGAATATACAATACTCAGATTTGCACACAGTACTAATCTTTTCTAAGTTGTGCCAAGTTAAGAGGAACAAAATAAAGAGCTCTCAGGAAAGTACATAAAAAAGAATTCCAAACTATACTTAAAACAATACGAGATGTAGGATCCTTAAAGAAATAGACAATATGTCATTGTGACTGCAAAACAAGAAATTCAGCTTTTCATGAGAGTGGATGTCACAAAAAGAATACACTTACTTAAAAACCATGAAATCCTCACAGAGAAACTTCACTATTTGTGCATTTCTAGTTTCTATAATATAAGAAGTTTATAACAGCTGGATAAGATAGAAACTAAAACTAACATGGAAGTGAGATAGCCATATAAAGATAAATGGATGGGAAAAAATAAAGTGTTCTTCAGCTGAAAAGACAAAGGTGGGTGAATGATTAATGGAAGCATATAAATACAAAAAGTAAACAATAGGATGGTCAACAAATGCACTGAGCAAGGAACTAAGTCTGTGAGGCTGTGAACATAAATCTTATGTCCCTGACAATAATGTGATAAATGCTGAAAGAGGGATATTAAAAGGTTTTTAATGGTAATGCCGCACACTGCATACTTGGTGCTAGACTCTGCAGGGGCACATGTATGCTAAATTCTTTTCATTCTCTGTCTCCTACACTTGGTAGAATTCCTGGCATGTTACAATCGTTCAATGTCCTGGGAGGAGTAGGGAGTATAAGTGATGGTTTTGAAATACAAATCTGATCCTATCAATTGCATCCTTAAATCTCTCAATGGTTTCTTATAGTTCTTAAAATAAGGACAGATTCCTTGATGTGGCCTCCAAAGCCATCTCTGGCCTGGCCTCTGTCTGTTTCTCAAGCCCTAATACCTTCCCATCCTACTTCAGGCTGGCCGTCTTTTAGTCCTTCACACTTGCCATACTGTGTTCACTATACAACCTTGTCTGTGTGTACTCTTCCGCAGCACATTTCTCCCCATGCATACCTGTACCTGTCACCATTCTTCACATCTCTGCTCCTGCCAGACCTTAGCTTATTTGCTCTCAGATACATTCTTGGGCCCTTCCCCTGCACTATGTCATGAGAGCCTGACCTTTGCTGGCTGGATTTCCAAGACTCTGTGTCAGCTGACTTGTAGCTGGGTTTGACCAGTGTGACACTCTGGTGGGAAATGGAAGTGGACTGGGGAAACCAGGGTATTCTTCCTCTTCTCTGCTTTAGACAACATGTGTGGCAGCTAGCATTTCCCCTCCTTGGCTCCATGCTACTCACAGGACAGGCCCACTCTGCTTCCAACTTAGGCTTGATGCTCCAGCCCCTGGCTTCTAGGAAAGCCACTTCTTCCCTCTGTCCTTCAGCCTGAGGTTGGTGGTAACTTCTGACTGTTGCTAATATCTGGGTTGCTTTACTGTCTCCTGTCTGGTTCTCAGTCCATCCATCACTGAGTAGCCATTCCCCCGTTTTAAAAGTCCCTGTGTTTCAAATACTTAGGCATTTTCTGTTCTTTATCAGACCCTTACTGATATACCAACCAATCATCATTCTTTGGGGAAACCTTCTGTAATGAGCATGAAACTCCTTGGAAATATTTATCACAGTTGGGAATTCACATTTGTATTTGCATCATCATTTGCTGGGTATTATCTCCACCCCTACCTTCCTTTACAATAGCAGATACCATGGATGTTTTTGCCCACAACATCCTTTGCATTTAGTGGATATTCAGTAGATGTTTCTGGGAAGACTGAACCTGGCTGTCTGGCCATGAACCTTCATTTACCTTCAGTCCTTTTTTCTTCCAGACTTGCAGGTTGCAGTGTACTTAATCACATGCCCATCTCTTTTCTTCCTTCAGGGCTATCTCTGATGTATATTTTAACCAAATAAAAATGTTTAGGTTGAAGGGGTCCACAAAATGAGATTTACTGCTCAATACTCCTGTAAAAAGCCAGGTTTGAATGGTACATAGTGGTATAATGGCCTTATTAAAAACACCAAAAGAACTTCTTAGTCTATTTTACATAGTTCAGTATTCCTAACTAAAATGACTGATCTAAAATTTTGCTTGTGTCACTTTCCTTTTAGTTTTGGAAAATTTTAGAAGTCTTGCTGAATGCTATCTGTCAAGATCTATCCATGAATTGTTGAATGTAGATGCAAAGAATCTAAAAGAGCTCCCTAAAGACCTGTGTTTTCCAGTAAAAACATCTGAGGCAGATAAATTTATAAATACATTAGGCTAGATGCTTCAGAGTTGGCATTCAGGTGTGTTTGTTTAAGGCCAGATGCCTTGCAGATAATATTTTGGTGCTCCTGTTTAACCATTTGCCATTTGCAGTCCTAACCTTATCAAAAGGAAGAAAAACATTAAAGCTTTTTTGAAAATGTCAGTTTTTATGAAAGCTCTGGCTTTGTTAAATTTGATAATATTTGCAAATACAGTAGGGACTCAATGGAATTTTAACCATAAACAATGTTCCATAATTTGGCTTCTTAAGCTAAATAACTGAGTTTTAGTAGTAAATCCTGTGTGGCATTTCAACTCTTAAAGTTCATCTTCATTAAAAATAAGGGATGCAGCTCTGTGTCTCACATTTTCTAGGTGCGATTAATGATTGTGAAATACTGTGAAAAGAGCAGGACCCTAGGTTAGAACATAGAAACATCAGCTTTCCAAATCAAATCAGTGTAAGGCACTGTGCTCGTGAGAAAGAGGAAACTGAGTATGAAGTGTAAGGCAATGAGAGGATGGTCCTTTCTTTCAAAGAAGATAAACAGTGAGAAAATTAGTTCAACAGTATGATGAGCATCAGTCTATTGGCATATGAATGTTCTACGAGAGTTTCAGAATAAAGTACTGTGAGGGTCTATTGAAAGTAAGATCACAGTCTTTTTGGAAAACTGGGAAAGGATATGTTAAGGAGGTAACATTTGAACCAAGCCTCAGAGTATATGCAGGATTTTAAGATGATAGGGAGGGCATTTCCATGTGGAAGATACGGGGTAAACCCAAATAAAGAGTGAGAAATGTTTGAGTATGTTTAGCATAAGTGAGTTGTCCAGGTTGGCTCAAGGATATGGTAGTGTAGGAAGACTAAGCATAACAAGAATAAAAGTGTTGGGCCATGTAATAAAAATGCTTTAAATACAGGCCTAAGAAGCGTGGCTGTTACTATCCAAAACAGTACGAGAATGAAAGTGATCTCATCAGAAATCTTACTTTAGGCAAACTTGGCTCTGAATTTGAGTCACTTACTGGCAGCATGATCTTACTCAAGATCCTATCTCATCCACAAGTATTTTATTCCTCTATAAAATGGGACTAATAGTGCTTCACATGGTTCTTTAAAGGATAAATTAGATTCTGTATATTAAAATGTCTAGCACAGTACCCAGCATATAATAGGTAGTATTATGTTTACTAAATCTGGCAGCAAATAGGTAAAGACAAGGAAGATTTGACAAGAAAAAGACTTGAAACAGTAGAGATGAAGGGTAAAGAAAGTCTGAACTATAGTGGTGTCACTGAAAATGGAAAATGGAAGCACTGTGGCTTGGATAGCACTGGAAGTGGAGAGGTTTTGGAGAGAGAGAGAGAAAGCCAGAAAGACCAGAGCCGTGAGGCGGGGGGAGGAAGAAGAGAGAGATCTCATTCCAGACAGGTTGGGCTTGAGGTATAGTGATTATCAAAGGTCAGGCAAGAGATGGAATTTTTTCCATGTGCTGCTTTGATCTACTCTTTTTGTTTTTGCTTTTATATTTGCAGTGCTGTTATTTAAAGTTTTAATATCTTACCTGATAAGTTGAACACTTTATTGGGGTATATGCTCTGTTTTCTAGGTCTCTTTCTTCAAATAGGATAGAGAAGCAGAATGTTGTCACGAAAAAGTAGTCAGAATAATTTTTTTTTAAAAGAAGCCTCTGAGAAAGTTTCTGTGATGACTACCCTTGCACTGTTCACCATGTAAGAACTTATTCACTATGTAAGAATTTGTTCACCATGTAAGAACTTGTTCGTTATGCTTCAGAAGATTGGAGACTGTTGAGAATTAGGCTTGGGGTTGATTAATTATTGTGCATTGAGTCCCCTGTACAGAATTTTATTGTTGTTAACAACCATTTGATCAATAAATATGAGAGATGCCCTCTCAAAAAAAAAAAAAAAGCTCCTGAGAACAAGTTAGGGAAATATGTTTAGTAAAACTTAAGCATTGGTTTTGGATTCTGTTTCTCAGGACTCTAAGTAAAACTGACTCACTCCATCCTTACTTTGTCGTGAACTGGAACATCCTACTCAAGGCAAAGTAGCACCTTCTCATAGAAACCCACTTAGTTCATTCTCTGAGCCATATATTCAGTGGCAGGATGCAGAACAAGGAAGTACACAATTCAGGGAAAGTGCTAGAGAAGTGTTATCAGAAATCCTGGAATAAGATAGAACTACCTGTCCCCACACATTCAAGTCCAGTGGTACTTAGGAGCACAAAGATAATGAGCAATTTCTTTGTGCCAGTCATGATTTTAGGACTTTATATGCTTTAACCATTTAATTCTCCTAACAACCCCATGAGAAGAGGCACTGTTAGCATCTCCATTTCATAGATGAGGAAACTGAGGCACAAAGAGGGAAAGTAACTTAACCTAATTTATCCAGCCTGCAGGTGGTAAAGAGAGTCTACATATCCAGGCAGTGTGACTGCAGAGCTGGTGTTCTTAATTACTATATCATTGCCACCACTGGTGGGTTCAATCCAAAGTTCTTCCACTCTCGTTCTCTGCCTATAAGCCAGTTACTTCATAATTTCTAAAACAGAGATAACATAACAGCATAAGAGGTAAGTGTCTGTAAAACACTTCCCACAGTATCTGGCACCTAATAACTCTAATGGTAACTATTACTGTTGAAGTTGACCTAGGTGCCACCCCCTTTGCTCCTAGGCTTTCAGTGCTATCTGGTATTTTGCATTTCCTTATAAATCCCCTGTTCCCCAAACCCTTTTAAATCCATGCTGTGACACGGGTGAGGACGACAGGGGAGTAGCTTCTTCAGCCATGGGATGTTGTTGTTTTTTTTAAGACAGGAAGGCCAAATAGTGACTTTTAAGTACATGAGCAAGTATATTAAGGGCTATTATAAGAAGGATGGAGATCAGGTAGGTGTTGCCCATCTCATCTGAGGATAAAGCATGGACAAACATTTAAAGTGCAGGAACACTTAAGATAATTAAGAACTTCTTTGGAATAAAGAATGTTAATGTCATAGCACAGAAAAATTAATAACAGTTTCAGAACATTTAGGAAGTAGTTCATGGTACTAAACTACTTGAGATCTCTGGGTACTCACTTTTGCATTTTACTGTAAATGAAGTCCCATTCAGTTAAACTGAAGGTACTTTAAAATGAATAGGCCAAAAGTAAAACTAGCCTCAAAGTTTTATTATCTTCAGACAGACAAGTGGAAAGAGTGGCAACAACACAATTCATATGTCCTGTTAAATCAATCAATTTAGTATTTCTATAAGGTGTGTTTTTCCACATAAATATTGAACATGAATAGAGTTAAAAGTGGGCTTGAGGACAGCTGTGTTTCCCATTGTTGATTTACATTGATACTGGATTGTACTAGACAAATAGGTGGTTATATTTGAAAGCTGTTTATATATAAATAGTATGTTCTGTACTGGAAAAGATAAAAATGTTTTATTAATCACTGTAAATAAGACAACTTCTGGGTAATTCATTTTACTTCATTAAAGGTTATCAAGCAGTTCTTAGAATATAAACAGGTAGCTTATTTTCTAGATGAATGATGTGTGAATTCTCTTTTATAAATTGGTCAACACTAAGAATGTTATCAGAAGCCTAAGTATAGGAAACCAGTGCAAAGTAGATAATCATGCAGAGTTTTAATTTTTGTGATGATATAATTGTTTGTGAAATTTAAGGAATGTGCATATTTTAACAATAAAATCAGCAGTTGTTATAAGATAAAAATGGTGTATGTTTGGAAATTAGTGTGAGCTATATATTTTTTTGCCTATGTATTTTTTTTTAATTCAGAAAGCTATAAAGAAAACTGCAAAAGTCAACCCTAATTCCCCTAACCCAGGGAAACTACTGTTAACTTTTTAGAACTTTGTAGACATAAGCATATATACTATTCATAGGGTATTTTATGGTTTTTTACAGAGTAAAATGAGGTCATGTATTTTATAACCTGCCTTTTTTCCTACTTAACAATATACTAAGGCCATATTTTTATCTCCATATACATTTCATGGTTTTTATATCTGCATGATATTTTACTATGTAGCATAATTTATTTAACCAATCACATTAATGAACATTTAGACATTTTTCAATTTTTTGATGTAAAGAAATCTGTGTCAGTGTGTGTATATTCATGCTCATGTATTAAGTCCTGGTTGGCACAGTTTTTCTATAAAGGGCCAGAAAGTAAATATTTTAGACTTTATGGGCCAGTCTCTGTCACAACTGCTCAACTCTGCTGTTTTAACTCTAAAGCAGCCAGAGACAGTACATGAACAATTGAGCATCACTCTTTTCCAGTAAAACTTCTTTAAAAACAGCCCACAGAGGCGGAGCCAACATGGTGGCGTGAGTAGGACAGTGGGAATCTCCTCCCAAAAACATATATACTTTTGAAAATACAACAAACACAACTAGCCCTAAAAGAGAGACCAGAAGACGCAGGACAGTGGCCAGACTGCAGCTACACCAGCGAGAACCCAGCGACTGGTGAAAGGGGTGAGATACAAGCCCCGGCCCCGCGGGACCCGAGCACCCCTCCCCCCAGCTCCCGGCGGGAGAAGAATAGGCAGAGCGGGAGGGAGACGGAGCCCAGGACTGCCGAGCACCCAGCCCCAGCCATCCGGGCCAGAGCGCAGACACAGTACGTGTCCAGGGGGCCCTGGATACTGGGAGAACAGGGGGTAAGACCTCTGAGCGGGTGCCGAAGCTGATGCCCCTGTGACAAAGAAAAGCGGGGGCTTTTTGAAAGTCTTAAAGGGGCAGGGACTTAACAGCTTGACGGAAACAACCCAGGTCACAGTACAGCAGCTGGAAATTCCAGGGAAAACCGGGCGCACTAACCCCCTGGGCAACAGCTCTGAGACCCCTCACGGAGGCAAACAGTCAAGCAGCCCCCCCATCCATTACCCCACCGGGCGCTGCGAAAGCAGAGAAGCAGCCTGAGACAAATTCCGCCCACAGAAAGGGAAATTTCTCCCTTCCGGCCAGGCAAGACACAAAGACCCAGTCTACACGCAATTACCCAACACAAGCCACTAGAGGTCGCAGCTGTCCCAGTAAAGAAAGGCCAGTAGCAAGTGAAAATTTTGGCCCTCCCATCTGACAGTCAATAGCACCTCTCAACATGAAAAGGCAAAAAAATATGATCCAGACAAGACTAACCCAGACAGCTTCGGCATCTGCTACATCTTCCCCTGAGAAGGAATCTGGGGAGATAGATTTAGCCAGTCTTCCTGAAAAAGAATTCAAAACAAAAGTCATAACCATGCTGATGGACTTGCAGAGAAATATGCAAGAACTAAGGAAGGAGAATTCAGAAATAAAACAAGCTCTGGAAGGACTTCAAAACAGAATGGATGAGATGCAAGAGACCATTAATAGACTAGAAAACAGAGAACAGGAACGCAGAGAAGCTGATGCAGAGAGAGATAAAAGGATATCCAGGAATGAAAGAATTTTAAGAGAGCTGAGTGACCAAACGAAAAGGAACAATATAAGAATTATAGGTATCCCAGAAGAAGTAGAGAGAGAAAAGGGGATAGAAAATGTCTTTGAAGAAATAATTGCTGAAAATTTCCCCAAACTAGGGGAAGAAATGGCCTCTCAGACCACAGAGGTACACAGAACTCCCATGACAAGGGATCCAAGGAGGGCAACACCAAGACATATAATAATTAAAATGGCAAAGATCAAAGACAAGGACAAAGTATTACAGGCAGCCAGAGAGAAAAAAAAGGTTACCTACAAAGGAAAACCCATCAGGCTATCATCAGACTTCTCAACAGAAACCCTACAGGCCAGAAGAGAATGGCATGATATACTTAATGCAATGAAACAGAAGGGCCTCGAACCAAGACTACTGTATCCAGCACGAATATCATTTAAATATGAAGGAGGGATTAAACAATTCCCAGACAAGCAAAAGTTGAGGGAATTTGCCTACCACAAACCACCTCTACAGGGCATCCTACAGGGACTGCTCTAGACGGGAGCACTCCTAAAAAGAGCACACAACAAAACACCCAACATATGAAGAAGGGAGGAGGAGGAATAAGAAGGGAGAGAAATAAAGAATCATCAGATTGTGTTTATAATAGCTCAACAAGCGAGTTAAGTTAGACAGTAAGATAGTAAAGAAGCTAACCCTAAACCTTTGGTAACCACAAACTTAAAGCCTGCAATGGCAATAAATTCATACCTTTCAATAATCACCCTAAATGTAAATGGACTGAATGCACCAATCAAAAGACACAGAGTAATAGAATGGATAAAAAAGCAAGATCCATCCATATGCTGCTTACAAGAGACTCACCTCAAACCCAAAGACGCGCACAGACTTAAAGTCAAGGGATGGAAAAAGATATTTCAAGCAAACAACAGAGAGAAGAAAGCAGGTGTTGCAATTCTGGTATCAGACAAAACAGACTTCAAAATAAAGAAAGTAACAAAAGACAAAGAAGGACATTACATAATGATAAAGGGCTCAGTCCATCAAGAGGATATAACCATTATAAATATATATGCACCCAATACAGGAGCACCAACATACCTGAAACAAATATTAATAGAACTAAAGGAGGAAATAGAATGCAATGCATTCATTCTAGGAGACTTCAACACACCACTCACTCCAAAGGACAGATCCACCAGACAGAAAATAAGTAAGGACACAGAGGCACTGAACAACACACTAGAACAGATGGACCTAATAGACATCTACAGAACTCTACATCCAAAAGCAACAGGATACACATTCTTCTCAAGTGCACATGGAACATTCTCCAGAATAGACCACATACTAGGCCACAAAAAGAGCCTCAGTAAATTCCAAAAGATTGAAACCCTACCAACCAACTTTTCAGACCACAAAGGCATTAAACTAGAAATAAACTGTTCAAAGAAAGCAAAAAGGCTCACGAACACATGGAGGCTAAACAACACGCTCCTAAATAATCAGTGGATCAATGACCAAATCAAAATGGAGATCCAGCAATATATGGAAACAAATGACAACAACAACACTAAGCCCCAACTTCTGTGGGACACAGCAAAAGCAGTCTTAAGAGGAAAGTATATAGCAATCCAAGCATATTTAAAAAAGGAAGAGCAATCCCAAATGAACGGTCTAATGTCACAACTATCGAAATTGGAAAAAGAACAACAAATGAGGCCTAAGGTCAGCAGAAGGAGGGACATAATAAAGATCAGAGAAGAAATAAATAAAATTGAGAAGAATAAAACAATAGCAAAAATCAATGAAACCAAGAGCTGGTTCTTGGAGAAAATAAACAAAATAGATAAGCCTCTAGCCAGACTTATTAAGAGGAAAAGAGAGTCAACACAAATCAACAGTATCAGAAACGAGAAAGGAAAAATCACGACGGACCCCGCAGAAATACAAAGAATTATTAGAGACTACTATGAAAACCTATATGCTAACAAGCTGGGAAACCTAGGAGAAATGGACAACTTCCTAGAAAAATACAACCTTCCAAGACTGACCCAAAAAGAAACAGAAAATCTAAACAGACCAATTACCAGCAACGAAATTGAAGAGGTAATCAAAAAACTACCAAAGAACAAAACCCCCGGGCCAGATGGATTTACCTCGGAATTTTATCAGACATACAGGGAAGACATAATACCCATTCTCCTTAAAGTTTTCCGAGAAATAGAAGAGGAGGGGATACTCCCAAACTCATTCTATGAAGCTAACATCACCCTAATACCAAAACCAGGCAAAGACCCCACCAAAAAAGAAAACTACAGACCAATATCCCTGATGAACGTAGACGCAAAAATACTCAACAAAATTTTAGCAAACCGAATTCAAAAATACATCAAAACCATCGTACACCATGACCAAGTGGGATTCATCCCAGGGATGCAAGGATGGCACAACATTCGAAAGTCCATCAATATCATCCACCACATCAACAAAAAGAAAGACAAAAACCACAAGATCATCTCCATAGATGCTGAAAAAGCATTTGACAAAGTTCAACATCCATTCATGATAAAAACTCTCAGCAAAATGGGAATAGAGGGCAAGTACCTCAACATAATAAAGGCCATCTATGAAAAACCCACAGCCAACATTATATTGAACAGCGAGAAGCTGAAAGCATTTCCGCTGAGATCGGGAACTAGACAGGGATGCCCACTCTCCCCACTGTTGTTTAACATAGTACTGGAGGTCTTAGCCACGGCAATCAGACAAAACAAAAAAATACAAGGAATCCAGATTGGCAAAGAAGAAGTTAAACTGTCACTATTTGCAGATGACATGACACTGTACATAAAAAACCCTAAAGACTCCACCCCAGAACTACTAGAACTGATATCGGAATACAGCAATGTTGCAGGATACAAAATCAACACACAGAAATCTGTGGCATTCCTATATACCAACAATGAACCAACAGAAAGAGAAATCAGGAAAACAACTCCATTCACAATTGCATCAAAAAAAATAAAATACCTAGGAATAAACCTAACCAAAGAAGTGAAAGACTTATATTCTGAGAACTACAAGTCACTCTTAAAAGAAATTAAAGGGGACACTAACAGATGGAAACGCATCCCATGCTCATGGCTAGGAAGAATTAATATCGTCAAAATGGCCATCCTGCCCAAAGCAATATACAGATTTGATGCAATCCCTATGAAACTACCAGCAACATTCTTCAATGAACTGGAACAAATAATTCAAAAATTCATATGGAACCACCAAAGACCCCGAATAGCCAAAGCAATCCTCAGAAAGAAGAATAAAGTAGGGGGGATCTCACTCCCCAACTTCAAGCTCTACTATAAATCCATAGTAATCAAGACAATTTGGTACTGGCACAAGAACAGAGCCACAGACCAATGGAACAGACTAGACAATCCAGACATTAACCCAGACATATATGGTCAATTAATATTTGATAAAGGAGCCATGGACATACAATGGCGAAATGACAGTCTCTTCAACAGATGGTGCTGGCAAAACTGGACAGTTACATGTAGGAGAATGAAACTGGACCATTGTCTAACCCCATATACAAAAGTAAACTCAAAATGGATCAAAGACCTGAATGTAAGTCACGAAACCATTAAACTCTTGGAAGAAAACATAGGCAAAAACCTCTTAGACATAAACATGAGTGACCTCTTCTTGAACATATCTCCCCGGGCAAGGAAAACAACAGCAAAAATGAACAAGTGGGACTATATTAAGCTGAAAAGCTTCTGTACAGCAAAAGACACCATCAATAGAACAAAAAGGAACCCTACAGTATGGGAGAATATATTTGAAAATGACACATCCGATAAAGGCTTGACGTCCAGAATATATAAAGAGCTCACACGCCTCAACAAACAAAAAACAAATAACCCAATTAAAAAATGGGCAAAGGAACTGAACAGATGGTTCTCCAAAAAAGAAATACAGATGGCCAACAGACACATGAAAAGATGCTCCACATCGCTAATTATCAGAGAAATGCAAATTAAAACTACAATGAGGTATCACCTCACACCAGTAAGGATGGCTGCCATCCAAAAGACAAACAACAACAAATGTTGGCGAGGCTGTGGAGAAAGGGGAACCCTCCTACACTGCTGGTGGGAATGTAAACTTGTTCAACCATTGTGGAAAGCAGTATGGAGGTACATCAAAATGCTCAAAACAGACATACCATTTGACCCAGGAATTGCACTCCTAGGAATTTACCCTAAGAATGCAGCAATCAAGCATGAGAAAGACCAATGTACCCCTATGTTTATCGCAGCACTATTTACAATAGCCAAGAATTGGAAGCAACCTAAATGTCCATCGATAGATGAATGGATAAAGAAGATGTGGTACATATACACAATGGAATCCTACTCAGCCATAAGAAAAAGGCAAATCCAACCATTTTCAGCAACATGGATGGAGCTGGAGGGTATTATGCTCAGTGAAACAAGCCAAGCAGAGAAAGAGAAATACCAAATGATTTCACTCATCTGTGGAATATAAGAACAAAGGAAAAACTGAAGGAACAAAACAGCAACAGAATCACAGAACTCAAGAATGGACTAACTGGTACCAAAGGGAAAGGGACTGGGGAGGATGGGAGGGTAGGGAGGGATAAGGGGGGCAGAAAAAGAGGGGTATTAAGATTAGCATCCATAGCGGGGTGGGAGAAAGGGGAGGGCTGTACAACACAGAGAAGACAAGTAGTGATTCTACAACAGTTTGCTACGCTGATGGACAGTGACTGTAAAGGAGTATATAGGGGGGACCTGGTATAGGGGAGAGCCTAGTAAACAAAGTATTCGTCATGTAAGTGTAGATTAATGATTAAAAAAAAAAAAAAAAGCAGTTCCTATGTGGTGACCTCTAATGAGTTCTACACAATGATATAAAGGGCATATAAAAGTGTAGGCAAAGGGTCTGTTTGTGTTTATACAGAGGATCAAAGCCTAATTTGGCTACCCCGAAAATGAACTAAGATACGATATGAAAAAGAACTTCCAACATCAGCACTGTCGGGAAGACTCATGACAGAAGATGATCAGCAAAAAAAAAAACTCCAACAAAGATCCATGCACTGCCACAGATGTAGATGCACTCATCCCACCAGTTCCTGGACTTGCCATGGGAATGATGAAGGAGATAGCTAAGCTGGCCTGTGCATACAGTAAAACAAAAAATTGGACTGGATCTATACTGTTGGTACTAAACTAAGAATTAGGAGAAGTGCCAATTGTAGCGCTCCAAAATCTTACAACCACAGACTATTTATTGTTAAAAGAACATATGGGATATGAACAGTCCCCAGGAATGGGGTGTTCTAGTTTATCTGAATTCTCTCAGACTGCTTAAGTTCAGTCGGACAATATCCACCATATCATAGATAAGTTTTCACAAATGCCTAAGGTGCCTAACTGGTTTTCTTGGTTTCACTGGAGATGGCTGGTAATTACAGGTATACTTTGGTTAGGTAACTATATACCTATTATGTTAATGTGTGTGCACAATTTAATTAGTAGTTTAAAACCTATCCATGCTGAAGTTACTCTACAAGAAGATATGTCAAAGAAATAATCAGTCTTCCCAGGTTTTCTTCTGCCTGCTACTTCTATAGCTTTTCTTCTTCCTACCTAATCACAACCTTTAAATAGAACTCGTGCCACATGTCGAATTTACCGAGTATCATAATTCTTCCAAGTGGTAAAGACACCTCAAGACAAATGCTGGGCATAGAAGCCACAGGGCATAAATATGCAAAGAAGTAAAAAGCTAACCTTTTCAAACAATAAGGCTTCTCTCTCACTTACCAACTTAACATTTCCCTGTATGGCCCCGGAAGATGACTGGTTAGCCAGAGATGGGTAAGATTCCTCAAGGGAGGAACAACCTAAGACAGGCACAGTCGCAGGGGGCCATCTGGTGAGAAAATGGGGAGCAGCAGAGGTGAGGCTTAGGACCTCCCCCCTCATGTTCTGAGAGAAATCTTCTACATACATGGATGTTTATTGCCCTCATCTAGCTCGGATTAACACATAGTCTACAGGCACACACCTGATCATCTACATTTGCTCTCTTACAACACTAAACTCTGTTTTCTACCTTTATCTGGTATCTACCTACCACTTCAGCATTTTATTAAAAATAATAATAATAGAGAAATGTGGTATCCACATATAAATCAAGTTTAAAAATCAAATGAATATTCATATTTGAACTGACTGTGTATAGTTCATAATGCATGAACAAAACCGAAAGCTTCTGTGATGACTGCCCTTGCACTGTTCACCATGTAACTTATTCACTATGTAAGAATTTGTTCTCCATGTAAGAATTTGTTCGTTATGCATCAGAAGATTGGAGACTGACGAAAATTAGGCTTGGGGTGGATTAATGATTGTGCATTGAGTATTGACCCCCCTATACAGAAATTTATTGTTGTTAACAACTATTTGATCAATAAATATGAGAGATGCCCTCACAAAAAAAAAATATATATATATATATATATATATATATATATATATATATATATATATAAAAACACACTTCCAATTGTAAAATAAATAAGTAACCGGGATGTAATGTATAGCATAAGGAATATAGTCAAAATATTGTAACAACTTGGTATGGTGATAGCTGGTACCTAGAATTATCATTATCATGTATATAAATGTTGAATCACTGTGTTGTACACCTGAAACTAATGTAATGTAATACTGTTGTCAACTACCCTTCAATAAAAAAAAGTAATAAAAAAAAAAAAACAGCCCACAGGCTATAGTTTACTGACCCCTGCTGATCTAAGTCCTTGCAAAATATGCAAGAGTAAGTCTGTCCGTACCTATTTCATAATTACATTCCAGCTAGAATAAAGTCTGTAGATTAGATAATAGTATAAATATCAGTGTTAATTTTCTGACTTTGATAATTGTACTATAGTTATATAAGAAATTGTCCTTTTAGAAAAATCACAGATATTTAGGGGTAAGGTGGTATTGTGGCTGCAACTTGTTTTCATGTTGTTCAGGAAACTATGCACACAGAAAGAAACAAATACGGCAAAGTGTTAACAGTTGAGAACTCTGGATTCAGGATACATAGAAATCCTTTGTACTATTTTTGCAACTTGTGTAAGTTTGAAATTATTTCAAGATAAAAAGTTATGAAAAACAAATAATTTATCCCTAAGGTCTCCCACTTCCTTAGTAAAATGTAAATCACCCTGTAGAAGTGTGGTGATAATCTATGGAGCGGAGGGTTGACTTCACGACTCAGAATCAGTTTCTGTTTGACAAATTAAAAAGGGCAGGAGTGTTCCACAACCACCTCAGACTTTGCATACTTTTCAGAGCTTTTTTTTCATTGGAATGGTTGTATAAAATTTAAATTAGTTTCAAATCAAAGCATTAATGGAGACTTCAATCAGATTTGAGAAGAGAAAGAGAAGAAGAAACCTAAGTGTATTGCAGGGTAATCATTTAGATATGATTACTTTCCTAGTAGCCTTTGAACCTGGGCAATGGTCCTTTTTTTTTTATTCTTTAGATCTCTTAGTTAAGTTGTATTCATATAATGGTCCTTACTTTTTCAGCAAAATTTCTAGATTTTTGTTGTCTCTTAGATGAGGCGACCAAAGGATGCAGTCCTAATTTATCATGCAGTTGCTTCAGGCACCAGGTGGCCAGAAGTCCAGGCCTGCATTCTTTTTTGCAGATTATGAGACGTCAGTTTTATTTCACTCAAGAAGTCTTCCTAATCCACGTGAGGAGAAAGAACAGAAATGCCTGGATTGTGGTAGACATTTATTCCTATAATTTTTCATTAAATCTTGACAACAACCCAGTGTTGTAGATATTAGTATTATCTCCCTTTTATAGATAAAGCTCACAGAGGCTAAACCACCTGCCTAAGATCACGAAATTAGTAAACATTATAGTCATAATTCAAACTGAACACTGAAGACAAGGCATCCCAGCTATGGCATTTTTTCTTCAATAAAGAGTTTTAAAAATGCCCTCATGCTGAGGAGAGGCTGATATCATTGTTTTTTAACTATCCATTAAGAGGTGATGATTGAAAATGTAGGCATTCTGCTGACAAAATCTTTACATGTAAAATCCATGCAGGAGAATTTGGAATTAACTTCCTATATTCAAATATGACACTTTAATAATTGGTTTTTTTTTTAAATAATTTTGTCATCATTTGGAATGGGAGATGTGAAAATTTACTTCTGCAGTAGCTCTTTTCTTAACCTGACATGCTTTTTCATTTATCTGGCTTACATGTTTAAGATTTAAACTTGTTTGATTTAGACCTTTATGAACTGGTTAAACTTTAATGACAGGTCTTTGAAAAGTTCTGTGAGAGTTGATAATTTTTATGTCAAGAGATAAAACAAGACATTTACCATGTTTGTTTGAAGAGTTATACTTTCTATGAAAAAGACTATGTGATCATGTATATCCAAATTGTGAGACAGTTTCAAAGAAAACAGGTAATAAATAATAGTACCTTCTTTTTTTCTGTTAGAATGATGGACCTGAAGGGAAGGTGATTGAGGGTTTGAGTCCTTGGAATCAACATGTATGATTATCAGTAGTGTAAGGGTCCCATGAAATACTTCAGTTTGTTTCTTCTGTGCTGTCCAAACTACCTATCCTTTAAAAGTAGGTTAGATCTCTACAGTGATCCTTCAGATGCTCAGTATTTTCTTTCTTTTCATATGTTTCCTTTTTCCTTCTAGAACCTATAAAGATTGTTTTATTAACGTCTCAGAGTTATAATTTATTGAAATGTGTTTTATAAGCAGAAATTGAATAATAGTGCTCTCACTATTAGAACTCACTTCAGAATTGAGCTAAATGTTTCTTGTGTTACTTTACACTCAAGTGTCTTTGTGTGTGTGTGGGAAAGAAAGAGAGAGAGGGGAGGAATGAGTAAAACAACATATGCTTCTCCTTGTGAGTGGTTAGCATGGCAATAACAGAGTTAGTGGGATCATTGATTTAAGTTGTGATTTTTAAAGGTAATAGATTGAAAAATATGAAAAATGGCCCTATATCTTCAACAGCCTTGTTGCTTCTAATTGAGGTGGACAGTAAGCTGGTGCTTCCTAGCCTGGCAGCAATTTGTGCCATGTAACCATAAACAGAGTGACCTGGCATCTGGTATTCAATGAAATCACCAGAAAGTTTCTTGTGAGAAAGGAGAAGTTATTACATGATGATTGTTGAAATGGACTGAAGGCCTCCCCTCCTATATGTTATCACAGACTTTGCCTCTACTTTCATTCCCTCTTTTTCTTTTTAAATACCAAGATTTCATGATCAGCAACCCAAAGGAAAATATAATGTTGTTCCATGTACATTTTTTCTTCACTGTGCTTTAATTTGTCCTTAAGAAACAATTGTTCTCTCCCTGCTGTTTCTTTCTTGGCTCCTTCCTTTTTCCTTTCATTTGATAGGCCTAGTCTGCTGCATAGAGGATACTTTCTAACTGTGAAAACTTAAAATTTTGTGAAAAAGTAGATATTTGCCACATCAAAATAATTTCCACTCTGGAAGTAAAGACCATGCTTGAGCCCATTATAATTCTGGTGGGCTTGAACTGGCTGTTGTTCTTTCTCTAAATGTGAATTGACATCAGGCACTTTGTCTTTTCTAGTACCCTTTTTAAAATCATATAATCATAAAATTATTTTAGCTTTTCAGTTTTGATCCTGTAAAAGTAAATTAATGTTGAAATGATATAAGGTAATCAAATTTAAATCTCCTAATGTCCTGAATTGATGCTTGTTTTGTAATGTTTACCTTGTTTCCTCAGCTGAAGAATAGCTTATAAATCTCCTTTTCATCCCTGTTTTTAACCAGTAGTGCTAAGTCTTACTAATAACAATAAAAATAAATTGAACCTTTTCATAGCTCCACATCTAGGTTTGGTATCATTTTAACAATGACATTCAAAGAAGTTAACATGGCCTAAAGTCATAGGCAAGGGTATTTCACTCCTAAATATTTCAGTATGACATGAACATTTATATAACACTTTACATTTTACGTAACACAAGACCTTTAACACATGTAAGAAAATTAATATTTGCGTAATTTCACCTAATTTTCAGTCTGTATTAAAATGTCCCTAATGTCCCATAGATATTTTTTGTAGCATCTCCTTTTTCCTAATCTACAGTCTGATCAAGATTCATGCATTACCTTGGTTTGTCACATTTCTTTAGTCTTTCTTTGTCTTGTTTTTTCTTTTTTTAAATCTAAACAGTCCCTCTTTTTAAGGGAATTACAAGAGGAAGATTTTTCTAATGTAATCATTCATTTTACATTTTCTAACTGGCTTCTTTTTGACAGGAGATAAAGGGTGGAATAAGAAAAACTTTCTCTGAACTGGGCACTAAATAATTTAATAGATAAGCAAATGGATAGATGGATTTAAGAGCTAGTTGCAGAAGCAGTACTTATATAAATCCTACATTTAAAGTGAAAGGTATGTTGTTGAAAGAAGAAAAAATCTCCAAGAGAAACAAGTCTATACAAGATAGAAAATGTAACAGTGCCCAGGTTTGCAATAAATATTTACATAGTCACAATATTGTAAAGCTGATTTTTAGCTTTTAGAATCAAACTTGATAGCCTAATATTATAAGAAAATAGATAATAATAGTTATCAGCTTTGATGGTAGAGTTCAGAAAGCAGAAGGTGTAAAGAAAAAAGGTGAAGGGAAGGATAGAAGTCCTAATACCAAGAGAGATGTCTGTATTTGCTGAAATAAGAAATAGGTGTGTATGTGTATTGATTAAAGTTATAAAAAGGTGATGCAGAGGAACTAAAAATAGTGGTGTAACTGTTTGGGAGAAGAAGAAAGGACTAACATCCTTGTCTATTTTGATTGGAAGTCAACAAATTGTCTAAAATTTGATATATTAAGAAATAATGATCTATTATCTAGAGAAAAAAGGTAATTCCTGCACAACTAAAAACAAAGAGTTTAAAGGTGCTTGCTATAGTGAGAAGCTTGGAAACAGAAGATTGTTGCTCTTTATGTCCTATGTATTTGATTTTTTTTAACCACATGGAAGTAATACATAAAAATTTTAAAGTTTATTCTTATTCTTTTTCATTTAACAGTAAATAAAAACTTGGGTTACATTTTTCAAGTGTTTTTTTCCTTTCATACACACCATTCTTGCTTCTTATATCTGGTTTAATCCTCTATCTGAGGCTAGTGTTTCCAGTTACCTGTAGTTAAGAGTCAGTATGCATTTCATTGACATAAGTTAAATGGAAAAACTGTCTAAATGCTGCTCTCCTTCCTGATTGATTTAAAGGCCATCAAAATTCATCCCACATTGTTAAGTAAATTGGAAAACTAAGGCCTATCTGAATGAATGATCAGTGATCTGTATATTTAAGTATCTTTAGACAAAAATGGCATATTTGCAGGTTTTGTCTTCACTATTTTTAATTGCTTTATTAAGGTATAACTTAAATGTAATAAATTCACAAAGTGTACAGTTAGTGAATTTTGGTAATTGTATACCGCCTTGTAACCTTCACCCTGATCAACATACAGAGTTTTTTTCCCATCACCTTGAAAATTTTCCTTGTACTACTTGCCTTCGGTCTACAGCTCATGGCCCCCAGTCATTGGCAAATACCAATCTGCTTTCTGTCACTTTTGTAATTTTGTCTTTCTTAGAATTTCATATAATTGAATCACAGAGCATATTATCTTTTGTGTTTGACTCCTTTCACTCACTTTTCTTTGAGAATTATGTTGTATTGATATTTTTTGTTGTTGTTGAGTAGTTTTCCATTGTATAGATATACAACAGTTTGATTATCAATTCACCGGTTGACCATCTCTTGATTGGTCAGTTCATTTATGAGTGATGCTTTGTGAATATTTGCATATACCTTTTTGTGTAGACATGTTTTCATTTCTCTCTGATAAATGCCTAAAAAGAGGATTGCTGGGTCATATGGTAAGTATATGTTTAACTTGATAATAAATTGCCAAATTGTTTTCCAAAGTAGCTGTAACATTTTATATTCCCACCAGCAATATATGAGAGGTTCAGCTGCTTTACATCCTCATCAACAGTTGATATTGTGAATCTTTAATTTTAGCCATTCTGGTATTATCTACTATCCAGTAGTGGTATCTCATTGTGGTTTTAATGTATATTCCTCTAATGATTAAGCATCTTTCACTGACTTATTAACCATTTGTATATCTTCTTTTGTGAAGTGTCTGCCCTAATATTTTGTGCATGTTTTATTGGGTTGTTAGTCTTTTTATTGTTTAGTTATAAAATGTCTTTATATATTTATGGATACAAGTCCTTTCTCAGATAAATGTTTTGAAAATATTTTCCAGGACTAGTCTATGGCTTGTCTTTTAAGTATCTTTCAAAAAGCAAAGTTTTTATGAAGTCCATTTTATAATTTGGTTCTTATATAGATTGTACTACTTGTGTGCTGCTTAAGAATATCTTTGCCTAACCCAGTGTCAGACAGGTTTTATCTATATTGCCTTCTTCTTTACATTTAATAATTTTAGCCATTAAGTTTAGGCACATTTTCCTTTTTAGGTAAATTTTTGTATAGTGTGTGAGTTAAGGGTGTATGTTCATTTTTTTTCCATCGAAACATCTAGTTATTCCAGCATATCTTTTTCCTTATGAATTAGTCTAGCACCTTTGTCGAAAATCAATTGACCATATAAGTGTGGGTCTATCTGATTTGTTCTGTTAATCCATATGTCCATCCTGAGACCCATACTGTACTGTCTTGATTAGCATTATATAGTAAGCCTTGGACTCGGGTAGTGTAAGTCCTCTAGTCCTGTTCTATTAAAGGATGGTTTGGGTTAGTCTAGGTGCTTCACCTCTCCACAGGCCTGTAAGAATTTTGGTTGCAACTACATTGAGTCTGTAGATAAATTTGGGAAGAAGTGGCATCTTAACGATAGTAAGTTCTCCAATCCATGAACATGATACCTTTCACCATTCATTTAGATCTTCTTAATTTCCCTTTTCAATATTTTATAGTTTTCAGCATACAGGCCTTTCATTAAATTTAATCCTAATTTTTTTATGCTTTTGAGAATGAGTTTCATTTTGTAATTTTCTATTTTGTTACTAATATATAGAAACTCATCTGCCTTTTTTATACTGACTTAATTTCACTTATTAATTTTAATATGTGTTTTATAGATTTCTTGGGATTATCCATGTGTAGGATTATGTTATCTGCAAAGAAACTGAGTCTCTCTCGACTTCACTTCCAGTGGTTATACCTTCCCTTTTTCTTATGTTTTTACACTTACTATACTATACAATATATATTATTTGTATTTTACTATATAATACATATACATATATATTTGTAATATACACTATTGAAGTGGTAAGAGCAGAAATCCTTGCTTCATTCTGGGTCTTAGGTAGAAAACATTGAGTATTTTCCTTGAGTATTTATGTTACTTGTAGATTTTTTGTAGATGCCCATAATCAGGCTTAGGATGTTTCCTTATATTAGTAGTTTACTAAGGCCTTTTTATCATGAGCAGATGTTGAATTTTTTTTTCTTTTTTGCAGCTCTTGAAATATTTATGTCATTTTTTCCTTTGTTTTCTTAATATGGTGAATTGTATTGATTGATTCCTGGCAGCTTGAATCAATCTTGAATTCTTAGAATCAAATCTCCTTGGTTATGATTATTATCCCTTTTATATATTGCTGGATGGGAGGTGTTCCCTCTTCCTTTATTTTGAAAAGATTCCAGGTAAGATTGTTATTTCTTCCTTAAGAATTCACCAATGGAGCAATCTAGACCTACAGGTTTGTTTTTTTTTTGTGTGTGTGTGTGTGTGTGTGTGTGGTTGGTGAGGAGGTTTGTAAATTTGCTGTATTAGATACAAAGGTATTCAAAGTTTTCATCTTTTGGGGTCAGTTTTTGTCATTTGTATCTGTCAAGGAAATTTGTCCCATTCCTGTAGGTTATCAGATGTCATTGGCACAAACTTGTCCATAATATTGCCTTATTCTTTTCATGTCTGTAGCTTCTGTAGAGATACTCGTCTCTTATTTTGACTTTGGTACTACATGTCTTTTCTTCTTTTCATCCTCAGTCTAGCCTCAAGGCTTATCAGTTTTACTGATCATTTCATTGAGTCAGCTTTCATGATTTTTCTGTTTTACTTTCTATTTCATTTGATTTCTGTTCTTTATTCTTATCTGCTACTTTGAGGTTTCTGATTTTTTAAGGTAGGAACTAAGATCATTAATTTTAGAGTTTCTTCACAAAATAAGCGTTTAAAGCTGTGAATTCTCCAAACACTGCTTTAGTTGCTCCTACACATTTTTTCAATAGCTTGAATTTTCATCATTAGTCCATTCAGAATATTTTGAAATTTTCCTTCTGATTTCTTCATTATTTATTTAGAAGTGTTTTGTTTCATTTACCAAATATTTGGGCTTTACCTGGTTATCTTACTGTTCACTTCTAATTTAATTCCATTCAGAGAAGATATCTTGAATTTCAGTCATTACATTTAGTAACAATTGTTTTTATGACATAGCACATCCTCATGAACTTACCATGTGCACTTCAAAAGAATGTGTATTCTGCCATGGTTGGCAGAACATTTATAATGTTCTATAAATGCCATTTAAGTCATGGCTGATAATGTTCAGATCGTCTGTGGCTTTGCTTATTTTTTCTAGTTAGACTGGTTGCTGAGAGGTGGGTAGAGAGCAGGTTCTACCTCTAATGGCAGGTTTGAAAAATAATAATTGCAAAAGATTCACATAATGAGGATAGGAGTAATTTTATGACCATATTTTATTACCTGCCACAGGGTTCATTTTACACTCTCTGTGCTTTTGTATATATTAAACATTTTTAAATTTTTCATAATCTTATTATGAAACCAAAACCTCTCGGGTAATAATGTCATATTTTAGGGAGAGCATGTTAGGTTAGATGTTCCACCAGCCACAGGGAAAATATTTAGGATTTCTATTTATTTTTACCTCTTCATTTTAGAAGGTTCTGTTTTGGCATGCATTTTATAGTACATGGTACATCTAATAGTCATATATATAATTTTAAAATACAGATACTTGTGTATGGAGAATTATATAATGTAATGTATTTTTTACTATTGTTTAAAAATAGGTGGAGATGTGAGTTTGTTCCGAAAGTTATGGTACCTTTTATATTTTATCTATATTTTTTGCTCTTACCACTTCAATAGTGTATATTATATATGTGTATATATTATATTGTTAAATATAAATAAGGTGAAATAACTTACAGTAAATAAGAGTCTTGTAAGCCTTATATAAAATTATACATTAAAATGAAATTTTATAGGACACTCATTTTTAAATGCTTTGTTTTGTCAGGTTTTTAATTAATAGGTGTTCTTACACTGTTTAAACTTTTAAAATCACTGTCAGAATTTAAAGTTTTAAGTTTCTGTTTTAGAGAAGGCTGAAACTATAATTCCAAAATTAGGCCAGCAGTGTGAGTTCAAAGGAAAACAAAACAAGCTTTTAACAAGAGGTGAAAGACACAGTGTATTAAGTTCTGTTCCCTGTGTAAGTATGAAATTAATAGCAAATACTAATAGTAAAAATTGGGTGGAAAATGAAGTAATTTAGTATTTGTCCCTATTCATTACTCCTATTGAAAACCTCTTTTTCTATTCTGGAATGTCCACCTCAAGGATCAAGTGCTTTTGCTTATTTTTGAAATAAGCAAAACAAAGAAAATAATATGATTGGTAGACCGAAAATAGCTCAGTTCCCTTCTCAACCCCATCCCCCAACCTCTGTTACACTTTAGGAACAAAAATACAAAAAACATTCCAAATTTAAGTGTTAGTTTTTCAAATTTGTAGGACTCAGACTCATACAGTTTAGCTTTTTTGCCCATTTGCTACCATTAGCTTTCTGATACAAGAAATGTTTACATTCTAAATTTTAGCTTTGGCATTCTGTATATTAAGAATATATTTATGATCATGGATTTGAGGCTATGTATTATTAAGAGCTTTTATTACCTGAACAACACTTTTAACATTATAAGGTGATTATTTACTGTAAGATAAGAGTTGGACAAATGTTTTTGGAGGTTTAAACCCAAATAATGTTCTTTGGAAAAATGTTGTTTTTGTTTGTAGAAATTTAGGAAATCAAAAACTTGACTAGACTACCTTTCCTATTTCTTGAACATATTATGATTAAGATTTTCCCTTAATTTAAAAGCAACTTTACAAAATTGATTCACACCCATATTAACAGCTTCCAGTAAGAGCTCTTTTACCAGCCAGCATCCTTAGGTAGAATTGAATTTCACATTTTTAAGTGGAGTTTGTTTATTAAAGCAATACCAAGAGTGATATATTTGGATATTAGCAGGTTCTTTGTCAAAGTCCCTCATGAAAAACCTTGAAGAAGAACTAAGAAATGTGGGCTGAATGATAATATAATCAGAATGATGTGTAATTCAGCTTAATAAACACATGTTGAATTCTTGCTAGAGGAATATACCATGCTATCCTTTTTTTTAAAATCAGTGATTTGAATAAGGATGGATAGCATGTATTGTTTTTTTTAATTCACAGGTGACAAGAATCTGCGATACATACTCCTAGTAAATTAGATGCATTCCTCTAGAAAACAAAATGATCCTTATGAGTTAAAACAGGATATCTCATTAATAACTCTTAATAAAACATAAAGGTGAACTTTTTCCCTCTCCCTCAAAAAGAAAATTTAATGATGCACTATAAAATGGAGGTTCCAAAGCTTATCTAATAATATACAAGATTATTTATATGATATCTCAGAAAAGCAAGATTCAGAATTATATTCACTGTGAGATCTCAATTTTGTGTTAAAATATATATATATATTAGAAAATACAGAACATTGACAGTAGTTTAGATAGTATCATTAGGAGTGGTTTTCTCTTCAGATTCCCATTCTGTTTTCAAACCTTCTGCAATGAGCATGGACGTTAGTAAGACACACAGCAGATGAGAAATCACTTGATCCTCCTGATGGCCCACACGTGCAGCCTGAGCATGTTAATCTATTGTGTCACAATAATGATTTCCTACTGCTCTATTTTTCTGTAATAGACACCATGGTACAAAAATCAGTGCTTCTCAGTGTTTTAATGTTTTCTCACTCCACTACTCTGAACCCACTGAACCTGTTTTCGTTTTCTTCTCTTTATCAAAGGTTGAATTAATAAAGGGGAATTTACAAAGCGTTGGACTTACACTTCGTCTTGTCCAGTCAACTGACGGGTATGCTGGGCATGTCGTAATTGAGACTGTGGCCCCAAACTCGCCTGCTGCAATTGCAGACCTTCAACGGGGAGATCGACTGATTGCTATTGGAGGTAACTACACTGTTGTGCAGTATACTTCACGATTACTGAGAAACCAGAGAGTGGATGTGGGGGTTTTCCTCTCTTCCTTTTTCTTTATAAGACATTACTTGAATCATGGAGAGAAATAACTTAACAGTAAATAAAAATCTGAAGGAAGCCTTAAAATTTTAAACATATATACCATTTTAATCGTAATTTATAGATCTTTAAAATGCTTCATCCCTAGTAGACCATTTTTCTATAACCTGATTTTCCTTTCCTTCTCACCTAGTCCTGTTTTTTTACTGAATGTGATAGAAAGGGCAGTCAACTGTTACTTTTTTGTATGACCACCAGCATTACTACTCTGAGCCTAAACCTGACAGTGTTAGCACTAGTGTCCCCATCTCTTAGGGTTAGATAATGAACAGAAGAGAGACTTAATAATCCTCGTTCAGTAACTCAACTATCCTGTGGCTCCATATTGTCCCTGATTGGCCAGCCATTTCTTAATATGTTGTCATTCAGAGTGCAGCCAAATGACTACGGCTAGCAGAAGAATGTGTCACCCACTTGGCTTCCTATCAGTTGGATTGATAACAACAGAAACTCTCTGTTGAAGGCAGATTATTTGCTTGGATATTTCTGAATAAGCAGTAGGATTCACTGTGCACACCAATGAAGGAAATATTTTCAGACCTTTTTAGTACCTGCACACCCATTTTTGGCTTGTTAAGAGACTTCTTGAACATATGTTGGTCACAGTTGAGGTTTTAAAAGCAATATGGTTTTAAAAAACAGCTAAGACAGCAATGACACGATAGATGAGCTTATAAATCAAGGAGCAGTTATGCTTGGTTGCATATCAAAGAAACTCTGCCTTTGATTCACATCCATCATGAAAATAAAAATTACTTAGTTAAACACCTGGCAGCCTAACTCAGTCAGTATTTTCACATGGAAATCACATGGATCATGTCACATAAACAGTGCTTCTCAAACTTTCTGGTGTTTTCCAGTCACTCAGAATGTGGGTTCTGGTTCCGTAGACTAGAGGGGTCCCAAATTCTGTATTTCTGACAAGCTCCAAGATGCTACTGCTGGTCCATTGACACTTAGGATAGCAAGGCCGAAAAGAAGACCTCATCTATTAGATGGTTGTTTTAATAGAAATGTAGCAGTTACTCTCCCTCAGCCAAAAACTACTATTTATTATAAGCTTTTATATCCACATATATCCTGTATTAGTTTTACCTACACAACAGAATTGATTTTTTTCTTTTTCATGTTTTTTAAGGAAAGGTTTTTGTTTTCAGTTACACAAGTAGTACATACCTACTATCAAAAATCAGTATAAATATATGCAGAGTGAGAAAGCAAAAGTCATCCTTTCATATCTAAAAATTTTTTTTTAATTAAGATAAGGGGTAGGTGTAATACATTTTTATAGGTATAATTCATTTATATGGTTATACAGTAATTTTTTAAATATTTAGTAATGGGATTGGTGATAGCTGAGTTAAGATTGGCAAAATGTTTTCTATTTGGAACTCTATGATGAGAGTTCATTTTACTGTTTCTTCTACTTTTGCATATATTTGAAGTATTCCAAAGAAAAGGGATCCAGATTTGTCCAGCCAGTCCTAGAGACACACAGTGGCCGTCTGCACAAAGTGCCTGGTGGTGGGGAAAAGATGACATGAGGGCAGGTGTTAAGTCACAAAATTAAGTTTTTGCCTACTATACCTATCATTAGATGGACTTTTCATGTATGCATATGTCAAACTACAGTTTTACTGGGACATGAATGTGGTTAGGGGGAAACAGTCGAAGTTAAGTCTGGATGAATCATGAAAAGTCACATTAGGAAGTTCTGGATTTCAGCATGATGAGTTTGTAGGCTAAAGGTTTTTGAGCCGCAGCTTTAGGAAAACTGGGGAGCAGTATGTTTGGTGATTAAAACAGGCAAGGTCTGAGTGAGGGATCAGAGTAAAGAGCTATTTATTACTGTAGTTGAAGCTGGTGATCAGGAGTATCTGAACAAGGGATGAAAATGAACTGGAACGCTGATGGAATTGACAGTTGAATATATCTAGGGAGTTGGGTATTTCCAGGATTCAAATTGGATTAACAGGGAGGGTGGCAAGTTGATTGGCATAGTGGTGAAGACAGGAGGATAAGAAGGCCAAAGAGCGGTTTTTACTGTGCTGAGTTTGTAGTGTGGCACATCTGGGTGGTCATGTGTGGAAGTTGTTGGGAATGTAGGACTAGAGTGAAGAGGGGAGACCAACCCAGGAGAAAGTTCATAGGTGAAATTACTGAAGTGGTTGTCATCCAGGGAGAGAGCAAAAAGGCAGAAAAAACTAATGACAGAACCATGGGAACTTTTGCCTACAGGGGCGGGTATAGGTGGACAAAAGAAAGCAGAGGAGAGAGGATCAGAACTAAATTAGTACAAAACCAAGGAAAAGGAAGATTTTAAAGGAGAAGGAGGGGAATGAAAATATGAGCAAATGTAACTTCTTGAACAGAGTCCTGAAGGAAATGGAAAATAGAGTCCAATACAAGTGAGGGGGCCTTCTTCCTGAGATCAGTTACTACCAGAAATGATTGGCAGGGAGAAAAGGTGGCTTGTTGATCTTTTCAGTAAACGAGGTGATACCATCTACAGGATAAAAGAGTAGGAAGGGTGGGTATCCGGGGAATAGGAAAGGTTGGAGGCTGGTGTTGCAGAGACTTAGTTGTTTGTAGAGACCAGAGGAGCACCGCAGGAGCACTGACTCTTCGCTGGAGATGGACAGCCTAGCATGGGGCTAGAGCCAGCTGGTGAGCTCAGGAGCAGAAGAGGGAGGTGGTGGGGCTAGCAAAGCTGGTGATCAAAAGCATGGTAGGTACAGTTGAAGAGGAAAGGGCAGGGGCAAAAGCATTAAAATTCTTCATGTGAACATCACTGAAATCTTGAGGCTAAGGTTGGGGAGAAAAGCAAGTGGTATCAGAGCAGCCAGACCATGAGAATAAATGAGGAATGACTGGACCTGGAAATCACCACCAAACAGATTTAGTTACTGACAGGATTGGGAGAGGTGGAAAATAGAAGACCGTGGTCAGAGATTAATTTCAAGTGAAAGAATGTTGATGTGGAAAAGTTCCAAGTGATGACCAGGTCTAAAGCATAGCCTTGCTTGGGCAGCTGAAGTAGGAGAGGCTATAGGTTGGGGAGCTCTGGAGTCAGGTTACTAGATGGGGCTGATATTACTTTGATTTATTTAGGATGGCCCTAAGACCTTTGGAAAGCAAAGACCCCTTCTCACCTATCTCTAAGTCCTACAGAAAGGGATAGCTTGGGTAAGTACTGTTTGGGGAGGGTGGGAAAAGGGCAGGAAACAAATAAAGCCTTTAAATGATACACCTACAGTATCTCTAGAAGAATACACTAGAAGCTGTAGCCTCGACTGCCCTTGGGAAGGGACAGTATGGCTGGGGGAGATAGAGGTGGAAGAGAGATTTTGTACTGTACATCTTTCTGTAGTTTTGAACTGTGATCAACATAGAAGTAGATAGTAACTGACCAGTTTATGTCTTCCTTGTTCTTTCTGATCCTAAAAAGGATTAGGTTGATGGATAAGGCTAATAAAAAGAATCTGTACAAAGAATCTACTATTCAGAATATAGTATTTTGCTAACTTTACTTTAAGCATTAGTCTCTTGACTTGAATCCTTTACCACAAAGCTTTAAAAATTCCTTCGGTAGAATCACTTGCCCATCACCCTAAGTCTGGTTTAACCATTAATTCCTTTTCAATAGATTTCTGCTCACTTCCTCAATTCAAACTGAGAAATAATGTCATTTAAACCTAGGAAGGAACGGGAAGCAATTTGGAGTTAGCAGCTTGACACCCTTCTCAGGACTTTGTGTCATCATTTGGTTTCTAGAAAAGGTAATTGTTTCTAGGACATTAGCACACTCAGGGTTTGTGAATCAGTACACTGATGCATCCTAAAGCCAGTAATGTATTTTGGAGGTTTCCCTATTACTTTTCCATTAGTTAAATAATCATGAATTAATGGCAATTACATTTAGCAAATTTACGTAATTTTTACTGTAGTGATTCACAAGCTTTCCCTTTTAAAATCCTAAACAGGTGTGAAAATCACATCTACGCTGCAAGTGTTGAGGCTTATCAAGCAGGCTGGTGGCCGGGTGCTGGTTTTTTATGAAAGGCCCGTTGGCCAGAGGAGTCAGGGTGCAGGGCTGCAAGATAACTTTGGACAGTTGGAGGAAAACTTTCTGTCCAGCTCCTGCCAGCCAAATTATGAAGAGGAAACAACTGGGTTGGCAGCAGATGCTGAAAATAGAGACCTGGATTCTGAATTTGAAGACTTGGCAAGTGATGTCAGAGTACAAAATGAGTTCAGAGATGAGGCTCAGGCATTAAGTCACAGCCCCAAGCGTACTCCAACGACACTTTCTCTTAAGCCCGTTGGAACTGTATCACCAGTTTTAAATCGTAAATTACTTGCAGGCAGTCACCCACCACCACCAAAACTTCCACCCAAAGAAGGAAATAAACCCTCAGTCCTAAAACCTTCTGATGCCACAGATCCAGCACCAGTGTCAAAACCCACCCAGGGATCCACTGTCAAACCACCCGTGCCACCACGGCCACAAGTCAAAGTTCCTCTGCCTTCTGCTGATGTCCCAAACCAGGCAGAACTAGATGTTCTCGTTGAGAAGCCAGAAAAGGTGCTGCCTCTTCCTCCTGCAGATAAACCTGCTGAAAAGCAAGCGAAAAATATGGATCACATAGAAGATGCAGCTGCATCTAAGCCATTTTTAGCAAAGCAAGAATTTGCAAAAGATTTTACTTCAGAAAGTTCCTGCCCTCCTAAGGACAATTCGGATGACCCTCAGACATGGGAATCATCTGAAATTCCATATCGTAATAAGCTAGGAAAATGGACAAGAACCAAAGCAACCTGTGTCTTTGACATAGAAGCCTGCCACCGATACTTAAACATTGCACTGTGGTGCAGGGACCCTTTTAAGTTAGGGGGTCTCATCTGTTTGGGTCACGTCAGCCTAAAGCTGGAAGAGGTGGCTCTAGGATGCCTAGCCACATCAAATATGGAATACCTTTCAAAATTCAGACTGGAAGCCCCGTCACCTAAGGCTATGGTCACGAGAACCGCGCTGCGCAATCTGAGTATGCAAAAGGGATTCAATGACAAGTTTTGCTTTGGTGACATTACTGTTCACTTCAAATATTTGAAAGAAGGCGAACCAGACCACCATACAGTTACTAACTTAGAGAAAGAAAAAGAACTCCATTTGGTCGAAGAGGTGTCTGCCCTGCCTAAAGAGGAGCACTTTGTTGGACAGATGAGTTTAACAGAAAATAAACATAGTTTCCAGGATACTCAGTTCCAGAACCCAACTTGGTGTGATTACTGCAAGAAAAAAGTCTGGACTAAAGCTGCTTCCCAGTGTATGTTCTGTGCCTATGTTTGCCATAAAAAATGTCAGGAAAAGTGTCTAGCCGAGACTCCTCTTTGTGGAGCAGCTGACAAGCGGATAGACCAGAGCCTGAAAAACTTCAGGCTGGAAGGACAAGAAACTTTCTTAGGCCTGCCTCCTCGCGTTGATGCCGAAGCTAGCAAGTCAGTCAATAAAACAACAGGTTTGACAAGGCATATTATCAACACTAGCTCTCGTTTGTTAAATTTGCGTCAAGTCTCTAAAACTCGTCTTTCTGAACCAGGAACTGATCTCGTAGAACCTTCACCAAAACACACGCCTAACACATCTGACAATGAAGGCAGTGACACAGAGGTCTGTGGCCCAAACAGTCCTTCTAAGCGGGGAAACAACACAGGAATAAAGTTAGTGAGAAAAGAGGGTGGTCTGGATGACAGTGTTTTCATTGCAGTAAAGGAAATTGGTCGTGATCTGTATAGGGGTTTGCCTACAGAAGAAAGGATCCAGAAACTAGAGTTCATGCTGGATAAACTACAGAATGAAATTGATCAGGAGTTGGAACATAATAATTCCCTTGTGAGAGAAGAGAAAGAGACAACTGATACGAGGAAAAAATCACTTCTTTCTGCTGCTTTGGCTAAATCAGGTGAAAGACTACAAGCTCTAACCCTTCTTATGATCCATTACAGAGCAGGCATTGAAGATATCGAATCTTTAGAAAGTCTGTCTTTAGACCACTCCAAAAAAATGAACAAGTACACAGATGATACAGAAGAAGACCTTGATAATGAAATAACCCAACTGATAGACTCTCAACCATTCAGCAGCATGTCAGATGACTTATTTGGCCCATCTGAGTCTGTGTAACAGCCTATTTAACTTACAAGTGATTTGGGGAGAGTTGTACCTACAGTACCACAGATACAACCATGTTTAAGCCCTCTTAGAATGCACTTTGGCCTGCTTCTCCACAGTGATTTGCTTGTGTAAAGACAAGAATGAAAAAGGTGATTTTCCAGCAAAATCATGACCAGCTCACTGATTGGTTGTTTCTGATTGCATTGATAGCTATGCCTTTTGGGTTTATACTGGGAATTTATTTTTACTAATTTATTTTTAACTTTTTCTATTTATGTCATTAGGTAAGCTAACTTTTCATGTTTATGTGTGATGTCTCATTGTGTTATTTTCCTTCCTTAGTTTGTGAATTAGTGTTAAATAAGATACTGCCCAGACTCGTCAAATAATTTCATATCCATCATGGTTGTAACAACAGATTTGCTGCATGCCCAAATTGACAAAAGCAAGCATCAAGGAAACAGGTTTTGAATCTTTGCGTGATAAAAGTTGTGTCTACTTGCTTGATATTTTGTTATTTTGGGGTGTTTTTGCCAAATGTAACTAACACAAACGCAATGCTGCAGCTCTAGACAGTTATGCTGGCTTAGTAGAAAAAAAAATACTGCCTGCTTCTGTGAAATTTCTTTCTAGTTTTGGTGCAGTTTTAATGAGAATCCAATGATTAATTTGAGGAGCTTGTACTGAAAAACAAAATAGAATTAGAGAAAGAATGCAGTTTGTCAAGAATTTCATAGAGGATAACAAGATTACTAAAAAGATGTAATCAGTAGAATTTTGAAATAGAATCTTTCAAAATGTTGATGTTTTCCTTTTAAATGGAAGTTCTGAACATTACAGTGATCATTCATCTTAGTTCTCCCAAAGGAAATAAAGCTTGTGCAAGGGTACAGTTTCAGAGGCCTGTTCTTAAAGTGCCCATGTTGATAACTGGTTTTGGCTGTTTTGGAAACATTTTCATGCAGGACAATATTGTGAAGGAGAGGAACATGCCAAATGGATTTACTGCTTTGCCTGACATCCTGCAAGCTTAAAGGAGTGGTGATTGTTCTGAATGCTTCTGTATGCTGACTATCTTCACTGGTTAAAAAAAAATTTTTTTTAATAGTATAGTACATAGGAATTGGGACCAGTTCTGTGAAAATGAAGATTTTTACTCTGATACTCAGTCCATCTTGTAGATCCCAGTAACACCTGACTGAGGGAAATTATGTGTGGCCTCTGTTAGTATACTGTGCAAGTTTTGGCCTTGTGGATGCCCATAAGATAGATATGTATGTTTTTCCCTTTTGTAGGTAACTGCTATGATAACTGATACATAGTAAAACTGACACGAATTTTAAACTAGTGGGAACAGCTTTCATGGCTGGCAGGAAAAGGCACAGTATAACAGTAAGGATTCTGGCCCAGGTCTGTAGCCAGGATTCTACACAAGAGTGTTTAAATTCAAGCTCTTTCCCTGGCCATTGATGAACTGTGTAGCCATGGCCAAGCCACAAAAGGGCTTGTGTGCCATCGTCTCCCCTGCTCTGAAGTAGGAATAAACAATACCTATTCCTAACTACCTACCTACCTCACAGGACTGTGAGGAAAACAATACCGCAGCTGTGAAAGTCCTCGGAAAAGTAAAAAGCTATTCAAATAAATCATAGGACTTACTGGGTGATAACAGCATTTTCTGAGGGTAGAAAAGTTAATAGCCAATTCTCTTTCCTATTTTATTAAGTGAAATACTAGGAAACCAAATACCTTTCCTGACCAAGTTTATAACAAATATATATGTGTGTATATCCCCCTTTTTATTAGTTATTTAAGCATGCTTTGCATTTTAAAACAGACTGCTATAGAAGTCTTTATATACCAGATTCACTGAAAGCTAACATGTTCTGTAACATACGCTTGAAACAGTTTGCCCATTGTAATAACCAACTTTCATAACTTACCATTGATAACCTGGAAGGCGGAATGTCTGTAAGTGGCTGGTGTTATGGATTGTACCATGGACGTTTTAGTGACATCCAAGCATGCTGCTGAAACTGATGCATTTGAAAGAGCTGTAGAAATAATGCAAAGCTTTGGTTTCATAAAAATCTACTCATGTTTTTAAAGTATTTAACTCTGTAGAACTACGATGATGGAAAACTCAGTAATGCTGCTAATAATATTTGTAAAATACACCTTCAATGTAGTGCAATATTTTTATATATACTGGGAGAGGCAGTAGAGGCGTCCGAGTTGTGCTTTAGTGTGAGTGGGAAGCCCTCCAGTAGCCTAGGAGACTGAGGTACAGTGAGGCCTCGATGGAAACAGCTGTATTATATTACATTCCTGATGTAATCCTGCTGCCATGCTATGTTATCAATAGCTTAAAAATAAGATGAATAAATAAACACTACCACAGAAAACAAGAATATCTTCATTTGATGACATCTAAAAAAGGTGTTTACTACATTTCATTGGGACTGTTACCTGGTATAGTTTGGCCATGCAAATAAGCGTAACAAAGTCCACTTTTGCTAGCAAAATTGCTATTTTGAAAATTTTCTAAACATTAAATTTTGCTTTTACTGTTGTTTTAAGCTGTGAAATATAAGACTTATAGATTTGTGTCTACCATCTATTAGCAGTTAGACTATGTAGAGTACTTTCTATATTGCTATTTAGGTAAATGGCCAGGTTAGACAAGCTGAGCAACATGCTATCATTGTTTTGGAATCAGAATGTGCTACATTTCTTTAAATCAAGCCTGATTTCTTCAATATCAGAACTGCTTAGAACAGAACTAGTGAAAACTATAGGGGCATTTTGTGATTTTTGAGAGAAGAAAACACAAGCTAAAAATTTGAGGCTACTGTCAAGGTCTAAATTTAAATATATCAATTTTTTTAAAAGCAGACTGAACATACTTGGCTCTTACTAATAGTAAGGTAATAAAAATAGTAGTCTTAAGTTCCCTAAAAATGAATAAATTTAAAATCATTTTAATTTTAAGAAGTATTTCTAAATTCAGGTAATAGCTTTCCTCTAAAAAGGAGGCTGAGGGAGGTTCTCCTTTAAGATCTGATTAACATGTGGGCTCTAATCTCTGAAAGATAACACTCATACACACCGTAAGTTTTTTGGAACTTCCAGGGGCCCTTCGCTGTGTCAAAGGGCTGGATATTACAGTTCGTTTCATCAGACATAGTTATTTGTTCACAACAGCCAGGAAAATAACTTTGGAGATGCAAGAATAACTTACTGGTTTTTTCCACATTGACATGTGTCTAGTTACATATTGCAATTTAAAACAAATTTTGCAAAGCCATGAAGTATGGTTCAAACTAACCTGGAGTAGATTTTACCTGATCCACAGTCAAAACAGTACCTTCTGATATATTTTACCCTAACAATGTCTGGTTTATAAAGGAATACAGACAGGCACAGTAATGTTCAGAAGGTTTATTAACTAGCTAAAACATGATAGAGGCAGATACACTTAGCAGTCAGAAGGAATTAAATACTCATTGCTACCTCATTCAATTTTTTTATCTGTTTTACCAGGTACAGACTTAAAACCCACCTCTGCTCAGAAAAATGAATGTTCAGAGAGCTGTATGTTCTTTGCTCTAATACACACATTAAAAGAAAAAAGCCTATCTTTTCACAGTCTCACTAACCCCAGAGTATTAGTCATAAAGGAGACCTTAGAAT
This sequence comes from Manis pentadactyla, assembly GCF_030020395.1. Lineage (NCBI taxonomy): Eukaryota > Metazoa > Chordata > Mammalia > Pholidota > Manidae > Manis > Manis pentadactyla. The sequence continues at coordinate 127,649,767 of NC_080026.1, read as the reverse complement.
TACTGATACCTTTTGCTCCCAAAACAGTTCTGAAAAACTTACACCATCTATGATGTTTTGTCTAGAGATCAACAGCAGGCATGCCTTTGCCAGTCATTCCTGAAGACTGAAGCCTTAAAGGCAAAAATAGGAATAAATTATATGGGGGGTGCGGGGAGAGCCACAAACCCTCTTAAGAGAATGAGTTTGTAGCATGTTATTTTTTAAGGCTCTCCCCTGTGAAGGTAGAGAACAATCCCACCTTTTTACCTTAGCCATACAAGAACACCTCCAGAGCCACCTTTCAAAGTACTGGGCTTGGGCAAGTTGCCCAGGGCAAATAACTTGAGTAGGAAGCTTCTTGTTTCTAACACCCTGCACTTGAAATCCAGGCTGCAAATCATTCAAAGCCCCACAGAAGAGTTTCATAAGACAAACAGAAGTATTAGCTACTACTAGAAAATAATGAGGTGAGGAGTCCTTATTCTTAAGTTCTTTGCTCCTTGTCCAAGTTAACAGAAACACAATTTTGCTGAAGAACTGGCATGAGGCACTTTTTGTTTATGATTACAGATCAACAATTCACAAGTAGTATTTCAGACATTCCACACTATCTTCACACTCCATATCTCATACAAAGCTTGATAAAAACCGACAAAGTTCACTAACACAGTATTTGCTGTTAAATTAAAAGGCACATCAATGTTGTCATGCTGGGAAAAACTACATTGCACAGCAAGAGACAGAGTAGCAGAAGTTTTTAGGTATTTGGTTTTTTTCCTGCCTCAAAGGGGTGTGTCCTGACCACCCTGTTATTTTCACCTGTTATTCCTAACATGATTCAAGACAATTTTGTTCCTTCATCTTTTAAAATGTTTTCACATTGATGTGAACTTTTAACAGAAGTCTATGAAATAATAGTTTCAGACGACTCAAAATAGATACCTAAAAAATCACTCGAATGCCCTCCAGACAGGTCAAAGATAAGTCTGATTTTTTACTTCATAAGAGCTCTTCACCTCTTAAATTTCATTTCTAAAACTCAAACTAGATGTTGATATATCTTATGCTTAAACCTTGACAAGTATAAGGTACATCTATCCCCAGTTTCTTTCATCCAGTAAGACAAGTATATATTTCAAAGGCAAAGCTAGTTGTTCATAACTATATGTTTGGGTGCTTTTCTCTGCTTTCAGAACATTTACTATTTTTTCACTTACTGGCTTTACTGCTTGCTGCCAACCACAGGACAGGTAAACATAATTTTTAACCGTCTGTTTCCAGGTAGGTGGACATAGAAGATGACATAGAAAACTAATGCTAGCCTAGATTTACAGATAAATCCAAAAGACTGACTCAAGTTCTCGTCCTCTGCATTTGAGATAACTAGCTTTTAAATCATAAATATATTGATAATAATTACAAGTTAAATAACAGTGTCACTACAAAATATATGCTGTCTAATTTGATTCTGTTTTTCAGACTTCCTTCTAGTTTTTCTCATGGTTGGAAGTGCCTTGGATATAACGTGTGCTTTAGTTTTAAACACTCATTACCAATCTTCAGAAAAAATACAAGACTCTTTTGCCCAAGTGTTCATGAATGTAAGTTTAAAAATTATATTTCATTTGGATTCAAATATTTATAGATTTACACTATATCTATTTCTTCAAAATATATTGTATAATTAATAAAACCAAATACATAAAATAAAGTTTTAAACACTATTTATACAAAACCCCTAGAAAAGCTGCTTTTTCTTTATAAGGCTATTGGCAATCGATCATAACCTTGGAAAAGAAATGATAAACTTTGGTCGGTTTACTTTTTCACCAGGGATGGATGGATGGTATGCCTAAGTTCAGGAGGAGTCATTTCACTAGAAACACCTTTATACAATTAAATACTTAAGTGACTTTTGAGGGTCTCAGTCACTTTCAGATTCTTCATCATCACCTATCGGATACGACTGGATGTTATTCTGAGTGTACATTTTTGTTTTAACAGGGCAGTTGTGATCCATGAGAATAGCCTAAAAAAGAACAAAGTACAGATATATTAACTTGTTTCATAAAGATAAGATGGGTTTAGCCTACCATTTTTAATGATTACTTGTTTGAAAGCTATACATAGTACCAAGCACTATTAACCAGTCATCTGGTGCAACTGCCAGGGTGCGTGTGTGTGTTTAGAATCTTGGAGTCAGGCTGGGGGATCCTGGAGGTTACCCAGTCCAACTTCTATTCATAGACTTCATTATGGCAACGGCCTTAATAAGGATGTGCTCTCTGTTTAATGAGACAAGCCCTCTTGTTAGAAATATACTTGAGGCTGTACCATCTACATTGTTTCTGTTGTGGATCCAGCTCTGATTCCTGCTGTCCTCACAGACTGACTGCCCTTATAATGGTTTAAAACCATTACCTTGGCCCCTTAGATTTCCAGAGTAAATACCACAAGGCCCTTTATCTTTTCATAAGTGGCATTTTCAGAGCACCTCCTCAAATCCTGGCTATATTCTTGCTGAAATGTATTTTAAAAAAACATTCTATGAACATAGAAATCTTGTCCCCTGCCTTATTAAAACTGAAAATTTTTTAAGCCAATTGACCCTCAGTTGATAAGCACTCAGAATCATTATTCATCCTGAAAGTGTGCAGACCAAGCACACAGCCTGATAATACAACTGCCAGGACCATGCAAAGCATTTTCAGTGCCGTACCTCAACTTCCCAACAGCCCTGGGTGGTAGGCTGATAACCCTCTGTATAGGCTCAGAGGGTGCACAACAGCTAGAATGGGGCAGATGTGAGGCCAGGCAGCCTTATGCCAAAGTCAGCTCCTGGAGTGCCACGGGGTAGGCAGAGGAGTGCAGAGGGCATGGATTCTCTCATCCAGCATGTCCTTTGGAGTTTTCCTCCATGTAAACTATTCCCCCAATAACTTTGTGCGATTTGAAACTCTAAACGGCAACATTTATCTGGATTAAAGTTTATCTTATGTTGGCCCATTGCAACCTATCTTGTGTCTGTCAGCTATTCCTCCCAGTCCTTGTCCCACAGATTTGATAAGCTTCTATGACTCCACTCAGTGCTTAAACCCATTTATCATTTTCCAAGAAATTCTAAAATGATCTGCCTGTGTGACATGTTAAGATAAGGACTTCCTTGACCTAAGGCTGCCAGCTCAAATTGTCAGTGGCATTTTTAACTCCATTTTGTATTATACTTCTTGCAAAGTGAATTGATACACATATATAAGAGCACACTTTCTAAAAAGTAACTGAAGCAATAGACATGGTACACCAGGACCATTCTCCCATATGGAAATGTCCTTGCACAGAAGCTTAACCCCAAAGAGCTCAACATCTCTTCTCCCTAGATTAATGATCCTCAAAGAAACATGCCCCAGAATCATAACCTGGAGGGGGCACAGGTGAAAGGTGGACTTCCAGGTCCCTACCCTCACCTGACAGTGGTATCGGTGTGCTACAAGAAACACTGCCCGAGTTACATGGCATCAGCTAGGATTACAAGAGTCACAACTGGCGACAGCTTCCTGGGCACCTACCAGGCGCGTGTGTCAGTGCCCTAGGGTCCTGTACAAGCAACTTCGTTACCTTACTGCTGAGGACTGACAGGCACCACAGGGTCACAGGAGGAATGCTCACTATGGGCTAAGTGCTCAGGGAAAGCTGTATGGAAGAGACGGGGGTTGAGATGAACGTTGGATGATAGAAGGATTTGCAAAGTAAGGGAGCTGGGAAAGAGCACAACATGGATTATTTACCAAGTGGGACAGTAAGAAAGGCAGGGACACTAAGCAAGCCAGCCTGGCCACCACAGAGATCTGAGGATGAGGCACAATGAGACTAACTGGAAAGACCAACTCATAGGCCAGACTGCAAGGCCGTGACCACCAGCTAGGGGGCCGTGACCCTCGGCCCACGGGCAGCAAGGTGGGGAGGATGGCCTCAACTCCTCCTCGTTCACAACTGCCTTCTGTCTCAGTTCATCCACCATTACACCAGACTCTGCCTACATGCAGATGTAACCACCGCCCCCGAACCAGACCCTGGACATGGAATGTGGACTCGAAAAAGTGCAGTCAGGCCGATTGTCTGACATTATAATTTTTCTTGGAATATTGTTTTGCTGCTTTTAAAACCTAGCTTACTAGCTTCTGACCCTCCTTTAAAAGGTTTACTTTTTACAATTGTTTTACTTTTGTAAAAAGTTACACATGATTAAGCCAGATGGCACGGTAATATTCCAAACATGTCAAGAAAAGAGACATGAACAGCACCAAGTGGGTACGTCTGGTGCATGGGGACACAGAGGGGCCCAGAGAGCAGCCAGCAGCAGCCCGTGCACTGCAGAGAGGGCGATTTGTTCAACTCTCCACTGAAAAGGAGATAAAGAGGGGGCTGCTGTCTGAATTCAGAGCAAGGCCCAGTTACTGGGCATTGAACCCCAGCCCCTGCCAAATGCCTACTTTCACTTTAGACAGAGTTAGGATCTCCCAAGAAGTGAAAACACGTCAGACCAAGTGAAATGTAAAAGTAATGCAAATACAAACCTGGGATATTCAAACAGCAAAAGCACTTAAAGGTAAGAGCTCCAGACTTTGAGACTTTGAAAGATACCAGGCCTGCATGCTAGAGAAGTTTTAACACACCTTTAAGATAATAAGTGATGGTTTTGCACATTCACAACATAAATGCCTTGCAAAGGGACATGTTTCCATTAATAAATGAGAATATTAGAATATGCAGAGCATAATTAGTCTCCTTAGCTTGAGGCCCTGGGATCCTTGCCCGACCCACGGCATCCAGAAACAGAGTAGCTGAAAGCACTCTACAGAGCAACTCCCAGAGCTCAGAGCCACCCAGGAAAAGCAAGCTGCAGTCCTAAGCCGTCTACTTGCCTGTCGGCAACAACCGGAAACTCTTTTAAGAGTGAGATCTAAGAAATGTGCCCTATTCTTAAAATCAGTTCTTCAACCTAAAAAAACACATCCATACCATAACACAACTATGCTCAACAGGGTATTTTGAGAATTATGGGCTGCATATAATTATAATGAACACGGTTTTCCTCAAGTGACAGTGTCGCTATTTCCTATACTTGCAACGAAAACAAGTAACAAACAGGTTTTTTCTCTAGCTGAATCGTAACACTGATTATGAAAGAAACAGAAATGTAGTATACCAGGTGAAAGAAGAGTTCAAGTACTCACAAGTTCATGACTAGGATTTGGGATCTGTGAGAACAGCGTTGGATTTTTCGGTATAAAATAGGCTAAATCCGAACACCTCGGTATCAGAAGGCTGCCTGCTGAGAGGCTAATTCGCTAAGGTTTGTCGGCCTTATTCCGGCTCCCAGGTCCCACTGCATTTGGTCCCTGTTGCTCTCGGATGCCGGCACTTGTCTGGGCTGGGTTTCTCAAACGAGCAGCATGGCACACTACTGGCCTGCCCCCTATCATCGTGAACGGTCCGTTGCCCCAGTTTCTTCCCGCCCTGCCTGTGGTAAGGAGGCAGCGGCTGCTGGCCACCACCCACCCATCACCGCCCTGCCAGTCAAATGGCATCCAGCGTGATGCCTGCAATTATGGGCAGCGAGGTGCACAATTTCTCAAGTTTTAAATGATTCATCTCGCTAGGCACTTAAGTATTTTGACATTTTATAGTCAAAGTGGCTTTTGGGAAGCTTGTAATTCTCACTGCTTTGCCTCTCAGGATCATCTCTTCCACTTCCTTTGGCATTTTTCTTTTAAAATGAATTAAAGCGTTGGTTTGAATGGGGAAAGAGGGACTGAGGTCTATACATTCGACCAGGCCTTTTGGGGATCGCATTGCCAGCCAGCCATGCTCATCCCCGCTCATCCTCCGACCTCGCCCCGTTCCTCTGGCACCACAGATAAGCCATCGTGCTGCTGCCAACAGACGGGTAACACAGGAGCCGTTACCGCCTGCCGCTAGCGCGGGAAGCCTGGCCAGCAGATCTCGGGCCGAACGGCAAAGGGAGTGCTTGCCTCCCAGAAAGAAGAAAGGGAGGGCGCTGGGGGACCAGGGGCCTGACAGAGCAAGTCAGAGGGTTAGTAAAAGCAAGAAAGAAGAGCGGGTGGTATTGGAAATAGTAACAACTGGGAATTTCCTGTGCGCCAGCCGGCAGCAGGGCTTAGCACTGGGATCCCTTTAATCTTCACAAACACCCAGTGAGGCAGATGCAGTCATTTCCCCCAGCGTCAGGCCGGCTCTCAGAGGCCCAGGCTAGCTCCTCTATCTCCCCAGGGTCCTAAACAGTCTCCTGGGGAACAGAAGCATTTGGAGGGGTGTTTGTTTTGGAAAAGTTTTTTTGGTCAACAAGTGTTGGAAATAGCCTTCATTCAGCCTTAATCAAATTGACATGCTGCTAACAGGTTGCCAGTTTCCAGCTGCTGCACCGAGAATTTTCTGACCCTGATTTGGTGAAGGTACTGCTCTGGGGTCAGCCAAACAACAATGGACAGGGAATTTACACACCAGGCTGGGAATAGCTAAAGCCCCTACCAGGCACCACGACAAAGTCCTATGGCTGCTCAGGGCTGGAGGGTGTCCAAGCAAGAGAAAGGAAGGAAGGGGTGGCTTCCGTCAGAGTATTTCCAGTGCACCTTCCACTCCTCTAAGTTAAATGGGTCATGAGTAACTCAAGATTATCTAGTTCAGTCCTATCTAGTAAAGGGCACAAGCCCAGTGCTCAATGCTGGATATAGTTCTTAAATATATTAAATAAATAAATGAATGCAAAAACTGCACATAACATTAGGGTCTGTGTCTGTCTTTAAATCCACCCTCTGGGGAAAATCATAAAGGGCAGTAAGAAATGCCAAAAAAAGGTACATTTCAGTTCAACTGTTAAGAACTTGTGACGTATTCCCAAGAGAACGGCACAGGGGAACCTCAGTTCCATTCACAAACACAAAAATACCATTTCCCCTTGCCTTCTGCATCCTATTTGTTCTTAATCTAAGGCACTCTTCTTTCTGCTGGATGAGTATCTCACCACTTAATGTTTTAAAAATCAGCACCACCACTGCCACCAGCACCACGAGGTATAAATGCTTATCAGAAAAGTTAGAATGACTGATGCACTTCAAAAATCAAATTATAATCAATAGGTTTAAACTTCAGAAAAGCAACACTTTACACTCAATTCTATATCTCTGATTGTGAAGTTACGAATTTAAAGGTTACACATGTTCATGAGCTGGTAGGACTGGGAGAAAAGCAAACAACACCCAGAATGGCTAATCTTAAGGTAAGCACAGGAAGTAAAAAATTTATGTTCAAGATTTTTCAAGAACTGCAGAAAATTAAAATGAACTATCCCACATTTATATTTGGTTTATGTAAGCAATACTGACTACTCATCTATGTACCAAAATAATTTATTCTTCACATTTGTAAACCTAATGCTCGATACAGTAAAAGAAGTTAGCTGCCCTATGTGGTACAAACTAAAAAGGAACTCTTACCATTTATGTTTGGAGAGTTCTGCCCAAAAGGAGCAGGTATATTTTAGAATTAAGCCACGAAGAAACTATCCAGAAGACCAAGCTACAATGATCAAGAAACATTTCATTGCATCTAAGATCTTCTTACCAGTTTTTCTTCGTTGGCAGGTGGACTTCGAAGAAAAAAGCAGAGAGGAGCAAAAAGAATATCAATTATTCCAATAATTGTCATGAGCCAGGGAAATCCAATTGCTTTTGCGATAGCCCCACCAATGGAAGGACCTTTCAGGAAACAGAATAAGATCAAGCTCTCTCCAAACATCTCATTGGCAGAAAAATGCAAAGGTATAATACTTGTCAGTAGACATCATCTATCATGCATTGAGACAAAAGGTTGTTGTGAAAAACCAGTATCCTTACCTATAGCATATCCCATACAAAATGCCACATCTGCAATGGCATACACACTCCCATAAACAGAGACGTGTCGCAGGTCTACCAGGTAGCCCATGATGGGCATCATCGATGAGTCTACCATTCCTGTGGACAGGTAGGGAACACAGTCTATAGAAAACTGATGGAAACCAAACATGGGCTGAATGGCAGGGACTACGTCCTAATTTCGCAACCCTGCCGCTTCCTCCCTTTTGTTGTCGCCACTTGCAAGTCTTGAGGAAGACCCTCTACCGCATACCTTTCACTGAGGACACACTGAAGGCTGCTGACGCTGGGAACGGAGCCCAGGCCACCATCTTCCCGCTCTCTGCCTTGCCTTGCCTCCTCTGCTGTCCGAATGGCCTACCTTCTGGGGGAGCACCCCATCCTCTGGTCTCCATCTGCCATCCGCCAGCCACCCCGGGTTGCTGGTCACTGGCTGTGTGGGCCCCTCACCTGCTTGCTGTTGGTGCTTTGCTGATTCCCTATGGTTTGGTTCACTCCTGTCTTGCCCCCAACGAGAGGCACAGTCTCCTTCCACCCACACCGTGGCCTCACACTTAGACTCTGCGAACTCAAGTTGGAAAGTACAAGGGAGGGCCAGAAGGAACCAGAACGAGAAGGCATCTGAGGGACCACCTGGCCATACTCAGGAAATGAAAAATGATAAAATATCACCAATTACCGGTCCAGTCTCTTGAACAGTCAAGGTCAGGTAGCAGAGAGACGAGTACCTGTGTTCAGAGTTCAGGGTTCAATTCCCTGGCTGGGGGAGCAGTCACACCTTCTCTCAGCACCAGTTTCCCATGTAGGAAATGGGGGTGCTAATGACTGGCTAAAATGAGACACTGCCTGTGAACACAGCAGCAGGGCACCCAAATGTCAGTACCCTCTGCACCTCAAGTACAAAGGTGGAAAGTTAAGGGAAATGTATTTCACTCAACTAGTATCTGCTGATCATCTAATGTGTGCAGAGTGCTAGGGACGTGGGTGAACAAAACAAACATTAAGAGTTGGATGGCAAGCAAAGAGTTGAAAAATGGATTACAATTGTGACTGAAACCTTGAAGGCTCTGAGAGGACCTACATATCCTAGGAAACCCTAACCCAGTCTGGGTGGGTACAGAAAAGGTCCCTTCATCCTACTGTACCACTCAATTAAATTCCTGCCTTTATCCAGTGGTAAGATTTGGTATTTATGACCAACCTGTATATCATAAATGAGAAATAAGTGTATACCATCCATCCCCAATATTAACAAGACTGTTCCTAAGGTATTATGAGTTAATGTTCCTCACATTACAAAGACTGGTCTCGTTTGCCTGTGAGAATTCCTGCAGCACAGGTAGTCATCAGTATATCTGCCCACCTTTTCTGAACCAAATCTTATAAAACATTCATGTGAAGCCTTGTGCCCCGGTCTCATATGAGAAGGTCTGTTCACAGATCTGAGCCCAAACAAATGTACTCTGAGTGTAGGATTCTCCTGTTTGCCAAGCGCAGCAGTGGAGTATCCATTTGCTTCTGTAAATATCAGGCTTTTAAAAAACCAGTTTTCGGGAAATAAATGACTAGTATGCGGAAGCCAGTATCTTTCCATGAATGATCTATATAGGCTGTACTTGCGCTGGGCTGTCCACAGCCTCCTCTCAAGCTTCTAGGAATCTTAGGTTGAGTAACTATAGTCTACTCGAGTAAGAGAAAATCTTTCTTAGTAATGGGGAAACAAAGTTTTAAATTTAGGCATAAGGCTGTGTGACTTACCAATTGCAAAACCAACTCCAAAGTTGGGAGCTATGAGCCCATAAATGTTTTTTGCAAATGGAATCTGTAAGAGAACATAAACGTTATGCTAAAATAACATGATATCCAACTCTAAATCATCTTAGAAAGCCTTAAAATATGTTTTCTCTAGCCTGGTATTTGTGTTCCATTCTGAAGGTAATAGGAGGAAGGAGGAAAATGGGATTTGAGGAGAACTGGACCGTCCAAATCTTTAAAAGTTGAAGCTGAAATGTGTTTTCTGAGCCTCCCCTCCCCAAGAAGCTAGTCACCTGCCACAGAAAATCATGGAGGATCAGCCAAGTCCACACTCCATTTTTTGACAAGGGCCAGAAGGCTTCATCTGGGGTAGATACTGGCCATGGTAGAAGATGTTTTATTCTAGAAAAATAGCTTACTACTGTTTCAGGCTAGTTGTCCTAAAGTGTTCAAAACATTATAATGTTTAATATGATGGAGGTCAGTGGGGGGTTGAAATCTAAACCATGTAGTAAAGCATTCTAAATAACTTTCATGTAAAATGAAAATACATATTCTTTGGAGAGTCATGTCCCAAATTTTTAAGATGATACAAAGAGGACAATGGAAGATGTGATAAAACTAAATATCAACAACTCTCAAACTGCCACCAAATATTTCTTAGCAATTCTTGTCCAAAGCAAAAGTTTCCTTTTGTGAAATAGTTTCTTTTACTCACACATAAAATGCTGATTCCAACAATTATCATTCCTAGAAGAGAACAAAGCCACCTACCGAAAAATATAAAAAAAAGCACATTCAATAAATTACCATTCCATCTTTTTCCCAGCCCCAATTTTCCACAGAAACTAAAACAGTTATTTGTCATAGCTAAGTGGGATTAGAATTTTTTAATTAGAATTTTCTTAAGAGAATTACATCATTAGAACAGCACAAGTGTTGTTTTCATTCTGTCTTACCTCCCCATTTTGTGTGCGAGTATCCCAAAAACATTGGTTCCAATGAGATAAGAGATACTAGCCGGCAAGAAAGCAACGCCTGTAAATTTATGAAAAGGACATCTTATCAGGACTGACATCAGTCAAATGTTAGAAAAACTAATAATTGTTAGGCACCACAATGGTGATCAGAGCAGAGGAAAGGAAGCCGGGCGGCCCGCACCCAGGCTGCTAATATCCGGCAGCTGATGGATCCCGTCTGGACCCCACACGGCTTATCCGTCCTCACAAAGCTGCTCAGACACTCCAGGCATGAAATTCATTCCTCTATCGACTGCGTCATCTCGCCTCCACCTCTGCCTGGTGGCAAGCTTCCCACGTGGACCAACACAGGCAACTGCAATCCCGCACGTGCTCTGAGCAGGGGGCACCTGCCCCGACCCCTCCCCTTCGCTATTTTGTATGACAGAAGTAAGACAAAGGCATTGAAAAAGACAAAGAAAAAAGTTAAAATTATCCCAAATCCCACCCTTCAGATAATGACCAGTCTATGCTGTAAGCTTATATATACACATAATTAATGTGTACGCACAGGGTTTTGTTTTTTCCCAAAAATGGGATTATACCCACTGTTCTACATCCTGCTTTTTTCAATGAGCTTTATAAACATCTCTCTATGTTAAAAAAAAGTCTATGTGGCTATTTTTTGTGGTCAAGTCATACGTGACTGACACGTTCCTGTCCGGTGTAAAGTTCTCCCAGGAGAGGGAGCTTGTAAGCCCCAGGAAAAGCCTGAGCTGATTTCCAGGTCTTGGTGGCAAGTGCTTGCTTGACCTTCTGACTGCTCTGAGTCAGGGCAGGATCAGGGGTCTGCCCACATTGGCTCTCTCTGGTCCCCACCCATTCCGAGGACAACAGGACAATCTCTTTGAAAGACAGCTTTTCATACTTTCAATGCTTTTCGTGTTTTTTTCTTGAAATCACCCAGGTTGGATTCTAAGCTTGCCCACGAATGGTGAAAATTGCTTTGTTCTCAATCACATGACTGGGTAAGTCAGACAGGCGTGGCAGGGGCTAGGTGGTCAAGCAGGTGTGCCCTCCACTCAGATGCACAGGCCCAGGGGCCTGTCTTGTCCAGGCAGGTCACCAGCACACAGACAGCATGATCTTGCTTCTTCAAGGACAGGCTAGCCTTCCACTGCACCCTGTCAACACTAATGCAAGCCATCCAACTCCAGAAAGTCTGAGCCTTCCAGCACAACAGAGACTTCAAAATGACTGGCTCCAGGAGCTAAATCTAAAACCAAATTATTCTTGACTGTTGATCTGGGAAATAATAATAAAGAATAATCTCATTTCATGTTCTAGGAAACCATGTCTGTCACACTTAGCAATATCACTGGCCAAATAATTGGTGAGTGTAATCAGACTCAGCAGATGTAACAGGAGGAGCACAGCTCTGCGCTGCAGTAGAGACAATGACCACATCGTGGTTCTGGTCTTGAGAGTGTCTTCAAAGGAAGGACTTGGATGGATGACGTCTGACCGGTGGCATGGCCACGTGAGGGAGGTGACAAAGGCTCAAGTGCTCTGGGAACCCAGAGCCTACAGTTGGCAAAGCTCCTCAAAGCAGCTGGTATTTAAGCCTGACCTTGGAAGTCAGTCTGAAGACATAAGAAATCATGAACACCTTGTCTCAGGATGAGTGTCTATGGGGGAGCCAGGGAGGCATAAATGAATGAAGCAAGCAAAGTGTGCACGTGTGTGTGTGTGTGTGTGTGTGTGTGGTGTGTGTGATATAAAATAACAGCACAAGCACCATAACAAACAGCCATCGAAGTTGACCCTCAGTGTCACAAAAACCAAGGAAAATGGAGAGGGAGGTCCAGACCCCATCTAAGAAGGCAGCTGCCATTCTCCAAGACAGTTATGGCCCTATAGGAGGGAGGTCTCAGATTGGAAGATCTAGTTTTTCTAGAAAAGCTGAACTCCAGAGTCTTATGTGAATTCTCTTGACTTTTAAATATTGGCAATTAAAAAATTTTTAACATAAACCCCCTGCAGGCCAACCCTGTGCCAGCCAACCAAAACCTATTCATGGGCTGAACTCTACCCAGATTCCCATTATAATCTTGGGACAAAGGAAGGGGTCACTGAGGACCTGGCCAGATTCCTGCTCCCTGAGAGCCCTCACTCCAGGAGCCAAGCATGGGGTGATGCGTCTCTGAGGGCAAAGCTTCAAAGTGGGAGTGCGTACGTGCTCCAGAGGAAACCATGGGTCAGCCATGTCCTCTGACCCACGAGTGGGGTGCCGAGCTCACGTGTGACCCGGGAGGCAGTGCACCTTATTTTCTATGGACAGGAAATATCCTCAGGCAGCAGTCTCCAATTTCACGATCGTCAAGCAAAAAGCACTGGATTACGAGGCATGAAATAAGGGATACACATCAGCTTCACTTACTGGCTGAGGCTGGCGTGGGTCACTTTAACCTCTCAGAGCCAAAGAAAGAAGGACAGTTCCTATGACCCACCTCACAGGCAGGCTTTGAGGCTCACATGGCACTCTGCATGCACACAGGGGGCTCTTGGCAAATAGCCCTCCCAGGCTGACCTATGCCCTGTCCCTCATGCAAGCCCCACCTGACTCTCTCTTCTTACCTGGCCCGCTAGCCATCCCCAAATCACAGTAAGCTCCAAGCGGACACAGGCCAGCCCATCTGCCTCCCCACAGCCTGGTGGCACACAGAAGGTGCCGAGAACGTGGCTGGCTGTTCTATAGATAAAAGATCTGGGTGAGAACATTCATCTCACAGAACTACAAGTGTTGCGGTAAGCTACCATCCCAAGAAGGCAGGCCCTACCGTCCAGCAGGTGGCCCCATGGGGTAAAGACGGCAGTGCGGTCCAGAGCCCAGAGTCCTCCTCTTTTGACTTCCAAGGTGGACACAGGGCCACGAGCTCTTCAGACCTCAGACTCTGAGTTACCAATTCCTAGTCAGACACTGCTTCCATGCCCTCTGCCTTACCTGGGCCTCATGCCACCTATGGAGCCAAGAGCGGAACTCAGCCTCAGCCTGTCTTACATACCAGCCCACCTGGTGCCCCAAGAGGAGACCATCTACCTTTGCTCAGAGACCCGGGACTGGGAAGCCCACCACTCTGCCAGAGTGCCCTTTTGGGGATGGCCCCTCCTACAGGGCAGGTGTCTACACAAAGCTCTAGGCCTCCCCGTCACTGCCTCCCACTAATCCTGGTTTGCATTTAGCAGCCAAGAACAGCTGGCTTCAACCCCCTCCCCTAGCCCAGCAACCAGCATGACAATAGCAAGACTCATCCCACTCACAGCACTGCCAGGGCCTGGGTGGTCCCCAGTGATAAGGCGCCTACTGTCACCCCTCTGTACAAGTTCAACTTATTTCTCTCTTGAAACATGGTGCCCAGAAGTGGCCTCGTCCAGCTCCATGCTGGGTGCAGAGCACGTGACCACTGGCTTCTGGAAGGAAAGAAGGGTGGAATGACTCTGAAGGACTTGCTCCAGTCCAGCCTGTCAGCCACACCTCTGCTCCCAGGACAATCCACACCCGAGCCAGCATCTCTGGAGCCTCAGTTCCCACTGAACCTCACAGGCCTTGGAGGGCTGGACCTGTGCTTCTACCATGATCCCCACCTCATCTTCACCGAGCCATTTTCAATCCTAGGGCAGAGCTGTACATCCTCACCAGAGCCATTTCACCCTATCCTCTCAGGCCTCGTTTCTGCCTCTGGGAAGCTTTTAGAATCTGCAATAAACTAAATGACTATCCCCCACCAAATTCATATCACCTGCAAATGGGAGCTGTGGGAAGTCCCTGGGCTCCTCCCAGTTCCGGATGAAGCCCCACCAGGGCTGGCCAGGAACCCGCATGGGACAATGGTCCCTGTGTGTCCTGTCCTAGGGGAGCTCGAGGGCTGCAGGCCTCACATCCCGCAACCACATCTTGTCATTTGGTACCCAGCCAGGCTGACACAGGACACGCCCCGGGTCACAGCTGGCTGGGAACAGAATGGTCCCCTGCCAAGCAGGTAGTGTCCTGTCCTCCACCTGCACTGTGTTACCACATCCCATTAAAGAACCAGAAGACTCAAAATATTCAAATTCAGTTAGACAATATCCATCATATCATTGATAAGTTTTCACAAATGCCTAGGGTGCCTAAGTGGTTTTCTTGGTTTCACTGGAGATGGCTGGTAATTGTAGGTCTGCTTTGGTTATGTAGCTGTATTCCTATTATGTTGATGTGTGCACACAATTAGTAATTTAAAACCTATACACGCTTATGTTACACTACAAGAAGATATGTCAAAGAAATAATCAATCTTCCCATGTTTTCTTCTGCCTGCTACTTCTATAGCTTCTCTTCTTCCTTCATAATTATAACCCCTAAGTAGAATTCGTGCCTCATATCGAAATTACCGAGTATCATAATTCTTCCAAGTGGTAAAGATACCTCAAGACAAATGCTGGGCATAGAAGCCACAGGGCATAAATCTGCAAAAAAAAGCTAACCTTTTCAAACAATATTGCTTCTCTCTCACTTACCAACTTCACATTTCCCTGTATGGCCCCGGAAGATGACTGGTTAGCCAGAGACGGGTAAGATTCCTCAAGGGAGGAACAACCTAAGACAGGCACAGTCGCAGGGGGGTCATCAGGTGAGAAATTGGGGATCAACAGAGGTGAGGCTTAAAACCTCACCCACCGTTTTGAGAGAAATCTTCTGCATCCGTGGATGTTTCGTTGCCCTTGTCTAGCTTGGATTAACACATAATCTACAGGCACACACCTGATCATCTACATGTGCTCTCTTACAACACTAAACTATGTTTTATACCTTTATCTTGCATCTACCTACCACTTCAGCATTTTATTGAAAAAAAAATAATAATACTAAGGGAGAAATGTGGGATTCACATATAAATCAAGTATAAAAATCAAACGAATAATCATAATTGACCTGATTGTTTATAGTTCATGGTGCGTGATCAAAACTGAAAGTTTCTGTGATATGACTGCCCTTGCACTGTTCACCATGTAAGAACTTATTCACTATGTAAGAACTTGTTCATCATGTAAGAACTTGTTCGTTATGCCTCAGAATGGAGACTGTTGAGAATTAGGCTTGGGGTTGATTAATGATTGTGCATTGAGTCTCCTGTACAGAATTTTATTGTTGTTAACAACCGTATGATCAATAAATATGAGAGATGCCCTCTCAAAAAAAAAAAAAAAAAAAAGAACCAGAAGAAAGAGTGTTGCTTCACTCTTGTTGGGGGCCTGTTCCCCCAGAGTCGAAGCCTCCCTTTTGGGGTTTGTAGGCCTCACCATGAACTCTGAGTCCCTGTGCCTCCAGGCATCATGGAGAGGTCATGTGACCCAGGACTTGAGGTAAAGAGAGACTTGATTCTCCACCAACCGGAATGCAGGGACCCCCTCCCCCCAAGTGGCAAAACAGTGAGTTTGGGGAGATGGGCTTACAAGGAAACCCTCTGTAATATGATGTGCCGTCCTCCACCTCCCCTAATGGTTATGGTAAAAAATAATGCGTTCAACAAGAGCAATCACGTGTCACCCAAAGTAAATGAGGCTGTTTTGCTTTGATGTCAAATTTTATGGTTTTTCTCCATGGACAGAGCTCACGCTGGACCAAGCAGGAAGCCTCTGGGGAAAGGCTGTGGTCCCCACCGGGCGAGGCCTTCCAGCGTCATCCACAGCACCCTCTCACTGAGGCTCGGAGGGGGCTGCAGGGCTCCGGGAGAAGTGGGCCCTGGGCTGCAGAGACCACAGAAGGTAGGGGGTCTCCCCCACACTGGAGATAACACAGCAAATAGGTATAGAAATGTGATTCTCTTGAAGAAACACCAGTCTGCCTTTGAGGTAAGGAAGGACGTCCTCACCGGTGGTATGGTTAGGGGGTTGGGTTAACACCTGGCTGGGGTGATAAGCCTCAGAAGATGATCTGAGGAAATCTAGGCAGCCTGAGGCCTCCTCTCTAACTCAGATGGCCCACAGTCTCTGACAGGCTGTGAAGACTTACAAAGAAAGCCTCAGGCTATGTCTGGAGAGGAAGAAAAAGATGACTTTCAGTGCCCTGCACACACCAGGACGCATGCAGTTAGCACTGTGCAGACACCAGAAATGCCAGAGGCACGTCTCAGCCCAGGAGCTCCCTCGTAGCACATTGGGACCAGGCACCTCCTGAAAACATCTCAAAGCCCCAATCTCCACAGGGGCCAGCAGGAAAGAGTCTGAAAAAAACAGCTTCTGCAGGGCTAAGAGCATCTCCTCTCCCCCTAACTCAGGGTTAGAGAAAGTCCATCCCTCCTGTCACTTGGTATGCTTTCTTTAGGACTTTGAGAGCCTGTGGGTTGCCTCTGTTGTCCCCACTGAGAGGAGGCTCAGAGCTAAATTCTCTAAGAACTAGCCTTAGTTTAGTTCCAAGAATCTTCCCTCCTCCCCTGAATGACTTTCGTTGTATGGGGCTTGCTCTTGCTTTTTGTTTTGTGACCTAATTCACAAAACATAGAATTTGGCCTTTTGAGGTCTTTAGCACTGCCCAGTGGCTTTTCATAGATTCACGGGGCTGTGCATCCATCACCACTATCTAATTCCAGAATGCTTCATCTCCCCAGAAAGAAAACTCATACCCTTTACCCCCAACCACTGTCAGGGGCTTTTAATGAAGGATTACTTGGTGAAAGAGCAGAGCAATTCCATGCAGAACCAAAAGGACTGGGGTCCAGGCCAGGCCAACCACACCGAGGCAGGACTAAGAGGACAAATCTGAACCCGGAAGCTGCGTCGGAAAGACGCCACCACACAGGGACTATAACGCCACCCAAGGAAGGATGGGGCACTAAGAATGGCAGCTTAATTCAGAACTGACAGTCTCCATCTGAAGACATCAATATGTAAGTTGAAAGAACTATGGAAAGAAAATAAATCTCTAGGAAGCATAATCAATAAATCCTCAAAAAGAATAAGGTGTGTGTGCAGGGACTAGCTTCCCAGATATTAAACAACATTGTTCTAACGTGACACTAAGTGAACAGGAGGGTATCGACCCAGGAATGCAAGCAGACGAATGGACCAGAAAAGAAAAACCCAGAAATAGACTCAAGGACACACAGTCACCCCAAGCATGATGGAGGTGGGGAAAATCAGATGGACTCGTAGGACTACAGGTCTGAGGACAAGTGGCTTGGCATACAGAACCCAGATCCCTGCCATATGCCTTAGAACAAAAATAACTCCATGTAAATCCAAGATTTTAATGTAAACAACAAATCATAAATTTCTTAAGATGAGAACACAGGTGAAAAAGTAATCTTGGCATGGGAAAGGCCTTTCTGAGCTTGACCTGATAGGACAATGACATAAAGGAAGACCACTAATCCTGGCCAGTGGCATTTTGGTGTTCTGAGTAGCAGAAAAAAAAAATCAAAAGACATAAAGCAACAACAATATTTGCAGAACATCTGATAAAATGATTAATGCCTTAATATACAAAGAACACTTAAAATCAACAAGAAAAGAACTCCATAGAAAAAAAATGGGTCAAGCATATTAGTAAGAAATTCATAGTACAGGAAATAGTTATGGCTAATAAACATATGAAAAGATGCTCAATTTCACTCATAAATAACTTATAAAAATAAATCAAAATGAGACTCCCTTTTCCACACTCAGTAGGGAAAGACTGAGAAACCAATAATAGCTGTATTGGTGCAATGCTATGAAATACCAAACACCCACTTAAATTTTAGGAATTTGCCCTACAGATATACTTCTGAACATGAGTGGGAATACATGTAAAGGGTATTTCACTGCAGTGTGGTTTCTAATGGCAAAAACTGGAACTAACCCAAATGTCCATTAATAGGGACTGGTTGAAAGTTTGTGGTATAACCTAAAAGTAGAACAATGTACAATAATTAAATGAATGCTTCCAGTTCAACAGGGTGGTTTGAATCTATAGGTTTTTCTCCATTCCTACCTCACATTTCACTTAAATTTTAATAAAAGAAGAAAACTGCAGACCCTCTCCTCTGTGCCAAAGACAGACAAAATGAGAGCAAAAGCAGTAAGAGGGAGGGAGGAGCAAGGCAAGGGAGAGCAGTGGGGATGCAGCGGGGACACCTGCACATGGACAGGGCAGCAGGAGGCAAGACCTTCTGTGCCTCACACCCCAGAAGGTCTGGGGACTGAAGGCTGCAGGTCCGCAGGATGTCAGGCAGAGGGCTGAGGTTGTCAACAGGGAAGAGCGCTGACAGGCAACTGCACCCCCAGCCCTCGGTTGCTCACCCCTGCAGAAGAGTTTCCTTACAGAAACTAAACTGAAAAGGCCCAGGCACCAAAGGCAGCGTGAAGACCAGGGAGGACTGAGAGGCTGAAATGGGGAGTGAACCGGAGTCTTCCTACTTAGTGTGGGAGGGTGTTATTTCAACAGCCCCCAGGCCCCCTCCAGAAACACACAAAACCACTCAGAGTAAATAGGAAGGGGCTCTTGAAATTTGAGATATGATGACAGCGATGATAAAAATTCAACAGACATTTTAGAAAATGGCGAAATCAATGAAACTAAGAAAAGGCCAGATAAGAAATTGAAAGGATAAAATGTACAGGTCTAACCTCCAACCAACCAGACCCCCAGTAAAAGAGGTTTAGGAAAACAGGTGAAAAGTCATGTGAGCTGTCTGTTTGACATTTTCAGGTGGAGTCCTAGTGGCATTAAATCCTCAGCTACTACATTAGGAAGCTGGTGGCCAATATTGGAAATTGGAAAATTTTAAATTAAACATATTATTTAGAGACATAAAAAGATTAGCAGAAAAATAACAAAGAATTGAAAGTGATCAAGTCTGAGGAAGGGTGCTGGAGGTGGGAGGTAAGAGGCAAGAACTTCTTTTTTTCCATTATGATTCTTATGATGCTGTTTAAGTTAAAAATTAAATGTAACTTTGATAAAAAATATTTAAAATTTAATTAATTTTGAAAACTAAATCTACCCATTCTGACATGGAAACACGGAAAACCAAGAGGTTACACAATGATGTAAATAGCATGTTTCCACTTGTTGGGTTTTCAAGCCTTTCTCACAGAATGATAAATGCAGAACCATCTGGAAAAAGACACACAGAGCTGTTAACAATGAACATCAGAGAGGACTGGGCTGGGAGAGGAGAAAAGATGAGCATGAGAGTTTTTAAATGTTTACTTCCTCAATCTGTATACTTTCCTTTGTTTATAATAAGCATGTACTATTTTCTAAATGAAAAATACTTTTAAAAACTCATTCTCTTAAAAACTAAGTTTGTTGTTAGCCTCTTTCACATAAAGGTAATTGCTATCCACAGATACTTAATGTAACTAGTCCAGTTCAGAAACATGGGGAGATGCTGACTGCGTTTTTCCTTTCTCGTTGCTGTCCAGGTCTGACGCCTAGACAGCTAATTCTGCGTCCCTGAGGAAGGATAGGAAAACTGGAGCCGAAATAGACCCCAAAGCTCATTGCTACGCTCACCATTGACCCTTGAAGTGTCAAACAGAAATGATCACTTTATCATCCCAATACCTACAGCTTGGCAAGTCTCCAAAGACGAACCCCGTCCTGGGAAGAAAAGTTCCAGAATCAGAAGCACCTGCCCCAGTCCTTACCCAGCTGCCACTTGCGGGAACACATGGTCTCCATCATCCAGATGGGCAGGGCTGGCTCCAGCATGGCAATCCCCATGTTTGCAAAGCAGATGGATCCTTCAAGGGAGGCAGAGGGTTAGTGTGCTTCTGGTTTGGGTCTCGAGTGTCCCCTACCATTGTCAAACACGGCTAAACCCCAAGTGCCCACAGCCAGAACGATCAGCTCAGACACCCAGAGTTTCTACTTCTGTAAGAAAAAGATTAATAACAGGTCAAGGGGGCTGTGAGGAGGGTTGGGGTTTTCTTTGTGATTATTGTTCTTAGTATTATTTGAACCACCAGAACCCCAGAGTCATAAAGTTTGGAACTAGAGGGAGTCTTAGGATCGTTTGCTTTAACCTTTCCAGTTTATTAATAAAGTAACTTTCTCCGGGCCACCCAGCCACACAGGCCACTTCCAGGCTGCACACAGACTGGGGTGAGGCTCCTGCCCCTCTGTCTTACTGTGCTGTGAACACACATTCTGATGATGCCCCGGGATGCCCCCAGATCCAGGGCATTCAGCACAGATGTTCTGTTGAGGGATTTTTTTTTTTATCAACTATACATATAGGGCATCTTTGCAAATATCCATGATCACTCTGTTAACCAGAACCCTCAGTAAAAGGAGAACTATCTGGAAAATGACACACAGTTGTTCCCCATTGATCTGGGAGCTTCCTGTGCTGTGCTCTCATTTGAGGAACATAATGAATCATGATTAAGGGGCCCATGTAGTGAAGAAAGGTCTCTTCATTCCCTGTGACATTTAAAGGTAGAATAGAGAAATGGCGCTGAAATGCCTGGGGTCCCCTCACCCACCTGCTGTTTTCTTAACTCTGGAGTTTGTCTATTTGCCATCTATTAATTAGGGCCAAACAACCAAGGTGGCTTACGCTTCCCCTGCAATCAAGGATCCGTACTCTGGACTCCCTCCTTCTCTAACTCTCAGTGCCACCCAGTACCCCTTGGCTCTGGGTCCATGCAGGGCCAGGTACTAGCAAGGGGCACAAGCCCCAGGCCCCAAGCCTGCCGGAATTCCTTAAACTAGCCGGTCGTCAGCTGTTCATCCTGCCCTGCCTGGCCTTTCCATGGAAACCCCAACAAAGACTCTGGCCTAAGCCTTCCCCGGGACCCTTTCTGCCTCCTGACCAAACCTGGTGCTTCCCCGTGGGGCCCTGGGTGACGTGGCATGCCCCTTTTCTTGGGAAATATAACAAAATCTTTCAAAAGCATTGACGCCTTCATGTCATCACTCAGTCACCTTCATAAATTATGGTCCCACCAGAACAAATGAGACACTGCCTGGTCCCCAACTCTCCAAGTGGAGGCTACCTGGAACTGCTGATGGCCTGGCCTTCAGGGCTGGGTGGGTCTTCATATTTCCCCCCAGGAGTCAGGGTGAGAGAGTGAGGGTCCAAGAAAGCCTGAGCAGGAGGGCCGGGCTGCCCAGCTTGCCCAAATGTCTGCCCTGTGGGGCAGGGAGGCGCATCTCTCACTGGGCCTCTCCTCACACCCACCTCGCACAGCTCTGGAAGGCTCTGGAAGGCTCTGGGAGGCTCCTTGCATCTCGCTGGGGGCACAGAGAGGTCCCTGCATGAAGGGGGTTTACAATCCTTTGGCCAACAGGCAGGAGTCTAGACCAGGGCTACACAGGAGCTTTCCTGGGCAGATCCAGCAGCGGAGGCTTAAACAAAACCAGCCTTGGGTTTGGAGGAGTGAATCTGAATGCTCTCAGGCAGCGCATGAGCCCAGCTCCCTCAGGCTCCCCTGCCCTCCTAGGGTCGGTGACCCCGCTTAGACAAATCTAACCCTAGCTGGGTCTGATGCCACACTTCAGGGCTGCCCTCTTCCAGTCTGACCATAACCTCCGGGCCCAGGCAGCACAAGGCTGGTCCTGTTGGGCAGCCTCAGGCCTATGACTCTGGAACCGTGTTGGGGGTGCCAGTCCCTGGGATGAACGTAGGCCATTTCCCTCCCCAAGGACTACAGGACCTCAGGGCTCCCTTGGAGCCCATCTAGGCCAAGAACCCAAAGGAATGACTCCTTTAGCTGAAGGGTATTTTCCAGCTGGCCTTTCTGCTGCTGCAGAAAATGCCCTCTCCACAGGAAGGGAGGCACCCTTCCGGCCCCTGGCCCTCTTCTGTCAGTCCCTATTCATACACACCAAGGTGACTCAGCCTGCCCAACTAAGATGCCGGCAGTGAGGCCACAGATCTTCCCAGAAGTTCAAGACCAAACAGTGGTGTTCTCTGACACAAACACAGAGGACAAGCTCAGCCCAGAACAAACCTCTGCAGCGGGGCATCTCCATGGCCCGGACTGCTTTGTCCCAAATGAAACACAACAAAGGGATGGTTGAGAGTCAGAAACTACCAAAGGAAGGAAACCATTTCTCACGACAGGTAACTTCTTTGTCTTTATGTTTTTCTACAGCCCAGGGCTTCCAGCAGCAAAATGAACGTTGCCCCTCACCACCCACCTCAACAACCCCTGGCTAAGAAGAACCAGAAGCCTGGAAGGAGCCCCACCTGCAGCAATGAGGATGTATGGGTCCTTCAGCAGGGTGGTGAGCGGCGTCCCCTTCTGGCTCTGTCCAGTGAAAAACAGGGATTAGAAGAGTCCACGTGGCCACCGAGCAAGCTCCCTCCTCTCCCGTGGCTTACCTCGGGCTGTATGCGGGACGGCTGGAGCACAAAGAGCTGAATGGCTGCAAGAGAGAAAAAAGGCCTTGAACACCTGCCGGCACGGATGCCGAGGCCCCAGCTGAGGCCACAGCCCAGGTGCCCACGTGGACACTCACCTCCATCCAAGAGCACCAGGGCAGCGAGCACCAGGAACGGAGCTGTCTTCCCAACGAACTCATACAGCACACTCCCAAAGGGGGGGCCCACTGCACAACAGAGACAGAAGGGCCAGTGCCAGGCCCCAGGACTAAGTGCCCCCTCCCCACTGGAGGTGCCCAGGTGCTTCTCACATTTCTCTACTTTGTTGGGGTAGCCATTCTATGCAGTAGTGCTAAGTCACCCTGGCACCTCCAGGCCATTTTACACCCAGAGACATGGTTAAGAGTCCCTACGGGTCACCCCAAAAGTAAGAATCAGAGAGAAATAGGCCCCAGGCCCCAGGCCCCAGAACTGCACATGGAGTGCAGGAAAGCGGGTCAGTGAGGACTTCATTCCCTACCAGCTGGCCCAGACGAAGGCCAGGGATGGAACGCAGAAGGGAGAGCACCGGAGTCTCCTCTCGGCAAGATATCTGCCCCCTGGCCGGGAGGTGAGCAGGGCGGGGGGGCCAACCCGCACGAGGGAAGGTGCCTGGGTGTTACGGCAGCTCAGAGAATCTTTGAGAGGGACATCTTGGCAGACTGTCCTGTTCAGGCCTTCATTTTACATCTGGGCCTGGGGAGGCCTGGGGTTTGTCTGTCCAGGGTCACCCAGCATGTTGGGGGGGTACAGGCGGGGCCCACCTCCTCCCCCATCAGGAAGGTCCCACCACTTTTCAAAGGCTCCATGAAAGCAGGTGGTGTTGGGGGTAGAGCTGAGGGGTCTGTGGGCATGAAGTGGACGCAGGGAAGACAATCCCTCTCCAAACTGGCTCCTCCTCCCAGTTTGCCTCCACGGCGGACCTCACCCACCTAAGACCCCCATGGCCAGGCCTCCCAGGGCGATCCCCATGGCATGGCCTCGCTCTTGGTCATCCGTGTACACGCTGGCCAGCATGCCCATCCCTAAACAGGAAAAGAAACGGTGGAGAGCCAAGCTCCAGGAGCACCAAAGGAATAATGCAGGACCCATCTTCCCTCCCCAGCCGAGGCCCATGATCTTCCAAACCTGTCAAATGAACAAAAATATAAGACCAAGCAGAATCCAAGAAGGTGGCATCTGCTCCAAGAACCCACCACCAGCGACCATTAACAATCCCCAGATTCCCTAAATTATTCCATCTTACTGTGTAACCGGCCAGGGTAATGCTGGCAGCTGCTCCGACAGACCGAAGCCCCCAGCAGACTGACTTAACTCGGGTATTTCCACACCTACCAGCCACGGACGAGCAGGAGGAACCAATGCCCTGCAGTGACCTGGCGATCAGCAGGAACGCGTAACTGCTGGAGAAGGCGAACACTGCAGAGAGAACAGGGCCCGGGCCGCATGAGTGCAGGTCTGCTGCCACTGTGACTGAACCCGGGGCGTTCCTGAAGCCCTCCTTTAACTCAGTGGAGCATTTCCATATTAACCATGAAGATCTCTGTAGACTCCTTCCTGTCGTTGTTGCCAATACACAACCCCTCCCCCGCCCAATCCCCCTGCTCAGACTGTATTCTCAATTGCCAGCTCAGGGTCATTAGAGCCCACCCCACGATCTACATGCAGAAGGAAAACATCAGACACTTACTAATTGTCGATATAAACATGATGCAGAATCCTGTAAACATTGGAATTGGATAGCCAATTCTGCAAAACAGAACCACGTGGAAAATCTGGTGACTGCTTTCTATTTTCCCAAGGCTTTCTGCTGCGTGTCTCTCGATTACCTTTTGGGATTAGGCGGATTAGTATTTGGTCAGCTTTTCTAAAAATTCATATAGTTGGTGCTTCCTACATGACCTTTTGGTGTTTGACTGTCTTAGAAAGTGAATACAATTATGGATTGCCATTCTGAACGGAAATTTCCCTGCAATAAATGTTAACACAATATTGGCAAATAACCCAGAACACATCCAAGACGCATGGTCCCTGTTTCTATCATTTTTTAAAGATTATTTCTTTAATTATAGTCTTCACAAGAGCTTCCCCAAAGGGATAGCTGCAATCCAGTGATTCTAGTAAAAGGTCATCCAGTGACTGAACCGGCAGCAGAGCCCACTACACTACATCTAAGACGCATTAGGAAGCAAGATTTCGAGTTTGTCTTGTTGACCCCAACGAGGCCAGCCTAGAGAGACCCCTTTTTCTGTGCAAAAATTCAATATGCTAAGGCCACTGTGCATACAGGGATCTGCCACCAAGCAGACAGGGGTGGTGGGAAGACCCTGGCCTTCTGGCTGAACACCCAGCCCTGCCCTTAATCTGAGCAAGTTTCTCCTTCACCCCCCAGAGAGATCACTGCCCACCTCCCAGAACTGGAGTGAGTATAAAATGAGATCGGATGGTGAACTATGACCAGGGTACCTATAACATAGAATGTAGTTCAGAAATTGCATTTCCTCCCTCCTCTGAACCTTCTTTCCTGTTTCTGCAGCTTAAAGAGACAGATTGGTCCCTGTCATAGGGATGGGACATGAGAATAAAGGCAACTTCCCGCCCCCACGATGCTGGCTGAGCTATTGCCCTCTAGGAGGGCTGCGTCAACCCAGAGCACTTCTGATTATCTCCAGGTTTTGTCTCCCTGCAGCCCTAGATCCTCTGGATCCTGGAGAGAGAGAAGTGAGAACCACAGTCCCCGTCGTTCAGCCTGAAAGGGCTCTGGTATTCCAGGCTTGAATTTTAAAAAACCACAACAATACCTTCATTTAAAGTTACACTCAATTCTCCAAGCACTTCCATCCATCAGCTCAATGATTTCATGAGGGCACACAACCACCTCCCCATTTTACAGATGAGGAAAGTAAGGTACGAAATTAACATGTCAAAAGTCCTAGGGCTAATTTCACTTGGGACCCCTCTGTGCAGTCCAGGTGGCTTTCAGTAGAACTTTTCCATACTGGTCATTCTCTTTGTTTTTAAACTGCTTCAAGTGTATCCAGAAATCAAGAACCAAAGATACAGACAGCATCTCAAAATCATGAGACTCTGCAGGCAGTCGCTTTCCCACAAACCCAGGCAAAGATTCCTCTTCTGTGACCTGAGATGAGCTTGTAATTCACGTGGGACTCAAAGCCAACCAGGTAAGCTAGGAAAGATACCAGGGCTCTAAGACAGCCCTCAAATGGCAGCTTCTCTTGTCTCAACTAGCTTGGAGCTGACTGCTCTATGCTTTTCCTTCATTTAGGCAAAAGAAATCCATTCACAACACCAGGTCCTGCACAGCACTGCTGGATACTGAATGGGGAAACTTCCAGAAGGCCCAGAAAAGAGAAGCCACAGGCAGTTTATTTTTCTCAGCAACTATGGCACATACATGTAGGGGAAGAACAGACATATAACAAACTTGTAGCTATCCTGGAATAAGCATAGGCGTCTCACCCCTTTTAACATACTACTTGGAAGACAATGCATTTGCCAAGCTCTTAGAATACCAGCAACACTGTGCCCAGTCTGCAGCCCAGCCACTGGCCAAGGTCACCTGGTAGGACACAGCTGGGGTGGGTCTCTTCTTGCCAAGAGGCTCTGGCTTTCCCTGAGATTGTCAGTAGGAAACTAGTATGCAGGGACACCTGCAATTCTCATGGCACCTCCATGAGGTAGCGGCTTTATCCCTATTTTTCAGATGGCTGCACTGAGACTCAGGGAATTTAACTTTCCCTAAATTCAGGGTAATGGGCATATCCTCAGTGCTGAACATGTGCCAGGTCCTGCTAGCGCACACCTTGGCAGGGATGCCAGTCACAGGAGCAGAGGTTCACATGGGGTGAGTGCAATGAATGGTCTACAATTTCATTTAAAGCCAGAGGGCTCCATACCCAGAGGACTGTGTGCTTATGGAAAATTCTTTTTGGATCAAACCCAAGTGCTGTGTTTTCTTTAAAAGCAATGCAGCCACGGTTTAATTCCTTTGAGATTTGGAAAAAAACATATATAGAATAACCAAGTGGCAAAGCTGGAAGGAAACTCAAAAGCTGGCCAGTCCGAACCCTCATGCTGGACGAAGGAGCTGAGGCTGAGAGATGAACAGGCTCAGCCATGGTTGCAGGGCAAGCCCATCGCTTTGGATACCACTGGGCTCATGCAGCTTGCTTCCTCCCGCATTACCAGACCTGGGTGCCCTGCACTTTCCAGTGCCCACCACACCCTTGGGCAGCACCTTCCCCTGGGGCTCAGCCCCACGGCAGGCAAGGACGGCACAAGGGCAGCTTCTGGCTCCTGAACACCCACCTCAGGAGGAGGATGTTCCGTGCTCAGGGTCACTGAGTGGTGGGCAGGTCACCAACACCCTTTCTCCTGCCCAACAGTCTGAGTTGGCCTCTTGTCTCAATACAATGCCATCTGACTTAAAGTATTGCTAAGCAGAGCTAGATATGGGGTGGCAAACCTTTAACCACCCATTATCATCCTCTTGTGAGTCATCCCAGCCCACGGTCCTCCTCCAAAGAACATCAGGGAACAGTTAATCCGATTAGAATAAGATTTAGAAAATCATATATTGAATCCCTAGAAAAAAGTGCAAAGCCGTAAAAGTTATGTTCATTATATTTACCTACAAAGTCAGTGGAGAAACCCCGTGTCCCTAAATCATCACTGACAAGCCATACTTTCTCTTTAATGCTAATAGCTCATTTATCTTTGCCACAGAGATGAATGCAAGCTCCACTCTCAAGCTTGTTAAGACCTCAGTTCCCTCTGCCTAGTAAATGATGAAAGCAAGGAACAGAATAGCGGATCCAGTAGGGTACAAACTTTCACCAGGTAAGAGGTGACATCTCCTTTTTCAATTATCTCAACACATCCCTAAAAGGTGGCACAGTAAGTGAACATCGGTGAATGGCATATTTTAAATTTACCAGAATATACTAGGAAGTTTGTTGTCGATCATTTCATAAATAAAACAAAATGCATAGGTTTAGCCCTTACATCTGTATTCTTTAGCAGTCACCTGCATGCAGGGCATCACATAACCAATGGATTTCTTACTTTCCTGGGTGTGACCCCTGTTCTCTGACACACAGCTCAAGTAGGGACTTTGCTCCCAGGAGACATGACCATTTCCACAGCCAGTTTCTTTTAATTTCATAAGTGAAGACTGTGTCACACCATCCCAGCCTCATCTAGGACGAGTGACCCCTTCCCACAAGAGCTGGTTTCCCTGTTCCCAGAGAAGCTGAAAAGGTCACTGCTTTTTCCTACAAAGCCCAACCCACTGAAGCTTGAGGAAAAAATAACCACAGTAGATTCTGTAGAGATTTCATGCCCTGTGGCTTCCTCCTTGTCATTCAGATGTTAGCTAAGATTTGTGAGAGAAAATAATTGGCTTTCAAATATGCTAGGTAACTATGGAAATAAATTAAGCCACTGACACTGGCTTGATACAAAGCAGACCACTGAGACAATGACAAGCAAAGGAGGAAGCCAGGGGAGCCAGCCCCCAGCACCCAGACTGAACCCTCTCCCCAGCCATCCCATTTGCTTGGAATATCTTTTGGTTCTTAGCGATGCAACTACTATGTGAGCCTCACATTAAGCGAAGATGCCACATTCTTTACGTGTAAGGGTGTTTTCACTTTGTTTACCTGCCTGGAACATTCCTTTTCTGTGTACATTTGTCTAAAATTCCCTTCCTGGATCAAATAGTAACAGGTATTGCCAGCCAGTCTTTTCTTCTACTCCCTTTTACATGCAAGTGCAGTCAGGAAACCGATAAACTCGAATTATAAAGACACACAAGCCTCAAAGACAGAAAGCAAGTTGATGATGGTGCCCCACAGGCTTTGGAAACTGTTATCTGGGTACTGATCACCATACTTGCCAAAATCAAGAGTCCTTTGCCCCTTACTTGGTTTTTCACTTTTCTTTTTCAGTAAAAATGTAGTACCAGAGGAGTAAATGAAACAGGAATTGTTTGTGTCACATTAGCAGCCAAATGAGCATGTACATACTTCGTAAGAATTATGTTCATTTTCAGGATTTGGCATGAGATCTCTTATCAGATATTTAAAACAACAGACAGGCAGCCTGTGTCAATCATCCTCTCACACTGCAGCACTGTGACCATGAATAGGAGGGTCCGGGTTGGACTTATGGGGGTTCAGACGCCGAAATGTGGGATGGCCCACTTCAAAGTGGTCCCCCTTATGGCAAGAGATCTTAGAAAGGAGTGGCTCCAACACGCCTGTCTTTGGAAGCTACGCCATGACTCTGGGAGGCATGAGAGGCCTTCCTGTTTCCCACTGTCAGAAGCACCACAGAGATGCTGGGAAGCTAGACCAGCTCACATCAGGGGCTGGAGAAAGACATTTTTGGGGGGCTACGGAGGTGAAGGAGGGTCCATGTCCAAACCACCAGACTGTTTTGTTTTTTTTTAAACTCCCTGCCCACTGATTAGAAATAGCCATCAACAAGTCACTGTTTGGACCTTTCCTTGCTCAGCCAGGTACAACCAGAGAGAGCCAGGTAGGTGCAAGAAAGGCAGATTTGACTTCCATTATTGATTCCTAGTAGCCAGAGGTAAAAACTGTGTTTTGGAAAGGGAGGAAGACACTGGACGGAGAGTCTATAGGCACAGCTTTAGTCCTGCCGCTGCTGTCGGCAAATAAGTGTATTCTCCTCCTGAGCAGCAAACGCCTTTGCCTACAAAATACTAGGACTGGCCCAAAAGCCTTTGCTAAAGTCTTTTCAAGTGCTCATGCTCCGTATTCTTAACTACTGTTTGATCAGAAACATATTAACCAGCTGTAAATGCTGCTTTAAACACACTTGTTTACAACACTGAAAACCTGAGTCATGTGAGGTTTTTAACTACTCTTTGATCAGAAACATATTAACCAACTGTAAAATGCTGTTTTTAAACTGTGGCTTGTTTACAACACTGAAAATGTGAGTCACACATCTTGTTAATTGAAGATGTGATTGGCACAAATTACATCAAAAGACCATTTGACGATAGCTTACAAGGGAAGATTCTGTAGAGGGAAATGGAATGTATTTGTCGTTTCTCTGAGCAGAGCTGTGGAGTACCCAGAAATGCTGTTCAGTCCCCAAGTTCATATGTCCTAGGCTTGGGAAATACTAGAAAAATTACAAACCATGATAATTTAGAACAACAGAGTTCACTCCATTATTCTACCTACATTGGTATCAAAGTTCGAATTTCCACGTTACAAGGCCACACTAAAAGATGAAGATGATTTTGAAATTTGCTAGGTAGCTGGGGGGACCAAAGAGGGATTAAAATTTCATTCTAGGTAAGTTCCCAAGTGGATTACTCATCATAAGGACAGACTAAATTTCACAAACCACAAAACAAAAGTAGGTTTCTCTTGGAAGATGACTTTTTTGGGAGACCCCCAAACATGACTCTTGGGTGGCCGCAACATCAAAGCTTTCAGAGTATTTAAGAGGGACGAGGTCACACTGGCTTTGAACAAGTGTCTTCCCTGTGATGTAAGCAAAACATTAAAAACAAGGATGGGATTTCTTGAAAGCTTTTCATTTGCCATGTGCTTTTGGAAGCTTGGGATACTCAACATCATTTCAGCTGAGTTTCTAAGTATTTCAACTGTATACACCTAGTAAATTAACACTCAACAGATTGGCAAGGCATTATTACAATAATGTCTTCAATTTTCCCATGTAGTAGTTGAGCCGTTGGCTTTCTCAGAAGACAAAACCCTGAGCCGTTTTCTGTAATTATACCAGATGCACTTTAGGAAGCTCTCTTAATCTGAAAAAAGAAAAAAAACCCTGCAGCTATTGAGGTTTGTTTAGTTTTCCTCTTTAAGAACAGAGGAACTGCTGAATGTCACCTTGACAGTGGTGCTCCTGGGTGGGCTCACAGTCAGCCCATCATTGCTGGGTTAATTTGCTTAGCATATCTCATGCAGCCACTTTATAATATTGCCTGATACAGAACTGGAAGGCTAGATTGTTAAAACTGACCTTGTGGCATTATTAAGTATAGAAAATCAAATTGCAAAGTTTAAAATGGGCTTGAACTTCCACAGGTACAATTACCAGCAATCTCTGGGTGTCCGAGGGCAGCTGGTACTGGAGGAGGGCTTGGTCTGCTGTGCCCTCCAAGCCTCGGCCACCTCCCTAGGCCTCATCACTCTGGACCCCCAGCCCGGGAAGCATTCCATGCTCAGTTTTATATTCTGTTGTCACCGTCTTGAAATGCTTAATGACATTTGAACAAAGGGCCCCCACAAGTTAGGAAGCCAGACCTGTTGGCCTTTCCTAAGGCCAAAGCCTGCATAAAGATAAAGATGTCCCTGCTCCCAGCCTACAATAACCTGCTTATAACTGGTTGACTCCCTGACCTTCAACCTGGCTTTGGAACCTCTAGTGGCTCCCAACTGCTCCTGCAACAGAACCCCACTCCTCTCTCGGCCTAGCATTTGGAGCCTCTTGCAGCCTAGCCCTGTCCAGCCCCCTGCCCTGGCCCCCTCCTACATCCTCTCTTCCATCTCTAATCCTTGTCTCTGTTCATGCTTCTAGGCTTGTTTGCTAGTAGGACTCTGGCTCTCCTCTCTCCCTTTTTTTCCACTTCTGCCTTTGGGGCTACACCGTTGGTATGGCAACTCACTGCCGCCGCTCACCCTGCTCCAGCTCCCCTTTGCAGCTGACACCTTCGGGGACTGCCCCTTCCCCTTCACTGCAAGCCCCCTGTCCCATGCTTTGAGCCCCCACACACCAGGCAACGCTGGGTCACCTGAGCTGTAGAACAACAAATACTTGTTGGATGGCCACCAAAATGGAGATGTAGACAATCATTTAAAATAATGTGTGCCCAAAAATACCCACAACATCCAGATAGACATAAAACTAGTTTGGGCACTATTGGCTAGTTTGAATTACCCAGAAAAGTTTCAATTCTCCTTTTGTGCATATGGGCCCAGATCCCTAACTGGCTGGAGAAGAACTGTTCTACTGCCCATGACCTGAGCATCAGCTAAGAGTTTCTTCTGCACAGCAGGGCAACGGGTCTTTTCCCATGTCCCCCGCCCAGCCATCTACCTGAGCCTTTACTGCACCAGTTCTAAAGGAAACTGCACGGGTTTCCCTCCGGGACTGCACAACCAGGGGTGGAAGAGGAGAGGAAGCAACAAGGCCCATGGAAGCCAGTGATGAAGGCCCCGGTGGCTGCAGCGGGCTTGCTGCCCGAGGATGATGCTGACAAATGTACTTAGGAAATCTGGTATTTAGACAGAATCCAAGTTCTCCCTCTTCGGGTTTTTTTTTTAGTATCTCCTTACTTTTTAAGCAACAGAGGCAATGAAAAGGTGGAACAAATGGGAAACCATGATTAACAAAGGGCAGAAACGATAGGAGAAGGAAATCAGATTTTCCCCAGCTCACCCACCCTTGTTTTTCCAGTTTCTGATAGATGCATGAGAAATAAAACCCCAGGGGGAAGTGACTTTGGAACAATTTAAATATAAAACTCTTTGGCCAAAATAATACAACCTACCTGTTGGTCAAGAGTCCTATGAATGGGTTGGTAAGGAGCTGGACGGTGGCTTTAGAGGCAAACAGCAGGCCAACCTGCACATTTTCATTCAGGAGGTCTTTGTCCTCACTGGGACAGTCAGGAGGTGCAGAGGACACGTTAGTGACCATGTGCTGTGTGGTGGCCTTCTGCAGCAGCCCCTCCCGAAGGTCTCTGGTGGTGTTCCCGGTGACCATGGTGGAGTTGTCATAATAGGAGAAGATGCTCTGGAAGCTGCCTGAAGGGGAGGCTGTGAGCCCTAGCGTGGCAGTCTGAGTTTCTGTAGCATTTTTCTCATGCTCAATGCTGTACAAGTAACTTGGGATGATGGGGACTGCAGACAAGAGCAGACAGAAGGTCGTGGTTGCACTGAAACCCTCCCCAGGACAAATACTAACAAATTGATGGTCACATCAGTGCCAAACAAAGCCCAGAGAGATGGTGTGTCTACCCTAGGAGTGGGAGCCCTGCGCCATATGTCCACACTGACACTGGAACAATTTCATATTGCTCAGCTCACTAGAGAGAACAAAGCCCCAGGAGGCTGTGAGAGCTCCACCCGCTCTCAAGGTCAGCTCCTGTTCAGAACTGACCAGCCCCAGACCCTTGTCCTTTGCAGGAATATTTCAGGAAAACAAAATATGATCTGAAGCATAGTCATTGCTGATCTGGGGTCAAACCAGGGCTTCTCAGAGACTCAGACCTTTAAACGAATGAATCAAGGAAACAGCTCAATTTCATTACATGTCTTAGAAAAAAATATACCTGCAGGAAGTAATAATTTGGAAACCCTGCAACAGACCCACTTCATTTTTCTATCGAAGGGGAAGGCACACTGTTCCATACAACCTGGAAGATCAAGAACTCCTGAGATGTTCATACAGGCAAAGAAAACCTGTTTAATGTAATAGAAGCATTGGACATGTGTGTAACAATAGAGCATTCAACAGAAAGGAGAAGTGAGGCCCTTATTACTGAACTCTGATGAACCCAACTCTGATAATCCTGGGCTGAAAACCTATTTGCTGCTCGGAAAACTGGCAGAGAGAGAGATCTGCAAATGGAGGAAAGGGAACCCACCTCTGATGGGTCAAGTTAAAAAAAAAATTGTATTCATCAAAAATTTGGATATGTTTAAGGAAAAGTATGCCAAATACTTTGCTGTTAAAGGGCTAATTAAGAGACGTGGGTTTCAATTATTTCGTTTTTTAAAAACTCATTAATTACAGGAAAAAGGCTAAAACCAACGCTGTTCAAATTGCTCTTGAAATGGTCCTGACATATTTCCATCTCAAGTCATTCACTGATACAATATATTCAATGTCATTCATTTATTTATTTATTTTTGGAGAGAGGTACGTTGACTTGCTCCTTTAGATGTTACACTCAGTTATTACCCCACCTTTTCTGGGAGCATAATGATTATTATAACATTATTTTGAACCCTCGGAATTGCTAGTCTTTAATACAAATCTTTTTCATCTCGGTGAAACAGGGCAGGGGAAGCAGGAAATTATCAGGAGGAAACACAAGTTGTGGGTCTTACCGGATGTCACATTTTTTGACGAAGCCACAAATGCGGCTCCTACTAGCCCCGGCACGGCCGTCTTGGGGTGGGGGCGGGTGGTGCGGGGCGGTTGCAAAGTGTATTTGTTTACTCCCCTGGACGCGCTCAGGAAAGTGGGGCGCCCGGGGACGGGGTGCCTAGGGAGGGGGGACGCCCAGTCGTACGTACCCACCACGGTGAGCAGCATGTTGTCCAGCAGCAGCGCGAGGAACACGATGAACAGGATGAGCTTCCGCGAGTGGCGGCTGTCCAGCAGCCGGCGGCACAGCGCAAGCTCGCCCAGGGCCATGGCTCCGGGCTCGGCGCGGGCGCGGGCTCCGCGGCCCGCAGAGCTCCGTGTGCGCCCGGCCGCAGAAGGGGCGGTCTGTCCGCCGCGCGCCCGGGAAGCGGAGGAAGGACCCGGCGGCCCGCCCTAGGCTCACCTGCGGCGGGGGCGTCCTCGTGAGCACCTGGGCCCTGGTAACTCCGCCGAGCGCCGTCGGGGCGCAGACCTGGGGCCCGCGGGGTGCTGCTCCGCTCTCCACCGCCCCCAGAATCCCACTTCTCCGACTGGGCGCTCGGAAGGCGCCGCCCCGCGCACTGCGCGTCCCGCACCCCGGGTTCCCCGGCCGCCCCGAAGCCCCGCGCGGTGCTTTGGGGGCGCCGCAGCCTCCCGCCGGTCCCCGCTCTGCCCCAGCTCCGTGCCCGGCCCTACCTCGGGGTCGCCGAGGCCGCCTGCCCTGGCCGCTGGGGCTCCGCCGTCCGGGCGGCTCCGGGTTGCAGTCTCCACCCCAGCGCCCGCAGCCGCCGCTGTTTAGCGGGTCCGGCTCTGACGTCACGGCCGGCGCGGGGTGGGGTGGGGTGGGGGCGCTGGAGCGCCCACGCCGCGGGAGGGGCCATCGGCGCGCCGGCCTGCCCCGCCCTGCGTGCCACCCCGGGTGGCCCCGTCCAAAGCCGCGGGGCACAGCTCAGCGCCTCACCGCCCGTGCACTTGGCCGCACGCCCTGGAGATCTGGGTGCCTGTAGAGCGCGGGTGCAGAGGATGGAGCTAGAGGCTCCAGGGTGAGGGGTTAAGGGTCCCGCGGTTAAGGGTCAGGGACGGACGTGAACAGTCAGGGATTAGTGCTTTCATCTGGGTCCAAGGAGGGGCTGGGGCTGCTCTTTGAGCCTCCCGACCCTGAAATTGGCTCTGGGATCAGGATACTGGAAAAGGGTCGTAGGGTGTTGGGCCGCAGGGACAGACCTCTCTTTCCCAGGGAAGCCACTCTACGGCCGCCACCCCTACCTGCTCCCACCTCTGAAGCCTGATTGCAGGGTGCCACTTGGAGTCCCTGACTCTCAGGTCCTTAGGTACCCTCAAGCTGATGATGTGGAAACAGGCAACAGGGAGACACATCTCAGTGTCACCCCACGGTGGGAGAAGGGATGTGAGGGTCCCAGGCCCTTGAGTGCAGGACCCAGAAAGTAAGAGCTATGGGCCTGGGTCTTTGGAGCCACCAGGAGCCCATCACCCTGGGCAAGGGACGCTGGAGACTAGATGAATGCTTTGGTGCCTTAGTAAAAGGGCTCAGGGGGCAGCCCCCCAGGCCGTGAGTGCCGCAGTCTTCTCCCCTGCCTGCTGCATGGGGAGTCTGGTTAAGAGACAATTTAAACAGAGTGCCTGTTTGTGCTGATCTACACCATAATCCTCACTACCAAGGGGCAAGAGCCTGCCTTTGATTTCCAAATCCCTTCCTTTTTTTAAGCAAAAGAGAAACAGATGTGCCCCTGATATAACTGGAGCTTTAGAGACCTTTCTAGTGGGTGGGAGGAACAGAAGCTATTTTCTTGAAAAGTCGCTTAGAATAAATGTGTTCCTGCTTCAGTCTCTTAGCAGTGAAGGCCAGCCAGCCTTGTTTCATTAATATTTGCTTTTTGTCAGGCTGAAGGCTGCTTAGAGCAGGGGGATGATGTGTGGGGTGCCCACTCCCTCCACCTCCTTACTCCCTCCAGACACCCGCTGTGCTTCCCATTGCTGCCCCTGATGTGTGAGAAAGATGGTTGGATACGTAAGCTGGCCAGTAACACGGGGTCTCCAGGATGTCCCAGGATGTGTGCAACTTAAATATTAAGCAGGGAGGAGAGAAGGAAGGCCACTTAGGAGAGAGCAGATGGCAGGGAGCTGTTTCAGATGGCTGTGAAGGGTGTCACCTTCCGAATGCCCCAGAGTGCCTGGAGTTTCATGGCCCAAGGACACAGGCCCTGCTCCTGTGCTCCCCGGGGTCCAGAGGCATCATGGTTGAGGGCTCTTGTCAGGATGCTTGCACCCAGTCGGCTTCTTCCTGCATCGGTGAACTTGGGCAGATCATGTATCCTCTCTGTGCCTGAGTTTCCCCATCTCTGAAATGGGGATGCTGATTGGACTTACGCCAGGATTGCTGCAAGGATTCAAAGGGAAGAGACACAGGTATCCCTTAGCACAGCGCCTGGCACAAAGTGAAAGCTCAGTGAGTGTCCACCATTCACTCACCCAACAAACACCTGTTGAGGGCTTCCTACATGCCAGGAGCTATGCTTGATGCTAGGGGGACAGTAATGATCCAAACAAAATCTCGCCCTCGGGGCAGTTGTACATTCGTGTAGCAAAGCCACAGTAGTGACCAGAGGAAACCACACAACTCAGGCTCAGCCAGTGAGTTGAGTATGGCGCCAGGGAAATTGCCAGTTCCTGTGTTTCATCCTGATCTCTGCCACCACTCCTGGAGCACCATGGCCTTCAGCAGTATCTTCCAGCTGTCTGTTGACACCCCCAGGAAGAATTTTTTAAAAATATTTTTGCCTTCTTATGTGTTCAAGTTGACGTGAAAAATGTTTTTTTATTATAAATTTAAATAGTTTGGGTATATTGACTTTTATATATAAAACCATTATAAGTCTCTTTTTAATGTACCCAGTGGAATATAAGAATGTAAAGCCACCATATTACACTTAAAAATACATACTCGTTTCTCTTTAACAGCCAGAAAATTCACATTGTTCCCTTCATGCCTCCAAATTATGTTTTCATTCCACTTCCAACAGAATTTTATCCCACTGTAATGTTTTTACCATTTAAATTCTTTATTTAGTGGTTTATCTGTTATATGAATTGCAACAAATATATCAATATGCATTAGCTTTTTAAAATTTTCTTATGGCTGTAAGGTTCTAAGTTTTAAAATTCTCTTTAAGATTGTGTTATGATTATCATTAGTATATATATGATAAAGGCATCATACATATATGAATTTTGGTAAATAATTATTAAATAAAAAAGAAAAATTATATTAGGAGTACATTCTTTAATTATATGGGTGGGAGAAGATTTTGGGGGTCTTTATAGAAGACACCAATATCACCTCTGGATGTTTTATGCCTCAGGACAATGTAATACAGTAAGATGATAAAAGTCAGATTGAGTGAGAGGTGAGCCTCTCCTCTGTCCAGTGAGAGACAGGAGACTGTTGAAAGGGGAGATGATAAAAGAGCTTCCTCATGTCTGTACCTGGGTCCATCTCAGCCAGACTGATTTTTAAATGGAGGACGTAGAGAAATGGAGGTTCTCCATTGGCTTGGGAAGTCATCTGTATGCAGTGTCCCGTGTTCCAGGTTGAAGAGCCAGCCCGGGAGGCCCTGCCTGGTCTGGGTCTTCGGGATTCCACAGCCTTCTCGCACCCTCCTCAGCCCCTGCCTTCCTCCTTCCCCACTCCCCAGCCAGTTTTCTCTGCCTCAGGGCCTTTTCATGCTCTAGGAATGTGCTCATGCCTGAAAAGTTTTTCCTCCTCTCTGCTTATGTCCTTCTCATTCTTCATTACCAGCCTTGTCACTCCTTAGGGATAGCCATCCTTTGTGGACCCCACTCCCAGTGTAAGACAGGCCCTTCTGTTATAAACTCTCATGGAGCCATTACTTCCTCCAGAACATGTCTATCCCAGAGGAACAACACTCCGTGAGTGTGGTCAGTTATTTCTACCTCTTCAGGTGTCAGCAGTGGGATACTCCTTTTGCTCATCCCTGGGATTCCACAACACAGTCGGTGCCCATTAAATACCTGCGAAGAGGATGTGCTCTGGCAAGTAGGGGTCCCTTCTGATACAGAGCCATGGGAGCCAGAGAGAAAACCACCTTTGCCGGGAGAGGAAGGTCCTGTTCTGTCTCTTTTCCCAGCAGGGGGCCACCAAGCTTTAAGGAAGCCCCCCAGTGAACACAATATTTATCTGTCACCCTGGGACTCACACTGGTAAGCTCAGCCACCCAGCCCTGTGCCTTGCCCTGCTCCCACGCTTTTCAAACACTGGGGCCTGGGAAAATACAAAGGTACCACCAACATTGACTTTTTTCACTGAATTTCAGTATTTAGGAATGATAAGGCATGGAGCCATCTAGAACATAGCAGTCATTTGAAACAGGCATTATTTGAGACAAACTATCATGGGTTTAAGCTATAGACATCATCCTGATTCAGTCACGTTTACAAGTTATGTGACTTTGGGCATGCATGTTACACTACATCTTTGTTCCTCAGTTTCCCATCTGTCACTCAAGCGTGCTAAGGGGCACCCCTCACAGATTCATTATGGGGGTTAAGGGCAATGATCCTCACATAGCAGATGCTCCACTCTATAAGCGTTCTCCGGCATTGGGAAAACGCAAGTGCTGAAGACATGGAAGGCATAGGTGGTTCCTGAGGATAATTCTCAGGTGCTGCCCCCGACTGGAGAACTTGGAAGTAAAGAAAACAAACCCCCGCAGGCATTAAGTTTATGAAATGAAAATAATAGAACAGAAATAAACAAAGGCATCCTGAAGATGTACAGTGGTTCCTAGACTAGTAAAACCTGATATACTAGTTAATACATAGGTAGAGAAAGGAGCTGGAGCAGCCAGTGGGCAGCCGGGCACGGGGTGGAGCAGGCCACTCATAGAGGCGGCGGCTGAATGGCTCCCAAGCACAGGAAGAGACATTCAGTGTCTCACACGCTGGTGATCAGAGGAATCCCAGTTCAAACAACAGTGAGACACAGCCCTGCATCCTCCAGACTGGCAGGAATTAGAAAGCTGGGTAAATGCCACTTACTGGTCAAGATCTCAAGAATTGGAACCCCTTTCCTTGGGGGTGGAGTGCGGCTGGTGCAGCCTTTCCAGAAAACACCCGGGAGTGCTTGGTGGCACTGAGCGAGTGCACCCTCTGATACGGCGGTCTCTCTCCCTGTCTGGGTGTCAGGCAAATGCGCTGCAGTAACAAGGTGGAGGCAACCTCGGTTCTCATGACTAGGGGATGAGTAAGTGACATGTGGAGGGGCACCATGCAGCCATTAGAAGCTACCCACTGGGTTACCTGCATTCTGTACACAGATGCCACAAAGTCTTGAGCACAAAAGGAGAAAGAAAAGAGAACGTTCTATCGAATGATTCCATGTGGGTTCAGTAACAGCACACAGAGCACCACTACATGTTTGGGAGGCTTCATTCCTGTTCAAGGGGACTTATTAAGCACATCAGAGTGGATGCCTTTGTGGGGGAGCATCTGGGAATGGGGATCTGGGATGAAGGGAGAAGTGAAAAAAGTGGAAATAAACCATGAGATGGGCCTTGACATAGTATGTCGCAGTATGACCTAGAGGGACCAGTGACATAGTATGCTCAGAACTGAGACAGATGATCAACTCAGCAATCTGTACATGAGGTTCCTCCCCAAAGGGGCTGTCAGCCATGGATCACCTGGAAAAGGCAAAGGCTTTCAATACACAGCTGGCTGAGCTAAGCCCCTAGGCCATCCGTGGGCCAGTGTCCCCAGTGCAGGCCGGGCTGTGCTCAGTCTCAGGCCAGACTGAATGGGAATGAGAGCAGATGGAATCCCAGATCCTCAGAATCTCAAGAATTGGAGACCCTTTTCTTGGGTGTGTATGTCTGTGTGCATTCCCAGGGTCGCAGCATTACAGCCTGAGGGGCCTTGGCCTGGAAGGCCCTGCCCAGCCTGGGTCAGGCAGCAGCCACACTCTGAGGCCACTCAGCTCCTGCCTTCCTCCTCCAGCCACATAGGGCTCCTTCCAGCCCAGGTGCTCTGCCTGGGGGCCCCCCATGCTCTGCGGAGCTATTCCTCCTCCTCTTTGGTTATCTTTCTCCTTCCTAGTCTCCCATCTGTTCGTACACCCTGTGCTCCTCAGCCAGGAGCCTTTGCTCAGGCTGTTGCTGCTGCCCCGAATTCCCTTCCCTTGCTCCCTGTATCTAGTGAATTCCCCCTTAGTCTGTGTGTCTCAGGCTAAGACACAGGAAGGTTGAAAGTAAATGGATGGAAAAATATTTATTCTTAAGCAACTCTTCCCTGATGCCTGTACATATGTCCCCCATACTGTATTGATAGGTCCCTAAACCTGCCTCCAGGGTGAGGCTCCATGTGTATGAACAGACGGGAGACTAGGAAGGAGAAAGATAATAATAATAAACCAATTATTAATTGTAAATGTAGTGTAAAAAAGTAAGGAGGTATATGAACATTTATACATGTAATCACTAGAACAGCCACAGTAGAAGTACTAAAAAGAGGAATTAGATAACAAGAAAATTAAAATTAAATGAGGTTCTATAAGGTATTCAGATTATTTTAAAAAGCAGAAAGGAAGAAACTGATGAGCAGAAAAACAGAGAAATTGAACAAAAAAATACAAAAAATAAAATGACAGATGAAATCCAGCTATATCAAAAACTATATTAAGTGTTACTGGACACTACAATTAAAAGATAGAAATTATCAGAATGGGTTAAAATAATAGTCTGAACTCTTTGCTTTCTGTAAGAGACACTCTTTAAATACAAAGATTTAAAGTAAATGGATGGAAACATAAACCATGAAAACCATGTCGGAAGGCTGAAGTGACTATGTTAATACCAGATCAAACAGATTTCACAACAAAACTTTAAACAGGGATATAAATAAGGAGCTTTCATAATGATAAAAGTAATCAATTCAATAGGCAGGCATAAGAATCATAACATATATGCATCTGATAACAAAGATTCAAAATATATGAAACAAAAACCAGACAGAATTAATGGGAGAAAAATTACAATTTTATAGTCCAAATTGGGGGATTTAGCACCTTTTTCTCAACAATTCATTGAACACCTAGACCAAAAAAAATCAGTGGACATAGATCAAAACAATACCATCAACCACCTCGGCTTAACTGATGTTTATTTACCCTGAACAGTAGCAGACTTCATTCTTTCCAAGTGCCCCTGGAAGGTCTGAGCCAGGATCTATCCCATTCAGTGAGAGGGTTTTATTTTTCCCTTGAAGTCAGTTCTATCAGTTGTTGAACATACATATAAAGAAGGAGGCTACAATTAGGAGGAGAATGCATGCCATTTTCATTCTTTTCTGAGTTCTTCTGTATGCTGCAAAAGGACATTTTCTGTATAAAATTTAACCAAATCTACTGTTCTGGTCTTAAGAAGGGAGGGGCAAGGCAAATGTCAATTTACTTGAAGGATGCCTTGCTGACCACCAATGAAATTAAGTCACAGATGCTCTAACTTAATAATTCAATCACTGAATTAACTGGCTTCATACAGCATTATCTGTGAAATGTGGGTCTCCGGGTTTGGCCACTTTAACAGAATCACCGGCCTGTCTGAGGACCTTTGCTGTGATTGAAGGCTGCGGAGGAACCCACCAGCTGTGAAGAGCAGCATTTTGTAGCTTTCTGCCTTCATTCTCCACTCTCACCTGGACTAATGCAGGCGCCCCCAATGGCTACTCCAACAGCCACCCAGGCCCCCACAGTCCACCAGGTCACCATCTGGAGAGAGCTCCAAAACACTAGTGTGGTCATGCCACTCCCTGGTCTAGAACCCTCCAATGACCTGGGATGACATCACATGTCTTCAGTGTGGCCCAATGTGACCCACCTGGTGCAGCCTCAACCACTCCCTCCATCCTCATTTGCCATGTTGCCCTTGCCTCTGATGTACAATTGGGTTCCCTTATTTTTTTTAATAAGAATGACTACCTCTATTAAAGATGAAAACAAACATGGAAAAAATGAGGGTTTTTTTTTTGCCAAAGATTCTATGTCTATGAGTCCAAACACACTTTGATAAATTGTAAAGATTCCATCACAATTTCCATCACTTATTTTTTTTGTTTTGTTTTGTTTTTTTGCTTTTTTTTGTTTTTCTTTGAGAGGGCATCTCTCATATTTATCGATCATACGGTTGTTAACAACAATAAAATTCTGTATAGGGGACTCAATGCACAATCATTAATCAACCCCAAGCCTAATTCTCAATAGTCTCCGATCTTCTGAAGCATAACGAACAAGTTCTTACATAGTGAATAAGTTCTTACATGGTGAACAGTACAAGGGCAGTCATCACAGAAACTTTCGGTTTTGATCACGCATCATGAACTATAAACAATCAGGTCAATTATGATTATTCGTTTGATTTTTTTTTTTTTTAATTTAATTATTATTTTTTATTGAAGGGTAGTTGACACACAGTATTACATTACATGAGTTTCAAGTGTTATTCGTTTGATTTTTATACTTGATTTATATGTGAATCCCACATTTCTCCCTTATTATTATTATTATTATTTTTTAATAAAATGCTGAAGTGGTAGGTAGATGCAAGATAAAGGTAGAAAACAGTTTAGTGCTATAAGAGGGCAAATGTAGATGATCAGGTGTGTGCCTGTAGACTATGTGTTAATCCAAGCTAGACAAGGGCAACAGAACATCCACGGATGCAAAAGATTTCTCTCAAAACAGCGGGGGGTGAGGTTCTAAGCTTCACCTCTGTTGATCCCCAATTTCTCACCTGATGGCCCCCCTGCGACTGTGCCTGTCTTAGGTTGTTCCTCCCTTGAGGAATCTTACCCGTCTCTGGCTAACCAGTCATCTTCCGGGGCCATCAGGGAAATGTAAAGTTGGTAAGTGAGAGAGAAGCAATATTGTTTGAAAAGGTTAGCTTTTTACTTCTTTGCAGATTTATGCCCTGTGGCTTCTATGCCCAGCATTTGTCTTGAGGTATCTTTACCACTTGGAAGAATTATGATACTCAGTAATTTTCTATATGAGGCACGAATTCTACTAAAGGGTTGTAATTAGGAAGGAAGAAGAAAAGCTATAGAAGTAGCAGACAGAAGAAAACATGGGAAGATTGATGATTTCTTTGCCATATCTTCTTGTAGAGTAACATAAGCATGTATAGGTTTTAACAAACTACTGATTAAATTGCTTACACACATTAACATAATAGGAATACAGCTACATAACAAAAGCAGACCTACAATTACCAGCCATATCCAGTGAAACCAAGAAAACCAGTTAGGCACCCTAGGCATTTGTGAAAACTTATCAATGATATGATGGATATTGTCTAACTGAATTTGAATAGTTTGAAAAAAATCAGACAAATTAAAACAACACATTCCTGGGAACTGTTCACATCCCATATGTTCTTTTAACAGTAGATAGTCTATAGTAGCAAGATTTTGGAGCACTGCAACTTGCACTTCTCCTAATTCTTGGTTGAGTTCCAACAGTATAGATCCAGTCAAATTTGTTATTTTACTGTATGCACAGGCCAGCTTAGATATCTCCTTCTTCATTCCAATGGCAAGTCCAGGAACCAGTGGGATGAATGCAGCTACAACTGCAACAGCACCAGATCTTTGTTGAAGTTTTTTCATGATCATCTTCTGGAATGACTCTTCCAGAGGATGTTGATATTGGAAGTTCTTCTTCATATAGTATCTTAATTCGTTTTCTGGGTAGCCGGGTTCCCTTATTTTTATCTGGGCTCTCATAGGGTTTTGTATGTCTGTGTGCATTCCCAGGGTCACAGCCTGGGTCAGGCAGTGGCCACACTCTGAGGCCACTCAGCTCCTGCCTTCCTCCTCCAGCCACATAGGGCTCCTTCCAGCCCAGGTGCTCTGCCTGGGGGCACCCCCTGCTCTGCGGAGCTATTCCTCCTCCTCTTTGGTTATCTTTCTCCTTCCTAGTCTCCCATCTGTTCGTACACCCTGTGCTCCTCAGCCAGGAGCCTTTGCTCAGGCCGTTGCTGCTGCCCCGAATTCCCTTCCCTTGCTCCCTGTATCTAGTGAATTCCCCCTTAGTCTGTGTATCTCAGGCTAAGAC
Source organism: Manis pentadactyla (assembly GCF_030020395.1). Taxonomy (NCBI): domain Eukaryota; kingdom Metazoa; phylum Chordata; class Mammalia; order Pholidota; family Manidae; genus Manis; species Manis pentadactyla. The sequence continues at coordinate 127,605,438 of NC_080026.1, read as the reverse complement.
ACAGGAAGGTTGAAAGTAAATGGATGGAAAAATATTTATTCTTAAGCAACTCTTCTCTGATGCCTGTACATATGTCCCCCATACTGTATTGATAGGTCCCTAAACCTGCCTCCAGGGTGAGGCTCCATTTGTATGAACAGACGGGAGACTAGGAAGGAGAAAGATAACCAAAGAGGGAGAGGAACAGCTCCATGGGCAGAAGGAATAGAGCATGAGGGGCCCCCAGGCAGAAAACCTGGGCTGGAAGGAGCCCTCTGCGGCCGGAGGAGGAAGGCAGGGGCTCTGTGACCTCAGAGTGTGGCCACTGCCTGGCCCAGGCTGGGCAGGGCCTTCCAGGCCAAGGCCCCTCAGGCTGTAATGCTGGGACCCTGGGAATGCATAGAGGCATCTGAAACCATGTGAGAGCCCAGATAAGAATAGGGAACTCAGTTTTAGATAAGAGGCAAGGGCAACATGGTGCACCATTGTAATCACAATTTTACTAAAGTGACTGTGATTAATGTCTGACTTCTGCATCTTTCCCCCATGCAACCTGAGGCCGGGGCAGGGCCTCTGGGGTCTTCTCACAATGTCATCCCCCCAGAGCCTCATACTCCCTGGCACAGAGTAAGTACTGAATAATGCTGTGGTTGACTCAAGTTCCCTGGCCACGTAAGCAGTGGGCGGCATCCAAGGGTAGCTCACTGAGTTGCCCTGCACCCTAACAGGCTGTCTCCTCTCCAGCCTCATGGTGTTATATGACCAGCCTGGCCTCCATGCCTTGACAAAAGTGACTCCCTCCACCTGCAGTGTCCACCCTCTTCCTTCTACCTGTCTGAGCCTCCTACCTGGTCTGGCTTGAAACACATTTTCCTACCATTCCGCTCACTAAAATACCCACTTAGTTCATGATGCCGTAAGGGATTGCTGTCTCTGCATGTCAAAGCCTCAAATAATGGGATCATTCATGCCCCTTCCCCCAGCGGCTACCTGTAGCCATCCCAGTGCCCCAGCCCCGGCTCTGCTCCTTCCTGGAGCAGTCTTTCCTTAGGCAGATCCATCCACCTAGAATGACCTTCCAGCTCCTGGGCAGGGGGGTCCAGCAAAAAGAAAATGCCGAGATGTCATCATATGGCCAGGTTTTCGCCATCAAAGCTGCAGGCCCACGGCCACAGCACAGGCTTCCCCCAGTTCCATAGACTGGCTCCTCCTTCCTCTCTAATCCCCATCGCCACCGCCTGCGCCAACAGCCTCCTCACCATCCTGCCTGGTGCCAGGAGCTGCCTCCAACCCACAGTGACTCTCCATGAACTGCTGCTTCCAGTGAGCCCCTCCCCAGCTCAAGAATCCAAGGTGGCTCCCTACTGCCCACATCTAAACCCTCCTACCTAGCTTTTAGGGTCATCTAAAATCCAGTTCCTGCCCTCTGCTCTAATAAGACTGGCCTCCTTAGTGCCCCAGCAACAGACATTATTCACATTTTCCTCATCCCTCTGACTTGCCAAGTCTTGTTCCTGGCCCCAGAACCCATCTCAAGCTCTCTCAGGCCCAGCATAACCACTGCAGCCCACACTGGGTTTTTCTACCTCCAAGAGCCCAGAAGTCCCGGATAGTCCCGAAAAATTAAAGCATATTCCTCAATTGCTCACATAGGTTGAATAACAATAATTATAGTATACAACCCGGACATTGCCATCCTAAACCTCCTAATGTACATCATAATAACACTATCTATATTCACAGTACTATTATACAACTCATTAACAACAACTCTATCCCTGTCCCACCTATCAAACAAAATACCACTAATTACGGTTCTCACACTTCTAATTCTACTATCACTCGGAGGTCTTCCTCGACTAACCGGATTCATGCCCAAATGAATGATTACCCAAGTGGGAACTTAAGCATCTGCCAGCCTGCACACTCCCCCAGTAGGTTCATTACCAGGGCTCATTCTTTTATTTTTTTCCAACTGGACCATCCCCCTAATGGCAAAGGCAGTGATTTATTCCTCCCCCGTCTCCCCAAGGCAGTTTGCACAGTACTACTCAGAGTAGGTCCACAGAACTAGCATCAGATTTACAGTAAGGAGCCCCAGGCCAATCCTGCCTCAGTCGGCTGGGCCTCAGTTGCCTCCTCTGGATGGACAGTGGATAGGCCAAGCAGACCTGTGCTGTCCAATCCAGTAGTCACTGGCCCCATGTGGCCCTGGAGCCCTTGAAATGCAACCTGGACAAGTTGGGGTGCACTGTAAAGTATAAAATGCACACTGAATTTTGAAGGCTTAGTGCAAAAAATGTGAAATATTTCACTAAATATTTTCTGTATTTTTTACATGCTGCAATAATGCTACTTTAGATACATTGGGTTAAATAAAATATGTTATTAAAACTAATTCCATCTGTTGCTTTTTACTTTTTTTTTAATGTGGCTGCTAGAAAGTTTTAAATTGTCTGTGTGGCTCAAGGTTGCAGCTCTCACTGTATCCCCATTGGACAGCACTAGGATACAACATCAGCGCTGGAAGGGGCCCTGGAGGTTGTTGAGTCTATTGCGTTTTTCACATAAGAAAGCACCCAGAGAGGGACAGAGCTTTGCCCAAGGTCACACAGGTGTGAGGACTTGAACTCTGGGGATGCCCATGGTGGTCCTCAGCAGCAGAGGATGCTTGGGGTACAGTTCTGTGGAGGTTCCCATAATCCCCTGCTTAGAGCTGTCTTCGCCCACTTGCTATGCCAACCACAAACCCAGACATCCTCAAGGCAGATGTTAGTGGATAATCAATAGCCCAATAGGGCAGGCTGCAAAGACCCAAACCTAATTATTTTGTTCAGAAACTTGTCTGTAACTAAAAAGCATCTGAGAAATCATTGTCACCATCTCTATGGCGGGAGAGAAATCCAGTCATTATCTCCAATTGGATTTCTATTGACTCTTGTCTTGTTGTAGAAGATGCTGTCTCCTTACAAAACAAGTGTTTGGATGCCTTAGGGAGAGGCGTGCATTCACGCACATGTGCGCGCGCACACACACACACACACACACACACATAGGAGAGCTTTCCCCTTTCTAGCAGCCTTTGAGAAGGTTCTGGTCCATCCTTTTCACACAGGTAGGCTGAGTGTCTATCACCAGGATGATTTCTGGGTCTTATTTTTGAAGTGCAGATTTTGCACCCCTAATTCCTCTGCAGAGAGCAGAAAATGAACTCCTTTAAAATGGTAGGATGGAGAGAGTGTCATCTGCAACCCCAGACATTTGCCACCGCCCCTCCCCCCACCCCCACCCCACCATGTGGGAGGAGAGCCGCAAGGACGAGAAATCAGTTGGAAATCAGTTGAGACATTTGTATATCAAGTCACTTGCGTGACTTCAGAACTGCAATAGGAAAAGTCTGGAAACCTCCTGAGTGTCTGCACACTGGGGTCTGTGAAAGTAAGTGGTGGTCACCCTTGCAATGAAAAGCAAGTACCTGCTTTAGAAAATTAAATGGTATAATGTTTCCCACAGAGAAATATCCAAGAAATATTATTCTTTAGTGAAATCAAAGCTCATAGGACAGCAGGTCTCTTTTGATCCAATTTAGGAAAACAAGCAAATTTATTTAAAAAGCTACACATACATGTGTTGATGTGAAATGCAGACAAATCACTTCTGGTTGTATGTTGGTTAACCCACAAGGGTGTTGACAGTAATCAGTTCCAGGGTGTGAAAACAATAGGGGAGAAGGGAGCATAGGAGACTGAAGATTATTTTCCACCAGTAATTGTATGCCTTTCCATATTTTTTGAAGTGTTATTTACCACACGGTTCTATTGCTGCTTTCTCATATTTTTATTCTGAAATGTACATACAGAAGAGGGTGCAAAACATACTTTTAAGGTGTAAAGAATAATTGTACAGTAACCTCCAGCACTAGCCCTGTACTGGCCCTGACCCAGGTCAAGATCAAAAATCCCGCCAGAAGCCCCTGAGCCCCAGGGTGCCCCTCCCCAGTCACGATACCCTCCCTTCTCCTGGCTTCTCTGATTATCTTTTCCTCGTTCTTCTTTATAATTTTACCACTATGGTACTCTCCTAAAAGTACAGTTGAGGTCTGCCTATTTCTTTTTGTAAGTGGACTCATTCTGTGGGCGTTCTTTCTCTATCTGGTTCCTTTTATACAATATTGGTGGGATTCATTCATATTATGTACAATTGATGGTCATTCATGTTCACTGCTGCCTAGTATTCCCTTCTGTGACTGTATCACAATTTCTATGTTCATTCTATGGATGGAGAGTGGGCTATGTCCCATTTGGGGCTATTATTAGCAATTCTGCCATGAAGATGGGCATCCCAACCCCTCCAGGGTCCGCATATAGGTGGGGAACTGCCAGGTCATGGGGTACACACAACTTCACCCTTCCCAGGCAATGCCAAAATGCTTTCCAATATAGTTGTGTGAGTATCTATTGCTTATTCTGGAGGTTTTTCAAAGGCCTTCATGCACATAAAAAGGAAGGAAGGGAAGGGAGACGAGAGTGTGGCCTTTCGATGGACATGTGTGTTGTTGGTCCATGATAACTAACGCCACCGGGAACAGTCCCTGCCTCACACCTTCTCATACCTGTGCAGTTACCACCTTCAGGAAACCCTTAGGAGCAGCACAGTGGGACCAAGAACAGCAAGTTTTCCCTTGTTGGTAAATCCCATTTCAACATTCCATAGGGGTTTCCTACAGAGGGCAGTGGTTGGGAGGGTTTCGATGGATTCACCTCTTCCATTCATCGGCTGTAAGACCGTGGCCACTACCCCTTGTCCCCTGAGTCTGGGTGCTTCTTCCCCTAAACAAGAGGTGATAACTCCCACTGTCCTGCCTCAACCGGTACAGTGCCCAGGAGAAGGTACTAGAATCCTCACAGCAATAGGGCTGGTTCCCACCTTGAGTGTCCTGACCACCTGTCCGGGGTCATAAGGCTTGGTCAGCATGGCCTCGAAGGTTCTGGAAGGACCCTAGGTGAACAGAAACGGTAGATGTATAATCACCCCGTTCTCCTCCAGTCTGCACCCCATCCACTCCTGCCTCTAACCCCACACTCTGCTGTTGTCTCACAGACTCAGAACTTGGCCTGGAACACCCCTTTCTCCTTAGAAAATAAATTTTGTTTCTTTTAAAAATCCAAAATATTGTTGTTTTCCTCAGAGAGAAACATGTTTTTATTTTCTGCCCTCCATTGAACTTTGCTCCAATTCAGAAGCAGCCAGTGTCGTCTAGAAGTCTGTCTAGGAGAGACAAAAGGAAGAAACCTTTGAAGAAACGAGAGAAAGCAGGACGAGACCATTGGGCGTGGCGCTACTCAGAGTAGTGGAATCAGCCTGGACGGCGGCGAGAAGACGCCCCTTGCCCAGGCTTCAGGCAGGTTCCTCGGAGCCCTCTTCGCAATGATGCATTGCTTTTGGACCTGTCTAGTAAAGCTGTGGCAAGAATCTAAGTCAGGTTAACAAAAACTTCCCCCATCCTTGTTATCTGATCAAATTCCTCACCCTTCTTTCTTGAAAACTGATCAGCCTGATCCGCTTCCAGCAGAAATCCTGTCAAGTAGGTTTATCAAGAATCCCTCCACCCATATCTCGTCTAAGTGACTTTCCGTTCACGGACCACTCACTCTGCTCCTTGGCTATAAATCCTCGGCTCTCTGTGCAGTATTTGGGATGGAGGTGGATCTCTCTCTCCTATTGCAATAGTCTCGAATAAGTCTTTCTTACTGTTTTGCCAATTGCCAGAATATTCTTTTCTTTAACCTCAGTCAATGCCCTGTGCTGCAAAACAAATGTCTGCTGAACTACAGTGTGCCTGGCAGTGACACTCGACCGCAGGCTCCTAGTTCCATTAGAGAGAACTGCACGCCGCATCCACTGCTCTGCAAAGCCGCTGGGGTCATCTGCGGGTTTTTCTTGTGGGGTGGGGAGAACATCCACACTAACCCTCCACCTGGGACCCCAGGCAGCCCCCGTCCACATGACCACCAAGCCGGGGCAGAGATAGTGGGGGGCCAACCAACCAGGCCTCTGACCCCTACCCCAGGGCCTGATCCTACTGGTGTCTGGGCAGCAGGTGGGGAGAGAGCAGGTCAGTCCCTCTGAGTCTCCCTCAGCAAATACTAGCCTAGGGGCTCCTGCGTGCTGGCCTCAGTGACGACACTGTGTGGCAGAGTCCACGAGGCAAGCCTGGGCCCTGCGTGTCGGAGGCTGACTCTGCAGCAGGGCCCAGATCACAGGCAAAGGCCAAAGGCATGTGCGATTACAGCCAGCAGGACTGCTTTCCTTGATTTCTGAAAGAAGACAGTGAGGACACAGCGATAACAGACTGATGCCTTGTCCACCTAAGGACGCAGGTGCTCGGCCCCATCACAGCAGCACCTGCAGCCAAGCCCTGTGGCCGCAGAAGACAGAGCAGTACCTGTGCCGGGTACTCAAGTCACAACAAAGCTCCAAAGACAAACTGTCTGATGCATCCCTTCTGGCTCTGCCACTCACTCTGCCCTGACCTCAGATGTGTAAGTCACTTCACCTCCTGGCCCCTCAGTTTCCTCATCAGTGAAATGGGGAGAATAACAGCACCTTCCCCAGATGACAGAGTGCCTGGCACAGAGCGAGGGCTCTCCTGACTGAAGTCTCCTCTCCCCTCTGGTAGGCCTTCCTGCGTCCTGTCGTCTGGGCCCATAATTAAGGCCCATCTTGTGTTCATGCATTCATTTTTACTGGGTACCCGCTGCGTGCCCGGGGTCATGCTGGGCTCTGAGGACGCAACGGGGGCAAGCCAGTCGTCCTCTGCTGCTGTCCTCGTGGGGACGGCAGTTCAGTGGGGGCTGGGCACCAGTCAGTATACCATTGGAACTGGGAGAAATCCCACATCCAAGTCCACAGAGCTCCACGGTGGTCTGGGCACATGTGAGATGCCTCTGAGCAAAGGATGGGATGCTGTGATGTGGGGGCATGACGAGGCAGGGTGGGCCAGTCAGAGCCAGGGAAGGAGAATCAGCTGCCACGACAAAGCCTAGGCTTGAGGAGGACGGGGATGGACTCATGGAGGGTGTGAAAGGGTGACTGTCCGGCCTCGGCCTTAGTGAAACGGTGCAGCACCAAGGGAAGCCGGGCCACAGTGGCCTGAGGCACAGGGACACCCTGCAGCAAGGGGGCCCACCGCCCACCCACGCAGAAGGGCAGAGCTGTCTGCCTTGCACAGCACCCTGCCCCAGCCACCAGCACCCTGGGGACCCGTCCGGGTGGCCACCCCCTCAGCAGGACCGCCTGCATCTGGAGGATGGTGTCTGCTCCCCTCTGAAGCTGGGGAGTTCCAGGAGGAACTGACACCTGAAAAGGCCCTGTGGGTGTGGGCTTCACAGCAACCTGCCCTTTCACTGGTTGTTTGAAGACTTCTCAGGGGCAAACGTGGCCCCTGATGAAAACCATTTGTGATGAGATTCATAGGCAAAGATGCACTTCCTCCAAATGTGTCACCAGCAGTTCCAGCTTCTGGGGCGCATCCTTGGGCCGTGGCAGCTGGATGAGAAGGTGAGTTGGGCTGTAAAAGGCGTGCCCACCCACCAGCGTCCTTCCCCCCACCCCACCCGCAGCTCACATCACCCCAGGGGGGAGCGCTGGGAAGGCAGCCCTGGAATGCTTGTGACACCCAACTCCACATGTCCCCAGAAGTATGGGGCTCCCCAGCTGTGGTGAGACCAAGAGGCTACTGATCCTACCCACCCAGTAGCAGCTGGTCCACCCTCCTGTCTCTACTGCAGGCCCACTGTGCACCGGGGCAATGCGGATCTCAGTGGGAGATGTGGCCTCCGCTCCCTGGGAGCCTCTGATCTCCGGCCGGAACCCATGATGTTGAAGCAAGAGAGCAAAGTTCCAACAGCACCGCCCAATGGGGGCGACCTTACCAAGGCCTGGGGTCCTGATGGAAGCTGTTCCCCAGTCCAGAATCTCTGTGCTGTGCATCAGTCTGACTCCCAGGGAGAAAGGTAACGAGCGTCCTAAAGAAGTAAACACAAGAACCCTCAGGCTAGCTGTGAAAATGTTGGCTGGAGCCCTGAGTGGGCTCAGGCGGGGCAGTGGCTCTAAAGGAGACTGTCTGGTTTTGCCATGCCTGCAGCTGCTCAAGACAAGGGACAGTCAATAACACACCCTCTCTCCATCTGCTTCCCAGACAGTGTATAAATGGTTTTTGGGAAAGACTCAGGTTGCCTTGGGAATCAGGGCCTGCTGTCATTGGTCACTGGTTGGGGAAGGAAGGCACCTGTGCTGCCGGTGGGGGGACAAAGGGGCAGGAGGCTCACTCCGCATGCCACCCACTAGGAGCTGCTGCATCTCAGGAGAAGCCCAGGAAAGGCACAGGGTGGGGGGCAGGAGCCAGGCCCAGCTGGGCTCCCGGCACCTCATCTAATACCATTTCCCCAACAAACATCACCTTCTGAGATCGCACAGTCCAGCTGGGCAGAAACAGGCTCCCAGTCATCACAGGGCAGCTGTGCGGAGGCCACGGTGGGGCAGGGGGCTCAGAGGACAGCACTGTCCCTGCAGGCTGCTAGCTGAGCCGAACTTCCGTGAGGAGACAGGGTGAGGGCAGGGCCTGGAGGCCAGGTGGGGTCCAGAGTCAGAGAAGAGCAGATGCCTCAGAAGTGAAGCCCTGGGTCTAAAAGGAGGATTTTCTCCCTTTCCTCATTTTAATGTTTATTGCTTTATTTCAAATGCAGGCAGGATGTGCTTCATCCAGGAAGGGGTACATCCTAAATGCAACTTACCGTATGAGGTGTGAATCAGTCTCCACATGGCCCAGCACCCAGACACTCCGCAGTCTCCTTGGCTGTATGGAACACCCCACCTGCAAAAGCCTTAGGGGATCCTTGGCCAGCGGTTCTCATCCCCAGCGCACCCTCTTTTTTGTTTGTTGTTTTTTAAGTTACGGACTTCTTTCTTCCAACAGAGTGTTACAGGAAAGCAGAATATATAAAGCAAAGCAAAGTTACTCAGGCCAAAACAGAGGTAAGTTATTGGGATCTTCACTGGGTTCCAGGAAGCACCATGTGAAAACCCCTGGGCTACTTCAGCCTCCTTGTTGTGCACTGGGGAGACTGAGGCATGTAGCAGGGGTCCTGACCAGAAGCTCTGGGAGAGAATGGACGTGGTTGGCTTTGTGCCACACTGAATCCCCAGTGCCCCCCTGGGTCCTGGGACATAGTAGGGGCTCAATAAATCTTGGCTGGGTAATAACATACGGGCGATGCTGACCACCACCTTTGCGTGGGTATCTCTGTTTTTCTACAGTTGCTTTTTAAAGAGACTAACGGGGCTTGAAACTGAGAGAGGTCCCTTAATTGCCTATGCTTTGAATTTATAGCAATGAAAGGGTTTTATTCCCTGATCTAAATGGCAAGAACAAAAGCAGAGCAATAAAGGGCCAAAGAAGATGAAAAGAAGCCACAATTTGCATCCAAGATGGAGGTGCCCTTTGTTGTCCTGCATCCAGGTCACTTCCAAAGTTCTCTGTTGAACAGACGTGCATCAGTCACCGTGGTAACAACAAAGCTGCTCTACCTCCCAACCCTGCACAGCCCACTGACAGCCAGGGTGCATCCTGGCTTCAAGGCAGCTGGGTGTGGGGAGGTGGCAGGGGCTGAGGGGGTGGGAGTCTGAGGACCTGGCCAGCCCAGCCTCTTTGTCATGCGGCTGTCGTACTGGTTTCCTGTTGGAAGGAGAGGGTCTGGGTCACCACCTCGAATGGATGTACCTTCACCCAGCACATCAGAAGCGCTCTCCTTACAGCTATGGCGCTAGTGCCTGGCACACAGTGGCCTGAGGTTCAACACTCCCTTGCCCCCCACCTCAGGACAGTGATTCTCAGCTCCACCGGGTGGGAAATACTGGGCAGCAGCGTTAAAAACATAAAGCAAACACATCCCAACAACACAGACATTCCTGGGCTTCACTCCCAGGGCCTCCAACCCAGCGGATTTCAGGCGGAACAGAGCATCTGCACATCGCAGAACCTTCCAGGTGTCTTTCTTGCAAGCCCCAGGCCATCTGCCGGAAGGTGCTCTGCGGGTGAGGCTGGTGGGTCAGGGAAGGAGGCTGAGAGCGGAGCTATTGACAGGACACCACCTGTCAGGTGGCTGGGACTCAAGTGGTCACATTTCGGGCACTGCCATGAGCTTGGCAGGACGTGATTTGAGGGTCAGGGACAAGGGACAGCGGCCCGAGGCGCCCCCTTTAGGACGGCCATGGAGAGGACAAGGGTCCTGGGTGTCCCTCGAGAGGGCTGCTCCTAGGACGTGGGTCCGCAGTACCGCTCTCTCGGGTGTCCGCGGGGAACGGAGACCCGAGGCCCTTTCTCAGAGGCGTCCCTGCCGGCGGACCACGGCGGGATCCATCCGCTCCCGGGCTCTTCCCCGGAGCGGCGCGGCCAGGAGCTGCAAGGGCGCGGAGCAGCGGAGCGCCACCTGCTGGCCTCGGGCAGCGAGCCCTCGCGGTCTGGTGGCGCCACCTGGTGGCCACTTGGGAGAAGCGCGTCCGGCTGGTCGGCCCGGGGCAGCCTCGCTGCCCCACAGCATCCTAGCGCCCAGGCAGTAGCGAGTCCTCCATGGGCTCCCCGACCCCGCGAGCTCCCCACTCACATGGCAGCGCTGGCCAGGCCCCTCCCTTTGACAGCGCCCGCTTTCGCAGCCCCCGGGCTCCATGGGACTGGGGCTTTCCAGCGGCCTCTTCATCCAGGACTTCCCCCATCTCTTTGCTGTGTTATCTTGAGGCAATAGCTTAATGGCCCTGAATTTCCGTTTCTTCTGTTTAGAAAAGGGAGAGAGGGCCTAACAATACCATGTGCCGGGCTGGTGAACAACTGGACAGGATCACAGCAGCCGATCAGCAGCTCCCACCGAAGCTGGGCTCCAGGTTAGAGACTGCGGCGGGTGGGGAGGGGGTGGGGGGCAGGGCATTTCTGCCCCCGTGACTGGGAGATGCAGTCGCTTTCTGCCGGCTCCAGTCCAGGAGTTCCTGGGCGACCCCTAGGTCCTCTAATTCCCCAGGTCAGGCTGAGACAGAGCCTGTCTCATGGAGCTGAGTCCCGCTGGGGACTTTGACCAGCCAGACCGGAAGCACCTCCTCTGACCACCGTGGGAAACCCTGAATCTGGAGAATACAGAGGGTTAGCTCTTAATGGGGCAGGGTCCGTTCCAGTCTGCAGGAGGCCTCCCCGCCGAAGGCTTCTACTCCTGTCTTCCTGCAGGCGGCTGAACCCATGGGCGGGGAGGCTGAGAATACAGAGGTAGAGCAGCGGCTTTCAGGCTTGAGAATCGAACATCGGAAACATCTGGAGGACTTGTTAAAATATTGCTTACCCACCCATTCTCCATCATTTTGATCAAGGAGGTCTTGGGTCGAGCCTGAGAATCTGTACTTCCAATAAATTCCCAAGGGGTGCTGAGGCTGATGGTCCACTGAGAACCACTGATTTAGAGTCAGACTAGACATGGGTGTGAATCCTGGTTCCCTCACTTAGCAGCAGTGGGTCCTTGAGCTAGTTACTTGGCCTCGGTGTCCTCATCTGTAAAATGGGGACAATCCTCAGTGCTGCAGAGAGCATTCGGTGAGATGGAGTCTGCATAAAGGACGTGGCTCATGGCCTGGATGTGGTAGGTGTGTAGTAAGAGTGCTCAGTAAGGAAGGCAGGTGCAGTAAGTGGTGGCTGCTCTCCTTGGCATCTCTGTGCACCTAAGTTCTGCCCGCAGCTCTCCCACATGTGGCACATACTCTCCCATGTGTGGAGCAGAACTGGGAGGATTAAAAGGGAGCGAGAACAGTGGTGGCAAAGGCACAGTTTATGTGGACAGCTCAGAGTTGGGAGAGGAACTGGATGTGTCCTGTCACAGAGGACAGGGTTACAGGGGATGCGGTGGGAACCTGGGAGAGACTGGAGTGCCCGCTTCCAGGAGGCAGGGAGCACTACCCAGATGAGGCAACATGTGGCCTCAATGTCACAGGGAAGTCTTTGTCCACCCTAGAAGGGAGAGGGGCATTCAGGCCGGGGGAGCAGCCAGGGACCCGGTTCTCAAATCTGACCACACACTGGGGTCACCTAGGGGCCTTTTAAGAACCCCAGTGCCTCCAGATGGCACCTCAGATCAATGACTTCTGAATTGTGGGGGGAAGAGGGGAGGGCAACACATGAATTCATGAAGCCCCCTTGGGTGTCAGTGGCCTCGGTGTCCTCATCTGTAAAATGGGGACAATTTTACAGGCAAGGTTGAGAACCATCAGCAAAGGCTTGGGGGAATGGAGTCACATGCCTGCACAGGGATGTGAAAGTAAATGGCTCAAGGTGGCTAGATTATGGGGTGTGTGGAGTAGAGGGGCAAGAAATAAGGAGTGGGAAGACAGCTGGGCCATTTTCTCAGGACTGCAGAATACCCATCTAGCAATGAAATGAGCAAATGACCATGACCTTAAACTTGCATAATATGTATCCAGGACAAACTCTACATCTGGTTTTGAGCAGGACTTGCCATTGCCTCAAGAACAGAGTGGCTGAGAGATTCAATACCACCTGTAATGGCCTCTGTGTCTCTGCAAATGGACCTGACTCACCTTGAGAATCCTCTCTGAGCCTGGAAATGGCAAGCACTCACTGAATATTTGTTGGACTGAATCTCTAATAGCCCTCCAATCTGCTCACCTGCTCTCACTTGGGGAGGGTGGGGTCAGCCTTGATGACCTTTGGGTTGCAGGGCTTTGCTGCACCCACATGGGCTACTGTGACTTCAAGGGTGTCAAGAAACTCCATCAAAACCCTAGTCCTGGTGGCTGCTGCCTGAGATCACACTCACAGGCCTTTGTGTCTTTCAGTGGTTCTTGCTCACACCTTATCAATTCCATTTCCTGAGGGAGGTCTTAAAGAGCTGAAGGGACAGAACACCTAATAGTTGTGGGGAAGAGGAGGAAAGTTCCAGAAAGGAAGACCTGAGACCCCTCTGAAAGCTGGCCCTTGGCACTGGCCAGAACCCAGGACAGAACAGAGAAGCCTCAAAAGACAGGGGCTTCCTTTCTTTTCAAATTGGAACCTTCTGGCACTTTTCATTGGTGTCTGCGATTTTTTTTTTATACCCTGGGGCAACGTTCACCATTTCCCAGGATGGACTAATTTTGCTAGTCACAGGAAGCAGGTTAATTTTTCCAGGATTCTCTCAAAGGGTCATTCAAGAAACTTCGATTCTGTCAAATAAGACATTTCTCATTAACCACCCAGAGAAATAGTAAGGCTCTTGTACTGCTCCATCTATGTGCCAACTAGTTCATACACTGACCTGTATCAACCTAGGAGAGGACGTAACACTCCCCAGGAGTGACTCTGAGGCAAGGATTTGTGTGAAGGTGGGTTATTCATGGTGACCTCAAGAAGAGTGGAGGAATGAGACAGGGGTGAAGCTGGCCAATGCAGGGTGTGCTCATGAGCAACTAAGGCTCAGTTCCACTGAGGAACCTGGGGAGACCATTTGAACTTGGCCCAGAGTCAGCCCACGAGAGGGTCATGAAGCTGTGTGCCACAGCCAGCACTCCCATCAGTTACTGGTTGAAGGCTCTTCCCAGGAGCATTAACTCCTTGGCACTTCTAGCCTGCCCTGCACATACCCACACTGCAGTGACCAGAGAAAATGCCACGCAAAAGAAGGTGGGGTAACAGGGCTTGTGGGTGGGGCACTCACAATATCTGACACACGGACCAGCCTAATCACATCCCAGCTCATTCATGAACAGCTCAGGGTGCACCCACCCACCGAGTGCCAACTCTTTCACATACAGACCATTCACTTAAACATCAACACTTCCACATGCAACTCATTCAGAAGGTGCCAATCATGGGCCACCTCGTGAGAACACTGGTCTACAGAGAATCTGGCAGCTGAGATAGCCAGGCCCCTGAGAACACAGGTGACAATTCCACTCAGTGGCATCAGTGTATTTTCATGGGCTGGGATTAGGCTCATGTGCACACATTCACAGAATCATGCAAGAAAACAAAAAGCAGAGCTCAAACTAGCTCTGTCATCAAGGGGAAATGGAGCAGTTCAGGAAGATTTTAATTTAGCTGAAAGTACAAATTGCAAGAACAAAGGTAATGTTTCTCCCCATGGCATGAAACCCAGTGACCTCCATAAGGTGGTTTCATCTGTACAAGGTGGGGCTTTTGAAAACTGAAGACAGAGCAATTGCGGCTTTGCAAGATGGTCATAATTTTTGTCTAATGTCCTGGTATGAGAGGCACTGGCCACATTTCTGCAGGGCCTGGAACCTCAAATCAGCCCTCAAGCAGGATTTGTCTTCGAGTCACAAGGGGTGAGGTGACAGGCTGCTGTGCCGCCAGTTCTAACTACTCTACCCCAAGACACAAAGTGAGGAAACCCGCTCTGCCAGCCTCTGTCACATGAGTCACAGGACAGCTTTCACTTTTAAACAGGGTGCTAAAACCTCCCTTTTGCAAAGAACAGGATAAGATTTTTATAGATGTGAATCAGCCTGTTTTGCACCAGCTTGAAAGCAATGTACACGATCTCTATGCCGATGATGATATAAATGGAGAAGAACAAGAAGAAGTGAGGGTGTTCTAAAACGGTATCCCCAAAGCCTATGGTGGTCAGGGTGACAAAGCAGAAATAAAAAGCATCCTCGAAGTCCAGCTGCTTCTCCCAGATGGGGAGGATGGCGGCTGCACAGGAAATGTAGGCAAAGACGAAGAGGGCGATGATGGGCAGGGGGACATCCAGCCTCTCCACCTGCCGCCCCACCTCATCCAGGTTGCTGATGATGGAGTACGAGAGTCTCCTGGACCCCAGCTCAGGACAGGAGCTACTCCTCTCCACAGCAACCGGGGGTGGTTGCAGTTTATTCTGTTTCTTTTGTGCACGAAGTTTCTTTTGTGCAAGAAGTGTCTCAAACAGCTCTGTGTTGCTGCTTGGGGCTGGACACCTGCCAGGTTTGGGGTCTGGGAGCTCCTGGGCATTGATGACGATCCTTGGGACGGCTTCATCCACCCGTGTGGCGTCAGGCCTTCTCCTGCAGGGCAGTCGGGAGCACCGACTGGGAAGGGGACAGGGCAGGAACAGGAGTTTTCTGAACCGATTGTAACACATGGATAAGATGGTGGCCAGGATGTCGCCCGTGTCTGTGAGGACCAGGAACATCAACGGGATGCCAAAGAGAGCGTAGAGCATACACAAATATTTGCCGAGCCTGGTGACAGGGTAGATATGGCCGTAACCTGGAAAAGAAGACAAGAGTCCGAGACTGTCATCTGATCTTCCCCTTCCCAGTGAAAAGTTTTAAAGAGACCTCTGTCATTTCCACTCCTTGGCAGGGCATTTTACACAATGTGTTTGCAAACATTCATCTTAAAGAATTCACCAATGCCATGTGTGGTGTGAGGTCTGCTCTGGTGGGGCAGATAACCCAGCTTCTCTTTAGGAAAAGAGCAACTCATGTCCAGACCTTTGACCCTAAATGTCCTTGGCAGGGGACAAGCTCATGTTTGGGTGTAGGCTGGCTCCCTTTCATTTTGCAGTGACCACCTGGGGCTGGGCCTTGCTCACCTAGAGGACAGGAGGAGCATAGGGAGAGGGCGTGGATGGCTTTGCAGTCACACCTACTGCATCCTTTGTCCTCCACCAAGGCACCCCCATCCTCTAGGAAGCAACCCGGTCCTCCCTGGGATATCTGCTCCTCCTGGTTTGTATCTACAGGATGGGCAATTACTGTGTGCCCACAGCGTGTACTGCAGCATGCGCAGCGTTAGAGACAGGAGAGAGATGGAAGGTGAATCACATGCAGTCGCTGCCCTCAGAGCCAGTGTGGTTTAGTGGGTTAAGCAAACACGTTCCCGGATGCCAGTGAAGTGGCTGGGATCCCCGCCTCTAGACTCTTACCGACCTGGGTGCAAACCCAAGTTCTGCCAGTTAGTGGAAAGCAACTCAACCTCTCACATTTTCAGGCTTCTTATCCTTAGAAAAGGGCTGACGGTCTCTGCTTTGTGTGCTGAGCAGCTGGACGGACCACGAGACCAGTGCCCGCCACATAGCAGGCGACTCTTAAATGCTGGTGTCCTTGCCCTTAACTGCCTGCTGAGCGCTTGCTCTGGGCTAGTAGTAACCACCCTGCACAGGCAGGCATTGTTATTATGGTTCCCAGACAGGGAAACTGCGGCTCAGAGCAATGAAGCAAGCTGGTCGATGAAGAGCAGATGTGATGAAGAGCAGAGGACGAGTCAAACCCCCAGGGCCGGTGCACCATCTCCACTGGGTCAGAGCGTGGAAGGGTGCAGAGCCTTCCAATCCGTGAGAGCAGGTCAGCCAGGCCCGGGGCAGGGCGGGCTGAGGCCTCCGTGCCCGTCGGGAGCCCCCACCCCCACCTCTGTGCCACAGAGGGCAGCGGCAGGGACTCACCAACCCCCTGGCACAGGCAGTCCAATCTTCTGGAGGGGCACGCTCAGAGACTTCAGCAAACAGGGAAAAGCTTTTATATTTAATGCCTATGTTTAATTTTTGATGTCATCAAGGATAATTAATACAGAAAAATCCTGCCCACTTATGTAAATTAATTTGAGGGCAGTTTCTAGGCTGGCTAAGCCCCAACCTCCTCCACGGCGGCAGCTCCCTGTGGCAAACTGTGGTCTCCAGCTCTGCCCTCCAGGAACATGCCGGCAGCGTGCCGGTTGCCCACCTCACAGAGTCCTGGGGGAGGCCGGTAGTCCTCACAGGCTCTCATAAATTTTCAGCCACCCCAGCATGCTCCATGCCACCCTGGCTGGCTCCACAAGGTGCCACTTGATGGCAGGGGCAGTTGACTCTGTATATGCAATCATGTTGCATGTGCATATTGAGTGCCTACTGTATGCACTAGGACACAACAATGAGCAAAGCAGATATGAAATCCAACCTTGCTGAGCTTCTGGTTTAGTGGGAGAAGTGGATATGAATCAAATAACCACACTAGTGAGCATGCAGTTACAGGTGGAGGTCACTAACAGGGCTGTTCTGTGAGTGATTAGAACAAGACAGCCATCCTGGATTGACATTTACTGAGCGCCTACTTTATGCCAGGAGCTTGTGGATGGGGTTGGGGGGACAAGGAGAAACAGGCAGAGATCCCATGCTCTAGGAGCTTCTAGTCATCAAGGAAGCAAAGCCTTGAGCTCAGCTCTCCTCTGTTCTGGCAGGATGCAGAAAGGACCAACAGGTGTCTGGAGGGACAGGAGTGGGAGGCACTGGCTGAACCTCCCATCAGAAACCCAGCTGTGGTGTGTGGGGCGGGACTAGCTGAAAGAGGGCTGAGGGCTTGCAATGCCTCTATTTCCCCTTCCCTGAAGGTATCCCGCAGCTCTGGACCTGCCCACAGGGAAAGGAGATTACAGAAGTGGCCTTAGCCTCTTGTCCAGGCTTCAGTGAAAGCCCAGAACCACTGAGAAGTTGCGGAGGCAGGAACTTCAGGAAGAGGGGGAGGACAGGGGTGGGACAGAGGTGGGCCATGAACAGGATGACCAATCACCCAATTTTCGCAGGACTGAAGGATTTCCCAGAACATGAGACTTTCAGTACTAAGACCATAGCAGTAGTCGGTCACTCTAGCCATGAAGGAGGGCGCAGAGAGATTCTGTGGAGTAGGAGAGAGGAGGGAGGAGGGCACCTGCAGGGGCAGCAGCTCAGAGAGGCCATGGGGTCCCAGAGGAGGCCAGGCAGGCCAGGCCCGGGGTGTCAGCAAAGATTCCTGTGCCCACGCTTGCCATGGGCCTGACAGAGTTGTCAGCCCTCTGGGATGTCAGCAGCCGCCACAGGAGTCTACAGGCAGGGGGCCTCTTTGTTTTCCAGACAATGCATAAGTCCCCCAGTTCTTGTGCATCCTTAGGAAAGTCAGGAGAGGCTCCCCAGTAGGAATCCCTCAGCCTCCAGGAATATCACATTGCTTACAGGATTTCTAGAGTATTGTACCTTTCAGCATCAAAATTTTCTGCATAGCAAAACCCCTAATTCTGGCAACTACCATTATTACTATATTTAATGGACAAGGAACAGAGAAGTCAGGTGGGTGAGGTCACACAGCCCACAGCCAACAAGGGTGTGCACCCCTCACCTGAAGACCTCCCCTAATGTACCTGCCCACCCCCCAGTGCCCTCCTTGGCAAAGGTGAGTTTAGTGGATAAACACAATTTTTGTAGCTGCCTCTGGGTGGTATGTATTTACTATCCAGAAGGTATGCCCCATTCCTGAGAAATGGATCAAGGAAGAGTGTCAGAGAGCACACAGCCCCTACAAAGGAAATGTACGAACTATTCCAATTACTGAATGCTGAAGTGCATAATGGACAATCATGTCATTTCTTATAATGCATTCATATATTCCAATACAATCATCCACTCCACTTAGCCTGCAAGCATTTAATAGCCCTGCACTTTGCTTTCTAATCCAAGGGTGTGACCCAGTGGAAATGCCTGGGGACTGACCAGCCTCCCACCTGCCAGACCGCCCTTTGTCAGCATCAAGGCCAGGTGCATCAGGTAACCCAGAGATGGAGGGCAGGAGGGAGTATTACCAGCAGGACCTCAAACACCATTACCGATTATGGGCAACACAGCACCTCCCCAGCATCCTCTTCCAGCTGTAATTACTAGACAGCCTGATGTCCCAGTTGACTGTACTGTGAGTATAGCATTGCTTTCTTGGGGTTTAAACCAAGCTAATTCATTTCCATTAGATCATTGGAGACTCCCATTAGGATCATCTGGAAAACTGGAAAATACTGATGCCTGGGACTCTCCCAAGAGATTCCGGCTTGATTGGTGTGGGGTCCACACATGGGAGCTTGCAAAAGATGCCCAGTTTTCTAATGCGCAGCCCAGGCTGAGAATCCTTGCATCAGGTCAGTGCTTCTTAAACGTTACCATGCCTCAGAATCACCGGGAGAACTTGTTAAATTACAGATTTCTGGGCCCCACATCCATCCGTTCTCACTCAGTAGGTCTAAGATGGTGCCTGAGAATTAATCTGCATTTCTGACAAGTTCTTGGGTGATGTTCATTCCACTGGTCCGGGGACCACACTTTGATAACCATTGCATTAGATCAGTGGTTCTCAGCAGGGGGCAATTCTGTCCCCTGGGGGACAGTAGGCAATGTCTGGAGATATTTTTGGCTGTTGAAACTGGTAGAGACAGCAGGGGAAGAGGTGGGGGCATCGGAAGGGTAGAGACAAGGAGTGCCGCTAACAGCTTATGATGCCCAGGACAGCCCCCACCCCACAGACAGCAGGGGAAGAGGTGGGGGCATCGGGAGGGTAGAGACGAGGAGTGCCGCTAACAGCCTATGATGCCCAGGACAGCCCCCACCCCACAGAATCAGCCCGTCCAAGGTGACAGGAGTGCCGAGGCTGAGAAACTCCACATTAGATCAATCCCCTAAAGTTCTTGAAAAACAAATAAACTAAGCCCTATTCTCCTCCCCTTGCACTTCTGCCGGATCTTCCTTATGGTTGACGCTCCCCTGTAACTGTTGCTCCCCCAAAGTATTCCCTCGAGCTGTGCATTCCCATGAAAAGGCCCCTGTGCCCTGCCTCCGCCTCTCTGGCCGTGACATCCCTCGGGGGGCCTTTGTTCACTGCGGAGTGGGATGGTCACAGCACCTATCTTGCAGGGTTGTCAAGAGAATTAAACAAGGCAGTGCATATAAAGCATGCTGCCACCAGCACTTGAACATGCTCAGTAGTGTAGCTGCTATTGTTGTTCTTTCTGCCCATTATCTGTCCCAGCCTGGATCAGCATTCAGGTGAATGAGGCCAGTTCCAAAAGAAACCCCATGGGGGTGCCCTGGGACACACACATGTGCTCATTTGTAAAGACTGATGCAGCGGACACTCGTCCACCCAGCAGCAATTCCCCCATCTTTCTGGAATGCCACTTCTCCCCACCTGATTTAAAGACAGACCCAATTGGTCTAGGTCATCCAGGTAATTCATTCCCCATGCCTGGGACTGGTGGGGGGCTTCTAGGAAGAGTCTCCTCGCTGACTGTGATGGCCTACCCTTCCTCATCTGTGAGATGCGATTATGCCCAGACAGGAAGTGGAGCTTGGTGGCCATCTTGTGATCTGCTAAGCAGGGCGGAGAGGACCTGAGGCTCAAGGCCATGGCTGAGCTGCACATGCACCAGCCCTGGAGTTGCCCTCCACTGGACATCGTACTTGGGAGATGACACGTTTTCCTTGCAGTTTAAGCCAGCTGGGATGGGTTTTCGCTAGAGGCAGCTGAGGGCATCCTGACTGCCACTTACGTGTATGGTGGTCAACGGATCCTCATGCTGACCGTGAAAGGCAGGCCTGGGAGGAATTACAGGTGAGGGAACACGGCTCAGAAAGGCTACATTGCTCACTGGAGGTCACGTGGCTCTGACCCCAGGTGGACAGCCTCAAGTCTACAGCTAGCCACTGTGTTCCCCAAGTGTTAAGGACCTCAGGATGTGTGTCCAGCCATGGCCCAGGCTTTGTGACTCTTGTGGGCCCTGCTGTCCCTGGGATTGGTACTCGCTTGAATGAAGACAGGGCCACAGTCCTTTCTGCTGTCCAGGAGGGGCAAGGGCTGAGCAATGGGCCACACCCCAGGTAGACACTGACCCTGGAGCTCATGGGCTGTGTCTGAGGGCAGGTCTACCCCCTCTATGCCTGTGACCCCTCCCCCAGCAGGGGAGGCTCCTGCTGGCCCTTGCTTGGCCCCTCCAACCTGGAGCACCCTGCTTTACCACCAGAGAGGGAAGCAGGGGGCCTTAGTTACCACAGGGGCCTCTGATGCTGGCCCAGGGACACAGCGCCCAAGTGCCGGACCAGCCCTGGTACCACCTCATAGCCCAGGAGGCCCACTGCTTCTGCAGCGTTTCCCTCCTCTTCTGCCCCGGAACCCTCCTACACCGCGGGTGGGAATGGAAGCGAGTTCACCCATTGTGGAAAGCAGTATGGGGGTTCCCCAAAAAACTAAAAATAGAAATACCATTTGACCTGGGAATTCTACTCTTAGAAATTTACCCAAAGAAAACAAGTTCTCAGATTCAAAAAGACAGATGCACCCCTATGTTTATTGCAGCACTATTTACAATAGCCAAGATTTGGAAGCACCCTAAGTGTCCATCAGTAGATGGGTGGATAAAGAAGATGTGGTACATATACACAATGGAATACTATTTGGCCATAAGAAAGGAACAAGTATAGGGGGACTTGAAAATATGGGTGAATCCAGTAACCACATTATTTTTCTTGTAAAACCTTCATAAGAGTGTATGTATATCAATGATACCTTAATAAAGAATAAAAATTAAAAATTAAAAAAAAAGTCACTTGCATTGGGGAGCCACTCCCCAGCATCCCCATCCCCACAGCCCCAGGCCTCTCCCCTCTAGCACGCACCATAGCACACCTCAGGGGGAGGCGAGGCATGCTGCTCATCGCCCCTCCCCTCCATTAGACTAGGAGCCCCGTGAGGGCAGGGAGGCATCCAGCTAGTTCAGCCCCCGTGCCACGCACTCAAAACATTGTGTATAGAGAGTGGCAATGGAGTTTCAGGTTAACACCCTGACAGGCTGGGCTCAGATGCCCAAGAGCTGCGTGACCTTGCAAAGATTGTGGACCTACCTCTGCCCAGTTACCCCACTGGAGTGTGGGAATAAAAACAGCAGTTACCTCAGAGTTATCATGACTCACACAGAGGTGACTGATGAGCCAGTGGTGGGCCTGCTCTCTGCTGTGTCCCCTGAGCAGAGAACAGTGCCAGCCCACCCAAGGTAGGCCTGGCACAGGGTAGGCATGCCCAACCATCTCTGATACCACATCAGTTGAGTGTTGCACCATCCCCACCCAGAGTCCCCAGCCTCCCCCTCCCCATCCCCAGGCCTCTCTCCCAGGCCCGCCCTTG
The DNA here is from genome assembly GCF_030020395.1 of Manis pentadactyla. NCBI lineage: Eukaryota > Metazoa > Chordata > Mammalia > Pholidota > Manidae > Manis > Manis pentadactyla. The sequence continues at coordinate 127,583,481 of NC_080026.1, read as the reverse complement.
CCCTTGGACTTACCCACCGTGCTGATCACTGTGCAGCAGAAAAAGAGTGAGCTCAAGAAGGACCAGTCTGGGCTAAACCACTGGGGCTTCACCTTCCGCAGGGCCAGCCCGAGATCCCGTTTCCTGCCTTCCCCAACTGGAAAAAGAGACAACCAGGGAGAGGGGGAGGGTTCCGCCGCTCCAGACCAGCCTACCCAGGTGCAGGGGAGTCTTCCCCAGGACCAGCACGCCCCCTGCCCTGTGTCCCCCATTGGCACCACACTTGGCTCTTGGAGCCCTGCTTTAAATGTCTCTGCAGTTTAGGTCCTACTCTGGCCTGTGGAGATTAGGGGGCCCCATTACCCCATGAGACAAGCACCCAAAGGAGAGGCCCCCTGGAGTCTGGCCCAAGCTTAGTCATGGAGTCGTTGTGCAGCCTTAGGGGGCTTTCTGAGCCTCCATTTCCTTCACCCTGCAAACGAGCATACTAGTAACAGGCCCAACTCTGACTCTGACTAGTTTCTCTAGCCATGAACAAGACACTTCTTTCTGAACCTCAGTTTCCCCATTGGGGAGGCAACTTGACATGGTGTTGAAAAGCTCAGGCTCTGGAATCCGCATGCCTGGGGTTGAATCCCTGGCTCCATTTTCTAGTTTGTGACCTTGAGCAAGTTGCTTCACCTGATGCCCACTGCCTCAGTTTCCTAATCTGTAAAAAGGGAACAATTCCTATCACCCTCGTAGGGTTGGTGTGAGGATTAGGTGAGAGAACACGTGGAAAGCATTCAGCACAGGGTCTGCCCTTAGCTGCTACTCACTGAGCACTTCAATCTTCAACGAAATTGGGACAGAATGGGGCTGGACCACCCTGAGTTCCCATACTATTCTGTGCCTCAGAATCACCTGCGAAACTTTAAAAATAAGATTCCCAACCCAGGCCCAGGGATCCTGACTAAGTGGGTTTGGAGAAGAGCCCGGAAATGTGTGTTTTGGACAAGCTTGCTGGGTGATTCTCACCTGTGGTCCGGTTTGGAGAGCCCTGAACTTGCTGACACCCTAAGCCCTGTGATGGCTCAGAGGGCCCCAGCGGCCGCCATGGCAGAGGGCGGCTGCCGGGTCCGCTGAGTAGGCCTGTGTCTGCCTGGTACAGGTGCAGGGGGAGGAGAACCATCTACAGAGGAGAGACGCTGCCTCCACGACCAGCCTCCAGTCGCCCCAGCTGAAAGCACCTGCTTCCAAAGCAAGCTGGGGCCTGGGGCAGGGGCTGAGAGCAGCCTGACTGAGGACCCACGGTACAGGGGGACAGAGCTTGACTGTTTTTCTTCTGTTTTTTATTTATTTACTCTATTATTTTATTTTGTTCTGTTGAATACATCTTTGCAACTCTGAAGAACATGGCAGAGTACAAATAAGTAACTAAATACAAATGAAGTGTATTAAGGAATAAAGTGCCTGTGTCTTCCAAGAGGCTATATGTCCTATCTACTTCCCACAGGGTCGCTGTGATTGGCCTGAGATTGTGGGCACCTTCTGTCTGGTGCACTAAGACCCAGAGAAGGCAATGGCTCTGCCTCAGATCACACAGCAAGTTGGGAGAGCAACTGGGAGCAGAACCAGTCCCCCAAGTGCTTCTTACAACCTATCCCTCCCCCTCCCTGAGTCTGACCATAGAAAGGCTGTTTGAAACCGGAAGTGAGAGAGTAGGGGGACAGGCTGCTCCTTCTGGGGCTTCGAGCCCAGTTGGGATTGTTCGCTGAATTCTAGTCCCTGTAAACCGAATCAGGGGCCAAGCAGGCATAGTTCTGAGACCAGCCTAGGAACCCCTGGCCCCAGATCTGGTCACCCACCCACCTAGCCCACCTCACCAAATCTCCAGCAATCCATCCTCCCTGGAGACTGCTGGTCTGGGTGGGGCTGGGAGCTGAGGCAAACGAAAGGGTGCCGGTCTTTCCAGAGCACCCATTGGATGCTCAGTGCTTTTCCCAAATTCTTCACAGCAACCCTGAGAGGTCCTTGTTCTACCTCTTTTGACAGAGGAGCAGAATGAGTCTCAGAGAGAAGTCACTTGCCTAAGGTCGCCCAGGAATGCAGAGGATACATGCAGGGCGCCCCCAGCCCAGCCCCCAGCAAGGCAGGCAGCCCTCTGCTCCCCGGGGCTGCCTCCGCCCACGGAGAAGGCCCCTGGTGTCCCGGTGAGCTGCCTACCTGTTCGGTTGCATTTCAGGATGCCGCAGAGCTCCTCCAAGAACTCCTCAAACTCCGGGTCCTCGGACCCCAGCTCCTGGCCGCCCTCGACGGCTGAGAAGAGCACGGCACCCATCAGCGCATAGGCCACCAGGGAGCAGAGGAAGCAGAGGCGAGGGAAGAGCTTCTCCAGGGCTTCCCTGTAGCACCTGCCGGCCTGGGGCGGCCCCGCAGCCTCCATGCTCCCAGGAGCGCTGGACTGGCGCCCCGGGCGCAGGAGGCAGGAGCTCGGAGGCCCCGCCAGGAGGGGGCTGAGGAGCGCCCGACCTTGGCCGGGCTCCAAGGCTAAGTGGTGGTGCGTGCGCTCCCCCGAGGACCCGGGAAGCAGCCTGCACTCAGCGCGCTCAGTACTTCCGAGTTACTCAGATGACGCCCCCGCCTAGCACCCCAAATTGCTATTGATCCGACAGGCCCATGTGTGCCCGGCCAGCTGCCCCGTCAGCAGGGAGCTGCCCTTGCAGGACCCCGGGGAAGATGCGCTGGCTGCTTTGTGCTCTGGCTTTTCCCATCCTGAAGCTGCGGTTTTGACTTCCAGGGACTAAACCAAACTTCTGTTTTTTAGTCAAGTGACTGTCCTTCCTGAGGACACTTCCTGTGTACCTAGTCTCTGGGACTGGTAGTAATAATGGTAACGAGAATGGCCGGACCTCAGTTCACAAAGGGCCTTTATCCGATCTGGATCTAATTATTGGTCCCTGCTCTTCACCCCCTGGGGCATACCCGCCTTGGCCAGGGCCTCAAGGGGGTGGAGCATACTTCCTGCCCCCCGCCCCTTGGCCAGGCCACGTGATTTACCTGAGCCACCCTGCTGTTAGCAGATGCGGCATATGTAGGGTTTGACATGTGCTTATGCGGTTGGACCCCCTTCTGTGCCATCTCTCTGCCCTGAGAAAAGCATGCCCCACAGGGCAGATGTGGAGATGTGAGCACCTTTGAATCCCCCTTCGTGGATTCTCCGTGCAGCTTCAAAGAGCATGGTTCCTGGCGGCCACCAGCTCTGCCTTCTTTCAGGGTTTACCTCAGTTTTCAAGCCCTCTTGTCCTGGAAACCCCTGTCCAATGACTGGGCAACGTGGGGGTACAGAGCGTCCCCATTTCCCCTCGGTGCGGGACTCTTGCAGCGTGCAGTCTTCCTTCCAGAGCTCCCCGCTGGCCTTCCGGAGCTTTTGTCAGCTCTGCGTCACGATCTGCAGGCTCCCGTCGCATCTGCTCCTTCCTTCTCCTTTACTTCCCAGTAAAGCTTTTGCTCTTCCGACCCTACCTGCATGTCTGCTTTGCAGAGGATCCAGCCCACAGGAGCGGGCACCGGGAGTGCTCTAAGAGAGTTTCAGATGGCTTTCAGATGGGCTGCTGTGGATAAAATGAGAGTTCCTGTGGCCAGGATTCTCACCTGGCCCTGGTTGACTAGCCCACTGCACGTCTGTGGGCAATTTGACTCTATAAAAAGAGCTCCGCCCAGTGCCCTGGGCACGACACCGTGACAGGGCTGCAAGGCTGCAGGAGAGCAGAGCAGAGGCTGGAGTGGTGGCAGCGCCGAGGACAGAGGCCCAGAGGATGGCTGTGCGGACAGAGGGGTGCAGAGGCAGAGATGCTAGTGCTCGACCTACCACCAGAGAACAAGCCAGGTAATAAACCCTTTCACCCCAAGAACATTTTGCTGTTGATTTCTGTGGTCACACTGAATCCATAGCGAACTTGCCCGGGGCTGAAACCCATTGGCAAGACAATTGACGAAAGTTGGCAGGGTTCACTGTTGACCAAGGGAAAAGACAGGCTGCCCTTATGGCAGGGGTGCTTCAGCGGGCTGCCCCTGTGAATGGGGAGACAGTGGATCGTCCCCCAGTGGGTATGTGGTCTGAGGTGGCTTGCCTCCTAGAGGACTGGGCCCCACCCCAGGACTGGAGGCAAGTGGAGGTGACACCTGAGGCAGTAGGGGTGGCTCTTTATATAGTAAGCAGGTCCTTTGAGAAGCAGAGGTGCCCGTGAGGCAGCAGGGACCGTGGGTTTCCTGCTTCTCACAGTATTAAAAAAGTCTACAGAGGAGACCCAAGGAATGGCGGCGCGAGAACGCGAGCTGCAAACTTCAGTAGATTCCCTGAGGAGGGAAGTGGCCTTGATGTGGGAGGAGCGGCACCAGAATGCGAGCTGCAAACCTTTGTGGATTCCCTGAGGACGGAGATGGCCTTGATGCAGGAGGATGCCGCCCGAGAGCGCTGGCAGCAAGGTGCCATTGGAGATGAGACGGCAGCGCTGCCAGGTGTTCTGAAGGAGGAAGAGGCCATCAAGGAAAAGGACGCACTCCTGAAGGAAGCACAGGCGGAGGTGGCATGAGAATATCAGCTGCGAAGCATTGAGCTGAAGGTGAGAGACCTTCTGAAGACTGAGCTGGCATTGCTGCAAGGCACAGTAGCAGAGGAGGCACTTGGGGGAGTGGAGAGGAAGGTGCCATCAGCCCCAGAAATGGAGGAGCTGGGGAAGGATGAAGGGATGGTGCCGGAGGCACTGGCTCCTCCTGTACTGAAAGCACGCCCAGGGGTTATAAAGAAAATAGACCCAGCAGCTGAAAGTTCCCCAAGGAGAGGAGCAGTCCCTTCCCCAGGTTGTGGAGGACTCTATGGTTTGCCCCTATACTCAGGCTGAGCCGGTGGATTTGGGCTCCCGGTTTAGGTAGAAGCCCTCGGAGTCAATATCAGCTTGGCTCCTACGTCTGTGGGACTTAGGGGTGGATGGAATTGTTCTGTCGGGATCAGAGATGGGAAAGCTGGCTTCCCTGACAGTGCAGCCTGCCTTGAGGCAGTGATTACAAAATGTGCATCAGACCCCACGGAGTCACCCCCTCCTCGATTGGCTTATTGCTGCACTTCTTGCTGTGTGGCCCAATCCGGGTGATCTACCATCCTCTCCTGTTAGATGGCAGACGTATGCTGAGCTCCAACAGGTGTTACAAGAACTAGGCATAAGAAATGTCATCAATAGTCCAGAGAATTATGGCCCACATGAAGAGATTTTCACTACTGGGATGAGAAATAATGTGCTTCAAATGGCTCCCACATCCCTCTTTGGGTCTCTAGTGGCCATTCTTTCCCCTCACTTAGGGCAGCCCATAAGCGAGGTGACATGTACAGTGGCAGACTTAGGAGAGGCAGAAGCAACACGAGTCTGGAAAGAAATAAGAACTGTTACTCACAGGAGGAATTTGAGGGGCCTCGTGAGGGATACAAGGACCCAGATGTGGGTTGATTTAATACGGGCAGGAGTAGATGGAAGGAAATTAGATGGAAAGTCCAATAGGATCTTACTGGAGCTATGGCAACAGCTGAAACCAGAGCAGCAGTTCCAGCCATTAAGACCAAAGAGGCAGAGGTCAGAGACAGAGCCACGAGTCCAGCCTGTATGTCTGCAAGACTTTTTGCTGGAGAGGCTGGAGAATGATGTTTGAACTTCCTTGCATAGGGACCATTACAGAGGACTGAGGGCACATAGATTGAGAGGAGAGAACCCTGGAGGGGTGAAGTGTGGATAAAATGAGAGTTCCTGTGGTCAGGATTCTCACCTGGCCCTGGTTGACTAGCCCACTGCACATCTATGGGCAATTTGACTCTATAAAAAGAGCTCCGCCCAGTGCCCTGGGCACGACACCGTGACAGGGCTGCAAGGCTGCAGGAGAGCAGAGCAGAGGCTGGAGTGACGGCAGCGCTGAGGACAGAGGCCCAGAGGACGGCTGGGTGGACAGAGGGGCATGGAGGCAGAGATGATAGTGCTCGATGTACTGCCAGAGAACAAGCTGAGTAATAAACCCTTTCACCCCAAGAACGTTTTGCTGTTGATTCCTTTGGTCACACTGAATCCATAGCGAACATGCCTGGGCCTGAAACCCATTGGCAAGACAGTTGCTCAGTTCCCAGCTGGTATGGAGATGGTATGCAGACATCTTGGCCCATGGTGGCCGTCCAATTGTTCAACTTTGGCCAGTGGTGACCTGAGATGGTATGCAAGTAGAAGGCAATGTGTTGACTAGTGCAACAATTTAAAATATATTTGAGGAATGATAAATAAAAGGATAATAAGCTTGCTTGGTTCTTACAAATGGCATTGATCCCTGAAGGCAAACTTGAAGAGGGAGGTCAGTAGCGCAAATTACAGGCTCTGCTGCAGTTGGCCTCAGGGCTGCAGCTGGTACTCATTGTCTCCTTCCTTCACTCTCTGAAATTCCTCCAGCCTTCTGCTACCTCTTCTACCACTCTCAGGGCCTTACCCAATGGCATGACCCAGGTTCTCATTCCTGGGGGGCTCTGAGCCGTGGTAACCATATCCTTTTCAGGTTGGAGCTGCTCATGTCTGTCCATTCACAGGTGCATTTGGATAAGAACTACAAGAGTCACCCAAGTGGGTCATCTGGGTTCCACCCACATTCTTCCCTGCTCGCATTGCATGAAAGCAGCCCTGCCTACTTCTGCTGACCAGTCAATTGCCCTCAACAAGATGGTCACCCCCTTTCCTTGCATGCTGGCTGCTGGATACAAGGATCCTGAAATACCAGGCAGCAGCCATAAGGTATGATTCAGTGGGCTCCTTGCTGGCTTCCCTGGTAAGTGTCCTCAGGGAGGACCTCTAATCCTGCAGAGCCCAGAGTTGTGGGGATGGGAAGGCATGTGGCCATGTAATTCTCAGTTTGAAAGGGAAAGCAACTGATGCTTCATTGCTTCTTTAACTCACCTAAAGAAAGAGAAGGCAAGATCTCCAAGCCTAGAACAAGCCAATTTTCTTGTGTCTCCCTGGATCCCCCATCTGTATCAGCTTCCTTGATAGGGTCAAATCTAAGAACTCTAGGTCCCCAAGGTTTTCTTCTAAAGGTTTTATACTTTTATGTTTACATGTAAGTCTGTGATCCATTTGAGTTAATTTTTTGCATAAGCGGTGATATTTAGATCAAGGTTCATTTATTTGTCTATAGATACTCAGTTGCTCCAGCACTATTTGTTGAAAAGGCCATCTTTACTCCGTTGGATTTTTTTCCACATTTGTGAAAAATTTGTTTCTGTAGTCTCCCTCCCTACTTTGTTAGCTCTTGTATTTTTCTCTGCAGCTCCATCAGCATGGTCATGACCTTTATTTTGAATTCTTTTTCAGGAGGATTGGTTAGATCTATCTCCCCAAGCTCCTCAGGGGTTGTCTCTGTTAGTCTGGTCTGGATCAAATTCTTCTGCCTGTTCATGGCGATAGAGGTAGTTGTGGGGAGCTGGCGTGTGTGTCGGCTGGGAGAACGTCCCTTCTTGCTAGTTTATGGCCCTCCTTTCCTGGGAGAAGGGCGACCCCTAGCGGCTTGTGCTGGGCAGCTGCACGCAGACGGGGCCTCTAGGTCTGGCCCGGGTGGCTGCTGTGGGCGTGGTCGGCCTCAGGCTGCCGCTCTGCTGTGATGGGGCCGTGCCCGGAGGGGGAATGGGTGGGAGGCTGTTTATCACCCTGAGGGGCCTCTGAGCTGCGCTGCCGCCCAGGGGGTTAGGGAGCCCAGAGTTCCCCGGGATTCCCATCTGCTGGGCTGAGTGTGCTGAGATGCTTCTGTCCAGCTGTGGGGTCCCTGTCCCTTTAAGGCTTTCAAAGGGCACTCGCTTTTCTTTGTCCCCAGGGTACCGGCTGCGGGGACCCACTCGCAGGTTTTACTGTCCCGTTTCCCTAGTATCCAGCACCCCACGCACTGTGTGTCTGCACTCCCAGTGTGGATGCCTAGGGCTGGGTGTTCAGCAGTCCTGGGCTCCCTCTCCCTCCCCACTCCGACTCCTCTCCTCCCACCAGGGAGCTGCGGTGAGGAGCGCTTGGGTCCCGCCAGGCGGGGCTTGTATCTCACCCCCTTCACAAGGCGCTGGGTTCTCGCAGGTGCGGATGTGGTCTGGATGTTGTCCTGTGTCCTCTGGTCTCTATTCTAGGAAGAGTTGTCTTTGTTATATTTTCATAGATATATGTGGTTTTGGGAGGAGATTTCCGCTGCTCTACTCACGCCGCCATCTTGGCTCCTCCTTCCACATTTGTGAAAAATTTGTTGACTGTATTTGTGTGAATCTACTTCTGGGTTCTCTGTTCTGTTCCACTGATCAGTGTGTCTATGTCCACTAATGCCACACTAATTACTGAAGCTAGGTAGTAGGCCTTAGTTTCAGGTACAGTGATTCCTTCTACCTTATTCTTTTTCAAGATTGTTTTAACTACTTTAAGGCCTTTCTATATAAGTTTTTTAATAATCTTATCTATGTCTATATAAAACCTTACTGGGATTTTGATAGGAATTGTATTAAACCCATAGATCAATGTGAGGAGGCTTAACTTTACTCTGTTAAGCCTTCCAGTCCATGAACATGACATGTCTCACCTGGCCATTACTTTTGAACAATACATAAATGTATTCCCATCATTCTTTACTCAAGTCAAAAATCAACTTTTTAAGATAAAAATGCATGAGTCATTTGTTATTTTTTATGTATTAAATTCTAAGTGCTATTTTTTGTGCTTGGGGCAGTGTTAATGGATGAAAGTATTAGATGGTGGAAGTCAGAAAGTGAATTTGTACTCCTCTTTTTAAGTATTTTTAGAAGACATATTTCAAATGTCTAAAATAATGTGGGGAATAACACAATAACTGCCTATGTACTCATCAGCCTTGATGCTGTGCACCATCTGGAGGGAGATGGGAAGTTGGAAAGAGAGAGACCCTATGATGGGCGACAAACTAAAGATAAGTGAGCTCTAGCCCCTAGCAAGATCATCTAGTTGTATGTGATTCAGTGTCTCTATTTCTCAGTTAGGGTTTTTATCAGTGCTCAAGAGTCATTTGTCCACATTTGGGCCAGTGTGATGATAGTGGCAGGAACAGGTAAGATGCCAAGAGAAGGGGACTCCTGTGCATAAAGTCAGGGCCATGAGATCCAGCCACCCCTCCCCACTGCATGATCCTCTTCCAGGGTATCTGAGTTTCTTTTGTTTTTAGGAGAGAGGAATTTCCTATAGTTCTATAGAATATCCAGCCCCATTTCCTGAGGAGGAAGGGAGACAGGTTACAGAGAGGCCTGCCTCTTTCTGAAGCCCAAATTCCTCTCCTAATGAGGCATCAGATGGACTTCAGTCAAGCCGCCAAAAAAGCATTCCCAGAAGGCCCACTAGAGGCTGGATGACGTGAGGGCAGTAAAGGTCCCCACAATCCATGGAAGGACAGGAGGTAGATACATGGATTCATGCATTTAGATATAGTAAGAGATGAATTTGGAAGTGAGATACAAATACGATGTGGCTCATGTGGTCAGAAGAAAGCAGGAGGCTCTGAGCCAGAGTAGCCCAGGCAGACCTCGTGAGAGAGAAGAGCTCAGATGGTGCCGAAGGAGAAGCAGAATCGTGGCCGGCTGAGAGAAGACCGGTGCAATAGGTCTGGCTGAGGTCAAATTTTCTAGTTGCGGAGGTAGTGGCAGTTGGAAATAACAGCAAGGGTTTTTGTTTGTTTCTAAATGAGTGACTTTTTTGTAGAGAACACAGGCACACAAGGTGTAAGTAAAATAAAATCAAGCTTTCAAGCCACCTCCTGATTTCCTGAGACCCAGGGGGCTGCTTGATTCCAGGCAGATGTGGTGTACACAGACACAGTGCACAGTTACTCTGTCAGCCAAGCACGAGACCTTCTAATCCAGGCACAGGAGGAAGCGCATGACCTGGGAAGGTGTCTCCAGGTGCAGGGTCAGCACCACCGGCCCATGTGAATTTTCCTGCCACAGGCTGCCCTGCAGGGAGATGTGGCCACCATGTTCTCTCCCTTGTGTGTGTGTGTGTGTGTGTGTTTCTATTTCTCTTGAGAAAGGACAAGCATTCAGGGGATGGGTTTCTCAGTCACAAAGAACCTACCAATTCTTCTAAAAATAATGAGGAGCCAATTACACTCCTACATTAAACATGGCATTGGTTTCCTAAAATCAAACTGCTGTGGTACAATCAAGTTGTACAGCCCACTTTATATTTGCAGCCTATAGGCTTAACCACTTAGGGGGGAGTGTGGGAATTGAAGAAAGAAAGTCTTAATACAAAAGGACCCTGATGGAGAGAAAGTGGGGAGGTGGGGAAGAGGCATGAAAACCTGGCCTCCAGTGTGTCTGTGCCCACACATCCAGCCCCAGGATGGGCACCTCTTAGGTTAGGGCTCCACTTTTCATCCAGTGGCATTGCTGGGCAGAGGGTCAGGTGGCCACTTCCTTAGGTCAAGGGCCTAAGGGAAAAGGATGATTCCTTCAGAGAAAGGGAGACACACGGATCAAACAGAAAGGCCTTAAGGCCATCACTGGCCAGAATCCTGTCTATAGATCACTATTCCCTGCTTGGCAATCACCCTATATCCTCGATGGGATAAACGCTAAGTTGCTTTAACAAGAGGACCCAAAAATATAACCGTGGTTTAAAAGGAACGGAAGTTTACTGATCTCTTACATAGCATCCCAGAAGCAAGAGTTGGGGCTGCAGCAGTCCAGCGCCACCCAGTCACTGCATGGCTAGTCTTTCCATCTCATTGCTCCACCATATCCTTTAGCAGTGGTTTTCAAAGTGTGGCCCCAGGACCAACAGCACAACATTGTTAGTATGGAACTTGTTAGAAACGGAAGTTCCTGGGCCCACCCCACACCTACAGAATTTGAAATTCTGGGGGTGGGAGCCAGCAGACTGAGCAAACCCCAGGTGATTGTAAAGCACACTGAAGTTTGAGAAACACCACTGTAGTGCCCTGTCCTCACCTGCACACCTGAAACTGGACTTGGGGGCCCACCTCTGTTCCTGCCAAGGGAAGGGAAAGAGAGAGAGCCAGGATAATCGGTTTTCTTTTAAGCCAGTGAGATGGAAATTGCACACAACACTTCTGCTTGCATTCAGTTGATGAGAAAGTTGTCGTGGCCTTACCCAGACACAAGGGCAGCTGGAAAATGTAACCTCTAGCAGGTACAGGTAGCCATTGCCCAGGACAAAGGGTAGAATTGATTATAAGGACACAGCTGTGCACAACCCTACTGAGAGAGCAGCAAGATCCTGAGATTGCTGCTGAGGTCACCCCCTTGCAGACAGACTCACGTCTCTGAGTCTTTGGCAAAAGCTTTCATAAAATCTCTCTGTAGAGATGACTTCTTATTATTGCCCGTGATTAGTTATCATGGCTGGTGGGGGACAGAGTGAGGAAAGCCAAGAGATAAAATACATATGAAAATGCTTTGGGGATTCTAAAGCATGGTGCAAATTCAAGGGGTGATCTTATTTTTTGTGGCAGTGGTTGTTTTTATTATTAGCATGTTGGGGTGTGGAGTTTGCCACCCTTTCCATTCTGTGGGTTCCGCACACAGTAACAAACTAATAGACATAATCAAGTGGGAAAAAAAAAAAACAAAAAGTAGACCCACTGATAATCCAGATGTTTGAGTTAGCAGACAAGAACATTAACATAAATATAAGTAATCTGTCAAAGAAAATAGAAGAAAAAGTTGACAAATGGGTGAGTGAAAAATTTTAACAGCAAAACTATAAGTCTATCAAAGCCAACCAAAAGGATTTTCTAGAATTTAAAATTAAAATATGTGAAATGAAAAACTTACTGGATGGCCAAGAAAATGAAAAGACAAGCCACAGACTGGGAGAAAACATTCACAGAAAACATATCTGAGAAAGCACTGTTATCCAAAATATACAAAGAATGATTAAAACTCAACAATAAGAAAAGAACGTCATTTTGCAAAATGCAAACATATCAAATCAACATATTGTACACCTTAAAGTTATACAATGTTATATGTCAATTGTATCTCCATAAAGCTGGAAAATGAAATAAAACACATGTTTTTAATTTTTGAAAAAGAAAAAGAAAGCCTGATTTTTAAAATGGGCAAAAGGTCTGAATAGACACATCAAAGAGTATATACAGATAACAAGCACAATGAAAAGATGCTCAGCATCAACTGTCATTAGGAAAGTGTAAATTAAAACAATGAGATACCACTACCACCTTTTAGAATGGCCAAAATCTGAAACACGGACAACACCAAATGCTGATGAGAATGTGGAGCAACAGGAACTCTCAGTCATTGCTGTGAGGAATGCAAAATGGTACAGCCACTTGGGAAGACGGTTTGGTGCTATCTTACAAAAGTAGACATACTCTCACCACATGATCCAGCAATCACATTCCTTGGTACTTACCCAGGGAAACTGAAAACTTATGTCCACACAAAAACTGCACATGGATGTTTTAAGCAGCTTTATTCATAACTGCCAAAACTTGGAAGCAGCCAAGATGTCCTTTGGTATGTGAATGGATAAGTAAGCTGGTATATCTAGACAATGGAATACTATTCAGCATTAAAAAAAGAAATGAGCTCTAAAACCATGAAGACATGGAGAAGCCTTAAATGCATATCACTGGGTGAAAGAAGCCAATCTGAAATGGCTACAGACTATGTAATACCAACTACATGACATTCTGGAAAAGGCAAAACTATGGCAACAGTATAAAGATCAGTGGTTACCCAGATCAGCAGGTTAGGGGGTAGGGATGGATGAAAAGGCAGAGCACAATTTTTAGGACAATGAATTTATTCTGTAGCATACACTTTTGGTGGATACATGTCATTTTACATTTATCAAAAACCATGGAATGTATATAACATCAAGTGTGAACCCTAAGTTAAACTGTGGACTTTGGATGATAATGATGTGTCAATGTAGGCTCACTGATTGTAACAAACATACCACTCTGGTGCAGGATGTTGATAGCAGGGGAGGCTGTGCATGTGTTAGGGCAGAAGGCATACGGGAACCCTCTGTACATTCTATTCAGTTGTGCTGTGAACCTAAAATTGCCCTGAAAAATAGTTGTTTTTTAAAAAACTTATTGGGTGGTTTTAACTGAAGTCATGGACACAACAGAAGATAGAATTAATGAACTCAAAGACAGTCAATAGGTTCATTCAAGATGGAATAAAAGGGATAAGATTTATCCTCTCTCTAGAAAATAAAATTAGACAGCATTTTATTCAACATTGGGCATCAGGATCATGATCTACAAAGAAAACAACAGATGAGACAAATGAAAAATAAATAGCAAGATAATAGACTTAAACCTAATCATTAAACATATATGGTTTAAAAATCTCAATTAAGTGACATAGATTGTCAGATTGCATTAAAAAGCAAGACCTAACTAGAATGCTCTCTACAAAAAACACACTTGAAACAAAGACATAGTTAGGATAAGAGAATGGAGAAAGAGCACCATGTTACCACAGGTCATAAGAAAACTCTATCAGTGCCACGTTAATGTCAGACAAAGTACATTTCAGAGCAAAGAACATTACCAGAGATAATGAAGGCCATTTCATAATGATAAATGGGTCAATTAATCAGAATGATATACAATCTTCAATGGTCTGCCCCTAATGACAGAGCTTCAAAATACATGAAATAAAAACTGATAAAATTCAAGAAGTAAATAAATCCAGTACTATAGTTGGAAGCCTTAAAATCCCTCTCTAAATAATTGACATAAATATGCAAAAAATAACAAGGGTATAGTAGACTTGAACAACACTACCAATGAAATTGATTGACATTTGTAACAGTACTCCCCATATTTGCAGAATATATTCTTTTCACATGCACATGGAATGTTTATGGAGATCGATCATATTTGGGGTCATAAAACAAGTCTCAATGAATGTAAAAGGATCCAAGTCATACAAAGTATGTTTTTGGTCACCATTGAATTAAATTAAAAATCAGTAACAGCAAGCTATCTGGAAAATCCCCAAATATATGGAACTAAATAACACACTTCCAAATAATCTATAAGTCAAGGAAGAAATCACAAGGGGAATTAGAAAGCATTTTGAAATGAATGAAAATGAAAATACAAAAGATGAGATATAATAGAATGCTGCTGAGGCATTACAGCAGTGTCGGAGTGGGAAGTTATGGGCTTTAAATAGAGGAGGGATGTGGTCAGGAGTTTCATTTTTAAAAGGTAAGTCTGGCGATCACGTTTAGGAGGAACAATACAGGACAAAAGAGAAAATAGGTATAAGACATTCCATGTACCAAATATTTCATCAATATTTATTGACTGCCTACTCTGTGCTAAGCACTAAGGTAGGTACTGAGGTGGCAGCAGTGGACAAGACAGAGTTCCTGTCCTGAAGGAGCTCTAGCGAGGGGAGAAAGAGAAATACGTACATCAATCAGGTACTGTCAGGTACTCACTGTAGTAGAATGTGAATTGGTAGGAGGGGGAATGGGGATGGAGGTGGGAAGGGAGCTTTAGGGAGGCTGGTCTCGAGGAGAACTTTCCCCCAGAAGCGACACTTCAGCCGACCCCCCACTGATGAGAAGGAGGTAGCTGAGCAAGATCGGGGGTGAGAGCTTTTGAAGCCCACAGAATGGCAAGTGCAAAAGCCCTGAGGTGGAAATGAGCTTGGCATGCCTGAGGCAGGGCAAAATGTCCAGGTGGCTGGAACACAGTGAGCAGGTTGACAGGTGGGGAGCCGCAGACAGGGGACCATCGGGCAGGACCTTGATAGCCATTAAATGTATTCTGGGTGTAACTGGAAACGTCTGGAGAGTTTTGAGACGAGGGGTGATGTGGCTGGTTGACTCTTTAGAAAGAGCCTTCTGGCTTGGCGGAGCGGGCAAGGAGACCAGTTGTCCAGGTGAGATGGTGGGGCCTGAACTAAGGTCATAGCAAGGAAGATACTGAGTAGTCACTGGAATCCAGATATATATTGGAGGTAAATAGGACATCCTAACAAATAAATGGGAGAACAGCAGGCTTGAGGAGGGGTAAATGTGAGAGGTCTGAGAAAGGAAATAGGAAATCCAGATGGAAGAAGGCTTATGCTAGAACAGAGGTGACAGAGATGGTAATAGATGGATTTAAGATTCTCTATTTCACAGACTCTAAGATCCACATCTTTTTCCACATTTATACTTGTTTGAAATCAAGAGGTATTCTTCAATCGATAGCACTTTACAATTGCCATCAATCATGGAACAATTGTGAGGCAATTGCATGGTGAAAACATTCCACTGGCACTTTCTAGTAAGATGAACAATTTACTGGCAGCCATACATCTTAGATTGGATAAAAGGTGGATATCATAACATGAGGCTATATTTGCAGGCAGAATTGACAGCATATGATAATTGAATGAGTGGAGCAAGGAGAGGAAGATATCAAATCACAATTCAGGGGATAGAGGCTCCCAGTTCTGAACTGGGCCACAGGAAATACCACCACTGGCTGTCTTTTCACTGACCCGCTGGGGGAGGAAGTGAGCCCTGAGGGGGTCTCACTTCTGGTGCCAGGTGACCTGCTCCAGGGACAGTGCCAGGTGGGAAGTCTGACTGGGGCAGTACACCTGTCAAATGGTAACACAGGTGTCCTAAGGTGAGCTCAGGGGGCACAGAGGGCCAAGCTCACTTCATCCTGATTTTCAATACAAATATAGAATGTGAAAGTGGGGCCTTATGATCCTTTTGACATTTTGGGTCCAAGTGGCAGATTTTGAAAGACAGAGATCAATATCTCAGCTTCATTCAAAGTAAGTTTGGGTTTCCTGTAAGACACGTAAGTGAAAACACAGGAGGCAGTTGGGTATTTAGGTTGGAGCTCGGAAGAGGGAAGGGGGCTGGAGACCCATAGTTAGGTGGATGGCACATGATGGCCCACAGGGTGGTAAAGGAGTGAGCAGAGAAGGTGGTCCATGGCTTAGCCCTGAGAACTCCAACAAACCAGGGCAAAGAGGAGAATCCTGCAGAAGCCACGAAGTAGGGCAGCAGAGCTGTGGGTGGGAAATCACGGGAGGTGTCCTATCAGAAGTCAGGCGGACAACTCAAGCAGTCAACCCAGTCAAATGCTGCTGACAAAGAAGATGCCAATACATGTGAGCATGAGCCCAAAGAAAAACCTGGAGGACTGTACACCACCCCATTACCAGAGATTATCTCTGACGGCTGGAATGCAAGCACTCATGCTTTTTTTCTAATGTTATATATTTCTGAAATGTATTAATTATTTAAAGGGAAAAAGTAATAAAGCAAGTTTGTAAGGCATTAGTTATCTTGTGGGGGAGGATGCATCCAGGTAATAGGTGTTTGTAAGTATTGTTTAACCCCCTCCTGAGATTTTGCATTCTGAACAGAGTCTTCCGAAGAAGCAAAGCCCTCAGAATGGTTGTTAGAAATGGAATGAATTTCTGACATCTCAGCCAACAGATAGAAAAGACCTTTTTGAACAGAGGATAGACTCCTTTGACAGCCCTGAGATCACACCACGGAGGAGGCCTGCTGTACTTCACACCAAGCAAGACGTTGTCCACACACTCCTTCCCTTGGCCCTGCAGAAAAGGCCTCATATACCAGTTCATCATAGCTGGAAATGAAACTTAGAGTCGCATAGAAATCTCTGCACAACTTAGATTCATTCTTTGCTGAGATCTGAATTTTTAATAGTTAGAAATGCCCAGCCATTCAGAAGGTGAGCAAAGGTCCAAACACTGAAAAGAATGAACACCCTGCTGGGGATTTCTCCAGCCTGTTATTCATTTCTGAGAATGTTCCTTGAGGTGAATAATTTATGCCACTTAATCGATTTACGTTCTTTAAAAAGCCTGGGTTAAGGGAAGCTGAAGGCTTCCACCCAGTGCAAGCCAGCTTCCCCAGAGGCATTTCCGGCAGGTGAGATGCTTGGCTGCCTGGCCCTGCAGTTTGAGGGTTCACATTTGCATCAAGATCATGAATGCCTTTGACACAATGCAACTATGCCATAGAAAAAGTAAATTAAGTATTTAAAATAACCCCAACCTCTTGCAAAGAGGTAACAAGCCTCATTCAGGATGGTGGGGGATATAATTTCTTCAGGACCCTTACTCCTTGCTTGTAATACCATGATACATTTACACCGTCCATCATGTGACATTCCAGCGCCTCCCAAAAGAGGCAGCAAGCCCCTCTCCATTAAAACTGGGCTTGGCCATGTGACCTTGACCAATGAAAAGGTAGCAAATGTGATGTCAGAGAAATATTTTAATGTATTTGCATGGATTGGTTTGACCTCCTGGGCTTCTGCTATGCACCTTAAAAAGAGCATTCTCTGGAAGCTGTTTATCTGAGACATGTGGAGTCACCTAGATTCCCCCACCCCAGCCCAAGCAAAGCCACTGCATCCAGCCCACAAGCTTGCAGCAGACCAAGGAGAAAAAACAAGGAAGTGTGGATCCTGGAGCATGTTGTCTTCCTCTCCTAATGATACATCATTCTAAAGATCTGGTGCATCAAAAAGTGAAACAGAGTTACTCTATGGCCCAAAATTCCACTCCTAGGTATATATTCAAAAGAACTGAAAGCAGGGACTCAAATAAATAGTTGTGCATGAATGTTCATAGCAGCACTATTCACAGTAGCCAAAGAATGGAAGTAACCCAAGTGTTCATCAATGGGTGAATGGAATATTATTCAGCCATAAAAAGGAATGAAGTACTGATACATGTTATAATGAGTACTAACCTCCAAAACCTTATGCTAAGTGGCAAAGAAGCCAGATACAAAAGAACAAATATTGTATGATTACATTTCTATGTAATATCTATAATAAGTCAGTCCAAGAAAGTAAATTGGTAGTTTCTTGGTGCCAGGGGGGTTGAGGACTGGGGACTAACTACATGGCTATAAGAATGTTCTTTGGAATGATGATGATGGTAGTGTTTCAGAAGTATATGTTTACATAACACTGTGAATGGACTAAATGCCACTGAATTGTTCAATTTAAAATGGTTGGTTTTAATGTTATGTAACTTTTACCACAATAAAAAGAAGAAAGAGAAAACATTCATTCACACAAACAGGATCTTTAATACCTACATGTGTCACCTGGGCTTAATGTCATTTCCTCTTTTAACGAATCCATTCTGATAAGAGCATACCAGTTCTCAGAAGCTTGCAAATTTTAATCTGTGAGTCAATTTACCAGTGGATTTAGGTAATCTGACTATAATTCCATTTAAAGATTGCCTCTAAATTGCTGTCTTCAGGTAAAGGCAAGCCATTAAGGCAGTGAATGATTAAATCACCTGATCTAGTTGCAGGCATGCGTTCCTTGTGAACTATTGAATTCATCGCCAACTGCAAAGTTAGATTAGCTGCCACAAGGGGGCAGTGGTGTCCAGGCGATGGCCTCAACAGCGAAGGTACAGACAAATTGGCCGAAATCTTGAGGTGCCGGTTCTTGAGTTTTGAAACTCACTTTGAAAGTGGTAACAAGTAGCCCCAAGGCTACTGAACACATCATCAACCACTTACACATATACAAATACTGAAGATAATAGTGGATCTGGAAAAGGATCTTTGGAAAACATGTCCAGCAAGATTATTATACAAAAACAAAAACTGGGTTGGTTCAGAGTTTCAGCGGCCAGCCCACAGCCATAGAGCCAGGCCTGGCACCCGGGCCTAGTGTTGTCATGTCTGGTGCTCTTGGTGCCACAGCCTGCTTTTGTGAGCATTTCTTAAGTGTTCAGTGTAAATCATATCTGTGTTGACATGAGTGTGTTTCGGTTACTCCTGGGGCAGGTCTCTCTGCCAAGCCCCCTGCCGCCTTCAGGCTCCCACCCAGCGGCTCCGGGCCCGCATCTCCCAAGCCAAAAGCATTAGCGGAAAAACTCAGCACTTGGAATCAGAGCTGGCGATCCGAGAGCAGTGACTGGGGACGAGCGTCCAGGCAGGGCTGATGAGCTGTCAAAACTGTCACCTTCTGTCAAGACCTATGAAAATGCACAAAGATTCAGGGCAGGCCCGGCAGCTGATGCAGTCAGTCACCCAGCGCCAGCCTCAGAGGCCCACTGCGGTTCACCTCGTGACCTGCCCCAGCTCTAGAGTTCCTTCGGGAAGCACTCCAGTCAGAAAAGCCCCTGCTAGATTCTGGAGGGAGGGGCATCCCTCAAATGTGGCTGAAATGCCATCTCAGTGCTAGAGAAGCCGCTAATCTGGTTGAGAAGCTGAGACCAATCTAGAAAAGGGTAAACAGGCATACCAATGCCAAAGCGACACAGAGCAGATTTCCAAGTCCTCTGCACAAATCATTCATCCCATGACACATGTGCACATCAGAAGGCAAGGACATCTGGAGAAATTCCAATTCTCAGAATCCAAACCTTGCAAAGGGGAACAGCAGACCCTTTGGCCCACCCCTGAAAGGACGGAGGTTCTTTCCTCCTACTGAATTCCAGCGGAGGTCTCTGTATCACTAACACCCCACACACACCCCCTGCAGAACCCAGAGCTGGATTACTTTTGGTAACTGCCACCAGAGGGAGCGCACAGAACAAGGCTGGAGTTGGCTTCCGTGGATTTGACCAGAGGAGGGTGGAGGGGCATGCTGCTCTCTGCCTCCCCCAAGGCCAAGGATCAGATAAAAACCCCTCGCACCTTCGCTGCACTCCTATTTTGTGAAAAGTGACTGAATGATGCTGCACTTGCAGATTTACAGAAGAGCTACCCTCCACCGCGAGTTTCCCATGAATATTTCAGATTCGAATGTTTCCCAAAGCAGAAGACCTGCCTTTACACTCCACGGAGAGCGGTCCCTCCCGAAGGTGAGCCTCAGCATGCTCGCTGCCTGGTTCATAGCCTCAGGAACTGCTCTTCCAACCAGAACCAAAAGCAGACCCTCTTCAACAGTCCCCAAGCTACCGGTGAGCATGTACAGACATATGTGACAGACTGTGTTGTACAGCCATGGGGATTAAAGTGGAAATTACTTCCCGCCACTAGATTCCATGTGTTTCCATTTTACTACAGACCCTCATCTCGGTGTGGGTTGGGGATGTGGCCATGTGGAGTTCTGCTGCAAGGATGAAGTGACCAGATTCTCCAGGCGGGAGATGAAGGATGTCACAGTGACTTAGTCCTTCTTCTCACGATTATTTTGCCCCTCCAGAAATTTCCTTTTTTTTTCTTTTTTAATGTGTGTGGAGACAGACTGCAGAGAAGGTTGCTGCCATGAGTCTTTGATTTAATTTGATTCTGCCCATGAGCAGAACCCAGGGAGATATCAAGCGGGGAGGCAGAGGGAACTGGCCCAGACTTTCCAGTCTGGGGGTTCAGCACGGACTGCTGCTATTGAGGGCTGCAGACTTGAAGGAGGCCAGGAGGTCAACATAGAAGTGGACCTGACAGCATGGCCGGGTGCACTGTTCCTGCACTCAGAGAACAACAGCAGAGTATGTGGCCGCTCAGTAGTGGCAGCTGCTCCTGGAAAAGTCTAGAGGCTTCCAAAGACAGACATCCCTTGGGTCTGATGGGTGGGTGGATAGGTGACACCAACCACTGCTCTGAGTCCGCGCCTCAGCGCCCCCCACCCCGGCCAGCACTGGCAGGTGTCCCGAGGTGGTGCCTTGCGAGTACTTACCAGTTAGGTGACAGGGACCAACAGGGACCTGCTGCCCCGCCTCTCATCTCCTTTCCCCAGGCCTCATGGGGCATTCAGGACTCAAACCTAAGGTGGGTGGGTGACACCCTCTGAGGCATCCGGGTTCTAGGCTGTGAATTAAGAGTGCTTCTACATTCTCTTTCTTCACACACCTGGTCAAAAACTCAGATTCTCTTTGAGGTGTGCATATACAGCATTTTGGTTCAGAGATGAGCAGGCCCCTTCAACTGTGGTTTTCACCCTCACATCAGCTGGTGCCACGTCTGAAATGGCCTAGAACCTCCATGCCAAGGGCTTCGTGGTCATGGAACCTGCCCTCCCCAGCTTCCCCAGCAACCTTCATGTCCTCTTAGTGGTATTTGATGTTTTATAAAAAGCTTTCACTTTTGTTATATTATTCCCATTAGACAAATGAGGAAACTGAGGCTTGCCAGCATCCAAAAGTCTATGATGAAGCAAGAACCAGATTACAAATCTATAGAATTGATAGTCCCGAAATCAAACTATTTATTTTACAAGACTAGCTCAGGGAGGGAGAATGTTAATCCAAGGCACTTTGACATTGATATTGATCAAGTAACTGTGCCTGAATATGGGGATCTCTGGATAACCTCTGGATTCTAGAACCCACAGGACCTGGTGCTGCCACTGGAAGGCAGATGCTCGAAGTAGTACCTTGTGTCCAGATTATCATTTGTGGTCGATGTCTTTGTTTTTCCACCCAGCACCCAGTATGCTTTCTCCTGGTACCCCAGTTTTCCTAAGAGGAATCATGTTCCCCTACATACAGTCTGCATGTTTCACCTGCCTCAGGAATGGCCGTGTGACTCAGACTCTACCATTTGGAGCCTTGTCTTCTCTTGGGCACAGTGACTCGTTGAGGCATGAGCACATGGCCCCATCAGAAGCTCTGAGAGTCCTGCTATGATCATTAGGAGATAGGTACCCTCTTTCACAACACTTGAGCCTGGGAGGATGCTGGCCTGGAGTGTCTAGCAGCAGTATTGTCACCATGAGAAACCCAAGAGATGGAGAGTGGCTAGCTGATGATGTGCCTGCTATCAGCGTTCCTCTGGACTTTTTTGTTCTGTGATTCAATAAAGGCCTTCTATTTCTTGGGCCAGTTGGGGTTGGCTTAAATGTCCTATCCAGTGTAATATCTCTTCAACCATAAACACCCGTCATCCTATTATAAACATATTCATTCCACTTCTAGACACTGGCCTTGATCTTTATCTCTGTCCCTCTTGTCAAACCACCTCTAAGCAAACTGAGGCCTCGTCCCTTGGTCAGGTGAGTTATTTGTGCAGTAAAGGCCAATTACAATGCCCAGGATCTTACTTGAAACCCCAGTCTGCATCCTTTATTTATTTGACAGGATGTGTTATACTTTCTTTATGGCAAGGCTTTCCATATCTTCTAGGCTGCACTTGGAGTTTATGTCCTCATCCACAAATGAAGCAGATAGACCGAGTAATCTCTAAAAATCCACTCCAACTAACAGCCTGTTACCATTTATCGATTCTTCAAGAAAAATGGCCTTATCACAGAAGCGTGGCCTGTGGTCAGAGGACATTGGCATTTGGGCAAAGCCTGAGGTCTCAGGAAAATGTGATGGGGATGTGTTTAGACTGTCCATGTACAGTGACCTATGACCCTAGAAATGTCTCAATTTGGGAGAAAATTAGGAAGAATAAATGAGAATAAGCATTGAGGCGGGTCTGTGTGGGGCATTTTCTTCTTTGTCCACAGCTTCAGATCTGTAAGCAAGCGCCGTGCAAGAAGCAGCAGAGGTGGGTCCCTTTCAGGAGAAACTTCTCCTGCACCAAGGTTCCTGGAAAATTGTGTTCGGAGAGCTAAGAAGCTTGGCCGTGAGTAATTTGTTTTTTAAATAGCTCTGTTAGTTGGTCCACGTTGTGTTTTTCATTCCACCAGAGCCGAAGGTGGCGTTTCTTTTGTTTATAGTATTAGTGTTATATTATTGGTGATCTCATTGTTCTTGTCTGTGACATGTTTACCTCGGTAGGACAGTTATTGTAGGAGGCAAGTCGGGGGCCAATCTACCCACCAAACCTGCAGAACTAAAGAAAAAGACGCCAATCTGTCCCATGGGGTGCGTATTACTCCTCTCTTGGATTGTTAAAGTCTAATTATAGGCTGTTCATTCCAGTTAGAACCACTTATAAGCCTAAACATTATTCTGCAGTGTCTTTTGCCAATAGGTGTATTTCGTTTTTATTGTTGGGTAAAACATAACATTTGCGCATTTGGGGGACTAGAACGGGTTAGTGTTCCCTGGGAAAGTCAGATGGAAAATAGACTAAATGTGACTCAAAGCTGGGAGTGGGGCGGGAGCAATTTACCTTGATATTTATTTATTAGGAACTTCGGACAACCCAGCACTATGGAGCTGGCCTTTCAGATCTCAGCTCAAATGCCACTTCCTTTGGGAAGCTCTCCCTGATTGTTTCAGCCCACATTCTTAGGACAGTGCATTTCCCCCATCCCTTCCTGGCATTTATCACATTTCACATGACTGTGAGAATTATATGACTGTGACTTTCCATTACGAAGGCTCCTAGCATAATGCTTAGCAATAGTGGGCATTTAACAAATGTGTTAGGTGATATGTAAGTGCTGTGTTATTTGAGACTATTCAAGGCATGTTATGGAAGACAAGAAAAACAAAGGGGATGGATTCAACTCATTAAGTGTGAGGTATAGACAGTAAGTCAGTAGACTATAGAAAGGAAGCAAAATTCACAGGTTGTCTTGAGTCCAGATGATAAGTAACGAGGAGCTTGTGAAACAGGCAGAATTCACGTGGACAGAGAGTAAATCAGTAACCTGCATGACATATTAAAGATGGATAGAATAAATGGAATGTATGATAGCACAAACCAGAATGCAGAATACAGAAAGAAACAGATAAAAAGACCAAGTTCTAAGGTGCAATGCCACCCCAGGGCTGGCAGCTGTTATCCCCTAAATCAGCCACCCATTGATGACACCTATTATGGCCCTGATTGCGTTCTGCCCAAGAGCACAGCTAAACCCACAGCTGTTCTGCAGGCTAATGGATGAGCTCCTGCTGGGGCCAGGCCCCTGTGGCTCTCTACCAGTAAAAGTGTGGGTCATTGCCTCAGGCACCTTCCGTCTGTTGGGTCCTGTTACTCTTCCTTGGTTCCTTGTAACCACATCATTAAGGGGGAAGGCTAGCATGGAAAGAGAGAGAGAAACATGTGAGCATTGTGTATTACATAACCCAGGATTCAGGGGTGGCCCTCCCACCTGCTTACACCTAATCAGATCTGTGCTAACCTGCCCTATCTCCTTCCTCTTCCTTCTTGCTGTGTGATTCCAATGTATTCTATAATCTGTCAGATTCAAGCATCTTAAATCCGTCTGTACGGCTTTCTAGTCTGTCACCTCCAGAAGAGCTTGCCTGGCCGTACTGTTGAAGGCTGATTTCCTGGGGATCACACTGAAATAGTGCATTGTGAATGACCTACTATGACTGCTAGTTAGCTTAAGTGGTAGGGGTACACTACTTTCTGAATCTATCTACAAAAAAAGCCATTTTGTAGCCATTCAACAATTATCCACTGTGGCAAGTACCGAGGATACAGTGATGAGAAAAGAGCCGTGGCCCATGCCCTACTGGGGCTGACTGTACAGGAAGACCATCTGATGACCACATGAAGAAATGCAGCTTTAACGGTGATAAGTCCTTTGAAGAGAAGGTGTGTGGTCCTTTGAGAGCATATGACATGGGAATTTGACCTATTCAGAGGGTCAGAGCTAATAAGCAAAGGGAAAAGGTATAAATGTCCCAGGAGAGGGAATAACCTGTGTAAGGTTACAATGGGATGTTCCAATCAACCATTCATTTGGCAGGCAGCACTACCCCCCAAGTGCCTGGGCCCATGCTGGGTGCAGGAATACAGGGGAGAAAGACCAGTACAAGAAAACTATTAGGCTGGGAGAACCTTGTGCTCCTAACTCCAGTGCCTTACTTATTCTCACCAATGTGGGCTTCCTCCATACCTAAGGTTCAGTTTGCGTTCAGCCATCCCAGGATTCAAAGCTGACCTCATAGTAATGTCTCCATCTCCAGTCATGTCATTGAGCTATTTGAAAACCTGTGATGCTCCAACTCAAACCCAAGTTTCAAACCTTAATTAGCTAAAGTCTCACTGAAATCTACCTTTACGAGAAATCATCAAGACACCGTTCCCTGGCCTGTGCCAAACTCTTTACACATGTTATTTTTATCTTTAAAACAATGAGTGCGGTAACAGTAGTCTAACAGGAGAGAAAACTGATGCTCAGAGAGGAGGTTAGTAATTTACACCATTCAGCTATTAAGTAACATAATCAAGATTCAATCCAGGTCATTCGACCCTAAAGCTGAAGCAGACATGAAAACCAGGAAGCTCTAATCAGGGATTTTGGTTAAAATGAAATTCTAAATGACTCGATGTTCCACATTTAGGAATGTGAATTTTCCGAGTATCTTGGTATTGCTGTTGTGTCGATGGCATCGTGGTTTGCGTGTGGTGGTCTTTTGGCAATACATGCTGAAAATGCTTGCAGATTGAATACTGTGATGTCCAGGTTTTGCTTCCAAATCTCTAATCTTTCTGAATGTGGTGTGGGGGTGGGGGAGGTGAAGGAGGAGGAGCCTGTTGGGGGTTGGGAGGAAAGAGATTGGCCAACAGTTTATTACTCGCAGGTTGGGGGTGGGTACATGGTGGATCATTATCAAATTGTCTCTTCCATTGTATACTTTCGAAATTTTCTATAAAATGTTTTACAGAACAAGTATATTCCTGGGCCTGTCCTGGGTCCTGGGTCCCAACTCCTTCATCTCCACATTCCCTAAAATGTCACAATTGCATGTTCCTCCAGGATCAGAAGCTGTATGGATCTGCTACAAGAATTTTAACCATCAAAGATATAATGGAGTTCCTAGCACCCGACTAGCCAGCCATAAATAGTACCCAGCACGTCCCGCAGGCGCTTTCCTCTGGACGGAAACCCACTCCCACCGAGGCTCAGACCAGCAGGCCAGTTAAGATCCCGCTAAAGGCCAGAAAGCAGAATTCCAATTCCAAGGCTCTGATTTAGTAGCTCTACAACTATGGTCCAGTTAATTAACGGCTCCTCAGTCTCCTCAGATGCAAAAAAAAAAAAAAAAAAAAAAAAAGTGGGGAGGAGGGTGTGGTAACAATTACCCCTCAAAGGGTCGCTGAGAGCTTTAGCCCAGCAGGTGTCAGGTCTACAACTGCGCGTGTTTGGGTGGTGCTGGCTTCCCGCCTGCTTGCTGGGTTTTTGAAGCCTTCTCCTGATTCTGCTCCAGAGGAGCCCCTCTCTCTCCATCCCGTCCGCCCAGCGGGGTTTTCAAGGGAGAGAGGCTGCTTCACACAGAGAGGCGGACTGATGGCCTGTGGGCACGGAAGTGTGACAACCGCGAAGGCTGAGGCATCCCTGCCCTTCTGGTTCATAGATACGGGCAAGAGGTGGTGGACACGAGTGTTTGTGGTGGTTTAGGTGGGGGATTTTTTTTTAATCCGGATGTCTACATTTCTCTTTCACCTCTAAACTTGTGTGGGTGGTTTGTGGTTTTTCTTTCTTTTTTTCAACCACAGTGCTGGCCTCTCAGCCAACGGCCCCGTGTAGGATTGAAGCCGGGCAGAGCAAGAGGATGATTACCTGGCATGGGCGGTCCTTGATCAGGGAGACCCAGGCCCGCTGCTGGAACGCGGCACGCCTGAGGCATGGGAAGCCTCAAGCGACTCTCTGACGGTCTCTGGGGACAAGTCTGGCCATCTTGGTGGAAGCTGAGAGGGTGGGCGAGGCAGGGGAGGGCGCCCTGGCTGGCGCGGGCGACTACAGACGGGAGGCGTGTTCTCGGCTTCCTGTCGCCAGGGGGCGCCTGCGGCCAGTGGACGTGGCTGTGCAGGGCCGGCATGTTGCGCCCCAGCTAGGAGCTGATGCAGGCGCCCCACCCGAAGGCTCACTGCCGGAAGCGCTGGGGCGCCCTCCGCTCGACCCCAAGGAAGGGCAGGGGTTAGGGCACAGAGTGGGGGCCCTGGGCTAGGCCTCGAAATTGACAGTGACTGGGGGAGAGGGCTGGTGCAGGCCTGGCACCCAGTAGACGCTCACCAAGTATTTAAGGCTGGGGAGCTCCGCTCTAGGGAGCAGCTGGCTCGGAATTCCCAAAGCCAAGTCTACGCACTGACGGCCTACTTGTGAGGGTGCCCTGCACCGCGAACCCAGGAGTAGCACGCAGCAGACTCGGCTCAGGTCCTTCCTTGCCAGCTTCGGTCTAATATAAAAAAGCAAGGGAGTCGCTGCGCGGAGTGGGCTTCGGAGGGGCCCCGAAGTATCCCGGCTCTGGGTCCCTCCACGTCTCCGCGGGGACTCAGCAGGCGTGGCCTCAACTGCAATCTTAAATGGCGAGCTGAGCCTCCAAGAAGCGGAGAATAGAGGTTTCTTCCCGCGACCTTGTCCCGGCGCCCGGCCCAGTGCCTGGGTGGGTCAGTTCGATCTGAAGCTGCCAAGGGAACCAGAAATCAAATGGGATTCGACCAAAGAGTCTCAGGACGCCCCTGGAACTATTTGGTCGAGTGGAAATGCACGCCACGGCTCCTGATTTCTGATTTCCGGAAGCGCATCTCCGCTTCTCCCCGGTGCACAATGCAGGGAAGAGGAAATGGCAATTTAGAGCACTTAGAATGGATGGAAACCGGTGAGGAAAAGTTTGCCCTTTCTGATGCCACACATCTTCGGTGGCTCAGAGCTTGACCTCTGAAGCCAGAAGAGGTTCAAATCCTTCCTCTGCCACTTATTAGTTGTGCGATCTTGGGCAAGTTACCTAATCTCTCTTGAGTCTCAATTCCCTGTTCTATAAAAAGTTTATTTTAAAACAAACAGCTACTCTGTCGTGTGTTGTGAAGAGGAAATGGTATAGTGAAAGCAGAGCTCTTAGCCCTGTGTCTTGTGCCAGTTAAGGCTTAGTTAGGCCCAGGGTTCTCATCTCTGTCCTGGCCAGACGCAATCGAAAGTGAGGATGACTAGTGTCCCAGAGGTAAAGGAAGTGTGCCAAGTCCTCCCCTCCTGCTTAGTCGGAGCCTCTGTCAAAGACGCAGGAAGTGGAAGCAGCTGGGGCCTCTCCTGCACAGCCTGCGGGACTGACAGATCTGTATCTGCCTTTCCTGAAAATTGGAGGTCAACACGCCCTACCCTCTAGGATGCTTGCTGGGGGCTTTCTACAATCATCAATGACTTGGCTGAGCACATGCCAGCACCATGAGGACATTCCCTCAATTCTCACAACATCCCTTAATAAACAAACAAGTAAAATGATGCACAGAGAGGCCAACTAACTCAAAGGTCACACAGCCATTGGCCAAGTTGGAGCCCCAACTCCATCTGGTTCCGGAGTCCAAGAGCTTCCCTGGAGTCTAGTGCTCTAATACCTCTCTCTCCATCAAGCCCAGCCCCCAAGCTTGACTAATCATCCAGTTGGGGAGGGAAAGGCAGGAGGTGTCCTGAGGCTGGGGCTCATCTGTCCACACTGTAATCTAGTGCCCGGGGTTGGCTGATGAAGGGGGCAGTCCTCCTTCAGGCACCTGCAGGAAGTCAGCAGGAGACGCGACCCATGGGAAGGGGTGGGCTGGATTGGGCCCTGGGCCCTTCCGCGGTAGCGACCCTGCTGATTCCGACCTTGGAGTGAGGCACCAGGTACCTTGCCTACCCTTCCCACTGCGGGGTGCGAGGAGGGGCAGGGCTCTGCCACTTGTCTCCTTTTCTTTTCCAGAAAGCCCAGTCAAGGAAAGATGCCCTGGGAGCTGGTTTTCCTCAAAGAATGACAGCTCGCAGGCCCAAATGAATCGCTGTGTGCAAAAACCTCCCCGACCCTAGCCTGGCCCTGTAGTCGAGGCCTCTTTGCAGCCCGCCAAATCTCTAGTCCCCTCACCAGTCAGGACTTGGGAGCTGGAATCAAGAAGGGCGTGGGCCACGCTGGAGGCCTGCCTCAGGCAGCTGGAGCCCTGGGTCCTCTTTGGGGAGGTGAGTGCTTAGAAGGGGCGGAGGAAGGCTGTGGGCTATCTTGAGGTCTTTCTTAAGGCCTCAGGGATAGGAGGGGCCGGGCTGGAAAGGAAAAAAGGTTTGTCCTGGCAGCCCAGGAGGAGCAGTTCCGGCGCCGGATGCCAGGGGGCAGTGCTGCGCAGCGAATGTGGCCGAGCCGCAGCCAGCCGACCAGACTAGCACGTTCCCCTCCAGCCTCTCGGGTACGCTGCAAAGTTGCTCCTAGCGTGTTCCTAACCCCCAAAAGACCCCTCGTTCCCTAACACGCTAAAGGGGGCACTCTCCCTTCCTTCCGCGCGAAGCAGTCTGTGCGGAGTCCTGAATGTCTTTGCTGAGTAAAGACAGCCGCCACCTGGTTGTTTTTCGATCATTGACTTGGCCCTAGAGACGTGGAAACTGGGGCTGCTGGGCGTTCTGTCAGTTTTCTGCAGGCCGTGCGCACAAAGGTGGGGTTACCTGGAAGATGCGGTTTGAAGGGGAGCTCCTCAGCCGGCCAAAACGCCGTCTTTTACAGCAAAGGAAAGCACCCCACGGGCGCCGTCCGCATTCGGTCGCCTAGCGGATTTACGTAGAAATCCGTCCCAGGAAACGTCTAAGGCGGAGGCCGGTCCTCAGCCAGGTTGGCGCCATCCCAGAGGGGTGGGGGTGGAAGAGGCTGACCTTTTCCGCTGGCACCCAGCCCCAGGGCCAGCCCCCCGGAATCGGCGCTGTGTTTGGGAAATGCCTTATCCCCAGCCTAGAGGAGGCTGTGTCTGGGTTTAAAATCCCAAGTTCCAGGACCAGGTGACACGCGCGGGGCTATTCCCACCCGCGGGACTAGGAACTCTACGGCCAGTCGCGCCCGGGAGGAAATTTCGGTCGCGCCCTCCGTGCTCTGGGGCCAAGTGTGAGCCCAGGAACCTTGGTGAAATGTGAACCGAACATGATTCTTCACGGGCTCGGCCTGCTTTTGCTGGGATTTTTGTTTTTGTTTTTCCTTTTTTCCTCATACCCGCTTCACCATAAATAAAATAAAAAGGCAGCTGCACGTCGGTGTTTGAATCCCAGTAGCTGTTTGTTCTTTGAAGAATTCACACTTTAAAATTGCTTTCGGTGAGCCCAGTGGAAGAACTTGTAACCACCGTTATGTAATTTGAAACCATCAATGCCCCTCTTTAAGGCTGTATTTATTGTGGGAAGTCAAGGTAATGATTTTGTCGCTAATTTCATCCCAGTGTACGGTCTCGCTTTTATAGCTTTTCAAAGGTAAGTGAAAGGCGTCAATCTGGGACCCTTTCTGTGGCCGATTAACAGTTTAAACTGGTTTTTCTAACCCTGTCACAACTATTGGGCCGATAAACAGGATTTCTGGGGAGGCATTAACAAGTCTGTAAATAGATCATTTTTTCTTTAAACTTGTGCTATCTGCGCTCCTCTGGCAAAAATAAAACATAAGTCCATAGGGTGTGTGTGTGTAGGCGCGCACGCGCGCGCGTGTGTGCTTCTCACCTCCAAAAAGAGGTAGTTACCACTTGCAAAGAGCTGTTTGCATCCTGTTATTTATGATGGTGGTGATGATGATTGTCGTATCTTAGGAGAAACTGAACAACAGGCTGATGACACAGGAATGGAAATTAGTGGCTTGTAGGCACTGCACGACTCTAACCTTATTGTAGGAAATGTCCTCCCGTTAATCATTGGCAAAGCCGGGCGCCGCTGTCGACCTTCTGTGACGTAGAACCATCCAAATAGAAAAACCCGATTTTATTGCAAGGGTCTACAGAAAATATTTTATATGGACACTTCTGAGACAACTGTGGGAAAAACGAAGGAAATGAAGGCAAACTAGATGCCGATATAGAGCGATCCGATCGCCACCTTTTATCCCCTCTGTACCACAGACAAATCATTCCTACCTAACATGTTTAATTGAAGCAAAAAGGCAAACCGGGCAAACCGGACAATTTGAAACCTTTCTTTACAATTTTTTTAAGTTAATTTTAGGCCCAGTCCTATTGGAAGTTTATTCTCCTTAATGCCGCCGAGTTTCTCTCATGCAACAGAAACCTCTAACTCTTGGCCCCAGACATGCACCAAGGCTGGATCGCCCCTCTCCCAGGGTCACCCAAGGGTTACCTTTGGGTGCAGGAGCGGCCTTTTTTATCCACGGGGAGGAGGCAGCCACCTCTGAGCAAAGCTAAGGAGAAATGATAAAGTAGGCGTGAAACTGTCAAGAGGCCCAGCCTGGCATCCACCCCCGCAAGGCGCGGGCGGGGGCGGGGGTGGGGACGACACCTCCCGGACTGGCGCTCCGCCGAGATGCTGCTCCGGTGCCATGGGCGGGAGAGCTTCGACTGTTTTGTCTTCTCCGCCCCTCCCTCGCGGGGTTCCGGGAGTTTAGGGCGCCGGTGGGGGAAGAAAAGGCGAGAAGACCCTTCTGGGCTCTGGGGGACGCGGCCGCTACGGAGTCCGCGCTCCGCCTTCAGCCTCGCGGCCCGAGGCGGGGCTGGACGCGGAGGTGAGGTCGCGGGGCAGGCGGGGATCCCAGCCCTCCGCAGGGCCTCTGCGCTCCGGGCCGTCGGCGCGCGGAAAGTCCAGGCGCGGAGCCAGCCTCTCCCCCGGCTTGGCGGCAGGCCGCACGTGCAGGTCCGCGCCTGGACCAGGGGAACGCCTCGCCTCCAGGCCTGGGGGCG
The DNA here is from genome assembly GCF_030020395.1 of Manis pentadactyla. NCBI lineage: Eukaryota > Metazoa > Chordata > Mammalia > Pholidota > Manidae > Manis > Manis pentadactyla. Next base: position 127,552,012 of record NC_080026.1, on the reverse strand, counting down.
CTTCCCCTGCACCGAGGATGGGCTGCCGCGACCGAGGGGACAGGCGGGCCAGCGCGATTGAGTTTCGCGCTCGGCCGCCAGCAGCAAGAGACAAAACCCAAAGCCCGACTTGCAGTCTCACTCCCGGGCACCAGCCCCGCCGTACCCGGCCCGCGGTGCTCAGGGAGGCCCCCGGTGGCGCTGTGTCCTCCCCTCCTGCAAATGCCTCCTCCGGTAAAACGCACCCAGCCTACCCAACCTGGTGTGCCACCCGGCCCAGGCTGTCCCCGCTGGTTCAGTCTGACTAGGTGAGGATCGCCGGCTAAGTCTGCCGAAAGGAATGGAGAGAAGGGGAGACAGGGAACAGTGACCGGCGGCGAAGGGACCCAGCTTGGCTGAGGAGCGCGCGTCCCAGGCTCGCTAGCGCCCTCAAATAGAGCCCAGCCCGGACCCTTTCGCTCAGGACACAGCCTTTCCCCATCCCAAGTCTGGCTGTGTTCTCTGCCTCCGACATTTCCTTTCCCTCCCAGGGTTTCTGTCACCCTGCTTATCTCTGCGACTCTCCTCTCCTGGCCTCCCGCCCTCTACTCTTCTACAGTTTATCGCAGAGAGCTCCCCAAAGAACCCCCATAAAGCCAATAAGCCAAAAACGTAAGCATTGCCCAGACCCATGTGCATGTCCTGTCGCTTCTGGAAGGTAAATTGACACCGGGTGATTTGGATCTGCTTTCTCAGACAGGCTAGGAAGCTTTCAAATATGGTTAAGTCAGGAGACAGCTGGCTATTAGCATCTCTGCAGCGGCTGAGAACTTCTTCCTCCATCCTCAGACATCCCCAGCGCAGGGACGTTAGCCCATTGCACAGATGGAAGACATGGAGCAGGGAGGTAACCACAACTATTGTCAATTTAATTTTTCTCATGTGGTGGGTTTCAGTCCTTTGAAAATTCTACCTCCTGTTTTCCCTTCCTCTTACTTAATTTCCTGACATTTTCTTGGATGGTTTAAGCAACAGGAAGAAGAGGGGAGAAAGATAGCTCTGTAACCTTTCAATAGAGTGAAATAAATAGCAGCCTGGAATTACAGCCACACAACTATCAGGAGTGAAACTGCGTTTGTGAAAGTCTGTAACCCTAGCAATGTAATTGGGAGACAGTTAGAAAAAGGATATTGCGCAGGTGAAAGTGATTTTACAATTGCTTCCATACTTTTAATATTTTTCAAAATTGTTGGGAGGACTTCTCCTGAATACAGGGATGAATGTTTCAAGTTGTCAAGTTCAGGGTAGCCTGAGTCATTGGAGGTCTGCAGTTATCATAAACTGCCTTTAAAGTGTATATTAAAGTGATTGAAATGTGTTTCCTTTTAAGAAATTGTCTCTGAAGTTGAAAACTTTCCACCCTTACCAAACAGACTTCCCTTAAACTTTAAAATAATTCCCATGAACTTTTTCTTAGAGAAATTTCACACTGAACATTAAGTTTCTGGGACTCTGAAAAATAAGAGTTGGAACATGACCTTCACAACCAGTTTCCCTGCCAGGTTCTTTGAGCTGAGCATATCTCTGGGTGCCTAGAACTTCGTCTGGCTGGAAAATTTGCATTCCCGGAGAACTCTGCTCTGTGGCAAGTCCTGAAGTGATGCAAGTTTAGGCACCCCTCACCAAATCTGGGTGGACTGGATTTTGGGCTTGGGATCCAAATACTCAGCAAATATTCTGGGCATGCTTACAAGGTGAGGGAGACGCACAAACTACTGGTCAGATTCATGGATTATGGGGCCAAAATTCAAAACAGTCCCTTATTTTGCATGAATTCACTCAGAAGTTGAGGAATAGGAGGCACTGAAATAGGAATTGTCCAAAGTATCTATGTACCTTTCCATTTATTACTAAATATCATCCCTTTTCTGTAGCTCGTTTTGTTTGGCCAGCGCTGAGTACCTGGAGACTTAACCGTTTGCTTTGGTTTCTCCCCATACTGTTAGTCACAACGGGAACTGAGCCTGCCTCATCCAAATTCTTATACTTTAATTTTGTTCTTTAGAGACTAAATCTTCAAATTAAAGTTTTTCTGTCCTTATCTACTTTTTATTCCCCAACCCCCGGACTTTATTCCTGTGCTTCAAACTAGCTCTCCTTCCTTATTACTCTCCCCATTGATTCTCTTGGCCACTTGAGGTTTCTATGATGGTGATTTACATTACCGACAAAATTTCCAAAGCACCTTCAAAATTAACGAATGCCTTTTATCACCCACTGGAGGAGCGGTTAACCAAGGAGCTCTTATCAACCTAGAAAGGTAAGGGAGAAAAATGAGATAATCACATACCAGGAACTAAAGACAAAACAACTCGAGTTGGGGTTTTTTTCCCCAAATGAATACTTTTAAATTTGAAATATCTGATTTGATTATTTGCTCTAATAAAAATATGAATTGCCATCCTCCAAGAAGTATTCAGGCCCAGATCCTTTTCTGCTGTTACACTAAAAAGCACATATAGTGGCCGTGCAAAACATCAGAAAGTTGTGTGTCTAACACTACATGCCTGGTTCTTGTTAGTAACAATTTATCTGGCACCCTTCCTTGTAGGAAAACCTGGTCTTAGAGGAAAAGGAAAAGTTAGAGGGACAACCTCACAGCTGATAAATAATTCTCTTGTTGAAATACATGAAGAGAACTCCAGCAACACAGATTGTGTTTCTATGTCCTATGTCAGCCCCAAGGAGAGAAAATTTAGAATGGGAGGGGAGATGGCAGTTATCAAGAAATTAAATGCTCGCCCAGTGAATTCTAAGCAAATCAATCACCAGTCCAGGCAGTAGTTTGTTTTTTTCTTAAATATCCACTTCCCATTTGTTTTACCCAATTCAAATTTTTTCCCAAGAAGAAAATACAATTGTAAAATGTCTCATTAACAGCAAAGATGAATTGAACCTCAACTTTTCAATGCCATGCAGCCCTAATGGAGATTGTAGAAGTTTGTGGAATAAAAGAATACTGCCAGCTTGCATTCGGACCGTTTTCCATCTGTGTGGCAGAGTTTGAGCTGTGTGTTCTACAAAGGCTTCAGTTGGCCGAAGGACGACTTTGGTCCTGAATTTTCATTTGTTTCAAATATGAAAGGATATTTGTTATTTTCCAAATTTTCAAATTTTAGATCATTTCTATTTAAATGTTTATTGTATTTAAATTTTTATCTGATTTAAACTCTGCTTCAAGATACCCATTAAAGAGCCCCTTCACTTAATATTATTTCCCAAGGAAAAAAGAAAAAAATGGAAGGTACCAACCTCCTGTGTCAAATAAATGGATTATCGGTTTCATTCTTCAGGCATCCCCAATGAACACTTACAAAATAAAGGTTACTCTTCAACAAATGCAGAATTTTACCAATGAAAGTCTGTCAGTGTGAAGAGCAGTAATAACATGGGTCGGGGTGAGGGTAGGGCGTGGGGGAGGGAGAGCTCTGCTGGTCCTAAAGCAGGATGCAGGGAGTGCTTTCAGGGAAAGCCTGTTTTGCCCAGCGGCTGGGGACATTCAAACTGGTCCCCAAAGCCCATCTCTGAAGCCTGCGGCTCAGTTAGCCTCTGCACCCTGCCCCCACCCAGCAACACCCCAAACCCAAGGCTCCTATGATAGAATGGAAGCTGCTGGGAGGGGCTCAGTTCCCGGAGAACAGTTTTTGCTTTAAAAAGAAGGTAGTAGTAGTTCAGCCCCTTGTTTATTTTTGCTGAGCACCTCGACTTTGCCTCCCCATTTCCCCACCAGCAGGAGACCATTACCCGGGACAATGTTCTGTTCTATTGTCATTATCTCCTACGGAACTAAAACAATGCTGTGTTTGGCCTCCTAGGCGAGGAGGATTTGTTCTGCTCTTCCTTATGCAGAGTTTCCGACTGAGTTTCTGACCCAGCCACTGCATAACCAGCAGGGATACCTGGCGACAGTTTTTAAAAAATCTGCTATCTTGTGTTTTGTAATTTCATTCTTTGAGAAATAGCCCAGAAACTAGATTCTCAATCAAGAAGAATCACACCATGGCTAAGGGAAGAGGGTTTGCTCAAGCTGCATGAGCTCTATAATTTAAATTAGTTAGAAAGGATTTATTTATAGTTGTCTTATTTTTTTGTTTTGTACTATTGAATAGCACACCCTAAAAGGTTTTGCAGTATTGTGTTGTTGAATATCAAACACCAAAAGGTTAGAAACCACAAGATCTGTTATTCTCAATTGGGCCCTGGTGTTTCCTGTTTACTTCTTTTTAAATATATATGTAAATTTTGTATGTGTGTAAATATATATAATGTATGTTATGACATGTCAAGATTTCTAACATTTATGACAAATGTTGATGAACATTAACTCTCTGGAGCTATTGTGTCATACTTGAGATCTTCCAGAAAAGTACAACAAGCCCACAGAACAGGAAGGAAGCTGATCTGCCATAAGAAGCCTCTCTCTTTACATACACCTACACAGGCCACCAGTCCTAAGGGTTTTCACTTGGAAAATATTATGCAGCTTAAAGCAGGTCTTAAGGATTTAGAAGAAAAACTTTTTCATTCTAGAGCTAAGGAGTATTTAGGATGCTGAAAACTGTGTTTTGCCCTTGGACTTAAGGCAAGAGCCTGGCTCCCAGTAGTTGCTATCACCTTATTAGTCCTATTTAGCTATGAGTAACCTAGGTAGCACAAATATAGCAGTTGCTCATAATAAAAATGTAATTGGCCAAGACTGGCTACCTGAGGCGATTAAGCCTCATGTTAATGAGGCCAAGGTCATATGTTGATTTGCTTTACTCCAGTTGGGAATGAATAGTTCTTGTCTCTATCAGTGCCACTGATGGGATCTGTGCAAACCTACCCTCAACAGGGCTAGTAGAGAAGCAGTTTAGAGCACAGGTCCTATTAGAGAATAAGCAAGGTACTGTAGGAGATGAGATGGCAAAATGCTCAAGAGTTGGGGCTCTGGAGACAGACAGACCTGTGTTTGAATACCAAGTCTCTCACATGCTCTCTTAGTGATTCTGAGCAAGCTGCTAACCACTCTTGAGCTGCTGTTGCCTTACTTGTGGGAACACAGGAAATAGAAGTAATAGTGCTCTATTATGTGTTAGAAAGCTTAAATGACAAGATGCACGTAAAATATTCAGTCCTCAACATTAGTGGTCACCATTGCTGTTAGTATATACAATAAGCAGCACTGCCCATCCAGGACCCAACCGTGTAGTCTTGTCCCTGTCATTGGAAAGAATGTCCACTCTGGATATTGCAGTCATGTTTTACTCCTAAATCACTGGAGACTTGTCATCATGGACAAGGGAAGCTTCATTTATTTTGTTTTCAAATATCAGAGCTTTGGCATGTAAGAGAAAAATTGTGCCTAGCATGCTCTGTCATGGGTTCTGATCAGTTAAGCTCTTTCTTGATTGTTGCACTGGGCATTATTTGCCCCATTCCTCTCTTTATATCCAATTCCGACATCCCTTATCAGAGTTACCTATGGCTTTAGAAGCCGTAATGTGGCTTCTCCATCATGTGGGCTGCTTTCCTTCTGTCGCTATTTCTTTGACTGAAGCCTGAGCTCTATAACCTCACCACACTGGTCACAGCTTCAAGGAAGAGATCCCTGCTCTCAAGAACGTATAGTCTAGTTATGGGTACAAATGTGCAGGGAAAGATAACTAACAGAAGAAGGCAAGACATAAAATATGATCAAAATGTGGTCCAGATGATAAGAGCTATGGCATATTCCACTCTGGACCTCCATTTACTCATCTGAGCTGGAGCTAATCCCCCATGATTAGCCTCTCCTGCAGGACTTCAGTCAAAAACAGAGGAGGTGGTCTATGTGTAAGCATTCTGTCAACCACAATTCAATTATACAAAAAAAAAAAGTGAGAGGCATTACAAAATCATAAGATGCATGAGCATAACATGTTATTATCAACCTTAAAAGGTTGCTAGAGACACAAAGGACTTTAAATATTATTGGGTCTAAATATATTCATTTCATAGATGAGAAAAGTGAGGCCTAGAGAAGGAAATGCATACCTGGAATCAAGCAGCCCCTGGATAGCTAAACTGTGCTGTATCCTAATTGTTTCTCCTCCCCCTTGACCTGTGCTTCCTCTATCCTCTGTAAATCTTAACATTCTGGATTCCACTCTTTCCTTCATATCCATATTCAGTCCAAGAGCAATTCCTTGTAACTATGTCCTGAGTCTGGCCACTTCTCTCCATTGCCATTGCCCATATTATGGTGCATTTCCCCAGCAGCTCTTCCCAGACAGTGGAGGAGCAACACAGGTAGACGGATGCACATGACTGTGGCTCCAGGTTTCCTGGCTGGGTCCTAACTGACAAAGAGCTGCATTTATTCACATAGAAAACATAAGTAACCATCACACCTGTTATACTTCCTACTGCAAAAGACCCTTATGTGGATAAATCAGAGGTACTCGGGGAGTATGAGGTGTTCTTTCTATATGCATATATAGCTAGGAGGTATACATCCATGTGTCCACAGTTACTGCTATATGTAACAGCCATATACACTCCTCTCATGTCCCTCAAAGTTTTCCCCCAATTTCTAATGGAACATCTCACTTGCTGGCATGTAGTAGATCATCATGGGCCTGTCTTATCCTCCTTGCTAGATGGATTCCCTCCATGGTAGGAGCTGAGTCTAGTCGGATTCACATCCACTGAGAGCCTGGGGCTCTGCAGGGACAGGGATCTGCTCTGCTGAATAGGTGTTGCATGAACCTTCACACAAAATAAGCTGGTGCTATTGCTACTGATCTTTCCACTGCACCTGTGTGTTTTTCCTCCTAACCCCCTGGATGGAAGGCACCCCTTCTCTGGTACACCCATCCTTCAGTGCTGGGTGAGTCCCACATCTAAGAAGCCATGCTCCACACCAGTTCTCCTCACTCAGCCCTCCTTTTTTTCTGAACTCCTTCCCCATTTGCAGCTTGGGCCACAAAGTTCAGCCCTCAGGGACGTCTTGACTCATTTGACATTTTAATGCAAGTTTGGAAGTTCCCAGGGCTGGGACCACCATGTCCTGGAATCTCTTCCTGCAATGCAGGAGGCTTTAAGCTCCCTGAGAACAGGTGCCAGCACACTACCTAGCATGCAGATGTTCAGGAAATATTTGTTGGGTGAACAGTGAAGAGTATCCTTGTTGGGGTCTCTGCACTCTTACACTTCAATGAATCATTCTTTACACTGCTGAAGGGTCTTTTTAAACATAAATCAGAATGCAGACCTTCAAAAGGCTGCCCATTGCTCAGAATAAATACAAAACTCCTACAGTCTGTGAAGCTCCCTATGAACTGGGTCCATTGTCCTTTCTAATTTGTCTCCTACCCTCCTCCTGGCTCGGCCTACCAGCCTTCCTTCTGCTCCTCTAACACACTGTGCAGTCCTACCTCAGGACATTTGCACTGTCTTCCTCCTACCTGGGATACTCTTACCCTGGTTGTGTACATACTTGGCCAAAATAGCTCCAATAACTCATCCTATTACTATTTCCTTACAGCACTTACCACTGTCTAAAATCGTCTAGTTGATTAATGAGTTTTCATGTTCCTTTTGTGTTGCCCCTTTCTCCCACAAACTATAGGAGCTTATAGTCTAATGAGCAAGGCCTCTGTTTGCCTTTTTCACTGCTGTGTCTCTAACCACTTAACACCCAACAGAGTGTCTGGAAATGAATGAGTGAGGAAAAAAAACCCGCATCATACTGTTATGGACTGAATTGTGTCCCCCCCACCCCACCCCATCCGCGAATTCATATTTTGAATCCCTAACCCCAGTGAGACTATATTTGGAAATGGAGCCTTTAGGGGAGGTAATTAAAATGAAGTGATAGGGTAGGGCTCTAATCCAACAGGATTGGTGTCCTTATAAGAAGAAAAAGAGACACTAGAGCTTTCTCTCTTTCTTAAAGAGCACAGAGGAAAGACCATATGAGGACATAGCAAGAATGTGGCTGCTTACATGCCAAGAAGGGGGGGTCTCACCAGAATCTAGCCTTGATGGCACTTGGAGCTCAGACTTTTATCCTCCAGGGCTCTGGGAAAATAAATTCCTGCTGTTTAAGCGCCCCAGTCTGTGGTATTTTGTTTGGCAGCCCAAGCTGACTAACATACACATCATCACTAACTAGCTGGCTGGCCTCGGATGAGTCAGCGTGTCTTAGTTCCCCCCTCTATAAAATGGGCCTGCCTCATAGAGTTATGGTGAAGCTTAAGTGAATTAATATACATAAGGCCATTAGGATACTGTATTAGTGTTAGCTATTTGTATTTGTAATAGCAGGCTCAGTTAAAATCGTGAGTGATGGCAAAAATGCAAAATTTTAGAACTCCCAAGTAGGATATCTGAAAACAAAATGTCACCTGAGGAAAGAGATCGCTTGAAGGAGTGCTAGGCAAATAGGCAGATTCAGGGGGAGACAGGCAAGAAGGAGGGACTAAGTGATATACTCAGGGGCGACAGGGAGGGGAGTCTGGCTTGGCCAGAGAGTCTGTAGCAGAGAGGCTCCCATTTTCATTTGCACAAAAACACCAGTGTTCTGAGGCAAGGGAGAGGCCAGCAGATGTTCTGAGCTTCTTTTTTGTCGCTGTGATTGCATTCCCCTTATCCACCTCCTCAGGTTTGTCAACAGGCCCTGCCGGGCTGCCCATGATCAGCTGTCACCTCTCTCCCTCCCTGGCACCATGCTTTTTCCAGCTGTCAGCACACTCCGCTTCTCCTGTTCTCCAAATGCCCACCAGAGCAAATGTCCTGGTGCATCTGGGCACCTCTTCATTTTTTAGCCACCGTGCTATACAGCCCCAAGTATGCTACTGTTTCCCTCCTTCCCTTTCTGGCAAGTAAAGATGTTTTTTGTAAAGAGCATCTAACTCTAATGCTCAATTTCCAGTCAAGTAAGTTGGTCTGGGAAGACAACCAGAATCATTTTTATTTGGTTTCACTGTTTTCAATCCTCCTTTCCCACAGAGCTGAAGCAGGGCTGAGGTGGGAGCCTTCAGGTCACTCATTGCCGTTATCTTTCTTCTATGCTCTTCTCCCAGAGCTGAAGAACTGGCCTTTGCAACCCGGACATGGCGCAGGGTTCTCTCACTGCCATCCATCTGGGAGAGTAAACACCAGCTGCAGTCTCTGCCCCAGACTCTGTGGGGGCAGGAGAGGGAACAAAGGCCTAGGAACAACAACAAAAAAGGGCAAGTCTTCTGACTATTTCTGCTTCCTACAACCCTGTCACTCTGGGCAGCCAGATCCTCAGTTTCCTCATCTGTAAAATGGCTTCGATAGCGGGGAGGGTCAATGCAAAAGCTCTTATCAACTCATAGTCACTGGGTGGATGCGGCCATTCCCACTGTTTTCACTGCCTGCCTTCCACGTGCTCTCTCATATTTCCTGGCCTCCTGATGGCACCATCTCTAAATTGGGGAGGAAGAGGGATGAGACTCAGTGGGTTTCAGGGCCCTTCCCCCAGCTTGGGGCTTCCCTGATGTGACCCAGGTTTCTAAGTACTCCACTGATGGCGCAAACCCCAACGGGCGGTTTTGTGTGATGTTTTCTAGGAACAGCAAGAAGTAAGAATCTGAGACTGCCCCTGAGGCCCCCCAACTTTGTTAGCTCCTGGGAGAAATGGCAGCCCACACCCCCAGCTTCTGGTGCTTGACAGACACATCTAGACTACCTGCATCATCTTAGATTCGGATGCCTCCCAGCCCAAGAGTGTAAACTGAATGAAGGGGCCACCCTGGTGGGGAACTGGGGAGCATGGGCCCTATCCTGTAGGGAGGTCATTTCTTATCTCCAGCTAATTGTTGATGTGGAAAAATCAGCCAGGTACAACCAGGGCATCTAACTTTTTAAAAGAAACTGGGCATTCACGTGTTAAGATGAAATACGCTTATTTTTAAAACACTGAAAATGAACTGAAATTGAAAAAAGAAACACAATGTGGACCAAACAAAGCACAAACCACAGACTGGATTTGGCTCAGGTTTTCAATCTCTGCTTGAAGGAATCCATGTTGGCAAATTGGTAAATACTCAGCGTTACCATTCCCTACGACTCATTTGCATCTTTCCTAGGACCTTGTCTAGATACCCAGCAGCAGTCAAATAATTCGGACAGCCTGATGACTCTGTAAAACAAGTAGCCTCTGTTTAAGGACCCAACTCTCCCAGGCTTAGCATGTTTGGCCTCAGAATCTGAGAATGTTAGAGCTGGGATCACCAGCTCCTGCTGGTTCTTCAGCAAAAAAGAAAGTGAAGGCCAGACGGAGTAGGGTCTTGTCTGTGGTCACTCAGCTTTTTAGTGACCGTATTGGAGCAATAGCACAGCCTCCCAAACTCTGAACTTATTTTATTCCGCTTTTCCTAGAGGTTCCATCTCTAGCTATAAAATAATTGTCTTTGCTTCAACCCTAAATATATTCATCTGAGAAGTGGTGTGGGCCCACTCATTTGAGCCACTGGGATTTCAAGCCACTGAAGAATGAAGGGTAGGTTGAATGAGCAGCCAGTACTGGGGTCTGCTCTTAATGGCAGAGGACAAAATCAGGGCCAGCAGAGAATCCGCTTTCTTATATGGCAAATTAAAACACTCTTATGTATATTTTCATCTGATTGCTTCTTTTTTCTTTACCAAGAGAAACATCTCCCTTTTATGACAAATGTGGCAAAATGTAAAAACAAGCAAAATAATTTGTCTAGATTAAGAATGCAGTGGGAGCGGTACTGTACCCTCAAAACTGGATCTTTTTAAGTGCTTGTTTATTGGGCAGCAGGACCAAATATTTGAATGGAGGGCTGACTGTCCTAAACATCAATATTTGTTCCCTGGTTGGCACAGGGCACCGGAAGGGTGTCTGCCCCCTGCATCTCTCTAAAAGGCCTTTTCTATAGAGATGGTAGACAGAGCTTGGTGGGTGTAGGTAGTAGGTTTCCTCTTCTTTCCATGTACTCGAGGGTTCAGAAAAGCCTGCGAAGAAGGAACCTGGGGGAAGAGACCACAGCCAGCCGCAGACACCCCGGCTGCTTGCAGAGAAAGCCTCCGCTCCTTCGGGTGTCCCCTTCTTGGTCTTCAGTTGGAAGAATTGTGGCATAGCATAACGTTGCTATAAACAGCTTCTGACGCTATCAAATGCCGCCACCACACTTGGACATTTAATCCTTAGCAAAAGCTGTTTATAGTTCTGTGTTCCTCTTCACAAACACTGTATCTTAATTTTATTAGCTTTTCCAAAGAATTCAGACAGATTACAAAGGCTCAATTTTCCCTTCCAGAAGTCATGCTGGTTTAATTAATGTTTGTAAAGTGCTTTTGAAGAGGGAAAGTGCTGTAGAAGCAATTGTAGTATTAGGAGGTGCTCCGCAATCTGACTCTAACATCTTCCTCTTGTAAATGTCATCCCTGACCGTCTCATCGGGTGAGTGTTAGTTCTGACCACTGTTTCATTCCATGGAGAGAGTTTCTGCCTCCTGGGATCCTGTTGGGCTCCAGGGTCAACTACAGTTATCTGTGGCCCCGTTACCACAGTTCTCTGCTTCTTCTTAGCTGAGAGTCTTGGCCATCTCTTAGAACAAATGTTTCTAGCAAATAGTTAAAAGTCTTCACACTTTGTTTTCCTCCTTTGGCAAATACTAATGAACGCTCAGCATGTACCAGGCACTCTCTTCCTCTTGGTTCCCTTTTCTTGCCTGAGCTAATGGTTTGCTGAGTGACCTAGGATGAGTCATTTCATCTGTCTGCACCTGTGTTGAAGGGATCTAACAAACTATCTGGGGTTGATAGAGCTCACACTCAGCTCTAGATTCCTGTTCAATATATCTCACCTCAGCCACCTTTAAGTAGTGAATGAAAGAAGTCTATGTTGCTTGCCCTGCTTCCACACAGGTGTGGTTTTTGCCTTGCAAAATGACAGTGACTTCTCTCTCATTGTAAAGGGACATGGTGTGACACATATGTAGCTTTTCTAAGTTTATTTTATATTCAAATGTTTCTCAAAGATTTTATGTGCTTCTCTGCCTTCTTAAACAAAAATGTACTTTAATCTTTTGAAGCTCACTTCCCTGAATATCCGGTGTCACATTGCATTCTATGGCTCTCATGCCCTCCATCAAGAGCACTTGAGTTTGCAGTTACTTGTGTCCAAGCTAAGTCCCCTGAGATTGTGATATTTTTTGAGTTACTGGCTTGTTTTCTCTCTCTCTCACCAAGATTCGTACCTCAAGCAGTACTTTCCTTTCTCGTTTGCTACCCTTAACCTTTTGCAAGCTAGGAAATAGGAGCATTAGGCTCATTGGAAGAAGGTCTAAAATAAAAGTAAGTAGGCTCTGAATGAGGGACTGAGAAGGTCTCCTATGAGCAAAGCACCCCAGTTGTAATTTACAGAGTCTGTGATATACCATTTTCACTTCTCAATGGCCCTGTCTCCATCCCTTTTCAGTTGTGGCTTTCTTCTAGATGGGGTAAGGTTTATAGAATAAATGACTTATGCGCAAACATTCCTGCACACTGAAACCAAAACACCTCACGGCTTTGATACAGGGAGTTCTTAGAGCCCTGCACAGAGTAGGTGCCAGTACCAGCCTGCTGAATAAATGGCTCCAGCAGCTTTTCAGGAAGTGAGGAATTTTAGAAAATGATGGGGTTAAAGATGCTTTGAAACACAAATATACTGCTATTATTAAGATACAAATTTATAAGCCATGTTTCCTGGAAAAACCTCAAAGTTCTCTGTGACCCAGAAAACGCTGTAATAAAATCAGCCTTTCTTTTTGTTCTCTTAGAATGCCTTACCTGCAGAATTTCAGAGCCAAACAACTACCTGTTGTCATTTTCCATTCATTACCCTAAGTGTTACTGTATCTGTTTTTTTAAGGGTGAGAGCAGAACATGTTCATTAGGATTTTTTTTTTTTTTAAAGAAAGAAACTCAGGGTTCTGTACTCACCTTCCAGGGAAGTGGTCTCATTTGATTTTGAAAAAGTAATGAAGATCTTGGCAAAGGTCACCTTTATCCCATTTCCAGCTCTAACACTTTTATTCTGTGTGGTCTGAAGAGTAACATGCTATGTCTCTTATTAGCCCAGCCTATACTGTGTAATGCCTGAAATAGACAAAGGACAAAAACAAACATCAATTATTCTTTTAAATTCGGTTAATTCCATAAGAGGCACTATATAGCTCATTGGTCAAGATCATGGACTTGGGTATGAGATGGTCCTGGGCTTGAATCTAGACTGTACCACTTCCTAGCTGTGAAATCATGGACAAGTTGTTTAGCCTCACTGGTCCTCACTTTCTCATCCATAATATGGGTATTTCAGTTACCATTGCTGCATAACAAACATCCAAAGCTTAGTAGCTTAAAACAACAACAACCATATATGTTTTAAAGATTCTGTTTGAACAGGGTTCAACATGGATAGCTTATACCTGTCTCACATGGTATTGTTGGGAATTCCTTATAAGGTTGCATTTAGCTGCAAGTTCAGCCTGGCTGGAACATTCAAGATGGCCTTAGTCCCAGAACTGGAAGTTGGTGCTATCAGCTGGGACAACCCAATTTTCTAGCAGAGAAGACTGGCTTTCTTAAGGCATGGCAGCTAAATTCTAAGAGAGCAAGAATAGAGGTTACCCAGCCCCAGAACTGGCACAGTGTCACTTCTGCTATTTTTATGATGGCAAACTGATCTAAGAATGTCATGAAGCCAGCCAAATATATCAAGTGGAAATAGACTTCACTTCTTGAAAGAAGGAATGGCAAAGGATTTATGGCCATTTTTAATCCAACACAATGGGTATACATAATTTTTCTTTTCTCAAAGGGCTGTTATAAGAATTAAATGAGATGATAGCAGCCAGTAAGTCCTTAATAAATACTATTGATTACTGTTATACTGTATTGAATCAGTATGAAGCCAATCAGATTTGCCATCTACTATATGGACCTTTCAGTTACCTGGCTGTCCCTTCCTTCTTGCTATTTTTGATTCCTATCTAATACAGTGCTGGGCTAGCTCAAAGATGCTCAAAGAAAGATACTAATAGTAGATATTTATTGATAGTGTTCATTATATGTCAACAATGTTCTAAGCACTTTGTGTATATTACATAATAACCTTGTGGGTACTAGGCCTAACCTTATTTTGCAGATAGGCTACTAAGTCACAAAAAAAGCAATCAGCCTAAAGCCATACACCTAGTAAATAGTGGGGCTGGGATAGCAATGTACGAAGCAGAAGCCAGGCTGACCCCAAAACCCTGTTTGTTCATTACATCACTCCAAGGTCCCTTCCAAATCAAAAATTGTATTTTGCTACTATGTACAAAATATACAAAGTAATCGAAGGAACTTGGCTTCTAGGTACAAAATACAAAAATTGAAATGGAGCCCAATGGGATTGTTTCCTTGAAATGAAGTCAGATTAATTCAGAATTTACCTCTCTGCACATTGGTTAATACTCTATCTTTAGCTAATGGGGAGGAAATGTCTTGATGCATGACTATTTTTCATCTTGAATATTCAGTATCAGTTCTAATTCACTTGCTTCTCTAGTGCCCAGACTACCTCCTATAAAATGGAGATAACAGCATTTAGATGAGATTGAACCCATCACCATATGCAACTTGATTGGGTTGAAAATCTTTATATAAAGGCTAGATATTCTTGTTTTTAATTAGTCATTATTAAAAGGTGCCCTGATTCATTGTTACAGAAAATTAATTTCTGGTTGTATCATCTTTTCTGATGCAGCTCTTTTCAAAATGATGTCTCAGGTAATTAAGTTATGCTGTCCCCAAACCATTCATAATCTAAGAGGATCTCAAATTTTCTGCTGGCATGTTTTCCCCTCCTACATCTTTCTGAAATAAAAATGATGATGGAAAAGGAAAGCATCATGTACTGTCTCTGATCCTGATTTCTGTTGCAGTGACAGGGCACAGGCAGGGAATATGAAAAACACCTCTGACACTGATTGTGATTGAGTTAATTTATACGGTGTGATTTTACCCAATCCCCAAGAGAGAATTCATCTTGTTCAGGTTCTGGGAAGACTGGGTGATGGTGGGGATCTAGCTTTAAGTCAGGAGACCAAGGTTGTAGCACAGAATCCCCCACTAACTAGTTGTCTAATCCTTAACAAGTTGCTTTGTCTTTCTAGGCTCGTTTTCCTCATCTGACAAGTCAAATGAAGGTTATGGAATAGATGGTCTCTATAAAACCTTCCAGCTCTACAGTTCTATTCTGGGTCTGTGTGCACCTGCACATAGTGATATGGGGGCAGGAAGGGTACTGGGGAGGGAGGCAAATTTAGTCAAGGGAATAAAACACTTTACCTAGAGCAGCCCTGTGTCCAAACATGTTGTGTAGTACAGGATTGTCTCAGATTATCCAGATAATTGACTGAGCTCCTTCCTTTCTTTGCCAGTGGACACACAGCTTTAGTTTTTCTGGGAGCAGCAGCTGTTTTTCTGAAATTTCTATCCCAGGGCTTTCATCCTCCACTGTGCCCTCAGAAACCTGTCATGGTTTTTCTGGATGGATGCCCATAGAATTTTAATCCAGTCACACACACACACACACACACACACACACACACAGTACTATGCATAACAAAAAGCAAAACCAAAGCCAGGTTATGGGGTGGCGGTTTCTTTACTGAATTTGGTTATTTCAAGGGCTTGGAACATAGAGGGCCATTGGTTTCCAACACGGCTTGTGCTGCTAACCTTGAGCCATGACTAGGGCCAATGAGTTCCCTTAGTGAAGGTTTGTCCTTGAAGCTGTAGAGAGGAGTCCTGTATGCTTTAGCACCCACCTATGTCCTGCCCCAGGTCCTGATACCTCCAGGCTCTTGTTAAATGGCTGTTTGATTAAATTAGGTGTTTTCCTATAACATCTCATTTTTCCCCCTTCTCCAGTAAGTATTTGCATTTCCAGTAAGTGGGGGAGAAAAGGTCCCTCAGTAAGGTTGGCAGATTCCCCCAACTTTATCCAACTTTCAAAAGGTAAGGTCTTCAACTTTAACTTGTGGAATGATCCCCTGGGGTGGCGGCTAGACATGCATGCTCTCAGACATTCATTCATTAGGTTTGGACCCAGGAAACTGCATTTTACTTAGCCCAGGACAGTTTAATACCAGAGGGTGATAGACTCCTAGGAAATGCCCATGGCTAGAAATAAATAGCATGATCAGAAACAAGAATTTCATATTTCCATTTGTATTTAGTGTTGTTTGGATAAAAGTCATGAAAATTGATGCCTAATAATCAGGATTCCTGGCATTATCATCGAGGTCATTACTTTGTATCTCTGATACACATCCTGATGACCTGGATATTCTAAAAACTTGAAGCAGGGATAGGTTTTGAACCAGAAAGGGGCAGAGCCCTATAGGGCTGCTAAAGAAGAGCATGACTAGGATTTGAAATCAGGCAGAACTGAGTTCATATTCTGCAGGTGCTGACTCTATGACTTGGGCAAGTTATTGAACCTCCCTGAGCCCCTGTTTTTTCGTCAACAAACCTGGGAAGAAAATTAAATGAGTATGTGCCCAGTAAGTGACTGCTCACTTACAACAAAATGTATCAGTTATTCCTCTACAAGAGAGGGGAGAGGCAAGCATCTCTGAGGCCCAAATTCAAATCAGTCTTAGGGATTTGTCCACAGGTGGGAATATCCTGTGGTGCCAGGGATTTGCAGGCCCCTGACAACCTGGGGCCTCTACTGCCCACCTGTGAGTCCTTTCTAAGGGCAGCAATTTCCTCCCTGGCCAGTTCCCCTTCTCAACTTAAAAAAAGAGGTCATGGGTTGAGCAGTTTTTAAGAACTTTCCTCTGGGTCTTTGACCCAGTGCCACAGGTGTCAGCAGGAGCTTTGAGGTGGAGGGTGCGGCCAGGGACCAAGAGCCACTCTGAGGTGGCCCCATTCTGGCCATGGCTGAGGTCTGGGACTCTCTGCGACCCGCAGGTCTCCTGAGGGGGCGAAGGGACCCCAATTCCTCCTGAGCTGGGTACCCAGAACGGTTGGGGCAAGGGCCCAACTAGGGCCAGCTGTCCAAGAGTATGACCCTCACACTGCCAGGTGGCAGGGAAGAGCCGGTGGACCGGGATTTGGGATCCGCGGCGGCCCCAGGGCCAAGCACTGCGGGGAACCTAGGGCCCCACACGCTGCCTGGCCCAGGGATCCGCACCGGCTGCAGCGGAATGGGAGCCAAGACCGGGCAGAGGGTCCTCAGGCGCCAGCCTGGGCGTTTGAGAGCTGCAGGAAGCAACTGGCGAAAGAGTCGGCTGGATTTTGTTTAAATCCCACTCTACATCCCCAGAACAGGGTGGCCTCGAGGACCGTTCTCCCTCTCCACTGCACCCGCCCCCACCACGCCGTCCGGGAGAAGGGCAATCAAATGTGCCCTCCACCAGTGGGCCCAGAGCGAGGAGGGCCACCCGTTTGCCAGGGACACGGGAAACCCACCGCCCTGCAGACAGCAGTCAGGACACACACACACACACACACACACACACACACACACACACACACACACACAAGGAAATTAAGTAAAACCCCAAAATCTGCCTCCAGGGCCAGAGTCGCCCTCCGGAATCGCACTGAGAGGGGGTTCTTCTGGGGGTCTCCGGGGTGGGGGTGGGGGTGGGAGGGCAGGCGGCTGGGCTGGGGGCCCTCCGGTCCCGGCAGGTTCGACGGGGTCGCGCGAGGCGGCCAGGGCTGGGGCGGCGGCGGAGGGGCTTGGGGCGGGCGTAGCGCTCTGCGCCGCAAGCGGGGGCCCCTCGGAGCCCACCGCACACACTCGCCCCCACCCCTCCGCTGCCTCTCTCCCTCTCTCCCTCCTACCCGTTCGCCGCGACCCCTGCCGCAGCCCCTCCTCTTCCCCTCCCGCCTCCGCCCCCATTCTTGGAATTGTGTGGAAAAATTCTCAGCCAAACCTCCCACCTCTCTCATCTCCCCCAACTCCCTTTAAAAAAAAAAAACCCCTTTCCTCCCCAGCCCCTGCACTCTTTGTGAATGAGGGCAGGGAACACGGCCCTTCCCCCGCCCAGGAGCCACGCCAGACCGCCGCACTCAGAGGACTGTTTGTTAATAGTCCAATTAGATAATTGCCATCTTTCACTCCTTTTGCTCCGCATTTCCCATAAAGGAATGAATGGGGAGAGCGGCGTGGAGAGGGCTTCTGCCCCGGCAAGGTGACGAGAAGGGCTGGAGCATGCTCCTTGCACAAGGCCATGCGCTTGAATTGAATCATTGTAGCCTAATCAATGCTCTTATTGGATTACTGGCTGTTGCTTTTCTCAAAGATATTGTAGCAGAGACAATGAAATAGCTAGGGGAAAACTTTTTTTTTTTTTTTTGAAGCAGATCTCACAGTTGAGATTTTCTCGGCTCTCCCTCTCCCCCCTCTCTCTCCTTCTGGACTCTGAGTACAAAGCTGCCCTTTGAATGGGCTGCCTCAGGGCTGCTGGAGGTGCAGGCATGAAAAAATCCAACTGGAACTAAATGAAGAGAGGTGGCAGTTTAAGATGGCTGTCAGCGTCGAGGTGTGTTCAGAAGGACTTGTTTGGGAGGAAGGCTTGGCGTTTTAGAGTGTGGGGGAGATACTTTTTGGGAAAACTTTTCTCTTCCCTCCCTTCTTTTTTTCCCCCTAGAGGCTACTGCTTTCTTCAGCTGCAGGGTGTGTGAGGTTTTTTTTTTTTCTGTGTGTGTGTCCCCTCCACCCTCATTCCCCCCCCACCCCCATTCAGCTCTGTCTGTCGAGTGTGGAGAAAACCCCTCTAGCCAGTATGTGAGCAGGAGGGTCAAAGGCAAAGGGAAAGTTAATAATGCCTGCTAATGGTACTAACAATTCAGGATGAATCTTGTCAAAAGTTTTTATGGAAGTGTGGTCTTTGATTGTGTGTTTCCTGAAAGCAAGACCAATCATTTCCGTTTATTCACTGGCTAAACCCCTACTTGATTGGGGACAAGGACAGAAACCATCCATTACGATCTGATATATTATCCAAACAATTTAGTGTATTCATGAGGTAACCGAAACGTGGGGGCTGCGAAATTACCCGTAATCAATTGCAACAGCGAGTGTGCGTCCCCCCGGGTGTCGGACAACTACAACTCGCGTCTCAGTAACAGGCGGGAGCCGCAGCATTTTGGAGTTGCGCTGCTCGCTACCTGATCGCCTGGCTGGGGACACTGGACGTGCTCAGAGGACGCGGGCGCTGACGAGGTGGCCTCGCCGCTGCTCCACCGGGATCCTGGACCAGACCCTCTGCCTCTCCGCGAGCGCGCCACTCGCCGGTCGCCTGTGACCCGCCCGCGGCCGCCGCAGCCTCCCCGCGGGGACATTCATTCTTGCCGCCTGCCTCTCTTCGGGCTGGGCGGCAGAGGCTGCATTGTAGGGGGGTTTCCCCCCTCTGCCTCTTTTCCCCCCTCTTTTTTCCCCTCTCTTTTTTCTTTTTCTTTTTTTCTTTCTTCTTCTTTTTTTTTTTTTTGTTGTTGTTGCTCTTGCCTATCCTATGTTCGGGAAACCAGACAAAATGGACGTTCGGTGCCACTCGGACGCAGAGGCTGCCCGGGTGTCGAAGAACGCCCACAGGGAGAGCCGGGACGGCAAGGGCGCGGAGGGGAGCCTCCCCGCTGCCTTCCTGAAGGAGCCGCAGGGCGCCTTTTCGGCGTCAGGCCCTGTGGAAGACTGTAACAAAAGTAAATCAAATTCCGCCGCCGACCCGGATTACTGCCGCCGGATCCTGGTCCGAGGTAGGGACGGGGCAGGGCTGCGGGGCGCGTTGTTTGGGGCTGACTCCGGGGCCCGACCCGCGCGCTGCCTTGACCCAGGCTGGCGGGGAGGGGGTGCAGGTGGGACTTCGGAGAAAGTTGCTATCGCCCCCACCCCACCGCCCTGTCTGCCGCGATTGGCCGGACTCTGGGGACTCGCACTCGGGGCGCGCACTCTCCAGGCGTCCCGGCCCCCCAAACCCCGAGGGGCCCCGCCGGCTGGGCGGCTGGGGGAGCCGCGGGGCTGGTCGGGAGGGCCCAGGCTCAAGGCTGCGGCCTCCGACACGGGGAAAGAGCAGGGAACCCCGGAGGATGTGCGCGCGCCCTGCGGGCCGGAGGACCTGCCGGGAGGCTGCTTGTGCGGGGTCCCGGGCCCTGGGGGTCGAGCGCACCCAAGGCGAGCGTGGGTGCCAGGGAGCAGCAGCTGATCGTGAGCTGTCGGCCTGGCCAGTTGGCGCGCTGGGCCCAGGGCCCGGGCGCGCGCTCGCGGCTGGCCGCTGCCGCCGGGAGAAGCCATACTGAGTTGCGGGGCCGTGGATGCCGCCTTGGTGCTCGGCCCCGCTCCGTTCCGCTGTGTGCGCTTGGCTCTGGCCGCAGCAAGGGCGAGGCCGGGCCGCGGCCGGGCACTGCCCCCGCTAGCAGATCGCCGGGGTCTGGAGGCCCGACTCGGTCTCCTCTATTTTCGCTGCCGGGGCTCTGGAGGGACCCCGGGGTGGGAGTGGGGATCACTGGAGCGTGGTCTGGTTCTCACGCACCAAAGGTCGGGCCCGCAGGCCCCGGACTGGTCCATTCTGAGATTCTCAAGCTACAGAGGACCCGCACCAGGCAGCTCCCAGGCCAGAAGGAACATCAGCAGATTTGGAATTGATTTTTCCCTCCTCCCCTGTTCAGAGAGCTCTGCAAAGGCAAAATCTGGTTCCCCTTCCCGTCAGCAGTGTGGAGTTAGCCCACTCGCTTCTCAAACAGTCTTTGCTTCCCAGCTGCACCCTCACCCCCACCCTGACACCTCTGGACTGCAGGCTGCTGGCGACTGTGTCCCCAAAGCCAGCTTCAACCAGGGGGTGGAGGGCGACGGAAGGGTTCTGGAGGCTGACATCTCCCATTCCCCAGATGCCAAGGGGTCCATCAGAGAGATCATCCTGCCCAAGGGCCTGGACCTGGATCGGCCCAAGAGGACACGCACGTCCTTCACCGCGGAGCAGCTCTACCGGTTGGAGATGGAGTTCCAGCGCTGCCAATACGTGGTAGGCCGCGAGAGGACCGAGCTCGCCCGACAGCTCAACCTCTCCGAGACCCAGGTACCAGGTGGCCAGGCTGCACACACTCTGCACCAGCATCTCTTCCCACCACCCCAGCCAGCTCTTTCTCATCAACTAGCTTGGCTCTGGAAAGAGCCTCTCCCAGAGGAGGTGGAGAAGATAGGGAGGGTGGGGAAGAGAGGCCTAAGGCTCTCTCTCCTTCCATAACTCATCTCTATCCCCCTGCATTTCCTAATCTTCCAGGGTCCATGCTCTGCCCACCTTGGCCTAGCCCAGAAGGCCCCAAACCCTGTCCTTTCAGGATTATTTTTGGACCCCAGTATTGAGAATTCCATGTTTGCCTCTACAAGGAACTGATGTTTACCCCTGTTTTGGCCACCCCATTTTGGCCAGGTTTCTGGGCACACCCCTTTTAGGGATTCCAGCCTTACACAACATCCAGGGCCATTCTGCAAGACCAGGGCTAAGGGCCAAAGCCCCCTGCTTCAGTGCTGTGGGTGACAATTAGGGGTTAGAAAGGTGCAAATTCTCAAGATCTGTCTGTGCGTACCAGCCTGCCCTACCCCTTAAGGCTTCCCATGCCCTGAGGGGGTCCCAGACCTAAACACCCACTCTGGGTTCCTAGAAGGCCCTGTCTTCTGTGCCAATGATGTCAGGTATGGATGGGAAGCAGATGTGAGGCCCTGGGAGCTTGCGCTGCCAACTGTACTTAAGGTCTTTTCCCTTACATGAAATCCATAAGATGTTACTGGAGCTGGCCATGTGGGCTCTGGGCCCAGAGGCATTTAGGGTCTGAGAGCTTTGCCTTGGGGAGGCCCTGGGCCTGGCCAGGGCATGGCACTAACTTGGCCCATGTGAGGCAGACTTTCTGAGGGTCTGTCCCTTTCCCTGTGCCAACCATGAAACAGGTGGGGAGAATTTTAGGTGTGATATCTGGGTAGAAAGCTGAGAACTGAGGACAGAACATACTGGATGTTCTTTTTGAGTTTGAATTGGCATAGTAGCTTTTCCCCATTCTCTCTGTTACTACCCATCTTAGTTTACAAAGTCTAGACAGCATAACCTTTCTTTATAGCTACTAAATTTCATTCTGAGCCACCAATTAGGTCTGAAGAGGAGCAGAGGGAGAAGAGGAAGTTGGTGGAGAGAATTTAGTCCACCCCAGTCTCCTGACTTCCTCCCATGATTTTACAGTTCATGATAGAAAGCAGCAGAGTAATAAATTAAGAGTATCACTCAGACCCTCCAATCTGGCTGGCAGTGAGAGGAGGTGGGGAAAGTTCTGTCTATAAAGTCCATCCTGCACAAATTATTCCTTCCACACCCACTATCCCTGCTTGCTGCTAGTTGATGGTCAAGTCTAACAAGAAAGAAGCAGCCTCTTGAAGCCTTCAGCAGGGCTAGTGCTGCAGGAGCTAAAATCAAGCCCGTTGGGCCAGGGACCTGGGTCCAGAAAGGCAGAGCAACACTCCTCCCACTCACCCGTATTTCCCATTCCCACTCCCCACTCCCCACATAGCATCCTCCAGGCTTCACAGTCTCTTCTGCAAATGTGGGCTCTCTAGCCTCGCTGATCCATTGTCGGACTGCGGGTAGTGCGGCCCGTAGTGTAATCCCTTTTGGTCTTCCTTGAGTTAGGGTCGTGATAATTTTTAGTACTTTGTGATTTATAACCTCGGCAGCTTGGACCTGCTTCCAGGATGGGGACTCGTAGCCTAGCGTAGTTGTGTCCCCCTTATGGTGGTCCTGATTAGCTCGGCAACTCCTAGGCGAGGATCTCTCCCTCTGCGGGGTGGGACTGCCCTGGGGCTAGGGCTGGGGTTGGGGAAGGGTCCCGGAGCCCGCACCCTTTGACGCCCGTCTTCCCCTGTCTCTCCCATCCTCCCCGGCGCACGGGCGCGCAGGTGAAGGTCTGGTTCCAGAATCGGCGCACAAAGCAGAAGAAGGACCAGGGCAAGGACTCGGAGCTGCGCTCGGTGGTTTCGGAGACCGCGGCCACGTGCAGCGTGCTGCGGCTGCTGGAGCAGGGCCGCCTACTGTCGCCGCCTGGCCTGCCCGCGCTGCTGCCGCCTTGTGCCACCAGCGCTCTCGGCTCAGCGCTGCGCGGGCCCAGCTTGCCGGCCCTGGGCGCTGGCGCCGCCGCAGGCTCAGCAGCGGCAGCCGCTGCCGCTGCCCCAGGTCCCGCCGGCGCCGCGTCCCCGCACCCGCCGCCCGTGGGTGGCGCCCCGGGTGCCGGGCCGGCTGGGCCAGGGGGACTGCATGCAGGCGCGCCGGCGGCCGGCCACGGCCTCTTCAGCCTGCCGGTGCCCTCACTGCTTGGCTCGGTCGCAAGTCGCCTATCCTCCGCCCCTTTGACAATGGCCGGTTCGTTGGCCGGGAATTTGCAAGAACTCTCCGCGCGATACCTGAGCTCCTCGGCCTTCGAGCCTTACACCAGGACCAACAATAAAGAAGGGGCCGAGAAAAAAGCGCTGGACTGATTTTAAGTATTTCCCTGTATTTATATTTATAGTATCTATTGTGGTGATATTTATGGACTCATGCGCTTTAGGCCCCGAGTCTCCTGCGCTGGAGTCCCAACGCCCAGCCTCCCTCGAGGTCTCTGACAGTTCTCCTTCCCTACCAGACTCTGCTACCAATATATTTCATTTGGGCTATTTTTTTCCCTACCCTTCCTCCGTGTCAACCCTCTGCCCCAACTTCCTTCTGAACGCAGGAGAATCCAAAGAATTGGGGGAAATGCCCGAGTTAACCAACCTGATGTCCCAACCAATGCCTGGCCCTGGAGGGCAAAGACTGGTTATAAATCCAAAGCACAGGACAGCTGCTCTAGATCGGCTGCTGCTGCCACTGATTCCTATGAATATTTGAAAGAGGAAAGTTTCACGCAGACCCCAGGGGCTGAAAAGGCTGGCAGGTTTCATTAGCCCAAAAAGAAGGACGTTCCTTCCTCTCGCCAGAAAAACCAGGGCTTTTGGAAGCCCCTGGGCCCCACTTTGCGGGCCTCTCGGGAGAGCCGGTGCGCGCGCAGCTTGCTGGCTGGACAAATCCTGCGGCGTTGTCTCTTCTTTACACCAACTCCAAGCACAACCATCCCGAGCTCAGCAGACAATAAACCAAACATCAGGGTAGGCAATAGTGGTAATAAAGTTGATCTAACGAGCAAAAAAACCAGAGTAACAGCTACTACGTAAAACAAGATGAAGTGGAACCAGTTTTTAAATATTCAAAAAATGGAGTTTGGAAGGTTTGAGAAAATTCAGGATAAAGAATGAGCCGCAGGGCAATGCAAAATTAAAGTTCTGGGTGTTACGACTTTAAACAGGAATTCAAAAGGGAAAAACAAAAGAAACCCAGCGCCGCTAATGAAAGAAAATTTAAAACCTTTTCTCCGAGGCTGTTCCGGGCGGTGGCCGGCAGCCCCACGCTCCTCCAGGAGAAAGAGCCCACAGGGTCTTCCCGGCGGTGTTGCGGTCGGCGGCGCGTCTCCCAGACGCGTGGCTCCGGGCACAGTGTTGGGTTTGGAAATGAATCGTGACCATTTGATCCTTTCCCCGACTCCCGGATTCACAGAACCGTTCCAGCACGCAGGAAACGCCCGGATTTCAGGGCAATTCTCGGCGGACTGGAAGGTAGGGACGCAGCTGGGGACAGCAGGACGACCCAGCCTCCTCTGCCGGCCGTCTCGGTGTCCAGATCAGCGCCCTGCGTGGATAGGAAAGGCGCACCTCTGCAACCCTCCTCCAAAGCAAACCCCAGGGTTTCTTTTCCATGGGCCCAAGTCGGTAACCCCGCACCGCCACGCAATCACGGCCTCAGCCCTCACCGGCGCAGCGACCACCGTCGTCCCCGCAGCCACCGCCACCCGCAATTTAACCAAAACCACAGACCCAGACGGCGAGGTGCCGCAGTGTCTAGAATGTATTCTCCCACCTGAAGCGAGCGCAGAGCATTTTTAAAATAGTAATTTTATTGTAAATTATTTACGTCAAAAGCTCCTTTCCTTTTCCTTTTTTTTTTTTTTAAGGAAATAGTGAAGAAAATAATGAACGATTCAAACGGGGGTAGGTGTCACTGAATCCTGGCTACTAACTTTGTTCTGAATGTTTTGGATATTTGGATGTTTTGTATTTATGTGGTGAGAGTGAAATATATATATCTATGATGATAAATGAGTGTATTTTTGTCTTATATTTGAAGGATAAAAAAACAAAAACAAAAGAAGAAAAAGAAGAACCAAGCAAATGATGAATGTGGGCGCAGGGACTCCTGGGGCTAGAGGGTAGCAGCCCCGGCAGTGCCGGGCCTTGCAGCTGGTATCCTGAGCGCCTGGGGTGAGGTTTGGGGAGTATTTCGCGCGCGCGAGAGAGGCCTGACTCCAATGTAGGTTCCTCTTCTCTGAGTTACCTCACTCGCCGACTCTTGTCTCGTGGGTGTCAGACCTTCAGGTTCCTGCCCCTAGATCTCCCACTTCGTTTCTTGGTTTATTTAGGAACTCGTCTCTACACACTCTAAAGTTCCTGCCTCCTAACGCTCCTAGTTTCTAGACTTTTCCAGGTGCATCTCAATATCAGCAGTCTTTTGGATTTGGGTAATCACAGCGCAAGATTTTCCTTCCTTTCGATTTAGAACAAGTTTCTCCGCCGACAGAGAGAAACTTTGAGGAAGCAAGAGAATGACATAGATACTAATTCCTGTAGAACTTCCCTGCACAGCCCCCCAGTACCTCTGCGGTGGTGATGGATGTATTCGATGCAAACAGAAACTGGGGGAGCTAGGAGGGCTGGCGAGGATGCTCCAGGACATACCCTCTGAAAGCGTGCGGCCCGGGCACAGCTGCACCCCAGGCCCAGTGGCCCAGCCGCTCCTTTTCGTAGTGCGCACACACCTGGGGGATGCAGGGACCCACAGTTCCCTTGAGGCCACACAGCCCGGCCCCTTGATCCTGTCTGAGTGTGTTGTGCCTGAATCACAAGTTTGAGGCTTCTGAAATGAGGCGGCGGCGGCAGGACTGGACAGCGGAGTTTCCGAGCTGAGGGTGGGTTGCTGCGCTACGGGGTTTAGGACCTTCGCCAAGAGCTTGGCAGTTTGCTGGAGGCAACTACAGCCCCCAGACGGTCCACTTTTGTTTCTCAAAGTCACTACACATCCCTTAGCTACACCACCTCCGGGCTCTTCCCCTCCCTGTCCTTGTTCCCTTCTTTCTTTTGCTGGAAGCTGCTTACCCTCCTCTTCCCCTTTCTTCTTCGTTTCTCTCTCAAAGACCCTCTGAAAGTCTCTGCCCTGCAGCTCTCCAGCTTGGCCCCTTGTCTCTCCCCTCTTTCATCGCTTTTTCCCAGACTGTCTCTGTCTCTGCTTCTCTCTCATTCCCCCTACCTGTACCCTCTCCCTCCCCCTTCCTTTCTGTCTTTTCTGTCTATCTAGAGACTTCCATACTCTCTCTCTCTCTCTCCCCCTCTGTGTATTTTGGATTCCTCAGTCCTGGTGGCCCCAAGGTCTACGTAGGTGGCTCTGGCTGTGGTTTCACAGCTGCTGGCTGGGGCAGCAAGGGGGAGAAGGGAGTGAGAAGGTGGCATAATTTTATGGAACAAAACACAAAATTCCAGCTCCAAGGTGCCCAACAAGCTCAGCGCCCCTCCCCCAGAAGCCTCAGCCTGGGGAGTCACCAGGCAGATCTCTTAACAGCATCCCTTTTTTTCCTTTTTGATTTACTTTCCCCAAAAGGGGAAAGAGCCAGTTACCCCAGTCTCCTCTCTGCTCTTCCCTCCCTTTCCTCACTGGCTTTGGGTAAAGAGCTGCTGAGCTCTTCGGCCGCCACTCAGGCAAAGCAATTGTTCTTAAAGAGACTCTTCTGCATAGAACAAAGATCACAATCTTAATTAAAAAAACATTTATAGACAATCCATTTAATTTTACTGCCTGTCTAGTTTCCCCTCCTTCTCCAAGGGCCTGGAGCAAGCTGCCTTGGTCCCTGGAGGCCTCTGATGAGGCCTCTGGCCTCTAACTGGTCACTGGTGGGCCAAGGAGGAGGCAGGTGGCCTCTGTGACAAACGCTGGCCTTGCTTGGGAGAAGGTGGAAGGGGCTCCTGAGGTCAAGGAAAACAGCTGGGGTGGGGTGTTGGGTGGGGGAGAGCTGAAAGGAATCTCATGCTCAGGCCTGCACAAAGCAACATCCAAGTTAGCTCAGAGAAGACAAAAAAAGAAAGAAAACCTCTCACCAAAGTCCTCGGAGTTTGGTGGTCAAGTGTCAGGAAGATGTGGGAAGTGACTTGGGCAGCTGAACTGGGACACACACACTCATACCAACACTTGCATTTCACCTGGCCCTGAGCCAAAGTGTATTCATAATTCATAATACATAGCATTTCACAGCCCTTTATAGTTTATAAGTAGCCTTTCACACACACCATTCCTATTACACTCCTCACTTCAGTGGTCCAGCTCATTTTAGATGGCCACCTACAAGCTTGGTGCCATCAATGACTTGCTGAAGGCTATATAGCTAGTCAGAGCCACAGGACTATAAGCTCCCCTCAGGGCCAGGGCCCTCTTCTTTCTGCTTCTTTCTCCTTCTCCGCCCTCCCTCCTTCCCTTCCTCCCTTCCTCCCTTCCTTCCTTCTTTCCTACCACAAATTGTCTGGCTCATGGTGCCTGAACTCTTAAGCCCCTTTGCATCCACATCTGCCAACTTCAATTTCCAGCCCTCTTTCTCCTCCAGCTGCTGAGGGTTTACTTGGTGACTTCATCAAGAAGTCTGAATTTCTTCCTGTTTTCTTTCCTTCCGGTTCCCAACTCCTTCCTCCTCCATAGGACATCTTTAAACCTCTCACCCTCTTTACCTTACACTTCCTTAATTTAAAAAACTCGAGGTATAACATTCATTTCAGTTCCAACAGAATGGAAAGCTTCTGTTAGAGAAACATCAGAGCCATGGAAGGAGCACGGCCATCATTCCAGAGAAACTGGCATAGAATGGCCATGGAAGCTGGAAATTACTTCCGTATTCTCTGATTTACAGTTGATCTGAAACTTATTTTCTATCTAGAAAGTAAACATCTATATGGTAAAGTACACCAAGCTTAAATATACAGCTGATGAATTTTTGCACACACACACACTTCTTGAATTGTCCCAGTGAAACTCTTCTCTCCTTAGGCCACATGATGACACGATGTTTTTCTCCTGTTTGAAAAGAAGTGGTGTCATACTGGTGTGCTGTAGTTGCACAGATAACCTTTCCAAGAAATCTTTTTAAGGCTTCTTGAAGGAATTAGAAATCAAGCATTTCTTCCAAACCCCCTGCAGTCCTGAGTTCAAGTGACTTAAGTTAAGCATCAGTATCAAAACTTAAAATCCAAGTCTGGGCTTCTCAAGATACAACTGAAGACCACTTGCTTCAGAATCACTGGGGATTGACTGAAATGCAGATTGTTAAACCTCAGCCCCATCTGAGGAATCAGAAACTCTGAGGGTGGTGCTCAGGAATGTGCATTATTAACAAGTTTCCCAAGTGATTCTTATGCACACTAACATTTGAGAACTACTCTGCTAAATGGCAAACTCTTCAAACACTGCAACCTCAAGCATCTGGCCCAGAGCCTGCTGTTTGGTGGGAACACAATGTTTGTTAAACAAATTAATCCACATTTTCTGACACAGTTTAGAGTTTCACATCATGCCGTTGTAATTCAACACCACTTCTACAATGGGAAATCTTTACATTTTGGGGTCTTTTTACATGAATAGGTTTCATTTTGATGAAGCAGGAGAGGAAAGATGGATAGATTTTGGTGGTTTCTCAGGTGTCAGGGAAGGTCTTTTATAAATCCAACTGGGACCACTTTGCTGGGCAGGCTGCTCCCCTTCAGACCTGGGAGTTTGGGAAGGGCAGGAGAAGAGGCCTCCAGATTTGTTGAAAGCCCTCACCTTTCTCTGTTAGAACTGAAAGTTTCTGTTGGAGAGACATCAGAGCCATGGAAGGAAGCATGGCCACCATTCCAGAGAAACTGGCATGGAATGTTCATGGATGCTGAAGATTACTTCCACATTCTCTGATTTATTGTTGATAGGAAACTTGTTTTCTGTCTGGAAGCACATTTACTTATCCCCTTATCCTGAAAAATAGAAAATAAATGCAAACTTTATGTGGCAATGTATCCATTCTTAGAAATAACAAGAGCACACCCACATTCCTGAGTCTCACAAGGCCCAGGACAGTGGTTTGCTGCACTAAGAAAAAGTGATTCATCTCAGTGGCTACTTGTTACAGGTTCTATAGTCAGAGTGACTTTGTCAAATCCTAGTCACCACTTAATAGCTGCATAATTTGGACAAATTACTCAGTGGGCTGCTGTACACACCTGCTTCCATATATGTCAAATGAAGATAATAATAGCAGCTCCCTCACAGAATTTTCATGATTAGCTAATTAGGTAAAGCATGAAAAGCATCTGGCACACCTAGTATAAACATTCAAACAGTAGCTGTTTATTATAAGACTGTAACTGTGGTAGCTGATGATCTGAGACTCTCTTTGGCCTCAGTTTCCCTATTTATAGAGTAAGGGGGTTGGTCTAGAGTCCTTTGCTGAGGAAGGACTTGGCATCATGGTTGAATTCAGTCTTTGGAATTTATTCTCTCTGCCTTTATTCTGGACACCACAGCCATCAGTAAGCAGAGCATTTTTAGCCTAAAATGATGCATTATTATTTTGAAGGCTTTGTAGATAGCCAGCTGTCAGTCTCCTTTGGGAATTGCCTCAGTTGAAGATAGCCACCTCACCCCAGTTCATGCCTCGTGCTTGCAATAACTGAGAGACATGGGGATAAACCTGGCCCTTGCACCCCAACTTTGGATAGTTTTGAAGGGCCATTCCATCTTC
Organism: Manis pentadactyla; assembly: GCF_030020395.1. Lineage (NCBI taxonomy): Eukaryota > Metazoa > Chordata > Mammalia > Pholidota > Manidae > Manis > Manis pentadactyla. The sequence continues at coordinate 127,522,075 of NC_080026.1, read as the reverse complement.
CAAACTCCCTGAATTGTTGCTTGAGGTGCTGCTGAGACTCCAGGGAGCTTGACTTCTCCTCCTGCCCCGTGCTGTTTCCTTCCTTTCCCTTCCACTCTTGTTGAACTTGGAGCACTCCATAATAAACCTCCTGCATGCTCATCTCCCTGATTTTCAGGGAATTCGTCTTGGATCAAATGTTATGGGAAAGAGCGTGCTGAAAGATGGAAATGGAGAGGAAGGACTGTGGAGCTACAGCATAGGATGACTGAGGACAGTGGTGGATGAAGAGGTAGGAATGCAGGCAGGACCTGGTATGCCGTGTTAATGACACTTGGACTTACCAAGCTGATGGGAAGCCACTGAAAGGTTCTCCCAAGGAGATGATGGAATCTTTGAAGATCTGCATTGTGAAAGATCTTTCTGGCAGTTTGGGGAGAATCCCAGGGAAGGTAATAATGAGAACAAGAGCTCAAGGATTTTGAGGCAGACATCAGTTGGTGAGTTCATTCCAATAGGGACAAGATAGTATGACAGGTGTGTGTGTGTGTGTGTGTGTGTGTGTGTGTGTGTGTGTGTGTGTGTGTGTGTCTGTGTGGAGGGGAGGGGCGGGGCGAGATGGGTGGGTGTCAGTTGACACTTAAGCAGCAGAAAAGAAGAGAGGATGGGTTCATGGCATTTTCTGAGATAAAATCAACAGACCTTAGTAATCAACTGGAGGTGACAGGTGGTGGCACTAATTTTCAGATCGGGTCCAAGTGGAACCTTGAAACCATGTTCCTTGAGCCAGACAGGGAAAAGGGTTGGGGCTGAACTGGCTCCAAGGGTGGGGCGGCAGCGGTGAGCACCGCGGAGGCCTTGGACGGAGGCAGGAAGGCCCCCGCCAGGAGCCCACGGAGCATGCGCCTCCGCGGGAGCCGGCAGGTGCTCGCGGCCCCTCTCCGCGCGCGCGGAGCCTGCGGCCGTCAGAGGCTGCTGCGCTCCCTGGACGACTGGGCTTCGCGTGCCCAGCGCTAGAACCCCGCGCCTCACGCCGTTCGCCCCAGCCACGCCCGCCCGGGACGCAGTCGCGTGAGGCGGAAAACCGGCAACCGGCTTCTACCTAAGGTGAGCCCGCACAGCCGTGGCGCCCGTGGCCCGGCACGAGCGAGGTAAGCGCTGGAAATGCCTTCCTCGAAGGGCGGGCTCTGGAGGGGTCAGCAGTGACCCAGGTGTATGGGGCAGCGGGCACCGACAGGGGCGGCCACGACCCCGGGAGCCCCCTTCCCGCACCCCAGCCTGCCCTGCCGGGGTTCTCATGCCAGCTGCTCGGCTGGCCAGAAAGGACAGAGAGGTGGGCCAGAGGCTGCCTGTCCATCCTCCAGGCCAGAGCTCTGGGCTCTGGAAAACAGCACCGGCTGGGGCCACCTCTTGGACGGAGAGAACAGGGATGTGAGGGATGTGAGTGCCCAGGTTTTAGTTTTGTTTTCCTTTCTTCTCATCTGTTAGATATGACTGCCCTTTGTTAGCTAGGCAGCCAATAAGTTATCCAGTTTATTTCACCAAGGGTGAGACTTAGTCCATTCCAGGCAAGAGCTAAATGCTAGTTTAAGTTTCTGTCCCAGGTGCCAGCTGATGCTCTGGAGAGCAGGCACAGGGGACTGAGAGGGCCCTATTGTCTGGGATGGGCAGAGAGCCTTAGAGAAGGAATGTAGGATTGTGAGATGATCAGGAAGGTATTTCAGGCCTTAGCGAGGGCATCCCAGGGAGGAGTGGGAGGCGAGAGGGAAAAATAAATGGAGTGAAAGAAAGTAGGGGTACACAATGAGCAGCCGTGAAAGATGAGGCTGGAGAAGTAGCCAGAACAAGAAAGGTCTTGAATACCAAGCTGAAAGTCATTATTCTGTAGGCAAAGAGGAAGTTTGGGGTGAGTCGGTGATGGGAGGAAAACTGAGTTACTGCATCAGAGAGCTGCAGACAGGGTAAAAGGTTAGTGGGTAAAAGGTTAGTGAACCTTGAGGTTAGGGGGTTGAGGTCTGAAATTAGGTTCTAGGTAGGGAGAATGGGAGGTGGGTAAGTGATGGAGGCTAGGGGGAAGTTAGCACATGGACGCCAGCACTCCTTTGTAAACAGAAGCAGTATTTCACTTTAAGGTTCTCTTTCAGAGCTTCCTATCCCTATTCAGAGACAATGAACTTCTCTGTTCAGAGGCAAATGGGAGGATGGCAAATTAGTTGCTGCTCTGGGGCTAAATTGGATTGACTGGTGGTGGCAGCCAGGGGTACTAAGTTGAAAAGATTCTGAGACCTCATCCAAGCTCAGTGGAAAAGTGTACTGATGATCAGTGATATCTGTCATAGTCATAGGAGAGGTTTTCTGAGACAAATATAAGTGACTTTGTGGCCACTACTCTAGGTTCTGAGTAAGAAATGGTCCAGTTTTGTCTCAGCAGGTTTTCTTAGCCTGGAAAGATCGTGGCAGAGCAGGGAGCTGTTTCAAGGACTTCAGGGAAGGTTTGGACAATAGGCCTCCAGTCATCACATATATTCCCACAATATGGCCACACCAAGAAGACTTGGACTTTAGATTCTATCTCTGCTTTTTATTAGCCATGTAAGCTTAGATTACTCAACCCCTTTCAAATATCAGGATACTCATCTGTAAACACAAATATTACTTTTTCAATAGACGCAAACTGCTCAACTATGAATTCAACACATGTTGATTATCTCCTTACTTTCCATTTTGAACTGAATCTTGTCTTTAGCCCGTAATATCAACTTCTGAGTAAGTTTCATCTGGGCAGAATTATAGAACTGCGATTTTTTGGGACAATTCACTGACATATTGGATGTGGAGTACATGACAGGATAAGAAAGGGGAACCTGCCTTGTAAATTGGTAGAGTGAAGGAGACACATTTTCAACAGTTTGGTGTCTCCACAGCATTTTAAAAATACATTTAAAGAAACACACACACTTACTCATAGATTTTGTGAAGGTCCTTTTTTTCCTCGACATAACTAGGTTCATAGTATACATATTGTTTTGTGACTTCTTTAACAGTGTATCTTGGAGTGTATCTGTTATGTCACTACTCTTAGGTCTCCTATTTCGTAAGACTGTATATAGTTCATAGTATGGATGTATCATAACTTATTTAACCATTTGCTTATTGATGGAAATTTGTATTCTTCCTCCTTTTTTTTTTGACTTTACAAACACATTTCCAAGAACATTCCTGTGCCTTTGCACATCTATACTGATATTCCTAAAAGTGGAACTACTGGGTTAAGCAGTAGTTATATTTTAAATTGTTATAAATTCCCCAAAGTTACTGCAAAAACACAGTTTTTTCTTCTCTTTCCTGGATTGATTAACCTTTAAAATTAAATATTTATTGTCAAAGCAAGAAAAGGTACATTTTGAAGGCTTATTTCATGGAACAGCAGTCCCCAGCCCTCATTCCCAAGCAGTAAGCCCCCTATTCTTTTGAATGTTTTCCTTTACTTCTTAATTCCTCCCACTTATCTTTACACACTCGAAGCTCCTCTCCTCCAATACTCTGTTAAACTTAACATTATTGTTATTCTGTGTCTTCCTCTTTGATGATTTATGCCCTTGTTTTAATAGAGCACTTACGGGAGACATGGTACCTGGAGGTTTTTCTTTCTTTCCGTTTTTTTTTTTTTAAGAGTTTGCATGTCTGAAAGTACTTCTGTTCTACCCATATACTTACATGATTATTTACCTGAATATAGAATTCTAGTTTGGGAGTGCTTTTTCCTCAGAATTTTGAAGATACTGCTTTATTGTCATCTAGCCTCCAGTATTGCAGTTAAATCCAATGCTCTTCTGATTTGTGATCCTTCGTATGTGACTGTTATTTTTTCTGGAAGTTTTTAGGATCTTTTCTTTGTCCTGCTATTCTGAAATTTCACAAAAATGCACTTGGGATAGGTCTTTTTATATCCATTGTGATGGTACTCAGTGGGCCTTTTCAGTTTGAAACTCATTCCTTATTGGGAAGTTATCCTGAATTATGTCTTTGATAATTTCTTTCCCTCTTTTTCCTGGAATTCTTACTATCTGTATATCAGATCTCCTTGGCTGATCTAATTTTTTTTAAATCCTTCCTTTCCTATTCAATTACTTGGTGTCTTAGGTGAATTAATATGTTACAAAGCATTTAAGAAAGTGTCCAGCCAACTTTATCTTCTAATATACCACTAAGACTTTCATTTTGGCTATTAGATTTTTAATATCTAAGAGCTGTGTTTAATTTTCTAAATCTGTGCTGTCCAGTATGGTATCCACTATTAACATGTGGCTGTTTAAATTAAAATTAAATGTAACTAAAAGTCAGTTCCTTAGCTACATTAGCTGCATTTCAAGTGCTCAGTGGTCAGATGTAGCCAAAGGCTATCATATTGGACAATACAGATCGAGAAATTTCCTTCATCACAGAATGTTCTATTGGACAGCGTTGCTCTAAATGCTTATATAATATCTTTTAATTATTTAAGAATAGACTGTCTTTTCTTATCTCTCTGAGGATAATAATGATAACTTGAAATTTTTTCTAAACTCTTTTATTCTGTTAGATTGTTAATATTTCAGAAAAACCTGAATAAAAGCTTTCTGTGCATAGCTGGGGCTTGTTGACTATCAAGATTTACCACTGGTAAGGATGTTTTGTTAGGGACCCCTGAGTATCAGTATAGTTAGGTCCTTTCTTTTATGTCAGATTCTTCACAGAAAAGTTTTCTTCTTCTAACTAAGGGGTATGGGCTGATATTTTTGGTGGTAAATTATGGAAGGAGGGGTAGGAGTCTCACTGGCAAGTATGTAGACTTTCACTTATTCTTTTTTGCCTTTAGTTGTGTCTTGTGTCTTCCAATTCAGAGTCCTTCTGGTTCACTATATCCAGAAGACAAAAGGAAAACCCTCTAGCTTTCTGTTGAGGTGGCAGAAGGGTGGTCTTCTATCAGGGCTGGGGATGGAGTTGACCTAGGAACCCAACTGCTTCTTTTCTATATTGATCTTGCATTCTGTAACTCTGATCAACTTATTTATTAGTTCCAATAGTGTTTGTGTATTGGAGAGTCATTTATTAGTTTTTCAAGATGAGTTTTGGCACTTCATGAAGAACAGAATAGTTGGGATTTACCAAAGAATGAAATGAGCTTACTTTCCCTCCCTCCCTAGAATGTAGAAATGCTATTTTCAAATGGAGCAAAAACTACTGAAGTTTAATGTGAAATGCTCCATTTTCTAGTTATTTAATGAAAGCTGCTGACCTAGCTTCCCTAAGACCATGGAAACCTAGGCTAGAGACAAGTAGCTCATAGCTCTGTGGTTATAATATTGTGACTGTGATCTAGGAGCCAGGGTCTTCTTAGATCAGCAAGCTGTTTCTCAGAGGAAAATGTTGCATGACTAAGGGAAATTCTCCCTGCAGGGTGAGAAGCGGCAGCACAGAACTCAGTGAAAATGGGACAATAGTAGGTTTTAAAATATACCTTCTAAATCTCTGAGGAGAGGGTATTTATTTCTTGTTCCAATTATTTCCACTCCAGTGTAGGCCACCGTTGTCTCAGTGTCTAGATCACTGTGAAAGTCTCATTTATCTCTAGTTTTTCTCCCCTTGGACCTATTCTCCATATTTCAGCCACAGAGCTATTTCTCAAATGTAGATGTAGTCCAAGTTATGCTGCTGCCTAAAGTCTCCAGTGATATCCCATTGACTCTAGGATCAAACTCAATTTCCTTAGCATTGCTTACAAGGCTTTTCATGAACAGACTTTGTCTTATCTTATTGTGTATACTTTATGGTTCAATCTTCATGGATGTTAAAATAATTTTCAGATTATCCACAAACTGCTCCTTGTGTCTGGAGTGTGTTTTGCTGTTAACTCACTTTTTCCCAGTTTTCACCCACATTCTGTTCTTTGAACAATGTATAAGTAAATGAGGAGAAATAGAAGAATTCAATGAGGAAAGCAAAGCGTAGCCATTTTAAAGATGCAGAATTTGAGGATTGTAAGTTAAACATTTTTTCTCCTGAACCCTGAAGTACCACTCTGAATATTATATTTAACTATTGAGTTTTGCTCCATTGTCAAATGTGCTATACCCTCCAGCTTTCTTCCTGAGTTGGGGTCCTTTTCTTTCATTGCCTGAAGTCTATTAACCCTGGTTGGAGCCAGGACCTTAAGTGCAACATTTGAAGCTTTAGCAGTTCTTTTAAGTCAGTACTCTGATGGTGCATGTGGAACAGTAATCAGACATGAAGAATAAGGTAGAGATACGTTGGGATGCAGGGAGATGCTGAATGGCCCTAACCTCATAGGCCATTTATGTCAGCATTGGAGGTTATGGAGCGCTGATCACTCACTACTCCTGCTTAAATCAACTGAAAACAAGGTGCCAAAGAGGATCCCAAATTTAAATGGCAGCAAGTGACTCTCGAAGTTGTCTCCTTTTTCCCACCTGGAATTAAATTGATCCATCCAGGTGCCAGCAGAGAAAGTAGAAGAAGTGGAGAGGGATGGTATCCTCACATTTTAAGGTGCCCACATAGTGATCCCATGACTATTAATGTTCACCACTTGGATTCGCTTCTAACTTTTCTCTCGAGTTGTGAGAGTTAAAGATCACCATTCCCAGCCCTTTTGCCTGAACGATTGGCTGAGCTGCATTTTAAAAAATATGTATTACCATTAGCACACATAATATAGGGGGTTGGGGACATGGGGAAGGCAGTATATACAAGAGAAGACTTGTAATGATTCTATAGCATCTTACTACGCTGATGGACAGTGACTGTAATGGGGTTTGTGGGGGGGACTTGATAATGGGGGGAGTCTAGTAACCATAATGTTGTTCAAGTAATTGTATATTAAGGATATCAAAATGAAAAAAATGTACTAAAGTGCCTTAATTATTATTCTTAGATTTAACAATATATAGAAAGATTGAGAGTTCTGACTGTTCTTTTGAATTTGTCTTAACTGGATTGTTATTCCTAGGTTTGGTATGTAGTAGGCACTTTAACATTTTGTTGACTTACTTAAGTCACAAAGTTAGTTCATTAAGGCCGAGTATTTGAGTCCCTTTGATTTCATAAGTCATCTCACAAAAATAAACCTTTTATAAAACATTTTCTTATATGTTTTATCACTCTTACTTTCTCTACGTACTTCATTATCCATTTGCCCTCTCCTGAACCATTTGAAACTGTGTTGCACAAATCATAACACTTACTCACCATATACTTCAGAATGTCCTCAGGACATTCTCCTACACAACTACAATACAATTAGCACATCTAAGAAAATTAATAATAATTTTGTAATATTACTTAATACCCACTATGTATTAAATTTCCCCAATTGTCCCAGTAATGTCTTAGAATTTTTTTATTTTTTAATCCAGGTCAAATCTGGGTTCATGCATTATATTTGGTTATTATATCACTTTTGCTACTTTTAATCTAAAGCAGTGTCTGATTTCTTTCCCCACCCCTCCACCCCATGATGTTGGTTGGAAGTCCAGGCCAACTGCCTTGTTGAATGAAATGCATTGTGGATTTGTTTATTTCCTTATGCTTTCATTTAACTTGTTTTTCTCTCCTCCATATTTTCTGTGAACTAGAGATTAGACCTGTTTAACTAGAATACTTCATAGGTGATGTTCAGTTGCAATTGTCTTTTCATGATGTCTGAGGAGGAGAATGGTTCAATTTTATAATCATCACACATCTATTGAATTCCTAGTAGGTAGCATTTGTTTTCTTCTTACAGCTGCATAATATTCCATTGTGTATATGTACCACATCTTCTTTATCCATTCATCTACTGATGGACACTTAGGTTGCTTCCATTTCTTGGCTATTGTAAATAATGCTGCAATAAACATAGGGGTGCATATGTCTTTTTCAAACTGGGCTCCTGCATTCTTAGGGTGAATTTCTAGGAGTGGAATTCCTGGGTCAAATGGTATTTCTATTTTTAGTTTTTTGAGGAACCTCCATACTGCTTTCCACAATGGTTGAACTAATTTACATTCCCACCAACTGTGTAGGAGAGTTCCCCTTTCTCCACATCCTCACCAACATTTGTTGTTGCTTGTCTTTTGGATGTTGGCCATCCTAACTGGTGTGAGGTGATATCTCATTGTGGTTTTAATTTTCATTTCTCTGATGACTGGCGATGTGGAGCATCTTTTCATATGTCTGTTGGCCATCTGAATTTCTTCTTTGGAGAACTATCTGTTCAGCTACTCTGCCCATTACTTTTTTTTTTTTTTTTTTGGTTTCACATATTTTTATATATTTATCTATTTTTTATTTTTATTTTTTGAGAAACATTATGTTTACTAGGCTCTCCCCTACCCCAAGTCCCCCCCACAAACGCCATTACAGTCACTGTCCATCAGCATAGTAAGATGTAGAATCACTACTTGTCTTCTCTGTGTTGCACAGCCCTCCCCTGTCCCCCAACCCCCACATTATACATGCTAATCATAATTCCCCCTTTCTTCTTCCCCACCCTTATCCCTTCCTACCCTCCCATTCTCCCCAGTCTCTTTCCCTTTGGTAACTTTTAGTCCATTCTTGGGTTCTGTGATTCTGCTGCTGATTTGTTCCTTCAGTTTTTCTTTTGTTCTTATACTCCACAGATGAGTGAAATCATTTGGTATTTGTCTTTTTCCACTTGGCTTATTTCACTGAGCATAATACCCTGTAGAACCATCCATGTAGTTACAAATGGTAGGATTTGTTTTCTTCTTATGGCTGAATAATATTCCATTGTGTATATGTACCACATCTTCTTTATCCATTCATCTACTAATGGACACTTAGGTTGCTTCCATTTCTTGGCTATTGTAAATAGTGCTGCGATAAACATAGGGGTGCATCTGTCTTTTTCAAACTTGAGTGCTGCATTCTTAGGGTAAATTCCTAGAAGTGGAATTCCTGGGTCAAATGGTAAGTCTATTTTGAGCATTTTGAGGAACCTCCATATTGCTTTCCACAGTGGTTGAACTAATTTACATTCCCACCAGCAGTGTAGGAGGGTTCCCCTTTCTCTGCAACCTCGCCAACATTTGTTGTTGTTTGTCTTTTGGATGGTGGCCATCCTTACTGGTGTGAGGTGATATCTCATTGTGGTTTTAATTTGCATTTCTCTGATAATTAGTGATGTGGAGCATCTTTTCATGTGTCTGTTGGCCATCTGGATTTCTTCTTTGGAGAACTGTCTGTTCAGCTTCTCTGCCCATTTCTTAATTGGATTATTTGCTTTTGGTTTGTTGAGGTACGTGAGCTCTTTTTATATTTTGGATGTCAATCCTTTATCGGATATGTCATTTATGAATATATTCTCCCATACTGTAGGGTGTCTTTTTGTTCTACTGATGGTGTCCTTTGCTGTACAGAAGCTTTTTAGTTTGATATAGTTCCACTTGCTCATTTTTGCTTTTGTTTCCCTTGCCCAGGGAGATATGTTCATGAAGAAGTTACTCATGTTTATGTCCATGAGATTTTTGCCTATGTTTATAAGCCATTTTCATGTGAGGACATTTCACATATGAGGACTGAGGAACAGAGATATTAAATGGTTTGTCCAAGATTATATAGCTAGTAAATGGTAAAATCAGAGTCAAATTCAAGCAAACCTTAGAGATTATACTCTCAGCCTTCTATATATTAAATTGCCTATAGAGCCACTGAGAGGGTTAAATGAAATAACATATTCACTTGATCAGTGCTAGGTATAAGCCAAGAGCTTGATAAAGTGAGCTGCCATTGTTATTTCACTTACAAAATCCTTAGTGAAATGCTTAGAAACGTGGTAGATTGTTAAAAGTTTGTGAACTGTGGCACAAATCACAATGTAAGTGTTGTTTTCTGGAATATTAATGTGACAGTGTTGAGTAGGGTAGGATATGGGCACAACAAGATGTTTGGAGACTTGGAAGAGTCCAGTCGAGTATGAGGCTGGAGAAGGGAATTTTAAGAGAGCATTGAGAGTTGAATAACAACATTTATGCAACACCTGAAGTACACAGGTATGTGCTAGTAATGGGAAGGAAAGAAAGCTAACTCGTGACAGGTGCCATTATCTTTTCTTAGTTGCCCTTTATTGAGCATCCTCTATGGGCAGATGCTGGTCTATGATTATTTCTCATTCTCAAAGCAATAATGCAAGGTAGGTGTTATGGGTGCCATTTTTCTGGATGAGGCTCTAAGGTAGGAGACTTTTGCATGGAAAGGAGAGAAAGAGAAAGAGAGAGAAAGGTGGAAATCTCCAGGGTTTAATCTCAAACATGTCTGACTCCAGAGCCCATACTGGTCTAGGAATATCAGTTTGAACTTTAGGAATTCCATGAATTTAAAAAAATTGCAGGCACAGTTTTGTGAGGAGATAATCATTTAGCAGATTTTTAAAGGAATCTATGACCCCCAAATAGAACAATTGTCTTAGGCTGTTAGAGTTAGAAGGATCCTTAGAAATTAAAGTCTCATTGCCCTCCTTTCAGAGTAAACTGGGCAAACTGAAGCACAGGAAGGGGAAAGGATTTATTACAGATTGACTGTAGTGTCAGAGCCAGTGCTACTACTCTGTCTCCTTGTCCCCCAGGCCACTGCATCTCCTTTTTTGGTACCAGACATGAAGACAGCAGATGCCTTGAGCAGCTTGCAAGAACTGTAGTGCACTGGACCAGATCTCCTTTTAGACTGTCTGGGCAAGGAGTCAGTTAGGCACCTCTGGAGTGAGGTGTGTTAACTCTTCAAGGACCACTTCCTAAATTGCTATTTGGTAAATTGCCGCTTTACAGGATGCCATTAGTGACTGCTCTAAAGCGAGCTCTGGAGTACAGAAGAGCAACCCACCTATCCCAGAGCCTGATTCTTTCCTAGGGTATACTTTCCTCCCCAGGTAGAGGATGCCCTGCTTGGGCTGTGGCAAACCCAGCCTCCTTTGAGGAGGCTGAAGTAGAAAGGAGAAAGGACAAGCTGTTTGCTGCACCAGCAGAAACTTTTCTGCATGTAGGTGTAGCTTTAGCATAAAGAAGTGAAATTGTTAAGGGGAATAGGGACATTACAATTAGCACACATAATGTAGGGGGGGCACGGGGAAGGCAGTATAGCCCAGAGAAGACAAGTAGTGACTCTACAGCATCTTACTACGCTGATGGAGAGTGACTGTAATGGGGTATGTAATGGGGACTTGATAATGGGGGGAAATCTAGTAACCACAATGTTTCTCATGTAGTTGAATATTAATGATGACTAAATAAATAAATAAATTAGAAGTGAAATTGGTATTCATATGCCCTCTGTGTTCAATCTTTCTGTGAAGGTTTGTATGTAGCCCCACCTTCTTCTGAGCCTGAAATCATAGCCAATTTTCCCCCTTTCCTCACTGCACTTTTAAAGCTCATTTTATTTTACCCACTATCTAGCTCAGCACCTGGCACTTGGAAAGTTTTAACCAGTATTTATTGACTAAATAAAGGAATAAGGTTCTTCTTGGATTTGAATCTTGAGTCCACCACTTATAAGCAGTGTTATTCTAACAAGTAAATAACCTCTCTGAGCAATAACACCTATGGCTTCCTGGTAAAGTGGAAAATAGAAGGAAGTCTCGATGATGTCAAGCAGGTCCTCCTGGGGCTGGGGGGCAAGGCACAGCAGGAACTGACCCTCCTGGGGAATGTGGAGGCAGACCGGCACCATTGCTCCAGCACGCACCAGAGGTTGGTCAGAGTCCTGGAGACCCAGTCTGGATTCAAACCCTCAATGTTGCTTTTGTGAACATCAGGCTCATTCCTCATTCCTGGCCTGCCTCAGTAACACCAGGGAACTTTGACATTTTCTTCTCCTTTGATATGATGGCCCTTCAGCTTTTCCCTCTCCAGGGAAAAACCAAATTGATACCAGCATCATTCAGGATGGGTAGTATTTGGATGAGATTCCTGCCCAAAGAGAGTTGTGGATGAAAGGTTTAGGGTTTCTTAAGGAAAGGCCCCATCTCTCCAGATAAGTTTCTGTTACTTAGCTTTGTCCAGAGAATGAATTTTGTTTCTAGATAAGTCCTCTGTAGTTTCAAACCTGATTATGATAAATCTACCAGGAATTAATGCCTGTCTGACATTAGACCAATTGCCTAGAAATCATGACACTTAAAAGAAACAGTCATCTCTTTATTTGAATGAAAACAAAGCATCCCAGGGCAGATTAAAAAATATATTATTTTAATATTTAGAGGAAAAGAATTCTTTAAAGAGAATTGTCAACGATCAAAACTGGTTGATAAATCACATAAGTAACTATGTAATTAAACTTCTCCACTTCCAGAGACCTGCAATTAAGAGTTCTTCGTCTAGTTACCCATAGTGACTCATTCTTGCTAATACGCTGAGGGAGAAGGGAGTCAGGAAAAGAAATTTTAATTTGAACTTTTCCCTAATTTGGATCAAGAGGCAGTGGAAATATGCCTAGGCTGGGAGACTGGAAAACTGAGTTCTAGCCCCAGTTCTATTTCTTAGTAACTGTGGGGCTTTAGCCAAATCACTAAACCTATCTGAGCCTTTGTTTCCTCAGCTATAAAGCAGAATAATAATGGTTACTTTAGAGTATTGTTATGAGGCCCTAATGAAACTGTGGGTGTGGTAATGCTTTGTAAATTTTAAAGCACTCTAAGGTCCTAACACATTTCAGTATTGTGCTTTCTTTTTTTTTATCATAGCAGGCCAGGCCCTCTGTCGGTGGTGGGAGGAAAAGGCTTTAATGTACAATATTAGCCTTTGTGTAGTTTGAAAAGACAGACGTTAATGAAGGGCTAGGGTGCTTTGTTGAGTGTGTCTGTGATTGACTAGTGGCTCTGCTTCTCATGATCAGGAATTTATTATTAAGAAAATTGCTATGTGTGTGGGGAGATAGGCCTGGGTTTGTGCCTTCCCAACGGCACATGCCTCAGGTGCTGTTGTACTGACTGCTGAATTCACATCTAAAGAGAAACCTCTCACTTGGGCCAAGTGGAGGTCTAGGGGATTGTGATTAGGACACTGAGAATGTTCAGGGTTCAGTTCTCAGTCTCACTGTGCGGCCATAGGGAAAGAATTGGGGTTTGAGTTCAGACATGGTGTCAGAGCTGGAAAACACTCTATTGATGATCTAATCAGTGGTCCTCAAAGTTTGGTTGAGTTGTAGCTTCAGCATTACTAGGGAACTTGTTACAAATACAAATCCTGGGTCCCATCCCAAACTTGATGAATCAGAAACCCTGGGCTGAGGCTTAGTAATCTGTGTTTTAACAAGTCCTCTAGGTGATTTTGATGCATTCTACAGTTTGAGAACCTCCACTATAGCCTAGGTGCATTTTGTACATGTGCGTCAAATGCTGAACCTAGTGCCTAGTACATAGTAAACAGTGCATGTATAGTAGGTGTTGCTACGTTGCTCTCTTATCTATAGAGTTGGGACTAGAACAAAAGTCAGACTTCCTGGCTGCTGCTTTTTCCATGACACCACATTTTGCAGTGGTCCTTACAAATCCAAGTTTGCAAGGTAGTGAATGATCACCTCTTTGGTTGTGGGAGCAATCTGTGAGTGCAGTTGGAATTGTTTTTGAAAGGGTGAGGGTGTGTTACATGGATCAGTTGGAAGTGGAGGCTCATCATAGTTCTTAGGAATGAAGTAGATCTGAACAGCTTCAGCACTGGCAACTTCAGGTGCCCATCTGTGTCACCTAAGAGAGAATACTGTTCTCCAAGACATATGAAAGATGTCCAGAAAAGAGAAATTAGTTGTGATCATTGATATTAGTTATTTCACCTTAACTATCATCAGACTTCAGTATACACTCAGGTAGCCCCTGTTTCTATGACTCAGTTTTCCCATCTCTTAAGTGAAAATGATGTGCTTTCACCATTGATTAATTGACAGAGATGGGATAATTGTAGGATCACGTTTATAAGTCAGAAGCCTCAGAAGAAAGATTCCTTTCTCTATTAAAATTTAGTTTCATTCATTTTATGGTTATGAATGTAATGCATATTAATACCTTTGGAAAATTTGGAAGCATACAGAAAAGAAAATTTTAAAGTTACCCGTAATCCTGTCCCTCAGGGAAAACTACTGTGAGTGTTTTAGTTTATTTCCTTCTCATCTGATACTGTAACAAAAACAAAATGGAATCAAAAGATATTTTCTATTGAGGGAAGCTTGCATGTATTGAGTGTCTATTGTGTGCAAAGCATTCTAATTACTAATGATATTTTAAATCAGTTAATTGTTACTGATTTAAGGCAAAGGTTTTAAAGCTTGACTACTTATTAGAATCACCCAGAGCAGTGGTTGGGGTGGATTTTAGGAACCTGGGGCCCATGTCTCAGACTAATTATATCAGAATCTCTGGGGAGTAGGACCAAGGGATCAGTATTTTTAAAGGTCATTGAGATGATTAGAGTGCACAGCCAGGGCTAAAAAGTTGCTGTAAGGTCAACCATTAGTCCTCAGTATCACTAGGAGAACTTGTGAAAACAGATTGCCCACTACATGAGGATTGAATCCTCATTTGATGGGTCTGAAGATTTATAGTTCTATCAAGTTCCCAGGTGATGCTGACGCTGTGGTCCAATTTGGGAATCTCTAAGGGAGATTATATACACACCATTTTACTGGTGAGGTGAGAAAAATGAGCTCAGATTATGTAACTTTCCCGAAGGCGTATAGTGAAAAATTTGTAGTGCCCAGATATGAACCCAGGTCTGTACAGGGTCAGACTCTTCCCACCTGTCTATTTCCCTCCCTATTAGTGCCACATAGCTAATATCTTCTAACCTAACGCAGGGTATCCATGGTAATTTTTAACTGCCCAACTTACCCTCCAGAATTGAAAGGGAGTAGTAAAGGTGAGGTTTAAAAGGCATCTGGGAGCTTGTTTTTCTTTGATTTGGAGTTCAGTTTAGGAAGCCTTAACTATGTTTTATAGCAGCAGCTGCTTCTGGTCTACTCCCAGCTGTCTCCCTAGTTGCTGATCCTAAAGATTTGTGTACAAGAAGTAGAGTCCTAGGAATGGCTCTGTTTCTGCTGTCCCTCAGTGGCTCAATGTAGGGCATCGATAGAACTGTTTTGTTATTTAATTCAGTTCATTGAGCTGGTGTTTTAAAACCATGGTCATTTTTTAGTGATAAGCCCAAGCCCAAAAGACTGAAAAGCAGTCCCGTGCCTAACCGTTCTCACCTTGTTTAAAAATTATACTATAATCATAGTTGGTTTGTCATTGGACTAAGGCATTGTGCTCACCAGAAATGGCGACTAGGCATCAAAACACCAAGATTCTGGCCTCACCTCTGCCCGATATTAGCCAGGGGATTGTTGGCATATGATTTGACCTCTCTGGACCTTGGTGATTTCCTCTATAAATGACAATAAGGATTCCTAATCTACTTACTTAGTAGGGTTTTCACCAGGGAAGTTTCAGAGATCACTTAGGGTTCAGGTGGTTCAGAGCAGCTTTTTGGGCAGGAGCTGTGGATCGGGGCTAAGCAGGATGGGGAAAATTGGTTGTGAAGAGGGATGTGCATCTGAGGTAAGGAGAGGTGTAGTGATCAAGGTGGGAGAGGTAGTGCTAGAAACAGGGCATGTTGAAGGGAGGGGAGATGAGCCTCACTAGAATCTAGTCCAACTCACATCATTCCCAGGGAGGCTCAGAAACACAGCAGACTTCTTCTACGGAGGCAATTAATGCTAAATAATTTGGAGGCTATTCAAGACAAAAAACTTCAATGTTAAGAGTAACAAATTAATGGTCAGTTACTAATATTACCAAATGTAAGGCTGAGACTTTCAGTAAATTCCACAATTGCCTCATTTACATTTCTCAACAACCTTATATATGAGGTAGGTGTAATTATACCCACCTTATAGATGAGGAAACTGAGGCTTGATGTGGTCACACAGCTAATCAGACCCAGGAGTCAAGGCCAGGTTTATTTGGCATTAAACCCACCATCTTTACCATTATTTTGTGCCTCCTTGTTTGTTCTTTAAGTGTTTCCTGCACTCATCTCTGGTCCTAAGGTTGTGTTAGTGATTATTTAACTTGGCCTTCAAGGCCTAGTTCAATTACCACCTCTTCCATAACATTTCCCCTCATCCCTGGTAAGAAGCTTTTTCTTTCTCCACATTTTAGTTTGTGCTGGTGCAGCAATACTTCACACTTGCTGCTTTGTGTCTTAATTATTTGGGTATGAGAGTGTCTCCTACCATTAGGCTGTTCTCAGCAATACATCCAGCTAAGAACTGTTTCTCAGCAGAGGTTTGCTGATAAGTGCATTCTAGGACAGAAACAGAAGTAACTCTCAAACCCACAACACTAAGGAAAAACTCATGTAAGAAAAACCCATGCGGTGTGTTAGGTTCTGTTTCCATCAGGTAAAATATGAGCAAGGAAAGAATGAAATAAAGGTCTCCATTTTTATAATCATTCCACCAAAATGGCTCTGAAGAGGCAGGTGACAATGAACTCAGTAGAGTGAAGCTTCACCTGCTTCTAGTTTGCAGAGCACCCGTCTTTTTGCCTTTTAATCAAATAACAGAAATGCGTGAAAGAGTAAAAGCGCCGAGCTGACAGCTATGCTGAGTCCATTCCGCCCATTGATACTTAAGGGATTTATGGAGGTGAGTCCCATTAATGTTAATGGAAGTTACATGTGTAATTCCCCTTTTTCATCACTGAGAGAATAGAGCTTTATATTCCTTGGGTAATTATGGTACCAGCACTGTTAGTTTTTTCAGTTAACTTTTTCACCTCCCTTTCCTGCTTGGACTCTTAAGAAAGGAACTGAATTCTTCTGTTCAAAAAGGAAAATTGCCAAAATATCTGAGAGGTGAAACAAATGTAACTAGATCCACTTGTTTGAGAGAAAAAAATGCAAGCAAACACTGGGACAGGAAGCTGGAAGGTGAGCTCCTGCTAATTTTCAGATCCCAGGAAGCATGTCGTGGTTCGGATTCTCTAACAATGCAGGGCTTTCCACTGGCAGCCCGTTTCCTCAGGTATTTGAAGTGAGAGGAAAATAAGTCCCTGAACATTTTGACTGAATTAATTTTAACCTGTAAGGTTTGAGTAGCAATGCCTAAGTCTTTGTGAAGCCTAATAAAGAATTAATCGTAGTCTCTGCCTAAGACTTCACAAAGTTTTTGAAAACCTTGGTATTTGAGATTTTTACAGGAATCTAAAAGGACAGCTGTATTAGCATCCTTATTGGAAAGTAAGCCCTGTCACATTCATCTGTGACACTAGGGGCTCTGACTAGGCCATAGCAGGTCATCCTGATCCCTGAGCTATATCAGCACCTGTTCCTTAGCTGGAGATGGGAAGTCAGCCTCCTAGTCTGGCTGTATACACAGGTCATTTTTTAAAAACATTTCATAGTGAAAAAGAACAAAGGTTGACTTTCCCGATGGCTTTACTTCTACCATTGACAAATAGCTATGGTTGTTTCTTTTTGTAGTTAGTAGTAGAAGAAAGGTTTACCTTGACACATGGGTACTTTCAGGTGTTGTGGCAACCATCCAGTCCCCTGTTGGAGGGGACTTGTATAGTCACCTGATTTAGCCAAGTGGTCCAAAAACATCCAGTGCTAAGGAGCCTACTCGAGCACTCTGCTTGGTATCTGGAACACAGAGGAGGGATTTGAATCAACCTGTCAGGAACAGGCTGTTGTCTCTTTGGGAAACTTTGTGTTAGAAAGTGAGCTAAAAATATGTCTTCCACTTGCTTTCTTTCACCCTTTGGATATTGTTCTCTTCTTTCCACCACTGGCCCTTGTTATGTCCTCTTGGGACTTTAGAGAACACAACTGCTCTCTCCGCCACTTGAAAATTCTTCACTTGTTTGTCAGCATTAAGAATTGAGCCATTGCATTGGCCTGCCTTTCTCCTCCTCTTATTTTTGATGCAACCACATTTCACTCTCTGAGGCCAGAGTTTTAGCTACACATTCTCCAGCTTTTCTCTTATTCCTTGGACATCTGAACCATATTTCCCCCATTTGGTTCATTTTCTGAGGCTTATGATAGATCTTTATCCAGCACCTTGCCCTGTAAATCTTCATACTCAGATTACTGGTCCGTATAGCTAAGTATCCCTGAAGCCCCTTTCAGGGTAACTAGTCCAAGCTTGGAGGAGACCCAGATACAATGACATGTGAGCTGCTTTCTCCATAACAGCCCAGAGTAGTGAAAGAAAATTAACTGAGAATTAGAAGACCTGGAATTTAGCCTTTTCTCGGTCACAGAGGCTCCCTATTTCAATTCCTTCCCATCTATTCATTTAATCATTATGCAATAGCCAAAGTGATCTTAAAATATGAATTGGATTATGTTACTTAAAATCCTTTAAGGGGTTCTAAACTCACATAGGCCTTAGCCAAAAATGCAAAATCTTCACTGAGGCTTACAAGCTCCTGCCTCATGTGACTCCATCCTGACTACCTCCCAGCTTCATTTTTCCCTTTTTCTATATTGTTCATTATGCTTCAGGCTCACTGGCCATTTCGTAGGATTCATCCCACCTCAGAATCTTCGTATAAGCTGTTTCCACTTCCTCAGATGCTTATTCCCTCTATTCTCCCCTGCTAACTCTTCATCTCTAGATTTCAGTTCAGATATCATTTCTTCAAGAAGTTCTTCTGTAACTTGGAAGAAATGCCCTAGATAAATGAATGGCAGCCAAATTGAGTCCTATATCTTAGATATAAGCACAAGCCACCCCTTCAGCCTGTGCTTTTAAGGGGTGTCCAACTCTTGTGGTGGTTCCTTCTGCTGATTTGTATTATAAGCAAGTCCCATTACATGCAGGCTGGATATGTAGGACTGGGTGCTGACACTATGCTACCTGGGTCTTTAAAACATATTTTAAAAATATAGTTCACTCAGCTGGAAGTGACCACACTATGTAGAGGAAAGGAAGGGTGAAGAAGCATACATGTATTGATTACTTACTTCAGGGTTTGAGAAACTTTTTCTGTACAAGGGTCAGGTAGTAAATGTTTTAGGCTTTGTGGGCCATGCAGTGTCTGTTGGACTCACCTCTGCTGTTACAGCCTGAATGCAACCATAGATAGGGTATAAATGAATGAGTATGGCAGTGCTCCAATAAACCTTCAGTTACAGAAACAGGTGGTGGTAGACTGCTGATTATTGTTTCCCAGGCCCTGACCTCATATGTACAAGATGTTTTACACATATTTACTTTTTATGACAATCTGAAAGGCAGTTATTTATCCATTTCACAAGCTCATAGGGTGAAGAACTTGTCTAGAGCCACCTAGCTTAGTATGGGAAATAATTACAATTCTATCCTGGGCTTCGAAGATAAGGAAAGGGAAATGACCTATAACGTTGAATTCAACAAATATTTGTTGAGCACCTACCATATGATTATGGGAATGCTAGACATTTGAAGAGACCAGCATCTTTATACTTCACTTCTCTCTGATTACCTAGTATGATTTTAAAATGATTTAGGGAGGCATCATGGTGTGGTGAAAAGAAAGGGAGTTTTGGAAACAGACATGACTTAAACTTCACTACTTAAGAACTCTGTGAACTTGCAGACGTTATTTACGTTCTGACCTAAGTATCAGTGAATCAGATGAAGTGACACTGGTTGATGGCAGGCCTCCCTGAAATAACTTTTAAATGAGATTTTATATTGGAAGGGACATTGCAGTTTTTATTTATATTCCTCAGATTTTTCTCTACTAGGTATTGATCTAGTCTTTATGGATTTTAAGACTTGTAAAAATAGGGATATAAAGGAGGCAGCTATTCAGGGCTGGTCTGTCTTTAAGAAGTTGGCTGATGTGATGGAATGTTAATTGACTGTCTCCACCAATACGAAAAAGAAGTTGGAGGAGATTCAAGAATATAGATACTGAGTTTGAAAGTGCATGACTTTTCAAGTCCTGCCTTTGTTCTCCCTTATTTGCTAAGTGACAAAGGCATCATTTGGGACAGTGACTAGTAAGGCCCACATTTTGGTCATGTGTAACACTCATCTTCAGAGTGGGCTCTGGCCTGGTCAACAGTTATTACAGTTGGTGAATATCTAAAAAGATGTAGCGGGAGAAGTTAAGTGGTCTGTGGGGAAGACGTTCATGATCCAAATAGGACTGCTGAAACTTTGAGGATTGTCTTGATTTCTGATTATATTATACAAACTCCATCTCAGTGATTGGAATCTCTTATTCCATAGGCTAGATCATCTCAAATTTCAGCTTTTCCAAAGCATACCAGGATGCTTCCTTCTGCTCCAAGAATAACCACTCGCTGCCCGAAAAGCTTTCCCTTCCCTCTCTGTGCCTCTTCAGCTGCTTTGGTGACATTCTACTCCAATTTATATGACACACCTCACAAATGTCCTAACTAGAGGCAGCCCTCTGACTCTCTTGCCCTTATCTGTGTCAGTTGTGCTAATGGAAAAAAAAAAAACAAAACCACAACTATCTTCAAAATCAGTGTGAGAGATTAAAATATAAACTAGGTCATGGCTGAAAGTTTGTCATTTGGTACAATTTTAGTAATCCATAACCTTCATATTTTTCTGCTTTTATCCGATGAAAGGCAAACTCCTTTGACCCATGAAGTTGATCTGTGAACTCTGTCAAAAAATTCAAAACCCCACAGCTGTAGATCATGCATGCCATTAGCATAATTTGCCACCCAGGGTGTAGATGTATGTTCTCTAAATTGGTACCTAGTGTAGATACTATTTCACAGCGTGTTAAGAAAAGATTGTTTATTTGACATGTAGTACAGTGAATTAAAAGTTTGCCATAAGAATTACTACTCTTGTGCCTCACGTTTTCTTCCAGAAACTGAGAGTTGTAATACAAATCTAAATGAAGTTATTGAGATACATACTGTACTTCAACCAAACGCAACCATATATTCTAGCAGAATCTTTGTGGGGGTTGAACAGAGCAGCGTTTTTCACAAGCGTATCAGTTTGGTAAACTGGGATGTAAAAAATAAATATCTCAGCTAGTCAAGTCCGGGTCTTTCAATTTCAGAGAACCAGCTTATAAACTGAAGTAATAAAATGGAGAATTTGAGAATCTGAATTTCCTTTTGCCGCCACTCTGGAGCTTCCTTCTCTCTTTGTGTGTGTGTGCGTGTGTGCGTGTGTGTGTGTGTGTGTGTGTGTGCGTGTGTGTGTGTGCGTGCAGCTTGGGTGTTTGTAGGACTTACTTCACTGTTATTAAAGCTTTGTAAGATTTCTCCAGGATCTCCATGATGATGTTCCTCTTTTTTAATTCCTGAAATTAAAATGTGTTGGAATGCTTGGCTGCCTTTCACTCCCTCCTCAATGGACCCTTTAGTTTTTCACACCAAGGTGTCCTTCTTCAGGGTGCCAGGTCAGGCTACCAAAACAGCTTCTAGGAGGGGATTAGGACCAATTAACATCTTTGTACACAAAAGCCACTGGCAGCTGAACAGGCAGCCTGGTGGCGGCTCCGGAGCTGCATTTTAAATAGGGGCCTTCTGTACTTGAGTTCAAGTAGGAAGAGGTGGAGAAAGTTTTTATTTATAATTGAAAATGCTGGTTTTGGATAAAGTCTAATGAAAAGGAAAGTAGTGTTCAGAAGTATCTAACAAATACCATTTGAATGTTGGTCTATATTGTATGTAGTTCTATCAAGATGCTCTCACAATATAGCCTATTCCTTGGCACATATTGAGATGGTGATGTTTCTTCACATAACAGTTTTGTCCTTACATTTCTCTTGTTCTCTGTTTAAAAAAAGTTCAGCTGGATCCCTAGGCACAAAAAGGAGCTGCTCCAAAGGATATATGGTCTTAAAAGCCAGGAGCCTTTTCATAAGAAATCTCTCATATGGATACCTGTACCACAAAATCTTTGTTTAAGGCAAAATAAAGTGGAGAAAGGTATTGTGCCAAGTTTGTTTGTTTCTTAACCCTTTAATTTGAGAGGGGTCAAGTTATTTTTGTTTTCATTTTAATCACAATAACTAAATTGTTGTTCTTGTTTGGTACCTTAATAATGTTTTTTGAGGTAATACATATTTTTGAGTCCAGAATTACTGGAATCAATAAAGATGTTAAAGAGATTTTGTGACCCAAGTAATTGGAAAGAGTCTTAAGAGATCTAGTTGAAATCTATTAAGAATAATGTTGCTAAAGACATAATGGAACCTGTTTCTACACTTGGATGATAACAGTTTTCAAACACATTTTAAAACTCAAGGGCAAAGTAGGAATGTTTTCAACCCATTTAATGTCATACCTTTTTATATGCTCAGCTGCAGGGCACGTAGCCTTCTGTGTGATTGAAAATACTAGAAAAAATAAATGCTGCTTTCAGAATTTACAGTGAGAATCCATGGGAAAAAATAGAGACCTGGAAAAGAAATTAATTAATAGATGGTAGGTCAAACGAATGGCAGTGTTCACAGATTTGCTGAGTCAGGAGGTATAAGGGAAAGTACGACAACCTAGTAATCTATTCCCCGTCCTATGATATATTTTTGTCTAACGGATGGAAATGATGAAGAGAATAGTACGCATTTCTCTTTCAATGGTTTGAATGGAAAATGTCTTTAAAAAGTCAGCTTCCTGGTCCCTAATCTAAATCATGGTCATTTTCAGTTTCCTGGGTTTTGTACACAACTGTAGTTTCTTCTTAGTGTGATATTTTCGAAGCAAACCTTAATATAGTCTCAATGTGTGGCTTCCCCCCTGGGTTTTAGTTTCAGATACTGTATTGTGAGTCTTCAGACATGTTGAGTCCCCCTAATGTTAAGTGGTAATTGCCAGAAGTATAGGTGGGGATGGCAACATTGTTATATTTTGTTCATTTTTCACACTTCAGCAGTTATCCTTTTTTCTCTCGTGCTCTATGCTTATTAGGGTATGAAATGCAGGTGTGTGGGAAATGGCTAGCGGACATTGACAGGTTATTTTGTTGGTCACTGCCTAATTAGTAGCATAGTGGATGCACCCTGCTAAGCTTTAGTGTGGGGCAGCAGAGCTGGTCTGTTCTAATTTCCTCACGGCTTTGATATTCGCCAAAAGATTGACGGTTTACACAAAAAGCCAAGGCCCGAAGGAGGCCCGTGGAAACAATGAGCCTTCTTGCTTGTAGACACCACAGATGTGAGAGAAAGCTGGCTAAAAACAATTGGCTGACACCGTCTAATTGTCTCCGATGTCAGCGTCATTAATGTTTTCCCATGTAAAACGGAGAAGGCCAAGGTTGTATCCTCCCTTTATTTTGAGTCACATGATTATGTAACTTATCGAGATTCAGATTAAGTGTTAATTGTATTTGTGCAATAAAGAAACTGAAGCTACCTTGGACTTAATGAATATGTGCTTAATTAATTTTGACAGCTTTTATCTTGGTTATCTTTGGAATAATTCTTATCAGAATTAATAACATTTTTCAGTAATTAAAATCACAACTCATTTACCAATAACATATATTTACATCTCTTTTTGAGTTCAAACCAGGGAAATGATTGTGAAAGTCGGCTTACCTTCTAGGAACCTTCTTTTGAGGGGTTTAAGCAATAATTAGAACTAATACATTGAGGTGTCAGCAGAGCCTTCCAAATTAGACAGCTGACCCAAGTGCTCTGAAGAAACAGGGTAAGAGCCAATAAGCCCAAAATGACAAGGTTACCCCTGGAAAACTCCAAACCGATTTTTATCTATGAAATGGTTTTAAAGATTTTTTTTTTTCCTGAGGAAGGGAAAACTGGGGACAGTGAAACCCTGGGAAGAACTGACAGACTGTACTGAAATTAAACATTTTTTTTGCAAGGTCAGCCCTGTTTCCTACAATGCTGATGATACATCAATCCCAAATGAAACATGTGACTTGTTCTTGTAATCAGCAAATATTATCATGCAGCGTGCACAGCGCAGTAACATAGGTGACCCCAAAATAAGTCAAGGCAGATACTGTGGCTTCTGATCCTTTTGGTATTTTTTAGCTCTTTTCTGGGCAGTACACGTTTTTCATCTGAGCCATGCAATACCTGAGTCTGGGCAGCGCAACAGAGCTGTGTCCAGGAGAGGAGATCCTCTGCGATTTGTATGTTGTCTATGAAGCTTTTGAGTTAGGGAAGCCCACATTATCTGGAGGTCCACACTGAGTTGAAAATGTATCAAATTTGATTCCTCAAAGTAACCTCTTTGAAAAATTAGCCTCCCCAGAATAGTTTCTCTTGGGAGCCTCAAGTTTTCCTCTGAACCTTTTATTATCCAGGCTTGCCACTTGAACACATGACTATCCCTGATAGGAAGCATTAGTTTTTGAACTTGGAGTCGTGCATAGAAAATTATATCGCTGAGTGTCTGGCTTCCTGTATGCCTTCTTCACAACAACACCTGCGAAGTGTAATCCACATGGTGGATGCCCAACATGTGGGGGTCTGATACAGAGTCCACAGTGGTTTCATAGGGGATGTGCTACAGCACGGCTTGGGGCCAAAGAGAGTCTAGTGCCATGGAAAAGTCTTTCGGGTCAGGGAGATTTGAGTTTAGCACTGGTGTCTGCTACTCATTAGCAGAGAGCCTTTGGGCATGATCTTGCTGAAATGCAATTTTCTCATATTAAAAAGTGTAATAATGCCTTGTAGGGTTGGTATGAGATTTAAAGATAATGATTGTGAAGTGCTCGGCTTCAGGATCACCTATAGTAGCTGTGCTATTAATGGTACCATTATTACTACAATAGCCCCTATTGCGCTCTAGGGTTTATAGGCCTTGGGCTCTGGCCCTTCCAGGTTCCTAAATTTGTTATCCAGTCTGTCTAATCTTAGTTCCTCAGATGTAAAGTGGGGATGATAGTATGTACCTCAGTGTTGTGAGGAGTAAGTGAACTGCTGGTGGTAATGTTAATAATAGATGTGATGACTACTACTGACATTCATTGAAGGAGGACTCAGTGCCAGGCACTATGCTAGGTTTTTTGTTTTTGTTTTCAACACGCATTATCTCATTTAATGTGTATTACACACAGTCTGGAAAAAAAATAAGGACTTTATAAATATTAGCTGTTATGTTATGTTTATTGTGAAGCTCTCAGAGTTGTTGGGAGAATTTCAGCTCTGCCAGATTCTTCGTGTATCATTGTTAGGGGACACTGGTGAAACAGTTCTTCAACCAATTTCATATCTATGAGGCTGAGAAAGTATTACATATGAACCCATCCTCCTTTCTTTTAAACCCTTTAGCCTCAGTCTCTCCATCACTTTAAAAACAAATTCTCTTCTCTAAAAATAGCAACAGTGTGAAATAAGTCCAAGCTTCTCCAGACAATGCTATTTGCTCATCTTGATTTATTCCAGTATATGAACTGTCTGCATCCTTTTCTCTCAATGACCTAAACCATCTGGGAACTGTTGCCTCATGATCAGCAGATCCTTACGCACTAGGTGCAGCCAGATGGGCCTAGAAAATACCCTCTTCTTCCCTTTTGTTTTTATTAGTTTAATTTGCCCCCAAAGGGGTAAAGTTTCACAATTTTTAGACACTGTGCTTTCATTTGTGTGTGTTGGTTTACTTATTTATCATGTAAGCAAATAGCTTCAAATTAGTTCAGCAAACATGTCCTAAACAGCAGTTATTTGCAAACAACTGTGTTGTTTGTAGGGAATACAAATCTGGACATGGGAAGTACTCTGCACTCTGGTGATTATGTGTACTGGCTTTGCAGTCCCATATAGATAAGTTATATCTTTTGTTATCCCTTATTAGCTTAGAGAAGATACCTGCTCTAAGGCTTTTTCCTCATTTGTAAAAGAAGGGGAGAATATCAACATCACCGGATTGTTTTTAGGATTAAATGAAATAATTTATGGAAACAGTGACCACTTATTAAATGGTAGTCATTAGCAGACAGTCTCTTTCCTAAATGGAGGAGACAGACACAAAAAAGGGATCAATTTCATTCTGGCAGGGTGGGAAGAAGTGACTTCAGGAAGGCTTCCTGGAGAAGATGGTACTTACATTTAGCTTGATGGATGACGCAGGGGCATTCAGGAGAAGGAGGGCAAGGACCAAGTTTTCCCGGTGGAAGGGAAGTATGGGCAAATGTACAGTGAAGAAAACATGGTATATGCCAGAGACGGAAAGAATCTCAGTGTTATTAGGAATGTGAAAGCCTTGGGGTGGATTTAACCTGTGGGAGAGGCTGCTGGGAAGTGGGCTGGCCCTGTTTTTGCCTTTCTTTGGTTTTACTTCCTTCAGGCTTAGGGAGCTCAGGAGGCTCCAGCTTCCTTTAGAAAGTGATGTGGTCTTAAGAATGTCAACTCTAATTTAACTTCTGTTCTGAAAGGTAAGGTTATTTATGGGGAAAAGTCATGCCTGTCATTTAAGAAAGAGTCAGACATGGATTTCCAGAACTTTCCTTACCCACCGTCTGACCTTGTGCTATTATTTAACTTGTATCTCAAATTCTTCACCTATAAAATCGAAAATTTGGATAATAATAGTATTTACCTCATCTGGGATATTTCAGGATTAAGTGATATTATACACATGAAGTGCTTGAAACAGTCCCTGGCTCAAAGAAAAAGCTCAATAAATATTAATATTGATGAATTCGCCTGTCCCAGAGTGTCTCCATTCAGAAGGCTTCAGGATTTAACTGAGATAAATGGTGGAATTTTCCAGCAGATGTTATTTGCTATTTGGAAACAGAGGTGAGTGAGAGAATTAGGAAAAGGTGATCCAGTTCTTTCTGTTCAATCTTCTAAAGTGAAATTCAGCCCTACTGTACCTACCGCAGTTTGAAAGGGAAGCACAGAGCCTAGTTATTCAGAGCCAGCCTGTGCTATTCTCTCACGAAGTCAGACGCTTTTAGAGCATATGTCCTGAGAACAAATTCACCCCACTGGGCAGACATTTTCTTCCCTCGACCCCTGACCCCTAACCTCCGGCTCTACTGTCTTGCTCTTGCTCTTTTCCTCCCTTCCCAACCCTATTTTTTACTTTCTTTTTTTCTTATTGAAGTATAGTTGATGCACCGTATTATATTGGTTCCAAGTTTATAACGTTGTGACTCCACAGTTATCTACATAATTAAATGCTCACCCCATTTGTATAGTGTAGTTCCTATCTGTCAACATACACAGATGTTACAGAATTGACTATAGTCTCTATGCTGTACTTTCTTCCCTGTGACTAATTTATATTATGTTTGAGATCTCATACCTCTTTATCCCTCTCACCTATTTCGTCCACCCACTTTACACTCTTAGTATCTCCTTCCCTCTCTTCCTTTTCTCCTACCCTTTATCCTTCCTTTTAACAAGTTAGATTGCTTGGCTTGGAGAACTGGGTGGGTTGGATTTCAAACCCATGGCTAGGTGCCCTTGTGTAAGACAGCTTGCACAACCATCAGAGAGAACTCTTCTTCTCTTCCAAGTTCTTAACTCACATTTGAACCCACTCAATGGTGATTTGTTTTATTTTATTTTTAATAGTGGTCAAATGCACAGAACATAAAATTTAACATCTTAACGATTTCTAAGTGTACAATTCCGTAGTGTTATGTATGTTCATATTGTCGTGTAGCCAATCTTCAGAACCTCTTCATCTTGCAAAACCGTAACTCTGTTCTCATTAAGCCTCTCCCCATTCCCTCCTCCCCCAGCCTGTGGCAGCTACCATTCTACTTTCTGTCTCAGTGATTTGACTACTCCAGGTACCCACATATAAGTGGAGTCATACAATATTTTGTCCTTTTGTGACTGGTTTATTTCACTTAGCATAATGTCCTCAAGGTTTATCCATGTTGTTCCATGTATCAATATTTTCTTCCTTTTTAAGACTAAATAATATTCCATTGCATATGTATCTACCACATTTGCTTATCCATTTCTCAGTAGTTATTTGGATTGCTTCCATCTTTTGGCTATTGAGAATAATGCTACTATGAACATGGGCATACAGATATCTCTTTGAGACCCTGCTTTTAATTCTTTTGGGTATATACCCAGATTTGGAATTACTGGATCATATGATAATTCTAGTTTTTAATTCTTTGAGAAACTGCCGTACTATTTCCACTGCAGTTGTGCCGTTTCCATTCCCATTAACAGCACGCAAGGGTTCCGATTTCTCCACACTCTTGTCAACACTTGTGTTTTCTGTTTTGTTTTGTTTTTTATACTAACCATTCTAATGGGTGTGAGTATCCCACCATAGTTTTGATTTGCATTTCCCTGCTTACTAGTGATGTTGAGCATCTTTTCATGTACTTATTGGCCATTTGTAATGTTCTTTGCAGAAATGTCTATTCAAGTCTTTAGCCATCTTTGAATTGGGTGGTTTGTTTTTGTTGTTGAATTTTAGGTTTCCTCATATATGTTGGATAATTAGTCCCTAGTCAGAAATATGATTTGTGCCTTTTTTATCCCATTCTGTGGCTTGATTTTTTCACTGCTGATACTCTATTGAAGCACAAAATTTTTAAGTTTATGAAGTCCAATTTGCTCACCTTTTCTTTTGTTACCCATGCCTTTGGTGACATACCCAAGAAACCACTGCCATTAACAATGGAATCGAATGTCGTAAAGTTTTTGTCATATGTTTTCTCCCAAGAATTTTATAGTTTCAGATCTTACATTTAGGTCTTTGTTCCATTTTGAGTTAATTTTTATATACGGTGTTACATAAGTATCTAGTATCATTATTTACATATGAATATCCAGTTTTCCCAGCACCATTTGTTGAAAAGATTATTCCTTCCCTGCTCAATGCTCTTGGCACTCTTGTCAAAAGTCATTTGACCATATATGCAAGCATTTATTTCTGGGCTTTCTATTCTGTTCTATTTGTCTGTATGTGTGTCTTTATGCCAGTACAACACTATTTTGATTACACTTAGTACATTGTAATGTGTAGTAAATTTTGTAGTCATTTTTTTTTTTGTAATTTTTGTAGTAAATTTTGAAATCAGGAAGTGTGAGTTCTCCATTTTTGTTCTTCTTTTTCAAGGTTGTTTTCACTATTCAGGGCCCCTTGAGATTCCATATGTATTTTTTGATGGGTTTTTCTATTTCTGCAAAAAACATCATTGAGATTTGGACAGGATTAAATTGAATCTGTAGATTTCTTTGGGTAGTATTAACATTTTAACAACATTAAGTCTTCCAATCCATGAAAATGGGATGTTTCCATTTTTATATGTCTTACGTATTTTTTTTCAGTGATGTTTTATAGTTTTTATTGTAACCTCCTTGATTAAATTAATCTGTTTTATTTTTTTTGACACTGTTGTACATGGAATTGTTTTTGTAATTTCCTTTTCAGATTGCCAATTGTTAGTGTATAGAAATGCAACTGATTTTTATATGTTTATATTCTACTTTGCTGAATTCATTTATCACTTCTAACCATATTTTTGTGTGTGTAATCTTTAGGGTTTTCTACATATAAAACCATTATCATCTTCAAACAGTGATAATTTCACTCGTCCTTTCTGATTTGAATGTCTTTTACTTCTTTTTCTTCCCTAATTGCTCTGGCTAGAACTTCCAGTACTGTGCTGACTAGTGGTGAAAGCTGGCATCTTTGCCTTGTTCCTGATCTTAGAGGAAAAGCTTTCAGTTTCACCATTGAATATGGTGTTTTGCTATGTTTTCCATATATGGATTTAATTATGTTGAGGAGATTTCCTTCTATTCCTAGTTTTTAAAATATTATTTTTTATCATGAAAGGGTGTTGAATTTTGTCAAATGCTTTTCCTACTCTAATTGAGATGATCAAGTGTTTTTGTTTTTCTTCTTCTTTCTGTTAATGTGGTGTATTACCTTGATTAAATTTTGTATGTTGAACCATCCCTGAACTGCAAGAATAAATCCTAGTTGGTCATTGTATCTGTGCTGAGGGTCAGGCTGTATGCACACTGCTCCTGGTGCAGGGCTGTCTGCCACTTGGCTGGAGTGGGAGATGGGTAGCTGCTATTGTGCTAAGAGCTGAAATTGACTGAAGTTAACCTTAATTTACATACAGTCCTTCTGCTGAAAGTTGCAAGCCTTCAATAGACTCCAGATTTCCAAAACAGTTATATCAGACAGATTCTGCCAGTGCAATTGTTGTCTAGGTAGGGGAGACAGATTCCTGTTGTTTCCTAATCCTTCAGTTTCTGAGAATGCTCCTCATTTTCTTAATAGTATTATTTGAGAGGAATTTTTCTTAATTTTGAGTAGTTCAGTTTACCATTTCTTTTCTTTTACTGCTTGTGCTTATAGTGTTCTATCTAAAATTTTTGCTTATTCCAAGGTCACAAAAATTTTGTGTTGTTTTCTTTTAGAAGTTTTATAAGTTTAGTTCTTAAATGTAGGTCTGTTATCCATTTGAGTTACATGTTTTTGTTGTATGGTATAAAGTAAGGATGAGAAGGTTTTTTGATTTGCTTGTTATATGGTATAAAGTAAGGATGAGAGGGGTTTTTTTTTTTGCATATGACTATCCAATTTTTTCTGCAACATTTCTTAAAAAGACTGCCTTTTACCCATTGAATTATCTTTTTATCTTTATTGAAAATCAATTGACATATGGTCTTTTTCTGGACTCTCTTTTATTCCATTCATCTATGTATGTTTATCTTTAAGCCAGCAACATATTGTTTTCATTGCTATAGCTTTGTACTAAGTATTGAAGTCAGGTAACAAAAGTCTTCCATTTTGTTATTTTTCAAATTGTGTTGGATATTCTAGATCCTTTGCATATCCATGTAAATTTTGGAACTCTGAGCTCTTTGGGTGAGGGAGTATGTTCAGTCTTTTCATGTCATCCCGCATTGCCTAGCACAATACCTACCAAGGTATTTTTCCATATTTATTGACTGATCAACTAATGGGAACTGATGGAATCAGTAGAATTCTACTCATTTAATCCTATAATCTTAGAAATGGAAGAGGATTTACAGTGACACTAAAATGAAGATTAAGTCCAACCACTTCACTAAAAAGAAAACAAAACTGAGACCCAGAAAGACGGGGAGACTTGCTTAAGGTTACACAGTGGCAGTAGGACCAGAACTCAGGTTTTGATCTACCTACTCCTAAATCAGGCACTGAATTAACCTGAATTGGTGAGTTTTTCAAGCTCTATTCATGTGTCAGTGTCAGAAATAGGATTTCATTTTGTCTTTACCACTAGGGCACATCAATAATGTGTGTCAGGCCATAGGGATGCAGAGAGGAATGAGACATGGTACTTATGTGTGAAGTTTTCATGGTCTGTTAGGAGCTACCTTCTTATGCCTTACTGAAGGTGCCCCCCGACAAGTCTCCGATGTGTGTGTGGTCTGGGAAATGTGCCTAAAAGTGGGCCTTAGGCATCTGGTTTTAATGGCAGACTTCAAGTCAGCACCTGAGTGAATTTGATCACATACTTTCCAGAGGCACAAGCAGCAAAGCCAAGGACAAAATTCTTGCAAAAGAAACAGCCTACACATTACAGGTGCTGTCATCTGCTATCTACACACCTGTGCTGGAGGACTTGCTGAGTACAGATATTTTGACTTTTTAACAATTTCTTAATGGATGACTGTGAAATTGACAAATTAGGGGGAGGAAATTGCATCTCTGAAAGCTGTGTTTCCATCATTTTACTGGGAATGACTCAGCTCCTTCCTCCTTTCAAGCTGTAATTTCAGTTTCTTTTTCTACTGGACACATTGATATTTTGTGCTTATTTCTAACATTATGGCCTATTGAAAATTTCCTTAAAAGGAAATAGAAAGTGTAATTTGAAAAGTAGCTTTTATGTGAAGCAACTCTATTAATATTAAGATTTAGTCAATGTCTTACAATGGAACATATTTAAACTTTGATCCGCTATGAAATGCTACCATTTTGCCCTGATAAAGGAAATTTTTCATTTTAAGAATGAAACAATTTATCCATAATTGTTTAAGTTATTAAAAACAAATGTTAGTTACATTGGAAAGCATTAAAACATGCTGTTTCTGTTATCAAACAAAATGGTTCTCTAAAATTTTGTATGTAGAACTTAAATAAACCAAATTAGATTAGTAATGTAATGGATATTTATGAAGTTAGCTCAAGAACTAGAAACATAATCACCATATATACATATATACTTACATATATATGCACTTATGTATGTGTGTGTGTGTGTGATGCAACTTAAAAGCAAGATAACAAGAAATACAAAATTTAGGATATTGGTTATTCCTGAAAAAAAGAGAAAAATGGGATTAGGAAGAACACATAGACAAAGACTTTGTCAGTGGCACATAAAAACAGTAGCACAGTTTTACACATATTAAATAGTTAAGAAATACATGAAAGTTACAATAAGTATAGCACTTTACCTTGAAAAACACGTGAACTTTCTTGTGGAAGTGGGTGTTGGAAGGGCCTGCAGCTTATGAGTTATTGTGTAATAACAGAAGGAATTATCCAAAATAGGAAGGAACATTGTAACACCAAATGTGGATTGGTGTGGCTCATAACACTATGGAGCTGATGCACTGATAGATGTTAGAGATGTGTGTTTATGTGTATGCCTATGTTGCTCAGTTTAGCTGGGTACAGTTTTCTACATTTACCTGCTATTTATCAGAGTGAAACTGTGCATAATCAAATGCCAAATTCGTGTTATGCTCAGACTGTTTCTTAACTTATTAATTGTACTGGAAGAGATTCACATTTTTACAACAAACAGTATAACATCTGACTGCACTCTTTGATACTTGGTACTGTAAATTTTTTATTTTTACCAACCAAAAAGTATGAAATTTTTTCTCATGTGGTTTAAACTTTCATTTCTCTGACTCGAGCAAGATTGAACATCTCTCCTACTTGGTTACTGGCCAAATGTGTTTCTTCTTCAGTACCTTGCCAATTCCAATCTTTGCTCATTTTTCATTTGGTCTTTTGTGTGTATATTTTTCTGTAGGAGATTTTTTATGTACCCATTATACTAATCTGTTGCAGTTAAATATGTTGCAGAAATCCCTGACTTTTCTTAGTTTTAATGTAGGCAATTCTATTAATCTTTTTTTCTTTTCTTTTTTGGTTAGTGTTGGGTCTTATTTAAGAAGTCCTTCCCTGTGAGGCCAACATTACCCTGGTACCAAAGCCAGATAAGGGCACTACTAGAAAAGAACACTATAGGCCAATATCTCTGATGATTATAGATGCAAAAAGTCTCATCAAAATACTAGCAAACCAAATTCAACAGCACACTGAAAGGATCATACACCATGATCATATGGAGTGGTTCAGTATATGCAAATCAATAAATGTGATATAGCACATTAATAGAAAGAAAGAGTAATAGAATGAAAGGAGATCAGGACAAAGGTGCCCACTCCCACCAGTTCTGTTCAAAATAGTACTGGAAATCCTTGCTCTGGCTAGAAACAGAAAGAAAGGGCATTCAAATAAGAAAGGAAGAAGTAAAATTGTCTCTGTTTGCAGGTAACATGATCTTATGTATAGAAAGCCCTAAAGACTTCACCAAAAGCTATTGGAAGTAATCAATGAATTCAGTAATGTTGTAGGATACAAAGTAAACATACAAAAACCAGACATATTTCTGTACACTAACAATGAGCTACTTGACAAAGAAATGAAACAATCCTATTTATAACAGCATCAAAACCAATAAAATATGGAAATAAATTTAATCAAGGAGGCAAAAGTTCTGTATGTTGAAAACTATAAGATACTGATGCAAGAAATTGAATAAGGCACAAATAAGTGGAAAGACACCCTGTGTGCATGGGTCAAAATAATTAAAAACGTCCTTACTATCCAAAGTGATCTAGAGATTCAATACAAGCATTACCAAAATTCCAATAGCAATTTTCACAAAAATAGAAAATTTTAAAATTTGTGTGGAGCTGCAAAGGATGTCAAATAGCCAAATCAATATTGAGAAAAAAGAACAAAGCTGGAGGTACCACGTTTCCTGGAACTATATTACAAAGCTGTAATAATCAAAGCAATATGGTAATGCTAGTAGCAAAAAACAGGCACATAGAGCAGTAGAACAAGACTGAGAGTCTAGAAATAAACCCACACATATACAGTCAACTAACATTTGAAAAGGGAACCAAGGGAAAGGATAGTCTTTTCAATAAATGTTATTTAATTCTAAATTGGATATTCACTTGCCAAAGAATGTAATTGGATCCCTATCTGGGACCACTTACAAAAAAATTAACTCAAAATGGATTAAAGACTTAAATGTAAGACCCCAAATCATAAAACTCCTAGGAGAAAATAGGGAGACAGTTCCCTGACATCGGTCTTGGCAATGACTTCTCAGATATGACACCAGAAGCACAGCAACAAAAGCAAAAACAAACATATGACACTACATCTGACTAAAAAACTTCTGTACAGCAAATGAAACTACCAACAAAATGAGAAGGCAATGTATGGTATGGGAGAAAATATTTGCAAGCCACTTACAGATCTTCAACTTACAGTGAAGTTACACTCTGATAAACCCACTTTACGTTGAAAACATTGTAAGTTGAAAATGCATTTAATATACCCCTAACCTGCTGAAAATCATAACTTAGCCTAGTCTACCTTAAACATGCTCAGAACATTTACATTAGCTTACAGTTGGACAGAATCATCTAACATAAACCCTGTTTCACAATAAAGTGTTGATTATCACATGTAATTTATTGAATACTGTACTGAAAGTGAAAAACAGACTGGTTGTATAGGTACAGAATGATTGTAAATGTATTGACTGTTTACCCTCCTGATCATGCAGCTAACGAGGGGCTGCGGCTTGCTGCTGCACCCAGCATCATGAGGCAGTATCATACCATATATTGCAAGCCCAGAAATAGATCCAAATTCCAAATTTAACATACAATTTCTACTGAATGCATATTGCTTTCTCACTATCAAAAAGTTGAAATTTTGTAGGTCAAACCATCATAAGTCAGGGCCACCTGGATTGATAAGGGGTTAATATCTAAAATATATAAGGAACTCATACAATTCAATAGCAAAGAAACCAAATATCTGACTTAGTAATGGGCAAAGCATTTGAATAGACATTTTTCCAAAGAAGACATCCAGATGGTCAGCAATCATATGCAAAGTTACTCAGAGTCACTAATTCATTAGGGACATGCAATTAAAACCACTTCACACCTTTCAGAATGGCTATTCTAAAAAAGACAAGCGCTAGCAAGGATGCAGAGAAATGGAACACTGTGCTCTGTTGGTGGGAATGTATTTGATAAAGCCACTACAGTATGGAGGTTCCTCAAAACATTAAAAACAGACCTACTATATCATCCATCAATCTCACTTCTGGATATATATCTGAAGGAAATGAAATGAGTATCTTGAAGAGATACTTGTACTCCCATGTTCATTGTGGTATTATCCACAATAGCCGAGACATGGAAACAACCTAAGTGTCCTTCAATGGATGATTAGATAAAGAAAATGTGATGTGTACATCCATCCATCTATACAATGGGATATTATTCAGTCATAGAAAAAGAAGAAAATTTTGCCATTTGTACATCACGGATATTATGCTGAGTGAATATGCTAAGTCAGGCAGAGAAAGACAAATACTACATAATTTCACTTACATGTGAAACCAAAAAAAGCCAAACTCATAAACAGAGTAAATTGGTTGGTGGATAGTAAAGGGGCTGGTGGGTAGGGGAAATGGGGAGATGCTGGTCAAAGGGTATAAACTTTCAGTTGTAAGATGAATATGTTCTGGGGATCTAGTTTATAGCATGGTGACTATAGTTAACAATACTGCATTTTATACTTGAAAGTTTCTATGAGAATAGATCTTAAATGTAATTACCTCTCACAAAAAAATGGTAACAATGTGAGGTGATGGGCATGTTAACTAACCTTATTGTGGCAATCATTTTACAACATATACATATATCAAAGCAGCACAGTATACACCTTAAACTCATACAATGTTATATATCAATAAAGCTGTAACAATCTTAATATGTATGCATCTGACACAGATCATCAAAACATGTGAGGTAAAAACTGATAGGCCTGCAAGGAGAAGTAGACAAATCTAATGTAATTGGTGACTTCAGTACACTTCTATAAGTAACTGATAGATCCAACGGACATAAATTCAGTAAGAATATAGTTGAACTAAACAGCACGATCAATCAACTGAATTTAATTGACATTTATGAATGAATACTTCCTCCAACAGCAGAATATGCATTCTTCTCAAGCTCACTGGGAACATTCAACAAGATAGACCATATTCTGGGTCATAAAACACATCTTAGAAAATTTACAAAGTATGCTCTCAGACCACAATAGGAATGAACTAGAAAATAGTAGTAAAGATAGGTGAAAAATCCCCAAATATTTATAGATTAAACAATAGACTTCTGAATAGCACATGGGTCAAAGACATCTCAAGCAAAATTTAAAAATATTTTAAAACTTCACTTTGAATAAGTGAAAATGAAAATACAAGTTGTCAGAATTTGTGGGATGCAGTGAAAGCAGTGCTTAGATTAAAATTTATAGTAATGATGCATATATTAGAACAGAAGAAAGACCTAAAATCAATAATCTTCCACTTAGAGAATCCAGAAAAAGAAGAGCAAATTAAATCCAAAGTAAGCAGAAGAAAAGAGATAAAAATTAGAACAGAAATCACAGGAAATCAGTAGAGAAAATCAATCCAGAAGCTGTTTTCTGTTTTAAAGATCATTAAAATCAATAAATCTCTATCCAGGCTAACCAAAAAAAAAAAAGAAAGAAGGTAACAAACTACTCTATCATGAATTAAAGAGGGGCCCTTATACTGATCCCATAGATATTAGAAGGACAATTAAGTTGTGCATGTTTTAAAGTTGACAAAAGAGAGTACATTTTAAAAGTTCTCATCATAAGAAAAAAAGTTTTTGTAACATCGTATGGTGGCAGATTGTAACTAGACTTATTGTGACCATTTTTCAGTATATACAATATCTAATCATGTTATACACCTGAAATGGATACAATTGTTTGTGTCAATTATACCTCAAGCAAAGGATACTTAAGAATATTGTGAATGACTTTATGCCCACCAATTTGATGACTTAAATGAAACGGGCCATTTTCTTGAAAGACACAATCTTTCAAAAGTCACACAAGGAGAAATAGATATTGAACAGACCTACAGCTTTTAAATATATACATATGCATATATTCATTTATATTTAACTACCTACTTTTTACTCTTTTGTTGTCTGCATTCCCTCCTGTGTTTTGGTGCTTCCACCTGGAGTCAGTTTCCTTCTGCCGAATAGTACTCCTACTGGAGGTCTGTGTGTACGTGTGCTGGAAGCAATTCTGTTAACTCTTTTATTGGGGAAGAACTCCGGCCTTTCAGAGGATGGCAAGCAAGCAAAACTCCATAGGAGCCAAAAATAGACAAGATTTATACTGGATCACAGCAAGGAAGTTTATTACTCATGCCAGAGTAAATGGCAGGAACATCAACCTGGTATCCTATTCCCCAAATTACAGCAGCTCTTGGTCTCAAGGATTATTATCCTGTTCTCACAGGTATGGCATTTCCATAGACTGTGTAAGTATCTTAGGTGGTTAGACGCCAGTGGTGGCCACAGGACTGTAGCAGAGACCTGATACAGTCTATATGTCAGGAACATGAAGATGCTCACCTTTAGAAAGGCAACTGACGGGAGCCACCATCCTTGTAGACCATTTCAGCTTCTTTGTCTTACAAATGAATGGAGACCTATCTTTTGAGCCCATTGGATTGTTGGTAAGGTTGCTGTGCTGAATCTGATGACAAATGAAGACTGATGCTGGCCACCTGGGTTGTATTAGCTCAATTGGCCACATTGTTCCATTCTGTCTTGCCAGGGTGTGGATTCCTGTGGATACCCACAGGAATCCACCTGAATTCAGGTGATAGTAACCCATGTAACCTTCATCTGTTAGCCTTTTCACTGGCCTCACAAGGCTGTCATCTTGGGATATTACATCTCTCAAGACCCCTGTTGCCTTTACATCCTTTATCAAGGCTTTGCTTTCTTTTTCCTTCCCTAAAGCTTTCTCTCTTTTCTTTATATAGCATGGGAGGGAATTGGAAGCATGGTTCTTGATTTGTTATGCATTGATTCCACCCCTCAAATGGCTCTTTCTGATTGAGAAAATACCCCTTGGACTTTATGAGAATTCATGGTGCAGTCATGTAAAATGTCAGTACCACCTACACATTCAACAGTAGGAGCCACAATAGTGGTGGGCAACAGGTGTCTGAACAGCCTTACCTGGATAGTTAAAGTTATTTCTCCTCACCAGATTAGTTTCCATATCTGGCCACTTGAATGCATGGCCCTCATCCCTCAAGAGAGCTTGGCTTCCCACTGTGGCTAGTGCCAGGATGATTCCTTGTCCCAAACTGGTTCTTTGAACTCTGTCTGAACTTTGTAAACAGCCCTCATTAGACTTTCTTTAGTTACTTTTTTGGGTGTGATATATATTTCCTGCTGGGATACATACACAACAGGTTTCTTTAATGTGGGATTTCTGATGTTTTTTTGCTATGCTAATGTGTCTTGTGAATTTCCCAAAAGGGTCTTAAAATATGTATCTCTTGAGCATTCCAGGACTGTGTTTCTCAGTGCTTTATTGTTAGGAGCAGCGTCATATGAATGCAGACCTAATGCTGACAGGCTGGGAGACTGGTTAGAGTCTATAAACAGAGGTTGACAGAAGGCTCTTAACCTGGCTAATGAGGGAACTGATGCCTAAGTCTTTTTATCCCTCTTGTTAGTTTTTCATCAGAGACTTGCTGCTTTAGTTAGGATTTCAAAGTATAGACTTGTGGTTAAGATCATGGACTTGGGAGGCATACTGATCTAAATTCAAATCTTTGCTTTCCAGTTTCTAGCTGTATCACTTTGCAAATTATGTAATCTTTCTGAACTTGTTTCCTCATCTGTAAAATGGATATATACTTATCTCAGGAATCTTTTGGAGAGATTAAAGGAAATAATGGATTTCATTCGTGGGACTTGGTAGGTATTCGATGAGTTTCAGCTTTCTTCTTTACCTTCCCACTTTGTTCCCTCCTAATGATACTGACTGAAGGAAGGATCATCTAAGGAAGATGTAATTATGAATTCCTTTCTGCCTTATCAAGTGGAACTTTAAAGGAAATACAGAATTGATGGTAAAATTGCTAACATATCTTTTAAAGCTCAATTTTATGTCTAAAAATGTGCTCTTAAAATTCTGGCTTTTGGTTTATATTATGGATTGTGCTTCTTCCATATACAACTTCATACATAAACTTTTACGTGGTTAAAAATAAATTCCTATGATTTCAATATTATTTTAGTATAGGTAGGTTTTTCAGGTTTTCTAAGTTTAGGGAAAAAATGATGTGAACTTTTTATTCTTTTGCAATTTGTTCTCCTTTTGGGCAGATAGTGATCAAAATAAATACAGCTGATAATTCCTCCAAAGGGGAGATTTGTCCACCTAAATAATAATTTTAAAGATTTCCATGATTGCTTCTTAGTGCCTGATTGCTCCAAATACCTAGTTGTCCTTTATCCTGAGGGCAAACTTGTCAGTGAAAAACCTGTTTTCCATAAATGTCCAGATAGAGTTGTTTTTATGCACATACCACTGACAAGGTCAGAAAATACATGCCATTCTGAGTCTTTCCATCTTAGCTCCATTGACTTCTGCCAAAATGCAAACACTTCAGAATCTAATTTCCTTTTTTTAATTGTAGTATAGTTGACATAAATATTATATTAGTTTTAGGTGTAAGACATAGTGATTGGACATTTATACATCTTACTAAATGATCACCACCATAAGTCTAGTTACCATCTATCACCATGCAAACTTATAATATAAAGGAATGAAGACTCTAACTTCCTATAATACCTCTTTCTGATCAGCTTTTGGGAAAAGCTGACATACCACCACACTTCCTGCTTAGGGAAAGTCCTTATGAAACTCTTGACTCACTTTGCCAATTAAAGAAACCTATTCCTAAGGGTGAGACAGTTTTATCTTTGTAATGACATATTTCTTCTTAACTGTGTGGGCTTTTGTGCTGGAAGAGCTTAAAATCTCATATGTAAAATAAGATGAGAGGTACTGAGGTATGAGTGCAGCAGTGAAAGCCCCTAGAACTTCCTTTCACTAAAAATTTCCCCTAAACTTAAAACACTTGCAAAACCCTACCTATACTAAAATAATATTGAAATCATAGAAATGTATTGTTAAGTAAATAAAATTTTTTGTATAAAGTTGTATATGAAAAAAATAGTCCATAGTATAAACCAAAGCCAGAATTTTAAGACATAAAATTGAGCTTTAAAAGATATGTGTCAGCAATTTTACCATCAATTTCATATTTCCTTTAAATTTCTACTTGATAAGGCAGAAAGGAATTCATAATTACATCTTCTTTAGATGATCCTTCCTTCAGTCAGTTATTATTGGGAGGGAACAAAATTGGGAGGTAGAGAAGAAAGCTGAGACTTATTGAATACCTACCAAGTATCCTTCCACTAAAATAAAGCAACAATGAAATTTTATACACCTTAACTTAATAATAATGGGTACTCTGCAATTACTGTCCATTTGCCATTCTTTTCTCCAGAAGCATGTAAATCAGTTTTACTTGAATGCAAATAACATGCAAACTCATGCTTCTGTATGATCTTGGACAAATTAGCAAAAGGTATTTTTTGTCTTGTTTCTTTCCAAGAGTTAAAAGTTTTAAGCATCAGAATCAGAATTAATGCTGACTTTTTTTCTGAAAGCACCAACTTTGAGTCAGAAATTTGGAATAACCTTGGATGCTTGAAATGATGAAATCTCTTGATGGCTTTCATCTAGTCTATCCAATGCAAGTGAGTAAGCCTAGTAATTTATCACTTTATATGAAATTATGATATGTATATATATATATTTTTGTGCACTTTTTTTGGGCAAGCTTCAGAATTTTTGTTCCAATGTATTTAACTTGGTATTGTCAGGTGGTGCATTTGGGAATTAAATAGAGAGATCAGCAACTGGTGGAGGAGGTGTGGATGTCTTCCCAGTGAATTCCAAAGGGAGACAAAGTTACAGCAAAGAAAACCTAGGCCTTAGATCAGCACTCTAGCAGGAAATGCTAAGGATGTAATTATATTGCAAATCAATTTACTTCTTTCTACCCCTGCTACACTTTCCTCAATTATGTAACCATCATTGCCCCTTCAGAGAAAAAAAAGAAAAAAAAACTGGTTTTTCTTCCTTGAGTCTTGGTCCATTCAATTGGTTTTCATTAGTACCCAAAGTTATCTTTCTAAAATAGAAATCATCCTATCAGATTCTTGCTTAAACTCCTTCAGTGTCTCTCCATTGCCCTCTGGAAAAAGTTCTTAACTGTTGTAGTGGGACTTACACAGGCTTAATGATTTGGCCGCGGGTCTACCTTGCCTCCAGCCGCTCCCCTCTTACCTGCGCTGGTAGTGCTGTCACCATTATTGTCACTGCTCTTAACCATTGGTCGTCATATGTGTCTTCAATTCTTCCTTGACCTAGTCTTCTCTTTTCTAATTTTTACTCTTCCTTCAGGTCCTAGCTAAGCCATTACTACCTATGTCTCCCCCAAGTCGAGTTTAAAGGCCCTTTTTATGTGCTTCTCCTAGAACACCCCATGACAGCGCATACCGCAGTGCATGGTAATCACCTCTAATTACTAGTGTATGTCCCCCACTGGGCTGGAAAGTCCATGAGGGCTCAAGCCATGCTTGTCTTAGTCACAGTTGCATCCTCAGTGCCTGGCAGAATGCCTGGCATGAATAAGGTAGGCCCAGAATTTATTTGGTGAATTTGAATAAATATGAAGGAACTATGATCTGTGTGACAGACTGGCCATCTCAAATGCACAAATTATTCCGTAATTCAAACTGGAATCACTGTAGGATCCAGGAGGTGGAACTCAGGGCAGGAATGACCAGCTCTGATTCACTGAATCTGAAGCCTGGGGAGAGTCTGTGTGGCTTGAGAAACAGTGACTCCCAAAATGCAGAACACCCAGATGAAGAAGATTTCTAAGTATTCTGTTGAAACTCTGAGGAAAGAAAATCCTGGAATATTTCTACCAATCAGGGAAAAGTAAATGGGATATAATGGAACTATTTCTATTCATTTAAGATGTGTAAAATTCAGTTAATTATGGCCATACTGTTTTATTTTAGAAGATACAAAAGGGTCTTTTTCTTCACAAGATCATAATTTCTTTCCACTCCCCAATTCCCAGGAGGTGTTGAGGAACTGAACCCATGGAGGACTTCTGTATTTCTTAATTCCTCCCACCTCAACTTTGACCAAGCTGTAGCCATGCTGTCTGTCCGTCCTCCCTGCAGACACGGGAGGGCAGTGCAAAAGCAGGTTTATTTTCCCTGCACCTCTTTCTCCCAAGGTATTATAAAAACTTGTATCCCTTCCCTGCCAACTGCTGAATTTCCTGTGCCTAGTTTCAGTTCCCTATTCTTCTAATTATCCCCCCAAAAAAACAGCTCAAATTACTGAAATTGAAATCCTAATAGTTCCCCAAAATAATACAGAAATAAATTTTCACATATCAAAATTGCACAAGAGAGGAACTAAGACTGGTGGTGGTATCACTGAAATGCAATAATTCTTGACTTGTGAGTTGTGGAGTCTTTGAGAATTTGATGAAAATTATGGATCCTTTCCGTAGAAAGATGCCCATACACACTTCACAATTTTGCATACAGTTTCAGAGGGTTCATGAACTATAGGTTAAGGACCTTCATGGCATATGTTTACTGAAGAACTTTCCTAAATTCTAAGATTTGGGTAATGTGGGATGAGAAGTGTAAGAGATGCTCATGGCTATGAATTTATCATTAAAATGAAACTAATTTCAAAAATGTGCACTCAACCACAGAGTTTGACGTGTACTTTATTACGACACTGTCACCACATAGGCTATAAGGACTAAAAAATAAGATCATTTGGTATTTGTGGAGAGTGGTTTGATATCATTAGTTTTCTAATGAAACTATGTGGATATACAATTAGAAAAATGAGAATAAGCTGAAGTTAGCTAAAAGGGGAAAAACTGTGCTGCTTTAAATTAGTATTTCAAAAATGCCGGGAATTAAAAAAATATATACCATTGTGTCCTCCTCCACTTTGCACTGCTTCTGTCCCTCACCCAACTCCCCAAATTTTGATATATTCTGAAATGACCAGAGGGCTCCTGGGCTGTGGATGGCTGACGTTGTGTATGTCAGAAGCTCAGGAGAGGGATAATGCCTAGGCGGTACTCATACTGATGGCTACCTTAAGGTCCATGACCAGGTAAAAAAAGTCCCCGTTAGACTGGCAGGGGCTGAGTGGATCTCCTAGTTCTCACCTGAGGATACAGGAGCAGGGGACACGAATTGGGGCCTGAGCAGATTTACTGAGTTGTCTTCCAGCCAGTGACCCTCAGGATTCATGGTAGGCTCAGGAAAGAGTTAAAATCCAAAGCAAGTCCAGTGAAGCTACAGGACTGCTGAGAACTTGGTATCACCCTTATGTTGGTGTTAGTAGGGTCTAGATGTCAGGGAAATCAATGAAATATGAAAGGAGAGCTGCTTTTCTTCTCCTTGCCTGCAAATTGCCCCGTCCCCTGTAACTGATGTGATATATTAGAAATGTTCTTTAATGTAGTAGCTAAATGGCTCGTGGCTCTGTGACTTAGCAGCTGTGTGACCACTGCAAGTCAACCAGCGGCTCAGCTTCTCATCTATCAAATGGAGACAATAATAGTATGTATCTCATAGGGTTATTGTGAAAATTAAATGAAGTAATGTCTGGAAAGGGATTTAGCACAGTGCTTGTTGCCAGTAAGCAGTTAATAAATGCTCCCCATTTCTGTAGCTATTCAGGCATCCAGGCCTCCCTACTAGGCTGACTATAAACTTCCAAAAGTCAGGATTTGTCCTGATGCATCCTATTTTTTATTTTATTTTTTACCACAGAGCTAACATAAAATAGGATTTTAGAAGTACTTTTTAAATCAACAAATGAATGAATAGATGGATGAGTAAATGAGAGAATGAGAAGAGTTGGGCTGAAAAATAGGTGTTTTGGATAAATTTGGATGCAGTTCCAGGACTGTTACATGTGCTAGACCCCCTGGCAGGACTGTGCTTCTCCTCGTCTTTGCACGGCCACTGACTATATCTCATCTTTTAGCTCTTTCCTGAGTGTAACCTCTATTTCTTTAGAAAGACCTTTGCTAATGACCCCTATCCAAATGGGGTTGCTTGCTCCTGCCCCACTGGTTACATTTTCTATCACTGCCCTTTGCTCATAGCACTTATAATTTATAATTATATGATTTATGTATTATAAAGTATAATATTCTATAGTTCTTTGGTTTCATAACCTTATATATTATCTGTCTTTCCCACTACACAATAAACCCTATCACAAGAGAACTGTTTTCTTCATGATCCCTGCAGACAGCATAGCCTACTGGGCACAGCTAGGATTGGGACCCACGCAACCTGACTCCAGAGCCTGTCTGCATCCAAATCCTGCCTCTGCCGCTTATCAGCTCTGT
The DNA here is from genome assembly GCF_030020395.1 of Manis pentadactyla. Taxonomy (NCBI): domain Eukaryota; kingdom Metazoa; phylum Chordata; class Mammalia; order Pholidota; family Manidae; genus Manis; species Manis pentadactyla. Next base: position 127,477,429 of record NC_080026.1, on the reverse strand, counting down.
GACCTAAAACAAGTTATTTCACCTCTAATTTTAGTTTTCTCATCTTCAAATGGGGGATAATAATAGCACTTTACTCACTGGTACTGCCTTGTAGTCCTGGGCGACTGGGTTTTCCACCCTGGCCCTTAGGCTTTAGAGGACCCTGCCCTAATTCCCTTCTGACTATGTCCTACCCTGTGGGCAAGCACTCTGCAGGGCCAAAGGAGCATGCCTTCTCCTAGACTGTGCCTCTAATACCTGAGATCCCAGGACTCCTGCTCTCAGAGTCACGTGGGCCTTTCCCCCAGGTCCATCCTCCCAACGGAGGGCTGTGTCACAGGAGTGCACACCCAGAGACCTTATGGTAACTGAGGACCTGCTGTTTGTGTCACAGGAGTGCACACCCAGAGACCTTATGGTAACTGAGGACCTGCTGTTTGTAGAGTGGGGAGGTGGCCACAGCTTGGATGCAAGATACGCTATAGGTGAGAAGAGAAGAGACATAGGCCAGGGTCCTCTATGTTAGTTTTGTTTCTAACCTGACAGATGTTAGAAACAGGCCACTGACTCATAGATTGTTATGATGATGAAATGAGATATTACATGTAAAGCCTTTGGAAAGTGGTTGATTCACTGCCAAGTGCTCAGTAAATATTAGCTATCATTATTGTATCTCTGGTTGGCTCAGCACAGGGTCTAGTCCATTACAGGTTTTTGAGTGAATGAATAAATGAGTGATTGGTTTAGCTATCAACTCATTTTTTGGGGTCCTGTTTTGTTCTGTTGTTAGGTAACATCACCTATGTATTTGAACTAAAGCTTTCTTCATTTATTATAGTTAAGTATGACTTGTGAACATCTTGCTGGGGAAAGGTCTTAGATATTAATTTCATAGAATGAACTTAGATGTTAAGTTTTCAGACAGGGTCTGCATCTTATTTAAGCTAAAAAAATTATTGTCTTTCATAAGAAAACCATGAGGGATTTTAATTTATGTACTATCAGATGCTCTCAGCTCAAATACATTTGTGTGTAAATACATATATGTATATGTATATACATATGTGTAAACATACTGTGACATATACAACAGTAGGATTTACAACAGAACTCTAGGTATCAAGACAACTCCAAGTTTTCTGGAAGCATAGAAAACTCTTATCATATATAAAGACCCCTGATTTATTAGGCCTTGGCTGCCTATGTTATATTATTTGAGGCCCCAAAAGCCCATCTCTGATAGCTGACCAAGGGCCAAAAACCCCATGATTTAAATCACTTCCTCAGCAAATGTGGAAGAATCAGAGACTTTAGAGACAGAACAGGGATTCATCCCATCTCTATCACTTACTGGCTATGTGGTCCTGGGCCAGTTTCTTTATTTTTGAGTAATGCTGTTGGAGGACCTTGCATACTTCCTGGCAGACAGTAAGTTTGTCTCTTCACTACTAATTACCACTTACAAGGCCATGAAACAGAGAGTATCTCCCGCTTTAAGCTTGTTTTGACAATACAGTTACACAGGAAGTATTGAATATACACTTTCAAATCTGATTATTTCGCCAATGCAAAATGCCAAGCATGAGGAAACTGTACAATAATTGACAGCAAGAGCACACAGCAAATTACTGTTAAAAGATAATTCAAACATTCATTTTGCTTCAGTCTTGTAAAATGCCATTTTATTATATTGTATGTTTATTCATGTTAAGATAGTTGCTGTTTTATTATTCAAAAAGGTAGGAAAACAAAATACTTTTAAAATAAAATAAATAAATATTATATTTTAGTACTGATTTGTCCAAATATTTTTTTGAGAAAAAAGAAGTCTCTAAGTCTATTCTGTATCCTTACTAAACCAACATCTGTGGAACTGACTCTGGGCCCTGTGCCTGTGGGCTGGTGGGGATGACACACTCCACACTGATCTCTTACTTCTACTCAGGTTGCTGCAGCCAGTCAAATGCCATTTCAAAGATCTGAGCATCCCAGTCCTTCTGCAAAAGAGAATCTGTGTTTCATTTGCTTACCAAAATGTGGAGACTCCCTAATTGTAAAATATTAGTAATAGCTTTGAAAATACAAATGCCTCTTGGGACAGGAGACTAAACCCCATGCTAAAAAAGTAAATGACTGTAATTCATTAAATTCTTGGCAGTAGCTTTGCTGAAGATACAAAAGGTGAGGAAAATAAAAGAGTATATGGAACATGAAAAAGGAGGAGAAACGCAGAGGAAAAAAATCAATAGGGAGCTCAAAAGGAAATCTCTCCTGGCTCTGGTTTTAAACCAGAATCTGAAGTTTTGAAATTCTTTCATTCTAGCTATAGGCCTTGATTTAAACAAGAGAGACAAACCACACACACACACACACACACACACACCAGAATAGACACACAAAATGAACCTCACATATCCACTTAGTGGTGGTTTGCAGCCATTTAACATGCTTGGTATTGACTTCAGGGTCCATTATGGGCATCAACACAGCATCCTGGATTTTCTTTTTTTCTGACAGTTTGATTTTCAAGACTTCCCCATAGCATTTAGTACTATTTTTTGGACTCATCTTCATTAAGGTTTTTAAAAGCAAAGGTCTTTGCTTATGTAGAAAGTGCTACTTTCCCTAGCATCATAGTTCCTTGCTAATGGGTTCCTGAATACCATTTTCATTATGTAATTTTTATAGAACTCTACTTCCTTTATTATTGCATTTGCCTTTGTAATATGTACAATCTTTTGGCTACACATTGCTAGGCTTTAAATATTTTTCCTGTTTACCATTAATAAAAAATCATTGCTGATTCATTTGCTTTGCAGAATAAATCACTAACCTTGTCCATGCCCAACAGAAAAATGGCATGCATTATTTCCTGATAATCCTCAATAGCTATTTTGCTCTAATTTCTTTCTTTTCCTCCATGCTAGTGAAGATACATTGCTTTTGGCTATGGAGAGGAAAAGAGCATAGTGGGAAAGCTGTTTGGATTTGATAAATTTCTTGGAATCATTTACCTACTTAATAATAGTAACATATATAATACTTGACAGTTTACTGAGACCTTCACTTAATATTATCTTGTTTAAATCCTGAAGGGTTGTCCTAATTATATCCCCTTTTACAAATGTGACCTATTCAAGTTCATGATCAGTAAGTGAGTAGGTTACCCCTGCTTCCCTTTAGTCAAGTCCAAGTCCTTTTACATCTTACAGACCAAAATCCCTTTCTCAGTCCCAAAAGGTTTTAGTTACAGCCCTTCTTTCTTGCCCTTCAGAGCTAAGCCACTTAGGAGAGGCTGGTACTGTTTTTCTTATTTCCTTACACCCCATTAACTCTTCAGCTCTCTGACATCCAAGGTTGGTGTCCACCACTGTACTGGACTAACATGGCAAAAGTCATAGTAACCTTTATAACCTCATAAGTGCACTGAGTCTCTTTCAGTACTTTTCCTTCAAATCTCTATACTATTCGACGTTATGGGCTTTTCTTGCCTTCTTACATCTCTTCCCTTGGCTTCTGGGCATCACCCTAGTTGGGTCTTCTCCCACTTCTTGAGCAGTCTTCAGTGACTCACTCCCCTTCCTTAAACAATGTTCCTCAAAATGCTATCCTCCGCTCACCTCACTTTCCTTTTTATTCTTTTTTCTTTTCATTCTAGAGCAATTTCACCCATTTCTCACCATTGCTTCTATAGGTAGATGACTTTAAAAAAATTATCACAGATGTTTTCAACCATAATAGTAGAGATAGTAGTTTAATCCACGGATCCATTACTCAGCCTCAACACCTCCAATATTTTGCACTAAAGGAGTTGAGATGATATACTTCTAGGACTGATAAGGGGATATGACAAGCTTATTTCCCAAGGGGTAATCTTTTTCAAAAGTAAACCCTCTGTAGGACTGTTCCTAGGTAGGATCTCGTGTGTTGCTTCTTTCTGTGCTAGTCCTAATTTTCCTTTTCTATAGGGTATGTGGAAAACTGTTTCATGGACACTCTCCACTGGACCATCTTGCTTACATGAAGTGGTAAGCATATGCTAATACTAGCAGAACCAAAAGAGAAGAAAGCTCTGGTTGAGGTGTAAATGAGTAAGAAAAGAAATCAGGGAACCTCCTGAAAGAAACCTTTTAACAAAAGAGAGAGGCAACAGTTTGTATATCTCAACCTATTTCAGAGGCTTATTATAAGGCTAACTGATTTAGCCCAAAGAACAGCCAGTAAGGTTCAATTTGGCTTTCTAAGAATCACTGGATTTCTTAAGGCTGCCAGTTGTGTGGGACTTTGGGTAATAATGGGGGGAGGAAGTGGAGGGAGGTTTGGTTGGAAAGGCAGTAGGATATGAAAGTACATTTCTGGTGAGGGTAAGAAGCTTTATTCTTAGATGCAATATAGAGTTCATGGCTCTGAGAGTAGGTATGAAACTTGAAATTAAATTACTTTTCTTAGTTCTTTCTAACCCTTGTGACTATATAGTCCAAGGATGGTCACAGTATCACAGTGCCCATCTGGTATCCACAATAAACTCATGGTTGGATCATCTACTTGTGAGGCCAGCCTCGAATCAAAACATTTGTCTTAGGTAGCTCATTGAAAGTTGAATAAGAATATATGACTATCCTTTAGTTTCATGGTTACTTAATGCCAGTGTTCAATGATGTAGGTCTAGGAGTAGGACAGTGAGTTTAGTTTAGAGACCCGTTGAGGTTAAGGTGTCAGTATATTGATAAAGGGCTCAGGAATCTGGGGTGGATGTGAGAGATTTCTTAAGACAGATCCCAGGGGAATAACAGCATCAAAGGGATGAAAGGAAGATATGGAACTCTTTTTCTTTTTGTCTACTTCTTGCAGTCACTGTAATTATTTTGAGATTCATCCAAGTGGTTGGGTGCATGAACAGTTTCTTTTTATTGCTGAGTAATGTTCAATTCATCATATGGACATATCACAACTTGTTTATCCATTCACCGGCTAGGGGACATTTGGGTTGTTTTATAGTTTTTGGCTATTACAAGCAAAACAGCTCTTAATATTTGTGTACAAGTCTTCATATCAGTATATATTTCTTTGGGTAAAAACCTAGCAGTAGAATGGCTGGATCAGATGATTAAGCCATGTTTAGTCAGGTCAGGCTGTTATAACAAAATACCATAGTTTGGGTGGTATAAAAATTAGGCATGTATTTTCTCATAGTTTTGGAGGTGGGGGAGTCTAAGATTAAGCTGCTGGAAGGTTTAGTTCTGGGTGAGGGCCTTCTTCCTGCCTTGGAGACAGCTGCCTTCTTGCTGTGTGCTCACGTGGTCTTTCTTTGGTACATGCTTGTGGACAGATCTCTATCTTTTTATTTTCTAATATTGGGCACTAATCACATTATGAGGCTCCCACCCTCATGACCTAACCTAAACCTAATTATATCACAAAGTCTCCCCTCCAGACACTGTCACATGAGGATTAGGGTTTCAACATATGAATTTTGGGGGGACATAAACATTCAGTCCATAACAAAATAGTACATATATGTCTAACTTCTAAGAAACTGCATTTTACATTCCCAGCATTACATGAGTATTTCAGTTCCTCCATATCTTTGCCAACTTTTGGTATGGCTTAGTCTTACTATTTTTAGCCATTCTAATAGGTGTGTAGTGGTATCTCATGTGGTTTTACTTTGCGTTTATTTAATGACTACTGATGTTGAACATCTTTTCATGTGCTTGTTTGCTATCTGAATATTTTCTTGGTGGAGTATCTGTTCAGATCTTTTTCCCATTCAAAAAAATTCAGTTGTTTTTTTTTTGTCGAGTTTTAAAGGTACTTTATACATTCTGATACAAGTCCTTTATCAGGTATGTGCTTTGAAAGTATTTTCTCCAGGTCTGTGGTTTCCATTTCCATCTTCTGAACAGTACTTTTTTGAAGAGCAGAAGTTTAAAAATTTTGGTGAAGTCCATTTTATCAATTTTTAAAATGTATTGTGACTTTGGTGCCACATCTAAGAAACATTTGCCTCACCCACGATCACAAACATATTATCTTATGTTTTCTCTAGAATTTTTATAGTTTTAGATCTTAAATTTAGTTAATTTTTATCTATGGTGTGAAGGGTGAATCTAAGTTCTTTTTTTTTTGCAGGACAGTGGTTGGGGGTGGTGTTGGGGGGATATAGATACCCCAAAGTGCAAACAATGTTTGTTGAAAAAAATCTGCCCATTCTCTTCTGCGTTGCCTTTGTCAAAATTCAGTTGTCCATATGTGCGTGAAGTTATTTCTGAACTCTCTGTTCTGTTCCACTGGTTAATTTGTCTATCTTTATGACAATACCATACTGTTTCAATTACTGTAGCTTTGTGAATCTTGAAAATAAGGTAGTGTGTCAGCCCTCTGACTTTGTTCTTCTTTTGGTTATTCTAGATCTTTTACATTTCCATGTGAATTCTAGAATCAGCTTGTCAATTTCTACATTAAAAAAAATACTGAAAATACATTGAACCCATAGATGAACATGGGGTGAATTGACTTCCTAACAGTATACAGTCTTGTGATCTTTCTTGTCTTGCCAGATTTATCCCTAGATAGTTCATATTTTTTTATGCTATTGTAAGTGGCATGTTTAGAACCTTAATTTCTTATGATTTGTTGCTAGCGTATAAGAATACTAAATGATTTTTGTATATTGACCTTGTAGCTTGCATCCTAGCTGAACTCACTCATTATTTCTAGTAGGTGTTTTACAGGTACCATCAGATTTTCCTTATTGTGGTTTAAAATATATAATGAAACAGAACTAACTCTGTTACACTCAGTGAAATTTGGCCAGAAATGTGTTTGGGGTTATTCGATTTGTTCCTCTAAGTATAATGAACCAGTTGAGGCACTAATAATTAGATTTGGATGTTCTGACTGGATCTTAGGGGGAAATAAGACACTAAAAGATAAGTCTCTGATTTTGCTATAAGGACTCTAGGAGAGAGGAACCTGGAGAAGAGCTAGGCTGTAAAGGTCCTTTCTGTTACAAAAGATCTAATCTTGGGACTAACCCAAGGTTGCTATGGCTGCCATGCCAGGCATCCTGGCCTAGCAGTGCCTCTGGGCCTGGGCTCACCTTTCTGGATCTTTCTAGAAGGGACCTTAGGAGGTGATCAGCAGATGGGCTATGGTCTAGGAAGGGTCATAATCACTAACATTGCACCATCCACAGCCAGCTGCAAGCCGTCCTGGGCTCATGAGAACTTTTTTCCCCTGGGACCTGAGGTAGAAGAGCAGAGGAATAGGCAACAGGGAGTTGCCAGCACATTTTAGATTTTCAGTTCTTAGTATACAGGCTGGCTGGCTGGCTTGCTTCTTTCCTTTCTTCCTTCTGTGTTAAACTTGTGTGCCAGTGGCCTCTGTTTATGTCACTCTGGAGTATACTACAACTCTGTCTGCCCCAGTATGATCTGATTTGGGTCACCACAGGCTGAGTGAGGGGCAAGCTAACTTCTGTTTTCTGGAAACTGGCATTCATCCTTTTCTTATATCTGTCTGATTTGTTTCACAAAGCTGTTAAGATGAAAGGGGATAATGCTGTGAAAGCGTTTTGTTTACCAAGTAAAGGGTGCTTATTATTATTTAACAAATACTTATTGGTCATTTGCTTTGTTTTATGCACACAAAAGACAGAGCAGTAACAGACTTGGTTTCTATTCTTGTGTCCCTTAAAGCTGAGATAAATACTGAGCAAATAAGAACACGCAAGATTATATTAATATGATGGTGATAAGTGTTACGAAGGAAAAGTGGGAATGTAAAGTACAACTTGATTCGGGGATCTCAAGAAAGGCTTCCATGGAAAAGTGACATGTAAACTAAGACCTGAAGGATGAATAAAAACTGCCAAGGTGAATGATGTCAGGAAGAATGTTTCAGGTAGAAGGAATCACATGTGTGGAGATAATGGGGCAAGATGGCAATTGGAATATTTGAGGAAGTAAAAGGCCCTGGACAGTCAGGGAAAGGGCCACTCACTGAGGCTTGGGAGGGGGGTTGGGACAAGATCATGTAGGGCCTTGAGGACACAACAATGTTTTTGTACTTTTACAGATAACTCTGCACATATTTCAACAAAAGGAATGTGATGTAGAAAATTGGTTACACACAGCCTGGAGGGCTGAAAGAGCAATGGATGTTCATTGAGATAACCTGATATTTGTTGTGCAGTTAGCAGTCTCCACCCCCTTGGACTGGTGGTGTTAGTAGAACCCAGGAGTGCCCTAAAGGGCTCTGGGGCAGGTAGTGGGACCATGAAGTAGGATGGAGAGGGGTCTTAGTGTAGGAGATAGGATCACCAAAGGACAGGGCCACTTCGAAAGTTGCTGTCATGAGCAGAGAGGGAGAGAGTGGCCCCCCCTTCTGCTTTCTGCTGTCCTGCAAAATAATAAAAGCTAATATACAGACTCCTAGCTACAACTTTATGGAACACAGTAGAAAAGGGTGGATGTCGAACAGAGTAGAAAATGGTGGGTTGCAGACAGTAGAGTCTGAGTCAGTACAAGTTTTAAATGAGAGGAGGGAATAAGAATCCTTGCATTGGGGAGGGATTGATATTATGTTAGTGACAATTCCCTCCTAGGATTTACAATGTCATCTCCCTTTATGAGTAGTAGTATTTAGTGAATTCCCCAGTTGCTTAATTTAAAGCCAGTTGATCTTACATCCTCTTTCCTGTAGATACAAGATGACTTATACAAGAGGGTCTAATAATAGATATCATTTGTTAAATAGCTGCCATGTTATAGCACGTTACAATGTTTCATTTAATCCTACAAAAAACCCCTATAGACTGGCTGCTATTATGATCTCCACATTGCAGAGGTGACAGAGACTGAAGGAGTTAAGCTAATAAATGGCATCACTTATGTTTGAATGAAGGCTTTTTGACACAAAGCCTGTGTTCCTACCTTTACAGCCCGGTATCCAGCCTAGAATTTGGGATGAACTCCTTACTGTGAACCTCCAAATATAAATTACTTCTCTGATGTTCAGTTTCTTCTCACCTGTGAGAGGATTCCCAGTGGGAATTCTGTGTTAAGTTACCAGGAGACAGCACTCAGTGTCTTGAACTTGTTTACTAATGATACTTAAAGTTTATGGTCAAGAAAGGTTTTTTGTTTGTACTGTAGGGAAAATGTTCCTACTTTTACCTGTAAATCACGTAGTTCTCATAGCAAATGTGTCATAAGGTTTATTTCCCCCTCAGTCTATAGTTTGTTGTAGGATTAAATGAAACATTGTAATGTGCCACAACTTAGCAGCTATTCACCAAAAGGTATTCAATAAGTGCTTCGTTTTTAAATCAGCTTATTTTGTTAAGAACACAAAGTTTAGCTAAGAGATAAACCAGTGTGGAATGTTACATAGATAATCTGATGGGGCCATGGTGATTGAAAGGAAAAGAATATTTCTGGTGGAAGAGCTGAAATTCCTTATTAATACCTATCTGACTCTTTTTTAAGGTTAGTAGTAATGTGAAAGCGACATAGTGTTTGGAGATCATTTAAACCTGAAGAAAACCCATGAAATCCCATTATACTTTACCTGCAGTTCAACTGAGAGAGAGAAACACCATGCAGACATTAGTGAGAGTGCTGTTTTAAAGTATAGCATGGAATGTATTTTGTAGAAGTAGGCCAATTGGTTGCTACTGATTGTTAGTTTTCTTAGAAGCTTGAGTAGAGTGACTTGCCCTTTCTGTAAAACCTATTGAAAAGGTAACAGCTGTATAGATATATACAAAGATTCAGGCAATATATTAACAGTATATTTCATCTTGAATATAATAATAGTGTATTAACATAATATTAACAATGCCAGCTAACCTTGATGGCTTAAAAATGTGTTGTTGTTTCTTCCAAATTGGACTCCTGTGCTAGTTCAACATTAGTTTTTCTTTTTGCTTTTAACATTAGTAGCCAAGGTCTGTAACAGAATCATCCATGCAGAGGCATCCTGTTCTATGCACTGTGCCACATGAGATTTTTGTTAGAAGTGCTACCATTCCTAAGGTTCCTTTCCTCTTCTTGTACATAAACAGTTTAAAACAGCATAAGCTTTCCATAACATGAATTCTGGAAAAACCTATTATGTTATTAGACAAACTTCAAGGTGATATAGTCATTATGAAAATACTATCATCTGCTTGAAATTTGTTCCATTTGTGTGTTCCATGTCATCTACTCATGGTGAGGTTCTTGTATATTACACACCTCTCTGACCTGTGGGCTTGGTTGACTTACTGTAAGCGGTTGCTGTATAGATAAAGAAGGTTAGAAAGACATCACATATCAGCTGCTTTCTTCTTTAAGTTTTTGAAGTCACCTGTGCTCTAAGTTAAATGCAACTATTCATGCCTTTCCATAAATGGAGAAAGAATTCTAAATCTATTGACCCTAGAGCAGAGAAACAGTTCACAAATGGTTGATCCCATTTAAAAACATTATGGATGACCCCAAAGAGCTTTTCTTTAAGTGGGTTACATCTATTAACATTTACTCTAGTAGAAATTAAAACTGAAATTTAAACATACTTATTTCACTAAAAATAAGAGGAAACTCACTGTATCTTAACACATAAGACATTTTTAAATGAAAAATAACTATATATTTTTTAATTACATTTTTTATTTTGAGATAATTGTAAATTCACATGCTGTTGCAAATTTTCATTTTTCATGTACAAATCTTACCTCTATTTGGTTAAATGTACACCTAAGTACTTTATTCTTTTTAATGCTGTTATAAAGGGAATTATTTTCTTACTTTTCTTTACTATTTATTGCTAGTATATAGAAATACAACAGATCTGACTTTGTGTCATACAATTTTGCTGAATTAATTTACTAGCTCTAGTAATGTTTTTTGGTGAATTCCTAAGGGTTTTCTGTATATATGGTCATGTCATCTGGGAATAATTTTACTACTTCCTTTCTAATTTGGGTGTCTTTTATTTCTTTTTCTTGCCTAATTACTCTGGCTAGGACTTCCAGTACAATGTTGAATAGAAGCTGTAAGAACTATCATCTTTGTTGTGTTCTGATCTTAAAAAGAAAGATTCACTCTTTCACCATTTAATATGCACATAGTTGTGGTTTTTCCCATAAATGAGCTCAAACCTGTTGAGGAAGTTCCCTTCTATCCCTAGTATATTGAGTATTTTTATCATGAAAGGATGTTAGATTTTGTCAAATATTTTTTCTTTGTCTATTGACATGGTTATGTGGTTCTCCTCCCTTAATTCTATTAACATGGTGTCTTACATTTGATTGACTTTCATGTTGAAACACTTTTGCATTCCTGGGATAAATCGCATTCTATCCCATGTATAATCCTTTACTATGCTGCTGGATTTGGTCTGCTGGTATTTTGTTGAGAATTTCTACTTTTATATTCATAAAGGACATTGGTCTATATTTTCCTCATGATGTCTCTGTTGGTATCAAGGTAATGATGGCCTCATGGAATAAGTCAGATGTTCACTATTCTATTTCTTTTAAGAATTTGAGAAAAATTGGTGTTAATTCATCTTTAAAAGTTTGGCAGAATTTACCAGTGGCATTACCTATTCTTGGGTATTTATTTTTTGGGTGAATTGTGATAACTGATTTTATTTCTTTTCTTATTATAGGTTTATTTAGATTTTCTATATCTTCTTAAGATAGTTTGGTAGTTTGTAGTTTTGGTAATTTAGGAATTTGTCCATTTCATTCTGGTTACCTAATTTTTTGGCATCTAGTAGTTCATTGTGTAATCCCTTTTATTTTGTAAGTTCAGTAACAATGAACTTTAATTTCTCATTTTAGCAATTTAATTTCTCATTTTAGCAATTGAGTCTTCTTCTTTCCTTGGGTATGCTAGCTAAAATTTGCCAATTCTGTTGATCTTTTCAAAGAATTAACTTTTAGCTTTACTATTTCTTTCTATTGTCTTTCAAATATCTACTTTTAGCTCTACTATATCATGACTATCTTTCCTTTTACTAGCTGTGGCTAGTTTTGTTAGTTTTGTTTTCTTTTTCTAATTCATTAAGATGTTCAGTTAGATTACTGATTTGAGATCTTTTTTTCTTTTTTAATGTAGGCATTGATAGCTATAAATTTCCCTTTAAATACTGCTTTTGCTACATTGTATTTTCAGTTCCATTCATCTCAAGGTATTGTGCTATATTCTTTGAATTTATTGGTTGTTTAACCTCATATTGTATTTTTAATGGCTATAGTAATATCTTCAGTTTCATTCCTAGTATTAATGACTTAAGTCTTCTCTCTCTCTTTCTCAGTCTTCCTAGAGGTACATCAATCTCACTGATTTTTTTAAGTAAGCTTTCATTTTATCGATATTCTCTATTGTTTCCCCATTTTTCAGTTCATTAGGTTCTTCCCCTAATTTAATTATTTCTTTCCTTCTGCTTGCTTTAGATTTATCTTGCTCTTTTTTGTTTGTTAGTTTCTTGAGATAGTTCTTACATAATTGATTTGAGATCTTTTTTTCTAATGTAAGCATTTAACAGTATAAATGTTGCTCTCAGTACTACTTCAGCTGTGTCTCACATACTTTGGTATGTTGTATTTTTCTACAGAAAAAAGTTTTAAGATACAAATTTCATCATGGAATCTTCAGTATTTAGGCTAGTGGCCTCTAGTTTCATCTTTCTCTCCTTTATCCATAACTCTCTTAAGTCATAGTATGTAGAATTTTGGATAGGTCTGGCCATTGAAGAATAGAGCAGGAATGTCTGTTCATTCCTTTTTTTGTTCATTCATTTGCTCATTCTTCACTCAACAAATATTTGGTGAATTCCCAAACCAGGCATTGTGCTGATTAGGAATATAAAGATGATTAAGACAGATACCTTGCATCTTTTCATTACTCAGTTTGGCAGAGAAGATAAATAATTAAAAAAAGAAATTTCAAGGGTGACCACTATCTCCTGTATCATAGAAACTCTACTGCTATTAACACAAAGCTAGATTAAAATTCTGTTAGTTAAAAATTTTTTACCCAACAAGTTCTGCTATTTTTTACCCTATTTTCAAAATTCTCTGCTTGTTTTAAACTAGGATGATCTAAAACTGGTCAGCACTCTATAGGCTATACCAGTTGCTTAAAGATGGCTTCTTTCTGATTAGTTAGGGGTGTGGTTAAATATTTTGAATATTATCCCTGGCCTGAACTATAATTGCAAACATCTCTGTCTGTCCCTTTCCAGTGACCATTCTTTTAGAATACAATCTGAGTGCATAATAGAGTAGTACTTTAAATTTGGGTGGAAAGATTAACTTTTTAAGAGTTCTCTTGTCAATTAAGCCACTTGATCGCCACCAACATTCTGGACAGATATAAGCCTCAACTGACAGATAAGGAAATTGAGACTTAGTGAGTCCAAGTGACTTGCCTAGTTGGGAAAATAAAAAAACATATACAAGTTTCTAGACTTCCACCTAGGCCTTTACTGTTGCCTCAATTGCACTGCCTCTTCATAACTGGTCATTAAATATGTTTTAAAGAGGGCAAAGTCCAATTGTATAATAGATCTGCCTGTCTGAAACATGATTATTAGTGGTAATGGTTGGATATTACCTGGCATGCATGTGTTAGGTTTACAGTAAAGAATGCCTACTTTTTATTAACTGTCCTTTTAGATATATTAGTGACTGTCACACCTGAATTATAACAAAGAAGCACTAGAGAAAATTCAATGTGGGCGGCAAAATTCTTTGAAGAATAACTAGTTATAATTGGGGAGTCTGAACACATTTCAGAGTTGCACGTTTAATATGCAGTATGGTTAATTGCACTGTAATTACAGTATTTTAGAATGCCATGCTAAGTGTTTAATCCTTTTCAGGTTTGCCCTCCAATCAGTGGTCTGCCTTCATTTTCCAGATTGATGAAGTCTGCCTCAGAGAAGGGGGTAGGTAACAAGATTGTGCTGATGTGTCTAATCAATGAGGAAAGTTGTAAAATGAATCTTTCCTATCTGGAATTTATATTTAATCATAGTTTTGTTTTCTTTATGAAAGAGTGTTGATTATTTAGTTTTCAGATTATGAGAACAATAAGAGCTTTTATTTACCCATGAAGTTTTGCTAGATTATTTGGGTCTGATTGAGTTGATGGGGATATTTACATTACCTCAGCACCTAGATCCACTTAATCTTATTCATAATGTTAATTATATACTCCAAGAGTTACTGCCATGCACTTGTTTATGGTGTTTACCATTAGGGTTTGTTTATGCATGTGGTGGTTGTATGGCTCCCCCCTCTTTCACAGGACTATGAACATTTTATAGTTGCAAAAGACATTTCCACTCATAGAAATCTGATTTTTGGTAGTTTGTTCACACTAATTTGATGACATCTAATTCAAGGAAGGCAACTTAGTTCTGTGTCAGGAGGTTGGTTAAGACTATGCTAATGAGTGACTTCTAGTAGTTGTTTTTCTTTGCCTTCATATGCTTTTGCAGTGTCTGGAGTTTTCTTTCTCTCCATATCCCCTGCAAACTCTATTCATCCTTAAAGACCTGCCTTGAAATTACATTCCTCCAGGAAGCACACCCGAGAGTTAATCACTGCCTCTTTATCTCCCTACCTTATCTGAACATTAATGCCATCATAGTCCCATCGTACTGTACTATAATTATCTTTTGATATGTTTGCTTTCATTAACAGACTGGTGTATTTGAGAGCAAGGGCTTTATTGTATTAATCACTCTTATCAAGTCTAATAGTGCCTAGTACATGGTAGCTGCTTAATAATGTCTCAGTGTCGAATAACAAACATTATTCTTTTTCAATCTTTTTTTTCATATTTAAAAACTATTTCTTAAGAACAGTTTTAGGTTCACAGCAAAACTGAGAGGAAGGTACAGAGATTTCCCATGTACCCTCTGCCCCAACTCATGCACAGCATCCCTTATTATCAAAATCCTCCACCAAAGTTGTATCTTTGTAACAACTGATGAATGCACATTGACACATCGTAATCATTCAAAGTCTACAGTTTACATTAGAGTTCATTCTTAGTGGTGCACATTATATGGGTTTGGATAAATGGATAATGACATATATCCATCATTATAGCATCATATAGGGTCATTCAGTTGCCCTAGATATTTTTTTGAGATATAATTGACATTAGTTTCAGTATACAACATAATAATTCGATATTTGTATATATTGGAAAAAAATCATCACAATAAGTCTAATTAACATCCATTACCATACATAGTTATGAAATTTGATTTTTAAAATATTTTTGAGATACAATTTACATAGTATAAATTTACTGTTTTAGAGTATACAGTTAAGTAGTTTCTAATATACTCAAAAAGTTGTGCACCTGTCACCACTATCTAATTTCAGAGTATTTTCATCACTATAAAAAGAAACCTCAAGCCCATTCCTCATTCCCTCCTTTCTCCAGCCCTTTTCCAACCACTATCTAATTTCTGTAGCTATGATTTGCCATTACTAGACATTTCATATCAAGAGAATTATACAATATGTGGCTTCTTAGTATAATGTTTTCAAGGTTATCCATGCTGTAGCATGTATCAATACTTCATTCTTGTCCAAACACTATTCCATTTTATGGACATACTATAATTTGTCCATTTACCAAATGATAGACATCTGGGTTTTTATTTTTCTGACTATCACTAGTAGTACTGCTATGAATATTCATGTATAGGTTTTTGTGTGGACGTGTTTTCAGTTGAGTTGGGTCTATACATACGAATAGAATTTCTGGATCATATGGTAACTGTATGTGTAATTTTTTGAGGAGTTGTCAAATTGTTTTCCAATATGGCTATACAATTTCATATTCCCACTGGCCATGTAGGAGGGTTCCAATTCCTCCATATTTTCATCCAACACTTGTTATTTTCTCCCTTATTGATTATAGCCATCTTAGTAGGTGTGAAGTAGTATCTGATTGTGATTTTGATTTGCATTTCCCTAGTAACTAATGGTTTTGTACACCTTTTTGTGTGCTTATTGACCATTATTTTCTTGTCTCTTTTTTTGTTTGCCTGGGAAAGTATCTGTCCTTTATTGCTTAAGTACAGCTTTGCTGGGTAAAATATTGTGATTGGAAGTTTCTTTTCTTCAGTACTTTTAATGGATTACCCCACTCTCTCCTGCCCTACAGTGTTTCTGCTAAGAAATCCACTGATGCGTTTATGGGGGTTCCTTTTTATGTGATAATTTGCTTTTCTCTTGCTGCTTTAAAAATTCTTTGTGTTTCATTTTTAGAAGTTTGATTATAGTGGACCTTAGTGAAGTCCTCTTTGGATTCAATCTGTTTGGGGTCTTCTGATCTTTATGTATCTAGTTGTCCATATCTCTCCCCAGATTTGCTAAGTTTTCAGCCATTATTTATTTTTTAACTGAAATAGATTTGGCACAAATTTAAGGTATATATGTTAATGTTAGTTAATGTTTATATATTATAACATAATTGCCATTTTAGTGAGTAGCACCCCTATCACATTACATATTTATCCATTCTTTTTAGTGGTTGGAATAATTAAGTTCTAGTCTCTTAACAAATCTGATATTGTAATACAATATTGTTCTATATTCATTTTACTGTGCATTAGATCTCTAGAACTTCTGTGCTACTTGCTGCAAGTTCTTTTTCTTAAGTAACATCTATCTTATCTCCCACTCCCTTCCCCTGGTAATGACTATTTTACTCTCTGTTTTTTATGAATTTGTCTGTGATTATTTCTTTAATTGAGCTTTCTGTCCCTTTTCTCTTTTCTTTTTCTGGGATTCCCTTATGAGTATATTAGTTCTCATGATTGTTTCCCATAAATCCTAAGGCCTTTTCATCCCTTTTCAGTCAGTTTTCTTATTTTTCCTCTTACTGATGATTTCATATGACCTGTCACAGATCCATTCTTTTGCTTGATCAAATCTATTGTTGATGCTCTCTATTACCTTTTTCATTTTCTTCATTGTATTTTTCAGCTTCAGAATTTCTGTTTTTTTAAATGGTTTTTATCTCTTTGTTAATTCTCCTTTTGTTTATGTATTGTTTTCCTGATTTCATTGCATTGTCCACCTATGTTCTCTTATAGCTTACTGAGCTTCCTTAGGACAATTATTTTGAATTCTTTGTCAGGCAATTTGTAGATCTACATTTTATTGGCATTATTTAAAGAGCTTCATTAGTTTTCTTCAGTAGTATCCTGTTTCTCTGATTATTCTTAATCTGTGTAGCTCTGTGTTGATAGTTGTGCATTTGAAGAAGAAAACACTTCATTCTGTCTTTACATACATGTTTTGGCAGGTAGATTTTCTCCCATCAGGTACCAGACTAACAGACTGCCTCTATGGTCTCAGTCAGGTGGGGCTGGAGCTGTGCCTTGTATCTGTTGCAATGCCTGCAGTAGGGTCTGTAGTTGGCAGGACTATTACTGGGGTTGTAGGCAGGTGTGCTTTCTGTTAAATTCCCCAGTGGATGGAACTGTATCTGGGATAGTGACTGAGCAGGTCTGGAACCAGGTCATGGGCCACATCCAGGATGTGGTTGCTGAAAACTTCCCCAATGTGTCCATGGAGGTGCACAGATCTCCCAACACAAGTCCCTCAGGCCATGGAGGTGCACAGATTTCCCAACACAAGGGACCTGAGGAAGACAACACCAAGACATAATTATTAAAATGGCAAGGATCAAGGATAAGGACAGAGTATTAAAAGCAGCCAGAGAGAGAAAAAAGATCACTTACAAAGGAAAACCCATCACGCTGTCATCAGACATCTCAGCAGAAACTTTACAGGCCAGAAGGGAGTGGTATGATATATTGAATGCAATGAAACAGAAGGGCCTCAAACCAAGAATACTCTACCCAGCAAGATTATTATTGAAATTTTCAGGAAGGATTAAACAATTTCCAGATAAGCAAAAGTTGAGGGAATTTACCTCCCCAAAACCATCTCTACAGTGTATTTTAAAGGGACTGCTCTAGAAGGAAGTGCTCCTAAGGTTAAATAGCTATCAC
The DNA here is from genome assembly GCF_030020395.1 of Manis pentadactyla. Lineage (NCBI taxonomy): Eukaryota > Metazoa > Chordata > Mammalia > Pholidota > Manidae > Manis > Manis pentadactyla. Next base: position 127,459,405 of record NC_080026.1, on the reverse strand, counting down.
CAGAGAAAATAAAACCACAGTAAAGGAAGTAGACCAATTAATTACTAACCAAATGCAAAAATAAATCAGCTAACCACAAAGTCAACCAAGGTATACACAGAGTACAGAATATGACACCTAACATATAAAGAGTGGAGGAGGAAGAGAAAGAAGGGAAAAAAGAAGAATCTTCAGATTGTGCTTATAATAATGTAATAAGTGAGTTAACTTAGACTTTTAGATAGTAAAGAAGCTTCTCTTGAACCTTTGTAACCACGAATCCAAAGCCTGCAGTGGCAAGAAGTACATATCTATCAATAATCACCCTAAATGTAAATGGTCTGAATGCACCAATCAAAAGACATAGAATTACAGAATGGATAAAAAAGCAGGACCTATCTATATGCTGCCTACAAGAGACTCACTTCAAACCCAAAGACATACAGAGACTAAAAGTGAAGGGATGGGAAGAGATATTTCATGCAAACAATAGGGAGAAAAAAGCAAGAGTTGCAATACTTGATCAGATAAAATAGACTTCAAAACAAAGAAAATAACAAGAGACAAAGAAGGACATCATATAATGATAAAGGGGTCAGTCCAACAAGAGGATATAGCCATTCTAAATATCTACACACCCAACATAGGAGCACCCAAATATGTGCAACAAATACTAACAGAATTAAAGGGGGAAATAGAATACAATGCATTCATTTTAGGAGACTTCAACACACCACTCACTCCGAAGGACAGATCAACCAGACAGAAAATAGGGAAGGATACTGAGGCACTGAACAACACATTAGAACACATGGACCTAACAGACATCTACAGAGCATTCCACCTAAAAGCAACAGGATGCATATTCTTCTCAAGTGCATATGAAACATTTTCCAGCATAAATCACATACTGGGCCACAAAAAGAGTCAGTAAATTTAAAAAGATTGAAATTGTACCAACCAACTTCTCAAATCACAAAGGTATGAAACTAGAAATAAATTGTGCAGAGGAAAGAAAAAGGCCCACAAACACATGGAGGCTTAACAGCATGCTCCTAAATAATCAATGGATCAATGACCAAACTAAAACACAGACAAAGCAATATATATAGGCAAATGAAAACAACAGCTCAACACCCCAACTTCTGTGGGACACAGCAAAGGAAGTTCTAAGAGGAAAGTACATAGCAATTCAGGCCTATTTAAAGAAGGAAGAACAAGCCCAAATGAACCGTTAAATTCACAATTAATGAAACCGGAAAAGTAAGAACAAATGAGGCCCAAAGACAGTAGAAGGAGGGACATAATAAAGATCAGAGAAGAAATAAATAAAATTGAGAAGAATAAAACAATATAAAGAATTAATGAAACCAAGAGTTGGTTCTTTGCAAAAATAAACAGAATAGATAAACCTGTAGCCGGACTTATCAAGAAAAAAAGAGAGTCTACACACATAAATAGAATCAGAAATAAGAAAAGAAAAATCACTACAGACACCACAGAAATACAAAGAATTATTAGAGAATACTATGAAGAATTCTATGCTAAAAAACTGGATAACTAGAAGAATATTATTCTTTTTTCAATCTTTTTTTTCATATTTAAAAACTATTTCTAAAAAAATACAACCTTCCAAGGGTGACCCAGGAAGAAAGAGAAAATCTTAACAGACCAATTGCCAGCAATGAAATTAAATCAGTAATAAAAAAATTACCCAAGAACAAAACCCCCAGGCCAGATGAATTCACTGCTGAATTTTATCAGACATTTAGAGAAGACCTAATACCCATCCTCCTTAAAGTTTTCCAAAAAGTAGAAAAGGAGGGAATACTTCCAAACTCATTCTATGAAGCCAGCATCACTCTAATACCAAAGCCAGGCAAAGACACCATAAAAAAAGAAAATTACAGACCAATATCCCTGAAGAACATAGATGCAAAAATGCTCAACAAAATATTAGCAAACCGAATTCAAAAAAGATCATCCATCATGATCAAGTAGGGTTTATTCCAGGGATATAAGGATGGTACAATAATCGAAAATCCATCAACATCATCCACTACATCAACAAAAAGGGGAACAAAAGTCACATGATCATCTCCATAGATGCTGAAAAAGCATTTGACAAAATTCAACACCCATTCATGATAAAAACTCTCAACAAAATGGGTGTAGATGGCAAGTATCTCAACATGATAAAGGCCATATATGAGAAACCCACAGTCAACATCATATTTAAGATTGGAACAAGACAAGGATGCCCACTCTCCCCACTTATATTCAGCATAGTATTGGAGGTCCTAGCCATGACAATCAGACAACACAAAGAAATAAAAGACATCCAGATTGTTAAGGAAGAAGTTAAACTGTCACTGTTTGCAGATGACATGATATTGTACATAAAAAACCCTAAAGAATCTACTCCAAAACTACTAGAACTAATACCTGAATTCAGCAAAGTTGCAGGATACAAAATCAATACACAGAAATCTGTAGCATTACTATACACTAATGATGAACTAGCAGAAGGAGAAATCAGGAAAACAATTCCATTCACAATTGCAACAAAAAGAATAAAATACCTAGTAATAAACCAAAGGAAGGAAGTGAAAGAACTATACCGTGAAAACTACAAGACACTCTTGAGAGAAATCAAAGAAGACACCAACAAATGAAATAAGCCAGGTGGAGATAGACAAGTACAAATACATCCCATGCCCATGGGTAGGAAGAATTAATATTGTCAAAATGGCCATCCTGCCTAAAGCAATCTACAGATTCAATGCAATCCCTATCAAAATACTGACAGCATTCTTCAATGAGCCAGATCAAATAGTTCTAAAATTCATACGGAACCATAAAATACCCCGAATAGCCAAAACAATCCTGAGAAGGAAGAATAAAGCTGGGGGGATTACACTCCCTGACTTCAAGCTTTACTACAAAGCCACAGTAATCAACAATTTGATACTGGCACAAGAACAGACCCATAGACCAATGCAACAGACTAGAGAGCCCAGATATAAACCCACTCATATATGGCCAATTAATATACGATAGAGGAGCCATGGACATACAATGGAGAAAGGACAGCCTCTTCAACAACTGGTATTGACAAAAATGGACAGCTACATATTAGAAAATGACACTGGATTACTGTCTAACTCCATACATAAAAGTAAACTTGAAATGGATCAAAGACCTGAATGTAAGTCATGACACCATAAAACTCTTAGAAGAAAATATAGGCAAAACTCTCTTAAATATAAACATGAGCAACTTTTTCATGAACACATCTTGGGCAAGTGAAACAAAAGCAAAATGAACAAGTGGGTCTACATCAAACTAAAAAGCTTCTGTACAGCAAAGGACACCATCAGTAGAACAAAAGGGCATCCTACAGTATGGGAAAATATATTCATAAATGACATATCTGATAAGGGGTTAACATCCAAAATATATAAAGAGCTCACATACCTCAACACCCCAAAAGCAAATAACCTGATTGAATGGATAAAAAAGATGTGGTACATATACACAATGAAATATTATTCAGCCATAGGAAGGAAACAAATCCTACTATTTGCAACAACATGGATGGATCTAGAGGGTATTATGCTTAGTGAAATAAGCCAGGCAGAGATAGACAAGTATAAAATTATTTCACTCATCTGTGGTGTATAACAGCAAAGCAAAAACTGAAGGAACAAAACAAAAGCAGACTCACAGAACCGAAGAATGGACTAGTGGTTACCAAAGGGAAAGGGGTGGTGAGGGTGGGTGGGAAGAGAGAGATAAGGGGATTAAGAGGTATTATTATTAGCACCCATAAGATAGGAGGGGCACGGGGAAGGCTGTATAGCACAGAGAAGACAAGCAGCGACTCTATAACTTCTTCCTGTGCTAATGGACAGTGACTGTTATGGGGTATGTGATGGGGACTTGATAATGGGGGGAAAGTAGTAACCACAATGTTGTTCATGTGAAACCTGAGTATAAGATTGTATATCAATGATACCTTAATAAAAAAAAGTAAAAGCTCTCACAAAGACACTTTTGTCTCTGGATGATTTCTATTTTGTTGTTTGTGTAGAGTAATGTAAGCTAGGGACCTCTTATTGTGCCATCTTACTTCATCACCAATAATGTTTTTCATTCAGCATTTTGAGTATGTTTTCCCACTGTGTTTGGTTTAGTGAGGAATCAGCCATTAATTTTACTGAGTATTCCTCATACATAATATGTTGCTTTTCTCTTGCTGCTTCAAGATTTCTTCTTTGTATTTTGGCAGTTTGATTATGATGTGTTTAGGTATGGATATCTGAGTTTATCCTAATAGGAATTTGTTGAGTTTCTTGGATGTGTAAATGTTTCTCTTCAAACTTGGAAAGTTTTTAGCCATCATTTCTTCAAATATTCTTTCTGCCCCTTTCTCTTCTCCCATTCTGAGTCTCTCATTATGCATATGTTCGTACATTTGATGGTGTCCCACAGGTGTCTAAAATTCTGCTCATTTTCCGTTGCTCTTTTATTCTTTCTGTCTTTAGACTGGAGGCACTCCATTGACTATATTTAAGTTCTTTGATTCTTTTTTCTTTTCTATTATCTTTTTTTAATAGTCTGAATGTGCAGTTGAGTGCCTCTAGTGAATTTTAAATTTCAGTTATTGTACTTTTTGACTCCTGAATATCTATTTGATTGTTTTAATAATATATATCTTTTATTTATAGTCTCTATGTGGTGATACATAGTTGCCATATTTCTTTAGACACAATTTCCTTTTGTTTTTTGAACATATTTAAAATAGCAGATTAAAAGTCGTTGTTCCATATCTGGGTTCCCTCAGGTTCAATTTCTGTTGACTGTTTTTTACATCTGTAATTATGGGCCATACTTTTGTGTTTCTTGATTGTATTATAATTTTTTAAAAAAGAAATCTTGACATTTAAAATAACATAATATGTTAGCTCTGGAAGAAAGATCCCTCCTTTTCCTCAAGTTTTACTATTGTTGCTGTTTGTAGTTGTTATTGTTGTTGATGTTTGTTTACTGACTTTAATTCTGTAAAGGCTATATTCTTTGTTGTGTGTAGTCATTAAAGTCTCTTTTAGTTTATTGGTCAGCTAATGATTGGGCATAGATTTCCTTAAATGACTTAAACCACTAAGTCTTCTAGCCTTTGCCAAAGGGCTCTTTGTGTGTATTGGAGCATGCCTTCAGTGTTCAGGTAGGCTATTTACAACCCTGCCTTAGCCTTCACTTCCTAATTATTCAAAGCCTCAAGGTCAGCCAAAGATGGTAGCCTATGGCCTTTTCCAGTCTTTCCTGGTCACATACACAGCCCTGTATGTGCACATGGCCTTCTATATTCCAAAAGAATGTGTCAGAGCTTTTTAATGCCCTCTGTGAATCTCTCATTTCCTAGCTTTCCTTTTACATGTTTTGGTCAGTTTGTTGATTACCCTGTTTCTGCTGTCCCAGGCAGCTGTAATGTTAAACAATTGTTACTAATTGTTTTGACAAATGTCTCTGTGGGCAAGCTCTGAGACAGGTCAAATAAGGATAAGTCTTTTGAAGATTTTCCAAAGAACTGACAGATCAGATGATGACAGTTATTTGGGACCGGGGCTGTGGTGGAGCTCCAATTCCATTCAACCCCTTCTAGAGGGTTCTAGGCTGCCAGTTTTCACTGTAATTGTAGGACTGAATTTTCAAGGCTGACACAGAATTGAGGGCAGAGAAATAGGAAAAGGGCAAGTTGAAATGTTACAAAGCTCATTGTTCTTACTATAATTCAACTTTTTTTCTTAAAGAGAACACTCACCAAATTGTTGAACATTTTTGCTTAATTTTTAGTGTTCTGAAAAAGTTGATTTTGACAATTTTTGCCCATGTTCTCAGTGTTTTTATGGAGGAGAGGATTTCTAGAGTTTGTTACTTTGCCATTCCTGCTTACTTCACTTAATATTATTTTTATGAATATTCTTAACACACTACCTAATTTTCAAATAATGCAAATTTCCTTTTCTTCTAGAAAGGCTTAGCACTGTCACCTTATCAAAAATGGATTTTCTAGATTTTGGAAATGTTTGGTAGTATATTCTGGTATTTTTAATTAAAAGATTAATTGTTTGATAATAGAAATACTTCATATATATATATATATATACAGACACACATACATATATATTAAACTCTGCTAAACTATTAGGAACTATAATAGCTGGATTTTTAAATAATATAAGCCACTCAGAAATATCCTTTCTTCTTTTAGCAAATTAAATTTTGGCAAATTTGGATTTTCCTTAAAAATAATGTAAGGCAAGAATGAGATTTCATATTTCTCTCTGTTAGGCATTACCAACAAAAATAACTTGGACTTACATTTCACTTCTACCCAGATATTCTAGCATCTTGTACCCAGCTTTTTTCATTTTTTGTTTCATCTTTGTTATTGAACACTTTCTAAAGAGTAGAAGCTCTTTACATATCCTGGATGCTATTTTTAGATATGTGTCTTGCAAATATTTTCTTACAGTCTGAGGATATTTATTTTCTTAATATTGTTTTTTGGTGAGTAAAACTTTTTAGTTTTTATGAAGTTTAAATTATCACATTTATTCTTTTGTGTTATTGTGTAAACCTTTGCCTTCTCCCAGTTTGAGAAGATACTCTCCTGTGTTTTCTTCTGGAACCTTTCATGATTTGCTTTTACATTTAGGTGCATGAGATCTTGAATAACATTTTTTTTACGTGGTGGAGTAGGAGTTGAGATTCTTTACAGATATTCATTTGTTCAATTTGTTGAAAGAATTTACTTTCGCTCTTGAATTATTGGCGTGTTTGTTGAAAATAAAATGTGTGAGTGTGGGCTTATTTTTTACTCCATTTTGTTCTGTTGATCTGTATGTTTTTCCTTACGCTATTCCACATTGTCTTGGTTATTGTAGTTTAAGTCTTTAATCCCTTTAGTATAAGTGAGCTAAGTTTGCTGTTTTATTTCAAGATTTCTTGGGTTATTCTAGGCCTTTTTCATTGCCATATATTTTAGAATCAATTAAAAAGAAACCTGCTGGAATTTTTATTAAAATTACATTAAGTCTATAGATAAATCTGGCACTTTCACTGTATTAAATCTTCCAATTCAACAATTTTGAAGAGTACTGGCTAGATATTTTGTTAAAATGTGTTAGCCTCATGTTTTGTCATTGTTAGAATGGAATTATGGGTTTTAGGAAAAATACCACAGAGGTGAAGTGCTTTTGATTAAATGCCTATGATGAAGTGCATTGTATCATTGTGTATAAGATGTCAACATGACTTATCACTGTTGATGTTAATCTTGATCACCTCTGATCACTTCATTAAAGTGCAGTATCCTAGCTTTCCATACTCTAAAGTAACTATTTTTTCCTTTTCATCCTCTTTTCTTTAGATGCAAGTCACTCAGTCAAAGTATACACTCCATGTAAGGAGAGCTAAATTCTACCTCCTAGAGTGGGAATATTGACATATACTAGTTTGAATTCTAAAAGGAAGCCTTTTTCCTTATTTCTCACTAATTTATTACTTAATCATTTATTTATATCAGTATGGACTCAGGGATATTTATTTAATATTTGAATTAGAATTCAATAGTAATGTTATTTGTTTTGTTGCTCAAATTGAGTACTCTTCCAGGTTGATTCTGATCCTTTTGACATGATCCTTCTCCTCTCTTCTTTCCCTTTTTCTGGCGCTATAACATGCTCTAGGCTCATTTTGTATTTTTCCTGCCTCAGCTTTAGAACCAGCCATTTCTCCAATGAATGCTGATACCTTTACTTAGAGAGTAGCATTTAGAAACCAAGATCTGGGCACTGGTTATCAGTGATACCAGGATGTCACTATTTCTAGGCCTTCTTAGTGGACAAAACTAGGAAACAAATTATGTATATTAACCCATGTATAGGTATAACATATATGAATAACACATGCCTATATGTATATACCTAATTATTTGTACCTGTATTAAAATAAATATGAATTGATACTAATATGTCCGACTCCATTCCAGTACCATCAGGTTCATTCTAGCCTTCCTTTCTTGTTTATTGGTATAGTCGATTCTGATATAATGCTTGTTTTCAAAACATGAGTTTGTTTCAATGCAGTCATCATATTCAGGAATAATTTGGTCATGATGTAAATTTCCATTTTCTCTTGTATGATTTTTATACTTGAGGAACACTAAATGAACAGACAAAACTGCACTCAGCCAATCAAGTCATGTTGGAAGACATAACACTCACACACACATATGCACCTGAAATATCTAAGGTGTAGATTGCATGTACTATCCAATAAGGTTTTTGCTATTCTTTTCCTTTTGTGAACTTATATATATATATATATATATATATATATATATATATATATATATATATATATATAAACACTCTTTGAGCATCCCAAACATGTCTAAGTGTCCTGGCTCAAAAATGCCAAGAAATGAATGCAAAAAGAAAGCTCTAAGTATTGAGGAGAAGCATGAAATAAGGGTTTTGAACGAAACAAGGGAACACGTGCTATCTTTTAAGCATCAGGCATAAAAGGATCCATGTTGAGGATTATCTGAGATAATGCTGTGAAAATAAAAAAACCATCTCTGATGGAACAACTTCAAGTGCTGTGAAGTCAATAAGAATAAAACCTAAGGAATTAGGAGAAGCAGAAAGATTGTTGAGTGTATGAATTGAAGATTAAACAAAAAATCAGGATCATCTATTCTCACAGAGAGAAAGCACTATATATGGGGACCTTAAGTGGAAACTATAAAATCCTGTGGAAGTGGTTCCTTTTAGCACTGGTAGTGGCTAGTTCAGAGGTTTCAAACATCACTATTATTTCCAAAGCCTTCAGCTGTCTGGAAAGACATAGTCCAGCTGGGAAAGACAAGTACACTAAGAAAACTGCAAAGGAATTTCTAACAGTGATATACAAATTAATTGAAGAAAAAAGCTATTTATTGGATCAAAATTTAAGTTTTATGGAATGGGTTTCTATTATAAATGCTTTCCTTGAGAGAGCCACATCTCAAAGGCAAAAAAACATGTCCAGGATTTAAGTCTGTGATATTCAGGGCCACTTGCCAAACCACCACCAAAACAGTGAGCCACCCCACCCATATGTGGTATGAAATGTTCTCATTGGATGTCAGATAACCAGTCTTCTATCACTTCACAGCAACTCACAAGCTGCAGCCCTTATGGTGCCATATTAATTGTAGCATCATATGTTTCTTTATTATTTAGCATGTGTAAAACTATGCTACCATTTTCACTAGACTCCTATCTTTTTTTTATGTATACACTGACAAAGGTTTTGGTTGTGTCCCATACTCGTTTTTCTTATAATATGTATGCTTTTTGTTGTGCAATTTTGTTCAGCATGATTTTTAAAAACACATGTCATGTAACAGAACTGACTGTAACTTCTTTTTCTGACAGTCAGAAACCTACCTCCCATTATCTACAATTTATTTACTTATTCAAATCTAGTATACATGTTAAGTAGTTTCAGAATTACTAACCCATCCCCCACTAAGAGGTAAATTTGTCAACTTGGGCTGTGTTTGTGTACAGTTCATTTTATCTTTAGTCTTACAGTATCTAGTCAAAATATTGTTATCCATAGTTACTCAGGTCAGCTCTTTTCCCCTCCACCCCTTTTAGTGAGGTAATGTCATATATCAGTAGTAGGGTTTAGATTTATTTAGCTTTTACACTTCAGTATTTGATCCATTTTGAGTTAATTTGTATGTGGTGGAAGGCAAGGGTCCAGTTTCATTCTTCTGCATGTGGATACCCTGTTTCCCCAGCACCATTTGTGGAAAAGTCTGTCCTTTCCCCATTCGAGTAGTGTTGGCACCCTTGTTGAAATCAAATTCGACCATCACTGTGAGGATTTATTTTAGTTGCTCTTTTCTATTCCATTGGTTGATATATCTGTCTTTAGACCAATACTACATTCGTAATACAATAGCTTTGTAATAAATTTTCAAGTTGGAAAGCATGAGTCCTCCAATTTTTTTTCTTCTTCAGGATTGTTTTGGCTATTTGGGGCTCCTTGCAATGCCATATGAATTTGAGGAGTAACTTTTCCATTGCTACAAAAAAGCTGTTGGCCATCAATTTCATGTGTGTTAAACTGGCTGATATTGTGTTTCAGGTCTGTGATGCTTGCTTACTTTTTCAAAAATCTTGTTTTTCCAGTTTCATTTTGGATAGTTTCTATTGCTGTGCTGCAAGATTATCGATCATCTTTTCTTCTGCATTACCTAATTTCTAGTAAATCCTATCTGATGTGTGTGTATTTTATTTTTCATTTCTGATATTGTATTTGTTATCTTTTGTAGCTCTATTGGAGTACTTTTTTATATCTCCTGTCTGTCATCTTATTTATGGTTCCTTTATATCTTTGATATATCTTTGATTATATTTATAAGACATAATATTGCTTATATATCCTTGTCTGATAATTTCATCTGTCATTTATGGGTCTGTTTCTATTGACTGATTTCTCTCCTCTTTATGGGTCATATTATTCTTTGCTTCTTACTGTAATTTTTGGCTGCTAGATATCGTGAATTTTACATTGTTCAGTGTTGAATTTGGTTGTAATCCTTTAATGATTACAGCATTAAATAATAATAATGTTGTAAAAAAAAAGGTCTTTTAAGGCCTGAATGTTGTTTGTTTTTTAACAGTTCGACAATGGTATGCCTATGCATGGCCCTTGTATTCTTTCTGCACTATTTACAAATAGACATATATTATTAGCAACTCAAATACCTAAGAATTTGAGAATGACTAAGTGTTCATTGCTATACTGAATATTGAGTAAATATATATATTATGTTGGTACAAGATGAAGTGTATATGAGACAATGTTTAGTAAAATATAGAGCAAACTATTATATATACAAAGATTTGAAAAATGAAAAAGATTTGTATAGGAAAGTTAAAAATTTAATAGAGTTACCTAATGTATTAAGGTTAAAGTTTTCTTCCTCTGAAAATGTTTTTTATAAAAGCTTTATTAAGATGTAATTCATATACCATAGAATTCTCCCATGCAAAGTGTACACTTAAAGTATACAATGTTAATGGCTTGAATATATTCACAGAGTTGTGCAACCATCACCACAATCAATTTAAGAAAAATTATATCACACTAACAAGAAACTCCATACCTATTAGCAGTCACTTCCCATTTTCTCCAAAGCCCTTTGTCCTAAATGACCATTGATCAACTTTCTCTATGGATTTCTGTATTCTTCACATTCCATGTCAATGGAATATTACATTATCTAGTGTTTTCTAACTGGCTTTTTAATTTAATATAATGTTTTCAAAGGTTATCCATGGTATAGTACATATCAATACTTAGTTTCTTTTTATTTTTAAATAATATTCAAGTTATCACTTTTATATAATAATTAGCTCTTTACATAAAGAGTTATTTTTATATGAGGCCTTTTAGGACAGATTCCCTAATACTGAATTAGTAGATCAAAGGAAATGAACCTTTTATTCCTATTGTATTTTTATTTTGTTTATCATATGCCTCAAAAAAAGGCACAAATAATGTGATTTTACTTTAATTTTCTGAAAATGCAAACAGTAAAGAGAAAATCTTTTGACTACTGTTCTCTCCCATTGCACTCCTCACCCCTTGGAACTGAGCCTCTATTTTCTACCCCTAGAGGCAGCCATTGTCCTGAATTGGTAAATATCCTTTCAATTTGTTTTGAAGAAGTCCCTCCTTTCTCTCTGTATACGTACAGACAAACATTTTTGAAGGTTTTTGATTGTATATTATATGGAGGTTAATAAATCTATTATGATGCATGTAACATAAATCCCTATATGCAATATTAAACAGAACAAAAACTTATTATATCACTTCTATCCTTTCCATCAATGTTCATATCATATAAATAAACCATAGTGTAATGGGAGATCTGAATCCCAGTGACTCTAATAGCCATCCTAATAATTTATTCTATGCCCTCAAGATAATATCATATTGTATTTCAGGAGGCTATTTGAATTTCAAGGAAGGTAAACAGGTTAATTTCAATGGGTTGCAAATTCAGTGTGGGAGCAAAGCTCTCCATTTAATTATAGATTTGGTAATTAACTCAATCATAAACTCCAAAAGTCATACATAATTACTGTACTAAAGGAGTAGACAATTTAATCAGCCATTTAAAAAATGGAACTTTGTGAATACCCCAAATATTTAATGGGTACTCTGATATTTGGTAGAGTATGAGAGAATATTTCTGATTATTTAGATTTGGAGGAGGCCTCTGGGCATTGTCCAGCAGTCAGGGTGACTGACCAGGTTTAACAGGTTTCCTGGCTGTACTACAAAAGCTAGATGGCTATGATTTGTTACCCAAAGCTCTTGTTTTTTTTCTGGAAAGAAATGATTTCTCTTTATACATAATACCTGCTAGCACATATCATTGATATTTTCATGTAGTTGAATCTGAAATGTCTCCTGGGCCTTCTTTAAACTGAGTATTAAGGTAATCTCAGGGCAGAGGCCGTTTGGTTATCTCCTAGGGATCTTCATGGCAACTGATGTGCAACTATCTTAAACTATCTAATAAAAACTAAGGAAAAGATTGAAATAATAAGACTCCATACCAAAATTAAAGTTTCAAAATTTTAATGTACTCTATTTAAAAATACTATACCACTCTTTTAGATCATTCTACCATTGAATCACTCATGCTAAAATGATACTGCCTTTTCAGGATCAGAGAAAGCAATGCTGTCGTCTTCTCAAAGTTTGAGTTAGTAGTTAGTAGAAATATCAGACAGATACTAGTTACAGCATTTACCTATAGCCCAGCTCGCTCTATCATGGGGACACACTTAGTAAATGGAGTTGGGCATTTGCATAAAATCACAAGTGAAGAATAAGCAGAGAAGCACTGTGTGGGTGTAGTACCCACACTAAGAGCTGTGGGGTGATGAGAAAAATCAGGATGTACAGTAAATCTAATTTAATTTGGATTTATTTTGGAAGGCTAATGATCAGTGTAAAGAACTGTCTATTTGAGCTGATAATTAACATCCACAACCCCAGTTTCACAATCTGTAACCTTCATTTAGAAAAAGAAAAAAAGAACATCTGTTACAATGTCCAATTCTGGATTTGGTGGTTCGTGTATCTTTCTCTCCTTGTTCAATCCTTACAACTCTTCCTGGGGAATAGGTATTAGTATTACTCTCATTCTGTAGATGAAGTTCAAAGAGGTCAGGAGACTTGACCAAAGACTCATCAGCAACTGGGGGTTGGGAAAACCATTTTGAAATCTGGCAGGCCTGCCTCCCCTCTTCCAGTCAGGGTCTAACCCCAAGCTGGGCTTACACAGTGCAGAGGGCAAGGAAGTCGGACAGATGCTGGGCTTCACTCCGCCAGCCTCTACTGCCAGGCAGCCATGTGTCCTTGGGAATTCGGACTGCAATGGCAGCCTCCCTAAAGAGCAGGTCCTATCTATCACTGCCAACCAGATGATCCAAGACACGGCGACCCACGTGTTGCAGGGCCCAGGTTCTGACCATCCCTCAAATCCCGCGGGCTGGAGAGAGCCAGCTCAGGCCCTGGGAACTGCTGGCTACCATGAGGTCCTTCGCTAGCTATGGGTTAGCTTACCGGGCTGGCCTGTTTCAGCCCGTCTGCTTTTCAAGGTGCAAAACGTACACCACCGGGCCTGCCCCTGCCCTTGGTGGGTGCCTAGGTTTTCCCACCCTGGCCCCAGAGTGCACTACGAGAGAACTGGGGAAGAAGCCTGGCTGTTGATTGCCCATTACGCCCCGCTCTACATCGGTGGCCCCAGGGGAGCGGCCCTGGGCAGCGTTCGAAGTGGGGTTCCCAGATCCAAGGCCAATTTTCTCCTGAATGCCCCGCGGCGTCCGGGGGGCCGAGGCGGAGACAGCGGTGCAGGAGCAAGCCCGGCGCCGACGAGCAGGTCCGCACGCCCCCGAGGCGCACCCTGCGGCGCCGGCCCGGAGGCGGCAGCACAGCGCCGCGGCGGCCGCAGCCCAGGGCGCAGGTCCGCGCGTCGCCCGCATCTCCGACCCCGCCCCGCCCCGCCTGCAGGTGCAGCCGCCGGGGCCACCCGGTAGGTGCGCGGGGATGATCTCACGCGCGCGCTCCGCGCCGGGAGGAGGAGGAGCGGGAGCGGGAGCAAGCCCCACTTCCGGGTAGTGAAGCCGCACGCCGCCGGCGTCCTGCGTTTTCTCCCCCCTCCTGCTGTACCGCTCGCCTCTCCCTCCCTTCCCTTTATTCCCGGCCCCACCTGCCGAAATGAACAGCTCGGATGAGGAGCAGCAGCTTCAGCTCATCACCAGTCTGAAGGAGCAAGGTAGGCGGGCGCGCAGCGGCCAGGTGGTGACAGCCGCGGCCCGTGGCGGGGGACGCTCCGGAGCGCCGGGGCTGCGGCGGGGCGAGCCGGGCAGGGGGCTGCGGCCGCGGGGGTCACCCTCGTTAGCTCCGTCACCCGTGGGGAAGCGCCCTCCGCGCCGGGCGCATTGGAGAGCCCGGGGCCGAGGGCGAAGCCTGGGTGTCGGGAGTATCGGCCCCGCAGTGCGGGAAGCGCTGCCGCCGTTGGCTTTAGCTGGCGGTCCGGGGCGGGGGGGAGGGCCCAGCATGCGGCGCGGACGGAGTCCCCCGTGCCACCTTCCACGCGGGAACAGCGGGTGGGACAGGCTGTCTTGGGAGGGGCGGTTTGGGAGCTCCGCCGGCCTTGCTCTCTAGCCTTGGCCCCACCCTATCTCTTGGGCGCTGGGAGGCCTGCAGCGCTGCTGCACAGCCTTTCGCGCTTCTCATTCTGGTTTTGTCTAGTTTATTTTTTCTTACCTAGCCAGGATTTTCAGGCCGTGATGTGTTTTTATCACTTCCCAGTTTAGCAATTTATTTATTAGTCAGGGAGTCAGCACCCTGCTTTTGTCGGGTTTCTGAATTAGCACTTGGCTCCAGTCCGCAGGAAAGCTAGGCCATGTACATGCATTTCTGCACTGCCTGGTAATGAGATTATCCCATAATAAAGAACTGTTCTAATCATTTTGATCACTTATCACACTTATGAACAAAGTCAAATTCACCATCAAATGTGAACCAAACACTTTTTACATTTAAAATTAATATTACTTGACCAAAGATGGCTTGAGAATATGGGTCAAGAAAGGGAGGAACTACACAGATTTAGGAAGTAAAAATGTGTAAGAATATGAGCTTTTCTCAATAACTTGCTTACATGATCTCATAATGGAAGGGGCCCTGCTCTGAGGCTGATCTGGGTGTTTACTCCTGGCTCTTTCACTTCTCTTTGCCTAACTCACCAACTCTGTGAACTTGGAAGAGTCTCTTCCCCTTCTTCAGTCTTGTAGTTAATGAAGCCTCACCTGACTTCAGGCAAGGGCTAACCTAGGTGATTTCATGAGGTCCTGCCTGGCACCTTGACCTCTTGTTTCTTGAAAGTACAAACACACCATTCACAAAGGATGTGTGGATCCCTCTGGAGCCCACACTCCTGGAAACAAATCTCAACAGTACTATTTACTAACTTTGCTGAAATTAACCTCACTGAAGTGGACAGAACACATCCCTGTGGTATTCACCATCTAGAAAGTGTTCGATAAATGACAATGACTTTTGTCTTCCCAGTGCTTTCAACTCCTGTCTTCAAAAAGCCTAAGATCAGAAAGTCACAAGCATCAGTGAATCTAGTGGGTGGGCTGAATGCCATTATCTGGGATTTCTCAGGTGTTAGTGAGGGGCTGGATTCTATTAGTAATTTATTTGTAATAACACCCACATTCCCGATAACATAAAGACTCGTACTCATATTCTAAACTCTTGGAGCTTTCATTATTGGTAGTATCTCTCGTGGCTACCTACCAGATCTTTTGTTAGATGGCCAGTTTGCAGTAATTATAACATAAAAAACTTCACTCCTTTTCATTCTGTATGTAATTTCAAGGGTAGGTTAACAATATAGATAATCTATAAGTTGTCTGTATTTGATTTTGAAACACATTTTCTATTTCAGTATTATATTTGAGAGCTGAAAAAAGGAAAATTCTTAAAGTTTCTTGTTCATGTTTGTATTAGAAAACATTGGTGTTTTTAGAGGCTGTATTTCCTTGATTAAGGGCATATCAAAGGCAGTAGAACAGTCCGACTTCGAAATTTGTGTTTCTTGAAAGTTCACTTTTTTTTTAAAGGATATTGAGTTAGGTTACATAGGTGCTGGGATTTTCTTCAGATCGAAGTGTGATTTTTATACTTCTCAAAACCAGGGCATTTGTTTGTCATTGGATCATATACCATGATAGCAATTGAAGTATATTTAATTACTGTTTCATCTATGAAACTAACTGGGAATGCAAAGCTAGGGATTTGAGATGGAAAAACACACAACTAGATGTTTGACCTCTTATCAATATTATGATTAATTTTTAAGCTGATTGCATGATTGATTTTTAAAAATTGGCAATACTTTTTACTACCTGTTAGCATTGTGAGTAATTCCACTCCCTCTATTTAAGGTGAACAAGAAGAACTATTATCAATTAGACACTCTATCTTCCTTCCTTAACACTGAATAGACATATTCATTTATCCCTTTAACAAATGCTTACCAGTACCTACCATATATGAGGCCCATGTGCTATGCACTGTAGGTAGAGATGGTGAAGCAGTCAACCTTTGTTTTCACCAAGTTTATTGTCTAGTAGTTATTAATCAAATAATCATGCAAATAAATTTGCACAGTTATAAATTTCTTTTTTCTGGGATAGATTCTTAGAAATGGAATTGTTGGTTAGAGGGCCTGAACACATAAAGTTTTGCTAGACATTGTATGTGTCCCCCCCAAATGGCTGTACCAGTTCACATCCCCCACCCCCACCCCCAGTTGTGTCCATGTCCCCACACACTGGTCAACATTGACCAACAGCAGTCTTTATTGATTTTGGCAGTTTTGGCAGCCTGCCAAGTTCCTTAATTTTTGCCAATCTGATGAGCAAAAATAGCATCTTTCAAAAATTTGTATTGTCTGGTAGTGAAGTTGGTATTTTTTTTTTACATGTTTGTAGGTCATTTAGATTTCATCATCTTGTTCCTTTCTTAGTGAGTTTTAAGTCTGAAATTTGAACCCCTACCCCAGGAGGGTGCTCAGAAAGAAGGCTGCTGTCTACTCCAAATGGCAGAGCTGACAGCAGCCTTCCCTAATGTGAAGCCCTCAGTGGTGTGGTGAATAAGGTTGCTTTTGACAAAAGTTGTGAAATGCAATGACGGAGTCTGTCATAATATGAACAATCTAATTTATACTTACCATCCCCTAAGCTCTATGTCTTATAAATCACACCCACTTCTGAATTACTTCAAAACATTGTATGTTCTCTTCTAGTGAATGGTATAATTAGCTATATTATGTCTTTCTAGAAAGTTATATTATGTCCCTTAAAAAAAAATTAGCCACTGTGTGATTGCTTATGTTCAAGCAGATGTTGAGGTAATGAGGTAATTCTCCTTTTGTCTTTTTTGGGGCTTTATTTTATTGGACTGATTGACATCTTTAATGTGCTGAGAAATGGCAACTGGGGATACTATTTCTGATGCATATTTCCTAGCTACTGAAGTGGACATTTTCCTTACCGAACATCATGCAATTTGCTCCCCTTCTAGAATTCTGTTGGGAAATGATAGACATAGCTCAGCATTTGTTTAAGTACATGATTTTCTTTGTAATTCATTCAGCACACATGCACTGAATATTCATAGCCAGGCACTGTCCTAGGCATCACAGAGAGAGAGATGAACAAAACCTCGTCTCTGTTGGTGCAGAGGAGCTCATAGTCTAGAGATGGTAGGCATATATATGGTGGTAGACACTCCAGGAAGAGTGTCTGACTGGCCTAGTTTGGATCATGTGTTTAAGTCCTTTGGCCAGGGAAGTGCAGGGCACCTTGATTGGCAGCCCCCATGAGTGGGTAGGAATACTTGTCCAGAAACGACTGGTGTGCCTCTGCAAGAATGTAGGCCACGCAGTCAGGAACAACGGATGTGCGCTCACAGATTAGCATAGTAATGCCCTGTTATTTGGAACTTGTTGAGGAACTTTTGAGGAGAGTGATTTGCCACTTAACAATAAGGATGTTCTAACATAAGACCAAAACAGTAACAACAACAAAGCCAAAAGTTGTGGACTGTTCTTGGGCTGACATTATTGCAAATAGATTTCCTATGGTGAGATAATTGGTTTTAAAGCAAAGTAATCTCCTTTCATCTTTAGAGTTAGTATAATTCTCCCCATGATTATTGAGAGAGTACTTAAGGTTCAGATGGAAATTAAGTCAAGCTTATTCTGAGAGCTGAGTTAGTAATTAAAAGAGGCTTCAAGTGTTCCCTGGATTCCTAGGCTAGAAAGTAGCTAGATCATTATTTTGGCAAAAGGGATCAAAACTGTTGCCTGTCAGCATGACTATACCAGTGTGCAAAAACTGAACCCTTGCCATTCTTGGATCCATACAAAGTCATCAGAAGAAAGCAGTTTGGGGCTACATGGTTGCCTTGGTGTCAAGTGCAGACTCGTCTTTACACCAGTATTTTTCCAAGTGTGGTCCGGAGGAAAACTGAATAACCAGGTTATGTATGTACTCACACACTTATTTATGAGAAGGAGGCTGGTAAACGTATTTTTCTTCATCTGGTTGCATTTTTGTAAAATTTATATTCAGATTTTTCTGCTTTTACAACAAAATATAGTACGGATTAAGAAAAGTGCACAAAATGTAAATGAACATGTCAGCAAATTATTTTTTTTTTAAGTTTCTAACAACACTTAAACCAGAGGATTTCCTGAAGCCCCTCCATAATCCCTCCAATGTCTATCACCTTTCTTTTCCCAAAGATATTCGGTGTCCCTAAAGATAACTTTTGCCAGTTGCTGAAGATTTGCATAACTGTAATCATAAAGTATTTTTTGCTTCTGACTTCTTTCAATCCTTATGTGCATGAGATTTATCAATCTCATTGCCTGTAGTTGTAGTTCATTTACGTTGCTGAGTAGTAGTGTAGTAGTATATTACCATAGATATATTGTATATCTTTTTATGTGTCATGGTCTTTTGGAAGTCTACACACCATTCTGATATCTCAGATTTTTTTCCTCTTTGAGGGCAGTATCACCCCTTTGATAATACATGCTCTTAACTCCATTTCCACTCCTCAGAGTTCTCTACTATTAATTTTTCTATTTCCTTCCATAAATTGTGTTTTATCACTTAATATAGATTATAGAGTTCATATCAGTACATATAGAATCAAATCTCTAAAAATTGATTGGCTAGTGTTCCACTGTATGGATCTTCACAGTGTAGCTATTCTTTTTTTTTTCCTATAAAAAATAATGCTCATAATAGCTGAGAGGTAGAGACATCAGTGTGAATTCATGTTTAACTTAATGTGGATACAGATGGTTACATACAGAAATATTTATAGGTATGTGTGTGTACATGTATGTAGGGTTAGTATACACACATATTTCCTTGCTCTGTCAGCTGAGAGCCTAGATGTGCCAGTGAGCCCATCTAGCTCCAGAATGTGGCTTCTAATACCATTCTCCAGTAAAAGGGTCAGGGCTTCTGGGAGAAATGGCTGGTTCTAGGACTGGGATGACCAGGGCAGGAAATACACAAGGTGAGCCTGGAGCATTTTGTAGTATCAGAAAGTAAGAAAGTGCCCAAATACGCCCACAATCATGACAGAGAGATACAAGAGCCAACTGAATGAACTTCATTGGCCAAAGATGGAACAATTTGAAAAACAAAATATTGGATTATAACCCAAAGTATAAAAAATATTAATGAGTTCATCTTGATATAAATAAACAGGGAGAAGAGATAAATCTTCAATACAGAAGGATTCCAAATAATTTATGTAGATATTCCCACACAAAGAGGTAGAGCAAAATGTCCTGCTCTACAAGCGTGGGCTGTGCATAATGTCCTTTCAAAGAGGATAATGTAGAATGGGGGATAAAGACTAGCTTTACAGTGAGGAAACCTGCAGACACTACCTTAGCCAGGTGATCCAGGTCGACTTCAGTAGAGATTTAAGCCTTGTTGATAGTATGTACTTTTGTTATGGAGTGATGAAAATGGCACTTTACCTCCATGGGAAGTGCAGGGCGCCTTGATTGGCAGTCCCCATGAGTGGGTCGGAATAGTTGTTCAGAAACAACTGGTGTGCCTCTGCAAGAATGCAGGCTGGGCAGACAGGGACAACGGATGTGCGCTCACAGGTGAGCATAGTAATGCCCTGTCATTTGGAACCAAAATAAAACCAAAGCCCCAGTGTGATCATAAGGAAAACATTGGACAAATCCCAACTGACATTCCACAAAACATCTGACCAGTACTCCTCAAAACTAAGTCATCAAAAACAAGGAAAGTCTGAGAAACTGTCACAGCCAAGAGGTGTCTAAGGAGACATGATAACTAGATGTAATGTGGTATCTGGATGGAATCCTAGAAAAAAATAGAATATTAGGTAAAAAGGAAACACGAATAAAGTATGGACTTCAGTTCATAATAATGTGTCAATATTATTCCCATAATTTTAATAAATGTATCATACTAATGAAAGATAATAATAGGAGAAACTGTTTGTAGAGTGTATGGGAACTCTATACTAGTTTTGCAATTTTGCTATAAATCTAAAGATTATAAAATTAAAGTATATTAAAAATAATAATGCTGCTTATATCCTTGTGCATACATATGTGTAGGTACAGCTCTAGGGAAAATTCTCAGAAGTGGAACTGTTGGATCCAAAAAGTATGTGTACTTTAAACTTTGTTTTCCCATAGATTTTATTTTATAAAGCAGTTACACAGCCAGGCTTCGCTTAAAAATGTAGAAGGAACACGCTTTTGTTTTTCTCTGCTTACCATATTGGCTCAGGATTTTAAATATTAAACATGTTGTGAAATTCTTGAACAGTAAACTATTAGGATCCTTTTAGTTACTTGATTTCTATGTCAAGTCCTCTATGGAAATCAGGGTATAATTTCCGTTACATATCTTTTTGATTGTTTTAAATAAGACTTTTTGGGAACAGTTTTAGGTTTACAGAAAAACTGAGCAGAAAGTACAATTTCCACATAGTCCCTCACCTCCCCTAGCCTGCCTGTTTCCCCTATTTTAATATTGTGTTAGTGTAGTACATTTCTTTAGAATTGTGCCAATGTTGGCACATTATTATTAATTAAAGTCCATGGTTTACATTAAGGTTCATTCTTTATGTCAGACATTCTGTGGGTTTTGACAAATGTACAACATGTACCCACCATTATATTATCATACAGAATAATTTTGCTACTCAAAAAATTTCCTCTGCTCTGCCTGTTCATTCCTTCCTCCTTATCCCTGAATTCCTGGCAACCAGTGATCTTTTTACTGGCTCCATAGTTTTGCTTTTTCCAGAATGTAAGTGAAATTGTACAGTTTGTAGTCTTTTTAGATTGGCGTCTTTCCCTTAACAATGTTCATTTAAGGTTCCTCCAAGTCTTTTTATGGCTTGATAGCTCATTTATTTCTTTTTATCACTGAGTAACACTGCACTGTATGGATGTACCACCGTTTGTTTATCTATTCACCTGTTGACGAACATCGTGGTTGCTTCCAAGTTTTGGCAGTTACAAATAAAGCTGTAATAAGCATTCATTGAATGGTAAGGTATTGGGAAGGGAAGCATTCTGTAGTCCTGTAGGTCTCAGTCTTTAGTGAGCTTGTGCCTCTGGGCTGTGATTTCCACAAATGCTTCTCAATTTTGTTTTCTTCCCCCTTAGGTCAGATAGGAAGGCTAGAGGGGACTGGACTTGGGTATTGCCTTCCTCCAGGTCTGTTAGGCTCTGGCAAGACAACATCTCTTGAGGGCAGGCCTTGAGGAGAACAGGATGCTCTGGGCATATTTCAGAACGGCTCTTCCCCACGCTGCTAGAAGGAGGGAAATTTTCTCTGATATTCATCATAGGGACCTCATAGCACTCCTGGAGGTAAAATTCACCAAGTGTGGGCTTTCTCCTATGAGTGCCTCTCCCCCCACTTCTGGAATTTTCAACTCGTAAACTGGTTAGAACTGAATCTCCAGCAATTTGTTAAATACAGTTTAGGTTTTCCTATCTTGGCGCTGGTTCCTGAAGAGGTTCTGCATCTGGGCTTCTGGTCCACTGAGTTGTGGTCCTCTGTGTCTGCCTGAGTGACTCTTCAATTTTTGAAGTAGTGATTTGTCTCTGACATCTATTCTCTGATGGACTTAAAAACATTGTTGATTTTTGGTTTGTTCAGCTTTTTTGTTTATGTGAGGATGGTGTAAAACTATGAATACCTATATTTACAAGCTTCTTACATGCTAGACCAGAAACCAGACTTATATTTGTATTTGAAAGTTACTCAGTTTCCTTCCTTTCTGTTGGTTGATTTGAAGTCATTAGTGTAGTTTGTTGAGAGTATTTCTTAAGCAACATTAATTCATTAACACTGAGCTGTGTGTTCCACCAAGTGATGAGTGGATTTCAGGCTTGCTGTAATTTCTTATGTGAAATCTGTCATCTTTGTTTTCTGATCAGGCTTTCCAGCCGTGTTTTCCCTGGCTTTTCTAATGCTTTAATTAACAAGGAAAGTATAAATGACTTCTTTTTCTACTCTGGCTTTAAGAGCAGGACCCATTGGGATGTGCGCAGAAGGGAATAATGTCCTAATTGAACATTATCTGTTATGACTCATGTCCTCATTCCCCATTAGTAAGAGGTGTTTCAAGGCTCCATGAGTCTCAAAGATGCAGATTCAATGGATGAGACGCTACATTCAGAGATCTCAGGTGGCAGTGTTTTTCTAGTCATATTTGATGGCTATTTAAGGCTTCATTTTTATTAAGTACCCTGTAGTAACATATGATCTAAGAGACCCTTTAATATGGGGAGGAGAGTATATGCTCTTTCATGGTTTGTTCATGTGAAGACCTAGATTCATTCTTCCTCCTTCCTTAATTTAACACACATTATTCACCCGCCTAGTGGTTGTCAGGCATTGTGCTAGATGTGGACATCTGAATGCAGAAAGACATAATCCTTACCCGAGAGGATTTTTTCTGTCTGATGCTTTAGCACATTGTACACAGTAATGCTGTCATGATTTTTACACGAGTGACTTTGGGAATCAGTCTGGTTCTTCCCCCACCATTTCTCTCTGTAGGATTTAACTTCTCTGTGCATTTATGCTTTCATTTTAAAACGGGGATGTTAACGTTTGGCTTAATTGGTCTACATCACAGATTTCTATGAACCAGCCATTCATTCCATATAGGCATTGATACTGTGTTTGGTATTCTGCTAGGGGAAAGGTGTATAGCAGTGAATTAAGTGGGAGAAAAGACAAAACACACCTATGCTCAGATAGTTTGTTATACATGGATGCTCTAATAGAGATGTATCAATGGTGTACTCTGGTTATATGTTAGAAATACAAGTGCCGATTTTTTGCTTGAAGTATATGGGCAGTTCCTAGAAGAAATGAAAGGTGACTTGCATTGAAAAGGGGGAGGTAGGGAAGATGGGGAGTAAAAGACTTTGCAGGCAGAAGGAAAAACATTTGTAAAGGCACCTGGGTGTGACATGTCTTAGAGGATTCAGGGAAGCACTGGGGCTTTGGGTCCAGTGGAAGGGAGTGGTCGCTGAGGCTGAATGGCAGGAGTGGGGTCCCTGGGTATGAAGCTAATGTCTTTGGGGGTTTTTAAGAGAATTAAATAAATAGGTTGGTTCATTGCTAAGCTGTCTACTTTGTAAAGAATGAACTTGGAAGGCGGGAGGCTAGAGGCTAGCTAAGGGGGTTTTGCCATTATTGCAAGTCAGAATTAGGGTAGAGATACTGGCTGTAGAGGAAGGATAGGTTGGAAATTTGTTTTAAGAGATATGAGCAGTTCTAAGACCCTTTGGAGGCAGGAGAAAGTGGGGAATCAAGGATGATCCTGAGGTACTAGCTCGAGGACACCAATGAAAGGAGATTCTGCCTACAGGGAATAGGAGGTTTGGGTGAAAGGGAGCTGATGAGTTCAGTTTCTAACATACCGAGTTTGTGGTGCTTGTAGGGTGTCCGGACAGAGATGTCCAGAATAGTGCTCTTCAGTAGAATGTTCTGTGGTGGAAATGTTCTGTGTCCATGTCCATGATGGTTGCCACTGGCCATATGTAGCTCTTGAGCACCTGAAATGTGGCTAGTGCAACTGAAGAACAGAATCTGAAATTGTGTTTAATTGTAATTAGTTTAAAAGTAGCCACATGTGGCTAGTGGCTACCATATTTGACAGTACGGGTCTAGAAAGTGTTGGTTGGAATACTGATCTGCAGCTAATGCTAGAGATAGAGTGATTAGCCTACCTGGGACTGAGAGTTTCCGGGGACACTGGACTCATCAGTGCAGAAACTGGGAGAGGCCGAGGCCGACTGTGATTGCTGTTCACCTTAGCCAGAGGGTTACTGGCCTGTGGTCATGAACTTCAGTTGTGTTCCTGAAACAGCTGTATGTACTCAGCAGCTTTCTGGGCTGGCAATGTCATGATTCGCATCTTGGGAAGAAAACTCCCTTTCTTGGCATTAGGGAGTTAGAAAATAGAGAATCAGTGTGATTCTTCAAATGCATGCTTTGCCTGATATTTTCCTTGTTTTTTTCCATATCTCTCTCTCCTTCCATTCTGTACTCTCGAGTAGTGATTCCCCTCAGGGGCTGCATGTTAGAATCACCTAGGATGCTCACTTCTAAGAAAAGAAAGGATGCCCAGGCCCACCCTAGACTAGTTAAATCAGAGTCTTGGGTTGGCGGTGGGTGGAGAGGGGATGAGATATTGGTATGATTTAAAAGCTCCCCGGGTGATTCTAATGTGCAGCCGGATTGAAAAGTACAGCTCTGGGACCTGCTTCCCTTCATTGCCCTCTTCTTTTGTACTACAGCAAACTAAAGGTGGTCTTTAGCCCCCTTTCTCTTTTTATTTGGTGGATAGGAGTTTCTAGGATTTCAGAGATTTTGTTTGCCCTCTTTCAGACCATGTGTGATAGAAGGCCTTAGGGAGCACCCTAATCTCTTGTCATGCAAATAAGATCTGATGCACTTGGCTATGTTAGTAATAATAATCATGGCTAACATGTATTGAACACTTAATAGGCCTGAGCACTCTTATATTGTATGCTCACAATTGTACGCTCACAATCGTAGCACTATGAGAGATGCAAACAGTTAACTCTTGAACAACATGGGGGTTAGGGGTTATGACTCCTCTCTCCTGCACAACTGAAAATCCATGTATAACTTTGACACCCCCAAAATGTAACTATTAATAGCCTACTGTTGACTGGAAACTTTTCCAATAACATCAATAGTTGATTAACACATACTTTGTGTGTTATATATATTATACACTGTATATATATATTACAGGAAAGTCAGCAAGAGAAAAAATGCTTTTTTCCCAAATTGTCACTAATCTCCAAAAAATTTCCAATGTATTTATTGAAAAAATTTTGCATATAGGTGGACCCCTTCAGTTCAAACTTAGTTGTTCAAGAGTCAGCTGTAATTATTACTACTGTTTTCCAGATGAGGAAATCTGAGACTTAGATGGCCAGTCTGTCCACAGTTCCCTGGCTAGTAAGTGCTCAGGCTGGGATTAGACTGCTCTTTTCAATTCCTGTGCTATCTGGCCTTATAGTAAGTACAGTGGAATATACTCTGCCTGTAAACTCGAGATGAAGTCTTCCCAAGCCATGGATATTTTTCATATGGCAGAGAATTGGTCAAATTCATCTTTTCTTTTGCATTGGTTCAGTGCATTTTTTGTACTGGGTCCATTAAATTCAGATTCAGAGGATCTCTATCATCAAATCTCTGGAGCTGTGCAACTCACTTAAAAATGTCTCAAACTGTGATCCACTTCTGAAGCAGCAAGAAAGTTTTCTCTGTGATCCTTTAGCATTGCCACAGAAGTAGCTGAGCAATATAGTCACTTCGGGTTTTGCCAGTTTTGCTGAGAGTATGGGGTTACATACATATTCACTATAATATATGCCTGGGGTGTGTGTGTGTGTAAATACTGCTTAGGCAGTGAGCTTGGTTTTTAACTTCAAATAAATAAAAATATCAGTAAATGTGTTTTTCTTTTTCCACTTTTATGCTCTGTCTTCCAAATGCCTCCTTCCTTCTACCAAGGGTTGAATTTTTCCCCAACTTTTTTCTCTCCTCTCCCTATGCCTGGCTTCATTTATTTATTTTTTTAAGTTGAACATAGTCACAAGAAAGTATGTTTTTTGTCGTTTCCATTAAGATACGATAGGTGAAGGGTTCTCAGTTAATGCTTTTCATAAAGACCCAGTAATTGGAGTCTGCAGTGTTTCATCTGGACTCTATTGGCATGATAATGGAAGAATAGTATCGGTATTTTTAAAAAAGGCTTCAAATCTATCTGATGTTTTCAATAGAAAAAACTTTCTTAATGTTAATATGAGATCTTGGTCTTACAAGCCTTTTGTTTGTTTTGTATATTTGTTAAATAGGTGATCAGGGATAGAGTGATAGGTCAATTTTGATTTTCCAGCTTCATTTACAGATACTTTTACATGTCAAGCAAACTACAGCAGTCTCTTAATAAAATACATATTTATTTTTCAAAACAATATTAAATATAGTGATAAGGTTTGGGACCATGACCATAGACTACTCAATGTCATATTTTTAGAATCTTTTAAGTACATATTTTTAGAATCTTTTAGTTCTTATTTTTGTTGAAAAAGTTGGAGGGGGCACATCATTTTATTGACTTCTTTAGAACCAAGGACAATTGAGTTTATACTCATTGGTTGGGGTTTGTGTTGAAGGCTGATGAGGGAGGGGTGTGTGGAGGGCTTCATTCCATAATCAAATCTTTTCTGTTGAAAATGTAATTATGTTTAAAACTGCTGTGTCTATATATATACATTCAGCTATATTATGGGCTAATGTTCAAGGGTTCTTTTTGGGAGTGGCTTCAATCAGTTGTCCATTAATTCTTCTTTAGATGGTCATGGAGTGCTAATAAAACTTCTGGGCATTGGTGATATAATCCCATAAATATCTGTTCATTTGAATTGGACTTTAAGATTTTGGTTCTACCATTACAGTAGCTATTCTAAACCCTTTGGATCACTATTGGAGGAAACAAAGTATGTACTTAACCATGTGAATTGTCTGTTTTGAGGTGTTTTCTGCTCTAGACATTAGAGTCATGCACATCTAGAATTTATGACCAGATTTTCTGGATGTTCTTGCAGCCAGTGGTTTCAAATTTTTTATTTCTGTCTTTGCATTATTCATAGAAATAGGAAGCCCTGTTTGTCTATTTTTGTATGACCAGATTTTCTGGAATGTTCTTACAGCCACTGGTTTCAAATTTTTTATTTCTGTCTGCATTATTCATAGAAATAGGAAGCTCTGTTTGTCTATTTTTGTTGTTTGTTTTAAGAAAAACAGGTTTTTGTAGATAAATCCCACTGAAGTTTTTTAAAAAGTATAAGTATTAGAATCCACTCTGATGATTCCATGGCACTCTGGTGCCAGTTAAGGTGCTGGTCTGGGAGTGGGCAGCAGTTGTGTCAGTCCCACCTTATATATTCTCCTCCACCATTAATACTGGACCATTCTCTTTCTTCCTCTTTCTTCCCATCATGCACTGTAAACATCATATTCTCAACTGTGAGGATGTTTTAAAACAGCGCATTGGCTAAAGAATGAATGTGGGGGTTCCTTTATTTTTCTGGCAATCGAGAGTTTTAAGTAGAAAACGTGTTTTTTTCCCACATAGTTGGAAATATTTCCAACAATTCATAAATTTTTCCAACAGAGAAGTGAATCTGGCAGGTATCTGGTCATGGCTTGGTGATGGATGACCTTGCAGTGCCTGAAAATAGTTCTTAGCTGAATGCTCATAGCAAAAACTCTTTGCTTTGTGGATAGAGCTCACTGGTGACATTGAGTTGAATGTGTAAGCTGAATTTATATTCTGGAGGCTGATTGTAAAGATAAATCTCCGGTGACAGTAGCACCGACTGACAGCTGGAGGGAACTTCAGGGAACACTCACCTGTCTGCTTTCACAAGACCAAGGGCTGAGCATCAAAGATGAGAAGTGACTTGTCATAGGCCACTTATGGCTCATAGGTCTTTCTGGTAACTTGGAGAATTGAAATTCCATTTACTAGGCCCACATCTGCTATCATCTCTCTCTCTTCCTTACTTTTAAAAGCCAAAGCCTTCTGTGGCTTCTTCCCTATCCCACCCCCAACCCAGTAAGTAGACAGTCAGGGTTAGTTGAGTTGCAGATTTTCTTACAGTAAACTTTTGATAGTGTTATAATGTTGCTTTGCTTTTTCTCTTTTAGCTATAGGCGAATATGAAGACCTTAGAGCAGAAAACCAGAAAACAAAGGAGAAGGTTTGTATTTTACCCTTTCCTCCCTTTCTTACATGTGTAAAAGCCTAGACGGCGTGGTGCATTGTTCTGCCACCAATTTCAGTTAAATGTGAATGAGAGGATTTTTTTTTTCTTTTCTCCTGCATGTGTGGTTCAAGCTAATATCAACTCCAGGCTCCAGATGGTAAAGAATAGCAGGCCTGCCACAGTGGGCGCTGCCCTGGGAGATTAACTACACAGCTAAATGTGCAGCAAGGCAGCAGGCCAAGCAATTCGAGCCCCCAAGAATGGAACTTTTCCCCACTAGTCAGGTCTGGGAGTCCAGTGATGAAATTAAAGGCCTGAGACACTTACTTTTGGGGCTTAGACATACTAGGTTCTGGAGAAAACTCTTAGGAATTAATCACTGGTGTTAGCCCCAACACCCCCATAAACTTTTGTATTTTTGCTTCTTCTAAATACACGAATATATTTATTATTATAATTACTGTAATAGAATTTTTTATTAATATATGGAAGTTGAACAACACCCAGTGTGAAATGGGAAAACATGGTGACTATTTTCAGAGACTCAGGCAGTTTTATTTTTAAAATGTTAAATAATTGAAATCTACTTACCTTTACAGACTGCTTACCTTTTTGTCTCTAACATGTCTATTTAAGATTTGTGAATATTTGTTTGCATAAATTTTTTCCCTGTAAATTTGAGGAGACAATGGAAGGGAAGGCTAATTTTAAAAAGTAGAGGGACTGATATAAGGTGAAAAGTCAGAGAGGGAGAGCAGAATTATCCATTATTGTGTTTAGATATAAATGAAATTTACTTTTAGATTGCTTTGTTTGATCAGATATTTCAAAATGTGATGTCCATGGTGGAAAATTAATAAAACAGGTCCTTTGTGGGTGGCTATTAAAGAAGGTGGTTGTCATTGTTGTGAATCATGGTTCATCTTTAAAATTTCAGAGAAAGAGCTGTAATGAAAATTGGCAATGAGGTAAATGTTTTTTAAAACTTGTGGCATATTTGGGGGTATTTATTGGGCTCTTAAGGGTTATTTCTAACTTATTCACTTGTATTAATTTGCTACCTTTATAGCTATAGTATAGTTGGTGATATTAATGGTAAGAATTCAAGTTCAAAGCAGATTTTAACAGATTTTTAGGTCATTATTTTCCACCCAGTTGTAAGGCACCTTTGCTCATTTATAAATAAATCCTCATTCTTTGAAATGTTGAGTTTCTTCTCTTTCTTTGTCCAGTGATTCAGGGAATGATAGGTGGGATGATGAAATTATCCATGCGTGAGGGTGGCTGGTACATACATCTCTAATGATAGCTTGACAGGATGTCTAATTCTAACACCAGAATCACAGATGTTCTGAGGATGCCAACAAGTGGGGAGTTTGTGCTTAAATCCTGGGTCCCTGATGCCCCACATTTCAAAGTGAAGTTAAGGAGTGGTGCTTTGGCTAGATAGCTTGAGCCTCTTTCCCTATGATACCCAACCATCTTACAGCTGTAGGAGAAAGAGCAGAGTTATCAGTCAAATGAGTCTCTTTCACAGATGTTCATGGCCCAGGAAGGAAAGAACAAAACAAATTGGAAGGGTTGATTCATAAGAACTCTTTGACTTAATGTAGGGGATAGAAGGGAAAGTAAACAAGTGTCTTTATATGATAGACAAGGAAGGCTATAGAAGAAAATGAATAGCATAAGAGGAAGAAGAGTAATTGTTTTCTCTTCTCCTCCTCCTTTAATTTTTGCTTACTTTTAGACCCAACATTGCCCTAAAAATAGATTTTCTGCGAACATCTGTTGTTGGTGATGATGATGGTTGTTTGAGAGCCACTTTCTACAGTGAGGTTTTAAGTGAACCATCTGTTAATGCGAGTGGAATTGTAGGTAAAATCCATTTGGTAAAAGAAGGATTATAAACTACCTTAGCCATTAAGTGTTTACATGTTTCTCTACAGAGAGTATGGCCTAATATTTTTATGGCATCTGTATGCATTATTGATCTGCATCTGTTCTAATTCTTTAAAAATAACTATTAAGAGAAATGGGAGAAAAAGAAATGAAAGCAATATGGAATGCCATGTGGTTGGGTGAAACAAATAGAGTGGTTTTAAGTTCACTGCACTCTGTTTATCTTCTGTTAAAAGACTAGCAGGCTTATTACTGCAGACTTTTCCCCAAAAAGGGAGGCTGAATTACAAAGGAGGGAAGCATATAATAAAAGCCTTTTATGCAGCATAGAATGAGTAAAAGCAGCTTTAGTTCTGGAGGTGGTGAATGGAGAACACCATTTTCTCTGGCAGAGCACTTTCTTGTGCCTGGCTGGGTGAGCTCTGTCCAGTCCGTGTCAGCAAATATGCATGGCTATCCAGAGCCTCATGGCCCCAAACCAGAGTTGAGCTAAATCAGTCAAGGATAGGAATTGCAAGTAAGACTTCTGTTGCCTACAAAGTTAATTTGATGTGTGGAAACTTTACGTGAGTGGAAGGGACAAAAAAAAAATTGCCAGTAATTTCTCTCTTCCACATGTCCACATTGAGCCCACCTATCTTGGTTGCTAGCTCTTTATCAATGGGAAGAACCCATCAGTGGGAAGCGGCATTGGGTGTGATTCCTTTGGTTAAGAGCTCTTTATGCCCTGTTTGGAATCTCCTCTGTTGAGATAAGTGTAGGACATGAATCTCTTCAGAGGAGGCAGTTGCTTAAGAAGGGGTGTTTATTAAGAAGCTACTACGGTCATGTACATTGACTTATCTCCCATCTGATGCTTCAAAACAGCCCTGTGTCAGACCCATTTCACAGGGAACAGGACCTCAGGGCTTAACAAAGTCTAGATTCAAACATGGGTCTTCTGACTATAAATGCTCTTTTTGAAGCAGGTAATCTTAAGGAAGTTAACTGACTCTTTCCACAAAGGTCTTGGTTTTGTTCTTAATTCTTAATGTTATCACATGAATTTTACATAGCAGATTATCAGACTCATTATATTTTTTGAATCATTTGTCTTTGCCATCTATGGTTTTGTATTTAAAAAACTGAAAGTTAAATATCAAATCATTCTTATGTCAGAAAAACTCACATGTGTGTGTGCATATGTGTGCATATATATTCCGACATAATGAATTCAAGGATAAGAATAAGAGATTTGTGAAGGTGGGCCAATGTTTTAATGATCTTTTCCTTTGCAGTTCTCACTTTTTAAGAAAAGCATAATACCGAACATTTTGTGGTTTTAATCAGTGTCTCTTGAGGATGGAATTAGAATCTGTTTGAGTTTATAAGGAAAGGTTTATAGAAGGGAAAACTTTTTGTTGATTGTCTTCTAGGTACTGAGGTAGAAAGAAAAATATATGATGGTCCCCCTTGTGAGTAAAACCACTTTAATGAGGGACACAGGCAAATTGACAAATAACTATGATAAACTGTGCTGTTGCAAGTGAATGCCGAGAGTTCGGGGGTGGGATGGGAAAAGGACAAGAAGACCAGGTTCCTACTCAATTCTTTGTGACAAACGCTTATTAGCTCTTAATGCTTGGCTTATATGTCACTTTTTTTTTTTCCAGTGTCTTCTCTCTCACAGCAGAATTATCTGTTTCTTTGTAGTAAAACATCTGTATATTTTCTTACGCTGTGTCACATTTTCTCAACCCAAATTCATTATTATCGACATATTTTGTAGGACACAATAAGTTGTATAGGTTGGATTAAATGTAAAAACTTGTTTTGTGTTTTGTTTTAACATCAAGGTAAGTGGAGAGAATGGAAGGAGTGCTACTTTCTGTTGGTTTTTTGCCTCGTTTCTAAATGGCTTTATCAACAGTATGTTAAAAGTAAGAATGCCTGTCAACTGAAGTCAGCAGCCCTCCCAAATCTGTTTCTTTTGGGGAATGGAAAAATAGAAGACTATGTATTTTGGAATCAACCAAATAAAATGTTTTACTTTGTGAAAGCAATCACCATATTCAAATGTTAGTCATGCTTCTACCATTGAAGGGCATTCTTTTATGACTCATTCAGGATCTTTGTCATAATTGTTTGGGGTTTTTTCCTATATGGGGGGCAAAGCCTCATTGAGCTTTTAATGGAATAGCTTTCACATTTCTCAGGGTGGCGGGGGTGTATGTAGAGTGTGCATAAAAGAAGGAAATCTGTGTAATAGAAGAATGTCTGCCTTTAAACAGTAAGTATTTATGTTTAATATTATGCCCTGAGATAGAGTTTTGAAATGAATAAATGTTTAAGTGGCTGATTAGAAGTCGTTTGGGTGAACCGCTCTAACAGTGCATCAGGCTATTCTGTCAGCTTGCCAGGAACAATGAATGAAAAGGGAATGAGACACTTTCCAAGACTTATGTTTCAAGAAGCAAGATATATGATACTGTTTGCATCCTGACTTTGTTTTCTATTGTTAAAATTTCTTCCTCTTGTATAGATTTCTGAGGTGAAGGTCCCAAAGTATTTTATTTAAAAAAAAAAAATCAATAAAGAAGCTACTTTAAAGAGCAAGATATGCATCCATTATGCTAACTGTTCATGCATAATACATCCACATACATGGAGTTTCTTTAGAACAGAGTGGCAAGTGGTTGTGCCAGAGAAAAAGTAATTACTTAGCAGTTTGAAAGTGAAAATGAGTCTCTTATTAACAGCAATCTATCCAGAAACAAAGAGCAAGGATCTCTGTTCTGATGACATGTGTTTCCATCTAACACACAATACCTAGAATTTGGAGAATGCTATCAGACAGCTTTAGGGGACAGTTACTACTTTATCGCCTGTGAAAATTGGAGGGAAAGAACTTTGAATTGGAAGAAAGAACACCACCAAAGAGAAAGAGTGAAAGGAATTCCATCCTAGTGGGAATGATTTAATTTATTGTGTTCTTTAAGGATAAGCACAGTTGAGTTCTAGCCAAACTTACATAGCTGGAACAATAGAATTGTCGATTATTATTAAAAACGACTTGATGGTCCTCTCACTGCATCACCAGAGATTCTAAAAGGTAAATATGCACTATTTTGATGTGATGCATGTTTAAATTTTTAAATATTGTAACTGGACACAAAAGGAATGAACTTCAGGAAAAATAAGTAAAAATGGTGTAGGGCTGAGGCTTCTTTGGACAAATAGCCTCTGCTATTTGTTCCTGTAGTGCAGTATTTCTCTCATTACAGTGAGTGTTCTTATAAATTGCTTGTTTCACTGTTGCTCTTTCTTGGTAGATCATGTTTTGTGAGAGCACATTGTCTATGATGTTCCCCAGGCTTACCACAGTGCCTGACCTGTGTAGGTGCTGTATAAATAATTTGTTCAATGCTCAGAGGAAGAGGCCTTCGGTGAGTACAATAGATACCTGCTTATTCCGTCAAGTGCAGGGTACTTACCTCTGTGTAGACTGTGTGTTTTGTTGATGTGTGTATGCAGTGCATGTGCACACTTCTTGGGCCCCAAATTGGCCTTACTAGAGGCTGGCATTCTTCCACTGCATTTGTGCACCACAAAAGTAAAAATGAGTGTTTATGTTAGCTGAAGTTAGGCACAATTCAGAATATTGGTATTTTTCCTGTATAAAATACACACAGCAAAATATAAAGATCTCTTGGTGTCTACATCAGTTATCTGCACTTCTTCTGAGCCCTGTTAAGCAGGCATTTTTATATAAATAGTAGATGATATTCGAGGGAGAAAGAGTGGAGCAGCCCAGTTTGGGGGCGTTGGGGATGACGCTGGTTCATACTGGAAAGGCTTTCCTCTGCAAATCAGGCCTCCACTGCTTTGAAATGCCCGTTTAGTTTCAGAAGAAGTCAGGTATCTATCTGGAGGAGGCTCAAGGAAGAGAGCTGGATAATAACCAGGGTTTCTGAGAATAAGAGTAGGACTTCTCATATTCAAAACCAGCAAGACCAACCTCTGTTCAATTCACTGCTTCCTAAGGAGCCAAAATAGAGACTCTAGGATAGATGTAATACTGTGCAGCTTGCTTAAACCAGGCAGCAGTCTGCCTCTGGGTTCTACCGCAGCTAGAGCTACAGAGAATTGTTGGGCATCATAATTAAGTGATGTGGGCCCAAGAACATCTGTTGCTATTGCAAAGTCTTCGCGAGTAATTCTCACACAAAAAGAAGCTTTTTCTACAAATGGTGCAGCTGCATGAGCTGGGTAGAGGAAGGGGTAGGCTGGGTGAGGGGCTTCCATGGGACATAAAAATGTTCTTCCAAAAAGGCCCAGGAGCCTTGCTCACTTTTCTCTGTTGGTAGAATGAGAGAAGGGTTATAAGATTAGTTTTGGGGTTCACCTAAAATGATGAAATAAGTGGATGTTTGGATTTCTGCTTAGTAAACGGGTGCATCCTTCCCATTTCTTTCAGCTCTGGTTCTGAATACGTAAGCTGCGTTTGCAGCTTGTGTGGGTCCTCCTCCCCCTTCCCCCTTTCAGTATCCATTGCAGATGGTAAATTCTGTGGCTGCCAGTTCTGTCATAATGTGGTTGCAGAAAATAGAAAGCAAAGCAACATGAAGACCCCTGATAGAACACAGCTGGGGTTGGAAGACAGCTTTCGAACCTGCCAGTGATGACTATGAGGTTAAGTGTGCACACGTGGAGCTGGGCTATAGAGACTTGCTACTTGCATGTCGGAATAAGAGTGTGATGTTGAGACCTGTTATTAACCAAAGCCTATCTACCTTGGCCTTATGAGCACAGAGCAGGGGCATAGAGTTGCTTTTGGGGGACTGGCATGACCCAACCTACAATTCTCATGTGTCATTAATGACCACTAAGTAAATGGTAGCTGTGTTGGTGGCCTGTGTGTAATGTCAGTTGGTGGCCTTTTCCAGATCTGAGTAGAGTACCATCCTGTTTAATGCTCTTGCTGTGCGAAGCCTCAGTGAAAACTGTCTGTTTTAATATGAGCAGGAATTAAATTAGCCTCTGATTCCTTCAGGTGGAACTTTGAGAGGTATATAGAAGAATCCAAGCACATTAAGTCAGGAGCAACACTCAAAAACACCAACTCTTGGATAAAGTTTTTCACAGGGCATCTTACACCTTCAAAAATGCCATATTAAGAAACATGAAATTAATTTGAAAGTAAAACACAGATATATTTCATTTGAGAATTATAGCTCAGGTGTTTGTCTAGTCAGAAGTTGTTTCTTCTTGGGCTTTATAGTGTGCATTGTGGACGGTAGGGTGGGCAGAGGGGCAGAGTGGTGCGAACGAAACCACAAGCAGAAGCTACATTCCAGAAAACAAGAGGACTGTTCCTGAATCAGCTGGCTAGCAGTCTCACAAAATCAGGTGCTGAACTGTCTGGTGTGGATCTCATAAAGCTTATTTGAGAATGCAGAACTCTAGTGTTTAGAATTTGAAACACCAAAAAACAGTAAGTGCAGTTTACCTGTTAAGTTGAAACTATATTAGACAGATTTTTTTTTTTCCTCTAGAGCTTAGATGAAAAAATGTACCTTCTCCTTGAGGAGCTGGTGCAGGCCCCGCCTGTCTTGTGCAGGGTCTAGGCCAGGATTTAGTGAACAGGTATGCTGACTTAGCACTGTTCTTGTTTCAGGTACTCTTGCAAGAATGGATTTGCCCAAATGAACAGGATAGGGTTTTTTTCTAAATTTCTGTTCTTGAAAGATTAAAGGGGAAAACTGAGTTGTTTGCTTCATAACTTTTTTATTTTAAAAATATCTTAAAGCACAGAAAAGGGCAGAGAATAATATAACAAATACATGCCACATAGAACTAACTGTTATTGTTTTGAAATATAAAATAAAAAAGAATGCTGCGTATAAAATTGGAGATCCCCTGTGTAATCCAATCCAGTCCCTTCCCCTCCCTGTCTTTTAAGGGACAACTACTGTCATAAATTTTGTGTGTATCCTTCTATTTTGTGTTTTTTTTATGTATGTCATATGTGTCATGAAATATGCATATATGGTACAAATATATAAAGGTTTCTGTGTGCTTAAGGTATTGTTTGATACATATTCTGTAAATGCTTTTACTCAACATTATGAGGTTTTTCCATGTTGGTACAGCTTTGGTTCATTCATTTTCACTGCTCTACAGTGTACTATATGAATATACCATGATAGTAGTTATTATAAGGGCTGAACCGGTTTGTGCAGATCATCTTATACATACTGCTAGAGATTCTAGTGATAGAATCTAAGGTAGAATTGCTGAGTCATAGGGTCTGTGCATTTTCCATTTTGATAGTTTATTTCCAAAGTCGTGAAGCCAGTAGACACTTTACCAGCAGTATGTGAGAATTTCCATTCCCTGATTATCAGACTGTTTTAGTTTTTGCCAGTCTATTAGATGAGAATATATCATTATTTTAATTTGGGTTTTCCAAAATCAGTGGCATTATAATATTTTAGCCATTGAAATTTGAAATGAAAAATATCAAAAGGCATGAAATCTCTATATTTATTTGATATGGTAGGATTAAAATTAGAGTGGTCCTGTTATTACAGTATTATGGTGTTCCCACAAAATTAAAATTCCATGTGTCACTGATAACTAAAATCATTTTTTAATGTTTTAGATACTTCTGATGAAAATCTTTCCAAAATGTGTTATACTTCCCTGTCATGAAATTCAGGGTAAATTGGATTCAGCATTTATGATGGACATTAGGTTTTTAAAAATTCATTAATTCTTTCAGGGCCTATTAAAATATTAGATACTTGTTTCTATGTCAGGTGCCCTAAAAAGTCCTCATGCTTTAATAGTTACATTTGCTTTTTATGGTCTTACTTAAGTCTTTTCACTGACTCCTCCCACCTTCTAAAATTAAAATCAGTTTATGTAAATGATACATGTGTGTTGTAGAATATTTTATCTTTTTTCCTTTTAATTTGCTGCCTTCTCTTCCGTAATTCTAGGGATCCGAGGATGTTTTTTTCCTCTTGAATGAGAAAGTGCATGGGACGTGGGGCGGCAGAGTGTCTGCACGTGGAAGTCCCTACCAGTTGTGCACAGCATTCTGGGTAGTTGAAGCTCTCTCCAGTTTCAGGGACTTTGACTTGCAGATGAGTGGGGTGTTCACTGTAATAGCAAAGTACCTACTTAAAAACAGGCACAAAGACTCTCTTAAAGAATGGATAATTTTAATTCAAGGAAGTTAAGTTGGTCTGTTACTGAGGAGTTTACAAGTAGTAAGATGATTCATTATATTAGAAGGTCCCAGAAAATTGGCCAGATATAAATGGTACAAATACCATGCTCGTGGAGTGGTACAAATTCCACGTGACCATTAATGTTTTCAATTTTTAAATTTTTGTTTCATTTTCATAAAATTGCTGTCGTTTATATGTTTGTTCTTTCTTGCCTTTTCAAACGAATGATACAAATTTAATATTTCTGTGTTTTCTCCTTCAGTGTGACAAAATTAGGCAAGAAAGAGATGAAGCTGTTAAAAAACTGGAGGAGCTTCAGAAAAGTATGTAAGCGTTTCTGTGGAATTACTGCAACACACATAACTGTGTTTGGGGATTATGTGGATAGACATGTACCCTATGTTTAGTTGCTGATATATTGGGCGTCCAAGAAAGCAAGAATTGTCTTCCCAGCTACCCAAAAAATGCACTAGCATGGAATTAGCAGCATTGTTTTATAAAAGTGTGTTACTGTAAAGACAGTTCGGACTTGTTATTTAAAAAGTTTACTATTCAGAACATTTGAAGGAGAAAAAAAACTTTTTGTTATCTTGACCCTTTGAGAAAAGCCAATATTAGTATTTTATAGTTTTCCTTTCCTGGTCTTTTATCTGTGTAATGTAGGTACCTACAAAAAAAATACTGTCATAATTTGCATTTGGTTTTCTAGCCTGCTTTTTTTTTTAGAAACAGTATATTATGGTCATCTTGGCAGGTCAGTAGAGATGTATATCAGTTTTAATTGTTGCCTGTAAAATCATATTATATGGAAGTACCATAATTTATGTAAACATTTCTTCAATGATAGATTATTTCTGGTTTTTACCTATTAGAAATAATGCTATGGCAAGTATTCTTATACATACATCTTTACAGAGGTCTAATTAGTTCCTAGGTTAATTCATAGAAAAGGAATTCTAGGTTCACAGAAGTTACACGTTTAAGATTTTGAAATGGCCTTCTCACCAAGGAAAGTCATATTCCGACAAAAGCTGAAAAAATCTAAATTTTTGCTATGTTACTGTTTTATGTGATGTAATCTGTTGCTACTTTTATCTGGTAAAATAGAACATATTTGGTTACACTCAGAAAGATCAGAAGGAAATAAGTCATGGGAACAGGGGCAGACCTTAGCAGGCAAAGTGACCCTCCTCCTTTTGGAAGCAGGATATTTCTCCACCATTCTGCAGATGCCATGTTAGTCAGGCTGTTTGATTATATCGTAAAGTATTGACTTGGTAACTACATAACAACCCATTTTATTCTTGTTGAAGGTAAAACAGCCATAAAAATGCAGCATTAGAGTTAAATTTCAGGAGCCAGTTTTTTTTTTTTTTCCAAGTGTCTGGCTGCAACAGAGAAAATCTAAAAGGAATTTAATGATATTACTATCTTTGGAGGCCAGTATACAATGACAGAAATAGCTTTTACTTGTGAACATATGAATTGCAACTGCATAGGATTTTCTCCTTCCCTAAGCAGGATTAGTGGGATGTTCTTACCGTTGTGCTGACACTGAGTCACGTCTGAGTGAGTTACGTCATTGACATTGCTACCAGTTAATGTGCTTGAATTAATTATTGATAGTGGATTGTTACTGTGCCCACAGGGAATAGTTCAAGTTTCTATCGTTGGATTTATCATAAAATATTTTGGTCCAGGTCGGTGGAAGGGATTTTGTCTTTTGCATTATGCAGAAGTGGAAGCAACTTCCCTGCAAACCCGCCTGCCTTTAGAGTACTGGGTAAACTTCGCTTTCACCTACTGTGTCTTTTTTCTTTTCTTTGTCTCTTCCTCTAAATACCTTTGGTAGTTTTAACAATGTACGTTTTTCCTTATGAGGAATTCAGAGCCTGAGTCACTTGAAAAGTTAGCACAGCAATCTTTATTGTTGTATTCATTTACTTTCTATCTTTAGTAAGTCTGCTTAATTAAAGTTTAGATGGCGGGAGAACAGAGCGCTAACTTCACTTAGTTTCAGAAGAATAGAAAATGGGGACCAAGAAAACTTTAAAAACTTGTCTTTGAGATAAATGGTCCACAACTTTTGAACAGAGGGCAGGACTTCAGGTTTGAAAGAGGAAAAGGCAGTTATCACCAGTGAAAAGCACCATTTGGGTAAAACCATGCAGCCCTGAGTAATTTCTGCATTGGTAAAATGGGGCTAAATCACCCTGCCTCAGGCTATGTGAGGATTAAATGAGATCACCCATGTGAAAGGGGCTGAACCCTGTGTCTGGCATTGTAGTAAATGTTCAATAAAGATTAGTCGCTGCTACCACAGTCTGCGCCATCCGGTGCTTGACTGCCCTTCAGTTATTGAGTTCATATCCTTTACTTTTGTGGGTTAGTTTCTGGACACCAGTCTCCACCTTTGGATGGCTCTGGGGGAAAGTATTTTTTGGTGCTAAATGGTAATCCTCCCTGTAATGTTTACCTGCTCGGCCTAGTTCTCGAAGTTTAAGAAGAGCAGCTGATGGAGGCTTGGGAGAAGCGTCATTAGGCCATGGAGTTCTCCTGGCTTAGCATGCTTTTCCCCAGCTGGTTTTGCCACACGCCCATGCCATTCGTGGCCCTCTACCAGCAATTCCTGAGCCTTTCTGCTGTTTCTCTGTGCAGGAAGCACCACTACACAGCAAATCATGTTCCCTAGAAAGACATGCCTGTGAAAGTAGAAGCACATAGAGGCCTTTTCATGTCTTCCAGGCCACAACATGAGCCTGAATGGTCTGTTTTTAGGGCACACCTGCATACCTGCCAGCTTTCATGGCTATTTTCATACTGCATGAAAACCTTTCTATGTAGTCTGACGTTGCAGAAGGACTTAAGGTATGTTTAGCACATACACTTTCGAGACATCCTGCCTCTACGTACTGCTGGGTGGAGAGGAGTTTTTCTCAGGAAGCAATACCACTTTTAAATATGATGCGTTAGAAAGGAACATAGAAAATTGAGTCACCTGGAAATAGGTTTGGTTGGGCTTTGCCAGTGAGAACAATGTTATTTGGGATGTTACTTTACTTCTCTGGGTTTCAGTGTTCTCAAAGATAAAACTGCTGTGATAATAGCTATATCATATGATTTCTGAGAGAATACATTTAAAGGGGTTATTAGCACAGGCTGGACACACAGTTGGCCCATTAGATGGATGGTGGTGTTTTCTAAGCAATTCTGTACTACACAGAACATTCTCGAAAAAGGGTGCTCCCAGATGAACTTAGGCCTGATACATTTTTTCCAGTCATTGAAGCACACACAAACATGAGTACCTACTTTGTGCATAGCATTTTGCTAGGTGCAGGAGAACCTACACCCCTACTACTGCCCCGTCCCTCCAAACCAGTTACTCAACAATGTGTTGTATTCTGATGGCAAGTATCTAAGTGTATTTTGGGGTTACAGAGATGAGAGACAAACTAGTTCTGCTAAACTGATAGAAGCAATAGGTTACACTTGTAGGTTATACTTCTGGGTTCTCAGAGTCACTAATACAACCCTTTTATTGTGGCAAATTTCAAGTTTATACAAAAGTGAGAGAATAGCATAATGAATCCCCATGAACGTCACACAGCTTTACTAGTTATCAACTCACTGGCAATCTCCATTCATCTGTATATCCATTCACCTAATCTCACTGACTTCAGATTGTTTTGAAAATAATTCTAGTCATCATATTTTATCTATAAAATATTTTAGTATGTATTTCTAAAATACTAGGTTTCTTTTTTTTTTTAATGTAACTGCAGTAATTGGGTCACTGTATTTAAAGTTCATCTTTAAAAAATTTTTTAAACCTTTATGTCATCCAAATTATAGGTGCTTTGAGTTTAGTGGTCTCAGATTTGGGAATTTTGAGACAAGCCCAAACTCAAGATCATAAGGCAAATCACAAAATGAATTTTAAAACATTTTTCCTTTGAAAAGTGCAAATATATATTCATGTATTAAAAAAAAATTCTGTTTTGTGTCATGCGCCTAACTTTTGGTTTTGGAAATGGAGGCATGCTTTTTAAAGATATAAATGCCCTTTGAAATATGTTCCCTTTTGGGTCTACAAAGTTGTTTAGTAGGTTTCTATGCTGCCAATTTATCATTGAGATAATTATTTCAACTAAAACTTGAAGCATGATTTTGAATTTCTACTTAGAAGAAGAAATAAAATCTCTACCTGATGGAGTATACCATATCAGAATTGGAGAAAATGTGGGCTGGTGCTACCTAGCTAAGTTTATCAAGTTAAATTACAGGACAACAGCTTTTTACAAAATGTTTATAGAGAATGTGTTCGTTTTTTTTTTTTTTCCCTAGGCCTAAAACTTACTACTGTGGAATGATTTTCCTGACTCTTCCATACAAGAGAATGTTGTTGAATAAAAAGTAAAATTCCCATGAAAAATGCAGAGTGTTTATGTTTTTGTTATGATAGTGGAAATACCAGAATTGTGGCAGAAGATGTCAAGTAGTTAAGGCTAAAAATTCAAAGTAATATTTGATGTTGTAAAAAATTGTATAGGTTTCTTTTCTTTTTCCTTCACATTTTTGAAGAACCCACCTTGTAAACATAGTGATAAAATGCCAGGAATATTAGGATTTTAAGGAAATAATAGAGCCTATTATTTAAACTACAATATAAAAGGCAATTATATTGATGAAGAGCTACATGGGCTTTGTGTGTGTGAATAAACTTGGCCTGTGTTCAGCTTCTATTTGTTCTTCTGGCATAAACACATATTGTGTGTGATTCCAGTTTAATGGGGACCCGTTTGTATGCCAAGCAGCTGCATTTTAGGACCTATTGCGTGATTTCATAGCTCTCTGAAAATTGGTTCTATTCAGAACAAGAGATAGAAGAGGAGAAGGGGGGTTGGTGTGGAGGGTGGGGGGAGCCTCAACACACAATCATTTCTTTTCAATTGGAGCCAGAAAGGTTGATGACAACATGACCATTGTGTTATAATGATAAGACCACTAAGGCATCTGTACCTCTCATCAAGGCTTTCACACAACAGCAGATACAATTTAATTCACTGCTCTGTCAGCAGTGCTGATACCATTATGCCGTCTGTCTCCACAGTTATAATCACTGTCCTCTGAGAAATGCAGTTGAAATGATCTTGAGCAGTCAAAGAAACTCTCAATTAAGGCTGCCACTTCCAATGTGTCAGATTGTGTCTTATGCACTTGGTACAATTTTCACTTCCAATCCTGTTTATTTACAATGTCTACCAGTAATTACGCTTAACGTGTCATTTAGTGAGGGGGGCCCTGCCAAGCCAATTGTTGGGTGCTGCAGTACCATTGAGTGGGAGTTTCTCAAAGTCAATGCCATCAGCAGCTTTTAGGCCCTGATGGGATGCAGTAGTAATGTTGATAATGCAAGTATCGTGCTCATCAAGTCATAATTAGATGCCACTCAAATGTGCCACTTGTAATAACAGTGTTGATTCATGTTTTTCTCGGTGACTGCAACTACTAATTAGTTAAGTGGTTTTTGGTTGGCCTGCATTTGCTGCAGATTATTATTACCCCTGAAAAAATGTCAAGGTTAGAGATGTTTCTGGCCATTTAGTGCTGCTTTATGAATTTGAATATTAACATAATAAGAACTTGGGACAGACTTAGGAAGTAATACATTTTTGTATTTAATTTGAAGAGAAATTTTTCCCCCCCAAAGTTTAATCATAATTGCAGGTTAATTAAGCTTAAATGAAGCAAAAGTAATCTCTCTTTGTGTTATGTGAGCCCAGTGCTTTTTGCCTAACTTTGTTGGGTTTCACGTTTGGGTGTCCTTAATTTTTCTGTTTTTAAGCCAAACCAATGTTAGTAAGTACATGTGTCTACAGTCACATTTGAGATTCTAAGCATTTTCTTAGAACCAGGAATATGGGTGAAAGGGATTGGCATGTTTCTTATGAATCTTCAAAGTATAATTCAAGTTCTAAATTACTTTGTACCTTTAAATCACAGTTTATGTAAACCAGCTACCCCAAAAATCTGAAAATTACTATTTTGGAAGCATTGGAATCAAAAATAAAATATCAAATGAACTTTTATTTTTCTTCATCCTGACAGTCTGCGATGCAAGAAGCATCTACTTTCATCATCATATAGTACATAAATTTCATTAGAATAGTTTTCTACCTTGAAGTTTATTAAATAATAGTAACTATTCTGTCAGTAATGAAGACTGCTATTGCAATACTGACCTTAGCTAAGCTGCCACATTGCTATTCCAGTTATGAGACCAACTTAAGATTTATTTATTTTTGTATTTCTTATTAGATCCATGTGTTATATCCTGCTAGGAAAAGGAAATCATGTTCGCTACATTTTATTTCTGAGATGTTCTTTTGTTTAAATTAGTGGACTTTTCTATGCCTGTGTATACAGCCACACAGAAAATGGACATTTAAAAAGCCCCAAATGGCTTTCTTAAAATGTGTGTAATAGCAATAAAGGCTCTTCCTTCTTTCTTCCTCCTACATTCAAATATTAGCTAAGATTTAATCAGGGCAGCGTCTTCAAAACTTTCTTTCCAATGTAGCTAAAGTTCTGGC
Source organism: Manis pentadactyla (assembly GCF_030020395.1). Classification (NCBI taxonomy): domain Eukaryota; kingdom Metazoa; phylum Chordata; class Mammalia; order Pholidota; family Manidae; genus Manis; species Manis pentadactyla. The sequence goes on along the minus strand of NC_080026.1, from coordinate 127,415,129 downwards.
TAGCTAAAGAATTGAAATATTCTTAATCATGGGACAAGATGTGTGGGCTTCTGGAATAGCTGACTAATTTTTGAATGCTGAGACTTCTTTTCCCTCATTCCTAGTTTCTCACATGGTTATAGAGGAAGTTAATTTTATGCAGAACCATCTTGAAATAGAGAAGACTTGCCGAGAAAGTGCTGAAGCTTTGGCAACAAAGGTGAGGATTTCTGCCTTTTTAAAATTTTGCCTTGCTTTTCTCAACAGTAGCTTTTATCTTTTATCTTTTTTTTTTTTTTTTTGCTTTTCTAGTTCTCTAATCAGTTGTGTACTCTGATGATGAGGAAAGTGTAAGATCTCAGAATCATGGAATATGATTATGTAAATGTCTCTCTGAATGCAAAGCTAATTTTGATGATAAAAGGAACATTTATATGTGTGCTTTTTGCCTGTGAGAAATGGTCTGTTGATCTGGACTTTCCAAATGGCTGTGCATTTGGTTAAAATGCTACCCAAGTTTTAAACTAACTTGGTGTGACATAAAAGAGCAATGAGTGTTTGAATCAAATGAAGAAGTCAGCCTCAAGCCCTGCATTTCAGGTGATTATTTGCAAAAGCAAAGTGAGGGCGTGCTGGAGGTGACCTCAGTGCTCTACTGATTGCTTCTAGCTGATGAATTTACCAACTGTGTAATTTTCTATACTCTATCTCATCAGAAGTACATTATTATTAAAGACTGTTTTTATCTCTGTCTTACATATTTTGGGTTGGGTAAAATGTATCTGAACCACTTCATCAGAAAATGAATTACAGCAATTGTCAACTAAATTTCATTAGTAATGCTGGCTGTGTTTCTTTCTTCTCTCCCATATCAACTGCCTCTATTTCTTTGGATGTGACTGAAATTCTACAGATCAATCAATCACTCAGTCTCTGCATCTATCTGTTTAATTTGTTTGCATTAGCAGTGTGCTTGCTAGAGATGATGTTGCTTAATTGTTTGTGTAATGACACTACATGAGAATTTATAAGATTTGCAGTCAGAATCTAACTATAAGAACATAAATATGTGTCTGGAACTTCTCTTCTGTTATTTGAAGAACACATAGCAGGACAGGCAATTGCTTTAACAACAGTGATAACATGGCTGCTGTCACAGCATTTCTCTGCTGCACATCATTGGAGTTCTCTGGTTCATAGTAATGTGTGAATTCTCTTCTTATTTCCTTTATTTATTCTTTTGGAACAAGTAGGAGAAAGCTGTATTTGGAGTATACTATACTCTGAATCTTGTAGTGGCTAAGGGCAGTCTCTGTTTTCTCTAATTAGCAAGTATTCCTGTTGCAGTAGTGAGAACACCCACAGTGAGAACACCGCCTACCTCTCAGGACTGGCAGAGGTAATGGAGAGGCATGGTTTGGGAGGCAGTACATACAGGTTTTATTCCTGGTTCTGTCATTTTGGGCATACATGACTTCGGGCAAGTTTGTTCTGTTCCCTGGGCTGCTATTGTTTCATCTTAAATGTCAGGATGGGCTAGAGTTAGGACTGGAGTGAGAATAAGACACACTGTTCAAGACACGCTTTAATCATTGGTTTGTTTATGGCCCCCTTTAAAAATTTATTTTATCCTCCCTCCCACTTTTTTTTTTATTAAACAGGTGATGGAGCAAGAGAATTCATGCCTCTGAGCTACACTTGTCTTGTCCTAAGTGTCAGGGTAGAGCAGGGGTGATGTCTTGCGAATACCCCTGACCCACGGGCTCTGGAAGTGTGGTCCAAGTGTGTGTACACTGAAACAGCTGCCAGACGACTGTTTACATCCCTGATCACAAATCACTGTGTTACTCATTTCTATGGTCACGATCGTGATTTAGTCTTGGCAAGAGGATCCTTAATTTGTACAGTTTGTTCCTTCAGAACTCTTTTTAGAAATGGACATATGGTTTGTTTCTTAGGATACATTATGAACTCATGGAGCTTGTAGTAAAAAACAAACCAAAAGCCTTTTCAGTCAGACACTGTAGAAGTGCACATTGGATGTGGAAGATACCACAGCCTTGAATGCAAGGTTTGGGAGGTTCATTATATATGTGTGATCAGTAGATAATAATAGTGTATCCTGATTTAGGTGTCAATTGTCATTTTTGAAAGTAGGCTCCATTTTCTAAGCAGCAAAGTTTCTGCAAATTAATTCTTATTTTTCTAAATCTTGCCCTCAAATTAGTGACAAGTGGAATGTTTAATTTTTATGATGCAATTTGCACAATTTTCTTAAAAGCAAGTGTGGACTTTGCATTGCTGAAATGTGTTTATTAAATTGATAAATGTAGTTGAATTTTATTTAAATTGTATGCTCCAAATTTGTTTAACTTGCTTACTTTGTGTCTTTATTCATCAAATTTTGCCCAATGTAAAACTCTTTAAATTTGACTATAGTAGAAGATTCTGTTACTCTAGTGTTATAAAAGCTTATTTTTGCCTTAGAAAACTCCCAAAAAACAAGTAGCATGCTGTTAACCTATACATCTTGATGAATAGTAACTGCAATGAAATTGCTTAGCCAAAATTTGTGAACCAAGAGTTTTCAAAAATATCCAGTTAGTATGGTCATAAGATATTTTTGTATATAAATTGTATATTTTTCCTTTCAAAATGTGAAAATGATGTTTCCAAGAAGACTTTTGAAATTTTCTGTCTGGCTTTTTTTGAGTTAGTATCCTAGTTATATACAGTAGTGATATTACAGCAAGATAGTAGCTGGTGGATTTTGGTGGCTGGCTTGATAGACATTAAACTCCTTTGAGGGCAGAGCTGTAAGCTATCAGGTTATTACACATGATTGTGAAGGTGGCCTGGAAAGTAACATATTAAGCACCATATGGCAAAAATTAGTACTTTCATTTCTGCATGAGTACCAAGAGGAAGAAAAAAATGCATAGATAAATACCTTGGCTGAAGAAAACCAGCAGATAAATGATTTCCAAAGGAAAACCAGACACACAAACTAATCCTTTGTTACTATTAGTAGCTAGATAACACTTACTAAATTTTTACTGTATGTCAGTCACTATATTAAAAACTTTATATGTAATATCTCATTTAATCTTCCTATGCTGTAATGGAGACCATTTTTATCCTAGTTTGCTCATGAGAAAACTGTGACCCTGAAAGATGATGTTACTCTAGAGGCAGAGTCAATTTGAGTGTAGAGCTGTGTTCCTCACTCTGCTGTATGGTTTTACAGAAATGTATACCAGTAATTGTTAGCATGGATGTACATTACAATCACCCGAAAATCTCTGGAAAAGTACTCTGCTGGGCCCCACTGCCAGAGATTTTGGTCTGGTAAGGGCCTGCACATTGGAATTTTTTAAAAAGCTCTCTAGAGATTCTAATGTGCAGAGTTGGGAGCCATTTGTTTAAATATGAGGAGGCAGAATAACAAATTAAGTCTAGTTTTTTAACTTTTTCTTAAATTGTTATTTTCTGCTAACATTCAGAAAAGATGGCATCATTTGAGCATTGACAAGGATCCTTGAGCCTCCAGGGCCATGCTTTAGCATTCGTGGTTCAGAGAGCGCACAGCAGTGTTCACTTGAATTTCCCATCTTAAGAGTGGCTGGGAAATCATGGGCCTCGTATCTACTCCTGACCCTCTAATGTAATGTGGAGAGCTGGAAGCTGGAGCTATGGGCTGGGGACGCGGAATGAAGGGCTGTGTCTGAATCTCTAATGGAGCTCACCAGGCTTCCCAGGAAGAATTCATGGAAGGGTTCATAGCCATTTGTAAGAGACTCTTCCTGCTTCCCCAGAGGTCAGAAACCTCTGTGCGCCAGACCCGGTTACTTGGGATATATTTAGATTCTGTATTACTGGGGTAAGAATCAGATCTCTCAGATTGAAACAGACTGGGTTTTCCCTGAGGAAAAACCCTGAGGGGTACTAATTGTGATCACAAATGAAGGCCCAGAGCCAGGCAAGTACTGGACTAAACATTGTATTCTGGTGTAAGGTTTACAGTAGAGAAGGGCAGTTAGCTTTCCAATGAATTCTGTTTCCACTTTTATTTATTTCAATTATTAAATTCTGAGCTTTTCTTGATGGTTAGTGGCCCTTAGAAAAGGAAGTGCATTTGCATTTCTGTATCTTAACATTTGATACTACAGAAATCAATCTTCTAAATACTTTCATGTACTCCAATAAGAGAAGACTTATTTCTTAGTCTTGAGGAGAGAAACCAAAGGCAAAACCATATTTTAATTTTGTGGACATTGGACCAACGTTAATCTTTGTGTGTGCTTTGTCATATGCACATAAACTCATGAGTAAAGAAGATAATGATAACTGAGTACTAAAACTAAAAACCAAGTGATTTTTACATTAGAGAATAACAAATACATTAATGAATTGGGATTCCTTTTATCTTCTGTGAATTAAAACTTTTTAAATTGAGATAACAGAAACATATCTTGAACTTTCTCCTATTGTGTATTATTAGAACTCCATGTACAGATAGAAACACGTCTTGAAGTAGCTTAAGCAAGAAAAGAAAAAAGAAAAGGCAGTTGTTAGGGATATTGGAGAATCATATGGAGCTCAAGAGCTGGGAGCATTTCAGGGCTGGACTGGAGCACTGTGGGAAAACCTATCTCCATTCCTTTTCTCTGCCTCTCTTTACACATCAGATCCATCTTTGGCTTTGCTGCAGATTACCTTCCTCTGCTCCTCAATTCAGTAGTGGAATCTGGCTACCAGCAGCTTCTGTCCATCTAGATGCACAGAATCATCTCTCTGTTCCAGCCTCCAGGTTTCTAGAGAAGGGATCCTATTGACCAAGGTTGGGTCATGTGTCTAATCCCTGGACTAATTAGCTGTGGCCAAGGGATAATGTACGCTTTGGGGGAACATGGAAAAACTCTGCCCAAAGAAATCTTGTGGGGCAATGGAGAGGCAGTGTGCAGAAGAGAGGGGATGCTGGGCAAAGAAATATTTAAAAGGTGTCCCAGCACAGCATCAGAGAAAACATTTGCTAGAAATTAAGTGCCTTCATTAAGACTGTTAATGACTGTGAATAAATTCAAATTTGATTTAATCTATACTGGTATTTTATCTTAATTCATCTTTTATTTCTTATCACTTATAAGTAGCATTTTCACATGCTACTGGCTACAATCCAGGCATCAGATTTTACTTAACGTAATAAAATCTATACTGGTATTTTATGTTAAATCCTCTTATATTTTATCAGTTATAACTAGCATTTCACATGCTGCTGGCTGTAATCCAAGCATCAGGTCTTACTTAAAGTAATACGTTTAATGTTAAAAAGTGTGAATAAAACCTTATTTAATGAATCCACTAGTTTTTATTTCATGCTGTGAGTGTTGATAAATATGTAAGACAAAAATCCACTTAATTTGTCTATTGTTTAAGATACTCATTTGACTGCTGTTAAAATAACTGTTTTTATATTTTGCCTCAGCTAAACAAGGAAAATAAAACATTGAAAAGAATCAGCATGTTATACATGGCCAAGCTCGGACCAGATGTCATAACTGAAGAGATCAACATTGACGATGAAGACTCGGCGGCAGACCCGGAGGGTGTTAGCAAGACATGTGCTTCAGTCCAGTGTCAAAAGCAAATCAAAGGTGGAACTCTTGGCTTCATTACTGATCTTATTTTTTTCTAATGTTTCTCAACCCAGGTTGCACGTTGGAATCACATAAGAACTTTAAAAAATATTGATGCCTGGGTCCTACCTCGAAAAAACTATGATTTAAATGTCTTGGGGGGTAGCCTGGTTGAGAATCATGATAGGGCATAACATTCATGCTTCCTGAGCTACTTTCTTGTTTGGGATTAGGCTTTTGAAAGCGTTTTCTTGACAGGAACAACCAGTAGTTTGTAAACTTCTTAAGAATATATGAACTATATGTTAAGATATTTTTGTTAAATGAAAGAAAGAATGAATAAAAATATATTTAGCCAACACCTCCTGTTGTATGGTTCTCTGTTGGAATCTTTGGGGAAGATTCCTCCTGAAATTGTTGAGTCGCTGCTCTCAAGGAACTTCTCATTTGATTTAGGCAATGAACTCTAAGCAATTTGCAGTATTAAACAACAGTGCTGATGGCCCGCAGAAAGTGCTGGTAGGCGTCACATGATAAATCTTTTAAATACACATTAATTTAATTCACCACTATATACAGACATTGTTTATATTAAAGAAGTAGGAAAATCAGTTTTTGGCTCCATAACTAGCAGGGCATTTTAACCTAGTGCACATGTCAAAAGCAGTACTTGTTTATTTGTTTGGTAAATAAAATTTCAACTGGAAGTATAAAGAAAGTCATCCTCATCTGACTCTCCATCCCCTTAACTTAAGACAAAATAGTAGTTATGTTGGTGGGGAGGGAGAGGAAGTTTAAAGGATTTTCTTTTACTTGTAATTCTCCTGTGAGGTCTCAAATGATAGTTTCTTGTTCTTCCTTTGGATTAGTCAGCCATTGGAGAAAGTGATTTTGAAATAAGTCCCTGAGAACTCCTTCAAGCCGGGTTCATGTACAAAGTTTAACTTTATAAATAGCCACACAGCAGGTTTCTTGTCTTTGGAGAAGGGTAAGAAATTAAAAGCAGTTAAAACTAAGTGGCATAAACCATAGGCCTGAGTATAAATGGAAGTACTCTCTGATAATCTGTGTATATTTTTTTTAACATTTGACTGGTAGGAATAACTTTAGTCTAATACCAGAAGGTTTTGCAGTTTAAGTTGCTAGTATTTTCATTCCAGTAACAGAATTTTCATTAAATCTCAATAATAAGAATCATGAAATAAATTAAGAAACAAAACACCTACAACTCTGGAGAGAAAATTACTAGAATTAATCCTTTTTCAAATAGGTTATATTTTGAGTTGGTTCAAACAATATTTAAGGGCTATAAATTGGCAGCAAGGTAGGTTTTTTTTTTTCTTCAAATCAAAATCTCCAAACTATTAACTGTCCAAATGTTTATTTATATTGTATTGTGAAAGAGCCCATGGCCATTATAAAATAAAAAAGACATTAGTGCAATGTCTTAATTTGTTTTGATGAAAGCTTAAAAAATTTTACTTCTGAAATGCCAGATAGTTTTCTAAAATATGGGTTTGATAGCATGCAAAGAAAACATGATCTCGTACATTTAACATACTAAGATTGCCCAATACAAAGTTATTAATGACCATGACTGTGAGGAGGGACACAGAAATGAGATTGCCATTGTCCTTTGCTGCTTTATTTTCCTTTTAATTGTTAAGCAACCTTGACCATAGGCTTCATATGGACTGGCGTTTTCAATTCTTTTGACAAGATTCATTTCTTCTTTTAAAAATAAATTTATCTGTGTTGTTTTTTTCCCTCTTATTTTTTTCTTTAAAAATGCAGAACTTCAAGATCAGATTGTATCCGTTCAGGAGGAAAAGAAGATGTTAGCAATTGAACTTGAAAATCTCAAGAGCAAACTTGTAAAAGCACTTGAAGAAGTAGGTATCCTGTGCCTGAAGGGCAAGACCTTTAGTGCTTTCAAGGTGTCTGGGGACTGGCTAAGCTAAAAACTTGCTATTGTATGCTAATTTCTGACATGAGAACCGTGTGCCAATTTTAATCTTCTCCCCCCTATTTCAGAAATACAAAAAGGTATAGAAAATAAGATCATGAACATTCATATAGCCACTGCCTAGCTCAATAAACAAAACACTAAAATAGCATTGAAATGACCTCTAGTGTCCCCCATATTTCACTATGTGAGGTAAATTTGTAAGAATGACATCTGCAGTTTATTTAAGTCATACGCTTTATTGCTGCTGGTGAAGAAGTATTTTGCTTCTCCTGTGGATGTCTGGCTCAGTTGGGAATTTGTTTGCATGAGGCTTCATGGATCTACCTTTGCAACCTTGATTTAACTTTATAGGTGGTTCTCAGATTCTGTAGCCCGGCTTCCCAACCCATGTGCTACAGCACCTTGATATTCTTCACATGGCTTACAAGCATGTCATATTGACCTCTTCAATGAGTAGCCTCATGCAGTTATGTCAGTTCCCATACATGTATTATCTTTTTCTTAGGGGCCATAATGTCACAAAGGTTGGAAACAGTGACCACCAACCCCCCAGCCCTGGCTACTTTTTCTTACTGTGGCAAAACATTGTGAGGGGAAGAGGGATGATGATATTTTAGAAGTGGTATTCCTGATGGACAGACCATAACAGTTACTAATTTAAACCAAAAATAAAAATATAACATGTTAAAAGAAATCAGTTCACAGACTATCTGCAGGTACAGATGGATTCAGAGTCCCTTTTAAGGCCATTATCTTTGTTTCTTGCATATAACCGTAGACAGACATACACATTTTGGTATGCCCTATTCCTCAATTAGTGATTATTTATTGGTGATTCTCTCCCTCCCACTTAGAGGTGTTATTAGAAGTCATTTCAGAAGTTAGTTTTATGATTATTTGAGACATCTGAAAAGTCTAAAAAACAAAGTAAGATCCATATGCCTACTACCTAGCTTAATAAGTGAAATATTAACATAGTATTGAAAAACCTGTGTGTCTCTTCCTAACAGTATTCTCTTCATTCCCTGAACTATTTATCTAAACAACCATTATTCTTAACTTGGATTTTGTCATTCCAATACATATACTTACATTTTTTACTAGAATTCTTAGTGTATTTTGTCTTTTTAAACTATATAAACATAGCTGCTTTTTTGTTCAACAGAATGCATTTCAGATCTATCCACCTTGATACATGTAACTTTATGTTCTTTTTAAAACTCTTATGATAGTCTCCTATTGATGCCAAAAGTTATTTCACAAATATAAGTTTTTTGGTATGGCTTTTATATGCATTTTATTTAAGTCAAAAGTCATCAAAGTTCAAATTATTTTTATTTAAAAAATCACATATGGCTGAATAATATTCCATTGTGTATATTTAACAGCTCTTTATCCACTCATCTACTGATGGACACTTTAGTTAAAAAAGAAAGAAATCTTGCCATTTACAAAAACATGGATGGACCTAGAGGGTATTATGCTAAGTGAAATAAGCCAGGTAGAGAAAGACAAATATCATATGATTTCACATATTTGTGGAATCCAAAACAAAGTGAACAAAATAGCAGTAGACTCATAGACACTGAGAAGTGACTGGTGGTTATCATCGGGGTATCGTTGGGGAGGGGTTGGGGTGGGTGGGTGGGTGGAGATTAGAGGGCACAAAAATTCTCAGTCGTAATATAAGTTGGTTACTGGGATGTTAGTACAGTGTGGAGAATATAGCCAATGATTCTGTAACATCTTTCTATGTTGGTCTGCACAATTTGCAGAAGATTTAATAATATGGATAACTGTTGAACCACTGTGTTGTATATTGAAACCAATATAAGATTGTATATCAACTATACTTAAGTTAAAAAAAACTTAAAAAATCATGTATGTTTTACTTAAGCCAAATATCATCTCAGTTAAAAATGAATACCAGAATTAAGTATCGGATAACTAAGTGACTCATGTATTTGCTATGTGCTCTGTACCTGTATTTTTCCATTAAAAATATCAATCATTTACATTGAATGGCTAGAACACTGCCACATTTAGGGCGCAGTGCTGGTGCCACTTGGAATATGTCAGTAAGTTCTCTGCCAAATATACATCCTAACGTAATAACTACCTTTGAGGCTTTAAGAAGGGCTTAGTAAAAGACTGACATAGTGAAGCCAGTTAATACTTTAAATCGTAACTTCATGTTGAATGTTGAACAGCAGTTTGAGTATCACACACCGTCATCTGTCATGTTTTACAGTTTTGGGTGTTTTCTTCCCTTGAAATCTCACATTTTTAGGTAAATAAAGTTAAACAAGAAAAGGATGCTTTATATTCAGAAGTTCTTGAACAAAGGAAAGTCTTAGAAAAATGCAATAGAGGTATGTGTTTCCCGTCTTTTTTCTCAATCCACAGGTCATTTATTTTGTCTACATAAATGTTGTGTTGTTTTAACCTGTGCCTAGGAGTCCTGTAGCCAAGAGTCTCCTCCTGTATTGTGTTTTCCTAACTTTTTGCAGTGAGTCTCTCTCATTACTGTTTTTTTTTTGTCACCCACCGTAGAGTCTTAGAACATTTAAAAGTGCTTTCACTTGAGGAACTCAACTCAATGACACACTCATTCTGAAGCTAAATGCTGTCTACTGAAATTCTGTCCTAGATGTATCCTGGGACCATGGCCATATTGGCTGTTCCCTCAGTATTTGTATATTTGGTAGGTTATTTAGTAAATTCAATCCAGAAGATGTTAGGATATCTACATAAATGCATGTAACATGATACAATAGTTTAAAGTAAGACAATACAGAAAATGGGACACAGGGAAAGTGAGAGTATATATTAATATACACAGTGTGTACTTGCTGTCAGGTCTTGCACATTTCCTGCCAGTGTGCCTGAAATCTGGCTCCCAGGTATCTAGGAGCCAGTGCAATAAGAGACTCATGATCATTTCTATGAATCACGTAAAAATGAACCTATTGATCAGGAGAAGCAGAGCTGGTCTCATGGTGAGAAAGAAATTTCTCCAAAGGCTACTTTTAGAGAAAACCGTACGATCTGATCTTAACATCCATATTGTAAAATATATCATCAAGTCTCATGGGGCTGTGTCTTCTTATGTTCCCTCTTTTAGCACAAGGAAGTGATGGCAGAGTGCAGTTCTGCAAACATATTCTGAGGGGTTTACTGCGCTTTCTGTTCTCCTTTCCCCCCTCATCTGGTCTTTTTTCCTAGTTCAGAAGCTACAACACTAAAAGGAAGTCTCTCAAAGGCAGGGCCTTCCCTGTTATTGGAAATAGGTCTCCATCTTTGCATCACTGATGAATTGAGATTTCTGAATAAATAAAGGACCTTGTAGTAAAGTGTGGAAGATGCACTAGTTTGAAAATATTTCCTCAAGTCTTTCTACATTTAAGGTGTAGAAGAGTTTTTCAGGCTTGATGCGCTGTGCTGGAAGCAGTGTTCCGCGGAGGTTAATCACGTGGATCTTGCCTTCAGAGAGCCCATTATCTAGGAAGAGACAGAGATTATGTAGATAAATATATAATGGGGACCAATCTAATTTCTTGCAGAATACAAGTAAAAGGGCTGGGATATGTGAAAATTCACTTTTTTTTTTTATATATATATATAGTGTTCTGGACATAGAAAGAGAGCCAGTTAGCTTTCCCAGGCTTCAGATAGTCATGGTCTTGTTTTCTACATGAAATTTCTTTTTGAATAGGCTTGAAAATCATTTAGCTCTCAGGGGCTTAAAATTCACATCACAAACCACCATTTATATTGCTCTACGTGAGTAAGACTATTGGTCTTTCCTCTGAGCAGGCAGTAGATTTAGAGTATGAAGTTTGAAATTCTATGTCATTACACAGCAAACCTATCCTTAGTCAGTTAGGGCTGAAGTGTCCTGGTGAAACACTGTGTGAAAGCAGCCATTAAGAAAGCCTTTTTAAAGATTTTATTGATATGACTCAGCTCAAGAATGAAAGTACCCCACCAGAAGCCGATGGAGAGACTACTGTGATACCTGCTTATGTCGTGTCTAATTTGTAATGGCGTCATCACCCACTCTGTCCTGCCTGTATCATTATATAACAGCATAGACCACAAACTGTCAAAAAGTAGCAAAGCATTCATGTTGCTTTTAGTTGATAGGATCTTCTCTTTGAAGATTTCTATCCTACAGTGACCCTGGGCTTGAAAGAATCCAAGGCTGTTTCTTTGTAAGCCTGGAGAACACTTAAAAATAACTTAGATATATATATTTTTCTTTTTACTCTGGTAATATACTTTTTTTGGTGGAAAGTATACATTCATACAGGAAAAGGGGGAAAAAAAACCCTCTACCTTTATAGTCCAGAGATAAGCATAACCACTATTAACATTTTAGTGTATATTCTTCTTATCTAAAAAAAAAACCCTATATATACACCAAATTGTTTGTTAATATGTTTCTAACATATGGAACACAAAGAAAATACTAGCAAAAGAAATCTTTATCCATCAGCACCTTACAAGCCCCTGAGCATCGATCTCTACTTGTACCCTCTCCCTTGCATTTTTATCATTTTTTTAATTTACAGTTTTGCTAAATACATTATATATGCCTGAAAAGCATATTGTTTGATTTTGCATGTTTTTGAACATTTTATGTATATAGTATTATTTTGCATATATCCTTTTGCAGCTTTTTGTGTTTGTAAGGTTCATTCATGTTGGAGGTCATTGCTGTGGTACATTTATTTTCACTGCTGTATAATATTTCATTGATCATCTCTATACCTGAATTCACTTACCTAGTATCCTGTTGGTGGATGTTTGAGTTTTTTCCATTTCTTTTTTTGCTGTTCTGAGTCATGCCATTAGGGAAATTCTTACATCTTCTGGTGCATATACATAAAAAGTTTCACTAAGATACATGTCAGATGTAAAATTCTTCAATTTCACTACCTAATGCCAAATTACTTCTTAAGTAGATCTGTAAATTTACATTCCTGTTAGCAATATATTCATTTCCATTGTTCCATATCCTCTCCCAACTTGATGCAGCTATACTTTAAAATTTTTGCCAGTTGTTTTGGTGAGCATGAAAAGGTGTGTGATTTACTTTCTGTTTCCCTGATTACTCTTGAAGATGAGTATCTTCCCATATGTTTCCTGGCTTTTCATGTTTTCTGTTCCATGCCTCCTGGATGTGTTTTATTTGTGGCTTTTAAAAAACAAAAATGGACTCACTTAAAAATATATCAAAATGTCTTTTTATTCAATAAATATGCTTCTACAATATAATTTTGATGACAGAATAGTATTTCTTGTACATGTCATACTTTACCTATCCTTCAGTGTTAGACAATCTAGATTATTTCATTATTTTCAACAATGATGCCCAGAGCATTCTTGCAGCTAAATCTCTGTATATGTGCATGGTTTGTTCTCTTACGAGAATAAATATATTCCTTAAAGTGGAATTGTTGAGTCAAAGGGTATGAATAATTGTAGATTTTTTGATTCACATTGTCAGGTTGCCTGCCAAAAAGGTTTTGTCAGTTTATATGCAAACCAGCAATGAATGGGGCTCCTTGTGTGCCTGTATAAAGAATCTTTTCGACCCACTTTTTCATTCATGTTCCTGATAATCTATGGCATATGGTCTGTTTTCTTTTCTTTGTCTCCTTAAGTGTCCAAGCTGGCAGTAGAAGAGTATGAGGAAATGCAGGTGAATTTGAACTTGGAGAAGGACCTTCGAAAGAAAGCAGAGTCATTTGCACAAGAGGTGAGTGTCTTTCAGGGACCTAGTTTTTATTTTTATTATTTTTTTTAAAGAACTCTGTGGATGACACAGGATAATATTTTCTGAGGTTAAGCAACAACAAATCACTTTGACTTAAGGGTCAGCTGTCAGATGTATCAGGTGTGGGATAGTATCAGGTCGACCGAACTTGGTGTTACTTGATCTGGTTCAAGTTCTGGTCATGTCAGTCAAACCAGTTACTAGTTGTATGATATCAGAGCAGTTCCTTAGCCTCTTGGGACTCTGCTTTTATGATCTGTAAAATGGGTGATGATACCAACCTCACCAAGTGGATTTTAAAATCAAATGGCATAATTTTTCAGAAGTATTTGCAAACTGTAAAAGGCTATATAGGGGAAAGATATTATGCTTAAGGATATCCATAACTTGTGATGGAAAGCCCAGCTTGAGTACAGGATTTTGTGTTTCAGATAGCTTTAAGAATCAAGGTGCTTCTCATATACCATCTCAAATAACAGTGTCATGGTACTAGTATTTCTCTCCAGGTACTATACAGTGTTCTCATTATGTGAGTCAGTTCTTCCACTTGCTGTGGAACATTGCCAGGTCGCACATCTATTATCTCAGCCTTTCAGCAGGGAAATGATTTTCCTCTCATGTTAGAGATCAGTGTTGGACTTCTCGTGTTCCAACTTATCTTTGTTGACATGTAGTCACCAGGTATTCCATGGCTCTGGGGCTGGTTTCCAGGGAAATGATAATTTGGCTGAACTGTAACATCTCATGATGTGGAGCTGATCTTGTGAGAGTTCATCATGAATAAATATTTTGAATCTCTGTATATACTGTAAGTTGAATCTCTGTGAATACTGCAAGGAGATTCAAAACATTCTTAGGTGGACGTATCCAAGGTGTAGAAGGAAGACAAGGCAATGGGGTTATGGGAATGACATTTGAAAACTAGATTAAGGTTTTGTGCAGGAGTCTTTCTGTGCTTGAATGTAGCTGAGCTAGCAATGAACTATATAAAAGGTTTAGTTTAAGAATATCTGGTTTGAAATACTATGATTCATGTTATTCAGAGAGTTTAATGAAAAGCGAGTAAATATCATTCTCTTATTACCTGGAAGAAAAAAAGAAGAATTGAAGTGTGTCAGCGCCCTTTGGAAAAAGCTGCAGCAATATAGATAATGGAACTAAATAAATAGTTGAGGGGGAGGGAGAGCAGAGGGAATGTGAAGACGCCTCCATTGCAAAACTGCAAAGGTTGGCTGATTTTGACCCGAATGCCAGGGTCTTTTTTGAGAGACATTTTCAGTTTGTAGAATGTTAAGAATACAAAGCTGCTCAAAGAAAAGACTTGAAGGCCATGCACATGTAGCAGAGAAGATAGATGGAGGAAGCAAGATTCCACCAGACATATGAAAATGAATGATTCACTCTGCCATTCATGTGGTAGTGATTGGTGGAAACACTGATGCTCACATGCTAACCCAGAGTGAGGGGACAGAAGTTTGAGGAGGAAAAACAAGAGCATTGGACTGCACAATAGGGAAAGGAAAATGATTGTTTAAAAATGAAGACAGATGAGAAGTGGTATATCTTCCCTTTTGCATGGTTTACAAACTCTCAGGTTTTCAACTCGTAACTACTGCTAACAGGCACATGACCTGGTTAAACAAGAGAAATGTCACTGTCTAGCACTTTGTTCTTTAGTGCACTCAGCAAACATCTTATTGCACCAGACACCACGCTGATAGTGGGAATATGGTGAAGAAAGCAAATGTGATCCTTGTCCTTTTAAAGCTCACAGTCTGGAGCCTTAGAAATCAATTTTTAAAGTTAATTTACTTTGTATAAAGTAAATTAAGCTTTATCATCACACATTCATTTACCCTGTGTGTTCTCATTGTCACACAGAAAAGAGGAGTCAGATGGAAGAAGAATGCAAATTTCACTTTAAAGTGCTGTTAGGAATCTGAAAATATGAAACTTTGCCATAAAAAGGAGCTAATTTCAGAGTTTGTAAAACATCTCATACTTGAATCACCCGTTGGCTAGCTTGTATAAAATATTAAGGAGAAGAAATAAAGGTGAATAGAACATAATGCTGTTTTCAAGCATATAAAGATGTGAAGATCAAGTGAATAATATATGTAAATTGCTTACTGAAGTGCTCTGTAAATATTAGTATACCTTTTCCCTTCTCTTTATGTTTCTGTTAAGATTAATGACTTAAATCATTGAGGGAAAAACTAATTGGTTTAAAACAATAGTAAGTAGTAAATAGCAGAGGAAGGAGATTAGCAAGGCGATTAAGAGCTTAGGCTATTAAATCAGACAGATCTGTGTTTAAATCCTGGTTTTGCCACTTACATATGTCCTTGGGAAAGTTACTTAACTTCTCTGAGCCTTAGTTACCCTATTAGTAAGAATGGAGTAATAATAGTAGCTACTTGACAGTGTTCGAAGGATCACATGATAAAATATATATAAAATGATTACCACCATATCTTTCACATAGTGTTGAGTAAATTTTAGCTATTCATAGCAGAAGCATTTAACTCATAGGATTGAAGTAAGGATTAAATTCATGTGTACAAAATATTTAGTAGAGTACCTGGCATAATTTCATGATAAATGTCAGCTACTACTATTAGTATTAATGTATTTTAAAGCCATAATAAAATATCAATAACTGAGGTAGAGGACTAAATTATTGTACATACACCTTGTTGGAGCAAAAGTAGAGATACTGAAGATTGTATGAGCTGTGAATGAATCCTAGCAGTCATTACTTCTAAAACTGTTATACTCTACAGTTCAGAAATTGCCTTTAACTATTTAA
Source organism: Manis pentadactyla (assembly GCF_030020395.1). Taxonomy (NCBI): domain Eukaryota; kingdom Metazoa; phylum Chordata; class Mammalia; order Pholidota; family Manidae; genus Manis; species Manis pentadactyla. The sequence goes on along the minus strand of NC_080026.1, from coordinate 127,398,954 downwards.
TAATGACTCCACATACTTTTTTTTGCTCAAGTTTCTGTTGAGGTAGGTGAGATTGATGGCTATTATACATTTTTATAATTAACTTTTGCAGATGTTCATTGAACAAAACAAGCTAAAAAGACAAAGCCATCTTCTGCTACAGAGCTCTGCTCCTGACCAGCAGCTTTTGAAAGCTTTAGATGAAAATGCAAAACTCATCCAGCTCCTTGAAGAGGAGAAAATTCAGCATCAACAAAAGGTAACAGATTTTCTTCTGGAGTCTTAATACACACAGATATTTAAAGCAAGAGGGGTTGGTTTAGTCTCTTAGAGTTCCATATTTGGCCTTACTAAGTAACTGAGTCTTTATAGTCTTTCCACTTTTTCGAAAAACTAGCTACCAAGTGAACTTAATTTATTGTCCAAGTAAAACTTATACAGCGCTCTTGTAGACTTTCTAATGATCTTTAAACTGTCCAAAAGGTCAGAAGAAGTGAGAGAGAGACAACTCCAAAAGATAATGCACAGAAGGCACAGTTTGGGACCTGTGAGTTGACTATGTTTTTTGGAGACCGCATTGCCCTAGGAGAGTGCATTAGTCTCAGATTGCTTGTTGGAGGGCATAGGTTTTATGCAAAGAGGGAGGAAAAGTCCGTGTTGGTAGTAATTGTTTGCTTAGGGAAAATTTCTGATTTCGTAAACTTGCACAAAGGTATATGTTTAAAGACTTCCTAAGTGGTTATTTCAATTTGTTGGAGTGGCGCTATTCCAGCTGACACAGCCTACCTCTGTGTGCTGGGCAGAAAGGATAGTCATCGTGGTAGGTATGAAGGAGGAGGCGGGGAGGAGAGGTGAAGAAGTGGAACAAAGGCTTTGAAGGTAAAGAAACCACTTAAGAAAAATTGCATCAATATTTATACTACTTACAATGCACCTAGTTTGTGAAGGAAAGAGGTTGAGCCGCTGTTGTTATCATCTGCTAAAAGTCTCTTTAAGCAACAACATTGACATTTAATCCTTGGAAGTTTCTGAAGTTTTTGCAAAGTTGGTTGTGAGATAGAATTAACTCTTTTTTCCTTAATAAGAAATGTTGGCACATGCGTAGAGAACCACTACATGAATAGGTGGTTAACAGTGGTTGTCCCTGGGGAGTAGGACTGGAGGGGAAGAATTTCCTTTTTTTTTTTTTTTTGTTCCTTTATGCAGGAATCACCATTTCAAATAAAGAAAAAGAATATTTATTTTAATTTAGCTTATGCTAGAATTTTTCAGTTCTAAGAAGTTCTACTGCTTGCAGTTAACTCATTAGTAAATAAAACATACCTAGAATCTACTGCACTGATCTGAATTGAAGTATGGGACTAAATTGTTGTCTGTGTTCCTGTCTGGGGAAGAGGTACTGAAAATTAGATGAAAATTATGAATGAAACTATAGCCGTCAGTACTTCTAAAATCGTTAGCAAGATACTATGCAATATTGTACAGTTCTTCTGTATGATCTTTCATATATGTGGTTTAAAATATTTCGTGCCTGTCTGAAAGTTCCCTTGTAGATTCAGCTTATCTTTTAAACAAGCTGTATTGTTTTTACAATTATAAAATAACATATGCTCCTTCTACAAAACACATTTTAAAAATGTAGGATATGTTAAAGAAGAAAACTAGGATTCCCCCCAAATCCCATATTTTGGTGCATATCCAAACTTTATGTAAGTGTATAGTTTTATGAATATAGTTTAAGTGGAATCATACCAGGCACACTGTTCTATAACCTGATTTTTTCCAATTGATAACATATATAATGCCAGTATATAATGACTTAGGTGATTTTAAATGGTTACATAGTATTTCACTTAACACACCATAATTTATAAAATCAACAATGGTGGACATTTAGGTCATTTCCAATTTTTCCTTTTTACAGAGAACAAGGAAAATATATTCACTTTAGGGAATATATTTGGATACTTTTCTTACTGTTTCTTTAACACAAATTCTAAAAGCAGTATTACTGAATCAAAGAAAGGGGCTTTCTTTTTTTTTTTTAAGCTTTTCAATACTTGCTACCAAATTGTACCCTCAAGGAATATTTTTAATATTACCTGATTTTTTTTTTCTCTTGGAAATGGTAATGAAAGTATTAATCTGTCTTAAATGAAAATTTTAGGTATAATTTTACTTTTTTGACTCATGTTCAAAAACTAAATTATCTGGGACATAAGTATCCAGTAAATTTATATTGAATCAAATAGCTGATAATAATTTTAAGTATATCTACATCCTAGAATTTGTGTGGGGTTTTAGGTAGATTGGAATCTCTTGGCTGTGAAGTTCAAAGTGAAAGAGCGACATTAATTTTTTTCCCTTGACAAAGGAAAAAATATATCACCCCATACAAATTTAATTATAACTTACAGGTCAAAGAACTAAAAGAGCAACTAGAAAATGAAACACTCCACAAAGAGATACACAACCTAAAACAGCAGCTGGAGCTTCTAGAAGAAGATAAAAAAGAATTGGAATTGAAATACCAGAATTCTGAGGAGAAAGCGAGAAATTTAAAGCATTCCGGTAAAATCATTGCATAGGCTACCATATGTTATTATTAATCTGTGAATCTCTTGTGCAAAGTACGAAGCCCGGTATATGGTTAGTCTAGAACACGTATGGATGCAATAGAAAAATATCAAGATTTGTTTAAAAGTTCTTCCGTTTCTAACTATTGCAGTTCAGTAGAATGACTGCTGTAATCAAATGATTCACAAATATTTAGATGTTGTTTTTGGACTTAGAGCCTTTGTGAGCATCACTTGTAGAATTAGGGAAAAGATACCATGAATATGGGAAGACCAAAAATTCAGCATTTCTCAGAACTTCAGAGAAATGAGTTTTCCATTAAGTACTTAATTTTGTTCATTTTAGGGTACATTTTTTAAAAGAATTAAACTTTTTAGGTTCATACTACCTTCATCTTTAGCATCTAGTTATATGCATGAAATAATACTTTCAATATCACACCTAACAATAAAATGAGCAACAATATATGTATTAAGTGGAAGAACTTTTAAAACACCAGGGGATACTTAAAAGATTCATTCATTCAGTTCTGGAAGCCTTAAGAGGAATGTGAGTTGGATTACTACACAGGGATAAGTAGTAAGTTTCTGCTGGAAGGCAGGTAATTTAAGGAGGCCTTAATTATTCAACAGCTTCAACGTTCACATCAGATATTTTTGGTTAATTTTATACTAGAATTTTGAAATCTGTACAGAAGAATCAAGTAGACTTTTTTCCTTTAAGAAATATTCAATGCTTTCTAATCCACAATGAAAATTACAGTTTAAAAAAATTCCAAATCAAGCAATATTCCCTTCTTTTTAGTGACTATCAGGGCAGCCTGTAGCCAAAGCCATCTTTATTATAAATGGAAGGGCAGACACTAGAAATACTTGAGGTACAAATTTTGAACACATTTTATTTAGTATCTGCTGTGTGTGTACCCAGCTGTACTCTAGGGTATTGTCAGAAGTCTAGAAGAAAAGAAACCATGCCTTTTGTCCTTGAGAAACTCAAACTCCCTTTGGAAAGATAGACACATGGATGGGAAATGTCTAGAGGACTCTTGGTGTCAGAGAGCATAGCCCATCCAGCTCAGTTATGTGTTGAGAATAAAAGCAAATGGACAGATATTTGTGGGGACAGTTAGTCACAGAAAAGGAACGCCTGTAGAGAGGGAGAGCCATTCCCGAGTGCAAACAGTATTCAGTTCCTACAGCCCAGCCTATCAGAGCCCAGGTCAGAGGTGATTATTCCCATCTGTGATGGAAGTTTAGCTTGAGCTCCTTAAGTCAGACAGTGTCTTGGGCAGCACCAAGCATAGGCTCTTGCACATTGTTGGTGCTTCGTAAATACCTGCTTCACTAATGACTTATATGAATTGAATGAATAAATTGTATTTCCAGAATGCTCTTCCAAAGAGCAAAAAGTTTCTTTAGTTACAGATATTTGAGAGTCTGAGTCTGGTTAAAATCAACTCTAGGAAACTTTTTGAAGGGAATTAAGTGTAGGAGGAAAGTATGCTATTAAAATTCATTACTAAACACCATCTTTAAAATTAATTCTTAGTCTGTACGCTTTAAAAGTCAAGTATTAACAATTTCTTAGTGTTTAGTATATTCCACTGTTAACAAATATTTCTTCATCCTACTCAGTCCTTACTACTCACCCATCCAGCCTTTGCCTTGAGGGTTTTTTTCCCCCTTTTCTATAGTTGTTTATACAGCAAAAGGATGGTACCTTTTCTTGTACGTATGTATGGCCTCTTCTACATTATTGCCAGTGTATATAGTAGACTGCATAATACGGAGTTTAAAAAGTTCTGCAGTTTCTTATTGAACTTTCTAACCTTGTCTTAGTAAAATGAGTGTGATTTTGAAAGAGGTTTTGTTCTTTCCTTTACATGTGTAACAGCCATTACATTGCCTTTTCAGCTCTTTTCTGAACACTTCCTCTCTTGCAGTTGATGAACTCCAGAAACGGGTGAACCAGTCTGAGAATTCAGTACCTCCACCACCTCCTCCTCCCCCACCTCTTCCCCCACCTCCTCCCAACCCCATCAGGTAAACACATGCAGGAAGACTGTGCTGCGTCAAATGTTCCTTGTCAGAGGGCCTGAAGTTTAGGTTGGTGGTATCTAAAATACTGGCTTAGATTGCATCAGTAGAGGGGTGGTTAAAAAGTACCAAATATTAGTCTGTGTTTCTCAGAAAATTTTCTAAAGGCCAATGAATTATACCCTTCTTGTAACACATAGAAAAGGACTTAAAAAAACACCTGAGAAAGACATTCTTGTGGCTTATAGTGTTCTTCTGGTGTAGAGGTTCAGATGCCATTTGCATGGTCCAAATCCAGGAGGTAGGCATTTAAAAATAAAAAATTTTTGTTAACTTCCATTTTAAAATTGCAGTCCATGACAGCAGGATTTCCTCTAACTGGAAGGCCACAGAATTTTGGGCTTCTCTGGAATGTTTTCATCTCTTTCTCTCACTAATTTGAATTGGAAAAGCTCTTGTTTGTTCAATTATCTTAAAAATAAAAGTGGCAAACAAAACTAAACAGTACAAATTGTTATAAACTAGCAATTATACTAAAAGTAATAATTGTTTTTTTTATCCATAACCTCATATTTAAACCTAATAATGCTTAGAGAGGATCCTTCCATCAGAAGAATAAATTATGCTTAAATTCTTGACACAGGAAGTCATATATGCAGACAAGGATCTACTTTTTCTGAAGCCTAAGGTGATTTGATGGTGTTGAGTGCATGAATTAAGCGCAATACACCCAGGAGATCTAGAGTCAAATTTTGCCAACTTTGTGGTACTTTGTTCCACCATCCAGAATTACATAAGACATCCTGCTTGCTGTGGAGACAACTTACCTCATGTCATGATGTTAGCTGTTGCTGTATAATTTCTTCTTGGACAAATGGAATGTAAAATTTTGCTAGATCTTTACCTTTCATTAACTCGTGTGACTTGTTTAATCCTTTCACACAGAGAGGCCATTTATTCATACTTGGCGCCTTTGCTCATCCATCTGAATGGAATGTGTAGTGTGTTCCTCCCACATGACTTTGAAAATAGGACTTTGCCTTTTAAAAAGATTCTCATTAGTTTTCCTTTCTGAGTAGGGTATGACATAATCTACTTTAAGTCATTGAAGTAGTTAAGGCAAAATTATTTTTACACGTGATCAATCCAAGAATCAACTGAAAGAATTTCAGGTATTTTAAATTCTTCTCTCCTGGGTAGCTAAATCTGGAGATACTCTGAATTTGACATTTAAAATGGGAATTCATCACTTTGATCTTTCTCTAAGGTCTAGAATTTTGAGCTGATAAGAAAGATCACTTTTGTCTATGAGCAGGGAGAACTATTAAAAAGCAATTATAATTGCTGTTGGCCTTTAATTTTTAGTCTCAGAAATCTTGAGAGCCCTTAGAATTAAAAGTAAAGGATAACTTAAATAGAATATTGTCCCAAAGAGCACTTAACAGTTATACAGAGAAATGAATGTGGGATTCAGACTGTGAGTCTAAAGCATGAACTCTTTTATAAGTCCTGTTAAAGAAAATTTTCATTGAAGAACATGAATGATTTTTAAAATGCATTTAAATAGTATAAGACATAATTTCTCAGTAGAAAGAGATTTTTTGTTTTGGTAGGAAGTACTTTCTTGCCAAATAAATATATATGCTTATATATTGACTTTCAGTGGACTTTGGATTCACTAATCAGGGCTTTTCAACTTTGTTCCAGAGCCATTTGTTTTACCCATGTAGCTCATGGATAGAAACCAAAGTGGGAAAAAAGAAGACTAGGGTCTGTGGCTTCTTTAAGTGGTTTTTATTGCTTTTTCCTCCTCTTCTTGCTCATTTGACCTAGAGGACAGGTGGGAGAGAGGAAAGAGGAAGAAGGCATAGTAATTCTGTGTTAGTGGCAGTGGCAGTAGGCAGACAGGCCTTGTGGCTCAGGGGAGGGAGGCAGAGTCTCTGAGTGTATTAGTCAGTGTTCTCCAGAGAGTCAGAACCAATAGGGTGTGTGTGTGTGTGTGTGTGTGTGTGTGTGTGTGTGTGTATTACATGTGTAGTAGTCAGTGTTCTCCAGAGATTCAGAACCAATAGGGGGTGTGTGTGTGTGTGTATGTGTGTGTGTGTATTACATGTGTAGTAGTCAGTGTTCTCCAGAGAGAACCAATAGGGTGTGTGTGTGTGTGTGTGTGTGTGTGTGTGTGTGTGTGTGTGTATTACATGTGTAGTAGTCAGTGTTCTCCAGAGAGTCAGAACCAATAGTGTGTGTGTGTGTGTATTACATGTGTAGTAGTCAGTGTTATAGGGTGTGTGTGTGTGTGTGTGTGTGTGTGTGTGTATTACATGTGTAGTAGTCAGTGTTCTCCAGAGAGTCAGAACCAATAGGGTGTGTGTGTGTGTGTGTGTGTGTGTGTGTGTGTGTGTGTGTGTGTGTGTGTATTACATGTGTAGTAGTCAGTGTTCTCCAGAGAGTCAGAACCAATAGGGTGTGTGTGTGTATGTGTGTGTGTGTGTGTGTATTACATGTGTAGTAGTCAGTGTTCTCCAGAGAGTCAGAACCAATGTGTGTGTGTGTGTGTGTATTACATGTATAGTAGTCAGTGTTATAGGGTGTGTGTGTGTGTGTGTATTACATGTGTAGTAGTCAGTGTTCTCCAGAGAGTCAGAACCAATAGGGTATGTGTGTGTGTGTGTGTGTGTGTGTGTGTGTATTACATGTGTAGTAGTCAGTGTTCTCCAGAGAGTCAGAACCAATAGGGTGTGTGTGTGTGTGTGTGTGTGTGTGTGTGTGTGTGTATTACATGTGTAGTATACATCATAAACATTTCTATCAAAATAGGTTTATTCTAAGGAATTGATTCATGTGATTATAGAGGCTGACAAGTCCCAGGATCGTCAGGGCGAGTCAGCAGGCTGGAGACCATGGAGAGCTGACTGTGTTGCCTTAGTCCCAAGGTCAGCAGGCTTGAGACCCAGGAAGGGGCAGTGTTTCAGTCTGAGTCAAAAAGCAGGAAAAAGCACGTGTCCTGATTTCAACGCAGTCAGGCAGGAGGAGGTCTCTCCTTGCTGTTGTCGGAGGAGCAGCAGTCACTCTTTTGTTCTATTCGAGCTTTCACCTGGTTGGGTGAGACCCGGGCATGTGAGGGAGGGCAGTCTGCTTCACTCAGGCTACCCGCGTAAATGTTACTCTTGTCCGGAATCCTCACAGAAACACCCAGAGCAGTGTCTGACCACCTCTCTTGGTACTCCGTGACTCAGTCAAGTTGACTGATAAGTGAGCGGTCACAGTGGGCGTGGAGAGCACGTCTTGAAGAATTTCAAGGTGAATGTTCTCCACTGAACTGTTCCATCTTTGGGGGAACACTTCCTTGAAGCTTTTATCCATTCAGTTGAAATGGCTGTTGAAATAGGGCAGTTTTAGCCAGAAGTTTGGACGACTGTTCCCAGATGTCTTGTCATGATGTTTTCATCTGTCCTGTGAGACCCACCCTATCTACTTTCTCTGTGGTCTAAGCCCCATCTTAACAGATGGTTCTTTTTTAATATTAGGGATGATTTTTCTCTGGGCACTGTATCAGTCTCCAACTTATGCTTCAATTCAAAATATTTAAAGCTAGCAGTTTCTCTCACCTACCTAAGTGATTTACGATGATGAATAATATGACATTTATGGTAAATGTAAATATTCTGAGCTGTACAAATAACTTCCTGCTTCATAATTTTCATGTACAATAATATATGCACTCTCAGAATTTCCTCTCAGAACCAAAGGTCTCCTGAGTCATTGCAGAATGTTATTAGGGGGATAAGGAGAGGCCTGTGATTAGTGAGAACCCTCCCCAGGCCCACCCTCCTGTGGAATGTTAACCACTAGCCATTGAGTACTCCTGCTGGTAGTTGACAGAATGGAAAAAAAACTAGCAAATAAATTTTGCATTATTTTATTCCTCCCAACTTCTGGAATAAAATGTTCTTCTTCTAAAGCTCTGTGTAAATTAGCATTTCTAACTTTTGTGAAAATAATTTAATTTCATTTTGGGTCACTATGAGCCCTAATAAAACAAAGTAGATGAAGTCAAAAGCCCGGGGATTGTTTCCCAGTTGGTAAGTCATAGAAACTTCACTGCACAGAGCAAGATGTAGGGCTTCCTTTTCACTGTGCCATGTGGGAGATTATTCAGTGTGTTTGGGAATTTTAAGAAAAGGCACTTAGAGAGGGGATTAATAGTATAAGTGGAGGTTAGAAGTAAAAAGTAAAAAGTCTAAAGATTATAGTGATTAAGAAACACCGAGTTCTGTCCTGTAAGTGTTACTGTATCTAGTTGCTGGGTCTTTTGGAGGCAGTATAGTCTTTCTTCTCTATTGCCAGTGTCCCAACTTGTCTTCCTCAGGACTGTCTCTTGTCAAATTCAGTTTACAACACTGAGGACATTTATAATATAGCTGAAGTAATTCAAGAATTCTTGGTTGATTTTTTTTGGCAAACCTTTTTTGGGGGGGAAACGATAACTGTATGTAGAAATGTACACAAATGCACATGTATAGTTTAAATATATAAAGTGAGCATCTGTATAATCACCAACCAAATCAAGAAATAAAACAATGCTGGTAACCTAGAACCCTTTCTGTTTATCCTTTTTTAAAGAAAAAAAAATACATATTTGCCTACATATATATCCCTGAAATACTATGAATATATATATGGCCTTTTAAAAAATAACTATGTATAATTGTTCTTTTCACTCTACATTACTTTGTAAGATTCATCCATGTTATTTCACGTAACTGGAGTTCATTCATATTTATTGATACATAATCCATTTTATAAATGCCCCAAAATGTGGGCATTTATCCATCATGGTACTGATACACATTTGAGTTATTACCAGTTTGGGGAAATTATGGAAATTTTACAAGAACATTCTTGTACATATATCCTGGTGCACATGCACTTGTATTTTTATGAGATACATCAAGGTGGAATCATGGCTTATAGGATATGTATATCTTCAGCAACACTAGATAATGCCAGGTTGTTTTCTAAAATGATACCATCATGTTTATACACTTTCTTCAGTTTGAGAATTGCTGTTATTCCACAGTCTTACCAACACTATCAGACATAAAGTTTCTTGCCTATTTGATGAGTGTATAGAAATAGTATGGTTTCATTTGTGTTTTCCTAATTCCTCTTGAACCTAAACACCTTTTTGTATGTATTTAGGAAATGTGGACATCCTCTTTTATGGAGTTTCCAGGGTTTTGTCCATTTTTCTATTGGGTTTCTGCTTTTTCTCATTAATTTGCAGTTTCTTTTTGTTTTTCATGGTGCTTTTAATATATGGAGATCTTAAAATTTTGATGTGGTCAAATTTATCATGATTTGGTTTATATGGATTTTAAAAACATGGACCAGAGAGACACTGGTCTAAATTGATTTTATCCCTTAGGTATGTGGTCTGTGTCACACAGATCCAGATGCTTTTATGCCCATACTTCACATAAATAGATATTTACCAAAAATATCCCCTAAATCTTTCATCCTTCTCTCTCAAACATATGATGTAGATAGCTGTTTCTGAATTTTAGATGTGGATATTGAAATTTTTTATATCTATTTTGCCTGGTATTATATTCATATTAGTATTTATAGTAGTCCCCTTCTTCTAATAATTAGCTTGGTTTCACACAGAAAGGGATGAGACACTTTCCCTTAAAGTGATGAAAAGCTAATTTGTTAAAAGTGGAAAGCAGACTACTTAATTTCTAGTTATACACTCATGCACCTAGAGAAGAAATAGATTTTTGCTGATTATTCAGAATTATACATCTTACTTTTTGGATCGCAAGGCAGCCAGTAATTGTCCTGTTGATCTCTTTCTTTCTCCCAAAGATCCCTCATGTCCATGATCCGGAAGCGATCCCACCCCAGCGGCAGTGGTGCTAAGAAAGAAAAGGCAGCTCAACTGGAAACAAGTAATTCTTGGCCTCCTTGGTTCACTTCAAGTGGTTTCAGTGCATAATTTCTCAACAGTACTCACATCTGTTAACTGTGAATGGATTGTTGGTGGGGAGATGTGAATGAGCAGCTGTAAACGAACCAGATAGTCACTGCCTTCACATAGCTTATTGTCTAGAAGAGATAAACACATATGTACGCATCCCCCTGTAGCGTGAGGTCTGCTGGGAAATGTGTTTTCATTAAGGAACAAGGTACTTTGGGGTGTAAAGGAAAGAGGGAGCAATTACAAATGAAGGCTTTGGGGAAAGGCTTTTTTGAAAAGAGTTGAAAGCAAGTGAACTGAGCCTTTATCAAGCCCTTGCCATATGCTACTTCTGTGCTGGGTACTGGAGAGAGGAGACATACGTGGTACATTTGAATGGGGGACACAGGAAGTAAGTAATTATCCACTTAGATATATCATTATTCAAATACAGTTTTTGAGTGGTACTGTGGAGGAAATGTACAAGTTTCAAGAGTCAGGAAGTGATGTTTAAGCTGAGTAGTAGTGGATTTAGGAAGTGGGTTGCAGGTATTTAGAATGAAAGTAGTTCACATGCTGGGCGTTGGGGGTGACGGATTCAAAGGCCTGAAATGAGGAAGGAGCTAGACCTGTTAGGAAGCTGGAAGAAAGTTGGTATTACTAGAACATGGGGTGCAAGAGAGGAGGTCTGATAGGCAGGAGCCAGATTCTGGAGGTGATGGTTGAGATTGTGAGGTTTATCCTAAGGGCAGTAGAAGTTTTAAGTAGGGGTGTCACATGATGAGATTTGTCTTTTTTAAAAATCACACTGGCTGCAGTGAGAAAACAGAGCCAACTGTAAAAGAATGCGGGAGATTGTTCAGGTGCATGCTGATAGTGGCTGAGGCCAGGGCAGGGCGTTTGGTGTGCAGCCACAGGCGAGAGCAGAGCTAGAAATGCTGGCACCAGGTTTGAGCCTGAGAACTGTGGAAACCAAATTAAAGTCAGCACTGTTTGCTCAGCACCTGTTAGGTACCGAGCATGAATGGTATGCCTGGTTCAAGTGCAGACTGGTATAAACTTCTAAGCTCCTTTCCCAGTCTGGGTTCATTGTTCCCATCCAGCCATTTTCCTGTCATTGGCAGTGTGGCATTCTCAGATCCTCCACCTAGTTACATCTGCAGCTCACAGCATTCCTATGCCTCTCACTGCCTCAGAATAGAATCCAAACCCTGCGGATGCCCATTGATGGTTCTCTGCTTTGACATCAGCCTCATTTCTCATACATCTGCTCCACGTTACAGCCAGACCATTTCCTCTAAGCCCCAATGCCTTTGCACCTACCTTTGCTCATTCCATAATTGCCCTCCTGCCCTTCCTCCAGCCAAAGCTTTCCCAGGCAAGGTGCTGCTCTGATTCCATACCTCCCTTGTAGGTTCCAGGCAAAAATTGTATGTTCCAGGCTCTTCCTCTTATTTATTAGTATTAGTAATCCAAAATGAATGTGTCTGTAACATTTTGCTTCAAATTTTGTTAGTGTAAGAATTTAATGTCCTGCTCTCCCAGCCTCTGCTCTGGTGTTTGAGTTATTTCCACATCTCTCCGCCTGAACAGGCAAACTCCTTGAGCGTTTACTGTTCTCTGCAGCCTCCCATAGCTTTCATGCTTGTGGAATGACTCGAAGGTTTGACTTAGTCTTTTCTTTCTTAGGAAGAACCTCATAGCACTACTACCAATGAAAACTGTTTGATTTCTTCTACATGAATTGACTTTCTGTGCCTGCCTCCTCCAGCCCTTTGGAACCTATTCTTCTGAATAGTAATGTTGCTGAAAGGCACATTCTGCTTTGCACAAGGCATCGCAGGATTCAGAAGCCCTGCCTTTGGGGGTTTTGCAGGGCAGTGCTGCTCCTAGGTTATTGCTATTAGCCTTCCCTGACACTGTAATTAAACCTGGTTTCCAACTTGTTTTGGGCCAGTTAGTCAGTCTTAAAAGGGGTGGCAGGGTAGTCAGAATAAAATGATTTCCCCTTCTAAGTAAGTTACATTATTGGCTTGTAATCTTTGACAGTATCCTTGAAGATTCTAGAACGTATTAACCCCCAATGTTAGAAACCATACAGTTTTCCTTATGAAAATGATGTTTTTCATTTACAGTTCATGAGATGTGGTAGTATTTTTCCCTCAGCCTTTGGAAATTGAGAATTTAAGTAGAGTTATTTAAGAATTTAAGTAATTTAAGTAACAACTTTGAGAATTTAAGTAGAGTTACAGACACTGAAGTTGCTTATAAGATTTTAAATTAAAACCATACTGCCCTAAATGACATGTACCATAGTCACACATAATTTGAGCCTCTATCTCTGGCAACATAGTTACTAATAATGTCTAGTTAATAGTTCACACTAAAAATTAGTTGTTGAATAAAAAAGTCAAATGTGATTAAATGCATTATGAATGAGTGTAGAGCATCAAATACTGGGTCTTCTGTGACTCTTGGGGTTGGCATTTTTAATGTAGGTAGCAGTTTTGCCACCACAGGGTTTTCCTTGTTAGCATCTTATGATGGCTTTTATTATGTACTTGGTATTCTTTTCAGAGCTTATGAATGGATAGACTTTTATTACTACATTCTGGATCTTAAAAAGCTTGATTGTAGGGATAGAATAGTTTAGAAGTAGTTTTAAGGTCTAAATGTAAAGAGTCATTACCAACTTTAAAGTTAATAACTCTAATTTTGATGAAAGCACCTTTGTTGGACAAGTTCTGAGATTTCAGAAGTCTTCCTGTATTTACCATATATTTAGGCCATTATTTTGTTATTTTCTTACCTTAGTTTGTTAATCTATAGAACGGGTATCATGGTAATTTCTGTTTTATAGGGTGGTGGTGTGGATTACTGAGTTTCAAAACACATAAAGCAGTTGGAGTGGTACCCAGCACGTAGCAAATACTCAAAAGGTTAACTTAAAAAACAAAAGGACCAAGTACCAACCACCCTTTGAGGGGCTGGAGTCCTTGTTCGGCAGGCTCTTGTGATCAGTGTAGTTAAGGAAATTTCCTTAACTTTATGACCTTAGGTCAAATTCAAACTTACTCGACCATGATGTGTTCTTTAGAAATTTTGTACATCATGGTGGCACAAGATTTTTTTTAATACTCTTTGAAAAATGTTAATGAAAGAGAAAAGTAATCCTGGGGAATTTAGAAATTCATTTTAGTTTCTTCTAGGTAATAGGAAAAGGTTTTTATTGAGCAACAAGGGGATGGTTTTGTCTGCGGGTCTTTTTTTTTTCTTTTTGAGGAACTAACTTATTTTTCAAGTGGGTCTTAAAATTTAAGCCTCAATTAATTACATGTAGCTTTCTGATCCAAGACTGACCTTGAAGCACTAACTCAAAGAACATTTGATTTTATTTTCCTGTGGCAGTTCAATAACATTAGACCTGTTGTCTCCATTTGTCCCTTTTCTTTAATCTCCAGTATCCTGCATATTTCTATTGTCCCCCTGATTACATGCTTTTGTGAGACAATTACCAACTGCGTGATTGCAAAAAGAATTACAAAACATACCATGAGCTCTCTGTAGGTGATTCTTGCAGATTTATTAGAACTACTTAATAGTTTAGAAGTTCATATAGATTGCTTTTTGCTAGTTCAAAAACAGGGTTGGGGAGGGAAAAAGCTTGTGTAGCTAACCTAGCATTGCCCCTGTATTGTGCCTGAGTAGGGAATCTGATAAGAGTGATTTCTTTTCCTTAAAACCAATTAAGCTTTTACAGTTGAAAAAGCCTGAGAAATTAAAGCCTACTTTATAATCTGTACACAATACAGATAGTGGCACTTCTCTGAATTATCACTATGATTCTGGCAAGCAAAAATAAGAAACTACTTTAAATTCCTGCTATGTTAGATGCTGCAGCAGATTTGAATGGTGTTGACCATAATTCTCCATCTGCCTGCCTTAATTAGTTTTTGTATGGTGCATTTAATTGGGTTTCAGTCATTCCTCACAGAGTGCCAATCTGTTTGAAGGCTGCGTTCCCGTTGCCATGCAGCTCTTCCCAAGTCTCACTCAAAATGGCAGCCTTTATGAAAATCTAATGTTTTTGGAAGATTTAAAAAAAATTCCCAGGAATGAATTCCATTACCCATACCAGGTGCTTACAAGACAGATTTGGATTTATCTCTCCTGATTTTGAATAGGGTCAGCAAAAGCCCTGTGGCCTGTGTAATGGAACCTTTTAGATTCTCTTAGTTGCTTCCTTAGGCATGTGTATCAGAGGAATAGCTACCCAGTGTTAGAGTAAAGTTCTGCCATGTAGCAGAAAAAGAAGCCATGATCTAGGCTTTTTAGCACAAAGCCTGACACTGGTGTTTTGGGGGATGTAGTTATGATTGTCTACATTCAGAAACCATCCAAGTTACTTCTGCTCAAATAGTAAAAATATTAGTAGTCATTTAAAGTCAAAACATGAACAGGTAAGTCAGTAGGTTGATACTTGTTGAGTGCCTACCATATGCTCTGTGATATGAAGTCTATTCAAGATGCTAATTGAAAGGTCCTCATGAGATATTTAAATTTACCCATATTGGTGGAAGTGAGTTAGATGGAGGTAAACACAAGATCCAGAATGGTGCTACATGTTCCCAAAATGATTGAGTGCTTTTGTTCAAGCTCTTCTGCAAGAGAGACAGATTGCACAATTCTGATTAACTGGTTTCAGCTCACCTCAGGTACATTCATCTAATGGAAACATATTTCAACAGCTTTATTGTTTTTGCAGCAAAGTAGCACAAAGGTTAGGCAGTTGAAATTTTTTATCAAATTTAATTATTTAATCACAGTTATATCTGGATATGTTTCTTTTTAACATTGATCATTTTAAAAGATGTAAAAAGAATCTACTTAAATGTTTCCTACCTGTGTGATTCCTAAACAAAAGATAGAGATTTAAAAATAGATTTTACCAATTTGCTCTTATCTTTTAACTGTGGATTTCTTCCAATAAGCAAAAGATCTTTTTGATCTTTTATTTTCAAATAACTTTTTGATAGGTATTCCTCCTTTGAGCAGATTTCTTTGACATAGGATATACTAGAAGTCATAAAAACATCTTTGAGGCAAAAATGAATGAGTGATTATTTGGGGTTAGGCACCAAGTTGGGTTTTAAAGACCTGGAGAAATTCAGGTCTGTCTAATTATGCTAACAAATGGAACAGAATCTATTTCGTTAACAAAGATGAACCAATATTGATTTCCAGGCTACACATTAGACCTTAAAGTTTATAACTCTTATTTTTCAAAACAGATCTCTTATTAAAAGATTTTTTTTTTTTTGACTAAAAAATTGTTATGACCTGGTAGCTGTTAATCAATTCTTGGTACTTTGTGACTGCCTGAAAAATGACTGTGGTTGATTACATATGCAGTCTTTCTGAGTCACCAGAAATAGAAAGTAGCTGATTTCTTGTAACATGATTTATGTGTGTGTTTTTTGAATAGCTGAAGAAGTCACAGATCTGAAGAGGCAAGCAGTTGAAGAGATGATGGATAGAATTAAAAAGGGTGTTCATCTTAGACCAGTTAATCAGACAGCTAGATCGAAGGCCAAGGTACGGAATGACTAAAGGCTTTTCCTCCCCTTGATGTTTCCTTTTTCAAATGTGAAAATTTAAGATTTGATGAAAGCTACATCAAGACTGACTTTCAAATCTCAGGATCAGGCTAATGGGTTACAAAAACCTTTACTTCCATGTAAGCATGTTTCAGGCGGACTTTGGGCCTTGTAAACCTGTATCACTTTAGAAAGTGTGGCTATTGCAGGGTGCTCTTCGAGGAGACATTAATTTAGTATGTTGCACCAAACAAATAACAATTATTACATCTTCTTTTCTTTAACTGCTGGTTCTGTGTAATTCAAAAAGTATTTATCGAGTATCTACTATTTGCCAGCTACTGTTTTAGGCACTGTTTAGCAATAAACAAAAGAGACAAAAATCTTTGCCTTCTTGTGGCTTCTATTTGAGTGTGTTGGGGAGGAGGACCCAAGGGTGGAGTCACATAATAATGTCAGAACAGACCTAAGACAACTTTGGAAAAATAGCGAAATTTATATGATAATTTTCATTAATTTCAGAAGCCTATTCCAGGTCACTTCAAGGAGAAAACTTTGTATGTGTATATCGTGAGCTGTCTTCCTAACTAGACCAGAGTGAGTGCCAGGCTCTCTCTGGAGTTTAATTCAGCATTTCTCCCTTCCCTTTGCATGTCTGTCCCATTTCAACAGACCCAATAATAGTGTATGACCCTTTTCTTAAAAAATATTTTTTCCTTTGATAAGACATCAGCAGATTGGATCTCTTTCTTCTTCTTCTTCTTCTTCTTCTTCTTTTAAGCCAACCTTTATGGCCTTCTGTCTTACTCAAGGATGCCCCTCTTCAGCTGCTTCAATGTCCCAAAGTATGACTGTTCAGTACAAATTCTGCAGGGCTCTTAGAGCTGCTGCTCGGTCACAGGCAGGCCAGACAGCCAGGCAAGGCAGGAATGGCTGTGGGGCGGGCTGTCCGTGGGCAGGGGCTTGGAAAGAGAGCGCTGCGCACCTCCACCAGGAGATCTAATACCTAGTGAAATGGAAGCTTCCGGCAGCTCTGGAGAGTAATTCAGTCTTGTGCCAGCACCCTGAAAGCAGTTTTTCAAGTAAGGGACAGAATGTGGAACTGAGAGAGAAGTTGACTGTGTGGATATGCTGGCACAGCTGTGAGGGAGCAGCACCCTTGTTGGGCTTGGGGCGCTTGACCGCCACCCAGTTTCCCAGACTTTTCTCCACCAAATGGAGCTCTCACCTGCCCTGTCTGACTTATGACTCACAGCATTGTCGTCAGGATCAAGTGGAAGAAAATGTGAAAATGCTTTAAAATGCAGAGTCTAAGTGGGACCTTTGAAAAGAATACATTTCTATGACTTTCATGTCACAACTATTCTGGAAAGAAAAAGCAAAACCAGACTATTTCTAGAGAAAAATGCAATGTCATAAAGCCACAAAATCAGTTTAGAAAGAAAAATGTTGAAAACTGCTTAAATCATAAGCAATCAATGTTCCATATGTACTTTCATTTTCAGAATATCACTTTGTCCTTTTTCTTTCATGCCATGACTCTTCCAACAGTTACACATTATTTAAAGTCAGTCCAAAATCTGGAAAACAACTGAACAAGGATGAGTGGACGACTGGGTTTTTTGCTGGTAATCATTAAACCGTTTAGCTGTAGTGCTGAATGACCTGGTCCGTAACCTTTAAAGCCGATGGCTGCTGCATGCTGAGTACCGACTCGTGCCAGAACCAGCAGTGCTTTCCAGAAATGCCACAAGTTATGAGTATGTGGTCAGGCTTCAAAAGGCTTATGCAGTCAGAGGGTAGCTTGAGTGGCATGGTGGCACTTTTGAGTGTGCCTTTAGGCAGGGCATTTGTTCAGAAGTCACAGCTTGTCACCTGAACAGTTTACCTGCAGAAGTGAAGCCTGCCTTGAGAATACTAATTCAACTGCATATTTTCTAAATGGTCTCATATTGTTGGTGGTGCTGGTGTGGATACACTTAGTGTCTTAGAGCTTTTGACTGGCACTTATGACTGGCACTGATGGCATGTCTGTGTCACAGAAAACCTAGGCTATCAAAGTTGAATGCCTTTGTCTAATTTGTACATGAGCAGCAAACCTCTCTCTCTCCCTCTCTCTCTCTGTCTCACTGTCCATTTTTAAAAATCAGAATGGTATCTCTTCTTTTATTACCTTTTGAGATGAAAAGATTATAGATTGCTATTCACCTCCCATTTCTTGGTAAGAGAGAAATTAGCCTTGCCTCTTTTTCTAGGTAGGAGAGGTCCCAGGTGTTTCTTTCCTGGTATCTGGCAGTTTTTTCTCTTCATCTCTGTCCTTTGTGAAAGGAAGTGGTACAGGGATGATCGGAAGTTGTTTTTTTTTTTCTTTTTCATGAGGACCTCATGATTTTCCCTCTATTAAATTAGTTGAGGGATCCATGCAGACTTTTACCTATTGTGGGGCAGGCAAATAGTACCCAGAACTTCATTTCAAATTATTTTGTTCATGGTGTAGCCAGAAGAGAACTGGGCTTGTAATGAAGACACCGGACTCAAATACAACCGTACTCACAGTGTAACTTTTCCCCTTAAGTAAGATGAAGGGATTTAGACTCCACACCCTGTGAGATGTTTGCTTTGACAGCCAGTCATGCCAACATTCTCCCATAAGCCAGGTTCTTTGCTGGGCTCTGCTCCTGCCTCAGTCCTGTTGTGAAAGTCATGAAACAAGACACACCTGTCCCCTGTCAGCTGGCCTTCGCCTGGAGCTCAGGGAACTGAGAGAGGTTTTCTGCCCTGTTGCTTGCTTCCTGCTCTGCACCACTGCCTTCCTCTCCCTCCCTTGCTGGCAGAAGTCCAGCAGTGTGGATGGAGAAGTTCATTGTAAGAAGTTCTGAATAATTTGGAATTAAATCTTCCAAATCTGGGGTTTATCAGATCTTTTCTGTGTATGATGATAACAAGAAGTAACAAAATACTTATATAATGGCAGCTTGCGTCCTTTTGTTTTGAGTATTACTTCTAATTTTCTATTTAACTGCCACTTGGGGGGACTAACATGGCTCATAGTTTTTCCTAATCATAAGGCATAGACCTAATTGAAAAAAATATAGTCAGTATAGGCTACCAACATTTTGCCATGTAAAAATTTTTGTTCAGTATTTAAAACTGAATTACTAATTTTTTTTTTCCTTTTAAAACTGTAGCCAGAATCTTCAGAAGGCTCTGAAAGTGCAGTGAATGAACTAAAAGGAATACTGGTAAGAACTGATCTCAGTTTATTATTCAGTTAATGGGAAAATGAAAGAGTATTTTTAAAAATCTGTTTTTATGAATAATTGGTTGTGATATGTTTTCTTTTCTATTTACAGTAAACCTCATTTTTTAATAGTTTACTTGGTTGTGCCATGGACTTCTCTACTGGGCATGTTAATAAAGAATCGTACTCTGCTTTTCTTTTAAAAAATGGTTCCACTTTTCACCAAAGTCCTTGTCTCCTATTCTTGCCCAATCCTTGCATTACAGCTTGAAGATAAAGCTGCTGGACAGACGTGAGAATCAGCACATGCTTGTTAATGACAGAAATATAGCAGACTCTCTTATGGAGATAGTGCTTAGTTTTGGGGCTTGAAAGTGGATTCTTGGTGCTTCCAAGAATACATTAGTATCAAGGTCACAGTCTGCTTTTTCTCATAGTTAAAAAAACTATTTTGATGATAAGTTTGAGAACAAAATAAAAGTCCCTTTCTTTATGTTACTGATTTCATTTTTTAAAAGTAATTCATATCCATTGGAGAACATGCTGAGTGCCCATCTCCAGTCATTTTTCTTCTTTCCAAACTATGAGCTTTTGCCAACAGAATAGATAGGTACTGCTCTGTCCAACAGTTGCTGTCAGAGACAAACGCCTCACTTAAAAAATGTTTCAGATACTAAGAGCTCTATTCTCAGATCCTGTTACAGTCTCAATGCCAGTTATTATGCTCAGTAAGTCAGTGAACATGGGGGCGGAGGTACAGAACTAAAATTCCCATGTTTGTCATTACTGTGCTAATTATGCATTGCATGTAGACAGCCACATAATTGTCATAAAATTATTTTCATCGAGCATGAAACAGCAGACTTAACCCCAAATGGCCTAATTAGTTTGCTTCAGTTTTAGGTGAGTGGAGTTTGTACAGGAGAGGTATAGTGCTAACAGTGGTGGTCTACGTACATAATAGCATTAAAACCATTGAAAAAGTATGTACTTATCTAGTGGATTCTTGGATGAGAACATTTTGTTACCTAGTGTCCTATTAAGGAGAACTCCCTGTGATGGCCTCTTTGGTTGTCTCTACATTAGAATACGAATTCTTGCTCATGAAGATGTCCCCTGGGCACTGCAAGGTATAGTTCTGATCATCCATGAAAGAGCAAACTATACTGAGTTTGAATTTTTAAACATTAGGTTTATTTGAAAAACCAGGCATCTGTATGAGATACATACAACATGAGGTTACCCAGGACGTCCATCTCTGATGATGCTGCATGATCGCAAGTTTACTGAACTACAGCATTGCTGTTAAAGGTCATATTCACTATGCATTGTGTTCACTATAATTTTGTGCCACGTCAAGGAGAGAAATTTGTGGAACAGATTTTTGTGAAATTATCTACAAACTGTAAAAATTGTCAAAACATCTTTCTTTTCTGCAGATTGCCCCCTATCCTCCTTGTCCTGGATTTATCAGTAGGTTTCTCTACCTTGCCTGGCATAAATGTCTCACTGATAGCTGTTATTCTGGTGATGATATTTCTTCACATTAAGTGACTTTTGAAAGTAGAACTTGTGATGTTGTCCCCTGCTCTTCACCAAATGGATACTGCACCACTGCTACAGAAGTTTCCTTGAGGGCCGATTGTTTGTAATTCCAGTCACCTGGGGCCAAGAAACCATAGGCCTTCTTATAAGAGGCAGAGAAAGGAAGCAAGCCCCCCAGATGGGGCTTTATTGGTGCTGCTTCTGGGAGTTCAGACTGTTAGGATGATCAGAACTAGTTAGTACCCAGCAAAGCACATGACACCAACCTCACAGTCATGGCATGTGAGAAACAAACATGAAAAAGACATGGAAAACTGACGGACTGGGCACAGAGGTAGAAGCCAGCACCTGTACCAAGAGATACCAAGAAACCAAGAAGGCCCGTGTTCAGCTCTGTTGTAGAACAGACACCAGGAATAAACTCAGTGTGGGGTGTTTTGCTAAAATGAAATGTGACCTGAGTTGTCAGGGACATCTGCAACACAGAGTTTGGCCTGTTGCTGAAAGTTAGCATGTGAATAGAAAACAGTTCTCTGGTTTAGGGGAGCCGGTTGGAAAACCTCATTTTATTTTGAGTTGTACAGTTT
Source organism: Manis pentadactyla (assembly GCF_030020395.1). NCBI lineage: Eukaryota > Metazoa > Chordata > Mammalia > Pholidota > Manidae > Manis > Manis pentadactyla. The sequence goes on along the minus strand of NC_080026.1, from coordinate 127,377,430 downwards.
TTAAGCCAATTTTTAAAGTATCACTATTGACTGGACTTATTTTTTTAAGCCTGTTTACACTTAATTTTTCAAAGCAGTGTATTTTGTAGATAAAAATATATAGTTAATTTCTCTTGGTCTCACAAGGGTTTTTTTGGGAGGGTTTTGGAAACCTCTTGAGTCACACAAGTCATATAAAAGACAGTCTTAAATGGAAACAGTTTCTGAAGAAAGTATCAGTGCAAATTAATCTAAATGTCTGCTCTAAAGTTCAGTTACTTCTAAATCAAAGAAACAACGGCTTTAAAAATACTTCCCTTTCAGGTCTTTTTTTGGACATCTTCGGTTTTTCAGAGTACCCAAGAATTGTTGAATAGTTCATTTTGCCACCTGTTAGTCAGTATTATGAATATTTAACTAATATGGGAACTAAGATTGTTAAATGATCAAAGTGGTTTGAAGCAAAAACAGAGTACTGGTTTGGGAACTGGAAGAGCTGGGTTTAAGGTACAGCTGCGTCAGCTCACCGTGGGGCCTGGCCCAGACCCAGAGGCTCCCTGAGTTTGAATTCTCTTCTCTGCAAAGTATGGGACTTGTAATGTGCCGCGTGGATTCTAAGTTAGTTCTGATACTCAATTTTATGATTATAATATAAATACATGAGGAAGACAATCTTGGTACTTGATTAGCTGAACTCCTTGATCATTTCAGTTGAGAGTCATGCACAAGTTTTTTCTCCATAATTGTCTCCATATTTATTATATATTAGCTGAATCAAACATATCAGTCAGTGAATGGAGAAAACAGTTTGGGATTCAAGGATTAGAACTTGGAAATGGATTCCTTCGGTGACATGAGGATAGCTTACCACAGTCAGAATCTGGGGAAGTAATGCTACTATGTAAATGAAAAATACAGAATATCGTGAAAGATAAATTTTTCAGTAAAAGAGAGCCTTGGAGGGTGTATGTGTGTATGTGTATCAGCCATTCGGAAAGTCACACAGAATGTCCTTGACATTAAAAAATGTATTAGTTTTATGAGTTGTAATAGTAATGGTCATAAGTTTTTCAAACATCTTTTTACAAATAATAGAGCTGGTAAGTTTAAAAAATTATAAACACAAGTGATTTGGGAATAGTTTTTCTAATACATTTTTTTCAAATTTATCTAAATTGGCCCTAGTTCTGTTTACCTTATCAGTGTTGATCCTACCTTACTATTTAATTCTTTGGTGAGTAGGTACAGATATTAACTGCTGTTAAGTTAGTTTACCATATTATCATATTTTTAAATTATAAAATAAGCTACTATTGTGTTATATGTAATGTGATTTTATTTTTAAATTATAAAATAAGCTATTATTGTGTTATATGTAATGTGATTTTCCTTTGAATATATTTTATGAATTTTTCCAGTAAATGAATAGCAAAAAGAGGTATTTCCAGTGAGGGAGAGTATCCTATGCTTGATTAAAATATGAACCTTATACGAGCATTTTACATGTCAGTTTTTGTTTGGCAGCTGATAGCAAAAGAATATAATCTTTTTAGTATCCTCCCTGATAACAGGCTGCTTTTCAGTAATTCTAAGCAGTTAAGGGGAAAAACATTTCTAAACAAAACAACATAATAACTATATCATATGAGATTTGTAGCTACCTAATTTTACAAGCTACATTTTTTGTTTTCTAGGCTGAAAAGAAACATGAGTTAACCATTTTTAGCCAGTAGAATTCTTAGAATCCTTCAGGAAGTTGGCAGTGAGCAGGCTTAAGGCAACCCATGGTGGGCTGAAACGACGAAGGCTGGCCTGGTTGCTAGACGGGTGGACAAAAACTGCTTTTTGACTCTGGCATGAAGTCTGGCAAGTTACACCAGTCTCGAAGTTCTGATTTGCTCTGATCAAAAGATTGTGGTTCCCCTAACCTCCCCCCTTCCCCAGGCCATGGCACAGCTGAGGAAGACTGTTTCAAAAAAGAAGTGGACGTTTCTTATGAAAGAAAATGGACACTTGTGATGGTGGGGTGCTAAATCCTTACATACTAAGAAGCAGTACATCACCCAGTGTTCTGTAAAACCACTTGACTGGTAATGGAGATGGAAAGCCATAGCTCTCCCTCCATAACCTACTTCCTAAAGGAGTCTTCCTCCATCATCTTGACAGTCAGTACCACTTTCAGCAGGAGCACACACAGCTTTATGGCATCTCTTGATTCACTCGGTGTCTTCCGGGCGCTGAGTAACACATTCACTGCCTCCTTGTTCGGAATATGCATTACCAGGCTGGACCCTTCCTTGCCTGCCTGTACGGTTATAACTGTTCCTCTTTCACAGTGATGTCAAGGTGTGCTCAGTGCAGCACGTCTCTGGGTAGGGCACTGGGAGTGTTAACGTACCTCCTTTGGCAGCCACAGCACTGTTGTCACCAGTTGTGCAGCCAGGGTCATTCTCTCTGAAGAATCAGCCATACATTTTTCAGTGCCACAAGGTCTTGGGTTCAGTAGCTCATGGCTGACGTATCAAGATAACCTTCTAAGGTGAGTTCAATATATCCATTCTCTTCTCCCCATGATCAGTCAACATGTATCAGAGTCTTAATCATCAGTGTGCGAGTACTTTCCCAACCACTGAATTTCACAGAGTTAGCTCATCAGGAGGTATTCTTGTACTGTTCTTTTCACATGAAATCTAACATCTTACATCAGCAGCATCTTCTTAAAAGATCCAGCACTATGTGTTGTTGAAGATACACATGTAAAAAAATGTATATATAGCAAGTTCCTTTATTTCCTAATTCCATTCAAATTCTAGTAATGTTTAAGTGGTTTGATTTTTATATTCTTTTGTATATTGTATTACGACATTAACCTTTTTGTTTTTGTTTTTGTTTTGTTTTTACTTTAGGGGACACTTAACAAATCCACTAGGTCAAGAAGCTTAAAATCCCTTGACACTGAAAACAGTGAAACTGAGTTAGAAAAGATTTTGCGTCGCAGAAAGGTGACAACAGAAGCAGATAGAAGTAGTAAGCTGGTTTGAATTCTCCATAGTTCTACTCTTCCTCTCTGAAACATCTTGAAGTCCTTTTAAACATGAAATGATCTTTTAAAAATTACTGTTCAATTTTTTTTAATGTGAGTGAGAAGTATTGGATGGGCAAAGGTACATAATTATGGAACTCCATAAGAAACTCCTATGAATTTTTTATTTATTGGTATGTTTGTTGTTTATTTATTTGTAGGTAATCAGACATCTATAGATCTGGTTTCCTTCCTGCAAGATGCCCTTGTGTCACAACACTGAGGGTGGGCTTTGGCAGCAGGATAGCTTTGTGTACAGGATCCGGAACTGGACGACATGAGTTTGAATCCTAGGCCTGTCATTTACTAGCTGCTTGCCCTTAACAAATTACTCAGCCTCTCTGTGCCTCAGTTTCTTTAGCTCTAAAATGAGGATAATCAAAGCACTACCTCATAGGATTAGTCTAAGGATTAAGTAAGTCAACCTGTGAAAAGTACTTAGCACCCTGGCACAAAGTCAGCACAGAATAAGTAGTAGTGATTACACATCAGTTACAAATGCAAAGAAATCATCTTTATTTTTCATATCCATCTTCTCTGTGGTTTCTGCCTGTGAACTAAGTGAATGAGAAATTTAGCTCTGTTACCAACCATAATTGACCACCTGAGCAATTCTTGAGCTCCCAGTGTACATTTGTGGCAAAATATTAGACCTCAAAATCTATTCCAAAACTAACTTTGTATGTCTTCAGGTTTCTTCCATCAGCTTGGTCACAGGAATTATTAGAAGTCTTTATGAGGTTTTTCCCTGGTGGCCAGGAGGCTGACTTCCCAAACTAAAGTAAAATTAGCTAATGGGCTGATGGGCTGAAATCTTTTAGACAGTTCAGTCAACTCTGTCTAGTCCATAGTAATAGTTTAAATTTCCATTGAGTCGTGTTTCCAGGTTTAAGTTGCTAGAATATTAAGGATTTGGGGTTTTGATTATCAAGCTCTAGTTTCCACATAGGCATTTCCTCAAACAATTGAGGTATTAGGTTTTGAACTGAAAACAGCGTAATACTAGCCAAACCTTTATGATAAAAAAGATGAAACCCTTGTTTTCTTCTTTAAAAAAAAAAATTCAGTTTTTGGTTTTGTCTGGAAATTCAGCTGTTCATATCCTATAAAAATCCCTCCCCTACAAAAACATTTAACCACCTCTCGGGAAAATTAAGGGGCATCATAAGGGATCTTTTTCTTTTAGGATTGCTTTACAAGCATTTACCAGCCTCCACAGAGTCATTATTCATTTTTGTGACTCCGTCAGTGACTCAAATCAACTCTTCCAACTTCCTTAAAGTTCTCTTATAGCCATCATTTTTTTAGGACTTAGAGGATGTCATTTTAGTGCTCTCTCATTTACATTTTGTACTTTGCCAGAACTTTTTGTTCCTCCAGAAACATTCTTACTTCACTCATGAACTGGGTCACAGGAGGCACTCTTTCTTTGAGAGTTAGTTTTCAGTGGGAAAAATGAGGGAACATTTTCATGTTAGTTAACATGGAAATTTGAAACTTTCAGAGTGGATATACAAAATAGGAAAACATTAGATAGGTATGGTGAGAGCCTTTCATTTTATTTATTATATTCCACCAATATATAAATATATTCAATGTACCCTTTGAGGAAAGTTAGAATAAGAGATAGAAATTCATTACTATTTGGATAGGGAAATAAGAACTGTGTAATTGGCAGGTGGAGAGGAAACATACTGAGGGTAGTAGAGCAGAAAGTTCTTTTGAGCTTCCTAGTAGCCATAGCAAAAAAATAAATAAAAGGGGTGGGGAGGAAACAAACTTACAAACACTGTCATCTAGTAAAGGAAATCATACCGTTTTTTAAGATGGTGCCAGTGTTTTCCTAGTATCAAACTAGAAGAGGTATTTACCGTGTAGATCTTTTTATAAAGGTCATGGAATGACAAAGTGACAATTCTTGGGGGCGGGGAGAGGGCATCAGAAGCTAAAGCAGTGCAGCTACACAGCAGGAGCAAATTGCAGAGACGAGTTTGGTAGGTTTGCGCCTCAGGTACACTGGAATCTGAGATTTTTTTCTTCTGCACACAAAGGCTTATGGACAAGCTAATGTGATAGAAAGGAAGCATCATTAGAGAGGCAGAGGCAGCCTGAAGTTTGCAGAACTAAGAGCCGAGGTTAGCTGTTACCTCCCCGAGGTCCAGTGAGGCACCTTTTTCTTCAGAATTCTTCTTACGGACCTAACTGATACTCCCTTGTTTTACCTAAACTCGTGGTCGACCAAAGTAACATTTTGAGGAGAAGCAAGTACCTCTCGGAAAATATTGGACAGCTTAAACAGGATGTAATAATAATGATACTAATAATAAACATGTATTTTTCTTTATTTCTTTTTATATATAAGACAAATAAGGGCTGTGGCTCAGCTCACTCCCTCTTGCCCCTTTTTAATTGGCTTCAGTTGCAGAACAAGCAGCAGGCATAGGTGTGTTCAGAAACAGATCTTGCTTTCCTCCAAGGACAGATTGTTTAAAGCTTTCTAATCTTGTTGTCCACAGTTATCCGAGGGCAGAATGGAGCTGCTCTGAAGCAAATCTTGAATTCAACTTCATTTTGTATTTTCAGACACTTTTTTTCTTGATCTTTCTGCCCTTTTTACTCCCACATGCGCATGCATAGGAGGCTTATCATGGGTGGGAAGGAAAGGTTTTCTGAACCAGAATGCTCAGTAATATCACAATCTTGTCTGCTCAGATGGTATGGATGAAATAAATGAGATAGGCCGACACTGATGCTTTGTGACCTGAGGTGTTCCACTAGACCAGAGGGGTCTATGTCCCACGTGGAATAAGGCTAAAGGCAGGGCAACAATACAATGGCTGAACAGTTTTGCAGCCGTTACCTATTTGCAGCTCTTACACATTTCAAATCAGCACTTCATTTTGGAGTTGATAAGTTACACTGCTGTGATACATCATGCATACACAAATGTCAGAATAAAAGCTCAGAGCTTAATATTAATGATCAGGGATTAGCTAGCATTTTGGATTATACCCACCAGTATTCTCCATTATAGATATGATCTAACATTTCTTAAGGATTAAGAGACCCCCAAGTTTTGTCCTCTTCTTAGTGACACCTGTCAAGGTGGTCCTCTAGCTTTTTTTTTAAGTTGCCATTTTATTTTTCATTTTTGACTTATTTCATAAATCTCTTTGTTTTAAAAGTATTCCTCCTAAAGTTTCAAGAAAGACATACTAGAATCTTCCTTTGAAACAAAAAAACTGTCTAGGATAGTATCTTTGTAACTACAGATAGAAAAAAAGTAATGATGGAGTTTAGATTAAATGCCTGGAATTTTTATGTTGATATGCCAATAATTTCAGTAACAGGCCCTCTTAGGGTTTTTTAATCCTACCCTGAAGTGCAGAAAAGTCCAAAAGGTAAACAGCCAAAGTCTTTGCCACTTAATTTTTATAATCCTGTGTCTGTATTTTAACAGGAAATAAATCCACTTACTTCTCAATCACATTAAAATGAAAATGTTCTTAAAAGCTGTTTAATGTTCACGAAGCCCTCATGAGCCTTTTAAAAAGAGCCTTTTGACATCATTCCATTTTCTGTTTAAAATGCAGAGCTGAGTTTTGGGATGAATTAACTCCTGAGAGGCCACATGGTTCAAGCAGGGCTGTCAGAAGGCCATGCTCTGTGAGAAGAAGAGAGTTCCCCATTCCAGTCCTACTGAGGATTCTGGTCAGGACCATGGCCTGAGGTTTTGTGGTTTCTGAAAGGTCTGCGCACCATTTCTCAGCATAAGTCTGGTGCAGTGAAAAGCAGTATTACCACCAAAGCAGGGCAAATTTCTGATAGGAACATTTTTTGGCATGCTCTTGAAAGTTTAACAAAACTTGGCCTTTGCACTTCCTGAGGGATTTTCAGCTAATCTGTTTGTCAGTACCATATGAATAAGCATCACACAGAATGATTAAACTTGAGGTATGTGTTTGGTTTTAAGGTCCATCCGGGATATTAGCCACCTCAGAGTCCAAATCCATGCCAGTGTTGGGTTCTGTATCCAGTGTAACAAAAACAGCCTTGAACAAGAAAACTCTGGAGGCAGAATTCAACAACCCCCCAACACCTGAGCCAGGTGAAGGGCCGTGTAAATTGGAAGGATACACAAGTTCCAAGGTTACACTTCAGTAAGTAATGATGCTCTTTACTAAGTGTGTGAAGAATCTGTGATGACTAATTTGTTTGTTACTTTGCTTTATTTCTCTTTAGAGAGATTTTGATTTGGTTAGCCAATAAATATCTTCTTCCGTTGGTGTGATAAGCCAACTTTTGATTCTAGGCTTCTAGCATAGAGGTCTTCTTCTGACCCAGAACAGATAAGTGTATAAAGTGAATTCCTTCCCCTAAACTGATTCGCTAATCAGGTTTTTCTTCTACACAAAGAATCAACCTGGATGATAGTTCTTCAGCATCGGAAGTCTTAATCATTCTTTTAAGACTAAATGCTTAGATCATCTCTCTTAATGGTTCATGAGCAGCCAAAGAAGATACTAGATCTTTTAGAAGATACTAGATCTTTAAATGTACTTTGAAGAGAACATTTTTACAACCTTATTTTCTGGTCTTCAATTAAAGATGTGCCTTAATATTGCTCTATCCTGGGAATGAAAAGAGACTATGTGAAGAGTTATCTATATAGACTTGCTTTAAAGTGGCACTTTGATTGTCAGAGTTAAAATCCTGCTATTGAATGTGTTTCAGATAGATGTGGTAGAAGGTCAATTTGTTTTATAACAATGTTAAGCTCTTTTTGAAATTAGTCTAGTTTTGCTTTAGTTCTCTTGCCAGAATGTCAGCTGACTTGTCATTTAGAGAAAAGGAAGAGGTGAGACAAATCAGATCAGCCGAATATTGTAATCATGGTTAATTAAACCTCTGATTTCCTGTTCTATCAGGAGAGAAAGAACCCTTTTTTGTAGCTTTACCTGTCTTAGTTTAAAATGTGAAGCCTGGACAAATGAAGTTGAAATTCAATTTAGATCTATTTTTGGCAACTGGTATTTTTTTCCATTCTTGCATTTCTCTCTTTGTTACTATTAACTATTTTTTTTTCCTCTTTTGGAATGAATGGCCTTCTTTGCTGATTTACAGTTTTATCTAATTTCATTGTGTTTAATTAAAAGCACATTTTCTCCTGCAGTCATGTGTTTCCTTCCTTTTGACTAGAGTCATTTGAGCAGTTCTTACAGAAAGATGATCTATATTCATTCTTCATCTTTCCTATTAAATTTGTTTAACACCTAATTTGACATCAACAATCTGGCTACATTTGAACCAATATCCAGACACAAAAGCAATTTGGCTGAGGCAAGTTTGTTTCTGAGAAATGCTTCAGTGTGTGTGTATAGAGTTTTTTCCTTTACCATTTTACACAGATAATCTTAATCAGAAAATACTGCAACTCCTTCCTCCTTTTGTCTGCCTTTTATTCTGCAAAAGTAAGTGGAAATTACATTTCCAAGAAAGGAAATGAAATAATTGCAGGCCCAAGGTCTGCAAAATGTGTGTTGAATTGACAGTGAAAAGGATCCATGTGTTGACAGACACAGTTGTTAGATGCTATAAAGGCCTAAGTGAAGCTCAATTTATTTCTCATCTTGCTTGTTCAATGACTGCTTAAGAGACACATTTCAATTTAATTTATCTACTTAAAGTGCTAATACAAATACTCTGTGCTGCTGTATTAACTTTTAAACTTTGTAATCCAGTGCTTGATTATTCAGTTCTTGACATTCTTTAGCTGAAATAACTAATGCTGTGTATTTTCATATTGACAGTCATTTAGCAAAGAGTGCCTTTCTGAAAAATCTATTTCTTAAGTACAGTTAGACCATCCAAATGAATCAGAGTATTTTGTGCATGTACATGGTAATTATTCACTTTTCAGACAGGCACACATCATTCATTTATGTTTAAACCTAGCTTTTTAATGAGTAAAAGAAGTTTAACTTAATGTAGTTACATGTAAGCTTGAAAAGTAAAAACTCATGTGATTTGCCAGGATTCCCTGAAACTGGTCTAACTGCTGAGAATGAGAAGGGCTATTTTCAGGGCTGGCTTTGACTAATAAGCTCACTTTGACTAGTAAGTTCATAGCCATAAGGTAGAGGCAACCACATTGTCTTAACTCATAGACCTGAATTGTTGATGCACTTTGAAATCAGATCAGCAATGAAAACTGCAGTTTCCTTTGCTTTTTCAACTGTCTTTGCACTCCAGCAATTGCATCTGTATTTTGATCTATGGTGACACCACCACAGTGTTTGAGGTGAGTGGCATTTTTGGCTCTTGACAGGGAATCAAAGTCAAGGGAGGATGTCCATCACAGTAGTCTATAGTACATGTTATTACACACACACTCACACACCCCAGTGTCTGCCACTCTTAGCCTCCCAACTCCCTCCAGGTGTCATTCCACCTTAGCCCATTGCTTTGCTCTGCCCTCTGCCCTTCTCCCAGTAGCACCATGACTTATCTCACCTCCATCATTTCTTTGCTCAAATGTCATCTTTTCAATGGGGACTACCCTGACCACCCTATTTAGAAATCTTGTCACCTTCTCTAAACTGATTCCCCCTCACCCTATTCCATTTCTCCCCCTACCAGTTATCTTCCAACATACGATATACTTATTTATTGTATCTACTGCTTATTTTCTCTCTTCCCCTGCTAGAATGTAAGCTTCAGGAGGGTAGGGATTTTTTGTCTGCTTTGTTCACTAGTATGAACAAAAAATTTTCACTGGAAGAATTCCTGCCTTATCGTAGACTTCTCAGTAAATACTTGTTGGGTAAATGAATGAATGAGTACATTTTTAGTATCAATAAAACAGCAGGTTATCAACTAATTAGAAAACACATTTGACCAGCACTCACACCCCCCCATTATTCAACAGTCACACATATACACAAATGCTAGAGATTTTTGTTTGTTGTTTGGGTTGGCTTATTTGGCTTTTTAAATGCTCAAGAGTCATTTACATTCAGCTTAATTTTGCGTATCTTTTGCATCTGTGTACCTAACCTACTCAAGCTAATCTTATCAGGGACAGCAGAACACCCAGCTGTAAAAGAAAGATCCAGCTCTGCTCACTTTATTCACCTCAGGTGGACAGGAAAGTTTGTGACCCCACTAAGAAAGGTTTTAAGAGTAGAAACAAAGATGTTTGTTGCATAAGATCTTCACTTAACCAGAAAATTAAATCACATCAAGTTATTCTTGGAAAGTTTCTCTTTTCTTTTAATAAATTCCTAAAATCAACATCTCTGTATTCCAAATAATTGAATAACTCCTATCTGGTAAATTATATAGCCAGAAATTCGGATTTATTTCCTAGGGATTTATGAAAAGGCAAGAGACACCTTTAGTAGATAATTGCAAGGATTAATTAAAATTAACGTTCTTGTCACCAGCCTAAGCAAAGCAAGTTGTTTTTTTTTTTTTAAGAAAAAAGAAGGAAAAGAAAATTGGGATCTGGAGAAGCCTAGTATTAGGCTCTTTTAATAGTAGCTTACTATTTTAATAGTAGCTTTATAATTAATTGGTTCCTGTTAATTATTTCTGATAAGCATATACTTATTTTAATATCTTAAATCTAACAGTTTTTAAAATTTGAATTTCTTTAATTGTGGTTAGTTACAATTCAGACAAGACTTAGCTCATAACCCTGCCGTATGCCATGAGGGGTAAAGAGCTGACCAAGCCAATGAACAGTGTATAAGCCTGATTTTTGCTTTCCTGTTCTTTCCTGTTAATCTAGAGTAGTCTGACAGTGGTAAAATATGTAAGACTCATTGATTCAAGCCAATCAGTGGATGGGATGGTCAGTATAAAATAGGGGAATTCAAAATTATAGAATTTTTAAGCGATAACTATTTTACTACTTTCAGAGCACTACAGTACCTAGAAACAGGCTGAATGTTGTACAGGGTCAGAAAAACAAGAAGAATTTGTATTTTTACCAGTAAAAGCCTGTAGACTGGAGAGAGTAGCAAGGAAACACAGTTTGATCAGTTTTCTAAACAGTGCCTTTCCATTCATGCGCAGGGCGGCAAGCAGCATCAGGTTATTTCCAGAACTCCGGCTATCCAATCAGATAAGCCAGTGGTTGGGCTCTTGGGTTTGCTGTTTATTATCTTTATGACCTTGGGCAACTTATTTCATCTGTGACTCTTTCCTCATGTGGAAAATGTGGGTAATAACACCTACATTGTAGAGTTGTCATGTAAATTGGATAGTATATGAGAGGAATTTCTATAAACTCCTTTCCTACCTTAAGTTAAAATGATAACACTGCGCCATTTCTGGATAATCAAGGACAAAAGGCATAATTGAGAGCACGAATACTGGACACTTGGGTTATTGACAGGCCAGGGTTCCTTGGGAAAGTCATGTAACCTCTGTTTTGTTTTCCTTTTGTTAGTATTTTTTCTTATCTAAAATTGAGGCCAGTAGATTAGGGACTCTTCTAGATAGAGTTCTTTTCAGCTCTAGAACCGTAATAATTTCTCCCAAAGATTGTTGCTTGGTAGAGATATTCACAGTTAAGATATAAAACAAGGGTTAGCACACATATTTCTACCTACAACATGCCTCTCAATGCAGATTTACAGTAAAACACTACTAGAAAGGTAAAATCATTTTTAAACTACATCATCGTGACTTAGAAGTGCAAATCAAAATGATTGTCACCCTTCAGGGTAGTATTCTTAGGGGGTCAGGATTGCCACAAAACTTTTAGATCTATTTGTATTTGAGATACTTAATGACAGAGGAAATGAATTGGACGGTCTTTCCTATCTCTTTATTTTGTGGCAGAGAAAGTGAGAAGAAATTTTGTGCTTTAGAGCCACTCTGCTCGTCCTTATTGGTATCAGTATTTATTTTGGTAAAAAATGACATGGCCCATTCTGTCACCACTGTAGATTTAACTTATGTTTCCAAATAACTCTGGCCTTTGAAAGTGGATTCAATTTTTGGAAATAGCTATCAGGTTGCCATGGCAGATGTGTTTTTTTGAATATGACATGAACACTTGACATGCCTCCCAAACACATATACAGAAAAGTGTAAGGAATACAGTCAGGCCAGAGCTGGTTGGTGCCTGACTCTTTTACACCAGTTAGGTTGACCAGTTCCAAATGTACACATTCTGGGGGTGTTGATTAATGAGTAACTGGGAAATTAATATTTTAGAAGTATAAGTTGAACAGTAGATAAGAAAACACAATATACCTAGATATGGGTGAGTTGTCTTCCATTTTCATCCTGTGTGAGGTACCCAAAACATGTTATCTATTATCAACAGAATTCAGAAGTCTAATATATTCAATTGATATAGGTGAGGTAAATTGGGAAAACATTTTGGGGAAGAAAGCCTACAACATCCCATTCTATGTGTTTTTCTTCTTTTCAGTTAATATTTTTTATTACTCTTCATCAATATTCATTAATATAGATCCATATTATAATACTGCTTATCCAAAAGGAAATGTTCTTAAATTGCTACAGTCAAAATGTATATGTTGATTAGAGATGGAGCTTTTGGGTAATGGAACCAGTTCCCACTTGAAAGGTTCAGGGTTTTAGAATTTGCTTCCATGATGTTTTATTGTTGTTAATGTGTTTCATTAACATTTATTAAGCTGAGTACTTTCATATGTTATTTTTACTTTCTCAAATGTACAGGTTGGACATATCTTCATTTTACAGATGAGAAAACTGGGGCTCAGTAAGGCAAACAGTTTGACCAGAATTCTATCCCTAATCAAGAGTTGGGTCAGATTTCATTTGAGCCTTTTTCATGCTGTCTCCAAAGTCCATCCTTTTGAACCATAGTGTGGAGTGTATTAAGAGCTTGAGGAACGGGAGGCAAGAACATGACCATGAGGTTTCATTGATAGAAAGCACTGATTCTGCAATTAAATTGCTCCATTAGTCCTATGATTTAGTCTTAGTGATGTGACCACTTCTCTCCTTCCTAAGGCTAACTAAGCAATTAAGATATCTCTTGCAGTGGGAAGAAAATGTTACTTAAGAGAATTCTGAAAAGCCAATCTGTGCAGTTTCTTGTGTCAGTTGTCCAGTAATGAGACATGCTTCACAAGTAAACATTGTAAATCACTGTATCAGAATACCAGCCTGAGCTACTTTAGTCTTTGGCATAAGTTTCACTTACACATTTTTGATTTATTGATATTTCAAACATACTGAAGAGTAGTTTACTCCCAGAAGTCAAATATCTTGAAATCATCTGATTCTAATCATTGTCATAGGAACGTGATTTACTAAATGATAATATAACATAGTAATATAAGGGTGAATCACTGTGAATCCATTTATTTCAAAAACATACATTCTATAGCCCAAAATAGATTTTTGCCGTGTCCATTTTATGCTGTCCCTCTGAGACAGCTCCATCTTTGGCCTGTTACTGGTTAGCTCCTTTGAGCTTTAAGTGTCCATTGGTCATCTTGTTTTAGGACATTGCTGTTATAAAGAGAGGCAGGACAGGTGGGCCTTCAGTATGGAGGAGGAGGTGTGATGATCTTAAAGGAGTTCTGCATCCCAATCAGGCAGAGGCCCAAGGTCATCCTGTGTTCTTGCCATGTTGCCTTTTTCTTCTCTGAGCAGTCTCATTGAGAAGTGGCCCTTCTCAACTGTGTTAAGCTTTTGTCATACCATGTTCACTTTTTCTGTTACCTACATCCAGGAAGGTGAATGTCCTTCTGACAGTTATCACTAAACATGGCAGTCATCCTCAAAGATGGTTTTTCATTTCATCTAGTTACTTCTCTAACACCTTGCTTCAGAGGGGAGAATCCATTTGAACGTGAACTGCAGGTCCATCGTAATTGGTGTGAGTTGCACTGATTGCATAGCTATGTCCTCGTCTCTTGGTCATTCTCAGAGATGCTTTTAAGCCACAACTGCCAGAGACTCTTCATTTAACATTTCTCTAATTCATCATGCTTCTCTTCATCCCCAGATATCCCCAAAACTCTGAGCTTTATCAAACTCTTTAAAATGTTCTTTTTAATTACCAGACAGGCAGCCAGCTTTGCCTTTTTTGTTTGGGAGGGCGAAACAGGTCACATTATGCCCTAGAAGAATTAAAAAAATAAAAACCCATGTAGTAATTACAGGACTTCAGTTTCAATAGAAAACTGTCTGTTTCCAATGAAACCATTTTTATTTTAATTTGCATTTAATTTCTAGATCTGTGGTGTCTCTAAATACATGTGACTTTTGGCCTCACACAGATTCATTTTTGTAAGAGTTCATCTTGCTAGAGCCATTAACTGAATACCAAAGTGTAGTTGATAAAAGATAAATTTTAGATGTCTCTTAGTGTGATCCGTCAAACATCTCTATGAAAGAAAAAAGTCTAATTACCTTTCAGATTCTGAATTAAAAGTAAGATTGATTTTATCATTGTTTGACCTCTAACTGTTCTCTTCAGTTTTATTTCATTATTTCCAGTGTGAAACTAATGTAGAAAAATAACATTGAAAATACCACTTTTTTGGTTTGGAGCTAGAGAATCTGAGCTTTTTAGATATTTTACTAAATAGAAATGGAGATTCTTAATTGACTTTTAGGGAAAACTGGCATAAGGTTATTCTCTCAAATATTGATCTCAACTGGAAATTAATTTGACTGGTCATATAACTATTCCCTAAGAGGGATTTGGGTCAACATTCTGTCAAATGGAAAACAGAATTCTTTTAGTCCCTGTGGTGGAAAGGAAGGGTGGGCTTCCTTCCTGTTGTTCCCACCTCCGCCGTTCCCTCTGCTCCTTTCCTTTGTGTTTGTGTGCGCATGCGTGTGCATGGTGCGGAGGCGGGGTGGGTGGGCACCTTCCCTGTACTTAGTAAACGTTTGTTTCTGGAGGAGACTACTAGCTAGCAGAATGAACTGCATGGAAGTTACTGCTTAATCTGATGCTCTTATACAATTAAAGGATTTGCTCTGCTCTCAACTGTAATCTTAGGACTGCTGAATTGTGTACTGACACTGCAGGAAACGGCTCTGCTCAGCAAAGGACTGCCACAAAGGTTCTCCATGTGTGCCTGTACATGGACAATTAAGTTTTAACAACAAAATTAGCAGAACAACTGGATGTTCTGGAAGTTGAGATCCCCTTCCTCCCCTAAAGGAGTTATCCTGTGGACTGCCGGAAAGATCCGCCTGGCCGTATTGTCTTACAACTGTTGAGTTGCTGTACAGACGGCAACTTCTTCCAGATTAATTGTGGAGGCTGTATGACAGAGTGTTAAAATTCTGTTGAGTAAATCTGAAAATGACTGTTAAAATGCTGCTGAGTAATTCTCAATCCTCTCAAAGCATTAATTGCCTTCTAACATGTACCTTCGGTTGCAAACACCTATGATTTTAAGAAACTTAGTATAAAGTATATTTCTGCATGGAGAACCAAATTGCTTTTGGTGCTTTGTAACATTTTTTTTAAACATCTTTCAATGGTCTCTGCAGTATTTGTGGTTTTTTTTATTTGTGTATGGTGCAGTAGAGGGGAGTTTTTTATTTACTCAAATAGAAGTAGCTAAAACTTAAGTGCAATTTCAGATCTAAGGATAAATTGACCTAACTTCTGAAACCTGATAAACACATTTCATTTGGAATATACTTTGTCATTTAACTAAGTGAAAGATAGCACCCGGTATTCTTTGTGACTTCCATCTTAAAGGATAGTTTAAGGTATACCATATAGTACATTTAAAGAAAAATATTTAAAAATTAAAAAATTTCATTCTGAAAACTTAGAGTGAAAATGCAAGCATTTTGTGCGTGGCAGCTTTCTTGAGGAGCCAGTGCTATAAATGGAGAATTTTCTGGAACTCTTTGTGTCTCTTAAAATATTTCTTTTAAATAACATTAACTTTTAATAGCTGAGACCTGAATGGATTTTCCGTGGTGACTTAAATTGTGCAAATTTACAAAAAACTTGAAAAGCAGCCAAAAGAAGTCTCACACGTTTCAGAATCTCTGCCTGAGAAACTAAACTTTCTGAAACTAAAATCAAACTTAGTTTATGTTTTATCAGTGTTCATTTTGCCGGTGAGAATCGTCCAGTTTCCTGAGCCTCCCTGGGCCAGTGTATTTTTGAATCTGTAAATGTCTGCAGTCCAGCTTATGCTGGAAGAATAAAAGAGCGAGGCTTTGTACGTGTGCCGTGGTCTGGGATGCAGCCTGTGTTACTGAGATGCCCGAGTGTGGACACAGGGGTCTTGCCCAGAAATTGTTACTAACTCTACCAAAGAGGAAGTCTTGTTAATGCTGAGGGCAAATCAGCACCTAGAAGCTGATGTCATATGTTCAACCATGGCAGTATTCTTTGTTTAACAATGCTGTTTTTCATAATATAAAAATATATCAGTTTCTCCCTCAAACAGAAGCTGACCCAAATCGAAAATCTTTGAGCTAAAACGAAGTTTTTGAAAGTGCCCAGAACCTAAAGAAATTCTCTTTGTTCTGCTTTCCTTATATTTAAATGTATTAGAATTGGTGAAAATATGGAAAGTTTCATTCTATGTTTGAAACTTTATTTTGGGAAGTTTAGGACACACGTATTGAAATGTCCTGAAAAACAGGATGAGTGCCAGAAACAATGAAACTACCTCTGCTGTAATGCCGCCACTGTTCACTGCTGTAGTAACTACATAAAGGGCTTGGGAAAAAAAGTAATACTTCTTATTTTTACACAAGGGAAAATAGAGAACTGAGTTCCTCTTTGGAGTTTTCCTAGGAAACTGCTTTATAAAGACACATTTAAATCTTTCCGTTTTCTGTCCTTGAAGGTGGTAAATATGATTGCGGCTTTATCCATTTTTATTGTAAATGAAACAGAGTTCAGACCGTCCGGCTGTGCGTCATTTGTTGGATGGCTGCCACAGACTAATGCAGACGTCCCACTGGGAGACCAGAGAAGAACTATACTTTGATTCACCAGATTGTGTTAAATAGTCCAGCTGTTGTGATTTGAAAGATAGTTACCTCAGAAGTGAAATAGAAATGAACTTGGCATTTATGCTTCAAACCATTTTTATACTGTTTGGCAATCAGCTTTTCAGAGGTAGCATTTTATAAAATAACTCTCACCGCTTAAAAGTTTCATTCACTGTAATGTTCAAAATGTCCCACCTTTATATTATCAGTAAAATTAAGCTTGAGTGATATGCAGAATTTGCATGAAATAAGCATTTCCCCCTTCATTTCATGAGCTTTGATTGTATTCAATTGAGCTCAGAACCGCGTCTATTAGGGCTCTTTTGGGCATCAGTTAATTTGAATTGCAGCCGAAATGTTAGCTAGAATGTTGTTGAATATAATTGGAACATGGAAAGTTGATTTTGAAAGGAATTTCATTGAATGCAAACAATGATGTTTTTTTTAAAAATTAGAATACTGCGCTTTCATCTCTTGTAACACTGAGAAATCACTGAGTCCCTTTATAAAGTTCAACTTTGGCAATACTGTTTGCAATTGTTCTGATTCTTCTGCTACCAGTACAGTTTGGAGTCAAGTCTTTCCTTTTACCAGCAAGTGGCCCCACCTGCCCAAGCCCCACATTCTGGCTTTTGAGTTAGGGAAAAGTAGCTGCTTTCGAAAAAGGTACCCAAGTTGTACTTGGAAATATGTCCGTGGATCATAAATGACTGCCAATATGTTGTGGTGAAAAATACTGGACAGGCAATCAAGATTCCACAATTCTAGTTCTCTATCTGCTATTAAGTTGTAATGCCTTTAGACCAATCATTTAACTCATTTTTCTTTGGTATCTTCATCTGATGAATGAAAAAGTTGGACTAGTTCATGTAGTAATCCCTTCCAACCTGAATCTCCCATGTTTTAGTCTTACTTTATATCACCTATAAAATTTAAGTTTTACTAGGAGATTTGGCAGCACACTGGAGAAGGTCTGGCCTACTTTTCATGAGTACAGAATTTTAATTCCTTATTTGTGGTCATTCCCCTTAGATAAAGAATTAAAGTGGGAAAATTGAATAGAAATAACTGCAACTCCTATTGGATTGTTGCATTTGAGCACCTGGGTTTTTTTACTTTGGGGGAAAGGCTTTGGATTTAACCTTCTAGAACCTGCCCCTATTACTGATGGGACTCTCTGGCTCTTCCCATGAGATGGGAATGGAGCTAGAATGAAAGCAAGGAGGAAAGCCCCTCATTCCAGAAGGAGCCCTGGGCAACTCCCCATGGGAACCTGGATGAACCTAATGATATCAAACTAGGAAGAGCTACAAGTAACAAAGAAAAAAACAGAAAAAAAACAAGGGATAATTTGAAGGGAGAGACTTTATATTTGCAGATATGAAAGATGCAGCTGAAAAGAGAGATTCAGAGAGAGACAAATCAGGAAACATGCCAAAATTAGCCTGTGGCATCATTGTCATGTTTCTAAGAGGAGTTACCTTTGGTAGACAACTTGGTGCCAAGGAAGAGGCAGAAGGGAGATAGGAGCTCCTGATTCTTGTCCAGGCTCTGCCACTGATGATCTGTATTTCAGGCCAGGCTCTTCCCCTCTCCAAACCTCATTTTCCTCATCTGCTAAAGGGACCAGTTGGACTGGATGATTGTCATAGTCCCTTTTAGCCTTAACCCATTGGGATTCCCAGTCAGTGGTCATTATCCTTGAGAAACCAGTTACTCTGGCTGTCAATGAATAGAGTCAGAGAATCTCCCACTGTGCCAAGTTCAGCAATAACCAACAAGGGAGATCTCAAATTGTAGCCTACAGGTGACTTAGTAATAGATTACTATCTGCAGTTGAGAACTTACTTTAGGAAAGAAAAACAGTTCTTTGGTTGAGACAATTCCAGGCCAATTTTAGCCTGAAATACAAAGTTCCTGAGTTTTCAGTTCAATCAACCTCCATTTGTTGCCATTTTGGAGCCCTGAGAACACTTCCTGCAAGTTTTCAGCTTCCAGCTGATGAAGAAAGCTTTTTTAGCATGTGTTCACTGCCTCTTCATCTGCAGACACACATGGACACAAAAACATCCATGGAAGTTCTGCAGAAATGAGGAAGGCCAGTATGGGTTGCTGGAAGTTGCCCACCTAGAATGAGATGAAACCTTCCTTTGCGTGCTCAGAGCAGACTGGCTGGCTTACACAGCAGAGGGCTCAGACCCAAGGTGATGGAGCCAGGCTGGTGACTTGACCTGCAGACTTTGATGTGGTTTTCACTGTAACACCTTAAGTAGGCTGGAACTTTATTTGCAACAATTCCCTTGCCCATTTGCTTGTAGGTTCGGGTTTGCCACAGGAGATATTTGCATGAGATTTAGAAGGCAGAAGTGACATAGTCTTCTTTTTCTTTTTCTTTTTTTTTTTTTAACAGTCTGAAAGTCCTTGTAGGGCTGGTGCTGTGGTTCATGCACATCACCTAGTTGGCCTGGGGCAGCAGAAACCTGGCCCCGTTTTTCCAGCTCTCCCCAGCTCTTCCTCCAGCTTCTCCAAATGCTGGGCCAGGTGTGTGTGCAGTTCCGTGTGGAAGGGCTGCAGTTGCTCCTGCAGGTTCCGTGTCATCAGGTTTGGGGATTGTAAAGACAGATGCAGCTCTGGTTTGTCTGCAGTCTCTCGCCACTTTTCCTGCAGCTTCCTTTCCAGCTGCCAGAACTGCCGACTTCAGGTCCGGCAGCAGATGCAGAAGCAGCAGAATACCTGGATAGCCTAACTGGCTCTTTCTATTGCCTGAAGTCTAATTCCTATAAAAATCCCTTGTATCAGTCATAGTGGTTCCACTCCTCTGACTACACCCTAATGGATAGTCTTCCAGGTATCGCTTGGGTCAGAGAAAGTCAAATCAGGTACCAGTGGGGAAACTATATCCCAAATGACAGTAAAAGGCATCTGAGAAGCGGGTCCTTGGCCAAGGTAGATGGAAAGTGTCGTGGTGTTTTCGAATGATAAGGGTGTTGCCAAATCATGGCAAAAACGTAGCACTGTCCTCACTACAGTGTGGCTTTCCTCTCAGGTTCCTAGTCATCTCCTTGCTTTTACCACCTCCAGAGAAGATAGTTAGGTGTTAGTTACTTACTGATGATGATCAAGTCACCTACTATGACTGGATAGCTGGATGGAGTGGTTTCCTAAGAATTTGGACAAGTCTGATAGTGTACCAGTCAGAAAGTGATAAAACTGGTTGGAGTCTTTTGTCTTTTGTCTTTGTGGCTGGATGATGCAGGACACTTTTGCTCATTAGCTGGTCATTTCTGTTCTGGGTTTTGTTATATAGGACTTATTCACAGCAAAGCTTAGGTTTCTGCCCCTTCATTCTCAGCCTCCCCCAGTTCATTCGTTCTTACTCACTGGTTAACTGCACAGAGGGATCTGCACTGGGTTCTGGGGTATAACCATGAACAAAACTGGACAGTCCCTGCTTTGTGGGTACTTATATTTTATTTGAAGAGATGGACATTAAACTCCTCATTGCACAGTATCTAACTATAACTACGATAAGTCCAACATGGGAGAAGTACTAGGTGGTGAGAGAGTGTGTAGCTCAGCAGATCCCACCTGCCCTGGGGTCAGGGAGTAGCAGAACTCAGCTCCTGGAAAGGGGCTGGTAGGGCATTAAGCAGACCCTGGCCAAGTTCACAGCACATGTCCTGGCATACAGAGAAGGGAAGGGGTGTGCTGGTTAGCATCTAGCATTTGTCAGGCAGATCCGGTAAGTCTGGGCAGCCCTTGCCCTGCCTGCTGCACACCCATCAGCCTTCAGGCACCAGGTTGGCAGCTCAGCACTTTCAAATGATGGCTTCTGGCCATGACTTCTGAGAACACTAGGGGCCAACAGCCTTATTTCCTGACACATGAAAAGACAAGAGTGTTCCCAGGACCTCTCTGTTTCCACAAGGAAACTATCACCTGTCTAGCTTGGAAAGTGATAGCTTCTTGTATCAGAAAAGAGGAGGAAGCCTCTGTGGAAAAAGAAACTGCATTTGAAATTCAGTAAGACATTTCTCAAGAAACAGGATTCTCCTTTTTTAGGAAAAGTCTGTGGTAACTTAGCATTTTAGTTTATTTTCTGGATTCTTTCATTTTCCCTTACCCCCCATTCAAGCCTGACCAGATTTCTTGTCAGTAATGGCAGCAGCTGGCGACTCTTGTTCGTCGGTGCTGGGTGATTTACTTCCCTCATGGATGCAGTCTCCTCAGAGTTAATCTGCAAGCAGATGTACCCAGGAGCACAGGGGAGGGGGTGAACTGGCTCCTTGAGGCTCACCAAAGGTGGGACAGGAGTCGGGGAGGTACGCATGGAAACCTGTGAGCTTTGCACTTCCTGAGAAGAACATGTAACTAAGCAGGTAGGTGCAATTGGCTTTTAACACTTCCACAGTTAATTGCTCTTTTTCTGCTTTCTTTCTTCTGGCCTTGTGCTCCCAATGTGTAATCTAATCGTTCCTTTTTTCTTTTTAAATGGCTGGCACCTCAAAGACTACTTTGTGCATGTTGATTAGACTTAGAATTTGGGGGTTTTTGTTCATCTGAATCAAGGAATATGAAAGAAAAATATTTTCTCTCTCTGCTTTTTATGTTTTTGTTGAACTGTTCTTCCCCTAGGCCTCTCAGTAACACTGGATGTGCGAGACAATACACTGGCAGTGAAAAACAAGCTGAACCAGTTGTAGTTTTAAATCCTGTTTCCACAAATGAATCCCAAACCAAAGACCAGGTTGCTGAAAAAGATCCAACTCAACACACGGACAAGGAAGGCGAAATTACACCAGAATACAAAGATGACAGCATTGAGAAAATAAGAGACACAGACAGCTCCAACTGCTGACCCGAAAACCGGAAGGCGACGCGTCTAGAAGTCCTTTTCAATAAGCACATGATTAGTCCTGGTGTACCGGCAAGGGCCGTAGGCACTCTCTTCTTGTCACTGTATTCAGAATCCAATTCTTTTCTGATTTCACTTTTGTAAGTAGTGCACCTATAAATATAAGTCAGCCGTTTAGCAAAATACACACTGTAGGTTTTTTTTTTTTATTTATAGGGATAAGATTTTCTTCAAATCGCTGTATTCGATGTGACTTCTTTCAGAAGATTACAAAGTCCAGATGTTGATAATCTTTTAGGGTAACATGCATACCACTGAGCAAATGTAAGGCCGAACAATGGCAGCACTTGTGGACGATTGGATTAACAGAACTGACCCGCCTGAGGTGATCCCAAGAGCCCCAAAACAAACTTCTGTAGTGGGGCTGATCTGAGTAGCATGGAAATTGTTAGGCACTGTGGCACATGAATTACTTTCTAGGATATACCGAGATGAGCTTACAACTCCAGAGCTGGCATCGCATCAGTCATCCCATAGTCAGAGTTAATTACACATATCAGTAACTTCAGGTTGAGAAAGACACGTGACTGGTTGTGTCCAGAGCCTCCCAAGGGCTTTGGTAGGAAGGTTCTTGTGGCCTGACTGCAGAATGGAGGTGAAAGTCCAAACCTAGAATTTAATAGAGTATTTATCTTGGTAAACCATGTGCTCTGTGCTACGAGTTCATTGTGTTTTCTCACATACCAACGTGACACAAGTGCCATCGTTCCTCATGGTTTTTAGGTACAGTGAAGATAAGCAGCAGGCACAGATCCCTTTCCTCACCGCTGTTCTACATTACGCAAGTCTGTTGTTGCTTTTTTTATTTTAAAGAAATTAAGTGGTAGTTAGTCTCTAAAAATATGTTTCAGTCTACCACAGTGAATAAATAGAAGTGTAATCAGGGATTTAAGAAAAAACTTACGCAGCTTTTCAAAGTTGATTGTTTCAAAATTGGTGTTTATTTAAAATAAGTGGTAATGTACTTGAATGCATTTTTTTTCTTATGACAATGATTCCGTAATGGTAATTTTACTATTAAGGAAAGTGAAAGGTTTAGTTTTGTTAGCGTGGCTCAGCATGTAGCTGTCAGGTGTTTCTCACCTAAGGGCAAAAGAAAATGATAGTAATAATTGCAGTAGTTGTAATTTATTTTTGCACGTGTGCTAACCATAGGCTTGAAGAAGTGGGTGGGCAGGTAAATGGACTTCCTAATTTGGAGATGATTAGCTTTCTGTAGGTTCATTATGCTTGATTGTTTCCATGTTCTTCCAGTGATGATTTTACAGTTACGTACTTATCATTTTACAGGTGGGGAATTAAAATGTAATGTTTTTCAACTGTAATTTTCCTTAACTGAGTAATACTGCTCTATGATATACTAACTACAGACTGCATTAATCTCCTTAAGTGACTTCTGTTTTGCTGTGATTTGAACTCCTCACCATGCTTATTAAAAAGCACCAACAGTTTCCCATTAAAGGTCAGTTGTGGTTATTGACATTTTTGTTTCATTTCCCCAACTTGACATTCTTTAATAATGTATGAGTTTATAACTTCAGTAATTTTTAATAACCCACAAAATGATTTATTTTGAGGAATTTTATTCCATGTTTCTTCATGCTCTCCTCTTTCCTGTGTCTGTCATTCGTCTGCTGGCATGAGTCATACACACATTTAGGAATGTAAAGATACGTACACTTTTCCATATTTCATTACACACATCAACAGAAAATTGCAGTCATAAAAACACCCACATTTCCTAGGTAAGAAGTTAGCCATTTAGTGAGATGTGTTAGCTGGACCAAGCAACAATCAGGAACTGGTACTTTGAAAGTGTTCTTGTCTTTTCTAAGCTGCTTCCTTTCCTTCACCGTGATCACAAAGCATTTAAAATTAATCTGATATAAAGGTCTTGCTCACCTTTTCCTGCCTATGGTTTTTGCCTTTCCACATTAGTTTGGAGGAGGTTTTGCCCCTGTAGGAGTGCCACTGTCAACAAGCAATTAATCCGGGATGGGTCCATGGGAAGGTATGAAAGACTGGTGTTGTCTTAAAGATACATTCTCAGCTATTTGCACAAAAAAATTGTAGACACCTGACTGAAACTGTTTTAAAGTTGGAAGGGACTGCCATCCTTATATTACTGTTTTCTGTAAAAAATTATTTTTTCTTTCTTCTGTCTTGGAAATAAGAATTACATCTCACCTGCAAAGTTTTGCATCTCACCTGCAACAGTTTTGTACCTCATGTTCAAACGTTTTTACTGCCAGAATGAGGCAAAGGGATAGATGTACTTTGTGCTCTTGCTAGTAAAGAAAAAGAACTTAATAAAAATTCTAGCACCCTTTCGCATCTGAGCCAGTCCAAACCCCTCATCCATAGGAGATGAAGAGTCCTGTGGAATTTTAACTGGCAGGGGCCAGGCAGGGCTATAACCACCTAGCCTTGTTTGGCCTGAGTGAAAGGGATGGATGTTCTGTCTCTGGCTACTCACTAGTAATTCCACCTTTCTTACCTTCTTTATTAACTGTAAAATGTTTGTTGGAAATGGAGTAATACTGGTAAAAAGTACTAATATCTTTCCAGGCCATTTTTAAGTTGTATATCAGGCAAATGATAGTCCATATCACAGAATCTTACAACAAGGTTTGGATGATTTTTTAGATGCCCACTTAGTTCAGTCCCTCTCATTGTGGAACAGCTTGAGTTTTATCTTAGTTGTGGGGAGTGGACAGCTGCCCGTCATCGTCACTGACCTGACAAGGATCATCAAGCAGTCTGCAAGGCCTCGGCTCGTTTGAAGTTCCTTCTGGGCACTAACGTTTCCCAGTCCCACAGTCATTTTTTTAATATGGAATATGACTAGTTTCTTTCATCTCTTTTGCAGATATCATACATATAATACATATTACATTACATATGTGTTATATGTATATATTAAATAACATATATATATATATAGAAAATACAAATAGAAACTGTGTTTATCACTTAAAGGAATTAAAATGCTGGCTATCATTGGTGACCCCATTCTGCAAGTGACATAAAGGTGAATAGGCTGTGCTCTGTGTTGAACTTAAGTGCTGATCTGGTTGGGGTAATAAATCATCTCTTTGGTTAATTTTACTTAGTTATTTAGTTATTAACCTAGTTTTTATTTTTGCTCTGTTTTTGTTCATTTAATAATAGTCTGTAACACAGTTCTGGACATATATAGCATCACCCATACTCTGTGTGCGTGTATGTGTGTGTGTGTGGACATGTGCAAAGTCTTGTGTGAACACCCAGTCATGTTCCTTCCACCTTTAAAATGGATTTTCCTTCCAGTTTCTCATTCCCCATTGTTTGTTGCTAAGCATCAGGAGAGGTGGTACCAACTATAAACGATGACACCGTTTTCCCAACCTAGAGTGATACCAGTTCTCCTGCCCTGTGCTCTGAGAATCTGCCACTACACCAATTTTAAACCATCGCTTTGAGAATAAGGCCTTGGCTCTACCATAAGGCCATTAAGTTCCCTTACTAATAACTCTTCAAATGGAGACATCCTCAGTGTGCTTAGTAAAAACTATAGAGTATATCAGAAATCCAGACTTAGGGGTGAGGGGGCCAACTCCCCCACAGGTCATTACATGGCAATTTATATAATTTGGGAGAAAACCAAATGGAAACTGTTTTACCAAATAGAATCTAAATTATATAAAGCAGTTGGCCATTATTATATCCATAGGTATGTGTTCAAATAGCTTTCTTTCTGGTAAACTCATTCTATAATCCTAACACTGGCTTAGAAAAGAGGCAGTTCAGTCAACCTATATGTTTCATTGTTTAAATCACCTATGAAATGCTGTAGTATAAATAATTGGGCATTTAATTACCTTAAGAATATTTATTTGTTCACTGATGTGTTTATTTATATTCAGTTCCTAAAAGAATCTAAGAATATCCACAAGGATATAAATAAAAAATAAAATTTAGAGGAAGGAATCAGGGAAAAGGGAATTAAGGGTAGGAAAATAAGAGGAAGCTGTTTGGCTATTAAAAATCCATGAAGCTCTCATACTTCTGCATGAGGTTGGTTACAAAACTATGCCTGCTTTCTAGCCTGGAAGTAAGATAAACACAGAAGATAAACACTTACTCCTGGCACAGAGAGCTCCTAGTATAAAAGATTTTTGTTATCAGAGATGTACTAATTTGTAAAATATGAGGTGTTTGGACTGAGTGTGGAATTGGCAACAAAAGTACTGGAATCTTCTGAGTTATGACCCCTGCAATGGGCAGGGGAGCTGGCATATAAACAAAAGCCCCTTGGAAATGTGATGGCTGTAAGACAAAGTTTGTGGGTATAATTTCAGGCAAAAACACTATACATTAATTTTACCAACCAATGAAATTAAAAGAATAAAAAGAGTATACAAATTAATGACATTTTAGAGCAAAACCCATATGAAGGCATTTTAGATCTACCAGTCCAATATGAATGGTGTGGCCTGAACTGAGGCGTGTGCAGCCCTGTCTGGAAGATGCTCATGTTTTCACTGATTGCTCCACAGCTTCTGTGGGGAAGATGGGCTCCAGGGGTGCTGGCAGCTCACCAGCCATGGCACCTGCCCCTTCAAGGGCCTTGGCCTTTTCGGCTTCCTCATCCATGTAAAAAAATGTGTGTTCTTCATTGACACCTATTATAAAAACAACAATAAAGTTTACTGTCTAATTCAGTAGTGCCAATTTTGATATTATTTGTCACATTACTTAAAGGAGATCAGTTTCAGAATTGTCCAGAGTTGTCACATCACCATTAAAAAGGATTCTAGAACCATTTAAAACTGGGCCTGCCTTTGGTTAAACATTAACTGTGTAATACTTCTGTTCAGTTTGCATTGTACCCTTATGCAACATTCTGGAACATTTCATGTGCAGTGGACTTGGGGCACAGGCTCAGCAGAAGAGGGTAAGAGGAAGAAGATGAACTAGAGGAAAGAAAGGGCAGTGCTCTGCAGGAATACAAACCATGGCCAACTAACTGTTCCTAGGTAAACATTTGCAGACAAATTATTACAGTCAGGTCCATGCAGGCAGTGGCAGTGGTGTAATGGCTGAGCTTTTGCCAGGATTTCCTTCTCAGTCTCTCAGTGGAGAGATTAGGTTTTCCATTGTTTGGTCCCCTTAATGTATATTGACCACTGCCAGTGTCAGAAATTCTCATTAATCTGTTAATCCATTTCAGAATCCAATCCAGGGAGGGGCTGGGCCTCCAGGCACTAGAACCCCTTTTGATGCCCTGAAGCAACTGTTTGCCTTTTGGTGAAGTCTGGCTGGAAATAGGTAGGTCATTTCTGGATCCTAAGGTTTCCACAAGTCAAGATGACTTAGAAAAGTAATCAAGAGATATGTAGGAACAATATAAATTTATCTGTCTGATAAAATAAGCCTTTATGTTATACACTAAACAAATTCCCTTTTGACTGCCCTTCTGTAACTCAGAAATAGTCTCCCAATTTTATCTTCATTTCCTATGAATCTTAGGGTGTGTTTAAGATCATTATATATGTTAAACATGACAAACTTATAATTACAATTTCTATTAGTCTCAGTTTTTTTAAATTAAGGTATCATTTATATACAATCTTACGAAGGCTTCACATGAACAACATTGTGGTTTCAGCATTCATTCATATTATCAAGTCCCCCCTCCACACACACCCCATTGCAGTCACTCTATCAATGTAGTAAGATGCTATAGAGTCATCACTTGTCTTCTCTGTGCTATACTGCCTTCCCTGTGACCTACCTATATTGTGAGTGCTAATTATAATACCCCTTTATCCCCTTCTCCCTCCCTCCCCTGATCCTTCCCAAATCCTTCCCTTTGTTAATCCCTAGTCACTTCTTGGAGTCTGTGTGTCTGCTGCTGTGTTGTTCCTTCAGTTTTGCTTTGTTTTTATACTCTACAAAGGAGTGAAATCATTTGGTTCTTGTCTTTTTCCACCTGGCTTATTTCACTAAGCATAATACCTTCTAGCTCCATCCATGTTGTTGCAAATGGTAGGATTTGTGTTCTTTTTATGGCTGAATAATATTCCATTGTGTATATGTACCACATCTTCTTTATCCATTCATCTACTGATGGACACTTAGGTTGCTTCCATATCTTGACTATTGTAGATAGTGCTGCAGTAAACATCGGGGTGCATATGTCTTTTTGAATCTGAGAACTTGTATTCTTTGGGTAAATTCCTAGGAGTGGAGTTTCTGGGTCAAATGGTATTTCTATTTTTCGTTTTCTGAGGAACCTCCATATTGCTTTCCACAATAGTTGAACTAGCTTGCATTCCCACCAGCAGTGTAGGAGGGTTCCCCTTTCTCCACATCCTTGCCAGCATTTGTTGTTTCTTGTCTTTTGGATGTTGGCCATCCTAACTGGTGTGAGGTGATATCTCATTGTAGTTTTTATTTGCATTTCCTTGATGACTAGCAATGTGGAGTATCTTTTCATGTGCCTATTGGCCAAACATATTTCTTCTTTGGAGAAGTGTCTGTTCAGATCCTCTGCCCATTTTTTAATTGGGTTATTTGTTTTTTGGGTGTCGAGGTATGTGAGTTCTTCATATATTTTGGATGTTAACCCCTTATTGGATATGTCATTTACGAATATATTCTCCCATACTGTACGATGCCTTTTTGTTCTGCTGATGGCATCCTTTGTTGTACAGAAGCTTTTTAGTTTGATATGGTCCCACTTGTTCATTTTTGCTTTTGTTTCCCTTGTCCGAGGAGATGTGTTCAGGAAAAAGTTGCTCATGTTTATATTCAAGAGATTTTTGCCTATGTTTTCTTCTATGGATTTTATGGTTTCATGACTTACATTCAGGTCTTTGATCCATTTTCTCCTTTTTTTTTAAATGATTATATTGAGTCACAAAGTAGGCCTGCTTCCTTGCTTTCATTCTAAAAATTGGCATGCTCCACCATACATTCTATAATATATCTGTCTGAATAGATTCATTTATAGCATCCACGAAAATTTTCTGTTTTGGCTGTACGAAACACTTTCAATATATCAATTGGTTTATACTATCCTAAACTACAAAATAGTTCTAGAATTACAAAGACAATAACTATTAGTGTCTTTAAATGTCATATGCTGTGTACCCACTTTTGGCCATTACAGTAACATAATGAGTAAAAATGCATATTTGGGGTGTTGTTTCTCCAGTTAGCCAGGGCACAAGGTGCTTCTCCCACCCAAACTGACAAAGGTTTCATTTCATAAGTGATTGGTTCATTTCTCTTGAGACCATAGCGTTTTCCAGTTATATTAAAATTAACATGCTGCCTACTTGAGTAAAAGGAGTTGTTTCTGAAAGCCATTAGGAAAACGTGCTTTTAACTTCCCTGGAGTGTGCAGAAAACCTTAAATATAATTCAGACCATAACAAAAGGTAAGGTTGGAGATTCCAATCAATTAATTCTATTAAACAGCATCACACAGTCTTTTCATCAAGAAGAGGAGGGAGAGTTTTAAGCATTCAGGTAAATGTAATGCACTAAGAAGACAATACACATTGTGGCAAATGCCATCCTAGTTTTTGTCAGCACTTATTTACGGTCTTAGGAGTCCCCTGCCCTCCTGCCGAGGGACTTCCAAAGACAGCCATGTGCATGTCCCCCTTGCAGTCTTTGTTCTCTTATTCGTGGCTCAGTGGCAACAAAAGGAGAAGGCAGCACGTACCCAGTGTTCCACTCTGGATGAGTTCTTCCTCTACAGTAAAAAGGCGGTTGTACTTAGTCACGTGCTCGCCGCGAGAAAGACCTCCCAACTTGATAAACTGGACACCGAGTCCAACGGCCTAAGGAGGGAAAACAACTTATTTTAAATGGGGACGTCATATTTTGCTAAACTACAAACAGTTCTTTAGGGAGAAAGGACACACTCACTGTATGCTCTCTTGGATTTTCTTTTATAAGTCAGGTTTCTGATTTTTATGTAAGTAAAGTTGCCTGCTTACAAGCTGAGTGCCAGGAGGTAGAGAGAGTGCGGCTATGCATCAGACACTTTACTAGGCATGGAGGCACTCTGGTTTTCCCTAAGGACATCCTGGGCTTCCTCACATCACGTTACAGTCCGTTGGGATACCAGATGTCATTTAACGTGTGCTCATCATTTTCCCAGGACTTCAATTTTTCTTCTTTTTAAAAGTTCAAAGATTAGCTCTTTGCAAAAGGTAGTTGTCTGGGAGGAAGCAAGTCTATTTCATAAAAGGTTACATGACTTTCTCTGCCAAAGACAGCATGTCTCTGAAATACCAATTCGTGATAAAACAGTGTTTTGGCAATTCTGCTGTTGACCAGCTCTCGGCACTTACCAGATCGACAAGGCTGTCATCTGACGACTCTCCCTCTGTGCTTCCAAAGACAGCCATGTGCTTGTTACCTGGAAGCAGAGGAATGCTTTTCAGTTTTAGATGGTACAGAAGCAATTATATATACGAGCTTCTGGGATCAAAATTTAAAATTTGCTAGAGATTTAAAACCTTCCCCGTGAAGTCAATCACTTGACCACCTGAGAATTCTAACCCAAACACTGATATTTTTATTACCCTGGTTTTATCTGTTTATCCCTTTACAGCAGCTTGGATGCCAAACACTAAATGAATGGCATGCTTCATCAAAGTTAAGATACCATAAATTGTACGATCTGTTGTTAAAAGGGGATGTACTATGAAAGGGGGAAAATGCTCAAATTAGATTGACACATTTTAAGACCCCAACTGTAAGACATGATTCAGTTTCATCCATGTTACATGAAGAAAAATGTGCAGCTTTGAGTCAAAAAATAAAGTAAGGGCAAGGGCATCATATGGGGAAGTTGATATCCTTAATAGTAGATTTCAAGGTTCATCATGTAGAAGGTTATCCAAAGAAACCTATCATTCTGAATGTTTACTTATTAGAAGAACAGTGTTGATAAAACCTTTGAAATTTGCTCAAGTCTAAAAAGAAAGTATGCCAAAGTTCTTCCTGTAGTTAACAGTTGTGTTTTAGAGGCAGGAGTTATAGCAGCACTCTGAAGGGAATGAGAGGACAGCTGGGTGGCAGGCCCAGGAGGGAAGGCCAGGGCTGGGGCCTGCCATCTACTGCCTGCAGGCCCAGGGACTTCAGGCATACCGTTCTGCCCTCCGGTACCAGTCCGGCCCTTGTTTGTCAGTCAGACCCGAGTCCTTCTCCAGACCTCAGACTAGTCTTCCGCCTACCTCCTGTGACCTACTATTGATGATTAGGTTTCAGGCACTGTGCATAAGTGAACAAGACTCCCATGTACTCTTGGGAGTTTACAGTCCGTTGGGATACCAGATATTAAGTAATTGTACAAGTAATTGTGGCCAGTACTACAAAGAGAAAGTATAGGATGCTATGAGAAAGGTTCAGAGCAACCAGATAGGAATGGGGGGAAGTCAGGGAAGGTATATATGTCTGAAGAGGTTTCGTTTAAGGTAAAAAGATCTAAAGGATCAGGAGTAGTTAGCCAAGTAAATGGTGCAGGGCAAAACATTCTAGGCTGAAGGAACAGCATGTTCAATGACCTCAAAGTGGTAAAGGGTTTAACCTTTTGAGGAATTAATAAAAAGCCAGTGTGAGCAAGTGGGATCACTGTGGTGGCATGTGAAGCAGACGGGGCAGTGGCCTTAGCCACCCTTTTGTGGCAGCACTTACTAGAGAGGATGACCTCCTGCATGGGGGCTGATGGTTGGAATTTTCTTCTACCAAGATTTATTCCATGCTTTTTATCAACTTATATACAGCTTATATATTTTATATACAAAAATATATATGTATATATATATTTTTGACTCCTTGTATAACCAAGTTAAGTTCATTAGGATTCTTCAGATCTATATGTTTACTCACTGTCAATAAGATCGGTTATTTCCACCAAGTCAGATATGGTAGTTTGATTTGTGTGTTTTATGATCAGCCCACTGGACCTGGGGGTGCTGATGTTACCATCTTCTAGAAGCTTAGAAATGCTCCTGGATGCAGTGCCTGCAATTATATAACACCTGGAACCGAGGGCATTGTAGATGCTGTCCCACTGTTCAGAGTCCTGGGTAAATATTTAAGAAGTGATCATTACAATATATTTAACATAATCACAAAACAACAGGAATCATATAGCACATAAAGTTATACACCCTTCTGAGATAAACCAAACAGTTTTCTTTTGCATCTTCAGCCGAGTGATACCTGTACCACAGCTACACAAATTAACAAGCTTCATGGGATAGGAACTTAAAAGTGATTAAATTTGAGCTTAAAAACCTAGTGAATTTAACTCCCATTAAATGCTATTCTCCACATTGGTTCTGAAGTCCTTCAAAGCCGGGCTATTCTCACCTATTGTATTCTCTAGATTGCTGCTAAAGACTGGCTGGTTAGATGATTTTACTATTATTTCTGGTAAACAGACAACTAAAAGAAATAAGCCTGTAAGGGCTTTGGGCCCTCATTCTTAACACCTTTACTTTTTATTGGTGAGACCCCCATATGAAATGAAATACTTATTATTTAAAAAATGAATATATGTCTTCCCAGACATGGTACTAGATTCCAGCCTATCCCATTAGACCCTATGTGTGCAACTTATCACATTAAAAACAAATGAAGTCAGAGCCCAGGACAAGCTCCAGAGGACAGGGCTGCAAGACGCAAGGGCTGAGCTCAGTCAGAGTCTCGCGTGGGTATTCGGTGCTGCCCAGGAAGGACGGGCCTGGGAGGCCCCTGGATGCCAAGCGCCCAGCATTCTTCTTGTCGCCCAGTGTACATAACTGTCTTATCTCAAAGAGCTTATCTGTGCAGCATTCCTAATGGTGCTCAAATTCAAGTTAAGAATTTCAGTTTTAGGGTTTAAGTGGGTTAGGAAGAGAGATGGTCTTCATGTAAGCAGCCCTTATCAGATGCATTAGTTTGAATAGATCAGATCCCCTCGGGATCTCACACCTTTTGAGAGTATGGCTTTGTTACTTTTATGTATGTGTGGTAACTGGATTTAGGCTAAACTCATTTGGCCTAGTTAAAGTCCTACGTCCATGAGCACTGGAAGCTGACAGACGCTTGGCCTGTGGAGCACCGGCCAGCACAGCAGACTCGGCGTCCGTCTGTCAGGCCATGTGTAAATGCACGAGCACTTCAGTGCTGGTTTTGTTCTGTAGACAGGCATATGCCTAAGTAACTGTGCTTCTGCTGTTCGTTTGCTTACTCAGTGCCTTTTCTCATAAATGCTGAAATAACACCGCTTAGCCCCAGCCCAATTGACATCATATTTTGAATGACAGATCCAAAACAATGAGATTTTATTCTGTATTTTATTATAAAATACAAGGTGAACCTGTTACCTCCTTCCTGAAAGGATCGATTAAGGCGATAATTGAGGGGAACTTGCTGACCAGGTCCACATACAGGTCAACCATCTCCGCTGCGTGTTTGTAGGTTCCTGTCATCACTTCATACTTGCCTTTACTCTGGTAAGTGTGAGGAAGACATTAAAATAAGGATGAATGATGAATTTCTTAGATGTTAAAGATGTGATCCAAATTCATTTTCTTTCATTTTATATAAAAGACTTTGAACAGATCCTTTTCTGGCCACATTCACATGAGAAAGGTATGCATTTTACTTTAAATATCTGTTAAATATTAAACTGGGGAAAGCCATTCCTCTTGATGCCCCATGGAGCTCTTCCCGCTGACTTCAAATGAAGCTTTCTGCACAAAAAAACGAGTATAGGATAGGAGGTAAATAATTTATTGCTTAGGTTTATGAGCTGGTGCCAGATACTTGGCTACCTGGGCAGATGGGCAATAACACAAATTCATAAAACAAACAGAATAGCAATGCAAATCTGCCCACTCACTACAACTCACCATTTTTCAACTCACAGTAAACAAATAACTTATTTCCTCTACTGTGAATCCTCCAAAATTGCAAAACAGGGCTAGGTGTTGCAATACTAACAACAAATATGAAATATAAAGTGACTCATGAGCAGGTATTTGTCAGGTAGCGTGCAAGTTCTAGTAGTCACAATATTGTCTTGAAAGTAGAATTCTAGGGCAACCCCAGTCATTCCAAGTCTGCAATGCCTCCAAGTCATCAAGGATAGAAGTAAACAGGCTAAAGGAACTAGTATAGTCTCTGCAAAACACGGCACCCTTACTTCCAAGTCTGTGTTCACAGATGGCACCTGGGACTTAAGGTGTTGGGAGGTCGAATGGGACAGAATGGCTGTTAAGTTCACTGATGCCCTCCTGCTGCTAATAGAATGGATTCCAGTGGAATTAAGCAGGTTCCTAAGAAATCTGCAATTGAAAGGATTTTATACTTTCTTCTCATTAAAATAGCACCAAGAACCTTTAGTTTCTATAGTACAAAGCTTAAAAACCTGTCTTGTCAGTAAGGAAATGCTAATGACTTTGAACTAACATTGAACTGATACCAAGCTAATACATTTCACTGAATATAAGCAATAAATACCTGTTCTAGTTAGCACTAGCAGTCAGTATATTCATAGTTCTTGCTATACGTTGCTCATGAAAACATGCAATTATTTTTCTTAATGGTATGCCTAGGAACCAGTCATTATGAGAAGACTAGGAAATTACATTAAACATTCCTTTATGTGCTTGAGTTTCTTTAGAAAACTAAAAGAACTTTTAAGTCAGCTGAAACGTGGAGTTCTTATGTACTGTTCAAATTTCCCTTTGAAGTTAAAAGAGTCACAAATTAAAGTGGAATCTTAATCTGGTCAGGTCCCCTGAATTTGACATTAATTACCAAGTCACCATAAATGCATATCAATATTCTGGGCATTGTACAAAACTTAGACTGGGCATTTGTATGTGTATAAGAGAGGTAACTGCTAATAACTTTTCTAACATACCAGTTTCCCAAGTTTAAAGGTGTACTGCTGGTTACCCTAAGGAAGTGAGGACTGCAACATTTTTTAATGAACCTGTTTTCCATTTTCTTTCTTTTTAAAATAACTCCCTCCAGGGGTGGGTGGCTCCCAGGTGAGGTTTCATCACTAAAGCTCTGTCCTAACCCAGGGTGTGGATGACACTGTGTTGGGCTTAACTGGATAAAAACATATTCTCCATAAACTTCAATAACTTGGAAATATTTTGATATTTAAAAAGCAAGTCAGAGCGAAACACCTTGCGTCTTGAAGGGCTTATCAAGTCATAGTTACAACTGACTCTCTCTTCATGCTTGACAGATTCAGCATCTACCAACTGAATGAATGTACCTAGCAGAACATACTAGTTTGTGAAATTATTTTTCTGTCATTCTCATGATTGCAATGTAAACAACCCATTTAGTTATTTTTATTACAGAATTTTGGTGTAATTACTATAATGTTATCTGTTAATTTTTTAAATTATATGGTTATGTTATTTCTGGTCACTAGCTAACTTGGCTTCCCCAACTCCATGTATATTTGGACCATTCAGAACAACAGTAATTTAGAAAAACAGGATCTGTTTGGAAAATATAAGTTGTTCTTTTAAGTTCTAACTTAAAAATAATAGGACCTCAACAAAAAGTATTCTGGAGTGGAAACTTACATAGTCCATCAGCTCATGTGCAGCACAGTTGATGGCCAGATGCAGCTTTGTTCCCATTTCTAGCCCCAGGTTTGCACAGATTCCTTGTATTAGGAGCAGTGGCTGCTCTATGGTGTCATAATTAATGGTTAAACACCCAAGATGGGACATCTTGCCAGTGACCTGCTGCTGCAAGATCAAAAGAAAAATGATGCATATAAATATAGCACATCGAGGCTCTTGGAGCTTCCTGGTTATAAATGGGACACGGTTCATTATCAGAAGCCTCTCTCCAAACATGAGTCCTCTGATTCTCAGTTAATTCCACTGCTAGGTCCCACTCATCTCTGCACGACCTTAGGGCATACAATTGCCCTGCAGTATCTGGGAGTAATTTTCTTACTCTCAAGTTTTCAAGTTTGACCTGGGAACACACTTTTCTCTCTTTAGTGTGCCTATGTTACCGCTTTATCAGCTCTGCCATCGGACATGGGCTAATCTGAGCCATGGCCGCCAGGTTGGTGACTCTCCAGGCTGTCCCTATAAATGTCTGTCCTGCCTGTCCCCTCTATCTGCCCTCTTCCTCCTCTCCTGCTTTTTCCTAGGTTCCATTTTCCTTTAGAAGAATGTAATTGTTAAAAGTTAAGAAAATGGAACCTTCAGGAAGGGTTTTATTTTTAAAGGGATTGAAGGCTTCAGTTAAAAGGATGCAGCACTGAGGCTGGATTTTAGCGGAAGGAGATTGGGGGACCCAAATGACCCCAGGGAAAGGCAGCCATATGCTACTATTGCAAGGTTGGCCTTCATGTGCCCTCATCATAAATTGCCACTGTGCAATTATAACTTAGAGCAACATCAGTAATTCTGGGAGCCTCAGGGGTATGTGTGCCTGGATACCAAACTCAGGAGCAAATGTGAGCCTAGGTATAAATAACCCAATTTTACTGGTGGTAGCACTAGTTAATTATAAGATCCATCCGTCATTTTTAATGTCAATGAGAGGAGCTTTTATTTGGCAAAGGAGTAGTTGGAGAAATTTCTGTGTATCAGTTGAGTTTTGTTATAGTCTTCTACACTGTAAAGGTATCACTTACTTGGTGCTTATTAAATGCCAGGTACTATTCTAAATTCTTCAAATAAAGTGAGTACATTTACCCTCACATTGGCTCTAGGAAGCATGTACCTTTATTATCCCCATTTTACAGAAAGTTAAGCAACTTGGAACAGATTGTAATCCAGGCAGTTTAGCTTCAGAGTCCATGCCTCTAACTCTAGTATGGCTGTCTTTCCACAGTCTACCATCTAACATGTTTCTAACAGGAAAGAAAAAGGAGTAGTAGTAAAGCTGATCTTGGGAAGGGCCCATCTTGGTCTGAGTTTCTCAGGACAGTAAGCCACCTGCAAGCACAAGGAGAGAGCACCTGTCCGCCATCCCCTTATAGAGTGTTGGGGCCACTGCAGCATATATGGCCGTCAGGGAGTTTACTTTCTGCTAAGCTGTTTGCACATTGCTCTTCTCTCTCAGTTTTGAGGAGGAACTTAATTGTTTATCTTTGCCAAGCAGTCTCTTCCTTTACTAGCCTCTCTTGCTGATGTGATGACTTCAACAGACTCTAAAGTCTCTGACATCACAGGAAGGCTAATGATTGCACGTTTCTTAGAACAGGTATTGCTTGGTGAGCAACCTCATTCATTATATCCAGGGTTCTCATTGTTTGTTCTAAATACATGGTTGAAAGGCTAGTCATGTAACAGAGCATCCGAGCGCCCGCAGACCAAAGTGACGGACCAAGCTTCTCTGGTCTCCGAGGCTCTTGTGCCAGCCCAGCCAGCTTGCACAAGAGCTGTTTGTCTGACTACCAGCAAAGTCTGGGCCCCAGCAATGGTTCATTTGAAATGGCACTTCAGTGCCTTCTGGAGGCCAGACAAAAGGAATGGCTATCTTTTTGTGCCCTTTCTTCCTCTCTTTGGTAGTAGTAAAATTAAAATCTAAAACATCCTATATGCTCAGCTAGTCATCGGAGAGATTCACTTTCTCCATTACTTCTCCTGTAGGGTTTTAAATATAATCCAATTCCTCATAAGTGCTTCTCTAGACCCTCTGGGATTTCAGTTGGACAGACAGCTGCTGGCAGGGACAGACAACCTGTTGCCAGAGAGGTGTGGGCAGAATGATATTCCAGCTCTGTGGCTGCCTGGTTTAGTGTTTGCTTCTGAAGTAGCATCAGGGAGTAATTTCCATTTGTGTTAGCCCAGGTCCTGGAGCAAAATGATCACGTGAGAAGAGAGAGGGCAGGGAATATATAAATGGATGAGCCACACAGAGGTAAGGCAAACACACACACATACTTACTTGACTTATTTTGCCTCCATTATGCCCTTTCTTTGTCTCTGCTTTGGGAGGAGAGGGCTATGGGACAGAAGATAAGACATGTCACTTGGGCATTTCAGGTATGTCTGTGGCAGCAAGTGGAGCCCCCGGCTCTCAGGGCT
Organism: Manis pentadactyla; assembly: GCF_030020395.1. NCBI lineage: Eukaryota > Metazoa > Chordata > Mammalia > Pholidota > Manidae > Manis > Manis pentadactyla. The sequence continues at coordinate 127,339,377 of NC_080026.1, read as the reverse complement.
GCCGACTGCTCTGGGGCCCAGCCAGTCATGCTGTGAAGCATGCACACACATGTAGGGACCATGACAGCCACTCTCTACTTTTATAAACCCCTAACAATTTCTCAGAGTCAGGCACATGTTCCCTTTAGTTCATCCTTACATCCTGCCTCCAATCATACATAGAAAGAGTATGCCTATCTACATATTCATGCATTTCTACTCATAAATATAAAGCATTAGTCATACAAAGTCCCTTCCTTGTCCTTAAGGAGTAACAGCACTATGGGATTTGCTTTTATAGGCCAAACATATTGTTTTGAGTATGTCAAGGTACAAACACTTTCTCCTTCAGGGTGGATTGGACTTCTGGAAACAGCCAAAGGTCATTAAATCTGATGAATCTGGTATGTGCAATGTTATTTGAGATTAAAAGCAAAGATAATTTCCAAAGAGTACTGGTAATTACCGATCCGCACAGTTTGGGAGTATTGATGGCGTAGTGTAGCAAGGACTTAGCCTTTTAATGGGTGCCTTTTCATGCCCAGCATTTCCTGGCTCTGTAAGCTGGGGCATATTTGTCAAGAATCAGCATGGTTCAACTCAAGTATATGCAAATATAATTATCTTGCTTCTTTTCACTATGGAGTCCACCGAACTTTCTATCCCCTGGTAAAAATCACATAGTCAGGAAGCAAATGGATGTGTGAGGCAGGAGAGAGACAGTGGTGAACAAGACAATCCCGGCCTCTACTCAGGGAGAAGATGGGGAAGATTCGGGGCAATGCGGGTTACAACCAGGGAAGATGGGGTGTGGGCTGCAGTGCAGAAACAGGGGGCATCATTGTGTAAGGGTGGGGGACTCTGCGGAAGCTGACTCTCGGGGGCTCTGTAGGAGTGCCAGACCCTCTGGGGAAGAAGGGCCTGTGTGGCCTAGAGCCAGGGAGGTGGCCTTCCTGAAGAAGCCTCGGAGCAGAAAAACCAGTGCCTTGACACGGGGTTTTCCAGCCTTGGCACCACTGGCACCTCAGGCTGGATGACCCTTGGCCGTGGGGGGCTGCCTTGCGCAGCGGAGGGCACTCAGCTGCATCTCTGGCCTCTCCTAACTAGCTACCACGACAACACCTCCCTCCAAGCTGCGACAGCCCTAGGTGTCTCTGGGCACCATCAAGTGTCCCTTGGGCAAAGTCACTCTGTTGAGGACCATACCTTACAAGAATAGTCTTCTAAGATACACTTTAGTACATCAAAATTTCAAAAGAAAAAACTCCCTATGATTCCATAAAATACAGTTAAGAGGCCTGCCACATGATAGAGAAAACACCTATACAGAAAGGATCAAAACCTTTATTATGAAAAGAACTTTAATAGCTATTGGTAAAAGATGAACACCTCCATAAAAGGGCAAAGAAATAAAGTAATTTGCAGAGTGATTTGTGCGGAATTTTTATATTACTTTAAATACAAACAGGCTGTGTGTGTGTGCGTGTGTGTGTCTGGAAGGCCATACACTAAATTTTTAATGGTGGTTACTTCTAGAGAAGGGACTGGGACTGAGGGTGGTAACTGGTGGGGGATAGAGAGTAGGTGGTAGGGGGGTGACTAGCTCTACCAGCATTTTCACAAGAATGTTCATGAGCTACTTGTACAATCAAAAAAATCAACAAAATATTTAAAAGTCAGGATGATTGCAGAAAGCTCAAATATCCTTAATTTCGTAATACTCTAAACTGGATTTCCTCCACCTGCTCTGACAGCCCCACTATGCATTACGCAACTGCTGTGCCAGCTCCTGCTCTGAGCACTGCATAGATTCAACTCACTCCCTCCTCCCGATCTCCCCGTAAGATGGATATTCATCATACCCATTTTGTAGATGAGAAACCTGAGACAGAGAGGGTATGTAATTGGCCCAAGGTCACACAGCTGGTAAAGGGCAATTTGTCCAAGCCTGAGTCTCTGCAGGTTGGTCACCCATAAAAGCACCACGGAAAGTAGCTCCAGGCTGGTGCTTAAAGCAGTTCTGATCAACCGTAGGGCTTGGCCTCTGCCACCCATCTGCAACACGTCAGGGGAACCCCCTGTCTGCAGTCACCAGCTCTTGCTGGCAAGACAGCACTGGAGCCCAAGCCCCTTCCTGTCTCACGGCTATTGGCTATTGTGCTCGGCCCCCATCCTACTGGGGAAGGGCTAGTGCTCCCTGATCAATGTAGTTAAAAAGCCTCATGCTAAATGAATGTGGGATCCTAGGTTGAATCCTCCAACAGCAAAAGGACATTAATGGAAGAGCCAGTGAAATTTGAATAAAGTCTGGAATTTAGTTATTAGTAACCATTTTGGTTTCTTAGTTTTGACAAATGTACCTTGCAATGTCTCAGGTTAACAAAGGGGGAAACTGGGTGAAGGGTATCTGGGAACTCTCTGTACTCTCTAACTTTTCTGTAAATGCAATATTATTCCAAAATAAAGGGTATATGTATGTATGTGTATATGTTCGTGCTTTTTTTTTTTTATGCCCCAGAGATGAGAACTGGGTCTCTTTCCTGGCCTCAGCCCTGCCGTATCACTGTTCCCTGCCTCAGTGGAATGTGACGAAACAAGCAGTGACTCACACAGCTCTCTGACTTCCCCTGGCCAGGGGTGCTTGCTTGCCCAACACCAGGGTTCTAAGCAGATGCAGTTCTAATGTGCCTTAACCGTTACACCATATTGTCTCTCACATCCTAGGGGTTGAATCCTTTTTTTCTTTAAAAATCCTAAGAGCCAGCTGCTGCAGAGATCAAAATGAGACTGTTAAGCACCATTAGAAACTGGATCTGTACCCAATGAGGGAATACAGAAGCTTGGCTCACACAGGCAACCCAAAGCAAATGAATACGTTTTCCATTTCGGTAGCAACAATATTGAGTTAATTCCAGAAAGAACTGTAATTTGGATACTAGAAGGTAGATAAGCATCAGCAATTAGATACCATAGATTCTCTGTACATACCATTTCCATTGTTTTGGTAATATGTTTCTGAATTTGCTGAACCATTGCCACACCCTGTAAGTAGAATAACCATGATCTTTCACAACTGCAATCTAGAAATTTTAATATAAAAATTTATACCCACACATGCTATTTCTAACTCAGAATATTTGTAGGGTGCCTGATAAGCATCCTGGCTAGTGGATTCAGAATAATATGGCCTACAAAGTCTGAAGATTAAAGGTCATTTTCAGCCCTCAATTTTTATTTGCTTGAATGTGAATGAGAGGCAATTGCTCAGTATCCTCTCTTCACTGTTCAGAACTGACTCGTTCAGTTGTTGGATCAACTTCATTCTCTTTCATGGTCTCTTGACCAACATTCTTGCAATACATGTCACAGGTCACCAAGGGATTCTGCATGATACTGTTTGAATTATATAAACCCACTGTCACTTAAGAAGTAGAAGAGTGTCTTTGGAGAGGGTGGGATCTGCACACAAAGAATGGCATCTGGGACCCAAACAGCACAACAGATATTAACAACAGAAAAGATCCTGGTGCCAGGCTCTGAACATGATCTGACAGATGGTGAGCCAGATATAAATCCTTAGTCTTCCACAATTGATAAATTATGAGGTAATGATTATTCTCCTTAAAAACAAATTCTTCATCATAAATAAATCATCTTGAGATTTAAAAATAAGTGATTTTCACTAGCTAAATAAAACATCGTTCACTGTATTATTAGAGGCGATGGAATTTCTTGTACTTGTTCTGAAAAGGTCCACTATCGAATGTGAACATTCAGTTCTCCCTAATGCCAAATTGGTAGAAATTTTCATGAAGATTTAAAGAGGCACATTAACTCATTCAGGCCACTGAAGAAGGATGAGTTTACTTTACTCAGTAGTAAAGATGCAATTTAGCATTCCTTCATTCCCTATTCCAAAAACATGCTCTTTTGTGGCAGGCAGTCTGCTAGGCCCTGGAGTACTTACTAATCAAAATGGGGTGCCAGGAAAGTGCCAGCTTCCTCTTGTTGCTCTAAAGTGCACAGACTAGTAAATAAAGATATCTCAGCTCCCTCAAAGAACAACCTTCCAGTGTGTTCAAGGCCTGCAGTCACTCTCCCACCGTGTCTCTGGGAGTTACCAGCACGAGTCAGAGCTTTAATAAGACAGAAACCTAAGGTGGCCTAAATGTGTTCCCTTTGGTGTGAGGTTTTGCTTACTTCCCTGATTTCCTAAAATATTTTTTCTCATTTTGTATTTAATACCTTCTCCCTTCGTGTCATAAGCCTTGGGGACCTACACTGAAAACTCATCATTGATGGAGTGTAGTTTTTTAGAAAAAGTCATTTGAGATCATGTAAGGTACTTGTTTAGCTGTTAATCCAGGATGGGGTATACAAATCACTTCTTTCATTAAATTCAGCTTCCCAGGCAATGACTTCCCACAGCTGACCAGAGAGACCATCAGCAGAGGTATAGTAAGCGTGGCTGGCGGTTCCTGAAGTAGAGCAGAGGCAAGGGGAGCAGAAACGGTTGGTTTGTGCTGAGGCACGCATAGCCCCTTGGAATGCAGTGTGATAGATACCGACCTGCTGGTGCTTTAGTGATGCAATCCTTAAGTACAGAGGCTTATTGCCCAGCATGGCACTGGCTTTGGCCACAGCCAGGGACACAGCCCCTATGGCCATGCTGCCGGAGAGAACAGGCTCGACAGGTTCTGGAGGCCTAACAGGTTTCTCTGTAAGAGTATCCTTCCTCCCTGGAGGGAAAAATATTGATAAGAGATTCCCTTCTATTTAGTATGACTATAATAAAACTATTTTTAATGCTTTACCTATAGGGGTGAAATCCCAGCATAAAGAAAGGTGGAAAACTGAGGCTGAGGAGGACATAGTCTCCACTTCAACCCCTAAGAAGTTTGTTTGATTTCACCTTCTACTCCCTGTTGTTCAAAAAAAATCCTTAGCCGTGGATTTGGTCTAATGAATTTTAGGATATTTAACATAAACTGCAACACTTCTAGGGGGCAGATATTGTTATCCCATGTTGGCATATAAGTAAAGTAGGGCTTAGAGAGGTTAAAAGACTTGCCCACTATCTAACAGGAAGTGCATAAAGAAGGGATTTGGATAGTCTTTGAATTCCAAATCCTTTGTTTTTTTATATTCCACCATAGCTCTTGCATATGCAATGTGATGCTGAACATTCTTCCTGCCACACGTCTAACTAGTTATCTTTCTCCCACCCCAAGCTGATGACTTTTTCTATGAGAAATGCCTCCCAGATCCAACCATCCACCAGAATTCTTGCCCATATTTACTCTCAATGTTCTCAGCCACCCAGGCTGATGCGGTTCCACAGAGCCCGTCATAAGATCCAGCATCCTTTCTGTCCTCTCCTTTCCTACCGCTACTGACCTGGGTCAGGTAGGTAAGATAAGTGAGACAAGGTATGTAAGCACCCAGCACAAATACATGCTTAGCAAACTCCTTTCCCCTCCTACTTCTTCCCTTCTCTTGAGTTTCTGGTTCTGTCAGTCAAGAGCAACTGCCAAGTGAACAAATAGTGGTGGTAGCCTCTACTTATACATCAGTCGTGGCCGTCCCCACCCTCCCAAGAGATTGGTTTCACATGATTCTTTTGCCTTGCGCAACTCCACTCCCCTCTCTGAACAACAGCATCTGGATCTAGGAAATCAGAAACCTTGTCTCCATGGTCTCTGTTCCCTTCCTGTTTCTGGTACTTTCTTATTCACGGGAACCGCCACTTAGTGGATGTTTGCTTTGTGCCTAGCACTGTGCCAGGACTGGCAGTGCTAAATGAGGCATGTGTCATGCCCTTCCATAGCATGTTCTACTGGACAGTCACACAAACACTAGCAGCAGCTGGAGAATTAACATGCTGCAGGGGCCAAGAGTAGCAACACATTGGAAGGCATGGGGCAGAGGGCTGCACTGATTTTCTTTGCTTTAAAATTGCAAAGTTTTCCAATGAAAATTTTTATTAATATGTGACACGGGACTGAGAAAATGTTAGTTATCTGTATCAAAGGATATCATTAATCTTTAAACATACAGTCGCTTTTTGATGAGTTACTGGAACTTCTGAGGGGCAGTTGAAGGTCCTCCACGTGACCTTTCCTCTCCCCATCCCCAGCATTGCCATGTTCAGTACACTTTAAGTAAGTGTTCACCTCTGCCTAATAAATTTTATCTTAACAAATAAAAACGAGGGTAGGATTAGCTAAAACCCTGCCTGCCCAATGTGGTAGCTTCAAGTGAGGAAGTGGAGTGGAGAATGGATGTTACCCAACCTAGGTCTTTAGCAAAGAGACTCTAACTTCAGGCTTTCTTCATCACATATTTATTATTAAAGGTTCTGCAAGATAAGCCACTGACCTTGCTTTAGTCCCTTTTTCTTGGCTGGCGGAGGAGGAGGTGGTGGTGGCATTAGAGATGACAGTGTAGGCACTGTTGAGTCTTCCACACTCTTTTCCAACTCTTTTTTCTCCTTATCTTCTTGTACTTTATTTTCAAAGAATGTCCTTAATGGCAAGAAAACATGACTTTGCAACGAGACACTTAAAATATCACTCGTAATTTGGGCCATGTTTTAGTGCTGACCCCAATATGTTTCAATAATTAACTCTACTTTTTAGCTACTTCAAAACAAATCAGCTTCAATTTCCAAGGCCAAAAAATAATGATGCTGTTATAAAACTGTGTTTAAGAGCTGAAACTAATTTTGGCATGAAATAAATGTTTAAAGTTTTCACATGCTCATTTTTTAAGTTATTTGAAGTAAGTAACTTAAAGTAAAAACTTTTAAAGTAAAATTTGAAGATATAGTTTGATTAAGGGCTATTTTCTTTTTGAATAAATGACCATCAGAAGAAAATGAGTCAAAGATAGACAGTGAAAATATACAGCACTATGTGCAGGACCTCTTTGTTTCTTTTTGGGGTATGGTAGGGGGCTAAAATGGATAGTCAAAAAAAAACTTTTAGAAAACCCCTTTTAGGTACATCTACATAAAATTGCAGCTTCCTAGAATAAAGAGGCTAAAAGCTTCCACAGATACAAACAAGCCAAAAAAGACCAATGTTAATGGGAAGCAGATTTGCATTTGACTTTTTAATAATCCAGAAGCTGCTGGGCCAATGCCTAAAGTACTGAGAGGAATTTGTTTGAAACAACAATTCTATACCCAGCTAAACTGTCAACCATGATAGCAAAGAGTGACATTTCTACACAAATAAGAACTCAAAACTTTACATCCCATATACCCTTTCTCATCCTTACTTTTAAAGGATGTAATCCAGCAAGTCAAGAAATAGGAAGATATGAGAGCCAAGAACTGGGAGAACAATGAAGGGATGGCCTATGGCATCTCTGTAGCAGGCCTTAAGGGGACCAGTCCAGATGGGAGGTTTAGGGAGGGAAAATTCCAGGAAAAAAAGGAATGTAATGGGATCGAAGGTATGAAAAAAAATTATGTTGGGGAAAGAAACTATGTTGGGGAAAAAAATAAAGGATATGATCATAGCAGATAAGGGGGAAAAAGGGATCAATGGAATAGCATTCAGAAACTCCAAGAAAACCAAAAACCATTCAAAAATCTTTTTTTCCAAAGGCTATGACCCAACGCCAAAGCAAATTAAGAGTGATGCTATGCACAACTAAGGAAGTGGTGAAGCTTAGAGAAAGAGAATCCAGGTGACCTTCATCTGGCCAAGATGTGGCACTGGGCCTGTGCAAAAGGAAAAGCAATGCTAACCCATATGTGGCTGGGCATTGAGCGATACTTACATGACCCTACTAAACACTTCCTTGATACTCACATTCCAAAGTCAGCCTATGGGCAAAGCTTTGAGGCTTGTTTGTGGCTGGAGGACAGACTATAAGCCTCATGAACCGTGACTGTGTAAGAGGGTATGAGATGCTCAAAGGAGGTATATGAGGAGTTGGGGAGAGGGAAAGGGCATCAACTTCACCTTTCCCTGAGAAACTTACTGAACACTAGGAAAGCTCTATGCATGAAGAGCCCTTTAGGCCTTGTGCAGTCTGACCTGGTAAAGTTTTAGTAACTGGGTTTTCGGCAGAAAAACAACATTTTATGCTAAATTTTGCTGCTTTAGCCTATGCTTAATTGACATCCCATCTGTACCCTGTAGATATGACAGTTCCATTTTATTGGGTGAAATTAAAGAAAAGTATGACATATTTATGCCAGACACTTACATTTCAAAGTGCAAGATTTACCTGAGCACCTGATCTACCTCAGCCTGGCTGGAGGGGGCTGCGCCCTGAAGCTCCTTGGTGATGGTTTCATTGACCCACTGCACAGCGGTGTTCACGGCATCCAACCTTTCTACTACTTCTGCTTCAGCTATCTCAGGCGGGGCATTCTCATGGACTTCGAAGTGAGTTGAGATCACCACAGAACATACGTTCTGAAAGTAACACAAATGTGTTCGGCATTTCCCTTACCACTTGCAGAAAATAAGAAACTAAATGTATCCAGCTTTTTATTTATCACCAGTTTCAAAGGGAAAATGAGAATATGTCATTTTCTTTGAGATATTTTTAAGCTGCTGAAACACTGTGGAACCCAACTTAAAGGGAAATTTTAGAGTATTACCTTTGTTAAAATACTCTTATACAAAGCTTACATTGAACTTAATTTTTATCACTACCTCTCTAGTAAATAGCTAAAAGGATACTCAGATTTAATCACAATTATTTTGCTCCCAGAAACTATTGCAACATTACTTGTAACGAAAAATACGTAGCAGTTTAAATTAATTATTAAAATTATGAAAACAAAGCTTTTCTTTAAAAAGGTCAGGTCTAGATACCTATAAGTCTATAAATCTATATGTAGAGATTAAAGATGGCAGCCTGAGAGGAGAGACAGAGGCTTCCTCCTAAAACTGGATACAAATAGAAAATTTAATTGGCACAACTAATCCTGAGAGAGCAACAGGAAAGAGGACAGCGTCAGACTGCACACACCTGGAGAAAAGAGCAGACCTCACCGAATGGGTGGGTAACGTACCAGATCTGTGGCTCCGCGGGACCCGAGCCCTTCCCCCACCCCAGCTCACCAGTGGGAGGAAGACAAACAGAGCAGGGAGGGAGTGGAAGGCCTGGGACTGCTGAATACCTAGCTCCGGAGATCTGCTCTGGAAGCACAAACCTACATTTCATGGTGCTTCGCGTGACTACTGGGCTAGAAAGGTAATACAGGCAGAGTTTCTGGGGAGACGGATTCTGGCTGCTTGTGGAAAGCAGGGATCCATATCCGGCTGCTCTGGGACAAAAACTTATACCTGTGTGCTCGGCCCACTGGCTCAGGCAGTGGAGACAGGCACAGCAGCCGGGAGGCGGGCAACAGCTCTTTCCTACCCCACAGGCACCAGTACCGCTCCCCTGCGACCCCCCGACATTGCTTCAGGGGCTGAGCAGCTCCAGAATAGCTTCTGGACACTAGAGGGCGCCAGATACAAACATGAAACGCCAAAGGAACCTTGTCCAGAGTAAAATTGTTAATACAACTCCCGAGAAAGATTTAAATGATATGGACCTCATTACTTCCTGAGAGGGAGTTCAAAATAAAAATCATCAACATTCTAATGGAGGTACAGAAAGACATCCAAGAACTCAGGAATGAATTCAGGTCAGAGATCCAATCGTTGAAGAGCACGATGGAGGGTATTAAAAGCAGGTTGGATACGGTGGAGGAGACAATAAATGAAATAGAAACTAGAGAAGAGGAATACAAAGAAGCTGAAGCACAGAGAGAGAAAAGGATCTCTAAAAATGAAAGAATATTGAGAGAACTGTGTGACCAATCCAAGCAGAACAATATTCGCATTATAGGGATACCAGAAGAAGAAGAGAGAGAAAGGGATAGAAAGTAACTTTGAGGAGGTAGTTGCTGAAAACTTCCCCAATCTGGGAAAGGAGATAGTCTCTCAGGCCATGGAGATCCACAGATCTCCCAACACAAGGGACCCAAGGAAGACAAAACCAAGACACATAGTAATTAAAATGGGAAAGATCAAGGATAAGGACAGACTGTTAAATCTATATGTAAATATGTGAATCTATAAAGCTAACTGTAGATTTATGGAACTCATCACATTCATGAGAGTTTTAAAACTATTTTTACCCAATTTCCTTTCTCCATGTTGGATCACCTTCATGTTAGTGTGTCATGTCTGTACCAATATTACTCTTAAACATAATAGATGCATCATGGTGGACTGCATGAGTCATGCTCTGTGTACATAACTAGTGAAGAACACATGTAAGCTGCATCATACCTTGGGAAAATTTTGAATGGTGCAGAATATTTCCACTTGAAGGGTTGGAAGCCCCAGTCCATCCAGTACGCTTTTCCCCACTACTTTGCATATGGTGGGAGGCTTTGCAAGTTTAGAAAAGCAGTTTGCCTGCAACATACACAAAAGAATGCCACAAAAATGACAATGCCACATCTAATTTATCTTTCAGAGGTCATTCACATCTGCTCCGGTTTCTTCTAACCCTCTCAAGGTATGCCCTCCTCATGTTGGGCTCAGTCTGGCAGCTGTGTGGGAACTTCCCTGCCCTCAGGAACTGAGATTAGAAGTTAGCCTGATGCTGAGTCTCTGGTGCATGGGGCAATTTGTTATCTTTTGAGCTTTCAACAGAAACTAGCACATGTTTCTGAATTTAAAGGCCCTGTGTAACTCCTTAGCAGGCCCTAACCTGTCAAAGATGTGGAAATCAATTGGCCTCTAGAAAACTCTGATGCATTCAAACTTAAAGAACCTTAAGTGGGCCAGTTTTTATTCCCCCCAGCAAGGCATCTGATATTTTTATGGTGAAGACTTATGCAGAGACTGAATTTCACTCACCATCAGTTCATGCACAGAATTACATGTTCAAAGAGGATTGTTGGAACCTGAGTGAGAGTAGTTTCATTGGTGTGGAAAAGCAAAAGCCTTTTGGAAGTAATCCAAAAAAGGGAAGGGAGAAAGAGAATGAAGCTGAGATAGAAAGCCCAGTGAAGGAAGTGGAGTGAAAAGATACAAGTTGGTGTCTCTATACAGATGAGCGGGAGCTAGGGGAGAAGGAGAAGGGAAGTGAAGGCGCACCCACCTTCATCACCAGGTAATACAGGGCTTTTACAGTTTCACTTAGCAGACCAGGCCTCCGACCTTTCAGTTCAAAATCCAGTGATCTCAGTCTATATGGCAGGTCATCTAGCACCCATCAGCAGCGTGGCAGTGAAGAGGTGGTGCCCCAGCAGAACGAAAGCAAGAGCAGTTTTCAAGCCACCCATGCATTTTAAGGGTAATGGTTTGTATGTTACACAGTGCTTAAATGAACTTAAAATCAGGAGAGGAAAAATATTACCTAACTTATTCTTTGAGTTCAATGCAGTCAGTTATGAGCATCTACAAAGCACCAGTTACTGTGTTAGGAGGGGAAGAGAGCTAACATTTTTTAAGAGCCTAATATGGACTTCGTGACTATATCTTATTTATCACCGTATCACATACCACAGTGCCTGGCATATTAAGGATTCAATAAATTAAATCTTACATAAACCAGTAAGTGTCAGACACATCCCTGGGTCTCTGTGCATACATTATGTCACTAAATTCTCAAAACAACTCATTAACGTGAGCAGTCATCTCCATTCCACAGATATGCAAACTGAGTTCCAGAGAAATAAACTGTCTGAGGTAATATAAGCAATGTTTTAATTATTCACTGCTTTATAACGGACCACCCCAAAATTTAGTGGTTTAAGTCATTTACTTGGTTGTGGTTTTGCAGTCTGGGCTGGGCTCAAATGTGCCATTCTTTGGCTGGTCTTGCCTGATGTGTCCTACGCAGTTAGTCATCTGGAGGCTTGACAGGGTTCAAAAGATGGTTCACTCCTATGTCCAGCGTCTCAGCCAGGATGGTAGGAGCATCTAGGGGCTGTTGGGCATCTTTCTCACGGGATATCCTGGAGGTCTCCCATCTGCCAGGGCCTCTCTCTCTACCTGATCTCTCACTCCAGCAGGGCAATAGGACTTGCTTGCAGCCCGATGACTAGCTTCCAAGAGGGAGTGTTCCAGGAGCGCAAGGTCAGTACGCCGGCACTTACCAAGCCTCTTTGCATCATGCTTGCCAAGGCACTATTGATCAAGTCACACAGCCAAGTCCTGAGGGGATGTGGGATGGACTTAACACCAGACCATTCACTCTGGCGGTGGGTTTCACTGGGGACCATCAGTATCACAGTCTACTACCACTACCACGTGGCAGGGCTGAGAATGAAATTCGGATCTGCCTGATTCCCAAGCCCAAGGTCTTCCAATTGTAAGTTGTACGATGAAGGAATAGATAGTATTGCTGTTGCCCACAGGCATCTTCCTCAACCCTGAATTCCTCTAATAGGAAAGAGAAGCATAGAAGCTGAATACAGGATGTGTAGTAGTTCAACAGGTGGGAAAAATACAAGGGGGAGAGAAAACAAGAGCAGAAGTCGAAGGCTGATACTTCAGGGAGAGAGAATAGGATAAGGGAAGGGGAGGGAGTGGGAAACGTCAGGGTTTTGGGAACAAGAAGTGGGCCTGTGCAGAGGAGCAGAAGCCCGTTAGCTGAGGCACCGGCAGGTAGCATGCAAGAGGGAGCCACAGGAGGTTTCTAACCAAGAGGATGGTGGGGAGATCTAGGAAGAGCAGCATTGCTCGGCTGGCATTAGGTGGGATGGACTCAATAGGGGGAGGAACTAAGTGAGAATAAGGATGGCCAAAACTAGGGCAGCAACAAAATGAAAAGGTTACCTTTTCACCAGTGCAATTTCTGAACATCTTTCAAAGTCAAAGCCAAAATTTTTCCAGACCCTATGGCCTGCAGGGGTCTTCCCCATCCCTAACTTCCTTGAACAGGCATACAGAGACCTGTCCCTCAGTCTAGCACACAATCATATAGCACCTTATGTGTTATTCCAGTTAGTGTATGGATCAGTGGCTTCCATCCCTAACCAAGGTGTAGCCCCCAGAGAGCTGTACAACTCGAAGGCCTTGCTGCCTCACAGACTGGGAAGAACATTACACTTGGGAACCGGAGTCCAACTTTCTAGCCTGAGATTTTGAACTAAGTAGCAGTGAGACAAGGGATTGGTGTCTTTATAAAATGAGGAAGTCAGACTAGTCAGTTTTCAAGAATTCCTCTAGAAAGAGATTGTGGAAAGAGGATGGGATCAGTCTCATTCACTCATTCATCCCACAAATTGTTCTTGAGGGTCACTGTGTACCATACCCTCTGCTGGGTTGTAGGGACACAGACATAGTTTGTTTCTGTCATCCACTGTGTCCTTTGAAAAAATCATTTAAATTTACTAGGCCCCAGTTTATTTGTAAAACAGGAATCATATTTGCTACCTCACAGGGGTTCTAAAGATTAAGAGAAATAACATACAAAGCACATAGCACAGGGAGCCCACTAAACACTTCCCTGAACGCCCCTCGCCCCATACCTTTAATGTATAGGCCATGACTGAGAAATATAAGCATTCATAGAACATCCTCTATATCAACCACCTCAACAAGCTGTGGTTTGGGACCCTGTAAACTCAGTGAGCTTCTGCACAGCACTTACTCTGCTTGGTGGTGTCACATTGTCCTACCATAGTGCAAACTCCTGCCAGTCCCAGCAAACTGCCTTCTTGAGGTTGATTAGTACTTATGAATCTGGAAGGGAGAAAATGCTTGCCTTTGTTTCAACTGCTCACTGTTTACGGCTAAGGTATGTGTCAGATCTCGTGCTGAGCACAGGGACTAGGAAGGTGGTAGGCAAAGGACCCTGCTCTCCATGGGAACTCACAGCTGCCTCGGGAGGTTTTCAATACATGCAGGAAATGCAATAGGAACAACACTGAAGGGCAATTAGTTCAGGGTGAAGTAGACAAGACTTTGGTGTGAATCAGAAGTGTAGGTAGGAGCTGGTCCGGTGGGGACCAGCATCCAGGCAGAGAAGGGCTCCCATGCCTAGGAGCAAAGGCTTGAAATCGGAGAGACACTTGGTAGCAATGGGAGCGGGCAGGGTATGAGGCCCCGGGGTAGCTGAGGCCATGCTGTAGCAATGCCAAGGCGTTCATCCCGTGGCAGAAATGAGGCGGCTGGCTGTTGGTAAGCTGAGCTACGCGGTATTTAAGGTCTGCGTTTAAAAAGACACCTGGCAGCTGGGGTAGTAAGGAAGCCTGCCAGGGGCCCTGAGCTGTCGCCTTAGCTACAAATACTCCCAGTGCCCGCGTTCCTCCAGCTCCTTCCGGTCCAACACAGTATCTCTCAAGATTCCTTCGCCCGGGTTGACACTTTTCCTTTCTACAGTCGCTACTCCGGGCGACCACTGCTCCCGACCCCCCGTGGCGGCACCGCGCGTGCGCGGTTCTGCAGCGCAGGCGCAGGGCTTTGCCGCAGCGCGGGGCGGGAGGAGCGGGGTTAGAGGGAGGAGGGTCCTTGTCCCAGGTCCCTACCAGGTGCCCGTAGACGTCGGCAGGCTGGAGGTAGAAGGTGGAGTTGAGCAGTTCTTCCAGCCTGCGCGGGACGTCGTTCTCCCGGTAGTACTCCATCGCCTGCTGCTTCAGCTTCTGCAGGTCTCTAGTGGGCCCACTGCTGCAGCCACCGCCTTCTTCCCCCATGGTAGGAGATTTAAGGCTACAGCAGGGGTTAGCCGGGGGCCCGCGAGCGTCCTTCACGTCGCTAGGCAACGCAACGAGATCCCGACCCCAGATCTCGCGCGGCTTTCTGCTCGGAGTTCTTCGCGGCCTCAGGTGCGCGTGGCTCCTCCGCCCTTCTCCCTTTTCCGTGCAGGCTGGCGCCCCGGGTTTGGGCTCCGCAACTCCCGACACCAATCCTCTCCCGGCGTCGTTTTTCACCACTTTCCCCGGCGGGTTTCCTCATGGGGTGATGGTTACCGCTCTCCGGAAGCGATTTTTGCAGCAGCGTGAGAGCGTAGCGCCGGCCTCCTGCCAAGGACTGGAGCCTCAGGTGGCGCCTCTGATTCCTTCCCCTGGGCCCTGGGACCGGGGGCCATCGGCCTTCCCCGCCCACCCCCTCGTTCCTCGCTGTGGGCGAGCTCCTCTGGGTGGCAAGGGCGGCCGGTGCCGGTTCATTACTCTGGGGAGGGGTGTAAACACTCAGGATGTCCTCGCTGGACTGTGGAGGTCCCAGGGCTTCATTAATTCGGCCGATATTTCATTACCTACCCTGAGCCGAGCAGAGCAGTGTGCTGGCTGGGCGCGTTGTGATGTCCAGGAGAGAAATGACTAAGTGCTCTCCCCTGGGAGATTAGTGGGGTGAAATCAATGCAAGGAAAAAGTGTGGGGTGAAAAAATTGGGGGTGACCCTTAAGGGCTGGTTACGGTTTGGGTAGGCCTAGGATTGGCGGGTGATACAGACAAGACTTGAGGGGAAGTGGAAATGGAATATTTACATCAGGTCATATTCTCTTTCTAGAACCTTCAGAGGCTGCCTGCGTGCATCCTGCTCTTTTAAATCCAAACTGCCTGCTTGTCTCCATTACACCTACCAGGTGTCATATGCAATTATAGAACTTAATGTGCGCCCTCTGCTCTAGATAATTCTGCTAGAGGAGTGGGCCCAGATGGACAGGGTGTTCTTGGTCTACTCTTGGCTGTTTGTGCTCCTGACTTAAGCAGATCACTTCAAAACATCTGGGCTGCACTTTCCTCATCCAGAAAACAGTCTTACCTACTCTACCTGCTTCACAAGTCACTTAGGAAAGTGAGTGAGAAAACACATTGAAACAGGATAGTTATTATCAATAGATGCACTGTAGATGTATAAAAATATGTGATTCTATAAATACTGTTACAGAAATCCAGACATGCACTTCCTTCCGAATTCCCTGTGTGTTCTCCCAATCTCTAAGGGAAGGTTTCACTTGCTGGAGTGTGGTAGATCATCGTGGGCCTGCCTTATCCTCCTTGCTAGGTTTCTCTCCATGGTAGGAGCTGAGTCTAGTCATTTTCACATCCACTGAGAGCCTGGGGCTCTGCAGGGACAGGGCATGTGCTCTGCTGAATAGGTGTTGCATGAACCTTCACACAAAATAAGCTGGTGCTATTGCTACTGATGTTTAAATTGCACCTGTGGGCTTTTCCTCATATCCCTCTGGATGGAAGGCACCCCTTTCTCTGGTACACCCATCCTTCAATGCTGAGTGAGTCCCACATCTAAGAAGCCATGCTCCACACCAGCTTTCCTCACTCAAACTTCCTTTTTTTTTCTGAACTCCTTCCCCATTTGCAGCATGGGCCACAAAGTTCAGCCCTCAGGGATGTCTTGACTCATTTGACATTTTAATGGAAGATTGAAAGTTCCCTGGGCTGGGACCACCATGTCTTGGAGTCTCCCTCATATAACCCACTGGCCTCTAGTCTCCGTGACGACAGGGACTTGTCTTATTCTGGTCTGTTTTGTTCACCATTGCATCGCCAGCATCAGCACATTACCTGACAGAATAGCAGTTGCTCGATAAATATTCGTTGAAGGAATGAATGGATTTTACACATAATAAATGCTTAATAAATGCCTCAGTCAAATGTTTTGGAGTTGAGTGAATAAAGAGTTTACCAGGCTGGCTGGGGCAAAGGGTGTGTTTTCAGGAATAATGAGAAAGGTAGAAAAATAGTTCAGATGAAATGATGAAGGTACTGTAATACTATTCTGCAAGAGCAGGAAGCAGCCCCATTTCTGCATATGGGATAAGCAAGATGGAAATGATCTTTTAAGAAGTTAATTGCAGCAGTGGAGCAGCTTCCTAGGTGTTTTTTTATACAGAAAGCTGGAGAAACAGGCAGAAAATAATACAGGTGTAAGGGTCTAAATGTAATAGCAATAGAAGAGATGGGTGAGAGAACAGAAAGGAAGGAAGGATGGAACTCATTTTGAGTGATTGTGTGTGGGCTTGGGGAACCAAAAACGACTCCATGGAGGCTGACTTGTAGAATGCCATCACAGCTGATGGAAATGGGAGAGTGATTTGGCTTTCATGGGGGAACAGGATGTGTTTGGTTTTAGACGTGGCACTTGAGGAGCACTGGTATCCCAGAGAAAAAGGACTGAAGGTAGAGGTTATCAGCATCTGCATAGAAGTTAAAGTCGAAATAAGAATAGATGAATCTTCTGGAGGGAAAAGGGAAAAAAATTCCTCTTAAGGAACTAAATATTGGAGAAGGACTATACTTAAGACATACCAGGAGGGTAAGGAGCTATAATAGAAGCAAACATAATAGGCTTAGAGAAAAAGGGAAAAATAGAAATCACAGAGTCTAGGGCAGAGAGTTTTGGGAATGTGTCAAATATGCATGTGTGTGTGTGTGTGTGTGTATGTATAGAACAAAGTCTGAAAGGATATACATGAGCATGTTAATTGTGTCATCCTGTGATGGGATCACTGGGAATATTTGTTCTTTTCATATATTGGTAGTATCTGATTGTTCTCAAATGTATGCTTGTATAACTTTGAAAAAATACATTAGAAATATTTGAGGGAAGGATGTTATGGGAGAATTGAAGGCTGAAAAAAGATTATTAGAAGCTCAGTTGTTCTCTTAAAGAGTCGTTCCATCTTCTCAAATAAAAACAATGCTACATATAGGCTAAATAAATAAAACTACCATTTCTGTTTTCTTCTGTTATTCACTCAATCAGAAAATATTTATGAAATGCCTAGACACTGTTCCAGGCACTGGGGAAGAAGCAAAGAATAAAATAGATAACATTTCTTCTCTTCATGGCACTTAAGTTCTAATGGCACAACTTTCAAAATGAAAGCATTTTGAAAAGTTGGTATGCTAAGGGTTTATTAACAGCCTATTAAGGTTGAATAGATCCAGAGTAAATAAAATGATCATGAATATTCCAATTTTGTTGTCTTCTAGTAGGTATTAGAGTATTGGGGTATATCCATTTCTTATTGAGACTGAATGTCCAAGGGCACTTATAGAGCAGCAGGACTGGAAAGGGACTGAGTGGTGCTAACCCTGAAGGTATAAACTGGGGAGTTGAGGAGGGGAGAGAAAGTCAGACAATGAAAGGGAAAGGAAAATCTCAGGAGTTCTAGAAAATTCTGGAACATATCCCAGGAAAGAAGGCAGGACTATACTCTCCTTTAGAGAGGGCACAGCTCTGACTATTGACTTCTCATGGATGGGGTACCCTTAGTGAAAGGGGTATATGGTGTGGACAAGGGCCATTTAGGAATTAGGAAACTTAGATGGGTGTCCCAGCTGTTGCAAGATATTCTAGGACCTCATCAATAAAATGAGTGGTTGGACTAGATCAGTGTTTCCTAACCTTTTTGAGTATAAAGATTACTTTTTCACAACAAAAAATTGAAACTCCTCCCCACCCCACAGCTCCCCACTGCACCCCACCATGTAACAGTGGTTATACATAGTGACTGAATTCAGTTGGTGTGTCTAGAAGCATTTGTATTTCATTCACAGAAACTGTACATATGACAAAAAGTACATTTACAGGCAAGCCATTCCTCAGTGTCAGGGGTGTATTTGGTGAACTTTGGGAATTGTGAGCCCCTTCCCACAGTCCACAGGTTTCTCAGGGACTTTGAGAACCACTGAACTGGGTCTCCCCTTAGATCTCTTCTGCTTTGTAGCTCTGTTTCAAGATAAAATATTAGGACATACTAGTTTATTCTTATCTGCTAGTTTGTAGAGGAAATCAGTCATTTTCAGTCTGCATTTCAAAAAAAAATTCTAAGCTATGTCGATTTCCTAAATGAATGAGGATACAGAAAATGTGTTTGTTCATTATTCCTTAAAACTTTCCAACATCTTTATTAAATTGGAACTTGTTTGCCACAACTTTAAATGTTCAGGAGTGATTATTTAGGTGTTATTTTGGAATTGCTACCAAGTGCTTGTTAATTCTTTATTTCCAGCATTTGCCATCTGCGTTGAATATCATTTTTCATAGGGAACAAATGAACATGATTGCAGGTGCTTTTTACCATAGAATCATAGAAACTGGAGACAGAATAGATGGAAATGTTTCCTTTTCCTCATCTAGAGAATGGGAGTATTGTTACCTTTCTTCACCCAGCTGTCATGAACAAGAAATAAGTGATTACCAGGCTAATTGTAAGATAAATAGCTGTAGATTAAATGCTAAGTAATAAAAGTAGGAATGATTTGACTAATAAAAAATGTTTTTGTAATTTGCTTTTTTCATTATTAATGCCTCCTGGCAGTCATTATTACCATGGTAGTAGTGACAACAACAAAAACCACAGCAGCAACTACCATTGATGGAAGTGCTTTTATGTGTCTGGGGCTTTCCTTTTATCATCCCACTGAATCTGCAGAACAACCACAAAATGTAGGTGATTCTCCCAAAGTTACAGTTAACAAATGGTGGAGATGGAATGTGAGCCCAGGTCCCCCTGATACCAATGTCCATGCGTTTCCTACTGTGCTCCGCTGCCTCTCAAATTCTTTGGTCTCATGTCAGCCCTTGGTGGACTTTTGCCCGTTCTCTCTGGAGAAGCCAGTTGAGCTGCGCACATTGAAGGCTTGGTGAAAGGAGCCTGGGTAAATGCTAGTAATCTGTTGATAACTGGGTCTCAGTCTGGGCTGCACATTGCAATCACCTGGGGAGCCTACTGGATTCTACTAGAATCTAAGCACCATTAGAACTTAAGCACACAAAGAAAAGGGTTATCTATTTTATTTACTGCTACAGTATTGATAAATACTGATGCCTGGGCCCTACCCCACACTATTAAATCAAAATCTCCAGGGCTGGGTCCTATGCCTAGAGTTTTTTTTTTTTAATATGTGATATTAGTGTGCAGCGAGGGTTGAGAACCACTGTTCTACAAGATTTCTTCATGGATCACACCAGAAAGAGAATGGATAAGGTTTCACTTGAATGATTTGATAATGGATGCAGCCACAAAGGCCTGGAAGTGTTGGCTCTTGGAATCAGACCACATGGGGGATCAAGGAGTCCTGGTTCTTCTAGTTACCAGCTGTGTGACCTTGTACAAGTTAGTTAACCTCTCAGAGCCTATTTCCTCAGTGACTAATATTCTCAGCTTCATAGGATTGCTGTGAGATTACATTTAAAATGCCATGGAACCATCTTCCCACCCTGCCCAATACATAGTGATGATGCCATTATTGCTGAAGAAATTAAGGAAAAGGAAAGTGTAGCACTTTTAGCAGTTTTGCCTTATTTGTATGAAAATCTTTCTGTAGCTTTGTTTAGGAGTTCAGATGGAGCTGCAGTAAATGATAAGGAGCGACTTTTTGAAATAATCAAACCTCCTGGTAATGTATCACTTTTATTTTAACCTTTGCAATTTGTGCAAAATTATGAAGTTGATGTGTTATTTCTCTTTTTTTCCCAAATGAAGCAGAGAGCTGGAGCCATAGCCATAATGTGAGTGTTCAAAGCTGGCCTCCTGTCAAAGGCTGTTTTAGATTTAGCCTTCCGGTCATTTGTTCAGAGGGCTTTGACACCGAAGCCCAAAAGATACTGTTGGAGATGCTACTGCTGGCAGTTTAATTGGTGTTTTTCAGGGTATAGACACACAATTTCTATATAGTAGAAGGAAACTGGAAATAGGGCAATTTTCCAGTGAGTTCAGACAGTAACGAGAAAAGGACAAAATCAGGCAAAAGAAATTCTTTAAGCAAGCTATTTACCATTTTTGAGTAGATACTTTTTAAACTTTATAGAAGTAGGTACAATTTAAGAGTATCTTTGTGACATAATTATTGGCTAACAAAACAAAATGAATACATATAAAATAGCCTACAAAAGCCAGGTTTTCTGATTTGTACTTTTCTTAATATAAATGTACCAAAATAAACATAGTAACTGCGTTTATTGTGAATGAAGAGAATGTTCAACACATTTTCCACATAGGGGGCAGCAAAGAAGAGAGAGGGAGGCTCTAGTTAAGAGGACCAGTTAGATGTTTTATCAAGTTATGGCTAAAAATGTTTTTTTCTGTTACCGTGCAAATATTTATTTGGTTAGTTTCCTGACTTCTGAGAATTGTGTGCATATCTATTTTGCTGCTGCACTTGAATGAGAGCTAATAAATTGTTTGACTTTTGTAATTAAACTTAAAAACCTGATTGAAAGGGATTTTAGCCTCCTAGGAAATGTACTTTAAGTTAATCTGCTTAAGAGGAATTATCTATTTCTTACCAGCAAATCAAAAGACTGTCTATGCCTTATAACTGATGATTTCTAGAGGCCTGGTCATGAATCTTATGGTTATGTTAAACCTTCAAAAAATTATTTGAGAAACTTAAAAAATTCAGTTGTCAAAAATTTAGGACTTGGCTTTTTACATTTGTTATCAGCAGAGTGTAGAATTGTTTATTGTTTTTGTTTTCTCTTTTTCTTTGTTAATTTGCCTTTTTTTTAGTCCTATTTAAGAAGTTTGAGAATTTTAGTTCTTTGAGTATTTTTAAAAAGTACTGGTCATAGACGCACATGAGAACATTTTTAGGGGGAGTGTAATTTTTGGAGTAAATTCCCAGGAATTTTCAGTGAATAAAATCATGTTAGGCCAATTTCTCAATATTTATTTGGTTTGACTGCCATCTCTTTCATATATGACAATCATATATAAATGATTACCATTGGTGCCCTATGTACTTCCAAAATTACTTAAGGTGACACTTGTGAATGAATCTCTAATGCCAATCTAATGTGTTAAATTTCTGTACAATTTATAAAAATACACAGAATTGTATGTTAACAAGGGATAAATGGATCCTGCTTTTCATTAAATAATACTGTTTTTATATTTTGTGACTGTGCATTCAATACCTTATGTGGATATTACAGAAATTTTTAAAATGATAAGAATCTGTTTTTCAGAAAAATAATGTTTCCATTAATCCTTGAAGGAGAGATGTAGTAAGGATGAAAGACTGAAATGTTATTTCTAAAGTGGAAATAATTTAATATGTTATAAATGATACTGTCTTCAGTTTGGGCTACAGTCAGTGTAACTATATTTTAAATGGTACAGTTTGGAGATAGAAAGGAAAAGGAAAGTATGAGAGAATCTAACACAGTAGTACTCAGACAAGAATAAAGAGCTGATGTGTATTAGGATGATTTTGGTGCTTTCACTTGAAACAAATAATTGAGGCAAAAGTGGGGTTTGGAATAGAAGTATCTGGGTGCCTGCCCTGACCTCCAGTTCTTTTTGTGCATAGAGATCCGGCCAAAGCAAGCAATGCTGGTAATCCGGGGCCGCCCTTCCAGTGGCCTGTTGGAGCTGGTAAAAATCCCTGAAGGAGCTGTACTTATTAAAAGCCACTGTTAGACTGTTGTCAAAATTGGAGTTGATTCATGAACAACCGAGTGATTTAAAATATCCCTAAGCTATTCTTGGTAACCATCTTTCGCAAAGCTCATGGCCACATATTTGCACTCTAGCCTTAAAACCATTCTGTGTGTTTGAAAATAGAGAAGACTGTGCAGCAAACTCACAGGGCAGGGAATTTCATAGAGAAGAGTCTTGGATATCTGGACCTTCTAAAGAATTTTTCTGCCTCTGAATTTTAAAAGTAGAATCCCTGTTTTGAGCAAACTGGCACCAAATTTCCTTTTGATGTAAAATATCCCATGCCAACACTGGGTGGAATTTTTAATAACTGGTGAATCTGATCTGAACTTTGGTTGCCTAATCATTAATGCTTTCTGTATAGCCAAGCTGACAGGATGTAAGGGAAAAATAAAATTCCTGTGCTGATTTTGAGAGCACAAAACTAAAGACTGTCTTTTGTAGAGTAAGAACAAAAACTTAACTTTTATTTTAAGCTATGATGGCAATAAGTAAAATACGTGTTTATCAGTTTATAAGCTTTAGAGTGAATATTGGCCTATGTAGCATCATTTATTCCTTTATAAAAAATACAGCCATTTTGAATTCTTAACTAGACCATTGCAAGAAAAATATCTGTTCAACTGATAATTTTTTCTGTACATTTGTCATAAACCTATTGTTGCAAAATTAGTTGCCTTTTTGGGAGATAATTATAAATCTGTAGAAGCAGGAAATAGGATGAAGAACTCAAAGTTCTAAGATGGCTTTTAGTTTATATTTGCAATAGACTTTATCTCCAAGTATTATTTGTTATATGAGAACAAAAGAAACCACCATGTCTTGTTGGTTTGTTTAAACTAAAAATAACTTTTTTTTTTTAGGATGCAAGATTTATTTTTTCTTTATTTCCAATACCTAGGTTGATGTCTGGTTCATAACAGATAATCAATAGATATATGTTAACAAATATATTACTCACTTATAATAGACTTTTTTTTTTTGAGAGGGCATCTCTCATATTTATTGATCAAATGGTTGTTAACAACAATAAAATTCTGTATAGGGGAGTCGATGCACAATCATTAATCTACCCCAAGCCTAATTCTCATCAGTCTCCGATCTTCTGAAGCATAACAAACAAGTTCTTACATGGTGA
Source organism: Manis pentadactyla (assembly GCF_030020395.1). NCBI lineage: Eukaryota > Metazoa > Chordata > Mammalia > Pholidota > Manidae > Manis > Manis pentadactyla. Next base: position 127,315,868 of record NC_080026.1, on the reverse strand, counting down.
ACAAATTCTTACCTAGTGAATAAGTTCTTACATGGTGAACAGTGCAAGGGCAGTCATCACAGAAACTTTCGGTTTTGATCACGCATTATGAACTATAAACAATCAGGTCACATATGAATATTCGTTTGATTTTATACTTGATTTATATGTGAATCCCACATTTCTCCCTTATTATTATTATAAAAATAACTTTTTAACCTTCCCCTGTATGTATTATCTGGGTTTGACTCTAACTTAGGAGCAGGCCTGGAACTTTGCACACACTTTTCCAAACCCTAATGCTAAGAAAAAAGCACTACCATACTTGGCATACTCCTAGATCCTGGCTGGTGGATCAGAGCATCACACACACACACACACACACACACACACACACACACACACACACACACACACACACACACACACACACACACACACGCCTGACCCCCCACAGGGTTTAGGCTCAGCTGCCACATCAGGGTCAGCCCATATGATTACTGCGTTTATGAGAGACTCACCTTGTTCTCGAAATTTAGACTTTAGGACTGTCACCTCATGCCAGCCTATCTCATCTATTTTTCACAACATGTGAAGGTAAATTTTTACCTTTTTCATGGTAGGCATTTACAGCTAGTCCTTTAGTCATGCTTGTGTGATTACTAAAGTGCATCTACTTCAGTTGGATACTTTAAAATAAGCTCTAACTCTAAAAGGTTAGGATTGGGTTGGGATCCTGTCTCAGACAAACTGGGGAGAATCAGTATAGGGACCCTCGTTTGGCTACCTAGTGCTTTCTGACTTTTGAAAGTAAGGAAACTTGGCAGCATGTCATTCTAAGAAAATTGTAGGAAACAAAGTAGAACCAAGCTCTCCAGCGGGGAGGGGAAGGAAGCCTGTGTTTGTATAGCCTCCCTAATGTCTGATTTAGTCATAAAAACTGCAGCTGAAATGTTCATTTGGATCCATCCCATGCATTCTGCTAAGGGCTAAGACAGTAAAATATTTTTCTTCCCTTACCCAGTGGTTCTGTATTAATTCAGGAGCTATAAAGCAAATTTCAAACGGACATTTTCTAACTGAAAAATAAGCACACCCTAGGTATGGAATACAAACATTTCAAAAGGTACTGTTACCCATCAGCTGGATGTTAACTTTTAATTTAAGTATAAAGGATCTTAACATTTCTGTGTGTTAACTTTTAGTGGATGAGATACATGTTGGTAGAAAGGCAAACACTCAGTGAATAGAGGGCTCAGGTTGAAATGTGGGTGGCTCTCATTGCACAAATAAATTTACCAATCTAAATTACCAAATTTAAATCTAAGTCTTACCTTAAGACTTAGCTCTTACCTTTCAGAACGCTCACAGACTAACCTGGGGGGTAATTCTCGCCACTCTGTGCATTTCATCATTTAGGTGGGTGGCATGATATAGGACTGATGCAGCATTTTAAAATGCATTCTTTTATTTTTAAACACATGCCCAACATCTTGACAAAAACCCTATTTAGTATGAAGTTCAAGCACACATAACCCAAGGTTAATCTCTACCTTGTGAAATCAGCTGGTTTAAAATATGCTACAAAGATCCTCATGAGGAGCAAGATGTGAAGCCCCATTTTAGCGTCTCAAGCTTTGGAACTGTGTTCAGACCTCGTGTCATGTGAAAATAAACGAAAGAGGAGGATGCAAAAGTGAAACCAGTCCTGTGGCTGCTGTCAAATTTGACATTCATTCCACTGACAATGTGCTTGTTTGACTTGTTTTTCTCCTCTTCAAATGTTGCTTTTTCCCCCTCCAGATATATGGTGAAACGGTGTTCACACTGTCCACACTCACTCTGGGAGTTCATGCAGAGGACACGCGGCCTAATACCAGCAGCAGGCCAGCACTGCCCCCCACCACGCACCCCCACCTCGAGTGCAGCCCTCCCCAGGCATTCCTGCTTCACATGCGGCTCTTAACAGGGGGCTTGGGATTCTAGCCTTGGTAGTCCAGCTCTCCTTGTCTTGGCTGCAGGGGATTAACTCAACCCACTTTGTCTTGACCACCTATCTAATAGGCAAAACTGCTAGAAATAACTATATGGTCATATTTACCACTCATTTATTTGCCATTATGGGAATCATTTTTAGAGATAAGAAAGAAAATCATACAGCCAGACAGAACATTTAGTTCCACACTTTCATTTTACAGACTAAAAAAAAAAAAGACCTTCCCATGTAAGCAAATAGAGAAAAACTCAGTTTCTGGTGAAAGGCTGTCAACATAATTCCTCCTGTCTAGGAATCAATTTATGTACTAGGCTTATTTAAATAATTTTTATTCTCTTCACTGTAGCGGTAAAGGAAAAATAGCTAATATTTATTATAAACAGTATATTTTGGTGTAATATGTGTAGTTGCACTAAAGGAATACCATGTATATTCTGACAATATTAAAATAAAAAATTCCTAAATTCTGAGGAAAAAAATGATGCACTTATGTACAGTTATGGGAGGGGTACCACCACCTGTCAAAGGATGTAGATGCAAAAAGTTCTCTGACTTTCTTCAAGTTTATAAATTTAAATGGCCTTTTTGTAGTTGAGGTCTCTATGCTATTGTTCATGAAGTAGGCAGACAGACGTTTTTGCCTTTTTAAACAGTACTGTGATAACCATGTCTACTGCCCTTACTCCGTCAGCTACAGAAAATCTTCTGGCTCATCGGTTGGAAGGTGATTCACCTGAAGCTTTGTTCCCAAATTAGTAACAGCAGCATCTCATTTAGCGAGAGGCACTTCCCACCAATTAAATTGAAAAAAAGTCTCTCTCATATTCAGACACAAACTGAGGCTTTCACCTGTCGGAGGAAAATGAAACCATCACAAACCACTATTTATTCTGCTGGCAGGTTCACATCTATGACAAAATGATTTTCCCCCAGGTGACTTACTCCCTCACATTGGCCTGGCAATGACTAAATGAAGTACTTTGAAAACTCCGTTAGTGTGTGGTCCCCGTTCCCACGATGTGTCACTGCTGCCGCCAAGTGACAGGTCTGAAAAAAATCACGTCTTAAACAGAGCATCGGTTCCTGCAAAACCGAGGCCCCTACTACCTCCTAGACAAAGATACAATCTTATTTGATGAGAATGGAGATGCTCTCCTAAGTCAGACTTGACCCACATGGGCCAAATTCATAGCCTCTGAGGGAAGAGTGACATGGGTGATTAAGAAAATTATTTCTTATCCTGAACAAATAAGCCTAATTCTAGGGTTGAGGGAATATTTAGTGTGAGTTTTCCACAATCTCACACAAAATCTTGCTATGCTATGGGAAGGGACATTCTCTGTCTTAAAAATCAGACACACCAGAAACTTGTGACTCTAGGAACACGCAAATGCCTGGGGACATATGCAAGGACTGTTCTTGTGAGCAACCTCATTCTTGAACTGGGCTAAGAGCTTTTCAATTGCTGTGACATTTTCAGCCAGGGAAGTAGTAGTTGTTGCAGAGCAATGTTTTACAGGCAATTACTTTATATTATCAACGGAGCAATTCCCCTTCCAGAAAGGAACCAAAGCGATCACGTTAAATCATTACAGAGGGAGCAGGAGAAAGGATTCATCTCATTAGCAGGTGCGGTGCTGCAGGCTCCGCGGTGGTGCACAATGTCACTGGCCCTTTAAGACAATGGCTGTGCTCCCTCCACCACCGCCATCCCCTCCCCTGGAGCTGTTGACAGGTCTAAACCTCCCTAGCAGCCCATTGTGGCCGCAGTAGGAGGCACCTGCAGAAAATGTGCCAAAACTAGGCAGGGAGCAAGAGCTTTTCAATAAGCTCCGCAGCTGGAGAGGAGAGGCAACACTAAACAACCAGGCGCGGACCAGGCATGTGATGGGAAAAGGGGTCAAACCAGACACCTCCTATCGGCTTTCTGAGCTTTCTGAGCGCTGTTCGGTTCAATTTGCTGACATCTTCTAGCTGGCTTTTCTCTACTTGCTTAATATGCTGAGGTATTTAGCTTAAAAGCACTAAATACTCCATCACGATGAGAAGCTCTCTCCCTTTCCCATTTACTGTTATTAAGGACGTTTTCCGGTATTTTCTCTCTCTTTCTGCCCCAAACCAAAATTGTTTTCTTTTGCTTCTCTTTCATGACTACTTACAGGCATTCTCCACCTCACAGTGCCTGCTTGATTTTACTCATTTTTAATTCAGGGACAAGTAAAGCTCTTCAAATTCAGGATCAGGGCTGCCTTTATAAAGCACACATTCCGACTGCTATAAGCACCGGTCTGGAAGCTGCACTGAATTTCAACACAGTAAACATTTATTGTGCATCTACTGTGTACCCACGACTGTTCTCAGGGCTTTCAGAAATGGACAAGACATGATTCCCCTCTTATACTCTTTAGGATCCAGCGGAGAGGCTAAAAAGTAAGTGTAGCCATGGGTTTTAGGAGTTCGTTTTGTACCCGTACACTCTTGTCTGTAGTTTACTGCCCTTCAGAGAATAAGCAGGAATGAAGGTGGGGTGGGGGTGGTGACAGGAAGGGACCTGGGATATGCTCGGGGTGTAGTGGCTTTGTCCAGAGTGTCTTGGGAGTTAAGAGGACAGATTCTCAGTTGCCTCTCTCCATGATACATGCAGATGAGAATGTGGCATAGCTTCTTACTTCTGGCAGGGCTTATTGGTCTGTTGTGCTGTATCTTTACACAGCACTTCTCAGGTCTCACAATATTTCCACCTAATTATTTCTCACTTGCATAATAAACCATTGCCTCTGCCTGCCTTACAGATGAAAACATCTGAGACTCAGGGCAAAGCACCTTGTCCAGGGCCACACAATAAGTAGGGGGTAAATGCAAAGGGCCGCCAGGAACCTGGCTCCTCTGCTGCCCACCTAAACCTCTGCTTCCCTTCTGCCCCTTCAAACTGTCAACCAGCATGAGCACAGGATTTAAAAGCAGCATGGAAACAAAGTGACATTTTCACAGTGAAACTCTTCTCCCCCCTCCTACAGATGGAGAGTGTTGGTGTGTACGGATTCTGTGGGTGTACAGCAAAGAACAAAATGAAGTGTGATTCAAGGTGGGAAATAGCTGCTACAGGTAGGCAATGAACTAATTTGTGTAAGTATCAAACTGGCGTTGGAAGTAGTTACCCCAGAACTTCATTCCTTTAGAGAAGGACTAGGTATGTTTAAAGTGGGTACATTTAAACATATGAGATATTTGCTAAACTGCTGCAAATCATCTGCTTGTCCCAAATGCCAACAAGTGGTAGGAAGTGAGAGAGAGTATCTCAGAGGCATCCTTGGGTCAGGAACCAAAAGTGTTTCCCACCCAGCCAAAGCCCAGAATGGTCACTATCCATGCTCACAGCATGGCTTTTGATGGCCACCTGGCTTCAGTCTACCTGCTGGGCACATGCTTGTCCCGCAGCTCTGTTCTGCTGGCCCTGGGGGCTTGCATCTACTCAGGCCCCTTCCACGGCAGAAAGAGATGGTCTTCCCGCTCCTCTGAGCCTGTTTGTGCTTGAACATGTCTGCTCCTCTTCTTCTTCCCCAGCACCTCCCTCCAATTCTAGGGAAAACAAGCAGACTATTCATGTAAAAAGAGAAAGAGTGAGCAGGGGTGGGAGGGGGTATGCCACCGACAAACTCCATTGAAAGCGGCTGGCTGTTCATTTACATTCACACTTTTAAAAAATGTTAACTAATGATGTTAAATGGTTTGCCAAAGGTCCTGGCAGGTCAGTTGTAGAAGTGTCATTTCTGCCTAATTAGGGCTCTTGTGGCTGCTCGGGGCCTCCCAGTGCAACCAGTGACAAGCCGAGAGCTGACAGCTTCAATTGGTGCCAATAGGAAGGTTGGACCGGTCATGTTTTCCAACTCAGCCAGGTGTTTGCTGAATGAGGGAGGGGGCCGGGGAGATCTGAGCGCTTCTATGATCTTTTTCTTTCCCGCTCCCTCTCGAGTCTTTCCTCTTTGCCTGTCTTGTCTTGTGTCAAGGTCAAGAATGGGCTTTGCTAAATCAGCAATTTGGGTTATCTCTGGGAGGTCATTAGCAATCCTCGGCCCAGACATTTCAAGTGGTCTCAGACCCCAGATGCTAGATTTTTTTTCTCCCTAAAAATCAGAGAGTAGGAAGAGACAAGTAAAAGTTTAAGGTGAAAAAACAACAGTAGGAAGAAAACAAAACAAACTCCTAAAAGACCCAGAAAACTGCGTAACCATCAAAGTCTTAAACTTCTGAAGACATTCATAAGAATAAAATTGGCTTAAAGAGAAAACAGTTAAAGCACCCCATCAACACTTTGAATAATTTAAAGAAAAGACAATAATGAGAAGAAATCCTGTAGTTGTTCAGTTGTATATAGAATACCTGTCAAATAGTAGATGCTTAATGTATAATTGTTTGCTTTGATTTTTCAGGAGACAAATGATTGTCTGAGAAACAAAGCGCGATTGATAGAGATCCTGCTATTTTTCATGCTTACTTTAATCGTTCATATAATGCTTTTTGAATTTCTCAGTTGACTGTAAAATACATACGAGTTTGGAGTACCACATGATCGGTTGATATGATATCTTATGTTTTATGTTCACTTTTTCCTATGCTTCTTTTTTTATTCTTAACAACTTAAAACAAGAAAAATGCCACTGGTCCTCAGAAGCCCCGGGCAACTCACAGGCAGAGAGGCCCTCCCGTGGCAGTGATCAGGCACCTGTGTCCGGAATGTGGATTTGACACACTGGTGGATCCCGTGGCAATGATTGCAGTCCCTATGTGTACTAGAACATTCTAGCACTTATAAACACACAAATACACACACCTACCAAGCGTGTTAGCGGGTCTGGTAGACAAGGAATGGCAGGATTAATTCATGGGCATTTGGGGCAATGTGTGTCATTAAAGGGAAAAAGTTGAACTGAAAAAAAGCAGGGTTTCTTTTACAAACAAGGGTGGTTGATATGTTAAGTTTTTAGCTTCCTTTCCTCACCTGGGCCCCTTTCCCACCTTCTGCCTCCATTTTCTCTAATATGGGACAATGAAAATTGGGGACAGGAAAAAAAGACTGTTTACATCCACTGATTTTATTAAAGGAGAATTAAGAAGATTAAATGGGACATCTGCTATTATTATTAACTACATATGCACACCTAGGACAGTACCTGGCACATGTCAGGTGCCCGATAGCAGTGACTTCTCTTCCTGCTGTCCTGAGTCCCTCATGGCAGGAGACCAGACACTGTTCTGTGGCATCAAATTATTTTCTCAATACCCAGGACATATTTGAACAAGGAGAATTAATAGAGTCGTCTAATAGGCTGACCTCATGAATGATGAGTGAGAGAATAAATCTAGACATATCCAAACAGTTTAGTTGTCTGTCTCTAACTTTTCCCTCCAGGGACCGCCTTTGTCACTCAATCCCTTAAAAGATCCACTTTGCATTTTTGTCCAACCGTTTGGTGCCACAGCATGTGTTCTTTTCCATCTTCTTCAGTGACCTTCTTTGTTGACTCATACTGCTTTTATCCTGGGATATGATTTCGTGGGATATATCCTGGGATGTAGTTCCTGTGCTAACCCCTGGCTTAGCTCTGCCGCCCACATCTGCCTCTGTCTCTCGAGTCCCGGACCACAAAGCTGTGGTTGCCGTGTGCATCCTGTGAGGGTGAATGACTGCTGTCTGGCTCTCATGACTGCCAAGAAGTGGCCACTTCAGACTCTCCTTGTAGTAAGGAAGATGGGTATTTAACAAGCATCCTGTAAGTTATTAGTGGTAAAGAAAACCTTCTGCAGTAACTAAAGCTGCAGGGAAGATATGCCAATTCGTTATTAAAACTGAAACAAAAAACTTTTGAAGGCTTGTGAACAGAGGAAAGAACATGTGAATGACAATAATTCCTCTGTTCTGTGGCATCAGTGTCCTCCAGCGGCATTCGTGAGAGCTGATCACCACGATGGTGACTCTGGCCAGGGGAAATCATCTTGCGGTGGATGTTATTTAAACCTTTTTGAAAGGCAGATCAGATTTCCTTTTCATTTTCCACCATTTAGGGCCTTTAGGTGGCCATTCAGATCTGGCGCTGGCTTCTCGTTGACCTTGAAGCCTCACTGTGGTTGGGTGGATTTGCTGGCAGTGCTCTGGACCTGCCAGGATGTTTCATGCCTCAGGGCCTTTGAACAAACTCTTTTTTTTATCCTTGGAAGACTTTTCCCTTTGTTCTGAAAAACAACTCTTCATTCTGCCACCTCCTCCCCAAAGCTTCTGCTGATACCCCCCCAAATTAGACTGGCCTTTCTCTCTTTTGTGCTCCCTGCAGAAGTTCACATTCCTCTTAATAAGAATAATAAGTGTGAGAATAAAAGTTCCGTTTTATTGAGTGCCTTCTGTGTGCCAGTAAGTGTAAGCACTCTCACTTGTCTTATCATTTAATCCTCACCTTGTGAGGAAGGTGCTGCTGTAGACACCTGTCTTACCAGTGAGGACCCTGAGGCCCCAGGCACATGGTAAGGTCACATAGCCAGTGGCGTGGGACCTGAGCCGAGCCCGGTGAGCATGTGTGTTAACCCCCCTCAATCCAGCACCACCAAACCATGCTGCCTGCTATTATAAGGGACCGCCATGCATACAGATACAGGTGTTTGGTTTAAGTCTATCTCCTCTCCAGTTGGGGAACTCCTGGAGGTTGGTGACACTTATATAGCTTTGTGTTCCAGCATCTAGCATAGGGCCAGCACATGGCAGAGGCTCTAAATGTTGGCTGGATTTAATAAAATGAATGGAATGGAATTGTACAACATGTTTATGGGTACATATGTGTGTATATGTTTTCTCTCTCCCTGCCCCTCTTAAAGGCTTTTATACATATGCATATTTCATATACATGTGTACATGCACACAAATATATATACACATATAGTTATACACACATATACATATAAGTATGCATATATGCATAAATTAGCAGACACATATATGTATCTAAAGATAATAAGAGAGGCAGGGAGAGAGACTCAGTTGCAGTCTGGAGGAACAGACGTGCATTACACAGTCTCTTTCCCTTTGAATGTGAGTTTGTATCAGCATTAATCTGATTTCCTTGTGGCGTGGATGAGACAGTGTGTACCTCGGCCCAAATACTCCTGAAGAGAGATCTGGAAGCCCTCTAAGCTCTGCCCTGACTGTCATCCTATTCTGTGGGGCAGATGGCCATCAGAGGAGGGGATGGCCATGTAGAACAGCGTTCTTGAGTTTTTTTCACTATGCTTTGTAGAGACGACAAGCCCTACACTGTCCCAATGCTTTTCCTTGTCATTCAGTTGTCTGGAGCCTGAGCTCGTTAATGGGGGTGAGCAGGGGTTTCGTTCTCTGCCACGAGTGCCCACGGTGCCCTCCTGCATGGTGCCATGACTTACGTAAAGGGCAAGACTACCTAATGAGCCAGCACAGAGGACAGCCTTAGCATGAAACCAGAACGCTTTGCTAGAGCACAGGCACCCGTGCAATCTAGAGATTGGGTGAAAGTTCAATAGTAGTAATTCAGGGTCAAAAAAACCTCTTATTTACCCTTTGGACTCTATGCTCAGGGAATTGCATATAGAGGGAAAAAGTTCATGTGTCATTCATATACAAGTGCTTGTCTCACATTGAGTGGGTCCCCTTTGTTTCATGAGCATGGAATTTGGTTTAAAATCAGAGCCTTAAACTTCACAAGCTATTAGGTTCTTAGTGACTTTTCTGAAGTAATTTAGGGGTCCTGGGTAAGGCCTCCCCTCAGTCCTGTTGGCCTCTTCCTGCTGCTGACCAGGTGCACCCCTTGCTTCTCTCTCTGCATCTTTGCCTGCCTTCTGGAACCTTTCCTCTTGGCCTTCCCAGACCCTACTCATCCTTTGAGAATTGCTTAGGCCCACAGCGAGTGCTCTGATCCTGTCCTGCTTTGCTGTGTCATTATCGGTCTTATTGAGGCATCCAAACTTCTCTCTTAAAATGCAAAACGCTGACAGGGTGTGGACGCTTGGATGGAAACACAGTGAAAGGCGACAGCGTTTCTCACGCATTTTCATCACAGTAGTACAAAGTGCCCAGCTGAGTCAACTGGTACTTCTTCAAGAAAGGAATTGCCTTCAAGGTTTTCTGTTTTATTTTTTAAATATTTGCCAATTTTTAATGTTCTTCCATAAAAAATAGGGATTTGTGGCTATATATAAAAATGCTTTTCTAAATTATGCTCTTGAGTGTCCTTGATGCATCACTGCATTCCTTGGGCAGGGCCAGCTTGGGCACATGACATCCCTATGCTTGGTTTAATGCTCTCATGTCACCATCTTGAATTTCTTGACTTGAACGAGGGATCTGCATTTTCATTTTGTATTGGGTCCCATAAATCATGTAGGTGGTCTGGCCTTTGAGTTGCTCTGACTCCCCTGACTGCAAAGCATGGAGTTTACAGCCTTAAAACCTGAACATGAGTTTGTCTATTACAGCTATGTAGGGCAGTGTGAATGGGCCTGGTTGCTATTTAAAGGAAGGAGTTTAAATTCTGGGCTGATGACCCTGGAGGGTTAGGAAGGGTTGGAGGCCCTAAATGCCAGCTTTGCCCGGGGTCAGCCATGCCCAGCAGTGTTCTTAATGTCTTCTACAAAGGGCAAGAAATACACAGTCATTTGTGATTCATGTTTGGTAAAGCTTCTGAGAAAGCCCTGTTTTTCACCTGGACCTACCAAGTTGTTTGGCCAAGAATTTCTGCTTGTTTGAAGTCTTCAGAAAAAAATCTCCAGTGAAACATGAAATTTGGAAATGGACTTTAAAAAAAAAATGTGTATACATAGTTCTTATTCCAGCTTTTCACTTTATTGTCTTTTACTTTTTAAATTTCCTGTCTTATTCCAAAAGGAGATTTCAGACATACATGTAATAAAATAAGAAGAATGATGTATTTGAGAAACACGGCTGAAAGGAAAGTAGGGCAAAGCCAAGGGTAAGGTGAGTTCACAGATGCACACCGTGAGGTCTTGTTGAATTTTGAAAGATGAGCCTCAAATGTGTCTCTAAGCCTCTTAGTAGCAGAGCAAAGGTGCTCGGTTAACCATGAGCAGGCAGGAGGCTGGGGCGGGAAGCAGGTCCCAGCCGGCATTCACTCTTCCTGCGTGGGATTTAGAGATGTCTTGGGAATATGAGTCGGGCTTTCCAGGAGTCAGTGTGCCTGAGGGACTGAGTCAGCTCACGATGCACAGGGTAATTCTGTACTTCATGGCGTCACTCAGTCTGTCCCTGATCTGCCAGTGACTGACTGAGGCTTGAGCGGAAAACAGCAAAAAACTCCCAGCTCCCACGCTTGCCCCCCCAGTTCTGAGAGCACAGCGCGAGCTGGGCCAGCTGCCCATGGTGACATGGACAGCAGCTTCAGCGACATGCTGGCAGTGGCGGGAGAGGTGGTAAGCCTTACTGGTGGCACTTGCACGGTGGCACCTGTACCAGCAGGAGGCTAGTGGACACATGGACACAGCAGCATCCCAGCTGCAGGGGCCAGTCAGCTTCAGTGTGTATGGGGGTCAGGTGGCCACAAGTGGCCCAGAGAGGGTGGCCCCGTGTGGCTGGCTCTGTCGGTAACTGGAGCCTGGGCCACGGGAAACAGCAGAGAGACTCACCCAAGGAGGTATTTGAGGTGCCCCATGAGTAAGACTTCTCCAGTAGCTGGTGGGAGGTGGAGCCAAAGAAATGCTCTTTATGCTGGTGAAAGGACCCCAGTTTTTGCCTTAAGATGGACTGACATGAGATTTAGAGCATTTGTAAGATAAGAATCAACTGGCTGGTTAAGAGAAGCCCGGTTTGTCCTAGCGTGGCCGTTGGACACACATTCATTCAACACACATCAGTGGAACCTTCACTGGAGTCTGAAGTCATATCACTGGGATCTGAATCTGGCTCTGCCATTTGCTAGTCTACAATCTTCAGAAAGTTACATGATTTCTCTAAACCCCAGTTTCCTGTAATATGAAATGTGAATGATATTAGGCACCCACCTCATTGGCTTTTGAAAGAATCAAATGCACATGAAGTGTCTACTATAGTGCCTGACACAAATTAAGCATCCAATAAATGTGATCTATGGTAACACATTTTGAGATGTCCAAAGATTCATGTAACCCCACACTAATTAAAGTAGATTTTCCCATATAATGAAGTGCTATGTAGCCAATATCCAGAAGGATATGCTGTGTTAACAGTGGCTATCACTTGGTAGAGAGATTATAGGTGATTTTGATTTACTTACTGTTTTTATATGCCTTTTAGGATTTTTCCGGAGTATATGAACTGTTGAGTATATGAGATTTTAAAGCAGAAGGGGAGGAAATCCCATCTGACCATCCCTTTGGGTGCCCTGATCTCCATGGCACCTCTGTTCCCCGCCCCCACCCCCCAATGCTCCAGCAGCTCCAGTGAAGGGAGGTGCAAAGACATGCAGGGTAGCTTAACTGCATCTGTCAGCAGCTCTGATTCTCAGAAAGTTCCTCCTTATGCTGTCTGCTTGTAGTTCCTGAGAGTTACGGTTCATGCATCTATTCACTCGGCCAATACTCACTAAGTATCTTCTGCCCGCCAGGCACTGTGGTAAGTTCTGGGGAGACAATGGTGAATGGAGGCCAGCAGGATCCCTTCATGGAGCTAGTAATTTAGTGAGACCCTTAGACTGTAACTCAACAATTAAACAAATACTTCATTACAAATGGGAGTGCTCTGGAGTCTGTGGGCGTGTCTAGCAAAGATGAATGGGGAGGGAGTTGGGGAGAGCATCCCCGAGACGTGGCAGTTAAGCAGAAACATGTCTAGAAGGATGCCTAGGAGTTATTGGGGGTGTGGGCAGTGCGTGAGGAGCCCAGCCAGAGGAGCAGAGCCTTGTCACAGCCCCACAGGGCATCTAATTCCCTTTCTACATATAAGCCCTTCAAATACCTGAAAACAGCTTCTTCCTCAGAGGCTCTCGGTTTTATTCCCAGTCTCTTTTGCACGTTTTTCCCTAGTGTGTCATTTTACAGCCTTTCATCATCCTGACATCTAGTCTGTTAGTGTTAGGGATTATTTCTGGACTCTCAAGTCTATTCTATTGATCTATCTGTCTATCCTTATCTGTACCACACTGTCTTGATTATTGAAGCTCTGTAGTAAGTTTTGAAATTAGAGAGTGTATCTCTAACTTTGTTCTCATTTTTCAAGATTGTTTTTGGCTATTCTGGATCCCCTGCATTTCCATATGAATTTAGAATCAGCCTGTTAATTTCTACAAAGAAGCCAGATGGTATTTTTACAGAGGTTATGTTGAAACTGTAGATCAATGTGGCAAGTACTGCCTTGTTAGTATTAATTGCCCTCATCCATGAACATGGGATTCCTTTCTATTTACTTAGATCTTCTTTAATTTCTTCCAACAGCGTTTTCGTTTTGTACTTTTCAGAGTATAGGCTTTATGCTTCTTCTGTTAAGTTTATTCCTACAAACCTTTGATGCTATTACAAATGAAATTGTTTTCTTAATTGTATTCTTGGATTATTACATTTTACTGAACACAGTGGGATGCCCATCTCACACTTGTTGATACAAAGTTAGATTTTATAGGAGGGAGTAACCTAGGGTGGGGTGGTTGGCACAGTAACATCACACCATTGACTCATGTCAACAAAAGCCTCTCATACTTTTTCAAGCCTTCTGCTGCTGCTGTGGCATGCCTCCTTCATTCTGTACCTGGACAGATAGCTCTGGGGAGCCAAAGGTAACACATTACCCTTTCCATTTCATATTCTTAGATTCAGCCTATTGCCTCTAGTCAATGAATGAGACTGATTTGGATGCTGATTCTGACCATATGTCTTGGCCTTCCAGCCTATCCACAAATGTGAACACACTGTCTTTATTTTCATTCCAGTGACAAAAATGTTCAATAGGACTTCGCAAAGGAGAGATGCTTGAGGTCCTCTCTCTGAAATCATTGAATTTCAACCTCTGAATAACAGTATCCAACCAATCCCCCAGCCACTCAACAGTCCTTATACCCAGTTCAACAGTCCTTGCATCCAATCCATATGTTAACCCCACTGAACTTGTCAAATGCCACACTGAATTCAGAAATAGTTGATCTAATTCAGCTCTGTGATCTAATAATCCTTTTAAAGAAGGAAACAAGGTTTACCTGACAGAGATTTTTCTCTGTGAACCTACAGAGGGTCCTGGTGACCCTTGCTTTCTGTATATCGTAAACCATTAATCTCTCTTAACAAGACATTCTTGAATCTCGCTCACCAGACTCACTAGCCAATTAGTTTTTCACTCTATGAGAATGACCTTCAGATGAAAACTGAGGCTCAGAGATTAAAGTCATGCATAAGGCTGGTAAGTGTGGAGGGAACATTAGAACCCGGGTCTTATGACTACTTAGCCTGTGTCTTCTGCACTTGCGATAGAGAAAGTTCATATGTAGGCATTGAAGGGAGCAAGTGTGAATGTAGGAAGAAACTTAGAAACTCCATGTCCACCAATAAATTTAGATGTTTAACTTACTGTACCCAAAGTGAAATACTGCTCCTGTGCACAAAGTGATATAATTGCTTTAGCAAACCAGAGGATGGGTGGAGCATGAAAAAGAGTCTTTCAAACCACAGCTGCAGTTTTATACTCTCTCATTTAATTCAGGTTCCTCTTTGGCCGTGTCTGATAAGGACTGAGAATTGACATGTATCTGTGGTCTTTATGGTCATACCAGTGATGGAAACAAGAGGTCGATACCACCCCAAGTCCTCTCACAGGCTGGATGCTCCCAAGTGATCACACAACTGTTCTCTGCACAAGTCCCCTCCCTGCCCTCCCAACCCTATGTGGTGCCTAAAGTGGCAAAGTGAGTTTCTTCCTCTCTGATAGTCCTGTATCAACCAGTGTCTTGCTGACCAAGATGTTCATCAAAAAGGAGAAAGTGTATTGTATATTTCCTTGGTTTTCTGTATTTTGCTGATCATGCTATGTGTATCTAATTCTAATGCAGCTGGTTCAGTACAACCTATTTCTACCAATTAAAAATGTAAATTATCTCTAAACAAATATGATCACATACAGATCTCTTCACGTGGTACATTCCAAAGCACATGTAATTTAACATAATGATTTCCCCCATATTGCCACTGTTCTCTGCCTCATTCCTACCCATCATAGGTGAAATATGGGGATCACTTCTGCTCTATTTGTTGGGGTAGAGAGGTAGGGTGGATACAAGAAA
The DNA here is from genome assembly GCF_030020395.1 of Manis pentadactyla. Taxonomy (NCBI): domain Eukaryota; kingdom Metazoa; phylum Chordata; class Mammalia; order Pholidota; family Manidae; genus Manis; species Manis pentadactyla. Next base: position 127,300,622 of record NC_080026.1, on the reverse strand, counting down.
TCTGAGAAGTGGAGGTACATAAATAAGAGCGGTATGGGGGAACACCAGGTGGATGATGGCATTTGGGATGGAAAGGATGGCAAAAACAGAATCCTAGAGCTAGGAAGATGCAAGTGAGTTTGGGACCAGTGAATAACTACTATGGGTGAAATACAGACTCACAGGACACAGAACTTGGAGCTGTCTGTGAAGAATGGGAAAATTCAGGGGTCCCTGGATTAGGGAACCCTTTCTGTAGGTCTGTCCCAGAGAGAATGGAGCCAGAGTAGTCAGTCAGCCTGACCACTGAAGAGGCCCAGACAGAGGAAGTGAGAGCTGGCTGGCAGGCACGGCAGGTGAAGGGTCAGCAGACCAGTTACACCACTGGAGGGGTTGCCAGCAGGTGCGATGACCACTCCAGGAGGCACACTGGGGCATGGTGGGGGTCTGTGTCTCCACCATTTGGCATCCATTATTTTCCTTGGTTTTTAATTTCTATCTTATCAAGACAAATTTTGCTTTTCACAGTCACAGATTGAATAGAACCATGACTGATGGGTCGTGCACTGCTATGTTCCTTGTTCTAACATTTCTCAGCTCTGACAGGTACGTGTTTCCCTGTGGGATGTCAGGCCATTGCATCCTTGTGTCGTGATGTGGCTCTCACATTGGTGGGTGCAGTGTGGGGAGATGCATCCGATCTCCCTTCCCTACCTCACTGCAGGTAGGCTTTACATCAAGCAGCTGAGCAGCATAAAGAACCAGAGGATGCCTTGGGCTTCCCCTGAGGAATGGGGCTTGCTGGGCCGAGGCAGAATCTTCAAAGGACCAAGAGGAAAGCAAGGATCATAGCCTCCCCAATGGGACTGAGCTCATATGCCAGTCTTAGGTGTTTGGACTTTATTTGTAGCTTACAAGAACCATCCAAGCTCTTAAGAAGAGGACTGTGTGATCAAGTTTGTTCCTATTTGGAGAAAGCCAGTAGGCATGTTTGGCAAGGGGTCAGACAGCGGGCAGAGACCAGACAGAGGCTGATGCAGTAGCCCAGGAGAGCAGTGATGAGTACCTGGCCCAGGGCAGAGACGCTGGAGAGGAAGAGGAAGCTGGAGAGGAGAGTGCCACTGTGGAGGTCTGGTCAACCAGGATGAATTAGATGTGGTGTGAAATCCAGGATGACTGCCAGGTGTCTGACCTGGGCATCCAAATGTGTCACAGCTTTTAGCTTCCACGTGGGAAGCAAGGAGATGGTCTCACACCATCTTCATATTCTGCAGATTATCTTAAATCACCCACACTTTTGAGACAGAGGATCTGGGGAGGCTGGGGAGGGAAAATGAGTCCAGATCATCAAACAATGTTCTCAGTTCTCCCCTTCTCTTCTTTCTGTTGGCAGCCTGGCATATCACTAGTGGTGGTGGAGCACAGAGAAGCAGATTCTTAAACAGATATGAACTACTTGCAGATATAGGATGCCGTACCCCCCATTGGGTTTCCTCTGCCAGAGCCATGGGAGGAAGGAATTGAAGAGCATCCTGTCCCTGATCTTGATGGCGTCAGCACTGGCTCGGCTAAGACCACCACACATGACTGTGTTGGGGGTTAGCAGTCACTGCACTGAGCTAGCACCTTTCCTAGTGTCCCTGTAACTCCATTGTTTTAAGCAAGCTGACTTTGTACACAGGGTTCATTCGTTATAGACAAAGCCTCTATTAGAAAAAAATTAGATCTCAGAAACTTCTAGAGAGCTGGGAAAAATCATAAGCCACCAGCCCTGGAAGTTTCAATTCTAGATCCCTAGGCAAAAAAGAAAAAATTTATATATGAAATAAACAAATCTGGTTAGAGACAGGGAGGGAATTGCCTCCGATAATTATTTGTTCTTGCCTGACTCTGGAATATGGAGTTTGCAATGCAGATGCTTCTGGCAAACAATAGATTTCATTTGTGACATTCAATGATGTAGTTGATACATGTAAGGGAGGAAGGATACGAAATGTGATGTCGTGACTTGAATTGCTGAAACAGTGTTTAAATTCTGCTTTCTTTAGGTGCTGGATTTTTCCCCCCTCATTGACCAACTTGGGAATTGTTTTAAAACAATGATTGCTTTCTCCATCAGAGAAATGAACTCACAGTAAAATAGCTGAGCAAATGGGGAGTTGGGAGCATTTGGTAACCTTCAGCATCAACAGGAGTCTTTTAAGCCATATACTGAAACCTCTGTTGAGGGTCCGAGGCGACCACAAACTTGGTATTTCTCATTAGAAAGACTTACGTCAACCTGAAAGGAAGGAAAACTTCCATTTTATAAATGTTACCGTGAGTGGCGGATTTTCCTAGAGCTCACAGCTGCACCAGCCACCGGAGCTGTCTCAGGCGAGCAGGATGGTGCCTTTAATGCCTCCAGTCGCTCCGTGTCACATCAGCTGTGTGCAACTAGGGAGCTCAAGACGTAGGACTGGTCCTCTGCTCGCCCCTCCAGAGGAATGGTCTGGGAGCTGTGAAGTGGGGTTGGTGCTACTGAAAACTCCAGGGCTTCTGAGGAAAGGTTAAAAGTGCACAGATCAAACTATAGATTGTAGCAGCACTTGGCCTGGCATGTGGCCAGCATTCTCCGCTCCATGTGCAGGGTGCCTGAGACCAGGCCAGGCATCCTCTGCCAAAGGAGATGCCAGCTGAAGAGGGGGAACAATGATTTTGGGAATTTGTACTGTTAGCCATTCCTCTGCTAGGTGTTGGATGATACGAATGTTTCAGGAAGAATAGACGCTCAGAGCTGGAAGGGGCTTCAGGGACCATCCAGGCAGGGTAAACCCTCTTTAAGCATGAGGTCATACAGTGACCTGGCAGTCAGGTTTTGCTATGCCGCTTACCAACTGCGACGAGCTGACGAGGTATTTAACTACTCTACGTTTCCATTTCCTCTTTAATAAATTGGAGAAAAAACACCTGTCTGAGAGGATGTTTAGGAGCTTTGATTGAGATGAAACCTGTAAAGGGCTCAGTACAGCACCTGGCACACAAATTTATAACTCAATCACTTTTCTCAATAGAGAATAGGAGAGTTATTAGATTTTAACAGGAAGATGAAGGTGGTAAAAGATAAGATACTAATTTGGCAGTATCTGTGACATCTCCAGATGTCCCTATTTAGTGACAGTCCTGCTGGTCCCGGAAATTCCTTCCCCTTTTGGCACTAAGCAGTCACCCCCACGGCCTGGTCTGGTGCTTCTACTAGAATGCTGCTAGATCTTCAGGATGGTGGCAGTGTCTGTGCTTGCAGAGAAACTCTAGTTTCTACAGGTCAGCAAAAATTTTAGAACCCATTATCGGCTAGAGTTCAGGTCAAAGTCAGATGGAAGAAAAATGTTCATCTTTGTTTGCAAGTGAGTATAGATGGCCAGTGTTGCTGAGATATGTCACAGGTGAGGCAAAAATAAGAGAAATGCTAGAAAGGAAGACTGCAGGCCAATGGAGAAAAGTGAGGGGGCCCTGCATCGACCCTCTCCCACAGGTGGCTTCTTCTATTTTGGGAACTCCACTTACAGGTTAGACCTTTCCACGTGTTCCCACATGCACCCTGTCTTTTCCAATATTTTTCCTCTCTGTGCTTCTGTCTGAATTTTTCTGTTGACATGTCTTCAAATTCACTAATTTTCTCTCCTGCTGGGTCCAATGTGCTGTTTTAAAACCACCTACTGACTTTTTAATTTTAGTCACTCTGTTTTTCAGTTCTACAATATCCAGTTAATTCATTTTAAAAATAGATGTTAATTCTCTGGTGAAGCTCTCCATTTTTCCCTCTGTTTCCTCCACCTTTTCCTCTGTGTTCTTGAGCATACCTAGCATAGCTGTTTTAAAGCCCTTATCTGCTAATTCCAGTGTCTGGATTACAAGAAGGTCTGCTTCTCTTGTCTTTTTTTTTTTTCTTTCAGATTTTGGTTATTTAGTTCTATTAATAGACATGTCTGGTAATTTTGGGGGGGATTTTTTAAATTAAGGTATTATTGATATACACTCGTATGAAGGTTTCACATGGTAAAACAATGTGGTCATTGCATTCGCCCCTATTATCTTGTCCCCCATACCTCATTGCAGTCACTGCCCATCAGTGTAGTAAGATGCCACAGAGTCACTATTTGCCTTCTCTGTGCTACACTGTCTTCCCCATGATCCCCCCACACCATGTGTGCCAATCATAAAACCCCTCAATCCCCTTCTCTCTCCCTCCCCACCTGTCCTCCCACACCCCTCCCCTTTGGTAACCACTAGTCCCTTCTTGGAGTCTCTGAGTCTGTGGTGTTTTTTTCCTTCAGTTTTGCTTCATTGTTATACTCCATGAGGGAAATAATTTGGTACTTGTCTTTCTCCGCCTGGTTTATTTCACTGAGCATAATATCCTCTAGCTCCATCCATGTTGTTGCAAATGGTATGACTTGTTTCTTTCTTATGGCTGAATAGTATTCCATTGTGTATATGTATGACATCTTTATCCATTCATCTACAGATGGACATTTAGGTTGCTTCCATATCTTGGCTATTGTAAATAGTGCTGCAATAAACATAGGGGTGCATATGTCTTTTTGAATCTGAAAAGTTGTTTTCTTTGGGTAAATTCCTAGGAGTGGAATTCCTGGGTCAAATGGTATTTTTAGTTTTTGTTTTTTGCTTTCCACAATGGTTGAACTAGATACATTCCCACCAAAAGTGTAGGAAGATTCCCCTTTCTCCGCATCCTCACCAGCATTTGTTATTCTTAGTCTTTTCAATACTGGCCATCCTAACTGCTGTGAGGTGATATCTCATTGTGGTTTTTATTTGCATTTCCCTGACAGGAGTGATGTGGAGCATCTTTTCATGTGGCCTGTTGGCCAACTGAATTTCTTTTTTGGAGAATTGTCTGTTCATATCCTCTGCCCATTTTTTTTTTTTTTTTATTGAAGGGTAGTTGACAACAGTATTGCATTACATTAGTTTCAGGTGTACAACACAGTGATTCAACATTTATATACATGATAATTCTAGGTACCAGGTATCACCATACCAAGTTGTTACAATATTTTGACTATATTCCTTATGCTATACATTACATCCCGGTTACTTATTTATTTTACAACTGGAAGTGTGTTTATATATATATATATATATATTTTTTTTTTTTTTTGTGAGGGCATCTCTCATATTTATTGATCAAATAGTTGTTAACCACAATAAATTTCTGTATGGGGGGTCAATACTCAATGCACAATCATTAATCCACCCCAAGCCTAAATTTTCGTCAATCTCCAATCTTCTGATGCATAACGAACAAATTCTTACATGGAGTACAAATTCTTACATAGTGAATAAGTTACATGGTGAACAGTGCAAGGGCAGTCATCACAGAAGCTTTCGGTTTTGTTCATGCATTATGAACTATATACAGTCAGTTCAAATATGAATATTCATTTGATTTTTAAACTTGATTTATATGTGGATACCACATTTCTCTATTATTATTATTTTTAATAAAATGCTGAAGTGGTAGGTAGATACGAGATAAAGGTAGAAAACAGAGTTTAGTGTTGTAAGAGAGTAAATGTAGATGATCAGGTGTGTGCCTGTAGACTATGTGTTAATCCGAGCTAGACGAGGGCAATAAACATCCATGTATGCAGAAGATTTCTCTCAGAACATGAGGGGGGAGGTTCTAAGCCTCACCTCTGCTGCTCCCCATTTTCTCACCAGATGGCCCCCTGCGACAGTGCCTGTCTTAGGTTGTTCCTCCCTTGAGGAATCTTACCCGTCTCTGGCTAACCAGTCATCTTCCGGGGCCATACAGGGAAATGTTAAGTTGGTAAGTGAGAGAGAAGCCTTATTGTTTGAAAAGGTTAGCTTTTTACTTCTTTGCATATTTATGCCCTGTGGCTTCTATGCCCAGCATTTGTCTTGAGGTGTCTTTACCACTTGGAAGAATTATGATACTCGGTAAATTTGATATGAGGCACGAATTCTATTTAAGGGTTGTAATTAGGAAGGAAGAAGAAAAGCTATAGAAGTAGCAGGCGGAAGAAACCTGGGAAGATTGATTATTTCTTTGACATATCTTCTTGTAGAGTAACTTCAGCATGGATAGGTTTTAAACTACTAATTAAATTGCACACACACATTAACATAATAGGAATATAGTTACCTAACCAAAGCATACCTGTAATTACCAGCCATCTCCAGTGAAACCAAGAAAACCAGTTAGGCACCTTAGGCATTTGTGAAAACTTATCTATGATATGGTGGATATTGTCTGACTGAACTTAAACAGTCTGAGAGAATTCAGATAAACTAGAACAACCCGTTCCTGGGGACTGTTCATATCCCATATGTTCTTTTAACGATAAATAGTCTGTGGTTGTAAGATTTTGGAGTGCTATAATTTGCACTTCTCCTAATTCTTGGTTGAGTTCCAACAGTATAGATCCAGTCCAATTTTTGTTTTACTGTATGCACAGGCCAGCTTAGATATCTCCTTCATCATTCCCATGGCAAGTCCAGGAACTGGTGGGATGAGTGCATCTACACCCGTGACAGTGCATGGATCTTTGTTGGAGTTTTTTTTTTTTTTGCTGATCATCTTCTGTCATGAGTCTTCCCGAGAGTGCTGATGTTGGAAGTTCTTTTTCATATCGTATCTTAGTTCATTTTCGGGGTAGCCAAATTAGGCTTTGATCCTCTGTATAAACACAAACAGACCCTTTGCCTACACTTTTATATGCCCTTTATATCATTGTGTAGAACTCATTAGAGGTCACCACATAGGAAAGGTTTTTTTTTTTTTTTAATCATTAATCTACACTTACATGATGAATACTTTGTTTACTAGGCTCTCCCCTATACCAGGTCCCCCCTATATACTCCTTTACAGTCACTGTCCATCAGCGTAGCAAACTGTTGTAGAATCACTACTTGTCTTCTCTGTGTTGTACAGCCCTCCCCTTTCTCCCACCCCGCTATGGATGCTAATCTTAATACCCCTCTTTTTCTGCCCCCCCTTATCCCTCCCTACCCACCCATCCTCCCCAGTCCCTTTCCCTTTGGTACCTGTTAGTCCATTCTTGAGTTCTGTGATTCTGTTGCTGTTTTGTTCCTTCAGTTTTTCCTTTGTTCTTATATTCCACAGATGAGTGAAATCATTTGGTATTTCTCTTTCTCTGCTTGGCTTGTTTCACTGAGCATAATACCCTCCAGCTCCATCCATGTTGCTGCAAATGGTTGGATTTGCCCTTTTCTTATGGCTGAGTAGTATTCCATTGTGTATATGTACCACATCTTCTTTATCCATTCATCTATCGATGGACATTTAGGTTGCTTCCAATTCTTGGCTATTGTAAATAGTGCTGCGATAAACATAGGGGTACATTGGTCTTTCTCATACTTGATTGCTGCATTCTTAGGGTAAATTCCTAGGAGTGCAATTCCTGGGTCAAATGGTATGTCTGTTTTGAGCATTTTGATGTACCTCCATACTGCTTTCCACAATGGTTGAACAAGTTTACATTCCCACCAGCAGTGTAGGAGGGTTCCCCTTTCTCCACAGCCTCACCAACATTTGTTGTTGTTTGTCTTTTGGATGGCAGCCATCCTTACTGGTGTGAGGTGATACCTCATTGTAGTTTTAATTTGCATTTCTCTGATAATTAGCGATGTGGAGCATCTTTTCATGTGTCTGTTGGCCATCTGTATTTCTTTTTTGGTGAACCGTCTGTTCAGTTCCTTTGCCCATTTTTTAATTGGGTTATTTGTTTTTTGTTTGTTGAGGCGTGTGAGCTCTTTATATATTCTGGACGTCAAGCCTTTATCGGATGTGTCATTTTCAAATATATTCTCCCATACTGTAGGGTTCCTTTTTGTTCTATTGATGGTGTCTTTTGCTGTACAGAAGCTTTTCAGCTTAATATAGTCCCACTTGTTCATTTTTGCTGTTGTTTTCCTTGCCCGGGGAGATATGTTCAAGAAGAGGTCACTCATGTTTATGTCTAAGAGGTTTGTGCCTATGTTTTCTTCCAAGAGTTTAATGGTTTCATGGCTTACATTCAGGTCTTTGATCCATTTTGAGTTTACTTTTGTATATGGGGTTAGACAATGGTCCAGTTTCATTCTCCTACATGTAGCTGTCCAGTTTTGCCAGCACCACCTGTTGAAGAGACTGTCATTTCGCCATTGTATGTCCATGGCTCCTTTATCAAATATTAATTGACCATATATGTCTGGGTTAATGTCTGGATTGTCTAGTCTGTTCCATTGGTCTGTGGCTCTGTTCTTGTGCCAGTACCAAATTGTCTTGATGACTATGGCTTTATAATAGAGCTTGAAGTTGGGGAGTGAGATCCCCCCTACTTTATTCTTCTTTCTCAGGATTGCTTTGGCTATTCGGGGTCTTTGGTGGTTCCATATGAATTTTTGAATTATTTGTTCCAGTTCATTGAAGAATGTTGCTGGTAGTTTCATAGGGATTGCATCAAATCTGTATATTGCTTTGGGCAGGATGGCCATTTTGACGATATTAATTCTTCCTAGCCATGAGCATGGGATGCGTTTCCATCTGTTAGTGTCCCCTTTAATTTCTTTTAAGAGTGACTTGTAGTTTTCAGAATATAAGTCTTTCACTTCTTTGGTTAGGTTTATTCCTAGGTATTTTATTTTTTTTGATGCAATTGTGAATGGAGTTGTTTTCCTGATTTCTCTTTCTGTTGGTTCATTGTTGGTATATAGGAAAGCCACAGATTTCTGTGTGTTGATTTTGTATCCTGCAACTTTGCTGTATTCCGATATCAGTTCTAGTAGTTTTGGGGTGGAGTCTTTAGGGTTTTTTATGTACAGTATCATGTCATCTGCAAATAGTGACAGTTTGACTTCTTCTTTGCCAATCTGGATTCCTTGTATTTCTTTGTTTTGTCTGATTGCCATGGCTAGGACCTCCAGTACTATGTTAAATAACAGTGGAGAGAGTGGGCATCCCTGTCTAGTTCCCGATCTCAGTGGAAATGCTTTCAGCTTCTCGCTATTCAATATAATGTTGGCTGTGGGTTTTTCATAGATGGCCTTTATTATGTTGAGGTACTTGCCCTCTATTCCCATTTTGCTGAGAGTTTTTATCATGAATGGATGTTGAACTTTGTCAAATGCTTTTTCAGCATCTATGGAGATGATCATGTGGTTTTTGTCTTTCTTTTTGTTGATGTGGTGGATGATATTGATGGACTTTCGAATATTGTGCCATCCTTGCATCCCTGGGATGAATCCCACTTGGTCATGGTGTACGATGATTTTGATGTATTTTTGAATTCGGTTTGCTAAAATTTTGTTGAGTATTTTTGCGTCTACGTTCATCAGGGATATTGGTCTGTAGTTTTCTTTTTTGGTGGTGCCTTTGCCTGGTTTTGGTATTAGGGTGATGTTAGCTTCATAGAATGAGTTTGGGAGTATCCCCTCCTCTTCTATTTCTTGGAAAACTTTAAGGAGAATGGGTATTATGTCTTCCCTGTATGTCTGATAAAATTCCGAGGTAAATCCATCTGGCCCGGGGGTTTTGTTCTTTGGTAGTTTTTTGATTACCACTTCAATTTCGTTGCTGGTAATTGGTCTGTTTAGATTTTCTGTTTCTTTTTGGGTCAGTCTTGGAAGGTTGTATTTTTCTAGGAAGTTGTCCATTTCTCCTAGGTTTCCCAGCTTGTTAGCATATAGGTTTTCATAGTAGTCTCTAATAATTCTTTGTATTTCTGCGGGTTCCGTCGTGATTTTTCCTTTCTCATTTCTGATACTGTTGATTTGTGTTGACTCTCTTTTCCTCTTAATAAGTCTGGCTAGAGGCTTATCTATTTTGTTTATTTTCTCGAAGAACCAGCTCTTGGTTTCATTGATTTTTGCTATTGTTTTATTCTTCTCAATTTTATTTATTTCTTCTCTGATCTTTATTATGTCCCTCCTTCTGCTGACCTTAGGCCTCATTTGTTCTTCTTTTTCCAATTTCGATAGTTGTGACATTAGACCATTCATTTGGGATTGTTCTTCCTTTTTAAAATATGCTTGGATTGCTATATACTTTCCTCTTAAGACTGCTTTTGCTGTGTCCCACAGAAGTTGGGGCTTAGTGTTGTTGTTGTCATTTGTTTCCATATATTGCTGGATCTCCATTTTGATTTGGTCATTGATCCATTGATTATTTAGGAGCGTGTTGTTTAGCCTCCATGTGTTTCTGAGCCTTTTTGCTTTCTTTGAACAGTTTATTTCTAGTTTAATGCCTTTTTGGTCTGAAAAGTTGGTTGGTAGGGTTTCAATCTTTTGGAATTTACTGAGGCTCTTTTTGTGTCCTAGTATGTGGTCTATTCTGGAGAATGTTCCATGTGCACTTGAGAAGAATGTGTATCCTGTTGCTTTTGGATGTAGAGTTCTGTAGATGTCTATTAGGTCCATCTGTTCTAGTGTGTTGTTCAGTGCCTCTGTGTCCTTACTTATTTTCTGTCTGGTGGATCTGTCCTTTGGAGTGAGTGGTGTGTTGAAGTCTCCTAGAATGAATGCATTGCATTCTATTTCCTCCTTTAGTTCTATTAATATTTGTTTCAGGTATGTTGGTGCTCCTGTATTGGGTGCATATATATTTATAATGGTTATATCCTCTTGATGGACTGAGCCCTTTATCATTATGTAATGTCCTTCTTTGTCTTTTGTTACTTTCTTTATTTTGAAGTCTGTTTTGTCTGATACCAGAATTGCAACACCTGCTTTCTTCTCTCTGTTGTTTGCTTGAAATATCTTTTTCCATCCCTTGACTTTAAGTCTGTGCGTGTCTTTGGGTTTGAGGTGAGTCTCTTGTAAGCAGCATATGGATGGATCTTGCTTTTTTATCCATTCTATTACTCTGTGTCTTTTGATTGGTGCATTCAGTCCATTTACATTTAGGGTGATTATTGAAAGGTATGAATTTATTGCCATTGCAGGCTTTAAGTTTGTGGTTACCAAAGGTTTAGGGTTAGCTTCTTTACTGTCTTACTGTCTAACTTAACTCGCTTGTTGAGCTATTATAAACACAATCTGATGATTCTTTATTTCTCTCCCTTCTTATTCCTCCTCCTCCCTTCTTCATATGTTGGGTGTTTTGTTGTGTGCTCTTTTTAGGAGTGCTCCCATCTAGAGCAGTCCCTGTAGGATGCCCTGTAGAGGTGGTTTGTGGGAGGCAAATTCCCTCAACTTTTGCTTGTCTGGGAATTGTTTAATCCCTCCTTCATATTTAAATGATATTCATGCTGGATACAGTAGTCTTGGTTCGAGGCCCTTCTGTTTCATTGCATTAAGTATATCATGCCATTCTCTTCTGGCCTGTAGGGTTTCTGTTGAGAAGTCTGATGATAGCCTGATGGGTTTTCCTTTGTAGGTAACCTTTTTTTTCTCTCTGGCTGCTTGTAATACTTTGTCCTTGTCTTTGATCTTTGCCATTTTAATTATTATGTGTCTTGGTGTTGCCCTCCTTGGATCCCTTGTCATGGGAGTTCTGTGTACCTCTGTGGTCTGAGAGGCCATTTCTTCCCCTAGTTTGGGGAAATTTTCAGCAATTATTTCTTCAAAGACATTTTCTATCCCCTTTTCTCTCTCTACTTCTTCTGGAATACCTATGATTCTTATATTGTTCCTTTTCGATTGATCACTCAGCTCTCTTAAAATTCTTTCATTCCTGGAGATCCTTTTATCTCTCTCTGCATCAGCTTCTGTGCGTTCCTGTTCTCTGTTTTCTAGTCCATTAATGGTCTCTTGCATCTCGTCCATTCTGTTTTGAAGTCCTTCCAGAGCTTGTTTTATTTCTGAATTCTCCTTCCTTAGTTCTTGCATATTTCTCTGCAAGTCCATCAGCATGGTTATGACTTTTGTTTTGAATTCTTTTTCAGGAAGACTGGCTAAATCTATCTCCCCAGATTCCTTCTCAGGGGAAGATGTAGCAGATGCCGAAGCTGTCTGGGTTAGTCTTGTCTGGATCATATTTTTTTGCCTTTTCATGTTGACAGGTGCTATTGACTGTCAGCTGGGAGGGCCAAAATTTTCACTTGCTACTGGCCTTTCTTTACTGGGGCAACTGCGACCCCTAGTGGCTTGTGTTGGGTAATTGCGTGTAGACTGGGTCTTTGTGTCTTGCCTGGCCGGGAGGGAGAAATTTCCCTTTCTGTGGGCGGAATTTGTCTCAGGCTGCTTCTCTGCTTTCGCAGCGCCCGGTGGGGTAATGGATGGGGGGGCTGCTTGACTGTTTGCCTCCGTGAGGGGTCTCAGAGCTGTTGCCCAGGGGGTTAGTGCACCCGGTTTTCCCTGTAATTTCCAGCTGCTGTACTGTGACCTGGGTTGTTTCCGTCAAGCTGTTAAGTCCCTGTCCCTTTAAGACTTTCAAAAAGCCCCCGCTTTTCTTTGTCACAGGGACATCAGCTTCGGCACCCGCTCAGAGGTCTTACTCCCTGTTCCCCCAGTATCCAGGGCCCCCTGGGCACGTACTGTGTCTGTGCTCTGGCCCGGATGGCTGGGGCTGGGTGTTCGGCAGTCCTGGGCTCCGTCTCCCTCCCGCTCTGCCTGCTCTTCTCCCGCCGGGAGCTGGGGGGAGGGGTGCTCGGGTCCCGCGGGGCCGGGGCTTGTATCTCACCCCTTTCACCAGGCGCTGGGTTCTCGCTGGTGTAGCTGCAGTCTGGCCACTGTCCTGCGTCTTCTGGTCTCTCTTTTAGGGCTAGTTGTGTTTGTTGTATTTTCAAAAGTATATATGTTTTTGGGAGGAGATTCCCACTGTCCTACTCACGCCGCCATGTTGGCTCCGCCCCACCTCTGCCCATTTTTTAATCAGGTTATTTGCTTTTTGGGTGTTGAGGCATGTGAATTCTTTATATTTTTAGATGTTAACCTCTTGTCAGACATGTCATTTACAAATATAATCTCCCATACTGTAGGATGCCTTTTTGTTCTGTTGATGGTGTCCTTTGCTGTACAGAAGCTTTTTAGTTTGATGTAGTCCCATGTGTTCATTTTTGCTTTTGTTTCCCTTGCTTGAGGAGATGTGTTCAGGATGTTCATGCTTATATCCAGGAGATTTTTGCCTATGTCTTCTAAGAGTTTTATGGTATGTCTGGTAATTTTTAGTTATAAGTCAGGGATTATGTATAAAATGTGAAGAAGCTCTGGATGAACCACTTTCCTTCGTGGCCAAGTGGGAGCTGGTCTTTATAATGCTGAGGGTCTCAGCCCTGTTCACTTTTTGGTAGATAGTCTCCAACTCCCTAGGTGTTTCCCTTAGCCTTGACTTTAATCTTGATTGTCTTAGCGTCCTAAAACAGCTGAAAACTCCACTCTGCTTTTCAGAGCATCTTGCTTAGCTTCTTAGCCTCCTCCTGTTCTGCACAGTTTTAGAACCTGGTAAATGTCTCAAGGGAGAGAGTAGAAGGCTTGTTGGGATAATTTATCTGTCCTTCCTTTTCAGAGGGATCCCAACCCCCTCATTTTTGTCCCTCCATGCCAGTAAGACTGCCCCAAGCTTTTCTTGTTTCTTCTCCTCTTTGTAGTCTATTGTCTGGTCCTTCACAGGACCATCAGCCGCTTGTTTCATGTCCAGAACTAGAAAATTTCCTACAATAGAAAGTGGCAGTAGAATGTCAGCCCCTCTGGAGACACAACTCCCTCCTTTCTGCAATTTTTGTCCACTCAAGCCCTGGTTGTCTCAGCACCTCTCTGGCGCCTTTATTCAGACAGTTTGTGTTTGATTTCAGCTTTCCTTGCTGGTGTCGGTGGGTGAGATGGTCTGCCACAGGCCAGTCCCTCTGGCAGGAGCAGAAGCTGCTCCCTTCTATTCTCGATGCTACGGGACATGATCAGATTTCCTGACTGGCTTAAGGATCATATATTTTTACTAAGGCTCAGGGGTGAATATACAATGTGTGCTAGTGTCACACGTGCAGGGCCTAAGGAAAAAGGGCTCCTTTTCCAGGAATATAGTGACAGGCCCTCTCTACCACTCTGACTCTGGTTTATTCCAGAAGGCAAATGCCCATTGGGAGGGCATTGAGGGGTCCCAGTGCATTCTGGCTTGGCCTGGCCACAATGGGGTGGCCGCTGATCAATGGCACCCACCTAGGGAGAGACAGCCATCTAGGGAGGTGGTGCCGTGAATGGAAAGCAGACCCCAGGAGGAGCTGTAATAGCAGCTGACCCTCACTGATGCCTGCTGAATCCCTTTACATTGTTTATGCCATTCAAACATCACAACGAACCTACAAAGTAGGGGTTATGCTATTATACCTATTTCACATATAAGGAAACTGAGGCCCAGAGGTCCTGCTTAAGTGACAGAGTCAGACTTGGGTGCAGCAATTTGATTCCAGAGCTGCCATACCACCCGTAATAGACGTGAGGATGTTCAGCCTGGACAAAGAGGTGATGAGGGGTCAGGAGAGCAAGTCTGATACCTTCTGTAAATACCTAAAGGAAAGAGGAATCAGAGCTGGGCTTGATATAAAAGGAAGGTCAGTTAGGACCTTCCAGAGCCGGACAAGCTACCTTGCTTCAGGTGAGGGAGGGCATGAGCTCCCTAGTCCTGCAGGATCCAAGCAGAGCTTGAACCGGTGATTCAGGCGTGAGCCCCCTTCTGGGAGGTGGGCTCTCAGTGCAGATAGCAGAAGGAGCCTGGCAGAGGTGACCAGAAGGCCAGGAGCCCTAGGCTGACTCTTATGGGAACTGGCTGTGAGGACCCTGGGACCCTGCATGGCTTCAGCCTCCCTTTCTCTCACTTTTTCTCTGTCTCTGGTCCTGCTTCAGCCAGTCTCCTCATCATCACCAAGCTCTAGCCATACCAGCCTTTCTGTTCCTGGAAAAGGCCAAGTGCTTTCTCTTTCCAAGGCCTTTTTGCATAAACTGTGACTTCTGTCCTCTGTTGTTCATTGGCCAGCTCCTGTTCACCCTCAGATCCAGCTCAAATGTCACCTCCTCCAAATGTGGGATTCACATATAAATCAAGTATAAAAATCAAACGAATAATCATATCTGACTTGATTGTTTATAGTTCATGATGCGTGGTTAAAAACCGAAAGTTTCTGTGATATGACTGCCCTTGCACTGTTCACCATGTAAGAACTTATTCACTATGTAAGAACTTGTTCACCATGTAAGAACTTGTTCGTTATGCTTCAGAAGATTGGAGACTGTTGAGAATTAGGTTTGGGGTTGATTAATGATTGTGCATTGAGTCCCCTATACAGAATTTTAGAATTTTATTGTTGTTAACCATTTGATCAATAAATATGAGAGATGCCCTCTTGAAAAAAAAAAAAAGTCACCTCCTCCAGGGAGCCTTCCACGACCACCTCATCTCTGATAGCTCTTCCCCAGTTAATTTCTGTCTTATCCTTATGTTTGTTTCCCTCATGGCACTAACCACAACCTGTGATTATATTTGTTCTTTTTTCTTAGTAGAAAGTAAATCCCATGGAGGCAGGACCACATTTGTCTTTTTTATTAATGTATTCCTAATCCCCTAGCACAATGTTGAATACCTGTTGAATGAATGAGTGAATGACCTTGACCATAGTACCATGGGTCTCAGTTTTATAACCTGTTTAATGGGGAGCAGCTATAGAGGAAATTTGACTAGAGCAGTGGTTTTTAGACTTGGGCATGCATCAGAAGCATCTGGAAGCCTTGTAAAAACAGATTGCTAGCCCCACCCAGACAGTTTCAGTAGATCTGGAGTGATGCCAGAATTCTGCATTTCTAACAAGGTCCCAAGTAATGTAGATGCTGCTGGCTGGGAGTCACACTTTCGGAACCACTGTCTTAACTGTCTGCAAGTCCCCTGTGGTATTCATCTTTAATTTTTCCAAATGAAATAATGAATAATAAAGTGCAGTGATTTTAAAAACAGTATATACAAATGCAAGACATGTTTTGAAACATAACTTTACCTTCAGAGATAAAAGGGAAGGGGAGGTGGTGGAAGGAAAGGAAAGGAAAAATCCATTTCTAAATCAGGAAGGATTAACATGGAGTCAATGAAGGGGTTGATGCTGTTTATAATGGCAAAAGGTCAGTCAAATGCAAGCGCTGGCAGAACAGGGCAGCAGCTGGGGTCCTTGGGAAAGCTTCAAAGTGCAGCAGCGGCTGCTGCAGCCGAGGTTTCAGGAGCGCTTCCCACCAGCTCTGCATTTACCACCTTGGAAGGTGAAACTAGAGACTCGTGGTTAAGGAAGGAAACGAGAGTACAAACCAGGGGAAAATAAAGCAAAAGAAGATACCCCCTGTGATGGCTCCTGACGGGGTGATCTGCTTCCACTTGGACTGAGGTTTTGTTTGTTAAGTGCGGCTCAGATTCTTCCAAGTTTCCCCGTGGTCCTCAGTTGCTTTCCACTTCTCTTGTCCACACAGCCTTCCACAAACCAACCTGTATCCCAACCCAGGGACCCTCTGCCCTTAGACCCAAGGTTCCTGCCATGATGGGTTTTAGGTGGCTGCCGTGGTCTCTCTGATGGTCGCCCTTTTCCACGCTCTCCCAGTTCTGTTTACGCTCAAGAGGAAGCATCTGTCAGGGTGTCTTTACACCTCTCTTTACCCATCCCCTTTTAGCCTGAGAGAGGTCCTGCAAAGCAGGGGCGGGGGTGGGGGCAGGCTGGGAGGGGTACCGGAGAGCACAGAGCCATATCAGACTCAGCACAGCAAATACCTGAACCATGACTACACCTGAATCCCAGAAGTGAGACCGTTTCTTCTGCAGGTGGTCCCCACATTGCTGAAGTGTGTTGCTAAACTCGGCATCACCATCACCACCACACCATCTCTTCATCAGTTGTCATCATCATGAGCACTTGCTGTGTGCAGGCAACAGAGGGCTACTCACTCTACTGGACTTCTTCTCCATGTAATCTTCACCTTACACTCAATGCTAATTTTGTCCCAATTTTTATAAAGGAGGAAACTGAGCCTTGGAGAAATTTAGAAAGTTGACTGAACTCTAGCTAGGAAGAGGCAGATAGGCCTTGAATCCAGGTATGCATGATCCAGAGCTTTTGCCTTAATGAAGGTGTGAGGTGCCCCCCTCTGTGTGTGAGGGGGCATAACGGAACCCCATCAGCAGAGAGCTACAATTACGAATAGCCCCAGTGGTGGGTTTTGCTGGCATCTCCCCACCCCACCACAACTATCCCTCTGGACCTGCCTCCCCCTCCCTGCCAGCTGCTGGAGGAACAGCACCTAACAGTGCCTGGAGGGGGTGCCACCACGCCCTAACCCCATGCAGCTGCAGGGAAGTCTGAACATGACATTGGAAGGGAGGGGCCCATAAATAAGCACTGCAGGAGAGTGCTGGGCCTCAAGGCTGCCGAAGTCAAGAAACTGCTGAGACTGAAAGGCCATCTGCCCTCCAAAGGAGGATTCTTAAACCATGATTAGAATAAAGAAAGGTGGCAGAATAATTGTGGATCTTGTCATAATTACACCAGACACTGCTGTGTGGACTAGAATGTCCACTGGACATGAGTCAGTTGAACCATGAAAAAAAGAGGTTCTGCAAATAAACAGGTTTAGGGAAATGCTGTGTTGAAATCCCACAGGTCTCTTGACCAAAAGACTAGCTAGTACCTCTGATACGCTCATGGGCCGTCATTATGCTCAGCTTGGAAATCAGCCTCATACCATGTTACATCCCAAAACACAAAATCAGACCTCAAAAGAATCATAATTATGTGTATTTTTACTGAAGGTTTCTAGGGGGTGGCTGACAGAGGAGGAAGTTACATTGCCCAGCATGCACCTAAACTTCCTAAAAGTCCTCTTTGATTTCCTGGCTGCTCCCTTCCCACTCCCCCACCAAGGCCAGAGGTATAGGAACACCTGTTAGACTGTAGCAGGAAGGACACACTTGCCCACCAATTCTGACAGATTTATGGCTTCCCGGAAAGCTGTGCTGGGAGGAATCCCAGGACAAAGTCTGGACTCAGTCTGAAAGGGTGTCATCATTGATTAATGATGTCTGCCATGCAGTGACTGGGGAGCCCCTGGCAGCCTGAGGACCACAGAGGTGCCACCCGAGGCCTACCAACTTCGTGTAGAAGGGAGCCAGCAATGGGGCTTACGGGCTGCATTGTAATCCTTGTTCTGCTCCAAACTTGTAGTGTAACTGTCCTTGATTCACTTTGCCGCTGGGAGTCTCACTTCCCTCACGGGCAACATGGTGGCCCAGCCACACCCACCATCCCATGTCACGGAGCAATGGTGACAAGCCACTGATGTGCTAGAATAAAGTGCCATACAAGAACCTAGAAGTGTCTCTACTTAAAGAGACCATATTAATAGGGTCTTGGCAGCACACACACGGCACACTCAGCTTATTAACTTGGGGATGTTTTGATAAAGGGGCTGTTTGCAAAGGTATGGGCAGTTTTAGGCAGGACCAAGGCTCAGAGGAGCAGAGATGACCCAGTCCTGTGCCTGCAGATGCAGCAGAGGGGAGCCAGTACTGGGACCCAGAGGCAGAGTCCTCCCAGGAGGGCTTCCTTAAGAGGAGCTGTGACCATTGAGTCGAGGGGCACAGGCAGTGCCAGTGACCCCGTGGAGGGGAACCAGAGACTTCCTTTCTCACTCTCCTCCCCTCTGAGCCCAGCCAGAAGCCAAAAGGACCCACTGATGTAGTATATCAGTCAGCCTCTGTCTTAGCTTGGCTGCTATAACACAGTACCATAAACTGAGTGGCTTACCACCAAGAGAAACCCATTTCTCACAGCTCTGGAGGCTGTAAGAGACCAGGGACCAGCACGGTCTGGTTCTGTTGAGAGCCCCCTTCCTCATTGCAGATGGCTGACTTCTCACCGAATCTCACATGGCAGAAAAAGAGCTCCAGTCTCTCCATCTGCTGATAAGGGCCCCAGTCCCATCATAGGGGCCCAACCTTGTGACCTCATCCAAAGCTGATCACATTCCCAAATCCTCATCTCCAAATACCATCCCACTGGGGATTAGGGCTTCAGCATGTGGACTTTTGGGGGGTGCAAACGATCAGTCTATAACAGCCTTCACGGGCAGAGGACACCGCAGGCATGTGGCCATTGGGCTTTGCCAGCTCCATTAGTTTTCTGTGGCTGCTGTAATAAATGAGCATGTACTGAGTGGCTTCAAACAGCAGAAACTTATTCTCTCACAGTTCTGGTGGCCAGAAGTTCAAAATCAAGGCACCTAGACAAGGCCACTGCCATCCTGGGGACTCCAGGAGCACACTTGTGTCTGCACCACTGCCATCCCTGCCTCCACTGTCCTGTCCTCTGTGTGTGTCTCCTGTGAGGACACATCCTCGTCGGATTTAGGACCCACCCAGATCATCCAGGATGATCTCATCTCCAGATCCTTAATTACATCTGCAAAGACCCTTTTTTGTCCAAATATGGTAACATTCACAGGTTCCAGGCATTTGATGTGGACATTTACTTTTTTTTCTTTTTTTGGTGGCGGTGGAGGCAGGGGCACCATTCCAGCCACTGCGCCAACCTTCCACATCTGACTTTGTTACTGGGGTGTCAGGTGGAACTGAGCCATCTCTTCTAAAGGCTGCCCTTGGCCCCATGAGCTAGGGCTCCTTTGAGTATCTGTTCTAACTAGATAATGATCCTCCCATTGGGGGTGGTGGAGGGGGATCCACCTTTGACTTTGTTTCACAGAATGATGAACACTATGGCCTTTGGAAAAGCATGTTCTTCTGCGAGCCTCCATTTTACCTCCCTGAAATGAAACTGTGAAATCAGACAATGTCTGAAATAGTTTCTACCCCTAGAATCCCACTACGCTGTCACTAATGTCAAGGCGAGGTGGACACCTCTCTGACAACCTTGTTCCCTCCACTTCTGGCCCCTGATATGCTTGCTAGCATCTGGGAGTCAAACTCAGAGCTGCAGACACCTAGAAGCTCTCTAGGTCACCAAGGATCTTCATCTTCTGTCTCCAGTCAGTCACAGAAATGGTCATCCAAAGGGGGATGGTCTGCATCTCTCATGGAGGACCCAAGGCCCACAGCCTGGGCACCCTCCCTGGTGGCCTGACGTGGCATTTAAACTCAGGCATCTTGGGTTAGCTCAGATTTCCAGCGAAGTGTTTCTTGACTCTTTTCATGTGACAAAGCGTAACAGTGACTCTTTGATACCTTTTGTAATTGTGTTTTAATTGAAAAGACTTGATTTGATTACTGAAGCTTACACCATAGTTGAAGGGCTTGTTAAAACATGTATTAAGTCCAAAAGATTGCAATGTTTCTCTGTGTAATTATGTAAACAGTCACACAAATGGAGCTGTTTGCAGTCAGCAGGAATGCTTTTACAATAGCACAGTAGCAAACTGCATCATTGATCAGTGACAGGTAAATTTCTTTTCTTAAGGACACATGCAAGTTGATACCCCCTGACATCAGCTGGGCCAGCCTTTTCATTTTCTCCTTTTGTGTACATTTTCCTTGAAATCTGTTGTGTTTCAGTAATGTTTCTGTGTCCTCAGGTGTGCGTGAAATTCCCAGTATTGTTAAGGAAAATAAAATCTGCCGTGTCTCTAAAATGTTCCAATTTCTCAGCAGCAAAAATGGTCCAGGTATTAAGAGAAAAACTGCAACTATAGTTTTAAAATAGGAACAGAACTACCTTAAAATTCCCTGCAGTTTTAATGAAAGTGTCCATTAAATTTACTGAGGTTGAAAGAGTAATTCACCTCAAAACCCACTATCCCTGCCTTCCCAAAGGACCTAAGATGCCCACCTATCTTCTTTGAACTTCAAAATAAATGAAACATTGATTGGCGCTGTCATTGAAACATCGCTTCTTCTTGGCCATCACTTGCTCAACCCTGGCCTCTTAGAAGGAAACAGGCCCCACAATCATGATTTCCTTGTAGCCCCAAGAAAATAGAAGCTGCAAATGGGCTGGCGAATTATGTACCTCCAATGATTTTGAAGGGAAGCATTTACTGAGGGAGAAAATTGTTTTAATCTTATAACAACCAAGGAGGAGAGTTTGTAAAAACACAGAACACCCACACATACACTTGCTTTTGTTGCAGAGGAACGCGCAGAACATTCTCCCCACAAATGCGCCTGGTGCCTCAGCTGAGGGGTCCTGCTGGGGCCTGGGCAGGGGCGGTGGCCGGGGGTGCAGTGGGGAGGAGTAGGAAGTGTGTGTGGAGCGGGGAGGGTGGTGAGACCAGTTGGCTGGGAATCCCAGGGACTCAGGGCAAATCCAGGGCAGGATGAAGGTTCTCCAGCCCCTTCTGGAAATGTGGGACCTGCAGGACACCCCCGGCTCTGCTCTCCCAAGGCACCACCCGTTAAAGCAAGAACAGAGGAGTCTGATGTCACCTTGGCCTGAGACCCACTTTCACAGCTTCCCGGCAAGCTCGGCCTCGGCCCTCCTCACCTTGGAGGCCCTGGCAGAACTCAGCGCGTGGGTGTTCACGGGTTTTGTGTCCACAGAGCTGAAACAACAAACCGACAAGCAAGTGAGTTCACATCTTCAGGAAGCTGGTCCTAGGAATGCCTAGGGGAAAATAAGAATAATAAGTGGTTTGAAAGAAAAAGGTATGCTTCCCATTTCTGGAGGGAAGAGGAAGGAAAGAAGGGAAGGAGGGAGGGAAGAAGGCAAACCTCTCTGGGTGCCCAGCCCTCGCGGGGAGGCGAACGCACAGCAAGGTGGCCACACGTGCGGGTGGGAGTTGGACCTAATAATGGCTCACTCGTGTCATGCTTGAAAAGGGGTTGGGGGTAAGGTTTTAAACAGAAATGTCCAGATTTGGAGGAGAAAATTACAAGCGGCCTATTTGTATGAGGCATATTATGAATGAATCATGGTAACCCAGAAGAAGAGGAGGCAAAGGGAAAGTTTGGTCTTCATACCTCTTCGTGTGGCTCATATTCCTTTGTCTCCTTTAAGAGAATGCATTTCGTCCCAAGATTACTTTGTTCAAAAGGGTAACAGCTGGTTTCTGGAAATACAGTCCACACTTCGATCATGTCCAAGAGACATGGAGCATATCATCCGAGAGCCTCTCCACATGTGCGGTGGGGAAGGTACATAACCCAGTAACAAAGGCACCACACAGAATCTCTAGGTGGTGGGTATTTTCTTGGAACCTTGGATTTAAAGGGGGAGAGGGTGATTAAAGTGTTGGTGACTCTTCTTGTGCTTTATTAGAATGCCCTGATTCGGCTCAGTGAGTGCTTGTGGGCAGAAGCCCTGGCGCAGAAAGGCTACCTGAGCCTCGGCCTCCAGGTTCCCTGCCCTCCCCAGTACACCTCTTCCCATCCCACTGCCAGGTGGTTCCACATGGACTACCCTGCACTGACCCATGAATTCTGAGCAAGTATATGTGTAATATTTGCTTGTATGAGAGTTATTTCCCCAGTACATCTACTGTATGGTGTGGAAACCATACTGGGTTACACAACCCAGTAACAAAAGGCACCACACAGAATCTCTAGGTCGTGGCTATTTTCTTAGAACCTTGGATTTAAAGGGGATGGCATAATGCTTATGCCAAAGTAGCATATTTGGGGTGGTATGTTCTGTTTCTCTATAGCGTGCATGCTTCTCACATTGTGTGTGCTCACCCCTTTGCCCCTTACCTCAAGTATAGGTTCTTTACACAATACGGCTTCAATAAATATTCACTGGCTCTTGACCAGTCTCCTCACTTTTTTTGGTGCTTCTTTCCTGATGTACTAGCTTTCATGACGTAAGGCTGCGTAACAAACATCCTCACATCTCCGTGGCTTACTGCATGAAGGTTTATTTCTCACCTGTGTTATATGGTGGTGTCAGTTGGCTGTGCCTCTCTCTGTGTGTCTTCTTCATTTTGGGACCCAGACTGAAGGAGCAGCTGCTGCCAGGGACACATAAAGGGTGTAGAGAAACAGAACTGACAGATCACACAACAGCTCCTAAATTTCTGCTCAAATTCCTGCCTCCAGTTCCCCAGGCCACTCACACTAAGCCATCACCCTTGTGGCTTTATGACTGAGCTGTTCCTGGATTCCCAAGTCAGGTCTTTGTGCTCTTCCAATGGCCTCCCAATTTGCCTCCTTTTCTTTCTTTTATGTTTCTGTTGTCCCAGTTTTAAAAGCAATACATTCTCACTGTAAGTACATTTCAAAGGGACAGTGTCCCTTCATCACCCCTCCTAAGACCTGGCCAACCCAGAAGCAATCACTATGAACTGTTTAGAGTGGATCATTTCTGATATTTTCCATGCTTATACAAGCATATAAAGCATATGCACATAAACAAGAGTTTAAGTAAATAGGATCTTCCTCTCCATACCCATGTGATTTCGTGAGCACATTTTGTCCTTAGCAGTGTGTTGCAGGCATCCTTGTGTTGGTCTGCCTTGTTCTCTTTCTGATTGTGCATTATGCCATGACGTGGGCAGTGGGACTCATTATTTCCCCAATCATGGAAATTTAGTTTGTCTCCATTGTTTTTTCTATTACAAAAGTTCTGCAGAGATCCTTCTGTATGCACACATGCAAGTAGTTTTGTAAGGTGGATTACTAGATGTGGAATGGCTGAGCTAGTGCATTTTACTTTTAGATGGACACTGCCAGATTATTCTCCTGAAAGACTTTGCCAATTTATACCCTCACCAATGTAACTAACATGGCTTTTCTGCTCTATCTGCCTCAGATGAGTTTTTAAACTTTTTTATTTTGAAATAATTTTAGACTCACATATAAATGGCAAACCTAGTATGACCACTGGTTGTACATATTAGGTACACAAAATTGGACTAGCCAGTGTACCCACCTCCCAGCTTACTCCAAAGTTAGCCTCTCACATAACCACAGTAGAGTTATCAAAACCAGGAAATTGACATTGGTGCAATACTATGAACTAAGCTTTAGTGGATTTTACCACTTTTTACATGCACCCTTCTGTTTTCTTTTTCTTTTCTTTTTTTTTTTTAATATCATTAATATACAATTACATGAACAACATTATGGTTACTAGATTCCCCCTATTATCAAGTCTCAAACACATAGCCCATTACAGTCATTGTCCATCAGCGTAGTAAGATGCTATAGAATCATTACTTGTCTGTTTTATATGGCCTTCTCCATGTCCTCCCCCCCTACATTATGTGTGCTAATCATAATGCCCCTTTCCACCCTTATCCCTCCCTTCCCAACCATCCTCCCCAGTCACTTTCCCTGTGGTAACTTTTAGTCCACTCTTGCGTTCTGTGAGTGTGCTGCTGTTTTGTTCCTTCAGTTTTTTCTTTGTTCTTATACTCCACAGAGGAGTGAAATCATTTGATACTTGTCTTTCTCTACCAGGCTTATTTCACTGAGCATAATACCCTCTAGCTCCATCTATGTTGTTGCGAATAGTAGGATTTGTTTTCTTCTTATGGCTGAATAATATTCCATTGTGTATATGTACCACATCTTCTTTATCCATTCATCTACCGATGGACACTTAGGTTGCTTCCATTTCTTGGCTATTGTAAATAGTGCTGCGATAAACATAGGGGTGCATATGCCTTTTTCAAATTGGGCTCCTGCATTCTTAGGGTAAATTCCTAGGTGTGGAATTCCTGGGTCAAATGGTATTTCTGTTTTTAGTTTTTTGATGAACCTCCATACTGCTTTCCACAGTGGTTGGACTAATTTACATTCCCACCAGCAGTTAGGAGGGTTCCCCTTTCTCCACATCCTCGTCAGCATTTGTTGTTGTTTGTCTTTTGGATGTTGGCTATCCTAACTGGTGTGAGGTGATATTTCATTGTGGTTTTAATTTGCATTTCTCTGATGATTAGCGATGTGGAGCATCTTTTCATGTGCCTGTTGGCCATCTAAATTTCTTCTTTGGAGAAGTGTCTTTTAAGCTCCTCTGCCCATTTTTTAATTGGCTTATTTGTTTTTTGTTTGTTGAGGTGTGTGAGCTCTTTATATAATTTGGATATCAACCCCTTATTGGATATGTCATTTATGAATATATTCTCCCATACTGTAGGATGTCTTTTTGTCCTACTGATGCTGTCCTTTGCTGTACAGAAGCTTTTTAGTTTGATATAGTCCCACTTGTTCATTTTTGCTTTGTTTCCCTTGCCCAGAGAGATATGTTCATGAAGAAGTTGCTCATGTTTATGTCTAAGAGATTTTTGCCTATGTTTTTTTCTAAGAGTTTTATGGTTTCATGACTTACATTCAGGTCTTTAATCCATTTTGAGTTTACTTTTGTTAATGGGGTTAGACAATGATCCAGTTTCATTCTCTTATGTGTAGCTGTCCAGTTTTGCCAACACAGACGTTGAAGAGGCTGTCATTTCCCCCATTGTATGTACATGGTTCCGTTATCATGTATTAATTGACCACATATGCTTGAGTTTATATCTGGGCTCTCTAGTGTGTTCCATTGGTCTATGGGTCTGTTACTGTGCCAGTACCAAATTGTCTTGATTACTGTAGATTTGTAGTGGAGCTTGAAGTCAGGGAGTGTAATTCCTCTCACTTTATTCTTCCTTCTCATGATTGCTTTGGCTATTCGGGGTCTTTTGTGGTTTTATATGAATTTTAGAACTATTTCCTCTAGTTCATTGAAGAATGCTGTTGGTATTTTGAAAGGGATTGCATTGAATCTGTAGATTGCTTTAGGCAGAATGGCCATTTTGACAATATTAATTCTTCCTGTCCATGAGCACGGGATGTGTTTCCATTTATTGGTGTCTTTTTTAATTTCTCTCATGAGTGTCTTGTAGTTTTCAGAGTAGGTTATTTCACTTCCTTGGTTAGGTTTATTCCTAGGTATTTTATTCTTTTTGATACAATTGTGAATGGAATTGTTTTCCTGATTTCTCTTTCTGCTCATTCATTGTTAGTGTATAGGAATAAAATTGATTTCTGTGTATTAATTTTGTATCCTGCAACTTTGCTGAATTCAGATATTAGATCTAGTAGTTTTGGAGTGAATCTTTAGGGTTTTTTATGTATAATATCATGTCATCTCCAAACAGGGACAGTTTAACTTCTTCCTTGCAAATCTGGATGCCTTTTATTTCTTTATGTTGTCTGATTGCCATGGCTAGGACCTCCAGTACTATGTTGAATTAAAGTAGGGAGAGTGGGCATCCTTGTCTTATTCCTGATCTTAAAGGAAATGCTTTCAGCTTCTCACTGTTCAATATAATGTTGGCTGTGGGTTTATCATAGATGGCCTTTATTATGTTGAGGTACTTGCCCTCTATACCCATTTTGTTGAGAGTTTTTATCATGAATGGATGTTGAATTTTGTCGAATGTTTTTTCGGCATCTATGGAGATGATCATGTGGTTTTTGTCTTTTTTGTTGATGTGGTGGATGATGTTGGTGAATTTTCAAATGTTGTACCATCCTTGCATCACTGGGATGAATTCCCACTTGAGCATAATGGATGATCATTTTGATGTATTTTTTAATTCAGTTTGCTAATATTTTGTTGAGTATTCTTGCATCTGTATTAATCAGGGATTGGTCTGTAATTTTCTTTTTTGTGTGGTGTCTTTGCCTGCTTTTGGTATTAGAGTGATGTTGGCTTCATAGAATGAGTTTGGGAGTATTCCCTTCTCTTCTACTTTTTGGAAAACTTCAAGGAGGATGGGTATTAGGTCTTCACTATATGTTTGATAAAATTCAGCAGTGAAACCATCTGGCATAGGCATTTTGTTCTTAGGTAGTTTTTTGATTACCAATTCAATTTCCTTGCTGGTAATTCTATTCAGATTTTCTGTTTCTTCCTGGGTCAGCCTTGGAAGGTTGTATTTTTCTAGATATTTGTCCATTTCTTCTAGGTTATCCAGTTTGTTACCATGTATTTTTTCATAGTATTCTCTCATAATTCTTTGTATTTCTGTGGTGTCTGTAGTGATTTTTCCTTTCTCATTTCTGATTCTGTTTATGTGTGTAGACTCTCTTTTTTTCTTGATAAGTCTGGCTAGGGGTTTATCTATTTTGTTTATTTTCTCAAAGAACCAGCTCCTGCTTTCATTGATTCTTTCTATTGTTTTATTCTTCTCAATTTTATTTATTGCTGCTTTAATCCTTATTATGTCCCTTCTTCTACTGACTTTGGGCCTCATTTGTTCTTCCTTTTCTAGTTTCATTAATTGTGAGTTTAGGTTGTTCATTTGGGGTTGTTTTTCTTTCCTGAGGTAGGCCTGTATTGCAATATACTTCCCTCTTAGCACGGCCTTCACTGCATCCCACAGATTTTGTGGTGTTGAATTATTGTTGTCATTTGTCTCCATATATTGCTTGATCCCTGTTTTTATTTGGTCATTGTTCCTTTGATTGTTTAAGAGCATGTTATTAAGCCTCCATGTGTTTGTGGGCTTTTTCGTTTTCTTTGTGTAATTTATTTCTAGTTTCATACCTTTGTGATCTGAGAAGCTGGTTGGTATGATTTCAATCGTTTTGAATTTACTGAGGCTCTTTTAGTGGCCTAGTACATGATCTATTCTTGAAAATGTTCCATGTGCACTTGAGAAGAATGTGTATCCTGTTGCTTTTGGACGGAGTGTTCTGTAGATGTCTGTTAGGTCCATCTGTTCTAATACATTGTTCATTGACTCTGTCTTGACTTATTTTCTGTCTGGTTGATCTGTTCTTTGGAGTGAGTGGTGTGTTGAAGTCTCCTAAAATAATGCATTGCATTTTATTTCCCCCTTTAATTCTGTTAGTATTTGTTTCACATATGTAGGTGATCCTGTGTTGGGTGCATAGATATTTATAATAGTTTTATCCTCTTGTTGGACTGACCCCTTTATCATTATGTAATGTCCTTCTTTGTCTCTTGCTACTTTCTTTGTTTTGGAGTCTATTTTGTCTGATACAAGTACTGCAACTTCTGCTTTTTCCTCCCTATTAATTGCATGAAATATCTTTTTCCATCCCTTTACTTTCAGTCTGTGTATGTCTTTGGGTTTGAAGTGAGTCTTTTGTAGGCAGCATATAGATGGGTCTTCTTTTTTATCCATTCAGTGACTCTATGCCTTTTGATTGGTGCATTCAGACCATTTACATTTAGGGTGATGATTGATAGGTATGTACTTATTGCCATTTCAGGCTTCAGATTTGTGGTTACCAAAGGTTCAAGGGTAATTCCCTTACTATCTAACAATCTAATTTAACTCACTTCATCTGCTATTACAAGCACAACCTAAAGATTCTTTTTTTTCCTCTTTTTTCTTTCTCCTCCATTCTTTATATGTTAGGTATCATATTCTGTACTCTGTCTATCCCTTGGGTGACATCTTTTTAGCCTTAGGAATACTTCCATATATAGCAGTCCCTCCAAAATGCACTGTAGAGACAGTTTGTGGGAGGTAAGTTCTATCAGCTTTTACTTATCTGAAAATTGTTTAATCCCTCCTTCAAATTTAAATGATAACCTTGCTGGATAGAGTATTCTTGGTTCAAGGCCCTTCTGCTTCATTGCATTAAATATATCATACCACTCACTTCTGGCCTGTAAGGTTTCTGTTGAGAAGTCTGATAATAGCCTGATGGGTTTTCCTTTGTAAGTGATCTTTTTTCTCTCTCTAGCTGCTTTTAAAAGTTTGTCTTTATTCTTGGTCTTTGCCATTTTATTTATTATATGTCTTGATGTTGTCTTCCTTGGGTCCCTTGTGTTGGGAGATCTGTGGATCTCCATGGCTCGAGAGACTATCTCCTTCCCCATATTGGGGAAGTTTTTAGCAACTACCTCCTCAATGACACTTCCTATCCCTTTTTCTCTTTCTTCTTCTTCTGGTATCCCTATAATGTGAATATTATTCCTTTTGGATTGGTCACACAGTTCTCTCAATATTCTTTCATTCTTAGAGATTCTTTTTTCTCTCTGTGCCTCAGCTTCTTTGCATTCCTCTCCTCTAATTTCTATCCCATTTACCATCTCTTATACTACATATAATCTGCTTTTAAATCCCTCCATTGTATGTTTCATTTCAGATATGGAATTTCTTAATAATTGAATCTCTGTCTTAAATTCGTTCCTGAGTTCTTGAATATTTTTCTCTACCTGTATGAACATGTTTGTGATTTTTATTTTGAACTCTCTTTCAGGAAGATTGGTCAGTTCAGTTTCATTTGGCCCTTTTTCTGGGGTTTGGGAGATTTTGGTCTGGACCAGGTTCCTTTGACATTTCATATTTCTATGTGGTGCCCTCTAGTGCCCAGAAGCTCTAGTCTCTGGAGCTGCTCAGCCCCTAGAGTGAGATTGGGGGTCATAGGGGAGCGGCGTTGCTGCCGTGCTTTGTGAGGTCTGCTCTGTTCATGATGACTGTATGCAGTCTGGTTCAGCCTTCCCTCTTTTTGCTGTTTTAGGGTTAGTTGTATTAACTATATTTTCTTACTGTAGTGGTTTGGAGAAGAGTTCTCTGTCTCACCTCTCACACCACCATCTTGAATCTCCTCCCCACCCTTCTGTTTTCATTTGGTGAACATTTCTATGAAATTTTATCACATGTATAGATTCACTACAAATCTTTTAGACTTAATACATATTAAGTTTGTTTAAGAGGTAATCAGTTTTCCTCTGCAATTTGCTCTTGTTACAGTTGTGTTCTTTTGAGTTACTGTGAGGGTGGTAAAGTTTGAATCTGAACAGTGCAACAGACTGTCCAGTTTTCAGTGTGAGGTGACCAGATGCTGGGAGCTCACTTTTTCTGGCATTCTCTCGAGTGACCTTGTGACAGAGGCTCTAACACCCAGGACAACTCCCTCACCTTGGCAAGCATCAGCTTTCTATTGCCTGTTAAAATGAAAATGCCAAAGTGGGTTTTCAGTTTGCAGCATGAGTTCTCAGACCTGAAAACCTTAGATGGGGTGTGCATGAAAACTTTATGGGAAATTAATCTCTGGAAAGTAAAACACGCCATCTCATTTTAGTTAAAAAAAGGAAGAAAATTAATGTGAGTGCCCGTGCTTCCTAGGTATTTATGCTGCATCCATTCACTTAGAATCAAGCTACTATTAGTATGCTTTTCTTGATGAAAGGAGCCCAGCATTAGTCTGGAAATAGGATGTGTTGAAATCAATTTAGTGTCAACCACATCAAGCCTTTCTAAAATTGTAGGTTTTACAGAACTTTAAAACATAGTTGTTTATATGGTAGAATTTAACTGTGATTCTTATTTCTCTGAAACAGACAAACAGACAGAGGGAGTCAGAGAAAATTGCAGGTAGGCAGTGTCCTGGGCAAGGAAATGGGATTTTTGAAGCACCCCTCTTCCCCCAACCACTGAGGTTCTGGTACCTTAGGAGTGAAATGAAGAATTTTCAAGGCTGCGTATTTTGATGGTGCTCTTGTTTTGTGCATTCAGATAGGATCTTCACGAGGGCTTCCATGTGAATGGAGAAAGCAAGGTTGTGGATGTGTGAGCTGTTAGGTGATGGGCCCCACTTAGCCCAGGGTGGCCAAGAGTGGCCCAGAGTGTGGGCCAAGGTGCCTGCTGCCATGTAAATTACCCCATGTCCTCCAGTGAAGAAGTCAGTCCTGGAGGTGGGGTGTGAGGCATCTTTGAGTTTCTTGATATCCAGTGGTATTCTTGAGAAAAAGGATAAGAAACACTCTGGGGCACCTAGTGTGTGCAGGAGAGGTTGTTGCAAAGCTAAGCAGTGCTGGGATGTTAGCTCCCTGTGCCTGAAAAGCTGGCCTCAGTTCCCCTGAGTGAGGGCCAGGGTTTCACGCTGAGCCAAGATCCCAGCTCTCAGGACAGAGCAGGATCTTAGGAGCTGGAGACGACCATAGCACTCACCCAGTCTAACCCTTTTGTGATGACTCTTAGGTGTTGCCAGCTGCCCCATGAAGGAGCACCTGGGTGGGGGTCCTCCGCTCTCAGAGCTGGGGGGTAAGTGGGTGGGAGGGCTGGGGCCTCCACATAATGCTTTTACTTCCTTTCAAAACCAGCTTGTTGCTGGGGGAATGTATTTAGTCAGGGCTGAGTCACAGCCATCCGTAGCTTTACCCTGGAACCTTCTGTTAGCAAAAAATCCAGTTGCCCACGGGTATCAGCCCCCCTGCTTTCATTTTCTGGGAGAAGTGGGTTTCTATTTCATCCTCTTCCATTGTGGGCCTTGGGGAGGGAGATGGCATTAGTGCAGGAGGAAGCGGGTTTCCTAATGGATACCCTGGAAAACAAACAACACCACGGCAATGAAAAGCCTTCACCACCCACTTACCCATTTGCCCACAGGATACATAAAGTGCTACGTAGGGAGAGATTTTTATCTGTTCCTTTTACTGCTGTGTATCTGGCACCCGGAACAGTGCCCAGCCCATAATAAGTTCTCCCTAAATATTTCTGAATGAAAGGAAGTGCATCATTCATTAAACACCTGCTGAGCACTTGCAACATATCCAGCATTTGGAAGCGGAGGTGAAAGGTCAGTCCTTGCCCTCATGGAGAGACAGACGATCACCGTGCAGGTGTGGGCTCAGCAGGGCCACCACTGGAGAACAGGGCAGCACATTCTGAGATTTCTGAAAGCTAAGGGGCTTGATATGACTCCAGAAGGAGTTTCTAGTCCTCTTTCCATTTCGGGCCTTGTAAGAACAGAGGAAGGACCTAGGTCTGTGTGTGTGTGTGTGTGTGTGTGTGTGTGTGTGTGTGTGTTGCTCAGGTCATCCAGCATTACATGGGAAGCTAGAACCTGAGCTCACATTTCCTGCTTCCAAATGCCAATGTTCATTCCACAACATGGACCCCAACATGCTGTCTAGTGAAGCACCAGAAGCCCCCGTTTTCAGGGGATGGCCCTGAACAGGTGGGAGGGTGACCCAAAAAAGTCTCAGACTGTGCTGAGACCTGTGCCCTTGGCTCTGTGATAGGGGCTGGAGACCCATCAAGGCACAGAGATGGCCAGTGGCCTGGGACTGAGGGTTAGGGCAAACCCTGTTAAATGCATGGCCAGGAACCCAGATGCTTTCAAACTGGGGACAGTGAAACATCCTTAGACACATTGGAGGCAGGGTGTGGGTAGGCAGAGCACAAACGGGTGAGAGGTGGAGGCCTCCACCCAAGTTGTAGGAGGAAGCAGTCCAGCCCCCCAAGATGGCATGAGGCTCAGCCAGTGCCAGCAAGTGGGCACCCTGCCCACTGGCCCTGTGTGCCACATTCCCTGCTGATGCCCAGGCTGGAGAGAATGGCGTGGATGTCTGGCTGAGCAGTGTATTGCCAGGGAGTCAGGTGGAAGGAAATGACATTTGGGTCAAGGTCAGTTCATAGGCAGATTGGATTATACTGCAAGCAGTAACTGGGGAAACAATATGGATTTCCTTCCAGTTTGAAGAAGCTGACCAATTTGGGAGTGGGTTTAAATTTGAATCTTTAGTCTGCAATTGGATCAAAACATTGATTTGAGTTCAGTAGGGTGTTCAGTTCAATAAGTGGATGTAGAGTCCTAAAGCTGGTTGGGCCCCTCTGACCTGGAGGCAGGGGCTGTGAAATGCTGTGGTCGCAGCGGTGAACCAGGACCTGGAGGCGGCGGGCAGGACCATCCCCCACTGCCTTCCCATCCCGTCCCCCACTTCAACGCCATTGGCTCTACCTTCATGTGCTTTCTGTACCAAGTTGCCATGTAAGATTTTGTTCAAAGATGGTATTCTGTTTCTAAAATTCATTTGAAAATTGCTGATATGGACTGTGATCTCAAGGCTGGGAGAGGGCACAGCTGGTTCATGGTTAGTGCCCACGAGGGTGGCCAACTTGTGCCACTTTGCTCAGGACTTTCCAGGTTGACAACTGAACATCTGGAGTCCTGGGAGCCCCCTCAGTCCTGGGGAAATGGGATGGTTGGTCACCCTAGTGTCCATGGAATCTTAGCTGTGCTTCCAGACAATTGCAGCGGCCTCCTAAGCAGCTTCCTGCCTCTTCCCTTCTCTCGCTGCCCTGCCCCTCTACCCTCTACCCTGCAGACGAGAGGCCTGCTCATTTCGCTCCTCTGCTGAAAGCCCCTGAAGACAGCATGAGAACCAAACACTTCAGCCTGGCTTGGGAGGTCCTGCGTGATCTGGGCCCTGCCTCTGCCATCCCTCCCTCTACAAACATCAAAACTACCCAAAGTGCCACTGTCTTCACCCAAACTATGCCCTCTGCTGGGACTGTCCTTCTGTCGGGGCTTCTGGCTAAAGCCGGCTGTCCCCTCTGGTCCTCTGGGATGTGTTCCCTAGGACCATTCCTTAGAGGGCACTGGCAGATTTTCCCTCCTTAGCACCTCGAGTGTGCAGCGTGGTGTACGTGTGTGACTGGTACACTTACCCTTCCCACAAACCACAGATGGTTCCTTCGTAGCACACATTTGACAAGTGAGCCTATGGAGCCCAAGTGTCTGCCTAGGGATCCGAGGAGCCTTCCTCCCCCAGGTCAGACTGTAAGGCCCTCGGGGCCGGGGCCAGGGCGTGACCCACAACCTTAGGGGCCCAAATGAGGAAGCAGCTTTCAGAGAGGCGATGTCAGCCCCGCGCATCAGCCAAGGAGTAGAATTAGCTGGGGTCTGCACAGACAGGTCCCATTTGTGTTTATTAGTGTCCCATGGGCCACTCTGCTTACCAAATGACAAGGAGCGGAGTTCTGGGGCTCCAAAGGGAGAGCTGGAGCTCCACCTGGTGGCTTCAGAAAGTCAGTGCTGTCAGCCGCCCGCCTGTGTGTGGGAAACGGCAAATGCACGCTGCCCTGGTGGGTGTCACTTCGGTGGGGTTTCCTTCCAGGACTTCAAGAATAGACCCCAATTTCATTTAGGGAAAATAAAATCATTGACGTGTAGAACACCCCCCCCCAAGAAAGTCTTTCAATCATCTTTGAAGAGAGAGGGAAACAATACAGAGTTTGAAAATGACAAATTGGAAACTTTCCTAGTGTAAAAACCCTTCAAACACCCCAAAATATCACTTTGTCAAATGTGATCTTTTTGTCAGATCATAAAGGCCAATGACTCTAAACTCTGGGAGCGTGTTCTCCACCGCAAGCAGAGGGAAAGCTGGGCTGAAGGTGTCCTTTCTAGGAGAGGCCCCAAGAGTGGGTGGCTCCCCCGGAAATCCCTGTCCCATGCCGCAGCTGGGATGCGGTAAAGGCCACAGCTGGTGGTTTCTCTTTTAGTGTTAAAGGTCTCCACCCTTTTGAACAAAGATTTTGGAGAAGGGGCGACATTCTAAGCCCCATCAGCTGATGCTAGACTCTTGGTATCTGTGTCGGTGTTCAGGGCCAGCTTGGTTGTGACGGGACGGTGAGGAGGCAGCAGGCCCAAAGCCTGGGGTGGGGCCGGCATGGGGCCCAGACTCCCTCGGGGAGAAGAGGCAGGGCTGGGGGCAGGGAACCACAAAGGCCAGCCTTCTTTCTCGCCTTGTACCTCTGCCCTATGGGGTTTGTCACTTGTCTGAGATTTATTTTTGGAGCCTTACTTACATTACTGTTTCTCAAATTTTAAGCATTCAAATAATAATCATTGTTATTATGATAACTAATATTTAGTTATGTCATCTTAAGTTCTAACTTAATGCAGTCTTATTAAGTGCCAGGGACTGTTCAGATGCCTTCCAAGTGTTCTATTAATTCATAAAGCATTATTTTATATCTGTATAATTTATTCAATCCTCATAATAGTGCTGTAGTACACAAATTATTATTATTCCCAGTTTAGAAATGAGAATATTTTTGCCAAATAATGCTATGCTCTTATGTATTTAATATTTTCTTTTGAATTTCATCTTCTTACTAAATATATTTATTTTAAAAGAAACCCTATTTTCCTGTTCTAAATGGAAAATGACATTCCCTGCCTTAAGGAGGAGGAAACTATTTTTTAGAAATCTATTGAAATGACTCTGCCTAGGTATCATTGGAAATCCTCTTCTATACCACCAGCAGACAGCCTAGCATGTTGGGGGGAAACACTACTTCAGGAGTGGAAGGAACTCCCTGAGACTGGGGAGAGAGGGAACAGTCCCACCAGGCCCCTCCAGGGTGAAAGAAGACCATTCGGCATTTTTGGATTGAGGGTGAACTGTGTTCCTTAGAGACTTGCTTAAAGAATATTTGGATTTATTTTGCTTTTTTAAAATCTAACTTCTGAGATGGATGCTTAGCTCATTAATCTTCAGCCTTCTTTTTTACTTAAAAAAAAAAGAATCAAGGTTATACATTTCTCTTTACTGTTCTAGCTATAGCCTGTAAGTTTGGATGAGAGGGTTTTTTAAATTGTTCAATTCTAAATATTTTAATTCCGATTCTCACATCTTTGACCAAATAGTTATTTAAAAGTATATTTCTTAAATCCAAACGTGGATTGAAAAAATAATTATCTTTTCACTATTCAGTTCTGTTTTACAGATTATGATCAGATAACATGACCTGTATGTTTTCAATTCTTTGACATTTATTCACACATGCTTTATGGTGGAATACATAGTCATGTTTGTTAATGTTGTTTCTTACCTTGTGTATCTTTTTTCCACTGTTTTACTTCCTACTTGCTACATCCTTAAGTTTTTGTTGTGATTCTTGTAAACAGCAAATCATTGGATTAAAAAAAAATCTTATCTGATAACATTTTTCTTTTACCAGGAGCATTTGAACCCTTTACATTTATTGTAATCACTGATACATTAGAATTAATGCCTCCCATCTCATTTTATGCTTTCTGTTTTTTCTTTTCCTCTGTTTGTCTTGCTATCTTCTGGATTATTTTTTCTTATTTCACTTTCCCTACTTCTTTTAGGTTGAAGTTATATGCCCTGTTTCCATTAGTTTAGTGGTTACCCTAGAAATTACAAATGTCCACTTAATTTATCAAAGTCTAAAGGTAAGGAATAACTTTACCTTCCCTACACACAATACAGGGATCTCAGAACACTTTATTTCATTCTCCCTTTCCTGATTAGCATGTTGTTGTGGTGTCTTTTAATCATATTTATTTTTCTTCAACTCTATTAAGACATTATCATTATTGTTTTACACAGTCAATGTCTTTGTTTAAATTTCTGTGCATTTCATTCCTTCCTACCTCTTAGATTTCCAAACTGGAATTATTTTCCTTCTGTCTGGAACTCATCTTTTAGAGTTTCCTTTAGTTTTGCTGGTGGCAAATTTTCCTAATTTTTTATTGATTTGAAAACACCTATATTTCATCTTGTTCTTGAAATATATTTCCACTGGGCATAGAAATCTAGGTGGATAGTTATTTTTCTCTAAGCACATCAAATGTATCATTCCATTCTTCTAACTTTGATTCTTGCTGATAAGAAGTCAATTGTCAGTCTATTCTATTGAAAACCTTCTGTCTTTTCTTTCTGACTGCATTTTAAAATCTTCCCATTGTCTTTAGTATTCAGCAGTTTGGCCATGATTATGAGGGCATGAATTTCTTTTTACTTTTCCTGTCTTCAATTTATTGGGCTTTTTAAACCCAGGGGTTGGTAGCTTCATCAGTTCTGAAAGGTTCTTAGCTCTTAGCTCTTCATATATTGCCCCCACCACATTCATTCTCTTTTCCTTACCGAGCTTTTCACTCTCCCTGTTGTTTTCTTAACCTCCTTTGATATTTTCCAATTCTTGTGCTTGATGGATAATTTCTTAGGATCTGTATTCTGGATGGATAATTTCTTTAGATCTATGTGTAATTACCGATTCTCTTATCCAAGAGGTTTTAGCTTTAATTATTGTAATTTTCAGTTCTATAAATTCGATTTGGTTCTTTTTCCAATCTATTTGGTCTTTTTTATAGTTTCATGTGTCCTGCACATATTCCCATGTTTGTTTTTTAGTAAACATACTCGATTTATAGTCTGTGACTGTTAATTCCAGAAAAAGAGAGAAGAGACCACGCCTCTTAGCTCATTTTAACAGAAATATTTCTACCCCCAAAGAAGGGGAGAAACACGGGCAGCTACCTCACGTAGCTCATCATGCTGCTCTGCTTTCAGGGACAACCCTGAAAATATTGTCACTTCTTAGAGCAGAATTTCTACCATCCAGCGAGTCCAAGTCTGGGCTGGGGTTCTGGCTTGTTTTGTATCCACCATATTCTCACCGACATCTCTATGACAAGGAGATGGGAAGACCATGGTTTCAATCCCAGGTAGAGCAGGCAGAAGGGAGAGGGGGTGCCCTGAAGCTTTTCTAGGCACCCGGGAGCCCCTTGGGATAAGACAGGGAGCAGGACGGGGGCAACTTCACCCGCCCACCACGGTAGAGAGCAAGCTGAACGAGAAAAGGGCTTTCCCGTAAGCTCTCCCAGGCCGACTAGCTGCAGAATGAGCTGGGGTGTGCTCGCTCCATTCATTTGCTTAGATGATAGATGTGCATGGACATACATAGCTTCCTATGGATTAAAATCATGCCTGTAAAATTCAAGAGCACAGTGCCAGAGACATAAAAATGTTCAAAGTGTATTTCCAGCCATCATCATTATTATTGTTACTATTATTACTACATCCTCAGGAAATACTGATCTGTTGAGTCAACATGTCCTAGGTGCCAAATTGTGGGTCATTTTGAAAGAATGAGGTCACCTGAGCAGGAACAATTTGCGACTTTTGCCCACCTAAGAAGCTTAGCGCAGTGCCCGGGACGAACACCCAGGCAGGGAACAAGGAGAGGTGAGCCCGGCGGACACTGGTGGGGGTTGGAGGTGAATAGGAGGCAGTGAATAGGCCATGCCAACAGTTTCTCCATAATTCTGTTACATCTTGGGGAAAACGGGGGCTGCGAAGGGCCCTATGATGACAGCCTGAATTGGGTAAAATTTAAGGATAAGGAATTACTAATTAGTAATAAGGTGGAATACTTAAGTGTATGAAATGAATAATATGTAGCTAAAAAATAATGATATACCATTAGGCATTTGAGACGTGTGGACTCCAAGCAATTAACCTCTATTATTCTTCTGAATCACAGTTGCACTAATTGGCTCCTTTCCTCTGATGGGGCGATATTAACCTTTCTATTTTTCTCTAAAGGAGCAAGTAAGTATGGTAGATGTGCTGCTGTGGTTTGGAGGAAAGGTATTTTTCCTGAATAATAACCCATTTGCAATTTTTCTCCCAAATTGTTGCATTAAAAAGGTTCTGTCAGATTTTCCTGATAAAGCTCCACAGAGATAGAAAGGATGATTTAAATACACCTGACCTCCTTCGGGAGCAGTTGAGAGAAACGGCCTATCTAAGCTATTCAAGCTTGGGCATCCATGTGTTACGAGCTTCTCATTCATTCAAGCAGCATGTCCTTATGGAAGACTATGTGTGCCAGACCCTGTCCTGGGTGCTAGGGACACAGAACAATCAAGACAGCCTTCTGCTCTCATGGAGCTTATAACTTAGTGAGGGACAAACACCCCAGGTAAATGGGCACAAATAACTTAATACAATCTCAGGGCTCAGAAGGACAAGGAAATTGGCTACAAAGACAGTGGGAAGGGAGTGGTGCCTCTTAAGGAAGGGTGGTTGGGAGGGCTTCTCTGAGCTGAGACATGAACGAAGCAAGGGAAAGAGGCTTGTAGCTATTTAGAGGATCACTATTCCAGACAGCAGGAAGAGCAAGTGCAGTGGCCCTGGGGTTGGTGTGTGCAAGCATTAGGAACAACAAGCTAGCCAGTGTTGCCCGAGCTGAGTAAGGGCAGGAAGAGGAGGAAGATACAAGGTTGGGAAGGTCACAAGGGCCATATCATGCAGGGACTTAGGGTCCATGGTCAAGACTGTGGATTGATTTTCAGTGTATAATAAAGCCTCTGGTGGGGTGTGAACAGGGTCTGATAGGAAAGGCTCCCTCTGGCTGCCTTGGGGAGAGTAAACTGAGGCAGGCAAGGATGACAGCAGCTGTGGAAGTGTAGCAGTGCATGGAATCAAGACGTTATGAGACATCTGGGCTGAAAGATCCCGTGAGCCTGACTCATGGTGAAATAGAGCCTCTAGAAATACAAAGCATGGACAGGGGCCACGCTGTCCCCGCCTAGAAACAGACATTAGGCACTTCGAAGACCCAGTCAGGCAGAGAGCAGTCACGTCAAATTCACCATGATGTGTTGATAGTCAGTATCATGGATACTGCATATTTAAAAACTGACCCGCAATTCCACACCCAGGAATTTACCCAGAGAGATAATCAGACAAGTGCACAGTAAATAATTCATGTGCAGGTGGTTCTTAGTAGGAAAATTGTGGACCTAAAGTGTTTATCAATAGGGGATAATTTTAATTAAGTCATGATACCTCCAGACTTTAGAATAATATCCTCAAGATGATGTATTTTAAAAAATCATACAATAGAGAAAAGAAACTTTTTTTTCTTTTGAATGAAAGGTTGACTTTTATTCATGCTTGTTTTCCCAATCATATTTTCTAAGAAGAGTTTTTTGAGTATCCTTCATGCAACAATTTCTCTTCAAGTACAGGGTATATATCTCTATCTCTATCTATATATATATACACATATTTCTTACATACATAAATGAACAAATATCCTTTTTAAGCTAAAATAGGATAATTCTACAACTATTATTTTGCAGTGTAACTTCATGATATATCTTTGACATATAGCCACATCAGTACATTAGATTAACAGCTGCATAGTATCCACTGGGTAGATATACCATGATTGAGTCAATTAGTCTGTTATTAATGGATATTTTCATATATAAACATATTCTATTTGTGTTACTCTGTGGGTATATTTTCACAAGTATACTTTTTGCAATTTAAAACATTAAAAGTAATGATGTAGCATGTGTGTATTGTGCAGATACCGGCAATGTATTATGGAGAGAAAACCATCAGGCTACAAAATTGTGTTTCATGCAAACCTGGACATACCTCTGTGTGTATATGTTTATAGAGAGTTTCAAGGAATGCCCACTAAAGTGCTACACAGGCGTCATTGACCACAACCTACTGATAGAAGACGTTTCTTCTCCTTAGCGCTTTTTAGTACTCTTTAGAATATGAATGAAGCGATTTTATATTTGGAGAAGAGTTAATTGGGAGATGATTCATGAACTGTACTTAAAATATGAATTTTGCCTTTGGATCTGTACTTTTCTTATCGAGTACTTCTTTTCCCTTTGGAATTACATTGTACTTTCTCCTCCAGTTCCGATCACACAAGCCCTAGGATTGTGGACCTGAGCGCAGTTCACCGGCCGCACCACAAGAGGGCGGTGTTTGCAGGACTAGCGCGCAGAGCCACCGCGCCCTGCGGCTCGCCAGGGTCTAGAATTTTGCAGGATGTCATCTCTGCCCGGCCAGAGCAGAGATGAGATGTACGTCCTGTGGCTTCCAGTTTGCTCCATGACACATAGTTGTCCGTTAATGGGGTTGGGTGGAGGTGGCACAAGGGAGGGATCTGTCGGCACTGCCCCCGTCCCAGGCTGCCCCCACAGCCGTCCTCTCACTTTTAGGCCAGGCCAACGCACCCCCCACATCCACTCTGGGCCCAACCGACCCGACTTCTGCCTCCAGGGCCCGCGACCTGAGCTGGGGAGGAGAGGTAGGAGCTGACGGCGCCCCCCTCCCACCTCCCGCTCCCACAACGCTGTGGTGGATTTGGAGCCCCTCCAGGAGAGTCCCATCCACACCGTGACCCCAGCGCTTTGCAGCTTAGTCCCTGTGCCAGATGCTGCCTGGCCTTCACTTCCTTCCTTCTCCCTTTCATCTTAAATTTTTTTGGAAAAAGCAATACAAACAGAAAGTGGGTGAAAACCAGGTCTCCTCTCCTCCCATCCTAGCCTCTCAGTTTTCTCTGATAATCCAATAACCGCTAAGAGGTTTCAGCAATATATACCTTTCCAGAGCTTCTGGATGGTAGAAATTCTTCCTGTGGGCTCATGGAAGCTTGTCAGATACTTTTTGCTGGCTACAGGGTATTCTATTGTGTGACTGCACCAGGCTGGATTTAGCCGTCCTGGGGGCCGACGTTTGGATCTTTTAGTCTCTTGCTATCAGGAGCAGGGGATGGTGACTAGTATTTTGTATGCACAGCTTTAAGCACAGGTGTGAGATCTGCTATAGACTCGATGCCTAGAAGTAGAATGGCTGGCCAGAGGGGGCAGGCACGTTGTAGCTTTCATATTCCTTGCCAAACTGCTC
Source organism: Manis pentadactyla (assembly GCF_030020395.1). NCBI lineage: Eukaryota > Metazoa > Chordata > Mammalia > Pholidota > Manidae > Manis > Manis pentadactyla. Next base: position 127,259,538 of record NC_080026.1, on the reverse strand, counting down.
TCCAAAGACCTTCTGAACCAGTCTATACTCCCATCCAATGCACGAGATACAACCCCAGTATGAGTGCCCTTTACCAGTTCCACAGGCCACTGGTTCTCAATCTTGACCAGGGTCAGAAGTATCGGGGGGCTTGCAAGTACCTTTCTAAAAATACCTATCCCATATACCCCGCTGATTAAATCAGAATTGGACAGTTTTGGTGGGAGGGAGGGCAGAGTTTGGGCAGAAGGGGGCTGGGCCTTGGCATTAAAAAAATTTCCCTTCTAATGGGCAGGCAGGGATGACGTCACTGTGATAGGTGAAGAATATTTCTTTGCCTGAGATGTACATTTCTTTAGTTATAAAGGAGGATGAACATTTTTCTTTGAGAACAATTATTTAGACCTTTCTTGTATCACAGAGCACCTTGAGATTCCGACAAAAGCATCGGATCTTTCATCCAGAGGAATATGCACGCATGCCGGCCCCCTGAGCTTGTCCTCGGGCCTCCCGGGACCCTGCGCCTCAGGTGAAGGGCTGCGTGCTTCCCAGCCCTTTCCAGCCTCCCCCTCTGCCCCCAGGTCTTGGGTGCTCTCCCGGAAGCTTCCCCTAGACCTGACCCTTGTGCCCTCACCTGCTGAGATCTGCCACAAGCTGCCGGGATCCCCCCCCCCGTCCACCTGCAGAATACCCGGCTCCTCCATGGGGGGCTTCCCTGACACCCGCCTCTGAGGGGAACTTCCTAAATTCCGCGGGGATTTGTGCACGCCCTCAGCTCACAGTGGCAGATGATTGTGATGCTGTGTGATGGGGGCTGCCGGGACCGGGATTACCTGGCACAGAGCTTGATACTGGTTAACTCAGGTGGGAGCACAGACTGAAGAGAAAGGCGGCTGGCTTCTCGGGGCAGGTCCAGAGCTGAGCCGCAAGGATGAGCAGGTGCTGGCATGATGGGATGGCACCAAGGGCCCTGCTGGGAGCTGGGATTGCCCCGGTGCCCAGGCTCACAGTGTGTGCCCATGCCGGCCACCTCTGCAGGACCCTGGCAGGATATCAGTCACTGCCCATGGACCCCAAGTCGCCCCAGACCTCTGCCCCAGGCTATGCACATCCTAATGATGGGAGGGGTAGGATGGAGGAAGAAGGGAGTCTGGGAGGGAAATGGAAAAGTCAAGACCCAAAGCCAGTGCTGAGACCGGCATGATGGCCGTTTTCAGGGCATCTCTGCCAGAGGCCAGGGAATGGCTCCTCTGGAACCCAGCATCCGGGGTCTTCTACTCGACAGTGGACCATCCTGATTATGAATAATAGCTTCATCCCAGATCAGGTTAAGCCACGTGGGGGGCTGGCTCTATGAACCCATGAGCCCCTCAATGCCCACAGAGAGGACTGCAGCAGGGCCCGTCCCTGCGCCCTTTCCTCGCTGGGCGCCTCTCTTCCCCACCCCCTTGCAGACGTGTGCTCAGCCTCCCAGGCCCCCCAGCAGCCCCCGGTGAGGTATTACAGGTTCAGCCCCACCTAGAGAGAGTCCATCCACGTTAACATCTTTTTATCTCATCTCAACTCAAAAATCCCAGGGAAGGAACATGTTGGGAACTCACTACTAAGTGGATCATCTGCAAGCTGGGAAATGTGCATTTTCTGTGCCCAGGAAGAAGAGACGGGATTGGCAAGCAAGGGCCAGTCTTCTGCCCCACTCAGCCGCCTGGTGTCCCTACCTGTAACCAGGTCCCTCTGTGTCCTTCCAGAGAGATCTTATGGCTATATAAGTAAAAACACATATACATGTAATTATATAATTTTAAAGACCATAAATGCTGGTATGCCATACACATTGTTCTGTACCTTGCTTTATTATTCACTAAGAAACCATTGGAGATTTTTAATCTGGAATAATGTGCTCCAATTTGTATTTTCCAGAGCGCACCCTGGCTGGTGGGAAAGAATGGATTGGGGTGAGGGCAGAATGGAGACTGGGTAGGGGGCTGTTGCGGCTGCTCTATTTGACAGGTTGTGGCTCTTTTTCCACCTGCAGCCTGTGCTTGGGCGAGTCCATCCACCCTGATTCACTCAACATTTAACATGACCATACACAGCCCCTGGGCCACATGCTGGGCCACCTGAGTCAGACCCTGTTCCTACCCCCCACCTCACTGTGCCCAGAACCCTGCTGCTGACCTCTCCACAGCTAGGGGCTCAAGCCATGCCTCCCCCACTGGTACGTGCTCCCTGCATCCCCTTCTCTGCCTGTTGGCTCCTCCACATCCTTCCAGACCTGTCTCCACAGCCACCTCCCACATGGAGACACCCCCGCCCCCCACAGCACCAGGTGGGTCATGTGGAGGAGCAGCACCTTTGCAGTCAGGTGGGCCTGGGCTGGAATGTCTCAGCCTCAACACCTGCCAGCTGGGCTTTCTTGAGGAGTGACTCAGCCTTTCTGAGCCTCAGTCTGCTTAGCTGGGCACTGGGCATGATTGGTATCTACTCTGCGCATTGCTGGTGTGGAGTTCATGGGCAGTCCATGCAGGGACTGGGCATCCACAGGCAGCCACCGTTAGGCGGTTCCCTCTCCCTCACAGAAGCCCATCCTGCGCTCTGCCTCTCTAGGGCTGCTTCTGAGGCTTCCAGTACCAACTGCTCACTGATGGGCCTGTGTCTTCCTGGAGTTCCTGGGCAGCCCGGCATGTGCCCGGGATTCAGACACTCAGGGACTTGTTGAAACAAACACTGCGAGCCCACCACCCCACACAAGAAGTGGGGCATTTCTGATGCTTGTGATGCTGCTTGTTCAGGCCTTGGTGGTCCCCCCACCCCCACTGCCACCATGTAGCCACCATCCTGCATGTTGTGTCACTCAGTGCCTTGTTTTCTAAAAAATGGTTGACAGCATGTGAATGAGCCTCATCCGAACTGCATGTTTATTTTGCTTGGGTTTTCTTTTGCTCAGCATTACAATCCTGAGAGTCACCCGTGCTGCTGTGTGGACCTGTGTGCTGCTAGTTCCTTTCTTTGCCTTGCTGTGTAATATTCCACTGCGTGACTACACCACAATTCATTATCCATTCCCCAAAGGATACCTTGTTTTTTTCTGGGTTTGCATTGTTTTGAACAGTGCTGCTATCAGCCTTCCTGTATCTTCAGCTTTTTAAAGATTGCAAAATTTCTCTTCAAAGTGATTGGACCAAGTACCCTCTTACCAGTTGTGCCTAAGGGCTCCTGATGCTCACCCACAGCTTCACCAACCCTTGGAGTCCTCACATTTCTAAATGTTTGCCAGCCTGGTGGGTATAGTTGCATCTTATTATGACCTCACTTTGCATTTTCCTGATCACACCTGAGCTTGAGCATCTCTACAAACATCTCTTTGCCTTTTGTGCAGCCTCTTTTGTGAAGGGCCTGGTCACTGTTTTTCCCTATTATTTTTAATGCATTTTCTCTTTAAAATTGATTTCTGGGTGTTTTCACCCAATACCAGTCTTCTGTCACTTATAAGTGTAATGGACGTCATCTCCCTATGTGGGACTTCCCTGTTCTGTCTGGATGGTGTCTTTTGATGAATGTCATGTTCCAATTTTAACATAATAGGATGTTAGAATTCTTTTACGGTTTGCATGTTTTGAGACTTGTGTTAAGAAATCCCTTCTGTGTGGAGTTGGGTTTGATGACCGGACCCGAGGGCCTGAGGGCCGTGAGCAGGCCCAGCTCGGGCGGCCATGGGCCTCTGGGGAGGCAGAGCCTGGGGCACCCCTGGGCCCTCCGTGTGGTGATGGCTGGGAGATGGATTGAAACCTGGATGAGGTGAGAAGAAAAGGCAGGAGAGAGGCTGAGTGCTTTGAATTTGATCCTTTTAGCAACAATTAAGCAATGGCCACAGGCTGGCAGAGGAAGGAACTTCCGGGGAACAGACAGAGGCTGTGGGAGGGCCAGGCCCCTTGGTGTTTCCTTGGCCCCACCCTGGCCCATGACCTCGGGTCCCTGGGGCCACCTCTGCCAGCCTTACTGGGACATTTTGCAGCAATAAGCATCAGTAAGGGCAAACTGTAGAGAGCGAGCCAGGAGCGCTCCTGAGCAGGTGTGTGTGCAGTCACTGAGGGTGACCCAGCAGCATTCATGATAACAGGGCCTGATGGGGACACTGAGGCACTGAGTGGGTTGGGAGAGTGGGAGCAGAGGGCAGCCCAGAGCAGGAGCTCTTTGTGGGGCCAGGAGCCAAAGGGCAGGGAACTTGGAGCAGAAAAATTTACATCCTTATTTTCACTAGCCTGTAGCTGAGATTTCATACTTCCTTCTGTTAGGAATGTAGACAACAAACCACCCAGGGCTGGCAGTTCCTGTGACCTGTCACCCACAGAAGTCACAGATATTCTTCCATTACTTTTTTGTTGGTATTTTGAAATACCTACATCAAGAGTACAGTTGTTATGAATTTCTTCTAGATCTTTGGTATTTAATGTGTTAAGCACATACATTGCTATATCATAATTTTGGAAAGTATTTTGAAAATCATGCTGATGAATAATTAAGTTGTTTTATACTCCTGTATGATTTATTTTATGCATTTAAAAACATTATTATGAGGAAGGGATGCATTGGTTTCCCCAGGTGACCAAAGGGCCCGTGAATAGGGATGGCTGAGAACCGGGCTCTGGAGTGAGGAGCCTTCTCCCCAGGGGAGCCGCTAAATCTGTGTTCTCAGTCACGCAGGCTAAGCGTGTGTGGAGGCTGGAAGAGCCCGTGTGTGACAGCACTTTGCAGATATGCAAGGGACTCCTGGCCTTCCTGGATGCCCTGTGCTGGGCAGGCTCTGCTGCTGCTGACGTGCTCCCCACCCTGTGGATGAGAACGAGTTGGCCCTGAAGCAGCTTGTTCTGGTCTCTGCCCTTCTCTAGCTAGTAGGCAGCCTTCTCTCCAAAGACTCTAAGCTCCTGGAGGGCAGGCCAGCACCGTGCGTGTCCTCAGGGAACCGGCTGTTGAAGTGGCCTAAGTGGGTGCGTGTGTAGGGGCAGGGGGCTGTGAGAAGGCCATGCTCAGAGCCCTTCGGATCCGCCCCTGCCCCACCTCCTGTTCCTGTCTCTCCTTGCTCTTTCCTCTTCCGTGGCCTGCACGCACCACCCCTTCCCCCCTCCACAGCGGGCTCTGTGCTGTTCTGCACACACACCTGCTCTGTCTGACTTCTGGAACCTCGCCCACGCTCTTCCATCTGCCTCTCTGTCAGTCAGGATAGACTAAATAATACTTTGGGAACCAACGACCCCCAGATTCTGCTGTGGGCTGGGTGCAATTCTGCTCCAGGTCATTTTTATCTGGGGACCAAGGCTGACGGAGCAGCCTCTACCTGGGACCTTTCCGGTCTCCAGGCAAGGGAAGCAAGAACATGGTGCCACCCCGAATGCCCCTCACATCCCACTGGGCAGAGCCAGTCATGTGTCCACACCTGAGTGCAGTGAAGCAGGGATGTAATTCTCTCAGGAGGGGCCCATGACCCTGGGGTGCCCCCCTCCAAATCCCATCCCTGTCAGGGAATTCTGTCCCCCCCTCAAGACTCACGGGAGGCCCCACCTTGCCTGTTTCCTCTGTGGGGGGTTGTCTGTCCTCTCATATTCCCATGCTTGCTTTGGGTACCCGGATGGGCTTCAGATCTACATTCGACTGGACCTTCACTGCTGGCTGATTACCACTGGAGCTGTCTGTAAGCCCCCAGACATTCATCCATGACCTGGTGATTTGTGATGTTGCAAAGAGAAGCAACAGCTGATTGAGGCCGGGGTCCCCTGGCCTGTAGCAGCTCCTGAGAGCCGGTTGTTAGATTTGTAGGAAATTCTGTGAGTCAGTTGTTAGACACAGCCATTAATGAAAATCAAGTGATAGAATATTACAATTGAATAAGTTATATTAAAACCAAAGGTAATAACAAAAACAGAGGCTCTCTAATCATTCTCCTATTATCTATGTGCTCCAAGTTATTTTTATCTGCTGTGTCTCTATGATGGAAATACTGCAGAATAGGGCGCATCTCTTCCCAACTCTGCATGGGGTCACAGCACTTGGATAGCTGAAACGCAGCCATGGTGGGAGTGTTTACACCACAGGAATCTGCGTGCACTGCACAAATCAGTCCCTGGAGAGCCGGTTGTTTGACATCTACCGCTTCTGAGTGCGCACCCTCCCGGGGCAAATGCCCACACCCAGTGTGGGCCGGGGGAAGCCCGCCTGGGAGGTTCCTCCGGTCAGGTGGAGGGTGAAGAGGTTTGATGCAGAGGGAAGGAGGAAGGGGCAGGCCGCTGCACTGCAGCTCTACCCATCCGAGGACCCCTTCTAATGTTTGCAAGATGAAGAGTTGGGAAAAGAAAGGCAAGAACTATTTTAAAATATATTGTTTTAAATGATTTTTTTTATTGTTACTTAGAAGCTTTTGGTTGTCAGGGTGGTGGGCTATTCCCCAGCTACCCGAAGCAAGTTCCCAAGAAGTAAAAGACTGCAGTGCGGGCTCAGAGGCAGGGAGAGTGCCCAGGGCCACACAGCGCAGATTAACAACCAGGCGGTGACTGACAGGCAGGAATAAAAGGGGCCGTCCGCAGCCCTGCGCCCCTGCTCCTCCAGACTGGCTGGCGTCTCCTACCACTTGGGTGTCAGAGTGCAACTCAGGAATACATGTAGCAACGGTCCACCCACAGACTTTCTCGGCTCCCATTTATCCTTTACATAGCTTTTTTGATGGTTCGGGAGTGAATCAAATTAAAAGCAAACTTGAACTGAGTCCAGGTTGTCCATATCCCCCATTCTTGAACCCAGTCCAGGTTCCTATTACCATCCTTAGCAATTTCTATGAAGCATCGTTGCCCTGAATTGTAATACTTGCACCACACTTTAAGATATCTGTAATATATATATATATTCCTAAATCCTGTTCATTATTCTAATAAGCTTACATTAAATCCACATTGTACCACTTTGTAGTTTTAAGCATTGTATTTGGAGATGACAATTCTAAAAAATAAACTGCTGTATTTTAAATTCCCTTTCCTGATGCTCTGTGGCATCCATTGAATCAATGGGTTTAAGTGCTTCAGACAATGGATAGGTTTCTGCTAACATAATAAATTCATTGCTCAACTTTGACAATCAAATTTCACTTTTTATTTTGTTTCGTCTCTTTGGCAAAACGGTAGTCTTGAAAGCCAGGTTTTGTTAAGAAATAAAAAGATTTTCTAAATTGCAAAGCTTCCTTCTAAATAGGAAGTGTAGTGTAGTATAAATAGGACCTCTGGCTTTGATTGTAGAGTTTTACTATAAGGCGTAAATAGAAAGAATTCAGGATTCCTGGAAGTGAAGTTCCCAGGAGACAGGAAGGCGAAGGGGAAGTCATTCTGTCCTGCTGGGAGAGGTTTGGAGGTGATGAACCTGTGGAGGATACAGCCAAGAGCCGGGGGAGCGACACATCAGAAGCCCTGAGAGAAGCCCAGAGGCTGGGGAAGGGCAGGAGTCCAGGTAGATGGCCCCAGGGCAGTGTTCCCACGTGCAGGCATGTGTCCCCTGCAGATGACCCAGGAGTTTCTGGTGTCCCCCAGGCAGCACTGAGATGGCCATGGTAGAATCCGAGGTTAGCAGCAGTGGGTACTGGAGGTGCTCCAAGGCCACATGGGCCAGTCGGTTCAGCAGTGCCCAGACCAGTGGAATCGGACCAAACTGGAGGCCAGAGAGGACCCAAAGGAGAGCATGTGCCCCTGGAGCCCCTCCCCCACGCCGCCCTAAGACTACTTTCCTTCCTTTAGGGCACTCAGCTGCCCACATCTAGTCAGCACAGAGGAGGTGTGCCCAGGCTGGCTCTGCTCTGGGACCAGTACCGGGTACAGTCGCAAGCCCAGGGCCCTCATGTGGTGGGAGAGGGTTCCGCCATCCTGAGAGCTGGGCCCAAGATGCCACAGACAGAGAGGCCCGGGAGCTGCAGGGTCAGCCAGGCCATTCCCTCGGTGAATCTTGAAATCTCCCTATTGCTCATGAACTCCAGGTGTCTCCAAGAGCTCTGGCCTGGGCTCAGACTTTTCCTTAACGTGCAGGTGAAATGGCCCAGTGTCTTCCGGAGCACTGAGGGAGGCCTGGGCTCACCCCAGGAGCCCTGAGGATCCCTGGGACGCTGCGAAGGGACGTCGCGAAGGGACGTCCTGCTGTCACCTCACACCAGGCACTCTGAAAGTCTAGTGTCACAAGGCGGCTGGTGGAAGGGAACTTGTTCTGAGGTCTGGGGAAGGGGTGACCTAACACAGAAACTGCTTCCCAGTCTATATTAGGTGTCTCATTTCTGCAAGATACACTGGCTGATTCCAGTCATAAAGACTCCCATCAGAGTTATACAAGAAGGAGTTTAAACCCCAGGCCTCCCTCTTGCTGGCTCTGTGACGCTGTGTGACCCTGGGCACGTCAATTCCTGTCCTGAGCCTCAGTCCACTTGTCTGTAAAACGGGGCCATGACCCCCTTTGCAGGAGTGAGGGCTGAGGCGAAGGACTCGCCCGTTCTTGGTCACCATGGGTGCACTGAATCTGGCGGCAACTGCTGTTTCTGGCTTCAGCCCTCTGGGGGCACCTGCGCCAGGCTCTGGGAGGACACTAATGAAGGGTGAGTCAGCAGAGCCCACATGGGAGGTAGGGAGCAGGGAATGCTGGGGTCCCCCAAACATTTGTAACAGTGCTGGGGAGGAGTTGGCCTGGGGGTTGTGTCAAGGGGGAGGAGCCTGGAAGGATCAGTGGTGAAAAGCTGCCTGAGGGGCTGGGGAGACCCAAGACCCCTGAGGGAGGGAGGTGGGAACGTCGGGGCAGCAGCAAGACGTGGGCCCTGGACAGTGCCCCTAACACAAAGCCCCAGCTTGGGTGCAGGCAGAAGTGCGGCCTGCGGGCTCGGAGGCCAGGGAGGTGGAGGTCAAGGCCCCAGCGGCCTGCAGGGCACAATCGGTGCCTATGGATGAGACTCGGGGCTGGGGGCGGAGCTTACTAGACAGGCCCCTGGGTTTTCTGGCGGCAGGAGATGAGGGCACGTGGAAGACCTCCTTCTCAATACCTGCCCTCCTGCTGGGGGATACAGCTGGGCCACTACCTGCCTCCAGGGGCAGGTCCTCGCAGGGCCTCGTCTTTGGAGACGCAGGGCCGTCGGCCTTTCTCCCAGGCTGACAGGAGCACGTTAGAGCACAATCACTGAGCCTTACGCAGGGTTTCTGGATTTAGTCAGTCCATAGCGAGGCCTGAAAATGTGCGTTTCTAGTAAATTCCCAAGAGCTGTTTATGCTGCTGGTCCAGGGACCACATGTTGAGAATCACTGACCTAGGCCCTGGGCCAGTATCTCTGGGATCCTCAGAGCATGCTCTATGGCAGATACCACGCCCCCTCTGTGCCCCCCTCCACCGCATGACAGCTAATGGCACTCAAGGTCGGAGGGTAAGTGATCTGCCCAAGGTCACTCAGCAAACTGGTAGCAGAGTCATAATTTGCTGTTAGGTCTGCGGCACCTAGTCCTCTGCTCCTTCACAATGATAATGACCACCATCATCATCACCTCACCTACTGCAGACTCCCCAGGGGGCCTGTTTTGCTGCTTTGCCTCGTCCAGGGCCTGGGCCCAGCCAGAGCTTAATAACTGTTAGCTGAGCTGAATCCATTCCTGGAGCCAGTCAGTGAGAATGACTTTGCCAGCCTGCAGCTGGGGACTCTTGGCTGAGACACCCCCTGGGGGCTTGGCAGGCTGGCCAGTGACTGAGGAGGTGGGAAGGTGGCCGGTTGGTTAACTTATTATAAACAGGGGCAGGGAGGCCACAGAGGGCGGTGGAACCGTGCCTGGCCGGCTGTCCTTCACTCCCTTCTCGCCTTGTGGGAGCGGGGAAGGCCGCTCCCTCTGGGCAGGCTGGCTGTGGACCAGACGCAGCGCCCAGGCCCCTGTCCCTTGCTTGCTGGGCTGATGCTGCCTGCGGGTCCTAGCCAGAGCGGAGGGGTCTGAGAGGTGAAACGCTGTGTGCGTGCCTTTGTAGCTCCTCCGCTGCTCAGCTGAATGAGCCTCCCTTGTGCCTTTGCAGAGCCTCACGTGGGCACGGAGCTTCCTCCTGGGCTTCTCGAGGGGAGATGGGGGAACACCTGGGCCTGGGTGGGCCTGCTGTTGCCTTGCTGGGACCTTCAGCCGCTCTGCAGGTAAAAGAAACAGAAGGAAGGAGGACGCAGGGGAGGCTGGCTCATTCCTAGTGGAGTCAGCAGAAGCGTCTGGGGCTGCAGGTGTCTGGGGGTACCGGCCCCTGCCACCTCCTAATCTGACCGGGCGCCCCGACAGCTCCTGGCTCTGTCTCAGCCAGCTGGCACCGCTGTAGCAAAGGTACCACTGCCTGGGGGGCTTAAACAACAAACGTTTATTTCTCTCAGTTCTGAGGCTCAGGTCTAAGGTCAGGTGTCCGCATCAGGGTCTGGTGGGAATGCTCCCCCTGGCCCGCAGACGCCTCCTTCCTCTTGGGTCCTCACATGGGGTGGTAGAGAGGGGAGCAGAGAGGAGGAATAAGCTCTCTCTCCTGTCTCCTCTTAGCAGGCCACTAATCCCACAGGAGGGCTCAACCCTCACGGCCTAATCACCGTCCGGGGCCCCCGCTACTGAATCCACCCACTGGGGGCAGCGCTTCAACAGCTGGCTTTTGAGGGGGCCATAAACATTCTACTTTCCTACTTTCTTGCTGTCATTTAACTTCTCTGGGTCTGCAGAAGAGCCGGAACAAACATCTCCTGAACAGGCCTGCATGTAGACAAAGCATCAGGCCTGGGCCCAGCACCCAGTTTGTTCTCCTCTGCGCTTTCCGCCAGCAGAGCCAGCCCGCTGGTTCCATGGGTCCTGTTGCCTGGCCGCTGGGGCAAGTGGGTAGACTCTGTGGGCATCTTATTTGCTGCCACTCAAGTGCTGGGGCCCTGGGGCTCTCCTGGGCCCTCCTCTCTCCCATACTCAGGCTCCAAGATTGCCTCTCCACTCAGAGACCTCACAGGCCCTCCCCTTCCCCATGCTGATGGTCCCCAGACCCCCTGATTGGACATCTCCTCCTGGACGCGCCACAGACGCCCCCAGTCAGCTTGCTTCATGATGGAGTCACCACCGTCCTCACCACTCCTGTTCGCACTCCGGTTCCTTGTTTGCCCAGTGGTAGATCCCAGCCTGTCCTGGTTCTGCACTCTCCCACATTGTCCATCCAAATTCATTGAGCGTGGCTGACCTGGACAGTGTGGAAGATGGAAAAACCGGGGAATGGTGGGGCTGGGAGGGTACAGGCCCTGGGGCGGCTGCCTGGACTAGAGCTGGCATCAGGGTAGGCGCGAGGGGACAGCCGCCCGCTCTGACTTCCCGTCTCTGGGACTCTGGTCCCCCAGGCTCCCAGGGGCAGACACTTTTCACCATCACCACCCTCCCCAAGGCAGCCCTCCTGGCTTGGGCCCTGACCCTCGGGGCACGTTGCCTTGGCTGGAGAGAAACCTCTGAGCACTGCGGAGAGAAGCTGCCAGGCCTCTCTCTCTCCCTCCTCCCTTCCTGAAAGCCCCCGTCAAACATGCTCACAGCCTGGGCTTCCCCACGACGGGATGGGGTGGGATTTCATAATTGCAAACCCATCCCTTAGGATTTACTCATTCTGGAAACGTCCTCTGAGGCCCCTCTGTCCAGGCCCCAAGAACGATCCAGACCCCAGCTCTGCCCTGGGCTCTCTCGGGTTCCGTTTCAGCTCTTGCAGCAGGTTTGCCCCCAGCAGGCCTGACACTGACCTCACTGCTGGGCTTACCCCTAGGTTACCCGTTCCGGCCTCTGCCCCAAATGGCCGTCAGGGCTTCCCTCCTCCTCTCCCCCTGCTTGGCCTCCTAGCCTGTGGCATGCTCCGCGTACGCTTCCGAGTTTTATTTTCTCTAGGAACAGGCTTCCGTTGAGAGTGTGTTGGGAGGGCAGCCCATCCAGGCCCTCTGTGGGGGTGAAATCAGTGGCCTGGGGCTGTAGAAACTGGGGCATCTCTAGGTCGTCCCAAGCCCGGACAGCCGCTGTCTGCACCTGCCTGCACGTGGCCAGGGCTCACTCTTGCTGCAACCCGCTCGCCAGGAGCCACAGCCCCGAGGTTTGTAAACCGAGTCCCCTTGAACACGCTTGAAGGCCCCTGTCGCAGCACACACGGAGCCACGGCAGAGAGGTTGTTCTTCTCTTTAAGAGTAAAAACCTCCCTCAGAGAGATTTGTGAGCGACCTGAAGATGTCCTTGGACAGGTCTTTAGACTGTTGAAACTTTTTTTATGGTCTTAAGTAAATTTGGAGAAGTTTGCTGAGGGGGTGTATGCCTGTTGAGAAGCGCTCCTTGTTCTCAAGAACAGAGGGCTGTGGGGGTGGGGTGGGGGTCCCTAGGGAGCAGGGAGTTGGAGAGACCAGAGGTTCTGGTGACAACTGGGCAGCCAGGTGGACCTCTAGGAAAACGGGACCCTCTGGCATTCCGGCCACTGGCCTGGGGGTGGGCTGCGTTGTGGTTTCAGCGACTCTCTCCCCCATCTGCTTCCTCCTACCTGGCCTCAGTCAGCCTCCCCCGGCTTGTCTCGGGGGTCTGCCTCCTGACACCCCCACCCCCACTTCACCCTCGCAACCTGTGTGCCTCCCAGCTTGGAGCCATCACACTCGCTTTCCCTGCATCCTGGACAAACTCACAGACCCAAGAAGGCATCTGATTGGTCCAGCAAAGCACTGTCTGCAAGGGGCCTGGCCAGCCTCTGGACGGGGACCTCCCTGCGGCTGCACCTTCTGCCTCTGGTGAAGGTTCCACAGGAAGCTTTTCATATGAGGACTTGCTTTGAAGTCCACCAGGAGGGCTTACAGGGGTCCACATAAGCCAAACTCTGGGTGATCACGTGAGAGCCATGGGTCCCTGCTCTGTTTCTGGCAGCTGTGTGACCACGGACATGTTAGCAACCCTTCTGAGCCTCAGTCTCGTCATCCACAAAATGGAATCACACCACGCCTCTTTCATCATTGGAGGATGGGCTGGAGTAGGCATGTTGCCTGGCACTGAGGCCACACTTAATGAATAAAATGGTGGCCCCTCTCTGCTTGTTCACCGCTCTCTGAACTAGATAGAGAAGAGGTCGAAGCTGAGCTCCTCAATGAGGCAGGGGAATGGCCAGAATGAGCCTAGTGTCAGAATACCCTCTCTCTTGGATGCTGGCACTGGGGGAGAGTACTTGAGAGGGGATGGATTTTGAGCCAAAGGAGCTGAGGCCTGCACCTGTTAAGGTGTCTTCCCCCAGACAACATTTTCTTAAAACAAAAAATTGCTAAAAAAGCAAACCTTTGACGAGTGGCTGCGCTTCTGAGGTGTTCTGTTTTTTCTCTCCCTCTCTTCTTTGGAGCCCTGCTTCTTGCATCACCAGGAGGGTTGATAACTAAATCAATAGCTGCTTTGCTCTAATTTATTGAGCTCTACTGCCTAAATCTAATTAGCATGTCTCAAAGCCATGAAAAGCTTCTCAGTCCTGCCTGGGCTTAGATGAGGGGATTGATTGCACAGCTGCCCTCAGCCAAGCAAACTTGGGGGGTGGGGGGTGCAGACCTTCCTGACAGCATCATTCTGAGTAAAAGTAACAGCTGGACAAGGAGACCTGGCTCCCAAGGGCGAGCTGCCAGGTGCGCCGGCCGTCCTAAGCCCCAGCGCCCTGGTGGGGGAGCACAGAGTCTATGGTGGAGACCACCCCTCCGCTCTTGGTAACTGAGTGAGTTGACTTTCTCTAAACCCCCATTTCAGGAGGAAAAGGCTTTCTTTAAGATGTGACCACTAAGGCCACACCGTAGGCTTCTCTGATTGCAAAGAGGAGGCCCTCGAAGTCCAGCTTGGGTTTTGCCCCGCAGGAAGGTTGGTGGATGGAGGGAGGGGAGGCCAGCAGGGTGGTTGGTCAGGAAGGAAACACTGCTGGTGGCGGGACAAGGGACTTACAAAGACAGGGATGCCGAACGGTCTGATTTATATGTCTCCATGTGCTGTGCTGGCTGGCACCCCCTCGCTCCTGAAAGTCTGCTCCCCAAACAGCAGGTGTATTTGGGGCAGAGAAGGATAGGACAACACCCTGTAAGTCGGGCCAGTGCAGAGGAGCATGAACCCCTGAGAAGCAGAGGACAGCCCAGGAATTTTAGATGATTCAGAGGATCAAGCTTGCAGGAAATGTAAAGCTGCGCTGGAGTCAAAGTCAGGGTGGCCCCAGCAGCCTGCTTTAAAAAAGAAATTGGGACATAATTAACATAATACAAAATTCACCAATTTAAAGGGTACAATTCACTGGGGTTTTAGTATATTCACTAGGCTGTACAATCATCACCCAATCTAATTTTCGAACATGGCCACCATCCCAAAGGGAAACCCCACACCTACTGGCCATCACTCATATCCCTCCTCCTCCTGGCCCCTTGCAACCCCTGATCTGCTTTGTGTCTCTATGGACCTGCCTACCTGGATGTTTCATATAAATAGAATCATATGATATTTGCCCTTTGGTGTCTGATTTCTTTCATTCAGCATAATGTTTTCAAGGTTCATCCATGTTGCAGCACGGTCAGAACTTTGCTCCTTTTTTATTGCTGAATCCCACCCCATTGTGTGGATAAACTACATCTATATTTATCCATTCATCAAGTGATGGAGTTTTGGGTTGTTTACACCTTTTGGCTATTATGAATAATGCTGCTATGAACTTTCATGTGCTGGTTACTGTGTGGAGATAGGTTTCCAATGATCTCGGATATACACCCAGGAGTGGGATGGCTGGGTCATTTGTTAATTCTAGGCTTAACTTCTCAAGGAACTGACAAACTGTCTCTACCAGCTGCTTTGGTAGCCCTTCCTGTGAGATGTTGGGGGTACAAGAGATCAGAAGAGGTAGCCATTCCCTGTGAAAGGAGGTGCAATTAGGAATTACAGAGCCAAGAGAGGCCGCTGCAGGGCAAGGGAGGAGCTGCGGGGCATACCCCTGAGCTGGCGGTGCTCCTTCCTTAACAGACGGGAGCCCAGGGGGTGATGGGACAGGTGGAGCGGCTCTTGCTCCTGTCTGCCCTGTCTTGGGGGCCGATCTCTGCCATCGCTGATGGGGGAAGGGTACCAGGTAAGGGAGGTCCCCAGGACCTGGACCCAGAGAGAGGAGATGGTGCATCAGCCTCCTTCCCTCCGGCCCTCTTGCTCCTTCCAGCCTGTGCAGTCAGCCAGTCCCAGGCTCCCGGCCTCTGCTTGCCTCTGCTGCCCTTGCAGGGCCTGTGTGTCCTGGGTGAGTTACCCTCCAGGTAGATCAGGAGAGGAAAAGCTATGGAAAAGACTCGTCAGGACTTGCTTGACCAGGCGAAGGCTCCCCGCATCCAGCCGCATCCCTCCCCTCCCCACTGTTACCCATCTCAGGGTCACAAGCTGGGGGCAGACCTCAGCAGGTGTCCCTCCTTCAGCCCCCAGGGCACTGCAGCTCTCCGGGTCTCCACCAGGGCAGGGCTGGCTGCCAGCCTGATGGATCTTTCTGGGATGACTTGTGGTTGCCAACCCAGCATTTCCCTGAGGGACCTGGGTGTGCCAGTGTCAGCCTTTTCTTTTTTAAGCTCCTGGCATATAATTTAAAGGAAATCTCTCAACAAA
Source organism: Manis pentadactyla (assembly GCF_030020395.1). Taxonomy (NCBI): domain Eukaryota; kingdom Metazoa; phylum Chordata; class Mammalia; order Pholidota; family Manidae; genus Manis; species Manis pentadactyla. The sequence continues at coordinate 127,243,924 of NC_080026.1, read as the reverse complement.
ACTGTTAGTTTATTGAATTATAAGAACAGAATAGGTGAGAGAGAATTTGAACCAAGGATTCCTGAATGGCATCCCTTGCTCCTAGCAAGAGTGATTTTGAAGAGAATATGATTAAAACAAGGGGATTCTCTTGAGCAGGCCAAGCTGATTGAATCATGGGGAGGAAATGACAATCTGGGTTAATTTGTCATGTCATTTCCAGGCCCTAAGACCACTGGGAAAGCTTTGCCCTATGCCGTGAATGCCTCTGAGAAGGGAGCAGGAGTCACGTGAGGGCCCTGGGGGCGGGGGCAGCCTTATCTGGAGCATAGACATGCAGAAAGCTCTCCTGTCACTACAGGACGTCAGATGCTGGGGCCTGGACAGGAGCGCCCGGAGGAGCTTTCTGGAAGGGAGTGAAGTCTTCCTTGGAGCACGTTCTGTGTAATGTACTTTGCCGTGTAAACCCTCCCTAGGGGGCGCTATTACCCCACTGCGAACAATTGGCTCCTGGTCCGTTTATCAGCATCTTTGAACTGGTTTGTTCTTCACTATGTTTGTGTTTCTTTTTTTTCAATTAAAAAAAATAAGTATTTTATTAACCCCCCCCCCAGTTTACTGAGATATAATTGACGTGTAACACTGTGTAAGTTTAAGGTGTACAACTTATTTATGGCAAAATGATTCCCACCATAAGGTTAAACACATCCAGCATCTCACGTAACTACTCTTATTTTTGTAGTGATCACTTTACTTTTTTTTTTTTTTTTGAAGGGTAGTTGACAACAGTATTGCATTACATTAGTTTCAGGTGTACAACACAGTGATTCAACATTTATATACATGATAATTCTAGGTACCAGGTATCACCATACCAAGTTGTTACAATATTTTGACTATATTCCTTATGCTATACATTACATCCCAGTTACTTATTTATTTTACAATTGGAAGTGTGTTTATATATATATATATATTTTTTTTTGTGTGTGTGTGTGTGTGTGAGGGCATCTCTCATATTTATTGATCAAATAGTTGTTAACCACAATAAATTTCTGTATAGGGGGGTCAATACTCAATGCACAATCATTAATCCACCCCAAGCCTAATTTTCGTCAGTCTCCAATCTTCTGATGCATAACGAACAAATTCTTACATGGAGTACAAATTCTTACATAGTGAATAAGTTACATGGTGAACAGTGCAAGGGCAGTCATCACAGAAGCTTTCGGTTTTGTTCATGCATTATGAACTATACACAGTCAGTTCAAATATGAATATTCATTTGATTTTTAAACTTGATTTATATGTGGATACCACATTTCTCTATTATTATTATTTTTAATAAAATGCTGAAGTGGTAGGTAGATACGAGATAAAGGTAGAAAACAGAGTTTAGTGTTGTAGGAGAGCAAATGTAGATGATCAGGTGTGTGCCTGTAGACTGTGTGTTAATCCGAGCTAGATGAGGGCAATAAACATCCATGTATGCAGAAGATTTCTCTCAAAACATGAGGGGGGAGGTTCTAAGCCTCACCTCTGCTGCTCCCCATTTTCTCACCAGATGGCCCCCTGCGACTGTGCCTGTCTTAGGTTGTCACTTTACTTTTTAATTTTGAAAATTCTCAACCCTACAGATAAACTACAAGAATAGTACAATAAACACCAATAAATGTCCTTAAAATTTCATTTCCCCTTTTCCTTCTGTGAACATCTTTGTTTTATTAATATAATTACAGAATCATAGATGTAAAATTCAATGTGTCATAGTAAATTTCATTCTTATTCTTTATTTTTGGTTCATATTGCCCCAAATTTGGCCAATGGGAATTCCTTCAAACTGGCTCCTGAGTTCTTTTGACTTTATGTCTTTGACCTTTGAGCACATCTTTATTTTCTCCCACAAGATATTTCAGGCTTAACTTACACTTTTCCTCTCTCAGCCTTATCTGAAGAAAGAGGTGGAGGGAAATGGAGGGACATGGTGAATTTCATGCTATTTCTCCAAGGAGCCCAGGTTCCCTTTGGGGAGTGGAGTGTCATTGCATCTAGGTCCTTTTCGTGAATGCAATTAGGAACTATATATTTTTAAAAACCATGAGCACATGCTAATATATCTAATTCAAATCCAATAACAAGCTTTTTTTTTTACCTCCCATTTTGTATTTGTATCTCCCCTTTCCACAGTCAAAACTGTGGTCCCCAACAGCATAAAAAATTTACTCATTTGTTCTAGCCTGCAATACACATGCACACAAAATAGTTTCAAAATTATACCACCAATACCTTTGCCAACAACAAACCTCCTCAGTTAAGTTCAGGATGTCTCTGACATTCTTCTTATTGTTAGAAAATGTCGTATTAAAGATACACAGTCAGAATACTATGTCCAAAATTACCTGAATTCATGATTTTCTCTGTGCAGTTACACCATGCCTGTCACTCACATGATGCACAGTAAGGTTTATTTGCTTCTATTTATGTCAGATTTAGGGCTTGCTTTTAAAAAGTGCTTTGAATTTAATTTTATTTTTGGATATATGAAAGACTCCAAATTGAAACTGTGTAAAAAGACAAATTCATACATGTCTTAACTGCATTTCCCTCCCCTTCACCATGTCCCTCCATTTTTGTTAGCTTCTAATTTATTGTTTCTGTTTCTTTTTGTAAAGCTAAGTATACATATATATGTATATTTCTCCTTATCTTACACAAAATGTAGGGCACATTTTATACTTTTGTTTTTTGCTTATTTTACTTAATAGTATAAATTCTGGAAATTGCTCATGTCATTTCATAAGGATTTTCCTCATTCATTTCTATGGCTCCATAGAACTTCATTGAGTGTATGTATTGTGGTTGATATCCAACTAGTTTTGAATGATCATCTGTGTTGTTTCCAATATTTTGCAGTTACAAATAATCCCTCCTTTTGCATCATTGTTTCATGTTTTTAGGTAGAGTCCTAGATGTGGGACTGCTGAGTCAAAGTGTAAATCCTTATGTAGTTATGGATTACTTAGGGTTGTACCAATTGATGGACATTCCCCAAAGTGAGTTGTAAAAGAATTCATCATTCCTTTGGCAGCCTAACCGAGGACCCTGGTGGGCCCTGTGGAATTCAGCCTGGTATTGGGCAAATCCAAACATTAACTCACTTACATTCCCACCCCCCCACCCCGCCCCCGTCACAGATTTCCTTATGTATTTGTCCCACTGGACGACACAGGGAAGAGAGAAAGGCTTATTGCAGAGCCCCTCCCATAACTCAATGGTCCTTTCAGTGTCTTTTCAACAATCCTATTAGCATCTATATCTTACCCACGCTTTTTCTTTCTCTACAAAAGCCTGCTGTTCCCCCCCAGCTTCCAGCCAATGGCTTTCATAATTCATGATTATTTTGGACAAAAATAAAGCTTCAGTATGCTGTCTTTAAATTTGACTTTCTTGGGAAACCTCAGATGATCTTTTCCAATTGAATTGAATCTCATAACCCAGAAAAACACCCAGTCCAGAACACACTTTGTACATGAGGGAAAGAAAAATGACCCCTTTGTGTCTGCCTAGAGATGGCCCCAACTTGGGACTGGGGCCAGCTTTGTCTTTGCCCAGGGCCAAAACCCCAAGTGGAGGGACCCCTAGCCCCACCCTGTTGGGGGCAGTTCCACCCAGGTTCTGGGAAGCTGGGGCCCTGTGGGCATGGAGAGACCGGATCATATCACGCTATACAGACAGATGTAATATGTGCATAAGAAAGAGGTCTGCAGAGACCATTGTCAGAATGTGAGTAATAGATCTCTGGGTGGTGTTTTCCCAGAAAAGTTAAATTTTCTTCTTTATATTTTTTGTTATTTTGTTGTTGTTTGAAAATGATCATGTTTCAGTAGTGTCATTTGAAAATACTTTAAAATATTCATTAAAAAGTCATTGACTTCTCATGGCTCACATGTTGCATTAGATAGAAAAAACAGATCCATTCAAATGCAGCAAGTTTCCACCATGCATAAATGCAGTTTGAATAATTAAGTTGGTAGCACCGCTGCCTCCCAATGCAGGATGTCTCCTTCTGTCCCTTGTCATCTTTGTCACCATCAGCAGCAAAACTTTGTGCACCTGCTCCATGCCTGGAGCTATGCTGGGAGTTAACCGTAATGCATTACTGTCCCTAAGATGGTGGCAGTTGGGTATCAGGGGAAGAATGTACAAATCACTGCTGATTATAAGGAGGAAAATGTCCTTGAGGATAAAGTTCAGCTTCCTCTGAAATGGGGGCAAGGTGGTCGATTCCCAGGGGGGAGGAGTGAAGCTCAGCTGAGTGTGAAGAAGCAAGAGATGAAAAAGAGGACCATGGTGGGTTTTCCAGACAGTGTGGAAATGCAGGAATATGAGACTCAGAGGATGTGGGCAGGAGGGGTCATTCATCAGGTCTGACCCAGGCCCTGCAAGTCTTTCCTGTGAGCGTGGGCATTATGACTTCATCCTATAAGGGGTGATGGGGACGTCAAGACTTAAAGATTTAATATAGGATCAAGCCACCATCAGACTTGCATTTTGGCAGCAGTGTAGAAAATGGACTGAGGGTGGGAACTGGGACAGGAAACAGGGGAACAATTGGGAGAGCAATCATGGGAAGGCTGACAGGGGCACCCCCTGAGGACAAGCCCATGAGGTGATGGGAGTGACTGTGGACTTCTGTGGGGTCCAGTGACCACCAGGATGGGCGAATGCAGCAGCAGACAGGGCAGGTCGCTTGTGCTGTACCTCCAACTCCATGAGGGCAAGGGTCATGTGTCCTCAGGGTCTGGCACACGCAAGGAGCTCGGTGAGTATATGTGTATATATAATCCGTACAAACCTGGGCCACCACACAGGACAGTCTTAGCACAATGTTGTTTTCAGAGAAGTAGCAGTGAAACATCCCAAAATAATTGAAAGCAAATTAAAATTTTCCTGCTGTCTCTTAGGCAAATGCAAAGGGGGATATTCATAACATCTAAGAAAAGTTTAAAAGATTCTTTATTTTCTTGTCATTGCCTACCTCCCCACCATTCTCATTTTCTCATATCCATGGCAGCCTGTTCCAACATGTCTCTCCTCTCCAGATTTGTACACTTTCTTCTTAACATCTGTTCTTTTTTCCCCCCTTCAATCTCCACCTTTTAGGTCAAGGCTGCTTTCCTCCCCACTTTTCTTTTTCCTTTTTCACTCTGGTGAGACTTATACTTCTCTTTCCCACATGCATCAGCTGGCCTCCGGCTCCTCCTGTTGTGGGCATGGGCATGTGTTTTATCCTTTATTTCCATTAATATCATAGAAACCCAAACACTAGTTGTGCACAGAGAAGCATCCTTTTAGAAGGAGGGATAGGAGAAGACTACACACACCTTATAATTCCATATCATTTATTTGGTTGCTATGTGTTGAATAAATAAGCAAAGGGTTCCAGCAGATATTGGGAATTTTGACCCCTTGCATTTGGTGGCATTTAACAAAGTAGAAAGCACTTTGACAAAAAATTACTTTATGTCATCATCCAAAAGACCTTATGCGATGCTATTAATATCCTCATTTTTCAAATGAGAAAACTGAGGTAATATGGTTTGAAATTTGATAATTCATTGGGCAGGTAGATGGTGATTTGTGGCTTATTATTAAGACTCCTGGCTGCAGTGAGATCTCTTGAGTTGGGTGAGCACATTATTTTGTTGTTTGTATGTTTGTTTTGCCAATTCTTGCTGGGATCAAAATGTCAGGGCCTGACTGATCAGAGATGTTGAGTGACTTGCACAAGAACACACAGCTAGTCAGAGGATTGCTGAGGATGCAGATTCTCCAGATCCTGGGTTCTAAACTCCAGGGTCTCTGCACTGCCCTAGTCTGCTGCCAGCCCAGCAGAGTGGACTGTGGAGCTCTCAGGGTCCCTGAATCTAATGAGCTGCTTAGAATTCTTTAGCTGCAAGCAACAGAGATTGAGCCTGGCTGCTGAATCTATGAAAAGGAATGTGCTAGAAGGATAGAGGGCAGCTCATAGAATCATCAGAGAAGCTGATCAACCAGGTCTTGGAGAGGACAGGATCTTGGACTGAGAGTCTCAAGGAGAGGTAATTCCTCAGATCAAATAAGGTGCTGCCACAGAAGAAGGGGAGTGGATCCCGGGCAGGCACAAACCACTGATGTCTACCTCAGGAAGTGTCTACAGCCCTGCAGAGTACTGAATGCTGTCAAAGCCACTGTTGTTGACTCAATATCTGCTTTCCCCTTATTCCTTTCTGGAAGAGCCCTGGTTTTGCTCTTCCTTATAGAAGGAACTCAGGAGTAAACCCAGGTCTACCTGAGCCACCAATGAAGGTACTCCCTTGTCCTTGCCCATGACCGATTCAGACTTCAGAGTGGTCATGTGACCTGGTTCTGTCCATTGAGAAGTGAGAGGTTGGCTAGGGGAATTCTGGGAAAAAAGACCCACAGGAAGACATACTGTTTTCTTCCTCTGGACACTGCTGATACCTAAGGGCTAAATAAGGTACAGGGAACTGCAGCAGCCACCTTGCTGCTCTCCTGAGGTCAAGCCACGGTGGAACAGGGCAGCGCCAGAGAGAAGGACACAGTGCCACCTCCAAATTCCTTGTTATTGAGTCAAGATTTTTTATTATATATTTGCAGCTGGAGGTATCACAACTGAAACAGAAATGCTCTTGGAGAAAAGGGCAGATTTATTCTTCCTTACTCCAGAGTTTAGAACTCGGGCCAAAGGATGACTTTATGGGGAAGACATTTCAGCTACGAGAGGAAGTGCTTGCTGATGTCACTCTGAGATGAGGGAATGTGCTACCTCTTGAGGGGCTGAGTTTCCATCTGGAGATGCCTTCAAGCAAGCTGGGTGTCTGGGAGGCAGCAGAAAGGATTTCTCCATGGAATAGAAGATTCAACAAGATTACCTCTAACATTCCTTCTGACCTTGAACTTCCAGGATTCTGTCAGGAATCAAGGCTCTAGAATCAGCTGGGCCTCCAACCCAAGGCTTTCTGTGGGTCAGACCTTTCTATTTTCTACTTACCTGAGTCTATGCTCTTAATTTTCCTTTTTAAAATTCCTTTTCTCTGATTCTCTGAAAAAACCTGGGCAAGCAAGCTGTGTGTGTTGCTGTCTATTCTTAGCGTCTTTGAAAAACATTTTTAAAGCATATTCTCTTTTTCTTTCTCTCTAACACACACATGATCACATGTGTACAGAAACGCACTTACGCATAGTTAACACCCAAATTATCCACAGGCAAGGATTCTAACCAGAAAATAGAAACCCCCTCCCTGATCCCTGACCGTATTCCAGTAACTCCTAACTTCTCTGTATCATGACCTGTCTAGTAGGATAAGCCCCGGACTTGAAGTGAGAAGATCTGGGTTTGAATTCCACCCTTGCCACCTCCTAGCTGTCCCAGGGCTTGGCACATAGTAGGTGAGCCTTAGCCAGCAAAAGTCATAAGGCTTTGCCATGAGGAGGCCTGGGCATGTGCAGAGAAGGAGACCAAATGTGGGACGAGGTGGGCAGTTAGCAGTGTTCTCAGAAGGTGGGACCCAGGTGTTGATTTGAAGGATGACTTGCAAGTTTCCAAAGATGCTAAATCCACAGATGGAGGAATCCCCTTTCTTGAAGGGCATTAGGCACCTACCATTGAGACATGCCTCTCCAACCCCATCCTCTGGGTCTAAACTACCTATCCACATCTGTTGATTTAATTTTAAAGATTCATCTATTGACTTTATTCTGATTATAAAAGAATAATACATTATCTGTTGAAGAGGTGGGGGGTATAATTAAAAATTTTTAAATCACTCATAGTCTTATTGTATAGAGCTGTTACCACTATTAATATGGTAGTGTCTTTCCTTCTAGTCTTTTAAATACATGTGTAGCTATTATAGATAAATAAACTGATATGTTATGCATTTATCTGGATATGTTAAATGATCACTCAGCCTATAACCAATAGCACCTGACATTTATTGGCACTTATTATGTGTCAGCCATTTGTTACATGCATGTGTTAACTCTTTTAATCTTCATAACATTCCTATAAAGTAGGTACAGTTATTATCCCCATTTTCCAAACGAACAAACTGAGGTACCAAGAAGTGTCCAGTCACACAGCAAAAATCCACCCCAGACCTGTGCTTTTAACTATGATATGGCCTCTCTTTCTGGTTTCAGCCTAGAAGACATTCTGCCTCTCAGAGGGACTTTGTGTTTGTCCAGCCCCACTTGTCCAAGTGTGGACTTGGTGAGCCTGAGGCTGGAGAGCCTCCTGCTGTTCTTTGCTGTTGAGGAATGTTTGGAGGGAGGCCAGGTGGCCTGGGGGCGTTGCCTGGCTGTCCACGCAGGTACATTCAGCCGTGCCCTGAGTGAGCAGTTCCCGGTCTGAGGCCTGAGCCTGGTCAGGCCACGTGGGGACTCCTGCTGCTAACTCAGCTCAGGGAACACAGGCCTGACTTCTCTGCTGGCTAGCCTTGAGAAAGTTACTGAGTTGGTCCTGTGCCTCAGTTCCCTCATCTGTAATAGGGTATACTATTAGCTTCGTCTAGAGTTTTTGGGAGATGAAGTAGATTAGACACAACCCACAGTAATCCGTAATGAACTGTATCCTCCAAGGAGAGGGCCAGTACCATGCCTGAAGTCTGTCAGTGCTCAATAGACATTAACTTCTGATACCAGTACAGCTTTATACCTGGATCAGCCCAACCACCGTTCACTGGAATTGCATTTTTGTTGTTTTCCACTTGCCTCCAGACACCATGCTCTCCTTTAGGGCAGGGGCTATGTTTCCCCACTCTCATATTTATCCTCCTGCCTGGGGTACATAATAAGCCCTTCATACAGGCTTGTTTTAGTGCACACATGAGTGAATGAGTGGATGACCCCCACCATATAGATCTGTGAATCCCTCAAGATGGGTTGCAAAGTCTGAGCATTCACCAGTCTCCAAGGGGCACGTGGGCTAGATCAGGCTGAGAGGCGGCCACCAGCCTTGGGACCCCTGGGTAATGTGTGCCCCACCCTGAATGGCTGGTGCCCAGGGTGCACACTGGTGCCGTGGCAAGTAAGCTGGGACTGGCAGACATTCTGAGCTCACTTGTGGGACATCAGAAGGCCTTTTGTGGGGATGGACATTCCGTGTCCAAATGTGAAATTCCTTGGCCCCAGCCCAGAGCTGAGTGTGTTTGCTCTAATGAAGTATTTGCTGGAGTTTGTTTGCCTTCTGGTCTCACATGCATGCCACTGGCTTGTTTTGAGAGCTGCAGTTTCAAGAAACAACAACACCATTTAGGAACCAATCACGTGGCAGGTGTAGGAGTATTGGAGGCTGGACACAGCTCCCCACCCTTCTCAGGAACTGAGGGACCATCTCCAGGCAGAGTTTAGGGAAATAGGCAGATAGAAAAAAAAAAAAAGGAATAAATCCTTAAAGAGAATCTGGAAAGTTCCAAAGCCTCCCTCATTATCCCTCTACGTTAGCACATTGTTTGATTTTTCTGCATGCCAGTTTTCAATCATATGCAGGTATAATTTTAGTGGCCTATAATCATCATGTATGCACACTTTTTCTGTTTTTTTTCACTTAATATTATATCAGCACATTTCCCCATATTGCTACCCCACCTTCATATTTATATTTTTTATTTTATTGAATTGTACCCCTTGCATGAAATAACATTTTTAAATGCATGCATAAATGTAGTTGTTCTCTTTTGATGTAGAAAAAGTTTCTAAGAGAATGATTAATTGATTAGAGTTTTTAATGTTACCATATGATTTTCCAAAGTGTGAAACTACTTAGTTTATGATGGCAGTACCTATTTATGTATGAAAGTATAGGCTTTGACACAATTTCATCATCACTAAATATTACTGTTCCCTGTTTTACAATTTACCCCATGTTTATTAAATGTTCGGTTGCATACATACATGTATAAATTGCTGATGAGATTAATAATTTTTCATGTGTGCTTGTTTAACTGTTTTCTGCTTGGAGATATTTCTTTATGACTATATTTCATATTTAGCTCTGGACTTTGAGAAACACACATATATATACACACACACACACTCACATGCCTGTTGGATCAGATGTAACACAACCTATCTCCTCATCTATTCTCTTCTTCTCTTAGATTTGCTTTGTTTCTAAAAAAGCAGAAACTAAACTTTCTTAAGTTCAATACTTTTATTTTTTAAAAACTTCTCTCCTTGCTCCAGCCTTAGAACTTTATCAGGACACCAGAAAAATAGGAAATGAAGAAAACGACAAACCTTTCAGAGCGGGGTGTAAAATGAAGAGCTCTCTTTTACCTTTACCTAGACCTGAGCACCTTCTGCCCTCAGGGTGAGCCAGGGGTTCAGGACAGGTGTTTTCTCCCCATTTTATAGGTGAAGACTGTCCAGGAGCAGCCTTGCTATGGGAGGAGCCAATTTCCTTCTCTCCCCTCCCACCTCCCTGCTGCCGTGGGAAGGCCTTTGGTGGAGCATTTTGGGGCTGTTATCTGCATAGCTGCCGGTTACTAAATTGCACGTGGGGACCTGGGAAGCTGAAGTGAGTACCCAAGGCAAGCGCTTGGTTTACTGTCCAGCCTAAAATAAGCAAAAGCAGAAGGGGGCTGATAGTAATGATGACGAAACTGGTGTCACAGTCATTCTTATGGAGCGTCCATTTCCCACCACTGAGCACTTATGTGCCAGCCCCCAGGCCAAGCATTGTACACACATTGCCTCATTTAATTCTTCCCAGCAGCCCTGGGAGGTGGGTGCAACAATTACTCCCATTTCATACATGAGGAAATAAGGCTTAGAGTAATTATGATCACAAATGGAGAAGATAAAGCTGGAATTCCACTCCAGGTCTGTGGCAGGCAGGATGAGGCAGGAGGAATAAGTATGATTTTTTTTTTTTTGAGGGCATCTCTCATATTTATTGATCAAATGGTTGTTAATGACAATAAAATTCTGTATAGGGGAGTCAATGCTCAATGCACAATCATTAATCCACCCCAAGCCTAATTTTCGTCAGTCTCCAATCTTCTGAGGCATAATGAACAAGTTCTTACATGGAGAACAAATTCTTACATAGTGAATAAGCTCTTATATGGTGAACAGTACAAGGGCAGCCATCACAGAAACCTTCGGTTTTGCTCATGCATTATGAACTATAAACAGTCAGTTCAAATATGAATACTCATTTGATTTTTATACTTGATTTATATGTGGATACTACATTTCTCTCTTTATTATTATTATTTTTAATAAAATGCTGAAGTGGTAGGTAGATACAAGATAAAGGGAGAAAACATAGTTTAGTGTTGTAAGAGAGCAAATGTAGATGATCAGGTGTGTGCCTGTAGACTATGTGTTAATCCAAGCTAGACCAGGGCAATAAAACACCCACGTATGCAGAAGATTTCTCTCAGAACGGGGGGGTGAGGTTCTAAGCCTCACCTCTGTTGATCCCCAATTTCTCACCTGATGGCCCCCCTGTGACTGTGCCTGTCTTAGGTTGTTCCTCCCTTGAGGAATCTTACCCGTCTCTGGCTAACCAGTCATCTTCCGGGGCCATACAGGGAAATGTGAAGTTGGTAAGTGAGAGGGAAGCCTTAATGTTTGAAAAGGTTAGCTTTTTACTTCTTTGCATATTTATGCCCTGTGGCTTCTATGCCCAGCATTTGTCTTGAGGTATCTTTACCACTTGGAAGAATTATGATACTCGGTAAATTTGATATGAGGCACGAATTCTATTTAAGGGTTGTAATTAGGAAGGAAGAAGAAAAGCTATAGAAGTAGCAGGTGGAAGAAAACATGGGAAGATTGATTATTTCTTTGACATATCTTCTTGTAGAGTAACTTCAGCATGTATAGGTTTTAAGCTACTACTTAAATTGTGCACACACCTTAACATAATAGGAGTATAGTTACATAACCAAAGCATACCTGTAATAACCAGCCATCTCCAGTGAAACCAAGAAAACCAGTTAGGCACCTTAGGCATTTGTGAAAACTTATCTATGATATGGTGGATATTGTCCAACTGAACTTGAACAGTCTGAGAGAAATCAGACAAATTAAAACAACCCATTCCTGGGGAATGTTCACATCCCTTATGTTCTTTTAACAGTAAATAGTCTGTAGTTGTAAGATTTTGGAGCGCTACAATTTGCACTTCTCCTAATTCTTGGTTGAGTTCCAACAGTATAGATCCAGTCAAATTTGTTGTTTTACTGTGTGCACAGGCCAGCTTAGATATCTCCTTCTTCATTCCCATGGCAAGTCCAGGAGCTGGTGGGATGAGTGCATCTACAGCTGTAGCAGTGCGTGGATATTTGTTGGGGTTTTTTGATGATCATCTTCTGGCATGAGTCTTCCAGAGAGTGCTGATGTTGGAAGTTCTCTTTCATATCGTATCTTAGTTCATTTTCGGGGTAGCCCAATTAGGCTTTGATCTTCTGTATAAACGCAAACAGACCCTTTGCCTACACTTTTATATGCCCTTTATACCCTTGTGTAGAACTCATTGGAGGTTACCACACAGGAACTGCCCATTTTTTTTTGTTTTTTTTTGTTTTGTTTTGTTTTTGGTATCACTAATGTACACTTACATGATGAATATTATGTTTACTAGGCTCTCCCCTATACCAGGTCTCCCCTATAAACCCCTTTACAGTCACTGTCCATCAGCATAGCAAATTGTTGTAGAATCACTACTTGCCTTCTCTGTGTTGTACAGCCCTCCCTTTTCTCCTACCCCCCCCATGCATGTTAATCTTAATACCCCCCTACTTCTCCCCCCCCCTTATCCCTCCCTACCCACCCATCCTCCCCAGTCCCTTTCCCTTTGGTACCTGTTAGTCCATTCTTGAGTTCTGTGATTCTGGTGCTGTTTTGTTCCTTCAGTTTTTCCTTTGTTCTTATATTCCACAGATAAGTGAAATCATTTGGTATTTCTCTTTCTCCGCTTGGCTTGTTTCACTGAGCATAATACCCTCCAGCTCCATCCATGTTGCTGCAAATGATTGGATTTGCCCTTTTCTTATGGCTGAGTAGTATTCCATTGTGTATATGTACCACATCTTCTTTATCCATTCATCTATCGATGGACATTTAGGTTGCTTCCAATTCTTGGCTATTGTAAATAGTGCTGCGATAAACATAAGGGTGCACTGATCTTTCTCATACTTGATTGCTGCATTCTTAGGGTAAATTCCTAGGAGTGCAATTCCTGGGTCAAATGGTAAGTCTGTTTTGAGCATTTTGATGTACCTCCATACTGCTTTCCACAATGGTTGAACTAACTTACATTCCCACCAGCAGTGTAGGAGGGTTCCCCTTTCACCACAGCCTCGCCAACATTTGTTGTTCTCTGTCTTTTGGATGGCAGCCATCCTTACTGGTGTGAGGTGATACCTCATTGTAGTTTTAATTTGCATTTCTCTGATAATTAGCGATGTGGAGCATCTTTTCATGTGTCTGTTGGCCATCTGTATTTCTTTTTTGGAGAACTGTCTGTTCAGTTCCTCTGCCCATTTTTTAATTGGGTTATTTGTTTTTTGTTTGTTGAGGTGTGTGAGCTCTTTATATATTCTGGACGTCAAGCCTTTATCGGATGTGTCATTTTCAAAGATATTCTCCCATACTGTAGGGTTCCTTTTTGTTCTATTGATGGTGTCTTTTGCTGTACAGAAGCTTTTCAGCTTAATATAGTCCCACTTGTTCATTTTTGCTGTTGTTTTCCTTGCCCGGGGAGATATGTTCAAGAAGAGGTCACTCATGTTTATGTCTAAGAGGTTTGTGCCTATGTTTTCTTCCAAGAGTTTAATGGTTTCATGGCTTACATTCAGGTCTTTGATCCATTTTGAGTTTACTTTTGTATATGGGGTTAGACAATGGTCCAGTTTCATTCTCCTACATGTAGCTGTCCAGTTTTGCCAGCACCACCTGTTGAAGAGACTGTCATTTCGCCATTGTATGTCCATGGCTCCTTTATCAAATATTAATTGACCATATATGTCTGGGTTAATGTCTGGATTCTCTAGTCTGTTCCATTGGTCTGTGGCTCTGCTCTTGTGCCAGTACCAAATTGTCTTGATGACTATGGCTTTGTAGTAGAGCTTGAAGTTGGGGAGTGAGATCCCCCTACTTTATTCTTCTTTCTCAGGATTGCTTTGGCTATTCGAGGTCTTTGGTGTTTCCATATGAATTTTTGAATTATTTGTTCCAGTTCATTGAAGAATGTTGCTGGTAGTTTCATAGGGATTGCATCAAATCTGTATATTGCTTTGGGCAGGATGGCCATTTTGACGATATTAATTCTTCCTAGCCACGAGCATGGGATGAGTTTCCATCTGTTAGTGTCCCCTTTAATTTCTCTTAAGAGTGACTTGTAGTTTTCAGAGTATAAGTCTTTCACTTCTTTGGTTAGGTTTATTCCTAGGTATTTTATTTTTTTTGATGCAATTGTGAATGGAGTTGTTTTCCTGATTTCTCTTTCTGTTGGTTCATTGTTAGTATATAGGAAAGCCACAGATTTCTGTGTGTTGATTTTGTATCCTGCAACTTTGCTGTATTCCAATATCAGTTCTAGTAGTTTTGGGGTGGAGTCTTTAGGGTTTTTTATGTACAGTATCATGTCATCTGCAAATAGTGACAGTTTAACTTCTTCTTTACCAATCTGGATTCCTTGTATTTCTTTGTTTTGTCTGATTGCCGTGGCTAGGACCTCCAGTACCATGTTAAATAACAGTGGAGAGAGTGGGCATCCCTGTCTAGTTCCCGATCTCAGAGGAAATGCTTTCAGCTTCTCGCTGTTCCATATAATGTTGGCTGTGGGTTTATCATAGATGGCCTTTATTATGTTGAGGTACTTGCCCTCTATTCCCATTTTGCTGAGAGTTTTTATCATGAATGGATGTTGAACTTTGTCAAATGCTTTTTCAGCATCTATGGAGATGATCATGTGGTTTTTGTCTTTCTTTTTGTTGATGTGGTGGATGATGTTGATGAACTTTCGAATGTTGTACCATCCTTGCATCCCTGGGATGAACCCCACTTTGTCATGGTGTATGATCCTTTTGATGTATTTTTGAATTCGGTTTGCTAATATTTTGTTGAGTATTTTTGCATCTACGTTCATCAGGGATATTGGTCTATAGTTTTCTTTTTTGGTGGGGTCTTTGCCTGGTTTTGGTATTAGGGTGATGTTAGCTTCATAGAATGAGTTTGGGAGTATCCCCTCCTCCTCTATTTTTTGGAAAACTTTAAGGAGAATGGGTATTATGTCTTCCCTGTATGTCTGATAAAATTCTGCGGTAAATCCATCTGGCCCGGGGGTTTTGTTCTTTGGTAGTTTTTTGATTACCGCTTCAATTTCGTTGCTAGTAATTGGTCTGTTTAGATTTTCTGTTTCTTCCTGGGTCAATCTTGGAAGGTTGTATTTTTCTAGGAAGTTGTCCATTTCTCCTAGGTTTCCCAGCTTGTTAGCATATAGGTTTTCATAGTATTCTTTAATAATTCTTTGTATTTCTGTGGGGTGCGTCGTGATTTTTCCTTTCTCGTTTCTGATACTGTTGATTTGTGTTGACTCTCTTTTCTTCTTAATAAGTCTGGCTAGAGGCTTATCTATTTTGTTTATTTTCTCGAAGAACCAGCTCTTGGTTTCATTGATTTTTGCTATTGTTTTATTCTTCTCAATTTTATTTATTTCTTCTCTGATCTTTATTATGTCCCTCCTTCTGCTGACCTTACGCCTCATCTGTTCTTCTTTTTCCAATTTCGATAATTGTGACATTAGACCATTCATTTGGGATTGCTCTTCCTTTTTTAAATATGCTTGGATTGCTATATACTTTCCTCTTAAGACTGCTTTTGCTGTGTCCCACAGAAGTTGGGGCTTAGTGTTGTTGTTGTCATTTGTTTCCATATATTGCTGGATCTCCATTTTGATTTGGTCATTGATCCATTGATTATTTAGGAGCGTGTTGTTAAGCCTCCATGTGTTTGTGAGCCTCTTTGCTTTCTTTGTACAGTTTATTTCTAGTTTTATGCCTTTGTGGTCTGAAAAGTTTGTTGGTAGGATTTCAATCTTTTGGAATTTTCTGAGGCTCTTTTTGTGGCCTAGTATGTGGTCTATTCTGGAGAATGTTCCATGTGCACTTGAGAAGAATGTATATCCCGCTGCTTTTGGATGTAGAGTTCTATAGATGTCTATTAGGTCCATCTGCTCTACTGTGTTGTTCAGTGCTTCCGTGTCCTTACTTATTTTCTGCCCAGTGGATCTATCCTTTGGGGTGAGTGGTGTGTTGAAGTCTCCTAGAATGAATGCATTGCAGTCTATATCCCCCTTTAGTTCTGTTAGTATTTGTTTCACATATGCTGGTGCTCCTGTGCTGGGTGCATATATATTTAGAATGGTTATATCCTCTTGTTTGACTGAGCCCTTTATCATTATGTAGTGTCCTTCTTTATCTCTTGTTACTTTCTTTGTTTTGAAGTCTATTTTGTCTGATATTAGTACTGCAACCCCTGCTTTCTTCTCACTGTTGTTTGCTTGAAATATGTTTTTCCATCCCTTGACTTTTAGTCTGTACATGTCTTTGGGTTTGAGGTGAGTTTCTTGAAGGCAGCATATAGATGGGTCTTGCTTTTTTATCCATTCTGTTACTCTGTGTCTTTTGATTGGTGATTCAACCCATTAACATTTAGGGTGACTATTGAAAGATATGTACTTATTGCCATTGCAGGCTTTAAATTCGTGGTTACCAAAGGTTCAAGGTTAGCCTCTTTAGTATCTTACTGCCTACCTTAGCTCGCTTATTGAGCTGTTATATACACTGTCTGGAGATTCTTTTCTTCTCTCCCTTCTTGTTCCTCCTCCTCAATTCTTCATATGTTGGGTGTTTTGTGCTGTGCTCTTTCTAGGAGTGCTCCCATCTAGAGCAGTCCCTGTAAGATGTTCTGTAGAGGCGGTTTGTGGAAAGCAAATTCCCTCAGCTTTTGTTTGTCTGGGTATTGTTTAATCCCACCGTCATATTTGAATGATAGTCATGCTGGATACAGTATCCTTGGTTCAAGGCCCTTCTGTTTCATTGTATTAAATATATCATTCCATTCTC
The DNA here is from genome assembly GCF_030020395.1 of Manis pentadactyla. NCBI lineage: Eukaryota > Metazoa > Chordata > Mammalia > Pholidota > Manidae > Manis > Manis pentadactyla. Next base: position 127,226,801 of record NC_080026.1, on the reverse strand, counting down.
TTCTGGCCTGTAGGGTTTCTGTTGAGAAATCTGATGTTAGCCTGATGGGTTTCCCTTTATAGGTGACCTTTTTCTCTCTAGCTGCCTTTAACACTCTTTCCTTATCCTTGATCTTTGCCATTTTAATTATTATGTGTCTTGGTGTTGTCCTTCTTGGATCCTTTCTGTTGGGGGTTCTGTGTATTTCCGTGGTCTCTTCGATTATTTCCTCCCCCAGTTTGGGGAAGTTTTCAGCAATTATTTCTTCTAAGATACTTTCCATCTCTTTTCCTCTCTCTTCTTCTTCTGGGACCCCTATAATACGGATATTGTTCCTTTTAGATTGGTCACACAGTTCTCTTAATATTGTTTCATTCCTGGAGATCCTTTTGTCTCTCTCTATGTCAGCTTCTATGCGTTCCTGTTCTCTGATTTCAATTCCATCAATGACCTCTTGCATTCTATCCATTCTGCTTATAAACCCTTCCAGAGTTTGTTTCATTTCTGCGATCTCCTTTCTGGCATCTGTGATCTCCCTCCAGACTTCATCCCATTTCTCTTGCGTATTTCTCTGCAACTCTGTCAGCATGTTTATGATTCTTATTTTGAATTCTTTTTCAGGAAGACTGGTTAGGTCTGTCTCCTTCTCTGGTGTTGTCTCTGTGATCTTTGTCTGCCTGTAGCTTTGCCTTTTCATGATGATAGGAATAGTTTGCAGAGCTGGGACGAGTGACAGCTGGAAGGACTTCCCTTCTTGTTGGTTTGTGGCCCTCCTCTCCTGGGAGAACAGCGGCCTCTAGTGGCTTGTGCTGCGCAGCTGCGCGCAGACAGGGTTCCTGCTTCCTGCCCGGCTGCTATGGAGTTAATCTCCGCTGTTGCTGTGGGCGTGGCCTGGCTCGGGCAGCTGCTCCAAAATGGTGGAGTCGCGTTGGAGCAGGAGCTGCTGGGAGGCTATTTATCTCCGTAAGGGGCCTCCCTGCTCCCTGCAGCCCAGGGGTTAGGGTGCCCAGAGATCCCGGATTCCCTACCTCTGGATTAAGTGTCCCGCCCTGCCCCTTTAAGACTTCCAAAAAGCACCCGCCAAAACAAAACAACGACCACCAAAAAAAAAAAAGAAAAAAAATTTTTAAATTAAAAAAAAAAATTTTTTTTAAATAAAAAAAAAATGGTGATCACTCGTTTTTCTTATTCTCTGGTGCCAGCCTCAGGCCTCTGCTCACTGGTCTTGCTGCCCTGTTTCCCTAGTATTAGGGTCCCTATCCCTTTAAGACTTCCAAAAAGTGCTCGCCAAAACAAAACAGCAAAAAAGCAAAAAAAAAAAAAAAAAAAAAATCGCGCGCTTTTCTTATGTCCTCCGACACCCGGCCTCCAGTGCCCGCTCACTGTTCTTGCTGCCCTGTTTCCCTAGTATCCAGGGCCCCCCGCACACGCACTGTGCCTGCACTCTGGCCCGGATGGCTGGGGCTGGGTGTTCGGCAGTCCTGGGCTCCGTCTCCCTCCCGCTCTGCCTGCTCTCCTCCCGCCGGGAGCTGGGGGGAGGGGCGCTCGGCTCCCGCGGGGCCGGGGCTTGTATCTTACCCCCTTCGCGAGTTGCTGGGTTCTCTCAGGTGCGGATGTGGTCTGGATATTGTCCTGTGTCCTCTGTTCTTTATTCTAGGAAGGGTTGTCTTTGTTATATTTTCATAGATATATGTTGTTTTGGGAGGAGATTTCTGCTGCTCTACTCACGCCGCCATCTTCCGCCCCTCCCTGGAATAAGTATGATTTTTATCTTCATTGTACAACTGAGAAGACTGGGCATCAGAGAGGCTTGGTAACATTCCCAAGGCTACACATCAAATATGTGGCAGGGCTGGTCTCAGAGGCAGGGGTCATGAGACCAGGTCTGGTGCTTGTCCCACTACAGACATAGTGTAACCGCTATTAGCAAAGTGCATGTTGTGTGCCAGGTGTCCTTCCAGGGCCTTCTTCGTCTTATCAACCTAGGAGGAGGTCCTGGAGAGAGGCTGGGTGAGACCCAGGACAGCCTGAGCCTGAAGCTGTTGTTCTGGCCACCCCAGGCCTGCTGTCTGTGGGTCTGCCCTTCAGGACCACGGACTGCGTGCCAGCATACCAGCACGGGCCTAGGAGACTACAAGGTGTCTTTGTCCTTGCTCCAGTGACCACCAGATTGTTCTTCTTGCACGTGGCTGACATCCCTTGGCTAGCTGAGTAGGGAAAGCTGGAAGTTTTATTTTTATTTTTATTTATTTTCTCAATTTATAGATGTCCTGAGGAGAGGTGGATTAAGGTAAACTTCCTCCTGGGAAATGTGTCCACCCTTTTACAAAGCTTCTGCCTTGCTCAGGCAAGCTGGGACTCATTACAGAGCATGGGTTATGAGTAATCACCAATTGTAATGGCCAACATTGATGGGAAGCTTCCTTTGTTGAAGAAACTAGGTTAAGCATTATATAATGAATGCTCCAACGGCTCTAGTACATGGGGTTTTATCAACCCTCTTTTACAAGTGAATCAGAGAAGGTAGGTGACTTACTCAAGCACACACAGCTAGGAAGGGTTGGAGCTAGGATTTAAACCCAAGTATAATCCAACTCCCAAATGCATACCACTTAATCTTTCTGCTCCTTGGCCCCTGCCCTGCAGGGCCTTGCCTCCTGATGGAGGAGACAAAGGGTAGGCAAGGCTCAGAGCATTTTCCTTGTAAATTTTGCATGCCCGGGTACTGGTCAAGGTCTGTACCCAGACCTTGTGCCTATCTGTTTCTCTCCTTTCCATTGATGCTGGAAGCTCCTTGAGGGCTGAGTGCATGTCTGGCTAAACTTTGTGTACCAGCACAGTGAGGGGCTTGCACGTGTCTGATGGAATGGGAGAATGAATGAAAGCACATAAGGGAGAGGATGGATGGTTGACCAGGTGTCTTGGCTGACTGGGAGTGGAATGCCTTTGGAAATGGCATGAGTTTAAGGCAAACTGTAGGTGTGAAAGAAAGAGGGTGTGGACCCATTTCCTTGACTTGCTTTAAAGCATGTACCTCGCCTCCAGGTGGTTAAGCTGGCCAGCCCTGGGTGGCTCCTGGCTCTGTCCCTTCTATCTCCAAGACTTCCAGAAAGTGACTTGGCCTTGCTACCCTCAATGTCCGCATCTGACATATAGGCCAACATTGGTTTGTACTTCCCAGAGGGAGGGCTTTGAAGATCACATGAACATTTTTACATGTACAGCACAAATGACAGCTACTGTGATTTCTTCCTGGGAGAGTCAATTTCCTTAAAGAGTTGGTTTTTAAAAATCAAGTAATTTGGGTGATGGGTACCTGGGGGTTCATTCTATCTTCCTACTTTTGTGGATGCTTGACATTTTCTGCAATAAGACATTTTAAAAACAAGTATAGAAATTTTTAGATGTTTGTTAAGAGGATGAATGCAGATATATCATGGGATAGAATGCAAAATGTGCAATTTTTAAATAAAATACAAGATTTAAAAGAAATGAGTGGCTTAAAGCAGCTCCTTGGAATTATGACCTCAGACCAAGGCTGCTCATCATCTCCCCAGGCCTTCAGTTTTCTCATCTTAAAAAAGTTGGGAATGGTGATGTATCCCTCCAAGTGCTTTACGATTCAAGTGAGAAAAGAGATGGGAGAGTGTTTTGTCAACTGTAACTCTACATTCCGATTTGATGATTTGTTCATTCATTCAACACATTTCTCAAGGCCCTGCTATGCACAAGTGCAGGGACACAGCCCTGCACAGCACTCCGTGGGAGGCAGGGTAGACCTGGGCATGCTACTGAGATCAGGCTGCCTACATGCAAATTCTGACTGTGCCACTCACTCCTTGAGTAACCATGGCGGGCCTCAGTTTCCCTGTCTGTAAAGTGGGGACAATAATAGTATTACATTACTCAGAGGATGGAATGGGACAACAGAAGTAAAGTGCCTAGAGCCATGTCTAGCACACAGCAAGTGCTTAATAAATGTTCATTGTTACTACTGCCCACAGGGAGTTACAGTTTTGTTGGGGAGGCTCATAATAAACATGTAAAATATGACTTCCAAAGAAGTTTGTGCCACGGACACAACTTGGGGTGGCCTGCTATGACATGGAACCACAAATGGGGCCAGAGAGGGCCTCCCTGGAGAGCTGACCTTTACAGTGAGTCAGTGGGATGATATACAGTAGAGGCAGAAGTGGGGACAGAGGTCAGCCCAGGTTGAGGTGGGAAGAGCCAGGCCTGCCAAAGAATCAGAGAAGGTGAAGTAGGAACAAGGTACTGGGTGCAGTTGGTCAGGTTGTGAACTGTTCAACCCTGGGGGCAGCTTAGGCATTGTGGCTCTATGTGTCTTTTTTACCTCCATTTTCTGGCACGTGGAATGACTGTGTTATTTCAGCTGAGTCAGAATATGCTGGTTTTCTGGCAGTTGGAAGTCAAGTGCCTTGAGGAAGCAGCGCCTTGTTCTAATTGTTGTGAATGTATCATACAGGTTAGTGGAGGCCCAGGAGTTGGGGGATGGGACAGGGGTGTGACCAGGATGAGCCTGGCAGGATAGATGGTGTCACATCCTGCAGGAAGTTTGGTTCTTCATCCGGGGTCTCAGGGTCCTTGGTTGGACTTCAGGATGCTGAGACCCTGAAACTCTGAGGTGAGCAACACCCTTTCCCCTAGAATAGTGGTAGAGTGTTCCAGGGAATCAGGTTTGGGTTTGACCCGATTTCCAGTGGGAAGGCTTTGGAGGGGTTACGGACAGAGGGAAAGAGGTTCTCTGCAGACTTCTGGGCCATCTGTCAGGCAGCTGCAGGAGGCTGAACTGAAGGGGGCGCAGGGGAGCAGCTGGAGGGCCAGGGAGCCTGAAGCTGCTGGGAGATGGCAGTGGTGGCCCTGGGGAGAAGTGACGCTCATCCCACATTTGTCAATGAGGAGAAAGGCCAACAGGGGTCAAAAACAAAGGGAGACGGGGAGAAGACAGGACTTGGAAGATGTTTTATAGCCACAGGCAATTTCTTTTTCCTGAATCCCAAAGTCCTCAAAGACCCTCCCCTGCTCCTGCCATCACAAGCCGCTCCTGCCATGGCCTGGCCTCCTCTGCCCAGTGCACCCAGCAGGAATACCACTGCTACGTTTGGTTGTTAAGTGATGGGGACTTTGAAGTTTGGTTCTTCATCTGGGGTCTGAGGGTCCTTGGCTGGACTTCAGGGTGCTGAGATCCTGGAACTCTATGGTGAGGGACACTCTTTTCCCCAGAATAAAGGTAGAGTCTTGCTGGCCCAGAGTATAAATTTTGGCTGTTTCTCTCCTCTTCTGGCTTCGGGTGGTGCCTGCTATGTAGTAAAACCTCTGTTAGTATCTGTGGAAGGAGTCAATGGATCTCATGGTTCAGGGCCTTCGCAGTTCTTCCTGGGTCTGTGGTTGCCAGACTGAAGGACATCTTGTCATGGGCTCTTAGGGGAGACTTACAGGCCCCTCTCCACTTTACAGGTGAGGCCCAGGGACAAGCTCCCACAGGGCTGAGCTCAGACACCTGGTGACCCAAGGACAGACCCCCTTTCCCCAAGCTTGGGGCCACACTCCACTCTTCTCCAGGCAAATACTGTGACGATGGGCCTGCCATCAGGAAGAAAACACACAGCCATGCAGACCAAGAGGGCATACCAGCCCACCTCTGTCTAGGATGTGCAAATGTTCCTGCAATGGGACAGAAACATCTAGATAGGTAACTCTAGGATTGTGGGTGACTTTGCAAAACACAATCAGGGGAGATTTGTTTTTACAAGGTTTTTCCTGGCATTGAGGCCACAGGTGGCTGGATCCACTCAGATGTACCTTGGCACAGTGCAGAATGCTCTCTTGCCCATTACAGAATTCTAGAAAGTTAGAGAGGAGGGATCCTGGAGGTCAGCATCAGGACACAGATGCCTCAGTTTGCCCTCCCTACAGGGGGCAGACATTGCTTATCATTACCACACTCACTTCTGCAGAATTAGAAAGGACCTTCGCACATCCTCCGGTGTCTCTGTTAGTCATCAGCAATCAATCACAGTTGGCACGGGCCCTCTTCGCCAGGCCTTTTGCAGGGTGGGTGTTAGGTGTTGAACTGAGCAAGGAGGCAGGCGACTGGGTTTTGGCCCAGCCCTGTCACTAATCGTGACTTTGAACAACAAATTTAACTTCTCTGGCCCACAGTTCCTGCTCCATTACTTATTTAGTTGACCATTCATTCATTTCTTCAGTAAACACTATTGAACACCTGCTGTGAGCCAACCACTGGGCTGTGAACTACAGAAGATGCAAGGAGTTTTCTCTATAACGTGAAACCTTCTGTCTCCTAAGAGTTTATAGTTCATTGCAGTCGTTCTGAAAGCTTTCCTGGCAATGCAGTCACTTCAGTTTTCCTTCTGAGCCTTGCCTAACTTTACACTGTTCTCCCTGAGATGTGGCTTTCAGAATGTCCCATCTTAGTACGTACCAGAAGCTTGTAGGTCCAAAGTTCGAGCATTTCTGAGAGTATTAAGAAAGTAACCATAAACGCTTGCTCTACTGTTTGAAATACTTACAAAAAATATTTGGATAACCCTTCATTACCTGAGCAGGCATTTCTAAAGTTTACATTTCAGGCCCAATATTTTGAGAAGTAATTTCCTCTGGCCCTTGCATTTTTCCCCTTGAAGAGTCATGCAGCAGCCCACATTGTATATGTGAAGTACGTTTTGGAATGTTAATGGAGAGACTGATTCACGCCAGATGGGGTGGAAATCCAAAGGAAAAGGATGTATAAACTGGACCCTGTTTTTCGGCTCTGAGATTGGATTTTTAAAATGTACTAGAGGTCTGAGGTCAAGGACCCTGACATCTGCCTGCCTTGCCCTGTCAGTTTTATGTTGTCTTAGCTCAACTGAATCTTGGTCCTGTTATAAAGGAGACACTTTTATGATATTTAGTTTATAGGCAAAATTCTGGTGGCATATCGTGAAGTCCAAAGCACTTTTTACTGGAAGCTTCTAACATAAAAGCTCAGATTTGAATTAGTATCAGTGTTTCTCAAACTTAAAACAAATTTTTTGGGTAAATGTGAAAAAAATAGCCACTTACCTGTTTCTTCTGTGTGTCTTTCACTAGCCAAGAAAATTTTGCCTTAATCTATTCTGTAATTTATAATATGTAAGGAACAGGCATTTTTGAGGCCCAAATTTGCAAATTAAATGGTAAGTCCCATTTACTGCGGCATATGTAGCCTGGCTCTGTGCTGTTTTACATATATTATCTCCCATAATTAGCATACCTACAGTTATTAACCTCTTTTACAGATGAAGAAATAGGCCCAGAGATGTGTGTCCCCACGTCACCTGAAGGGGGCAGGGAATGGCTCAGCCCAGATTTGAGCCCTGGTCTGGCTGACCCCATGTGACCCCGTGTTCTTCTCTGCTTTCTCCTCTCCCAGTCCTGATGTGCCACCAGGGTCAGCACCCTCAGCAGTAGATGTATCAGCAAATGCCCTGTGGTTTCATACCAGCTGGGGGCTGAAGGACTCAGCAGCCTCCCGCTGCCCCCACTCTCCACCCTGTCCAGCATGCAGCCCTTTCTGCAGTTGGCGGTTGGTGCAGAGGACAGGGTGTCCAGGCTACCTGGGCTCTGGCTTCTGTTTGCACGAATCAGTATTGGAGCCGGAAGGTGTGTCTTTGTTTGGGGCTGAAGAACAAAAAGGGAGGCTGTGGATTGGGAGGTATCTGTGGGCTAGTAGGGGAAGAGGATCCCTAAGAGGATGAGAAAGGTGAGGGCCTGAAGCTGAGGGGCTGTCTTCCTTTAATATTTAGTTATCTGTTCCAGGCATTGTGCCAGAGTCTGTGGGCTATAGATGTGGACGTGGCCAAACCTCCTTGGGGAGCTTGTAGCTAGAAGGGGAGATAGGCAACCTGAAGCTGGAAAGACCTGAATTGTAGTTTCAGAGTTCAAGTCTCAGCTGTGCAGCTTCTTAGCTGGGTGAGCATTCTGGGCCTCGATATTGTCATCTGTACATCTAACAATTCTGAAACCTGAGTTGCGGTAAGTGCTACGATAGGAGTGTGTGTAGTCAGGCGAGGGGGACAGAGCTGACCCCATGGTGTCTTGGAGGGCTGGGTGGTTTCCTGGAAGGAGTGACACCTAAGCGGAGACCTGGAGAAGGAGAGAAGTTTACCCGGCAGAACGAGTGGCAAGTGGCTCCCTGCAGAACATTGGCCCTTTGGAGAACTGGGAATATGTGGCTGGAGCAACCAGTGTGAGGGGACTAGAAGATGTTCCAAACATCAAGCACATTTCAAGGTGTTTGAAATCCAAGCATAAGAAAGGCAGGGGTGGGAGGGGGCGTTGAAAGTTGTCATGGAGGAGAGGGGTTGCTGGAGAGGTGGGCAGGGCAGACCAGATTCACAGGGAATGGACTGAGGGGGTAGCACTGGAGCCAGGAGACTGTAAGGCAGCCCAGGGGACGTGTAGGCAGTGAGAGATGATGGGGCCAGGATGAGGATGGCGTGGGGATGGAGAAAGGAGATTTCCAAGGCCAACTGGGCAGTACTTGACTTGGAGATGGAATGACCTCGGGCAGACACAGAGGGAGGGGTGAAAGTGATGCCCAGGTGGGTGGCTTGGCGGCCCGTGGGCGCCGCCCCCAGGAGGGAGGTCAGGAGAGGATGAGCTCCTTGAATGGGAAGGGCCTGGGAGAACCCTGGGCAGACTCTAAGGGGGTCTGGCACCCTGGAGGAAGGCCCAGCCCTGGGTGTGGAGGTGGGTGTCCCCCAGGTAGACAGGGGAGCCTCCTGAGCGCTGAGCTGCCTGAGCAGCAGAGTGTGGAGGAGGAGCACAATATAGAGAGGTGAGTGAGCATGTACCATGTGAGGCTGGCCTGGGGTCCAGGGCTTGTTTTCTCTGGGCTAGTGGCCTGGGACTGGGGCCCTGAAGGATGCCTCAATGTGGCAGGCAGGAGGGAAGTCAAGGGAAGGCAGACATAGAGATGGAGGCAGCCCGTAACCGTGGCCGAGGAAGGCTGGTGGAAGGAAGGCTTCTTGGAAGAAAGACTGCAGAAGAGGAAGACTGGGGCCCCCTATTGTCAAAGGTGTTGCATGGGGCACTGAAGAGCCAGGGCTTTTTCCTGTATTTAAGGGAAGCCTGGCATGGTATTGGGCACAGGAAGGACTCGGTCAGAACTGTGTTTAACAGATCACTCTTTCTGCTGTCACTGCCCAGGCATGTATCCATGTGACACTGGTGCTCCGTTTACACAGCATTGGTGGCCGTCCCTGCCTTCCGCTGTTCCAATCTATGTAGCCTCTGCCTGGCCAGATTCACTCAGCTGGGATGCATGAGTAGCACTGGGAAGGCAGCTGCAGGGTTGATGCGAGGCTAGGGTCGCCCTTTCTGCTCTTCATTCTGAGCCTGCTCTGCTAGACTATCACCTGGACAACTGCCTCAATCTTTCATCCAGCCTGCATGTGGTACCATACGCTCCTGGCCTCCAGGCCATCTCTTGAGTCTGCCTTTGAGATGTTGGGGTGTTGTTTCTGCAAGCAAGCCATGGTAGGTAGACGACACTCTGTGGGAAAACACTGCTCTCCACTCTGAGTGCCTCCCAACCCCTGCCACCCTGCCATGTGCCCACACTGCCCACTGTCCTGCACAGTTGGCCATTGTCCACTATGGAAAAGGTGCCTGTGACAATAATATCTCATACTTTTTGTACTGCTTACCATGTGCCAACCCCAAGCAAAGCAGGCTGCATATATCATCTCATCTAATCCTCTTTGGTCTTTTGAAGTGGGTTCACCGTGTACCCCCATTTTACAGATGAGGATACTGAGACTCAGGGAGGTTAAGTAACTGTGGTCTCACACAAAGCCAGAGATGGCATATTTGGGATTTTTAATTCAGGTGGATAGAGGACAGTCATCCTTTTAACTCATCACCCTGCCATCACTTTCTGAGAAAAACCTGGTCTCTGGGTTCTCCATGCAGCCCTCTGCCTACTCCCCTCTTCCCTAGTTAGGCTGCACTAAGAAGCTTCGCCTAGGTGTCCTTTGGGAGCCCTGGCCATCTCAAGGGCATGAGGGATAGCTGAGGGGATCCCAGCTCATCAACTACTTGCTCTGTGTGTTCTGGGGATCATGACTTAAATCTCTCAAACCTCAGTTTCCTTATCTGCAAAATGGGAACCACTGGTTCCAACCTGTTTAGAGTTATACAGAAAAATTAAAGTTCTTAAATACTTAGCATGGTACCAGGCACACGGGAAGGACCCAGTAATGCACTGGACTCTTATCACTATCCCTGTTGGCGCGCACGCGTGTGTGTGTGTGTGTGTGGTGGAGCCGGGGACGGGGAGGATGAATCATTGACCACCAAGGCTCTGCATTATTTATGTTGTTATTCTCAGACTTTTTGACGAGCGCCTGGGCGGGAGCCCGTGTATGGAAGGTGCAGGACTCCATGGCAACTCGGGCCCCCGGGGTGTGCTCGCTTCCCGAGCAGGCTGGAGGCCGACTCCCTCGGCGGCGTCCAGAGCGCGGCCCCCGTGCAGTTCCGAGTCTGCGGCTGAGTCCTGGACCCCCCACCCCGGGCTCCACCTTTGCACCGGCCCTTGGCTGCTCTTGGGACCCTGGGAGAGAGAAATAAACTGGTGCGGACTGGAGCGGGCGTCCTTGAGAGAGTGGGGTGTTGTGCGCGGTGCTCACCGCAAGACTTCAGTCCCCCGTCATTCCAAAGAGCGGAAGCCCAGCGGGGCGGGAGCACCTGAAACCCAGCCCCCGCCACTCGCCGAGCGCCGCACCCCGCACGCGCCTGCGTCCGGCCGGCTGGCGAGCGCGGAGCCCCGGCAGCGCTGCCCCCGCCGCGGCCGGCTCCGGGGCACGCCCGGGAGAGGGGGCCGGCCGGGCCGCCGCGGGGCTCTCCCGCCCGGCCCCACGCCGCGCCTGCCGGCCTCCCCAAGCCAGCGCGGCTCCGCGGGGCGGGGCCGGGCGCGGGGCGGACCCGGGAGGAGCACGGGGAGGAGCCCGGGCTGCGGCGGCGGCGGCGGCGTCAGAGCGGTTCTCCCGCTGCCCGGCGGTTCAGACCCTGTCCGTGTGCCGCCGCAGACGCCGAAAGGGACCTGCACGGGCACGGGCGCTGCGCCGGGGGCTCCTCTCGCGGGCCGGGGCTGCGCTACCATGGCGGACAAGGAGGCCGGCGGCGGCGACACAGGGCCCCGAGGTGAGCGCAGGGCGCGGGTCTCGCGGCTGCGACTGGGCGGGGGAGGCAGGGAGCGCGCTTGGCCTGGCGTCCCGTAGCTCCCTCGCGGGCCGAGGGAAAAAGTGGGTGCCCCCGCCCCATCTTTCCCTAACGGGTGGGGCCCCAGTGAGCGCCGCGGCCCGACTGGAGATCCAGGGAGCCGGAGGCAGCCCGCGGGTCACGTGCTCCGCTCCTGGCTGGGGTGCGGACACTGCGGCGGGGACCGCAGCCCCTAACCGGGCACCCTGGTCGTCCCCGCCGCGGGGTGGCGCCTTTTAGGGGCCAGGGGCGAGTGCGGGAGAGAACCACCCCCATGCCCATCCCCTGGGCGCTGTGCGGGGACGCCAGCGATTGCAGGGTGACGGGCCGGTCGCCGGGTGGCCCCGGATCCCCGGCGGCTCATTTCCGTGACTCAGCGAGGCAGGGGGTGAGCCTGGGGGCCAGTCAAAGATTTGGATCTGTGCCCTCACCCCACCGAGGTCGGACGTACGCGCGGAGAGTTGGGGTTGCAGCCCCGAGCGGAGCTGTAACCCACTGTCCTCCCCGCCCATCCCCAGGGAATCTCTGGGCTGAGAAGGGCCGAGGCGGCGGGGGCTCGACTTGTCCGTTCCTTCCCGGGGCTGGAGAGGCGAAAGTGGCTCCCAAGCAGAGGACCGACGCTCGCATTTTGCAAATGTGTGAGGGCCGCTGTCTTTGGGGAACATGGTTAGGGCTCAAATGGGGGTTGGAGGGAACGGGGTGAGGAGCAAGAGAAGACTCGGGAGCGGGGGAAAGAGTAGGAACAGCTCTTGCAGCCCAGGACTATAAATCATGCTTCGCCAGCGGAGGGGACAGGCTGGCCGGGATTGTGAGTCCCAAGTGGGGAAAGTTGGGCGCATGGAGGCGCAGCTCGTCCCTGACCTGCAAGGCCTTGGCAAGAGCAGTCACTGGAGGGGAGCGTGGCCGGCGTCCTCCCGGGAGCTACTGGGCAAGCCGCCTGGCGAGGACGAAATTAAAATGCCCGGGACGTAAGGGAAATTCATCCAGGAAAGGAGCGCTCGGCTCTGCTGGGCCCTCGAAGCTGGGGAAACTGAGTCAGGTGGCAGCGCACCCACCACGGGCGGTGTGCTCGCGGTCTTGCTGTCTGTGGTCGCGGTCCCCGCCCTCTGCTGAGCTCCGAGCGGCACCTGCCCCCTCCCCAGCCCATTGTTCCTGCGGATCTGGGAGGTGCCTCCCCACACGGTACTGCAGTGGTGGGGGAGTGCGCGGAGAGGAGATCCTGACCGGCTCACTCTCGGCAGGGACGCTGGAGAGCCCGGGTTGAGAATCCAGGCCCTGCTCAGACACGTATCCCAAATCTGCCCCCATCGATGGCCTCCCCCGGCTGCAAACACTGGGCATCGGTTGGCCGCTGTCTTTGTCTGAACATCACTCAGCAACTGGATTGATTCTCTTTTTTGTTTTCATCTTTTTCCTTTAAATTAGAAAAAAAAAAAAAAGAACAACTTAGGATAGGGAGGGATGTTGGAATTCCAAGAATTGCTGAAGCTCAAGTTAGTGAACCAGTCTATTGCCTCTCATGCTGGGATAAATAGCGGATGGCTGTTTCAAATGCAAGGTTGGCCATAGGATTGTTAGCTCAGAAGAGTGAGCAGCGATGGGCGCCCCTCCTCACCATATTGTCTTGTAAAATTGAATGCATCAGCACCCCCTTCTCTCGCCTCCCCTCCCCCCGACCACTGTGTGATGGGAATGTGCTGGGTCACCTGCCACCACTCACCTGTCTGTTCTAGAGTTTCTTCACTTCCAATGGTTGGCATTTAAAGGCAACCTGTGAGAATCCCAGCACATGGACTTGGGACACAGAGCAAGCTGTCTCCAGCAACTCACTGCTTCTTTCTGGGTTCCCACCCCTTCACCTATAAAATGGAAGTTATTGTTATCTCATAGAACAGAGCCTGCTCACCCACCATCTAGCACATCTATTTCTAAGGTTTCCTCACTGTGCATTCTGTGCTGGGCAATAAACATGCATTATTTTACTTTTTAAAGCCTCACAACAAACCTGGTAACTGCATTCCCCTTTTACTGGGTTGGAAATCCAAACATAGGGGCAATGACCCATCCAAGGTCACACATCTAGGAAGTATTGATTCAGACTCAGGCCCTCTGATTCTAGGGCTCCAGACCTTCCAACACCATTTTCTAAAGCCCCCACGGGTGTGGCCAATGATTACCATTCTATTAGGAACATAAAAATGGTTGCACTTCAGGGGATCATTTCAAGGATAATTTTGGTGCAGAAGGATGAGTGCCACAGGCATCAAACTGTAGGGCACTCGTGAGCAGTGGGAGCCCCTGGTGCCAGGGGGTGCCAGGAAGGCTGGCCAGAATATGTTCCCAACAAGTCAGGTGGGGGTGGGGTGGGTAGTGGGTGAAGTTGCCCATGAAACAAGACTGGCAGCATGTTGGGAGCTGCTGAAGCTTGGTGATGGCTACGTGGAGGTTCATTACCATTTCGCTTATTTTCTGTTTGTTTGCAAATTTCTTGAATAGAATGTTTGAATTAGTTAATTAACAAAATCCTTTAATCTCTAGAGCTTTGGATAGCAAAGGCGGAGCTGATGGTCAGTGCTGCTCCCTCCAAGGCCTGAGCAGGTTGACACATGGAGCCTAGAAGCATGAGACAAACAGGACTTGGGGGACATGGGGTGGTTCAGGCTGGACTAGCTGCCTGGGTGACAGAGTCAAGGGTAGGTGTAGGCAGTGGGAACCTAGGAATTTGCTAGTGGGGGTGGTAAGGAGAAGAACAGCAGGCAGAGGCTTTTGCCTGGGTTGAGGTGACTCTAAGGCATTGCTCTGAGCTTTGGAGATGGAATTCTTAACATCCTGGCAGTAAATCATAATAAAAATAAAAATTTTAAACATTGACATTTATTGAGGGCTTAATTTATGCTGCAATCTGAGTATATCGAATTACCTCATTTAGCCCTGACTGCATTTGTTACTTAATGAACAACTCTATGAGAGGAGCCCTGTTACCCCATTTCACCAAGGAGAAAGCTGCCAGGCCGGCACGGTATTGCTGGAAACGGGCAGAGTGGGGGTTAGGGGCTGATCAAGCTGTACAGCTTCTACTGACACATGCCTAGCATTTTGTTGGCCCTCAGGGAATTTTACTGAGTGTCTGAATGAATGAGCGCATGACTAATACAGTGTGGCCACCCCATTTCCCTGTGACCACCAAACTACAGATGGAAGTAGAAGGGCACTGATCTGTGGCTCTAAGGAACCAAGAAAGGTTGAAGTGCTGCTCTGGTATCACTGGCTAGGGCTCTGGCCGAGGGATCCACTTCCAGCTCTGTACCTGTCTCTTCAGATGCTTCTTGCCAGTGTCACCCCTACGTGCCCCCTGTGCACTCTCCCCACACGGTGCCTTGCTTCCCAGGGCCCCGTGATCTCCTTTGCCCCCATGCAGTGCCCTCGGTGGAAGCATCCCCCCTTTCTCTAGCGAACCCCTAGTCATCCTGGAGAACTCCGTTCAGGTGTCACTTCTCTGGAAGCACTCCTGGACTCATTCATCTGGGTGAGACGCTGCCTGCATGGCTCCAAAGCCTTCAGTACTAATTGCTGGTAATCCCAACTGGTGTTCCTTGAGTGCTTATGTGCCAATTTTACATGTGTTTGTCCCATTGACTCTGTCAACAACCCTATGGGGTTGGTATTATTACCCATTTTGCCAGTGACGTAGTTGAGGCTTTTAAGAAATTTGGTAACTTGCTCAGCCAAAGAATCAAATCACCCAACTAGTGAACACTGCAGTTGGGGCACGAATCTGTCATGAAGCCTAAACACTTGTGTTCTTTCTCTTAATGCCTCTTCTCCCAACAAGGGCAGGGACTGGGTCTTTCATCTCCATGGGCACAGAGTGGGTGCTCCATAAATATCCTGTGATGTGTGAATCTCAGGCAGCAGCCCCGAGGGAAACACAGCGGTGTAGAATGGCATCCACCTCCTGCCCACCACAGTGGAGTGGTGCTTCTAGAAATGTGGGTGCTCAGGAGTGGGTGGGAGTTAGTGTGGGGGGTTCCTGGCAGGGCTCAGTCAATCCCTGAAGAGATGCAACTGATTCCAATAGGCTTTGAGTGACAGCTTAGTCTTGTGGGGGCGAAATGCTCTCTCATTGCATAAACAGGCCTCTGGTAAGAGAGAAAGCTTCTGTATTATTGCTGTGCATAATTAGAGTGGCAGGGAGGAACCAGGGGCTTTAATGAATGAGCAGCATGTGGCAGGGAGCAAGTGCCTCCCACCTGCAGGCACTGTGAGATCTGGGCATCACCAGGAGAGCAGGGTGAGCCAAGGAGGCCACCAAGTGGAGGCATTGCTCAGAAATGACACTGACCGCACCGTGGCGGGCTCTGCAAATCCTGGCTGCATTCCTCTTACTGCAAATGACTCCCCATCCTGCTCTTCTCCAAGATGTGCAGAAACAGGTGCAGAGGGTAGAGGAGCAAAGTGGCTTTGGAGCCCAAAGACTGCTTGTCAAATCTACCTGAACTTTCCTCTCCTGAAAGGGGTACATGATGCCTGCCTACGTCTGTCATGGGAACTGGAGATAATGAGTAGCAGATGGGCAGGAAACAGTTGGATTAATTGAGTTCTTTCTCCATAGGGGGATGGGAGAGATGGCCTTACTGCTTCTGCTCACCAGATACCTCCAGGATTGCCATTGTCTTGTGTGGCGTGGTGGCAGGTCCAGCTGGTCTGCTTACTTTGGAGGCTTTAGGAGGGCAAATATTGCTTTGATTTTTCTTACTTGGGACTGAGCGAGGAGTATATTCCGGTCCTAAAGCCTTGAGACCTTCAGTACTCCACTCTGAAGCAAGACCCTGGGAAGTGATGAACTGGCCCTTCCTGGCAAACACAGTCAGCTGCCTTGAGTACCTTTCCTCCCCTCTCCACAGATTCCATTGGTAGGAAGCAGGAGTGAAGGCTGGAACCAGCTGGCCCTGGAGTATATGTGTCAGAAGCTAAACTTTTTTGGCCGCTAGACATCCTCAGTGATTCTCAAACCAGGCTGTCTGGCACAAATCACTTGGAGAGCTTTTTGAAAGTCCTGATGCCCAGATCTTATCCCAGCACTATCACGTCAGGACCTCTTTGAGAGTCAGTGAGTTATCACACATCTAGATTTCAGACTCGGAACCTCAGTACACGGTGGGGGGTGGGCAGGGAGCGGGGGACACCCCTCACTCCCCTGCTGGACTGGCTGAGTCAGCAGAATTCTTAAGCACCAGCTGTGTGTTAAATGTTTCATCTCTGTTGTCTCATTTAATCTTCATAAACATTCCACGAAGTGGGAGATTTCACACAAGGGGAAACTGAGGCTCAGGGGACTTAAGTACATTCCCCAGGGTGGCAAAGCTCATGAGAGTGATGCTAGAGCAGAGCTCAGGGCTGCCAGGAGAGCCTCCACAGGCACATCTTATCCTTGGGGAACTAGTTCTCAATCTTCAGCCACTGGGGGTTTGCTTTCCTTATCCCACCATATGTACTGACCACCCAAAATGTGATTTCTTAATTATTTTAAAAATGGATCTGTTTTTTTTAATGCATTTTATTTTAAGAGTCTTATTTATATAAATTCCATAAATAGGAAGCCTGTGTCACTGGCCACAAACAGAAGGTAACCACAGCAAAAATGTGTGCAGCCCAAACAAGGCCAGTGCCCTTTAGGCTGGTGCTGTTGTAGGCAGAAGGTTTGTGCTGAGGCCGCACCCTGGGTACAGAGGGAGGCCAGGGAGTTTTAGAGGAGGTCAGGACACAGGAGCACCAGGCTGAGATTTCCTCCTTGTTTGAAATCAGGCTCAAGAGGGACTTGAGCAGGATGGGAAAAGCTTTAGAAATCAGCTGGGGAAGTTGTTATAATTCTCAATCCCAGACCTCCTGGGATTAGACCCTTCCAGGAAGTGGGGCCTTGGGGATGTATGTGCAAAGCCTGCCAATAGGTCTTGTAATTGGGTGAGAATTAGCATCCAGCCCAGGGACCATTTCTCTGGCCCTCCAGGGGAATGGGCCTCCATCAGGGGGACCCTATGTGCTGCTTTAGGTTGGCTAGTTGGGGAAGAGGGAATGTTCCAGGGGGATTTTATAGGGACAGTCAGCTTGGATTCCAATCCTAGTTTTACCACTTACCAGTCATGGGATTTGGGGCAAGTTATTTAGTGCACTGCATCCCCCACCTCAGTTTTCTCATCTGTAAAGTGGGAATAATCAACAGCACCTGCCTTACAGTGGATTTTGTTTACTCCTATCACTCCTTTCAAATGCTGAGTACACTTCCTGGCTCATTTGCTGTTGTCTGCTATTATTATTTATTTTATGAATCCTGTGGACATAGGTATGGCAGTTAGCAGCTGCATTTTGCCCAGGAGGTTCAGAGGTCAGAAGGGCTGGCCCAGGATCCCACAGCTAGCCCCATTTGACTTCCACTTGGCCCTTTGCTGTGGTTCTGAGTTCCTCCTGGGTTCCTTCACTGGAGCACCAGTGGGGTTCAAGGCCTCTTTGCCTCCTGGGACTCTATCCAGGGCTGCCAGACCTTGGCCGTCAGATGGACTCCCAGTCCATCACTTGACAAACTCCACCTGCTGTGCTGAGGCCCCAAATCTGGAGCTTTGCAGACACTGCTCTGAGCTGTGCCAGGACCACACCATCTCCTCCAGCCTTGGCCATGGACTGGCAGCTGTGGACGTCAGGTGGACTGATGGCTGCTCCCCAGTGCCCTTCTGGGGAGCCCTGAGCTGCAGAGCATGGGCTCCACTGTTAGTCCCTTTACCTTTAAGGTGGTAATGCAGCCTGGTTTGCCAGGACAGTTCTGGTTTAACACCTCTTGTCCCCGTGACATTATTACTAGTGACTCCTTTCACTTTCAGGATACCGGTTTGGAAGATAAATCATGTGGTTGTGCTACTTACTCCATCCTGTTCCCAGCCATCTGGGCCTCAAGTGGAATGACTAGAGGCTGTAGGGTGTGTGGTTAAACCTGAGCTTTCTGCTCAGACACTTCTGGGTGCAGATGTGTTTAACATCTGGGTGTTTCATTGCTGTCCCTCAATTTCTTCTGTTATAACAAGGATGATTAATAATCCTTCTCCAGTGGAGGGCTGCTATGAGAATTAAGCGTGAAAATATACATGCTAAGCATGAGCCTGGTACCTGGATGGTGCTCAGGGAGTGGCTGGAGTTGATTATCATCATCATTGGTTTGATTTGGAAGAGGTAGTGGTTGAATGGGGGATCTGGAGCCTGACTGCCTGGTGTCATCTCTGGGCTGTGTCATTTGCCTGCTCTGTGCTTTTGGCAAGTTACTTAACCTCTTGCAGGCTCAGTTTTCTCATCTGTAAAATATGGATTATAATAGTCTTCTTCATATGGTTTTTGTGAGGACTAAATGAGTTATACAGGAAAATCACTTAGAACAAGTCCAGCCACAAAGTAGACACTGAATTAATGTTAGCTATTCTTATTAGCTGTTACTGTGATTATGAATAATTGTCTTAAGTTACATTGTTATAGGCAGGAGGAATCATCAGGTATATTAGTTGCCATCATAAAATTACCATAAACTCAGTGGCATAAAACAACAGAAATTTATTATTTTATAGTCTGGAGGTTGGAAGTAAATCCCAAATGGGTCTAACTGAGCTGAAATCAAGGTGTGGGCAGAGTTGTGTCCTTTCTGGAGGCTAAAGGGCAGGACCCGTTTCCTTGCCTTTTCCAGCTTTTAGGGGTCACCTGCATTCCTTGGCTCGTGGCCCCTTGTTCTGTCTTCAGCCTCTGCTCACAGTGTCCCAGCTCCCCTCTGACTGCCACCCTGCCTCCCTCTTGTAGGATTCTGGTGTGAGGATCTCTTATGAGGCCCACCTGGATAATCAGAATAGTCTCTCCATCTCGGGGTCCTTAATCACCTCTGTACAACCCCTTCCCTCATGTAAGGTAACATATTCACAGGTTCTGGGGATTAGGACATAGTGGGTGTACTGGGGGGCTTTATTCAGCCTACTGCAGCCAGGAAGATCGAGGTCTTGCCCAGATTTAGGAGTGTTTGAGCACCTTCGGTGTCCTCAGGAGCTGTCTGCGGGTTGGGAACTGTTCCTCTTTGGTTCGTGGGGTCCCTCTCGCCTGGAGCATGGTGCCTTCCCAGCATTGGGGGTGGCAGTCAGCCTTTGGCTTTTCATCAATCCTAGTAGGGTCTTTGGAGACACTGCCATGTTTGGGGCTGGTTTAGCACCTTCTCACAGAACTATGGAATCATCGAGGCCTAATGAAAGCTTTATTGGCTTCGAGTAGGGAAAACTATTAAATTATGAGAGAATTAGTGAAATGTCTACAAAATGTCCACTGTATTTGCTTTTGCTATGTAACAAACCATTCCAGAATTTGATGGCTTAGAACAGTAGCCATTTTATTTGCCTGTGATTCTTTGGGCTGGTGTCCACCAGGTGGTTCTTTTGCAGGTCCTGCCTGGGTTCACTCAGGTGACCCTAGCTGTCTGATGGCTTCACTTATGAGCCTGGAGGTTGATGTTGGCTGTTGGCCAGGGCGTCTTTCTCTCCATGGTCTTTTATTCTCCAGGAGGCTAGGTGGGGCATCTTTACGTGGTGGTCTCAGGAGGGTGAGAGGGAGGCTGCAAGCTCTCATGAGGCCTTCCTGAGGAGTGGTATAGTATCACTTCTGCTGCGTTCTAGACGTCGAAGCGAGTTACAAGGCCAGCCCAGATATGAGGGGTGGAGAAGTAGAACCCACCTCTTAGTGGGAGGTACTGCAAAGCATTTGCCACTATTTTTAATCTAACAGAGTCAGCTTGACTAAAATGACAGAAGTACCACATTAAACAATTGTATTATGCCTTCAAACACCTTGCAAGTCATATTTACTCGCTTAGACCTTCTTAAGAATGTGAAGAAATCTGAGGTCAAGTGAGTGTGTAATGTTGAGAAATCAGCCCATGGTAAGTTAGATGTTACTCATCGTCAAATGATCTTAAAAGCAACTTCCAGTAATCTTACACTTAAAATGATGTGTTTGTTGGTCTACATGTGTTTCCATGATTGATAAATGGTGGAATGATGTTGGCATAAGTGGAAGTCGTGTTGGCTTATTGGCAGTTTTCCCCAGTGTGTCATGTTTTGATAGATAAGGATGTGTTTTCTCGTGATTAAAAAGCCTTAATGCGAAGACTTAAGGAAAAAGCTGAGGATCTATGGATGCGCCTCCCTCTCGTGCAGGTTGTGGTTGATTGGTGTCTCCCTCCACCCTCCCCTGACCTCAGGCTGAATGGGGAAGCTGAGGGGGCGGGTGAGGAGCTGGAAGGCTTTGTCCTGCAGGTGACACCCTGGATAGGGCTTTAATCTTCATGAGAACGGTCTCTATCAGAAGTGAGTGCCCCCAGGCCCTTCATCTCAAAGGAGGAGCACCAGCCAATGATTTATTCAGTGGTTAGGGCCCCAGGGCCTGCGGCTTACTGAGCCGGATATTCCCAGGGATGTCACTAAGGCCCCTGCTGTTTTTGGAAGGGATTAGATACCAAGGTTCCTTAGGTGTTGAGCGATATGCTCCAACCTTACTTTTCCCACAAATCCTATTATTTTTAGTGTGTGGTTTTGCAGAATGTGAAGATTTTGAGGAGAATACACTGCATTATAGCAGAAACACTTGTATTTCTGTTTGCTGTAGGATGCGTCCATTTAAAATTATTTGCCTCCAATGGCTCAGCCGACAGGAGGAGTCTCCGGTCACCTCTCATCTTCAGGCCGTTTCTGGGCACCTTAGCTTTTAGTTCTCAGAGGTTTAGCATGTGTTTTTGGGGGTACTTTTGCCTACTATGTTCCAGTGTTACTGTCAGAAAACTGAGGCTCCTGGAAGGTAGCAAGTTCTGTAGGATGGGGCTCCTGTTGTATCCAATCACTTAGCACCCTAAGATCTCAGAGGGACGTGGCCTCCATTTCCCATAAACTGGCAATGAAGTGATCTCCCTTGTTGCCCTCCATGTTGTATAAATCAGACCCTGTGGTCTGGTTGGGTTCTCAGTGACTGGACACAGTGGTGCCCGTGCCCATGCTCCTGGTTCCCCTTTAGGTAGGACACGCTGGGTGCGAGTGCCGGGGCTCCCACCTGCTGGAGCTCAGGCTGGCCCCTCTCCGTGCCTTCCAGGTACCCCTGGGCTAAAGGCTGAATTCCTCTGGCCACCCCCTTCTTTTCTTTTCCTCTTCTTGCGGGGCCTTGTCTGCCGGCTGGGGTAGGAAACTGTTCTCAGCACAAATGTCAGAAGTCCTGTTGTCAGAGAAGATGAAAGTTGCTGAGAAAAATAGAACTTGCAGGTGGTACCTGCAGTCAAGTAAGATCTGGTTTGTCAAATGTCTGGTCTGGGACTCCCTGTCATTTTACAGATGCACAAAACTGAGGTCAGGGAGGGCTGAGGAGACTGTCCCCCAAACACTTGGCAAAGCCAGGATAAGAATCCAGGTAGGCTGACTCCCTCTACACCCTTCCCAGCCAAGCCCAGAGACGACCTCCGAATCCTTCTCAACACACCAGTCCTGCCCGCCTGCCAGTCCCAGTCAGTCAGAGAGGGCACGTGGATCTACAGTCTGTGCCATGAATTTATTAATGACTTGTCCCTCGCGGCAGGAGTTACATTTTACAAGTGTTTGAAGAAGTAACGCCTACCTCAGAGAAATGAGATGGCGAGCCAGTCTATACCAGACGGTAGGCCCTCAGGCACAGCCGCCTTTCCCTTCTGCTTTCTTACATTCGCCTCTGTTGACCCTGGTGCTTGCCCATCTTTTGTGCCCCGGCCCTTGGCAGAGTGCTTGTTTAAAAAGAGTATTATGTAGGACTTTTGGTTGCAGGTAACTAGACCTTTTCTAGCTAGAGGAAGCCAAAAAGGAGATTTTATGAAGAAGATCCTAGGGTGGCTTCTGGAGCTTAGGCCTGCTGCCAGGTCAAGGAGCATAGGTGCCAGGAGCCTGGCGTCCCCCTCAACCCCCATTTCTTACATCTGCTTTGCCCTGCTGGTCCCGCATCTTCTCTCCTGCAGGCCCACTTCATGGGCTCCTCAGTCTGTCTTTCCCTTCCAAATCCGATTCGCAGAGGAGTTCCGTGGTCCAGCTACCTGACTCTGGAAGAGTTAACCCTGGCCAGGAGACAGGGTCACCTTGCTGGGAGGGGGACTCTAGGGAGCCTTGCCCTGCGGTCAGAGCGGGATCGTCTCCTGCAGACAGTTCCAGTGCTCCCGACCGAACTGAGTCGTGCGCGGTAGCTGGTTCCTAGGTGAGGCTGTACATCCGGATGGAAGTGTTACTCTCCTGTTCTTTCTTGGAGAGACTTTATTTCTCCCATATTAAGTCTGTCACACCATATGGGTAACTGACCACTGGGTTCCTCCTGTGAAAATACAGGAGGGAGGAGCCCTGGGGTGTTCTGATGCATGCTGGGCCAGGGTCAGACCACATGGCACTGGCCAGAAGGCCCCATTTTAAGGGACCATGGACATCAGCTCAAGCTGTGGTTTCCCTGAGCCGACAGAGTGCAGGAGAAGGGACATGTCATTTGTCTGATTCTGCCACATACATCATCAGGTGCATTTGCTTCAGCAACTGCCCTGTCTAAACAGAGGAAACTCCAGGGAGACCTGAGTGGGCACCTGTGGGAGGGCCTGTTGAGGATGTGTCACTACATCCTCTTCTCTGTAGAGGCCCACTGTGGCACATCAGAGCAGACCGTGGGAACAGGGTTCAGGGCAGACCCTTACTTCCTGCACCAGCTCCCTCAGCTTCTCCTGCAGAAAATCCTGGGGAGCTGGGAGGATGGGGTGGTGTTTGCCCTGGCCTGGGAAAGCAGGGGCGGGGCCCAGTCCTGCATTAGCCAGGTTCCTGGCCTTCACAGGTGCACTCGGAAGGCTCTTACCCCGGAGGTCCGGGTCTCCCAGTCTTAGACCAACCTTGACAAGATGTCTTTGAGGATAACAGTGACAGTACATCCCTTGGCAGTGGGCCTTTTGGTATCTTAGCCAGGATGCCTGCTAGGACAGGAGGGAAGAGAAATCACCAGGACCCAGACAATCCCTGAGGAGAGGGCCTAGCAGTTAGACTGGGGAGTGGGGGACCCCAGGTCTCCTTTGAGGGAGTAAGGCCAAAAGGGCTTTGGAATAAGACAGTGCTTGGTTCAAATCCTGGTGTCACCTCTTACTAGCTGTGTGACCTCAAGCAAGTCATTCAGCCTCTCTAGGCTTCAATTAAGTATATAAAGCACCCAACACAAGATGCCTGGTAGCTAGTGTGGGATGGGAATTTGGTGGAGTCAAATAGGCTTAGCTAAGTTGAGAAAGTCCCAGCTCCCACATTTGCTGGTCATGTGACTTTTAACTGAGGAGGTTACTCAACCTCTCTGAGCCCCCATGTATGTAAAGTGTGGGTAATAACACCCCACAGGGTGGTCCTAGATTTAGATGAGGTCAAGTATATGAAGGATTTTCCTTGCATACAAAACACACACAATGTCAGGCATCTTTATGATTTAAAGCACCTGCATGGCAATACTAGGTACTCAGAAAAGTCATATAAGAGGGTGGAACTGACTAAGCAGGTGTAGTGTGGGAAGATTTTTTAAAGTCAAGTTTATTGAGGTATAATTTACATATGGTAAAACACACACTTTTTTGGTCTACAATTTGATGAGGTTTGGTAAATGCATACAGTAATCACCACATCAGTACATAGAACATTTCCAAGGTGGGGGAATTTTGTCCTCTAGAAATCTTGCATATAGGATCCTTCTCGTTTAGGGGGCCCTGCCTCAGATAGTGAGGCCCCCTAGGCCCTGATCTTGCCCTGTAAGGTGAGGACCCCTGCCCAACGGGGCCCTCTCATTTACAGAATCCCAGCCTGTACCCTGGGGCTCTATCTGCCAGGGCAGGGGTGGGGCTTCAGCGGCCCTTCCCCACCAGCTCCTTATGGACAAGGAGGGGGAGGGCAGAGGCTGCAGGGTAGCACCATCAGTCCCTAGACTGGCAGTGCTGCTGGGCAGAGGCTGATGGTGCCCACTCGCACTGAGGCTGAGACAGCCCTCATTTGTGTGAAGTATCCAGACAGCCAGCGCTAATGAGGCTTGGCCCAAAGCGCCTGCTGGTCTGTGCAGGCATGTCAGGTCCATTGGCCCAGGAAGCTCATTGCCTGGCACGGGAGAGCATTAACGGGGTCCCAGCGGCTGTGGACTAAGGACAGGAAGGCTCCCCACACCTGCCACAGTGCCTGGAGTTCCAGCAAGAGGAAGGCTTTTACTCATGCAGACTCGGTATGCTGTCCTGTGCCTTGCTGTTAAGACTTCCGCCAATGTCCTTGTTACAAAGCAACTCCTGTTCTGAAGAGAACCCACTGCAGGAAGTGATGGCAGGTGCGCTTAAATTTTGAGTGTCATCTCTTAACTGGTTGGGAGGAGTCTGGAGTGATGTGCTGAGAAGGATTCTGAAGCCACTCTGGCTCTTTGGAAAAAAAGTGATAATTGATAAATGCTGTTCCCAAGAGCCAACCTTTGGGCTTGAGATAGCCTCTGCCTGGGGCTTGGCCATGTTTTGGCCAATAGGATGTCAGTCAGCGTGAAGCCAGCAGAGGATTGATGGGCACCTGTGCCTTGGGACTTGCCTACTTGTCACACTGCAGTGCAGGAGAAATCCAGGCTGTCCTGTTGGAGACACTGCATGGCAGGGAACTGAGGCTCCCCACCCGACTGCCCAGGCAGGCGTCGGGCACAGTGAGGGAGACTGTCTTGGGCCATCCATCCACTCAGATTTCCAGATGATTCTAGCTGCCTGAGTTAGTTAGCCCAGGTGAGAAAAGCTGAAACTGCAGAATCCTGGGCAAACAAGTGGCTGTTATTTTAAGCTGCTAAATTTTGGAGTTAAAACATTTACTTTTTTAATAGCAATGAATAACTGGTACAGTCCTATTTTCCTTTTTTAAAAATGAACTGAATAAAATAGTAGATGGTAAACTTAATTTTAAAAGTTCTAATGTCTGTCCTTGGCAAAATAAACATTTTTGACAACACTATGTCAGACCCACGTAGGGTAGATTTGGGGGTGGATTTTACTGCCTGGTAAATTGAGGGGCATCACGGAACTACAGAATTAGTAGAAATCCAAGGGAGGATTTCCTCGGTAGCTTGAGTCTTTATCAGCTATTTGCACTTAATTAGTATGACTTCGATGATCAGAGTGAGAAATGGTTAAAGCTGGAGGGTACCCGTGGGAGTTTTCAGCATTCTGTGAGCCAAGCTCTGCATTTTCCAGATGAAGAAAAAGAATCCTAGAATCCTAGAAAGTGGCAGTGACCTTAAGAGCACACAGTGGCCTAGTGACAGAATGGGGCCATTCTGTCCCTTAGAGCAAGCTAAGACTCTGCCTGTCGGGGTTGGGATGCTGGGGGAGGCTGCAGAGAGGGACATCAGGGTGGCATCACTGAGCTTGGGTGGGCCTGGTCATAACAGGGGCAGTCCTGCGGGGGCCTGGGGAAGCAGGGGATTTCTGCCTTAGGTCAGTGAGCTTCTGGGGGTCATTCACAAGGAGAGTGGTGATCAGATGGGCCGAAACTCAGCAAAGACCTGATCTGCTGGGGTTTGCTGGGTCCTGCCAGACCTGTGTCCGGAGAGGCTGCTGGGGGTGTGTATGTGTGTATGTGTGTTTATATGTGTGCACACATAAGTATTCATATATGTACATGTGTGGGGAGAGAAAGAGTGGGTGCAAGAGATGGAGGAGAGGGAAAGACGGAGACAGAGACAGACAGGCAGAGGAAGGGAGAGGCTAAGAGATGTTAGAAGCTTCTGGTAGGGCTTCCCTTGGGGGTCATATGGTTCATTCAGACGTGAATCCACAAGGACTTGGCTGGTCATGGACAGTGATTCTGCCCCAACACTGGACTGCTCGGGCCTTCCCTGAGCATTTGCTAGTGAGACATGCTGGGGGCCAGAGCCTGAGGTTCTGGAAGGATGGGATTTATCAAGGAGCAGTAGGAATGTCAGACTGTGCTTTGTCTTACTTAATTTTTGACTCTAAACTTTGTGTGTTAATATTCATATGGAAAACAGACTTCCTCAGTGGACTACATTATGAAATGGGCATGTATTTGGGTAGAGTAAGGCCTTAAGATGGAATGCAAACATGCTGGAGGACGCAGCTGGGGTTCTGTTGAGATTGCCCCTCAAAAGTCTATGTGTGTGTGGGGAGTAGGCGGAGTCACATTCTAATGAAATATTCGCAGCGACGCTGAAATAAGCAGCAAAATACAGAAATACAGTGGCCGCAGCAGAGGGCCACCCACCCCTGCTGTGCCTCACCCAGGAGCAGTCTGGGAGACAGTGGCCTCTCACCTCCTCCCGCCAGCAGAGCTCCTCCCTCCCCACACCCCTCCCCACAACGGCTTTCACCTCAGGGAGAGTTTGTGAATTGGCTTCCATCTGTGAATATGCTTAGAACTCAGTGACCCTCCCTGCCCACCTCCCCTGAACCCTCAGGGCCCAGCACCCAGTGGGGGTACACAGTTGCCCCATGCACACTGTCAGCTCCAGGCTTGTTCCCAAATTTGGCAACCGAACACCAGGACTGTGACCAGATGTAAATAATTAAAGCCGTGGGCAGGGCTGGTGGGAAAGGTTAGAGCCCATTGATGGGACCTGGGACCCAAGCAGAGGCCCCCAGTCCTGCAGGGTGGTGGGATTTCTGTCTTGGCACCGAGGAAAAACTTCAGGCAGGGGCCATTTGGGGCCTTTTGGGGGTTGAAGCCCAAAGCAACTCCCATGAAGTGTAACTCCTGTCCTGGGCCTGGAGGAGGCTGAGAGGCCAAGGCAGTCCACGTCCACTTCCCAGGGGGGGTCCCTGGTCTCTGCTCTCTTTGGGAGGCATTGTGGCATCGCAGGAGTAGCTCAGCCCTGCAGTGTACCCAGCATGAGGCCTTGGACAGACTTGGAAATCTCCCTGAGCTTCTGTTTCCTCATCTGTAGGAAGGAGCTGAGAAAGAAAGCCTACCCCAGAGGGGCTCTGGGGAGATTTGCAGGGTGGAGTTTTGGCCCTTAGGGTGAGGGGGCCGGATGGCCGCTGGGAGCTGATGGAGGCTGGGGGTCCTGGTGCAGGAGACTGGGGAGCAGGCAAGGACCGGTGCCACTGCCAGGCAGCAGGACGCCCAGTAAGGCCACAGGAAGTGATGGTGAAAGCCAGCCTCACACCCCGTTTACCCCACCCAGCCATCTCCTCTCTTCCCACTCTGTCCTGGGAGGTACTGGATAAAAACAAAGATAGTTTTGGTTCCCCTGACCGGAAGCATTACTGGTCATCATGGAAAATGTACTCCAAAGGAAGTAAAGGCAGCTGCCTCCACACGTAGAGGCAGGTCCTGTTAACCCCTTGGTGTTCAGCCTTCCAGACTTGCCAGGCATGAGCCAAAGCTAATGGGCTTTTGCAAAACTGAGGGGCCAGGGGTATTAGCCTCCATTTATAGAGCCACCCCGTGAGGTGACCATTGTTCTGACATCTTGCACCTTAGATGTGCCTGTTCTTGAGCTTCACGTGAGTAGAATTATATGTGTGTAATCTCTCATGTCCAGGGCCTTTTATTCAACACAGTGCTCTTGGGGTGTTCATGTGGTCAGGTGTGTGGCATGTTGTGCCCTTTTTTATTGCCGAGTAGTAGTTCATTGTACAGCTGTAGCACACTTTCTTTATCCATTCTCATGTTGGTGGATGTTTAGACTGTTTCCAGTTTTTGGTGATTGTGAAAAAAACTGAACATTCTGAAACAAATCTCTTTTGGACGTGTATGTACACTCATGTTTGTTGGATAGAATCCTAGTGGTGGAGTTGTTGGGTCATAGGATAGGAGTAAGTTCAGCTTGGGTACAAATGTGGAATGTCAGGGCCTGGGGCTGATGGACACCCAGCTTGCCACAGTGGTGGTTTCTGGGGGTGCACATGTGATGGTGGGGGAGTTGTCTCTGGTCCAGGGCAGGGGGCTTAGAGGCCCTCAGGGGGATATTCAGGTGGAAAACCTGGACCAGCACTTGTGCTCTGGGTCTTGGAATAGCTGGCGAACCTGAGCTCCTTGAGCACGTACTCTGCCCCCAGCTCAGTGCTGGAGTTTTCTTAAAGGTCTTCCCTTGGAGTCTCCCATGGCCCTGGGAGGGGGAGCAGTCGTTAGCCTGGTTTGCAGCTGTGGAAACGGAGGCCCCAGAAACAGTCCTGTCTGTGGCAGAGCTGGTAAGAGTGGGGGCAGGAGTCCTCCTCAGGCCCAACTAACCCTGGGTCTTTGATCCCATCTGCCAACATCCAGGCTAGAGGCTCAGGGCTGTGCCCGGTTGGAGGGCAGCTGGGAGGGCAGTTCCTCCCACAGGAAGGACAGCGGGGCCTTTTCACCCCACAGATCAGTACTCGAGACAGGCCTAGGGGATGGCAGATGGCTTCCCAGATGGCAGAGAACACAGCCCAGCTGGTGTAGGGGGCTGTGTGGGGGCAGTAATGATGGGGGGGCAGTGGTGAGGGGCTAACGGAGGTGTCTGATTGGTTACCGAGTTAGATAAGATATGAAGGGCAAAGGAGAGCCACAGTAGCTGCTTTGGAGGCTGGAAGTGACCTGATGAAATTGGTGGTTGGAATGTGACCCAGGGGAGCACCCAGGAGGCAGAACGAAGGGCCCTCTGGGAAGGTCTGTGTACCCCTCTGCCTTTGCTCATGCTGTTCCCTCTGCCTGGGGTTCCTTCCCCAACTTGTTCACTCAGCAAGCTTGCCCTTCGAGATGCCAGTCAAACATCACTATCCTGGGGCTGTCTCCCCTAGCCTTAGTCCCCCTTAGGGGATTTACCTAAGTAAAGCCACTTACACTGTGTCTAATAAAGAGTGTAAAACAGAATTTTACAGTGTTCTTAATTCTAATATTTAAATGGAAATCACCCAGTTTGTTTTGGCCTAAAGAACTCACAGCTGGACTCTCCTGAATTAAATACACATGTGATGCATGTCGGCCAGACCAGACTAATGGCAGCCCCACTGGGGAGAGGGCGGAGGAGGGTGTGGACAGACACCTGGGGTGGCAATGAGGGCTACCTCCCCATCGGCCCCAGTTCACCCACTCACGCACTGCACAGGTATCGCTGAAGTGACCGCCTGCGGCCAGCTGCCCGCTTCCCCACTGCGTGCTGGCCTCCAGAGGCCCTCTCATCCACCAACCCGAGTGTCCCCAGAGTAGTGTCCACATAGGGCCTCCCTAGACCAGGCCTGTGAAGAGAGGGAGGGAGGTGAGTACAGGGAGAACAGGCCTGTGCGGGTGTCCCGGGGACCAGCTCCCACGTGTCCGAGTCTCAGGCATTCCTGTGGTCACCTCCTGGAGGGCAGGTCACTGCCCTGCACTCGGACATTCTGGGCTCAGTAGGGGTGCGCCTGCAGGGAGTCAGGCCGGCCATTCCCTCTGGAGCATTGTGCTTTGCAGAGGAGATGGCTGTTGATTAATTGAGTCCCAGACAGAGCTGTTAAAGATAACAATGAGGCGGGAGAAGCTGCCTGTGCACATGGTTGGGCTTAATGAAGCAGCAGGCCCACATCCTGGGAGGGACAGGCCTATGGGACAGCGGTAATAAAAAGCCACAGACAGATCACCTGGGCTTCTGAATGCTTCAGACATCCTTCCTAAGCCTGAGCTTGGGCACTTGGCCCTCTATGCATGGCCACAAGGGTGCCAAATACAATTCCCTGGCCCTTGGTTCTTGCCTACCTGAGCACTGCTGGAGCTGGAAAAAGGGGTCCTGGAGGCTGAGGGGACTGAAGGCCACTCACACATGCATGACATGCGTGCGTCAGGGTGTGTGGGCATTTTGGCAGCTAGGGCATCTGTGTGTCTTTCCTGTGAACCCTAACACAGAACATGTATTATTTCCTAGGATTCATATGGCATATTAAGTATGTGTGGCTGGGGGTGCGCTCTGCCAGCATCATCACATATGCTTGGCCTTAGGTGGGCCACAGGATGCTCTGTGGGGCCCTCTGGATCCCCTGGCTTGGTGTTTTCCTACCTGCTCTGAGGAGTAGCCTGAGGAAGTAAACCCATCATTCCCCAGGAAGTGCCTCTACATGGCCTTTGTATTCCTGGGGAATAGACTGGGAGTGAATTCGGTCCTTGGGGAGCTCAGGGAGTTGTTCTTTGCTTTTCTTTGTTTTTCATCTCCTTTTGTACTTTGGAAGTAGAAATTTCAACCCCTTTCAAGGTAGTTATTCTTGAAATTTTGCCACGCATACTTAGCAAAATCTAAGGTTAATCAATATCTTGATGGACTTTTCTAGTCCTTTCTTTTTAAGAATATCAATCCATTATTGAAGGTTTTGTGTAAAAGAAGTAAGAATGAGGGATTTTAAACCTAAAAAGTCTCCGAAAGGACTTTCTCTCCTTCCTGCTAACATAGAAGCCTTTTCCCACCACGTGAGGAATATTGTGTGTACGGGTGCCAGAGCCACCTGTGCTGAGACGACATTTGGTTCCCAGGGGTGTCCAGCATCCCAGGCAGCCTCCCACTTGCTTGGCCTCCTCAGAAGCTCCCTTCCAGGCAGCAGTGAGTTGTGCACGCTTGGCCTCCCAGGGGCCCTTTTGAGCCCCTTGCGGCATTTGCCTTCTCTTTAATCTTCTGGAAGGTAATTTCTCAGGCACTTTCCTGAACACCTTCTGGCCTCAGGACCCTGGCTCAAGGGCAGTGGCACAAACACAGTTACACAGAGGAAATACAGCTTATGCAGTTTGCCCTCCCGGCAAGAGGGGCTGTGACTCCTGCTGAGGGCCAGTTCTGGTGGCAGGTTACTGAGCATCTAGCATTTAGTCCAGAATACCTGAAGCTGCTTGTCTGAGGGGGAAGCACGAGGCAGGCCTCCGTCTGCAGTTCTTTGTGAGGGTGGAGCTGGGCATTCAGCTCTGGCCAGCCAGCAGCTTCAGAGCATCTGGGGAAAGCGAAAAGACAGCTGAGGACTGCGACACTGACCCCGCTGTGTGCCCACCTTCTTGTGCTCCCGAAGAGCAGGGTGTCTGGACAGACGCCAGCGCCAGCTGTTGCCCCTGGCCTGGTTGGAGAGTCGGGGGTCGGCAGCTGGCTTCACCGCTGGACATGTCCTGGGAGAACTGCTGCAGACGGCCAGGCAGAGGTTGGCCTCTGCCCTGGGGAGGAAGTGGGAGGGAGCGGAGGGGGTGGGAGTGGCTGACCACCCCAGGGAGGCGAGCTGCCCTCTGAGGGCAGGTGGGACAGTTTTCCTTACATGGCAGTTTCCTGATTCAGGTCTTTGGTTTTTTTATGAGACATAATTCACTTATAAAATTCACCATTTTAATGTATACAAGCCAGTGGTTTTTAGTATACAAGGTTGTGCAGCCATCTCCACTAGCAAATTCCAGAACATTTTTATCACCCTAAAAAGAAACCCATGCCCATTAGCAGTTACTCCACATTTCCACTCCCTCTAGAACTCTAATTTTTCACAAGTTGCCAGTGAGATGGACCTGGGCCAGTCACAGAGTCCTGGAACCTCAGGCCTGGGATGTGGTGGAGGGAAAGAGCTCAGCCACTGGAGACAGCACTTACTCCTGTATGATTTCAGAAAGATGCTTAACCTCTCTGTGCCTTGGTTTCCTCTGCTGTTAAATGGGTCTGATAATTAACTATTTCCTACCTCATGGGGGTGTTTGTAAGAATACAGTGAGACAAAAGAAACTTTGCCTTCATTATTTTATTTAATCCTCATTAATTCTAAGAGGTAAGAGTTATTATTATCCCTATTTAATACAGAAGGAAAACTGAGCCACAGAGAAGTTCAGTAACATAACATGTTCAAGGTTGCACAGCTGTGAATCAGTGTTTAGCTGCAAAGCATGGAAAACTAGATTTTATCATGTTTCCAGAAAGTGGAAATTAACTGTAACTCAGAATGGAAAGTCCAGAGGTCCAGCAGGCTCCAAGGCAGGTGGATTTGGCAGCTCACGGACCCCCTCAAGGACAGATGGAGGTTCACTCAGGGTGGCTTCATCGCAGGCTTGTGTCAAGAAGATGCCCACATGCCCTATGCTGTTTCACGCCCTGTGAGCCTACAGCCCTTCTGAACCGGGCTCTTGCTTAAGTAGTCAGGCTGTTTCTTCCCAGGAGCCCTCAGCTGATTTCCCTTCATGCCCCATTAGCCAAAACTGTGGGTCACAATCCCATTCCCATCTCCATCTTGGCCAGGGGAAAGGGTTTGCTGTGACTGGGTCTGCCATCGACTAGTCAGGATCTCCCCTGGGTCTGGGGAAAGATCAACCCCTGCCCCTGCCTGCCATGGAAGACCTGAGGTTTAATTAAGAAGGGAGAAGTGGATTTGGGGTGTATGCAGCAGTATCCACCAAGGCTGGTCAGTAACTGAGCTGGGATTTGAACCAGTAGCTCCTGGGTCTGTTGGCCCTGAGCTTAACCCCACACAGCCTCCCTAGCTCCTGGCAGATAGTCTGTGGTAGAATGAATGAATCTACTTGACAGATAGTAGTCTTGGTTGAGTGAATGAATCTATGCAGTCTAGGTCCCACCTATTCCCAGTTTTTCTGACCCCCTGATGCTCTTCTACAGCTGAGCAGTTGCCTGGCTTATGCTTGAACTCCTCTGGTGATGGAGAACTCAGTACCTTACCAGGCATTTCTTTTTCTTTCTTGACTATTAAGTGCAAAGGCTACCTTAATGATGCTTTTGGATGCATTAGAGAAAGATCTGCTCTTTGGGAAAAAACTGGGAAAAAGTGCAAACTCTAGGTTATACAGCCCTTCATTTCATGGCTTCAGATGGCACCTTTGTGGTAAGAAAATGGTGCCCTTACCCATGGATGCTGCCCAGCTTGGGAGATGTTCCCCCAAGGTGGGCACCTTTGTGTAATGTGCAAACTGCACAACTGTTTTGGGACATCTCTTCTGTTAAGACACTCTGCAGAGCGGTCTTAATGTGCCCAAATCTGAGCTTTCAGGGAACTGGCAAAGCATGGCAGGTTTGTACCCAGGTTCCCTGGCTTGGGGTACATGTGGGCTAAGGGCACCCCTTCCTGCCTGGAGTGACACAGCTCTCCCTCATCAGGAAGGTTCAGCTGAAGTGGGGTGAATCAGCTGTCTCCCCAACCCTCACCTCCAGTTCTGCCTCTCCCTGTCTCCTCCCCAGAGACAGATGGTGAGTGTTTTGGAGGTGAAGGAGTCTGCTCAGTGTGAGACCAGCAGTGTGGAGTGACATTGCCCCTGTCCTTAGCTTTGGTAGGACAGTCAGCACCAGCTATATGGTGGCCTCTGTGGACTGAGCTGTACCAAGGCTGTTCACGATAGAAATTGGGGAGGTCTGAACTGGGGCCTTGCAGGGGCCCAGGCAGACAGAATCTCTTTCCTTGCAGTGGGAGAGAGCTCTTCATTTATCCAGTTGGTTTTTAAGATGTGCTTCATTGTAGAGGACAGGAAGGCCTGTGTTCAGTTGCCTGTGAGGAGGGCCTTGGGCTTCCCAAGCTCTCCTTGGTCATTCTGGAAGTGCCCCTGGGTGTGCAGATGGCCTGAGTAACAAAGTCAGGCCAGACAGTCTCCCCGACCTAGGCAGCACCAGCCTTCATGTTTCCCATCACTATGAGTTTTCCTGAAGGTTCCATTTGCCAAGTTTCTGTCTGGTGGGATTTCTTTATTCTTAATTAACAAGCCTGGACAAGCTCAATATAAAGGAAATGCATTTGCTGGCCTTGCATATGTGGGGGCTCTACCTGGTCCCTGGTATAAGCATAGAGCCATTTTCTCAGCAGGACAGGTTGGACTGATTTGATAATGATGGTGGTAATGATAATAGATAACATCTATAATTTAATGAGTGTTTGACGTGTACTGGGTGTTAATAGGCATTATTTCATTTTTCTTCATAGTGATCCTGTAAAATGTGTCAGCATCATCGTGAATGGTGGGGATCCCATTTTCTAGGTGAGAAAGTAGAGGCTTTGAGTTGTTAAATAGCTCTCCCACAGGTGTGCATCTGGGAAGTGACCTGCTAGGATTGGAGCCCGAACTTTGCTGACACTGAACTTGTGCCTCTAACCTCTGTGTTATCAGCAGCCCCTCCCTCAGCCTGATCTTTGAATTTAACACATTAGAGCTTTCAAAATGGAGAGTTCTCTTCAGCTTCGGAGTCCAGGAAAGCACGAGCCACATGGTCTTCCGAGCTTGGAGGCAGAGACGGCAGGCTAGGGCTCGCCAGTGCCCTGTGAGTGACCTCCTGACCTCCCCCACTCCCCCTGCTCATCCGTGAAATGGGGATTCATGTTGACATCTCTTGTGTCACTTCACACGGTACCCGCCCAGGACCTGGCACTGAGCGGAGTATGGGGTGCAGTCTCAGAGTCGAGGTGCCCTGGGTCCAGCTGGGCAGCATCCTGACAGTGCGGGCTGCTTGCTTCACCTTCTAGGCCTACTTTTCTCACCGACAGAGTGGGAATAATGACAGCGCCTCGCACTCTTAGCTTGACGTGAAACTCACATTCAGTGAGTGCTGACTGTGATAGCTTTCTGGGCTGGTACATTTTGAATAATTTCAAATTAATAATTCGAGTTTGAATAAACCTGCAAAAGAGCCTAAAGTAAAAGCCGTATGTGAAGATCTGACTCCATTAAGGAATTGGGGGCCGTTATTTATTTCAGAGGTTTTCTCGTGTATTACCTTCTTTGTTCATGGAAGCAGTGGTAGAGGCCCTGAGAACGTAGATTTCCGCTTCACAGAGGGAGAAGATGTGCCCAGAGAGAGGAGAGGCAGCTGCCCCAGGCCACCTCTGCACTCTCCACCTTCCCCATGCACCCATATTCAGCATCAGCAGCAGGAGCCATTTTTTTCCTTGCGTTCCTCCAAGAATGAGCTAAAGAGCCAACTCTTGCTTTACTCCTGTTCCTAAGCTGCCCTTACTCTCTGGAGACATGCACTTTGGCCCCGTGGCTCAAGCTGGCTGCCCTGTCTGCCACCTCTGCCTGCCCCAAGCCAAGGCCAACCAGGGCCTGAGCATGGAGGACACTGTGCCTATGTCCTGGACCCCCCCATAGGACACTGCTCCCCACTTTTTGGAGACCTCAGAATTTGCTCTTTTAGTACAAAGGGTGGCAGGGTGACATCCAACATTGGTCTTTCAGTTCACCATTCCTGGGGGCAGGGAGGTGTGTGAAGATTGCCAAGGCCTTCACTGAGGCTTCTGGTCCCTCCCACGTGGCTTTGGGAGCCCAGCCCTTTTGAAGAACAAAGCAAAATGGGCGTGTCCTTGTCCTTAAAGAGACCCACCTCTCAGAACGTGGAGGGGCCATTAGTGGGCTGGGAACACCCTCTGCCTCCTTTAAGGCCCTGGGTTTGCAGCCGACACTATCTGAGGCTGGGCTGGAGCCCACGCCAGAGTGGGAGCTACTCAATTGGTGGCTGGACCCTTGATTTACTGCCTACAAGGGTCCATGAAATCCAGACTCCTTCCAGGGCCATTTAAATCCATTTCAATAGCCTCAGCCCCAGAGAAGCCAGCTGAATATGCACCCCTCACCCACTCTGAGGCCCAGGTTTGATTATTCCTAAACCTTCAAAGTCCACATGCATGGATTTAAATGAGCTCATATTCATACTAGTTTGCTCATTCATTTAACAAATATGTTTGTCACACCTACCATGTATGAGCCAGGTGCTCTGATTGATTATATAGCATAAGGAAAATACCATCTTGCCTTCCCGGAGCTAGGAAGACAGACATTTTTTTGTTCATTTGAATTGCGATCCAGTAGAGGTCCACGCATTGCTATGAGTTGCTGTGTCTCTTAAGCTATAGCAGTCGGTCTCTGGGCCCATCAGGATGACCTGGGAACTTACTAAAAATGCAGATTATCAGCAGTCCCAGACTTTCTGGAGTAGAAACTTTGGGGGTGGGGGCAGCAATTGTTTTTAACAAACCTTGGTGATTCTGATGCACATCAAAGTTTGAGAACCTGATCTATAGGTTTTCTTCCTTTTTTCCTATATGTTTTTCTTGTAACTTGTTTCTTGGAGAAACCTGGCTCTAGTCCTGTAGCATTTCCCCCCGACTGGGTTTTACCAGTTGATCCCAGGTGCCCATGGACAAGTCCTTTACTCTGTACCAGGGAAGCAGATGACTCCTCTAGAGGGGCTAACTTTTGGAGGTGGGGGGTGTCCCTGGAGGATGGGGCAGAAATGGGGTGATCTCCATACAGGGGAACAGTATGTGTGAAGGCCTGGAAGCCTTGAAGCGCAGATGTTCCAGGGCCTGAAAAGGTTTGGTGTGGCCACGGATGGGGTGATGGAGAGAGGTGAGACCACAGAGGGAGGCAGGGGAGGCATGGGAAGGCCCCAGTGCCAGCTGTGTGCTAGACGTCATCCTGTGGGGGATGGGAATCGAGGGCTCTGACAGTGGTGGAGGAATATGAGCAGACCTAGCATGACCAGGTGGCTCCTACTACAGGGGAGCATGGCTTGGAGGGGCAGACCTGGAGTGGAGAGTCCTGCTAAGGGTCAGCAGGATCAGGACCAAGGCTGTAGTGGTAAAGTTGCAGAGATGCTGAGGCTGTCTCACAGGTATGATAGGACTTGGGAATGTAAAGATAAGGGAGGGAGGAGCCTGGGGTATCTCCCATCTGGGAGCCGGGGTGGTTCTTCTGACCGAAGGGGACATCTGAGGAGGAGGCAGGTCTGGGAGATTTGAGAGCCTATCTCATACTGTTGGAGGTAACTCAGCACATGTATTACTAATATCCTGATTTGGGGTGTTGATGCCTCAGCTGAAAAAGACCTCAGTGGCCTTCCAAGTTCTCTGGATAGTCACTGAGTTTACTTTTGGGCACACATGAAAACATCCACCCATCTGTCCATTCACCCATCCATCTCTCCATCCTTCTGTCAGTCCGTCCACCCACCCATCCATATGACCACCCATCCACACACCCCAAAATTTACTGAGTGCTTGTGGCATGTCAGGAGCTGGGAAATCAGATGAAGTAAGATGTGCCTCTACCCAGATAAGCTTAGCATCTGTGGAGAGGCCAGGTGGACAAAAGTATCCTAATATTGTATGTGGGGTGATCTGGTGGAGCCCCTCCAAATGCTGGGCTCCCGTGGGCAGGGGCTGTGAGGTTTCTGAATGTAATTCATGAAAATTAGTAGGAAGACCTATTGGTCTAAGAAAGCACCTCCTCACCTCCTCCAGCAGCTGCCCGGACACACCTGGGCATGCAAACCTGTGGTTAGGAGAGGGACTGTAAACCACCCCGACTCATGGTCTGGGGACCTGGGGGGGTCTCACTCTCTCGGGCTGCCCCAGTTCTCTCTCACTGGGGTATCACATCTCCTAAACAATCAGGGAAGAAACCAGCTGAAGTTGCACCACCTCCACTCAGCCTGTGCCTGCTGCCGTGGTTTCTACCGCTGTGAATGCTCATTTCCATAATTATTATTTAGCGTTTGGAGAGCAGATATTTTATACTCCATATTCTTTGTAACCAGGAGGGTCTCCTGGTTCATGCCAATAAAATTTCCATTTGCTCTGGACATCAACCACGATGATTTAAAAAAAAACCCATAAATTATTTACTGAAATGGAAGCTCAACTTACAGTAATAATGCATTAGTTTAGCTAGCCGTGAAGCCTGTTATAGGGTAATAAAATTTTTTATTTTCCTTCTGAAAAGATCTTTCCCAGTAACCTACACATGACCTTGAGCTGATCAATTTTCAGAGATGACACTGTAGGGAGGGTGTATAAGGAGAGAGAGAAAGGGAGAGCTTTTTACAAAAAAGCCTGTGTTTTAGGCAATTGTCAGCAAATACCTGTTATATCACAGCCAGGAGGAGAAAAGAAATGAAAATATATATTGCATCTTTTAAATCATAAGGACCAGACCGTAGAAATCCTTTTGAAATAGAGCATTTATTTGATAGATACATAAATCTGAAAGCTAGCAGGAATGCGTATTTGGAAAAGCTGGGGAGTCACCATTGTTGAAGCTCCCTGTCATTTCTCATGAGCCCAGAGCCTTGTAAAATAAAATCAGCCCAGTGTTTCGTCTTCCTCTAATACAAAAAAAAAAAAAAAATGCTGTATTTATGGAGCAGGATTGATTTTATGTGTCTCAGAAAGTCTACGATTCCACTCATGGCCATTTGCTGACTAATGTCTCCAGCAGGGAAGAGCAATAAGTGAGCTCATGAATTACGGCCAGCTTTGACATTCTCTTATCAAGCCTGTTTTTTATTTTAAGAACATCTGCTTTGATTAAGGCCATTAGAGCCAGAAGGAAATAAAAATGTGTCTGCATTTTACATGTCTTGCATTTTTAGCAGGAACCCTGATGAATCCCGCATTTCGATTCTTACGTCACTAAGGCAAGTGATGAGTATTAACCTAACAAGTTAAACTAGTTCCTCCTCAACTACCTGGTTTGGGATCCTACTTAACCGGTGGCAGGTGACTTGTGGGTTGAGTCAACTTTTACTTATTTATATCCTCTATTTTGCTGCAAAAATGTTTTCATTTACATACCCCTTTGTGCTGCAGAATTCATTTTAAAAGTGATCTGACTGAAGAATATTTTGGAAGGTGATTCATTCAGTTTAGAATGAACCTAGAAACACCCATACTGACTGACTTCTATATTCACTAAACTAAAAAGATTGCACAGGAAATATATAAGACAGAAGGGACATTACATTATCTAAAATGAATAGCAAAGGAGACCTGATGATTATTTTCTGTTGGTTTGCTAGGAAGCTTCAGGGTCTCTTTCTCATCGCCTTGGCTTCACCGTAGTTCCGTGTCTGATAGTTACATTCTGGACATGGACAGTGTTTTTCAGATTCTGTGATGTGAAATCATCAAATCCCTCTGCATTACTGCATTTCATGGTAACTTAGTGCTTGAAATGGAAGATGTTTTATCTAGTTGGAGCAGTGTAGGAGGTATTTCTGAAAACTCCCAGATCCCTCAGCTCTGTCCTTGATTACCGTTTCTGGTAAAGCATTTTTCTTTAATCTCTTTTAATCAGTCTTCTCTCCCTGTCTCCACAGATGGGTCTCAATTTCCCTTTCATCACAGCTTCTTTTTTCTCTCCCAAGTCGGCACTCTCAAAATCTCTATTCTCGTTGGGCTTTTAGCTTTGGCTTTCTTTTCTGTTCCCCATGTGCCCAAGTCACTGGGTGTGCTGAACTGGCACATCATGTAGATAGGAGCAGTCATGGGCAGATGGTATTGTATTGGCTTTACAGAGAACCATAAACAGGGCCACAGTTAATGACAGTCACTGTTTCTTACTGTGTATAACTAACTGGTAGCTAGGACACACAACATATACTTTGTACATATAGACATTCCACGTATCAACTGTCTTCTGGTGGCTATTAGCTTAGATCTGTCAAATATCCCTAAACCAGTAGAAAATATTCCATTGACCCCTTTGTGTTTATTCCTAATTATTTACCTATTGAATGAAAGCTCTAAGCTTGGTTGGGACTATTAGCACACCAGAAACTTCACACACCCCAAAGGAGCTAAAATAGGCTTTTCCACATTCTTTTCCCCAAGAATTTTTGAGTTCAACTTTATCATCCTAAATAAAGAAATATTAACTTGAGAACAAAGTTGTCACTGCAGGTTTTGTCTATTCCTGTGCTGCACTGATGCACATTAACTGGTGAATTATCTTTGATTTGGGATATATAGAGCTGTAGATGTAGGCGTGATGATATGCATATATCTGTAAAAATGTTACCCTTCCATACATTTTATGCAGATCAGTTTTAAATCATTGCAAATGTAGTTGCATTTTAATTTCTGATAGATAAAGTCCATGAAGCTTAATTGCTCAAGGCTTGGCTGAGTGATCAGCAAGGGTGGTGGTGGGGAGAGGGAGACACAGGGAGAACTGAAAAAAAGCCTTGGTTCTTGCCCTGAAATATCCTCAGGTTCTCTGGGGACCCAAGGCATGTGTTCAATGTGTGGCCCAACACATGCTATTTTTCAAGTCAGTGGGACATTCTCTGAGAAGGGCTGAGTGATGGGATAATTAGAACCAAGCAGACAGCAGGGTGGATGGTTTGTCTACAGATAATAGCTTGTTTGCTAATTGCCAACACCAGATTTTCTGGGCAATTAGACATTTGGTTTCTTCCAAGACCTTCTGTGCAAGTGTGGGCACATGGCTGCAGGCCTTCCAGGTAGCAGGTGGAGAGAAGGTGGCTCCCTGTGCAGGACGGTATCTTTCTGCAGCTTCCCAAAGGGCCTTGGGCAGAGGGGTACAAGGGACTCTCTGGCTTGGCCCCTCGCAGAGAGGCCAAATTCTCCCTGCTTTTATGGATGGGGGCGCCCTTGTTTTGGGAGATTAGTAAAGGTGGAAATTAATAGGCTGATTCAGGAGCTGGGCTTCTGTTCCATTCTCTTTTCAAGAGCACTGAGTCATGGGTGCTAGTAGAAATCAGAAATTGTTTCCCCTCTCAGATGAGCAAGTGTTTTTTTTTAATAAAAATTTTTTTTAATGTGGTCAAGTATATATAACATAAAAATTGCCATTTTAACCATTTTTAAGTGTATAAATCAATGGCATTAATTACATTCACAATGTTATGCGACCATCACCACTATCTATTTCTAAAGCATTTTGTCATCCATCCCAATTTGTCCCTCCCCCCAGCCCCTGGCAACCTTCATCTACTTTCTGTCTCTATGAATTTGCCTATTCTAGATATTTCATGTAAGTGGAATTATGTAATATTTGTCCTTTTGTGTCTAGCTTATTTCACTTAGCATCATGTTTTCTAGGTTCATGCATGTTACAGCATGTATAAGAATTTCATTTCTTTTTATAGCTGAAAAATATTCACTACTATAGATATACCATGTTTTGCTTATCTGTTCCTTTGTTGATGGATACTTGGGTTGTATCCACTTATTGGTCAATGTGAGTAATGCTTCAGTGAATGCACACAGACAAGTATCTGTTTGAATTCCTGTTTTCAGTTCCTGTAGGTAAATCCTGGGAGTAGAATTGCTGGGTCATATGGTAACTCTACATTTGATGTTTTGGGGAGCCACCAAACTGTTTCCACAGGAGCTGTGCCATTTTGCATTCCCACCAGATATGTAATATACAAGCATTCCAATTTCTCTGCATCCTTGGAAATAACATTTGTCATTTCCATATATATACATTTTTATTATAGCCATCCTTGTGGGTGTGAAGCAGGATTTCATTGTGGTTTTGATTTGCATTTCTTAATGACTAATGATGTTAAGCATCTTTTCACATGCTTATTGACCATTTGTTTATCTTCTTTGAAGAAATATGTTAAGTCCTTTGCCTGGCACATTGATATTTGTTTCTGTACTTACTTGCTTCTGCATCTTTCTCCCAGAGGTTGGAATTGAGGCCCATCAGGAGGAGAGGCCATGAGCCTGCAGAGAGGCTGTGCAGATTGAAGCTTCACATTCAGTCTTTCATGATTCATTTCTTTCCCTCAGCCCGTTTGGCACCCACTGTAATGATGCCGCTTGCGTTCTCACCAAGCAGGAAGAAAAAAAAATCAGTAAGCGCGTGGGATTAACGAAAGTGATTTGGCAGCAGAGGCAGGTGGAACCTCTCCTGGTGCCCCCCTAGAAGCAGGCAGGTCTTTCTCAGACACCTCACACCCCCTGGGTTACCCTGACCACAAGTATTATTTTAGCAAATGACCCATTTTTTCCCCCCTATGAGGCATTAGACTATGTATTAAATGGAGCAGTATTTGCACAGCACCCCACATGGCATCTGGGATCTGTAGGTGCCCAGAATCTGGCCATCATGTCCACGGTGGGAGTCTGCAGCGGGAGCCGGCAGTCCTCACTCAGCCGCTCTGCCAGCCCTGCTGGTCCTGGGCAGCGGGCAGGGAGAGCAGTGTGGAGC
This sequence comes from Manis pentadactyla, assembly GCF_030020395.1. Lineage (NCBI taxonomy): Eukaryota > Metazoa > Chordata > Mammalia > Pholidota > Manidae > Manis > Manis pentadactyla. Next base: position 127,184,601 of record NC_080026.1, on the reverse strand, counting down.
TTCCAGCACTGCCCAGGGACAGTGTGACTTCTCCGTGGGCGCTCATTCCTGGGAGCGAGCCTCTGAGCTCTGGGGAGGTTTCAGAACAAACGTCTGGGCCTGAATGATTGCAGGGGCAGGAGGGCAACTGACAAAATGATACTCATGCTACTTTCCTATTGCTTCTTCTCCAGTTTGATCTTGTGTCTGTTGTGGGGCCCAATCTGCAGGGTCCAGGAAATGGGGCCCTGAAATGCTCATCTACCTGTCCTTCTGCTGTGGTTTTTCTTCCTGAATGTCAAAAACCTTCAGTATCACTGAAGAGAGATGAGTTCCCCATGTTCTGGTGGGGCCTCATGCTACAGAAGGGAAGAAGTGATGCCCCCACTAAGCAAAGTTCTTCCTGGAAGTTGCACTCCTGTACTATATTCCTATGATAGGGGTTGTTTTCTTTGGGGGTCCCACACCACCTTGGGAACCTGAGGGTGGTGGATTCTCTTCCAGGAGAATGCATGCAAAAAATTGCACATCATCTCAGGAGGCTACAGGGTCCTCTAGTCCATGTGGTGTCTGGATTAAGAGCTGGTTCCATGGAGGGCACAAGCCAGGAGTTGAGGAAGTCAGGGATTGGGCAGCTTCTCCGCTAAGTGCGAGTTGGATGGCACATAGCGAGAGGCCTGGTGGTCACTGGGAGAAAAGCATCTAATTTTGTCAAGGTTTAAATACCAACTGTGTTGGGGTGCTGGAACAGACGCCCTACCTTTATGGGTGAGGATCAGTCTAGTCCCACACTAGCCAGCTTTCCAGAGGCAGCAGTACCTGAAGGAGCAAAGCCACTCAGCCGTCCTCTGCCCCCTGGGTCAGCCCAGACCACTTCTAAGGCGTGTACTTTGTCTTTCCTTTCAGAGCCGGCCCCCACATCTGCATATTCATCTCCAGCCCGGAGTCTGGGGGACACAGGAATAACGCCCCTGTCCCCCTCCCATATTGTGGTAAGAAATGTGTATCTATGTGTGGGTGTGGGTACTGATTACCATTGCTTCCGGGGTCTGCTCTCACGTGGCAGGCTGCTGGGCAGCTCCGCACACTCATAGGTGGACATTAAATTGTTCTGGTACTAGCCACGCGAGCCTACTGAGCCCCTTCCCCACTCTGGGCCTGAAAAAGTTTTCTGTGGTGTGGCTGAGGCTTCTGGAGCCCCTGGGCCTGGGTGGATATCATGAACAGTCAGGGTGGGAGCAGCCCTTTAAAGATTTGCCACTCAGAGACTGTGAGGCATCCTCTTAGAAGGAAGCAGTCACATCTGGCCAGGTGAATCAGTGGCTTTTGACTGCCCTGAATGGTTGTGTCCCAAAGCCAGGGCTATAATTGCTTTGGCAACAGCTTGCCAGGGAGATGCCTGAGCAGTGAGGGGGGCTGGAGTGTGGGCATTTGCTCCCACCCAGAGCCAAAAAGATAGATACTGTGGGGCAGCCACTCGAGGGACCTACACACAGCCAACCAGAGCGGAGTGCTCGGAGGAAAGGGTGGCATTGGTAGGAGCTGCTCAGAACCACAAAGAAGACCATGCTGAGGAGAACTTCGGGGACATCACCAGGTAGGGGCACCAGTTTGTTCTGGTTTTAGTGGAACTGTCTGGATTTTAGACAAAGCCCTGCATCCTGGAACTCTCTCAGTCCTGGGGAAATCGGGGGCTTGGTCACCTGTGGCCAGGTCCTGTGGTCTCCAGCCCCTGCTGTGCTCTCACCAGTACACTTCCCATCTGAAATGTATTGGTTAATAATTTGACATTTTGTAGATGTTAAAATACAAAGTGTATACTGCTTAAGAAAAAAAGGTTTGAAAACCTGGAATGGTCTGACCCTTTCACTTGATGGCTGAGGAAAGCTCTGGGCCCCGGGGGGACAGGATTTACTAAGATCATGTGACTGGTCATGGCAGGACCAGACTAGGTGGGGTCCCATGTATGCTGAGCCCTACTCCCATGCACGCCACGCCTGAGCAGGTGGGGTGGTTACCTGGGAGGTACACGAGGCGCGGTTGGCAAAGCGCTCTGGGCTGTGTCTGGTTTGCACAGAGGCTTAGGAAGGGGAGTGGGGAGAAGATTGTGCCACCTCAGGAGCCACTGGGCTCTGGCCTTGAATTAGCCAACTTCTGGCACAGTTAACAAAGGGCGAGGGAGGCAAGCCGTGGGCAGGTGCCCTTGCCCGGTCAGCCTGGCCCTGCACTCAGGGAGCATCTCCACTTGTCCCTGAGCTGCTCAGGTTGGGGCTTTGGCTGGCCTGCCCTCTCCCGAGGGCTCCCCATGTGGCAGGCTCAAGCCAGAATGCGGAATGTCCTCCTGTCTATGGTGGGTGTACTGCTGGCAGGATGGAACCGCCAGGGGCCTCTTTCCGGACCTAGGCCAGGCCGCCCCCTGATCCCTTGTGCCTGACTTGGTGTATCTCTAGAACGATGCCGACACGAATGTCTCAGAGCAGCAGATGTTCCTCGTGGTGGTGGCCATTGACTTTGGGACCACGTCCAGTGGCTATGCCTACAGCTTCACCAAGGAGCCGGAGTGCATCCACGTGATGAGGTGAGCTCTGGGTGGGGCTGTGCTGGCACCAGTCATGGTACCTGTGGAGACCAGGGCGGCCTTGGGGAAAGAGAGGGGGGTTTTCAGTGAGCGGGTGAATGACAGTAGCTGGGTGCTGGTTTCTGGCCCACCTCAGCCCAAACTCATGGTGCCACTTTGGGAAAGCACTTCTGGTGTCTGGGTTCCAGGTTCCTGGTCTGTAAAAGTGTTGGTTTAGTTCTGATTTAGTTAGTCTGGGGAAGGGCCTGGACGGTATGTGTAAAACTTGGCCCCTAGTGATTCCAGCATGCAGAGAGGCGCTGACTCATAGGAAGGAGGAGACCCAGGCGCCACCTCGGCCACTTACCTGGTGACCTTAGGCAATTGCTGAACCTTCTAAACCTCAGTGTTTTCATCTGTGACATCGGGATATTGTCAGTACCTGCCTCACAGCGTATGTGTGCAAATGAAATGAGGTCTCCTGTCAAGTGATCAGCACTTAGTAAAATGTAAGCAGGGAAATGATTAGTTCTTCCAAGTGAAGAAAAAGTCACTGAGATGACAGAACCAGAAGCAGGAAGAACATGCCTGAGGAGAACCAGAGTGGAGTGGATTTCAGCCAAGTGGACCTCAGGGGTCCCCCTGAAGGGCCTTGTGCCTCCTGGGGCACTGTCTGTGCCCAGGACATTGCCGTGCCCTCACCCCATGCACACAGCAGCCTAGCAGGCCCTCGTGTCCACCCCACTCACGGGGGATTGACTGTCTGTGAGGACTCTGGTCTCTCCTGGCACCAGTACCAGCTACCCCAGTCTGGCGCGTGGCCTTCCTGCAAAGTCTGTGGCCCCGCAAAGCTTTGGGAGCCAGAGATTTATCACCTTGATTTTCCAAATTCAAGGATGGCTCTGAAGGTACATTGTGATTGGCTCTGCCCTTAGCTAGTAATCGTGGAATTTCGTCACCACTTCTCGAGTAAGAGCTTATGCATTTTGGTGGAGTGCTGTTTAAAACATAAGTCATTATACAAGTCATCCCCACCCCAGTCTTGGCTTAGGCCCTGCCTTTCCTCTGGAAAACCAGATGTCCCAAGAGGCTCCAGAGACCTGGGGGTGGCATCTCATCAGCAGATAACGGAGAGCCGGTGTTCGCAGAGAACGCTGCTGACGGCACAGCCCTCGGTGTTCAGTTGCCACGGGGATTCTGCCTCGGTCCGTCAGATGCTGTGAGGGTCTGCTCTGCCGCCCCCCAGGGTGGAGTCCCAGGTGGAGAACAGCAGGCTATTAAAAGCTAAAATCAGTGTTTATGAGCTTCTACGTGGTTGTTGTAAGAAATGTTATTTTGAAGGGATAGTCATGCAGTGAAAATAAAAATAAAATAAAATAAAAGACAGACATCACTTTAGGTTTTTTCGTGAAGAATCATCACAAAGCTTTGGCAGAGTTCAGGGCCTCTTAACTATTATAGAGATTTTGGAGGCAGGTCTACCTGGATTTTACTTCAATCAGAACATATTAATGTAGCCATGAGACAAACTGACAAAGTTATGAATAAGAAAGTTTATTTTTTTTTGTATTTAAATTGGATGAAGGAATAAAAATTTGAAAGAAAAAACTAAGAGGTTCATTACCTGTTAAAAATGTCAGGGTGAGTAGTGATGGGAAGTCCATTTGTGGAAGGTGGTGTGTGGAGCCCTCCCCGAGGCCAGGCGCCCGGCTTATGCCTGGGGTGGCCATGGTCCCTGTGTCTCAGTGGGGTCACTGTGGGGGCTTTTGCTCCCTGGGTAGAAGCCTCATCCTGATGAGCCTGACTGGAAAACCCGCCAGGGATGGTTCCAGACCCATCCACACAGCAAATCTACATGGAGGCTGGCTCTCCCTCTGGACCGTGATGGCCCTACTGCGGCTTCATAGGCAGTGTTGGGAGCAGGTTGTAAGCTCAGGCAGGAGCACAGCCACCGCCCCAGGGTGAGAGGCGCGCTTCCTCCTGTGCTGTTTCCACTGGAGGCCACTCCTAGGGGTGGCCTGGCTGCCGGCAGGATGGGAGCCAGCGGAGGAGCCTGGTCGGGTAGAGAGCCCTGGCTTCTGTGCTTCGGCCCCAAGGAAACGGAGAACCAGCAGGTGGCCCGACCTCTCCGCAGTCCTTCCTTTTCTCCTTTCTATCCGAGAGAAGGAAGGACGCCTCTGGGGCTCAGCCTGCCCCTGCGCTGCTCCGTCGTCCCTCCCACTGCGTATGCTGCCTGCCTGTCTGTACCCACCTCTGCCCTCTTCTGGCCCCCCTTCAGCATAGAGTCATGCAGGACAGCGTCCCCTCCCTCCCCGAGTTCCCAGCAGTGCTCCCAGCCCACCTTGTTGCTGTGTCTGTCGCCCCAGTATGGAGGCACCCAGGTCTGCTTCCTGCCTGGAACTGCTCCATGAACTCCAGGGGTCACCTTCACCCCCCTTCCCCAGGGGTTCAGTGTCAGCACAGTCACCTGGAGCCCCCACTTTCCCTGCAGCCTCCTTCTTGGCCAGCTCCTGGTCTGTATAAAGTGTGCTCTCTCCTCTAGGCTCCCAGCTCCCCCCTCTGGGGTGCCCGGCTCCTGATGGACCCCCATGGCCATTTGGATCCGTTCCCCCTCTGGACAGTCTGTCTGCCCTCAGTGGCCCCCTTGCCATGGCTCTCTACCCTTGTTTGAGCTCCCTCACCTCTGCTTCCAGACTCAGCCTCTTCCTCGGCCTCCTGGCCTCCTGTCTGCTTCCCTTTAGTCCAGTTTGCTCTGGCCAAGAGCAGCTCTGATGGTCATGCTCCTGCACTAAACCTTCAGTGGCTCCCCATTACTCACTGATTAACTCTGACTCCTCAGTGTTCCCTTCAGCCTGCCTCCAACCACCCTCCCAGTCTTCATTTCTCACACTTCCTATTCACATACTTCTCATTACACACTCTCTCTCTAACCCACACAATCACTTAGCATCCCCCTGACTTGCCCTGTGCTTGCCCACCTCTGAGCAGCCTGCAGTGCTGGACCCTGCATTCTCTCTGCCCTACCAGATGGCACGCCTGCCTTCTCTGGCCCCTGGAGCATTTCCCTGGCCCCACATTTCCACCTGATCAGGCAGTTATTTATGCATTTGTTCATGCCCTACCATGTTTCAGGGAAGATTCAAGCCAGCTGTACATCTGCTATTGAGTGCTTGCAAATTAGAAAACCAAACCCACCCCTCTCAACACCCAAAACATTCCCTACATGTTGTGAGTTATTTCAAGGCAGAGACATAAATGTTTCACCTCTGTGTCACTAGCACCCAGTACACACTAGATGCTAGTAAAAGGTGAGTAAAAAAACAAAGCAGACTTTGTTACCGAACAAGAACCTGGCACTTGCCCCCTTTTTTTCTTTCTAACTGAGGTGGCATCTCTAGTCTGTACTTGGTCAACCAGCTGAGCCAGGCTGTGCTTGTAGCAGCTACTAATGATGGGCACCATGTCTAAAACAGTCATGCACACACACTGGGTGCTGCCTGAACTGGGATTATGAAGAGGGTCCCATAACCTCTCCCTCTTCTTGGTGGCAGGCGATGGGAAGGGGGCGACCCCGGGGTGTCCAACCAGAAGACTCCGACCACCATCCTGTTGACTCCGGAGAGGAAATTCCACAGTTTTGGGTACGCAGCCAGGGACTTTTACCATGACCTGGATCCCACCGAGGCCAAGCAGTGGCTGTACCTGGAGAAGTTCAAGATGAAGCTGCATGTCACTGGGGTAAGCGGGCCCCCGGCCCCCAGCCCCACAGCCTCCACCTGGGAGACCCGGGTTCCTCCAGCTTTGGGTGGGAGGCTCTTTCCAACCCGTGTGACCCTCAGGTTTCTTCCAAGCAGAAATGAACATCCACTGACCTTGATTTTAGAAACAACCTGGAGTACACAACACTTTCGTGGAATACACAGAACTTTCTGGGCAGCGAGATATCCAGCATATTTAACAATTTGTGTGCCTGGGAATCCGATCGGAGTGGACGGTAGCTGGAGCACAGGCACGGAGGGCTGGGGGCTCCCTTCCATGCCAGGAGATGCCCTTCAGTTGCTGGATGGTTGGGGGATCAGGGGATCCTGAAGGAGGGACTTGGGGGTTGGCAGTACTTGGCGGCCTCAGGCAGTTTGTTAGTAACACCCGGCCTGTCACCCCTGTGTAGGGAAGAGGCAGCTCAGGAAATGTAGTGCTCAGTAACTGGAGGCCGAACTCCCACAGCAGTTGGGCTCCCAGCACGCCACTGTGTCCTGTAAGATGCCTCAGTCAGCTAGGCCCCCTCCCCCAAGCTTCAGGGAAACGCTTGGGCCATAGGGTAGAATTCTTTCAGTTTAAGCATTTTATCCCGTACATTTTCCTTCCCCGTCAGTACTCAGACATGCAGGACAGCGATTGGGTTTAAGATCACGGAGCCTGGGGCCAGATGGCCTGGGCTGAAATCCTGCCTCTGCCACCTTCGAGATACTTAATCCCCCCTTAACCTCGCTGTGCCTCGTTTTACCTCATCTGTAAAATGGACTCATCGGCAGTGCCTTCTTCCTGGGGCTGTTGTGAGAATTAAAGGGATGAGGACACACAAAGCTCCTGGAACAATGCTGGCTCTTCGCAGGTTCCAGTCACTTGCTAACTCCTATTATTCTTGCTTCCATTTGTCTACTATTAGTGTCTGCAGATGAGAAAACAAGTGTTAACGGGCGACGGAGCAGCCAGCCCCCTGCCTCCCGAGGCTCTGTGCTCCTTGCTCTGGCTGCCTCTCTGCTAGAAACACATCCTTCCCATTTCACCCAGAAGGAGCCAACGCCCAGGAGCAGCCTTGTGCAGGGGGAAGGGCAGGAGTTTTGTCAAATTGAGTTTTTTCAATTCTGAGCCCATAGCTTCCCAGTGCTTGGCCGCCTTTCTGAGCCTGGGAGTCTGTACCCAAAAGCTGGGGTGTCTTTGCTGAGCACTGGGGAGGTGGCTGGTCAGGAGGAGTGGGCTTGTGCAGATGGACCAGGACCACTGGCAGGCTCCGCAAGGCTGGGTTAGCAGCTCGATGCGGTAATGAGCCTGTCGGTTCTGGAAGGCTTGGGGCTTCCTCCTCATGTTTGTGCCTACTCTCTGCCATCCCACCCTGTGGGACCTCTTTCATCACTTTGTGATGATGCCCGTCTACCCAGCCTCCCACACAGCATCCTGCAGGGACCCCAAGGACCGCTCTCAGGAGCTGCTTTAGCTTCTGGCCGAAGAAGGGCGGCAGGAGCTGGGTTCCTGGTAGGTTGGGCAGCGCAGGCCTTAAAATAGGGGCTCTTATATTTTGGTGACGTGGTTGGCAGCTCATGGGGATGAACGCCTCCTGTCTGTTCAGCACTGTGCCCAGCGGCCAGGTGGCCTGACTGTTTAGGCCTTCACTGGGGGGCTCCTGAGGGTGACCGTGTGAGTCCGTGTGTGGAGATAGTACGTCCGTTGCACTGGCATTCGGACTGCTGCCTTTCTTTCCTTCCTGGGCTCCACTGCTACCCTGAAACCTCTGCTCCCTGAGGATCCAGGAGAGAGAGAAGAGAGGGCGAGAGGGAGCTGCCAGGCTTCCTCCGCGGTAAGGGGACAGTGCTGCCCGTTCTGGAGGACATGTCCCTCTAGTCTGCCCCTCAGACTTCGGGAAACACAAATAGAGCTCCCAGGGTTCTCCACGTGTCTGCCGAGCAGCTCCCCAAGCCAGAAGGCATGTCTCTCCTTGGTGTGGTTTTAGCGTTTGCATCCTCTCCCCCCTCCAGGACCTCACCATGGAGACAGACCTGACAGCAGCAAATGGCAAGAAAGTCAAAGCCCTGGAAATCTTTGCTTATGCCCTGCAGTACTTCAAGGAGCAGGCGCTGAAGGTAGGACACATGCCGGGGCTGTGAGGTAGGGGGAGGTGTGTGTGGCAGCAAGGGGAGCAGGCACAGCCTCGAGGGAGGAGGTGTGGGATTTGCACTCAGAAAGCAGGCTGCACCCTTGTGCACCTGGAGTGCGAAATTGTGCCGCTGCTGTGGAAAACAGCCTGGCAGTTCCTGAAAAGGCTGAACACAGAGTTCTGGAATACTGACTAAAGCATGGATGAACCTTGAAAACACCATGCTAAGTAAAGAAGTAAGGTGCAAAGGGCCACGTACCATGTGATTGCATTTGTATGAAACATCTGGAACAGGCAAGTCCTTAGAGACAGGAAGTAGACTAGTGATTGCCAGGGGCTGGGGGAGGCGGAGGGAGAAGTGACTGCTCAGGACATGGGTTTCTTTCTGGGGGGTGAAATCAGATCATCCGATAGTCACCCAACCTCAGAGATACACTAAAACCCACTGAATTGTACACTTTCAAAAGATGAATCTTAGGGTATGCGAATTATATCTCAGTGAAAAAATGAAAGAAAGAAAAGCAGGAGGCACACGTAGCAGCTATGTGATCTTGGGCAAGGAGCTTAATCACTCCGGTCCCCTCCTTCCTAGCCTGAAGATGGCAGGGAAGGGTTTTGCACCCTGTGAGTCATTTGATATTGGATCAGACATGAAGGGCCTCCTCTGGTGCAGGCACAGTGAACTCTTGGTACATGGTTGCTCTGCCCACCCCCTTCCTCTGTGCCCTCCCGGACCCCATGGAAAAGCTGTGTGAGGCCTCCTTGGATCACCCTTGCAAAGATTTGTGCGAGGAGGACTCAGAATGCAGAAGACTGATATCTAAGTGGAATAGAGCTGTCTGCTCAGTGTCCCCTCCCAAGGGCATGGTGATGAATTGGTGTAAATCAAATGATTGAAGAGCCCTATGTATTGAGCTTTATACAAAAAGAATTGGGAACTTCAGAAGCCTTTGGAATTATGCGATCACTAGAAGAAATGTAGTGAATTCTAGAAACAGGGTTGGAGGGGGACAAAGAAGTGAGAACATGATAGCATGTTCACCCATTCAAGTACCTTTTTTTGTGGAGTACTTTTTAATGCACTGATCCTATACAAGTTCTGGCAGTGCAGAAATAAACACAGTATGAAGGAGTATGCAGTCAGTGGGTCAGTGTCATGAGGGGTAACACTGCAGGTGTTCCATATACAGTGAAGACAGAGATTCTGCTCAATGGGAAGCAGCAGGGAAGGCTCCCTGGAGGAGGTGGATTGGGGGTTTCTCACAGGCAGCAGCTGGAAGGGAGGGTGTTTCAAGCTGGTGGAATGGCACAAGGATAGTTCAGGGGAAAGAAAACATAGCAAACAGCTGCAGGAAACAGGCCGTTTGGAGTGGGAGAACGGTGAGGCTGGGGGATAGAGCAGGAGTGGCCATCTGGGATGAGATCTTGCAGAGCCTCAAATGCCAAGCTAAGAAACCTCTTCTTGGGTGATAGGGAGCCATCGAAGGATTTCTAGTAGGAGCATGCCATGGCCACAGAGATAGCCTTAGAGGGAGGGAGACCACGTGGTCCTCAGGTCCCAGGAGATGGAGGAAAGCTGTGGGGAAGCAGTTGACTCCGATCCTGATGGAGCTTTGTCTGGGGGGCAGCTCCAGACTCGGAGAACGGTGGGGTCTTATGGGAAATGTGCAAACCAGAAAGAGGGAATTGGGGAAAGGGAAGAAGTAGATCCTGGAGAAAAATTCATCCACCAGAAAGGGAGGGGGGAGAAGACTGTAGGGAAGGAATCAGGAGGGAGATGGCGGCTGGGTTTGCTTCGGAAGACAGCGACCAGCCAAAGGCAGAATGGGACGGGAGCAAGGCCGGCTGGGACCCGGAGGATGGGGGAGCACCTCTGCTCCTTCCAGGCGGCGGCAGAGCAGCAGAGGAGGCCGCAGAGAGGTGGAACTCTGTCAGCCCGAAGAGCAAGGGTCCCAGAAGAGACAGGCTCAGCACCTGGTGGCCCAGGCCTGTCTGCCTGCCCCACATGGGGCAAGTCTGCGACAGATAAAGGAGCAGAGGGAGGCCTGTGGGTGAAGAGGTGGAGCCATGGGCACTCTGGGGAAAATGCAGGACTTGAGAAAGCCCCTGACACTGGAGAGTGATTTAAGTTGGCCAAGAGGGAGGCAGTGGAGGGAGCAGGTCAGGCAGGGGTGTGGGTGGGCAGGGCGTGTGGACCTGTCAGCTCAGCCGGAGGCTCCGGGAACTTGCTATCAACATCTCCAGCAGGAACATGTTGGAAAGAAATTCCAGGAGGAAAAGCTGTTTGAGGAGATTTATAGGAACTAGGCCTTCCCAGGAGAGCTGGCTGGAATTTGAGGGACCAGTGGATTTGGGGTGGGGGTTATTGCATGCTGGACCAGAGTAAGCTCCGGTACAATGTGTACCAAGGCAGAACAGCTCAGAAATCACACAGTGCAGCAGTCTTGTCGTTCATGATGGAAACAAGCAAAAGTGCCCAACACAAGGAGATATTCCATTAGTATTGGGTTCATTTCCCTTCCAAGCTGTTCTCCATCCACGGGTGAACAAACATCTTATGTAAACAACTTTACCTATGGCCAAGGAGGCCCATCATTCATGTTTTGAGCCTTTTCCTGTTTAGAGAGTTTGAAACAGCCTGGATGATAGTGGGCATCTTGTTTGTCACCCTTCCCAACACATGTCACATGCTTATCTGGTTTTGAAGCCCAGTGCTGACCTGCAAAAAAATAAAGTATGATAAAAAAACCAAAAACAAAACCAGAAAAATGATTGTTTCACATTGGCCTAAAGCAGAGATATTTTTAAAACATGTTTAAGAAAAAAAGTTTACTGCCTGTACTTAACACAACTGAACTGTACTTAAAAATGGTTATGATGGTAAATTTTATGTTACGTGTATTTTTTCCACAGTGAAAAATGAAAGAAATTTTAAAAGGCAAAAACAAGTTTGCTGATCAAAGAGGAAGTTAGTTCAGTGAGAGGGTGGGTCAGTCCTAAGATAGCGGTTTGAAACAATAGAGAAAATTAGATTCCTGTCAGAAAAAAAGTTGCCCACCTTGTTTACCTTCTGAAACACATCCCCAGAGCTGACTCTGATGAGGAAGCGCGTTAGTATGAGTTGAGGTTTGGTCTTAGGTTTGTCTGGTAGGAACAGGAGCAGGTGGGGAGGAAGGAACTGAGTTTATTCAGTCTCCTCTGGACCAGACATTCCCTGGGTGTTCTTATTTAATCTGATGCCCGGGGTTTAGTGTTATTCTCCTCCTTGTACAGATGGGTATACTGAGTCTGAGAACCAGTCTAGAGACATGTTTTATTTGTGGGGACCTGGTGGAAACCTCTGATGCCTCTGCCCATCCCTTTAGCCATGGGGTTCCTGCTGATATCGTTTAGCCTTAACCAAATTTATGGTCAGCAGGGGTCTTGCCTAGGTTCTGTGTGTTCATATCCTTCCTATCCTGCCGGGAAAACTGCCCAGATGTGCTGGGCTTGTGGTGAGGTAGATGACAGTGACAGCTCAGACAACAAGTGCCCCCAGTTACCAGGCATTACCACTGTGGGCCAGGCACTGTACGGCAGGCACTGTACAAGACCACATGGAACAGTTTGGTCAGGACCTTGGTCTTAGAGTCAAGAAAGACCTGGGTCCGGGTTCAAATTTCATTCCTGCCACTTTCTGGTTGTGCAATCATCCACAAAGTTACCGAACGTACCGAGGCCTTAGTCTCCTCTCTGTAGAAAAGGGACACAACTGTAATCCCTTGCTAACAGGATTCTTGAACAGATTCATGGAGATAGGTATGCAAAATGCTTAACAAGGTGGACACAGAGTAAGCGCTCAGTAAATGTGACTCTCAGAAACGTATAAATCCTTCCAACACCTGAGCTAGGTGTTATTATCCCTATTGTACAGGTAAGAAAATAGGCCTGAGAGGTTGTCTCTTGCCCAAGGTCACCTGACTAGGAGTGTGACTGGTCTGCCTGCCTCCCGCCTGCAGTCATACTTCCTGTTTACTGAATATTCAGAAAACAGACTCTTGCTCCCTGACACTGGTAAGTTCCCTAGGCTGTGGAATAGGCACTTCAGGAGGTCATGGCCAGGAAGCCCAAATACTCAGGGAAGCCACAGGGGGGCCAGCTATTTCCAGTTGACCTTGTGCCTTCTCCCTGGCTTTAGGAGCTTAGCGACCAGGCAGGCTCAGAGTTTGAGAATTCCGATGTCAGATGGGTCATCACAGTGCCTGCCATCTGGAAACAGCCCGCCAAGCAGTTCATGAGACAAGCTGCCTACCAGGTGAGTACAGGGTTGAGGGTGGGAGGCAGCCGGGGTCCCTCTCAGGCAAGGGGACAAAGAAGGCTTTCTTGTGAGCGAGGAATGGAAGTCAGACTGATGAGGGGAGGGGCTGGGCTCAGTTATTTTCCTGGCTTTATACATTTCCAGGCCATGTTGCACTGCAGATTCCCTGGGGCTAGGATTGCAAACTGGGCTTCAGGGACATTTCTGCATGGGTGAATGCAAGTACGAACCTCAAGGAGAGGCTTCCTTGAGTGTTTAAATAATAAAGGAATAAAGACAAGTCCAGTGGCCGTGAAGCAAGCAGACCAGCTTGGCGTAGAGGTTGAAAGCAGCACATAGGCAGCTGAGAAAAAAAGGAAATGGGATTTTCCTCTGCGCAGTTCACTTGAGGAGCAACGCAGGAGCACGTACGGTCACCTAGAGAGGGGTGAGGGTTGCCAGACCTGCGTGGTGGCAGACACCTGGACGAGGGCAGTGGCAAGCCCGGGGGGGGGTGCCAGTCAGCATGGCGCCACAGAGACAGAGCATTTCAGTGCGGATGGCCAGCCCATCCCTCGTGGGTGCTGGGAGGCACTGCTGGTACCACTCAGGGCCTCCAGCCTTCATGCCGTTGGCCGCAGCTTGTGCCGCAGTGGGGTTTCCGTGAGGGTCTGACTTCGTGGTAGGAAGGGCCAGCTGTACTGACCCGCTGTCTGGTCCCCAGGTCAGAGCTGACTCCTGTCATACTCAATCCCCTGGGCTCAGTTATTTTCCTGGCTTTATACATTTCCATTTATAATGAAAGCCCACCCCTGGGGCCTGGTCAACTCCCTGTGCTCCCTGTGTGCGGAGAGTCAGTTTTCAGAGCCTTCCACCTGAGCTGGGCTGGGGAAAGTCACACACAGGTAATAGGTGTCCCCTTCCCCTGCCCAGACCTCTCAGGAGACAGCCACTTCTCCCAGGGGCTGATGTTGAGTTTGTGGCTACAGGTCTGAACCTTTTCTTTCAAAGCTCCCACTGAATCAGCCTTGAGCACTGGGACATAAATGGCCCTGGGCACCTTTCATGGGCACCGATCATGACCTGTAGTTGACACTTGGGGCTTTACTCCAGGTGGCAGGTGGAGTTGAAGGAAGGGCAGTGTCTCCTCCCCTCGCTCTCCCCCTGCCCCTTCTTCCCTCCCCCGCCCCAGGCTGCCTCTTCTTCTCTCCCATTCCTCTGTTCAGCGTGAGAATCTGGCTTCGTCCATGTATCTGCCAAAAATAGATTTGTTTTTATAGAGATGAAGGAAGAGGGTGGGAGTTCCAGAAAGAGGCAATTCCTTCAAAAAGGAAGAAGCACAAATGCAGTTCAGCCGTCCACAGAAGCCCTGGGCACCCTGCAGCTTCTCCATAACATCGGCCCTCAGGCAGTGTCCAGAGACAGGCTGCCAGGACCCAGCCGTCGAAGACGGCACAGCCCAGTGTTCTGAGTTTTCCGCAGGAAGGGGACTCAAGATTCATGGTTTTCCAGCCCACAGGAACACTTCAGCAACAAATGTGTGACCTGGGAAAGGGTCAGTTCTTATTTTTAGCCTGAAAAATAAAGAGATGCTGTGACTGGTAGATTTGTCAGGGCTGCTGGGGCCCCGGGCGGCTCTTCCAGGGACTGCCTGTCCGGGTGGTGGGGCTGTGGGGAAGGGGAGGCCCCCGCCTACACTGCAGGGGCAGAGGAGGAAACCAGGCTTGTGGGGAGGCATCCTCTGGGGTTTGGCAGAACCAAAATGGCACCTCAGAAAATAGAAGGGCCAGCAGCTCGTCAGCAGGGCGGATGTGACCAGCATTGACGGACGTGGGGAATTTGCTTTCTGAAGCCCAGATACATGCAGATGGGCCTGTCCTCTCATGCCAGGTAACTTTTGTCTGGTACAGTGTTTAGGCAGCTTGATTTTTGGCTCTTTGTAATTCTGATTTGATCCTTGTGTTTAGTTTACAGTCGTTGAATGGATTTAAGGACACAGGGACCATTTTGTCACTCTTTGTTTACTCACTCATTTATTCACTCAACAAACCTATACTGGGGGCCTTCTGTGTGCTAGGACTGTAGTGGGCTTCATCTCCCATGTGACTAAGGCTCTCGAGTAGCTTGCTGCTGAGTGGTTCACTGAAGGCTGTAGAAATTCTGGGAAGGGGGCAGAGAGCCTGTTAAGGGCATAGTTGTGCCAACTTCTCTGTGGTCTCTGCAGGTATTTGGTCAAACATCATTCTGAGTATTGCTGTGAGGGTGTTTTTGGATGAGATTGACATTTAAATCTGTCGATGAATAAAGTAGATTGTTCTCCCTACGGAGGGAGGATCTCATCCAATCAGCTGTAGCCCTGACTAGAATTAAGAGGATGAACCTCCATAGAATAAGAGAGATTTCCTCCTGCCTGCTTCTTACTGGGCCACCAGTTTTTCCTGCCTTTGAACTCTGAGTCACATGCTCTTCCCAGGGCTTGAGCCTGCCAGCAAGGGGACTATGTCACCAGCACCCCCGTTTCTCCAGCTTACTGAAGCCCCCTCCCCCACTCCATGACGCGACATCCAGAACCAGCTGTAGGATGTGGGCACTTGTCAGTCTCCATCATCATGTGAGCCAATTTCTTATAATAAATCTTTCTCTATATACATACATCCTATTTGCTCTGTTTCTCTGGAGAAGCCTGACTAAAACAGAACCTGACCAAAACCCACACTTCTTGGGCCAGCCAGCTTCTGAGGTCTGAGAGGACCCACCAGCCTTTTCACCCAAAGTGCTGCCCATTGGCCTGGCATCAGGCAGAAGAGCTGGAAGGATGAGGCAGGATGGTGCTCAGCCGGGAAACTGGTCATGTCCACCCTGCTTTCATGTGGGAAATGGAGTTCTTCCTTCCAGGCCTGTGGGGTACCCCTGAGCCCAAGTTCACGGCCCACTCCGGTGGGGCCTGAGCTTCGTCCTGCCACAGCCTGGGGGAGGAAGGAGAGGCCCAGGGGCAGAGGGGCAGCACCTCCCACGTGAGGAGCAGGCCTAGACTGGGTGGTGCTGGGGCCGTGGCTCCGAGGCCTGTGGTTCACTGCCAGAGGGCCACAGAGCACTTTATACAGATACAGTTTCACCTGGGAAGCCCCCAAAGCTCCTCTTATGTCCAGAGCTTTTTGGAAAATTGGGTTAAATCTCTCTTTTATAATTTACAGGCTCAGGACACTTTTAGACCCTGAAAGAGCATTCAGTGAAAAGCTGGTTGCAGAAAGAACAGCTGATCCCACTTCCAAGGCCTTCAGAAGAGACCTAGAATGGCAGAGGGTTCTACCCAGTCTTGAGGGCAGCACGGCTAGGCACGATGGGCATCAGTAATAGTGCAGTTTATTTCTGAAGGCATTTTGCCTAAAATTTAGGCATTTTGCCTAAAATGTGTAACTCTAGTAGGTTCCAGAAACCTGTTAAACAAATGATGCTCCCTGTTACGATGATCTCATCTAAGACAGAGTTGCAGCTTCTATTTGCCTCCCTTTCAGAACAAACTGCAGTAAAAGTGATCACATCAGGAAACCCCCTGCCCCCACCCCCACTCCGTGACACGACACCCAGAACCAGCTGTAGACCTTTGCAGCTTGGCACCAGGCCAGCAGAGCTCTCAGCCGGTCTGGCCATTTTCACAGCTGTGGACACAGTCCCTGGCGGGATTTCCTGGCCAACGGCAGGGCTCAGGAGCTGCGCTGTCAGTGTAAACGCCCATGTCCGAATCCCAGCTTCCCCAGTGTGGATTTCTCACCCACCTGCTCCTCCCTAGTGGAGCTTGTGACCAGGAAGCAGCCTTGTAAAAACTACTGTGATGGTGCACCCGCCGGCCCAGACTTAGAGTCAAGTGGGTCAGTGCACCCCAGCTTCAGACTCTCTGTTTGTAGAATCCCCTCTTCACATCTGCAGAAGGCGCCTCTTCAGTTCCTCAGAGAAGAGGGCCAGGAAATTGCAAAATAAGGCTGGCTGGAGGGATGGCTGATTCATTCATTCTGCAGCTACCCTCTGAGCACCTATTATGTGCTACCAGGCAAGAAGCCCTGACTGCTGCCGTTAGAAAGCATACCATCTTGCAGGAGAGGCTAGACGTGTCCACATCCATCCATCTGGAGACAGAATATGCTAAGTGCTAAGTGCTTGCTGGGGTCCCAGCAGACGGAGGGAACCCTGAGGTTTTAGCTCCAGAGGTGGAATTAGCAAAAACAGAGGATGCCCTTCAGCTCCGGTTGACCCTGGCCTGATCCCAAGCCGCTAGACCCCCAGGTCTCCTGACAGCTGCCAGGCCAGAGGACTTCTGCTGAGGATGGCTCCAAGTGTTTATGTAGAAACAAAGCTTACACTTCCGGGCCTGATCCTCCTGCTCGAAGATAAAGACATCTGGATTTTTGAGAGTCTGGTGGATTCTCTTGCATTTCCTCCTTTTCTTGGAGGCCACGGCAGCTCTGGGACCCCTCCTGGGGAGATGGGATCTGTGAAGAGCCAGCTGCCTCCGCCTGCCTCTCTCACTCAGTCCCCCACTGTGGCCTGCGTGGGAGTTTGCTGGTGGGGACACAGCCCCTCACCCTCACTGGGGAGCAGGTGGGGGCTGCTCCAGGCAAGGGAGTGCGGTTGTTTTATCTTGGCCTCCCAGGCATTGCTGGGCTCCTCACTGACTGCTTTTTTCTTCTCTGGTTTGGGGTCCTCTTCATCCAAGCTCCACATCCTCTCCTGAGTGACAGGGGGTCCCCCTGTGGAAGTGCACCGAAGCTTTGGCTGAGGAGGGAGTCCCGCCCAGCTGGGGAGGGACAGATGAAAGGCCTTCCCTGAGGGCTTCAGCCCATGCTGTTCAGGGCAGACTCAGGGTCCACCGGTGTGCCTTTTACAGCTTCAGGATGTGGGAATGCCCTAGTGGGAGCCCTGGATTGTGTGAGTCACACACCAGGTACACGTGGACATCTCATATTCTGTAATTATGCTCAAGGCTCTTCACTCCTCTGGACTTCTTGGTTTGATATTCTGTGCCGGTATTTCACATCTAAATCAGAATTCCTGCTCAGAATTGTAGGGAATGTGTACAGAAGAATGAGGGCATTTGTTTTCTGTTCTTCTTTCCACCCTCATGACCCCCCGTCCCACCTGGTCCTGTGTTGCTCTTCCTGGCCAGGTGGGGACTGCCGGGCAGGTTGACATCCCAGTGGGACATGATGACAGCAATGTGCCTTTTGAGTGGGCAGAGCCTCTGCTTTTCCTCCTTCATGCTGAGTGCCCGGGTGCCCCTGGTGTTGTCTCCCGCCCCTTCTCCCAGGTTTATTCCATTCTGAACTTTGGGGGAAAGTCAGAAACATTTCGGCCCAGCTTTCTCTTTGGAGCTAGCTTTTCCTCCTCCTCGCTCTGATGTGTGGAGGCCAGGCCTGTTCTAGGAGGTCCCTGACTTTACAAACCCAAGAAGATGGAAAAGCCAATCCATAGAGCTCTCCTTTCAGAGGGGGCTCCTCTTGGTTTTATTTTGTATTTCTTCTTCTGGGATCCTGGGGATTAAGGTTTAGTGGTTCCCGGTTTCCTGGTGGCACAGAGCTGTGTAACCCATGTCCTCTTTCACTGGGCACTCCACACCTCAGTCATCTTTATGCCGAGGGCATCTCGTGTGACCCTGGGGGAAAGTGAGGCCCGTCAAGCCCTTGACTAGGGAATAGTGGGCTATCTTGTCAAGCATCTGAGTCAGTAGCCTGTTGAGTGATGTCAGTGAAGCATAGACCTGGCTTCTTCAACCCAGGGATGGAGCTGATGGGCATAAATGCTGCCCTTGTGGTTGGCTGCAGCCATGGGTACAAGGCAGTAAGGAGGGGGCTTTCCTGTGGATTATGTAGGCACATGTGGGGTTCCATCTGGTTTTGTAAAGTCAGCCTTCTAGAAGGGGCTCCACTGCTCCCTGTGAGGCATTCAGTATTGGGGAAATGGAGATTTCTAGTCATCCGCATGCTAAGTATTTCTCTTTAAAACATACCTAATTGGTTCATTTTGGGTGTGGGTATCACAGAGACCTAACTGCAAATACAGGCAGTGTGCCATTTAGTACCATCCCAAAGTAAGTGCGTAAAGAGTTTGTACCTTTAAACCAGTTGAGTGAGCAATAGAGGCACCCGGGGAGTTTGTTCCAAAGGCCTGGGCCTCAGCCCAGTAACTGAAGTTGCTGAGAACAGGAGGGTGAGAACCAGTTAAAGAGCTGGTCTGTGAGGCTCAGGTCCTGGGCTTGGGTGGGCTCTGCCACTTACAGACTGGAGCTTTGAGCCTAAGACTGTCCCAGTGTTGGTACTGAGACAGAGTCCATGTCAGTTAGTTGGCCACCCTCTCTCTCCAAGCCTTGGTTTCTTTCTGCACAAAGTGGAGGAGTTGGACAAAAGCCCCCAAGGGGTGGAGTGTGCCTCTGTTTTCCATCGTGCTGGCAACCAAGGAAACCCCACGGGCGTGAACAGCTTCAATAAGCAAGCGAGACCTTTTGCTCCATTTCAAGGCCACGAGAGGTGGGCAGGGACCTGTTAGAAGCCAAGGCAGGCTTGTTCCTCTGAGCACTCCCAGAAGGGCTGTCCTGGAGCCTCCTGGCTGGCTGTTTCAAGGCCTGGAGAGGCTCTAACTGGAAAAGCCAGATGTTGCAGAGCACAGGCTATTCTGCTATTAAAGGGATCAACGCTTGAGTAAGATCATTGCCAGCTGCCTTTCGACGCACACTCTATAAAACGTGGGGCTATGTATGGGATTCTGGGAGGGCCTTTCCGCTGGAGCTCTGGAGCCTGGAGCCCTCCTGCTGTGCTGGCACTGAGAGCCCAGATCCCCATACGGCAAGATCAGATGCTTGCAAGGCTGAGGCTCAGCGATGCCTCTTCCATCCTGTGGTGGTTTTCAAAGTTTTGGGGCCTGTCCTCCTTCATGTTACTCAGTTCTGGGCTAAGCAAGCTCCCAGTACAAGAGGCCCCATGGCCCAGAGAGCCCCATGTTGCTCAACGGTGCTTAAGTGCTTTTTTTTTTTGCCACTCTGCAGTGGGCCCCTGGCTTGGGGCCCAGCACCCATCACCTCAATTTTAAGCTCTGCAGAGCTGTAGAGGGAATTTCCCAAACAAACAGAGTGTGAGTGTCTCTTCTGTGGAGGCATCAGCCCAGACGCCCAAGGTACGAGTGTCCTCGGAGCGGTCCTGCCCAGGAAGCCTGGGTCCCAGCCTCTGCTTCTGTCTTCCAGGCAGGCCTGGCCTCCCCTGAGAACTCGGAGCAGCTCATCATTGCCTTGGAGCCCGAGGCGGCCTCCATCTACTGCCGGAAGCTGAGGCTGCACCAGATGATCGAGCTGAGCAGCAAGTCCGCGGTCAACGGGTACAGCTCCAGTGACACAGTAGGAGCTGGGTTTGCACAGGGTACCTCCTGCTCTCTCTCTCCCCCTGCCTGCTCCCTCCCCTCCTGCCCACTGTGTGTTTCTCAGCCTCTGATTGTTTAAAGACACTTAGTGCTATACTGAAGAATCAAGATACTCCCAGAGGGCTTGGCTTTAAGCACCTCTGTACTCAGCCCCCTCCCTGGCCCCTCCAGGGACCTCCACTAACTCAGCAATGAGACCCTGGTTCATCAGCCACCCACATACCTAAGCAAAGGGGAGGTGATTCTTTCCAAAAACCCAAGGGTGGCCTGAAAACAGTTCTTGGCCTTGCATTTTACTAGGCTCTTAATTTTTCTTGTCTATTAACTGATTCTTAATCTAATCCCACTCGCTTGTTATTAATTCTTCCATTAAGACTGTTGATTTATTGCTGACTCACTCACTGGGGCCGCTGTGAGTGTGTGATGAGCTCATTATGTATCTTAGCCTTAAACCTGGCGAGAGTTTAAAATACAGATGAAAATTGCTGACTTTTCCTGACCCGGTTGATGCTCAGCTGTGGGAAGGAGCACCTGCCTAGGGAAACCTAGGATGGGTATTTCAAGGAACTTCTCTTTCATATTTACTTGTATGCAAGTTGGTTCACAGTCTGGTTCCCTAGGACTGTTTTCCCTGGGACTCAGGGCTCTGTGGGTCTGTCCAGGGCCAGGGAATTTGCAGACACCCTAGGTCAGAGTCAAATACACTGAGGTGAGTGAGCATGGGGGCCAATCAGAGCGCTGTGAGGGTGGTGCTGTGCCCACAGCTCTGAGCCCTGTGCTCCCTTCCCAGCTGAGGGCCTCAAGGGCAGAGGCCTATGTCCCAGGCCCACCCACATCTGGCCCTGGAAGGCCCAGGCCCAGGCCCAGGAGGAGAGGGATGACATTATTGAGGACTGTCACTGGTCATTCCTCTACAGCTTTGTTCCCAAGTTTTCCTGGGTCTCCACACCTATAACCTGTCTCTATACCCCTGAGGCACCAGGGCCCAGGCTTACCCTCTTGTGGGTACACATCCTTCTTCAGGCAGTACTGGCCTGTCCCCTCCAGAACTTGCCTCTTCCTCTTCACAGGGTAGCTCGGCCTCAGAGGCCACCATTCTGCATTTTCATCCCAAGATTGAAGAGTCTGGAACCTCAGCCACAGGACAGTGACAACCTCAGCCACAGGACAGCTGCCAGGGCTGTGCATCAATGAGCACATAAGATCTGACTTGCTCGGGGTGGATGGAAACAGGCTTCTCTTTAAATCTGAGGGCCTCCTTTGCTTTTTTTTCTAGCAATGCTCGGCCCCCACCAAAGCATGCCAAGGCCAGCCTGGGCAACCCTATCAGATGCATTCACGTTGAAACACTCAGGACGATATATTTATTTAAATTTCCTTTTTCATTGTTTTAGTTGGAAAAAATGACTGGGCTCTGCAGCCTACGTGCTGGTTCTTAGTGGTTCATAAACAAAAATTCATGTCAGAATTAGCTAATTCTAGTACAGCTCTTCTTAGCACTCCTTAAGGAAAACCCTCACATTTGAGGGGGAAATAGTGTTTTTGAGTGCTTGCCTTCCTCAAGAGCTCAGTTTTGGGTTTCCCTTCCTGGAACATAACGTGTCTATCCCGCACTGCTCCACATCTGCGTCCTGTGCCTTGTGGGATTTGCTGTTGTCTCATGTGCTCAGAGAGTCTTTCTGGTTTTTGAAGTCCTCATGGTTGGCCGCCTGAAGGTCCTGAGCCACGGCCCAGTAGTCCCTCGGGGGCAGCAAGGCAGCGGCTCTGTCTCAGCCTTGATTTCGGTTAGAACCTCTCTCTGAGAAGGAGGGGGTGCCATCTAGGGAGGCCGGGGCACGGCGCTTAATCAGAAGTACCCAGACCAGCATCAGTGCTGAGACCCCCCAGGCCCTTCTCAGCCCTCTGCTGCTTCTCCATGCTGGGTGCCCCAGGGGACACCACTGAGGTGAGTGGGGCTGGCACGCTGCCCCCAGTCCCATGGGGTCTGCCGTCAGTATTATTTTACAACAAAAGTATTTAATGAGATCAGTAAAGGATACATTATTCACAATCTTGGGCTTAATTTGCCTGAAAAATGGGATAATTTTTTGAGAGCTCAGAATATATTTTAATTGCCTTGCTTGGCTGTTTTTTTTGGTGAGTGCCATTCTGTTAGCCGCCTTGGTTATGTGAACAAACCAGATGCCCCCTACGAGGTGTGCAGTGTAAGTTCATCTGGAGCTGGAGCTGGGAACAGAAGAGAAGGCCTGAGTTGGAGGCTCCCTCCCAGGCCTACAAGAACTCTACCCAGGAGACGTCCTCTCCACTGTAACCCGGGGCCTGAAGAGCTTCGAGCTGGCCAGTGTTTGCCAGGGAAGATGTTTTGTAAACACTGTGCTCCTTGCTGAAAGAGGCTAGAGGGTCATAGCTCCTTTACTGGATAACCAGCAACCGACAGATTTGTAGGGCAATTCAAAGTCAGCAGCACCAGCTTAGGAATAAAAAAAATTGGTGAGGAGTCAGGTTGTGGGTTGGGGCAGCATAGTAGACAGGACCTTCATTCATGAAAGCAGGGGTTGCTCTAGTTGTTCACTGTAGGGATCGTTTGCTGGGCATCAGGCCTCATACCTGGTGCCTTTCCTTCAATATCACCTCCTGTGTGTTGGGCCACACTGGTTACTGAGGATAAGTCAGAGAACCAGTCCCTGCTCTGCCTATGAGGAACTTTGGCCAAGCATTAGTATCTCCATTTTATGGATGAGAAGACTGAGGCCCAGAGGTGTTGAGTGATTTGCCCCGATTCCCACCTTGGCTATGCCCTGCTGCTTCCAAGATAGCACTTCCCTATCTTTTAACATTCGCATTTTGCTTTTTCAGGCTTCACTGTAAATCCTTAAATCTAAGAGGCATGCGGGTCTGTGGTTGGAGGGTTAATCTCAGGCTGCAAGACAGAGTCATGGAAATTGCAAAGCCCTCAACCTCGCCTGACCGGGTTTCCTCATCTGAACATAACGATGATGACTTGTGCCCTGTCCGCCCCACAGGGCTGTCTGGAAGCTTGCGAGAGAGAAAGTTACCCGATGCAAACATCCACAGCTACTAAGTACCCTGAGCCCTGGCCTGTTGGTCCCACAGTGTTCAGGAAAAAGGTGCCCTTAGCTTGCTAGGTTCAGCTGCACCGCCTAGTGGGTGATGCGCCCCCTTGTGGCTGAAGAGCATATTGGCTTCAGCAGGATCAGGAAGTGACTTCGGTCCAGTTTATCCAGGATCCAGATTAGGAAAACATACCCTACATTCCTTGAATCAGACAGCGTTCCTTGCTGTGAAGTTACTTAACCAAGCACACTGCAGGCTGCTTGGCAGACAGCTTCCTCTCTGGGACAGCAAAGCCAGGAAATTGGCCGATTTCATTAACCCAATTCCCCAAAAATACCACTGGGGGAGTCATCAGGGTGAGCTTTATTAAGCCAGGGCACAGGTCAAAGCTGCCATGCAGATGCATAGATGGAGGCTGGTGGAAACAGCTGATTGCTCTGGAACAGCTGGCTTTGTAAGTCCCAATGTTCTATTTGTGTAACCATTTTGATCAACCATCACTAAATGTTCCTCTGTCCCTAAACCTCAAGCTACTGCCTCCACTGACTGCAGATGACTGCCTGCTTTTTCACGCTTTCTTACCCATCATCATTTTTTTTCTGTTGGCCACTAGCTAAGGAACACGTTCGGCGCAATCGGCAGAGTCGGACCTTTTTGGTGGAAAATGTCATAGGAGAAATCTGGTCTGAGCTGGAGGAAGGTAGTGTCCTTGAATGCCCTTTGCCCTTGCTGGATTTGTGTGTGTGTGAGTGTGTGTGTGTGTGTGTGCTGTTGGCAAAAATTCATCCCTATTTGTCCTTTTGTCCTTTTGGAAAATGCTCAAAATCAGTTGGTTTTAAAGACCACTCACCCAAGGAGAGCTCTTTGGGGAGCTGTAATTTTGCATGTTACACGATTAGAGACATTTCAGAAGAAAGGTAGAAACTGGAATTCAGCAGTTCCAGCATAAGTCTTGGATTAAACATCAGGTCATTTCATGGCATTGTTAACTTGGCAGGAAGTTGTCTGCTGGTATGTGCGGAGTATGCGGTATGAGATATGGATGCGTTAGTTTTAAAGATTCACCCATCTGGATTCTTTATCATCCACACTGACCATCACCCCTGGGTAGACTTTACTGCATTTACTTAGTCATGAGTAACTCACTGTGCAGATAGTTAGCAAAACCATTGCCCTAATACGTGTTGGTGGTGCTCAGTGAAGTATACCAAGTCCTCACCCACCAGCTTATTTCAGGACCGCTGTTGACCATAGCGCTCCATGTAAAGGATGGCTGTTTTATACCAGGTGACAAGTATGTGGTTGTGGACAGTGGCGGTGGCACCGTAGACCTGACAGTCCACCAGATACGGTTACCAGAGGGACACCTTAAAGAACTGTATAAAGCAACAGGTGAGCCCCTGCATGACTAATTTTCTCATACCTGAGCTGTGTCTCTCCTTTCAGATTTCTCTCAGCAGTTCATTTTTTCAGTGCCACCAGCATGCGGGGATGTTGGCGGGACAGGATACCAAAGCCTGCATGATTTTAGAGAACAAAATGCTGTTAAATGTTCTTTAAAACACCAACCAACCATGACTGGGGTTTTGGCATAAAGTGAGCCTGTTTCAGATCCTGGGGGAGTTTGTTTCTGAAAGTTCTGGAAGGATATGATTGGAGCCTGATGTCACCTATGATTTGATGCTATGGTTAAGCTTTCTGATGAGGTCTTGGTCTTGAATCAAGATTGACAAACCAGAGAGCAGGCTCTTTCTGAAGCTGGTAGGGGTGGGGATGAAGAGTGAAGACTCAGTGATAGGGACCAGGTACCACCTGCTGTTTTCCAGCTCCTGTCCTTGAATTTCTTGGGTAGGAATACTGTGATATTCCTCATTAGTTAAATGTGCTGATTTTATTTAAAATGTAATTGATTTTAAATAGATTGTTGTCAGGTGATTTCTGTAGGACCAAGTATCTTTACGTGGAGTGAGAACCTACAGAGTTTTAAAATGTAAGTAAAAACAGAGAGCTGCAGTCTGCTTGCTAAGTGGGTCCAAGTTTGTGGTACTTTCTGTTTCAGAGATGAGCACAGGGTAGGCTGTTTCTCAGAGTTTGGACTCCGTTTCTGATGGTTTTTAACATGGTGGGTTCACATTCTGATTCAGGTGGACCCTATGGATCCTTAGGAGTAGACTATGAATTCGAAAAACTTCTGTGTAAAATATTTGGAGAGGATTTTATTGAGCAATTCAAAATCAAGCGTCCTGCGGCCTGGGTTGACTTAATGATCGCGTTTGAGTCTCGCAAGAGGGCAGCTGCCCCGGACCGAACTAACCCGCTGAACATCACCCTGCCCTTCTCCTTCATCGACTACTACAAGAAGTTCCGTGGTCACAGCGTGGAGCACGCCTTGAGGAAGAGCAAGTGAGTCGGACTCATCTTTGGCCCAGGTCGTTCTAGGGAATGGATCGTGTTGATGGGAAGCACGGGGGCAGGGTAGACTCTGATTTCCAATCCTACACACTCGCTGTGTGACCTTGGGTAAGTGGTTCAACTTCTCTGTTCCCCAGTTTTTAAATCTGGAAAATGGGATAATTCCATTTATCTCAAAAGGTTGTGGTGGAAATGAAATGGATTCATATCTGTTAGGTGCTTAGTACAATGCCTGGGACCTGGAAAGTGCTACCAGTGTGTTAACTGTTATTAGGGACTAAAAAAATACAAACTTTGTGAAAGCAGGGAATTTTGCCTGTTTTGGCCTCTGCTATATCCCCAGTATCTACAACAGAACCTGGTATGTACATAGTAGGTACTCAGTAAATAATTTTGTGGAATGAAATCCCATGGGAGTCTTAAGTTTCCTGCTACTCTGAGTAGCAGGAGTGGCTGCAGGCAAGTGTTTGTAGCCCAACTTGTTGCACAAGAATATATTTGGAAGATGTTTTCAAGTTGAGTTTTTAAAGTAATAGGCAAAAATCATAGATGTGTTAAAAACTTTTTTTATAGTGGAAAATTCCAGACATTTACTATGTAAAGTGAACATCATTATCCAGCTTCAGAAATGGTCATTCCTGCCAGTCTAAACCCTCGTCCACCCTCTCCCAATTATTTTAAAGCAAATTTCAGATCATCATCAATCCATAAATATGTTGGTATGTATCTGTAAAGGTGATAAACTTAAAATCATAACTATAGTACTATTATCACACTTAAAATTAGTAATTCTTCAATACCATCAAATATCTAGTTAACATTAAAGGTTTTCCAATTGTCTCATTTTTTTTTTTTGCATTAGATCCAATTGGCAGCCATACATAGCAATGATCTGATTTGCCTGTTAAGTCCCACTTAATAAATAGGGTTCCCCCTCCTGCATTTTCCTTGTCATTTATTAGGTGACAAAGCGGATTGTTTGTCCTAGAATTTCCTACCGTCTGGGCTTTGCTCACTGCTTACCCACACAATACGTTCTTCTGTCCCCTGGTACTTTTTACAAATTGGGAGATTGAGCCAGAGGTTCAATCAGATTTAAATTTGAGTTTTTGGCAAATCTGCTTCATGGTTGGTAGTATTTCCTATTGCATCGGACTAGGGCACACATAGTGCTTGTTTGTCACTTCTTTTGTGATGTCAGCGGTCATGGATGCACACTGCCTGGGTCCATGAACCTAAGGGTGGCCCCGTGATTCTCCCCTTCATCTATCACTTCTTCCTTTAGTAGCTAGAATATTTCTGTAGAGAGAAACTTTTCTCCTCAAAGGTTTGGCTTTCCTGAAGTACAGTCCATATCGGAAGGCCATGACAAATACTTGGTCCTTTCCCTCCATTTATACATCTTTTGTTAAAATTGTTGATTTCCTAGCACGCTGCAAAGAGACAAATGAATTTTTTTCTTATATGGGGGCACATTAAGTATTCATGGATTTAAGCATTTTGGTACATTTTAACCATGGCAGTTATATCCTTATTGATACTCAAATTGACTCATCTTGGCAGTAGGAGCTTCTTCACGTTGGCTGCTGAGTCTCACTGAC
The DNA here is from genome assembly GCF_030020395.1 of Manis pentadactyla. Taxonomy (NCBI): domain Eukaryota; kingdom Metazoa; phylum Chordata; class Mammalia; order Pholidota; family Manidae; genus Manis; species Manis pentadactyla. The sequence continues at coordinate 127,157,428 of NC_080026.1, read as the reverse complement.
GTGACATTTGAGGTCTTTGACAGCCTAGGCCTTCTGGTATGTGAAGATGCTCTAGGCTCATCTGGCATATTCCCTACCCTACTCCTGCAATTGGCACTTCCTCTAAGAAGCCCTTTCCTTTAGTGGGAAACAAAGCGGATTTGATTCCAGGTCTTCTTGACCTTGGAACAGGGTCCTAGCTGAACTCCTACTAGTTCCTACTCCTGCTAGCTAGATGTTCTCTCTACCCTGTTGGTACCCCACAAAGGCACCTGCTCCAAGTCGAATCCCAAGTCCTACCTGCACAACTCTCCTACTGGGTCCCCTGGCTGCAGCCAGCCATTGGGTCACTCCACACCACACCACACCACATTGTCCTTTGGCCTTGGCCACAGAAATAACTCCTGGCTGGGGAGACGTGGCCGCGTTGAGAATGTGATGCTGGGCAGCAGCTGGTATGTGCTTTGCTTCAGGAACCGAAAAACCATTGGCTTGGTCCCTTTGAACTTTAGAACAGGTGGGGCACGCATTGCCGAAACAGTCCCTAGCATTCCTTCAGTGTCAGAAAGTTTCCGAAGTGTTCTCACGGGCAGGGTACTTAACTTGATCTTCACAACAACCCCTGTGAGGGGGCAAGGCAACTGGCATTATTCCTGATTCCCAGATGAGAAGACCAGAGCTCAGAGAAAAATGTAGGCCAACTTGCCAGAGTCCCACAGCTACTGCATGAGGGAGGGCAGGCTGGAGCCCAGCAATCCTGACTCCCTGTTCAGTGCTTTGGTCGCGCCACACCTTTGACAGAGATAATGAGAGGCATCTGGTAGGATTAGGCTCAACACTGCCATGGGGCAGGTGCCCGCCAAGGCTGAAGGAGATGCCCCTGAACACACAGGTTGCTACCCTTCAGTGGCAGTGCAGGTGATGACTGTGTGTACCTTTAATAGACTCGATTCCACCTATAGCTGGATTCAAAATGTGGTTATCCAACTGACAGAGATCTCTGTATTTATGTCCCTATCTTTTGCACTAGACTGTGGCTTCCACTGTTCCAGGGGAAGGGTGGGCCACGACCAAAAGCAAGGAGAACTGGAGAGGTTATGTCTTAGCTTTTGATCTGCTAAGGGTCCAGATCCTGGCAGTTCAGGGTATGTCCAAGGACTTTCCTAAATCTCTCTGCCCCCCTGTGATGTGACAGCTGCTCTGCCAGGACCCCCGTCTGTGCATACTAGCCTGGGAATCGTTCATACACTCAGCACTTGTTTCTCTCTGTGCCATGCCCCACAGTGTGGATTTTGTGAAGTGGTCCTCGCAGGGGATGCTGAGGATGAGTCCAGATGCCATGAATGCCCTTTTTAAGCCAACCATTGACAGCATCATTGAGCATCTCCGTAAGTACCAGCCAGGGCTTGGCCACTCAGCGGGGTAGAGCCAAGAATGGGTACTGACTGTTCCAGCATCACCAGCCAGTGGGGTGCAGGGTGTCCCAGCTGGGAGCCACAGGCCAGGGCCCCTATAGGAGTAGGCAGGGCCTGGGCATGTAGGAGGCTCACTCAAGGGAGGCTGTGGGGCACAGGCTCTGGAACCCTCCCGCCAGGTCCTTCAAGCAGCTGGGAGCCTGTCCGCACTCGGGCATTCCGTTTGCCTTTGGAAGTCAGACAGCTAAGACTCTATAGCAATATTTTTCTCGAGGCCCTAGGGAATACACTGTCTTTCCTTTATCAGAGCCATAGCCCTTGCTGGGGAGAAGGAGCTATTGTGTGGACACAGGGGGCAGACAGCCTCTGGCCATGCGGTTGTCCTGCTGTCTCGGTGGCCCCCACCCAGGGACACCCAGTAGACTCACTGGGGACCTTCTTCAGTATCCAGGCCTCACATCCACTTACTACCCCTTGCTAACCAAATCAGAAGCCCTAGGAGAGGGATGGGATTTTTATGAAAACCAAAGAATAATATTGATGACAGCCTGCCTTGACCCACTTAATAGGACCACAGGTTCGGAGAGTGCCAGATGCATTTGTGCCTAACAAATCACTACTTAAATGACCACCACCTCTCTGTTCAAATGGTGTCTACTTAGCAGTAGTTTTGCTTTTTATTCCTGAGCATATCCATGTGCAAGTCCCCTTTCTAAAGATGACCAGCTCTACAAGAATTCTGTTCAACCAGCTCAGACTAAGCCTGTCCTCCAGTTGGCCCAGTGGTTCTGTCCATTCTCCACATTCTCAGGCCACTCTGTCCCCCTTGGCTGCTGACTTTTGGTGACTGGAAGCTGTCTCTCCTCTTCTCTTCCAGGGGACCTGTTTCAGAAGCCCGAAGTGTCTGCTGTCAAGTTCCTGTTCCTGGTGGGCGGCTTTGCAGAAGCACCCCTCCTGCAGCAGGCTGTGCAGGCTGCCTTCGGCAACATGTGCCGCATCATCATCCCCCAGGACGTGGGCCTCACCATCCTCAAGGGTGCTGTCCTCTTCGGCCTGGACCCTGCTGTCATCAAGGTGCGCCGGTCCCCACTGACCTATGGGGTGGGTGTGCTGAACCGCTACGTGGAGGGCAGGCACCCGCCCGAGAAGCTGCTGGTGAAGGACGGCACTCGCTGGTGCACCGATGTCTTCGACAAGTTCATCTCTGCTGACCAGTCGGTGGCCCTGGGCGAGCTGGTCAAGCGTAGCTACACCCCGGCCAAGCCCTCCCAGCTGGTCATTGTCATCAACATCTACAGCTCTGAGCATGACAACGTGAGCTTCATCACTGACCCTGGGGTGAAGAAGTGCGGCACGCTCCGCCTGGATCTCACGGGGACCAGCGGCACGGCCGTGCCGGCCCGGAGGGAGATCCAGACCCTCATGCAGTTCGGGGACACCGAGATCAAGGCCATGGCCATCGATATAGCCACCTCCAAGAGTGTCAAGGTTGGGATTGACTTCTTAAATTACTAACCAGCCACCCCACCAACTGCCCCCTCGGACCCAGCTCACCTGCATCCGCTGACCTCAACCCTGACTGTTCTTTCCCTGTCCTTGACCCTTGCCTCTGCCCACCTGAATTTCAGCAGGGAAGATGAGAACAACCAGGGATAGAAATAATTTGGAATTTTTGAGGGCACACTGGAGTCAGAAAAACTGTCGGAACTTGAGATCCAGGTTTGGGGATAAGAAAAGATCTGGAAAAGCAGCTGGTTTTCATAGGCACACAGTGGTGAAACACCCACCCAGCAAGGGGATCGGTGCATATCCGCAGCAGTGGCTGAGCCTGCTCCGAGCAGATCTCTATTTAGTGAACTTCGGATGCTATTGCTATCTTTCTAGATTTTAACTAAGATCCTTGAGCTGGGAGGGATTCTTCATCTCTTTGAGGCTTTCCTTTTTACATCTTTTGGATAGCAGTCAATACAAAATGCCACCCATCTGCAGTTAATTCCTTTTCATCATCATGTGATTAAAAGTGGTGATTCAGTGGGAATGGGGAGTGTTTGTAGCCGGTGGGAGAAGACTGCCTACACTGGGCACTATTTTAGGTTCTCATAATTTAAAGTCCAAATAGGTTTAGTGAAGAAAAATGGTAGCCTCGGCTTATCCACTAGGATTTATGTGAGTGGGGTAGCTGACCCCTCAACTTCTCAGCAGGGAAAAACTTGATTCGAGGAAAATGGATATTAAATCAATGCTGACATATCTCAAATTATATGCTGTGACATAATTCCCCAAGTGCCAAATCCTGATTTCTGAATTCATAAGGGATTCTAGTTAACCTTAGGGGGATTCTGTGAAGAAATGAGGTTGCAGTTGACTTTGTTCACATCACCAAGCCCAGGAGTCTGGAACAATCCTTCACCTTAACAAGCATATGTATTTTAAATTTTAACTTCCTCCTACCTGACCACCCTCATCTCCCTAAGAGTCTGGTCCATGTAGTCCCACATTTTGAAAATAATACATCAGTGATAGATACACAGGCAGAGAAGCTGTTCTTGGAAATGTTTCATTAAAATCATCAGCTTTTAAAGTCTATTTAAAAGGAATTCATAGATCTGTACTTGATAAATTCAGCCACGGTTTTTCAGAGCAGATTTGAGCATCATCAGGATGGGAACTGCCTGGATGCTTCTTAAATACAGGTTTCTGGGTCCCATCTCTTCCCTTTTAGGAAATGAAGTCAAGTCTTGGAGAGAGGAACCAGAATCTGCATTTTTAGTAGGTGCCACAGGGGACTGTAGTCCCACTGAGATTTGAGATCTAACTTTAGGTTTTGTTGAAAGATGAAGCACAGACGGGAGCTTGCAGCCTCTGGCCTTCCTCTTCGGGGTCCCCTGGGGGAGGGTTTACAAGTGAAGAGCCCTGATCCCACTCCTTCCTTTCTTGTGACGGGGCTGGGGCTCCACCAGGCACGAGGATGGTGCTTTCAGCCCCCACAGGAAGGGCCTGGAGAGGAAAAAATTCAAGGGCCTTATCCTGAGGATGGGGCTGAGGACCGTGTGTCTGCATTCTCCACTCCCATCCCCACCTGCAAAGCTGGTCGTCTTCAACATTCAGGAACCATCTAAGGAAAAAGAATAAAGAATCTGACGTGCAACCCACCTGATCTTTTCAAAGCTGTCTTTTCCACGTGCTGGAATTCATTCCGATTTAAATCACTGGAAGCATGAATAATGAATGAGGGAGGATGAGTGAACTTATTGAATGCAAGCTGGAGGCAGAAACCATTACCATAGCCCATATGCAGATTTTAAATGGCATTTCCAAGTTCATTTTAACATGTCTTCTTTCTCACTTCGCCTGCTGCAGAATGCCCTCCTTGAATGTGGAACACGAATAAACCACACAACTAGAGAATGCTAGTCACATGACTCGGTGGCCGGATCTCACACCCAGGCAAAAGGGTTTGTTTGCCAGGGTTCTCTTGCTGCCTGCTCTGCTTCAAAAGCTACACGTTATGGGGTCTGTCTTTGGTGTTGCCAGCCATATTCTACAAATAAGACTTTTCAATTTAGTTATAAGTAATATAATTTTATGTACATACACTATTAGAATACTGTACAGAATCTTTATTTCTACAATACGCTTTTCTTGTTGGAAAGAAAAAAAGGAAAATGCTCTTTGAATCTTGTTGATGACATTGCTGCCTTTAATTGTTCACAGTTTCATTTCTTAATTGTCTTACTAATCGATTTGTACCAATGCTAAGCTATAGACTATGTATGCAAGACTAAGCAATAGACTAGGGTCAGAATATTCTGAACAAATTGAACAAATGGACCACCTGGATCAACAGCTTCATTAGACCCTTCTGTGTGCACCTCCTTCCCAAAAGGTCCCAAGTTATATTTAAAGGAGCATAATAATGTATCAATTCTCCTGTCCAGTCCTTGAGAGCTGAACATTCTAGTTCTATAAGCAGTGTGACTGCAGAGACAAACCTATGAAGACTCGGTGTGTCCCTGAAGGGTTATCACCCTCTGCTTGTGTGGACCCTTGTGGTGTGTCAGTACACGGGTAAGTGTGTGAGTGGCACAGTCAAGTCCTTTTTTTGGCTAATGTAGGACCTTTCCCACCTTGCACTGAGGATGTCTCATCTATTTCTCTGAAATGAGCTGGTTGAAATCTGCAATGTTGGCACATAGATGATGGAGAGGGGGTGATAATTTTACTGGACTTAATTCTGGCCCCAGAGATGCTGCCCCATTAGTTAAACTTATTAAAGGGAATCCCCCAATCCATCCCACCCCCTCCCTCCTGGAAATATTCTGTAATGAGAGCCCTGGATAAGTTCATCTGGACACATTTGATAACCTTAAATAGTTTCTAAAAGGCCTGTTGTCTTGACCCATTACTCAGTTGCTGCTGGCATGGACTATCTGATGTTCATGTTTCTTGGAAGCAGAACTATCACAGGTTTTCCTTTGCTGCTGCCTTTCTGCACAGAGCAGCTATTACTAAGTGCTGAGTGACAGGCGAGTTACAGACATACAAGATAGGCAAGAAGAAAGAAGAGACAGACAAGATTTTTTACAGTGATGGCTAAGATGAGTCCAGATTATAAAGTCCACCCTACCCTTAGAATGTTACTTAAATCAAGTTTAGCTTTTAGAGTCCAGGTCTGGTTAATTGCCAGGGTGGCAAAGAATTGCATGCATCAATATAAACAGGAGTCAAAATGCATTATTAGTTGAAGATCGAATTTCACATTGTAGAGATGAAATAGCTGTGATTAAGCTGCATATTTATGCTGGGAAATGGCTTAAGTGAATGACTAGTATAAAAGTTGTTGGCCATAATGTCACACTTCTCATCTGCTTGGAATATGGAACTATATTCTAAACTATCAGCCATTGGGGTCTTGTTCACTACAAGATCAATTCACACTTCACAGAACTTTTCAGCCATTCACAACTTGACAAGATTGTACCCGCAAACTCTGTCTTCACAGATGTCTAATAAAGCAAAACTCTGGATCTCAGTGTGGCCCAGACTTCTTTTTTTGCACTCTGACTTTGTCAGTGGAATTACAGATCCATCATTACTGACCTCCCTCTCCATCCCATCTCAGGTGGAGATTGATTTTTGGGCCTTCTCCTAGGTGTTGCAAGCTTTATTAAAGTTCATTCCAATAAGACTGGCTCCTTTGTTCACTGGGAACCCAGGCTGCATCAATGCCCACCAAGCTAAAGGAAGCAGGCAGGCCAGAGAGAAGACATGAGCCAGGGTGGCCCACGTCCTTTAAAATGAAAGTCCTTCGGAAAAAAGTAGAAGGCAGGGACTGGTGCCTGGCCCCCTGGTCTCCTGGTAGGCATACCAAGCTGGCTGCTGCATCTAGAGTCCTGGGTGTATTACAGCTCTATGTCTGGGTCACCCTCCTGAGTTGGCTCTAGAAGCTTCTGCGTAGACCGAGGTGGGGTCCTAGGACCCAGAGGGAGGTAATAGATTCTTCCCAAGTGGGTAGATCCATCAGCCTTCAGCTGGTTTCAGTTCCCAGGAGAGCAGAGGTGGGGGAGGCTGGGAGGTGCAGGAAAACAAACGTGGGAAAGCGGTGTCGGCAGGCAGGCAGGTGTAGGCTTCTTTCTGTGCAGGAAACAGCTGGGCCCAGCAGCCTGTGGAGGCCACTCCTTCCCTCTGGGCATCCTGGTTTCAATCCAGTGATAGGAAGGCTCAGGCCCCCAATTTGACCCCCAAAACTGAGGCTGGTTAGAAAGGACCTTGGCCCCACTTCCCTGGCACCCCGCTGTCATTGTGGCACATTACCCCTTTCTGCCCCCTCACCATCCAGGCCATCTGGAAATCCTGTCGTTCCTGATAAGGAACAAGACTAGGGACAGCGGTGGGGGAGGCCCAAACTGTCACCGCCAAGGCCTCTCCCTCCCGCCGGAGGGCCTTCCCTTGGCCCGGCTGTCCCCCCACCGACAAGAGCGCCCGGCCGCGGAGACCATGTGCCGAGATTTAAACCGACTTCACAGGCCGAGTATGTGCTGGATAAATCCCTGGATTTCACGCCCAGGTCGGCGCTGAGCTGGAGCAGGGTGAGCATCGCCACGTCCACTTGGCCCCCGCAGCGCGTGCTGGGCTGAGGGGGGGCGGGGCCATCTGCCGGGGGCGGGGCCATCTGCCGGCCCCGCCCCGTACGCCGCGCGGTGAGCGCACAAAGGCCGGGAGGCCGCAGAGGCTGGGCCAGGTGAGCGCTGCTGGAGAGGGCGAGGCGAGGGCTGGGGGGCCGTCCCTGACTCCCAGCTGGGTCCCCCCACTCACCTCCTCCCTCTGGGCTGGCCGGCGGGAGGGGTCTGCAGGCCCCGGTGCGCACCTGGGCTACATATCCTGCCCTCGGAGTGAGAGGTCATCTGCTCGGACTTCCTTGGATGTTAGAACCCTCAAACAAATTAGCCGGTCTGTGCCTCATTTATGGGAACTAGAATAGGGCTAACCCTTAGGGCGGCTGTGAGGATGTAACAAGAACGCAGAAGCGCCTTCAGCCCCGTCACAGCGAGTATTCTGTAAATGTCTGAACTGTGTTAAAAATTCCCATCGTTGCTGACCAAATCCTGACTGTGGACCTCCCCTCCGCACCTGAGGCCACCCGCCCTGGCCTCCAGGGCAGCCCTTTGAGAGATGAACCGGGTTGGCAGGGTTGGACGTGGCAGCATCAACAGATGCCATACACAGGACCCGGCCCTGTAGGCTATCTGGAAGGGGGAAGGGGTCCAGCTCAGGAGACACCATGGCCTCCCATTTGGCACCCCCTGCCTCTACTCACTCATCTTGAACTCCATGCCAGCCTTTTGAAACTTCCAATCCCTTCCAGCCAGAACTTACCCTAATTCTTCACTGAGGGGCTATCTTGTGCATTGCAGCACCCTTGGCTCTATTCCCTAGATGCCAGTAGCTCCCCATCCCTCAGCTGGGACCACAAAACTGTCTCCCGACATTGCCAGATGTCTTGAGGGTGGTGGTGGGGACAGCAAAAATCATCACTGTACCCTGATTCCAGCCACCTGGTAAAGAAGGGCTCTGGGGTGAGGATACTCCATCTCTCCCCTTCCCCGAGGTTCATGAGCCTTACCTGGGGGCTCCTAGAGCTTCTCATCTTTATATATTCCTCTGCTGTAGCTGGTGGCCATAGTGTGTGTACAATTCACAATTGCTGGTAGGACAGATGGACAGAAAGCCCCAGGGGAGAGGAGAATGCACCCCTGTTCTAAGTTCATGTAAAAGGTGAACACCCTTGCTACCAGGCACTGATTTTATAACCGAAACCAGCTATGTCTACTGGTCTTGTATAAGATGTGGTGCTGCCTGCAGTGGATCTGTGGCGTCTTGCTGCACTGATGGACAGTGACTGCATTGGCGTATGGGTGGGGACTTGATAATAAGGGTGAATATAGTAACCACATTGTTTTTTCATGTCAAACCTTCATAAGAGTGTATATCAATCATACCTTAATAAAAAAAGATCTATGAGATAAAAAATATTGAACTTGTATGCTCCTAAGAATATAGCCTAAAAAATTAAAAAAAAAAAAAGATGTGGTGCTGCCTGTCTGCCCCAGCCCCTTGGCAAGGTCACTGTACTCCCTAGAGCACTAGCTCATACACAGGGAGTTCTTGAGGCAGGGACATTTGACGAGACAAGTTCTTTCCTTCTTCCTTTTGTTAACAGAGAGTGAAAACATGGAATCTTCCAAGACTTTCATGAGACACCTGCCAATCACACCAGGTTATAGCGGTAAGTGGTGACGTGCCCTGCAGACGTGCCTGGCTGGAGAGCCATGCTCTTGGTCACTGTCCCTGCCTTGGCCCATTGTCCATGGCTGTCTTCACTGACTGAACCAGTACAGGCCCTTTAGCTTATAAGACACTGGGTGATAACTGGGTTCTGATAAATGGAGAGATATAATGTGGGCCAAATCTTCCAGGACATCGCCTCATATGTAGGAAGCACTTAATGTCCATGGAATGTATTTCAACCTGGCTAGACACAGTGCTGTGGGGATAGACACAATGAATGAACCGAGGCACTGTCCTTCCCAAGTTGGGCTTTCTCCAGTCTTGCACTAGGGCTGCTCTTATGGTCCTGTACCATCCTGTGTCCCTCAAGGGGAGGGTGACCAACTGCCTTGCTTTACCTGGAATGGTCCTGGTTTTAGCAATGATGTGGAAAGTCCCACATCCCAGGCACACCTCAGTCCTTGGCAAACCAGGATAATTGGTCACCCTACCTAAAGCCTTCTGCTCAAGCTTCTGGGCTACTGAGAACTACTAAGTCACATTACTATGACAAACCCAGTGGTCCCCAGAGGATCTCAGCTCTCACATGCAGGTATTCCTAGGAGGGGAGGTGTATGGGGAATATTCCAAGATTGCCCAGCCTCACCCTGGTCCTACTGGCTAAGAGGGCAGGTTTTGGATTCTAATAAACTGAAGCTTTGGTCCTTGCTTGGCCACTATGTATGTGATTGTAAGTAAGTTACTTAAATCTGGAAGGGGTGTGTTAGTGTCCTAGGGCTGCTGTTTAAAGCAGCAATCTTCAGTCTCTCACAGTTCTGGAGGCTAGAAGTCTGAAATCAGGGTGTCTTCAGGGCCATGCTCCCTCTGAAGCCTCTAGGGTAGGATCCTTGCCTCTCCCAGCTCCTGGTGTTTGTCAGCTGTGCTGTGTCACTCCAGTCTCTACCTCCATCTTCACATGACTCCACGGGGTCTTCTGTTTAGTATCTCTTGTGTATTTGTTTTGCAAACCTCCCTCTCCTTCCTCTTATAAGGACACAGGGATTGGATTTAGGGCCCTCCCTAAATCTAGGATGATCTCATTTCCAAAACCTTCATTATATCTGCAAAGACCCTATTTCCAGATACAGTCACATTCACAGGTACCAGTGGTTAGGACTTGGATGTACCTATTAGGGGAACATAGTTCAGTCCACTACATGGGATAACAATAGATTCCTCATCAGATTGCTGTGAGGCTTAAAGGAGCCAGCATACAAAACCTACTTAAAATGTCTTGGCCCTTAGCAGGACTCAGTGAAAAGAACTTGTATTCCTGTATGTATGCATATATACAATTATATAAAATCTATGCAGATCAAATTAGGCCTGATGGAGGATAAATCACTGTGGCAGAGTCCCTAGGTTTCTACAGTTTCCCCATCGACATTAAGGAATCTTTTAATTACCCAAGAGTTGGGGAGACTGGATGGTAGGAGGACTTGAAGATCACGTATATATATCCTACAACAGTAATTAGATTCTTCCTGAGGCAGCTTCTTGCAGGGAACAGGAGATAGGGAATTCTGCTTTCAACTCTTAAGTCAGGTTTTCTTCACCTAGGGACAAAGACAAAATGTGGGCTTCAATATCGAGAGTTATTTATTTATTTTGCAGTTTAAAACCAAGTTCTTAAGCAGTTTTTCCTCACTTGTTCTTTTCAAAAATGTTTTTTTTCTGACAATATTACAGTACAAAGGATTCAGCACTCAGTTTAAATAAATAGTTGTGTTTTACCCATACTAATTGTAATGATTATATGTCATTTTGTGGGAAATGGTGAAAAATTGTTCCAGGGGTGGTCTCGCAGATAATGAATTTACCTTTTTGTGTAATAGGTCTCTGCTTTTAATAAGCCCGCAATTTCCTGATGGTCCAACGAGAAAGATCCCAAATTGCATTTGGGAAGTGTCAAGGAAAATAAGCGTTTTTTCTGAAAAGATGAATAATTTCAATTACTCCTCAGACTATCATTTTGGTCCATTAAATGCCTTCCCCATCTGCTGTGCAGGCTGACATCAGGGGCTTTGCTATCCCAGAATATTACTGTCATTGCCTTTGTTGAAACGGGCCTTCCCTCCCCAGCTCCAAGGTCATTTTTGCGGCCTTGGGAGGGCCGAGCTGCATTGAGAGCAACACCACTGCTTGTATTAATGGCCTTTGGGAAAATGCAGTGCTGCTGGCTGAAGAAGAAATGTCAAAGGCTGGGCTGACACAGTGGGGCATTTAGGCAGGCTCCAGATCCCTTGCTCTCAAGGCTCTGATTCCATTGGCTTTTGCAGGCTTCGTGCCATACCTTAGCTGCGAGGGAACCTCCGTCGAGGATGACATGTCCCACTGTCTGAAAACCTTCCAGGAGAACACACAGCGATATAAAGACCGGCTGGAGGAACTTCGCTGCTCCGTGGCCACTGCCCAGAAACTAAAGCCCACCTGCTCCGAGGAGACAGTCTTGCGGGCCCTGCACCAGTACCACCAGCAGTACCACCCCATGGAGCTGGGTACTGGCTCTGGGCACACATCCCCTTTGTCCCTGGGCCCAAGGGCAGGGCCTGGCAGGCCCACTGAATTGCCGCAGAGAGCACACACCCCAGCACAGTTGCAAATCCCCAGGCGGCAGTGTGAAGCGGAAAGGCTTGGTTTCTTAAAATGTAGAAAGAAACATTTCCAGGGGGAGAGGGACAGAGCTCTGGTCAGGGAAGAGGGTGCTGGGAACTATGACGCCTGGCAGGACACCACAAATGTTCGGACACCAGCAACTGTCTCAATAAGTTCCACATTTTAGAAGCTTTCTCTGTGGTGAGCACCTTTAGTTCATTAACCACCCACAACAATCCTATGAGGTGGAAGCTATTAATCCCATTTAAGAGATAGCAGAAATGAGGCTTTGAGAGAAGTATTGTCCCTTGCCTGAAGTCACCTGGGTTTGAAACCAGCTCCTCCAGGTACCAGTTGGATGAGAAAGAGTTTTACCCTTAGTAACAACCACAATAATGACAAAAACAACAGATGATATGATTATATAATGTTGTTAATCACAACAATTTGCCCTAGATTATTTTTAAGGTCTAAAGGCCTATAGGAAAAGTAATGGACTGATTGCCTTTATTATTATTGCTGTAATGGTTTGGGGACTATTCAAGACCACACACTGACTCACTTGTTGGTGCTTTAACAGTTTCCAAGCCATTGCAAAGAACATCTGCCTAAGAGTTGGGGATTTAGCCTAGCTCTGTGCCTGTTTGCTGTGTGACCTAGGGCAGCTCGCATCCCCTCTCTGGGCTATAGTTCCTTCATGCAGGTTAGGGAAGGATGGACTAGATGTTCCCCACAGCGCCTTCAGGCTTTGAGGTTCTGGAACTCAGTGGCCTACTTGGAGTCTTACAGCATCTGAAGGAGGCAGGCGGGCCAGCAATCTTCCATCTCACAAGTTAGAAATTGCCGACGGGCAGCCAGCCAGCCAGCCAGAGCTGTTCATGACCTGATGGCGGTTCCCCAGTGTTGAATCTCATGTGCTTTCTCCTGACCTGGATGCTGCTCTTGATTTTCTTATGTAAACAGGCAAAGAACAACATGTGAAGCCTTTTTTTTTATTACTCAGAGAAAGGAGCAGGATCGATCTGTTTAAGAGGAAGAACTTGAGAATCAGACAGACTCAGGTTTGAATCATGGCCCTCCCGCTTCCTTGCCATGTGACTTTGGCCGAGTCTCTTTTAGTCTAAGTTATCCGTCTCCTCCAGTAAGAATGGCGCCGACTTCATGCGGTTTATGAGAAAGTAAAAGAGAGACTGTATGTAAAGCACTGACTAAGGTGCCCGGCACACAGAATCAGCCAGCCCGTGCTAGCTGCCCTTAGTACCCCTAGAAGCCTAGGGGTTCGCCGGGTCTCACTGCTGGGTGCCAGCTAATTGGGAGCACTGCCCACTGTGTGGCTCCTCAAAGCCCTTAGGCAGCATGGTGTCTCTTTATAGAATGCAAAGACGTCAAGAGACCTCTCCAGGAGCCCCCGATCCCTGGCTGGGCAGGCTACCTGCCGAGGGCCAGGGTCACTGAGTTAGGCTGTGCCACACGATACACCGTCATGGCCAGAAACTGCTACAGAGACTTCCTGGACATCACGGAGCGGGCCAAGAGAGCGCACCTGAAGCCGTATGAGGAGTAAGTCTGGCACGGAGTCACCCACAGGTGGCAAGGACAAGGGGAAAGGCAGATCTTGGGCCAGAGGGTTCCCAGGTGCCCCCTCCCAGCACTGGGGTTGTTTAGTGTCTGATTTGTTTGACGGGAGGGGCCTTGCTTATAATCGCAGGGCCTGCCCAGGAGGTGGCCACCCTCCCTCATTACTTGTGCTCAGCTTTCTCCAGATGCCCTGCTTGTGGTCTTTGCTGGTTTGCAGGGCGAGGCTGGGAGTAAAACCTAACGGAGCCACCTGTCCTGGCAGCAACATAGGGCCAAAGGGTGTTGATGGAGGGAGATGGCTGGGCACTGTATAGGGTGACTCTCTGACCTCAGTTTTCCCTTCTGTAAAATGGAGATGATAATCTTTACCTTTAGGATAAATTGTAAGGATTAGAAATAAACATACCACGCTCACCAGGAACCTGCATGGGTTATATTTCTTCTTCATTTCATTATTAACCAAAGGAGTAACTCTAGGATTTTTGTTTTTACTTTAGAATATATGGAGTTAGGTCTACACAACCTCCTCCTGCCCCTTCTCCAAAAGTTTTGCAGCACAAAGGGCTGCTGCCAGAATATCCGGATTTCTCTATTCCAGGTACTGGACGACTCTTTCTTTCCTTCCTACTATTTTTAGAAAGAGGATGGTGTTTGCAGTTGCTTCTCCACATATCTGGGCCATCTGCCTGCAATTCCTGGGCATGGTTTCTTTTCCAGGTGGTAGCTGTCCTGCCCTTGGGAGACCCCTGATGGAGGACCCCAGGCCTCCACTGACGTGTGGCTACGCTCAGAGGCCAAATGTGTCATGCAACGGGAAGAGTTATCTAGAACCACTGAACTCAGCAAAGTATGCGGAAGGCTAGAAGTGGGGAGCACGCCAAGGAGAAGGGAACTATAAGGGCGCTCAAAAGCTCACGGTTCTGACATGAGGATCATTCCCCCCCACCCCCCCTGCCACACCTTGACGAGCACTAGGGAAATTTCATAGAATAAGAATCCTTTCAACTGCTGCCTGCACCCTTACTGGTTGGCAGTAGCATGTCATTAATGATAAAGACCTTTTATTGTCATGTGAGAATAAAGAGGATACTTCACATCATGCTGAAGGTTTCTGTTGAGGGGATTTTCAAGTTACGTTGACCTTGAGAAGAGCCAGGTGACAGTTCCCAACACTGTCACCGCAGATGCCATGAGCACCCAGCCCCGGTGGTTCGGGGCCCCAGCTCCCAGGAGAGCCCAGCTGGCAGACCCCAGAGGGTTGACTTTCACAGGGCTGCTGTAATAGCACCTCCACCTGGGCGGCATAAGACAACAAAAATTTATTGTTTCATAGCTCTGGAGGCGGGCAGTCCACACTCAAGATGCAAGCAGGACCACGCTCCCTCTGAAACCGGAACGGAGAGTCCCTCCTTGCCTCTGTCCGGCTGGTGGTCTGCTGGCACTCCTTGGTGTTCCTTGGAACATACTTCAGTCTTGGTCTTTATCATCAAATGGCACTTCTTGGTGTCTTTGTGTCTCCATGGGGCCATCCAAGATGCCGGTCTCATTGGATGAGGGCCCAGCCTTCTCTGGGATGAGCTCACCTCAACTTTGCTAATTACCCCTGAAGTGATCCTATCCCCAAAGAGGTCACACTCTGGGAATTGGGATGTTGACACATCTTCTGATGGGGACACAATTCAACCCATAACACTGGCTAACCTCCTCTTGCCGCTGACAGGCCCTCTTTCTGATCTCACTCTGAGTCATTGGCACTCAGAAGAAATCAAAAGCAGCCCAGGGGGTCATGAGGCCATTGGCATCAAACAGCTCCAAGATGTGCAGAGCCAAAAGATGTAGCAAGCGTTTGTGGGTATTTTCCCCAAGGTGGGAATTGTTACCTGGGCTCCCTGCATCCCCAGGGCTCTGTGGGTGGAAATCAGGAGTCAGATCTTTGACTCTTATGAGAAAAAGAACTTTGATGGAAAAAATTTTACATCTTTGTTTTTAGTAAAAGTCAAATTTAGTATTTCCTTCATGTATGAGTATAGGCCACAGACCCCAGCCAGACCTGTCACCTTCGCCTGATAGAAATTACAGATCACTTCACATCATACGACATGTGTTACAAACAGCTCAAAATAATGTTAATGTTGATTGCTACTTTATAATTATCATAGTTACTAGAGCTACTATATCTACTCTCTTTAACATATTGTTATTCAGTATATGTATAAATAAATACATGGCTATTTTACAAATTTGTTTTTTCTTATATTTTGATACTATTTCAACATAATTAATTTCCTTTGTAATCTCATGTGTTTTACTTTATGCATTTAAAATGTGATTCTGAGAAGAGCTCATAGGTTTCACCGGCCAGCCAGAGGGTCCCTGGCACAGAAATGGACAAGAACAAAACACAGCTGCAACCCAAACCCACTGGACCTGAGATTCTAGTACATTCCATTATTAAAAAATAATGTGATAGGTGGGAAAATATTTATGATACTGTGCATGAAAAATACAGGCCATAAAACTACAATGACAGCAAACTCCTGTGTACACGTACACACACTATAATCTGTTTTTTGTTTAAAAGAGAGGTCGGGGTGGAGGGAGCTAACCCATAATGCTAACAGTGGTTACTGGGGTAATGGTGCCCTTAATTATTATTTTCTTATGTTTTTCCAGTTTTCCACAGCCAACAGGTATTGCTTTCATAATCAGGAAAAAGTGTTTTCTAAAAAATCTTTATTTTAGAGATTTTAATCTTTTAGAGATTGTACGTTTAAAGAAAAAAATCCACATCTCAACCAAAGGTAGTTGGCATTCTGTGCAAAAGGCTGGGGCAAAGCTCAGTGAATAGTCAGGATTTTTTCCAGTTTTTTTAAAACCCCTGGGAGAATGACCCCATGGTCCCAACTCGGAAACCAGGAGATGGGCGATAGATCCCTCACCTGCCTAAGGCAGTGTGGTCCAGCCTGCTGCACCTCTGTTGGCCCCTCAAAGAACGATGTGGAAGTGGTGTCTGCCTGGCCCCCTCTCTAAAGCCCAGAGAGATGCAGACAACTCCTCTGAACTCAAGGTTTTTGAGATTTTTGCCCATGAAATTAAGGGGTGCCAGGACTGAAACATTCCTCCCAAGGAGCCCTCATCTCATTCATGGGATCAGATTGTGTATCAATCAATACTTAAGTCACTGTCTGATTTGTTTGTTACTAACCTTTAAAAAATGGCTTGAGCTGTAAAACAAAAACCAAAAACAACAACCCAAGGACAGAAATTACAAAATTGAATAAAGGCAATCTAAAAAATTGTTAAATAAGATCTAATTCTTCTACAACTTCATGATTAAGATCACCCCGTTCAAGGTGCCAATCTGTTAACTCCTTTTGTTGAAGCAGTTCCGAATCGCAATTCCTTCCCTTAATCTTCTTCCTTTCTGTTTCCCCCTAGCCTATAATTTCTGGAGCATTGTCTGTCGAGGGGAGGTAGAGAGGTGATTTTACTACACGGCAAATTATCATTATTAGCACAAGCTGCATCTGTAATGAGCTCATGCTTGCCACTAAAAACAATTCCATTACCTGATAAGACAAAATTCCCTGGGTCTGGAAATGCTGAAGAAACAGAGGGTGAGGGTTTGTGTGTTTCTCATGACAATGGGGTCTTTTGTTGGGATAGTTTGACTTCCATGGCAATTAAAATGCTCCTTTGGGGTCATTTCTTTCTCCTTCTGTGTGAGATTGACAGTTCACCTAGAGGCTGGATGTTAGGAGGGGATACCCGGTTTCCTGTCTTTTCTCCCTGTTCCTAGGAGTGGTGACTGGCTGACTCGAAACAGGATCTCCATCACGGCTATAACTCTGCCCCAGCACTGCTGTGAAGCATGTGGCCTGGAGTCAGACGCCCTGAGGTCAGATCTGAACTAGGAGGTTTTCTACCTGTGTGACTCTGGATGTTTTCCTTAACCTCTCTGAGCCTCAAATTCCTGTTTTGTAAAATGAAAATAAGAAAAGCACCTACCCACTAGCATGGGTTTGGAGGTTAAGAGATTAGGCAGGTAAATGTGGCCCACATGTGCTCGGTAAATATTACTATTCTCAATTTCCCCTGAGGTAAAGGGACCAGGGAAAATTGCTGACATGGGCTGGGGCCGGGTGTGACATCTCTGAGCTCACACAGTGGGTTGTTAACAGGAAAGTGTTCAGAACCCAGGGCTCCTGGCCCCTAACAAAGGGCTCAGTCCACGGCTGCAGCTTTCCTGCAGGGGTTCTCCTGAGGCAGGCAGAGCACATCTGATTGGCGGAAAATAAAAACAGCAACGGGAGTTTATAAACATGTTTGTGTCAGGCTCTGGCCTAAGCCCTTTACCTGGAATAGCTTATTTAATTAGTGTCATTTAGTTAGCATATTGTTTAGCATAAATATTTTCATTTTACAGATGAGGAAACTGAGGCAGAACAGGTTGGGTAATTTGCACAGGATCACAGACACAGTAAAGGGCAAAGCCAGGATTTGAACCTAGGCAGCCTGAGGTCGGGGTCTGCCCGCTTGACCTTCATGCCACACTGAAATGTCCTATGGGCCTCCTCTGTGGATGTTGTCATGGTAACACAAACCTGACTTTGAATCAGAGTCATGGTTTCAACATCAAATCACTTCGAAAGAAAAATGGTCAGAGGATAAATGAGAAACACGAAGTATGATAGGAGTGGCAGAGCCCATGGAATGGGGCAAAGGATGTTGAGAGCTGGGCTTTGGGGATTCTTAGTTTGGGTTGTGCCATATAACTGAGGGTTCTTGAGTGAGAAATGTAATGACTCCAAGTTCACTCAGTTTTCTGTTAAAAAAGCAATAATAATAATACCTTCCTTGTAAGGTTATTTGAGAGGATTAAATGGAATAATGCACACCAAGTGTATGGCATGTATTTTGCTGGCTTAAAACTCAGAGGCCTCTGCTTTCTTTTGACCAAGCTTTTGGCACTAGAAAACACCAACACAAAGACAAAAGTTAAGAGGCTCAGCAAAGAGGCCTGGGCTCCCTGCCCTGCCCTGGGCCTTCCTCATCAGCCTCCTGTCCCACCGCACGTGGGCTCTTGGCTCCTTCTTACCCAAAAGGCATGTGGGTTCCCTAAGCACATTACCTTCCTGCCTTTGTCCTCACAAATATCCCAAGTGCCCCCATGCCCAGCCTGATGTGCACACAGCATACCTGTGAGTTATGGGTGAGATGCCCACGCAGATGGCCCCCTAAGGGAAGTTGATGTGCCCCCAGCAAAAGCCCACATTCATGTTTGGATTCAAACCGGTACTGTCTGGATTCTCCGAAGGCTGAGAGGGAGCATGCAGTGCACCTTTCGTGGCCGCCTGGGGTACCATCTGACAGGGGCACCAGGCTCTCCGAGACCCAGAGGAGCTGGACACCCAAGTTTTTCAGGCCTTGTTTTTGGCATGTGTTCTCTTGAAGGTCACACCATGCACAACCCTCCGGGACCTCTCCTTCAGCCTTCTACTGCCCCAGACCCTGTCTTCAGGTCTGGGTAATGACCCTGTCCCTGGGCAAGGGACTCCTTGCCCAATACCCTTGTACTTAAAACCACCTCCATTTGCTTAACCAAAACACAATTTTAGTGAGTGCTTTAAGTTATTTTTCAAGCTGTTTGTCAAAGGGCATTTCTGACTGACTTTATAATCTGTGTCCACACCTATCATATCTGCAGTGTTGTGATGCTTGGGGTTGTTTGGTTTCTCTTATTTGACCATGTTCCTCATTTTTATCTCCTTATGAACATTTTGAGGCCCTTTCAGCCAATGTGTCTATAAAACCTCTTTATGAGATTTAGTGTCACAAATGCGGCCATCTTATTTGAGTGCCATCTCAGCCTCCTGCCCTGAAGTTGCCAACACTTTTAAAAGGACATAAATTACCTAGGCCCTTCCTGCTAAACCAGGGTTGAAAGCTTTTTCTGTAAAATGCCAAAGAGTCAATTTTTTAGACTTTGTGGGTCAACTGGTCTCTGTCTCAAATATTCAATTCTGCCATTTTAGCGAGAAAGCAGCTATACACAACATGTAAATGAATGACTGTGGCTGTGTTCCCATAAAGCCTTATTTATAGACACTAACATTTTAATTTTCTATAATTCTCATATATCATGAGAGAGTATTCTTCTTTTGAATTTTAAGAAAACCATTCAAGAATGTGAAAAACATTCTTAGTTGGAAGGCTGCACAAAAACAGGGGGCCTACATTCACCAATCCCTGCCCTAAACCACAAGTTCATCCGAGGAGATGATGCTAACCAGGGTCTAGTCATAAGTGATTTATTATGTAAGTAATTTGGGTCAAGTGGGTGCCCTGTGAGGGTTCCCTTTGGAGGATCTGGGAAACAAAACTTCTGTGCTCCCAGAGCACTGAGAACATAGCTCAAACCCACCATCCAAAAGGTGAGTGTTTTGGAGCTCAGATCAACCAGGAGAAAGCCTGCAATTGCTTGAGAGAAAAGGTAGAAACAAAGGCCTGGAAGAGGCTTTTCATACAGTGCATTAAAGTTAAAATCTAATTTAGATGAAAATGGATGCATAGAAATTAAATGTGCGTGTGAGGCTTTCGTTGTTAAATTGTGTACTCTGTAACGATAGCTTTACCAAATTTATTCCCTTGGCTTGAAAATAAAGATGCTTTTTGAAATTTGATTTTGTTATTTCACAAATTGTTTTAGCTTTGTGAATAGTGCAAACTCCATTTCTGATCTGCCTCAAACAAAAATAGAGCATTAAAGTGTTTAAGATTCAATCAAAGGCTTGCTGTGAGGGGTGCAATATTAAAATAACAGAAAAATCAATTCAATTTTTATTTTGAACATGATTTGTCACAAATAGCATTCTAATAGATAACACTGATTATATGGTAGCAGATGTAATTTATATATACCGAGCTCTACGCCTTTGTCAGAGTCATCATTAAGGAATTTGACACGTATGCAGGAGAACAATAAATGTCATCTGAAATATATACCAGTTAGATACAAATGGGACGCTCAAATGAGTGATGCCGGCACACGCTATACTTATAAGTAATAATATGCAGTCTGAAGTAGCTTGCGTTTTCAAACAAGAACTCTTTTTATGTTGTCTTTTAAAATATCTCATATTTCTGAAGGTCAGGAATAAGTGGCACTATTAGCATTAAAAGCTAGTAAAAGAAAAAGTAATTTGTTGTGCATTTAACATAACGTTTTATGAAATAGCTTTGTAAAGTATTCATTATTTTTCCCCTATGGAGGTTGAGAAGACAAGATGAAGACCCCTGGTTCTTAACAGAGGGCTTTGTATCACACCTTTGTTACCACTAACATCTTGATTCAGTGAGACCTTTGTGGAATTATGTGGTTTGTGCCTGGGCAGGTAAATGCTAAGAAATGAAGCTGTCTACCCAGCTGTGGTCTCGGCTGGCTCCACAGCAGGGAGCTGTCCAGGTCCGGGGTTTGGGCCTCGTCGGTAGTGCCATTTGGTACAGGGATGACAGCATGACACCGGAGACAAGTACAAGGCTTGTCAGAGACCAAAGATGGAGGGTTCTGGTGTGACAGACACAGGTCCCCAAGACAAAGAGGAGGGAGGCTCTTTATGCGTCTCAGGAACAGTGGCAGGTAAATCAAGATTTGAATCCAAATGCAGATGTGGGACCATCTTGGGGTCATAGAAACCCACCCAGTCACCTTTCACCGGTGACGCCTTCTGTCAGCCGCAGGTTCTAAACTCCAAAATACTATAAACCTCTCTCTCTCTCTTCTTTTTCTCTTAAATTTGGATAAAAATTAAAACTACAAAAAAATAACATTGACAAACACCACAAAGATGAACCTACTGTCATATTTGCTTCAAATCCAATTGTAACCCCAAATACATGGCATTACTGATAAAGGATTCTACATATCCATGTTTTGATATTTTGTGCCCCAGATGCAGTGGGTAGTAGTATTTTGTGACTAAAAATGTACATAAATGGTCTGTTGTATCCTGACACTTGCTTTTGTCCTCAACAGGAGTTTTGGGGGCTCTACCCATGTGGATACATATGGACTCTAGTACATTCTTTTCCATCTTCCAAGTTATATTTTGGACAATCTGACGGGTGCAATGTCATGTTGCTGCTTTCATCCACTCTCCCAGTGAAGGTGAATCTCAAGCATTTATTATTCAGGTTCCCTCTGTTCCCTGCCTGCTCAGCCCCCTTTGTCCATCGTTCTATGGGGCTGTCCTTTTCTTTAAGGATTCTGAATACTAATCCTTAGTTGCATTCACTTCAAATACCTTTCGGTAAGGCTGCGGTTGTCTGTAATCTTGGTCATTTTCTCTCTGTTACTCTTAAAGAATAAACCATTCTGCCTGCCCTTCCTGCTTCACTTATTGGATATTTATCTGTGCCACGCATTGTGCTAAGCATTTTGCATAGTTGATCTTTAATCATCGCAGCCACCCATGCAGGAGGAGCAGAAGTAGACAGAGACGAAGCTGGGATTCAAGGCCGGTTCTGCCTTCCTGCGGAGCCCCACATCACACTCAGAGAAGTGGTAAGTGTAAAAGATGAGAAAGACAGTGCCATCTCCTTTTTAGAAGGAAACAGACATACATAGTAGTTCTCAGCTCTGTCTGTCATCTCCTGGGGAGCTTTAAAAAGTACCTGTGTTGGGCCCCACCCCAGAAATTGATTGGTTTGGGGTATGGCTTGGACATGAGGTTTCTTTTAAAGCCCCCTTTATATGCAGCCAGGGCTGAGAACCTGCTGTATAATTTGTAGTAGGACTAAGATCTAGGAACTCTAGTAGGTCTCAGACATGGACCTATTTCACAGCACCAGGTCCGGATTTTATATGCTGTAATAGGGCTTCAAGAAAAAGAAGTCAGAAAATACAGAGAGAAAAGGAGAATGAAAGGAAAATACCAAGGTGTGCAAAAATGCCAACTCATAATACTCAGTTATGAGATATGAGCACCCCTATCCTGGGAAGGGAGGGCCCCTTCTGCCCTCCTCTTCGGCCCCAGGGATGAATCACCTGCAGTGTGATCCCCAGCACTAGCCCCCGTGATCACGGCACCATTCATGGAATCCTAAATGAAGCCATTTCTGGATGCTAAGCATTGAGCAGTGAACACCCCATTCTCCGTCCAAGTGGCACACCCTACACCATCATGCCCCAGACCCTGAAAGCGGCACCCTGTCCCTGTCACCAGCCTGTTTACTCACAGGGGCCGCAGGAACAGGAGTGCAGGTTGGCAGGGCTCTGGGAGGCCGTGCATGGGCAGAAGGTCAGGCTGGAAGGGCCTCGCACTGCACAGCCCCATCTGCTCTGCCTGGGGTGGCACTGAGCCCCCAAGATCTGGGCACAGACTCTGCCTGCTCATTGGCCTTGAATGGAGACCATGCAGGCCAATATGTGGCTCAGGAAGGAAATCGGGAAACCTGGGCCTGGCCGCCCCACCTGGCCTTGACTCATTGTGAGTTCAGGTGGCGAGAGCCCTCTGGGCATCCCCCAGGATTATGGTGTCTACAGAAACGTCTATGCAGGCACGGGGCCCAGCCTGGCCAGGCATAGGCTCTGGGAAAGGCTGCCCTGAGCCCACTGACTGAC
Source organism: Manis pentadactyla (assembly GCF_030020395.1). Taxonomy (NCBI): domain Eukaryota; kingdom Metazoa; phylum Chordata; class Mammalia; order Pholidota; family Manidae; genus Manis; species Manis pentadactyla. The sequence goes on along the minus strand of NC_080026.1, from coordinate 127,134,412 downwards.
CTCCCATTTCCTACCAGGGAAAGGGATAAACAGGAAAATATTTGCAGTTAACAAAATATTCCAATTTTCTTAATTTTAAAGAGCTCTTTAGATTAAAAATTATATCAAGAAGATGCCTAGAATTACCAAACAATTTGGACAATCACAGAGAAAGAAATACAAAGACCATTAAACACTGAAAAGATGTTTACCTCAGTCATAATGAAACAAATGCAAATTACAGTTAAAGGAAAAGCACTTTTACCTACCAAACTGGCAAAAGGTTAGACAGTTCACCGTGCTGGTGAAGGTGTGAAGCGCTCTCCTGTTAGAATGAATCAGAATTCATTGACGTGAAGTGAATGTCAGTTCCTGAAATTAACTATATTTGGCTTTTTTTGGCCTACAAGAGTGGCAGTTTTGTATGATTCAACCTGCTGTGTTGTCAGTTGGAATAAAAATGGGTATGTTTGTGACTAGGGGCAATTTGGCAACCCTGATCAAAATAAACATTCATGTATACATATTTAATTGTATAATGTAAAAATGTCATAATAGGATACTAGGCGCCTGAATATTCATAATAGGAATGTCTGGGGAAACATGTCCAATAGCAGAGACAGCCACACCACATTGATCCCTCAGTGGAATTTATGAAGTTGAATGAAGAACGAAGAAGCTCCTTATGGACCATTAGAGAATCACACCCACTTATTGATAATACAAAAAGCAAGGTGAGAATGGTGTGTGTTACATGCTACCGCTTGTTTGAAAAAAAGGGGTGAGGTGGGGTGGGGGTATGTGAGCTGGGCATGCTGAATATTCCTGGAAAGGACTCTAGTTGTCTCTGGCAGAAGAAACCAAGATACTGAGGGAGTGAGGCTGCAAGGAGATTTACCCTGTGTGAGGATACATTTCTGCATCACTTAAATTTCATCCCATGTACATGCATTAACTTTTTTATTAAGCCCCTCTTCCTCCATGGCACAGGCAGATTTTAACCCAATTGATAATTACTCCGTCTGACTCATGCCATAGTCTGCTCTGACACGGTGTCTGCTTCCTATGCGGCGATGTGGAAAGCGGGTGGGCAACTCATGGAAGTAATGACAACTTTATCAAATGAGACAGAACTTCATTGTCTAAGGAAATGAAATACATCAGAACAGCTCACACAAAGTGCCCTGAAGGAGAGAGATGGTGGGAGAGGTGGACCAGTGGGGATTTCAGGCATTGCTTCTGGCCAAACTTGGCTGTAGTCCCAAAAATCATTTCTGAAATGTGACCCCAAAACATGGAGAATGTCAAACTAACACTTCATGTCAAACTGAGGGTATTAAAAAGTTTATTAGCAGAAAGATTCAAGAGGGTGCTGCATTTTTAACAAGGGTAAAGAGATTGTAAAACATCTTCTTGGACAGTATCACTGCTACAAAAATTATACCTGTGGAGGAAAACATTTTCTGTATGAGGCTCGTTTGCTTGTGGAAATGTGACCTCAGATGAATGAAGAGCATTTGCCAACCCCCTGGAATTCAGGTCTCTTTGACTGAAAGGTTCAACGACACCAGGCAGGGCCAGGTGATTCTTACTAAGCAAAAGCATGCAAAGCACATCCTCCCCTCCCATGGCTTCTTAATGAGCTGAGAGTGAATCACCCTGTCAGACCAAGGATTTTCCAAACCAAGGGGGGCTCTGAGGGGCTGCAGCTTTGGGCCTGGCCATGAATTCTAAGCACCCTGGGTGCCCCGCCTGCCCAGAGGGGACCTTCCCTATAGAGTTAAGATCATGGAGGGTTCTTTATACACTGCTTCTGGCAGCCACTTTGGAAAATAGTCCAGCATTTCCTCTGAAGATCAAACAGAGACTTATCACATGACCTAGCAATTCCCCTTCTAGGCATATACCCAAGAGAAATGAAAAATATGTCCACACAGAGACTTGAATACAAGTGTTCATGGAAGCATTTTTCATCATAGCCCAAGGTGGAAACAACCCGAATGTCCATCAACTGGTAAATGGACAAATAAAATGTGGTCCATCTATATAATAGAATATTATTTAGCAGTAAAAAGGAAAGAAGTGTTAACACGTGCTACAACATGGATGGAACTTGAGAACATTATGCCAGGTGGAAGAAGCCAGGCACAAAGGACATGACGTTGTATGATTCCATTTGTGTGAAATGTCCAGAGTAGGAAAATCTACAGAGACAGAAAGAAGATTAGTGGTCACTTAGGGCGGAGGACAGGGATAGTGGGATTGTGGGTGATGGCTACTGGGCGTGGGGTTTCTTTCTGGGATGATGAAATGTTCTGAAATTGATTGTGATGACGGTTGCACAGCTCTTTGATACACTAAGTCACTGAAGCGTACACTTTAAGTGGGTGAATTGTATGGCATGGGAATATATCAATAAGGATGTTTAAGAGGAAGAAGATCACCGAGGGTCATCACTCCTGACAGGGTGGAGCCTGGTCAGGTTGGAGCAACCACCTCGCTGCGAGACGCCGGGCACTGCGACTTCCTCCTTCCCTTGGGGTGTCTTTGGCTAAAGGAGGGTAGTCCACCGAGCCAGCCTTCCCTCAGGGCTTGGCTTCAGGATGCAGCTTCCTTGAAGAGGGAGCCCTAATGTGGGGTGGGGACTGTAGTGTGTGAGCTGCACTGTGCTTGAAAACAGTAGCTCCCCTCCACCCCCACCACGTGATGTGGAATACAGACTTTTCCACAGTGTATTCCACTGACTCTTACTGACTCTTTCGTGCCACATCCAGCTGTGTGACCTGGATGGGCACAGTGGAAAGAGGACTGGATTGGACATCAGAAGACTGGGTCCAACTCCATGTTGTGCTCCACACTTGTGCTCTTGATTATACAAAGTAATAGCCCAGCCACTGTGACATCTAATCCCTCTTCCAACAATGTGCCAAGGAATTGAGAATATTATTGTTTACAGCCAGCCCAGTTAGGTAATACAGCTGTGCAAGTTCTTGGTGTATTTTTGAAAACATTTTGAAGTTCAATAATCTTCCCTCGAGCTTGCTTATGTGGCCTTAGACAAGTCACCTGACTTTCCCTATCTCGCTGTCCTCATCCTAAAATGAGAGCAGTTGAGAGTCTAACTTTCTGTCAGTCTAACATCCCGTTATTTTCTGATGATCTTCTTTTAAGGTGGCTTTCTTTCTTCCAATGCTTTGAACACATATGCCCTCTCCAACTCCAGCCAAGTAAGATTTTGTTCCCTCAGAATGAGAAGAGCTTGCCATTAGGAGCTAGATCTCAGCATAGTCTATACCCTTCTCATGCCAGTCTCCAAATAAACCAGTTTATATGAATAACTGTGCCCCACCTGAAATTAACTCAGCACTTTCCTGAAAGTACTGCTAGGTGTCTTCTTTAGCGTTGGAGATAAAAGCCTCATATTTGCCTGCTTCTTGAATCTATGCCTTACAATTAATGCTTTGCTCCTGTCAAGTTGAATTTGGCTTAAGGAAAATGCTGTTTGATCTTTCAAAGTAAATCAGATGGATAGATGGAGAGCTGAGATGAATAGTTGGGTGGATGAATGGATGGATGCACAGATGGCCAGAAGGGTGAGGAGACAGATCTCCAGATGGATGGATGGGTGGGTAAGTGGATAGGTAAGTGGTTAAGTGGATGGGCAGAAAGAAATGGATGAGTGGATGGGTCAGTGGATACATGAATGAGCAGGTGGGTGACTGGATGCATGTATAAATGCATAGGTGGATTGATAGGTAAACACAGATAATAAAATTCAAATGGAATAAAAGGTACATACTCAATCCCATCTTCACCACTTTGTACTGTGATTTGGGAAGCCCCCAGTTTGGGTCGGAGAAGATTTATCACATGGTTGTTCCAAAGGAACTTAACCTTCTGGATTTTTCCAACATTGAGGTCCACATCAATATCAAGCACATGATTTGCATGTGGTTGGAGGGATCCTCTGAAAACAGACACAAAATGCTCTATCAGCTGGATATATGAATATATAAGATGATAACAATCTATTGTCTTTTTAAACAATGGCTACTGTTGTTGGTTTTCTACAAATACCTTGAATGACTTCATATACATCAGGGGCTGCTGAAATATTAACGTATTTGTGATGAACACACCTTTAAAAAGTATTGGACTCTAGATTTCCATTGTCTTGGTTTGTCCCCAGAGGGAAGTAAAATATTTGGGGTGGCATATTAACCCTATAAGTTCACTGCAGGGCTAATTAATGCAATGTCTTATATTTAAAGATGAATGTAGTTCAACAGAGGCCATTTGTTAACATCTCATATGTAGCATAGGAATTTGTCAAAGAATTTAATTTCCAATGAAAATTATTATGTAGAAGTTAGTGCAAAAAACAACATATAATTTTACAGCACAGTTATGCATTCATCCCATACATATTTACCAAGCACCTCATGTGCCCAGCAACAGCTAAATGAAGATGCAGACAAGAAGCTGGCCTCCACCTTCATGTGTATTATATGTGGGGGGTGGAGTGTGTGTGTTGGAGGGGAAGGACTTGCTGTATAAATGCTCCTTGCCAAAGGAGAATTTGATAATTCATAAAACTAAGTCAGAAAGCAATGACGGACATTCCAAAAGGAGTTAGCACACATCTCACTTTAAATAGTGAGTTTCTCCTCTCTGGGTTCACTCTTCTCTTATGTAAAATGGGGACATTGAACAAGATGCTAAGACTTCCTTCCAGCTCTGACATTCTAGGATTCAATGGTTCTGTATAAGAGATGGCTAGATTTATAAAGCAGTTTATACCCAATCTTTTAGGAAAAGCTATTATGGAAAGTATGACCATTTCCCTTTGCTATCAAACTCACTTGAAAATTTCATATTGTTTTGAGTTTCCATTACTTCCATACAAAGCAATCCTGATGTACCCACTCACTTTCTTTTTTCCAGCCAGTGTAACCGATACCCTGTATCTCCAACCTGTCCAAAGACATACAATCAGTTAAATTAGCTCATCTTGTTGGAAAAAATAAAATGACCCCATTGAAGCATTCTTGCTCCGAGCTCTAAATCTCCTATGGGTGTGAAGTAAGGGGAACGTGACTAATGGTTTCCTTCAATGAAGTTGGGGTCCCAGGAATTTGGGTTCTAGGTTGGGGTAAGGGACACAGCAGGAAGTAAATATTATCGTTCAGCACAATCCCTAGTTGATACAAGTCATGTGCCCTGATAGATGAAGGCGGTGGTTACTGAACCTTTGTGCCTGTGGTACACATTGCTACACCAGAAAGGCCACAGAGAGTGGGAAATATCTGTGGCTCCAACCTCCAACATTTGCATAAGTTACCTAATGCTCTCTTCTCGGTTTTTGGTATTTTTGCATGCAATGGACTATTCTCAATAGATGAAACAACCCAGATGAAATTTAAATCCCCTTTTATCAGACACCATCTACCTGCCCTTCACCCCAGGTTCTTCCTTGATAACCAGTTTGGCCTCTATATGCTTAATCAGGTCCAATGGTTCTCGCTCAGTGGGGATTTTGCACCCCTGGGGATATTTAGCAATGTCTGGACACATTTTTGATTGTCACAACACAGGGGTGAGCAGTATGCTACTGGCATCTAGTAGGTAGAGCCCGAGGGTCTGCTAAAGTTCCTGCAATGCACAGGGCAGCCCCCACAACAAGAAATTATATGGTTGAGAAACCCTCATCTAGAGCTTTCTCTGAGTATTTACACATACATATATATGCATTTAAGAGAATATCTAGGTTTTTCTCCTCCCATAAGTTATTCCCTATTTTTTCCACACATCCCCACCCTAGATGGATTTACCCCCTTCTCTGTTCTGTCCTGTGTTCTAGAAGGTCCCCCTACCCCATATTTGCTGCTGGCTTTCCGTCGGTTTCAGCCAGTAAGAGGCTTGGGCAGGAGGTCAGAAGGTAGGAGGAGAGAAGTGGCGGTAGGTTCTCTCCTACTCCCTCTTTGCTTAAGTGCCAGGTGTCTGGTCGTAACTCTCGCCACCTTGGATAGTGGGCCATTCGGGGAGCCCTGCAACCCCCTGACTCTGGGGGCCTCAGCATCCCTTGCTTGTTCCTTTCAGCCTGCCCGCACCTCTCAGAGGAGGCCCTTCGATGAAGCCTCTTCATCTGAACCACTTGAATGTGTTCTCTTTCCTGTTGGGATCCTGGCTGAGGCATGACGTATTGTGTGTTCTTTTGCCATTTGCCTTTTCACTGAATATGCCATGGAGGTTTTCTATCCTCAGTACACAGAGCCACCTCCTTCTTTTTAATGGTTACATACAGTACTTGGTTGTCCACCAATAGGTGGACACTAGGGATTTTTCTGCACCACAAGCTTTTGGCGTTAAAAATAGTGCTGCAGCGAACACCCTTAAGTAGGCATCCTTATGCACACATGTCAGCTACCTTCTGAGTGGAATGGCTGGGTTAAAGGAATATGTATCTAAGGCTTGTGGTTATTGCCAAACTGCTATCTTTCAGGATAGGATTTAAAACTGCCTTGAAAAATAACTGCTCTGTTATTCAGCCACAATGTATTATTGCTGACAACAAATGAATCTTGATGATTTTACTCTCTTGTACTTTTTCAATGAGAAGCCAGGCAAAACAACAACACAGATGTGGTGTGTGTGTGTGTGTGTGCACATGCAACTATGTGTAGGGTGACTAGTATGATATATAATCACAGGAGTGACTTCTTGACTTACAATGACCTTGCCCTACTTTGCCCTCTTCTTAATGGATCCAACCTTTCTGCCACAGGGGTGGGTGGACATGTGACCCAGCCTGGGCCAGTCATTGTACTTAACTCCACTGGTCAGGATTATTGGTTGAAAGGGTGAACATGAGACCCAAGACAAATGGCATTCTTTGGTCCTTCTACTGGAGCTTAGGCTGGTTGGAGTTGAGTTTCTGTCTATTGCTACCAAGGACTAATTAGGCTGGCCCACCTTTGAAAATTATTTGCAAGAACTTTTAAGTGAGTAAGATGGAAACTTACGAGTAAAGTTACCACTATCTCCTGTGTCCAGGAAAAAGGTTTGTCCCACCGCACTGGTATTGCCCTGAAATTGGTCAGCATAGTGCCCCATTTTGGGGCATCCTTCAGCTGGACAAGGGAAACAGCTACTCTAGTGAAAAAATGTAATTTGTTTGTTAGCAGTAGGCCTCAGATTCACTCATGCACTCAATCAAGCAATTCATCTTCCCACCCATCCTCCTAGCTATCTATCCATGAACCCATCCATTCTCAGTTCATCCTCCCATCTGCCTACCTATCCAGCTAGCCATCCCCCCTTCTCCTACCAATCCACTGATCTATGCATGCTTCCATCTACTATCCATCCTCAAAATTGGGCCCAGAACTGCAGTGTATCCCAAGAAGTACCTGGAAAAGTTGGAGTATAGCTGGGAAGACAAGTCATATCCAGGAAACAGTAATATTAAAATATGGAAGGGAGATGCAAAACATCTCTTGGAAGGAGTAAATGGGACAGATCACAAGTTATGTCAAAAGATCAGAGGAAGAGAACATCTGTGACCATCTTTGCTTTCATGTGAATTACATAATCCATCCCTATTTGAAGCTCCCCAAAGGTAGCTCATTAATCGGGTCCCTTCAGAATTAGACCAGCACCTTATGCCACAGCCCCACTGGCCCTCTATTCTTTGCCCTCACCACATCCATCTTGCATGGTATGCAGAGCTTTGGAAAGCACAAGACGAATGCTGGAGGCTGGGCGTGGTATCATCCACACCCTGACAATAGCTGGCACGACCACAGCCTCACAGTGAATGCTTGCAGACCTTGCGGATGGAATATCATGTCCTGACCTGAGTTCAACCCCAAAATGTCAAGGTCAAAATCCGTTCTGAAGGGAAAACGTGTGAGTATAAACATGTTTTTATTCTTACTTTTGAGAAAAAACTATCTTGAAACTTCAAAGTTTTGTAACCCCTGATGCAATAATTACTACAAGCAAAACATTCAGCCCATTCAAGTTCGTTGTTGGGGAACAATATCACCTCATAGATTACTTAGGGGAAATGGTAGTTTTACAATGAAGACATCGGGCAGATTTTTAACTTTAAAACCAAGTCGTCAAACTATATGTCATCAAATAATGATGCCTCTGGTTGTGACACACTGAGAAGAACTTAGTAGCACCCAGTGAATCACAAAGAAATAATCGAACAAGGTCAGACTGTGGTATATTCTACCTAACACCTTGTCTGGAATCCTTACAACTGACAATGGCTGCAGGACCAAGAGGAAACAGGGAACTATTCCAGATTAAAGGGAGCTTAAGAGACAAGACAATAAATGCAATTTAAGAAAAAGATGGTAGAGAAGGAGTGGGGGAGAAAGGGAGGAAGAAAGAAAGGAGAAAGATGCAACTTTAGAGGACATTATGTATATATATATGGAGAAGTGTGAATACAGACTTTATATCAGAAAATCTTAGTGTATCAATGTTCAAGCTCCTGAATGTTGTCCTACAGGAGAATGGTCTTGCTCTGGGAGATGAATGCTGAAGTACTTATGAGCAAAGTGTTGTAATGTCTTGGATTTGCTTTCACATCATGTAGAAAAAATTATACATATGCACACGTATGAAGTGTGAACAACTAGTGCTTGTAGGTGACAGGCATATGAGTATTTACTGTATTCTTCTTCCGACTTCTGTGTAGGTTGGGAATTTTCCATAGTGAAAAGTTGGGGATCTAGGGAGGGCCCTGCACAGTCAGGTCTGTGCTGTCCCCCTCCAATGTACCCTGTTGAAGAAGAAGGCTCTGTGAGGCTCGGAATTCCCGGTGCCTCCTGTTAGTCATGGGGCCACAGCTCTGTTCTGTCCCAAGCCACAGGGTCAGCCACCACCACCACCAGGGCCACCACCAGCATCTTCCCAGGGCCCCGGTGTGACCTACCTCCTGAAACTCTTGGTAGGAGGCACACGGGTAGCCCAGGAAGCCGTCGGGGTTGAGGATACTGCTTGAGTAATACTTGTAGCTTCTCAGGTGATTGCAGGCCACAAAGTCCCGGGTTCCTGGGGAAACAAAGGCCACAGAGGCTCCCAGGAAGCTTTTCCGTTTGGAAGCATGAACCATTCTGACTAAGGGAGGAATCATCTCTGTATTTCACAGGTGGGTGTTGGCACCCCAGAGAGCCTTGGTCACAATTCAAATTTCCCATTATTGGTTTTGACATACTTTGGGGCAAGCAAGACATCTAGGGCAAACAGGTAATTTAGTGGTGCAATCAGCTGGAATGGCTTTCCATACCCGTCCGTACCACTGTGTCCATTCCCTGAGGAGGCCCTACGCAGGGCTAGACAAGTGTTGTGGAGTGACAAGTTCTAATAAGCACATTTGTCCAATCCTACAGGGACCAGGCATGTGACAGAAATGAATGAGGAGGCAGGGGGCCTTGAGGTAGGGAGTGACACACACACACACACGCATGCACATGCACACGCACACGTACACACTGGGAAGGAGAGAGGGTGGCAATATCTTTTAAAAGGGATTCTATGCCATCCAGACAGCTGTTGCACATTAGAAGCCTAGATTACTTGCTCTGATTTTTTATGAGAAGCCGGCATCTTGACTTCTACATGAAAATATTAACATGCTTAAATGATAGTAATACATTCTTACTTTTAAGACAAACACTGTGAAGGCTAATCGCATGCTCTTGTGGGTTGCCTTCTGCCTGTGGGCCGCAGCTGGAGCCCCTCAGGCCACACTGGACAGGCCTTTTGCATGAAGCAAGCTTTTCTGTGCCTGGGGTCTCAGGCTGTGAAATTCCTCCTCCTTACTATTCTAGGCACAAGGTAAAAGCAGTGGAGAACAAGGTCCCATAGCCTCTGGCCACTCTTTCACTGCATTTGATTTGCCATCTTTTTCTTTAAATTAAAAAGTTCTCTTGTTTAGAATATTGTTTTCTCACTTCTCCAGCTACTTTAAAACTTCCATGTGGCCATCTGCAGTGACCTGGGACGTACCTGGGGACCCCTTCTGGGGGCTAATGGGCTTTTGCCACCACCCCTGGAGAAAGGAACATTCCCCTTTGTGCCCAGGGATTAGCTCTCCATGGCTCCCAGCTCGGCTGCGCCCCGGAGCCCAGCCACTTTCTGCAGCTGATTCTGCGTGCCCCGCACCAAAGCTCATTATTGGACAACAGAACCTGTTTTGAATTTAATTGTTTCTTTCATCCAAAATTGCTGCCCAGGGATCCCATAACAGAGAAGCGAGGGGATTTCACTGTTCCTCCATGCCCAGCGTGGGGGTGACTAGGAGCTCCACACAATAGAAACACAGTCCTCTTTAATTAAATCTGGTCTCCTTTCTATTATGTGTGCCCTGCTCGCCGCTTCTGGGAGGGAGCAGCCCTGATTGTGACAGCCAGGTCTTCCCTGGAGTTACCTGGGGCCCATGGGGAGGAGGTCAGAAGCTTCCTGTACTGTTGGTAGACGTTGGCAGCAGCTTGATCAGCTCTGCTCTTTAACATCAGCACATAGAATATTAAAATGCCACTGAAGGCCGCGCAGCTCACTGAAGTGTGGATTGTACTGAGGCTAGGCCCTGATTAGGGTACTGGCAGATCTGGGATGTCCATGACATAGTCCCTGGCCTCTGGGAACTCCCAGCTCAGAAAAATTAATACTAAAATGAAATGATCTGACTGACAGCCTCCATTTTCAGGGAGGAGAGTGAAGACTGGTCTCAGGGTAGGGGTGACAGTAACAGCCAAAGGCCAGAGCAAGAGCAGCTAATGGAGATGGGGTTTAGGTCACCTAAATATCTGGGGTACTTTCCTCCCAGATAAACGGAAGCCCGCACAAGGCTCATCCCCCAGACCCTCAGGCCTCCCGCTCCAAGCACATGATCCCCAGATGCATAGAGCACAGCTTCCTTTGCCTTCTCAGCTCAATTCCCTTCCTGAGTCCTCGCACCTGATAACAGCAAATGGCAAGAAAGCCAAAGCCGTTCAAATCTTGGCTGTGCCCTACGGTGCTTCAAGGAGCCGGTGCTGAAGGAAGGATGGCGCCAAAGCCTGAGCTGCCTGTGTGCCAGTGTGTCCATCCAGCTCACGGCTCAGCATCCCGCTACAGGGCGGTGGCTGGTCCCTGCTGTGGGCTCAGGGCTTTGCAGCCAGAAATTGGGCTTAAATCTAGGGTCGCCTTAGACAAGTTTAATAACTTCGCTGACTTACTTTCCTCATCTATAAAACAGGGCTACTCAGAGTAACTGTCTCATGACACTGTTGTGAAAATGCCTGGCACAGAGTAGGCACTCTGAAAGAGGTGGCAGGGTCAGCATCACGAAGGCCAGACCACATGTGCTGCTTTCTCCCCAGGTGCAGCAGCGGCTGTTGCTTGTCTCATTTACATACCTTCCCAAAGTCCGTTTATATCAACGATGGTTGAAAGGATATTTTTCTGACATCCAGGCATTTGCTTTCCTCCATTTGGATAGAAATCCAGATGACCCACCTTTTGGCTCATTCCAAAACCTGAAACATTGGAAGCACAGGTGAGCAGGGAGGTATGTGGATGACCCAAAAGTTGGGTCATGGCCACAGAGTGTTCAACTCTTTCCAACAGGAGGGAGAACCTTCTTAGCAATTCCCCTCTGCACAGCCACCCTGCCTCTGGCTCTGTGGAAAGTTCTCAGAGATGAGCCCTTGGCAAGACAAAAAGAGAGGAGAGAGCAGAACTGAACTGCTGAGGGAAAGGTGGGCTCTGGGGGCACACATACATGTGTATTTGTATGTGTGTGTGTGTCTGTCTGTCCTTAAGGAGGCCCTGAACCATATGCCTTGACACCATTATGCCCCAGTAGACATATAGCAGGACTGGTGCAATTTTAATTACTTTATTCATTTAAAAATTTGGATTTAATATAAATTTTACATTGAAAACATAAAAATATATTTTTAATTATATAAATATAATCAAATTAGATTACAAACATAATTTATGTGGTCTCAATATAACATCATGACCACATAAATTATGTTGTTATATTGAGAACCATAGCCTAGCGGCCAGGAGGTTTGGCTTTTGGAGCACACAGACCTGTTAATCACATTCTTGTTCTACTTACAGACTCCATGATCTTGGGCCTTAGTTGAGCCTCAGTTTACTTAGCTATGAAATGGTAATAATAACAATATCCAGTTTTTAGGGTTGTTACAATAATTAATGAGCTAATGTGCACAATATGTCCAATGCAGCACCTGGTAAACACTCAATAAATGGTATATTATCATCATCATCGTTGTCACAAAACATACCCTTTATTGGCACATTTCATGAGTAGTTGGTTATATGAGGAAATATTGAAGAAAGAATATTGAACATTGAAAAATATCCTTTTGACCATCTATAAGGGGATATATTTTAATTGCCAACAAAACAAACTAACAAAGCTTTGAGAAAAGAAGTAAGAAAAATAATCAAAAATTAATTTTACATTTTGCAAGTATAGGTCAAACATGAATGATCAATACATCTGCCCCTCTGGATAGTGGCAGACTAGGGAAGGATGCAGGGTTTGAAGACTGAGTGATAGCCTTCCATGGGCTATCCAGGAGGTTTTTGTCCTCCTGGGGCTGCAAGATGATACCACTGGCACTGTAAAGGGTGTTTATTTGACGCTGATCGGTGTCCAAGCTATTCCTGAGGTTAACCATTTTGAATACCACCTCTGCAGTATGTGTGTTTTGTGCTGGGGGGAGGGAAGGAGGTTGGGGATGACCCCTGGAGACCTGCTCTCATCAGTTATAGCTGGTCACCAAGAGCGGAGGGTGCGGAGTGAGGAACTCACCTAGGAAAGGGATTATGGGAGCAGAGTCTGTGTGAATCACATCCACAAACATGGCATCAGATGGGTCCAGCCGAACCAACTCAGGTGTGCCCTGGAAGCACGGCTCCGCCGGATCCAGTCCTGAAAGGGGGGAGGTGGACGGTGAGGCCACACTCTAAGGCAAAACAGGATCCGAACTCTGGGCCCACAGAAGCCATGGGGATTCCTGGGCAAAGGCCCCAAGGCCCCAGAAGGTTTAGGGAATTGGGTCTGCAGCTTCTGGTCCTCTGGGAGAAGGAGGCTGGGACAGAAAGGCTGGAAGTGTGGTCATTGTCTGTCAAAGCACACCTAGAAGTCCCCAGGTGTGGCCTCCTGCAGCCCCTGGGTGGCACCTTTGTCACCTCATCTCCCTTGTGCCTTTTCCCTCTCACAGCTGTTGCTACCTGGCCACTGCTCTCCGAGACTGCAAGCTCCCTGGCCTCGCCCAGCAACTCCCAGTCCCCGAGCCCCACACTGTCTATTCCTCTGTGTCTCTGCTTATGCTGTCCCCAGCCTGCTGCTCGGTTCCCCAGTCCCCTCTGATCTAAATCCTTCCCCTTCAGGACCTGACTCAAGCACTCCTTCCTCAGGGAAAATTTAGCCTCTCCTTCCTCAGCTCATGCCAACCACATTGTATAAGATTATTTTGCATTTATTAATTCTGCTTTGAATTTTATGTACCTCCTTAGTTGTCTGTCTCCTGAGGCATGGGCTGTGCCCAGTTCAGCCTCAAAGACAGATGGAGGGTGGAAAGAGCATGACACACGGGACTCAGCGACCTATATGCTAGCCCGGGTTCTGCTCAAGGTCAAGTGCCTGTCCTCGCTGAGCTCCAGTTTCCCCATCCAGAAAGTGGGAATAACACCCGCCTCTCTTATAGGGTTATTCTGAGAACCCCGTGAGGAGACAGGAGAAAGGACTGCAAACTGAAAAATTCTATGTAAACATGAACTCTAATCCCTTATCCTTCACTCAGTGTCTAGCACGGTACCCTGAGCAAAGGAGACATTCATTAAATGTTAAATTGAACTATTTGCCGAAGTTCCATACTGATTTGTCTGTGCAAAATAGTTGTCTTTGTCTGTCTTGTGTGTATTCATTTTACAGTGATTCATTCACTCATTCATTATTTACTGAGCACCTCCTATGTAGCAGGTCTCAGCTAGCTACTCTCATTTTCTGCCTTTGTCTGGCACAGCATAAATATTTGTGTGACAAATTATTATTTTTTAATCAGTTATTTATTTTATTTGCTATGCTCTAGCACCACTAACCCTGAAGTCATGGATTTAATGTACTGGTTATATTTACCTTTAAAAAATATAAATGTATTTTTATTTACAGTCATGCATTTTCTACTACAAATGAAAATACATGGATGATTGATTTTTTTTTTGCTTCTAGTCTAGGCACCAGCTAAACTCAGTTCGCAAAGGACCAGTAGGGGCGCCCTTGGCCGTGGGAGGTGCACGTGTCGGTTTCCGGCGCCCGCACCGCGACTGCCGCGCTCCGAGTGCCCGCGCCCGGATACCTGTGATCCTGCCCACGCGGCCCCCCAGCCTCCTGCCCGCCTCGCCGGCCGCGTGCGCGCCCAGGCTGTGGCCGATGAGGTGCACGTCCTCGGGGCGGTAGCCCAGCACGGTCTGCAGAGGGATGGCGCGTCAGGGTCACAGGCTGGAGTGGGGGCGCAGCGGCTCGAGCAGCGGGGATGGGCCGCCCCCGCCCAGCCCCCCGCCCCAGGACGCCGCGGCGGAAAGCGCCACCTGACCCCGGGAACCGCCGCAGTTGGCGAGTCCCCTGGGCCGGCTCGTGCGCGGGGCAACAGTGCTGACCAGCGGCCACCGCGTCAACTGCAGGCCGCCTCGGCGCGGACTGTACGAGCGCGCTGCCTGCTCCCACGCACACCCCGCTGCCGCACAACCTCCCCGCGTCCCTGGCAGGGGTTGGGCCTGTCTGGGAAAGGGTGGGTGATGGGCAGGGTCCCAGGATTCTCCAGATTGGACCCTTCCAGAGGCTATAAAGGCCCTTCCCTCCTAGACGATCTGAAAATGAAGGCTTATCCTCTGAACTGATGACTGCTGGGCAGCCCAGCCTGCTCTCGAATTCCCTCAAAAGACTGCAAGGAAGGCTTATTTCAAAAGGGGAAACTGAGGCTCAAAGAGGTTAACTAGTTTGCTCCAGCTCCTACAACTAAAGATCATCAGGACAATCCTGGAGGGCCGAAGGTTGCAGGTTTCTTTGGGAAAGGCCATTATTGGGCTTCCAGGCTTCCAGGCCTTGCCCCCTCCTCTGTCATGGGTACCCAGGCTGCCTCTGGGTGCAAGGCAGCGCCTCCCTGCCCCCTCTGTGCCACGTCCCCCCAGGATGTAGCCCTGGCAGGGTTTTACCGACAGCCCTTGGATTAAGACAGCTATCTCTGCTCCCACGACCCGAATGTTTTGGACAGCTTGGGTGTATTCTGTCCGGGCTCCATGTTGCCAATCCACACAGATGCAGTTCACCTCCTCCACTTGAAACATTTTCTGGGGAAGAAAAACAAAAGGGAGAAACCGATTTGTTAACAGCCAGAAGTTGCACACTCCAGAGATAGAAATTTGTATGCATCAAGCACCTAGTTTGTGTCAGAGTTTTAATATTCCTCACTCTTGTCCCAATCCTCACCACATCACTATGAATTCAGTATGCTTAGTCCCATTTAACAGATGTAGAAACTGAGGCCTGGAATGGATTAAGTGACTTGTCTATGGTCTCACAGATGATTACTGACACAGTCAGACCAAAAAGCTCACTTAGTAGGTCAGGGGTTAGCAAACTATTATCCAAGGGCCAAGCCCACCTGCTTCTATAAATAAAGTTTTATTAGAATACCGCCAAGCCCATGTTTACGTATTGTCTATCTCTGTTTAAGAGCTGCAACAGAGTTGAGTTGAAATCATATAACTCAAATTAAGCACAAACGCTGAAATATTTATTAGCTGATCCTTTACAAGAAAAGTTTGCTGACCCCTGCACTAGATAGCTAAAGCCACAGGGGTGCTGCTTTTATGTTCCCAACAATGCTTTGGTGGGAGATAAAAGGTATTAAGGAACAAGTTTAATAAGATAACATTTAGACTGAGGTAGACAGTCTAAGACAACTCTTTGGACACATGCCTCTTTATATCCAGTGGTGTGACCACAGTCTGCTGCCCAAACACAGATACTGGTCCCCGGAGAGGAAAAACTAAACTTTCAGGAAAGACACACCATATTTTTTGTTCATTTCTGTGTTGACCTGGGTTTGAGGTAGGGAGGCCAGAGCATCGTGGTGGACTGCCCTCCCATCTCCAGGTCTACACGGCCTCCTCTGGGACCCAGGGGGCACGTATGAACACCCCAAACCCAGTGCAGACTAAACCCCTAAGAACTGTGCCCATGTTACCTCCTAAAGGCTAAACCTGTAGACACATGGGATTGTAGTGTCTTATGGACAGAGACCTGGCTTTGCATTCTACCTCTGGATGCAACTTTGGGCAAGTATAGAACTTGTTTATGCCTTAATTTCCTCATCTATAAAATGAGAACAATAACTCATAGCATCGCTGGGAGGGTTAAATGGAAAAAAGACTGTGAAATGATTAGCCCCTTGTCAGGCTTATAGAAAATGCTCGGGAAATGGATGTTATGAATATAATTTATTACATGGTAACGTTAGCACTGTTCCACCCAATACTGTTGCCAACAGCCATATGTGGCCACCAGCCAAATGAGCTAAAATTAAATAGAATTTAAAATTCAGTAATTTGGTCACATTAGCTACATTTCAAGTGCTCAATAAGCACAGGGGAGCTAGTGGCTCCTGATTTGGACAGTGGGAATCCAGAACATTTCCATCATCACAGAACATTCTATTGGATAGCAGTGCTTTAGAGGATAAAGTTTGTTTATATGTCACACTGGGGTTTTATTAGAGACAAATTCCAGGTAATTTGCTATAGTGTCCACTCCTGCAACTTTTTGATTAGACTTTGGGTCTCTCCAGCTTCAGGAGGAGATGGTTCACTAGGAGTTAGTGGGTTGGGGGAATTTCACCATGATGCCCCTGAGAACCCAGGTTTTCCTTGGTGGTTTTAGGAAGGACCCTTCTCTCCCTGGAGGATTCCTTTCCCAGTCTCAGGGGCACTGGGGCTGCAGTGTTTGAATCTGTGTTCTGGGCACTGGTCTCACCAGGGAGTGGCCAGGTGAGGAGTGTGGGCCCCTACCTTGCACATGTCGGACAGCCAGCTCTCCTCGCCCTTGTCTATGAAGCCGTGGATGATGAAGCGCGTCTTGCGGTCCATTTGGAAGTTGGAAGCGTCGACAGTGGCCAGGTCAGTGGGAGTGATCAGCTGGTTTCATTAAAGAAGATGAATTTGAATGTTGGCTTTTTTAGGCCACTAACCTGTTAGAGGCAATTTCAGTAAGACTGAGGCACAGGTTCAACTCTCATGCAATTGGAATTCAACTGCAGGCTAGACCAGGCATATTCCTGTCCTGTGATTCGAGGATAGAATTCAGAGGTCCGAGTTCATGCATGGACTGTCCACTTTCGTTAACCCGACTGACATCTAGCATTTCTGTTTATGCAATTAGGCAACAATCCTCTGTAGTCTTAACAATACTCTGTTACCAATAGAAGTCACAGGTATTTTCATGTCATGTTACAGTTGTTGTAGATATCTTAAAAATGATTCATACTCACTGCTATTTTAAATTATAGTAGTTATTAAACCAACTGCTAGGTCTTGTTATTTATGCGATAATTAAAGCTATACATATATTACTATATTACATATTTATATTTTTTAATGTTCTGTTAACTGTTTGCCAGTAGAATCAGTTTCCTTTGTATTTTATTTTATGCATTTAAAAAAGTCCTGGGAAGGAGCCCGTAGGCCTCCCCCGATGGCTGAGGAGGCCCCTGGCCCAGAGAAGATGAAGAGCTGCCGGGCTAGAAACACCAGGCCTGAGGGGAGATTCAACTTAATGGAGCTGTGAGGGGCAGCTCAAGTTTGTAAGTTTTAAGAACAGACTCCTAAATGCCCTGTTCAGGCCCCTTTCCACCTACCCCATGGGCAGGATTCCTGAAGAAGGATCACAAAGTAAAAGCAGTACGATGACCACATCCAAGCCGACTCTCAGGGCCCTGAGTGGGGAGTTTGTCTCCCAGCTCAGAATCCCACAGCGGGTGACCTAGGGGGCCTGTGGACAGACACCTGGCTCTCTAAACTCTGCCACGTGTCAGAGCTGTGAGCTGCCTGGATTCTGCGAGTTCTCCCCGTCACGGTGAGGCATCCCAAGTAAGCCGGTCCTGCTTCTACCGGGCAGTCCTTCTGGGAACTCAGTATTGCTCTGAGGGTCCCACCCTTTCTCTTTTGTGGTTAAAAGCCCCCTGTCCTGCACCTGTCTTCTTGGAAGGATTTACATTCCCTGCCTACCCCAGGGGAGCTTCTCTCCTTCCAATGCTGGGAACAGGAAGAAGACAGACCCTCCTGGGGATACACCAATCCTGGGGTTCTGCATAAAAACTGCTCATCCCTGCTTCCTCTCAGGAACAGGATTGCAATGCTGGGAAGCCCCTGAAGTTCTATACACGAGAGTGTGTGAATGTCTAAGTCTAAGGGACCTTTGTCTATTCTACAACATAAACATTTTCACAGTGTAAGGTATCCATAGATTTCATCAGACGCTTTTAGGGCTTTATGATCCCGAAGCTCAGATGGCCCTGGGTCTAACATTGGTGAGGGAGTATAACCCAGAAAATTCCAAAGCAGTGTATTTTTCCTTGAACAGCCATGTGAAGGCCTCCATGTAGGCTCCCAAACCCACCCACCACGGTCATTCCGCGCCTGCTCTTACTTGAAAGTTGTTGGGATTCTCGTTTGTGTACAGAAGAAAGTGGGTGTCAATGTCTTTGGGAGCCCAGGGAAATAACTTCAAAGGACGCTGAAGGATCCCAGCCCATGGTTTTTCATCAGAAAAGCAGCCAAGGGGCCTGTAGCAGATCTCCTTTCCTGGGCAGGAAGAGCAACAGACAGGGTACTTGTGAAGCTCTGAGAAGGAGCAGAGCATCTCAGCCACAAGGGGCCCTGCAGGGTGCAGCCTAGACATTGCTGGTCTTTATTTTTGCTGCTCAGCTTTGCCCACACTGTGTGATGCTGAGAATTGCCTGGTGAAGGTGTGTATCACATATATACATTCTCAGGCCCTTCCCTCAGAGATTCTGATTCATTGGGTTTGGGGTGGAGCCCTGGGAACTGCATGTTTAATCCTAATCATCAGGCCATTTGGGAATTGCTGAGAATTCCTAGGAACCTTCTGCCTTAAAGGTACTTCTTCCACATGGTCTTTTACATATATTCATATAGCATCAAATAGTTATCAAGTGTCTACAAATTCTATAGCACAGATGCTTCCTGACTCATCTGGATGTCTCCATACCTCCAGCACAGGCCATGCACACAGTTGGCATTTATGGGTATTTGTCCAACTCACAGGTCTTCATGCCATCCTTTTACACACTTATTTTCTCCAACTTTTCTCTGCCACTTCTGATTTTCCCTGTTGTTCTTTGAAAAATAAATTTCTTAAGAACAGGATTGATTTATTTTGCATCATACTGTATATAGTAGAGGCTCAATACATGCAACTGATGACTCACATAACCACATCTAAGTCTGAGGTCCTTTGTCTAGTCTACAACATAAACATTTTCACAAGAAATGGCCACTGAGGGTGCTAATCAAATCCAGAGAATTATGGTGAGTCTTCTCTCCTCTCTCTGGCTTCCTTAAATCCTAAACTGATGGTGCCAAAGGCTAGTCATTCATTAAAAACTGGTAATAGTTAATATATGTTTACTACATGCCAGATATCATGCTAATATTTCACCAGCATCATCCCATTTAAGCCTGAGTAAGGAATTAGTATTACCTCCATTTTATAGATGAGGAAACCGAGGAACAGTAAGACAAAGTAGGCTCCTTAAGGTCACAGCCAGTGACAGAGGTTTGAACCTGAGAAGTTTATTGGGAATAAAGCTAGCCACTGAGGAGGCATGGAGACAAATCCAGCAAAGCTCTGCCCTGAAAAAGAGGAGCTCTTGCAGGGAGGGAAGAGCCCTGGAGGAGGGGCTGCTGGCAGCCAGAGCAATGCCTGCTTCTAGTGGTAAATAAATGCAGGGGCTTCAAGCCAGGTTCAGGCAGCTGGGCTGTTAGGTGGTTGGTGGGGAACACCAGAGGGTGTTGGGCTGGTGGGCGGAGCATGGCACTGAGTTCTGGGGTGTTTGGGGGAGCCAGTGCAGGTGGCCCTGAGGAAGGAGAGCTGGCAGAGTCAGGGGTCTGGGGTGGGGCAGTGCGGGGGACCCTGAGCCTGGAGAGGTAATGGGCATTCTAACCTCAGAGGACAGTGGAAATTAAGGCAAACGTGGGAAGATGAGGTAGGGGATGGTGTCCGAGCCTGGTTTGGGACAAGTGAGTTTGAGGCATAGTGGGAGGCCCCCGTGGAGCTGCCTGGACCTCGGGAGGATGGGCAGCCAAAGGCTGGGCGAAGGGAAGCCCAGAGGAAGAGAAAGATGAGGACACCATTTGCGAGTGACCTCTGGGAGATGCCTTGCCTGGGGCAGGAGGAGATAGTAGACCAGCCCAGGAGGCCAAGAAGGGTCAGGCGGCCTGAGCAGCAGCCGGACCCACCCCAGCCCCTGCTGTTGGGAGCTGGGTCTTGCTCCATGGCCAGGATGGAAAGGAAGGCCAAGAATGGGCTGGGGACGAGTCTAGAAGATGAGAGGGAGGGGCCGAGATGCAGAAGAAAACCCCAGCACGGGCCTGGGCAGACCACGTCAGCTCTTGGAGAAGGTGTGCTCTGTGGGGTGTGGGGGGCCAGGCCAGGTAGGGAGGGCTTCTGACTGATGGGAGGAGATGGGGAAGAAAGGGAAAGGGGCTCCTGAGTGCACCTGTAAGGAGGTGAGGGGTGGGAAGTGAGCAGGCTGCGGGCTCCAGGGGCTTTGGTGGCAAGAGAGGTCATTTCCAGTTTAGGACAGGTAGGCCTGGGATCTGGATCTGGTATCTGACAGAAGCTAGAGCAAGACAGATTGGAGCTGGGGAGGGAGAGATGGTAACTGTGAGGGGAGGGAGAGGGGGCCATGGGCAGGAGGGCAGGCTCACCTGGCACCAGGGTTCTCGGGGGGACACATCCATGTGCCCTTAGTTGGCAGATGGGCACTTGTCCACTCGAGGGACTGAGGATGCTGCAGGCTGCCAGGAGTGCCCTCCCCTCCAGCTGCCGCAGCCGCCTGCCTGCCACCTGCCACCTGCCTCATGCCTCACCGCCACCAGGGCCTTAGCGGGAGGAAAGGGACCCAGCCCAGGGGTTACCGGGAGCATGCTGCCTTCGGTCTTCCCCAGAGCCAGCCCTCCCTGAATGCTGACGATCGTTGTTTTTCTTGAAATAATGATAATGCATTAATCACCGTGGTGATAGTGGTGCTGCTGTCCCTAGATCCCTAGCTGCTTCCCCCAAAAGCCAGCCCACACACAGTCGCCTTCTCCCCGAAGGGATGGTGGGAGCATCCTCACCTCTGACTGTGGCCAGCAGGAGAAGGCTGATGGTCCACGTGGGCAGCATCTGTGGGGATGAAAACACAGACACGCAGACACCCAGTGTGCGCAGGTATGAGGCTGGTAGCAGACCCCGGAAAGGGCAGGGGGCCCCTGGCGCACACGGGACGGGGAGTGAAGCAGCAGCCCAGGCCCTGGGCCCCAGGGGCCTCTCCCTTGAGGCAGGGGCCCTGAGGCTGCGGCCTCCTCACACAGAGGGCACCAGGCAGCACCGCTCCAGGACCCAGACTCGGGGTGTTCCCACTACAGTGGCTCCCACCCTTCTGGGCCACCTCCCTCGGGCAGCCCCAGCCCCACCAAGCTCCCTGCCCACGTAGGGGCTGTGACTTACCATGTGGCACCAGAGATTCCACTCACTGCCCAGTAGGTTGGCCACAGCCTTTTATAACCAGGCTTTATCCTTTGGACTCCTTACAGGAAAGGGGGGGAAGGGCAGATAAGGCCCTACATGTGCAGGCTTTGAACCTAGGTTATCATAAACACATACAGCTCAGCCGAGGGAGCGGGACTGTTTATAACATGAGATTCAAGGAAAGGAAAGCTGACTCTGGTGATGGGAAGGGCTCTGTTCATCTAAATGCATGGGTTCAGTTGTCAAAAGATTGTGTTCCCCAAGTGATAACAGAAAGGCACCAAGCTGTAGTGCTTCCCGTTCAAAATCCCTCCAACAACAGAAACCGAAACCCTCTGGTTGCCCTGTGGCTACTGCAGGGCAGGAATGGAGGTCTAAAGGCCTGCTGTTCCATGGAGGTGCCTGTCTATGAAGACACACAGCTTGTCTGTGTTGGGGTGGTGACGAGCGGTCCTCCACAGCACCTGGGCACAGAATAAGAGAGGGCAGCCCGATGATCGGAAAGCTCAAAAGAATTTGTACATTGTTCAAATATAGCTTTGTTTAGAAAAAAAAATGTAGTCTGTTTTAAAAGCATTTCTGAGCTGCATCAATTGTACCTTGACCTGGAGATAAGGTTGGAGGTGTTTTCTTCCCTCACTGCTGAGAGAAGAACTTCAGGCAATAGCCAGGTGCTGTCCTGCCATTTTAAAAAAATTGACATACAATTTAGGTGCACTAAAGTACATAAATCTAAAGTTGAAACTTAGTACAGTGTGATGAGTTTTGCCAAATGTATACTTATGTATACACCTTTGATCAAGATATGAAACATTCCTAGCAGCCAGAGGCTTCTCTTATGATGTTTCTACCACCATCCCACAGCAATACTCTGATTGCTGTCACCATAGAATAGTCTGGTCTGTTCTAGAATTGCATATAAATGGAATGACACAGGGCATGCTCCTTAGTGTCCTGCTTCTCTCATATAAAACATTATTGAGACTCGACCATGTTATTACATGTATGAGTCCTTTTTATTGCCCTGTATACTGTTATATTTCTGTGTGAATATATCACAGTTGGCTTTCCATTCTGTCTTGGCAGACATTGTGGGTTCTTTCTAGTGTGGGACTCTTAGGAACAATGCTGCTAGGAACATTCTAGCCCAGTACAGGTCTTCTGGTAAACATACACACTTATTTCTCTTAGGTTCATAGCCAGGAGTGGAATTGCAGGGTCCTGCAGTATTCATGGTATATGCTTAGCTTTAGGAGATGCTGCCAAACGCTTTGCCCTTTTATGAACTCCCACTGGCAGTTGGCGAGGATTCTGGGTGCTCCACAATCTCCTCCTGCCTTTGGCCAATCCCAGAAGAACTGAGGTTGCCAGCAGTTCCATGAAGCTTTCCAGTATAGAAAAATGTGAAACTCCCTCCTGAGAACTCCAAGGCTGGAGGTGAGTAGTGTGGACCACAGGGATGCTAAGGAAGGAACTTTCCTACCTCCAACAGTCTTGAGAACAGCGAAGGTTTGTGGAACAGGAAAGTGATGAAGCCCGAATGGGGTTGCCTACGCTTCAATGACCCCGAAGTCCAGTGTTGCCCCAGGAGGTGCCAAGCTGACATCAAGCTGTAGTGCTTCCTGTTCAAAAATCCCTTCAGAAACAGGAACCAAGACCCGTCTGGTTTCCCTGTGGTTACTGCAGAGCAGGGCAGGAGTGGGAGATCTAAAGGCTTGCTGCTCGGTGGAGGTGCCTGTCTACGATGGCACATGGCTTGTTTGCTTTGGAGGTAGGGGGGTGGAGAGGAGCTGAGCGAAGAGGCCAGGTCAAAGACTCATAAAGGACCCCACTGAGAAGCCTGGAATGACAACATTAGGCTGAATGGAAGCCCAAGACCCGTGCTATGGTGCCAGTGGCTGGCCACTGTTCTTGGGGAAACCCAAACTCGCTACCACGGCCCCTAGGGTGCAGTGCTGCCTGGACCCTGCCTGCCTCCCCCTCCCTCCCCTTGAGGCTCGCTCACTAAGCTCCAGCTCCAGGCACACCAGCCGTGTTCAGTTTCTTGAAAGTGCCCATCTTGGGGTTTTTGCATATTCTGTTTCCTTTTCCTGAATATGCTCTCCTCACTTTTTCTCTGTCTCAGTCCCAGGTATCTCTCAGGACTCTGCTTAACTATTATACCTTCAAAAAAGCCTTTGTCAATATCCAAAGAGGAACCAGACCTTCCTTGGCATTTACCGCCATCCTTTTTTATTCCTTCATAGAATGTATCCCAATTGGTAATTATATTTCAGTGACTATTTGTTGAGGTCTTGTCCTGGTGGCAGGATCAGCGTCTGAAGAGTCATTTCCGTGTCTGCAGAACCTAGCACAGTGCCTGGCAGATCGGATACTAGGTGATCAACAAACATCTGCGGGATGAAAGAATGGGACATTGGAAGCCAATGGCTCATTGGGTTGAGGGGCTGGATAATTTCCAGGTCCTTCCTGCCTTCTCCTTCCTGCTCTGTGCCCTGGAAGCTGCTCCATGGACGGCCTCCGTGGGCACTTGACCTTGGCCTTCTCATTGGATCGAGCCAATGGGAGGTACCAACGGGAGATGAGACAGTGGGAAGAGGAGAGGTTGGACGATCTCTTCCGGGCTGCCTCCCTCCTGTGCTGTGGTCGGGCCGTGTCCGCACCTTTCTCATGAAGGCTGCAGCTCATGCCCACCCTCCCAGCTCTGTCCAGATTCTCGGAGCAGCTCCCTCTCTTGATGCTTCAGACCACACAGAAATCAGAGCTTCCGGCTGCCGCTCATCCCTGGGTGCTTCAGCACCCTGGGTTCCCTTAACCTGTCCACAGATAGTCCCTTTGAGAAGCCCTTGGAGTGGGCCACGGGGGCCCTGAACGCTGCAGCTGGCCCCTGGACTCGCCCTGAGAGACAACTGTCGTAGACGTTCAGAGCCCGGGGGTCCGCTGGGTTAGGTGGTGGGCGCCACCCTTTCCTGACTCTGCACCCTAAGGAGGATTTCTGTGCTTATTAGGAAGGGGCTGTGGATCCCGCGGTTCCGTGGTATTTGTTTTGTCACCTCTCCTCACAGCAGCCGACGCATCCTGTGACTAGTCTTGCTAAAGGTTTAGTAAAGCCTCTCTCATCTCAGGGGGCTTGAGGCCCTGCCAGGGTCTGCCCTGGGGAGGAGGTGAAGGCCAGCACCGGTGGGAAAAGACATCCGCCGGCCACATGCTGGCAGGCAGCAAGGTCAGGGCTCGGGGAGACCCGCCAGCTGGCGCAGCAGCTGCCAGGTAGCTCTGGGGTCGGCGCTGGGGCGGGCGGGGTGGGGCTTGGGTCCCCTTTCTCCTGCACTTTAGGCCTGTGGAAACGTATTTGTTCCTCTCCTTCCACACCTCTTTTATGCACCCCCTCCCCCCTGTTCCCTTTGCCCTTGTCCTCCGGTAGCCGGCGGGGCCTCCCTCCAGGCCGGGCGTCTCCCCCTTCAGGGCAGCCTCCCGGCTTCCTCCCAGCTTTAATCCTGCGGCTCCTCCGCGCCCTCAGATGCACGGTCCGTGTGTTGGTTCACACTCACTTTTATGCGGCTTCAGTGTGCTGAATGCTTTCCCAGCCTTGAGGAGACACGGGGTACAGAACCGTCCTTCCTGCCCCCGTGGGCCTGATGGTCCCATGGGCACAGGCCATGATCGCCTGCAAATAAGTACATAATAACAAATGATCAAAAGTGCTGCAGAGAGAAGGCACATTGAGGAGGGCTTGCATGTGGGCTGTGTAATTTGGGCTTTGCCTAATGAGAGTAACTGGGGGTATCGGGTGGACAGAATTTAGGTGGAGTTCAAACCCCTAAGCTGAGTGTGCATGGTTGGCCACTGTTA
This sequence comes from Manis pentadactyla, assembly GCF_030020395.1. Classification (NCBI taxonomy): domain Eukaryota; kingdom Metazoa; phylum Chordata; class Mammalia; order Pholidota; family Manidae; genus Manis; species Manis pentadactyla. Next base: position 127,108,728 of record NC_080026.1, on the reverse strand, counting down.
TGGGTTGAATTGTGTCCTTCCAAAAGATATGTTGGAGTCCTAATGCCCGGGACCTCAGAGCATGACCTCATGTGGAGATTGGGTCTTTACAGAGGTAAAGTGAGCTCGTTAGGGCAGGTCCCAATCCAATATGACTGGTGTCCTTATAAAAAGGGGAAATTTGGGCAAAAAGACTCAGACATACAGGGGGAAGGCCATGCAAACATGAAGGAAGAGACTAGGGTGATGCTTTTAGAAGCCAAATATTGCCAAAGATTGCCAGCACCTTCCAGACAGAGGGAGGCATGGACACATTCACAGCCCTCAGCAGGAACCGGCCCTGGGCACCGTGGGCTTCCAGCCTCGAGAACTGCGAGTTCTGCTGTTCAGGCCACCAGTCTGCGGTGCTGTGTGAAGACAGCCCACAGTGACTGAGGTGGCCCCCACGAGCCTCTGGTCCTTTTTACTTTGCCTGCCCCCCACTGCCTTCCCACCCTACAGTTGCTCAGATGGAAGGACTCCCAGTTCTGGAATGAACCTGCCGTTCCCTGCTTCCAAGCTTTTTCATCTTGTCCATGCTGAGGGCCCCCCACCCCATTCCCAGGCTCTTTCCTCCACCATTCCCATTGCTCCTCTCAGGCTACACCTGCCCCTTTTTTCCTGGTCCCAGGGAGGTAAGCTCTCTCTGCTCTTAAACCCTGTGACACTGGCTGTCTCTTCCACACTTCCGGTCCCAGGTCCTTCTCTGCAGGGTTTCTCAGGCCCAAGCACCCCCATGGACCCCACCCCTACTGGGTCTCACAGCCTTAGGACTTCCTGTGAACCTCATTTTATTGCACATCATGCTGCAAATGGCCACAATGAGAAGGACACTTTGTCTCTATAACTGGTTAAAACGATAGATCATCACCTAAATGAAGACACACAGTTAATGAAGTCTCAGGGCAGAGTATGCCTGGGGTCCTGGGAGCTGAGCAAAGGCTTCTGTTGGAGAATCATGGAAAGGCTGTGTCAGGGCAGAGCTTCACCAGGCTGCACCTGTGTCGCCTGGGGGCTGTTAACAAAAGCCTGTGCCTAGGATCATTCTTGGATTGGTCACATGAGGACTGGGATTCCCTCCCTTTCGCATTCCCGTTTTTTTTTTTAGTTTCCAGTTGATTCTGGTTTGCAGCCAGGATGGAGCAGCCTGAGCACTCCTGAAACGTGCCTGGGCTAATTCCTTGGGCCCTCGGATGCCCCTGGGGACAGGGCCAGCCTCATGCATCTTGGGGTATGTATGCAGGGCCTGGGTTGGGTGGGCATTAAGCCACCATTAGCAAGCACTGCTGTGGGTCCAGGGACCCAACACTCTGTGTGCCTGCAGCCTTCTGCCAGCTTTGGGTCCTCGGTGAGATTGCGGCCATGTTCCCTAGGTTGCCTCACTCACCTTACAGCACACTGACTTAAGGACAGAGCCTTCCGTTGATTCTCTTCTTAGAGCCTTACGACAGCAATACCAGCACTACCAGGAAGGCTGGGCTGGGCTGTTGCTTCCATTTTATGATGAAAAACCTGAGACCCAGAGAGATGGAAACCCATTGCCCAAGGTCACCAGGCTTGCCTAGAATCCTGATTGCTAACTCAGTGCCTGCTCCTCGGGGTCCCAGCAGACTTAATGTCTGTCCCTCTGAATTTCATGTTAATAAACTGATGTGAATATGGCATATTTTCATTACTCCAAAGACTGTATCCTTATGCATTCTTAACAAAATACAATCTTTGCTATCTTAAAAACTAATAAAAAATGAAGTCCAATCAAACTGGCCCCATGCAGCCCCTGAAATCTGGAAGTTTGAGCAGATTTGGCCAGGGCCACATAGACACGGCAGGTGTACCTGCCCACCTACAATGGGCCCCAAACTCCACATCTGCCCTGGATGTTTTGTTCGCATGGTGGTCTGTGGGGCTGAGCTCGGTCTCCCCAGCAGGGTCAGGAAGGAGCTGATCCATAACCACTCTGGGCCTGGTCCCTCTAGAGCTGGGGTTTCCATCAGCTGCCTCCTCTGCCCCTGCAGTCAAGATCCAGGTCACCCCAGGCCCCCAAAGCTCAGGGCAGCACCCTAGCTGAGCACTTGTGGTGAGGCCAAGAGCCTCGGGGAGGCTCCGCTGCCCCATACACCACCGGCTTCCTCCCTCCATACTTTTCTCAGTTTCCTTCCTGCTTTACAGTAATTTCCCCCAAGTCATTGGCTGTACATGTCAAGCGAGCAGGCTGTCCTTGACCAGGGAGAAAGGCTCTCATCACCGCCAACCACTCCCAGCCTTGGTTCTGCCTGCTGCACTCGTAGGGTCCTCATACCCTCTTCCCTGGATGGCTGCAGGTCCCCTCCTCCTAGCTGGCCTCCCAGCCTGCAGTCTCAGCAGGCTACCTTCCTGCAAGCCTGAGCCTAGAACCAGTAGGCCACGCCATGGCTCCTTCCCCGTCTTGCTCCTCCCGCCTCCAGGCCACCCTGTCCTGGGACATGCCTTGCTGTTTGAACCTATGAGACGTAGCAGCTTTTGCTGAGGTGCTGGGCTCTCTACTTCTGTGCTCGCCTGGAAGACTGAGTTGAAGGCTGCTGCCCTCTTGCCCTGGTGCCCGGCACACCGCCGGTGTTCGGAGGTGTTTTTGGAGTCCACATCCCACTGGTTGAGGGTGGGGCTAACGGCTCTGTGGAGGCCCCTGGGCACCCACACTCCAGTTCTGCTGTCTCATGCTCCCCTTCAGGTGAGGGGAAGACAGCGGGCATGAGGATCAAGGAAGTTGGGAGAAAAGGGTGTGTGATGTCAGTTCAATGGCAGGAAACCCAAATACATGGAAATGCTCTGGACATTTTTAAACATTCCACTTTTAATGTCCCCACAGGGGCCTGCTGACACAGAGACAGACGCTGGGAGTAGACAGATGCACCGGTGGGTTTTATGGGTGTGCCCCAGAGGCCGCGCTGCGCCTGGGCTTTAACAGGGCGTGAGGGTGAGCAGGACATCCTCCTTCACGGTGCCTTCACTGCAGAAGTCATACCTGGGGAGAAAAATGAAGGCTTTCAGAGTGCGGGACATCTCTGCGTGGAGAGTTGAGTTATTAAGAACAAATAATTGCTGACTTCCAATTCAAAGGAACACGGGAAGCCCTAGGGTTGGAGGTTCAACCAGTTACTGGAGAACTGAGAGTCTCAGGGCTTGACAGGTGGCCAGGCCCTGGGACAAGGCTGGCTGCTGCTCAGATGGCCCCTGGTCTCTGGGTCTTCTGGCTGGCAGCACTGTGGGCTCCTGGCCCTCCACAAACACAGTGATCGGTTTACAGATGGCTCACTCTTGGCTCAGGCACCCTCGGGACCGATGCAGCATTACAGTAGCCATAATATATGGAGTTCTTAACAGCTGCAGGAAAGGATGCTAAGTGATCCACTTATGCCAACTTCATCCTCACAACACATGTGTGAGGAGGTATTCTGAGTCCTACATGGCAGGAGAGGAAGCTGACGCACAGTGGGCTCTCAGCAAATTAGTGGAAGCACCAAGATGCAGCTACAGGCCTGTCTGATGCCATCTTCCACATCTTCCGTGGCAGGGTCACAGTTCAAACCTCCCTTGACGGTGCCTTCAGACCTGGCATCAGTGGACCTGACATTCCCTGGGTCCCCCTCCCTGCCTTCGGGGTGATGTGGGGCTGGTCACCCTGGTGTCTGCATCTGTAGAAGGCATGGCTCCTTCCCGAGGTTATCTGAGAATCTCATGTCAATAATGCAACCTCTCATAAGAATAAATGAACAAAAGCTTTACAATTAATAATAAAGGCAATGCAGCTGTAAATGGTGATCATTGGGGTTATTCCAAGAGCACGGGGTTCTCAGCCTCACCCAAGTTCTCTGCATCCTGGGCCCTGCCCACCCTCCCTCTCCCCCTTATCCATGAGCCCTTCCCAGTCCAGATCCCTCATGGCCCAGGCATGGGAGGACTTGGCCACACCTCCAGCATGCACAGGGCTCCCCCAACCCGGCCTCCTCCGTGCTGTGCTCTAGCTGAGAGGACCATTGTTTGCATGACCACTCGGCTGGGCCAGCTCTTCTGCCCTCCCTGGTTCACAGGGATAGAAAGGACCTCACAGAGGTGATGCAGTCTGATGAGATGTGGCTGTGAAGTCTGCCCACCCATCCTTCCTGCCCGGAGGAGGGACATTCCCTGAGACCCAAGTTTAGTGACCCCACCTAACCTCCCAAACTTCAAGACAGTCAGTGACTAAGAGCCCAGGATCCCCTTCCCAACAAAGCCACACCAGGAGTGTTCTGATGGCCAGACTTGGGGTCCAATTCTGGGGGACAGTTTCCTTGCCACCTCCAGTCACTACTCTGCTTCCTTTCAAGTGCTACAGCAAAGCCACTACTAGTCAGGATGAAGGTTCTGCAACTACTGATACTTCACTCTCTCCTGTCCTATGTCAGATTTTATACCTTTTGCTGAAATCACTTTTTCCTTTTCTTATCCTGAAATTTCTCCTATTTTCCCCTCTTTAAATGGTAGCCACCTTCTAGCCAATGCTTATAACCTCATGCCCTTCAGAAATTCTTTCTTGCTGGTCTTTCTCATTTTCCCTCCTTAGTTTTCCTTGAAGGCAGGGTCATATCTTCTGTACCCCTCACAGGCAGTGCTGTGAACCCCAGTGGAAATGTTTCACATTCCTTATTGTTTGTTTGCCTGGGAAGAAAGGGCCCCAGATGGTATGTTGTCTTGGCTTTTCTGGCTGAGCCAACACTGACTTTCTGAGGTGAGTTTTCATTACAAACATGAATTTCTACAGCCATATGTAGGCACAAGCCAGCAAAGATACATACACTCTTCTCTCCTCTCCCATTTGCACAGTGATCTTGGAAGCACCCACTTTGGGCAAGGTTGGGTTTACCACGTGGTTATTCCAAAGAAACTTGACTTTCTCAATTGTCCCAATATCGATCTCTGCGTCAAACTCATTGGAATGGGTGGAGCCTGGTATGATAATCCCCCTTGAAATAAAGAAATAGAAACAGAGCCATGTATAGAAACAAGTTATAATGACTATATAAGGCCATGTCACTCTCTTCTGCTCTAGATTACTGAGATTGTTTTTCCAAACTAGCTCTCAAGTAAAGGATGGAGAAATGGAAAAGCCAGCTTATATATGTGGGCAGCCTCAAACTATTGTTTAAATATTGTTCCCTTAAACTCAAGTTAATTTGTTCTCAAAATTTTCTTATAGAAATCTATATAATTCCTTCACATTTTTTTTCTGGCAGAATCATTTGTATAGTAACAAGCTGTCCACTTAGTTTAACACAACAAGTGTGTGTTAGTTACTATGCTAATCATAAAACATTTATCTGATGTTGTATTGGATTTGTTTTTAAAAATCTGATCTGTTCAAAGAGAAAGATCTAAATGCCAGGATTTATAATAGAGAAAAGAAAAATTGTTAGTAGAGATGTGAAATTAATTCACTGCATCACGTAAATAATTTAAAATCCACTGATAAAAAGAAGATAAGAATTTCAGCATGAATTTGAATTCAAGGCTGTATATATCATCAAGTGAGATGTGGTGCAAAAAAAGTAAATTTACCTGAAGATGTCAAATTGGTGAGTGTTTCCTTTATCTCCAAACAAAGCAACTTTTACCTCACCAGTTACTGTTCTTCCAGACAATGTTACAGAAACTCCGTATCTCCAGCCTGCACAGGAGATAGAAACGAGTTCCATTTATTTATGCACAAAATATTTGACCCGTATCTCAGGTTTCTGCCCCTTACACTGAGAGACCAAAGGACAAGAAATTCTACCTGTTGATCAACAACATAAGCTAGGCTATAAAGAGAAATATGCATGTATCTAGCTGGGTTCCCCTCTTAACTTGCACTGCCTAGTAAAGGGGCCACTAGCCACATGTGGTGGCTTAAATTGAAATTAAAATTAAATACAGTTACAAATTAATTTCTCTTTTACTAGCCATATTTTAAGTGCTAAATTGCTACATGTGGCTACTGGAACACATTGGTCAGCACGGAACATTTCCATCATTGCAGAAAACTGTTGGACGACTCTGCCCTAGACTGGCAGTACTATGGGATAAAGTGCAAAGAGAAAGAACAAGAGCTTGTCCCCGTGTTAGGCAAGTTAGCTCAGGGGTGCTGTCCTGGGAGCACCTCAAGGGCAGGGTCTGTGTCTTATCTCTGCTCCCCAGCATCCCAGGCAGCACCCAGACACTGGATGCAGGGCTCATTACTCCCCAGATTTATACCTGGAGAGCTGTCTCAGTGCCCCATGAGCACACACACAAATACACAAACCTGCACACGTGTAACCACACACTCACATATGTACTCACACATGCATACAAATAGTCACATCCAAAATTCACATACATACACACGCACACACACACACACACATACATAAACACATGCACATCTTTTGTCTAAACTCCTGCTTGTCCTCCACATCCTCAGAGATGTTGTGGCTGTCCCTTCCTCTGGCCAGGGCCAGGGCCTCTGTCCCCATGCCAAAGTAGCAACCTGGCAAGCCCAGCACCGTGAGGCTGCCTGCTCAGTTTCATCTTCTCTGCTGAGCTGTAAATTTCATGCATAGAGTGTCTTGTCCATTTCTGCACCTCCGGTGTCTAGCACAGTGTGTGGCCCCCAAATAAACGTGGGTTGAGGAAGGAATACATGATTTTGGAATGTGTAATTTGTTCTTTTAAAATATGGGCAAGTATTTCATGCATCTATACATCAGTGGGAGGATTGATGAGTCAATGTCTTTTTAAAAAAATGTATGTCGTGATGGAAAGGTTCTATATCTTTATTGTAAAGATGATAGACATGACTATCTATCAGAACTCACAGAGCTGATACATCAACAGACATGACTGCAAAAACAATATAAGACTTGTACAATTTTATGCATTTCCATTAAACACAGTCTCTTTCTTGCAGTGCAGCATCTTAGGGAGCTAGCGTAGGGCAGGTTGGCATGATGTGCTCCAATCATGCCCCGTCTCTACACTGTGTCCCAGTCCATTCAGCAGATTTTTTTAGAGAAATCACCCCTTTCTGACTCCTACCCACCCTCTCCCAGAAAGGCAGCCCTCAGGCACCAGGGATGCATGGATAGGGGTGGGGAAAGGGGGGATTGAAGTTGTAAGCAGCCCTGCCCAGCAAAGAACTGTTACCAAATGAATTTTTGTTGAATGACTAGAACAGATTCATGTGACATAATCTTAAAAATGAAAAGAACAATGAACTGTGGAGTTGTAAAAATTCAGGGTAGATAGCCACAGGGAAATGCAAATTACTATTACCCCATTATTATCCCATTATTATGCTATCTGCTTCCACTCATTTCATGCCATAGAAATAAAATGGAAGAAATAAAAACTCTCCAAATCCTCAGTTGAGTCTTTAATGGGATCATTTGGGTGAATGTGTCTTTTCACTAAGATAATCAAAATGTGCCCACAAATATTGCCGGTTAGGGACAAGCCCTTCATGTGTAACAGAAACTTTTCTTTACCTGGGCAAGAAAGCCAAAAGGCAACTTACGAGCAAAATTGCTGGAATCTCCTGTGTTCAAGAAAAATCTCTGTTCCTCTTCACTTTTCTTGGCAGCAAATTTATCAGCATAGTGGCCCATCTGTGGGCATCCTTCAGCCGGACAGGGGAAGCACTTGTTCTAATGAGAAGAGACAGATCAGGCGGTAAGGTGTGAATTTGTCTTTTTATGATCCACCCATCTAGGGGAGCAATTTTCCTACAGTCTGAATTTCCCCATTTCTATCAGGAAGGGGATTGGCGTAGATGATCTCTAAATCACCTTCCTCCATGACAGGGTTCCCAAGCCTGATACACATGACATTAGAATTACTTGGAGACCTTTAGAAAATACTGATGTCTGGGCACCAGGTTAGCGCAGTTATGCCTTCCATAGAGTGATGCGCTGGTACACGAGTTACAGCTGACTCCGGGACAAAAAGCCCTGATTACCATTGACCAGCTTCTGTGGCATAAATACTGACTGTAGCCAACTTCAGGCTGCCAACATGCTGTCGCTGAGTGTGGAGCTGGGGTGAGCCGTGCACTGGCTCTCATGCGCTAGAATAGCAGGCTCCCACCTATCACTTCTCCCATCTCTCCTCTTGCTGCCAGGGGCTTACGCCCAGCCTGGCATCCACCTGCCCTTCTCTCAGGTGGGTGAATTCTTCTCTCACATACTTTCTGTTCTTGCCCTGCCCTTGTCAGAAATGTGCACTCCTTCTCTTTCTTCTAAACTTTGATTTTCCAAGCCAGATCCAAACATGGCCTCCTCAGGAAGCCTTGCTAGATCACTGATCTGATGCTCTTCTCTTCGGTTCTCCAATCTGCTTCACGCAAGTGACTCCTCTAGACTTTTAGCCTCCTCCTGCCTGAAGTGTTCTCATTCTTCACTTCACAGGACCATGAACTCAGGGGGGCAATGCAAACAAGTTTGGATGGTCAGAAACCAGTGAGAGGTACTGCAAATCCCAAACAGCCGGACAGCAGTCCCACAGTGGGACAACAGCTTACAGACTCGAAGGCCTTGTAGGAGGCACAGGGGTACGCTGCAAACCCGTCGGGGTTCAGGATACTCTCTGAGTAATACTTGTAGCTCCTCAGGTGATTGCAAGCCACAAAGTCCCGGGTTCCTGGGGAAGCAGATGAGGAAGTGGGCACAGGCGGTCAGGGGGCTGTGACAGCTTCTCTGCCTCTCTCTCCAAGTGGGTTGGTTCCAAAGTGGGACATTTTCAGAAATAAAAGATGAGTTGCAAATCCAGGCACAATAAAGGCAGTTAACATACAGAGGGGGCCTTCTGTGTGCCAGGCAATGCTCCTAGCACGTTACATATGTTGTCCTTGTAACCCTCACCTTTCCTAGAAGGAGGGTTCCACACCATCCCTAAGATCCATAGAGTACAGCTTCAGGTTCACAGATTACAGATGGGAAATGACAGTGCTGGAATTAAACCCAAGGCCATCCAGGGCTTGAGCCCAGTAACCCAGGCACCGGGCTGGAGGTCTTTAAAAACACAACGGATGTGACATGACCTCCCAGACAAGGCAAAACAGAACCAGGACAAGGACATTTTCCTGTGATTAGGCAAATAAAAAGGGGGTGTTGAATAGCTTCCAGTGGCTCCCTCACTCTTATAGTGTCTCGCTCCCGACCATCACAACTCCTGCCTAGTGACAGATGTCACGGCACCCCTTCCTGACGTGGCCGGGACTGCTTGGTCATTGCTAATGGAGAGTTTCGGCTACCCTGTCTATGCAAACCCTCGTGAGGCTGTCCAAGACTAACACTAAGTCCACATCCTTACTATTTGCTTTGATGGCATCCATACTCACTGAGCCAATTTGACTAAATTCAATAAAAATGTTTACTTAGGTCATGTGGTCAGACCACAAAGGGTTTTAACCTGTGTGGTACCAAATGATGAGTTTGGCTGGAATGGTCATCTACCCAAGATCCTTTGACCTTATTAGATACAGAATCAAAGCTGTATCTGAAGGAGGCCGTTTGTCCCAGGAATGCTCAAGGAATGATAAGGAACAACCACCTTGAATAGCACAGTTTTCACTCTGATTGTCCTTAGCTGCAATCTAGTCTCATTGCTGACCCAACATAGAGTGGGGATTCTTATGCAAATGGCTTAGCCATGGAAATGACTGGGCACATTCTCATTTTGGCTGCAGAATTGAGGCCAGCTACATAAGCTTGAGCCATATTACTGATTCCCAAGGAAAAATTGGCAGGAATATTCTCTTGTGTAGAGCTAGGATGCTTACTTTTATGGTATTTCCTTTCTTCGTTAGGTAACTACCAGTTGATTGTTGAAGTTATGGCTTTAAGCCAATGGTTAAATTCCCTGTTTCTTGTATGTTCCAGGGCATCCATAACAGTGTTTTAAGGAAGTTCAAAATCAGAAGAGTGGATACAACAAATAATATATAACTCTATTTTTCAAAAATAAGGTCTAGAAGAGAAAATTGTATATTTTTGAAGAGCCATGTGCTTTTATATTTAAGATTTGCTGTGGGAAGGCTCTGCTCACCCCAAGGGAGTGATGCCTGGCTGTGCTCTGGCTTTACCTTCCCAGATGCCGTCAAGGTCCACAATCTGTGACAGGAGATTCTTCTTGCATCCTGGCATCTGCTCTCCTCCGTTAGGGAAGAAGTCGAGGTGACCCATCAGTTGGCTCGATCCAAACCCTGAAATGTTTGGAACAGCAATGATATGCGTAGCTCTCCTGGTTAAAACATAACTGTACCTGCTCCTGGCTGTAGCACCTTGGGGGCTTACCCACGAATGGGATCAGGGGAGCTGCATCCGTGTGTATCACATCAACAAAGTCAGCATCAGAGGGATCCAGATGAACCTCTTCAGGAGTGCCCTGGAAACTCGCTTCTACAGGATCCAACCCTGAGAGAGAAAGGCAGTGCTGCAGAACACCAGGTCTGGCTGTAGGTGACAGCAGGACAAGGTGTAGTTGCCCAGGCTGTGTGTTGCCCAATTCAGGGGAAACCATACCCTACAGTTATACAGTGCCATGGCCCTGGATATTGAAATATGGGGCACAGAGTCTCAATGCATGGCTCTCCTGGTTAAAACATAACTGTACCTGCTCATGGCTGCATCATCTTGGGGGCTTATTATAAGAGGGCTTCAGTGGCACAGAGAAAGAAGGACAGATGAGCAAAGAGATGCAGATTTTGTTTGAGTAAGGATTTTTTTCCACATCAGATTCTACCATTTACTTGTACATCTTTTATATTCTTTACATATAGTCTTTATTATATCTTCCAACATTCTCTTTCTTTTCCCAAGTTTGAAGAACAAGGGGTACAGTAGTATTATATAATAATCGAGAACAGATTCTGGGACTAGGCTGCTTGACTCCAAATCCCTATTCAGGTATTTCTTGGGCAAGTTGCATGACCTTGGGTGAATCAGTTGACATATTTTTTTGTGCCTCTATTTCCCCATTTATAAAATTGGGCTAATAACATGGTTAGAATGAGATTAAAATGAGATGATATATAGCACTTAGCACAGTGCCTTGCATATTGTCCTGGGTAGATAAGTAAAACATTTATTATTAATGCTTCATCCTGATTTTATTTCCTTCTTATCAGGGCTCCTGGATTTGTCAATAATTTTTTGAAGGTTTGGTCAGAGCAGCTGAATGGCATAAATGTAATTGTCTTTTGTAAATAATACAGGGAGTTCTTATGGGGTAGAGACTTGCTTGAGCCAAATGACAGCAGAACTGGGTTTGAATCTCAGTTCACTGGTTTGCTGTGGGATCCTGGGCAAGTTCCTCACCTCTCTGAGCCTGTTTCTTCAGTTCTCAAGATGAAATGAGACAACGTAAAGCACTTTGCGCAGCATTTGGGATAGGTAGGCTTTCAATCTATGCTTATAATAATGATCGCAGTAGTACATTATTATGAATGTATTTTATAGATACAGAACATGCTATTTTAAGTTAAAGGCTTTGCTTGGGTTACAAGGATACTTTTGACTTGATGGTTGCTAGCTTTCTACCAGCAGAGACAATGGGAGCATAATTTTCATGTTCTGTTCTGCCTTTGATTTGAACAACAGGCCAAAAAGAATTGACGATATGGACCTGCCTTAATTATGTTTGCTCAAGTTCATGCTAGCCTTCCTCTGCATTTCCTGGGTGCTCAGGCCTGCTGAGAGGCCCACATTGCCGGGGAACTTGGCTCCAGAGAGGGGGGACAGGCACAGAGTAGAAGAAGCAAAGAGAAGCAAAGGGAAACAAAGTCACCAAGCCACCACCTCCCCTGCCACAAAGATGAGCTTCCTGAAATGTTCTGGAAGGCTCTAACTAGCTCTGCCACCTCTGAGGGGACAGACTCCTTTGGGCAGCTTCTAGCTGGGATGCAGACTTGCACCATGTTCGGGGGCTACTGGTGTTACCTGTAATCCTGCCCAGGCCTGGGGTCCTGCGCCCTGCTTCTCCAGCCACATGGGCTCCTAGGCTGTGGCCAATGAGGTGGACTTGGGAAGGTGAGTAGCTGTAGTTTGTCTGGAGAGGGAAGACCATTTTCAGGACATTTTTGGGTTCCGGTTTTTGTAACATGCAAACCTAACATATTACTCCTCTCTGAAAACCGTCCAAGGCTCCCACCACGCTCAGGATCAAGCCCTAACTCATTTCGAGGGCTTCAGAGCTTTCTTGACTCAACACCTATTTTCCTAGACTAGTCTAGCCAAACCCTCTGTGGAAATTTCAGGCCCTCAAATACATTGAATTCTCCTGCCTCTGGGTCTGGTTTGGATAACCTTTCCTGTTGTTGCTCATCTCCCCAGCCACTTGCCGAGCTCACAGTGACACAGCCCAGCCGTTAGCTCCCAACTTAGATTCCATGTCCTGGGAAACATCCGTAATCCTCCCAGCCCTCTGGTGTGGAATAACTGCCCCATGATGTGCTCCCATAAAGTCTGGAGTCCCCCCCATCAGAAGGCTAATCACACTCTATCGTCATTGTAAGCCTTCACCACAGGCTTTTCCAGGACCTGGGACCTCAACCATCCTCTCCACCTCCTAGCAGAGCTCCTGACACTGTGCCCCCAGAATATTGGATGAGCAAATAAACAACATAGAGGGATGACGTGTTTGCACATGTTGGTCTCAGAGATGTTCACCCGCATGTACTCATTTATTGGTCCACAGGGCCTAGTAAAAACTCTGTGACGCAGAGTGGTTAGAGCCACTCTGTTCTTGCATAGACTCTTTAGCTATAAGGCAGAAATGGCTGGGGTCTTGGTCTGGTGTAGAAAATAGTCACAAAGAATTAGTGACTTAAATTTAAAAAATTAAAGTCTTATTGAATTAGCTAAAAAGAAAGACGAAGGCAGGCAGAACAGCTGAACTGACTGCAGCAGAAAACATGTCCTAACATCAACAGGTCAGTGTAGCTGGCACGGGCCAACTCCATGTGCTGCCCTTTGGTTTCAGTCGTCTCTCCCTGGAGGTGCTGCAGTCTGCCTGACTGGGAGCCCTCCTGGCATAGTGGGGGGCCTTGGAGCAGATGATCTTGGGCCCAAAGATAACTCTTGTATCTACCTGTTCTGTGATCTTTTGGGCAAACTAGTCAACCTTTCTGGGCCTCAGTTTTCTTAAATGTCAATTGAAGATGATAATAAAATTCCCCACCTCCTAAAGTATCAGCTATTACTGTTTTTTCTTCCACTGATGTGTTATTATTCAGGCAGATTTCAGAGGTTTAGGAGTAAGACTGAGAAAAACATCAACTCTTTCTATTTCTCCTTAGGTATGTAACTCCCAGCCACCTCTTTCCCCAACACAGACGGTGGGTGCTGCTTGTCTGGTCACCAGCCCAGCCTGCCAAGACTCACCGACAGCATGCCGAGCATCTGGGCCACCTGGGCGCCCACCACCCGCACGTTGTTGGCGGCTTGCGTGTAGGTGGTTTGGGCACCCTTCCTCCAGTCCACACAGATGCAGTTCACCTCCTCCACCTTGAACATGTTCTGGTGTTGGAGAGACAAGACACCAGGGCGTTATCAGAGAACGACGGGAAACCACATCCAGCCGGGGCTCAGAAACGGTTTCTGACAGTTACTGCTGCCTGTCCTTCTGCCTTTTCCTAGCTGGGGCCCTGACATAAACTAGACTTTGGTGGGAATCGTGTTGTCAGTTAGGAGTTATCCCTTGGGATGAATGCTATAAGAAAGAAAAACCGACTTCCTCTCTAGCTTGTAGATTAATTAAAAGCAGGCCACCCTCTGGTTTTCTCTAACCAAATTCACTAAGGTTGATGAGGTGAGGTCGCATCATTAAAAGGGCCCTACTTTGAAAACAAAAGGTCTCAAGTGCGTCCTCTGGTGGCCAGAGTCTGCATGACTCTGTGGCTTTGACCGTTAGGGATCCTTGGAATTAGTGGGCTTTTCACCTTGTCTGCTGGGCATTTCCTAAGGAAGTGTCAATATTTTTACAATTAGGATAACACATTATTTTATGGAAGAAACACACACTGCAGACATTTGAAAAATAAAACTGCACTGATTTAAAAGAGATTGAAGAATTCTAAAAGGAAGACTTCTTCCCAGATGTCAAAGGAACTAATGTATCTTTAAAAGTTCTGCTGAGCAACACATATGAGCAACATAAGTTTAACTGGTACTACAAATTTAAAATCCACTTAGAATCACCTCACATATGTGATACTAATATGTGTGATCACACATTTGGAGATACTGAGTTTTTTCTCAGGACTTTTTGAATCTACCTTGAGGAACCTTTTAAGACCTGGAGAATTTAGGGTATAAACTGTATCTTACTGTTTATGCATTAAGATACTTATTAACGATGAGAACAGAAATATGAAGAGTTAGATGCCCAGTACACTAAGGACAAATGTAGAATGACTTTTATTTTCTGGGTTTATAACTTCTTGTTGACATTATAGGTCAGAGTTAGTGTGTGTGGAAGACAGGCTGCTCAGGCATCTTTAGGTGTCACAAAAATAGGTTGAATCAGTGCACACATTATAAAAAGGGTGATGGTATATTGTGTGCATATTTGTGTTTGTGCACCTGTGCCTGTGTGTGTACATGTGAGTGCGTTCTTCTGTTGTGTGTCCGTCTGACCAACAGAGGTTTTCTTACATGTACTTTGGGCATTTTCTATCCTGGCCTGATAGTCACCCTGTCAATCATCGTTCTCCATTTCTCAAATAAATGGTCAGAGCAATTTATCTCTGACTCTCAGGGATGTGGGAAAGACTTGAATAAAAAGAACATAACCCCTCATTTACAGTGAATACAAAGTATTCACTGTAAATGGAAGTGGACAATCTTTGGTCTTGATTTAACCAGAGATGAGAGGGTGGAATTGTTTGTTCACATAGTGAACGTCATTACTTCAGGCTATAGTTGTAGCCCAGAAATGTGGAAGTGATATTTTATTTTCATTAAGAGAGCCATTGCTTAAAGGTGCCCCATATGTATGGATTCCCTGTTTCTGAGCTCATTTTCTGTGTTTGCTTACAGGACCTAGAGACTCAGTGACCAGCTGTGGCAGTGGTCTACAGAGCAGGCCACGGTCACTGCAGCCAGCCCTACCTGGCACATTTCCAGCAGCCAGTTATCATCTCCCTTGTCTATGAAGCCATGGATGATGAAGTGTGTCTTCTTGTCCATTTGGAAATTTGATGCCTCAATTGTTGACGGATCAGTGGGAAGGAGAATCTGTGACAAATGCAGAAAGGGAACACGTTTTTGTAGCTCGGCCACTCTGGCCTGCTTCTCCCTTCTCCATCTTTGCCTGTCCCAATGCCATGACCCTTCAAAGCTTTGTACAAAAGCCACCTCTTCTGTGAAGCCCACCCTGACTCCCCTTTCCCTGTCCCACCTCCCTACATCAGGAATCATGTCCCCCTTGGGTTCTGGATCGTGCTCACAGTCTTATCTTCCATAGGGTTGTTGTTAGACAGTCAGCTCTTTGCCCCAGACCAGAATCACACACACCACCAGAGCTTCTAACAGATGCGAACCATTCATTCATCCAAGCCAACATTTTACTGAAGACCTAGTCTTTCCAGGTCTGACCAGGCCTGGGGGCAGCTGGAGGGATGGGGAGGGATGGAGCACAGCGGAAGAAGCCGGTACAGAGGCAAGGAACTCCTGGTTTGCCGGTGGGCACAGCCCCTTGCCCAGTTACCATGACATTAACATGACAGAGGTCTCACTTGGAAGCTGTTGGGGTTCTTATTGGTGTAGAGCTGGAAGCGGGTGCCAATCTTCTCTGGGCTCCAGGGGAGAATTTTCAGGGGCCTGATGGCAGTCCCCGCCCAAGGCTCAGCATCGGAAAAGCACCCGATGTCACCATAGCACACTTCCTTTCCTGTAGAGATGGGGGGACTCTGCTGGAGGCTGAGCTCCCGAGCTGGGCTCTGGGATGCCAGGCCTTCACTCCCCTGCCTGGGGAGAGTCCGAAGATGATGGGGAAACCCCACCCGCCTGCCTTGTGCCCACCGGATGATCTGGGACCTCCCCCACCTAATCCCTCAGAGACAGCATTTGTGCTTCTGCTCAGAACCACCATCAAGACTTAAAAGCTCCGTGTTTCATCCCCAGCTCCTCAGGTATTTATCTGAGCAGTGTGTTCATGGGCACTGGTCAGCATGTTAACCCTGGCAGCTGTTTAATGCTTTACCTAGTGAAGTCTGGCCTAGCGCATCCTGGGCACAAAGGTAGGCCATGGGAGATGCTCTGAAGTGGGTCCCCTCCAACTGCCTCCTCCCCAGGGTGGAGTGTGAACCCCAACCGCCTCTCTCTGGAACCTTGGAGTTGTCTGGAGCTGCTGGAAGTCCGGCCTCAGCTAAGGCTTTCTCTGGCCAAGGTGCGGGTGCTGCATTTAAGCCCTTCCTGAGGGGCAGGTGTGTTTCTTACCTTGGACTGCTCCCAGCAGAAAAAAGGCAATTGTCCAGATGGTCACCATCTACAATAAATTCAGACATGCTCAGCCTCACCAAACATGAGCAGAGCAATGAGCAAAGCCTCTCAGGAATTCAAGGCTGTCTGCTTCACCACTGGTGGGAGACCAGCAACGGTAACTTACCCTGTCGGGCGTCCCAGGCATCCCTTCCCTCTGGATCAAGTGCCCAGGCTGACTTTTATAGTGGAGCCTTATCATTTGGACACTGCTCCAAGGAAACACCAGGTGAAGATAGGGCATGCTGTGTGCACTTAATATTTTAATCTGCACAAACACACAAAACAAGATTAATAATAGGGTCAAATCTTCCCAAGTCTGGGAGATGAAAGAAGGCTTGATTAAAAGGGGTGAAATGGCCCTATGTACCTGTGCATGTAATTATGAGCCAAGTGGCCTCCACTTTCCAGTTCTCTATTTTGTTACCAAGTAGTTTATGCCTCCCAGGAAGGACGCAGTGGCAAACTCTCACGAGGAGGGTAGTAGTTCTCACTCAGAATAGATGGAAGTGCCCCGGAATAGCTGAAAGCAAAGGGAAGTGACTAAGAAAACCTCTTCTCTCTGTCTCTCTCAGTGTGTCTTCTCTCTCTGTCTGTCTCTCTCTCTCTCTCTGTCTGTCTCTCTCTGGCAGTCTAGTAGCGACCAAGCACATGAGCTCTGGGGACATTCAACAGCCCAATAGTCTCTGCGCACAATTCCCGTAAACTACCTGTTACAGGTATCTTCAAGTAGGTAATGCACCAACATAAAGCATAATGGTTTAGAGCAACAGCAACTGTTACATTACCCACTATAATTTTGAATAGCTGGGTTCAGGAGTGCCTTAAAGCCCACGTCAGCAGACCATGTCTTGTCACCAAACCATGTCACGTCTGTTGAGTTTCCCCAGACCTTCTGAAGTTCGCACACCTGTCCTATGAGACTAGGCCCATGTGATACCATCATGAATTACCCACAGACCTGTGCATCTGTGAGCAGCTTGGTCAGTTCACACAACAGGCAGATAAGTCTCCACATGACAAATACCACAGGTGCCTGGCCCTACCCCCAAGTTAAATAAGCCTTCATGTCAAAGTTCACACTCCTGAATAACCTAACCACTGGGGTACAGGCTGAAGTGTCACCCTGTTTAGAAAGTGGAAAGGACTTCACTTGAAGTAATAAAGAACAGCAGCCAATGGTTATTGAGGCTTATTAGGTACAGTCAGAACACTGTACATGTATTACCTGATTGAAGTCTTACAAAAACCCCATGAGGTAGATACCATTCTTTGCTTCCTTTTAGCTGTGGAAACTGAGGCACAGAGATAAATAAATTGACTATAAAGTCACAGAGCTAATGAGTGATAAGATGGGATTTGAATCTGGACTATACAGAATAAAACAAGGAATTGTTGAACATTCAGTTATTTTGAGTAAATTATCAATGTAACTTGCTGACCATATAGAATAAGGGGAGATACTTACATACAATAAGTTAAAATAGAAAATAAATTTCTTCCTAAACTGCCAGACTTGAGCCATCTGGTTGACTTATGTGATAAGGCATTTAAGCTCTGCAAGTCTGCTCACATGGTCTAGGAAGGTCCTAGAGCACTTTACAAAGACTGTAGTACAACAAAAGGTGTTCATGCTTTTCTTCGACACTGCAGTGCAGACACAGGAAGAGATTTATGATAATCCAATGGTGAACAAATAGGTAAACTGTTGGAACATGTCACACGTCTGCCTCTTCAACCTGTTTGCTTCCTGTGTCAACATTTTTCTCTGCACATGGATACGTTGGCCTCCATTGAATATGCCAAATCTTTTCCCACCTCAAGGCCTTTGCATTTACCATTCTCATGGCCTGAAACTCTCTTCCCTAGGCTTCCACTGTGCCGGTTTCTTCTTGTCATTCAACAATTAGCTTCAATGTTCCTTCTTCAGTGAGCCACTGCTGACCACCCTTGAAGCCCCTTTACCACCAGACTCCTACCGCCTAAAGACCCCTGCTCCCTAGCACCTTATTTGTTTCCTTCAGATCACTTGCCACAAGTTATAATTATCTATCTTGTTTATCTGCCTATTTGTTTGCAGTCATGCTTCTCCCACTGTGGAATGGAATTCCATGAAGACCCCATCTTTTTGGGTCACGGCCATACCCCCAGCTTCTGGAAACATAACTGCCACTGAAGCAGTTATGATTCATGAAAGGATGAACATACACATGAATGGAGTTAATTGGCATTTTATACTTATTCTGAGAGTGAATTTCATTGTTGTAAAAGGTGAGCAAGCACAGTTTTAAAAGAGATACCATTCTTTAGATAAGCAGGGAGAATGTGAACATCTGATGACATTTAGGAGAAAGAACCATTACATGGTCTGTTACAGTTTGCCCAGGGGTCAGGACCCCATGCCTATTTCCCTCTCAGCTCACCTCATTGCCAAGTTCATCTGTGGGCTTTATGCCCACCAGAAGGGAAAGGCCCATGCCTCAGGGGTTCAAAGGTTGAAACCACCTAAAGGTAACCAAAGTTAATGTGGAAATATCCCCACAGGGCAGGAGGGTTTCATCTGCAGCAGTCACATGGGTTGGGTGGTGAGAGTGAGTGTGGGCTCCAGATGCTATAGGGTAAGGACATCGGTATTCAAAGGATAGTTTTCTCTAAAAAAAATTTATTTCACTCATATTTATTCATTCATGTAAATAGGTAATATATGCCTCTACACATCCAAGTTAAAAATATTCTCTTACTAGAAGCTTGTGTGTTTTTCCAGAGATATTCTACACTTTATGTGTATATATATTCTTTTATTTAAAAATATAAATGGAGGAAAACAATTCCATTTACAATTGCATCAAAAGAATAAAATACCTAGGAATAAACCTAACCAAAGAGGTGAAAGACCTATATCCTGAAAACTACAAGACACTCATGAGAGAAATTAAAGAAGACACCAATAAATGGAAATATACACCATGCTCATGGATAAGAAGAATTAATATTGTCAAAATGGCCATCCTGTCTAAAGCAATATACAGATTCAGTGCAATCCTTATCAAAATACCAACAGCATTCTTCAATGAACTCAAACAAATAGTTCTAAAATTCATATGGAACCACAAAAGACCCTGAAGAGCCAAAGCAATCCTGACAAGGAGGAACAAAGCTAGGGGGATCATGCTCCCCAATTTCAAGCTCTACTACAAAGCCACAGTAATCAAGACAATTTGGTACTGGCACAAGAACAGACCCATAGATCAATGGAACAGAATAGAGATCCCAGATACAAACCCACAAGTATATGGCCAATTAATATATGATAAAGGAGCCATGGATATACAATGGGGAAATGACAGCCTCTTCAAAAACTGGTGTTGGCAAAACTAAATAGCTACAAGTAAGAGAATGAAACTGGATTATTGTTTAACTCCATACACAAAAGTAAACTTGAAATGGATCAAAGACCTGAATGTAAGTCATGAAACCATAAAACTCTTAGAAGAAAACATAGGCAAAAATATGTTGAATATAAACATGAGCAACTTTTTCCTGAACACATTTCCTTGGGCAAGGGAAACAAAAACAAAAATGAACAAACGGGACTATGTCAAACTAAAAGCTTCTTTTCAGCAAAAGACACCATCAGTAGAACAAAAAGGCATCCTATAGTATGAGAGAATGTATTCATAAATGACTTATCTGATAAAGGGTTAACATCCAAAATATATAAAGAACTCACAAGCCTCAACACCCAAAAAGCAAATAACCCAATTAAAAAATGGGCAGAGGATCTGAACAGATACTTTTCCAAAGAAGAAATTCAGATGGCTAACAGACACATGAAAAGATGCTCCACATCACTAATTATCAGGCAAATGCAAATTAAAACCTCAATGAGAAATTTCCTCACACCAGTTAGGATAGTCAACATCCAAAAGACAAGGAACAACAAATGCTGGCGAGGATGTGGAGAAAGGGATACCCTCCTACACTGCTGGTGGGGAGGTAAGTTAGTTTAGCCATTGTGGAAAGTTGGCTTTCCACAATATGGAGGTTCCTCAAAAAGCTCAAAATAGAAATACCATTTGACCCAGGAATTTCACTCCTAGGAATTTACCCAAAGAAAACAAGATCCCTGATTCAAAAACACATATGCACCCCTATGTTTATCGCAGCACTATTTACAATAGCCAAGATATGGAAGCAACCTAAGTGTCCATCAGTAGATGAATGGATAAAGAAGATGTGGTACATATACACAATGGAATATTATTCAGCCATAAGAAGAAAACAAATCCTACCATTTGCAACAACATGGATGGAGCTAAAGGGCATTATGCTCAGTGAAATAAGCAGGTGGAAAAAGACAAGTACCAAATGATTTCCCTCATTTGTGGAGCATGACAGCAAAGCAGAACTGAAAAAACAAAACAGCAGCAGACACACAGACTTTAAGAAGGGACTAGTGGTTACCAAAGAGATGGGGTTGGGAGGATGGGTGGGGAGGGAGGGAGAAAAGGATTAAGGGGCATTATGATTAGCACACATAATGTAGATGGGTCATGGGGGTGGCAGTGTAGCATGGAGAAGACTAGTAGTGACTTTATAGCATCTCAGTATGCTGATGGACAGTGACTGCAAGGGGGTGTTTATGGGGGGGACTTGATAATATAGGTGAGTGTTGTAACCACAATGTTGCATATGTGAAACCTTCATAAGATTGTATATCAATGATACCTTAATATGTATGTGTGTATATATATATATTTCTATATATATGGTTAACACATTCTACACACTATTGTGCAACCTGATCTTGAAAAATTGTCTTGGAAATCATTCCTCTTCAGGGCATATAGATCTGCTCCAATATTTTTACCAGCTGCACAGTATTCTTATTTTGGGATATTTACTTAATCAGCCATCTATTGATGAACTTTTGGTTGTTTCTAATCTTTCACTATTAAATACAATGCCTTAATGAATATTACACCTTTGCTATCTGGATGTATGGTATATCCTGGGATACATTTCTATGAGTAAAATTTAAATGACATAAGGTATTACATGTATATGTAACATGTTGATGGAGGTTGCTGCCCTAGTTTCTATGTTTTGATAACTCCATTATCAGAAATTCTTGTGTATGTTGGCAATTCTCCCCAGTCCAGCCCTGAAACAACAGTGAAGTAGAGACATTAGCTATTTACATAGGTCACTTTTTAAGAGGTATGTTAGTTATCGTTCTTTGGGTTGTAAGCAACAGAAATCAATTCTGGCTAGCTAAATGTAAAAAAGGAAAGGAGAGATTTATTGTAAGAATACTGGGGCATCTCACAGAATCCATGAAGCTGTTGAACCATGGGACCCAGGGACACCTAAGAAATGGGACCCTGGAGATCTTGGCAGGTGGTCCTCTGATCCCTTAGGCCTTGGACCTGATTTTGCTGTAGGCTTTGTGCATCTCAGCTCAGAATTCTTAATTATCAAGCTATCGCTTAGTTAGATCAAGAGCTGTCCCTGAGTTAATTAGCAATGGGATGTGGGTCTACTGGGCAGGCCTGATTAAAGGGACCCACCCCCATGCACCCAAAGGATGGAGGTGAAGTTGTGAGCCGGGCCGCCACTGCAAGAGGTACGTGGTTTCACAGTAATAAAATCATTATCCTAATTCAGCTGAGTCTGTTTAATTTGTACAAAAGTGCACAGTTAGTGGCTCAGTGCCAGTCAATAGGGGATTCCTTTAAAAGTGTTGTTTACTGTGTGTCCTCAGTGCCTAGCAGAGTGCCTCACACTGTAGGTGCTCAGCACATGCTTGTTGAGTGAATGAATGCTTAATCAAGACCATTCGAATCCCAGCTCCTACAACCCCTCTTTCTGAGTACTGCCCACAAGCCCTAACAAACTGGAGTTGGCCAAACACTCCATATGCAGGCCCCATACCTCTAAACCAGCGGTCTCCTCTCCTGGAATGCCCACCGTCTGGTCTTATCTTGAGCTCCCTTGAATGCAGAATCTGGAACAAGAGCAGATGCTGAAGACAGAGCAGATGGGAACTGTCCCTGGGCTGGGAGACTGGGGTGCTACTTACCCTGCCCCTACCCCCTCCACTCCTCTAGTTTTCCCCTGGAGACGCTGATTTCCCTCTGCTTTCAGGCCTCACTTGCATCTGCCCATGGCTTTGGAGAAGGCCCTGAGGCAGAAGCAGAGAATGACAGGCTTGCTGGCAAGGATACACGATCGGTTTGTTTTGGATTGAATGTTTGTCGCTCTGTCCCCTGCCCTGGCTCATATGTTGAAGCCCAGACCCCCATGCGATGTGGCCTCTAAGGAAGTAATTAAAGTTCAGTGAGGTCATAAGGTGGCCCTGATCCAGTGGGATTAGTGTCCTTTTAAGAAGAGACACCTAGAGCTCACTCTTACTCTCTCCACACATGCACATGGAGGCAAGGCCATGTGACAGAAGGCAGAGAGAAGGCAGCCTCTGAGAGCCAGAAAAGGTCCTCACCAGAACCCTGACCTTCCAGGTAATGAACTTCCATTGTTTAAGCCATCCAGTCTGTGGTGTTTTGTTATGGGGCTGAGCTGACTAATACGGAGTTTGAATCTGAGCTTGCTCCAACCTGCAGCTGAAAGCAGAGGTGGGCCAGGAGACGTGCTGTGGGACATGCCCCTTGGCTTTCTCTCCCCTCCTTCCACCATGTGCCCCCCTGGCGACCCCTCCATCCCCACTTATTTCCCAGGGCTCAGCTCCAGTGTGACCCCTCTATGAAGGCTTTCTCCATCCTACCCCTTTCCTCAGCCTCTCTGTCCAAACGAAATGCCAGCTCCTTATACCCTCAACATGACTCATACTTCCTGGCACTGTTTGATGGCTTTCTTTGTCTAGCCTCATCACCAGCTCCTGGAGGGCAAGTAATGAATCTTATTTATTTTACATTCTTAGCACCAAGAGTGGTATCTGGAATGTAGTGAATTTTTGTTAAATTAAATAACATATTTAAATACAGTTCCAATGAGGAAGTGATCAAGATAGCATCACTTCCAGAGAAACCCAAAAAAGGCACAAAGTGGGACACTGAAGTAGTCACAGAGGAGAATCTGCTGCAGAAGCAGAGACGACTGGCAGCCCAGGTTACATCCCTTGGACCCACCATGGCACTCACACAAAGGCCACGCTTCTGCCGGCTTCCGCCAGCTGTGACAGCATGGCATGGGTACCAGAGCCCATCCCCTCCTGCCTGAAGTAGGATTCCTGCAAAGGGCCACCCTCATGTGGCGACTTCCCATCAAATCTGGCCGAACCTTTGTCAGACTGCTGATGAGGTCTGAGAGTCTTCCTACCTAATACCGTTCCCTCCTCTTCTAGAGAGTGTTGGACCTGCGTCATGGTCTAAAGAAAGGTTCTCACTACTTACTCCTGCTTTCTCCCCTTTTATTCTTCACAGACATTTCCCTGAATAAATATTTTGTGCATTTGATCCCATCTTGTCATCTGCTTTAAAGAGGACCCAACTGACACAGACATAGAAATAGACAAGGCCAAGCAGTTGAGAAAGAAAAGTTCAGTTTAGGATTGCAAACAATGTCCAGCTGTCTCTGGCTAAAGTCTCATCTGTATCTTAGAGCCCAGAAGTTGGTAATAAACTTCATAAGTAGCCTAGAGTAGGCCCAATTATTATTTATTACATGAGTGAAAGATGCATACAAGTGTGCATATGCTGAGGTGACCCTTGGCTATAAATGTGTGCAATTCATACCCTAGAGTGGATTCCATTCTCTGAAGGTAATTTTTGTTGCTGTTGTCTTTGTGTCTCAAACTAAAAAGAATTATTTTGAATCTTTTAAGGAGGGATAAGTGAATCAGTTTGGATTCAAGTGATATTTAAGTAGAAGAGGTAGGAAATCATTATTTCTTTTAGGAAAGGAACTGCCTTTGTTTAGGAAAATGTCCCATGGGCCTCTTTGGCAGGAGAAGATGAGGCCCAAACTCTGCCATCCCCAAGACCAGAAATCAAGATAAAGCCAAGACTCTCTGCAGAAGGTAGGATAACGAGTTCGGGAGTAGGGCAGAAACTGAAGAGGAGTCTGGAGGGGTTGAGAGGGCATGCCCAGCAGTGGGGTGGACATGGGATCTGCAGAAAAGGGACCAGTGAGAGGTTCCCAGGGGCAGATCACTCATACCACTTCAGAAGTAACCTGCCACCATCTCTTCAAACCTTCCAGAATTTACCACCACTAAGTGGCCTGTATAAATTAGGGGAGGGGAAAATCAAGATGAGAACAGAGAGAATACAACAGCCTTAGGAGGTGCTCCCCAGTGAGAGTCCTGGAAGAGCAGAAGGTCAGAGCTGCAGCTGCCATGAGGCAGGAAATTCTGACAACTCTCCGAGCCCTTGAGGCAGCACTATTGTGTACAGTGCGACAAGTTGGGTCTGCCCAACATTTAAGGTTTAAGAAGTGACGTCCCGTACCAGACACCAGGTACCAGGTAATTTACCCACTACATAGCATCCTCCCAGTCTGTCACCATTTAGGCAAACATTCACACTATTATTTGCACTGAATGTTCTTGTAAATACTTATCATTGTACCATACATTAGTTTCAAGGTGTTTTTGGAAGTGCAAGGCAGTGGAGTTTTACAACTATGTAAACAGTGGGCAAAAACATATTAATTTTTTACTTGTTACCCTTTGTGAAGTTAGCTTTTTATATTTCTGCCAGCTTTCCTTTGGCTGTAATGTGTGTGTGCATGTGTGTGTGTGCACATGTGTGCACATGCACATGAATGATAGGAGGATTTGGGAGAAGAAATACCTTTGCGGAGCCTTGAACTTCAACAGCTACCACACAAAATAGGGATGAATCCTAGCATCCCAGAAGAAGAACGGTGGGGTCGGCCAAAGGCCACTGAGCAGCCCAGGACCAAGAGGGACACATGGAAAATTTCACCTCCAGATGTCCTTGGGAAAACCTAGAATGACCAGTAAATAACCTGGGAGCTTGGGAAAGTTCTCTGCACTCCAGCTGCTTCACCTGAAGATGGGGATGGCAAAACTTCTATTTTATAGAGTATTGTCAGAATCACATGTGTGAGAGGCAGGCAGTCGCTTCCTGGAAGCCCCTTTCAGAGGAGTAGGCTGAGTCACAGAGTCTGACGCAGTCAGCTCTTAACACCCAGCCTCAAAAAGAAGGAAGGAAGTTCAGTAAAAAAAAAATCACATGTGGAAAGCAGATCACTTATGTTTGGACTGGCCTGTCCTTTCAAACTGACATAGAGCTCCTGCCTTAAGGGAAGAAAATATTTGATTTAGGGTTCTAGAAATAAGAATATTTCCTAAAAAATCTACTGAGATCAGAAATAGGTAATTTAAGTAAATAACTCATTTAAAACTATTAAAGCAACCTGCAAACTGCCCATGAAAATGGATGCCCTTTTAACAGAAAGGTTTTTAATGGATGCATTTTTAAAGACCAAATTCTTATAAACCTCTTTGATCCTTCTTATTACTTGAGTAAATTTGCAGATAATCCTCATGCTCATTTTTTTATTATTCACTATTCATGATTATTAGGATGCTATAGGAAAGTTCCATGAGGTATTCATAGTAATTTATTTGTAAACATTTATTAAGCACTCAATATGTATTAAGCATTGTGCTAATCTATTTACAGAGAAATATAGGACTTTAAAAAATGCTATCTATACATTGAAGACGTCAAAGTTTACATGTTTATCCAAGACCTCTACCCTGAATTCTGTGCTCATATGTCCTACTGCCTACTTGATATCACCAGTGTGATGTCTGGTATCTCAAATATGGCATAATAGAAACAGACCTTTCTTCTCAAGCCTGCTCCTCCCACAGGATTCCCCATCCCAGTCAGTGGCGTCTGCATCCCTTCCGTTGCTCTGGTCAGAGAGCCAGGAGTCATTCTTGACTCCTTCTGCTCATACAGATATTCATTCCTGCTCCACAGGACGCTGTGGGTGCTGGCCTCCTGCTTTATCCAGGAGTGTGCCCTTACTGGCTTCAGCCAATCAGCACATTCCATTTCCCATGCCACAGGCCAATCAGAGAGAATCTCAGGGATGTTATTTGAAAAGATGGGAAGGGAGATGTACTTTCTCTTACTTGATGTGAAAGAGGAGGTCTCTAGCCCCAGTTGTGGTAAACAGGCACAACAGGAAGGGAACCCGGCCTTGGTATAAAACCGTCATCATACAACAGAGCATGGGAACAGAAAGAAAGTGGCTCTTGAAGAGGCCATTGAGTTTCTGGATCAATAACCTGAAGCTCCCTCCACCTCTGGACTTCCCAATCGTGCAAGCCAATATATTTCTGTGTTGTTTAAGCCAGTCTGAATTAGAGCTTCTGGTTCATGCAGGTGAAAGCATCCTGATTAATATAAATTGATCATCCTTAGAACAAATCTTCATGTGTTGATCAACTTGCATATACTTTGGGGAAACAGAATGAGAAGCATTTTCATGCCTCTGTGACTCTGTTCCCTCTCTCTGAAGTGCTCTTCCCACTGTCTTTTTGACAAATTCCGACACAACTTTTCTGACTTAGCAAAGATGTCCCTTTGTCTTTTAGGATATTAAAGATTGGACATAGTCTAATTTAAAATATCTGACTCCAATGGAGTCATTCATTCTTTCCATCAGGGAGATGGTCATTCAGAAAATATTTCTTCTGCTACTACATGCCAGCCACATGTAACATGCAAACCCCTGAAAGAATTTACAAACAGGATATACAGACAAGTAAACAAGCAGTTACAATATGGAGAGATCAGTGCTAAGATGGAGGAAGTCCTGGGAGCAGCAGGAATGTAGTGGGGTAGCTTCAAATCCAATTTTAAGTGGTATGTGTAACAGAAGTGAACAAAGGCTTCCTGAAAGAAGTGATGTCTACAAAGATTTAAGAACTAATAGGAGTTAGAAAGACAAGCAAAGGAACATCTGAGGGAGAAGAAGAGTTTGTGCAAAGGTCCGGCAGCATCAGAGATCAAGGCCTTTGGCAGGGACAGTGCCAATATGTAGAGTTCCAGATGAAATGTGGTTGGAGATGATGCTAGAGTCCTACCAGGTCTCTAGGGGCCTTGCAAGGCTCACTAAGCAATGTGGATTCTGAACTGAGGACCATGGGGGAGGTTCTTTGATCTGTGCTTTAGAAAGATCAGAGAGGCTACAGAGAGGTCTGCAGAGAAGTCTGCAGAAGGGTCTGGGGGAGCCCCACTGGGAAAAGGGAGGTCACTTAGGAAGCATCAGATCTGCCCAGTCCTCATCTCCTTATGTGTCATCTCTCCTGAGATGTCTGATTAGGATCAGACATAGAACTTAAAGACGATGGGAAACTCGGCAAAGGGTTGGTATCTGCCATGAGTGTGCACTGGAGGGGGTCCTTTTGGATCTTGAAGTCTGGCCTTAGGTGGTCAAATGACATCAGTTATGTCAGGAATGGGCATGATGCCAGTATCAAGTACACAATATTCCTAAGCTCAAATGCTACATAATATATAACAAAACTCAACAGTTATTTGTGGTTCTCCAGACCAACTCTGAATTTTGGATATTAATCACCTTAACGAAACGTTCCATTGAAAAAAATGGCTATGAAGACAAAGGAACAGATTGCTTAACCACGAGACTTTATTAGTAGTAAGACTCCACGGTCATGTATCAGTGGCTCCTAACATAGGCTGAGAGTGAGCAGAACGTCTTCTCTCACAGTTTCTTGACTACAGAAGTTGAACCTGTGAAGAGAAAAGCCAGTTCTCGTACAGGGTGGTGTGCTGAGCATGTCCAAGAGCCACACGCTGTGCCTGAGATCAGGTACTGGCCAAGGGAAGACATCTTCTGTGTAAGGGACTGAAATCTCCTTCCCAATTTTGTTTCATGGCTGTCCAATCGCCGAGTGAGGAGGTGTCACTGGACACCCCAAAGGACGGGGAGGGTTCATTTGTCACATCCTAAAGGCACCTACTGAAAACTTGGCACGTTGTCAACCAAGGTAACTGAGTAAGATTAGGGTCAGCAGCATGATAAGAAATCAGCCAGAGTGAAAATCCTGATGCCCTGGTGTTACATTCACTAGGTATTTTTTGTTTTAATTCTGAGCAATACTTAGTTTGCTTGGGAGATAATTTTCTGTAATAAAATATATAAGCACATGTAAAGTGCTTGACACATAAAAAGTCTACAGGTCACGCTCGGCTCATCTTCATTTTCCTCCCTGTGGTCTCGCAGTTTGCACACTTGCCAATGGCAAATTAAAGTTTAAAATTAATATTGATAAGGGACACAAGACATAAAGAGCACACAATATCTATGTATGAATAAAAGTGAGCTGAATTTGTTATGTAGTAGGTAAGAATTTGCTGGAGTAAAATTTCCGGCTTATAAATTCTGACACCACACCTTCATTTAGTCATCTGTAAAACGGGAAAATAATAATACCTATGTCCCATCACAACAATCAAAAGAGCAAACATATTCATTACCCCAACATTTTCACTTCCTTTTTTGGGGGCAAATACCTAAGAGGGGAATGGATGAATTATAGGTAGATGTACATTTGATTTTTTAAGACATTGCCAAAGTGTTTTCCAAAGTATATTATTTTATATTCCCATAAACAATGTATGAGAATTCGAGATTCTTCACATCCTCACCAGTAATTGGTATTGTCAAATTTAAAAATTTTAGCCACTTAAATAGGTTTATAGCGGTATCTCATTGTGGTTTTAATTTGTATTTTCCTAATAACTAATGGGTATATCTTTTTTCTGTCCTTTGACTTTTAATCTATTTGTGCTTTTATATTTAAAGTACATTTCATGTAGGCAGCATGCAGTTGGTATTGCTTTTTTAAAACCTAATCTGGCAATTTCTGCCTTCTAATTGTTGTATTTAAATCACTTTCACTTAATATGATTGTTGATATGGTAGGGTTAAGTCTATTCTGTTGCTGTTTGTTCCCCGTGTTCTTCCCCCTGCCTCTTTTTATGCTTTATTTTGTCTTTTTTTAAAGTTTCACTTCATCCCTTTTGCTGGATTATTAGCAATAGCTTTTTGTTTTATTATTTGAGTGGTTGTTTTAGAATTTTTGCCATTTATTTTTAACTTACCGTATTTTACTTTCAAGTGATATACATATGTGAATACGGTATAAGAACATTACAATAGTATGTTCCACTTCTCGCCTGCCTTTACGGCATTGTTATCATATATTTTACTTATATACATGTTATCCCCCCGAAATTGCCATTATTTTTTAAATAGTCAAGTTTTTTAGAGATTTGAATTATAATATTTAAAAATCTCATGTATTTTCAATGTAGTTACAATGTCCTGTGCTTTAAGTCCTTTCTGTAGATTCATTTCCAATCGGTAACATTTTCCTCTTCCTGAAGACTTCCTTTAAGATTTCTCAATTTTTACCTGCTGGTAATGAATTCTTTCAGTTTTGGTATGTCTGAAAAGTATTTCATTTTCATCGTTGAAATATAGTTTTGTGGGAATAGAATTCTAGGTTAATAATTTTTCCTTTTCAGGAATTTAAAGATGTTGTTCTACTGCCTTCTCATTTACATTGATGAGAAATATGATGGGACATTTATTTAATATCATATAGTGTGGATTTTAGCCTGTTAGCTGCTAGATAATTTTGTATTCCTACAAATTTCCTCAAGCTTTGTTCTAGGGTGCAGGTGTTTGGAAAGAGTTTGATCCTGTCAGGTCCTGGTCGATCTAGGCTAATTATTTCCCATTGCTGCAGGAAGACCTTCCTAAACACTCTACCCAACGTTTCTTTAATGATGAGCTTTTCCAGCCTGGTGAGAGGAAACAGGCACTCTTCCCAGCCCAGCAAGAGAACTGGGCCCTATTCTCACTAATTGTTCATGGATGTTCCACTAGCCTTGGCTGCTTTCCTCATGCATATGTGGTCAGCATGCTGATGAAAAGTCAAGAGATTTTCCAGATCTCTCAGATTCTCTAGCTCCCTCCTCTCTAGTTCTCTGTCCTGTGAAGTCTAGTTGCTTAGGATTTTCTGGATTCTTAGCTCTGTTTCCTCCACTCGGGGAGCCCACTGTGTGACAACATCCTGGAAACTTTCAAGGCAGTAAGCTGGGAACAGTGGTAAAAGTCCACCTTATTGGTTTCTTGTCTCTCAAGGATCACTTTCCTTTATTGCTTGATGTCAGATGTCCTGAAAATTGTTATTTTATCGATTTTGTGTGAATTTTTGGTAGTTCCAGCTGGGAAGATAAATCTGGTCTCTGCTGCCCCATCTCTGCCAGAAGCAAAAGGCCCCTCACTGGGCTTTTGCAGATTGACATGATGGCAGGAGAAGCATATGCTTTGCCTTTATACTCAAAACACTCGAGCTAATATTGGTATTGGTATGATTTTCATCATCATCTGCTCACTTTTTCTGGTAGCTCACTACGGTAAATATCCTTTGGCTCACACACACTTCGGGAATGGTTC
Organism: Manis pentadactyla; assembly: GCF_030020395.1. NCBI lineage: Eukaryota > Metazoa > Chordata > Mammalia > Pholidota > Manidae > Manis > Manis pentadactyla. The sequence continues at coordinate 127,077,709 of NC_080026.1, read as the reverse complement.
AAACCAAGGGTTGACCTTTGTCTTGCTCACTAAGAGCAGAACAGCCTATTTGTATTCTCTGATGAATGTTTTCCTGATAATTTAAGTAGCAATTTGGCAAACCCAGGAAGTTTGGGGAGAGAGAGACAAATTAAGCACATATATAGCACAAGGCACAGCTGCTAAATGAAATCATTCTTTTCACCCTAGAATCATGAAACCAGATTCGCATTTTAACAGGTCACTTGTATCAGGAAACTCATCTACACATCTATCAAGGCTGTTTTCCTAAGTTAACAAAAGGTCAGGTATTAGGAAGTAACTGTTTATGGAGTGCGAGAGACCCCCTGCAGGGCTCTTAACAAGTAGATATTCAGTGGGAACAGAATTATAAATATGGCTCAATACTTCAGATTCTTTGGATTTCTATTACTTACTCTTTTCTATCATTTCTTTCCACCTTGACCTGAGATGCTCCCACTCTTGGCAGGGTTGGGTTGATCACATAGTTGTACCAAATAAATTTAACCTTCTGTATATCTCCAACATCCACATCTGAGTCAAATTCATTGGAATAAGTATCGCCTGATTTCAGAGTGCCCCTTGGGAGTTGAGTTAATAAAAACAGAAATGAACATACATAAATGTACATATAAATATGCACATATATATGTGTGTGTTTCTAAAACGAGCTTACAATGTACTATCAATCATCTTACTAGACATATTTACCATTCTAATGTATTAAATAAATGTAGACATATATGCCAACTTAGTGGTAATTCACTTGCCATCAATAACTCATATTACTTTAAAGTCATGTTTACTTCTATGACACTTCAAACATGTCTTGGTCACAATCCTTCACAACTTAATCAATGATGACATCGTTCTATCATCTTTCATAGTGGGCAGAATAATTATTTACTGATTATAAGCCAAAGTAAACATCAGTGGTTTTCTCAGGAAAGAGCAGAGAAAAAAATATAGAAATAGAATTCTGAAATGTAGTAAGGTGTAGGTGTAAAATATCTCTTCTTTTTAATGACATGTAATAGGACTATAACCCTGGTAATGAATACAGTGTTATAATCACAACATAAAGTATATGCACAAAGTATTCCAACATTTAGGAAGCTTATCATAATATTTTACTCACTTGAAAATTTCATACTGCTTAGAGTTTCCTTTATTTCCAAACAAAGAAACTAGCACGTGTCCTGTGACCTTCCTTCCGGACAGTGTCACAGTTACCTTATACCTCCAACCTGCATGGGGGAAAATATTTGCAAAATGTCAGCTTGTAGAAGAGATACACTGGACACTGGCTAACTTGGTTTCCACTACTGTTGAATTTGGAATAATTTATATATGGTTTGAGTAGTTCTTCTAATCAAATAGTCATAGATATTCATTTATCTGATGTTGTGAGGACAGGCATTGGGGGAGGGGAGGAGCACAGAATCTTTCCCAAGTCAATAGACTTCAGGCCAAGGGGTTAAGTGATACTTTGCTTTCAGTTTCAACCTGATAATTTTTTTTTAATGCTATACGATCTTCATATTAAAAGGTTGTGGAAAATCAGTAGTGTGGCATTTCCATCAGTTTCTTTCATTTTCACAGATCATCAAATTTTAGAATACTGCCATTTTTTGTTCTATAGTCCATGTTAATTTTAAAAACTCTATATAATTCACTTTCCATTGCCACTGGAAATATATTAACTTTTTATGGTAACCATTTTATGACACTAGCCAATAATTAGCAGTTTTTGCTATTTAGAGCTCTCCTGGACCCAACCGGGGAGGGGCTAAAATTTGGCTTTAGTTTTTACAATGCAGCTAACCCCACTGACTCCCACCCAAATAGTTTCTGTCCTCTATTACCCAGAAAAGAAACCTGGAGCCTGTCTCCATGCCTCACCACCCCTGCTTCCTCTAGGTAAATTCCCATCACCGTGGAGTCTACAATCCTAACTATCTTAAATCTGCCAGTTCCTTTCCAATCCCACAACCTCTGCCATCTCTCTCTCTGGGATTACTTTTCTGCTTGCACAGAACTTCAGAATTTTGTTCATTGAAACTTTGGACTGAATGTGAAGAGGCTGGAGCAGAAAAAGCCTCCTGAATTCAGCACCAGAATCAAACATGAAGAAATTAATTTCTGTATCATTGATAGCTCAAGCCCCAAACTCCGTTCTGCGGTCTCAGTTAACCAGAGTCACATTGAGCATGGCATTTGAGTATTTTTCCATTTTGGGGAGGGGTGTTTAAAACTTCTGTATAGACAAGCAATTTTACACATTTTCACTTGACATGATAAAATATGTAACATTAAGAATTTAAAGCAAATAAAATAGAGACTTACGTGCAAAATCGCTGGCCTCGCCAGTGTTTAAATAGAATTTCTGACCCACACCATTTGTTCTCCCAGGAAATCTATCAGCATAAAAACCCATCTGTGGGCAGCCTTCACTTGGACAGGGGAAGCACTTGTTCTGGGGAAAAAATAAATAAATCAGGAATGAGGATGCTCTTTTATTGGTGTGTCATCTTTTTCCACGTGTTGTTGCAATTCCTACATTCTAAAGCCAAATCTGTTCTGATGGTAAAAGAGGACTTTAACAGAGTCTCAGCAAAAATTAAAAATGCAACTCACTATTTACAATGATAAATCAGCAATTTCACTGTTAAATAATATAATACTAACAGAAACATTAATAAAAATCTCACAAAGCCCCAGCTCACCCAGGACATTCATTGCCTGCAGACGGTTAGAATTTATTTTAGAAAGATTGCAAAAGGTAGAGCAGGAGGTGGTAATCAGCTTCTGATATGCAAAATAGGACCCATTAGGAGGACCACATGCTCAAAAACTGAATTTCTTCAGCTCCTAATTAGCATATTAAAGTCAGAAGCGTTCTGATCTCAGAATCCCCCCAATGTGGAGCAAAAATGCCCCAGTTGGCCATTAAGGTTTAGCCATGAGGGTGTGGAGGAAATGATATCTTGTAGGAAAAATGTTCTCTCTTTTGGGGTCAAGGAACTGTGGGAAGGAGAGAGAGAGGGAGGGTCAGAGGGACAAGCGCAAACATCAGGATTCCTACTGTGGAGGGGCAAGGCTGCCCGATGGTGGAGACAAGTGGGGGGCCCCTGGGTCAGTGGACCACATGGAGACCGGCTGAGTCTATGGGTCTGCATCCAGCAAAAGCTAAGGGGAGACTGAGCTGGAAGAAATGGCCAAAGCTCTCTGAGGGCACTGCCTGAGCCAGAAGAGCAGATGTGCCCACACGTGATCTGCAGATGCCAGCTGTGTGCCCGTCAATAAGGTGGACCCCCAAGGCCTCCCCTCTGCCCTGCACACACACTGGCCACCACCATGATGACCGTGCCCAGTACCAGCGTGGGGAGAGGCTGATGAGGGGTCCAAAGCCTGAGCAATCTGCAAAACCAAGGATTTTTTTCTTACAAAAGTGGCTGAGCATCACCTCAAAGGACTATCGATATTACTGAATCAGATTAAGTTTTAACAGGATGAAACCTAAAGCTTCTCTGTTGGTTCTGCCCACTGCAGAGAGAAGGGGAATTTGAGAAGGAAATAAAAACAAATTAGACCAAAGAAGGGGGAAGGGGTCTTGTATACACAACCTGTACCGTGAATAAAATACACAGCCACCTGTACACACACATAATAGCCAAAATTTGTTGAATGCTTATTATAATATTTTAAATTCTAGGCTAAGAGATCAGAATGTGTCATCTCACTAAATTCTCCCACCAAATCTATGGAGTCTACCATTACTATTTACATTTAGACATGAAAAAACTGCCTTAGAGTAGTTAGGTATCTTGCCCAAATCATGCAACTATTTAACAGTGAAACCAGGATTTGTATCTCCATCACTAAAGTGTATCTTCTTAGTAATTATGACTTCATGTGGTATGTCACTTAAAATTTCATTAAGTGACATAGGTCATACATTTTTATTTGAAAAAATTTACAGTGAAAGGAAAAGCAATTTAAAAACTCACAGACAATAGATATGTCTTATGCAAGATCGCATTTAAAGATCCCAACCTCATGCCCATAATTATATACTTTTATAACATCAACATTTAAGACAAGTTTTCCATATTCATTAGCATCCCGTAGTCATAGCTCAGATTACCATAGACTAAATTTTTTGCTTAGGATTATTTCTAAAACAAGTTTAAACATTTACCTGATACATACAGAAGTGATAAAGAATAAGGTAGACATGGGACACTTCAGTTTGTTAGCCCGTTTCTCTGAAGTTCTCCAATGCCTTACCATTATGAAAATAAATATCTAGGATTACAAGTATAAATAATATGGGATAATACAGTGACATTCACTGAACCCCTGTCATGCACAATGAACCACACCAGTCATGAGAAGTGATGGCTACAAAGCTCTTTAGGTGCAAGGTGGAGTCTACTTACTGCAGAGAAAACCTTGTAAGAGGCACAGGAGAATCCAGCAAAGCCACTAGGGTTGAGGATGCTATCCGAGTAATACTTGTAGCTTCTTAAGTGATTACAGGCCACAAAGTCACGTGTTCCTTTGAAATCAGACATGATTATGCATCAGCAACAGAGTTTATTTTTCTAAGTTAATGTCATTCTCAGAATGTAGTTGTTGACTAGATTTCTCTAATTAGTATGAACTCATGGCAGTCACAGAACAAAGTCATTTATAAAGTGTATCTATGAGTTGTGATGCAATCAATACTGATTTAGCATTCAAATAGTTATGCTATAGTTAAATGAAATGGAAAAATAACTTTAGAAGGAAAAAATTGGTCTATATAGATAAAAGTGTAACTTAGTAAAACATTCCCTGAACTAAATTCTTGGAAAGTTGACTATAAATACATTTTCTTACCTATAGCTCTTTATGCCCACTAACCCCAAATGTAAAGCCTGTATTTTGGGGATACAATTAAAGGTCCTTTGTTGTAGAAAAGTGTAAGACTTGCACAATACCAAAATATTTAGCAAATTTAGTGAAATACAAATTGATAGAGCCCGGGCAGGAGTATGGCCATTTTGAATAAGCCCACCCGCCACCTCAGCGAGACCAGGGTTTCATTTTACTTAGGCTACAAGCATTTTCCCAAGGACACGTCAGCAAGCCACAACCCACCTTTCCCCTACTCATCTCCTCAAAAGCCTGCCAAAAAACCTAGCCATAAAAAGCCACTTAGCCTGTAAGAGACACCTTCTTTGTTCTGCTCTCCAGAACAGAGGGGTCCCTCTCAGGTTTAGCAATAAACCTACTTGGACTGTGGGGTTTGCGTCCCTTCTTTTCCTTTTATTTGGTGCTGAAACCCGGGTACAGGAGCTGAGAGCAGAAGCTCTTTTGCAACCTGGGAAGCAGTGGGCAGTGGCACTCGTCCTGGCAAACTCCTAGATCCCGAGAGCCTCCTGGGTGTTGCCCCATTTCCCTTCCCTCCCTCACCGAAGACACCCCTTGTGAACTAGAGACCAGGGACCGTCTTGCCAGACGTCAATCTACACGTCCACCACCAGCCGCTAATCCATCCATTCCCAGGAGGGTAAGATTCTGGCCTCATTGGCTTTCTCCTGGCGCCCAGGGAAAGTCAACCACCATCCCTTTTCCCCTTTCCCTTCCTCTGTGTTCTCTGTTTGCGAACACCGTAACAACAGGGGGCGTCCTGCGCTCTGACTGGGGGGACGCTTCCTTCCAGAGGCAGGACAGTCTCGTCGGGCTCCAGGAGGCCACGGACTCGGGTGGGAGGCCGGCGGCAGGGAGACGTCCTGGCGGCCTGTTTCCCAGCTCCGTCACCCACGATGGGCAGCTCTCCCTCAAAACATCGGGCGACACACCCTCAGCCGTCTCCTATGCAATCTTTCCCAATTGGGATTAAAAGGAGACATTAAACGAAAAAAAAATTGATCTTTCACTCCACTTCCGTGTGTCCCCGATACGAGCTCCATAACGGGTCCCACCGGCCAGTTCCGATTTCCAAATCCCCGAGACCTTGGTGACTTCCTCCGGGGGACTGGCGGGTGGTCAGAGGCTCCCCGGTCTTGCTCGCCCTCCACGAGCGGCCCTCCCTTTGTTCCTCCCTCTCCCCCTTCAAATCCTTCTCCCGGAACAACCCCCCCTGCCCCTGCCCTGACAGCCTCGCGCCCGTACCCCCTCTCCCCTCCTCCGCTGATGAGCTCAGCCCGGCCGACGACCCTCCGCCTTCCCTCCCCGCCCTCTCCAGCCGCCGCAGCAAAGTCCAGGTCCCTCCCCACCGTGGGCGCCCTGAGCACCCCTCCCGCCCCTCCCTTCCCACCCACCGCGCATCTGCCTCCTACCCCACCCCCCTCTCCAAACCCGCCTTCCCCCCAGACACGCTCTCACGTTCTCACTTCCCACCCAGCACCTCCAGACCGCTCCCCGCCCTCTCCCGCCCCTCCGTGGGGCAGCAGGCATTGAAGGGCCCGTGCGTGTTCATGTCTCCTTTTCAATTAATGATCTGGAGCGTACTGAACAAAAGATGGGGTCCTTCTCAGAAAATCCCAATAAACTCAGGAAAGAGTTCCTCCATGTCACTCAAATGGGCCACCTCACTTAGGGGGACATTTACCTCATCCTCTCATTCACCTGCATGGATGACAAGAGGAAATGCATTTGGCGTGTGGCAGAAAATCATGCTGATGAGTTGCACCGCCAGCCCCCTGCTAATCATGGCCTGGCAGCTCAAGTGGTCCCCAGGGCTGAGCCCCAAAATCCCCGGTGGACATACCCACTGGTAGGGCAACTCGTGATCACATGATCACTTGCCTACTAGCAGGGACAGAAAGAAATAAAAATAAACAGGTCAGCTAGAAGCGCCTCAGGGAAATTACTCAGGGGGGCAGATGAAAACCCAGCCCTCTTTATGAACCCCCTTTCAGAGGCCGTGATCAAATACACAAACACCAGCCCCAACTCTCCTGAGGGTCTTACTCTCCTACACCTGCACTTCATTTCCCAGTCTTACCCAGATATTCATAAAAAGCTCCAAAGATTAGAAAATAGACCCCAAACATCCCAAGAGAGTTTGTAAGTCATTGCCTTTAAAGTTTTCAACAACCAGGATGAGGAACAAAACACTTGGGAAGGAAAACAGACTAAAGTCGGAAATCAGACTCTGGCCCCTCTAATTCGACCTCCTGCTGACGAGCCTGCAAAAGGCTCCACGCCCAAACCAACTAGCAACTGTTTTCACTGTGGCAATCTGGGCCACTGGGCAAAAGTGTTCCCTAATCCCAGGCCTCCTACAAAGCCATGTCTGTATGGTGGACAATGCTGTCCCTGGACAATGGATTGCCCTCTAGGGAAGTCAGCCCCTCCCTTGACTTCTCTCCCCTCCAGGCAACCGGACACATCTACAGAGGCCCTTAAGCGAGTGCTCCGCAAGGCACCTGCTTTGACTCTACCTAAACCTAATAAACCTTTCTTTCTGTTCTTAACCAGCAAAAAGGCACAACTATTAGGGCTACTAGCACAATCAGCCAGGGACTCCCTCCAGCCTGTTGCCTGTTTGTCCAAACGACTGGACCTTGTGATAAAAAGCTGGCCTCTCTGCTTACAGTCCCTAGCATCAGCTATACTCCTTACCCCTGAAGCCCTCAAAAATGGCCCTCCACCAGCCCCTGCAAGTACACCCCTCACACAAGCTCTCTGAACTTCTCAGGCACTCGGCTCTAATCCTTCTCTCCCTGGCCTGAGTCCAAGTCTTACACTCTCAGCTTCTACAACCCTCAGCTACCTTCTACCTCTCCCGGCCCCATTAGCCTTTATCACCTTCCTTCTTCTTTTCCTTCCCTGCTTAATTAACCTATTCCAAAGATTTTTACAGGACTGAATGGTGGCCATCTCTGGGGCAACTACTCGAGAACACATCCAAATGGCCTTGCTGCTTCAAAATATCAGAAAACCCCCTTCATCGCCCTCTCAGCTGGAAATAGCCAAGAAAAGAATGGTAACCTGTCTTCCTATACTCTTTAGAGCCAGGAATGATAGAATCTGGATGTGAATACCGCCTTTTGAATAAGCCACCTCAGAGAGACCTAGGTTCCATCTTACTTAGGCTACATGCATCCTCCAGAGGACACGTCAGCAAGCCACAGCCCACTTTTTCCCTGACCCATCCCCTGAAAAGCTCACCAAAAAACCCAGCCATAAAAAGAGTCTTAGCCTGTAAGAGACGCCTTCTTTGTTCTGCTCTCCAGAATAGACAGGTCCCTCTCAGGTTTAGCAATAAAACTGCTCAGACTGTGGAGTTCATGACCCCTCTTTTCCTTTTACAAATTTTCCTCCCAGAAAATCTCTTCATGCACATAAGAGTTTTACCTTCCCAGATTCCATTTATGTCAACAATCTGAGAGACAAGGTTCTTCTTACATCCAGGCATTTCTTCTCCTCCATTTGGAAAGAAATCTAGGTGGCCCACGGTTTGGCTCATTCCAAACCCTGAGGAATTTTAAAATATGGGAAAGTTGATGTTAATGTATACACCCAGTACACTCTAGAGCATTCTAATGTATAGACTCAAAAATCACTCTAGGAGGACGAATCGAGGGACTCACCCATGTAGGGGATTATAGGGAGACTGTCTGTGTGAATCACATCCACAAACATGGCATCACTGGGGTCCAGTCGGACTAATTCGGGTGTGCCCTCAAAGCAGGGTTCAGCTGGATCCAACCCTAAATAAGATGTGTCATGTTAATGTCTACCAGTGTACGTGCCCATTCGCCCTTCTTCCTTAGTTACGCACCTGCGTGCAGGCCTTGCTCGTAATCATGAGCTATGCTTGGGAAAAGACAAGCTACTTCTTCCCAACCTTATCACCTTCTGAAGGGAAATCTGTGTCTACTTTACTATTTGCACTCAAGTGGATTTTCTCAAATCATGAAATTTGTTACAGGGTTGTTTTAGGGCCTGGGTGTCCAACAATAAAATATTTAAGCAGTCTGAGATTTGTAAAATGATAGTTTTTATCTAATTAGCAGTGTGCAGAACTGGCACCCAGGGGAGCCTGCTCACCTGCCCACCACGACTCTTGGGTTGTGGTTGATGATGATTGGGCTCATTATTCATCATTACTGAAGCAGAATATAATTAATTATATAATTTGGAGCTCTTTGGGTTGAATGCTATTTATTATTTATTCTGTTGTTTATGCTATTTATTCTATTCATGAAACTTGTCCTTTGTGGATGCCTGACAAAGGGAAAATAGATATGAATAAGCCCTCCAGATTCACATCCTAGTCACACTCAATATTTCCATATTAAACAGAGGTCTGTAGACCAGAGATCGACATGGATTAAAAAAAAAAAAATCAGAAGGCCTCAGAACACACTGATTTCTGATCATGTGGCCCAATTCAGAATATATAAAAACATGTCTCCTCAGGTAAAAGGCAGGCTATGCCAAGTTGCCATCCTTTTAGACCCCATGTAGGCTGCATTTAGTCCAATTTTTTAGCTTTTATTGTTTTGACCAACCTGAGATTCGTCCAATCGTCCCGTTGGTCCTCCTGCCCGCCTCCCCAGCAGCGTGGGCGCCCAGGCTATGGCCAATGACGTGGACATCGGAAGGCGAGTACCCAAAGGCTGACTGTTGGAAACAAAACTTCTTCAGAATGTTTTCAAATAAAATTCTGGAGGGGCACAGAAGGGGAACCTCAGAAAACTTAAGTTTTAAGAAGACAAGGGGCTCCTTCAAAGCAATTGATTTTCATGGATTTTTTTTCAATTATAATAGATACTGGTGATGACTTCAAGTTTAAACTGGTGGAAGAAGAGCTCTCTTTTGCTGTTCTATTAAGTAGAAGGAGCCCTTGATGAATATGAGGAATTGTTGCCCAGAGGTAGTGAAAAAGGAGTTGGATTAGGAAATAAGAATGAAAGCAATTACTTAGCCACATTCTGTTTAACATTTTCTAAGTTTTTAGTTTCCAAATTAGGTTAGTTTGTTATCACTGTGCTTCTCTTAAGAAAATAAACAATAAAAATTTAAGAAATCTAGTTTAATCTTGAGGTTGATACTATCATGTTAAATAGCTGGTAAATGAAAAGAAATACTGGTGGACTCCAATAAATTGAATTTTAATTAAACACCTATCTGGTGGCTTGAATAAAAACACTTGAAAAAAACCCTAGGTGATTGACATTTATTGGTGTATTGATGAAACCCAAATCTAGATTTTTTTGTGTGTATTTTTCTTCTCAACAAAATCTTAGTAGAGAAATGTTTTTAGCAATTATCATACCTATAGATTGTTTTTTAAAAGAGAATTCAGAGGGCATTGTGCACAGGTATATATATAACCCAGAGGTATTTACCTGAAGAACTTCAACAAAATATGCCACCTCTGCCCCCACAATTCGGATGTTTTGTGAGGCCTGTGTGTATTCGGTTCGGGAGCCACTTTTCCAGTCCACACAGAAGCAGTTCACGCTTTCTACCTGAAAAAAGTTCTGGTGGAAGAGACACAATAAACGAGTAAATAATTCAGGATCTTTATTAATTACCAATGAACACATGCGAGGACCAGGATAAATTCCCTCCTTGACCTATACAATATCATGCTTGCTTTTAACCCAAAGCAATTAACAAAACTTCTAATCTGTTATGGGTATGGAATCCTTTTTAAAGGCTAACATTGGCTGCAAACTATAAACCATAAGGGGAACTGGATTCTTGGGAATTCTACTGCAACAGATGCATAGACATTTGTTTCAGAGAATTTGAGGAAAATGAAGCAATCTTAGAAATCATCCCCAACTCTTTCATTTTACAGATAGAAGAATCCAAAGAAAGGGAATGATTTGCTAATGTTGTGGCTAAGGATGGTGATGGAACTAGAGTCTAGGACCTTTAACCTTCTGGTTGAATCCACTCCTTTCTCCATCATAGTGCAACAATGCTGTCAAAGCCAATCAAATGCAAGGAAAATCCAACTGCTTTTGGGACCTCAGAACCTCAGAAATAAATTGTACACACATATCTGAAAATTTACATTTCTTTTGAGCTAAGAATCATTTATATTTTTCTTCCACTGTTGGAAAGAAATCTATTACTACCCTTCTCACAATAATCATCAGCTCTAAATTATTTTAGAAGATAAATAATGGTTTTATTGATTATTTCTAAATTTGTGAAGTGAAGAGGCTAGCCTGTTTATTTTGGCTGTCTTCAGGATCAGTGGATACTTTTTGGAGTTGATTCAATTCAGTCTTTGGCTTGGGGCATAGACAGGTTTGAAATTATATGGGTTTAGGAGAACCTGAAGACCACTGAAGAAAAACTGCACCTTTGTGCCAAGCTGGCCACAGAAGCTTGATTATTAAATGAATCAACGATAATGTTCCCCAAGCACTAGGAAAATTTGCTTGATTTGATTTTCTGTCTCCTAATTCTTCATTATCACAGGGCATGCAGCCCCAGGCAAATTAAAGAAAACAGGGTCACCACTGTTGCAACAACAGAAGTTGGAAATGAAAACTTACCCTGTTTTCCCAGATATTGCTATCATATGAGATCAAAGAGCAGTAAGTGAAAATCAAAGGAAAATAATTAGTTTAGGCAAAATGAGTTATTTCTGTTCATCACATAGAAATTAAAACCTTTTGAAAAAATTATAAGTTATTGGAAGTACAACTAATGTTGCAACCTATGTCACTAAAATATTAAAATATATCTGTAATAGTTATTAAGTAATCACTACCCAGAGTCATTAAATGCCTGCCAAATTTCTGCCTTGACTGTCCCAGGTCCCTTCTATCCCCTTCCCTGGGAACTCAGGTCTAGTAGGGTCAGAGGTTCATCCAGTGTCATGGCAGCTGGCATTTGTCCTGATTGAGAAGTCTATGCCTTTCTCTGTGTTAATTATCAGTCCAGAAACAACCTTCCCTTATGAAATGACCATATCTCACCTTGCACATATTGGCAAGCCAGCTTTCTTCTCCCTTGTCTATGAATCCATGAATAATAAAGCGGGTTTTTCTATCCGTTTTGAAGTTGGAGGCCGTGATAATTGATGGATCTGCAGTGATTTCCTATTTTAGGGGGAAAATTGTTTAATGGCAAGTTTCTTATAGTCAAGTTTCAATAGAACTTTTAGTAGATGGAGGGAGGTGGTAGATAGGAGAAGACTTCTGAGACTCAGGATCTTTGTGAGTAAGGATTCTCCCATTACAACCAAGCAATTTGAAGTCATCACCAAGTTACTATTTTCCATAACATTTTTCCAAAACATTTTTACAGCTGCTGTACTCAGAAAAATATATCTGCTACAATATTGGTGGTAGAGGTCTTATTGCCACACAATGGAAGATTTGTGTGCGTGTGCATGTACATTTTATATATATACAAAATGTTGGAAAATTATATCTAATATTGGAAGATTATACATAACTGTATACATATATTATACATATACATATTTAGAATATTGATTAACTGCATCAAAGAAGTAGGATAAGAACAATATTAAGTTCCAATCAATGGGTGGCTGAATGGATAAAAAAAGCAGAACCCATCTATATACTGCCTATAGGAGACTCAATTCAGATATAAAGACACACTCAGACTGAAAATGAGGGATGGAAAAATGGAAATGGAAATGAAAAGAAAGGTGGGATACAAATACTTATATCAGACAAATTAGACTTTAAAACAAAGGCTGTAATAAGAGACAAAGAAGGGCATTACAAAATGAAGAAGGTATCAATTCAACAAGGAGATATAATATACTTGTAAATATTTATGCACCCAACATAGGAACACCTAAATATATGAAGCAAATGTTAATGGACACAAAACAGTAATTAATAGTAACACAATAATAGTAGGGGACTTTAACAACTCACATTAAAGGATGGAGCATCCAGACAAAAATTTAATAAGGAAACTTTGGCCATAAATGACACAATAGACCAGATGGCTATAATACATATATATATAATATCTCACCCCAAAACAGCAGGATACACACTCTTCTCAAGCATACATGGACATTTTCCAGATAGATCACTTTAGGCTACAAAATAAGTCTCAATAAATTTAAGGGGATTGAAATCATATCAAGCACCTTTTCTGACCATATCAGTATGAAACTAAAAATCAATTACAAGAAGACAACTGGAAAAAACACAAATACATGGAGACTAAACAACAAGTTATTAACAACCAAAGAGTCAATGAAGAAACCAAAGAAAAAATTTTAAAAAGCCTTGAGGCAAATGAAAATGGAAATTTAAAAAAAATTTATGAGACACAGCAAAAGCAGTTTTAATAGGGACATTTATAGCTGTACAGGCCCCCTCAAGAAACAAGGAAAAGTTCAAGTAAACAATCTAACCTTACACCTAAAAGAACTATAAAAAGAGGAACAAACAAAGCCCAAAGTTAGTAGAAAGAAGGAAATTAGAAGCATCAGAGTAGAAATAAATGAATTAGACACTATAAAAGAAAATAAGAAAAAGAAAAGATCAATGAAACTAAGAGCTAGTTCTTTGAAACGATAAACAAAATTGATGAACCTTTAGCCTGACTCATCAAGAAAAAAGAAGGGGTCCAAATAAATAAAATCAGAAGTGAAAAAGAAGTTATAACCAATACCACAGAAATACAAAGGATCATAAAAGACAAGTATGAGTGATTCTATGCAACATATTAAACAACCTGGAAGAAATGGATAAATTCCTTGAAACATACAATCTTCTAAGATCAAATCAGGAAGAAAAAGAAAATCTGAACAGACTGATTACTGGTAAGGAGACTGAAACAGTAATGAAAAAACTCCAAACAAACAAAATTCCAGACCCAGATGGCTTCACAGGTGAATTGTACCAAACATTTAAGAGTTAATAACTATCCTCCTCAAACTATTCCAAAAACTTTAAAAGGAAGGAACATTTCCAAACTCATTCTATGAGGCCAATATTACCCTGATACCCAAACCAGATAGAAACAACATGAAACAGAAAATTATAGAACAATATCCATAATAAATGTAGTCACAAAAATCCCCAACAGAATTTCAGCAAACCAAATTCAACAATATATTAAAAGGATTATACACCATGATCAAATGGGAGTTATTCCACAGATGCAAGGATGTTTCAACATCCACTAATCAATCAATGTCATATACCATATTAACAAAATGAAGGATAAAAATCATATGATCATCTCAATAGATGCAGAAAAAGCATTTGACAAAAAAATTCAACATCCATTTATAGTAAAAATTATCAAAAAAATGGGTATAGAAGGAACTTACCTAAACATAATAAAGGTTATATATGACAAACCCATGGTTAAAATCATACTCAATGGTGAAAAACTGAAAGTTTTTCTTCTAAGATCAGAAATAAGACAAGGATGCCTGGTTTCAACATAGTATTGGAAGTCCTAGCCACAGCAGTTAGGCAAGAAAAAGAAATAAAAGTTATCTAAATTGGAAAGGAAGAAGTAAACCTGTTGCTATTTGCAGATGATATGATAGTATATATAGAAAACCCGAAAGCATCCACCAAAAAAGCTATTAAAACTAATAATGAAATTGGTAAAGCTGAATGATACAAAATCAATATATATAAATTTGTTGTGTTTCTATACACTAATAATGAACTATCAGAAAGATAAACTAAGGAACAGTCCCATTTACAACTGCATCAAAGAGAATAAAATACCTAGGAATAAACTGAATGAAGGAGGTGAAAGACCTGTACTCTGAAAACTATAAGACATTGATGAAGGAAATTGAAGAAGATGCAACTAAATGGGGAGATAAACTCATGGATTGGAAAAGTTAATATTGTTTAATTGTCCATGCTACCCAAAGCAATTTACAGATTCGGTATAATCCCTATCAAAATGCCAATAGCATTTTTTAATAAAACTAGAACAAAGAATCCAAAATTTTATGTAACCACAAAAGACTCTGAATAGCCCAAGCAATCTTGATAAGAAAACAAAGCAAGAGGTATCATGCTCCTGGATTTCAAACTATACTGTAAAGCTATAGGTATCAAAAAAATTTGGTACTGGCACAAAAAACAGATGCAAAGATCAGTGGAACAGAATAGAGAGCCCAGAAATAAACTCATGTTTATTTGGTCAACTAATCTATGACAAAGGAGACAAGAATATGCAATGTGGAAAATACAGTCTCTTCAATAAATGGTATTAGGAAAACTGGACAGCTACATACAAAAGAATGAAAACTGGACTACTTTCCTATACCATACACGAAAAATAAATTCAAAATGGATTAAAAACAAAACGTAAAACTTGAAACCATAAAACTTCCAGAAGAAAGCATTGGCAGTAAGCTTCTTGACATTTGCCTTAGCAATTTATTTTGGGATCTGTCTCCTCAGCCAAGGACAACAAAAGAAAAAATAAACAAATGAGACTATATCAAACTAAAATGGTTTTGCGCAATGAAGGCAACCATGAACACAATAAAAGGCAACCTACTGAATGGGAGAAGATATTTGCAAATGATGTATCTGATAAGGGGTTAACATCTAAAATATATAAAGAACCATACAACTCAATATAAAAACAGACAAACAGTCCAATTAAAAAATGGGCAAAGGACTTGAATAGACATTTTCCCAAAGAAGACATACAGATGGCCAACATGAAAAGATGCTCAACAGCATTAAACACCAGGGAAATACAAACCAAAATCACAATAAGAAACCATCTCACACCTGCCAGAATGACTCCTGTCAAAAAGAGAAGAAATAATAAGAGTTGGTGAAAATGTGGAGAAAAGGTAACTGCCTTGCACTGTTGGAGGGAATGTAAATTGGCACAGTAACTATGGAAAACAGTATGGAATGGTCCTTAAAAATAGAACTATCATATTATCTAGTAATTCCACTTCTGGCTATTTATTTAAAAAAATGGTAAGACTGATTTGGAAAGATGTGCACCCCTATGTTCATCTCAGCATTATTTATAATAGCAAAATATGAAATCAACCTAAATGTCCAGTTGATAGATGAATGGATAAAGAAGATGTACATACATACACAATGGAATACTACCTTAAAAAAGATGAAAATCTGCTATTTGTGATAACATAGATGAACCTAGAGGGTATTATGCCAAGTGAAATTAGTCAGATAGAGATAGGCCATATGATTTCACTTACATATGGAATCTAAAAAACAAAACAGAATAGAAACAGATTCGTAGATATAGAGAACAAACTGATAGTTGCCAGGTAGGAGGAGGATAGGAGGATGGCAGGATAGGCGAAGAGGATTAAGAAGTATAATCTTCTATAATAAAATAAGTAAGACGCAGGGATATAATGTAGAGCATAGAGAATATAGTTAATAATAATGTAATAACTTAGTATGGTGACAGATGGTAACTAGACTTATTGTGGTGACCATTTTGTAATGTATATAAATACCAAATCACTATGTTGTATACCTGAAAGTATTACAGTATTGTACATCAATTATGCTTTAATGAAAAAAGAATAACGTGAATCTAAATGAAAATGAGAAAAAAGATAATCATAAGTTAATGGACCTTTCATAAACAAGTTAAATAAAATAATACTTAAGCTCACTGACTTAAAAGTCTACGAAGATACAAATTCCACTGTCAGACTTGTCCTCTTAAGAACACTTAAAATTAAGTATCCTACTATGCAAAACAGAGGGAATTTAGTTCTGAAAACAGTGAGTGCCCTTACTTCAAAGTCGTTTGGGTTCTCGTTAGTGTATAGGAGGAAGCGGGTGTTGACATCTTTTGGAGACCACGGCAATATTTTGAGGGGTCTTTCCACAATTCCTGCCCACGGGGAATCATCACTGAAGCAGCCAAGTCTTGGGAAGCAAACCTCTTTACCTGCAATCACCCAGAAGTGTGTCAAAAATATTAGCTTAACCGCAGTGCTTTTCTTTAATGGTCCCTTTGCCAAAATAGGAGTTACATTACATTTTGTGGCATATTTTCTTCCTGCATATCCCCAAACATCTTCCTATCTGCACACTCACAGAACAGCTTTAATAGATAAACATCCCAGCTAAAGGCTGCCACTTCTTTCTACCACTTAGGACCACCTCACTCTCCTTGGGTCTCTGTCCAGCCCTGTGTTTTAGCCTCTCAACTCAGATGCCTGGGCCACTGGTGCCCATGAAAGGAGCAGCCTTAGGTCCCAGGCCCTGGTAGAGAGGGCCGAGGCTCTCAACTCCTTGTAGCCATCTTTCAACTTTGGGCTTTGGGTGGAGAATTTGTTTCATCACACACGCCACAACTTAGTGTCTCTACCTGGCTGAGTATTTAGGTCTCTGACTTGTTCTGCGGGCATCCTGGATTCCCCTGATGAAGACACTGCTCTCAAGTAATCAAATAGTGAATTCATGATGGACACAACTCTGTGCTTGAGTGTTAACCCACAAAAGAGCAACACAAAAGAAGGGCTCTTCAGGAGGATAAAATATAGATTAATCATAGTAGTAGCTGTTGTGGGGGCCCACATTCTCGAAATCTTTCTATGTGCCAGGTGCTAGACAAGATGATTCACATGAGATGTCTTACCTAAGTCTCATGATCATCCTATGTTGAAGGGGTGGTTTTATATGGCCATCTCACAGGGGAGACAGTGAAGCACAGAGAAGCTGAGAATTTTGCGTAGGATAATTTTGCTTAAGCTGGTGGACCCAGGGTTCAAACCTCACACTTGACTCCAAGCTAGAGTTGCCAGATGTAGCAAAGAAAACTGCAAGTTAAATTTGAGTTTCAGATGCACAATGAATATTTTTTAGTATAAACATGACATGTATTTGTTGTTTACCTGAAATATTTGCTATTTATCTGAAATTCAAATTGAACTAGGCATCTTAGATTTTATCTGGCAACCCTACTCCAGGGTCTGTGCTCTTACTCCTGCATCGTTCTCACCCTGCTCCTTATTCTCGAAGTGGCTTGAATTTAGCCATCGCGGCCTTAGCCCTTCATGAAAGTGTTGAGCAATGAATCTCTTTCAGCACTACGTACATATTTTGTCTTACCTGCTACTGCTCCCAGCAGCAGTGAAAGTGTCCAGATTAGCAGCATCTAAATAAAATTAAAAACATGATTGAGTCTGGCTAACTACATTTTAAAAATACTGGCACAATTCAAGTTCAGTTAGACCTTTGAGGGGAAAATGGGTAAATTCTAATAAATTAGACTTGGAAACATGTTCCAGACTCACCGTGGCAGATCCGTCAGGTTCTACGCACAACCAGAGAGCACCTGAAAGTCCTTTTATAGGTTAACCTTATCTCTTTAAGAAGGTCCATGGAAAATGGTGTGAAAAGAGAGGAGGTTCCAAGAATGTATTCTAACTTTAATCATAAATAAACCAAGACTGATAGTCAGTAAAATTTTCCACAGTACTTGTGGGAAGATGAGAAAAGGGTAGATACGAACAGTTCTTTTTCAATGTGATTATTTCAGTGTTCAGAATCACCATGATTCCTTTGTGGTGAAGGGTTCTAGTCTGCCCATTTGCTGGTTTACAATTCCCTTATGCAGGTCTTGAAAATAAATACTCAAAGCTTGGATAGCAGCAGTCTTGAAAATAAATACTCAAAGCTTGCTAGCTCACGCCGGTTTTGTATAACCTTGTCTTACCCTCAAAAACAGGAAATAGAGGCAATTCTTCAAGAGCATTTGTTCTTTTTAGGAAATCAGTTGATATTTTACTTTGATAGTACATAGAACTAGTCCATTTCTGAGCAGTAACATAGACAAAAGATAAATGAACTGACGAAAGGAACTGGGGGTAGTACTTCCAAGAGCAGAGGGGTGGCATCAGTGACCCCACTACCAAATGAAATGGTGAATAAGAGAGAAAAATAAAATTCAACTTGGAAAAAATGGACTGGTAAAATAATCTGAAAGAGAAGTATTTGATAGAAAAGGACTGGGATGTTTCCAGTTGATGAGTGATTGCTTAAAGTAAGTTTTAAAAAGGCTGTAATGGGATACCACGATTTTAAGAGACTGGAGTCTTTCAGCCTGACAGTGTCACAGATATAGGTTGAATTATATGAAATTGCGATGTTTGTAAGTCAAACATGGTCAAATAATACCTCAGATCCTTGACAAATCTACAGGTATAGAAAAGAGTAACAACATTATTTGTGAATGAGGGAAGTTCAAGGAAGTTGGGCAAGGGAAATGGTAAAGAAGGCAAAAGGAATTCCATGGAGGCAGCCATGGCGAGTTCTCACCAAATCCCCCACGTCTCAGCCTTGAATCCCCTCCTCAGGGACTCTCCAACCACGATTAGGCTGGTTTACCTCTCGCCTCTAATAACACCTCCCCAGAGGACTTCCCTCATTTGACATCCATCATAATCAGGTGTGAATCATAAACTCTGAGAGGCATGGAACTCCGCTTTGTCGCACCTCCGCATCTCTCCCACTTGGTACCAGCAGGCTCTTAACACATCCCCGTTCAATGAGTGAACACGCAAATGAAGGAACGAATATGCATAGCAATTTATTTTGCATAATTGCTGCAATAACAGCTGCCTACACAATCTCACAATAAAGAACTGTGATTTTCAGAAGACTTTTTTTTTTAACTTAAAACAAGCAACAAGCAAACAAACCAAAAAAAAAAAATGTCAGTGCTCACTCTGGGGATTACTATGAAGTAAAATACATTCTGTGTGAATTGATAAATAATTTGCACAAAATTTCTAAGTTGGCGTTTTAGGTAGTACAACAATTTAATCCACAATTAGGGTGACCTTTGTTCAATATAGGCTATAGAATTAGCACCAAAATTCACCAAATTGTGAAACAGACACAGAGTCTGTGGGGAATTATTTTATAAACTGAAATAGGTTCAAATTTTAGAATGTTTTGGGAAGGCTCAATTTCCCCAAGTGTTATAAAAGCTAACTGAATTGCATATAATCAGCAGTCTATCATGTCAGCTGTGGATGAATGATTTCCCCCTACATTCAATCTTGCTGAACCCTGGTTATAAACCTGGTCGTAAAATTTTATAAACCATATTGTTTCACTTCAAGCCACTAACATGCTATTTAAGAATATCTGTTTATGGAATATGTGGCAGATTGTTGCCCTCTTTGTACATAGAATAGAATTGGACTTTATTATCCAATCTCCCTTGCAGGGAGATAGGCCACATGATCAGTTACTGGCCAATGAGATATGAGTGCATAGAAGTACACCAGTTCCAGCCCTGTTCATAAACACGCACACATGATCTCCATGTGCCTCCCCTTCCTTGGCTTGATGCAGAGAGAGGTACAGTTGCCTTGTAGGCCATGTGTTGAAGCAGGCAGAGTCACAAGATGGAAGATACCTGGGTCCCCTGCTCAGAGGAAATCTACCTACCCATGAATCACAAACACCCATTTTGAACATGTGAGCAAGAAATAAAGTCCTACCGTTTTAAAGCACCCATCTCTCAGGGTCATAGCAACCAGCATTACTTTAAGCAACAGAGGTCATTTTTATACAATGGTTTCTCTTACTTCCAAGAATAATTCAGGCAGTTGACACTGAGTCTTGGGTTGTAAATTTTATCATGAAATTTGGGTGGTATTTATGCATACAATTAACACTTTTTAACAGACTTTCTTTTTTCCTAATTATTGGTTTTAGAAGTCCCCTTTACTGCCACTTTCTGAATTACAAAAAGCAATTGCTCAGTTCTTCACTTCATTCTGCAGCATTTTAATTTTAACGGGCATTTTTCAGTTCAGTCCCTGAGGGTGACTAGTTTCATAAGTCACCTGAAGCCATATGATAACTCAGGATTTAGTGAAAAATCACCCAATGTTGCCTGGGCCCCCAGAGGCAACTTATGTGTAGTTGGAACAGGTGAGTGCTGGATACATAGAAAAGTCTCCAATACTCCAGGAAGGTGGGTCAGAGCTACCACCAAACCCGCTCTCCACCAGCCTCACCATGGGGGCAGAAGGTGGGCCCGTGAAGGGTGACACAGGCATGGCAGTTTTCCTCCGGGGTGCCTCATGGCTTTGGAAGAGGGCTCTCACTGAAAAACAATTCCACCTCTCCTGAACTCAGTAGAGCATTAGGTAACAATGACTCAACTTTGACTCTGAAACCTTGGACAATTAAAAATAAAAATGCCAAACTTGGAAGTTTCTAATCCAGGAGCTATGTTTGCAGAGGAGTTAAATATTGACGTATGTTTAGGTTCCGATTCTGGCAACTTTGTGATATCAAACCCAGGTGAGGGAAAGAAAGGCTCTGAGACACCTGTGTGGCCAGATAACCAGCATGTTAGTCAAACGAGGTATCATTTACTTAACCTTCAGAGAGGCCGTCCCGTCCTCTCTTATCCAGTTCAGCCTATTGCCAGGGCCACGAGTGGGAGGGAGAATGGGCTCACCTGAGGATGCCAAACTTCCCTCTGCAGAAGCTTGCAGGGGTCCCAGGGCGGTGGCTGACCCATGCATTCCAGAGCAACCATCCCACCAAACGTGAGAACCGTTAGTTCACCCACACCCAGGAAGTGAAATTATAGTCAAGCCTCCTCCATTATGCATGAAGATGGTTTATTTGGTAGAAGAGAATAACAAGCATCCCTAAAATGTTATAGTATTAATGATTTGGTATTATATACTTTTTAAGTTTTTGCATTTAACCTCCCACAGAACCTGTAGAAAATTTAGCTATTTTTCTTATCAAGACAGTGAGACTCAGAGGGTTTAAGCAAACTGCCCAGGGTCATACACCTGGTAAATAGCAGAGCTAAGTCTTGGGGGACAAATTCTTTTCACTAGCCCTAGATTACTTGTTTGTGTGAATCCACAGAAGCCATGTCCTCCCAGGCTGTGATAGTCCAGAGATGATCTAAAAAATGGTCAGTCGTGGTTATAGAAGGACATGTTAATATGTGTGTGTATATATGTGTGTGAGACTGGCTATCTGCTTTCTGAAACAATGTCACATACATACATTTTTTGGACAATCTGTTTTATTTGTATTTTGGTTCCCTTTTACTAATGCAGCAAATGGCAATTTTATCAAATAGAAATATAACTTTTGTGACATTGGATATGATCATCATTTCATTCCCAGACCATCACAGTAGTCTTCTAATTGCTTTTCTTGCCTGAGACTGTCCCCTTTCTTCTGTCCTCTATACCCTGCCTCACAGTCAGGTTTAAAATGCAAACTGGCCATGTATTGTTCTTAAGATGTGAGGGCCCTTCCCTTGCCCTGTGTTTTCTAGATCAGTGCCCAGTAGGAATATACAGTCACAGTAAAAAAAGTAAAAATAGGTGAAGTAGGTATATTTTAATAATTTATTTGATGTAAAATATCCAAAACACTGTTATTTCAACATTTGGCACAAGCCAGATTTCAAGTGATTGGTGGTGACACGTGGCTGGTGCCTGTTGTATTAGATAGTATGGTTCTAGGTCAAATTTACTCTTCTTAAAATTACTAATAAGGCTTTACAGATCTTGGCTCCTCTGACGTTTCTAACCTTGTTTCCTGCCTATTTGGCTTATATTCCAGCCACTCTGAACTCCTTTTAAGACACAAATTCTCAAGGGGTTTGAATGGGATCCAACTGTAGGGTATTTAAAGAATGGAACAAAAAAAAATGGTACTTAAAGAATGGAACAAAATTTTCCAGATGTCATTGAGTAGAAGGAGAAAGCAAACAGGTAGAGATGAAAACTTCAAAGACTCAATCACAGCTTGGATCCTGGGAGCTGTGAGCCAAAGGGAGCAAACGAGGGAGAGAGGGAGGGAAGAAGAAAGGAAGAAAGATTAATAACGTGTACCCATCTTTTGTGCCATATCTAAAATGTTTTGGGGGGTCAAACAATTATAAATAATTTGAGGATCCTCACAGAGACATAGGCAAAGCCAGAGGCTGTCCCACCATGTGCATCTCATAACCAACCTTGTAAGGAGGTAGCAAAGTCTATTTTAAAAATCGTTCAAGTTGAGAAATTCTGCTTGTAGCGGTGATGGAACAGCAGGTATCATACATGAACTTGTACCGTAAGTATTTAAGAGACTTGCCAGAATAACTGAAGCAGTGATTTTCAAAGATTGACTAATGGGTAGTGCAAGACAAAAGTGAGAAAAGGAAGGCCTCTAATCAGTCCAGCTATATGCCTGGAGGCCTTCTGGAGCCCCGCACAGGAGGGAGATTCCAAGCCGAGCAAGGCAGACTGATTTTGCTGAGGATGTAGAGATCAGGGTTCAGGGGGCTGAAGGAGTTAGAATTTACAGGGGAGAGTACTAGAGAGGAGGAAGCTACAAAGATGATGGGTTTCAGAAATTGCCAGAGGTCCACTTGAGTCTTTGGGTGAATACTAAGTTGTACTAGGTAATATCCAATACTTAGCAAGTTTGGAAAAACATAACATTTTCCAGGGACTGTCTTGTCGGGGGGACTCCAGGCCCTGTATCCCGGTCATGGTCCTGAAAGAGACACCTGGATGCCTTGATTGCAGGAGCAGCCGAGGACTCTATCAGGCAGCCAGTCCAAACAGGGACTGACTGTCTTCACGTTCAAGCCTCTGCCTTAATAGATATGATTGTTATTAAAAGTTATTCTGATGAACTTTTCCTACTTTATTTGTGTTTCTATAAGGCTTTGCAGAATTTACTGTTTTATTTCATCTAATTAAGCTCAATGCATTTCCTTCTTCTAAGCCAGATCTCACCTCTGATTAATACCTAACACATAGTTTGATATTTTAATTGTGAATGATACATATAATCAAGCCTGAGTTTAATATATATTTTAAAAATTGATCCTAAGAAATAATTGACAAGTAATTAATAGTGCATACAGAAAATTACAGTGAACATACCACCAAATAATTAAGCTAATTTACATGTTATCTTTTCTATGAGGACTAAAACTGTCTAGCAAATACTAAACATGTAAAGGAAAAGTAAATATTTTAGATGATGCAGTCATTTGGATAATTAAAGTTAAATTAAATAGTTTAAAGTTAACTTAAATTACATTTTCTCTCAAACATCCTTTCCTGGATAAGCAGTTATGAAATGTTTTTCTTAAATAGAGGAGAAAATTGCAGGAGTCATAAAAATTACTGGAAATAATATCCCATATTTTATGGGTGATATCATTCCTCAGTCACTGCCATGTCATGACAAATACTTTTTTTTGATTAAATGTTACAGGAAGGTCAAGGATATCCTACAAAGCTATCTGGGTTGAGGATGCTCCTAGAATAACCACTTGTTAACTGTTTACATACCATAAACTGTCTTGTGAAACCAGACAACTGCACATTTATGACACTATTTTCTTGTTAGTATCCCAATCAGGATATAACAATAGGATAGATTATTGTCAATTGAATCAGAACCCCACTGAAAGACATAATTACAGTCATGAAGGATAGTTTGTGCCTCATGATTCATTTTTTAGTTCCTAAGAGCTATTTCAAATAGAAAAAGGTGTGGAAAATTTAGAGAAAATGATTGATTCCATTTAGGTGAGTCTGACTCATTAAATGATATTCTGAATTAATTATGTCTAAAACAATTTTCCAACAGGTTTCTCATCTTCCCTTGCCCTAACAGAACCCTCACAGTACACTGGAAATCTCTGGAATGATATTTGAAGTTCTTTTGCATTAAAAAGATAAGAACTAGATACTATCAAATATTTAGCAAGCTTGGAAAAACATAACATTTTCCCAGGGAAATCTCCCTAGACACATATTGGTTTTACCATTCCCAAACTTGGTCTCTGTCTGCAGAAGTTCAAGGAAAATGATTTTTACATACATTTTTTTTTCCTCCATTTGTAAGAAATCTAGATTCCTGCTACTCAGAGTGAGGTTCATCAAACAGCAGCTTCGGCATGACCTGGGAGCTAACTAGTCAGGAAGGCAAAAGCCACCTGCACTGCTGAGTCCAAACCTGCACTCTGACAGGATCTGCAGGAGGTTTTGCATGTTCCAGTTTGAGAAATGCTGATCAGGATGGCCCCATTTGATTCATTCCAAAACCTGATATACTTTAAAAGGGAGAAAGTGAAGGTAATAGATTGCCAAGCAAGGAATAATAGATGATTACTTTCTTGCCAATGGGTTTCAGCCCTGGGAAAGTTCAGTATGGATTCAGTGAGACCAAGGAAAGGCAATGGAATGTTCTTGGGGTGAAAGGGTTTATTACCTGACTTGTTCTCCCAGCGATAGGTCGAGCACTAGAATTACATCTGCATCCAACAGTCCGCAGGTCTACAATCCTCCCATCTCTGCCTCTGCCCAGAGCACTGGGCTGAGCTCTTTATATAGTGACTCAGTCAATAACAGCTTATTGCCTACAGGTGTGGAAGCAGTGGCCTAGCAGGAGGCCAGTTACATCACCAAGTAGTTTAGGTTCAGGTGAGGATCCTGGCCATAGGAACACCGAGTTCCTCACAACTACCCTTGGGACTGGGGTTGAGTTGCCCATGCATTTGGACATTATGGGAATTGCATCTGCAAATACAGCATTAATGGTCCTTCATATTTCTGCCTTCTCAGCAGTATTTACACATCATGTTAATATCATTAGAATGAATGTGCACATAAGCATCAGCTTTTCAATGGGTCTAGGTATAGGACAAGAGAAGCTCCATCTAGCCACCACTTTCAGAAGTGAAACTTGTTAGATTGCCATTTATGTTATGGAAGAAATTCACAGAATTTGCTTCTACTTCTCTAGCCCTGTTTTTTTCCCTCTATAAAATGGGGACAATAATGATAACGTCACTGCAGAGTTATTGTGGGGAACATGCAAAGTCTTACTTAGCACAGTCCCTGGCACAAAGTGAGCTCAATAAATGGTACCTGCTACAAATACTGAAGGATGCCTGATGCCACAAATACTGAAGACGTCTGACTCTGAGGACTAGCTGCTCCCCAAGGAATTACTATGATTTTGCCAAATGGCGAGAGATGCTGGCCCCATAAAGGCAGCTTGGCTATGATGGAAAACTTCTCTCCAGCAAATAAACATGCTGGAAACCCCGAATACCAAATATCTCTTCTAGGATATTTGAATACAACTGAATTTCCTGAGGAACTGATGACTTTTAGGAAAGCCACACAGAGAGGAAATCACAGGGAGATGGTTTGTGTTTCCTGAAATGCCCCTCATCCGTTTGGGGATTACAGGAGGAGCACTGCAGTAGCATCCATGTGATTGAATCTACAAAGCTGACATTGTGAGTCAAGGTAACATGACCATCCTGGCCTCGGATATCCTGCCTGGCTTGAGATGCAGCCCACCTGAGGTTTAGCAGCAAACATGAACTGGAGAGACTGACCTCCTTCCATTACTATTGCTGGGAAATCACCATTGCCTAGGGTCAGGCTGGCATATCTGCATCAATGAGTGATTGCAGTTGAAGCTGGCTGTTGTTTGTTATGCAGTTTTGAGCTACACAAGTTTAATTCCTAATTCCACTTGTGAAACTGGGACATTGGAGTGGGCAACTGAATGAACATGGTTGTGGATTTCTAATCATGTGGTCTGGAACTAAGAACTCTTGGAAATGGCCCCCCCAGGCCAATGTGTAATGATTCGAAGTTCCCTCTTTAATGTGTTGCCTATCTCTCTGCAGGATAGACAAGCTGTGATTGCCTGATGGCCCCATCCATCCTCCCAGGCTCCCCAGGAGAGTGGGAGCCTGGGGGTCTCAGTGATGTGAACCTCAGAAGATGAGCACCCCCTTTTGGAGAATAAATTGTTTCAGAATATGCCAGAATGAGTCAGTAATAATGTAATGTATGTGAACAGACTCTGGCACTTTGATTTGTCAAGATATCATAACAATAACACCTTCAGAGAAACAGTGGGATGTAGGCTCACTCAAGGGAAGATACGAAAGCATTCCCAGTATTCATTAGCCAACCTTTTCCAAAGTTATATAAGAACATAGGGTACATCTAACTCTTTAAGTAGTTCTCATGGGTCATTATCTTGCTGCTCTACTATGAAGAGGGAACTAAATTTAATGATGAGTCATTTTAGGAGCTTGTTAATAGAAAAAAATGCTTTAAAAACTAATAATGAAAGTCACTACTTAACCCCATGAAATTCAAGCCTAAGTGATTTTCCTCTCTTTCTGCTAAAGAATTTTACCTTTTCATTTGCTCCATGAGTTTGCCTTTAGCACAACCAATTTGATGTTTTGGATGAATTCTATCAATTTGTTAAAATTGAAACTAATAGCAGATGAAATTCACTTTGAAGACCAGTTTAATTGCTTACTTAAATTGCTTTAGATAGGTTTGTATTTTTAAAGCAGATTGACTATCAAATGAGGTAAACTGGTTTCTGAATGAAGCTTAAAAATTGTTATCATTTACAGTACTTTTCTGTTCAGTTAAGAGGAAAGTCAAAGCTCAGAAGAGGAGCATCTATACTGATGATCACGCTGAAGTAATTGCTTTCAAACAAACTCTGGAGAGCAGAGCGTGCGGGTTCCTATGGAACCTGGAGACAATTACCTAACCAACAGCCACAGAAGATGCACATCAGTTCCCAGCACCACCTGTGGGGCCTGACTGCATTTCCTTAGTGTATTTCCTCTGTAGCACACACACAGATGTGTTCACTTCTTTTACCTGAAAAACGCAGGAACTTTCTAGGAAAGAGGTAAATAATTTAGAGCCCAAGTGTCTTCTCTTTAATACACTTAAGGGCATAAAATAGAATTTCCTCTATTTTATAAATTCCCAACTACACTGTTAACCTAATAGCAATAAGCAATAATTGGGATAGCAAAAATTTTAATGTTATAATCTATATATAGTCTCATATATTTTAATATTGACTCCAAACTAGAAGTTGAACCTGTGAACTTGAATCTTGAGAATCTTACTGTAATACAGGCACAGATATTTTGTTGTTTAATGTACCAAACAGTATTATGGGCTATTAAATCTGTAAGCAGTAACTGTTACAGTGCTATATGCACATATTTCCACTAGAGGGCCCCTCAACTAAATATATTGCAGGGATATGAAAAAGGTTTTTCATGACGCAAAAAACATTAAAAATAAATAGAAAATCTAACATTACTGTACATCATTGGAAAGTTATTTCACATGAAAACATACACATGAAAGAATTCAGTGTTACTACTGGATGGAAACTTTAAGAAAACTAACAAAATAATTTAGAAATACTCTAACCTCATTCCAAAGATTCTTTAAAAAGGAAGCAATCTTAGAAATAATATTAAGCATTCTCGATTTTGCCAAAATGGGAGACATCAAGGCTTAAAGACAGTAAATAATTTGCCCAGGCGCAGAGCACCAGTTATAGCTCCCTAGGCCAGACTTCAGCCCCCCACCCCACCCCCAGCCCAGTTTCATGCCTTTCCCACCATTTTCTAATGTAGCAATATTCTTTCTCTCTGTCAACATCTATCTATCTACATTTACCTATCTAGAATAAATAATCATCCTTGTGGTTCTTAAGTCCTGGGAAGAGTCTGCACACCCCATGCCTTTTGGGCTGTATGTGCAGTGATGCTGTGTCTCTCATCGCTGCCGACGGAACTGTGCCTCTGCTGTCACACATCTCTGGCCTTAAATAATGTCCCAGGCTTTCCCTTGGGTTTTGCTGTGGCTATTTCTGATCATGAAAATTCATTGACTGCACGTTCTGTTATCTCCTTTTAATCTCTCTATTGGTCCTTTTTAAAAATTTTTAAATTTTGGTATCATTAATGTACAATTACTTGAACAACATTATGGTTACTAGACTCCCCCTATTATCAAGTCCCCCCCACATACCCCATTACAGTCACTGTCCATCAGTGTAGTGAGATGCTATAGAATCATTACTTGTCTTCTCTGTGCTATACTGCCTTCCCTGTGACCCACCCACTATATTATGTGTGCTAATCGTAATGCCCCATTTTCCCCCTTATCCCTCCCTTCCCACCCACCCTCCCCAGTCCCTTTCCCCTTGGTAATTGTTAGTCCATTCTTGGGTTCTGTGAGTCTGATGCTGTTTTGCTCCTTCAGTTTTTTCTTTGTTCTTATACTCTACAGATGAGGGAAATCATTTGGTAATTGTCTTTCTCTGCCTGGCTTATTTCACTGAGCATAATACCCTTTAGCTCCATCCATGTTGTTGCAAATGGTAAGATTTGTTTTCTTTTTTGGCTGAATAATATTCCATTGTGTATATGTACCACATCTTCTCTCTATTGGTTTTTTAACTATATTTCTGTGCATGATGTTTTCAGTGGCTGCTCTAGAGAAATTATATATATATGTGTGTGTGTGTTTCTTTAACTTTCACGGTCTTCACTGAGTTAATATTGTACCACTTCTTAAAAAATGTTAAGAACTTGGAAACTGTGCTGGTTCATTTCCTGCCTCTCACCATCCTTTATATTCTAGTCATCATACCTATTACATCTATATGACATTACACTTTGAACAAGACAATGTTAAAAATCAAATCACACAGTTTAAAAAAAATTTAGAGTAGGAAGATCATCATTTTTATTTGCCTATGTACTTCCCATCTCCAATATGCTTCCTTCCAAGTTTCCCTCCGGAATGATGTCCCGCAGCCTGAAGAACTTCCTTGGCCAGGTCTCACAGTGCAGGGTGGTGGGCACACATTTGCTTTGTTTTTTCGATCTGAAAATGTCTTTGTTTCTCTTCATTCTGGAAGGGCATTTTGCTGGATATAGGTATCTGGTTTGATGGCTTTTTTCCTTTAGTACTTTAAGGATATTGTATTTTCTTCTGGCCTTTATGGTTTTTGATGAGAAGTGAGCAGCCACTTAAATCATAAATAGGATATTGTTTTTCTCTGGCTGCTTACAAGAGTTTATTTTTATCTTTGCTTTTCAGCAGTTTGGTTATATTGTGCCCAGGTGTGGTTTTCTTTGATTTACCCATCAGGGTTTGCTGACCTTGTTGAATTTGTAAATTCATGTCTTCCACCAAATTTGGGAATTTTCAGTCATTATTTCTTCAAATATCTGTACCATCTGTGTCTCCTGGTTTTCCAGGATTCCAATTATAAGTATGTTAGGCTTTCTGATTGTTCCACAGATCCCTGAGATTCTATTCTTTATTTTTTCAATCTTTTTCTCTGTTTTTAAGATTGGGTAATTTCTATTGATCTATCTATAAGTTCTCTGTCATCATCAATGTTCTGCTTAGTCTACCTGTGGAATTTTAAATTTCACATATTTTATATTTTCAAGCCAGAACTCCTAATTGATTCTTTTTTATACTTTCTATTTCTGCATTGAGATTTCTCCCATGCTTATTTACTATGACAAAATTTCCTTAATACTCTTGAACCTATTAGTATAAACAGGGAAATGTAAATTAAGGTCACAATATGACACCACTGCACCCATTGGATTGGCTGAAATTTAAAAGACTGACAATACTTAGTGTGATAAGAATATGGAGAAACTGAAAATATAGTGCTGGTAGGAATGTCATAAGATAAAACCACTTAGGAAAAACATTGGTCAGATTTTTTCTTTTTGGTTCTAGAGGTAATACATGAACATGCCCATTAGAAATGCCCAGCAATAAAGACACGAAGTAAAGATATGAACTTTCCCTTTGCTCTGCCTCCCTATAGGTGGGTGCTGAGATCCCCTCCTGCCTGGTCCTTGGCCCTGAGTGCACCTGCCCTGAATCCAGTGGCCAAGCCAAACCGTCTGAGCAGCTCCAAAACTGTGGTCCTGTGGGGTGGTTAGCAGAGATTCTCGCCCTCCACTCAGACTACTATTGTCTCCCTAGAGCTTCTAGAGTCATGTAAAATCTGGACCAAAATCTTGGCTCTGCTACCTGCTAATTGTGTGACCATGCACTGAGTGTCCCTCAAGTGCTGGGCACTGTAGGAGTGGTCATCACCCATAGCTGCTGGGCCCTGTGCTGTAGCATTTGTACCTGTTTCCTGGGACTGCCTCAACCAACTGCCAGGCCAGGTAACAGCCAGGTGGAAGAGATGCACAGAGCAAGGTATGGGCAGAGGGCGTGCCGCTTCCACGCCCTCCCTGGGTGTGCCACTCACATGTTCACTAACCCTTACCACACTCAGGATGTGACCCAGCCATCCTACTCCTGGGAATTTACCCAAGGAAAATAGAAACATGTGTCTACAAGATGATTTGTATACGAAAGTTCACAGCACCTTTCTTTCTAGGAGCCAAACCTGGAAAAACCCAAATGTCCATCAACAGATACATGGATTAACAAAATGTGGCATATCCATACAATGCAGTCATACCCCTCAGCATAAAAGAGTAGCCCTACTGAAAAATGCAACAACATGGACAAATCTCAAAATAATCATGCTGAGTGAAAGAAGCCAGACACACAAGAATACATACTGTCTCATTCCATTGATCTAATATTCTAGAAAATATAAATGAGTCATTTTGCACAAAAAAGAAAACTGCTGGTTGCCTGAAGCTGGGGTGGAGGGAAGAATGGTCTGCAAAGGGGCAAGAAGAAACCTTGGGGAGTATATCTTGATCATGGTGGTGGTTTCATCAGCTTAAAAAATTGTCAGAACTTGCCTAATTATACACATTAAATAGGTGCAATTTATTTTAAGTCATAAAGTTTATAACAAAGTTGATTTTAAAGATAGCCCTATCAGGCAGACATCCCTAAAATCCCCATTCAATATAAAAAAGACTATTATTACAGAATATATTTATTCCATGGGAGAACAAGAACAATACCAATGTAATATATCAATTAAAATTAAATTTA
Organism: Manis pentadactyla; assembly: GCF_030020395.1. Classification (NCBI taxonomy): domain Eukaryota; kingdom Metazoa; phylum Chordata; class Mammalia; order Pholidota; family Manidae; genus Manis; species Manis pentadactyla. The sequence goes on along the minus strand of NC_080026.1, from coordinate 127,045,899 downwards.
TAAATGATACTTGGGCTTACTGATTCTAAAGATCACCAAACATTCAAATATCACTCTCTGAAATTATCTATATTTTAAAAATTTTTATTATTTTTTTCCTTAGGGGCTTATGTAAAATAAAGTGCATAGCTAATAAGTTACATGCATACGCACACGTCACCATTAGTCAACTTGAGATAAAGAGTATTCCAGAACCAAGAAGACTTCCTTAGACTTCAATTACTGCCAAGAGTCATTATTCTGATCTAGATTGCCTCTGATTACTATTATCTGTTTTTGAGCTTCATATAGATGGAATCATATGGTATGCATTCTTTATTCACTCAGTATTATGTCTATGAGGATAATTCATGTTAGTGCATGCAGTAATAGCTCCTCCTTTCTTAACATGGTGTGTCATTTATTGTATCAACATAACAAAGTTTATTTAACCACCCTATTATCGACTCTGTTCCTGTGTTCTGCTCTCAATTTCTTGGGGTATATACTGAGAAGTGGAATTGCTGGATCATATGGTAATTCTATATAATAACCCAATTTTGAAAAACTTAAGAACATTTCTAATGCAATAATATTATATAAAGGTCAAGTACAGGAAAAACTATGTAATTGTGATAAAGTCAGAAAAGTGGTAACTTTGGACTGGGGCAAGGCTGACTGGAAAGGGCCAGAAGGATCCCCTCTAGGGTCATGGAAATGTTTTACATTTTTGTCTGGACAGAGATGACTCAGAATATATAAAAATGCATCAAGCCATACATTTAAGATTTGTACATTTTACTGTACATAAATTATACCTAGAAAACTCTTAAAGATATTTAACAGTGATTTTTTAAGTGACTGTGACTGAGAAAACTCACAGCATGATGTATTTAGACTTAATCTACATATAGATAGGTATAAAATAAATTTCATGTATTTAAAAAAGCATTTGTAATATCTAATTGAATGAGGCACATTTTTCCAATTTATCAGACAGTTCTAGGAGGTTCCATATACCATGTTAGAGTATAAAGCCCCTTTCAAAGGTAAATGTATCCTTTTGCCTGGAAAGAAGATAAGAAAAAAGAGAAGGCTCCAAGGATATGTTTCCAATTTTAACCACTGAAAAGCTTATATCTATAACAACTAAGGGAAGGTCATAAATGGTCACATAAAATTTATCTTTAAATCTGGGCAACCAGTGCTTAAATTGCTATTTTAATGTAGTTCTTTTTTATTCTACAATTCTGAGTATATACAGGTTGTGGTTGAAAGGACTTTGTTCCATAGAGCTTGTTAAGGGAGTCCGGCAAATAAACACTAAAAGTTACCTGCTCACCTTTTTTTTTCTATGTATAGCTTGTCTAACCCACAGTAAATTCAGAAACAGAAAATTAAAGCTAATTCTTCATTGCTAACCCAACAAGTTAATTCAGTCATTCTAGAAAAATGGGTGTTATTTTGACTTAGAATAAAGTGTGTCTGGCCAATTTACCTCTCAGCAATAATGCAGAAGAAAAAGTGAGCTAACTGAAGGAGCTGTGGTTAAAGCATAAAGGGAAAATAAGTTACAGGTGTCCAGATGAAATTAAGAGAGACACTAAGCTGAGATTCAATTTAGAAAAGAGATTCAATTTAGAAAATTCCATCTAGGAAAAAAAATAGAAAAGATCTTGAGAGGAGAATTGGAGATTATAGGTACAGTGTCTGTCTGGTGTACCAGTTCATAAGCTCTGTGAGGCCAGGAGCAGGGCCTCATGGTATGCTAAAAAGAGTCAGTGCCATAAGTCCGGAATATGTGACCCTACAAAAGATGATTCAGTGCTCAGAGAAGAAAGCAGGTGCAGAAAAGAGGAAGCAATGCACAGAGATCTTTGTGTATAATGAATGATCAAGAGGCTTGGTGAGTGGCCTGCTGATAATGACACAAGACAGAGAAAAGAACTAGTTCTGAAAAAGTCAGATTAGTTTTGGATAGAGGAAGAGTAAATCATCTTGTATGATGGCCTTAGTCACACCAGCTGCTGTGAAGTCTTGCACTGGCATTTTAATGAGCTCTCATTATCTCAAAACTGGGTTAACACATCAGAGAACACAAACTTCTAAGATCCAAAGTCCTAATTCTTCAAGCATTTGGTCATGTGAACATCAAGCTAACCCTTCAGTGACAGCCAGAGACTAAGTCTGGGCTTGTCACAAAGGTGAGTTTTGCCAAGCATCTGTGTAGTCGGTCACTATTTAGAAAACACAACATTGAATCCCTTACGACAGCAGCGTTTGCTATTTATAATGGTGCTCCAAGTTTATTTACTAATTGAAAAATTTGAACTGTTTGTTCACTAATTGCCCCTTCTATAAATCCATGGGAATAAAGCTGAGTGAGACTCACTTCATTCCTTAAATCAGTTTTTTAAAAGTTTGTATTGAATTGTAGCAGAAGAATGCTTATAAAATATGTGTACGGTATAAGGAATCATGATACAGTATCTGTTAATCCTTGGCTCAAAACCTCCCAATAGTGCCACGTCTCCCTCAGAATAAAACCGTGACTTCATAGTGATCCATTCTTTCGTGACAACTCCAACCTTGCCTTCTTCTTGCCTCTCCTGGCTTGGGCTCAGCCAGCCCTACTTCTTCCTGTTCTCCAGCAGAGCTGACCACTCCCATCTCGGGCCATTGTCCTTCCTCTGCCTGCCACTCTCCTCCCGGCACAGCCAATGGGGCTGTACCCAGTTTCCTTCAGAGCTTCACCCGAAGGCTGCTTCCACAGGAAGCCTTTCCATGACCACCCTATAAAAACTTCCAGTACCACCCCAGTGAATACTTCCTAGTCTCCCTCTGTGCTTCGTGCTTAAAAGCCTTAGCATTTATCACTATACAACGTATTACTTATGAATTATATTTGTCGTCTGTCTCTAAGCACCAGAACTCAGCTCCAAAGGGCAGAATGTCTGATCTGTTTGCTGCCGTCTCTCCTGATACATGGAGGGCTCTGAATAAGTATTTGTTGAATGCCTGTATGAGCAAATACCCTTGTATCTGCCACTCAGTTGAAGGCATAGAACAAATTCCCTGCATGACCCTCCTCTGTTCCATCCTCTTCCCTCTCCCATCAACAGTGGGCATGAAACTAAACTCTTTATCACCCCCGTGCTTTTCTTAACATTTTGTGTCCTTGAAACACAATATGCATTTGTATCCCCAACGATATAGTGTTTAGTCTTGCATATTTTTGACTTTCTACAAATCATACAAAATGCATTCTTCTGGGTTTTTCACTCAACATTCTGTTTCTGAAGTTCATCCATATCGTGTAGAGATTTGGTTCAGTTTTTACCACTGCATAGTATTCCATTTGGACTACACCACAGTCAACTTATCCGTTTTGCTGTTCAGTGACATTTGGATTGTATCTAGCTTTGGTATTGCAAAAATTGTTACTACGACATTCTTATCACTACTCTGCACAATCATGTACCTTTTTTAGATTACAGATCTAGGAGTGGACTTGATAGCTTGTAGGAGCTTTTGTTCTTAGTCTTTATGGATTGTGTCAAATTATTTCCAAAGAGGTTGTCCCAATTTACATTTTCATCAGCACTGTGTACTCTGTTCTGGTTGCTCCTAATCCTCACAATAACCTGTGTTACCACTTTCACATTTTTGCCAATCTGTTGGCAGTGGTTTCAATTAGCATTTCCTTGAGAATCAATGACACTGACCTTCTTTTCTTCGGTATTTGAGTTCTTCCTCTGTGATGTGTCTCTTGACCATTTTTTATTGGGTTATTTTCTTCCATATTTGTAAGCATCCCTTATGTATTGTGGATATAGAAAATCATTAATTACATGTATTGCAATGTTTCTTCCCAGTTGTGGGTTTGTGGCATTTTTACTTTATTTTTCTTTTCATGAACAGAAATTCTTGATTCTAGATACATTTTTTTTCTTTTTTCCTTTATGGTATCTATATTTTAGTATCTTTAAAGAAATCCTTTTTAATGCAGAAGTTATAAAGAATTTTGATACTGTCTTCTAATTATTTTTATAGTTCTTTCTTTTACATGTAAATCTTTAACTCACCTAGAAGTTAAAGATTTTTTTAAAGAACAGTATAACAGGGGGTCCAGCTTCTCATGCAGAACCAACTGTCCAAGCACTATGTTTTGAAAAATCCAGTCCGTTCCCAGTGCTCTGCATCTGCCAGTTCCATAACGTGTCATTGCCATATTTGCAGGGTCTGCGTGTTTTGTTCATTTGGTCTCTTTGTCCATTACTCCATATTTACTTTTAATATAATTTTTATTTTATTGTGGTGAGAACACCTCATGAAATCTACCATCTCAACAGATTTTTAGGTCAACAATACAGATGGTCATCAAGAATATAAAGCTACTTTCTCAGCGTACCAATCATACTTCTCAGAAGCCAAAGCTTAAAAGTGAAAAGCTAGGAGAATGTTCATTTACACTAGATGAAACATGGATGTTTGTTACTTATTATAACTTAAATTGTTCTGAAGTGCTAACTAGTGAATGAATCGATAACAAACTGTATCAGCTGAGGAGGAGGAGGCAATATTCCCTTATTTCCAGATGTTATCATTGTATGTATGAAAAACCATTGAAAATGATAAGCAAATTCCATAAGGTGGTCAATTAAAAAACTTTGATGCAAAAAAATCAATAGAGCCTTTCAATGGAAACAATTAATATCATGAAAGAAGAGATTTTACTCACAAAAACAATAAGACACAAAATATCTAGGAATCCCACTAGTAACTAAACAAATACCTGTTGAGGGTGAGGGATTATTTACATTATCAAGCAATCCTCAAAAAGAAATATGGGTTTGCAATGTTATTATTATAATCATTTTGTAATTGAGGAAACTTAGCTTCAGAAAGGTTCAATAGTTTCCCAAAGTCATTCACAGAACACAGGAGAGTCAGGATTTGAACCAGAGCTGGTGATCATGACCATTAGGCCAGACTACTTTAACAAAGAAAACTCTAGGACTCTACTACAGGATCATAAAAACACCATCTCAATGGAGGTATGTTTTGAAGAGGACAGCTGTGTATCATGAAGGATGTCAGTTCTTATGAGATTATATTTGGGTTAAACACAAGCCCAATAAAATCCAGACAGAGTTTGTTTTAATGTAATAATTTAATTGATGTATAATTATTCATGTCAGGATTTTTTTCATTTTCACCAATTGTAAGTTCTTGAACTCTAAACTGGGAAATTGTGAAAAAAGAGGGTGACTTGTCCTAGCTGATACTAAAATACACTATAAAAAGCCGAGGTCATTAAAATAATGAGGTACTGGGATAGAAAAAGACCAGGGTTCTCAACCTGGGACAGTGTTGCCCCTTAAAGACATCTGGGGTTGTCTGAGACATTTTTGATTATCAAACCTGAAGGGTGGGTGTTCCCCTCAATCTGATGGATAGAGGTCAGGGACACTGCTAAACTCCCTCCAATATACAGGACGACCCACCCTCCTATGCCTGTCAATAATCTGACCCCACATAGAGAATAATCTGGTCCCAGAATATCAATACTGCCAAGGTGAGAAACTAAAATAGACAGACAAATAGAACAGAGTAGAAAATGTAGCTTTAAACCTAAGTAGTTATAGAAATATAATCTAATATAAAAGTGTCATTACATCAGTGGGAAATTCTGAGTTTTGGATAATCAGCTATTTTTTTTAAAAAGTAAAGCTAGTCCTAACCTCATTTCTTACACCAAATCTGACAGTGCATAACAATTAAAAAACCTCTCCAGGTATAAAAACAAAGACAAAATACAAATCACAACCCGGGGAATATATTTGCAATATGTATGTCAGACAAAAAAATTAATATACCTGATATACAAAGACTTTTTACAAATTAAAAAAGAAAAAAAAATCCATACAGGTAAAATAGGCTAAGCATATGAACAGGATATTCAGAAATTAAAAACATATATAAAATACAATAATGAAAATTGAAAATTATGCATCAAATACAAAATAAATAAAATGTAATCACTTATAGTAATGAAAGAGGAAATATCATTTTGACAAGAAAAAAAAAGGCTTGTAATGACCAAAAGTTACAGATTTTTAAATCAAATTGCCTAGGAACAAATTCTGTATGCCCTCCCTTACTGGCAATAATAAGCATTACTAGCAATGTAAGCTCTCTGTTCCCCAATTTCATAGGAAATCTATGAAGGGCACCCACTGCACATGAGGTTACATAATGAATAATCTAAATTTATGTTGCCCAAATGTTGGGTAAAGAGCATTCTTTTATATAGACTGACCTTATTTGACTGTATAAATCTAAATCTGTACAAATTCTATTTTCTTGGCGCACATTCAGTAGAGACCATACCAGGAAATTTTATTAGTTGTAATGATTTATTCAAGCCTCTAGAGTGCCACTTATTTCCCAGCAGAAAAGGAGTTTAGAGTATTTCAGTATCTCATTATTCACTAATTTCCCCCTAAAATCCATTAAAATTTCCAAAAAAAAAAATCTGGGCTGCAAACATCCTTAATGGCAATCCTTATGAATATTTCTGAATAACATTTGTACATAACTCTAATATCTTGAAAGGAGCTGTATTATAAATTCTATATTAAAGAAAGAAATCCCTTTCTACTTGCTATGCCTAAATTACCTGAAGTTGATGATTTGTTAGAGCACCCCAGTATAACCGTGGCTATTTACCACACCCACAGGAATTGTGATTCCCAACAGCCTGAGGCCAAGTGAAATCCCAAATCCTAGTCCCGATTTATCCAGTGCTGCCTGGGCCCCCAGACACCATTTCTGTGAGGCTGAAGTCGCCCAGGGGCCGGTACACAGAGGGCACTCACATACCGCGGGGCTGCTCGGACTTGCCATCAGCACCTGTCTTCTAGAAGAGCATCACCTCTCAAGAGAGCCCAGCAATGACACCCTTGCCCAGCTCAGGTCCCCACGGGCCAAGCTGCTGACAGGAGTGATGGCAGCTCCTGCGAATCTGTGCCTTTTAAGCCCAGGGATCCTACTAAGGCCCGTGGGTTGTGTGAAAGAATGACTCAGAAGCCAAAGCATTAGGAAAGAAAAGAACATATTTACATTCAAAGAGGTCGTGAAGAAGTTATCCTTCAGAAGAACTGACTCATTAAATACAACACAGGAATTTAAAGGAGAAACACACATGATTAGCAAGGTCACCAGGTTTACATATGTTAAGGGCGAGCCTATTCACAAAAATTGGCATATGTCTTTAGCCAACAGCTTCTGCAAAAGCTTTCGGGAGTTGACTTATGGGAAATGCTCCAAATCTTCCACTGGCTTTCCAACTTCCTTGGAATGAATTGCAAGTTCTTTACTATGTTGTCTAACACAGCTGGTCTCTGCTCCCTGGGGTCATTTCCTCTCACTGTCTGCCCATATCTGGCTCTGGCCACACTGCACCTTGTGCTGTTTTTCAAACATGCCAAGTGAGCTCCTGCCTCAGGCAAATGTTCGGTGAATGAATACATAAGCATGAGTTTGAAAGTCTGAGAAACGAGGACTTGCAGAAACACCAATAGCCGTTCCTGTATCTTCCCATATGGACACATCTTCCCACTGATGAGATTCTGAGAATACTGAGCAGTGGGGTCCCCAAAGCCCTAGAGACGCAGGGCTGACGTCGCCCCGCTTCTGGCAGATCTCCCCTACGCCCAAGCTGAAGCCTTGCCGCCCGCCTCCCCCACACCTGGCGGCCGCGAGCCCCCCTTACCGATGCTCCTTGCAGCTACGCAGGCGTCAGGTGGGCATCTGCACTAATTCCTGGGCACAAAATCTTGCCCGTAGGTCCTCTCTTCCAGTGCAGCCCCACTGTGCTGTTTCCTCCCTCCACCTCTTTTACGTGTTCTCCATCTAGCTGGCCATTACGAATATCGTACTCATTCAGGACTTCCTGGGCGCCAGGGAAGGGCCTGCTTTCACAGTCTCTCAAAAATCAGCTGCAGTTTTATAAAGCTAAGCTGCATCCTAGAGCACAAAAATGGTAATCATAAGACTTGTCAAATGCCACTACTTAGTAAAGGGGATCAGAAAAGGAAAGGGATAAATGTCCTCAGAACCAGTGAAGCTAACTTGGTTGTTGTGAGCTGTGAGCTGTGGTCTAAAAAATAAAAACCTAAACTAATAATATGTGCCAAATTGCTCCTTCTGTTCCCTGAGATAGTTCTGTGATCAATCTTGGTTTCTTAACTTTGGCTACACATTGGAGTTACTTGGGCATCTTTAAAGAATATACTGATGTGTGAGACTAATCTCTGGGAATGCTGGTCTAAGTGAACTGGAGGGTGGCCTGGATGTCAGGGGTTTTAAAGCTCCCCATTGAGATGCTGGTGTGAACTTTTATATCAGCAGTTACAATGATCTGTTACCATCATTTATAATGATAATGGCATAATGTTTCATTAAGGTGCATACCTATCTTAAATCTGTACAACTGGCAATATCTTTGCAATCACACAGAAGTACAGGGACATACTTGTCACTGTGGTGTAGATGTCAGTTGGCATGTTTTACAGAGAGAATGAAAAATACTGAAAATCCAGTGATCCTTAACATTGTAAGTAGAAGATGTTAAGGAGGTTTCTTCTTTTTTCTTAAAAATGTGCCTTATTGGTGGCAGGAGAGGGGACACAGGGGATGGAGGAGGGAATTAATCAAGTGATGGGAAAGAATGAAATCTTGGAGATCAAGCAGTTTTTCACTGTAGCTTGTGTTTAGAAATTCTACAATTTTATCGTCAGCATTAAAATTTGTGTTTTATCCAAGGAATGAGAGGTTCAGGCTATTTAAGAAAATGAATATATTGCTGAGGTACCTCATTTGACATCATGGAATAGATACCATCAGGGTATTGAAAATGGGTAATGGAAATAGTTTTTTCCCCTTCATGTGAAAACTCTTCCCCTTTCTCTTCAAACAGCAGGCTGAATGCCTATTCCATGGCCACCACACTGTCACAGTCAAGATGTTACCTACTACTTTTTTCAACACTGTGTCGGGGTCAGAAGGCGTGTGGTTGACCAAGTGCTCTTTGGGAATTCAGCCATGCATTATTCTGGGACCCTGTTTGTTTATTGTGAGTCACAGCTTATTAGCTGCAAACACAGCTGTAACAGTTTGTACTGAATGCCAGTACACTTTGTCCAGTTTATCCTACTGCCCACGACTCAGTCATTGAGCTAGATGGCAATTTTTCCTCCTGCAGCCTGGATTTTCATCAGTAAGGAAAGAGGAAGGTCATCAAACACTCCTCACACTGTTTTACACATGGGTGGTTTTAAAGTCATAGGCCTGTGGCACACACAGTAATGGCAATTCTACATGGTATGCTGTGATGCAGGGTTCAGGACACACCACCCTAAATTTTGGCCCTTGGCATACTGGCTATTTCTAAATGAAGGGGTTTGAGAAACAGTAGGTGCAGAAGGACTTTCTGGCCTTCCCCTGAAGCAGGTCATAAACCCCCATGTGAGGAATGAGCATCCTTATCTCTGATGACAAAGGGACACAGAGACGATTCTAAAGAACAGAACTTGATGTCTCTGCCAGTTTACTACCCTTAGCTCATACTCTGTGCTCTTTTGCAAATTTCCACAGCTTTCCATTCCTCATCAAACCTAACATTAAAACACTCAGGTTCAACTGTTTCTTTGAGTCTTTATTTCCATATGAAGACTCCTGGGTCACATAAACCTTGTATTAAGTAAATTTGTACCCTTTCTTCTTGTTAATCTGTCTTTTGTTACAGGGGTCCCAGATGAGAATTTAAAGAGTAAAGGAAAGAGATCTTTTTCCCTTCCCTGTAATACTGTGCACATCCAATAATTTCATCAGATCATGGAATTTCACCAAAGCTCATTCTGTGCTCTCTCAAAAATATTTGTCACTGACTTTGAGACTGTTTTTACCGTCTCCTGTGTGATGTTCTCACTTGCACCTGTTCTTGCTATAAGAGGGGCAACACTGATGGTTGTTCCTATTCTTGAGCTCATATCCTATGAATACACCTCATACTAGAAGGTATTCTTTTCTGCTTATTTAAAAAAATATTCAATATTAACAAAGAGGTCACTGTATTTTTCCTAAAAAGTGTCATGAGAATGTCAAAAACTTTATGCCACTTCTGGAGAATTATTTATATACTAGGGACCTGAAGGAAAATGGAAAAAGTTTGCTGTCCAAGTTGTTCCTCTCATCCTTCCAGATTCACTCGACCCTGAGCTGGTTTTAGGTTTATTATATTATTCTGTGCTACAGTATTTTCTACTATTGTCATCTCTGATCTCCCATCTCAATGAACAACTTTTGAACCATTGATTCTTTTTAGTGAGACTGGAGTCATAACAAACACAGAAGTAACAAATCATACAAATTAACAAGTTCAACTGAAGAATAAACTCATAAGTGATGTGAGAATCTGAGAATTGCTTCTGTTAAGTAAAATGCCAGCTGAGGCCAAAGGGCAGGTTCCATCCTCACAGCGCATGCTACAATTGTTAAGAAGCAAGTAGGACTTCCGTGGAAATAATAGCAAGTGTTACATTTCATATTTGTTAAATGTATATTAGCAAAATTGTTTCATCCCTTTATTCCTCTGGAAATACCAAAGCACATGCTTACCCCTTGACAGAATCCCCTCTAAGCATGGAACATGTGACTCCATGGAGAGGGGACCATGGCTGGATTTCCTCCTTTGAACCCAGCTGTCCAGCCTGGGACCTGGACAAGTCAACTCTGTGGATACTCGATGAAGGAATGAGCACATCTTCTACTACTAGCCTCAGACACATGAATTACTTGTGACTTCCCTCACTTTGTCATGTACTCTTAGACCCCTATGCATGGGAAGAGGTAGATGCAAACAAGTTGTCCTTTCTGCCTACTTAAAGTGCACAAAGGGTAACAGCCATGCCTTTGAGCTAAGGATGACAAATCATTTTTGAGTTGTGTGTCAACAACAGTTAACTGGTAGTGACTGCCTGGAGCATTGGAGTGAGAAGGATTCTGAGGTCACATCCGCTTTCAGTGGGAAAGAGAATGGTGATCAATGAGTAGTGGGGCTCTGGGTTGGGAGTGAAATATGGCATCAAGTTGGCCATGTATTTTCCATTCCCATATTTAGTTATTTTGACAGGAAAAAACTGAGTGGTTTAAGTGCTGATGGTGGAATTCAAGGTACCAGCAATGAGGTGGAGTGATTAAGGATCCTTGCCTTTTGATGAATTCTCAAAAATCCCAGGGCTCCACCTGTCTGCAGCCTGCTCCATGCAGGATATACTAGGAGAGGCTTTTGGGATAACAAGTGACACAAAGCAATGGTTTCCTTCCCTGGATGAACCTCAGAAATGCCTGTGGAACTTTAAAAAATTAATTCCTCAACTGAGAACTATTGGATCACACACTCAGGGATAGTATTTGCATCCAGTATTTAATGTACTCTGATGACTTGGATTCACACAAGCTTCGGCAACAGTGATAAAATCTGCTAGAGGGAACTAAACTCTGAATCCTTCCCAGCATCATGCCTGGGAAGCTGTTTGTCAAAACTGCTGCTTAGGGATTTTACACAGTAATGTGAGGTCGTGTATTTTTAGACTCTCATGTCCAGATATTTGGTTGTCTTTCTTTTTGTGGTTCTAGCCGCCGTTGCTAACCATTGTCTAGATGCTTTAATCCATTAGGGTTTGAAAATAATGGTATTTTAATTATATCATTCCTTTTTCCTATTTTAGCTGGAATATTTCTATAAGGAAAAATTGGTTTAACTACTATTACTTGCTTCTTTAGTAATTATTTATCTACTCAAAGTTACAAATAACATAGGAAAGGCAGGATAAATTATTGATTTCTCATTTATTTGTCAATTTTCAAAGTAATGAGTTTAGCTTCCTCCAAAGAGGAACAATGAAGTGTTTGTGTGTGTGTGTGAGTGCGTGTGTGTCATTTTGAACTCATGGTTTCCAAATGTTTTAACCTATTGTATTACTATTGTTCATCCATGCTCATGTTGTTCCATCCATTACTAGTTAAGAGCCCCATTGTCACTGGCTCCTTCATCTTTCTGCCATGACCTTAATAACCCCTGACAATTTCTTTGCTTTTAGGTCTGACAAGATGCTCCAGCTTCTTATTTCACTTGCAATCAACTATTGCTCCAAGGAGTCTTGTTTCTTTTGACTGGCAAATGGATTTAGAGTCCAAAATCCAGGTGCTAGACGAGCTCATCCCTGCAGGTTTGGTCATTGTTTCTTGGCCTTTTAAAAACTGGTTTTAAAAAAAGTGTTTCCTTAAAAGAAAAAGCTCAAATAGATTATGAGTTCACATTGGGACTTCCAATTCTGATTGAATACTATAGGATTTTACTTGGTCTCATTAATCCTGCATCTGTGTATCATTTCCCCATGCCAACAATGTCACCAACTTCATTATTTTTTCATTTTATCCCATGATTCATACATACCAGTCTCAAATAACAAAATAACAATATCCTCACTACCAATAACAGTATGAATACTTAAAAGAATTGGTGTTTTTTTTTTTAAGTTCTTCTTATCTTTAGGGTTATCCCGCAGGGAACATAAGTAAAATGGCTATTATAATATCACTTGGTGTAGTTTTTCTTTGGGAGATTACGTGAGTCAACTAGATACACACTGAAATTCATTTATTTCACTTTGCATTCCACATTTGAGGACTGCTTTCCTATTAATTAATTTTGTTTCATAATCATGGGAAATACTTGTATTCCAAAGTCAGATCTACAAAATAAAGTGCATTCATTTAAGTTTTGTCTCTGTTCTCTCTATCCTATTCCCCTCGTCACCACTGGTAATCTTTAAATTTAAAAAAGTTTATCTTTTCATTTTTTAACTGTAGTCATGTAGATGTATATATTTATCCCCCTTTCTTGTTAATATTTTAGAAAAGTTAATCCATAAATTAAAATATAAAAGGCATATTCTTTCTCAAGATATGTATGCAATTTTTTTTTTTAAGCAGATATTGCCATTTGATGGCAAGGTACACAGCAACATGCAGGGATAGCCATCTAGTCGACATGCTCATGGCTCCAATCTCAAGCCAATGTGTACAGGCCACCTGGAGAATGACTTTGGCAATCATTGCTTCTAGATAACACTGATAACAGGTAGAAAAAATGAGACCCTAGATTTTACTCTTCGATTTCCTGGCTCTGTACTGACCTAATCAATGAAAGAAAACAGCTATGTCTTTGTGTTTTGGAGCATTACAGTTCATTTTAGACCCATATCTTGGGGCTTCCCTATATGCTGCCATACCATGTCTGCACAAGATTTCCCAAATGCTTCTACACATCTTCCGCTCAAGGGGGGTTGTCTACTTCCCATTTCTCTGCCTTTCCTACTAAATAATTAAGTAAACTAAATAATTTGCTCAGTGAAATAAGCCAAAGGAAAAAACAAACTGTATGATCTTCCCTATATTTGGAATCTAAAAAAATCAAATACAGAGAAGCAGACAGTAGAACAGTGGTTACCAGGGGCAGCAAGTTGGGGAAGTGGGCTTCTTTCCTATACAGTGGCCTGGGTTACAATTGTGTACATTTAGTGATGTTTTCCAGCTCCCACTCTCTTTACCAATCTGTGAATCACCCACTGGACCCATTTATCCTCCTTCTAAGTCTCTCCAGCAGTGTGAGAGCCCAGCCTGTTGTCAAGAGAATGACAACAGAAGGAGAGGACATAAAGTGTCAGGATTAAAGATTTAGAGAGCCTCTGCAAATGAGTCACTCAGATGCCAAGTGCTACCAAGAGATGACAGGGTTTCACCCCATTCAATGCAAGCAATAGCAATACCCCAAAGATTCATTAGTCATGGAATTTTTCCATAGCTACATAAAAATGGAAGGGCATTTAACTTTGAAATCATTTGTCATAGAACTGTCTGTTGTCCATTTGCTACGAGGCATGATCCAGATTAAATATGAAGAATAGTTATAGAAAGTTACACATCAATGATTGCCCTATAAAATACTAATCAGGGTAATTATTTCACCCCATGACATTTAAGTTGTCATATCTCTTTCTAGCTTTTTATTTGCTTCACAATACTCTCTATACACACAACCAATGTGATATTTTGGATGAATTGGAATACTGATATATTAAAATTGAAATCAATTAACTGGTAGAATGTGTTAAAAACCAACTTTGTTGCTTGGTTAATTCTGTCACTCTGTGAGAAACAAAACTGACAGTTAATTGTGTTAAATTGGTGTGTGGAGATGGCTTAAAGGCTTTCCTTACACTCTGTTGGTTTGCTGTTCAACCAAGAGTAAAGTTCAGTCTCTGGAAAGAAATATCTATTGATTATTACATCAACAGCCATTAAATTGAAACAGAGGTTAGTCAGTAAGACCTGTAAGATCTCATGAAACCTTCTGAGAGATCCTGCAACAGCCACAGTATGCCATTTCTGCTCCACACCCTACATATTCTGTGAAGCCAGAGTTTCATTATTACAGTCAATGCTTACCTTCGCCGTTCCACAGGGACAGCCCTTGTCCCAGCTGAAACATACTAGGGGGTATACACAGGAAACCAGCAGAGTCCGGCACTGCAGGCTGCTTTCTTTACTGATGGCGATTCAGGCACTTGGTAACACAGTGAAGTGTCCTCCGTGTTTTATACAGCTCAGGGTACACTGTTACTACAAGAGCAACAATTGATGTCAGGAGATTTTTTAAATGGTATTCCATCTTTATACACGTTATTCTTAAATTTCAAGATTGATTCCAAACCAAAATTTTAATCAGAGTGAGATATTGAGAACTTCAGAACTAAAAGTTTCACCATGCAGCACATAGCATAGAGGTCTGATTTATCAAAAATGCATACAGTGGTGTGCGTGGTTTGTTATTAAGTTGTCACTGGACAGCACGATATGCTCATTCTTCTCTAGAGGGCACCTTAGGAAATATATCAACTCAAGTAAGAAAGACTTTCACAATAAAAAAGCAAATCAAACTTTAGGAAACATGAACTAACAGGTACAATTAGTACACACATAAAAACATGCAAATACCTAATTAGAGCTTTAGATGGTTGGGGAGAATGATGGCCACTCAAGAAAATCCCAGTTTTATTTTATTTAAATAGACTATCTACCCATTTGTTCGTACATACATACATACATACCCTCAGCTGATTAGCCAAAGGATTTCAGAATGAGAAAACAACCCCAGAAATCATAAATAGCATCTTTGCTCTATATAGGTGGACACACTGAAGCTCAAAGAAGAGAAATTATTTGCTTGAGTCAATTTTATTAATTGATTCTGGAATCAGGACCAGACCTGAGATGCTCTAATTCACAATTCCATGTTCTATTCACAGCATTAAATTTTGAGATATTGTGGAAGGTCAAAAAGAAATGTATTTCTGTTTCTCATACTTAAGAAAATGTCACCTGCATTGTTGATATAAAAGAGTATGTCTCCCACATACCATTTGTCTTCTGCATTTTTCTTTTTCCAAGTTGTGTGTTTTGGACTCTGGGCCTCTTCCTCTTTGATTACCAATGGAATTAGTTTCTGGCATTGAAAATCCATGAGCCATTTTAAGTGCTGGTGAAAGAAACCTCTGTAAATAAGACAGAAAATGCTGCATTTTCCCTGTTAGCTTTACCTTCAAAAGCAAATGGTATTGTGCATAATAAAAATGTTAATAGAATACTGGAACTTCAGACATAGATGTAATGTCCAGTGAAAGGAATCATCATCCTGTGAAGGTCTAATTCTGACTGGTTTACTTAAAAATGTTTTGTTGTGGCAATAAAGTTGAAATTCCTTTTAGTTCTCTAGAAGCTATAAATACACATACCTTTTCATTTTTAAGCCAGAAGGAAATCACCAACACTTCCCTGTTCTCACACTTGTGGTTTTCTCGCACTCACAGCATGTGGCATAATGATTTGGATTCAGCTCTTATTTAAACAAAGAGCTTGAGAGTCTTGTCTCATATGAGTGAACAGTATCCAGAAGCATAGCCTGCTGCTCTTTGAATTAAAAGTTAGGAAATAATAGTGTATAAGCAGCACTTTCCTCACACACTCTCACACCCCTAGACTTAAGGTATTTTAAGTGTCAGGTTTGCTGTGGTTATTCCTAAATGGTGGACTCAAGTTTCATAATTGCTTCTGTCTTCGTGATCAGTGGGCATTGTTTGGCAGTTGCCTCGACTGGACAGTCAGAGATGAGCCTGAGATGAGCAGATTTGCCATGCTCTGTTGGTATCTTCCTAAATCTACTGGTCATAGCCTGGGTGCTTTCCACCTGGGACCCTCAAGGAAATTATTGCTTCTCTGACCACAGTTCACAGTCAACAGATTCTTGATGTATAGATTATGTGTGTACGGGATGAGTGAAATATCAGTTGTATTCCTCCAGGTCTGTAGCTATTGGAAAAATGAAGTACACTGAATTACAAAATGGGATCACTTACAGTAATACATGTGGTAACCACAGAACTCAGAAGTGAAAACCTACTGGTTTTTCTCTCTTGTTATTGCTTCCATAGAAGATCAATGTGCAGAGGGCAAAGGTCATTATAGTTGAGTAAATAAGCTAATACTTTTCTATGCTCCTTTCACCCCACGCCTGCTTTTGTCACAGTTCTTGTCATGGTGTATTATAATTGAGGATTTATAATTACATAGTTATAATTGAGTATTATAATTCCGCATCCTCCCCAATGCTGTGTATACCTCAAGAGCAGGGATTTATCCTCTTTTTTTTTATATAACCTCATACCTTAGCACAATGACTGGCACATAAGGATAACTCAATAACTGTGTGTTAAATAAATGAAGGGAAAAAAACCCATGAAAAGAAAATTATATGATCATGTAAAGGTTAAATGTTTGCACAACTCAAACACAGAAAATAGGCTGTACAGGGAAGAAAACACTTGCCGAAAACCTTTGGCCCAGCCTGCATGGAAATTTGGCCTTTCATACTGGAATGAAACATAGTAGAAAGATTCCACTCTCCTGAGTGTATAAGACTTAAATCATTTAGAGCAGAACTCTTAGAGAAGCATGTGTGAAATAAAGAAGCTCATCTGGCATCATAATATAAGTATGTATTTGGGGAAAAAAACATGACATAACACAAAGCACACCTATCATTTTTATTACACAATCTACAGAAAGTTAAGATTTACAAAATCTTTTTGGCCAGAGGGTATATGGAAAAAGATTGATTTCCCCAAGTGGAGTAAAGACCATAGGAAGCACATGAGATTTTTATGTTTATCTAACACGAGCTTAGGTTTTAAAAGGCTGGGACACAATCACTTGGCATGAATAATACTTCCATTCCCGAGGCTTTCTGTTCATCTGGAGAACTGCACAGTCAACAAAACCTTGAGGGCTCTATTAAGTAGGTAACTTCTATTATTCACTTTGATCTGAGGAGCCTGGGAAAGAGTTACACAACTCAGCCAGGTATCTGAATTTGCCTTAGCTTCTGGATGCATATTATCTACCTCCTCCTGCCTTACACATTGTGCAGAGCTCAATGCCTCATCTGTAACTGAATCTTTATACCACCACTGGCCCCTGTGCTCGTCTCCTCCCAGAGCACAAACTCTAGTAAACCTTCCAGAAACTTTTCTCCTCTTAGCCTGCTGTTTTAGCAACTGTATTCCAAGCCATCCAATAATCCATTTTACCTAACTGTAAATGGGATGGCTCTTCAAATTTATAAGCCATAAACCTCAGCAGTCAACTTAAAGGCTGTAAGGTGTGGAAACTGCCCATCCAGCAGGCAGGCGTGTAGTTTCTCCATCCCCTCTGCCTAGTGGAGTGGAAGTTGGATTTCATCAGGTCTTTCAACCCAGGTAATAACTAGTTCGCAAGAAATACATTGGACAGAGAAATGTGCTAAATGATACCAAGGGGATTCTATGAGTTGAATGTGAGAAATTCTACAGGACAAGTGAACTGGTTTATTTAACAATTGGTGTGGAAGAAAGGAGAGGAAGAATTGTTAAAGATGAAGAGAGACTTAGGAACAAGTCAACCAAGGGCAATGTATGGCTCTTGCTTGGTTCCCAATTTAAACAAGCTCACTGCCAGAAGACATTTTTCAGACAATCTGAGAAATTTGAAAACATCCTCAATATAAGATGATATTGAGGAATTATTGTTAATTATTCCAGTTAATCTAAAGTTCATTTAAAAACGATTATTGTTAATTTTTATAAAATGGGTATTACAGCTATGTTAAGCAAATTTGTTGTTCAGAGATGATACTGAAGTGTCAATGGGAGAAATAATATTATGTCTAGGATTTGGTTTAAAATTACTCTAGCAAAAACAAACAAACAAAAACAAAAATGGGAATTATGTTTGTGTATACACTCATAAAATAAAAATTGGCAAAATTTGAAAATTGTTAAACTGGCTGGCAAGTACCTAAGGATATTTTGTAAATTAATTTTTATCTAATTTCTCTGCTGCTGTGAATCTGTGAAAATGTCTACAGGTTAAAAAAAACTTTTTTTAATTTTAAAAAGAAAGAGAGCAGGAAGAGTTGACAATAGTGTTGAATTCTGCTGAAGGTTGAAATAACTGAATAAAAGTGCCTGTTCTACTTAGCAGTCATTCCAAGTCTTGGTGAGAGTGGTTCTGCGGTCAGCTGGGAGTAGGGGGGAATTTAGGACTGAGAGGTTTTTTCCCCTGTGGGAGGGACTTAGACTTTAAAAATCTGATGCAATGGGAAGTCACATACACAAAAGAAAAAAGATGTTACTCGAGTAGGGTTCCCAGGAAAGCAGGAGAGGCTGCGATCTGAGACACTGGGGCAGCCATTGACCTTGGATAAGAGAAGGGGTGAGTTCCCTTTTAGAAAGAGGATAAAATGGATGCAGGTGAAGGTAGTTGATATGTTTGGGTCAAAAAGAGGAGAGATTTGCTTTCTGATGATGTGTTTCTGTATAAAGGAGGAGGACAGTTTGGGGTAGGATGTGTAGAAACAATAGCAACAACAAGAAAACCCAAATAGGTAGAGTTTCAAGACCATGTTGATGACTGGTTTCTGTCAGTCTTCCCTGTCACGTGACTGTCCTGGGAGCCCAACTGCTTGGGAGCCGGCCTAGAGAAAGAGGCCCTGGGGCATTCTGGCTGAGGTTTTGCCTGATGCAATGTGGGAAAAAAAGTCAAGAGAGTTTAGGGTGTTTTAGTTGCTATTGCTGAACTAAATTTTCATGCAACTTAAGCTGAATATGAAAGGAAATGCATTGGCTTATTTAGGAAAGCAGATGGGTAATGGATTGAAAATCCAAAGAAGTTCTGTCACTCACAATGTCATGTGGTGAGAAGGGGGCATGATGATGAGCAAGTTTGGTGGTGGGCACTTTGGGTGATATGTGTAACAAGGTGAGAGTGTGAATCAATGGCAATGGCGAGTGGAGGAAGTCAGTGGCTAACTGGATTGCAAGTCACTTTTTCACATACTAATGGCAGTTCACGGGAGGAGAAGACTTTCCTAACAATCTTTGCCCCAACATTTGCTGGCCCCAAATACTATACTACAACAATGCAGGGAACTTTTAGAGAAAGAAAATAATTTTTTAAGAGCTTTCCTGGGGAACAATATACTCAAAAAATAATGTTGTCACCTTGAACTTTTGGAATTCCTTTGTCTAGTAGCCATTCTCACAACATTTTTATAATGCAAAAAAAGAGACAGATCTCAAGAACTATGGAATAGAAAGTCTATACTTAATTAAAATAGGTTTCCCAGTAGTTAATTGACTCCCATTTGTTTTTTTAAGCTTAGAAAGAGTCAGCCAAGAGACCATTTGGGCAAGGAGGCAGGTGGGGACTCACAGAGCCAAATGCAGTGTCCTGAACCGTAATTCTTCCTACTTGTGACCAAGCCCTGCCTGAAAGGAAGACGGGCTAAGCAGAGCAGAGCACAGGTTCATGACAGCTGCTCTCATGGGAAGCTTTTCCCTCCTCCAGAGACATGGAGCTAACTCCATTGCCAGGTTGTCAAGGAGTCCTGGGGTTGCATATAGTTTCTCAGTATAGCTCAGACCATCCTGCTGGGGGTGTTCATGGCCACTCGGCTCCTGGAGGTGATGTACTCACCAGAAAGGGTAGGACAACCAGTCAGATTATGCCATGTGTGCGTGCCCTTTCCTCCTTCCACCAACCTTTGTACTCTAATCAATCTAGTATCACAATGCATAAGAGTCACCCCACTTTCTTCTCTGTTTTTTGCCACAACACAAGTTCTATTTACATCCACAGGTCTCTTCTTAATGTTTAGTTGGTAGCAAGGCACTAAGGAGAATCACGAAACCCTCTCCAGAGGATCTATTATAATTTCTTTTCAACAATATTTATAGCACAGTGCTATGGGCTAAATACTGGACCCATGACAGAAAACAGAGGAAATAAAAACAGTTATCTTTTGAGATTAAAGATGGTGGCATGAGAAGTGAGACAGAAACCTCCTTCCCAAACCACATGTAATATGAAAATACAGCAAATACAACTAAACCTGAAAGATGACAGGAAAGACTATGACAGACTGCCTACATCTGGGGAAAAGAGAAGATCTCACAGAAAAGGGTAAAGTAACAAAGCCACAATCTGGTGGGATTCTAGCCCTTCCCCCACCCCAGCTCACCAGCGGGAGGAAGAGAAATGGAGTGGAGAGGGGGTGGAGGCCTAAGGCTGCTGAACACCCAGCCCTGGAGATCTGCTCTGGGAGCACAAATCTACATTACATGGTGCTCGGGAGATTAGTGAGGTTGGAAAGCTAAGACAGGTGAAATACTCAGAGCCTGAGATTCCAGCTGCCTGTGGAGAACAGGTACCCACAACCAGCTGCTCTGGGGCAAAAGAAAGGCAGGCATTCTGACATACTTCCCAACAGTGAGAGGGCTGCTAAAGGGGCAAGGATTGCACAGAGCTTGCTGCTGAGGAGAAAGGTCAGGTGGACAAAATTGTCCTGGCACACTCAGCCCAGCAGGTAGGGAACTTTCAGGAGGTTCAGGTGCTCCATCCCTCTGACTGGCAATGCAGCCTGGAGGTCCCCCACTGCAATATGTAGCCTGCTGTTCCTTCTTCCCTGCTAGCACCAGCTCGCAAAACTGCTGCCCCCACCATTGTGGTAGGCCAGCCAGAGGATGGCTGTGCCTACAGCAGCTACAGGGGTGAAGCATAGAGGCTCCTCCTTGCATGCTTGGCCTGCTAGCCCTGGTGGTGGAGGCAGGCACTGCAGCTGGGAAGCAGGAAAGAGCTCTTTCTTTCAGCAGGCACCAGCACTGCTCACCTGAGACACCAACCATCGCTCCAGATGCTGGGCAGCTCTGAGAGTAGAGCTTCTGGGCACTAGAGGGCACTGCCTAACAAAGTTATTATTCCATATTATTCATTACAAATGTGAAACACCAAAAGAAACTGGTACAAACCAAAATCCCATAAACACCAAAAAGAGGGCCAAGAGAAACTGAACTCACTGATTTTCCTGAAAAAGATTTCAAAATAAAAATCATAAACATAAAAAAAAAATCATAAACATGCTCATGGAGTTGCAGAAAAACATTCAAGACCTCAGGGAGGAATTCAAGAAAGAGATAGAAACTTTGAAATATATAGTATCCAAAATGAAACACACAATGGAGGGATTTAAAAGCAGATTAAATGAGGTAGAGGAGATGGTAAATGAAATAGAAATTAGAGAACAGGAATACAAAGAAGCTGAGGCATGGAGAGAAAAAAGGATCTCTAGGAATGAAAGAATATGAAGAGAACTGTGTGACCAATCCAAAAGGAACAATTTTAGCATTATACGGGTACCAGAAGAAGAAGAGAGAGAAAAAGGGATAGAAAGTGTCTTTGAGGTGGTAGTTGCTGCAAACTTCCCCAATATGGGGAAGGAGGTAGCCTCTCAGGCCATGGAGGTGCACAGATCTCCCAACACAAGGGACCCAAGGAGGCAACACCAAGACATATAATAATTAAAATGGCAATGATCAAGGATAAGGACAGAGTATTAAAAGCAGCCAGAGAGAGAAAAAAGATCACCTACAAAGGAAAACCCATCAGGCTAGCATCAGACTTCTCAGCAGAAACCTTCCAGGCCAGAAGGGAGTGGCATGATATATTTAATGCAATGAAACAGAAGGGACTTGAATCAAGAATATTCTATCCAGCAAGATTATCATTTAAATTTGAAGGGGGGAGTAAACAATTTCCTGATAAGCAAAAGTTGAGGGAATTTATCTCCTACAAACCATCTCTACAGTGTACCTTGGAAGGACTGCTATAGAAGGAAGTGTTGCTAAGGCTAAATAGGAAGTAGACCAAATAATTACTCAGCAAATGCAAAATTATATCAACTACCCCACAAGTCAGTCAACAGATGCACCAAGAGTATAGAATATGAAACCTAACATATAAAGAATGGAAGAGGAAGAAAAAGAAGACAGAGAGAAAAAAAGAACCTTTAGATTGTGTTTGCAATAGTGCACTGAGTTAAGTTAGACTGTTAGATAGTAAAGAAGCTACCCTTGAACCTTTGGTAACCACGACTCTAAAGCCTGCAATGGCAGAAAGTACATATCTATTGATAATCACCCTAAATATAAATGAACTGAATGCACCAAGACACAGAGGACTGAATAGATAAAAAAGAAAAGACACATTTGCATGCTGCCTACAGAGACTCACTTCAAACCCAAAGATATACACAGACTAAAAGTGAAGGGATGGTAAAAGATATTTCATGCAAGCAATAGGGAGAAAAAAGCAGGAATTGCATTCCTTGTATCAGACAAAACAGATTTCAAAAAAAGAAAGTAACAAGAAACAAAGAAGGACATTACATAATGATAAAAGGGTCAGCCCAACACAAGGATATAGCCATTATAAATATCTATGCACCCAACATAGGAGCACCTACATATGTGAAACAAATACTAACAGAATTAAAGGGGGAAATAGAATGCAATGCATGCATTTTAGGAGATTTCAACATGCCACTCACTCCAAAGGACAGATCGACCAGAAAGAAAATATGTAAGGACACAGAGGCACTGAACAACACATTAGAACAGTTGGACCTAATAGACATCTAGAGAATACTTCCCCTGAAGCAGCAGGATACACATTTCTGTCAAGTGCACATTCTTTTCAAGAATAGATTGTATACTAGGCCACAAAAAGAGCCTCTGTAAATTCAGAAAGATTGAAATTGTTCCAACCACTCAGACCACAAAGGTATGAAACTAGAAATAAATCACACAAAGAAAACAAAAAAGCCCACAAACACATGGAGACTTAACAACATGCTCCTAAATAACCAATGGATCAATGACCAAATAAAACAGAGATCAAGCAATATATGGAGACAAATGAAAATAGTAACTCAACACTGCAAAATCTGTGGGATGCAGTGAAGGCCATGCTAAGGGGGAGGTATATTGTGATACAGGCTTACCTCAGGAAAGAAGAACAATCCCATATGATCAGTCTAAACTCACAATTAATGAAACTAGAAAAAGAAGAACAAGTGAGGTCCAAAATCAGTACAAGGAGGGACATAATAAAGATCAGGGCAGAAATAAACAAAATTGAGAAGAATAAAACAATAGAAAGAATCAATGAAACCAGGACCTGATTCTTTGAGAAAATAAACAAAATAGATAAACCCCTAGCCAGAGTTACCAAGAAAAAAGAGTCTACACACATAAACAGAATCAGAAATGAGAAAAGAAAAATCACTATGGACACCACATAAATGTGAAGAATGATTAGAGAATACTATGAAAAAATATATGCTAACAAATTGGATAACTTAGAAGAAATGAACAACTTACTAGAAAAATACCACCTTCCAAGACTGACCCAGGAAGAAACAGAAAATTTGAACAGACAGATTTCCAACAATGAAATTGAATTGGTAATCAAAAAACTACCTAAGAATAAAACTCTGGACCAGATGGCTTCATGGCTGCATTTTATCAGACATTTAGTGAAAACATAAAGTTTTCATCCTCAAAGTTTTCCAAAAACTAGAAGAGGAGGGAATGCTTCCCAACTCATTCTATTAGGCTAGCATTACTCTAATACAAAAACCAGGCAAAGATACCACAAAAAAAGAAAATTACAGACCAATATCCCTGATGAACATAAATGCAAAAATAGTCTACAAAATATTAGCAAATTGAATGAAAAAATACAGCAAAAAGATCATCCATCAGATCAAGTAGGATTTATTCCAGGGATGCAAGGATGGTACAATATTCAAAAATCCATCAATATCATCCAACACATCAACAAAAAGAAGGACAAAAATCACATGATCATCTCCATAGATGCTGAAAAAGCATTTGACAAAATTCAACATCCTTTCATGATAAAAACTCTCAACAAAACGGGTATAGAGTGCAAGTACCTCAACATAATAAAGGCCATATATGACAAACCCACAGCCAACATTATACTTAACAGCAAAAAGCTGAAAGCTTTTCTTTTAAGATAGGGAACAAGACAAGGATGTCCACTCTCACCACTTTTATTCAACAGAGTACTGGAGGTCCTCGCCACGGCAATCAGACAACACAAAGAAATAAAAGGCATCCAGATTGGTAAAGAAGTCAAACTATTGTTGTTTGCAGATGACATGATATTGTACATAAAAAATCCTAAATAAATACCATTTGACTCAGGAATTCCACTCCTAGGAATTTACCCAAAGAAAACAAGATCCCTGATTCAAAAAGAAACATGCACCCCTATGTTTATTGCAGCACTATTTACAATAGCCAAGATATGGAAGCAACCTAAGTGTCCATCAGTAGATAAATGGATAAAGAAGAGGTGGTACACACACACAATGGAATATTATTCAGCCATAAGAAGAAAACAAATCCTACCATTTGCAACAACATAGATGGAGCTAGAGGGCATTATGCTCAGTGAAATAAACCAGGTGGAGAAAAATGAGTATCAGATGATTTCATTTATTTATGGAGAATAAGAACAAAGCAAAACTGAAGGAATAAAGCAGGAGCAGACTCACAGACTTCAAGAAGGGACTAGCAGTTACCAAAGGGAAGGGGGTGGGAAAGGTGAGTGGGGAGGGAGGGATAAGGGGATTTGAAGGGCATTATGATTGGCACACATGGTATCAGGGGGTCACAGGGAAGACACTATAGCACAGAGAAGACAAGTAGTGACTCTGTGGCATCTTACTACGCTGATGGACAGCGACTGCAGTGGGGTTTGGGAGGAACTTGATAATATGGGTGAATGTAGTAACCACAATGTTGATCATGTGAAACCTTCATAAGAGTGTACATCAATGATACCTTAATAAATAAAACTTTAAATAACAATAAAATTCAACATGTGCAAAAGAAAAAACCAGTCATCTTTAATTTTCACTGGATAAGGACAACTGAATTAGAAGAAACTGAAATAAAATAAAAAAGCCACATCAACACATTAAATATTGCAATATCGTTATTGCACACATAAAGGTCTAGTTAAATGATTTACAAATGAAATGCTGCCTTTATGCTAAGTGCAATTTGCAATGGGGCTATCAAGGCCCAGGGAGATGACTAATTCTCCTGTGGCCAGGGAGCTTCTAGAAGTGGCTGATGGTCCTCAGGGCCCACTGCTAACTGGTGCATACATCATAGATAAGCTCTCAAATCTCTTTTACCTCACACACAACCTGAAGACCAAGGAACACCTTGGAAATAAGAATGTACCCTCACTAGCTTTCATTATTAACAGATAGAGGTATCAACCCACAGGGTTATAATCTATATATCATCAAATATAGCCATCATTTGTCCTAGCAAGGTTTAACAACATAATAAATATTCTTTAAACCATTTTAGAACAATGATTATTCTACCTGGAAATACTAAAAATGTATTTCGAACAGTCAACCAGAGTCTCACTTTACCCAGTGAGTTTATGCCACCGTAATTTTTCATTGCTTCCTCTTACTAAGGGAAATCCAGGGCAGCTCTGTTTTGTCACTGAGATCAGACTCTTGCAGATCACAGTACTTTACTCTGTCCTAGGACTCACTCTGTTTTTAAGAGATATGTAAAAGTTTATCAGTATTAGTTGGTCATGGGGACAGTAATACAGCATGGAGAATATAGTCAATTATTCTGTAACATCTTTCTATGTTGATAGATAGTGACTGCACTAGAAGGGGTGAGGATTTAATAATATGGGTAACTGTTAAACCACTGTGTTGTACATCTGAAACCAATATAGGATTGTATATCAATGATAACTTCAATAAAAAAAAAGTTTATCAATGGGAAAAACATTCTGTAAACAACAGCAAACACACAACCCTACTTTTATCTAATTCACAAGGGCCAAATTTGGCCTGGATGCCAACTAGAAGGAGATTCTCTTTTTCATTGCTCCCATTAAATAAATCCTTCAAGACTGTTTCTGGGATTAACATGGCTTCAGGTTGTAGGTAATATTAGGTTCTATAATGTCCGGGCTACAGAAGGTAGATCTGAAAAATTATAAGGGAAAAAAAAAAGATATTAATATGATTCCAGAGAGAGAAAAAAGACATCGTTAGGTCTTCCAATCTAATGAGTAATTATTGTTTTGTAAACACTTTTGCAAATATAATATTCATTTCTTATGCAATTTTCCTTTAATTGCAAAATACTAGGATAAACAAATTTTTATACTACTCACAAATTTCAAATCATATGTGGTCTTTCAATGCCACTAAAAAGATATAAGCTATGTTTGAAAATGCAGAGGAAAAAGTAGTACTTACTCATAGTCGTATTTTCCAGATATATCTTTTACCATTTCTGCTCCCAACTTATTCAGAGACTGTCCAAACATATGTTCCTTCCAAATGAACTCAATACTTGTAATGTTCCCAACATTAACGTCTGCATCAATTAATTTTGTGTAAGTCATGCCTGGCTTAAGTGTTCCACTGTAAACAGAAAGTAAGACACATAAGCTTGCACTGGGTTTTCACAATGTTGAAATCAGAGACACCTGTGTGTGTACCGTGGAAGAGAAAGTCGCATTTGCTGGCATTCACTTGCAGGCGATTTATTTTTTCCATTCACATTGATTAGCATCTCAGACTAGCATGGTCCTGGAGCCTGAAAGAAGGGTGAGGTGAATGGGAAGCTTGACGTGTTGATTTTTAGGGGATGCCTAGGAAGGCAGTATCTTGATGGGTTCTCCATAACAGAAAGTCTGGTTGTGGCTTTGTAGTTCAGAAACTAGGTTTATTGACACTAGGAAATGATCAGACTGTTAATGATGAACTAAATCCACACAAAACTGACCTATAAATTACAAGTCTGTTTACCAGTTCACAATGGGGAAATGCTTCCTTTTTATTAACAAAAATGCCCTCCTACTCTTGCCCTGGTACCTGCTTTATCTGTTTAAAAAAGAACTAGGTAACCAAGCCAGTGATCAAAAGATGTTTCGTAAGCATGGCAATAAAACAGAGAGGTGGATTATCTTGAGGCAAAAGGCATATTTTATCCAAGCCAAAATTAGCCCAGATGAGATTTTTTTATTCTTGCTATTTGTATTCCTTTGTTAATTTACTACCTATGTCCTCTAATTGGAGGATAAGCTCCTTGAGAGTAGGACCTGTGTCTGTATTCCCAGCAATTAGAACAACTCTTGGCACACCCTAGTATTTAAACATTTCTTGAGTGAATGAATGAATATTGCTATTCCTAGGTCCTCTTTTATTCCATTATATGTAGAATTAATTGATTTAACTACCAGAATGCAACTTTTCTTCCAGATTCTTACAGATCATCTTCCTGTTGCTACCGAACTGCCTTCACTCAGTGCACACACAGTGCGGCCCTTTGCAACAGTGTCATTAGAGCCCAAATAACTAAAATATAATCTGTAGGGAAGCCAGACTTTTAAAACTTGACTGAAGAAGAGGAATAGACTAGCATACACATTTCTTTAGCTGATCTCATTTTAAGATGAGATATCTGCTATGAACCTGAAATGCTGAATTATTCTTAAAAGAGGACGGGTTAACTATGTGATGACATTCAGCTTCTTCAGACATTAGTAAAGGAAATACAGAGAGGTCAAAACATTCTCACAAATCTCAGAAGGGTCAGGGAACTGCCTCTCAGTCTGTGCATACCCCAGGTCAGGTGCCTCTGAGCAGGACACAAACCATGAGGTGTTAGCCAATGGTCTGTGCACAGGCTGCAACTGTGTTGAACTGCTTCTCAGAGGAATAGCTTAATGGAGCATGAAGAATGGGTGGAAATGGGATGTGCTAAGGCAGGAAAGGGTATCTGGAACCAAGGAACAGCATGGGTGAAGGTAGGAAGGGAGAAAGGAGTGGGATCTGGTCAGTGCCATGTAGTGCAATGAGGGTAACAAGGCTGAGCTGAGCTGAACAAAGCCAAATGGTGACAGACACATCCAGAAGAGAGGTCTGGAGCCTGTGCGTCACCCAGCAGCCAGACGACCACTGACAGACATTTGCACCAAAGCGAGGTGACATACACAAACCTGCCAGAATGATTAATCTGATGCATTCCTCAACTGACAAAATAACCACAAAAATTTCTGCTTTTCATGCCTCTGCCCAGTAGTTGAAGGTGATGGAAATTACAGAGGCAAAATATCTAATCCATTCATTAGTTTGCAAAAAGGTAGCATCTAATTAGTGTGCATAATGCTAATTCTGAAATGCATTACAGAATTAAACAGTGAACATGAAATACATAATACAAAAATGCTAAAGCTGGTCAAGGACAAGATTAAGGAAAAGAAGATAAAAGGAGACTTTCTCAGATACCCAGTGAATGTCTCTACTGAACTATTCCTACCTTCGAGTCTTTCCAATTTACTTAAGAGTCTTAGTTCATAAGTTATCTGGAATCTAAACAAATAAAAATATATGCTCAAATTTATATATTAATGGAATGGACTAACAATATATTTTGTTTACTGTCAATTTCCTTCCCACTTGCTTTATAATCTAGATTTATATTTCATGTCATCATTTCCTAACATTTTCTTTTGTAGTTGGGAGTGCAGAGAAAAGAGATATTATGATTTCTAGTTTAACCTCTGGAAACATGAAGTAAAAAAAAGGTTAAATTTAACATGATAGCCTATGGTATTTATTGTAGGAAAATAAAGATTGAGCTGTTTAAAGAGCTGGTTTATCCCACTGCCCAGCACCATCACCGGCCAGTTCCTCGTCCTTGCCTACCTGGCCATCACAAACTCCTCTTTTTTCCCAGTTGTTCCACCAACGTGGAGAAATATGCTCCCTTGAGTGACATTGTTTCCACTGAGTTTGACAGACAATTTGTGCCTCCAACCTAGAAATAAAGAAAAAAAATGAAGAGTTGAAAAACATGAGAAAGACATGATATCCAGAGCAATTTAATACAAATGAAACTCTCAGGGTTCAAGTGGACAAGGTTTTTCATGTTCACAAAAATTTATTTTATATAGCTTGAGTTAATTTGGTGGAAAACTACACTTAAACATGCATATAAATGTTCACACTTTAATTTTGTAAAAATAAATATTTTTCAAAGAAAATTCTTTAATTTTCCAGTCATTCTTATGACTTTTTTAAAAAGAAGTGTGTCTTTTTTTATTTATTGTTTGTATTCTGTGGCATGTGTACATTCCATAGCCAAGTTTTTATTTTCCATAGTTTGATAACTAATCCAGAAAAGAAAATCTAGAAAACCTACCGGGCAAGAGAGTTTTACACTTTTACAATCACTTAGAGACGAAGTGAATTCTCCCTGCCTCTCCTGCAGGGCTGTGTGCTGGGAATGTCTGCTCAGGACACGTCTGGGTCAGCACAAAGCCTGACAACAGGAAAAATCCCTTGTAAATGGTCAACTGTAGATTTTTAGTTCTTGAGTTAATCATTGCCAAAGAGCTCTCTTTCCTTCCTTACCCATTCCTCTGCAACACAGCCCCTCCCACCTCTCACAGAAAACCTCTGTCCCCAAGTGGAGTGACAGTGCAGTCAGAGCCACCCCACTGGCCCCTGCGGGCTGCTGTCTGCTCGGACTTTGCAGCACATTTGGTGCAGTGGGTGCAGTCTGCCTTCCTCATCACCTTTCTTTTCTTGGCTCCTTTAACTACCATCTCACACCAACTTTCTCTCTCTCTGCCAATCCCCAGTCTCCTTCGAAGGAACCTCTTTCTCTGCTATTTTCTTTCGCATTTGACACACTTTTCTTGGGTAATGATATAGTCCACTTTCACAGCTCCAATTACTATCTAAAGGCAGGTGGCTCTCAAATTTCTGTGCCACATCAATCTCGAGAGGCTGAGACCATGTATCTAAACTGCCTAGTGGGCACACATGCTCCCAAGTCCCAAAGGCCCTGCGAAACCTAACATGTTAGAAACTGAGTGCATCAACTTAGTCCAGAGCAGCCTCTCTTCCTGGGTTCCCAAGTTCAGCGGACGGCACATCCTCAAAGAATCATCCTTGACTTTCAATTTTCTGCCCCCCTCCTGTCCATTCACCAACTGCCACTTTGTTTCTACCTCCCAACCATCTCTGTCATCTCCACTTCCTTTGACCTTTCTGCCTGGATTGTTGCAACAACTGTCGATTTCCCTCTGGGTTTCATTGAGCTATAACTGACATACAACAGTGTGTAAGCTTAAAGTGTGCAACAGGATGATAGGATATACATATATTGCAGGATGATTGCTGCAGTAAGGTTGGTCAGCACGCCCATCGCCTCCCACACTGGGGAGGAGCAGCTGTTCCAGCAGGCCGTTTTGCCTCCATCTTGCCCCCCACCCCCACCCCGCCGCCATCATCCACACAGCAACTACAGTGATTTTTCTAAAAGGCCAACCTAATCACCTAATACCCTTCAGGCGCTTTCCATTATCCCAAAGATGAAGCCCAAACTCCCCCCTTGGTGCACCATTTCACTCCCTGGCCCAGTTCACCGCTCCACCCCATCTCACGTTACCTTCCCCTGGCCTCTGCCACTCCTGCAAGATCTTTCGGTTCTGCTCTCTCACCGCTGGGCAGCTGCCGTGCAGTCCCCTCAGCCTGGAACGCTCCCATTTCCTTCTCCCTCCTACTCATCTTTCAGGAGTCACCTTAGAAATCACTTTCCCTCAGAAGCCTGCCCAGCCGACCTGGCTGGGGAAGTTTCTTCTTGGAATGTCTACTGGAAAGTTTATGATTCAGAATTGAAACAGATCTTTTTGGCTGTCTTCCCCTAAACTAGCCTAAGCTTATGGCATTGTTCTTCACTGCATCCTCAGAATCTGGACCAGTGCCCAGTTATTTGGGACACTCAGTAAAAACTAAAAAAAAAAACAACAACTCTTTTTAAAATAAGTACCTTAAAGCATTACAGTGAAACTTAGCCACAGTACTTACGGGCAAATGGGGAAAGAGTCCCTGTGTTTAAAAAATAGTATGGTCTATTAGGCTTCATATTTTTTAGGTGAAATCTATCAGCAAAATGACCCATTGTCGGGCAACCTTCTTGGGGACAGTGGAAGCAATTCCCCTGGTGACAGAAAATAAGAGGTAATTAGAAATGCAATTAGAAATGTTGACCTGCAATAAACTCAGATGTATTATTAAATTATAATAAATCTTTGGAACTGAAATAAGAGTATGTGCACCTGAAAATGACTAAGTTGCCTAATGGGCCATGCTGCTTGTTTTAAAAAACAAAACAAAATAAAACAAAAACAACTGAGGGGAAAAGAAAAAGAGCCTATAAGAAAAGGGTAAAGGTTATGAAGGGACAATCCATGGAAGAGGCAACTCAAATAGTTGGTAACTATGTAAAAACAAGCCTGATCTTACTAATAGTCAGAGATGTGCTAATTAAAACAACACACAATTGCATACTCAGCAGATTTGCAAAAATTAAAACAACTGACAATATTAAGTACTGGTGAAGACATGGGGTGGGAGAATTCTTATTTGCTCCTGATGGGAATGTAAATTGACAGATATTGCAGATGGCAATTCAGTAATGTCTAATAAAAGGAGACATGCACATATGCTTGGACAATATCACACCTATTTTATTCCATGAAGAAACCTGCACACAAGTACATAAAGAGACATAGAGGTGTTTATTGCAGAATTGCTTTTAATAACAAAAATTAGCAGCAACCAAAATTACAATACAACCATAAGCCCATTAGTAAGGGAATGAGTAAATAAATTATAGTGGATTCCTAAAAAATAAATACATTAGAGCTATACACATCAACGTAGAGCTCAAATTCATAAAATTAGAAAAAAAAAGCAAATCCAGAAAGACACATACAGGATGATAGTATTTATTTGATATATATCAGATTCACTTCAAATTCTGCCTTGGGGGAGGGTGTGAAGGGAATATAACGTACTTCAATTTTTATCTGCATGTTTTAGAAACTAAAAACTCACAAAATGTTAACTTGAAAAAAATCTAGGTAGAGGTGTTTGAGTATTTGCTCTCTCAGGTTTTGAGTTTTTAGATTTAAAAACCATGGAATTTAGGCTGGGACTGCAGTAAAGCATCCCATTTAAAATTCCATTTTTAATGAAGGAAAATTCTAACAAAAAGAATAAGGGCTCATAAATACTGAGTGCTTACCATGTGCCAGGCACTGTTCTAAGCACTTAATCTGCATTTTTCTCAATTAATCCTCACAAAGTCCCTTATTATAATAGTGCATTTAGTCACCCTAGTTAAGGGATGAAGAAACTGAAGCACAGAAAATGTACTCTGTCCAATGTTGCATGTCTTGGAAGTGATGGAGCAAGAATGTGAAGCAGGCAGCCTGGCACTAGTATCCCTCCTTTCGATTTTATTTCATTTTTTAAATTTAATTTGATTTGATTTGATTTTCATCTATTTATTTCATTTCACTTCATTTTTATGACTATTTAGGTAAAAGTACAGTGAAACATGCGAAGGAAACTGGATGTTCTCTGGTTTGTAGCCATGATTAGCATCCATGTGGCATGGGAGCCTAAGGTTCTCCAGTCTGGCAGATTGAACCCCATTACCTCTGACATCATTTCTGAGTCATTATCAGTGACAGGGACACTGAGGACCTGCTTCTACCTGCCTTCGGCATGGTAAATGCCTTCAACCACTCAGAGCGGCAAATGGGGCCTGAAGGAGGAGGAGGTGATGCGAGAAGGAGGTTATGAGGGAAATGCCAGTTTTGGGCGGGCAGCTTCCTGAGAGCAGCAGTTCACCAGGGCACACTGTGAGCAAGAACAACTGGCTCGGGAAACTGAGGAGATGGCCCACTGGCATCCACTCACCTTGCTTGCTCCGTAACAGGAGTGAAGTGCTTATTATCATCCCAGCACTGCACTTGTTCACAAAGTGCTATTACAACAAATTTCAGTGGCAAACCCCACATTTTTGTACTATGATAAAACAGGTGATCAGGTCTCTAGAGCACAAGAAGGAAAATCTTTCCATTTCCCACAACAAAATAGATTTTCTTTCTCCCCTTCATAGTGATAACCAAAGGAAAAATAAGTTTAGCTTAGATCTGGCACACCATGCTTTATGACTCAAGCAAAATCAGATTTGGTATTTTGTCACATATTGATCTGTGTACAACACCTGTGAGCTATCTATGCCTTAGTTCTGCTCTGTATAAATAATTAAATTTTAATAAAATAATTTTCATGTTCCAAGTAAATAGCAGTATGATTGATTGTAGCTATTGATCAGTTCAGCCTTTTTGGGGCATCTTTGAAGATGACATTTAAAATACATACAACAGAAAACATTTTGCCTTGGACTTATGCCTGTTACACAGTAGCATCTAATTACTGAAAAACAAATGGCCTAAAACTCAACTGGATATAATCTTCAAAAGAGCTGAAACAACCAGAATGCAAATAGTTGGTTTAGCTACTTAAGTCCTTCAGCAAACTCAGCTACTGTTCAGTACTCAGCACAGAAAGAATCTACTATTTCCCAAAACGGCAGATGCATTTTTTGCCACATACTCAAAGCTCTAATTTTTTGTTGGCAGGTCATACTTCAAAAAATGACTTTCTAATTAAGTTCCACTGCAAAATGCTTTACTTACTGCTTTGAAAGCTTTGTAGGATCTACAAGGATAAGCAATAAACGCATCAGGATTGAGAATGCTTTCAGTGTAAAAGCGATGACTTCGGGCATGGTTGCAATCAAAGAAGGAAGCCACTTCTGTGAAAAAAATTTCCAATTAATTGATAGCCGTGAGCTGAGTAGCTGATAACTGATAGTATGAATCATTTCTTAGGAAAAGTAACTTTGAGTGCCAGATTCTTGACTCAGAGGGTCCAGACAGCCAGACCTTGTATGTAGGCTTGGATATTGCCCAACATTTACCAATAGTACACGCTGTTCTCTTTGTACCAAAGAATTCTTTGGGTGAATCTAAAGGGACACAAGCAGGGTGAATAAACAAATGTAAATGCAGAAGCCTCTGTGCTCTGACACTAATATCCCCAACACTTCCTGGATCTCTGACTCAGCTTTAAAGCATCCTTATGCACAATGCATCTCCACCTTACACCAGTGGATTCTCTGTCTGCCTGTTTCTATAGGAAGGACTGAATTCCCTCCTGTTCAGTCACAAAAGAGCCAGCAATGTTAACCAGTGCACACCTTCAGCTGAGCTTCAAGGTATGCCAGGCAGGAGGTAAAGTAACGAACGCTAAAGATGAACTAATTTTGTCATTGTCAGGGATAACATTATTGCCACCAATAGGATTATTGCAATAAAAAAGAAGATCTAAATACACTCATGCACTCAGGTTATAGAATTCTAGTCATTTATGCTCTCTTTACCTTACACAGCAACATTTTTACTGTATGGCATGGACTATCCTTTTAATGTTCTATATCCTTGGTTGGTTCTCTGAGAAACTAGATTTTGGTTTTTGTATAATGTGGTAGATTGCTATTTATAATAGTTGTCTTCGCTGAACCTTTCTAAGTCCTCACTTCTTTGCAATATCAGGATACCATTCCTCCCTTCAAGAGATGGAGCCTATTTTTTCATTCCCCTAGGTTACAGGCTAGTCTTGTGACTTGCTTTGACCAACAAAATGGGCAGGAACTGACACTGTAAGTTCCTGAGACCTTCCAGTATCCACTCTTGCTTTCTTAGAAACCATGTCAGGAAATACAGGTTAACTGGCTGGGGAGAGAGGCCCTGAAGCATAGCAAATGGCTTCAGGAGGAGAACCAGTACCAAGACCCCTGACACAGAAGGTCATCTTGGACCTTCCTACCCAGCTTAGCCCAGTCCAGCCCCCAGATGGATGCCATCACAAGTCACAAAGCAGAGTCTTGGCAGAATTCTGCTTGAATCTTGAGACTTAGAACCATAGACACTCAAACCATTGTTCTTTTAAGCCAGTATGATTTGTTATGCAGTAGATAACTGAGACAGAATAATTTCAGAAATGCAACAGAGTCAGCAGAGATCAACAATTGGCATCATCCTTTTTTTTAAAACCAGGAGTTCTCTTACATCAGGTCTCTTTATATCTAGATTAATATTCACAATTAATTGTGATTTAGGGAAGATGGTTCATTAGAATATGGGGAACCATGAATTTTAAAAGTAAATGGTTTCTAAAAAAGTAAATGTCTTCTTAGTAATAAATCTAATGTAAAATAGAGTATCCTGAAGTCTTAAAATTCATCTAAAGACATAAAAGATACACATGCTTTTAATACAATAAAGTTATAAGAAATCTTATGTCTCAAAATGATAGTTTATGATAAATATATATTTTATTTGAATTAATTCTTCCAGAATTTAAAATGCTCTGTGTATAACGCTTAAATACAGTTATGTAAAGAGGTCTTATGATCCATATTTTATCCTAATAGAAAGGCTTTTAAATCATAATATGGGAAATAATAAGAGGAATCAGTTTTATAATCAGCTTGTTTTGAGTGAATTTTGCTTATTTGCACTAGGCAGAATTGGCTTTAATTCTCATTTTAAGTATCTTTAGATTCACCAGTTGTTTTTTCTTTAGTAGTCTTAGCAAATAGCTACTTTTAATCATATAATTACTTTTCAGAACAAATATGAAAACTTCGTAATTTGTCTCTAGAGAAGAGGAAATTTAGTGTCATGATCTGTGCATCTTTGGTCTACATCAGCCAAGTGAAAGATCAAATAACTATACCATCTAGATATTCTGACCACATGGGATCAGGTGGTAAGTTATTTAGAATCATCCAGATATTTTTAATAATATCATCATACATCATATTATTATGTATATTATTAATTAGGTATATTTCATTATCTACATGAAGATGATATGTAGATATAGAGAGGAATGGAATTCCCAAATCACATTTTGGTGCCTTGTTACTAGGTGTCCTACAGATGTTACTATTATTACTAGTAGCTACTATAAAAAGTTAAACACTATTTGTTTAATTTATGATTAATTTAATCTATGATCCAGAGAGATTGTGTTAAAAAGTAAGTCAAACCATGTCTCTCTTCTGATCACAATCCTCCCGTGCCTCCCATGTTGCTTGACTAAGAGCTGAAGTCTTTCCTACAGTCCATACAGCCCTGTATTCTCGCTCTCTCTGCCCCTGTTCCTTCTCTAATTTCATGCCCTACTACTTTTTTCTCTTTCACTTCACTCCAGCCACAATAGGCTCCTCACTGCCATGAAGTCTCCTGCCCCAGGTCCTTTACACTCGCTGCACAGTCCCCTTTGCTTGGAATGCCTTTTCCCCAAGGATCCACATGGCTAAGTCTCATTCCATGCTTTATTTTTGTCTCCTTAGCACTTATTCTACTATTGTTTTTCTAGCAAATTAGAATATTAATTAAGCAATTCTTTTTTATATCTTTTGTATTCACTCCTACAGCTGCTGTTCCTAGAATAAAGCCTGACACATAGTAAGCACTCACTACATAGATGTTGAATGAATGAACACATCCTCCTTGTGCTAGACATTCTATTAGGCCCTAGGGACACAAAGACAACTAAGAAAGTGACCCTGACCTTGTAAATCTCACAACTGGTGGGAGCTTCACACATGCAGCTTTATTGTGGGCTAAAATATATTTATGTTACATTATACACAAGAGGATGTGGATCCTGTCCAAGGAGGGAGCTGAATAAATGTATAACATCAGGCTTCATATTTTGGAACATATTTTACCTTCTTTGTAAGCACTGAAATCAAGTTTAAATAAAGGTGTAATTAAGTCTTCACATCCTGGCATGTGCTTCCCTCCATTTGGGTAAAAGTCAAGGTGACCACAAGCATTAATAGTTCCAGCACCTGAAATACATAAAAAAGCAGGATACATTTAAAAATTCTCCTCTATGCTTTACAGTATTTTCTGTTTGTATTAAAAACTTACCAAGCTCAAACAGAAAGGGAACTGCATTTGTATGAATAACGTCAACAAAGTTGGCATCTGATGGGTCCAGCCTGACTTCATTTGGAGTGTTGTGGAAATAGGGCCCAGCTGGATCCAACCCTGAGAAACAGCATAAAGCCTATTAAACCAAGACATGTTCCAGACAAGAGAACACTGATACTGTTGCTAATTTGGAAGGACAGATGATGAAGGCAAGGTATTCTTTCCTACATGATTTATAGGTCAAACACCACCCTAGACAAAGTGCAGATACATAAACTGAGTATTTAATGCAGGTCTGTATTTTTGCAGTGTCACATTTCTACACACAAGTAGGCTGTGGCTAGACAATACCAAACCCTCTAACAAAATCAGAAAAATCGAAGTGGCTATTCCAGGGTTGGTTAAGATTATGAGTTGTAGATGATCTCGAAAGCAGTATGTGTGAGTAAAAAATAAATAAATGAATTTAAGATAAGAATTCCATTCTTTAATTTATAAAGATGAATCTACAAAGCAACACTAATAGAATCTTAGTCCTCAGCTAAGGATCATTTAATTCCACTTCATTATATTGCAAATGAAAAGCCTGAAGCCCCGTAAAGTGAAGTGATTTGACAAGGTCACCATATGTTGGAGGCAAAATGGACTAAGAGCCCAGGTGTCCACTTGGAAGGAACGGAGACTGCAATGTCCAAATTACACAAATTCTTTGGACATGCAGATAGCCTCTGAAAATGTATTGTTTTCTATTTACCTAACAGGTTAATTCACTTGGCAGAAAAAAATGTAGTTATATAGTATTTTATTTTTTAAATAAGAATTAAGAAAAAAATCTTCCTGAACCTGTTGTAACCCAGTGTGAAGTTTTAATTTATGTAATGGCAACATTCTACCCTTAATTTATGGCTGAAATGCCCCACAGGCTGTGTACACCCGTAGGCATTTCCATCTTCACCAGTTGCTTCATCTCTTCTTTCCTCTGGGCTTGAAACTTAGAACCAGGCAGGGGAGTGGTATTTTTGCACACAATGACTTTAGAATAAAAATACAATTTTATTATTCTAAATAAGAATGGGGATGGTGGGCTGCGGTGGAGATCAGAGAGCTGGGAGAGAGGAAGCTTACAGCAGGAAAGAGCCTGTTACACCAAGAGATTGCAGAGGCAAAATACTTTAAATGCAATTTGGAGTTCTTAACTATACTTAGAAAAAGTATTTTAAATTCAAGTTTGAATTTATAGTGTGTGCGCATGTGTAATAACTTCAAGACCATGTGAGACAATAGCTGTATTTTCAAATGTAATAGAGGTGATGCCGGGGTTCCTATTTGCGGAGTCAAAGAATGAACTTAGCAAACAGTCAAGGTAGGAGAGCCAAGGAGAGGCTTTTATTTAGAGATAACAGTGAGAGGACAGAGCTCCTGGCTCATGCTCCAAGGCGACAAGAGAGCCCAGGGTGGTGCCATTGTCTAGGGAATTTACAGGCGGTTGAGAGACACAGGACTAGGGATGCAGACCCACCAAACGGTCTCTAAATGTTTATCTTTGAAGAGACACTAAGTTTCTTATCAGTTTTCCGGATTATTTTGCAGAGTTAACATAAGAAATTTACTGCTTTGATTCTTTCCCAGCTTCTTGGTCTGGGAGCATATCAATCAAGCCTGTCCTGCCCCCAAGGTGGGCTGTGATATTGTCTGTTTGCTAAATAGTAAGTTAAGAATCTTACTTCTTAACTTTCTGGGTGTTAAAATGCAATCTTATCTTTAAGACAGAATCCTTCCTGCCTTTCATGATGTTGCTTACAGCTGGGCTCCCTTGCTTTATTAACTGCCCAGGTTATATATTACTTGATCAAGGGCTGGAGGAGTAAATGCAGCATCTGGGTAAAGTTAAAGATAAGCTGGGCATTTTAGGCTAAAGTAAATTTTACAATAGCCTCATTTAATTGACGCAAACAAGACATGGGCTGTGCTGAGGTATTTTCTTATCTGGGGGATGTTCAAACATTCCAGGCCAAGTTACTCCTGGTTTTTTAGTTTTACCTAATCTTCACTGAAGAATGCTTATATTCTTAGTTTGATATTTTCGCTTAGAGAATTAATGTGACTCTGACTTTGCTTAATTGTTTAATATGGAGTTTTTGTAGGGCTATTTTTCCGGAGGCCCTCACCGTACTCTGACTACAGCCACGGTCCCTGTCTGAGAGGCATGTTTCAAAGGGTATGGGAAACACAGCGAATGAACTTTGCCTGAGGAAGACACATTTGAGATAAGCCTTCACGGATGAACAGTGCATGTGTAGGGTGAGGGGAAGTAGCATGTGCAAAGGCACAGGAATATGGTAAAAACAAGACGAAACACGAAATGTTTATGTGACAGGCTAAGAACCTTTAGGCAATGGAAAGTTCCAAGAAGCGGAGTGACTGAGGCTGCATTTCAAAAGATGGTGACAGTGGGAGTGCCTATGAAGACAGGGCTGGGGTAGGGCCAAAATCCAGGCAAGAGATGAAGAGGCACTGAGCTAGGACAGTGGCTGCGGCCTGGAGGAGCACTGTGCAGATGAAGCAGACGTGGGACTTGCTGCCTGATTGTCGGTGGGGCATGTGGAGGAGGGGAGGTCAGCGTGGCTTGTCAATAATGAAGCAGAGAGTTTGATCTCCAGGCATCTGAATCGCTTGTTTTGGAAGTCAGAGCGCAGACAAGGAATATGATTATCACTCTCAAAAACCTAAGTCATAGTATATACTTTACTCTGCAATTTATTTATAGATTTAACAGTCTAGCCAGGGATAATAGTCAAGATTTTAGGAACTGGCACAGGCTGGGCACAAGCCTTAAACAAGTCAGTCCCACAGCGGCGGTGCACGCTGGGTGGGCTACAATCCCAGAATCACCTGTGGGGGTCTAACCCCTCCTTGTGTGGCAGTGTGGAATTGCTAAGCATGGCAGATGTCATCATCACCCCCATCCCCTACAGGTGGACAGTCACAGTTTCCATCACTTTGCAACCCCAGATAATGCTGTGGTGCAGACACTGACAAGTGGATCTGCACATTCATGCACTGAAAGCCCTTTCACGTTTCAATTTAGGTGAATCTTATTTCCTCCTACCTTACGTTTTTTCCTGCTGCTTCATTTGGTGTTCAGATACTTGATTTTGTGGGAGAACAAATATGGAAACAAATTCAAGGCTGACTCCAGGGCAGGCTTACCAGTTATCCTTCCAAGGCCTGGAATCCTTGACCCAGCTTCCCCAGCCAGATGCGCGCCCACGCTGTGGCCAATCAAGTGCACTTTAGAAGGGGAATATCCAAATTCTTTCTGATAGGGTTTTTTAAAAGAGAAACAGAACACATAATTTTAAAGGAGTAGGTAGAATGGTTTAAATATGCTTAAGATAAAAAAGCTGACAGGTTTTTCCTTTTCATACAGAGGATGGGGACTGGTGAAGTGACCAAGTGACCCCCACACCCACCTACATCCTCTTCTGGCTGAAGGAGAGGGCTGCAGGCAGGCCTGGAGGAGACTGCCTTTTGTCAGAGATTTTCTCCCTGAGCGCAGGGGCCTCACAGTTCTTGGGAGCAGCCCAGCGATTGTGTATCGTGGCTTCCAGCCCATGACCATTCTTCCTGAGGCCCACACGGGTCAAAGGCAGCTCACGCCTATGCTGTTAACTCTAGCGAGTGTCTGAGGTGATTTTAGTCTTCAAAGAAGAGTACTTAAGAATACTCACAAAGAGACTCTGTGCCTAAGAGTTCAGACCTCCCTCTCCCAACTTGGTGGGTAACAAATGGGCATTTTTAGTTTCATCTAAGTTTTAGGCTTTCTTCAAGATAATTGTGAAAATCAAGCAATCACCTTCATTTGGATAAAATTTGTCATTTGCTCAAATGTCCATTTTTTTTCCCCACCAGTAATGACAGTATTATGTGTGCTTTACCAAGAGCATCTTCTACCTCATTTACATGTGAATGGCTGCCCAGGACCAGCTGCCAGTCTTTAGGGGGCCCCTCCCTCCACTTTTGCCCTCATTTTAAATCTATAGACTGGCATCTGAGATGGCTCTCAGCCTCCCCACCCCCCATCAATTCACTGAACATGTAACTCAGCAAACACTTTCCTTTTCAGTTCAGCAAACATCCCCCAGGTTCCCACAGGCCACTACTATTTATTTCCTGGGCCTAGAGGAGCCCACAGCTCAGGCGCAAGGATCAACCGAAGAATTCACGAGCTCATGATGGTTGTTCTCCAAAGAGGAGATGAATTGATTTTATCCTCTGCACACAAAAACCCACGCTAAGTTCTACCTTTTTGCACTCCATTGCTCTCTGACAGCAAGAGACAGAGAAGTATGGGGGCAGAGATATGCCTTTGGCCCCAAGATTCCCTCCAGATGCTTCCCCCCATTCCCTTCCAGGGCTCAGGGCTCCCAAACTGCCTTCCCTGGCCCCCCATCTGAGTTAGGGGTTACTGCAGTCACTCTTGCCTTGGATTTCTTCCCAGTACTGTCCCTACTCTGTGTCAGAGCTGAAACCCTGTTTTGCTCACGGTGTACCTTCAGTACTTCAAACAGGGCCTGGCCCATGCAAATACAGAGAAAAATATTTGTTGAATGAGTAAGTGAACCCTCCTTAAGAACCTGAAAGGGTCATAAATCTTTAGCTTTTACTTCACTACGTTTTATGAGGAGAAATTACTTTCTATAATGGTAGAGCATTTGGAAATTTATAGGGATCTTAGGGTATATTCCCTCATAAATAGCAAAGTCTATTTTCTTCTCTCGGAAAATGTGTAGGTTCAAGAGTTGTGCCTGGTTGGACATACAGACCGAATTCACTGCCATAGAGCCCAATTTCTGGGGGAAAATGCATTTCACATTCTAAACGAATAACATTCAAAGGATGGGAACAGTTTATAATCGTTAAGGATAGGTTCACAATGTGCTGAAAACCATCCTACATGCTGACCAAGGCACGGACTTGGCCGGGATTGGGGGGCAAGCCTTTGATGAGGAGCCTGTGAAGGCACACTGCCACCAAGTGGCGCTTGGTAGAACCGCAGGCACTTGGCTCACAAGAAGTAACTTCCCTTTTTTGGGCTACCGCACACACAAATGCTTATGATTTCACATGTTCAATACTTGTGTAGGCTAATAAAAAGAACATAAAATTGTCCCAAGTTCTTGATGTTATGATGCAAACCCAATTACATATAATTTTTAAAAATCAGCTCTTCTTACCTCAAGAACATTAATAAAATAAGCTACCTCAGCTCCCGCAACACGGAGATTGTTTACAGCATGGATATATTCCATGGAGCCGTTAATCCAGTCTAAGTTAATGCAGTTCACATCTTCCACTTTCAGCAACACCTGGTACAAAGATTTATTGTACATGTTAAAAATATAAGAATTAAAGAAAACCAAAGTGCCTGAACGATTGATTCCATAGTAGGAAATAACAGTAGCAGGTATTGAGAACCTACTACATGTTAGGCTCAGTCTTAACCTTTTACATATATTAACTTATTTAATTCTCATGTACAGATATAGAAACTGAGGAACAGATAGGTTAATTAAACTTGTCCACGATCACAGAACTATAGTGAGTAGCACCATGATATAAATTCAGACAGCATGACTCCACTACACTCTACAGACCTAGAAATAATTAACTGCTCACTACATTAGCAGGTTTTTATTCTTGAGAGGAAAATTAATTTCCTGGAGTGAACTTGGAAATATTTTCCGCTTACATTAAGTGAGAAATTTATCACACCATTCAATCTTTTGTCAAAGGTGAGAATTTACAAAAGAACAATTATAAAAATATCTTCCCATTATAATCTATGCAATTCATGATAAGTGCAAATAAATGGGAAAAGGTTCATTCATTTGAGGCCTTGGGATATGGACAATGTGAACAGCCAGGGGGAGGGTTTCTATGAATTTGATTTTTTTTTTACTAGCATGTAAATATTGTTTCTGTTAAACATGAAGCTTTTATACTGAGGCAAAGAAGAGTTTATTCACATCATACATTGCACATGTCTTGCTGCCATTTGCCATCTGTTTTCCATCCAGGTATGTTGATTTGGGTCATTTTGTCTGTTCCAAAGTATGAAGCTTGGATAGTTAGATGATTAACTGCACTGATTTCCTGTTTCAAAGGAAAAGCAATTAAGGTAAAATAATGATTCAAAATTATTAAACATTTAGTAGAGTTGTTCTAAATCTGATCAAAAGCCTTCCACTAAATTTGATTTTTAACAACCTTCTTTAATACAATTTTTACTGAAGAAATAGTCACTGCTACATATTGCCAAAGTACCTAGAAATTATTACTGCATTATAAGTTGCAATATAGAAACTTAATGACAAGGAAAGGAAATAATAATGTTTGGTTTTAAGGCAATGTTTGTAAGACAATGTTGGGTCAGTTCAATCAGAACTTCAGTAAACCTTACTTTTGTATTAGCACTTCTAAGCTGTCAATGTAATTCATGCGAATTGTCTTGAGGCTTTGAAGTTTGCTACAAAGGTGGCAAAATAGATTGTGCCTCCACTTTACCAGTGAGGAACAGAGGTTAGGGTCTCACCACATGAAATACAACAGTACATTAAAGATAATTTAATGTGATTATGCTAAATATCCTTTAGTATTTCTTGCATTTTGTTGGATTGTTTTTCTAACCAAACTCTCAAACACTTTAGAATACTATGAATTTAAGTGCTTTTGTTGTTAAGAGAAAAATCAAAAGGCACACATATAAGCAATTCTATTGAGAAAAAAAGTTATCAGCATATAGCAAGACTGACAATGGTGAATCCTATAACTAGAAAGTAACATATTTAGAAACTTACGAAATTCAAACAAAGAGCCTATTATGAGCTACTTGTGTTTAACAGTAATATGCAATTAATCATACAGCTTACTGGCTAGTTGAAGTATCTCCAAGACTATAAGCAAATAATTACGAGAATCGTAAACTGGTTTACACAGTAGTTATAATATAGCTAACACTTATATCTGCCTATGTGCCAGGAATTGTTCTAAGCAGTTCCTATAGAGTAGCTCATTTAACTCACAGCACTGTGAGATAGGTACTAATTTTACAAATTAGGAAGGGACACAATGAGAGGTCAAGTCACTTGTTCAAAAAAGTACTGCAGCTAATGAGCCCTGGAGCAGGAGTTCCAATCCACATGGTCTTTCTCTCAAGTCAGGCGCTTAATTAACCACTGGGCTCTCAAGTTGTGCTGTGATCATAGCGTTCTCTGCTGATAGGGCCTGGACCAGAT
Source organism: Manis pentadactyla (assembly GCF_030020395.1). Taxonomy (NCBI): domain Eukaryota; kingdom Metazoa; phylum Chordata; class Mammalia; order Pholidota; family Manidae; genus Manis; species Manis pentadactyla. Next base: position 127,001,098 of record NC_080026.1, on the reverse strand, counting down.
ACGGGATTCATGAAGCAGGTAATAAAATCAAATGTATTCAGGCTTTCTCGGAAGCACTTTTCTGCTAAATAATGGACTCCAAGTGCAAAAACATATGTCCATCTGTGTTTCGAAAAGAATCTAGATGCGTATTCCAACTCTAGCTGGAGTCCCTTGGACACCTATTGTATTCTAGTTTCTACACCAAAAATATCTGTTTTGGAGAGATAATTTAGGTGAAAAAATTTGTTTGTTCTTTCCCCATCATGAGAATAGTTTGAAGAAGTGGGACTTTGTGAAAGCCTGCAAGTGGCAATCTGCCCAGCACACTCCATCGTCACAAAAGTCACTGGGTTTTAATTAAGTAGAAAAGGTAGAGAAAACATTTTTGTTCCCTTCATATTCAATCTGGCACACCCCTGCAAAATGGCACACTGACCTAGAAAATGGGAAACTCCAAACAACATCATGGAATCAAAAGAAGACAATTTGGATTCTGCTACCACAAGAATAAAACTAAAAAGGGTGTCAGAACAGAACAGGCCAGCCAGAGAAAGGGTTAAAGTATCAGTGGTTAGCGGGGTGCTAGGCCTTTTAACATTCTTATTTTTGAGGAGCCATGGAGTGTAACTGGTATGAGATTACCCCTTTCTACAACTGCTGACTGCTTGCCAGGTGATTTCATTTCTAGTAAGTCAAAATGGCCACCATTTAGGTGCGACAAAAGCCGCAGGCGCAGAAACTACCGTAATTACACAAAACGAGCATTCCCAGTAGCAACAGCATGAACCACTCTAGGTTATGGAGTGGTGGATCCGCGGGGGAAGTGGGTTGGTTTTATTTTTGTAGAAATAAGCCATGAAGACCCATGACTCTCAGAAGACCAAATTTATTGCATCATGTTTAAGCTCAACGATTCCTCCCTCTGAGAAGAGTGTGCTAAACCATCGCATAGCTTACTTCTTTCTCATAAACAAAGTCATGTTCAGTACAGCATCTCAGTTAGACCTGGGACCATCCTTGTTTTTAGTATTGCACTTGACTTATCCTATATCCTTGCTGTTGTTAAAAAGAACTTTAACAGCAAACCCTCAGGTTCCTCCATAGCAAAATTCAGGTAAAGATCTGATTTGTCACACATGGTCCTTTCCAAACAGAAGGGAGTGGGGAAGACATGGGGAGGATTGTCTTTACAGCCCTTTTTTAGGGAAGTACTTGGTCTCCAGTGCTCTCTTCATCGTCTTTTGGGCCAGCTTTGCCTAATTATTGGTCTTCCTCACCTTTTGTTTTAGTGCCTGTGCTCTACAGGGTTCAAGTGAATGGATACCATGCAGGAGAATAAAAGACCAATGAGTCCATGAGGACTGGGGACTGACGGTCAAGAGCAGGGAACACAGTTAGTCCTGAATGCACACATAGACCGCCAAAGTCCTAAATGGGCAATGAAGGTGCCCTGAATCTTTTATATTGAACAGGTTCAACAATAGATTCTCCTTACAACCTTTTAAAAAACTGCGGTAAAATATACATGACATAAAAATTACCATTTTAACCATTTTTAAGTATGCAATTCAGTGGCATTAAGTACATCCACATTACTGTGCAACCATCACCACCATTCATGTCCAGGACTTTCTAATCAACCCAATTAAACAGTAACTCTCCCTGCCCCATCTCCCGAGCCGCTAGTAACCACTATTGTACTTTCTGTCTCTATGAATTTGACCATTCTAGGTGCCTCGTATAACTGGAATCATACAACATGTGTCCTTTTGTGTCTGGCTTATTTAACCTAACGGATTGCTTTCAAGGTTCATCCATGTTGCACCATTTACCAGAATTTCATTTCTTTTTAAAGCTGAGAAATAGTCCTCTCTCTCTGCATTTTGATGATTGTAAAAATCAAACTTTTGCAGCCACTTTCTTTATAGGTTTCTCTATGCCCAAAATAAGGACTTTTCTTCTTTGCTGTAAATAGAGCCATCATTTCAGAGCAAAAGCATATATCAGTAGCATGTTGTGTGTCCATATGTATGCGTGTGTCTGGTAGGTAGACAGCTAAAATCAGATTATGTTTGTATGGTGTGAAGGCATAGACAAGGCTGTCTTGGCTGGTGTGATGAAAAGCAAGCCTCAAAGTTATGTACAGATGGCAGGTCAAGACTAGAAATGATCTTGCACAGGGGATTGCTCCTTCTCTGATTCCCTTCCCACCTGCTCCCTAAGTTTAGATGCTCCCCCTGGGTCTAGTATCATGTTTTTTCTGTGCCCCAAGAGCACATCATTCTTTGGATTTCAACTCTTACCTCTGGGTAAAGACAGCCGAATCTCTTTTTTCCAGCTGGGCACCGAGCTAAACCTCCCATAGCCTACCCAAACCTTACCTGTCCAAAATTTAACTCATTCTCTTCAACCCCAAATTTTTCTTGATAAGTGGGTCATTATTCTTCCTATCGCTGATGTGTGAAATCTCAGGACAGTTTATGAGTTTATTATGTCAATTCTCTGCTATCATACTCACTCTCATTACTCTGGTTCAGACTAGTTCCCCATGTCTGATCCACACTGAACTACAGGCTCCTCTTCATCACTGTCAAACAGAACTTGCTGGGATGAGAAAGCCTATATTTGCACTGCCTGGCATGGTAGCCACTAGGCACACTGGCTGTTGAGAACTTGAAATGTGGTTGGTGCAGCCAAAGAACTCAATATTTAATTGTATTTAATTTTAACAGCCACTGGCAGCTAGTGGCTACTGGGTTGGACAGCACAGTATTGAATGGTCGCCCAGTCACCTCCAGGCTCTCCCAGCTCCAGGCAAGAAGGTACACTGGAGCCAGAGTAAGCATCCTAAATCTCTTTCAAAATTTTCCTGGCTCACAGGATGAAGTCCAAGCTCTGCAGAAAGGAGTTATACAATTTGTCTCAAACTACTTTTCTGAGTAACTCCACATGTGAGGTCCTCCTGCGTGTCCCCATCTAACCCAACAGATCATTCATGAGACGTGCTTTGTAGTTTTGTTCCTTTATGTCCATGCCACCTCCTTTGCCATTTCCCTGCCTGTAGCCCATCCTGAGGACATGCCTCAAATACATGTTCTCCTCTGAAGATACAAAGCCTTCCTTGTTCCCACCCCTATGCCCAAAGGGAAGGTAAGCCCTTTATCACTGTGCTTTCAGAGTCTTTTATTTGTCTCTTACACAACAGATTGTAATTTATGCTGCAATAAAGGTATTTGTTTACATAGCCCATTTCCTCTAAAAAATTTAAGACACTGTATCTATTCAGTTTAATACATAATAGGTACTGCTGCTTATTCACAACCTTAAATGTGGAAGGTTCTCCATGAACATATTAACTGAACAAAATATCAAAAATACCTCATATGAAACAGCATATTCAGAGCAACTTTTATATTTAAGTACTAGGGCTAATAATATGAGAAAAAAATTGTCTCACCATACTAAAAAGAAACATTTGCATTTAAACGAATGGTTTATTCTAGAATAGGCTACTGCGTCTATGTTTTCTAAATCTATAGCTGTATCTTATATTCCAGAATAATCACTTCGTGAAGGCAGCAAGTTAGCTTACCTGATAGACTTTGGGGTTGCGTCTAGTGTAGAGCAGAAAGCGAGTGTTTATCTCTTCCGGGGACCAGGGTAGACCTGCGAACTGTCTTGACAAAGTCCCTGTCCATGGTGAACCATCTCTGAAGCACCCCACCCGTTCATAGCAAACTTCGTTTCCTGCAGTGGAAAGATGGAGTGTCAGTATTGTAGGAACCAGGCCTGAGGACGATTTGTGTTTCCCACTAAGAGGATTATGAAATTAGTCTTTAACTCCAGGAGATTAAGTTGATTCAGGGAGATTCTCTTAAACAAATCCCCCGCCCCCAGTAGTATGACCATGACTGTGTAGATTCCAGCGCTGAGGCCGAGAGAGGGTTGGGCTTTGGAATCAGACATTTCTGGCTTTGGGCAGTTACTTCACCTCTTTTGAGTCTCAGTTTCCTCCTCTGCAAAATGGAGATAATACATTATCTTACAGTCTTACCTCACCTTATCTTATCTTGCAGTTGTATCTTATCTTACGGTCTTACTATGAAGACAAAAGGAATCATTACCCAGGAAAGCCCTTGTTAATGGGCCTGAGAGGTAAAATGGGGTACTGTGTCTTCCCTGAGCTCTGGTTTTTCTTATTAGACTGAAAGCTCTTGATACAAGGGATTTTTGGGTGCCTAGAGCCTAGCACCATGCGGGCGCACAATTGGAGTCCAATATATATGGTTGGGAGAGTATAAATAAGAGCAGAGTTTCATTTAGTTTTAACCAAGTTTCTTCTTTCTAGAGCTCACTTTAATCATCAGTAAAATGAGAGGCTTTGGGGAAACTGAGTCTTAATCGTTTCTGTCATTTTCTGACTGATTTATCCTTTCACTGTGACTTTTCATTTTCATTTAAGTCAATAACAAATAACTTCATGCTGTTTTATAGAGCGATGGTTTAATTTATTCAATTATTATAATTTATACTTATTTATTCAATTTATTATTGAAGTATTTATTCAATTGTTATTTATTAAATTGATCATAATTTATTCAATTTATTATTATACATTAGTATTAGTTAGAGCTGTTTGAAGAATTTAATTGGAAGATTTTATCATTTGCTAAAATTACTAATTCTTTGAGTCTCAAGTCCACTAGATTTAAGCTTCAAAATTTTAGGAGATTTTGCATTTTCTCCATCCCCAAGGAATGAGATCTCACAATAAATATGAAAAGAAAGGACAGGGAATTAAAATAATTTTTTTAAACAAAGAAATGATTGCACATTAAAAAAAAGTTGTGCAGATAGCTAATATACCCTGCCCACCCACCCCAAGCCTAATCACCACCCTGAGAGGTGACCACCAACTTTAAACATGTGTGCAGTACTTCTAGATACCTTCGTATCTATATATGCAATGTGTGTACACTACCAAGTTTTGATTTATCAACTTCAATCACACATGATCTATTAACTTGCGGCAATAATAAATGAGGATTTAACCTATCTCTTCCCCAGATCAGCTAGGATCAGGGCAAGAAACAGAAACCACATTAGCTAGTTTAACTGTGAGAGCTTAACATATGAGAGTTTTTAATCAGGTGGGGACCCCTCAGTAGTTCAGAGGTGGTAACTGCAGGGAGCAGCTACCAGCAGAGAACTGGTGAAGGACATGAACAGGCTGAGTTATTCAAAAGCAGAAACTTGGAGGAAGGGTTGCCCGACCTGGGAGTGCTGGACGGCAGCGCTGGGGTTCGGGCCCCGAGGAGGACTCCTGGATGGCTAGTGCTGGCATCTTTGAGTGGGCACCATGCTGTCTGGTTCTGGGATTATTAAAAAAAACTGCAACTGAAACCAGCTGTTGCTAATGGATGATTGTTCGTGCTGGAGTGAAAAGCCGCGCAGACTGGAACCAGGAGTAAAGAGGAAGAAACACCTCCCTTTTCCCTCCCAGAGCCTCAGTGTGCCTTTTACGTCCCTACCAACAGCACCTCTCAGAGAATGGCCAAGTGGGGAACCGTGTTTGTTGTGTCCCTGAGCTGGCAGAGCGAGGGCCCTCTTGAGGCTGAGGGACACGGCCTGCTCTCCACCTCATCTCAACTCCTCCTACGCAGTAACACTGTTTTCAGCCCATTTATTGGCTTCCACTGTAAACCTAAATAGTAATCTTCTATTTCTTGGCCCATACCTCATACTCCCTAAAACCTGACTCCCTACCTTTGCAAGATGAAGTTTGAGGCAATACTGCCTCTCCTTTCCTACACCTTTCCATTTTCTGTGGTCTACCAGTGACACTTTCATCCTGTCAAGACTGATAACATTCAGACTTTGTTCTATAAACATAATTCTTCCATGTTTTGCCTGTATGCTGACTCCAAAAAATTGAAAATCAATAAACAGAATTTATATTACTAGATAAATATTTTTCCTTTCAGAGCCAGCTAGTGTGCTCTAATTACATGTCCTCTGTACTTCTTTGTACAGATTCCATTCCATTCCATTATAGTTCCAAAGGAGAAAATTTAAATGAATTATTTTCTTATATGCGAATTGCTCGAGATCAGTGCTGTCTTAGCATACTCCATATTTGGATCATGCCTTTCTTATTTCCTGGATTCTTTGGTTGCCTTTGATTTCTCTTGTTCAAAGTTTAAACAAGTACCTTCTTCAATATATCCTTAGTTCAGTGGGGTTTCTCAAGCAATATTTCTTCTGCTTGGAACCCACTCTGTTTTTTTCTCTTGAACCACACATACATCCAGTTCTAATTTGATTGCACATTTGGATTATGCCTTTCTAACACAACTTTCTGTTTCTCCTACAATGTCCATCTGCCTTTAAATTTTGAATCCCACGGCTCCCTCCTCCCTAAGTTCTCATCTGCATTATCCAGTCTATGGAGGAGAGTTTGGATTTTGAAATGAAGACTGTTGTAAATATTTCCTCTGTTTGCAGTTTACCAGGTTTATTGTTAACTATGCCTTTTTTCCTTAAGGAAATACTTGTAGAAAGGGTATAAAGTTAGAAGATGTGATGGAGGAGACTTACTATAAGGTATTAAAACCACTTAGGGAAAAATTAAAAGATTAATAGTTCTCTAAAAATAACATGTTTGCTGTAAGTTAGTAAGTTGAAATTGGGCCAAAAAAACCAAAGATGCAGTTTTAAAATTATAGAATTAAGGGTATCATGAAGCCATCTAAATGTTTACAGAGAATTCATAAAGAAACTTGTAATGAGAGTGAAAATGATATAATCATAGTGGAAAAGGCAGGTTATAGAACTATATGGAGTATAGTTTCATTTCAAATGTGTGGGAAGAAATAAAATTCAAAGGAAGTATTACAACATATTAACAATGGTCAAGTCACATGGTTTTTATTTTCTTTACACTTACCTATGGTTTCAAATTTTCAATAGTGAACAAAAATTACCTTTATAATTTAAAAAAGTTACAAAAGTTAAAAAAAGAGTACTTCTTTACTAAATTATATCCAGTCTGGCTTCTTTGTCTTATTAATAATAATTAAAACAGCAAAACCAGACTGAACCCTCTGTGTCTTATCTATGGACAAATGAAGACTAAGAAAAAGTGAGCATCTTGCACGATGTTTCCTTGCTATTAAATGGTAGGAAACAAATGAACCATAATGTTAAGAAGGATTGGGAGGTACATTCATTAGCTTTTGGTAGGTTGTGCTGTGGTAACAAACAGCCTCTAAATTCCACTGATCTGCAGAAATTAAGGCTTTTTTGTTTTTTGTTCATGTTGTATTTTTTTTTTGGTTGGACGTAGCTCTGATTTACTGTTCTTCTTCATTCCAGGATTGAAGTTAAAGCCCCTGTACAGAACATGGTGCTCCTGGGGCAGAGGAAAAGCAGGTGATGGGTGAATCATGCAAAGGTTCCTCAAGCAGGCCTTTAGACTGGCACTGCTCTCTGCCATGTCGTGTGGCCAAAGGTGGGCTTTAGAATCCTCTTCCAGGGAAGGAGAGTAAATAATGGAAACAATAATATAAACTACTACGGAAGGTATGCAGACTTAAATTCTTATATGTACCTCTGGAATGAAAGCCTTCTGTCATTTTCATTTGAATTTCTTTAATTACCTAAACACTTGAACATCTTTTTGTGCATTTCTGGACATTTGTACATCTTCTATGGATGAGATTTTCATGTCCTATCACATTTTTCTAAAGTCTGCTTTTTTTCTTAAAGAGATTTGCCCTTTTTCAGTCAGATATTTAGAAAAGCCATTTTACTTTGTTGTTTGTATTTTTGTTTTATATATTTTATTTTCTGTCATATAGAATTTCCCATTTTATTCAACAAAATAATCCTTTTTTCATTTATAGCTTTGTGGTTTTTGTCATGTTTAGAAAAACCTCCCTCACTCCAAGATTATTAACAATTTCACTTTTTTTTACATTTATTTCATTCTTTTACTTTTAAGAGTTCATCTATCTGAGATATATTTTGGTGTAAAGAGTAAGATTTTCATCTGTCATTTAAATTCTTTTAGCATGAATTCATACAAAGTATAATTATTTTAATGTCTTTTGCACCTGTCGTTATTTCCTTTTGTTTATTTAAATGTGTCAACACAGTTTTCTATTTTTTTAGTGTTGTTAAGCAACCACCAGATAAATTTATCAATTATATATTTTTCTCTTTTTCTACTGCATTAACCTCTATTTTTATTAATTAAATTCTTTCTTTGGTGTAACTTGTTCTCTTTATAGTTTCTTTAATTATTAGTCATTATATTTTGATATACTCTGTAACTAAGATACTTTATTTCCTTTTTGACCTAAAAGCTTTTTTAAAGGAGCATTTGACATACAGCACATTACATGAAGCTAGTTCAAATTGGTTAAGAAATCATATAAATTGGCCTATTCATATTTTCCTAATTTCCACTTTCTAAATGAGTCATGTCTCTACCTCACTATAAGCAGCCTTTTCCAATGATGTAGAAGAACTGGATAGTAGATTCATTAATATATTAGAGAAATATTTATTTGACTGCCTATTGGGTGCTGATGTTACTCTCTGCACTGGGGGTTCAGCAGTGGAAAACACAGGCCTAGCCTTCATGGAGAATTAGTGGGACTTGGGGGGCAGACAACGAGCTAGAATAAGTGAATACAACATGGTTTCTGTTAGATAGTGGCTGGCACTGGGAGGAACACAGATTAAGGCAGGAGTGCTGGTGTGTGGTTTTAAGGTGAGGAGGCGGCTGCTGTCAGGTAAGACCTCGCCACAAAAGAGGGCATTTGGAATTCAGACTTGACAGGAGTGAAGAGCAGACCTTAAGGATTTCAGGGCTGGGGTTGGGGCAGCATTTCCGGCAGAGGGAAGAGAAAATACAAGACTCGGCAGGAAGGAGCATGCCCAGTGCGGCCTCGGAATTGGGAGCAGGCCGTGCTGCCGGGAGCTGAAGAACCCGGGGAGGGGGAGGAGGGGCCACACCTCACCCTGCAATTCCAAAATCTAAAAACCTCTGGGGAAAAAAGTGGGTTTTTGGTGTTTTTGTTTTTCAGTTTGCAAGAAACTCATTTGGCAGCAAAAACTGACCTAAGGCTATATATATATATATATATATACACACACACACTCACACATTCTATCTCAATGTGAATACCACAGATTTCACTACAGAAATACATGTGTGGTTCCTATGGGGTGCTGCCCTGGATTTCTCTGGATTTTTTAAAATTTTATAGTGTGCTCACCATAGTCTCTTTTTAAAATCCCAGGAACATCTGTATTCTGGAGCACATCTGGCCCCCAGGGATTTGAATAAGGGGTGGTGGACAAGCTGCAAGGGATGCTGTTGGAGAGGTAACAGGGCTAAAGCACGCAGCACCAGGCAGATTGTTGGGTGGTCTCTGATTCTGCTCTGAGTGGGATGGAGAGCCCCTGGAGGGCTCTGAGCAGACAAGTGACACAGACTGACGCAGGCTGGCTTCTGCATTGAGAATAGATTGAAGCAGCCCAGCGGTAGAGGCAGAGAGACCAGCTGGGAGGCTATTTGTAGTAAACTAGACAAGTAAAAATGGTGCCTAAAGTCAAAGTGGCAGCAGGTGAGATGGGGAGAAGTGGGCACGTTCCAGATACACTTGGAAGGAGATTTACTGCTGATAAATTGACAGTGAATTATGTGATAGAAAAGTCAGGGTTAATGTGAAGGTTTTTTGCTGCAGCTCCTGAAAGACTGGAGTTGCCATTAGTTGGGATGGGGAAAAATCTAGAAAAAACTACAGTACTCAAAACCAATTTGGGGGTAGAGATCAAGAACTCAGTTTTGGGTATACACATTTTATATGAATTAGATACCTAAATGAGATGTTGCAGAAGCCCTGGGACATATGAGACTGGAATTCCAAGGAGAAGTTCAGCTGGAGAAATAAATTTGGAGGTCGTTAGCGTAAAGACGGTGTTTAATGCTGTGAGTATGGATAAGGTCACCAGGGGAGGGACTGCAGGCACAGAAGAGGGTCAGTCCAAGGACTGTGTCCTCGGGCACACTGTTATTAAGACATCAGGAAGAGGAGGGGCAACTAGAAGAAAACTGCCAAGAAGTGGTCAGAGAACTAGGAGAAAGTTGAGGAGAGTGTGGCATCCTGGAAACCAACTTAAAAACATTCTGCCAGGGAGGAAGCAATCAAGAGTTCCAAATGCTGCTGAGTCCAATGAGGTGAAGATGGGAAACTGCACTGGCTTATCAACATGGGAGTGACCAGGACAAGTGCAGTTTCGGGGGTGAAAGCTTAATTGCAGTGTGTTCAAGAAAGAAGGGGAGAGGTGGAGTTTTTAAGATGGGAGCAATAACATACAATTGTCTGCTGCTGGGAATAACCCAGCAGAGAGGAGGAGAAATGATGAAGCGGCAGAAACAGAAGGGACTATTACTGAGTGTTATCCTTGAGATAGTGAGAAGAGATAGAGTCTGCTGCATAGGAGGAAGGCTTGGCCTTTGCAGGGAGCAAGAACAGCTCGTGTCTTGTGAAAGAGAGGAGGCAGAGTGGGCATGTATACACAGGTAGCTGGATAGGTGTGTTGCTGGGAGCGTGTGGATGGTCTCTTCTCTTTGTTTCTATTTTCTTATAGAAGGAGGAAACAAGGCCAGAAACCAAGAGTGTTGGCTGGCAGAGAGGCGTTGGAGATTTGAGTGGAGAAGAAAGAATGAAATAGCCCAGGAGTGTAGGAGAATGAATGGATTAGGGAATCCTAATGCCAAAGGCTTGGCAGCTTCAGGGTCTACTTTAGATAATAACTGTGAATTCACAGTGAGACAATCAGCATGGCATGTGTTTCTCTATGTATGTGTGCCTACAGGTGCAGGTGCAAAGTGGGTGAAGTGCTGGAATCTAGTCAGGGTGTGGTTAAGCCAAATGATGCAAGTGTAGCAGAGAAGGCCAATGTACACGCTGAGAAGTGTCATGACTGACCATGAGATCTAAACTGGGTAAGAAGGGGTTGAGGAGAGAGTCAGCTGCTACATAATATGATTTTTAAAAATAAAATGTAAATTATATGAAATTAAAATTATATATATATATATATATACACAGAAAAAGTGTGTGTGTGTGTGTATTACTTATGTTGTGTCTATTAAATTTGTAACAGAGTCCATTTGCATTTAGTCCTCTGGTACCCACCAGTTTACAATTTTGGTTAATTCAATGAGCTTCCAAACAGAAATCAATCCCTAATGAAAAGCAAATTTTTCTGATGGACTCTAGGGAAGCTTTATCAATCATAACTGTGTCTCCAGAACTTAACACAGTACCTGGCACATAGTAGGTGATTGTTTTTGTTCGTTAAAAAATGTACTAGCACCATTGTTCAGAGAAGATTTTAAGTGGTGGGCTGTGAGTAGAGAGCAAAGAGGGCGCTTTGAACTCTGGGAGGAGGAGACACCACCTGAGAAGGGAAAGTGACAGTAAGAGAAAATGGACCAGGGCAGACTTCACTCATTTCTCGACTTCTGTTCTAGAACTCATCAGTCTCTTTGCTTTCAGCATTCAGTCAGGACTGTCCTGGGCATGAAAATCATGGAAAATAGAGCATAGTTCCTGGCATATACTAAATCTAATGATAGCTCCATCCCCTTCATTCTTTATGCCATAGAGGAGAGCTGGAGGGCTGGAAGTAAAAACCACTGCAATTTTTCAATTCTATTTTGCTTAAAACATATCAACTAACTTTTATTGTGCTTAGAGGTACAATACTGACCAAGCTGCTAAGATCAGACAAAACAGTAACTAACTGTGCACATACTACAAGCATAAGGAGTCCCCAATATAAAGAGCACAAGTCAACCAATACTGAGTTAATGCATAAGAAATGTTGACAGACCAATGTCCCTTCACAAAATCGTGACCCAAGTGGAAAAAAGCCAATCAACATTAATCATTCATTTATTCATTCAAACATCTACAGAGCATCTGTGAGTTAAGTACTGAAATCAGAACTATGTATGTATTTTTTCATTTACTGCTACATAGCCAACTTAGAAGTGAAGAAATTGAGACTTTAATGGATCAGATTCTTGACCAAGGACAGAAGGCTAGTAAATACCAGAGCTGGAAGCACAGTACAAGGCTGTCCACAGCTTCTTTATTACTGGAAATAGATGCTTTTCATATGCTCATTAGATTCATTCAGTATTATGAAACTGATGCAGTTTCCTTAGACAATTTTATGACACATAAATTGAAACATAAACAGTATTAATATTTCAAACTCCAAATTGATTACCTTTTGGATGTGAATATACTCATTATTTTTAAGGAACTTATAAATTATGAATCTTACCTGTTGATGTGCCAAAGACAAGGAGTGCAGCAATCCAAATTCTAAACATCTAAGATGATTTTTAAAATCCCAGTTGATTTATAAAAGTACCTCCTTATCAAATATTAAGCAGGTTTTCTTCAAATGATAACGCTCTGTATTTCAATTCCAGCTCCAGAAGAGCACGGAGTTCACACCACCTTTGATTCCTGTGCCCTGCAACGTGAATGTGCTGTTGCCGGGGCTCCTAGCTTCACGTTAAGGGATATAATTAGCAGGGTGTGCCTTGTATTATGTGATTGGTAATCAAAACTTCTGAGGTTTTACTGTTTCATCATTAGTAATATTTTGGTTAAGCACAAACTTAGTCATTCCTGAAAGTTATTTTAAGGCTTTGGGATGTTAGATAACAAACATTTAAAAGGTTACATTTTTCCAAACCAGGATTAGACACTTTAAGTATTTCTTTCCTAACACATTTCTGAGTGCAAACATCCAGATAGTTGAACAGACCCTGCTAAAACATGAGTTAAATAATGAACATGGCTAATGTGCCCATCTTACCTGTGTATATGTTATACTATAACATAGCAGTTGCTGTCACCTACTCTAGAGACCCATTACTTAGGTCCAGATTCTGTCTCTGCTACCTATTAACAGTGACCTTGGGCTAGTAAGTCTCACTGTGTCTTTCCTCACCTATAAAATGGGGATAATCATTATTCCTACCTCATAGGGTGATTGAATTACTTATGACATAAACAGCACCTAGTATGTAGTTAAGGACTATACTAAGTCTTAATGTTATTTCTGTCATTTTTCAGCTATGTTTATGGTTATAAGAGCAAGTTTATTTTCAAATATAGCTAAATATACCCTTACATCATTGCACATAGCTTCATAATACACTTTAATATATTGCAAACTTGCCTTTTTAGTTACTACATTGACTCAGAGTGATAAGCAATTCAATCACAGACATCCTTAGTCAGTTTCCCAATTTTTAAATGTTCATAGAAGATGGCTGAAAATATTTCCTGGTTTTTCTTAATATTTTTTCTCCCATCAAGTAGCATTAAAATTTTAAAGTATTTATGAAGCATTTGGCCCTTTCCCACAAACCTTGTTACATTATGCAAGAATCAGACAAAGAAAAGATTATAAACAAGAGTAGTTACACATCTTGGGTACTTTATTTGGTTGAAATATTTCCTGGAACTCGTAGCAGCCAGTCCATGCTGGTATGTAAGCATGCAGTAATTAGAGAATAGACTATTGAGCAGCCCCAAGCTCTGTGTCTGGTACATTGAGCATCAAGTAACGACACCATAGAAAAAGCATGCTCTAAAAGCTTTCTCAGTTACAACTGGCCATTTTTTTTCCAAGCAGCAATGTTTTCAGTCATACGTGTAGGAGCAGCATGAATAATATAATCATGAGCAGTACCTCTCAGAAAACTGCAACTTAATTCAGTCTGCATGATGCATGGGACTTAGTAGGTACTTAACCAACGTTTTAAACTGAAAAAATACAGATATCTAGAAGGATAATAGAGGAATTTTTCTAAAGTCACTTTCTTTTCCATATTTTCACAGCACTGTTCAACGATCTGTTATAGCACTTAGCATATCATAGAACTGTTAGATATTTACCTATCTGTTTTCTCTCCTAGACTGAGTCATTCTGGGACAGGGACTGGTTTTTGTTTATCTCTGGGTACTCAGCATCTAGCAATAGGTCTATTATAGCAGGTGCATGGTCAATATTTGTTGAAAGAAAAAAATTACATTAGATTTCATTGCTCTCCTACCATTCAAGGAAATTCTTACTCTAAGAGGTTATAATTCTGAGAGTTGAAGACTCATTATACTTTAATAATTATATTTAACAACAACAGAAACTGTAGAATCCATAGATGATGCTGAAATCATAGCAGTTCTGCCTGGAAAATGTCACACATAGGAGTTAGCTATAGCTTTTAAAAGTCATCACAAAATCAAAGCTATGCTTATAAATGACAGCACACAAAAATGAGGGAAAACAGCAAATCAGTTGATTCTTGATTCAAGAGTAGACAGTAATTCAATTAATCTTGTCCTTGACATGGTCGATTATTTTGAGGATTTAATAAGGCAGAGAACCTTTCAAGATGTCATGATGAGTATTTAAATGTTAACATCAGAACCCTGAAGAATATGGCTGCAGTTTTTTAAAATCACTTTTTAGGCTATTTCTTAAGGCAAGACAGTTTAAATTATCTAAGGTTTCAAGGAGGCTGGCATCATGACCATTTTGACAAGCAAAGAAAGAGTGAAATATGAAGACAAATGCCTGACTAATCCTAGCCCTCACTCATTCCTTCACCCAATACTGGAGTGGATACTACGTGCCAGGAACTATTCTAGTTTCTAGTGATACATCAGTGAACAAATAAGACAATAAAAACCCTTCCCTCCTGGATATTACAGGGGGAGGCATCCAATAAACACAGTAAACAAGTAAATTACAGAGTCTGTGAACAGGTAGTTTAAGGGTTATGGAAAAAAACATTAAGAGTAAAGGAGATTGGGGAATTTGGGATTTGACTGGATCAGAAGGTTGCTATTAATTTGGGTGGTCCAGGGAGGCCTCACTAAGGAGGTGAAGTTTGAGCAAAGATTCAAAGGAGGTGATAGAGGTAACTAGGTAACTCTCCAGGCAGAGGAGCAGCTGGTTGCAGGCCCTGAGACAGGAGTGTGCCTCCTGTCTTTGAGGAAGAACAAAAAGGCCAGAGTGGTGGAAGCAGATAAGTAAGAAAAGCGGATGAGGTCACAGAGGCACTTGGGGGTCAGAGTGGCTAAGGCCTTTTGTTCGTTGTGAAAACTTCAGCTTTTCCTATCAGAAAAAAGAGGCCCACTGGGGAGCTCTGAGCAGAGAGGACACCTGGTCTGACTTTAGTTGTAACAGGATCATTCTGGCTGTTCTGCTGCCAAGAGAAGTGGAGCAAGGTTGGAAGCAGAAAGACCAGGTAGGAGGCTGTCTTAGTAATCCAAGTGGTTTGGACCAAAGGGATAGCAACGGAGGTGATGAGAAGTGGATTGACTCAGGATATAGTTTGAAGGGAGAGCCAACAGGATTCCTTTGTTATTATTCTCAACCTCAAGCTTGAAGGATGCAATAATACAGGAAAGTCCTCACCTTGCAGAGGTAGAAAAATGTACTTACTTTTTTTCCCCTATTTATTCATGAATAAGTGGATTTTTCTCTCATGAGCATCATCAGAATAATTCTTATGATGTTTGACAGGGCAAAAATATTTTATGAATTTGTTTAGCTTGATTGGTTTAAGGAATGTAATTTTTTTCTGCAAATTTTTGGAAATGTGTGTCTAAAACAGATTATGCTTCTAAAGTCTGTCTTTTTAGTAAGGCTTTATTTGTATGCACATTTTATAGTAATACACCACTCTGTGCAGACATAAAATAAGCATCTCATGTGGAACTATAACCTCTACCAAGGAAATATTGTTGTAAACTATTGCTTTGTGAACTATATACTGTAATTAGATAAGTCATCACATGCTTGTTAAATTATACACAATAAAAATGCAAATAGTATCAACACAATTCATTATAACTACAAGTTATTCTGGAAAGCTATTTGAAGTTTTCAAGTAGCACACTTTCCATAATAGTAATTACTACATTAGGATGTGGTTTGTTAAAATTATACCTTGAAAAATTAATTTAAATTCTTCCACATTCAGCAAAGAAATTAGAATAATATAATATAGAAAAAGATCACCATCAAAAAGGCAATTGTAAGGAAAGGAGAGTTTGAGAGGATTTATACCTATGTCTAGAATTGGCATTTCAGTACAGTTTGGAAAGGCCT
Organism: Manis pentadactyla; assembly: GCF_030020395.1. Lineage (NCBI taxonomy): Eukaryota > Metazoa > Chordata > Mammalia > Pholidota > Manidae > Manis > Manis pentadactyla. The sequence continues at coordinate 126,984,892 of NC_080026.1, read as the reverse complement.
AAATTCTAGAAACTGGCTCTCAGAGAAGGAATATAGCATGATGATGTGAAGCCTGGACTTCAGAATTGGGTCTGAATGCACAGCCAGGCAGGACCTCTTTAGCTGTATGACCTTTGGCAGCTTATTGAACTTCCCTGAGCCCCGGATTCCCTCTGCCCACTGATTAGGTAATGTCTCATTATCTTGCCTGCACTGATTTTATTTTGAATATTAGTTTGCCTTTTCTCCTTTATCCAGCTACTGATTTCTTTCCTTCTTTCCTCCAGCTTTATTGAGGTGTAACTGACAAGTAAAACTATATATTTAAAGTGTACAATGGGATGATCTGATATACATTTACACTGCGAAATGATTACCACGATCAAGTGATATCAGGATTATGCACTGCAGAGTATTCCTGTGAAGACAAAATGAGATCATGCTCATAAACCTCTTTGCCCAGCACGAAGCACACGGTATACAATAAATGGGAGCTATACGAATATTTTTTACTTTATTAGGCTCAACTATCCTGTTATAAGTGGAGTGGTACTCAATGAATATCACTGGAAGAGACTGGGTAACTTTTCCAAACAAGCCCAGAGGAAAGGCAGGGCTGTCAGGGAGGGTCATCAGTGGGTAAACCGTCCTTGGGAGAGAAATAACAATAGGGAAGTCTGAATGTGAACAGCTTGTGTCATTATGAAGGAATTGTGGGTCCTGAATGAACCACAAGGAGAGAGAGTCATAGAAAACAGGCTCTTTAGGAAGCAATGTGAGTACTCAGATGTCGGTGGGGAAACATCCGGATGATTGTTGGGTGGGGATTTCAGTCGTCACAAGTATGCCCAAGGACAGGCACTTGAAGGCGACGTGCAGGTAAGAGAGCAGAGGGAGGAGGCTGGTGATTTGTCTCAGTGTGGATTAAACTTACTCCTGTGAGGTTCTTGTTTCATGACCAACAGCATTCTTAACCTTTGCCAAATAGTTCTGTGAGACACTTCCACCCACCCCCAGCAAAACCAGAGCAGAAGTAGATCAGTGTAAACATATGTTTTGAAACAACTCATCCATAAAAGAATTTACCATGAGTCTCGAGCTCCTCACCACTACGGGGACTTTCAAGACCCTGGAAGAGGTCTTATGAAAATTTTGACTCGCTAAGGCATTTTGACTCTAACTGCTTCATACTCTTAAGTCTTTTTCCCTTCTGAGTTGTAGGAGAAAGCTCTCTGGGCACAGAGAAATAAATAGAAATAAAGGATCTTGGTCTAGTTATGACTTAAGACAACACACTCTTTCTGAGTTTAACTCCCTTGTTTATCCAATGTGGAAGTTGAACTTTGTCCTTTCTGGTTCTAAAACATTCTAAGCTTTGAATTTTAGGATCACTCATTAGATATTGGAGTAAGCTCTTTTTCTGAGAAAACCAACAAAAATGACCAATTTGGCTTCCTCCATCACAGTAATGCTGGTGCTGTAACGCTTAAACCATCCCGCAGTGTGACTGTTTCTTCCGTCTATGCTGACTCAGTGTTTGTCATGGTCAGGTGGTGACTCCAGGCACCACCCAGAAAGGAGCTCTTCTCTTGGGGCAGGATATCATTAAGTTATTTTAAGAATGGAGAATGACTTGAATTGCAACTAAAAAAAAAAAACAAAACCACAAAGAATCAGTGTGTCTTGATGAGTAAAGGGATTGATTTAGGTCCAGTCAAATCTGAGACTTTGTAGTGGCTGAGGAAAATGAACACCACTATTCTTTTAAAAGAACACAAACTGAGATCAATTTCCTCCCCACTGAGAAAGGGATAGATAACAGGGCAGCAATAATAAATGCCAAATACCTTTAAGCTCCACCTTAAGGTTAAAGCTCTACCCTTGGGTTGAGAGATTTCTAAGAAAGGAATAAGACCAGTTGATAGAAAAGAGCTCAGTTTAAGGTGGAATCTTTTAATAAACAGAATGTCCCCAAATCAGAACTTATTAATTGATTACTTCAATTAATGAACTTTATTACAGGGAAAACACTTGTTATAAACAGTATATTAGGGATTTAAATATTGAATCTGCCCTCAAGGAGATTATAGTCTAATAGAAGTCAAACGACATATACATAAAGAACTCTATCAGATAGAAGATAAAATTTATGAACTGAGTAGAAAGGTAATAAATCCAATGTCAGTGGTAATGTTCAAGGAGAGGCTGCATGACTATTTGGGATGATGTAAGAGAGATTTATACATCCGGTAGGAAGTTAAAGTACATGACCTTCAAGATCCTTTTCAACAAATGTCTTGTGATTTTGTGAAGACTGTCACTATAGTAAGGATTTTTTTTAAAAAACAGGATTGTCTGATTTTCTGTTCCACTCACATCTCAGTTCTGTTTTTTTCTTGCAGAAATGTATCTCTATTATACACCATTACTTTCAAACACTAGTTCTTAGAACATTTTTAATTAATTTACTTAAAACATGTCTGGGGATTCAATCAGTTAGAAAAAGCCAATATTTAAAACTATTTCTAAAAGACAAATACAAACATTTTTTTCCAAATGTGATCATGATGGATTTTTTTAAGGGAAAGCTTAATTGTATTATATAAGACAAACCAGAAAAATGAGACTAATATAATAAAGTTATATACAACTATAATTTCCATTCACTTTCATACTATTTTAGCTTTAAGATTAATTGTTCAGAATCTTATTTCACAGTCACTCAACTTTTATTGACTTTGATATTGACAGACTCAGTACATAAAGCCTTATGTGGCATGATATATAATTAAAAGACTTTTGTCTCATAACTTATATTAATGGATGCTTGTCAGAGAATGCCAATTCGCCTCTGAGAAGAATATAAACCCACATTAATTAGTTTATTGCGGAAAAGCCTATCAGGGCCATTAACCACTTTGCCTTTATTTTACATAGTGAAGTGCTAGCAGCTACAGGTCATGGTTGGGAGTTCTGCAGGCTTAGCCTACTCCTCCTTAATGTGAATTCTGTTAATGGTAACATATTCAACTAGCCTACTGGGTATATTTTTCAAAATGTAAAGTCACTGGATTAGATTAAAATAAATAAAAAAGCTTTAGGAGAAATATCTTGTCCTGAAACTTCCCACTAGCAACTTTGATTAGCACTTTAAATAGTAGCAAAGCTTCTCCAAAAGTCTTCACCAATGCCTAAACTCATCCATTTTATGTGGACTTTGAAGAGTAATTTTATTTCTAAATTATTGTGGTAAGGGAACCTCTCACTATTGCTTGTAAATACTCCTACATAAATTCAATTGAAAGTAATGGGAATGGTCCAACCATTTTTAGAATACTGAGTTATAAACAAGTAGCAACATCTGGCCCATTGTTTACAGGTCAGGATACTCTGTAGCTACCCTCATGGGTGATAAGGCTCTTGCAACTGATCTAGCTACCTAAACTGACAAGAGGCTGCTAGGTAAACTGGAAGCAAATTTATTAATGAGTAAGGGAAAAATTCAATTCTGAGGAGAAAAGATATTCGTGTGCTTGATAATTATGGTCTCTCCCCCAGGCCAGATCAATAATGTTCCTGTTGTTTGGTGAACTTAGCATCTGATTAAGGATAGCTGGTTGAATGATACTTGGGGCCACGATTACCCACTAGGAAAGACCAATGCATCTATCTCCACAATAACAAATACTTGAGGCCACCGGTTGGGTACATTTTCCCTGTAGACAAAAGCAGAGACACTGACAAATTCTTGCTTTTTGGAGTCTGTGTTTATAGACACCACAAAGGTCATTCTCTTTAATATAATTTTTCATCAAAGGATGATTGAGCATTATATAGAGGCTTACGTCAAGGCGCAGATTCTTTATTCAAATGCCTACAGGGGCCAGCTAGTTACAGAAAGTGAAACAGATGAGGTGTGAGAGAAGTCAAATGTCAGAAAAATGATCAAATTTACTTTATGCTTCCTGAGCATAGTACAAACAGGTATGTATGATATTTTTACAGATATCTGAAATTTAAAAATAAACATTGAAAAAATAGAAGTATTTTATTTAAATCTTCTAATTTGTTATTTCTTGACTTGTCACTGAACCTAACATAAGATATCACCATCAGGCCATATAAATCTAAACCACAGATGCTTCAGTTGGGTACAATAATTTGATTTACTCAGTTTCATATGCAAAAAGGGAGTTCGCAAACATCAGTGCTACTTAACACATATAGACTCTCTTTACATGATGGTTTTTACCTGGAGACATCTTTTTCATTCTGGCATTCCAACATCATTTTATTTAATTTTCAGTTACTTATTGCTTTGAAGTAACTTCAGTTTATAGCACTTCTTTTCATATTATCAATACTAAATTATATAGGTAACTTTACTAATGTTTCACTGTTAGTTTATTTTCATAAAGTTTAACATCAGAGAACCTTTTTGATATTCCATTTTCAACTCTATAGCTTTGGTAGCTCAAGCTATGACTTTCATTTCAGAAAAATGATTTCAGTATAGGATAAAGGTCCAGATCATTCATTGCCAAATTAGTTTCTTAAAGACGTGATTGATTTTACTTCAAGTCAGCAAATTGAATCACACATTGGTGTAGCTGTTTTTGAATGCCTTTTTAGAGAACTATTCGAAGTTGCTAGATTCTAACATCAACCAACTTCGATCCACTTTTCGTTGTTAGAGATCGAGTAAGGATTTTCTCTTCAATGACATAAAAGTGTCCAAAAATATCTCTCAGCACTCAGCCACATAAGTCCACATACTACAGCAGACCACCACAGGATATACCACTAATTCTTGAAAAGAAGTCCTGGAGTATTTGATTTCATGCTATGGGATTTTATCCGGTGCACAGCATTAGTTACTGCACATTCGTAGTATATTACATCTTAAATTCTTTGACATAAAGCAATTTCTGGCAAATGATACAATCAGGAGACCTACTTTATATGTTTCTTGGAAAATGTTCCCTTCTTGAATTTAAGTTGTCATATTAACATGTTCATTGCAGGAGCTGAATGACACCAACTGATTTTGACCAACTACATTACATTTTTCAAATATTCTTATGAGCAAAGATAAGTCATATGCTGAGTTCCACTCAGAGTCTTTCACTTCTGACACAAAAAAGTTCTTGTCAATATCACCGATTGAATATAGATAACTATGTGATATTATTTTATCTGTGCTCTCATCTGCAATAGAAAATACTACAACTGATTTAACTATTTTTATACAACTTTTCTCCAAATGCTAAGACATAACTTGAGTATGCTGGTCAATAGTATTTCCAGTAGTCCTGAATTTACAAATGCTGTCTCTAAGACACATAATTTCTGTGTATTCTGTGATGCTGCTTTGTCACCTGCCAACTATAAAAATATAAGCTATTGCTGTCTGGGCACCTTTGTACTTAACATAAACCTCATTTGCAGTAGCATCAGACATTTTACTCATATTTAAGAACAATTGTTGACATTTCAGTCTTATTTTCAGGTTAAGTCTTTCATTTCTCATCATTTCCATACACCTATACCAGTCACAGATTTTATTATGGTTTATTTCATAGTTCACAACCTCTTAAGTTGTGGTTCTTTCAATATGGACATCTTTTATTTGCATATTACATATGGAAGCATATTCTTCATTAAAGAAAGGTGATCACTTTCATTGTGCTTGAATCAAGTTATCTTTTCTCCAAGTTCAATGGAGATAGGGGTATAAAGAAGTGATTCTCTAGGAGAAGCAAGTGAAAGTGGCAACTAAAATCAGCTTTGGTGTTAGACAAGAGGGAGTGAGGGTGGTTGAGGCTAATGAAAGAGAAATGTTCCATTTGAAGGAATAGTTGCTGCTGCTCCATATAAAAAAGGTGGCTTATTATTTTCACGCAGTATGCAGGTCTAGCATTGCCAAAATTGAATTTTTTAAAAAGAGAAACTGAAATTGTTGGCTTGATTAAAAAAAAGAAAAGAAACAACAAAAGCACAATAGGTCAATAGGCCAGACAGAATAGGTCAGCAAGCTAGATTAGCCCCATAGGCAATCAGTATGCAATCTCTGTATTAAAATGGTATGTGTTTTCATAGAATTTTACTTTTTGAGACTACATCAACCATTGTGATTTGAATGCTATATATTCCCCAATATCTCAAACATCTGCAAAAAATTTTATTGATGTGAGTTTCTAGAGTGGATCTCTAATTTTTGTGTCCCAGTAGTTTCTCCCTGTTGATAGGAATTTCATTCACATAGCCCTGCATTCACCATCATGGAGAGGATGTCATGTGATCAGCCTAGCCCCAGGTCTGAGATTTATGGATGGGCACATGACTCAAGCCAGGCCAGTCAGAATCATCCCCCGGTTTTTGTTTAAACAACTGACAATCTCTTTCCTTGGGCTTACTACCTTAAAGTACAATGAAGTCTAGAATTGTTTATGGTTGTTTTTGTCCCATACAGGAAGGGTCTACCTCAAAATGATGCCAACATAGAAGAAGAGATCAGAGCCAAAAACTGGAAGAAAAGAGAAGTTGGTCATGTAACACTTTGACTGCTTAATCCAGTCATTTTTGAAACCAAAATTTTCCTTGGTCTTCTCAGTTACAGAAACCAATATATTCTCTTTGTGGCTTAGGCTGGTTTAGGGTGGGTTTCTGTAACAAGCGAAGAGCCTTGACTTTCTACCTGACTATACAGATAACTAATATTACCCACTATGTCTGAGTTGGTCCAAGTAATCCTGTATTTTCTCCATTGTAATTACTGCACTTAATCATGATGTCTTACTTAACATCAATTTTATGTGCTAGATTTAGAAAACTTCTTTTGTAAAGGGCCAGATAGTTCATATTTTAGACATTTGAGGCCAGATAGACTGTCACAACTAATTCAACTCTATTAGTGTGAAATCAGCCATAGACAGTATGTAAACAAATGATTGTGGCTTACAGTAAAACCATATTAATGGCACTGAAACGTGAATTTCATATAATTTTACATCATGAAATATTATTTTTCTTTTGATTCTTTTCAACTACTTAAAAATCATTCTTAGCTTGTGAGCCAGATTTGGCAGGCAGGCTGTATACTGCTGACACTGGAGCAGATCATAACCTCCATCAAGTGCAAAGTCTCACTGCCACTGTGACCCCAGCACCAAGGGGCAGTGCTTGTGTATAGCAGCTTATGACCAATTATTGAATGGATAAACAAATGATCAAGGAAAACCAAGTTTATAAAAAATTCAGTTTTTACAAAAAGTACAGTCACGCTGAGCATTTTGGAAACTAGCGAGAAATTACTACAGATTTGAGGAACCTGAGACCAGGTGTCCCTGCTCTCTGGCTCCTTCTTTGTCTTTCTCTAATCTCTTCACAAACTCCCTTGTGCAATATGCAACCTTCAATATGGTTGCAAAATTGAAACAATCAAAATATTCATAAGAACAGAGGAAGATATCCTACAAGTCAGGTGACTCACCTTCCCAGTTCTACTGATGACATTTTCAGTAGGTCATTGGTCTCAGGTAACACACTTAAGGGCTCATTGTTTTTCACACGTAAAATGGATACAGTATTACCTATTGAACCAACTTCATATGTTTTCTTGAAAGTTTCATATGAATTAATGAAGAGTACATAATAAGCTTTTAAAATAACACATTATTTTAAAAGATTTTAGTAGTTTTCATGACGATGAATATGTATAAGAAAGTAATCCAGCCTGCTTAACAAAATAGATCAAATTTGATTTAAAACAGTAGTCATTGTAATGAAATGTCTCACCTTAATAAACGAGTTCAAAGGCTAAGAAATAAAATCAACTGCAACCAGGACAAGCTTCATACTATATCTTTTTTTAATTGGTAATCTCCTATTCAATCAATTGTGAGCTATTAATGCATAAAAATGAAAAAATGACATTTAAATTTTAACTGTGTAAAAATTAATAATGAATTCAGCCAGTCTAAGCTCAAAAAATATGAAAATTTATAATTTCAGCATGTTTTGCTGTAGAGAAACATGGATATTTCTGAACATCTTTTAAAATGATATTTTTATTCAAATGGGAAATTTCTCTTTCATTAACCTGGAGGATAGACTTAGACTTTTAGTCAAAGTAACTATCAAATGAATAAAATGGCAATATATTGTCAATACATAAAACACTGATCTTAAACAATTGTTTTCTAAAATTTTAAGAGTCTTTCATAATATAATGAACAGGTCTCTTTTCCACAAAATCATCTTTAATGTGTTGCTTAGCTACTGTTGCTTAGATTTTTTTCTTTTTCTTGAAAAGAATACTATGTCATATAGCCTATGGCCTCCTCTTTTCCTACCTTAACTTCTGCTAGTTTATCTACATGAAATTAAAATTCCACAAAGACACATTTTCAATAAAGAATTACATATGGAAGTGGTTAGAATTATATTATTATTTTAAATTCTGTTTCAAACTGTAAATTATCACAATGAAGTTTGGGTTTCTAGCCCATACCATACAGTTCATCTGTTCAGTTTTGCATTTATGTCCATTTATGAAATATGAAAAATTAAAATACAAAATACCTAATGCTAAGCAAAGCATTTAAGAAACAGGATGAAACATCTGGTTGCTTTCATGCTAAATGGAACTGCAATATCTCTCTCTACAAAATCAAGTGTGGACCTAAAACAGACTATTCTTTTCCCTACTTTATTACTCTAGGAAGTAATCTCATTTCCACAGCTAAGTATAGCTTCACAAAATAAAGTTCATCCTTTTTTTTTAATTGAAAGGGTTGTGTGGGGGAAAAAAGCAATAGACGAATGCAGGGAATTAAGCCAAGTCTAGCTAATTTTCATAAAATGATGTGTTCTTGGTCACCTCTCAGTTGTAAGCTCCTAATTCGTAGGAAACAATTGTGTACAAGTATAACTCTGCTATTACACTGCGAGTTTTTCAAGGGCAGGGACTGTTTTATTCCCCTTTTTACCCCTAGCACATGGCACAGTGTAAGAGAATTAGAAACAGGAGTTTACTAAAAGAGTGTTTAAGGAATTAATGAATGGACAAAAGGCCAATGGTTGAGATTCTATTTGTAGCCATGGGCCTAAGTCCCTTTGGAAGAGAAATGAAACAGTATCTCATTAGGTAGCACTGTAGGGTAATCCCCAAAGAAAAATAAGAGTGTTCATTATGATAGATTATTTTAAATACAGAAAATAATGAGTAAAAGCCATTCAAAAATTTGCATTCATCTGAAGAGATCTGAAAGGTTGGGTTGGCTTATGATTGAATATGAGATTATCAATTAAGAAATAATATACTAAAAAATTATCCTGCTTGTAGTTGATTTTATTTCTTAGCCTTTGCTCTAGGAATACATTTATAAGGATGAAAGAAATTCTGTTAGTTTAGAAATTAAACAAAAATTTTGCATATCAATGACCATTTTAATCACTCGTTAGAATTTTCGTTCATTTCGAATGTTGCATATGGCAATATTTTAGAAAGAATTGCTTTTCACCCAATGAAGACCTATATGGAAATATTAATCTTCTTAATCTTCCTATGTTCTGGAGACAAATGTAAGATTTTATTGAAAAGAAAACTGGACAAGAAAGAGCTTACTGAACTCTTCTTCAATATTCCTGATTTCCATCCTGGTACTCAAGTAGATTCTTTGTTTAAATTGAGCACTTTGGGACACACTAATGGGTTTGGTGTTCATCAGTGTATGTTCCAAGATTCCCCAAGGCTTTCCTTTGCACAAAAGAAGTATATATCCCTGAGCAGTTTACAGAACCTGCTCATGTATTTTAATAAGGCCTTCCACCATTATTTCTTCACTTTGGGTAGTACCTTGACTATTAGAGCCATAACATCAGATATTGCTCAGAGATTATCCTTTCAAAAATGAACCAAGAACTATGTAGCTTATGATTTTAAGAATCTGTATACCTATTCCAGTATTTCAATTTTTTGCATTTCTAAGATAACAGAGGACAAAATCTAATGTGGAGTTACCAATAAAATCCCCTCAAGATACTTTGTGACTGAACTCAGCCCAATTAAAATCCCCAGCCAGTGAGACCACATAACCAAGCATCAGTAACTGAAGAAATACACCCTTATACTAATGTCCATATTACATAGGCAGAAGGTTGTTGCCCACAGAGTCAGCAGAATGCAAAATGCACGTGTCAGAATACAAGGAGAAAAGCCAAATCTGGCTTTGACTGTGTCGTATCTAAAGCTTTATCTATGAATTCAAACACGATATGTACATTTTCTCAGGAAGTGCCACTTAGAGTGAACTTACCATTAGGATGAAGACTTAGCAAGCTTGTGCCTGGATGTGAATATTCATGTGATCTTGACTGTAAAAGAGTCTTACTCAGAGTGCCTACACTGAGGCACAGGCCTCTGGGAAGGCAGACATTAGCAGCAGCCCTCAGAAATGGCCATGACTTGGCCATGTCCCTTGCCTTCTCGGGAGTCAATCAACAGTGAATCTTTCCCCACATGGTCTGTTGCACTGATAGGCATCATATTTGATATAGCTGGAAACAGGGCAGAAAGGGGAAACAGAAACTCATGGAGGACAGCTTACAAAATTGTATTGGAAAGTAAGTGGTTCAGCCATTGAGAATCCAAGCACAATAAACTGGTAATATGGCCTCTGTATGTTGCTGACAAATTGCCTAAAATATAATCTGGGGAACTGTGAGATTATAAAGAAGCCTGTATAATTCCACCTGGATTCAGATACTCCACCAGTTTATTTGAAAACTAAAATGTGTGTCTTCTTCTAAAGGGAAAAAAACTGAAAACCAATTAAGAATGAAAAAAGAGGGTCTCAGACTAGTGGGACAACCCCTATGGGCTACACCAAGTCCTTCTGACAAGGTCCCAAACCTAAAGTTGCAGGAACATTTTGAGAGGCCATCGGTGATTCATCAAATAAGAACCTCAGCACCCGTATTCAGTGCTTACAAGCTACTCAGTTTCTACCATATTTTTGTTCACTAAATATGAACTACTGCCAAATTATTTTATAGGCCACTAGAAAAATGTTGTTCAATGATATTAAATTCACCAGAGCAGAGATGCTTTCTGGAATATTGAGCAGGTACTAAGTCCTGAATTTGTGCCAGAACAATTCCAGCACAAACCACAATTTCTTCTGCTTCACATTAAGAAATCAGACAGAGCTGAGGGAGCAAATGGTCATTCTTAAAGGACAATGTCAGTTACAAAATGGAACCAAATAAAGGAAGCCCTTGATCTTATCTCAGAGTCAAGAAGTTTTAGAATTATGTTTACCTAATTTACATTCATTTCAAATCACCTTCTGGGCTACAAGGAGGATGCATATATTTTGGACTTTTGGACAGAGAAAAGCCACAGTAATGGGTTTTGTTTGAAATAGTTAAGCCTGGTAAGAGTAGGAAATGGGTAGTTGGATAAATAGGACTTGAATTTTCTGGAAGGAATAGCAAGGAGTATCTCAGCTGCATTCACATGGTGTCAGGTGTTAGTGCCTTGATGGATCCAGCAGAGGTACCCAGGAGAGAACATCCAGGCTTGGGAATATGTCCCTTAGTAGCCAGGACTATGTCCAGTGATTTTTGTTCCCCCTCCACATGGAAAGGTGACTAGGAAGGGGCAAGAGAACCAAACACTAGAGATTTAAAGGTGGGGGACAAGCTGCCAGATACATCAGTATAATCCATATTTCCCAAATTTCTACAATAACCTATGGAAGGAGTGCAGTCCAAAGGTATGAAAAATATAATAATTATCTTTGGCTCTGAGCCACCAGCAACAAAATAGACCTTTATGACACAATCATAGTTGTAGTTACTTGCAATTGACAGATCACTAGACAGAATAGTTTCTGATGCTGAGTGTGAATAAACAAATCAGTTTGTCTTGGTTGATATTAGGCAGTCTGTAAACTAAGGGATTATTTGTACTGCTTTCATGGTTGCTTCCAGCAAATGGTCAGGCAGAAAGGATGATGCAGATAACAATTATCACCAGGAAGAAGACTGCTAGCAAGACTCCCAGAGTTTCTCATGACTCCAGGCTCACATGTCCCATAGTAAAAATCAGGCTCTGTCCAGTGAAGACAAAAGATGATGCCTCGATGCCTCACCGGGCTTCGACTGCTCCAAGCAAACTCTGAGAATTCACAAAATAATCCTAATGGCTTCTCTGCCTGCACCTACCCTTTCCTCATTTTTTTTTTTTTTTTTAACAAGTTGGTCTTTGCAAAGAACTATGGAGTTACTGGGTTGTTTTCTGCCAGTAGGAATCCAACCTTGAAATACACAGTACAATATGTAGATGGGCCAACAGCTCTGGAATAGCCAACTGGAACTGGGTTTCCCCAAGGAACTCAATAAAGCCAGACCACTAAAGCATTTCTGAGCCTTAGCTGACTATTCCATTTAGCTGAATTACTTAGGAGGATTTAAAGCCTTGGCATTGTTTTTTGTTTCTTAATTCAGCATTTTTCTCTCTTTTAAATATTTTAAATTTAAGCATTATTCAATCAATATCCAATAAAACATACAGATCAATGTTCATTTCAATGAGTTTTATTGTGAAGTATAGATAACATAAAATTTACCATTTTATCCAGTTTTAAGTGTACAGTTCAGTGACATTAAGTACATTCACATTGTTGTACAGCCATCACCACCATCCACCTCTAGAACTTAATATTTGCAAAATCATCTCTGTACCTGTTAAGCACTGACTCCTCTGTGATGTGGATTATCTTTCCACATTCTTACTTGCTATCTGTGTATCTTCTTTGGTGAGGTGCCTATTAAGGTCTTTGTCCCATTTTTAATGGGGTTGTTTTCTTATTGAATATTAAGAGTTCTTTGTATATTTTGGATAACAGTCCTTTAACAGATGTTTCTTTTGCAAATATATTATCCTAGTCTATCGCTTATCTTCTCATTCTCTTCAATATTGTTTTTCACAAAGCAGAACTTTAAATTTTAATGAAGTCTAGCTTCTCAATTTTTTTCTTGGTTCATTTCTGAATGTTAATTTAGAGGAGTTCTTTTTATATTCAGATACAAGTCCTATGTTAGAATTATGAGCATGAATATTTTTTTCAGCCTATAGTTTTCCTTTTCATTTTTTAAAATTACACCTTTTGGTAGCAGAATTTTTTAATTTTGATGAAAATCAATTTACCAGTCTTATTTTTTTTAATGGTTAGCACTTTTTATGCCTTGTCCAAAAAATTCTGCCTACCCCAGAGTTGCTGAGATGTTCTGTGTTTTCTTTCTAAAAGGTTTCAGTTTCTGGGTTTTTATTTAGACCTATAATCCATCTCAAATTAAATTTATGTAGTGATAGAGGGGTTTAAGTATATTTTTTCCTATATGGGTATCCAGTTTTTCTGGTGATATTTGTATAAAAAGACTTTTCTTTCCCCGACTGGATTGCCTTGGTCAAATATCAATTGATCATTATATACGTAAGACTATTTCTAGCCTGTCTATTCTGTCCCATTGATCTGTATGTTTATTTTTATGCCAATACTACAATGTCTTGATTTAAGCTTTAAGGGGTAAGTCATGAAATTAGGTGATGTAATTCTACCAACTCTGCTTGTTTTTCAAGATTATTTTGGTTATTCTGAATCCTTTGCATTTCAATATAAACTTTAGAATCAATTTGTGTATTTCTTCCAAAATCCTAGTGCTTTCATAGGGATATCATTGAGTGAATAGATTTATTTAGAAGAACTGACATCCAGATAATACTGAGCCATGAACGTAATATATGTCTCAATTTATTTAGGCATTCTATAATTTCTGAGTAACATTTCACCTTTGTCAATGTAGAAGTCTTGTACATCTATTATAATATACTCACAAGGTATTTTCCAAAGTATTTGATGCCTTTGTACTTAGTATCATTTTCATTTTACAACTGTCCTGTGTATCTTGCAATCTTGCTAAATTTACTTTTTAGTTCAACTATGTTTTTGGATGATTCCATGGAATTTTCTACATACTCACTGATGTCATCTGTGAAGAATGAGAATTTTACAACTTTGTTCCAGCTTGACTATCATTTGCTACTTCTTTTTGCCTTAATGCACCTCTAGTACACTGTTGAATACAAATGGTGAGAACAAACAACCTTGCCCTGTTTCCAGTGTTAAGGGAAAGGAGTTAACATTTCACCATTATGATGTTAATTGTAGGTTGTTTTGTAATACCCTTTATCACTCTGAGGAGGCTCTTGTCTATTCCTAGTTAGTTGAGAGGTTTTATCATGATGGGCTATTGAACTTTTTCAAGTGCTTTTTCTGCATCTATTCTGTTAAGTGGTGTATTACATTGGTTTGATTTTCAAGTGATAAATCAACCTTGCATTCATGGAATAAACCCCACTTCATGATGATATATTATCCTTTGTGTATATTTCTGAGTTACTACAATTTTTGTTATGTTCTTGGAAGTTATTGGTCTTTGCTTTTCTAATATGATTGTTAGGTATCAAGGTTATTCTTATAAAAGAAACTGAGAAGTATTCTCTCCTATTCTATTTTATGAAAGAGTTTGTGGAGATTGGTTTTATTTTTTCCTTCAGCGTTTGGTAGAATTCACTAGTGAAGCTACCTGGGGCTGTAGTTTTCTTTGTAGGAAGTGTTTATGATTATAAATTCAATTTCTCTAATAGATTATGAGCCCATTTAGATGTTCTATTATTTGTTGTATACCTTTTGGTAATTTATATTTTTTCAAGAAATTTGTCTTTTATGTTGCCAAATTGATTGGTATAAAGATATTTGTAATATTTACATTGTTCTTCTAATGTCTAAAGAATCTGTAGTGGTGTCCCCCTTTTCATTTCAAAAATAGGCAATTTGCGTTTCCTCTCTTTCTTGATGGCATATTGGCTTTTATCAATTTTATTAATCTTTTAAAGGATCTTTTGATTTTTGTTGATTTTTTTCCTATTTGTCTATTTTCTATCTCCTTGATTTCTACTGCTAGTTCTGCTATTTCCTGTGTTCTTATTTTGGCCTTAATATGCTTATTTTTTTGAGCTTCTTAAATTGGGGACTCATGTAATTGATTTTATTCCCTTCTTTTCTAACATAAACATTTAGAGCTTTACATTTCCCTCTATGTGTTGCTTTCACTGCATCCCACAAATTTTGATATGCTATGAGCTCATTATCATTCAGTTAAAATCATTTTCTGACTTCCCTTTTGATTTCTTCTTTGTCCCATGGCTTATTTAGGAGTATACTATTTAATTTCTAAATATTTGGGAGGATTATCTAGATATTTTATTGCAATTGATTGCTAGTTATACTACTGTGGTTTGAGAAAATATTGTGTATGATTTCAATTTCTTGACATATATTGAGATTTGTTTTATGCCCTAGCAGATGCTCTACCTGAGTGAACACTTTATGTGCACTTGAAAAGACTGTGTATTCAGATGTGATTTGGTGTAGAGTTTTATGCATTTTGAGTAGGTCAGGTTGATCAAAGTGTTTCTCAAATCATCTGTCTTCTCACCAATTCTTGTCTACTTGTTCTATCAATTACTGAGATAAGATGTTAAAGTCCTCAGCTATGATGGTAGCTTTATCTATTTCCTTCTTTAGTGTCATGGGTCAACTCAGGGACACATTTTTGTTTAATTCTTTTGATATTACTCTTCAGTGGATATGCTGCCACCAAGACTTATTACTTATAATATTACATTAATTACAAATTAACTATTAAGTTTATTTAACATGTGTGTGGTATTTAAATTTCAAGCTATATTCTAAAACAGTCTCTTGGAGGAAATTGTCATTTAGTGTATATACCTCCAGACTTTTTGCGGGGGGATACTTATACAAATATGGATATGTGTAATATGTGACAGTCAGAATAATATCCCCTGCAAAGATGCCCAGATCCTAACCTCACGACTTAAAAATATGTTATGTTACATAGCAAAGGGGAATTAAGGTTGTAGATGGCTTTAGGGTTGCTAATCAGATGATCTTGAGATAAGGAAATCATCCTGAATTTCCACGGTGGGGGCAGGGTGGGAGGTAGGGGGCAATGTAATCATAAAGGTTATTTTTATAAGTGGAAGAGGGAAGTAGAAGAGAAAGAACAGAGATGCAGCCTGCCACTGCTGACTTGGAAGATGGAGAAATGGGGCCATATGCCAAGAATTGAAAAAAACCTCTAGGAGCTAGAAAAAGCAAGGAAACAGATTCTACCCTGTAGCCTCCAGGAGGATGCAGATCTGCCAACATCTTGATTTAGCCCAGGCAGAACCATTTCTTACTTCTGACCTCCAGAACTGTGATATATCAAATCTATGTTGCTTTAAGCCACTAAGTTTTTGAAAATTTGTTGCAGCAGCAATAGGAAACAAAATATATCACCATCTATCCATCTCTCTCTACATACATATATCTATATGCAAATAGACAAGTTCCACATTACAGGTTTTTTAAATGTTACTGTACTGTATTTTCTAAATTGGTTTATTTGCTTAACAGTATTTCCTGGAAATTTTCCAGAATTGATCATATATATATGTAATATATATAGATATTTAATGTTTAATACTTGTATAATATGCCCTTGATTCCGTCTTTAGGACATTTCCAAATTATTTTAACTACAAGTGATGTATTCTTGTTCGCATTCACACAACCCATGCTCATAGCCAGTAGTACCACTAGGTTATAAATTATGAAATTAAAATGTTGATACATTCTCCAAAAATATTTAATGTAAGAGCATGCTTTTCTGCTTTAAAATTTCTCTGATACTGGCATAACCTTTTTGTTTAATTTTTGCCAATTTACATAGGAAGACTTTATCTTGTTTTTATTTGCATTTAATAATAAATGAGTTTCAGCATCTTTTTATATGAATATTAGCCTTTGTATCTTTTTCTATTAATTATTGATATCTCTTGCCCATTTTTCCCTTTTTATTAATTTTTTGAAGTTCCCTTTACGTTATTCAGGTTAACCCTTCACTTACTATCTATTGCAAATCTGTGTTTGTGTGTGTTTCAGATGGCTTTTGTTATAAGTATTAGAATCAGATGAATGTTTCTAAAGTGTCTGGTACAGTGCCCAATGCACAGTAGGTATTCAACTCATGGAATTATTGTTAATAATCTTGTCCTGTGTTGACGCTATGGGCTTACCTTGTCCGCCTGTACTATGAAAGTCCTTTAGGAAGCTAAATGCTTCATTTTCTATACACTTATGACTTACGTGAGACTCCTTCCCTTCCCCGACCAGTCACGGAGAACTACTGTTTTCTTACTCCCACATTCTGCTAACAAACCAGCTAAATTTAAATCTTCTACAACAAATTGAGTTTTAATTAATCTAATGCAGCTCGCACTGAAACACTGATGCCATTTTCCATGACAAGCATCAGAAGACTATCTAAAATTCTTATGACTCATCCATGAACAAAATGTCCTCAGACAATGAAACAGAGGTGTAACAGGTGTTAGTCAGCCTTGTAGTCACTGTTTCATGCTCCCTGGATGAGAAATAATGTACCTTGGACAAGAAATGAAGAATCCTAACATAATCACTGTATTTCTTATGCACTTTCTGCCACAGGAAAAGATTTGAATGGACCATCTTGCTTGGCTTGATCTATTAGGCTTTAATGATATAAACAATTTCTGTAGGCATTGTTAGAGAAGATGGGCACTTTTAAAAAAGAATCATAGGTTCCATGTGAACCTAGATGAAGAAAGTGATAGAGTTTGTAGGGAGAATCAAGAGAGAGTGTGAGATCTGGCAGTTAACTGTACTTAACAAACAAAATCTTTCAAGTGAGGGACTCCACTCCTGTATGCTCCACTAAAAGTCATTTACTTAACCAACAACACCCTCCTTTGGCCCCGACCAAACCAAGAGTGTCACTGAGATTGTTCAATCACTGGAAGAAGTAGAAAGTTGGGTGAATATTAGCATCATAATGATGTGTATGTATCCTTCTATGTTTCATCCCATCTATGTTTTTAACAAAAACAGTAGTTTCAATCACTCATTTATTCAACAAACATTAATCATTTACTAAAAATTTTTACCCAAGTTTACATTCTTAGTACCTAGCATTGAGCCTGGCATAATTGTCTATGTTTAATAAGCATTTATTTGATGAATTAATGAATAAATGAATGCATTAAATCAAGTGCTGTGCTAGGCAGTACAGACATGTTTTAATTCTTAACCTTTCTTGACAGCGTTTGAAACAGTTGCCCATTCCTTCCTTCCTAAAAGCTCTATTCCTAGGTTTCCTCAATGTCACACTCCCGTTTTTTTCTCCGGCCTCTTAGGGCAATCCTCACTGTTCTTCCCTGGCTCCTTCTCCTCTACTCAATCATTGAATTTTGGTAGTTTCTCCAGGTCTTAGGCCTGGTCATAGGCCTCTTCTATGTCTCTTCACTCTTTCCAGGTCATTTAATCATATTCAAGTCTTTAATTATTGTCTGTATGTTGACTACACATATTTTCACCTAGGTCTCTCGAGTGACAGATCATATATCTAATTGTCTCTGGGCTTCTCCACTTACATGTCTTGCAGATATCTCATTTTCCATCAGAATCAAACTCGAACACATCATTTTCCCCTTCATCTATCTTCAAGCTGTCACTCCCCACAACATGCCATCTCAACAAACAGTACTCCTGTGCAACCTCACGCTCAAGCTAGAAACCTGGAAGTCATGTCTGATTCCTTGCTTCTTCACCTCTTTCTTCTTCTTTCTCCTGTCTGACCAGTCACAAACTCCTCTTACTTCTAGGGCTTAAAATTTCTGCAAACCTGTCTCCTTCTTCCAATCTTCTCCATAGTAATTTTGGGCCAAGCTTCTATCAATTTTCACCTCCTCTTGCTGCAATAGCCTCTAGTCTTCCTGCTTTAAGTCTTGTTCCTCTTCAATTTCTTTCCCATATTGTATAGGAAAGAATGATTTAATGTAAATATGGTCACATTCTCCCTCTTATTGAAAGCCTGTGTCCATTGTCCTAAAGGTAAAATCCAAACAGCCAAAACAGTTCATAATGCATTCCAAGATCTGGCCTATGCTTACTGTTTCCATACTGTATGACATTAGGTTCCTTGAACACACATGGTATTACCTTTATCTCAAGGGTTTCACACAGGCTCTTCCCATTTCCTGGAACAGTCACCTCCCATCTCCACTCCACCGTTATCATTCTAATTGATTCACTCTCTCCAGGTCTGTTACCACAGCACCCTTAAAACCTATATCATAAAAATCAACACATACTTCATAATTCCTTCTTTCCGTTAAAAATGAGCTTTTTAGTGCAGGGACAACGTGTATATTAGACTCCACCATCATTCTAGTATTAGTACCATATCTGCTACATAGTAGCCACTCAATAAATAAATATTTACTGATTGAATGAATAAATGGGATTCAAACAAAAATAAGATAGTCTCTGCCCTCAAAGAATCTGGAGGAAGCAGAAAGGCAAAGTGATTGATTATAATCGGGCCCAAATTGTGTCATAACATGGGTATATGTAAAAGCTAAAAAAGAATAAAAGGACTGATTAATTTTGCCTATATTGAAAAGGATTCAGAAAGGCTTCATAGAGAAAATGACATCTGAACCAAAGCCTGGAGAGTAAGTAGACACTCAGAGTGTTTGGAATGTAGACAGTGCTTTGGCTGTAAGGCCCAGCGTCCACTTCCTTCTTGGGGTAACAGCACTCCCATCTTCCTTCGGAGCAATTTGCTTCCCCTTTCTCAGTGCATATGGTTTTCATTAAGATGATCTCCTTCCTGTCCCCCCTCGTCAGCCTGCTATGGCCAATCAGAGTTAAAGACAGTGGTTTTCAGGCACAGAAATCTAATTCTTGGCTCTCCTTCCATGAGGGTAAACTGGTAATAAAAGCCTGAAGCCGTAAGTAGCTACTTTTCCACCACATGGGCAGAGTTTGCCTGAAGATTAAGCTGTTAGAGTGAAAAAATGGACCCTGGGATAGAGAGAGAGAAAGAGAGAGAGAGAGAGAGAGAGAGAGAGAGAGAGAGAGAGAGAGAGAGAGAGACTGGTCTCATCACTGTCGCTCCGGCTGTGCCTACAGCCAAGGCGTGCTCTGCCTCCCTCATTCGGTGAGATAACACATTCCTTTTTTGCTGTTTTTAAGCTGATATGAATTGGATACCCGGTCTTTCCCAACTAAGTGTCCCAACTTACTCAGCACTCAATGAGTATCTATTAAAACATATACAAAGTTAACAGGCAGAAAACATGAGACAAGGTACCAGATCACAGGAATAAATAGCATAAGCAAAAGAGGAAATCAAGTTTTAGATGGCCTACCTTAGCCTTTCTTAAAAAATGAAGGAGAGTGTGTGTGTATATATACACACACACTCTCCTCCATAATATATACATATTCCTATTCTCAGCACTCAACAGATGCAAGATATTTGATGTCTCTTAAGACACCTGCCTGAAGACTCCTTCTTCATCACTCAAATTATCATACGTAAGAATCAAAGTACATCATAAAGGATTGACTTGTCCAGTTTTGTTCTGAGCAAAAAGATTCAAGGCAATGCTACAGAACCATTTATTATATCTCTATTCAGCTATTAGAATCAATTCTTACATAAACCACTATGATGTCACTCTTCTTGACAAGCACCAGGAAACAATTTCTACTCTTAATTTATAACCAAAAGACTTACATAATCTGCTCTAGTCAAAGAGCACGCATTATGACTAGAGCAGT
Organism: Manis pentadactyla; assembly: GCF_030020395.1. Taxonomy (NCBI): domain Eukaryota; kingdom Metazoa; phylum Chordata; class Mammalia; order Pholidota; family Manidae; genus Manis; species Manis pentadactyla. The sequence goes on along the minus strand of NC_080026.1, from coordinate 126,964,109 downwards.
GCCAACTCATGATTACATGATTTATCTACCTCTTCTGCATTATCAAATTACACACCTACTGAATTAGCCTTATCAAGTTGTCTTGTGTAAATTCAATGTTGCAACTTTTCTATACACATAAAACCTCACTTCTGTTTCTTATACTTCAAACATAGTTCTCTCTTAGGCAGTCTTATTTCCAGCACACCTTCCTTTTTTTAAAAGTTGGAAATAAATTTATATACTAAAGTATTTATATAGAAAAAATACAAAATGGGCACCCAACTGGCTTTTGTACCTCTACAATCAAGGTTCTAAATTAACTATAGCATTTGCTAAAATGCACTAACTTACAGAGGTTCATAGATGTCATCAATACTGGTGCTCAAATTTTACTTATACCTGGGAATCCAACTAAATTTAAACACTAGGCCCCCTGTAATGTTAAGAAGATAACTAAATATAAGATAAAGGAAAACTAGATTGCCTCACTTTAACTGTAGTCTTGCTTAAATTTCCCATAGTCCTGGTACCCCTCGCCCTAAAAGAGCTCATATTGGGTATAAGTGCTTTAACACAGTGAATAATAAGTGAACTTGAAGTAAGTTTTTGGCACTTATAAGTTGGCTTGATAAATGAGATCCGTGGCTCCTAGTTAAAATAGTTCATATGCCCCAATGTAAATTAAAACAGAGCTTTCAAGGATACAAACTTATAACATAAAACCTAATTCAAAAGGGCTGATTGTCCCTACTGCTTCTCCATTTAACATCCCAATTTCACTGTTCTTAATTTTGCCTGGAAAAAAATAAAGGACACACCATGGTAGATTACTACATCCTTAATGCTATGTAGTTCCATCTACTAAGGCCTAATATCCAATATCCAATATCATTAAAAATACTGATTCCATCCTGTCAATAACTACTTTGCTCTTACAGATTTGGCTGACATGGTCTACAGTGTCTGTTTCGCAGCTCCCAACCGTGGCGTGCTTCACCTCCAAGCGGACACGCTGACCTCTGGAGGCTGGCCGTGGGGAGCTCCGCAGCTTTGCCATCGCACACAGTCTCTGCAGGTAAGATCAAGATCTTAACTACACCCACGTTCCTCTAGGAGCACGGGTATGAGATTACGTTGATGATGTCCTCCTCCAAGGAGATTCCTTTGACACTCTCACTTTCTTTAGTAAGATGAAATTTTTATTGGATGCTACAGAGGCCAAATGCAGGCCCGGATTCCAGGGCCACACCTGGCTACTGTTGTGTTAGCCAAGACTTTTATTTTTAATCCTCCCACACTATGAGGAACAAAACAACTTTGTTCTTTCTTCTAATAGATAAATGATCCTTAGACTAGTTCCCTTACCTCCTACCACCACTTATACCTAATCCCTACCTCCATTAGCTAGTTCCCTTATTTTCTTTATCATATGGAGTGGCGAAGGGGAGATCAAAGGACAAATAATCATGCTTTAATATTTTTCAAAGTTTTTAGCACAGCAGCACATTTATTCATTCAGTTATTTGTTCATTCATGCATTTCTGTATCACTCACTGACAGCTCACAGTGCTGTGCCCAGAGCCAGGCACTACAGCGTGGGTAAGGCACCATCTCTCCCTCTTCCAGTTTCCACTTGAGTGCTCTTCTCAAGAGAGCAATGAAAAGGAGAGATGTTGGTTGTTTTCCTCAGTGTTTAGTTTTATCCAAGTTATGGCCTAAAGAGTTAAATCTTTCTGTACACTTTTGCTTCCAGACAGGAAAGAGTAATGGGCCCTGGACTTGCTCCCCCACTGAAAACAAGGGAGAAAAATGGGACAGAATATACGAGTCTTTTTCAGGCACTGAGGGCAGACAGGACACTCAGGATCATGATCTCTGAGACGGGAACCACAGGACACAAGAGCCTAGGGCACTTCTGCTCGTGTTGCACAGGGAGGTAAGATGGGTGAGATGGGTGGTCTTCCTAAGCTGAGACTGCACAGACCCCAGTTCCAGGAAGCAGAAACAGCTGGAATTTTTGTGGCAGGGTCCTGGAGAAGAGGTTGCTCCCCAAGAGGATGTCAGGGTGGGAGCAAAGAGGTCTGTGTGGGGTTTGGGGGGTTGAAGCGGGGTTAAAACTTCAGAAAAGCCACACCTTAGTACAGGGACCGCACTCTAGAATAAGGGTTCTGCCCGAAGACTGAATTCAGAATGAAAATAGAACCACCAAAGAATAAAACCAAGATTAACAGGATCAAAAGAATTCACCAGTAATCTAAATGCCTACCAGGACAAAATGAAACACTCTTAATGGAAGATATCATAACCTAAATTCATTATAATGCATCATCCACAATATCCAGCAGAAAATCATGAACACTGAGGTGTATACCTACAATAAAATATATTCTGTATACTGAATGAATGAACAAGCAACCCAGGTGAATCTCAGACATTGCGTGAAGCCAGATTCAAATGAGTACATACTGTACAGTTCATTTATTATATAAAGTCCAAGTACAGGAAAAACTAATCTACAGTAAAAAATAATCAAAACAGTGAGGCAGAGGCAGGGTGGGAGCAGGAATTGACTGCAAGGAGACAGAGGAAACTTTCTGAAATGATGGAATTGTTCTCTATCCTTTGGTTTGGGTGGTGGTTACTTGGGTGTTTACCTTTATCAAAACTCATAGAACTGTCCACTTAATGTCTATGCATTTTATTGTATGCAAATTACATCTAAAAACTGATTTAAAGAAAAAACAACAGGAAAGAAAAATACACAACCATATTTCATGTAGCAATAGCGAGCTTTTCATGCAAACCAGAGAGGACTTTAATTTTAAAAAATGTACTTTCACTGAAGTCATTATAAGCTGATTTATGCTCCTTTGCAAGAGCCAATTGTTAAATTTTAGGAATTCTGCAAGCCAGGAGTTAAAGTATTGTCAGCTTGAAACTGGCCATGGGAGAAGTCTTTACAACACATTACAAATCAGGGCTCCCTCTCTTCCACCCGAGAGCTGGTTTACTAGTACACCACTGGATTTATGGTTTACATTAAAATAAAGATCTGTTTTGCATGCCATGTTTAGAGTTATGTTCAATAAACAAACCCAACTTTCCAAACTATAATCTACAAAGATTATTTGTCTTATTGGAGACTCCTTCCCTGTTCCCTTTTTTCCCCATCAACCCTACTCCTAAGCAATAATTTCAGCTCTTTTGGCTTCATGTCACTAAATGACATGCTCATGCTACTACTTTTTTTTTTTTTTTTTTAGTTTTGGTATTATCTGCTGATTTTCACTATGGAATATACAAATAGGGTTTTCTTTCCCACAAAATATCTGCCACCATCACAAATACTCATCTTTCCAGCTCTCTCTTTCCAATATTGTATCATACTTTAGTCAAATCAATATGCAGTGTTTGCACTAATCTTATGAAAATATCCACAGCTGAGCTGTCTAGTATTATGAGTATTAATTTTCTTGGGCAACTTTTTATTTTCTCTGGAGTTGGTGACATTCTTATGGTTTGTTTCATTTGCTTAGTTTTCTATCTTCTTATCACTGATTTATACCAAAACTCTACCCCAGTTGTTTAAAATTCCTCTCAGCAGTTGCAGCATATCAAGTGTTCCAGCAATTCCATCTTCTTGGGAACACCTCTCTGGAGGCTTTTGTTTGGATTGGTTGCTCTCTAGGCCTGGTGCACAGCTAAGATCCTGGGACTTATCTTCCCTACATCTAAGAGATTCTCATCACCTCTTGTGAACTGGTAAATCAATTATTGGATTAGTCATTCAAGTATTGCTGTTGAAAGTCCAAAGCATTCTAACTCCTGATCCCTTAGAGGTGATCTATTTTTTAGGTTGAAAATTTATAGGATCTTATCTTCATCCTAAATATTCTGAAATTTTGTGATGATATCACTTGGACAGTGAGTTTAATGCTTCTGTTCCACTGGGCCCTTAATGAGTTCATTCAATCTAAAAACTCAGATTCTTTAATTCTTGAAATTTTTTTCTGTCTTTCTTATCTAGTATTATCCAGATGTTAAACAAAATGAACTGATTTTCTAATCTTACTGTTCTCTTCCATTTTTTCTTTTTCTTCTACTTTCTGCAACATTTCCTTAACTTTACCTTTTAATTCTTTTTAAATAATTTTTGCTATCATTTTTAATTTAATTTATTCGAATCCTATAATAGCAAATATATTTCTGAGGATGTTGATCTTTTTTTTTAATTTCCCTGGTAATCTCTTTCTTCCACATTGCTATTTATTTGGGTATGCCCTCTTCACATTAAAGGCATGCATGTACTGTGAGTATTGATTTCTATCTAAGAGTAAGACTATAAAGCATTAATTGAAAGTTCTGGATGTATAGGTGGTGCTTGTCAACTGTGAGCTTCATTCTAGGGTCACCTGGCTGGACTGTTTCATTGAAAAATTTCTTTAAGTCTTTGTGAGGTTCCTCAGAGAAGGATATTCCAATCTTTTGCTTGGACTGGTGAGGTTCTCAGGCAGTGTGCACCGGAATCACCTGGATGGCTTGTTAAGCAGCAGGTTGCTGGGCTCTACCTGTTGAGTTTCTGATTCAGTAGGTCTGAGATAAGGTCCTAAAATTTGCATTTCTAACAAGTTCCTAGATGACACTGATGCTGCTGGTCCTGGGACCATACTTTGAGGATTGATGATGCTGGCTGACTTGGAGGATATCCATTTGATTGCCCAAAACAAGGCCTGAGTTATCATAAAGAGTTCGGATTACAACATTTAGAATGTAAACTTTCCTTAACCCCTTGTTTTCAGTAATTACACTCTATCCTCAACTGTGCCTGGTGCCCTCTGCCCAGAGACCCTCTGTTTAATAGTCTCCAGAAAATTAGCCTAAAATTTTCTGCCAGAGCTGGGGAGGGGCTCTTCTCTAGCTGGAACAGAGAATAGTATCTGAGGATCTCAGTGTTTCCTAAACATAAACTCAACCAATCCCTTTGTTCTCAGTCCCACCTTCACCTCCATTTTCAGAGATACATAGTATTGCCAATTACAGCATTTGTGAGAATTCTTTAGGGGCAAATCAAGATGTTTTTCATTTTTCTCTCTGCTAGTTTGGGATTCACTTTCTCAAGTTTGCTAAGTCATTTCCCACTCATCCATCTACTTCCCAGCTTTCAAAATTGCTACCAACTCCTCTATATTCTCTTTGCCTTTAGGTCTTTATAAGAAAATCATTTTACTATCATATCAGTAGAGTTTGAGAGAAGCAGCAGTGAAGGTTTGTATTCAATTTGCCACTTCAACTGGAAGTGAGAAGAATCTTTAGTGTCCAAAAAACCATGTTCCTTGACTGGTTATATCTCAGAATATAAAACAAACAGATCTACTTGGAAACAAACTCAACCATTGCCTTTCCAATGGGTTTCAGTCCAAGGCAAGTTCACTACTGATTCAATGAGACCAAGTGTGAATAAAGTGAAATTTCCTATGGCTAGGATGCTCCTCTGGTCCTGGTCAGCTTGCTCACTACTCACCTGTGAGCAACACGTCATTATTGACTATATAAAGAGCTCCTCCCAGTGCTCTGGGAGTCACGGTGGCATGGCAGCAAGGCTGCAGGAGAGCAGAGACAAGACTGGAGTGGTGGCAGCACTGAGGACAGAGACTGAGACGGCTGCGGGAGTAGAGAGGCCCAGAGGCAGAGACCGGCTTGCTGCATGCAGACTTGCTCTGAGTGGATGAGATTCTAGTGATTGACCTGCCACCATGGGAACAAGAGTTGGGTATGAATCCTTTCAGCCCAAGAGCATTCCACTGTCATTTCTTTGGTCTCACTGAATCCATAGTGAACTTGCCTAGGGCTGAAACCCATTGGCAAGACACCAAGGAATGACACCTCTCCCACAATCAAGTGTGTCATGATGAGTCTGGGATACAAGCCACATATGCAACATCTGGTGATTCAAAGCAAGAAATCACAGTATATGAACCAGTAAGTTCATCTTTGTGTATGAAGAGTGTGGATAAAGGGAGGATTCCTATGACCAGGATCCTCACCTAAACCTAAACTATTTGATGATGTAACTGGCCTGCTGCTAGGCTATTGCTTCCACAACCATAGGCAATAAGCTATTATTGACTAAGTCACTATATAAAGAGCTCTGCCCAGTGCTCTGGTCAGAGGCAGAGACAAAGGAGGATTACAGACCTGCAGACTATTGGATATAGACGCAATTCTAGTGCTTGACCGATTGCCAGGAGAACAAACTGGGTAATAAACCCTTTCACCCCAAGAACATTCCATTGTCATTCCTTGGTCTCATTGAATCCATAGTGAACTTGGCCAGGGCTGAAACCCACTGGCAAGACAAAGGGCAACGCTAAAAACGTTAATACCACTCTAAGACACTCTATCTGTTCAATACTGTCTTCTGCTCAACAATAATGTGAGTGACCATGACTCAGAGTACATACCCAATGTCAGAATTAATGCTACTCCCTTTATAAACTCATGATTCATAGAATCTTCACAACAACCTAGCAAAATGGGCATTATTTTATTCTTTAACTACCAGTTAGGAAACAAATCCAAAAGAGTTAAGTAACTAGCCAAAGGCCACTTAGGAAAGGCAGAGTCAGAATAGTACTGCAGGTCTAGCATATTGTAAAGCCACCATATGACCATTTTGAAATAAGGTGAATTAAAAGCAAGTAAAAATATTTACTTTGAACACAAAACCCAAGCTGCTTTCATAATGTAACACAGTGCATTTGAATTTAAGTTTTCACAGATTTGAATCCCATTTTTTATTTTTGTGCGTGACCCATACAGTGTCCACCAGAGCAAAACCCCAAGACATACTCATTAAATTGAAGATGGTTACAGTACATTTAATAGCTCCATGAACAATGCACAAGAAAAAGTTCATTCAAGATTATTATAAATAAGTACGACTAAGTCATTAGCCAGATCTCTGCCAAAGGAATCGACAACAGAAACCATTCAGACACACAAGACGTTATTTAACATTACTTTACAATATTTTCTGTCTGTTTAAATAAAAACAGATCCTAAACATTTGAAACAATGTTTTCCCAAAGGATACTATGAAGGTAGATATTTTTGTATTTATTTTAAGAGTCACTGAGTGAGGTTTTGTGTTAGGGAGACTTCCAAATGAAGATTTTTACCAGGAAAGGGAGATTCAGCAAGGGAGTAATCATCAAGTTTTAAAATCTAAAAAACAAAGGGGCACAAAGGGGTAGTAAGCTTCACTTACTACCGGAAGGAGAAGTTATCCAGTAAAATAGATGAACACGGTAAGGATGGGCAACAAGAACAGAGGAGAAAAAATATAAAAGTGTGTTTGGGAGAAGCTCAGAAGAGAAAAGCAGAGATTAATAATTAGGAGGAGGATGGAGAAGGAAGTGAAAAAGTGCTAACTTAAAACTGCCCATGAAAGGTCTTTGATAGAGAATGTGACAGGACCAGTTTCCTGGGAGGGGAAAAAAGAGTATCACTGAATTACATTATGCTTTCACTTTATTGCAGGCCAGAAGATGGGCCTCAGAATCCTAAAAAGTAAAATGACATTAATACTGAATTTTTCAGAGACACAGGACATGAGAAGGACTTGGGTCGATGAGGAAGATAGGGGAATGTGTCATGTGCCAAAGCACACAGGCAGTCTAGAAGCTGGGCAAGAATTCTCTACCCTAGAGCTTCCAGAAGGAATGCACATCATCACCTTTTAGTCTAGTGAGACCCATATCAGACTTCTGACCTCCAGAATTGCAAGATAAAAATTTGTGTTGTTTTATCATGAAATATGTGGTATTATGTCATAGCAGCGATAGGAAGCTAATACAACTGACTAGCTGATGTAAATGCATTGTTAGTTTTATCTTACTCTCCAAAGCAAGCCAAGAGACCATTTAACTTAAGTGAACAAAATAAAAACGTCACCTTTTTTGTTAGAAAAATTGACTCGCCTTTCATCTGTTTCAAGTAAGTATATTCTCAAAATGAATGAGGTTTTATGAAAACAGGGATTAGAACTGAATTGAACACATATATGGAGCCTTTTCAGCTCATCAACATTGCATAACGATTTGTATTTTGGCCAAGTCTGCTTCTTTCTACCCTACAGAGCAGAGTTAGCAGAACATCCTTCCCCATGAAGAACTTCTTCCATTGGTCTGTATGTACACATTAATTCTTTAATCTTGGCAGTCTGTCATCAGCTATGCTTGCTTCCTCTTTTCCTTTTAAAATGTTCCTACACTAATATTTCCAATTTCCCTTTTAACAGTATCAAGGCACTACTGTGAATGGCAAATGGCAATTAGCTGTACTGAGTACAAATATGAATTTCTGGTGGAAAAGGAATCACTAGAACAAGGATTTGAGAAAGAAATAAAGGTAAGCCCCTAGTGTTCAAAAGTTAATGTTAATTAAGTTATTTAAATCTTAGAATACACCTCCTCTCACCAACAGTCGATGATGATTAGCTTCCAGGCCAATCTAGAAACCTAATCAACCATCAAGTAGGTGAAGCAGAAGTTAATCATATGCATGAAGTCTTCCAAATTTACTGGGTACCTGCCATGTGCAAGGCACTTTGGTATGGATTTGATAAACAAAGGCTGATGAAGGAAAATTCTTGCCGTCATAGTTCACAATCCAGAGATGACTAATGATTATTCCACTGCAGGATAATACGGTAATGCACATTTAGGAGTTCTGCGGGGCACAGAGAGCATGCTCAATTTGCCTGATGGTATGAGGAGACACCTAGGCAGAGGAAGGAGCACTTGGGCAATATCTGAAAACAATGAATATAACTATTCCAATTACCTGCACACTTGCTGGGAAGGAGGAAGTTGTGGCTTCCATCAGGGAAGAGGCAGTTTAAATATCCCTGGGACCTAGTAAACTGCTCCTCAGCATCTATGAAAGAAATGTCTCTCTGTTGCATTTCTGAACTCAGGCAAATCACTCCCTCAGTACTCTGAATTGGGAAATACAGCATTTATTAGAGAGTACTGAGTTCAGGTAGTCCTGGGTTTAAATCTGGTTTGAAACTGTCATTGTATTATCTTGGTAATTTGATTAGCTCTGCAGCCTCGTTTCCTTGACTATAAAGCAATTATCAGTATTCCCATTTTTTAGGAGAGTAGTGAGGAATGAAGATGATGTATGGAAAGCATTTAGCATGAGAATTCAAGAATGGAATTCCTCATCTGAACTCTCACCAATACACACACATATACACACGTGTACCAGGAAATAATACAGGACTGTTCAGAAAAATAAAGCAAAATGCAACAAAACTAAACCCACCTCCTATTTTACTGAAAAATAAGTCTATCAGCTGAGTCTGAATTGTTTTGCTATTTCACAACAACCCCTTAAGAGACCTCAAGAAGAAAAAGTGTATATTCTACAAGCACAAGGACCATGTCTCAGTCACCTTTGGTCCCATACCACAAATATGATGTGAGTACCTCCTGTTTGTAAGTACTCAATTTTTACCTTAAAAATGTAGTGATATATTTATTCAAACTGAGTGTATATAAATGACAGTGATGCTTACTTGGGCATTATAGAGTTGACAAAAGCACAAAGAATATGTCCTTACTTAGATAATTCATAAAATATTTTATTTGAGAAAGAGGAAAATCACTCAAAGCAAACCCATTTGTTTAAGAAATAAGCTATTTAAGTACACGCTATGTGTCAGGCACTATTTTAGGCACTGAGGAAGTAACAGTGAATAAAAGACAAAAATATCTTCATGAAATCTTTCTAGTCTTACATTCTAGTGTGCAAACTAGTGAATATGACAAAATTTACAAATAAGTAAAATATATAGGATAAGAATTAAAAGACATAAAAAGCAGACAAGACAGGAAGTATCAGAGGGCCTACACAGGAAAGAAGATTTGATGAGAAGAGCTTCCAGATTCTGAGTATATTTTGAAGGTAGAAATAATGGGATCTGCTGATGGACCGGACACATGAGGTACTGCCAAATATTCAGCTAGTAGAATAGTCTTGGAGTCAGTAGAGATTCACTCCAATTTCTCTTCAACAGAATTGAGTTAGAAGATACTTTAATCGCTTAATGATGAAACAACATGAATTCTGTAAATATTAAATGATAAGGAGACGGGAATTTTTAAGTAAAGCTTTAAAGGAAACACATATCTGGTGATAAAGCTGATCCTAAGTGGAATGACTTCACTTTATTTGATGGACCAATGATTGACAAATGAATTGTTGAAAACTAAAGACAAACACTAAATAAGCAAGGTCAACACACCCAGAAGTTCTTTAATCAACAACTTAAATTAACAGCAACTTTTCTTATGATCTCAGGATGAAAGTCTGCTACTTAGATTATTTAACTTGAAAATAAAGAAAATGTATTGATTAAACCAATTAGGATTTTGTAAGGTTAGTGATAGTAGAAATACTGTAATATTACTAAAATTTCACTTTTACATCCTTTAAACTTTATATTATCACAAGGGTACATGGGATACAAATTTGAAAACTAGTATCAAATACATATTTGAAAATGAAGTGGAGATTTACAATTTATATTTACATAAATGGGAAATGAGGGAAGGATGAAAGGAAGAAAGGAAGGCAGGAAGGAGGAAAGGCTCACTTTTTCATTTCCAAACTTCCTCCGATTTTGTTATAGCTTGTTCAAGGTGCTACCAGAGATATCCAGCAGATGGCACCAACACATTTTTCTAAATATGGTGCTGAATAAAAACAGGATTGCTTAAACTCTTTGTGTTTCAAACCAGAAAGACTGAATAAATCATAGTGAGAAACAAACACATTTCAGAATTTTTTATTACCAATGGAGAAATAATGCTTTTAAGATACTTTGATACACATTCATAGCTTGCAAGCAATTTACAATTTTCACTTCCTATTCTAGCAGCTGGTGGAAAGTAAGCATTCAAAACCATTACCTGACAATCAACTGCTTAATAATAGAAAGCTGTAAGTGACCACTGAGAGGCCCACAAACTGTTTCCATGATGGAATATGGGATCATTATTTTCTTCTCACTTCTTTCCAATGCTTTTATTGGTTTTTCTACATTGATACGTTCTGAAACTAGCAAACATTATTACTACCATTTTTCAGCTAAGTAAACAACTCAGAAAGAGTAAGAAATGGGTAGAGTAATTCAACCAAGAAAGAGAATCAACAATAAATGAATAGTTTCCTTAACGAGGAAATTAATAATTTATATCTAATCCTCAATTACTAAGTATGGATTAAATGAACAAGTTAATTCAAACCATATTTCAATATATGTTTATTGCACACTTCCTGTATGTCAGTGCTGTTCTAGGCTTTGGAAAAAAAAAAGTGGTGCATAAGACAACACCCCTGCTCTCATGGAACTTATGTTTTAGTGGTGATAAATAGAAAAGAAAAGCAAACAGAAAAGATACCAGAAAGCACAAATAGTACGAAGAGAATTAAACTAGAGTGTGTGATAACGTGACCACGTGGCTATTTAAGATTGACTATTTAAAGGAAGGCTTCTCTGAGGTGACACCAGCTGACACCTGAATGACAGACTCAGACAGCTACACAAAGATCAGGAAGAGGGGCATCCCGGGCAGAGGGAACAGAGTTATCCATCTGATCCAAAAGCTAGAGTGAATTTGGCCTATTTGCAGAACAGAAAGAAGGCCACTGTGGCTGGAGAGTGGTATGACATGAGTTCTAAGAGGTAACCAGGAGCCAGGATGGATGGATGAAAGAATGAATGGAAGGAAGAACAGGAAGAGAAAAGAAAGAAATGAACAAGAGTGGTAATTTCAGGTTAATCATAGATGCTTTTACATGTTGATCTTTCTGGAAGTTTTCTATTATTTCACATTTTTACCTTAGCAAGTACTGGAAAATGAATAAAACAGTTATTATTTGGTATTTGAGGAAAGTGCCACTGCTCAGGTTGTCACCTTAAATTATCAGTGACCACATGGTAGCACTAAAAAAATACATCTGGTGTAATGAATAGGTATTAATTCAAGAGATACCCAGAAGGTGAATTTTCAGTAACACTTGATGTGAGTCTGTTTTGTCTGATTTGCCCTTTTCTCCTCATGAAGTATAAAAGATATACTTAGTTAATTAAAGATGCACATTCACTATTTCTGATTAATCATTGTTTTCTGGTACCACAAAAGGGTGATTTAAATGATTTTCAGATTTCTCTCATCCTCTAATATTTACTTGTTGTGTAAAATTTTATAATAAGGAAATTTCAAAAGCAATGTATTTTGGAAGTTGTTGGAGATGAAGCCCAAGCAATTAAACTGTAAATAAAGAGGACCACTGCCCTCTGAACCCTCACATGGATCAGATCATCAATCAAAATCTCAGTTTCTCCTGCAAAACCCACAATATATGCTTGGTCTTCAACTAGAATCTCAATTAAGAGCTTTAATTTTATGGGATAAATATGTTTTTATAAATATGACCTTGGTATTTTACAAATTTTAATTGGCACCAGATTTTAGAGCTGACATTACACTGACCCTGTGATTACTTCCATGTCACCCATTCCCAACTAAGGGCCTCTTTGTCTAAAGTCCACAGAATCTGTCAACAACTGCACCATTTAATGGGTGGTTTGAATTTGCAAATACTTCTTTCAGCAATCATAAAGCCATACCCAGAAATAATCATTAGTAATTGTATTTGCATCTATTACATGTAGATTAAGAGGATTTTATTTTAATAAGATTGTATTTACCAACTAATTAGAATGACAATTTATTGCAAGTATGAAAATAATTAACTTAGAGTTAATAGAATAGTATAGCTCTTCTGGCTTTAAGAACAAAATAAAATAATTTTTCTCCCACTCAGTGGGCCTCATTTTGCACAACCACTTATATCAGTCATTGTTATTAATTTCACAATTTTACTTACTTTTTATTTCCAAAACATGTGAATTCTGGTGCTGTCAGTTTCATAAAGGTCTTTGAGATAAATGTGCTATGTATCAAAAGCAACTGTTTAAATAAGCATTCAGTTCTGACAGCTTTGCTTTGATACTTTTGAGTGCAATAGCTAGGAGAGCATTTTACCATCAGTCATGGCTTTCTTTGTTATGCTTTCCTTTTTCCCTCCTATCAGAGCAAATAGGTTCTTATAACCAGCATTAACTTGAAAATTTTTTCTTTATGTTTAATGAATGTGACCCTCAGTACAAATGAACAAACAGATGAAATCTTGATTCTCCCTCACAGAACGTGAAGAGTTTGAACATGACTTCCTTCTTCTATTAGTCAATGCTGTCTCAGTATTATTCTTTTGTCAATGTCAGTAAAGTGAGTAAGAAAGTAAGGCTTCCAAGATGTGGAAACAACCTCAGTGTCCATCAACAGATAAATGGATAAAGATGCAATGGAATATTATTCAGTCATAAAAAAGGAAATCCTGCTATTGCAACAACACAGATGGACCTAGAGGGTATTATGCTTAGTGAAATATGCCAGGTGGAGAAAGACAAATACCATATGATTTCACTTACTTGTAGAATATAAAAACAAAACAAAACAAAATGAACAAAATAGCAGTAGACTCACACAGACACTGAGAATTGACTGGTGGTTACCATGGAGGAGGGGCTGAGATGACTGGATGGGGAGGGTAAGGAGGATTAAGGCACAAAAATTCTCAATCATAATATAAGTTGGTCATAGGAATGGTAGTATAGCATGGAGAATACAGCCAGTAGTTCTGTAACATATCCCTATGCGGACAGATAGTAACTGTACTAGAGGGAATGTGGATTTAATAATATGGGTAACTGTTGAACCACTATGTTGTACACTTGAAACCAATATAAAATTGTATATCAATGATACTTCAATAAAAAAACAAAGTCTTCTTCACTGGTATGATGGTTTGATCTATTAGTAGGCCAAGCAAACACTTAACTTGAAAATATGTTTCAAAAGTACGAATGCAACTAACTATACACTCCTACCTCCAACTTTTTCAAAGATAACTTTATCCTTCCCATTCTTCCATTTTTAAAAAGGCTTAAAATTAAAGGGCCACAAAACTCCAAGACTTAATCCCTGCTCAGGCTAATGACAAAAATATTTTTCATTTTTAGTTCATAACCTGAAAAATATTCCCTTGACGGAAAATATTCTGAGTTAGACTCTGGAAGGCAAATGTATTTGCTTCATGTAAGTTTCTCAGGATGACAAAGGAATCAAGAAACAACATAAAAGTTGACCTAAAATAGATCTGCTTCAAATATGAGACTATTTTTGAATATATTGAGCAACTTCAGATTTCAAGTTTTATATTATAAATATTTGAATGACAGAACATCTTAGACTTGTACACTCAGGATTAAAAATTCTAATTAAAAATTAGAAATAAATTGTATTTATTTCTAATCATGTCACTCAACTGCCACTGTTTTCTGGACTACAAATAAATTACTTATTCATAATAATGTGACACAGTTAGTATGATGGATTGGTAGGATATAGAAAGGGACTTTGTCCTCAGCATAACCTTAGAACAGGGCCTGTCCAGTGCAAGTTGTCTGTCCTTCTGCAGCTGGACATCTGTCTGCCCTTCTGGTAAAAGACTCAAAAGATTTTTCACATTATAATTTCTACTCCATAGTAAACTACCAATCCCAGTCAACTCTGTTTTAAGACAGAACATTTCTAGATTATAATTCATTAAAATACAATGACTTCAACTTTGTCTTGGACTTTCAAGAATCTCATATTGGTTTTTTTCAAGTGTCAAGGAAAAAAGACAGGCAGACAAAGTGCTCCTCAAAGTTTTGTTTCTTTTACAGAAGAAAAAACTACTATGACAAAATATTGAGTAGCATAGAAATTATTCTAATAGTACATACCTTAAAGCTTTTCCTTTGCTTTGCTTTTTCCTCTCATTTCAATAATTACACCAGGGAAGCAAGAAAGGAATTTCTATTCCAGTGGTCATGCTCCACATTGTATAATTTTGTTGCTGTTTTCCCCCTAGCCAAATAGCTCCATTAATCAGCAGGAAAATTATGCAGCAAACTATCTATACCTCCTAATATTAACCCTACTGGAGAGTTGAGAATTAGAAAGTTGCTTCTGAAAAGAGCTTCTGTTACAGTACAGAATTATGGTAGCATGCCAGGAACCTCAGAGCAGTATCAGTGCTATTTTGGGTTAGTTTGAGCTTTGGTTCTAAGGACAGGGAAATTTAGTGAATTTACTTAATGAATGAGCATTCAATTAAAATTGCCTTTCTATTTAGCCAAAGTTTTACTTCCAGAATAATTAAAGGCAGCCTGAGACACATTTTTATCCAGATAATTTCAGTTATTTTTCCTATATAGTTTTATGAATTACTCTTAATATCTTAAAAAAAATGAAAAATGGACCTAATCTACTGCTGATACATTACACTGACAGTACTGTTTAGTTTCATACACTGTGATTTCTATTGATTATTGTATTTCCTTTGTTCAGTAAACTTGTTCCTTTGATTAAACTGACTCTCACAGTCCCAGTTATTTTGATTGACATCACATGGCTTAGTGCTTTGTATTATTCTACCATGTTGTGTTAAAATAATAATTTGATTGTTTGGAAATTAGTTTAAATTTTAAAATATGCATTTTTAACATTTTGAAATAATGGAAATACTGAACCTTCCATTTTTTGTCCAATTCAATTCATATGAATCCTGATTCCATCACTGGGCATTTAATCTAGAAATACCATATGACACACATGAAAAGACACATTGTATGAGTGAGAGTTTTATTCTTCATGTAAGCCATTGTGTGACAGTTATGCAAGTAAGTGGTAGATCTCTAGTTCACAATAATATTTTAGCTACAAAACCAATAATGAATAAAAATTTCTGGTAAGTGAAAAGGGCTTTGTGTGTAAACTCAATCTGCATATTAATAATATAATGCACATTTAGTAATAGATATTCATGAGACTTAAAATGTAGGTAAATGGATTAAAATAAGACAGAACTGAAGTCATGACTAATCCCAATAACCAATCATTTCCC
The DNA here is from genome assembly GCF_030020395.1 of Manis pentadactyla. Lineage (NCBI taxonomy): Eukaryota > Metazoa > Chordata > Mammalia > Pholidota > Manidae > Manis > Manis pentadactyla. The sequence continues at coordinate 126,948,038 of NC_080026.1, read as the reverse complement.
ACTCTATACTTGCACATAAAATAGATTATTCTATTTTTTTCTTCTTAAGCAAAAATAATTTACTGTTAAATATTTAAACAATCAAAATAGAAATCACTTCTGAAAATACAACTAACTTAAACAAATGGCAATTGCTATACATCTCAAAGGAGAATTTTAACCTTGCAAATTAAAAAAAAATAAGGGTGTAAAACAATATACACAAAAAGCTATGCCAATATAGGACTTGCTCTGAAACTAGACTACCTGAACATCAGTAGATATAAGACATAGGCAAACATCTCATATTTGATTAGGCTAATTTGGCTACAACCACAAAAGAAAACATGATTCTAACACTTGGACTCAGTACTTTGAAATATATCTCCAAATAGGATTTGTTTTCCTTCCACCACCTACCACAATTAAAGGCCTTGCTGACTGGTTAGTTTCAATATACTATTTTAGAAACTAGTGAAAATACCCCTTTCTTCCTAGTCAGGATTGCTAAGAGCAGAAAGATATGTGGAGTTGGAAATCTGATAGCAATACCAACTTTGATCTGAACATAAATACTCTGTTTTCAGTTGTAATGTTTTGGGCCAACAGCGAAAATGGATCCTGGTGGCTGTAAGGAGATTACACAAGTTCCCAAGTGTATGACTTATTTTATTCTAACCGACACTGGCTTTAGGAAGAAAACTGGCAGGCACTAACTGCTAGAAAATGGCCGCAGGTGCCCAAACTTAACTTTATTGACAACATCTAAAGAAAAGTGGAGAAAACTGGCTTTTGTAGATGATAGGCCTCAGAGACCCTCTGTCAACAGACATGTTATGACTAAAGAAGGAATACAGTGAAAGTGAGCATCTTTGTTGGTGTACATGGCACTGACAAAACTAGATCGATAATCTGATCATTTGTTCCTACACGTGTTTGATTGGACCCATGGTAAGCTGCAACAAAGAATGAAGAACATCAGAAAGTACAGATCAGCTTAAGGGTCAAGAGGCTAGAAGAAGCCTGAGAACAAAATATCTACTTCTCCTTTTTCCTTCCTTTAGAAATGAAATCAAACCACACAAGAACCCTTAAAGTTCCAGCAAGTAACTACACAAAAAATTATTTATCTTAAGTGCTAATATACCAATTCTAAATATCAATTTGAACATTCTAGACCTCACATTTTCCAGAAGGATCTGTTGTAATGGGCATCATTCAAATATCCACTGCTAAGAGCACAAAAAGTTTTAATTTTAAAATGGTTTGATCAAATCTCAGATAGCTGATCAATTCTTAAGAAGTTACTTGTTTTCTTGAAAATCTTTCTGTGCCAATGTCTGAAAAGAAAGCATAACCATTATTCTTAAGGAAAATGAAATTCTTAATAAAGGAATTACATAAAATTCATTTCAATTTAACATCTCTAAATTTTATTTTTGAAAGTTTTTATAAAAACATAAATCCTATCATAACCACTGGAACATTTTTAAACAAGAAAATGTTTACAGAAAATAAATACGAAAGAAAATGTAATATATTAAACTAAAACTATATTTTAACATACTTCAAAGCTAGTTATGTATGTCTTCTATTGAAACACAGCACAGCAAATACTGTGTTCATTTTATAAACAACTAAAGTGAGAGGTTAAAAGCAATTTAAAGTGTTCCCACACAATCTGAAAATAAGTTTCCAATAATTGAATCCAAAGTTCTTGAGATCATAAAAATCTGTAATAAGAAAGTTTTAGGCTCAAATGTAATAAAAGTATAATTTATGCCTTTCAAAAACAAAAAGCTTTTAAGCTTTATGATAGTTAAACTCCCTCAGTGCATTAATCCTCTAATAACAATTTCAGTCAAGGGAATGTTGTGAGGGCAGGTGTGAATTTTTTCAACTTAGTTTTAAATGGTACATAATCTCTTTGAATATAACTTGCTTTATGTAGCACCTAACCCTCCAGGAACTCACAACATATCCCAGATTTATATCCTGACCTGAGTTTCATTTGTTATAGCTGTTCTATTTGTTTTTTTCAATCTATTACAAATCCATACACAGGGCAAAGAGTAGTTCAGCAATAAGTGTACCAGTAAAACCAATCTTACCAAGAAGTAAGATAATGTTGAACAGAAGTTAAATTATCAAGGATGTCTTACCAACTCCAAAAATTCTATTTCTGTTCGGAGAGCTTCATAAACACTTTGCATGTCATCTTCCTTATAAAGTTCTAATTCTTTTTTAAGCCTGTTTTAAAGAAACAACTCACCCTATCAGTTAAGCAATACACTTTTATAGTAGTGTTTTATTCCATGGATAGTGGCAGATTTTCAGCTTGTGTCATTAGAACTTCAAATTAACACTAAAGAATTTGGAAAGAAATTTTACTTCTTTATAATTCTGTAAGAACTACATAAAGTTTTGAAACAAAAAACTCCTATAAAGAGGATAAAATAGACTGAATAAATAATAGACACTTAATAATTTTAGGTTAATTAGAAGAGCAACTTGGTTTAGTGGAAAAAAAATATAGTACTGTGTGAAGACCTGTGTTTTGGTCCTGGCCACCAACAAACTGAATATCGTTGGCTAACTCATTTAGCCTCTCTGATCTCACCTGAAAACATTTAAGTTCAGAAAAAAAAATTATCTCTGAGATTTCTTCTTGCTCTTTAAAATTAAACATCAACTTATAATACACATATGTAATTAAAATATATTTTGAGAGTGAAAAAGTAGTATCAACATTTTTTCCCCAATTAAGGCTTTAATTCTTTGAATATCCTGAAATTATTTTTTTCAGAAATTATTTTATGTCTATCTATAATGTGGAAAATAGTAAAGAAGCAGTCTTCCATTTCTAGCATTATGACTAATGTTCCTTCCACAAAGAAAAACATAAGCAAAAGCCATGAGCTGCGGCTGGAGAGACTGAGCAACTAGACGGGTGAGGCTGCCCTGAGGGCAGATACTAAGAGCAGTATTGCTCTCATAAACCTAAGCAATTTGGGCCAGCCACAAGGTGAAAAGTATAGATCAACTTGATCCTCTGCTGAGCCCCAACCCTTAAGGAGAGACCGAAGGGTTCCTAGGTAAGTGGCATTCCCTGTACATGAGCAGAAGCAAAAGAAAATCCTCTCTGGAGGAAAGTTTAACATACTTAGACCTACAGACCTTCCAATAAGAGCAAACGAAGAGGTCACAATCAAAGATCACCAAGCACCCAAGAAGACAAGCCATTGTAAGTGAAAGTCAGCAGAGACAATAAACACCAGATTATATTGATAATATATGAAGAATTATATAAGTCAATAAGGAAAAGACAACACAATGGAAAATGGGCAAATAAACACACACATCCTTTATCAGATTATTACCAAAAGAAGGTATCCAATGGCTAATACAAATATGAAAAGGTGCTCAACTTCATCAGTTATCAAGGAAATGAAAAGGAAAACACAATGAAATACTAAAAGACATCCACCTGATGAGCTAAAATGAAAATACAGGCAATTCCAAATGTTGACAATGTTATGAAGAAATTAGAAATCTCAAGACACTGCTGGTATAGGATTTTATTTTCCATTCTTTTACTTTTAACCTCTATACATCTTTATATTTAAAGTGAGTTTTTTTGTAGAAACTATGTAGTTGTGCCTTACTCTATTACCTAATGTAATAATATCTGTCTTTTAGTTGGTGTGTTTAAACCATTTACATATAGCATTATTATTTATATGGCTGGATTAAAAATAGAGCTTTTTGCCAGCTGTTTTCTATTTGTTCCATCTGTTCTTTGTTCCTTTTTTCCCTTTCTTTCTGCCTGTTTTTCTATTAGTTGATTTTTTAATGATTGTATTTTATCTCCTCTACTGACGTTTTTATACATACTTTAAAAATTTTGTAATGCTTGTACTTGGTTTATAATATATATCTTCAATTCATTACTATGTACTTGCAAATATACTGATGTATTTAAAGTATAAGAATTTTATAACTGTGTATTTCCAATTTCTGCCTCCTGTTCTTTGTTCTATTGTCATCACACATTTTTCTTTTACATATACTATAAACAGAAAATATATTGCTACTACTTTTGCTTTAGTCATTTATCTTTTACAGCAATTAAAAGTGGGAAAAAAGGCTTTTATATTTACCTTCATTTTAACAATTCTGGAGCTTTATTTTCTTTGTGTAGCTCCAAGTTTCTATCTGGTATTATATTCCTTCTTCCTGAAAAACTAACTATAGCCTTTTTTTGTTACGCAGTTTATTGAGAAAGAATTCTATCAACTTAAATTTGTTTAAAAATATCTTAATTTAGTTTCATTTGTGAAAGTTATTTTCACTGGGAAATCTGAGTTGATAGCTTTTGATCTTTAAGGAATGTCATTCTCTTGTATTCTGACTTTCATTTCTGATGAGAAGTGTACTGTACTGCTTTTATCTTTATTCCTTTGCATGTAATTTTTTTTAGTCTTTTCTTTCTCTTTCTTCATGTTTTTCTCTTTATCTTTGTTTTTCAGAGGTTTGAATATGATGTGTAGAAATGTGTTTTTTTAATTCTAAGTGCTGATGGGATTTCTCCAAGCATCTTGTATCTGTTTTAAATTATTTAATCATTTTTAGAAAATTATCAGCCATTATCTTTAAAATATGGAACAGTATGGATAAATCTCAAATGCATTATGCTAAAAAAAGAAGCAAGACCTATGAGTCTGCATAACATATCACTCCATTTCTATGACATTTCAAAAGACAAAACTAGGAAGAGAAAATAGTTGGAGGCTGGGTATGGATTGTGGGCACTGGTTATAAATGCTCAAGAGGGAATATTTTGGGATGATGGTGGTTGATTGTGGTGGTGGTTAAATGACTGAATATGTTTGCCAAAAACTAATAGAACTGTATACAAAAAAGAATTTTAATGTATGTAAATTATACTTCAATAAGCTTGTCTTTAAAAAAAGACAATTACAATAATCCAGGTTCTTATAGCATAACAACCACCACCTATAAAAAACTATCAATAAGAAGACAAATTAAGCCACCCATAAGTCATACCTGTAAGCTAATTAGGAAACAGGATATTACATACTTGAGTTTATATGAGGTACAGAAATAGAACATCTAAATCCAGCAGAACCAGCTCTGAAGTCTGCATCAATGCAGAGAGTGAAACAGCAATTAAATGGGAGAGGAGAAAAGGAAAGGAAGGCATGTGGCGATGAATCACAGATTAAATGACCCTCAGAAAGAGAAAGTCCTGCCCTGCAAGGACAAACACTGAGAACAGGTCTGAGGCCTCATGGTTGAGAACACTGGCTTTTGTAGAATTGAAGGAAGTTGTAAATCAATGGCTCTTATTTTTGGGGTGTAAGAGTTGTGGTTTCTTATTTTTTGACTCCTGTTTCTCCAAGGTAAACTGACAGATAGTACACACACACACACACACACACACACACACACACACACAATGAATTTATGAATAAATACTGATGCAAAAATTCTAAATAAAATATTAGCAAAAAGAATCTAATACACATTAAGTAAATGATATTTTATGATCAATTAAGATTTATTCTAGGAATCAACATGTGGCTCAATATTAGAAATTCAATAATAAAACTGACCATATTAATATTTCCAGGAAGAAAAATAATATGATTACCTCTAGAAATGCTTAAAGGAGCTTTGAAATATATAAAACTTGCCTCTGATAAAAACATTCAATAAGAATCAGAATTGACAGAGACTCTTTTTACATGATAAAAAAACACATATGTCAGTCCTAAAGTAAACCCCCCTAAGGTCAGGAACAAGCATACCCACTGTATCAATTCTTATTAATATTTTGATGGAAGAACTAGCCATTGAAATAAATTAAGTCTAGAGAAAATAATTAGAGGAATAGGAATTGGAAAGAGGAAATAAAGCTAGCACATTTTTTTCAGGTGATTGACAATATACCTGGAAAACCTGAGAATCGATAATAAAACCAATTCAAACAATAAAATAACTTACAAGGGAAGCAAGATACAACATTAACAAACAAAAATAAAGTCTTCATTGTTACCAGTAATAACTTACGTGACTTTTTCTCAGATAGGACAATGTAAAAATTGATTATTCCCCAGTTAAATAAAAGTTAGTTTCATCCCAATAAAAACACTAACACTCTTTTTTTCTTGGTGCTGGGCAAATTGATTCTAAAATTCATATAAAAAAAATAAACATTCTAGGAAAGCTCTTGAATGTTTTTCTTTTTCAGGTCTTTCCTGAAAATAACAAAGAAGGGTGACTAGCTCTATCAGATCCTAAATAATACTATTAACACTTTATAATTAAAAGAGTACAGTACTGGCATATATAGAGCAGTGGGACATAGAAGACAGAAATAGGCCAAAGTACAAATGGACATTGAGTATATGCTAAAGGTGGTACTTCAAATCACTGGGGAAAGGAAGATGGACTTCTTATTAAGCTGTGTAAGGAAAACTGGGTAGTTATTTGCTATGTGAATATAAATGGGTAATCAAAGCTAAAGTTGGCTCTGTATCTCACAGCACACACAAAAATATATTCTAACTGGATTAAAAAGTTAAATGTAAAAAAATTAGCTGCATAAGGACAAAGTGAATACATAATTAAATTTCTTTATAAGCTGGTTGTGGTCAAAGACATTCTAATTTGACTCAAAATACAAATGTAATAAAAGAGGATTAAATTCAATTACATTAAAAAAAATTGCAAAGCTAAGAACATAAATAAAGTCAAAAGATGAATGACAATCTGGGAGAAAATATTTTCCACTTATATTAGAAATAAAGGTCTAACTAATCACCCTAATATAGACAGAAACCTTATTACCAAGGGGGAAAAAGACCAAAACCTTATAAAAAAATGGGGAAAAGTCATAGACAGGCAGGTCACAGAAGACAAATCCTCTTTAAACATAAGAAAAATGCTCAATTTCACTCATAATAAAAGATTTGCAAATGCAATATAATTGCTCTTCTTTCAGACTGGTAAAACTTCAAAAACCTGATAACACTCTCTTTTGATAAGGCCATGGGGAAACAAGTGTACTCAAACATTGCTAGTGGAAATTCAAAATGGTTAAACCTCAATGTAGGAGGATTTGGCAATATCTAACAAAACTACACCTATATTTTTCTTTTGACCCTGCCATTTCACATCAGTAATAAACCTTATAAATACAAAATAACATGTATACAAATTTATTTATTGAAATATTATTTGGAAATATTGGAAACAACAATATTGGAAACAGCCTGTGTTCATTCTTAGGAGACTGGCTGAATAAACTACTATATATCCACATAATGGAGTATTATATAGTATAAAAAGAATGAGGATGATTTCAACTAATATGGAGTGAATTCAGGATATATTATTAATTGAAAAACAGCAAGACACAAACAGCAAGATGTAGTGTGTTAACATGTGAAAAAGAAAATGGGATATAAGAATATATATATATATATATGTTTATTTTTGCAAAAAGTGACATGAGAGATATACCAGAAACTAGTGAAAATGGTTACCTACAGCAATAAATGAAAATGCAGTGGAATAGATATGGAATGAAATGAAACTCCTCTGGGTATATCTTTTATATACTTTTGACTTTTGAGTCATGCTGATGGTTCACATATTCAACAAATAAAATTAAATCAATAAAGTTGAAGGGAAAAGAAGTTTGACATAAAATAACATTGGATTAAACACAAACAGAAACAAATAAAAAACCTAACTACATTTCAAAATTATAATCACAGAGAAAAGTAAAAAGGAATTAATTCAAGTAATTTTCAAACACAGTGGAATATGTAGTAAGGCAATAAGAATTACCAAGGTATCTTAAAGTTTATTTAGTACCTGCTGCTAGTGAGGGTACACAGCTATTAATTCTAAATGTTTTTGCAATACTATAGGATTTGGGAAATGTATAATTACACTGATGCTGTTAAGAACCAGAGTTTTCACTTGAAGGAAGACATACACATAGAATGGAGGGAGAAGAAAACAAATCCTGTCATTTTGGATTTGAATTGGAAGGGATCAGTATAAATTTCTGATTTAAAAAAATGGTATTTTTATTTTTGTCTATATGAAGTGTGCAGAAGCAATGGCATCCAGTAGCAATGAGCACACCTAACATGCTAATCTTAGTTTCTAAACACCATTCCCAACTAAAAGATACTAGGCCTCTTTGAAGAAATAAGTGATCCCAAGGCCAAGGTAGATAATATATTAGGTGAGCCTAAAATACCTAGTTGCACAAGAAAGAAAGTGATCCAAAACTGATGGGAATGTGTCAAAAAAAACACAGATATTGAGTTCAAGGGGACAGCCTCTGGCCAAATTTGGGACAATTTCAGCATCAAAAATAACAATAGGAATGGATTATAACCCATGAAGTAAAATAGAAATCCATGAGTTCATACAAAATCTTAAAAGAAATTAAAAGTGTCTGTGGGGAGAAGGGAACCTTTCCTTTTTTTAAAAAACAGAATTTTACCAACTAATAAATAAAGAAGGAACTCATTATTAGAAAATTACCATTTTTCAACCACTATTGTAATAAGTGATCCAGAGAAAAATCACTAGTGGATGTTAACTAAAATGACTGAGCAAACAGTGACTGGGGAAAGGCTACCTACACAAGGTCTCAGAGTCATCCCCTAAATCACTTATTAATGATCACTGGAAAAAGAGTACTTTCAAACTGGAGAAATCTGGCAGACACAATCTTAACTAAGGGATCAAACCTAACATTACCCCAAATGAAACAGGGAGACATTATATGCCTCCTGATGTAATGCTCTGAGGACACAATATCATTTATACATTATTCTTGCCAAAAAGCATTTAACTTGCATCAAATCTCAAAGGAACATATAATTCAAATTTATCTGAGAGACATTCTACCAGAAAACTGGCCTAGACTCTTAAAAAGGAAAGGTAACTGTAAAGAACACTCTTACAATAAAAGGAGAAATACTAATGTAGATTGTATTTTAGATTAACAGTATTGTACCAGGGTTAAATTTCTTAAGTGTGTTAGTTATCCTGTGGTGATGTAGAAGAATAACCAAGTTCTCAGGAGATATATGATGAAGTGCTGTTAAATCTGCAACTTAATCTAAAATGATGCAGCAAGATAAATAAATAAATGACAGATAGATAGATGAATAAAGGATTTACAGGTGTGCATTGAGCTCTGCATTAAATCTGAAAAAATTAAATTAAAAGAAAAGGGATAAAAAAGTGCCCTTCTCCCAAAATGAGAAAATACAATGAAAATTTTTATGTCATGAATTTGCAAATTTAGGTGAAATGGACAAATTATAGAAAAAAACAAAATTTTCAAAATTTATTCCAGAAGAAATAGAAAGACTGAACTGTACTATACCACAAGGAAAATCAAACTGGTCCAAAAGTTGCTACAAAGAAAACACTAGGCTCAGGTGGATTAGAAGCAAGTTCTAAAGTTCTAATAAATGTCAAAATTTCAGCAAACAGATCATTCTAATCTTGTGAAAAATCTTCCAGAGAACTGAAAAAGAAATAATCTTCCATATCATTTTATGAGGCCTGTTATAGACTTGATACTGAAACCATGCAACAATAGTACATAAAGTCTCACTCATAAATATAAATGCAAAATTTTAAAATATTAGCAAAGTAAAACAGCAGTACGTTAAAAAATACACACTATGGGGTGCAGCCAACATGGCAGTGTGAGTAGGACAGTGGAAATCTCCTCCCAAAAACATATATATTTTTGAAAATACAGCAAATATAACTAATCCTAAAAAAGAGACCAGAAGACACAGGACAACAGCCAGACTACATCCACACGTGTGAGAGCCCAGCGCCTGGTGAAAGGGGTAAGATACAAGCCCCGGCCCGGCGGGACCCGAGCACACCTCCCCCCAGCCCCTGGCGCGAGAAGAGTAGGCAGAGCGGGAGGGAGACAGAGCCCAGGACTGCTAAACACCCAGCCCCAGCCACCCGCACCAGAGCGCAGACACAGTGCATGCGTGGAGGGCTGGAAACGAGGGAAACAGGGCAGCAAGACCTCTGAGCGGGTTCCAAAGCTGATGCCCCTGTGACAAACAAAAGCGAGTGCTTTTTGAAAGTCTTAAAGGGACAGGGACGCAACAGCTGGACGGAAACAACATAGGTCACAGTCCAGCAGATGGAAATCCCAGGGAAAACCGGGCGCACTAACCACTTGGGCATCAGCTCTGAGACCCCTCATGGAGGTAAACAGCCAAACAGCCCCCCGTCCATTACCCCTCCGGGGCGCGGTGATAGCAGAGAAGCAGCCTAAGGCTGGCCACGCCCTCAGCAAGAGAGCTTCCTCCATACCCGCCGTAAAGACACAAAGACCCAGTCTACATGCAAGTAGCCAACACAAGCCACTAGGGGTCGCAGCTGTCCCAGTAAAGAAAGGCCAGTAGCAAGTGGAAAGTTTGGCCCTCCCAGCTGACAGTCAATAGCACCTATCAACATGAAAAGGCAAAAAAATTTGATCCAGACAAGAATAACCCAGACAGCTTTGGCATCTGATACATCTTCCCCTGAGAAGGAACCTGGGTAGACAGATTTAAACAGACTTCCTGAAAAAGAATTCAAAACAAAAGTCATAACCATTCTGATGGACTTGCAGAGAAATATGCAAGAACTAAGGAAGGAGAATACAGAAATAAAACAAGCTCTGGAAGGACTTCAAAACAGAATGGATGAGATGCAAGAGACCATTAATGGACTAGAAAACAGAGAAGAGGAACGCAGAGAAGCTGATGCAGAGAGAGATAAAAGGATCTCCAGGAATGAAAGAATTCTAAGAGAGCTGAGTGACCAATTGAAATGGAACAATATCCGCATTATAGGGGTACCAGAAGAAGAAGAAAGAGAAAAAGGGATAGAAAGTGTCTTTGAAGAAATAATTGCTGAAAACTTCTGCAAACTAGGGGAGGAAATGGCCTCTCAGACCACAGAGGTACACAGAACTCCCATGACAAGGAATCCAAGGAGGGCAACACCAAGACACATAATGATTAAAATGGCAAAGATCAAAGACAAGGACAAAGTATTAAAGGCAGCCAGAGAGAAAAAAAAGGTCACCTACAAAAGAAAACCCATCAGGCTATCATCAGACTTCTCAACAGAAACCCTACAGGCCAGAAGAGAATGGCATGATATACTTAATGCAATGAAACAGAAGGGCCTCGAACCAAGACTACTGTATCCAGCATGAATATCATTTAAATATGAAGGAGGGATTAAACAATTCCCAGACAAGCAAAAGTTGAGGGAATTAGCCTCCCACAAACCACCTCTACAGGGCATCTTACAGGGACTGCTCTAGATGGGAACACTCCTAAAAATAGCACAGAACAAAACACCCAACATATGAAGAATGGAGGAGGAGGAATAAGAAGGGAGAGAAATAAAGAATCAGCAGACTGTGTTTATAATAGCTCAACAAGTGAGTTAAGTTAGACAGTAAGATAGTAAAGAAGCTAACCCTGAACCTTTGGTAACCACAAACTTAAAGCCTGCAATGGCAATAAGTACATACCTTTCAATAATCACCCTAAATATAACTGGATTGAATGCACCAATCAAAAGACACAGAGTAATAGAATGGATAAAAAAGCAAGATCCATCCATATGCTGCTTACAAGAGACTCACCTCAAACCCAAAGACATGCACAGACTTAAAGTCAAGGGATGGAAAAACATATTTCATGCAAACAACAGAGAGAAAAAAGCAGGAGTTGCAATACCAGTATTAGACAAAACAGACTTCAAAATAAAGAAAGTAACAAAAGATAAAGAAGGACATTACATAATGTTAAATGGCTCAGTCCAACAAGAGGATATAACCACTATAAATATATTTGCACCCAATACAGGAGCACCAACATATCTGAAACAAATACTAACAGAACTAAAGGAGGAAATAGAATGCAATGCATTCATTCTGGGAGACTTCAACACACCACTCACTCCAAAGGACAAAGATCCACCAGACAGAAAATGAGTAAGGACACAGAGGCACTGAACAATACACTAGAACAGATGGACCTAATAAACATCTACAGAACTCTACATACAAAAGCAACAGGATACACATTCTTCTCAAGTGCACATGGAACATTCTCCAGAATAGACCACATACTAGGCCAGAAAAAGAGCCTCAGAAAATTCCAAAAGATTGAAATCCTACCAACCAACTTTTCAGACCACAAAGGCATAAAATTAGAAATAAACTGTACAAAGAAAGCAAAAAGGCTCACAAACACATGGAGGCTAAACAACACGCTCCTAAATAATCAATGGATCAATGACCAAATCAAAATGGAGATCCAGCAATATATGGAAACAAACGACAACAACAACACAAAGCCCCAACTTCTGTGGGACACAGCAAAAGCAGTCGTTAGAGGAAAGTATATAACAATCCAGGCATATTTAAAGAAGGAAGAACAATCCCAAATGAATGGTCTAATGTCACAAAAAGAAGAACAAATGAGACCTATGGTCAGCAGAAGGAGGGACATAATAAAGATCAGAGAAGAAATAAATAAAACTGAGAAGAATAAAACAATAGCAAAAATCAATGAAACCAAGAGCTGGTTCTTCGATAAAATAAACAAAATAGATAAGCCTCTAGCCAGACTTATTAAAAGGAAAAGAGAGTCAACACAAATAAACAGAATCAGAAATGAGAAAGGAAAAATCACAACGGACCCCACAGAAATACAAAGAATTATTGGAGAGCACTATGTAAACCTATATGCTAACAAGCTGGAAAACATAGGAGAAATGGACAACTTCCTAGAAAAATACAACCTCCTAAGACTGACCCAGAAAGGAACAGAAAATCCAAACAGACGAATTACCAGCAACGAAATTGAAGCGGTAATCAAAAAACTACCAAAGAACAAAACCCCCGGGCCAGATGGATTTAACTCGGAATTTTATCAGACATACAAGGAAGACATAATATCCATTCTCCTTAAAGTTTTCCAAAAAATAGAAGAGGAGGGAATACTCCCAAACTCATCCTATGAAGCCAACATCACCCTAATACCAAAACCAGGCAACGATGCCACCAAAAAAGAAAACTACAGACCAATATCCCTGATGAATGTAGATGCAAAAATACTCAACAAAATATTAGCAAACTGAATTCAAAAATACATCAAAAGGATCGTACACCATGACCAAGTGGGATTCATCCCAGGGATGCAAGGATGGTACAACATTTGAAAATCCATCAACATCATCCACCACATTAACAAAAGGAAAGACAAAAACCACATGATCATTGCCGTAGATGCTGAAAAAGCATTTGACAAAATTCAACATCCATTCATGATAAAAACTCTCAGCAAAATGGGAATAGAGGGCAAGTACCTCAACATAATAAAGGCAATACATGATAAACCCACAGCCAACATTATACTGAACAGCGGGAAGCTGAAAGCTTTTCCTCTGAGATCGGGAACTAGACAGGGATGCCCACTCTCCCCACTGTTATTTAACATAGTACTGGAGGTCTTGGCCACGGCAATCAGACAAAACAAAGAAATACAAGGAATCCAGATTGGTAAAGAAGAAGTTAAACTGTCACTATTTGCAGATGACATGATATTGTACATAAAAAACCCTAAAGACTCCACCCCAAATCTACTGGAACTGATATTGGAATACAGCAAAGTTGTAGGATACAAAATTAACACACAGAAATCTGTAGCTTTCCTATACACTAACAATGAACCAACAGAAAGAGAAATCAGGAAAACAACTCCATTCACAATTGCAACAAAAAGAATAAAATTCCTAGGAATAAACCTAACCAAAGAAGTGAAAGACCTATACTCTGAAAACTACAAGTCACTCTTAAGAGAAATTAAAGGGGACACTAACAAATGGAAACTCATCCCATGCTCGTGGCTAGGAAGAATTAATATCGTCAAAATGGCCATCCTGCCCAAAGCAATATACAGATTTGATGCAATCCCTATGAAACTACCAGCAACATTCTTCAATGAACTGGAACAAATAATTCAAAAATTCATATGGAAACACCAAAGACCCCGAATAGCCAAAGCAATCCTGAGAAAGAAGAATAAAGTAGGGGGGTTCTCACTCCCCAACTTCAAGCTCTACTATAAAGCCATAGTAATCAAGACAATTTGGTACTGGCACAAGAACAGAGCCACAGACAAGTGGAACAGACTAGAGACTCCAGACATTAACCCAAACATATATGGTCAATTAATATTTGATAAAGGAGCCATGGACATACAATGGTGAAATGACAGTCTCTTCAACAGATGGTGCTGGCAAAACTGGACAGCTACATGTAGGAGAATGAAACTGGACCATTGTCTAACCCCATATACAAAAGTAAATTCAAAATGGATCAAAGACCTGAATGTTAAGTCATGAAACCATAAAACTCTTAGAAAAAAACATAGGCAAAAACCTCTTAGACATAAACATCAGTGACCTCTTCTTGAACATATCTCCCCGGGCAAGAAAACAACAGCAAAAATGAACAAGTGGGTCTATATTAAGCTGAAAAGCTTCTGTACAGCAAAATACACCATCAACAGAACAAAAAGGAACTCTACAGTATGGGGGAATATATTTGTAAATGACAGATCCGATAAAGGCTTGACATCCAAAATATATAAAGAGCTCACTTGCCTCAACAAACAAAAAACAAATAATCCAATCAAAAAATGGGCAGAGGAACTGAACAGACAGTTCTCCAAAAAAGAAATACAGATGGCCAACAGACACATGAAAAGATGCTCCACATCGCTAATTATCAGAGAAATGCAAGTTAAAACTACAATGAGGTATCACCTCACACCAGTAAGGATGGCTGCCATCCAAGAGACAAACAACAACAAATGTTGGCGAGGCTGTGGAGAAAGGGGAACCCTCCTACACTGCTGGTGGGAATGTAAATTAGTTCAACCATTGTGGAAAGCAGTATGGAGGTTCATCAAAATGCTCAAAACAGACTTACCATTTGATCCACGAATTCCACTCCTAGGAATTTACCCTAAGAACGCAGCAATCAAGTTTGAAAAAGACAGATGGACCGCTATGTTTATCGCAGCACTATTTACAATAGCCAAGAATTGGAAGCAACCTAAGTGTCCATCAGTAGATGATTGGATAAAGAAGATGTGGTACATATACACAATGGAATACTACTCAGCCATAAGAAGAGGGCAAATCCTACCATTTGCAGCAACATGGATGGAGCTGGAGGGTATTATGCTCAGTGAAATAAGCCAAGCGGAGAAAGAGAAATACCACATGATTTCACTCATCTGTGGAGTATAAGAACAAAGGAAAAACTGAAGGAACAAAACAGCAGTGGAATCACAGAACCCAAGAATGGACTAACAGGTACCAGAGGGAAAGGGACTGGGGAGGATGGGTGGGTAGGGAGGGATAAGGGGGGCAGAAGAAGGGGGATATTAAGATTAGCATGCATAATGGGGGGGTGGGAGAAAGGGGAGGGCTGTACAACACAGAGAAGACAAGTAGTGATTCTACAACATTTTGCTATGCTGATGGACAGTGACTGGAAAGGGGATTATAGGGGAGACCTGGTATAGGGGAGATCCTAGTAAACATAATATTCTTCATGTAAGTGTAGATTAATGATAATAAAAAAAAAAAAGAAAGAAAAGGGGAATTACTCCCTGAAAGGATAAAACTAAATGTAAATCAACGATTAATGCATGCTTTAAATATCCTTAATTTTGATCATTTAAAGGGTGTCAGATGATTGGCTATGGAGGTACATTTTTCTGGTAATATTCCTTTCTCTTAAAAAAAAAAAAAAGCAGTTCCTGTGCGGTGACCTCCAATGTGTTCTACACAATGGTATAAAGGGCATATCAAAGTGTGGGCAAAGGATTTGTTTGTGTTTATACAGAGGATCAAAGCCTAATTTGGCTACCCAGAAAATGAACTAAGATACGATATGAAGAAGAACTTCCAACATCAGCACTCTCTGGAAGAGTCATACCAGAAGATGATCAAAAAACCTCAACAAAAATCCAGGCGGTGCTACAGCTGTAGCTGCACTCATCCCACCGGTTCCTGGACTTGCCATGGGAATGAAGAAGGAGATATCTAAGCTGGCCTGTGCATACAGTAAAACAAGAAATTTGACTGGATCTACACTGTCGGAACTCAACCAAGAATTAGGAGAAGTGCAAGTTGCAGTGCTCCAAAATCTTACAACTACAGACTATCTACTGTTAAAAGAGCATATGGGATATGAACACTTCCTAGGAATGGGTTGTTTTAATTTGTCTGAGTTCTCTCAGACTGTTCAAGTACAGTTGGACAATATCCACCATATCATAGATAAGTTTTCACAAATGCCTAAGGTGCCTAACTGGTTTTCTTGGTTTCACTGGAGATGGCTGGTAATTATAGATCTGCTTTGGTTATGTAACTGTATTCCTATTATGTTAATGTGTGTGCACAATTTAATTAGTAGTTTAAAACCTATACATGCTTAAGTTACTCTACAAGAATACATGTCAAAGAAATAATCTTCCCATGTTTTCTTCCATCTGCTACTTCTATAGCTTTTCTTCTTCCTTCCTAATTACAACCCTTAAATAGAATTCATGCCTCATATCGAATTTACTGAGTATCATAATTCCTCCAAGTGGTAAAGATACCTCAAGACAAATGCTGGGCATAGAAGCCACAGGGCATAAATCTACAAAGAAGTAAAAAGCTAACCTTTTCAAACAATAAGGCTTCTCTCTCACTTACCAACTTTACATTTCCCTGTATGGCCCCGGAAGATGACTGGTTAGCCAGAGACGGGTAAGATTCCTCAAGGGAGGAACAACCTAAGACAGGCACAGTCGCAGGGGGGCCATCAGGTGAGAAATTGGGGATCAACAGAGGTGAGGCTTAGAACCTCACCCCCGCTGTTTTGAGAGAAATCTTCTGCATCCATGGATGTTTTATTGTCCTTGTCTAGCTTGGATTAACACATAGTCTACAGGCACACACCTAATCATCTACATTTGCTCTCTTACAACACTAAACTATTTTTTCTACCTTTACCTTGCATCTACCTACCACTTCAGCATTTTATTAAAAAATAATAATAATAATAATAAAGGGAGAAATGTGGGATCCACATATAAATCAAGTATAAAAATCAAACGAATATTCATATTTGACCTGATTGTTTATAGTTCATAATGCGTGATCAAAACTGAAAGTTTCTGTGATGACTGCCCTTGTACTATTCACCATGTAAGAACTTGTTCGTTATGCTTCAGAAGATTGGAGACTGACGAGAATTAGGCTTGGGGTGGATTAATGATTGTAAATTGAGCACTGACTCCCCTATACAGAATTTTATTGTTGTTAACAACCATTTGATCAATAAATATGAGAGATGCCCTCTCAAAAAAAAAAATACACACTATGACCAAGCTGAGCTATCCCAGGAATGTATGCATAGTTTAATATTTGTATATTTGCAAATGTCACTCACCACATTAGCAGATTAAATAAAAATACATAAGATTCTCTCAATATAAGCAGAAAAAAATTTGATTAAAATTTGACACCTATTCATGACTTAAAATTTCTCCACAAAATATTCATAATAGGGAAAAAAAATAAGAAGCTTTCCCTTTAAAATCAAGAATAAGACAAGGATGCTCCCTATCACTGTTTTTATTTACCACAGTACTGGAGCCCCAGTCCACCAGAAGAGGACAAGAAGTTGAAGGCATAATGACTACAAAGAAAGAACAAAACTGTTACTTACAGATGTAGTAGATGGTTTGCTGTTCACCTACATAAAGTGTTCCTTTCCTATAGGATCTTACATTTCTGCACCACTGATATAAGGCTTGGCAATGGGACTTGTTTTTGCAAATAAAATGTGAGCAAATGTAATCTGTATCTCTTCTGAGCAGAAGCTTTAAGAGCAGACACATGCTTCCTCATGATCTCCTTTACTTTGTCATGAAACTGACTGTATCCCAATAGGGGCTGCTCCTTCAGCCTTGGTCAAGAATGAAGATACATGTGGCTGATTCCCAATGCATATGTAGTGTGAGCAAGAAATAAACACCTGCTGTAAAATTTGGGGGTTATTTGCTTCTAAAGCATAATTTAGTTTAAGCCACAGAAAAAATATTAAGAATGATTAGAAAGTCACTAGGAATTGGGCATCAATGGACACTAACAATCCAAAAAACAAGAGTTAATAAGAATTATAAGCCTCAGATGGAAGAGCACAGCACCACCTATGATACAGAATTGCCAAAAAATTTCAACCCTGTTTTGAACAAGCCTCTAGATCCAATTACCAATTTACAGAATTGATTTAAAAAATTGTAGCATATTCACTCTTCTATACTCAACAACATGGGTGAATTTTAGAAACACAATGTTGAATAAAAACAAAATCCTAAAGAGAAAAAAAAATACCATTTTTACATAACTCAAGCAAAAATAAGCAACATATTGTTTTGGCATGTATATATATGGCAGGTAGACTATATGTGTGTGTGTATGTGTGTGTGTCTGTGTGTATATATATGGCATGAATTTTAAATAAGTCATAATGTGACAAAGTTATATATAAGCAAGAAAACTCATCAGTTATCACACACACATATACAGACAAATGAAACACAATTATGTAGGATAGCAATTACATCTGGGATAAGGCACGGGGTGGGCAGGGTAGCAGTTATGGGATTAAGGAGGAGCCCATAGCTAATGCAAGTTACTGGTAATTTTCTAGTTTAGTTCATAGATGCTCATTATATTATTATACTTTAGAATTTACATACAGTTAGTTGAAGAAAAACATAATAGCTACAGGTATAGATGGGGAAATAACACCCAAATATGTGAAGTTCATTGTGTTCTAAACTTTGAGAATTTAATAGTAAACAAACTTTGGGAATTTACTAGTAAATAGGAATTCTGAAGGAATGTTCAAGTAGGAAAGACTGAACAAGTTACTAAGTTTAATCATTAGATGTTTACACAAGGATAAAACCCCTTGGAATAAATATTTTTAAGAGTAAGTTGAAAGTTAAATGGAGAGTTACAATGGACTGGGGATGCTTCTGTACATTGTTCTTAAGACTTCATTTTAGTATATATATTTTCAAAAATAGAATAGTAGGGCTCTTTCTTCCTATTATACCATCAATACTTGCCCATTCCCCTTCTCAGTTCAAATGGAATTACAGGTTCTGTAGGATCTTGTATGCTCATTAGAACTGGGCAGTGACCACTTCCCCTTTTAGTTAGCGAACAATAAGAATGAGAGACTACTGAAATTAAGGAGGGCATTTAGAGGGAATTATAGGAAGTATTTCACTATTCAGCATATAATCAAGCTGTAGAATTTAGATCTGCACTTAAATATTGCTGTTGCTAGCTTTAGAGGCAAGGTGATAATGAATATTAATACATTTGCAGCTAGCCAAAGCTATATGATAAGCAGATGTCATGTTTCAGTGTATAGACTGACTGCCTACAGAAATCAAGAAAGACTTACTTCACCTATTGTACAGTAACTAAGGGCAGTTCATACTGGTTATTGTCACCCTTTTCTGAATCACCAAATGATAATGAGGAAGGGGTAACATTGCTAGTTGACTTCACAAAATTTACACTCCATGTATTTTATGATTTCCTTCACCATTCCAAATTTTTTCCAGTTACCTTTAAGTGCCATACATAGCAAAGCGTTAACTGAAAGAACACTCTTTTACCTAGAAAACTGTACACTTTAAGTGTATAGTTTAAGTAGAGTACCATTTCAGTAGAAAGAAGGAAAATTTTCACTTTAAGTCCTAGTACACAAACTCAAATGATATCAACATTTAAGTATATTTCATTGTGGTCTTTTGTTTCCATATGATACTGATTATGTAAATTTGCCTCCTAGTTTTTTCTTTTGCTTAGTGCTATCATACACATTTCCTCCAGTTAATTATATATGCCAATTAATACCATTTAACATAAAAAGGTAGAACAGTGGTTACCCACAGTTAATTTAATCATTTATTTATGGCACAGCATTTAAGTTGTTTCTACTTGTTTTTTACCATAAATAACATTCTATGAACACCTTTGTGCATAAGGCTCCTTCTGTAATTATTATCCTTGGGATACAACTCAAAGCAGAAAACCAATGGGTCAAATGGCATAAACATTTTCAAGGTGCATACAATTGTTTATATATATTAAATTACATTCCAAATATATGCAATGTATATTGCACAGCAATGAATAAATTATCTCTGTACCATATCTTTGCTAGTTCTGATGTCATTTAAGAACGTCTTTTAAAATTTGACAGAGGATCACAGGAAGATGGCGGCATGAGTAGTTCAGAGGAAATCTCCTCCCCAAAACATATATATTTATGAAAATACAGTAAATACAACTATTCCTAAAAGAGACACCAGTGGATGCAGTACAACAGCCAGGATACATCTACATCTGTGAGAACTCAACATCACACAAAGGGGGTAAGATACAAGCTGTGGCCAGGAGGGACCCGAACGCTCCCCCACCCCAGAACCTGGTGGGAGGAAAGGAGTCGGAACGGGGAGGGGGTGAAAGCCCAGGACTGCTAAATAACCAGCTCTAGAAATCCACACCCAGAGAGCAGACACAAGGTGCACAGGGTGCAGGATATTAGAGAAACGGAAAAGCAAAACCTGTGGGCAGGTCCCCTCAACCAGCGCCCCTGAGATGAAAGAAAAGCAAGTGTTTTCTGCAAGTCTTAAAGAGACAGGGACCCCATAGCTGGACACAGTTGTCCTGGCACCCTTCGCCAGCAGCTGGGAATCCTGGGGAACCTTAGGCGCCCTAAACCCTGGGGAGGCAGCACAGCTCTGAAGTGCCTCATGGCACTAAGCAGCCTGCCAGTTGTTCCTCCAACTGGCACAGACCTCAACACACTGGCCCAGTAGAGGGAGAGTGGCAGCGCATGTCAGGGTCAGCGGTGCCAGAAGGGTCCAAGAGCAGATCACGTGCACCAACGGCACCAGGATGAACCAGGAGAGACTTGTGTGAGCCCGCAGCGGTGGCGACTGAATAGCCCAGGTGTGGCTGGTGCGCACCGGCAGCAGTGGAGCCAGAGGAGCCCGGTAGAGGCCCACGAAGGAGAGCCCCGTGCGCAACTGCAGCAGAGCCAGAGGGAGCAAGTGCGCTCCCAGCAGCCGACTGGAATCCCAGCCCAATGCACAGCCACCCGGGCCAGACCCAAAGGCCGCTGCTGTTACACAGCTGCCCGGCAGGGGTGCTGCTATCATGGAGGAGTGCACCTGGCATGGCTGCCACTTCCTGCAGGGCTCCGTGCTGCTCTGAGGGAGGCACTGCCCACAGCAGCTTACGGGACTAACCCGGTGGCTGCTCCAGGAGTGCGGGTAACTAACACAGGCAGTGGAGAAGGGCAAGGCATCCAGCAAGCAGGAAAGGACATTCTTCTCCCAGCTGACACACCCGCTACCTGCCTACAGACACCGCTATCACCATGAAAAGGCAAAAAAATTTAGTCCAGTCCAAGATAGTTCAGACAACACCTGCAAGAGGATCGGCAGAGACAGACCCAACCAGTCTCCCTGAAAAAGAATTCAAAATAAAAATAAACATGCTGACAGAGCTGCAGAGAAATATGCAAGAGCTAAGGGATGACGTTCGGAGGGAGATTACAGACGTCTGGAGAGAGATCACAGATGTCTGGAGGGAGATTACAGAAGTGAGACAAACTCAGGAAGGATTTATAAGCAGAATGGATAAGATGCAAGAGGCTATTGATGGAATAGAAACCAGAGAACAGAAACGCATAGAAGCTGATGCAGAGAGAGATAAAAGGATGTCCAGGAATGAAACAATATTAGGAGAACTGTGTGACCAATCAAAAAGGAACAAAATCCGCATTATAGGGGTACCAGAAGAATAAGAGAGAGAAAAAGGGATGGAAAGTATCTTGGAAGAAATAATTGATGAGAACTTCCCCAAACTGGGGGAGGAAATAGTTGCTCAGACTACAGAGGCACACAGAAATCCTGAGAGATGGGTCTCAAAGAGGACAACACCAAGACACATAACAATTAAAATGGGAAAGATCAAGAACAAGGACAGAGTATTAAAGGCAGCCAGAGAGAGACAAAAGGTCACCTACAAAGGAAAACCCATCAGGCTATCATCAGACTTCTCAACAGAAACCCTACAGGCCAGAAGAGAATGGCATGATATATTTAATTCAATGAAACAGAAGGGCCTTGAACCAAGGATACTGTATCCAGCATGATTATCATTTAAATATAAAGGAGGGATTAAACAATTCCCAGACAAGCAAAAGTTGAGGGAATTTGCCTCCCACAAACCACCTCTACAGGGCATCTTACAGTGACTGCTCTAGATGGGAGGACTCCTAAAAAGAACACAGAACAGAACAACCAACATATGAAGAATAGAGAGGAGGAATAAGAAGGGAGAAAAATAATCATCAGACTGTGCTTATAATAGCTCAATAAGTGAGTAAAGTTAGATAGTAAGGTAGTAAACAAGCTAACCTTGAACCTTTGGTAAACACGAATCTAAATCCTGCAATGGCAATAAGTACATATCTTTTAATAATCACCCTAAATGTAAATGGACTGAATGTACCAATCAAAAGACACATAGTAATAGAATGGATAAAAAAGCAAGACCCATCTATATGCTGCTTACAAGAGACTCACCTCAAACCCAAAGACATGCACAGACTTAAAGTCAAGGGATGGAAAAACATATTTCATGCAAACAACAGAGAGAAAAAAGCAGGTGTTGCAATACTAGTATCAGACAAAATAGACTTCAAAACAAATAAAGTAACAAGAGATAAAGAAGGACATTACATAATGATAAAGGGCTCAGTCCAACAATAGGATATAACCATTATAAACATATATGCTCCCAATACAGGAGTACCAATATATGTGAAACAAATACTAACAGAATTAAAGGAGGAAATAGAATTCAATGCATTCATTTTGGGAGACTTTAACACACCACTCACTCCAAAGGACAGATCCACCAGACAGAAAATAAGTAAGGACACAGAGGCACTGAACAATACACTAGAACAGATGGACCTAATAGACATCTATAGAACTGTACATGCAAAAGCAACAGGATACACATTCTTCTCAAGTGCACATGGAACATTCTCCAGAATAGACCACATATTAGGCCACAAAAAGAGCCTCAGTAAATTCCAAAAGATTGAAATCCTACCAACCAACTTTTCAGACCACAAAGGTATAAAACTAGAAATTGTACAAAGAAAGTAAAAAGGCTCAGAAACACATGGAGGCTTAACAACATGCTCCTAAATAATCAATGGATCAATGACAAAATAACAATGCAGATCCAGCAATATATGGAAACAAATGACAACAACAACACAAAGCCCCAACTTCTGTGGGACACAGCAAAAGCAGTCGTTAGAGGAAAGTATATAGCAATCCAGGCATATTTAAAGAAGGAAGAACAATCCCAAATGAATGGTCTAATGTCACAATTATCAAAATTGTTAAAAGAAGAACAAATGAGGCCTAAGGTCAACAGAAGAAGGAACATAATAAAGATCAGAGAAGAAATAAATAAAACTGAGAAGAATAAAACAATAGCAAAAATCAATGAAACCAAGAGCTGGTTCTTCGAGAAAATAAACAAAATAGATAAGCCTCTACCCAGACTTATTAAGAGAAAAAGAGAGTCAACACACATCAACAGAATCAGAAACGAGAAAGGAAAAATCATGACGGACCCCACAGAAATACAAAGATTTATTAGAGAATACTATGAAAACCTATATGCTAACAAGCTGGAAAACATAGGAGAAATGGACAACTTCTTAGAAAAATACAACCTCCTAAGACTGACCCAGAAAAAACAGAAAATCTAAACAGACCAATTACCAGCAACGAAATTGAAGCGGTAATCAAAAAACTACCAAAGAACAAAACCCCCGGGCCAGATGGATTTACCTTGGAATTTTATCAGACATACGGAGAAGACATAATACCCATTCTCCTTAAAGTTTTCCAAAAAAGAGAAGAGGAGGGAATACTCCCAAACTCATTCCATGAAGCCAACATCACCATAATACCAAAACCAGGCAAAGTCCCCACCAAAAAAGAAGACTACAGATCAATATCCCTGATGAATGTAGATGCAAAAATACTCAACAAAATATTAGCAAGCCAAATTCAAAAATACATCAGGAGGATCATACACCATGACCAAGTGGGATTCATCCCAGGGATGCAAGGATGGTACAACATTCGAAAATCCATCAACATCATCCACCACATCAACAAAAAGAAGGACAAAAACCACATGATCATCTCCATAGATGCTGAAAAAGCATTCGACAAAATTCAACATCTATTCATGATAAAAACTCTCAACAAAATGGGCATAGAGGGCAAGTACCTCAACATAATAAAGGCCATATATGATAAACCCACAGCTAACATCATACTGAACAGCGAGAGGCTGAAAGCTTTTCCTCTGAGATCGGGAACAAGACTGGGATGCCCACTCTCCCCACTGTTATTCAACATGGTACTGGAGGTCCTAGCCATGGCAATCAGACAAAACAAAGAAATACAAGGAATCCAAATTGGTAAAGAAGAAGTCAAACTGTCACTATTTGCAGATGACATGATATTATACATAAAAAAACCCTAAAGACTCCACTGCAAAACTACTAGAACTAATACCGGAATTCAGCAAAGTTGCAGGATACAAAATTAACACACAGAAATCTGTAGCTTTCCTATACACTAATGATGAACTAATAGAAAGAGAAATCAGGAAAACAATTCCATTCACAATTGCATCAAAAAGAATAAAATACCTAGGAATAAACCTAACCAAGGAAGTGAAAGACCTATATACTGAAAACTATAAGACACTCTTAAGAGAAATTAAAGAGGTCACTAACAAATGGAAACTCGTCCCACGCTCCTGGCTAGGAAGAATTAATGTCGTCAAAATGGCCATCCTGCCCAAAGCAATATACAGATTTGATGCAATCCCTATCAAATTACCAACAGCATTCTTCAATGAACTGGAACAAATAGTTCAAAAATTCATATGGAAACACCAAAGACCCCAAATAGCCAAAGCAATCCTGAGAAGGAAGAATAAAGTAGGGGGGACCTCACTCCCCAACTTCAAGCTCTACTACAAAGCCACAATAATTAAGACAATCTGGTACTGGCACAAGAACAGAGCCACAGACCAGTGGAACAGAATAGAGACTCCAGACATTAACCCAAACACATATGGCCAATTAATATTCGATAAATGAGCCATGGACATTCAATGGGAAAATGACAGTCTCTTCAACAGATGGTGCTGGCAAAACTGGACTGCTACATGTAAGAGAATGAAACTGGATTACTCTCTAACCCCATACACAAAAGTAAACTCAAAATGGATCAAATACCTGAATGTAAGTCATGAAACCATAAAACTCTTAGAAAAAAACATAGGCAAAAATCTCATGGACATAAACATGACTTCTTCATGAACATATCTCCCCAGGCAAGTGAAACAAAGGCAAAAATGAACAAGTGGGACCATATCAAGCTAAAGAGCTTCCGTACAGCAAAGGACACCATCAATAGAACAAAAAGGTATCCTACAGTATGGGAGAATATATTCATAAATGACAGATACGATAAAGGATTGACATCCAAAATATATAAAGAGCTCACACACCTCAACAAACAAAAAGAAAATAATCCAATTAAAAAATGGGCAGAGGAGCTGCATAGACAGTTCTCTAAAGAAGAAATCCAGATGGCCAACAGGCACATGAAAAGATGCTCCACATCACTAATCATCAGAGAAATGCAAATTAAAACCACAATGAGATATCACCTCACACCAGTAAGGATTGCCATAATCGAAAAGACAACAACAAATGTTGGCGAGGTTGTGGAGAAAGGGGAACCCTCCCACACTGCTGGTGGGAATGTAAATTAGTTCAAACATTGTGGAAAGCAGTATGGAGGTTCCTCAGAATGCTCAAAATGGAAATACCATTTGACCCAGGAATTCCACTTCTAGGAATTTACCCTAAGAATGTAGCACTCCAGTTTGAAAAAGACAGATGCACCCCTATGTTTATCGCTGCACTGTTTACAATAGCCAAGATATGGAAGCAACCTAAATGTCCATCAGTAGATGAATGGATAAAGAAGATGTGGTACATATACACAATGGAATATTACTCGGCCATAAGAAAAAAACAGATCCTACCATTCACAACAACATGGATGGAGCTAGAGGGTATTATGCTCAGTGAAATAAGCCAGGCGGAGAAAGACAAGTACCAAATGATTTCACTCATATGTGGAGTATAAGAACAAAGGAGAACTGAAGGAACAAAACAGCAGTAGAATCACAGAACCCAAGAATGGAGTAATAGTTACCAAAGGGAAAGGGACTGGGGAGGATGGGTGGGAAGGGAGGAATAAGGGCGGGGAAAAAGAAAGAGGGCATTACGAATAGCATGTGTAGTATGTGGGGGGCACGGGGAGGGCTGTGCAACACAGAGAAGAGAAGTAGTGATTTTACAGCATCTTACTACGCAGATGGACAGTGACTGTGTAGGGATATGTAGGGGGGACTTGGTGAAAGGGGAGCCTAGTAAACATAATGTTCTTCATGTAATTGTAGATTAATGATACCAAAATAAAAAAAATTGACAGAAAAAATTTGATATTCAGTGGTTTTAATTTGCATTTAATTGATAAGCAGTATAACTCAACTGCCTTATTTTTTTAATCTTGGCACAGTGTATGGTACAACACAGGCATTTATACATGTGTTGGATAAACACATGAATGAAAAACTACTGATTTTAGTGTTTGCTTTAATTTTTTATCTGTTGACTGTTTGATAAACTACCTCCTTTCATAATTACTATAAATATCTTAGAGTTTATCATTCCACATTTTTGACACATGTCATTTAAAATCTTATATATTGTCTATTAATCTTATCCTTTTGGATTCTTTAAGTATACCACGAGAGGTTTAATAAGTAGTTGTTTCTACTATCACTAGTTTTTCCATGGCTTGATTGTCTTAACAGCATTTCTATACATTTATTCATATTAAAATTATTTTAGTCCCATTTAAACACAAAAATACTATTTTTAAAGATACACAGTGGATTCTCTTTTATATACAATTTACTCCTGAAAGTAGATTTGAATGGGTGAAAACAGAATTTCGATTTTCTATTTTTGTCTTCCCTCAGTCAGGCCACCAGCAGAAAGGGAAGAACTTTCATAGGTGTGTAAAGCTGAGCCAGAAAGATCTGCTGAGGAGGAGGTAAAACAGAAAGGGGTCCTCTCAGCACCTCTGTTATTCTAAATCCTGGGTCAGCTGAATTAGGCACCTCCTTTTACCACATACTTTCTATCATCTTCCCCACCCACATATTAAAAGGGATTGTTTATAAAGGTAAACATGAAAATGAAAAAGAAACCTGTATTGTGATATCAAAGATAGTAATGAATTTTGAAAGTGATTATTTTTAATATTACATATTGTTCATACAATAAGCAAAATGATTTCAAAGTTTAGAGACATTTGCAAATAGGCACATTTATATCAGAATATAACTTTAAATAATCAATTGATTCTATCATCAAAATTTCCTTTATATTATTTAGAAGCATTACTAACTATTACATATGCCAAGGATTCACAAAACAGGTAAAGGCTACACAATCAATGCTACAGAGACACTTCTGTTAGTGAATAGTGAAGTTCTATTAGCAAAGATGCTGGAGTGCCTGAGGGAGCAGAGTGAGAACCATGGTTGAAAATAACATCAGGGACGTGGTCAAAGGCCATATTGTGACAAGTCATATAGGTCATGCTAAGGACTCTGTTTCATTATGTTCATTATGAAGCCATGGAATGATTTTAATAAGGGGGATGACATGAATCAATTTACAGTGGATTGGAGGGTACAAGAGTGGATGAGGGTAGAGCACAAGAGAGAACACTACTCGGATCCAGGTGAGAGGCTGGTGGCTAGAACTAGGATGTTAGCAATGGAGATAGAGAAGTGGAAGGATTCAAGACATATTTTGGACATAAAAGCATCAAAACTGGATAATGAACTGGGGTAGGGTGAGAATGATGAGGTTGTGAACACGTCAAAAATGTCTGGTACATTTTGGATTTGAGTGATATCCAGAAAAAATGACATGTAAGCCTTGA
The DNA here is from genome assembly GCF_030020395.1 of Manis pentadactyla. Classification (NCBI taxonomy): domain Eukaryota; kingdom Metazoa; phylum Chordata; class Mammalia; order Pholidota; family Manidae; genus Manis; species Manis pentadactyla. Next base: position 126,919,656 of record NC_080026.1, on the reverse strand, counting down.
GGACTAAGTGGATTTTAGCTAATGGAAAATAAAGAAACAGAGGTGTGAAATCATGTGGGATGTTTGGTTTTCCACAAATAGTATTCTGATGCACCCTCAGTACAGGGGATGTGGTAAAAATGGAAGGAGATAATGGATAGGCAGAGATTATGAAGGCCCTTGAACTTTTGGAAAGATTTTGTTTGTTTGTTTATTTTTTTAACCAGGACAGCATCACTTGAAATCTATTTTTATGTTTATATTAAATTTGGGGGAATTCAGGAGTGGAGCTAGGAAAGGAATTAGGAACAAAGACTTGGAAATCATCTATACATGATAACTAAAACCATTAGACCATGTGAGCTAGACGATGGAGAGTACAAAGCAAGAGGATAATCAATGATTAACCTTTAGGGAGTCTCTGCATTTAAAGGATAAGCAGAAGAAAAATGAAAAAGAAGCTTGAAAGGCATGAAATCCAAATGGGTAATATTAAATAAGAATGAAATCATAAGTATTATATAATTACAAGTACATCTAATGATTATTGAGCATTTACTGTGCACCAAGCACTGTTCTAAGGGCTTTATATAATTTGGTTTTTCTTGTAATCTTGTGAGGTAGGTGCTTAATCTCCTTTCATAGATGTGGAGACTGAGGCATAGATAAATTCTTTGTCCAAGGTCACGAACCTAGTAAATACAGGTTTTCAAAGGGGTTTGTAATACTAACCTCTATGCTTACTGCCTCTCAAGACCCTGAGGTTCATCATTTTTGTCCCCTTTGGACTAGATGAAAAACTAGTTCAGTCATAGTTACACAACCCTACCAGAATCTTCTTATGATTTGACTCAACCTTGGACTTAAGTGTTAATTATAGCAATATCTATGAGCTAGCTCTCTTATCATATGGTAATGATTCCACACTCTTCACAACAGAATCTTTTAAATAAACAAGTATCTTGGTATTTATAAATGGGAAAAGATTACTTCAAGTGGGGACCATTAAACTATTGTGAATATAAAGTACTGGTTCTCTACATGAATGAATGGCATCAAGATAGAATTAAACAAATAAATTGACCATGGCAGATTAACTTTCAAAAAAACCCCCAAAATCATTATAAAAGAGTTTCAATCACATACACAGAATACAATATATATCAAAATTTTCCAATTAATAAAGGTAGAAACAATAAGCCCATAGAGATGAACCAGCATTAATTTTTTTGTAATTGCTTTCTTACTGCTTGACATTTAATGAAAGTAGAAGTACAATTATAATAATCATAAAATAAAACTGTTTCTCAACTGGAGACAACTTTTTCCACCACTCTGCCCAAGGACACATGGCAGTATCTGGGGCCATTTTTGGTTGTTACACCTGGGGGTGAAGGTGCTACTGGCATCTACTGGATAGATGCCAGAGATGCTGCCAAACATCTGACAGGGCAAACGACAGCACTCTGCCCCAAGCAACACAGAATAACCTGGCTCAGAATGTCATCAGTATCAAGTTTGAGAAACCCTGACATAAAAATAGCATCCATCCCAATTCAAGGTGGTGGTGTGAGAGGTGAGACTGAGAACTCCTCCCCAACCACATACAGTGTGCAAATATAGTTAATACAACGAGCCCTAAAACAGCAACAGGAGAGACTGTATATAGACCTCACAAACAGAGAGACCTCATGAAACAGGGTAACATATGAAAGCCTTGATCAGGTAGGACCCAAGCCCTTCCCTCATGCCAACTTACCGGCAGGAGGAAGAGAAACGGAGGGGGGGGATGGGGTGGAAGCATGGGATTGCTGAATACCTGGCCCTAGAGGTATGCTTTGGAGCACAAACTTACATTGTGTGGTGCTCTGAAGGTTGGTGGGGTTGGGGAGCTGGGACAGGTGGAGTGCTTGAGAGACTGAGATTCTGGCCATTTGTGGATGACAGGGATCCACATCCCCCCACTCTGAGACAAAGGAAAGGCAGGTGGTCTGAGAGGCTTCCTACCAGCGAGAGAGCTGCTGAAGGGGCGGGGTTTGCATGGAGCTTGCTACATGGGAGAAAGGATAGGTGGACAAGGTTGTCTGAGTACACTCTTCCCAGAAGGTTGGGAACTTTGAGAAGCTTCAGGTGCTCCATCCCGCTGGCTGGCTACTCAGCTCCCAAGTCCCCCACTGTGACACGCAGCCTGCTGAGCCTTCCTCCTGGCCTGCTGGCACCGGCTCACAAACCACCAGTCACTGCACTGGCATCAGGCCAGCCAGAGGGAGGTCCCACCTACAATAGATAGAGACACAAAGCACAGAGGCTTACATCGGTGTGCATGGCCCACTGGCTCTGACACTGGAGACAGGCACTGCAACTGGAAAGCAGGAAACAGCTCATTCCTCCACCCAGGCACCAGCACCACTCCCCTACGACCACCAACCTCACTCTAGAGGCTGAGCAGCTCCAGAGACTGGAGCTTCTGGGCACTAGGGATATGAAACGTCAAAGGAACCTGGTTCATACCAAAATCTCACAAACCCCAGAAAAAGGGTGAAATGAAACTGAATTCACAAATCTATCTGAAAGAGAGTTTAAAATAAAAATCATAACCATGCTCATGGAGGTACAGAAAAATATTCAAGAACTCAGGGACGAACTTAAGATGGAGATTCAATCTTAAGAAATTCCATATCTGAAATGAAACATACAATGGAGGGATTTAAAAGCAGATTAGATATACTAGAAGAGATGGTAAATGGAATAAATTAGAGAAGAGGAATACAAAGAAGCTGAGACACAGAGAGAAAAAGATCTCTAAGAATGAAAGAATATTGAGAGAACTGTGTGACCAATCCAAACAGAACAATTTTAGCATTATAGGGGTACCAGAAGAAGAAGAAAGAAAAAAAGGGACTGAAAGTGTTATTGAGGGGGTAATTGCTAAAAATTTCCGCAATCTGGGGAAGGAGACAGTCTCTCCAGCCATGGAGATGAATGGATCTCCCAAGACAAGGGACCCAAGGAAGACAACATCAAGACATATAATAATTAAAATGGCAAAGATAAAGGATAAAGACAGACTTTTAAAAGCAGCTAGGGAGAGAAAAAAGATAACATACAAAGGAAAACCCATCAGGCTATTGTCATATTTCTCAACAGAAACCTTACAGGCCAGAACGGAGTGGCATGATATATTTAATGCAATGAAGCAGAAGGGCCTCGAACCAATAATACTCTACCCAGCAAGGTTCTCATTTAAATTTGAAGGAGGGATTAAACAATTTTCAGATACACAAAAGCTGAAAGAATGTACCTTCCACAAGCCACCTCTATGGTGCATTTTGGAGGGACTGCTATAGATGGAACTATTCCTGAGGCTAAATAAACGTCACCAGGGGAAATGAAACCACAGCAAAGTGTAACAGTTAATTACTAAGCAGATGCAAAATCAAATCAACTACCCCCAAAGTCAATCAAGGGATAGACAAAGGGTACAGAATATAACACCTAACACATAAAGAATGGAAGAGGAAGAAAAAGATGGGAAAAAAAGAACCTTTAGGTTGTGTATGTAATAGCATACAAATGAGTTAAATTAGACTGTTAGGCAGTAAGGGAATTACCCTTGAATTGGTAACCACGAACCTAAAGCCTGCAATGGCAATAAGTACATACCTATCGATAATCGCCCTAAATGTAAATGGTCTAATGCACCAATCAAAAGACATAGAGACATCGAATGGATAAAAAAACAAGACCCATCTATATGCTGCCTACCAGAAACTCATTTCAAACCTAAAAACATACACAGACTGAAAGTAAAGGGATGGAAAAAGATATTATATGCAACTAAGAGGGAGAAAAAAAGCAGGAGCTGCAGTACTTGTATCAGACAAATTAGACTACAAAACAAAGAAAGTCACAAGAGACAAAGAAGGACATTACATAATGATAAAGGGGTCAGTCCAACAAGAGGATATAACTATTATAAATATCTATGCACGCAAAACAGGATCACAAATACTAACAGAAAAAAAGGGGGAATAGAATACAATGCATTCATTTTAGGAGACTTCAACACACCACTCACTTCAAATAACAGATCAATCAGATAGAAAATAACTAAAGAGACAGAGACACTGAACAACGTATTAAAACAGATGGACCTAACAGACATCTACAGAACACTTCATCCAAAAGCAACAGGATACACATTTTTCTCAAGTTCACATGGAACATTTTCCAGAATGGATGACATACTAGGCCACAAAAAGAGCCTCAGTAAATTTAAAAGATTGAAATTGTACCAACCAGCTTCTCAGATCACAAAGGTACGAAACTAGAAAGAAATTACACAGAGAAAATGAAAAAGCCCACAAACACATGAAGGCTTAATTACATGCTCCTAAATAATCAATAGATCAATGACCAAATAAAAACAGAGATCAAACAATATATGGAGACAAATGACAACAATAATTCAACAACACCAAATCTGTGGGACGCAGTGAAGGCAGTGCTAAGAAGTATATTGCAATACAGGCCGACCTCAGGAAAGAAGAGCAATCCCCTATGAACAGTCTGAACTCACAATTAATGAAACTAGAAAAAGAAGAACAAATGAGGCCCAAAGTCAGTAGAAGGAGGGACATAATAAAGATTAGAGCAGAAATAAATAAAATCGAGAAGAATAAAAAAATAGAAAAAATCAGTGAAAGCAGGAGCTGGTTCTTAGAGAAAATAAACAAAATAGATAAACCCCTAGACAGATTTATCAAGGAAAAAAAGAGAGTCTACACACAAAAACAGAATCAGAAATGAAAAAGGAAAAATCACTATGGACACCACAGAAATACAAGGAATTATGAGAATACTATAAAAAATTATATGCTAACAAACTGGATAACCTAGGAGAAATGGACAACCTTCTAGAAAAATACAACCTTCCAAGGCTGACCCAGGAAGAAACAGAAAATCTGAATAGACCAATTACCAGCAAAGAAATTAAACTGGTAATCAAAAACTACCTAAGAACAAAACTCCTGGACCAGATGGTTTCATGGCTGAATTTTATCAAATACTTAGTGAAGACCTAATACACATCCTCCTTAGGATTCCAAAAAGTAGAAGAGGAGGGATTATTCCCAAACTCATTCTACAAAGCCAATATCACTCTAATACCAAAATCAGGCAAAGACATCACAAAAAAAGAAAATTACAGACCAATATCCCTGATGAACATAGATGCAAAAATGGTCAACAAAATATTAGCAAACTGAATTAAAAATAGATCAAAAAGATAATCCATCATGATCAAGTGGGATTTATCCCAGGGACACAAGGATGGCACAACATTCAAAAATCCATCAACATCATCCAACACATCAACAAAAAGAAGGACAAAATCCACACGATCATCTCCATAGATGCTGAAAAAGCATTTGACAAATTCAACATCCATTCATGATAAAAACTCTTAACAAAATGGATATAGAGGGCAAGTACCTTAACATAATAAAGGCCAAATATGATGGACCCACAGCCAACATTATATTTACAGCAAGAAGCTGAAAGCTTTTCCTTCAAGATCAGGAATAAGACAAGGATGCCAACTCTCCCCACTTTTATTCAGCATAGTACTGGAGGTCCTAGCCATGGCAATCAGACAACACAAAGAAATAAAAGGCATCCAGATTGGTAAGGAAGAAGTCAAACTGTCTGTTTGCATATGACGTGATATTGTACATAAAAGACTCTAAAGAATCCACTCCAAAACTACTAGAACTAATATTTGAATTCAGCAAAGTTGCAAAATACAAAATTAATACACAGAAATCTGTTGCATTCCTATACACTAATGATGAACTAGCAGAAAGAGAAATCAGGAAAACAATTCCATTCACAATTGCATCAAAAAGAATAAAATACCTAGGAATAAACCTAACCAAGTAGGTGAAAGACCTATACTCTGAAAACTACAAGACACTCATGAGAGAAATTAAAGAAGATACCACTAAATGGAGACACATCCATGCTCATGGATAGGAAGAATTAATATTGTAAAAATGATCATCCTGCCTAAACCAATCTATAGATTCAATGCAATCCCTATCAAAATACCAACAGCATTCTTCAAGGAACTAGAGTAAATAGTTCTAAAATTCATATGAAACCACAAAAGACCCTGAATAGCCAACGCAATCCTGAGAAGGAAGAATAAAGTGGGGGAATTACACTCCCTGATTTCAAGTTTTACTACAAAGCCACAGTAATCAAGAAAATTTGGTACTGGCACAAGAAAAGACCCATAGACCAACGGAACAGACTAGAGAGCCTAGATATAAACTCAAGTATACATAGTCAATTAATATACGATAAAGGAGCCATGGATATACAATGGGGAAATGACAGCCTCTTCAACAACTGGTGTTGGCAAAACTGGACAGCTACATGTAAGAGAATGAAACTGGATCACTGTCTAACCCCATACACAAAAGTGAACTCAAAATGGATCAAAGACCTGAACATAAGTCATGAAACCATAAAATTCTTAGAAAAAAACACAGGAAAAAAATCTCTTGGACATAAACATGAGCAACTTCTTCATGAGCATATCTCCCTGGGCAAAGGAAACAAAAGCAAAAATGAACAAGTGGGACTATATCAAACTAAAAAGCTTCTGTACAGCAATGGACACCATTAGTAGAACAAAAAGACATCCTACAGTATGGGAGAATATATTCATAAATGACATATCCGATAAGGGGTTGACATCCAAATTATATAAAGAGCTCATGCACCTCAACAGACAAAAAGCAAATAATCCAATTAAAAAATGGGCAGAGGATCTGAACAGACACTTCTCCAAAGAAGAAATTGAGATAGCCAACAGGCATATGAAAAGATGCTCCACATCCTTAATCCTTAATCATCAGAGAAATGCAAATTAAAACCACAATAAGATATCACCTCACACCAGTTAGGATGGCCAACATCCAAAAGACAAACAACAACATATGTTGGAGAGGATGTGGCGAAAGGGGAAACTCCTGCTGGTGGAAATGTAAAATAGTTCAACCATTGTGGAAAGGAGTATGGATGTTCCTCAAAAAACTCAAAATAGAAATACCATTTTGACCCAGGAATTCCACTCCTAGGAATTTACCTGAAGAAAACAAGATCCCAGATTCAAAAAGACATATGCACCCCTATGTTTATCACAGCACTATTTACAATAGCCAAGAAATGGAAACAACTTAAGTGTCCATCAGTAGATGAATGGATAAAGATGTGGTAAATATACACAACAGAATATTATTCAGCCATAAGAAGAAAACAAATACTACCATTTGCAACAACATGGATGGAGCTAGAGGGTATTATGCTCACTGAAATAAGCCAGGCAGAGAAAGACAAGTATCAAATGATTTCACTCATCTGTGAAGTATAAGAACAAAGAAAAAACTGAAGGAACAAAACAGCAGAAGATTCACAGAACCCAAGAAGGGACTAACAGTTACCAAAAGGAAAGGATTGGGGAGGATGGGTGGGAAGGGAGGGTAAGGGGAAAAAGGGGCATTACAATTAGCACATATAATGTGGGTAGCGGGGACATGGGGAAGGCAGTATAACACAGAGAAGATAAGTAGTGATTCTATAGCATCTTACTACGCTGATGGACAGTGACTGTAATGGGGTATGTGGTGGGGACTTGATAATAAAGGGGAGTCTAGTAACCATAATGTTGTTCATGGAATTGTACATTAATGATAGCAAAAAAAATAGCATCCATTCCAAGTAGCAGTTAAACCTGAAAATCTAAGAAAAAGGCAACTATCACAGAATTCAGTACATTTGAATGCACAGATGAAAAAGACTACTCCAGAAGTTAGGGATAAAACCAACATAATTTTGGCTTTCATGATGTTGACTAAGTGACATTATCATTTCTTGCTATCTTGGTACTGCATTAATTGCTATCTGGGTACTGCATTAATTATAAGACTAATGACCCTCTTTCCTAAAATATTTATACTCAGTGTTTTTGACTCTGTTCTTCATACTTGAAATAACTTCCATGGAACATATCATAAACTTACAATAGGAAATTAAGCTACACATATCAAAGAATTTCAAGTGGGAATTGACAAATAATGGAATTTCATTTAATAGCTGCTAAAATGTGAAGAATTGGCTAGGTATATAGACTGATGTTTCTTTCTATCCAAATTTAATCTGCTACCATCTGTGAAGGAAAAAACATTCTTTAACAGACTTTGTGTGTTTAATTTTAACCCAGGGCAAATTTTTATGATTGAGTGATAAACCCACAAAACTGGAGTTCATATCGGAAGCCCTTACATTATTAACTATAATGATACCAGTGGGCATTACCGTTTATAAAAGTGTAAAAAACAAAATGAGCAGATTGTCATTATAAAAACTCGGTCTGCATCACACATATCACTCAAGAGATTGATATTTCATGCTTATAAAACTTAACACAAAATTAAATTGCAAATATTTTCTAACAATCTTCTATAATTATGGCCTAAAGCAATACACTGCTAATATGAAGCATTTGTTCAGCTCTACTGGACATATTTCTATATGATTTACATGAAAGAAGGTCTAATTTCCTTCTTCGCAGATTTGGTAATGAAGTTTCTTTCCTTATATTAAGCGAAGAAAGTATAAGAACTTCTTTAAAATTAAGTCAGCAAAATGTAACACTGAATTTTTAATAAATAGTAGCGAAATTAATAAACTGGGGGGATTCCTCTTTTGTGTATGACTATGTCATCTCTCACATCAGCCATTTTTCCATTACCCAAATACATAAGAAATACTTCATACCCAAATACATAACTAAATTATTTCATAAAGAAAATACATTTTCTTCTTTAGGCATAAAACCAGGATAATAAATTTCAAGTAAAATAGATTATTATTATTCCCCCTGAAATCTAGAAAGATAAAAAGCCGTTTCAACCATTTTTATAAAAAAGGAATAACAGAAAGGAGAATTATGGAACCAATACTCTGTCTTCATCTACTAGGATATGAATAACACTGAGTCCATGAGGTAGAAGAAAAGATAAAACTGATTTCAGTATTATCAACCTGATGCATAATGAAACCCATGGGTCATGCTTTCTAGCCAGCAAAGCATTTGCTTATTAGTATGTTTGAGAATACACATGGAAGGACATAATGTTTTCATCTGGAAGTTAAAAAAAAAAAACTCTTGCATTCAGCTTTATGTTGAAATCTATGACAACTAGAAAAATTATCAGATTTTATCAAAAGTATAATAGGCAATTCTTACCTTAAGCATTCAGCATCATTTTGAGGCTTTTCATTGATTTTTATTTTTTCTGCCTCTAGGTATTTGGTAGTACAAATGGCTTCATTCTTTTTATCTTCAAAAACTAAACAATTAAGAAAACTTTTATAATCTTCTAAAAATTAAACATAAAAGTTATCTTTATTCATTCACAAAAATAATGCTCTAATTTGTGGCACTTAATGCAAAATGTATGTAGCAATGATTTTTATTTTCCTACTCTAATATAGCAATTAAGGGCACAAGAAAAGATAATAAAATTTGTAACATTAAAAATATCAGATTTAACGTTTCAATTCAGTGTTTTACCTATTTCTTTTTTATACCAATAATAGCACTATAGCCACATATGTTAATACATTTTGAAAGAATAACACAACCCAATCACGTGTATGTAACTATATTCATCAGCAAAATAAAACTAATTCATAAATATAATACCTTTAAGTTTTTTCTGCAGAGTAAATAATTCTTCTATTAATTCACTCTTTTCTTTTTGAAGTTCATTTAACTGGCCACTTTCATGTTCCATTGACTTCATTTCTAGAAACAAATAGACAAATAAAAACATACTTTATTTATTTAGGCTTTGCCTTAAATATGTCAGCAATTATAAATTTTTTCTTGTGTAGTAAAAATTTGAGCAGCATACCATCAATTTTAAGTCTCAACAATCTTCCTTTGTTCATCTAGGAACTGTTTGTAATAACAGACCAAGATTCATTAAGTAACAACGGCACACAAACATGTATGTCAGTTGACAGACTACCAAAAAGAATTCAAAATAATGTAGTATCACTAAGTAAAACATGTTCCTTAATGAGATAAGAAAACTCTAGCCTTCATAACAAAAGAATATTTAAAATTACATTGTATAAACTTAAGACTTATAAAGATGGCAGCATGAGAAGTGAGACAGAAACCTCCTCCCAAAACCATATATAATATGAAAATATAAATAAAACTAATCCTGAAAGAGCAACAGGAAAGAAGACTACGACAGACTGCCTACATCTGGAGAAAAGAGATCTCATGGAATAGGGTAAAGTAGCAAAGGGATGATCTGGTGAGACCCCAGCCCTTCCTCCACCCCAGCTCATCAGCGGAAGAGAAACGGAGCAGGGAGAGAGGAAGGGGAGACTTAAGACTGCTGGACACCCAGCCCTGGAGATCTGCTCTGGGAGCACAAACTTACATTTCATGGTGCTCTGGAGATTAGTGGGGCTGGAAAGCAAAGACAGGTGGAATACTCAGAGAGACCTAGATTCCAGCTGCTTGTGGAGAACAGGTACCCACAACCAGCCACTTTGGGACAAAAGAAAGGTGGGCACTCTGAGAGACTTCCCAATGAGAGGGATGCTAAAGGGGCAAGGATTGCACAAAGCTTGCTGCTGAGGAAAAAGGACAGGTGGACAAAATTGTCCCAGCACACTCAGCCCAGCAGGTTGGGAACTTTCAGGAGCTACAGGCGCTCCATCCCCCTAGCTGGCAATGCAACCTGATGCCCCCCCACACTGAAATATGCAGTCTGCTACTCCTTCCTCCCAGTGAGCACCAGCTTGCAAATCTGCTGGCCCACCATTGTGCCAGGACAGCCAGAGGGTGGCCCCACTTACAGCAGCTACAGGGGCATAGCATAGAGGCTGCTCCCTGTGCAGTTGGCTCACTGGCCATAGCAGTTGAGGCAGGGACTGCAACCGAGAACCAGGAAAGAGATTATTCCTCCTGGCAGCACCAGGACCACTGGAGTGCAACCCCCACCATCATTTCAGGTGCTGAGCAACTCCAGACAGTAAAGCTACTGAACACTAAAAGGTGCCGCCTGCACAATGTTTTATTCCATATTATTCATTACAAATACGAAACATCAAAAGAACCTGGTACAAACCAAAATCCCACAAACACGAAAAAGAGCGCCAAGTTGGAGTTTGTTGTAGAAATAAAGAGACGAATGGCATTCTAGGTAGAGGAAACAATATTATCAATATTGTAGAAGCTTATAGCCATATATATAGTGTGTACAATGAAATGTAGTTTTTAAAAATTAAGGTTATCATTGACGTACACTGTTATGAAGGTTTCAACCTTGTGATCAACATTGTGGTTACTACATTCACCCATATTATCAAGTCCCCCCACACCCCATGACAGTCACTGTCCAACAGCATAGTAAAATGCCACAGAGTCACTACTTTTCTCTGTGCTACATTGTGTGTCTTCCCCATGAACCCACACACATACCATGTGTGCCAATCATAATGCCCTTCAAACCCCTTCTCCCTCCTTCCCCACTCTTTAATTTCTCTTAAGAGTGTCTTATAGTTTTCAGGGTATAGGTCTTTCACTTCCTTGGTTAGGTTTATTCCTACGTATTTTATTCTTTTTGATGCTATTGTGAATGGAATTGTCTTTCTGATCTCTCTTTCTATTAGTTTATTGTTAGTGTATAGGAAAGCCACAGATTTCTGTGTGTTAATTTTGTATCCTGCAACTTTGCTGAATTCTGGTATTAGCTCTAGTAGTTTCAGAGTGGAGTCTTTAGGGTTTTTTATGTATAATATCATGTCATCTGCAAATAGTGACAGTTTAACTTCTTCTTTACCAATTTGGATTCCTTGTAATTCTTTGTTTTGTCTGATTGCCGTGGCTAGGACCTCCAGCACTATGTTGAATAACAGTGGGGAGAGTGGGTATCCCTGTCTTTTTCCCAATCGCAGAGGAAAAGCTTTCAGCTTCTCGCTGTTCAGTATGAGGTGGGCTGTGGGTTTATCATATATGGTCTTTATTATGTTGAGGTACTTGCCCTCTATACCCATTTGTTGAGTTTTTATCATGAATGGATGTTGAATTTTGTCCAATGCTTTTTCAGCATCTATGGAGATGATCATGTGGTTTTTGTCTTTCTTTTTGTTGATGTGGTGGATGATATTGATGGATTTTTGAATGTTGTACCATCCTTGCATCCCTGGGATGAATCCCACTTGGTCATGGTGTATGATCCTCTTGATGTATTTTTGAATTCGGTTTGCTAATATTCTGTTGAGTATTTTTGCATCTACATTCATCAGGGATATTGGTCTGTCGTTTTCTTTTTTGGTGGGGTCTTTGCCTGGTTTTGGTATTAGGGTGATGTTGGCTTCATAGAATGAGTTTGGGAATATTCCCTCCTCTTCTATTTTTTGGAAAACTTTAAGGAGAATGGGTATTATGTCTTCCCTGTATGCCTGATAAAATTCCGAGGTAAATCCATCTGGCCAGGGGTTTTGTTCTTTGGTAGTTTTTTGATTACTGCTTCAATTTCGTTGCTGGTAATTGGTCTGTTTAGATTTTCTGTTTCTTTCTGGGTCAGTCTTGGAAGGTTGTATTTTTCTAGGAAGTTGTCCATTTCTCCTAGGTTTCCCAGCTTGTTAGCATATAGGTTTTCATAGCACTCTGTAATTATTCTTTGTATTTCTGTGGGGTCCGTCGTGATTTTTCCTTTCTCGTTTCTGATTCTGTTGATGTGTGTTGATTCTCTTTTTCTCTTAAGTTTGGATAGAGGCTTATCTATTTTGTTTATTTTCTCGAAGAACCAGCTCTTGGTTTCATTGATTTTTTCTATTGTTTTATTCTTCTCAATTTTATTTATTTCTTCTCTGATCTTTACTATGTCCCTCCTTCTGCTGACCTTAGGCCTCATTTGTTCTTCTTTTTCCAATTTCGATAATTATGACATTAGACTAATCATTTGGGATGGTTCTTCCTTCTTTAAATATGTCTGGATTGCTATATACTTTCCTCTAATGACTGCTTTTGCTGTGTCCCACAGAATTTGGGGCTTTGTGTTGTTGTTGTCATTTGTTTCCATATATTGCTGGATCTCCATTTTAATTTAGTCATTGATCCATTGATTATTTAGGAGCATATTGTTAAGCCTCCATGTGTTTGTGAGACTTTTTGCTTTCTTTGTACAATTTATTTCTAGTTTTATGCCTTTGTGGTCTGAAAAGTTGGTTGGTAGGATTTCAATCTTTTGGAATTTACTGAGGCTCTTTTTGTGGCCTAATATGTGGTGCATTCTGGAGAATGTTCCATGTGCACTTGAGAAGAATGTGTATCCTGTTGCTTTTGGATGTAGAGTTCTGTAGATGTTTATTAGGTCCATCTGTTCTAGTGTGTTGTTCAGTGCCTATGTGTCCTTACTTATTTTCTGTCTGGTGGATCTCTGTCCTTTGGAGTGAGTGGTGTGTTAAAGTCTCCCAAAATGAATGCATTGCATTCTATTTCCTCCTTTAATTCTGTTAGTATTTGTTTCACATATGCTGGTGCTCCTGTGTTGGGTGCATATATATTTATAATGGTTATATCCTCTTGTTGGACTGAGCTGTTTATCATTATGTAATGTCCTTCTTTATCTTTTGTCACTTTCTTTATTTTGAGGTCTATTTTGTCTGATAGTAGTATTGCAACACCTGCTTTTTCCTTTCTGTTGTTTGCATGAAATATCTTTTTCCATTCCTTGACTTTAAGTCTGTGCATGTCTTTGGGTTTGCGGTGAGTCTCTTTTAAGCAGCATATGGATGGATCTTGCTTTTTTATCCATTCTATTACTCTGTGTCTTTTGATTGGTGCATTCAGTCCATTTACACTTAGGGTGATTATTGAAGGGTATGTACTTATTGCCATTGCAGGCTTTAAGTTTGTGGTTACCAAAGGTTCAAGGTTAGCTTCTTTACTATCTTACTGTCTAACTTAACTTGCTTATTGATCTATTATAAACACTGTCTGGAGATTCTTTTCTTCTCTCCCTTCTTATTCCTCCTCCTCCATTCTTCATATGTTGGGTGTTTTGTTCTGTGCTCTTTTTAGGAGTGTTCCCATCTAGAGCAGTCCCTGTAAGATGCCCTGTAGAGGTGGTTTGTGGAAGGCAAATTCCCTCAACTTTTGCTTGTCTGGGAATTGTTTAATCCCTCCTTCATATTTAAATGATAATCGTGCTGGATACAGTATTCTTGGTTCAAGGCCCTTCTGTTTCATTGCATTAAGCATATCATGCCATTCTCTTCTGGCCTGTAGGGTTTCTGTTGAGAAGTCTGATGATAGCCTGATGGGTTTTTCCTTTGTAGGTGACCTTTTTTTTCTCTCTGGCTGCCTTTAATACTCTGTCCTTGTCTTTGATCTTTGCCATTTTAATTATTATGTGTCTTGGTGTGGCCCCCTCTTGGATCCCTTGTCATGGGAGTTCTGTGTAACTCTTTGGTGTGAGAGGCCATTTCCTTCCCTAGTTTGGGGAAGTTTTCAGAAATTATTTCTTCAAAGACACTTTCTATCCCTTTTTCTCTCTCTTCTTCTTCTGGTACCCCTATAATGCGGATATTGTTCCATTTCGATTGGTCACACAGTTCTCTTAATATTCTTTCATTCCTGGAGATCCTTTTATTTCTCTCTGCATCAGTTTCTCTGCATTCCTGTTCTCTGTTTTCTAGTCCATTAATGGTCTCTTTCAACTCGTCCATTCTGTTTTGAAGTCCTTTCAGAGATTGTTTTATTTCTGTATTCTCTCTCATTTCTTGCATATTTGTCTGCAAGTCCATCAGCATGGTTATGACTTTTGTTTTGAATTCTTTTTCAGGAAGATTGGTTAAATCTATATCCCCAGGTTCCTTCTCAGAGGAAGATGTAGAAGATGTCGAAGATTTCTGGGTTGGTCTTGCCTGGATCAAATTTTTTGAGTTTTCATGTTGATAGGTGCAATGGTATGCTATTGACTCATCTGTCAGCTGGGAGAGCCAAAACTCTTTCCACTTGCTCCTGGCCTTTCTTTACTGGGACAACTGCATCCCCTAGTAGCTTGTGTTGGGCAATTGTGTGTAGACTGGGTCTCTGTATCTTGCCCAGGTGGTATGGAGGAAGCTGCCTTGCTCTGGGCGTGGCCAGCCTCAGGTGCTTCTCTGCTATGGCGGGGCCCCGGAAGGGTAATGGACAGGGGGCTGTTTGACTGCTTACCTCCGTGAGAGGTCTCAGAGCTGTTACCCTGGGGGTTAGTGCGCCCAGAGTTCCCTGGAATTTCCAGCTGCTGGACTGTGACCCAGGATGCTTCCGTCCAGCTGTGGGGTCCCTGTCCCTTTAAGACTTTCAAAAAGCACTCGCTTTTCTTTGTCCCAGGGTCGCCGGCTGCGGGACCTGCTCACAGATCTTACTGTCCTGCTTTCCTAGTTTCCAGCACCCCACGCATGCACTGTGTGTCTGCGCTCTGGTGCAGATGGCTGGGGCTGGGTGTTTAGCAGTCCTGGGCTCCCTCTCCCTCCCCACTCCAACTCCTCTCCTCCCGCCGGGACCTGGGGTGAAGGGCGCTTGGGTCCCGCCGGGCTGCGGCTTGTATCTTACCCCTTTCACCAGGCACTGGGTTCTCGCAGGTGTGGATGTAGTCTGCTGTTGTCCTGTGTCTTCTGGTCTCTCTTTTAGGGATAGTTGTATTGTATTTTCAAAAATATGTATGTTTTTGGGAGGAGATTCCCACTGTCCTACTCACGCTGCTATCTTGGCTCCGCCCCTGTCATTGGTATCTTGATAGGGATTGTACTGAATCTGTAGATTGGTTTAGGCAGGATGGCCATTTTGACAATAATAATTCTTCCTATCCATGAGCATGGGATATATTTCCATTTATGAGTGTCTACTTTAATTTCTCTCGAGAGTCTTGTAGTTCTCAAGGTACAGGTCTTTTACCTCCTCAGTTAGGTTTCTTCCTAAATATTTTATTCTTTTTGATGGAATTGTTTTCCTGATTTCTCTTTCTGCTAGTTCATCATTAATGTATAGGAATGAAACAGATTTCTGTGTATTGATTTTGTGCCTTGCAACTTCACTGAATTCAGCTATTAGTTCCAGTAGTTTTGGGGTGGATTCTTTAGGATATTTTATGTACAATTTCATGTCAACTGCAATCAGTGAGAATTTAACTTGTTCCTTACCAATGTGGATGCCTTTTAGTTCTTTGTGCTGTCTGATTGCCATTGTTAGGGCCTCCAGTCCTATGTTGAATAAAAGTGGTGAGAGTGGGAAGCTTTTCACTGTTAAGTATGATGTTGGCTATGGTTTTGTCATATATAGCCTTTATTACATTGAGGTACTTGCCCTCTATACCATTTTGTTGAGAGTTCTTATCTTAAATGGATTTTGAATTTTGGCAAATACTTTTTCAGCATCTATCAGATTATGTGGTTTTTGTCCTTTTTGTTGTGGTGGTGGATGATGTTGATGGATTTTTGAATATTGTACCATTCTTGCAACCCTAGAATAAATCCTATTTGATCATGATGGATGATCTCTTTGATGTATTTTTTAATTCGGTTTGCTAATATTTTGTTGACTATTTTTGCATCTATGTTCATCAGGGATATTGGTCTGTAATTTTTTTCGTGTGGTGTCTTTACCTGGTTTTGGAATTAGAGTGATGCAGGCCTCATAGAATGAGTTTGGAAGTATTCCCTCCTTTTCTACTTTTTTGAAAGCTTAAGGAGGATGGGTATTAGGTGTTCACTAAGTATTTGATAAAATTCAGTGGCAAAGCCATGTGGTCCAGGGGTTTGGGTCTTAGGTAGTTTTTTGATTACCAATTCAATTTTGTTGCTGGTAATTGGTCCATTCAGATTTTCTGTTTCTTCCTGGGTCAGCCCTGGAAGGTTGTATTTTTCTAGAAATTTGTCCATTTCTTCTAGGTTATCTAATTTGTTAGCATATAGTTTTTCACAGTATTCTCTAATAATTCTTTGTATTTCTGTGGTGTCCTCAGTGATTTTTCCTTTATCTGATTTTGTTTATGTGTGTAGACTCTTTTCTTGGTAAGTGTGGTTAGGCGTTTATCTATTTTGTTAATTTTCTCCAATAACCAGCTCCTGGTTTCTTTGATTCTATTGTTTTATTTTTCTTGATTTTGTTTCTGCTGTGACCTTTATTATGTCCCTTCTTCTACTGACTTTGGGCCTCACTTGTTCTTCTTTTTCTAGTTTAACTCTGAGTTTAGACTGATCATATGGGATTGTTCTTTCCTGAAGTACACATGTATTTTGATATACTTCCTCTTAGCATGACCTTTGCTGCATCCCACAGACTTTTGTGGTGTTGAGTTGTTTTCATTTGTCTCCATATACTGCTTGATCTGTTTTATTTGGTCACTGATCCACTGATTATTTAGGAGCATGTTGTTAACCTCCATGTGTCTGTAGGTAGGCCTTTTTGTTTTCTCTGCATAAGTTATTTCTAGTTTCATACCTTTGTAGTCTGAGAAACTGGTTGGTACAGTTTCAATCCTTCTGAATTTACTGAGGCTCTTTTTGTGGCCTAATATTTGATGTATTCTTGAAAATGTTCCATGTGCACTTGAGAAGAATGTGTATTCTGCTGCTTTTGGGTAGAGTGTTCTGTAGATGTCTGTTAGGTCCATCTGTTCCAACGTGTTTTTCAGTGCCTCTGTCTCCATACTTATTTTCTATCTGGTTGATCTGTCCTTTGGAGTGGTATGTTGAAGTCTCCTAAAATGAATGCATTGCATTCTATTTCCCCCTTTAATTCTGTTAGTATTTGTTTCACATATGTAGGTGCTCCTATGTTGGGTGCATATATATTTACAATGGTTATATCCTCTTGTTGGTCTGACCTCTTTATCATTATGTAATTTCCTTCTTTGTCTCTTGTGACTTTCTTTGTTTTTAAGTCTATATTTTCTGACACAAGTACTGCAACTCCTGCTTTTTTTCTCCCTATTAGTTGCATGAAATATCTTTTCCATCCCTTCACTTTTAGTCTATGTATGTCTTTGAGTTTGAAGTGAGTCCCTCATAGGCAGCAAATAGACGGGTCTTGTTTTTGTATCCATTTAGTAACTCTATGTATTTTGATTGGTGCATTCAGTCCATTGACATTTATGGTGATTATCGACAGATATGTACTATTGCCATTGCAGGCTTCAGATTCGTGGTTATCAAGAGTTCAAGGAGGACAGCTTTCTTACTATCTAACAGTCTAGTTTACCTCACTTATTACACTATTTCAAACAGAATCTAAGGGTTCTTTTGGTTTCTTTTCTCCTTCTTTTTTCTCCTCCACTCTTTAAATATTAGGTGTCATATGTATTTATTAGGTTTAGCAGTTTTTTTGTGTGTTTGTGTGTGTGTGTAATCTTTAGCTGCTCTACATACAAGATTATGTCATCAGGTAGCAGATAATTTTATTTCATCCTTTCCAATTTGGATGCCTTTTATTTCTCTTTGTTGCCTGACTGATTTGGCTAAATTTTCAATAGTATGTTGAATAGAAGTGGTGATATCCATGACTTTTTAAAGAAGTTAGTTTCACTTAGTGTATCTCCTCAGGTTAGTACTTTTTTCACTTTGTATTCTACACTTATAGTTATTAAACAGAAGTACACATCAGCATCACCTAAGGAACTTTTAAAATAAATATATTTCCTATATTTACCTACAGAGATTCTGATTCAGTAGGTTTGGGAAGAGATTCAGCATTTATCATTTTTTTAAAGGTTCCTAGATGTGCATATGGTGAAGTACTTCTACCCAAAGTAAATACTCTACCCAAGCAATTAATCTTTGAGAACCTTATTTCCTTCATTGGTAAAATGAGTATAATTAGAATGTATAATCTTCATATTTTTGAGGGCTTACTTATATGCCAGGTAGCATTCTATGTGCTTAAATATTATTTCATTGAATTCTCACAACACCCTTGTTAAGGTCATTATTATTACTCCTCATCTTTACAGATGAGGAAATTGAGGGAAAGAAAAGTTAACCATCTTGCCCCAAATCACACAGCTATTAAAAGGTGAAATTAAGATTTAAATTAAATAAACCTAAGTTTAGCATTTATAATCTTCAAGATGGTAGCTGTTATATGATATAAGCCTATAAATATTACCTAATAATTATAATAACAATTGTCATTTGCAAAAAAACCCAGTAAATTATTCATACAGATAGCTCCAGGTCAATAAAAAGTTCAATGTTTATTCTCAATTTATTAAAGTCATCCAAGTATCAATATAATTTAGAAAGGCTTCCATTAAAAACTCATTTTCCATTTACTATTCATGTTTTCATTCTATACTTCCTCAAGTCCCACTGACTCCTCAATCTATTACTACCAGTCTTCTTTTATCACTTTACGATACTGCTCTTAACATTTTCTGATTGTCAAATTAATGTCTTATTTCAATTCCCACTCATTTGAGCGAAACATTTTTACTCTTCAACATTACTCTCTGCTGGTTCTCTTCTTGCCCTCTGACTACTCTGTCTCATTTTTCTTTCCTTCCTTTCCTTAAAGCTATGCTTTCCCAGTTTCTGTCTCTTGTCTTTGTTCCCCTTCTATGTTTCATCTGAATGATGTCACCAACAACTCTGGATTTGGTCACACACTTAATACTCCCTTACCAGCCTCACAACCAAATTTCCACCTACTGCCTGGGAATCTCTACTTGTATATCCCATAGACATCTCCAAATAAAACTAAGTGAAACAAAACAGAGTCCTTTTTGTCTAGAAAAGGATATAGCTCAGATAGGCTTCTCCATTTCTGCTCTTCCTCCTGGTACCTCATTCTGTCCAATCTCTTAAGTCTGAAAATAGTGATTCATCTTTGACTTTATTTCTGTCCACATTAATCAGGGATAAAGTCCTGTCATTTTTTCCTATACATCTCTTTAACTCACCCTCTCCTCTCTTAAGCAATTTCTTGAGTTCAGAATCTTATCACAGATTACAATAACCTGCAAACTACTGTTCCTGAGATGAAATCCTTCCCACCCCACTCTGTAACCTTGTTTTGTAATTTAAACTGTATTGATGGTAAAAAGGGGATCACAGCACTAATACTACCCCTTTAACAGCTTCTTTTACATTGTACTGTAAGTATCTACTTACATAGTTAATTCCTCCACTTTTTAGTTTTGTATCTCCTGGACTTACAGCAGTGTCTATCACATAAAAAAGAGTAGATATTTGCTTATTGAATAAATGGCCAAATGATCATGTCACACCTACTTCTAAAGAATTTGAAAATGCTCACAATAAAAGATACATTGCCATTAAGACAATTAAGGTGAAAGTAAAAGGATAGCTTTGCAATAATCTATAATTTGTTTATAAAAAAGTTAAATTCTTGGAAAACCCACTGATTCAAAATAATTATTTTCCTTAATGCTTGGTGTGGTAATATGTACTCATACCCTTTTTCAAAATGTTTGCCTGGTTTTCTAAGTCAGATATTTCAATCTTGACATTTTGTTTCATCAAAAGTTCTCTTTTCTTTGTTATGTCATACTCATTATTGAAGTCTGTAATTTCCTTAATAAATTTTTCCTCTTCCTCTGTCATTTTTTTCTTTGTAGCATCCTGAAAAACAAAAATAAAAGATAAAACACAGGTGTTAATTGTAATATTTTTCCTTAGTGATTTAAAATGCAATCATTCAGAATTATTAACAAAAGCATAAAATTATACTTCCTAGTATTATTACGAAAATGCTTTACTCCTCCAGCAATATCAGTAAAAAACTGAAGCTATTATATAACAACCACCCACAATTTAATGTGAAAAATTTATCCTTAATATTTTGGGAGATTTACCGATGTAGAAATTCTATTTCTCACCACTATATCTGAGTTTGTGTAGTAAAACTTATAACCATGGCACTATTTTGTCATCGCAATATAAAATTGTGTGGTAAAAAATGACCAAACTTAAAAATGAAAATCTATACTCCTGGGAATTATTGCATTATTAAAAAAAAAGAAAGTAAAAGAAGGAAATCCAAGGATACCTTTTAAAATCTAGACAAGGAAGATAAAATTATACATTCATTTCAAATTCAGTTCTAAGTAACAGTTTTCATTTTATGAAATATCAACATGGAGAAGAAATAGGGATTTCCATACTCTCTTGACAATGCTAGAACTTAAATTTTTTGATAATGCCAGAACTTAAACATTACTGTATTTTTCTGTTTTTCTAAGAAACATCAACTAATTATGAACTACATTTAGAAACTGGCTATGTTATTCATAATCACCAAGTCTGTTGATTCTACTTTAGATATATATATATTAATGTATTTTCTTTCAAATGTCAATTAATTACAAGTCATATTCCTAAACTGGCCCTGTCATTTGAAACTACTGTTTCTATTGATTCTCACTTATGACTGAAAGGTAAACAAAATGTTTTTTTTCATTCTTTCCCCCACAGCCATAAACATGCATAAAGTGTGACCCTCTCTCTCTTTCAAAAGCTTTAAAACCAAGTTCTCAAAGACTCAGCAATTCAAATCAGATTCACTGTTTCTTTTACACTTATTACAATTGCAAATAGTTTCTATATTGCATCTGTGCCAATATAATTATTTCAAACTACATTACTCTACCAAATGGTTTTAAATAGCACTTAATATTTTTCTGTATCTGAACAGGAATATCTGTCAATATGCATAGGATAACTTTCTAAAGTACACTTAAGTATGTGTGTGTGTGTGTGTGTGTGTGTGCCTATACTTTTTGACACAGTTAAATGAAATAGATTTTTCTAAGTGGCTGGAAACTTACCAAAGTTTGGAGAAGCATATTCCTTTGGTTTGTAATTTCACTGCACTGTCTTTTTAAGGCATTTTCATGAGTTCTCAAAAGCTGTAAGAGGAAGGCTTTTTCAGAAAACTGCTGAACCTTTATAAAGTTAAAAACAAATCAGAATGACACAATTAATTAGGTATTTTAGGGTGCGTTAGTTAATAGAACAGATCTGTACAATGTAAAACATCTCTGGATAAATCTTTAAAATGCAAAATAAAAAAGTAACATTAAAACATATTATATGTACTATTATGTATTATTTTGTAAGTGCTTTATAATTACAATTTTTATAATCTCTTCTCTCAACAAGACTACAGGCTCTTCAAGGGCAGAGAATGTATTTTTTCCTTTCCAATAACCGGCACATTTCTAAGCTTAGGTATTAAAGATTTTTGATTGCACACAATAAAATCTGCTTCAAGACAGCTTGTTTAAAGAACAAGTTTCTATTCTCATCACTTATAAGGAAGATATAGATGAATTAAACATGTATACATTATGACTAATAAAATGAGATAAATTCTACATACTGCAGGCAAAAACCTGGTCCCATGACTATAGCTATACTAAATAAAACACAAATCTGCTAAAGTCTTCAAATAGGTTTGAGAACTCATTTTTTATTTTACACCTCATTTGGATCTAACTAGCAAAACATATAATAAACATTAATATTAGATACATAACTGCTATTTCATTTGCGCTGTAAAGAAAGCATCTCTTGAGACCATGAATGGAAAGGAAAGTCAGGAAGCCAGTAAGAATGCTTTGAGACAAATGCAGGCTGTATAAATTTTGGTTTAACTCAATAAAGTATTTCATGTATTTGCTTTCCAGAGTCAAAATTTCTAAATTCTGATTCTGTTTCCACCACTTATCTGTTGTAAAAGACTTGTCAAAACTAAAAATGTAGAAAATATTAGTTACTAAACTAAGACATTTTCAAATAAGACTTAAGCAAATTTATTATTCATGTTAAAAAATTAAGGTGTTCCATTCCAGCTATCACTAACTAGGATTTAAATTACCACTGAATTCATGTCCTCCTTCTTAAAAAGGAAAAAAAATTTTTTTAAGAGAGCTATTAGATATATTGGCATTTAATTGGAATATTTTAGCATATCCTAAAAACAAAACATATAGTCAAAACTGAAAAGTAGACAACTATTCAAAAGACTTATAAGAAGGGTATATTTATAAATTTCCTCCTTCCCTAAACTTCTATGTAAATTATCATGTTGAGGTCTTTTCTGCATCTTTTATTACTATTATTATTACTAATCTACTCCTCTTCATTTCCACTTTCTCTTTACACTCTGTCTTAACTTTTACTTTTATTAATCAACATAAAAATATCAGTCTGTAACTACACAGAAATTACAGTAACATTAATTTTTTAAACACCTATAATCTGTGATGAAAACAATACAAAAAAGAATTGACAAGTAGGGGAAACAGCATAACAAAAAGAGGCAGGAGTTTAGGAAATCTCAAGTCAAGGTCAAGTAAGAATAGATAATTACAATATGCTGATTCACATGTTGAAGACAGCAATAAGTAGAGTTGTGGAAGCTACACAGTTCTAATATTATTAACAGAGTAATATATACATATAATGTATATATAAAAGTAATATATATATATAACATACATATATAACAGAGTGAAATACAAAAACCTTTATATTTTAATGGAAATAAAAGAACAAAAACTTTTGGATCTACCCAGATCTTCTCTACCAAGTACAAGTTACTTTTACAAACTAAACTAGCTTTTCAAGGCCACCTATCTGCAGAATGATTTTCTCATTGTAACTTTTATTCTTTCTGTTATCACAATTTCTTATATTATTTTTCACATTCTTGTGTTTGAAAACCAGACCTACTATTATAGAAAATTATACTATTATACTAAATATAACCCTGAACATATTGATATCACAAGATGAAGTCATTTTACAAAATAAATTATCATCAGAAACAACAACTTGTCATAAGGGAATGTAAGGATCAGAATTGGGGAGATACTAAAAGAGACATAATTGAGACATAATCGATTAATAAAATTGTTAGTTGTAGGGGTACAACATAATTTGATATTTGTGTGCACTGAAAAATGATCACCACAGTAAGTCTAGTTACCATGTGTCACCAAAGTTACAAAATTTTTTTCTTGTAATGAGAACTTCTGGAAACTCTCAAATATACATTATTGACTATAGGCACCATGCTGAACAATACATTCCCATGTTTTTTATTTTATTTTATAACTAGAAATTTGTACCTCTTAACCTTCTTCACCAATTTTGCCCACCCGCAACACTTTGCCCCTCTGGCAACCATCAGTCTGTTCTCTATTAAGTTTTTTGTTGTTGTCATTGTTCATTATGTTTTTTTAGATTTTTACATATAAATGGTATCTATAGTATTTGTCTTTGACTTATTTCATTTAGGCGAACACTCTCAAGGTCGATCCATGTTGTTACAAACAGCAAGATTCCATTCCTTTTTTACGGTTGAGTAATATTCCATTGTGAGTGTGTGTGTGTGTGTGTGTGTGTGTGTGTGTGTGCCACATCATCTTTCATCTATCATCAGTGGTCACTTAGGTTGTTTCCATACATATTTTGGCTATTACAGATAATGCTGCAATAAACATAGGAGTGAATATATCTTTTTGGATTTTGTTTTCATTTTCTTTGGATAAATATCTAGAGGTAGAATTAGTGGATATAGTTCTATTTTTACTTTTTGAGAAACCTCCACACTGTTTTCCATAGTGCCGTACCATTTTACCTTCTCACCAACAATACACAAAGGTTCCCTTTCCCTTTACTCCATATCCTCACCAACACTTGTTACTTCTTGTTAATAACAGCCATTCTATAAGGTATGAGGTGATACCTCATTGTGGTTTTGATTTGCATTTCCCTGGCTATTAGTGATGTTGACCATCTTTTCATGTCTATTGCTCATCTGTATGTCTTCTTTGGGAAAATGTCTATTCATCTCCATTGTCCATGTTTAGTCACATTGTTTTTTTGTTATTGAGTTGTATGAGTTCTTTATATATTTTGGATATTAATCCTTTATTAGATATATGACTTGCAAATATTTTCTCCTCTTCAGCAGGTTGTCTTTTCATTTTGTTGATGGTTTCTATTGCTATGTAGAAGCTTTTAGTTTGACATAGTTTCACTTATTTTTGCTTTTATTGTCTCTGATTTTTGAGTCAATCAAAAAAACCACTGCAGACTGATGTAAAGTTGCTTACTGCCTGTGTTTTCTTCTACAAGTTTCATAGATTCATGTCTTACATCCAAGTCTTTAATCCATTTTGATTTAATTTTTGTGTATAGTGTAAAACAATACTCCACAGTTTCATTATTTTTCATGTGGCTGTCCAGTTTCCCCAACACCATTTATTGAAAAGATTGTCCTTTTCCCATTGTATATTCTTGCTTCGTCATAACTAACTGCATAATTAATATGCATGGGCTTTTCTGGGCTCTCTGTTCCATTGACCTGTGTGTCTGTTTTTACACCAAAACTTTACTGTTTTGTATGGCCTAATAAAATCCCCTACTATTATTATATTGCTGTCAATTTATCCCTTTAGGTCTGTTAGTATTTGCTTTATATATTTATGTGCTTTGTTGGGTGCATAAACATTTAAAAATATATCTTGCTCAACTGACCCTTTTATCATTATCTAATGCCCATTTTTGTCTTTTATTACAGTCTTTGTTTTAAAGTGTTCTTCACTTTTAAGTATAGCTATTCCAGCTTTCTTTGGGTTTTCATTTGCATGAAAAATATTTTTCCATCCCTTCTCTTTACATCTAAAGTGAGTTTCTTGTAGTCACCATACATATAGTCTTGCTTTTTTATCCATCAGTCACAGTATCTTTTGACTGGAGAATTTAGTCCATTTACATTTAATATAATTATTGACAGGTATGTAATTATTGCCACAATGTTAATTATTTTCTGCCTGTTTTGTAGATCCTCAATCTTACTCTCTTCTTCTGCTATCATAACTTGTGATTTGATTACTTTCCTTAGTGATATGCTTAGATTCTTTTCTCACTATCTTGTATACATTATAGGCTTTGCACCATGAAACTTACATATAACAGTGTATATAATAATATATATATCAGTATTTTAAGTTGATAGTACATTAAATTTGAATGCATACTAAAAGTTTACACTTTAATCCTCCCACCCCCAATATTTTGTTACATCTTTTTATTTTGTGTATCCATTAACTAATTGTTGTAGCTATTTGGTTATGTAATTATACGGCTATTTTTACTACTTTTGTTTTTTAACCTTCATACTAGCTCTATAGGTGATTATTGCACTATCTTTACTATATAATTGCCTCTACCAGTGAGATATTTGCTTCCTTATTACTAAGAAGTGCCTTTTCTTTTCAGCTTAAAGAAGTCCCTTTAACTTTTCTTGTAATACTAGTTTAGTGGTGAACTCTTTCAGCTTTCACTTTTCTGGAAAACTCTTTATCGCTCCTCCAACTCTGAATGCTAATCTTGCTAAGCAGAGTATTTCCAGTAGTAATCTTTTTCCTTTCAGCAATTTGGATATATTATGCCACTCCCTTCTGCCCTGCAAGGTTTCTGCTGACATATATGCTGTTAGTCTTTTGGGGATTCCTTTGCATATAACAAGTTGTTTTTTCTTGGTGCTTTTATGATTCTTTAACTTTTCACATTTTAATTATAATGTGTCTTGGTGTGATTCTCTTTGGTTTTGTCTTTTTGGAACTCTCTAGGTCTCCTGGATCTTGATGTCTGTTTCCTTCCCCAAGTTATGAAAGATTAAAGGTATTATTTCTTCAAATAAGTTTTCAGTTCTTTCCTCTCCTCTCTTCTCTATATGGGACACCTAAAATGTGAGTATTATTTGGCTTAATATTGTCTGATAGGTCCCTTAAGTTATCTTCCCTTTTTAAAATTCTTTTCTTGTTTTTGCTGCTCCATTTGGGTGAATTCCATTGTCTTGTCTTCCAGATCATTGATCCATTCTTGTACTTCATTTAGTCTGTTGTTGAACCCCTCAGTGTATTTTTCAATTCAGTTATTATAGTCTTCAGATATGTGACTTCTGTTTGGTACTCTCATATTTTCTCTTTGTTGAAGTTGTATGTTCATCCATTCTTCTCACAAGTTCAGCAATCAACTTTATTAGCATCTTTATGACCATTACCTTGAACCCTTTATCAGATAAACTGCTCTGTTTCTTTGGGATTTTTTTCTGAGTTTTTATCTTTTAACATGTTCCCCTGTTTCCTCAGTTTGATTCTTGGTGTTTTTAAGTTATAGGCAAAACAGCTGCCTTTCCCAGACTCAAAGAAATGACCTCGTGTAGGAGATAAACCTTGCCATTTAACCTTTCTCTAGCTCTTAAATGACTCCAACCATTGTAAATGGCTAAGCAAACTGATTTATTCTTGACTAGTCCAAATTGTTGAGGGTGTGCCAAGAGCTGTCAATATTCCAAAACGAGGATCTCAGTCAGCCCCTAGTTTCAGGCTGATTGGAAGTTAGACTCTCAAGCAGAAGCTTTGAAAGTATACAAATACGTATCGGTCTTGGGGGGCTGCAATCATAAACTCTGCTGGCCTCCAGACTAACAGATATGGAGGTATCCCTGGACAACATTTGCAAACACTGGAGCTCCAGGTGAATATATAAGTTCCTTTCTGGGAAGTACCAGCAAGCTGCAGAGAGGCCAAAAGAGAGTGCAAAGATGGTGCCCCTTAGCCTATATTCTGTCTGAGAGCATCTCTGTAATCTCTAGATGTGTAACTAGCAAAGCTGAAGCCTGCCCTGTGAGCTGACACTGCAGGACAAGTAAATAGGCCTTTTTCACAGAAGAAAAGGTGTGTATTTCAGTCTGTCTGTGCAGTGCCCTGGAGGTGGTAGCCTGCCAAGTACTGTCTCTCCAATTGTTTCAGGGGACCCAGAAAGACATAATCCCCTGGCTACCAGAGCCAGGCAATCAAGGGAGTTTGTGGACTGCACACACCCTCCAGCTTTAGAGAGGCAGTGAGAAAGCACAGGGTTGGGGCATGCCTGCTGAAAGGTATGAGCACCTTCTCGACAACTTGGCCTGATCAGGACTAAATCTTTAGCAAGGCAGTTAGGGAACACAGGGCTGGGGCATGCACTGGCTTCAGAAAGGCGGCAGGAGAGCACAGAGCGGGGGCACACCCACTGGCTTCGACAATGTTGTAGGCGAGTGTAGGGCTGGGGTGCACCTACAGAAGGGTAGAAGGTTCCTAATAGCAGTGATACAAATTTCTTTCTCACCTCTCCTTCCTCTCACTACAAAGAGAAAATATTTACATTCATCCTTAAAGTTACATTCTAGGATTAAGCTTTGTCAGAAAATTTTTTGCTCTTCTGGAAAATTGTATTTTATAGCAGTGTGAAACTCCGGTTAATTCTGATCCTCTCAGCAATAATTATTTTTTTCTTTCCATTTTATTCCTCTTGGGATATTTGATTTTTTCAACAGAGCTTATAATTTTCCCACTTAGCTGACTTACCTGGTCAACCTGGTCAGTTTTTAGTAAAGTCATGATTTGTGGCTTTCACTACTCTTGCTGCCTGGGTGCCTATAGGTGTTTTTCTACCAGAACTTGAAAATTGAAAGTAACCGTGGGTTTTAAATTAATGTTTGGGTCCAACTAAGCAAGGCACAAAGCTCCTCTTTGTTATGGTTGCTGTTGCTTAAAATAATCTCAGCCTTTAAGAACTGACAATTTGCTAATTAAATGTTCTGCCTAGCAGTGTAATAGGCAAGTTTACATAAGAAAGCACAGAGAGTTAGTAGAGAATTAATACAGCAATTGAAGGGAAGAATATGTTTATTATGACTATAATAAGATATATTTTAAATACTAGAGTACATCAATGAATATTGAATCAATAGCAGATAGTAAGTTTTTTTAAGTATATTTTTTGTTAAGTACATTTCTTAACCGTAGACATGATGCTTAAGCAGTATCTCCCTGCAACACAGTAATCCTAGTAAAGTAAGCAAGGAAGGTTCGTTATTAGACAATCAGTCCTTACAATGGCTTATAAGGCTTTACATAATCTGCACTCCCTTATTCCCTCCCCAACCTCATTCTACCAGTCTCCTCTCCATTCACTCCTCTCTAACTATGCAGGCCTCCTTGGCATTCTTCAACCACAACAGGCACACTTCTCTCCTCAAGGTCTGTGTACAAGGTCTCTTTCCCCAGATTCTTCATGGTCACTCACTCCTTTACTTCAGTCAAGTCTTTGCTCATCTCTCACCTTTTCACTGAAGGTTATCAGGATGCCTAATAAGACCACTACTACTTAAGTTTGTCTGAAAGTCCTTAATGCAATATGGCAAGAAAAAGGAAGAAGATACCCAATTAACAAAAGAGCTGACACACAACTCTCTCCCTCTTTTGTTTACTTGGGCAAAAGCCTTTATTATATACCTATAGATTCAAGAAAGTCTACTGACTCTTAGAAATCAAAAAGTTCAGTAAACAGGCTAGTAACAAAATAAATACAAAAAATGAAGTGACTTTTCTAGTCATCAACAATAAACAGAAGAAAAGTGTGGACAAAATTTCATTCATAAACAGCAAAAACCAAATAAACAAAACACAAACTTCAGAAATATCTGAGACCTCTATTAAGAAACCCACACTGAGGAACACAAAAGAAGATTCAAATAAATAGAAAGATGTGCTGTGTTCTTGAATGTGAAGACTCAGGGTTGTAAATATATCAATTCTTCCCAAATTACCACATGAATTTAGTCTAATCTTAAATAAACTCCTAGTAATTTTGTTTTGGTTTGTTGGAATTTGACAAAACTTTCAAATTTATCTAGAAAAACTATGAAAAGAATCAGGACAATTCTGAAACAGAAACTGTCCTTCTAGATAACTGGTATCACAACAAATAGATTAATAGGCTAGTAAAGAATACCTAGGAACAGACAGAAATCATGTATGCATTATTATCTCAAAGATGGTGCTCTAGTCCATGGGGAACATCTGACATTTACCCAGGTGAAAATGGAAAGTCATTTTTACTTAAAATATGAAAGAAGAAAGATACTATAGAAGTACTGGAAAATAAAATGTTTGAAACCTTGGAGTTGGGCAGGCTTTCCTATGCCTGGAATGGATTTCAGAAACAAACTAGTATACAAAATTCTAGCAACACAAATATTCTAAACTTTGACTAAAAAGAATATGTCATAAAAAACTAAGCTGTAAGTTTACAACAAATGATAAAGAAAGGTTACTATCTGTAGCATAAAAAGCTAGAAGTTAATTAAGAAAAAGACAAGGAAAGGATATGAATAGATAAAACACAAAGTAAACATGAACAATCTATGAAAAATGAAAAAATATAAGTAAACAAAAAATTTCAACTTAAAACTATAAAAATATTTCACTTTTCCTATATTTGCAGAAAAATAAATGTGGCATAAGTGTGAAACTGTGGAATATAAACTAGAACATCTTCTCTGGAGGAAAATTTGGAAATCATCAAAGGGCTTGAAAGTATATACCTATGACAAAGCAAATTGATTTCTAGGACTTTATCCTAAAAAAGTACACAATGCTTTATGTACAATATTGTCTTATAGTGATATGAATAACAGTATTTATTAATAATAGTAAATATTTATCAGTAGGAAAGAGGTTAACTAAAATATGGTATAGCCATATATACTATATTCCATATATAATGGAATAATACCATGCAATCATTAAAAATTGCTTATTTAGATATAAATTTACTGAGAGAATATAGTAAATGGAAAAGAACAAATCATTTAAGAAAAACTACATGCACTTAAACATTCAGAAAGAAAACCTATTAAAATATTAACAATACAGTGGAATGGTTTTCACTCTGGGTGGTTTTCACTCTGCTAATCTGCAATGAGCATGTATTATTTTTATGAAGAGTCAAAACAATAAAGCTAATTCAAACTGGCACACACAGAAAAGTCTACTGCATGTTCTTCAAATATAATGGTAGAAGGACTTCAGAATTTCCTGAGAAATTATCCCATTCTTCCAGTAGAGACATAAGCAAGTGTTCCTAATACAGATGGAGAGGAGCAGGAGCTTATAATAAAGAGAAAAAGACCATTTTAGAGTAACAATCTGATTTATTTTCCTATTGTGGCAGCCACATATCTCTTATACCTTCCTCTTTTCTGTCTTCTCTCAGGAGGAATTGATTCGAATTTTAACCAAGAGAAACTGGACTATATTTAAAGCCCTGCAACTAGTCTGAAAACAAAGAAACTGAGGTAGGCAGCCTTTCAATTTACCTTGAAATATTAACTCAGGTAATAACAATTCATAAGACCATAAAAGCACCAAAGACTATATGATAAATTCTTTCCATCAACATCAAGATCACAGGCATAGCTCTAAGTAGCCAGTTTGACTTTGACCTCTTCTATTCACCTTTTTTTTTTTAACCCATCTGGTATTTCAAAGTCCACAGCCAACCTAAATCTACCCTTCTCAAAATAACCCCATGCTCCAAAATTATTCTTCCCCTTTTCCTCAAATAAAACTCTCATTCCCAGAGAACTGCTGATTCAGCTAGATATTAATCGAGAGCCATAAAAAGCACAAATATTGATAGGTCAGGAACATTCAATGATACTCTAAATCTGAAAGACTTTTGCTGGGGAGATACTTTTCAATAAGGTGACTGCTGTGCTATTTGACAACTCAGGGGGAAGTTCCTTATTTTACTTATCACTACATCTTCCTGTTCTGTCAGGATATAAGACAGTGGAGTGTTAAGGGCAGTGATTTTTCATGTAGTGCCTTTAATGGCAGAACTATAAAATGTCATGGATTCTTTAAAACATACATTTTCATCCTCATAATAAGAAAACTTGGCACCTATGCAGGGAAAGAGCATATCTCAGTCAAGTATACTACAAGAATACTAGAAATTGGGTTGGGGATGGATATTCACATCAACTTGTCAACCAGCAGCTTTGACTTTAGGAGGACAGTTCTTTCTTCAAGAACTCCAGAAAACAAAATGGGACAAAGAACAACTATATATTGCATCTGTTGTCAAACTTGTAAGTCTGAATAGTTTGCACAGAATAACAGCATAAACCCTTCCAAAAAATGTTGTATTAGAAAAGAAAAAGAGAATTACCCAAAAGATTACAGAGAAAGAGTACTGTGTATCTCTATTATATATTACTACAGGGCACAAAAAGAAAAAGGTTGTTAAATCTATTATGTGATGTCCTCAAAAGAATGCAAAGATATGTTCACTAAAAAACAGGAGTAATTACAGACATAACACAGTAAGATAAAAATATAAGCTGAGATAAAAAGACAGAAAAATGTAAAAACAAAAAGAAGGCAACACAAAATCTGAAGGGTATTAAATAGCAGAACTGACACTGCAAAAGATGGAATCAGTGATGTAAAATATAAAGAATGCTGTAAGACTGCTGAGAACTAGCAAATACCAAAGGAAAACAGATTCACAGAGCAGAGTACAAAGACCTAAGCTATAAGAATTAAGGGTACTTGAAAAAGAAACCAGAAGGTAATAAGTAAGGTTATAATAGGAGGCTCACTCATGTCCCAGATACACCTGTGCATAATTTTGGAATTATAAGAAAAACAAAATCAATTTCTATAAGCAAACAGGGAAGAAAAACTTAAAACAAATTACCTAAAAAGGGTTTTTAAAAACCAGGTTGACTTCAATACTTCTTTTCTGCATTAATAAATTTCAGAAGACAATAGTGCTAGATCTACAAAATTTTCAAAAATCAGGTTTGAGTCAAGAATTCTATATACAGACAAATTTTCATTCAAGTATGAAAACAATAGAAAGAAATTTAAGATATTAAGGGCTTAGGAAATCTACCATGCACATATTCTTCCTGAAAAATTACTTTAATAATTACATAAACTCACCAAAAGATAAATCAAAAGTAAGAAAACAAGAATGAGGAAGTCAGGGCATTAAGGAATTTTAAAATGAAGAATTCTGGTTAATACAGCACTCTAAAAAAGACCCACTTTCTACTCAATATAGAGAAATGCTGGATATAATATAACTACATTAAAAATACGTATCATTTACATAGCTAATCTGAAAGCAAGAGAAAGAAATCATCATGCCAGAAACAGAGGTATCAGGGTAAGAATGGTGTGCTAGAATTCAGACCCAAGGGTATCTTTGAAATTGGATACAGGCATTAGGAGCTGGGGTTTTATGCCCATATGAGACCAAAAATCTAGGCCAAAGGGAGCTGGAACACCAAATAAAGTCAAGAATAGGGAGTGTCAATGCCAGCTATGCAGGTGAAGTAACAACACTCTATCCACTGGCTTAGAGAAACAGTATGTAAGCTGCCTCCACTGACCCATGAACGGAAGAGGAGTCATACCTAAGAAACCCCAATCCCAAGCTTGAGCTGTTCATGGACGTGAGATTTAAATATCTCATCCATGAAGTGAGTGCAGAAATGCTGAGCTCAGAAATTACCATAAAAACCTGGCCTGAACAGGTGAAATCTGTAAGTCCCTGGCAGCAGGGGTGAAACTGCTTCAAAGGGACATCTTTTTTACCACAGGAAGATGTGGTACTCCTAGGAAAGATAATCCCTGCTAAAGATAAATTTACTAAAAAATTTTAAAGCTCATAAGAAAATAGACCACTAGTAAGAAAGCCATCAGATGAAACAAGCAAAAGTCACAGAAGAGGAAAACAGAATTCTATATGAGAATTTTTACATTAATTTATTCATTCAATTATATTTATTTGATACCTACGTGATTCAGGTCCTCCTGTTCTAGTTACTGGGAATAACAGAGTGAACAAAATAGATGAATTTGTATCCTGTGGAGCTTACCTTCCACTAGGGGGAGACAAATAATAAAATAGTTTATTTAGAGGCAGTAAGTGCTACAAAGAAAAATAAAGCAGTGTTAAGCATAGAGATAGATGGGATGAACTGATACCATTTAATTTATAGAGGTCAGGCAGGGTTCTCTACCACAGCCATTCACAAACTTTTCAGTCATAAAGATTTCATATTAAAAATTATTGAGGACTTTTATGTTGGATTGTGTTTGAGTTATATCTATCAATATTTTTTGTGATCAAAGATGAAAACAGAAATTTTTTAAAGAACATTTAATTCATTTAAGGATAACAATAAACCCACTGCACATTAAATCTATTTTAATGAAAAAATATTTTTCAAAACAATAAAAAAAGCAATTATTGCACTCACATGTTTTGCAAATCTATTTAATGTCTAGCTTAATAGAACACAGCTAGAGTCTCATTTCTGCTTCTTCATTCAATCTTTTGCAATGTGTTTTTTGGCTGAAGTATTAGAAGAATACCTGGTTTCACACATATACGTAATTGGAAATGGGAGTGGTACTTTAATACCCTTTTCAAATGATTATGAGTATTCTTTGATACTGTACCCAAACTCAGCAAGTGGTAGTTCTTAAAGATTAGTTGCAATGTGGAATTTGAAACTAAATTTCA
Source organism: Manis pentadactyla (assembly GCF_030020395.1). NCBI lineage: Eukaryota > Metazoa > Chordata > Mammalia > Pholidota > Manidae > Manis > Manis pentadactyla. The sequence continues at coordinate 126,885,129 of NC_080026.1, read as the reverse complement.
ATGAACTTTTCATCCTCTGTTACAATAAAATCCATTGGTCTATCTTGTGCTTTGAATGGATCTTTTATCCATGCACGGTTTTGTAATGGTCATTTGGAAAATACTCCTTACCTGAATTATTCAGATCCTCCAAATGTTGATACATTTCATAAAATGACATTTAAAAAATAACATTTATTAATATCATCAAGTAATTCATCAGAAAAATCTTTTACCTATTGGGAAACTCTCAAGTTTACAGTGATAGATCTGAGTCTTCCAAATCTCTAATTTTTGTTTGAAAGGTTGAACATTAGTGCTGGCAAAACAATAATAATAGTAGGAGTGATTATAATAATATCAGTTGTTGCCCTGAAATGTCTGGGTCACTTGATTCATTTTTTAGGGAATTTTGCCAAATACTCAAGTCTAAATAACTACAGTTTGACTGTCAGTTATTCTAGTAAAAACAGTGTTCCAGAAAAAGAATAACTAGTTCATACTGCAATTCCAACAGTGACACAAGTGCACTCCCTTGAGAAAATCATTGTACTCTGGAATATAGAAGTACTTTATGTGAACTTCCCATTTCTTTACACAACATTAGAAATACATATACATGATGGCCAGCTTCAAAACAACACTTTTTACACTGTAATCAATGACATACAATGAAACTGGTGGGTTTTGTTTTTTACTGAGAGTTCATGGGAGTGAAGAATAATGACTACGAGCACAGTCTCCTGCCCCTGCCTCGATTTGTGCTTACACACCAACAGTTTTTAGTCACCACTGCCTTGTACCATCAATGTGCATATGGCAAATAATGCCTTTGTGTTATTAAGAAAACAGTATGACCTTCTGAAAGAGTCTGGGGACTACTATGGATTTGCAGATCAAGCTTTGAGAACCACAACTCTAAAATGTAATTAACCTTAAAAATAAAAGTCAGTTATTTTACTAGCAAAAAGGGTTTATTCAGAAATAACAGAAAATTGCAATCTGGAACACACAAGCTACAACACAATAATAAGCACATCTGGAGAACAAAAGAGAGGAACGCTTTTTTATAGAGGCATGGGCAAAGTTGGGAAGTCTTTTCTAAGCAAGAAGTCCCTTGGAGTAAACTGGGAGCCCTGTGTATCATGGCTTGTCACTGTCAGAGTTGTGACAGTCAGTCTCTCATTGGCTGGGCCTTTGCAGGGAGAAGAAGGTAGAAGCCCTTCTTCCTCCTGCTGGGGAGAAAGGTAGCTAAACAGTATGCGGTCTGAGATTTATGAGGAGTGGGTAGGCAAGATGGCTTCCCCTGCAGGCCTCCCAACACCATGTCAGTAAGACTTCCTTAACTGACTTTCACAGGGGTAACTGAGCAGCAACCTAAGGTACCCATCAAGATTTGCTTGGGACTGTCCTGATGCTAGGCCTCAAAGTCTTACATTCTAGTAGAATGGTTGACAACCCTACTGGAAGAGACCTAAAAGGAGTAAGCAGACGCAAAATACTAGCAGCTGAGGGAAAAAGTATTTCTGGCAGAGGATTCAACAAGTGCAAGGCCCTTAGGTCCAAGAATAGTTGAAATATTCAAGAACAAAATAACCCATTACAAAGGTACCTGACCCTAGAAAATCAGGTTACCCCACAGAAAATGCCTAGTGATCTACTCAAAAGACATCTGATGACCTCTTTTGTCTACTTCCACACTTAAGATAATTATTCATGACAAATGTGATAAAGCTTTCGTTACAGAATTACACAGAGACATTAAAAGTAATCACAGCTTTTTAATAATGAAAAAATCAAGAATTTTGAGTTTATACTTAGGCTTATATAGTTGAAGTTGCTTGGTGTCAACCTTTTAATTAAGAAAGAAAGTTACTACATTATTTATTTGCCAGTTATTCATGGCATAACTTCAGAAGTTGCTCAGTGAATGTTTGGATAATGAATAATTATCCAATGTGTGACTGGAGATATTTAAGAGAAGTGAGGAACACAATAAACTGTTTTTCCAAGAAATCACAAATCGAAAACAAAACTTTTTAAAAGGCATTCTTTCATGCTGTATAGTCTTATAAGGCTAGTGAACTAATTTTAATCTCACGCTTTCTGCATACTGAGCCAAACTTACTGTTCTTTAATTAAAGGCCCATTCTCTCAGTTCCTGGAAAGGAAGTATTTTTTTCTGTTCAAAACATTTCTAACATTTCAGGCTAAATACTTAGAGTAGCTCTTTTAAAAAAATAAATAAATAGAGGCACACTGGTAGACTTTACAATTAGAAACAGTGTAGCAGATTTTCGTGGATCCAAGCCACAAACTGTGCAGCTTTTGTGATTTATAAGCACTTGCAAACAGAAAGGCTATGTAGCATATTGTTATAGGGTTTGCTCTAAACTGTTATCATCATCAACTATTCTGTTTTTCTTAAGATCATGAAAACAAAGTTCAGAAAATACTGGCAAATTTATTCTAGAGTTCAATGAATGCTATATGCAGTATTTTTCTCTTCATTAAAACGCAATCATTTCAATTCTATTAATATGAAGAGAATACCACTTCTCAGAGATTAGGCCACCCCATAAAAGAACTGTAACCATATCCATGATCATCAATAAATTAGGTCATGTTAAGAATAAATTTGCCAAATGGCCAAAAAGCACTTGAAAAGATGTTCAACATTAATGTCATTAGGAAACTGGAAATATAAACTAAAACCAAACTACAAACCAGGTACCACCTCACACCTGCTAAGACAGCTATAAAACAAAAAACATAAATATAAAAAAAAACAGAAAATAACTATAACAAGTGCTGGTGAGGATACAGAGAAATTGGAGCCCTTATACAGTGCTGGTAGGAATGTAAAATGGTGCTGCTCCTGGCAAATCAGTCTGGCATTTCTTCAAAAAAAAAAATCTAGAATTAACATATAACCCAGAAATTCCACTCCTAGATGGAATACCTGAGAAAATTGAAAACATCTGTTCACACAAAACACTTGTACACAAATATTCATAACATTATTCATGAGAGCTAAAAAGTGGAAACAACCCAATGTCCACCAACTGATGATTGGATAAACACACTGGTATATTTATACAGTGGAATATTACTTAGCCATAAAAAGGAAGGAAGTACTAATACATGCTTCATTATGAATGGACTTTGAAAACATGCTAAGTGAAAGCCATCAGTCACAAAAGACCACATTAGATGATCTCACTTACATGAAATGTCCAGGGACATTAGTAGTGACTTAAGGCTGATGAGTTTTGAGGGAGATGGAGGGGTAACTGCTATGGATATAGTGACTTAAGGCTGACTTAAGTAGATTAGTAGTGACTTAAGGCTGATGAGTTTTGAGGGAGATGGAGGGGTAACTGCTATGGGTATAGGGTTTCTTTTTTGGGGTGATGAAAATGTACTGGGGTTAGACAGTGATAATTGCACAACCTTTTGATTAGGTTAAAAGCCAATGCTCTGTAACTTTAAAAATTTATCTTTATTTTTCAAAGTAACATAGCAGTTACATCTCTACCCCCAGCTTAAGAAATAAAACATTACTTTATACAGCTGAAGTGACCTGTGTACCCTTCCCTGATTACATTTATCTTCCACTACACATCAGAGATAATCACTATCTTGTGCTGTTTATCTTTCCATGCATGTCATTATACCTTCACTATATATTTATAAATCCCCCACAAGATATATTATTGTTTTGCATGTTTTTAAGTAGCACCACAGTTACGTGCTTTCTATAGGTTGCTTTTTATCAAAATACTACATTTTACAGATTGGTGAGGTTTTTTTTTTTAGATCGTCATTAAGTGACTGTTTTACAATGACATCTAGCACTTAGAATTCTGAGGTCATGCTCCCAGGAATAATAACTAAATCTGTTAAATGACCTTGCCTACTTTTTTTTTCAGTTCAATCAGGTGATTTCTCCAAGCATCTCAAACTATTATTAATTGAGTTCTTGTTCAAAATAAAGGACTTTAAAGTGCATTATCATAATATGAAAGGCTTTTTAGGGACTCCAACATAAAACAACTCTTTCTTGACTGAGGGTAACTAAAGGGGAAAACCTTACATAAAATTTTGTCATATATGATCAATCATACTATGATTAAGCAATAAACCTCATCATAATTAACCTGAAATATTTTGACCAACAACAGGGATTCTACATGGCCATCTGGTTTTAACCACTAAAACTTTGTTGTAGACACTGCAATTGCTTCTGTAATATGCATTCCTTCCTTGGTAACTATTATTATTTGGAAACCTGCACCATCCCCAGACAGCCCACCGAATTGGGAGAAGCTAATAGCCTTTGACCACAGTTTTTGGTGCAGTGATAGTCACATGTCACAATTAGTGGAAATGAGATGAAGAAGGTATGAGAATAATTTCCCTGCTTTTTAGAAAAAGCATCTAGAAACTTCCTTCTTTCCCTGATTTTGAACAATAAAGTATGTGATTCTTAAAAATTGTTAACTATTTGGGGACCACAGGACAACCAGCCATTCCACCATTCTTCTTCACTAACAAAATTCCAATTTTATTCATAGCAGCAATTATTCCACTAAAAATATTCACATTCCCAGGTTCCATTTTCCAGGGTTGACTACATGACAAAATTCTAATATTTGTGATGCAGGCCTACTGGGAAAATAGAAGTTCCTATAGCCAGGATCCTCACTTGCCCCTAAACTACTTGAAGATGAAAGTGGCCTGCTGCTAGGCTACTGCTTCCACACCCGCAGGCAGTCAGCTATTATTAACGGAGTCACTATATAAAGAGCTCTGCCTGGTGCTCTGGTCAGAGGCAGTGATGGAGGATTATGGACCTGCAAACTGCTGGAGGCAGATGTGATTCTAGTGCTAGACCTTCAGCTGGGAGAATAAAGCCGGGCATAAACCTTTTTAACCCAAGAACATTCTGTTGTCATTTCTCAGGCTCATTGAATCCATGGTGAAACTTGCCTGAAAGCTTAAAGAAAACTTCCCTTCCCCCAAAACAATGATAAAACCACTTGAGAAGCCTTTTGATTTTCATCCTTTCCTCTTTCTCCAACTGGAATTCAAATATGATACCTGGGGATGGAGAAGTACCAGTGCCTTTGAGGATGAAAGCCACATGCTTAGGATGGTGGAACAGAAAGAATGTTCTGAGGTCTTCTAGGATTTCCTTGAGCAGCTTTAATAAATGGCCCTTGACTGCCCACCTCCAGACTTCCCATTACATAAGAAAAAAATAAACCTTCAATTTGGTAAAGACACCATGGGTAGATTTTTGTTATGAGCAAACTAATACAATCCCAACTGATAATAACTGCTGAATCAAATATTGGGTTTTCAAACATGTAAGTCAAGCACTTCTCAATATTTTTAAGCCATTTTGAACTGAGTTTCTGTTACTTGCAACAAGAGCACCCTACACTGATAGAACTTCCACTTTAAAGAAGGGATACCTTTGACTTGACTCTAAGTCTCTCAAGGGCAAAGAGCAATATATAATTCACCTGCCCCAGCTGCCAGACCGATAGGGATCTTTAGTAATGAATACCCCATGTAATTATAGGGAAACTCTTCCAAACTCAAGGTATTACTTTGGTTGCGCAAGGGCACTCAACTAGTAAAGCAGTAGAACAAAGAAATGAAACATTCTTATTAATAACTTCTTTAAACATATATGACACATATTCATCAAACTTGTTGAAATAATAAAGTTAGGAGATTACTTTTAGTGAAGCATGCCTTCAGTTTCCTACCACCAAGTCTTCAGTCCTTCCTGCATCTTCACCATTTCTTTATTCCTTCCTTTTACACAGACTGTAGAGGTTAAGAGGGTTCTATCTAGTTAACCCAATATACGTTCAAATTTTAAACTTATTACTTACCATTTATACAACCTTGTGCAAGTTACTTAATCTGAGTCTCAAATGAATAACAGGGGCAATAATACTACTAACTTCATAGGGTTCTTATGAGAATTAACTGAGATAATGTTTATAAAATGCTTATGTAAGGCTGAATACCTAGTAATTGTTTAGTAAATGTTACCTATTATTTTTAGTTTTGAACCACAGAAGAAGTAGCCATCCTCTTGTCTGAGGTTAATTCTTACCTCATGCTCTGGATTCCATCTTCCTTCCACTGACTCAGGGATTTTACTGATTATCTTTTCTCTCTAGTCTTACCTTCACTCTCTCTCTAGGCCTCACCCACTAATATGCATAATAACAATGATGATGATCATACAGTGGATGGTGGGATATGAAGTGCAGGCAGAGGAACTGCCTTTTGTCAGAAGGGAGGACATATTCTCCATAACAGGAAGGAAAGGGGAGAAGATGGGTCTTCACATAGGCAGGTTTAGATATCTGTAGATGGTAAAATAAAAAATTTGCTGTTGGATGGTTTCTATTTTCTCTTTGAAATAAAAGGCAAAGTTATTGCCTGAATTAAGAGGTTCAGAAGAGGAAAAAATGTATGAGAAGAATGAATGTTTATAATACGCACTGCAGAGTGAGAAAGAGAAATGTAATAGTATTTCCAGGTGGTGTGGAGGTCTCAGTTTAGGCTGAGGCTAACATCCATGAATGTATATGGGATCCAATCTCTCCTGTAATTGCCCCAGCACTGGACCAGTGGCAGTTAATTGGGTCACCTAAAGTTGTGAGTCTTTTGCTGGAGTGATGCAAAGGAGAGAGGAGTCAGGAAAGAGTGAAAAGATCAACGATGAAATCTAAGAATAAAGAAGAAAATGAATACAAAGGCATGTAGTAGTAGTAGAGAAAAAAAAAGAGACAGAAATGGACTTGAGGTCCTGAAATTGGAAAACAAATATAGTGGGGAAAAAAGTGAAATGTCTTACTGATTTTGAAAGTCAAGTCATTTTAGGTGATGCAAAATCCAGAATATGATTATGGAAATTGGTGGCTGAGGTAGAATGGAGAAGAATGTCACCTGGCAACCAATGAACTAACAGGCCAGGATGTTAGCTGAATAGTCTGTATAGACAATGACATCATCCAGGATGATGGCAAGAGTTGAGATAGAGTGGGAAGCCTGGAAGCCAGTTGCCAAATTTTATAGTACAAGGGAGAGTATCCAGCGTATTAGTAGGAGGAAAGAAAAGAGGAGGGGTAAAAGAATATAGCATGAGCTACCACAAATGGGAAGAGAAATAATGTCCTGGAAGTCGCATTGGAGAGTAAAGAGAACATCCACCAAACATCCAACTATGAGGTATTTGGGATGTGAAAGAAAAAAAATCATCCTTCACGGAATAAACTGCAGACTATAAAATACATCAACTGGTTTTAGAATTGTACATATGAATGAACTAGAACAAATTTTTCTAAAATTCATATGGAACCACCAAAGACCCCAAATAGCCAATGAAGTCCTGAGAAAGAAGCACAAAGCTGGGAGGATTACACTCCCTAACTTTGAGCTCTACTACAAAGCCACAGTAATCAAAACATTTGGTACGGACACAAGAACAGACCCATAGATCAATGGTACAGAATTCAGAACCCAGATATAAACCCACACATATATGGCCAATTAATATATGACAAAGGAGCCATGGATACACAATGGGGATATGACAGCCTCTTCAACAGCTGGTGCTGGCAAAACTGGACAGCTACATGTAACAGAATGAAACTCGATCATTGTCTAACCCCATACACAAAAGTAAACTTGAAATGGATCAAAGACCTGAATGTAAGTCATGAAGCCATAAAACTCATGGAAGAAAACAGGCAAAAATCTCTTGAATATAAACACGAGCAACTTTTTCCTGAACACATTGCCTCGGGCAAGGGAAACAAAAGCAAAAATGAACAAATGGGACTACCACAAACTAAAAAGCTTTTGTACAGCAAAGGACACCATCAGCAGAACAAAAAGGCATCCTATAGTATGGGAGAATATATTCGTAAATGACTTACCTGATAAGGGGTTAACATCCAAAATATATAAAGAGCTCACATGCCTCAACACCCAAAAAACAAATAGCCTGATTAAAAAATGGGCAGAGGATCTGAATAGACACTTCTCCAAAAAAGAAATTCAGATGGCCAACAGGCACATGAAAAGATGCTCCATATCCCAAATTATGAAGGAAATGCAAATTAAAACCACAATGAGATATCACCTCACACCAGTTAAGATGGCCAATATCCAAAAGACAAGAAACAACAAATGTTGGCGAAGATGTGGAAAAAGGGCAACCCTCCTACACTGTTGGTGGGAATGTAAATTAGTTCAACCATTATGGAAAGCAATATAGAGGTTCCTCCAAAAACTAAAAAATGACCCAGGAATTCCACTCCTAGGAATTTACCCAAAGAAAACAAGATCCCTGATTCAAAAAGACATAAGCACCCCTATGTTTATCGTAGCATTATTTACGATAGCCAAGATATGGAAGCAACCTAAGTGTCCATCAGTAGCTGAATGGATAAAGAAGAGGTGGTATATATACACAATGGAATATTATTCAGCCATAAGAAGAAAACACATCCTACCATTTGCAACAACATGGATGGAGCTAGAGGGTATTATGCTCAGTGAAATAAGCCAGGTGGAGAAAGACAAGTACCAAATGATTTCACTCATTTGTGGAGTATAACAACAAAGCAAAACTGAAGGAACAAAACAGCAACAGACTCACAGACTCCAAGATGGGACTAGCAGATACCAAAGGGAAGGGGTTGGGAAGGGTAGGTCAGGAGGGAGGGAGAAGGGGATTAAGGGGCATTATAATTAGCACACACAATACAGGTAGGTCATGGGGAAGGCAGTATAGCATGGAGAAGACAAGCAATGACTCTATAGCATGTTACTATAACTGATGGACAGTGATTGCAGTGGGGTGGCGGGTGGACTTAATAATATGGGTGAATGTTGACACCACAATGTTGCTCATGTGAAACTTTCAGAAGATTCTTTATCAATGATATCTTAATTAAAAAAAAAAAAAGAATTGTACATATGACCAAGGTGAATGTAAAAGGAATAATATACCTGAGTTCTATAGTACAACTTTTAAAAACCTAGCTGTACATGTTCAGAAGAGATTTGGTTTAAAGGAATTTCATATGAAAAAAAAAAACATAGAAACTGCAAGCAACTAAGTGTAACAGCCCCCAAAAGCATCTTGGATTAATGGAACCTTAGTGAAGTAGAGCAGGGACATGGGACAGGTATCATGACTAATTTTTCCCACCTATGATGAAAAGTACTGATATATAAATAGTACTGTAAGAACAGGAGGGACTCCAGCTTAAGGCTAAGATACCGTTTTTAAAAACCAGGGAGATAGGAGGTAAGATTCTTAACATATTTTATGGTAATCAGCCAATAACCAGCCCTATCTTAAGGTAGGGCATGCAGTCCTACATGGTATGTTTCCACTGCTTGAGGGGAACCACTATCTTGGAGAAGAATGGATCAATAAATTCCTTGTGTTAAGTTTGTCTTACAGAATTATCTAGAGGACTGATAGGTGAAATGACATATCTCTCACTGGGAAAGGACATCATGAGACCACAAGTCAAGCCCATGCCCCTGGCCCTTTGCCCCATCTTTGAAATCCTTAAAAGCCAGAATCCTAAGTCTTTAAGCAGGCCTCCTCTCCGACACTACCCCCACTCCTCCCTATCTTCAAGTGTGTACTTTACCTTAAATAAAGTCTTCTCACTGTCAACATACTGTGTATTACCTCTATAATCTTCCAGTGGTAAGCATCTTTACTACTTTGCTATTTCATCCAATTTTCTAAACTTAAGTCGTCTTCACTCTCTGTCCTACTTCAGACAAGTAGGGAACAGCTACTAAGATCTATGATTTGGGCTTGCAAGTTCCTGATGACCCAGACAGGACTTCAGTTGTATGATCATGCTCTTTGGTAGCCTGCCCCAAAATCTCCTTTCTTTGCTTTGTGAAGTTCTCAGAACACAATCTCACTCTGTGCTGTGCTGACTCCCCCAAATCCTGGAGTGACAGGGACTTAGTTCCCACGCCATGCAGATTCAAGCAGACACTGGATACCATGTGACTCTGGTTTCAGGAGTTGGCAAGGAATTTGCCCTATGCCTACCAGGAGTTCAACGAGCTTCCCTTTCGTCCCTCTGTTCTTCCTTGCTCTCTGCTGCCTGCATGGCTGCTGTCATTTGCTGCAATTCTCACTTTAATGAATTCCTTCCTTACCCACCTTGTCCTACTACCTGTTCAAGAATTCTTTCTCGATCAGATTTAAGAACTACCCCCACAACCCTCATTCAGGTTGAGGTTTCACCTAGTGACCAGGGAGAGACCTCCCCAGACACAACTGCCCAACAACAGGCATGTATTAAAGTGTGACAAACAGAATTTCCACTTTATTTTCTATAAAATTAAGTATTTGCATATACTGCTATTTAAACAAATGTTAATTAAGGAGAGAAATAATGCCCTTCTTTTATCTATGCTGTTAAGAAACTTTGAATCAACAATAAAATAAAATTTAAGTAGCATATGAAGTTTTCTTTGACTAAACTTTAAAAAAAGGAAAAACATCTCAATTATAAAACTCCCTTTCAATATTACAAATGATAATGATTTGTGATTTTGTTCATTCCCTAATTAGGTAAAAGAGTACTAATGAATATGATTTTGTTTGCTGTTCTGGGGAGGTTCCTAAATTTTACGAATTAAAAAATAGGAATGTGTACATTTTGAAATAAAGAAGTAAAAGAAACCACCTTAAATTACTTGTTTATTTCAATATAGTTTTCCTTTAAATTTTTTCCCTTTTAAAACTTCATGAAATATTACTTTATTATGTTTATGCAATAAGTGAAAATTGAGAGAAAAAAATAGCCTCAGACTTTCCTCCATTTATTTCCTCTTGAGGGAGTACAGCCTTATGTTAGGTTTATAAAGTTTTATGTAATATGTTTATAAAGATTAAATGACCAAAATTTAACTATATAGTATTTTTTTAAAAAACAGAAAATACTCTTTTAGACTCTGAAAAGAGACTACTAATGTTCTGAAGTCTTTAATTTGTATTTATTCTAGCATCAATACTGCCCTTCCTAACTATCAGAAGCTTTGGGTATATTGGTAAGCATTAATGCAAATCCAGGGCATGTTCATGTCTTTCTGTTTTCATATTACCAGGCCTAACCAGGCATACCACAGCTCTCCAATTCACAAAACACTCTTACTATATAATCTGAGACTTCTGCAACCATATATTTTAGAGCACTCATCGAGCCCTGAAAGGCAAATGCTATCATTCAAGTTCTAATTACATGCTACCTAGGTTTTACAGAACAGAAAAAAAATGAATATTGTGCTTCTTAAATACATTTTTTTTACCACAAAGCAACTTCCAAATAGATGTCCAAAATATTTTCTGAATGTATCACTAGACAAAGAACTCAAGCACTGGCCCATTGAAATTATGTTCTAGTTTCTCCTTGTGCTGCCTCCACTTGATAAATTGGTCAATAAATGCCAAGTCAAATATTCAAGTAAGTATATTTTCATGTTATTGGAAGACATATAATTAACTCTGAGAAAAAAAAAAAAAGAAATCAATTTATGATCACTCCTTCAGTTCTTCCCATTAGTCATTTACATTATAATTGTGGTTCCACTTTAAAAATCTTTATACACACACACACACACACACACACACACACCATTTTGACTACATTATAAATTAAATTACTTCAATTACAAATTAGTATTGTATGAACTGTGAACCTCATATGTTAATTTTATTAGTAAGATACAATTGTATTATTACCCACATATATGAGCTGATTAAAAAGCGATGCACATTTATGAGCCTATATTAATTAGTAATTTCAGCAAATGTTTCTAAACAATGTTAGCAATTTGTTCTGTCTTCTCTCAAGTTTGTAGATTTGAGTCAACATTTCTTTATGTATGTGTATATATCAACAAATTACATTTTTATTTTCAGTAAAATAGGTTGCTAACAGAAAATAACACAGAGTACTTTTTTTCCAAAGAAGATATTCAAAGAATTTTTTTTTGGTTATCTGTCAGATCAATATCTTCACTGATCTGGGAAAAATACATTTATTTCAACAACTTACATAAGTGACCTTTTAAAAATATTACCTCAAGCTAGATGCAAAATTTGCTTCAGATATATTATTATAGGCAAATTTCATGAAGAAAAAGATTAAGATGAGCTCAAGAAATTTGGTTTCATAAAATATGCTACATTACTCAATTGTTAACTTTCATTACGTTAGGTTAAATTGTTTTTAAATTATATAGTATGGATAAGTCATTTAATTTCTGAGTTTCCTCAGCTATAAAGATGGATTAATGATGGTGCCTCATCAAAGAATTCCTGGCAGGATTAAAGGAGTTAATTCAATTGGTGACACATTTAGAACAGTGCCCAGCATATAGTAAGTGCTCAGTGTTAGCCACGCATTGCCTAATTAAATATATCTTGCCTATTACTTCTACCAGCTTCTACTTACCAATCCTGAAAGTATCTTAATTCCTTTTAAAGAGAAAGAAAACATCATGACATTCTTAATGCTTTGCCCATCCAATCAGCTTTTGCTGATGGCAGCTAGTTTATCTGCTACTCACAAGCAAAACAGAACCTGAATAATAGTTCAAAATTCTGTTTTAAAAGCATTCTCCCTATTACCTCACTATTAGCACTCATTAATTCATCCAAAACACTAATTTAAATTCTGTGCTTGATACAGGTTGTGGGACTAAAAAAGTGTTTAAGAAAAATGTTCCAGCTATATTGTTCACGAAATAGTGAGGGATACAAATATAAACATAAATATGTGCTGTTGATGAAGTCTAAGGTGGTGCACTGAAAGCTATAATAAACAATTTTTTCCAAGATGTCCATGGGAGGGCTTCACCGTTGATGTGTGAGAAAGACTTGGCAAAAAGAGCAAAGGTGCATTAGATGAGACAGGATCTACGACTATTTTATTCACAAAGAGAACTGCCAACTCCTCACAGTGGTAAGTTAAAATAGACTTATTTTAAGCAAACAGATTTCCTCAGATAGACTTGCCATTACACACTGCTTGCTTAGTTTATCTCAAGGGGTTGAATAAATATTTTTGTGTGAGTGTCTGCCCCTACCCACAGGGATGCCTTCACTGTGACATACCTGGGCGATGTTCTTAGCTCCCATCTTCCCAGGGCTCAGTGAGATCTTCCTAAAACCGCTTTTATCATACCGCTCCCTGATCAAAAACCTGCAAAGGTTTCCTCCTATTCTCAGGTATCAGCCCTCTGCTTTGACATGATTTCTCTGCCAATATGCCTTGGGCATGTCTCTGTTTTGTTCACATCCTCTCCCTGCCCCTACTGCTTTTTTCCTACTACTTCTCTTTACCTCTCCAAAATTCGACCCACCCTTCAAAAACCCTCCTTCAAGAAGCCATCAGATCCCCTTGATTCTCTTTAAGATAACAGAGCTTTTCAGATGATGCAGAACAAAGAGAAAGGCTAGTGAAAAAATTATACTTTTAAATGAAAGATATGTCCAAAATGTGGTAGAGGGCTGATGAGCAAAAGGCAGAGACTCATTGAAAGTTACATTCAATTGTTACATCAATGTAACACACTTCTTAATTTATTTGCTATTCAAAATTTACATATATATATATATATATATATATATATACCAACTACTTATAGAGCCATTATTTTTTCAGTGACATCGTGCTCTTTCAAGACATTAACCATCCCACAACAGGCACAACGAATTCTTCAATACTTAAAATGGTTTCTTTAGGACAAGTTCACATTAGAACATAAGGTGTTACTGGATTCAGAACTTTAAATATTACTAAGCAACCTGGAACTACACTACCATCCTACTAGTGTGCTTCCAACGTGAAGGACTAGTTAAACAGCAAAATATCCTCAGAAGGTCATATTAACACAGATTATTTCAAGTGATAATGAGCATGCTTTGTTATCTCAATACCTTAGATTCCAACTGCATTTTCGCTTCATTCAGCTCCTCTGTCGCCTTCTTCGCTTTTTCACGACATCTATTTATTTCCGACCTTACTGTAAAGACAAATTAAATTCTTCAACACATCGATCTTTCTAAAGTCCCCATTTCTGTAGCCTGTGATGAGGCACCTTTCGGCAAGCAGATTCCCCTGACGCCTGCGACCACCGCCTTCGGTTTCTTTCTGCGCCAAGCCCCCACCTCGGGAGACCCAGGCCCCACGGGGGTGACGGAAGCGCCCGACCTTCCCGCATCAGGCGGCGACTCTCCTCGGCCTGCTGCTCGGAGAAGATGATGTGCTCGAACAAGGACTCTAGACTCATCTTAGGGCCCGGCTCCGCAGGATCCCGTTTTCGCTCTTAAGTATTTTATAACCGAGTCTGAGGATCCTGGAAAGCACAACAGAGAAGGATTCATCCAGGCTGTTCCCGGGCCGGCCTCCGGCCCCCCGGCCCCGGCCCACCGCGAGCACGCCGCCCCGGTTTCCTGTTACCACAGACAAACCCTCCTCTCCGCCCCCGCACTTTGTTCCGCCTGTGCCAACAGTGTCTAACTTTGCTTTTATTCCCTGGCTGAAGGCCGCTACCCTCGGCCAGGAGCGGCCTCAGCCCCACTCCGGGTCCTGGTGACAAATCATGGCGGCCCTGGGGCTTGGATTCCGAGTAGGTCTGGGCAGCAGCCCTTCCTGTGCTCCGCCTTTCCCTCTCAGCCCCCTCTCAGCTGGGGAGAAGGTGCTCAAAGGGCTCCGTCTCCCAGCAAAATGTGAGGTTGCTAACATACCGACTGTGGGACGAGGCCTTCCAAGGGCTGTGGCCAGGACCCCGAGTTGCTTCCCGGTGGGAGCTTCAACTACGGCATCCCATTGGGCCCATTCTGCGTTCAGGGGTTTTACTATCGCCACGTAGTCCAAAGCTCTTGGGCCTTACTTAGAGGTGGGCCGATCTCTATCCTAGCCACAAACGCCCAGTATTACAAAGAACTAAGTACTCGTGATTCTAAATATAAACTCTTGCAAAGTCTTACCCTTTGGCTATGGCAAAGACTGCTATAAATGTGCAATGTCTGACATTCCGCCTTAATCATTCCTTTGTAATCAGGGCATATCTTTTTTGTCTGCTTTAAAATTAATCATTGCCTTTTGTAATCAAGCTGCAGTAATATTAACACTTCAATATCTGCACAATATGTGTCAGAGACCAAAGTGGTTGCTAATTAAAGCTTAAACATGAAAGGCACCTTTGGGACTTTTGCATGGGATTTTTTAAATTAAAAAATATATTTTTTAATTTAATGTGTATCTAAAATAAATGTGTATATTTGTGAAGGTCAAAATATGAAGATTATAATAAACATTCGACTTTATTTCTGAATGTTGAATTGACACTGGCTAAACTTCAAAAAATAATTTCCAGTTAGAATGTATCTTCAACTAAAAGATGGTAAGTGTAAGTTCTATCACATTATCTTTATAATTATTTAATTAATACTGTAGCATAAGTGGTAAAAAATTTTAACCTGTTCCAAGTTTCTACCTTAAGATCCATCAAGCCATGTATGCATAAAACTTAGTTTTTAAACTTTATTGCAAAAGAACACATACTGAAAAGCGTAATGAAATAAAAAGAATTGCCCATAAATGTATCACACTGAAGCAAATATGAATAATAATATTTTGGCTACTGCCTTCTAGGTAATCCTTCTCACTTTGCAGTTTTCCTTTCAAACTTGAAAATATTGTGATTAAGAATGATAGTTATTACTAATATAATTTATTGAGTATTTGCCAGGCTATTCTGAACTATTTCTGAACACTAATATCCTTTTGAGATGAGTTTTACTATTACCTTCATAGTATAGTTGAGGAGACTGAGGCACAGAACAGTTAAGTATCTTGCCAAGGTTGTACACCTACTATATGGCAGAGGGATATCAAACCAAGAAATCCAAGATCACAGGCCATGAATTTAACACTGGATTCTTCCTCTTACTACATTATAAGCACTTTACCATTTCATTGAAAACTCTTCCTAAATACATTTTTAGAACATCATAATCCCTCATTATATGGATGCATGTGTAAAATGTAGATACACTGAAATAAATTTGACTCTTTTATCAGTTCAAGGATGGAAAACAAAGCTGAAATTGTGGTTTGAACCATTTTCTTTAAGCTTTCATTCCGAGGCTTATGAACTGTGCCATAGTGACCATCAAAGGAAAGGGGTTCCAGAAGATAAATTATATCACTAATTAATATCACTCCCTTCGGAATTATTTCCTATGGACTTGCACAGGGAGCATCCTCAGAAGGAGGCTGGTTTTCAAAACCATACTGCTCTTTGACATTCCAATTTTATCAGTTACACTCCATCTCACATTTATTATTGAACATGCTCTTCTGTACTGAAACTTGGCAGAGTGAAATTTAGGCAGCCTTTGGGGAGCCCAGTTGCCTCACTCAGAAAGGAAGAGAGACCTGCTGGAAGTTCTGGAAAGAGGATATGGGGAGAAATGGCTTCTTCATATTCAGCAGTCTTCTTCACATCCCAGAATATTTTGGTGCTTTAAATCCCAAGTTCAAGTGTTCTTAGAGCTACCATAACTATAGGCATTAGCAAGATTTTTAACTTGATTTGATTTTTTTGTAAACAAACATGATTATGCAAGTCCACAGTTCAAATTTTAACTGTTTCATAATGAGTAAAAGTAACATATTAAGATATGAAAATATTGCTATCATATGTCTAGCTTTATTCATACATTCTCTGTACTGTTAAGATATTTTTTCTTACAGATATACATGCTGACTACATTCTACAATGTTCAGAACAAGAGTAGCATTACTTAAATTTATGCAAAATAAAAATGGTATATGACATGGTAAAACTAGGGCATACCATTTTCAGAAAATGTATCCTATAAGTCTAAAAAAAAAAGAAATGATTCACTCAACAACTGTTTAATGGGTCTCTGCTATTCATTCAACATTCATTCAACAAATATTATCGAGCATCTCCTATGTGCCATTTTAGAGAAACAACAACAGGATTTAATAAAAACAGAACTACATAAAAAACATTTTTCTTCCCCCAGATATTTCTAACCTCATTGGAGAATTATTATATTTTTCAGCATTTTGGCAACACTATAAACAACTGCTCTCAGATGTTTCAACAGATGTTCTTTAGAGAGAAAGCCAATTATTTGCATTGTGATACCCATATATGATTCTCAGATCTAAACTTTCCATCTGTACATGTTTCATTGAATTGCATATCTATGGAATATAAAAGTTAAGCTCATTCATTGTCTCTCAACCTCGCACTTTTGTTCATAAAAACGCTAGCACCTGGGTTACTGAGCCATCAATAATTGCTTTGCTAGAAGGCCTTACATAAGGCTATATTGCTCTTGTGATTTAAAATGCATTTCTACTCCTTTCTTAGATTGATGACTTCCCTAGGTTCTAAACTAGGCTTGCAAATACCCACTAGCCCAGGGCATATATATTGCAGTGAAAAGAAGAAAAGTAATTCATTTATTTTAGGGTTTTTTTTTTAAGGACATCTGCCAAAAAGAAAACCAAAACATAGGTTCAATGAAGTTTAACAACCAATTATTGAGTATCTACTAAGTGTAAAAATCTCTGCTAGGTTTTATGGGGGATACAAAATGAAAAGGTACAGGCCCTGCCTATAGATAGATTATGACAATCTATCAAATGGGACATAGCCTGTGTACAAGAGCTTTACCCTTTTTCTGTGCAAATATGGCAGAGGAAGAAAGAATAAGTCCAATGTCGGTGATTTGGGAAGACCTACCAGTAGAAGATAAAATATGAGCTGGATTTTAAAGGGTGGTAGAACTCAGTAGATAGCAAGTAGGGGAGGAAAAAAGCAGAGTCAGATAAAGCCAACATTTGGCTCATATTTAACATTTTCCTATATATGGTGGAGGACCATGCAATGTCTTCTGGCAGGTGAGTGGCATGTCAGAGTTGCTTTATGCAGTTCAATCTGTGGCACTGGGTTAGAAATGGAAGAGAATAACAGCAAACATATTAGTAATTCACCATGTGCCAATCACTATCTGAGACCTTTACATGTCTAAATTCTTTTAATTAAGCCCAACAACCTTATGAAATCAATGCTTTTAGTATTTCCACATTACAATTGGAAAACCAAGGCAGAGAGAGCTAGGTATCTTGTCCACCTAGCTCTCTTGTCCACAGTCATATACAGTAGCCGAATCAACTTGGAACCCTGTAATCTCCTAAGGCAAATCCTCAACCACTTCCTTTATTGCCTTTAAAAACTAGAGGTGGAGAAAATGAGACTATTTCAGCAGCTGCGTTTCATTTCAAGGCATATGTCTTTCCTAAAAAATGCTTATTATCACCAACAAATTATTATCTTTTCTGAAGACATTTTCAGGCTTCTACAGTTTGGATTAGTAATGCAATGCATCTGTTACAAATAAAAATCATATGTGATCTAAGGAAAAATAATTGAGAGTGGATCATTCCTTGTAAATGCTTATTTAACCAGCTATACATGTAACATGTAAAACTATAAATGAAATTTGTGGTCAAAGAATCATATTTGTTTCCTAATATTTATACTACTTTCCTAGGGCTGCTGTAACAAAGTACCACAACCTGGTGGTTTAGAACAACAGGTGTTTGTTCTGTCATGGTTCTGGAGGCCAGAAGTCTGAAATCAAAGGGTCAGCAGCACTGGTTGCTTCTGGGCCCTCTGAGGGAGAATCTGGTCTTTGCCTCTTCCTAGCTTTTGGTCCTTGCTGGTAATTTCTGGTATTCATTAGTCTGTACATGCATCACTCCAGTCTCTACCTCCATTGTCCCTTGGAGTTCTCCCCCTTTGTCTCTGCTTCTTTGTTTCTTCCCTTCTCTTGAGGACACCAGTCACACTGGAATTGGGGCCTACCCTACTCCAGTATGACATCATCTTCACTAATTACATCTATAATAGCTCTATTTCCAAATAAGACCACATTCTTAGCTATTAGGGGTTAGGGCTTCAATGTATGTTTTTGAGGACACAATATGACCCATATAACAGACCTAAAATGTTAAGTTACAGGAAGTAGTTATGATTTTTGAAAACATTTATATGACTGATTTATTCTATTACAATCAAAGCACTTCTAGTGGTTTAATGGACTTTAGAAAAAGTCTTGCACAATCCTTTTATTTTATAGATGTTAACACTGAGGTCACAGAGGTTGATGGATTTCCCCAACATTGCACAGGCAATTACTGTCAGAGCTAGGTCTAGAACTCCTTCTTAATTCCTTCTGCTCCAATGAAAGATTTTTTCTGTTCACCACTGGCTTTCAACTATTTCAGTTAAAACAACTCCTCTTTTATCTTTTTTCTATATTGAACTTTCTAGTAAGAGTTTGAAGAAAGAGTGTAATAGCTAGGGTGCAGAGTTGGCCTGGGGCAATTCATCTACTGCAGGAGAATGTCCCCATTAAGGAGATTTGATAGATACAGATAGGGAGAGAGAGAGATACAGATAGAGCAAAAAAACTCATGCATGCATACATGTAAAAATACACATATATGTAATTTTATGTGTCAATTTTATTTTCAATATTCTGTAATAGAAATGAAACTGTCAATTCTTAATTACTGATTAAGAAAAGCAAACTTTCTTGGTTGTGAAATATATTGCATGAAGAAATTCCATTAACACCTTGGGAGCCATTAAATATGAAAATCTTGGGAAGAAAAAAGCTGTAATGTAGCTGGTGAACTTGGATTTTCACATTACCAAAGCCCAGAGCCCAGCACAGGGTCCAGGAAGGTTGTCCCCCATGTCCTACCCAAGAGAATAGCCTATCAGTTCCAGAAAATGAAAGCAAAACAAAACTTGGATACCACTGTTCTTCACCTGGTATAATTAATTTGTTTTATTTAATACATGTTCATTGAGTATATACTATATGTAAGGCAAGTAAGGATCTGGGATCACAAAGATAAATAAATGACTTGAAATCTCCTTGTATCAACTTGATTTTCCATGACAATAAATTTAAGTAGTTTAGGATTAGAAGAGAAGTAGAAAAGAAATAGAAACAATTAGAAGAGAAATTTAGACTTTTTCTTTTTAACCGGTTACTTGTTTTACTCATTAATGTATTCTTTGCCTACCAATAAGTACATGGTGACTTCATAAATGATTCTTTAGTCAGTGAATAGGTTCTAATTAAAAACAGCAATTAACATTTTATTCTAGTATTTTATTACAATTTCTATGAAGATTTCTATTAAAATTATTATATTAATTCTGTTAATTAATATCTATGAATTATTTGTAGTGACTATTTGGAAATCAGTGATAAATTTTAGTATTTCTAATATTTTCTATGAATTATTCATGTGACTCTGTAAAGCTTGAAGAAAATGTAATGTGTACATATACACGTACATGTGTATAGGTAGAGTGAACCATAAATCCCATTTCTTCTTAAAACAATTTACTAAATTGCTCATTTATCAGGACAAAATTACTTTATGCTTCCAATGTTTAAAGTGACTTAGCAGACTTAGCATGGTAGTATTACATTATAAAAGCCAGACACAGCCATTATTTTCCTTTCACGATGCCATAGACAGTTCAAAATGTTTTATCATAGTTTACATGGCTCATAAACCTTATCTTTTATTTGACATTGCAGGTGTGTTGATAATAGAATATAGAAACTCTGTAAGATGGTTAAAAGAAACAATTAATTAGCATTTAAATAAAAAGCTCACTAAGAAACACTTTAAACAGAGAATAAGCTGATTATTTCTTAGGTAATGGTAAGCAGTTCTGGAATAGAATTGAAGGGAATGAATAAAGAGAGTGAAAAGAATTTAAATATCTGAACACAAATAAGGAAATACTGCAAAACATTAGAACCACTGAAGTTAAATTTATATCATTTGAAATTTCACACATTCTTATAATTCTGTGCCTATTATATCTTATTATTCTACTTATAGAACGTGTACATGACTGGGTTTCCTCAACTGTTTGATAATCTACCTTTACCATTTCCTTTTTCAAGATGCTAACACAGGGAAAAGCAGGAAAGAGCTGAGATCCTCCACTCTATTGTGTTTTAGCCGTAAGTGAATATGCAAGGATTGGGCACATGGGATCCAAACACTTGTAAAAAAGATTCATGGCAATATTCTTAGAAGAAATTAATAAAACCTAAGAGAACTTGTCAGGAGAATGTCCTAAAGATGATTTTATTTCAGTAATTGGTGTATTTTAAATGCTTTCATTTTCTTTTGTGATGTATTTTATCTTACTTACAGATGCTATTACTCATAAAATATGATATTTCAGTCCAGAAGGCTGTAACTGTAAATGAGACATAATATTCTCATCTTGAAGTAGATAAGGGGATTCAAATCTCCTGCTTCACAGCGTAAGCTGATTACTGCAGAGGTCAGAAAGCTACTTTCCACTTCCTTTTAGTGCCAGCTATGATATTTCACATAAATGAACAGACATCTTGTCTTTCCTTTGTTCAAGTCTCAACACCTGATTGGCTGCCTGGCTCCATGACTGACAACACAAACTAGGAATTCTATGCCTTGAGGGCAGTGTCATGACTTTAGGGTGAGGCTGTGAGAAATGACCATGCCCATCATTCACTAAGCGCTCACTGAAGAACATCTGTACACCAGGCTATGCCACCACAATGGGCAAGATGAATGATCTCTCTGCACACATGAAGCCTCCAGGGGCAACAAGAAGCCAAGTACACAGGTTCATTAATTCAATGTACCCAGTAAATGTAGGAGTAAAACCTAACACTGTGGGGCAGACGCCTGCCATAGACAGTGTGGCCAACACATCTACTCTTCTACAAAGTCCCTCAGGCTGGACAGAACTGATGTCTGAAGTACAGAGATGAAGCCGGGGGATCATTGCATGGATGGGATTAGTGAAATGGTCATAGCCAAGCCATGCAGGGCCTTGAAGGCAATGGAAGGACTTCAGATTTTATTCAAAATGCAGTGGAAGGCCATAGGGGGCTGCATAGAGGAATGACTGCATTTTAAGAATAAGAAGATGGAGCACTGTTCCCTTGGTGAAGGAGTGACTACACATCACTGGATGGGGTGGTGGGTGTTGACACAGGGGCAAGGCTGACTTTGGCTGATAACTAACCATGTAACCTTGAGCAAGTCACTGCCTCTCTTTTCCCCTTATTTCACTTGCTTTCGAATCGGGATAGGATAAACAGTAAAAGAAAGGGGGAAATAGGAGGAATGAAAGAAAAAAGAGTTCAATATTTACAGATAAATTGAAAAAATAAAAAACAAGAAAACAACTGAGAATTTAGTTAAAAAGCTCATAAGTAAGAAGGGGTCATCCCAGTCCACAATGAGAAAAATCCTAATGTGGGACACAGAAATGAGAATCTAGAAATCCGTTAGAATCATTGCCTTAGCCACTTTGGTTAAGGGTTAATATCAGGGTCTCAAGGAAGATGGCAGCATGAGTAGAGCAGCGGAAATCTCCTCCCAAAACCACATATATCTATGAAAATATAACAAAGACAACCCTTCCTAGAATAAAGACCAGAGGACACAGGACAATATCCAGACCAAATCCGCAACTGAGAGAACCCAGCGCCTCGTGAAGGGGGTAAGATACAAGCCCCGGCCCCGCGGGAGCCGAGCGCCCCTCCCCCCAGCTCCCGGCGGGAGAAGAGCAGGCAGAGCGGGAGGGAGACGGAGCCCAGGACTGCTGAACACCCAGCCCCAGCCATCCGGGCCAGAGCGCAGACACAGTATGTGCCCAGGGGGCCCTGGATGCTAGGGAAACAGGGCAGCAAGAACAGTGAGCAGGCACTGGAGGCCGGGTGCCGGAGGACGTAAGAAAAGCGCGTGACCATTTTTTTTTTTTTTCTGTTTTGTTTTGGCGAGTGCTTTCTGGAAGTCTTAAAGGGATAGGGTCCCCAATACTAGGGAAACAGGGCAGCAAAAAGAGTTAGCGGGCACTGGTGGCCTGGCGCTGGAGGACACCAGAAAAGCGCGCGACCATTTTTTTTGTTGTTGTTGTTGTTGTTTTGTTCTGGCGAGCGCTTTTTGGAAGTCTTAAAGGGATAGGGCCCCCAATACTAGGGAAACAGGGCAGCAAGACCGGTGAGCAGATGCCTGAGGCTGGCGCCGGAGAATAAAGAAAAACGAATGGCCACTTTTTTTTTTAATTAAAAAAAAATTTTTTTTTTTAATTAAATTTTTTTTTTTTTTATTTTGTGGTCATTGTTTTGTTTTGGCGGGTGCTTTTTGGAAGTCTTAAAGGGGCACGGTGGGACACTTAATTCAGAGGTAGGGACTCCGGGGATCTCTGGACACCCTAACCCCTGGGCTGCAGGGAGCAGGGAGGCCCCTTTACGGAGATAAACAGCCTCTAGGCCACTCCCCCTCCAACGCGACTCCACCATTTTGGAGCAGCTGCCCGAGCCAGGCCACGCCCACAGCAACAGCAGAGATAAACTCCATAGCAGCCCGGCAGGAAGCAGAAACCCTGTCTGCGCACAGCTGCCCAGCACAAGCCACTAGAGGTCGCTGTTCTCCCAGGAGAGGAGGGCCACAAACCAACAAGAAGGGAAGTTCTTCCAGCCGTCACTCGTCCCAGCTCTGCAAACTATTCCTATCACCATGAAAAGGCAAAGCTACAGGCAGACAAAGATCACAGAGACAACACCAGAGAAGGAGACAGACCTAACCAGTCTTCCTGACAAAGAATTCAAAATAAGAATCATAAACATGCTGACAGAGATGCAGAGAAATATGCAAGAGAAATGGGTTGAAGTCCGGAGAGAGATCACAGATGTCAGAAAGGAGATCGCAGAAATGAAACAAACTCTGGAAGGGTTTATAAGCAGAATGGATAGGATGCAAGAGGCCATTGATGGAATTGAAACCAGAGAACAGGAACGCATAGAAGCTGACATAGAGAGAGATAAAAGGATCTCCAGGAATGAAACAATGTTAAGAGAACTGTGTGACCAATCCAAAAGGAACAATATCCATATTATAGGGGTTCCAGAAGAAGAAGAGAGAGGAAAAGAGATGGAAAGTATCTTAGAAGAAATAATTGCTGAAAACTTCCCCAAACTGGGGGAGGAAATAATCGAACAGACCACGGAAATACACAGAACCCCCAACAGAAAGGATCCAAGGAGGACAACACCAAGACACATAACAATTAAAATGGCAAAGATCAAGGACAAGGAAAGAGTTTTAAAGGCAGCTAGAGAGAAAAAGGTCACCTATAAAGGAAAACCCATCAGGCTAACATCAGACTTCTCGACAGAAACCCTACAGGCCAGAAGAGAATGGCATGATATATTTAATACAATGAAACAGAAGGGCCTTGAACCAAGGATACTGTATCCAGCACGGCTATCATTCAAATATGACGGTGGGATTAAACAATTCCCAGACAAACAAAAGCTGAGGGAATTTGCTTCCCACAAACCACCTCTACAGAACATCTTACAGGGACTGCTCTAGATGGGAGCACTCCTAGAAAGAGCACAGCACAAAACACCCAACATATGAAGAATAGAGGAGGAATAAGAAGGGAGAGAAGAAAGGAATCTCCAGACAGTGTATATAACAGCTCAATAAGCGAGCTAAGTTAGGCAGTAAGATACTAAAGAGGCTAACCTTGAACCTTTGGTCACCACAAATTTAAAGCCTGCAATGGCAATAAGTACATATCTTTCAATAGTCACCCTAAATGTTAATGGGCTGAATGCACCAATCAAAAGACATAGAGTAATAGAATGGATAAAAAAGCAAGACCCATCTATATGCTGCTTACAAGAAACTCACCTCAAACACAAAGACATGTACAGACTAAAAGTCAAGGGATGGAAAAACATATTTCAAGCAAACAACAGCGAGAAGAAAGCAGGGGTTGCAGTACTAATATCAGACAAATTAGACTTCAAAACAAAGAAAGTAACAAGAGATAAAGAAGGACACTACATAATGATAAAGGGCTCAGTCCAACAAGAGGATATAACCATTCTAAATATATATGCACCCAACACAGGAACACCAGCATATGTGAAACAAATACTAACAGAACTAAAGGGGGAAATAGACTGCAATGCATTCATTCTAGGAGACTTCAACACACCACTCACCCCAAAGGAAAGATCCACTGGGCAGTAAATAAGTAAGGACATGGAAGCACTGAACAACACAGTAGAGCAGATGGACCTAATAGACATCTATAGAACTCTACATCCAAAAGCAACAGGATATACATTTTTCTCAAGTGCACATGGAACATTCTCCAGAATAGACCACATACTAGCCCACAAAAAGAGCCTCAGAAAATTCCAAAAGATTGAAATCCTACCAACCAACTTTTCAGACCACAAAGGCATAAAACTAGAAATAAACTGTACAAAGAAAGCAAAGAGGCTCACAAACACATGGAGGCTTAACAACACGCTCCTAAATAATCAATGGATCAATGACCAAATCAAAATGGAGATCCAGCAATATATGGAAACAAATGACAACAACAACAGTAAGCCCCAACTTCTGTGGGATGCAGCAAAAGCAGTCTTAAGAGGTAAGTATATAGCAATCCAAGCATATTTAAAAAAGGAAGAACAATCCCAAATGAATGGTCTAATGTCACAATTATCGAAATTGGAAAAAGAAGAACAGATGAGGCCTAAGGTCAGCAGAAGGAGGGACATAATAAAGATCAGAGAAGAAATAAATAAAATTGAGAAGAATAAAACAATAACAAAAATCAATGAAACCAAGAGCTGGTTCTTTGAGAAAATAAACAAAATAGATAAGCCTCTAGCCAGACTTATTAAGAAGAAAAGAGAGTCAACACAAATCAACACTATCAGAAACAAGAAAGGAAAAATCAGGACGGACCCCACAGAAATACAAAGAATTATTAGAGAATACTATGAAAACCTATATGCTAACAAGCTGGGAAACCTAGGAGAAATAGACAACTTCCTAGAAAAATACAACCTTCCAAGATTGACCAAGAAAGAAACAGAAAATATAAACAGACCAATTACCAGCAACAAAATTGAAGCGGTAATCAAAAAACTACCAAAGAACAAAACCCCCGGGCCAGATGGATTTACCTCGGAATTTTATCAGACATACAGGGAAGACATAATACCCATTCTCCTAAGAGTTTTCCAAAAAATAGAGGAGGGGATACTCCCAAACTCATTCTATGAAGCTAACATCACCCTAATACCAAAACCAGGCAAAGACCCCACCAAAAAAGAAAACTACAGACCAATATCCCTGATGAACGTAGATGCAAAAATACTCAACAAAATATTAGCAAACCGAATTCAAAAATACATCAAAAGGATCATACACCATGACCAAGTGGGATTCATCCCAGGGATGCAAGGATGGTACAACATTCGAAAATCCGTCAACATCATCCACCACATCAACAAAAAGAAAGACAAAAACCACATGATCATCTCCATAGATGCTGAAAAAGCACTTGACAAACTTCAACATCCATTCATGATAAAAACTCTCAGCAAAATGGGAATAGAGGGCAAGTACCTCAACATAATAAAGGCCATCTATGATAAACCCACAGCCAACATTATACTGAACAGCGAGAAGCTGAAAGCATTTCCTCTGAGATCGGGAACTAGACAGGGATGCCCACTCTCTCCACTGTTATTTAACATAGTACTGGAGGTCCTAGCCAGGGCAATCAGACAAAAAAAAGAAATACAAGGAATCCAGATTGGTAAAGAAGAAGTTAAACTGTCACTATTTGCAGATGACATGATACTGTACATAAAAAACCCTAAAGACTCCACCCCAAAACTACTAGAACTGATATCGGAATACAGCAAAGTTGCAGGATACAAAATCAACACACAGAAATCTGTGGCTTTCCTATACACTAACAATGAACCAACAGAAAGAGAAATCAGGAAAACAACTCCATTCACAATTGCATCAAAAAAAAAAAATACCTAAGAATAAACCTAACCAAAGAAGTGAAAGACTTATACTCTGAAAACTACAAGTCACTCTTAAGAGAAATTAAAGGGGACACTAACAGATGGAAACTCATCCCATGCTCATGGCTAGGAAGAATTAATATCGTCAAAATGGCCATCCTGCCCAAAGCAATATACAGATTTGATGCAATCCCTATCAAACTACCAGCAACATTCTTCAATGAACTGGAACAAATAATTCAAAAATTCATATGGAAGCACCAAAGACCCTGAATAGCCAAAGCAATCCTGAGAAAGAAGAATAAAGTAGGGGGAATCTCACTCCCCAACTTCAAGCTCTACTATAAAGCCATAGTAATCAAGACAATTTGGTACTGGCACAAGAGCAGAGCCACAGACCAATGGAACAGACTAGACAATCCAGACATTAACCCAGACATATATGGTCAATTAATATTTGATAAAGGAGCCATGGACATACAATGGTGAAATGACAGTCTCTTCAACGGATGGTGCTGGCAAAACTGGACAGCTACATGTAGGAGAATGAAACTGGACCATTGTCTAACCCCATATACAAAAGTAAACTCAAAATGGATCAAAGACCTGAATGTAAGTCATGAAACCATTAAACTCTTGGAAGAAAACATAGGCAAAAATCTCTTAGACATAAACATCAGTGACCTCTTCTTGAACATATCTCCCCGGGCAAGGAAAACAACAGCAAAAATGAGTAAGTGGGACTATATTAAGCTGAAAAGCTTCTGTACAGCAAAAGACACCATCAATAGAACAAGAAGGATCCCTACAGTATGGGAGAATATATTTGAAAATGACACATCCGATAAAGGCTTGACGTCCAGAATATATAAGGAGCTCACACGCCTCAACAAACAAAAAACAAATAACCCAATTAAAAAATGGGCAGAGGAACTGAACAGACAGTTCTCCAAAAAAGAAATACAGATGGCCAACAGACACATGAAAAGATGCTCCACATCGCTAATTATCAGAGAAATGCAAATTAAAACTACAATGAGGTATCACCTCACACCAGTAAGGATGGTTGCCATCCAAAAGACAGAGAACAACAAATGTTGGCGAGGCTGTGGAGAAAGGGGAACCCTCCTACACTGCTGGTGGGAATGTAAGTTAGTTTAACCATTGTGGAAAGCAGTATGGAGGGACATCAAAATGCTCAAAACAGACCTACCATTTGACCCAGGAATTGCACTCCTAGGAATTTACCCTAAGAATGCAGCAATCAAGCATGAGAAAGATCAGTGCACCCCTATGTTTATCACAGCACTATTTACAATAGCTAAGTATTGGAAGCAACCTAAATGTCCATCGATAGATGAATGGATAAAGAAGATGTGTTACATATACACAATGGAATACTACTCAGCCATATGAAAAGGGCAAATCCAACCATTTGCAGCAACATGGATGGAGCTGGAGGGTATTATGCTCAGTGAAACAAGCCAAGCGGAGAAAGAGAAATACCAAATGATTTCACTTATCTGTGGAATATAAGAACAAAGGAAAAACTGAAGGAACAAAACAGCAGCAGAATCACAGAACTCAAGAATGGACTAACAGGTACCAAAGGGAAAGGGACTGGGGAGGATGGGTGGGTAGAGAGGGATAAGAGGGGGGAGAAGTAGGGAGGTATTAAGATTAGCATGCATGGAGGGTAGGAGAAAAGGGAGGGCTGTACAACACAGAGAAGGCAAGTAGGGATTCTACAACATTTTGCTATGCTGATGGACAGTGACTGTAAAGGGGTTTATAGGGGGGACCTGGTATAGGGGAGAACCTAGTAAACATAATATTTGTCATGTAAGTGTAGATTAGTGATACCAAAAAAAAAAAAAGGCTAGTTTCGATGTGGTAACCTCCAGTGAGTTCTACACAAGGGTATAAAGGGCATATAAAAGTGTAGGCAAAGGGTCTGTTTGTGTTTATATAGAGGATCAAAGCCTAATTGGGCTACCCCGAAAATGAACTAAGATACGATATGAAAAAGAACTTCCAACATCAGCACTCTGTGGAAGACTCATGCCAGAAGATGATCATCAAAAAACCCCAACAAAGATCCACGCACTGCTACAGCTATAGATGCACTCATCCCACCAGTTCCTGGACTTGCCATGGGAATGAGGAAGGAGACATCTAAGCTGGCCTGTGCATACACTAAAACAACAAATTTGACTGGATCTATACTGTTGGAACTCAATCAAGAATTAGGAGAAGTGCAAATTGTAGCACTCCAAAATCTTACAACTACAGACTATTTGGTGTTAAAAGAACATAAGGGATGTGAACATTCCCCAGGAATGTGTTGTTTTAATTTGTCTGAGTTCTCTCAGACTGTTCAAGTTCAGTTGGACAATATCCACCATATCGTAGATAAGTTTTCACAAATGCCTAAGGTGCCTAACTGGTTTTCTTGGTTTCACTGGAGATGGCTGGTAATTACAGGTATGCTTTGGTTATGTAACTATACTCCTATTATGTTAATGTGTGTGTGCAATTTAAGTAGTAGCTTAAAACCTATACATGCTGAAGTTACTCTACAAGAAGATATGTCAAAGAAATAATCAATCTTCCCATGTTTTCTGCCGCCTGCTATTTCTATAGCTTTTCTTCTTCCTTCCTAATTACAAGCCTTAAATAGAATTCGTGCCTCATATCAAATTTACCGAGTATCATAATTCTTCCAAGTGGTAAAGATACCTCAAGACAAATGCTGGGCATAGAAGCTACAGGGCATAAATATGCAAAGAAATAAAAAGCTAACCATTTCAAACAATAAGGCTTCTCTCTCACTTACCAACTTTACATTTCCCTGTATGGCCCTGGAAGATGACTGGTTAGCCAGAGATGGGTAAGATTCCTCAAGGGAGGAACAACCTAAGACAGGCACAGTCGCAGGTGGGTCATCAGGTGAGAAATTGGGGATCAACAGAGATGAGGCTTAGAACCTCACCCCCCCCCCCGTTCTGAGAGAAATCAAATCCCTTCTTCTGCATACGTGGATGTTTTATTGCCCTTGTCTAGCTTGGATTAACACATAGTCTACAGGCACACACTTGATCATCTACATTTGCTCTCTTACAACACTAAACTATATTTTCTACCTTTATCTTGCATCTACCTACCACTTCAGCATTTTATTAAAAATAATAATAATAAAGAGAGAAATGTGGTATCCACATATAAATCAAGTATAAAAATCAAATGAGTATTCATATTTGAACTGACTGTTTATAGTTCATAATGCAGGAGCAAAACCGAAGGTTTATGTGATGGCTGCCCTTGTACTGTTCACCATGTAAGAACTTATTCACTATGTAAGAATTTGTTCTCCATGTAAGAACTTGTTTGTTATGCCTCAGAAGATTGGAGACTGACGAAAATTAGGCTTGGGGTGGATTAATGATTGTGCATTGAGCATTGACTCCCCTATACAGAATTTTATTGTTGTTAACAACCATTTGATCAATAAATATGAGAGATGCCCTCACACACACACAAAAAAGTATACACTTCCAATGGTAAAATAATAAGTAACCAGGATGTAATGAATATAGTCAAGATATTGTAACAGCTTGGTATGGTGATAGCTGGTACCTAGAATTGTCATGTATATAAATGTTGAATCACTATGTTGTACACCTGAAACTAATGTAATGTAATACTGTGTGTCAACTACCCTTCAATAAAAAAATAATTATCTACAAAAAAAAAAATATATCAGGGTCTCAGGGAAGAAGAAAACTTCAAGAGTGATGCCAGAATCCACTCTACATCCTTTAGATTTAGTTGTCCATAAGTGTGTGCACAGCAGAAAGTCACTAGTACAACCACCCTGGCTGTAAAAATACTGGAATACTCCCACCGTGGAAAGTAAAGAACCAATGCCCCAGCCTCTGGTGCCAGCACCCCCCACAGAGGCTGTCCCACTTCCATGACCATGCAGATCTCCCACCATCAGACAACTAAAGGTTAACACCTGGCATAGCAAATTGCCAAGTAGCCTGCTCAGGGTCAGGTCTGATTTCTCAGTGCCTGGGCCTCAGTGTTGTCTTATTGCTGCTATGAACAAATCACCACAAACTGAGTGACTGGAAATAATTCAAACTTGATATCTTACAGTTCTGGAGGTCACAAGTCCAAAATGGATCTTACTGGGCTAATTAATATCAAAGGACCAGCAGTTGTTTGGGAGGCTTTAGGAGAAAATTTGTCTCTGCCTTTCCAGCTCATGCAAGCGGCCCACCTCTCTTGGCTTGTGGCCCCCTCCTTCAGCTTCAAGCCAGCCAAAATCTCTCTCCTCCTCTGGGATTCCTGCCACTTTCTTACAAGGATCTTTGCAATTCCATTTGGCCTGTCTGGATAAGTCAAGATGATCTCACCAGCTCAAGATCCTTAACTTGATCACATATTCAAAGTCCCTTTTGCTTTGTAAGGTGACATAGTCAAAGGTTTCAAGGTTTAGAGGGCAGATACCATTGCAGGTCATTATTCTGTCTACCACAGTGCTTGTATATTTTAAATATCATATTTGAATATAGATAATAAGCTACCTAGAATTCTCATAAAATAAAACTGAGTGTGTCACAATCAAAAAGTGAGATATAAAGGGAAAGAATCTAAGTCATATAAAAAAATACTTAAAGTAGATCCTTATCTCAAGAGCTTCCTGGAATATTGCAAACTTTTAACTTTCCCCTCTGGTTTGGTAGTTATCCCAAGTAGATGGAATAGTGAAAAGGAGAAAATAGTTGAGGCAGCACAGAAAGGAACGAGGAGAGAGAGACAAAATGAAAATACCACTCATGTGTCCATACCTCCTGTGAGGCTCAGAAGAGGAAAAGGACAGAGCAAGGGCCCTTTCGTGGACGGATCTCAGCAAGGACAAGAGGGGACTCCAGAAGCTGGGGGTGGGGTGGCACCAGGTAATGTCCAACTCTTCCAAGGTCATTCGTGTCCTACTCCGCGATACTGAGGGACAAAGAAAGTGAAAAGGACAATTTGCCTCTCTTCTATGATTTAGTGCCCATAGAACTACCTAGGATTGGCTTGATGAGTTTTGGGGAAATTTAAAAACAGGTAAGGGACAGCTAATCTAGTAGAGTTTATCTGCTCTTGGAGGGCAGGGCTATATCTGATGGGTCTGCGTATATCCAAGTGTCTTGTATGCATTGGGAGGAAATGTCGTGAAATAAAATCCAGGAGCCGTTATAGATTGTTAGCTCCATGGGGGAGCACCTGTTGGGCTTCCGTTTCACTGGTTCCCAGTTACTGGAACAGTATCTACTCCTGGAACAGTGTCAGGCCAATGGCAGGTGCTCAGTGACTCTGTGTTGAATGAATAAAGGAAAAAATGAAGGAATGTAAAAGTTTGATGTGAACAACAGTCTTGGGTGTAAACCATGAACATTTAAATGTTCCTTTTAATAACCAGAAAATGCTGGAAACCAATATTCACTTCAGTGTGTTGACAGTTTGATAAATGATATCAAAGCTCAAGTGATCAAATGAATTGACAAGGCCTATATGCCTGTCTATAAATAGGATTGCCAGATTTAGAAGAAAAAAAATATACAGGGTGCTCAGCTAAATTTGAATGACAGATAAATGATGAGTAATTTTTTAGTCTCAAATATTACATGACAATCTAGCTATGAAGTCATACTGTACCATATTTTAGATAAATTGTCCCCTTGCAAAAATGTGTTTTTAATGATGGCATTATTAGGGAAGAAAAAGGAAGTGCTTTTACCAGATTGTGTTCAAAATGGGTGGGGTGGGGGGGTAGGGGAAGGTAAAAATGGGCTGTGTCATACTGTGCTGCTTTAAAAGCATGCTTTTCTGTGAGCAAGTGCCCATGGAGGAGGATTGAAGTTCAGCTTCTCATAAATTCTGCAGAGCTACCAGGGAACAGTAATCAGCAAGGATAAAAATCTGAGGGGAAGGTCAGTGAGGCAGGTACGAGCTGCTGTATCCATATTACCCGAAACACACACTGCTCTGCAGAGCAGAACGGGACAGAGAGCAAGACGGGAAGGACAGAGTCATTCCACGCGAGACTCGTTAGATTGCCTTTCGGAGAAACTCCCCATCAGCCCAAAAGCTACTTTTATTTTACATGCCTGCTGTGCTTGCTTAGTCCACTAGATAGGGGTGGGCATGTTCTGTGTGCTAAGTGATCTGTCTTTAGAACACCCCATTGCTGGTGAAGTAATTCACTGTTTTTCTGATAAAGGACATGGTGTTGCTATGTTCATTTGCATCTGATCTGAGGGATCTCTATCAGTGCTTTTTTTTTTCCCACTAGGCATTTAGATGCTACCTGGCTGTTAGGCCTGAAAATACCAGATGGAGCTTGGGAGCAGAGCAGACACTGTTGTCATAGAAACGAGATGCTATCCCAGCTTTATGCAGCTGCCATCTTTTTTTTTTTTTTTCTTTCACTGTGAGGAGTTCTGATAGGAACAAGTACTGATAAAATATAGAGATCCCCTTTTCCTTCCCATTCACCCATCATGGAAAATTGAGCTACATTTCAAGTGCTGCATGGGCGATGTGTTAATGCATCCCTCAACTAATGGAGAATCTAAAACTTTGGAGAAATGACTTGATTTCCAGATCTCCTAATCAGAGTATAACTGGGAAGCCCATGCTTT
The DNA here is from genome assembly GCF_030020395.1 of Manis pentadactyla. Taxonomy (NCBI): domain Eukaryota; kingdom Metazoa; phylum Chordata; class Mammalia; order Pholidota; family Manidae; genus Manis; species Manis pentadactyla. The sequence goes on along the minus strand of NC_080026.1, from coordinate 126,851,370 downwards.
GACATCATCTTCTTCCCCTAAACTGCAATGATGTGTTTGTCTTCTCCCCAAATGAGACAATTTCCTTTGTAGCCAGGGGAGCGGCAGTGTTGACATTCCTGGAAAAAGCAACTGAAGTGTTTGTAGCCACTCTGCAATGTCTGTACTCAGCAGAAGAATGGGGAGTGACCTCTCCTGGTTCTCTGAATTCCCCACAGGGACAGCAGAATGCTGAGCACACAGGAGGGGTGTGATGAATTCTTGTGGCTTGATGTCCAAACTTGAAGGATGCAGTTACTGGACACGTTCCCACACAGCTGCCTTCTCTCTTTGGAGCAGCTCTGGCATCCTCAAGGGCATATGACTGTGAGAAAAGTGCCCAACACAGATAGATGGTAAGGGGAGCAGCCACGTTTTCTGGAGGCAAGGCTGCTTTTGCATCCCTCCACAGTCGGAAGCAGGTTAAATCCTAGCGCCCTGAAGCTCTGGCTTGAAGAGTTGTGTGCAGCAACAAAGGACTATTAAAACTGAGGTTTAGGGCAATGGTTCATGTATTTCTTTCCTATTGTTACTGCAAAACTTACCACAAACAGTGGTGTCAAAGAACAGAAATTTATTCTTTTACATGCAAATGTCTAAAATCTGTTTCACTGGGCTAAAAGATGTCAGTGGGGCTAGTTCCTTCTGGAAGCTCTGGGGAAAAGCTTATTCTAGCCTTTTCCCATTTCTGGTGCCTACCGGCCCTCACTGGCTCCCGACCCTGCCTCCATCTTCAAGACCAGAAGCCTGGCATCTTGCTTCCCTCATCACTTTGCCTCCTTCTTCTGTGGTCAAATCTCTCTCTGTCTCCCTTGGGAGACTTGTGATTACAGTGACAGTCCAGTCAGCGAATCCAGGGTAATCCCCCATCTCAAGGATCTTAATTTAATTACATTGGTCACCTTCCTTTTGCCATATAAGATAACATTCACAGGTTCCAGAAATTAGGATATGGGTATCTTTGGGGGCCATTTATTCAGATTACCATGGTTCTGAAACCCAATGGTCATCAGAATTACCTAGGAAGTTTTTAAAAGAATAAAGATTCCGAGGCCTACACTAGAGTGATCCTATCAGAATTTCTTAGGGTGGGTGGAGGCCTGAAAATCTCTCTGTAGGATTCTCTTAGGTGATTCTGCTGAAAACTTCTGTTAAGAGTTTCTTCAGGCTCTTTCCTAAACACTCAGAGAGACTGGTTTGGGTCTCTAGGTCATGGCAGGGTTGAGCATGTTGGAGAGGTTTTAAAAATGCATTTTCTTTGGAGGCTTGGAAGGTCATAGCATCCTCTGGGTTTCACAACACTGTCATGGAATGGCATTGGCAAATGACTGTGTCCCACGAAATGGGCCTAGCAACTCATCGATTTAATGGTAAAAATACCAAAATTGTTTGCTAATGCCTCCCTAGACCTTTAACCATATGAAATATGTATCTTGATATCTGGGATCAGCTGTTGTTTCTTTTCCTTATGGAGACATTTTCACTTACTGCCTCAGATCATTCTCTTTCTTCATAGATGCTTCCATGCTGTTCTCAGAGCTCTTAAAGTTGCCTATTTTGCCTGCTTTAAGAAAAATGGTTGTGGTAAAGGAAAAAAACCCATACAGTACCTTTAGAAAAACTATAAATATTTCATTGTTTCTTACTAAACATACATTATTTACTCTGTAATGTAAATATTTTATGGCCTGCAACTGGCAATTTTGGAATATATTGGTATGTTTGGAGAACTGTGGTTCAGTTTAAAATCGTACACTGTACACCCAGCTCATATTTAACTTACAAAACTCTTTAAAAAGCATTTGACTCTCAGAATTCAGGGTGTAAAAAATCTATTTTTCAAAGGGGCCTTAAGACAAGACTCAGAACCTGAGACAACACATTCTTATTAAAGGAGAAAGTTGGACACTGTCACAGCCCAGGACTTCCCTCCTCTGCAGGGTGACAGCATGATCTAGTTACCATGCCCGAGTGGGTCTAATTTCATCCAGTGGAGAGAAGGGCCAGGCATGCTCACAGCCAGCTCATTAGAATGCTCACAATTTGGTTGGGAGAGGAATCTGAGAAGAGTTTACCACATCCTAAAGGCAGAAAATCTTCCCCAGCTTTAGGATAAGTATTTAGAGTGATGCATAGGATAAGAAAATCTTTTCTTTAAATAAAATGGCTATATATCTTAACAGTTAGGTCAGATTTTCAAATATAAACCTAAACTGCTTGGAGAATTTTTGTTTTTAATTTCAGTGACTCTTCAATATAGAGGTCACAGGAACTGCCGTCATTCTAAATTACAGCACATTTCAGAGGTTGGCTATAATCCAGGAGGTTGCATTATTCCAAATTGCCTGTCAAAAACTGTCAAAACACTGCCATTATCAAAAAGTAGTCCTTTTAAATAATTTTCTCACTCTTTTCCCTGAAACTTTACTGGCATTGAGCCTTAATATCATAGCTTATAGGCATAGTAAGTGAAAGCCTGTCAAATGACAAGTAGAAAAAAAAAATCAAGGCATACAACAGCAACATACAAAATTCTAGGCAGAAAATTGAGTCAAGTTTGCAAATGCTTTCTCAAAGTAATAGCCACTGCTAATCTACGCGTGAAATGGCAATGCAAGAATGCAGAATTATGTGTCCTAATAGTATCTTTTTCCCACTTTTAACACATGGAAAGAGTTCTAGTTAGTTGCTACACTCCATATTTTTCCTTTTTATTGCTCTTCTGCTACACCAACTCTCTAATGAAAAATGTTGTATCTTGTAGACTACTGATACCTATACCTTCCATTTCATAAATAGGGAAACTGATAGCTGGACAGGTATCTGATTTACCCAAAATCCTGCAGATCTAGACCTGAACTCAACACTCTTTTTAATATGCATTCCAGCCCTCCTTTTGACTTAGAAATTCATCTCCTTTATCTTCTCTTTATTTTAGACTTGATTCTACAGAATTTCCCTATTTTGATTAGAAAACCCTCTTCAAAAAAGAGGGATGCCTGCCACCTACACTCATTTGGATGTAAACCTTGATGTTAAAACTTCAATTCTAACAAAGAATCTCAGATGACAAAATATTTTAGAGAGACTGCACTTATTTTGAGTCATTACTATTCAAGCAACGAATTAGGAAATCAGCAGGATAATTCAGTCCTACAATCATTGTGACAGTTGTATTTGTCAACAACGAGATTTTAGAAGAAATGGAACTCAAAGAAAATATATAGCTTCCAAATTCAGATGAAGAGATACACAGAAATATTTCTTTAAACTATCAGTAGTATATTACAGAGAAAATTTAATGTGCAGGTGAATTCTTTTAACAGAAAGACAATGTTTGGAACAAATGTAGCATAAAGGTATTTCAAAATAGATCTGCTGCTTCTGAGGATGCCAGTAATATATGTAATGGTGCTTGATCTCATTAACAAGCAGCTCAAACTCTTCAGCTACCGTACAATACAAATCATCATCAGTACATTTTCAGGAGCAGTATATCTGTCTGGCCTGACTTCTGCTCTGCAGTTAACAATTTTGTTTTAATTCATGGAAAGGAAATTCTAATCATCTCTAAATCGTGTAAATGGGTTCCCAAAAGGTCATACGTAAGTCTAGGTTTTATGGTGCATGTTGTTCTATGTCCCACAGCGATCTCTAAGGTTTGGGAAATGTTCTTTTAAAACCACTGACAAGCCATTATTAACTCATTACCAACAAAGACAACCCAACACCTTTCAGTGGAGGAGTCCATGAACTAGCCCCACCCCTCAACCAAAAGAGCATTTTGTTGAGTATTTTTGGCTCTTTACCATCCTGTTGTTTAAAAGGTACCATCCCAAAATATCTGAATTTGAGAACAATTACTTAAAGAAAATGTTTCAAGCTGCACCTTAAGGAATCCCTAATATTCCATAAGATTTTCATGGGATTTCTTTACAAAAACACAATTCTAGATAAAAATAAGTTGAGGAACTGCATTCTCTAAACCCTTGGAGACTCACAATACACATGAGTTTATTAAAGGCTCTTAGAGATCCTGCAATAAAGAAACCTGATTTGTACAGTTTAATGCAATGTCCTCAAACATATTCATCCATGATCCTTTTTTTTATGAAGCATACTTAACTATGTTAGGGCTCATGATGTTCTGCAAAATACTTTTTGTGGTTCAAAGCCTGATATGTATTTCTGTTAGGCAGCTCCCAAGACCTTGGTCATAGGCCACTCAGCTGCCCTGGAATTCCAAGTCAGGATCCTAGTCTAGACTGGAATTGAGGTAAATTGTTGGTGACCAGGAAGACAGTGAGTGTATGTTTTAAACAGATTAAATTAAACAGATTAAATCACCATTGCTAAATTTGCTGCTAAAATATATGTTCTCCTGATGATAAAAATAATGAACACGTATTTGGCATTTACAACATGCAGAGACACCATTCTCTGAACTCTGGATATAAACTCATTTAATCTGTAGAAACATAACTATTTTTTTTTCTTTTCTAGATAAGGAAACTGAAACACTGCAAAATTGAGATTAAGTTACTAGTTGAGGTTACAAGCAAGTAAGATTCAAACTGAAGTCATCTGGTTCCAGAATCCCTACTATTAATACATGTACACACACACACACTCACACACCTTTTTTTTTCAAGTATGTAGGTGGGCTCATTATGCACATTAATTCTCATGGATATCTAAGCATGACAATATTTCCTTATGTTCTCTCAATCTAGGAATAAAAATAGGATTACAAACAAGTAGCGCAATGATCTCTCACTTTCAAGATAATACCCACCTTGGGAAATAATGTATTAGGCCACCCTGCTCCCACAGATGACTAAGTCTAAGCTTTCAAAGAAGAAATAATAGCTGTAATTCTCCTTAAATTAATTGATTTTTGAACACTCACACCAGCAGCCTACATCTGTTATCTCATTTGATCCTCACAGCAATATGTGGGGGGAGTAAAACTATCAGTATTATTGTCTCCATTTTATAGATCAAGAAACTAAGGATGAAGAAACAAACAGTTCCTTTGTCCAATTAAAAATCTCTCAATCTCACTTTTTTAAGGAAGGTGAGAAGTCCATGTAGACATAGCCAAAGACCATTATAATGTCACTTGAAAAATTAACCTAAGAAACCAGTATTTAATTATGAATAGGAACCATGGTCTTTATCCATTCTGCAAAGTCATGTTTATTTGATTTTTCAAAATCTCACATGTGTGTTATGATTTTCCCATTAAATTTTTTTTCCTCAAATTTCATTATGAATACCATTAATGGCGTGGCCCATTCCTGTTATCCCAATTTACGTTGCTCTTTGTAAAGTTGTATCTTCTTTTTGTACTTAATCAACATTTGGAGTGATAGATGACCACAAGTAGCCATATCTTGCAACTCTTCAGCTGATTCAATGAGTCACAAACAGCCAATACACCCCTTTGGTGTACATATCCCACAAAAAGTGAATGTATTAGGCCACCCTGCTCCCACAGATGACTAAGTCTAAGCTTTCAAAGAAGAAATAATAGCTGTAATTCTCCTTAAATTAATTGATTTTTGAATACTCACACCAGCAGCCTACATCTGTTATCTCATTTGATCCTCACAGCAATATGTGGGGGGAGTAAAACTATCAGTATTATTGTCTCCATTTTATAGATCAAGAAACTAAGGATGAAGAAATCTTTTCTACCTGTCTATTTTCAACTTGATATCTGCAATCAGTCATACTTTATCCCTTATATGTTAAATGAGATAAATTACAATCATTTGAAGCAGTTAGCTATAAAAGTAAGGTACAGAAAGGTCTATTTACAATGCAGTCACCTGAAAATTTCACCGTGACTTCTCTTTCCACACACATATTCATATTTTAACTCCTTTGTAAGAAATCAGTTATAAGTCAAGAGCTCAATAGGCAAATAGGTTTTAAAGACATGCAGCACTGAATTATGTACCTACTTCTTAGGTGTCACATAAAGGGAACATTCAGACTCAGTTGTGAACTGTAGACAACTACACTTTTACCCACAGTACATTTCAGTTAGAAGCTTATGCTTCTTTCTGTCTTATGAAAAGTATATGCAGTTCAACCCGCAGGTTAATCATTAGCAAATCCTAAGACTTAATGCCTATGAAATGATGTGTTGTTTTTTAAAGTGCGTTTTCAGGTAACAGGAGGAAATCCTCCATGGGTTGGGGGTGTGGCAGGCGGAAGGCTGTGTGTCTTGTGCTTCTGAGCCTAGTGTTAACATCATGTTAGGATCCTCTCCTCTCTCTACAAGCAAACTCATGTGCTAAATGGCCCAGGTTTTCAGGGAAGGGAGTTAAAAGCTCATCTCTTTCATTTTTGCAAGTAACGGAAGGATAAAAAGCACTGGAAGTTATCCTTTGGCCCTCCGGTGATATCCTCCTCGGATCAATGTCATAATGAGAGTCCCCAAGTCATGTTACTGTAACACCTTGATGAAGGGACAAAGCAATGAGATGGATTCTTAAATTAATTGCTATCGGACTAGAATCTTGATACTGTCTGCTTGATAGCAGCTGCTTCTGTGGTTGGTACTGATTCTGGGAGTGATTTTTTTGTAATTCCATTGCTCTGTTGATTTCAAGATAGTATTATGTGCTGGGGGCTGTGTAAAGCATTTTTACATGGATTATTCTTTTTAGTATGCAAAATAACTCTCTGTTAGATACTGCTGTTATTCCCATTTTTAAACTGATGTGGAGAGAAATTTAAAATGTGTCCATAGTTACACAATTAATAAATGGTGGTGCTGAAACTTCAACTGAAGCCCATTCAGTGTCTGTTCATTCATGGTGCGTTTTGTGGACTTTAAGTCAAAATCTCTTCCCTTTTCAGATTTCTGCATACATTTTTACCAGTTATTTTCACATTAACTCATGATCTCTTCCCTTGCAAGGCAAAAATGTCATGCTATTTAATCTTCAAAGGATGTGTTGAATGCTTACAAGCTACCCAGATATTTGGGGAGATGGGATAATGGAAGAGAGGGCATGGCAATCAATTCCTGGGGTTGTAGGTTAAATTGATTTTGATGTTAGTAAATTCTTGAAAAATTATTTGAATAATTACCATTCTTCTAGGATAACTATTTATTAAGCTCCCACAAGTCATCAAATGCATATAGACACATGGTTTTGCTCAGTGGATTTGCTCTCTAAAATGAAGCTCTCCTCCACCATCTCTTGCACCAACACCGAAGAAGAAAAGGAAGAGGGAAGAGGAGAGAAGCACACAGAGAGACAAAAAGAAACGTTTTCCTTTTCCTTTCTCACAAACACTAGTTTTCCTAGTTGAATTCAGGTGCTCTTGTTTTTCTCTATTTTGTCTAAAGAATAATTTTTCCATCACTTGGCATTGTATGGTCTCTGAAATCAAGACTCTTTCTTTTACAAAAATGCAGCAATGGCCAAATTTCCACAGCCAGGAGAAAAGGAAAGATTGAGACAGTTTTCTCAATAATTCCTTCAATCCACCCCCTCGTGCTAGCCATGGGAACTCGGCCAGCGACTCTTAGATGGTGGGTGGATTTATTTCCCCCTCCTGCCTGTTACTGTTTCCTCTGCCTAAAATGCTGTCTCCCCTAAGTTATCACACTCCTTCTCATTCTTCAGGTCAGATGTCACCTCCCTTAGGACACCCCAACTGACATTGCTCTCTCCACACTTCCCTCGTTACTACTCATTCCCTCCAGCCCCAGAAAAATTAATCACCTCTTCCTCTTTGCTCCTGGCATAACGCTTGTTATACCATTCCCATAGCATTAATCATGCTGTGTTATAGTTAGCTGTTTGCTTTTTCATGTTCCCTTATAATCTGTGACTTTTCTGAAAGCAGGGAGTTTTTTTAAAAAATCACCAATATGTCATCATATTCCTGGTGCATGCAGTACATCTTGATTTGACCAGGTTTGTACCAGAAATGGCATATTCACCATCTCAGCCAAATTCCAAAAAAAGAGAACTTTCCCTGTGTCAATGGCTCCCCTCATTTCCTGCAGTGAACACCAGTTGCACCACTCCATGGCCTGGTACCATGTCTACATTTTAAAGCCTAGGTACATACATACAAGTTTGAGCAACAAATTTTATGTGAAGATGGGACTTATTTCAACTGGCTTTGTGGGTCTCAACTGAATCAGAAAACTAAGATCAGGGGGAAATCACATAAAAGTACAAGTTCTGATTCCTCACAGTGGCTTCAGTAGTTCAGGTAGAGTCTGTTTCTTACTTGTGTGGGGCCGAGCACTTCCTGCTGGGGACTCGACCCTCACCCCAGTTGGAGCTGTCCATCAAGATATGCTTTATTTCTCATGGGGACGGGCAGGCCCTGGGCCTACCAGAATACTGTATGGGTGCAATGATTGGCCAGGGTTGTTGGGGTGGTTACCTTAGCAGGACTGACTGGTGTCCTGTTTCAAAATCTGATACAGATTGAGAGGAGGAGGAGGAGGAGGGTGGGGAGGAGAGAGAGAGAATGTGAAACAAAGACAGATGAAGACTCTTGCCTTATGAAATTGCCATGGAAGCCCATGCACTTGACCAATAATAGGGGACAGTTGGGAGTGTATGTGTGGAGGGGAGAAGGTAGTACGCATTATGGGGTAGAGATCCAGAAGAGTGCTCCGGGTCTTAGCCTACCGATCAATACAAAAGCCGCATAATGGTTTTAAGCAGTTCGTCTTTGCTGGAACACTGAAGGAAACGTCCTCCAGGCTCTAGGGCCTTCCATGTGGTGGCAGTCAGTTTGGGAAGGAGTCTATTAGGGAGGAAGCACGGCTGAGAGATGGAGAGAAATAGACACACTCCTGATGACATCATCTGAACCCCCATCCAGCTGTACTGGAACTCTCCAATAACAAGGGAAAGCAATTGTTTGGGCCTAAGATACCTCCAGTTTGGTTTCTGTTCCTTGCAACTGAAAGAGGTCCGACCAATAGATTTTTTGAATACACAAATCTGCTTCCCATTTCCAGGTTTTGAGAAGAACACTCCACAGGCAATGATACAGGACCATCAACTTAATTTTGACACTATTACTTGACTGTTACCTTGGGGAAGATGTTACCCAAGGATGATTTTAAAGGAATGAGCAGGTTGAGAGAGTTCAGATTCAGACTCTGTCAGAACACATGTCCTACCAACATGTAAGAATTAGTCCCTGATAAAACTTCTTGCCTACATAAATCCATTCTGGGTCCCTCAAGAGTAATTGTTTTGATCTGCTCAGGTTTCCACTTAAGGGATGTCACTGCCTACAGATTCTGCTCAAACATGCACATCTTCTAACACAAAGCTGGTTTATATTCTGAATATCTTTGTACTTTTCAAACAGTAAAAAAGGTGTTTGGTAAGAAAGGTTTGAAATTAATGAGATTTCTTCTTAGTTTGCATTGTCTTTTCCATAACCTAAAAACAGAACAAACCCTAAAACTTTAATAATTTAAAATGACCGTTGACCAGTCAAATAGTCCTCACATTTTCAGTTTTCCTGTAATATATCATGTCTCCACTGAAGTGGACTATTATAGCTGCCTGAAAAAGTATTGTTTGATGTCTGTAAGCGCAGTCAGCAATCAATAATTTGAAATTTGTACCACTTGTACCTTTAAGTCCTGGCACATCATTTTTTTATTTCATTTAATCTGCTTACTGTTGAAGAAAAAGGGTTTTGAACCATTGCCACAGAGCACATTTATGTGTGAAACAGGGTTCATTTATATGGTGGGAAGTATATCATTTTGACATTTATTTGCAATATTAATTGTATATATTGATTCCATTTTTTCAGAAATTATACATTTATTATAAATACTACCGCTGATGACCTTATTTTGGTGAGAATATTCTGCAGAATTTGAAAACATTTTGGAATCAAGTCATGGATTTTTAAATTCAGAAAGAGCATATGTTGTAATATTAAATTAAAATTCCATAATCAGTTGTTAGTTCAAGGACAAACTCGAGCAAGAAATGCATATTTAAAAAAAAACAACGTTGTCCCTTAGCTGTTAGATTAAGAACAAATGCCCTTCTGCCATCAGCAATTCTTTACTCATTTCTCGTGTTTGATCTTAGCCCAAATACAAATGTAGTGTGAAAGTTATCTTTAGCTATTTCCAAGTGTCACCAGTATTTTCAGTTAGCAATCGTAAGTGCAGCCATCTCTGTCCTCCCCAAATATACCACTCCCCACACAAACACAGGGATAGGTTTGGAGTCTAAAATAGCTGAGTAATAACCCTTCTAAGGAACACCTGAGTTCAGCTCACCTGAGAGGAGAGAATTCAAAGAGCTGCCACCCTACAGTCCTGGGAGTGTCTTCAGAAACAATGAAGCTTGAGACTCCTCACAAAGGGTGAGATGATCTCAAGCTGTTCAAAGGGGCAAGGGGTTTACCCTGGGCAGGCAAATTTGTCCCCAGAGGATTACTGCCAGCAAGAGAGGCACCGTCTTCAGAAAGAACACCTGCCCTCTGGGAGAGGGAGTGATAACCTGGATTCTGTCCTTTCTCTTGCTCAAAGGTATAGGTCAGTTACTTTCTTTGGCAGACATGGTAATTTAAAAAATTACATCAAGCAATTTCGTGCTTGCATTTTTATCAAGTACCTCCTGTGGGATGATGTGACAGGCACCATAGAGGGGATGGGGGCGGAGAGATGAAAGACATGACCCTTGCAGCTAAGATGCAAGAAAATGTACCTGTACAGAACTCTAGTGGGAGAAAAGGTAAATGTACAGAGCTACAGGACAGTGCAGGAGCTGAGTGCCTGCAGGCATATAGAGATAAAATACTATGAATGTTCACAAGAGGGCATCTCTGTGAATCTCTGCCCTTGGGAATTTGAGAAGAAGGGGGCCATCTGAGCTGAATCTTGAAGGGTGGGTAAAGAGAGATGGAGGGAAGAACATTAAGCAAAGGGAGTCACAAAAGCAAAGGCAGGAAAATATAGTGTACTGAGGAAACCCTGTCCAGTATAAATGACACATAAATGTACAGAGTTGAGAAGTGGAAGATAAGACTGGAAAAACAGATTGGAGCCAAACTGGGGCAGGGAAGGCCTTAAATGATAAGAACAGAAGTTGGACTTTGCTCTGCAGACACGGGGAGACCACTGGATGTTCGTGAGGAGGAGAGCTAGGACCCTAAAGCCTGGGAAGGTCACCCTAGTACTGTTCTGCTTGTACATGAGGATGGGGCAGATAGATGGGAGGGAGACGTTCAAGGAGAAGGCAGTGAGGGGCTGACTGGGGTGAATTGGAATGGAAAGGAGGGGGGCAGTAAAGGAGACTGGGCAGAGCTGAATCTGTCAGATCTTCACACCTGCCTGAGACGTGGGGAGGGGTCGAGCCTGGGTAGGGAGGGGAGGGCAGCAGGGAAGAATTTGATTCTGGACATGTTGACTTCAAGTTTCCAGTGTAAGATTCAAGACAAGAGCCTAGCAGGCAGCTGGAAATGTGGTTGGAGAGAGGATGAAGCTAAGATAAAGACTTGGAAGCCAGCCACAGAGAGGTGAGCACCGGAGCCGTGAGAATGGATGAGATCAAGGGCTAAAACCGTGCGGAGAGAGGGCCAGGAGAGCACAGAGGAACTGAAAATGGAAGGAGAAAAAGTACTTGTGAGGACTGGTGAGTGCCAGAGAAATGCTATATAGCAATGAGGATTCATAGACTAAAAAGCTATTATTTGGAAAGAGACCTTAGAGATCAGTGGGTCGGTTTCATCTCTTCATTTGACAGGAAGCTGAGGCTCAAAAAGGTTAAATTGCAGCCACTTTCAGCTGTATTCTCGACTGTACTTAGTCCAAATTGAGAAGTAGGTAAAGCTTGTTTCTCTGTCCTGCCATCTCCCTTTCCCAGAATCTTCTCACTTTCTTTATTACTTGTAATGACATTCATAGCAGTGACAATTGCTGAGCTCTTTCTGAGAGCTGCGGTTTGGTCTAACAGTTAGGAACTTTGGAGCCAGACTGCCTGGATTGCAGACTTGGCCCCTCTGCTTCCTAGTTGTGTGACTTTAAACAAACTCCTTAAGCTTCCCTAGCCTCAGTGTCCTCAGCTGTAAATGGGGTAATAGCAGTGTTTGCCTCGTAGTTAACATGTGTAGGACACTTAGAATAATACTCGGCATCTGGGAATCACTATGTAAGCATTAGCCATTATTTTATGAAGTACTTTAAATTAGGGAACCGTATAATTTATTGCTTGAATTGGGACGTTTTTGAGCAATGCCATGCAGAGCCATACAGGAGCCTGAGGCAAAAGCAGAAATCAGTAATACTGATCTTTCTTGTGTTCAACATGTTGGCATTTTTTAATCCTGGATTTTTGTATTAATTTAGGTTTTTAAAAATGCTGCCTTAAATATGACTTGTCTCGATTACTGAATTTTGGAGGCCCTTTAAATTTTGTTCCTCAGGCAAGCCCTCACTGGCTTTGCTCTCCTTATCATGGCTCTGCTGCTGAGGGTCGTCATATAAAGGACTTTTAGTGATTATCCTGGGGCAGCAGGCATAAATCAGTACTTTCCTGGCCACAGTGGGACATGCAGGCCTCCTTGGTCTCAGTACATAATCTACAGAGCTCCTCTCTATTTGTAAGTGTGTGTGTGTGTATATGTGACTTGTCTCTCCCCAGTGTACACACAACCACTTTTCCCAGGGCATAGCTGTGACCTCGGGACCAATTGGGAACAGTGTATGGAATTCAGGTGTGTTCCTCCAAAGATGACCTGGAACTGGAACCTGGCCCCTCCTCACTGAAACTGCCTATGAGGTTGTGGCCTCAAACTTCAATCCTCATGTCCCTGAAAACATGCCACTAGGTTCAATGATAAGCTGATCTCATGAGGTCAAAGTGACTAACAGTTTAATGCCTTACTATTTCCTGGATTATTTGTGAAATTTGAGGGATAATATTAGAATCTGCTCCCTTATAAGAGTAAATGAAACAATGTATATGTAAACTATTTAATAAAAGGTGTGGACATGGCAATAGGTGGTAGTAGTGGTTATTGCTATTTAATGACAAATAATTATATATTACCTAGACAAGTAGGTATTATTCTATAGTTGAACTGTATGAAATTGTTGGTAGTCAACAGTGTTTGACCTATAAAAATAGCAATCTCATGTGGTTTAATGTACTACTACTACTATGATAACTAGAAAATTAGATTGAACCCTAGTAAGTTGTCACTTAGGGGGTCAAAAATGGTCAAGTGTTGGCAATTTCATATGGTTCAACCTAATAACAACAGTATATTGTTGGCAACATTGGATTAATCCACAGGGTTGAGTAATTAACAATTGTTATATTGGGTAATCACTCCACATGGGCAATGGCTTGCATTATGAATTAGAAAGCTCTTCCTAATTATGTGCAATACAATGATCTGCCTAGTATTGTTGTATTCATTCCATTCCTTTCTGCAAACCTTCACGGAGCTTCCCTAACATTCCACATATTGAGAGATGACTAAAAGGACTACATGGCTGCCATAGTGAAGGTTTTCTCCAGAACATGGTGTTCTGGAGACTGAGGTTGTGCCTCAGATTGAGTCCTTTTAGAAGCTAGGAATTACTGTATTTAATGCACATGGTCATTTTCCCATAGTGATTAATTCCCAAGTTTTTTTTAAAAAAGCATGTACTTCAGCAGAGCCAGTGAAGTTATCAGGAATGATAGATGAGGTGGTGTCAGATGGTGGAGGGAAGTTGTTGCATTTCCAGCTTTATTCCCAGTTCCATAAGATACAGCCCAGAACAAGCTGAAAGGAAGCCTACAGACTTGATTTTGATTTGCTGACATATACTGGGAACCCCCTCTGCCTAGACTCCTTAAGTCATTCCCATGAGAAGACAGGATTTAAAAATGTATAAGCATTATACTCTCTGGAAACAATATGGTTTAAGTTACACTATGTCAGCCAGCATGACCTTTTCGTTTTTGCATTTGGAGAGAGCTAGAGGGATTTGCAAACTTTTCCCTCTGTCTTTCCAAGTCTCCTCTATGGACTTCTTAGATTCTCCGCCCAACTCCTCCTTCCTCGGAGCGAATTCAAACCTCCTCTAGTTTACAAAGAATTTGGCCTCAACTGAAGTTTACCTAAAAAGCAAGTGTTCTGGTTAAATGTGGTTCAAAAAGGAATCACTGGCAATAGAGTAAAATGTAGCAAGTCAGGTACCAGGAATCTATAGAAATAAATATATTCACGATTTTTCTTGAAACCACTGAAGCAGAACTAGAACATGATCAACTCTCAAAAATAGTGGATGGGAGAAAAGCTGGTGTATGTGAGCTTCAATATAAACAACTTTGATTACAAGATTTTTTTTTCCTAAAAGATGATTAATTATGAAAATAATTTTAGAAAAGATCATATCAGAAGAAGAAAACATTTCAAAGGCAGTTAAAACAATATTGTGAGGCTCAATCTTTTACTGACTTATTTATTTGTGATTGTTTTTCTTTTGTGTGTTAAGAACATTTCTAATCTACTCTCTCAGCAAATCTCAAGTATTAATGACAGTATTAATAATCATAGTCGCCATACTATATATTGGCTTTCCAGAACTTACTCATCCCGCATAATTGAAACTTTATACCTTTTGACCAACATCTCCCCATTTCCTCCATTCTCCAGTCTCAGGTAACCATCATTCTACTCTCTGCTTCTGTGAATTAGACTTTTTTAGCTTCTGCATATAAGTGAGATCAAGCAGTATTTGTCTTTCTGTATCTGGCTTATTTCACTTAGCATAATGTCCTCCAGTCCTATCCTTTTGGTTGCAAATTATAAGATAGCCTCCTTTTTTTAAAGGCTGAATAATATTCTATTGTATATGACTAATTTATTTGATTCTTTTTCTCTCTTAGGAATAGAGGGGAAATAAACCTTTCAAACTTCAAGTTAAAACTTCCTCTCTGTCCTTTCCCTCTGTACCCCTTGCCTTTCTGTCTCCTTACCATTTCCCTGGCTAAAGCACTGACCATATGTCAGGCTGAGCCACTGTATTCCTTGATGCACAGGCTACAAAATATATGTATTTGCTCTCTCATATTTTGTGATTCACTCTGAACAGTCCCTTTATTCCAGGCAGTATGAGGTTCTCAACTTTCTTAGTCAGATGCTCGGTCTGCTTTGTCCTTGCAGACAGGAGCATTTCCACTTTAAAAAGGGTGCTCTTTGAAGGAGAAGCCATAGGCTTCTTGAGGTATCCCTCTTCTTTAAAAAAAAAAAAAAAAAAAAAAAGAGAAGTGAAGTGAAGGTTTTATTTGCAACATTTTGTTTTTATCATTGTTTTGCTGCCTACCTTCTCTAACACATAAATGTGTTAATTTTAAGCAAATGATAACCCTCTCTTGCTTCTTTTCCAAATTGCTGTTCTGTGAATCATGTTCATTTATTTGTTCATTCACTGAATTCTGTTTGAATCTCTTTTATAAAGGAAGTATCCAGTGCACAATATTCAGTGCTGATGCTGAGAGTTATTCGAATAGGATTAAGAAACTACCTTCAAGAAACTTGTGGTCTAGTAAGGCAAAATCACAAATACACACAGTAACCTATAAGGCAATGTAGACTGTAATAAATATCATCAAATTTAAATGATGTAAGTATTCATAAAAGCATTTTCCTGAATTTCTTTGAGACCCTTGCAGCCTAAAACTTTTATCTCTCACTCAAGCATTTAAAAAATCATATCCCACCAGGCATCTTTTCATAATATCAGATCTTGTAAAAGTAATTTAGCCATGAAAGACTTCCTCTATTTTCCCTCTCCAAGAACCACAGCTTTGGAGTCAATGTGACAAGATAACCCTTATAGAGAATTGGTGAACTCTGGTAGATGTGAGAGTCATTCTTAGATATGAAAAACAAGTAATCAATGCCAATATTTCATTAATAACAAAACATGGATTAATGATTAAAATAAAGAATGTCTCAAAAACTAATATATCATCATCGGTGATAACTCCCTCATGGCTAAGGAAAAACATTTTTAATGTCATCCGCATGGATGCCTGTAAGTATTAAACAATTCTTTGCCATACTGATGGATCAGCATGGAGGGAATTACTAACATTGATAAGTGATGTATGTGGATTTTGTGAAACAATTAACAAAATTATGCTCAGCAACAATTTCCTGTGATTTCCCAGCACCTGGCACAGTGCCTGGCTCATTGCAAGTGAACAGGTGACTGAGAACATGATATTTTTTGTATCTAATAAGAGGCGTGGCATAAGATGGCACTTAACACATATTTGTCAAAGAAATGACTCATTAATAACTCTTGTTTTAGGTACTCAGCTAAATCATGGCACCTGTTTACAGCCCCCAGTGCTGATGAATGTTCTTGTGGCAATTTCAGTATTTCAGTGTTGCGGGTGAAGGTGAGAGGGCACACTCCCAGGGTAACATGGTCACTGCTGTTAACTGCCCTTCACCCGACAATGCTTGCTCATGTTTGAGACTCAGTTTCTCAGAGAGGCTTTCTCTAACCCCTAGACCAGCATTTATCAAAACTGGCTCATGACCCACATGTTTTAGATTCACCTGGCTTTTTGGTCCAAGCGCAGCTGCCTACTTGAATAGATACCTGTACACCCAAGTTCATAGCAGCACTAATCACAACAGCCAAACATACAAGCAGCCCAAGGGTCTATCACAGATGAATGGATGAATTCACTCAAAATATGCCGTCTGTATATTGCATATTCTCCTGTATGTCTCTGTCTGTACAATGGCATATTCTCCAGTCGCAAACGGAAGGAAAACCTGATAGGTGTTACAACATGGATGAAGCTTGAAGACTGCTGGGGGAGAGAGGGATGCGATTTTCATATGGCCTATCAGATTGGGAAGATGAAAAAGGTTCTGGGGACCGATGGTGCTGATGTTTGCACAAAAATATGCGTGTATTAATGTCATTGAGCTGCACACTTAAAAAAGTTAGATATCAAAATGGCAAATATTTTGTTACGTACACTTCAACAAAATAAAAAAAGGAGAACTGACATTTGGCTTCCATTCTGGCCTATTCAATCAGAAAACTGAGAGAAGGAGATAGGGTTATAAAGAAATCTTCAATTTCTCTAGGAGATCCTCCTATAAAAATTTGAAAACCCTGATACAGACCACATTGAATCCCCCCTGTTTTATACCTCCACAGCCATCTACACTTTCACTCTGTGATCATGCTTGTACTTCAACCAGAAGCTCCATGAGGGCAGCGACTTATATGGCTTGTTCAGCACTGCATTCCCAGCAGTTAGTACAATACTTGGCTCAGAGTGGTACTCATATGTTAGCATTACTTTATTTGAACATGAATTTCATTGTCCCTGTTTGTAAAATAAATATAATGATTTTCTTGAGTGGTTGATATGAAGGTTTGATATAATACACATAAAGAACCTCACACCATGCCTGTCTCATAGTAAGTGTTCGATCACCAGAATCTGCTTTATAATTATTATTACTAGCAGGAAGAACAGTGTAATTATTCAGGGTTTAGACCAAGGGTTACAGACTCAGAGGCTGCAGGCTCCAAGCCGGTAATGTAATTCATCATGCTGGTTGTATATGCTCCAATAGAAAGTGGTGAGGACTGTGGAGAACTGAACGCGTATGTGCCAAATAAAGGAAGTTACCACTACTTAGCTCTTGCATATTCGTGATATATGGGTAGTCGGGTCCACAACTACTAGATCTTTGGTTTTACCAGAAAAGCAGGACATACAGATGTTCATCTGAAATTTCTGAATTTATAAAAGTCACCTAGTTATTTAAATGTTTTAAAGTTCTATGCAAACTGAAACAGAACACATTGGTCCCTGAGCCACGAGTCTGTATTCGCCTGGTTCATCCTAAGGCCCAGGGTGTTCCAGGTCCCTAGGACAGACCCTCCTTCTACTGGAAATGGAACTGGAGTCACCATCTTGATCCAGCTCACTGTCCTTTTGGGTTTAAGAGACCATCTAGTTCAAACCAGTCAAAACAGTAAGGGAGAAGGTGGTGACAGTGTGCTTACAATTGACCTGTCAAGAAGTTCATGGGTGTGGAGAGCCAAGATGCCCATGGGTGCTTCAAGCAGTGTTGACATTACTGCCAACCCAAATGCTAAGAAAATAGTGGAGTATAATCCCATATGCTTTTTCTTTTTCCCTTTCTCTAATCTTTTTTTTTTGTTTGTTTGTTATCATTAATCTACAATTACATGAAGAACATTATGTTTACTAGGCTCTCCTCTACACCAAGCCATATGCTTTTATTTAGTTGTTTTCCAGTAGGTTTCCTGGTGATTTACTGCGTTTGCAGTTAAGATTATTTTAGTCTTTACCTAGGTAGACAGAATTATTTCCAACAGCTAGGGGGCTCTAGCAGTCCACCTTTCAGGCACATGGATTTGCTGTAACAGTTCTCAAATCTAAATATGGATGACTCTTCATTGTCATCTCTAAATATCAATAAAGTAATATTATCTGAACATTATGCAATCCATATGCAAAACTACTGATTCTCTTTGTTTCAAATTATTTTTTCACTTTTTTCTCCTTTCCTTATTTCCTTTCTAGATGTAATTAAGCTTCTTGATTTTATATGGAAAGTGTTCTTCAAATTATCTAAATTAGAAAGTAGATTTTCCCAAAGCAAGTGAGGTGGTAATTTATTGAAGTGCCTGACAATCACACTAATCATTTAGGCTGGTATATTTTAACTACATTCTTATCTAGCACATCTAGAGGAAAACTATATATATTGATACTGATAGATAAGAAAAATAAATTCTCACTTCACAAAAATGATATAATTTGACCACTTTAGAACCTAAACAATTTTTCAGCTTTTAGGGATGCACAACAAAAGAAGATTTAAGTGGAGCATCTGAAGGTTTATCTGCTCATCACTCCTACTATTTTTTCTGACATTTCCACTATCAAGACACTTAAATGTAATAATTTAGCCTTAATTCCCAGTTTCTCTTTATTGTGCCCTTCATTCTGCTCTAGGACATGTTTTAAAAGCACTTAGAAGCACTTAATGGACAGATTTAGCAAAATCTTCATCCTGTTTCCACAGCTCAGTCGCATACAAAAGCCTGAATAAACTCTTTCCTCTTTCTGCCTTCATCCCCTAAAAATATTGATCGTAGTCAAGGGGGGAGGCAGAGGGAGATTTCTCCTGTGTGAAAGCTACAGAGAAAAAAAAATTTTTTTTTGAATTGGTTCTTTTCAGATGCTAAATGCCCACTTCCTCTTTCTTATCAGCCACTTTAGTGTACTACTGGAAATAACGGTACTTAAACAAGTATCCACACATATTTTCTGTTTCCTGAACATTTCCAACATCACTCTTTCCCAAATATACTGACGTCAGGAAAACATAAAATGCATTTAATTCCAGAGCCTTCTTTCTAATTTGCAAACCCAAGAGAGTTTAAGGGAAATGCAATCCACATGTTTTTGGCCATTTCTACTCAAATACATTTATCTAAAGGGTTCTATTTTTTTCTTTTGAAAGTAATTTGATGTCTATGAAACTTTAAAAATAAATCTTGGTTTTTTTTTTTCCCAAGAAAGGGGAAGTTTCTTGGGATTAAGATTACATTAATGTTAACCCTGTAGGATTTGACACTGGCTTCAAATTAAAAAGTCGTTTGGGTAACAGTAGGTTCTAAACTCACATCTAAGCTATCACATCTTCTAGTCCCTCATCTGTTTTGCTCAATTCCTTTACTACATTTCTTCAAATCTTATTCATGCAACAAATCATTTATTTGCCCAACTTAAACTGCAGTCTTGGCCCTTGTGCTAGGTGCTGGGGATTGAGCAAGGACCTGGCAGACACGTTCCTTGCTCTCATGGAGTTTAGACTAGCAGAAAAGAGAGACATTGACTGAGGGACTGCAAGTCTGATGAGAGAATGCATGGGGATAGCAGAGAAGGCTTCCCAGAGTAAGTGACCGATAAGCTGAGAAACTCTCAGTCACACAAAACAGAGACCAAGAGGCAGGCTAAAAGAACAGCAAATGCAGAGCCCTGAGGCAGAAGAGGGAGAAGGTCAAGGTGGCTGGAGCTTTGGAAAGTTGGGGGTAAGGGAGTGCATGTGAAGCTAGAGCAGATCACACAGGACCCTGGTTCCATCTGCCTCAGAATTCATGACATCGTCAGGGCCACGAATAGGTACAAACCAGGCGCTTCCCAGCCTGACCCAGCTCCCAGGCCAGACCAGCCCAGCCTTCTGCAAGCTTTCCACCTGAATGCCACCAGCCAGGCAAGAAAAAGGCTCAAAAGGCAAAGGCACACCTCTGAAACCTTTTATGTACATGTATATACCTACAGGCTTATTCCATATGTGAATATATATTAAATATGGGCCACATATTCATATATATTTTATACATGTCTTTATATACGTACACATATTTATAAATCTGAATCTGTAAGTGTGTTTTTTATATTTTACCACCTTCTAAGTGGAGCCCTTTCTTCTGGCACTGCTGCTGCCATGGTTTCAGCCCCTTTTGCATCATTTCTCTAGACTTTGAAACAACCTCTTCAGTCTCCCTGCCTCCAGCCTCTCCCCTTGGCAATATCCAAACTGCTGCCAGGCTTGATATGTCAGGTCCCTGATTGGAAATCCCTGAGAAGTCCTGGATGAACCTCTGATAAATCTGCTTTGCTAGAGTGCAGAGTCCAGAGCAGTTTCTGGCCCCCATCTAACTCAACAGCCGGCCTCTGCCATTCCACCCTTTCTCACCTCCAGCACCCTGCACAGTAGCCGTGCAGCCACCAGATTTTCCTCTTTTCATGGAATAGAGCATCTCTCAATTAATACCTTAAAATACTGGTTCTGTGGAATGTTAATAGAAGTTAGACAGTTAAATATGTTAGGAAATGTTGATATCATTTGTTATGGGTTGAATTGTGTCCCCCCTCCCAAATTCATATTTTAAAGTTATAATCCCTAGTACCTCAGAATGTGACCTTATGTGGAAATGGAGTCTTCACAAAGGTAATCAAGTTAAAATGCGATCATTAGGGAGAGCCCCGATCCAATATGATTAGTGTCCTTATAAAGAGGAGAAATTTGGACACACAGACACACACATAAGGAGAATGCCATTGAACCATAGGCAGAGATTGGAGTGATGGGCATACAAGTCAAGGAATGCCAAAGATTGTCTGCAAACTGTTAGAAGAAGGAGGAAAGCATGGAAAAGATTCTCCCTCACAGCTCTCAGAATGAACCAACCTACCAACACCTTGATCTCGGACTTCCAGCCTCTAGGACTGCGAGATAAAATATTTATGTTACTTAATTCACCTAGTGTGTGGCACACCTAGTGTATGGCACTTTGTTTATGGCATCCCTAGGGAACTAATACAAAGCCAAACAGCTTATTAGAGTGCAAGGTCTTGAGTCAGTCTATAATATGTTAATGTGCACCCTAAATCTCCAAGAGCACCCCAAATGCATCTCATGGGAATCAGGGTTCTGAAGAACACACTTTGGGAAATATGTACCCAGGACCCTGAATTCTAAGGGGTAAGGAGGACACTAAGCAGTGAGTGAATGAGTAAGCAAGTTCACCCTGAGCTGTGAACTAACAGCCATTTAACAATCCCAGGACATCCTCCTCTACAGCGTGAATCTATAATTGGTAGATTTTTAGGCCCTGTGGAAAGCTGAATGAAAAATTGCTAGTGGTGAGAAAGTAAGCATTTGGGATGACAAGATATTCTATTTTTTATCTCTAAGTAGTCACCTTGACCCGGGACCAGTTATATATTTGTGGGGCCCAGTGCAAAGGGAAAATGCAGGATCCCTTGGTCATAAATTATTAACTTCAAAATAGTGACAGAAGAGCATTTAACCACGTTCCGGGCTCTTCTAAGCTGGGGCCCAGTGCGATTGCGTAAGTCTCACACTCATAAAGCCGTTCCTGCCTTGACCAGGAACATGATCCTTTACAATCTTATATGGCCATCTCTTCATTAGATGAAGTGTATATCCACATTGGAGGTTGCTAAGCCCCCCCCGCCCCCCTCCCCGCAGGTTTGATTCTTTGCCTAGGAGACTCTAGTGTACTCATGGGCTGGGATTTATTACAGTGAAAGGAGTCAAAGCAAGCTCAAAAAGGGAAAAGGTGCTTGGGGCAAAATACAGAGGAAGCCAGGTGGGAGCTTCCAAAAGTCCTTTCCCAGAGGAGTCACACGGGATGTGCCTAACTCTGCCACCAAGAAGTTGGGACAGCACGTGAAATGTTGTCTACCAGGGAAGCTCATTAGTTTCGGGACTCAAAGTTTCTATTGGGGGCTATTCATATAAAACCCTTTTCTTAGCATGAACCAAAATTCCAACTCCCAGAGGGAAAGTGAGTGTTTAGCATAAGCCACATTGTTTTCACAAACTATTAGTAAGAGTGAGCCTTTGTTTCCAGGAAATGGTGGGAACCCTCCTAAAATTCATGTTCCCAGATACCAACCAAGGGCCAACCTTGTAAGCAGGCCTTTCTAGGGACAGCAGTTTCAGGCCTGTTGTGTTAACTCTTTACTGCAGAGTTCCAAAGGCATGTTTTCTATAATTCATTAAATTTTGCTAGTAAATGTTTATAATAACCAGAAATAGCACATTTGGGCCAAAATCAGCTTCAGTGAAGACCCTGTCCTCATGCTGAGTGGATAGACTTGTCAATGAATTCAGATTTCTTCTGTCCAACAATGTAAGATGACTCTTGTAAGGACCCTATAAAAGATGGCACTTAGTGAGTCTCAGCTGTCTGGTAAAGAAACCTCTCTAACTCAGCTTCTTCAACTTAACGTAGGCATGGGATGAAAGTGAGAATGAACTGCACCTGTTTAGAAACATTACATGCAAGCATCTGAGTGCTGCGAGACACAGCCGAAGTCCCCCTTGCACACCAACTCCAAGCCTGATCAGTTTGCAAAAGCGAGTCTTTTGGGAGATCGGTGTCCATCCACTCCTGAACACCAGGTCCTGCGGGGCAGTAAGCCTTTTCCCCTTCCAAGCAAGAGACCGCACTGGGTCACACAAAAGTGAAGTTGGCATAAACACTTGTGAGTTAACTATCTCAAGGATGTTGATATTTTCACAGGGAAAACTAATTATATCAAAGCTTTAAATACGGACCCTCAGTCATGAGCCAGAAAGATAGGAAATTATTTTGGTTGGACAGGGAGCTATCCTAAAGCACCTGAATAGGCATTTCATTTCAACTATCCCCTAATATTTTGGAGAGGCATGTAAGAGAATAGGTTTGGATAACTCCCCAAATTATCCAAATTTCTATGTACCCAGATCGTGTTTGGTCTTGATCAATCCATGTGAGGTTACTGCCTTAGTATTTCATAAATGGAGCAATCGGACAATTCACTAATCATTTTCAAAAGTAAATTAGTATTTAACGCCTGGCAATCCTAATGTGTTAGGGGATGTAGAATATAAAAATTTCAGTTTTGCCCTTCAGAATATCAGGAATCTTGGCTAGATAGTGTGGTACACAGGACCGGACATGATTTAGGACTTGGCTCCTGGATTAAGAAGTTTGGGCAAGTCACTAGACAGCTCTGAGCTCCAGTTTCCTCATCTGCTCAAGAGAAAATAACATCTCTCCTTCATCACAGGTTAGGTATTAGGATCAAATAATGTAGTTGAATTAATGTGGAAGTGGTTGGTGAACTAGAAATCAAAGTGTGTGTGTGTGTGTGTGTGCTTAAAGAATAAAGGAAAGTGAGCACATTTAAGAAAACCAGCACATTTAATAAATGATGGCAATAACCCAGCCCCATTATGGGGAGCAGTTACTGTCATGTCTGCATCGCTGATGGTACGATTAACTTAATTAACACATACCTCTGTGGTGAGTCTGCTGAAATAACACTTTTCCTCTTCATATGCCCCTGCCTTGCCAGCAAGGCATCTATCTATCTCCAAGTCATGCATCTTCCAAGTAGGGAGGCCAGAATATTAAATGTCTTTGAGTCAGTATGCAGAAAACAGAATTCCAGAATATCCACATCATTAACAACTCAAATGACCTAAAGAAATAAAAGAAGCTTCATCAAAACCTTGTAGAATAGAGCAAAGACCAAAGCATCCTAAAATGGAGGTGTGTCTGGGTGGGATGGCTCTGACCCCATCAGCCAGTCATTCTCACCAAATCCAGAATGACTTTCCACAGGATAGCATCCTGTTCCACATGAGGTCCTAACAAAGGAGGCTTTAGCCTTTGGTCTGCATGGTGGTTAGCAAACGTTTTTGACAAATGAGAACAAGTTTGTGTCTGCATGAAGAGCAAGTCTGCAGATGTGTCATCACCTGGCCATATCATGGATCCCTGGTGATAGCCTTGGTTGAGTGCTGAATAGGGCTGGAAACAGGAGACCTGGGATAAGGGACATGCCACTTTTATTTTGGGAGTCTTTCATTTTATTCACATTTTGAGTAGTTAAACCTCTCAGAATGTCCCTCCTAGTCTGTTACCCTCTCTTACCCTTCTCTCAATTCCATGGATCCATTTCATTTTCTACCTTTCTACTTCTCTCTTCTGACTCTGTAGAGCCTTATTTTTATTACCAGTCATATGGACAGTTCATCCTACACTCCTTTAAAACATTATATATTTCAGATATTCAGCTCATCAATGAGATGGCACTTTCTTCAGAGCTGATATTCTTCTGTATATCCCATGTCAACCTAGCAGAGGGCTGGCCCACGATAGAGTCTCAGCAAATAATTGTTGAATTGAATTTATTTTCCTTTCTTTCTCTTATTTTATGCAAAATGAGATGTACTAGTTCCACAAGGTCAGCTGCATGTAGTGGAGACCTAATGTAATAGTGTTTTAAATAAGACAAGTTTATTTGTCTCTTACATAGTGGTATGAGGGTGGAAGGTCCAGGATGTACAGACAGCTTTGCTTCAGAAGGTCATCCTGTGACCAGGTCCCTTCTATTTTGTTGCCCTGCCATCTCGAGTTACATGCATACCTTAGAAATAATGCAGATTCAGTTCCAGACCACGGTAATAAAGTATTACAATAAAATGAGTCAAATGAATTTTTTGGTTTCACAGTGCATATGAAAGTTACATTTATACTATACTATAGTCTAGTAAGCATGTGGTAGCATTCTGCCTAAAGACACAATGCACATACTTTAATTAAAAAATACTTTATTGCTAAAAATTACTAACCATCATCTGAGCTTTCAGAGAGTTGTAATCACTGATCACAGAACACCATAACAAATATAATAACTATGAAAATCTTTGAAATATTGCAGAAATTACCAAAGTGAGACACAGAGACCTGATGTGAGCAAATCCTGTTGGAAAAATGGCACAGATAGACTTGCTCCATGAAGGGTTGTCGCAAACCTTCAGTTTGTAAAAAACATATTATCTGTGAAGAGCAATTAAATGCAGTATGCCTGTATTCTCATGTGCTTGGTCGAACATAGCACACCAAGCAACAGGATGGAGGGACAATGGAAAACTGGAGAGAGAAGCCATCCAGAGATTCTTCATGTCATTTCTCTCACATCTTATTCATCAGATCCTGGCCAGGTGACTACAGCTGGTAGCAATGGAGGCTGGGAAGTGTAGTGTTTATTCTGGCTGGCTAGATGTCCAAATAAAAATCAGAGTATTATTAATATAAAGCAGTGGTTTTCAAAGTTTTTAACCATCACAATAAGAAAGACATTTTACATGACAGTCCAATACAGGCACCATACACAAAGAGAAATTAAAAAAA
The DNA here is from genome assembly GCF_030020395.1 of Manis pentadactyla. Lineage (NCBI taxonomy): Eukaryota > Metazoa > Chordata > Mammalia > Pholidota > Manidae > Manis > Manis pentadactyla. The sequence continues at coordinate 126,825,530 of NC_080026.1, read as the reverse complement.
TTTTGAAACAATATTTACCCTTACTTTTTGTGAGGCACATTTCCTATTTTTATCTTTTGTATCATACAAAATAAATGTTGTTTGTGGCTAACAAATGCAGCATGGCCTGTAGTTTGAAAGACACTGCTATAGATGGCTGAAGGAAGAATCTTAGTAACTGGGAGCCTCCACCACTGAGAAGGAAGCAGTCAGTTCTGACTCTAGGCAAGCTCATGACTCTGCATGCTCTGTAGTGCACATCACAGTGCTAACTATTGGGTAGTTACAAGAAGATAAATAAATCCACCAAAGAAATCACTCCACAAATCAATCAAGCAGTCAACGACATCTTAGAGAGTACAGATGGAATCTCTACTGACACTTGAGACAAAATACTGGAGCCTAGAGAAGGCTTTTTACCAAGAGATCTTCTAAGGATGGGAAAAGAAGACATTCTTTTTGTCTCTTAATAGAGGTTTTATGTAGATAAAACACACACAAAAATATCCATCCCATTGATACTTCTGTATTTTAAGCTTAACAGATAATTCAGATCAAAATCAAATGGATCTCATTTTAATTTTTTATATGGCTTCAAATTTATGAACCGTGTCAAGGACAACCTCATATATTCATTATGATAGTATCTCCTAGACTACCCAAACTCACGTCTGTGCTGGAGTAATCTATGTAACAGATCTGTCATTCCTTCTACACACTTCGATTTGAGGAAAATCTCATATCGTGTGATGTTTTTTCTTTGACTGTTTCAACTGACTTTTGTCAGATTTTTTGACAGGGGAAAATGGAACCAACTAGAAGAACATCACACTACATTTGTTTTCAGAGCAGCAGTTTCGGATGAGTTTGAAATAGTTTTAAGTGATGTCACAATCAATACTTTAAAACAGGCCCCAAATCTTTTGTGCTACAAGCACCTTTGGCTTAATTATAAGTCCAGGTGGGCGCATTATCATTAACTGCAAGCTAATTGCATTAGTGGGCTTACACTGCAGAGCTTCCAGAAGTTTTGGTTTCGGTTTTGGTAAACAGTGCATTTCCATGGCATTTATTGAGAGGCCTGGGTATGTGGCATGACAAGGACGCGCTGCACTGTAAAGTCTTTCATTGTTGCCGCGAAGGCCTTCCAGCCACTCACTCCCAAGTTTTTAGTCAGCCTTTGCTGCTTCACTGTTTCATCGCTGCTGGGAGAGGCCCCATCCCACCACTTCAGACCTAATAAGCATCAACAGAAATCAGAAGTTTTTACTGTCTTAAAGGCTGCTAAAAGGCTTCTGAAGAAGTGAGTCAGTGTTTTCAGTCTTGTTTTCATTCCATGTCCCAAAGCTCATCTGGATCGGCATCTGTGTTTGCTGCCTCCAGAGAGAGAGGCTAATTACTGGACAAAGCTAGGGATTAAGCTTTCCTCTTGCCCTTATGAAGGAACAGTCCCTCTGGAACAGGGTTTAGGGCTCATTAGGAGAGTGGTGGAGAGAAAAGGTGTTTCCTCACTACAGCCGCTCCCCATCCTTTCTGGATACAGAGGACTGAAATGTACAGGGCATTTAATCCAGCACCATTGACAATCCCTAAGAAAACCTTGCAAGTCCCCTGAAGTTGGGGTATCTTTGGCCATACATCCAGGCAATAAGATGTGACAGGCACTTTAGTTCATCAGAGCAGCACACCTTGAATGCATTTTGTGGTATAAGGCCAAAGCACAAATGACTTCAACTCTCATGAAATGCAATATTCTTTTACAAAACATTAAAATCTTTGCACTGGCTTATTAGTACAAAGAAATGAAAATTAGTTGAAAACTAAGGAGGAAGAGGGGTTTCCTCAGCTAGGTTCCTAGGGGTCAGGCACCTTGACAGCCAATAAGGAGCTGCCATTTGCAGGTAATGCTCAAAAGACACATCTTAATACAGTCAGTCTGGAAAAGGACTCTGAAATCTGAGAGCAACCGAGTTCTCTCTGCATCGCCAAAGGGGAAATGCTGAAGTATAGTATTAGAGGATGAGATCTGTGTCACCATATAGACCCCTATACCAGCCTTCCACATTGGAATGATTGCTATTTTCTCATTTTCCTAAAAGATTGCATGAGGTCTTGTGTGTTTATAAAAGAATTTTTAAAGCTTTTGGGTCAATTTGGCTTTTAAAAATTTGCCTTCAAGAATGAAGACTGCAGGATACTTGTAATCTGGCCCTTCTAAATCCTTCTCTCACAGAGAGAAGCACATTTCTAGATGATTAGAGAACTTCAGGTGGGAACATTATTCTGCCTCTGGCTTTATGCCTTAAAATATGACCTCAGGCAAGCTATCATTTCCCAGAAATGAAATATGTCATGTTACTATTAAAGTGAACCAGAAAAAGAGCATTCTATTACAATGATGGGTTTTGTTTAAAAAAAATGTAAATGTCAAATCCCCAAAGGAATAATACATATTTGATACTATTATTGGAACAGCAATACCAGTAATTGCACGAGGTGCTTATATTTAGTATTGTTCATATAGCAAAGGGATTTTATGTAAACCTTTCACTAGAATTATTGTGTCAGAAGAAAATGAGAAACAGCATTGCCCATTATTCAGGCAATCAATATACATTTATTGGGGGATGACTGTGTGTCAGTCTGTCATCAGTGTAAATGCTGGGGATGCAAAAAAAAATAGAACATCTTCCTGCCTTCAAGGAACTCACATTCCAGTTGAAGGCACATAAATAGTACCTAACTACAATGCAGTGTCACAAAAGCTATAATAAAGATTCCCATGGTCTATGGGAGGGCACTACAGACAGCTAGTCATTCTGGCCAAAGGAGTCCTTGTAGCCTTATTGGCTGAGTTGTATCTTAAAATATCAGGATGAAGTGCATATTAGGCAGATTGAACAGCATGGGCAAAGGTGTAGCAGTGGGGAAAAAAAGCACGGCACATTTAGGAAATGGTGTGTGGTTTTGTGTAGCTACAGAGGTAAGGCTGTCAAATTGTCTGATGTCAAATACTTTGAAGGACTAGTCTGAGTTAAAGGAACTTGAGTGATTTTTAAGCAGTATAATTTTACAAAATGAATGTATTTTACATTATACTCTAGACAGCCAAGGCAATGAGAGTAGGAGACAAAATACTGCATGGAGTAAAACCGTCATTCTCACCATGACTCATCTGTTAACTTATGAAAATAAACTTACATCAAGAAATGCAAGAAAATTGCTCACTTCATGTGCTTATGGGTGGATTGAGCCTAATTTCGTAGCATTAAAACCAATTTCCTACTGAGAAAACAACTCACAGAAGATGGCATGAACCTTTATAATTATTAATCATATTTGATATTCTGATGTCACTTTTCATCCTGAGATTAGTCCTGTATGCATGGGGAACAGATAACCTCCAAGGAAACAGAGATAATACAAATACAGTAAGTCACAGTGCATTTCTATCTTCCATATTCCAAGGGCTTCCCAGTTGTGTGTTTCTCACCTTTAGAGGTTAGTGGATATAGTTGTAAAACAGTGATTTTCTTTATTAGATCCTACTATAAGGAATCTTAGGACAGAGTAAGTGTCACATCTTTCTACACACAGCTTTCCTTGGATGATCGACATTTGACATATCCATTCCCCTTTCCTTGACTTCTTTGCCTGCTAATTTCATTCTCAGTGCAGGACACACCAACAGTGGGCTGTATTTTCCTAGATTCTTCAATTTCCTCCAGAGAGCAACAAGTCATTATTATCATCACACCAAAAAGGACTGCTGCTCCTGCTTATAAAGCACCCATGTTATGCCTTCATTCTTCCACTACCCTAAGAACTTTATATATACACCACATTAACTAACCTCACACCATTACAGGGTAGCACCATCCAGTAGAACTTTCCATGATGATGGAGGTGTTCTCTATCTGCGCCATCCTATGGTAGCTACTAGTTTTGGGTGGCTATTGAGCACTGGAAATGTAGCTGGTGCTACTGAAGAGCTGCATTTTTCTTTTATTTAATTTTCATGGACATAACCATATGGGTAGTGACTATTGTATTGGACAATGGTTACAATGGCTGATAGTTTATTTATTTATTTATTTTAAAGAGCTCGTTTTCATCGGTCAGAACAGGGCTAGCGTGAGTGAATGGTTCCAAAGTATTCTTGATGCTATAAATATTTTAAGAGAAGTCCCATATTTTACATTTGGAGAACTTTTATTCCACCCCCCGACCCCATCTTAAAAGATGCCTGTGGAATATTAGGGTAAAAAAAGCCATTTCTAAACAAAGAAAACACTTACAAAAGACATGGATGATGTCCTCAAATGAAACCTCATTTTCCTCCAACCTTCCCACGTGGTCAGTAAGAATAGTAGACACTAGTTTAACCACTGAAAATTGGAATTCCAATTACTGATTTTCCAAAGGGAGATAGTTACCTCCACTTATAAAATGGAATGATTTATGAGGGTTTTATGCTTTGGGTCTCCATCAAGAAACAGTTTTCAGATAAATTCTTAACTCACTTTGGGTCCTCGCCTTACTAAAACCACTTCCCCAAGATTTCTCTGGATAGTATGTGAAAATATGGAAATTGACTGCTCTATAGTGAAGAAACTGATGAAAAGAATTAATTACATTTCCACTTAGTCCACCCTGTAACTTAGATTGTTACCTCCCCTAGAGAAAGAGAACTTAAGTAGCCCTTGGTTTGAACCATCTGTCGCGAAAATGTGACATATGTTTGCTTTGTTTACTCAACAACCAAGTGTAAACTGATCTAACAAGAAATCTGTCTATGGTGTGACTGTGCATGTGTGCGCGTGTGTTGAGGGGTGTGCTTGATAATAGCATCAATCTCATACCTGTTACTGAGGAACACGTACACAGGAGCGCGAATCGGTGGGATGTCCCTGGGGTTTGGGGTGCATATAAGCGCGGATGCACAGAACATACTCCAAATAATGCGCCCCACGCACTGGAACGGCTTCCGCAACCGAGGGTCGCGCCTGGTTGATGTGTAGTTGAATGGAGAGCGACCCACCCCTCCTCTCTCCTCCTTTTCTTCTCCCCGCCCTTACAGCCCAGCCTCAAACTTCAACCAAAGCCAGTGCCCTTTTCAATTAACCCTCTCGATTAAAAATAAAGCGAGCCTTTTTCTCTCCTCCGTGGCCCATTGTCTGGCGTGATGGGTTTGCAGATTTGACAGCTGGGCTCACCCAGACTTGATTAAAATTCGATTTCCCTGAGAGATGAACTTGGGTATCAACAAAGATCCCCCGAACACAAGCCCCGAGCAGCTGGACCGCCACCCGCCACTGCGGGCTGCTCCACAGACCCCTGTCTGCACCCAGTGTAGACTTTGGTGCGTTGGGCACCCCCGGAGTGGGGGAAGCGGAGTGTGTGTTCGGGGGCGGGCGGGGTAGGTGGGTCGGCAGACGGCTGAGAAACGAGTGGTTCCATGGATCGGGGTGAATAGCTGTGTATGTACTGGGCTTTGAAATTTATTATTATTTTTAAATTTTACTCTTGAAACGGCCAAGATGGAGGTCAGTTTATAAATTACCGAAAGCCAGGTCTGACGCGGTTTAAATGCAGTTGCCGGGGTTCCGCTTTTGTCTCCTTGCTCAAGCTCCAGGGGAACGGTGGAGACTGCGTGGCACGTGTGAGTGTGTGCGCGCCGCCCTGGATGAGCGCTCGGGCGCATTCCGCGATCGCGGTCGGAGGGCCTGGGTCTGGGTGTCTTGAACGCGCCAAGTCTGGAATCACAGCTGCGAGTGACGTGGAGAAAAACTTGGTGTTCAGAAGAAGGGTCTGATTCGATTGTACTAGATCAGAAGAAAGAGCCCCTGTGCACTGTGCCTTTTTGTGTCTCTGAGTGTGTGTGTGTCTCCGTGTGTGTGTAAGGAAGAGGAGAGGGAGAAAGAGAAAGAAGAGTGTGTCTGGCAGCGCCCGCCTCCCGCTGCACCGCGCTGCGTGTCCTGTGCGCGCGTGCGGCGACTGGCCCCGAGTCCCACCGCGGGCGAGTGCGTTCATCTGCGGCGTCCGAGCGGGCGAGCAAAGGAGGGGGCTGGCGGTGTGCTGCGCAGCGGCTGGAGCAGCAGCAGGCCGAGGGTCTTCGGCAAAGAAATCTGGCCTCGGAACCAGCGATCCTCTGCACAACTCCCAACGGCCACTATCATCCCTACCCGGCATCTGAGCCGGGGGCTCTGCTCAGAAATCGTCCTGGCCCCAACTCCGTCCCTCTGAGCTCTTGAAGATTACCGCGTCTTTCTTCCTAGCGCAGAGAAGTGAGCCCGGAAAGGGAAGGAGAGGGCGGGGACACCCCCCCGCCCCAAATAAATAAATAAATAAACTGGCTCTTCATCGCAGCTGGACACGGTTGGTTGAGTCCAGGTTGGTGACATTTGAAGAGTTTTTTCCTCCTGTCGATTTGGGAACCCATCGCCTTTCCCCCACCCTCCTCCCCCTCTAGCAGGCGCCCCTCAACTTTGGGGTCCAGTGGGGGCGGGGGGGAGCGCTCAGCGCCTGGCTGCACCTGCCCTGCCGCTCCTGGGCCGCCAGCCCGTGCGCTTCCCCGGGGCTGCCAGCCCGTGCGCTTCCGCGGGGCGGTGGCATTGATGCGCGCGAGTCTAAGGCGTTCGGCGAGGTTTTGCTGCGCGGACGAGGGGTGGGAGCTGAGGATGTGTGACGGGTAGGGGCGCAGGAGCCGGGTTTCGGCCCCACCAGGACGTCTGTTCCCCCTAGCCTGGCTGGCTCAGGAAGGAGGCGAGCCCGGGCGGAGGGGGAGACGGAGACAGGGGGCTGCGATTGGTGGTTTGGGTGGCGAGGGCCAGCAGCTGAGCCTGCGAGCTGGCGGGAGGAGGGGGCGGCGAACTTCCCGGGAGAAGGGGCTCTTTCCGCGCCGGGGCTGGCGAGAGAGCTGCTGCCGCCTCGTGCTCGGACTCCAGGCAGCGGCCGGTTCGGCTCGCAGTCCTCGGAAAGTAACGTTATTTGATTACGTTCAACCTCTGGGGTGGGATCCGGTAGACACCCCCTTGGACTTTAGGAGCCTGCGTCCGACCTCTCCAGTCCCCACCTGCAGGTGTGGACGGCTCCCCGGAATACACTTACACGCACCCCTCCATCTCCCGCCCCGGCGCCCCCTTCCCGCGCCCCAACTGGGGTGGGGGTGGGCTCTCACCCGGGCGCTGGAAAGTCCCCCAAGGCGGGAGCAGGGGAGGGCAGAGGGGCAGGGGGAGGCTCCAGAGCTCTCGGCTCTCATTTCAAAGCGCGCTCTCCCTTCCAGGTTGGGTCGGACCTGAACCCCTAAAAGCGGAAACGCCTCCCGCCCTCGCGCCAGCCGCCGGCCGGGAGCTGAGTCGCCGGCGGCGGTGGCGGAGGACCGACTAGGGAGTTTCCTCTCGCTCTGGATGGAGCTGAACTTTGGGTGGCCAAAGCAGCGCGGCCGTCCGGCGATCGCTGCATGCTGAGCTGCCTCGGCGAGACCCAGCGGCGGCTCGGGATTTTTTGGGGGGCGGGGACCAGCTGTGCGCCGGCACCATGTTCCTGGCGACTCTGTACTTCGCGCTGCCGCTCCTGGGTAAGTCGAGGCCACTGCTAGCTTTCTTACCAATGAGTCTTTCCGAGGGGTACTCGCAGCGCCCCCCTATCCCACCCCACTCCCCATCCCCAAATTGCGGCGCCGGTGCGCTGGCTGTGGGAGGGAGAAGTTTCGTTTTGGGGAAGGGGATCCTGAGACCTCAGCATCCCCGGTTGGGAGGGGGTGACGGGGCGGCACTTGACCGCGGCTTTTCGTACTTGGCTTTTATTTCCTGTGTTTTTTAATGGCCAAGCCTGGCGGGGAATGAAGGGGTCCGAGCCCTCCAGTCCCGGGCCCAGAGACCCAGGGAGCTCGCGGAGGCGCGGCGGGCAGGTGGGGTGTGGGCAAGCACGGGGCTGGGAGGGAAACTTCGTAGGGAAAACTTTTACCCGAACAGCGTCCCGGGGCGCCCGGCCCGGCCGGCCGCGGAACATGGCTCTCCCGCCGCGCGCCCCGCGCCCAGCCCGCCGCCGCTCTCCTCTTCGGAAAGCCCGCGGGCTTCCGTCGGCCCCGCCAAGCGGGCGGCAGGACGGCGGCCTGGAGCCGAGCAGCCGCTCTGGCAGGGCTGCCCTGGGAAAGCGGGACCGGCGCGCGCGAGGGGCAGCGCAGGATCCGGAGCCCAGGGCGAAAAGCCCACAAAGCCTCGGGGGGTTGGAGTGGGTGGGAGACCGGGGCGACAGGAGGTCCCAGGGCGGGAAAATGGACTCCCAGGCGTAGGGGGTGGGCCGCGGGCTGCGCAGGGCGCCCAGCAGCCGGGCGAAGCACGCGCGCTCCCGGGGGCCCCGGCAGCGGCCCGGCCCAGCTGCGCCCACGCTCCCTCCCCTCCACCGCAGACGTGCTCCTGTCGGCGGAGGTGAGCGGCGGGGACCGCCTAGACTGTGTGAAAGCCAGCGACCAGTGCCTCAAGGAGCAGAGCTGCAGCACCAAGTACCGCACGCTGAGGCAGTGCGTGGCGGGCAAGGAGACCAACTTCAGCCTGACGTCTGGTCTGGAGGCCAAAGACGAGTGCCGCAGTGCCATGGAGGCCCTCAAGCAGAAGTCGCTCTACAACTGTCGCTGCAAGAGGGGTATGAAGAAGGAGAAGAACTGCCTGCGCATCTACTGGAGCATGTACCAGAGCCTGCAGGGTACGCGCAGACCTGCCTCGCCCCACACCCCCGTCTCCCAAAGGCAGACAGGCCCCTGGGCCCCTGTGCGTTTACCTCACTTCTTCCCAGCTGCAGAATGAGGACCTTTCATTGGCCCCCCAGGGACAGCAGCAGCTGGTGCTCCCTCTGGAGCAGCATTGTTGGGGCCTGGTTGTTGGAAAGCCCATCAGGGGGTCGGGGGGACACCCCTGGGACCCCACTGACCTTTCTGAAACCTGGTCAGAGCATCAGAGTAGGAACCCATTAAAGGCCAGGCTAGGAATCAACATCTCTCCAAGGAGAGCTGGTTTCACAAAATTATACTCCAAAGGCCTGCCCTGTATTTTGCCTGGAATGTCTCCCCTTTCTTCTTCCTTTCTAGCTATTCTGATGTTAAGATAAATAATTCGTTACAAAAGGTCCAGTAGAATCTATTCTTTATCCCCCCTCAAACCTGATCAAAGGCAGATGTGTGAAAAACCATTTGTCAAATTAGCTGAGTCTTGAACCAGCTGGTGTAGTTCAACCTTGGTTATTGTGACAACCTTGGGGCCACTTGTCACAACCACCCATTCCAATAGGAATTTTTTGGTCCTATGTGCCAGAGGTGCCTTGTGTTTGTAAATCTAACAATAGCACTCCAATGCACTCATTCTCCACTGAGACTCACACCTGAAATTTGTAATACACAGATTTGACCTCTCAGCTGCCACTTCCACTAGAACCTGTTAATGAAAACTTATTTCAGAAACTAACTGTTTAATGGCCAGGGTAAACAGCTTTCTGACCACATGCCATGTTTTGGGAGCAAAGAAATAGGGAGCCTCTTTCCGGTCACCTTTCTTCCATTGGCTCCTGGAGGCAAGCTGGGCTTGTGACATCACTGCTTCCTTCCTCTCTGATTTCATTCCCTTGTATAGAGTGGGAGAGTTTTCTGGCAAGATCAGGCTGGGTCATTCTCCAGTGTTTTCATGGCACTCTGGGGAGAGCAAGGACAACAAAGGCAGAGGGAGTGAAAAGAAATAACCACAGCCAAATAGATATACATTTGAAATCTTTGAGAGTTTCAGCATCTTTTCGTTGCACAATCATAACAGAATTAGAATTTAGATTCAGTAACAAACTGACAGAAATAGGTCTTGTTTCCCAGATTCGAACCTAGTCTTTCTGTTGTTTTTAGGAAATGATTTGCTTGAAGATTCCCCATATGAACCAGTTAACAGCAGATTGTCTGATATATTCCGGGTGGTCCCATTCATACCAGGTAAGCAGATTTAAACTTCCACTCTTATGACTTTGCCTGCTTGAAATCCGTTGGCTTGCATTCTCTTTGGCTCTCAAGTAGTGTATGAGTAGATAGTTGAATGGCACAGTGTTTCTGGGAAATTAGAAATAGGATGATGATAATAAAGAGGCAGAATGCCTAGAGATGATTGTATTATTTGAAAGTAATTCTAAAGGAAGTAATGTGGTGTGATGATTTCAAAGAGGTTGGAGGGAGGTGACTTGGTTGAATTTTTTTTTTTTCATGTTAAAATGTGATTGGCCATCACTTGCAAAGGGAGTGCCACTTCTGTCTGTAGGTGGCAATCGTATTCCCTTCTTGCTACATACCGTTCACAGTGCCCCTGGAAATGGGATCTGTTTAAATGCTGCCACTTACTTTTACACGATGTCTGAAGATAATCTTAGACTGTTGAAGAATTTTGGATAGACTCACTTCTCTGCCTTTGATTTAAAAGATTACACTCTACCATGTATTAACACTTCTTTGTTTCTAATTTTTCCAGAGTGAGTGTGTGCTCATATAAGAGAATGTACTGCCCCAGTGGCCCTATTTAAAAAGTAACCTTGCTTGCCCTGGTTTGCTTTGTCTCTCTTTGCAATTGCACATGTAGTCGGGAAGTGAACTTAGTTTTAGAATTACGTTTTTCATAACATCTGCATTCAGACAGCCTCATAAATAACACACAAGGCAGTAATTGTCCTTAATGACATACAGATTCCAGACTGATGTTGTCTTTATTTGTTCACAGTTAAGACATCTCCTCAAATGTACATAGTCATCACAAATTATATGTTTCTGGGTGGTTAAACATGGTGGTTAATGTTGAATTTGATTCTGTGAGATGGTGGTTTCTTACTGGTGAGTGGTCTAGTTTTTTAAAGGTTTTCTGTGTTTCTCCAGAAAGGCATAGAACCAAGGGAGTATCTATATGAGTATATTGCTCTACATTAACTCACTCACAAACATCCATTGAGCACCTTCTAAGTTTAGCCATTGGGATTTTGGCAGTGAGCCAGACAGATGTTGTCCCTGCCCTGGTGAAACAGAGGCAGCCAGCAACTGGCATTAATTAAGCCCTTATTGTATGCCAGACACTATGTTAAGAGCTTTATATCACTAACTTACATAATCATCATCAAGTGCATCTAGGTATTATTTCTATTTTAGAGATGACAAAATCAAGGCAGTGTGAAGTTAGGAAACCAGCCCAAGATCACAATGCACCTATTTGGTGCAACCATAATTTAAACCCAGATTTGTTTGCTTTCAAATTTTTGTAACGCCTGCCCCTTGCTACTCAGAGTCTGGTTCTCATACCAGCAGCATGGACATTGCTGGGCAGTTGGTGAGAAGTGTAGAATCTCAGGCTCCCATCTCAGACCTACTGAATCAGAATTTGCATTTTAAGAAGATCCCTGAGCTGGGTGCACATGGAGCCTTAGAAGCACTCCCCTACACTAATTGCCCTTTGGTCAGAGGGAAAGTGCATGCATGTGTGTGTGTTTTGCGATAAGATATAGTGGTCTCTGTTCACTATCAGAGGCATTCATACATTATCCTGAATAATGCTTGTAATTTCCACTCCAAATCCTTACTAACACTCTCTGTTCCACTTGTCCACAGCCAGGACAGTGACTCCAGCAGTGGAGGAAAGATGCACAGACAAGTGTATGTAACCAGGTGGGCTCCCATGGGAGCAGGTCTCTAGGAACTAGGATGGGATGTGCGACATGAGGTGCCAGCAGTGAACCTGTTCTTCCCAGTGCTTTGAGAGCAGTGCCTCTTGCTTGCTGCCTGCCCCATGGAAACCTTACTCCTCAGCCTGTGTACTGATGCCTGAAGGATATGCATCTGCTGTAGACAGTGAGGGTGAGGAAGCAGGAAAGGAGGAAGGTTCATTGGGATTTCGATTTCGGAATTGCTATGGGCTATGGGACTTCAACAGATTCATTTTTCCTCTCTGGGTCTCTCTTTCTTGGTAGAGTGGGGCCATTGGAATAAATAATCTCCAGTCCTCAGGGTCTGTGATTCTGAGGGAAGATTGAGGTCACCAGCAGAACCCCTCCACTGTGCTCTTGAATCAACACGTTTTCAGACCTTACACTCGTTCTACACTTAGTGGCTTGGTCATTCCTTGATACCACTATTTTGTTTGCATTTCTTCTATGAGCACAAGAAATTCTTGTGCATGGACCAAGTCTCACTGATTCACTTTTGGCTCCTCCTCCAAGCCAGGTTTCTTTTCAGAGCAAATATGATCCTGAATTTGTGAGACCTATTCTGCCAAAAACCCAGAAGTCATAATGAATTAATCAGAGCCAGGAAGGCCTTGTCTAGAGCTACATTTCCTATCTCAAGGGCACTGAATTTAGGTTCCAGTATGAATGAGCTTTGACCTCTGACTGTGACTGTTCCTTAAGTGGGGATAGGAAAGCCAAATGGAGTCTTAGGAGGTTTTAAGTCGTTGAATAATGCATATTACCCAGTTTGGCATTTGTAGGATGAAGAAGGACAGAAGAGCAGGATGATAAATGTTGCTTCTCATGGTTTGAATCTGAGTTTCTAGAACATCTCTTCCGTCTTGAAAATCTCTCTGAGGAAACCAGGACAACAGGGCCTCTGCCTTTTACAGATATGGGAACAATCAGAGTTTCCATATTTGGGTGTCTCTGCCCAATCTGAAGAGAATGTTTATCCATGTACATTAAGTGTGTGCTGAATCTTCTCACTGAACGAGACATGTTTGACATTATTGTGTTTCCATTTTCTCTGGACTCCTCAAACCCACAGCCATCTTTGCTATTGTTTACTTGATACTGGCTAAAAAGCCATATTGAGGTATTATCAGTAGCTTGGCAGGAACAAGGAAGAGGAGTAAAAAATTAAGTAGAATCTAAAAATTGTCATTTCTGCTTTGACGCCTGAGCTGCAGAGGCAAAGTCAAGCAGGCTGGCCAGGTGAGAATCGTGGTGGGCAGTTTGGGGGGCTACTCTTGGGGAAACTTGACCGTGGAAGCATTTGGCCTCTTAGGCATTTTAAGGGCTCAAGGAAGGACCCTCACTGTGGGTTGATGCTGGTGTGCTTTGCAGGGGTCTTGAACATGAGGAGTCAGGCAGTGAATGGGAGCACACAGGGGAAAAAATGAGCCGGTGCAAGAAGCAGAAGAGAGGCGAGACGTCAGAAAAGTGTCCGGGACACAAGAGGGCAGAGCCGTGTGTGTGTGTGGGGTCCCAGAGGACTTGGCTGCCATGCGGGGTTTCACATCTGCGTCTTTCCGAGCCACAACTCTCTCTGCCCTTTAGCTTCCACTCTGCCTTGTCTCTTCTTCTTCCCAAAAGTATTAGAAGCAGCAAGAAGTAAATAGTTATTTGAAAGGAAGATGCACCTGTTGGTGTTTTTCGATTCTCTGGAGGGGAAGAACAAAGCAGTGAGAAATTTTGAAAGTGCAGTGGGTGCCAAGAGAAGCCTGAGGTTGGAGGATCAGAGAGGATGTAAGCACCTATGGCAGCAGGAGAAAAAGAGCCTCCCAGCTTAAAAGTATTGACTGAGGGGTTGGATTTTGTAGAGAGGAGTCGGGAGACATCAGGCCTTCCTTGAATATCATCATCAAAGTCGATGGTGTTGCAAACAAGAATCGGGCAGATAGATGGTGGGGGAAGAATGATGTTCGGGTGTGAACATGCTAAATCTGCTTTGGTGAAAGACAAACTTCTGTTTCTCTGGCCCTCTTCTCATTTCCTGCCAAGTCTAGGAGTGGCTTAGACCTTCCCAGGAAGCCTTAGGATCATGAAATTCCAAGTAGCGGAAATGGTTTACTCCTGGATGAGATGTCCCTAAACTCTCTTTTGAGTCTGGCCCCTTTTTCTGAATGATGCTGTGACTAATTAGTCAAGTTTAACAGTTCTGTTTTAAGGTACTGTCATATTTATGTCATTATTAAAAAAAAAACTGGAAATTTTTATATGTTGAAGAAGAGCCTTATAAGATCATCTGCTGTCTTGTCAAATCAGGACAAGAGAGAAGGGTTTGTAAATACCAGCTGCTAGGGGTGGGTGGTGGTCCTGTCCTTTCCACTCAGCTGTCTTTGAGAACCCCCATTATCTGTTCCTTGCTGTGTGTTCTGGCGTATGTTAACCTCCTTAGCAGGCCCGTGTGACCCAGCCTTCCGCCAAGCCCTATCCCCACCTCTCCACTCACACTCACAGAGCCATTCCCCAGGAATTTCTTGTGTGTTCACTTTCTTGTGCCTTTGCACATGGTGTTGCCTCTGCTGGGGAAGTCTATCAGTTCTTCAAGATCAAGGCCAGGTTTCATCTCTGAGGACCATTCTGGAATTACCCCAGCCAAGCACTTCCACTCAGGACTTTTTCATGCTGCATTTTGCTCTTGCCTTTACAATGGCTGTTAATTGCAGCGTAATGAGGGGATATATTTATGTGGCTGTCTTTCACACTGAAAAGGTAGGGACTCACTTGCTATGCCGGGTGTCCACTCAGCATGGAGCCTCCTTCCTGGTCCTGAGTAGGCGTCCCACTGACTGTGGGTGGTGGAACATCAGGGAAGAAGGGCCTTAGCTATCTAGTCTAACCCTTTGCTTTTATAGAATTGAAGCTTGGAGAGAAGTGATTTGGCCAGGGCCACACTGGTTGAGGGTAGCCTAGCAGGCCTTTGCTGGGACGTGGCACTGCTTGTGGGAGGCCAGCGTTGGCCTCTCTCTGGGCATAACTTTCTGGGCAAACTCCATCCGTTCCTGGGACCTCAGCTACCACTTACACTGTGACTCGGAGCCTTCCCTCCTATTCCAGCCTCATTCGACAGCTTGTTCTGGATGTATCTCGGTTACTTCCAACTCAGCACACCCAAAGCCTATCTCATCATCTCTCTCTTTCCTCCTCACACACTGCTCTTCCTGAGTCTCCGGTCTTACATAATAGCATTACCTGCCCAAGTCACAAGCTTTGGGATCATCTCCACCTCCTCTACCATCCTCCCCTCCTTTAGCCAGACCCGTCATGAAGCCCTGCTGAGATTACCTGCTGTCTTTTGAATTGCTCTCCCCTCTCTACTCCCTAACAAATCATCTTTTCTCTCACTTGAACTTTGCACTGGCCTTTGGACTGACCTCCCTGTGTCTAATTTCTCCCAATCCAGTCTGGCCTCCTCATTGCCAGGTCTTAACTTACCGCCTTGGTGACTTACAGGAACCACCTGGCTTCAGTCTTCCTCTGTAGATTCTTTTACTCATCGACCCTCCTTCTTGCCCCCACTGCCCTGTGTCCAAACAAGCCCAGTTAACCTGCTGCAGTCCTGCTAGTGCTCTGGGCAGCTTTCGGCCTCTGCACCTGTGTGCATGCCGGTGCTGGAGAAAGAGCACACCCTGGAGTTCCGCTGACCTGGATGCATCACCGCTCTGCCCCTCCCTTTGTCTTGAGCAGGTCATTTGAGCTCACTGTGCCTCAGGCTCCTTAGCAGTCAAATGAGATGATGATAATTCCTACCTTATAGGTTCTTGCAAATTAAAGATGTTTCATGTAAAATACCTAACCTAGTGCCTCAAACATACTTAGTCCTCAATAAATCTCAGTCATTTTTAACTGTGCCAGGGCCATGCTAGCTGTTAGCTTGCTCCTAACTCCAAGGTTGGGACTCTTTAGCAGACCATGTTCCCTGATCATGGAACAATGATTCTATTCTTGAGAAGGATAGCAACCCCCAGGCTTCAGGAAGGCTGCTCATAAACTTCCTTGGACAAGAAATGAAAAATCTATCCTCGGTCTAAAGGGCCCTGGAGGAAAGTCCTGTCTCTTAATAACACAGTTTGAGTCTTAACTCTCTTTTGGAGAGGGTCTTCCTTATTCCTGCTCTGAATCCTTCTGTTCCTCTGGTGCCCTACCCTATACTCTTTGCTCTGCGGTGAGTTGTTGCAGCTGGTGATCACCTGAGGTGGGAGCTTTTCCTGTGCTTAAGGATTCTTGTGATCAGCTTTCCCTTCTCAGCTTGACTGATTCCCATTCTTGTAACCTCTCCCCATAAATCTTCTTTCCAATGCCCCTCATAGCGGGAAGAATTACTGCTCCCTTAGAAGGGCATGCCTTAAACCTGGGAGACGCTTCCGTCTCCCCAGGCTGTGCTAAGTACACTTGCATTTCACTTTCACAGACCACTACTTTTGATTTTTATTCTCTCCCTCGCCGGCCCCTCAGCAATCCTTTCTTTTAGAACAATAAGAAATTATGAACAGGTAAAAAAGGAAAAATGGATTTAAATCACCATAGTCTCAGCTACCAAAGTTGATCACTATGTTGATATGAGAATTTTCAGATTTCTTTCCTATGTACATCTGTGTGTGTGTGTGTATATATATATATATATATATATAATGCACATATATGTTTATCCTTTTTTTTTTTTTACAAAAATGGAGTCACAGTCTACACACACTTTATCACCTGCTTGATAACCTGAGGGATCTGTGTCTTCTTGTGTCACTGACCATTTCCTAAAGCAAAATTTTATTTATATTTAACTGTTAACCTCAAGAAATTTCAAGAATAAAGCACAGGCCATTCCAGCGTCTAGATCCTTATAGTGAAGGCCTAAATGTTGCAGTGAAGGTTGTGAAGGTGGAGACAGTCAAATATTTTGCATAGAGTGACTGTAGGTCCCGTTACCAGAAGATGGGAGATAAAACACCAGTAACTGACAGGTAATTGCATGAACTGAAGATTGTCACAAGGTACAAAATTTGTTATAGCCAATACGTCTGTCCTCATTTCTTCTCCTTAGTCCTCTGAAGTTTTTCATTCTACCATTTCTTAATTTTTCTGCTTTCGAAGCTTGTTCTTTACTAAGGACGTCCTTTTTTTGTTTTCTGGGATACAGTACTGAATTCTCAAGAGGAGGGATCAAATTGTACAGAATTATCATTTTGTGTACAGTTTCTTTCATACCAAAGAAACTTGTGATCTCGGTGTATATATGTTTTTCATATAATAACATTTATAAAGCATGATTTATTCAGTATATACCTTACTTTGAACTAGAATGTATTTAAAGCATCTCATTTGAATACATGAAAGTGGATGAAGCAAAATAAGTAATATTTAAGTGGAAAAAATAGGAGCAAGGAGAAAATGAGAGTAGGAAAGAAAAATGAAGCCCAGAGTGAGCTCGGGAGACAAAAGGTGTGTCATAAGATTCTACGTAAACAAATTAAATTACTGGTAGTGCTGTGTTTGTTTTATAAAGGGATAAATAAAATCACTGGATTATAGATGCCGTAGGACTTTTGGAGGTCATTCTAGTCCCATCCCCTTTTCTTACTGATAAGAAAACTGAGAGTTCCATAAATTTCTAGGACAGTAGAACATAAATTGTGTAGGACAGTGATGACAAGTAAAATTAGGTGTGTGTTTGTTTTCAAATTGATACTCGAAACTCTCCACGTCCTTGCATTTCCTCATCTCCTTTACATTGTCCTTCACCTGTTTAGGTCTCTGCACCCGTTAGGATGCCACAGTTTGTCTTTTTGCAGTTCAGATGAGAAGCTCAGCCATAGACTTTAGGTAAGGGGATAATTGTCCATTGTTTCAGAATTGTTTCCAAATGGGTTAATAGGTCCCTCTTTGGCAATAAGAACCAGTGGCTGGAACGTTAATTTTCGTATCTTTTGCCCCCTTCAGAGTTGTCTGCCAGGGGAAACCGAGAAATCATTTGTTGCTTTAGGCCCTCCCAGCCCTCAGATTAAAAAAAAAAATTAATCTTTCATCTGGAAATTTTTGTTAAAGAAGCTAACCACTTCCCGTAATTTAGAGACTCGACTAGCTGGGTCAGTGATGAAAACGAATGGGTGATTTGCATAAGGGGCTAATTTATTATGTCCCCTGGGCATTTCTTTCATCTCTTTCCATTCTAATTAATGTTCTAAGAGGCTCTATCACCATATCAGAAATTAGGGGTGAAAGCAGCCATTGTTAACCTTTATTCTTATGATTTTTTATCTTCTGTGATCTTTTAACCATTTTCTTTTTATATTTAGGAATTTAAGTAGTGCTGGTGAATGTGTGGAGAGGAGATTTTAGGGGTGTGCTTTTTTATGATCTTTATTCAAATAGGAGGTTGTTGTAAAAATACAAATGGTTCAGGATAGCTCACCAGCCCCAGAGGGCTTTGCAAAACGTACAGAAGGATGCAGGATTGTTTCTAAATTTCAAGCCATTTAAAATACCAATGTAAACATGTATATATGCACAGAGATATGGACCTTTATGTTATGTGCCTGCTCACACGTGCATAGATCTGTAGTGTGTGTGCAAGTGTGAATGTCTATGTTATTAAACATTTTGCCTCAAAAACATCTTCCTTGACATGTGTTTCGGTTGGTTCTGGCTGTGACAAAGGCAGCTGTGTGAGAGAGTGTGACACAGCTGAGGAAAGGCAAGAGAACAAGCAATTTCTTCGAAAATCAATTGCAATTTACTCCTACTAAATTGGCCCAGGGTCCGCCCTGTCCAAGTATTAGCATATGACAGACTTTTAATCATTTGGTCAAACGGCCTATTTTTGGTCAGACCACAGCTCCCTCTGGGACTCTGCCAGGCCCAGAGCTGTGTAATCTCCAAACTCACCCTCTGTTTAAAGGGGAGGTAAATGTGGGGAGAGGAGTACCTGGGGCAAGCCCCTGCTGAGTGCCCTGGGCTGTGCAGCCTGTTCACTGGCAGTATTTACTTTTGGTCCTCTTCCATGCTAAAAGCTAGGTATCATCTCTTATTTTGGAGGAGGAAACCAGAGTTCAGAGAGGTTGAGTAACTTTCCTGGAACCACACAGCTGATAAGTGGAAGAGTTCATAGATTAGCATTTTGTTCCTGCATCTCCAAAGTCTGTGCTGTCTCTGCTGTTACATGATGAAATTTTATACACAGACCTCGATCATTTATTAAGGAGAAAATATTTAGTTCCTTTTCTCCTCCTTAATTTCTAGTTTCTCCTCCTGTCTTCCACCTTGAAGCACTGTTCAACAAACGGCCTTTAAAAGGCCGTTGAAATAAAAGCCAATCTCTATTATTTTAATGCTTATCCCTGCATTCTGATGGGTTCTTAATTGACAACCGAAATCCAGAATACGCACGCTATTAAAACCATTCCTGCGGAACGGCAGAAATATTAACCAAAGAAGCAATTTCTGGATTGTATCTTTTTTCATTTCAGTGTGAGATGGAAGGCTTCTAAAGTAGAACAGAATGCCTAGGGCCATTTTTTTGTCATGTTGTCATATAAATAGCATTACACTGTGGTAAAGAAGGAATACATAGTTTTAGACCCACTTTAAGGTGACCTAATATGCTATTCACTTGTCTTCCACCATGCTGGTCCCACTCTCTTTTATGTCCCTCTGAATGGTCTAAGAAGCACCATGCCGACTGTTATTTCTGTTGGTCTTTGCACATTATCATTTTGTGTACAGTTAATAATGTATGAAAATAAGTATTGATTGCATTCTTTGTAGGAATAGACCAGCAGGTTTCTTAAAGCCCATGTTTATGAAATGATTCATTGATCCCTGTTACTATGAGCTTCAAATAAGCTCTTGATGAGGAAGAAACCAGGAGATCGGTAAATTCTGGGGAGTTCTTGATGGAACCGTTATATCCTTGGATGCTTGAAAGTGGCAAGTGACATTTGAATTGGTTAAAGAGAGACCAGGATGAAACTCAAAATATATTCCCAATTAGAAATGATTACCCTCTGCATGACACCTCAAGAGAAATAAAGATAATAATTACAACTTTGTTTACTAGTAGGTGTTCTTAGTCCCACTTGATGGATAAGCAAGCTGAGGTCCAAGTAAGAAACTTCTCTGGGGGCAAACACCTAAGAATCGGTAGACCCACACTCTCATCTTCTAGGAAGTCTGGCTCCGGAATCCATACTGCAGAAACTCATTTGCATCCATATAACAGGAGAAATTGTCTATGAAAGTTAAGTGCACAAACTGCATGAAGGATTATTAGGCATTTTGTATTGAGCGATATATCTATGATATATAATAAATGTATTTATTTTAGAATGAAGACACAAATTGGTCAGTTTCTATGATCCCCATTGGTTTTCAGTTTTTCACTGTGGTGGAATGACATTTCTGCTGAATTCATCCATCAGATATTTACTGAGAAGTTACTGTGAGCCTAGGGAGAAGCCTAGGTGATTCAGAGGTAAATAGGACCCTGCCATTGCCTTCCAAGAATTCTCTTTTTTGTTTAGGGACAGGTGTAAATGAAAGAAATTATGATGCAAAGTGGGAGGTGAATGAGTAGAACTCCATACAGGGCTCAGATATGGCTTAAGGAGGGAATAACTGACTAGATGGAGTTGTGGTTCAGGGAAGGATTGCTGAAGGTGTCTTTGAGCTGGGTTTTGAGGAATGGGTAGGAGTTTCGTAAGCAGAGATGATTGCGGAGGGCATTCCAGGCAGAGGCAACATCGTGGGCAAAGGCCTGTAGTGTCTGGAGTATTAGTAGTAAGCCACTTGGTATGGCTGGAGTGTTAGGTACGAGCACTGGTGGGAGAAGAGCTGGGCAGAGAGGCAGGTTTGCCACACTCAAAGGATCGGCCTTTGTCTCAGCAGAAGCAGAGAAAGGTGGTTGGTGGCTAATTTACCTCAGGTTGAATCATATGAAATTGCCACTTTTGTAGGTCAGTGTGGTAGGAAGTTTCATATGGCTTGACTTAATATAGCTTTGTGTCATAAAAGCATACACAGTGTTCTGGGTGTTTCCAGACGAGAGAATAACAGACCTGCTACGGGTGAGGAGTTCCTCATCACACAAGGCACCTTCTGGGGAAGTAAAAAATGAGCCAGGAGCACCACGCTCTGAGCTCCTGCTGGATGCAGAGCAAGTGTAGGCACACTCAAGCCTCTCTCCCCCAGGCTTACCTCCTCCTTGCGGTGGGGGGAGATGCACAAGGCTCCAGGATGCCAAGTCCAAGTGCTGCAGCCCCCCGATTTAGTTGTCAGCAGTGAGCAGAGGAACAGGAGTCAGAGCAGCTGCCAGGGCCTCATAGGGTGGTCCTGGGAAGGTGGGAGGGGGTGCGTGTAGAGCAGACTCTAGCAGGCACAGAGGGGCCCGCAGGAATGGGTGCGGGGCCCAGCAGCCTCGAGCTGGCTGTGAAGGGTCTGCATGCTCGCAGGAGGAAGGCGTTTTGGCTGATGGCAGGAGAGAGTGTCACTGAAAATTGTTCCTTAGACACTGAGTGACCTGGCTGGAGAAAGGAGGCTTTCCTGGTGGGCAGTGACCCAGCTCAGAATCACCTTTAGGAGTCCTTCTGACCCACAGCTCCACCTAGTCAGCTATTCCCTCCCTTGGGGCCCTATCTGTCCCAGCCCCAATACCAATGCTGCCCTGTGTCCTGGGCTCAGGATGGGCTTCTGCTTTTTCACGTGGGGACAGTGGCTCAGGCACAGGCATTTGGATACCTAGGCTGCGAGGAGTGGCTCCGTGCAGCCTGTCTGTGGCCCTCCGGTTCTCTGCTGTTCGTGTCTGTCTGTGTGTGGGGGCTGGGTTTTCATTTGTTTTCTATACCCTATTTTTTTCTGGCTCCTCCATCCTGTGTCTTCCTGATTTCTGCATCAAATTCTCAACTTCTAAACATTTTGCAAGAGAGTGTGAATAAAAAGTCAAAGATTCTAAAAGCGGGGAGTTGTCTTAATTGAAAGAGATGCCCACTAACCTCAGGGTGCACCAGGCGAGGGAAGGATGAGGGGGGAGGGCGGTCGGGACTGCAGCCAGTAATTACCACAGCTCTCAGAGCTGCTCCCTCAGAAGTTACTGAACCCTCCTTCTGTCCTTGCTTGAGCCCAGGGTGTGTTTATGGCATTGTTTTAATGATATTGCTGGGGTGGGAGTGGGGAGAGGGGGTGCTACCCTTTGTGGCTGCAGCTGGTCTCTGGAGAGGAACGCACCCAGAACCAGGCAGTGCGTTCCTACATTAAGAACTACCAGGCAGGCCATCTGCATTCATTCAAAGGACTGGGGTGGGGTGAGGTGAGGGAAGGGCAGGGGATGAAGTCCTGATGATCCTAGGAAATTATGAGATGCACAATAACAGTGGTAAAGAGCAAAAGTCTGGGGGTTAAACACACCCAGATTTGAGTTCCCACATTCCAACACTTACTCCTGGAAGGATGCTGGGTAAATTGTTACCTACTCTGAGTCCTCTGTCTAAAAATGGGGATAATAATGGTATTGAATTCGTAAGGTTATTGGAGGTAGTTTTAGAGTAGGTAGACAGCCAGACATGAACAGGGAAGAGGGGTGGGGGCTTCAGCCAGCGTTCACATTCAGCTGGTTGTCTACATTCTACACATTCATGTAAGCTGTTCTCATGGGATGTGGGGAGTGGAAATATAGATAAGGGATCAGTTGAAACCAGCTGGTTCCAACATGGAGAAGTTGACCCAAGCTTCACCCCAAAATACGTTATGCACTTACTAACATAGTAAAAATTATGCCTTCCAACATTAGCATAGTAAAAATCACGCCTCCCTGTACCATAACGGTTCTGATGAGAACCAAACATAGCCCAGAACTACTCTGCCCGACATTTGGGTGGAGCAAGCCTGAACTCCAAGAAGACCCCACCTGTTCCCTCTGAAACCTGTCTCCACTTAGTGAATATTCGTCTCCTGTGACGTAAAACAGCTCCCTATTCTTTCCTTGGGCAACCGGCTCTGGATCAGCCTGTGTGCAATTCTTGGTATGTACACTTGCTTTTTCTTTAAACTCTTATTCTCCAAATAAATTCCTAAAGCTCAACCACTTTTTGTGTCTGTTCTTGAATTCTTTCTCATAACAAGACTAAGAACCCATCTCTGGCAACAGTAATACTTAGAGCTCTTGAAAGTGCTCAGTAATTCGTAGGTGAGTGATGACAGGCCAGTCTCCTCCTTTTATATGCATCCATCCTCACTTCTTCCTCTCCCAGTTTATTAGCATGAAACAGGAATTGTAGATTATTTGAGTGGATGTAGATATCATCTGTTCTGGAAAAAAAAAAAAGAGGGAGTGACATTAATAGATATACCTGAAATGAAGAGATCGCCAGTTCAGTTCAGTCCAAAACATGATTATCTACTCTAAATTAACAGAAATATTCTTTGAGAACTTCTTCTGTGTCAGCACTGTGCTGGGTGCATGGAAGATGGTGGAGCCCCAGAAAAAAATCTGTAGAGCAGAGAGAGGTGCCAGGAGGGAGAGGGAGGATAAGGAGAGGCGGGGAACTAGGGTGCAGGAAAGAAAGATCTGGAGGAGGTGGCAGAGACCAGTTGCAGCGGTGTAGGGAGTGGATTCCGGGGGGGCCCAGACACATTGGTAAGAAAGGAAAGGGTGTTCACCCTGCAGGGAAGATTAATTTTAGATATGTAGCCCTGTGTTGAGTGGGTGTGAGTGTGGTGAAAACCTGGTGGTGGTGGTGTTTTTTTTCCTGATTATTCTCAAGAATGTTTAAGAAAATGTAATGTTTGCAAACAAAAGTAGAAACAGTCGAAGCATTGTTCTCTATTAGCAATGTAAGGTTCACTGGCTATGGGTATTTTTTCATTCTTGTCTTCTAAATTGTAATTTTAAAAGAGGAGGCATTTCATATTCAAGAGTTTCCTTTGTCTGAAATAAATTATTCATTTCTATCTAGTTTCAGAAACAATGAACATAATACTTAATGCATCACAATTAAGCGGGTGTAGCTTCATATAAAATTATGTTCTGTGCATTTTGGTGGCAAACAGCAGTGTATCTTATAGCTTGTCGACATTTGTTCCTCATAAGCAAAACATAAAGACGTAGAGACTTAGAAATGCATTTTCCTTCCTTTCTTGGTGGAGGAGGGGTAACTTTAGACCCAAGCAGCCTTGTTCTTGACATTCCACAGCTGTTGGTGGCTATGTCACTCTGCAGAGAAAGTGAACTACTATATTGGGCACAGGGTCAGGTGAGGGTCAGAATTCTTGAACACAACTCATTCATCTCAGTCCCCTTTGTCTGGGTTTGAGATCCCTCTAGAATCTTCTCTTAGAAGGGTATTGCCTGGAAATGACTGCTGTTTGGGTTTGGAGGCAATTGCTTCTTGAATGCTGGCTGGCTCATTATATGTACCTTTTCTAAGGATCCAGCTCTTGGAATACCCTTCTTGTGACAAAGTACTTGCTTAGGAAAATAGGCATTGCCAGCAAGGGTTGAGATTTCTACGGGAATTCTTTTTAGGCTTGAAGGTTTAGCTGTGATGGTCCCCAGACATGTTTTTGGGATGCCTCTGTCTCAAGTTCCAGCCCCGAGGTCAAAGCTGCCTGTGGTTGCCAGAAAGCAATTGTGAAAACATTAATTGTGAAATACCTGCTGGCTGCCCAGCAGTAGTATACAAGATGCCTTCATAGGTTATTTAATTTAATCCTCACAAAAACCCTGAGTGTTGGCCCAGAGTGGGGATGGGAGAATTGTCCACATTTTACATAAGAAGACCAAAACTCAGAGAAGCTGAGTGCCATGCCTTAGGCTGCACAGCTAGTTGATGAAGGTCCTGAACTTGAGTCAACTTCATCCAGCTCCAGAGGCCTAGCTCCTTACACGCAATTCTGCTTGTTGCTTTGTTATTTTTAAGTCAAGAATTAAAGCAACCGAATGCAAGATAGGTTCTCAGTTATCTCTGGTCTAAGCAGTGCTTTGTATTTGAACAGAAAAAATGACATCTTCCTAATTGTAGGGAGGAGTAGGAAGAAGGCTCTGGACGTGGCCAGGAGTTTTCTGGATGCTTGCCTGCCTTAGACAGGTTTAGTTTGTTGAGTGCCTGCCCTGTCTGCTGGACTGACAGTAGCCTTCCAAGGATGCAGGTGCTTCTCCCTGTATGGCATTGCCACATTCTGGAGTGTCTGCCGAGTCCCTTGCTCTGAACAGTATTTCCTGTGTGGAATTCAAAGGATCCTGGGGAGCTCTTTTTTAGAATATATCCATCTAGCTGCCCACTGGAGAGTTCCACCAAGATTTCCTGGCTTTACCTCAAGCATGTTCCACAGGGAACTTGCCTTCTCTCTTAAACCTGGGGAATGAGGAGGAGGCATATTAGAATCTTAGGGAGAAGTATTTTTCTATTTTGTATTTTCTATAAAAATTTCCTATTTTTTTGTTTTGGAGGGAGTAGTACTATAGTGGGAAGAATGTGGATTTGGAGTCAGACCTGTGTTTTGCCGTTTGCATTCCTGACTTCACTGGTTTGTAACTTAGACAAATTATTTAAGTTCTTTAAGCATTAGTTTCCTGATTTGTCAAATGTGGATAATGCCTCCTATGCAGGGTCATTGTGAAGATTCCATCTGAGCTGGGATACAGCATGCTTAAGTGTGTAACACATTTGTAGGGTCCTCAAAATATTAGACGTTCCTATTTAAAGAACAAGATCTTTCTGATTGGCCTCAAGTCATTTCACTGCACAGATGGAGAACGAGTACGAGTGTGGTCTGTGTTTGTCCTTCCAGCCTTCCCTCAGACTTTGTGTGTGCTTCAGCAGATCTCTTAATGCGTTCTGTAGTTGCACTCCTGCGATAACTGATCGCCCAGTTCGTCTGTGAAATAGAGCAGCCACACTAAGCTGTGTGCGCCGGCTGTGTACCTACCTCGTTATGTGCAGCCCTGCCTCACAGTTACTGAATCTCCCCATACATTCCTGCAGCCTGGCAGGGCTGATGCAGTAGCATTCTGAGTGCAGGGTGAGTCATGCACTTGTTTCTCCACGACCTCGCCCTAATTAAGACAGAGCGGCAGCGTACGCAGTACACACACGTTCCAGAAAGGGCTTTTAGGCAGATCCGGCAGCTGCTCCTGTTGTGGTGCACCCCAAGACCCAGGAAAGGCCGGTGCTTGTGTTCACATGCAGGGGAGTATCCTGAACTTAATACAGAATTTTCCTAGTAAGAGCAGAACCAAACAGCTTTTTAGATAAACACTGTAACGTGGACCAGAAATGCCCAGTAAATATTTACCTTAGATGTAAAATACTAAGTAAAATGTTGTTTAGAACACCTTAAAATAGAAAAATTTCCATTCAGGGTTTTATGTTTGGTAATTGTAAAAAAAAACAAAAAAAAGGCCTAGTGCTGGTTTGCATTTTTCTGAGTTGTCTTTTACAACATGGAGTGACAGCACAGCGGCGGCCTCCCTGGCCTTCCCCACCGTGCCCTTCTCCTCGCTCAGCCTTTATCCCTTTGCCCCTCAGATCCACTCCCCTCGGTCCTGGTGACTCTGGCATTTTGCTCTGTAGGCTCTGGCCGTGAACCTGGGCCATCTCGCCTGCCGCTGCTCCTGAGTCTCCGTGTGCCCGAGTGTGGGATGATGGCGCTGGCAGGTTTCCTTCCCCACCAGCACAGGAGTGAAGGAATTCTGCTGACCGAGGTGTAGACCCCTAGGGCGTGGGCTCTGGGGACTTCAGAAATTCCTTGCATATGTCAGACACCTGGGTTTCAATTTCTGAATATCCCGTTAAATAAGTGACTTTTCTTTCCTGGACCCTTCTTTTCCTCTCTGGCAAAGCACAGCACCTGCGCCACGCCAGTGGTTCTGACCCAGTAATGCTGCGTTTCAGGCTGCCGTGTTCCTGTTGGGGAGCTGTAGATGCCCTGCCGGCTCTGCTCCCCCAACAGGTGCCGTGTTGATGTCCCGGGAACTGTCCATTCTGACCTACCGTGTGATCTTTGATGTTTTGTCAAGGATCTTGGGATGACTTCTTCCTTCAATTCATCGACAAATATTTACCAAGCCAGCCTTTTGTGGGCCTCTAAACTCACAAAGTTTGCAGGTTGATGGAGGAGACAATATGAGTTAAAACAAGTGGTTTTGATGGCAGTAAGTACTGTAAAGAAGCTAAACCAATATGGCAGCACACACAGGGGAAGGTGAAACCCCACATTACTCAGGGAAGTCAGAAGGGACTCTCTGAGGAGGTGACTTTGCCCTGAGACCTAAAGGACAAGGAAGAATGACACCTCTCAGCACTGGCTGAAGTGCATTGTTAGCAGAGCACAAAGGCCCCCAGGAGGGCAAAAGTCTGGTGTGTTCTCCACCAACAGGGAAGCCAGTGTGGTTGGAGTCTTGCACCTTTAGGCCAGAGATGATCTCCTGCTGCTGCCCTGAGCAGAGGGTCAGCAATGGGGTGAAGGCCAGGAGGTAGGTGGGGGGACATTAGGAGGCTCCAGCGCCATGCACCTGCTTTTGTGATCTCGTGTGACATATAAAAAAGCACTCATGGCTGCATTTCACCAGTCTAGAATTCTGAGATGGGAGCAAAGCAGCTGTTTGAATCAGCAATTTTGTATTTGAGCATGACTGGAGTGACTAACTCTGCCTTGTTGCTTTGAGAGTAACTCTTAAATGATAGTTGTCTTTTGGGGCTGTGTTTATGATTTATATTGATAAGTCTCTTTAAAAGGACACCGTAAAGGAAAATAATTATAGAATATTGGATTTGAAGGCATCTTTGAAGATCCCAAGTCCAGGCCCAAGACTGGTGGACAGATAACAGAATTGGAGACCAGAATGGCTAAGGGGCTTGTGAGGAGACAGGCTGGTCCCACATTCTTCCCTCTTTCCTCAGCCAAAATATGCAGAATGTCCAAGACAGGCCTAAAGCTGACGCTGTCCCCGCAGGCATCTGGACTGTCCTCTGAAGAATTCTTAAATAATCGGGTCACTGCCCATCTCTCTGGCCCCATCTTATCCCGTTCTCCCTGGGGAAGGGTCAGAGACTCCTCGGCCGCTCTGCCTTTCTTCTGCCCTCAAACACATCAAGCTTGTTCTGTCTCAGAGCCTTTGCTCCTCTTCGCCCATTGTCTGGAATGTGCTTTGCATCACCTGCACTTGCCTGGCTTCTTCTCAACCCCAAGGTCTCCATAACCACCTAGCTAAATATTTTTCCTGTTTCTTTCATTCCTTATTACCTCTCCCTGTTCACTGTCAGACTTACCAGTGTCCAAAATCATTTTGTCAATTTACTTGTTTGTCCATTTCTCTCACTAGACTGGTAAATGGCATAAAAGCAAAGACCTCATCTGGCTTGTCCACTTCTGTGTTCCCGATCCTGGGAAGCCACATAGTGGGCTTTTAGCAAGTATTTGTTGAATGACTAAATGAATGAATTAATATGCAGTGAGTGTGAGCCAGATAGGTGAAAACAAATTATCCATACCTATTTGCTGGCCAGCACTTAGATGAAATAGCACAGAAACTGTACCAAACCTCTTAGGTCTTAACAAGTTAGGCTTTAACAGCCGTTAGGGAGCTTATAGTCTTGTTAGAGAGATGCAACTGTTAAGATTCCTTCTCTTATGCATGACGGAAAACTCACCTCTAATAGACTTGCATAGTTAAGAGGGCTTGTTAGCTCTCGGAATTTATAAGATATCCAGAGATAGGGCAGGGTTTTGGCACCATCACCAAGAACATGACTTTTGACCTCTGGTGCTTGGATCCACCCTTTGTGGTGAGGTGTCATCTTCAGGGTCAATAGAGGGATGTCTTCCAGCAGCTGTACACTCTTCCCACATGGTCACAAAAGGGCTTCAGCATTTCCAGGCATCTCAGCCTCACATGTGCCATCCCTGGCGAGGTACTTGGTGACATACAGTGAACAAAATAACATTAGCCCTGTGCCTATGGAGCTTATAGTCTAGCAGGGCAGACAGACACCAATAGGTAGAGAATTCTAAGTGTAAAAAATGCTGTCAAGGAGAGTCAGGTGGTGCTATTTAAGAGCCTGTGTGGGGGTCAGACTGGTCCAGATGTGAAGGTGTTCTAGACAGCAGAAGAGAGAGGCCAAGGGGTGTGAGGGAGCAGGTGAGGAAGGCCAGTGGGAGATGAGACTGGAGAAGTCATCTCAGGCTGGTTAGGACCCGGTGGGGGAAGAGCAGGCCTGTACACCCAGCTTGTGCACATAAACATTGGAATGTACCGTGGCAAGAACTGTGGGGCCTGCACAGCTTTCTCAGCCCATTGTCGTCATTGTCACATTTGAGAAGGACCAGCTACACCCATCTGGGAAAAAGGCTGCAGGAGCACAAGTGCTGGCATATACGATGGTTTTAAGTCATTTGTTTCTCAGAGAGGACTCTGTTCTCTTAGGCTGGCCCCTCTACTCTCCCAGCCTCAGTTTCCTCAACTGTGAAGCGGGGTCACAGTTATACCCACCCTTGACAGGCTTGCATGAAATGACACCTGGCAAAATGCTCTGTGAAGTCTGCAGTTCAAAACCATGTTGTTTTTGGATGTTTTGAAAGGTAAGATGTGAATTGTTGAGACTGTGAGATGTGAACCTGTCTGGGGACTTCAGGTCATCTCCAGGTTGGCCTCTCCTCCCACGGGCAGCGTGTCCCCTAAGCCCTTTAAGGCCCCAGGGGAAGGAGCAGTTGCTCCTTCTCCCTCCTGGTTGGAGTGGGCCCAGAATCTTGTAGGTGAGGCTCACATCTAGAGACTGTGGGTGACTTGCCCCCAGTCTCACTGGGAGAGGAAAGTATAGAACACCGGCCCCCCTGGTCTCCAGCTCTGGGTTGCCACCCTGTTTTCCTCCTCTTTCACCCACCCTGGGCCACGTTCTGGAAAGAGTGCAAGACCATAGATCTGTCTGATTCAGCCTGTGGAACACACACTTGGTTCCCTGATTTGCCTCATCTCTTTTTAACAAAGGAACTATTAGATAAAGGTGAAATCTACAAAAACATCATTGAATAATTGATTAATTCTACAAGTATTTTCTGAAAGCTTCCCTGAGTCAGATGTTACTGTGTATGTTGAGAATAGTGGGGAACAAGCCAGAAAAAGCCCTGTCTTCAAGAAGTCTATATTCTGTCTAGGGGAAGACAGATGACAGAGGAATATATAATGAAGACAAAGGGAGGAGGATAGAGGGTAGACAGGGGTGGGGAGGGCACTCACCTCTCTGCTGAGACATTTGACCAAAAGTCAGAGTGATACCTGGTAAAGGGCCTTTGAGGCTGAGGAACCAGGAAGTGTCCAGGCCCAGTGGTGGGGAGGGCCTGCTGAGTCTGGGGAACATGGGGACAAATGGGAGTGCCCCGGAATGAGGGGTGGTAGAAGGGCCAGTGAGGAGCTCTCACCCACTTGTTGGAGAACCTTCCAAGGTCATTCTAAGGACTTTGATTGAGTTCATTTTAAGTATGATGAGAAACTCTTGGAGAGACTGGAGGGTTTTGGGCAGGATGATACCATGATCTTATTTATGTTTTAGAAAGATCTCTTGATTGTAGCTCTTGCCCCTTGTAAGGTAAGAGGAGAGGCAGAGACCTGGGCTGGAAGGCTGTTGGAGCATCAACTCCAGAGCTGATGGGGGCTCACAATGGGTTAGTGATAAGAAGCAGTTGAATTCAAGGAATGCACAGAATGTACTGGTGGATTGGATAGAGGGGGTGAGAGAGAAGTCAGCGTTGACCTCTGAGCAGTTTTCGACTTGCCATTTGCCTGCATGAATGATGGTGCCATTTTCTAAGGTAGGGGAAACCTGGAATAGTGCTGTTTTTGCTTTGGGAGATGAGGATTTACAGTTCCATTTTAGACATGTTAACTTTGAAATGCCTTTTGTTCTTCCAAGCAGATATCTTCATCACTGCCTCTCTGGAATTTAGTGTTCATGGGGCTGTTGTTCATCATGTCCAGATATTATGCTTTGCCACATATATGCTTTCATAAACAATGTTCCACTCTGGATGAGCATTTAGGTTAGTTCTTTGTGAAATGAAAAATAATGCTGCAGTATATTCTTACTCTGGCCTTTCTATGCACATATGGGGGAATTTATACTTGGAAATAGAACTACTAGGTTATAGACCATGTACTTTTTTTGGTAACAGTTTTGTTGAGTTATAATTCAAATATCAAACAATGGGACACACATTTTCACCTTGTTTTTAAATCCTCCAGAACTTATTTTGGTTTTAAGTGATCAGTACATCTTTCAATTCACTAACATATTTAACCAGTGTCTTTGTTAATCCCTCTGGGTTGAGTGTCCATTTTGCTAATGTGTATCTTTTAATAGTTGCTTCAACAAGTGCCTATGCATAGTAATCACTTCCTTTTTTAAAAACTTTTCTTTTTCAATTCCTAGTCTGTATTTTTTAACATTGTTGTAGATCTACAGAAGAATTGAGTAGATAGAGCAGAGTTCCCACATGCTCTCCTCCCCCAGTTTCCCCTATCATTAACATCATTGTGGTGTAGTTCTCAACAATTCTTAACAATTCTTGCATTATTGTGGTGTATTTCTTAACAATTAAAGATCCAATATTGATGCATTATTGTTAACTAAAGTCCATATTTTATATTAATATTCCAACTTTATGTTATATAGTTCTATGGGTTCTGACAAATGTATGTCATGTTGCCACCATCACAGTATCATACAGAATAGTTTCACTGCATTAAAAATCCCTCATGCTCCTCCTGTTTTATCTATGCTCTCTCCCTGAGCCTTTGACAGCTACTGATCTTGTTATTGCTTCAATACTTTTGCCTTTTCCAGAATATCCTATGGCTGGAATCATAGCCTTGCAGACTGTCTGCTTTCACTTAGCAATTGTACTTAAGGTTCCGCCATGTCTTTTCATGACTCCATAGTTCATTTCCTTTTATCACTGAATAATATTCCATTGTCTGGGTATACCACAGTTTGTTTATCCATTTCCCTGTTGAAGGGCAGCTTCCTTCCAGTGTTATTTGCTTCCAGTTTGGAGAGATGATGAATAAAGCTGCTATAAACATTTGTGTTCAGACCTTTCATATGGTTATAAATTTTCACCTAATTTGGGTGAATACCTAGAAGTGCAATTATTAGATTGTATTTTAGGTCTATGTTTAGCTTGGTAGATGCTGCCAACTCTTTCAAAGTGGCTGTACCACTTTGTGTTCCCACCAGCAATCTTTGAGAGCTCAGGTTGCTCTGTGCCCTCGTCAGCAATTAGTATTGTCAGGTGTTTGGATTTTAGCCATTCTAATAGGTATATAGTGGTATCTCGTGGTTATTTTATTTTAATTTGCAATTCCCTAATGGCGTATGATGTCGAACATCTTCTCATATGCTTATTTGTCACCACGTATCTTCTTTGGTGAGATGTCTGTTCAGCTTTTTCACTCATTTTAAAAGTGGGGTTTGTTCCCTAATTGTTAAGTTTTAAGATTCCTTTCTCTTTTGGATACAAATCCTTTATCAGGTGTTTTGCTACAACTTTTTATGTTTGAAAATGTCTTTATGTAGTTTTCATCCTTGAATAATTTATCTGGGTATTATAATATTCTATTTGGCAATTACTTTCTTTCAGTACTTTTACAATATTATTCCACTGCCAGTTGGCATCTGCTATTGCTGAGACAAGCTCTGTTGTCAGTCTAATGATTGTTCTTTTGAGCTATCTTTTTATTTTTCTTTCTACTAGTTTAAGATTTCCTTCTTGTTTTTCTGTTAGCTGATTTTACTGATATTTAGGCATGGTTTCAGTTTTAATTCCTCCCATTTGGCATTAGGTATGATTTTTTTCTTCCTGTCTGAATACTTGTATCGTTGGTTCTGAAAAATTCACGGATTATGTCTTCTGTAACCTCTCTATCCTCTCAGTTCTCTTCATTTTGAGCTTCTATAAGAAAGAGCTCTTATTCTTTGCTTATTTCTCAGAACTTTGGATTCATATTTTCCATTTCTTTATTTCTTTGAGGTGCACTGTGGGTCACGTATACTTTCCTAGTCATTAATTCTCTCTTCTGTGTTTCATCAAATGCATTTTTTGATTTATTTGGCTTAATAAAGAAATCATTATTTATTTGAAGTAAGGCTTTTTTATTTCAACAGCTATATATTTTCAATCTGGCATTCATATATGTATGTATATTTTAATCTTCTTATTCTTTTTTATGAGATATATTCTTGAGGTGTCCATTTCTTCCTCTCTACATTGAACACATCAACATGTTTTCTTAAAGACTTTTTTGAGATTGATCTGCTATCGTGTCCTCATCCCATTTGCTCTTCCTGCAAACTCCGTTGTGACTGTTTTGTTATATTTTATAATATTTCAACTGTAAGTTCATCTTTAGTCATAATAGCTTTCCCTAGGAGTTCTACAATAAGATATTGGAGGCAATGTAATTTAGCAAAGACCAGAGTCAAGCCTGAAGTTTTGGAAGCCAATTTTGAAAATTTAACTAAAAACAAACATTGTTCCTTTTATACTCCACCCCCTATAAAAGTCACTTAATGGATAATGACAAATTGTTCTCCAAAAAACTAATCCATGTGCAATAAAACATGTCCTTAAAACTACTTTGCTTTTTCCATTGCTTGGGGAGAGAAGGTACCCATGAAAAGAGAGTTTTAAAAATAAAGAGTCCCTTCAAAAATGGCCCCTTTTTACTTCAGAAACCACATTCAAGACCATAGAGTCTTGAAGTAGTCTGTATTTATTTGGCTGGGCCTTAGAGGTTTTATGGGTTGTAGGCCATGCAGTGTCTCAGAAGCCTTAGCTTGGATTTTAGCCATTCTAATAGGCATGTAGTGGTATCTCAAAACTTCCTTAGCTTGGAATCCACATACCATGTAAAGAATGTCTTTGAGACTCCACATTGTTATAGCATCCAAGCTTCTCTCTGTGTCTTGTCTCCAGGCTAGTGAATGGAGATACTCTGGGCTGTTTTTAAGATTTGGATCTTCCAGGCCACTGGTTTCATGCAGGGAGGTCTTTGAGAATTTCCTGGTCAAGAGCCTGTGACCATGGTGTCTGTTCTCACATGTCCCTGTCATAGCGGTTCTCAAGATGGGCTGCATGCTGGGAATACCTGGGAGCTCTTGAATCCTGATGTCTGGACCCAGGACCTTTTTTTAAAGTTCCCAGATGATTCTCAATGTGCAGCCCAAGTTGAAAGTTACTGCTTTGTAAGGCATGTGCTTAGTTCCCCTGGTTTTTATTTTTTAATTTTATTTTTGCTATATTGCATTTAGTATTATATGAGATTTTTCTTTTCTTTTCTTGGGGAGGTGGGGTGGGAAAGAGGACTGTAAACTTGTATCAGCGCAGGTAACCTTACTGACTAAAATGAGAAGCACCAAATTTTAGACAGCATGCTTAGATAAAAGACTTAAACAGAAGGTTTCAAGAGACCTCCTTGGCTTATTGAATTCTTCCTGCAATTTTTAATTTCTCTTCAAAAGATAACTCCTTTCTGGTACCCTTCCCCCTTTATTTCTTTCAGCATGTGTGCTTATCACTTATCTTTAATTAAAATGAATTTATAGTTTGGAGTTGAATTTGAATTAGTGGCATTCTCTGCTTCTCCTTTGTGATACAAATATTTGAATATATTTTGTAGTTGGAGAATGTATTATAATATATGCTAAATTTAGGGACATAAATGTAGTAAGATTTTAAATGTCACGTAAGAAATGGTGGAGATTATTTTTTGGGGGAGTGGATAAAGTTGATTGCTTGAAAATCAAGGTGAGAAGATGTGATATTTAGAAGGCAGGTAGGTTTTCTAGTTGATTTAAAAAATATATTTGATGTGAAAGTAATTTGTGAAGCAAAAAGCACAATTTTTGAAGCTTTTTTTGTTATTAAAAACTGTTTTCATGGATACCTTGTCCCCTCAAATAATGAAAGGCTCAAAACAAGGCAGTTTTAACAACATGTTTTAGTGTATATGGATTTTTCTTTTGAGGACAAATTGTCATTACTTGCTTAAGTGACTTTTTTTTATAAAGGGTAGAGTTTTAAAGGAATAATCAAATTTATAGTTTATAGCCAAATTTTCAAAATGGGCTTCTGAAACTTCAGACTTGACTCTGGTTCTATGCTGAGCTACATCTGCACATAATTATAACCACAGACACTTGTATCCCTAAGTATGTACATCTGCAAATAATAGTGCTTTCAGTTGCCAATGCACAGGATAGATTGTAGGCTATGTCTAAAGAAGAACAGTGGGGAGATGAAGCAACTATCTGGATAATTCAAGCCCAAAACCAGGAATCTCCCATATTATATCTTCAATTTTCTGGATATTTCAGTTGAGGGCATGTTTTGATTGAAATCATCAGGGCAATTGCCTTGTTTTTCCACTTCACTTTGTATGTGTAAACACAGCTGTTGTATGATTGACATCTTTTTAAAAAATCTCTTTTGGAAATCACTATTTCTCAAGATCAGAACTCTTGCTCAGGGATTGTGTACTTGAGCCCACTTTTCAGATCTTTGAATACTTGCTGGCTTCCAGTGAAGGTGGCTGGCAGCAAACTGATCTCCCTAATCCTAGTGTTGAAGAAACTTCTTTCTGGATCTCGTGATATTTCTAGCTAGCTCTGAAGAAAACAAGACAGTAGTCTAGTTAAGGTCACCAAATCCTGCACATAAGAAAAAGCTTCAGTCTTCACCTGTACCTAACAATCAGCATGGCACATGCTCCCACATTTAGAAAATATCCAATTTGACCATCCCATCGGCTCCAGATGGTACCTGTTTCTGATGAGCCTCTGCTTGCTGCCAACATGGAACCTTAGCGCCAGTGCATTCTAATTCCATTCCCAAACTCATCTGCATCATGTAGCAATACAGATTAATACCCATTGAGCCTCTGCTTTGATCAGCTGAGGATGTTAATGTGGTGAATAGAGACAATGGAGAGATACTCAGATGGGAGGCTTCTGAGACCTTCTGAGACTCTGCATTTTTGCATCCGAATTAAAGCAATAAAAGAACTGAGAAATTACGTGGTTGAGATTTGTTTTGATCCATTTGGTTCTCCAAGGCCTCCCTGTTTTCTGTCTCTTCCAGGCAATTTGAAATGCTTGCAAGATAGTTGGATGAAAGCATGGGCATCTTGATCCTCTTGGTGATAGGTTCTTGGAAATGTGTGAATTGTTTTTTCTCCCTGTTGTTGGTTTTAAAAGTTCTTTAAGTTCTTCTGACAAAAGACAGTCTGTCACTTCAATATCTGAAAGCATTGTTTTGCAAAACCACATGTTTTAGAAATCCAATATATTATGAAATTATAAATTTTCCATGATGTAAAAATAGGTGCATCCTTTTTTTAAATTACGGTATCATTGATATACACTCTTATGAAGGTTTCACAAGAAAAACATTGTGGTTATTACATTCACCCTTATTATTGAGTCCCTTCCCATACCCCATTGCAGTCACTGTCCATCAGTGTAGTAAGATGCCACAGAATCCCTATTTGTCTTCTCTAAGCTACACTGTCTTCCCCGTGACCCCCTACACACCATGTGCACCAATCATGATACCCCACAACCCCCTTCTCCCTCCTTCCCCACCCACCTTCCCCTACCCCTCCCCTTTGGTAACCGTTAGTCCCATCTTGGAGTCTGTGAGTCTGCTGTTATTTTGTTTCTTCAGTTTTGCTTCCTTGTTATACTCCACAAATGAGGGAAATCATTTGGTGAAAAGTGCATCTTAAGTGAGGACTTGTTTTTGAGGATTGAGAGTCATTTTGCTAATTTATTAATCATTTTAGTGCAGTGGTTGTGAGAATAATGTCTGGAGCAAATGGTTTGGTGTTAGATCCCAGCTTCTTTAAGTCTTAACTGGCTAATGTGATCCTCTCTAAGCCTCAATTTCTTCATCTATAAAATGGGATGATTTTAATTGTACCTACCTATTTGGACTTTCTTAAAGATGAAAAGTTCAGTGTCATTTCTGTCTAGAGTGAGCACTTTGTTCATTCTTTTATTCCTTTAGTCTGCAGACATTTGCATGGGATATCCGGGTGCAGAGATGCATAAGGTTTAGTTTCTCTCCTTCAGAAGCAGCTCAGGGGCTAATGGATTAGAAAAGCAAGTGAAAGTTACCTGTGATATTCTGTGGTGAATGGAAGGAAAGTAGATAACCCTTTTCTAGTTGTTTCCCACCTATGTGAGGGCCTTCTTTTTGCTCTCCCCAAATATTTGGGTGCCTGTAAAAGGCAAAAGTTCAAAGTGACACACTCAGTTTTTAGGTACTTTGACTTTTGAGAGATGGTAGGATTTGGCTCCTTGAAGAGAAATCCATCTCTAGAAAATACCTCTTGGTAAATGTGGTTTCCTTGCTGTTTATGAGAAAAGAAAGTAGTCATTTGGTGCCAAGGATTCACTCTTAATTTTCTCTGAATGGTCGGGGGTGGGGGGGAAGGGGGCGGGGCATCATCTGAGCTCCAGAAGGGCGGGGTAAGGAGGCGCAGAGTCTGGAAGCCTGATGGCCGGAGGTCTCGCCATCCAGCAACGGAGCAGCGCAGAGGGGCAGTTGGGTGACAGGGATGGGAGTGAAAGGCGGGTGTGTTAGGTCAGCCTGTGGCAAAACAGTGGCAGCTTTGTCCTGAAGATTTAAGATGATGGCAGCTGCTTCCTAAAACTCAAAAGTCATTTGGAAATTTTCTTGATAGCTTGATAAACCAGATACAGAATTTTCAAACGCAATGGCTTCCCGTTTTTTATGACACACCATAAAGAAATCAGACGAACACCTGCTGTAGACGCTCTTTTTCCTTTCTGGAAGTGCTATGATGTCCTAGATCTACTGAAGCTCTGAGGGGCCCGTGGTGACTTTAGTCTGATGACCCCCTACTCACGGAATGAGGAGCCATGCTAACATGGCTGCATTGTGCAATGCTTTCAAAGCTGCTTTTATAGTTGTGCGAAAATTTAACTCTTCAAAATCTTCGATAAATCCTAGGAGACTTGACCATCAGCTTACGGTTTTGTTTTTGTTGTTAGATTTTTTAAAAACTCCAATTGGAAGTTATCTTTTAATGAAGACTGGTAACCTTCTTTTGTTGAAGATAATACTTGTCTATCAGAAGATAACCATTTTAATTATTACTGTGGCATAGGAAACTACTTTTTAAAAAGAATTTCATTCTAAATGTATGACAGACTAAATTAGTATTTAGGAAGTGCTGAAAGGAATTCATTGTTAAGTTATATTTTTATCTTACATCCTATCTGGCTTTCTTTCTTTAATTGAATGTTATTTTGGACCTCATAATATTTGCTGCAAGTAAAATAACAATAACTCATTAGATTCACTGCCTCAGAATTTCCATTATTTGTTTTCTCAAAAGACCTTTAGACACTGAACTTCCAGCATGGTATAAAGAAAAGGGATTTTATAATGATTTACTTTAAAAACATTTTCACCTCTGATATATATCCAGCAAAGCCCCACTAGAATTGCACTTTGATAATAATAATTATAAAACAAAAATGTCAAGAAATTTTCCATCGTGATCTGCATTTTTACTATCTATGAAACCTGAGACATACAAGGCATGCAATACTTAAACACTGTTTAGACCCAGGCTTTGTTTGAACAAAATTTATAAACTTGATGTGTTAGGAAAAGCTATAAACATCAACATTGTTAATGGGAATCTGCAAATGAAGATGTGCACATGTTCATTGATTGATTGACTAATTGATTTCTCTCTTTCTGGACATCTTGGGAAAATATTCTAATATAGTTAGATATGGCTCATGCTATTCCTGCTTTGAGATTTCTACTTCACATATTTCCATGTGAGCCCAGTGAGGAAAATGAAAACAAACAGAAGCTTTAAGAGTTTCTCACTTTTCAGGAATTGCAGATGCTAATCCTATAGCTAGCAAGCTAGCCTTAAGCATGGGCAAAAATGATAGATTTTCTTTCTTTCTTTCTTTGGTATTGCAGCCTTTAAAAGGAATGGCCATTTATTTTGCATGTCCATAGTTTAAAATGAAATGTGGAGGAAGAGATTGAAACATTCTCAGAAAAATCTGTAATGTACCATAGATTTTAGATTAAAGGGATTAGATTAGAATAATTGTAGAGGACATTATTCCTTCATTGAGCAGATTACAACCAATTAAGTTGTAATTCTGAGCCCTTGTTAAATAAATATCTCTTATTATCCAACTCAACAGCCAAGTGTCAGAGAAAAGACTGGTGTGCGTTTTCCAATACAGTCACACACTTTCCAGAGATTGTGTATGTTTACGGAATATATACAGAGAATGTGGACAGGGAATGGTGTATATGGCACATTCTGAGGACTTTTAAGTCTGGGCCTTCTGAAGGCAGCTGTTCATATCTTTTGACGCGCTGGAAGGCTGAATGCAGAAGGCAAAATTTGCAGTGTTCTCCCAACAAGTCAGAAAAAGTAAACCATTCTGATATCTTGTGAGGTCACAGGGAGGTTACCTTTCAGGCAGCATTCCCCAGGGCCAGGACCGTTGAAAGACACAGCTTTCCTGCAGTCAAAAGCTGCACCTTCCCAGCAGCTGCTCACAAAAGAGCCTGTGAAGAAATCAGCTGTGTTTGAATGCACTTAACGTTGTATATAATTCCGGTGTTAAATTTATTGGAAGGCTGAGTCGAATGCAAAACACAGCGTAAAAAGGAGGCTCCACGTGTCAGCTTTCTGGCATACTGGGAAGGAGTGGAAGGTCTTCAGGATGTCCGCATTGCAGAGCAAAACCAGCTGTGAAGCCCTGGAGGGAGGCGTGGACATTATGGCCTAATCACGCCTAATCCACAGTGACGCTGAGATTTGTCGGGCGTGACGCCTAGGGGTCAGGGCACAGGTGTTGTTTGCCTCCAGGATGTCTCTTTCCCCACTCCCTTTTGGCCTTGTTGAGCAGAGCTTTGGGGTTTTAGCCACTAGAGGTGACACCTGTATCCACTTAACGATGTCCGTCATACAGGGCTTGAGTAGGATTAAATAATGCATAGGAATTAGGCAGGACCCAGGTTTTTGCAGGACCCAGGAATAGCTGAAAGCCAGTTTGTTCTACTACTCTGATAATACAGAGGAGTAGGTGCAGAGATCTGGAGGGGGGAAAAGAAAAGCAGTGACAGAAGTGAAGGATGGAAGGAACAGTAGAATTGTCCTTTTTTTTTTTTGTTATTGCTTTGTTGGTTCATTAATCTATTCACCAAGTATTTATTGAAAATCTGCTACATCAAAGTCATTGTCCCAGGCAGTGAATATAATATTTTACTTAACTGTTCAGGCTTGAATCAAACCAGCTTCAGCTTGAGCCTTTGTTATGCCACATACCAGCTGTGTGACTTTGGACAAGTCACTGAACTTTGAGCCTCAGTTTCCTCATCTGCAAAATATAATAATGGAAGTATCCATGTGTTCATCAATAGAAGCATGGTTAAATATTTTATATTTCAAGCACAAAGTGGAATATTATACAGCTATAAAAAGTATGCAATTGCTTTCTATGTAAAGATCTCCAAGATAAGTAAACATTTCAAAGTGTAGAACAACTTGTATAATATGCTACCTTTTGTATAAATCATGAGGCTTATATATATGTAAGCTCTGGATGGATACATAAGACATAATAATAGTTATATATGAAAGGGGTGTGGGAACTTGGCCTATGGGGGACACCAGGAAGAGGGAGACTTCACTATATACCTTTTTTGTGTGTTTATATTTTTGGACCATATAAAGATACTGCCTCATAAAATAATAATCATACAGCTTTGTAAATTTGTTCTGAAGATTAAATGAGATAATGCACTTAAAGTTCTTAATATTCCCAGTGCCCAGCTCAAAGTAAGCACTCCTTGTGTTTTTACTAACATTGTTGTGGTGGTAGTGTGGAAACAAAGTTGCATATAAGAAGCAGACTTTTCCTGTTTAGTGGAGAAGACAGGATGTAACCTAGGAGGCAGCAGAGGGTTTAAAATGGTCTGGAAGCACAGATGATGTCGTACCTCAGTTGGAGGAAGGCAGAGCCTGGCAGAGGTGGTGGCTACACTGTGCCTTCTTTTTCTTCCTTCAGCTCCTTCCTTGATTAAATAAACTTGCTACTTCATTCTAACAGCTGTCCCTTCCCTCACATGGGATACACAG
The DNA here is from genome assembly GCF_030020395.1 of Manis pentadactyla. NCBI lineage: Eukaryota > Metazoa > Chordata > Mammalia > Pholidota > Manidae > Manis > Manis pentadactyla. Next base: position 126,784,624 of record NC_080026.1, on the reverse strand, counting down.
CGTATGTTTAATTTGTATATATATTAGGGATTTATTCAGTAGTTTTCATCAGTTGCGTGCTTTTACTTACTTTTTTTCTGTGGGTCTGTTTTTTCTCAGATCACCTGCCTCCTGGAAGGCAGGAACCACATTAATTTAGCTTGTTTTCTTCCTAGTGGTTTGTTCTTAACTTGGTAATTTTTATAAATATGAAACTATGTACTCTTCTCCTTTTGTATCTGAGGAGGTACTAGCAACTTTCCTTTTGGAAGTGGAGGGGAAGTTTTCCACCCCAGGCTTTTTCCACTGAAAGGGAATTGCTGTTCACAGCTCTGTGGTTCCTGGCAAAGGCGGTGTCTTTAGGGCCCTTCCAAGTGATTTGGAAGGCACCGGAGGGAGTGCCCCACCCGTGGTGGTTACGGGGCTGGTCCCCATGGGGGACTCTGTGCTGGGGTGGGTACCCTTAAAGGGCACTAGGGGGCGCCCACATTCACGGCCTGCTGGTTGTGTGCCTGTAACAAATGCCAAAGGAAGGTTCTGATCTGAGGTCACCTTTGGACTCCTCTTCTGTCACGGTCCTGAAGGGCAGTGACAAAGCTCACAGAAGTGGTGTCTTAGGCAGCTCAGGCTGCCGTGACAACAAGCAGGGACTGGGTAGCTCAACCAGCAGAGATTTATCCTCACTCTTCTGAAGTCGAAGATCAAGGTGCCATAAGGTCGGTTTCACCGGGAGCCGTCTCCTCTGGGCGTGTAGGGGACCGCCACTTCGCTGCGTGCTCACATGGTCTCTGTGTGTGACCAGGGAGAGAGGGAGAGAGCAAGTCCTCCGGCGTCTTCTTATAGCAACAACACTGATCTGATCAGGAGAGATCTTGCCTAAGGTCTCACCTAAACCCATCCCAGCCCCAAAGTCCCCATCTCTAGATACACCACCCTGGGGGCAGGGCGTCAATGCAGTGAATCTGGGGGGACACAAACATTCAGTCCATGACAAGTGGGATGGGCGGTTGTCAGCTTTGGGGAGGAAAGGTTGCTGGAGCTGAATTATGGTGGGTGCCCCCCTCTCACCCTGTGTGGGGCAGCCACCAGACCAGCCAGATATGCTGCCATGGTTTGGATTAGGGTTCCAGGTGTTGAGGGTGAGTCAGGGTGTGGGTGGGGAGGAGCTTTTCAGTGCCTAGAGTTCAGTGACCTTTTGTACAGGACTTGAGTCAGATGTCCAGGGAGGGACACAACGCAATCAGATGTAGTCGGCACCACCTTACTCACTGTTAAAGAGAGTATGCGCACTCTGAGACCCATTTCTTATGAAAAGAAACTCATGGATCAGAAAAAAGAGAGTTTAACAGCCTGGGAATACTGTGCCTTATCCTAAGTTTTAAGACAAATCGCAGTGGCCATTTTAGTGACAAGCTACTTCCCTTCCACTGACGTTGGACAACCGGCTCCAAGGGTGTGGTTCGGTTGTCTGCTCTCTGAGGTGCGCGTGCCCCTGACTCAGGGGGGCTGGAGCTCGAATCTTGAGATCTTCTTAGTGCTACTCTGGGTTAGTGGTATACTCCTTGCACTGCCCCTGGGCTCCATGCAGGGGCCCTGAGTAATACAGGTCTTGTATGTGTAGAGCGGAATTTGCTTTACAGAATGTTTAGAACAGGAAGGACAGGAAGATGCCAGAAGTTGTCCAAGGCGAATGACTGGTTTAATGGAGGGTATGACTAGGCTTACATGCCCATGACTATGAGGAGTTAGCTGAATTCGACCCAGATGAATGGACCTCCCTTGAGTGAGCTCTGTTTTGCTCTGTATCCTACATTTAAACTATATTCTGAGGGTTCAGAAACACCCATCTCAAGTAGAAAAGGCTGGATAACTTGCAGGGTTCTAGCCCCTATTTAGCCCCCATTTCCCCACGCCAGCTGGAGTGGGTTTTTCCTTTATGCTTGCCCCTTCATTTCATTAGATCCCAGGATGCTGTCCAGTGTAAGGTAGGTTTGTCTCTAGCCAGATGAGAATTGAATGGGCTCCCATAGCTGGAAGTTCCTCCCAGCACTTTGAAAGAGCTTCACTGCAGGGGGAAACAAAGGCAGCCTGGTTGTAGGCATTTTCCTTGAAAGGTAACCAAAAAAAAACAAAACACAAAACGGTTGGATAGTCAGAGCTGTGTTCTGGTTTAGTGCAAAAAGCCTGCATTCATCAGGGTTGTAAATATAAGTACAGTTGTACCTTCTCCCAAAGAGAAGGGAGACTTGAAGTGCTCATTCAATTCAAGGGCTGAAGAAAGACAAAAAGAGTCAAATCCAAAAATAAATCAATCCTCAGCTGCCCGTTCCCATCATCCTCGCCAAGGAGCATCGATTATAGTAAATGACAGACTCCTCCCCAAAGCCATGTTTGGTGAGATTTAAGGAGAATAATTCTTTTTTTTCCCCTTTTCTGGAAGATGGACCTTTATACATAATTTGTGTTTGGGAGAAAAATGAAAAATCAAGTGTGTTGGTTAAAAGAAACCAGGCAAAGTGTTTAGATTATTGTTTTCAAAGAGAAAGCCTGTTGGGCAGGGCAGATGGCCTTGAAGGCGGAAGGTATTGATAGATAGGGAGTACCTGATAGGTCATAGCTCTGGGCAAAAGAGGCTGAGGGGTGCAGGCAGGCAGTGGCTTCAGGTAGCCTCTGGTCTAAATAGCAGATTGGGAGAGTGTGGGGTAAATTGCAGAATTTCCAGAATCTCCTGCCTGGAGATTACAAATGAGTAGGTGTTTACCACTGCACAGCCTCCTGTTGATCTGGGGCAAGGGGTGGAGAGGAAGCAGGCCGTTCTCTCCTCCCCTCTGTTCCCGGTACATAATTGGACTGGTCTCTGCCAGTTACTAAGGACTCACCGATGGAGTTCCTCCCGGAAGGGGTGAGTAGGAAGTAGAAAGCGTGCAGAGGGGTCAGAGCCCAAGCTGCAGCCAGAGGAGATGGATGGGGCCGGGCCTAACTAGTGAACTCGAGCAAGCTGTGAGCAATAAAAACAGTTTCTCCGAACCTATCCTTTCCCTTGACTTATTTTGGTTTCATCAGTTTCATAGGGGGGATTCGCCTTGGGCTGAGAACACCCTTCCTCTGACAGCTACAGAAAGTGTCCCCAGAAAGGACGTGAGTCATGGGTGTTTAAACCAAGGGGCATCTGCACTAGACTAGGCCCAGGGGGTCTGTGCTGGGAAATCATGAACTGGATTGCTCTCAGATGCCCGGGATGAATCTTGAGAGTTCTCTAAGGCTGGGGAATCCTTAGATTATAATATGCTTACACACTGCCAGCTGTACTCAGAAAGCTGACAAACTCAATTCAAAATAATGACACCTTTTAAATAATAACAAGAAAGAACTAAAGACAACTTGTTTTATTCTGGTTTAGGCCAAAACTTAAAAGTAACTTGTTCTTTGACCCAAACTGGCAAACTACATTTAGTTAAAGGTCAGAGAGCAATGTGGCCTCCCAAAGTGAGAAAACTCATGAAAAGTGGGCTTTTCAGCAGTTCAACTCTGGATGGGTTTATCAAAGATGGGGCCTCAGACTGATGAGGCCTAAGTTGGAGGCCCTGGAAAGATCTGAGGCTTTGGAGTCCTGGAATGGGAGATTGCCCTATAACCCTCCTGATTACTTTTTAACACCTTTGAGGAGTCAAATAATTAAAATGTGTTCCCCTTCAGAAAACTTCAGAACAAGCTGTAAAAAGTATTTTGCAATTCTCCCTTCTGCATATCTAGGTGGAATGTGGTATTTAATTACTCCATACTAGCCTTTTGTTCTGATTTGTTACAAAAATAGACAAATGCTTTATCATTATTTAACACCAGGATTAATATTTTTTTAAAATTAGGAATCACTTAAACATCTTAAAAGGTTTGAAGAAAAATGGCAGAGAACTTTTTTTGAGATATGAAATTTTGAACACAATGCCTTGATATTTACAACAAATGGATTCATTCAAATGGTGTATATTTAAAGAGAAGTCAAGGCACTAAAATACTCATCTCTTTAAATCACCCAACAGCTATTTAAGACAAGATTCTGGAGGGCTGCCAAGTTACACTCTGTAATGTATATTCCCCACAAGGATGAAATCACTGGTGTTTTTTGCTCACATTATTTCTGAGTAGTATGGAATACATTCAGTTCTGAATCTGTTTATTTTAAGTTTCCAGAGTTCAATAGCAGGTTGGGATAGTTTGACATAAAGGGGCAACATTCTTCCCTGAAACTCCCACCAGTTTGAATAATCAGATATTTGTCAGCAAGAAGGGAAAGGGAAATAGGCTGCCTTCTCCTCCCTCTGCTCCTTGGCCGTCTTTTCCACACTGGGGTTCCAATTTGATCTCTGTGATAGTATCTACTCGTCCACTGAAGGCACAGCCACATTTTAAGGAAGTTCCTGCTGAAATGATCTTGTTTGCAGGAGGAAGTGTCATTGATTCACACCTTGGCTGAACTAATTTTCAATAAGCTTGTGTGCCCAGGTCTTGATTTAGGTGTTGTGGAAATGTGAAGTAATGCCTGTCACAGAGCATTAGCTTTTATATTGTAGTTAGAATTTAAATTTATGGGTATATTCCAACAGATGATTTTTCTCTACTAAGCAGGTGAGTTGGGAAAAGGTTGGCAGGTGTTTTAGTTAAGACAAAGGTCTAGAATTTATAAAGGGAGAAGGGGAACACTTTTTAAGATTGGGAAAGAAAAGGATTATTTAATAAAGGTAGCGTTCAGGACAAGAAACATTCGCTCAGATTTACCTGACATATATACATTGAAAAAAAATAGTTCATATAAATTGTATCATTTGAATCTGCAATGAGATACAAGTAATCTTAGGATTAGTTATCTCCATGCTTTATATGATACAAAGGCACATTTGCTGTGGCATGTACAGATTTATAACTTGGATTCATAGCATTTTGAGGTAGATGTGGTTTTAGTAATCACTTAGTTCAACACCATCACTTAGGACATGCGGGGACTGAGACTCAGGAGGTTTCAGTAACTTGACTCACGTCACAGAGGCAGTTGATGGGAAAGGTTGGGACTGAACATCTGGGCTCTCTGTCAGACCTCCCTGACTCTTGGAACAGTGATGAGAACAGGTTTGGTGCCTGGTTGGTCCCCTTCCTGGGAGCCTGTCTGCCATTGCCAATCCCCAAACCTCTTTCAGGAATTCCCTTAAAGCACAGCTGTGAACGTGGTGCTTCTCTGCTCAGAAGTCTGAATGCCTTTGCATAGTCTGAATTTAAGGTATATATAAGGACATTTTAATCATAGAGAATAAAGTCTAAATTTTCCTTAAAAGTCTCTCTCAAGCTGTAATCTAGCTTTGGCCTACCTTCACAGCTTCCTCTCCATTCTCTTCTCCCTGGAGAACACTGATCGGATGCTTCATTTGTCCAGAGATGTTCTGTATTTCCACATCGCCATATTTTCCTTCTGTTGCTTTGAGTGCCTACCTCTTCTCTGAAGCTTACTGAATTACCTGCTGTGGCTGCTGCTTATTTCTGTAACGTTTTTCATGCTTTGCTAAAGCATTTGTTTTTTGTTTTATACTTTTGCATGTGTGCACAAGTGTGCATGCATGCCTAGCTTCTTTGGCAGAGGGTAGGGGCTCTGATCTGTTTTTATGCATGGTCTCAGTCTAGTAGGTGCTCAGTATATACTTCTAGAGTGGGAACTAGTCTTGTTTATATCATCAACAGCTCTTCCACTAGCTAGAGAAGACAGATTTCAACTGAAAATCGACATATAGCAGCCTTTGTGTGCATGTGTATTCACTGTAGCACTTTTCTAGAAACCCCTGGGGAACAAATACTTTCCATCCAGGGAGGCCACACAGGAACTTAGACTCTGGCATGAGAGAGACCTAATTTTGAATCCAGCTACTTCATTTAGCATCACTGTGACCTTGAGCAAGTTATCAGTCTCAGTTTCCTCATCTCTAAAATAGGATGCTCATACTCATCCTTGACTGATGCTCTAAGGATTAAATTAGAAAGTACATGTGAAGTTCTTGAAATAGAGTAGGCACTCAGGAGATGGTGGATCAGGAATCCCTTTGGTTAGGACCTGTACTTCAGGCAGATTTGTAAGTCCTCAGTTCCCCTATTTGCTATTCAGTGATGCCCTTTAGGTTAATGAGAGTAAACGCCGACTGAGATCTCCAGAAAGTTGTCAAATGGGTGCGTGACTTGGATGGATGATTTGGTAATATACAAAACCACCAGAAGAAGCTCCTCGGGAATCCCGAGTCAAAGATTTCCAGGGAAATCTAGGGAAAGGGCAGCCATTCAAGGGTGCCTGGTGGAAATACATGACCCTGTGGAACAGCCTCCCCTCCAACACAGATATATGTGTCAATGAGATCCACTTAAGATAAACTATCATCTCATCCTTAAAGAAGAAAGAAGGGGAAGAAGGACAACCACCAGTCCCTGCAACCATGCAGCCCTACATCATTAACTGAGCCCTAACAGTGCTGGGCATGAACACATTCCCCTATGGGTGGGTATTAGGAGGGAGGCAATCCTACAGCTGATTGTATGGAAGCATCACAGGTCTGTGTTTTAAGTTAGGAGAGGAGCTGCCTCCTCATCTTCATCTGTTGCTCCAAATATTTATCCCATATTGAATAGTCATGCAGCAGCTGAGGAGGGTTCAGGAGGGTGGAAGTCTTAGGAAGAAGATTCTGGGAATACTACCTTTCCCTTCCCTAATCTCCTTCTACATGAGAAGAAGTCTGCCTGATACTTTTGTGCTGAGCAGGCCCCAGATGAACAAGGATCAAGGGTTCTGGAGGGCTAACAAGAGCATGCAGAATCAGCCGAGAGTGTCGGCTCCCTCTCTGTGGCCTGGTGTTTTAATGCAACTTGTGCTCGTAGTCCCATCTTTGACGTAATTCATACTGGGTCATTCCATAGCAATACTTGAGCTTTCTTTTGGGCAGAATTGACTAGTTGGTTAAGATGGCCATTTTGACTGTGCATTTGCTGCCCAGGTTACTTGGCCGCATTGCCTGACCATCCCACTGTTTGGTTGTGTACAACCAGTGTGTTAGTTTTCTTTTCTTTTTTCTTTTTGGTATCATTAATCTACAATTACAGAAAGAACATTATGTTTACTAGGTTCCCCCCTTCACCAAGTCCCCCCCACATACCCCTTCACAGTCACTGTCCATCTGTGTAGTAAGATGCTGTAAAATCACTACTTGTCTTCTCTGTGTTGCACAGCCCTCCCCGTGTCCCCCACACACTATACATGCTAATCGTAATGCCCCCTTTCTTTTTCCCCGCCCTTATCCCTCCATACCCACCCATCCTCCCCAGTCCCTTTCCCTTTGGTAACTATTACTCCATTCTTGGGTTCTGTGATTCTGCTGCTGTTTTGATCCTTCAGTTTCCCTTTCTTCTTATACTCCACATATGAGTGAAATCATTTGGTACTTGTCCTTCTCTGCTTGGCTTATTTCACTGAGCATAATACCCTCTAGCTCCATCCATGTTGTTGCAAATGGTAGGATCTGTTTTTTTCTTACGGCTGCGTAATATTCCATTGTGTATATGTACCACTGCTTCTTTATCCATTCATCTACTGATGGGCACTTAGGTTGCTTCCATATCTTGGCTACTGTAAACAGTGCAGCTATCAACATAGGGGTGCATCTGTCTTTTTCAAACTGGAGTGCTGCATTCTTAGGGTAAATTCCTAGAAGTGGAATTCCTGGGTCAAATGGTATTTCTATTTTGAGCATTCTGAGGAACCTCCATACTGCTTTCCACAATGGTTGAACTAGTTTACATTCCCACCAGCAGTGTAGGAGGGTTCCCCTTTCTCCACAACCTTGCCAACATTTGTTGTTGTTTGTCTTTTCGATGATGGCGATCCTTACTGGTGTGAGGTGATATCTCATTGTGGTTTTAATTTGCATTTCTCTGATGATTAGCGATGTGGAGCATATTTTCATGTGCTTGTTGGTCATCTGGATTTCTTCTTTAGAGAACTGTCTATTCAGCTCCTCTGCCCATTTTTTAATTGGATTATTTGCTTTTTGTTTGTTGAGGCATGTAAACTCTTTATATATTTTGGATGTCAATCCTATATCAGATCTGTCATTTATGAATATGTTCTCCCATACTGTAGGATACCTTTTTGTTCTATTGATGGTGTCCTTTGCTGTACAGAAGCTTTTTAGCTTGATATAGTCCCACTTGTTCATTTTTGCCTTTGTTTCCCTTGCCCGGGGAGATATGTTTATGAAGAAGTCACTCATGTTTATGTCCATGAGATTTTTGCCTATGTTTTTTTCTAAGAGTTTTATGGTTTCATGACTTACATTCAGGTCTTTGATCCATTTGGAGTTTACTTTTGTGTATGGGGTTAGACAGTGATCCAGTTTCATTCTCCTACATGTAGCTGTCCAGTTTTGCCAGCACCATCTGTTGAAGACACTGTCATTTCCCCATTGTATGTCCATGGCTCCTTTATCAAATATTAATTGACCATATATGTTTGGGTTAACGTCTGGAGTCTCTGTTCTGTTCCACTGGTCTGTGGCTCTGTTCTTGTGCCAGTACCAAATTGTCTTGATTACTATGGCTTTATAGTAGAGCTTGAAGTTGGGGAGTGAGGTCCCCCCTACTTTATTCTTCCTTCTCAGGATTGCTTTGGCTATTTGGGGTCTTTGGTGTTTCCATATGAATTTTTGAACTATTTGTTCCAGTTCATTGAAGAATGCTATTGGTAATTTGATAGGGATTGCATCAAATCTGTATATTGCTTTGGGCAGGAGGGCCATTTTGACGACATTAATTCTTCCTAGCCATGAGCATGGGATGAGTTTCCATTTGTTAGTGTCCCCTTTAATTTCTCTTAAGAGTGTCTTATAGTTTTCAGGGTATAGGTCTTTCACTTCCTTGGTTAGGTTTATTCCTAGGTATTTTATTCTTTTTGTTGCAATTGTGAATGGAGTTGTTTTCCTGATTTCTCTTTCTGTTGGTTCATTGTTAGTGTATAGGAAAGCCACAGATTTCTGTGTGTTAATTTTGTATCCTGCAACTTTGCTGATTTCCAATATTAGTTCTAGTAGTTTTGCAGTGGAGTCTTTAGGGTTTTTTATGTACAATATCATGTCATCTGCAAATAGTGACTGTTGGACTTCTTCTTTACCAATCTGGATTCCTTGTATTTCTTTGTTTTGTCTAATTGCCGTGGCTAGGACCTCCAGTACCACGTTGAATAACAGTGGGGAGAGTGGGCATCCCTGTCTTGTTCCCGATCTCAGAGGAAAAGCTTTCAGCCTCTCGCTGTTCAGTATGATGTTAGCTGTGGATTTATCATATATGGCCTTTATTATGTTGAGGTACTTGCCCTCTATGCCCATTTTGCTGAGAGTTTTTATCATGAATGGATGTTGAATTTTGTCGAATGCTTTTTCAGCATCTATGGAGATGATCATGTGGTTTTTGTCCTTCTTTTTGTTGATGTGATGGATGATGTTGATGGACTTTCGAATGTTGTACCATCCTTGCATCCCTGGGATGAATCCCACTTGGTCATGGTGTATGATCCTCTTGATGTATTTTTGAATTCGGTTTGCTAATATTTTGTTGAGTATTTTTGCATCTACGTTCATCAGGGATATTGGTCTGTAGTTTTCTTTTTTGGTGGGGTCTTTGCCTGGTATTAGGGTGATGTTGGCTTCAAAGAATGAGTTTGGGAGTATTCCCTCCTCTTCTATTTTTTGGAAAACTTTAAGGAGAATGGGTGTTATGTCTTCTCTGTATGTTTGATAAAATTCTGAGGTAAATCCATCTGGCCCCGGGGTTTTGTTCTTGGGTAGTTTTTTGATTATCAATTCAATTTCATTGCTGGTAATTGGTCTGTTTAGATTTTCTGTTTCTTTCTGGGTCAGTCTTGGAAGGTTGTATTTTTCTAAGAAGTTGTCCATTTCTCCTAGGTTTTCCAGCTTGTTAGCATATAGGTTTTCATAGTATTCTCTAATAATTCTTTGTATTTCTGTGGGGTCCGTCGTGATTTTTCCTTTCTCATTTCTAATTCTGTTGATGTGTGTTGACTCTCTTTTCCTCTTTGGCTAGAGGCTTATCTATTTTGTTTATTTCTCGAAGAACCAGCTCTTGGTTTCATTGATTTTTTCTATTGTTTTATTCTTCTCAATTTTATTTATTTCTTCTCTGATCTTTATTATGTCTCTCCATCTGCTGACCTTAGGCCTCATCTGTTCTTCTTTTTCCAATTTCGATAATTGTGACATTAGACTATTCATTTGGGATTGTTCTTCCTTCTTTAAATATGCCTGGATTGCTATATATTTTCCTCTTAAGACTGCTTTTGCTGCGTCCCACAGAAGTTGGGGCTTTGTGTTATTGTTGTCATTTGTTTCCATATATTGCTGGGTCTCCATTTTAATTTGGTCATTAATCCATTGATTATTTTGGAGCATGTTGTTAATCCTCCATGTGTTTGTGAGCCTTTTTGCTTTCTTTGTAAATTTACTTCTAGTTTTATACCTTTGTGATCTGAAAAGTTGGTTGGTAGGATTTCAATCTTTTGGAATTTACTGAGGCTCTTTTTGTGGCCTAGTATGTGGTCTGTTCTGGAGAATGTTCCATGTGCACTTGAGAAGAATGTATATCCTGTTGCTTTTGGATGTAGAGTTCTATAGATGTCTATTAGGTCCATCTGTTCTAGCGTGTTGTTCAGTGCCTCTGTGTCCTTACATATTTTCTGTCTGTTGAATCTGTCCTTTAGGGTGAGTGGTATGTTAAAGTCTCCCAAAATGAATGCATTGCATTCTATTTCCTCCTTTAATTCTGTTAGTGTTTGTTTCACATATATTGGTGCTCCTGTGTTGGGTGCATATATGTTTATAATGGTTATATCCTATTGATGGACTGAGCCCTTTATCATTATATAATGTCTTTCTTTATCTCTTGTTACTTTATTTTTAGGTCTATTTTATCTGATACTAGTATTGCAACACCTGCTTTTTACTCTCTGTTTTTTGCATGAAATATCTTTCTCCATCCCTTGACTTTTAATCTGTGCATGTCTTTGGGTTTGAGGTGAGTCTCTTGTAAGCAGCATATAGATGGGTCTTGCTTTTTTATCCATTCTGTTACTCTGTGTCTTTTGATTGGTGCATTCAGTCCATTTATATTTAGGGTGATTATCGAAGGATATGTACTTATTGCCATTGCAGGCATTAGATTTGTGGTTACCAAAGGTTCAAGGTTAGGTTGTTTACTACCTTACTGTCTGACCTCACTCGCTTATTGAGCTGTTATAAACACAATCTGATGACTATTTCTTTCCCTTCTTTTTCCTCCTCCTCCATTCTTCATATGTTGGGTGTTTTGTTCTGTGCTCTTTTTAGGAGTGTTCCCATCTAGAGCAGTCCCTGTAAGATACCCTGTAGAGGTGGTTTGTGGAAGACAAATTCCCTCAACTTTTGCTTCTGTGGAAATTGTTTAATCCCTCCTTCATATTTAAATGATAACCATGCTGGATACAGTATCCTTGGTTCAAGGCCCTTCTGTTACATTGCATTAAATATATCATGCCATTCTCTTCTGGCCTGTAAGGTTTCTGTTGAGAAGTCTGATGATAGCCTGATGGGTTTTCCTTTGTAGGTGACCTTTTTACTCTCTATGGCTGCCTTTAATATTCTGTCCTTGTCCTTGATCTTTGCCATTTTAGTTATTATGTGTCTTGGTGTTGTCCTCTTTGGATCCTGTCTCTTGGGAGTTCTGTGTGCCTTTGTAGCCTGAGCAACTATTTCCTCCCCCAGTTTGGGGGAGTTCTCAGCAACTATTTCTTCAAAGACACTTTCTATCCCTTTTTCTCTCTCTTCTTCCTTTGGTACCCCTATAATGCGGATATTGTTCCTTTTGGATTTGTCACACAGTTCTCTTAACATTGTTTGATTCCTGGAGATCCTTTTATCTCTCTCTGCGTCAGCTTCTATGCGTTCCTGTTCTCTGGTTTCTATTCCATCAATGGCCTCTTGCATCTTATCCATTCTGCTTATAAATCCTTCCAGAGTTTGTCTCACTTCTGTAATCTCCCTCCAGACGTCTGTAATCTCCCTCTTGACTTCATCCCTTAGCTCTTGCATATTTCTCTGCAGCTCTGTCAGCATGTTTATGATTTTTATTTTGAATTCTTTTTCAGGGAGACTGGTTAGGTCTGCCTCTGCAGATCCTTTCTCAGGTGTAACTATCTTGGTCTGGCCAGATTTTTTTGCCTTTTCATGGTGATTGCAGTGACTGTAGGCAGATTGCGGGTGTGTCAGCTGGGAAAAGAAAGTCCTTTCCTGCTTGCTGGATGCTTTGCCCTTCTCCAATGCCTGTGACAGCTACCTGCACTCCTGGAGCAGCCACCAGGTTAATCTCCTAAGCTGCTGTGGGCAGGGTGTCTGTCTGAGCTGCGTGGAGCCCTGCGGGGAGTTGCAGGCACGCCAGGTGCGCTCCTCCGTGCTAGTGGCGACCCTGCCGGGCAGCTGTGTGACAACAACGGCCTTTGGGTCTGGCCTGGGCGGTTGTGTGTTGGGCTGGGATTCCAGTTGGCTCCTGGGAGCGTGCTTGCTCCCTCTGGCTCCGCTGCTGGTGCAAGTGGGGCTTTTCCACGCAGGCTTCTACCGGGCTCTGGCTTCACTGCCGCTGGTGCGCATGAGCTGCACCTGGGCTGTTTGGTCGCGCCACTGCGGACTAGCCCTGCGGCGCACAGATCTGCTCTCGGTTCCTTCTAGCACATCTGCCACCAGCGCGCGCTCCCACTCTCCTGCTACTGGGCCCGTGTGTTGGGGTCCGCGCCAGTTGGAGGAACGACTGGCAGACTGCCTAGTCCTGTGAGGGGCTCCAGAGCTGCACTGCCTCCATTTAGGGCGCCTAAGTTTCCCTGGTACTCCCAGCTGCCGGGACAACTGTGTCCAGCTATGGGGTCCCTGTCTCTTTAAGACTTGCAGAAAGCACTCGCTTTTCTTTTGTCTCAGGGGCGCCAGTTGTGGGGACCTGCCCCCAGGTTTTGCTTTTCCGTTTCTCTAATATCCAGCACCCCGTGCACGTTGTGTCTGCGTTCCAGGTACGGATTTCTAGAGCTGGTTGTTTAGCAGTCCTGGGCTTTCACTCCCTCCCTGTTCTGACTCCTTTCTTCCTGCCAGGTCTGGGGTGGGGAAGCGTTTGGGTCCCACCTGGCCGCAGCTTGTATCTTACCCCCTTCGTGTGATGCTGAGTTCTTGCAGATTTAGATGTATCCTGGCTGTTGTACTGCATCCACTGGTGTCTCTTTTAGGAATAGTTGTATTTATTGTATTTTCATAAATATATATGTTTTGGGGAGGAGATTTCCTCTGAACTACTCATGCTGCCATCTTCCCGTCGATCCCTAGTTTTCTATTGCTGCTCTAACAGATTACCCCACACTTAGTGGCTTAATCAATACAAATTTTTATCTTATACTTCTGTAGGCCAGAAATCCAGAATGGATCTACTGGGCTAACATCAGATATTAGCAGGGCCGTGTTCTTTCTGGGGACAATCCATTTTCTTACCTTTTCCAACTGCTGGAGGCCCCATGCATTTCTTGGCTTGCGGCTCTCTAACCCATTCTTTCAATGTCAGTGACACAGCATGTCTCTGACCCTTTTTCTGTTTTCCTCTGGGGAAATATTCTCCATGTGTAGGGATTCATGTGATGAGATTGGGCTCACCCAGATAATCCAGGAAAATCTCCCCATCTCAAGATCCTTAATTTAATGCCACTGCAAAGTCCTTTTGCCATGTTAGTTAACATAGTCATGGGTTCCAGGGAATCGAATGTGGACATCTCTACGGGGACATTACTCTGCCCACCATTGCCAGAAATAGAGAAGGAGTGGTACCCTCGGCCATCCTCTGGAGCCATTTTGGCTTTCTAGGAGTACCCAATTGGAGATGATTGAGGCACTTTAAAATCTCATCAGAGGCCTCCAGACTTTTGGTATTCTGCAAAGACATTTCCACCATAATCCCTTTTAACTTTCCAAATCATACTGCCCAGGGCTTATTATACTAGCCCGTTGCATTCTGACTAGCAAGCAGGCCTGGAGGATGCTGGGGCTGGTGGGAGGAGAGTGGAAAAGGGCAGCTGTGGTTACCCAGGTCCTGAAACTGCCCATCTAGAAATAGCCTTGTTATAGCCAGTTCTTCTGAAACTCTAAGTCAGGTACATTTTGTAACAGCTGCTGTAATTTGAAGATGTTTCAAGCCATAAACTACTCCAGAAATCAGCTTTGTTCTTACAGCACACTTTGCCCCAAATGCAGGTCCTTTAAAATAACTTGATAGGCACTTAGGAACATTCTAGAGCACAGAGATTGTGGCATATTCATCTTTGTGTATACCCAGTTCTAAGCACAATGCGTAGCCTGTCCTAGGTGCTGGAACAAGCATGGTATGTGATATGCTGTCCCATTTATAAGCCTGCAAAATAAGTGGATCCCATTGCACAGGATAGAGAATATAGCACTAGGTTTCCCACTTCAACCCATTAAGCATCCAGAAGAAGCTAAGGACCTTGAGGTATTTTCTCTCTGCTTCTATAATGCACAGAATGGAGGCAATTAAGGCAATGAAACTGTCTTCTATTTCGGTTTACTCGAGATTCTGAACCAAAGTAGGTGCAGGGATTTAAGAGTATCGTGCTTGAGGAGGGAGGATCTTATTTCATAGATCCTTTAAAGTTATTACCCTAACTTTCTACTGCCGCAAAACACAGCGGGGAGTAGCCCTTGTAGAATGCAAGAATGACAGTGTAGCTCAGTTCTTATTAAGCTTTGGAATTTGGGCATTAGCTTTGGAATTAGGCAGCCCCAAGTTGGAATCGTGGCTGTGCCATTTACCAGCTCTGGCCACATTACTTCACTTCCAAACTTCCTGTCGTAACTCCGGAGAGTAGAGAATGGAAAGGTAAGCTGACATAGTTCTTTGGGCATTGGCTGGGGAAAGAAGCAGCAGCCAGCCTTGTTGGTGGGGGTCTTGGCTGGCCAAACCGTGGTCACATCTTTCTTACCAGGGCCTGCCACTGGTCCATTTCTGATTCCTCTCTTGGGGAACTTATCTCTGGATTTTTTAAAATAACATTTCAGCAGAGCCAGAAGTTTAAAGCTTGCCTCTGCCTCATGGGCCCTGTGATTAATACCCTGGATATGTGGATCAAAGAGGAACCTAAAGTAGGAGATGCAAAGGCCCCCTAAACAATCCAGTGTTCACAAGTGAGCAGTGAAGGGGGAGCCCACACAGATGACACGCAAAACCCCTTTTAGAGGAAACCCTTTTGAGAAGAAGTTTTCTTTCTGTGAATAGGGGTCTGTCATCTCAGTCTGATCGTTAATCATTTCATAAGGCAACCCTTTTGATCATGAGTCTTAAAGAGTTCAGATGGAGTTTTCTGGGCCTGCCTTATTTGGGAAACATTTGTGCTTTGTAAAGACTTGGGCATGCCAATATTTAAAAGGCCATGCCGAGCATCTTCAACTTTAGTCCAAGGGACCAATTCGCAGAGGACAGCAAACAAGGAACCTTTTGTGCCTCTATAATTGCACAGCAGCAGGCATTTTATAACTGCTGAGTGGATTTCAGAGTTAATTACCATTTAGAAGTCTGCATGAAATAATCCTCCAAAACATTGGGGATCAGGAAAGTTTCAATGACTTATTTATATTTAATAATCTAAATGAGTACTACCCAATAGAAAAAGAATGTGGGCTACATATGTAATTTAAAATTTCCTAGTATACATTCAAAAAGCAAAAGAGCACAGGTGAAATTAATTTTACCATTTAATTTCACCTACTTTACAAAAAAACCCCACATTTCAGCCTGTAATTCAATATAAGCAATTACTAATGAGCTATTTTACTTTTTTTGCTGACCAAGAAAATATCCAGTATCTGTTTTGTAATTAGAGCACAACTCAGTTCAGACTCACCATGTTCAAGTGCTCAGAAGGCACTGTGGGTAAGTGTAGACTGAAGCACAAGATGGTGATCCCTTGAGAAGAGGGGATGTTGTCTTTCATCTGTGCATAGCATTCTTAGTGCCCAGCATCGTGCCTGGCACCTAAGTGTGGTTCTTTGGATGTGTTCATAGGGTGAAGAGCTGAATGTACTTACGAGGTTGGCTTGCCCAGCTGTGGCCCAGAAGGGCAGATGTTGACCTTGCTAGTCATTAGAAATGTAGTCACAACCCAGGACATTTTTTAAACAGCTTTCTTAAGATACAATTCACTCATCTTAAGTGTACATTTCAGTGGTTTTTAGTATACTCACGGAGTTGGGCATCCATCAGACAGTCAATTTTCACTACCCCCAAAAGAAACCTAGAATCATTTAGCTATTATCACCTCCTATCCTCTCATACCTTCCAGAGCAACCATATTCCATTTTCTGTCTTTAAATTTCCTATTCTGGGCATTTCATATAAATGGAACTAAATGGAACCATATGATATGTTGTCCCTTGTGATTGCCATTTTTCACTTGGCATGATGTTTTCAAGATTCGTCCATATTGTAGCATGTATTAGTACTTCATTCCTTTTTATTGCAGAATAATAGCCCATTGTGTCGATAGACCACATTTAATGATACATTTACCAGTTGATGGCCACTTGGATTGCTTCCACTTTTTGGCTATTATGAGTAGTGCTGCTGTGAATGTTCATGTGCAAGTTTTTGTGTGGACAGATTTTCCTTTCTTTTGGGCATAAATCTAGGACTGGAATGGCTGGGTTATTTGGGGAAATCTGTAATTTAACCACTTGGGGACATGCTAGACTGTTTTCCAGTCTGTGTTTTTTTTACATTCTCACCAGCAGCATTCCATTTCTCCAGGTCTTTGTCAACACTTGTTATTATCTATCTTTTGATTATAGTCAGCCTAATGAGTGTGAAGTGGTATGCCACTGTGGTTTTGAATTTGTATTTCCCTGATGTCTAATGATGTTGAGCATCCTTCAATGTGCTTATTGGCCATTTATATATTTTGTTTGGGGAAACGTTTATCCAGATCCTTTGTATTTTTTAATTGGGTTGTCTTTGTATTTTTGAGTTGTAATATTTCTTTATATAGTCTAGGTACAGTGCCTTATCAGATATATGAATTGCAATTATTTTCTATAATTCTGTGAATCATCACTTTCTTGATGGTGCCCTTTGAGGCACAACAGGTTTTAATTTTGCAGATGTCCAGTTTATCTATGTTTTCTTTCATTGTTTGTGCTTTCAATGTCATTAAAGCAACTATTGCCTAAAGTCACAAAGATGTATACTTATGTTTTCTTTTATTAGAGTTTTATAATTCTATCTCGTTGATCATTTTGAGTTAATTTTTTAAATGGTATGAGATAAGGGTCCAATTTTAACTATTTTGTATAAGGATATCCAGTAGTCCCAGCACTGTTAGTTAAAAATATTTTTTCCCCCATTGAAAATCTTGTCAAAATTAAATTGATCATGTGAGAGATTTTTTTTCTGGACTCTCAATTCTATTCCATTGATCTATATGTTTAACCTTTATACCCATACCCAAAAATATGTCTTTGTTACTGTAGGTTTGTAGTAACTTGAAATTAAGAAGTATGAGTCTTCCACCTTTGTTCTCCTTTGTCCAAATTGTTTTGGCTGTTTGAGAGCCCTGAAGAGTCCACATGTATTTTACCATCAGTTTGCTAGTTTCTTCAGAGACAGTTGAAATACTGATAGGATTGTGTTGAATCTATAGATCAGTTTTGGCACTATCGCCATTTTACTCCCCATAGATTAACTTGCCTGTTTTAAAATTTTATTCATGAAACCACCCAGGATGTAGTCTTTCTGTAAGGTCTCTTCCACTCAGCATAATATTAATGAGATTCATTCATGTTGTTGTGAATATTACTATTTCCATCTCTTTATATCATTGATTATTCTATTGTATGAATATACTTATGCTCATTTATCCATCTTCTGTTAATGGACACCAGGCTAGTTCTATTAGGAGCATTCATGTACAAGTCATTCTGTGGATATATGTTTTCATTCCTCTTGAGTGAATACGTAGGAGTAGAATTACTGGATCATGGTGCAGGCATATATTTAGTTTTATAAGAAACTGCTGGACCTTTCCCCAAAGTAGTGCCATTTTGCATTTCCACTAACAATGGATGAGAGTTTCAGTTGCTGTTCTTCCTTACTGACATTTGGTGGTGTGTAGCCATTCTGGTGAGTGCATAGTATTATTGTGGTTTTAATTTGCATTTCCCTTATGACTAATGAAGTTGGGCACTTTTTTATGTGTTTATTGGTCATTTGTATATGTTCTTTTGTGAAATGTCTGTTCAAATATTTAACTCATTGTAAAAATTGGCTCATTTGTCTTCCTATTAGTGAGCCGAAGGAATGCTTTATGTATCTGGGTACCAGACCTTTGTTAGAGACAGGTTTTGTGAATATTTTCTCCCCAAAATAGCTTACTGGTTCACTTTACTCATGGTGTTCTTCATTGAGCAGAATTTTAAATTTTGATAAAGTTTAATTTATCTTTTTCTCTTATTGCTATTGCTCTCAGTATACTAAGGAATCTTTGCTCCTGAGTCACTAGGGTATTTTCTTATGTTTTTTTCCTAGAAATCTTATAGTTTTAGTATTTGTCTATAGGTCTGTGACTGTCATGAATTAACCTTTGTGTGTGGTGTGAGGTAGGAGTCTGAGTTTGTTTTACTCTATATGGATATTCCAGTCCCATTTGTGGAAGAGACTTAGACTTGCCTTTCCCCCATTGAATTGGATTGTCTCCTTTGTTAAAAAAAAATCAGATGATTGTAAAACTGCGGCTTTGATTCTGGGCTCTCTACTCTGCTTCATTGATCTGCTTGTGTGTCCTAATGCCAGTTACACCATCTTGATTACTGCAGCTTTATTACATGTCGTGAAGTCGAGTACAATCACTCCTGTGACTTTGCCCTTCTCTTCAAGATTACTTTGGCTCTTCTAAATTTTCATATTTCTAAGAAATTTTAGAATTGCTCATCAATTCCTACAAAAATTCTGGTGGAATCACTATTGGGATTGTTTTCAATCTACAGATCAATGTGTGGAGAACCAGTATCTTAACAATATTGAGTCTTTCAATCTGTGAATATGGCACGTATCTCCATCTGCTTTAGGTCTTCTTTGATTTTCCGTGAGCCCATTTTATTCTTTTTGACTAAACTGTCCATTGCTCCCTTTTCTCTTATTTTCACCTTTTGAGTCCCATGGTGAAGTGGTGATGAGGGAGTGTCTGCAGTCAGATTGCCTGTGGGACCTTTGGCCAGTTAACATTTCAGTGAAATGAGAATGAGAATAATATGTACTTTACCAAGTTTTGAGGAGCATTATATGACATATTTAAGTAAAGCTCTTCAAAATGAAGGCTTAAATAAAGTTGGCTTTGTTTGGAACTGTCCTTCACAATCCAGCTCAGATTGTACCTGGTCCACGAACTTTGCTCAGAGCACCATCCCTGAAATTTCTCTTTTCCTCATTGTACTGTTTTCCTCTCTCTGTAGAATTTAGCACCTTTGCCTTGAGTGTGTCTGGCTCTCCTTTTTATTATAAGCTGTCTGTAGGTCTGGATTTGAGCTTCCATTTGTCCATGAATTGCACATATATAATAGTGCATCAGCTCTAGTGGATATTAAAAAAGTATCAGAAATTTTAGGTTTATTTTTTTCTGATGTGATCATATCCATTATCTTATTTATTTCCTCAAAGAATTAGTTAAGGCAAGCTTCATCCTCAATTACAGATGAAGAAACTGAAGTACCCCCAAGAGAAACTCGGCCACTAGCCATAACCAGTTAGGGAGAGAGCTAGAACTAGAACTCAGCTCTCTGGACATGAAGAAGAAAAATGATGCTTGAAAAGAATATATACATATAAAGCATGGTTGAAATTTAAAATTTAAAATAAAGCTCTGTAAGATGCCGGAAACTCTTTTTTCAGGGCAAGCTGGACACACACGTACATGCTTCATGAAAATGACATTTACATTTCATGACTGGGTTGAGTCAGTGAATGATATCATACAGATTTAAAAGAATCTTATACTGCCAGTGGAGGTTCTCCTCTCTTTTTGAAAGGTACTCAGCGGGTATGATGTGTGGTGATCACACTTACTGCTTGCTGACTGTTCTCCACAACCGTGAACATTTACAGCTGCAGAGGCTGGTTGTAAGGTGTCCTCAACTGTCTCTGTAGTCTGTCCCCCTGAAATAACTAGCTTCATTGTAGAAGAGCCCAGCCCATTGTGATGTCCTGCCATGCACAGCCGTGATGTGGAGTGATGGAGAGAGAGGGGCCACGTTAGCAACTGAACCTGCAAGTGGGTGACTTTAAAAAATGTACTGCCTTCCAGAGGAAAGACCCGTGCTCTGGTAGATTCATGAAGTACCTGTAGTTCACATTTAATTACCTGTTCCGAACTACTTCTGAAAAATACTAGCTCTTACATGATATAGAGTACGCGGTAATACTTCTAAGGTTTAATGTTTGTTCACAAAATAAACATTGATCCTGCTTCCAAAGGAACAAATATGACTAGGAGGGAATGAAGCCTTCATTGCTAGAAATGTTTTCTCACATCTTTTTCCTGGGCTGCCTCATTCTGTGCTGGGGGCATGGGGGAGTAGATGTGGAATACTTCACTGGATTTCTCTGATTCTTTGGTTTTAGATCCATGCAAGTCCATTTTATTCATTACAACAAGCATAGTTGCCAGGGTGCCAAAGAATTTTTGTTGATCTTGATTGATATCCTGAAACTCAGTTACTCACAAGTATCTGTGCAAACTACCTGCTTCTACTGAATGCCTTCTGTATGCCAGGCACTGTGTTAAGTCTTTATGAGCTTGATATCCCCTGACCCTCACAGCAGGCCTGTAACTCCCAGTGTAACAGATAGAGATGCTGAGCCTTAGAGAGGCCGTCTAACTTGGCCAATTGCAGAACCAGGATCAAAACTGGAGTAAGCACACTGACTCCAGAGCCCACCTGTGTATTGCCTACACGGTGTTCTCCTTCCCTGTTTCTTTCCCTCCTGTCCTCATTTTTGGGAACCCTAGAAAGATGACAGCTGAATCAGGGGCAGCTGCACAGATCTTGGTAGCTCGATCATGTGTCCTGGTATTGAATTGTTCTCCCTTTCCTTACCATCTTTTCATCCAGCTCGGTGTCCTTTCCCCATGTCCTTAACTTAACCTGTTGCCATAGACCTGCTGAGATAGTTTCCAGAGAAAATGATTTGTAGATTTCTTAAAAGGTAAAGGCACATCTAGGTGGTTTCTGCAATTGGGCCCCAAATCCAATAAAGGTACAGGAAAAGTGTGGTTGGAGTTCTAGAAATGTGGGGATTATGATATTGTGTATATTATAGGTATGGCTCAAGTTAACTCTGAACTAAGTCTCTGGGATGTTTTGGAAAAAAAGGGGTGTTTTGCTTGTTCATCTTTCTGCACACGTATCGATTGGGCATTCACTGAGAGACAGGCAGAATTAGCATGTGGTTAAGAGTTTGGCCTCTGAAGCCAGATTGCTTGGGTTGATTCCCAGATCATTTAGATCATTTACTTCCTTATGACCTTTGATCACTTTAGTTAACCTCTCTGGGTCTGTTTCCTAATCTGTAAAATGAGCATAATTATGATAGCTACCTTTTTGGGTGATTGAGAGAATTAAGACAGCTATGTAAAGTACTTA
The DNA here is from genome assembly GCF_030020395.1 of Manis pentadactyla. Lineage (NCBI taxonomy): Eukaryota > Metazoa > Chordata > Mammalia > Pholidota > Manidae > Manis > Manis pentadactyla. The sequence goes on along the minus strand of NC_080026.1, from coordinate 126,762,851 downwards.
AAATAGTGCCCGATATATTGGAGTTCTGGAAATGTATTAGTTATTATTAATATAGAGGTGTTCTAATATTCTGCCCCAGACTTTGAAACTAAAAAAGGCAAAACATCCTGGCATCATCATGCCTCCAGCCTAGCTGGAAAGAGGGAGGGAAAATTACAAGTGTGTTTTAGTGAACTAAGGAGATGTGCAGTAATTTGGAAGCATAGGACAGAGGGTCCTAATGAAAGATCCTAGTACTGTCCATTATCAAACTTCAGAACTGGAAAGGATTGTAGAGAGTCAAACCCCTTTTGGAATCTAGATTACTTAAATGATTTGTCCCCGCTTGGGTGATTTATGCTAGGGCTAGGCCAGCACCTGTACCTCCTGAAACTGAGGTCAGGCCAGAGTGTATCACATGGCCAGACCTCCTCTTTGAAGACTCAGGCCAATTTACTGAAACATATTTACTCCCAAGTCATTCTAATCAGCAATGCTTGATGTTGGGGGCAGCTTCCCTGAACTCAGACTTTAATTGTCTCTGGCTCCCAGGAGCTCTCCTGATAGTAATTTCTGTCAAGCCATCAGAGTAATGGCCATTGTCTTACATTTACTTTCAAGTTGCCCATCCTGGTAAGGATTGCCTGGCAAAGAGACAGATTTATTCTGCCAGACACTTGTAAATATCTAGTTTGAATTTAGGAGCCTGGGTAACCAATTTTATTAAAACCCGGATCTCACAGACCTGCCTGAAGAATACATAGGTGATGAAACTAATTAAGTGACTTGGAAATGGAGCCGAAAGAGCATCGTTCAGGAAGTGTCCGTTGGGTATGGGGAGAGTGGATAGAGGCTGATTCAAGAAGGCACTGTAACCTTAAAGGTTTCAGGTGGTTTGTAACTCATCTGTAATGGGAAAAATACTTTACCACTGAGATAATATCTTGGGATAAATTTGAAATCACCAGCCATATTATGGATGAGTTTGTGGATGTATGTGGATTGCAGGGAATGAAAATTTTTTCTGTGAATGTAATTTAGCATGGATAAGATGACAAATAAGCTACATGCAGTAAGAGCCCATTTAATATAAATGTGTGTAATTTTACATTTAAAATCATCGTGTTTTCGAACTGGAAGGGACCTTAGAGAGCATCTGATAAAAATCAGTTTGCAGATGGAGGAACTGAAACCCAGAGATGAGTGGCTTTGCCTACAGTGCAAACTAGAATCTAGGTATATAGACTATTGGAGACGTTTTAGACCATAAGACTTGAAATCCACAGGCTCAGTTTAGTATTTTTACCAATAGTGGTTTTATGACATTGTTAATCAGAGCTATAACTGAAAGATGGACCAAAGCTTCAGCCCTTTGCATATGTGGATATTTAATAAAGTACTTGCTGTGACTCCTAATTAATACTAAATTATGTAAGTTTAGGGAAATTGGAACAATATTATTTGTCAGTCTCTTCCTTTGTTTGAGCTATTAATGTGGCTTCTTGTGATTTCTCAGCTGATGTAAAAGAATTCAGAGAAACTCATGTTCTTCTTTTCAAAGAAAAACACTGGTTGCTAGAAGGATTGAATTTAATACAGTTTCATATCATAGTGGTTTTAATAATGCAGTCTAAAGTATTTGTACATGAATTCATTAAGCCCAGATTAGTCTTATTATAATTACTCAAAAAGTAATTCAATTTAAGAGAAAACATTTTAAATGGATATAAAATACACTGTTAGCTGGGAAGCCATACTGTTCTACTTTATCAGCTCCATAAAGTACTAGCAGATTTGAATATAACTTTCACAGTGTACAGAATGCAATCATAAAAAGTATTATTCCTAAATCTATTTTTTTATGTTCTTTCAGTAGTTAAGAGTTTTATCCTTCTGTGGTAGGAATGAGATATACTAGGGATAGAATGTCATAAACACGTTTGAGACTTACTAGCCTGAGTCCCTTGTGCTGCCTTCCCAAGTCAGGCCAGGCCGATGGGCTACAAGTCACAGCCAAAGATTCATGTTGGTAGCACATTCCCCAGAAAATGTAGCAGGAAGATACTTCACAGCTTAAAACATTTTTTTTTTCTTACTTTCAAATGCTGAAAGACATTTACTGAGGGCCATGTGCCTTCAGAGGTGACAATGACAGGCAACAAAGTACTGGTCTTCATTTCTAACATGATAAAAGGTGAGGGGACCTGGAAGCAAGGACAAAGGTAGAACTTTCTCGGCCTACATCCAAAATGAGACAGAGGAGAAAAAAGAAAGAGAGATAGAAGGCCTTGCTGAGGAAGAGAAAGGGCCAGTTTTTGGCATTGTGGGCTGTCCCCATCAGTCCTTAATAACCAAAACTCACCTGCTCTGCTCAGTTCGCACTGCCTGAGTGTGCCTGGGGGAGCAGGAGAGCAGAGATATTGGCTGTGTGGCTACACGGCTGCCTGAGCTGTCTGGCTTTGGAGACACAGAAAACTAATCACCACCCTGGTGTGGTGCCATTGAGGCCAAGTGGGCGCCGTGTAGGAGCCCTTGACTCTGGCTGGGCTCCAGGAGAGCGCAGACCTGCACCTGGATAGGAAGGGGCTCCACCTAAGTGGTTTGTTGTGTTCAAACTTTAATTTATTTAATAAAGCAGCAGAACCCTTTTGTCAGGCAAATTCCTCATAGAAGCCCACAGTACCGAGCACAGTTGTTCTCAATTCAGCTGCTCCCACGTGGTCCCTACCTCTTTTGAACTCTGGGTCTCCAGGGAGCATGGCTTGAAACACTGATCAAACCCTAACATGGTGGCCTTGAGAAATAAAGGCAGGTCCACAGTAGACAGGGCATGTCAGAGGGGTGAATGGTGCTGAAAATAAAGGCTAGGCCCTGGATTTCTGGAGCTTCTGGGTTCTAATCACAACCTGTTAGATCACTGGTGTTTGGAGATAGGGTGTTATTATAGGACCTCTGATCTCAAAGATTAAAAAGAATTCATTCATAAGGTAGTATCTGAGAACTGCTTTAGAGAGGTTCTTAATGGCATGTAGCTATATGATAACAAGAAAGAATTAAAATGATTATTTTATTTTAATGGATTTTCTTCTTACAACATTTTATAGTCCTATACAGAGGTTTTTCAAATAATAGACTATATGTGTTTGTTGACTAAGAATACTACTGTTTATAGAAGTCTTTCTGAGTACTAGTCATTATGCATTCTTATATGCATCACCTCACTTGAGCTCCATAGCAGTTTATGAGGAAGCACAACAATTAGCTGTTGTTACTATCTATGTGTTGTGGATGAGAAAAACGAGGCATGCGGGGGTTAAATTCCCCAAGATCACACAGCCAGATGTGAGACCAGCTCAGATTTCAGGACCTGAGCACTTTGCTACCCTATTCTAATGCTTATTATTGTGACAACATTGACATTCACTTACTGAACATGTACCATAAACCAGCTACCATGAGCTGAGTGCTTTACGTAGGGGGGGATAAAGCGGCTAGCCCAAGATGGCGAGGATGGTGCACTCACAAGAACTTCAACCTAGTATTTGCCTCCATTGTCCACATGCTCTATGCTGATTAAATTATCCAACTTGATCTTCATGATATTCCTATGGAAGGGAAAAGGCTTATTTCTACCATCCTCATTTTACAGATGAGAACGTAAGCTTCAAGAGGTTTCACCCTGGGTTTCTACCTGGTGAGGAGCTACCCAATCTTAGGTCATGGGAACTAGTGGCTTCACTTAGGTGGTAACAGCCACTAGATGGTATTTTGGAGAGAAGAAGATAATCCTGCTCTTCTTGGGAAGCCCACTTGCCATGTTTGGACCTAGCCTTTGTCACTTTGAAGCAGTATGTCTCTGGAGCACCGGTATTCAACAAGAGAGGGGGAATTGGTGGGCCCTACCTTTCAACACAGGAAAGATTTTACTTTGTTCACAGAGACTTTCAGAAGTATAGAGACTGAATTCTAGTTACTCTTCATGACTAGGCATAGTGCTTGCTAGTTTTTGAAATTTGATGAGGGGCTAACTCAGCTGATCTTGAAATTGACTTTGGTTAATGGTGAACCTGACCCCATGCAAGGGAGTAGCCTTCGTTCCAGGTGTTCCCACATCCCTTGGCCCCTGGTTAGTTGGGTCCCAATAAAATTTACAGTGCTTTACTGTAAAAGCACTAGTAGTTGAAAGAGAATTTTCTTTCTGTAGCTCAAACCACAGGAGGACTCATACGACAGATATCTCCCCAGGTGAGACTTCTTAAATGGGAGTTAAGTGCATGCATTTTCAAGAAACTAAACTCCCCTCATATATAATTTAACCTAGAAAAGAAAGCAAGATTGAGAGAGTAGTGTGATTACATTGTTTGAGAACTAGTAACTTTACCTCCCCCACTCTTATGGAAGTGAGGCACAGTTTCACTGTTTGGCATATGTTTAATGCTGTGGGATGTGGGCTAAGTGTGATATTGTAATAATAGTCAGGGTTTCTCTAGCCATAGTTATGGACTGTGGATTGAAATAGTAAATTATTCCTAGCAGACTGAATGGGCAATAAGACTGCCATCCTGTTCTTCTCATAAAACAAAGCAATAGATAAATAAAGGAGAGCCGACTCACTTAACCTGCGTGGCTCTGGGCACTGCTAATTATTAACCCAGACGCAAGAGAGGGGTTCGCCCAGAGCGTAGTTAAATCATTTTTAATAGAGGTAAACACTAGCCATGTGGATGAGTAGTACTCAGGAAAGTTTTTAATCAGCAACGTTTAGGAATCACCCAGTCTAATTGCCATGACTTATTAATAATAATAAATAATCTTAGTCTTTTTATGGCCCCAGTCTCTGGAGGACTCAGTGCATTAAAGATCTCTGGGGTGTGAATCTCTCAGTAGCCATGTGGGAGGAGAGCAAGTATCCTTGAAGCTCATTCCTAATGGGAGAATTGGACATGGAGGCTAGGAAAGGCAAATCTGAGCTCTCTTCTTTCTTATTTTCTTCTTCCCACTTCTGAGTCACCAATTTATACATGCCCTTTTATCTATCTATAGGACCAGAATGGCTCCAGGGGGAGGGGGTGGGGCTAGAGAACAGGCTTTCTTTGTTCATGTGACCGATTGGGATTGAGGTTTTCTCCCTTGGGAAGTGAGTATGAGCAGAGCTTTGTCTCAAGGAGTTCATTTCCTCTGCCCAAGTGTCCCTGGAGTCCTTTGGGCTCAACAGGACTGGCTAGGGTGGGCCCTGGCGATTTCCAATTCCTGGGAGAGCAGAGAAGAGGGCACTATGCCTTATTCTCAGAGTGAGTCTCCATAGCAGCGGATAGGAAAATGTTGGTGTTAATTACCCATCTTAACCTTCCCAACAGCATTGCATGGGTATTAAAATATCCGGAGGCCACTGACAAGGAAATTCAAACGCAAAGAGTGGGAGTGACTGACTTCCGAATATTGCTAGTGGTTGGTTAGACTGAAAGGAGAATATCATACTCAAATTTGAGGCCCTCTGATTTTCATAAATAATTAGTTCCTGTGGTTTGGGATTGGGGGATGCGGGATGTGAACACCAGAACAAAAAATGTTAGGAGTATTTCTATGGCCAGTATCCTCTGAGGTTCCCAATTTTGTGGGGGTGGGGTAAAATGTAACTGAACAGCACAGAATTGATCTTCTAATTTATTTTCTGTTCTTCTGTCCTCGAATCCCTTGAGCCTGAGCCTGGATGGTTATCTTAGTTGGGAAAAGTGAAATTTTAAAGAGGGTACCCAAGCCATTAATACACAGAACAAAGAGTTAAGCAGTTCCAAGAACAGAATGATTTATGCCAGAAACTACAAAAGACATAAATTTAGAGCATAAATTACAAGGCAAAATTCATGTGCAAAATTGTTGCAATATTTATACTAGTGTTTATGAAAACTTACATTTGAATAAAAAGGTACAAAATGTAAATGAAGCTGAAAAAGAGGTTTTTAAAAAAAAAATCTAAAATAACATGAAAATCAGAAAGGTTTCTGGAATAGAAGATATGAATAATACTCTATGCAGATTTGTTTGCCAAAGCAAGGACTATACAGTGGAATTGGACGGAATAAGGTCACTAAATCCCTGCCTCAATTTCCTCCCTCCCTGCCCACTGATACGTTCCAGTGATTCAGATCACTACTGAATTTCTAAGGAAGTGCCCCATCAGAAGCCATGGGAGGAGGTTGAGGATTCTGGACGGATGTCGAGACTGGATCCGTATCTGAAAGACTAATCTTATTTCACTGATGTTTTCAAGGTTGGAAATTTTTGTCTGTATTCATTAGAGGAGAATGATAAATCTCTAATTTGTACTTGGCTAATAATAGGGATGAGCTTTTGTGCTTCATTAAGGTTAAATGAATCTCATGTAGTCCTGGCTCAGCCTTTAATGCCATGTGTGACCTTGGGAAAAATCACTTACTTCTCTGGGACTCAGTTTCCTCATCTGCAATATATGGGGGTTGGACCAGATGAGTGTTAAGACAGAGGAGCCCTTCTCCCTTCCCTGCTGTGTAGGAGCCAGGACAGGCAAGTAGAACCCGTGAAGGAGATGAAGACACATAGCTCTTGTCCACAGGAGCTCAGGTCTACATAAATAACTAATTATAATATGAGCTATAATTGCAAAATGCACAAATTACTCTAGGAGCACAGAGGCGGAAACAGTGACTTCCCTCTCTGTGGGGATAGGTGCTGAGAAGCTTCCCAGTGGCTGTGACATTTGAAGGCTGAGGAGGAGGGCTCCTCCAGGTGTGCAGGCTGGTCAGAGGGTGGGTGGTTCAGACTCTGTGTTCCAGGCAGCAAATGCATGTAGCAGGGTATATTTAGAGAGCTGCACATAGTCCTTCTCTTTGTCTGGGGACAGTGTCAGGGCGTGGGAGGTGAGTGGCATTCCACACATGGCTGTGTCAGAACTTGTGCCAAAGATGAATCACTGAGGTTAGAGAATAATGTATAGCACGTGTAAATTAAAGAGTTAAAGTTGTCTTGTAATGCACCAGTATGGCCCATTTATATCCCAGTTGGGTTTCAGGTGGGTGAGGGGTGGGGTGGTATTTTAGCCAGTTCCCTGGAAATTGTGAGCCTGCGGTCCTACCTGTGCCACAGTCACTGGCCTTGGTGTGCCCTTGGGCGCATGTGTATTGCACGTGAATGACACCCCTCATGGGGGTCACATGTGCCCAGTGGAATGAAAACTGCTCCCACAGGTATCCCATCCCTTCAGTCCAACTCACCAGATGCATGCTTCATCCACGCCGTTCATGGGTGCTTGGCTCTTTCTGACCTTGTAGGAGCTGCAGCTTTAGTTGATCACTGGCAGCAAATTTAGATGTTGATGTTTAGATAGCTCTTATTTAGTTTTTGAGATGAAAATAGCTGAAGTTTAAAAATTTAGATTATATGTGTAAGGCTTGTCCATTGTTAAAAATTAAGATAATACAGAAATGCTTACGTAAGATTTAAAAAAAATAACCCCAGATTTCATCACCTGAGGATAAACATTTCTTAGAGCATTGTCACAGATCTCTCTGCATGTAGACATACATATGTATGTGTGCATATAGATGGCTTCAGGATACATGTTCTATGTGGCTATATGGCTTTTTCATTCCAAAGTAATCAGAGTCTTTAAATAACCATTTCAAATGACTGCACCCTAATCCATTGTTTGGGATATATTATTTTTGGTTTGATGCTCTGTTGACAAATAGGCAATACCTTGTTTTGCCATTATATACAATGCTGTGATGAATGGCCTTATAGACTTCTTTTGCACCTTTACTGATTTCATTAGATAAAATTCCTGGAAGTGGTACTGTGAGGTCAAGGAATGCATATTTAACGTTTCCTCTTGTACTGTCTGACTGTTGTTTCGAAGCTTCATACCTATGAACAACCATACCAGCAGAGTGGGAACTGGCTTGTGTCTGGGTGGTGCTATCTCTACCCTGCCAGCAGTATCTTCCATCTTTATGTTACTGAATGAGAAAGTATGAGCTGACAAGAATATTTGTAGGGTGACTGGGAGGTGGTAAAACCAGGGTGGGCCTGAATGCACAGGAGAGAGGTCAGCCTGTGTTCTTCAAAAGATCTGTACAAAATATTCATCACAATTCCTAATTTCCAAACCCTGAGAACAGTCCACATGTCCCTCAACATTAGAAGGGAGAAAGAAATCATGATGTAATTGCAACTTGGAATACTATACAGCAGTGAGAATGAATGATCTCATATATGCTACAGCAGGATGACTCCCGCCATCACTGCAGCAAAGAAGGCAGGCTGAAAAAGGTCATACCTTAGCATTTCATTTATATACAGTATGAAAGCAGGCAAAATGAATTAAGTTGTTGGAAGTCATGCTCGTGGCTACTCTTAGGAGGGGTATTAGTGACTGTTTGTTTATGCATTTTGCAAGATGTGTGTTTGCCAGTGCCAGATGTACTGCCCAGCGTATAGTAACCATTCAAATATTTATTGAAAAAATAAATTGGTCTTTTTTTGCCTTTTAACCTAGTATTCAATATGAAGACATGGTATTACTAGTTGAAAGGTATGATGTGGAAAATTCATACAAATGGTTTGTTTCGATGATTTTAATATGGAGTTTTAATATATCTGCAGCCCTTCCTCCTTTTATCCTCTGTGCCATTGTCTCTTTTGTTATTTATGAACCAGTCAGGCAATGTATTTGTGGGTCCGAAGGTGGTTTTGGAATCTGACAGACTTAGTTGAGTCCTTGGCCCATTGCTTACTCCTCTGTGGCCTTGGATGAGTTACTTTTACCTTCCAGGCATCACCTTCCCTATCCATACAGTGAGGATGATAATATAGCCTACTTTATAGGGTTGTTGTGACAATAATATTAATATTTATAATAACCACTGAGTTTTGTATGTTTACCATGTGCTGGGCACCAATCTAAGCTCTTAAAACATAGGACATAGTTTGTTTGATCTTTTCAATACTCCTGTCTATCTGTGGTTTAGGGAATGTAAGCTACATAGCTAGTAAGTGTCAAGCCAGGATTTAAACCTAGGCATTTTCATTCCAGAACTGGAGTTCTTAGCCACTGTCTCTGAGCTGAAGGAGATGTCGTGCAAAGAGGGCTCAGCAAAGTCAGCATATGTTATGTATGATTATCGTCACTGTCATTTTCAACATCATTAATATTTTTTTCTCCTCTCTCCCTGCCTCCTCTCCTGGTTTCCTCCCTCCCGGCAGATGTTTTCCAGCAAGGTAAGTTCACTGCCTCCTGCCTGCTGTTCCACTGGCTGTGCTCTTTGGGGAACAAGGGTGGAGTCCGTGTGCACAGGGTTTTGGGGCTTCCTTTCTCTGTGGACATGTCAGAGGGCTTCAGGAGGCACAATGAGGACAATGGCCAGGGGTGGCCTGAAGTGCCCTCAGCCTCCACTGTCCAGCCACTGCTTTCTCCTCTGGGCTGTGCTTGGGGGTAGGGTGGGGACTGGACCGCTGGGGCAGGACCCTGGGGTGGGGTCAAGGCCAGGCCCCTGTCAGGGGGCAGGGCTGCTGGGGGACTTGTGGGACATGGAGAAGCAGGCTTCTCTGGAGGAGGTTGGGGTCGAGGTGCCCATCCCTTGGGGTTCCTGCATCAGGGCTAACTTGGTCAGGCTCCATATGCCAGCTCCATGTGGGGCTTTCTTTGCCATGCAGCTGTGTCACTGTCCTGGCGGTGTGGGCAAGGCCATGGCATGATACCTTCAACTCAGGTGTCCCTCACAGTGCCTCTGTCTGGGATTGAGACTGAGACATGCCAGGGATGGGGGAAGAGGGATGGAATGTCTAACCTGTTTTGCCAGCCAAGCTCATGCATTCCAGGGAGCTGGAGATGCAAAGCCTAACCCCAGACTGTGTCCTCTGGCACGTGTCATAGGCCCGCTTAGGATGCACAGCCCGTGTGCCCTGGGATGCAGAGGGAGACCCATTGCATGGCCTTGCTGAACCTGCTAGACAATCATGGTGCGGGGCGGCGCTGCCTCTTCCTTTTTTTTGTCACAGCCTGAAACCTCCAGGTAGAAGTGGCGGGCATAACTGCATCAAAGCTGGGGAAGACGTTTGTAGCACACACCTGCTATGTCTTTCTTGACTCAAAGTCTGGTTTAGAATAAAAGTGAATGGTCTAAAAATACATCTAAGCATCCTATAAATAGCTTCCAAATAATCTTAGAAGCTTGGTATTTTCACAATGATCATTTCACCCCAAACATGCCGCATGTGTTACGGAGAATGCCTGTCTGCTTTCTTGATAGAAGCACAGTGTGGGTAACAATGAGGGGGCTCGTGTGTTGTCTTTTAAGAGTCTGGAGTCACAGACCTACTTCTATAAATAATTCATAAACCCCAACAAGCTATAAGTAATAAGTCCCATTTGGCTAGAAACTAAGAGATGAGCACAACTGAAAAGGTGCCTCACCTGTTCATGTAAGGAAAGTACTGCAGTCAGGGCCTCTTGCCATAGTGTGCTTTCTTCCTTGACAAATTAGGGGTTCAGTGGGATGCACTGCAATAACAGTATTCTTCTTCCCCTTTAACGAGAATGGAGGTGCCACCCAGCACTGAATTGCATGTCTCCTTTAGGGACACACAGCGCCCGACTCTGGAAAGTCTTTCTGGAGCACGTGTGCCAGGGCCCCTGAGGAGTGGGGAGAGAAAAGGCTTGTGTTAGGTTTGGCTTTGCTCCACACGGTAGTGAGCATTCATGGCTGCTGTAGTCAGTATAAAAAATGACTGATTAGGCTACCTATGTCAAGTGTGCCTCCTTTTATAATCAGTCATGCCATTCGATTGATACGGTTTGCCTGTCAGTAACAACGATATACAGAGCAAAAGTTATAATCTTCTGTAAATCACTGGCTATCGAGACTTAATAGCATCTTCCAGAGAGGGAAGCTGCTAGCTACCCTGTGCCCTGTGTGGTGGTGGGCAGCAGCTCCCTTATGAGGTATTGCCAAGATTGCAAATGCAGAGAACTGAACTTGCTTTTGTGAATTATTTACATGGCTCTGGCCTTGTAGGACCATTTCATACCGACAGACATTCTCTGAAATGATGGCAAGGAACTCGCCAGCTGGTGCCCCCTCCTTACCTTTCCTTTGGGCCATTCTGCCTGTGAAATTAGTGCTCAGTAAAATGTGACAGTAACAATGTGCTGGTGACAGGCACATCAGACCGGGACAAAAGGCTCTGTGTCTTACAGATGGAGCCTAAAACATGACTCTGCAGTGTCTTCTGTGGCTGAAATTCTGTTCCAGAATTGTGCCATTAACTTGAAACATGGGGGCCCTGAATTGTGCTAGAAATAAATAACCAGAAAACCACATGGCTTCAGATGAACAGAAGCCACTGGGTCATCCCTGAGGCCTGTCCATACACAGAGTGGTGACTCTGGGTGGCTCTGGCCCCCTGGCCCTGCTGTGGGCATCCAGGCCCTGCTTGCTTTGGCTTCAATGAGGAGACTTGGGCACCGGGGAGTTGGGGAGCTGCTGCCCTTGTAGATGCGTGCTTCTGGCGGTGAGTGGGTGGGGCCTCTTTGCCCAGAGGAGTCCCTGCAGCTTTGGGCTGCTGCGCACTGTGGCAGGCAGAAGAGAGAAGCAGGCCTGCAAGTTGACAACATCAGACATTCCCAGAGGAAACCAAAGCTGTTTCCTCTGGATTGCGTTGTCTTTTATTTCACTACAGATCAGTCTTGTTATAGTAGGTGGAGCTCAGCAGCTACTGCCAGGCCTTTCGCCGCTGTATCTACTGTGTGTGCACGTGGGAGCAAGTTTCTACCCTGCTCCTCTGCCATTGTGTAGCTTTTTTGGTTCTTTCATCTGTAAATACCGTGGTTAGACCGCAGGCCTCGAGACTGTCAAGGGCAAGTGGGGCCACAGCTGGGCCTTCACATGTGTGAGGTCCAGGACCACAGAGCCACATTCTCAAGGAGCTTCAATTGACCCACATTCTCTGTCACTCACAGAGCTCCTGAGCCACTGGATGGCTCTCAGAAATTCCGAAGTGCCACAGAATTGCTCTTCACAACATCAGGTGCGATTGAAAATGTTGTACATGTGCACATGTCTAGAATCTTGAGTTTCAGAGCACTTTTATACCAATCATTTAATGATGAAGTCAGGACCATGCACCCGCACACATGCCTCATTTGAAGTTACTGAAGCACCTTTGGAATGCTCATCCGTAGGCTCAACCTTGATTCTGAAATCTGAACAGACACCCAGCTAGTGGCTTGGAAATCAGAACAGTATCTCTCAGCGGGGTGTTTGAAAGTGTAAATGGGCACAGCATAAAGGTTTCACGACAGAGGTAATCGTCTGCTCTGCGCTGTGAACTGAGGTCCCTTATAGACTCTGAGCCTGAATAGGCCTCGGTTTCCTCCTGCTCCTGTCTCACCTGGAGCTGGGATCATACTAGCGGAGAGATTTTTCTTCCAGCTCAAGTAATTTTAGATATCTCTCCAACATAGTGCCACTCGTTTATTTTGCAACCAGTAGATATGTGCTGTGTACTTCCTGGGCCTGAAGGATAAGGGAGAGGGCAAGACAGCCAAGGCCCCCGGTTCTCATGGAACTTCCATTTTGGCTTGGAGAGGGCCTCAAACATGCAGGTAAATAAACGAGGTACATTCTGAGGGTGACACATGCAATGACAAATGTATCACGGGATGGGGTGTCAGCAGCTAGGAAGGCCGCGTCAGGGGTGACCGGGGAAGAAGGACCAGCTATTGGAGGACAGGTGGTCACAGCAGGGAGAAGCCTCTCTGGCAGGAACACCCCGACAGTCCAGGGTCAGAGGGAAGCCTGTGTGGCTGGAACTTTCCACCAAGGAGAGTTGTGCGAAATGCCCAAGGAGAGGCGGACGTGAGTGTAGTCAGGGGATCGGAGGAAGTCGGCCAGCAGTGGGTTTTAAGCAGAAGAGTGGCATGGTCTTCCTTTTGTTAAAACTGATACACTGGCTGCTGTGAAAATGCCCAAGAACAGCGTGTGAGGAGGTAAATCCAGGGCAGGGCTGAGATGGGGTCCTGTGCACCGGCTCTAATTGCTCCCCGCAGTGGGTCTCTGCCATCCTGGGTGGGGGGAGGGGCAGCCCTAATCCAGCCAGCCCACCTCTGCTGAGAGCCTCACTTTCTGCTCGCTGCCCATGGGGAGTCTCGTGCTCATGATTAACACCTCCTCTCCTTACAGCCAGCAAATTATACTCATCAAGGGCATGGCTAACATAGTCCAAATGTGTCTTTAGATTGTGAAAAGCCACTTTTCTCCAGTGCTTACATATGTGTGTATCAGATGTATTACATGTTAATATACATGTTCCTGTGCTTGGGAGACCTCAGTTTGACTCCTGGCGGGGTTGCTGTCTTCATCGGGGTGCTCGGGCCGGTTGCCTTGCCCCGTAGCCTCCGTTTTCCCGTGTGTAAAATGGGAGAGTTGGGCGTCCCAGACCCACCTTGGCTTCCTGCTGAGGCTCTGTCCTGAGAAGTGTTAGCTGTGTTTGAGTTACAGAGTGCAGAAATATCCCATGCTACATGTTTTGACTCTTCTCTGGAGAACTTGGGTGAAGGCAGAGGCTTCCCTAATGTCTGGGAACTGAGACAGAAACTACTGTGGTTTCAGAAGTGCAATGTGCTCACATGGCCATTTTGAAACATCAGCTCTTTCCCACATGGATTAATGCTGAATTTCACAATGGATGGCATTGCTTTTACTAATTTGAAGAGAACAATGAATCACAGTTTGGTTTCTGGCAGCCCAGCCAGGCCTGTTAATTGTTGGGGTGGGCTTGTGGTGACAGGGACCACTGTCATTTATAACGTGCTTGACTTGAGCTCTTCTGCATATTTCAAACTTACCGGTTAAATTGCTGGGTCTGGATCTTAGATTTTCCCAGCCACTGCGGAAAACCTATCCATTATAAAGCTCTGACCCTTTAGCCATGAATTATGGTCCCCCTGGTAATGCTACACATTATGAAATATTGTTTTCTTTATGAATATAGGCTTTGGGTGAATAAATTAAACCTGCATTTCCAAGTAAAAAAAATCCCAAATTGTCATAATGATGTTAACTAGTAAATGAGAAAAACGTGTTCACGTTTTTATGGTGGAATGTGGTTAGTTCCCTGGTCACACTTTCCTATATGCTGATACTTACTGTGTATGTGTATCATCCCCCATTCTATCCAGAATCAGTAGTATATTCTGAGTCACATAGGAAACGCATCCATCTTTCCAGCACAAACTGGGCAACATTGCTATTTAATTATACACAGATTCCCTTTGTGTATGTGTGTGTGATCTATGAGGAAACAACAACATATTTAAATAATCATATTGTCTGAGATGCTTTATCACATCCCGTGCAGGCTTTGTAGATTGGCCTGTCCCCTGCAAGGAGACCTTGGGTGGGTCTTTTTTGTTGTAGTAGGTTCATTGTGTGCCCACTCGAGCCCCAGGGCATGAGTTTGGGGTGAGGTTTCAGAGCCACCTTCTCCTAGCAACTAGAGTTTCAAAATTGCCAGATCAGTAAAAGGGGAAACTTTTAGATTCTACTGTTGAGATGGTTGCTAATAAGGCCAGTTTGTCTCTTCAAAATTTAATTTTATTTGGATTATGATGACGGTGATGATAATAATAATAATATTTTGTACTTCTTGTATTCAAGGCATTGAGACAGGCACTTTGCACACGTTTTTCTCATTGAATCTACCCCCAAATTTTATGAAATAGGTCTTATAACCAATAATCCCACTGTACAGAGGAGAAAACTGAGGCACAGAGTGGACCCCACCCTAGCAATGGTTATATAACTACAGGAGGTAGAGCCAGGATTTTTTTTTTGAAATTCAGAGACTTTATCTTATTGAACAGTTTTAGGTTTTCAGAAAAATTGTGAAGATAGTGCAGAGAGTTCCCATATACCCCACACCCTATCTCCCCTATTACTAACATCTTACATTAGTATGTGCATTTGTTACTATTTAATGACCCAGTATTGATCCATTATTAATAACTGAAGTCCAAAGCTTATATAGTTTCCTGAGTTTTTACTTAATGTCTTTCTTCTGTCCTGGGATCCCATCCAGGACACCACATTACATTTGGTTGTCATGTCTCCTTAGTCTCCCCTTGGCTGTGACAGTTTCTAAGATTCCCTTGTTTGGATGACCTTGACAGTTTTGAGGAGTACTGGTATTTTGACGAATATATTGTAGGAGGTCCCTCTCTGGGGATTTATTGTATGTTTTTCTCATGATTAGGCTGAGATGATGGGTTTTAGGGAAGATCACAGAGGGAAGACCCCATTTGCATCCCATCAGAGCAAAGGCATCTACTGTCACATTTATTGTTCTTTATCACTTGGCTGAAGTAGGGGTCGTCGAGTTTGTCCACTGTGCAGTCACTTGTCCTCCTCCTTTCCATTATGTACTCTTTGGGAGGAAGTCTGTGCACAGCTGGCTCTTAAGGAGCGGGAAGTTAGGCCCTACCTCATAGAGGGGAGACTGTCTACCTAAATTATTCTTCTGAGTGGGAGATTTGGCTTTTAGCCCTCATTTATTAATTGGTCAGTATGGACTCATGGATATTTATTATATACTTTGGGCTGCAATGCAGTACAATTTAATTTTTTCTTGCTTTGGCCACTGGGGCTTTTTCAGTTGGTTCCTTATGCCCCTTTCACACATCTCTGTCAGTTTTTTTTTGAAGTATAGTTGATTCGTTGTAACCTTTTTTGGGAGCACTTCTGCAATACTTTCTGATACTACAAGATGTTCCAGGCACATTCTGTGTATTTCCCACCCCTGTTCTAGAATGAGCTTTTCTCCAAGGAGCTTTGGTTCCTTTCACTGGAAACCAAGCTCTGGGTGCTGAGTGTGCTTGTTTCTGTGGTGTCATTTCCTTCAGGCCCGCTCAGCTAACAGAGCAAAAAATATACGTGTGTACACTAACCATGCTATATGCATATCTGTTTCTATATGCAACCATGTGTGTCCACGTGAGCTAAGCGTGAGCTGTTACCGATGCCTCCTACTCTAATCCATCACCACATGGGTCATCTCAGCCTCCTCCCCTTGCTTATCTGTACATTCTCACTCCCAAGGTGAGACACTTGGGCCAGGATTTTGAACCCAGATAGTTTGACTTCATGTCCTGTCATATACTGTTTCTGACTTTTGATACCAATATGCTATCCAGGGGCTTTTGTCTACCACTGGTGGGACACAGTCACAGACCCCTGACCCTTCCCAAGGCCCAAGGTGGCTGCCCAGCCTGGGCAGGCCAGGGACGAACCAACTGGTCTGTTTATAATGTTTCAGCTGTTGAGTGCTTACATCTTCCTTGGATTGATTGTGGTTTATTGGGGTCCAAGATTGACCCATCTTTTAAACTGCTAAGTTTGTCCTGGGGACAGATTATGAGGCTGCGGTGGGTACAGGAGAGATTGAGCATGTGTATCTGTTTGGGCTGCCATGCACCTGCCAGTTTCCCCCGGCTTCTCTCTGATGCTCCTTCCCCTCCACGCAGAGGGGATGTTCTGACTTGGAAGCCTGCCTGTGATGGCAGCATTCATCAGCCAGGTGATGGGGGCACCCGTGGAGACAGGTGGTGCCCATTTGCCAATGCCCTTGGCTACCTGTGGTGCACCTGGTCCCCTCCAGCCCAGCTGTCAGGGGGTTCGGCCTCTTGAACCCCATTATGTCAGGGAGCTCTACTCATATTGTTTTTGGAGCCTGGCTTACTAAAAGCCGCAGAACATTCTATAACGTTATGGTTGATTTATTCAAATTTTTGTTCCTAGGTGAAGGAATCTTTCGGGAAGCACTTTTGTGAGTTGATAGAAATGTATTCTTTATACTTGACAACAGGGTTGGTGACATGTCTCCCCAGGCTGATGGCTGGATGGAGGCACCCACTGAAGGCAGCCTTCTTCTAGGGGACACTAGGCCAGGCCCCCCTGAGCATGCCCACCTTCATTTCTAGCACCCCTTCCGCCATCCCATCCAACCCCATAAGGCTCTGCCATGTTGGTCCCTTCAGATCCTTGTCCACACCTCCGTGCCTTTGGATCTGCCGGCTGCTCTTTTTGGAGTGCTTCTCCTCATTTTCAGCAACCCTTGTCCTGCTCTGCACCCTACCCTCAGAAAAGTAGCAGGTCCTGCCATCATGGTGGATGACCCAGGCATGGGTGCTGTGGGTTTTCGATCTGATGCTGACGCCTCCACTGTGCGTGGGAGAAGCAGGCTCTCCTGTTCACATCATCCTCTCATGTCCTGTTAATGTAATATACACAACTACTGGGACAACATTGGACTTTGAAATCGTTGAAAAGGTACCACCCAACTCCTCTTGGATACGTGCCTGCTCTTGCTTACTCTTGAACACTCAGCCTACGTCTTCTCTGCTGGTTTATCCCGACCCCACCCCCACCCCGCAACGCTGGCAGATGGGGAATTCTGCCTTCCACTCTGGAGTTTCCCGTCGCCTTCTCAGCCTGTCAGCAGTTCTCTCAACTTGTTGTGATATGTTTAAGTGTCTGTCTTCCCACAGCAGATTGAGTGCCTAGAGAAAAAGGATCATGTCTTTTATTTTGAATCTCTAGCACCAAATGCAGTGCCTAACGCACAGTAGGCGCTCGATAGATGTTTGATGAATGAAAGTGGACTGAAGTAACAAGGCTCCGAGGGACTGGCATTTTGTGCATAGCTTGTGTGTGTGTGTGTGTGTGTGTGTGTGTGTGTGTGTGCGCACGCGTGCGTGTGTATGCACGCACAATCTTCTTTTGGCAGTTTGACAGTCTAGGTTCTTTACTAAAGTTGAGGGAGAATGCTGGCAGTGTAATAAATAGATAGTCATGTCAACAGCCAAGCTTAACTTTGGTCTCCTGATTTTGGAGTCCAAAAACCTTTTTTTATCCAGTTCCTTCACCACCATGTTTACTTTTTTTGGAGGGGACAGTAGTTGGACCTATAGTGAATCTGCAAATATTTTACCTGCTCAGGTTTGTTCAAGGCATAAGCAGGAACATGGATATTTAGTAGACACATCCCTGCCTTCCTGCTGGTTTCACTGGAGACGCAAGGCCAGTGGGTGCTGTCCTCTCCCAGTGCTGGAGGAAGCCATGGAGGCCTAGGCCCCTGGGAAGGGTGGTGCTGGAGATGGGTCTGAAGGAAGCAGGACAGAGGCTGGCTGGGAGGTGGATGGGGTCGGGGGGTGACAGTCTGAATGGAAGTAGAGACAAAGATAGGCAGGATGTTGTGTTTATGGGATGTTGAGAGAACAGTGAACCTACAGGCTCTGGGTTGGGATTGAATGGGGTCAGTCACAGTCTGCTGATTGCCAGAAACCTCTTTGTTTTCTTGTGCCCACCCCCAGAATACTCTCAGTATGATTGAAAATATTTTGTCTACCAAATGAATAGTGTTGGCTGTTGAGTTTTCCCATTTTTTATTACTCATTTTGTCCTGTCTTTTGCTACTCAAAGATGAACAATCAGTGTCCCTGATCAGCAGAGTGAATGTTATGCCCCTAAGTTGATGAAATTCCGGTCCACACACACACACACACAAATCCAGCTTGATATTTTACATAGCTTGAGTGGTGGTCTTCTTGGTTATTTTAAAATCTGGGCGACAAAGTTTAGACTTGTTTTAGGAAGCCCAAGAAAGCCATTAAATATTTTTGAGCACAGAAATAGCATGGACTGAGCCCACAATAAAACTGTGTGTGCTGGGTGCTGGCAGCAGTGGACCAAATTGGCCTCTACTTACTGACTTAGTGTGTGTCAGGCACGTACATTAAACTCACTTCTTCCCCAGAATAACCCTGAGATTCACATACTCTTTTATCCCCATTTTTCAGATGCTGAAATAGATTCAGAAAGCAGAGGTAGTTTTACTTTGCGGAATGTCTCCTTGCTAATGAAAGACTGAGTCTGAGTACAGACCCAGGCAGTTGGGCTTAGTGTGAATACTTAAACACATCACACATCTTGGAAGGACCAGGGGACTATGTTGGGTTTGCCAATGGGTCAGGATAGAGAGTGCCATGACCAGGCAAGAGGTCCCAGCCAAACCCCAGAGAAACGAAAGCATAGGTCCAGCAAGAAAACTCATGTGCAAGTCTTCATAGAAGCATTATTCATAATAGCCCAAAGCTAGAGATAGCCCAGTGTTTCTCCATAGGAAAAAGGACAAAGGCAGTACCTACATAGACTAGAAGGCTACTCAGAAATAAAGAGGAACGAAATGTTGATAGACATGACATGGATGAATCTCAGAAACACTGTGTCAAGTGAAAGAAGGCTTTCACAGAAGAGGACACTCTGTGTGATTCCATTTATATGAAATTGTTAAAATAGTCTTTGATGGATGAAACTCAGAACATTGGTTGCCTCTGGGGAAATGGGAGTGGAGATTCACTTGGAAGAGGCAAGAGAGAACTTTCTGGGCTGATGTTGGTGCTCTGTCTTGATAGGGGTTTGGCCTAAACAGGTGTATGCATTTGTCAAAACTCCAAGAATGTATATTTAAGATTTGTGTGTTTCACTGTATGTAAATTTTACCTTAAAAGGAAGAACTATAAACAAATACAGAGCTTTCATTAATGATATGCACACTGAAGTATTCAGGAGCAACTGCACTGATGTCTGTAGTTTATTTTGAAATGTATCCAATAACCAAGAAGATGCATGGATGACTGGAGAGAGGGGTGGACAGATGGATGAATATATGATAAAGCAAGTATAGTTCAGTGCTGATGGTTAACATAGGTGGTAAGTATATAGGTTTTCACTATAAATTCTTTCAACTTGCTATTTTGAAAACTTAATAATAAAATGATAAGGAAAAGAAGAGAGACCCTAGTTGGAGTCCTTTGTGTAATACAGAGCATGTGGCCTCAGTAGTTAGGAACGTGGAGGTCAATCAGAAGTGGGCACATCCCAGAGGAGGAGGCAGGGCATGGGTCCAGCTGCAGGGCTCCAGGTGAGAGGTGGGTGGAGAGCAGACTTTGGAACCTCTGCCGGTTTCTGGGGCTGCTGTAATGAACCATCACCAGCCTGGTGGTACTTCTGTTTAAACAAGAGAAATGCATCCTCTCACAGTTCTGTAGGCTGGGAGTCTGAAATCAAGGTGTCCGTAGGGCCATCCTCTCCTGGAAAGCTCTCGGGGAGGATGCTTGCTTGCAGGCTCTAGCTTCAGTCCTCGGCATCGGCAGCTTGTGGCTGCATCACTCCAGTCCCTCCCTTCGTCCTCACAGGGCCTTTTACTCCATGTGTCTCTGTATGTCTCCTCCGTGGCTTATGAGTTTACACGTCTTTGGATTTAGGGCCCACCCTTACCTGGTATGACCTCATCTTAACTCAGTGACATGTGCAAAGATCTTATTTCCAAATAAATTTCACATGATGAGGTTCAGAGTGGACATGCATTTTGAGGGGACACTATTCAATCATGACAGACAACCCACCAACCCAGGAGTCCCCAAATGAAGAGAGAAAGATGGGAAGACTGGGGCAGAAAAGAGGGCAGGGAGTTGGAGGATAGGAGGAAATCCTGATGAGAATGGAGAAGGAAATGAGATTAAATTCTGTAAGACAAAGAAACAAGGGCTCCGGAGAAAGGAAAATGAAGCAAGTTGGTTTCCAGGAAAGGGGCCATGCCTCAACCACGGCTCTCTATCCATTTATCTCTTGAATATCTGAAAGAATTAAAATGTAAATCTCAGAAATTAAATCCATGGGCACAGTGTAAACAGAGGAGGCTTTTGCAGAACAGACAAAGCTGTTCTTTTTCCTTGTTAAACAGCCATGGTGGGAAACCACGTCTGTATGCACAGGTTTTATTTGAGATGGATTAAAGTTCATGATGAGCGAATCTCTGAAGGATTGGAGGGGCTGTTCTCATAAGCCTGCAAAAGTTCATCTCCTTATCTGAGGCTTATCCAAGCCTGATGAAACCTTTCAGGCCAGCGAGGAGGTTAGGGACCTCCAGCAGCTGAAAGTTAATATCCTGCATCAGGAAACCACCTGCATTGTGAGGGGGTGCAGGGATGAGAGGCCTATAAATTAATACACTCTGAACAGAGGCCTTCTGTGGTTTGGGGCTTCCTGAGCTTGGACCACCTACTCTCTTTGGTGGGCGGATTACAAGTTCAGCCCTTGGAGCCCTTTTGGAGAAGAGGTAACGCACAGTAGTTCTTGAGACCTTCTACCACATTCAGTTCTCACATCAGCTTGCGTGATCTGGCCCCAGTTACCCCCACTGCCTCACTGTCCTCTGGTGTCCCCCCATCACCTTTCTCAGTCACCCCCTCAGACACCCAGCTGGATTCTTGCACCCTTCATCTGAGCTTGCCTGTGCCTTGGGGCCCCAGAACATTCCTCCTACGGTCGACAACTCTCTGTTAGGCAGCTGCCTTCCTCACCCTCCTCGCTGAAGATTTACCCCCAGATGTGCTCCTCCAGTTCTTGGTTTAATTTCTTTGTAGCACTTGTACAAAATGGGTAGTGGTTTGATAATGTGCCCCTGAAATTCACATCCACTTGGAACCTCCGAATGTGACATCATTTGGAAAGAGGGTTAGTTAAGGTCTGAGATGAAGTCATCCTAAGATTTAGGCTGGGCCCCAAATCCAATGACTAGTATCCTTACAAGAGGAGAGGACACAGCAAGGCTGAGGCACAACAGCAGTTTTCCTTCAGTGAGGAAGGCCTGGAGTCACCAGAACCCAGAAGAGGAAAAAAAGGATTCTTCCTTAGAAACTTCAGAGGGAACAGGGCCCCACGGGCACCTTAACTTTCACCTTGCTTTGCTCCTCATGCCTACCTCCCAGGTCTAGAACAGTGCCAGGCACATCATAAGTGATCAATAAGCACTTGTCAAATTAATGAACCCTATGAGATACGAATTGTTGTCTCAGTCTCTGCTTCGGAAAACTGACACCCAGAGAGGTTTATTAACTTGCCCCAAGTCTCACATTCAGAATAGTCAGGATTCGTACTCAGGCCTTCGAATCAAGTTCAGGTCTACTCCACCACATCACAGAAGCTTGGTTTTTACTTTAAGAAAAAATTACCCATAGTAACTTTACAATTTACTTTGAAATACATCCAAAAAATGATATAGTTTTATATCTCACAAGACCGGACCTGGAACTTTCCCCTGTAGTTTGGGTACTAACTTCCCTGGAGGGTAAGGAAATCCCTGCAGGCACAGAGATGGGCAGCTGGCTTGCACGCAGCAGCAGAGCTAAGTCTGGAGGCTCCTGGGTCCTAACCTTGCGTGAGAGAAGGGATGCTGTGCCCTCCATGATTGGATGGCTGTGCATCACACAGATGGGGAAGGGCTTAGATGCATTGTAGTACTGATGGTCACTGCTCCTCTCTTCTCCCCAAAAAGGACAGAAACAACTGGATTTAATTTTTTTTTTCCTGTGTCATGTAACACACATCTCTAACACCTGTTAAGTTTTACACACACACACACACACACACACACACACACACACACACACACACACACACACACTTTTAACTTGGTTTTTCTTTTCCTTTTTTTGGGTAAATAACATACATACTGTCAATTTTTTATTAAAAGAAATATGCTTTGATGTGCTAGCATAACTGCTTCAGCTTCCTGTGTACCATAGTACTATGTGGCTTCAGCTTTCGTACTTACAAACAGATGGACAAGACATTTATTATGCTTTTTTGCCAAAGGGAGTTACTTTTGTAGCACTTTTGTGTAACATTTGTGTTCTCCCTTGCCCCAACTTTTTCTTTCTTTCTTTTTTTAAAAATAAATAAATAAAACTTGATTCTTACAATGGCAAAAAAGATAGCATATAGTGTAGATTTTCTAATATCCTTCCCCTAGTGCATGTCTTGGTTATGAGTGTGAGGATGAATCTTGGCTTTTGGAAATAATCTAAAGATCATTCAAAGTTCATTTTACTACTTAAAGCAAGCAAATCATTAGGTGTGGTACTGCCAGTCTGGGTTGGAAATAAGATGGGGTATTAGGGTTAGCAGAACAGTTTTCCTGTGTATCCCCCAGTCCACAAACTTCTTGTGGGTGGGGCCCATCTTAGTCATCTTTTTATCTCCAGTGCTTGGGACACAGTAGGTATTTAATAGATGTTTGAATGGACTTGGATGGTTTAAGTGGATGGATGGATGGATGGATGGATGGATGGATAACTTATAGCCCTGAGGGCAATTTTAAAGAAGAATTTGCCAGAGTATTTAGAAAAATGATTACATAGGTGGCCAATCTGAAGGTACATATCAGCATTCTGTTCTGTTAAGGGAGGTGCCTGGTTGTATGGTCATGGTTTACATGTTTGAATGGATCAGCAGTATATCAGATCTTATCTTTTCTTATGTTTCACATAGTCAAACTAAAGTGTTGCTCTAAATCTAGGAAATGTATAGACACAAAGTAGAAAATTCATGCAAGAGTAGACTGCCATTTAGAGGGCATGGATACTTTTTTGGGCACCATACCTAACAAGTATGTGATTTGGGGAAGGTCGGTTTCAATGTTTGAATGTTCTCATCTGTCATGTGAGGGGATTCGACATCATCTGAGGACTCATCCTGTACTGTCCGTCGTTCTATGAAACAGTGACTTCCACTCACTCCTGCTTTGATACCTGGATGTTTCACCTGTGTCTTTCCCCTGATTTGTATCCTTCCTTACCTAGATTTTAAGCCTTTCCTCAATGACTGCATCCCTAGTGCCACGGTTAGCTGAGGATGGCATGTGTATTTAACCTTGCTCTGGACAAAAGGTTAGTCATCCTGAGACTGCCATGGTTTGGGGAACAACTGAGGACTGTGTAATTTCTGCATATTTGCTTCCTGTTTGAAATAGTGATGTGTGGGTTTCTGAAAAGTGCATCAGAATATGGATTTGGGGGAGATTTTGAAGCCTTCTGTGGTCAATTTCTAAGCCAAGTGTGCTGATTTGTATCTGCTGGGGATTCCCAATGAGGACTAGTTCAGCTGGTGGCACACCTCTCCCTGAGAAACCTTCCCGCCCGTCTCTCTGTCTCCACTCCCTCCTTTCTCTCAGGCTTTAAAGGTGGTGTGGTGGACAGAATAATGGCCCACCAAAGATGTGCACATCCACATCCCTGAAACTTGCAGGTGTGCTGTGTTGCATGAGAGAAAGGACTTTGCAGATGTGCGTAAATGAAGGATCTTGATGTGGGGAAATCTTTCAGGTTCCCTGGGCCGGTGCAGTCACAAAGGCCCTTGTAAGGGTGAGGCAGAAGGATCAGAGTCAGAGAAGGAGATGGGATGACAGAAGAAGAGGCGAGAGAGAGGTTTAAAAGATGCTGTGCAGCTGGCCTCGAAAGGCCAGGAAGGGGCCACAAGCCAAGGAATGCACATGGCCTCTAGAAGCTGGAAAAGGCAAGGGAAAGGATTCTCACCTAGACTCTAGCACAGTCCTGCTGACACTTGGATTTTAGGCTTTCTGAGCTCTGAGACTGTAAGGTAACAACTCTGTGTTGTTCTGACTGGTAGGTTTGTGGTAATTTGTTCCAGTAGCAATGAGAAACTAATACAGACAGGGAGGCCTTTCCTATTAGATTAAAAATACTAAAGGAAGGAGGGCTACATGGGCAGGATGATTACATATCCATTCACCCAGCTCATGTGATGGAACATCTGTTATGTGCCAGGCACAGGGTGAGGCAGAAATGCATAGGCTGGGTTAAAATAAAAATCAAATATAGATCTGGCCCTCAAGGAGTTTACAGTTCTCTAAAGAAGATGCAAGTGTAAGAATAATGCCACAGGGCTGAACATGGTCCGTATACAAATGATGGGTGGGCCAGCCAAAGAGCTGCTTAGAGCACCTAGCTATAAGGGGGACCCAAAATACCATCAAATATACCTTAGAAAAAACTGTACAGACTCTTCTCAAAACACATATGGGATGTGTATATGGAAAAAATTGTTTACCCCCCAAGGAACCCTCTTCATTGGTGAGGCTTATGTTTCATTGAATAAGGTTAGCAAGTTTGGGTCTGAGCTGAATTGTTGAGCACTATGTAGGGGGATCTGAGTGCCCCACTGATGGTCCCTCTCACCCTTCCCTGACAGAACTCTCTGTCTGCTCTCTACGAGAATGCTAAGTGACTATTTAAAAGCTATCAGTTTGGAGAGCACAAAAGTAACTGTCTGTATGTCATGTCTTGTATCTCAGTCTGACTGAGAAAGTATAACAAAAAAGACAGAAATGAGTCAGTAGGTCAATTTAAAGTAGAGAAAGAGTTCTTCCAGAAGGCATTAAAGAAGGTTCAATGGGGAAGGTGTTTTCTAAACTTGGCCATGAAGGAAAAGAAAATATTTCAGTGCAGTGGTTGACAAACTATGGCCTGCCAGCTAGCTACCTATTTTTGTACGTAAAGTTATATTGGGACAGCCATACCTATTTATTTAAATATTGTTTATGGCTGCCTTTGTTTCAGTGGCAGAGTTGAACAGTTTCCACAAAGACTATGTGGCCTGCAAACTGAAAGCATTTATTTTCTGGCGCTTTACAGAAAAAGTCTACTGACCTCTGCTTTTCTGTGTCTCCATAGCAGGTCTTTTGTCAGAAGCCATGAAAAATTAAAAGTTTCAGAAATGATTATTAGTTTGTTTAGAGAATTAGGATGAAGGTTTTGACAGAGTGAGGAAATGAGACTACCAGTTGTTCTGCTCCTATATGCTGAATTGTATTCTTAATTCAGTCATGTGGCAAATAATTATTGATGCCCAGCTATGTGTGAATCAGTAGGCTGAAGGTTGATCATCCAAAAAAAAAAGTTTCTCAGGGTTTTGTTCCTATTCTAATTATTGAGCATTGGTAATCCATAGATATAGAATAATTCTGTATCAACCAGAATACTTAATTATTCAGAAACCCAGTCATTGATCCAGCTAAATACCATGTACTTTGATATCCACAAGAGCTATACCAGAAATTTTAATTAATGTTTCAAACTCCCTTTATGATTTCTCAGGATAAATTAGAGAGCATAGAGTATCTACCAGGTTCATCTGCAGTGGGGGGTAGTTTAAAGTTGACTTGGAAAGGTGAGCTGGGTCAGGAATGATTCATTGGAAATGGCTTTGTTTTCTTGACTTTCTGGTGGGAAAGAATTCATATGGTTATTTTTAGGCATTCTGTTCTCATTTATCAGTCCAACTTTGGCAACATGGATTTACCTAACAGACCCAATTTGTAAATAGTGAAACAAATTCATGAGAATATTTATAAACTACTTTCTACATATACAGCAGGTCAGAAGACACAATTATGAGTAATTCACTGGCCATTCTAAGGCTCCTTATTTAAGGCTTTCTAATGAGCTCCCTATTTATAGATTTTTGGCTCTGGAACAGGGCTGGTACAGTAAATAGCAGGGAGGGGGAGGGGAAGGGGAAGGGCAATCCGGAAGCAGGTCCAAATGCAAGAGCACCCCTACTGGGGTTGGCTTAGAGACTCTCTGTACCCCTCTGCCTGTTCTCTCAGGTAGCACAGCACACACAGAACCCAACAAAAGCAGAATTTGTGTCTCTTAGGAGACCAGCCCTTCTCTGCTGGTACATCAAAACATGTAAAACAGAAGTGAGTGATGGTAAGGGAGTAGTGATATTTCCGTGAACTTGGGTCTTGATGAAACCCTTTATCTCTTATCCCTGATGTGTAGTTTTTTTTTATCTCATCTCTCCGAAGTGTGTTTGTATGGTTTTATTTTCCTCTGAATGGTAGAGAATATGTTAATAGATTTTTAAGAAGCAACTAAAAAAGGGGAAAAAAACAAACAAAGTCTTAAAAATCCTTCCTCTTTCCTTCCCTCCCCAAACTTTCATAGCCCCTGGAGTGGGTGTGGAGGTGGCAGGAGTCTTTTGTACTTTCTAAACCTGCTGTTTGTTCAAGTGGCTGTTATGACTGCAGCAACATAATTGCTCCTAAAAAGCCTTGATAATAAAAAAAAAATCTATTTTTATTTTGTAATCTTGAGGCTCCTTGGCTGCCATTTTTCCAGTCCACTTTAGTAACTTCTGAAAATTAGCCTGACGAATATGGTTTCCCAGCTGGATCAAAGAACAGCCCTTTGTCATGGGTGCTGGCTGTGTGTGTGGAGGGGAGCTGGAGAGACATGCAGGGGGTGGAGATGTAAAAGGGCATAGAGATGGGATTCCAAGACGGAGGTTTTTCTGCCTTCGCTTGGCTGCTTAAAAGGAAGCATGAAGGTAGGAAGCGTGCTTTCCACCTCCCTCCTGGGACTGCCTGCCTCTCCAGGCGTGGTTGAATATACAGGGAAAACATCTTATTCCTTGTCTGTTCTTGGTGCCCACAGCTTCTTGCTCGCCTGGCCAGTTTGGATCTTCAGTGTGGCGGACACCCCAGCCACCCTCATGTGGAGTTTTCTGCATTTTTCTGAACCATGCTTCTAAGAGGATGTGCTCAGGCTTCTAAGAGGAGGCCAGATGATTGAGAGCTTGTCAGCTTTGAGTGAGAGGCTCCCCTTGGGTGAAGTTGCACCAGGCAGCCTTTCCTGATACTTAGATTTTGCAGTTTGACTCTGGATTCAGCCTCTGAACCAAACCAGCTCTGTATTTGCCTTGGACAGTTTGTTCACCCTTCCCTGAACCATGGTGTTGAGCTCATTTAGGATGACCCTGGAAGTTGTGGCTCTGGTGGAAGAACCATCTCACGGGTTTTCAAAGGCTATGGTAGTGGCAGGTTGTGGAGTGGTGGCTCCTGGGCACGCTTGTGCCTAACATCTGGGGGCCCAGGACAGTGGTGCAAGTGGAGACCTACTCCAGCCCTTTGAGTAGGCAAGAGGTCTCCAGACGCCCAACCTGCAAACCCAAACTCCTATCTACAGTAGGAATGAGGATTTATTTGTTTGCCTGAGCATAGGTATTCCTGGTTCATGAGGGTGAAGAATGAGGGTGCCCATTCAAACCAAGGGCACTTTATATCTGTGCAGACAAAAAGCCCCAAACCACTAAGAAATGAAATTACTCCTTAAATCATGCTGAGAACAAAAGGAAGAATTCATTCAGACTCAGGAGTGTTGGCCAGGCAACTCCTAACCTCCTGTTAACGGGCCGACTAACTTAGATTTGTCCACACTGCTCTGATTACCAAATTACCAGGCCTTTATTTTTCTTTCCAATGTCTTAGCTCACTTTAAAATGTTTCTGATATTTGGAGATTGAAGGAGACAACCTGGTAAAACCTTGTAATTTTCCCCTGACAACGTGTAAGTTGCCACTTTTTGCAGGGCAAAAAGGTATAGTTAAAATGAAGTCAGGTCGTGGGATGCTGTGCGGTTTAGAATGTCAGTTTTTCATGATGGGGCTGCTGAAAAGTTTATTGCCTTGTGCCAAAAAGAGCCATTCTGATTTCGTCTTTGAAAGTTGAATTTAAAACTCAGAATATTCTTTCTTTATAATTATGCTTCTTATTTGGCAACATATGGTGAAAATTTATACGGCCTATCAATGTAAAAGAACAGAGCTGAGGCTCCAGGCTTTTATGGTGATTACATCTACCTGTATGGGGGCTTTATGTCCCTACAATTTGAATCATTTATAGATGCACATTCAACAGAGTTCTAGCATAACTAGTACTGTGGGGTTTTTTGCTGACTAAATGATAGGCAAAGCAATTTCCAACAAATGTGTCCCAGTAGGCTGTCATCATAGAAGCCTTGTAATATTGCTTTTTAACCTTAGCACTGGCAGCTATCCAGAAATTATTGCATTGATACCACACTGCCTTGCACCAGGCAGTTACCCTTTTCTCCGTGGGAACCTGGTGAACTCTCAAGTAGGTGCCTGCTCCCCCCTCCTCGGGCTCCCTTGTTTTTATTTCAGGGAGATCTTTTACCTGTTCTTGTTCAGCCGTAGGTAGCCAGGCACATTGAAAGTGTAAAAATAGAGCAAAAACAATTTTCTGGATTGTGTTATTATGCCTTTAATGCATTCAATTAACATTCAGAGCTTTGTCACCAAATAAATGACGCACATCTGGGGCACAAAGGGAAGGGAAGGGCAGGCTTTGTGGGTTTTTTCCCCTTAGGCAAAGTCACATTCAGCTTCCTTTCTTCTTTCCTTCTCTCCTCACTCCCTTCCTACCTTTCTTGCATTTTGAGAACCTCCTGTAAATGGCTTTTGGGGATTGGCAGGTCGTGATTCTGGGCTTGGGGAAGGAATTATTTAGACATCTGGGGAAGGATTGAAAGAAATACACATTGTGCACTTTCCTGACAGAAGAGGTCAGCCGAGGGTGGGGTCTGGGCAGCCTTCTTGAAGTTTCTGCAGGAACTTGAGCTCCTGGGCGCGCGCCTTTATGAAGACGACTGTGAATCTGGCTCTCTCCCGTCTCCTCCTTGCAGAGCCCAGGCTCGGGGTGGATCTTATTTCCTCAGAGCCCATTGCTCTTCTGGAACCCTGGCAGTGCTCATCTTTCCTGTCTAGGTTGAGAGAGGAGCAGTCTGGCAATCATTTAGTTCTAGAAGCTTGACTTCAGACACCCATCATGTTTAGAGTACACTTGCCCTGTGTCATGATGGGCACTGAGCACATGCTTCTGTTTCTTCCCGCACTGTGGGGGGGCGTGCTGTTGTGTTCATGTGCCACGATGGCTCTGGGCCTGACTCCCATGTGCTTCCTCCAGCTGCATCCCAGTTGCTGCTCTGGAGTGCCCTCCCCAAGCTCTGGCCCCCTCTCTGCCTTGTCTGGGTCTCTCATCAGGCTTGCAATGCCTCCCTTGGGGGCATTTGTCTTCTCATAGAGTGCTATGCCCATCTTCACCTTCATCAGGAAAAGAGACCTTAAAAAAAAAACCTCTGACCTAATGCATTTGCCTTGACCTTCTAAAATGATGAGTGCTATAAATGGAGAAATAGATAACTATTACATATCCATAGTTCATAGAAAATTTTGTCTTTGGCTTGGAAAAAAGCATTGTACTGGATAAAATTGGAAAGGTAAGCTGTAATAGAAAATCAAATGCAAAGCATTGAGTAAAACATGGAAATTCAACCTACTTCCCTTATTTCTATTGTCTAAGAGATGTTTCACTCAGTATCAGTGAATGAATTTCAGAACCTGCTTATGTAATATTTCTACTATAATAGACATTTAAAGAAAATTAAACTTTAGATGGTTAGTATATCTAGTTGCAAATTTAAATGCTGCCTCAAAAGGTAAGGTGTGCTTGGAGCAGGGGTGGGGAGTGACAGTAGAAGGGGCATGGTGTTCTCTAACGTGGGTATGAAGACAGACACTTAAATGTACACACCGAAGGACATCCGGGGGCTGAGGGGATGTTATTCCTTTGGTTACTAAGATGTGTCAATCAAGGGAACTCCTTGGAGGAAGTGTTTCTTAAGCTACTGGAATGGACAGTGTTGATGATTACACAACAGTGTGAATGTACTTAATGTCACTGAATTATACACTCAAAAATGATTAAAATGACAAACTTTGTGTTATGCATACATTAGTGCAATTTTTTTTAGAAAGGTGGGCAAGCAATTGAGCATTTTTAATGCACCTAAGCATGCTCCCTGGGACAGTTAATGAACTTGACATACCAGGTGCCTCCTGAGGAGCCTTGCCTCTTCAAACAGTTGTTCTTCACAGGGGAAGGATGTTGATTCTACCTTTATGTCAGTGAAGAGGCAGAATCTATTCTCTGCCTGCAGGTGGGTTCATTGACTGTCCCAGGGAGCATGCTTAGGTGCATTAAAAATGCTCAATTGCTTGCCCACCTTTATAAAAAAATTGCACTAATGTATGCATAACCCAAAATTTATCATTGTCACTTTTGAGTGTACAATTCAGTGACGTTAAGTACATTCACATTGTTGTGTGATCATCAACACTGTCCATTCCAGAACTTTTTCATCATTCCAAACTGACACTCTGTACCCATTGAACAATAACTCTTCATCGTCCCTTCCCACAGCCCCTGGTAACCACCATTCTACTTTCTGTCTTCATGAATTTGGCTATTCTCAGTAGCCCATGTAAATGAAATCATACAGTATTGGTCCTTTCGTGTCTGGCTTCTTTTACCATTGCTCACCTTTTTGAAGATTTGGTCATCACAACCAGGAGCTTATGTGCCAGTATTCATTCAGCTAAACTTGGCTTCCGCGGACACCACTACAAAAGGCTGCTCCCCTAACCCAGCAAACCTCAGTTTAAATGGTATTGCCTCAAAGAGCCCCCACCCCAACCAGCCTTTCATAAGAGGTCCCCTTTTCCTCTTTTTGTCTGTCTTTGTATTCTGCTTATTGCCATTGGCTAACTGGTCCACTAGATTTTAAGATCTGTGAGGGCTGGGACTTCTGTCTAGATTTGTATCTGGAGCATAACCCATGCTATGTGCTTAGCACATAGTAAGTGCTCAGTAAACAGTTGCAGGGTGGAGAGAGGGATGGAGGAATGTATCTGTCTCTAGCCTTGGCTGAGAATCCTCATGAGAACATACATTTGGCTGTGTTTTGAGTACCTCAGAGAGAAATGCTAACTTAATGCTGCCATTCTTATTAGAGTCTGTGCTTCCTTCACATAGATTTCTCCCTGATAAATGTTTGGAATTCAAACGACCCTCCTCTCTTAGCCTGCTAAGGTTCTGGACCACTTTGCTCTAGACCTTCCATGGTGTGTGTGCACTGGAAGGTAAACAAATTTAATATTAGCCGAAATGACACACAATTAAGAGCTAAAACCTGCTACAGAAAAGTCAAATCCTGCAATCTTGTGCTAGATAAAAATGCCTTATGGATGAGCTCCTTCATTGGATTATCCAACCCAGTAACTCCTAGATTATTATGTTAATTAGACTTTATTAATATTAAAAATAAGACAGCAGTTTTCAGGCCTGGGAAATTAGAACGTAACTCACTGAATAAGGCTGTAGTCTTAGAAGGGCCTCACTGAGCTCCTAGTCCAACTTACTCATGGTATGAAGGAGAAATTTGCAGGCAGGTGACATCAGGGGATACCCAGAGTTCCCCAGAGACACTGGCTGAGCAAGCAGTGGAACCCAGGGCTCCGGCCTCATGGTCTCAAATGGGCATTTTTCAATGAAAAATAATATACAAATACTAAATATTCATAGAACATTTGCATTCAGAAAGTTATGTCTTTTTTCTAGAATACTTGGGGCTTTTATTAGCTAATGCCAAGCATTGTGGTCATGGTTTTTAATCCATCTTCCATTCAAATGTAATACTTTCATCACTGAAGTAGCACAGTAATCTGAACACACCTGTAAAAAACCTTAAGTTACTCTTCATTGAGTTCTAACATTGAAGTTCCCAGGAAATCAGCAGTTCTTGAGAAAAGGACCTGAGGTGTGTGACCACAGGCACGTTCCAGCTTTTGGGTAAACAGCTTGAAGGGACATTAGCTTGAGCAGCACTTGAAATTCGCTGAAAGCTCACGAGAGCTTGAGACATGAGTCGCAGTTAAAATTCTTCTGTTTCTTTGGGGAAAAGTCATATTCCTTATTAATACAGAACTTTCATTTGCTAGGAAAATCTCACTTCTTTTATGTTCTGTTCACCTAAAATGCAAGTTGGAGTTTGTATACGATTAATTAAGCAGAAGATAGATGGCCCTTAAAATGAACATTCAGCATTTTCCCTGTCTGTATACAGACTATGGAAATAATTGGATGGAAAACAACATGGCATTTAAATGTGGATTTTTTTTTTTTTTAAAGAGCCTCTCCCCTTCAACTTATAAAGAGTGGCCTTTCAGAATTGTGTAATGTCACAGACATATGTGTAAACCCATCACTCATGCCACAAAATGCCCTCATTTTGTAAGGGCACCTGTTCATTTGGCTGTTGGCAAGACCTCGCTTAGTGGCATATCAATAATCAGGAACTGCCACCAACCTTCACGTGTGAAGTCATGTGCCCTTGTTTCTCTTGTCACTTAGTTCCTCAGGGGACCATGGGGTTGTCACATTTCATCACTGGGAAAATATAAATCTATTTGGAAAATGGCAAGGTGCTCCAGGACTGTTCTAGCTGCATTTGAGCCCTTAGAAGTATCCCTCTTTCCAGGGGACGGTCACCGGAATGTAGTCATGCTGGCCACCGTCTCTAGTTGGCACAGAGGCTTTCTTACCCTTGGTGCCAGTTCTCAGTCCTGTGCCTAACCACAGAATAGCTGTGGCAGGTTGGCCCCGTGTTCCCAGATCCTGGGAATAAATCCCCTTGGTACTTCCGCCCTCAACACCCCCGCCTCCTGTGCAAAAACAAGTAAAGTAAGATAAAAAGAACCAAAGCTGCAGCTTCCTGGAGGTGTACAGAGTGGCCCTGGGTGGCACCACACACAGAGGAGCCGGCTCGAAAATGCTGGGCCAGGCAGCATCAGCTTCTGTTCCCTCTCTGAGTGAGGGACCCAGCGGGTGCAGAGCCCAGGACTGGATATCAACTGGGGAAACCAGGCCTGCGGGACATTGAGAGGATTCAATAGGTAAAAGAGCAATGGTAACAATAGCGTCCAGCCTTTATTGTCCTGCCCGGTGTTCAGCAGACTTAGAGATGCAAAGGATTTCTTAAGGAAGTGCTCGTGGAAGAAACTTGTACAGGGAACAGGACAGACAGATGCAAGAAGGCAGTGTGAATTCAGGCGAAGGCCTTTTGGGGGCATTTGAATTTTGGGGGCATACCTTTTGTGGTCTCCCAGTGGAAAAGGTGTTCCACGAAGGAGGTTTTCTGCATTGGCCCTGGCTCTAGGGATAAGAAGCTTCCCATTGCCTATGGCCAGGGCTCTAGGTCAACAGCCAGACAATCAGGTGATTGGTGTGGCCAGTTTTCCCTGGGCTCCTTGCTTTGAGAACTTGATCCAGCCTCATGTCAGCGTAGGGAAGATGCACGGAGGGGCTTCATGCCCCTGCTGTGACCTCTGAGGAGACATTTTAGTTAGAGACCAGCTGCAGTGCCACCTCCTCTTGGAACTTGGCCTGGCAAGAGAGGCAGCCTTCTCCAGCCACCTCCAGCCTTTAGGAGGATTGGTTTGGGGAGTTGCGGGTCCTGGCCAGTAAAGGAACCCATGTTGCTCCTCTGGGGATATGCTCCCATTCATCATCAAGTTAGTTAGGGCACTTGAACACTGGAGAAGTTCATGCATGCTGACATGTGGGCCCAGAGACAAGGCTGCCAATCGGTCCTCCTCCAAGCTGCGGGGACCTCTCTTGTAATAGCTGGCCTGGTGGTGACTGGTCCTGGCAGCCCATGATTTTCAGGGGCTCCCCTGACACATCTGGGGGCTTTGGTGGGCAGCTCCTCTCTATGCCTGGAGTTTCCAAGAGCTGTTTCCTGAAGGGTTTGGAAAGCTGCCCTTCTTTGCCTAACTTTACAGTGTAGGGAGGACCAAAGGGTCTGTTAACAGTGTGTGTTTCTTAAACAATTGGGGTTATGCAAAAGCAAGTGACTTTCTTAGAAGGCTACCAGGTGAGGTGGGCACTACATCTTGTGAAAATGCTCCATGCAAACTCAGGAAACTCAGTAGCTGGTGCCCTGGAATGCTCCCAAGCACTGGTGGAAGCAGTGACCTTTACTCTAGTAAATTTCCCAGGGGAGGCTCTGGGGCAATGCAGAGAGCATTCATCTGGCGATCTGAAGCTCTGTCCCAGGTCCTCAGAAGGAAATTGGAGCACTTCCCTGGGGATGCTGAGGTGGAGCAAGCACTCTCCCAGCCTTCAAGGAGCCGGAGCAGAACATGGGACCAATAGGTGGGCAGTGCTGCCCACATCAGTGGCTGTGGGTGCCGCCAAACACAGAGGAACCTGGCACCAGAACGCTGGGTCAAGCAGCATCAGCTTCTGTTACCTTCTCTGCCTAAGAGACCCAGTGGACATAGAGAAAGAGTAGGCGAGTGAGGAAGAGGAAGAAAAGGGGAGGGAGGGAAAAGAAGAGGGAGGACCAAAAACTGGACATCTCATCCCAGGCTGCAAGAACCGTGGGTGGGGGGAGCTCAGTGGAGCTGTTTTTCACCTGCGCTTATGCCCTCATCAGTTGCCAGTGTACAAGCCCCTTGTTCTCCATCCTTTCTGTTCAGCTTGTACGGTGCTGAAAGTAAAAGTGAGGAAGGAGTTGGATTGGGGCAAAAGAGCATGGTTTCAGACTGACCAGTGTTCATCCATCCTCCTGATCTTGAGTAAGTTAACTCTCTGAGCCTGAGATAC
This sequence comes from Manis pentadactyla, assembly GCF_030020395.1. NCBI lineage: Eukaryota > Metazoa > Chordata > Mammalia > Pholidota > Manidae > Manis > Manis pentadactyla. The sequence continues at coordinate 126,727,610 of NC_080026.1, read as the reverse complement.
CCATGGGATGGTGTAAAGGGCAGCTCACAGGGCTATGGAGACAGTTTCATGGCATAAGACGTTGAAAGTCCTTAGCAGACATTGGCATGTAGTACTCACTGCGTTCGGTAAATATGACCTATTAGAATTGGATTGGACTATTGGGGTGCTTCCTGAATGGGGGTAACCCCAGTGTATGATGCTGTCCTTGCCCACCAGGCCTTATCTAACCCAAGGGGATCAGCTTTGAACCCCAGGCCCAGTGAGCAAAGCTTCCTTTCTCATCTTTCTGGAGTGCACTGATAAGATGGCTTTGAAATGGTGAAAGAAAAGGAAATTGATCTACAAATGCTATACTTGCTCTCTCAGAGGAAAAGAGTGCATTTTTTCCTTTAATACTCAAAATGGAGAAAAAGTCAGGAAGGTAAGAAAAATGAATAGGGCAAAATGTGTCTAGTGTGTATGGGAAGGCCCTTGCATTACCTTGACTCCAAAAGATAAATTGAATAGTGTTGCGTCTTCACAAACTACTGCACTGCTTTTGGCTGGAAGCATGGGGATAACCAGGATCTCAAGATTCTTGTAAAATGTCTTCCTTGATGCTCAGCCCCAGGTGAGACTTGCAGGTGGATATCATTACTTGATGGCCTTAAGACCAAGGCATTGCTTGTTTCCTGCTACCTCTCCAAGCATGGACGTGGACATCTCCCAGGACTGGCAAAGTGACAGTGACAGGTGCTTTGCATTTCTTTTGCAATACTTGGGAACAGAATGAGTGGGATTTCAGGGCTTCCAGAGGTGAGACATGAAGCGAATGGTGGTTGGTTACCTCCTGAGTCACTGAGCTGCTTCTGGGTCATCTCCAGTTCTGAAGGTGGGGGACAGCTTGAGCTGTTTTGGAACTGGCCTTACCACGCAGGGGATTGTCTTCCCTGAGGGTTTCAGCCCTGGTGCGTTGACTATGGATTCAGTGAGACAGAGAAATGACAATGGAATGTTTTTGGGGTAAAAGGGTTTATACCTGGCTTTGTTCTCCTGGCAGTAGGTTGAGCACTAGACTCACATCTGTATCCAGCAGTCTGCAGGTCCGTAAGCCACCTCTGTCTCTCTCTCTGCCTCTGTCCAGAGCACTGGGCAGAGCTCTTTATATAGTGACTCAGTTCGTGATAGCTTATTGCCAAAAGGTGTGGAACAATAGCCTAACAGTAGGTCAATTACATCATCAAGTAGTTTAGGGTCAGGTGAGGATCCTGGCCATAGGCACTTCCATTTTCCCCACAGAGATTTCTTCATGTAGCTCACTGACTGCTACTGGCCCCGAGCAAGAGCCCTCCAGATCTGCTTTCTTGGCAATTGTCGTGCCAATGGGTTTCAGCCCCAGGCAAGTTCGCTATGGATTCAGTCCAAAGGTGACCAAAGAAAATGACAGCAAAACGTTCTTGGGGTGAGAGGGTTATATCCAACTTTATTTCCAGGTAGCAGGTCAGTCACTAAAATCCCATTCACTCAGAGCAAATCTGCATGCAGTAAGCTGCTTGCTTCTGGGCCCCTCTGTCCGCACAGCCGTCCTCTGGGCCTTTCTGCACAGCCGTCCTGCACAACCGTCCTCTGGGCCTCTCTGCACAGCTGTCCCACACAGCCATCCTCTGGGCCTCTGTCCTCAGTGCTACCACCACTCCAGCCTCTGCTCTGCTCTTCTACAGCCTTGTAGCCCTGCCACCGTGTCACGCCCAGAGCAGTGGGCGGACCTCTTTATATAGAGTCCAGTTACCTACAGGTGTGCAGTGAGGTAGTCAAACAGGGCCAGGTGAGAATCCTGGCCACAGGAACTTTCATTTTATTCACAGCAATGTTCCAAAGTGTTTGTTTAATTAGGCTTTTGAGTTCTGGGGTCTGGAGGGTAGGGGAGTGATACAGACAAGTGATATTTGGTCCAAACCAGCCACTTTAAATATGTTTATTCTTAAATAAACATTTAAGACATTGTCTTGCAAGTGGGTTTCAGCTCTGGGCAAGTTCACTATGGATTCAATGAGACTGAAGAATGACAATGGAATGTTCTTGGGGTAAAAGGGTTTATTACCTGACTTGTTCTCCCAGTGATAGGTGATAGGTTGAGCCCTAGAATTACATCTGCATCCAAGTGTGTAATCCTCCTTTGTCTCTGCCTACACCCAGAGCACTGGGCAGAGCTCTTTATATAGTGACTCAATCAATAGCTCTTTGCCTAGGGGTGTGGAAGCAGTAGCCTAGCAGCAGGACAGTTATATCACCAAGTAGTTTAGGGTCAGGTGAGGATCCTGGCCATAGGAACTTCAATTTTCCCCACAGACATGCTTTCTTTTATGGCTCCTAAAGAAAATACAGGACTACAGCAAGAAAGTTATTATTATTATTATTATTATTATTATTATTAATATCTTCATTAGGTCATCCTTCATTAGGAGTCATCCTCCTTGGTTTATGTAATACTATCATCACTGCATTGTCAAAGGAACAGCCTTTCTCCTTGGCTTATCTAGGTTTTCCTTCTTCATTCCCCATCTCTGCCCCACTCCCTGCCGCTGACCCCCACTCACATGTATTTAACCTGTGTTCTTGAATCTGTGTGTATTCTTCAATATGTATGTATCCTTGAACAGAATATTTTTTATGTGCCCATCTTTGTTTGTTTTTAATACAAATGTTATTGCACTACAGAGATTTCTCAGTTTCTTACCATTTCCACTCAAAACTTTTGAATATCAATCCATGTTTTGTACTTTGTAGCTAGTTCATAGTTTCTGCTATAGGAGCTTTTTAATCCTTGGGAAAAGAATAAAAGAAAAATGAGCCAATACCTCAGTGAGGTGTTATTGCGGCATTTTATAGATAACTAAGACTTCCAGCATGAAGACCTATGTTAAGGGACATGGCAGAACTGGGCCTTACTCCTGACTCCCAGCCCAGTGCCCCTTCCCCTACTAGGCTAGGGATCTCGCTTTTCTTAAACCCTTGGTGACCTGAGCTTGTAAAAGTCTGGCTTTGGTAGTGTTGATGGTTGCATCCTTAAAGAGATCCTTGGGCTGGAGGCCAAACACCCAGGCCTTTGGCTTTCCCTCAGCCCATTTTGTTGCTGCAAATACAGCTGTGTTCACAGACCATTTCTACCTGTGTTTTCTGCTCTTTGCTAGTCAACAAGGGATATCTGTGCCTCCCACACACTAGAACAAAGCTAATATTGCAAGCATGTTATTACTCGTGCAGGCATAAGAATAATAGTGCCTTTGTTCCTAAGTTCTCACAAATGGAGTCCAATAGGCTTATTTCAGTTCTTTTTTGTCATCTACCTTGAGAGCTTCACCAAAATCGGCTCTACCATGAAACACATTATTTATGGATGACAGTAGTTGCATGTGATGATTTAGAAGGAGGGGAAAGGTTGGGTTTCTGAACCCAAGGCCCTTCTTTGCTAACACTATGGATCCATAAAAAGCTTATAAACACTTTTCAGAAATGGAACAGAGACCTCAGCAAGGGGAAGGTTTCTTGAAAAAGACTGCAGATGCTGTTTACAGAAAGGTCTAGCACATTATTTGGAGGAGGGTGATGGTGGGGTCATGGCAGCAGGGAGGGATGGAGCCTCCAGTTGGAATAAAAAAGAAGGTCCAATCCTAGAATTCAAAACAAAAACAGCTTAGAGATGTGGGAAGAGGACAGAAGGAGTCGAGAACCAGATAAAAAGAGGCCAGTGACTGGCTGTTGTTGGATGTAGAAGCTAGAAAATAAGTTTTGTTGGGAGAAAATGTTAAGGAGTCAGTGACAAAATCTGTAGTGACTGAATATTGTATGAAAGTTGATACATGCTTTAATTATATCATTCTGTTATTTGTTACTCTGTTATTACCATCCTTTTTATTTAGTAACTGAATAATGAGAGAGAGAGAGCGCTGATATTGATGAAGACCTTCAAGTTGAAATATTTATTATGGGACCCAACTTTCTCAGAATATGTGTCAGGGAGCGTAGACTCACAAAAGAAAATTTCATATTTGTGAGGACAGTATAAGTATTTGGCTTTTATTTATGTTCTCACATGCTACACAAATAGGTTTTCTGTCCACTGTGCTGGAATTTATGCTGCAGAGTCTTATTACAATATTGTAAATTGTAAATTTGGAAATACCATTATTTTTCCTGAATGTTCACCTCAGCCAGGCACTTTAAAACCTTTGAGTCAAAGAGGTGTTGCCTGAATTAATTAGGTATTTGTTCAGAAAGAAATATTTGCTGATGGGCATGGATTGGAATAATGATTATTAAGGAATCTAATTCATTTGACAAATCGCAGATTGCCAGAGTTACAAGATTCACAACACAGGATACAAAGTGTCTCTTTGCAAGGTCGGCTTAGTGGGTGACACCTAGAATCTGTGTTTCATCAGGGGACAGTGCCCAGGGTCAGGCCCTTTAAGCCGATGACCCCTGGAACCCTGACCCTGCCTTTTTTGGGCAACTTCCAGACACCTGTGGCTCTTCAGTGCTTTCAGGAGTGGGACAAGTCATCTCCAGGTGCCATTTAGAGGCAACCCTTTGCTCTACGCCCGGCATATGATCCAGCTTTCATTCCCACAGACACTGTCCATGCTCCCAGCTCTCCAGCCAAGCCAGTTTGCTCCTGGTCCCCTCTGAGCACTTTCCTGGCTCTCTGACGTCTCTTCTGCGTGGAGTAGCCTGTCCCTGGTCCTCTCCTTCTGTAGAAATCCCATTCATTATTCTAGGACCCAGGCACACCTCTCTGTCTCAGACCATTATCCCAGACCGCTCGACCCAAAGAGCGGGCCGTATCTTCTGTTTTCCGTTCCAGTTCCGGCGTCTGCATGAGTAAAAGGCTGTGTACTGGGATGGGAAAGAGCTTGGGCTCAAAACCCACCTCTCCCACTTACTGTCACATGACCACTAACTAGTAATTTAGTCTCCATGCTTCGGTTTCCTCACTGGTAAAATGTGCTGGAAGTAGTTACCTTATGGGTTTTTTATGAGGACTTAGTTACTATTTTTAAAGTGCTTAGATCAGTGCCTAACATAAAATCCTGATAATATAGCCATTTGGGTCTGGGGGTATAGGTAGGTAACCTGGGGTTGTATTTGCTCTTCTTGTCTGGACTGTAAGCTGCTTGGGGGCCAGCCAACCTGTGCTTCTGTGTACCTCCCTCTGCATCTAACACTGTCCCCTGCATACCAGCCGTCATTCAGAGAGCGAGCAGATGGGGAACAGGGCACTGACTGGTCTGAGACCTGCTCCTGCAGACAGCAAGCTCCACCTACTGTGGGGTGCTCCAGTGCACACAGGGGCTTCAAAGGATGGACCCGAGACGCTCCTCTCCAGGACTCAGAGAGGAGGACCCCAGTGGGGAGGCATGGGAGAGAAAGCCCTCAGTCTGCAGAAGAGACAGGATGATGGTTTTCTACTGTGCACATCAGTCTTCCTTTTGGAATAGTCCTCCTTTGGTCCCACTCAGGGCTCCCCTGGTTTGAGTGTATTTTCGGACTTTAGCAAAGACACATGCCCTGGGGGACCCCAATGAGATCAGAGGTGGGAATTAATCACTGCTCTTTTCTGGGTGTCCACTGCACACAGTCTCTACCTCTTTTAGAACTTAGCGCAGTGACTCATCTGTGTGGATACGAATCTGTCTCTTGCACCCAGTTTTGAAACCTTGGATCGCTTCTCTGAACTGCTGAATTTGATTCTTGAAGTGGTGTAGTCACTGAATACCTGCTCCGTAACACACTGAACAGTGTAAGTCAGCCTGTTCTCAAGGAGCCTAACATCTGGCTGACTGACAATTAAACAGTAATAAATAAGGAAGTGCTTAATTAACAGTACCAGACAGTAAAGACAATACTGTGTGAATCTAGGGGGAGAGAAAGTCCTCCCACAACCCCTTGTGGGCTGGAGCACATGAAGGAAGGGCTCCTGGCACGGTGAAGATTTCTGTGTGTATGATGTGTCTTTATTTGAAAACTTCATGATTTACCAGTTGGGAGGAAGCCAAGCCCAAACAAAGTCTTTATGCAGTTCAATCTCAGGTATGCTGCAGTTAGAAATGTCCCTGCTTTTGAAAGGGTGCATTTTATAAGTCTGATGTGCATACTTAAAAGAAGAGCTAAAGTATAGATTTTGAAAATGCAATTGTGGCAGTAGCTATTGGACCCTGTTGTTAGTGGCAATGGCAGAAGGGGCTCGGGCCTGGGGTCTCTAGGGCCTCCTGCCTCTGTCTCCCCTCAGCCTGTCCTCTCTGGTGGACACCCCTTTCCAGCTCAGGAATTGGGGCATTTGGCTTTGTCCTCAGTGTGCCCAGATGTGCAGGTGGGCATACTTATTCATCAGTAGGAAGAACTAGCAGGGGATGGGTAGAGCTGCTTAATTTATAGTGATACCTACCACTCAGATACTCAGGAAGCAGTTTTATTGCTTCTTGTTCATGTGATTCACTTTTCTGGCTAAATTCCTATCACACCTCCTGTTCCTCTGGAGAACCGGAGGGGATGCTTGCTGCCTCCTTTTCCTTTCTGTATTCTCTCCTCCCTCCACGGTTTCAGTTACCCACGTGTATTTTGACAACCGCCAGCTCTGGCACAAGCCTTCCTCCCAAGCTCTAGATCTCATTTTGATGCTTCTCCCTCAGCCTCCTCAGGCTCATCCTTGCCCCAGCCCAGGGCCTGCCCTCTTCCTGTGTTTCCTGTTGCAAGTGGCAGCACCACCTTGGCCCTGAGCCTGGAGCCCACCTGTCTCCCTCCTCCTCCACTCAGCATGTGGACATCCCCCAGGACCTAGATTCTGCTTTCTGGGTTCATCTCAAATCCTTCCCTGTTTCCATTCCTGTGTCTTCTCTTCATTCTGGGCCATTGCACAAGCCTCCTGATGGGCCACTCTCTCTGTCCTCCACACTGTCACCATCACAATACAGAGATGTGCTCCTCGAGTTGCCGTGGTTTGAGAACACTAGGTATCCCTCATTGCCAGAGGAGGAAGTCTGCATTTCTTACCGCAGCCTTTGGTATTCTCCATGGTCAGGCTTCCAGCTCATCTTCTCTAGCATCCTCTATGTTCTAGACACACTTGACTGCTTACCTTTCCTTAGACGAGCCAGACACATTACAGCCTCTGTGCGTTTGGTCTTGCTGTCTGTTGGTCTCTGTCTGCCTGGTTTCCCTGGGGAATGACAGTCACGCTTCAAGACCCTTCTCTGTGAAGCTGTGTACCCCACTACAGCTGTGCTACTGCACTGCAACACTGCCCCCCACTCTCCTCCTATTAGTACAAGTTAACTTCCTGAGGACTGACACTGAATCTCATCTTTGTATGTCCAGGGCCTGGTCCATAGTGGGCCTGACATCATGACATGGAGAGAGTTAGAAGGGTGGATGGAGGAATGGCTGAATAGATAGGAAGGAAACAAGAGAGGATGGGGAAATGGGGGAAAGATGACGGAAAAAAGTGAATGGATTCCATTTAGGAATCCTAAAGTATTCCCATGGCAGGCACTTCTGGCCCCTTTCTCCAGTGCCACGTATGAACTGCACTTTTTTGTTTTCTGCTCCAAATCTGATAAGGAGCATGGCCCACAGTAGGCTTTCAGTGAGCATTCACAGATTGATATGTTTGTGGAAAATATGCCTTAAAATTCTTGGGCTGCGTAAAAACAGGCAACTGGTTGATACCCTGCTTATGAATTAAAGATTTTGTTTGTTATCTTTTAAAAAAAAATAGTGCATTTGCGGGGCTATCTGTGGTGGAAATAGTCTGCCTGCATCCTACATTAGTAGCCCCTATTTTTTTTTTAAACATCCACTTAGGAAGAAACTAAAGGAAGGTCATTTGGTAACCAGCTGGGAACTCCAGCTCACATGTGGGCCTGCTTTTTGCCTTAATGCTTAGTTCCTGCAAAATTGAACTGGGCAGATTCCTTTGGGAAACAAGGCAATGAACATAAAAAGAGAAAAAGCAGAGCAACTGAGTTCTGTGTTTCTTTTTATTACCATATTGATGTTTACATTTTGTAACTATGGTAACAGAGCAGTCTTATGGTGAGTGATGAGGGATAAAAGCTTCTCCATGGTAGGACAGTGGCAAAACAAAGGGACACCAAGGATGGCAGAGGTCTGGGCCAGCTACCTTTACTGATTTTTCTGAAGTTTCTAATTCAGCTCCTGAAGCAAAGCTAGCCAGGAAATTCTGGATGAGGTTCCCAGGCAAAGTAACAAGCATAAAAATCAACCAGCATTAATCTCTCCCTATAACGATCTATGCATGGTAATCTAACATTGCATTTTATTTTTCTTCTGTCCTTGGCTGAAGGCAGCCCGCTGGGCTCCCACTTGCTCAGGCTTTCTGATAAATGTCAGACCATCTTTTGGGGCTAGTACGTAGTTAGACAGCTAAGAAGTCACATATTTCCTCCAAGGCGTCCTCTTTCTCAAGGATATGGCTCCATGTTGAGGATAAAGCTGGGTGCACATTCTGCATCGGGTACAGAGCAAACGCTATTAACCTGGAGGAAGGCTGACATTTCTGCAGGCTGCCGCAGTGTTGGTATTTTATTTGCTTCCCCTGGGGCCTGACTGTATCCTGCCTCTTCCCCGTGATGTGCTCAGGTGAAGCTTGAATGCCGTGTACAGGTTTTCTAACAGGTCGCGGAAGAAAGAGATTTCATTTAGAGTTCTAGGATAGAGGGAGAGAGGATGCCTGCCACCTTCAATTGATTAGGACAGTACTTTTGCAGGCAGGACCCACACTGGGGCTTTTTCATCAGTTATGGGACATGGTTGTGCAAGTCTTTTGGAAAAAATACAATAAATCTACGACTCTCATAGAGCCATTTATATATTATATTTTGCTTTCAACATGGAGAGAGAAAAATCATGTTTTAAAGCTTATTAAAATGTTACCCATATAGATAGTTTTAAAAGATAATTTATATTAGCACTGGTGCATAACCTTTTAAATTAATAATTCAGAACTGTGACTAGCGCTTTTAGCGATCTCTAGTATATTATCTGACTGTTCCACTGAGAAATTAGCACTTATGGACTAAAGTATAAAATTGAAAAATCTAACCCATTTAGGAGTCTGTTCTCAGTTACAAGAGCCTTCCTAAATGAAAGCCTATTAGTGTGAGAATTCTGATTTCTAGAATCAAATTTGTTCTAGGTCATTATGGAGTTTTTATAAAGAAAGGCCTGTGCTGCCTAACACCACATTGAAATCTTAAAAGTACGCAGACTATTGATTTTTAGCAAGAGTTTTACTGCCCCAGACACTGAAGAATGATTCTCATGACTAAAATTTATAGGTTGTTAAGGGGAAGAATGCGGCAAAAAGACGAAAGATTCACAAAATTAGCTCATTTGGTTCGTTAGAGTTCACTTAGCACTCTTCCCTGAAATACAGATATATCTGAGTCTGAAAAGGGTTTCTTGGTTACATGGTAGATTTATATAGGTCAGAAATATACTGGAATCATATTTTAGCCTTCAAGGACAAAATCACTTTTTGGCGTTTGCAAAGAAAAAGCAAAGCGATTTTTTTTAAAAAGCCTGTTTTGTCAAAAAGATCAGGGCTGGCAGGTCTAGTAGACACTGGCTGACTTTATTTCACATGGAAAAAAAAACTTTTCATCCCAAACTAAACAGACACATACAGAATGCTTTCTCTAGTTCAGGTTTGTTTTTAATGCAGTTAAAGGCAAAATCAGATTCCGTGTCTCAGTGTAGAATAGGAGAACCTTTCTGAATCCCTTAGGGGTGATACTCTCTCACGTGCCCCTTGAGGGCATGTGGAGTTACTGGAAAGGCAGTTCTGTGAAAGCCATAAGTGTGTATGGGTTAAAATACAGAATGTCCTTAGCCCAGTGGCAGTGGTACAGGAGAGACCACTGCACTAGGGAGATTACAAGATGGCATTTTATCTCAGCTCCATCACTGAGTAGATGTGACACTGGATACTCTGCGCATCAGTCTCTTCATCTTTAAAATGGGAGCCATAACACCCCTCATCCCTTCATCAAGCACATCTTCAGAACTGTATTCTAGCCCTTCCTATGCAAGGACCACAGACCTCATGGGCTCAGGAACCAGGAAACCACCAGCCCTATAGCACCTAGGGACTTAGGTGTGCTCCGTACCCAGGGCTGCTGAGGAGATCGAGGCATCTGTATGGAGGTGCTTTTAAAAGTGCATTGCTCTTTTTCCTGGTGCCTCGGCTGCCTTAGGATGAAGCTGAACATCTCTTTCCCAGTGCTGGCTGCCAGAAACTCATTGAAGTGGACAATGAACGCAAACCTCGCACCTTGTATGAGAAGAGTATGGTCACAAAAATTGCTGCTGATGCTCTGGGTGAGGAGTGGAAGGGTTATGTGGTCCAAATCAGTGGTGGGAAAGACAAATAAAGTTTCCCCATGAAGCAGGGTGTCTTAAACCCCTGGCTGTGTCCACCTTCTACTGAGTAAGGGACATTCCTGTTACAGATTAAGAACTAAGTTGCCAGGACTGGGGAAAGGAAGTGCAAATCTGTTCGGGGTTGCATTGGGGATGCCAATTTGAGTGTTCTCAATGAGGCCATTGTAAAAAAAAAAAACGGGAGAAGGATATTCCTGGACTCACTGATGCTACTGTGCCTCATTGCCTAGGACCCAAGCTAGCAGAATTCACACAATCTCTCTAAAGAAGATGATGTCCTCCAGTATGTTGTGAGAAAGCCCCTAAACAAGGCAAGAAGCCCAGGACCAAAGTGCCTAAGATTCAGCATCTTGTTACTCCACGTGCCCTGCAACACACATATCAGCATATTGCTCTGAAGAAACAACACACTAAGAAAAATAAGGAAAAGGCTGCAAGATATGCTAAACTTTTGGCCAGAAGAATGAAGGAGACCAAAGAAAAACACCAGGAACAGATTGCCACGAGATGGAGGCTGTCCTCTCTGAGAGCTTCTACATCTAAGTCTGAATCCAGTCAAAAATGAGAATTTTTTGAGTAACAAATAAGATCAGACATCCAAAAAAAAAAGTGTATTGATGAAAGAAGTTGAGCCCGTAGCAATTTCCAATTTTAAAAATAGGCATTTGTATTCAATAATACATTCTATAAATGTGTGAGTAAATGAATTTATATATCAAAATGAATATTGTCTCCTTCAAAGTAGACGCCTGAAAGGTGCTGCTTACAGCCCACTAAGGATGTAGTCATACCACAACTCCAGGTGTTTGCAACAGCTAACCCAGGGGCTTATGGCTTCTGAGTGTGCCTTAACTTAAGCCTCTCTCCTCCCAACCGCCAGAAAGATCTTCCTCGTGTGCAAATCTGAGCAAGTGGGTCTGCTCCAGCCGGCAAGTGGAGTGGGGTGTTGAAACCCTCAGGTGGCAACTGCCCAGACCTGTCAGAATAAGGTCCCTGATCCTTGGCCTGGTATAGGTGGCCCCTCTATTTTCTGACTCCTGCCAACTCTCTAGTCATCTCCCTATATGCACTCTCTCTCCAGGCCATCTGGAACTACTTGAGTTTCCCAAAAGTGCCAGTCCCTGTGTGGCCTCCTGCATTCACACCTGCTCTCCTCAATGCCTGGCATGCCCTCTCTGAACCTGTTCTTCCTCCAAGAAGGGACAAAAGTGCCACTTCCTTTTGGAAACCTTTGCATCCCCTTTTCCAGCTAAGTTGGGCCTCCTCCTGTTTCCCACTGACAAGCTTGCTCTGTTGTGCTGCATTTTCTGGTCCCTGTGTGTGCCTTTGTCACTGGATCCTGAACTCAGAGTAGGATTCCTGGGCCTTCATCTCTCCCCAGACCCCATCAACAGGAAACACCTCACAAGTTCTCAGTAAACATTTACGTGGTGGGTGGGTGGCTGGCTGGCTAGCTGGAGACATGTAAGCTCCTAGTCATACCTCGTAATTTCTAGTGTATCAACCATCAGGAGTGAATAGCCCTGCAAGAGATTAGGGACTGCATATTCTGTTAAGATCTGTGAGTGATTCTGGATTCTTTCTGCTCTTCCTCCAGTGAAACTCCGAAGGCTTTGGAAAGATGACAGACTCTAGCTGGGGAACATTTAACCTGGTCTCATCTTCCAGGTGGTTCTCAGGGCTAAGGCTAAAGTCTTGCGGTGTATTCCCAGATAAAGGAAGGACTTCAGAGTGCAGTGGTGGGGCATCTGGGAAGATACTGGAGGAGGGAAGAGGAGAAACCACCAACCTGGGGCATGAAGTACCTGCATGTGAGCTCTTCCCAGTGCTGTTTCCTTGCCACCCCTCCCTCTGACTCTTTCCCACTGACACCTACAGAGGAACCCTCACTGAGGACTCTTTCTCAGTCATAAGCAAGAGGGAGTCTGTAGGCAGAGGCCTTTGGGACCTCAGGCAGTGGCAGAGGGCATGGGAAATGGAGGAACTCCTTGGTCTGGGCTCCAGGGAAGTTCAAGGAAACCTCTGCCAAGATGTGCTTGTGACCCAGCATCTGCCAATAGTCCCTGTCATCCAGCTGCATGTGTGGCTGCTTCAGGAAGCCTAATAAATCTGGTGATTTAATTACACTAAATTACTTAATCAGAGAACTTTTTATGCTACAAATTATTACTTTAATAAACCAGAGAGAATAAAGAAAAATTTCTTGAATATCTTTGCCAAATCAGTCTGGGAATCCATTTTCAATTTAATAACTAATAGCGGAGGAGATTGAAATAGATGTTATTACAGATTTTTACAAGGCAAAATATATTTAAGCAGGATCAGAAGGTTAATTAAAATTATAGTTGGGTCTTGTCATTACCCAGCCACTCGTTTTCTTCTGCATAGTTGCGCTCTGAGTTTAGCGTCTGTTTGATAAAAATGCTTAAAATGGAATCCTCGTTTAAAAGAGAATTAGACTCGGTATTATTTCTGAGCCTGATCTCATATACCTACGTCAGAAATAAACGCATAATTAACCCTTTTTCATGATAAATTAACATTCATTTTCTTAGGATTAGTAGGAAATAGCATAATACCGGGCAGGGTTTGCCTTCATTTGAACAGTCCTCTGGGACCTCTAACATTCTTAAAGGATTAGTGAAGCCTGTGATTCATTGTGTGTGTGTCTATGTACAGGAAAATAGGATGCAGTTCCTCACTGTCGGGGAGAGAGGTTTTCCTAATTGACAGCTTTTACAAGCATGGAAGGATTAGCCTGCAAAGACAGTGAGGATGACTTTGGAGTCCTGGACAGGGTGTGTTAGGAAAAGAAATGTCCTGTGAATATTTAAAATGTACAATGAATTTTTCCAGGACTTTCAGACATCAGGTTACAGCTGTTGTTGAAATCAAGGTCCCTGGAGAACAGATAAGCTTTCAAGGAGAAGCTCTTTGTCTGGTGCCTTCTCGTCTAAACTCTTGGGGTTTTCTTGCTTATCTGAGCACAGTTTTATCAACTGATAGGTTTAAATTTACATAAACAGTGTAGTTTGTTTCATTTGATTTATTAAGATCAGGTTGGAAAAAGCTGGGGCCTATTGAATAGAATTCTGAACCTCTCAGAGTTTTTAACTCCAAATTCCCAAGCCTCAGTGATGGATAAGTTGCTATCAAATATTTACTGAGCGCTCAAGAACCACAGGGTAGGGAGCCTGCATTTTAAATGTTTAAGCGCAGGGGTTGCGGGGAGGAGAGGGTGAAAGAGACCTCTGCTGCTGCAGTCAATAACAAATAGAGTATAGGTTTCCCTTGATTTGGTGCGGAAGACAGGAGTTAGAAGGACAAATGGAGCCACCATCTGTTGAGAAGCTCTGATGTCCAGATCATATTCCCAGCATTTTATGTGAATTATTTTAACAGAGAACTTGAAGGTAAAGAAAGACACTTGTGAGCTGCATAATCCAGAGAAAAGATGAGATTGACCCCTTCTCTTCCTTTTCACTGCCGTACAACACACTTAGTAGATGCTAAAAAATAGTTAAGGATGCTGTCTTGCCAATGGGTTTCAGCCCTGGACAAGTTCACTATGGATTCAATGAGACTGAAAATGACAATGGAACATTCTTTGGGTGAAAGGGTCCATACCCAACTCTGTTCCCTTGGTGGCAGGTCAATCACTAGAATCTCATCCACTCAGAGCGAGTCTGCATGCAGCAAGCCGGTCTCTGCCTCTGGGCCTCGCTACCCCCGCAGCCGTCTCAGTCGGTCCTCGGCGCTGCCACCACTCCAGTCTCTGCTCTCCTGCAGCCGTGCAGCCGTGCTGCTGTGTCACCCAGAACACTGGGCAGGACTCTTTATATAGTCAATAGCAACGTATTGCCCACACGTGTGTAGTGAGCTAGCCGACCAGGGCCAGGTGAGACTCCTGGCCACAGGAACCTTCACTTTATCCACAGATTCTCCCTGTCCTCTTAGAGGAATCCATGTCAAGACAGGCTTAGTGTCACATTGTGGAGAGCTCTGGTGACTTTCTCCCAGTCCTGACCTTAGAATGGGCTCACAGGGGTCCTTTGATTAGGAGTGATGAGGATCAGCTTTGTGAGAAGGAGCTTTTTATTTCACTTTTTGAAGGTTATATCCCAGAGAATCTTTGGAGGGCAGAGTGAGAGAGCAATACTGGTAAAGTCAAGGAAGACTTTGGTCTCAGGGCCTCTGGGTGAGCACGTCAGTGGCCCTGGAGTTAGTCCTGTGCCCTGAAGTTGGAGGCGGGACTCTGTGGAGGGCAGCCAGCACAGGGAGTGGGTGGAGGTGACCATGGGAAAAAGGTACCATCAGGGAACGGGGACCACCCGCTGGCGCCTGCAGTGGTGCAGCTGCTGCTCATTTCCCAGGGACAAGGTACACTTAACTGCCCCATCTGGAACCCAAATACCACTTAGGGTTTTGTTTTCAAAGGGAAGCTACTGAAGTGCTCCGAAGTACTGAGAGATTGTTTACACAGCAGACTCATTGTGGGTTTTATTTTTGAAAGGAAATCTGGTATGCATGTAATCTGCATGCTGGATGTGGATGGCTTCAAGAAACAGTTGGATCAAATAAAAATAATGATGAATAAAACAACGTTAGCAGCAGCCAGTACACATGAGAGATTTAGCGCCAGCCCACAGCCTCTGCCTGACGGACAGCTGATGGGAGGCTCTCTGGGGACGGAGGAGAATTCCTTGCCCAGCCCCCTGAGGCTTGCCCTGCCTCTCCACTGCTCATAGTTGACCCAAGGGCCTTGAGCATTTACGCTTCCTTCAGGCCAGCGGCCACACCCTTCTTTCCGAGGCCTGATGAGTGGGCAAGGCCAGGACCAAGGGCAACACAAGGGCGGGCAGTCATTTGGGGAGGAAATAGCTGATTCGGAAGGACACTGGGCCAGGGCCACCCAGTACGCAAGCTGGTTACACACGCTATGGAAACCCTCGTGTTGTAGCCTTATTAAAAACTTCAGAAACCTGTTTTTCCCTGCCTTGTCCTCGGTCCTCTCTCGAGACCTCTGTCAGTGGTAACATGGTGGGTGCGCTGGTACCTGGATCCTCCAGAGGGCAGGGTTTTTATCTGTAAAACGCTGCCTTATCCCAATGCCTAGAACAGTTCCTTGCACTTAGTAGGCACTCAGCATATAATTGTTGACTGACAGTCACACTTGCCTGGCTGACCTAAAAAAAAATCTGTGATGTTTTTGATGGGTTGAACTCTTTGTAAGAATTGACTTTCATGAATCAGGACTGAATTTTGCACCTGACCTGAAGGTCAACACTGTGGAAATTTCATAGCAGTGACTATACTGGGGTTATGGACATGAAAGAGGCTTCCTCAGAGTGTGGTCTGGTCACTTGGAATGCTAGAAAAAGATGCAGATTCTTGGGATCCACCCTAGACTCACTGCTTCAGATTTTCTGAGGGCAGAGCTTGAGAATTTCCATTTTAAAAATGTAGGCTCTCTGGATTGCTGTGCATGGTAAAGATTGAGAGGTGGGTCTTCCAGTGGCACCAAATGGGAGTCTAACAGAGAAACTGGGAAGGAAAAAGGATGACTTTGGTTACAACTAATTTTGAAAATGAACTTAATCAGCATTCAGTAGGTGTTACGTATCAGGCATTGAGGCAAATACACAGGGATTTTTAAAAGGCTTGAGACAGTCTCCACCCACGAGTTCAGGATCTGGCCAGGCGGGGTGGGTGGGAATAGAGACAACCATGAAGGAGAAAGTAGGAAGGCTGTGCCAGTAAAGTGTTAACAGTTGTCCTGGGGAGGGAAAGACAGAGGTGAGCAAGTGCAGGGCTTCCTGGAACTGGGCCTGTGATGATGGGCAGGAGTCACAGCTGGTGATGGCAGGGAGGGCAAGCTCAAGTTCCAGGGACTTTTTCGGCAAAGTTCAGATATGGGAAAGGCTTGAAGAACGATTGGCTGATTAGGAAAACCTTGAGGATCTGATGTCAGGAAGGGAAAGTCCATGGAGAAGTTGACAGTTTTCTGTTTAAAGGATAAGGAAAAAAATATGGTCTGAGAAGGCACTGTTAGATTTGAGGTTAAGGAGATCGTTGGGCTCTGTCAAGGGAGGAAATTCCACGGCAGGTTTTGGTGAAATCAAAGCTTAAGGAATGGGAGGAGCTAGCTCACAAGGAAGGGAGATTGGAGCGGGTAAGCTCCTCTCCCTGACTCCAGGGTGCCAGTGGGTAGTTAGCAGTGGGGTGGCAATTGGAGGAGCTGCAGGGAGGGAAGGTGTAGATCTTCCTCCCTTGTAGATCCAGAGAACATGTGTAGATCTGGGAGCATTAGTCGAGTGAGTTCAAATAGCCACAGGTCCTGTTCCTGTCTCTCTCTTACTCTGTGTGCGTGTGTGTTAAGAGTGAGATAGGTAGGGAGACCAAGACCGTGGCAGGAGCAGGAAACCACGCATGTGCACAGGTGAGTCTCAGAATTGTTCCCTGGACCAGGAGAGTAACAATAAGTCAGCAGACTTACCCTGGTTAGAAGTGATTTCGCAAGCCAAGGAAGAGGCCATTAAGGACCACTGTTGGATGGCCGACCTGAATTACCTTGTGAGAGCAGAAAACACGATTTCATTTGAGCTACAGCCTGGCGCTACGATTGAGTAAGTTTCTCTCTTGGGATATCCTCAGTATTAATAAGGAGAAAAATGGACTGAACATTTCAGGGATATTTAAAGTAATGTCTTATTATTCACAACGGGAGAAGAACAGTTGAGTGATAAAAACAGATATTGCAACACAGAGTCTTCATCTGTTTGGGACATTGAGCATTCCCGAGGTATTTTGGAGAACTAGAATGTTTGTTGAAGGCAGGCCAAGGTACAGAAGATAGAACCACTCTAAAATCTTAGACTTTTGTTCAGAAACTCACCTCAGACTCAGATATTTCAAGACTACAAGCCCGTAGGAGCTCAGTGTTTCCAGAGAATATGAGTCTGAAGGACAGTTATAAAATTCAGTGACATTAGGATGAACTGTATGGTCCTTGCAAGGTGGAATGAGAAAGCTCAGTGTGGGAAAGTGCTGGTAACATGCTTGAAAAGAACAACTTTCATAAGGACCTTAGATAAAATGTGTGCAAATGTTTCCTGAGTGAGGATCAACATTCCCACAGTACTTCCTTTAAACGATCTTTCCAACAGCAGTCATTGGGAAGAAAGTGAGGGTGGTTTCGGAGGGATGGTAGGGTCTGGTCAGGCTTAAACTCTGCTAAAGGCAACACTGGGTTGCTGCTGTTTGAAAGTGAAGTGAAGATCTTATTTTTCAAGTGCAAATCGTATTTGACTTTAATAGTATGAATTCTGTCAAGTAGTCCATAGAATAAATTTGCACACAGTTAAACATAACACGAGTTCATTAAGTAAGATTTGGCATTAAAAGACCCAACACCAAATGGGAATCTGAAAATGAATGCCCACATTCTCCCTAGAAGATCATTCACCCTGAGGCCTTGGGCATTAATTTAACTGAATGAGGAAGCCACTGGGGCAGCTGTCGGGAGCTTATTTGATTTGTGAATAAACAATGCCTTCATTTCACATGCTGCTCACTCTTACCCAAACCAAAGCAGGACCAAGAGCACAAAGGACACTAATTGGCTATACAAAAACTACTGAAAAACAAAACAATCTGGAACATTTTTGGGTCCACTTTGGATTTTTCTCTAAATGAAAATGCAGAACTTAAGAGGTACCTGGAAATTTTAAGCCCAGTGATTGGTACTGAAGCCCAGCTGCGTCTTGCTGTTCAGTAATGGACACAGTGCATTCAGACACCCAGTGATGAGGAGTCGGGGTGTGACAGCCACCTGATAGGGTCTCACCTCTGGACTTGTCCGCCTGAATAGCCCTGTGGCATACAGGACCGGTGTGACAAGGAGAAGGGCTGAGAAGCCTGGCTGTCCTTTGTTGATCCCCTCAGAGGAAGCAGGCCAGGTCCTCCTGATGTAGTGCCTCGGCAGATCTCTGCAGGAGTAGGAAGGGTGTTAGCTGGAAAAAAGCTCCAAGGGCTTCAGTGGGAGCATTTATGGGGGGGCTACAGCAAGCACTTGTTGAATGGTACAAGGGCTGTGGCATTTGACTCTAACATCTCCCTATTGCTGGAGAGACACATTAAACTTGGGGACACAGAGCTTCGGGGGTTACTTGAGATAAAATCCCTGGGTGAAAAGAGCTACGTAGGAAAATCTGTGGCTGATGTTTGAGAAGACTATGGCTTATCTAGATCCTCTCCCTCCTTGACTCCCAAAGTCACCAATGCATTCCAGTCTGGAACAGGGAAGGTGGAGGAATTGGGACCCCCAGGTCGCAGCCGTGAACTTTGGGTTCTTTGGACCTGCCTCAGGCCATCTGATGCTGGGGAACGGAGGCCTCCTATGAAAGTGAAGGCATGTTTCCAAGGAACAAATTGTATTTATTTATGAATTCGCATGAATTTCAAGGTACTGCTTGGCGTTAGCATGTAGCAACTGACAGCCCCAGGTGAAATGGGCCTGCAAGGCTCCACAGTGATGCTGGAAATCCGGGTCTGTGGGTAAATTGTTTTCCAATGTCTTCAACATGTTGAGAGCAAATAAGCTTGTTGGTGGTGTCAGGCTGCACTCTGAGTAATCGGCATGTGGGCACTCAGTGAACACAGGATCCAAACCAAGGCAGTTGGTATGGGCAGAAATGAAGCAGAAAATGTTAACATGAGTACCCGGGCATTTTTTTCCTCCCCAAAGTATGTGCATTAATGGAGCTGGGGGTTATGCCCTACTCATAGACTTTTATGGTATTTTCTTTACTGAAGAGCCAGCGAATGACTGAAGGTGTTTAGTGACCTTCTTTATGAGCAGGTTTCTCTTATGGGTCATTATATTGATTTTCCTCATCCAGGCCCAGGGAGATTAAGAGTAGGGCGCTTGGCCTTTCCCACACTGTGGACCGGGGTCTGCCTGCCAGCAACAGCAAGTGACATTAGAATGGTCAGCAGCCTGTGACCTTCACAATGAGGAGGTGGCTGTCTTCCCGTCCCATTCCACATGCAGGTATATATACCTTTTCTAAGACAGGAGATCCCCATCCCAAATTTGTCTTTGTGAATCTAGTCACATTGTCCATCTACTAAAGGCACGTGTAGTCCTTGCAAGGAAATCTGTCAGTCTTTTTTTAAACAATTGAGATAAAACTTACATACCACAACCTGTCCCTTTAAAACACTTTTTTAGTATATTCACAGGGTTCTGCAGCCATTAAAACATAGTCCCTTGAAGAGTGGAAGAATTGTCTTTTTAAAAATCTATTTTAATAGTTGAAAGTTTTCAGCATGGGATGTTTGCTTTCTGTGAGCTTTTTGTGTAGAGTGAAGTGCCCCTGTGTGTGCATGTGCATGTATGTGTGTGCATGTGTATGTGTGCATGCATGTGTGTGCTTGCATGTGTGTGTGCATGTGTGTGTACACATCCTCCAGAGCCTCTGCAGATGAACTTGTTTGGAGTGGGCTGTGAGGCCTGACCACATGAGCTTGGCAAGAAGGGAGCCCGAAGCCAGCTGAGCTTAGGGTGTCCTGCCTGGGAAGCCTGGGAGACCATCAGGGCTTCCTTGGCTCCCCAGCCTCCTCCTGACCACGATTAATGCAGCACCTAAGCTCCTGGAGAAATCTGTGCCCTGGGCTCTGAGACTGGAGTTAATGCTACTCACAGAGTCTCTGATCTCTGGCTTCTCTCTACATAGACCTTAGATGCTTGCGTTCCTCTGGCTTGACCTCTTCCTGTTCGGCTCCATGACATGGGCCAGACCAGGTAGACTCCAGGTCCAACGACTGCTGTTTAGCCAGTCCTGGTGCTTTTGGATTCTGGAAGAGCTGGTAAAATATAATGTGGTTGGCACTTGGGAAAACCCCAGAAAACAAAACTTAAAAAGATAACCCTGCTTAGAAACCTTGAGCTAGATAAAGAACCTGGTAAGCAGGAAACAATCTGGAAAATTAGCCCCTTTTCAGCTTGATGTTATTACCTGAGGCTGTGGACCATCATAATGCTAAATGTTTTCAGTGGCCCGAAATACTGCTGCTTGTTGGAACAGGAAGTTTGAAAGTGACCCATTTGCAGGTTGACCTATAGTATTTCCACACAATAGTAGTAAATTTGCACACAGGATTGTCATTTTGATGACATGGTTGTAATCAATTTCCTTCTAGATGTAAGAAATTTCCATTCTCTCTTTATTAAAGAAATACCATCGTTTAAAAATTAGTTCTTGCAGAACATGGTGGGATTCATCATAAATGAGAATCTGCATGTCTGAGAGTTGGAACAGGAAGGTCTTAGATTCACAACCAGGAGGAAAAACAACACCTGAGAGTCAGGTTGGAAGCATTGGGCTGAAGAACTGACCTTCCATTGACCACACGGAGAGAAGCCTGGAGCTTCTAAAGACCATGGATAGTGTGTTTCCTAGCTGAAAATTTCCCAGACTGTGCTTAAAGATGCACATCCCACCCTCTGCTCCCTGATTAGTCTCATGGATGGAGCATGAGCCCCTGGGGCTGCCTTCTGGTCTCCTACTTGGCATCATTGCTCTATGCCTGCCCCTGAGTTCTGCCTCCCAGGCCCATCTCTAGGCTGGAAACTGTCCTGTCTCTCTGGTTACCTGTGCCACCTTGCCCTGAATTCACCTGAGTAGGAGACATGAGTCCGACGTATGGTTTCTACTTTTGCATAGATTACCTATGAGGAGGTGAGCAGTAAAGTAAGATCTTGTAACCTAAGGATTAATAATTCATGGTTGTCATTGACAGATGTCCTCTTTTCCAAGTAGTTCAGGAGCCTGTGCTGGCTTGTGCAGAATTGAATGTGGCATGTGAGTGGTTGTTCAGATCTACTCATGGGGGTCCCCGCCACTTGGGAATTGTCTAAATGCATGATTTGTTAAAGGCAATACATCCTTTTGTGAAATTTATATTGCCCATTAATTGGTCATTGATCTCCAGCCCATTTAGGATGGTTATTCTTACAGATAATTGGATGCCTTTGTCATGTTGTATAACATTGGATCTTAGTTTATTGCTTGTGGATTATGGTTTCATCCCAGGCACTTGAATGATGTCTAATGATTTCGTACTGACATTCATCCAGCAGATATTCCTTGAACATATACTGTGAGTGAGATGAAACGCCAAGCATGTGACCCACAGTGATGGATCAGGGACGTTTGCTGCCTTCCAGGCATTTTCTGACTGGTTGCAAAATGAGACATATACCCAAATAACTATTATGGGAAAGTGCTAAGCGCCCTTCTGATATAGTGTTGACAGGAATATGAAGTGGTTACAATAGATTTGGAGAGTAATTTGGCAATATATTTTAAAATTAAAACTGTTCCTTCCTCCTACTCAGTCATCCTCTTTCTAGGAACGTACCTTGCAAACATGGGGTACATACATCCCAGAATGTTTTCTGCAATGCTATTTGCAACAATAAATAATAAAAGCTGCTGGATTTTGTCTTTTTTATGTCCAGCAATAGGGGCTGGGGAATGAGGGACAGTTCTAACGAGGGGGTAGAATGAGGTGGATCACATGGATGAGGCAGTTCTGTGTGTTGGCCAGGAAAGATGTCCCCAGTACTGTGGGTAGTGAAAAAAGTAAATGTCACATGCTTCTGTTTCTGTAAAGAAAAAAAAATTCTGTATTTTGGGATCTTTATGGTTAAGTTCAGTTACTGATGGGTGGTGGGATTAAGTGCTGACTTTTGTGGTTGGTAAGTTGTGGAATCATTGGTGGTCCTCACATTTTGTTTTGTGAGCAGACCCAGGGACAGCTCTGGTCGGTGGGCTGGGGGAAGCGTGCACTCTCCCTTTGGCCTTCTGTGTGTGGTCTCATGTGGCCTGAGGGCCGTGGGGGGACTCCTGGCAGTCAGGCCTTCTGCCTCCTGTGCCCCTGCAGCAGCAGGCTTCACTTTGTGTCTGTGGAGGGCGTGAACCAAACAAAAGCAGTACAGCATTAATGCAAGTTCAGAGGGCTGGCCAGCCCTTGATGTCCACAGCGGTATCCAGGGTGCCGGAACCACAGAGCTTTATACCCTGAACGAAGCACCTTCCTTTGGGTGGCTTCCCATGACACAAAGCTCCTCCACTCTAAGAAGTAAGGTGGGAAACCCTGCACCTTATTTGTTGTCACCTGCTTGGGGGTTCACCACACGGTAGCATATAAAGGCACTGACAAGTTCTGCAATGATGAAATATACATGAGAGAGAGACTGGGTCCTGGAGGCAAGAGGCAGGGGACTAGTGAAAAAAAGAAAAGAAATGGGTTCAACTTATTCAAAACCAGGATGGCCTCAGTTTATTTGACTGAGGGAACCTTCATGTGATCCCTTCATTCAATTCTGAGGAGCATACTTGGGAGGTGTTGGGTTAGAAGATCCCTGGGACTGGAATGAGCTGGGTCAGAGTGGGGTTCCTGGTTACTGTGCCCTCTGCAGAGAGGAAGGCTGAGAAGGTAACCTGAGACCCGCGTTTTAGTGACTTTGAGGTCATGTGTAGAGATTGGTTTGTTTTTCCTCTGCCATTTTGGCCTATACTTACTGATCTGGGCCCACAGCTGCATTGTCCGTGATTGACTGCAGTCAGGATATATGTTGGCCTTTTTTAATGTAGCTGTATGACACCTCCACATCCCCCAGTGACAGTGCACTGTGTGCTTCAATGCACATCTTTCAAGTGCAAAGTTGGAGGATGGGCAGCCCCTGTGTTTGGTGGCATGGAAGGGTCCAGTATGTGTGCATGTTTGAAAGCACCATGGCACCACTCTTGGGGACTGAAACTGTGTGTCAGTGTGGGGCCACTGGCACTGCTGTAGAGCTTGGGGCTCCCCATTCCCCTGTCAGCTTGTTGCTGGGCACCCATTGCCTTTGTACCGAGGGTAGCCTCTTGGACTCTGGAAGACCTCCTTGTTTTGCTTTCTAAGTGCTCCCTGGGAGCAGGTGGGCAGAGCTCTCTCCCCTTGCTTGTTTTGGGTAACCTCCAGCATCATGCTGAGTATTGGTCAGATAGCATTGTCCTCATGTCCTCATGCTGACTGCCCCACACTGCTGGCTTCTCCTCTGGAATAATGACCTCCCTTTGGGTAGACTGGCTTCCCTCCAGGGCCTTAAGCCCCGCTCTTGCCTTAGAAGTTCAGTTCCAGCTTGCATAGAGCAAATTCTCTGAGCTTGTAGTTTTCTCATGAATAAAACAGAAAAAACTGCCTTTTCTTCCTACCATCGAAGTTTTTTGCCTGAATCATGCATGCATTCAACAAATCTCCCTTCGGTTTGACACCATGCCCGTCGTTTGTCCCAGTCCTCATGGAGCTTACAGTACAGCAGTTTGGTCATGTAGTTTCTGAATGCACTGTCTGAATGTTCACTGTCACAAGAGAAATCTTTCACATGCAAAATTCTACTGTGTCCAAGCTCTTACTACATCGCTTTCTGGGCAGCATGCTGACCAGGAATAATGGAACCATCTTCCAGCCCCATGGCTGCTTGCTCTTTGCAGAGTATATCCACAAATGGATGAAACAGGAGTTCTGCATCAACTCAACACAGGGACAGTCTCTGCTCAAAGTGGGAATGACACATTGCACACCACTGAGGCTAGTTAGTGGTAATAACCCAGAGCTCAGGGACCTTCCTAGCTCATTCAGTAAGGAAAAGAATGTTTGTGCAGAGCCAGGGGAACATCAGAGCAGATGTCCCTCAGCATCACCCGTGAGATTCAAGAAAGAAACTGGACTGTGGCAGTCCAGTGGTTTCTTTTCATTCATTTGTTCCACCTTCAGGCTGTCATCCGTTGCATATAGTGCTGGAAATACAAAGCTTACTAAGGGCATTTTGTAGTAAAGAACTCCCAATTAGCATAAAGAATTCCTAATTTGGTAAGTAGACACTAGATCAGATACTGTGATGAGTGTCATTGGCTCCGTGAGGGTGTGGCAGGCCAGGAGGAGGAGCCTCTGGAGGAGAAGGCAGAATGGTGAGACTTGGCAGGGAAGACTTTTTCTTCAAGAATAGGTAAGTAGCCACCAGGAGGACAAGGAGATGCTCAAGGCACAGGGACATCCAGTTCAGAAGAATGAAGGCTGAGACCAGCAGAACTCTAGCTTCTGGGGAGAGTTGGCCAATGGCGTAGCCCCTCCCACGGCCAGTAGTGTGCTGGGTATTACTGCCTAGGTGGCTAGTTCAGACAAGTGCAAGAAACAGCATGTCTGCCCCTTCTGGATATTTGATACCCAGATCCAGCAGCTTTTGAGTATTGGTCCCTTAGAAGTCACTAACACCCTACTTTGGAGTCCACTTAGAACAATTTTCATTCAGGGCAGCCTGCAGCATTTCTTCCATAAACAACTTCCACCTCCAGATTTCACTGCCCAGAGAGTTACCACCAGAGAAAATGTTTGGATTAACCTCTCCTTTTATGCTTAATGTTTAAAGGCACCTTTTCACTGAGCTCCCACCTTATTCACCCTACCTGGGAGAGCAGCACGGGTTACAATTGGCGTCCATTGTTGTCTGATGATTTGAAGACAGTTTCGCTGCTAAACTCTGCAATTGAGAGTAGCTGCTTATGATTAGCTGGCATTGGCAATGGTACATTTATAAATGAGGGCGCCCCCGGCAACATATTAGAGGAGGAGATAATGAACCCTCCCCTAGTTTGGTGACACAATGGGTAAAACTCAAATTAAAGAACAAAAAAGAAACAGTGTAAAGCCTGCAATGAAATATCATCTCTAATTGGGTTTTCCTTCCACAATAGCACAGATTAAATGCAGAATATCAACTTAACCTTTCCTTTTGCCTCCTTTGTCAGCCAAAAACAGATGGTTAACATGATGTATGTTTTTGTTCTTATTGTAGTTCTTAGCCGTTTAATTGGAATCAAATTATCAAACTGTTTTGTAAACAACCTGGAATTGAGGTGTTTGTTTTATCACTGAATAAAATAAATAAAGCATAAGTTGGGATGGAACACGTTTTCAGTTGAAGCAGAAAAGCACTGCATTCAACACGGGGTGGGCAAGACAGATTTTTGAAACAGTTTTAGTTGTGCTCCAAGATTCAGTCCCCCACACAGTTCTTTGCATATGAAAGGTTTGTAAAATCATGTAACTGTTATTTGTCCTCTGAAACATGCAAAATAAAATTCTGTGTAAATTCTTCAGAAAACTGAAGAAAATCATTTAAACCCGTAACTTAATTTGAAATTACTCCTAATGACCTGTAATTTCCTCCTTTTGAAATGGTCCCATTACATTAATCAGATTGATGTAGTAGTGATAGATTATTCTCATTAAAAGGAATATTCTTCTGTTGTTCTTGCTGATCTACCATTCAGCATCTCGAACCAGGAATAATTCAGAAAGCTATGGCTCCATTTTCTGTCATGATTTGGTTGATGTGAAGCCCTGTGTTGCTTCCTGCTATGGCCGAAGAGCTGCATTTGGGAATAGAACTAGTCTCGTTTGGTACCTGCTTCAGGTGAAGCACATTTGCCTGGGCCACTCAGGCCTGTGGGCACTGGTGGCCTTCTTTGTTTTCTAGCATTTTCTTTCAGCAGGTGTGCTAGAGTCTGTTCTCTCAGAGGGTTTCTTCCTTTCCAAATGGCCAGGTTCATAAACCAGAGTTGGTTTTTACAACCATCTATTTTTGACCAAGTCCATAAACCTCTATGGCTCTGGCACTGTCTGTAGTTCCAGCGTGCGTCTAGTGTCATGATTTGGTGACGCAGAAGCAGGGCTGTTTTTACACCCTGACAGCCAAACCTTCAATTTTTCATGAGATGCTAGAGGAATAATTGTGCTTTCCTGCATTTTCCTCAGCACATTCCTTTCAGAGCTTTGCCTTTGTGAACCAACTTTCCCTGAACCTGACGGTGCTCGAAGGATAAAAGTTGCTCAGCAAATCAGTGAATTTTGGGGTGAAATATAAAATCTTATTTTTACAATTTTGTATTCCATTAATGTTTTATCAGTGTCTGGGCTCTGGAAGAAAGGCCTTTGTTTTCCCTGGGACCTGCTCTAGATGTACGTAGGTGACTGGAAGCAGATCACTTTCATCTTGGGGTTGCCTGTCAGCACCCCATGAGTGAAAGGCAGGTGACAGGTGACATCTGTTGCCTCTTTCCTCTTCCCACTAGAGGGTGGAAGATTTAAAGGGAGAGTGTGTCGCTGTGTTTGGGCGTGGGAGAACAGGAAGATGAATTTAATCCATTTTGCTCTGCCAGTCATCAGCTTTGTGAACTTGGGCAGGTTACCTCACCTGCTTGAAATCCATTTCTGTATTTTAAATATGGGACTAATAATGCATGTCTGATAGGATTGCCATGAGGATTAAATGACCTATAAAGTTCTTGACACCTAAGAGTTCTCAGAAGCTATTAACAATAATATTACTTCAAAATGGGGCTGAAAATGGTAAGCGTTTTTAGCTTTACTATTATCTGGTACGTAAATACCCACTCTAGAAAACAGTTAATTGTGTTATTTAGGATGATTCCCTTTTCTGAAGAACTGGCAGAGTTATTTTGAGCAGGGTATCCCCAGATTAGCCTCTGTTTCATAATCTCTAAGTCACTATTGATTAAACAGCAGCTGCCAAGAAGCCCACACACTACAGAGCTGAAGGGTCACTTGGGTGGGGACCTGATCTTATGCATGAGCAGACTCCCCTGACCCCCAAACTGCCCCAGCCTGTGTCCTGGTATATTATAGGTACCTGGTAAGTGCTTGTGGTAAAGGTGATGGGAGTCACTGTTCTTCAGGTTAGCTTTTATTGACGTTAACAAAATAGTGAACAAGCCATAAGTATACAGCTGGGTACAATTTTACACAGTGAACACAGCCACGTAAGCATGAGCCAGTGGAGAAATAGGGCATTGCCAGGAGCCAGGGATCCCTCCTAATCCCTGCTAGTTACTATCCCCTAAACGTAGCTACCGTTCTGCCTCCTGTCAGTATGGATTAGGTTTGCCTGTTGGAACATTACATAAATGGAATGGTGTATGTACTTTTTGAGACTGGCTGCTTTTGCTCAACATTCTGCTCATATTCATGAGCATCATCCACTTGTTGCATGTAGCAACAGTTCATATTCATTGCTATATAGTATTCCACCATAGGACTACATCACAGTTTATTCTATAGTTGTTAGCCATTTGGTCATATTCAGTTTGGAGCTACAGATAATGCTGCAATGAAAATTCTTGTATGTTTCTTTTGGTTAACATGTATGAATGTTTCGGTTGAATAAAGTGGCTACATCATAAGAGAATGCTTATATTCAGATCTAATGCTACCAGCTTACTTTTTCCACAGTGGTTGTACCAATTGACATGCCCAACAGCAGACTGTAAGAATACCAAAAGCTCCATGTTCACATTCATTGAAAAAAAAAATTGTCTCTTCATTTTAGCCATCTTGATGGGTGTGCAGTGGTATCTCATTAAAGTTTTGTTTTGCATTTCCCTGATGATGAATGATGTTTAACACCTTTCCATGTGTTTTTTTTTTTCACCCTTGAATGAATGTTCCCCTTTTGTGAAATGCATTCTTGAAGACTTCACCTACTTTTCTAGTAGGTTGTCTTTCTTTTTGTGATAGATTTGTAGAGTGCTTATAAAATTCAAATGCAAGTCCTTTGTCAGATAAACGTATTGTAAATATCTCCTCCCACACAGTGGATTGCCTTTCACTTTTGAAGTGGTGTCATTTGATGAACAGAAGTTTATTTAATGTAGTCCAACTTAGCTGTTTTCCCTTATGGTAACTGCTTTTTGTGTTTTAAGAAACCTTTGCCTATCCCAGGGCATTAATATATTTTCATATTTTCCAGAAATTTTATTTTTTATTTTCAACATTAATAGAATCACTAGTTTTTAATGAGCTCTCGAATAAATGGAAAGCTTTCCACAGCTATGTCTTAAGGTGAAGGATGTTTAATTTTCAAAGTAGTAGATAACATTCAACCTGGCAGGAACTCTAAGCACTGTTTAGGTGGGATGAATTTGACACAGCTCTGATATTCCACAAAGGGCCTGACCCTGACCAGGTAGCCATAGGAGATCGCTTATTGCTCACAAACACCCTAGTCCTCCTCTGGACAAAGCTCTTCTGCTCTAGGAATTCAGGAAGATGTAGGAGGGCAGGGTGCATGGTGAAATGGTAGCCCTGGGGGCTCTGGGAAAGGCTTCATCCTTTCTTGGCTCTTTCTTGCTCACCCTGTCTCTGCATCTTTTGAAAACCTTTGTGTCAACTTCTAATCCTGCTGTCCTGGCTCAGGAATTCCACATGTCACTGGCTTTGTAGTGTTGCACAAATCACTTAACTGTTCTGAGTCGGCTTCTTGATCTGTAAAATTGGGACAATAAAGAGGATCGTTTAGAGTATTTATTTGGTGGATGGATGGGTGGATGGATGGATGGGTGGATGGGTGGATGGACAGGTGGATGGATGGGTGGATGGGTGGGTGGATGAGTGGATGGATGGGTGGATGGGTGGGTGGATGAGTGGATGGATGGGTGGATGGGTGGGTGGATGGGAGGATGGTGGATGGATGGGTGGATGGATGGATGGATGGATGGGTGGATGGGTGGATGGGTGGGTGCAGGATGGTTGTTTGACTGATTGGGCTGACTGTTAAATAAGACTAGGTTTATAAAGTACTCAGTCCAGTGCTGACATGCACATCAGTGCTCAATAAGAGGACTTGTCTTCTACTCTCCTCCTAACAAACAATAATCACTTACTGAATAATAGAATGTCAACAGCCTAGCAAATCTAGTACAGCAGATATTAAAATAAATCTAAATTATGTTCAGAAGCCCACAGTACAGCTTTGCCTTATGATCATGGTAGCAAATGTGTGTGCTTTTGAAACATCACCCAAATAAACAAATATATAAAAGTCACTGCCTTAAAATGTTTAGGTCGCACATTACCTGACTGGTGCTGAGTGGGTGAATACACGGTAGAGAGGTGCCTGTTAGGGAACACTTTTAAACGGTGGTTGTGAAGATGATGGTGATGAGCTGGCAGGCGGGTAGTCTTAAAACCCAGGATGGGGGGAGGCTGATGAGAAATGGCCATTCTTTTATTTAATTGGTTTTTGAGCATCTACTGGGGTCCAGAAGTGAATCTGGTTTGATTTGTAAAATTGGGACAATTAAGAGGATCATTTAGAGTATTTATTTGGTGGATGGATGGGTGGATGGATGGATGGGTGGATGGGTGGATGGACGGGTGGATGGATGGGTGGATGGGTGGGTGGATGGGTGGATTGATGGGTGGATGGGTGGGTGGATGGGAGGATGGGTGGATGGATGGATGGATGGATGGGTGGAAGGACATCATGTGTATGTCCTTCTGCATCCCACCTTCACCTACCACCAGGCACTGATCTTTGACCCCTTCGTGTCATTCGCAAATCCCAGACGGGCTCTCTTCTTTCCTTCCTCTTGCCACTGGGTCCATTGTTTCCCTCTCTTTAAGTCCCATTTTATCCAGTGATGAAAGTCACTGCTCCAATCCCACAGTAATGATCATTGCTACCTCCCCACTCATGTCATCACCTAGTAACATAAACCACCATGGCTTCCCTTTGAATGTTTCTTAGTCAATAGTCTCTTGGTTGGAGTAACAGGAACTGACTAACTTGCTTTGTTCACTGAGGGGAATAAAAACTCAGGTGTGTCTTATGGAAACCTAGGAGCAGAAAGTGCATCCAGGGCTTTAAAGGGGCCTTGCCTTGATGCCATCCCTGGTTAACATGGTCAGCAGAAAGTATCAACACCAGATTTCTGGAAGATAGTATTTGATTGATCCAGATGGTGACACCTCAGTTTAATCAAATGTGGCTGG
The DNA here is from genome assembly GCF_030020395.1 of Manis pentadactyla. Taxonomy (NCBI): domain Eukaryota; kingdom Metazoa; phylum Chordata; class Mammalia; order Pholidota; family Manidae; genus Manis; species Manis pentadactyla. The sequence continues at coordinate 126,697,286 of NC_080026.1, read as the reverse complement.
AGTAGGGGTCTCCCTGGGGACTGGAGATGCTCTTCGAACATGAAAATAGTTCTTAGGGAGGTGTGGGATGTACAGACCCCTGGGGGCACTGACTGTGGAAGTCCTCAGAGGCATTTCCATGCCCCTTGTCTGGGAGATCACAGATCAGGCAGGAACATCAGCCAGAAAGCCTGGCCAGCCCTGATTTGGGAACGTTCCTGAAGGAAATGAAGTATGCCAGGGTTTTTCTTTAATGAGCAGCAGTGGGACAGCTACAGGAAGTTCATTCACCAGGATGGAGAGATAAGGAGCCACGCAGACAATACCATGACTGAGAAGGCTAGGACTATGGCGGGCTGGGGTTGGGGAAGCAAGTAGATGTGGGAGGTAGGGCTCTCGGCTGTCAGAAGTGCAGTGGGCCCGGAGGTTAGGCATCTACCTGAATCCTGAATTCCAATCCCAGCCTCGCCACTTCATCTTTCAGGGCCTCTGTTGCCCGTCTCTAAAATGAGGTGAACAGAAGAGGGTAAGGTGTGCAGAGTGCTCAGTTGGTACCATGCTAGACACATAGTAAATGAAACCCCAGGGAATGTTAACTAATGTAATCATTTATCTCCAAAAGGTCATTCGTGGAGTGCTTGGAACATGTTGGGAAGGAGGATTTCTGTGTGAGTCTCTCTTGGCCCCTGAGGCCCTGATTTCAAGCTTTAAAATGTTCCTGGGTTTATTTTTAATGATAACAAAGAATGGTTTGACATATAGTTCAGTAGACTCATATCCTACCCAGCCTGAGGAGTGAAAGGGCTGATTCTTTCTTTACACACCTAGAAATGTACATAAGAGGAAAAGTCCTAAATCAATTCCCTCATTGATGTCCTCAAGTAACGCATCGGAATGTGTAACATTGGGATGGACTGAGTCCATTGGGTGGATCAGCAGGTGCATGAATGGGGGCTGGGCCGAAATGCTTGGAATTTGTTAAGCAATAATATTTGTACCAAAGAACAAAAATTTTCTACTTCTCAAATTATAGGTGTCTTCCTGCAGGGGGGAAATGTGTTTCCTTCCTCCAATGTGTAGTGAGCAGTTCGTGTGCTCACAGCTTAATACCCCTTCAGCTATGCATTCCCTTTGATCCTGAGCTTATTAAAAAATGCAAATCTAAATTGTATCTTATTAATGTGATCCTTCGTGTTGAAGCTGTGGGGGGCTAAAAAAATCCCAGTTTCTCTAACGTATTTGGATTGTTAATGTGCAAAGTGCGACAAGAGCCTGATTTTCCACAGGCCATATTTTCTAATCAACTGTTATGAAAGATTTTTTATTGTGCTGCTATTTCTTGCTTTCTTGGAATTCAAGGAGATAAAGAGTAATGACTTCATTGTTATACCCCAAGTATCCTCAAGCATGTCGAGATCCTTATTAATTTGCTGTAACTTCTCCAACCTGACAGTGGCTCTATCTTACAGGAACCTCCTGGAAGCATATTTTAAAGACGTGTGTAACGTTGGAGGTAGTTGATCCATATAATTGGCTGGTGATCCCCGTAGGCTTATGGGTAGCCTACATGGTGACAGTGCCCACCCAGCCTGTCAATTGTCTGGTTATGTGCAGCAGTCCTTAGACCCTGTGTGCTCTTGTTATTAAAACAATTTCTTTCCTTTAAAAAATAATGCATTTGGAATTTAATTTGAATCAAGTTAAAAATTGATCCCATTAGAATACAAAGGCATTTTTCTTCCTTGTCTCATTTCTAATTCTCCCAGCTCCTCATTCTCTCATATTTCCTCTTTTCTCCATGCCCCAGAATAAGCTGCATCCTCTTGTTTAATTATTATTTTTCCTTAAGATCAAAGTTAATTATTTAACATAACTCACTGTATCGAAATGATCATTTTATAGTAATTAGGCTGTCAGTATGAACCCCCAGTAAAGTTCTTTCTGGAACAATGGCTGTGATTGGGGTTCATGGCATGGTGGAAGAAGTGAACTGTTTAATGTAAAATTCAAAACAACTAATGTTACGAGTGCTTGCTAGGTGCTAGGCATGTATTATCTCATTTAATCCTCACAACAACCTTGTGAGGTTTGTTCTATTACCATATCCCCATTTAACAGATGAAGAAGTGTAGGCATGGAGGTTGGGTAACTGCCCCGAGGCCCCTGATTGTAGGGGTCTGGTTTGAGGGTCTTTGTCCATGCTGGCTTGGCACCACTCATGTTCCCCTGCTATGGGAAACCTGAGTGCTTCTCTGCCTCCGCTGTTAGCTGGCTGGGTAGCTTCTGGCAAATTGCTGCTTTTCCTCACCTTGAATTAGAATATTGGCCTAGATTACCTCTGTGGTCACATTCAGCCCTGAAGTTTTATAATCCATGGTAATTCTTTTCAAGTGTTCCAAGGCCAAGCCAGAAGATAAAATGCAAAATTCTCCAAACATCCTGCTTCACCCTTCCCCTTCCAAATAATGTTCATTGTCATCACTCTTGATGACAGCACAGTGGAAAGAATCCCAACCATCACATCCTATAATATCTGTCATTTTAGGCAAAAATTGTTGCAATTCATATTCCCCAAAGGGCTCCATGTAGCTTTTTGACACCTCTGCTGTGGTCCCCAGGAAACGGGGGAGGAAGATTTGTAGGAGGAAAGAGTGGAGGGGCTGTTTTTAACTTGAGACCTTCTGAAGAGTTGCTTCCTTTCTGTCGTCTGTAGTTCTAGGACATGAGATTTCAACTCACTCGCATTCACTGAGATGGCTTCATGGTTCATAAAGGAAAATCTCTACCGGTTGCTGTTCAAGTGTTTTACACAAAGAAGTTTGATCTGCTCTGGGAGAGGATGGCAGGTGGCAGCTTTTTGTGTCATTCTTTGACATGTGCCAGCTGATGTGAACTGACATGTGGTGAAAGAGTCACGCTTGCCACTAGCAATTTCTTTTGTCTTGATAAAACGGGGTAGCCCTTTCTGTGGGGAGTCAGGAGCAGGGGCATCAGCTGGTCTCTTCTGGAGAAAAGGATGTGTCACCAGGTGCGTTTTCAGATGTGGTGCTGGGCTGTGAACCACCAGTTCCAGCCAGTAGTGCATATGAGTTTGACTTTTGGTGACTGACAGCTGTCACGAGATCTGTCAGGCTGTCCCCCACGTCCCAGCCAAACAGCTGCCACACTGGCATTTTTGAGAGCTCTCCATCGCTCTGCCCTGGGAGACTTCAGGATGCGAGCACACTCAGCATCTTCTCTGCCTCCATCTCTTAATGGAACATTTCAAATACACAAACAAATGTGAGCAGTAATATAAATGTACAGCTAAGTACCCACCAACCTGGCTTTGTCAGATCTCTGACATTTGGCCCTATTTGTATGTGATCTCTCTCACACACACGCACATGTGCATACACACTCAGCTAAATAAATCATTACACATCCCTTTATCCATCCCCAGATCCCCAGGGGTGGACTTATCGTAAAGCTAATGAAATGAAAGATGCTGGCCCCTTCCTTCCCCAGGCCCTAGGAGAGGCTCTAGCAATGTGTTCACATGATTATATGTTTTTGTAAATTTTGCAGAAATAAGAGATCTTAATTGCACTTGGTGAAGATTACTGTCTTTCGACTCTGATCATTCCTTTGGCACACCTTTCCTCCCTCCTGTATCCAGTGGGATTGAACTCATGTCATATACTTAATCATCTGGCTAAGGGGAAGCTGCCATAGGGGATATATTCAGTTTGGGTTTAGTGGGAAATATGCCCAAGGGTCCCAGTTACTTGCATGTATGGTTAAGTGACTGTAGACATCCCTGTGGAGGAATGACGGCATGCCTTCGGGAATGCTCCCATCACCCACTGTTTCCCCTCATGAGCAACGTGATGTGCCTCAAAGGTACAGGACCAGAGGTCATAGGGCAATATGAATGTGTCCTGTGGTCCCCACACCTGGTGTTTGTGGGCAATAGGGGAGAAACAAAGTATGAAATGCATAGAGCCAGAAGCTAGTCTATGGAAAAAATGTCAAAACATTAAACATGTCAAATTGTAAGCAAATGATTCTATTCTTACCAATACCTGTTCAAATTGGAAGTGCTCTTCTCTCATGAATATGCTTGATAATGTAGCATATACAATAATAAACATGTCATTTTTTTTCTTCAAGACTCTCTATTGTTTTCTTAAAGAGAACGTCCTGAATTACATATGCTGTGGCCCCGCCAAACCTGGGATCTTGTGTTATGTGCTTGTACACATTTGTTTTCTAGATTTTGATCTTACATAAATGTTACTGTCATCAGTACATATACTTTTACAACTTGCCTTGTTCTAAGATATTGTTTTGAGGTTTATCCATCTTGATACATATAGCTTCTGTTTATTCATTATCGCTGCCATTTATACTATTTCATTGTATAAGTTATGCTGTTATGCATTACACTATTTCATTGTGTTAATATATCATAATCTATTTGTCCTGTATTCTTGCAGTGGGCATTTGGATTATTATAATGACTAGCTGGAAGTAAACAATGTGCAATGAAAATCTTGTACTTTCTTACAGGTGGAATAGGTTCTCTATAGCTAAGGCCCTTAAACACTTTTGCTCAGATGTTCTTGAAAAGAATTTCAGAAAACTGTGTATCTTCTCATACATCTGTAAATAGATATCTAAAATATTTCAGTACAAATTTATATAGTTTGAAAGGATTTCATTTGCCTAAGACTGTAATATTAATATATAAAGAAACTAAAGATACCTTTTTTCAAAGAATTCAGTGAAATGAAAATAGTGTAATGCTCTCTCACAACCATCCATTTGAAATATACTAAGGCTCTACTTAAAAGTTAGAAAGTTTATATCATTCTCTTTGCCCTTTGAACTTGAAATTCTATTCTTTCCCATCAGAATTTTATCTTTAGGCATATATATTTTTATACTTCACAGACCTTTATTAATTAGCTCATCATGTCTCACTTTCATAGTGATTCATAGGAGTTCTAGGTGATTTGGGGAAATCATTCTTTTGTCCTTTTGTGAATTTAAATATCTTTTCATAGTCTGGGACTTATCTTTTTACTTTGTTTTTGGAAATTTTTGGTTTGTACTAAGTTTTTCATTGTAATGTAGTCAATTCTATTAGTCTTTATGATTTGGGGGTATGTTTGTATTTTTCAAAATTTTTTCCTATCTCAGAGTCATAATCTGTTTTCTTTTGAAAGTTAGAAAGTTTTGCTTTTCACATTTAATTCTTTCAGCCATTTAGAATTGTTTTGTGTGTGTATGGATGCCTTAGAAATCTAATTTTATTTTTTTTCAAGGGGATACGCAGTTGTTGTAGGAATGTGTTTAAGTAGTTCATCCTTTGCCAACTGATAGTTTCTTTCATAGCTCTGTTTTATTCCTTAGGCATATTTACTCCTTGAGTTTTTATCATGAAGGAGCTATTTTTTGTTTAGCTGACATTGTCTTGTATTCCTCACAGCTAACCAGCACATTTATATCATACCATTTGTTTAGTTAATATTCACTAAGTTGAACTGAATAAATAGGAATAAGTAAGTGGGTCTTGAAACAAGAGACACAATTTATATGGTTTAGCCTGATAGCAAACACTATAAATGTTAACATAAACACTATGAATGAATGGGTGAATGACTGAATGACTAAATGAATTATGTGATAGATTTATGTGATAGAATTATTCAAGAATACTTATTATAGCTTAGATTATTATCAGCTTATTTTATATTTTTGGATGCAGAAAATTGTTCTCATTAATGGACTTAGCTTTCTAAGAAGCCATTTTCTTTTAGAAGTGAAGTATTTCTTAAAATGTGGTCTAGCAGAATCACATGAGAAATGTGTTAAAATACACATTTCTGGGGCCCACCCCAGATGCCCTGAATCAGACTCTATGGGCATAGGATTCAAGCTCTCCAGGAGATTCTTGTGCTCAAAAACATGAGTCACTGGGTTAATGAAATGTTACTCAGAACCCTTATTCAGATGTCCTACCATACAGAGTGGTGACATTTAGGCCAGCACACTGCTTTAGCAAAGACATGCTCGTCAAAACACGTAAGAATGGAGAGAACAAACCCATATTCCACTCTTCTGCTGATAGCGCAGATCCCTTATTGTGTGATCTCCGTATGCATGTGCCTTGGTTCTCTGTATGTTAGTTTCCCCATCTGTGGCTCTTTTGGCTTGTTGAAGAGCCACAGTTAAATTGGCTGTGTTCATTGTCGGTGGAAAGAGAGAGAGAGAGACAGAGATTGAGAGAGTTAAACAAGGGCAAGGAATCCTGCCAGCTGCTCTTTCTCTTTGCATAAATCTAAATAACATTCAGGTAGCATTTGCGTTGTATGGATATTTTGTCACCAGCTCAGAACAAGGTGACCCCGTCAGAAATTGGGCTTGGGGTCCCAGTATGGACACGGCCACCAATGCTGTTGGTTGTCTTGGCCACTCAAACAATTGTTTACACAGACTGCCTGAAGGTTGGTGGACCCATCATGCTATGCTAAAGACACCAAAGAATTTTATTCAAACCCACTCTTTAGTAGAATCACTAGGACTTCAAGGTATTAAAATATATATATAAGATAAACCAAGAATATTCTAGACTATAGCAAGTATTCTTCAAAAATTCTGTCACATCATTCACTCATTCATTCATTCACACATTCATCTGTAGTGTTTATGTGACATTTATAGTGTTTACTATCAGGCTAAAAATTGTGTCCTTATTGTTGCCATTTTTTTGAAAAGTGCTTTGTCCAGTGTCCTCAAATCCAGCCTGAGGAGCTGATTTGTCACAAGTCTCCAAAATACTCCAGTTTCTTCTCTTAGCGGTAACTCAATTTGAATGAGCATGCCCTCAAAGTATATGAACCGTACAACTGTTTTTAAGCAGGAATAAAGCTGGGCTCATCCCCACCTCCATCCTGAGTGGTACTATCGTTTTTTATTTCATTCTGCTTGGCAGTGGCAGCAGTTAAAGCTCCCAAAGTATGAAATGTTTTCATCGAGTAAGGCATTGAAAATATTGGCCTGTTAGAGGAGGAAGTGGGCCTGTGCTTTACTGCAGCTATTCTGCAGCTGCACCGGGGCGTGAAGTGGTGAAAAGCATTCATTTCATGCAGTGGAAAAATAAGGCCAACTTCAGCTTTAATCTTTATTATGAGGAGTCTCGTCCCTGTTGGAGTGTAATGAGTGGATGCACCCCATTTAGCTTAAAGTAACAGATCTATATAGAGTTGTTAATTTGTAGATAAATATGGGTTTTCTACTATTGATGTTTTTTGATCCCACACAAAGTGGTTATATTAATACTGAAATGTTATTAATCAATAGTTTTCTCTTTAAAAATACATCAGTAAGACTTCCCAATTACCTTTAAGTATATATCAAAGAGCACAAAGCAATCTGATGTATACTCAAAGTCCATTAGAAGCCACCAGACATATTAATTAAAATTTCTAGTTACAAAGAACTATACAATGCAGATAAAATTTTCTGCTTTTGGTGACAAACAGTGGCTAGGGAACTGAAATTTGCCAATCCATTTTGGGGCACAGGAAGATGTGGGGGACTTTTGCCATAATGAAACCAGGGGATGACTTCATTTCACTTGAATGCAACATATAAAGGGCTTTTACTCAGGACTGTGGGCCAAAAGATGCAGAGGTCTCTCTCCTCTGTGTTGAAGGGAAGGGAGGAATTCTCATACTTGGAAATCAGTCATTACTGAAGTGATGGTGGTTTTCAGTTAGTGCAGGCAAAATCTTACTGGAGATTGAAAACACAGCAAAACACCAAGACGTAACTCAGCCCTTTCTCAGTCCTGCTATGTGGCTAGGCATCATTGAACTTGATCTGTCTGGTTGTGGCAAATGCCCACGATGAATAATCCCGCATTGCATGGTTCCTGCACCTTCAGCAGCCGTTTGTACTAGTGGAGGGCTGGCTCTGAATTTGTCCTGAGAAGTAAAGAATCTTTTGTTTGTCATCTAACAATCACAATAAGCTTTCCTTGCAAACTTCAGTTCTTACTGCCAACATCCCGGCTACATCTTTTGTCCAAGAAGACCCACTTAAGCAAACCATCCACCAGGCTGGCACCCAGAACCCACAGACAGTCCAGGAGCCTTAAAAAAAAGAAAAAACAGGACAGAAGGCCAAGACTTGTGAATGCTGTGCGTGTCCCTGCTCCCACGCCCCGCTCTAGGCCACCACCCTTGGATTCTGGGCATCTGGTTGCTTATTACAAGAGAGATAAAGCATAACGTCTTATGGTCTGGGAATGTAATTTACAGTAATATGTTCACTGAACAAAACTTGACAACTAAGATCTGAATGCCATGAGGAACTTGCTATATTGGTACTGGACTCCACAGTCATGTACATTTCTAATTACTTTGTGAGAAAGTGGCAGCCTCATCAGATCTAAAGGAGGCGGCCAAGAGGAAACATACCTCAGATTCACCTTTAACCATCACATACGGGCATCACTTGTTTGGGGATGTACTTTCCCCGCACCCTCTGGGCGTCTGTCCCTGGGCTGTTACCCTGCACAAGCCAGCCACTGAGACTAGTGTCAGGTGTAACTGATTGTCATTCAACGCAAGTGAAATCTTTAGATGAGCATTAGTCACTCTTTTGGACATGTTAGCTTCAAGTGGAAGCAGTCAATTATAGACCAGAGGTTTTATGGCTACATTATTACTATCACACTATTAGGTTTTCAGCAATAGCATTTGGTTTGATCGATCTGTGCCAGGACATTGATGGATAGCTTTGTTCTTCAAATGTCAAATATGTGGGACTTCGGTACTTTATATATTTGTTGACACACTAATGTTCTGGGGATACCTTTTCCCTCTGCAATGTTTGGTTTTAGCAGATGACTGCGATGCTTTCCTCAGAAGACTGTGTGGGGTTTGCAATCCCATTTACAGTTTCCTTTCTATTTTCCCCTCAAATGCAGAAGCCTTCCAGAGTTACTGGTACTTGAAAGAGGCTTCACCACACTAAGAAGACCTCTTACTGGTGTCAAGAAATAGATTTAGACAATTATTTTAAAATTTTATTTCCAACATGCAAACAACATATTACAAATGAATTCCCAACTTGGGGATATGGGTTAGATGTCCAAAACTTTGGTTCTCCATTATTATGCTCTTTGGCCTTTCTTAAAGTTACATTTAATTTTTGTTTTTGTTTTTTAACAAATGAATTCCTTGGTCAAATCTCTGAACTACATAAGCCACCACTACAGCCCCCAAACATCCCTGAATATGGTGCCACTTATGATCTTGAACAGAATTTCTTAGGTGAAATTCTTGGAGGGTTTCTTATGTGAAATCCTCGAAGACTTGTTGGGATGGATCTCCTTTTAAGTTAAAACTAACAGCTCTTAAGTCTAACATTACAGATCATCTGTCCCACACAATAAATAAAATAGAAGCTGGGAAAACCTTGTTCTCTAGCAAACAGCCAACTGGACTTCCATTTTTTTCCCCAAGAACTGCTTAGAGGGCGCATGATGATCCTGAGAATGTCAGCTCCCTTGCCGAGTCAGACCCGCCCTCATCGCCACCTTCCTGCTGCTGCTTAGGAATCTGAGCTCTACCATATTCCCACCTCAGTAACTTTCTCAGCTTTCTTGGGTCAGCTCATAGCTAATGTCATGTGAAGGAGACTGTCCTGTCTTTCCTGGTAAAGCAGGCAGCTCTAGACACATTGCGAGATTCTCAGGAGCGTTCGTTCTTTATTTTTTAAGGCCAAAGGGTTGGAAAACTAATACTTCTGTTTGGCAATATCATGAGAAGCAAACCAAGTCACAGAGATATAAGGTCTGACTTTGTGGGGTTCTTCCTGGGTCTTAAAACAGGATTTTCCACAACACAAAGCCTCTTCCATTAGTTAGGAGTATTCGGGGACCCAGGCTGTTTTCCTACAGGGCATATAAATTCACTGCTGCATTCCATGTCTCCAACCCTCTTCCACTGCAGGACAGCACGGCTGGCCTTCTTCACTTCTGTTGTCCCTGAATGCCCTAGCAAAAGGGTGACCTTGTACCCATGGCATGTCCAGGGGCGCAGAGAGCAGCATTAGCAGCTGGCCTGCACCTTGGCACTTGTGCCGACTGTCATTCTCATCTCTCCAGGCATAAAGCTGATGGATTCGTCTTGACCCCAGCACTCAAATCCAGCTTCAGCCATGCCCAGGGTTAAATGGAACTGTCTAAGTGGTCATTTCTCACAAATACCAGCTAGTGTGCAAGTCCAGATCTTTATCAGAAAAGGTACACTTTGAAGCTTAAAGGAGCTTTGGGGTGGAACACATGCATTCTGCCTAAACTGTACCTGTTTTTATTCAGCAAATAGGTAAGTGGAAATATCAGGGTCTAGGAGCTGGGATTGTTCTCATTTAGCCCAGGGTTCTTAATTCATGTGTGCATCAGATTATTCCATAACCAATATGTTTGTGTGAGAAACTGAGGAAAGACATGTACCAAAAGCAGCCCGAGAGTGCCAGATTACCCACCAGCCTCAGCCAGTTCCCAGCATCCAGTGGGCAGGAGACAGGTGGAGAACACCTCCTTAGGGAGGCATGGCTTGGTGCCCACCAAACACTGCTCTATTATAGCTGTATTTACTCTGCAATTCCTGTGGGAGCAGAGCTACAGATGAAGTTGCAGGGACACAATGGAGATCCTGACTAAGGAATTTTAATGTAAAAATTCCAGGGTTTAAACTTAATCCTTGAGCTAACTTGCGTATCTTCAAATGTGGATCTATCAGGAGTTACACTGGGGCTCAGAAGGGTGAATATGTGAACGCACTTGGAACCAATTTAAAGCTAGAAACTAAATGAGCAGGAACACTTGCCAACACACTATTAAAATAAAACACAGAGGTTCACTGAGGCATGTAGAGGGCCAAACATGCCCGTTCTGCTGTCTGCTTCCTCTGTGGCTCACGGGAGCCGTGGGGGATTGGTTGAGGGGGGCTTTGTCTTAGCCCACCTTGAAAGTATCTTTGCTGAGGCCACCTGGCGAATCTAGCCTCGGCTTAATTTGGAAGTTACACTGGAAACATGGGCAAAGAAAGCCGTCTTGTCAAGCAAATATTCATGGAACAAGGCCCTAACAAGCTACCCACTGTAAGGTACCTCTTAAAGACTACATTCCTGAAAATGTGATCAGAACTAACCAGAAAGCCAGTATTCACCAGAAAGTAGGCGGGAGTGCAGGTGGGTTGTACAAATGAAACGTTGAACTCACTGAAGATGAGCAGGTTCCACGTCTGATTATCAGAAGTACCCGAGAGTCTTGTAAAACTGCAGATTCTCAGGGGATGGGACCAGACCCAGGAATTCATGCTTTTGGTTTTAAAGTTTATTCTCCAGGGGCTTCGGATGCCTCAAGGTTTGGTCACTGCTTGAAGGAACTATCCAACACTTAAAACCTGTTCGCTTAAAAGAGAAGTAATGAGTTATCGTCATTAAAATGGGTCACCTAAGAACTCTTAACCAAACAAAATATTATTAACCCAACCTGACGTGAAACACCCTCTTGAGTGGAGTAAAACATTATTAAAAATGTATATATATAATCCAGGTTCACAAATCTGATTAATTAAGATGGACATTCCTCCTCCCCCATAATCTTCTGGAACGTGGTTACACTTAACTCTAGACATTTTGCCCAGCTACGGGCTTTCTCTCCCTGAAAGGGCCTCAGCTGCGGGCCACTGCCTTCTGAGAAAGTGCACCCTGTAAACGCAAAGCCCTGCCATGATTATTCATGCAGCTTTTGTTTATCTTCCCAAAAGAAACAATTGAGCCGTAGCAGATGAGTGGTGGTTGCGGGGCTGCGGGGAAGGTGAAAGCCACTGCAGGTGGAGCGGCTTAATAGGGTATTAATTGGGAAGCAGGTGAAAGCAAAGAGGTAGCACAGCAGGTATGTAAATAGGCTCGTGGGAGGAAAGGCATTGAATTTTAAGCTCTTTAACTAAAAATAAAGACCTGATATTTAGCTTATCTGTGCTGAAATTCCGCACTGTGAGGGCTCTGACAACCACCAACATCATCGATGATTCATCATTATCTCAGCATCATCCAGGCTACTTAATAGGATCTTCAGTCTCTTCATTTTTCATTGTTTCAGCAGATTCTTTGGCTCTAGAATGCATACTTTTTCTTGGGTCTGTGTATATCAGAGGCCAGAACAATTTCTGTTGATTGTGTAGTGGAGGTGACATCCAGGCCTCTCACTTGCCTTCTGGTGGCATCCTTTTGCTGTACCTCCCTGGACAAACATGGCAAATTGTATGACTATTGATAATGAGCCTACCAAGGACACACGACCAGATGAATACTGTTCTTCAGGTTAGTCACTGTGAGATGCAACTTATTCTGGTGCTATCATTGGCTCGAAACCTTTTTATCATTGGCTAGAAAGCCACTTGACGGGTTGTTTTCAAAGCTGAATTCTAAGTCACTGTCTTGCCAATGGATTTCAGCCCTGGACAAGTCCACTATGGATTCAATGAGACCAAAGAAATGCCAGTAGAACATTCTTGGGGTGAAAAGGTGTCTTGCCAATGGGTTTCAGCCCCCAGGCAAGTTCGTTATGGATTCAGGGTGACCAAAGAAATTGACAGCAAAACGTTCTTGGGGTGAAAGGGTTATACCCAACTTTATTTCCAGGTGGCAGGTCAGTCACTAGAATCCCATTCATTCAGAGCGAGTCTGCATGCAGCAAGCCGGTCTCTGCCTCTGGGCTCCTCTGTCTGCACAGCTGTCCTCTGGACCTCTGTCCTTGGCGCTGCCACCACTCCAGCCTCTGCTCTGCTCTCCTGTGGCCTTGCAGTGTTGCCACCGTGTCACCCTGAGCACTGGGCAGAGCTCTTTATGTAGAGTCAGTAGTGATGTATTGTGCACACATGTGTGATGAGCCAGCCCACCAGGGCCAGGTGAGCATCATGGCTACAGGACCTTCACTCAGTCCATGACCATGCCTGGCCACAGGACCTTCACTTGGTCCACGGTCACGCATGTGAAAAAATCAGTATGTTCATTCACCATTTACCTTCTTTCCCTGAACACTGCCCGACCTCATCACCATTTCATCACCACAGTTAGTGCTGGATGGCATTTGGCTTTTAAAATCCACCTCTGATGTGGAGAGCGGTTGCTCAGAGTATTCCAAAGAAACATGTGTCTGGTTCTGAGGGAAGAGTTCCATGAAATGTCTGGAGTGCTGGCAGCTGTCCTGGGGTAAGCATCCAGCTTCCCAGAGTTCTTATTTAGCCTGGCACACACTTAAAAGTTTCTAAATTTAGGTATGCTCATTTAATAAAAGTTCAGGAGCATCTTCTTAAGGCTACGTGTTTATTTAATAGTAACTTAGAAAATGATTAAAAACAAACCATCCCATATTTCCCTTCCAGTTAGTCCTCTCTGGTGATGTGTCAGCAGAAAAGTGGGAGCGCACTTGGGTTCTTTGTTCCTTGGTTGGCTCACATTTGGTGTTTTCCCTGGGGGAGAAGCAGGACTGGTTGTGAAGATATGTTTACCCTTTACTGAAATGGCTAAATATCAGTGGAGCTTACACAAGTTTGTACCCCATGAAATGAATTAGGTTTGCATTATCATGCAGATCTTTTCCTGTAGTTGAAATACTCATTAATTTTACTGCTAATGAGATGTTTGCAATTAAATACCTTTAATTAATGAAAATCAGACAAAAGCAAGGGCTGTTCTCTGTGTCCTCATAAAAATAGGGTAGATGTTTATAGATCTCATTGTGACTTATGTCTGTAGAAGGACCTCAGAGCTGAGCTACTTGGGATCAAGTGTTCTGTTCCAGAGAGAGTTATTAAAAGGCTTTGCTTTTTGAAAATGGAAGGAATAGGCATTTGGGGATGTTATAAAGATTATCTGAGATTGGAAAAAAATACTCGTAAATGAAAGCCAGTCCTATATGTAATAGCAAATTTCATGGTTGAAGATCCAACAGGATTGGGTACAATTAATAGTTCTGCAGCAGTCATTGAGTTCTAGGGTAAGCCCTGAACACATAATTAGATTATTAAAAATGGCCTGTCTTCGACTGACTATTACTAAATTGAAATCCAATTATAGCTTTATGATTTTGCTGAAAAATATTTAGCTGTTTTACTTGAGTCCTCGCAGAAGATCATTTCCTCTTTGCATCAGCATTTGCACATGTCACAATACATTTTCCAAACAAATCTGACCTCAATTATCTCAGAATCAATCTTACAGTAGATAAAATACATTTTAATGAGTATTTTTACATACAGTATCATCATTGTGCCTCTCCATACTTGAGGAATTAAAAGATGACGATAGAAGACTTTACAAAATACCTTTTTAATGAGAGGCATGCATATTTTAGGAATAACTAAATTGTGCCATCTTAATACATGGGAAGCCATTGTGCTCAAATATGTGCCTGAGTGTGCTGAAAGACAAACTTGGTTCAGTTTTCAGTAATTGGCACTGGAACTGTAATAAAGCAGTTGTTTGCAAAGAGATGGGCTCAGAAATTTCATACGCTCCTGCAGTGTGGATTTAAATGCTAAGTTAAATATTTATGAACCTGAGATTTTTATAATCGATCATTATATGATTTATACACAGTAATTATAATTAGGTTGAAAGAGATTCTAAAAAGCCAGTTTCCTGGTAGCCAAGGCCATTAAATAACACTAAGCTGCCAAAACAAAAATTAGGTGGGAACCTAGCCACCAAGTTCTGAGTGCCTGTCCCCATGTTCCATGTACAATGAGGCACAGCACCTCACCAGGCATCTCACCTGGGCACCAACTCCTGCATCACCTGCTATCATTTTTCATGCCTTTGTTTCAAACCTAGTTGAACATAAACAAGAAGGAAATTTCAGAGACCCAATGTATAACAAAAGGAAAAGGTGGATGAGGTTGGAAAGGTTAATTAAAAATGTAATGATCCCATTTGCCAAGACAGCACTATTAATCATTTTGCAGCATGCATGTGACTTGCTCACCACTTATACGAGGCATCTCATTTTTTAAGGTATGGATGGGGGGACACAGTATGTGCATTACAGAAATGGAAGCTCTAACGGGTGAGCTTGGGGTGAGCCCATGACTGGTGGGTGGTTAACCCTGGACACTGTCTTCACGATACAGAATAATTATTTCCAAATTTACAAGTATTGAGAATAATTCAGCCACTGTGAACCTCAGAGAAAACTTGGGTAGGGTGTGCGGCTTAATGTAGTTGTGTAAGGTATGAAAAAAATAGGACAAGGAGGAAATTCATCACCATGTAATACAATATGTCTGAAACGGTGTATGAATGACAAAATGGGCTCCAAAGAGCCAACATGTGAGTTTGAAATGTAATTTTTAGTGCCCCAGCTGGAAGAGGCCAAGCTCTTGAAGGATTGATTACAAGGGTCACAACCTGTATGGCCAGATTTGCCATCTGATCCATGTGGATATCAGAAAACCAGACTGTAAATGTGAGCTTCCGCAGAAGCCTGCTCTGCCCCTGTGAAGATCTTGGAGCTTTTGACCCATTTTTCATTTGCTGGGATAACACATTAGAGGGAGGCTGTTAGAAGAAGAACAGTAGTTATGTTAACACAGTAATGAATCAAGTCAGAAAGAAAGAGAAAACCAGTTGTGAATTCAGTTCTGCAGCCCTAAAAAGAAAGGCCGACAGATACCCGGAAATTGACAGGCATTTGTAAACAACATTCCCTCACTGTGTCTTGTGAACTTTTTGCTTAATAAATCACATCTTCATGCAGACCATGCAAATTTTAATGTATTTACTGCTTTATTCCACCTTATCATCTGTAGAAATGGATTTCTAGTTGCTTGCATCTGTGTTTCTTCCTGAATCATTCTGACCTGTTAGCTGGTTCTGGCATTTGCCAATAATGGTGGCATTTTCTAACTGTAAGTAATGAGAGGCTGCGGCCATAGTGATAGCCTCTTTGATTTGGGACAGTGTGAGGATTGTACTTGGGATAAAGGCAGCTCCTCGCTCCAGAGGAGTTTGGGATGTGAAAGCTTCTCCCACTGCATAATTCATCCCTGACACCTCCACATCTCTCTGCATTGGAGGGACCTTATACAGATATGCTCTGTCTGTAGGTTAGGGTGGAAATCACTGGTCCATGTACTCCTTACTGCAGCAAAGAGCTGCGAGGCTAGTGCCTTTTGAGTGCTGGGTATTTTTTTTACATTCTGTCCCTAATCTTCAAGTTTTATCCTTACTACTTGACATTGTAATCAGAAAAGGCAATTTGCATCATAACCATCAAATCAAAGAACATTGAGGCTTGAAGGGACCCTAGATCTATCATCTCACAAGTGGGGAAACTGGGGCCCAGGCCCACAGGGGAGAAAGCTGACTTGTCCAAAGACACTCAGATGACTGGACCATGTTTAAACCCCCTAGCTCCTAATTCATTGCACCCTCTCCTGACCCTTTTTATTCTCCTTTATATCTCTCCTGTTGCTGTGAAGGTTATACTTCCCATGCCCAAGAAAATAGGAAACAAGTCACATCAGATGTGATCACAGCCGGAGAGGCTTACAAGGATGATAGAGAAAGCAATACATAACCTGCAAAATAGCAGCATGTTATGCCTGTGAAAGGAAAAGCTGGTTCAGTGGCATTCTCCATAACACGGTGCTGGGCGATGCTGGAGACGCCCTCGGTACCCGGCATAGCCCACACGTGCACACGTGCCCTCCCCCAAGAAAAAAGGATTTCTAGTAAACAGCCTTCGTTCTGAGACTAACTTCCCATTCAGACCGCATCCCAGGCATTCTACCGAGTTAAAGAATGAATAACAGCAGATGGAGGGAGAGATTAGAGGTGGAGGGGAGGAAGAAAGGCAGCATTTTAATGCTGAGCTCTAAAATGAGCTGTGGAGAGGATGGCGCTCAGAGTCACGGCAAAGCTGTTCAGAAGCCTTCCCACGCAGGCGAGAAGGTGCTGGTGCCCAGATCGTGGAACATAGGCTTGCTCCTGCTCCTCCGGGTGGTGTGGGGGTCCACGGAGAATTGGGTGTGACTCAAGTGGCCACATTGAATCATTCTGCCCTGAAGTCATTGACGTGGTATTTTTGTGCACTGGGGGATCCATTGAATAGACATAGAAGTCAATCTTCCTACCAAGTGAAAACTCTCATTTATATGTCCTATAATTTCAGGAATATTTATTTTGAACTTCATTGCAGCCTCATACACAACATTACCTAAGAGGGAATTGGAGGTGAATTTGTGGGGAGATTAAGAAGGGAAGCAAAGGGCAGGGGGCTCAGAGATGTTTTCCATACTCTGTGCATGTGAAAGTTTTTTTTAAAGAATGAGGTTTACATGAATCCACTCCTCCAATATTTTATTTGAACATTTTCAAACAAACAGAAAAGTGGAAAAACAATTTACAGTTAGCCCACCATCTAGATGCTACCATTAAATTTGAATGTAATTGCTTTGTAAGTATCCATCTAGC
The DNA here is from genome assembly GCF_030020395.1 of Manis pentadactyla. NCBI lineage: Eukaryota > Metazoa > Chordata > Mammalia > Pholidota > Manidae > Manis > Manis pentadactyla. Next base: position 126,679,766 of record NC_080026.1, on the reverse strand, counting down.
CATCCTTCTGTACATCTATCAATTCATCTAAGTCTTTTGAATATATATATTAATATACTTCTCCTAAGTACTTCAGCATACATATCATTAACTAGTTTTTAATATTTGTTTACATTTTTTTCCTTTTGAAGAACAATTTATATATGCACAAACTTTAAATGTACCATTCTCTGAGTTTTGCCCAAACCCTCTATCAAGATAGAGAACCTTACCATGGATCACTCTAGAAAGTTCTCTCTTGCCCCTTCCCAGCCAAACCTACCTCCATCTCTTAGAAGCAACCACTCTTCTGATTTTTTTCATCAATAGTTTTGCCTGTTCTAGATCCTCACATACATAGAATTGTTCGGCATGTACTTTTATGTGTAAGGCTTTTTTTTCATTGAGATAGTGTTTTTGAGATTCATGCATGCTTGGTGTGTATTAGTAGTTCATCTTTTTTTATTTCTGAGTAGTATTCTGTTGCATAGACCACAGTTTGTTTAGCTGCTTTCCTATTAATGGATACAGGAGTTGCTTCCAGTTTTTTGTTACTATCAGTATAGTGTTATATTCTTATACAAGTCTTTTTATGGACATATGTTCTCATTTCTCTTAGATGAATACCTAGAAGTGGAAATGCTAGGCCATAGAATAGGTATATGTTTAGTTTTATTAAAAAGTTGCCTGACATTTTCCCAAAGGGGCGGAGGTATTTTTGTTGTAGTTTTACATTGATTTTCAGTTGTTCTGCATTTGTTGAGAAGCCTTTCTCTGTTGGGTTTCTTTAGTGACTCTGTCAAAAATCATATGACTGTAGATACGTGGGTATATTTTATTTGAGTTCTGTTTTCTGGTTTCATTGTTTGATTTGTCTATGTCTATGCTGTACCATACTATATTGATAACAATGGCTGTATGGTAAACATTGAAGTTACTATAAAGTCCTTCAAATTGCTTTGACTATGCTATGTCCTTGGCATTTCCATGTAAATTTTAGAATCTGTTTGCCAGTTTTAAAACACATTACAATTTGGGGATAACTAACATCTTAACAATACTAAGTCCTCTGATCCATGAACATGGTATATATATTTCCATCCAGTCATCATATGGTCTTCAGTGTAGAGATCTTGCATGTCTTTTATTAAATTCATTCTTAAGTGCCTTTTTTGGGCACTATTATAAATTGAATTATGTTCTTAAATTTTGTTTACTGATATTTTTGCTGATAGTTAATAAAAATACAGTTGATTTTTAATTGTTAACTTTATATCATTTGACTTTAATGAATTCACTTCCTAGTTTTAGTAGTTGTTTTAAAAATACCTTAGGATTTCTAAGTCATCTATAGAGATTTCTTCCTTTTCAATCTCTATTCCTTTTATTTCTTTTTATTGCTTTACTGCAATGGCTAGGACTATAGGTGGTAAGAAAGGCCATCCTTCCTTTGCTCCTGATTTTAGGGGGTAAAAGTCAATATTTCACTTGAAATATTATTGTAGCTATAGGTTTTTCATAGATGCCCTTTATCAAATTAAGAAAGTTCTCTACTATTTTTAGATTGCTGGGCATTTTTTTTTATGGAATGAGAGTTGAAATTTATTGAATACTTTTTTTTTCTATGGAACTAACTGTATGTTTATCTTACTGTCTGTTACTATAGTGAATTATGTTGACTTTTAAATATTAAACCAACCTTGCATTAAACCAACCTGGTTAGTCATAGTACATTATCCTTTTAACATCTTGTTAAGGACTGTTTAATAAACTTTTTGAATCTCTATTGTAAGGAACACTAATCTTAAATTTACTTCTTTTATCTCCCTCAGGTTCTATATGGGTAAGGTCATGAGCATATTTTTTGTGAATGAGAATCAGAAACAAAAAGGAGTCATAAATATAATTTATTTCCTATGAGCTGGAAATAAATTAATAAATTTTTGTCTCTCTGAATATGCCCAGTTGTGCATTCTAGAATTTGTCATGGGCACTGAAATAATGGTAAGGAGATGGTGCTCTGACAGGATTATATATCTGTGAAATCAGAATCAGCTGAGAGTGAGGCTGAGTCACAACAATTGCTAAATGGAGTAAACTTTGAACAGTTTATATGAACATAAAATGGTTCCCCAAATTCCTACTTTGTTGAAAGCTTTTCCTTTGAAATACTGCTTTACTTTTTCTTATAACATTCAGATGAAAAAAATTCATTAGTAGCTTATGTAGTTTTAATAACTTTGAAAAGGGAGCTAACATTATTTTAACATAGCAGGCATACAATAAGCCAATTTTTTTTCTTTTGGTTTTCTTGAGATATAATTAATAGGCAGCACTAAGTTTAAGAATAGTGAATTGACTTACATATGTTGCATAATGATTACCACAATAAATGTAGTTAACATCTATCACCTCAAATAGATACAAAAACAAAAGAAAAAAGTTTTTTTTTCCTGTGAATGGGAACTTTTAGTATTTGCATTACTGGCAACTTTCAAATATACTATATAGCAGTGTTAACTATAGTCATCATGTCATCAAATGCATAGGGGAACATTGCATTTATCCTGAATACTTATCTATCTTACAACTGAAAGTTTGTACCTTTTGACCACATTCATCCAATTCTCAATGCCCTCCCCTTGCCCCTAGTAACACAAATCTAATTTTTTCCCCCTATGCATTTAATTTTCTTGTTTTGTTTTAGATTTCACATATAAGTGAGATCAGAGTATTTGTCTTTCTTGGACTTACTTTACTTAGCATAATGCCCTCAAGGTCTATCTATGTTGTTGCAAAGATTTCCTTCTTTTTTATAGCTGAATAGCATATGGTTGTATTCCATTAGGTGTGTGTGTATGTGCTTGTGTTTGTGTGTATGTGTACCACATTTTCATCTAGTCATCTCCTGATGGACCTTTAGGTTGCTTCCAATGTTGTTGCCTACTGTAAATGATGCTGCAGTGAACATGAGGGTGCCAGGATTTCATCAGCATAATGGTTGTTCCCTTTGGATATATACCTAGAAGCAGAAATGCTAAATCCCACGGTAGTTCTATTTTCAATTTTTTGAGGAACCTCCGTACTGCTTTCTATAGTGGCTACACCAATTTACAATCTTATCAACAGTGCATAAGGGGTCCCTTTTCTCCACATCCTCATCAGGATTTGTTGTTCCTTATCTTTTTGATGTTAGCGTTCTAACAGGTGCAAGGTGATATCTCATTGCGGTTTTGATTTGCATTTTCCTGGTGATTAGCGATATTGAACAGCTTTTCATGTATTTGTTGGCCATTTGGATATCTTCTTCAGAAAAATGTCTATTTTAGTTCTTTGCCCATTTTTTAATGGGAGTATTATTATTATTATTTGCTATTGAGTTGTATGCACTCAGCATATATTTTGGATGTTTAGCCCCTTGTCAGATACATGACTTGCAAATACTTCTTCCATTCCAAGGTTGCCTTTTCATTTTGTTGATGGGTTTCCTTTGCTGTGCAGAAACTGGTTAGTTTGATGTAGCCCCACTTGTTTATTTTTTTGGTATTGATACTTATGTCATATCCAAAAATTCCTTGCCAAGACCAGTGTCAATCGAGAAGATGTTTTTCCAGGCCACTTTTTAAAAACTTGTGCATGGACTAATAGCTCTTATTCTTTACTTTCACACAACTAGAAAAGCAACACACACAAATTAAGTATGAATAAAATTTTAAAAACAGTAAAATGCAAGTTAATAACATTAATTTAATGTAAGGGATTTTTTTTTTTTTTTTGCTGAGGCTAAATTGGTGTTTAAAATCAGAATATGTACTCTGTTTCAGCATGAATTCTTTAGTTTGGTAGGCCTGTGTTACTCGGTATCATGTGATGACTTAATTCTTCTGCCATTTTTCTCCATTTGAACTTGCATGAGCTGCTGGTTCATATATCACTGGCTACATCACTTAAGTGTTAAGTCCACCTCTGTGCCTCTATTCTTTCTTTTTAGCCAGAAATCATGAAATAGCCTTCAACACCGATGCACGTGTAAATGTAGGTGGCAAAATTATGTACCAATATCCAGCTTTAAGTGCCCAACCCAGATGATCTAGAATGTGACCATATTAATTTCTTTTAGATTATCATCCCCAACATGCATAATTTAGGTATCTCTTAACAAACTCTAGACCCTCCAAAATATAAATCACTGTTGCCAACAGTGCAACACTAGAAATCTCAAAAGAGGAAAAGGCTGGAAATGTTACCAAGGTCTGGAGGCCCTCATGATACTGTCAGGGCACATGGTGAATGTTTCATTCCTTGAGATCTGAGCAGCCTAAGTATAAAAAGAGGAGCCAGAGAGAAGCAGGCTTGGGAAAATCATGATGGAGAAAATGCACCAGGTGTGCTTGTTAAACCAGCAGGGATGTGTGTGCATCTGCTGGCTCCCTGCACCTAGGAAGAGCTGAATGGCTTGTTTATTGCCTTCCCCTTTAGACTGCTGGATTCAGGTGTCATAGGCAGGAACATGAACCTGGGGCACAGCGTAATACTGCTCATGGTGCCAAGGTATCATTTTGTGGTTTCGGATTTTTGCATATTGGGTTCTCTTCGAGCAAGGCGCATCTTCAGAAGAACAGGGAGCCTTTTTTCCTGAGATTGTTGGACTTGCTTCATATGCCCTTTATATTTTTTTGTTGTTATAAGAACATTTAACATGGGACTTACCCTCTTAACAGATTTTTAAGTGTAGCATACAGTTATTACTAACTATAGACACGATGCATACAGTAGATCCCTAGAAGCTATTCATCTTGTGTAACTGAAACTTTGTACCCATTGAGCAACAGCTCCCCATTTCCCTTCCTGCCAGCCTGGGGCCACTAGCATTTTACTCCCTGCTTCTGAGTTTGAGTGTTTTGAACCCTCATGTAAGTGGCAGCGTTGCTGTATTTGTCTTCCTGTGACTGGCTGATTTCACTTTGTATAATGTTCTCAGGGCTCATCCATATTGTCACCCATGGCGGGATTTCCTTCTTTGTTAAAGGCTGAAGAATATTCCGTGTGCCCTGTAGACACACTAAATGCACTCTCCTTTCTGTCCCCCAATCCACCTGGGCTCTCTCTCCTCTCTCTAGTCTCTGGTAATTTCCCAAATGCTTTTGTGGCCCCTATCGACTGGGGGCATAAATAGAATGAAAGGGGGTTCCAGAATCCATGCGAGGGCTTGAGGCCTGAGCAGGAACTTGTGGGCCTGAATCCCGCAATTGCCTGATGTTTGTCTGCTGCCTTCTCGATGTCTCTGGAGGGTTGCAGCTACACCTACTTATCAGTTTTCCATGGGCCACCTTATGACTTGGCTCCCGAGGTTTGTCCATCACCTCCTCTCTCTGGGGAAGCTCCTGTGTCCATCCATCTTTTAACTCTGCCCGTTGGCCTTGACCCGCTCACCCAGCCACCCCAGTGGGCCGTGCCTCCACCAGGCTTTCTCTCCAGTGGCACGGTGGGCAGCCTCACGGTGAGGGCCGTGGTCTCTCTGACAGCCGTGGTTTCTCAATGAGCACAGAGGGCTTGGGCAGAAGACAACATATATTTGTGAAATTCCTAAAGCCTGTAGTTTGTAAGCTCCTCGATATTCTTTCCGAAATACTGGCTGAATTTTTCTAATCTGCAACCTCAGTACTCACAGATCCCACATTTTGTTTGTGGTAAGTTAAGTGGTGATAGAGGTTTGCAAATTTTTATGTAATTTATTCTGGTTTTCTTCCAATGGCCTCTGAGCTAGAACTTAAATATGGCTTTGTGTAGTTGTTTCTTCCTGTTTAGAGAGCTGGCATAATATTTTGTCTTCTGGGCTTAAATAACCATGTAATTACTCTCTAATCATATAGTAATTAGCATGTAATATTTGCATTTATTACATAATTATATTCCTAGAGGATTGCATGGCAATTATACTTACATTCAGCATATCATTTTATATACTGTATAATGAACAAGTATATAATTTGTTGCTTTTTTCCTTTTATCCTAATTTCAGTTTACCAACCAGGGACTGGAAACTCAGTCTCCTGTTGCCTTATTTATCCACAGGCAGGCAGGTGCCCAAGCCCCTTTGGCCTCGCTCAGTACCTCCTCATTATATATGTAAGGAATGCTGTGCTTGTGTGCTCCTCTGCGCTGCCAGCCTTTGCACTCCTGAATACTTTCTCCTTGTCGTGAACTCATTCAGTTATTAGCTTGTTGATCAGAGCCCCCGGCATTGTCAGATGAACCGCCAGATCTCAGTTAACACAACGATGTGAGCAGCCCAGGCGCCAGCCCTGAGGTCATGCCTGCCTTTCTCTCCTTCTGCAGTGGAGCACATTCCCAAAGGGAACAACTGCCTTGATGCTGCCAAGGCCTGCAACCTCGACGACACCTGCAAGAAGTACAGGTCCGCGTACATCACCCCGTGTACCACCAGCATGTCCAATGACATCTGCAACCGGCGCAAGTGCCACAAGGCCCTCCGGCAGTTCTTCGACAAGGTTCCGGCCAAGCACAGCTACGGCATGCTCTTCTGCTCCTGCCGGGACATTGCCTGCACCGAGCGGAGGCGGCAGACCATCGTGCCTGTGTGCTCCTATGAGGAGAAGGAGAAGCCCAACTGTCTGAACTTGCAGGACTCCTGCAAGACGAATTACATCTGCAGGTGAGCAGGCGCCGGCAGCCCGTGATTAATGAGGTGGTGGGAGAGCCTTTGCGGCTGCTTCAGTGGCCAGGCTCCTGTTTCCCGAATTTCTACAGTGGGTTGAGGGGCGGGCAGAGGGGAAGGGCAGGTGTTGGAATGGATGGATTGACCAGAAACGGATCTCTGCACCTGACACGTGGTTCTCCAGCAACTGGTCAGGCTTTTGCACTGAGTGGGGGTCCCGTCTTGAACCAGTGGAAAGCTTTGGGAAGTGTTAGGATGATAACATAATTACAACCATGCTTAATAAGCACAGAGGGTCGCCTGAGGCCAGGTGAGCTGAAGGGGGTGCTCACTCTGTAAGCCCTGAGCTGCTGCCAGGGGGTGCCAGGCACCAAGGCAGTCTTGGGTAGGGTGGGGTGGAGATAGGGAGGCTCTTGACCATCAAGGTCAGAAAAATGGAAGAAACCAGCAAGAGAGATTGAGCTGTGTCCAGCGCTGCAGAGAACTTCCAGAACTCCTGGGTCTGTCCGGGTCTGTTCAGTCATCCATGTGGCCCGGAAGAATAAGCACCTTCCTGGTCAGCCATGCTTCAGAACTCAGCCCTCAGCAGAATCCTTGCTAACCCTGGACCCTGTTATTGAACAGTCATTTTCTTTTTCTTTTTGGAATGTGTTAATTTATTTTAATGTTTGGAGGAATCCACGAATACATTTTCTGTGTTTAAGCACAAAAAGCAGTATAGGCTTAGGAGGAGGAAAAGAGAAGGTCCCCTTTTCACACTGCTTCCACTTGCCCCCGACCATCACTTGTCAACAATTTCATGTGTGTCCTTCCAGAACTTAGCATTAAATTCAATTTGCTGTTCAAAGCAAATATATTCAGATAAGCAGAGACTTGAGTTTTTGCAGCCTGGGGCGATGCTGTGGTCCCGCACTGAGATGGGCAGCCTGGATGCGGGGCTGGAGGTTCAGACGGGTGTCACACTGACAACACCTTACTTTGTCCCCAGGGTAGAGCCAGGAGCCTTCAAAGGCCACCTCTGACAAAATCCTGTGCACTCAGGAAATGTTCACAGGTGGGCAGGTAGATGCGGGGGTGCCTGTGTACCTGTTTTCTCATCGGTTCCCCATTTCTGAAGAGCAGTGAGCAGGGGGGAAAATATGTCTGCTATTTTGAAGATTCTAGTGAGCTGAGTTTCTAGCCAATTTAAATTTTACTCTGATAAGTGGGATCCAATTCTTCCCTTAAACTAGATCTAATAATGACCAAAGACAAATAGAAGTCCTTATTATCTGTAGAACCCTCTCATGCTGAAGATTTTCTGGGAGTCAAGTTCCTCCACTTTTTAAATTTGGAAGCAAACGACATGCTAAATGGGAAACAACTCTGTGACCACGCATATCCTGAGCGGAGTCAGGTGACTGTGCAGTGCAGCTTGTCCAAGGACCCTTTCTTCCTCACCCCTGGGCCCCTGTTCCACTGAGACCCTTTTAGCTCTGGGCTGGGAGCAGGATGACTACGCTAGAAGAGGCAGGCCTCCATGCAGCCACACCTGGGGAAGCCACAGCCTGGGAGCCCAAGAACCTCCCCCTGGAGATGAATTGACCGAGGAGCAGGGCACAGGGAGAAGCTACAGGAGCAGAGTTGGGAGGGAGCAAAGATTCTGAAGGCCCCTCCCCCAAAGACCTCTGGATCAGAGACCCAAGTTCCTGTGCACCTTGAGTCTTTGAGCAGAAGGGATCACTCTTCTGGGAGGAGGACTGGGTTGCCAGGATCTTCCTTGGCCTAAGGCTGAACAACTGCAGCTCTTCTCTGTCTGTACAGTGATACGTTATCCTATTCACTGATGGGTACCCAGGGGGGCCTCAAGACGCGAGGTCGTCCAGGGAGGAAATGGAGCAGTGGGTGAGCCCTCCGTCCACTGAGCAGTGGCTGGAAGGTGGGAGAGGGCCTGGGTATGGAGCCTTTTCCTTCTCTGCTAACAAGATTCATCTTGCACACGAAGTCCAGAGGATGTCCATGACCTCTCCCATATGGGCTGGAAGCCCACCCAGAGTGGTTTGTTTGCATTACCTGGCCTGCTCTTTGGAAAACAGAGAATCCTTGGAGGGTCCGTGAGAATTAGCTAAATCAGACTGTGTTCCTGCTAAGCTTCAGTGAGAAATAGCCAAGAGCTTGGGAGCTTGGAGGTTCTTGGGGAGGTGGCAGGAGCAGTCTGCAGATACAACAGGATGGTTTGGGGCTCAGACTGAGCTGGTAGGAAGGTTCTTGGAGCCATTGGGGTTGCAATAGCCCCTGCGCAGGGTGGCCTCCGCTGATGGGGCAGAAACATATTAGGGGCTGCAGGTCAGTGCTTGCTTGCCTGATAACTAACTGTGCCTGGTCACCCCAAGGTCAGGCTGTAGTGATAGCAGCCACCTTTCAGTGGGGTGAAGGTGCCCTGACTAGAGGCAGCCTTTGCACTGCTGCCACATTTCTGGCTCTGGGTGGAACTCAGAGGCTGTTTGGAGATCCGGATCCTAGACTATCCGGGGACCCTTCCAAGTGAAACTGTCTCAGTGGGATTGGTGGATTTTACACTTTGTCCTGAGTCTTTCCCTGGGAAGGTGAGTCAGTGACTTCCCCTGGTGTTCCCCATAATTTCTTTCCAGAGGCTGGACTGATTACTGATGGTGACCCCAGCCCTGTCAGAGGCAGTAAGTGTAATTTAAGCTGCCACGTAGGCAAGTGGTGTTTTCTTTCATCAGGCTTTATTAATCTTCTCTTTAATTTTTTGCCTTTTATTTCCTCCTTCTTTAGTCCATCTCGCTGGGCCCCTTAGAGTCACTACTATCCAAGCAGCAGCTGGGGCTTCTGCTGGCCTCACGTTACAGGTGCGCTTATCCTAGCCCACCAAGAGAAAGGGAGCTCTGCTGATGGGGTGACTTCAGGCCTACTTTGAATTTTCCCAAAGGGACTGAATGGCAAGAGGGAAAATCACTTCCTAAAAACCATATTCTTCCAAAGCTCACATGTTCAGATGCTCCATCTTAGCATCAGCAGCTATCGAAGAGCTGCTCAAGCTCATTAAAACTTCCCCGCACTTAACGTTTTCCAACTCAGAGCACAGAGGTTCCTGTACCCCAGGGTCCAACATTGCCTCTGTGCAAAACTGCTCTCCTGCCTTATGCATTCAGACAGAAGAGACACAACTGTAGCTTTTCCTTTCAGCTATGTTTTCTTTTTTCCTTTCCCTTATAGGAAGGCTGACTGGCTCCTCTCCTCTTGGGTGGTTGGGAAGGGGCGAGAGATTGGTGGTTTGGGCCTCCAAGCTTGTCTACAGAAAAGCAAATGTGGGGGTGTTATTAGAAGCGAGAGATGGAATTGAAAAGCCTCACATTCTTCCCCTGGAGCAGTGTCTCCCTCGTCAGTTTTCCTTGGGTTGTTTTCCTTAGTGCCTGGAAGGATGTCAGGACTGGCTTTGGCCTTCCAGGAAGTGCACTCCTTTATTCCTGTTGCAGGTTGTTATGTAGACATAACTTAAACTTGCACCTTACCTCCTTTCCCCCAGTCTCTGGTATCCACAAATAAGCTCAGCACTTGGATACTGGCTCAGGGTGTTACAAATATGTTCATATCTGTTTCATTTTTCTAATTTGTCACTCAGATGCCTCACCTATACTGTATTACCGGGTAGTCCAGTACCTTCCTCTTGAGCACAACCCTTCCTGTTTTCACCTATGAATTACAGTGTTCTACTCCAAAATTCTTTCGGCTTCCACTGCCAAGCAAAGAAGGAGGGACCAGCCCACCTGCCTGTGGCTTTGGCTGTGGCCACATGGTGTCGCTGTTGAGAACCGATGGGAGGATGCTGGGTGGTCGGTGGCTGTGCCCTTCTTGGCCATGTGCATGCTGCAGAGGTGCTGCGTCCATGGGTACCAGTGGAACAACTCTTAGTGCACAGTCGGTGTGCAGCGAGTTTTTCCCAAAGCATGACTCTCTGCTCCAGGAGCTGGGTGCTACGAGGTTCCAGCCAGCACCAGAACACCTAGTATCCCTTTCCTGGCAGTACATTCCCAGGTGGAACTGAGTGTTGCATTTCCTTCCTCTCCCTCCTTCCTTCCTTCCTCCCTTCTTTCTTACAAAATTTATTGTGGTAAGAACACTTAACATAGCATCCACCCTCTAAAAACAGATCTTTAAGGGTACAGTATCCTATTTTTGTTTCTAGGCACAGTGTGTCACAGTAGATCTCTAGAACTACTCATCTTTTATAACTGAAATTTATATCCGTTGGTCAGTAACTCCCCACTTCCCCATCCCCCAACCACCCTGGGCAACAACTGTAACTCTATTCTTTGCTTCCATGGGTTTGATGATTTTAGATACTCTTGTAAAAGGCATAGAGCAGTGTTTGGTTTGCCTTTCTGTGACTGGCTTATTTCACTTGGTGTGAATTCCTCCAGGTTCATCCAGGCTGTTGCATATTGTGGGATTTCCTTCTTTTTTTAGGGCTGAAACAGTGCTGGTCAAGAATATCTCATTCCTTTCAGAAAGATTCTGATCATCCTGAACCTCAAAAGAGAAGGGACCAGGGCTCTGTCACCTCTGTCCCAAGGCTTTCTTGTCCCTGCTTGACTTACACTTTCTCTTTGCAGTGTCCAGGTTCTATGTCCCCATTCCAGGAAAGGTGGCTTTAAGCAAGCCACCGAGTTATGGTTCTACGTTTCTGCAGGGACTGAGGATCCTGTAACTGTGTCCCGGAGACCTGTGTGTTGCTATGTTTTGTTTTAGCAGAATCTGGGAAGTCTGTCTTGGTACAGCTCCAGAATAGCATATGTCATTTTCAAAACATTGCCCTGGCCAGCACCACATTTCCACACTGGGGCTGACCCTGTTACACTTAGAGGGAATGTGTTGTTATTAATTTGTTAACTGGGACATCTGGGAAGCATGTCACAAAACTGTGCAGATTTTTGCTCCAGTAACTTACTTGATGTGACAGTGTTAGTGCACCTTTATAAGGTGAAGAATCTTTCATTCTCCTGGAATCCAACCCCTTTTGCACAGTAAACAGTAGATTTTAGAGGTGGCCACCCTTTACTGCTTGGGCTAAACTCCTGAGTTTAAAAGTGGATTCTACATCACTGTATCTGGGCTTGTCTTAACATGCAGCAAGAGCAGGAGAAAATGGCTCAGAGGATAATTAATGCCTAAAACTAGATGGGTAGATTAATTTGGCACTTAATTTTATTTTACGCTGATTCATTCACAAATGGAAATCAGCAATTAGACAACGCAAACTTTTGAACCATGCAAAGAAAGGTTTGAGAATATGAGAAAATACAAGTAAAACATTTTCCAGTTCATTTGAGCAGTTTTCATTTCAAATGATTACATGGGTGTCTTTAGCAATGCATTCAGAGTGCCGAATGGCTCATTTTCTTAATGCGCCCCACCTGCACAAACTGCCTGCCATCCAGCCTTGGTGCTGGAGAACCCTGGACTCCTGCAGGCGGGCTCTGCGTGCATGCAGCAGATTCATCAGGATACCGAGAAGAGAGCAAGGAGGTCCTCGAACATCTGCTGCTGTCTCCTCTTCTTCAGCTCCAGCAGGTAGAGAGCAGCCTGCTTGTTGTTGGGTCTTCCAGGCCTCCGCTCCACCTGTGCACAGAGATGAAATGTGTGGCCGTTCAGCCCCAGCTAAGCAGTGTCGCACTCTCCGTGTCCCTGGCTCACAGGGGTAACCTGAGCTGTGAATCAGGTGGACGCCTGCTACGACTTGCCCACTCTTGTCACCTTGTATCTCTTTCCTTATCTCTCCTTTGGCAGAGGCGGGTGTGAAGCCATTTGTCTGCTCCTGCTAGCCTGTCACTAAAAGTCCCGTCTGGATTTACTCCACGTCCTTCCTCTCTGCAGCCAGCCCCTTCCTTGCGCCTGCCCAGAGCTCAGAGTCGCTGCTTTGTTTCCCACGCCCCTTCCTTCACCTGCCCACGTCCTCATCAGTTGCTTTTGCCACTCTTGGCCCTGAGACAGAAAAGAATGAGACTCGTTTCCTTTACATTTGCACATTCTGCCAGTTATCAGACTCATGTGGACAGATGGGGTCTTGGCACCAGAACTGTCTTGTACTGCCTTTGAGTATGAAAGTGGGCGGAAATGGAATGAATTGCATCTGCCCAGGAAGCCCAAAGACAGAGTCCCATATTCCTTTAGGGGAGGAGGGGTCGTGGTGGAGGGTCTCATCGGGAGCCGTACTCAGACCAGACCTTGGTGGGTGAGAGGCGCTCAGTGTGGGGAGGATGCAGTGGTAGGGGTGGGAGGTAGAGGCCTGGGGGCTGTCCTGGAGGCTGGTGGAGGAAAATCAGTGCCATGTGAAGAGGACATGGGCCTCTAGTGCCACATTGAAGGGGTGGGTTTTATCTATCAAAGCTTTATGAGAGAAGAGAGACGCGATCAGCTGGGCCTCGGTAACTCCGAGGTGGCTGTGTGAGGGAGGATTGGAGTGGGGAGAGGCTGGGAGGCCGGGTTGGAGGTCCTTGCAGCAGACCAGGGGAGAGGTGGCCAGGACATGGTGGAAGCTCTGAAGCTTCATAAGCACTGTGGGAGCGGGGGTGGACTTGATGGGTTCACCTCGCAGCATAGATCGAGGATAAGGCGGGCCTCTCCGGCCTGGTGACTGGGCAGATGACAGCGTTAGTGGCCAGGATGGGGAACGGAGGAAAGAGGGGCAGACTCGTCTCTTGGGTCAGAAGCTGGGGAAGAAGATCATGTGTTGCTTTGGCCATGCTCGCTAGGACTGGAGACGAACACGGGGTTGTAGTAACTCACAGGCCTGGGGAGGCAGGTTAGCTGAACGCAGCCAGGACAGCGGGCTTCATCCCCGGGGCTCCACTGCCACTTCTCTTCTCCCCTCTGCTTGCCTGGTCCTCACTGAGAGCTGCCACGGGCAGCCCCTCACACACGGTCAGCCACCACCTCGCCAGAGGCGCAGGCTCTTTCCCATTGCAGCCCGTGAGAGAAGCCTCAGGCGAGGACTGATTGGACCTGCTCGGGTCATGTTCCCATCCCTGGACCAGCCAGCAGGGCTTGAGGGGGTGTATCCTTTGGCACAGTTAAGGCCACGGTCAGCAGAGTCTACTGCCAAAGGCAGAGCAGGGAGGACTGGCTCAAAAAAACAAAACTGGGTCCGAAGTACTCAAGGATATCCTGGGAGGTGGAGCTGGAGGGCTCACGCGGCTGACGCTGGAGGGGACGGCACCCCTAGGGGCCAGCACGAGCTGCCGGCCTGCGCTTGCCTGTCGGGCCGCTTCTCCAGCCATCTTGCCTCTGCTCTCTGTGCCTCAGCCACACTGGTCCCCTTGCTGGTCCTCGGATGCACAGGCGAGTCCTGCTTCCAGGCCTCGGTGTTATTTCTTCTCATCTCTGCTGGGACCACTCTGTCCCCAGATATTCCCAGGCAAACTCCCTCCCCTCCAAGTTTTCTTAAATCCCATTGTAATAAGGTGTGTGCTGACCACCCTATTTAATACCTATTTAATACACACTCACAGTCTCTTCACCCTGCTCTCATTTTTTTTTTAAAGCACTTATCACTTTGCAAAAACTATCACATTTACTTACTGCTTTGATTACTATTTTCCTCTTTTCTCCACTGAACCGTAAGTTCCACAGTCAGGGTTCTCTATCTGTGCTATATCCCAAGTGCCTAAAACTGCCCAGACAATATTGTTTACTTACTAAATATTTACCAAATGAATAAATGGCTGAACAAATTTAAACCATGAATGGGTCTCAGAGAAGGGGATGGGATTTAGAGGTAGATTGTAGAATCATCAACATAGAAGGCATTTTCAAAGGTGGATAGTAGGATTATTCTACAGGGAAAGTGGGTGAAAAGAAAAATCAGCTGAAGACAATCTTGGGAGCATCAGGTTTATGGTAAAAGTGTCTGGAGAGGCCTTCAAAAGGAAGGAAGTTGGAGTGAAACCAATAGAGAATAAAATCTTAGGAAGAAAATGGGATGGGCAATGGTGTCAGTCACTCAGAGGGTGGAGGAAAACTCAGTGGCACACTGGATTTAGCGCAAAAGAAATCCATCCCTCCATCCCTCCATCCCTCCATCCCTCCATCCCTCCATCCCTCCATCCCTCCATCCATCCATCCTTCCATCCCTCCATCCATCCCTCCCTCCCTCCCTCCCTCCCTCCATCCATCCATCCATCCATCCATCCATCCATCCACCTATCCATCCATCCATCCATGTGTTCATCTATCTACTCATCTGTTTGTCCAGCCAGCCAGCCAGCCAGCTGGCCTGCCGTTACGATGTCAGGAGTAACAACCCGCTTCTCACCTCCAGTGCAGAGAGGAAGGTGGGCACACAAATGGTCATCCCAGCCTGGCGTGACAGTCTGTGGTTGGGAGGGCACAAAGTGGTGCAGGAGAACAGGAGAGAACAGCCAGCTCGGCCTGGAGGGCCAGCAGAGGCTTCCCGGAGAAGCTGCAGTGGGAGCTGGGCTAGGAGGATGCACGGCCTGGGCTGGGCAGGAACAGGGCAGAGGCCCAGGACTGCGGCTTTACAGAAGGCATGGGAAGTGAAGCACCAACCCGCCCGCTGGGTCTTGACGGTGGGCAGCACTGGGCTACACGCCTCACAAACGTCATCTCTGTCAGCCCAGCTGCCCTTTGAGGGACAGCCGGTGAAGTGCTGAACCCAGGAGCCGCCCAGCTCCCGCCTGGAGGACTGGGACCAACCAGGTCTTGCTGACTTCGAAGCCTTGTTTCCATCATTATTTCCAAATGATTGTCTTTTGTGACAAGAATACACTGTTCTTTTACCATCCAGCCTTACTGCCTTTAGTTCCAGACAAGCAGAGTGGCAATCGCAGCAAGCCTCTGAATCCAGACGTTCTTTATGGCTCAGTAACTTAAGAAAGCATCCGTTTTAAAGACAGTTTGCACAGAGAGTGAGGACATAATGTCCATCAGAGCCTCTTAGCATCATTTAAAAGTTTTTTAAAAAAGCTATTCAGGTAATACATGCTCATTAAGTTCTCACTTTCTTTAATTTCCTTTTGAACACTCATTGCTTATTATAGAGTAGTTTCTCTGTGACAGCTTACTGATTGCAAGAGTCGTGTCTACAAATAGGAAAAAATATCCTCTCAGACTGCACTGGCTATTAATATTATTATTATTGTTATTATTAACTTAGTCATTCCCTTGGGGCACATTTATTGAACACAGTCCATTTGACCCAAGGGTCCTAGAAGTGTAAATCATGCGCCCGTCAACCTGGTTGGATTCCATCATTCCCCGCTGAACTGTCACTGGAACTCAGAGTCCTTGACCCTCACTTACCCCAAGGCAGCAGATATCAGGGACCTGGCTGTGTATCTCACAGGAGATGAACTTCTTGCTGTCACAGAGTGACAACCAGCTCTAAATGATCCATGATCATGTCACCAGGTTGGGGTCATCCAGGTGTTTGCCTTCCTACCTTCTCCCTGCCCTCTGGTCATTCCGTTAATCCTGGGAATGCCGCTGTCTGTGGACTGGACCTTGAGTATGCGGTGCTGGTAAGAGGTACAGGGAGTGAGAGACCTGGATTCATTCCCAGAAGCACTGCAGGGGGCAGGTGGGGGACTGGAGGGGGGGTGGTCTCTGGGATCCTGCACTTCAGACCTCCTTGTCTAAGACCCAGGGCAACTTAGAAAGACCCCAGTTGCTCTCGTCTGCTGCTCTGTGCAGCTTGTTCCTCTTCAGAAGGGCCCTTCTGCTCTGCCCAGTGGCATTTCCCATACTGGGACCCACGAAGGGCACAGGCAGGGTAATCTAGCTTCCCCTTAAGCCCAGACCTAAACACAGCCACATATATTTTGCAGTCTTTTTCTTTTCTAGTTCCAAGGGAAGGAGATGTTTCCATTTCATACAGCTCTTCTTTCTTATGTGTCTTATCCACTGAGTAAAGAATGGGAAGAGGGGAGACCCCAGTATTCCTAGAGCGCTGCCCCCTCATCCAGGCCAGTGGCCTTTAGGGCCCAAGAGCATCTATGCTGGCCGGCATGCTGGCCCCATAAGCTGAGACTGAACAGCTTCTATGCTGGCCCCATAGGAGAAAAGACGTCTTCTTTTGGTCATGCATGGTTTGCAGTTGACACAGCACCATAGCCTGGGCCCAGAGCAGTCTCATTTTTGGGTGGGAAAATCTGTGCCTCATTTGCCAGATGGCTGTCATGTGTGATGAGCACGCCAGTCTCATAGCCAGGCTTGGAGTCCTGGTCCGTCCAGGGATACCCCAGACCCCACACAGGTGTTACAGGTATCCTACAGTCCCATTGGCATTTACATTTCTATGGGGCATTTCCAACTCAGTGAATGGGAAATTGCTCCATGATTTCCAAAAGTGATTAATTATGCAGAAAATTCTGCATCCAAGATAAACAAAAATTTTTTTAAAAACCATCAGTGTGGAAAGTACCATACCAAGCTGGAGTTGGGACTTTTTTTTGCCTTCCACAGTTACTGTCAGTGTGTTTGTGACTGAGGCAGACCTGGGCTCTCATCCGGTTCTACTAGTTCTAGAACACGTTCGACCCTTAGTGCATGTCTCTAAGTGGAGGTAATGACTCCATCTTCAGGGGTAGCTGTGAGGATTAAGTGCGATATCTATGGACACACATCCGCATGGCGCCTGCTGCCTAATACAGCAGACACTCAAGAAGTATGTGCCTCATTCTCCCTCGCTCTTTCCACAAGTGTTTATCATAGAGGACAAAGCAAGCCAGTGTAACAATGCCCCCAATAGTAGACCGAGACCTTTAAAGTAGGGTTTGTGGGTGGAGAGGGCAGATTCTTGCTGCTTTACACACTATGCACCCACAGCATTTACAGCGTGTGGAAATGCCAATGCTGTTATGTGAGGCCGGGTTGCCAAGCTTTATATTCACCATCTTCTCAGTTTTGCACCATTAGGAAAATCTAGGGAGGCAGAGGTGGGGATAAACAAAGTCTAGGGGTGTTTGGAGGACGTGTCATCTCAAGAACATTTCTGTCCAGAATAGACAATTATTGACATACAAAGATACACAGTAAGACATGAACAGAGCTGGCCGCGAGATGGTTGGGGCCGGAGCGCTGGATTCACTATTGTTTAGACTGAATAGGCAGTGGGGAACCACTGGCAGCCTCGTGGGGCACGTGCTTCTTTAGTGACCTAGAGTAACCGTGAATAAAGAGTTCTGAGAGGTGCTTGTGTCTGAGTCAGTGATGTGAGCCATCCAGCAAAGGGCAGTCACTGAGTCAGTGCCACCGAATCTGAAGGCTCCTCTTCGCTGGGTGGTTCATCCAGCGAGATGATAGGATGCCGTGAATCATCCTATCATCTCATTAGGAGGCAAGCCACAGCCCGGGGCAGTGTGGCTGTTGTGCAGGACTCAGGAGCCCAGACTCTGCAGAGCCGTGGACTTCAAGGCAGGAATGTGTGGATGACGGGGACGGCGATGAGGATGATGACGAGAAGAGCAGCGTTTATTTGACATTTACTGTGTGCCAGGTGCTGCGCTGAGCACTTCACCACATCCCCGGAAGTGGGGGCTGTCATTATTGTGCCCTTTCATGGATAAGGAGGTGTGATCTTGAGTAACTTCCACAGAGGGTCTGTCAGGCTGCAGAGCCCGGGTTCTGTACACTGTGCTGCCTGCTTCTGGGACACAGTGTACTTATCTTACAAACCATCCTTGTAATTTTTCTAAGACACTCAGGGTGTGTGGAATTGGGTACTGGAGGTGACTGTTTTCACTTTTATTTATTCATTTTAGAACAAAAATTCAAAATATGAGACCTTTAAAATAAGGTCACTGTAAGGTTGGTGCATTTGTTGAACCCCTGGCCATTGTGTGCCAGATGCTAGGCTACTTAATGAAAGGTGAGCACTTTGTCCTGGCAGTTAACCCACCTCAGAAGCCTCCATAAAATACATTTCCTTTCTCTTTAAAACCGTGGTTTTCAAACTCCACTGGTTCAGGACTCCATTAGATTCTCAGAATTTCCGAGGATCCCAAGGGGCTTTTATGAGTGGCATAAATCTACTGATGTCTGCCATGTTGGGAATCAAAGCTGAAGAAATGTTTACATACTTATTATGTCATTTAAAAATAACACCAAGAAGCCTGTACATGTTAACCACAAATAACAGAATACAGTTTTATTAAAAATTACTGTATTTTCCAAAACAAAAAAAATACAGGCAGAAGCATGGCATTGCCTTACACTCCTGCAAATCTAGTGTCTGACTGGAATGCCTGGATTCTTCCATTGCTTCCACATGCCGTCTTTTGCAGTATCCCATGTCAGGTGGCCTCTAGATAAACTCCACAGTACTCTAGTGAGAGAAGAAGAGGAGAAAGTAAGTAAGAACTTAGTAGGCTGGGAAAATAGTTTTGACATGGACCCTGAAAGGTTCTCTGAGATTGCCAGGGTCCACAGACCTCACTTTGAGAACTGCTGCACTAGATAAAAGTGCCAGAATAATCTTGGGTGGAAGATGTGTGTGTACAGACATACCTGTGGTGCTCTTGAACTAAGGCAGTCTGTGTGGTTGTGGCTGCCTTGTGCCCAACCTGTTCAGCGCCAGCAGGTCAGGGTGGGAAAAGAGTAGCAGGTAGACCTCGACCATTGGAAAGGTCTTTTCTGCTCTTCCTGCTCTGTGATCATTACACGGTGAGAGCTAAAGGGTTGTAATGATGTTGGGCCTGAAATAACCCTTAGAATTGGAAATGCAGGCACCTGGAAGTTCCAGATTCCTTGCAAGCACCCAGCAGTTAGTTTCCTGTTGGAGAGTTGATTCCATCTAACTGCTTTGAGCTTCTTAGGATAGGGTAGTCGAGGGAGAGAGAAGGCCATGTCTCCAAGAATATTCACTCCAGGAAAGGATCCTGACACTGTCCTGCTAGCAAACCTCTCTCAGGAAATATACAAAAGCAAATGGGAAATACCTCTTCCATGTTCCAGGGTCATAAGTTCAAGTTGAAACATTTTTAGGGAAGACTAAGGTACATGGTTGAGAAAGTTTGCTTTTTGCTTAGTGTAAGGGCTGGTGGTTGGTTCATTCACTGGCTCAGCAGGACTGGAATGCCAGGTGCTTTTCTGGCCCTGAGGGTCGGAGATGAGTAAACTGTCAGCACAGAGTATATATGCACAGCCTCGGGGGGTGGGGGGCAGTACCAGGGACTTTTCCTGGTGCCACGGACTTTAGCCTCTATCAGGATCCATTTCTGATTCATGTGGTCTGGGTGGGGCATGATAATTTGCATTTCTAGAATATTTCTAGGGTTACTGGGGGAGTCCACACTTAGCTGGAAATAAAGAATGCTGACCAGGCAACCTAGGCTGATGGGCCTCACCCTGCTCTCAAAGGAGTTTGCAAAGCTGAGGATGAAAAGGACTAGGCAGCCAGCTCAGCCTTTTGGGGCACTGGGACTCAGGACGGGACAGAGGGGAGAGGACTGCACAATTGTCACTGGGGTGTGGGCTGTCAGCCCAGTGTGGGGGGCCAGGGGGTGGGAGACAATACTTGGAAAGCTTCTGTGCCCTGCCAAGGTTGGGCTCTGATCAGAAGGCTGAGGGGATCCACTGTGAAGGGCTCTAATACCCTCCTGGGTAGCAACTCCTCAGAAACAAAGGATTCTGAGACCTGGCTAATGTGCGTCTAGTTACTGCCCAAGCCAGACCCACTGCATGGCAGGGCCTTGCCCTTATCGCATAGAGGAAGTAGACAGGTCAGTGTCCATAGGCTGAACTTGGCCTGAAATTAGAATTCATTTGGCTGAATTACACCTGAAAATGCAAATCAAAACAGAGGGCTTTAAGGCAATTATTTGAAAAGAAATCGTCCTTCCAAAATGACCATTGGGGCAATCTTTGACTATTCAGATAAAGAAAGCTGACATGCTTCACTCACTTCTTGTCACCTCCCAGGTGGCAGCATCTTTGGTTGTCAGGAGGGAACGTGGGATGGGCAGTGCCTGTAGTGGAGGCACGATGCCGATTATGCAAACCACGCGTATGTTAGAGATTCAAAAAGGGCTGATTCCATAAGCCAAGGTCCCTTTCAACCTTAGCCTGTACAAGCATGCAGTCCCATCTCACCCCTAGCTCACTGCTGGTCACAGGGGAGGAAGGTAGTAGATTCCATATCCCAAAGTGACCATTGTCCATCTTAGTCCCTGCTTCACTGGGACCACCACCTCACACACATACCTTGCACTGGAGATGCTTAGTGATTGAGGCCACTGTAAGGTTGGTGCATTTGTTGAACCCCTGGGCATTCTGGGCCAGCCACTGTGCCAGATGCTAGACTACATAGTTGAAGATGAGCACTCTTGTCCTGGCCCCTAACCACCCCATCTCAGAAGCCCCAGGCCCGGGGTTCTTTCTCTAGGCTTCTCCCAGCATTTCCTGGCTCAGAGAACGTGAAAGGGGTGTTTTGTGGGTATAAAGAGGTGCTATCAAATACTTGCCAGTCCACTGGATTCTACTCCAGCCCGCAGGGGAGCGCGCCCTCTTGAGGGAGCCAGGCTAAGTGTTCCTTGTCCACCTGGAGGCAATGTGTGCTGGTCCCGGTGCCTCCAGAGCCCAGCTGAAGTATCTTCCCATATGGGGTCTGGCCCTGCCTGGCTGGGGATCCTGAGGAATCAAGAATCACTTGATTCCACTCTGCCTATCCTTTAGTGTGAAGGAGGAGCAGCCCTGCCCCATCACCTGCCTCATACACCTGTGGTTGGAGAGATGGGGCCGGCGTTGAAAGGCCTTTGAGAGAAGTAGCAGTGGCATTCCTCTGCAGCCCTCTTTGAGAACTGTGCTCTGTCCGGGCACTGGGTTTTGGGCCTTACTCCTCCCCATAGCCCGTGGAGGTCTGTTAGTGTCTGCGTTTTATACGTGGGGCCATACAGAGACAAAACCCAGGAGCAGGGGCAGTTGGGATTTGAACCCGTGGTCTGATTTCAGGGCTCATGCGCTTTCCCTTGGAACCTGGCACCCACAGCTCTTGGAAGGGCCCACATATGTGTCTGCTTTTCTGGGGAGGTGCCCAAAGAGATGGTCCCAGCCGGGCCAGCCCCTGCCAGGTGCCTTCTCTTTCCAGGCTCAAGATTGGTCTCTGTAGTCAGCAAATGACTGGTTGGGAGGGCAGCTGGCTTCTTCCGGGGGCCTAGGGAGCCCACTTTCTATAGCCATCACTTCCTGACTTCTGTGGCACCCTCTGGGGTGATGGGGTATGCAGCCTGGGAGACGGTGCTCAATGAGAAAAGGCCTGGGCCAAGGGACTTCGCCACACAGCTGTGTCGTGGGATTGCATTTAGCCCAAATGAACAGTAATAACAGACATTATTTTTTTATATTTTCAACTGTGAGCACTATTAAAAAGAATGCTCACTAATTCTGTCATTACACTTTATTGGGTCTAGTAAATATCACTCACATCCATCTAAATCATGTATCAGCTTCTTGAGCACACAATTCACATCAGAATGGCAGCAAACATCCAAGAACGGTAACATGAAGATCCAACATTAATTCTTCCGGTGCTGTGGGGGTGAATACGAGCTTGAGAATCTCTGGTCTTCTTTTCAAAACCTGGCTCTAACTTTTCCCAGCTCCATGACTTTGCCTGGATGTTTTCTGAGTCCCAGTGTCCTCGGCCATAAAAGAAGGCTAGCCTGGCTGGTCAGGTTACACATGACACGGGCCTGTGAAGCATGGGACATAGTGACTGGCTCTGAGTAAATGTACTGGTTTTAGTACCCCATGAATGGAGCAGCCAGATGTGGGCTGTTTCTCCTCATCTGTGTGGAACGTGTAACACCAAGACATCCAGGATGAATACTGACCTACAGGTGATTGGAGCCATACTGTATGGCCCTTAGATTCATTCATTCACTTGCCCGATCCACAAATATTTACTACATCTACTTTACTCCAGGCATAACCCTAGGTGCTCACTTCTCATGGTTGGAGACAAGACTATTAACAAAGTGAAAATGAAAAATAGAAAGTGATGGAGAGGAAGGGTGGGCAGGAAGGGTGAAACTGGAGCCCTTCCTGGGGGCTCAGAGCTGGTGGGGAGAGTGGGTGGGAGGACTCAGAAGAGATCCTTGAGATCACTGTGAATGGGTCAACACAAGCCTTAAGATCATCTCATTGGGTGGAGTGTTTGAGGGACAGTTTATTGGGAAATAGCTAATGTGGCTCATGGAAAACTGCTCCTGGTCCTGAAGAATAAAGGGAGAAACATAGTTCAGATTCAGCTGACAGCTTTAGATAAAGTGCAGAAACTGGGGCTGGGGCAGGGGACGCTATTGACCAGTATATATTAGACATAGAATGGATTATTAAGAAGAGATAGGGATTTTGTGAAAGAGGGGAAGTTACCATCTGATGGCATTGGAGTAAGTGATTTATTCTTTTGATGTGCAACACACAATTCCTTTTCCCTTGAGCAACGCCCTATCTGGGAAGGAAGATATTAGGGACTAGTTGTTTGCTGAGCTCAGTCTCTGTTGACCTTAAAACAACTTGCCTGGAAGGAAAACGACCTTGAGTATATTTACTATTGAACATAATTTTCCTTAGGAAGTCTGCAACCCTATTAAAGATTAATAAGAAATCTTATTTTCATATGTTTCTGCTTAAAGTCTGTGTGCCCGTGTAGGCTGTTAGCCATTCAGACATCCATTTGCCTTTGCTTTTCTTCACCCCCTCTCAGGACATGAAGAAACTGGGCACATTTAATGTATGGGAAGAAAATGAACACTCTGCTGAGCAGAGCTTGGAGCTTGGGGTTCAGGTACCATAGAGGCATTTAGTACTTGTCCTTCGGGGGTGGGGGCAGGGGGGAGAAGTTTTGCAAATTATTAAAGTCAAGAGCTGGTGTAACTTTAATTTCTCATCTTCTGGGAACCCCCAAAGAAGCAAGATTTGACTGAAGGAGGTCAGACAGCATTTGGGAGAAGTTCTAGAATTTACCTGTGTTTCTCTGAAATGATTAGAGTTCAGTTTCTCTGCCTATAAACATCATGGTGCCATACTTCCTTCTGAGTGTACAGACAGCACCTCCTTAAACTGACACAGCCCTGGCCCCAGCCAGCCCAGCAGAGAGCAACATATGGGGACCACATGGGATGACCTGTAGATTGCCTGGACCTATGGCCATGGGTGGGATTCCATTGACCTATAAAGTAGGAGATTTCCCAGGAGAAATCTCTCTTTGGTCTTAATGGCAGGAATATAGCTGATGTTAATCGTGAGTTCATCGAGCACATACAGATCTTGAACAGGTTGATCAGTGACCTCAGGCTAAGCGTTTTGTATGCCAAGTTATTAGCAGATGAATTCTAAGGGAATTATCAATGTGATCATCTCTACCCTAGAGCCTCATAGAGGTCTCAAGGTCAGTGTGACCTCCTGGGCTGGTACGACGCAGAATAGAAGGCACTAGCGCCGATGAGTCAGAAACAGGTGCTAGGTGGCAAGTACACCTAATCTGGCAGTAACGCGTTGAAGGGCTTACTGTCATTCAAGCTTCAGAGAAGGGAAGGTACTTGCCAAAATGTCATGTGTAGTAAAGTGGCTGAATTGAAATTTGAGTGCTGGTCCATTTTCATATGCTAGATTCAAAACCTCTTCTGTGTACTGCTTTCTAGTAGTGTTTTAACCTATGGCTGGCTTACTGCTGTAACACAAGGTGGTGGCGTTAACACACAAACAGGTCCTCTCACAGTCCTGGAGGCTGGAAGTCCCACTCAGTCTCATGGGGCTGCACCAAGGTGCCTGCAGGCCTGAGGCCCTTCTGGAGGCTTTAGGGCCGCATCCATTTCTTGCCTTTGCCCATCCTCATTCCTTGGCTTATGGCCTCTCCTCCCACCTTCAAAATCAGGAAAGGCCAGTCCAGTCTTTCTCACATTGCATCTCTCTGACCTCCTCACCTCTCCTCCCTCTTTGGCTTTTAAGGATTCTTGTGATTACACTGGTTGCACCTGGGTAAGCCAGGACGCTCTCACTGCCTCAAGATCTACAGCCTTAATCATCACATCTGTAAAAGCCTTTTTACCATGTCAGGTAACATGGTCTCAGGTGCCTGGAACTAGAGCATAGATGTCTTCTATTTTTGGTCTATCATGAATTGTGGAACTAGTGTTTCCCCCTTCCTCCTGGTGGTTGCTAGGAAGCACAGGGTGAAACATCAGCCTTCAACCAGCCAGAGGTCTGTGTGCATTTTGTCCTGGCTACACCACTACTATCTTTCTATAGCCCCAAATACCCTCACTAATTTCTACATTTATTCTTTTGCATCAAAGCTACATCTGAATGCATCTCAAAATTCTTTCTGAAGTGAGAATGGGCATCAATAATTAAGTGAAGCTACGGTGGGGGACCTTTGCCGCCTGGGCTTCCTGAGCAGTTGACTTGGAGTTGCTTAGGTTCCAGGATGAATTTAACACAGTTTCCGTAATTCACTCCTAAAAGTGGAGGTGCCCACAGAATTTTCCTTGAAGTAAATTCATGCAGGTTGGTCCAGAGTTTTAAGGGATGGTTCTATTGGTGAAAGACTGATTGAACATCTAGATTTCTATTGCTTCTTGTGGCCAAAAGTCACAAAACTGATTACTAAAGGTTCCTGCAGAAATATAAAGGACTTTCTGGATAAGATTTACTCTTAGGGAGTTTTAGCATATTCATCACAGACAGCTATTGGATATCTGAGAGCTTCATGATAATTTCGTCATCCAGGAAAGTTCCAATTCATTTCTCCCTCAATTTCTTCCTGTAGTGAAGAAGCTAGGTTTTCTGTGCTAATGGGCATGTTGTAGCATGGATAACACAAAGCAACTTTATTTGACCTGGCGATGCACCATAGGGTTGTTTGCTATGTTCCTGCACTCCCACTATGACTTAGAGTCTGCTGGTACCACTGCCATCAGTGTGTGCCTTGGGGAAATTGACTGAGGGGCTGAAGGGCACCTCTGGGACATCCCATCATAGGCTGCCAAGAGCCCCTTCAAGGTATGGAGCAAATTCCTTTGCCAGCTACCATAACTTGCTTTTCAGATTTGTTGCATAGAGATAAGCTGTCGAGCCCTGTCTGCTGCGCTACAGATGTTGATTGATGGCTGTCAGTGTTCATGCAAGGTGGCTTCCCAAAGGATGCTGAGATGGATCGGATGCTGACCTGCTTTCCTCAGGGGGAATGGTGCAGTTTGAGGTGATGAGGAAAGCTAAAATGTATCACACTTTTGCCTGCAGCCTGCCTTCTCTGGACCCTCAGCCTGGAGAACCATCCCAGGCAGGACGCAGGGCCTTAAACTGTGTGTGATTCCACCTGTGCTCCCAGAACTCCTGCCTCAGTAGGTTGGGCTTTGACACATCCCTGCGGGGCAAGCTCAGGGGCAGCGACTGCAGCCTCATGGGCTGTACGTGCTGGGCCAGGTGCCAAGTAGCCAGAGGAGAGTAGGCACAGGAGGGTTTTTAAACTAGGTTGTAGCCTCCTAAGATTCAGGATGAAGGTGGGCAGGCTTTGAGGGGAGCCTGCATTGTTCCCTACTTGGCCGTAGGGGTTATTGTTCCAGAATACAGAGCATTAGGCAAGTGTCAAAGGCTTCTTAGACCTGATGGCTCTCTTTTCCAACATGTGGCTGAGGTATGGCTGTCACTGAGAATTGCATCAATGAATGGGGCCCCACGTCAAGGGGCTGGAACATAAGATGTGCAGAGCTTTCTGCGTCTGTGCCTGGGGTGTGTGGACCTGCCCCAGGGTCTTTGCACCAGAGTGGCCATGTTTGCTCTCAGGCAGGGGAGGGCCTGTGCTTTCTGCAGGGTGGCCTGAGCTCCCCAATTCCACAGCCTTTCCCCAGGCAGATGCTGGCACTTTACCCCAGGAGGCCAGCACACACAGCACAAAGAGGGGAGCAGTAAGGCCCCCTGCAAAATGTATTTAATACCGGCTCTGATTTGCTGAAGGATGTTTCCCAGATATGCTCGCCAGCAGGCTGCTGGAGAAGAAGGGCTAAGGTAATTTTCTATAAACAGAAAGAGAGAAATCTGTTTTTTGTCACTGTACCAGAAAATTACCATTCCAGTGCCCTCGCTCTGTCATCCCAGGTCTAATATTAGCAGCATGTTTTTCAAATTATTTTTATTTTGCATAAGAGATTAGTAGTATTAACAAACTTACTGATTTTAGTCATTTAAAAATATGTCTTTTTCCTCTAAACCCCTGGGAAAAAAGTAGCTTCTCTTAAAATGTGTGTGAGCTTATATGACTAAGAGGTCTTAAATAACACCACAGGATTCCTGGCCTTGGACATCTTAAATTTTAGTCAAAGTTGGTTCCTTCAGTTCCACAGATGGAGCCTACTCTAGGTATGCAATACAAGGGCCAGTGGAAGACAGACTAAGGTATCTTTTTCTGTGTTGAGCTTGCTGTGTGCCTTTGGAATGGACCAGGAATTCCAGGGAAAAGATGAAGGAACAGCAAGTAAAAATGTATTAGGCAGTGAGTATTCTGGGTTCTAGGTAATGTGCTTTATATAATTGTCCTTTAGGTCTTACAGAAGCTGTTTAAAGGGACTTTAGAGAGTATTGGCACCATTCTCCAGGTAGAGAAACTGAGAAGTGAAATGACTGGCAAAGAGCTAAGAGCAGAAAAAGTGGGGCTGAGATCAGAAGCAGTTATGTGTCGCTCCCAGGCCTGTCATACTTCGTTTCCTCTAACTGGCCCATTTGAGAAAGCTGAGGGGACCCACCACCCTCCTGTGCAGAGTTCCGTCTGTATCCTCCGGCCCCTGCGGTGCTCCTGAAGTGCATTCAGAGTGCTCACCGAGGCTATAAAGTCAGTGGAACATTATTAGGAAGAAAACGGTGCAGAACAATCTGATCAGATGGTGGGAGAGGGAGAGTAATTACACACTTGCCCATTTAAAAAAGGTCCCGAGGAAACTGAAGTCCAATGCCCTCTGCGCTTCTCCCTTCCAGGGTTGTTATGGGAGGCTGACAATTCCTTTTCCAGGCGATGCCATCTGCCACCACCCACCACATGACTCTGAGCAGGCGCTTAACCTCTTTGGTCCTTGTCTTTCTTGTCTGTGAGATGAGGAGATCCACAAGAAAAACCTCGGTCTATGCTCAAGGGAAACCAAACGCCTGGACACTAAAATCGTTTAATGGCAAACTGGAATCATGGGATGGGAATAATAATGCTTTGTTAACAACTGCTTTTTACTAGCTTCGAGTGTCCCATAGACTGTAGTTCTCAAGTGGAGGGGAACCCAAGAGTTAAGTAGTTAAGCAACATACTCAGGAATTCTGCTTAATTAGTGTCAGAGCCTGGATCTCATTCAAGTTCTCACAACTCTTAATCCAGGGCTCAATTCCACCAACCACGTGGCTTGTGTCCAAGTATGGGATTTGTCCTGGAAAAAAACGTTTAGAGGATTAGGATAATCCAGGATGAGTTAAACTGGGCGTTACTGGTATGTTTTCTTAACCTGTTCTCCATAATGCTATTTTCCTACAAGTGTTACAAAGTAGGTAAATGATTTTTTCCCCCAGTCAAAAGACCATCTGCTGTTTGAGAAGATTCTCCTAGATTCTATCGTTATAACCATTTTTCTATTTCCAGTTAGCAGCATGCATCCTTTAATATGATATTTTCTGCATAAACCACTGTTTTCTCTTCAGCACATTTCCTAAGGCTAACGTGGCATTTGCCAGCTTTTTCCCTCTTCTTTAGGGTGGGAAATTTTCTCTCGGAGGGAGATGCATTTCTACATTAGTGCCTATTCATTTCCTTTTCGTGTTCTCCGAGGAAAACAATCAGGTTCATCACTGCAGTAGTCATGGAGATTTCATGTCTCCAGAAGAAATCCGGCTGGGTAATTTCTTTGTTAATCCCACGCTGGATGTTTAAGCTTCCTTGTTTGGATCGCTGGAGAGGATCCATTGAAACAGGTTCCAGTGTGACACTTAGCCTGGGTGGGCAGGGGAATTATGTGCAGGCAGGGCTGGCCTGGCAAGCTGGGGTTAGGGGCAGGTGCTCAGGTCTGGGTTGGTGGCTGGTCAAGTGAAGGACTGGCATTCTAACGGCCTGCTAGATGCTTGGTGCCCCATGGTGCCATGCACTCAGGACAGCCACAGCCCCCCTCACTGTCTCCCTTGCCGACCTGGTCTCCCCTGCGCTCTGCCCACACCACCTCTGTCTGATGAGCTGCCCACGCCTCGGTTCTGTCCTTTCTGCAGTGGGGACTTCCTCCTAGTGACACCCACCCCTCAGCACACCTTGTTGCTCCCTCTTCTTCCTGCCCTTGCTTCTTCCTGCTGCCTGTGGCTTCCCAGGAGACCGTCCTCCACCTCTGGCCTGCTGCTTGCACAGTGAGGGCACACAGTGGGGCTTAAGCCAATCTTTGTTGAAAAACTGAGAGACGTAAGAGTCTTCCTAATATGCAGATCTGATGGTGTCACTTCTCTGCTTAAAATCCTTCAGGGGCTCCCACTGCTTTTAGGTTAAAATCCCAACTCTAGGTCATTCGAGGCTCTTCACAGCCTTGCCAGCGCCATCAGCCTTCACTCACCATCTGCCTCCTGCGGCCCGGGCAGCCCGCGTGCATGACTCACAGCTTTCTGGATGATGCCTGCTTGAAGTGGAGTGATTGCAGATGATCTCTGGTCCTAGTCGGATTGAACATGGCCACATTCCAGCTCCACCAAGAGGCTCTACACCCTGGAGGGTGGTCCTTAAGCTCTCTTTGACTCAACTTTCTTCGTCTGTAAAATAGACCAATAGTATCACCTACTAAGGTTGTTGTGGGAATTAAGTGTGTGAAAATATGTTGAGCACTTAAATCAGTATCTGGCACAGACATTCCATTCTTGTTACCCTGGGAATATTATGAACGCAGTTACGTCATCATACCCTGCTTGCATCTGCCTGGAGCACACTCCTGCACTTTACTTGACAGTCCTACCCATCCTTCAAGTCTCAGTCCCAGTATCATGGCCTCGCTGAGAATAGCTTTTGCAGCTGTGTAGTGCTAAAAGCTTGAGTTGTAGGATCAGAATGTCTGGTTTTAAATCCTGGTTCTACTACTTACTATTTTACTCTCATCTAAACTTACTAAGCTGAGGGTTCGTCCTCTGTAAAATTAGGATAATAAAATAATAGCTCCTACCTTATTGGAGTTGTCGGGAAAAAATATCAAGTGTGTAAAGACATAACTGATATATAATAAACACTTCATTCATGTGAGGTATTATTTTTATTAACAGCCTTTCCTACCTTGTGTCATAAACTAGCCACTGTAGTATTGTAATCCTTTCACTTACTTCTCTCAGCTTCTAGACTGCTGATTATTTGAGTTCAGGGACAGGGAAAGTATTCATCATTATATCAAAAGCACTTGACATGCTGTTCAGTCCATGGAAAGGACAAGAACTCAGCCGCTCTGTCAATCAGTGTGACCGTTGGACATGTTGCTTTGAGAGATTCCAGAGGACCATGTCAGTAAGAGAAGATGCTGAGAAGGGAGACCTTTTGTGGGAGAACAGTTTTCTCCCTCTGGGAAGTATAAGAGACCAGAGGTTAATGGGTACCCCATCTCATTGGCCCAAAGGTGGTGGGGGTGGGAGGGGAAGCCAGTCCCAGAAGGTCTGGGGCTCAACTCCCATGACACGGCGTGTGCTTCGGCAGCGGGATCGGGCACGTCTTGATTCTCCAAGAAAAACACAAAGCCCTGATTTGTAGTATTTGCTGGTTATCATGGTCCCACCAAGGTGGCATCTGGGCTGCCATTGTGATGTTAACCGCCCCGCAAAATTCCTGAAGATTTACCAGTCGGCCAGTGGTGAAGTATGCACTTTTTACTTCCGTTATTCTGTTTGTAAAACGTGAATTCTTCATTGAAGTGACCACCTTGTCTTCAAGTATAAATGTCAGGGGGACATGGGTAAATGTGAGAAGACCAGGGAGTGTTATGTTTTAGCAGTGCGCATGTGCTCACCATTCCTTTGAAACTCTCTTTCCAGCTGCTGGCTGTGTTCATCTTAGGACCAGGATCTGTGCTGACAATCTTCTCTCGGAAACCAGCCTGACTGGGGTTCTGCTGAGAGCAGACTATCTGGTTTTATCCTCTTGATCAGGGTTATGCTCTCTGTAGCAGACTGACTCAATTAGCCTTTCATTCCAGAGTCCAGTTGTGAGTCAATTCTGAGGTTGTTAAGCAAAATGAGTCTGGTGGCATTAGCCTCACGCTGAAGGATGGTAATCCGCATCACAGTGCCGTTCAGTTAATAGTCCACTCAAGAGACTACAAGAAACAGGAGACTCAGTGACAGAGCGACCTTCTGTCCATCTCCAGGGGATGGGCAGGGAGCTTGGGGCTGCCGGCTCAGAGAGCTATTCGGGTTGTGTGCACAACTGAAACTCCAGCTTCCTGAAATGCATTTGGCCTCTGCAAGTTAGAAGCCCCATAGCACTAGATCATTAACTTTCACAACCAGGAAAATTCTTCTGAAATTAACACTCAATCCAAGCTGGATGCCCCTGGAGCCAGTTGAGTAAGCCTGAGCCACCTTTAGGGATTTCCTCTGAAAAATAAATCCTTTAACCAGACTATAGAGAATGGCCAGGTTTCATGCCCTTCAGTGTGTTCAATTAGAGTTGTAAACACCAGCTAGGCTCAGACTGTGGGACAGAGCCAGGCACACACACAAGCCTCATTTGGACGATCTGCCAAGCCGCTTAGCTTCAGCACATGGCCCTGCTTGGGAAGCATTATGAAGAGCCTCTCTGAGGAGTGTCAGGTGCTGTGCAAAGAAAATAAGGCTGAGCCCCAGCACCTGCCCCTGGGATTCACGGAGAAGAAACCAGGCCCGACACACGGGGTGCCCAGATCAGCACACACGGGGAGACTCACACACATGGAGAGACCACACGAACACCAGTGCAGCCTTTGCGGTGTGCTGTGACCTGAGACAATTTCATTAGGCTTTTTAATCTCCTTCTAGTTAAAGTTGTAGTAAAAGGACACACATATGTGCTCCCTACTGGCCCTCTGCAAACCTCTGTGATCTCCACACATCCTACCTTGTTCTGCCTCACCAACATAAGCATACACATAAGTTTATGTCACAAGTATGCTAAGGAAGTACAGTTTCTTGTGGGGAAAGACGTGAGAATAGCGCTGGGTGTTCTGGCTGCCATCCTGAGTGAGCTAAAGAGAAGGGAGCCGAGAGAGCCATGCATTGTCTTCATAATTGTTGGGTAATTTGAATCCTCTTGAAGTCCATTGTGTTCTTCATATAGAAGCAGGGCTGTTGTCTACTGAGATGACCTCAGAGGTGGCCTGGCTCTCATGCAGGATTTCTCCAACAACATCTGCTTCAGATTGAAAAATGGCCATTTTTTGGCCCCAAAGAGCCCTCTTCCTACTGAAACCAGTGTGCCTGGACCCCTCACCACTTTGGGGTCTCTGCAGCTTCAGCACCAACCCTGGAGAGCTCCCAAACCGCAGACACAGGCTGCCCTTTGGTCGGCCCCCCGCCAGGCTCCGCCTCCCACTGCAGGTCCCCCGCGCCCACGCAGACACACCGCCGCCCCCCCAGAGCCAGCGCTGCCTGTCCCTCCTGCTTCTCCCTTCAGTGCCAAGAAGGCGAGCTCCTCCTCAGGGTCACTTGGCTGGAGTACATCACTGTCCCCTGGGTTGGTGGATGAGAGATGACTTGTAAGAGAGATACCCGTATTTTTAAAGCCAGTAGGAATTACGGGAGCAGATGGACTGTGCAATCCTGTTTTGATGCAAGGGACATGTTTCTGTATAAAGTAAATATTTTCCCAGTGTGGCCCTCTGGTGAGTGTGGAGAGAGCATATTTCCTAAAGATGCAAATAAGTCTAGTCAGAAATAAATATTGAGCAGAAACTTCAAAGCACCTAGATTTCTCCAGTTACAGGCCCTGACGGCTTCTTTGCAAATAAGTAGACCCTTTCGGGGGGGGGGGAGGGTCATCAGGGGTTGTATGAGAGACGATGATGACATTTTAAGAGTTCTCGTTTTCTGTATTTTTTTGTTGTGGAAAAAATCATATCAGCAAAGGAATAAAGAAAAATTATGTCAGAAGCTTAGGATATTTTAAAAGACACCCTCCCTCTTTCTTCCTACTGCAGATCACGCCTTGCGGATTTTTTTACCAACTGCCAACCGGAGTCAAGGTCTGCCAGCAGCTGTCTAAAGGAAAACTATGCTGACTGCCTGCTTGCCTACTCAGGACTTATTGGTAAGAGGGGGAGAAGGGAGATGGAGAAAAGTCGGTTTACAAATACAGACTGTTTCCGCTGGAGTCTGTGAAAGTCAAATCTCCTACTAGCTCTCTGTGCTGGGGTTTTGATGTTAGGCCCCTTAGGACTCGCCTGTTAAAAAAAAAAAAAAGAAGAAAAGAGGATAATGAACGTGCAAAGGCAAAAGCAGGAAGCAGGGATTCTTAAAGAGAAGCAAGACTACAAGTGTGAAGACCCGAGAAGCATCTCAGCTGGAGAACTGACCACGCAGAACAAAAAGAGGAAATAAGTGTGGGGATGTCAGAGGGAAGCAAGTCAAACCAAGTTAATTGAATTAGGGAAGTTGGAAGTCATTCCGTCTGGGGAAATCATAAAGGCTGTTTCCCAGAAATAAGACTCCTAAATACTGGGGTCCTTCTCTCCATGAATATTCTTGGTAATTCAGCTCCTGGTATGCAGGGGGTGATTTAGCCTAATTTTTTTTTTTTTTCCTGAGAACAGACATAGCAGAAACAGTATTTTCTGTCTTTTAAGATTTGAGGCTTTAGAGGAGCAGCTTCTGAGCATTCAGAGCAGTGCGTTAAGGCACCGGTGAGCTGGGAGGGGGCCTGAAGTGAGTCAGCTTTGTCTCCAGGGATAAACGGAGGCAGGCAGGAGAGACAGCTGTGCCAGGTAGCAGGCCTGTCACCACTGACATCTGAGAATGAACACATACTGAAGGCCGTGGAGGCGTGAGGGGACTCACGCTTGTCAGAAGCATCATGGCTTAGCCAGAGTGTGTATTCCTGCCAGAATCACACCAGTCACCAGGCAGGAAGAACTTCCCACTAAGAAAGACAGCACAGACTAAATTCTTTGCCACCAGAACGTCTTCAGCAAGAGTTGCTGGGAAAACCAACAACCGGCCTTCACACAGGAGTATCACAGTGTCTGTGTACTCATCGCAATGTTTTTTGGAAGGATACCTGAGCCCTCTTGGGTTCTACCCTGCACCAGTTATTTACTATGGGTATGCCCAATGAGTGTATCTCCCTTAAGTCAGTGTTCCAAATTTGCATTCGCTCTCTGTTCTTAAATCATTTCATTTCTAGTAGGAATTACTTACCAACTATGGAATTATAGGTTTAAGAAATAATGGAAATAATTAAGCTGTGCTCATTGTAAAAAGTTTTAAAAAAGTACAGAGAAGCCCAAAGGAGATAATATTAAGGATCTAGAACTCCAGCCCCAGATGTGATCAGTACCAACACCTTAGGTCACACCCTTCCGGGCATTCATGCTCGTTCAGTACTCCACAAATGACCAGAGCACAGTGCTGCCCAGTATGTCCGGCTTGGCCAACCATATCGTTTTTGAGGATGGTGAAATCCTCATCATTCAAGGAAGTAAACTTAAGGTCGAGGCAATGCATTCCATAGACCAAAATTTATGTCCCTCTTGGGTCCAGATCTCTCCCTCCATGCTGGTCATTGGGCTCTACCTTCTCTCAGGACAGAGCTTGTTTATTTCTTCCATATGCCAGGGACCCACTATGGCACCAGGAATATAGTGGATGCTTAGCAAACACATTTTAACCTCTCTGCTCAGTGCTGGGGATGCCTGGGCCTTTGTCACCCAAAGTTAGGGACTTGCTCTCTGCTGTGGGTCAAAGTTCTCATCCCAGGGTATAATGGGGTATTATAGTTCAAGTCAGTAAGGAATGCAGGGCAAAGAAGATATGTCCTTGACCCAGAAGAGCATACAAAGAACTTTTTTTTTTCTGTTTGTGAACCATATATATCCTGTGGATCACTGATTGCCTATTGCTTCTTACTTCCACACAGTATATAAAAACAGAAGGCTCCTTGGCATGAGTAGGCATTGCCTGGTGTGAGCCACCCAGGAGACATTTGGGTTGTATTAAATATCAGTGCATTTATGCACCAGTACAGAACTCATCAGCAAAACCATGAATACAAGATGTAGACAAGAGACCACCCAGCATGTCTTTGAAGACTTTTGAGAACTATTGCAACAATACTCTAGGAGCCATTGGCTGAAGGAATTTTCACTGTTAATTTCCAATTCCTTCACATCTTGGAAAACTTTAAATAAGTTGAGAGTTTGGTGAGCAGAGGCCTCGTTATATACCTTCAGGATGTGGGGTAACCCATACGGATAGCTTCTGAGCTTCCCAGTGTTACTCTGAAGAAGCCATTTGCTTCCGAGGGAAGTGGATTCAAAGTCCTGAAAGGATTTTTAAGATATGTAAAACCAGCTCGCTCTATTTATGAAGATTAATAACATTCTTAAGAAAATGCAAGGGATTTGGCAACTCATGCATTCTAAGTTAATTCTCTCTCCTACTCCATGACATCCATACCATTTGGGCATGAAAAAAAAATACCTTAAGTGCAGCTTAGGGAGTTCTGTTACAATTTTTTAAGTAAATGTGTAAATTATTTTATGTGCTTAAGATAAATTGCCAAGACAATGCACTGCTTACCATAATTTGCCACTCAGCAAACACAATGTTTGTAATTATCCACAGTGCATTCACCATCAGAGGAACGTTTGTTTCTTTTGAGGCGATAGAACAGTCTCTGTTGTCACATGCGAATTAAAAGGCCTTGTTTTCACTCTTTCAGGCACAGTCATGACCCCCAACTACATAGACTCGAGCAGCCTCAGCGTGGCCCCGTGGTGCGACTGCAGCAATAGCGGGAATGACCTGGAGGAGTGCTTGAAATTTTTGAATTTCTTCAAGGACAATACATGTCTTAGTGAGTTAAAAAAAAATAGGAAACACACGTTTTCTTCTCTGAGCTCAGCCCTGTGCCTGCCTCCTCTCTCTCCCTGTCCCTCTTCTTCCGGCTGGGCTCTGACTGTGATTCCAGATCGTTTTGGCCTCACTGCCGAGTGCCACAGGGAACAGGGCAAGGGATGAACAGTGCTGCCAAGACTGAGAATCCAAAGGCCTGAGAGAGCGAGCGATGCAAATAATGGAGGACACATTATGTGGGAAAGAACACTTCTGCATACAGATCAAATTTTGATCTTGGCAACCAGCACAAAGTCTGTTCCAAAGAATCTTAAAACCTGGGCACAATATACTGTGTGAGAAGCTCAGATGTAGATGGGGGTAGGCCTCCAAAGGCTGTCTGAGAAAAATTAGAGTGTGAACATCAATAGCCCCTTAGATATTCAGGGTTGGCTCGGAGGAGAAGCTACAGTCCTCGACTGGGGTGAGCTGGCCGTGCAGCCAGGAGCCTCAGGAAGTCCCTGATCCCAGGAGTCGTAGATGAGCCCTGGGTGGCTGGCGGCGGGGCTCCTGCTTAGAAATAGTATCAGTTATTATTGCAGTGTCCTTTAGGCAATTTGGAAGTGTGTTTCCCAAAGGGAGAGGGATAGAGAGAAATCTGCATGTGTCAACGATGGGCATTCATCAGACCATGTGCGTCTCCCTTCTGTCCAACAAGATGTGCACTCAAGGTAGTGGTCCAGCTGAGATGTCTGAGTACCTCACTCACATGTGGTGGCAGCCACCATTAATTTACTGGGTGCCTTCAACTCACTCTATGGCGAATATATTAAATACATTATCTCATTTACTGTAATCTGCACAAGAATCCTAAGAGATATAGGTATTATCATCTCCATTTCACAGTTGAGTAAATGGTTGATACTTATGTAGACCATCCATGCCCGAGATTGGATCCCAAGCTGGAGTTCCTTCTGCAGCCCTCTAGCCCCCCAAGAACTTTGGTGTCATGCCTGCTATTGAGGGCCCATTAGACAAGAACATATGCCTGTACATCAGGGACCAGATGTGACTTCCTTGTGGAAGGTGTGGACCAAATTTCTAGGAAACAAGGTTCAACCGCCCTTGTAAAAGCTGTGTCCTCAAGTGACAGTTTCTCCGTGATGCTCAGTTCTGCAGT
This sequence comes from Manis pentadactyla, assembly GCF_030020395.1. Lineage (NCBI taxonomy): Eukaryota > Metazoa > Chordata > Mammalia > Pholidota > Manidae > Manis > Manis pentadactyla. The sequence continues at coordinate 126,642,906 of NC_080026.1, read as the reverse complement.
GACCAATTTCTAAAGAATTAGCTGACCACTTACAATCCACACATGGGCAAACCTTTAAGTATTACTTGTAATGGCTTCTCATTGTTTCCTTTGTTGAAAAGACAAATCTAAGTGATTTGCTCACTAGGTCCTTGAATCTTGTGGCTATAACAAAATGCTTTGATCATCTTAAAACAAAAACAAGCTTTTGGACACTTACATAAATTGAAACCCATAAAACTAGTCTGAAGCATGGAGACGTTTGGCAAGATAATAGGCATACCATGAATCTGCATCTTGGACCTTTTGTTTGGTCTTGACTTAAAAAAGAAAGAATATATATCCTCTTTTTCATATCCTGTATGCTTTTCTGGCAGAATACAAGCTTTAATGAAGATAAAGCAATGACAATAGAGGTCGGTGTGAGAAAAGATTATACTCATGCTGGCTGGAAAACTGCCCTCACAGAGAAATTAAGGTTTCCCCCTAATTTTTAATGTCTAATGTCTAATAATATTTTGGTGAAGGGGAGAATAGCCTGGTATCTTATTACTAATAACTTCAATAAAATAAATGCATTTGGTCTTCGACAGGGACTGATGCCAGCCAGGATTTTACATAGTCATCCCATTTATGCTTTGATTAGAAGCAGCACAGCCCACTGAAAACAAAACTGTAAATTCCCTCTCTTGCACAAGGCCCCAGAGTAGAAGGCATTGGGAATTTATAAATTCCAACCCAAATGCATTAACCCAATTCTGCTAATTTCAGATTAGCAAATTTCTTCCAGATTCTTCTATCATGAACATGACTTTAACCTATTGTTTACTTCTGGTTACTGGGGAGGAAACAGTTATTTTTTAAGCTAAAGAGCAAGGCAGAGGTGAGGGGAGAGAGAAGAACGAGCAGGAGGTGGAGGTGAGATATCAACCATTGCCATTCAAGTCCTTCTTCAGGTGCCACCTTTACCTCCCTGGACCACAGTATCTCAGCGGCAGCTCTCCATTCTCACCCCTGCTTCAATTTTCTCCAAGCATTTCTTACCACCTAATGTATTATATATCTCACTTCTTTGCCTCTCCAACCAGAATGTGGCCTTCATGAGGGCAGAGATTCTTGTCCTTTGTCACTGTCATTATGGTCCACTGCTGTAGCCTCAGCAGAGAGCAGTGCCTGGCGCTGAGTAGATGTGCCATTGTCATCTGAATGAATGACTGAGCAGGCCAACAGCCTCCCCACGTGGCAAGGCAAACACACTGGGAAACACAGGTAGTTTCAGTAAATGGCAAGGGTCTCTTGAATCTACATGTCGTCACAAGAAAAAGGAAGGGTTTGGTTCTTGTTTGGGGTCACTCAAGGAAACAGCCCCCCATGGACATTTTTCTCTACATTCTACCCACCCATAAGCCATGTAACATGGCTAGGAACATAAAAAGCATCCATATTAATTTGAAGCTGTTTCTCACAGTCTAAAAAATGTGAAGTTTTGGAAAACAAGCTTCCAATTTGCTGAACTTAAAGGATAACAGCTTTAGAACAAAAATGCCACTTTGAAGAGGACGATTAGGCTTAAAATTATTCTGTCTTGTATATCAAAAAATGCCAGCTAAGAGTCATATATTCACAATTTGCACATTCAGATGCCAAACGGAAGAGTCTGATTTCTTATACAATTAATATGAAATAAAAAATTCCTAAATCCAGACCAAATCCCTGAGGACCTGATTAAAAACTGTTTTTAATTCATTTTGGGGAGGGGAGCAACATACAACCAATTTACTCCTGCCATAAAAACAATCTAATCCCATGAAATTGTAATAAGCTTTTAAAGTTTTACATTTTAAACTTTTCATTTAAGCAGGGCTGTTCCTGCCTAATTATGCAGATTTTGTTTCAGAAGACTGGGAGCAGAAAGGGAAAAGAATCATCTTACTTAAATTTTCCCTCTATATTAATGAGGTTTGGGGTAGGTTTTTCTTTTAATGAAATTAGTTACATCTCTGCTTGGAGCAGTGCCCGCCTTGTGGTAGGTGCTCTGTCATAGGAATCACATTTTTTGCTATTTGATGTTACTGCTTGCCACATTAGTGTGCATGCCACTGAGTCACCTCATAATTACGCATGTGGTATTTAAGAAGCAAAAGTACTCATTAGTTTGCTTTTAATATAGAATTTTGACAGAACACAAGGATTTTCTTGGAAGTCGGAACAGTGATTGTGACCCCAAATAACAGGTCTGAGGCAGGTGTCAAAGGGCTCAATTGGTGAGAATCTCAGGGCAAGGGTCTTGCTTGGCACCTGATACATAAATAGGAACACAATATTTGTTGCACTTGAAGCATAGCTAAGTGTCCAGATCAGCGCTTAATAAATGAGTTGATTTTTGAGCACCTGCGCCAGTGGCTGGTTCTGAGCATGTGTAAGGTGGCTGGATGGCTGGGTTTTGTCAGAGAAGTCCAGTGCTGTAATCAGAACTTCTAGTGAGCCTCTTTGGCTTCATGCATCCTGTCTGTTACATTTGCGGCTTGACTTTGAAATTGGATTTCCTCCTGTTTTACTGCAGAAAATGCAATTCAAGCCTTTGGCAATGGCTCCGATGTGACTGTGTGGCAGCCAGCCCTCCCTGTTCAAACCACCACTGCCACCACCACCACAGCCTTTCGGGTCAAGAACAAGCCCCTGGGGCCAGCAGGGTCTGAGAATGAAATCCCCACTCATGTCTTACCACCTTGTGCAAATTTACAGGTAAGAAGGTGGGCTGGACTCTCTGCTGGAGCTCACGTCTCAGGGAAATGCAGACTCATTTTCCAAAATGTATTTGGGGATGGATCATGAATGATGGAGTGCTGCTCAGGTTTGAATCTTAAAAATGCATTTTAACCATTCTGAGAGGAGATTGTGAAATACCGTAGAGTGGAAAGAAAGGTGGACTCTGGAACTGACTCCCATTGACTGGGGATGTGGCTGTGGTCAAGGCACGTTTATCTAGCCTTGTCTTCACTTGTAGAAAGAGGGGGCTGGGCAGATGAATCCTTAAACTTTGTGTTCATGGGCTGGTGGAGTTGAGTTGGGTATTCATTCTGCCTTCTCTACAAAGCATCTTGAAAAAGAAGGAGCTCTTGGGTTGGTGGCCATCACAGCCATGTAGACGTGATGTGGAGTCTCTAACTCCATCTAAGGGAAGGCCAGAGACAGTGTACCTAGTGAAGTGTTAACCCAGGTGGCAAGTCCCATATGGGCTTATTTTTCAAGAAGCAGCAGAAATGCTTTCCATGGAAAGAGGAGCTGTAAGGAGCTGCCCTGCAAAACCCCCGTGTGAATAGAGTCCAATGAGAATGGCCAGGAGACTTCGCTGGGGTTGATCCAGATCTCCAAGGGCAGAGCCATAAGACATAGGGCTAGTGGTGGTTTCCTGACTTTAGTCAAAGCAGAGTGTTTATTCTGCCTTTTCACTGATTTTTTTCATAGTAACGAGTCTTCAGCAATTTGGCATGACATTATATACTGATATGTGCACAAAGTATTTTCACATACTTTACCACTTTGGATATTATCCTCCTGATGGCTATGGGAGAGGTGCTATTATTATAGGATCATTATTAGCCTTGTTCTTATTTGAGCACATACGGGCCCGGCGAGATGATACTTTTTTTGCTCAAGCTAGTGAGTCACAGGAGCAGTGCTGGGATGCCAGGAGCCTCGTGCTCCTTCCATGGGTCTTCCTGTGTCATGAGGGCAGTGACAGCCACATGGTGACTTCTGCCTTCTGCCATGCTGGGGAAGGGAACTTGTGCCAAGCACTGTGCTGTCACTTAACACTTGTCACTGGACTACATCCTCCCTCTTCTCCACCCCCAACTCCTGCCAAGGATCAGCCTCACCACAACGCGCTCCAGAAACCTTTTGCCAAACACCTTCTTGACCCACAGCCCACTTTCTTCCCTAGAAAGTACTGGGCCAGCGTTACCACACTCTTCTCATCCAGTTTCCTCTCTTCTTCTGGGATACCCTACATGTCATTCATCTGCGCGCTGGTCTCTCTCCTCTCTCCTCCTGGGTCTCCAACCACCCTCCCACACCCCCCGCCCAAAACATACCCTCAGACAGACACACGCAAAAAAAACACTAAGGAGAAGACAGGGAGGGAAGCCGTACAGCCTAACGTCAACCAGATGTTCTTCATATTCTAAAGCATTTCCTGAGCTCTTCCCATCTCCAAAGCACTGTGCAGAAGATGCCAGAATGAGGAGGAGGCTTAGGGAGTACTGTGGCATCTCCATCTACAGCAGAGCCCTGACGTTCAAGGAGGGGAAATGACCGGCACAAAGCCTCAGTAAAGACAAATGGCCAAATGGGGGATAAGGACCCTGTTTCAGAATGTGCTAACAGTGGGCCAGAGTTGGTTTCTGACTGGTGGAAGCAAGATCTGGCTGTAGGAAAACCAGGTTCTTTCCTGCACGTGTCTAAGTGCACATGGCATGACTGCAGAGGCAGTGTTCAGCCTGTTTTTAAATTCCTGGGTTGTAGAAACTTCATGAAGATGGGCATTCAAAAAAAAAAGTCTCCCCTCAGTGAACTTATAAATAGTGGGCAAGATGCAGCTTGTCAACATTTTGGAGGGTCAGACTAAGCTAATAGATGACATCTCAGAAGGACAGACCTTATTGGAAATTCCTTGAAATTGGTTTCCCCCACAAAAAAAGGAGTCTGTCAGCCTTAAGGAGCTTCTGCCCTCCCACCCTGTGCCCCGCCCATCACAGCGCCTGACTGCTGCTTCCCGTGGTGCAGGCATGCTTTGTGCACACAGTATTTCACCTCCAACCCAGATCTTCCCAACATGTGTCCCTGCAAGGAAGACTCTATACGGCAGCTGCAGGGTTGCCCTGGCAACGTCAGGGGACACGTGAGCTGTATTCCCAAGAAATGGCACCTTTCCTTCCCCTGTATGAGTGATAGGAGCTCTGCCTTATAAATAGAGGGGCAAAGTAAAATTTTAAATGATGTTTACCTCATGGTTGCCATTAAGCTTCTTGGCAGAGCATGATGGAGGTGTAGGCTTACCAAAGAATGGGGTGGGAGGTGGCCACACCCCTCTTCCCTGTGACACACACACACAATTCAGGTTTCTTAGAGCTAAACAGCATTGCACTTCCAGGGCACCATTAAGGGTTCCAAAAAACCTTGCCTTTCTGCTGAAGAAGACCACCACACCACTAACACTTGCTTGTGCACGTGTGAAGCAGGGGGCGAGGGCAACCCCAGCTCTCGGCCTCACCAGCATCAGGTTCCTCATCTCCAGAACTGCAGCTGAGAGGATTCAGTGGGGTGATGCTTGAGTGCGTGGGGCACAGTGAACTTTCCAGAATGGTGCTCTAGAAACGTCCCATGCAATGCCTGATCCCAAGTCAGTTGGCCCCTGGGTCCCTTTACATACAATGGCTGGTGATGTGTGACTTGCTTGAGTGGTGGTGGACTCGGGGACATTGGGGTGAATTAGCACTAACAGGTGGGGAGTGGGTTTTATTTTTCAAGATATTTCACATGCTCTGTGCCCTTCACTCTTCACAGAAGCCCCTGAGTCAGGTAGGACAGACATCCTTCCCTTTTCCAAATGAGGCAACTGAGGCAGGGAGAGCCTAGAGACTTACCTGAGATCACAAAGTCTCTGGGGGGGCCAGGATTTCTGACTCTGAGGCCAGTGTACTCTTGCTTTGACCTTGGACAACCTATCTCTTCCTTTGAATGAGCAGTGGCCAGAGAGGAGGAAGTGAAAAATAGAAAAGGAGGTCATGCAGTATTTGTCTCTCTGTATCTGGCTTATTTCATTTGGCATAATGTCCTCTAGGTTCATGGTCTCACTTATCTATGGAACCTAAAGAAACAGAGCTCTTTAAAGCAAAGTGTAGAATGGTGGTTATCGGGCTGGGGGTGGGGGAGATGGGAGGCATTATTCAAAGGGTACCAAGTTACAGACATGCAAGATGAATAAGGTCTGGAGCTCTGATCTACAGCACGGTGACTGCAGTTAGCAACACTGTATGGTATACTTGACATCTGCTAAGAGAATAGATCTTAATGGTTCTCATTCTTCCCCAGATGATAACTATGTCAGGTGATGGATAACATGTTAATTAGCTTGATTGTGGTAAACCTTCCACAATGTTACATATAGCAAAATATCATGTTGCACAATAATTATACAATATATTGTATTAAATATATACAATTTGTATTTGTCTATTATATCTCAATAAATCAGGAAGGTGGGGGAACAACAGGAAAGGGGGAAGGGAAAAGTGGGTTTTGAGAGAGCCCTATACCCACGTGCTTCCTGAAGGCAGTGACTCGTAGGATAGGGAAAACACAAAGCTCGTACTTTAGGCTGGGATTTTTTCATGCTGCAGCTCCAGAAGATGGGGTACTGGGGAAAGACTGAATGTTGCCAGTAAAAGTTTGTGCAACTTGATGATCTCTTTAGAATGGCCTGTGTTAACAACAGTAGAAAGAATCACTGGAGGCCAAAGGATGAGGGTTGAGTGAGTGATGGGAGGCAGGCCTTCACCCTGAGAACAGTCTCTGGCACTGATTTAGGACTCTTGCTTCAGTGTAGGGCTCCCAGGAGACTCATTCTCCCCATCTGTCTTTCCTTTGCCTGCCTGGCTGTCTCCAGATAAATTACCATTTGCCAGGGGGTCCTAGAAATATCTTAGAATGGCGTTTGTCCCAGCCGTGTGTCATTACTCAGAATAGAACTGACTTAAACCAGCTTGGGATCCACTGATAACAGATTTGGAAAAAGTCAACTATCTTTGGCAGCTGTAAAGTTTCACATCCAGAGAAGCACCCTCTTGTAATATTTTAAAATATAAAATAATATGAGAAAACTCTCTGGGACTTGAGTTTCTGTCTTAACATTTGAGATAGTTTTCCCCCTTAGAGGAAAAGAAATAAGAATAAACATTTTTGAGAGTTGGCTTCAAAGTGTGATCATCAACAAACCAAATGTAATTCTGTTTGGGGAAATGGGTGGCCTTGGATGTGGTGTATAAAGGACTCATCACAGTTCCTATGAAAGCCTCAGCTTTTAAAAAGGAAAGCTGATTGATTGGTACCGACTGTCATAGAAATGTCCAAGTGCTAACCCCCTGAGGTGGTAAAATAGCAGGTTTTGGGTAACCCACCAAGCTCCCATGTCAGGATTAATTGGCAGTCATATTAGTAACAAACATGACGCAGGCTGTGCTATTGTTGGCCTATCCCTTTGACTTGTACAGAGTGGTCACATGAAAAACAAAGAAGCATTAAAATTCTACCAATTATTTCATCTTCTGTGCATTTGAGTGTTCTGGTAGCTGGAAAAAGCTCAGGATATTTAAAGGGACTGTACTTATTGCTGATTTAAAGTAAATACCTTCAGGGGATGGACGTAAGTGTTGGAAAAATCTCTCTTTCGCATCATTGTATACTACCTAACTCGGGTGGCTTAAAGAGGAGCCCATTACAGTGGCATTTTTAAGCCTCTGATTGCCGTGGTCACATAGGGTTATAGACACAGGGGATTATAGTCTTTGGACTAGGGCTGAGGACCCTTGGGCGAGTTTCACTGCCTCTGCCCCTTTCCACTCCTTCTCCTTTGCCAGACGTGTGATGGGTGATTGACAGGAGAAAGTCTGACGGATCACGGGGCATACATTGAGAGTCAGGGCTAGCAGGATGGGCGTGGGATAGCCATGAGCAGTTGGGGGATTTTAGTGAACAGTGCAAACAACATTCAAAGGCAGTCTGTATGAGTGTTATTTGTGTGTGCATGCCAAATAAAACATATCTGTTTTATGAGACACGGAGGGTCAGCAGTTGTAGAAGTAAAGTGTAAGCCTCCTGCCCTCCCCCTAATGGGACTTTTAAGGCAGCATTCTAGAAAGAAACCGGCAAAGAGCTTTCTCAGTCACAGAAGAGATGTGAGCACGGTGCAAATAGATAGGCTTTACGAGAATGCTGACTACTAAAATCAGCAATGCAGAGGGCAGCTGGCCCCACCCTCGCTCAACAGCAGCAGCATCTAAATGGGTGGCCAGACCATGCCAGCCCTAACGTCCCACCACCGGCCCCTCTGTGGGCCATGGGGGCAGAGGCATCTTCCCTGGAGCAAAGAACATTCAAGCACCCCCTGGATTTCAGTCTAGGTCCATGTCTCCCTCGCCTCCCAGGGAAGCCTCACTACAGTTCCTTCTCTTCACAGAATACAGTTTGAAGCTAATAGAAACGGGCACTTGTGGATGTAACACACGTTTACAGATTGATAGGAAGAGCAGAAGGCAGATGGACTTTCCTGTCCATGTAACTCTTACTTATTAGAGTATTCAAATATTGAATTAGATAATTGAATATTTGAATATTGCATTATAATATTGAAAATCATCTATATCTGAAACAAGACTTCCTGTCCTGGGAGAAGAGTGCTCCCTGCCCCTCCACTGCCCCAGTATCTCATCAGACCGAAACAAAGTCCCTTTGTGCCAGATTGGGCCAGACCAGACTGGAAATGATTTAGAAACTCTTCCCAGGGCCAAACCCCCAAAATCTAGATGTGGTAGGAAGGCAATTATCCAAACCTGCTAAATACCCAGGACTCCTCTGGCTGTGACCAAGTGAAAATTTTAAGTGTTGAGTTTTAAAAGGAAAGTTGCCAATGGGTGTTCTGTAAATCATTTGTGCCAGCAGACTGACCCCATTATGTCAGCTAATCCTGGAAATACAGGAGGTAAATTTAAATCTTCTAGCATGAAGCACTTAATCAATATTCTAAATGTTTTTCTTGCAATTTATGCTAGCAGAGCAATGGGGTACTTTGGCGTCCCGTTAATCTTCCCACTGGAGAAGAGGCACTTGAGAACAAGGCCAGGGTGGTGCGATTTTGTACAGGATGACCAGAGGGAGGGTGGGAGCTGAAAGTGGAGGGAGCGAGGTGCTTATTTCCACACCAGGGCCCTGGCCTGGGGATGTTTATCCTCTGAACTCACTCCACTCCTTCCAGCCGGCAGAGCGACCCTGTGGGCACTTCCTCAGTTCTTCCCTTTTAATCTCTGGCTGACAGCCTGGGAGCTGTTTTGCTGGGAAGAGCGTGAGCTTTGGAATTGGTTGGACCTGAGAGAGAATCCCAGCTCACTTTCTATTGCTCTTTGACCAGGGGCATGTTTCTTGCCCTCTCTGAATGTCTGCTGTGAAATACTACCCACCTCTTGGGTTTGTTGTGAGGATTAATAAGCTAGTGCTGGTGTGCAAAGGGCCTGCTGTGACTGGCCGACCATCTGTGCTTGGTACGTGGCACTGCTCTTACCATGACTGGATGAGCCGTGTTAGAGCTTTAACTCTGAACTTGGGCTACAAAGGAAGGGCTGTTCCCAGAGGTGGGAGGGTCATGGAAGGAACAAGATGGAGCTCTTTAGATTGTGCTTCCTTAATTTGTAAGAAAGGTTTGAACCATGTCCCGTGGGTTCTAAGATGTGGTCAATGCAGAAAATTCCAAGGAAGGAGAGCCAAGGATGGGATGTTCTTTGGATACCAGGCCAAAGAGAAAGGAAAACTGAAAGGCAATAAAGGGCCAGGTCTTGGGGGATTAAAACTGTTGCAAATGCCTCTCTCCATGTCCAGAAAGAGTCCCCCGACCCTGGGAGCTTCATCCTAACCATCAGCTTCTTGGTGCTGTGACTTGGAGCCGTGACAACAGATGGATCTTGGTCCAGTCTGGATACAGAGTGCGGCTGTCTGGCAGGGGTCGTGGCCTCATTTCTTTAACCAATGCTGACATTGGGAAGAGATGACACTGTAAATAAGAGACATTCATAGCTGCAGAAAAGGTGGTGTTAAAGAACTAGCCCTGCCTCTAAGCCTCTAAGTCCAGAATTTGAGTCTTTCCCGAAGCTGCATTCTGCCAGTATTATTATTTGCTTAATATTTATCTTTAAACTCAATTACTGGATATACTTACTTGTATACACACTACCATTTTTTGGACTCATCTTAAGCTGTTAATAACATGTGAAACGTAGGTGAATCACTATGCTGGCTCTCTCTATTTGATCAATATAAAAATATTAAAAAAGCAATAAAAATGTTTGTATGCCATCTAAATAATGTCATACACACCAGTGGTGCCCAAACCCCACTTTGGGAGACATTATAAACAACCTAATCATATGACAGATCCGAGAACTGTTTGCTTTGATAACTTGCATCATCTCTACTTCTTGCAGTTTGGTGTTAAAAAAGCAAATTGCATACAGCACTTCCCATGGGTTGAGTACTGTTCTAAGCATATGCATATATATATATATATATATATATATATATATATATATATATATATATATTCACTCATTTAATCCTCACAGTAACCTCATGAAGTCAGTACTATTATTATTCTCATTTTTCTGATAGTAGACTTGGAGACACAGAGAGGCTTGGTCAGGAGAGGAGAAATAGGAAAGTAGCATTTTTCCCCTCTATGCATTTTGAATGGCCACATTTTATTACCTAAATCATAGCACTTTACCTTTTTGTTTCTGGATAACATTATTCATTCAGTATAGATTAAATCATTCCCTAAATTCTTGTTAAACTCTGGCAGATTGACTTGCCAGACTGGTTCATAAACTAGCATAAAGAAAGGTAATGGTGTCTATTCTGACACCAACTGGTGTCCTGCAGTACAACTCAGTTCCGACACTAGCTCCCTGGAGTTAGCACAGAGTCCGCTGGTTAAGGACATGGCCCCCAGTAAGACTGCCGTACTTCAGATGCTAGTTACACTTCAGGGTCCCCAGGCCACCTGGCCAACCAGCTACAAATTCAGGGGTTCCCCTGAGCCTCTCAGGTTCAAGTCAATAGAACGACTCAGAACTCAGGAAAGCACTGTACTTGACAATTACAGTTGTATTATAAAGGATACAAATCAGGACTAGACAGATGGGGAGATACTTAGTCTAAGGCCCAGGAGGCTCTGCAGTGGAGCATCCATGCCCTCTCCCTGATGAATCCAGTCATGTTAGCCTCCAGGTAAACTGATGGATTCACCAACCAGGAAACCCCACCAAGCTTCAGTGACTTGTGGTGTCATTACATAGGCGTGATTGATTGAGCCATTGGGCACATGACTGAACACAGTCTTGTGCCCCTTTTTGCTCCCTGGAAGTCAAAAGTTTGAGCTGACCTCTTGTGGCTCAAAGCCCCAACCAGTTGACCCCCCTCCTGCATCATTCTGATTACCATAAACTCAGGTGTGATCCAAAGGACTCATGAATAAAAAAGATACTCCCATCACCCAAGAACTTCCGAGGATTTAGAGGTTAACTCCCAGGAGCCAGGAACAAAAACTAGTCAGATTCTGGTTTTAATTCTAGAGTTGAAATTTTGAGCCTAGCTCATTTTACCACTTACCAGGCAAGGCTTTCTTATTCTGCCGGCCTCAGGTTCCTCACCCATGAAATGAGGGTGATGGCAGTAGCACCTCCTGGAGTGTGAGGAGTATTAAACATGGATCTTGCACATAAAGTGTGCTTGGGGCAGTGCCCAGCTCAGAGAAGACACTGTGTAAGTTTCTATTATTTGTAAGTTCCGTGGGACATTGGGATATCATTGGCCACCTTTGTCCCACATTCAGTAAGAGAGACATGCTCTGACTCTGAGTTATGCATTTGTGAGTCCTGTTTTCCAGTGGCATTTTTGGTCTTTGTAACCTGTGGGGCTTTGCCCTTGTAGAGTAGACATGTTGTGGATAAGAAAAGGTGAAGCCTAGCCAGAGTGGGGATTGTAAAATGTAGTTTAGAGTCAGATGCTTCTCCATGGGGCATCACTTGCTTCCCTGGCATTCTTTTTGGAAGGTGGGCTGCACACCCCTATGCCAATCTTGGAAACTTCAGTAAGGCTTACTTAGTTTCAAACCCTTGGCTATGACTTGGCCAGTTCCCCAAGTAAAGCTTGCTCAACCTGGGTGCTGTTGACATTTTGATCTGGAGAATTCCCTGTGGTGGGGGCCGTTCTGTGCATTGTACAGTGTTAAGCAGCATCTAGAGGCCAGCAGCACCTTTCCCCGATTGTGACAGCCCAAGTGTCTCCAGTCATAGCCAAAATCCCCTGAAGGGCAAAATAGCCCCTGGCTATAGACCACTGCCCAGATACAAGGGCTGCCTCAGAGACACCCCTTCCTTTCTACTAACAAGGGAAGCAGAGGCACTGAGGGTCTTTTAAAGTTTCCCCCCTCCACATGGTAAGGAATGTCAGGGGATGTGAGAGCAGACTGGGGCACCAGACCAAATCCTCCATCAGTAGTGCAGGCAAGAACGTGCAAAGGGGCTGCAGTCACCACCAGATGCCCATTTTGAGACATTTAAGTCAATTTTCCCACAATGCTCCTCTCAGAGCAGGACCCAAGGATAGTATCATAGGTGGTGTGAACAGAGGCCCTTGACCTGGTTCTCCTCATCCAGGGACCTGCAGGAGTCCCAGCCTGCGGGGCCTCACAGCCCTCCCTCTGAGCGAGGTTTGTACCTGTCCAGCACCCTGGGTGGCTCCCCTATGGATGACATTTCAAAGAGACTTTGCCAGGCAACCAGAGTGGCTGCAAGTGTTTGTACCAAACCACTGTTGGGTTTCACACACCTGGCCTTTGAGGTTGGGGCGTGTGAGGAGAGGTGGGGTTGAGTAGGAACCTAAGGCCAGAGCCAACTCATCAATACTGACACCACAGCACATGCGCTCAGTCTCAATGACAGTGGCAGCCTGGATGCTGTCCCTGAGCCTTCTGTTTGGGGAAACAGTCTTGGTGCTGCAAGTTAACTTGCGGTATTTGGTTCACACTTTTTGTGAGCTTCCCATCATTTCTGTCTGTTAAAGAGTGTTTTCTAGCACCCTGTTGTTTCCATCTCATAAAAAAAACACACACACAAATCTTGGCTGCACCTAGTGTTTCCTTTACATAATGTGCTCCTGCTCAGAATGAGTTTATTTCCCTATTCTGGGAGAAATGAGCTGTGTGTGTGTGTAGGGGGTCTTCCGTTAACAGAAGTAATAACTGCAGCCCCTGCCCCCGAACCCGCCAGGCTGCTTCTGGGCCCCCCTGGAAGCATCACTGCAGAGCTGTAGACCAGGCTGCCAAGTGGCCCTGGGGCCCTGGGCGATGGGTCCTTACTCCCAGTATGGAGAGGCTGCCAGTGGCCTATTGGGACTTAATCTTCCTGGCTCCAAGTGCCAGCAGATGAGCTCAGAGGGAAGCTGCACCCCAGAATCCACCCACATTAGCCCTGGGAGGAAAGAGGCTGTTGTAAAAACAGTTTTTGAAATGACTGCTTCTAGAGTGTTTTCAAAGCCCTTCATCCAGGACAGCGTTTGAATTCAGAGCTCAAAATGGGGTATTACTCCATGAAGGCTGCCCTATAATCCAGCATGCTGAAATCCATCTTCTGTTGTGTATTCAAGCCCTACTGGAAATGAAGTTTGCAGGGCCTAACTGGTACCAAGGAAAGGGAATTTCATCTTGGGGGTGCATCTTCATGGCAGGTAGGTGTGCGGATGACCCCGTATCGCAGGGTTGTACATTGTATTAGTCAGCTAGGGCTGCCCTAACAAAGTACCACAGGCTGGATAGGTGCAGCAGTTCCGGAGGCTGGGTCTGCAAGCTCAGGTGGTTTGGTTTGCTCCTGAGGCCTTGCCCCCTGGCTTGCATGTGGCCACCTGGTCACTGTGTCCTCACAGGGCCTCTCCTCCATGTGTGCTCATCCCTGGTGCCTCTTTCCAAATTTCCTCTTCCTATACAACAGTCAGCTCGGATTAGGACCCACTCTACCAGCCTCGCTGTAACTTAATCACTCCTTTAAAGGCTCTATTTCCAAATGCAGTCACATTCCAAGATACTGGCGATCAGGACGTCAGCACGTGCATTTTGAGAGGACACATTTCATCTCATAACATATGTGTAAGGGAAAGGTACTTAATAACTAAACATTTGATATTTTAAAAATCTCCCTTATAACGTAGCTTTAGGGGAAAACATTGCTGTTGCCACCAGCCGTTCCACAATCTCCAAGGTCCTGCGAAGTGTCACTCGTACAGCCTTTGTTGAAAAGGCTCTGACTCTCAGCTGGCTCATGGGGAAAGACACTTCCCTTGGGACAACCAGCTGTCCCTCCCAGCCTGCAAATATGGGGTGCTCTTTGCCTTGCTGAAGCAGGATGCTATCGGATTTCAGGCCTCTGCAAACTTAATTCAAGGAATGATTTCTTTGTGATTGGCATGTTTGCATTGTAGCAAACTTTGGTGCAACATATTGTTAGAATATACAATACTGTAATTTAAGATTATTTTATCAGCAGTAAAGGGTTTTATAATTCATTTTTAAAAGTTGTAATGGGCTTGAGCATCTTTAGTATAGTTTAATAATATAGCATTTTATAGCTGGCTGTAAAATTTCAGATTACGGTTTTAGCAATTGCACAATTCTATTTTATAGTTTAATAATTGTTCAAATGAAGGAGAATATAAAGTTCCTAAAAACCAATTTAGTGACTTAGAAAAATAGCCTTTTATCAAAATCTAATGCACACCTTTAATGAACCCAGATGTCACCTTTTCAACAGACACATCATGGCATCTATTTTTCTCAACCACAAAGTCTTCCAAATTAAGTACACAGAGTGCAGTATCTCTGAGTTGTAACTTTTTTCCTTTTTTTTCTCTTTCACCCCTAATCTCCTACAGCTAGGTTCAGCCTATTTGCCAAGCACAGGTGAACACCAGCTAGGCCAGAAGAGTTTTAGAAGGAACAGGGAGGAAATTGGTTCTCTCTTGAGAAGTTACTCATGTTACAGATGGCTCCTTGATCACACCTCACCCTCAGCTCCTGACCCTAATGAAGTCTCTTATTAAGGCCTCAGGATAACCCACACCTCACCATTCTGTGAGTGGGCGAGTGGCAAAATGGGAAGCACCACATTATAATATAATTATATACTATCCTTCTGAGTAATGAAAGCGTTAGCATATAGCACTGGGGAGAAGGCACTATTTCTCTCTCATTGTCATTGGAATTATAGTTTGTGTTCTTATATTTCTAGGATTTTCCAGGGATGTTGTCAGACAACTGGAGTTAATAAAAAAAAGTAGGCCCTGGGCCAGGTATACAAATATGGTTACTTTGGAGCCCACGGAGCATCCTTCGCATATGTCCCAGGACCCTTGGTACAATGTGATTCTTGGGCAGACCAGCTCTGGCTCTGAGCCCTGTTTCTGCTAGAGAAATACCAACAGTCAGAGGAATTCCCACGTGGCTGGGCTCCTTCCTGTCTGGGGTTCAGTCCAGGAACTTGGGGCTCACAGCCCATTTCCACTTTGTGTTATAAACAGCATGCCTGTTATGTGAATGGCGGGGAGACCGACTGGGGATCGCCAACCTGCAGAGGAGGCGGGCAGAGGTCACCTGCAGTGGCTGGAGCCCCTCTCCTGCATCATCCAGAGATGACTGGGCTCCTTTCCTCTGTCTCCCACTCAGCTCTCTAGCTGCCTCGGCCGTTTTGTCAGCTCCAGGGAATTTCAAGTGGAAATTTGGGGTTACTTGGGAACAGCTTACGGCTGTCCCAACACCATTAGGCTATCTTTTGCCAGGTCATGGTCATCTCAGCAATGATGCCACAGCTGGAGGGCATTCTTGCTGCCCAGGAACAGGCATTTGCCCCAGGCCTGAGCTGTCATCTCCATCTATTCTCTGGCCCCAGCACATGACACCCCATACATTAAAACAGGGTGCAGGGTAACACTTAGTGGTTCTGAGGGCCTATGAAGAGTTGAGGCAATGCCATCATTTCACTCCAAAACCAAGCTCATTTTAAGATAATACAAATTCTCAAGCATTAACTGTGCCAATGCTTGACAAAGGGTCATGCAGACAGCAGGCCAACAGTGGCACTGGTTAGTTCTAGAAGTTGCTTTTTTAAGAAAAAGAAGCTATCGTGCTATATAGTAGAAAATACTGAAGGACCAGGCTTTCTGCTACAGTAAAATCAGACCTTCAGACCTGCCTGGGGATTATAATGGAGAGTAGTTTTATCTCCTTAATCCTTGGATTTATCATCTGTTAAATGGGAATAATGAACTCTACCACCTAGGAGGTTGTAATAATTAAACAAATTAAAATTCTTTAGCACAGTTACCAAGCTTCCAGCACAGTAACAGCTTTTATCACTACTTTGTCTGGCTGGTTGGTCTGTGCTGATCATGAGACAGAAAAGGGGCCTTTGCTGAGGGAGCATTTGGTGACCTTCACCCCAGAATTCATCTTGGAAATGAACTTGGGCATTATATAGGATGTGTATAGAAGTGAGCATTAGGTTCAACCAATTTTTTATGATCACCATTTATGATGTCTTTTCCTAACATATTTTTACCACTTTTCTCAAAAAAAAAAAAAAAAGAATGAGAATAATTTAAGGATGGGGATAGGAAGACTAGGCCCTCTCAGTGCATTCTGGGAAGACCCATTAGGCTACCTGCACCTGTGGTCCAGAGGGCAGTGAGGCTGGCCCATCAGAGGGACAGTAATTCAGCAGTTGGACAATTGCTTATCCAATTGCTGGGTAATAAACATGCTTAATAAAAAGGAACAGAGAGTCTACACCATCTTGGCCATAAATATGCTCTCTTGGTCTGGGTAACCTATGAGAATACCTCTGAGCACAGTTCGATCACATACTATAAATAAATCCAATTTCTTGTATCCCCCACTGACCTTTTATCCTTAGGACTTCTAACCAGTTATGCCTGAATATCTCCTTGAATAATAGGCTCAGCCTTGTGCCTGAGCCATGAAACTCACATGTGGGAAGAAAATGGCTCTGGTTCTCTTGGAGGTGAGGCTCCACAAAGGGATTCCCCTTCCCTGTGCCCCTCCTAAATGAGGCGCAAGAGGAGTCACATCATGGGCAAGGCTGTCTAGAGAGGAAACCAGGGATTGGGTCTGTACCGCTTGAGGTTTCCCCAGCCTGCCTGTCCCTTGGTTGCAGAGACCTCAGGTCTGAAACAAAAGGGTTCCCTTCCAAGGGCTCTCAAGCAAGCAAAATTCACCAGGCCCAGCTTGACTTCTGGCTTCAGGCAGAAGCCACATTTGCACAAGTTGCTCTGGTTTCTGGGGTGCGGCTTGCAAGGGCCCTCTAGTGCTGTGCACTCCTTGTTCGCTACTTGTCTGCACTAGGCTGCCTTCACCTGCTCTGTCCGTGACCCCAGGCTTATGAATGCCCCCCTTGGAACCTTCCTCAGCTGTCAGCAGGATAACAGGAACTATTTCTACGGGCTGATCTGAGGATTATGATCTAAGGTAGTGCATACTGTGCTGGCCCGGAGTCAATGTGCGTGGGCTCTGCAGTCAAAGAGACTGGAGTTAAAGAGAGAAAATCTCAGTGCAGCCACTCTAAGCTGTGCAACTTGGGCAAGTTCCAAACCATCAGAACCACTGTTTCATGATCTGCCGCCCTTAGAAATTTGCGTTGGGAATATTCAGTACAATGCGGATGTATCGTTATCAATGGAGGCTACCGTCAATGGTAATCAGCAGAGTCGTCATCACTATTAGTCTACTTGGTTTTCCTCTGTTTTCTAGAATATTTTTCTTTGTGTACTAAAAGCACATTTTCCTTTCAAGTTTTTAAATTTTTTGCCTTCATTTTGTTTCTCAGAGCGCCAAGAGTGCTCCGTCTTCCCAACAGAGGGTGAACAAAAGCCCTGGGTCTGTTATGTCTCCAGACCACAGTGTCTTATATCAAACCTTAGTTACCACCATAAGTCACAGAGCCATTACGGGGCTGCACTCAGCTGCACATAAATGCACAGGAGAATGAGAGGCTTAATAAATATTATCTGATGGGGATGAGGATGGGTGCCTGATGAGATAGGCTCCACGCACTCCTCATCAGGGACCACAATGAATCTTTTCTGTTGCTCTTGCACATTTACATTGCTAACTGCACATTTTGGGAAAACAAATGTTTCACTTTAGAGCCAGCCCCTAGTTGCCTTTACACCATTATAGCTGGATGTCTGCTCCGCAGAACGCCTCCCCCATCCCAAACCAAAGCGTCGTCTTTCACATGCTGTTTTGCATAATCTTACTGTCAATTGGGCATAATTTTTAAAAATAGAATTCATGGTTGCTCCTTGTCTGAATATTTCATTAATCTAGCAAATTAACCATGAATGAAAACACACAGTTCTCTGATGTCGTTTGCAACCTGTGTTTGCCCCAACTTAGGAAAAAGCAAAATAGATGTAAGATGATCCTGTGAAGTTTTGGAAAGAAGAAAGGCCAGCTCGAGTGCCACGTTAAGCTCCCTACCGTAGACAGTGTCTGCACACAGCCCTACTTGCCATCCTGCCATTAGTGTTAAATTACAAGTACAGGGCTGCAGGCATCGTTTTTATGGTGTGCTGGGGACTGATAGGCAAGCCCGGGGGACTGCTCAGCTAATGGAGGACCGTTGATATCTCTTACTGGACTGTATCTCTTTCATTGCATTCATTTTCAAATCCAAGGAATCACAGATGATCATGAGCCAGTTCTATTCAATATCATGTTCACATGCCAAATGAACTGAGATTTTGCATTTTTTCTACTTCAGTCCCAGTCCAAGAACAGCAGCATAGGAACCACAGAGAGGCTAAGCGATCGACAGCACCTTGAGTTTTTAAAGACTTCCGCCTATCACATTTGATTCTCAGAACAACTCTGTGAGGTAGGCAGTGAGGCAGGAGTTATTTTAATTAGAGCTGATAGTTGAAAAGCCAGGACTGAGACACTCCTAACTCTGTTCATTTTATACCACGTCAGTCAAGCCAGCACCAGAAGCAGGTTATCAATCATAGTAGAAGCTCTCGTAAGTGACCTCATTTAGCCAACTCATCACAGAGCCCACCTCTCCAACCCCCCGTAAACACCTAAGGCCCAAGCACACTGAATGCTCCAAGCTGGTGGCCTCTGTCTTTCTGCTCACCAATGCCCCTATTCCCTCCAGTTGAGATGCAGGCTTCAAAGAGGTGTATTTGTTCTCAGACCTTTTTGTGCTGTTGTATTTGTATTTACATCATTTACACGAATGATTGAAATAGCGGCACAAAAGAAAGCCCAGTAGTTTCAGTGAAAATGAAGTTAAATACGTTGAAAAGACCAAGTTGCTAAAAGGAACACCTTTGGATTAGGTGTGGACAAGACAACTGCTGAAAGGCTGGAAAAAAATCATAAAAATGTAAAAAGATTCTGCACTGCGATCCTTCTGTGAGTATTAAACAAACGTCCCTCCTGTTTTAAAGAACCTAAAACTGGAAATTGTAGACTGGGAATTACAGGTGTAGTTTATGCAGAACTGAAGCAAGGGCACTCCAATCAGCAAAGTCTTTAAAAAACTTCATTTTAAGAAGACGGCCTTAGTCATGTATCCAAAAGTCAGTAAACAGATGACATCCATATTTTTTATTAAAACGTTTGATCTGATACATACAAGGGCATATTATTCAGTCTTAAGAAAGAAGGAAATCCTGCAATATGCAAAAACATGCATGAGTCTGCAGGACATTTCCTGCTCGATCCCACTTACATGAAGTACCTGAAATGGTCAAATTCACGGAGGCAAAGAATAGAATTGTGCGTGCCAGGGGCTGGGATGGGGATGGAAATGCGGTTTTGTTCGACAGCTATAAAGTTTCAGTTAAGCAAGATGAATATATTCTAGGCACCTGCTGTACAACATTGTGCCTACAGATGACAATACTGTACTGTGCACTTAAAAACTTGTTGAAGGATCTCATGTTAAGTGTGCTTACCATAATAATAATAGAAAAAAAGCAGCTTTGAAATTTTAAAAACCATTTGATACAAATGTGAAATTTTTAAATCATGTAATAATTTTGCTCTTGAACTTAATTTTTCATTTGACGGAGGACCTGTGGGCCCAGTTCCCCAGTCCTGCCAGGTATGAAGGTTTCTCCTCTAGGCTTGGTGCTAAGCTCAACCTAAATTGCACAAACTTGGAACACCCCACAGGTGCCAGGAATCCAAGCCCTCCTAGATTCTAGAATGTGAATCCTTGTCACAGCCAAGGCTACGACCCCAGGCCCCTTCACACACACTGTTAATCTGGCCTCATATCAGTTCACTGAACTCTGGGTGTTAGATGCCTTGTCTAAGCAGCCCCACCGGGATCTAAGCCTGTAGTTCCTCTGGATAAAGAAACACATAGTGAGGCCTCCAAAGCCTCTTCCTGCCCCCACTTTATGACCGGCTCAGCCGGCCCGAGCCTCCCAGACGAACTAACCTTGGCATCCAATGGGCTTTCCTAAACCTGTGCCAAGTGAAATATCTTAGAGCTGAATGTAATGAAAGCTTTTTGGCAGAGCTTCAGGCAAGAGGTAGAGACACAGTTCTTGGAGGGAATAGACAGAAAAGCACCCAAGGATTATCACCACCCCTTCTCAGAAGGATGCTTACCCCATCCTACCTTGCACTCTTCACAGCCCTGCAGTCTCTCCTGAGCCTGTGTCAGGGTCCATGGTGCCGGCAGAAATTGGCTTGGAGAAATGGATCCTTTCCCCGCCGAGCACAGCCTCTGAAAGACAGACGCCCTAGCCCAGGAGCTCAGAGTAGGCCTTATTTATGTGTCCACTTGTTTCACGCAGCTGACTTTACTGCACATTATTCAGACCAGTGGTGGCAAGTGATTGTTACCAAGTTTGTAGGAATAGCAAATCACCAGGAAGCTGAGCTTCGGAGTAGACAGTGGCAGGGATTTTAGAGAGACTCGCCAACTGCTTGTGACCAGACCAGCAATAAAACCTCCGCGGGCTCTCCCAAATCCAACAAGAAAAAGCTGAAAAAAGGATAAAGCTACAGAGCACTGGGCTGACCACCCTTGCTTAGCTTGGACTCACTGGAAGACAGCATCTTTTTCCTGCATAGACACTAATTTGGGCAAACAGGCATCAAGTACACAATAGAATGGCTATATAGTAAGTACTACCCATAAAAGTTTATAATCAGGTAAGTCTATTTTATTAAAATGGAATGTGAAAAATGCACACTCTGAAGCAGGTTACTCTGTTCAGTCATCCTTTTGAATTAGGCACACATCTGTCTTCTTATGTTTTGTCCTACAAGAAAATGCAAGATGTGTAGATTTAAATTGAGCTACGGCTTTGAGTTCTGACTGTTCAGAGAAGAACTCATGCAATGGTTTCCCTAGCAAAGGTCCAATTTATGCTGCAGAAGAGACTCATATGCTAATAAACTGATATTGACAAATGTGATGGATGCAGCTAGGTACTTACTGAGTGCTGGAGAGCAAAGTTGATTGCATTTTACAGTCTGTGTATTTCTGTTTATTGCTTGTATTCTGTCATTAAGCAAACAGGTTCCTAATATAGCAAATCTCTCTCATCAGTAAAGCAAGGGAGAAAAGAACCAGAAGCATCATTAATTATGACCATTTGGCTGCAGCCTGGACAGTCTGTTGCTATTGGATTGGGCAACTTCCTCTGGTTTTATTTTCTGGAGGTATAACAGAAACTGGCTTTTCTTATACATGGGGCAGAGTAGAGAAATGTTCCATGCCCTGCTGGCTGACAGCTGCCTAAAAACCTGAGATTAAACACTGGCTTCTCTACAGAAATGGAGTCCTGGGGCAGCAGAAGCCAGGCTCCTTGTGGGTACACTTTTAAGTCTTCAATCCTATAAACGGAGCAAGTGTGCTGTTCCAAAACCTGACCTGTCCTTGAGGCTCCTGGAGGTTCCACAGTCGGTAGAACTCACGTGTGCATGCGGTGGCCCATGAGTGGGCTCAGCTGAGAGCTATGAATTGTGTGTGTGCCTGTGTGTCCTGTACAGGAAAGCGATTGCCACCGTGGCAGACTTTCCAAATGCTAATCACAGGGGTATAAAGCAGGAGAGTCATTGTTCTGACTCCAGGTAACAGAGGTTAACAGCATCTAATGCACTGATTAACCCTCTGGTGCCAGGGATGGCGAGGTCTGGGCCCTCAATCACAGTGCCGAGGAAATTCTATTACCTTACGTGCCTGGACTTGTGGATTACCAGCAGTGACAATTTTATAACACTGCTGAAGGGACAAGGCTTATAAAGTGCCTAAAGAACAGGTTCCCTGGTTTTCTAGAATGACCTCAAGGCTACTGGGTTGAAGACAGGCTTCTCCGGTGCCCTTTGCATCTCCCCATTCTCAAGATGGAAATCTCAGGGTACTGTGTTTTGGGGATGGTGTTGCCCCCATCTCAGAGTCAGGAGCCTTTGCCCATAACTGTGTAACTATGAATCAGCTGTTATGAAACATAAAAGAGGTTAAATAATTCATTCTCAGCATGCTGTCACAATGGTTAAAATTGACTTTTAGAAAATGAAATCCATTCCCATCTTCTTTATCCCTTGCTCTTTTTAAAGAGGTAACATGCTATAAAGTTTCATGTTTAGATAGGCCCAGGCTGGCCAGGTTGTGCGTCGGGTCCCTGCCTTTCCCATTAATGAGCAGGGCCGCAGGGCCACAGGGCCGCAGGGCCTGCAGAGAGGACCTTGAGTGCTGTGCCAGCACTTCCATTATTACTTATACTCATGGTACTGGTTTAGAACTCAGCGATAAAAGGTGCTCTTCCAGTCTAACTTACCTTATACCCTACAAGGTCTCAGAAAATATTTTTTAACTTTCCTGGGACCATCCCAATTTTTATCAACTAAGACAGCATTTAAAGCATGTAGGCACTTTTTGCAATAGTTCAAAGTGGGGGACGTCCTGTAATTTGATGTGTTTGCATTTATCATACCTGACTGGCAAGACAATGATAGCATGATGGTGTTTTCAGAAATGTTCAGGATAAAAGCCTTTAAAATGTGGAAGTAACAGGGTACTCAGGCTTCTAAAACGGGCTTTAAAAGCAAGATTTTCTTAAGTGGACTCTGGATCTGCAGAGAGGTAGATTTCTGACCCTGAGTGGTCATTGGAGGCGTTCTGAGTGCACCCAGGACTTACAAGCATGCAACCAGCTAGACATACACAGGTCTAAATTCCAAGGCTCTGCCCCTCCATCTGCAGCTTTCAAATTCTTAGAGGCCCTGGATTCCTCTAAGTGTGACAATATTCCACCTGTGGGGGATGCCATTCAGTCTAGGCAGCAGACCCACTGGCCCTCATTCACAATATGCAGCTCAGGTTTGGTGTGGAATTTTAAAAGCTATCATGTCTGTGTGCATTATTTTGATTCTGTCACCTAAGTGCCACCTGCCTTTCTGATAACCAGTGACATCTGTCCTTCACCTAATCAGACTCACAGAGCTCGCTGTGGTCTAGGCTAGTTTTGATGGTCTTCCAGGGCTGCTGTGCTCTGCCTCTGCCTTCAGGGGCCTTTCCACTGGCACCCAGGTCTCTTGGTAGAAAGCTGTGTTAGTATACTATGTAAGCAAAGCATTTAAAGGCCTGCGTGTGTGGACTGCTAAGCCTCTGGAGCGCTAAGTGCTTCTGGAGGGTGGGAAGGTGTTTAGCAGGAGAGAAGGCATTTTCTTGGCACATCTGCAGGGGCCTGGTGGCACATTACTACTACTACTCAGCACTTCATCCAGTTACCCCAACAAGAATGATCCTAGTTTTAGTGAAGCCAATGGGACTGCAAGGCCAGAAGGTGACTGTTGCCTTAATATAAAGGCCATTCAAGATGCCTGATTTGAGGGAAAAGGAGCCCAGAGACTTCACAGACTCGGAGCTGGTCTAAGTGTATTTTCCTGGGTGATGAAATAGTTATGCCAGTCATTCCCAGATGGAAAGCAAGGGCCTGATGTTCTGCCTATAATCCTATACGCGGGGTGAACCCCTCGGTGATTAAGGAGGGTTAGCAATCTACCTATGTGGTTCTAGAATCCACTCGGGAAAACCTGTTGTGATAAAAAGACTTCTTCTCCATTGGCAGAAGCCCCTTTGCAATCATTTAATAATGGTGGGTGTTACACTCATTTCAGTAGGTTCCTGAAGAGATGAGGAAGCATAACTGGTGAGTATCTTTGTGTACACAAAGAGTAAAACACTGCATGCAGGTGCTAATCATACAAGAACAATGACAGAAGGTGGTCCTCCCAGCCCTTAGGACTCAGCACTCTTGGGCTCTGAGGCATAGTTCGGCTGTGACCACAAGCACAGAAACAACTTGAAGGCGTAATGTGTCCCAGACTAGAAGTCAGACTGCCTTCTGTGCACATTTCCGTGAACTCCTTAGTTATACAAAGGCCCTTAGGAAGGGTTTATGTCTTTTGTAGATTATGGCCCAGAAAAGAAAAGACAGAATGTGATATTTTAAGGCCATTTTGGTGGCTGGGCACAATTCCAGTCTTGAACGGAAATAAAACATGTGAAGTTCTATGCATTATTCTCTGCAGGTAACAATGCGATGAAACAGATTTGCTATTAATATAGATTAAAAGTAGGTTTTTGAGTAAGGTTCAATTCCTCTTCCAATTTCCCCTCTGAGCTTCTTATATATAACATTTAGTGACCTTTGAAGAGCCCAGGGATGCTCTGCAGTGTCTAATTCTTGATGGCTGTTAAAGGTTTCTATTTCATATTCACAGCTGACATATGCAAATATAGGTAAAGATTATGATGCCTCCCAAGTAGCATTATGGCAAATAAATTACTCCTCGGGTGAGCATGCTATCATTGCAGCCAAGCATGTCTTCAACGAGTTGCAAAAGTCTTCCTGCAACAAGCAGGCAGTTTGCCGATGCCATTCACGCAGAACTGGTTGGCCAGATACTCCTTGGTGCAGGTGTGATGCTGGACCAGGGGCATCCTGTTGGCAAGTGAGCTCTCGCTCTGTGTGATGGTACCAGCAGGCATGGGGAGGTTCCTTGTGTGGATTCGGGGGTGGGTAGGGCATGGAGTCAAGCACACCGGGATTACCTGAGAGAAGCACTGTAACACAGGAAAAAGCACATTTTAATTCAAGAGTTTTAGAGACCTGCTCTATATCCTGACTCTACAAGTAAATCGCCGTGTGACCTTGGACAAGTCACTTAGCCTCTCAGCAATCCAGTGTTTTCCTTCACAAAACAAGAGGATGGTACTGAGACAGTGGTTTTAATTATAACTGTTGAGCAATGGAACCTTGACTTCACTCAGTTCCCAGGTAGATGCCCAGTGGAGATGTGTGCCAGTTGCAAGGAAATAGAGATCTTAAAGCCTTCCTGGCTCATCCCCCCTTGCAGCTGCCCTGTAGGCTGTTTTAAGGTTGCGGGATGCCTCACACCATTCCTCTAGGGCCGTCTGCAAGAGTCCCTGCCCTAGCACCTTAGCTCCCAGGCGGTGAGTGGCTTACTCAGGAGAAGGCAGCCCACGAGCCCAGTGGCTCCCTCTGTTTGGTCACACCACCATATGCCCAGCAGCGGAAAATGGCTTGGTAACTGTTTGTTGAGTGGAGCACCGAATAAACGAATGAACAAGCAGTTTCAGGGAGTTCCTAATACATGGGGATTTTTATTGCAACATTTTTACCTTGAAGGCATCTCCCAAAAATTAACATTCAGAAATATGAATGAGCTCAAACTAGAAGAGACTTCGAAGCTTTGTCTTTAGTAACCTATTCATGTACTGGCCCTACTAGCCACTAGCCACATGGCTATTGAGCCTTTGAAATGCGACAGGCCCGAATTGAGACATGTTAGGGCAAATGTACCAAATTTCGAGGACTTAACGTGAAGAAAAAGAATATAAAGTACCTCATTGATAACTTCTTATATAGATTTCCTGTTGAAATGGGAATAGGTTGAATAAAACATTCTTCATCTGTTATCTCTTTATGCACATGGTTACGAGAAAATTTTAAATTATATATGGGGCTCACAGCTATGCCTCACATACGTCTGTGAATGGCACTGCCCTAGACAATTGATTAAGGAATTGTCAGTAGTTACTCTTCCATATTATGTCTGAGTGATTTTGTGTATATATGTGTGTGTTTTGTCTTTCTCCAGGCACAGAAGCTGAAATCAAATGTGTCGGGCAGCACACACCTCTGCCTTTCTGATGTAAGTTATCTTTCTTCCTAGGTTTCTTTCTCCCTGCATTTCTGGAGACAGAGCCTTTGGGCTCCTGGGGCAGAAGATGATGTGAAGGGCTCAAAGACAGGAAGGGTTCAGGTCCAGAAACGATGCAAGGCACCCTCTATGCCCCCCTGTCCTTTGAGCAAAGTGTAGTCTTTGGATCTCAGTGCACAAAGTTAGAATTAAGTGTGGACCAGGGATTCTCATGTCAGAAGTGGACCAGCACACACATCACTGCTCCAGTGCCACGAGACTGTGACCACAGTCAAGTAACATCACCCAGCACAGAGAAGATGCTTACCAGATGCCCTCTGTGTACAGTTCCTTTGACCTCCACAGCAACCCAGAGGTAGCTAGGGCAGGCCGCCTCACTCTTCCCAATTTACAGGGGAGGGACTGCATGATTGGGTCACATGCCAATCATAGCTCACTGTGGCTGGATGCAGCATTGTGGGATTAAGCAGGTGCTGGGGTGGGGGTGGAGGCATCAGTCCTGGGGAAGTGCTGACTTCTGGTTCAGGCTGTCCCACGGACGAGCTGGACAGGCTCCTTCACCTATAAAATCTCAGCTGAACTGGCTGATGGAGGAAAAGTTCGCTGGCTGCTATGCTGGAATCATAATGCATCTCTGCATGAGCCAGTACTTGCCTGGGCTGGTTTTCTGAAACGATTCTTCCTGCCTTCATTCTGTGATGAGGAGGGACAGCAGCCATTCCTCCTCAGTCAGTAGTACCCAGAGGGAGAGGCCTTCCATGTCCCACAGCTGTAGGGGGTCCCAGGAGTGGGAATGAAGAATGGCTGGGATACCGGGCCCAAAGCTCAAATCCCTGAGTGGATTTTAATAATCCACAGTGGAGGAGCAAGAAGTAACTGTTGGCAGTCTATCAGAAGTGTCTAGTTCTCCCCCCAGATTCATGGTCCCGTCCAGTAAAACTACACATCTCAGTGGTCAAATCTTGTGCCAGCTTTAGTGAGTGGTATAGCTAGTTGGAGATAGGGGATGAGAGAGAGAAAGGGTGTGTTTAAAATATACTGTTATAGCATGAATACATGCAGTGGGTGATAATGAAAATATTCTTTCTTACAGCGTGATTATGAAAAGGATGGTCTCTCTGGTGCTTCTAGCCACATAACCACAAAATCAATGGCTGCTCCTCCAAGCTGTGGTCTGAGCCCACTGCTGGTCCTGGTGGTAACCACCCTGTCCACCTTATTATCTGTATCTTTGGCAGAAACATTGTAGCTACATTTAAAAACAATACGGACATGTAAAAAGACAAAAACCAAGTTATCTGTTTCCTGTCCTCTTATGTATCTGAAATTCCACTTTTAGGAGCTCAGTTGAGACACTGCTAAAACAGTTTCATCCAACTGGAACTTTCTTTTCTTTTCTTTTTTTAAGAAAGCTTCTTGTGATCCTTAGGGCTTCTATTGGCCACCTAATGCAGTGCTACATTCCAAACTCAAAGGCTTTGGGGCCTGCTGTGTTGTGAAGGGACAGTTGGTAAATTCTAGCTGTAAAGCAAACGAGGGCCATGTTTTTCATGATGATGATGATGATTTTAACAATTGAACTCTGGCCTTTACCAGCTAGAGAAGGACTTAGTGTTTCTAAAGAATCTTCCATATCTCATGTAAGAGTTTTGGTTTCTGGTGACCTAACAGCAGCATAACATGGATACCAGACTTCTTTTTTGTCATAAAGCAAAGATTCTCATCAAGAGAATCGTGATGTACTTTGCGCAAACACACCTGTACCGATGTTCGCCTTTCTATATGTACTAGCATCTCCCACGCTAATGTTTATGTAGTATAAAGAGTTCTTCGCTCTCCTACAAAACAACAAACACCCATCACATCCAAATGTAGTGTCTGTCTTCTCGTCAGAACCGAGAGTGAGAGTGGGTGTGAAACTTCACAAAACCTTCAACAGCACTTTCCTAAGCCTTACCTGAGTGAGAAGCCCTTAAACTAACGAGAGTCAAATTCCGCCGAAGTGTCACTCTAATACTCTTTCCATGTATGAGGTTATATGTAGAAAAAAATTTTACTACTAAATGGTTTCCACTATTGGCTTTCTATACTTGGAAGTAATGGTACTGTCTTCATTTTTTACTGATGATTTAATACAAAATACTTGGAGCTTGTTTTCCTCTCATAAGTAGTGTTGGCTCCAATATTAACTTCACAAACACAGCTCTTCAAAAGCAGCCTCTGAGGAGCTCCATGCTTTAGCAGAAAGCACTGCAGCACGTTACTGGGACAGGCAGGAGGAAGCAGAGCAGCCAAGCGCTGTCTTTTATCATTTCAGTGCCAGTGTGCATACCTGCGAGGAGACCGCAGCCCCTCGTTAACGTTCTGCGATGTCTAATGGCACACGTGCCAGGTGATGCAGTCAGTACCCTGGTTTTCATGTTACCTGACAAAGGCCACTTTGATGGGGAAGGGGCACAGGGATGTGCTTCCCTCTCTTCGACGCAGATCTGTGCCAGGGAACACAGTCCCGTCTCTAAGGGGTGTCTTTACTCCCTATTTGGATGGCTTGGCAGCTGTTGGGGCCGTTTGGTCATCAGGAAGCTGCTTGCATCTTGTTCTCTGTCCTCGGTAACAGACTGGGACTGACTATGCGGAAAGAAAGGAGGTTGTGGATTGGGAGAGTCAGCAGTGGGGTCTGGGGAGGGTAGCTGGTGGGCACAGGTACACGGAACAGAACAGGACTCTGGATATAAGGCATCTGGCTTGTTCACCACGTGTCAACTTCCACAGTTTTTTTTCCTTAAAGAAATAGATTCTGAAGTGCACTTTTGAAGTGTGAGTGAAATGGCAAGACTCAGACTCTGCAGTGATTGAATGCTAGTAGACATGTGTCTGCAGAGCTGAAGAGAGGAGAAGGGATTCCATCTTACAGGGTGCTGGGAGCATTGGTTTCTCCCCACATTAGTGGGTGGGCTGGAGGGAGCCCATGGTGCACGTACTGATCCCTTTTGCACGCTGAGGTTTGCCTTGAAAGGGTTAATCAAATTCCTGGGATGGGGAATCTATTAAACCCAAGATAAAGGCATAGTCTTTTAGCTCTGTTGCTGTTTGAAGTACCTTTATATCCAAATGTGAATAAATATAAATGTATAATACCAATTACCAAGTTTTTTCACTTCAGAATGTTTTCAAGGGAAATTCGTCAAACAAATTTGATGAGCGAAAGGCTTCATAAAGACTCTTTGCATCAACACATTAAATGTGTGGAGATATTCAGAATTCCAGTCATCTATGAGAGCGTATCTCTTAAAGAGCATATGTTATTTTAATTAAGGTATCTCTGTGTATCTACATTGGACTAATTGCATATGGGTCCGATTCTACGTGATCTACTCCAGAAAGCTATTGATCACTTCTGCAGTAAACAGCGGCTCTAATTAGCTGCAGATGACCGAAGAGGAAATGGGACTTATCAAAGCTGACGGGTCACCATCCATGAACAACGTGGGGCTGTGCAACCCACAGATTCAATGTCAGAAAGCTTCATCTCTCACCAACAAAGATGTCATTTTTCTTCAGAGATAGGAACCTATTAGAGTTACCAAATCCTAAATTTGGAAATAAATTGCTGATTCAATAAGCAGGGAGAAGGATGTTTAGTGACAACACGTGAGAGAGAGTCTTACACAATCCTGCCAGGCAAGGGTCTCCGCCATGCAGGGTGATCTCAGTGTAACACAGTGCCGGCCCTGAAACAATATCTTTTGCCCCAGTACTGGAACAGGCAAATGACTTACCTCTTCTACCTGTCTGACTTCCTCCTGCAGGCTCAGAGCAGAATGACTCACTATTTGCTGTCCATCAATCCCTGCAGTAAATGGACCAACAAATACAGGGGCCATTGTAGTTGATATTGATAAAACAAGAGTAATAACATACCCACACAGATCATGACCCCATGTTAAGTCTAGCCATGCCCTACTTATCTGAGAAAAAAAAAGAGGTATTATTGCCAAACTGATTAGAAGCACATTCATTCCACTTTTGATGTTGAATATCTTTGACCAATATATGTTTGAGGATCTTTTTAATAGAGCACATGAAGGCAGAAGGGCACAATAAAGAGAGAGAATTCAGAATGTCACCTGAACAGTTATTTTTCCATATCTAATTTTTTTCAAGCCTCTAGTAGAAAAAGTGTAAGTTGAGGATTACATAGTTTATTTTTCATTAAGCCTAGCAAACTGTATCTGAAGTGTGGAGTGTGGTTTCCATTTTTTAAAAAAAAGAATTTTTTTTTTAATAATGCTTGATCCTGTAGGGAAAAAAAAAATGTCTTAGAAGCTGTGTCTTCGAGTTCATCAAATATAGGACAAGGCCTTCCAGAGCTCCTGTGGCCTTTGATTTGGTCTATATTAAGATGGCTCCTATCATGCATGCACTCTGAGAACGGGTCATCTCCAGCTGCACCCCATTTCCCACCTGCCTCTTTGTACGCTAAATCAGACACTCCCAAACACTCCATCTGCTGAACTAGGAGAATGGGAGAGCCAGAAACACTTTTGGATCAGTGAAAAGTGCTTCAGAAAAGAGATATAAGAGCAGTGGGAGTTGATATAATTAGCAAATTCTTTTCTTAGAATACAGCAAACATATATTTCTATTACTATTTACAAGATAGTGGCCTTGCAGGAGCCGTCTTTTGGAAAATATGTTTTCATTCCCGTAGTCAGACATGCACGACTCATTTGAGTCAATAAACGGGGGGCCAGAAAATGGCTGCTTAAATGAATTCACATTTTCTAAGTCTCTTTCAACACTGTTCTTGATCTCCTGGATTCATACCCCTGTGATCTTTGCTGCTTCTACTCTTTGGTAAAGCAAATGAGACCATATGAGACCCATCTTTTCAAGAAGACCAAAACGCAGTGTCCACAGATGGGAGGGAATTACCAACAGCCCGGGCACAGGGAAGGCAGAGGGGCCTGTCTGCACTGAACTCGGGAGCTGGGAGAGAGGAAGCAGAATCAAGATGGAACAGGAGGCCACGTGCCGTAGGTGAACGACTCGTGGTCTGCTCCTGGTCCTCACTGATCCAAACAGGAACCTTGTCCTGCCGGAACAGCCGGAGTTCCTTGAATTAGACGGCAGGGGCTTTGTGGAGAGAAAGCCAGAGCTAAAATCTGGTTCATGGAGGAAAGAATTTCTTTTCAGAAATTCTGAAACATCTGGGAATTTAGTTGGAAAGCCTTAGAAGCTACATTTTTCTCTTATATACAGAGAGGTCTCTATAACCTAAGCATGTCATGTAAATAGCTGACACCTCCTGATTCGGACACCACGTTTCTTCTCACGTGACCATTTGTTTTAAGTCTATTTTTCATGAGGACTATACCTCTGAAACACGTTCTCACTGCAGAGGCCGTAAACCTGTGGGTTTTGCCGCCTCCTACATCCTTGGACGTATGGAGTGGGATGTTTCATTGCACAAGGAGAGTTGTCCTAAGATATTGGCGGGTTCCGTTCTCATTTATACTGATTATTGATGCCTCCAGCTCCCACCCTTGCTACGTATCACCTACATGTTTAACCAGGGTCCCCCTCCCATCAATTTTTCATCCTCATCACTCTAAATTTACTCCTACCCAAATTAATTCCTGTTCCATCAGATGCCCATTTTACACACACCCTGGGGTTTTTGAAGACAGAGAAGCCGCTCTCAGGAGCAGGTGATTTGAAAATGATGCTAACCCAACCCTCCCTCTTCTGAATTCCCTCGTCTTAGCTTTGGGACCATCCTGTCTTCTGCATCCTCTCCTGGCATCCCTTTGCTGCTTAGGGGGCTTGCTAATGAGCTTCTCCCTCCCGAGGGCAACACGGGGTTGTTAAGCTGTCTGCGCCACCTGCACTTCTGATTGTTCTGAGACCCAGCCCAGAGGGGTGGGGAAGGCACACAAACCCTGTTTCAATAAACTGCCTGCAGAGAACTGCAGCCTGCTAACAGTCATCGAGGCCCCAGCCTCCTAGGGTCTGCAGGCTCATTTGACCAGCACAGCTGCGACTTCGGCTGTCTGCCTCTGGCAGGTGCCAATATCAGCATCTTGTCCCACTGCCATGGGGAGTTTATTTTTGCTCAAGGGCAGCTGCCAAGCCCAATACCAGCATCAATAGAAGGTTTTCTCTGATTTTCTTCTCTTCATCCCATGCTGGGCTTTCTTGCCAATCCCCATTTTCCTTCTGTAGAAAGCACCAGAGACCATCAGCCCCTTGTTTCATTTTAACATCTTTTCCTGCTCACCCACACTCGCCTAATAGAAGGCATGACCCAGAGTAGGTATTTAAACAATGCCTGGTAAATGAAACCTCCCGGGCACTGAAGGTCTTCATTCTTTAATACAGTAGCCAGAACTGGTCTGCCCACATTGTCTTACCTGCATGAGCTGTTATACTTCAACCCTGAAGATGTCCTCCTGAGGTTATTGAGGGTGACCTTGCAGAAAGGGTTGAAAGGAAGCATTAGAACAAAGCAGCTTTAAATCTGCTCACTGTTTCCTGCTGAGAAAGTAAAAACTCATTTGACCCCAGGAGGAGCTAAGCATGACCAGCCAGTCCCAGAAAGAACAGGACTCAAAATGGGGCAGACTCATTTCGTGGGAAATTAGCTAGCGAGTCTGCTGATATTTTAATCCACCTCAGGTGCAGGATGCTGGCAAGAAAGATGGACCATTCCCCCAGTCCAGACCAACCCCAGAGATGGCAACCCCTGTGCCAGCATCTTGAGAAGCAAACTCAGGTGCTTATCAATTCAGCACATTTATTGAATATCTGCTCTCCAATTGAATGAACCATCATGCGGATGAAGCTTCCCAAAGCATAATTTGAGAACATAGGGCCCTCTGGCAGCAGCTTAGGGAAACACCCTTCTTTTCCAAATTGGCAGAATCCTTCTCTTTGACATCCTTTGGAGAATCTAAATTCTCTTTCTAAG
Source organism: Manis pentadactyla (assembly GCF_030020395.1). Classification (NCBI taxonomy): domain Eukaryota; kingdom Metazoa; phylum Chordata; class Mammalia; order Pholidota; family Manidae; genus Manis; species Manis pentadactyla. The sequence goes on along the minus strand of NC_080026.1, from coordinate 126,609,847 downwards.
TAGTCTGTGAAGCTGTTTTCCAGACCATCTCTAAGAGGTAAGCCCCAGTCCATATGCATGTAACCCACTCGGCTCAACCATGTGGAGAAGGCAGACACACCCAGCCTTAGTCAGAGCCCAAAAGGGGGGTCACCCTCTGAACCTCAAAGGGCTGTGAGCATGGCCAGGTGGGCATGCCAGTGAAGCTGTCCCAGCCATCAGGTACCAGCCATTGGTACAGGTGGGGATAGGAGACACCAACGCTACTTTAGCCAAAGAAAGCAAACAGCAGTGCTCATTCAAAATAGCAAAACTGAACGTACACAAAGACCCCAGTGCCTGTCAAATATGACGTAGGTCATCAGACTACAGTATAATGAAGAACTGGAAAATGCAATGGATGCCCTGGTACAGGAAACACAGGACTACTACAACTGGGTAAGGGTCTGGCCCTGGGCCTGGGCAGGAGATCTGTTCCAGGTACAGGTGAAAGCACCTCAGTCTTCATTGATGAGGCTGCCCCACTCTGTGTCGCAATGGCTGCAGGGCCGTGAGATCTAGCATTATCTACCTGGCACACAAAGCGTGCATGATCTAGAATGTTTTTTGCTTTTTTTTTTTAGATTCAGCTGAAGGCATTCCTGAAATGTGGGGAAAAAAGAGAATGGAATCCATAGATCCCGGTCAGAAATTGCCCTGTGTTATCTGGCTGTGGTCTTAGAGTAAGCAGACATTTCTGAGGTGCTTTTCTGGATTCAGAAATAGCTGATTGTCCTCAGAGAATTGAAGAAATGGTTTCAGAAACCTGAAATCCAGGGCCTATAGTTCTCCTCATTATCTGTCTTTTCTCTCTTTCTCCCCTAAGGGCTGGTGGGGGGAACACTGCTCACCGCAGAATTTGCTTTAAAGAGTTTTCTCATCTCCTGTGCATTATGCCTTGATATTGAAATTATTTTCTCCTGTTTAATCCACCTCCTGCTGAGAAGCTGTGTGAGATTTAGGATGTAGGATTCTTTTTGTTGTACTCTTTCGGATGGTGTTACATTTTTATTCTTAACCCGAAGGTATGTTTCAGTTTATGTTCATGCAGGCTAACAATACAGGTGGAATAGAGTAAGGATTCTGGGGTTTAGGAGAGTTTGAGAACTCTGTCGCGGGAGAGGGGTTCCGTGAGCAGCCTGGTCAGGGCTGGGATGAGGGGTGGAGTGAGCCTCCCTGAAGCCTTCAGATGACTGGTGTTTTTCTGGTCTCCGTTCTATGTTGTGCACTTCTGAGTTTCCCACTTGTAGAGGGTAATACATGTACCTCATCGTCTTGTGGACCTGCTTTCCTGGGGTCACTCCCACGCGGCTTCCTGACACAGCTGTTTGCAACGCACTGTACTGCCGACAGCGGCCGAAGACCGTCTACGTGTAGAAGTACAAGTTTTGCTCTTTGGACTTTGGGAGTGGTTTTGTGATGTTTGAATTTTCTGTTGGTATATCGCTCAAGCACTACAGAATGTACATACGTAGTCCCTTTGGCCATCCTCCACCCCAGAATATCCTAATAAACATTGTTTTCTTTTTAAAAAAAAAAACAAAAAAATGAGATTATTGAGGTTTCTTTTTCTTTTATCTTAGTTCATTGGAACATGATCTTGAAATCTACAAGCACATAGAGATCCCCAGTGTCAAGATATTGGGGTTTTTGATGACAGAGGAAGTTAGATTCCCAAGGACTGAGTGTGGCAGATATGGATGCTTTTAGATAATCTTTGTTGTGGGTGTGGGAGGGGATGGTGTCCCTTCCTGTGTATCGTAGGATGTTTAGCGGTACCCTGACCTTTACCCACTAAATGCCAGTAGCGATTCCCCTGCCCAAGACATTGTAAACTCCGGGTGGTGGGTGGAGCACCAGGAGGATAACCCTGATTGAGGGCCACTGATGTAGACCCAATACAGCTCATACAGGTGCGCCAGAATAAACCAGGGTCTGTGTAGGGCCACAGCTGGTACTTATTTTATGTCTTCAACATGCAGTTTGATAATTAGAGGATAGGATGGGCAGATTCTGTAGTTACTATCATACATGTATTTAATCATTTGTATAAACTTACAAATAGTATTTTGATGAAAAGTAAAGACAGAGTGATTTTTCCTGATTCCCAGCAGCCAGCTCCGTGCCTGGTGAGGAAGGGTCACTCTGCTTTGCACGAGGCTGGCTTTATCCCTGGGCATTAGCATCACGGCCGTGGGAGCTCAGAATACGACTTCCCCTGACTCGTCTGAGGAAGTGAGGATCTCTGGCACCTTATCACCACCAGGACTTTTTAAGGCAAAATATTAAAACATAAAACACAGTAATTAATTTCATCACTGTTGTCTGCTTCAGTCTGCAACTTGCAGTCCTAAACAAGAAGTCCTTGCCTGGACAGAAGCCTGTGTTTCACTTGAGATCCTGCAGAACAGTTTTATTCTTTGTGATTCTTCATTCAGCTGGGTTTTCCTACTTCCTTGTTTCCCAGGCCTACTCTCAAATGACCAAGTTCAGAATGATTTCCAACAGACTCCCCAGTTTGGATAGAACGTCTGTGAGCATTTGGATCCGGGCCTGGCATTTTACAGGTATAACAAAACCGCAGATCCCACCTTCTCGCCTGGCTCTGGGCTTCTCAGGGCAACCTGGACAGAAATCCCCAAGTTCAGTGGTTCACAGAGAAATGAGCCTCCTCATGTCAACACCAGCAGGTGGCCCCAGGGGAAAGGCAGGATTCAGAGATGCCCCAAATCATCTCATAGAAATGTGGGGGGGGGGAGCAGGCACTCTGGGGATGAGGAGTTTCCTTCTGCAGCCTGTTAGTATTCTAATCGTCTTCCAAATCTAACCAAATCCCCAGGATGCAGGTGATAGAAATTTTAGGAGCTGGAACAAGAAATGACTAATAAAATCCTGAGAGAAATGCCAAGAAAGTGAATAAAAGCTGTGACAGAAACAAGATACAAGGCTGCTTGTGTTTGGTGATATAAATAAAGCATAAACGAAAACACAGTGATGTGGAAGATATGAGCCGGAGTATCCATAAAAGTCACATAAACTGGCAGTGCTGGCTGCACTGATGGGTTTTATCCTTGCAAGGATTTCTCCCATCTGGGCTGGTAGACAAAGAATTCACCATGTTTAAAGGATAAGGTAAGTGTTTGGCCTGAGAATACCTTGAGTGGGTATAAAATAGGAAAACTCTTTTTTTCAAAAACTGAATTTAAAATCCACACCTTTGAGACAACAATCCCACTGCAAGGACCTTACCCTGTGTTCTTACACAATGTGCCAAGAGCCATGCAAATGAGCCATTGTGAGAGCAAAATCCTTGAGACAACCTGAATGCCCATCAACAGCGAAATGGTTGGAGAACTCGTGGTGCATCTAGATGATGGAACAGTATGCAACCCTTTAGAATCGATGTACATCCACTGAAACTGAGAGTAGTCTCTGGTAAAGTAAGTGGAAAGCAAGGTCCAGGACAATGAGAAATATGGTCTTGTGTACATTTGAGAAACATAAATGAGAGAGAGAGAGGTGATGCTAGATTGATAGATGTAGGTAGATAATGAATGGATAAATAGAAGGCGAGATGGATGGATGGATGGATGGATGGATGGATGGATAGATGGATGGATGGATACTACCCAGTTACACAGTTTCTGTCACACCTGTGTATTATTTTTACCAAAGTGTTTCAAAGAATAAAATCCAGGAAAGGTGAGCTGTGCAGCTGCTGGATCCCAACTCAGGTTTTGGCCCCTGCTCTTTGGAGGAAAGAGGCAGATGCAGCCTGGGCTCTGAGCAGCCCCAGGGCTCCTATTTCCTACTGCATCCAGCAATGCCCCACAGAGCCCCAGGCAGTGTCTGCCCTGCACAACCTCATTTGAGATTAATCACTGCAGTTTGGGGAAGAGGCACCTTATGGGCCCAGAGCATACTTGTCATTGGAGGGTTTTTAAATAATCCCTCCCCCTAGGGTTGCCAACACAGGATGAGTCATCTCTGCAAGGGCTCACGCAGCCCAGGGGGAGGCTGGGTCAGCTCTCTTGGTGACAAGAGTGCCAAGGCCTAACCCTATCCTGTGGGTAGTGCCCTCAGAAGGCTTGTGATAATAATGGTCACTGCTTACCGGGTGCTCACCACCGCCCCCAACACCAGATGGCGGGGCTCCATGCACATGAGCTCCCTCAGGCCTCACAGTAACTCCCGGATAGTATTAATCTAATTTTGCAACTGAGGAAACTTAAGTCTCAGAGAGGGCAAGTGACTAACACAAAGTCCATAGTCAAGGGAGGCAGAGCAGGACTCGGTTGAGTTTTCCAATGCCCATTTAAAATCCTCTCTACCCTCAACCCTTGTGGGGGTGAGCAGGAAAGCTCACAGGCACCCCCCACATCCCCACTTCATTTCCCTCCACCCACACTTCAGGCCATGTTAAGGGAGCAGCCCAAGATGACATATTTTGGCATGAGCTTGTCTTCACAAGATAATTAGATTACCTCCCTCACCTTAAGGAAAAGAACAGCAGATTAAAAAAGAAGTATGACAAGCCATCTGAGTGCCAGGACTGCTCCCAGGGGAGTCACGCTTCCGTTTTGGTCCCCCCTTCTAAACATGAAGCCAATTAAAGTAGTTGCAACGTACACAGTTAACACCAAGTGACAAAAGCCTGCCTAAGTGTTTTTAAAGATCTAATTTATCCACAGACTGTGCCCAGGAAAACATAGCCGGCCTGTTATATTGTACAGCTTTGAAAGGCCCTGGCCCAGCTCCGACTTAAGGGGTGCCAAGTCGCCCTCCTGAGGCCCCCAGCCCTCACTCCCTGGGCCTCTCCTGTGCTCAGACCGATGACAGCAGACAGTGGAGCTCCTTCTCTGGGGACATGAGGGGATGGGGGGGAGGAATAAGACCCCTGGCAGGTTGGCAGGCTCAGGAAAATCATTTATTTCCACTACCTGTCTTGCCCTAAATGCTGACTCTCCCATTTCTGCCAACACCCGGAAAATGGGGAGGAAGCAAGAGTCTGGCTTAGGCAGCCCTCACCTCAGGCTGTTCTCAAACCACTGAAAGCAGTTGCCTTCATTTTATGCCACGAGTGGGGCATCTACTTTTGCAGTGAGCAGACCAAGTTCAGTGATGGAAAGTGAGTTTTATTCCCTGATTTGCAAGGATTTCATTGTAGCTTCAGGAAAGGAGCTTCAGAAAATATTACCCAAATTGAGAAGAAAATGCACAACAGGCAATAAGAAAAATTCCCTTCCTGCGATACATTGCGCGTTGAAGTTTACTTTCCCTTTGCAGTCAATCGAAAATGAATCCCTGACACCGTCTGTCATCCTTGAGCAGCCAGTATCAGAACAGGAAAGCGAACACATTCTGATAATAAAGCATGTTTGTTTTCCTTCTACCATCCCTGAAGGATCCATGGAGTGTTCAGATAATATCTCCTTAATTTGAAAGTCTTTTCAGTTGGCAGAGCACCTTCATACATGTGCCCTTGTGTTCCCACAGTGGAGGGCAGGGGTCAAGTTGATCAACCCCATTTTATGGATGGAGAAAGAGAGGCCTGGAAAGAGCTTCATCCAGTCAGAGGCAGAGAAGCCCCTGCAGCCCAGCAGCTTTTCCTCCAGCAGCCCTGCCCCCAGGAGGTGACCCTCTCCCTTAGCTTCTGGTCTTCCTTCCCTGGCATTTTCCCACTCACTCAGGAATTGCAATCTAGTCTATCAGTTTTTGCCGATCACATCTATGGACCCCATTTTTCAATTCCACTGAGTTTTCCCAGGCAATGTTTACAGGGTATTAAGTGTTCTTTGACCGACCCCCTCTGTAATTTAGGGGATAGCCAGCCTCAGATCCTCAGTGTGAGGTGGCCAGGTGACCTTGCTCTGTGCTGTTTACTTGTTCATAAGCCTCAGCCATGGCGGGCCAGCCAGTGAGGCAGAGGCATGGGATGGTGGCTCCTTCACTGGACTCTAAAATGCCTCAAGGTTGCAAACCAAGGTGTGAGGGCAGGGCTGCTGAGGGAGGTGCCCGCACTGCCCAGTGACCTCTGGGCACTGGGTGGGCTGGCCTCAGCCTGCCCCACAGGGAGCCCTCATATTCATCTTCACCTCCCCAACAGAACTCACACAGAGCCAGCCAAGCCCCGCTCACCCCGGCACCATCTGGGACCTCCGGATCTGCCCACAGCCCCCACCTTGAGTCCATGTCTGTTTTGGTCCCTGCTTGCCCCTTGCCCTTTCACATTTCCTGGAGAAAACCCATTCCCCCCGGGCCCTTCATTCACTGGGTGCTTACTCTTCTAAGGATACTGGCCATCACTTTGGATCACCCCTGGGAGACGGGTGCTGCTCCCCCAATTTTGCCAATAGACTCAGAGGTAAGTAACTTGGCAAAGTCACATAGATCCGACAGGACCCCAGGATTCAAGCCCAGGCGGTCCGGCTTCAGAATCAGGGTGGCAACCTCTGTGTTATCCTGCAACCACCTGGTTCCAGAAGAGGCTTCCAGCAAATCACATCATTTTTTCAAAGCCACAGAGGGATTAGATCTTTAAGAGAAACTGAGGTTTTCAACTGGTAATCCTCTTGTAATGTGAAGAACCAGTCTGTGCATTTGGATTTTTTTTCTTAGTTTGGGATTTACTGACAGTGAAACAGAACTTGGTGACACGTTAATGCGTTCTGACTGCAGACGTTGCCTGCGTTGATCACACACAGCTCGCCTGCCTAGGGAGGCTCAGCCTCTGTTCCTCTGCTCTTTGCTTGCTGTCTTCCTGCTTAGGAGAGTTTGTTCTGTCCCTGGGCCCCCAGCAGTTGCCACCCAGAGCAGATGACTCGGGGGCTGCCTTCCCTGTGCTGTCGCTCAGCTTCCAGTGGCTGCAGTTGCCCTGCAAGGAATGAGCATCTTCTCAAATGGGCACGTGCCCAGCGATGACCTCATCGACCCCTCCCCTGACCCACTGGCTCTCCTTACACGTGTCCATGCCCACCCAATGCCAAGCATCCCTGCAGGCATGGGGGGGTAGAGTGGAGGATAAAGGAGAATGGGCTTTTCTTCTCAGTATGCTTACACGGTAACAGGAGGGGCATTTGCAGCAGTGAAAAACGTGACAGCGACAAGTGCACCCGGTTTCCTCTTCTGTGAAATAAGGGTGATAACGGCGCCTCCTCACTGGGTGATTCTGAGGATTCGTGAGCCAAACCAGGAGGTGCTTGCAGTGTGGGCACATGGCAAAGCATTAAGGAGACGTTAGGTGAGGATTATTGTGAAATAAGTATGGTGTGAAGGTGGAAGGGATGGGGAAGCAGCCTTAATCTGGGAGACAGGGGAAGTCTCGCTGAGGATGTGTCCGCAAATATAAGGCCTAAGTGCTAAGAAAATGCCTGCAGTGGGGAAAGGGTGCTCCAGCCGAGGGGACAGAGGCCCCGGGGACACTGAGGGTGGATACATCAGTCCCATATGGCTGCGTGGAGGGACTGGGGAGAGAGAAGGGGGAAGCTGGATGGGTGGGGGGCCCCGTGGAGCCCTGGGTGTTGCAGTGAGATGTTAAGGCCCTATAGGCAGGTGGACACCCTATGCCCATGTGGCAGGTAAAGAGCAATTAGGGAGAGTCCAGTGGCCCATGCAAGAGACAGTGGGCAGGTTCTGTGGTGCTCACACGGGGTAAGACAAGTGGACAGACTGGGGAGGTAGAACTGACTGGACTGGATGGTTCTTGGGGATGAAAGGTGATCGAGGTTAACTCCCAGGCTGGGTTTAAGCAGGTGGGTGAACAATGGCCCCTTTGCAGTGGAGGGTGGAGAGGAAAAGGTTCAAAATTCCCTGTTCAGTTTGGGATTCCTGAACCACCCAGTCCCAGGCCCGGAGGTCCAGCAGTTACGCTGACCCCACTCCCCTTACCCCTGCCCCGCCCACGTACCATTAGCCAGCCGGGCTTTGCTTCCTGTGACCCTGCCGCCTCCCCGTGGGCTCTCACCTGCCCCCAGCCTCCAGCCTCTCCTGACCTCTCCAGACTTATTTCCCTAAACTCCACTGTCGCCAGGTTCTGACTCCACACTACCTCTCAGCTCTTCCCTTGCACAAATAAGCAGACCTGCCCACAGCCTCTGCCCACCCAGCCCCCACGTTCCCCTACTGCCAGCACTTCCCCACCCCGCAGCTGCCCTCTGGCAGGCGTTCCAAGTCACTCCAGTTTACAGTGAGTTCTCCATCTGTGAGGCATTTACAGGCCCCCCAGCTCACCTCCCTGGGCTCCTGCATTCACATGTGACCTGCACTGCCCCCTAGTTCTGTGTGCATGAGCCTCCCCTCCCCAGCAAGGCTTTACACACACACACACCCCCCCACAAAGGGAGCAGATTCCTCTGCATCCACCGTGGGTGGTGAAGAGCATAGACTCTAGAGATGAAGTCTCTTAACCTCTCTGAGAATGTTTCCCCAGTCATCAGTGGGGTAAAGAATAGAACCTACCTCAGGGGGTTGCTCTCAGGTTCCTGTGTTAGCAACGGAGAATGACAACAAAAGCTGACAGTAAACTGCATGTGACACCCGGACCCCAGCCGGGCATGAAGTGGGGGCCTGGCGGCCCCGGACTTGCTCCTGAGCGAACGGATGCGCCCAGCTCCCCCCAGGCTTCTTCCCTCCCCACTTAACAAATTCACTGGAGGCCTGCCCTGTGATGGACACTATCTTTGGGAAACAAAATATAATCCCTGCCCTCATGGAAGTTTATATACTTTTTTTTCCTCCCTCTGCCCAGGCCCTGAAGAAAGTAGACTTCATGTAAGTAGGACAGGGTCTCAATCACACGAGAGGCCATTTCCCCAGATCTGTAGCTGGGACACACAACCAGTCTACATCATCCAAAGTTCTTGTAAACGGGATTAGGATTCTTCTGGGTTATTATCGGATTAGGACAAGGTGGTCTTTAAACAACTACCGTGTCCCTTCCCACCATATACTACATCCTTTTGAGATAGGCTTCTAACCTAGTGATGTGTCTGCACGTTCACCCAGCCAATTGGGTGACATCGACTCCAGCACTTGATAGGAAAGAGCCATTTCTGCATCTACTCACATCCTGTCACTTAACTGTCACTGTATAGGAGTTCATTAACATTTCCTTAATTTGTTGTGAAGTGTTAAAAAGGCCTTCAAATCTACTCAAACTCAAAACCAGTTTATTTGACTTTTATGATGATCGAAATGATGTGCACTGTAAAAAACCTTATGTTCAACACTTGGCAATATTAATTTCACTTGACTTCATGACTTAAGGTCAAATATGTTAATCAAAGCTGCCATCATTAGCACAGTTTCCTTTTCTATTAAGCAATTATGATCACTTACTATCAATGAGTCGTGAAGTTTTAATAAATTTTTGCTGGTGTGAAATTGCAAAACAGTAATTATGACACATGCTGTATGGATGGCTTGTTCCACAATGTAAATTTGGCCTCATGTTGGTAAAAATACAAAAGAACATTAAGTAATTAATTAGTTGCCTCCATGGAACCAAAATAAGCCTTCACCATGAAGGTAAATGGATGAAAAATTAAAGGGCCTTTTGCTGTTGCTAGTGAACTGTTAAACAGTGGCATCTGGTCATTCAAAAAGCCCCGATTCCCTCAAAAATGACATTTTGACTTACACCAGAAGAGAAATAACTCCAATAATTTTTTCAGTTGAAGTCAGTATTCTGGCATGGGCTGTTTGTATGACATCACGGACACAAAGGCTTTTGAAACTGAATGTTAAAGCAGATAGATTGATGAGAATAGGACTAAAAGAATTACCATCTCAAGGCTGAGATAGGTCCTGTGAGCCTAGGGTAGAACCAGAGGCCAGGATGTAACACCCAACTCAGGGGACTCTCTCAGTGCACCTACAAATTCTACATTATATTGAAATGCAGATTGCTGGGCCCTTCCCCCAAAAATGTTGGTTCAGTAAATCTGAAATAGGGTCTCAGCATCTGCATACACTCAGGATTTTCCTGATCTAGGTGGTCTCCAGTCCACACTTTGAGAAATAATGATCTACAAGCCATAAACCACAATTCTGCAGAGCTACACTGGAGCCAAAATTCTCACTGAGCAAATATTTATGTCTCAGGCCCCATATTAAGCACTAGATTATAAATTTTCTAGATTGTTTATAATCAGATAAGAAAGATACAATATGCCTATAAATAAAAAATATATCATCATCTAAAACATCCTCAGCGCTTACTCATACTGTGCCTGGCCCAGAGCTGGGTGTTTTCCATGCACATTTGGATGACCCTCACAACTCTACTTTTCAGAAGAAGTGACTCAATATAATGTTAACATGTGAAGACTTGCCTCTGCTACAGGACACTCTGCAGGCTTTGTTGGAACATGTGTGAGGGTAAAAAAGAGGCAAGCCCATCCAGTGCATAAGAATGTAAAGGAGATGCAAGGCTTTGAAGTGATTTGGGGGGTTAAGGAGGACTTCTATTCCCCTTCCGGCATCACGCCTCCATCCCTTATACCGCCTGGTAAAGAAAGGGTGAGTGTGGGACTGGGCATCAGAGCATCAAGCCACCTTTGAGAAGGCACAAATACTGGTGAAGCAGATTAAACAGGGCTACCATTTGAGTTAGATGTGTTTGTGACCCAGAAGGTTTGGGTCAGGCACTGTGGCAGAGACAGCAGAAGGGGAGGGTCCCTAAGACTTTGGTCCCAGCTCTGGGAGGGATCAAAAGCCAAATATACCACCATAGAGCAACAGTTTCTAGCTGTGTGTGCCTTGCTGCCCCAGATGGAGTCTCTCCAGAAGGAATAAAATGCAGCAGCCAGCAGGCTGAACTCAGAGCTGTGTGACTGATGGTCACTCGGGAGCCCTGGCCGTTAACACTGTGCACTCACAGTTGGGCTGTTCTAAAGGAATTCACTTTACAGCTCAGGCAATGGCAGGCTGAGGCATGGGTGATCATGAATGAGGCCTTGTGGGGTCAGGATATATGGACAGACATTTGGGTCTGCCTGCAATCTGAAGCAGTCCTCACTGTTTTCTACATCCCAGCTCATAAGGCATTAATACCCCCGGGCAATCAGGCAGCTGACGCCCTAGCTTGGGTATAAGCCCTAGCAACTGTCCCTTCAGTACATACAGCAGATTGGGTGCATCAAAGAAGTGCCATAGCAATACCCAGGGGGGCAGGGTATATTGCCAAGGATGCCAGATTGCCCTCGAAACACAGTGACTTGGTTAATGCAGTAACAGCATGTCCCATGTATTCTAAACAACATTCAAGGCAACTGCTGAAAGGTCTGGAGCCATCCATCAAAGGTCTCAACTGCTGAGGGATCAGCCAATTGAATACACTGGCCCCTTCCTTCCAAGTGAGGGCTCTAAGTAAGTCTTGGTTTGTGTGGACACCATGTCTTGTTTGCAAACTAGGCTATTTTGTGCAAACTAGGCTGCACATTAGGGGATTAGAGAAGCCGAGTATCACACATGGACATTCTCATCAACTATATAATGACTGGGGCTTGCATACCAAAGGCCATGATGAGCAACGCTGGGCATAAGAACATGACACTGAATGGAGGCTCTATCTTCCCTCTAACCTGCAGGCAGCAGAATAGGCAGAAAGGAAAAGTGTAATATTAAAGCAGCAGATAAAATCACCAACACAACACAGAGAAGGCAAGTAGTGATTCTACAACATTTTGCTATGCTGATGGACAGTGACTGTAAAGGGGTTTATAGGGGGGACCTGGTATAGGGGAGAGCCTAGTAAACATAATATTCGTCATGTAATGTAAGTGTAGATTAGTGATACCAAAAACAAAGCAAAAAAAAGGGCAGTTCCTGTGTGGTAACCTCCAATGAGTTCTACACAAGGGTATAAAGGGCATATAAAAGTGTAGGCAAAGGGTCTGTTTGCGTTTATACAGAAGATCAAAGCCTAATTTGGCTACCCCGAAAATGAACTAAGATACGATATGAAAGAGAACTTCCAACATCGGCACTCTCTGGAAGACTCATGCCAGAAGATGATCATCAAAAAACCCCAACAAAGATCCACGCACTGCTACAGCTGTAGATGCACTCATCCCACCAGCTCCTGGACTTGCATGGGAATGAAGGAGATATCTAAGCTGGCCTGTGCATACAGTAAAAGAACAAATTGGACTGGATCTATACTGTTGGAACTCAACCAAGAATTAGGAGAAGTGCAAATTGTAGCGCTCCAAAATCTTACAACTACAGACTATTTACTGTTAAAAGAACATAAGGGATGTGAACATTCCCCAGGAATGGGTTGTTTTAATTTGTCTGATTTCTCTCAGACTGTTCAAGTTCAGTTGGACAATATCCACCATATCATAGATAAGTTTTCACAAATGCCTAAGGTGCCTAACTGGTTTTCTTGGTTTCACTGGAGATGGCTGGTAATTACAGATATGCTTTGGTTATGTAACTATACTCCTATTATGTTAATGTGTGTGCGCAATTTAAGTAGTAGCTTAAAACCTATACATGCTGAAGTACACTACAAGAAGATATGTCAAAGAAATAATCAATCTTCCCATGTTTTCTTCCGCCTGCTACTTCTATAGCTTTTCTTCTTCCTTCCTAATTACAACCCTTAAATAGAATTCGTGCCTCATATCAAATTTACCGAGTATCATAATTCTTCCAAGTGGTAAAGATACCTCAAGACAAATGCTGGGCATAGAAGCCACAGGGCATAAATATGCAAAGAAGTAAAAAGCTAACCTTTTCAAACAATAAGGCTTCTCTCTCACTTACCAACTTCACATTTCCCTGTATGGCCCCGGAAGATGACTGGTTAGCCAGAGACGGGTAAGATTCCTCAAGGGAGGAACAACCTAAGACAGGCACAGTCGCAGGGGGGTCATCAGGTGAGAAATTGGGGATCAACAGCGGTGAGGCTTAGAACCTCACCCCCCCTGTTCTGAGAGAAATCTTCTGCATACGTGGATGTTTTATTGCCCTTGTCTAGCTTGGATTAACACATAGTCTACAGGCACACACCTGATCATCTACATTTGCTCTCTTACAACACTAAACTATGTTTTCTACCTTTATCTTGTATCTACCTACCACTTCAGCATTTTATTAAAAATAATAATAATAAAGAGAGAAATGTGGTATCCACATATAAATCAAGTATAAAAACCAAATGAGTATTCATATTTGAACTGACTGTTTATAGTTCATAATGCATGAGCAAAACCGAAGGTTTCTGTGATGACTGCCCTTGTACTGTTCACTATGTAACTTATTCACTATGTAAGAATTTGTTCTCCATGTAAGAACTTGTTTGTTATGCCTCAGAAGATTGGAGACTGACGAAAATTAGGCTTGGGGTGGATTAATGATTGTGCATTGAGCATTGACTCCCCTATACAGAATTTTATTGTCGTTAACAACCATTTGATCAATAAATATGAGAGATGCCCTCACAAAAAAAAAAAAAAAAGGACAGACTTCCAATGGTAAAATAAATAAGTAACCGGGATGTAATGTATAGCATAAGGAATATAGTCAAGATATTGTAACAGCTTGGTAGGGTGATAGCTGAAACCTAGAATTATGTATATAAATGTTTTATCACTGTGTTGTACACTTGAAACTAATGTAATGTAATACTGTGCGTCAACTACCCTTCAATAAAAAATAATTATTAAAAAAAAAAAAACTCATCAACAAGTAAAACCATCTGGGCCAGGTGGACTAAAGCACTGTCCCAGGCTTTCATACATTTGAATGATAAACCAACAGGGCCTGTGGCCCCTGAGGGGACCCCACTGAGGCACCCAATCCCACAAGGGTGTGGAAGTCACAAGAGACAGTCTTTGGCCCAGACTTTCATCATGGATCAATGTGCTAGACTGCTGAGAATATGAAGCCCCCATCACACCTGGAAAGGAATTATCTACTGCAACCTGCAACAGGACATCTCACCAAGATGGGTGAGTCACTTCACTCCCCTGATTGAAGGGAGCTAAATTCCCACTGGGATCCTGTTGGCCTGCTGCAAGCTGGACCCCTGCAAGCACTATGCCTGGAATGGAGCACACACCGTTAAGGAGGGGAGAAGGTGGGGGTCCTGGCCGGGCACATTCGGCTGCCATCTCCTCATGTCTGACAGTGCTGCCTCCCCTGGCCAACAAGTATGGTATATGCAACCAGCTCAAGTTCTAAAGCTGCCAGCCTCCCTCTCCTCAAGGCCAGGTGGGCACACTGTGTTTCCCGTTGGTATGGTCACTTGGCTGCCATCTCTGTTCCCTGCATTGGCTTGGAGAAAGTTATAGCCCTTGCTTAGTTCACCCAGCCAGCCTTGAATGATAGCCAAGAAAACCCGTCCTTACTGAACACTGAAATGTCTCTAATGAGAAAGGCTGTCCTCCAAAATAGAATGGCCTTGGATGTTATTGCTGCCTCACAAGGAGGCACCTGTGCCATTATCCAAACAGAATGTTATGAGTTCAGACCTGATGAGTCTGTTAATGTATCATCTTTATTAAATCACATGAGGACACAAGTGAATGGCCTGAGTGATCCGACCCCCAGTTAGGGGATTTAGGAAACCCATGGGTTCACATCCTGGGGCTCCTGGTAAAAAATAGTTGTCATGGAATTGGGGAATTATTTTCTTAACCTGTGTTTTTTCTTGCATGTGCCTATATTGTTGCTGTGGCATCTGCCCTCAATGTAGCCAGACAGCCACCAAATGAGCCATCTCCATGCTAGTGAAACACCTTGCTGACCACTCAGGGCACACTGAGCAAGAGCGACCTGTGGGACTGTAAGGGATGGAGTGTAGGGGAGGCCATTAGGATGTGGCCACCAGTTGACCCACAACCTGGACCCCGGCAGTTGGAGTGCCCCACCGCCTTCTCATCATTGGAATTTGCACTCTGCTTACCTGCCCTATTCCCAGAAGCTGCCCTAAGAATACAGTCTTGAGACAGAAATGTGGTGTTGACACTATCTGGATGGTTCATGTGACTAAACCCAGCTAAAGCCCCCACGTAAACTTTTAAGATTTGGTGGGTAGGTGTAGATAGAGATCTACTTGTTTTAAGCCACCCAAGACAAGCCTCGTGAGCTCCCTTACTTATTAAAACTACCACCAGTGATCTGAGAGGTCTGTCTTTTTCTTTGGTCTCTCCAGGGCCTCTTTCCAATAATGTAGAAGCTGAGACAGAGAGATTAAGTAACTTGGCCAGGGTTGCACAGCCCGCAATGCCACGCTGAGAAGTGGGCCTATCAGGCAGGCCACAGGCAGTGGCTGAACCCATATTGGCAGGGTCACAGGGTTTCTCTAGTGACAGCAGCATGCAGCGGGGGTCGGCAGAAAAGTGGGGCAAACCCATTGGGAGGCAGTGCCAGTTGTCCAGGGCAGTGGCTTTCAAACTGCTTCCCAAGCCCCAGAGGCTTTGGTGTGAGTCCCAGCATCAG
Source organism: Manis pentadactyla (assembly GCF_030020395.1). Taxonomy (NCBI): domain Eukaryota; kingdom Metazoa; phylum Chordata; class Mammalia; order Pholidota; family Manidae; genus Manis; species Manis pentadactyla. The sequence continues at coordinate 126,594,379 of NC_080026.1, read as the reverse complement.
TGCTGAGGTAGAAGGCTGGGTAGGGCTCCTCATCCAGTTACCTTCCTGCTCTACCCTCCCCATTCTCATTTATATATTGGCTATTGGGGAATGCTGGCATGTAACAAAATGCAGGAAAATCCCTGGCTCAGGGAATGCACGGGCAGAGGGTAAAAGTATAGACACTTCCAGGAATGGGACGGGGGTGGGGGGTGAACTGGCAAAGAGTGCTAGTGGGAAAGTACATCTGGAGGCGGGAGATTTGATACTTGTCTGGAGTCACCTGTGGCAAGTGATTCAACATAGCCGACTAGTACCTGAGCGAGTCTGAGCAGGACCTGACTGCCCGCTCTGTGCTGGTACCAAGCAGGGACAGTAAACACCTGTCTCCAGCCCTGGGTGGTCCATACTGTTGCCCTGCCCACTTGGGAGAAAAGGCTCACTGAGGTCAAGGACCACCGTAAGGATCTCGGCTACCCTCACACAGCACCCACCATGTGCCAGGCACTGGCAGAGCCCTTTAGGTGTCATCTCATTTACTGCTCAGGGCAGCCCATAGGAAGACACAGTACTTCCCCCTTCTGCAGATGAGGCTAGTAAATGCATCTCATGCCTAAGTGAGCCTGCTGGGAAGTGAGATTCCAAAGCTTGCCTTCTCTCCTGTCCACCCAGGATGACATGGTTAAGACTCAACCTTCATGAGACTGTAACACAAAAGAGAGCAGTGGCGGCTGCTCAGTGTGAACTGGACAGGTGGGACCTGCCAGCCATGCTTGTTTATAACACAGCTGGGCCATTGAGGCATTTCTCAAAGTCAGCCCCAGCTTGGGGTCACCCCTTCTGCAAGGACGGGTGGGCTGTCTTAAACAAACAAAATAGATGAAGAGTGTCCAGAAAACAGAAGTCCAGGGAAAGGATACAAAATCTGACAGGAAATGGACAAGGCATTTCCTGTTACCACCAAACACCCAATTACACCGGGTCACTTGCCAAGGAGAGGCGTCCTTCCCCTTAGCCGCTGCACACGTCGATGTGAAGTCATGAGAATGCCAAGAAGTTTCTGTCCAGCTCTTCTCTAACAACTCTCAGACCTCACAGCCAGGGCCACGGGGTCCCTGCCCCTCAGATGCGCATCTGAAGCCTCACCCAGGCTTTCCAGAACAGTGTGAGCGCCCACCCTCAGCTGGCAAATGCTGCTGTCTGTTCCTCACACAGGGGGTCATCTCCCTATTCTTGGCAGGACTGCTGTTATCTCCTCTCTACTTAGTTGCATTTTCCTCAGCCTTTACCCACACAGGAAGCAAAACCGGTGAGTGATGTGAAGACAAGATACCAAAATGGAAACAAAAATAATGAGGTTGTAATTGGCGAGAACTCCAAGGGAACATATTTCCAGAGAAAGGAGCTGAGATGGCCCACTGACAAATTCCAGGGTGAGCCTGCCTACTACAATGTGAGGATTACCCTTCTCTGGCTGAGTCACAGAAAAGGTTGGTTCAAGGGACTAAGACTTCACCACTTATGGATTATGCTAGCATGGCCACTGGCTTCACTTTCAATGGTGAAAACAAGAGTTGAAAGTGAATTTTTTTTGTTGAGCGCTAACCACACACCAAGCACTCAGCCAAAAGGATTCAGAGGTGTTTCCTCTGAGGTTGGTGCAGTGATCTCCTCTTTGCAGACTGTCCCGAAAGAGGCCCTTTTATCCTCTAGTCACACAACCAGCTAGGTGCACCACCACAGCCTGGCACACGCATTCAGGAGTTGCTGAATTCTCTTTCAACTACTTTCCTGTTCTAACCTGTCAATCTACTTCCTTCCTTCCTCCCTTGTTTATTTATTTAATGCTTGTTTGTTTGAAAAAGAACATCAGCAGCTTACATACAATTTGGTTAGATAAAAATTTCAAACAGGTGGAGAAGAAACGGCAACAGGATTCAAGGATTAGGACCCAGCATACATGCCATCCGAGTCCTTGCTACATTCTCAGCTGACAAGTACAGAAAGGAACATGAATTACAGTCAAACCGACTGACAGCACTCACGAGATCAGAATAAACCAGCTTCTTAGTAGAAGCACAACTATTCCTAAAACTATGCTGGGAAAGCATTTGCTCCAGAGTCCTTCATGAAGGTGACCCTTTGAGATACAACAATGATCAATGTCCTCAACAATATCCCAGCAGTCAGTGAGCCAAGCCTCTCGGGGGATTTCTCTTAGAGACACGGATCAGAGGCATCCCCCTGACATGATATTTAGGAATTGCAATTCTAGGGGGCCTAGTGATTAGGTCTAGGACCCTTACTCATCAGTGCCTGAATTAATCTGGATATTAGGTTCTTGTGAGCAGTGGGGGCCAGACTCCAAGGTCCTGAGGGTGTTTATTTAAAATTTTACTTTTAATATATTTAAGTATCATAAATAAGCAATCAAACCACCTACATGCAAATGTGAGTTATATAACAAATTTTAACATTTTGGAAACTACTGCATTGGTGTGCCATGCTGCTGAGTTGATACATTCCTCTGTAGTCCTGACAATGAAGCCCTGACATTCTGGTTTAATTGAAAAGGGTTCTGAGAAGTAAGCCATGGAAAACACAAATATTTCTAAGAGTACCCTTATTTGTGTAAATAAAGACATTCTTCAGCCTACATGAACACATCCTAATATAGTCACAGTTCAGATTGGGAGGTAGACATAAGACTCTATCTTCAACTCTTCCCTAGGACTCTTAATTTTAGTTTTGGATTCATGAAAATAATCTTACTGAATAGCAAAACATGATGATTAAATGCAATGTAGCCAGGAACAGAAAAAGGACATTAGTGGAAAATCTGGAGAAATCTAAATCAAGTTTGCAGTTTAGTTCATTGTATTTTAAGAACACTAATTTCACAGTTTTGCAAAATTTGTCACAGTTGCATAACATATTAAATTGGAGTAACTGGGTGGAAGGCATTCTTTTCTCCACACTATTTTCACAACTCATCTGCAAATCAAAATTATTTCAAAATAGAGTTTTAAATTTTTAAACAATGTTTTCATTTATTAACTTTATTTAAAAAGTTGTACATTTTAAAACAATTACATAAATGTTAATATGTCATGTGAATCTGTTTTATATACCAAAGGTCTATATAAGATTTTGTTTGAAGATAGGGTCCTATGGCTATAAAAGTTTTAAAATTGTTCTTCCTCTTCCCCAGTAATTTAGTCCAAAAGATATTAGATGGATCTAAGCAAAGTAAGTGACCACAGCAGTGTGGGGGGGGGGTGAGGGGGGTGGGGAGAGCCACATGGTCCAGCACTCGAGTATCAGAGACCAACAAGAGTAAGGAGGACATGTGTGCTGGAGAGTGGCCTTGTGCATGGGTGTTGGATTCTCAAGGGGGGAGAAACGACCTTTAGCACAGGTGTCAACACATGAGTAAGTCATGTGCAGAGCTGGCCTAACATGAGAGTCGGTACTCCAGAGAGGTGAGGAAGGCACAGGAATAAAACCTAATATAGGTGGGGACATGGGTGGGTCCTGGCATGGGAAGCAGAGCCCAAGCAGAATGAAGAGGGCCTCTGTGCAGGAGAGCAGCCCGCACAGAGAGTCAGAGCCTAAGCAGGATGAGCGATGCAGCCCCACTAGAAGAATTTCACGTGGCAGGGCACCACGACAAGAATGCTGAAGCACAGGTGGGGTGAGGAAGGAGGCCATGGCTGGGGGTGTGGTGACCAGCAGCGACAGGGGGTTGTCTATAGTTTAATGGTCAAATAAGTTGGTATATTAAGGATAAAAGGAGTCCATTTTCTCATTGTTCAAGACTTACAAGCAGGGAAAGGGAGAAAATTAGAATGAGCTTTATAGTATTGGATTGGAACTGGAAGTATCAGTGTCGTATAGATGCTGAAATACACATAGATGTAAATATATGTGTATGTATATGCCTACATATAATCTCTTGCACTGTCCACGAGAAAGCCTGGAAACAGTGACACTCCAATAGTACTGAACACACACGCTAGCCGGATCTTGGTTTCTAAATCCCAATCTCCACTACAAGAAACCAGGGTTCCTTGGAGAACTAGCTGATTCTAGGGCTTGTGACAAGCTGAGCCTGGAATACCTTTCTATGTCAGAAAGTAAAAAAAACACTCAAAGAATGAAGGAGACACGTCAAACAAAGGGGCAATGAGTGACCAAATCTGGGAAATTTTGAATATCAAAATTTATAAATTAAAATAAAACAGGAAGCCATGTGCTAATATTGATTTAACTAAATGAATACATTGAAAGTTTGATGAGGAATGGGGCAATTACATAGTTTCAAAGAATCTCCCATAAAATACTTCTCAAAAGTGGGTGGGGAAGTAATATTACAGTGGAGACACTTGACAGATACCTCCTTAACCCAGTAATGAAAGTTAACATCATCAGAAATGAGATGAATTAACAGTGGGGTGCCACCTGATAGACAGACTAGGAAGAACTCATGATCACTTCTGTGTCATTCCTGTCAAATATATATAGTCTAAAGCTAATCAAGAGGAAACATCAGATAAATAAAAATTAAAACATTCTACAAAATACATGACCTGCAATTTTCATAAGTGTCTTAGGTCATAAAAGTTTAGGAAAGACTAAAGGAAAAAGACACTAAAAGAACAACAAAATACAACACATGATCCTAAACTGGATCTTTTTGTTATAAAAGACTTTATTGGGATGGTTTATGCAATTTTAACCAAGTCTGAGAATTAGAAGGTAGTGACATAGAAATACTAACTTCCTGATTTTTTGGTTGTATTGTAGTAATGTGAAAAAATGTTATGTGTAACTAAAAGTTATCTGGGGTTGATGAGGTATCACACCAGAAATTTACTCTAAGTTCTTCAGGACAAAAAGTTATTTGTAGTGTGCTTGACAAACTTTTTGATAGGTTTGAAATTGTTTCCAAATAAAAGTGCAAATCACTGATGCATCAGAATGGAAGGGCTGCATATTAAGGTCCTGAACATAGAAAAGGAGGCTACTTCTCTCATTCAGAGGTGACCAAAGAGATACTTGCAGTCAGACCCAAGATTTTCCATAGTCACACCCCAAAACATCTATTATTGGCAAGTAAGTATCAATGCCTATGAGTTTCATATCATTCAGTGTAACTATAATAATTTTATCTTAGAACATTTTTACAATAGGAAAACCAAACACTGACCTCATCCCTAAAAATACACCGTTGAAAGATCCATGGGATGCAGTGCTCATGGTCCCACCTACATGAGCAAGCTGCCAAAATTAATGCCAAGATGAGTGAACGAGGTGAGCTGCTAAGGTGGTTTATTAGCTATACAGCAGTATTTAATCAGTTTTGACTGTGGCAATAATTAAATAGCAGAGCCAGTTGTTCATGACATTAATTAGATGAGAGCATCTGGATTTATTAATACGGGTAAGTCCCAAGTATGGTGAATGGCACAGAATAAAGACGACTGTCATTATCCTTATGCTCATTATGATCATTATTATTGTTGTTCCTGGCCATCCTCAGATGGTAACAGCAAGCAATCTCTCTGGCATAATTTTTTATTATTCATTGCAGGTGGGCACACTCCAGGCTCATTCAAAAGTGGCATCCAATCACTGAGGAAAACATTTAAAAGATGTGGATGCCAGAAATTGTTTTCTCAGTGCTGGAAATTATTAACTGATTAGCTCCATAACCATTTGCACTGAGATAATGATTTGCTCAGTGGTATCCCTGTGAATGTTCTGGGTGAACCTTAATAACTGGGGGCTACATTAGGTTCATACATGTTGCCCTATAATTGGTTCCAGCTAGAGAGTCAAAGGCAAAGGAAAGATCTGTGCAAATGGCAGTCTAATAGTGCTCCTGGTTGGCTTTTCCATCCTATAAATCACTGACCTAAAAAATTCAGGTTAGCTAAGTATGGTGGATAGAAGAGGTATGGTTTTAAATAGCATGCCCAATAAAATAATTGGTCTGTAACTAGAGAAAGAAAAAAAAAGTAACTTGATATTCATTGCCCCCAAAATAACAAGCTAGGTACCTTGACTGATTTTCCCACTGAAAATAGTTAAGAATTCTGGGAAAACACTTGTAAACAACTTTCTGAGTGCATTGATGAGCTGGCAAAAAAAAAAAAAATAAGGCGCATGAAAGCAAAAAAACAAAGTGAAGATATGAACCCAAGAGTTAGCAGAAAGCTGAACAGTTCTTACCCTAGTGTATTTGCAGAACCAAGTATATTGAACTTAGATTTTCACAGCTTCAGAGGGCACTGGAGAAAATGCGCAGGGTCCACCTGGGAGGAAGGGAGTCAAATAAGAGACCCTAAATAATAAAACCAGAATCCCATGAGCTGAACTTTCAGTGTAAAAGGTAATTTAGAAATAACTCTACTAGCTCCTTACCACCAATGGAGCTAGTGGAAATGTTGCCTTTCTTGAACCTTGGAACAGAGGGAAAGAGGAATGAGTCCCTGAGAATCGATCCCCACAAGCTGGCCCTCACTCAGGTTTGCAGCCAGAATTCTTATGACCTGGTGTCTGAAAATCCTCAACCTAACAATTTAAGTGAGCCTAGATTAGTTCGGACCCCAGGCATCCAGCAGAAGCCAAATTAAATCTTCCCTGGAGAAAGTCAGTTGCATCCCACAAATAAAGAATTATCACATACAAAGTTGCAAGGAAAATGAGAACTCTTTTGCTGGGTACCCAAGGAAATGAGGGGACAAGCGAACAGGCAAAGAAAAAACCTGTAACAATTATATTGGATACTGAAAGTATCAGAGACAATATAAAAATATGATGTTTATATAAGTAAAAGATAAGTTTGGATATAAGCAGAGACAAAGAAGCTAAAAAAGGGACTAAAAAGATATAGCTGAAGAGAGAAGTAGTTATGAAATTATCCAAATTACAATCCAGAAAGAGTAACGATTTGGAATATATGAGTGAGATACTAAGAAACAGGGAAGATAGATAATTATGTGTAGTGTAAGTCTGAAAACAGCAGTTCTCAACCTGGGGCTGTTTTTCCTTCCAGGGGACATTTGGCAATGTCTGGAGACATTTTCAGTCATCACAACTCACAGAAGGTGAGGGTTATGTGCAACTGGAATCTAGTGGTTAGAGGCTAGGGATGCTGCCAGACATCCTGCAAGGCTTTGGGACAGCCCTGCACAGCAAAGAGTTGTGGCAATTGTGTGAGGCTGAGAAATCTGGGTCTACATTAAACTTCAGAATCAGAGCGTGGAAGGAATGAGGTTAAAATAGTATTTGAAGAAGTAAAGGAAACCAACTGTAATTAATCTTCCCCCCTCAAAAATATATATATAATATATGTATATAAAGAAATATACATATATGAAATTTTAATACACCAAAGAGAAAGAGTAAATATTTGAAGAAGGTTCTTTATACTATTCTGTATTCTTGGAAACTTTTCATATTAATGTGTTTGGGCTGCTGTACAAAATATTGCAGACTGGGCAGCTTCTAACAGCAGTGCCGGAGTTCTCACAGTTCTGGAGTCTGGAGATCTGAGAGTAGAGTGCCAGCACGCTCAAATGAGAGCCCTCTCCCAGGCTTTAGACTTCTGCTTGGGCCCTCACACGGCGGAAGCAGAGAGCAAGCTCTCTGGGGCCCCTTTTATAAGGTACTAAACCCACTTATGAGGGCTGTACCCTCATGACCTAAGCACCTCCCAAAGTCCCCACCTCCTAATACACTGGGCATTAACACTCAACATATGAGTTTGGGGGCCTGCGGGGGTCACAAACATTCAGACCATAACACATATTAAAAAGTTCCTTTGAAAAAGGACAAGCCAGAGAAGAGATAGGCCACCTTTAAGAAATTGATAGGTAATTTCTCTGCAGCAAAAATGGAAAATAGAAGACAATCCAATGCTATCTTCAACGTACTGAGAGAAAAATTATTGTCAACTTAGAATTCTATACTTAGTGAGTATATCTTTTAAGAACAAGGGAAAGTTACTTTCAGATGAACAAAAATTGAGCTTTCCAAATATAGACATTCAATAAAGGAAATTCTGAAGATTGTATTTGAGGCAGAAGGAAAGGGATTCTACATGCAAGATATGAGATTAAAGAAGGAATGGGGAAAGAATGTGTTTAAATTGAAACATCAATTATTCAAACTGATGATGATGATGATAATTCTAGTAATCCCTTGAGGGTTAACTTCTAACCAAATTCTATTAGAAGAAATCAGGTATAGCCATATTAGTAATGGATAAAATAGATTTTGAGACAAAAACATTACTAGGGAGGTTAAGATCTTCAAAATGATGAAAATAAAACACTCAGTTACTAATCTGTCAATATAAAAGAAATTACAGTATTATTGGCTGAGCATTTAATAATGTATATAATTGTCAAATCACTATGTTGTACTTTAGAAATCAATATAATATGATATATCAACTACATTTTAATTAAAAAGCAAAACAGGAATGTATGCTGGCTTTAAATTTATATGAATCATAGCCTTAAGCTGTGATACAAATATTGACAGACTATAAGGATAACTAGATATATATTATCATTTGGAATATTTTGACACATATCTTTCAGCAACTGAGGCAAAAATTCAGTAAGAATAAAGAATATTTGAACATGATCAACAAGTCTGGTCTAATGGACATGCATTGAGCATTGCACAAGACAAATGCATAATATTTATCCTTTCCAAATACACATCAAACATTTAAAAATGTTGTCACATACTCAGCCATAAATAGGGTAACTACATTCTAGTTTCTAGGGCAATACCAGTTTATACCTCCTGTATTTACATCTATCTAGGTAAGCATTTATCCCAGACAAAATTGTCCCTGTTTATACACAATTATACTATCATTCTAGCCATAAAGGAAGTCTCAAAAACTTTCAAATAACTGTTATCCTATAAAATTTATTCCCTCCATAATATAATTAAATCAGAAATCAATAACTAATACAATTATAAGGTGGGGGACTTCCTCCTTTCACTCATCCTCCACTCAAGGGATGAAATCTCTACCTAAGAATACTCTGCCCTAATTGCCCTGTCTGATAAGGTGGTGGTTCCATGCCAGGAGAGACAAATTGTATATAAAATAACACATATTTACTTGTACTGTTGGGGCTACAACAGGTGGAAGTATGAAATATTTGACAATAGCAGTTCAAAGAAGGTGGGTGGAAAAAAATTGCTTTGGAATAGAAAATGATGCCAGTTAGTGAAATCTACAGGAACAAATGAAGAGAACCAAAAATGGTAAATAAAGTTAATATAAAAACTTCATAAATATTTACTTGCTCTTCATTCTTCCCTCACCTTTTAAAGTCATTATATGAAGTAATTATATTTTGTTGAGTTTGTAAAATACGTAGATGTATTATACATAGCAATAATAGTACAAAAAGCAGCAGAAAAAGTAAACTGCATAGAAGCAACATGTCTATACCTCATTTGAATTAAGTCAGTATAAATATGATATAGATTATAAGATGTATACTATAAGACCAAGAACAACTGCTATTAAAATTTTAAAGTATAGTAAAAATATTGAGGAATTAAAATGTTATACTAGAAAATATTCACTTAATCCTAAAGAAAGCTGTAAAGGAAGACTAGAGGAATAAAAAAGGCATGAGATGCGTAAAAAAACAAAACTTTAAATGGCAGACATATCCAACCACATTAAAAATAACTTTAAGTAAAAATAGACTAAACAATCTACTCAAAAGGCAGATGTTATCAGACTGGATTACAAAAAAAGAAAAAAGATCCAATTTTTTGCTGTCTACTGGAGACACAGTTCTGATTCAAAGATACAGAGGTTGAAAAGAAAAGGAAAAGAGATATCATGCAAGCAAACAAACAAGCTGGGATTCCTAAATATCAGGCAAATTAGACTTAAAAACAAAAATGTTACTAGGGATAAAGAGGAATGTGTTGTAATGTAGAAAGTTCAATCCATCAGGAAGATTTAATAATTATAAACATAAATGTACCTAATAACTGAGCCCCAAAATACATGAAGCAAAAACTGACAGGAAGGGAGAAATAGACAACGTGATGATAATTGTTGGAAACTTCAACAACCTACTTCCAATAATGGATATAACAACCAAGCAGAAGATCAATGAGGAAATAAAAGAACTGAACAACACCGTAAACCAACTAGATGTAATAGACATCTATACATCTTCTCAAGTGCCCATGGAACATTCCCTAGGATAGACCATGTGCTTAGATATAAAACAAATATCAACTAATTTAAAATAATTGAATCATACAAAGTATGTTCTCAAGCCACATGGAATAATATTAGAAATCAATAACAGAAATGAAATTGGGAAATCCTTAAGTATGTGGAAAACAAACAACACAGTTCTAAATAACCAGCAGGCTAAGACAAAATCACAAGAGAAATTAGAGAATGCTTTGAGATGAATGCAAATGGAAATACAATATACCAAAAACTGTGGGATGCAGGTAAAACAGTGCATAAAAGGAACTTTACAGCTGTAAATGCCTATATCAAGAAAAGGAGAAAGACCTCAAATCAATGACCTATTATAACCCTGGGAAAAGAAAAGCCAGACTAACCTATAGCAAAAAAATAAAGAGTAGAGTGAACATTATTAAAATATTATGGAGTTACTTCTCTGTGTAAAATGCTTCAGTGGCTCTTTAATTTAGGATTAAAAAAAGGATAAAATCCAAATTTCCAGGTCATTCAAGTCTTCTCAGAATCTTGCCTTGACTGACCTCGATAATATCATCTCCCACAGCTCCCATCTTCAACCTGGGATCCAGCCATGCCAGGTGGTTGATGGGCAGCTTTTCAGATACAGTATGCCTTAATGCAGGGGTGTAGGGGTCAAGAAGAATCTGCGAGGGAACAGAGAGTGGCTGCTAATGCATAAGCATTTCTTTATGGGGCAATGAAAATGTTCTACAAGTAATTGTGAGGATGTTTGCACAACTTTGCAAACATGCAAAGAATCATTGACTTGCACCCTTAAATGGAAGAGTTGTATGGCATATGAGTTCTATCTTCCTAATATTGTTAAAATTAAAAGTAAATTTAAAAAAATTAACAAAAAGACCCCATTCAGAGAGTAATAAAACAAGTCACAGAACAGAAGATATTTACACCAAATATAACTGACAGAGAAATAGTACATAAATATAAAACAGATTTCTACAAAGAGGTAATAAAAAGATAAGGAATCCAACAGAAAACTATGGGAGAAAACTTCCACAGTAATAGCTCATAAACATATGAGAAGATGACAGACTTCATTAATGCACGGAACTTCACATTAAAACCCCAGGGACACCCACTAGATTGGAAAATACATGAAGGCCTGACAATACTCAGCCTTGCCAAGGATGTAGTCCACAGGGAACACATATCAGTGGAGGCAATATAACTATTTTGGAAAATATTCTGGAGTTGTCTAATAAAATCAAACTATATCTCTTGATGCATTGACTTTTCTACATTATAACTCCTTATCACTAGTAACATTGTTTTAAAGTCTACTTTGTCTGATGTAGTAAAGCAACACCAGTGTTCTCATAGTTGCTGTTTGTATCTCTTTTCCATTTATTCAATCTCTTTGTATCTTTGAATCTAGTGTGCCTCCTGTACACAACAGTTGGATCTACCTTTATATATATGTCATAAGGCAGTGCCCAATTCAGTAACTGTTACCCACTCATGTGGCAGTGAAGCTACTGAAATGTGGTTAATCTGAATTGATATGTGCTCTAACTATAAATCACACCCCAGATTTCAAAGTATGGGGGAAACGTCATGTGAAATAGCTCATTAATAATTTTTATATTAGTTACATATTTAAAATGATAATATTTTTGATATATTGGATTAAATGAAATATATTATTAGAATTAATTTCATCCTTTTACTCTTTTAATGCAGCTAGTAGAAAATTTTAAATTACGTGTGTGGCCTTCATTGGTGACTACACTATGTTTTGATTGGACAGTGCTGCCCAGGAGAATCTCTTGCACATGTTTATCAAGCGACATGTAGAAGTTATTCATAGCAGCATTGCTCACTCTAGCAAAACAAAGCCATAAAACCTGGGAATAGCCCAAATGCCCTTCCGCAGCTGGGATAACTAAGTGGTAATATGTTCAAATAGTGGAAGACTATACAGTGAAGAAAATAAGAGCTCCAACTGTTTGCACCAACGTAGATGAGTCTCAAATCCATTCTAATTTGAAAAAGCAAGTCCCAGAATAAGATGTATACCACAATTCCATTGATCCCATTGACATAAAGGTTCAAAACAAACACAGGTGATAAAAGTAAAGAGAACGGTTAATACGAACATCAAGATAGTGTTTACCTCTGGGGTGGCAAGAAAGAGGGATGCAAACAGAGAGAGAGACAGTAAGTTAAATTTCTTAACCTGAGTGGTAGCATTCAAGGGGTTTTCATTATTTTTCTTTAAAGTGAACATATATATTTACATCCTCTTGTGAAACTATGAAATGTCTATAATAAAAAAAAATAAAAAATCTTTTGTTAAAAACAATGAGAGAAATAATAAAGTGGGCCATACCTGTGAGGTTGGTGAAGGTAAGTTAGAAAGAACTGGAGGCCACAATCTGGGATGAGTACTGGGGACTAGACAAGTCACCTAGGCATTTACAGAACTTAAGCTTTCTGACCAATTACATAACAAAAGGCAACACTATTTAGCTCTCATCAATTCTAAAGCAATAACTGGGCTTTGGTTTGTGAAGTAGTGAACAAGCCTCCCGGGTATCATTCAGGATCTGGGTCAGTATAATCCTGGCAACAGGTTCGTGTCAGTTAACTTTGCCCCAGAAAGCTCCCCCGTGACCAGCTCTGACTGCCACACTGCCTTCCCACAGGGGTTAATTTCACCCAAGTTCTTTGAGAGAATGAGAACTATTTGATAAGCTTCAAATTTTAATGAGATCTTAATAGCCATTTCTGATTTTTTACTTTGCTTGTTAGAACAGTAACTTAGCAACTTGTTTTGTTTGTTTTGTTTTTGTTGTTCTTAAGGCTACTTCCAAGCCCTTATGAAAACAGATACAAGATAAGGGGATGCAGTTTTTCTGGAAAATATGGCAGAGAGATCTGGTTTTAGGTCATCCACAGCCATTGGTAAGCCATGACAGAAGAAACTTTTCAAATGCCAAAGATAGTTCTAGATGGTTCTGTCCTAGGAACAGGGCAAGCACTGAGTGCGAAGGTTCTTGGTCTATTCCTTCTCTGTGTCTCTGCCTCCCGATAGGATCTGGCCCAGCTACAGCAAGAATTAATTAAGCATTTCCAATCCATCCCTTAAATTCCAGGATGGTAGACAGTAAAGAGGGCTGGTTAACAGTAATGTAAGGAGTGGTCCCAAAAATTGTCCTACTGTAGCCTACAGAAATTTCTTTCATAGAAGGCCCAGCAATATTAGTGACACAATGACCTGCCTTCCCTTATATTTCAGAAATTCCAAGACAAGATGAACTGAACACACCACCTTCCCCCTGTTGTCCAGGAGGAATTTAGGTGATGGCTCTAGAAAAGCCTGTTTCTGTCCATGTGCAGTCCCATTATATTGAAAGCCCAGCCAGGAAGGAGGCAACAGTGATTCCAGTGAATGAAACTATGCTTATTATTTTTTTACATTTTAGAAACAAGAAGACTATATATTACTCTTGTGGAATAGGCCGTGCAGACTTTGAAGCCAAATAAATTCCTGGGGACAAGGTATGTTACTTGGGAGTAAAACCTATCATGGTATTCCAGTCTGAGTGATCGTTTAAATAAGAAAAGCTGCATCCTCTCATCCTGTACCTGGTTCCCAAAACAAAAGCCTATGACTTTTCTGCTAAAAATTACTCTGGATTCTCTATCCATCCATGCATTCACTCACCCAGCCACCCAGCCATCCCTTTGTCCACCCATCCATCCATCTGCCCCCCACAAAAGATATTTACTGAGCACCTAGTGTATTCCTCAAGTTCTAGGTACTGGGAATATAGTGATGAATAAGACAGGTTTCCTGTCATCTTGGAACCTACATTTTAAATGGTAGGAACATAATCAAAAAGGTACATGAATAAACAAAAGGAGAGATAAAGTTGTGATAAGCATGCTATGTGGATCTTAAAATAGGGGGCTGTGATAGAGAAATGAGGGTGTTACTTTAGCTGGTATGACTTAAGGCATAGGTTTAGGGAGGCATGGAAAAACGGGACTATTTCTGTAATCAATCTACACCACCAACCCCCATCCTCTGCTGGTATGGGGTGCATTGGAGTGGGACCTGAGTGACAAGAAAACTGGAGAGGGGGGTGCGCATCTCAGGCAGAGAGAATGACTGGGGTCAAGGCCCGAAGTTGGGCTCAAGAAACAGAAGGATGGGCAGTGAGCAGGTGGTGTGCTGAAGAAAGTCCCACCTCCAATCCCTGGTCCAGAGAATCTGCAACACATTAGGGACATATGGAAAGAGCCTGCTAACCTCGCTCAGAGAGCCTGTGTCCTTGGCCTGGGGGACCGTGAGGGAGGTGGCGGCTGAGCCAGAGCAGAGCCGCATGGTCCACAGGGCTGAACTGGCTCGTGGGGTAGGGTGGAGGGGCAGCCACATAGGGTACCTTTCAGAAGGCGTCTGATAAGAGGGGTCCCACTGGGCAGGTTTGCATCTTCACCAGTGAATCCCTCACCGTGGGCAGTTGAAAGAATCACCACAATGTGGGCCAGGGTGAGATTTGAGGGTCCTGGGGAAACGGCCCTCTACACAGCTCTTCCCTGGTAACCCCTGTTCGGATGCCTCACCGTATTGCCACTGAGCATGAGCTATGTGCCCCAAACTGTCCTAAACAATTTACAAATATTAACTCATGCAATCCTCAAAACAATCCCGAGTGCTAGATACTTATCCCCTTCTACATGTGAGGAAACAGAGGCACAGAGAGGTGAGTGGCTTGCCACGCTTGGAAGTGCTGAAAGTGGCATCCAAACCAGACTCGTATTTTCCTATTCAATTCTGTGTTTTTAGATTCCTCTCCATAGAGTTTTAAAAACCCCCAAAACTTAGAGATACCACTCCAGGAGGGCCAGGGTGAGTATAAGCAAGGAACCCTGGCACGGGGAGTGGCATCTGGAGGGGTTTAAACCAGGGGGTGAGCATCAAATTCTGTCTTTGGGGAGCTGGCAGAGGTTAAGGGCTGTATTGCTTTTGGGTTTTGAAGGCTAAGGGCAGGCCCAGCAGGGGACAGGGGTTGGTGGTGCAGATTGATTGCAGAAATGGTCCCGTTTTTCCATGCCTCCCTAAATCTATGCCTTACGTAAAGTGACTTTGCAGCTCGTCCCTCAAGAATGGTGTTTTTTTCTCTGCCCATGAATCTGGCCTAGCCTTGTGACATGCTTTGCCCAGCGGAGCATGGTAGGAGTGATAGGCTGGCAGTGGAAATGGGTGATGGCAGTTCTGAGTCCAGGTTTCAAGGGGCGTCGAGTCTCTCACACTCCTCCAGACCCTGCCACCACCACGAGAACAAGTTTGGCTGACCTGACGGCAGGTGAGAGGTCAGGTAAGCAGAGCCCACTTGTGCCAGCTGAGGCCATTCTAGAGCAGCAAGTCCCCAGCTGGCCTAGCAGCTCATTGCATGTGTGAGCCTGGCCAAGACCAGAGGAACTATCCAGTTCAGACCAGCCCAAGTCACTGACTTCTAGAATTGTGATTCACACTAAATGATGGTTATTCTCAGCCTCACAGCACCAGCTATTTAGTATGGTTGGTGAGGAGTGAGCCTGAGAGGGGATAATGCAGCAGCAGGACAGGAGCAGGGGCCAGGCTGAAGCCAGAACCAGCCCAGCCTGAGGCCCTGCATACACTGGGACCAGTCCCTGCTGTAGTTGGTGTTGCCGATGTGCAGGGAATAGCAGTGGAAGGGAAAATCTCAGGGTGTGGGGGTCACTTTTCTTTCTACTGGGTGGACTTCAAGGACTGGAGAGCCTCTCCAAGATACACAAAATAAGCTCTCAGGAATCTTCTGGTCTAGAATCTTCAGGAAATAGAGTACTCAGGGCAGGGAATGGGGAAGATGTGGATGGACAAGGTACTCAGCGGGGAGGTGCATGATCTTTCCACATGTGCCAAGGGAAGCCACTCAGAGTCATCTCTCTGGCCACAGACTCAGATCAGATCAAAACCCTGGGCAGAGGGCCTGTGGCATGTCTTTGCTAAGTGGAGGCTGCAGAGATCCAGGAACACACCAGTCACTCATTTGGGGCAGTTTTCCTGCAATTAGTGGAATAGAAATGTGCTACCTACAATCAGCAGGATCAAGAAAGACATTTCAGGTGCTCTTCTGAAGTGTCATCTGTTGCCACTGGTCTCTCTTATCAGGGGCTCAGTGTTCC
This sequence comes from Manis pentadactyla, assembly GCF_030020395.1. Lineage (NCBI taxonomy): Eukaryota > Metazoa > Chordata > Mammalia > Pholidota > Manidae > Manis > Manis pentadactyla. The sequence continues at coordinate 126,577,947 of NC_080026.1, read as the reverse complement.
AATAGAAAGGATTACAAAAAAGAAGAGGCGAAATGGAATTGAACTTGCAACATATTTATGATCTAATGCAGGCTGGTCAGGCAGGAGTTACAGGAAGAGGTGGTGAACAGGCTCTGATGAGCAGGTGGAAAAACCACCCCCATGACTCATTTGTCCCCAGCCAATGGCTTCTGGGGATAAGGGTATGGGGGGTGGTTAGCCACCTTCGCTGGGTCCTAGCCTCAGCTTCTCAGCTCTCCAGATCCCCTTGGGAATGGCCAGCCCTATAAGGCTTTGCTCCATGATAGTGCCACCCCCCTCCCAGACACCAAAATCCAAGTCAGAGTAACCTGATACCCATCACCCACTGGAGTCAGCCAGACCGGATTTGAATTCTGGCCCTGCGATACATCAGCCGAGTGACACTGGACAAGAGCTTCTGTCTTCCTCATCTGCCACATGGGTTTGAAATGGCCCTCATTCCACTTCCTGGGCTGAGATGAGGAGTAAGTGGGACACTGAGGGGATGTCCAGCACAGGGCCCGGCCCTGAGGAAACTCACCCTCTGTAAGGGCAGCTGCCATTTGCAGCATCCCCACACTCACTGGGCATCTGCTGAGGGTCAGGGTCAGGGGCTGGGGGAGCATCAGGTGGGGCTCCTGCTCCTGAGGACTCAGCTGAATGGGTGAATGATTAACAAAGCAGCTGCCTCCACAAGGGCTCCCCAGCCCCAGAGACCCCCAAGGAAGGGCCACCCTTTAAATCCAACCCTGAGCTCCCCGACCCCCAAAGCAGAAAGAGTAGATGGAGCCTGCCCAACGGGCCTTCTCTGTCTTTCCTCTCTGTCCCCTCCTTGCTCATCCCCTCAAAATATGAAAATGGGCAGTAGGATCATTACTGATTAAAAGTGAAAATCACCCAAGTACAACATAGATGTTTCCTGCAGATTATATTCCAGACAAGCAGGTCCAGTGACGTCCACTCCCTGAAGAAGCCTCCTAAAAACATTCAGGGAACTCCACGATGCAGCTCTCATGCTGGACAGAGGCAGTGGATGATTCCAGAGGCTCGAGAAGGGCAGCTAAGTAGCTGCTTCTCAAACTTAAATGTTCAGGAAGCGCCTGGTGCTCTTGCTAAAAGGCAAACTCTGATTGGTGGGGCGTGGGGTCTGAGGATCTGTATGTCTAGCAAGCTCCAGGGGAGGCCACTGCTGCCACTCTGTGGACCATATTTTAGGCAGCAAGTATTTCTCAATCTAGACCACAGGGGAATTACCTGGAGAACTTGACTTATAAACAGCTTTATTGACACATAATTCACATACTACAATTCATCTACTTCAAGTGTACAAGTCAATGATTGTTAGTGTATTTGCAGAGTTGTGCAACCACCCCTCATTTTCATTACCCCCAAAGAAACCCCACATCCATTAGCAGTCACTCCCCAGTCTCTCTCACATGATTGCAGGAGCTTTTCAAGTCCAACATCTGCAGATAAGAGTTGCAGATCCTGCCCAAAGGCAGTCTGCTGGCAGAATTCCTGTTGCTTGGGCAGATCTGTCCTTTAACTGTTAAGTCCTTCAACTGATTGGATGAGGCCCACCAACAGTATGGGGGGTAATCTGCTTTACTCCAAGCCTGCCCACGTATAAATGTTAATCTCATCCAAAAAACACCATCACAGAAATGTCTAGAGTAACATTTGACCAAATTTCTGAGTACTGTGGCCTACCCAAGCTGACACAAAAAATTGGCCATCACAGGTTTCTCATTTTTATTCTGCAACATCGACTCACCACCTATGATAAACTGCCCCAGGTACCGGGAATCCTGAAATGAAGACCTGGAGTCGTTCCTCAGGAAGGTCACAGTGTAAACAGCACCCACCTCAGAGGGAGAGCAGGAAGAATAAATGGGAAAATGGCAGGTACGATAATCAGTATTGTGCCTGGCACGGGTGGGCGCCCAGAGCAACAGCTACACATTAAGACTCAAAGAACGGCAGTACCAAGTAGCATTTTTCTAGATGATAAGAATGGTCTTATTTTCAGAGCAATTTCATACACTGAGCTACTGCCACCGCTATCCCCTGGCACAATGTAAGAAGCCTTCACCCAAGAGAGATTTACTGCTGCAAAATATTGCCCTGCTGGCCAGGAAAGCCGCAGTGCCTGCTGTGCCCATCGGCGGCCTGCTGCCCACAGCCGCACACACCAATCTAAGCAGGATTATTAAAGCATAAATCCCCATCTCTTGTCTCCCTCTCATTGGGCCGAAGCATCACCATGTTCATTAGCAGGAAATGTGAGGTTATATAATCTAATTTTTATCACTCTCCAAGGATAGTGTGGGTCATACATTAGGCTGAGATTTCAACCTTTAAAGACAAGGGGAATGTCATTTTTATTAAAAAGGACCACAAAGCATAATAAGAATTATTACCCCAAATAGGCAAAATAACCAAGAAGCTACAGAAAGGAGTGCTTATAATTCTTCCTGATACTCTGGTCTCTGAAGCAGGCGTGCCAACTAAGCGGCTCCCAGGCATTTGCTAGGACTGTCCCAAAGGCTCTCAGGCCGGACACACAGGCTTAGCGGGGCAGGAAGCCTGACGGGAGGACTGGGGGAGGGTGCTCAGGTTCTGTCTGTACCCCCTGCACCCCCAGCAAGTGGAGCCAGGGAGGGGCAGACCCTGTGGGTGCCCAGCAATCCCCACCCTGAAAGTCCTGGGCAGACACGGAGGAACATTCAGTGTGAGAAGCCTGTGCAGCTCACAAGAAGAACAAAGGCCACTGTGATGGCTCTAGTCTTCCAAGTCCAGGTGCTGGTCTCTCCACCTGCCCCCAGCCACCCCTTCGCTGGCAGAAGGCAGTGCTCCCAGGATGAAAGTGCTCTAGAGTCAGAGTGGCCCGCAGGCATGGACTCTGAGGCTTCCACAAAAGTAACCAATGTTTGGTCTGTCTGCCCATGTGTTTAAGGGATCCCAGAATAGGTTTAATGGCACATTAACTGTGCAAAGAGGAAACCCATCAGGGGTCTCTCCATTTAAGGATCTTAATATTCTTAGGTATTCTCCACCTATGAACAGAATACAGATCGCTGGTTTCCCTAGTAATGCCAGCCGCACCGGCCTGTGTGCTGGTGGCATGTGTTACCACACTGAGGATGTAAACGCTCATACCTGGGCTGCTTCCCTCTTTGACTGTTCCCACTCCCGGCACCCTCCCTGCAGTCTTGGTTTGGGAACTTATGAATTCACATCTGCTCTTCATCTAGCAGGTGCCCAGCATCACTGAGAAAGTCGCAGTCATTGTTTGTAGATTGTAGTTCCATCAGAAGCTGTCACAGTTGCACAAATGCTAAGTGAACAAACAAGCTAAGCTCCTTACAATTCATTTCCCCACAGGTACCATTAAGCTGGAGACAGTAACAACCTGTCTACAGCTCAGGGAGAGTTTAAGGCCCAAAGAGAAGGAGAAGGGATGAAAGTCTGAGGACACACAGGCCCGTCTCTGAGTCCACCCCCAGCCCCTCACTCTCATAGCCCAGGACTGCTCAGGCAGGAAGTTGCGCCTCAGCTAATCTCAATCTTTCATGTTGCAGTACAAGCCAATTTCCAGGGCAGCACGATACACTTGTCATCAAGGACACACGGGTGGTAATTATCGTTGAGAGTGGCTATTACGGGCAGGCTTAGCAGATGACAGCCTTTTAAGTTTTCAGAAGTGTGTGTCTTTATTCCACGCCATATGGACTTCCCGCTCTGTTGTACTGCATATTTAAAACCCCATCTTTAGCTTATCTATTTGAAATACATTTAATCTATTGGAACGGTCAGAACATCAGGTAAAACCATGTACACAACTTCTGCGCGAGATACCCCAGGAGTGCAAGCACTTAAGCAAATGTGACCTAAACCTCCTGCCTCAGCCTAAGAGCAAACCTGGCCAGGACTCCCTCAAGAACATTCCAGACCTTCCCTTCCCTTCTCTAGCTCCCTGAAGTCCTAAACTCCAGACATTTCTGAGGAAACGCAGAAACAGATGTTTATAAACAGGTTAATTCTAACTTTGAAAGTATATTTCCCTAAACCATTATATGTAATTTGAAATAATAAACTCGTGTACAATTTAAAAAGCCATCCAAAGAGAATGTTGTAGCTGGGGTTTTGGAAGCTCCTTTCCCACAAAGAGCTCCAGGCCCTGAACCCAGACTCCATGGAATAAATATTAATGGAGATACTGGTGTTAAGCAGAGTCTCATGTTGTCTTTGCAAAACATCTATAGTGAAACAAAACATTAGAAAAAAAAAATTTCACTCAAGGCTTTAAGCCCAGATCTGGGTGGAGGACAGAAACTTTAATTAGAAGTGTCTCTCGCATCCCTCATTTAGCATAGGAGACGTGTTTTCTTTCCGGGTGGTCTGCTTTTGGATGACATTAATATTTCATAATATGTGCTTATGGGAACTTCCTCTCTTCCTATCATCCTCCAGTTCTCATTAGTGCTGGGTATGAGTAAAATACTCAAATTTTAAAATACCCCTCTGAGGCCAGAGGGACAAACATCTCTCTGTTGATCTGTAACAAATTTCTGCTTACAATTCAAAATGAGGGAAGTGTTGACATTTCAAAACAAGTTTTGGGGGTTTGCCAAATCAGGCTTCCCAGGACAGGGTGATCTCCTCCCAAAGCTAGAGTCCCTGCAAGGCAGATGGTGTCCACCATCCAGAATAAGGAGGGGCTTCCTAGGGTCAGGATAAAATGACATGAGTTGACTTGGTGGTTGGGTGGATGTGGGGATGGCTTTTGGACCTCAGTTCTGGGATTTGTGGATCACAAAAGGTTTCCAGAATAAAGAGCTGGAAACCCTTCACTGCAGCTTCCTTGAATGACTGATCTGTTTCCCTAATGGTTTCATGGAACAAAATGCCCATGAAATTGGCAGAAAGAAAACCAATCCTGGGCAGGAAACCATCGAGATCCTCAAAGGTGATGGGAAAAAGAACAGAAAGTGGATATTTTTTTGTAATGGAGCAAGAAAGTATTTTTCATCCCCTTACAATTATTAAAACAAAAATTCCAATGGTTATTAAAAACCAAAGGATTCATTGGTCTCTTGGGAGACACCATTGCCAAGCTGCAGATCTGAACAAACGGGTTTGGTGTTTGTCAGTTCAATCAATACGTGTTTCATTTTAGTCACAATTTTTAAAAACATATGCATTTTGTCTGGATTTTCCTTTTAATTTCCAATAGTTTTCTCTTTTCTGGATGAGCAGCACATCAAGAGATATTAGAATCAGAAATTCCCTCCCAAACCCCTTGAAAAGCCAGATGCATTTTATTTGTGTCAAGTTTCTAATAATTAAGTCTATCTGTTAATACAAATAGAAAAATATTATCAAAGTCTTCATACTAGAATATTCTGGTGTTCCCTCTCAGCCTCTACCCCTTTTCACTTTATTTTATTGTCTTTATTATGATAAGCACAGGAAGATAAAAGAGGCACAAGTAAGAAATCCTGGCTCCAGAGAGGCAATTGCATTTTCAAGCACAGGAATCGATCATCTACTCTTCCTACTCATGCTGCTCAATCTCATACTGGTCTTTCTAATTTTAACAGCAAAAGTCGGCTTGAAAAGAATGATTTTTGTGCATATTTTCCCAATATGGTAACAATTCCAATGGCGAGAAGTCAGCAGTTACGGCATACATCATAATCACTGAGACTGCATTAAGAGATAATTATGAATGAAAAAATATATATTATTTGTGTCTAATAGCAGCTCTGGATGATGGAAATAGGGCCTTGCTCACAAGAACACATGTTTGATAATTGAGATCTCATTTTGAAGATTAATTGTTCAGTGACAGCTGTCTGAGACACACTCTCTTGTCACTAATAGAAAATGACTTCTCAGAGCCGGTTGTTCCAGAATTCTGAGCTACGGGCTGACAGTGGAGAAAAACCACAGGCTCAAACCCACTGTTGGGCAGGGGCCTTTGGTCATAGTTCTGCCTCAGATAGAACATTCCTTTCTTAGAAACTCACTCCCCCACCAGACTCTTAGGGCTGTGTCCCCCCAAAGGGTGCTTTATGTTCTGAAGGTGGCAGATTAGATCATTTTAGGTGAGACAGATGTGGATTTCATCTTTATCACTATGTAGTTACTCTCTTGTATTTTAAGAAAATATATAATCAGAGGTAGGATTACTTAGAATGAAGCAAGGACACAAAAGTCAGTATATTTAGGTAAATATGAAGAATAACAATACATAAACTACAGTACAGGATTACTTAGACATGGCAGAAGACACAAAGGTGGTTTAAAAATGACTGACATGTGACTGTAATGGGCTATGTGGTGGGGACTTGATAATGAGGGGAATCTAGCGACCACAGTGTTGCACGTGTGATTGTATATCAATGATACCTTTAAAAAAATGGCTGACGTTTGGAAACCACAGCTGCAAAACTATGTCTTGATCCAGACAGGCAGGCGAAGTCTTGAGTCCTTCACTGGGAAGGAGGGCTGGGATGAGGGTGCGGGGAGGGTGTTTAGAATGTCTGTGTCCAACACTCGAACTGAATTCCCAGGGCTGTCAACATGTGGCCCTCAAAATCACAATCCACACTTTAATTCTGGCATAGAAATAGGACAAGCAGAACCCAAATGAAAAGAATTCAAAATGTCTTTGACTTCAATGCCTTGAAAGTTCCCAAGCCCTGCTTGCAGGAATCCCGCTCTCCTAGATTCAGAGACTTGAGTCTATTCTAGAAAGCAATAGGGTCAGAATAGCAGGGGGTCACGGCCTGTTCTGTCCTTGACCAGAATTATCTCATTCCAGCCTCTATCACTCCTGGTGGGGAGGTGGGGGGCATCATTACTCCCATATTAAAGATGCAGAAACTGACACACAGAGAACTAACCATTCACACAGGGAAGACTGGGTTTGACCCCAGGTCCAGAGTTACAAATGTTACACTGCCTCAACTTTCTGTCACTCAAAGCTCTCCTGTCATCAGGTGCTCTGAAATGCAGAAATGCACAAGGCCCACGTCCAGACAGCCTGCGCCAAGAGCACAGAGATTACTGACACGTAATGTCTCCAATCAGTTTGTCCCCTCTCCTGAAGACCGTGGCCCAAGCTGATCAGCCATCTTGAAGAAAACAGTGAAAGTGCTGTCAATAAAAAGTGAGATACTTGCAAGAAGTTGATAGGTAATAATTTTCTTTCCTTTATTTACATTTCTGGTAAGTGAGAAATTTCAGGTCAGAGGTAGCATAATAGAAAAAAAGTCTGACCACTGTGTCCCAACTCGATCAGGGAAATGAAACGCCTATGCTTTGTTTTGTTTTGTTTTAAACTTGATCTTCTCCCCCAGGCTCTAGCACTTCAAGATCGGATATGCCTTTTGAGAAAACATGATTGAAGAGGGTCTACACATCATTTTTCAGCTTTCCTGGGCTTTTCCCAAAGAGATTTCTTGTTAGCATGCACAGTAGTGATTTTTCAAATCTACTGTCAAATTGCTTATGAAAATGACTCTTCCTTTCAAGGTCAAATTAGTCTTAGAAGAATACTTGGGATCACTGAAGGAATATTTTTCTTAGGCATCCTAATGATAGGCAACAGAAAAAGAATCAATCAAATGCTGAACTCAGATAATGAGAAAAACACACACTGTGTGAAGACAGACACACAGTTTGGGATGGGCAGGCAGGTGGGCTCTGAGTTAGTTCTTGGCACTAGTGTTGGCTAATGCCAAGTCTCTGACATGCACACGGGGAAGCTTCTGGACCATGGGCCTGTGTATGTTTTCAGGTTACAATAGCCCTAAGTGAGGTTGCAAGAAATGCACTGTGCTTACCATGGGAACAAGACAGAAGGTGTCACAACAAAACACCAGAAGCTCTCATCTTCTTCCCCTGGTCTGAACAGAGGAATGAACTGAATACTTCTGAAAAATAGAAGCCAACGTGTCTCTGTAGTTGAAACAGCCTAGGAGAGAACTCCCCAAAACCCATCAGCCCCCCAAAATTCAACTAGCTTTTGAACCACATTCTCTCCCAATTTCTTCCTTCTTCTCTCCCATTCTGTCTGTATCAGTCCAGCACCAACTGACAGTAAACTCAGAGCCAGCCCCCTTCCCTGGAAACCTAGGTTTGGGGGGATAACCAGAAGAACAGGCCTGAATGAAGGACACAGCCAAGTTTGTGGCTCTGGTGCTTCTTTTTAGGGCAGCTGACTGACCTGTCATTGGAAACCCCACTTCCATTCAGGGTATAGTTTCAGAACAGTAACAATCACCGACATCTACATTGTCAAAAACTCATGAACCAAGAACATTAGCAAAGGGCGCACACCACCCTGGTGCCTACACTGTTCTTCCAGCCCCCATTACAGGCGAGCTGAGCAGAGCCGTTCTGTCCACTGCAGGCATCACTGATGTTGGCCGAGCCTTTACTATGTGCCAGGCACTGTGCTTGCAGCTTCACTGCATTACCTGATTTCTTCTTGACAATGATAAAGATGCTCATTTTGCAGGCGAGGAAACTGAAGATGAGAGAAGTTACTGCGCCAGCAGACACACAAGTAAGTCAGCCCTGGGTCTCTGGCTGGGCAGCAGATTCCAGAGCTCATGCTATCAGTTGTGGCTAGTTCAAGTCCACCTGAAGTCGGGCTGCTGAGGGTGGGGCTGACAGCCACCACTGTGCTCTGCAAGGCCTTCAAGGAGGGACTTACCCCAAGGGCAGAGCTGCCCTGAAAAGCATGCTTTTCCATTTATTAATTCCACCAATATATGAGCACTGCCCATTAACCAGACTGTTCTGAACACTCAAGATACAGCAATGAACAAAAGAGGCAAAGCCCACTAAGCCAAAGAGCTTATACTCCAGTGAGGGGTAACAGGCAGACCGATAAGCAAGTTCCATGTCCAGTAGTTAGTGATGAGGAAGAATGCAGCTGAGGGGGATGTAGTGTTATTCCATCCAAAGGAGTCAGGGAAGTCCTTTCTGGTGAGGTGCCCCTGAGCAGGAAGGAAGGGAGGGAGGGAGCCATGCAGATAACTGAGAGTGGGCGCAGGGAGCACTGAGCTTCTGAGCAGCAGTGCGCTTCCAGGGACATCAGGGAAGGACACTGGGCTAAGGAGAGGCAGGGTGCTGGGGTTCTCTGACCACATGCTCAATCAAACACATGCTGAGCACCTACTGTGAGTTCTAGGGCCTGGGCAGAAACGAGAAGCAATCCCAGCCTTCAAGGAGGTGACAGATCCTTAGGTGACGCAGAATACAGAAGCCTGCAAGAGTTATTTGGGGAATAAGAGAGAATCCACACAAAATGGGCTGTGAGGGAGATGCAGAGGAGACAGGAGAGATCCCTGTGGCCTGGGAGCATCTGAGAAGGTATAAGAAAAGTAGAAATATTCCTTGACCTTGAAGGATGGCAGAACTCAGGAAGAGAAAAGGGGGAAGGTTTATTTAGCACACAACACAGTGCCTGGCACATAGGAGGTACCTGGTGAATATTAGTTGCACAGACTGAATAAATTAACCAGTGAACAGGGAAATGGTGGGAGATTCAATGGAAAGCTGATTGGAATCAGACTTCAGAGACCGCTCAATGCCACCCTGCAGCCTTCCACAGAGAATTAGGGCCCTCCTTTCAACTCAACCTCAGGAGCAATATTACTATACCGAGTAAACGCAATCTTGTTTTTCCTGTTGGGATACATTGCACAGGCTACTAGAGCTAAAAACCAATCCAGCAAGTGAGTTACACATTTTTCTTTCAGTGGCTTTGGCCCAATTGTCCTTTACAAGTTCAGTCTTTAAAGCTTGTGATCGGGTTGCACAAAGAGATGGACAGCCAGACAGCGTCCAGCTCTTGAGAAGAAGAAATTGAAAAATTCATAGATAATTGCTTCATTAACTCCAATTCTTTCTAATGGGAGGGATGCATGCCAGTGTAGATTTAAATGGCTGATATACCTGTTTCTGGGGAAATGTCTGCAGTATTTTAACACAATCCCTTATTGCTCCAAAGCACTTGAAGGAAACTAGGAAATTATATCCCACTGATGGGGGGGAAACATCTTTTTTTTTTTCTGTATATTGTGGACAAAGTGGCAGGGTTGGTGTGCTGCTCGTTTCTCCCTCAAGAACCAAGGCAGTGCGTAAACTTCAGAAATGGCCCATCCACCCCACCCATCCACCTCCTGTCATGAGAATTGGTTTTGATGTGAAATTGCAATTTGGACTGAAGACCAATATCTTGCATGCCATATTAAATAAAACATCACATAAAGCTTAGAAGCAGTAAGAGAGAGAGAGAAAAAGAAGTTTGAAAAAATTTAGCGGAGTCACAGATGCCAATGAAACCCAAGACGGAAGCTAAGTTCCCAAGACTCTGCACTACGGCCCACGGCTCCGCCAACGGCTCCCTGCACGAACAACGGGAGCAGGTGCGCCGCCATGCAGCTGGGACCTTCTCCGGGAGGCAGGCGTTGGTTTACCTGACCAGCAGAACTCTCCAGCAGCAGCGTCGAAGCTGCAAAGGGTCGCTCGTATCACCATCACTTGGCGCTGTTGGTGGATTTACTAAAAACTTTTAAAAAGTCAACCTCCTTTTTGTCAACTTCTAAGAAAACCAGGCCAGTGTTCAGAAGCCCAAGCTTGGGAGGTGGGGTGATAATGGCTCCTCAGAGAGAAAGGGAGAGGGGTCTTAAGCTCTCAGTTTTACCCTTTTGTTCCTCCTGAACCAGTCGGTCCCTCCTGCCCTTCGGAGCAGCATAAATGACGCCGTACCAAAGGCTTCGGGGGGTTGGACAGGAGAGAGGAGAGACGGTCTTCCAGCCTCACCCTTTTCTACACACCCTTTTACCTAAGCAGCCGTGAAAAGTGTGCATGTTTCCTCCGCCGTGCTCTGCTTCTGCAGCCACCCACGGCTAGAGGTCGCCCTGGAGCAAAGACGGCACAGCGGATGGGGAGCGTGGCCTGCCTGGGAAAGATTAAGCAGCAACTGTTTTTTCAAAAGTGCACAAAAGGCCAATAAATTAGGGTCTCCCTGTACCTCCCTGGAGCAATGACTCAAGCCCTAAACCCTGGAGAGACAAGTTTGATGAATTTTCAGGAGATCAGAGCAGGGACTTCTGTGATCGGTCCCTCAGAACCAACCATCATTTGGGATGGAAGTGGTCGTATTTCCTGTGCTCTGATGAGGACTTTATCTTCTCAGGCCCAGGAAAAGGAAGGAATGCTTGACTGACCTTTCTGATGACTGCATTAGTAAAACTTCCTATCTCCCACATTCCATTTCTTTCTCACTGTCTGGTGACCTTTTTTATGGAGTGGCAAAGAGAGAGCCTTTTTGCCTTAAACTTATGATCCATTGCCTCGATTTAGTATTCTGTTTACTCAAAAACATATCTATTGCACAGAACCTCTAGCAATATGTTGGAAATACAGATGGGAAAAATATGACTCTTATCAGCTTAAGTGCTCAGTTTAAAAAATAGCCCAAAGCATTATCTAGTAGAAAATATCAGACATCCCATGCAAGTGAAAAGGTCAAGAGAGTGGGAAGGTGGCCAGGTATGGGGCTGCTATGTTTTCCAAGGACACTAGTAAGGTCCAAATAGTGTGGGTACCAGACTGAAGGCAAAGATCCTCTCAGACGTATGGGTAGATCCTTATGTACTAATTCTTTCCTCCTTGATGCAGCTGTCCCATTTAAATATTTATATATATTTATATATTTATATATTTGCTCTGATGGATTATAATAATGGCTCTGAATGGTGCAAGAGTGCTTGCAACACACATATATGAATAAACGAAAGGCTAATGTATTCATCAGATAATCTCCAGGGATGAGAGCTTGACTGATGGTGTGTAAATCTGTGCATGTGAGCAAGCAACTCTTCCCCTCCTTTGAGTGGAAAATAAATATGCCTTCCCACTGCTGTCATATGGAGTCAGAAGTTTCAGGTAGAGAATTACAACTTGACATGTCCAGCTCTTCCTAATAATGTTTGCTCTGGAATCTAAAACTTGGAAATGTCGGATTGTCTAGTCAGTTCAGTTGAACTTCTGCTGACCTCAGGGAAAAAGGCAGTGGGTCAGGATCACCGTACCTGGGTCTGGGGAACTGTTATCTTCAGGGGCAGCCAACGAGGAAATGAAACCAAAGAATCAAAACTCCTGCATGTTGTCAAGCTCTGTGTAACATCAGCTCTGACAAGGGGCGTGTCTCAAGTTCTTAAATGCCTGTGGTAGAAAACAGAACTTTAGAGCTTGTATCCCTGCCTTCTTGATGAGGATAGTCCTACAGAAAAACTTAATGACGTTTTCACTGGGGATTTATTTTTCCCCAAATTAAGACTGACAAAGAGTTGGGAAAGGGTGTTTTTCCAAGACCCTTCCAATCCTAGGACACTTATATTTACTACTTTTTTTTTTTTTCATTTTGCTGACCAACTATCCAAATCACATTAGGATTGAAGAAACAAGCACTAGTCAAGAAAAAGAAGGGCAAAAATGAGAACTATTCCAGATTCAAAGCAAGTTCACAAGCCAAAGGAAAGGCCAAAGAAGAAAGAAAGGAAGTAGTTCCAAATACCAAGAGTTCTAAAAGTGGTGGCATGAAGAAAAGACCAAGTGGTGGTATGGAAACTTCAGGATTAGTAGCAAGCCTGTGCTCCACTTAGAATACAGGGTAACACCAGTACTACTTTGATAGGTTGGCCTGAATCTGTGCCTAGAGCTAAAGCTCTTCCTGAGGACATTCCTCTAACAGTTAAGGGTCCCAGAGGAGAAAGACCTGAGGCCAGGGACCCTCCTGGCCTCCCCACTGAAGTTGTAGCTAAATCAGAGGGAAAACAAGTCACTTGACATCAGGACCCATTCACAGGGTAGGTGCAGTTAAGGTGTTGCATGGACAGGTGTTCAGTTTCCCTCCCCTGAACAGGGCCTGTTCCTGGGTCTGCTTAACTGACAGAAGGCTGAGGAGGTGACTTTGAGCCATTTCTGGGCCTCACCTGTAAGAGGACTGGCAGCCTGGAATTCCTTCCTCTGGAATGTGTATGTTTAGGGGAGGCCGAGCCATGGAGCTCAAAGTCTGGTTACTCTGCTGGAGAGAACACATAGAGAGCGACCCCAGATCACACAGAGAGGACAGAGGCCCAGCCATCCCAGCTGGCCTCCAGATGACCCCAGCCCCATTTTACTGGATGTGATTGTACTTAATGCCACTGAACTGTATACACAAAAAGGTCGATTTTATGTTATATATATTTTATCACAATAAAAATGGATTAAAAAATAGTATAAGATATTTCCTGCAATGTTGTGCATAATAGCAAATAACCAGAAACAACCTAAGTGCCTGTAGAATTTGGGGCTGATATAAAAATTATAGCACATTTTTAAAAATGTAGCCATTGAAAATAACTAGATGGATCTTGACTGATAGATAATGATCTCTTAACCTTATATGTAAAATATACATAAAGAAAGAACAAACAAGAAATAGTGTGCACTCCCAATTGTATAAGTAGAAAAGGGAAGAGGGGACAGGGTGTGCGGGGTTATAGATGGCTACCCAGACACACATATAGTTGCACATGCACACCAATTTCTAAAAGAATATGGAAGGAATTGGCAGCAACCGATACCTCTGGGAAGGTGGGGAGAGACACCTTTCATTCTCTAAAATTTTACCATGATCAATCATGCATACCTTTTTCATTTAAAAAAGGTTAATTAAACAAAGATCATGCCCTGTGTACTAGATTTCATCCTTCAGCTACTAAGGAACTCGCCCCTGCCCTTAGCTCCTCCCCCCAGTAATTCCACCAGTGTGACTCCCGCCAGCCTCTTCCCATCTGCCCTCAGGCGAGCACTGTCCCCACTAAAGCCTCTGCCCAGATCTGCTGCCTCCTCTCGAGGTTCTCTCTTCTCTTCCTGATAACCCTCCTGACAGGGTGGTGACGGCTGCTGTCGCCACTGGCCCACCTGCCAATCACTCCTCGTTCTTCTGCCGTCTGGCTTGTGCTCCCTTGATCCCCTGTGATTACTCGCTCTCCAAACCCCCGGCAACTGCTGCCTTCTTGCCAGATTCAAAGACTTTCCCCAGGGCTTCTTTTCCTCACTGATGTCTTGGCAGCCTGCAGTAATGACCGCCTCCCTGTGTCTGAAATTCTCTTTTTCCCCTCCCTGGACCATGTGCACCATGAGCCCAGGAGCTGTTCGGGTTTTGAGCATCATCACCACCACCGTTGCCTCGGCACCAGCACAGCGTTTTGCATAAAGTAGGCACTCAAGGAATGTTTGCTGACCGAACCAAGCTCTGCTCCGGTTCCTCCTTTCCCACCTGCTCCTTTTCTTCTGCACAGTGAGAACACTCCTGCCTGTAGGTGCCCCTCAGGGCCCAGGCTTTGCCTCTCTGCCCTTCACTACATCCACGCACCCACCCACCTGCCCCCCGCAGCCACCGCCTTGCTGGCCCCACTGCTCCTTCCTCCCAACTCTGCCCCCAGTGCCTTGTAGATGCCACTCCTTGGATGGCTCCTCAGTGATTCCGGGTAAGAGCCTGTCTGAACTTATCTGCTCCTCCAAGCCAGGAACCATTCCAATTTTCAGGAATTTTTGATTGCTCCTTCTGATTCCTCTACGCGGTCAGTAAGTCTGACGGACTCTGCTTGCAAAAGTCGCTTGCCCTTCCCTGCCTGCCTCGCCCTGTCCTGCCTCCCTGGCACAAGCCTCCCACAGGCCTCCGGGGCCTCCCTGGGCCCTACATCTTGCCTCAGCAGCTCAGCCCTCACACAGCCATCAGACTACTATTTGAAAAGCTTTCTCAACCACAACTAGAAACTAAGCTACGCACTTTTAAATGGTTATTTTTATGTGAATTCCTCCTTAACTAAAAAAAATATTCAGTTACTAAACAGGTTGTAACATCTTACTGGTCCCCTTATTAATGAGTTAAATAAAATCTTTAACACATGTTCACTAAAAACATTAAGCTATTTTACCCTCATGAAACCCCCTTAAATATCTGTAAATGGTTCCCCAGTGTCCTCATGAAAACGTCCGTGTTCCTCAGTGTGGTGTTCAGCATCCTAGGATGGCCAGTAGAACTTTCTACAGTGACGGAAATGTTCACTGACTACGCTGTCCCGTATAGTAGCCACCAGACACACCAGACAATGGAGCACCTGCCAGGTGACTAATTGCAACCAAGGAACTAAAATTTTAATTTACTCAGTTTAAATTAGTTTAGACTTCGATTTAATTAGTAACATGGCTACTGACCACCATAGTGAACCACACAGTCCTAGAATCTGATGGGCACCAGTCTTTCTTTCCATTTCTTCTCCTTGTGCCCAGCGTGCCTCCTGTGTTCCTCCAGGCTGAGCTCATCTGAATGGGTTATGTCACCGAAGATCTTTATTCTTTGCTCATTCCTTTCCTCCTACCACCCTTCCCACTCTCCTCTACTTGTCAAAGCCTGCTCATCACCCCAAGTCTAATTTTTATCCCATTTTCTCCCAGAAGTTTTGTTATCTGGTCAACAGTGCTTCCCCGTTGCTCAGTTCCCTGAAGATTTCACCCGTGGCACACACTTTGTGCACACTGGTGCTCTGTTCTTAAAGAAATGGGGCCCTCTGGGTTTGTCTAGACCACTTCTGTAGATGGTCTCCTGATCAAGGACACTGGGTCCCAATCCCTTTCCTCCACATCCAGCCCTTCCTGCATCTCACCCACGATGACAGCATGGCTAAAGCACAGCTGCAAAGTGAACAGACAAAAACAGCGAGCCTGAATGCTCGCTCCTCCATTCACACTGACGGCTGTGCTGTGCGAATGAGCACAGACCATTAGGAAGAGAAGAAGTCCCTGGACTTCTACACCTAGAAGGAACATGTTGACCAGTGTCACACATGGTCTTCATATTTCTGTCCAATGAGACAAAATTTTATACCCCAAAAGTTTTTAAAAATGCCCCACTCACCAGAGCATTGAGCAGACTGTAAAGACAATAAATACAACCCAAGAGGACTCAAGCACGTTGGGCATCAAGCCAGGAGAGTGAGGAGACAGCCATGCCTGGGGTAGTGAGAAAAGTAGGTGGTGGCATTTTGGTGGGGGATTTTGGAGGAAAACACAGCCTTTTGTGCAATGGAGTTGATAAGTCTGTGTTGAATTTGATCAAATCCAAGAGCAGAGATTGAGAGAAAGGTGCTTAGTACAATGAATGTCCGCTGGGAGAACAGAAACGCGTGGCACACACAGGAGAACCCGAGAACTTGGACAATGCCTGAAAAGCCCTATTAATCTTTGACCATGAAGTCTGTTTCTTTTTAGCCATTTTTGTTGAAAGATTTACTAGTTCTTTGGCGAAAAAGAACTAGAAATTAACCAGAACCTCACTAAATACTACTACAACAAATAGTAATAATAGGAAGAAACATTAATAATAGTTGTAGTAGATACGCTAGTTGACTCTAGTAACGTGTATATAGATTTTCCTCCACGCTGTGGCTTCAGTTGTTCTTAACTAATTTGTGGGCTGTCGTTTTAAAGTCCCCAGTGAAAGAACATTTCAAGTTACTGTTACAGATAAGTATCTGAACTGAGCAGGCCCTGTCTGACTTTGCAGTCAAAATTATAGTGCCCAGAGCAGATAAACACACAGAAGCAATCAATTCCCCTACAGAACTGTGTCTTAACAAAGCATATTTCTCTCAGAATAAATGTAACTCACAGGCTTAGAAGAGAGTGGCCTTAGAGGATAATGGGTTGTTCTCATAGCCAGAGATGTGGGTAAAAGGCATAACCATCCCTACCTTGTACAACTCTTGTGAGGATTAGAGAAAATTCATGTAACTGTTTGACGCACAGTAAGAGCTTAGTAAGTGGTGAGATGATAGCGACAATGAAGATTACAGGGACTCAGCAGGGCAGTGGTAAGGGCCTTTGGGACCTGTGACCATGGATAAGTGTGCCCCAGCTTTGAGAAATTTTGCCAAGTCTGCCACATGGACCCTGAGCCACAGTCCTGGAAGCAGAGACCAAGCTACAGAAAGGAGCATCTAGAAGGAGGAGGCGCTGCAGGCACGTGCTCTTGCACATGGAGCCACAGAGGCCAGATCAAGCTTGCAATGCAATGATAAGCCATAATGTGAAAAGAAAACTAATTCAAAGAAATACAGAAGAAACAAGGGTATTGTGAAAAAATATCATGACCCCTCGGGGTAAGCTCCCGTTCTAGATATATAAACACACGTACGCACATGCACACACACAGAAACATATGTATGGTAGTTATACCAGCATGATCAATCCCAACACTCTCTTCCCCTTCCAGAAAGAAGAAACTCATTTCCTCCAGTTTGGTTATCGATTATGGTTTGGTATGACAAAGAACTGACAGCATCAGAAATGTGGTATGGGTATACAATGTGTGAGTGTAGCAGGTGGAACTCCGTGCAAACAACAATAGGAAGAAACAGAGCAGCCCACACCTTAGGCTTCTCCTCTCTCATCAGTCAGGTTTTGAGGATGTGTGACTTGTGGCCAGGCACACACCGTACCTGCTAACACTGCCTGTATCAGAAACCCACACTTGACCCCTTTTTAAAGTTCCGAACAACACAGAAGAGCTACATAAGGGGATGCCAGTCCCTATGCCAAGGACTCCATTTAATCTTGCCAACTACCCTATGAGGTAAGCACTGCTGTTCTCCTTGTCCTCCAGAAGAGGCAAAATGACTCAAAGAGGTTAAACCATTTGCCCAAAACCCACAGCTGCTGAGCAGCAAAGCCAGAACAGCTGACATGGAAGCCCCCACTTGTCCTGCTCTGCTGTGTCAACCCCATCACCCTATGCATTTCTTCCTAGTAATTTAGTACAGGGACATGGTGTCTACTTCTCATGTAGACTCACCACAGTCATCCTTAAACCATCATGTAACTGTTCCCAAGCAGCCAGTAGGCCCTGAGAGAGCAGCGCCTGTTCCCTTAGACCTACACTGCCCAGCATGGGAGCCCCCAGTCATATGTGGCTATTGAGCACCTCAAGGGTGGCTAGGCTGAGATATGCTGTAAGTACCTAATGCACTGGATTTCACAGTCTTAGTTCCAAAAAAAGTGAATGTAAACTATTTCATTAATAATTTGTTTATTTGTATTCCATGTTGAAATCATATTTTTAATATTTTGAGTTAAATAAAAGATTATTAAAATAATTTCACCTACTTCATTTTTACTTTTTTTCATAGAGCTACTAAAACTTGTCTAATTTTGTATGTGGCTCACATTACTTTTCAACTGAAGGGCTCTGACTCAGGTCATGGTATCTCCCCAAGGCCCCCTGTACTGTCCTAGCTCCCCGTTCATCCAGGTGAGGGGCTAAAGATCTGAATCTGCTGTCACAGCCCACCCCTCTCCCCTGGGAGCTCAAGGGCACCCACTGTCCAGATTGCAGGTCCCTGGGGCCAGGAGTTAACCCAAAGGACCCCCCAGGAGCAGCCTCTGGGTATCCTCGGGTCAGCTCTTTCCCTTTCTGCACACAGGACCAGACGGGAGCCAGAGACAGGGTAGCACTGGGTTAAAAAACAGAAAAATCCGCATAAGGCTCTTATGAACTTTGCCTCCAATGGAGTTTGAATAATGAACAGGGGAAATAAAAGTTCAATATGCAAAAATAAAAAAAGATAGAGATAAATTAAAGTAAATTGAAAAAAATAACTTCTCAGGGCCATCTAACACCAGAAGAGAATTTGTGCAAACATATTATTTTAGTTTCAGGGGTTTACCAGATAGATTGATTTGGTGATAAGGGGCTCCGAAAGCTATTTTCTCAGCTTCAGCCGAAGTTAACCACCTCCGAAAGCTTCAGTATTTAGCTCTGCCCCTGACAGCAAACATGTTGGGGAAAAGCAAGATAAATGAATGAACATAGTGGATCAGAGCCCCTGGCAATCTGCGCAGCTCCACCCCCCGTGGCCCTGATTAACACCAAGACCAGTTCAGAAATCTCATACTGCTTTTCTAGAGCAGGACAGCAGCCAAAGTTCAGTGACATGGAACCTGTTGTCAGTAGCCCCACAAATGGGCAGAAAAGTTTTAATTGGGCTTTTAGCTCGGCAGACAAAAAGGGAAAGAGGGACTTTTTTTTTTTATCTTCTCTTGCAAGCTACTCCCCAGGCCCCAAGCCCCCAAACACAGGCGCTCACCGCTGTCACTCACTGTTGCTCTGGGTGGAAAGCAAAGCAAAACCATTTATTTCTGTTCCTTACCATGAGACCCAGCAAATGACACACTTATAAACATTTGTTCTTGCAGGGAAAAGAGAAACCTAATTTCTTTTGTGACACTTGTACAACCCCACTGCGTTTAGATATTTTTTGAGACTAGCAATAAAAGCTCTGTCTTCAAAGGCTGCTCTGTTCTTGCCTTTGCTTGAAATAAAGGTACTCTAGAAAACAGGTCTAGAAAAGGCTCACAAATTCCAGGTGGTACCGTGCTTCTCCCCTCCCACTGCCTAACCTCCCTGGGGAAATTACTAATTTTCCATCAGATTCCAAACCCCGGATATATAACACTGCTCTTCTAGCTGACAGGGAAAGGGAAATGCCTTTTATTAAAGGCTGGTAGATCAGAGTGACAGGTTGGAAACAAGTCTGGGTTTGTCCCTGGCCCTGTTGTTCTGGCCACCCCGGACGGTTGTCATTCTGACCTCTGTCTGACCTCAAGAATATATCACAGCAAAATTTCCTCTGCTTACTCCTTCTTCAATTAGAAATTTGTAGAGAGCAAGAACTGTGTGCCATGCTCCTGGAAGAAGGCAGCCAAGTTCCTGAGGTGGGCAGGGCTTCAGAGAGCTCTCAGGTTCTGGCCTGGTGGTTGAATTAGACACCAGGGGCTCCCAGCTTAGGCGGGTCCAAGGACATATACTTTTGTGATACATGATGAGGGTGCGACACATATACACCCCCTCTCCTTTAACCCATGGATGGGCTTTAATTTCTTGTTGAGAATCAAAATATACTTAGCGAGTCATAAAATTTGGGAGACAGCAAAATGAAGTAGTCATGAGCAGAGTGCTGGGAGCCAGATAGACCTGGGGTCAACTCCCAGCTCCTTCAATTACTGCCCAGGTGACCTTGAGTCGTTTATTAACCTCTCTGAGCCTGACTGCCCTCACCTGTAAAATGAAAATAACAGCACCTGCGATTATGGCTCTGAGGCACTGCTGTCCAACAGAAATATACTGAGAGCCATAAATGCAAGCAATGTATGTAATTCAAAATTTTCTAGTAGCAGCTTAAAAAAAGTAAAAAGAGCAGGTGAAATTAATTTTAGTTGCATTTTATTTAAATCAATAGAAATAGTAGCTTTACAGCATATAATCAATATAAATGTAGATTAATGTTGTCAGGAGATATTTTACAATATTTGTGTCACACCAAGTCCTTTAAATCCAGCGTACATTTCACACAGCCATCTCTTTTCAGCTTAGCTACATTCTAAGAGTTCAGTAGCCATACATGCAGGACAGTGAAGCTCTGGTGTTGAATGAGGTAAGTCAACAGAAGCCAGTCATATAGACAGTGTCCCATAAACGGTGATCAGTATGACTGCCACTGATAGGTCTTCTTAGGAAAATGTGGCCCTGGGAATTGGGACTTTCTTCCTCTGTGATGCTGGCTGCACTGGAGCAAGGTAAGGCCCACCCACCAACCCACTAGCTAACCAGCAAGGACATACATGACACCTGTAATGAGCTGTGTCCCCAGCTGCGCCTCGCAAGGTGAAGTGCACCTGTGCCAGGAAAGCCTGCCATCTCTGCTTGCCAGAAACTTTCAGACTAGCTGATTATGGTAAGAGTTAAAGAAACAAAGACATTTCTGTTATAAATGGAAAAAATAGAGCTGGAGAAAAGGGACTAATTTAAAGGAGCAAAGAAAGCCCAAGGCTAATATTCTTTACACATGAAACAACATCTAATCAAGCGCTTGGTGGGAAGCCTGGGACTGTGGTCAGTCCAGGGCGGGATTGGGTGAGCCTGCAAGACTCCAGGCAGCCTCACGCCTCGAGGCTTGAGGGAGGGGCTGGGAAAAGCCACTTGGGTTGGCAGGGTCCCTCACCACCCCGTCTCCTTCCCCTGTGACTCACCTGTCCCAGCCCCATGCCGGCCACAGCCGTGGCAGTGTACGGTGGATGACCCGTGACTTCACCAGCTGCCCACGATACCGGAAAATGTAACTGCCCTCAGCGGGTGAGCCCTCTTTGCAAAGATGCCAGCCCACTAATTAATGCACAAGCTCACCATGTTAGTAGGAATTCTGGCCCTGGGGCAGGACTGTAGGTGAGATCTGGGGGTCTAGAAATCCAGCCCCCCGCTCTGCTACTCTGAGCAGCCCTGGGAGGCCACCAGGCCGGCATCCTTCCTGCTCTATTCCTGACAGCTTACGGGGGTCAACGTTCTCTTGAATTTATACAAGTCCTGAGCAAACAATGGCGCCTCACGGGCAACCAGCTACAAGGAGCAGGCAATGTGAGAGAGCCGGCTGCTGAAATCAAAGCAACCAGTTAAACCTGCCTCATTCAACGGTGTGCAGACCGTTTACCACACTGCTTGGGAACAGCTACCCTGCCAAACAGCAAACCCTTCCATGTGCACAGCACTTGGGAAATGCCAAGGGTTTATTTGAACCTCATAAAGACCCCAATAATTCACATCATCAGCAGACTATGATGACCTTTCTATCTCCCATGTCTTCCGGCTCTGACTTCAGGTGCTCTGGCCACCAGTCTGGCACAGACCAGATTTTTTTTTTTGGAACGGGATTTGGGACATCAGATCTGACGAATGGTGTTTGTGTGTGAATTGTCACGCAAAGCGCTACAAAGCACAGCTTCATGTAGAATTGCAGTACACGATGGAATTGGGCCCTGAAACAGCAGCCTTGAGCTCTGTCCCTCAGAACCTGTCCTCAGGTGTTGACCCTCTCTCTCCGTTTAGCCACAGGGTCTCCCTCCTGTGGGGGAGCTAGGTGAACAGCAGAGGCCATGACACCATCATCGTCTCCAAGAGCTGCCCCAGCTTCTTGTGTTACTGTCCTAGGGCTGCCACAAGTCCCACACACTGAGTGGCTTAAACAACAGCAACTTACTCTCTCAGCTCTGTGGCTCAAAGTCTGAGGTCAAGGCGTTGCAGGGCCACACGCCCTCTGCAGGTGCTAGGGGAGGATCTGTGCCAGGGGAGGATCTGTGCCAGGCCGCCCTCCAGCTTCTGGTGGTTCCTGGGCTCATGGTAACATAACAAACTTCCATGGCCTCTCCCTGTGTTCATGTTTGTGTCTACAATTTCCCTTTTTCATAAGGACACTAGTCACACTGGATTAGGACCCACCCTAGTAACCTCATCTTAACTCAGTGACCTCTGTAAAGACCCTATCTCCAAATCAGGTCACATTCTGAATGACTAGTTTAGGAATCCAATGCATCTTTTCAGGAGAGTCAATTCGATCCATAGCAAGGACTCCGGAACTTCACTTGGGCCCCCAGCGCCAACTTTTTCCTCCCCACTTTCACAGCAGTAGTTTTTAGCTTCTTAAAGCTCTGGCTTGAATCTCAAATATCTCTATTTCAGAAGAGGATCTTGTCTTTACATTTCCAAAATTAAAGGCCCCAGTTGGGTGTTTTCCTCAAAACAAAGAAGCCATTTACCCCAAAGGGATTCTGGCTTCAATTCTTGCAAGGCTATTGGTTTTGATTTTTAAAAGGCAGGGTGGTTTTCTTGGTTGCTTTTTAGCTTCAGCTCAATAAGATTTCAAAAATGTTAGGGTCTACTTTGCAGCTTAGGTATTCTGCAACATTAATAGAAATTTATCTCAGAAGTCCAAATGATTAAACATTTGTGAATACAATGAAGTCAGTCAATGAGAATAATGGGGCTGTTTTGACGAACATAAAAATTTGAAATCTGGGTTTATGGAAGAAAATGGCAATCTTTTATCAGCCTCAGCATATAATTTATTTCTGTATTTGATTTAAGTTGCATAAAATGGAGAAAATCAGTAAAACTGATACCATTTACAGCTTAATAGCACATGTTGCAATCTCCGAATAGTCTTCAATTAAACAGCATGGCCAGTTTTATTCAGAGAATTGATCGGGTAGCACAAGTTAACCCGCTGGAGGTTGGCAACATGTGAAAATTGTGTGTAAACCAAATTCGTTTGTGTCTATGTAATTGTATTACTGTTTAAAATGTGTGATTTGGAAAATTAAATTTAAATTATTTTCAGAGGTCCTGGAGCTCATCTATAGTGCCCTGGAGGTCTTTGGAAGAACATAACTGGAAAATCTCTGACCTGCTCAGGCAGGTCCAAGTGCACCTGCATTTCACTTCCCCTTTCACCCCCATGCCCCTGGTCTCCCCACATGGGCACCTCAGCTTCAGCTGGGCTGATCTCAAGGTCCCTGGTTGAGGCTTTCCAGGTATTTTGTTTATGCTTCTCCTCAGACTGGAATCTCCTCTCTCCTGACTTTTGAGTCCTGCCCATTCTTTAGGATCAAGTCCATCCACTCATCCTCCACCCATCATCACTTTCTGGGTGCCAGACATCTGCTGGAAACTGCCGTGTAAGGTATGGCATAGAGGGGCAGACCACGCCCTGCCCTGTGGCGTGCCAGGAGCAGGAGCAGGGGACGTTGGAATGCAGTGGGGTCTCAGCATAAGGAGGGGGGCACAGCTCCCTGCAGGATCACAGGGGAACAGAGGCTACTGCAGAGGCCTCCAGCGCGCCTTGATTCCTGTAGTCTCTGGTCTTCAGGTGGCCGCCAGTTTTTCACTTCGTCATTCCTGAACTTGTTCATAGGTTTCCGCTTTGTGCCCGAACACTAATTTCTTTAGGGGCAGAGCCTTAAATGCTTCTGTGCCAGGCTCAAGGATAGGCCCATAAATGGTTAGGCTGATGTTGCAGATCAACAGGGTAAACAAAATGTAAGTGTGGGTGGGGTCTGAGGAGGGGACCATTGCAGGCAAACAGGGTACTCAGAGGCTCTACAGGACAGCACCAAAGGTCATATGGACCCTCCCAGCCTGGCAACCGGTAGGGACAGATCTATTTGGTTTGGGACCCTGGCTCACTGATGGGGTAGCCTTGTTGTGGCAGCTTCTTTTCTCCACATTCCCTTGAACTCAGAAGTAAGGTTTTGTACCTTCAGAACAGATGTGGCTAGCCAGCTTAGAGTGGTGCACCTACAGATGATTAACAGAAGCCCTGATGTATAGCCCTTGCCAATCTCTGTGCTGTAAATGTTAATTTCAAGCTACCAGTGTGACTTTGGTGAACAGGGAGTTGGGAAGATATACATCATTGGCCAGTATGAGCAGGCCCAGCAGAGAACTGCCCAGCATCAGCGATTCATGCGAGGCTCACATTCAAGGAAGGGTCCTATAATCAAATAGGACATTCTGTCTTTGATTGATTTCAACTGCAGTCAAAAATAGAATATACAAAAGCTTATTCACAACACAAGACAGAGAGACAGACTAACGCCTCTCTTCCTTCTAACTGTCTGTTTTGATGAGTAAAGAACACCGGACTGGCTTATGGATGAGACACATCAAAATCAAGAACAAGAACAAGATGCTATGCCTTGCAGGACTCCGTGAAGGTCCTGGCTCCCAAGTGTCTCATTCCATTTGAATTCTAGAAGTAAAGGCCCTTTTAAGATCCCACACCATGCAGACCAGCCTGTGGAGCATGAAGCTTTTGAAAATACAGATTTTAGTCCCATCCCAACCCCACCCTCAGGTTCTAATCCAACAGGTCTGCAGTGAGGCCCATGAATGAGCACTCACATTTAAGAACTACTACTCTACAGAAAAACTGGGGAGAGACGCACCAACATTCATGCAACAGCTTACTAGGGGTCAATCTCTGTTCTGAGTGCTGAGGAAGCAGTGACAAACAAATCAGATACATAATTCAAGATTTAGTCAGGAAAAGGTATATTAAAACCAAGCTGGGTTCCCCTTTCCCACTCACCACCACCCATTCCTTCTCTGTCCCTTATCCCACCTACTCTTAGTATAGGATCCTTCCTCTCTAGATGACAGCTGGATCTCCGTCCCCAAGAACCAGAGGGCTAAGCATGGCTCCCGTGGCCCATTGGAGCTAAGCCCCGACCAGGGGTGGGAGCAGGGGATGTGCTCAGCCCTGTGGCCCCACCATCATCTTACTGTGGGACTGGGAGAGAACAGGAACCTCAGACTCTAGATTCCCAGCAATTTTCAGAGACACATGCCTTGGAAAAGAGTAGGGCTTTGTCAATACACACCCATCAATCAGGGAGGAAACTTCTCTCAGAAACACTCTGCCACATCGATGTCCCAATGTCCCACCTTTGACAGGGTCAGTGCAGCTCTTTTATGAGCCTTATCATTTTCAATTTTCAAGGTCACCAGTTTCCATTCACTGGGAGTAGCTTAATGGGCTGGAGGGAATTCACAGGGACTGGGGGCTCTCAGCTACACTTAGTACCAAATGCATGAAAGCTGCATGTCGGTAACAGTTGTTGCTTTGACTGATGAGCCCGCCTCCACGAGCAATGATTAAAAGTGACTTCCATGAGAGATAGTTATTCAAACTTCTCTTTGAATCCCTGAGCCATCATCTACATTGATTTTGAAATGCAGATGGGGGACATTATTGTTCTGTATCCGGATAACCTCCTTAGAAAGCTTTTTCTGCTACAGAGGAAGACCAATCCTCTGAAGTACATGCATTTAAAGCCCGTCTGTTGGAGTCTTCCTCCGACTGGCACCACGGGTGTATGCACCCCTAATTTGTCTCTGTCTTCACCACTGCATGGTCCCAACTTCATGAATGAGAGTCTCTGCTTGCCTCCTGTAATTAATCTCTGTCTCATTGGGAGAAAACCCCAGCTAGCAACAATGCAGTTTGTATATCTGCAGGCAGCAGACACCTCACCTCTTAGAAATGCATGCACCAAGTTCACGTTCCCATCAGGAACTCCCTCACATTTCTAAAACAGGCCAGCTGGGTGAGCAAACAAATGAGCCTGTGCATTGCAACCGGGCCATGAGGGTCACTGAGCAGAGGAGAGCGTTCATTGGGTCTGAGCACTTTGTGCTGAATGCCTGCTCCAGGGAGCACTTTCCTCCTAGGCATGTGTCTGCAGCTGAGCGGAACAGGACAGGGAGCAGCTTTCACTCACTGTCAGGTAAACATGGGCCTCTTCTGCGTGTAATGGGGCCTCTCTGCCCACCCCATCTCCCAGTTAACAATTAATGTGGATGCCATAGTGGTTTTTAGGAGATGTCATTCTCCTTAAGTGGGCTCCATTTGTAAACTTGCTGAATTCTGGCAGCCTCTGTAGGGAGGTGGGATTAGCAAAACCTTGACCATTAGCTTTCTTGCTGGAAACTTCTGCAGAAGAATGACATCTGTGATGGGGAGTGCAGGTGCACACAGTCCTGCTCCAGAGCATGGTCATGCATCACCCAGACATTTGCTCTCCTGGACAGGGAGGCTACTCTCTGTCTTGACAATATACTGAGTCTATTTTGGTAAATGTTCTGTGCCTACTCGAAAAGAGTGTGTATTTTCCTGTTTGGGGTAGATTGTTCTATAATTGTCAATTCGCTCAAGTTGGGTGATATTGTTGTTCAAGCCTTTTATGTCCTTATTGATTTTCTGTTTTTTCTTCTTTCCAATTATTGAGAGAGGGCTGATGAAATCTTTGACTGTAATTGTGGACATGTCTATTTCTCTCTGCAATTCTTTGGGGTCGAGGGAATGTGGAGGTCAGAAGACTGAGTACCACCCCCAGAAGCTGAGAATCAACCCCCTGGTTGCCCATAGCAGGGAAGGGCAGTGGCTCAAGAGACTGTAGGAGGGCAGGATGCAAGGAGGACCCCATCACAGTGGCAAAGACAGTGTGATCTTCCTTCTAGAAGGAAAGATGCTCGGTTGGGCTAACCTCTGAGCTAAATGCTTTTCAGTGCCTCTACTACAGTGGTTTCAGACAAGGAGGTACATCAGGATTTCCTGAAGGCTCATTAAACAGACTTCTGGGCCCCACCCACAGAGCTTCTGGTTGTGTGGGTCTGTGCTGGGAACCAATAATTTGCGTTTCTATCTAGTATCCAGGTGAGCTCATGATGTTGGTCTGGGGCTACATTTGGGGAAGCACTGCGCTAATGCAGCCTTTGCCTGGGGCCTTACACCTGTTCTCCCTTTGCCTTGAACCCTGCTTTACCCCCACAGCCCTCACACCCAGCCCCGGATAACCTTTCATCAGCTTCTCTGAATCACCACCTCCAGGTTAGCTGCCTCCTCTAACTGCTCCTAACCCCGCCCCGTACATCTCTGTGTCACATTTTGCAGTGACTGTCTGTTACCTCTCACCGTGTCCTCCTCTAGACCATCAGACCCCTGGAGCAAAGCCTCTGTTTGGCTTGCTCCCCACTGTGCTCCCAGAGCGGGGCTCGGGCTCAACTTCACTGCACTAACGATGTCTGAGTCCTCAGGGTTTGAGGGGTCACAAGGCCTCACCTGAGCTTTCCATACATCCTGGGAATGAAATACTGATTATAATGCTGACATTTAAGATATCTGGAAATGGGACCAGAGTCTCCTGAGACCGTTCCCTTCTCTTTTGGGTGTAAGATTTGGGTCAGAGATACACGGAACAGGGCTTGGCTTTGTTTGGGCAATAATCTCACACCTCCTCTCTTCGGCATTTCTCCTCCGGACGCATGTACCAGGAGTCCCAGGCCTCTGTGGCTCCCTCTCAGAGGAGCAGTTTCTATCATTTCTCACCCCTTCAGGGCAGCATCTGCTTTGTGTCGGCAGCAGCTGCCAGTCTAAAGACGAAGGATCCAGGTTCCACTTTGACAGATAGCTGCCCCCAACAAACTGGCACATGATCTACAGAGATCTTCTTTAGGAAATGTGACAAATGGTGACAGATGAGGAAGGTGAGCTACACCTCTGCTGCCAGAGACACCGGTGCTGGTGGAACTTTCTGTGGCAGATGAAGAATAGTCCGCCACATGAGGTGCAAAGGACAAAAACACTTCATTCAAGTAGTGAAATTAACAATGCTGCATTTTGGATGGTTTTGTCCTTCTCAAAGATTGCTCTCATTCAATGTTTGTATCACCAGTGAGACAAACAGCATAGGTAGTATTAGTCTCATTTTTCTATTGGGTAAACTGAGGCTGGAAGAGGTTAAATGTCAAGTCCAAAGTTATGTGGTACACTGGGACAGCCAGGGCCACAGCCTGCCATCTGATTTCCCATCTGGTCTCCTTAAGCCCCCTGACAGGGCAGTGGGGTAGAGAAACACTGTCATTTATTTTACTGCAAGGTTTGTGTACACATACTTTATTCTTGAGGTGATTATGAGAGAAAAACATGGGAAAGCATTTGGTTGGAGCTGAGAATTAAAAAGAAATATGCTTTTGTCATTTCAGGTATGCTGCATGCCATTTTACCCAGCAAGCCCGAAGTGAGCTGCATGATAAGCAAGTGGTGTCTGCCACACGCCTCTGATGTGGCTGGCAGACACCAAGGCTTTATTCCCCATGCAAAGGGCCTTGCTGAGGCAGCTCTTTCCCTCTCCAACAGAAATGCCACGTGCATTGCTTTAGGGGACAAAGACGGGGTCCATGTACCAGCCGCAGGCCAGTTAAGCCTGTAACAAATTCTTCGGCTGCCAGAGCACTGATTGCACTTGAAGTGCTGTGGGCTCCAATGCCCAGAACAAAGCCTGTGGATGTGCCCCAGTAATTGGGCCGATGCACCAGCTCAGTATCCACAGCTCTCCTCATGACCAGTGGTGTTGGCTGTTTGTTTAGGAGCATTTAAAAAGCGAAAGCACTAGAAAATGCAGTCGGTGAGCCCACAAGCCAGGCCCCCCTGGAGGCCAGTTGCAGGATACGTACATCCTCTGGATTTTCCTAGCACGTCTAGGGGCATAAGTAGAAAAGCAGAGATGAAAGGTCAAAGTAGCCAGAGTTATTACAGCAAGGCCTGAGAAGTCTCCCCATGTGAGGAGCAGCCTGGACTCATGTGGGGAAAAAAAAATCACTGGTTTTTCATCAGGGAAACAAGCTCAGCATGGAAGAGGAAACAATTATTCATAAAACCCACATGTTGTAAGCACATGACCTCTTGTCCCATTGGAGACAGATTCCAAATGGCTAATAGCTACAAGGTGATTAACTTGGGCTAGATTAACTTTGTGTTATAAATGGATCAGTTTAGAGGTTACAAAATTGTTCATTCTCACCAATGTATTTTCACAAGCAGCAGAAATAAGAAAACAAAATGGAGAAAGGTAAATTCATCTATTTGATTGCCCAAATGTTTCCTGAGTGCCTACTATGTGTTCATGAGGAATATGCCTACCTCTGGGAACAAACAAGCTCCCAGTTTACAGTCTCGGGCAGGAGATGCATGCTGACCAAGTGTCTGCATGAGGAAAAACCTTGACAGTCATCATTTTCGCCAGCTGGTCTCAACCAAAGGACACACATCAGAATACACAGACTGCCCATCCCTTTGAGGTGGGGGCCAGGCAGCTCCCCAAGTGAGTCTCAGGACAATAATTTAGTCTAATTCTTCCATATAGATGTGAAACTGAAGCCCATGGGGAAGGGACATGACTAAGGCCAACTGTCTCAGTACTGCTGGGATGTAGATGTCGTGGCTCCCAGCTCCCCCACCGTCTCACCTGAGGGGCATTGCCCCTGGGCAGGTTCACTCTGGATTCCATGAGACCCAATAATAATAGAATGTTAGGGGTAAAAGGGTTTATCCAGGCTTTATTCGTATGGCAGCAGAACGAGGGCTGGAATCACGTCTGCCTCTGGAGCATTCACAATCTGTCTCCATCTCTCTGTCTCAGTCTCTGCCTCTGGGCAGAGCACTGGGTGGAACTTTTTATATAGCAATGATGACAATAATGGCTCATCGCCAACAATGTATAAGCATGGCACACCTATGCAGTAGGCCAGTTACATCACCAAGTAGTCTAGGGTCAGGTGAGGATCCTGGCCGTAGGCCTTTCATTTTCCCTACACCCACCAATGCTCTTTCTCCTGTGACAACTTACAAACATAAGGCAGATTATGTCACCCATAGAGCTGAGCCCTGGTGATGGACTGGAATAATTCCAGCTGGGAAGATCTGGGAGGACTTCCTGGTAAAGGTCAGATCTCAGCAGGGCCTTGATACCTGGGCAGTGGTAATAAAAAGACTGTTATTAACACCCAGTCCAGCCCCCAGGCCCTACTGCATCCCTGTGCACACCTCTGCTGATGGCAGCTCTCTCCTCCTCCTGCTCCAATAAGAGAGGGTTAATTTTCTACATAGAAAAACAACACTTTCAAGAAGGAAAAGAATAACTGCTCAATTGGAAAATGGACAAAAATGTATAACCAGACAGTTCCCAGAAAAAGGAATACAAATGACCTGCACACTGATGAGAAGATGCTTAGCCTCATGCATAAAAGAAAGATGAACTAAAACCATGCTATGGAAACCACTGTCTCACTTGACAGACCAAAGAAAACCCAAAACTTTGATAACAGTTGGGGAACTTGTGGCAACATGGACGTTCCTGGGCATTTTGGATGGGAGTTCAACATGGTGCCATCCCTGTGCAGGACAATCTGGCAACATCCATCAGAATTACAGATTTGTTTTAACTCATGCTTCGACAATACCACTTCTGGGCCTGTATCCTTCCTATACCCTCACACATATACAACTTCACATACATACCATCAGGATTGGCCAAGGAAGCATTGTTTGTAGTTATAAAAGACTGGATACAGCTAAAGACAGCATCAGTAGAGAATAAAGAAATCAGGAGACATTCACGCGGTGAATCTACCACACTAACAAAGAATCGAGGACCTGTACTGACAGGGAGGTACAGCTCCGAGATGCATTTTAAGAAGAAAAAAATAAACCATACAGTGTATGAAACAGGGTATAAGATCTGCAACATCTCATGTAAAAAAAAGGAGGAAAAACAACACATATTTGTATTTGTGGTTGCAAGAAGAAATACTGCAAAGATTTTCAGTAAAAGAATAAAAGTGAATGTGAATGTGGCAGGTGAGGTGTGACAGACAAGAACGGGCCTGAGCAAGATGTGTCTGTAGATCCTTCCTTGTATCCTTCTAATTTTTCAAAAAAAGATTTTATTTGATAGAGCAGTTTTAAGGTCACAGCAAAACTGAGAAGAAGGTACAGAGATTTCCCATATACCCCCTGCCCCTCACATGCTTAGCCTCCACATCATCAACATTCCCCACCAGAGTGGGGCATTTGTTACGATCAACGACCCTACAGTGACACATCACAGTCATCTGGAGTTCACAGCTTACGTGAGGGTTCACACTTGCTGGTGTACATTCTGTGGGATGGGACACATGTATAACACCGTGTATCCACCATTGTTGTTTCACACAGAGTGATTTCACTGCCCTAAGAATCCTCTGTTCCCTGCCTAGTCATCCCTCCCTTCCTCCTAAACCCTGGTAACCACGGATCTTTTTACCATCTCCACATGTTGCCTTTTCCAGAATGTCATATAGTTGGAATCATATAATATGTAACATTTTCAGATTGGCTTCTTTCACTTAGTAATATGCATTTACGTTTTCTTCATGTCTTTTCATGGCTTGAAAGCTCATTTCTTTCAGTGCTGAAAAATATTCCATTGTCAGGATGTACTGTTTATTTACCCATTCACTTAATAAAGGATGTTGTCATTGCATCCAAGTTGTGCCAATTATGAGTAAAGCTGTTATAAATCTGTGTGCAGGTTTTTGTGTGAACATAAGTTTTCCTTTTGATTTTTTAAATCATGTGACTGTATTACCTTCTCAAAAATATGAAATTTAATTTTAAGAAGCTCTTTCTCACAATCAGTCCAAACATATGCCTGTGCCTTGTAATTTCTGCACTTGTCCCAACACTGGAGGCAACCGCTTTACATGCTGGGCCTTCAAAATTTTGTCCCAACTCTGGGGCTGATCGGTGCACACACCAGGCCTTCAGAACTGGAGTGCTGAGAGGACAGGGACTGGGGCAGCTGTTTAGATCCCTCTTGAAAGTGTTTTCCCCCCTCAGCTCAAGGGAAGAGCTCACTGTGTGTGCTCAGGGGGTCATTAGCACTCATATCTACTCACCATTACAATTCTAATGCTGCTGTGTGACTTGGACCTGGGAAGGGTACAAAAGAGCCACCTGAGACTAACATTTAGAGGGCCTTTGCTGGGCATTGACGCCCCTGCACGCACTCACGGCATCCCTTCAGCTTATCTTTGCTGCAGTCCTGGGATGCAAGCATCAGGGGCATCCCCATTTTAGAAGAGGATATTGAGGCCTAGAGAGATCAAGCATTTGTCTGAGGATACATCGCCGACTCAGCCCAGAGTCAGGGCTCTGCTGTCTCTGCTGTCACAGAGCAACTGACGACCACCATACATTGACAGGAACCATAGTAAAAAAAACTAAGAGCGGCCAGCCCATGCAGAATGCTGCTTTCCACCAGTCTCTGTGCTACCCGCCAGGGCACATTACTTCATGTAATCCTCACAAGGACCCTGAGCTGTAGGCGCTGCTCCCTTGTCTGAGGGCAGAAACTGAGGCTCAGAGAGCTTGAGATGCATTCCTGTGGGCACAGGCTAGTGAGAGCAGAACTGGAATTTGAACTAGGGTCTGACTCTAGTGCTACCTGGCCTCTTAACCAGCCCAAATTCCAAAGTGTTTCTGAGTCCTGTTCCTTACTCCTACTCATTATAAAGACAATGGACTTGGGGCCTCTCTTGAAGAGGCATCTGCAGCCGTCCACCTGTGTCCCCACACCTATGAATTCACCTAGTGAATCCTCAGCCAGAGGCGGGCATTCCAAGGTCCCCTTCATGCTACCTCTTAGTCATCACCTTCTTCGCGACCTCACTGATGGGGAGAGAGAGGAGGAAGAAACTGCATTCAGCTATTTGCCGTGACTTGGACAAGCAGCAGAGGTGCTGGGTGAAAGTGATCACGACTCCTCTGTGAACTGCACCTCCCCAAGCATCATAGCAACAGGGAGTTGCCCCGGCTGTGGTGGACACTGGGGCAGAATTGGGAGCTATACACACTTCACCCAGCCTGCTGCACCCACAGCTGCTAACCGCACGCCAGGCTCAATGGTATTATTACTCATGACAGCAGAGCGCCTCATACACAGACCCTGGGCTCAGGGCAGCCCTCCGGCAGGCAGGGAGATTATTCCTTCTTTGTTTTTCCATTTACCATCAATATCTCAATCACTTTGGATATACTAGGACTGGAAACCAGGATAGGGAAAATGTTAAGTCTTGCCCAGGAATCGGGGACTGTCAAAGCCAGGGACACCAAACAGGCAGCAGGTTCTGAGAGCAGAAAGAATCTGGGGGACATAGTGCCACTTTAAGAAGGCAAACCCGAGTCAAGTAAAAACTGCATTTGTTAGGAGAATTCATGGGGAAAGAAAAAAGTCTTCACAGGAATAAACATGATTTTATATTGAAACTCAAAACTTGCCAAGTGTGCGGAGCTGGCTGTCTGATTATTGTCCACAGGGAATTTGAAAATCTCAGGGAAAATAATGCACCGAGGAAAAAGTGCTGGGTCAGGGAAACTATGGAGAACCGGCAGAGGGCCCAGGAGGCCGTTCATTACTGATGCAGGAGATGGAAGGTGTCAGGGATCAGAATATCATTTGGGCCCTTCGTCTGCACGCACCTCCCTCTCCCCCCCTGCAGCTCAGTAGCTCAGCAGCACAGTTCTGCCAGGCCTCTTCCCCCGGATGGGCAGGACCAGGGGAAAAGAGACAGCATGGAGGCCTGCAGTGAAATCCCTGGTGCTGCACAAGTCCAGGAGCTCAAGGTCCCCAAGGGTCTTCGCAGCTGGGATCACACTCCACTTTTCTTGCTCAATAGTCCTGAGCAAGCCCTTATTTCCTGAACTGTTAAGATCCTGCACAAAGAGTCTTTGCTGGCAGATATACAGAGAAAAATTTGAAGGCCCCTGGCCCAACACCTGCACATTCCAGGATTCACTGTCCATCAATTCACCAGTCCTGTCATTCAGTCAGTAACTTAACTGTCTTTACTTCCCCTCCAGAAACAAACCTGGTGTCCTATGCATAGAATTGCCAAATAAAAAAGTTTAATTAAATAGCAAACTAATGGGATGGAAATTTGAAAAAAAGAAGTATATAATATTCTTGCTCCCAAAACACAACCAAAAGTCTTAGACAATAGGTGTAAGTTGCTTCAAACATCACAATTTGGCCAATTCTTTCCCAATTTCAACCTGTTTGTTGGTGTCTGGAGTGACTGTGTTGGTGTGCGTAGTAAGAGCAATAAATTCTGTTTGTCCCATGTTGCCTGATGGAGCCCAAACTCTGTGAGCTGCCATACAGTTTCTGGGAGGGGAAGTGGGAAGATTTGCTGCCTCGCCCACCTCTAGGAAGTGGAGGCCCCGTCACAGCCTGTTCCACAGATACCCCGCAAACACTCAGGCCTCCTTAAGCTGTTACCTTACGGGACAAGTCTCCAGTGGGGTGGAGTCCTCTTTCACTCTCTCCAGCACCTACATCCTTAACAGTAGCACTGAGCCGCTGGGTTTGGAACAGGTAGAGGGTGATCACATTACAAGAAGATCAGAGCCCTGTTAAGTAGCATCTTCAAATCTTTGTTTGCAGATCATTAAATACTTAATTTGGGGTGAAATGGAGGTGTTCCAAACAACTGCTGATTAAGGAACCATCAAACATTTTTCAGAAAATAAATCTGACACCACAGGGACAATAAAAACATAAAACCTCATATGGGGAGGTGCAGATTGGAAGTTGTATTTCTGTTGTTGATTTTCACTGTTTGACTTAGCACGGGTGCTTCCAGGGCTCTGGGGTCCCCTGGCAGCACTAATTCCTGCCCGCATCAGACCTCCTGAGGCTTAGACCCCAAGGAGACCATGACTGAGCCCCCACCCCAGCCATCTGTCTTTTGCTACTGGAGGTGCAGTTTCTGAAAGTTGACTTCTAAAAGGGCCTTTTCAAAGTCCTTGAGCTGAGATGCACTCCGAGCCTCTTCAGACTAAGGTATTAAAAATCCCTTTTCCCAGGGAGGATGCATAGTCTAAGAAATTTCCAAAATTCGCACAGTTTGGGGAAGCATCACATTTAGTCTATCACGCCTCCCTACTGACAAATCAAAAACTCTAGAGATAGAGAGATCTCTGCAATAAAGGGTTTATTCAGCCTTCAAGGATGCTAACCAGATAAAGGACTATGTCCTGGGACAGGAAGTTTCTGCTTCACCAATAGGAAGACCAGTGAACAGAAACAACTTGAGGGAAAAACTGGGGAGGACAGGGATTGGGGCAGCTGTTTAGATCCCTCTTGAAAGTCTTTCCCCTGCTAAACTCAAAGAAAGAGTCCACTGTGTGTGCTCAGGGAGTCATCAGTGCTTGGATCTACTCGCCATTACAATTCTAATGCTGCCATGTGACTTGGACCTGCGAAGAAGGGTACCAAAGAGCCCCCCATGAGGCTAGCATTTAGAGAGCCTTTGCTGGGCATTGACGCCCCTGCACGCACTCACGGCATCCCTTCAGCTTATCTTTGCTGCAGTCCTGGGATGCAGTCCTGGCATCAGGGGCATCCCCGTTTTAGAAGAGGAAATTGAGGCCTAGAGAGATCAATCATTTGTCCGAGGATACATCGCCGACTCAGCCCAGAGTCAGGGCTAACGTAAACTGGGGGAAAGTCCTTGGATAGGTGGTTAGTCCATAGAGAAGACTTGTGGGTAAGTTGCTGGTGATGGTCAGACACTGGCCGGTCACATGCAAGTGGGATGTGGTGGTTCTGGGGACCTTCGAGATGATTGCTGAAAGGACTTCATCCAGGACCGTGGAGTTTCTGGTTAGCTCTGGCCCATGGTTATTGATGGATGACCTTGCCTTGTCTCTCTCCCTCGCTCTCCAGCCCTGATGTCACTTAATTTAGGACACTCCAGAATTTTTCCCTGACACTACTCCTGAGGCAGTTTCCAAAAGCGGAGAAGACTGTGGTGGCAGCTACAACTCTGTGTGCTTTTGTCAACACTCAGAGAACTGTGCGTGAAAAGGAGTGAATTTTACTGTATGTGGATTATAGCAGAAAAGTGGGAAAAATGTCATGGGAAGTTATAAATGCTATAAAGGAAAAGAAAACAGGATAAGGAGAGGGAATGAGAGAGGCTGGGGTGCCTTTTAGAGGGGTGCTCAGGGAAGACATGGGAGGTAACATTTGAGCAGAGAGCAAATGGGGGCAGTGGGGCGTGTGTGTCTCTAGGGGGACCATTCCAGGCCAAGGGACACAGGGCCGAGGCCTGGGGCAGATGCTCCAGGGAGAGTTTCAGGAATAGTAGGCTGGAGAGTAAGAGGAGGTGCATCAGCTGCAGCCTTAAACCCCCAGTGAGCCCTGTAGACTTTGTCTGCTAAGGATCATACAGTTTTGGGCCAGAGAGTGACCTGACCTCCACTTACACCTTTAAAGTTGGCTGTGGGTGTGGTGTGGAGAATGGAGCCTAGTACCCAAGAGAAGGGCAGGGGGCCAGTTAGGGGGTGATTGGGGATGGTGGCCCAGACCAGGCAGGTGATAGTGGAGGGCATGAAGGTGGTCCCACCTGGGGTACCTGTCTCTACAGGATTTGATGACTGGGTCTCCGTAGGTTGTGATAAAATATGAGAGGAGGGTCTGGGGTGAGTTAAACAGAAACACAGAGGCGGGCGGGGCATCAGACACAGCCAGAGCAGAGACCAAGAGGGAAAACAGTGCAGGAAAACCGCTGAGGGCAGCTCAGGTGTGGAGCCCTGGTGACCCCCACGCCTCGAAGGTCTTGCCTCTGGATCCGAGGCTCTGGCTTCAGCAGCCTCAGTCCTTTTAGGGCTGGATGAAAGCTTTGACCCACTGCCTCCAGGTCTCTGCCCCAGGTCTCCCAAGACACAGCTGTTGCCACCCAGCCCTTTGGCCCATGGGCGGCTCTCTGTCTGTGCCATGTCTCCTGACTTTTTCCAGTGCCCTGGCCCTGTCCCCCTCTGCTCCCCTCAAAGCATTGTTCCATGCATTCTTTCCATTCCAAACGTCCCTCTCTCTTTGGCCATTCCCAAATCTACCTTCCGAGTCCTGCCCCTTTCCCATATTTTGCCCCCTCATTTCCTTTCGCCTGCCGGAAGCCCCTCAACACCTTGAGTTCAAGGGTTTGCAGAGTGAGTCCTTTCTGCCTGCGCTCTGTGTGTTAAGTGAGCCCCTCCCAATCACCCTCTCCTGGGGTTCCACTGAGAAGCTCTAGAGTTGCATCAGTTTGACCTCCTGGGCACCTCTGGGGGACAGCCTGTCCTGTCCCTGTCATTGCCACACCTGGGCTTGGGCCCACACCCTGGACCCTGGATGTGAGCCCCTGAAAGTCCCTTCATTCTTCTCCTTCTCCACCCCTTGCCCTGGGCTCTCAGGACAACCTTTCCAACACTTGCATCTGTGATCACCAGCTCCCTCATGGGCCCCGGCTATTCTCCAGCGTTTGCAGGATGAAAGCTTTGCTCTTGAGCAGGAAGCCCCTCCCAGTCTCTTGTTCCAGCCCAAGGTGGCCATGAGGTGTATTATCCAAACTAGGACACTTCTGAGCAAAAGAGGCACAACTAGAAGTCACTCTGTGCTGACAGGATTCACCAGGATTCACGGGCACCTTATTCTTGCCTCTGCTGCAGTCCTGTCTGCCGACCCTGCCCCGTCAGGATTCCCATAGGTTCCCCAGCAACAGACTAACCAGATCCCAGGCCAGCCTCGGGTCCGTGAGCCAAGTTGTTCCTTTCTTTTGAAATGATTTTCCTCTTCCCCACATAAATTCAACCCTGCTTCTCCTTCAGACCTGGCTCTGCTCCATACGTGTCTGGGAGAGTCGGATGGAAAGCTGCTGGGTGCTCTCAGAAACCCATCCTGCCTGCCCCCAGCCCCCCTGCAACTCCCCAGTCTGTATTGGTGCAGCTTCAGCCCTGGATTCCTGAGACAAGGTTGCAACCTTGAGCAATTTCTTAAGGTCCAGCACCTCAGTTTCCACATCTATAAAATGGGCATAACAGCAGTGTCTCCTGAATCCAGGCTGTTGTGGGCCTTGAGTAACCAAATGTGTGTAAATCACTCAGAGCTGTGTCTTGCAGGCAAAGCCACTCAAATTTTGTTCTGATTATTGTCTAACAATACTTCATCACACTGCACGGCAGAGAGCAGTTTCCACCGTGAAATCATAAAAGGCTAAAAGCCTTTTGGTTTCCTCTTCTGTACAACCCTCGGTAACACTTTAGTGGGTGCCCAAAAGCATCTGAATAGTAATGACCCTGGGGGAAGGGGACAGAGAAGGCAGGCTGCCTGGCTGACTGATTCAGAGGCACTCGAGGGGCAAGTCAAATAATTAGGTGCTCCTTTGCTAGGGGTCGAAGAAAGGATCTGGAATCCCAGGGTGGTCAGAGAGACGTGACTGTTCATCAGAAGCAGGTTTGGATGAAAAGCCCATTTGCAGGACGATCCCCCAGGCTCCTCTTCCGATGGTCGCACTGGGTGTACTGCGAGCTCACTGGATGCTGGTGCCATTGGTCTTTCATAATTGAATATTTCCTCAACTTTTGGCGCATCTTATATATGTGTTTAAATCCCACTGAATGTCACACTTCACTCTCCTCCACGGCCTTTTCCAAGAAGCCTGTTCTCAGCAGAAACCACAAGCATTCCTACCAAGGGGCTGCCCCCAAACCCGCTGTGTTCTAACAGGTTACGAGGGGCCCAGAGGAT
This sequence comes from Manis pentadactyla, assembly GCF_030020395.1. Lineage (NCBI taxonomy): Eukaryota > Metazoa > Chordata > Mammalia > Pholidota > Manidae > Manis > Manis pentadactyla. The sequence continues at coordinate 126,539,037 of NC_080026.1, read as the reverse complement.
GAGGGGAGCCCAGGCCTTTCTCTGCCCACCCTGCATCACCACGGACCATGCAACCCCTAATGCAAGGGAGGGAGAAAGACAGAACACGCAGGGCTTGAAACAGAAGCAAAAGCTGTTTGCTATTTTGCTGAAGCTGGAACAAGAGGGCTTCTTTCATGGAGGATAAAAGACTAAAAATCAATGACAGCATTGTCTGAAGACTCAAGTTTCATCTTATCTCGAGAAACAAACAAACAGAACCCACACAGGAATCAGTTTTGGCAGTCTTTCTCTATTAGATTGAGTTCAAAGATGTCACGCGTGTTGGCCGTCAAGTGGTATAAGCTATTTACTTGAAGGATACTTGATAATCCATTTGTTTACTGATTGAGTTAAGCAGGTGTATGTAACCCTGTTTCCTTGGAAGAAAAAGAGGTCTTTTATACGTGAAAAAGAAACTTTGTGTGTTTAAAAAGAGTTCTGTTTACATAAAATGACATAAAGTTGTTGGGGTAGAATAACAAAATCAAGGGCTGTCTATGCTCTCAATAGATTCAGAACCCAGAAAGCTTATGCGAAAATGATGATCTGCAAAGGGAGGCGGGACCTTTAACGCCCAGAAGTGGAGAGAAATGAGCCCATGTGGCTGGGAGTTGGAGGTGGAGGAGCTCAAGAGAGGGTGCTCCTGTTTTTCACAGTGGATGGAGGCCTGCAGCCGGGAACGCCTGTGAAGAATGGGAGGGAGTGGAGGCTCAGCCGTAAGGACGCAACAAGGAATCCTGGTTTGTGCGAAGGGGGACGTGTGCTCTGGAGGAAATGCCCTGGAGCTTGTAGGGGTCAGGAGTTTTAGACAATGGTGAATTTTGGGGTGCTTAAACAACTTTTGGAAAAAAGCTGCCCAGTGACAAAATTGTAAATCAATTCCTTTGGTACATGAACAAAGAATCTTACAAACAAATCTTTTGTAACTTTTACCAGCCGTCACATCACAGCAAGCAGCAGGTTCTCTCAGAAGAAAATCATGTAAAAAGCTACCCTCAAATTTTGCTTTATCTTCTACCAGCCGTCTTGCTGAGCTTTCAGAGGAGGTTTCCAGCCCGGATGGTGGTAGTCGTTACTGTGGTGACCATGTCAGGGAGTGGGACTCGCACAAGGCATTAAAGCCAGAGGGCCATAAAGGAGTGCCCAAGACGCTTTTCTGTGCCTCTCTAACCTGGCACCTCCCCTGAAGGGACAAGACAATACTGGGCTGCTGGCCACAAGCAAGCCCACGGATGTCTAGTGAGGGGCCTTCAAATAATATCCGACCACCTTTCACCACCCAGACGGCTTCCGTCCTGGTCCAAACGGCACTCCCATCTCCCAGACTGTCCTGTAAGATGTCTCACTGGTCTCTGTGTGTCCATTCTTGCCTCTTGCCAACTTTGAGTCTGTTCTTAACACAGCAAGCTAGAGTGGTTCCCTTGAAACCTACTTCACAACTGAAGCTGACAGCGTACCTTAAGATGTTACTTCAAAATGTGGACATATGTTCCCTTGAGAACATTCCTTAAGCACAGCAGTATTACTGGTAAGAGCCTAAAAGAGCCACTAATATCAGAAAGGAGACGCACTCTGGTCGATCCACACAATGATACAGTGAGAAGCATGAACCATCTACAGCCACCCCCACGATACAGAATAATCTCCAAATAGGATGCTGAGCAGAAGAAGCCATATGCACGAGAGAACATGTCTCATCGTCCACTTAAATGAAGCTTAAAAAATAGGTCAAATTGGTCTATATGGAGGTGGAAGGCAAGAAAGAAATCATCCTTGGGCAGGGAGAAGTGGGGCAACTGGCAGAAGTCGCAAAGCAAGCTCTGGGGAAGCCGAATGTGGTCCTCCATGGTTCTGGTTAAAGAGGCTGCTCACGTCAAGAAATTTCACTGGGCCGCTCCCTTATGATTTCTGTACTTACAGTAAGATTTAACATTAGACAGTAATGAAGATGATAAAACTTCTGCAGCTGCTCGAAGGCAATGGGCATAGAATATTTGGTGCAAATTTGGACTTCTTTGGATCCGTGTGTATGAAACAAGTACATTTTGAATTAGAGCAGTTTAGGACTGTAAAAGATAATTGGTACTAATTGTACAATTTCCACACAATTGTTTTCACTTTATATTTTGGGGGGTTTTTACTCTACATATTTCTAATGGTAGTTTTTGAGGCCAACCATTTTATAAGATTTTACTGAGAATACAGTAAGACCAATTTCTTGATATCTTTAGCCCAAATATCACTGATATGGTGGACAGCAAGTCATAGTGAATCACTGTTCTGTTAAAAACCTTCCAAGAATCCCTTATCAGTCAGAGTCAAATTACCAGTGGGGCCTCTTCTCTCTCCCCTATTCACTGGACTCCCCCATGCCAGGTGCATCCTCACCTCAGGGCCTTTGCACTGGCTACCTCTCCTCCTGGAACATTCTTCCTCCAGATTTAGGTAAGATTTGCTTCCTTACTTCCTTTGATTTTTGCTTAAATGCTACCTTCTCAGTGGGTCTCTTCCTGACCACCAGCCCTCTACCCTCTCTTCTTTAGTTTTCTCTATAGCCCCTATCACCCACTATTGTACTCTATTATTTAATTACATATATTTATTGTGTGTCTCCTTCTATCTAGAACACGAGCTCAATGAGTGAAGTGTTTTTGTCTATGCTGATCACTACTATAACTTTAGTGCCTAGAAAAGGACTTGGCACATAGTAGAAACTCAATGAACATGTCATGTACGAGTGGATGAAGGGATTCCTGGATAAATGGAACTGACTTTGAATCCAATATGGCAGGAAGCAAACTAGTAATTTACATGACATCCTCGTCAACAAAACTGGGTTGTAAAACTTTCTCAAGCCAGGTTAGAGTCAGATTAGGACGAAAGAAAGGAGAAAAATGTGTATTTCCCTGATATGCCCTCATCTCACTCTCCCAGGCTTCTCATTTGGGGGTGCTCCAATTCACCCTTTCATTCATGCAAAACAATCCTGAAGTGCGTACTATGTGCTTAGCAATGTGCTGGGTGCTGGATCCCAAGTTAGTGAGCGTCTGCTGAAAGATGCTGATGAATGACCAACATTACGAAGGCTTATGAATTAATGGCATTAGCTCATGACGTCGTCACAGCAAACACTGGGGAGACTACTACCCAGGACAAAATGTTATGTCCTAATTTTACAAAGAGTTTTCAAAGGATAAGTGACTTTCTCAGTGTCTCGTGGCCAGGATATGGCAGCATAGGGATTCGAACCCTCCCCCAGGGCTCTGGCCTGCCCTGAGCAGCGACTCCCTCCTCTCTGTGGTGAGGAATGTGGCTTCAGCTGAGTTCTGTGTAGTCCTTACGGAGCTCTGGGGCAGATGGATATGAACACGGTGAATTGTTGAGGATAAGTTCAGATCAAATCATACAGGCAGACAAACCCCAAAACCAAAGCCTTGGTCATGGGGGGGGTTGTCAGGAAATACACTGTGGGGGCTTTTGAGGGGACATCCAAAGGCCAGATGTATTTCAGGAGACAGGGTAGGGAAGGCAGGAGCAGGGGGTATGGAATTGAGGAGGAAAGAGCCTGGGCACAGGGGGTGCACAGGGGCAGCTATGGCAGAAAGCAAGCTGAGGAACTCTCCTCACAGCCCCTGCAGCAGGGGTACGGTCATCAAGGCTTCCCCAGAGACTGTGGTATGGGGGTGAATACCCACTGCTAGCACATAGGAGGTGTTCTATAAATGTCACTTTTCCTTCTTAGGATGCCCAGGGGTGGGGGGATCAGTAGAAAGGACATAGAAATGGAGCGTGCTATTTCTCCTAAGCAGCCTTGCCCCAATGAATACTTTGGACGATTGCATTTACTTAAGGCAGCAGTCTCAATTTTCCTTTTGTCAGGTGCTATGGTCTGAATGTTTGTCTCTCCCCCTCCCTCCTGCCCATCAAATTCTTATGTTAAAGTCCTAACCCTAACCCAAAACATGGTGGTATTAAGGTATTAGGAGGTGAGGCCTTCGGGAGATGATTCAGTCAAGCAGGTGAAACCCTCATGATTGGGATTAGTGCCCTTATACTAATACAAGCTCTCTAGAAAGAGCTCTCTAGTCCTTTCTGCCATGTGAGGACACAGTAAACAGACCGCATCTAGGAAGCTGGGTCTCAGCAGACACTGAATTTTCTGGTATCATGATCTTGGACTTCCCAGCCTCAGGAACTATGAGAAATAAGTTTGTTTTTTTTTTATAAGCTACCCAGTTTATGGTATTTTGTTAAGCAGCCAGAATGGATGAAGACTTCAGGGCTAAGCCCACTTTCATTAGAGAGTCATGGTGTCCTGGAACTGGGAGTGGCCTTAACAGTCCCCAGTACTCTCATCATGCAGAGAAGAGCATAAAGGAAAGGTGACTGATCCCTAATCACACAGCTACTGGTTTAGCAGAAGTAACTTATCCGTGATCACAGAGCTAGCAGCCGGCCCCTGAGGACCACACTTAGACCAGCTTGTGTGTGTGCACCAGTGAGGGTGTCCACCGGAGTGAGGGGATTTGGAGATGATGGAGGGCATTCCTGTACCACGTATTTCTCTAGAGCCCAGTGCCCCCCACACCCCACTACTGATGTGGTTAGTGTAGATGTCAGTCAGTGACTCTGGGGCCATGCCTGTCTCCTTCACTTGCAAATGGCAACTCTTGGGTTTCTAAGTTCTGTGCTGGGAGCCGTGGTCATGCTAGATTCTACTATGCATCTTACTCTGTGGCTGTCTGTGGCTTACGATTTTCCATGTGACATCCCTTTAATCAGACTGTTCAGTGTCCTGCAGGAATTTACTAATCATGCCTCATTTCAAATTATTTTCTCTGCCATCTTCCAGACTGAACCCCAGCCTCTGAAGAGGCAGTTCCCCTGGGTCAGGGCATAGCTAATGTCCCTAGGGGGGTCTAACGGTTTCCCCACTTTCATATACTGTTGAGAGTGGCTGGTTAGCTTTTTCTGAAGTAGCTCTCAAGTGGTGAGACAAGAGCCTGGCTAATAGGAGGGGATCAAATACATGAAACAGAACCCAGTGACCGTCCTGAGCGAAGAAGGGGGCAGGGGCCAAGGGAGGAGCAGACCATGAAGCGGAGAGGGCTGGGGGCAATGACCGTGAAAGGTAGGACAAGGAAAGATTTAAGAAAGAGATTTAAAAAATGAAGGATGGAGACGGTGGCGTGGGGGGAAGGCCCAAGGCTTTGCCGTCAGGCAGACCTTGGTGGGAACCCTGGCACGTCCACTAGTCCCTGGCTTTTGGGAAAGACTGAAGTCCTCTGAGGTTTCCATTTCCTCCTTTATTCAAATGAGGCCAGGGATGCCTCACACAGAGGTGTCAGGAGCGTGAGTAGGGGATCAGTGCCTGGCGCTTAGTAGGAGCTCCACCGCCTTGACTGCCCACCTTCCCTGTTCAGGTAGATGATGCCATTCTCTAGGCTTGATTCTATTGGCCTGGAAGTCAAATTGCCCAGAAAATGCCTCAGTTCTCTGAAATAATTATCTCACGGGCTGTACCAGAGCAAATAAGGACTTGCCATTCCCAATTTCCAAAGAGATTAAGCAAGGATGCATTAAAGATCTCCCTTATTCAAGAGGCCTTCCACTACTAGACCTTACAGATAACAAGGAAATTAGTTTGTGAGTTAAACTCTGAACTGGCTCCTTTGGGAAACTTTCACAGCTTCTGAATTGGTGATTCCTGTCAGCTGGTCCCAAGACCACTTACTAACAGCCAACGTCTTCACAGCACTAACAATGTGCCAGGCACTGTCCTAAATACCTTAAGCATATCACACACTCATCTCTACAATGCCCTGAAGTAAATACTGCAAGTATCTTTGCAGGTGAAGAAATGGAGGCCCAGAACTGTCAAATGACTTGCCCAATCCAGGATGTGGACCCAGGCCACTTGGCTCCAGAGCCCATGTGTTTAGCCACTGTTGCACTTTTTTAGGCTCCAAAAGGCATAGGTCAGGTGAACCAGGTTGGGAGTATCAACAGGGTTAGCACAGTGTTCCAGACTTCTGTGTCACCTGGGACTGCTATAGACGGACGGCACCAGTACCAGAAAGAAGCCATCTGGACCCTCTTCTCTGTTCCAGAGGGAATAGTGGTCTGCAACTGATTGCTAGGGTCCCTGCTCCCTCCAGGCACTCTTTCTCACATGCCCTTTCATCGTAAGCTCTCCACCTTTGCCAAAGCACTTTCATGGCTGTGTTGTCAGAGGAAGAAACTGAGGCACAAGGAAAATGGTGGTCAACAGTTACATTTGTTCAAACCCAATGTTTCCTACCTTCTGATTCTGAGGTCTCCTATGGATCCTATATTTGGTGCACTTCTAAGTTTATTTGGTGAGGCAATCAGTGCAAGTCAGGCATCCTTGGGTAGGCGATCAAAGCTCTGTTTCCTTCTCTGCAAGTGGAGAATAATGGCAGCCACATCACAGGCAACTGAATGGAGTACAGCAGTATTCATCACATTCCTAGAGCAATGGCATCATAACAACTACTTAATAAGTGTTAGTTCCCTTTGCATGGCTATTTATTTGCATCATGAATACTTCTAGTCATGTATGAACCACATTCAATGAGTTGCCAGTGTCAATCACATCATTTAGAGGAAGTCATTATCTGTTCAGATGAGCTCTGCTGGGAAGGATAAAGAAATAAACGTGGATAAAACGTCAAACCGAACTCTCTCCAGTGAGGAATCTAGGGCTCAAGATAAAATTTTAGTTCACGGATGGAGGACTACACTTGGCATACTGGGTATAAGGCTTTGTCACATACTCAGGTGTACTCAGGGTAATTATTCTCTTCAACCTATTCTTTTCTGGAGCTTCCATTCCAACTGTGGCAGAATTTTAGGCGAGTTAAGGACACTCAACTTCTTGAGGGTTTCTCTAAGGTTTCTAGTTATTTCAGACCCTTGAAGCACATCTACAGGGCTCAGAAATGGCTGAGGGAGTCAAGCCCTGAAAGGTAAGCTGCCTCTTTCCAAACCAAGGAGTCAGGACAGAGGGATGGGACTCTGGGCCTGGCAGCACTGCGGGTGAGGCAGATGGCTCTGGAGGGCCGTGACTCACCAGCTGGGGATGGTGGAGAGAGTGGGTCGTGCAGCATTGGTACCAGTTTGCCATACGTGGAGTTTCGGAGCAGACAGACTTCAGGGCTGAGAGCTCATTTCTGAGAAGAAGCTGCGCTTGCAAGATTGTGACAGCATCTTCCCCCTCCTTCCCAGCAGTGAACACAATGATTGTTCACATCAGTCGGCCTCTCTTCAGACCCTCATCCATCTCCATCCAAATGGCCTGAGATGAACACCGCCCAAAGAGCTTCTTTAAAAGCCTTCCTCGGCACCAAGGTGCCAACACCTCCAGGGGCTCCACCCTGGCGGAGGTCAGGCGCCACCGTCTGCTGAGTTACAGCCTCCCCTGCTGGCCTGTGCCGTGGCCTCTGCCCGTGGGCCTCAGTCCCTGCTTTGCATGAGACCTTCCCATCCTCCATGTCTTTTCCAGACCAATCTCAGGTCTCTTCTTGACTGCTAATGGCCTCCCTTTATCCACTGCGGTGGTGCAGTCAGTCTCCTCGGAGTTTCTGCTTTCCACCTTTTTCAGTCTTTATTGTCCTGTCAAATGATTTTAGTGGAAAAAAAAGCAAATTACCCTCTCACTATACCATGGCACCTGGAAAGAGTATGTGAAGTTGGTATTCTCATTGTGCTTTTATTCTACTCTATGAACTGCTGAAGTCAAGCCATGCTGTGTGTTGGCTGGGGGTGCTGAATATGCCCACCTGATAAAAAGCAGACATAGGATCCTCAGAAGAAATGAAAAAAACAGGGACAAGGCACAAGGAACTGGAGCCCAGACGCAACCACTAGAAGGAGACTAAAGAGCCTCCAATTCTTGGTAGGAAAGGGTGCTTTACATGCTATCTGAACGCCACCGAATGGCACCTTGGCAGTGCTGTGCATCAGGGGTACTCTACGGTAAGTGTGTCTATAGTTCCTATTCCTCAGTTTGTAACAAAATCTCAAGAAACATCTACTCATCTTCATGAGTGACAAACTTAAAATTCTCCTTAAGTATAATTAAACCTCATCTGGTTAAATCCTACCTTTAGTAGGATATAATAATTAGGATTCTGATGCATTGAACTACTAAACCATTTAAGTCTCACTTCCCCTTTTTTCTAAAATATCTAGAAGTTCTCCATTTTAGATATTTCAGGCATGTCATTTTCAGTATGCTCATTGCAGTACCACATCTCATGCCCACACTTTTCAAATCAGCTGGAAGCTCCCTCAGCTCCATGTGTCACAACAATCAGCTGCAGGATTAATTAATCCTGAGTACAACTTTAAAGAAAGTCTCTGGCAAATAGACATAAACACCTATTTTTCTTGCTGAATTGTTTGTTTGAATTTCCTCATTGATATCAGACTTAATTATACCGTATCTTAGAAATATACAAACATCTGTGCAATTTTGTTCCTAAGCATATTTGAAAGACAAAGATTTCAATGTCCTGTGTGGTTTCAGGAACATGATGGATCTTCCTGAGGCTGGGTTAGAGGGAGAGAAAGAAGAAAGAAAGAATGAACTCCTTTCTTCAGATGATGTGGAATTCAAGATCTGTCACACAATTAAAGAAGAAAGCCCTGGACGTTTCATAATGCAGATTCTAGGTTCCATAATGATTTTTCTCTTAAGAATAATAAATCTTGAGGAAGTCACCACTTCTTTGGGAGATGGCTAAAGTATGCCTGGAGCACTGATTAGCTACATAACTTCTAATCTAGAAGGTTTCTAATTGGTCTGGCTACTCCCCTCCCATGCAGCCCGGTCCTTCTATTTTCTGAGTCAGCACGCTCAGTCTTAGAGGAGCCTGCACGCTGCAGAGCTGTCACTTATATCAAACACAGTGCCCTCGGGGCTTATGTTCATCATTAAAGAGAGAGAAAAAAACTTGTTAGAGTATTAGCCAGGCCCAGTGCAGCGCTTTTAAATTAATTTTTAGAGATGTATCTAGGTCATACATCTGCATATTGCATATAAACACTCCAGCTAGTTACCTAGTGTTTGCCCATTTCTAATCTGTTAGGGCCATGCTTAATGGCGAATTATCATTTATTTTGGCCCCAAATAGAAAATGATTCTTCCTCTCCAGTGTAACCATAAAGTAATTGCAATGTTTCTTCTGAAAGCTGACCACCACAAATGGCGGTGATCTTTTTAGGAGACTAAAGGACATTAACATTCCTGTCTCTGTTAACTAGCACTTCTTTATATAGAATCTTTTGATGCCCAAATAATTTATTAATTCTCTACATCTCATTTTATCTTCTGAGTAGGAAGAATGTATTTCAGAAAGTCCCTTTAGAGGCACTCAGGTTTCAACCACAGTGGAAACAATGAAGTCACAATATTCTGTCCTTTGGGTAGAAATTAAGTTTCACTGAGAAATAAAATAAGAGTTTAGTATTTTGGTGGTGGTGAATAAAGGGTATTTGAAGTATGTGCAATTCAAAGGATCTTTGTTAGGGATGATAAAGCAAATGTGTCAGGAGACTGCGATAACCGTTTCTTTCAATACACTATCAGGCCAACCCAGAGTGTAACTGAGGTGGTCCAAAATCACAGCATGAAAGAGGCTGTGACTGACCTTGTAGATGCTACTCCTGTGAAGAGCTGTGTGCCATTTTCATGGCATGCATTTCTTGTGGAGCTGAACTAACCTGAGGCACTCTAACACAGCCTTCTCCGAGCTGATTTCAGGAAAACCTAAGGCACAGTCACCTAGATGAGCACGGTAGTATTGTCACCCTGTAAGAATTCAGAGGGAACCAGCCAGTATGTCCCAAGATGGGCCTTCCTAGACAGATGAGGAAACTAAGATTGAGAAGAAAGAGAGAAGTAAGTTGACTAGTCCCATGAACATGCTTTCATGGAAAGTGCCGAGTGCTAATTTCTGTTTTTGTGGGACCTGTGTAAAAATGAGACATCCAAACTTAGAGAGTATTTATGAGAGCAACAATGGAGTTCTAGGATAGGGTTTTAATGCCTCTCATAGCAACTTGTGATTTGACCTGATACAAATCTAGAGCCTTTATTATAACCTGAAACTTTATTCTTCCAGAGCTTAGAACCCTGGGTAGAGCTGGGGAAGCAATGGTGTAAGACAGAAACCAGCAAAGAGGATTGCTCAGTAAAAGGTGCAGAGAAAGTAAAGGAGGGTGGGTGTGATGAACACTACCCAACTTAAGTAGTAACAATGGACGAGTGAGTCACTGCAAGGGCCCTGACAACCTCTGCATTGTGCATTGTGGCTTTTCATACTATGCTTGGATAAATATTCTGACTACAGTCTAGAGAGCTCTAAAGTCCAGCAAAGGGGAATACTGACAATATGATCACATCAAGATGTAATTTGTAATTGCAGTCACTTTTGATTAGATCACTGGCAATTTTGTGACTCAAAGAAATGACATGATGAAGTCTGAAGCCAGCCCATGAACATGCACAGTGACCGTGCGATGAACAAGGCTGACTCCCGGGCATGGCATGGCAGGTCAGGGTCAGGGGCATCTGAAAGTCTGAGACTGCTTGGAGCTTGGTAGAGTTAGAGCTCATTTTCTTGGGAGAATCCTGATAACTCAAAAGATTAGATTACTCCTTAGACAAAGTAAAACAGCCCTTCAGTGAAGAATGTTTCTGTCATTCGTATGGTAAGGGAATGAGATTTGGGGTTTCTGACGCCCCTTTTCCTGCTATTGTCTGAAGGTTGCATGGTAATTCATCACAGCAGGTTTTGGGGAAGCAGCATACTGTGGTAAAGTCTTTCCCATATCTGCCACTTGAGCTTGGGCAGATTAATGTGCTAAGCCTCAGTTTTCTCATCTGTAAAATAGGAATCCTAATATTCCTTTCTCACCGGTTGGAGAAGGATTAAGTAATATGCATAGTATCTGGCACATAGTAAGGCTATTAACTATTTGAACTTTCAGAAGATATATTTCAAAACAGGATCATCTTTAAGCATTTGATTTCATGCCTACTAATTAATTTTAGGGCAAATGTAAATGCAATTAAATAACCATTCATACCTAAATATGAGAACCTAGACTCCCCAGCCCCAAAACTGTCCAATTAAATGGGAGTCAGAAAAGACCCACAGCACTGACAGAAGCAAACCAAACTTCAGTTGAACTTAATCACCCTAAGTGTGGTAAGTATACATCTGAGAAACACACTAAGCCAAGTCATTGCCCACCAATGCAATTATACCACGCGTCAGGGAATGCTGAGCAAATGCAGTCAACCTGGGTAATGGAAGGGCACTTGCCTCAGGAGCTTTATGAATGGACTTCCCTCTGAAGCTTTATATAGTCAATTTTAGCACCACTATGAAGAATAGTTGTAAAGGAAAAGAACAGGGTCCTCAGGTAGAGTTCCCTAAACCCGTCTGTTGTGTAACCTGGGTCCCTTATTAAAAACACAGATGCCTGACAGAGCCCCAGATCATTCTTATTATCAGCAGGGCTGGGAAACACCATCCTGGGCTAGCTTTTTACAAGCCAGTTTGGCTTCTGGCATTGCGCAGGTGGACTAGATCATTATTTCTATTCAAATGTTTGTTTTCCTCAAATGTTTGTAATTCCAGCAGAGCCCTCCAGGGGATCTCCATAAATTAAAATACAGGCAGTCACATCACCCCTCTACCCAAGTCCACCACTTAACCCCTGCCCATCTGGTCCAGAAATTCCCCTGGAGGCCACTTTAGAGACACAGAAAGCACATCTACCTTCTGGCAGGGAACCTATGAAAAATACACTGGCATAGATGAGGGACACAGTCACAGCTCAGTGCTGCATTCAAACCCTGGCTACCTCATTTGGCTGTATTTGTTTATAATAAAAGTCTTCAAAGTCAGGTCACCAGCCCCAGCTGCAGCATCACCCGAGAACTTGTTAGAGATGAGAATTCTCGAGCCCCATCCCAGACCTATTGAATCAGAGTCTCTAGGAGTGGGCCCTAGCAATCCATTTTAACGAGCTCTCTAGGTGATTCTGATCTCCTCTAAAGTTTATGAACAACTGGTTTAAAAAAACAAGTTTGTTTTCCCACTTACTTCAATACAGTGAACCAATAAGTATTTAACTAGTTAGGCCTCTCAAGCATTTCTTGAGATTTTTCTATATTCAGTTAGAGGAAATGGGGGAGAAACACCTCATTTTCGTATGATTGACATTGCTGTAAAGTAGCCTTGATTTGAAGACATCAGAATGAGATGATCAGAAAAGAAAGGTGGGGTTCTAAACCCACTACTTTGAATACTGACTTTCATAAGACAGTCACCTGGTAAAGTAATTTTTTTTTACACAAACCAAGTTCTAATTATACCGCAATGCCTCTTCAAGGTGCAATTGCTGCATAGCTTGTTTCCATGTACGTAATGCAATTTGATTTAGCAGCTCAAATTATTAACAGCCACCTAGGACAGTTGTCCAAGGGTTGAAAAGGATGTTTTAAATCTAATGCTCATTTATAGCACATCTTCCATTATTCATTTGCTACACATATATACACTCTTTCATACACATGTTCTACATTTAAAAGTGTATATAAGTGTATGAGATGTATATGTAAGCACATTCTATATAGAGAGAGGAATGAAGACTGTATATAAATAGGCTTTAAATAGAAGTCCATTATATATATATATATATATACACACACATATATGGAAAATCATATTATGTAATACAATATACTCTATAATTCTCACATTGGTTTATAAAACTCAAGAGAACATAGTTAAGTGAATGGGAATTGAAAGCACATGATGGATGCATCCCTCATAGCATTTTAAATCTCTTCCACTTGATTAAAAATTCGTAGTTCCTCTTCACTGAATTGTTTAGAGTTTTGAGCAGCCTCTGCCCTGATTAAAACAAATTAGCATCAAAGATCCCCTGTTGAATGAGAAATCATTAATTGAGAAACACGCGATGCTCCTTAATTACCTTTAGAACAGTGAGAGAACAAATAATCTCAGGTTCCAGTGGGGCCTGCCTGCGCGGCACTGTGGACTCATTTTGTGTAGCTGCTGGAAAAAAACTCAAGTTGCAAACACTACTGGGGAATATCAATGTGAGCTTCAGTAAACACACTGAGATTGTTTATCTAGAGGAAAAAAATATCTAGATAATGATGAACAAGAGGAAAGGAAAATGGTTTAGTTTATTGTTTTGTTGGTAGCTTTAAAAGTGTTTTACATATGCCAATAATAACTGAGAAATAATGTGAGCTGTTCTTTCTGATACACATTTTGAGGCTTCGTGTAAAGTACTTCATTTATGTAATTACCTGATAAAATTTCAGATGCTTATGTACAGATGAGTGACTTTTATCATTTAACACTGGAACAGAAAGCACCAGTGTTAAACCTTACAAAATCCGACTACAAATGGAAATTCAAATCCTGATATGGCACTGGCACCTGTGTCATTTATTCATTGCTTTATGAATCAATACAGCAGTTATAACAGCTTCTGTTGGTCAGTGAAATAGGATTCATCCCTCTACTTTCAAAACCTAGAAAACATTGAATAGCCCATGGGAATATCATCAGGAAATCAAATTGTTTTAAGTATCTGACAATGCAAAGAATATACCAAAGGTTACCATATGGACAGCCTTCTGAAAACAGCAGTGGTATGAGACCGGATCCTCAGAAGCACCTTAGAAAGAAGGAGGCAGTGTTCTCATTTTTAAGCATGAGGAGTTTTGGTCATTAAGCTGAGGATAGAATCATGGTTTTAATCTAGTTTTTCCAGGTCTCCATTTTAACCATTAAATCGTGCATCCTCAACAGTTTTTGAAAAAACTGACAATCGATTCAATACCTCTATTCCTTGGGTATTTTTGTCTCATGTATAGTTTACAGACTGGTTCACATAACATAAAGCACAAAACACCCGAATAATGCTGCCATTTCAAGTTGATATTAACATGTGAAGACCCAATTTTGGAAATGTGCATTTAATTTTTAGTGATGTGTTTTACAAGTGCAATTAAACTTTATAACAACAGTGGTAGTATATTTCAAACTTTGTAGACATTATTAGTCATTATCCTTTGTCTTATATTCCATCAAGATGGTGAACTGGGCATTGTCATAGTCTTTGCAAATACTGTAAATAATCCCTTAGAGGCTACATTAACGGGCAATTATTAAGACTACATCAGGAATATCTACATAAAGTAATTTGCATCTAAAAAAGGTTATCATTAATTATCCTAATGTGGCATGAAGAATATAAGCATGTTATAACTCTTTGAAACAGTAGAAATATTGTTTTCTTCAAAGGGAGTCTCATGAAGGTATATTCTTTCTTTGGATGTTACACTTTAGGACAAAATCTTAATTCATTAATGGGCAAAACCTAAGTGGCTCACGTATAATATCAAAATAAGAATTAAAATAAAATTATTAATCTCCTGGATATGGTTTAGAAAATCATCACTAAAATGTTGTGTAGTATGTATATAAACACAAACAAGATATCATTACATGTCTTTACAAACTTCTACTTTGTAAAGCTCATCACAGACACCGCCTCCTGAGACACAAAGTGGTGTTATTTGGTAGTTTTCCCTCACAGAAAGGCTGGTTCATTTGACAGCCAGCACTGATGGAATTTTTGCACTGGGGGGTCAAATTGGAGCTGTCACTTCCGAATTCAGCGTGGAGTGGACATTGGGTGCTCAGACTTTGCCCCCCACTGCCAACTAGTTCATCTGCACATAAATGTTTGGGAGACCATAATTCTTTCATCCTCACAGTGCAATGAGCTTCAAATGAACTTGGAGTTCTGACTTTCAATAGGGAATAGTCTTGATAAGTAGAGTATCCTGTTTGCCATTATCTATTTGGGTTGCAAGGTAATCCATTTTAGGTTGAAATCAAATTGTTTTAAGCTGAGCTGGTGTTTTTATTGGTGTCCTTCCAGCTGGCCTTCCTTTTAAGTGCCATCGTATTTCAAACAAGCTGATCTAAAGGAAAGATTACTGCTGCCAATGTACATTGTCACAGGGGAGTGGGGATGTGCAAGACCTGTTTTATGTTATTTATTTATTTTTAAAGTATTGATAGAGGTATGAGAGTGCCCGTCTGCTGCTGGGGTAATGAGCTTACTAATTGATGAAGGGTCAGGAAAGATGTGTAATGGTGGGAAAGAAAATCTCACACAACCTGTTAGCATTTGCTGTGAAACTACTGTATAAAACTGAGGAAGGTAATATTTGAAATATGTAATAGATATAAAAATCCTGACTAGCACAACTCTGAACCTGCAGTAACGTATAGCATTGGTTTCTATCACAATTTAATTATTTGGGAGCTTTCATGCACTTTCATGTTACCAAAACAATTCAAAGGAAGAATCATTGCTTGTGACTTACCAAATTTAACCTTGAACCTTTTCATAGTAGGAGAAAAAATTTAATTCTGATTTGCTTCCCATTTCAGCAACAAGAAAAACCCAGCACAACACCTATGTGAGGTAAGTGAGCAATTTTATCCCAGTTTATTTAAAAATGGTTGAGACAAGCCCAAACCATGAAAAAAAAACAAAACTTGCCATTTGAATTCACATGAAAACTCAAGTGTGTCTCTACATAGGACCTATTCTAACACATATCACTGGAAAGCACAACATTTAAGGTATCTTTCGGCAACAGGGGCTGTAGACGCAGGAAGAACTGTTACTGACTTTGCTCACTAATGCTATTTTCCCTGGTGGATTTTCTAGAGCAGAATCTCCTGTCTGACCATGCACACAGCAGGTTTAAACAAGCTTATACTTAAACAGCTATCTTCCCTGAGTGAAAATTTCACTTCTGCCAAAAAGAAAATTGGTCAAACCTTTGTGTGATGAGTAGAATAGTGTTTCTGCAGTGGTCTTGGAATGGCTTGGTTTCTTGTTCAGTTAGGAATGCTCCACAACCAATCCTTGGGTGGGGCTGAATTATTTCCTCAGCAAAGGGTGGGGAGCCCTGGGAGGCAGATAGGTCAGAATTGGCGGGGTGGCGGGGTGGCGGGGTGGTGGGGGAGAGAGGTGTGCAGTATACAAAAGCTCATTCAGGATTATAATGTACTCTCCGATTTGGAAAGCCAAATAATATACTTACTGTTTTCATCTGCAGGGCTGGAGAAAGTAAAGCTCAACAAAATCTTAGCTGCTATGACTATGCCAGGCACCGTAAGGCGGCACAAGTTGGGAAGCCCATTAGAGTTGGGGAGGGAGTTGTAGGTTTACCCGAAAGGGCCTTAGGTTAGAGCTGAATGCCTGCTCTCTTTCCAGCCGTTCACGTAGATGACTTCTATGAGGAAAGCTTTTCAGGGCAGAGGAAAATCAGTCTGGGGCTGAAATCTTCATATCTCCTGACAGCCCCTGAACCACCATTAAAAAGTGGGGCATGAGCAAAGCTCCACGTCCGGGGAAGCTGGTGTTTTCCGGCACAGAGACGGGCTCCAGGACTCAGGTCTGAGCTCTAGCCACATGACGCACATCCTCATCCGCGCCCCTCCCAAAACTCCTCTCCCTTTTCTAAAGCTTCCAGGGGATGCCAGCCAGGCTGGCATGTTTCTCAAGATTAAGCAGGATCCTGGATCCCAGCCTCTTTCCTGGCCTGACCTCTGGTAGGTGTGATGGACGGCTGAGTGGGAGGAGACCACCATGCCATCTTCTGGTGCTCAGGCAGGCCAACCGCAGGGTCAGACCTCAGGTTGGGAGGCAGAGGGCCTGCAGGAGGCCTTGAGCCCCAAAGGAGTCGCAGATGCGTGGACCTCCTGTGGGGCTGAGAGAAGAGAGGCGTTTGGACCCTGCTTGGCTGCCCCTTCTCAGTAACGCAGGATCAAGGCTCGGCAGAGCAGTTACACGGACAGAAGGCCAGGACCCGGATGGCCACATGGGGACTAAACCCAAGGCTTGCAGAGAACAAGCAGACATTCCTTAGACTGCCTCAGCTGTGCTACAGCTGCTCTGGTCTCAGAAAGAGGACTTTGATTGTAAGTAAGAACAATTTAGGTAAACACAAAACACATGGCCAAGGGCAGCGCGTCTCCATTATCGCTGGAACCCTAGCCACTCACACTCTTGGGCAACACGTATTTTATAACCAAGTCTGAGAAGGCAGAGAGGGCTTTTCCAGGTGTTGAGTGCTTTTTCCTGAATGATCTTGGAAGGGTAAAAAAAAAAACTGCATTTAGTAGTGGGGGTTGGAAGGTCCAATGTTTTTATTTCAGTAATTAAACTCTTGATTAATAGCATGCTATATCATAAAGTGTTGACTTTTTAAAGCAGGTTGAACTTTTACAAAATCTGTTTTAACACTGGCATGCACACCTGGACATATGTATTGGGATGGTTCTAATTCTTAAAAAATTAGATGAAACTAAAATGTTACATATACATTACAGTGAAAACACTGCTGTGACATCAGATGGCTTGTAATCCTTAGAAAATTATTGAAAGCATTTTGAATTAGAGTGCTAACTTCATTATTTAAAAAGACTCTTCTAACTGTAGAAAAAGACAACTTTTTGGCCCAGTGCAGTGTTTCTCTGATTTGCCTGATCCTAAGAAACAGCGAGGAGCTTGTTAAGCATATTAATCCCCAGGGTCCAGTCCCATCCGTCTGAATCTTAACCTCTACAGTCAAAGGTAAGAATCTGCACTAACCCAGACAGCTCTTATGATCAAGCAAGTTCCAAACGCACCCTAGTAGAATGGCAAATGGGCTTTGGAAATTGCTTTTTTTTTTTTTTAAGTGTATGTGGGTAGAATTAGTTCATTTGATCAGTTCTAATTTTTTAAAACGTTGAAAATAAAAAACTTTCAAGTCACAGTATTGTGTTCAATGAAAAATGATACACTATGTGTGACAAGCAAACAGAAGGACTGATCCCTTCTTGTCCAAGTCGGATGTGAAAGTGACCATTGATTTCCTGTCTAAATGTCATTAAGCAGTAATTTAAAAATTACTAAAACTATATATTTTGCAAGAGTCAAAGATTCTATTGACCCAAATATCAAAGTAGCTTTTTTTAGAAATCTCTGCATCTTTAAGATTATTATGAAATCTTCATTTGTAAAAGCCTATCTGGCTTTTACCTATTGTGAATAGATGGATGAACGATTAATAGATGGGTTCATGAAAAAAACTGGTAGGAAAAGAATTGCCCGATGGCCTCATGATTGTTACTACCAACTACACTGCATTGAGGTCCTGCCTTGGGAGTTTATACTTATTACCTGGTAGGTTCACAACAGCTCTACAAGGTGGGCAGTTCTTTACACCTCTTCTGCCCCTGCGAAGATGTTAAGTCTGAGGCTTCAAAAGGTTAAAACTTGCCCCACACTACACAACTCAAGGCTGGTTCCAAAGTCCACCCACCAGTCTGTGCTCTAAATGATCCTGCAGCAAGACAACAGCCATCCAGACACTTCTGTCTTAGTGGAACCAAAAAAAAAAAAAAGATGTTTACAAGTACAGCAAATACTGATCACACTTTGAAATATGTCCTATCTGAAGATTTCCTGTTGAACATAATGCAATAGTATATGGCATATACTTTCCTTCTATGTGTATCACTAAACTAAATTTTCATTTAAAAGCAATTATGAAAATCCCAATCCTCTTATAATTTTTAAAATTGATCTGTAAACAACTGTATCTCTTTCAACAGGAATTCTCTAGTTGTCCAATAGTGCTCCCAGGTTAATTAAAAACACTCCATTCTGTCAACCCAAACTTTTCTTATTTGGAAGAATAAGAAATCCTAAAATCTAAAGATGTTGCCAAAGTCATTCTAAACTGAAATGTACAGAATCTCATTAAGATAAATTTTCAAGAGACTTAGTCATATAACTGTTCACTTCTTGAAGAGTGTCAGCATATACTTGTGGTTTGATTAAAAAGAATAAAAAGCATCCAAATTTAAGGTATTTGGGGAAAAAAGGTATGTGTGGGAAAAAGAACATGACACAGATTCGAAGTGATTATCCCTAAGGTCTTTTTAGTCAGCTTCACCTGAGAGTAAAGAATTTTATTGCCAGTAAAAAGCTTTGAGAAGACTAGAAGATATTGCATAATTAGTCACGGAGTTAGCACTATTTGGCCCAGAAAGGTATAGTATGACTTTAACTTAACATTGATTGCATCATGTCCCATAATTCTCTAAAATTCAAATTTCAAGTTTTAAGAACCCGATGGGATTTGAGGTGGAGGAAGTATGACAATTCTTTCACAGTAATAGTTTGCTTAGCCTCTGAAAATGTAGCTCGCTGAAAATAATTTACATACAACTCTGAATATGTTTGTTTTTGTTACATGAGCTTTCTCTCATGACAACTGTTAGAGAATTAAACAAATTGGCCAATCATTTTATTTTTAAATTGTAATCATCAGTTTTGTCCATTTATTTTTTCCAGGAGAAAAATCAACATTTAAAGGGTCCAAAAGAAGCTTATAAAATTACTTGATTGTTTTTAGGAGACATTTACAAACTTTGCTCACTTTTTCTTTCTTTTTTTTGAGAGAGAAAATATCATAGGGAGGTGAAAACAACCAGCTCCACTCCCAGCCCCCAAAGCCCACAGGCTGTAGGTAAAATTACTCTAAGAATTAGTCTTACTTTTAATGTGTGGAAAATAGAAAAATTATCATGCCAACATAAGGAATATATACTATAATTTATATATGCCTAATTATCAAAACAATGACTTAGTCATGGTTAGATGCAACCTAGCAATCATATATATGATGCAACTACATAGTGTATGATCATTCCTGTTATACATTACATTCAATCTTCATCAAATTAAGCTGACTATGGATAAATGGCATTATGAAATAAACATTGAATATCACAATAGTGTCATATTCTGCTACTGTACAACCTCAGCATGCAAGGATCTATGCATTAGCTGTAAATAGTGAAGTGTCATTACCTTCCAGAAATCCAAAGATCATAAAAAGGTCATATATAGTACTAAGCATTAATAAATGACTTTCATATTGAACACAACTATATCATATAAAGCAGCTTTGGATATCTCTGTCATTGCTTTCTGCATATATTCTGTAGTCACCCTGGAGTTAAGAAACTGTAATTCCAAATAAGATCTGTTAATGTGACTGAGTTCTAGCAACTCTAAGTTGTGTTTCTTGTGTAATTTGTGTCAAAATTAGGACACAAATGAGTATGTTCCAAAGAGAAAGCAGTTTTATATCATTTTTCCTTTCTGTCATAATTCAGATTTTTGAGTCATTAAGAATATGCTGAATGCAGGCAACAGTGAGCTTACTTTATTTTTAAAACTGGAGACTTTCTTTCATGACACCATGTATTCACATTAGAAATAAGAATACTGTAGATGCTTGCTAGCAAATGCTCTTCTCTACCTGTATTCTTAGTGAAATAGTTGGCCGGAAGAAACCTGGGTTGTCTTATAACTTCGGAGATGTTGTCTCTAAAATGCATTTCATATCATGTAAAAGGTAGATAAAATCTAGCAACTCACAGAGGAAGGCCAACAGAACATGATCTGTTCTTACAAAAATGCAGATGGATCACTTAGGTCTGATCCAATGATTCATAGGCAATTAAAAAATTACCATGTTAGGGCAGAAGCCTGCACACTGTAAAATAACTATTTCAGTTCTCTTCAGGTTTCTGGTGTCGGAGGCTGTTTTTGGAAGGAGGGGAAAAATTGATTGCTGGACAGGCTTTCCCACGCTCTATCAGCTCTGATAATGAGTTAGGCGGTCGGCATGGATGACAGGAATGCCCTCTTCACTCAGAATTCTGATACCTGTGAAGCTGCACATACCATCCATCCAAATGGGCTCATTTTGGTCTGTGTTCCAGTTGGGTGGAAGATGGCCACATTCTTAAGCTGAGTTTGGACATGATATGGTCATGTGAAATATTTAAATACATTGCCTACATCCTACTAAATCAGTCTTGCTTTTACATTTACAGTGAGATAAAACAGCATCTAAAGCCATTGCAATTTGTTCATTTCCTGTTCATACACAAGTGGTTTAAGTTTGCTTATGAGGCAAAACCTGTACATAGCTCATCGTTCAGGCATTATAAAATGTCTTTCTTTAAAGTCTTGGAATACAAACAGTTTGGTTTATACGAATTTCATATTTTTCATCTGCATTAAGAAACAATATACATCTTTTTCCAGAGTAATTTAATGTTATCTACGATAAGCCTAAGAGAGTCATAAAAATGGACTTTATCACCTGTGACCATCAAGACTGTTGCTTCTACAAAACTCATAAACATTCTTCGGCCACTTCTGTCATTGCTCATCCGGAGGGAATTGTACCATGCGCCCTGGGACCATACTGAAATTTGCCTCCATAAAAACCGAGGCCACGGACAGACTTAGCACAAGGCAATTTGCAAAGTCAAACATTACAGAATATCCAGGAGCAGTTTCTGTTTCTCAGACACATGTTCCTTGGCGTGTTGAGAGGTGGTGTTTTCGATTTCGGACACCTGAAGTCTTGTCTTTATTATCTGAAGGCTTCTGTTGTGAAATATCTATTAGGGCACTGGCAATTGCAAGGCCTGGGAGAAAAGGAAAAAAAAAATCATTCAAATGTCTGGTTAGGCATTTCTGGGGTGGTGACACTAAGACCTTAGTACACTATTTTTATTGTTTTACATTCATCCACCAAACATTTAGTTGTTTATTGGAAGCTGTCAAACTTTAGATGTTCCTCACCTTGGACATATGAATTTCACACATGAAGAAGAAGAAGAAGAAGGATCTCACAGAGTTAACTCCAACTTTGGACAAACAAGTTCAGTGTGTGACATATTATCACAATCAGTTATGGACATGACTCTGTATGTTTATTTCTATGTGGGAATACATGTTTGCTCTGGATGTACAAGGAATTCCCAGTGTTACTACTGCTTTTGTGTGTGTGGAACACAAGTCATTATATTTTGATTTAAAAAAAATTTAGAACAGTTTTATGTTTAAAGGACAACTGAACCAATACTGATACATGATTTTTCAATGGAAATCCATAGTTTACATGAGGGCTCACTCTTCGTGTTGTACAGTTCTATGGGTTTTGACAAATTCATAATGTCATATATTTGCCATTATAGTATCATACATAGAATATATATACAGAATAGTTTCACTGCCCTAAAAATCCTCTGTGCTTTACCAGTTTATCCTACCCCTTTCCCTGGGCCTCTGGTAATCACAATTTTATTTTAATGTCTCTATAGTGTTGCCTTTTCCAGAATGTCATGTAGTTGGGATCATACAATGTAGCCCTTCCAGACTGTCTTATGTCACTTAGCAATATGCCTTTAAGTTCCATCCTATCTTTTTTTGGCTCAAGGGCTCTCTTTTTTTAACTGTTGAAAGTTTTCCATTGTATGAATGTACCTCGGTTTGTTTATCCACTCCCCTATTGAAAGACATCTTGACTGCTTTCAAGTTTTGGCAATTATGAATAAAGTTGCCATAAACATCCATGTTCAAATTTTTGTGTGGTCATATGTTTTCAGTTCACAAATACCTAGGAGTGTGATCACTGGGCCACACGGTAAGTCTATGTTTTTCGTTTTGAAAGAAACTGTAAAACTGTTTTCCAAAGTGGCTGTGCTGTTTTGCATTTCCACCAGCAATGAGAGTTCCTGTTGCACTATGTCTTCATCAACTTTTGGTGGTGTCAGTGTTTTGGATTTTAGCCATTCTAATAGGTGTGCAGCTGGAGCTCATGACTGTTTTCATCTGCAATTCCCTAATAACATATGATGTTGAGTGTCTTTTCATACAGTTGCCTTATGTATATCTTCTTCAAGGAGGTATCTCCATCTGACATTCAGATCTTTTGCCTATTTTTAATTGAGTGGTTCCTTTTATTATTGTTGAATCTAAAGAGATTTCTTTTACACTTTAAATGCCAGTCCTTTACCAGATATGTGTGCTGCAAATATTTTCTCCCAGTCTATGGACTGTCTGTTCGGTATCTTCACCTGTTTTTAAGAAGAAAGTCCCCAGGGCTAGAGCTGTGCTTTGCATAAGTGGATATGGAGGAAAGACAACTTGAGGACATTCTGCTGATAACGTTCTTAAGTGTAAGAAGAGGACCTTAATTGTCAGGAGAATATTGACACAAAAGTGGATATCTATATATACCATAGGTAATTAAAAGAATTTTGCTTTGTTACATTGTTTTGTCCATTGATTGACAGGAACATTTGTAAAGATGTTCAGGGATTTAGGACTTTGAGCAGTGGCTCAACCAGACACCCTGATTTATCATAGCTACACATGAATCATTTCAGTTTCTGTTGAGTCCTAAACAATTCTTGAATAAAACAAAATGTGCCACATCTTCACACTAAACCAAGAGACCAGTATGCTTGCTTTAAGAAGAGGTCACCAAGAGACTTTTTGTTTATTTTCCCTTCTTTAAGGTCTTGGAGACTTGACTCTGAATTGAGCTGAACCAATTTCTGGGCCCTCACAGACATCTTCTCAATATGCTCTTAACTTGTAATAAGGTGTTACTGAATTCATTTTATTCCTGTGGGTCAACTTATTCTAGGTAAGCCTCAAAAATAGGACCTGGCAAGAACAGAGCTCCAGAGATTTGTGGACAAGAAGAAATGCTAATGAAGGGGAATGGAGCCTGTAAGAGGAAGGCCAACAAGCCTAGGGCAGTGCTGTGGAGGTGAAGGGAGGCCAGGGTTCAAGGAGTCTGTAAGAAAGTACCAAATGGGCCAGCAGGTGAGGCTGGCTGTAGAGGCCATTAGATTTCCTCAAAGATTTTGATGATCTTTGAGTCATTTCCATACCTAACTGAGGATGGAGGCTTGAAAGTTAAGCAGGGAACGGGGTGAGAGGAAGTGGCCAACAGACACAGATCCCATGTTTAAGACATTTGGCAATGAAAAGAGAAAAGTAAGCTGGTACACAGGGGAGGCAGCAGGGTCAGATGAAATACATGCAGATACATGTGATTATCTGGGTATATATTTTTTAAAAGAAAAAAGAGGTTTTGAGCACATTTGAAAACAGAAGAGAATGTATTTGTGGAGAAGGAGAAATGAATGGTGCTAGAGAAGGGAAGAGGTTAAAATTACAGTAATCTCTGGGTAGGCGGATCATCTTCACCTTCTAAGGGCTGCTATTCAATAACCTACTCATTCAGGGTATTAAATAGTATAGAGATAATGCAAGTTCAAGGTTCAAAGTTTAAATAAAAATTACTTTCTTGACCTTTGAAGAGCACACATGAACTTCTGAAGTGTCCAACATAGACATTTTAGCTGTTCATTCTGCTGTAGGAAATAATTATTTTGTTACATTAAGGGAGGGAACTAAAGCACATTATTTAAAAAACAAATCACAGACCATGGTGGTGCTAATTAACAGTTCAGCTCAGACAACCTTAAGTTTCCACAGATCTCCTGGCATACTTCTATCATAATTTACTGCCTTCTGGTATTTATTCCTGGCACCATCTTATCCAGAGACAGCCAAATATGACAAGTAATATATGGCTCCTTTAATGTGGACAGAGACCACTTACACTAATTTCAATGATCACAGCATCTAAATATGAAATCATATTATTCATTAAATTACTGCATGATCTAGTCCAAAGGAGCTTTGAAAAACAATGCTTTTCCATTTACGTGTGGCTGCAAATGTTGTTTTCCTTACAGGAGATAAAGTGCCAGGAGAGAAGTAAACAATTTGAGTTGCCAAAACAGGAAATTCTATGCTAATCTGAAACTGTCACAGTATCTTTGCATTCTGGGGGTATGTGAAGTCCCAAGCCTAATTAAAGTAGTGTCTCCCACAACATATCCTGGGTTTACTAATGATCCGTAAGTTTAGAAACACATTCAGTTGAAAATCACAAATCCTAAACCATATTTCAGTCCTTAATTTACAAATAAAACTGCAAATCATGCTTCTTTTTAATCTTTCAGCTTTTCGTCCTTTCCTGTGCAAATGGAACAACCGGCTACATTTTTAAACTCTGCATAAATGGCAATATGTATGTAGGAAACCTTGCATTCCTCCAGGCAGCGGTATTTGAGTGCCTACCATAGGTACTCACAGAGAGCAGCTTGCTCAGGTCTTACCTTCTTGATGGGCCAAAGATGTTTTCATTCAGATTTAAGCTTGGGTCCTTCAGGGGACCACCTAGCTGTGGCACACCACAAATTAGTCTGCTTTATACACCCTGAACTTAATTATGAGCAGCACAATAATCATCATAACTGGGGGCATATTTTAAGGGTCAAATTGTGGAGTGTAAGTTTTTATTACTGTTTTTCCATTTCTTCACATTTTACCGTTTGTAGAACTTTAAACAACCACCACCACCGAGAAGTTTCTAGGTCCTCTCTCAGCCTGTAAGAGGCCCTGGGCACAAGAGATAAACGAGGGAGACAAGGTTTCTGTCTTCTAAATTGTTTAATGTGTGGAAGACTCATTTAAAAATAGAGAGAAATTAAAGTAAGTTCTATCACTGCCCTTCAGCACACTTTATGGTAGGGAATCTAATTCCCTTAATTGATAAAAAGAAAAGTCAAGTCAGTAGCTCTTTAAAAAAGACAATATTGTCCATTACTCCTCAAATGTAACATTTATATGCTGGTGAGGGACTGAATATACAAATAGACCGTATATAAAAGCAGAACTCAGGACGACAAGCTGCAGCAACCTGCCCAGGAAACCAACCCTTTATCTACAATAACCAGCCTGGAAAGCCAGCCTGCTATGTCAGGCTTGTAGGAATTCGGACTGCTATCACTAATAACAACCCACTAACAACAAACGATTATCCCTGTAACACTGGGTCCTAAATAGACAGGATTTGATCATTAACTGACAGCTTCCTAAATGTTTGTTCCTGATTCTAACTTAGGACCAACCATAGAAAGACAAATATGTACCCCTAGCCAATCACACAGGGTGCCCTACTTCTAGTTTGCCTGCCTCCAACTTTCCCATGTCAACAGCCTCCTACTGGAAACCTCTTTTTCCCACTATAAAGCATTCCCACATATTTGCCCATTTTAAAGTCTATGCCAAAATGCAAGCAAGCCGCGGGCGCCAACTCTCATGCTATAGGAAATTCTGGATAAACAGTCTTTGTTATTTGGTTGGTCTTGATTTATTTTCACACTGGTAAAGAAGACAGAAAGGTACTTTGAGATCTTTCTTGGATTAAAAAAAATATGTATCAAAAAAATAAAAGCAACTTAGAAATAAGTTCTTTGTATCATCCTTTCTGCTGGTTTAGATTTCCCTGGAACTTTTTCCTGGTGAGAAGTTCTCTCGTGATGACCCCACACTCCTGGCACCACAGGAGAAAGTGTGCCCTCCCAGTAGGACGCTGCTTGGTGGCGCATGCTGCCTGCCGTCAGAGTTCCATTAAAATCAGGTCACTCTAGAGGATCATTTTTCAAAACGTCACACAAATTATCTGATGAAATCCACTTATTGTGTTCTCTAGGCCTAGCACAGTTCCTTGTTATCAAAGCAATACAATTAACTGGGGGAACAATTCATTATTTTAGACTGGTGGTCTAAAGGAATTTCATTTACCATGTCAAGATGACGCACACACGCTGCAGGCTAGCAGAATTTAAATCAAAATATGTCGGGAGATTCAATAAAAATGCTGGGGTTTAAATGTTTATTATAAGCTTTACCTTTTTGCACTTTTAGTTCTTAAATACCAGACACTGTGACATTTAGAGTATTTGTATATGAATTATAAGCCTCCTAAGAAAGCAAGCACCATCTTGTTTCCCATTCCATTTTGCATGGTCTCTTTCAAACTGGCACTTGTTAATGTGGAACATGACCAGTGGCTGCTCTGGATGACCCAGGGCAGGGAAAGCAGTGAAGGAAACTTTGGGACCGTAACAAACCCTTTCGAACATGGGCACAAGTTAGTAGTGACTGGTTTGGATGCCAAGAGCCACCACCAATAGCTAGTAAATAAGTAGATGTACCAATATCAGATCTTTACCCAGAACCTCAGAAAAAAATAATATTTCGTTCCTAAAATTTAAGAACTTTATTTCTCAATAACCATGTGCAGACATGCCCTAAAGAGAAAGCGATGGAAACAACCAACTAAATATTTAAATGGTAAAGATATCTTTTTAAACTAACACTCAATTTGCAATGAAAATCACCAAGGAGAAACACGGAATTTAGTTATCTTTAGTAAAACTCTAGCTTTCCTAATGGAAGTGAAATGGTATATTAGTAGACCTCAGAAGTAACAATCTAATCATAAAATTACTGATGTGTGTTTTTTTTACAATTATGCAGAACAATTAATAAGTACAGTAATAAAATACTGCACTTCAAATGAAATTGCCCTAGAAAGAACATTCTGACTTTATATACAAACATAGCACTTCCATTTTACATTTAAACAAAGCCTCCAAAAAGGCATTCATTTTGAAATGCTCCCCTCCCAAGTCTGTGTAAAAGCAGGCACTACTATATATTTTAATTTTCCAGGAAAACAGCTTCATTAGGCGTGAAAGGTTAATTGCAGGTTTAAGTGGAGCTCAGGGAACGGTGCAGGGTCTGTAGTGAACAGCACAGTTGGCTTCAGGAAGACTTGAATGAGTGCTGTAGACTGTTTGCCCTGCTGAAATGTTTTACTACCTCATTTACTATCTGTCTGCTTTTACGGCTTGTATTTGTAGTTCTTCTAAACCTTTAATGGCTACAGTTTTATTTCACTGTAATCAGATTTAAATGGAAATACCATGCTGGGATGTTTAAATGTTTTTCCTTTGATTGTATATAGCTACATACGATACTGATCAGAGTCTTGCCTATCCTTCACATGATTAAGAAAGTGACTTTGGGAAACTTTGTTGTTACATATACTCTAGCTATTGTGCAGACATAATTTAACATTCTGTGTGGCCACCCTTGCTAATATGTAACTAGGGCTGGACGCATAATTAGAAAATACGCATTTCCATTTTAATTTATCTATTGGAAGGCCAGCACAAGTGAAGTCATTATTAGGCAAAACTCCAAAGGTTACACTGTAGAACAAAAATTGAAATACTTCAAGTGCTGAAGACACTGGAATGAAAAGTGGACAAGTCATATTTGTCTGACAGTTTAAAGAAATATTTCCCTTCACCTACTACAAACCAAAGACAACTACAGATGTCAATGTTTAGCTACAAATGGTAATTGTATTCTGGTTATAAAATTTTGTTTGGTCTTTAATGAATCATAATATTTTAAAATTTCAATTAAAGGTACTCTGTACAAGTTCTATAAAATGTAATCCTACTCTAGCCCACAGGTGCCACTTTCTATAACATTGCAGAGCATGCCCTAAATTTTATATGAACTGTTCTCTCATTGGTTAGAATATGCTGAGAAAATTTTGGCCATTACTGTCTCAAGCCATTGTTTATCAAAATGCAAATCCTCATGGTTTTTAACAATAAAGCTTTTTTTTTTTAGATCTTATCCATTTTAATTTTAATTACATACTAGGACATTTTATTGTTCATTTAAAATATTTGTGATTTTTTTTTGAGCCACAAACATTACAAAAATCAGCCTTGCAACCACCTTTCCATGTTAAGTAAATTTCCAGTTGCTCATTTCCTTCTTAGCCAGCTGGGGTAATATTTTCCAGTATTTTCTAATTTCTTCCTTTAATTAACAAAATCTGACATGGGAATCTCTTATTTTAAACCCTAATCATCCTAATCAAAGTGCTTAAATTCATTGATGAAGTCAAATTATGGCAGTTTTGTAATGACAGCAGTATTTTATTTTCCATTTAGTAGAGGTATTGTGCTTTAGTATTTCTAGTAGTCATTGGTTGTTTAAATTAAATGAGATTATATGTGAAAGTATTTTATAAACTGTAAAAGTATTATACAAGTTAGTTAATAATTTTAATAATAAAACAATCAGTTACTACTATTACTACTAAGAAATCACAGTCCATTTACAAATATTCAGAACACACCAAAGTCCTAAGGATCAAAAAATTTTAAAGAGCAAATCACTTCATTCAACTATTATTTCTTGAGTGCCTACTGTATTCCAGGTACTGCCTTGGTCCCTAAGGATTTAGCAGTTAAAAGACAGACAAGACATAAAAGACTCTATACTTCATGGAGCTTAGGTTATAGTGTATCAAGTTCAGGTATTCTTTTAGCCAAATTACTGTGAGGATTAAATGTAAGGGGCTTAGCAAAGTACTTGGCACATAAGAGCTCAAAGATGTCCATCATTGTCATCATGAGTGAGAAGTCTGAAGTCAAATAGGAAGCAGGAGACATAACACTGGGCACTCAAGATTTGCTGCTATCCTTTAGTAGCATTCATTCATTCATTCAAAAACCAGTGCATCTACTATGTGAAGTGTCAAATAAGGGACAAAATTGGAGAGAAAGATGGACTTACAGCATCAATTTAAAGCAACACTGTCAGTGAGGTGATAAATGTGTTCAGTCCTCAAGTCAGAATTATTTTCATGATCAATTGAAAACTTGATCATGAAGGGATAGATGACTTATATGTTGCCCATTCATTAGGGAATGTCAAAGTAATTGAAAGAGATATGGCAAAACAAAGGAATGACAACATTCAATGGAGAAAGCACAGTTCACATTATTATTGCTTAGATTATTGAAATTACTTCTAATAATTAACTTTCATACATTTTTTTGAGTTAAAAATGCCTTTACATTCATTGCTTCAGTTTTTCCTCAAGACTATGCTGTTGAAGTGGGTCTGGAAGCTATTTTAATATTTGCTTCACAAATGGCCAAAATGAGGTCCAGTGATTGAATGACTAGCTCACCCAGCTGGTGGTAGAGATGGGACTGGAACCCAGGACTCCAGTCCTTTGACTCGCACTCTGCTCAGTCTACAGCCATTAGAAGGAAACTGCTGCTTTGGTGTAAATAACTAACACATGATTTTGAGCCAAGAGAAAATGAAAAACAAAAATTGGTAGGGGTGTAAAATTGGTTATGGTCAGAGACATTAATTATATGCTGATGGTAATAAAAACGACAATAATAATAATATATAAAAACAAATACTCTGTTAACACTGAGTGAATGCTTACTACATGCCAGGTATTACCTTCAGCGCTTTATGTGCATTATTTTATCCAGATAGGAGTGCATGACAATCTACAGGTTAAATTGATGAATGAATCAAGGGCATATTGCAGGCAGTGTGGTTGAGGTTGGTTGGTGTCAAAGAGTCATTACCAAATATCATCAAGGTAGGGCAACCATGCAAGAGCTCCTAGGTTTGCTAAAAGTTGCACAGAGACAAATTCTATGAAGTAGGCATCAGGCATGAGGGAAAGAAGATAGGGTGTGGGTGTTGAAGATTCCCAGGAGAGATGATACCTGAGCTGAGGTTTGAGGATGAGAGGGAACAACTCAGATGAAGAACACTGGCATGAGAGGTGCACTATGTTCTGGGTAGAGGGAACTACAAGTTCAAGAAAGGAGAAAAAGGATGGAGGGGGTAGGTATTTGAGAACTTAAGGGCATTTGCTATGGATGGGACGCAGGCACAAGTGGGAAAATGGTGAGAGAGAAGAGAAAGAGGGAAGCACAAGGTGGGGGTGGGCCCATGAGATGGCCACAGATTCCAAAGCAGGAAGCCAAGTTTCAATCTGCAAGCCACAAAGAGCCCTGGAATACTTTTAAGGAATGGAAAGGCATAATCAGATTTTTATCTCAGAAAGATACCTCTAGTGGTAGCATGGGCAGAGGGAGTGGGGTGGGGGAGGGGAGGCTATGATTATTACAAGCAGATTGGAAAGGGGCAATAAAGAGAGAGAGAAAAGGGATGAGCAGAACAGAAATCTAGGCGAGAGTAATACCGGAGGTGAAAAAGAGGGAGGGGTCTAGAACAACTCCCAGCTTTTTGGCTAGGATGGCCGAGTGCAGACAGATGCTATCCATTAGGCTATGAAGGAGAAGAAGGAATAGCCAGGGTGTGTGGGAAGGTGGCAGGTGATTTGTTCAGTCCTAGGCAGATGGAGTTTGATGACTTGTTGGACGTCTTAGTGGAGATATCTAGTTGGATATGAAGGTGTGAAGCTCAGGAATAAAATTTAGCCAAGAAACGCAGAATGGGCTCCCCCTCCCACACCCATGGATGGAATCTGAAGAGTCTGCAATCATATAGGTGGGTAATGCCAGCTGTTACAATAGTTAAAGCCTGAAATATCAGTGGCTAAACCAAATAAGTTTATTTCTCCCCATGGGAAGGCCCAGGTCGGTGTCCTTAATGGTGTCAGATGCGTGTGTCAGGGCGTCTGTTCTGTGCAGTTACTCAGGGACTCAGACTGGCGATGTCCCTGCCTCCTCAGTCTGGGGTTTCCATGGCTGCGCGAGCATCGGTATCTAGGCGGCAGATGGGAGATTAGAGGCTGGAGAAGATACCGCCCCCTCCTAAACCACCTGGAACCGGAAAAGCTCCAGTCTGTTCCAATGCCATTAACAAGTACTACTTCCCGGAAACAACTCTCTGCCGGGGAGGGTGGTGGTAACCTTGGGTGGAGAACCAGCAGTTTCTGCCACTGGGATGGATGAGCACTCCACCCCCATCCCCACCCCAGCAGGAAGAATAGAGTAAGAAGAAGAGAAAACCAAGAGCAGAGGACTGGGAATGGATAAGGGGAGTCCAGGAGATTACAGGAACACCCAGAGAGGTAGGAAAAAGCGAGACTGAGATCGTCCACAGACTCTACAAGAAGGCTAGTCAGTGGCTATTATATCCTGTGGATCCTGTTTCTGTTTGCAACAAATACCCCCCAAATTCCATGACAACTGCAAGCCAGCTGACTCTGTGGCTTCCAAGCTTTTCTTGATTTGAAATGCAGAATGTCCCCTGAGAGATTTCTCTTGGAAGGAAGTTGGAGTAGGTGGCTACTAAGGTCACTTCTGGCTCTACAAATTTATGACTGCAGCTGCCTTCCTTCAGCAGGCCAGCAGCAAGGACCCCAATTTCACTGCTGGCCTCCTCTCTTCTATATGTTCTCTTGTGGAAGCAGAAGAAGATGTCCATGAAGCCTGGTGGGATTCAAACAATTCCTTGCTAGAAACTGCCACTTGTTCTTGCACGTCAAGGACTTGTGAAGGACAGGACATACTTCTTTCTACCAGAGTGAGAACCATACCGGCAGTGTTAGGTATGTTTCTATTTAATGTTAGGTGTGGTTTCTGTGCCAGTAACACTGATTAAGAACCTGGCTGTAAGCCTCAGATCAGAAAAGGAATGAGACTGGGCTGTGTAAAAGACCAGGATGGGACTTGATCTTACCTCTAGCAATCTCTCAACCTAACAGATATTTTTAAAAGTCTAATTCTCAAATTTTCTATGTTATAATACAATTTTGTCTTTATAACTCTGCCTACTCCTTATGACTGGGAACACCTTAAAAGTAGGGACAATGTTTTATTCACCTTTCTATCCCAATGCTTCATCCAAGATAGATGGTCAATAAATATCGCTTGAATGAGAATTAGACCATGTATTATGAGGATGTCTGCGGCTAAGGAAGCAGATTCCGAATAGATTCTTAGTGGTATCCCACCTTACAGGTATCTGGAAAGAGAGGCTGGCCTTCTTATGCTTCTGTAATCCTGGGACTGGGCTGCAGAGAAGCTCCTGAGCGGAGGGTGGGAAGAACGCAGGGCAGGGGAGGGAACACCATGGCACCAGTGTGGCCTTCATTGATCTGCTGTCGAAGAAGGTGACCCGGGGAGATTTTCTAGCCCAGAGCCACTGCAATCCAAAAGTGTTCACGCCCCTTCCTAAGGACTAGACATGCTCATGTCCAGGGAGCAAGAGCTACATTAGTGAGCGTCTACTCAGCATCTTGGTCAACATTGTCTCTGAACAGGTCTTAGCATCTGTGGCTGTGTGTACAATATTGATGAAAAATGGAAACAGCTGACGCAGTTGCTTGGCATCAAAGCATTAGCAATTCAACTCTCCCTGAATGTCTACGGAGAAACGGTTAGTATTCTGAATCAACTTTGGAAATCCCACCATTAGCGTCCCTCAGTTCCTGAATGAACCACTTCCCAAAAGGAAAAAAACAGTTTACCTTTACCTTGCATGTTCTGATTTCCCTCTGGGGACTCGTGCAAAGTTAGAGCCAACGCAAAAACACGAGATTTTTTTAAAGCTTAGATACCTATTTATAAGAAACGAGATTATAATTTTACATCAAGTTTAAACAGTGTTGGGTGGTGATGCGAATCATTGCTTTCCACAGCATCTATATGAGAATACATAAGAGTATAGGAGAAATACACAAAGCTTATAATATCACTTAGCACAGATATACCACACTGAATATTAAAAGACAAGCTATCAACCAAAAGAATGAATTTTTGTGTTGTCCAAGGTGATGTTTCTGCTCTAAGTTCATAGCAGTCAATATTTTTTTAAATGTCACCATTAAAAGTAATTGAAAATATTCAACTATCTCTGGAAAGCCAAAATATTATTTTAACAAACTCCAATAGTAAAGCAAATTCATGCCTTCTATATAAAACTCTGATCATAGCAACATGGAAGAGAAAAAAACCTAGATAAAATTATGCAAATCCTCACTTCTAGCCATTAGATAAAATGGAAAAGAAAAATGCTATACAGAATCATGATTTTTCCATTAATATTATTATAAATTGCTTAGACCTTACCAAAAGTTATTATAGATAACTTAATGGCCAAAGGCATTTTAACAAAAACAGATGTGTCTGTAGCCAAATTGATCCTTGATAAATCTCCTGTGCTGAAGGAAAGGCCACAGAGTGGGACAGTGTAATTCTCAAAACAGACTTCAAACCGTTCCTCTGAGGTTTGCTAAGTGATCTAAGACCCCAGATAGTACACATTCTCTCCCATAATTCAAAACAGGGACTTTGGGGAAGTAGTTTGTTTAAATGACCTCCTTTAATCTAAAAGAAGATGGTATAAAAGAAATCCTCAGTCTCTGAAGCAATTTTGAGAATCAGACTGAGCATGTCCCATAAATGCTGACCCTTCTGAATGAAAAAGTACCATTTTGCCCCACTTTGCCTTTAGGAACAATCAAAGTATCTGCAGAGCTACTATAAATTGAGCAGCATCACAAAAAGTCAGCACTAGTGGGAACCTTTCAAACTCTACAGGCAGGTAAATCATAGAGAAATCCGATGACTTCACAGTGATCTGGAACTTGAACTTTCTGATGTTGGACCCAGCAGCACAAAGATTGCCCTGCATTTACTCCAGGGTCGCTCCAGACACAAAGATGGTTCTCATACACTGTTCCACAGTCCCTGGGTTCAGTTTCCTAGTGATCTGCCAAGTGTATTTGTAGAAGAGACATCTTGCTAACCATAGGTTCCTCATAGGGCGGCAATGAAATGGGTTAAGAGATGAATGGAGACAGAAATTCTTATCAGCAAGTGTCATTAGGGAAGGCCCACTGGGGAGAAAGTCATTTGTAGGGAGAGATGAGGATTTTGCCTTCTTTATTAGGCATATTCACTTTGGATGTTATCTACCTACTTACAGTAAGTGCCTTAGCTGGCAGGAAGATGAAAAAACTTGCTTTCAGGTCAATATAGGAAATCTCTTATGATCAATGGTTGATTAGAGCAGGATCTTAGCAGTAGGCGCTTGGCTACATTCTGTAAAGGGTTTTCAAATTAGTCTTACTCGGAGGTCTGGGAAAGGGGCCAGTTCTGCACCCAGCTGCCACTGACTTTCAGCCCAATGCTTGATGAGTTCCCATAACTAGAGGAAAGAGTTTTTTTTTTTTTAATAAAAAAAAGAAACTTACATTTTAGAGGCATTAAATCTAAAAAAGTAGAGAAGTATAGCAGAAGTATGGTACTATCAGGTTTTAAGAAGTATGTATATATATATATGTGTGTGTGTGTGTGTGTGTGTGTATATATACACACACACATATATACTTCTAAGAAGTACATATATACACACATATATATACTTTTAACAAGTATATATGTGTATATATATATATATATGTACACATATATATATAGTTCAACAAATTCGGTTTCATATTTCTTACTCCATACCCTCCTTTATTAAAGTTGGAGAAATGCAGGTTATAATTTTTATTTGCAAAGGTATTTATGACTTACCCTAAAACAATGTAAAAAGGGATCTTGAAAGGACAAACTATAAGTAGCTTATTTATAATTGATTAAGAATGTTGAGTTGCCATCGCTTTTTTTTCTTTTTGTAAAAATACTTCCTATTTCAAAGCATTTTGACAAACTGGAATCATAATAGTCGAAAAGAAGAAAGTCTCCCATGAATAACTGCAGATTTTTAATTAATCATATTTCATTCCCACTTCACATTCTAGAGTTGCAAATAGCCAAACAGCTGTTTTTATTTCTTTGGTCAAGTACTAATTGAGAGAAGAGAATGAAGACATGAAAATACTGATTTTGAGCCAATGAGCCACAATGCTGAAGGACTACCCATTATTTCTCGAGGGCTAGAATAGCCTACAAAGGATGGGAAGTCAGGGTACTCCAAAGCAGATCCTAATGCTCATGACTACATGTCTACCGTCTATCTGCATTACTCTTAATTGCATATTTAGAGAACTCTCTAAAGGGGCTTATAAACAATATTATCTATAAAAAAAAAACCTGCCTGAGACAAAATATGGCTGTCTTTGTACAGGACTACTTGTACGGCCAGAACGAACTCAGCTGAATCAATAGCTAAAACAAATATATCCAAAATTTAATTATAATTCAAATAAAAGCAATAATTGAATTGTAGGTGGCTGATTTGCCAGGCTGTCTGACTGAACAGTTCAGATCAGTATCCAGTTATGGTGCCCTTCATGGTATGGCTAGATCGTGTTCTGAAGTTTATGATTCAACATGAAATGTTGCTGCACTCCAGTTTGAGCATGGCTTTTATTTAGGTGTGTAATTAAACATGGCAGAAGCCACTTAGGGGCAAAAGTCTAATAAAGCTCTAGAATTACTGTGAGATGAAATAGATGATTTGGTCATTTTAACTGATTTCAGAAAAAGCCTGCTTAGAAGAAGGAAACAGGTTACAGGATGTCACATGAAGATGATTTTAAAATTTGGAGCTTTGCTGCCAAAGTATGAATTGGATGTACATAGCTAACCAACCATAGCCACATCCCCTGAGTCCAGGCACATGGGGAAGTATTTCCTAAGCTTCAGAAAATGACCAATATTCTAAAATGCAAGAATCTATGCCACATTCAATGAAAGGAACTATATCACCAAACTTCAAAGGGTGTTGCTTCCAATCTTTGACCTGATTTAACCTTTCTAAACATTCATATTGGATTGATTTGGAAAATAGAGGTGAACTGAAGAAAATATGCATTTTTTCATATGGAAAAGCAACTGTTCAACTTTCCATCTTTAACCTATTGACGTGTTCTGTTCTGGTATTACTCAAAATTAGTTTTGAGATAAAAGTTCACATTAATTAGCCCATAATGTAGTTTAATCACTGCTGACATTTTGAAAGAAGATGTTAAGCAGCCAAAATAAACTCAAAAGTGGATGAAAAATATTACATATGTTCCTCCCAGAAAGCCTGTGGGGCTCCTCCATGAAATCCTTTTCTCTTAAAGTAAAACTGCACAGTGATGACTACTGGAGACAGGACCAAATAATTGGACCCTCTGACCTACTTAAGCATGGGCGCCTTCCTGCTTGGCGTTTCTCTGGTTCTTGGTTTGAGCCAAAACGGTTTTGGATGTATGGCAGTTTTAAGTTCATTGTTTCTGCAGTGTTTATGACTTCTAGTATGACATAAAAATAAAATATATGTGTCAAAGATGTGTTTTAGATGTCTGTTGTTCAATTTAAATGATTCACCCTAGAACTAAGTGAATGTTAAGTATAATCTGACACTACCTTTTGAATTTAGTGAATGTTGCAAACTTTAATATTAAAAAAAAAACCCGTATTTTACTGTTACACAGAAATTCCTAAATCCCAGCATGGAACATATGTAATCAACCTTAGTATCTACAAATTTTTCCTGTTTAAAAACATGAGCATATATTAGCCCCTGTAGTTTATGTTTCTTTGACCAATATAAAAAGTTGGAAGTTCTCCTTATTGAACTGAGTGAAAACCAAGCACAGATGCAGTTACAATACAAATGCAAAAGAATACTGATTTTGAATCTCTCGTGTTCTTCAGGATCAAAGAACACAAGGATTCAGTGAATTTGGAAATGCCTTGTTTCCTACAATCCTATTGAAGTGAATTTAGAAAATCTGAAAAGTACAAGAGAATGAAGCTCACAGGATACATTTCTAAAATCATCCTTAAAATCTTACCGACTAATAAGCTTTACACATACACACAAACACATACATTTATGCATGGAATATGTCTAAGTCCTAAGAACCAACAAGTTGCAAAGTATGTTAAATTTACACTGGTACTCTTTGTATTAACAGAAACAGAAATGAAAACTCCCTTATTTAAAAAAATAACTGAATAACTGTTATACGTCTGGATTTGATGAGAACATTCAAATATGAAAAAAGGTAAGATAGAGATCACCAGAAACTGAATCTCAGGCCATTGGGTTGAGATAATTAACTGATCAATAGACAATTCTCCTTCTCAGGGACCAGACCTTCATTAAGGAAGTTTTCAGAGTTTCGTACAAGGTAATTAATATAGGCTTCAATATAGAAAATTGCATTTTTTAATGACTTTCTGTTCAAGTTACATGAATTTTACGTAAGGAAAAGCTTATGAAGTCTAAGATTTTATTTCCACTCAAGTTATTAAAATTTGTATTTGAATATAGATCCTTTCATTAACATTACATCAGTTAGCTTTAATTTATGAAAAAGGACTGCTAAGTTTTACCACAATAGTTTACATAGCTTTAATTTGCCTTCATGAGAAAACATAATAAATTAATTTGCTCCTTGGAAAGAATTTGACAAGTGCAAGAATCATGAAGGAACCGAATTCATTTTTCTTTACTCTTTCTCACAAAGAAAGCTGTAAGATAAGAGACTATTGATTTAACATTTTTTAAGCAGAATGAGATGTACTGATAATAATGGGGATATTCTGGTTTAACAAATGGCCAGAGAACAATTCAGTTTCCCAAACTGTCCATGGAGTAGAGAGGTGAGAAGGATTATTTTCATTTTCTCCACTGGATACCACCACCAAAGTTAGAATTATTTCAGGACTGACTGATTTGGCTTTTAAATGACTTTGGTGCCTCCTGAATCATGCTACTTCTTGTTCCTAAGGTGTTGAGAGTATAGTTTGAGCTCAGGGATGATGCTGAATTATAACATGAGATGCTTAAGGCAGAATTTAGATTTTTTAAAAAATAGTATGAAAACGGCACTAAAACAGTTCCTGACACCCACACTGTGTGCTGATTCTTTTGACAAGTCAATGGAATATTGCCAAATACATGTACAAGTTTGTATCACTGTGAAAAGGTTTCAAGAAACATTCAACAGCAACATACTGTGTTGTCTGCAAGTTTTTGTCTAATTTCACTATTTGTCTGTTCATTTTGTGTTGCTTCTGTCTCTTAACATCAAATTTTTGCTTTCATATGCAGTTCAAGTGATGGATCATCTTTACAACTCCTGGGTTTATGTGCTGCTTGGAAAAGCCTTCCCTACTTGGACCACAGCAAGGTATTCATTCCTATGTTGTCTTCAGTTGCTTTTTTTAAATTTAAATTTTGTCATTATTAAGAAAACATACAAGAAGTTACTGAAAGCAAGGGTAATCACAATATTCTTACCAAGTTCAAAGTTTATTAACCATTTTGAATGGAATGTAATTCAAATTTTTGATCCATTACATATATTTATATATGTATATGTGTGTGTGTGTGTGTGTGTGTGTGTGTGTGGATATATACACACATACATATAAATACACGTTAATTACTGCGTTGCATGAAGATGTTGATACAATATTTATATCATGGGACCACTTCATTAGAGTTGCTTCACCATCATTAGAAACATTTCAATCCTTAAATAAAAGTTTTGAATAAGAAAATACAGTAAGTACCTACAGAATGATCTTAACAAAATATCAAAAAGCTTTTTATAATTCATAGATTATGTGGAATCATGGAAATGATTCATATTATCCCATTATTGTGGGGTAAAGAAACAATAATATCTTAAGGATAGGAAGAAAATAACCCCTGTGCCCACTTACTATGCATGGGTTATATTTTTCTTGCACTAAAAATTCTAAATTATTTTTACTCCATTGGATCCTTTGTTTCTGTAGAAATAAATTTAATTTCCTCTTCTTATAACTTACAACTTTCTCTCTATATGTAATTTTTTCTATGAAAAAGCTTGCCTTTCTTATAAATTTGTTTTATTATTAATTACCTGTTACTTCTTCTTTTATTAGTTTTTATATTTTAGAATCTATTCTTGTACTACCACCTATACCAGCATGAAAAGGGGCATTTTTTTGCTGAATATAATCCTTACTGACTCTTGAGAAAGAATATTATCCTGGCTACTTAGGTAAAAGGGTCACACTATTTTGTTTTACAGTTATACCTGATTTTAATGGGCTATTTATCTTCAGACAATTTTAACAATATTAAACTTTAGCTAAATGATTACAAACTGCTCTTCATTCTGTTTTCTCTAGTAAAACACAAATCCCAGTTGACAAATTGATGTGTTCCTCTAAAAGATAAGGATTAAAATAAAAATTTTCCCCCAAACTCAGGCATTGCCACACTGCCTACACATATCCACAGCATCTCAGTGTCAATTGTTCGGCGGGGCTGGGTTCTGAGACGTTCCAGGCCCTGACTCAGCATCCTCTGGGCCTACAGCCCTGGGCAGTGTGGCTGGCAGCAGCCTCGGTCATCAGTGAGGCAAACCTCTGCCCTACTATTCTAGGTGAGTCAAAATCACTGAGGCAGGGAAGCTGACCAGTGTGCAAGAAACGTCTTCACTCATAGGTCTGAAACACAAAGTTTTGGTTAACCTTGAATCATCCATAATATTCAGGTAATCTGTTATTAGTTTATACTGTTTGAAGATGTAGAGTTATAAAGAAGTTATTAAATGTAGGTGATTCTGTCTCGGAATGAGGGGGGATTTCTTTGGAGCTGCTGGTGAATACTTTGGCTTTTGCTGGCCTGGGTTCCAAGTGCAGTGGCAGTGAGGAGAGAAGTGAGGACAGAGCGGAGGTTAGCACAACCCCACAGGTGTGCTGGAGTCAGAACCAGGTTCTGTCTACTAATGAGCACAGAGGAGAGATCAGGATATTTTATACTGATACAACTTTTTGAAAAATCAACTACTGCCTACTGAAGATCATTCACATTGTATTTCTTCTGGTGTTATACGAGCTGTGCCTAGGTGGCACTTGCGGCTTGATGTTCTCACCACCTGAGCCATCCCCTTAAGAATCCAACCCTAACAATACAGAACAGCAGCCAGCCAGTAAGTGAGGAATGTATTCACACACTATAACCCTGCCGACCCTGGAAACCTAGAGGTAGGAGGTAAAAAAAGAACATTAATAGATGTAACTTGAGCCACTTATCCTTTCAAAAAAGTTGGTAATTTCTACAGTTTTATTTCTTCTCTTTGAATACAGATTAGTTCACATGTAAACTTTTGACAAAAAAAAAATGCTGCACAGCTACATTCTATACCCATCTCCTTCCTTTAGACTATATTTAATTACTTTTTCTCTTCCTTTTGTCATTGTTTCTCTGCCTCTTTTTAAAACACTCCTGTTAGCTCCTAGTTTCCTTTACTTTAGAAACCAGGTGGTGTGATGGCTGGTATTTGACATTCTTGATTAAATAATTGCATTATTTAAAGCATCTCTAGCTTTCAGGGGCCTCTTTTTATGAAACTTCGAAAATGTCTACTAAAATTTCTCTAATGCTATCTTATTCTCTGAGCAACTTAGACTGTCATATCATTATTTGACACTGTGGAACTTAGAGGGAATTTCAGATGATTTCAATAACCACTTCTGTGATTGTGCTATTCTAACTTCTCATTTTGCTTCACAGATAATTTAAATATCTTCTATATATATATATATATATATCAGTTAAATATCTTCTATATATATATATCAGTTAAATATCTTCTATATATATATATACATCAGTTACAGAAAGAAGTACTGATATTTTGATAGTTCTTAACATCTTCATTTTACTTTTAAAACTGTTCTTTGCCATTTTAGTATCAATGTCTATAAAATATTGGGTTTATATGACTTCTTTGTATATATGATGACTAGGAAGAAGTCATAAACCTCTCTCTTTTATTAAGGTTTCCATCTAAGGTTATGAAGGTGATTTTTTTTAAAAAAAACAAGCACAATGGAAATGAATCTAGATTTGGGTTAATAATGCAAGGCTGCTTTAAGGGACAGCTCACATCCTTCCCATGCACTTTGGGGCTGCTGTGCCCTTTCTAAGCATTCCCTGTGGGCATCTCACCGTGCAAATGCATCTCCTGCCACATTTGGCTAGCTCAGTTCCTGTGGCTCTCTCAGACTCTGAGTGTCTATAATGCAAATAAACAAGGAAAAATATATAACCTAGCAATTTATATAGTGGTTCCATTTCTGGAAAATTCAGTATTTATTAAAACCATTTAAAAATTGAATATAATGTAAAACAGAACTTCTAAGTCCAGAAAATTCTAAACATTTTTTCTGTTCATTTTGTTTTTGCCTCTGTGAACATCCAGCAGGGCACTGTGAACTGACTGGTAAGGAAGACAAGATGACTCTTCATTGTGTGGTATACTGTTCCATGTTCCATAGGGCAGTGGGGATTCCTGTGCCCCACCTACTACCTGCCTTTTAAGTGGCCCCAATCATTATGAAGACTCAGAATGTCCTGCAAGTTTCTGAAAAAACTTTAGGGGGCTGTATTGGCCCCACTGAGAATTACTGCTGTAAAGGTGTTCCTTTGGCCAAGTTGGGAAAAGCAGTAGTTAGGGTGGACCAAGGTGTGTTCTCCTTTTTCAATGCCTATAAAAAAATGAGCAACTCTCACCTCATTCTTTATATGGCTTTTTGAGGTCAAGATAGCACATTTTCTGTTAGATCATTATATTAAGTAGCAACAATACACCATACTATCCCCAAAGTTAGGTGCTTAAAATAAGAAAGTTTTATTAACCTCACAGTTTCTGTGAGTCAAAATATGGGAGTAACTTAGCTGAGCAGCTCTAGTTTACACCTCTCATGAGGTTGTGACTAAGATGTTGGCCGTGGTTACAGTCATCAGCAGGCTTGACAGGGACTTGAGGGTCTACTTCCAGGCTCACTCATGGGGCTACCAACAGGAGGCCGCAGTTCCTCACCCCATGGGACTCGTGACTCAGCAAGAGTGTCCTCATGACTCAGCAGCTGGCTTTTCTCAGAGCAAGTGATCCGAGAGAAAGAATGAGGAGAAGCTGTCATAACTCAGCACTGAAAATTGTACCCTGTAACTTTTGCTTTATTCTATTAGAAGGGAGTCACCAAGCCCAGCCCATACTGAAGGGGAAGAGAATTAGGCCCTGCCTTTGGATGGAAGGAGTATCAACGGATTTGTGGACATACTTTAAAACCACCATAGTGACAAAGCCGACCTTGTTTGGACTCTGAAGACCTAGAGAAGTAATGGGTTTCCCATGAATCTGACATAACGTGGGCATGGAGTAATGGGAAATGGTGTCAGAAGAAGGGCTGTCAGTGGGTTTGGTTTTGAGATGAGTTAGGAAGGATGGGATTGGAGAGAGATGAGAAGAGGATATGGGGGACATGGGCAGTGAGCACACTCATAAGGTAACTCTAAGTTTCATTTTTTATATCTGCTCTCTATCTCTATCTACATACATCATCTATCACACAGAATTCCAATAGCTTTGTCACCATTTCATCTGAAGAAAAAATAGATAAACTTCACTGTGCCTCTTAAAGGTTTGCTCTTTTTGATGACAGACTTAGCAGGAAATAATTAGACATGTGGAAAGCTTCCAATATGCCTTCTGAACCTATCACTGGAGAACTTGGAGCTGAGATCATAATGAGTAGAGCTGTATCCGAAAACATTCTCCATTCTGCTGCTCTTCCTCCGGGCTGAGTGAGCCCATCATTTCTTATCAAGTATGTTGTGTTTAGCTTTTCAGCCAGCTTTTTAATTTAGCTAACTTTCAGGCTCTCTTGTTTACTATTTACTTGTGCTCCCAAGTAGAATTTGAACATCTCAGTTTGCATAAACACAATCTGTTGACCCTTTATCTTTCGAAGATCTGCATGCAAAAACTCAGGGCAATGCTGAATGCCAACTGGAAAGGTGGGCCTCAGCGGGAGTACTTCCTCTTCCCATGGGATCATCTCTGAGGTTTTTATCTGTGAGTAAGGGCCAATTACTTTAGCCACTCTAGGTCAAGTTCGTATGTTTACTAATTATCTGGAAACATTTTGTATGCTCATAATGTGAAAGAATTCACAGATTCCCACCTCAGATCGGAGATATAAAATGCTCATGGAACATGTTTCATCAGCCTATCCAAATTTTGCTCATCTATCCTTCAAGACCAGCTTAAGACCTATGTTCTCCGGCAAGCTCTTCTGATAACTGTAGGCCTCCCTAATATTTCTCTCTTGAACTTCTTTAGCACCTAAGGCCTGCACTACATAATTTGTCTCCTAGTGGTTTGTTTTCTGTTGTTTCATCTGCTAAAACTAAAGAGGATCCTCAATTCCCTAGGCCCACTGCACCTCTGCCATAGAAATACTCATGTGCTAATTTACAAAAATCTAATTATTTCCCAGAATTTACTGAAATAATTGCCTCAAAATTATTGAAACTTTTCCTGAGACTTTCTTACCCCTATATTCCACGGGGAATGAAGCTACTCTGCTTGTTCTAACTACCGAGATGGCAAGGAGGTAATTCTGGAAAATAGATTGCTATAAGC
Source organism: Manis pentadactyla (assembly GCF_030020395.1). Classification (NCBI taxonomy): domain Eukaryota; kingdom Metazoa; phylum Chordata; class Mammalia; order Pholidota; family Manidae; genus Manis; species Manis pentadactyla. The sequence continues at coordinate 126,494,867 of NC_080026.1, read as the reverse complement.
TAGGACACCTATCTCTCCAATTTCAGATCCTTATTCTACAGCAAGGCAAGAAACACTTCTGAAAAGATTTAAAAAATGATAGTAATCATTATTTCTAGGACCTGTTCTTTACTATTTTAACAATTATTAGAAATAGTATTTCAAATAAGAAAGGTCTATCAAGCAATGAATATTTGTTTGTAATGATAACAATAGCCATGGTTTTTGTTGTGGTTACTGTTTACATGGGGAATGCCAGGTAAGTAAGCACCGAGCTAGCCCAAAATATTAGTAATAGGGCTCTGAAGAAAATTTTCATTCAAGCATTATTATGAACAAAATATGGTTATCATAACTCTTTGGTGTGCTATTTTATAGGGTTTTTGCTCTTTATGAAATGGCATTTGAGAAAAATAAACAAGAGTTTTTTTCTTTAAAATATTAATCACAAATGGACTTTTCACTTCACAGAATTATACATTAAGTGACCTTTCTCATTGAAAACAAAACAAAACAAACAGAAAACCAGACCACAACATCCCCAGCAGGCTTTTTGCATTCTTTAACGTATCTAGTCCACATGATCATTCCAGAAGGTGGGTATTATGGCCTCATCTTACAGAGGAAGAAACTTAGAATCTCAGAAATTACCCAAGGTCTCAGAGCTACTAAATTTGAAGGCAGAATTAGAACTCACGTTAAAGCCCCTGCAATATTCCTTTTATCAGGCTGCAAGTTGACAGCCTTGTCTGTGTCACCCTGTCTCAGGTGGACTGCACAACCTGCCTGGCTGCATAAGGCAGCCCTCTTCATGTGTATTCCAAGAGTGAAAAGTCTGACCTCAAATTTTGTGCCACACCTAGAGACCAATCCTGAGCCTAATCCTACTATGCATTATCAATACCCAGACCAAAGGAAAAGGTGGTGTGTTGGAACGAAGGCAGAGTTGTCTCAAAGTGTGGGAGAGATTGCTTTCTTTGGGTCAAAAAAAGAACTCCTAGCAAAGAGAAGATCCTGAGCTCCAGGCTGCAATGTGTCCAGCATCAAGAAGTCTCTCAACAACACAGATTAGCTGGGCCACCAAGGTGCCTAGCAGTCCATATCATCTGGTCTCTCCCGCAAAGAAGTTTGCAGATAAGACTTTTTTGAGTTCTAACGTGCATGCAATTACAGGATGGAAATCAATAGACAAATAGGATTTGCTTTTACAGACATTTACAGTGCAGCCAAATACTATAACACGTAGTCTATGAGCTGAGGAAGAGCTGAAATCAGAGTGCTGTCACTCACCTTCTGTGCAAGTTCAGCTGCTTTCAATGTTACATTTCAACCGTTTTCCCTCTTTGCACTATGTTGGTGCATGGCCAGTGGACCGCGACTACTTCAAACAAAAGGTCTCTGAGGGCCCCGGTCGATTTAACTTGCTGTGTGGAACACCGATCAGAGCCCAATAGACATTCTAGGAATTTATAATGTTATTTGGGATTGGTAATGATGATTAGGCTATAGTTCAAATCTGAAACAATACTGCAGTAAAATTGAGACAAAAATGTGAGGTCATTGCCTCCCAGCAGTCACATCAAATTACTGGGGCATGAGAATGACACTGAGATTGTTTTAGGGAAGGAAGCTACCCTTTAAAATGGTCCATTCGAACTGGAAAGCCTTCTGGACAAATGAGTGAGAAGGCACTGACTCACTGATGTGCCTGCAAACACTTTAAAGCTATGTGATGTGATTTAAATCTTTAAGTGATGCTTGGCTTTGAACAGATAATTGGCCCAATTCTTCCCTTTCTCTGTGTCTGTAACTCCTATTGAAATCAATGAGACTTGCATATTTGAAAGGATGGGAGAACAGAGTTCCAGGTTGTATTAATGGGATTAAGGACTGCAGATTTCTTAAGGTTTGTGCAATTAAATTGTGGCCTCACACAATTCTCTAGGGTCACCAGCAATTTGCTGGCCTAGGAAAGCCAGCTGACTTGGTTTTCAGAGGTGCCACAATTTATAAAACACATTTTCTTAGACATCAATGTGTGACCCTTCTCAGTTCAAAATCTACCTCCTCACCCTAACCTCTTTAGGACCTGATACCTTGGAGTCTGGGATTTCATTCACTATGCCCTTATTACCAGCTAAGATCATCAATAAATCAGTGGGCAAAATCTCCACTTAAAAGTCATGCAAGCTAAGTACATAGGAATATCTTATTTTTCTGTAAAAATATTTGTCTATGCATTATTTGTATACATGCTAATTATCAGCTATCTTTCCCAACTAGAATGAAAGTTCCAGTTGGCAAGAATTTCTCTTACTTATCATTATATCCTTAGCACTTGACCTGGTTGTAATTATCAAATATTTTTAATCATCAAAACACAGGCATATTTGATTATATATTCATAAAGCTACAAGAACAATATTTGCCTTTAAACACTGCAAATATATAAAATGTAATATTTGTATGTAAACATTTTTGCACTAAAGGGAAAGAAGGTATTTACTAACTGCCTGCTATATGCTAGTTTCTCTACATATTTTCAAAGACTTCTCACAACAGTGGGGGGGGGGTGTAGTGCTTTTATATTTATCTTACAAGTATAGAGATAGATAGAGGCTTAGAGAAATGAAATAACTCTCCTAAGGACACAGAGCTAAGAAGTGGCAGAGCTGAGGTTGAATCCTCTTCTGACACCAAAGCCCATCCTTATCCCCCTTTATCTCACTGCTGAACATGTGAAAAATAAGGAAAGGAAACCCATTTATAAATGGAAAGACTCTCAACCAGTCAGCAGTAAGAAAGGGTGATGATTACATGACCATCAGTGCGAAGAAGCACCGAGGAGGGGACAGATAAACTGAAGGGGCCCAAAGAGACGAGAAGGAAGAGGCCAGGGACCAGCCATCCTGAGGAAATCCAGTGTCACTCTCTGGCTCCCAGCCGGCATGGCCGCTCTAGCTCGGTATGTACGTGCACAAACATGTTTCTTTCTGCTTTGACTCCTTTGTGGCCTATTTCTGACCCCCAGTCCCTACTCTCAGAATTCTGTCATGTGCACGTTTTAAGGACCACACCAGATTTCTCCCTCTCTACGTGTATCCTTTCTCAGTGTTTTGTTTCCCCTTACACATTAGCCACTCCAAACTCTCTGTGAAGGTTTTTCAAATGCTACCCATTCCCAATTTGCACTAATACTCAAACCCTACATTAGGCCAGGGGTCCACAGTTTGGGGATCACATTTTAGGGGTACCCACGAGCACTCTGGACATCCATAGCTTTTCTGCCACAGTCTGGACAGTCATCTATGCTTTCTGCTTTAACACTGTCCTGGGCTCTGGAGACTGCTCCTACCCTCCTTAACCAGACAGTGTGGGGAGGTCTGGCGAGGGTACAAGCACTCTTCTGTAACTGGAAGCTGAGAGCTGTCAAGAGTTAGGGCAGCGTAAAAATAAAACCACCATTTATTGTTGACTCTGTGCCAGGTGTTTCACTAGCCTAACCCTTTACCTGGATTATTGCACTTAATCCACCCACCACCCCAGTGAGGTAGAGGTTGCCATCCCCATTTTAAGTCTGAGGGAACTGTGGCATCACAGCAGGTAAGCACCTTGGCTAAGGCTCTGCGACTGGCATATGACAAACTGGGATTGGAACCAGGTGTCCTGACCCAGAGCCGATCATCTTAACTGCAGTGCTTCCCCGTAAGGCTCTACTTGGATGAGGCTAGAGCCATTCTAGTGAGCTGGTGTACGTGGGAGATCAAAGGACTCAGGGCTGTCTGTGGGGGCACGTCACAGGATTAGGCAATTGGCATGATGTTTACCATACTGATGTCAGCTGGGGAGATGAATGTGCTTTACGTGGAAAGGAATGAAAATTAAGAATCAGTTAAAATCCTATACATAGACTGCAATGTAGTTTCTAAGTACTTTCTCAGCTTAGTGATCACCCCACCAGTCATTTCCCCTGTCTAGTGCCTGCATTCTGTGCAAACAGCGCCCGCTTCCTCACCACGAGGCGGTTCGAATACCCATCATCTCACGATTCTCCTGCTGGTGTAGGAGCTGGGGCACCAGGAGGAAACGGGAGGTCTGGGCAGATATAGGGGCTTGGCTAAGGCCACGTGGTAGGTACGGGCAGAGCCTGCACATCTGGGCCTCAGCCCAGTGCCCTCTCTAAGGCCCTTCTAGGTATGGCAAAGGTCCCTGACTTCACTGTCCCCACCAGATGAAGAGCCACTATATTCTTGCAAGATTTTTAGGTGAATGAATTTTGACATTCACAATTTAACATTTCTCCATGTCATTATGCATCCTTTGCGTTATTATGATATAACAGAGCTGTATGATAATTTATATACATTTTTCTTACTGTTGTTTACCTAAGATTTCAATTTTCCACTATTATAAATAATGTTGAGTTGACTATCAATGCTTTTGATTATTTAGCTAAATTTCTGATTGTTTCCTTCAAGCAGACTCCTAAAAGTGAAATTACTAAATGGAAGAATATGAGCTATTTTGAAGTTCTTGATACACAGTCCCAATTTGTTTTACAGCAAGACTTACACTGTACCTCTAACAGCAGTGTTTACAATGTACCTGTTTCATCATTATACATATAATTTATATTTAATTTTTCACTAATTCGATGGATGGGGATTATTTTAACACATATTTTATTGACTACTATAGGTATTTCATATTCTCTTAGTCATTAGTCTATTTATCATTGCTTCCTGTGTATTTTGTACCTTTTTGTGTTGATATGTTAGGTTTTCCTCATTTGTATGAGCTTGCCCTAAAATAAAAGAATCAATGTTTTATCATATTTGTTGGTAATTTCCCCCTAATTCTCCCCCTGATTTAGGTGCTGTTTGGTATCTTCAGTATCAGTGCAGGCCTGCAGGACTGGAGTGCCACTGTCTCCTGGGGCTCCTCCAGCCAAGTTCTTCCTGTCACCCTAATGAATGGGAAGCTGAATATGTCAGAAGCATGAGATTACCATTTAACAGTCTTATGTTAGCACATGGCAAGGTGGTAAGAAAATAGTATATAAAGGGAGCGCACCATACAGAGCTCTGTTACATAAGCAGACGTAGAAAATGAATAATAAATTATGACTTTTCAGGCTTCAAACTTTCCAACTGAGTGTGGGATGAGTTATTGACATAACTCGCTGCCTGATGGGTAGATGAGTGACCACACCCTCCTCTCCCCACTGCCACACCCACTAGCTGTTACTTCAGACAAGTCAATGGCCCTGTTGGGCAATTTCACATCCGTAAAATGGGCATTTGCACCAGGTTGTTGCCAAGATCCAGTGAGATAATGAATATGAGAACAACTTGTGAATTGTAAAGCAAAAAGGAAATTTAAGTCATGCATTTCAGGGAAGCTTTGCTGTAGTTATTTAATGTTAAAGGAAAAAGTCACTGGCAAGCAGGATAAGAAGCTATGATTTTTCTCAGGTGATTACTCTGGTTTCCTTTCATTCTCCACCTCCTGCCCCCATTTGAATATGTATTTAAATGTTCTGAAAACACAGGCACTAGTCATTTAACTTGATTTCTGTGGTGTCTAGCACAGCCTGCCAAACAAAATGTTTTGATGAAAAGTCTGCAGTAAAATTGTTATGCACACATTCAGCCTGTATAATACATTAAAGGTTAGCATACAATATTAATCAATGACCTTTCCTTGCTGTGCATGTTGGGGTCTGTTGGTCATTAGGAAGAGCTTCACAGCTCTGATGCTGAGCACTGACAATGGGCAGGAATTGCCCAGTGTGCAAGCGGGGAGTGGAAAAGGGTGGTTCGGGTACTAACAGCAGTGCCTACGAAGGCCTCGAGGTGTAACAGGGCATGGCGTGGGCCCTGGACGGCATCTCTGAGAGGCGGGGGGGTTTTGGGGAAAACAACTGTCAGAAATTCATCCACCCAGAACAACCTGAGCACCCTTAAGACAGCTTTTAAAAAGTAAAAGAGGTCTGTGTAAAGGGTGTAAGGACAAAGGCTGAAGCTGTGAATGTTGTGACAATAGCCCCTTGGTTCTGTTCTCACCGCCCTGACCCCTCTGCAGAATACTCCCGTGGCTTAGGCATCCTTCCTCCATATGAAAGCAGCTTGGGGAGGCTGCAACGTCAGTGGCCCTTCCTGAGTTGTCTTGTGCTCTTCCCCAGGTAGCTGGTGCTGAGGCATCAGGTGCATAAGCAGAAACCTCTCAGTCTCCATCCCCACTGCCCCGCAAATCAGGTAGCAACATCCTAACTAGAAGCTGACTTCCCATTTATTTACTCCTGACGCCCACTGAGTGAAGTAGGAGCCGAGTTGTTCTCCCATCTCCTTTATTTAGGGCAGATAAGGTTTAATAATACGTAATTAAAACATCCTTCTGTTCAGGAATCACTAACTACCACACAGTCACATCTGATTGGCTGTTTTCTAAACTGAAACATACATTTTATCCAAATGGAAACACATTCACTATATTTCTTTTCTTTTTTCAAGGCGAGATAATCATGGTAATATTTGAGGAAAAATCCCTCTAACACTGGTTGACACTTGCTTGCACCCCGGCACCCCTACTTTTTCCTACTGATTAAGGTGAAAAAAAAAACCACATAGAGAGAACTTTAAGTCATCTCCCCTTCCGACATGTTTGGGGCCTAGAAGCGTGTTTTCTCAGCAGGTTCTGTCCAGCAGATGCGATGGGAGATGAAGCTGGGAAGTTAAGGGGAGACTGGGAAGAGCCTCAGTGCTGAGGAGCTTGGCCTTTAGCTTGTTGTAGCCTCTGTCTTAGGCAGCCCTGATGGCTGTTACAGAACTCAAATATGTTATAATAAAATACAAAAATGAAACACTGGTTCCTGAGGGCAGTATGAAGTCAAAAAGCTGCTGCTCCTCACATTTTATATATAAGGAAACAGAGGCACAAATTGATGCAGAGATTTGCTGGGACACCCAGCTGCGCGGCACGCCTGCCTGGCTGTTTTCCTCCACTGCCACTCTGACACCTGTGATTGGCAGGGAAGGTGGGAGGAGAGGAGTGGGGGCAGCGCAAGGAGCGGGGAGACAAGCGCACCATCGGCCACCTACATACTAACCCCCAAAGGTCCTGGAAGAGTCTTTGCAGTGGCAACTTTACAAAACAATTCTTTTTTCCAGATTAAAAAATAGCAAACACCAGAGATAGAGATGGGAAACAAAACTACCAGTGTAGATACGCAGTTTCTCACACGTGTCGGCGAACACCGCTCCCCACTCACACCAAGGGTCTATCTCACGGGCTATTTTTACCAAGAGAATGAAAGGAAGAGTGGCTCATACAACTCCCTACATTAGGTTTAAGGGAAAAGTACCGATTGGGAAGAGAGGCAGAGACAACTTCAGAGGCCGCATACAAGGTGCACTGGGGAGGCGGGTGCAGGAGCCCAGCGAGACGGACCCGACGCGCTCCGAGAACCCCTCAGCAGGATGCCCAGCGGTTGCTCAGGTGCCCCAAGGAACCTGTTCATCTGGAGTCTGCCAAGGGCCTCTGTGGTAGACAGAACAATGGCCCCCATTCCACAGATGCCACAACCCCGTCCTGTTGCTTGGAATCTACTGTACGTGGCAAAGGGCACTTCGCTAGTGGGATTAAGTGAAGGACTCTGTGAAGAGGAGACCATCCTGGACTCTCTGGGTGGCCCAATATAACCATCAGGGTCCTTAAAAGTGGGAGAGGGAGGCACAAGAGTTGGTCAGAGTGATGCAATGTAAGGAAGACCCCAGCAGGGGCTGCTGGTGTGAAGATGGGGGCCGGGGCCCGACCTGAGGAACCCTGGCGGCCTCGGGAAGCTGGGAAGTAGAGGAGACAGATTCTCCCCTGGGAGCCCCCAGGAGGAATGCGGCTCTTCAGAGCTGTTCAGACTTGCATTCTTCACAACTGTAAGGCGGGAAGTTTGGGCTGGTGAGCCGCCTCGTTGCGGTGCTTTGTTGCGGCGGCTGGGGGACTCCGAAGGGCCTTCTGTGCACTCAGGGCTGTGCTGGGCGCTGAGGGGCAGCCATGGGATATTGAAAATAATGCAAACAGGCCGAGGGCTCTGCTTACATAGTCATAGAATCTGAGTGTTCCGGGCCCCAGATGTGTCTCCATCCTCCAGGACCTTATGGTCCAGGTGGTGAGGGAGCTCATCAGTCATTCCCAGCCCACTCGGTCTCAAGCTCTTTCCCCTCATCCTTTTAATGCTGTTTTCTGTGGCTGCTTGTAGGAAATATTTCTCAGAATTACAAAGTCAGAAAATAGGGGAGGAGGAATAATTCAAGTATTTGGTAATGTGTAGGAAAAATACCTGTCAATTTAAAAAAATTGGTTACTTATGAAACTCATAAATAAGACTGTGCATGCTTTCTTCTTCGCCTCACACAGTGTGGCTATTAGTGTACAGAGAAGCAGGCAGCATGCTGGGCAGTTTGTCAAGGGCTGAAACGAAGTGAGTCATAACAGGGCCACTTTAAGTCCTTCGTAGGCTCCTCTACATATCGTATTGTCCAGTAAAATGTACTTATTTGAAATATAATTTGTAATAAAATATTTGAAAAGTTTTTATTTTTATTAAATATTTATTTTAAGTATCTTATGTATGATCGGTTATGATGATTCAGTGATGATTCAGCTTACTCAGGAATTTTAAAGCAGGGAGCAAATTAAACCTACAGGTTGTTTGAAAGTATACCGAAATGTTTTTGAATACTAAATGCAACAATTAATAAAGGTGGTATTATATCTCATTTTGTAGATATTCCTTAATTTCAATTTTATAGTTCTCTTACTTCAGGATAAAAATTTTGTTGCGGTTTTTAAACACTTTCATAGGCCCACGGCATGGTGCTCGCAGCACTGATGGATAAAAGGGTCCTGCTGTGCATTGACACTACCATACATACAACTACCAAGGCTCAACTATGTTTCTGTTATAATACACACATACCAAGAGGGAAGAGTTAAGGTTACCACGGAAACCAAAATTCACATTCTCGCATTAAATTATCACTGATTCAGTCAGATTGCTAATGCAACTTCCTTTCTGTGATACGATCCCTTTCATTAGCGGGAGGCAGCATGATGTGAGGATCGAAAGGTGGGCTTGAAGCCAGGTGGCGTCCGGCTCCAGGTCTGGTTCTACTGCTCACTTAAGCTGGGTGACTTTCACTGGGTCCCTTCAGCTCCCCAAGCCTCAGATTCCTCATCTATGAAATGGAGGTCATAGTAGTAGTTACCTCAGAGGATTATGAAGAATAAGTGTGTTAATATTTACAAAGTACTTGCAACAGAAACCGGTACATAATAAGTTTACACACGTGTTTGCTGAATTTAAATATAAGTATTTACAGAACTGAGTTCAACTACATGAAGACTACATGAATACACAATCCCTATCCTAAAGGCACTGAAATTCTAGTGGGAAGCATGTGCTAGAACAGAGATATAAACAAAGTAATATGAAAATTTATATGTTGTAATTTTAATAGTGAAAACTGATTTATGACATTATAGTTGAAATTATAATAGCCAAAGTATCTCCAAATATTGAAAATAAAACTAATCAAAACATTTATTAAGGCCCTATTTTGTTTGCCATCCTGTGTATTTAATTATGATTGCTTTGTATAAAGGCACATAGAGATCCTGCTCTGTGCCAGGGGCTTTTAAGATTTTATTTAACTCTCTGAATCTTGCAATAGACTTTGAGATATGTATAATCACTCTCATTACAAAAGAGGTCACTGAATCCCAAATATGTTAAGGCAGAGAAGAACCCGAATGTAGATAAAACTCTTAAGTTCAAAGCCAATTTTACTGTTGCTGAACCAGTGGTTTTCAAAGTTTATGAGTAGAAACCTAGCTTTAAAAAAGCATACATAATGTTAATAATGTTAAGTGCATTATTTTATTAGTATAAATATGTTATATTTATAACTTTTGTATAGTTATAACAATAAACATCTATTTGTCATGAAGTCCCGCAATGAAAATAATGTGGCTATAGTGATGAACATAAAATCTGAAATCAGAGGTTATGGACAATAGTCACAGTCATACTGGTCCCAGAGCCTGATTTATTTCTCTTTTACTTTTTGTTGTATAGTATTTAGAAAATCCTATATCACACGGTAATTATAACATACTTTTAACAGGTCATCTTGTAAGCCAGGCTATTCTTCAACTAAGGTTATATAGAAGGTTGAATGACAGGAGGAGGAATTAAATTCTACTAAATTCTATTTTATTACAACAATTATTTATCAAGCCCCTTTTATATGTTAGGTATGGTGTCAGATGCCTTGAAGGATGACAGACGTAGTTCTCAGCCTCGAGATATGTTTTGAAAGAAAAGTACCCGGTCAAGAGCATTTACTGGAGGGGCACATTCACACTGATGGATTTTCCCCCATAGACATAAATGTATAGGGCCTAATTAGCCTCCATGGAGAGATTTTTCCCAGTAGAATTTCTACTCACAGGTCATAGGTTCTGGGCATCAGGCATAGAATGACTGGCATCCTTGGAAAACTATAACCAAGATTTTCTTCATCTACCCTCCCCCACTCATTGCCCACTGAACCTCTGCTATGGTTTAGGTGACCCTGGACACTGGGATAATCACTTCAAGGGCTGGGGACCAGGTCTCTTTCTAGGTTGGGTAATGTGAGATTAGGGTTGTAAATAAACTTGAGGTTCCTATGAACTTCCTGCACCTCCAAAAATTAGGCTGTGTTTATGAAGCACTGAGGGAACTGTATCTATCCCAGTGATGGACATCGAGAAGGAAGCTGCTAAAGAAACCCTAACTCCCCTTGGTAGCAAGAACCCCACCAGCTGGCCCTAAGCAATGTAAAGAATTTAAGAGAATAAATTTTGGATTAAAAAAAAATTATTCATTAGGGCAAAGAACCTGACTGCAGACTCTACTTGGACTTTGAAATTTGAAAATGGTGGTGGGTTTATATTCAAACTTGGGGATCTTATGTTGCCAATCTATTACCAGAGTATCTTAGTGGTGCTTGATTTCTACAACCTGTTAGGTGCTCTGTTGGAAACATGGCTTTACATAATTTGGAGTGGAAAAGAGGAAATGCATTTTCAGCCTTGGCTTTAGCATAGCCTTGTTACTAGTTTAGTTGATGCATGGTTCTCGTCAATTTCTGAGCTTTGGGGGAGAGGGAGGAACCACACTGCCCATCAGTGAGCCCGCGGTTCCCAAAGGGGCAGAAGGTAGCACCCCAGGACAGCCAGGGCGAGCACACCTGCCCTGAGAGTTTGCTGAGCTCTTCTCCTGAGGGCAACAGCCCCTGGGCAAGTGGGAAAACAAAAAGCTGGGTGCGGTGGCTTAAAAAGGTGGCCAGTCAGATCTCCTGCACAGTGACCCGATGGCCCGACTGCCACCTCTCTGGGTCCGGCACCATGTTCACTGGTGCCAGGCTTCCCTGGGTGATGCCCAGCCATGGAGGGGCATGGTGAGAGTATTGTGCAGCCCCGTTCCTGCCTGATGTGCCACTTCTCTAGCAGGGGAATGTCCTCAGGACTTTCCTATTGGCCTGTCTAAAAGTTTCTTAGAACTGCACCATGCCTACCCAGTCATCCCTCCTCCCTGCCCTCCTTCCGCAGGTATCAGACCTCCACCCCAGTCAGAGGCTCGTGCTTCCCCCCTGAGCCCTTCCAGGCATTTCCCCCAATAAAGCACATGTAATCTCATCTTGGTGTCAGCTTCTCAGATGACCTCAACAAGCACTGAGGTATGTAGGGGGCATGAAATTTTTAAAAAATGAAATGCCCATGGGACCTTCCTCTTGCAGTCTCCACCTCCCCTCACCCCTGGTTCCATCGGATACCTTACACAAACCACTTAATAATGCCAAGTAAAGAGGACTGGGATATAGTCACATTTTAAGCTAAAAAAAGTTGGAACTGGCTGAAGAGTTGGATCTCCCTGGCTCCAAAGAAAGTTGTAGGTAATATTGTGAAGCAGGGAATTTGTCATAGTTCAGAAAGGAAGCAATTAAAGTAGAAAACATCTCAGAAGTATTTTCCAGGTCAGTATGAACAGTAAGAACATTCTAGGGATAGTGCTAAGCAGTCAGGGGAAGGGAGAGATTGGAGGCAGAAAATGATACCACTGAGCCTGATTTTTGTAGCAAGTGAAAGTCCAGGCCACAGAAATGGAGGACAGACAGAAAGATGCCAAGGAGATGACTGTTGTGCAGAAGACTGCTTGTAACTTTGAAGCACATTTTCAAAGGTTAAAATCTAATTTGAACTCAATATTCACCAGATGCAAAATGAGTGTGTCAGCATTTTTTAAGGAAAGATGATAGCATGGGAGCTAGTCACACTTTAAATACCCCCTAAGCAATAAAACAAACAAACAAAAAAAGGAATGATAAAAGAAAAACGTTCTCAATTTGCATCAGATGATGTCATTTTAAAATTTAAGACGTTCATAAGATACACAAGAGCAACAAGAGGATCACAGATGCAGAGGCTACAGTGAAAAGTCAGAAGCAGTTCCCAGATTTTGATAGATTTCAGGCAAGATGTGTCAAAGGATAAGCTTGACACGAACAGCCTGTCACCCTTGAAAATCCAGCTTCCGTGTACAGAGATCTTCAGGTAACCAATTTCTATTTTCACCTCCCCCTCCAAAAGCAGGTCTCACAAGACTCTGCTGCAGCAAAAACCTGTCAGATCCCCTGACCGCTTTGCATTACTGAATTCTTCCTGCAAGTTGTGTCATTTGTGTTAAAATAACAAATTCACATCTGATTGATTTGGGAAGGAAGAAACTGCCTCAAAATTATTCACTGATTTTCTTTAATACACAAACAAGCAGAGAGTGTAGGGGAGAAACACATTTGTGAATTGAGTGGTTGGTTTTCTGTGTAGCTTCTCTCATGAAAAAAGTGGAGACATCCATTCTAGATTCTGTTTTTTTCACTTTCTAATATGATTGCTCCTCTCATCTTCATGCAAGTGTTTCCCTTCCATTAATGTTAATGGAAGTCACTCTTGTGTATCAAGGGGAGAGTAGACCCCTTTGTCTTTTTAATTGGTCCTATAAAACAATAAATGAATGCACTATGTGAGTTCCATCTAGAGATAAATTCTGGCCATATTATGCTGCTTTAAAAAACAACAACACTTTCTTTTAAAAGAAGATAATATGTAGCTTCCTGGTTGGACACTAGCTAGGAACCAAATACATAAAAAAGTACATCAAGATTAAAGGGATAATATGTAATTTTGTTCTTTAGGAAGATGATGTTACTAAGTGTATCTGCAGAGCATGGGGCAGAATACAAAGCACAAAGAGCCTGTTAAGAAGAAGCAGTTGCAACCGCAATTTAATGGAGGACAAGAAAGCAATTAACAGTATAAAGTCATTGATGAGAAGGATAGACTTTGAGATTAGAATCTTATTAAAACGAAGGCTGGTACAACTTGATTTTAATGAGTTAAGTTGAAAGATCTCCAAAACAATCTCAGCATGCAGATGTGGAAAAGAAAACATTATTTACCTTATTTTTATACTGTGGGCCCCATAGGCTGCTGGCACTGGGATGTCTCACAGATCAGTACCTCAAGCGCACTGGACAGGAGCTGCCTCCGGGACTTAATTCTGCGGGACTGGATGGAGGGATTGAGGGGTGTTCTTCCTATAACTCCTGCCTAGTCAAAAATGATTGTTCAAAGCATTGATGTCAGGAAGCCTTCTAGAACGGCATGGTTGTTTCTTTTTTTTCCTCCCAATTCTTCTCTCTGGCCTTTTTATAATAACATCACTAAGACTGTTTTGCAGGTCAGTGTAAAAATATGCACAGGTTTGAGATGAACTGAGCTGTAATCTTCTGACACTTCCCTTGCTGATTCAATATTTTAAGATAAATATCATACAAGGAACAGTGAGAAATGAGCCAAAGGGCACCAGATTAAATGATGAAAAAAAAAATGGCTTAAAACTCTGTGATGGCATTAAGGGCAGGCCTCCCCAAAATATGCCACTTTAGCATATTGATGATTTTGAGTTAAAGTTACTTACACAGTCAGTGCAAAAAGGACTCTCTGGCCCTCTTCTGGTCCCCTGAAGGCAGGAAATAAATTCCCCACGGGAAGAGTCCCTCCCTGCGCCTGGAGGGTAGAAGGCTTCTCATTCAGGGCTGAGAAAGCTGTATAAACAATTCTTGCTACTTCATTAATTTGCTTCTCCAAGCCCTAACTTCTTTATCTTGTCAACTCTTCACACACTTATTGTTTCTTTGTCTAAAAGATATAAAAACCACCGGCTTTGATCACCTCTTTGAGTCTCCTTTTTTTATGAGCTCCAATACATACAAAACTAAGTTTGCTTTTCCTAGTTAATCCGTCTTATGTCAATTTTTAGACCAGCCAAAGAACCTAGACTGGAAGAAAGGAAAAGTTTTCCTCCCCTACACCTGCAATCAATGAATAGTTATCATTTTAGTTCGTCAACCACTCCAAGTTGGTATGAAAATCCTTCTTAAATAGGCTCTGAAGAACAAGTCAAAATCATTTTTTCACTCAAATATGTATGATCTTAATAGAGACTTGAGTCTCAATTTTCCAGCAATATTTAAAGACTAATTTTATATTTTATAAGCCACTTAATAAACTCCATGTACATATTTTACAAATTGAAACATATTTGCTTCTATTTTTAATGGGACTATTTTATGTGTCCACGCTGAACTGTTGTGCTAAAGAAAAATATGGCCTAAAAATAGGATTTTTTTCATAAAAACTTTAGATATTAGGACCAAAATACCAACTAACTAACTTATGAGGATGACTTTAATACATTTATCAATTTACAATCCCTCCAATAGAGTGAAATTCATATCCTTGCCATTATTTTATACTGGCAAACTTCCCATCCTTGCCAATCAGGTGGATGTGCAATTATATAACTCTTTGTAGTTCTAATCTGCATTTCACTGACTACTAGTGAAACTGAGCACTAATCATGTTTATTGACCACTCATACTTCCTATTCTGTTAAATCTTTTGCCCTTTTTTATTGCATTGTTAAGTCTTTTTGTTACTGATTTGTAGGTGTTCTTTATGTATTTTGGATTACCAACTTTTATTTAATGTAGCTGAGGCAAAATAATGCAGTGTTGAAGTGGTTAAAAGGACAGACATTGAAGCCAGTCTGTCTGCTGGGTTCAAATCCCAGTTCTATCACTTAATCTGTGGATTTGAGCAAGTTTCCTAACTTCTCTGTGCCTCCTCACTATCTATAAAATGGGGATGACAATACTATTTATTTCACAAGGTAGCTGTGAAAATGAAATTATATGTATTAATATATGTAAAGTACTGAGCATAGTATCTAGCACATAGTAAGCACTGAAAAATTACTAAATATTACAGTGCCAGTTACAGGTATTTTGAATATCTTCTGCTTTGTAGTTTATGCTTTCAGTTTTCAACGAAGTCTTTCGAGGAACGGAAGTTCTCTGACGTAGTTAAATTAATCATTTTTTCTTGATTTGAGCTTTTTATATTAAGGAAATCCTTCCCTTCTTCTAAAGTCATTAAAACCTTTTGCAGACTTGTCTTCTACATGTTTTATATTACTTTTCATCTCAAAATGTGGAAGCCATGTGGCCTTAATTTTGAGTTACAATGTGAGGTAGGGGCCCAATTTTATTTTTTTAAATATGGACAATTGACTTTCCAACACGAACGAATTTCCAGTTCCTTTCCCACTGGTCTACAGTGCCGACATTGTCATGAATCAAGTTTCTGCGTAGACCCTCAACTTTTTTTGAATGGTTCATATACCTGTATGATGCCAAAACCACATGCCTTAATTACTGTAGCTTTATAATAATTCTTGAAATCCTGATAAGGAAATCTCTGTACTCCGGTTTTCTTTGGGAGTGCCTTGGCCCATTTGGGCTCTACAATCAAGCTTTCATGAGAAGACAGATACTTCCTTTTTTGAGGGGGAAAATTCTCCTAACAGGATTATCTTGTAATGTTCTATGTACCTCTGGAGCTTCTTTCAACTATCAAGCATGTTAAAATAGTAATTAGTTTCTTTTTACAAAGATGATTTGTTAGAGAAGATCAAAAAATACAGGAATATACAAAAACAAAAAATAAAAACTGTCCAAAGTTCCAAATGTCAAGATAATCACCATCAACAATTTTTGCATAACTTCCAGACTTTTCCTTAATACATTTACTTATGTGGAGGTATATTAGTAAGCACATTTTTACATAAAGAGTTTCATATTCTGCATTCTGCTTTGCTGTTTTGTTTTTTTCACTGAATAACACATTGTAGAGCTCTTTCCATGTCAATGAAAACTGTCAGAGTTCTTAGTAGTTTAATTCAGCTTTGCTGCCGTAACAACCCCAATAGTTTGATGCCTTGTAACTACAAATATTTAGTTCTTATATGTACATGGCATGCCTGGGGTTGGGAATTACCTGCTGTCTCTGCTTTACGTCATCTCATTTCAGGATTACGTAGCCCTGTGTAGGGCAGAAGCAGAAGGAAGGTGGGGTGGAGACGTAACAGCTCTTCTAGCTTCTTGCCCATGGTGTATGTCATCTCCACTCATATTTGTTTGGTCAAAGTGAGACAGGGCTGAGCCTGACATTAATGGGGGAGGGAAGGAAGTTTGCTGCCCCCGTGGGAGGCACTTCCATGTACACAGCAGAGGATGAGATAGACAAAATCTCAGGGAAGGGAAAGCAAATATGGGGGCAATGGAACAATTTACCACAATGATGGTTATAAAGTATTTCACCGTATAAATCAGGTGGTACAAACTGGTATTTCAGAATTCAAATTTGGCATGTTTATACATGATGCACATGGTATTTCCTTCTATAATCTGACTTCAAATGCAATTTCCAGCTTCTCTTTCAGAAAAACTGGAAAACCTGGCAGCCTGAATCAGCATTTTCTCATGGCAGCAATCAGTTGAAGCTGAGAGTGACTGTCCCCTTGAAAAAGTAAATGCTGTCTGGTTCTCTATAGTTTCCATCATTCCCTATTGTCTCACACCTGATCCACTTTCCTCCTTTACTGTTGCCATGATCCATCTAGGCATTTAAGCTTTTTATGTCTGCCTAGATAAACTGTATCTATCTACTGCTGAATAATATTTAGGATATTTCTAACATCACTACCATATAAAATTATAAATAAACAGTCCCAAATATGCTCTTAAATACATGTTCAAGTATCTTTAATTCCTAAGAGAGACTGATAAAATACATTCCACTTTTGATAAATATTGTCAAATCATTTCCCACCAATGAGCATGCCTTTTTCTTTAAACACTTCCAATATGAGATATTATGAAGTTGTTTTTTCTTTGCCAATCTAATAGGTCACAAATGATCATTTATTATAGTTACAACTTGCATTTTTAAATTATTAGCAAAGTTTTCACACTTTTATGGACCATTCCTATTTTCTTTTTTGGTATATGTGTCAATTGCCTCTTCACTTCCTTTGCCTAGTTACCTACTGGCACATTTGTTTCTAAAAATTAACTAATCAGGGCTCTTTATGTTAGGAATATTAACCCTTATAAGTGTCCTGAAGTTTCCCATTTGGATTTTAGTCTTTCCCTGTGGCTTTGATAATAGAATTTATGTGTCTGTATCGTACTCACAGTCATTAGTCTTTTTCTTTAAGGGTCCTCCTAATTAAAAGTTGTTAAAAAATGTTACTTATACTTTTATTTGATATATTTGCATGTATCTTTTTGTAGTGCATTATTGTATCCTTCTGGAGCTTATTTTAATGTGAGGAGTAATATTTGAATTCACATTTTTTGGAATAGTATCTACCAACTGTCTCAATACTGTTATTGAAAAATCATCCTTTGTCCACTTAATATTTTTATTATGGCATCAAATTACCATATATATTTGTGTATATTTCTTTATTTTTTATGTTACTGACATGTACATTTAGTCTAAGCCACACATTATTTCAATTCCTATAACTTTATTTTAATATCTATAATAATTATTCTTTTTCCATCATTCTTTTCATTGTTATCTTTTCAGGCTTTCACTAGATTTTCTATACCCTTATTGTTTTAAATAAACGGTATAACCCTTTCATCAAGGTATTCTTTAATTGTGCTTTCTTTGTCAAGTTCTGCATTATTATTATACTTGCTTCAGAAAAGCATTTACTTCTCTATGCTCTGAAAGTTTAATTAGCATTAGAAGTACTTATTTCTTGAAGGTTTAAAGCAATTTGCCTACAAAACCATGTGGATGTAGCACTTTTCATGGGGTATCCTTAAAATAGATTTGGTAAAGTTATTTTGTGATAATCGGTTAACTTAAACTTTCCAAGTTGTGGGTCATGAGTTACTTTATAATTTAAATGTACAGTATAGGCAGAATAATAGTCAAGAGTAGACGTTACCCATTGAGAAGAAAACATACCATGGGATCCATTTAGAATGGCCATGATGGCTTTATCAGTCTGCTGAATGAATTAAGGAACTGGATTAGGGAAACATGGTTTGATGATGGTAATGATGACAGTGATAGTGGCAATAATACAGAGAAAGCTAACTGAGCTCCTTACATAGAGGCCAGTTTCCCCTCTTATATTTCTTTTGTTGGCTTATGGCTTCCTCAGCCACTTGGTTGATCAAATCAGCAAACATACGGCCATCCTTTCTGCCTTTACTCATGCTCTTTCCTCTTTCTGGTGACATCCATGCTCCCTGTTTGATCTAACTGACAAATTTCTCACATCTCTCTGGACAGAGTTCAAGCACCAGCATCTCTGTGAAGGTCTCTATGATTCCTCTTCCGCACATCACCTTTTATACAATTGGGTGTTTCCTCTACTTTTTGTCCATGCACCTTGTGGGCATCTCATTTAAGTGTTCTTATCAAACTTTACTGTAAATTACTTCTCTAAATGTCTGTCTCCTTCATAGGACATTAAAGTTTTTGAGCACAAGATTTGAGTCTTATTCACCTTCTATTTGTTTGGTAAAAAGCAGT
This sequence comes from Manis pentadactyla, assembly GCF_030020395.1. Taxonomy (NCBI): domain Eukaryota; kingdom Metazoa; phylum Chordata; class Mammalia; order Pholidota; family Manidae; genus Manis; species Manis pentadactyla. The sequence continues at coordinate 126,475,826 of NC_080026.1, read as the reverse complement.
ATCTAGTATACAGTAGACACTCACTAAGTGTTTGCTGGATGCACAGAGTAGGCATGGTGGCTTTCCTGGGGTGGGAGTGGGGTGGTGGCGACAGGCAGATCTTTCACTGGGCATTTCTCAGATGGAGGAGTCCATAGGCAAGAGTGGAGAGGAAGTGATCATGAGGTCTTGTTGGGAGATGGCACAGCTGGAAATAATTCATTCACATTAGAACAGCAGGATGAGCACAGACCACTGCCGCTAGGAAAGTGAGCTTTTGGCAGATGGGATTGCACTGCATTAGAGAATACTGAATCACAGCCAATGCCTGCAGGTAATTCCGCTGTATCCCAGCGGACTGGTGCGGAGTTGTTCCTTCAATACACACAACCACCTTGGACTTCGCACCTCTTGTGTAATTTCAGATCATGCAAATCTCTGTGCTAAAGTTATAAAGATAAAAATGCTCCTTTTATTTTATTTTTTAGAAAAGATCTTTGGAGGAACTGAGAGAACGTTAACAGTATAACAACAATTTAAAATAAGAAGCTCTTGATGAAATTGTTTTAATTGCATAGCCCACTTTGGCATACTTCAGTTTTGATCATTATCTGGATCTCATGCACACGGCAATTTGAGTTTTACTTAAGAAAACAAGTAAACTAGAATTACCATACACAGCTTGTGAGTGAAACCACAGTTACAACTGAGTGATTAGGAGCCATTTAATTGACCTAGAGGTATAGTAATTAACTACCAGGGGATAAACTAAAAGCTTATTTTGTAGACTCCAAGTGTTTCTACACAGGCCCACATGTTATTTCAGTCTGCCAGAAGCAAAAGTCATTACAGTTGCTTTTGTATAAACAGAAGGAGTTAGATATTTGTGGTGGATTCGAAAAGAAATGATAATGCCACTCTCACTGTCCAGGAATGTTATGTGGTACCATCTCAGATACCACATGGTTTTCTATTAACTTAAACAAACAGGATAAATATTTCTCTTCTAAGAACACAGTCTTGACCATTATAACAATGCAACAATGGTCAGTATCCTGGTAGTAGTTTCAAAAACTAGTTTTCCTTGGGATTTTTTTCTGGGTTGCCAGGACATTTATATTACAACTCCAGCATTTTGCAGAGGCCTGGTAAATGTCTTTGTACTTTTAGAGAAGGAATAAAAATCCCCTTAGGTGCTCCTGCCTTATATACATTGCACCTGTCTGTAGCCAATTTCAAAGCTCTTAGATTTTGTGGAGGTGAAGCTAAAATATTGCTTACTGGATAAACAGTGACAAGGGCAGCGAGGTCCTGAACAGAGCTCAATGTGACTTCCCAAAGAACAGCAAAATTAAGGAAAAGCAACACGATGCCAAAGTTCTGTTCCAGTCGTTAATTTCATGGCCTATAAAGCAGAGAAATCTAACCATCATCTCAGTCCCATTCCTCCAACCACTTTGTGGACAGTGGGCCATCTCCAATCCCCTCCTGTGCATTTAAGGTCGTGCTAATTAGCATCACTGATTCCATATCAATTATGTACAAGGCACTAGGCTTTATCTGTAGCACATGAGTCAGTTCAGGGCTTCCTTGCACCCTAAAGTCTTGGTGAAATTTCCCTATATTCTTCTTGTCTCTGGTCATCCTGTGGAATTAATGTCTTTCCAAAGGTTTTTGTTCATTCTTGAACATGGGTTTATAGTGGTCTTTTGAACTTCCTTGAATTCTGGCTTTCTTGAGAACCTATGCTTTGTCATGTTGACCATGAAATAAAGATCCTTATTTGGTTAACACCATAAAATGAGCCACACCAAGCATCTGTGAGTTCTAAAATTTCAGTTAGAAAAATTACTTTTGGAAGGGGTTTCTAGTGAAGGAGCCACATGCCATACCATGCCATCAGTCTATCCCACTTGCTGGCTTTCCACTCCCCAGGGCATCCCTGCTGCTCAGCTCCTGTCTCCTGAATCTCCCTTGGGAGCAGCCAGATCTCTAGGTTCTAGAAGTGGGGTGACCCACTGCTCCCCAGGCCTGCTTCAAAAGTGCTTATGCTAATCCATCAACATGCCTCGCAGAACACAAAATCTTCTAATTAGACAGGACTCACCCTTCCTGGAAGAAAGGGGATATAAGAAGAAAAAAATTTCTGCTACACAATCTATATTTAATTTTATCCACCCATGAATCTTTTGAATTAGGTATCATTTAAATTTTATGGAAGCAGTAGATAGATGCTCAAGGAGTTAAATATATTGCTGAAAGTCACAAAGTTTGTAGATTCAAAGATTTGCACCAATCTGTGGTCTTTTCATATTCTTTATTCTCTTCTCTTCTGGAGGACTTTGACACAGTTGGGCATACTCTCCTTCTTGAAATATTTTCTTCCCTAGGTTTTTATAACGTACATGTCCACATAGAATTCAACAGCAATTTTTTCAAGCAACTTGTCTTGACTAAATGTTTCTAAAATGTTCAATAGAAACAATTGTTTGAGCTAACATTTATTGCTTATAGAATATTTAATTCGATCATATCATTATAATAACATATATAATTGGAATTATAACTCCAAACACAGGGACATAAACAGGCTTGTGGAACAACTCCATCCCTCTTCTTTTCCCAGTTGTCTGGATTTCCTCTATCGAAGTATTCCCTGATCATGAATGATTTCTATCAGAATTCCAACCCATTGTATAGTGGTTTATTAATATGGGTGGCTTGAGAGGGCTTTCAGTCCTCTGTAATCACCATCTACTTCCTTCCCAAATAAACACAGTACAGTTTAAATGATACACTTGCTATGTCTGCTTTCAATGAGCTCATAGTCTGACAAGATATGTGTTCCCAGCATGAAACATTGCTAGCTTAGAATCCACTATTCTTACTACAAGGCAACAGAAAGAGTGGCATTACTTTGATGATGCTGGGTCACATCAAAGTAACTCTTAAGAGTTACTGTATATATTGGAATTACTGGTGGCTAAACAGCACAGAAAATGTATTACTAGATGTGTAAATTACAAGGAGAAATTAAAGAATTTTTACATTACACTTTTGGAAACTGTAAATTTCCCCTTATTGGGTAAATGCCACCTTATACAAAACTTTACCATATTCCCTCAACAGAGAATGGTAACTGGCTATGTTTGCACTGTCTAGCAGATTTCTTAAAAAAAAACCATAAAATTTTGCCTTAATGGAAACCACCATTGTAATGTCTTGAAATTTAAGAAATATCCTGAGGAAAAAAGAAGTATCATGTCCCCTGATTCTAGAACCAACTGGCTAAATATATAGTAGAAAAAACAAATAAAATCGATGATAGGGTTTCAGCAGCCTTAGTACACTCTTATCCTTATTCATATTCATGAGTCTTGGTTCACAAGATTTTACTCTCATCCTAAGAATGGAGTTGCTTTGTGTTTTCTTACCCTGCATCTATCATTCAGTGAGTAAATGTGTGAGCATCTGTATTACCTATTTGTAATGAACTGAGTTGAACTAATAATGTCCTATTTAAACTGTAGAATACTCAGAATATGTAAACTATCTGATCAATGCAGCAAAACAGTATGTTTGATTAAAGAAAAACAAACATTTACTAACTTACCTGACCAGGCTAAATGAATCTCAGCCAGATAATCTAATTGCCAAAACTAAAGAAAAGCGACCCTGTCATTCCTTATGATATTTGAAAGCTCCCATTCATTTTGAGGACACAAATTCTCTACAACAAGGAACTAAGTGATCTTATAGTATTTGGAGAATGCTTTGAAACAGAAGAAATTGAGTAATAACGATCTAATGAATGGATCCAAGGAGAGAAGAGTAATTGACAGGAGATCCATGATTATTCACCTGGAAACTGTCCTTTGCTCCAAAAATGGCATTATTTATGTACAGTTTAACTTGCTATATTGTTCACATGTTTTTTCATGAAAATAATTAAGTATCCCCTCATTAATTTGCCAAACTCAGCATTTCAAAAGAGAAAGACAAAGCCAGCAGGCGCATTCTCAAACCTTTTCTGGGTGAAGCTGACCGCCTGGGCAACGTAGAGGTAACACTTGGCCCTCCCACCTCCCCTGGACTTCCGGGACACTCCACCTTCCATTCTCTTCTTTCTGACCTGAATTTCTTCTTCTATAAATATCCTCACTCTCAATTTTCTTCCTTGGCCTCCTGTATTTTTAAAATAATGGATGCTATCTCATACATTATAAGTTTTCATTTACCATTAAAAGAATCTGTTTAAAGTAAGATGAACACATGCCTTTTTCTTTTAATTTTTACCCAGGGAAGATAGAACACATTTTACAAAAGAAAATACCCATTATGCTGTGGGCAGGAGGTAACCTCACATGCCTGCACACCTTGATTTACACCTTTAAAGCCAAATAGGAGTTTCTTTGACAATTCATGAGTTCCCAGTTGGCATCAGCAATAAAAGCTACCATCTGGGACAAACTAGATGGACTGCCTCCAACGTGACAGCCACAATTCTAATAACCAAGCTGAATATTCTTATCAGAAACCTCCCTCAACACTAATTTGGCACAGAGGCAAACAGGCCATTGAGCAAATCTGTAAACCAAAGGTGTCAGATACTAAAGGATACCATTAAGCTGTTAAAATATCTCTGCATATGAGTAGCATCGTTATGGAGCTATATTTCTTGGTACCTAAAGTTTATTGGCTCCTTCTCCAAACCTGACAGTGTCCTTCATGAACTCTCAAACATCTCATAACACAAGCTAATAAAGGAAATAGGAAGTATACATTTCTTGAAATAATCTTTTCCTATAGCAAGTAAACTTAGCACACTGGGAAAAAATTTATCTGAAATAATAAGAAACAGCAATTTTCAAAAGATGATCTGAGAAAAAAAATCTTACACTGTGAGTCACACAAAGGCCCTTTATGTAGCACCATTACTGCACATTTTAACAAAGATACGATGAAAATAGGTGATGAATGAGGGTGGCAGAAAAAGATTCATATTACCAAGAACTCAATCAAATGTCTTTGCTTTCAATAAATACTTTTAAAACTTAACTATATTCAAGCTGGTGAAAAATGGAATCCTTCAACTTCTCAGACGGTGCTTAATGGGTTCCGCTCTCTTAACACCACACAGGCTGCCAGTCTTCCTGGGGTGCTTTCACGGCTACCACCCACAGTGATGTGGGTGCAGAAACGATGATAAAAGGGTTTATGAGGGTTTCTCTGGCTTTCCTGTGATGAACACTTCACGATTTAGTGTTTCGACTGTACATAAAGCTATGCACAAAGCCAAAGACTAGTCTCATTTGTGCAAACATAAATGAGTGCATATATCCGAGAGGAAAGAGGACAAGGTACTTTGTGGCCATCATCTCAGCTGAAAACCCCCTCCCCATCTCATGCCAGAAACATATTACCCAAAACAATATCGACCAATTGTAAGAATATCACTTTGGCTTTAGAATATGTAACTCCATACAGATACTTACAGTCTCTGGAATTTGCCTATATTCTCAGCAAAATTCTACAAGTGATCGCTCAGAGTCTATTATCCAAGTTAGATCATGGGGACTACAGTGGGCAGCTTAATCCCATTACGTATGTGTACTCATTCTCAGGCTTGATAAATATCCAGATGTTTAATAAACTCTGCAGTGTGGCAACATGGTTAAGTACAAAGGCTTTTGAGTCTGGCAAATCTGAGCCCACATCCCGAGACAGCTAATTCTGAGCTGTGTGGCCTAGCATAAGGCACATAAGCTCTGAGCTAAGAATGACTATATTGCAGAATTGTTGAAGAAGTTACTGTATGGCAATATATGTAAAACACCTTCTACACTATTCACGACCCAAACATTTTGAAAAATTTCATTTTATTATTATTGCATAGGAAACCACAAAAAATGGCTCAGGATGCTGTCAAGTAAGTCTGTACTGCCCCACTGTGTGTCAGCAATGGAAACAAACAGCAATGGATGTGACCAAAATGTTTTCTGCTAGTTTTGTTCTGTACCCCTCTTTCTGGTTCTTTCTGGTTTTATCTTCCTCTCTGTTTCTATCTTCTGAAATCTTCAATTATTCCTTGAACCAGCAATTTGTATTAATTGCCAAGCATGTGAAAGGTCAAATACTTCAGTGTTCTGTAACTCAGATTTGGGTCTTGTTCTCTTTCAGGAGTTTAAGGTTTGGTAGAGATTACTCGTCTTCATTCCTACCTGGTTCTACGCACCTTTCTGGGTGTATGGGAAGACTATATTCCACTGTCTCATCCATTCTGGAGAGCTCAGATTACTAGTTCTAGTAGCAGTGATGTGTGATTTTGGGGTTAGGATGTTTAAGAGATGGTGAAGCATTGCCATGCCCTGTGGCAGCCTTATAAGCCACATGCTATGAAAACAGAACGACAAAATGTAGGGAATCTAAATCCCTGAGTCACTGAATGGAGAGGTGCTTCAGTCAACCCATTGGACAGGGTGTGAGTGAAAATTAAACTTTTGCTTATCTTTTCAGCAACTAGTGGTTACTTACATCTACTCATACAGAAAGGGAAAAAATGCATTATTGTAGAAGGTAATAATTACCATATGAAAGGATTTGAAGAGAACTTTATCTGCAAACATCACGTGTAGGAGATATCCTTTTGGTTCAATTTTGAGAAACAGGTAGTATTTAGCCATCTGTCAGTGCGGAAGAAAGGAACTCCACATGGAAAAGCGACTCATGAACAAAGACAGAGAGGTAAGGACTGTAGAACACTGCCTATGACCTGTCAGGCTCAGCTAGGTCAAATAGTGGGAAAAAGACTGTGTTTTCTCTGCCCCAATCTAGCTTGCAGTCTAATGAGGGAGTCAGATATTAATCAAAAAATTACACATGCCCCAAAAAAGAATGAGTTATAATTGTGATAAAATGCAGGAGAGTAAGTGGTAAAAATGAGATCACTGAAAAAAGGAATGGATCTAACTAGGGAGACCAGAGGCAGTTCCCTGAAGAAGAAATGATTGAGCTAAGAGTTCCGAGTTTTTGTTTTTAATGGTGAATCCTTAAGCAATTCTTTGCATTTCAGCTTAATCATTACTTTGTTGTGAATTCTTCTGGGATCTCCCTGCAGACTCAGGCACTCCTTTCTTATGCTGTCATAGCACTATGTCCATCTGTCACATAGCCACCACACTCCACAGCACTGGTTCTCAAAATATGGCCTTCAGAGGTTCTTCTGGGGGAAGGGGGGTCATGAGGTCACAACAATTTTCATAGTGTGAAGACATTACTTAACAAAATAACACTAAGACATTATTTGCCTTTTTCATTGTGTAGATACTTGTACTGATGGTACAAATGATATGTTGGGTAAAACTGTGGGAGTTTTGGCTGAATCAAGGAGGTGGCACCAAACTGTAAAAGGCAGGCAGGCAAGAGGTGCTCAAGATGACGGCATGAATAAGGTGGCAGAAATCTCCTCCGAAAAAAATACATATATTTGAAAATACAGCAAATACAACTATTCCTAAAAGAGAGACCAGAAGATGCAGTACAACAGACAGGCTACATCTACATCTGCAAGAACTCAGTATCTCACGAAAAGGGTAAGAGACAAAGCCGGGACCTGAGCACTCCCCCAACCCCAGCTCACCGGTGGGAGGAAAAGAATCAGAGTGGGGAGGGAGTGGAAGCACAGGACTCCTAAATAACCATCCCAAGTAACCTACACCAGGAGCACAGATACACATTGCATGGTGTACTGAATATCAGAGAAACAGAAAAGTAAAATCCGAGATGGAGACTGCAAGTGGGTCCCCACAGCCGGCTCCCCTGGGACAAAAAAAGAGCAGGCACTTTAAAAGTCTTAAAGGGACGGGGGTATAACAGGTGGACAAAATCATCCCGGCACACTCAGCCCAGCAGGCTGGGAATCTTAAGGAACTTCAGGTGCCCTACCCCCCTGGGTGGCAATGCAGCTCTGAAGCCCCTCACGGTGATAAGCAGCCTGCCGTTTGTTCCCCCCAGGCTGGCACTGCAAGCAAACTGGCTGACCCACCACTGCTGCAGAGCAGCCGGGGAGCAGCCCCACCCACAGCAACCACACAGAGTCTTCTCCCAGCATGCAGCTAACCGGGCCAGACCCAGAGGCTGCTGCTTATGCGCAGCTGCCTGGCACAGGCAGCAGAAGCTGAATCAAGGTCCGGAAGGCACGAAGGGGCGCCATTCTCGCAGGAGAACACACCTGGAGCACCTACAACCCCCGGCAGTGTCCTAGGCTATCCAGACAGCTGCCCTGCCCAAGGCAGCTCAGATTAACCCAGAGACTGTTTCCCGGGGTGCGGGTAACCAGCACAGGCAGCGGAGAAGGGCAAGGTGACCAGCAAGCAGGAAGGCACTTCATTCTCCCAGCTGACACACATGCCACCAGCCGGCAATCACTTCTATTGCCATGAAAAGGCAGAAGAACCTGGTCCAGTAAAAAATCACTCAAACAACCCTAGAGAGAGGGCCTGGCGAGATAGATATAACCAATCTTCCTTAAAAAGAATTCAAAATAAAAGTCATAACCATGCTGATGAACCTACAGAGAAATATACAAGGGCTAAGGGATGAAGTCTGGAGGGAGATTACAGAAATGAAACAATGAATAGAAGGTCTGAAGAGCAGACTGGATGAGGTGCAAGAAACTATTAATGGAACAGAAACCAGAGAACAGGAATACAGAGAAGCTGAGGCAGAGAGAGATAAAAGGATCTCTAGAAATGAAAGAATATTGAAAGAACTGTGTGACCAATCCAAATGGAACAATATTCACATCATAGGGGTACCAGAAGAAGAAGAGAGATAAAAAGGGATAGAAAGTGTCTTTGAAGAAATAATTGCAGAAAACTTCCCCAAGCTGGGGAAGGAAATAGTCTCTCAGACCATGGAAGCCCACAGATATCCCAACACAAGGGACCCAAGGAGGAAAACACCAAGATGTATAATAATTAAATTGGCAAAGATCAAAGAAAAGGATAGGGTATTAAAGGCAGCCAGAGAGAGAAAAAAGATCACCTACAAAGGAAAACCCATCAGGCTATCATCAGACTTCTCAACAGAAACCTTACAGGCCAGAGGAGAATGGCATGATATATTTAATGCAATGAAACAGAAGGGTCTTGAACCAAGAATACTGTATCCAGCAAGATTATCATTTAAAATTGAAGGAGGGATTAAACAATTTCCAGATAAGCAAAAGTTGAGGGAATTTGCCTCCCACAAACCACCTCTACAGGATATTTTAAAGGGACTGCTCTAGATGGAAGTACTCATAAGGCTAAATAGATGTCACAGAGAAAATAAAATCACAGCAAAGAAAACAGACCAACCACATACAAACTAAAGGCAAAAAATAAAATCAACTATCCACAAAAGAAGTCAAAGGAAACACAAAAGAGCACAGAATAAAACACCTAACATATAAAGAGTGAAGGAGGAAGAATAAGAAGGGAGAGAAATAAAGAATCATCAGACTGTGTTTATAATAGCGTTATAAGTGAGTTAAAATTAGATGGTTAGATAGTAAAGAAGCTACCCTTGAACCTTTGGTAACCACGAATCCAAAGTCTGCAATGGAAATAAGTGCATATCTATAGATAATCACCCTAAATGTAAATGGACTGAACGCACCAATCAAAAGACACAGAGTAATAGAATGGATAAAAAAGCAAGACCCATCCAAATGCTGCTTACAAGAGACTCACCTCAAACCCAAAGACATACACAGATTAAATGAGAAGGGATGGAAAAACATATTTCATGCAAACAATAGGGAGAAAGAGCAGGTGTTTCAGTATTTGTACCAGACAAAATAGACTTCAAAACAAAGAAAGTAACAAGAGATTAAGAAGGACATTACATAATGATAAAGGGGACAGTCTAAAAAGAGGATATAATCATTATAAATATATATGCTCCCAACATGGGAGCACTGACATATGTGAAACAAATACTAACAGAATTAAAGGAGGAAATAGAATGCAATGTATTCATTTTAGGAGACTTCGACACACTACTCACTCCAAAGGACAGATCAATGAGACAGAAAATAAGTAAGGACACTGAACAATACACTAGAACAGATGGACCTAACAGACATCTACAGAACTCTACACAAAAGCAGCAGTATACACACTCTTCTCAAGTGCACATGGAACATTTTCCAGAATAGATCACATAGGCCAAAAAAAGAGCCTCAGTAAATTCAAAAAGAAATTCTAAACAGACCAATGACTAGCAACAAAATTGAATTGGTAATCAAAAAACTACCCAAGAACAAAACCCTGGGACCAGATGGATTCACAGCTGAATTTTACCAGACATATAGAGAAGACATAATACCCATTTTCCTTAAAGTTTTCCGAAAAGTAGAAGAGGAGGGAATACTCCCAAACTCATTCTGTGAAGCCATCATCACTCTAATACCAAAACCAGGCAAAGACCCCAAAAAAAAAGAAAATTACAGACCCAATAACCCTGATGAACACAGATGCAAAAACACTCAACAAAGTATTAGCAAACTGAATTCAAAAATACATTCAAAAGGATCATACACCATGATCAAGTGGAATTCATCTCAGGGATGCAAGGATGGTACAACATTAGAAAATCCATCAACATCATCCCCCACTTCAACAAAAAGAGAAGGACGAAAACCACATGATCATCTCCATAGATGCTGAGAAAAACATTTGACAAAATTCAACATCCATTCATGATAAAAACTCTCAACTAAATGGGAATAGAGGGCAAGTACCGCAACATAATAAAGGCCACATATGACAAACCCACAGCCAACATCATTTTTAACAGTGAGAAGCTGAAAGCTTTTCACCTAAGGTCGGGAACAAGATAGGGATGCCCACTCTCCCCACTTTTATTCAACATAGTATTGGATGTCCTAGCCGTGGCAATCAGACAAAACAAAGAAATACAAGGCATCCAGATTTTTTAAGAAGCCAAAGTGTCACTATTTGCAGATGATATGATATCATACATAAAAAACCCTAAAGACTCCACTCCAAAACTACTTCAACTAGTATCTGAATTCAGCAAAGTTGCAGGATACAAAATTAATATACAGAGATCTGTTGCTTTCCTATACACTAACAATGAACTAGCAGAAAGAGAAATCAGGAAAACAATTCCATTTACAATTGCATCAAAAAAGAATAAAATGCCTAGGAATAAACCTAACCAAGGAAGTGAAAGACCTATACCCTGAAAACTATAAGACACTCTTAAGAGAAATTAAAGGGGACACTAACAAATGGAAACTCATCCTATGCTCTTGGCTAGAAAGAATTAATATTGCCAAAATGGCCATCCTGCCTTAAACAATCTACAGATTCAATGCAATCCCTATCAAAATACCAACAGCATTCTTCAACAAACTGGAACAAATAGTTCTAAAATTCATATGGAACCACAAAAGACTCCAAATAGCTAAAGCAATCCTGAGAAGGAAGAATAAAGTGGGGGGGATCTCACTTCCCAACTTCAAGCTCTACTACAAAGCCATAGTAATCAGGACAATTCGGTACTGGCACAAGAACAGAGCCACAGACCAGTGGAACAGAATAGAGAGTCCAGACATTAACCCAAACATATATGGTCAATTAATATATGATAAAGGAGCCATGGATATACAATTGGGAAATGACAGCCTCTTTAACAGCTGGTGTTGGCAAAACTGGACAGCTGCATGTAAGAGAATGAAACTGGATCATTGTCTAACCCCATATACAAAAGTAAATATGAAATGGATCAAACACATGAATGTAAATTATGAAACCATAAAACTCTTAGGAAAAAACATAGGTAAAAATCTCTTGGACATAAACATGACCAACTTCTTCATGAACATATCTCCCCGGGCAAGGGGATAAGAAGCAAAAATGAACAGGTGGGACTATATCAAGGTGAAAGGTTCTGTACAGCAAAGGACACCCATCAATAGAACAAAAAGACATCCTACAGTATGGGAGAATATATTCATAAATGACATATCCAACAAAGGGTTAACATCCAAAATATATAAAGAGCTCACACTCCTCAACAAAAAGCAAATAATCCAATTAAAGAATGGGCAGAGGATCTGAACAGACACTTCTCCAAAGAAGAAATTCAGATGGCCAACAGACACATGAAAAGATGCTCCACATTGCTAGTCATCAGAGAAATGCAAATTAAAACCACAGTGTGATATCACCTCACACCAGTTAGGATGGCCACCATCCAAAAGACAAACAACAACAAATGTTGGTGAGGATGCGGAGAAAGGGGAACCCTCCTGCTGGTGGGCATGTAACTTAGTTCAACCATTGTGGGAAGCAGTATGGAGGTTCCTAAAAAAAATTCAAAATAGAAATACCATTTGACCCAGGAATTCCACTTCTAGGAATTTACCCTAAGAATGCAGGAGCCCAGTTTGAAAAAGACATATGCACCCTCTATGTTTATCATAGCACTATTTACAATAGCCAAGATATGGAAGCAACCTAAGTGTCCATTAGTAAATGAATGGATAAAGAAGATGTGGTACATATACACAATGGAATATTATTCAGGAATAAGATGAAAACAAATCCTACCATTTGCAACAACATGGATGGAGCTAGAGGGTATTATGCTCAATGAAATAAGTCAGGTGGTAAAAGACAAGTATCAAATGATTTCACTCTTCTGTGGAGTATAAGAACAAAGAAAAAACTGAAGGAACAAAACAGCAGCAGACTCACAGAACCCAAGAATGGACTAGCAGTTACCAAAGGGAAAGGGACTGGGGAGGATGGGTGGGAAGGGAAGAGAGGGATAAGGGGGAAAAAGCGGCACTACGATTAGCACACATAATGTAGTGGTTTGGGGGTGGGGGGGCCACAGGGAAGGGTGTACAACACAGAGAAGATAAGTAGTGATTCTATAGTATCTTACTACATTGATGGACAGTGACTGTAATGGGGTATGTGGGGGGGAGACTTGATAAGGGGGGAGTCTAGTAACCATAATGTTGCTCATGTAATTGTAGATTAATTATACCAAAAAAAAATGGCAGGCAGGTATCCTCCCTCTGCTACGTGCTCATGGTAAAAAATAGCACCAATTTCATACAACACTGTTTTGATCCACTGAAGCTTGACTGCTATGTGCACGCCTTTCTGATATCCCGTGTGATGAAATGGAAGTGTTCAGACAGCACTTCCGTTGCCACTGTATGATGGTTGTTTCCTGGAAAATGAATCACTCATGTGACTGAATTGCCAGCTGAACTAGCCGTATCTTTTTTAAGGGATACCTTTTTTTCCCTTAAATCAATGACTGCCAAATTACGGTTATTCAGACTTGAGTTGATGGCAGACATTTTCTCAAAAATGAACAAAGTAAGCCTGCCACTTCAAGGAAAACAATTGTATGTATGGACAATGATAAAATACGAGCATCAAAGTCAGAATAAGAACTATGGCATTAAAAGATTGCCCATTTTCTAATGTAGTAAATGCAATTAGATGTAACCCACAGAAATAGAAGCTCTTTGGCATCCTTGGTCATTTCTCAAAGTTAAAACAAATGTTTGAGAGCTGCTGTTTTATGTCATCCCCTCCTTGTTAGTGGAGGGGCTCCTTTGGGGTAGAGACCAAGTCCTTCCATCCTTGAAGGCCCAGGGGCAAGCATGATGCCTGCACATGGTAAGTACTCAACACATATTTGGCAATTAAAATAAAATATGGACCACTGTGAAAAATATTACAAATGAAGGTAGAACTAAAAGGAGAAAAAGTAACTTGGAGAATCTGCACTCAAGTTTGACAGAAACACCAAAAGCTTTAGAATGTTTACATATGACTGTAATTTATGTGCAGGAAATTTCCCTAAGGAAGTAATTTATTCTAGAGATATGCATAAATATGCAGCTATGAGAACAGAGCAACCCAAACAGAAAATGTATGGATCCACTTTAAAAAAAGAGTTCTTATAGAAGCCCCAATGACAACTTTAATTATTTTTATTAAGTTGGTTAAATGTGTGAAAATATGAAATTAGGTAGTAATTCTTTATAATAGCTCATATAAGTATTACAACCCAAACAAATTTAAAACAAATCTACTAATTAAATACAATTACTTAAAAACAAATAAATTTCAAATCAACAGAATTCATTTAGGGAGACTGATGATACTTACTTGAAACTGGATTGCTGCTTGCTCTGTGAATATGGTAGCAACTTTTCGGGATTTTTTGTTTGACATACCTATGTTACAACCCTGCCACCACTTTTCTCTATTTGAACTTCCTATAAACTCTAAAGTCTTTGGCTTCATTTGGTAGTATCAAGTTTATGATCATTGCTTTTTAAGTTGACCTCTGCCCTTTCTCATCAATCTACAGCAATGAAAGAGACACACCGTGGCTGTAGACACACTATGAATACAGATGCAAACTTAGGCACTGAAACTGTCACAAGGTCATTATTTTTTAGAATGGATAATCTATGATATGCTCTCATGGAAACACAACATTTAAAAATTCTTTTAGTGATCTCCCACACAGTGAAGAGCAAAATAATAAAGATTAGTGGTGAAAAACTGGAAATAACTTAAAAGTCCATTAAAAATGGTTCAATAGACTTATATTCTGAAAACTACAAGTCACTCTTAAAAGAAATTAAAGGGGACACTAACAGATGGAAACGCATCCCATGCTCATGGCTAGGAAGAATTAATATCGTCAAAATGGCAATCCTGCCCAAAGCAATATACAGATTTGATGCAATCCCTATGAAACTACCAGCAACATTCTTCAATGAACTGGAACAAATAATTCAAAAATTCATATGGAAACACCAAAGACCCCGAATAGCCAAAGCAATCCTGAGAAAGAAGAATAAAGTAGGGGGGATCTCACTCCCCAACTTCAAGCTCTATTATAAAGCCATAGTAATCTAGACAATTTGGTACTGGCACAAGAACAGAGCCACAGACCAATGGAACAGACTAGACAATCCAGACATTAACCCAGACATATATGGTCAATTAATATTTGATAAAGGAGCCATGGACATACAATGGTGAAATGACAGTCTCTTCAACAGATGGTGCTGGCAAAACTGGACAGCTACATGTAGGAGAATGAAACTGGACCATTGTCTAACCCCATATACAAAAGTAAACTCAAAATGGATCAAAGACCTGAATGTAAGTCACGAAACCATTAAACTCTTGGAACAAAACATAGGCACAAACCTCTTAGACATAAACATGAGTGACCTCTTCTTGAACATATCTCCCCGGGCAAGGAAAACAACAGCAAAAATGAACAAGTGGGACTATATTAAGCTGAAAAGCTTCTGTACAGCAAAAGACACCATCAATAGAACAAAAAGGAACCCTACAGTATGGGAGAATATCTTTGAAAATGACACATCCGATAAAGGCTTGACGTCCAGAATATATAAAGAGCTCACATGCCTCAACAAACAAAAAACAAATAACTCAATTAAAAAATGGGCAAAGGAACTGAACAGACGTTTCTCCAAAAGAGAAATACAGATGGCCAACAGACACATGAAAAGATGCTCCACATCGCTAATTATCAGAGAAATGCAAATTAAAACTACAATGAGGTATCACCTCACACCAGTAAGGATGGCTGCCATCCAAAAGACAAACAACAACAAATGTTGGCGAGGCTGTGGAGAAAGGGGAACCCTCCTACACTGCTGGTGGGAATGTAAACTTGTTCAACCATTGTGGAAAGCAGTATGGAGGTACATCAAAATGCTCAAAACAGACATACCATTTGACCCAGGAATTGCACTCCTAGGAATTTACCCTAAGAATGCAGCAATCAAGTGTGAGAAAGACCAATGTACCCCTATGTTTATCGCAGCACTATTTACAATAGGCAAGAATTGGAAGCAACCTAAATGTCCATCGATAGATGAATGGATAAAGAAGATGTGGTACATATACACAATGGAATACTACTCAGCCATAAGAAAAGGGCAAATCCAACCATTTGCAGCAACATGGATGGAGCTGGAGGGTATTATGCTCAGTGAAACAAGCCAAGCAGAGAAAGAGAAATACCAAATGATTTCACTCATCTGTGGAATATAAGAACAAAGGAAAAACTGAAGGAACAAAACAGAAACAGAATCACAGAACTCAAGAATGGACTAACAGGTACCAAAGGGAAAGGGACTGGGGAGGATGGGTGGGTAGGGAGGGATAAGGGGGGGCAGAAAAAGAGGGGTATTAAGATTAGCATCCATAGCGGGGTGGGAGAAAGGGGAGGGCTGTACAACACAGAGAAGACAAGTAGTGATTTTCTTATACTCTAGACTATACTATATATATATATCTATACTATAGACAAGAAGATAACAGTTTGCTACGCTGATGGACAGTGACTGTAAAGGAGTATATAGGGGGGACCTGGTATAGGGGAGAGCCTAGTAAACAAAGTATTCATCATGTAAGTGTAGATTAATGATTAAAAAAAAAAAAAGCAGTTCCTATGTGGTGACCTCTAATGAGTTCTACACAATGATATAAAGGGCATATAAAAGTGTAGGCAAAGGGTCTGTTTGTGTTTATACAGAGGATCAAAGCCTAATTTGGCTACCCCGAAAATGAACTAAGATACGATATGAAAAAGAACTTCCAACATCGGCAATCTCGGGAAGACTCATGACAGAAGATGATCAGCAAAAAAAAAAAAACTCCAACAAAGATCCACGCACTGTCACAGGTGTAGATGCACTCATCCCACCAGTTTCTGGACTTGCCATGGGAATGAGGAAGGAGATATCTAAGCTGGCCTGTGCATACAGTAAAACAAAAAATTGGACTGGATCTATACTGTTGGAACTCAACCAAGAATTAGGAGAAGTGCAAATTGTAGCACTCCAAAATCTTACAACCACAGACTATTTATCGTTAAAAGAACATATGGGATATGAACAGTCCCCAGGAACAGGTTGTTCTAGTTTATCTGAATTCTCTCAGACTGTTTAAGTTCAGTCGGACAATATCCACCATATCATAGATAAGTTTTCACAAATGCCTAAGGTGCCTAACTGGTTTTCTTGGTTTCACTGGAGATGGCTGGTAATTACAGGTATGCTTTGCTTAGGTAACTATATTCCTATTATGTTAATGTGTGTGCACAATTTAATTAGTAGTTTAAAACCTATCCATGCTGAAGTTACTCTACAAGAAGATATGTCAAAGAAATAATCAATCTTCCCAGGTTTTCTTCTGCCTGCTACCTCTATAGCTTTTCTTCTTCCTACCTAATCACAACCTTTAAATAGAACTCGTGCCACATGTCGAATTTACCGAGTATCATAATTCTTCCAAGTGGTAAAGACACCTCAAGACAAATGCTGGGCATAGAAGCCACAGGGCATAAATATGCAAAGAAGTAAAAAGCTAACCTTTTCAAATAATAAGGCTTCTCTCTCACTTACCAACTTAACATTTCCCTGTATGGCCCCGGAAGATGACTGGTTAGCCAGAGACGGGTAAGATTCCTCAAGGGAGGAAAACCTAAGACAGGCACAGTCGCAGGGGGCCATCTGGTGAGAAAATGGGAAGCAGCAGAGGTGAGGCTTAGAACCTCCCCCCTCATGTTCTGAGAGAAATCTTCTGCATACATGGATGTTTATTGCCCTCGTCTAGCTCGGATTAACACATAGTCTACAGGCACACACCTGATCATCTACATTTGCTCTCTTACAACACTAAACTCTGTTTTCTACCTTTATCTCGTATCTACCTACCACTTCAGCATTTTATTAAAAATAATAATAATAGAGAAATGTGGTATCCACATATAAATCAAGTTTAAAAATCAAATGAATATTCATATTTGAACTGACTGTGTATAGTTCATAATGCATGAACAAAACCGAAAGCTTCTGTGATGACTGCCCTTGCACTGCTCACCATGTAACTTATTCACTATGTAAGAATTTGTACTCCATGTAAGAATTTGTTTGTTATGCATCAGAAGATTGGAGACTGACGAAAATTAGGCTTGGGGTGGATTAATGATTGTGCATTGAGTATTGACTCCCCTATACAGAAATTTATTGTGGTTAACAACTATTTGATCAATAAATATGAGAGATGCCCTCACAAAATATATATATATATATATATATATATATATATATATATATATAAACACACTTCTAATTGTAAAATAAATAAGTAACCGGGATGTAATGTATAGCATAAGGAATATAGTCAAAATATTGTAACAACTTGGTTTGGTGATAGCTGGTACCTAGAATTATCATGTATATAAATGTTGAATCACTGTGTTGTACACCTGAAACTAATGTAATGTAATACTGTTGTCAATTACCCTTCAATAAAAAAAAAAAAATGTTTCAATATTGCTAACAACATAACATTGTCAAAAGCCTATGTGTGAAGTTAATCTCTGATTTTTTTTTTGCATTCCCTAAAATTTCTCTGTTTATATGTCCTTCTTGGTTGTTTAACTAAAAAATAAATGTTAGTATTGAAAAAAAAAATGGTTCAATAAGTTAGGGGTTTTCTATATTACAGAATATTACAGGATCATGGGAAATATGATGAGAAATAATGCTTCACTAGCATGTTCATATACACTGCTTTAAAAAAGCATACTGCAGTATTATATATATGTTTTATATACATTGTATATATATATATATATATATATATATATATATATATATATACACACACAAAATAGAAAGAGATTTATCTAGGAAAGAAACTGGAAGCATATGACACAAAGTTAACACTAACGTGGTATTATAAGTGAATTCTATTTCCTTCTGTGTGTTTTTCAATATTTTACAAGCTTTCTACAATGAATATATATTAGCTTTAAAATTAGATAAAAACATTATTTTTAAAATAATTCTTACACAGAGCATCTGACAAAAAACTATTGGACTTAACAGCTTAGCGACAGGCATACTTAGTAAGATGACTGCTAAGTCCTTGTTACTTGATGTGCACCCAGAAAAAACAGTGAGAATTGCTCGGTGCCAGTCATTCTTGGTGGTGAGATGAACTACAATGGACCTCATCCTGATGGTGGGGCAGTATTATCATCTTCCCACTTCCAAAGAGCTAACAGCCTTATTATTAATTCTTGACATGCTATACAAAGTATTTGAGAACAATGGAATTTACAATGAGACATGATTCTTTCAATCTGTTTATTTTTTATTTTTTTTGGATAAGGCACATTTTACATAAGTACTCTCTACTTATACAGTCACTGTTCATCATTTGATTATATAGTTAATGCCATGGATTACAATAGTGAGTGCACAAAGATGTAATTATAGGATAAGTACCTGGTAATTTCTATTCTCTAAAGGGAAGACTGAATGTTAATTAGCTTTAAGCATATTACAGTAGGTGCAATTACCAGGTAATCTTTGGGAATGTGTACTTTTTGGATCAGCATTTATTAAGGAAATCCCTGTGTAGTTCCTGAGGAATGTCACAAAAAGCTGTAGACCTTTGTGTGTTGATTAAAAAAAAAAAAAAGAGACGTTAATTCCACTGTTGCCTTATTGGTATTCCTCTAGTCCCATTGCTCCCTTGCATTTCTGTCCCTCTAAATGCTCAATTATTCAATATTCCCAGCTACCTGGGAAATAGGGAAAAGCTGCAGACATGATGCATATCTGAGCACAAAATGCCGGAAGAAGCCTAGTCCATCAAATAGCACCTCTCTTCGGCAGTTTTGCGTTTAAATATGAAATCATAATGGAGTGTCCAGGTGGCAAAATTTTTTGCTCCAGCAGCTGCAGCACCAACTCAGGAATTCAAAAGCAGGAGCCCAACAGATTAACGATTCCACATAATAGTATCTCTGTAACATGCAATTTGTTCTCAATGATAATTAGATATTTAGAGAGAGACACAATTAGGAAGAAGCAGCTTAATGCTTTCTGTTGTTGTTGTTTGCAGAGAATCTCCCGTCAGCCAAGGGATCTGCGGAGGGAGCGGGGTTTCTGTCACTGGAACTTGCAGGAGCCAGTCCTCCTGAGCGCCGGCTTAGACCTTCTGCATGGTGAAATAGGAGCATCCCAAATTCAAACCTTTCTATAGTTAATTGGTGTGTCATATCTCTCATCTTTGGAAATAGGCCAGGATTCTGCTTATAAGCGCTTCATAAGCATGGATTACCAAAAGAAATACAGGGCCAGATATAAAGAGGAATGAGAGAAAATACAATTTCAAGTCCATTTCGGAATGATGCTGTCTAAAATGGCCACATAAAGGTAAGGTCCAGATGGAGACTGCTATTTTCTCTTGCCTGTTTATGACAGCTGGTTCCCTTTTTTCCTCAGCTCTAGTATCACTGCTACCAGAGCAGTACTGCCAAGCAGGACTGTTTCCAGAGTGTATCTAAATGCACTGTTTCCCCCGGAATTTTATTTACTGAATCACCCACCAGGTTCCTTCCAGTGAGCAGAGTGGACACCAAGCTCCTGTAGAACGTCACTCCCCACACTGACCTACAGGGCCCCGCCACAGGCAGAGGGTGGAGAGAATGAAAAGATTCCATCCGCACCTGAAGGATGCAAGCATTTCTGAACAAGTCAGAGATCCTTACCCCAGCAGAAGGCCTGCATTTGATCAGAACATTCATCCTCCAAAGTCAGTTCTCTCTATACAGAAATCCTAGAAGACTCCCCGGGCTCTCTCCTCTCAAAGGTAAATGACTCCTATCACCATTGATTGTCATTGAAAAAGACTTTATGTAAATGGAATTATACAGCACATACTTTTCTGTGGCTGGCTTCTTTTGTTCAGCCTTATGTGGCATCCATCTGCATGTTGGATGTAGCAGTAGTTTACTGCATTGCTGTATACTATTTCTGTTATGAATATATGACACTTAATCCATTCTACTTTTCTTGGCTGTTTACCTTGTTTCCAGCTTTTAGCTATTACAATTTTGGTGCTCTGAACACTTCTGTTCAAGTCCTTTGGTATAAATACATATCCATTTCTGTTAAGTTTATACATAAGGATATAATTACCATGCTGTCTCCTAATAGCTGTAACTCACTCATATGCATCACAGCTTTGCTTTTCTAAAAGAAAAGGAGAAAGTTTTGGTGAGGGATGGCCGTAAGACGGAGTGAGAAGTATGGAAAGAAATGGCATCTATTTCCCCACTAGAACATGTAAGCTAGATGTGCATCCCCTGTGCAAGAGGGGTGAATAGGTGCTTGCAGATCTGGGTGGGTATAAAGAGAGGTGTCCATGAACCAGAGGGTGCTCCCCCACCATCCTCTGCAAAACCAAGCCCAGGTCTGCTGCCTCAGAGAACAGGAGTTGGGATTATCAAAATGCTGCAGCCCTGGACAGTTACTGGTATCTGGTGATCAAGCACAACAGCGGGGGGCATCTAAAGGCTTTGTGGGCAGGGGACATCGGTGAGGGACCGAGGCGGCCAGAGGGTTCAGACACAGCTGAAGTCACACGGTAAATGTAGTTTATTCCTCTGGGGACTTCTGGAAATAATTAGGAGCCCGTTGGAAGCCAGGGAACACTAAAGGACTTGCCATCTGGCAAGGGCTGAGGTATCTGTAGGCATTTGGCTGATTATAAAGCCAGCCAAGGCAAAGTGGCTAGTGCTATAGTCGTACGATAGGCAAACGCCCAAGAGCCAGTGGGAATAGATACCATTCCATTGCCCGCTCTGCTTCTCACTCTTCAACTCAGAACCCTCCTACCCAACACCTTCTCTCTACCCCTCTGTTACAAAACCACAGAGAACAGTTTTTAACACTGCCTAGAAGTAGTCTGGAAGGCTTCATAGAGGAGTTGGCAGTAACGCATGACCTTGGGGAGTGAGAGAATTTTTCCAGGTGACAAAATAACTTACAGGCTGAAGGACTATCATGGGTGAAGGAACAAAGTATGAAAATAGATGATGCTTGCTGGAAACCATGAACGGTTCAGTATGACCAGAAAGTGGAATGTGGGTGTCAGAGCCTGAGGGGTGCTTTTAAGGCCACTTCTTTAGTCAGTGCAGTAGAAATTGCATTGGGTGGGGTGTATCTGACTGCTAGTCTTCTCCTCATACTCAGCACACATCCAGCTTGTCTGGGCACCCTGTAGGCATTACAATGCCTGTGCTTATTTGCTTAGCTCTAGTTTTTCCCACCCCCCATCTCTCAGTTTTTATTCAAGGCCTCTTGTGGCTCAGCCTCCCTGCTCTCCAAATCCCTTCCCCAGAGACAACACCTGCCTTGTGAATGCTGAGGGCTGAGCCTGAAGCATCTCCCACTTGCTGTTTGTGCCTGGGACCCGGGTTATGCTGGTCTCAGTCAGGTGGTATTGTAGATGATGCCCAAGTGGTGGAAAAATGAGGCTGGGAGAACAAGTGAGGGTTGCTGGGCTGTGGCGCCTGCATTTCCCTTGACAGAAATGGCTGCCCTCAGAGATCTTTAATTGAAAGAACAGGTTCAATGGGTCTGAGGCAGTTACACCTAGCCCCAGTGTGGTGGACGGGAGAGTGAGTTGGCGAGCCGTTTATAGAGGTTCTGGGTAACTTCTGAGCACTGTGCCCTGGGGAGAAAGGATGTGGGATTTGGAGCCAGCCCTGCATGGGCCGCACTCTCTGGGGCCAAAATACTTAAATTGGCTATAAGCATCAGTTTGCACATTTATAAAATGGACAAAATGGGATGAGAAAGATAACCTTCCAGGCATTAAAGAAATCATTTGAATTTTAGAAATCAGATGTGGGATCAACATTGGCGTGCCACTGCATGTACAGGCTGAGGGAAGACTGAAAAATGATTTTAATATTTTGGTTAGACAAATAGCAAAAAGAGAGAAGGAAGAAAAGAAAGAGTTGTGGGAGAAAGCTACTGAGTTAAGTTACCATCTGAGTGCCTGTACATTCTTACTCTCCAGGCAGAGACAGAAGCAATCCTCTGGGGCAATGCTGATGGTGGTGCAGGCTCATCCGGGACCCCTAAACCACAGACTGAGCATCTGGGAGAGGGGCAGTGGGGGCTGAAGTGCAGCTCAGTGCACACTCTGGGGCCAGGCCAGGAATCCTGGGGTGGAAGCACATTTGCTAAAGGCAGTAACTGAGCTTGTGGAGGGCCCGGCAAGCCAATACTCCCACCTTAACTGAGAAGTGGGCGGGGGGGGGCAGCCTGTCCTGAGGGAGAAGGCAGAGTAACCAGGCCTCGTGTCAGCACAGGCCTGAGGAAGCCTGGGATGGAGGGAGCCCGCAGGCCTTGGAAAGATTGGTCAGGCTTTGGGGCACAGGTGCCACAATCCACAAACACATGGGTGGGTAGCCCTGGAATCCCTGAGTAATTTTCCCTCTGGGGGGATCAGGCGATTTGGATACTTAGCGAATATCAAAGTGGGAAGGGGCCTCACAACCATCCATCCAAAGTGTTCTTTTTAGTTTCCCAAGGGACAG
Organism: Manis pentadactyla; assembly: GCF_030020395.1. Lineage (NCBI taxonomy): Eukaryota > Metazoa > Chordata > Mammalia > Pholidota > Manidae > Manis > Manis pentadactyla. The sequence goes on along the minus strand of NC_080026.1, from coordinate 126,452,342 downwards.
TAACAACCCTCATGGTGTGATTCCCTGCTTCACCCTCTCTCTTCCAAGCAGTTCTTTTGCTACCATACAGAACAAAGGTAAGAGAACAAATGGCTTAACTACACTCGAGTGTGAAAAGGAATCAGGATGAGAATTCAACACCAATGAGGCAAATAGCAGGGACACAGGGACGCAGGCAGCCTGGGTGTTTTACAATGTTAATCCCAGTCTTCTAGGCCCTTTCAGTTCCACTCCTTAATTATCACAGGTCTTCTCCAGTCAGAGTCCAGGATACCATTGCTTTTGTCCTTGAACCTCCTTTCCCCTTGGCCAGGCTCAGGTTGAACCCAGTGTCTCAGATCCCTGGGTCCTTCAAAAATTAAGCTTTTCAGTCTGAGCTGACACCATCTGCCAGTGGCTCTACTTGAGGGCTTGAACAATATGACTGTATCCTGAAATAATTCAGAGGCCTGGTCCAGTTTATGGGGTGCTTCCTATCTGAGGCAATCTCTGCCTCATTTCTAGATACTCGTTGGCAAATATCTCTGCTGCATTGGCTTTTAGCAGGTGGTAAATTTTGATTTTTAGCTTCTGAAAATTTCTCTGGCTTTTGGATTCAGTGCTTACTGCTCTGTTGTGACCTCAGGCTTCTTCATACTTTCCACTAGTCCCTGTCCATCCATCCATCCATCATCCATCCATCCAACATCCATCCATCCACCCATCCATCCATCCATCCATCATCCATCCATCCATCATCCATCCATCCATCATCCATCCATCCATCATCTATCCATCCATCCATCCATCCATCCATCCATCCATCCATCCATCCATCATCCATCCATCCATCTGCCCATCCATCCATCCATCCATCATCCACACCACCTTCGTGGCTCCCTGATTTGCTGGAGCCCATGAAGGAGTCAACCTCAGTTTCTGACTGAAAATGCAGTCCTTGCAGCCACTTGAATTTGGCCAGAACTCTAGTTTTCTTTTCAAGGAAACTCATGGTGATTATTATTTATTTATAACATCAATTATTTCTGAAGAAGGATTTAAAACAGCTAAGTTACTATTATTTTGTTTTAGTTATAATCTCCATAGTCAGGGTCTTCCCCCATTAATCTTGTCCTCTATTCCTTTCAAACTTCCTAACTTCTTTCCTCAAAATTCCCTTTATCCTATTATACAGCCCCACTGAGTTCACAGCCACCTTTTGGCTTATAAAGAAATCAACCCCTTGCCTACACATTCTGCAGAGGGCTCTCTTAGCACTGGGGCTGCACAGCACTGACTTCAGAGCTAGACTGTGGGTTCAAAACGGGGGTCACTTACTAACTTTGTGGTATTGGGCCAGGTTGTTTAGCTTGGCTTCCCTATCTACCTATAAAATCAGGAATAAGTAAGGGGCTTATCCCCACGGGCTTCTATAATGTTCAAGTATGTGAATGTATGCACACTTACCTTTTTAATCATATCTGACATAGAATATGTAATATGGATGTGATAGCCATTATAATTTTTCTCCTCCTAATGATTTATGCCTAAAATCCCATACTTTCATCTTTTATCTTTCTTACCACTGGACTCTTCCATTCCTTCAATCAAACAATGAATACTTAAGGAGTTATTAGGTGGTAAATTTTTCTACAAGTACAGGCCATTTTGCTACTGGGTCAAGAAACTACTTGTACTACTCATGTATATACAATATCAGAGGCATTAGTATTAAATTGAATAGGTATCATTAACAAAACACATACATTATGCCTTGGAGAAAGACAAACTAGAAACTATAGGGCCATACTACAATGTCAAATAGGACCTACTTACTCTTAGTATAAATGAAGCACATCTCCAGGTCCCTCTTGGACATGGAAACAGCAAAGCAAAATGGTTTTTAGGGATCTGCTCACTGCCCTGGATTAATCTAACCCAACTGGAGATACACTGATCTAATTATCCGATATTCTGCAAATTTAGAACCCTTTGGCAGATTCAAAGCATTTGGCTAATATGAGTACATGCATGCATGGGTGCATGCATGTGTGTGTTTCTGTCTGTCTGTGTGTGCATGTGTGTGTGTGTGTATGCAAGTATGCGTGGTTTCTTACAAGTTATACATATCTATTTCTTCCTTAGACTTCCTTGTAGTTATCTATTTCCTGGGAGGAGATTCTTCCTAGTGGCACTCTCCTGCCTAACCCATGGTGATAAATAAATCCTACCTCTTGTTGTGAAGAGCAGCTTGTTGGCTGGAATGAAATCTGAGTCCCTGGTATGTAGCCAATGTGGTGAGGCTGTCCAGCAAGATATGAAATAGATTCAGCCAAGAAGGTGTCCTGGAGAGCAGCGATTCCCTCAACTCTCTGCACATTGGATCACATGTAAAGTGGTTTTCAGACTAAGTCCATAGAGCTCTAAAGAGGTTTGCTGGGAGGGCAGGGAGAAAGGAATGGCAGGTTTTTGCCCTGTTGTATTCCTACTGGAGCTACTCTACTTTGACCTGTTGAGGTTTCTCCCCAGATTTCATTGGCAGAAAGGCTACTGCAGTACCATTTGCTTCCTCTCTGTCTCCTGGACTAGTCTAAGTGTACAAACGATGGAATTAGTGTTCATTCGACTTAGTGCTGTACACCCAGTGCCTGGCACAGTGCTTAGGATTTTGTCTGTACTCAGTAAATATTTTTGAGTAAATGAATAAAATAGTCATATCTACTTGTCCAGGGAAAAATATTACCAAGTCCCTAAACCAACAGCATTTTCACTGATATGTGGTTGACTGAAATATTCGGTCAACTGCACAGTTGTTTACAGCTTATATTTACTAGTATTTAAATATTTTCAAGCAATGAAAATATTTTTATTTCCCATTAATAGCAAATAAAATGACCACCATTCTGACTAATGTGAAGTACAATGCAAGCAGCATTCTAGCTTCAACCGGATAGATGCCTTTTTCTCAATTTTGTTCTCAACAGTGATTCCAAATAATTCCAAAGTCCAAATAATCCCATCCAGGTCTCATCAGAGGGGAAATATTTGAACACCAATGTATCTTCCTGACTTACTGTCATTAACCTATTTCTGATACAATGGCTTATACAAATAGGGACTATCCAGATTCATCCTACTTGCTCTCCCATATTTTCAAGGAAGAGCTAAGGGGAGGTTTCAATAACCCTCCACAGACATTCTTGATTTGAGCAAGTCTAGAGTCTTCACACTAGGATTTCAGAGCAGTTTCCAAGGGTTTGACCAGACTCTGGGATATCTAAGTCCATATAGGCAACTTCATTTCTAGCTATGTGTACTGGCTGCAGGTGCTTTTTTGCAGGCTACATTCTGAAAAGCAGTGATCTCTTTATTCACATTAATAGCAAATAAAATGACCACCATTCTGACTAATGTGAAGTACAATGCAAGCAGCATTCTAGCTTCAATCGGATAGATGCCTTCTTCCCAATTTTGTTCTCATGTTTCTAAGAAGGCCAGGAAGTAATAGCAGCTCAAAGCAATTCTATTACAATATACCAGTTACTCATTTTAGTTCACAATTGCTTATAAAGCACAAAAGTTATATGGTTCTTGGCTTAGATCCATAAGGCAGAAAATTTACTGTACTATGCTTTTCATTGTCTACTATTCCTTTTAAAGAGAAAATCATTTTAGACAAATTGTTTAGCTGAAATGCTAGAAATGTTTTAAACAGAAAAAATGTTTCCTTTCCCGGAACTGTCAGAACGGTTTTCTAATTAACATGGTTGGCTTATAGCTAAGAAAATACTCAGAGAACAAGAACTCAGAATTCAGTTTACTAGCCACGTGAAAATATAGATGATCAAAAAAGTGCTTTAAAATTATTTTTAAATGTATACTACTTTAGCAATTAATTAACTATACTTATCACTGTCAAATCTCTGTAATTATACAATGATCACACGTTCATGCGATCTTAATTGAGCACACACTGAATTCTATGTCTTAAGTGATGATGTCTACTCTTAACCCTCACCCAACCTGGAGATTTCATTTCAGAGAGGATTGAAAGTACACAACACATTTACAAGTTGAGAAAAAGGTAGAAAAGCCTCAGACAAGCTTTTGAGCAGCAAATAAAATGTTGGTTATAAAGTTCATGCATTTTATCATGTGTGTAGCCATCTTTGTTATTACCCAAATTCATATGAACCAAATAGAACAGTGAAAGAAATTAGTGACATGTGAAGGAAGAGCATATGTTGTCTATCAGGCCCTGAATGAAGCATGTTACAGACATTATCTCATTTGAGCATTTCATTATTCCTAAGAGACAGGTAAGTATTAGCCTTATTTTACAGAATGAAAAACTAAAGCTGAGAGAGGCTAACGTTCATTCCCAGGATAGAACGCCTAGGAAGTGGTCCATATGCATCTGACTGCAAATCTGGTCTTCTGAGCTTTAAACCGCATCACCTTTTTGTGCTATATCTGGGCCCTGTATTATGATGACCTCACAGGTAGCAGTTCACCAATTTAAACGTGCATCTATCTGTCTCATTTTACTCTGCATCCAAGATTCTGAGGATTTGGGTTTCCTACTTGGCCTTCCAAACTCCTTATGACTGAATGCTGCCCTAAGCCAACTCCTGGCCTTAAGTGTTGGTTTTTTCCAGGCCTTGGATTCAGAGATTAAGCACTCTGCAAATGAACTCAAGTCTCTTGATGACTAGATCTCAAGCCATGCTCTCACTCTTGGGCATGCCAACCGCCAGTGGCCCCTGGGAAGCACTGATCTCACTTCTGCACCCCAGTCTTCCTCTTCCAGGCTTGGCCAATTCCTGTTCATCCTGGAAAGTTGCCATCACAGCGCTATTTACTAAGGGAGGCCACCTCTGACCGTCCAACTTAAATGAGGAACCCTGGATATACTCCCTCACACCACTCTGTCGTTTCTTTTCGTTTCTAACTGGGTATGCCTTTGTGTGACCATTTGTTTGATGTCTGTCTCCACCAGACTGTATGCTCCATAGGGCAGGAACCATGCCTGTTTTATTCGCTTGAGCTAACAGCTAGTAAGTGCCCAATGCATATAAATGAAACAACCTATGCAAAGCCCTTAGCACATAATAGGTGCTCAATACACATTAGTTTTATTATTTCAAGAGTGACTGAACTTTACTTAGATCCTTGAATCTTTACCCTCATATCATGCTCCATTTTGTCTCAAGGACTGGTATCTTGGTTAGGGGAATTTCTTTTAGTGTCTCTTTCCTGACTATTCTTAGAAAAATTGACCCTGAACTTGTTCCTCCATTTCTCTCTTAAGATAACCTAATCCCAAAGTACTATCTGTCTGATTTGCTAGTCTGCTCCCAAAACTACATAATGATGGTAAGTTTCAATTATCTGAATGTCTTATTTATAGAGATTACCTCATTTTTAATGATGCCTTGCTTACTAAGATCTTTAGGGTAATTCCAACATCTTGACAACTGGATTCAACTGGAAAAGAGTTCTCAAACCAACTTACATTAAGAACTTTACTATTAACATAAAAAATCTCTTTAATGAGTTCATTGGTAGGGATGTATAATGCAGAGATACACAAAAGAATAAATGATTTCTTAGACAATTTAATTCAATTTTGTCACCAAGTCCTATCAAATCGTACTCTGCAGTAACTTTCAAATTTATCAGATACTCTCTTTCCTACCACTCTGAACCCTTACCTGCTTGGATTATTGTGATTTTTTCCTAACTGTTCTTCCACTTCTAGTCTTAAACTTGCACAGTTGAGTTTGTGTACTGCATCAAAGACCTATGTTTTAAGCTGAGTCCCTGCTCAACAACCCATAAAGGCTTCCCAGCACCCATCAGGTCAAATTCAAAGGCATCTTGGGAGTGAGGGCTTTCCTGTCATCTATCTTCTGTAGCAGCCCCTCACTTCCAAATCACTGTGACTTCTGACTCTTCTTTGCTCACGAGTCCCTTGGCTTAGATTGACCTTCTCCACCTATATTGTCTGCTCAAGTCCTGCCCATCACTGGAAAATCTCAAGTGCTGCTGACTCCATTTAACATTTCAGTGTTTTAGTCTGCTGAGGCTGCCATAATGAAATATCACAGGTTGTGTGGCTTCAACAACAGAACACACTTCTGAAGACTGGAGTCCAAAATCAAGGTTTCAGTGAGTTGGTTTCTCCCAAAGTTTCTCCTCGGCTTGCAGATGGCTGCCTTCTCTCTGTATGCCCACACTGCGGGTGCCTTTTCCTCTTCTTACAAGGACACCAGTTCTATAGAATTAGGGCTCCACCCTATGACCTCATTTAACCTCAGTTACCCCTTTAAAAGTCCCTTCTCCAAATACTGACACACTGGGTGTTAGAGCGGCAACACAGGAACCTGGGGGACACAATTCAGTCCATAACATTTAGTAAGTGTTTTTTTTCTCTCTTATTTTTATTTTTCGTAGCAATGGATGCTTCACATATTTACTATCTACCTGAGGAAATCACATTTTCCTTCAGAAAAGTGATTATCTAAATTTTCTTTTCTATTCCTAAAGTTTGTATGTAATTAACGTTAATTTCTTTTTTCAATAGTGCCCAGGACTTGAGAACTACTCTCAAGAAATACCTCAAGGTGAACAACATCTTCATTTCCCAGGTCAGTAAGGGAGGCCAACCTATAATAAGGCAAGGACCTGATTGCCGGTAGGTAATGCTCTCTGCTTCAATTAGTACTGGTCAGCGTGAGAACTGAAACTTCAGATGAGAGGGGGGTCATCTTCGAGCTGAAGACTGCAGCCCAGCAAGTAGAAGGCGCCTCTGGCTGTGGACTCTGCATCCTAAGGAAGCCACAGAGGACAGCCAAGAAGTGGAGAGGGATGTGACTGACAGGCAGAAGAGGCAACAGATCTTCCCCAACAGAGAGACGTCAACCGCGTCTGCCCCAGAGACAAGAAGCATGGTGAGCTGTGTCTGAGAGGAGGGGATGGGGAAGATGAAAGAGAGGAGGGTAGTGTTGTTACCTCTGGCTGTTCCTGGCCTGCTTCCTGTCGGTTCTCTCAACCTACTGCCCCCTGGCAATCCCCATCCTATCTTCAGAGCCTTGCTTTTAGCCGGTCCAGAAGTGATTTGCATCTGGGTTAACATCTTTAACTGACCAATCAACGGAATTACTAAAAACCTTCTTAAAGGATTGCCAATATCATTTTTCCAACCTGAGTACTAAAATTAATTATTAAATAACATATTTTTAAATCACATTTTTACAACAGTGAAACTACTCTGAAACTTTCCTTTGGATGACTTAATGAAAAGTTGCCAGTATTTTTTTTTTCCTCTGCCATTCTGATTGAAAATAAAATGTTTACCTAACAGACAATCAATCAGAAGAATAGATTCCAGACAAAAACTTTGGAGCAGCAAAGTGTGTTCTCCTCCTGGCTCCAAAGGCCCTCACTCCTGTTCCCCAACCAGAAACTACCTTAAGGCACAGAATTTCAGACCTGAGCAAGTATTTTATGGATGGACTAGGTTGGTGACGAGAGACCAAAGTCCACAGCTCTGAAAATCATAAAATTTATAACTTCTCACTAAACAAGAGCTTCTGCGGTCTTACTCAAATTTACCTTTTGGATGTATTGAGCAGGGTATGAAACCCAGTAGATCCTTTGGCCTCATATTTGCTACTCCGACGTCTACATCCTGGTTCCTGGTCATCTTTGGCTTAGCAATAGCTTTCTCTCATGAGTGACTTACAGAAACAGCTTCTCTGCTGACAGCACAGGCAGAGCTGTATGAAGGTCACAGACAAGCCAACAGGTAGACGGACAATGGACTATCATTCTGAATCCGGCCATAGCCGGCATGCAGGTCTCAACTGATTATGCTCAGCTGTTACACAGCTACTGTCTCCCATTTCAGGGTTCTTTTCTTACATGGAGGAAAACAATGAAAGGGCACTGTGAAATATGATCGGAAGGATCTCCTTAAATGGCCAATAAACAGCGCGTACAGCTAGATTTTAAGGAAGAGTAGTTATACTGCAATCTTTGAAGATTCCCAGAAAATCTTGGTTTCCCAGAATTCTGGCCGGATTTACATAAACAAATCAATGAAATGTTTTACTCGTGGATTCTTCATTATTTCTCTGACAAATGCTAGAAAAATTGGCAAACTGAAGCATCTGCTTGATTTACAGTTGCTCTTTCTCTGGAGCTCCTGCAGGCAGGATATAACAGTATCTCTAGGAAACTGCAAATATTCACTTTATTTCAATTAGTTTTCTTCACACAGTGCACTGCCTCTTCAGCCAGCTCAGAAAACATGACTTTTAGTATTGCTTAAGCTGCTTGACTTTTGAGATAAGCACTGAACTCCTACCTAGTCATTCCCTAGGAAGATTGGGTCCTTTGTGTCTTATCAGTTTACCTGCTGGTATTTACTTAACACTGTTTGTGATGAGCTCTCACTTTTTTTGTCCCCTTGAATTTTTAACTTGATATAATTTATCTTTATTTTCTGATTAACACCATTCTACCTTTGTGACCTAGAGTCAAATTTTTTCTTTGAATAGACCCATCTAAATACAAACCTCAGAATTGAACAGTACACACTTTTGAATACGACTTTTAAGCTGGCACAGTCCCTATTAGTCTTTTGAACTTCTAACAAGAGAAATCTCTGACATCTTTCTGTCAACATTTTCCTGAACCACAAATTGCTCATGCATTAGAAATTCTCTAGAAATGACATACAAAGGCTATGAAGCAAATGTATTCTTGTAGGGCAGGTCTGCAAGTCAGGGTAATTTCAGAATATACCACCAAGCTGAAAAGATGGCAGATGGAAGAATTGGATTTAACCATAGATGATAACCCAATTTTCTCCATAGGGCTGTAACTCAATAAGTCTTTAATGGCTTCTTAGATAAACAGATGGATGTCATCAAAAGGCATAGGATGATAAATCTCACTGGTGTCTGAATAATTTGCAGTGCTTTATCCCCAAAATAAGTAGCAAGAGAAAAATGGGAAAACCCACCCTTAAACCCCAGCGTGGGAGTTTAAATGATTTGATTAGAAACAGTTGTATTTTCCCAGTGGCATAATACTGAAAACAACCAGAATAGCAAAGTGCAGGAAGTTGCAATATATCTTTTTAATTAGGGTTCTTCTTCCAAAGATTTATACTGTTTAGTTTAACCATGCTTGTTCTTATTTAGTTGACTCAGTTTATTTTCATACAGATTTCCAAATATTCAATTAAAGCCCTTTGGAAGATTATGACTTTCAATTATCCATGATGACCCAGAGTTTATAGACTTTCAAGTCCACGGTCCAATTTCTGCTGGTCAAGCAGTTTCTGATTCTTTGAAGAGTTCCTTTACTTAGCTGCTTCTTCATTTAGCTCATTTGTTCTCCAGGATCTGTCAGTGGAATTAGATTTCAAATGGCTCATTGTTGGAAGTCTAATATACACACACGAAGAATCTGACCAAGCCTTTCCAGAGCTGGAACTGTCAAATTCTAAACACACACTGATGACCTCAGTGAGATTTGTCCAGATGAATCCAGGAGAAAGGGTAAGCCTAAAAAAAAGTTCTGAAAGGAAATATGCCTTTTGTTGGCATTGACTTTGTTATATCTGGGTTGTGAAATTATGAGAAAGTTCTATGGTTCTTAAGTGCTAATTTAGGAAATTTCATTCCTAAGAGAGGGCTAGATTTTGGTTTCAATATCTGATGATAAAGTATATCCTTTCTTTCATGTTAGAGGTGAAAGTATTAGATGGGTTGGTATTGCTAATGGTTTTCTCTCTAGTTTAAGACAGTGCTTTCAAATATTTCAGAGAGTTACAAAAGTTTACTAAGTTTAGTCATCATGAAAAACTTTTCAAGGATAAAACTAGAATATTCTTGGGTATTTAGTTGAAAAAAGTTTTCCTTTTATCCACTTAGTCCAAGTAAGTGCTTTAAAATAGTTTTATTATCTAATATTAGTTTATCTGTTAAAGTTAATTTTTAGCAACTTGAAATAGTAAAATAGGAGATTCTTATATAGCACTTACCATGGGCCTGACTACTGAGTTCTTAGTACTTTATATATATTAACCTACTTACTCTTCATGACAATTTATAAATAAGAAAACTAAGGCACAGATATATTGAGCAATTTGTCCAAGATCACACAGCTATTAAATGGTAGAGCCAGGAATTGAACCTCAGGGAGTATGGCTCCAGAGTTTATGCTCTTAACCACTTTCCTTTCTTACTGCCTTTCATAAAAGCTTAATTCATCCATAAAGGTATTCATGATATTATCAGTAATCATATAGAGATGGATTGGTTAGAACCCCTTGAACATGGGGGTAACAGTCTCTGCTTTGCAGTCAGGTCACTCAGTCATGCAGATTGGGAGCCCAGAGAACAATCCATCAGAAACATTCCCAGATGACCAGTGCTCACCTCAAATGCTTTCAGGACTCAGGTGGTATGCAAATAATAAAGTGCATACTACCAAGTGGATTAGGTATAGATTGGTAAACTTTACTACTAGCTTCTTCATATGCTAATGGTGGCCCTGTCTTAATTTTGTATGACCGCTAGTCTACGTTCCCTCTACTAGGCTTCTGGTTTGTTGAGTGCAGGGGCTTGTCACTAGTCAATTGCAATTAATCCCCTGATGTCAACTCTATCCCCCTATGTCCCATGGGTATTTTCATTAGGGAGGGCATATGGCCATAATTATTTACTACAGTTGTTTTCATGACATTCAAGATGCTTCAGTTGGCTGAATATAAATTAGTAAAATTTTCCTGAAAAGTAGCTTAACAATATGTATTGAAAAACCTAAAAAAAAAAAGGTTCATACCTGCCTGTTTCAGACATAGTATTGTATCCTAAGAAAATCAGAGATGTGGACACAAGTTTTACAGGACAATCTTTATCACAGCATTATTTATAACACCAAAAAAAAAAAAAAGGATGCAGCAGCCTGGGAACACCATAAATAGCCCAAACAGGAGAATAATCAAGAAGTTTATGATACATTCATAAAATACAATATTATGCAGTCATTAAAATTATGTTTCTGAAGAATTTTAATGACACAGAGAAATACCCATCACACAATATTCAGTGAAAAAGCTGAAAACAGAACTTCATAAAAAATGATGCCACTTACGTAAAAAGAAAAAAAAACCTAAATATGTCCAAGAGAAAATATACCTCTGGTTGGTTGTCTCTGAGGTGTAAGATTTTGGTTTTTCTTTTCAAACTTTCTAAAGTGAACAGACATTGATCTTATAATGAGGAAACCAACCAATATAACATAAATGCCCATGGGCGACAGGGAGCAGAACTGGCAGGTGTTTGCATGTGGTGGTGGTGGAGGTCTTGGGAGGGGAGTGCAGGTGGGCAGAAGAAAAATGGGGCCTCCTTTTCCAGAAGCAATATCCCAACTCCCCTGTACCCCCCAGTCCTCAGCACCTGTGTATGGGGGTGTGTATTCACATATACACAAACATACAAACACCTGATTACCAACCTCATGTAGCTCTCACAGAAGGTGGGGATTCCTAGCTGTTAGAAATATAAAGAGTCAAATCTTCTCAGTGCATATTTTCAAGCAAATTGCTCTGAAGGCTGACTCTGGTAATGTTTTTATAATTGGACCAGAAATTATGTAGGCTAAAATTAGGCTGGACTATCCTTTTTTTACACACCTTCACAGATTTTTGTCATGCATTATAGGTTGTGGTGTTCACTGGCTCTATTTTCTTTTTACTGAACACCAAGTTCTTGTGCACCTTCTGGCTTCCACTAGTGAGATAAAAAATAACATATTTGAAAACCCTACATAAATTAATGCTCATGTCCTTCCTCCCTCTGTCTTTAAAGGTCAAATCCTTGATTTTGAAAGAATGTGAACAAAGATGAGCAGGATCTGAGCATTTGGGGGGTGAAAGAGGAAGGACATTTACTGACAGAGGGAACATCATAAGCAAAGGCCTAGACCTGCCATTAGGCTATGGGTGAGAAACAGTAGGTTTTCTGTTTCTGTGGAGGGAAAGATATGAGGTAGTAGTAGAGAAAAAATGTGGCTTGAGATTGGATCACAGAAGCTCTTGGTAACATTCAGATAATTCCAAATATCAGAACCACCAATCAAGAGAGTAAAGAAGTGCCACCAACTATATTCAAGAAAATACACTATGGGCCTTGGGAACAATTCAAAGAGGAAGCCAAAAACTAATTTTGAGCAATGTCAGTATAGTATGAAACCAACTGGCCTGGTCATTAGAACTGGGGTCATCTGTTGGTTCTGCCATTAATTATCTGTATGACCTTATGCAACTGTATGCCTTCTTTAGGGCTCCTGTTTTTGTGTGTATAAAATTCAAGGGAGAAAACATATGAATGTACTCTTTCATTCATTCAGCTAAGTACTGAGGGTTTGTTGTGTCAGGTACTGTGCTGGACCCAGATGATACTATGATAAAGAAAGATGGTCGCTGTGTGCGTGAAGCTCACATTCTAGTTAAGGAGGCAAACAGATAATTGTTAGTGTAACGAGTGGGTAAAGGAAAGTAAGATTTCACCAACTGTCACCATTAAGAGATATGGAAGTCACCGGTGACCTCAGCAGGAGAGTTAGTAGAGAGAACTGGCTGCCGAAATCAGTCAGTGGGCTAGGGAGTATATGAAGAAGGTGATAGCAGGCACTGTCTATGAAGTCTGGCTGGGAAGAAGGTGAACAGAAAGGAAGGGGCAGGAGATACAGTGACTTTAAGTCCCACAGTCCTCTCTATTTCCAGAACACTAAGATTCATATCACTCAAAAAAATATATTTAACCTTTCAAGATAACAGCCTTGAAGGTGACAGCACCCAGTTTAATGTGTAAACTCTAGTATGTTTGTATAAAAACCAGTCACGCAGAGGCTACGTTCCAAATACCAAAAGATCTGGAAATTATTATGGTGAGAACCTGTGTAGTCTCAATCTGTGGATATGTTTAAAAATATGAGATATGAGCTGCACAAGACAGGGGGCTGAACGAGACGAACTCTAGTTGTCGGATCCTGTTATGTTAATGATAGTGAGATTGGGGAAGAGGAAAGGGGACCAGTTCAGAGAGAAAGAAGCCTCCCAGGAATCCTAAGCAGACTGGCAGGCTGCTGCTTCCAGTAAGGAGGTTTTGACCTTGTCTTACACCGTCCTGTGGCCACTAAGGATGGTACAAACAAATGGAAGCTTCCTCTGATTATGACATTAGAGAGACATTAATGCCTAAGCTGTTAGTTGCTTGAAATTCCTAGATGTGTTTCCAAAGTGACATTAAAGCCAAGGGACAATATGGAATTCTATTGTTCTAAGAAAATGTAACAGTGGAATTTGGTTCTATGAAAACAGCTAACATTCACAGTTAGAATTTTTGGTAATCCTTCCATTACCAGTTTGACACTAGTCACTTTTTTAAAAGACAAATATATGTTTTTATTTTGGGGGAGAGATTTTTTTTTTTTTTTTTTTTTTTTACTGTGTGAAAATATAGGGATTTCAGAAAGGCACGTACATTAGTCTTTGTGGTCAGAATTCAGAGTTTCTCTGGTAAGGGTTCAGATTTACTTTTTCATTAGCTGTATATCAACTAGACCAATGAGTCCGAGCAAGCCTGAAATTCCCAGGATTTCCTAAAACTGGCATCTGTGCCTTTCTTAAGCTGCTGGTGACACGTATGATGTAAATTTACCAATTACAAGACACAGAGATGGATGAGCATCAGCTGCAGGGAGACCTGGGGTTTGGGTCTGAAGTGTTCTGGGACAAAAGATAAAACAATGTTTGATCTCTGAATCACTCTTTAAAATCCCTTCTTTTTGCTCTATTTTTCTTTCAAATCATAAAACAGTGCAAATTAAATGTAAGCTTAACATATTTTATGTAAGTGCCCTTTTTCTCCTTCTTAGTTTTATATGTTGTATTTAATATCTCCCTGCCAGGGAAACCTTAGAGTATAGGGATTAAAGGGCTAAACTTCGGTCAGAAAAACACTGGGGTGAAATTCTGATTCAAGCAGTTATTAGCTCTATAAACTATTGGTAAGTTTTTGAACCTCCGTTTTCCTAGCTTGTAACATACAAATATTAGTGTTTAATTTATAGGATTATTATACAATTAAGTGAGAAAATATAAGAAACAAGTACTATAGCAACGGACTCATAGTAAATACCCAATAAATGGCAGGAGTTTTTGGTAAAGAGGTTTTGACCTTGTCTTATACCAGTGGCAGGGGTTTTTGGTGTGTGTCTGTGTGTGTGTGTGTGTGTGTGTGTGTGTGTGTGTGTGTGTGTGTGTCTGCTTATTCTGAACATTCATACAGCCTAGTGAATAAGTTTTTTAAACTGAAAACTGAGAATGATCCACAATAGAAATGACATTGCATTTAGCTCTGCCCACCTCCTATAATCATTCGGTATAACATGTCCAGGTCAACATAATTTAAGGGTATTTTTAATACAAAGAGCTGCTTAGTCTCATTATGATCTTGAGATTTTAAATATTTAAAAACACTTTCAAAATTCTCACAAAATATATGGTAACACATTTTCAGTAAAAATAATTCAACAAATGTGTATCATCTCCATTGTAAGCTCTTATTAACCTGGCTCCTCACGTTGTGGTGAAGTCCTGATAGACCCATCAAACATGATGTAAAGATGGAAGGCAGAATTAGAAGAAAAAAGTCCACAATCTCCTTAAAAGTTAATATTTTGGAAATAAGGCATTATAATGGACATAATCAAGATGAACATGTAGTTCAAGAATCAAGGGAAAAAATATTCAAGAGGATAGCACAGAGGCATCCATAAGATTTGCTCATTTTCAATGTCCCTAATGTGGGAGCGAATGAGTGGCCTGGCAGATGGGGCCCCAGAGCATTCAATAAGAGCACGGCTCAGCATTCAGGTCACATAGACCTGGCTCTAAAATCAGCTCTACAACTTGCTTGCTCTAAAATCTCCAGCGAGTAAAATATTTTTGGCAAGTAAAATAACCTTTCTGAAGCTTGGTTTCTTTAGCTGTAAAACAGAGATAATTTCCCACATGGGTTACAGTAAGAAAATTAAATGGTTTTATGTACATCTAAAACACCTGGGACAGTGACTGTACATGTTAGATGCTCAGGAAATTGTGGCTCTATCTAATATTGCTTAGTTATAATTATAAGTTAAGAAATTTGAGTTTTTATTTATATGTTAACATATCACAATAATAATGGTGTGGATAAAATGAAAGTTCCTATGGCCAGGATTCTCACCTGGCCCTGGTCAGTTTGCTCACTACACATGTGTGGGCAACACATTGCTGTTGACTGTATACAAAGAGCTCCACCCAGTGCTCTGGGTGCGACACAGTGACACGTCTGCAAAGCTGCAGGAGAGCAGAGTGGAGACCCAGAGGATGGCTGTGCAGGACAACTGTGTAGGCAGAGAGGCCCAGAGGCAGAGATTGGCTTGCTGCATGCAGACTTGTTCTGAGCGAATGGGATTTTAGTGATTGACCTGCCACTGTGAGAATAAAGTTGGGTATAACCGTTTCATCCCAAGAACGTTTTGCTGTCATTTTCTTTAGTCACACTGAATCCATAGTGAACTTGCCCAGGGCTGAAGCCCATTGGCAAGACAATTGGCATAGTCAGCAGGGTTCATTGTTGACCAAAGAAAAAGACAGGCTGCCCTTATGGGAGGGGTGCTTCAGCAGGCTGCCCCTGTGAATGAGGAGACAGTGGATTGTCCCTCAATGGGTATGTGGTGTGAGGTGGCTTGCCTCCCAGAGGACTGGGCCCCACCCCAGGACTGGAGGCAAGTGGAGGTGATACCTCAGGCAGTAGGGGTGGCCCTTGGTATAGTAAGTAGGTCTTCTGAGAGACAGAGTGCCTGTGAAGCAGCAGGGACTGTGGTTTGGCTGCTTCTCACAGTATTAAAAAAGTCTACAGAAGAGAAGGACATGATCCTGAAAAAGATCCAAGAAAGGGCAGCACAAGAATGAGAGCTGCAAACTTCTGTGGATTCCCTGAAGAAGGAAATGGCATTGATGTGAGAGGAGGCAGCATGAGAATGCTGGCAACAAGGTGCCATTGAAAAGGTAAAAGATTCCTTACAGAATGAGGTAACAGTGCTGCCAGGTGCTCTGAAGGAGGAAGAGGCCATCAAGGAAAAAGACGAACTCCTGAGGGAAGCACAGGCATTGGTGGCATGAGAACACCAGCTGCAAAGCATTGAGGGAAGGTAAAAGAGCTGCTGAAGATGGAGCTAGCATTGCTGTGAGACACTGTAGCAGAGGAGGCACTCAGGGGAGTGGAGACAAAGGTGCCATCAGCCCCGGAAATGGAGGAGCTGGGGAAGGATGAAGGGGTGGTGCTGGAGGCACTGGCCCCTCCTGTATTGAAAGCACGCCCAGTGGTTGTAAAGAAAATAAAGACCCAGCAGCTGAGAGTTCCCCAAGAAGAGGAGCCGCCCCCTCCCCAGTCATGGAGCACTCTATGCTCTGCACCCTATACTCAGGCTGAGCCGGTGGATTTGGGCTCCCGGTTTAGGCAGAAGCCCAGGGAGTCAATATTAGCTTGGCTCCTGTGTCTGTGGGACTTAGGGTGGATGGAATTTTTCTTTTGGGATCAGAGATGGGAAAGCTGGCTTCCCTAATGTTTCAGCCTGCCTTGAGGCAGCGGTTACAAAGACCCCAGGGAATTTCTCACTCCTTGATTGGCTTATGGCTGCACTTCGTGCTGTGTGGCCCAATCCAGGTGATCTACCATCCTCTCCTGTTAGATGGCAGAGGTATGCTGAGCTCCAACAGGTGTTACAAGAGCTAGGCATAAGAAACGCCATCCATAGTCCAGAGAATAATGGCCTAGATAAAGAGAATTTCATTCCCAGGATGAGAAATAGTGTGCTTCAAACGGCTCCCACATCCCCTCTTTGGATCTCTAATGGCCATTCTTTCCTCTCACTTAGGGCAGCGCATAAGCGAGGTGACACGTACAGTAGCAGACTTAGGAGAGGCTGAAGCAATGAGAACATGTAAAGAAATAAGGTCTGTTACTCACAATAAGAATTTAAAGGGCCCTATGAAGGTTATGAGGACCCAGATGTGGGTTGATTTAATACAGGCAGGAGCAGATGGAAGGAAATTAGATGGGAAGTCAAATAGGATCTTACTAGAGCTATGGCAACAACTGAAACCAGAGCAGCAGTTCCAGCCATTAAGACCAAAGAGGCAGAGGTCAGAGACAGAGCCACAAGTCTGGCTTGTGTGCCTGCAAGACTTTTTGCTGGAGAGACTGGAGAAAGCGGGTATTATAAGGCCCACCCATGGTTCTTTTGGTTAACTCATTTGAATAGAACTGGTTTGAATATAGCCAGGATGGCCACTTAATGGCAATGGATCTCCTCAGGCTTGAGGGTTACTATAATTTATAATTTGTGTTGTTTGTATATTGTATTATGTTGTTGTGTAGTTTGATTACAATGTTCCAGCTTCCTTGAACAGGGACCATTGCAGAGGACTGAGGGCACATAGATTGCAAAGAGAGAATCCTGGAGGGGTGGAGTGTGGATAAAGTGAAAGTTCCTGTCGCCAGGATTCTCACCTGGCCCTGGCTGGCTAGCTCACTACAGACAAGTGGGCAATATGTTGCTATTGACTCTATATAAAGAGCTTGCCCTCTGGGTGCTACATAGTGGCAAGACTGCAAGGCTGCAGGATAGCAGAGCAGAGCATAGTAGTGGTGGCAGTGCCAAGGACAGAGGCCCAGAGGATGGCTGTGCGGGATGACTGTGCAGGCAGGGAGGCCCAGAGGACGGCTGTGAGGACAGAGTGGCCCAGAGGCAGAGAGTGGCTTGCTGTGTGCAGACTAGCTCTGAGTGAACAGGATTTTAGTAACTGACCTGCCACTGTGAGAATAAAGTTGGGTATCAAGCTTTCACCCCAAGAACGTATTGCTGTCATTTTCTTTGGTCACATTGAATTCATAGCAAACTTGCCCGGGGCTGAAACACATTGGCAAGACAAATGGCTAGATAGATTTGCACAAAATTTGGGAGGCATGTTTGGGTGAACATTGATATAATATTATTGCATAGTCTACAGACCTAATTTGAATTTCGCTAGTTATCCCTAATCACTAATGTTTTACTTGTGTCCAGGATTTAATTCAGGATCTCACTGCATATAGATGTCATTAATTTCTAATAGGTGTTAATTCCTCACTCTTCCTTTATCTTTCATAACCTTGAAACTTTTGAGGCATTCTGGTGGATTTGTTTTGTAGACTATTCCCCAATTTAGATTTGTCTGATCTTTTCTTATGATTACACTGGTGCTAAGCACTTAACAAGAATACCAGAGAAGTGATGTTTTGGTATTTTCAGTGTAACAGACCAGGGGTATACGATTTCCATGTTTTATTACTGGTAATATTAACCTTAATCATCTGGATAAGGTTATGTCTGCTACATTTTTCTACTGTAGATTTATTATTTCCCCTTTGTAATTAATAAATGTCTTGTGGGGAAGCTACTCTGAGGCTATGCAAATGTGCTGTTTTACATTATATTTTCTCTCGTTGATTTTAGATTCCATTAATGGTTCTTGCCTGCAAGAATTACTGTGGTATCTGTCTAAAGGTGATTTTTCTATTTTCTATATTCTTTATATATTCATTAACAATTTCTCCACTGTCAGGGAGAGCTGCCCCTTCTCTCTCTCTCATCTATTTATTTATCAGGTTATATAACTGTTAGTATGGATCCATGGACATTTAATTTGTTCTTTGCCTTATTACCCAATAGTATACCTGTTTATCATGTTGTTCTAGGAGTTCCAGCTTTGGCAATTGGGTGCTTCTTCAGGTGGGCTTCGCTGTCTTTTCAACATGTTTTCATAATTTTTTGAACACTTATGTTCTGGAACCCTATGATGTCCCACACACTACCTACATTTCCCGTCCTGGCCTGGGAGTTAACCATTTCTCCAAAAAGCCCTCATTCTTTTTACAGGAGAATGACGTTAAGAAACCAAGAAATGGGTGCTAAGTGTGTTCATTGATACTAAAGTATCATTGCTTCCAGGCTTTCTCAGTGGACGTAGCTAAGAAACATACATTCCTATACTAAACCACATACACACACCTGTGTTTTTATATATATCTACCTGTATGTGAATGAATTCATACCGATCCATCTAATTTCAGTCTGATACCACTGAATTCATTCTACCCTTCTCACTTTCCTCATATGTATCTTTTTTCTCTGATAGTGAGAAACCTAGTTCTCGTTATCTGAATGAGTTTACTTCCTTATTCAGTCCTAGCACAGATATAAAGAAGCATCAAAATTGTTAGTCATACCCTCGTTTCCAAAAGACACAAATGTACTATGTAGTACAATATTTGTATACAGTTCTTTTTGCATTTAGTCTTATAGTATAGAGTCAAATATTATTTTCCAAAGTTACTTATGGTGCTCTTTTCTTTTCTAGCCCTCAGTGTGGTTATATTATTAATTTTAATACATTTAGTTTTTTTTTTTATGGTTTGTATTCCACTTTGGGTCCCCCACATCCTGATTTCATTTGCTTATTTATTGGGTGTATGAAACATTACAATGTTTCCACACAGTGAGAGGCCTACAAAAAGATGAACTCAAAAAGCGGCCCTTCCTCATCCTGGATGCACCCTTTCTCTTCCCCCATTTTTATACTCCATTCCCACTCTACTTTCTGTAGGTAATGAATCTCACTAGTTTTGTTTTATCTTTCTTGTAATCTTCTGCAAAATTCAGTAGATATTGGTATATTTTCTTAAACTTCCTTATTTCTCACATGAAGAATAGCATACTTGAGATATTCTTTCACACTTTATGTTTCTTACTTAATAATATGTCTTGGAAATAATTTCCTATCAGCTCATAGAGATCTTCCTTGTTCTTTTTTTTACAGATGCATTGTACTCTATTTCTGGATATACCATCACTTTTTTTACTTCCTTATGTATGGTCACTCAAGTTGTTTCTAATATTGATTACAAACAATGCTGAAATGAATAACCAATACCTATGTACTTTCATACTGCTGAAGGTGTACTAGGGCATATTCCTGGAAGTGGATCTGCTGGGTCAAAAGAGCACAGAGTACTTTCCTTAGGTATTACCTAATTTCCCTCCAGTAGGGTCATGCCAGTTTGCATTCTCACCAGCAACGTGTTGTCATAGTTTTTAATTTGCACCAACATGGTAGGTGGGAAATGATATCTCAGTATTGTTTTAATTTGCATTTCTTAGAAAGACATTTAATGCAGATGGAAAAAGGAACTTGAAAGGGAATCTTAGTTGGCAGACAATAGCTGCACAGGAACTGAAATGGAACTTAGGAATGTCCTAACAGGCCTATAAGTCACCTAAGCAGACTAGGAAAGATGATGATTCTGTAGTGTTGGGGAGAGTGAAAAGCATTAAAATGCAAAAGCTGGAGTGACCTGGTAGAGATGTAAAGGGAAACAGATCATCATCTGTAATGCACTAAGCATAGGTTTAAAAAGATTGACTTGACTTTACATGCAAGAGAAAAGGCTGATAAAAAATAATGCCTGAAATATTAAATCTCAGTCTCAAAGAGCTACTGTGATCTAAACACCCACAACAAAGGCTGAAGAAGCCACACAGCCAAGCAAGATGCAGAGGAGCCTATAAATGGATGGTCCAAGCAGCAGACACAGGGTCTGGTGACTCACACGCATGCCACCAGGAAAAGTGGTCGGGATCCTGACCCACCCTCACAAGAATGAAGAAGAGCCCATGAAACATTCATTTTTAAGAACAGGAAAAAAGGATGGTCTTAGAAATGTTAAACCATGATCTTATGAATGACCAAACCATTAAAGTAATATTTTTATATATGGAAAAAAATAAGGAAAGACCCAAAGAAATCTTTTTACATGTAGAATAAGATCATGACTTGTGAAAAATAGATCTTCAGGGTGGGGCTGAAATAACAGCCCTGGTCAGTTGTGAGGTATCAGTTGTTTTAACCTCACTAAAGTTTTCACCTCTATTTCATAAGCCAAATTTTGGGCTAGAGATTAAGGAGGATTTTTCATTTTTAAAACCTGAGAAGCATCTAGAATTAATTTATAATAAGGTACATATAACAAGCACATGGACAAAATGTAGTCACAAGTTTGAATTTACAGCTAGCGTAAGACTTGGACTCTGGAAAGTTTGCACCATAAGGACAGGCAAGTAAGAGACAGGAGGAAAAATTATTTATATATAAAGCAAATATATTGTGTTTCCATTATGCTCTGGGTACCACTTAGCTCCTGGAGATACAATGATAAATAATGGGAAAATCCCTGCCTTTAGCTTGTCTACGTAGAATAGACACAGTCTAATAAAAATTTTATAGTAGCGAATTAAAAAAAAAACGAAGTAATGGACTGAAGATGGGTAGAGATGGGGACGAGGTTTAAGAGGAGGTGGCCTTGCATTAGAAATTCTCTTGGTGGGAAAGGGTGTGTGTGGGTGTTGCTGTGTGCTGGAGGATCGTCCAGGTAGAGGGACTAGCAAGGGTAAAGGAACAAAGTGGTATTTTTAAAATCACTTTGGGATCCAGCTGTGTGGGGCACATAATATCTCCCTAAAATCGTATTTGCAGATAACACAAATGGGGCACTGGGCATAAGAATATCGTTTAGAAGGATGGGATTAAACTTCAAAAATGACCTTGAACCATCAAAGAAACTAACTGAAACTAATTGTTCTCCCTTTTCTTGTGCAAGAAAAATAGTGGGCATAAATACAAAATGCAGAATGGTGGAGGAGGTCAGGAAGGGCAGAGGAGTCCAACTGAACTGTAAGTGGGGAAGTAACCAGCAAGGCGGGGCAAGTGGTTCTGAAGGAGAGGTTAGGAACTGAGAAATAATAAGAATAAAGCCAGAAGACCCCCTGAGTTCTAGCACAGGCCCTGCCATGTAAATGAATGGTGGACGCTAAGGAAGGCTCTTCAGGTGCACCTGTTTCCTCATCTGTCAAACAGGGGCAGAGCTACCTCTAGAATGCTCTTCTATTCCATGCCTCTCGAGCCAATGGTAATTTGGAAGGTTGAAGGGCATTCTGAAGGTCACGAGGTGACCCAGGCTGGAACACACAGGCTCTGAGGCCTGGATGGAAGGGCTGCGAGAGCTGGACTGAACCAAACCAGGAGGTGGTTCGAAGCTGCATCCACCATGTGGTGGGTTACTGTAAGGGCCACGAGCCGCTGTTCTCTATTTCTGGAGAGATGAGAACCAGAAGAAAGAGAACAAAAGAAATTGGGATCAAATTGCCGTGAAGATTGTTAAATAACAGGATGGATTAGTCCCGGAAGTTCTGGGTAAGCCTTTTGAGAAAGTCTTTAGGAACAGTCTGTCTGTCCAAGATGACGCTGGACAGGGTCACCAGCTGTGTCGGCCAGCAGTTGCATGAGCCAGATGTCATTTCAGTGCCCTTCCTATCTCTGTGTTTCTGCAGTTGAATAATACATATAAACAGAGTAATACCAAATTATCCCATTTATACATTTTATGTATCTATTAATATGGACAACAGCTTCCTTTCCATTTTACCAGTAAAGTTTTGAAAACGAATGTGACTCAGCCTGTCCCCATTACAGCTCTACATTCACAGCTAATGGCCCCACAGAACACTTAAGGAGTCGTTTTTCATTATGATGGTGAGCAAGGGGAAAGCAGATGGCACAGTCATGTTATTGATGTGATGATCCTTGCCTGGCTCGTTGAATAAATGGAACTGAAAGTATAGTTACTGCATCCAGACTTTTAGGGCCTTCAAGGTTCAGTTCGAATTATGTCAGACAATGGGTTCATGGGGCAAGAACCCATTTTTTCCTGCAATGCTTCTAAATGATAATTCCAGGGACCATGTAGGACGCTTCAAACTACCTTTCTGGAGTCCTGTGGACCAATTTAAGTCTCCCAGCTTTTAAGGCAGAGGATGGGTTCTCTTAAGTTTAGCCAGTGCTTTATCTTTACTGATGGCCTGAACTTGCTGCCCATCAATTAAGAACGTAGGACTGGCTTACATGGGTTATGCTCATTTGCAAATAATAAGTGAGATAAAAGGAGGTAAATTACTAATTTTTCAGAAGGCTATTAATGCTTTCCCTAGAGCCCTTGGAGAAAGATGCTTTGGGCAGTAACTAGTTAATGTAATTATAATTAATGTTTACCTTCTCTAGAATTATAACACTATTGCTGGTGCTTTTCCTCCACTGGGACTTTCATTAAGAATCAAGGGATGTTCAAACTCAAACATGTCTTTGGTACTATGGCATCATTTTATAGTAAATGGTAGGACCTGGGATTAAACCAGCTATCAGTATAACACAGAATTTTCATTGAAACTTGAATGTACTCCCTCCCACTGGGTTTGTTGGTCCTTTGAAATGGTCACCAGAAACATTTTTATATGAGAAGAAGGAATTCCCAAGGCCCTTGACCCACATTTTCTCAGCATTTTATCTTTGCTAGTAAGGAGACATATTTTAAGCCACTTAATTTTCCTGTTTAGATTTAGGGAGCTCCTTTCTGTCTGCCACTTCTGGGACCTGGTGACAGAAGGTGCACAGTATTGTCTTCTGGGAAGAAGAGAACTGTTATTATTTTCTTTTTCTGGTTAGGTTTTGCAACACGGCATAATAAACATGGGGTGGAGGTGGCTAGGAAAGTCTCTCCCCACATGAGAGGTCCAGATACCTTGGTTCTAGTCAAACTAAAATGTTGACATTTATTCCATAAGATTCAGTTATATTTGTGGTCATAAATGGTGGAACCAAGCTATGCTCTTTCAAACTTTAATAAAACGGTTTTGTAAAAATTGCTATCGATGAAAGAAGCTAAAGTTCTAATCATAAAAAAAGAATAATTTTATGATAAGTTTAGTACATGGTACATTGGAAATATCAATTCCTTTATTGTTTTGTGTCATCTTTCACTAATATTCTGATTTTCCTTGAACCTTTCATCTGAGCAACTAAGTTTTACTATTTTTCATTAAAAGTAGTGTTGGGCTTGATTTTAGTCTCTAAGATATGTAGCTTAAATCCTATGTGAAACACAAAAACATAAAATCCAATCTATGAAGGATTAGGTGCCTGAACTGAATTGAAATTTTATGTAGGAAAGTTTACATTTGTGTAGTATATATCTATAAACATTTTCATGAAGAAGTTCGATCCTTTAAGGATAATTCATTTTATTCCTCAAATATTTATCAAGCAACTACTAAGTACCAAGAACTTGTTAGCACTGGGGATTCAAAGACAAAATAAGACACAGCCACAGCCCTCGGAGAGTCTCCCACCTGGGAGGAAAGTTAAGAAAAGTACCCAGTGAGTTGATATAGATTAGAAGGCAGTACAGGAGTGAACCAGCAAATCCCATGGGGTTTCAGAGAGAGAGGTCCCATTCATATGGAGGAAATGGAGCAGGCCTCACAGAAGAGGAAGTGTCATTTGAACTGGGCTTTGAGGACAGGCAGCTAAGAGGGAAAGGGCATTCCAGGTATAAGGAACATGGGTGAGTATGACAGACAGCACAGGCACACTGATGAATCACAGGAGGAAACATACGTGAGGAATGACAGGCTGAGCAGCAATCATAACAACATCCTATTTAGTCATCTTCCTTATTTCACAGATGAGGAAACTGAAGCAACCCAGAGGTTAAAATAACTGCCTGAGGCCCCCCGCTAGCTAGGAGTGCTGTGGCATTGGCAAGGACTCTGTGGGTATTAAGCCTAAAAGAAGATAAAGAGAGGTCAGAATATTAGTGAAAGATGACACAAAACAAGGAAGACCTTACACCCCAGAGTAAATATCTGGACTTACTGAACAGGCAATAAAAAGTCAGCAAAGGTTTATGAGGAAGGGTGTGGCACGATTACATTGTCCTTTCTTTGGGTAGAATCCAGGTGAGAGGCAATCAGTGCCTGTATAAAAATTGAAGGGAATAAAGATGACAAAAAGATCTCTGCTCTATCTGCCTCAGGAGGAAAATCTAAACAATGTGTGATTATTTGGATGTAAAAGGGGAGAAAAAGAGAAGAAGGAAAGCTGACTCCCAGATTTCAAACTGAGCCACTCTGAAATGACTCCAAAACAGTAAAGTCAGGAGACAAGAGCTGGTCTAGAGAGAAGGGAGTGGTGACAGGGGAGACAGGGAAGGAAAGTGACTTTATTCCTAAACAGTAGCAAATCCAGGTTGAGATGCTACTGTTCAACAGGTGAGATGTGCTGGCTGGAGACCCTCAGAGTTGGAAGTTAGGTGCTGGGAAGTGGAGGGGACACGATCCTAAACAGGAAGAGTGGAGAAGAATGAGAAGCTGGCTAAGGCTGCCTGTATTTAGAGGCAGATGAAGTAGATAATAAACAGAGGGGAGGTGTTCTACATCCATTATCTCTAGGTAGAAACTAATAGGTACCGAAGATAGATCAAGGCACAGAACACCAGAGGAGGGGCAAGTGCTAGAAGTTGAAGAGGTAAGGTGGGGAATATTCAACAGTCAAACACCACAGAGACATGATGGCAAGTGAAACTGGGGAAAAGGTGTTCGAAGGACTATGCTCTCACTCTGTTACTACTCTAGGAAGATACTAAGCTTAGCAATTGTACATCTGTTTTATTTCACCTCCATCTCATAGCACTGCCTAATCTTTTTTCATAGTGCTTAACATAATTTGTAATCAGGGGTTTATTTGCATGAGAATTTGTATCATGTTCATCTCCACATAGACTGTAACTTCTACGGGAGCAAGAAATCTGTTTTCTTCACTACCATATATGCAGTGCCTGGCATGGAGCAGACATTTAAAAAATATTTCTTCAATGAATAAAGATAGCAAATGAAGATTCATAATAACTTTATTTTGGAAAGAAGATAAAATTACTTCCTACTGTGGATTTTAGGATTTTTTAATAGCAAGAATTTTTTGACACAGCCATATTTATAACAATCAGACTTTTGTTTGTATCTCTGTTGTTTCCTAGACTATCTGCCTCATTTCGTAGTTTATTTGCCATGAAGTGGCCACTTTTTCTTTCTTCTTTGCGAAGACACATGTGCTGGATGTAAACAATATTTGGATTTGAAGTTAAAAGGTAACTGACATGTTGGATTTTTATAATGAAGAAGTTCTGATACAATTCAGTGGTTTTATTTCTTATTCCAGCCACCTTAAACAAAGAAAATGTTAAGATTAGATCAACAAGTGTGTTTCTATAAGTGTGAAGATACAGTGGCAGAGTTATGGACGGAAAACAGAAAGTCATGAGGGACAGGAAACTCCAGGGACTTCTGAAAAACGTAAATTAGCTTAAAAAATCCAACTGCAGAAGAAAGAGCACTGCGCTGAGAGTCAGCAGACCTGGAATCTGTCCTCAACCCATCTGGGAGGTTGCGGGGGGTTTCTACCTCTCACTGGGGCTCTGAGAGCCCTTTTAATCCCTTGTAAAATGGGGCAATATGTACCATCTATATCTTTCAAACATGCTGAGAAGATGGTAACCAGCCTTTACTAATAGACTTATTAGGGAATTTTTTTGAATTTAAGGAGTGGTGCTAATTATTTTTAGTCCTAATGAACAAGAAATACATAAGAATATAGTTTCTTGACTGCTCCTGTGCAGCTGAAAAGATAAGTTGAGGTACCACTTAGAAACAACCTTCCTACCTCAAACTGGGGTGACTTAGGATAATTGGTAGTTGAACTGTGTATAATGGGGTTGGAGTGAAATGCAGTCTAAGAATCTAACCCAATCCCTTTATTTTAAACATGCAAAAATAAGACCCAGAGATTCAAGACTTGCCATGGCCACACAGCTAGTTGGTGTCAGAGCTGGATCTACACCTCGGGACTTGTGACTCCAAGTGTGCAGCTCACACATACAAGTGTTAAGTTCTTTTCCTACAATTGCATGCCCCTCATTGGTATTATACACACTGAATCATAGTTTCATTAACAGATGTGTTATGGCATGCACATATTTGCATTTTACCAAATTTATGGAGTTAAAAACCAGGAAAGATAAATCTATCATTCTTACAATGCTAAGCAGAAGCCTCCAGGTCCTTCCTCTCTGACTTTGGATATAAAGCTTTCTCAGGGCTAAAGGCTATCCACAATACCCTGCACCTTTCTGCAGAGAAACACTGTGATGAGGGAGAATCATGAGAGGGTGGCCTTGGCTCTGAATTGTGGTTCACTCACTCACTAGCTGTATTGGCCTTGGACATGTCATTTAATCTCTCTTGAGTTTTAGACTTTATTTGTAAAACTGGGGGAAAAAATAGCTATTTTTCAGTCATTAGGAGTGTTAAACCATGATTGTATATAAAGAACCCAACACAACACTCAGAATTACTAGCTGTCCTCCTACTTCTTTTCATTTAATTAAACCAAGGTCTTTTTTGGTCATCATTACCCATGACACTGTAGGGAGACTATCATCTTAAACATTATACAATATTCCTAGATTTTTCAAAATAATCTGGTCATCCTGCCAAAACTTCTAAGTCTAAAGAAAAAAAAATCAAAACCTCAGACTTTCCAGCAATATTCTTCCTGGTAGTGTTAGAGGCAATCAAAGATGAGGCCATATCAGGGCAAAATTCTACTTTCAGGTGAAGCACATAGCTCCTTTTTGGCATTGGATGTTTGGGCCACTGGGGTCTTTAATTCAGTGAAAAAAGTTAATTGTTTAGTAGTAAGAATCTGTAAGCTATGACATCCATAATCTTCCATCACAACATGGCAACAATCATTATCTTTTTCAATTTATGTTTCTGAAGAGTTCTGTTTACTTTGTCCACATTTCATCTTAACGTGACTCTGAAATGCTGGGGAACCTTGCTATCCAGGGTGCCTGGAGCTGTTGAGTGCCGTGCAGCAGAGTTACCTGATGGGCCCTGTTTTCATGGGGATGTCAGTCTTTCAACAACTTTGAGGTCAGAAGAAAGATGGCTGCATGGTGTACATACGTCAACAGCAGAATTAACCCAAAGACTCTGGCATGGTTAGCAGTGGTTGCTCACAGAAAATGCAAGAATGAAAGAGCAGGTTTTCGGGGCAGGGGAGCAGGGAACCTAATTAATCCAGTGCCAGGAATGCCAAAAAGCCTATTTAATATCTTTTGCTTTTACTCTTCTAGGCCACCTAGAGGGAGAATTGCTCACAGACACTTAAATTCATTACATTAAAGAGCAAAAAAAACCCACACAAAGATTAATGCATGGGCTGCTCCAAAGGATGAGTCTGCAGTTATTCTTTCAACCTCTGTTACTATGGTGGTCATGGAAAACACTTCACACATTTTAGACAGACAGACACTAAAAGGGCTGTATTTAATTATTACTTGCTGAGAGATAGTGAGCAAAGTCCAAAGACAATGTCATATTTAAAATTTTAAAGAATCACTAGTGGCTACTGAAAAGAGATGGCCAAATCTAGAACCTGTATGTTTCTGAATTACTCATTTGTTAGTGCTGAAATTCAGTTTCTGAGAGAAAACCAAGCTCATTCTACCTTCTCCATATCACCAAATTCATCCTTGTCTTCTTATTCATGGTAATAAAGAATGCATTATGAAAAGCATCACTCGACATTTGGGAAGCTACATTTCAAAAAAGGGCCTGATGAAAAGTTTTGAGACTGCAAAGGGCTGCAACAGAACTTTTAATCTAATAATTAATGCAGATTAATCGTTGACTACCTATGCTAACATTTGGAGACATAAATAGCCCAACAGCCAAGAGAAGAGTCCTGGTACCCTGTCCTTCACACAGTGGAGATGAGGTCAGGAGTCTGCCAATGAGACTCCTCCTGTACCTCCTTCTCAACTCCCTAAACCTCTAACCCTGCACCAGTACTGCAGGAGGCACTTCAGAACACAGGGGTCCTAGGAGAGCAATGTGGGAGACAATGAGTGGATTCTATCTAATCACTCATTTGATTGTATCTCATTGAGGTTTGTAGATGGAAGTAGTTGCTTAAGGTCATGTTTCCCAGGTCTCCTATCATCATCACTGAAAGCATTTGTGGACTGCTTTCTGCTTGGACGACACTGTGATACACAGGCACACAGACAGACTTCCTGTAAAGATAGTCGATGGGCCAAACTCTAGCAGTGGGATAACCAATGTTAATATTTCCTTCCCAAGAGTCAGTATGGTTCCCAAATAATCACTGGAATGTATTTCCTCTCAAATTTGGATGATGCCAGGTTGTTTTCATTGTCTGTGTATACATTAAATATCTTGATGAAGAGTGGAAAATATAAATCCTTTAGTTTGTACATGGTGTCAGCATTTGACTTGTTCAGGGAAAACCTAGATACGAACATTAGAAAACTTCTCTCTACAGGTACACCATTTTTTATGGCAGTGAAGTCAAGAGTTGTTTATATTTTATTGTTTCCAAACATGTTACCTTAAAAAAATTTCAGACCTATAGAAAAGTATAAGGAATTTTATAATGAACATGAGCATTCCTATCACCTGGATTCTACCATTAACATTTACTTTACTTCCTTTTTCATGAATCTTTCCATCTACTCATCCTACTATCCATCCATCAGTATCATATGTTTTAATGCATTTCAAAGAGGCAGCAGCCAGCAGATAATGCTGTACTTTGAAGGAAAAGAATCAGTCTTCCTACTCCTATAAGGAAAGCTGGAAAAAATTTATTGCTTTTTTTTTTTAAATGAAGAACAAACTCATCCTGAGTTACGCACACAGATTTCAACAATTCATCCTATGGGCTCTGTAAAAAGTATGCTAAGTTAACTCAAGGTTTTATCTACCTGTATCAACCCTATAGACATTTTCAGTAATCCTCCAGATGTCTGGCTTTATGGAGACTGGGCTGTACATTATAAATAAGCTCTCTGCTATAGATCATCAGGAAAAATTACCTGGAATGTTAGCAATAAGTATTTTTTGTTCTTTTGCTTTCTACTCGAGTAGCTTCCTAATTATTCCTTGAGTGTAGAAATATAGAGATTTCTATGTCTCAATTCCCTCATTCACAAAGTGACTTTTCTTAATATCTGTCATCCAGGTTTGTCATGAGGATCAAATGTGAAAAACAGGAAAACTTTGTAAAGACTAAAGCATGATGCATATCTAAGACAGCATTATCGTTAGTAATCCTAAGACATCTGCAATAAAACACAGCTGAGGTAACGGTCTGCTCTGCTTCTTGGCTCTTGCAGATCAGTCAGGAAGATTCCAAAGGTTAAAGGGACAGAGTATTGGCAGTTGCCTTCACTCTGCCCATCAGTACGTCATCTTGTCAAGGATCTAGAAGAACCTTGGTGTATGTCACAGAGACTTGTTTTCATTAGTGAAGTGTTTGTTTTGGAAATCATCCCAGCCTTAAAACAATAATTCCATTAGCTGAACACAGTACCCATAA
Source organism: Manis pentadactyla (assembly GCF_030020395.1). Taxonomy (NCBI): domain Eukaryota; kingdom Metazoa; phylum Chordata; class Mammalia; order Pholidota; family Manidae; genus Manis; species Manis pentadactyla. The sequence goes on along the minus strand of NC_080026.1, from coordinate 126,421,843 downwards.
TTACCCATCTTCTCTGACCAATGCCAAACTATCCTACTTACTGCATCCCACTTACCTTGGTGGTTCTGAAAAGAGAAGAGCAAGGCACTCACTCAGTGTATGAGAAGGTATATAGAATGTTTATTTCTTTGAATAAACAACTACAAATGAACTTTGGGTAGAAATTCCTGCAATAAGATATCATCAGCTGCCATAAATGACAAGTCTAAAGGTAATGGGAACCTGCTGGTCCCATAGGGAAAATTCTGTTGCACAAATATCTTAATTTTACAAGGTATAAAGTAGTGTAGCTTCCATTTTTGTGTCTGGTTGGACACAAATCAAGAAAGTGGGGAGCAAGGTCAAAGCTAACTAGGGAATCAAGAAAAGATAAAATAAGCAGAGAGGCAAGTTCATCATCAATTATTGTTATTGAGAACCTACCAGATCTCTGGCACTTTATTTTATGCTTAAGCAGAAGTGAAGCGAAAGATAAATTTGAAATCACCCTGACCCTCAAAAAGCACACATTTCATTAAGAGTTGTATAAAGAAAACAATCAGGAGATGGAAAAATTTGAAATTGTAAGCAGATGGAACAGGCTATGTAAAAACGAGAGAAATAAGCATGGTTTATGCTTTAATTATGTTATACTCAACGCTGAGCATGTTTACAATGTGGACAATATGACAGCAATGTGAAGATCTCTGAGAAGACACATATAGTTGTCCCAAAATTCAAAATACACTCTTTATGTAGGAAAAAGAGAATCAGAGGCAAAGGTTGGCTATGCCCATCTAAAGGAGAGGATTTCCTGGTCTATGAAACCCCCAGTGTGGTGCTGACAGCAAGAAGATACCTTAAACATACTTAGAGCATTGCATCAAGCTATCAAGCTCTATGCTGCTAAACATTCTAAACATGCAAATGAGTCCCCTAATTTGGCTCCATATTTATGAAACAAACTTCTAATAACTTGGCATCCTATATGATACACATACTGTGAGAAAAGCAGCTGCCCAAAGGGCTAAGATTTTGTTTGCCCTGATAGATTTCTCACTGTAGGCATAACAAAAAATCGGGGTGTCTGTGTAAACATACATACATGTGTATACTATATACAAAGTCACACACACACAGATATTCAACATGTATTTTTAAGAGAAATACTGTCAAATCTAAGTATATAGCAATGCAGACTTCTAGCTATTTGAATAACAGTATGTATTCTAACAAAATTTTACCATGCTTTAACTTAGAACCATGTAAATATCTTTACCATACTATTTGGCAATACTGTTTATGCCTTCTATGCAGTCTACCTGTTTTGCTTAACTGCTGATGGCTCCTCATTCATCTTACCTGACTGCCCAGGGGGAGGGGCACCTGATGATCCTCGTGGTAGACAAAGAAACACAGTCAGAACAGCAGCTCTGTTCCCAGCACATGGTTCAACGGCTATCGGTTTGGGCGCCCCCTGAGAAAGAAAACCCATTTTAAATATATGTAACATGACACTACAATTTTACTTTTCTCCTATCTGTATCAGTCAGTTAAACCGTACATTCCTTGTGGTTGGGGACGTACCATGTTTCATTACTTTAAATAGTTTGATTGAATATGTTATTGTAGTAATATGTAGTTTTTTGTAATGGTGGTCATTAACATTTAGGAAACATTTTTCTTGAGGAATTATATATGTTGGTACATATTTTTTTATAATTTTTGAAAAGCATTCTGCTCTGTTCTTTTTCTGCTTGTTTTTTAATAGACTTTATTTTTTAGGGAAGTTTTAGGTTCACAGCAAAAAAATTGAGAGGAGGCTACGGTGATTGCCACATACCCTCCAACCCACACATGCATTGCCTCCTCCATTATCAGTGTCCCCCATTTATTACATTTATTACAAAAAGTGATACATTTATTACACTTGTGAACCCATAATGACACATCAATATCAACCAGAGCACAAAGTTCACATTAGCATATTCACTCTATAGGTTTGGACAAACATTTAATGATGTGTATGCACCAGTGGAGTACCAGACAGTGGAAGTTTCACTGTCCTAAAATATCCTTGCTCTGCCTGGTCATCCATCCCTCCCCATAGTTGCTGGAAACCAGTGATCTTTTCACTCTTTCCATAGTTTTGCCTTTTCTAGAGTGTCAAGTAGTTGGAATTATACAGTACTTAGCTTTTTCAGATTTACTTCTTTTACTTAAAAATATACATTTAAGGTTTCCCCATGGCTTGTCATTTCTTGCTAGCTCACTTCTTTTTAGTACTGAATATTATTCCATTATCTGGATGTATCATGTTTTATTTATCCATTCATCTACTATAGCACATTTTGGTTGCTTCCAAATTTTGGAGTAATGAATAAAGCTGCTATAAACATCCAGGTGAGAATTTTTGTGTCGGTACAAGTTCTCACCTCCTCTGAGTAAATATCAAGGAGTATGACTGCTGGATTGTATGGTACCATGTGTCATCTTAACTCTAAATCCGGGCATAGTGCAAATGCATAATAGCCCTAATTTGAATAAATGAATGTATTTCACCATATTTGATGTATAGTCTGTAAGCCACCAAGTTATATAACTTCTGTTGTTTTTCCACAATGATTTCCTCTCACTAATGATGAACTACAAAACACAGTTTATCTAATTAAATTCTCACAATCCAAAATATTCTGTTGGCATATCTTTAATATCACTTCAGTGAAATAGATATGTAATAATCACCCACCAATTCACTTGTATAAATAATTTGACTTTTGGAATAAAATAGAATAAATGAATATATAATGATCATAACAGTAATAGTTGGCATTTTATTAAGTACTTACTACAGATTAAGTGTTCATGACGCTTTTCAGATATTAACTTATTTAAATCTTACAACCACCTGGTAAGATGAGAATACTGAAGCAAGATGTTAAAAAACTTGCTCAAATTTAGGAAACTAGGAAGTAGCAGGGCTGGGATTTATGCACGGGGACAGGCTGTCTCCTGAGTTCATGTTCTTAACCACACAAAGCAGTTTATCATATTCATGCAAGGACAAGCACACAGGTACTCACACACATTCACATGTAAACACACATGCAAGCATACACATGTGGACACACACTCCATGTACATACCGGTATGCACTAACACACACAAGGAATTTGCATTCAAATGCAATGTCACCTTTGCAACAGTAAGGATACTGCCTAAGAATGGTGGTTTCTTCTATTTCACTCAAGAAACTGCAGGTTAGACATGGTTGACATATCAAAGCAACATGTATGCATCAGGGCAAAATTAAATGGAAGGAAAAATACCATTGCTTTAATTATTAGAACAAAGTATTTGTTTAGTTTTTCTCTGCTGATATTTGAACTTTTCAGAAGAAATAGACCTATGTGGTCATTCACCTAGGATATTTTAGAATACTCCCATTTCCAGAAAGTTTAATGAGGCATTAAAGATAAAATATGCCCCCTTTCATGTAAAACTTAGACTGAAATTTCTGGTGACAACGGTTTTATGTGGTTATAAAGGATTTCTCCTTTATAGCAACATAAATCTCATGTTTTAAAATTATCCTCATACAGTTACATTTTGGAAGTTTTCAATATAAAGGTGAAAGTGACCATGGTGGTAGAAATAAGGGCATAAAAATTTTCTATGAAAATGCTGTAAGCCATGTTGCAATACTTGTATCAAGTTACATGATCTATGGTTTTAGGCTTTAATGCTTACATTTAATTTAACAGACTTATTTTTGAAAATGTTAAGTCAAAATCAGCATAAGTACATAGATATTCTCCAAGGATGTAAATATTTAGATAATAGGCTCATCTCATTCCAAGGCAAAAGGAAAAATACTATGAATGCTTTGAATCATATTTCTAGGCTTCTTAAATTAAGTCTAATTTAATAAATGCAAAGTATATGTAAAGGTCAATTGGCTACAATATATGAAGAGAAAATCAAATACATTCAATTTAAATGATGGCAGTACATTAGAAATACCAAAAGTTTTTTTAATATGTCTAAGAGATAATTTATCATTTCTACCAGGAGGCAAGGTTTCTTTGTTGTTTGGTTTAAGCTCTCGCTGCAATAACTTGCACTTTTTGAAATATCCAAAGTCACATTAAAATACTTGATCACAAAAATTAGAAGTTGATGATTACAACAAACAAAATAAAACAAAAAACAACCAGTTTAAGAAACGGCTTCTTGGTTTAAGGGATTTGGAAAAACAACAATTTGAGAGTCTATCAGTTGATTGTGTTGTCAGGCCACCTTTCTGCTGTTTTTAACGCTAGAAGAAAAGATTTTGAACATCAAAATGCTGATGCCAAGAGCACGAACTGCTAAAGTATAACTGTAAATTTCAGGTGGAAAATGGCTTAATTATTTAATACTTTAAACTTCAGAGACTCAGCAACAGATACAGTATAGTAAAAAATTGTGGAAAAGGAATTATTCTTGTATTGAAGCTACTTCTGTAAAATCTTCCTTAAAATAATTCTCTCACTCTTTTCTACTGCTAATGTACAGGAAATATTCAGAAATTTCATTATATCAATAAATTCTATGAAAGGAGATTATAATTCTATTTTGAAGTCAAATTGGCTTACAACTTTGTCTATTTTTAGCTATACAATATTCATAAAAGGATATTAGCAAAAACATGAATTATTCATTATGTTTAAACTATTAGTGACTAGCACAGCTCTTTGATATTTCTGGCAGGAACTCACATAATTTAAAAAATTATTTCCACAGAATCTGCGGCAAATATCACTTTCCACAAGGAATTTTAAATAAAAGAGAGATACTTGAAAGCACTTGAATTTTGCAACAGAAGACAGCAAAGCCCCACAAATATCTGTGATACCTTGAGGTTTGCCAGTTGTTTACCAATAAATACATAACCATGAATCAAAATCATTTCACAATCACATAACATGTTCTCTGAACTGTATAATTTATTATGCATTTTCCAGGGCCGCCTTTGAAAGAGATAAGGCACAGGTTTGTTTGCCCACAGCACTCAGCCACTATGATTTACTTCTGGCATTTTCATATTTGTTGTACCACACGGCTGTGCCAGAAAACATCACTGACAGTTACGTAATTAGCGGCCCTTGTTTATTAAGCACACAGCGCTTTCACGAAAGACTATTTTGTTCACTCGAGTGTTTTTGAAACTACTGTACTCATGTTTTCAAGTTGTCTTTGGAGGCAACAATTCTATGTTAAACTCTTTCCATTTTTCAACTATTAAAGACAAGCAAGTTACCAGAAAACTTTCTGGAATCATAAGGATTTTCAAGATTACAGTTGTTACAATTCATAATGACATGTTCTGAAATTGACTTTTGTGGTTCCAAAGTAGGACCTTCAAACTCAAGTTCCTTCAAGGTTCAGGGTGGTAACTTAATAAGCACTAGCATTTACTAAGTGCTTACAACATGCCTGTGCTATGCTACGTGTTTATCTGGAGTAATCCTACCCCATGAGGTAGGGACTATTCCCAGTTACAAATGATGAAACTCAAGTTCAAAGAGTTTAAGTCACGTAACTAAGGTTGAAGACCTGAGGGTGACAAAACCAGGATTTGGAACAAAGTAGTCCATCTTCTGAGCTTGTACATTGTGGGTAAAACTACGATATTTCCAGAACCTCTCGCCTGGCTTTAGTGCATCACTATACAATTAGGTGTTTCCAAGGGGTGGAGAGAAGTAGTCCATCGCCATGTCAATAGGTTAATTACAACGGCAAGTGACGGCTTATCTGGACTGGAGAGGTTGGCTGGGGGTCTGTTCTTCTGTAGCCTGGTCGAGAGAGACACAGGGGAACAGAAGTGGACTGCTTGTAAGAAATAAACGGTTTTCTCCCACTTTATTTCTCCCTTTGGCTGATTTTGGTTTCAAAGGTATTTTGCCCCAGGATTTTCCCCCCAGAGTTATATATGCCCAATCACTATGCATATGGTCTATATTAGGTAAGAAGGTGTCTTAACTTCTAGAATAAGACATAAAAAATGCTGAGTCCTACAGTGAACTGAAATGTGCAAAATTTACTGAAAGGCATTAAATCCCCAAATTTTTGATGCCAAAAGAATATCTCTGGGCCCAATGGTCTGAGGGCTCCAAGATGACATTACAGGGTTGCCAGCCTCTTGGGTCTACTTGTCAAACCTCATCTTTTATTCTGCACAAGTTCCAAGTTTTTGTCAAACTTGTAAGTGTTCACTATCCTTCAACTTAGCCCAGGGTCTCCAGAATCTGTGCCTTTTTCATTCATAATATTCCTACTGTTTAGGCCTTTTGGTAGGTCTTTAATTTTCCTAAAACCATATAGCCCTCAAAATCAACTCATCCATGAAGACCTCCCTGGCCTGAGGCATTTAGTTTTTCCTGTAGTTTTTTAATTGTACCTTTTATGGCCCTCTTCATTTTCTACCTTGAATGCCCCTTGAGTAAATGTCTATTTTCACTAGAACAAAGTCTTCAAGAGTAGGTCCCTCAGTTTCTTATTCACATCTATGGTCCCTGTACTCACTTCCTCTCTTTGAAATGCTAAGCACAGGCTGTGCCACCTTTGGGGGACTTATGTCCCCTGATCTTTTACTATAGATATTGATGTGTATATTGTATGTCTCTGACAGATTGCTGCTCCTGCATGAGTCCCTGCAGGGATCATGCTGGATTCTCTTTGCCTTGTCTATAGCATCTACTACAGCGCATTCTTCACATGGTGAGTAAGTATATGAAAGAATAAATGAAATTGTCACATGGTGAGATAAATGGTAGGCATGACTCAGTTTCCATCCAAATTATGGATATTAAAGAGGTAATAACACACCGAAAAATAGTATTTGCTAACATCTGTTGAGTACTTACTAGGTGCCAGATACTGTGCTAAGCATTTAACACACATTATTGTGTTATTTTCTATTTTATACAGATGAAGAAATTGAAATTCAGAGAGGTCAGATAATATTCTCAGGGTAACATAGCTAGAAAAGGGACAGCTCTAGGATTAGAACTCAGATCTGTTTGATTCTAGTATCTTGGTTCTTAACCATTATATGGTACTGCAAAAATATATATATAGTGTAAGAAGTCAAAGGGTCTCTCATTTTCTCAGCTTGGCTGTTAATAGTAGGAACAAACTTAAGATATCAGTTATAAAAATTATAGGCATACTTGCCCCATTTCTGACTAGGGTTCAGAACACTTGAATTCTTGGACCAGCTCTGCTAATATCCAGCTGTGTGAACTTGGGCATGTTACTAAGTTTCCCTAGCTAGAAAATGAATAAGTAGGTCGTATCATTTTTAAGGTCCCTTTAACATTCTGTGACTATGATTTATGTACAACCTCCAGAATATGTGACATACCAATATCTAATACTTTGTTTAAGTACATTGAAATTTGAAATTTCCAACCCTTAGTAATTTTTTTTCCTGTTCAGGTACTTTAAGTGACACATCTAATTTTTAAAGCACGTTATTATACCATATGATGAATACATCACGTAAGACTAAATGGCCACCATCTCATGCCAAAAAAGCAATTAGAAAATTGAATCAAGGAATTAAGGATTAATGTGGATATGTTCTACCTGTCAGCAGTAATAAGTGTTTTGACAAGGACAGAATAAAGTCTGACAGTATGCACAAATACTAATCTGATATATGAGTGAAATATTAAAAATGCAAACAACTGCACATTAATCAACTGCTAACATTTCCCTACTAAAACATTTCTAATGCTATTCTTATCAGAATCCGTCTATAAATAAAAATTAGTCTTTTTCAACAGCTTGCACAACTTGGTATTTGCAGTTTAATGAATGTTTATATTGATATGAAATTTAGTTTTTAGTCACATTAGTAAAATAGAATTAATTTACTGAGCATTGAATTAAGTCAGCCTGATGGCTTGGCTCACAGCTCATCAAGAGTGTTCATTCCATAGGAGCAACAAATACCAAGACTACAGATCTCAAAAACAGATTCTCTGACTTTGTTGTTTAGACCTGGGGAAAAAAAGAGTGAAAATCATATTCTTTCCTTATTTACTATTTGCTTTCCATGAAATGATACAGGTAAAAAAACATATAAGCTAGCTTTACTGGCTGGGAGAAGAATTCATATCAATAAAAGAAATCAAGTTGATGGACACTCTCAAAATCAGGGTTAAATTGCATTAGAAGCAAATTCAAAGAGAATAAAGCATTACATGTGGGAATAGGTAAAGGAATGAAACATAATATTCACAGAGTCAGTACGCTGCTCCTGAGCTTCTAAAGGTATTCTGATTGTAAACTTCATTTTCATAACATAGCAAATATTGTTTTCTTTGTTGAAATGCCTCCATGTTCAATCCCTGTTCACAATCTCTCGCTACACATGCACACTCATATACACACATATCTAAGGTATAGATCTATGGTATAATATCTGGTTTAACTGAGTTTTGCTGTTATTTTAATTGTGTCGCTCTGACTTGGGGAGTGAAAAGGATGGATTGTGTTAGCAGTAATTTTACTATGTATTTTTTATCATTTTTATTGAAATATAGCTTATATACAATATCATATTGGTTTCAGATGAATTACTTAGGTTTCATCAATTATTTACATTATTAACTGCTCACTATGATAAGAGTAGTTACTGTTATCATACAAAGGTGTTACAATATTAGGAGCTATATTCCCTATGCTATCTTTCCATCCTTATGACTAAATTAGTTTATAATTTGGAGTTTGTACCTCTTTATCCTCCTCACCTCTTCTCCCCCATGGTAACCAACCATATATTCTCTGTGTTTATGAGTCTATTTCTGTTTTCTTTTTTCAGAGTCTGCATATAAATGAAACCATATGGCATTCCTCTTTCTCTGACTGACTTATGCAAGTGTTGTCAAGGATGTGGAGGAAAGGGAACCCTCATACACCATTGGTGGGAATGTAAACTGGTGAAGTCACTGGAAAATAATACAGAGGTTCCTCAAAAAATTAAAAATAGAAAAACCATATGACCTAGCAATTCTACTTTGGGGATTTTACCTAAAGAAAACAAAATCATTAATTTGAAAAGACATATGTACCCCTATGTTTACTGCAGCATTATTTATAATAACCAAGATATGTGCCCATCAATAGATGAATGTATAGTTAATACATACACGTGATGGAATATTATTCAGCCATGAAAAAGAAAGTTTGCCCTTTGCAACAATATGAAAGGATCTAGAGGATATTTTCTTACTATCTACTTTTTTCACAGGTATTTTTCACAGCTATTTAGGCCCCAGAAAATGAGGATATTATTTCTTTTCGAGATACTATATAATTGTGTTTTTCCCTGAGTTGGTCAATAAATATGAATGCTAATAGGAGGTGACTTTGAACAGATTATATTTAAAAGTTGATTACTGATAGTATTTTTTAAATTTGAAATACATTATCTATTAAAAAACTGTCATAATTAGATTTTAACAACCGGTACTTTTCTCCAGTGCAAAAAGCAACCTAAATACTACATATATTAATTTCAAAATTGGGACTATCCTTTCTGACCTTGAAAAGTTCTAAGTGTGAGAGACAAATGTGCCCAACAAATCAGTTCACTTTCCATCTTGCTTAATCCCAGCCCTGTGCTTGTATTCAGACCATTCCATCCACCTAGACTACTTGCCAACATCTATCAGGAAGAAGCAATTCCAGGTCACCCTAGGCCATTCCAGAAACTACTCAATCTACTTTATCTCAACAATTAGGAGTAAATAATTTTTCCTATTGTAACCATTGAAAGGAAGTGTTATGTAGTGCTTAGGAAAACACACTTTTAACAACCACAGCCTGTGTTCAAGGCCCTGTTCTCTCATCCATCTAAATGAGAACTTGGTCAAATCACTTAACCTCTCTGTGCCTCAAGTTTCTCATCTGTAGACTTTCCCTGGCTCCTAAGACTGTGGTGTTTAATAAATATTTCATGTATAGTTTTTTTTCTTTCCCACGTGGTATACAAGGTAAATCTCTAAACTGTGTGACAAAAAGTTATAATCAGAAGTTCAATTTTTAGCGGATAGATATAAACCAGAACAAAAGTTAGAAAATCAAGACCTTGGTATTACTCCTCCAGCCCCAGGCTGGTCTATTCCAAAACACGTTATGTCATTAGTACAAAAGGTGACCTTAGCCATGCAGCTGAAAGAGCAATTGAATTGAAAAGGTAAACGTGCTCGGCCCCCTGCTGGCAACTTTTGGTAGTGTGCCCCATGAGTGCAGTGCCTGCCCTTGCATGAGGCCTTCTGCTCCATCAAGCTGACACAACTCTGAGGCAGTTAGAGTTAGATGCGCTCACAGAGCCCTGAGGGCGGCAGTGAAGGGAGGGTAGGGGGTACCAGCAGCTCCCTTGGGGCAGGATTTCACATTGCAGAGGATGAGTAGGAGTTCACTAGGAGAATAAAGAAGGATGGAGATTTCTGGCAGAAGGCAAAGCATGAATGCAAAGGTGCAAAGGCACATAGCTTGCTTAGAAAATGGCTAGAAATTCATTGTGGATCGAGCCAGGGAAGTGTTCAGTAACAGGGATGAGAGAAACACTGGGGCCTCCATGAGACAGGTCCCTCACCAACCTCTTTGCCCTCCTCTTGGCCATGACTGGGATTGCTACCACCTGCTCAGAAAGCCATGCCCAGATGCCCAGATGCTCAGACAAAACCCAACAGGTGCAGTGGATGATGAGCTTCTGTGCCACCTTCACCGAGACACGGTGTAAGTCACCCCAAGTGGACAGCAGCCTGCATTTCCCTTTCAGGAACTCACAGTGATCTTTCATTAAACTAGTGGTCAGACCTGTTATACTGAATGAACATTAAATTAAAACACTTATTTCTAAAACTTCAATCATAAAACTAAATCAAGAGGCACTGTGAAAACTGTCAGCAGAAAGAATAAAAGTGCAGATATGGCAATATTCTTAACGAGGAATCAAATGTTAATAGATCCAGCATAATAAATGTCTTTCCACTACAGTTATTATACCAATCACAGCTTATTATAAGTAACAGAAGCCTGGACAAAACTCTGAATTAAAGAGCTTATTTGACTTGTTACAAAAACATGTACATAATTACAATACAGGAAAACCTTCCAGGATTTAGAATTTTCCCAGAAAGCCTTAACCCTATAAGGACTAAGACTTGGCTATTTTAGGGTATTTTTAAAGATAAGTATGAAATTTCTTAAAATAAACATCTACATCTCTGCTTCTCAACCCAACTATAATATACTAAACATAATTTAACACTGTCTTGATGTCCTACTATCACCATTATGAATATCAGTTTTCACAATATGCTGAAGGTAACATGGAGTTGCAAAGGTATGTATGAATATGTACATTATAGCTATACCCCTAAGCCTTTCTTTTCTTTCTTTTTTTCCAAGAAACTACCACTATCAGCTTGTTTTTGCTTATTTATCTATTTATATAATGACAACCTAAAGACTGAGCAGCTGCCCATAGGTTATGGCCACTTTTCTGTTAAACCCATCAGGGATGCAAAGATAGACCTGACCTTCTTCTTAAGGGGTTTTCTCATCCTTCCCAATATCTTTTTTCCTGTTGCTATTAGTGGGCTGTGACCTGTCAGTATCATTTCAAGCACTGACTGATTTCTACATCACCAACCCCATGCACCACAGACATCTTGACAGTTTGTAACAATTCTCCTACATCCCTTGAAGTTCATGGGCATAGCAGCCTTTCTAATGTCAAGAATTTTGATAGTAGCATTTGGGAATAATCTTACTATAAAGTCTAGAAATATTTTTATTGGGCCAAAATGACTTGGCTGCACTTGAAACAGAGTCTGGTTCAAATCTTAGGGGATCTTGGGCAAATTATTTAACTTCTCTACACCTTAGTTTCTTCATTTGGAAAATAAGAGTTTGTAACACCAATCTTGCAGGGTTACTCTAAGGATTATAAAGGATAATATATGATTAAGGCATTTAGCATAGTATCTGGTAAAAAAAAATAGATGTTTAAATTTTTATATTAGGTCAAATTTCTAAGTGCAATTTTTGTTAGTCAAAACAAATTGACCATCAGCCATTTTATCTGACTCCAACCTAGCTCTCTTCTACTTTGTTTTGGTGACCCATGGCAGGGTAGTAAGGGAGATTATCATGAACACATCTTATCTTTCCATCCTGAGCACTTTCATTCTCTCAGACGTGGTTCCAAAGACAGGACCAATATCACACAGTCCCTGTGCATTAAAGTTAGAGCCAAGCTCCAACTTTGTAAGATGATAATTGATCAGTGCAATTGGTAGAAAGTTCAGGGGGCAAAAGCCACTTAAAAAATTAATATTTCACTGAAACCTTTCTGCTTATACAGCAAAAAGAAAACTATTTTATGGATGGACATGCATAGAAGATTCCTAAGTGTGCTTTTATGTGTCTCTGTGTGGCCAGGAAATCCTCTTTGCCCACTGTCTCTCTCACCATTTTTTGCTAGATTAAAATTTCCTTAGTTTTATAATTAAGATGGCTAAGAGAGAAGAAAAAGAGAGGAAAGTGAATAGTAGGCAGAGGATGCTTTTAGCAAAACCATGAAATTCTCATCCTGGCCACTCCCAGGCTCTCTGGAGCCCACAGGGCAGGCCTGCTGCCCTGAGACCTGAGATGTGTGGCCAAACTAAATAAATTCTTATAAATTCCTTTTAGCCTTTCCTGCAAATAATTTGATTGTGTGAACTCAACTACCTCATCAGAGCTTACTTTAGAAAATTAAGTATGTAAAAGTGAATAAAATATCTCTCCAAATATGCTTTTTTCCCCCAAAGTTCCTTTTTCAGTATGACTAAAAATTAATGGTCAGAGACTGTGTAATGATCCTTCCTCTGGTTTTACTCATGCTGCTTTACCAACTCCCTCTTGGTCTCACTAATTATCTGCTTGATTAAGCTTTGCAGAGCCTTCTGTCACTGGGTGTGGCCCCCTGCACACATATGGCTGCCTGTGTTCTCCTGAAAACGGACAGCACGTTAATTACAAGATTCATAGCACAAATGAAGATCCTATCAAGGAAGTAAATCTTGTTTATTTCCTCGCTTCGTTTCTGTAGCAGGTTGAATAGAATCCTCCTAAAGTTCGTGCCCAACCCAGAACTTCAGAACGTGACTGTGTTTGAAAACTGGGCCTTTGCCCCTGTAATTAGCAAAGACAAGGTCATACTGGATTAGGGGGCCTGGTGTCCCTATAATTAGAGGAGGGGCCGTACAGAGGTGACACTCAGAAAAAAACGCCATGTATGACAGAGGCAGAGATCGCAGCGATACAGCTACGGGCCAAGAAATGCCAAGGTTTGCCGGCAATCACCAGAAGCTGGGGAAAAGGCCTGGAACAGAGTCCCTCAGGGCCTCCAGAAGGACCCAGCCCTGCCGAACCTTTATCGCAGACTTCTGGCCTCCAGGACTGCGACGGGATATATTTTTGTTGTTTTAAGCCACCGAGTTTGTGATAATTTGGCTTGGCAGCAGTAGGAGAGGAATAGAGTCTCTCTAGTCACACGTGACCTCCCACAGAAGGGCCGGAGAGCACCCATTGGTTGCCGTCTTTTTCTGTTGTTCTGTAAATGATCCCGAAGTATAACCCTGAAATTGTGACTACTACCAATCCCTCAGGGCATTTCCCCTCTTTTGGGGTCATTCAAGCTGCTGAGAAATAAACCACTTATCACATAGCATGGCTAATGTCAACGGGAGAATTCACTTAGTTTAAGGGAGTTTTGCGGTCATCATAAAAGTGATGATATTCATAAAATTAGAAATACTCAATAACTTCTCCTTAGAATGTAGCCATGGTATATGTTGTAAGTCAAGTTTCCTAGGAAACAGATTCTGCGACTCCAAGATTTCTGTGGTTTACTGGGAAGTACCCTCAGGAACAACGTCTCTGTGGGGCGATGCAAGCAGAGACGGCTAGAGGGAGAACTTAACCTGTGAGGCAGAGGCTTCTGCCTGAGTGGGGTGGTCCTGCAGAGATACAGCCCATCACGGCGAGAGGCCAAGCCTCCCGACCACTCGGTGGACGTAGCCATCCCCAGGGAGGCGGCCCAGCTGCGAGAGAGGCAGCTTCTCTCAGCAGAGGGCCATTCCTGGAGAGGGACTCGGCTGCGAGCTGTGAAAATAAGAGGCTCAGTCCTGAAGGGGGATCTGGCATTTCCCAGCCCCTCCACAGTATTTGTAGTTCTAATACAAATGTCCTTGTTAGCTAGAAAGTGACTTTGGCCAGGCCCACATGCAACATGTTACAGTATAGATAAGGTTATTGGACATGCACACTTGAGTTTTTCCCAGGTTTGTGAAGTTGCTATAGTAATGCCATCACTAATCTTGCCATCAGAGTACTTGCTCTTCAGGGCCGTGACTTTCCTTTTTAATTTTCTTTCCTTGGCTAGCAACTCTAATGGCTGTTTTTCTCTTCAAAATAGAGCAAAAATTATGACCTCAGTGCTAACTCCATGGTTCAGTCAATAGTTTAAAGAACTGAGTAAGCATTGCTTACCCATTGCATTTATTTTTCAAAAGACTCAATGTACCTTATTTTTTGTTAAGTCGTGAAGCTTTCAGAGAAAGAGGTCACCCTTATTTTGCATACAGGCACTGTGGAAAATAAGACACTAATTAATATCACTGAATTTTTATAAAGTATCAAAAGGAATGGCATAGAAGCTACCAATTTCTTGTTTACATATTCTCTTTTTGTATATTGAAAATTTGTGTGTTTTTTCTCTAGTAATAATAATGGTTACTATTACTCATTAAACACTTATTATTTGCTGAGCACTCTGCTGGGCAGAGGGAGCAGCTCGACTAAAAAGCAGTTACTGGACACGGACACTGTGCCAAATGCTAAAATACGCTCTGAGTATTAGCAACATTATGAGATTTTTTGAATCCAGACAGTAAGTCTTATTGTAAAAACTACAAACAAACCAGATCCTTTGTGGGGAACATTTCCGTTAATTCCTTTAATACAAAGATCGCCTCCTCTCACATAAGGCAGGAAGACATATACCAGGGTACAATCCATACTCTGAAGATGGATACCTGATAGAGGGGTGAGGTGTAAGACAACAAAACTGTAGTGCTAAAATATAGATATCCAATTAGAGAAAAAACAACGATGATGCTTTACTAATACAGATGCCAAACCTAATACTAGGTCCATGTCTGCTGGAGATCTCATCTGCCATATTGCCAAACAACGAGTTGGCAGTGTCAGTTTTTTAGGCTAAAGCAATAACAAAGTAGATATTCTTTTAGAATTTATGATACTGGACAAAACTAATTCATTCATCTGACAGATACTTTTTAAATACATACTTTGAGTAGGAGTGTTCCAGACACTAGGCATAGAGCAGCGAACAAGACAGATAGGATCTTTCCCTTCATAAGTGAAAAGCACAGTTGAAAAACAAGTAAATATGTAACATAACATCAAAGAATAATAAGTGATAAGCAGTATCTTAGATCGACTAAGTTGGAGGTTTTAAGAGGGATGATGAGAGGTACATTAGAGAGGACAATCAGAAAAGCATCTTAGAGGAAATGAAATTTAAGAATGACCTGAATGAAGTGAGGGGGTGAAGCTATGTGAAATTTAGAAGCCAAAGAGTAGTTGCATTAAAGGCAAAGGTCCTCAGGGAGGGTTGGGAATGGTGCGTGCCAGCACCAGCAAGAAGACCAATGGATTGACTTGGGAAATGCAGGACTTGTCAAAGTGTGATCCTAAGTTAACACAGGGTGGAGGTTGTTTTCCAGTCTCATTTTGCTGCTTGGGTGCAAGACTGAATAGACAGAGAATTTGGCAAGTTGGGTTTAACCACATCTAAAGTAAGTATAAGAGGAGACAGAAGCAAGAGACAGAACCAATATACACAGGCAATACAAAGTAGAATAAGCAGGAAATTAAGACCATGAGGGAAGTGATTGCCATTGAAAAAGTGGTTAGGGTCTGTGGATTGGAGGTCCCAGTGGAGATCAAAGAGTTTTTGAAGTAGAGGTTACAGAGTAAGTAAGCTGGAAATACAGAGGGTAGGACTCAGAGAAGAGAATATATGAAATCAAATTTCATTTGGAGGCAAGATGGCATAGTAAGGAGCTAGAGAAGTACATGCCCCACCTGCAGGTGTAATGGCTTGAAGGGTATGGGAACCGCCCCTTGGCCTGCAAGTTAAGTAGGTTCCTCAGGGAATAGCCAGGTTTCAATTAGAGTAAAAAGAACTTCAATTGGTAGAAAAGGCTAAATATACAGGGGTTTGCCTAATGACACTGTGAGTTCTTGAAAGCGAAGTGGAAGTTTGAGGGTCAAGGAAAAAGTAGGCAATCAGTGCACAAAAGGAGAGGTACTGAGTGTTACAGATTCAGACAAGTATACTAGTAGAGAAAAGTGAGTTTCAGAAAGTTCAGAAAAAGTATAGGTGCAATTCCAACACTAGAGAATCTAAAATAATATGGCTCAAGGGACAGGAAAGTCTAAAATATGTAATCTAAAACAATAAAAGGGATAAAGAAGGGACTCTGTGAAGTTTCTAGTGGACGGCAGTAAGGTAGGCTAAAGTACACAATCTCAGACTCAACAGATCTGCCTGGCAGAGCAGGTTCTTGTTGCGGACCACGGATGTGGGGAATGGAGAGATGAAAGAGACAGCTGGCTCCTGGGAGCACAGAGAGAGCAGCTGATTTAACTCTAGAGAGGAGAGTGGTCAGTTCCAGGCAAGTCCAGTACGGGGGACGACTGACGTGCTTCAGCAGCCGGGCAGGGCACAGCCACGGAGAATCATCCCATCAGAAATATTTGCTCACAGTCTTCACAGAGAATCATTCAGATACTAAATAAAAGTGGTGAAGGGCAAGTCACAGCTTCTTCCAAGGCCGATCTTTCACTACAGCTTTAAAAGGCAATGCATTTTATACTACAAGCCGAAAGTCAAACAAATTACAATAGAGGAGGCAAGTTAAGTAGGCAACTGGCATAGGTCAGAGGTCACGAGCGCGGCTTCAGCTTCTGATCCAATGCTATCGTAGAGTCAATTTTTAACACTGTATGAACTTGGGTGCATTTCTTAACTCTCTGTGCTCAGTTTCCTCATCTGTAAAATGGCAATAATTATAGCAGTACTTCATCAGGTTGTTGTGAGGATATAAGTTGATACTTTTGAAGCATTTAGGACACTGCCTGGCATAGGGCAAGTGTTAACAAATGTTGACTATTGTTATTTTGTTTCGTCATTCTTTAATGGTCTATTTAACTTACCATACATTTGTACTCTAAAAATAGCTCATTGTATAACTCAGCCTAAAATTTCTAATGTACGATGGAATGTTACAGGAGTTTATATATGGCTCTAGTGTAACACAGACTTTGAAGAAGTGCTTGCAGGCAGGTTCTGGGTCCATCACACTGTACTAAGCAAAACTGAGTTTGAACCCTGGCTCTTCCAATTATAGATCATGTGACTTTAAGCAACAAGAGTAATATTTCTAGATCCCAGTCTCCTCAGCTGTAAAAAGGAAATAATGATAGTGCCAATAGTTCATAGGGTTTTTGCAATTAGTAAACCAGATAACCTATGTAAAGTATTTGGCATAGGCTAGGCATTCAATAAATGGCAGCTATATTATTATTTAGCCTTTCTTTTAATCCTTAACTAGAACCTTTAACTTGCCTGATTATAATTGAACATCATAAATTCTTAGTTTGTATTCCAGTTTCCCTTTTCTCCTTTCTTACATGTCCTGAAATAATCACACACAAAAAACCGCACTAAAATGAAATACTGCATCATGAAAATACTTGTGATGGTCATTTTCCATTTAGAAGGGAATTACCTTGCTACTTAAGTGCATCTCTCAACCATAGATCTTTGTACGTCGAAGCTACAATTCATGTTATGGTCAGAGCTGGGGCAGGGGCAGCTAAGGGTCAGTGGTCAGGTGAGAGGCAGGGTCAAAGCATTAGGAAGGGGTGGCTTTGAAGCCAGCAAGGACAGCAAAGAGAATGGGTAAAGGCAGTTGAGGGTTTACAAGTGATATACATAATACTAATGGCCATTTTTTGAGTACCCAAAGTTTCTCTTCCCTATGCAAGGTAAGAGGAATAATCAGAACTTCAAGCCAGGCCTGTAATGATTTTAATGCCTGTCTCTTTTTCCCTCTCTATCCGAGCACATAGAAGATACATCACAGGTGACTGCTGGACACATGGCCATTCAAAACTGAAGGCTCAGAACCCAGAGATTCTGTAAGATTTGAAAGAATGAGACAAGAGTAAAAAGAATGTCCAGCTATGAGGAAATATAGAGAGAACCTCCAAGCTTCTATCCCTCCTTCAGCACTGTCTTCTGGCTCTTGGTAATAAGAGCCAATCTTCCCAAAGGGCTGGTGGAGACAAGAGGCAACTGGCAGCTCCAGACCAAGATGAGGCTCACAGGGCAGCAGCCATCAGCTGCAACTAATTGTGCGAAAATCCTGTTTTCTTCCTTATTGAACCCTGGCTCCCAGACAGCCCTCTGACTCGGAGTACAATTTTATTTTAAAAAGGACCATGCCCCCTTCAAACAGAACTGAAACATTAAAAAAAAAAAAAAAGTACAAACCAATTTTTCCAATTCTAGTGACCCACAGTTCTAGAATTTTCCATGACCTTAGCTTTTTTCCCTTTATTTGCCTCATAAAAGGGAAGTTAGGACCTACTAATCTCTGTAAATAACTCTCTATTTTCTAAGATCATCTCAGAAGAAGACTATTTGAATAAGATAAAATTACTATTTGTCAGAGAATTCAATCATATTATTTTTCTAGGTGTTAGTTGTAAAGTTGCTTAATGCCTTTAGTTAAAAGCAAGTAGTTATAACAGTAATTTTAAAGTATCTCTTTCAGTAATCTCTACTGACTTTCTTTCTTGTTCTTTTTTAGCATCTAACAGTTGACAAAACTCTAGAATCTCACTTGAAAAAAGAAACCTCTCTTGACTCTTGTAGCTACTCTGTGGAGTGGTTAGAAGCATATTTACTATCCAAACTTTACAAATGGCCAGCTGGGCTCTGGGTGTTAAGAGTGTTGAGGACACAGGGTGGCTATGTGACATCAGCAGGTGCAAGCTGTGCACATGTCAGCACCAAGTTCTTGAGTCCTCAGAGCACAGGTTCACCCTTCCCAACAGGCCTGCTCTCTGTTCCACCTGATGCCAATGTCCTTGCAGCAAAGGAATGCCCCTGTCAGGTCCCACAGGCTCTGGGCTTCAACATGATTGTACATTTGTATGCGTCTATTAGAGACTTATCCTACTGATTAAAGAATAATGACAAATAAAATCTGTTGGAAGAAAACATAGATCTCCCGTTCTCTCCTCCTCTAACAGCTCTGTACACTGGTGTAAATATGAAGGATGTAGGAAGGAGAGGCTGAAGGGAGACGCGTGAAAGCAAGGAGGACAAGAGATGCCACCAAGGCAGGCGCAGCCCTGGGCCCTTGCACCCACTTCCTTCCTGGTAGCAAGCAGTCGGCCATGCCACTCAGCAAATCTCCCAGAGGCTACTGATCCGCCACAAGGAAAGGGAAACTAACAAGCAAGCATCAACAAACAAACCAATCCGGGGGTGTTTCTTGACCTACAAGGGAAATGCGGGGGTATTTATTTAAGAAAATGCCCTTAATATTTTTCACAAGATATGCATGTGGGAAATCTGTGAAGGAATGCGGGAGGGGGGAAGGAAGCGCTAACAAGGATGGCGGACGTGGCGAGGTGTCGGTCACAGCCGTGCACATGAAGGGAAAGCATGAGCTGTGTTCTGCGGTTTCTCATTTGCATATTTTCATATGAATCAGGGAAAAAGTCACTCAGGCAGGGAGCATGGACAGAGAGAAAGAGCTGACATCTGAAGGGCTGTCAAGAACCCATGTTCGCATGACCAGCCAGAAGCATCTACTTTTCCATGAAAAATGACCAGAAAGCTTTGGTCAAGGTTCCCTAAGGAAGAAAGTTCAGTTTGGAAGCTTCTTCAGTGTGTTTCCAAGCACTCCTGTTCCCATCTGAAACCTCCTCTGCAAAACAGTCCCACCTCTGTGCTTTTCATTTAAAAAACAATAGATTTCCAGATACCACAATATTTTCTGGCAGAGGGTCTACATCTATCTCACTCAATTTTAGGAATTTGTGAACATAAACCCAATTTGAACAATCATCACAACTCATCCCACTCAGGCAGATGGTCAGACTAAAGCCTCCAAAGCTTATTGCTGCTAAGTCTTGGGAACAAGACAGTCATTCAATAAATGTTTATTGAGCATAGCCTATGTGCAAGATACTGTAGCCAGACCAGATTTCTTATTACTCAGGGTACTGCTCCATATAATGAGGAGGTCGGTCTTGCTGAATTCCTAATGAAGAGATGCCTCAGATGTCACCTCAACCACTTCCAACAAAGTAAGGAGAATTTATTCTGGTTGTAACTCTAGCTCTGCATATTCGTAGGCCATGTGGCCAGAAGAATTAGTATTTGCTAAGAAAAAAAGCCTTGTGTTTGTACTTTTGTACCTCCACACAACAAATATTTACCGAGAACTTACAGTGCACCAGGCACGGCCCCCACGCAGCTAGAGCTACAGGCCTTCAGCAGCGTTAGGGCAGGAGAATTTTGCAGTGACAAAGGGTTATCTCGCCGCAGGTCTCCTGAGTATGTGATAGAAGCTAACCCTTCATGCAGTTGCTGTAGAATAGGGTCAGTCCCTGTGTAGAGTGTTTTACACAGCCCCGACGAAGATG
Organism: Manis pentadactyla; assembly: GCF_030020395.1. Classification (NCBI taxonomy): domain Eukaryota; kingdom Metazoa; phylum Chordata; class Mammalia; order Pholidota; family Manidae; genus Manis; species Manis pentadactyla. The sequence goes on along the minus strand of NC_080026.1, from coordinate 126,401,002 downwards.
AATTCCTACGGTGTGACTAAAATTATGAAGCATTAGTCATGTAAAGCCCAGATGGAGTGGGGCTATGGTGGCCTCTCTGCGTGCTGCTAAACGGCCTCAGAACTATTCCCAGGGTAATCTGACAAAGAGGCTGAACCGTCTGGGGCCATGTAGTGCTGACGCTTTTCTGCTTTAGCTCACAGGGAGTCCCAGACCAGAAGGAAAAAAATCTCCTGGCTCCCCAACTACAGAGCTGGATTCCTTGGTGGTATAAGATTGAGTGTCTTGGAAAAGGATATTCCTTTTTTTTGGCTTGAAAGGATATGCTAGCTCAGAGCACTGTGTTGCTCTGTTCCTGCTGCAAATAGGAGTGTTTTACTTTCTAAATAAAAAAAAATAAAAATTACTGAAAGGAAGCCCACTAAAATCTCCTGAGGAAGAAACTGCTGAAGTGGAAACCAATATAAACTTGATCATGTAACACAGAGCAAACCTTCCTAAAGTTCCTCTCCACCCACCTATGAGTCTCACCCTGAACAATCCCTCTCTGTGTTCTTCCCTATGGAAACCCCACCCAGGCTGGGGCTGCCTGCTACCTCACACTCTGCCCCACCAGGCGTCCTCCTGAAACCTTTGATGCCCTCAACTCTGGTCTGCCAAATTTTTCCCTTTTTTCCTAGAGGATGGAAAATCTGTAGAGAGGAAAGTACCATCTTGCTGTGGGTCTTTCCTTACATTTTTTTCCTTCAAACACTATGTGGCATAATAGTCTCAAGCTCAAGATAGTCTGTAAATCATCACATCTTGCCTCTGGTCCTCAGGTGATATTTGGGCAGGGCAACTCTAGAGATAGGAAGACTGAAGAGGATGATGACAGGATGGTGCCATGTGCAGAAATTAGGACTCCTTGTCTGTAATCCAAGGTCCTCTGCTCTAAAAATGATGTCAGCATATACATATCTTGAAGTTTCTAATAACATTGGGGATTTGGAGAGGGCCAATAGTGTGCCATCACGTTTTTTAAAACTGGAATTTAGTAATGCTCTTTCAAATTATTCGAAAACTCTTAGATGTGCCCTACATAGGCTGATAATTGCATACATATTTCACTCCTTGCACAGACTAGCTTGAGGTGAAACTTGGCAGCCATTTAATAGACTAATGAAGGTTAGATTAGCAAATAACTTCCCCCACAAATGGGCTGTTGAAATAATAAAATGTAGGGAGGTAAATATAATGACTATCAATCAAGCTTGTCCAAAGAATAAAGAAATGTAAAACATTGATAAAATTCGGAGAACTCAGAAAGCAAACAATAACAAAAACAGGGAGACAGCTGCCACCATGTCATGCATCAGGGTGAGAGGCGAATGTAACCGTAGCTACCTGACTATCCAAACATTTCACTGCGATTGAAATGTCCTTTAGAGTAAAATAATTGACAAGCCATGAAGAATCTCCATTTTTTCCCCTTGATTTCCATTTTCCACAGTGCCTTTCCACACAGCTTTAACAGCTGCACACAGTCTGCTGTTCTGAGCCTCATGCCAGGCGTGGTGTTGAAGCATTCATTCCGTTCCGCGTGCGTTGGGGCCTTTGTTAATATCTCTGCCCTGCACTCCATTTGGGCGGCTCCAGCTCTCTGCGGTTCACTTTCCTTGGTGCTGAGCAAGAATCTGCTTTGGTGGCACTGCCTTCCGAGGCAGCCTCATGGGACATTCTTCAGCCATGAATTCATTGTGACTGCTGCTTCAGGCTAGTCTGGGTTTCATGTTTGACCACCTGCATGGTCACTTGAATCCTGGGTAGGTCCCTCGTGTCAGTATTTGACAACTGCCTTTGCTCTTATGTCATCTCTTACCTATGCCAACATGTGGCACATGGAAGCCATTCTGTTGACAAAAGGGCTCTCATCCCTTCTGATTTAATATCTATCCTAGGCAGCAGTTTGGTACAGCTGTTAGGATGTTGTCAAAATTCTTCTGTCCATAAGAAAAGTGAAACCCACACCACATTGAGCAATATGTTCATGATGTGGTCATTCCTTTGGATAATCATCAACAATAACATCAACGAATCCCTTGCCTCTGACCTCAGAAGGCTCCAGACTGATGCAAGAAAACATGGGAAATACAACCTCTGCGGCAGCTTGAGGCCTGCCAGCATTCTTTGCTAAACTGTTATGTGCCTGCTTAGATAACACATTAATTGTAGGCACTAATCAAACATATTTTAAGTTGTGAAATCCCAGACATTTCTCCCCATGACACAGTTTGCAGGAGTGTAGCCTGCACCACTAGCAGCCTGAGCTACACTCCTTTGGCTCTTCCCTCATGGGTTTGCCTGGTTACCCCTTTAATAAAGCCATGAGTTGGAGTCATCTTACCCAATTTTCAGACTTTGGGGATCCCTCTAAGGTAGGGACACTGTCTTCTGGAGCTCTGACTTTGGGCAGGTTAATATCCTACCATGCAGCACAAGAGTCGGGTAGCCATGATGCCCATCCCCCACCCAGTTTCACAAATGGATCTGTGGGTATGTTGCTTTGAGAGTGTAGCTACTTTCATGGGGATGTACGATTCTTGAATAGAGGTTGCCTGTGTCCAGCAACCTGAGAGAAATTCAGAGACAAAAATATCTGAAAAAAGTGGAATAGCATATCTACTGATCCATTTCTGAAAATGCAGTGAGGCTACAATGATGGCTAGCGTGACCATCTCCAGTTTCCCAGATGTTTTTGACCACCTTCTCAAGGAATCTATTTTTTATTAGATGCATACATTTCATGTTGGTTCAACCTTACATAAGGCTTCAAGACAAATAACAATAATCAATCAAAAACTAACTCGATAAAAGTTGAAATCTCACGTCCACATGTACTCATTTTTGTTTATGGTGCTCATTTACCAGGAAACTTGTTGAGCATCACTTGCATGCTAGACGTTGAGCATGGAGCTCACCAGGTGGAGCAGATACTCTGGGAGAGACGCCCCAGAAAACAAAGGTTCCTGATGCAACAGCATACGACTGCACAAGCCTCCACAGACTGACCAGCTGTTCAAAGACTTACTGTCAGGGCCTGGGGGCTTCCCAGGGCAGACAGTGTTTGGTCTGAGAGCTGGTCATAAAGGTTAGTATTCACTAGTGGGTGTGAGGTCCTAAGACACCCTGGTGTGCCGCCTGACATGGTTAAAACACAGGGTCATAAGTAGGAAGAGGGAGAGAGAGAAGGCTGAAAAGGCAGAACGTGGAAAGTTCTCAAAGGGATGCCTATGCCATTTGTAGGCCAAGGATTCAAAGCCCTAAGGATCTTTTAGGTAATGGGAAGCCATGGTTGTTCAGGGAGCGGGGGATGGAGTTGTAAGGAAGATATTAAGCGGAGGGATAAGCATGTTAGTGCCAAACACATAGAGATGGCTTACTCTATGCCAAATTCTTCCCTAAGTGCATTACATGCATAGACGTAAGTAATCTTTATGGCTACCTGTGAGGTTGGTGCTTTTACCCTACCTTAGACAATGGGGAAACTGGGGCACAGTGAGGTGAGTCAGGTTGGCAAAACTATTATGTGATAGAGGCAGTGTCACTGCAGAGCACACCCTCTTTGCCACAACTCCGGACTGCCTCTCAGACGAGGATCCGGAGGAGGAGCTCCAGAGCCTGGGAAGATGGGCTGGGTAGAGAACACGCTGAACTGGAGCCGTGTGCCCCGTGACAGACTGTAGGAACTGGTTGTGAAATAGTTCAGGCTTAAGTGCTTCATTAGAAAAAAACAAACTTTCAGCAGTCACTTGTTAACTCATGAAAATCCAAGGCTTGACATGTATTGCAGGAAGTCCTCGGTGAAATTCCCAAAAGATGGCTCGGTCTCCTTTCTGGAGGCTGACTCGGGAAGAAGGACAGCTGTGGGGCACTCGGCTCACGGGGCCCCCCTCAGCAAGCACGGAGGAAGGTGGAGGTGCACGTGCTGGAGGAGTCCACCAGGGCACCCGACTGCGACAAAGACCTACTCATCAGTATTGGAGTAAGTCTGACAGGCATGAAGATGACATTTACTTATGTGTGACAGAGGAAATGATGAAGAGGAAAATGAAAAATCATGTTCTGCTAATTTATAGAATTTCTTTCAATGTTAAAGCCACAGTGATTTTCAGAATGAGGATCAGTGAAAAAGATGTATTGGGTTAAAGAGGGATTTACATAAATAGTAACAAGATTGAAGCCTCACATGGAGCTGTGTGCTCACATGTGGGTTTGGGGCTGTGGTAATGGAGTAGTGATAAAAAAAAAAGACATACTTCCTGGAAATAGACTTCTACCTTATAAATGAAAGAAGAAGAGGGTGAGGAATAGAGCTGCTTATGAGATGAAGCAAATGGTTAGTGTTTAGTAGCAAGGGCCAGTGACTTGGGGTGGAGAGCATGATAGACTGCATATTTCAAGCAATTACACCTGGACCAGGGGTTTTATAAAATAAATTTTAATTTGGCATATAAAGGACATGGATGTGGAGTGTTATTGAGAGAGACAGAAATACAGAGATATTTTTGTAGTTATGAAAACAGTATCTTAAAAGTATAAAAGAGGCCTTGAACTAGGTAGAAAGCTAAAGATAATGATAAAGGGATGAATTCTAGAGATTTTGGTGGTTAACTTTGAAGATTAAAGAATCACTTGACCAAATTTTATTAGTGGCAAGGGAGACAGAAGAGCTAGGAAAAACCTTGTACTTTCTTCAACACATATTTTGAATGCCCAAATTGATTAAGAACTAGAGATACAGAGCTGGTCAGAAAGCTCAGTGTTCTCACAGGAAACAGTCATGAAAATGTTGTAGGTAGATCGTGATGCTATTAACTAAGAAAAAGTATAAGTGGAGAGGGGAGAAATGGTGTGAAGAAGAGAGATGAAAGCGAATGAGTTCCCTTTTGAGCATGCTGAGCCTGCAATGCCACAGGGCCCCTTGGGTGAAGAAGTCCAGCAGGTAGTTGGCTAGTGCGCTTGCTGACCAAGAGAACAGGCCTGTAGAAGGTGATCGAAGTCTGATGGGGATATGAGATCACCTACAGGGAACAGGTAGGCTAAAAAGAGGGCCTAGAAAGGAAGCCTGAGTAACAATATTTGACACGAAGAGACCGCATCAAGAAGAAGATGTTGTGACGGAGAGGTCTGAGAAGGTGGATCATCTCTGGACTGAATGAAGTCATGAAATTAAAGGAAAGAGTTTTATTTTCTGTAATTGCCTGTGTTCCTTGAATTCTTCATTGGGCAATCAGCAATGGCCATAGCTCTCTTGTTTGCCTTGTCTTCTCAATGACTAGCATGGCATCTGGCACAAGGGTGGTATTAACATATATTTTTGAATGACTTAATATAGGGGTAACCAGCAGTACAACATGCTACCGACAAGCCCACTAAGACTGGAAATCATCTGCTGGGTTTGCTGATTAGGAGATTCCTGGTAGTGTGAAGAAAGAACAATTATGTGGCTGAAAAGAAAGAAACTTTTAAAATACTGACTTTTAAAATATTGGAAATGTAAAAAAAACTGTTATGGAAGGCATAGCAAATTCCAGATAATAAACCTTTTTTGTGACAAGTTTCCTTAACTGAAACGGGGTTGCATTATATTACTTGCTGACTGCTAGACTGATAGCAAAATATAATATAAAATAAAATAGTTATAATAAAAGTATTGAAAAAAACCCACAGGGTGTTTGGCCATCAGTATAATGCCAAATAATTTTCACATCCTGAATATTTTAACAGAAACAAATAAGCTCCAATTGTTGCTTAATCTGAAACTAGTTTATGAACATGACAGCAAGGATTTGCTCACAGGGTGGCTTCTTGGACCAAATGGACATTTTGCCATGAAGTGGCAGTATGCTCCATGTCTCTGGTTCTTATTCACAAAAACTGAAACTAATGAGTCAAGAATTGGCTGAGTATCAAAAAAAATTTTTTTTGAATCAAAAACATCCTGGACTTCAGCAAGGACTTAAGAAAATTTGTTTCTAAATAAGCACTTAAGAGCCCTGGAAAACAATAAAGTGAAAGGCAATTTGCACAGACTAATGGAGCTGCTGAAGGAAGAGGGAGTGGAGAATGGGTCCCACATAATGGAGGAAAAGTTCTGTTTTGGAATTTTATTGTAAAGAGACTGTAAAACAGTCTCTCCCTGATGATAAAACACTGGCTAATGGCATCTAGAATTTTCTGTTGGAGACCATGATAACTTCAACTTAGTGTGACTGTACATAAAAGAAAACAATACAACATAAAATCAAAGGCATATACTGAAATTGTGTATTCTGGGAAGCAGCCTATGTCACAGAGCAAAATATCTTCCCATCAAAAAACAAAAGTAAACAAAAAATATCACTTTCTATGGGTCATTTAGCTTAGACATTTAATGCTAAATGCTAATTCAGCCCATGAAACATCTTGACAGTTTTTTCTTTATGTTTTCTTTTCCTTCTCATACAAGAAGTATTCTTATTTTCCTAGTTAAACAGAAAACGTAGAAGAGAACTAAGAGGAATTAGGTCTACCTCAACTCAATCACTCTTAAGTGTTTGTCAGTGAGCAGACATATGTGGCTCATTCCTTTCATATCCTTCCATTAGTTATGTGCAGGTCTGTCTTTATTAGATTGTAAATAACCTTGAGGTCAAAGGCTGTGTCTCATCCATTTTTGCCTGAGCCCTGGCACTATATTTTATACTCGGGGCTCAATAAATATTGGGTAAATAAACAAATGATTATCATTCAGGTGCTTGAAGTTTTCGATAATTTAGTGTCATGAAATCCATACTAGGAAACTAAATCATGTTTATTATTGCCTCATAAAAAAATCCATGATTTTTTTTCTGAACTTTTAAAAAATAATAGTTCATGATAATCCCATTTGCTCCCCAATTCAGAGTCAGAGAAAAAAGTTATTGTTTTGAGTATTGAAGTTGGACCAGTGGCACCTTAAATTCTTGGCTTTAAAGAAGATGTCTTTAGAGACCCTCTGTGTCCCACTGGCTCTAGAGCTGAGTCTGTATAATGCAGACATGCAGATGGAGACCTGGAGGTTCTGAAGGGACAGTAGTATGATACATGGCACCTAAAAATGGACTGTGAGCTCTTTATTTCCAGTCTGTCCTGGGATTTGTGTTTAAAGAATCAATTTCCTTGCAAGTTACCTAACAACACAGTAGGAAAAAGAAAAGTTATGTAAAAAAAAGTTTTTATTTGATGTGACAGGAAAATAAGATTTGGGAAATACCTGCTATAATGCATATGTAACACTAGACATGATTCTATTCTGTCTATAAAGGAGTTGAGAGGTATATTTGGATTGGAGTTACTCATTTTCTTCTTCTTCTGTACACATGAGAGCATATGCTACCAGTGAGAGAGAACAGGCATTACAGGCAGAAATATCTGGATTTGAAATATTTCTTTGTTATTTTAAAAACTACAAATTGTATATATTTAAGACGTACAACAGGATGATCTAACACACACACACGGTGAAATGATTACTATGGTTTAAGGTAATTATGAAATTTCCATACTTATGCATTATATATAACTGCAACTTCATACCCTTTGACCATCATCTTCTCATTTTCTCCACCTCCTCACTCCTGGAAACCACTATTCTACTCTCTACTTCTATGTATTTGACACTGCTAGATTGCAGAGAAGAATTCTTACAATGTGTGCTGCAGTGTCAGGCACACAACAGGTATTCACTATGTATTTGTTGAGTGAATGAATGAATGAGTGGCTTATATTACATCTAATTCTAAAGACACAGTTGGACTGTATTTCCCAGTGTTCAGTGTCATCTGTGTGGGGCAACATCCAAAAGCACTTAGTGATACAATGCAGCAGGGTTCCCTTGTAGAACAAAGTGGCAGATTTTGAGAAAACCCAGCTTGCAGGGCAGGTTGTCTGGTCACAGACACAAAGAATCCGAGCAATCTGGCAGGCAGAGCTAGATGGGAAGTGATTAAAGTTTGCGCTCATTGAATTTTAGTGAAAACATGAATGTTTCTTATTTTCTACCACCACACTGAAGAGGGATTTCTTTTTGCTTAAAATTGTCTTGGTTAGCTCCAAGAATAATTGATTGAACCTGCTTCTAGAGATTGTTCCCAGAGAACATAATAATTAATCCCACACTGAATATAGAACAGTACTGAAGGTTCATGGAAACAGTTTTGCTTCTTATTTATCTATTCTTACCCAGCAATTTGAGATTGAAACATGACTTTTAAAAGAATTATAAGGCAGGAAATCACTGAGAAAATAAAATGTTTATTTACTCAAAGTTTTACCACTTTCTTATTTTCTAGCCTTTCTGAGATTGATGTGGGTCTAGAGGTTTCTCCTACTACATCCACTTATGCTTGACACACATTATGTATACACATACTTTTGTTTTGTTAAATCCTGCCCGATCTAGGGACAAAGAGAAAAGATAAATTAAAGAAAAATATCTCTGCTCCAAAGAGTCAACCTCCACTTGAAGACAGTCCACTAACATTGATCTAAATATGGTAAACTATTCTGCAGCTGGCTTATGTAAGCCTTTTTGGGTATTTGTCAAGCTTCATAAAATGTGTTATGAAAAGCACTGAAGAAAACACAATTTAAAAGAAACTCATGAATTCAGGGTATTTTATAAATATTATACATTATTGTATGTATTATCACATAATAATATATATAAATAATGTAAATAACACAAATTTATATGTACCTGTCTCTCTATACCAATGAGGGTCTGAATCTGTGGTGGTATAATTCAATAGCAACTTCATTTTTAGATACTTAAAATTCAAATACAAGAAGAGTGTGATTTCATTACTTTCAAACAAGAGAACTGTATTTTTCTACCATGCAGTGTTCTCGTAATATAGGAGGAGGTTCTCAGCCCCTAGTCTCAGCTTGTCAGTCTTTATTACATTCAATTTGGAGTGAGAATAAGATAAACCTGAAATGAAAGAAGTGTAGAAAGGGACTATGGTTGTATACTGCCATGGGACTGATATTTAGGTTTTTGTTTATTTGTTTATTGGTTTGTTTAATGGTTACTGCCTATTCATAGAAGAAGTATGTAGGCAGATAATTTTGGAAATGTGCTCCTCAGATTTTCTTCTAATCTGATCATGTATGTGAGCTGTAATTACTATATGCACCATGCTTTGCATTTGATAAAGGTTTTTTCCACATGATTATGGAATTTAGATAGCACAGCAATTCTGTGAGGTAGATATTACTATCACATTTTTAATAAATAAAGAAACTTTGGCCCACAGAGACTTGATAATTCACCTCAGATTTTATGCCCAGTAGGTATAAGACCTGGAACTGAACACTCGGGTCTCATGACTAAATCCTGTGTGCTTGTGCTTTGCCCTCTGGTTCCTAACCCTTCCTGAATCCTGAGGGTTTAAGGCTCTGTAGAACTTCGAGGGCATGTTAAACGACATCATATACAATCACACTGAAAGAAGAAAACATTCAGTCTACCTAGTCCAGTTAACCAATTGCTCTTTTTAACACTTGGATCTCAACATGGCTAGCAGGCCACTGTCACATATGTCTATGTACTTGGAATGCTTCCTGCAAATTACGAACTTATTTTAAAAAATTAAACTCTATATTATGGTTTTAATAAGATCTATTGGATAGATTATAGTATAATGAAAATGATTAAAATGAGCATTCAATCTTTTTTTTACTAAAAAAGGGACCACTATAACATTCTGATCTTCAGCCAATGACATGCTCTGAAGTTAGAATTAATTTTTATTAATTAAAAAATATATATTTTGAGGGCAGTAAGTTACCACTGCCAACCAAATCAACATTACAATATTTTTCTCCCTACGAATGATGCTTAATGACTCAAGTAGGATTTTAATAAGTACTAACTAATTCACTAATTATACTTTAATATTTGCTCCCTAAATTAAGGCATAGGAATATTTAAAAGGCTGAATTAGATCATTCAATTATTTAGTCTTACATATATGTGGTGTTCAGGGAGTAAGCTGGCTTTTGACCCATTTTTTAAAAGTTTTTTTTAATTGGATATAATTTTCTCCTCTTTCTATAAAACAAAATATAACTGTAGCTTCTAACCATCAAGATAATGAAAATAAGATTCACTGTTAAGGGTCAAATGAAAAAATAAACAACTCTATAAGACTCTCTTTTCCAGATTACACTTGCTTGTCAAAGAATATTTTTTTGTAGGTACAAGATGTTGTAAGAATGTCTGATTAGCTTAATTAAAGGAGTTAAGAAAAAATACGCTTGAAAATGTCTGCTATAATTATGTTTTCTATAAATAGATAAACCACATTTCTCAATAGCTATTAATGTAATTTGTCTTGTAAGGATTTTTTAACAACTACCTACTGTTCTTTAGACATCTATTATTTAGTACCATTTTACAATTGCTGCTATCTAGATGTGTTTTTTTGTCTTTACTCTGAATTTTGTTTGTTAGACTATCACTTCTTTTAAATTTTGTATGCTTTTAACTTTCATTTATTTATTATTTTTAATTTTTTTTCAGTGAAGTATAGTTGATATATTAGTGGTGATGAATTTTGTTGTGGAAATTTAAAAAAATCAACTTTGGCAAGGTTATTTAAATGTTTTATGATAATCTAATACAAAAAGAATGTTGTTTCATAAGGGTACGGAACACAACCAACAGCTATCCTATTGCAATAGCATAAAATCAGATTTTGGTCCTCTGCCAGTGATACAATTCAGACTACCATTAGTGAAAAACAACAGCACTAAATTTTCAACAACTCAGCTTCAGTTTTCTAGACATATGCTGTTTTAGTGTGATAAACACAGAAATTATCTGAAAGGGAAACTTCCTTTGGGTCTCACTCTCTAAAAACACAATGAAATGAAAATGTCTGACTATATTGTAGTTAAGCAGACTATATATATATGAGGAAAAGACAGCCCTGCAGAGACGTTGGGGAACTCTCATTAGTTTAACTGAGATCATCTAGGCAGTATGTGTACTCTGTAGAGGCACTCCAAACAGAGGTCCCAAAAATTTGACGGGGTGGTAGACTCACATGGCAATTTGTCTGGGGGATTCTCCTTTTGAAGCGGAAGGCATCATCATTCATTCTCTAGAACATTCCTTCTATACAGAGCTTGAATGAAACCATCAATGCTAATATGACAAATTCTAGGGTAGATGAAGCAAAGGCAGGAAAAGGTACTTACTTCAGACTTGAAATATAAGAAAAGCTTCTTGTAGGAATATAATCATTATTGTGATCTGAAGAATGAGCAGTAATTAGTTAACTGATGTTAAAGAACAGGTGAACACGGAGCAGGGTGAACTAGCTGAGAGAATAGCTTGCAGAAATATGAGGCGGCTGTGAAAATATGGCCCATAAGAGGAATTAGAATAAGCTCTACATGTAATATAATGTCTACATGTAGAATAGGAGGGCAGTAACGTGAAATATGGATGAGACTGTAGAGGCAAGGCAAGACCCAAACAAGGACCTTGTAACAAATAAGGTAGTAAATTTTAACCCAACCATACTGATAATTGTTTTAAATGTAAGTGGCCTAAATATATTAATTAAAAGGTGGAATCACCATATTGGATAAAAAAAGAAAGACCTAATTATAGCTATCTACAAGAAAGCCATTTTAAATATAAACACAGAGAGGTTAAAAATAAAAAGATGAAAAAAAGATAGTCAATACAAATATTAATTAAAAGAGAGATGGAGTGGCTATATTAATGTCAGAAAGAGTAAATCTTACACCAAAAAATATTACCAGGAAAAGAGGACATTATGTAATGATAAGTCGATTCATCAAGACAACATAACAATCCTAAATGAGTACTTGGTTAATAACAGAGTTTTAAAATACATGAAGCAAAAAATGATAGAATTTAAAGGAGAACTGGACAAGACCATAATTATAGTTGGATATTTTTAACATTTATCTCTCAGCAAGAACATAGAACTGAGGACAGATCAGTAAAAATGTAAAACTAAGGATATAGAAGACTTGAATAGTACCAATGAAATTGGCCTAAGTGACAACTCCAGAACTCCACACAAGAGCAGAAATATATATTTTATTCAAGTGTACATAACTCATTCACCAAGATAGATCATATTTTAAGCCATAAATGATACCTCAACAAATTTGGGAGAATGGAAATCATACAAAAATATTCTCTGACCACAAGTACCACAAGTATTATAATAGAAATAAAATCACAGAAAGACTTCTGGAAAGGCCCAAATATTTGGAAATTGAACAACATACTTCTAAATAACCCAAAGTTTGAAGAGAAGTTCACAAGAAAAATTAGAAAATGTTTTGAATTGAATGAAAATAAAAACAAGGCATACCAAAATTTGTGCAATGTAGCTGAAGAAGTGTTGAGGGGGTAATTTATACCTCCAAACGCTTAATACTAAGAAGAAAGGTCTGAAATATAGGATCCAAGCTTTCCTCTTAAGACACTAGTAAATAAATAGTGAATTAAACACAGATAGAAAGAAGTAACAAAGATACAAATACAAATTACATAAAAAATAAAATTAAAGAAAAAACCCCATAAACCCAAAAGCTATTTCTGGAAAATATCAATAAACTGGACAAATCGCTAGCCAGACTGATCAAGAAAAGAAGACATGTATCAGGAATGAATGAGAAGATATCACTATAGAGTCTATAGACATTAAAAAATAAGGAAACATTAAAATGATAATAAGGGAATGCCAATTAATTTGACAACTTAGATTAAATGGTACATTCTTGGAAAAACATAAACTACCAAAACTCAGTCAAGAACTATAGAACTCGAACATGCCTATATCTATTAAATAAATCTAATCTATTAAGGAATTAGTTAAAACTATCCAAAAATAGCTTTAATTGATAATTTTTTGCGAACATTTGAGGATAATATATTACCAATTCTATACAAATTCCTCCAGAAATTGGATGAAGAGGGATCACGTCTCCAGTCACTTTATTAAGTCAGCATTACTCTGGTACCAAAGTAACATAAAAGCATGAAAAATAATAAAAATTGCAGACCAATATACTTAATTAACATATAAGCAAAATAACCTTTAAAAATAGCAAATTGAATTTGGCCATATGTAAAAAGATAACAAGTTATGACTAAGTGAGATTAACCCCCAAAAGGCAATGCCAATTTGACACTGGAAAATCAATCAACTTAATTTACCACATCAACAAACTAAAAAAGTAAACCATGAGGTTATCTTAAAAATGCAGAAAAGCATTGTCAGAAGTTAGCATCCAATCCTGACAAAAATTTTCAACAAACTTAGAAGGGAATTTCCTAAACCTAAACATTTCAGAAAACCCAAAATTCAACATCATACATAATAGTAAAAGACTGACTATTTCTTTCCTAGGATCTGAAATAAAGCAAGGATGGCTGGAAACATTTCAGTTCAATAGTGTATTAGCAGTCCTTGCCAATGTAATAAGGCAAGTAAAGAAATAATTGGCATGCAGATGGCAAAGAAAGAAACAGGACTGTTTATTTGCAGATGGCATGACTTTCAACATAGAAAATCCTAAGGAATTTACAAAAAAATCTATTAAAATTAATAAGTTGAGTTTAGCAGATCACAAGATAAATATTAATTACATTTTAATAATCAAAGGTCACAGTTAGAAACTGAAATGAAAAAAGTGCCATTTACAATAACATCAAAAAATACAGTAAGTACTAATTTAACAGAATACTTCACCACAAAATATTGCTGAGAGAAGTTAAAGAAAACCTGAATAAATGGAGAGATACTACCATGTTATAGATTAGAAGACACAGGACTGTTCAGATGTCAATTCTCCTCATATTGATCTGTAGATTCAACCCAATTTCAATCATAATCCCAGCAGGGTTACATTTTTAGTTGAAAAGTTGATTCTAAAATTTATAGGAAAATACGAAAGACACAGGATACCCAAAATAAATTTGAAAAAGAAATACAAATTGTAGGATTCACACTACTGTAAGGCTTAGTATAAAGCCACAATAATTGGCTTTACTGTGGGGAAGAGTTAGGTTCAGTATCACAGGGAAACCAGACAGAGTGAAACCAAAGTTAAGAAAGAAAACAAAAGCAAGCAGGCTTATTACTCTCTGTATCAGAACAGGCCCTGACCTAATGTCTGGCAGGCCCCAAGTGTTCAGGGAGGACTTCTTTTTATCTGGTTTGAAAGGGGTTTTAGGCTGGGTGATCAATCCGTGCTAACAAGTGCTGATGGACAGCTCAGTAGTTATGTCTTCTTACTGGATGGAGACACCTGTGCTCATCCAACCCCTCTTCCTGCTAATGTCCCAACAGCTGGAGACACTTGTGATCATCCTACCCCCTCCTCCTGCTAATGTCTAGCTACCTGCCTAAGAAAATAGCCAAAATAAATTTGAAAAAGAAGTACAAATAATAGTATTCACACTACTTTATGGTTTATTATAAAGCCACAGTAATCAAGACACTGTGGGATTGGCATAAGGATAGACTATACGTCAACAGAACAGAATAGAGTCATTAAATAGAACCACATATATATAGTCAATTGATTTGCAACAAAGCAGCCAATGTAATACAATGGGGGTAAAGAAAGTGCTGGAATGATTAAATACCCATATAAAAAACCCCACTTAAACCCTTACCTTATACTACAGTCAGCAAACAAAACAAAACCCCAAAGTGCAATATACACATAAACATAAGAGCTAAAGCATAAAACTTTTACAAGGAAACACAAAATCTTGTGACTTTGAGTTAGACAAAGATTTCTTAAATTTGACATCAAAAGCATGATCCACAAAAGAAAAAGATTAAATAAACTGAACATCATCAAATTAAAAACATCTCCTCTTCAAAAGACAAACAGAAAAGGAAAAGAAGCTATAGACTGGGAGGAAACATTCGCACAATACATATATGATAGAAGACTTGTATCCAAAATGTATTTTTAAGATTCTTACAATTCTTGAAACTCAGGAAAACAGCAAGACAAACAAGCCAATTAAAATGCAGCAAGAAATTTGAACTTCACCCAAGAAGCTACAGCTACACAAATGGCCAACAGGCGAATGAAAAGATGCTCATCATCAATGTCATCAGGGAAATGAAAAATCAAATCACACTTTGATACCCAATTGAACAGCTAAAATTAAAAAGTCCGACTATCCTATGTGTTGGGATGTGGAGCAACTTGAACTTTCACAGATTTTTAGTGGTAATGTGCAGCACTATAAGCTCCTTTGAGAACAGTTTGGCAGTTTCTGATAAAAACTAAATATATATTTATCATACAATCTAGTACAGCATAACTCCTAGCCATTTAACCAAGAGAAATGAAAACATGTGTCTACAAAACAGATCTGTACACAAATGTTTATCAGCTTTATTTCAAGTTGGAAACATGACAGAAGTCCACAAACTGATGAACCGATAAACAAATTGTGCAATGTTCCTAATAAGGAAGTCTATTTACTTACAATAAAAAGGAAGGTTTTCTTCCCAGCACTGGTTTAAGTGTGCTACACTGAAAAAGACATCATTTTGAAAAGTTTGCAAATGTGATTTTCTACCTGAAAATAACTAATTAGCATTTTCCGAATACTGTTTTTATCAAGTGTAGTCCACTTAAACCAGTGCTAAGAAGGGGGAAAAAACAAATTCCACCAATAGATAAAGTATTAGTACATAAATTTTTGTTATTTTCTTAACATTTTTTCATTCATTATTATTACTTAATAAAAGTCCTAAGTTCATAATTCATATAACAAAAATAAATCATGTAAGGTGAAATCATATAAGATCATAAATTATATAAGAATGAATCATGAAATAATAATATTCTTCCAATCTCCCCCACTCCAGGAAAAAGCCTCTCAAAACTTGGGAGCCTATAAATGTAAGAGAAACCTTTAATTAACTTGGAAAATTAAAAACAACTTTTATAAGGCAATCCGAGTAACAAGACACGCTCAGATGAACACATAAGCACATAATAAAAAAGAACAAGAAGCTATTTCAGGTATGTCACTGGCTAGGCATTTAATGCAGTTCAAACGAAGCCAAAACTAAAATTTGCTAATGTTATTAACTAGATAAACAATACAGTCAAGCAGTAGAGGCCTTAATTCTACATTTTATTATGCTTTTATTTAAATTGCAGTATGTATTGATTGTAGAATGAGCCTAAACATGACTATGACAAGGCAAGCACACACTGAAAAGCCTGCCACTCTTACTAATGTGACTGAGTTGCAGATCGAAGTACTAGTAATTAAAATCCCAGCTGCTGTTTTTTTTTTATGTATCCTGGTCAAGTGGTAGTATTCTTCCAGATATTTTTTCAAGAATTTCTGGAATTTCAGCAAGATGAATCCTTCTCCTGGGAAAAACTACCAGACATTTGGAGTTTGGACCCATAATGCTGACTTGAACGTGTGCTTCTACAGCTATGGGTACCGTTTGTGTTCCCAGGTAAATCACTTACATAAAGTAGGGAAATTAAGGGCAAAAGACTCAAAAACATGAAACTAAATCTGGGAGTAATTAAAAAACTTCAGTTTCTCTTCTAAAGATTTGACTCTAGTGGTTGTGGGAAGAGACAGCTAAATTCAAAGATGATTTAAAAAAATACTGAAGAAAAACCAAATACTAAGCACAATCAAATGTAGCATTTACTATGTACCAGGTACTATACATATTAACCCATTTAATCCTTATGTCAACTCTACGATATAGATGTTATTATGGTCCCCATTTTAAACATAAAGAGGTATAGAAAGTTAAGTGAACTGCCCAAATTCCCACTTTCAGTAAATGGCGGAAGAAGAATCCAAACTCTAGTCTGTAGACTCTCTTTTCTTAACCACTAAGCTATACTATCCAGCAAATTTTTCTATCTTCATCAATTGATTAAATAACATCTTTTATATGCAAGTTGACCACTTTGGGATGGCCCTGTATCTTGGTCAAATTTGCCTTAAGAATTAAGAAACTTTAGAGAATTAAAAAAAAGAAAACTGGGCAGTTTAATTTATTGTGATGAATTTTAGTAACTTGCAAGTGTAGTGTGTATTTATTCTTGGTGGCCACCCCCCGACTTTCATTTTATTAATTTCCTACAGGAAATTGCAAGTTAATAGAAAAATCAGTGCTGGAACTGCCTCACATCCTATAGTTATTAATTAAAGAAAAGTCTGGTTCAGTAACTTTGGATACTAAAAATATAGAGTTAAACAAAGCTGACTGCTTCTTGAAATGAAATTTCAACTTCAGTAGTCTATCTAAAAAATTTATGCATTAAAATCCACATCATCCCTTAAAGAAATTCTCCACAATATTTTTAGTGAATAAAGTGACTCAACATCTGACTGTTCCTCTCTAAGACTTTAGAACTGAAAGGAATTCGAGAAAGACCAAAATAAATTATTCAAGTTTAAACAAGTTTCTTTTAAAAGCAGTTAGTCACATCATTCTACTCTATTCCCATCTACAGGTTATTACCCACAATCAATAAAGCAAGGAACTGTATAAACTATTTTATTAATTTTATATAATGGTTAGTAAACTTTGAAATACTGTACCATAAAACTTTTAAATGTTTCAGATGGCTTTAGATCACACGGGATAATTTGTCGTTTTATGTGGCATAAAGTGTTAGGTAAGTGGATATCATGCTGGGAAAATGCACATAATTTCTGAATGTGAAAATCCACTCCATTGTAGTTTTCTCATATGATATAAGGTTATTACTGGGAATTTTTTGAATCTAGGACTGTAAAACTCCCTGACATACATGGCAGCTATATCCTTGAGCCACAGGCTGCCTGTGTGTACACATACCATATGTTCTCCTGCTGCTGAAGATACCAGAATCCTATCAAGTTAAAGTTGTCTTTTGGTTCTGTCATATTACATAGAACTAAACTTCCTGATAATCTCTCTTCATACCTCTAGTAAAGCAGGAGCAAGTAGGTGATACTGCAGTGGAGGGAATTTGTTGGAGAAAATAGTGAGCAGTAAACATTGGACTCAGAACAGCTAAAACATGAGTGGTAGGAAGTTCCGGATCACCTAACCATTATTTATGTATTTATGAAAACTACTGCCAAGAACTGTAAATGACGAACAGAGATACGGAATGGGTTGATGGAGGAGATAACTCCAAATGCAAAGAGAATAAAGAATCTTAACACTGTTAAAAGGAAATGCAGCATCTTAAAACCAACACAATTTGCTTTCACAGGAGTGAAGAATTCCAGAACAACCTGGGATTGGCAGAGCTCCCTATAGTCAAGGGAATAAGATAGGATTGTAGTTAAGTCTACATGGGATTGTTGAACTGAATGAAAAAAGAACATCCTTTTCTACAAAAGTAATAGGGAGTTGGGAATGTTTAGGTATGGAATGTATACTCTCTTGAAAAATGTCTCCTGGAGTTTCACATATTTCCCTAGGAGATAGACTACACCGAACTCCATCTTACTCACCCACTCACATAAGTAACACATATGTGCACTCTGCAGATTATTCTTTGAATTTAACATAAACCTTGTTAGACTTACCTGTAAATTAACCTACAGTTACACTAATCTTCTATAAGATGAATTGAGACATGTTCTCAAGGAGTTGTAGAAAGTGAATCCTTTTGTTTATTGAGTAGTATTCTCAAGTTAACTCCCCAATAATTTGATAGGTTTCCCACTTGGGGGATGTGTAGGAGGAACAAAGCTTACGTAACTACATAACACCACAATGCACTAAAAAATTCATGGCTTTCATTTTAAGATTCCTTTGCCTTTGTTGTTTGTCATATGCACGATTCAAGTATTTTGTATGTCCTGGGGAGATGTTAATCAAGCAGACAATCAAGACTAGGAAGTTTGAAAGGCAGCACACAGTAAAAATAAAATTTCAGCTACATGAACTTGACATACCCATTTTAAATGCCCATTAATTACTAATTATCAAAAAATATGTATTATAGTTCATCCAAATCTCATTGTATTTATAGTTATTGGCAAGGCCACAAACCTCAGTTCCAAGGAGATATTCATAACTGGAGAAAAATATAAGATAAAAAACTAGAATAAGTGAATATGTACATAACAAAGTTCACCTGTTTTAACTTTGCTCTTGAAGAGTCTATTTATATGTTAGTGATTACAGTTACTATTTCCATAAAAGGGGAAAAGTACACAGAAAAATGGTAAATAATCAGAAAGGTATATAAAAAGCCCACTCATTTAAAATATTTTTAAAAAAAACCCAAACACTACAGCAAAAAAAATTATGCTAGAGTAAAAACCCTTCTATATTTCTAGTGAAAAGTGTACAGCAGGGGAAACTAAAAATAGAATGTGATTCTATTTGTTCTCATTAACAGTTTACATAGTGATGTTTTTACCTGTAAGGTCACACAAAATCATAAATGTAGTCTATGTAAAAATGTAGTCTTTGCTCATATTTCAGCAATGGGTTAATTTACTTAATTCTTTAATGACTGTTGGTAGATTTGTTTCACTGCAATATATTGTACACTTCAGGAAAAAGATGATGCACCATTTAAAAAAATTAACATATAAACTTCATTGTAAGAGGATTAGGACCAAAGTAATCCTGCCAAATTAATTTAGGTAAGTATACTAGGTAAATAAATCAGCATCCTTTTACTTTTAGGAAGCACTCCAAGCAATTTCAAGTCATTAAAAATACTTTTAGCAGCAACATTTTGCCTTTTAGTGCAGTCTTAATGGTTACATGACAGCATTTCTACCACTGGCTGTATACATGGCTTTTATGTCTTTAGAGCAGGAGCATTTTAGAAAACTACAAAGAAAAGTAAAATCAGGAACAATTTTTGAACAAGTCATAAAATCGTTTAATAAGAAAATGACAGAAGAGTTGTAAGCTCTTATAAATTCTAATCTTACACACTCTTTTTGGCAAGCATTTCCTTCTTAAAAGGACATACAAAGCAGGTAACAAATTGCAAAGAGTAAGGAGTCCCTGGATAGTGTTCTGGAAAAGTTTTACCAGTTTTCTGATTTATGAACTCGTCTTAGAGGCTTGTGACTTAATTTCTCTTAAGTCTACCAACGTCTCATATAGATAAATGTCATTATGTTTCATATCTATTTAGATTAAAAGGCAAGTCCCACAAGGCAAGCGACAGTCAATTATTTTCATTTTATACTGCTATTACAAAATATTGCTGTTTTTAAAAGGTACTTTTGGAGAATGAGAATTGTTCACCAACATATTTTAAGTGGATTTCAGGTGTCTTGAGTGCCAGAGAGAAAATAATGCATTCTCAAAATACAACTTCAAATGAACTGTTTTTATAATGATTTTGTATTTTATTCCTAATAACTTTTCTCTGACAAAAATGATTAATTCTTTTTTTTTATTTCTGTGCTTACTGTTTCATTTTATTTTTATTTATTTTTATTTTGGTATCATTAATATACACTTACATGAGCAACATTGTGGTTACTAGACTCCCCCTATTATCAATTCCTCACACCCACCCCACTACAGTCACTGTCCCTCAGCGTAGTGAGATGCTATAGAGTCACTACTTGTCTTCTCTGTGCTGTACTGCCTTCCTCACGTCCCCCCCACCACTACGTTATGTTTGCTGATCATAATGTCCCTTATTCCCCTTCACCTGCACCTCCCAGTCCCTTTCCCTTTGGTAACTGTTAGTCCCTTCTTGGGTTCTGTGATTCTGCTGCTGTTTTGTTCCTTCAGTTTTCCTTTGTTCTTATACTCCACTTATGAGTGAAATCATTTGGTATTTCTCTTTCTCCGCTTGGCTTGTTTCACTGAGCATAATACCCTCTAGCTCCATTCATGTTGTTGCGACTGGTAGGATCTGTTTTCTTCTTATGGCTGAATAATATTCCATTGTGTATATGTACCACATCTTCTTTATCCATTCATCTACTGATGGACACTTAGGGTGCTTCCATATCTTGGCTATTACTATTTAAAAATTTTTGGCAGCCAGTATAGTTTCTTTTCAAAGAAAAATATGATGAGCTTGCAAATCGTATAGGATTAACATGAGAGGCTTGTCCTTCCTGGGCAGAATCTGCCTTCTATTTTGATTTCATAGCCTGAGAGGAAATGGCTCTAGTCACTGCCATGCTGAATGGTCACTCCCTCAAAATACCAACAAAATAGTCTTTTCTAACCCTAGTTCATTGCTTACAAAGGGATGCAGCTTCCCTGACACACTGCCCCAGAAGAGGCAGGCAAAGGCAGGATATTTAAGAGACTTTTTAGTGGGGAGTTAAGAGTGGAGGTTCTGGTCTCAGACAGATCTTTCACTAGGAGGGGGCTTGATTCGGATTGGCTAAGGATTTCTGTCTAATAATTGAGGCTTGGTAGACATACAAGATGAGGGTTTCAAAGGAACCTTGGAAATAAGCAGTCATCTGATGCTATCTATTGATAGTTGAGTAGTTAAATATTCTTTTAAATGGGTTTTCAAAAAGTTTTTGGAAAGAGCAAGGAAATCATTTGCAATTTTTATCTTCTTGGGCAAGAGTTTCTTGGAGTAGTAAAATCACCTTGATGAAGACAGTGGAACAGTCATGTTAATGAAGACAACTTGAAAAGTAAAGTCATGTTAGCGTAGACAATCAGCTGGGTAGGCATAGACCACTTGGGTTCTTAACCAGTATACTCCTGAACAATACCCCCAGCCACAAGTTAAATAATTAGTTTAGAAAGTGAAGAATGGTTAACCACATAATTTGCACTTCAAATATAACAATATCCCAACATCCTTACTACAAATGAAGGGCAAAATGGTTTATTAAACACAATTGGAAGCATAATGATTCACTGAAATTTCAGAGCCTTTTTGCACCAGCTTTATTTCTCTTTTCTTCTCATTGATCTTCACTCTCGTGTCTCCTTATTTGGTGTCTCCCTATCCCATCTTAAAGTTGTCCAAGTGGCCATAAAAATTGTAGTTTCTAGAGGACTCATATTTCCTCAAGGTCAAAACAATCGTTTAAAGTCAGACAAGAATGAGGGCTAGCTAGCCTACCATTACCAGAGGTCCCAGCCACTAACTAATGAAAAACACAGGGTGTTAGAGGAAGAGAGGAAGGGCTTTACCCCGACAAGAAAGCAGGACCAGAGGAGGACTAGAGAGATGGGCACGCACTGGGTTCAGCCACAAACAATGACCAGAAGGACAGAAGGTCTGCCATTTCCACCAAGAGCTGGGACACAGGCATGTGAACCTGCCTCTGAGACCCATCTGGTTGGGCAAAACGTCTTTCACTTGCATAGTTAAAGAGAAAAAAGTCATTGTTTTAGTCAGTTTGGCTGCTATATCAAAATACCATACTAAACAACAGACATTCATTTCTTACAGTTTTGGAGGCTGGGAAGTGTGAGATGAGGGGCCAGCCTGGGGAGAACTCTCCTCGTCGGCAGGAAGCTGACCCTCTTGCTGTGTCCTCACATGGGGTGGGGGGTGGGGAGGCAGGGAGCCCTCTGAACTCTGGTATCTTCTTGTGAGGGCATTAGTCCCATCATGAGGCCCCCACCGTCATGACCTCCTCTACACCTAATCACCTCCCAAAGGCCATATTACTAATACCATCACATTAGGGGTTAGGGTTTCAACACCTTAGGGAAGCACATTCAGTCCATGAGAGAGTCACAATCAAAGTCTTTGGTGGGAGAGGTATGCAGGGAGGGAACCAAGGTAGAAGACAACTGAATAGCTTCTCTTTCCTGGGCAGAATCAGACCTCTGGGGCTAAGAAACAGAGATGGCAACATACATTATTTAATTTTCCCCTCTCTTTCAAACATGCCTTTCTCCCCTTGTCTTACTGTTTCTTTCTCCACTCATTTTTCCTGATCTCTTTCCTTCCTTTACAAGTGAAATTATGGAGAATATGGCATGAGAGTCAGCCAGGCTTGAATTAAATTCTTATTTTTTGGTCTGTCACTTCCTTAGCTGTACAGTCTTGGGCCAGGGACCTTTTTCTTTTAGCATTAGATTCTTTACCAACAGAATAAAAAAATAAAAGTAACTACTGCCTTACAGGTTACTGTAAGGAAAGAGATAGAGCATGTAGTCTGGCTGGCACAGTATCTGGTGTACAAGATCTCAGAGAATGTCAGGACCCTGCCTCAATGCAATCAGAGGCATCTACTATGTGTCACCTGAATGTGTTATGCTGCCCCGAATTCATATGTTGAAACACTAACCCCCAGTGTGATGATATGAAGTATCAGGAGGTGAGGAATGGAGTCCTCAGAGATGGGATTAGTTCCTTTATAAAAGAGACCCCTGGGGGCTCTCTCGCGTCCCCTCTGCCACATGAGGACACAGTGAGAAGACAGCTGTTCTTGAGCCAGGAAGCAGGCCCTCCCCTCACACGGAGCCTGCCTGTGCCTTGCAGCCACCAGAACTGAGAAACGAATTAGTTTATAAGCTACTCAGTCAATGGAATTGTGTTATTGAAGCTCAAATGGACTAAGACAGTGTTCAAAACAGTCAGCTGTGTATAATGTGAGGTTCTGTTGTTTCAAGATTGATTAAATGACCAAGGTGAGCCTGCGCAGCGGGCCATGTGGGGGTTCGGCAGTTACTTGAATCTAAACTCCACCTTCTCTGGGCTGAAGTTTGGCGCCACCTGGTGGTGACAGTTCTAGTTTAAAAATTGATGTCATTGGGACCTCTGGGACTGCAGCAGCGACTCCAGGAATCTCCTGGAGAGTAAATGGCACATTTTATTGGCCTGGTCCAGAGAAATTGGGATGGGAAGATTTGGGGGACCTAGCCCCACCTCTCTGCTTCCTGTGATAGGATTACCTAAATTCTCCCTGTCCAGCATCACCTTGCACCCCATGTTCCCCTTCTCCTTCCTGAGGAACTTTGAGTAAAGGGATCAGGTGGAGGACAGGAGCTACTTTACAATCATTCTATGTTTGAATTCAAGCTATTCTAATTTGCATAATTGCTAGGTGTATTACTGCAGGATTTACTGCTTTACAATTAATATTAATTATGTTAATATTCAACAAACATGCATTAAGTATATGCTATGTGCAAAGGTATTATACGTGTAAAGATGAATAAGACAGGAACTCTGACTTAAAGAAAGTGTATCCTGTGGGCACAGAGAGATTTAAATAATATGGAAGCCACATAAGTAGTTTATTCTAACTGGATATCAGGAAACATTTCAGGGAGAAGGTGGTACTAGAACTGAGATTTGAATTATGAATAAGTTTTCAATGGTTGGCAGACTGAAAGAATATGTTCCAGGATGAGTAAAGGCAAGAAGCTGTAAAAGTGCAGGTGATGGTCCATAACTAGAAATAATCAGTCGGTTAGCATATAGAACAGATCTTCTTATGGCATTTTGGAGATAGTATATTCTGGTGTGAGGTATGAAAGCCACACATCTGGGTTTCTGAGTGAGAAGACCTAGCCAGTTGTGTAAGGAGATGGGTGGCAAAAGTGGGGGCACAGAGAGTTGAAGCAGGGACTTAGATCCTTCTTGTAACAGGTAAGAGATGACAGGAATCTCAACGGGGACAACTAAACTGGGAAAGGCGAAGATGGAACAGAGTCCAGAAACAAGATTAGTGCTATGGGGCAAGGTAGAGAATGAAGGGGAGAGGTCAAAGATGATTCTGAGAAAAGCTGGACTTGATAAATGGAAGTATGTGTAGCATTTACTGAAGAGAATTTGCATTTGCTCTTCCCTCTGCCTGAAACATTCTTGCCCCAGAGAGCCACATGGCTGGCTCCTCACAGTCAGGTCTTTGCTTGAGGATCACTTTCTTAGTGAAGGCTTTCCTAACTTTCCTGTTTTAAATTGCAACCCATGTCTACACCCTATACTGAGTATTTGATATTCCACTTTATTTATTATCATAAGATTTACCAGTATCTAACAGATACTACACACACACACACACACACACACACACACACACACACACACACACACACACATTTTTACCGTGTCTTCCTCTGGAATATAAGTTTCATGACATAGGGACTTTGCCTATTTTGCTCACTCTAGTTTCTCCAGTCAGTCCAGCAACTGGCTGGAGAAACCCTGCATGTTCTGTGTCTGCAGCCCCTCCAACCCTCACCCCCTGCCCAGGTGTACCTCCTGGTACCTGTGAAGATCCACACTTGCCTGGTGACTATCCCAAGTGTAAAATTAAACAGCAAATAAAAAACATGTAGGTCCAAGGAGAGACCACAGGAAAAAGGAAAAAGAGTTACATTTTAGTGAGAATGAATGAATGAGTGAACAAATTTCCCAGGAATGATACAAATAGAAGCTTGCTGCTTCCAATCACAAAAACTTAAAGTCGAAACATTTAAATTTCAGAATAAATCCTGTTCTGTTATTCCTATAAAATGCTGCATTCCAAACATCATTTGTTTTAATTTTTTCTCAATGTGTTATGTTTCTTGGATTAGCTTTAAGAGTGAGAATATACAGAAGCAAATACATTTATCTGTGTTATGACAATGGGGGAAATAAGATATAATTCTGATTACCTACAATTTTTGCTACCAAATAATCAAAGCTGTGTATTTAACTAACATTGTATTATTAAATTAAGCTTACTTCAAATTAAATCAATAGGTTTAGTTAAAATTACCAGCAAATGGTATATAGAAGGTTCAGCCCCTGTGAAAAGACAAGTTCATTTTGTCTCATTTTTCCAGAAATGCCCTCTTTGAAGGACAACTGGAAAAACTGCTTAAAATTCACCTTCCTCTCCATAGTAATGCTCAGAAGATTTTGCTGAGATCATTGATAATAGCTAAAGCCTGGAATTATGTAAGTTCTCAGCGTTCAACTTGGATAAGGCTAATTTAACAAGCATTTATTGAGTTCCTATCTCTATGTGTCAGATGCTTTGTTAAGAGCTGAGAATTCAAAGATGTAAAAAATGTGGTCTCTTCCCCCAGAGACTTCATTCTAGTAGGTCAGAAAGACAAGTCCAGGTGAAATACAATGGGAGGTCTTCTCCTTCCCCTTTCCTTTTGCTCCCTGCCACTTCTCTTTCTGGACAATGCAGTCCTAAAGCCACGAGGTGAAGCAGAGCAAGGGCGGTGTCCCTACCAGGGAAGGAAGGGAAGACACAGTGTACCAGAACAGGGTGTCAGCGCCCCAGGGGGGTGAGAAGGTCATCTGGCCTCAGGAGGGGTCTGGAAGGAGGGCAGATGAGGAGTCAGAATGGTGGGAGCGCCTACATATGAGTGTAGCCAGGTGCAGAGCTGTCCCACACAGTGAAGAAAGCATCTCCACAGAGAGGCAGCCTAGCACAGGGCAGAGGGGTCAGCGCCCCAGCAAGGTGGGGAGGGTATGGCCAAGTGTGGGGCTTCAGACCCTGAGTGGGGTGAGAAATATGTCCGTGGGGCGTGGGGAGGAGGCATCTCCACATCGGGGTTTGGGATTTGGGGTCCTGGTGCACAGGCTGAGTGGGGAGGGTGTCCAGATGTGGGTGGTGTGGCATACAGCAGGAGAGCCTTAGCAGGGCGTCCGTGTGGGGCAGAGCCAGCCCAGCACAGGGTGGCGACTGAATGGCAGGAGAAGGGATTCTGCACTGGGGAGGGGATAACAGTTAAGATGGGTGACTGGTTTCAAAAAAGGGGATTCATTTTAAGTAAATATATTAAGGATAATGGAAAGCAGTTTTATCATCTGACTAGAGAAAGGAGCTATAAATATGGAAAGAGAGAAATGAACCCTGTAATATCGGGTTGGGATTATAGCTATTAGTATAAATTCATGTTTTTCAATATACAGATAGAGAAATAAATATACATGTAAATGCACATATATATATACATATATTTGCTGGTACTGTCCACCGCAGGTTTGGGAGGAAAAACACCTCAACAGCAAGAGCATCCTAACGCCAGATCTTGACTTCCATGTACCCCTCTCCACCAAAAGGAATGAGGACTCCTTGGAGAAGTGACTGAGGCAAGAAACAAATGAGGCTGGAACATCTTACTGCACCAGACAGCACGTAAGTGCCAGAGAATATGGAGACTCATCAGAAGGACACAGAAGCCATCCACCAGACACTCTCAGGGCCCGGATCCTGGACAATTTGAGCATCAAAATAAAAATAGTAATGGGTTATTATTCACTGAATAAAATAGGAAATTGTGTCATGTAAATAAGCAGATAAAAAATTGAAAGTTTGATGGAGGATGTGAAATGTATGTAGCTTCAAAGTATCTTTCATAAAATACTTACTAGTTATAGAAAGAAAAAGTAACATTGTATTGGAGAAGTCCTGCAGACACCACCTTAATCAAATGACTGAAGTGAACATTATTAGTAATGGAACAAAGTGAAATTAAGCACATCTTGATAGGATGCAATGAGAAGGACACAGGATCACTTCTGCAATATTACTGCTAAAGATTACTTTTCCTGAATGTAATCAAAGAAATGTGAGGAAACCCAAACTGAGGGACATTCTAAAATCTATTGTAAAATAATTCCTTAAAAGTGTCAAGCTCATGAAAGTCAAGGGAAGACTGAGAAACTACTACTCCAGACTGAGGAAGACTAAATGCAGTGCATGGTTCTAAACCGGAATCTTTTGCTACAGTTTTGCTATAAATGATTGAGTCAATTGGGTTTAATTAAGTAGGGTCTGAGGATCAGGTGGCAGTCATATAGTAATGTTAATTAGTATATGCTGCATTGTAGTTATGCAGGGGAATGCTGTGATTGTTAGAAATATGCACTGAAGCACTGGGAGCTAAGGGGACTTGAGGTGGCAACTTACTCGCAAATGGTACAAGAAAAGAAGTGTTTTGGCATGCAAATCTTCTGTAAATATGTGATTTTTTAAAAAGAGCATAATGTGTCTCAAGGCCTGAGCTTTCTTACACATCAAAAACAGATCCCTAATTCCAAATCCAAGTGCCTACTTTCTTCAGGACCGCCTCATAAACAGTTTGATGTGCACTTGCCTAGTTGATCAATACTGGCTCAAAGCCAATATGATAATCAATCTCATTATGATTTTTTTTTGTTTTCCACCAATAATACTTTTTGCCTAAATAGCTTTACTAAAATATAATTCATATACCATAAAATCCACCCAATTAAAGTGCATGTACATAGTTCAGTGGTTTTTAGTATATTCGATGTTGTGCAAACATCATTACAATCTAATTTTAGAACATTTTTATCACCTCCCCCTCAAAATCCCTTACCCTTTAGCAGTCATTCCTCATTTCTGCTATTACTAATTTTAGTTTTAAAACTTATCTCATTTTCTGCTGGTGCAGGAGGTGGTGGCACCATAGTGGGTAGTCAGTAAATATTTGATGAATGAATGAATTGCCATCTGATTGATATTACAGCTATTTATGACTGGCATCTTTATGGTTATTTCCCATCTGCTACGCTCTATATTTTCATTTAAAAAGTGGTCCTCAAGCATGTTCTACTGAAATAAGTAGTTTTCCACTTCTTGAAAGTTATTTTATAAAGTCCATGGCAGTTGTATTATCCTTATTGTGGTCTAACAGAATATGGATGATGAGTTACTATTATATCAACATGTTCTGGAAAGTGCTGAGGTCACTTTAACATAGATAGTAATAATCAGCATACTTGAACCTACAACCTTTGTCAAACTGGCAAACAACCATCAATTTCTATGATGATAGATCAAATAAAATTCTGCAAATGTAGGAAACTATTACATGATTGAACTGGGGACAAACATAAAAGAAGATATTTCTTCTAACATAACCTTTTGGGATAAAAGGAGTAGAAGCACAGATTATGCATAACCATACAATTAGTTTTTCACAAACTATGTTTTATTTTCATTGAACACTGTCACCAAGACCTTTTTTTCACAAGCAGTTCAATCCGGAACCTTCAAGAATAGTCAAGTTATTATTTTTGTGGTAATGGTGAAAAAATGTTTAAATCTCCTCTTTAAGTATCTCCTCAAAATTTCAGTACTTACATGGATACAACTGTTTATATAATTGTATTTTTCAAAATACTACTTATTTTTAAATGTTTGGCAGTAATAAGCCTCTCAAAGAACTAGGTAAATTTACCACAGAAAAATAGATGCTATCTCTAGAAAGAATGATTTTGGTATAAAGTAAATTTCTCAAACTGAAAATATATATTTCAATTAGTTTTTTGAAGTATAGTTTTTTTCGTGTATGTGTTTAAGCCTATTTAAACTTCAATTCAATAAGCAGAAGGTATATAAAAATCTCAACCATCACTTAAAAATCTGTTGTCTGAATAAGAAAAGAAATGCAAAAATACAGAAGCTAATAAAGAAGAAAAATAAAACCAAACAATTACATTTTTTTCTTGCAGAAATTTTAGTATTTCTCCTTTACCAAAGGATCTCCTAGACTATGTATGGATAATCTCTTTATCCACAACTTTTGTTTCTAGCAAAATACAGCCAGTGTAGAGAAAAGGCAAAATACTGATAAATGCTACAAAGAAAGTTAATTTATATATATACGGTTAGTTAATTTAGATACATACTGTTACACTTACTGCATACTGCTTTGAATAGGTAAAATGGCAACATTCTCAATAGAAGATTTCAATGCTACATCTAATATATGTTGGTAGCGTAGTGATTGCTGAATCTAAGAATTCATTTTCAGGGGCTAGTGACACAGTGATTGCAGCTATTGTAGCACTCAGATTACGGATGAATGATATGTCTAGTTCTAACAACACAGAAAGAAAATGAGCGCTGTTCTCTGGACTCTATAGTGTACAAAAGAAAGGTGGACATTGAGAACTCTGGAATAATAGCTAACTTCAACTAGATGAAGATGAAGGACACTTGCAAATAGGCAGAGGCCCCAGTGATGATAAAGTTTCATTTGCATAACCTCTGATTACACATTCTGATTGTATATGAAATGATTAGGCACATTATCAAAACAAAATGAGATCATCTGTGAAGCAATATGCTTGCTAGAATCTTTTAAATAAATCGAGATGGAAAATGTGGCTTGTGCATTTGATAACTCTAAGCAAAGCAAAGTTATTCTGAGGATTGGACCAGAGAACAAAGAATTTGACGGTCAAGCCAAGCCTGAACTTTCCTGCTACTAGAATAGGTAACAAATATCAGGTACAAACCACTTGTTTGTTTCAGGAATGAAAGAAATGACCTGCCATATGACCAATAGGTACTTTGGATTCTGAGGGGTGAGTTATTTTTAGTGAAATTAGATTACCTTGGTCAGTAGGTTCTAACCTAAGTCAAAAGTGAAGATTGTCCTGTTAAGAAAATTGGGATAGAATCTGAAAAATCTATTGAGGGTAAATATCAGAGGCTGAAATCATTGCCAAGCTAGGGAATAAAACTTGGGAGATGGTGGGAAGTTGAGGGTGAAATAAAACTGAGATAGATGGCGAAGGAAGAGGTAAATTGGTCAGACTAACAATGAGTTTGGGGTGCTCTAGGTCTGAAAATCTGTTCACACAAAGAATGCCAGCATCTTGGTCTATTGTTTAACTGTAATAAATAAGTAAAATATGTGTAATTATTAATCTATGTTCACATAAATGATAAAACAACAAAGAAATATAAGGGAACGAAGATCAAAAAGGTCAGGATAGGGGTTACCTCTGCGTAGAACACATAGAGAGATTCTTTCTTAACCTGGGTGGTGGTAACACAGGTGTGTTTACCCAGGTGTCGGTTCAACTCTGTACAGACATGTTTTACACACACTCTTGAATGAATGATTTCTTTCACAAATAAAATGAGGAAAGCACATATAGGATGATGACGGGGGTTCTGGAGAAAAATAAGGCAGGGAGGAGAGGTGACTAAGAGTGTGTGGGCATGAGGAAAGGGGAGATACAATTTTAAATAGGCAGAGTGGGCAAGGCCTCCCTGAGAAGGTGACATTGGAGCAAAGACTCGAAGCAGGTGAAGGAGTATGTGCTCTTGGGTCTCAGGAGGGGTGGGATTTCCAGGAAGAGGTAACTTCCTGGAACTTAAAAGGTCCTGGAGATAGGAACATGTCATAATATATTTTTCATAAAATTAGCAGGATTACTAGCATTCACCTAACAGATTCTTAGCTTTCATTGGCATCTCTGACTCCTTTGAGTTGCTTCATGTAAATCACATAGAAATTGCATTTGAATGGGAGATGGGAGAATAAGAGAAAATGTGACCAGCTAAAAACCCCTTAATATTCCTACTATAAATATCTACATAAAGCACGAAATGTATGTGAGGTATGAGTAAAAAAATAGATGTCTTTTAATTGTTTTCTCCTCTAAGCCTATTTAAATAAAATAGTAAAAGATTGGAAAACAGAATACAGCTAGAAAAGTAAATGAAATAGTACCTCAAGCATGAAATTTCTAAAAACATACCCAGGCTAGGCCTTTCTGACACCAACATACTCAGTTAAAAACATTTTTTTTTAAAGTTGAGATACAAATTTTTATAGCTAAATGAGGCAGAGCATTTCATTTTCCCTCCCTCTTTACACTCTCATCCCAATTTGAATAATGTAGCTCTGGCTGAATATAAGTTTAATTGAGCTATTGTTTTGGCACTGTTTAAGAACAGACAACTAATGCAACAGGAGGAGGACGGCCTGCAGAGGCACTGGGGATCGGGAGGAAAGACTTAGCACATGGGCCTTTGATGTTTGAAGGCTGCCGCTGTATCAGGGCCAGACCCTTCCTGTGGCGGCTTTGGGAAATAGAAAAAGGACTGATGGAAGTTCCAATGAGGGAGTCAGTTCTAAGTAAGGAAGCTCCTGCAAACAATACAAGTTTTTTTTTTTTTAAACTACCAGGGCCGCTCTGGGAGTCACTGGGTTCACCATTAGATGGGCTGGTGGACAACTTGTCAGACTGCCCACCTCTTGGTAGATGATATCGCAGAGCACATGTCCTATGATCCCAAAACTTATCTGTAAAACACATAAATGCACACACATACATGAAACTTAAACATTTTCTTTGTTCTCATTTTTCCAAAGCACACACATACATGAAATGTGTTTTCGAAAAATGAGAACAAAGAAAATGTTTAATGGAATAAAAATATTCTCTGGCTAATAAGACTATTTTACACTACATTTTAAACGAGGTCTGCTGTTTCTTTATCTTTTGTGTAATTAATGCCTTTAATCCTTCTTCTGTATTATCTTTTAATCTTTGCTAATTTAAAAAATAACCTCTTGGTTCTGTAGTTGAGATACTCTTTTCCAGATTTGAATCCTCAAGTATGCTGCAGTGTTTAAACTACTCAATTATAATAGACTTGCATTTGTTTCGACTTTTGCTTCAAGGTAAATTTTTTCCATATTCTTAGACATTTTGCCCTCACTCATAAGGCAGGGGGTCCTGACTAAAGTAAATGACTAAGACTGGTCAAGAAGGATGATGGGAAAATACAGGATAGGGCAGTGAAATGTAAAATTAGGATAAAATGACGAAGGCACTTTTTCCAGTTACATCATTAATTCTTCTGGCATACTTATTCTATTTTTGAAAACTTTGACCTTACCCTCCTAGGCTCTTCTAGGCAACTATTTATGCACAACCCACACAATTGAACCCTTTTAGCAAAAATACTTGGTGCTGTGGGAGGAACTGCGGAGGGCTATTATCACCAGCACCATCAAGCACACTGTAATTTGTGCTGTGTACACCCATTCTGAAACGTGTCAGGAGAGGTACTGATTCAAACTTTTTCATTTTTTCTTGACAGCAGATTTAATATTTCCAGGTGTTTAGTTTACCAACTTTCTCAACAAGTTTTATTTTATTGTTACTTGAGAGCTAAATTGTTTGATTTGCTGTCAGATAAAATAAATTTCTCTATTTCTACCCCTTCTCATTTACATGGAATCACTAGTTTTCAATTAGGTAACAACAAAGTCCAAGATAGGAAGCTTAATCAGGCTTAAAACCTGCAGGGATTTCAACAACAAAACCTGCTCGCCACAGGAAGCTTTCTGCCAAAGGTGAATTTGCAGAAACATCTGAGTGAAGTTCTGTTACTTGAAGAGCCGGTCAGGTACAGTTGAAAAACGACAGTTGCAAAGCAGCCAAGTCCAAAATGATGATCCTTGGCGGACCCTTTGTTTAACATGTGAAAAACAGATGCTGGTAACACAATGTCTTCAAAAATCACCACTCTAGAATGGATTTCACAATGTTAGTTCCAGAAATGAAACAACTTTGAAGATCAGTGTGCTCCTGACATGGATATACATTCAGGTGCAAATTTTCTGATAGTTATTATTGGCAATGGGAAAACTGCCCCCATGGCCGCCCTCTGCCAGAGGCCCTCATAGAAGGTTGCTTATCGGTCCAGGGAGGTCTTGTTTGGGTTTGCTTTACTGCCTCTTATTATGATATTGCCAGATGCATTAGGCCTCTATTCCTTTCCAGAGACTGGTTTTCTGCCCAGTAGACACTGGTACCATTTTGGCGGGTACAATTTTCGTTCTTGTAATTAGTTGTGGGCACTACTAATTGCTTTTCTAATGATCTGCTTGAGAATGCCAATTATGTCCTTGCCCCCACATAAGCATATGCAATAGGCTAATTAGACCTTCAAGTAGGCAACTAGAAATATAATTAGTCATTTGAGAGAACAATTAGATGTACCATCAAGTTTGCACCCATAAAGGAAGGACACTCCAGTTTAATTTGTAATTTATCATGTGAAATGAAAACTGAACAGAACTTGAGGCCTTATAAAGGAATATGAATGTTTATGGAGGAAGAAATCTGAAATACACTAGCCAGATGAGGAAAGACTTGCCTCTTTTTAAAAGACATTACTGAAACAGTCTCTGCCTTTAAGAAAAACCTCTGTAGGAAAGCTCAGAGTTAACGTTAATAGCCAGATTAGGGACCACACCTGAGGTCAAAAGGGAGAGATCTTACTCAAAATTCAGTATCACCCCAGAGGAGGTGCTGAGAAACATAATTATGATACATAAATCAAGTAGGCTTTCCCATTTTTGGTGGTATGTAGTTTATGTCACATCTTCCAAGGGAAAATGTCATCTACCTGTTTTAGTTTCTTAAGGCTGCTGTAACATATTACCCAAATTTGATAAGACAACAAAAATAGATTTTCTCACAGTTATGGAGGCCGGAAGTTTGAAAGCTATTTCACCAGGCCAATACCAAGATGTCGGCAAGGCTGCCTTCCCTCTTGAGACTTTAGGGGAGAGAATACACTCCTTGCTTCTTCCAGCTTCTGGAATTTCTTGGCTTGTGTCTAGAATCTCTGCTTCTGTCTAGATCTTTTCCTCTTCTGTATCAAATCTCCCTCTACCTCTCCCTTAGAAGGACACTGGTGCTTGCATTTAGGGTGCGGCCAGATAACCCAGGATAATCTCCCTTCTCTAGATCCTTAACCTAATCATATGGGAAAGGCTCTTTTAACAGGTTCTAGGAATTAGGTTACAGATTTTGGGGGATGGGGCTGTGTGGGAAGAGAGTTAGTCTACAACAATGGCTAAATGAAACAGGTGTCTGGAGCATGTTTTCATCAAGAACCTCAGAAACAACATTCTAGCTTATAACTGGTTTGAGGTGGAGTTTCTAAATATAATATCCCTACTACATGGATTGCTCTGAAGGTGAGAAATAAAATCTAGCAAATATATTGGTGAAAGAAGGGGCTTCCCTAAAACAAAAAAAAGGGTACTGTTTCATAGGTTTCAAGTGATAAAATAGACATATATTTTCTATAAATCAAGCAAATAAAGACTAATATTCTTGGAATTAGCTGCATCATGTGAAAATCATCAAAGCTACGAGCATCAGTCTTAGTAGCCTGAATGGTTGAAGCTCAGGTATATATTGATGTTGCAAATCTCTACTCTCAAGAGCTTAGAAAATACAATGAATTTACAGTCTTAGATACCATTCTTTTCTTAAAGAATGACCTTCAACTACAAACAAGGTATAAGATTATTGAATACAAAGACACTTTCAAAATCATTAGCATCTTACACATTGACTTTGCCATTGATTGATATGTTAAAGTAACAAATCCCAGGCTGGGTAACCATCAGACCATGTATTAAATATCAATTCATAGAATCAGTTAAAGAACCCTTGATATTTTCAACTTGAGCAAGTAATTAACTATGAACAAAAACAAAGATTATTTAACCACAGTAGCAGACAGACACATTAATCCAATGAACTAAAAACAATGTTTTACTGTTTCTGACCTCACCTTGGCAAAATTCCCATCTCCAGATAAACATAATGTTCAGATTTCTCAAGATAATGCCATCAGTCCATCTGTCAGTTTAAAGTTTTAACACTTAAGAAGCACAGTTTGAAAAGAAACAGGGATTAGAATGCAGACAGTAGGTCAAATGAATAAACTCACCACAGCAATTTAATATTTGTATTGTCAACCAAAAGAAAGGATGGAGGAGAATTAGGGATCTATAAGAACGTGTATGAGCTAGATAGTATCCTTTCAGAATTCAAGTCTACCTACAACCTCAGAATGTGACCTTATTTGGGAAGAGGGTCTTGCAGATATAATTACTTAAGATGAGGTCATATTGGATTAGTATGGGCCCTAAATCCAATGACTAGTGTCCTTCTAAGAAGTCCATACGAAGACACATAGGGAAGAAGTTCAAGTGATGACAAAGGCAGAATGGGATTGATACAGCTACAAATGAAGAAATGCTGAGTATTGCCAGAAGCCACCAGAAGCAGCAGAGAGGCAAGGGAAGGGATCTTCCCTAGAGCCTTCAGAGGGAGCCTGGCCCTTCTGTCACCTTGGTTTCAGACTCTGGCTTCCAGAACTGTGAGAGAATAAGTTTACTTTATTTTGAGCCACCCAGTGTATGATACAGAAGCAGGAGAGGGCAACCATGGGTCTAGAAGGTAGAGCACTGAGCTAAAGAGGTTTATCCTCAGGCCTTGAAATCTAAGGCAGAGAGAGGAGTGATACAGCTACAATTCAAGGAACACCAAGGACCCCTGGCAACCACCAGAAGCCAGGAAAGAGGAATGAAATGGTTTCTGTTGTTTTAAGTCACCCAGTTTGTGATAACTTGTTAGGGTAGCCCCAGGACACTAATACAGAACCCATCTTGTAACTGACACATTATCTTATTCATTTGTCAACTCTGAGTTCAGGACCATCTACTCTAAGAAATCTTCTCTGAATCCACTTCTCCAGGCACCTTGAGCATATCTCTATCACAGGACTAATCACTCTGTATTGACAGTATCTAATTATGTGTTCCTTCCCCCCAGTGGTATACAGATTTGAAGGCAGGGCCCATGCCTTTCCCTGTTTGTATCCCCAACATCTAGAACTAAGCCTGGCACATGCAAAAACCATCACAGTCCTAATAGCTAACTAGAACTGTGTATAGTGATCATATACATAGTCTCTAAGTTTCACAACATTGCATAAAGTGTATCATTCTGGTTTTACAGAAAAGAAAGGCTTAGAGAAGTTAATCTCTTTCTTTAGCTCATAAAGCAGGTATGTGATAAAGCTAGGTCTTCAACACAGTTACGACTTCTTATACCTTCTCTCACTATTCTCTAAGGAACTCCTGTATACCACCTATAACTCATTCATGTTCAAGAATTAGGTAATGAGTAACTGTTCCATAAGACTAAATAAAATTTTATTTGAATGTTAAAATGCAAAGATTGTTTTAATCGTATCTTATTTACAGATATTTAAAAATATTTGTTTGCAAGTACTTTGCAGTTTATACATAGTTTAACATTATCATATTTAAGAGTCAGAATAAACAGGAATTATTATCTTATTTTTCAAAGTAATCCTGTTGAGGTGGATGGAGGTTAAATAATATGTTCATGGTTATTAAACTAGTAAGTCTAAGGAACTTGAGCCTGTAACCCAGTCTCTAAATCTGAAACCTCTTTATTAGCACAGCTGGGCTCCATATCTCTATGGATCTTTATCAGTCTAATTTAGAACTTTAAAAGCATTTATCTTTTCTCTTTATAACATATCCTCCATACATACTTAAATGTGTATGTGTGTGTATGTGACTAGGTAGGAGTATGTGTTTAGTATCCTACAGGTAGCAGGAGTCCAGACTCTTTAATTTTTCACCTTGTTCATTAAGTATTGACAGGCACTAACAGTTCACCAGCACTTATACAGAGCCATTGGACTTGAGATGTGTACGATTAATGATACATATTGTTCACTTCTGGAAGTATGAGTCTATGCTGAACAGATCACCCAGCAAGCACTTTTCATATCCTCAAATGCTGTAACTAATATGTGGAGACTTTTGTTATAAAAGGACAAGTCATGTATACTGATTAATAAAACTGCCTCCAACAAATATATTTGATCAATTAACATGCCAAAACTCTCTAGAGCCTGTCATTACTATCCTCTCTGTTTTAAAACTAATGTGTCACAGAAAGATTTGCCCCAGTAATAACATCCTGGAAACCCTTTTAGATAGTCTTATATTTTTATGACTGCTGTTATGTAAAAGTCACTATTCAAGACATTTCGTTGCCAGGGGTTATTATTAACTTATAGATTGAAAATATGAAGGTCAGAAAGGTAAAGTGATTTTCCTAAAAGGCCCAATGCAGTGACCAGTGGAATCCGGAATATGACAGACTCCCAATCTCACTTTCACAGCCCTTTGCTCTTTTCCAAGCACTGCAGAGTCACTCTGCAGGATAAGCACCATCCTTTTAACAGTTGGTCTTCTACAACCAGGTGAATGGAATCAGTTACCTAATAAACAGGACCATGGAATCAGACGCTGTGCGGTGACCTCAACAATCAACACAACGGCAAACTGTGATATGGCAACAGTCATTTCTCACCATTATTCTCTGAACTGAACAATAGTCAATATTAGGGGTAAAATAATGTTAATTAAACCTAAAGGAGTGGCAATTTTCCCGTTGATTACTTTGATCCAAAATTTAATATGGGCTCTTCAACACATCCTTTCATGTGCCTACTACAAGTCTCTAAAGAGCTTAGTTAAATAAACCATGAAGCTGGGATGGTACATCCAGGCTCTGTGGCATATGCTTCCTTACATACCACATTGCATGTGTTAAATTAGTATGAAAGCACTTAAACCCAGATGCTTGCAGCCCTTTCATTTTCAAACGCAGAGAGATACTCTTTCTTTAGCCCTTTCTTGGGTTCATGGATCATCACTTGGCACATAACCCGAATTATCTAACTACACCCCCGGATCCACAGGAATTATCATTTGGGCAGACAGGCAGCAGAATAAAAAATGTTGTGGTTAAAAAGCTTGCTACTAGCTGACCATAACTACACTAACTAGATTTGAATCAGTTGAGAAAGACGATTACTTGTTTTGAGGGGAAGGGGCTTGTTACTGAAATGGAGCTGTGTGTTACATTCCATATGTATTTAGTGTATTGTATTTCTATCTGCATTATAGAAAACTACAAAAGTCTTAGATGTATAGCTTGATTCATTTTCATGAAGTGAACAGACTAGTGTGAGGATCACTCAAACTAAGAAAACAAAACAAAACAAAACATTTCCAGCTTCTTAGAAACTTGCTGTATTCCCTCTTTTAGTCATTTCCTTCTAACCCCGTGAGGGTGACCATCATGGCTGACTTGTACTATCACAGGTCAATTTTGCCTGTTACTGAACTTTATATAAGCAGATACTCATTTAGTGCCTAGCTTCTTTTGTTCAACATTGTGTTTGTGAGAGTCATCCACATGATTGCTTCTAGCAGTGACTTATTCACTCCGATATTCCATCTTGTGAATATACTTAGAAGTTATTCTGTTTTTTGTGTTTTTGGCAAGAATTATACTCTCAGCAAATTTCAATTATGCAATACAGTATTATCAACTATAACCACCATGTTTTCACATTATATTCTCAGACTTAATCATTTTATAGCTGAAAGTTGGTACTGTTTTATCAACTTCTCTCTATTTACCCCTCAGCCCCTGGCTACCACATTTTCATTCTCTGTTTCTATGTGTCTGCTTTTTCTTTTTTAAGAATCCACATATAAGTGGTAACATGCAATTGTCTTTCTGTTTTACATATTTCACTTAGCATAATGCCTTCAAGTTTCATCCATGTTGTTTCAAATGGCAGGATTTCCTTTTTTCTTATGTTGAATACATTTAACTTTATATATACACCACATCAAACCCATTGAAGGACATAGATTGTTTCCATATCTTAGCTATCATGAGTAGTGCTGTAATGAACATGGGGATGTATGTATCTTTTCCATTTAGTGTTTACATTTGCTTCAGATAAATACCCAGAATTAGGATTGTTGGACTATACAATAGCTACATTTTTAATTTTTTGAGAAATCTCAAAAATAACTGTTTCCAAAGTGGCTGCACCAATTTACATTCCCACCAACAGTATGCAAGGGTCCCTTCCCTTTTCTCCCCAAACTGCAAGACTTGTATGCCTTGTCTTTTTAATGATAGCCATTCTAACATGTATTAGGTATTTCAGTGTGACTGTGATTTGCATTTCTCTGATGATTAGTAATGTTAAGCACCTTTTCATGTATCTACTGGACATTTGGATGTCTTCTTTGGAATAATGTCTATTCAGTTCCTCTGCCCATTTTTTAAATTAGATTTATTTTTGGCAGAGCAGGTGGGAGGGGGTGAATTTATTTTGCTGTTGAGTTGTGTGAGTTCTTTAGATACTTTGGATATCAACACCCTTTATCAGCTATATGATTTGCAAATATTTTCTCCCATTCTATAGGATGCCTATTCATTTTGCTGATGGTTTACTTTGTTGTGCAGAAGTTTTCCAGTTTGAAGTAGTCCCACTTGTTTATTTTTACTTTTGTTTCTCAATTTCCACACAAAATATCTCTAGGATTCTGACTGGAATTACATTGAATCTATTTTCAGTTTAGGGAGAACTGACATCATTATAATACTGAGTCTTCTGATTCTTGAAAGTGGTATATCATTCCATTTACTATGATATCTTTGCTTCTCTCAGTAAAGTTTCTAGCCTTACACACTTCTTGTGTTACATATATTCCTGTGTGTTTAATAGTTTTGATGTTACTGTAAATGGTAAAAATTTTAAACATCATATTGTGTTGGTTGTCTGTTATCTCAGCTTCATTCTAAAATCATAGGAGATCAGACTTGAAATGTCCCTTACAGGACCAGAGAAAATAGCTAGCAAATAACAGAAATACATTTTGGATATACGTTTTAAAGACAGAGTGCTGATGCAGGGACAGCACACGTCCTCTGGGAGTTAGTGAGATCTTTGTTCAGTCTCCAGTTTAGCTACTAGGAAAAGTCATTAGCTCTCTGAGCCGTAATTTTCTCCCCAGTAATATGGTGATATTGTAGCTACTAGATATAATTCTGTAATGTATCTAGTACCATATATGTGTAACAAGTGGCAGTCGTTTTTTCAGATTATAGAGATGGTACATTTTTTCAATACACTGTGATCTCAATACTCTGTGATCATCTTTCTGGCACTTCCTTTTGTGTATCTTTTCAACTGAACATTTTTAAAGATATCATCCAACATCTTAATACAAAGAGACATAACACTTTCAACTATTTATTATTATTATGTATAATTCATAACCTGACTTATTCCCTAACATATTTAAAGCAATGAACAATAAAACTCCCATGTATACCACAGCAATTAAGAATAAGCCTAAAAGAGAAGTCCATATCCATACAGACAAAATAGGGAGATTGTTCTACCAAAAGTTTAACCTAAGATGGTTAATGCACCTGGTCATTAAATACAGTCCTGCAGTTACTAGAAGTCAACCTCAAGAGAGACCTTCACTGTCAGACAAAAGGGAGCATAACAGTTCTTGGGAAAAGAAAACCACTTTTCAGGAACTAAATTATAAAAGGGATATACCATGTGTGTATAAATAGACAATATCCCCAATGCTAGCTTTGCAGACTACTTGGACATTTTCCTTCGCTTTTGTACCAGTTATGGAGGACTGGCAAGGCAGAACATTACCCTGTAAATAATGAGAGATTTCTTTAGGAAGCTAAGTTCTAATGCAGTCAATCTAAACTATTTCCTGATATTTAAATTTATTTAGATATAAGTAATTAAGTTGCAGTGATAGAATTTAGAGAATATAAAAGGAAACCATTTAAAATCCTTCTTATAAAACTTAGCTTTCAAGTATCAATGATATCAACTTAAATATTGGCCAGAGCTGAAAGGGAGGCAAGTCAAGATGGAATTTTCTGGCAGTTGCCCTTAATTGTACATATTCTGAATATGGCATAAGATCCATATGCTTTGCAGACTAAGTATGTAGGTGATATTGTAGATACCAGATTATAAATGTCAAAGCTCTCAAAGCTAGAGGCATTCCACTAGTGTTAGTTGCCACCTTTAAGCAGATGACTGCCCAGTCTAGACTTCTACCCTAACTTCTCTCAGCTGAGCAACCACCACTCTGACGTTTCTGATGTTGGATATTATCACTTGGCCATCCCACCAGCGACTCATACTTAACATGTACGAACTGAACTCATTCTCAAAGCTTTTTTTTGTCTTCCTAATTTCTATTCATATGAAAAGCACCCTCTATGTGAGAGCCAACATGGTGGCGTGAGTAGGACAGTGGGAATCTCCTCCCAAAAACATACATACTTTTGAAAATACAACAAACACAACTAGCCCTAAAAGAGAGACCAGAAGACGCAGGACAGTGGCCAGACTGCAGCTACACCAGCGAGAACCCAGCGACTGGTGAAAGGGGTGAGATACAAGCCCCGGCCCGGCGGGACCCGAGCGCCCCTCCCC
This sequence comes from Manis pentadactyla, assembly GCF_030020395.1. Classification (NCBI taxonomy): domain Eukaryota; kingdom Metazoa; phylum Chordata; class Mammalia; order Pholidota; family Manidae; genus Manis; species Manis pentadactyla. Next base: position 126,359,046 of record NC_080026.1, on the reverse strand, counting down.
CCAGCTCCCGGCGGGAGAAGAGCAGGCAGAGCGGGAGGGAGACGGAGCCAGGACTGCCGAACACCCAGCCCCAGCCATCCGGGCCAGAGCACAGACACAGTACGTGCCCAGGGGGCCCTGGATACTGGGGGAACAGGGAGTAAGACCTCTGAGCGGGTGCCGAAGCTGATGCCCCCGTGACAAAGAAAAGCGGGGGCTTTTTGAAAGTCTTAAAGGGACAGGGACTTAACAGCTTGACGGAAACAACCCAGGTCACAGTACAGCAGCTGGAAATTACAGGGAAAACCGGGTGCACTAACCCCCTGGGCAACAGCTCTGAGACCCCTCACGGAGGCAAACAGTCAAGCAGCCCTCCCATCCATTACCCCACCGGGCGCTGCGAAAGCAGAGAAGCAGCCTGAGACAAATTCCGCCCACAGAAAGGGAAATTTCTCCCTTCCGGCCAGGCAAGACACAAAGACCCAGTCTACACGCAATTACCCAACACAAGCCACTAGGGGTCGCAGTTGTCCCAGTAAAGAAAGGCCAGTAGCAAGTGAAAATTTTGGCCCTCCCAGCTGACAGTCAATAGCACCTGTCAACATGAAAAGGCAAAAAAATATGATCCAGACAAGACTAACCCAGACAGCTTTGGCATCTGCTACATCTTCCCCTGAGAAGGAATCTGGGGAGATAGATTTAGCCAGTCTACCTGAAAAAGAATTCAAAACAAAAGTCATAACCATGCTGATGGACTCGCAGAGAAATATGCAAGAACTAAGGAAGGAGAATTCAGAAATACAACAAGCTCTGGAAGGACTTCAAAACAGAATGGATGAGATGCAAGAGACCATTAATGGACTAGAAAACAGAGAACAGGAACGCAAAGAAGCTGATGCAGAGAGAGATAAAAGGATCTCCAGGAATGAAAGAATTTTAAGAGAGCTGAGTGACCAAATGAAAAGGAACAATATAAGAATCATAGGTATTCCAGAAGAAGTAGAGAGACAAAAGGGGATAGAAAATGTTGTTGAAGAAATAATTGCTGAAAATTTCCCCAAACTAGGGGAAGAAATGGCCTCTCAGACCACAGAGGTACACAGAACTCCCATGACAAGGGATCCAAGGAGGGCAACACCAAGACACATAATAATTAAAATGGCAAAGATCAAAGACAAGGACAAAGTATTACAGGCAGCCAGAGAGAAAAAAAAGGTTACTTACAAAGGAAAACCCATCAGGCTATCATCAGACTTCTCAACAGAAACCCTACAGGCCAGAAGAGAATGGCATGATATACTTAATGCAATGAAACAGAAGGGCCTCGAACCAAGACTACTGTATCCAGCACGAATATCATTTAAATATGAAGGAGGGATTAAACAATTCCCAGACAAGCAAAAGTTGAGGGAATTTGCCTCCCGCAAACCACCTCTACAGAGCATCCTACAGGGACTGCTCTAGATGGGAGCACTCCTAAAAAGAGCACACAACAAAACACCCAACATATGAAGAAGGGAGGAGGAGGAATAAGAAGGGAGAGAAATAAAGAATCATCAGACTGTGTTTATAATAGCTCAACAAGCGAGTTAAGTTAGACAGTAAGACAGTAAAGAAGCTAACCCTAAACCTTTGGTAACCACAGACTTAAAGCCTGCAATGGCAATAAATTCATACCTTTCAATAATCACCCTAAATGTAAATGGACGGAATGCACCAATCAAAAGACACAGAGTAATAGAATGGATACAAAAGCAAGATCCATCCATATGCTGCTTACAAGAGACTCACCTCAAACCCAAAGACGCGCACAGACTTAAAGTCAAGGGATGGAAAAAGATATTTCAAGCAAACAACAGAGAGAAGAAAGCAGGTGTGGCAATTCTGGTATCAGACAAAACAGACTTCAAAATAAAGAAAGTAACAAAAGACAAAGAAGGACATTACATAATGATAAAGGGCTCAGTCCATCAAGAGGTTTTAACCATTATAAATATATATGCACCCAATACAGGAGCACCAACATACCTGAAACAAATATTAATAGAACTAAAGGAGGAAATAGAATGCAATGCATTCATTCTAGGAGACTTCAACACACCACTCACTCCAAAGGACAGATCCACCAGACAGAAAATAAGTAAAGACACAGAGGCACTGAACAACACACTAGAACAGATGGACCTAATAGACATCTACAGAACTCTACATCCAAAAGCAACAGGATACACGTTCTTCTCAAGTGCACATGGAACATTCTCCAGAATAGACCACATACTAGGACACAAAAAGAGCCTCAGTAAATTCCAAAAGATTGAAACCCTACCAACCAACTTTTCAGACCACAAAGGCATTAAACTAGAAATAAACTGTTCAAAGAAAGCAAAAAGGCTCACAAACACACGGAGGCTAAACAACACGCTCCTAAATAATCAATGGATCAATGACCAAATCAAAATGGAGATCCAGCAATATATGGAAACAAATGACAACAACAACACTAAGCCCCAACTTCTGTGGGACACAGCAAAAGCAGTCTTAAGAGGAAAGTATATAGCAATCCAAGCATATTTAAAAAAGGAAGAGCAATCCCAAATGAACGGTCTAATGTCACAACTATCGAAATTGGAAAAAGAAGAACAAATGAGGCCTAAGGTCAGCAGAAGGAGGGACATAATAAAGATCAGAGAAGAAATAAATAAAATTGAGAAGAATAAAACAATAGCAAAAATCAATGAAACTAAGAGCTGGTTCTTCGAGAAAATAAACAAAATAGATAAGCCTCTAGCCAGACTTATTAAGAGGAAAAGAGAGTCAACACAAATCAACAGTATCAGAAATGAGAAAGGAAAATCACGACGGACCCTGCAGAAATACAAAGAATTATTAGAGACTACTATGAAAACCTATATGCTAACAAGCTGGGAAACCTAGGAGAAATGGACAACTTCCTAGAAAAATACAACCTTCCAAGACTGACCCAAAAAGAAACAGAAAATCTAAACAGACCAATTACCAGCAACGAAATTGAAGCGGTAATCAAAAAACTACCGAAGAACAAAACCCCCGGGCCAGATGGATTTACCTCGGAATTTTATCAGACATACAGGGAAGACATAATACCCATTCTCCTTAAAGTTTTCCAAAAAATAGAAGAGGAGGGGATACTCCCAAACTCATTCTATGAAGCTAACATCACCCTAATACCAAAACCAGGCAAAGACCCCACCAAAAAAGAAAACTACAGACCAATATCCCTGATGAACGTAGACGCAAAAATACTCAACAAAATTTTAGCAAACCGAATTCAAAAATATATCAAAACCATCGTACACCATGACAAAGTGGGATTCATCCCAGGGATGCAAGGATGGCACAACATTCGAAAGTCCATCAATATCATCCACCACATCAACAAAAAGAAAGACAAAAACCACATGATCATCTCCATAGATGCTGAAAAAGCATTTGACAAAGTTCAACATCTATTCATGATAAAAACTCTCAGCAAAATGGGAATAGAGGGCAAGTACCTCAACATAATAAAGGCCATCTATGAAAAACCCACAGCCAACATTATATTGAATAGCGAGAAGCTGAAAGCATTTCTGCTGAGATCGGGAACTAGACAGGGATGCCCACTCTCCCCACTGTTATTTAACATAGTACTGGAGGTCCTAGCCACGGCAATCAGACAAAACAAAAAAATACAAGGAATCCAGATTGGCAAAGAAGAAGTCAAACTGTCACTATTTGCAGATGACATGATACTGTACATAAAACACCCTAAAGACTCCACCCCAAAACTACTAGAACTGATATCGGAATACAGCAAAGTTGCAGGATACAAAATCAACACACAGAAATCTGTGGCTTTCCTATACACTAACAATGAACCAACAGAAAGAGAAATCAGGAAAACAACTCCATTCACAATTGCATCAAAAAAAATAAAATACCTAGGAATAAACCTAACCAAAGAAGTGAAAGACTTATATTCTGAAAACTACAAGTCACTCTTAAAAGAAATTAAAGGGGACACTAACAGATGGAAACGCATCCCATGCTCATGGCTAGGAAGAATTAATATCGTCAAAATGGCAATCCTGCCCAAAGCAATATACAGATTTGATGCAATCCCTATGAAACTACCAGCAACATTCTTCAATGAACTGGAACAAATAATTCAAAAATTAATATGGAACCACCAAAGACCCCGAATAGCCAAAGCAATCCTGAGAAAGAAGAATAAAGTAGGGGGGATCTCACTCCCCAACTTCAAGCACTATTATAAAGCCATAGTAATCAAGACAATTTGGTACTGGCACAAGAGCAGAGCCACAGACCAATGGAACAGACTAGACAATCCAGACATTAACCCAGACATATATGGTCAATTAATATTTGATAAAGGAGCCATGGACATACAATGGCGAAATGACAGTCTCTTCAACAGATGGTGCTGGCAAAACTGGACAGCTACATGTAGGAGAATGAAACTGGACCATTGTCTAACCCCATATACAAAAGTAAACTCAAAATGGATCAAAGACCTGAATGTAAGTCACGAAACCATTAAACTCTTGGAAGAAAACATAGGCACAAACCTCTTAGACATAAACATGAGTGACCTGTTCTTGAACATATCTCTCCGGGCAAGGAAAACAACAGCAAAAATGAACAAGTGGGACTATATTAAGCTGAAAAGCTTCTGTACAGCAAAAGACACCATCAATAGAACAAAAAGGAACCCTACAGTATGGGAGAATATCTTTGAAAATGACACATCCGATAAAGGCTTGACGTCCAGAATATATAAAGAGCTCACACGCCTCAACAAACAAAAAACAAATAACCCAATTAAAAAATGGGCAAAGGAACTGAACAGACGGTTCTCCAAAAAAGAAATACAGATGGCCAACAGACACATGAAAAGATGCTCCACATCGCTAATTATCAGAGAAATGCAAATTAAAACTACAATGAGGTATCACCTCACACCAGTAAGGATGGCTGCCATCCAAAAGACAAACAACAACAAATGTTGGTGAGGCTGTGGAGAAAGGGGAACCCTCCTACACTGCTGGTGGGAATGTAAGTTAGTTCAACCATTGTGGAAAGCAGTATGGAGGTACATCAAAATGCTCAAAACAGACTTACCATTTGACCCAGGAATTGCACTCCTAGGAATTTACCCTAAGAATGCAGCAATCAAGTATGAGAAAGACCAATGTACCCCTATGTTTATCGCAGCACAATTTACAATAGGCAAGAATTGGAAGCAACCTCAATGTCCATCAATAGATGAATGGATAAAGAAGATGTGGTACATATACACAATGGAATACTACTCAGCCAAAAGAAAAGGGCAAATCCAACCATTTGCAGCAACATGGATGGAGCTGGAGGGTATTATGCTCAGTGAAACAAGCCAAGCAGAGAAAGAGAAATACCAAATGATTTCACTCATCTGTGGAATATAAGAACAAAGGAAAAACTGAAGGAACAAAACAGCAACAGAATCACAGAACTCAAGAATGGACTAACAGGTACCAAAGGGAAAGGGACTGGGGAGGATGGGTGGGTAGGGAGGGATAAGGGGGGCCAGAAAAAGAGGGCTATTAAGATTAGCATCCATAGCGGGGTGGGAGAAAGGGGAGGGCTGTACAACACAGAGAAGACAAGTAGTGATTCTACAACAGTTTGCTACGCTGATGGACAGTGACTGTAAAGGAGTATATAGGGGGGACCTGGTATAGGGGAGAGCCTAGTAAACAAAGTATTAGTCATGTAAGTGTAGATTAATGATTTAAGAAAAAAAAAAAAAGCAGTTCCTATGTGGTGACCTCTAATGAGTTCTACACAATGATATAAAGGGCATATAAAAGTGTAGGCAAAGGGTCTGTTTGTGTTTATACAGAGGATCAAAGCCTAATTTGGCTACTCCGAAAATGAACTAAGATACGATATGAAAAAGAACTTCCAACATCAGCACTCTCGGGAAGACTCATGACAGAAGATGATCAGCAAAAAAAAAAAACTCCAACAAAGATCCACGCACTGTCACAGGTGTAGATGCACTCATCCCTCCAGTTCCTGGACTTGCCATGGGAATGATGAAGGAGATATCTAAGCTGGCCTGTGCATACAGTAAAAGAACAAATTGGACTGGATCTATACTGTTGGAACTCAAACAAGAATTAGGAGAAGTGCAAATTGTAGCACTCCAAAATCTTACAACCACAGACTATTTATCATTAAAAGAACATATGGGATATGAACAGTCCCCAGGAACGGGTTGTTCTAGTTTATCTGAATTCTCTCAGACTGTTTAAGTTCAGTCGGACAATATCCACCATATCATAGATAAGTTTTCACAAATGCCTAAGGTGCCTAACTGGTTTTCTTGGTTTCACTGGAGATGGCTGGTAATTACAGGTATGCTTTGCTTAGGTAACTATATTCCTATTATGTTAATGTGTGTGTGCAATTTAATTAGTAGTTTAAAACCTATCCATGCTGAAGTTACTCTACAAGAAGATATGTCAAAGAAATAATCAATCTTCCCAGGTTTTCTTCTGCCTGCTACCTCTATAGCTTTTCTTCTTCCTACCTAATCACAACCTTTAAATAGAACTCGTGCCACATGTCGAATTTACCAAGTATCATAATTCTTCCAAGTGGTAAAGACACCTCAAGACAAATGCTGGGCATAGAAGCCACAGGGCATAAATATGCAAAGAAGTAAAAAGCTAACCTTTTCAAACAATAAGGCTTCTCTCTCACTTACCAACTTTACATTTCCCTGTATGGCCCCGGAAGATGACTGGTTAGCCAGAGACGGGTAAGATTCCTCAAGGGAGGAACAACCTAAGACAGGCACAGTCGCAGGGGGCCATCTGGTGAGAAAATCGGGAGCAGCAGAGGTGAGGCTTAGAACCTCCCCCCTCATGTTCTGAGAGAAATCTTCTGCATACATGGATGTTTATTGCCCTCGTCTAGCTCGGATTAACACATAGTCTACAGGCACACACCTGATCATCTACATTTGCTCTCTTACAACACTAAACTCTATTTTCTACCTTTATCTCGTATCTACCTACCACTTCAGCATTTTATTAAAAATAATAATAATAGAGAAATGTGGTATCCACATATAAATCAAGTTTAAAAATCAAATGAATATTCATATTTGAACTGACTGTTTATAGTTCATAATGCATGAACAAAACCGAAAGCTTCTGTGATGACTGCCCTTGCACTGTTCACCATGTAACTTATTCACTATGTAAGAATTTGTTCGTTATGCATCAGAAGATTGGAGACTGACGAAAATTAGGCTTGGGGTGGATTAATGATTGTGCATTGAGTATTGACCCCCCTATACAGAAATTTATTGTGGTTAACAACTATTTGATCAATAAATATGAGAGATGCCCTCACAAAATATATATATATATATATATATATATATATAAACACACTTCCAATTGTAAAATAAATAAGTAACCGGGATGTAATGTATAGCATAAGGAATATAGTCAAAATATTGTTAACAACTTGGTATGGTGATACCTGGTACCTAGAATTATCATGTATATAAATGTTGAATCACTGTGTTGTACACCTGAAACTAATGTAATGCAATACTGTTGTCAACTACCCTTCAATAAAAAAAAAAAAAAAAAAAAAAAAAGACCATGTGACCAGCGAGGCAGTGAATGGCCTGATGTGGCTGCAAACCCAGGTATGCCTGAGGTCATCAAAATCTGGGCGTGGCCTGGAATGGAATGTCCTCTAGTTTTGGAGGGAGCATGGTCCTGCTAACACCTTAGTTTTGGACTTCTGTCCTCCAGAGCTTTGCAAGAATAAATTTCTGTTGTCTAAGACAAAAAAAAAAAAAAAAAAAATAGAAAAGCACCCTCTAACCCCTAGATTTTAAGCTTATGTCCAAAGCAGCAGTATACAAAGGTGGGAGGCAGGGGCGGCAATCCGCCCTGGGTGCACGCAATAAAGGGGGAATTGTCTGTAGATAATTTAAGAACAATAAAACTGACTAAAAACTGGTTGGATTATTATTATCATCATTTATTAGCAACTCTAAACACTGTCAGTCTCCCATTACAGCCCGCTCTGGTAGGCCCTGTCATCCCCATGCTCTTGATGTTGACTTACTTGTAAAGGTTATGTCCCTTTTCCCTCTAAGTCCATGGTTCAGGCGGTCATTGCTTTATGGTCATTTTGCACCTAGACTTACCTTCCTCTGTTTATCCTACTCAGACCACCAGATTAAAAACAAAACCAAAAAAGTCCTGAACATTTCATTCTTCCGCTCATAATCCTTTAATAGCTCCCGATTGCCAATAGAATAAAGGTCAAAACACTTAGCTTGGTATTCAAGGCCTTGGTGGTCTGTCTTAACCACCCTTCTCTCCATACAGTCTCCAGACAGAGCCACACACTCAATTTCATGCCTGTGCTTTACTTCTGTGACTTGGTTCATCCTATTCTTTTCCTCACTCTTTCACTGCATCTCTGTTCACATTCTACTCAATCCACCTCAAAGACCAGCTCATTGTTACCCCTTCTGCATGAGTATCTCCTTTACATGTCAACTGCAAGAAAACTCTGTTCTCTGAATTCACCTAGCATTTATCTGTTCTCTTTCATGACATTTATTAATTTTTACTTTGTGTAATACAGATTTCTTTCCTAAGCTCTTCTAATAGACTGTAAACTTCACCTAGCCTGGCATACACTTAACATTTAATAGATAGCTCTAGTTATTGTCATTTGTAATCTCCTTGAAGTTAGGGCCAAATCTCACTCATATTAGCCCTTGACACCTATCTCAATTCTTTATGTTAACTAGACACTAAATAAACACCTTTTGGAATGAAGGAAGGGTATAATATCAGCTACTAATCTTGTGATGTTCTTAAATATTCTGTTCTCATTCTTCCCTCTTGTTCATAATTCCCAAGGAAACGCCTGCCCTGAGCACTGCTGTCTATTCAACTGCATTTTGCCTTCCATCAAAACCACGTCTCCTCAATAAGTTTCTTTCATGTTCCAAATAGCTTAAAGAGGCATAGAATACCCAAAACTTTCACTTCTAGGCCATAATGATATTTTTCCTTTTCTGAACTCTCAGCACATAATATCCATATTATTCATTCAGCTCTTAATCATATACTTCTTTGTAATGTGTCTTATATTTTTAACTCAAGCTTTGTTCTTTTTTTCCAAGGGCTGGATATTTCTTCCTAACCACACTGAAAAAGTCTTTGTGGGTTAGGGCCTTGTATTAAGCTCCAGTTTCTCTCCACTAGCATCTAACACAGGGCTATTTTTTGTTGAATGAATTGTTTTGTTGAAAACAATATGTTGGATAGAATTTTGTATTAGATGTCTTCTTCCTTCTTCTTAGTAAACTTTAGTTAAATTTAAATTTGGTAAAACTAACCTTAAAATACATCAAATACCATTACCATTACCCTGGAATTTGTGTCAATTAATTTTCCTTAATGCTATAGAATTAGTACTGAATTGGGTGATTATAAGAAATATATTTTCTTAGCAAGAACTTTACATTTCTTGATGTAGCAATTAAAGACACAGCCCTCTTATGAAATTAGTCTTTTAAATTTTGAAAGATTTTTATAAAGGCAATTAAGATGTATAATTTAATTTTACTCAGTTAATAGTAGACACAAAAACTAACAACAATTTTAAAAGACAGTAACTTACACTTTTTGAATATTTGCTAGGTGTCAGACATTCACATATATTTAATTTATACACATATGCTATACAGTAGGAACTATTAGATTCCTTTTATAGATGAAAAAGAAAGGAGAGCTTAGTGATTAAATTAACCTGGCCTAGGTCACACAGACACTATGCAGAAAAATAAGAGATTCTAGTGTTGGTCTGGCTATAAATTCTCTTCAAGTCTATAGGCTGACTGCTTTTCCAACCAGAAGAGGACTGTTTCCATTTTTAACTGACAAATGCTTTTCCCAACATTTCATTATGAAAATGTTAAAGTATGAAGAAAAGTTGAAAGAACTGTATAGTAACCACCATACCTGTCACCCCAATTCTACAAGTCTCAACAGTTTGCGATATTTGCTTTAGCACCACTTTTTCACAGATCTACCCATTTGTCCATTTTTGAAAAGACATTTTGAAATAAGTTGCAGACATCAATACATTTCATTGCTAAAATCTTCAGCATGTATTAATAATCAATGTTCAAGTTTATCTGCTTTGAGGAGAATTTTAATGTGATCAAGTGGCACTTCTCTTGAGCACAGACTTTCAAAAATTCTTTAGAAACATTTTTCTTGGTGTGGCAATTCATATCTTCAAACATTCTCTACCATACCTTTCAAATATTTATTTATGTCAGATAGAATGTGAACATGCTGGTTCTCACATTTCTTTACGTAAAGCCAGCATTCTACTACCTATGTCAATTTCACACTGGGAGACCTAAGTCTGAGAACAACAGCCTTCTTAAGTAGACTCTGTCCAGTTTCTTTGATACACACATATATTTTTTGAAAGTTATGATGTCAGGATGTTTCCTGTGACAGTTGTAATCCAAGAGCCCAAATAATAAAACAACTTATGTGTTCCTAAGTTTTCTTCTCTCTCTGACAATTGTGCACACATGTACATTACCCTTTCTGTCACTCTGGAGATAACTTACTTGCTTGATGATATTGCCAGTGAAGTCATATTAAGCTACTATTAGCCTCTAAGGTCTCCTGAGAGTTGTCTTGGAGTTTTGCAATAGTGTTGGGACAAATAAAAGTGGTCCACATATTCATATAGTTCCCCCTCAGTGATGATTCCTATCAGGCCCTGGGTTTGGGGTAGCATCTAATTGTGAAGATAATTCACATCACATTCCATATGACATGACCTAGGTAAGACAGGTAGTTTTCTAAAATGCTGGTCTTGGTGTTCTTCCTCTGGTGTCCTTGGTGTTCTTCCCAGGTGACTGACCTGCTTCAGGGTTCCTGCTCCAAAGCTGATGTCTGCTGGGATGCGACATTTTCCAGTTGTAGCTGTCTGCTCACTTAAGGGTTAAGTGGCCAAATCCTTAATTACTTTTTCCATAATAGGGTCCACCGAGGACAATCCCACCATTAGCAGCTGAGCAGCTCAGCTTAGAGCATTTTGCATCTCATTCACTTGCCATCCCCAAGCTTTCTCCTTCATAGTCTTGCCATTTCAGCAAAAGTCACAGAAGACAAAAAAAGCATCATCTGGAGAATTAGTTATCAGTGACTAGAGACTTAAACAGTGGTTAAAAACTCAACAGACTGAACAGGGATGCTTACTGAAATGAAAAATTCAGGACCCTACTGAGACCATAAGGTAAAATGTCAGAGGGTCCTGGGCCTGAGAATCTTCATTTTAACAAGCAATTCCCTGGTGGTTCTGATGCACACCAAATTTGAAAACTACCAATTTAGGATAGCAACAGGCTGCTTCTGGAGACAGAATTCTTAGAGCTAAACCCCAGTTATAATGTAATAAAAATACAACCAACTTAATGACTTGCAGGTCAAATCTCATTTGAATAAAATCCAGAGGATAGCTAAACTGTTTGAAAATGTTTAAATTTTGTTCTTAATAAAATATCCAGTTTGTAGGAAGTGACCTTAACACTATATGTTTCTTTCCATACTCGAGAAATGCTCTACACTTAATATGAGAAATACATTACACTTTCAAGCTTACTTAATTTCTATAAAATTCCTACAGAGTTGTTTGTTATATAATTGTAATGGTTTTTGTTTTGTTTCATTTTTGGTAGATACCTGAGAAGTTTCACTGAACCTTTCTGGTGAAAGTCATCATGAGATACAAAGGACTAGAGTACTATAAACAGTAATTTGTATTTGACGGTCAAAGAGATGGTATTCCTTTCTCATCTGTAATGTAAATAGCATCTGCTCTGCTACCTTCATTAAGACTGAATATTTAATCAATGGACAAATTCAATTACTCTGTTCAAAGCACTGCTAGACCCCATGTAGGAATGCAGAGAAATGTAAAACTTGTTAACAGCCTTTCAGAATACTATAGGCTATTGAGAGGTGAGATGTGGACAGAAAGAAGTCTAAAACAAGGAAGTCCATGTATTCTACAAGCAGTACATAGAAGTATGGGAGATAGAGGAAATAATATCAGCTGTGATTATTAAGAATGGTTTCACAAAAATTCAAAAACATCTATAGACATAATTAAGATTTTAGAGCAAGAAAAAATTCAAGTCTGAGAGATAAGCAAGAAGATGGCACAGAGGAAAATTCAGGTTTAATTTGGTGAAGAGCAGAGGTTGGCCTACAATCACAGAGGGAGATGAGGCTCAACAGTGGAAGAGGTGTTTGATTTCAGAGGCATTTAAAGGCCAGGCTAAGGAGTTTTAACTTATCTAGTAGGTTCTGATGAACCCTTTGAGAGATTGGGTTAAGGGAATGATTAAATAGCATGATAAAAATGGTCTTTTGTATCTTTAGGAAATTGTAACTTGAAGAAGGAAACCTCTAACTAGAACAACACAACAGTTCCCTAATTATCCTAACTATCCTTTGGAACACTGCCATAATTATGGCTTCACAGCTGTTCTTGAATACTTAGTGCACATGCACGTGCAAAAGCTTACCATCACCAACTACTCTAAGGGCTACGGATGTCACGTTCCTCCTACCTCTGTAAAAGGAATATTATCCTTTTCTCTAATCTAAAGAGATATTGGGGAAAATGTCTAAAACAAAGATGAAAGTGAAGGATGTACACTGTTTCCTCAAATCCTCCACTCCTGTCTTGGCTTCTTTGCTCGCATGCATTCTTATGATGCTAACAACTGTTACAAATGCAACAGTCAATCACAGAATTCTCTGAGGCAACTGAATCTGTAATTTGGGCAGGACTTGGATGGGGTGCCTTATCTCTGAGGACCTCTTCCAAGATGACTCACTCACATGAGTGTTGCAGTCTACAGATACACCATGTCAGGACTAACACAGGCCTCATATAATTGGAGGCAAGGGTCCACCTTAGAGTAAGGTCTTAGAGACTGATTTTGGTACTAAATTTACTTTCTAGATAATATACTACTTACTCTTGAAATATTTATTTTAAAGATGTGTTATCTTGTATTCATGATTAAGCTTGGTAACTAATTAGATCACAGACTAAGTGGTTATGCCATCAAGAAAGCATAAAGCCTATAACACTGCTTAAATGTAACCTCTAGCATACTGATGTTCCTTCAATAAGAGAGAGTATTTGACTTACGTAGATTCACTTTCTCCTTCCTCTTAAAAACATTGCCTTAAGTTATTGTACTGATTCCTCCATGCACTACATTTGTCTTTTTAAGTTCAAACATTATAACTTTTCATATTTTGTCATAAACCTTGGTTTCAAGTTTATTTTGTTATATTGGATTTTAATGGAAGGCCTGTAAAAATCTTTAAAAGATTTAGTTCAGAAGAATAATCCAACACTATAAAATGATACTTAGTGGGTAAACATTTTCTGATTGAAGAGAAAATGCTGTTAATACATTTTCCTAAAGTCAAAGTAACCTCTTGGTAATGGAACACTCTGCATACAATACATTGAATTTTTTTTTTTTTTTTTTTATAGATCAGTTGATTTCTATGTTTTTTTGTTTTTGTTTTTGTTTTTTTTCCTTTTTTTTTTTTTTATTGAAGGGTAGTTGACAACAGCATTGCATTGCATTAGTTTCAGGTGTACAACACAGCGACTCAACATTTATATACATGATATTTCTAGGTACCAGGTATCACCATACCAAGTTGTTACAATATTTTGACTATATTCCTTATGCTATACATTACATCCCGGTTACTTATTTATTTTACAATTGGAAGTGTGTTTATATATATATTATATATATATATATATATATATATATATATATATATATACAATACATTGAATTTTAAAAAATTACTATTTTACCTAGGTGTTTTCTTCTAAAGATATAAAATAATAATACCATTTTAAAAAATCCAGCCAAGTATTACAAAGATGATTCAACATTTTTTAACTAAAATATTCAAATTCGTTTGCCAGTAAGTTGACAACATATAGTTGTATGATTTAGAAGGAAAAATTTGGAGGTAAATATTTTAGAAGTATGTAGTTAGAATTGCAATAGACATAATGCAGTTACTCAATATGTATTATTTTAAAAGAGTTCTTAATAGTCAACTCTGACCAAAAGCAAGATTTATCATTATTTTCTAAAGTGTAACATTAAAAATTAACAGCTGATTATTCAAGACCTCAATGCTATTCTCAGCTAATGTCTCATGACTGTTAGTCAACATCATAAAAATGACATTATTTCATTTAACTTTTGTTGATGCCTGTGGAATGAGGCTGGGAGAAAGAAAAGACAGCGTTACATGAAAAGAATGATCTCATTTACTCCAAATACAATTGAGTAACAGAAAGTCAGAAGAGTTATATCAATGATGCCTGATCTTGAAAAATAAAATAAGGAAAAAAATCCTGGGGCATTCTGTCACTGGTGGGATTAATGTAGTATTAATATAATGATATGTCAACAAAAGCTGAAAAGGGAGAATTTAATAAAGGAATCCAAGAGAGAGACTTTAATAGAGGAATCCAAAAGCATCCTATTGTTGGATTGAACTGAAGTCAAAACATATGCTAAAAAGGATATGAATATTGGCTTATATGAGCAGTTTACTCAAATTTGAATAAGTATGTGAAACCTGTTATACTCAGAGGTGCTTTTTACAGCTACAAGAGTCTTGTAGGCTCAATTTCCCTATTACTCAGGATTTTGGAGAACCTTACCCTAAACCACGCCTAGCTTTCATTAGTATACTTGCAGGATTTGGCATAGCCAGGTATCATCCGTGTCCATCCTAACCTCAAATCTGAGGGTGGGAAAATGACTGATTACTGTAGGATGAGTACTTGTTTGGAGAGGCAGTAGGGAGCAGTCCTTGGCTTTTGTACTTGGATGGATCATGAGTTAGGAATACTAAATGGAGACCACACTTTTGAACCTCAGGTGTAAGGGTAAGGGCAGGGGGTCCGAATCTTAAATGATAAGTTGGGGACTCATGAATCCTATACATTCCCACAGAAGGGTGGGCAACTAAGGAGACATAGATAGGCAGATATGATATATAGATCAGTCAGATAGAAAAAAAAAAGTTGAATTTAGTGACTTCTGAAGCTGAACATTAACCTAAAAATAACTGGGGCTCAAATTTTTGGTATTAGTGTTGAGAATTCACAAATCAAATATTTAGATATCTTTAATGAAACACTTTCATTAACCAGGCTTACAATTCACCATTTCTACTATTTTAATGAATAAAATGAAGGCTGACTTTATGGGCATGTGACCTGTGCAGCTGCACAGAGCCCTGTGCTTAGAAGGGTCTCAACCTGAAATTCTTGAAGTTCTCCATCTTGAAATTCTTAATTTTTGAATACAGGGCCCTGTATTTTCATTTTGCACCACAGATTATGTAGCTGGTCCTGAGTAAAACCCATTATGACTGGACTATATATCTATGGTGAGAGAGAATAAACCAAATATTAAGCAAAAATGGGGCATTGCTAGGCTAAGCTATGTAGTAATCTCCCAAAGCAATTTCCTTGTATTCTCCTTGTATTAAACCTATATAGGAATGTACCTGAAATAGGAAGATTTTAACTCCTTCCGGGCACATGAATTTTAAGTGAAGTGATGAACAAACCTGATGAAGAAATCTAAAAGGAATGAATTGCTACTGGTGGATGTTTAGGGGAAATGTTTTTGGTGATGGATTTTTCTCCATTTTTCCTTTTATACAAAATACACACTTTATTTGCTTTTAATGCCTAAACTGAGAACTATTAAAAAGAGCTCCCTACCTTGAACTCACTTTTCACAGACAAGGGAAGGCCCTCTTTTTCTGCTTTATCACAAGATTTTTCTTTACTAAATCTCCCTTAATATTCTTTGCTAGCTCTTTGCAGAAAGGGGGTGGCAGAAAAACATGGTCTCCTCAATCAAACACCAATTGAAACTGTCTACTGGTTGAGGTTGATTTTTACCTCAGTCTCTAGCCACAATTTCCAAGACAATCTCTCTTTATGCTCTTTTACACCACCCCCAAATTTCTCCTCTCACAGCATAATGAAACTCCATGTAGCTGAATCACACAGGTTTGATTTAGCCTGCAAAAATGTCCGTCAAAGCAAGCAAGATGCACTCTTTGGCCTTGACTGCTCTAAGCTGCTATGAATCACAGGTTTAGATTTTGCCAAACGAAAAGCAATTCCACTTGCAAAAAAAAAAAAATCTGTGGGGTTACTTATCGCTTTTTGCTCATTGGGAAAATGTACTAAAGTTGTCCAGGGTAAAAAAGACTGTGTGTGTGTGTGTGTGTGTGTGTGTAAGAATCTTTTGTGAACCAGGAAAAAAGCACCAGAATTTACTGCATTTGCTTTCAATTAAAAAGCTTTTCATTTTTCAGCTTCATCTAACAGGTGTTTTAACCATTAGACTCATAAATTGCTTCTTCAAATGGACCATGTCAATGAGTTAGATGCTTAAGGTTCAAATTTTTGTAAGGGAGCAATTCAGGTAGAGCTGGTTAGGGAGACTTGAAATTAGTTGCCAAAATATTGAGCAATATGATATTTTCTCTAACTCCTATTTATAAACACCAAACATAGCATAAAAATGGCTTTGTGAATATTGTAGTCAATAATTTTGGAATTTCTGTTCTTAGGAAAGAAGAATTTTACAAAAAAATATTAACCTTCTTTTTCACCTTGGAATCCAATTCCATAAATTGCGAGCTCTGTTCTGTTAGTATGGCACTTCATCTCTAGCCACAGAACACCTATAATGGCCAAAGGAGCTTTCATTTCTTATGAAATCTGTCTATCTTGACTTTTAAAGTGCAACTTAAGACATTGTTCAATATGTTCAGTCTACACTAGCCTTCAGCAAATCCAAGACTCCTCTAAACAATAGTTATCTCGTACGGCGGCAGCCCCATTAAGCTGTCTGAAACATCTTATTTTTTTTCTCAAGATTGTTCTTGTTATGAACGATTTCTATACTGTAGAAAAGAATTGTGAAGGAGTAAGCATTTCAAGATAACATTTCATATTAGGCTATTATAGTAAAACTGAGCATCCCAATCAAGTCATTGAGCTTCTAACCTAATCTACTACATTTATGATTATTTATATTTTTAACTATTAGGAAGAAAACTCTCAAGGAAGAAAAGCTGGTATATTAGTTTCACAATTATGCTGAAAACGTAATAAAAGGACATCTTCTAAAAATGCTGAGAAATGATCTGAACTAACAAGATTAAAAGATTGGAATTAAGAAGACTGTGAATGCTTGTCCTGCTTACATCAATAATCTTGGAGAAATTATTTAATCCTCATTATTCTTGTATTTCTTTCTCTGTAAAATGGCAATGATGTTTCTTATCACAATGCTAAGGTAACATACTTGGTAAATAATAGATCTTTTCTATTATTAAGTGTACTTTAATTTCTATGAGATCTGGATCCCTAAAAAGTTAATTTCCTCTGTTCCATAAGACTGAAATTTTGTACTTTTTAGTTGAAACATTTTTAATAAACTTTATTTACCTTGAAGCAGATATACTATTTTTTTAAAGCAGGGAACACATTTTAAAAACACCTGACTTGTAAATTAAGAATTTTTCTTGAACTGCTTTACCTTATATTTTCAAATTTCATAGCTACCGAACATGTAGGTATATTAAGAAATTCCACCAGTAAATTATTCTAAAGACTAAAATGAACAATTTAAATTTCAAGGCATTTTCAGTGGCTGTATTAAGGCTTTATTTAAACTTACTAATTGATGTCATCAGAAAGAACTTTAAGTACTTTTTTCTCAGTTTTGAAGCTATTTTAAATAAGAATATTTATTTCTGTGGACTCCAGCTTATTTTTATAAACCAGTGTTTGTTAAATTGATTTCAAATATGTAATTATCTCAGATTCAGTTATTGTACGTGTGAGTAATAGGTGTTTAATTTATAATTTGTTGGAAGATCTATGTGTCAATATGCTTTTGACACACTCTAAAATCAAAAAGGACTGATATTTATTTTAAATAAATTTAATCAGTTCACTTTCTTGCTAATGTGTTAAAACTTTTTCTTTTTTATGAAAAACAGCTTGAAAAATGCTGAGTATAAAAAAATTAGACAATTCTATGTCATTGATTAAGAATTTTACTGCTATGCTCAAGTTACCTCCTATTTTCATTACTTAACACACCATTTTTACTTGCAGCATTAAGTTGAATGTACAATACAGAATTTATGAGATTTGGGTTTAAATAGTAATTTAATACGAATATTGCTATCAATCTGTTAGTCAGATGTTGTATATTGTTGGGCTTCTTTATAAAGACCTTCAAATTTTTCAATTAAAAAAAAACATGACAACTTCAGGGCAGCACAACCTAGATCTAGGTTTCATGGAGCCTGAAATTTTGGGGGTTTTGGAGGCCCTATTTAAGAAAAAGAATATAAAAGTAAGAATAAAGTAATAAGTACCAGTCTTTGGAAAGTGCCTGTGTAAATGAGGGGCCCTTAGGCTTAAACTTCATTAGCTTCAAAGTCAATCCCTCCCAGCAGTGTTGCTTAACCCTTCCATACCGTCCAAAGACATGCAGGCCAAGAAATCTAGGTCCTGAAACAGTATGTTTAGTAGTAAGAATATGAGTAATAATAGCTAACTTAATGAGTGTTTAATGTATACCAGGCCCTGGAAAGCCCTTTATATGTAGAACTCCGTAAATATTCAGGCCCACCCTGTGACGCTGCTGTTACTTATTTTTATTTTATTGATGAGGAAACTGAGTTCTGAGAAGGTAAGTGATTTGACCCAAATCAGCCAACTCTTAGGTGACAGATCTGGAACATAAAGCCGGGTGTGAATAACTCCAAAGTCAATGATATTCATGACTATTTAACCAAAAAGCTCTTTTTTTTTTCCCCCTTAGTAACCCTACTTTAAAGCCCACTATAAAACATAGGTAGAAAAAGACATGGGAGAAGATTGCAGTTAGGTTGTACCTATCCCCATACCATCTTCTTAAAACTGCATGTTCCATTACTACAGTATACTGAGCACTATGTGCCAGGCCCCGGGGTAAGGGTATTTAATCCTTCCAAAACAAGCTGATGAAGGGCATATCAATGTATTCATGTACAGATGAGATGAGAGTCAAACATACACGTGTCTGACCTGTTTAATCTACTGCAAGAAGGGTGATTCACAAAAATTTTCAAGTACTTTCATTTTAAGCCTCAGCCCTCAGCAATGTTGACATCTGTATAAATTTCAGCTACACATGTTTTGGGAATTGAAAATGTATAAACCCTTGTTATTGATATTTGTCTAACTTAATGGAGATATTATTAACTAATAGTTGTTTTTTCACATGTCTATATTTTTTACTTAAAAATACAATTTTAATTTTTTAATGAGTAAGAAAAAAAGATGAAAAATGACTAATTTAAGACATAGAACTTAATAAAGGTAATTTATGTCAAACCTTCTGTGGAAAACAGAATACTTTGTTTTCTTGCTAATTCTCACAAGAACAGAATAAATATTATGAGTCTAAATTTAATAGGATAGCATTATTATTACATAATTTTAAAATTAAGTGGAATAATTACAAAGTATAAAATAAACATGAACCAAATTAACAAATAAAAATCTTCCTTTACATGCAGTTAGTAGGAAGAAACAGCCATTGGACAATGTCAGATGAAGAGAATAGGATGCATGAATTTACAGTGTTCTTGGCTTAGAGTTGCTGACAAGGAAAAACTGTAATAGTGCATATTCGCATATAACCAAGGGAATAGTCAATGGATGGATGGCCAAAAAATGAGACACTTGTTTGTTCATTGAAATTAAAAAATGTAGTTAGATTTACAAGATATAAAAGTAGCACAGTGATTCAACTGGGCCTTGATATCCTATCTTCTTAATTCCACTAATAATGTAGATAATAAGCAAATCTACCAAGTCATAAAATAACAAATCCTGAAGAAAGGAAAAATGTGTCCCAGCATCTCCAGAGGATCAGAGAGGATATATAATTCACTAATACTAATAATAGTAGCCACAATTCATCACCTATTTAGCTATGATGGATGATTTATAGATACTAGCTCTACTCGTAACACTTAGAAAAATAGAGGTTATTCTCATTTGACATATGGAGATACATGAGGCTAAATGGAAATAGGTAATTTATTTAAGGAGAACCAGAAATTGGAAGAGATAGGATGCAAAGCATAGGCTTTACAGAAAATTAATAAGAAATATTTTGATATTCAAGCTATCAATCAGTTATTGATTATATATCTCAGCATTCCTACCAGCAAGTTACATATAAATCCTTGGTTAGGAAGAGAAAAATGAATACTTAAAATATGCACAAAAAATGTTCAAATCACTCTGTCAGAACTATAATGACTAAGATCCACTCAGAATTAGAATCTACAGGCATGGGCCTAGGATTATGTATCAAGAAAACAAACAAAACCTTTGTAAGGTGATTCTGATGTACAGCCAGGATTGAGGTCCTCTGTGATATACCAAGCAAAACTGGCCAGCAATAATCAGAGTTAAGTGATAAGAGATCAGAGTAAGCTGAAATATCAAGAAAAGGAGAACATGGAGTAACGGGAATGATACAGACCTTGAGAGATAATGCTGGTTGATAAGCAAAAGAATAGATGAAGAAAATTCTAGGGTAGAGAACATGATGAACAAAAGCATAGGTACAGAAATGAGTCTGGGGCAAAGAATGGAAAAGTAGCTAGGGGATTTAATTGGTGAGGATGATAAGTATTAATAAGAAATAAGAAATAATTTGGGATTTGATGTGGTGGCCAACAGGGAAATTTCATAAAGTTATAATCAGAATGAAGGAAATGAAAAAGGTGGAAGTCTACCATATTATGTCCAGTCATGGTGTGCAGGACCAACAGGGCAGGAAGCACAAGCAAGGTAGATGACTACAAAGGTCCCACTCTCAAGACTAGATTAATGATGGCATTGGCAAAAATGGAGCTGTTGCCAAGGAAAGCCAGTTTGGAAGAAAATAATGGTGCTTATTTAATGTACAATGAATGAATGAGTGAATGAATGAATGATGAGTCTATCTGGGTCTTGCTCAGTTATGAAGAAAATTGCCCTGTTATGATTTAACACTAGAGAGTAGAGCAAAGGTATTATAAGGCTACAAAAATGTCTGTGTTTAATAAACAAATGAGTGAAAAAGGTTGGAAGGGATTACTGAAGCACTGAGAAGAGACAAACTCTCTGGACAAGCAGTAGATCAGAAAACCTTCATAATCATTATCCTAAGTCCTTGTGATTGTGAAAGTCTTCACAATCTAAACAAAAATAATTCTCATAATAACTTAGTAATAGGGCAAATGATATTATCCACAATTTTCATATAATTGCAACTCAAATTATGTGACTTCCCCAAGGTAATTCAACTACTAATTAGGAAAACTTGCACTCAAATCCAAGTCTTTTGACTTTAAATTTTATTCATTAATTAAGGCCAATTTATACAATTCTAAAGAAGACTCAGTCCAGGAAGGTATAATAATCTGAATAAAAGAAATAATTTATAAAACTTAGATATTTTAACACAGGGGGAAAAAAAGCAAATAGCATTTTTTCCAGATGATTCTAGATTTCATTTATTCTTTCCTTTACTCTTTGTAATGGAAAACAGAACTTACTTTCACCACCACAGGGTATGATGCCAGGGACTCATTATACCGAAGTATTAAAATGTGACTTCACATGAGAATGAAAACTATGAGATAATAGTTTTCACTGTCATATTTCAGAGCAAAATGTTGGCTGAACTTGTTATTGGCAAGGCTGTAGGACACAGTCATTGTCATAATTGCCGGTGGGAGCCAAGGCAGTATAACAACTATAGCAGGGCTTCTTAACAGTGGACATTTGCAATGTCTGCAGACATTTTTGGACATCACAGTCGGGGGGTGTTAGCGTCTGGTGGTTTGAGGCCAGGAATGCTGCTAAATAGCGTACAACACACAGCCCTCCACAACAAACAATTACCAAACCCCAAATGTCAGTAGTGATGAGGGTGAGATATCCTGCTCTGTAAAGATCAGTTTAGCAATATTTGTCAAAATTATAAATGCATATTCTTCTTGAACTAGTAACTCTACTTCTAATGACTCCTAGATACAGTTATACATGTTCAAAATTAATTCATTCAATAAATATCCAGTGAATATTTAATCTAGGAGGTAGAATTGAATCAGGGATAAAAAGCAGAAAAATCTTTGCCTTTTGGAGCTAACATGCTAGTGTACAGGGTGGGGACTGACACGAAACAAGTAAGGAAAATACATAGTATATTAGAGGATGAGCAGAGCTTCAGGTAGAGGAGAGCAAAGGAGGATTAACAAGGAAGTTGGACAAGAATATTCACTGCAACATTGCTTGAAATAGCTAAAGATTGGGAAAAAGATCTATTTGTACATCAGCAGGAGACTAGTTAAGTAAATTATAGTGCTACAGAATACTGTGCAGCCATTGAAAAGGTAGTTCCTTAAGTGTTACTATGTAATTATCTAGGTGAAGGGTACTACATCTATAAAGAAGAGAATGCCACTAGCATCTCTATAAAATATCTCTATAAAGAAATACAAGAATCCTGAAAATAGTGGTAACCTCTAGGAATATGAATAGATAGCTAGGGGATCAAGGTGGGAGAATGCTTTAATTTTCATTTGTGCTATATCTTCTTCTGTATTTTTTAATTTTTAAATATGAATGCTATCTAACAGGCTTTGAATACCTGTTAACACAATTCAGTATTTCTCCTAAAAGTATCTTCATGCTATAGACATATTTATGTTTATGTGTATGTATACATAGGTGTATATATATATATATGCATGCATATATTATCTACTTATATACATATATACCTAGACACACACCACACATGTGCATACATTTTCTTAATTTATTAAATATACAAAATGAAACAATCTTTACCTAGAAATCACCCTTGTCCTGAATAAACTGGGGTGAGTGTGGGAAGAGTCCCTGAAACCTTTCCTGCCTAGGATATGAATTCACAAGCACATGAATTTTGTCTGTTTTTCAGTGATGACTCTCTAGTGCCCAGAATAAGCTTAACACATAGCTGGAAATGAAATATTTGTTGAAGTAATGGAGAAATGAATGAATAAATAGCTTTAGTTTATTCCTTTCTCTTTCTCACCTGAGAGTCTCCTAATATCTTTGTCTACCTTTAGTGTCTCTTTTCCAATTTATTCTCATAATCCCACCAGACAGATTTATCTAGAATACAAACTGATTGTGCTTTAAAATCTTCTCCAGCTCCCCGCTGCCTTCAGAATCAGACTCTTGATGACCATCTACTACTCCCTTTGGGCGTCTCGCCCTTCTCTCGGGCTCCATTTGCGGCAAGGCCAGCCATACCGCGTTCCCTCTTGCCTACCTTCCTGGAATGTCCAATCTTCTCTAGGGAACTCTTACTTTTTTTTCCCCCAAGACTTTGCTCAGATATTGCCCTCTCAATGAGACAAGTATTCCATGTCTCCCCTGATCAGAAATGGCTCATTCTTTCTCTCTGTTCCCACAGAGTATATATCTCTCCTTATTGCTACATCACACAGTCAAATGTCTGTGTCTCTCCCTCAAAAGACTACAAGTGCCTCAGGGGCAAGGCAGAAGCTTTGTTCACCTTTATATATGCAGCTTTAGCATAATTCCAGGCCTCTGATGGTTTGTTCAGTAACTGTTCTTGAATGAACAAATACATTAATTCATGGATGAATCCTAGCCCTTGATACAAACCACATATAGTAATAGAATTAAAGTGTACATATAAAACAAAACAAAAACCTCACTGATAAGAATTTGAGTATATTTATTTATTGCATTGTAATTTTTTATGATAACCTGTACAAGTTATTTAAACTTGCACAATCTACCTGAAATTTTATCCAATATTATATAAGTGCCATGAAAAGAAATGAAAGTACATTTTAATATAAAACATTTTCAATTTAACTACTAGTGTTTCTACAGACCTATTTTTATTTAATTTGAGAAGGATTATTTCAATAATTAGAAAAAAGATATCTAAACACAATTTAAAAATCATTAAGTTTATAGAGACCTCTGAAAGACAGCAGCATAGGAAGATTCCAAACTCACCTCCTCCCAACGGACACACCAAATCTACAGCTACATGTGGGTAAATTCCCTCTGAAACAGACCTAAAGATTCAAAACCAAATGAACTGCTTCTCTACAACCAAGGATAAAAAGACCACACTGAGACAGGGAGGAAGCACAGACACAGTCTTGCCCCAAACCCCACCCTTGGTGCACTGACACACAGTAGCAAGGGATCTCACTGGTCTGGTGCTTTTTCTGAAGGAGTGAGGGATGGGGGCTCCACATCATGCACCCTAACTCCTGGGATCTGCACTGGGGAGAAAAGCCTCCAAAACATCATAGAAAACCAAAAGGGCTGACATCCAAGGGCCCCAAAGTGCTACAGGAAACTGAGATCCCCCTTTTAAAGGGCTTGTGTGCAGTCTAACCCACACAAGACCCAGCAACTGGAAAAACACCTAGACTGTATGTGAAGGAAATACCTTTTGCTAACTTAAAACCATATGTTGGAGGGGCAGAGAACAGTTGGAACTCTTCCCAGACATGGAGGTGTTGGCAGACAAGATTTTTAAACTCTCTACCTACCCTGTTAGCACAAGTGGGCAAGCTAGGATGTGCACCACCCTCTATCCTGCTAAGACATGTGGGGCAAGCAGTCGTGGCGCTATACTTGCTAAAGCTGGAGAGTGTGGACAGTTATGGCACTCTTGTTTTCTTACTAGGACAGGTAAGCATGAATGGTTGCACTGTTCTCCTGCTCCAAGCCTAAAGGCAGCAAGCATACACAGACAAGTCACTCTCTGGTGCATAATTAAAGACCACTGGAATGTGCAGTCAAGACATAGTCGTACTGCCTTTCTATAGCTAGTGAGTGTACTTGACCCTTACACTTTCCAGCCAACTCACTAAAGCCAATAGATAGGCAAAATCCACAATTCCCGTGGGGACACTCCTCGATCTCCTGGCCCTGGTGACCAAGGCAGCTGGTGTTCCTGAGCAACACAGAATGTAACAGTTGGAAAGTTCTTAAAGAGATAGCTGGCACTGCACAGATAGCAGAGTAAAACACAACCCCAGTCTTTTTGTGGAAAAGGCTGATCTGAAGCTTCAACTTGAGGGGTTTTTGCTATATCTTCTTCTGTATTTTTTGATTTTTAAATATGAATGCTATCTAACAGGCTTTGAATACCTGTTAAAACAATTCAGTATTTCTTCTAAAAGTATCTTCATGCTATAGACATATTTATGTTTATGTGTATATATATATATATATAGGCTTTAGGTTTTCTACATATCTACAGGATAAGGAGATGACCACAGGGAACATAAGCAAGGACACTATCACTGTATACCCTCTTGGCCTCACTACCGATTAATAAGACCTCCCAGAAAGGAGCCCCAAATTTTGTAACTGTTGTCAGGGGTCACCTCCAGGTCTCCTGTTTTGGAGACCAGCAGGGATTATGATTGTGGCCCCACAGGGCTATGTAAACTTGCATACTTTAAGGCTGCTGCCTGAGGGCCTGACTTCCAATCAGCCTGAAACTAGGTGCTAAATATGATTCCTCCCCTTGGAACACTGACAGGTCTTGGCACAACCTCAACAATGTGATATTTCAGGGATAAATCAATCAGTTTAGGCAATCACAAAGGTTCCAGAAACAACCAAAAGCTGAGGCAAGAAGACTGAGACTTTTACCTAATATTTATTAACAAAGAGTATCAAGCAAAATTTGGAAACGGAGAAACATGTTCCAAACAAAAGAATAAAATCTCAGGAAAAGAACTTAATGATACAGAGATAACTAATCTACTGGATAAAGAATTCAAAGTAATGGTCACAAAAGTGTTCACTGAACTCAGGAGAAGAATAGATGAACACAGTTGAGAACACAGCTGAGTCAACAAAGAGATAGAAAATATAAGAAAGGATCAAACAGAAGTTAGAGCTGAAGAATATAATAACTTAACTGAAAAATACACTAGATGGGTTCAGCAGAGGACTGGATAAAGCAGAAGAATAGATCTGGAAAACAAAGCAATGGAACTCACCCAGAAAGAGTGGCAAGAAGAAAAAAGAACTTTAAAAAAATGAAGATAACTTACCGTGGGACTATGGGACAACATGAAGCAGAATAACATTCACCTTATAGGGGTCCCAGAAGGAAAAGAGAGAGAAAGGGGCAGAAAATTGTTTGAAAAATAATGGCTGGAAACTTTACTAATCTAGGGAAGGAAACAGACATCCAGATCCCAGAAGCCTGGGAAGTCCCAAATAAGATGAATCCAAAGAGATCCAAACTTAGACATATAATAATTAAGTGTCAAAAGTTAAAGAGAGACTCTTAAGAATCTCAAAAGCAAGAGAAAATCAAATTGTTACAAAGAAGGAAAACCCCATAAAGCTCTCAGGAGATTTTTCAGCAAAAGCTTTTCAGGTCAGAAGGGAATGGCATGATGTATTCAAAGCACTGAAAGGAAAAAAATCCAACCAATAATACTCTACCCAGAAAATTTTTAATTCAGAATTGAAGCAGAGGTAAGAGTTTCCCAGACAAGCAAAAACTAAACGAGTTTATCACTAGTGAACCAGCCTTACAAGAATATTAAAGGGGGGCTTCTTTAAGCTGTAAAGAAACAGCACTAATGAAGAACAGGGAAACATATGAAAGTAAAAATCTCACTGGAAAAGGTAAATGTATAGTAAAAGTAGTGAATTAATCATGAATAAAGTTACTATGAAGATTAAAAGAGAAAAGTAGTAAAATTAACTAAAATTACAACAGTTAGTTAAGAGATACACAAGAGAAAAAGATGGAAAATGTGACATCAGAACATAAAATGAGGGTAGAAAGGCAAAGTTTGAGAATATTTTTCAATTTAAATTGCTATCAACTTAAAATAGACAGTTATATATATATATGTTAGGTATTTTACTATACTACCTCACTTAACCCTCTCAACAATCCTGAGGTAGTCTTTATTGTGTCTGTTTTTGTTTAAGGAAGTGAAGTCCAAGGAACTGAATTAACCTACTCAATACAAACATATGAGAAAAAGCTAGAATTTATATCAAGCCTGTTTCACTCCCGAGTTTACTCTAATATGCCACTCTTTACTTAAAGACAAAAATAAAACAACCCACCTACAGTAACAACAATGAAAACTGTGCTTTTCTTCTGTCTGTCCTTTCATTGTAAATTACCTCAAGTCTTTTTTGGAAATAGGAGAGTTTATATAATAATGAAAAAAATATTCTACTGCTATCAATAAGGGCACTGCTCTTCAATCTTACTAACCCAAATGGAGAATTTAATAGTCAGCAACATTTAACGAGGGAAAACTACTTATGGCTTTTGTGTCTCATCAACACCTATGTGTGGATCACTAGATGCTACAGCTTTTTTTTGAAATCAGGTCACATAGTAGTTATGAATTCGAGTTTTTGATTGTATCACCCAAGCCTGTGTGTCTCCCCTTCTCTCAAATCGTTCTACTAGGAGACGACAAAGTGTCCCTACAAACAGGCAAACTTACAAAGTGCAGTTTTCGTCTTCTTTAATCTGTGTTTTAATATTATTAGAGGCCAATTTCAAGCACTTCAAATAATGTATTTCTATAATAGAGAAAAAGCTTTTCTAATAAAAACAGCCTTTCGCTATCATTTTCAGCTTTCTTTTGATAATGTGAATTGATTTTTTAAAAAGAGCTCCAACGGCACAGTCTTTGAACGTCTACCTCAGACAGGCCAGGGTCTTAGTTCCCCGGTTCTGCTGTGCAGCATGAAAGGCTGCCTGTGTTTTCTCATGGCTTCCCTCCTCGGGGGGCCTCCCATGCATCATTTCTCTTAGCGAAAAGAAATCCATTGACTGAGCCTATCCTAAAGCTAACAAACTGAGCTTTCCCTGGGAAAACAACAGCAAATTGAGTATGGCTATTGATCAACTTCTGTACTTAGAGATACAGCGAACTATACCTTGTCTGATTTATTCTTGAATCACCAGTCATTTTCATGCTCTGCTGATATTACTTACTACTTGATAACCTTTCATATCTGTAGAACAAAAATTTGGGCCACTGTCTTCTATCTGGTTTTGTTACCTGTTAGCTAGTATATATAAAAATGTATTTTCTTTATTCATAGCTAATAAGAGACTGTAATGTTAGATATATTAAATACATGTTTTATTTCAAAAGAAAGGTGTTTAAAATTCAATGGCTTAATTACACTAATGATAACCCAGTGTTTATATTTATCTTTCAATCAAAGATAATAGGATAATAGGAAATGATATGCCTTAATATGAATATAATTAAACCACAAATTATTTTATTCAATATTAAAAATATTCTAAACATATGAGTTGGGAGTATTCAAAATTAGTTATGAATTATTCTAATTTAAAATTTGATATCAATGAAAAATATAAAAAGTTTTTTTTATTCATATTCTTTTTTTAAAAAGAGGACACTTAGGAAGTCATAAAATCACAAGAAAAAATATATGGGCTGATACTACACATAGCAGAGCAAAAAATAAAAATGAACATCTTCCTTCCTAAAATTTAATTAGCGTTTGTAAAATCAAAACCAAAACCAATGAAAACCAACAATAAAAACATATTTAGTACAAATTTAGTCATTGTTTTTGTTAGGAGAGTAATTTATTTTTAACATATTTATGCTGAACCTATAAGAATTGAAATATAAAAGGGTTTCTAATTAAGTTAACCTGAAACTTCTTTAGTATGGATAATAATATGTCATTAACAACATTGACAACTACCATCTATAAATCCCATTTCAGTTCACAACATCATGAAGGTAGGTTTCATCATCCCTGTCTTCTAGATAAAGAAATGGAGTCATAGATAAACTAATTCCCCCCAGTTTTACACAACATTAAATGGGCAGGGGTCTCCAGCTTTGTCCTTAGTCTTTGACCAAACATATAAACCAGTTATTTCTCTGGACAGCTCAATTTATCAAAATATTGGAAATATTTTATTCCTATGGAATTTCTTTGGTAAAGCAAATCAGATGAAAAAGTTGACCATCAGATATTTTGATGAACAGATTGCTCTATTCCCAGTAAAGATTCCCAACTCACAGGCCAAGGGCCTGTGTGGTGGAAGATCATGGAGTTAAGATGAGGAGCCTAGGAATTATTTTATGCATCAATAATTACAAGAATAACAATATATTTGACATCCACTATGTTCTTACATTTAAAAAGCATAAGATCTATTTAGCAAAGTTGCTCCATTAATATAGTATTATATTTTACTTTGTTAGACAATATATTAACTGAGTAATTTAAGAGCATCAATTTTACATCTGAGCTCTGTGACTCATCTTGAAATATTTACTGCAATATATATAATTTAAATCAGTTTCATTGTTATTATATTTAAAATCATCACACATGCTAATAAATACCTTATACATTTTATTGTTACTCTGTAGATCTATCATTTACATATGTATTATGTAAGCTAAAATACATTTGTACTTAATAAATGAACATTCTGAATTTAGATGGAATGCTTATTTCCAGAATTAAGTTCCATAAGGGAGAAAACAAAATTCTTGCTTGTGGAAGCTAAACATAATGCTGTATAATTGACTGGTTCACTTAATGTTATCAGCCATGCTCCCTTTGATGATAGATTAAATAAATATGAGAGCAGACAGCACAAACATTATGGTTATTTTACAGCATACTACAGTGAAGATTATGAAAACTGGTCATGCTCTAGAGCAAGCAATAGAGTGAGAATGCTTTATAAGAAATGTATTTATCCTGCCCCCCACAAAAGAAATGTATTTATAAAGAACTTGAGGGAAATATTTATATTAATTATGTAAGTGGTGAATAAATAGTGATACATTGGGTAAATTAAAACTGAAATAGCCTTTAGGTTTTTCCAGAAGCAAAAAGAAGTTCCAGACTTTTAAAAACAGCCAAAATTATTATGTAGGTGTTTTATGTAAAGAAAAATCTCTATTTACACACAAAATGGAAAAATCCAAAGTGAACAAGAGGAATATAATCCCTAACAATGTACAACAGAGAGGCAAATATGCAACTGATCTCTAGCACTAAACAAATGAAATGTCAGTCAGATGAGCAGGATGGCCTGTTAGCATTGCTTAACCATATAAAACAGCCTTGAAGCTTCAGGAGAGGTTAAGAGCATGCTACACCCTCTTTGTCAGGTGCCCCAGGAGTTGGATTCTGTGTTAAACCATACCAGGAGAACAATGATAATACTATACCGTACATGACTCACAGGCTTGACAAACAAGGCAGAGTAGGAGTAGGGTCAGCCACTGCAGGGCTGCTTCTATGCTTAGGGGCTACAAAGAATAAATAACTATCAATGGCAGCCATCTTCTTCTCTAATCTTATATCACCACCAGTGATATTTACTAGTTCTTTCTCTCTCCATTATCACTATAAAGTCAAATACAAGGGCATGTCTATTAACAACAACAATGATACTGTACTTGGGTCATATTCATTAGACCTTAGTTAAAATCAGACCTCTTAATAAGTACTTGGTGATCTTTCCAGTAATTTGAATCTATTCCCAATGCTACCGCTGAGGTACTGATTCAGTTTTTCAACCTACAAGAAGAGACCTTATTTCCCTTTCTTAACAAGGATGTGGTAAGAACAAATAAGATAAAATGCTTTCAGCTCTTTGAAAGAAAGAAGCACTTACAGAATTTGAAGGTGTTCTAGCTGCAGCTGAAAGATTCACAGTATCATCAACCTATCACTAGTATGGGAGAAAGAACAGATATGAATTAAAACCCAAAGCTATTAGCAATAGAGGGTGACATGACACACTAGCAAAGGCTGCAGGCTATATTTTGTTCTCTTTCTATGATAACTATGTTCCTTATCAAAGTGAATACCAACCTCTCCTGCTCATTAAGGCTGTCATGTTTTTCACAGTCTCATCTGCCTTATAATTGAACTTCTTATTTTAATAGCATTATCTTAATGTTATTGCTAGCTATGGAATGTCTTGTGAAGAGTACAACATTAAAGTTAATTTGGCCCTACATCTTTGGTAATGAATACTGTCTGAATATAACAAACTCTAGATACTCATACTTGGACTGAAATATGTCAAGGTTACTTCTCCAATTATTATAGGTAGTCATAGGCAGCACCTAGTATGGTCGCTTATCATTTCTCACATCTAAGTCATCTCAGATTACTCACAGTCATTCTTGTTAAGAGTGGCAAAATCAGGATCCCTAATGATGTGAAGTTTCTTTTTCCTTTTTTATTCTTAATTAAAACTGGTTATGCACTTCAGTTGTGCCTGTTACTAAGAAAAATTAGATCAGTATTATAATAGGAATTAAGAGAGTACTCCTAGAATTACAGTCAATGTGTAATTTTAAAAATATAATACAGTAAATAAAAAAATAGATCAAATGACCTGTATTGTTAACTTAGGTAGCACTTTCTACTAAGCAAACCTGCAGTTCTAATAATTTAATGTCCATACAATGCTACTCAAGAAACTATATATACACTATGCTAATAAAGTAAAACAATCTACTTAATGAGTTTTTATTCCCATTCAGGTGTGATGATTTCCCATTGCTTATTGAATGAATGTCTGGAATAACATACCTAGCAAATGCTTTATAGTTTACATATAAATAGGTCAAACCAGAAGACTAATAAAACCTTCTGGGTAAATACTATAAATTAATTTTTAAAGTAAAACATTTAAAAGTAGTTATTTTCAATACTAATACAATAAATCAAGAACTCTGAGATTCATTAAAATTTAATATTTGATGCCTGGGACTTGCTTCAAATAAACACTGGTGGGGTTAAGGGGAAGAAGGGGTAGAAATGAAGCAAGAGTGGCCCCAAGTCACCAATTGCTAAGGCTGAGAGGTATGGTTCCATTTCAATGTATGCTTAATTTTTTTCATTATGAAATTTAAAAATTTATTTGATATTAATATTTTATTTCTAATTTAATGGAGTATTTCTAAAGAGGGCCTCATAGGAATCTGGAAGAGTACAACTATTTTATGAAGACATTTTTTCAAAGTTACATCTGTGGATTCCTATTTCATATGCACGTTAGATATCCCCTGTTTCCTGACTTTTATTTTAGAAGATCTCTCAGTTGATGTCTATGCATATGTGTCTACGGAAAAATTAACATTCAAAGATAGGCATACTTCTGAGTGGATAGGCAGGCCCCATCTATACCAGAAAGAAGTTTAGTTCTCCTCAGATCCATATACAACAATGACATACCAGCACACACCTATTAGAATGACAAAATGAAACACAAAATGTCAACAGTACATAGTGCTGGTGAGGATGAAAAGCAATGGAACTTTTCATTTGTTGCTGATGGGAATATAAAATGGTATAGCCTCTTTGGAAAACTGTTAGTTAAATATATTTTTACCTTATGACCAAACAATCTTAATGCTAGGTATTCACCCAAGAGAAATAAAAAAAATACTTCCACAGACCAGTATGCAAATGTTAGTGGTGGCTTTATTCGTAATAATTCTAAAATAATAGCTCCAGATTGGAAATAATCCAAATGTCCACACCTTGGTGACTGGGTAATTGTGGTGCATTCATACAACGGAATGCTACTTAGCAATACAACAAAGTACTAATACCTATAATGACATGGATGGATCTTTCAAGCATTATGCTAAGTGAAAGAAGTGAGACGCCAAACGTTACATAATGTATGCTTCCATTTATCTGACTTTCTGGAAGGGCAAAACTGTAAGGATATTAATCAGATAGTGGGTGCCAGGGGTTTGGAACAGAGGGACAGGATTGACTGTACGGGGGAATGAGGGAAGTTTCTGTGGCGATGAACACGTTCTACATCCAACTGAGGTGGTCCCTACATGACTAACATTTGTTAGAGCTGATGAAGTATGGATGAGGCTTTTTATTATAAAACTATTATATTTTCCAGTTTCTATAATTAGAATGTTTTAATTTTCCAATCAGAGGAAGAAACTAACATTATTTAAAAAGTAACAACTGATCAATGCCTTGACAATTTAAGAAATACATAGGAAAGTAAGTAATGTCAATCACATTTTCTCTCAGTATTTGATGAAAACTGTGCACATACATTTATATGTGCATTTATGTATCTATATACTTAGGCTTCATTCAATACAGTTAGAGACTGACTAGAGATATTTAGCTAATTAAATAAGGTAGAAAGCATGATCACATAATAATCTAACTATAATCAAATATCTTTTTAATTACTTATAGCCAGACTGAGCTTTCTTTGATGAGTCAAAAGGTTCTGGGATCTTTTTCTTAATTCTAACATTCCTAAACTTTTCAATTTGCTTCTTTCTCATCCTGCTATTTGGTACTTTCTTTCCTTCAATATGCCTCCAACATTTTAACTGTAGCAGTTTTACTAGAGTCTATCATTGATTCTCTTTTCCCTTCACATTCCCATGACTTAAAGTATGTATGAAGAATTACCAGCATTCTGATCATTCCTTCTCTTTACCTCAGACTCTATCTCCATATTCAGTAAGTTATTTCCTTTTTTAAATTCTACTTTTTCACAGTTTTCTACTTCGATTCCCAAAACTCCTTCCTCATTCAGCTAATCCTGCTTTCTGTATTACAACACTCTTCTGTCTCTGTCTTTTGTTCCTTTTGCTCCTTCAACTTGGCATGTCTGTTTACACTTCCCGCATCTCATCTCAACTCTTAGGTCTACCTATTGACATTTTATCTATCATTCAAGGCCAAGATTTTCTACTATAATCTCTCATGAAACTTTTAACAACATCTGAGTTTTAAATTATTTTTCCCTCTCCTTTGCATTTATTTTCCCATTAGCATTAATCTTCAATATTAATCTTTAATAAATTACTAATGATCTTTAATAAATCTAAGAGAGCAAAATTAGTAGGAGTATTTTTACATGCCTTACCTTCCTTATTAATTTGGAAGTTTCTGGAAGGTAGAGACAATGTCTATCTCATATCTATCTCCTCAACTACTTTACATACAGTAAGTTTGGTAAATTATTTTTTCATAGTATGTTTGTCATAGTATGTAGAGCTTCTTTCTAAGATAGACTTTATATTATGAAATATGGAAAAATGAAATTGGGCAATTTTTGCTTTTGATTTCTAAAATCTGAAAGTGTTGGAGATGAGAAAGGCCTGAAAAAAAAGAGTCCTTCCTCATAAAATACTGTACATAAACTCTTATCTAGCTGATATTTAGTCTACCCTATTTTCAGATGCCATTAATGGTTAATTCAGAGCCTTTATGAACTAAAAATTAAAGGATGCTTATAATAAATATGAACAAAATCATAAGGTATAAATGAACAAAGATCTCTTGCATGAACAGTATAGAACTATAACACTTGATTTAAAGGAAAATGTCTATTAAGATTTGAGGTAAATTTTCAGATTTAATACTCTAAATTTTAACCTAGATGCTATTTTATTTTCTAAGAAAGAAAACTATGAGAACATATGAAAATGTTTACTTAGCTAACATATATAACATTGCTTTCTTAGATTCTACATATAAAATATCTAATACTACATTTCTAATATCTGAGATTTCTCTTTATAAGATCTCTACTTGATTTAACAACATTTTATAGGATTCTCATAGTCAGTTATCACATTGAGGATATGAACCTGACAGATTTTCAACTAATGCATGTAATGGAAAGAAGGTGGAAATACAGGTTAAATTAGTAACCCATTTTACATGAAATGTTAGTAAAAAATACATTAAGCAGAAACATAACTTTAATGAAATGGCAACTGTTGTAAGGAACTAATAAAATATTCAAACAAAAATCAGAAAATAACTATTGCATATGACTAGACACACAACAAATCCTTCAAGGCAATCTAAAAAGTTAGGGAAATGGAGGCAAAATATTATAACTAGATTTGTGTTGTTATTATGAGTACTCAGTATAAGATACTAATATTAGTTTTATGTTAATATATGAAGTTATTTTTAACATATATACAAGGAATGAATGTTGAAAGTGGTTGACAGTACTCAAAAACGCTCTACAGATTGTAAAATATTCTTGGTTTTAGCAGATGTAATCTGTCCATTCTGTTAAACACAATCTTTTTTCATGGGTGCAATATAGTATTTGTTTTATCTGGGAGTAAGTGAAAGATAGGGGAGGGTTTGTAAATTCAGTCTTTTTTAACTCACAGCTGAAACACTAGCCCCAAGAATTGCTAAACTGCATTTATAATTTTCTGATAAATTAGATTATACCTTTACTTTATACAGCTTCTCCTTACTTGTAAGACTGCGTAAAAATAATTTATGCAAGCATTACTTCAACTGTGATCTGAAAGTATCTTTAAGTAGTGCATTTTTCTGCTAAATGATAGCCAGTATGAAAAAGGGTGATCAGGGTTATAAGCCTTTGTATTTGAAAATGTTTCTGTTTATCATATGAGACCCTATGAGGTGAAACTAGGTTCATCTTCTGTTCATTTTCATCTTTACATTTTTCTCCATCATAGTTAACTATGATAAGAAAATATGAAAGATATTTTCACTTTAAATGATTTAAGATAAGACAACTGTGAAGTTTTAATAGCTCAATGAAAACTTCCACTTCTTTAATTTTTATTTTGAAAGTGTATAGGAAATATAAATATATACATTTAGCTTTGAACTCACTGAATTCTGCATGATAGATGCTAGCAGTATTTTCCTTATAAGTACAGTTCACTTAGGGCATTTATAAAGATATTTATTAAAAATTACAAACAGATGGCATTTCTCATGCTTAAACATATTATGACTACTGATTATATTAATTAAGGATCATGAAGATTCCAACAATTTAAGTAATGGAGTCATACCAAGTTAAGAGGTTCTATTCACCTGATGCTAATTCTGAAGAATCACTTTCAATTCTTAATTCATGTTCCATTCAATTATGAAATTCATGATAATTCCAAATGCTATATTTCTAAAAAAATTTGAAAACACTGTCTGCTGAATGATTCTGGTGAAGAAAGGTCTTTTATAATTTTGAAAGAAAGATGAAGAAAATCCTATAACACAATGGAAATCCAGATCCTTCCTTACTTCAAGAACCAAAGATGTGCCCAAAAAAATCTATTTGTCCTGAACATTTTTCTAAAATAAGAAAGTCTTGTGTATTCATATTTGAACTGACTGTTTATAGTTCATAATGCATGAGCAAAACCAAAAGTTTCTGTGATGACTGCCCTTGTACTCTTCACCATGTAACTTATTCACTATGTAAGAATTTGTTCTCCATGTAAGAACTTGTTCGTTATGCTTCAGAAGATTGGAGACTGACGAAAATTAGGCTTGGGGTGGATTAATGATTGTGCATTGAGCATTGACTCCCCTATACAGAATTTTATTGTTGTTAACAACCATTTGATCAATAAATATGAGAGATGCCCTAACAACAACAACCAAGAAAAAGTACACACTTCCAATTGTAAAATAAATAAGTAACCAGGATGTAATGTATAGCATAAGGAATATAGTCAAAATATTGTAACAACTTGGTATGGTGATAGCTGGTACCTAGAATTATCATGTATATAAATGTTGAATCACTGTGTTGTACACCTGAAACTAATGTAATGTAATACTGTGTGTCAACTACCCTTCAATAAAAAATAATTATCTAAAAAAAAAATAAAATAAAATAAAATAAAATAAAATAAAGTAAGAAAGTCTTTATATTCTAAAGCATTTGTTATACAGAAAATGAGAAAATGTGACTTTAACAAGTTTCCTTCTTTCTACTACCAACTGAAAATCATCTCCCTCTTTGAGGCAAATGGCACCTGGGGCCTATGGGTAACTATGCACAGATAGGGCTTGGGTCCTGTAGAAGTTCTGGCTGAGGGAACTCATGCTTAATGCTGCACTCTTGGGACTGGGCAAGTGCACAGAAGTTGGCACCAAGGCTCAGGGTAAGGACTTTACAGAGAAGTGGTCTGGAGAGACTTGTAAACACCAAGGGAAAGGGCAATATTGTCTCTAGAACAGCTATCCTTGGATTCTCTGGCCCCCAGGGGCTAAGAACATTAGCCTCCCTATTTCTGAGCCTTAGAGATTGCAAGGTCAGTAGGAAATTGGTTTTCTATACCATTAGTCCATTAACAAGTAGTGAGAACCCTCCCCACCCAGTTGCTTGCCACCCCCTCAGAGGTTACCTAAATTGGAGTTTCAAAGTGGTGACAAAGATAATAACAAGCCAATGCCAGGGAGAGGAACAGCAATCCCAGCAGAGAGAACCTGTGCCCAGGAAACCTTAGCTGCTATAGGAGACAAACCATAATCCAAGCAAGGTCCTCCTACTACAGGGTGGCCACATTCTTAATACTTTTTTATGCATTGCTAGCATTGCAGGGAGAAAGAAAGATCAGCTAAAACTGGAAAGAGGAGCAGAGAGCAGCAAGCAAATGTGAAAACAGAATTTCCCTGACAACAGAACCTAATAACAAGGAACCCAAAAGACAGGAAAGCTGAGCTTGAGATTCCTGCCAGGGGCCCTGGAAGGGGTTAAAAAATAACGGCAGGCCCTTGGTTTCTGGCAGAAGCAGTCCTCTCTGGAGGATGTCATTCTTTGTTTAGGCCTCTAGGACACCACAGGTTAAGATCAAAGAAACAGGGAATCACAAAGACCACCCAACACACAAGGAAACAAGCTACAATGACTGAGAACCAACAGAAATGAACAACAGATTTAGATTTCCAAGGATTTCAGATATTGAAATGATCAGATAAAAAATAAAAATACTTATGTTTGGAATGACATATTACTTCAATAAAAACTAGCAAGAAAAGAGACTTTCAAAAACTGCTAAGCAGATTCTAAAAAAGAAACCAAGAACTTTTAAAACAAAAAAAAAGTGTTGAAAGTAAACCAATGGATAGGATAAAAAGCAGATTATATGCTACTAAACAAAAAATTAGTGAATTTGAATAAGGCTCTAAAGAAATAAGACAGAAGAAACAGAGAAGGAAAAGGGAAACACAACCAAGAGGCTGAAAGATTCTGACTACAGGATAAGT
Source organism: Manis pentadactyla (assembly GCF_030020395.1). Lineage (NCBI taxonomy): Eukaryota > Metazoa > Chordata > Mammalia > Pholidota > Manidae > Manis > Manis pentadactyla. The sequence continues at coordinate 126,320,625 of NC_080026.1, read as the reverse complement.
GAGTTCAGCATGAATCCGATCAGAATCTCAGAAGGGTTAACAGAGAAAATGGGACAGAAGAAAATCCAAAGTGATAATGATTGAGAATTGTTAGAAGTAAGCAAAGACTTGAATCCTTAACACAGTATAAAATATGCCAAGTAGCATGTAATAGAGAAAATTGAAAGTTTTATTAGCAATATCCACAGGGGAAAATATTGTGACAGAAAATTCACAAATGTTTAATACATATGATTTATGAATGAGAAGAAAAGAGTGTCCCAATAGATAAATGAAAGAAGATACGGAATAAGCTGTCATTTTCAAATTTTCTGGAACTAATATAGAATTTCTTGTGTAATCAGATTATTATCAATAAATATTATTAAACTAGAAGAGGACAAGGGAATAATGGCCAATAAAAAGAACCAGGAGAAATACAATGGTTAAAGAATAGACTATTTAATATATCAAATTAACAAAATTGTTTTAAAAGTGCTTTTAAAATCATTTTTGACAAGGATGCAGGAAAAAAGGAATTCTCATAACTCACTAAAGGTACTTATGAGTAGGGACTTTTATGGAAAGTAAATAAGCAATATATCTTGAGACCCATAAAAGGTCATCATTTTGGATCTAGCAGTTTTCTTTTATGGGAGTTACAAACAAAAATTAATTATAGTCTTATTTATAACAGTGTGCAATTAGAATCAAGTTAATTGAAAATAAAATAGGCAAATAAATTATGCTGCACCATAAAATAATCAACATGTCATTTTAGAATCAAACTTAGAAATAAAATATTTTATTATTATACTATTAAGAGAAAAACAGAAGGCAAAATCACATATAAAATATACTTTCAATTTTATTGTAAACATAAATACAATTTCAATTATAAATATTTATCTATGTAAAAGGAAAATGTTACTGGAAGGAAATAAAATTTCTGGCGGTGGATATTTACAGGTAGTAGGATTATGGAAGATTTTAATTTGAATTTTGATGACTTCTGCATTATTTTTTTCTACCATGAGGATTTATTATTTATATAATCAGAATGGTAATGGTAAATGTTAATAAAATGATTAAAATATGAAATATCACAAGACAGCTTTAACATTGAAAAATAAGAAACCTTGTGAAAATTATAGAAGCCACTTAGACCAACCACTGGAGCTACTGTCCATGAATATGTTAGGCAGGAATGGAGTTACCAGGGGGGCCACGGGTCGTGGGCAACAGTAGAGAACAGGGCTCACACTGCTCTGGGAATGAAGTCAGCAATGCTTTTAGCATGAGAGCTGCTCACTATGTCTGCCTGGACTCAAACAATGTGCCTGTTACACTGGGCAAGAGGTTTCTTACACACTGTAGTAGGCTGAGCTGCTTCAATTCTTCATCACATTTGAATACCTAGACTCAAAGAATACTACATGAACTTCAAGTAATTCTGTTTATAAATAGGTTTATAAGAAAACCCTTCAAGAAGTGAAAGACCTATACCCTGAAAACTATAAGACACTCTTAAGAGAAATTAAAGAAGTCACTAACAAATGGAAACTCATCCCATGCTCCTGGCTAGGAAGAATTAATATCGTCAAAATGGCCATCCTGCCCAAAGCAATATACAGATTCGATGCAATCCCTATCAAACTACCAACAGCATTCTTCAATGAACTGGAACAAATAGTTCAAAAATTCATATGGAAATACCAAAGACCCCGAATAGCTAAAGCAATCCTGAGAAGGAAGAATAAAGTGGGGGGGATCTCACTCCCCAACTTCAAGCTCTACTACAAAGCCATAGTAATCAAGACAATTTGGTACTGGCACAAGAACAGAGCCACAGACCAACGGAACAGAATAGAGACTCCAGACATTAACCCAAACATATATGGCCAACTAATATTCGATAAAGGGGCCATGGACATACAATGGGGAAATGACAGTCTCTTCAACAGATGGTGCTGGCAAAACTGGACAGCTACATGTAAGAGAATGAAACTGGATCACTGTCTAACCCCATACACAAAAGTAAATTCAAAATGGATCAAAGACCTGAATGTAAGTCATGAAACCATTAAACTCTTAGAAAAAAACATAGAAAAAATCTCTTAGACATAAACATGAGTGACCTCTTCTTGAACATATCTCCCCGGGCAAGGGAAACAAAAGCAAAAATGAACAAATGGGACTATATCAAGCTGAAAAGCTTCTGTACAGCAAAGGACACCATCAATAGAACAAAAAGGAACCCTACAGTATGGGAGAATATATTCATAAATGACAGATCTGATAAAGGGTTGACATCCAAAATATATAAAGAGCTCACACACCTCAACAAACAAAAAGCAAATAAAAAAAATTTTAAATCCAATTAAAAAATGGGCAGAGGAGCTAAATAGACAGTTCTCTAAAGAAGAAATTCAGATGGCCAACAGACACGTGAAAAGATGCTCCACATCGCTTGTCATCAGAGAAATGCAAATTAAAACCACAATGAGATATCATCTCACACCAGTAAGGATGGCTACCATCCAAAAGACAAACAACAACAAATGTTGGCAAGGTTGTGGAGAAAGGGGAACCCTCCTACAATGCTGGTAGGAATGTAAATTAGTTCAACCATTGTGGAAAGCAGTATGGAGGTTCCTCAAAATGCTCAAAATAGAAATACCATTTGACCCAGGAATTCCACTTCTAGGAATTTACCCTAAGAATGCAGCCCTCCAGTTTGAAAAAGACAGATGCACCCCTATGTTTATCGCAGCACTATTTACAATAGCCAAGATATGGAAGCAACCTAAGTGCCCATCAGTAGATGAGTGGATAAAGAAGATGTGGTACATATACACACTGGAATATCACTCAGCTATAAGAAAAAAACAGATCCTACCATTTGCAACAACATGGATGGAGCTAGAGGGGACTATGCTCAGTGAAATAAGCCAGGCGGAGAAAGACAAGTGCCAAATGATTTCACTCATATGTGGAGTATAAGAACAAAAGAGAACTGAAGAAACAAAACAGCAGCAGAAGCACAGAACCCAAGAAAGGACTAACAGTTACCAAAGGGAAAGGGACTGGGGAGGATGGGTGGGAAGGGAGGGAGAAGGGTGGGAAAAAAGAAAGGGGGCATTACGATTAGCATGTATAATGTGGGGGGTCACGGGGAGGGCTGTGCAACACAGAGAAGACAAGTAGGGATTCTACAGCATCTTACTATGCTGATGGACAGTGACTGTGAACGGGTATGTGGGGGGGACTTGGTGAAGGGGGGGAGCCTAGTAAACATAATGTCCTTCATGTAATTGTAGATTAATGATACCAAAATAAAATTAATAAAAAAAAAAAGAAAAAGAAAACCCTTCAAAGATATGTTAGGGCCTAAGATGAATTTTCAGTATGAAGCAAAATTATCATATTTAAAGAATGGTGTGAGATACCACCTCACACCAGTCAGAAGGAATAATATCAAAAAGACAAAAATTAACAAGAAACCCTTGTGCACTGTTGGTGAGGATGTAAACTGGTGGAGTCACTACGCAAAGCAGTATGGAGGTTTCTCAAAAAGTTAAAAATAGAAATACAATATGAACCAGTAATTCCACTTCTGGAAATCTATCCAAAGACAAGAAAAATCACTAATTTGAAAAGACATATGTACCCCTATGCATACTGCAGCATTCTTTTTTTTTTTAAGTTTTGAGTGATATATTTATTTTTTATGGGCTTGTCAGTATTAATAGTTTCAATACTTGGATAAGAAAATTATCCTCCTAATAGTGATATAATTGGTAGGGCCCCAGAGTGTGTTTATTTTTTTTACAAAATATAAATTTATGAATGAGAATTAATAAACATGGTGCCAATAATCATAAAGAAAACCTCAAATTATGAATAACCAGATACATTTGATTCATGCTTACTGAAAGCTCATTTACTTTGTTTACTATAATTTTGAGGATTAAATCTAGATGATTTTGCTTATTTTGAATAATTTTGGATAATGACTGTTTTGGCATCTCCCTGATCTCTAGAATATTTCTGACCTTCAATACCCATTTGGTCTGTATTTTTTTTTTATTAAGGTATCATTGATACACTCTCTCATGCCGCCGTCTTGAATCTTAGCAGCATTCTTTACAGTAGCCAAGATACAGAAGAAACCTAAGTGTCCATCAATGGAAATGGATAAAGAAGATGGGTACATATATACAGTGGAATACTAGCCATATAAAAAAATGAAATCTGGCCATTTGCAACAACATAGATGGATTTTAGAGGGTATTATGCTAAGTGAAGTTAAGTCAGACAGTGAAAGAAAAACACCGTATGATTTCACTTACATGTGCAATCTAAAACGTAAAACAAATGAACAGACAAATAAAACAGAAATAGATTCATAAACAAAGAGAACAAACTGGTGGTTCTCATAGGACAGGGGTGGAAGAATATGTGAAATAGGAGAAGGAGATAAAGAAGTACAAGCTTCCAATTATAAAATAAATTGGGGATGAAAATACAGCATAGGGAATAGTCAATAATATTGTGATATCTTTGTATAGTGACAGTTGGTAACTACATTTATTGTGGTGAGCATTTCATAATGTGTATAATTGATTAATCACTATGTTGTACTCCTGAGACCATTATAATATTGTATTATCAATTATACTTCAATTAAAAATTAAAGGAGAATGGTGTAAGAGAGAAACTCAAGGGTCAATCTGAGATTCAGACCCTGGTTCTTGCCCTACTCGTGACTGAATCTTGAACAAAGGACTTAAGCTTGAAGAGTGTTTCTTCAGTGGTAATTAGAACAAAATCGCTTTGCCTATTTGATAAAATTCACCTGATGCTCCAATGAGATTGAGATAGTGTATATAAATGATTTTGAAAAATAGTACCTTAAGCTCTATTTGAACATTTCACTTTTTCCCATGACCTAAGAAGATCATGTTCAAGCTCCTTACCTTGGCATATAAACCCACATTTCTAATTTCTACTGTCTTGAAAGCTCTCTCTAGTGCATGCTTACTGAACACCTAAGAGCTAATCTTGTAAATATACCCCAATGGTCATCTAAAACTTCAAAAATTGAAACATAGATAAATTAATTACGGTGGGTTGAAAGTGAACAGAGAAGTCCAGAATATGTACAATATGCATGAGTTTTTGTTCCCTAAAACAGAAATGATGATTGGAAACATTCATTTTGAATAACTTATAAAATTTCAAGTCCCCAATATATGCAGAGTTAACATAAGGGTCTAAAAATTGGGAAAAATAACCCATTTTATACTTTCACTTTATTTTTACTTTAAAATTTACTGTTTAAAAAAAATAATACACACTATCATATGAAGGATAATACAGACATGCAAAAAGAATAATCCATATATGACTCACCTAGATAAAACTATTATTAAGAATGTATTAGACCAGATACTTTCCTATATTTAACAAAAATTAGATCACAATGTATATACTATTATGTAAGATAAAATAAATTAACAAATCTTTTATTGTTGGCCATTAAAATTGTTTCCAAGTTTTCAGTATTATAAGTAGCAAGGTAAGAATAGTTGGCCAAAAAGAATTACAAATAAAAATAGAAACAAGGAAAAATATCCCATAAAAAACTGTCAAACATTTAAGAATGCATGCAAGTTTATAAAACTGCCAACTCCCTCCTCCTTCTACTCCCCCTCACAACTACTTCTCTCAGAAAACCATGAACAGAGAATGTACATTTTTAATAATATCATCGTTTTAACGTAAAGGGCTATACATTAACTTGTTTGTACGCTGTACTTTCAGTATGACACCTGATCTAACAAGCCCTGCCTATCTAAGTCACTTAAGGGACACTAGATGCTTTTCCCTTAATTTTTTCAGTTTTTATCAGTTACTTAAGTACATATTTTGTTGTTTGAAAAGATATATTAAGAAAAAATGAGACTATTATGCATCTCAATGAATAAATACAATAGCATCAGAAATTCTAGAGTTATTAGTGTCAGAGGAAATAATTTAAAAAAAATCAATGAAGTGCAACTGACATAAATTATATTAGTTTCAAGTGTACAACATAATGATTTGATATTTGTATATATTGTGAAATGATCACAATAAACCTAATTAATATCTGTCACCATACAGTTACAGATTTTTTTTCTGATGAGCACTTTGAAGATTTACTCTCATAGCAACTTTCAAATATGCAATACATTATTAACTATAGCAGCAATAGTAGTACACCTCCATAACCTATTTATTTTAAAACTGTAAGTTTGTGCCTTTTAACTCCCTTCACCCATTTCATGTTTCTCACTCACAATTGACAATTTGTTCTATCTATAAGCTTAGTGTGTTTACTTTTTTTGTTTTTGTTTTAGATTCTACACATAAGCGAGATCATATGGTATTTGTCTTTCTCTTTCTGACTTATTTCACTTAGTGTAATGCCTTCGATGTCCCTCCATCTTGCCACAAACGCAAGATTTCATTTTTATTTTATGGCTGAGTAATATTTTCTTGTGTGTATAAGTGTGTGTGTATGTGTATACATGTATCTTGGTTATTATGAATAATGCTGCAATGAACAAGGCGTGCATATATCTTTTCAAGTTAATGTTCTGTTGGTTTTTTTTCAGATAAATCACAAAGAAGTGGAATTGATGGATCATTTGACAGCTTTATATTTAAGTTTTTGAAGACCCTCCATACTATTTTCCAAAGCGATTGAACCAATTTATATTTCCAAGAAGAGTGCACAAGGGTTTCCTTTTCTCCACATCCTCTCCAAAACTTTTCATTCCTTGTCTTTTGATAATAGGCATTCTAGAAGGTGCGAGGTGATGTCTCATGATAGTTCTGATTTGCATTACCCTAGAGATTAGTGATGCTGAGTATTTTCAGATCTTACATTCAAAACTTTAATCTATTTCAAGTTAACTTTTGTATCTGTTGTGAAATATTGGTTCAGTTCAATCTTTTGCATGTTGCAGCCCAGTTTCCTCTACACAATTTATTGAAAAGACTATCCTTTCTCCAATGCATATTCTTGGCTCCTTTTTCATAAATTAATTGACCATATATGTGTGGGTTTATTTCTGGCTCTCTATTCTGTTCCATTAATCCATGTGTCTGTGTTTATGCCAAAACATATTGTTTTGATTATTGTTTGTAATATGGTAAACTACAGTTTGTAATATAGTTCCATAATATAGTTTGAAATCAGAAAGCATGATTATTCCGGCTATGTTTTTTATCTCAAGACTGCTTTCATTATTTGGGGTTTTTGTGGTTTCACACGTTTTAGAATTAAATGCTCTAATTCTGTGAAAAATACACTGGAATTTTGATAAAGATTGTACTGAATCTGTAGATTGCTTTAGTTAGTATGGACATTTTAACAATACTAACTCTTCTAACCCATGAGTACAGGCTATCTTTCCATTTATTTATGTATTTCTTAATTTCTCTCATCAATGTCTTACAGTTTTTAATGTAATGGTCTTCACCTTCTTGATTAATTTTACCCTAGGTATTTTATTCTTTGTAATGCAACTGTAAATAGGATTGTTTTCTTAATTTCTCTTTCTGGCAGTTTGCTAGTGTATAGAAACATAACAGATTTCTCTGTATTGGTTTTGTATCATGCAACTCTACTGAATTCATTTATTAGCTATAAGTTTTTGGTTGAAACTTTAGGGGTTTCTATATGTAGGATCATGTCATCTGCAAATAATGACAGTTTTACTTCTTCCTTTCTGGTTTGGATGAATTTTGCTTCTTTTTATTGTTTACTTGGTATAGCTAGGACTTCCAACTTATGTTGCATAAAAGCGATGAGAGTGGGCGTCACTGTGTTCTTGAACTAGAAGAAAAGCTTTCAGCTCTTCACCATTGGAGTAAGACGGTAGCTGTGGATTTGCCATATATGACCATTATTATTTTGAGGTACATTCCCTCTAAGTACCCACTTAGTTGAGTTTTTATCATAAATTGGTGTTGTATTTTGTCAGATGAAATTTCTGCATCTATTGAGATGATCATATAATTTTATCTTTCATTTTGTTAATGTGGTGTATTGTGTGATTGATTTGCAGACGTTGAACTATCCTTGCATCTCTGGAATAAATCCCACTGGTTGAATTGGGTTTGCTAATATTTTGTTGAGTATTGTTGCATCTATGTTCAATAGGAATACTGATAATTAATTTTAATTTCTTGTGGTATCCTATCAGATTTTAGTATTAGAGTAATGCTGGCCCCCTAAGATGAATTTGGAAGTGTTTCCTCCTCTTCTTTTTTTTTGGAAGAGTTTTAGAAGTATTGGTATGAATTTTTTGAATGGTTGGTAGAATTTACCAGTGAAGCTGTCTGAGTATGGTCTTTTGTTTGTAGGGAGTTTTTAAACTACTGATTCAATCTCCTTGTTAGTAATTGGTACTTCAGAGTTTGTATTTCTTCATGATTCAGTCTTGAATGGTTGTATGTTTCTAGGAATTTATCTTTTTTTAGGTTGTCCAATTTGTTGGCACATAATTGTAGTAGTCTTTTATAATTTTTTATATTTCTGCAGTATAAATTACAACTCCTCTTTTATTTCTGATTTTATTTATTCAATACCTCTCTATTTTTTTTGAGAAGTCGAAGGGTTTGCCACTTTTGTTTATCTTTTCAAAGAACATGCTTTTGGTTTCATTGATTTTTCTACTATCTTAGTTTGTGTTTCATTTATTTCTGCTCTGATCTGTGTTATTTCCTTCCTTCTACTAACTTTGGGCATGTTCTTCTTTTCTAGTTCCTTGAGGTGTAAAGTTAGGTTTTTCAATTTGAGATTTTTCTTATTTCCTGAGGGAGCCATTTATCACTGGAATGTCCTTCTTAGAACTGCCTTAGCTGCAACCCACAAATTTTGGTAGGTTGACCTTCTATTTTTGTTTATCTCAAGATATTTTTTTATTTTGATTTGAGTTCTTTATTGACCCATTGATTGTTCATGTGTAGCATATTGTTTAGTCTCCACATATTTGTGAATTTCCAATTTTCTTTTTGCATTTCATTTCTAGTTTCATACTATTTTTGTCAGAAAAGACACTTGATATGATTTCAAATTCTTACATTTGTTAAAATCTGTTTTGTGGCCTAACAGAATCTATTCTGGAGAATATTCCATGTGTACTTTAGAATAATATGTATCTGTTGCTTTTGGATGGAATGTTCTGTATATATTTGTTAAGTCCCTCGGGTCCAACATATTGGTTAAAGTTGGTATCTCATTATTGTTTTTTCATGTGGATGATCTATCCCTATTCATTGATTAATGTGGGGTATTAAAATCCCTTCCTAGTATTATACTGCTGTCTATTTTTCCCTTTAGGTTTGTTAATATTTACTTCATATATTTACATGCTCCTATGTTGGGTGCATGAGTATTTATAACTGTTATATCCTCTTGTTGGATTGACCCTTCTGTTATATAATGCTATTCTTTGTCTCTTAGTACAGTCTTGTTTCAAAGCCTATTTTGTCTGATATAAGTACAGCTATACCAGCTTTCTTCTGGTTTGCATTTGAATTTGCATGGAATATCTTTCTCCATCCTTTCACTTTCAGTCTGTGAGTGTCTTTAGGATTGAAGTGAGTCTCATGTAGGAAGCAAATAGAAGTATTTTTAATCCATTCAGCCTCTTAAAGTCTTTTGATTAGTCCATTTACATTTAAGGTAATTATTTATAGGTATGCGCTTATTGCCATTTTGTTCATTGTTTTCTGGCTCTTTTGTAGTTCCTCTGTTCCTTTCTTTTCTTGCTGTCTTCCTTTGTGGTTTCATGAGTATCTTTAATTACATGCTCACATGCCTTTCTCCTTACCTTTTATGTATCTACTATAGGTTTTTGCTATGTGGTTAGTATAAGGGCTACCTATAATGACATATTTATAACAGTGTATTTTACATTGATATCTTAAGCCTGCATGTATTCTAAAGCCATATATTTTTACTCCCCCCACCATATTTTATGTTTTGATGTCACATTTTACATCTTATCTTGTGTATCACTTACTAATTATTATAGTTACAGTTATTTATTCTACTCTTGTCTTTTAGCTTTCATACTAGCTTTCTAAGTAATTAATCTACTCCTTTTACTATATATTTACCTTTGCCTGTGAGATTTGTACTTTCATATGTTTTCTTATTATTAATTAGTATTTTTTCTTTTTACCTTAAAGAAGTCTCTCTAACATTTTTTGTAAGGCCAGTTGAGCAGTCAACTCCTTTGTCTTTTTTTTGTCTGAAAAATGGGATTAAGTCCTATCTGTCCTTAGTGGTATTAGCTGCCTTCCATTTCCTTTTCACGGCTTCTCTCCCCTTGCAGCATATTCTTCAATCTCAAATGAACAAATTCCCTGTCTGTGTCTGGCTTCTCCGGGAACCATATGAAGACATCTCCTTTCGAACTATTCTCACCCAAAAGGTAGAATGACCCTTTTAAAAGCAGTCAGATTATATCAGTCCTCTCTCAGCACCTTATAGTTGGCTCTCATCTTCACTCTGAACTGAATGTCAAAATCTTTAGAGACGTCTGCGAGTCCCTGTATCATCTGCCTACACTCCAGCCCTGCAGCTTGCTATCCCATGAACTTGACAGGCATGTCCCACGTTAGGGCCGCTGCTCTAGCGATTCTCTTAGGCTGGAACATTTTTTCCCCCAGGAATCTGCTGTTTGGTTAAATCCTTCACCTCTTTTAAGACTCACCTCTCACCTTCTTGGTGAGGTCGCCCTCGCTACCGCCCTATTCAACACAGAACACTCTCCCCGACCTCCACGGGGCTTTCCTCAAATCCTCATGTCCCTTTATTTTTTTCTTTTGCCATTGGACTTACCACTTCCTAACATATTAAACAACTTCCTTTCCCCTGCTAGAATATAAACTCTACAAGGACAGAGTTCTTTGTTGTGTTCCCTGATGTTTCTCAAGTGCTTAAAATAGTTCCTGATACATAAGCATTCCATAAGAAAAAGCTATGCAACAATTACCATAAATGATCATGTTATTGCTGGGTGGGAGAAAAATCACACATATATAATATAGGTCACACGATTACTACAATAATAATTCTCTTTTGAAGGTAAGTTTAAAACCAACTAATATAAATTGTGTTTGTACATAAATTCACATTTGAGCACACTTATTAAATTTTAATAATGTATTTTAATGTCACTATAAAAAAGGAAAATACAATTATTCAGACTTGCTAATGGCTAATTTAGAGGGTGATTATTCATATTATAAATTTTTTCACTCACCAAGGGTTTTACATGTAGGGTTTTACACAGGGTCCTGTAAAGATTCAATACTCCTCATTCATTAAAAAATATAATTAACTTAAACATAAAATTTTTTAGGAATACATCTACTTCATAGAATAGGACGTTCATGTAAAGAATTACACAATTACCTATAGATGTATCAAAGTCACTCATTTTCATATTATATCTTACATTCTCTTGATGTTACAGATGCAGAAGTCAGAGTGCCATATAAGAGTCAAATTTAATTTAAAAGAATCCATTCTTAAACTTACTGCATTAAAAATACTCAAAAATATTTATAGAACAGTAACAGCCAGCTAACCTATGACTTTGTTTTGAATTTACACACTGAATTTTTAGAAAACCCAGCAGAGGAGCTATAAAACTGCTTTGATTTTCAGTTTTAAATAAATCCTTAATATGATTTCAGAATAAGTCTAAGGTTTGGAATTCACTGTGTAAGCAAATCAATAAAGCATATTGTACTAAGTTATGTATATAAAAAAGAGATTTGGAACAACTTCCAGTGTACCGTAATAATGGTAAATAAATCTCACACGTATATGTATATATGTGCACATATATATATCAGACAGATGCTTAGCAAAGAGAAAATGAAGTATAATTTAAAATATTCTGCTTCTATTTATATATTTTTAAGTGTGTCAAAGGAAGAAATTAGACGTTAGCTGCTAAGATATACTTCTGATGTTTAATTTTTATAGGAAGAAGTAAACAATATATGCTCTAAAACAATCTGAGCAACATTTTCAACTAGTATTTTAAAAAAATTTCTCAGTTGTCCATTTACTTGAAATGATTGGACATATTTGGATATAGGGAATTTTAAATATTAGAAGTCATAATCATTTATCAAGATGAATAAAGCTTATATTGATTTTAGGATTTTGAACATGGAGCATAAAGGTATTTAAATAACAGAACTACCTCCTAAATAAAGTGAATGTTAAAATATTATATATTCCCCCAAACTGATCTACAGGTTGAATGTAGCTTTATCTAAATACCAGTGGGCTTCTTTGTAGAAATTGACAAACTTATCCTAAAATAATTGTGGAAATTCATGGGATCCAGAAGAACCAAAACAATTTCAGAAGAACAAAGCTGGAGGATTCACATTTTCTAATCCTAAAACTCACTACAAAGCTAATCAAAATAGTGTGGTACTGTCATATGATAGACCAACAGATCAGTGGAATAGTACTCAGAACCAAGAAATAAGCCCCACAATGATGGTCAATTATTTTCAACAAGGGCCCCTAGATCTTTCAAACAGGAAAGGCAAATAAGAAAAATTACCATATGACTCAGCAATTCTATTCTTAGTTACATTCCCAAAAGAAATGAAAGCATATGCCCATACAGAAATTTGTACACAAACATTCATAGTAGCATTTCTCAAAACATCCAAACAGTGGAAACAACCCAAATGACCATCAACTGATAAACATATAAACAAAATGCGCTATCTCCTTACAACAGAATATTATTTGGCAATAAAAAGGAATTAAGCCACAATATGAATCAACTTTGAAAATGTTATGCTAAGAGGAGGAAGCCAGTTAGAAAAGAACATATATTGTACAGCTGCATTCATATGAAATGAAAATGTAGAATAGGAAAATCTAAAATGACATAAAGTATATTACGCTTGCATAGGGCTGAGGGTGCCTAGGGCTGAGATAGAGTGCTGGGGGAGAATGGGATGGGGTTTGGGGGGTGACTGCTAAAGGTGTAGAGTTTCCATTGGGGATGATGAATATGTTCTAAAATTGATTTTGGTGATGGTTACACAACTCTGTAATGTACTAAAAACCATCAAAGTATACAAGTTAAATTCATGAATTGTAGGTGTATGAGTTACATTTTAATAAAGCTGTTTCCAAAAAATCAACAATACTATACATTAATAAGTAGAACTTGATTCAACAGAAAGAAAGGGCTTTCTAAATTAGAGTATACAGATAAATAATTTTCTTCTTTGACATTTCACTGAAAACAAGTGGCACAAAAGAAATAGAGGCATGCCAGTAATTTATGTAATGAATAATAAAAATGAGAAAAATGACAATTACTAACATTGACAGAATGCTTTATGGAATACAAAGCACTTGCACATATGGTCTTACAGGCAACAAATGACAAACCAGAATAAGTCACTTGTCCCCTCCCCTGAATTCAAACATACAGGTAACATAAAAGAAAGAGGAAGGCTGAAGTTTTGACTCTTAAGACATACTCAAAAATTCATACAGAATCTTGAAGAAACACTGGTAAAGAAAGTAGGTAGGCCTCCTGTAGAGAGTATATGGTAGCCTGCATTAGGTGAGGGCCAGAACCCATAGTGTTCGGAGGGATTGGTGCCCTCCCTACCTTCTGTAGGGCAGGAAAGCAGCAGAATGTGCTCAATGCCAGCCCAAGCCTGTAAACTTGACGGATTAGCTCTAGAGCTCAGCTGGGTGAGGGAATCCCGTAGCCATAATACATGCAGGAGTCTGGACATCGCCTAAGCAGTCACTTGCCCCCATCTCAACTACTGACCTGGCAATTACATCAGAAAGAGGTGGCCACCTGATAAGGATAATGCTTGGGAAGGAGGTACTGCATGTTCCACAGTAAAAGGCACAGCTATGGCAAAGAGCAGCAGTGGCGGATCCCAGATTACACACTGTGGGCGGCTTCCTCCCCTCCAACCATTATATCACCTGTAAAGGCACAATCTAGAGTCAAGGGTTTTATCCCTTTTGCTAAGTGGCTCTTAATAAATCAAAGAAAGTATGTGTACATGGAAAAAAAAAAGAAGGATACCTCTGAGAGTTTAAGTACTATTAAAGAAGTAGAAAAGGGAAACAATGTACACTAGAGAAGGTCAAATATAATGGAGGGTGCAGAACAGTATTTACATTAAACATAATAATGGTTTCAGAATCATAAGGAGAGTATTAGAAACATGAAGAATCTGCAAGCAATTATAGAGAAAAACCAATTGTAGGCACTCCCACAAAACAATCATTGTTAATATGAAGTCAATGGGTTAGAAAAGCAGAAAAGATACACTAAGGACAACTTAGTAAACTGGAATGCCAGGTTGAAGAATGTTGCCAGGCGTATCAGGGAGAGATAAAAAAGTGGAAATAATGAGAGAAGAGTCAAGAAATATAGATGATAAAAAAGTGTCAAGAGTATCAATAAGATTTCTAGGAGAGAGAAAAGAGTAAGAAATATTTAAAGAAATAGTAACAAAAATTAGCCAGAATTATAATAACTTATAGGTCTGCAGATGAAAAGGGTGGATAGAGTACAAAATAGGAGAATATATACACATCTAAGGGAAATTTAAGAACACTAAGAAACAAAGAGAAAATTTTGAAATACTCCACAAAGAAAAAAGAGGTCATCTGCAAAGTAAAGAATCAGACTGACATCAGAATTCAGACAATGGAATACTACCTTGACAGTGTTGATAAAGAGAACTTTGAAACAGAATTTTATATCTAATTAAACTGTTATTTAAAAGTGAGGGCAAAATAAATATACTTGTAGGCATTTAAGGTCTCAAAGAGTAAGCATGCAATATTTCTCTGAAAAATCATCTTGGAGGATTTCTCCAGTGAAAAATGAAAGAAATGCATGAGTAAGCAAGTAGATATAAGATGTAAAGGAAGGTGAAAAAGTTCATTGCTATTTATAATATACCATGATAAAGAAAAAAGTACAGCCATAACATCTGGATCAAAAATTCTGGGCAGTATTAACTAATGTAGGAAGGGAAGAACACAAGAGTGTTGAGAGCATAATTTTGTATGGTGTGGGCAGAGCAGGAACATGTACATTGGTAGGGAAAGAGAACCATTACTATGAATTTTAATAAGTAAGGAGTAACAATCAAAAGCGTAGAAATAGAATATGTAATCCTCAGTTTAGTAGAAGAAAATTAGTTTACCCAAAAGAAGATAGGGCAAAGAAACAAAAAGAAGTAAAGCTAGTAACAAAGACAGTACCACCACCACCACCACCACACACGCGCACGCACACACATACACACACACCATGGAGTAGCTAAAATAAGCCTTGGTAGAACAGTATTTATTGTCAGAGAAAATAGATTAAGTTTACTAATCGAAAGATAGATTCCCAGAATGACTTTCTGTAAGGGATAGGTATAAAACAAAAGCATACAGAGAGATGGGAAAAAAGAAATAAAAGGGCTCTCAAGAAAGAAAATGCAAACTAAAAGAAAGGAGGTAGAAATTTTTTAACTTTAAAAAAACTTAAGGTTAAAAATATCGCAATGGTAAAGGACATAAAATTTGGAAAGAATAAAGCAAAGAGAATGATTAAGAACACATGTACTCCTAACAATACCTTCATGAGCACTAGCAAGCAGCAACTGACAAACTACGGTGACACATATGTATGTAAATTAATTTGTTCTTTAAGTCTGTGAGTTTCCCAGTTCTTTAGTTATACCTTTTCTTCCTTGGCCTCTGTATGTATTGTTTACATTCATTTTTTTCTTGTGACTTGAGTTTAGCAGTATTTGAGAATGTTTTAAACAGATGAGAAAAAAAGAATTGCATTCAAATAGTCGAGGTTTTCTATTTGATAAAGGTTTTACCCTAAAGTTATTTAAAAGATGGGGCCAAAATGAAATTAGAGCACTTACTGTAACTTTCATTTAATCATTCTGTCTCTCTTCTAATTTCTTGCCAAGTAATGGAAGACATACACATAAATTTCCTAATGTTCTAAGCTTCCAAGGCAATCTGTGATCTACAGTAGTAAAAAGTCAAGTATGCAGAAGCTAAAAGAAATTTCAAAGAAAAATGTCCTCTAAACACTGGCCTTTTGTATAGTTTCCATGAAGTCTAATTTAGTTTTTTTTTTCAGAATAGCCTAAAATATTATAGACAGAATCAATTATATTTGCACCTAGGTCTTTGGAGGAATCTATTTTTATATTCCTTACTTGAAGAAAAGCAAAATCTGAAAATAGCAACATGAAATTAGTCACATAAGCACAGTTTTTAAAAAGGAAATACAATATTTCAACTCCACAGTGTTTCTTAATCTTCCTACTTAAACATCTTACCATATATGAAATATGAATTAAAAAATTTTAAACATTCAGTTAAGTTACTATGCCTCAAAATGCTTTGATTAGTCATTAATCACAATCTGTGGATTTTTGATCTCTGGGAGTTATAGTTTTCAGAAATCATTCCATGCATTATTTCAGGATTCTAATACCACATTTACTTGCACATAATGATTTCTCTTTCACCATACTCTTATTTCTACATTTGCAATAAAAGAATACACCAATACAGCCTTTACCACAAATAAAAATATTCACTATATTCTAAAATTCTCAACATTCAAAAATGAAACTATGCAATTAAAATAAAGCTCATCTCCCCCACCCTTAACATTCAACTTTATTAATGAAAGATAAATGTGAATTGTTAACAAAGGGGCACTGGGCCCTCCAAGGACTAAATATAGGTGTTTTGTTTCTTCCACCATACCTGTACCTTAAATTCCTGCAGCTCCTATCTGTCAGGAAAAGTCTGCCAGGTGAGCCCGCTGTCACTCTTGCCTAGGCTAATAGATTCTCCTGTGGCTTCTGTTACAACTCATGTCATGCTATTAAAACTATGAGCCTTGAAAATGGCAGACATAGTTAGCTGAATTTTGTCAACTCTAGATAATCAGACTTTGTTTGGGTTCACAAGCAGATGCAGTTTAGAGAAGCAACATAAATATGCAAATCACAGTGGCCCCCTTTCAGCACCACTGTTCCTACCTCTAAGGGCCCTCGCAGAAAGTCTGTTTGTTCGGCTCCAACTTCCAGAGCTACGTCAACAGAAGCAAAGGGGCGGCTGGCCATCTGCTGTCGTTCTCGAAGCAGTTGCTGGAGGGGGTTAAAAATGATTTGTTTTAAAATAGGTTGAAATCACATTAAATTCAACAATTTCTGGTTCCATTTTGAACAAACAGCACTGAAAATTTAAGAATCATCTAATACACATGTCCATATCTAAATCACTAAATATGAAAATTACTTTTCTGTCCCTGGAAATTATATTTCTATTGAGGATTTAAGCATAGGGTGCCTACAAAAGAATTTTCTCCCTGACCTTTATCTCATACCCCAAAAATACTCAAAAGCACTTTGAAAGCATCAGGTGAGAGCTGCTACTTAAGTAAAATGTGCTATTACCGTTATGGCATAGCCATCCCATAGCTTCCCACTCAAATCATGCTTTGTCTTAGCTAAAAGCAAGGAACAGTAACAATATTTAAGAAAAGATAATAAAAAGTTGTCAAAATGCATTAATAAAGATTGAAGGAACATTTATCTGCCAAGACTAAGTTTTAAGATGTCAAGGTCCCCTATCAATTGCTATGGAACCAGCAGGAATTGCTATTGGCAGTGTTTAACTTTAATCAAAGGCCTCTGTGTTCATTATTCAGAATGATTAGTAGATGGCAAAAGTTTTGTGCCAGGGCTTCTAAAGCAACCCTAGATATTTGTTTCTTTCTCTTTGTGCCTATTCTGGGCTTTGCCCAAGCTAAAACCAATAAACTAGCAAATCCTAACCAACTACCAGGCTAATTTATATTTCTGCCTCTCCTTGTAATTATAATATTCATTAAGTCAGGATAAGAAAAAATTGATGACCAGCACTAGATATTGCAATTCCTGCCTTTCTCATTCTATACAGCTACTAAAATTATTATTAAATATTAAAAGTGGATGAGCAATGCAATTAAATACTCTTTCAAATAAGAAGAAAATTGTATCACTGAAGGAAGGCAAAATCTCCGAACACAGTGAATGGCTTCATTATTCATAGAGATTTTTAAAGATTCACTGACATTAACTTAAAAACATTAAAAACCGGTCTTTGAATGTAAATATATGTAGCACTGTGATGCATCATTCATAAAATTCCCTTTTAGATGATGAAGGAACAAAAGCCAATACCTAATGACAATTTATTGTTTAACATTTCTAACACTTGTAACAAAGCAATGACGTTATTCATGAAATGAGCGTCTAAAATATAATTTAAGGCCTTGCTTTGTTATTATTAAAAAGAGACCATCCACATGCTAATATGGGATAAAATAATACAATTACTACTGAATAATAGTTTAAATTCTTAAATTATATATATATTTGAAATAATAAAGACATACTAAAAAGCATATTCAAAGTAAAAAGTAACTAATCTAAACCACAAAGTATTCACTTTAATATAAATTCAAAATTATATTATTAAAAATATAGCTGCTGGAAATAGAATCTTGCTTGTGCTCCTCTCAGCAGGAGGGGCCAGTTGATCTGAATATTGTATCTATGCAAAATGTAAACATAATGTTCTTTCAAATGCTAAGGGACACTAAGTGTGGAAGATACCACACTCTGTGGTAAAAACATACACATGCACACAAATATAACAACTCCCTTTCTTGTAATAAAGTACAACTAGTCTTGAGACAAACGTAAATTCGTTTGTGTTTGAACACAATTTCCTACTATTCAAATTAAAAAGTTTCTTCATTCAAATTAAAAAGTTCTTCTCAGCTTACAAATGTCTTCTCATATAACTAAGAGATTTTTAACAAAATGAATAGTTTCTGTTTCTTCATCTTACCATTTCCCCATGCCTAAAAGTAAAGGCCTACAAGACATAATCAATGAGTACTCAAGACCCCAAATTGTAATATAAATCTCTACATATTCCAGTTCACTATCTTTGATAAAGAATTGATTTCTCTGTAATATAATGTATTGTTGTGACCCCTGATAGTCATAATAAAGAAAAATCAGGGACTACCTGCTACTTTTGTTCATTTAACAAAACTATTAGTGGGATACAAAAGTGTTTTTATAGATTCTGAGCTTTGAGTTTCCATCACCTTTTAAGATTGAATGCCTAGTACAAGCACTCTTTGCAAAGAAGAAAAATATTGTTCTTGCCCAGGACCATAACACTCTCATTTGTAAAATGAGACATGGTAAAGTAAAACTAATTAGGGTACAAGACAGAGTGTATAGTAAAGCATACAAATGGGGAATTAGCCAAATGAATTTACTCCAGGCCACTTAGTAAAGGACTAGTTGGAAGACTCTGTCTGACATACTGTTTCTGACTTTGGAAAACTGATGCCAGTATTCTGGCTGAAATTCAGGAAGGGTAAATCACTTTCTCCTGAAATACTCTTACTTTGATGTGATGGCCCTAAAATAATAAAATAACAAAATGGAATGTGATGGCCCTAAAAATAAGATTCTCTTTGCTACTAATCTCTAGATTTCAGCTGTATCCTTAACAAATGTCCTTCTTCTTCCCAATTAACACCTGTGTGCATTACTTCCCAAATTTTGTCTCCTCTCTGTCAGAACAAAGGAGACATAAATAACATGCTCACAACTTAAAATCTGTCAATATTTAGAATGCTTACTGACAGGCAATATAAGCTCTGGCATATGAAGGACCTTTGTTTGATACCAATGTCTCCTTAGCTGTCTGAGCTTAACAGAATTATTTACACCTCTCTAAACCTCAATTTTTCTCACCTGTAGAATCGGGTTATTAATAGTGTCCACACCTACACCTATACCTCAGAGGACTTGTTTTGACTCCCTGCTTCTCCCCTTACCTGTTGGACCATAAGCCAATTGCAGAGACTTTTCTAAGGCTTATTCTTTCTCCCTGTAAAACGGGAATAACAATAATATCATAGGGTTGGGACTAAAGAGATAATGCACCTGGACTGCTCAACACAGAGACTAGCACACTGTGAGTACTCAGTAACGAATCACTGATACAATTATTACATTAAATTTCAAGCATTAATTTTGTCTTTGAAGATGGCACACTCATTACCACAGGCCCATTTTATTCTAGTGACACATTTTGCTTTACGAGCTTCCCTTTTAACAAATGTTGCAAATTTATAAGACAGTTGGAAAATGTCATGACTGTGGTAAAATGAATTTAGATTTGGAACTGCTTTCTGCCATTTGTGACTAAGAATGATAAAAACTCAACCTACAAATTAAGAGGAAATATAGAATACTTGCTTAACAGTTTTCAAAAACTAATTAATTTTGTGACTGTGATTTTTATATAAAATGAGGTTTAACATTTTGTACATCAAATACGAAGCCATATAACAGATGATCGTTGTATAACTAGTCTGCTATTGCCAATTATTCAGCAGAAAGATAAAGCCAAAAGAACAATTTGATCACAATACAATGGAGTATAATCAAGCTGCCAGAAACACTGTTATGAAGCAAATTTAAAAATTAAAAAGATGTTTGTAGTATTGTGCTTGTTGTCCATAATAACTGCTTTATTATTCAGAACCTCTTACAAAAAAACCCAATGAAATTAAAAATAATATGAAAATCCATGCTTATATATGGCAACCAGTACTTACTGATTCTATCAGATGTATATATGAGATTTCTTCCACTCAGTACTACTACTCCGAATATTGTATAATTCTCCAAAGTTTGTACTGGCCACCTTTCACACCACCCCAAAGGAATACAACTCTTTAATAGAGTTCAGGATGATAATCCTTAAACACACACACACACACAACAGTATCTAACTCTGTCCCTGATTGTCTTCATACCTCCTTCCTATTATCTGGGTCCTAGCCATCTTTCTCCCCCACCTCCAAATGTCCTCTCCCACCCCAAGTCTGGAGTGAATTATTCATTATATTAGCAGGTTTTTCTGAAATCTTCTTTAAGGCAAAAATCTTATTTTTTATTTGTTTTTTTATTCCCCAAACCACTTAGTTGGTAGTCTACATCACCGGATGAATGAACAATTAACTTGAAATATAAAAATCTGTGTATTCTGAATGTGAGTGAAGGCAAATTATGATAATACTGATTTGATTGTGATTAAGCCTTTAAAAGTATACGTCCTCTGATATTAGAACTTAAGTTATCCTCCAAAGTAAATGGGTGTTCATTTTTTAGAATGGAAAAAGTTTGTGGACCCAACAAATCAACATCAGGTTTCTTGTTGCTCATCTACTTAATTGTAGTACTGCAAAGATTATTTTTAAAACTGCCATGAAATAATCGTAACGCATTCATATTTTTTATAATAATTGCATTTCTAAGGTTTTGGAAAATTATAAAAGCAACAATCAGAATAACTTAATTATTACTCTTGAGCTTACATACTAAAGTGAAAAAAATGTTTGATTTGAGATTCAGCAAATTTCATGAGAAAGAGTATTTCTGTTATTAATACGAGCACATATGACAGAGTAATATATGTCAATCTGTTTAGTTCTTCTGGTGTTAGGATGGTGTGAGGAAGTAAAGAGAAGTGGCAATATTTTTTGTACCATTGAATTAGGAAAGCATGGTATTCTATCATTTTATATAACTAAATCTGCAAGGCACGAGTCTCAAACTCTCATTCAGAATACTGGGAGTCTTGTGCTTCTAGTCTGAAGTTGGCTTATACAGATAGTGAGGTTAGTGCCTTATGGGAGTGGCTTGGCATAACATCTTTGTTGAAGTTACAATTACTTTTTTCTAGGTTTCTACAATCTTTGACCTATGGGATTATGTTAGTCTCAAAATACGGTTATTTACTTGAAAATAAAGTTTCTCTAGTAGCTTCCTGACAGGTATTAACTGGGTTTAATGAAACTATTCACTTCTCATGATTTTGAAATTTATTTGCCAAGTAGTGCTTTTCCAATATTTGTACTAACTTGCAAAATAAATTTCTGTGATTGACCAGAAGGGATTTCGTTATTCAGGAGATTCCGCTAAGTCCTAAGTTTACTCAATTTGTGTTCATTATTTGAAAGCAAAGTGTTCTCAGCTGTCACATGGTCATAGGTTTTCCAGGTAGGTGTTCAGGTATGCAGGGGGTTTGAACAGTAATATGCCAAAAGTAAAACATACCTTTACTATCATCGAGCCTGCTACCAGATAGAGGAAGGATAGATGAAGAACAGAAAATGTTTCTAAATCCTTCAAAATACAAGGTTCAATATTTCCTCAGAGCTAATAGATTATATCAACTTATATATATCAGTGTATATGTGAAAGTGTATATGTGATAATATGCATAAAAATTATATATATTATTAATCAAAGTAAATACATTACAACTCAAATTAAAACTGAAACTTACATATAAAAGGCCAAGATAAGGATTAAATAATGTCAGCAAATGAGCATCCTTATTGTCATCTGGATAACACCAAGCATGAAATTGATATGACTAAGACAGTCTTCATAGATTCTTAGACTTGGAAAAGACCACACAGATCCTCTAGGCCAGAGATTCTTCAACCTGTAGACCACAGACCTCTAATTGGTAAATAGATGAGCGCTAGAAAACTCAGTGAGCCTGGCAATAATATATATTTTTCTTCAAAAGAATCTTTCTTTTGTAATTTCAATGGATTCAATAATCTTACTGCTGGCTTAAAAAGCTAATTGCTTCTCACTCAGAATGAGGATGTAATTCCACTCTTTTCTTAAATTCTTTCAACAAACAAATCCATCAACATATATATATCTACATGCTTGATAAATATATACATGTTCTTAGAAATAGAATGGAGTAAATTTGGAAAGTAAGTAAAATTTTGCCTTGGAAATCTCTACACACTGCTATTTGCTAGACAGAACTTGAAAATTATTTATCTATTTATTTTTATTGAAGGGTAGTTGATACACAATATTATATTGGTTTCAAGTATACAAGATAGTGACTTGACAGTAATTTACATTGTTAAATGCTCACCCAAAGTAGTGTAGTTAATATCTGTCAACAGAGAAAGATGTTACAGAACTATTGACTATATTCTCTATGTTCTGCCAGAACTTGAAAATTATATTAAAGGCAGAATGGGTTCAAAGCTTAAACATCTATTTCTAAAGTTTCCTTTTATTTCTTCTTTTCATCTAACTCAGTGCTTCTCAAACTTTGGTGGTTATGAGGTTATACGTACAATGTCACCTATACTCTATATAAATGATTTTGTCTCCAAAGGACATCTGCTTTGCATACGGATTTTAGATCATGAATTCCATGTAAAATAATTCTCATGGAACTTGAAAAACTGTCGATAACAGCAAGAGCAAAGTGGCCCAAACTATATGGCCAGGTAATATCACCATCATTTGCATAAAATAACATCTTAAAAGCTCTCTACTGACAGGAATTAAAATATATCTCACTTTGATAAGTATGGGCATTTTAAGCATGGGTCGTCTTCATTTAGGTTAATTTAGGCAATGTCAAAGGAAAGAAAGTATGTCAAATCGTCCTCATTCTATGTATTCATGGTTATGCACTCTTAATTACGCATCATGGGAGTCAGACTTGCACTTCTTCACGGCACGACTCTTCCTATTTGAAATTGGAAGCCCAGAATATGGAAGGAGCACCTGACAGCTGCCCCTACAGACAGTCACTATACAGCTTCATGGAAAGTAGGTTTGATTTCAGAGGGATAGACCTTAGCAGAATTTGAGCTTTTCTTCATACAAAACCTGTTTCTTGAAGCATCCACAGGTTGCTTATCAAATCAGGCAAGCTTCATATCATTAGTTAGATTGGTATAATCATTAAAAAAAAAAAAAAGAAACCTGGTTTGTGGTGTAGAACAAAGAAAAGTGAAACAATATCCTTGTTAAATTATTACATCCACTCCAGAAATTGTTAGTATTTGCTAACATTTCTTTAAATATTTTGAAGTAAATTGGGAATGAATTGGTGGTTTCATTATTTCTCTTTAGCCTAAAAGAAATACCAACATGTCCCAGCACAGCCAACTCCTGGTTTCCATCATGTGTTGACTGCATTAACAAAGAATTCCATTTTTTGAAAATTTTTTCAAAAGAAAATTATTTGTATCTTAACAACAGTAAATAGTTGATGGTCAATGCAAACCTTTGATTATGCAGATCATATAGCTTGTATACTTGTTTATATCTTAAACTTGGCAGCATATCTTATTTAATTCACTAATGAGAACAAGTATGACTAAATATCTCTTCCTGCATTAGCAATAAGAAAATAATTCTCAGTAAAGTCTTACTGCCTTGTCAAGAAATGTCATTAAGGAAGGAAGCAGATTCTTTACTTGGCATTCAAACGGATAAATATTAACAACTAAAATTCTGGGCAGAATTTTTTTTTCTTTCCTTTTCTTTCCTCTCCTCTCTTCTACTCTCCTCCTCTATCTGTCTCTTTGTCTTTCTTTTAAAATAAAAACCTATTCTTAGAACAATTTGATAGAAAATTCTTTTGTATCTTGATTTATTTGGTGAGTAAGTTTGGCTGTGATCATTCATTCATTCACTGACAATATTTTCACTGAATTCCTACTGTGTTCCAGATACTTTTCTAGGAGTGGATATATGAGGTGACTGATTCTGATTCTATTAAGCAAGTCTTCCATTATTAAACTGTATTAAATGTATCAGGGGCTCTCTGGATCATCCACCAGGAGACTAGGGGAACATTCTGATACTGGAGAAAGTATGTATGTAGCCTGGACTTAAAAGCAACAAAGCCTTAGAGCACAAAAACCTGAAGATATCTAAATATATTGCAGAATATTTTGAAGGTTACTTAAGGCAACTTTAAAATTAAAATTTGGATTGTTAATCTCTTCTTTGTTGACATAGATGGCATCACTGATTTAGACTTGGCCAAAGATGATCTCACTTCTGAATAAAATAAATCATGCAGAATGGGTTCAACTACACGAGTCAAGAACTAGGCTACTGCTTGATACAAGACCATTCTGTCTAGTGAGCGACAGAAAATGGACTTTTTCAAGGCAAAATTTTGTTTTGTTTGTACTTCTTGACATTAAAACAGAAACTCAACAAATGAAACACTTATTGCCAATTTTAAAGATAACTCTGGGCACTTGAAATCATAATTAAAAGCATATCAGTCTTGTTTATTCAACATATGCTTATATCAACAAATAAAATATTACAGAAAAATTCACTACAGAAAACATAATGTTCAGGAGAAGAGAGACAATGGAGGGAAAAAGTGCTCTAGGCAGGATGATTACAGAAGGTCTCCTAAGAAATGACATTTGGCCTGAAAAGAACAGTCAGAATAGGCATGAATCACCCAATGCTCAGTAGTTTAACACAGGAAAGTGTATTTCTTGTTCACACAAAATCATCTACAGGTCCAGATCACTCCCCATCTATAACTCAGCAACGTAGACTGCTTCAATCTTATAGCTCTGCCATCTCAACCCAAGAATTCCTTGAGTGTAAGGGCAGAAAATAGATTAATGAATCCTTTATGGACTTTTCAATGCCTCACTCCAAAAGTGACATACATCTTTCCATAACAGTCACATGGCCCACCCTAACTACACAGATGCCAGAATATTAGGTCAATGGAACAAAGGAAGCCAGAAAAGAACATTTCAGGCAGAGGGAACAGCAAGTGCAAAGTTCCTGAGGCAAGTCTGAGCTTAAAGTGTTCAAGAAACAGAAAGAAGGTTGGGTCTTATTGAGCAAGGTGGCAAGAAGCAGAATGAACAAAGGATAATTTTGGCCCTATCGAGATTAAGAGAAATAGAAATAATATATTGTGATTCAAGTGCTATAGGATCCAATAAATCAGATTCATTATTTTGTGAAACATGATTCCTCTTTGCATTTCTCAGACGGTCCATTTCTATGGTATTAGAAGTTGCTTGGAACAGACAGGCAAAAGAAATAGGCTTTACCATCCTTCAAATAAAATTATTTAAGACATAACCCAGAAAACAGTAAGGGTAGTTAATCTCTGATACAATGAACCTAGCTCTCCCAATAAGTATCAAAAGGTCAATTTTGTATGCAACCTTCTTTAATACAAAAGGCCAGGTGGTTGTAATTTATCTGAGCAAATCAAAATGAGCAAAAGGATGAGTACTGAAAAGGTCATTTAAAGCTAGATCCCCAGAATGGATATTTAATACATATTATTCCTCAAAGAGCAAAAATGCGAAGCTGGATAATTTCAAATTTGAAAACTTGCACTTGGAAAAAATTTTTCTCACATAGAATGCCCTCACAAACATATTGTAGAATATATTACTTCCCCAAGCTAGAGGTCCAGGTTGTAAGAGAAGTACTTGTCCTGCTCTCTAAAACGATGTGCAAATTTTGTCTTTGACATCCAAGAGGTGCACAATATGATCAAGTCAACCTTGACAAGTGGAAATATAAAAGCAGCTGATTACAATAGAAATGACACATCGACTCCTGCTTGTGTGCTAGTAATTTACGACTCGAGGCTCTTGTTACAATAAAGCTCAGGTCAGTCCTTCAGCCGCTTCCCCTCCCCCCATAAGAATTAATTTACTAAATTAAGATTTTTTTTTCCTCCCTGATTCTGGGAATCAATACAAAGCTCAAGATTCATTCTGAACCACAACATGCTAGCTTCTAGGTTAAGAAATTCCAAATGCAACATAACTCAGTTAGCTTTTTCATTTACTGTATAAGCAGTTCTTGCTGAAAATTTAAGTAGTTTTTGACAATGAGTTTGAAATTCTTCAAGAGGTATTTAAATCCTCCTAGAGACATAAATGACTCAAACACAAGCATTTACCTCTTAATTAATATTTAACACATTTTTTTCCTTTAAGGAAAATGTGATTATTTTGATATTAGCAAATGGAGTAATCTTCAGTTCAATATTGAGAAACTCTAAAAGTTGTTCTTTAGTAAAATGTTTCTTGTGAAATAACACATCTGCTAATTATCATTTTTTAAAGTTTCTATTCAAAGATACCTATGATATTCATTGATTAACAAGTGTGAGAGATTAACATGCAGTGTTGTTTATAATCTTTTGTGAATGAGACATGATATAAATATTTTGCTTTGTTTTTATTATAGCTGATATACAATCTTATATTAGTTTCAAGTATACAACACAGTGGTTCAACAGTTACCCACATTGTTAAATCCTCACCCTAACTTGTGCAATTCCTATCTGTCAACAAAGATGTTACTAGATCATTGGCTAAGGATATAAATATTTTTCAAATCTTATTTCAATCATTTGAATCTTTAAATTTGAAGGGCAGTTTGACAGCATGGACTGTTCATGACTGATATAAGCTAGTTTTCTTATGTACTTGAATTGGTGTGCTAATCCACAAAAATCAGAATGTAAGAAAATCAGTGGTCTTGGCAGAGTGATTGGAGTAACTCATTCTCAGAGCTGGAAGGAATCCTAAAGGTATCTTAGTTCAGTTTTCTCATTAAAGCAGGGTCAGAAGTGTTTTGACTTTTCTGACAGATAGTTGTCTAGTATCCTCAAAAATGTCTAGCAAAAGCCCCACTTTTTATCAAGGCAGTATTTTTTTTCCCAAAGGTTTTTGACACTGTTACGAAGTTCATTCTACTGAACAAAAACTAATATTCTTCAGATCTTCTTGGATTATTAAAATTATATAGGATACTTCTAACCTCATTTACCAAAATTCCTTTAAATATTTATATATTTGAAACTTTTCTCACATATTCAAATCAAGCTATTTGACTATCTTTAATTTTTTCATTTATTATTTATGTAGCAAACATTTATGGATTGCTCCAGTGTACTGGGTAGAAGGCCAGACATTGGCATTTAAGAGATAAGAAAAATTGTCCTGTTCTCAAGAAGTTTATTCATAGTCTCATAAGTAGGACAAAACTATTTCTCATTTCGAATAGTATTCAGCATTTAGTTTTTCAATGTCTTTCTTAAAATGTAAAATGAACACAATTTTCTAGATGTG
The DNA here is from genome assembly GCF_030020395.1 of Manis pentadactyla. NCBI lineage: Eukaryota > Metazoa > Chordata > Mammalia > Pholidota > Manidae > Manis > Manis pentadactyla. The sequence continues at coordinate 126,292,462 of NC_080026.1, read as the reverse complement.
ATCTGACTACTGGAGAATATGGTACGACTATTACTCTTAATGTATTCTAAGTTAACGTGCATTTTTAAATTTAATTTTTAAATAGATTTTTGTTGTATTTTAAGGACACTCTGTTGTTGGACCCAATCAATAATTCCAGATCTTTCTCCCATGAACTTTGATGAAAACGAGTGTTCCCTACTTAACACTTCTACACGTAAATTTTTTAATCTGAATTCAGAACTTCACATTATTTTTAATTTTTTATGTTTTACTGTTGTTCTTATTGTTTTTAGCTTATTTTTCCTTCAGTATAGAATTCCTTTGATCCTTTAAACTTCCAACTAACATAACTAATAGCTGTTTCTCCCCATATCCTCATTTCTGTTGAGCCCCTATCCCATTCCCTTGACCTTGTCAATGCCAATTGATGGCAAAGAGAACAATCAAGACAGGGAGTGTCTTACTTGCTAGTAATCAAAGGCAATCAAAAAAGCCACCAAAAGAATAACTTTTGTTATTTATATGCCGGAGTTTCCTCCATATGATATCCAAAGATAGAACAGATAACTTATTTGGATTTAGAAACATTTGGTTATTTTCATGGGCTATATCCATGTATCCACACTGGGAGGGACAGATTTATGGTACCCAAGAGGGTCCCTAGCTAGGTGACTAGGAACATTCTCTTTTATTTTCAAATCTTGTGAAATCATCCTTTGTCCACTGTAAAAAATCCAAAATGTATCCTCCTAGACCTCCCCTGAAGCACAGTTTTTTGGATTATATGTTGCTGAAAACTAATTTTTGTACTCTGTATACATATTCTATGAGGAGTAGGTCTCAAACATGGTGCAACTGAAGTATGTCTTTGCATAGTTTTGTCTTAGCCAGTCCTTAACCAATGACGACTAAACAGCTTTCTTGTCTCATTCAATCTCATGGTCCAAGAATGCTCCTTTATTAGTTCTTCTTATGTACTTCGTTTGCTTCACCTATTGACTGGTACATGTTTTCCTGAATTTATTGGCTTATGCTGTATGCCTACTAGCAAAATATATCTAACTATATAATTATTTTCCCAAGACCAAGTAAGTATATTTTAACTCTCACCAAATACGTTCTATATACTTAACTCAACCTACAAATTCCCTTCATTCAACACAATACAATGTATATCACTGTTCCCAATTTGTCCATAAATCTCTAAATTTTATAGTCAGGCAATTTATTTCCTGGTTGGTGAAAATTTTAAATGGATCAGAGAAAAGAACTATTCATTACTGTACGAGAAAGGGACTATTACCTAGCTGTCAACAATCAATCTATTGAACTGTTGGGGTCTCTGATTAGGTTTCAAATAAATATCCACTTGGGATTCTGAACAAGTTGAAAAATAAACAGTGAAGATAAACGACAGTATCATCTTTATTAGTGATGCTGTTTACTTCACCTAAACTTATAAATTAAATAACTCCTTCCACCTCCTGAAGGGTAGAACAAGTAATGGGAAAACCTAACAAAGAAAGACACGTATCATCAGTCTTCAGCCAGGGCCATGGCCTTAGGGTGCAACTAATCATGCAGGTGCAACTTTTCCTAAGCCAGTAAACTGAGGCAGTGATTTAATTGTGTGGGAAAAAAGTTTCTTTAGAAATGGTTGGGCAGAAGAATATTTGCTGTTATTAAACTACAAAGAAGCCAAGTTCCATAATATTTAGAACCACAATAAGCTTTAAATGGTGTTAGGCCGAGGTAGCAAGCACTACTTACTTGGCCTAAAATTCCATTCTGTACTTATTTTCTAACCAGTTCATTTAAAATGTCAGTCTCTCTCTCTCTGTCTCTGTCTCTCCTTTGTCTTCCTCTCTCTCTCTCACACACACTGCCACTGCTCCTCTACCCTGCTCTGTTTTTCTCTTTAGCATTCTCCACCATCTTCCATGCTATGCATTTTGCTTATTATTTGTTTATAGTCTGTTTCCTCATTGAAAGCATAATAGATTTTTATTTATGTTAAGTATATGGTGTGTGGCAGATGCTCGATAGATATTTGTTGGATTAAAGAATTGAGGACTGAGGGGAGACCTATGGATGAACCACAGGATCATGTGGTTTAAATACAGGCTCCAGGCTACTCTCTACCATGTGGTGTCAGGTTCTCTCTGAATTGGCTAAATAACATAACCTTTTATGACACATTTCTCCCACTTGGGATTTAAAATATAGGTTAAGAATTTTGGACAGCTCGTATAGATTCTTTTACTTTAGATACCACTGAGATGTTGCTATAGTGTTAGGCCAAACCAAGACCTAAGTTTAGACAAAGACATTTTGCCTGAAATAACTCCAATAGAAGCTAAGGATTGGCCTATTTTCTAAATTTGGTGATTGCGGGGCCAGTGATGTGAAATGTTTCGTGTATTAGTAATGATTTGTACTACTTAAAAATACAGCTTATGAACTAATAGAACTGTGTTGACCTCAAAGGAACTTTCATGCATGTTGGCGAGAAACAGAAAATTCTAACTACCTGTGAATGGAGTATGCTTCTGGCTAAGACTAAATAGAATAAGAAATGCTGAAGGATAGTATTTGGAATTTGTTTGAAGAATTTTTAACTCACAAAGGCAAAATAACTTTATTTTGGATTTATGATCTCGAAAACAAACATAATCTTTTAATCTGGAAATTGATAAACTGAGGAGACTATTCGATTAGGGGCATTTCTGTGTTGAAATTTTATTATTGATGTAACTTTATGCACTTTAGTATTTAATGCAATTTTGTATTTAATTTAGTACTTAGTATATTTAGTGAGTTATTTAATGTGACCATATAGTTAACATAATTTGAGATGGGAAATAGATTGGGGATTAAATTTGTATTTAATTTAGTACTTAGTATATTTAGACAGTTATTTAATGTGACCGTACAGTCAAACATAATTTGAGAAGGGAAATAGACTAGGTACAAAGTATCATTTAAGTTGATTTGATACATGTATTGTTCCAATCAATTTTAGAGCTTTCTAGGTGTAGAATCAAAATTGACCACTGTGAGTACCAGGAGAATACCCAAAGCTGCTGTGATTGGAGTTGGCACCCCTCCTCCTGATTGTGGGAACAGAGCTGTATTCACAGATTGCTGATATACTCTGCCAGGTGTATAACCACTCCCATGGTTGACCATGGGAGATGGAGTGACTTGTTCTATTGAAGAATAGGTGTGTTCAACTCAAGTCTGCCTCTATTCTTCTTAGAAGTTAATTTGCTGAGAGAGAATGTGACTTCTCCTCTGATCATTCATCTCATACCTTCTTATCTGGGAAGATTCCCACAGGGGAAATCATGTCCTCGTCTAGCGTTATCCATGGCAGGTGACTAAATCTGCCTAATTCTGGAGTTCAGCATTAGCAAGCTCATTAGGTTTACATACCAAAAGTTAATTGTTTAGTTCACATTTGTTTAGAATCTAGGCAGCAAAGAGTGTTAATTATTGGGGCTCCCTTCAGAAACCATCAACAACTATACTATTATGGAGTGTCCATTTTTCTATTTACTTCAAAAGAGTATCAGATATTGCTAAATTTCTTGCTGAAGTCAAGATATATTGTATCTGCAGCACATCCTTGTTTGATCAACCAAGTTATCCTAACAAAAGTTAACTCATTTGAAGTCTTAACTCATTTGCAGCTTTAGATTTTCTAACACCATTTCTTTTACTCAATAAATGGATGCATGATTAATTAGAATACTTAATTTTAGCATCTCTTGGTATTTGATCAAACACAGCTTTTCTGTAAACATTTTGAAATCTATCTTGCTAAAATTGGGTATATATATATATGCCTACTTCCTATATAGCTTTTCCTAACTTTCATATACTCTAAGATGACACGATCAATTTTCGCCCTCTCAGGACTTCCACAGTCACAACTGGTTGGCAGTTTCTTTCACTATTCTCTCTACCTTCTGAGAGTCGAAGCTGTCAGCAACACTAGTCAAGAATCGATCATATCTTCAGCTTTCAGCAGAATGTGCCTTCTAGCAGATGTCCAGACAGTTTCTACTCCTTTAAAATTACTCTGTCTTGACACAGTGCCAATTTTGAATCTGTCCTGGGACAAAGGCAATCTATCACAAGTCACACAATTATGACTGCACACACTTTCAACTCAAGGTACATGTTTTGGAATTAATTCACCTACATTACTCATTAGAACCACCATCTTTAAAATGTAAATAATCTGATTCATGTACCCTTTTCCCATTTATTATACCCCTTATATTGATACTATCTTGGCTTACAAGCACCAATCTTTCATCTCAGGGCTATCACATGACTAAAATAAATAACTAATCGATAAAGTACATGCTTCATAGCTTCTAAATTTCACCCAAGTCTCTGCATGCTTTCAATGCTATTTTATCTCATTCTCTTAATATAGGGTGAGCGACTTCCTTTGGTGAAAAATGCTACTACTATAATCAATCATCAGGAAAGTGGGATTCCTCCACAGGACAAGACACTTTGCTAAGGCTGTGAAGACTGGCAAGAAATAGGACAGAGTGCTTGTCTTCCAGATTTTATTCCACTTAGAAGACTGAGATTTAAAGCACGGAATGTTAATTTACAACAGAAGATTTTAATGATAAAACAAGTCAGAAACGCAAATATGTGATCATGTGTCAAGTGAGTGGCATAAACAAATGCTGTAATCTCAGAAGAAGATAGTATCTCCATGGACTGCACTGGAACTAAGGGCCTTAAGAAGTCTGAGAGACAAAACTGACACTTAACAGCTGTATAGGATTTGAATGAACTAAATTATAAATAAATAATAATTTGGGGCAGAATAATTCTTTTATTTCACAATTCTGTTTTATGAGAATAAATGGAGCCTCATATCCTGCTTCTTCATACATCAAATTCCTGTATCTTATTCCTTTTCATTCATCAAATGCTGGACATTGTTTCCTTTCCTGTCTTTTTTCTCTTGGAATCGCTCAGTCTATCTCATCCCTGAATCCCAAATCTTTTTCCACCCTGCCTTTTGTATTCCTTTCTGGTTAGAGTAACCAAAGGTAATATCTTTTTAACCTTTCAACACAGAATAAGTTTGTGATACCAGGATTTGGAAAACAACTACATTTGCTTCGATCATTTCTTTGACATCAGGTTTGCTCACACTAAACAATGCAACATGTAGTGGTTGGACAAGTGCGTGGTCTCCGAATGTGTGACGTGTTAACAAATACCAAAAGAATTGTACACTCTCTTGGATGTTTTAGGCTTTTTTAGTAAAGAAACTACCTTATTTCCATTGATTTCAAGGCCAACTAGGTCAAAATTCAAAGAAATATATAGATTATTGCAAAGTGAAGGAATTTTTATACTATTAAAATAGACTTGGAAATGTAATTGGTCTTCACTACTTTTCAACTAGCTCTTCTCTCATCAGGAATAAATGTAAAGAATGTAGCATTAAATTATTATTTAACCGACTGAATACCATTGCTTTCAACAAAACATATACGCATCTTTCCTTTCTGAGAATCCTAAATAAACAATTATAATTTATTTCTCCAAATCCTTACCTACTCACTTCAAAAGAAGTGAGATAACTAAGCCAGTGTTGCTTAATTTAAATGTTGTATTGACCTCAAAAAAAAGAGAGAACAAAAACTACTTGTAAGCTCATCAGTCAAAGCTATTTACACCACAGACACTAGCAAATACACAGTCAATAAGAGTTCAAATGCTACCCTTTAGCAATTTTCTTGCTAACATTTCTACTTGAACTTCCAATAACATTTATGAAAATTTACCATATACTGCTGACTTAAAACATTTAACTGGAAATGGTGCAAACATACCTTCAGAGAATCATGTATCAGATCTGCAACATTTCCTTTAGTGCAGACAAAAGGGGAGGAAGATCAAGTATAATGTCGTTGGAAATAAGGCACTCTTTGTATAAAAGATTACTTACTTAACCCTTTCAAATGAATAGTATTAAAGATGGAACAAGAGATTGCGAGTTTTCAAATATGTTTTTTATTGTTACCTATTGATATACCTTTTTATTAAAACAACAATTCCCATAAGAATGTCATACTTTGAAATGATTTCTTCACAAGAACCTTGTGAGGTCAGACTCCCATTTTCTCAGGGAAGAGTTAAGTCACAAAGCATATATGAAACTTGCTAAAGGGCACAAAAGTGCACATATCCTTTGACTCAGTAATTCCACTTTATGACTCTATATTAATGAAATAATCAGGGACACGAGATTCATAAATTCCTGCCGAAGTATAGGTTATAATAATGAAGAACGAGGCAATTTGGTCAAACAAATTTTATTCTCATTGTGTTTGTATTGTGGTATTGACAACTCTGATCTACTAAAAATAAGAAGTGAGAGAACTCTAGGCTAATGGGTAGAGTATTCTCAGTTCCATCTATAATTCCTGCCATCTTGGGAAAGTTATATTTACCCTCCCAAATGCTTATTTCCTTTCCCCAATATTACTACAGTAATCTGATAATGATGACTTTTATATCAATCTTATCATATATGTAATTTAAATAATTTAAAAGGAAAGAGATGCGTAAGATAAATCGGTAACAAAAAAACATCAAGGAACATTTTAAGCTAATTAGCAAAAATTAAACTAATGAAGAACTTCAGTAATTATATTAAGGAAATGCAATTGGTTTGGCCTTTTTTAGAGAGCTATTTGTTAACAGATCTCAAGAACATCAAAAGTGCACATATCCTTTGACTCAGGAATTCCACTTTATGACTCTATATTAATGAAATAATCAGAGACACAACATGATTTATAAATTCCTGCCAAAGTATAGTTTATAAGAGTGAAAAATTAGAGACAATATGGTTAAGCAAACTGAAATATCAAAAAGGCCAAATATTATATGACCATTAAAATTATGTTTTCAGAGACTCTTTAATGACCTTGAAAACTATCAAGGATATAACTCTAAATGAAAAATCCCAATAATATATAATGATTTGAAAGGATGTTTACTTTGGATTGGAGGGATGAAGGAAGATGGAATGGGGGAGGGACAATACAATTAACCTGGTATTTGGATGAAGTGCAAAACAAAAAAATCACTATAAAGAATAATCCCAATTATATATCTTTATATCACCTATATCTACATCTATACCTATATATTTATGCTTGGAAGGAAATAAAAGAAAATTTTATCTTTAGAACATGAAATTAACTCATTTAAATTTCCATTTTCCCCAATATTCTTACAGATATCTCTATCTTTATAATCTCTATAAAAGAATTTTAGCCATTATTTTAATGCCTTTGAATTGTTTGTGGACTATTACCATAAGGAAGTATGATTTAGAAGACAAAAACAATAGTAATAAAGTAGTAATTTTTGGTATTTTAGAAAGCTGGCATATTTGTGCCTATTATTTGTATTATACATTATATGATACTATGGAATAAAAGCAGTAAGGATTAGTACTTGCCTAAGATAAAAGTATTAATGAAACAAGTTCTAGGAGAAATTCTGCAAGTGAATAATTACAATTAAGATAAATAGTAGTCAATTATAATTAAAATAAATAATAGGCAACTGAATAACTTAATTGTAATTATATATAACCTTGATATAATTTAGGAAACTTGCAAGCAGTTTCTGGAAAGATAAGTGAATACAGCATTGGAAGAAACTTTTGTTAAAAGGAAATATCCATAACTGTTAATGTTAGAGCTAGATGAAATAGTTATTTGTTCTAGAGGCCATTAAAGTGCTCAGAGTACAATTTAAAAATTCTGCTTGTGTGTATTCTCATCAGAAATTATCTAGTACGATAAAAGTTCAATTGATCCAAAACTACATGGCACTATAATGGCCTTTAGATGGGCATGTCTAACTGCTTAGGCTGCAAAATTAGAATAGGATTACGAATACAGAGACAAAGTTTGCCATCTGGTGGTTGGTGCAGTACTAATAGTATGTCTTTATGTCGTACATTTTTATATTAGATTTTGGACTAGCTCTAAAAAATGTGGAGACAATATTGGTACTAAATAAATTCATGGATAAAACTAAAGCCAGAGCAGAGGTTTTTGTGATTTGGTCAGATAACAGCTATAGTAAACTGAATAATGGCCCCAACATTATGCAGGTCCTAAACCCTGGAACCTGTGAAAGCTATTTTATATGGCAAAAGGGATTTTGCAGATGTGATTAAATTAAGGATTTTGAGATGGGGAGATTATCCTGGATTATCCAGATGGACCCTTAATATGATCATAGTGTACAAGAGAGAGGCAGAGGAAGATATGACTATGGAACAAGAATACAAAGGAAACGTGACTAAAGCAAGATGTGATGTTCAAGGTTTGAAGATGGAGAAAGGGGTCAGGAGCCAAGGGAAGCAAGGATGGTTTTACAAACTGGAGAACACAAAAGAACGGACCGTCTCCTAGAACCTCTGGAGAGGATGCTCTGACACGTTGATTTCAGCCCAGTAGAACTGACTTTGGCCTTCTGATCTCCAGAACTGTAAGGGGATAAATGTGCGGTGTTTTAAGCCACTTGCAGTAATTTGTCACAACAGCCACAGGAAACAAATACAACAGCTACTGAAAGAGGTCTTGAGGCTGGAGTGACACAAGTGCCATAGGAAGAAGTGTGGAAAAGTCACTCTTCACTGACTGATCCTAAATATGATTATGTCTGTCAATAAACAATGAAGTATAACTTAAAGTAATTTTTTCAAGCCTGGAAAAAGTCATCAAAATTGTTCAGAAAGAAACCAAACAGAATGTACACACAAAGTCTTTTTTGTCATGACTCTTGTAATCTCACCAGCTAATTTAGAGGTATAGAATAATGAATGTATTTTATTCTACAAGTGTTTTGGGGCTCTCTAAAGTGTGGCAAAAATCTTAAAAGCACATGGTGCACTAACCAATGTAATGCGATATATTTTTAAATGATACACATCTTAAATATAACCAAATATTAACCAAATGTTAATAAATATTAACCAAAGCAATGAGCTAGCCTGTGATAGGGGATACATTTAGAGTAAAATGAAGCTTGAGATAAAATTCAATAAATTAAATAAAATGAAAAGATGTCACTGGTCTGAGAAGTAGTATGCAGCATCTTCCTCCCCTTTATTACTTTGAACAATACTTCTATGACTTTAACCAATCCTGTTACCTGGCAGGTGAAGAAAATTTCTATTTGTAATGTTAAAAAGCTATAAAATACCCGGCAACAGTCAGTATTTTGCTTTCCTTAGAACAGAAAGGAATGTAGTAGATATGAAGCTAGACAGGCAGGAAGGTCTCACAGCTCATATCACAAAAGGTGTTCTGTAGGAGATGGGGGACTAAATATGTTAGCCTTCATTTTCTCATTTAAAAGTTTTAGTGCAAGACACAAAATCTTTATTGTTTATAAGTAATATTTGTTTAAAAATTTATCCTGGCTATTAGCACAAAAAATTAAATTATGAAATACATCTTGAAAAGAGTAAATATAACTCCTGCATACAATGTGAAGAGTAATTAGTGTTCTGGGTCCAAGTGTGGCCCAAAAAAAATATGTTGAAGTCTAACCCCCAGTACCTCAGAAGGGGACCTTAGTCAGAAATAGGGTTGTTGCAGATGTGACCAGCATGCTTATAGAAAGAATGCAATGTGAAGAGACAAAGAGGGAAGGCCATGCGCAGATGAAGGCAGACGTCAGGTGACGCTTCTACAGGCCAAGGAATGCCAAGGATTGCCAGCAAACCACCAGAAGCTAGAAGAAAGGCACAGAACAGATTCTCCCTGTGGCCTTAGAAGGAACCAACCCTGACGACATCCTGACATACTGGACTCTCAGCCTCTAGCCCTGTAAGACAATCAGTTTCTGTTTTTAAGCCACCCAATATGTGGTACTTTGTTGAGCAGCCCTAGGAAACCAGTACAGTAACATAATGATCATCCATACACTCACCATTGTTAGGAGAGAATGATCAGTATCTTTGAGGCTCCTGAGTTCCCTCCCCAGATTGAAGCTCTCTCTTCTTCCAAATGATACCTGTCTCTTGTGTTGTTCTTTTTAAAATAGTTTTCCATGTATGTGTGTATTGCTGAACAACATATGGCTTAGATATGGCTGTTTTTATTCTTTACATACTGTATGTACCTTACAATTGCTCTGCCTGACTACAGGGTCCCCCACTAACTAAAAGTAGAGCATTCCTATGAAACCTTTCATAATCCAAAAGAGCCCTAAAGAAAAGAAGCAATTACCATTAATTTATATGGGAAATTTTTTGAGCATTCCCAGACTCAAAAAATAACCTCTCAGACTTTGCTGATACCTTAGGACCTATCTTGTCAATGGATACACAAAGTAAATCCAGATAAAACACAGATGCTCACAGTTCAAAGCGACAGTGGCTTGATGCTAAAATGCTGAGTGTGCTTCCCAGGGAAGGAGCTTCACAGGGCCACACTTGCTGGCTGGGGTGCATGATGCCTCCACCCTGACCAGGTGCAAAATAAAAGCTGAATGCTATTTTTGCCTTTTGCCTTTGATCATGTAAGTGGAAATCCTCTTTGGATTTCCATTGTACTAATGGAGGGCTTTCGTAAAAACAAAGTGGCATAATGAGAACTTCGGAAAAGCAGGGGATAACTGAATTATGATACTGAGCTTTATTCATGTTGATGCCTGTCTGTGTAGGTCATTCTTTTTTTACTCTCATAATGTTCCACTATGTGAATATAGCACAATTTTATAAATGGACGACTGCTAAAGATACTGTCCTGTAATCTTTTTAAATTGGAAAGTTTTGCTTTTTACTTTAAGTGAAATTTGATTACCTTTAAACCATCTGAGATTAATTTTTATGCTTGAGCAAGTTGGAATCCTAGTTCATTTTTTCCATAGGATAATCAATTGCACCACCATCATTTATTAAGTACTCTATCCTTTTTCCACTGACAGGTAAATCAAGCCATAGATCATATTCTCATATGTTTCTATATATTCATGTGAAGTCTATTTCTGGACTTTCTATTCAATTCTGTAAGTGATCTATCCTTAAGAAAGTACCACAGTAAATTCTGATATTTGAAAAAGCAATTCCCTCAAACTGTTTCATCTTTTCCTAGAGTATCTTCATTTTCTTTTATTTATTTAATACCAGTTTATTTTTAAATATCTTGACCTGAAAATATTGTTTATATGTATAAAATATATTCACACACATACATGTGTTTATAAATTAATGTGTTACATATATCCATTAGGTTAAAAGCATAATACGATGAACTCCCACGAGCCCAACATAAGAATTAGAATATTACTAAAACTTCCTTCCACCTAGGAGCTGCTTCCTGTTTTATTCTCCCGCTCCCCCCCCGCTCCCCCCGCAAAAGGTAACCATTATTGTAAACAGTTTGGGCTCTTTTTTGATGTTTATAAAAATGTTCTCTAGCTATGAATAGCACTTCACAACTTGCTTTTTTCACCTAAGTTTATGTTTCTGGAATTTATGTATGCTGTTGTGTGAAGTGATTACTTATTTATTTAATCCCTGATGATTTGCACTCACATGTACCAAGTTCAAAATCTGTACAGGTTGTTTCCTGGCCTCTTTATTCTGTTCTCTTGATCTGTGCAAAAATATGACGCTTTTTCAAGTCCTTTAGCTTTCTTAGACATGGCATCTTGAAAGACAAGTCATCTAATCCTATTCTTCTTTATCAAGAGTCTTGAATATTCTTGATACTCTGCTCTTCTAAGTAAACATAAAAATTACCTTGCATCTTCTATATAAGCCTGTTGTGATGGGAGTTGCATAAAATCTATACAGATCAATTTGAGTAGAATTGGTAACTTTCTGACACTGTATCTTCCTATCATGAAGATATTTCTCTCCATTTAATTGGCTCTTCATTAAATATTTCTCAATAAGCTTTATAAAACTTTTTAATTTTGTAACTTTATATCTACATAAAAATTTTGCACATCTGTTAAAAGTATTCCTAAATAGCTGATATTTTTGTTGCTACCATAATATTTTTTAAAATTAGATTTACTATTTATAGCTTGTGTATAAAAATATGAACTTTTCTTTTGTGTATTTAGTTTATTTCTGATTATTTGCTTATTTTCGATATTTATAATAATTTTTCTGTAGATTCATTTAGATTTTCTAAGTAGACACATTATCTGTAAGGAATGAAAAATTTGTTTGTGATCTGAATACCTTTTAATTCCTTTCTTAACTAACTGCACTGGCTAGAGGAACCAGTATAATTTTAGAAAGAAGTGAGGATAGATGGTATCTTTCCCATGTTTATGATTTTAAAACCTGTGCTTTGTATACTTCTCCACTGAGTTCCATGTTTGCTGTATGTTGGACTTCTACAGACATTTTTTTTTTGGGTATCATTAATCTACAATTACATGAAGAACATTATGTCTACTAGGCTCCCCCTTCACCAAGTCCCCTCCACATACCCCTTCACAGTCACTGTCAATCAAGTGTAGTAAGATGCTTCTACAGACACTTTTTATCATTTAAAGGAAATTCCTTTCGATTCCTGGTTTGCTAAAATTATTTTTTTTAAATCATGAATGATGTTGAATTTTTTATATCTACTAAGATGATCAGATGATATTCTTCTATAAATATGATAAATGTCAATATTCAGAAATTGGGCTGCAGACAAATACTGAGAAGGAATAATCATAGAAGTGGCTAAAGAACCAAAACTGCATGAAATTACAGATTCCAAAGGAAAAGCTTCCAACAGTAGAAGTGTTCAAATGTAGCAGACATACACTGCCCAGTTTTTGTCTCTGACCTTTAACTGTCTCTGTGACTCAATCACAGCGCTTTTTATTCCTCTTGACATTGTCCTGACCTTGTCTTAGCAACACTTAAAAAAAAATGTATCTGCTTTTAAAGAGTTCATGCACTAGTGTTTTTGAACTAAGTTTGGCAACAGGTTTCCATTTCTTAAGGATTTATTTTAGTCCGTAATTTACTCTAATTTTACAGCCTTTTAATTTTTGGGGCCCTGAACTATTCTCATACTCCTGATTCCTAGAAGTTTAATGGGAAGGCCTTGGCTCTCTTCTCCTGATAATTTTTCATAAATAGGAAACTAAAATTTCAGGAAGTTGCAGCTGACTACTGCTTACGAGATGCACTTCTCAGCCTGTCAGCAGGACTGGACGACACTTACTCGAGGACTCTTGCTGCCATGTGACTCAGTACCAGTATAACTTCTCATTTAAAAAACAAAATATAAACAAGCAAACACAACAATAAAGAAAGTAGAATTTGTTTTCGGGGAGGGAGCAAGAAGGGGACTGAGGGGCATTATAATTAGCACTCATGGTGTGTCGGGGTCATGGGGAAGACAGTGTAGCACAGAGAAGACAAATGGTGGCTCTGCGGCATCTTACTACACTGATAAGACAGTGACTGCAAAGGGGTGTGGGGGAGGCTTGATAATATGGATGAAAGTAGTAACCACAATGTTTTTCATGTGAAACCTTCGTAAGAGTGTATATCAATGATACCTTAATAAAAACAAAATAAAAAAACAGAGAGCCTCCTGCAAAAAAAAAAAAAAAAAAAGAAAGTAGATACTATATAAATGAGATTATAGTCCAGACTTGCAATTCTATTCACATTGGGAGGCTGTGTAATGTTTTTGGTTTTGGTTTTTTGGTTAAAATTTTAACTTGTCACTTTCTGAGTGCCTTCATCTATTTGTATCATGAGAATGCTACTAATTGATTGTATGATTAAAGAAGAGCTCTGGTATCACAGTTCAGTGTCTATGAATTGCCAAATTTAATGATCAGCAGCCTTTGTGTTGCCCTTAACACTTCTGCCAAATAGCAAAAAGTGTGAGACTACTGTTTGTTTGAAAAAGTCCTGAGTTTTTTTTTTGTTCCTCTGTATTGGCTATCCTACAGAGATCGTGTGCGCAGAAAGCACAATTCTGTGGACGTTCACTGTTGTTGATCTTTTTGACATGACCTGATTGAAAAAGCACTGAGCAGAATACTGCTAGTAATGGTAACTTCTGGGGAGCTGCTCTTTTTTTTTTTGCCTTCTTACACTGCTTCCAAATATTAACAACAACTATCACATCTTTCAAATTTGACTGAACTCTATCAGTGTGCCATGTGCTAGGAAGGTTCATCATGCTGAGATGCCTATATAATTTCTCCTCTTGTAAATCCTGGCATGTATTTTGGTTCAAAGGCATTCAGATTCACCAAAATTCTTAAAAGTCATGGTGACATAAATCCACTACTTTACTTGAACTTATTTTTACTATTTTTTCCCTTCTGGTAATTGTTTGTTTTCATAGCATCTAATTGCATTATTATTAATTTGGTAACCTCTAGATCCTCCACTCCACCCTCTCTCAGGTAACTTTGCTTTTTTTCTCTTTTTTTTAATGGTTATTTTTGTAGTATATTTAAGCTAGATCCATTTCTCTGACATTTGAACAGCCAAATACACAGAAACTTTGGAAGTATCTGTAAAGTGTTCATTTCTGTTTCTCTAGCACTACAGTGAGTTGTTCAATATCAATGTGACAAAGAGCATAAATCAAAATACTCTGTCTGGAATTTTAAGCTCTTCTCAGTGTGTCTCAAAAAGGGAAAGTGGAACAATTTAGAGTTCATCAATTATATCACATTAAATTAGTCTCCATCATTGACTTGGCTTGACAGCCTTCATCTATTTTAATTTACAACAAAAAGGACAGCCAAGTACAGGATAGCAGCAATGACTCGGTCAAAGGGAGGCTGTCTTCTTAGTTATAAAAAGTACTTTGCTTTGGTATCATTAAACTATTATTAAAGACCTTTAAATTAAAGGAAGTTTAAAAATAGCATAAAACATGATATATCCCATAATATTTACATTCATAAAAATTGATTGTAATGGAATTCTATATCTAACACAAAAATTTTTAATTAAAAAAATAGGATATGTTTGTATTATAAAGGACAAATTCCAATTGAAATGTTCTGTTAACATGGCAGAGTACAACCAGTTCTTTACAGTATTCACTATTCTATTCCTTCAGGGTTACACATTTCTCATATAATAGAAACACTATTTTATTAACTTTATTGGGTGAGATATTAACCTACCCTCAACGCCAAATAGGAACACTGAAACATTTTTAGTTTAGTTAACAGGAATCAAAGGAAATGTAAACAATAGCCAAGGCAGGTTGTACTGATTTGTCACGGAGTTCATAGCTTTGAAGTTTAATAACAAAGGCAAATACATTGGGAGGACATCAGCATGTTAACTGACAACTCCCAGAGGCAAAGAAATTGAATGCAGAGTATAGTAAAATGTACCTCTATACATTACTGAGTCGAAAACAAGAACATTCAGGGAAAAGCTAGGTACAATCCTAGAAAGAATATGGGCATGATAAGCCTTTGAATATTTAAAAATAGTGTAGTGATTTAACAAACATTAACTGAATATCCTTTTACATACCTGGTACTATGCAAGGGGCTGGAGATACAATGGTAAGACACATTTCTTGTCTTTTAGGAATTTTGAAAAAGTCTATTGTGACATTCATTCTTCAAATGGTATTGTGTTACTACTAGAGGGTTGGAAATATTTAGTCAATTAATTTATTATTATTTTATGGTCTTTTTCATTACTAACACATGAATATGTGTTTTCATTTTAATTTAATATCATTAATATTTTCTTTGTTTATATTAGAAAAGACTATGATATAGTTCTAATATATATAGGGTCATCAACACTATGTGTACTCTACAGAATGCAGATTAAAATACAAACTGCATTTATCCTTTGTGGGTTTTTTGTTGTTGTTGGTATTGCCTTTCTTCTTTTCCAGCTTAAGTATGATTGACAAAGTTTAATATATTTAAGTAGTACAACTTGATGTTTTGATATATGCATACATTGTGAAATGATTACCATAATCAAGCTAATTAACATATCCGTCACCTCACATAGTTACCTTTTTTTACAGTGAGAACACTTGAGATCTACTCTCGGCAAATTTCAAATACACATTATTATTAACTATAGCCATTATGCTGATACGTTAGGTCTTTGGAACTTACTTATCTTATAACTGAAATTTGTATCCTTTGATCAATATCTCCCTTTACCATCCCTGGCCTCTGATGACCATCACTGTACTCTGTATTACTATGAGTTTGCTGTTTTCAAAAAGTCCACATATAAGTGAGATCATGTGATATTTGTCTTTCAGAATCTGGCATATTTAACTTAACATAATGCCCTACATACAGGTTCATCCATGTTGTTGCAAATAGCAGGATTTCCTTCCTTTTTATGGCTAAAGAATATCCCATTGCCTATATTCTATTTTCTTTATCATTCATCTGCTGACACTTAGGTTGTTTCTATATCTTGGCTACTATGAATAATGCTGCAATGAACTTGGAAATGCCGATATCTCTCTTCAAGATAGGGATTTTATTTCTTTTGGTTATATACCCTGAAGGGGAGATTGCTGGGTCATATAGTAGTTTTATTTTTAATTTTTTGAGGAGTCTCCAAATGTTTTCCATAATGGCTATACCAGTTTACATTCCCACCAACAGCGCATAAGGGTTCCTTTTTCTCCACCTCCTTGCCAACACTTATATTTTGGTTTTTTGATGACAGCCATTCTAACAGGTGTGAGGTGGTATCTCACTGCGGCTTTGATTTGCATTTCCCTGTTGATGAGTGATGCTGAGCATATGTCTGTTGGCCATTTGTATATCTTCTTTGAAAAGCTATCCAATCCTTTGCCCATTTTTTAATTGGATTATGTTGATTTTTGCTATAGAGCTGTATGAGTTCCTTATATATTTTGGGTATTAACCCCTTATCAGATATATGGTTTTCAAGTATTTTTCTCCCACTATAGAGATTTCCTTTTCATTTTGTTGATTACTTTCCTTGCTGTGCAGAAACTTTTTAGCTTGATGTAATCTTTTTTGTTTATTTTTGCTTTTGATGCCTGTGCTTTTGGTGTCAACGCCACAAAATCATTGCCAAGACCAAAGTCAAGAAGCATGGTGCGTTTCAGAATGACATGACGTTAGGTTTACAATACTGAGAGCCTGGACTGAATGTTGGTAGATTCAAATACTCAAGTTTTAACAACTTCCCCAGCCATTCTTTTAGAAAAAGAATGCTTAAATATTATTCATAAATACTTCACACTTTATTTTTATTTAAAAGTAAAACTGTGACATAAATAAACTTTATTAGCATAGTATTAAATTTCAGGTGCAGTGTGAATTCTGGCTTTTGATTATAGACTTGAAAATCATAGAAAATTCTTCAGATTAGCATTGATAAAGTCAAATTTGGAAGACATAAACCTGCTGACACTTGTTCCTTTTCTGAACTAAGTCAAGGTTTGGAATTTTTCTTTTTCTTTTTTGTTTTTATTTTCTTTTTACTTGTCAGTGAGTCGATCTTTCACAAAGCATAGTTTTGAAATCATCATTTTTATTTAATCAAAATCAGTATCCTTTTGAAACAAATTTAGGAAATATTAACTGACTCTATCTAAACCATATTTCACAATCTCTTTATTTCCAATGAGTCATACAAATGGATAGAGGTCTTCAATGTACAATGCTACAATGTACAATGTATGTAGCATTTCCTAACATTTATAACTAGCTGGAAAAATAGAATACACTCAATGATTTGCAACTGCATTTCTATCAGCCTCTACCCTTCCAAAATAAAGCATGGAAAAACGAGTCTATTATTTAGTCTAGTCATAACAAATGTCTTTTTCCCATCTGGGGAAATTCTTTTCCAAGAGCAGCCTCTTTCAGAATAACTTTGTGTTCCACTTATAACTTTGGTAGTTGTGTTGAAAATAAAATCATGTTTAAATAACTTTAATTACTCCCCAAATATTTATTTATTATCAAGAATTTGAAAGACTGTCAGAAATGGAGTTAACTGCACACAAAATGGTTATAATAGTATGAATTTCTTTGGAAATGCATTTTATATAAAAATTCAAAAGTCATGCTTCTACATATAATGGTGCTACCCGCATTTTACTTTCAACAACATATCTACTATTTGCTTCCTAAGAACTTATCCGAATTATTCCTATAATGCTAGAACCCCCAAAGTCTGTCTATAATTGACAGTACCTATTCAAAACATACTATTACATATTAAAACATTTCTGTATATAAGTAATTTATTACTGTGAGTATGCACATATTTACAAACATAACCAATCATGATGAGGCTGTTCTTATGCCCAGATAAAGAATAAAAAGCAGTTGGCACTGTCAGAAGACAGGGTTCGGGTTTGCTTTTGTGTAGACTTGACAAACTATCAAGTCTTTCATCCTTGGTTTCTTTAGCTGAAAAATGGAGACAGAATAGCTACACCACCCACCCAAGAGCTTTTCATGAAGAGCAAATGAGCTAATGCAGTTTCTCAAGTTTAAGTAACCCTAGCACTCTGGGAGTTTTGCCGTTCCCTAATGCCACCACCTGTGCTATTATTTATCTAGTCTTTTAATTTAAATCTACTCAATTTTTTACTAAGTAAATGCATTTCAAAATAAAACCAGCCCCCAAATGAAGCTTTTTCCATGGGATTTCCATAGACAAAAAAGATAATTTACAAATGAACAGTGTTATTTAATGCCAGGTGCTTTATGTATCACCTAAAAATGACCCAGCAACATTCTCTATCAGAGGTAGTGTGGTTCCCACATTTTGGGACACTCGGCTAATGTAGTTCAAGAACTTCGACTATAAGCACTACAAACTTAAGACATTATAATTAAGAGGTCACCAAACTGTATATGATATTCATAAAAATAGTTATTACCAGTCCTTTCACTAGCGTTCCATAAACTTTATTCTTTGCACTATGCAACTGAATATAACTATTGATATGTTAAACATGCTGAGGGAGGGAGAGGAAACTAAACTAACTCATTACATATTATTAATAATATATATTAGCCATCTGTTTGATGGATGCTATATATATTCATTCATGCATTCATCGGGGCTTTGAGAGAATGAACCCCAGCCTAGGAGAGACTGACTCCCACAGAGAGCCAGCAGTGCAGAGGTTCCTCCCAGAAGAGAGGTAATGGCCAAATTCCACTAGGGAGAGATTACAGAAAGAGGAAAGAGTAGTGATGGAAAGGGCGTCCTCTTCATCTATTTTAACATTTTACTTTTGATCTGATTTCTGGACACCATAGGACGTTTTTGAGAAGTTGACACTGGTTGTGAGTGGGATGTGTGCATGTGCGTGTGTGTGCGTGCTTGTGGGTAGACTGGGGGAGTGCAGACAGGGACAGGGGTGGAAGTGGGAAACAGGGAAGTGAAATCTAGAAAAGGGACACGGCATGTAAAAAAAAGAGTTAAGTTCAGCAACTAGTATTTAGACTGGTTTAGGGTTTATAATTAGTTTATCAGCAATACTGATAGTCATTTAATATACAACTTATATTTTCCTTTCAAGTGTCCTTTTTCTGAAATGCACTTTGGTGGTAGAGATATGGAGCTGGGGAAATAGGAGGATAAAAGCCAGCAGGGTTCTGGCTCCATCTGTCCCTTCCCCATCAAAAACAGCAATTTTAAAAAAATTTATTTTCCTTTTAGGCTCATGGGTAATTTGGTTCGGACAAAGGGTACCGAAGTTAACAAAAAAAAAAAGTGAAAACCACCATTCTATTGAAAAACTGTAAACCAGCAATTGTATAAATAGATTTTTCTGGTCCAATAGTTTTGCTAAATATCAGCCAATGTTAGCTCACATGAAATAGTGATGCATTTATACTTATTAGATTATTGGTAATAACCTGAATTTGAGTTCAGTTTCACTTCTACCCATAATAGGATATTAAAGTAGAAATGGATATAAAAAACATTTGATATAAGTAGTTACCTCTCTGCTATTTAAATAGTCACAAAAGTATTTCTATATATCATAAAAACAAAGGTTGACAATAGACCCTTATTTGAATAAAACTTTCCCTTATTATTCTGTTACATATTTAAAAATTGAAGTTAGGGAAAGACTTTCCACAGAAATTGCTACTCAGTACATAAATGTATCAAATTCCAATGGTTTTGTTAAGTGCCTTTTTAATAATATGGCAACTTGAAAGCAATAAAGTCTATATAAAAGATTACACTGCATTTAAAAAAGGCTATGGAAAAACAAAATCTCTTATTCATAGATTATACCTATGGTCAAACAATAATGGAGTAAAGCATTAGGTATACATTAAACAATGGGTCAAAATATTATTTTCTAAAATATGAACTTTTTCTACAACTACTATTTGGCTTTATAACTATCTTCTACATTTTATGTTAGAACTCAGTAGGTTAAAAAAATCCATTCTACAAATTTCTTATGGCCTATTTTTTTTATGGCTTTAACAATCTAACATCTGTTGTCAAGCAAAGCCTTCCAGGGCCCAGTGACCCATAAAGGTAATAGAGTGGCCTTCATCTGTGACACAGCTAGCAGAGTGCTTAGGGTTCTCGGCTCCTGCACTGTCTTACTGATCATTCCTGGACTCCTGCTCCAAGGGGCCCTGGACTGGAAGAACAGTTCTGGTTGCAGTTAGGCCCTTCAAGCCAGGAGACACCATCAGCTTCAGACATTATTGACAAGAATCCAGCTACCTGTTAACAGTCAAAACTTTGTTTTACTATAGTTGAGGGGAATAACGTTTTAACTGTCCAGGAATTAGGAATTTAAATTATATTATTTTATTCCACTCCAGTGAAGATTCTCAGAACATTATGAATCAAAAGTGCTTCCTTCATGAAATTCAGAGTTTTATATTCATCATTCAATAAGATGTTTTGCCAACTTGTGTACAAATGTCACAATCAGGGTTTCTATCAGTTCTGCAACAGGTCCACTGGAAGATAATTTGGAAATCAAGCCTGTGAGTATGACACTTGAATTAACTGACTCACTTGAAAGTGACTTTAAAATTAATCATATAGTTGACATGGGGTTTAGTCAGTTGTAAAATCTATTCATTTTACAAAAGTGCATTGAGCTCCTATGAGAGCATCAAGCAAGCATTACCCTAGGTACGAGGGATGAAAGGTGATAAAACCGTCCTGGCTACTCAGACTTTACTCCTGGTAACAGAATTTGGTTACAGCTGCAAAAATGCAGATGCAGGAGGATTAATGGCAGCTCCTGACAACACCCCTCCCCTCCTGCCCCACTCTTTTGTCAGGACAAAGGGGAACGCGTTCATATTTACTAAAAATGTGACTGAGTTTTCTAAATGGACATATCTCAAGAAGCGTCAGAACAGAGAGCTTGAAAACAAAGTCTAATGAGCAATGCTTTGTGCGGCAAAGGAACCACTTGCAGTATTCTGCTCTCTTCTTCAAAAGGCAATGCTTTGTCTTCAACCATTCAAACATGTGGCTGTTGGATCCTTTTACCCACTGGTGTGACATGGCATTAATAATTCAGAATTAACACACTAGCACTTCCTCCCAAGAAAACAGAACAAATGCTATTTAAAGACATGCTAAGCTTTTTAAAAAAGTTATCTAAGTATTGTTTTTCTCCTTGTGAAGCCTTACAAGAATTGTAGAAAGAGTAAATTACAAACACCATTTTAATTTTCCTAAATTTCTGGCGATAAACTATATAAAGCAACTCAAGGAGAAAAATGAAAACTATACCTCATATTTGGTGATTATTTATTTTATTTGCAATAAAACTATGTATGTAAAAATGGCCCTCACCATTGTGCAGGTGGTATACAGAAAAGTTTGACTTTAAGAAATGTTGAAAAACTAAGGAAGAAAAATTTTGATCATTAAATTAAATACACACTATAACATAGCCATAAGTTGTTTTCTTTGGCTTAACAAAAGCATCAAAAGACAAATCTAATATAAAAATAAAGAAAGGCCTTTGAATTGCAGGAAATAGGGATATCTTGAAAAAAACTTTCATGCTCATTAACAATCTCATATGTCTACAAAGACTATCTCTGACTTTAAGATATTATGTCATCTGCAAATATAAGTTTTCCTTATTTAAAAGTGATTTTGGTGTAAGATGTATTATCTAAATGGATGGTTCTAGAACTTTGGATTCACAGACAAGTGATTACAATAGTAATTTTAGCTATTTATGGAATACTTATTATGTTCCAGAGCTGTTCTAAAAGTCTTGATGTATTATCTGGTTTTATTTTAATATCAACCTATGAGAAAGTTACTATTGGTATTCCCATTTTGATGATGAGAAAATGATGCACAGAAAGGTTAAATAACTCACCCTATACTACATAGATAGTAAGTGGCAGAGCTGATATTTAAAATAAATTATAAAAGAAATTTGGGTCATTGACAAAGGAGTGACAACTTACTTATTTTGCTAGGAAACTATATTTTTAAAGCCCCCATACATCATTATTGTTACCGTAATTGCATACCAGATATCTTAATCACAGCACAATTACAAAGAATATTTCATTAGAATTAATTTAACTTTATTATCCGTATTTATTTTTCTAGTTATAGAGTGAAAGTGTAGTCACAGACCAGTATCCATCCATGGATTCATGATTGGAAATCACTGATGTACTCCAAGTAATTAGATCTATTTATGCCTACCCATTTCTCATGTGTTGAAAATTACTATAAAAGAAACATTATTGTAGAATATATTGTATTCGACAATAGCAGCCAGAAATCAATTAAATTACTAGGGGAAAACAAAGAGGAGGAACACTAACATTTCTAAAGGATCATTATGTGCTAGCCACTTACATAAACAGTATCTAATGGGATTTACCCAACATCCTGTAATGAGCATACTGTCACTCCAGTTTTTATAGATTAGGAAACAAAGATTCTGGGAGGTTAGATAATTAATCAAAGGTCACTGATGTAGTATGTAGTGGAATGTTTCTCTGGGAAGTTTTATTCAGAAGCTCATATTTTAAATTACACTTTAATATGAACAACACACAACTCTTAAATGAAGGCCTTGTAATATTAATTTCTTCATATAAATATCCTGGCTCAAAGATTTAAAAAAATAACTTCACATATATAAAGTTGTTTGGGGGAAAATCAAATCAGAAGATGTAATTTAAAAAAAATGTTTACTTGCAAAACCTTACACAGGCAACACAAAATCCTTAGTAAATCAGAAAAGCAAAAAAATGTTACCGTCTATGCTTCCTATTCAAGTTGTAACAAATCCTTAATATGCACTGATTCTGGAGAGCCCAACATAAATTATTTTCTTAGTAATACCTTAAGTACATAAGTATCATGTAAAATATAATAAGGAAACAATATATAGCCAAGTAGTAGAAATTTTAAATTAAAAACCTACAGCCAATAAAAATATATGTCTTACCAGCAATTCCCAGGTTCCTAAAAAAAACCTTTCCTTTCAGTTAAAGTACTGTGTAATAGTTGATATAGATTAACAATAGTATCTGAATATGGAAATAATTATCATGAACAATATGCTGATAGTATTCCTAGAAGAGCTTATGACACATTATTAGATAAAACGGTGTATCAAATATCCAGAATAAGCTCTCAGCATCTCGGGTGAAGACATATGGTGTTCAAAGAAAATTTTCCTGGGCAGGGCCTATTTATATACTGTCTGTGTTTATATGCTTTCTCAGTGTTTATGAAATTTATAGTAGATCTATAGAGAATACTTATGTTTATACAAATTTCAAGCTAGGAATTTGGTTACTAGGTTCTCTGATTCATCTGAATTATGTGCACTCTCTCGGTTTTGGAGGTAAATCTGGGTTGAATTTTCCAGCACTACAGCTAATTTAATACATGGTCCTAGTCAAGTATTTTTATTGGTACATGATCTAGCTGGTGGGTTTGTTGTGAGGTGACATGAGTGAATACATCAAAAGGTGTTTAAAATGTACTAGCGTGCAAAAACGTGCTAGTTCTGTTCTTCTCTCATACATCTTGCTTCCTCATTTGGTTCCTTTCAAGATGGAAAGTACATTCATATTCATTATGTCAGAAGATCTTGCCCCAAACTCTGTAGGTACAGATGTTAGATATGATAATTTCCTTACAGATAAAGAAATTAAGTTTCAGAGAGGCTGACAATAAATTCAATGCTAGGGAAAGTGTCTTTATCATAATAGTAACAATGTAAGTGACAGTGTCTTTCTTTTTGCTTTGTCTTCGAGCTCAGAGTCAAATCTGAAGTTTAATATTTCCACCACAGTTGGTCAAGAATTCCATAAAATAACAGAAAAGATATTTTAACATGAAATAATATTTGCATTAGTAAGGTATGTTCAAAATTTTGTTCATTTACTTTACAAGCACCTAAGTAATGCTAATATGTACCTAATAATAACCCTATGAGGAAAG
This sequence comes from Manis pentadactyla, assembly GCF_030020395.1. Classification (NCBI taxonomy): domain Eukaryota; kingdom Metazoa; phylum Chordata; class Mammalia; order Pholidota; family Manidae; genus Manis; species Manis pentadactyla. The sequence continues at coordinate 126,267,987 of NC_080026.1, read as the reverse complement.
GACTATATGATTGTTACCTCAATCCCTCAATTCAGAAGAGGAAACTACGTATCCTAAGAGGATAAATAATTTGTGAAAGATGACCTAGTTAAAGCCAGAAACAGTATTCAAATCTGACTAACCTCATTCCAGATTCTATGTTTTTAATCTCTTTACTAATAGTGTCTCTGTTATGATATTTAAAGAAGAATGTGGTTCCCATTTTATAGATTCTTTTAAGGAACTGTGACTTAGAAGTCTAAAGCTGCCGGAGCCATCAGCTGCCAACGGTTTTGTCCAGTCAGTGGCAGATTTCTGCTGGCGGAGGCAGGACGACATGAAGGTGGTGAACTTGCGAGCTCCTCTCACATGACAATCTTCACCATCATACCAACTATTACAGACTGAGTGGTTACTATATAACAGGCACATTGCTAAGCAGTTTACAAGCAGTCACTGACTGAATTTTCTCAACAACATATAAAGTACATATTCTTATTTTTCTGTTTAACAGATTAGGAAACAAAGACACAGAATCATGAAGTAACTTACCTCAATTAACATAGTGACTAAGTTGTGGAGCTAGGACATAAATCCTAAACTTAATTTATCCATCTAGCTATCAGAGAGAACAGAACAGAAAACCCAAGAGATTTTTATTCTCACAGCTGGAGTGAGAACCAGTGTTAGACATAGAGTCTAAGCCAGTTTAAAGAATATCATGGCAGTGAAAGGCTGCACACAAAGATCACACCTTGTTTGATCATGTATCCTTCACTCAACCATCGAATTACATTTCAGGAGCAATTTATGGTAAGCTTGCCTGAGATCAGAAACACCTACATTTAAATGTTACCTTTCCCCTCACACAGCAAAAAATAATTACCAGCAAACTAGAGGTGGTATGTAGGAGGGCGTATAAAAATAGCACGTGAGTATTTTCTACAGAGACATTCACCTAGGTAAACATATGGAATTGGTGACAGTGAAGGGGGGAAAAGAGTGGGAGAAAGATCTGTGCAACTTGAAAAACTCCCATGAGATATCTATGACATGCTGACTGTTGAGTTGTGATCTACCAACACAAACTCAAGACGGTTCAGTTCAGCGATCCAATACAAACACCAGCTTCTATCACAAAGAGGGAGGCAGTATACAGGAGTAATGGAGAATGTGGCCTCTGGAGTCAGACTGCTTGGTTTGAATACCAGTCCTGCTACTTGCTGTGTGACCTTGGGTCAGTGCTGAACCTGACTGCCATCGGTTAACTACTTCACAGGATTACTGTGAGAAATAAAGAGGATGACGTGTGCAAAAATCCTTAGTATGACATATCAATGAATAACATTATCAATATAGTTACTTAGTCTGCCCAGTATTTATTTTGTATTAATTTTAATCTATTTAACTCCCAAGTTCTTAGTCTACAACTAACAAATGGTATAGAGGACCAAACAACTCTATATTTTTAATAATCTCCTACTAATTAACAGTCAAAACTATATAGTAAATACTTCAATTTTGTATGTGAGAGAGGTGGGTTTGTCATAATCCTTTCCCTTGTACTTGCAGAATCTCACTACATGTCAGAAAAGAGTTTATGCAGTGTAAATCTTGACAGTTTACAAAGGCACTTCATTCACAGACTGCAACTGAAGCAGAACCACATTTGACTTCAAATCTGGATATACTAGAAGTGTAAATCATTCCTCCTGAAACACAAAAAAGTGCTGAAATAGCTCAATTGAGTGGTCTCTCTGGTCCAGCATTCAGTCCAGTACACATCTGCCTGTTGGGGAACAGGGCATTCAAGTGATTATTTTCCACGGATATACTTTGAACACCACTTGTTTCCTATAATCTATATGGCATATACATAGCTTTGTTTTGAACACATCTCTTTCTTGAAATTACTTTATAATTCTTGTCCATACCATCCCTTAAAGAGTTTAGTAAGTACAGTTTTAACCCACTGGAAGAGAATTAGTATTATTTATCTGAAAAATCATCTTCCAAGGCTAGAGACCAATTCCCAGTAGCTCAGTGAAACTACAAATTTGGCTATTACACACATCCTCTAATTTATATATGTTTTTCACAGCTGTATTTATGTCAACATTTTTTTCTGTAGGAGATACTGCAGTGAATGCTCACCCAATATTTCATATGATTCCCTCTGTTTCCTCAACGTCTTGCATTATGCAGGGCCATGTGACTGATTCTGTCTAATGAGCTCTGTTTGGAATTGACATCTATTACTCGCGGGCCCAAGTGGAGATGTGAATTGTCTACGCACCCTCTCCTTATGCCGTGGTTGATCTGTGAGAATCTAGAGGCTGATCTTCTGTTAGCCTAGGTCTCTGAGTACCTATGCGGAAAAAGGCCCCTTATTGATCTCCTTTTGACATGATATAGGGGTGAGAGATAAACCTTTGCTATATAATGCTTATGATTGCAAGGTTAATTTACTATCACAGCATTACAAAGTCTACCTTGACTAATCCAGAACCTGGTACCAGGAACAGGGCACTGCTGTAACAAAAATCTAAACTATGTGGCATTGCTTTAGCAGTCAGGTATAAGAAAAGTGAAATTAGAAGTTGACTAGGTAATAGTCACATGTTATCCAGTGAAAAACATTTAGGGGAAGAGATTGGAAAAGAGCATCGGTAGAGTGTGGGAACTTGCCTTTCTTTGGAAGGTATTAAAGACAGACCTTTTATCGGGAAAAATTAGTCTACAAAGAGACATGACATGGAATATATGTCAGTGAATTAAAAAACTTGAGGACTTGCAGCATGGGAAAACTAACTTCTGTGGACACTACACAGTATGAAATACAGCTGACAAAGACTGAATGACAGGTGTCCACTAGAATTTAATCTTGTGTCAATCACATAGGAGGTATAGCCCTAGACCCATTTTTAAAACTGTTGAGCTGATTATGATGCCTCAGGACAAACATCAGACTGGGGTGATACACCCTAAAGTACCTTAGTCCAGGGAGTCAGACAGCCTCAATGCAGCCCCCATTAAATCTAGAGAGTGAGTTATGGGGAAAGAAAGCAAGGTGAAGTAGCAGATCTGAGAACCCTGTCCCTAGAACCGTGGGCAGGGTTACTGGCACATGGAACTCACTGCAACCAAGTGGAGGAGCCCCAAGAGTTTCTGAGACGGCTGTACTGCCAAAGGAACCACAAACCTGTAATGAAAACTAATGTTACTGTTCGAGACAAACGGTACGCTTAGATAACCCACTTTCTTCAAGTAGGAAGTGGGAAGAAAAAGCCTCACAGCCCCCACGTAAGCCATAGTCTACAACACCTACTTTGGGTAACAGAAAGGAAGTGCCTTCCGAAGAGCGCACGTAGGGACAGCAAGGAACACAGACAATCCGGATTCCTCGCCCGCACAATGTCTGCATAGTATGTTTTCCAAATGTTCACAGAGAAGCAACTGCTGCACGTCCACTATTCCTCCTTTCGGAAAGGGACTGTTTATTCTGTTTAATCCTGTTCCTCTTCTACCATCACACTGATTACTTGGAAAACTTGCTTTCTTTAGTTTTCGTAATGATAGTATCTCATGACAATCATTCCTTATCGTCACTGTGATGGTTTCACATGCTGGAGCAAATTTCACCTCAGTTAAGAATTATCCTTAGGAACTGTAATTATATGTATGGTCAGCTTGTTGTTGTTAAATAATAATCCCTGAAATGGCTTTAGATTTTCTTTCCAGAAAAGACTGGTTTGCAAAAATTTTGCCTCAAGTTATTTAGGAACAACTACTCAGGTTTTAGAACTTCCTTCCTTGCTTAGAACATTGTCAAGGGTGCTGGCTCTGGAGGTAGATAGCCGGGGATACTGGGATCTTGATTCACTGTTCATTAGCTTACTAGCTTTTGACCTCGGTGAAGTTATTTAACACTTCCGTGCCAGATTTTATTCACGTAAGATGAGGACAATAACTGCCTATCTCATAAGGTTGGTATGTGAATTAAACTGAATAATATATGTAAAGCAGTTACAAGACTGACTGGCACACAGTGAGCACTCGATAAATGCTATTATAGCACGATTAATGACATCTAGTCAGGGATATACCCACAGTACATATGAGAGTAGAATCCTTTGACCTTTTGCACTTTCCCATCCTTATTTGCTGTAATAAAAAAATAGCTGTGGGAAATAAAATGAACAGTGAGCTGCGGAAGTTAATACGTTTAGGGGGACATCTGTTACGAGGACCTTCGTTCCTATGGATCTCCAGGGCAGCAGAACATAAGGCAAGACAGACGTTCCTAAGGAGTCTGCTTGGCTTAAGCAAATAAATAACATGGCTCAGGACAGAAAATGAGGCTTTCACTCTGAAACTAATGAACATGACATTGCCTTTGGTTCACACCAAATGTTAGTATATTTTAATTTCCAAGTTTTATTGGATTTAAAAGTCAGAGTGGCTCATCTATGCAGCTAAGTACATCTTTCTTGACACTCTACAAAAATCTGGTCTTAGAGGTGACATTTGTGGATTTGAAAACGTTAATCAACATGAAATCATTAACTAAATGTTCAACTTTATATGGCAAGCTTAGGTTTATGGAGATTATAGTTTGTAGGATTGTTGTTTTATTATGTAGCATGTTAACATTTCAGGTCTTTTTTTCCTTCCTCATTTAGGTAACAGTTTTGATACAGTAGCACTCATTTTATAATAAGAATGCCAAGAGACAGTAACTGGAATCCAATTTTGTATATTCATTTCTCTTACTCTTTGGAAATCAGTGATGCATCCATGAACAAATGATGTCATGCAATTCAAGACGCTATGTTCAACTGAGGTCAATTTGGTAAGTACTTACTGAGTGCTCACCATGTGGAAGATTTCATTCCAAGTGGTATGTAGGATGCAGAAAATAGTCCCTGTTCTTAAGGAACTAACAGTCTGGGGGGAGAGACTACAAAGGAATGGACACAAATTGCCCTGGAGGTGTTAGTAGAGAAATGTATCATATTTGGTGAGGTGGTGAGGAAATATTTCAAAAAGAAGTATTTTTAATTTGGGGTATAAAGAGTGCATTTGGATTTTGATGAACAGAGATCACTGAAGTCATTTAAGGTAAAATTAACAGCAAATGCAAAGTTACAACTGTCTGGAAATATCGGCCATTTTTCAGGAAAATGAGATTTCTGGTGTGGCTGGAATGTGCTACAGAAAATAATACAGGCATGATAAAATAAGGCCTTTCATTCTGGACTGAACCATTTGGACTTCAAAGATCTCTTCTGGAGAGAGTCTGTAACTGGCAAGTAAACAATTAAGTATTTAGAAAAAGTTTATCACAAGACTCTGAGCTCGTTGAGAAACAGGACTAAGCCTTATTTATCTCTGTATTTCCAGCACTTAGCTGGTACACAGTAAGAGCTGTGTAATGAATGACTGATTAAGTAAAATGGAATAATGAAGAAAGAAGAGAGTATATTACTCAAGAATATTCTAGGACTTTCTACTCCACATAGTGATTTAAGGACCCAGGTTATCTAAATATCAACTGATATACCATTGTTTATTCATACCTGATTTTCTCCTCCATGGCCAGAAAGTGACATTTATCACTGCTGCTCACATCACATTCTTCAGGATGAATCACTTGGTCCTTATTAACTGTAAGGGGCCAAGGGTTCCATGGGGAAACATATGGAATATTTGGTGAGCATTACTGTCTCTGCACAGTTCATTCTGTGAGACATATCTCTGGCATTCTGATCAGCAAATGTTGCTTTGCTTTCTTCTTTGCACATAAAGAATCTCACTTACAGGTACCTAGGACCTGGGCTGGGATGAGTTGGAGGCTGGGCCCAGTTGGGTATGTCAACCAGAGTGTCTGCATGTAATGACTTCACGTGGCCTGGACTTCTAACAGCATGGAATTTCCAAGAGGAAGCACCCAGATAGCGATGATTCCAAGAGGCCAGGACACCGGGAAAGAAGCTGCACTGGCTGTCCCGCCCTAGCCTTGGCAGGCATAAGCATCACTCTGTTGTGGTCTAATGGTAATATGTGAGTTGCTAAAGCCAGATCATATTCATGGAGAGAAGAGTAAGATTCCACATGTTGATAAGGTAGTATAGCAAAGTCACATAGCAGAAGAGAGAGTGATAAAGGAGATACTGTGGCCATCAAGGAGAAACAAAGTCTGTCACAGATGTTATAGATATTGGTTATATTCATTTGGTTTACTTTTACCTTAACTGGAAATTTGGTTGTAAATAGATCTTGATCTTAACATAACTATACCTGACTTAAAAATGATTGGTATTATGAATGGTCTCTCCTCCCATTCCATCACCTCTATCACTGTTTCCTAGAAAATGATGCTGCCACTGAGACTCCAATACATGCCTGGGATTGCAGTCGAGCAAATTTGTGTGCCAGCTATTTTGTAATTGCTTCTGCTTCTAGGATTCCCAAGTTGCTCATGTGACAACAATGTTCCAGTACCCACTATTAATTCCAGGATAAGAAGATAAATATCATATGCATTCCAACTTGAATTTTGGTATACATTTTTCCAGGAGTTGTTAGGTTCTACAGAGTAATTAGCACTATAATTTTTAGTTAGTATAAATTATTTAAAATGTACTGACAAACAAAAAATCCATTTATAAATATCCAAGGAAAATGCATTACAAATTTAAAGACTAAGTTATAAGTGAATACTTGGCATCTTGTGTATACTTCTATCCTCTATATAACTTTTATGAGAGCAGGAAATTCGTCTACTGTTCAATACTGTATTTCTAGGATCTAGCCCAAAGCTTGGTAATATAATAGGCTGCAAAAAATATGCATTAGAGTAAAGGAATGAATTATTGCACTTATTGCATATAACATTCTATATTTGTAGTGGGTTTTAAATGACCGTAGGGAAAGTTTCAATATCTTAACACTCTTTATTGCCTAAAACAGTGGTGTCTTGTGTTTATTTTTTATTAATTGAAATTATAAAATATCACAGCTATGATTTGATAATGATAAATATGCATGAGAAAGAAAGAAAAATTAATCTCTAGTTTTCTGCAAGATAAATTAAAGTAAGGGGACTTTTGAAATGTAAGTGAAAGTGGAGGTGGAAATAAGGAGTGAGGCATTTTTTTGACTTGAGTACAAAAAGAACTCATTCTACAAATCTATGCAAAACTCCATTACAAAAAGTTTTCTAGAGGTGGAAATAAGGAGGGAGGTCATTTTTTTTGACATTCGTACAAAAAGAACTCATTTTACAAACCTATGTAAAACTCCATCACAAAAAATTCCGAGAAGCAAGAACTGATACCTAAGTTGGGAGGGGAGGGAAAAAAGGCATGAGATATATAATGTTTCCTATTGTGGGTTTTGCATTCCCCCCTTAGTTTTAAGTGTCTCAATTTTAGATGCCTGATATCGAGCGCTTCAAATTAGCCTTATGTAAGTTAGGAAGGAAATTGGAAACTTCACTATTTTAAGTTTTCATCAGTGAACTAGACCTAAGCTGGGCTGATTGTTAATAGTATTGTAATTGCTGGCTCCTGATCTAAGTGCCCCTTTAGTAGAGAAATTGTTTTTAATTCTGTTTTTCCAGACATTACCCAATGAATAGCCATTCAGATCTCCAAGACTACTGGCTGAAAAATAAAAATAATGCAAATGTACATACACATCCTTACACAGACACATAGCTTTACAATAAAACTCGTCAAGTTATTTATTCAATAAATATTTATGTGCAACATACTAATCTACATAAAACAAATGTACATAAAACTAGAGTGGGGTAATGGTGCATCCATAATTGGAATAGTAAGTAAGTAACTTCAAACTCATCCACAATAATATATTGTCATAAAATATATTTTTTGAAGAATATTTAATTACATGGGGAAATGTTCATGATACAATAAGTAAAACTATCAAGATATTATATCATACAAATAGCATGATCCTAATTTACTTTAGAAAAAACCCTGATATATATAGTAAGAGCACCAAAAGCATTATTTAATGAAAAAAACTACATATATACAAACATATCCTTACGTACTTACCCTTACAAGTAACTAATCTATTAATTCAATTTTGTTATGATTAGAAAAAAGAAATGGAAAGATATGCTCTAAAATTATAGTAGTGGTTGCATCTGGAGCTATGGGTGATTGAGACTTCCTTTATAAAGAGTTCTATTTCCTACATTTTAAAAAATGAACATGTATTATTTTTATAATCAGCAATAAATAGCTAAGTAAAAAAGAATACTGTTCAAGGCTTTTTGGTGTACGGAGATAAAACCTGGTTCTTTTTCTCAAGCAACATATGATTGAATAGGTTCATGATATACCCATAAAGTATTATGTGATAATTATACTTTTTACAGAGGTTTAGGGAAGAGGGATCACTTACTAGATTTGGGATGATTAAGAAAGACTTCTTAGAAGAGGTAGCATTATATTCAACTCCTAAGAAACAGATAGACTGTGTTAGGGAAATGAGTACAGAAGGTCTTCAAATTCTTCATCACAGATTTTTGACTTGGGGTTTTCATTTTGTTTAAAATTTTAAATATAATTTGGTTTCACAGTTTTATATGGGCAGCGATTTATTATATTTAATTTAACGTTTATATACATAGAGGTAAGAGCAAAATATAAATCTATGTCAACCATAGATTTTGAAATATTTACTTTAAAGGTAAACCATTAGATCACTCAAGTGCGTAAGTACTGTCTGAAATAAGTAGTCAAACCTCTGACTTCTCTTGTACCATCCCAAACACTTGCAGGGCATCTCCATCAGAATGTCCCAAACAGTTCAATATCCACAGGCTTTACTCAACACTAGGAGACAATTAACACAAACTTCTAGGGCACCCATTAATAAATAAGGAGATCATAGTCATTATTTCTTCCAAGTCAGTAAAATAAAAATATTAACTGGATTGGAAATGGGAGTAAAGTGAGAAAAAACAAGATTTGGCAATGAACTAAGTTGCTGACATAAGGTATGGTGGAATAGTTGAAAAAATCTATTAAAGCATCATAAACTAAACAAATAAGGCTACTTAATTTACTATGAGCACAAAACTTCAACAAGTATGAAGATTTAGAACGGGATTATTTTTCTCTCTTTCTCTCTTCCCTTTTTTCCCCTTGAGCAAGATAGGAACATTGGATCAAAAATAATGTAATAAATACAGAAATTAGCCAAAATTACTAATTCAGTAAATTGGAGACATCAATAACAAATGATTACTCTAATTTCTTTGTTTTCTTTTTTAGTAACCTGTAGCTTATGAAAAAAAAAGAATGTTTTCCGCAATTGGAAAGGTTTTTGCTTTGAAAATCTAAGAAGCTTATATTCTTAACTTCCCAATGTTCAGCTTATATTTGCTTAAATTAATATTATTGCTTTGAGTTATTTTTATCCTCTTAATCATTTTCTTTGTACAGTACAAATATGTTTCACTTTTTCATATACTAGGTTTTTAAAATGCTATAATTCAAGACTCAATTTATCAGATTACAAATATAGAATTAATGGGAGATGCTTCATAAGTAATTCCTAAAATAAATTGTGCTCTTTCCAAAGGAACATAGGCTGGAAAGAGAGGCTTTTGGAGTCAAACTCAAGTGAAATTTCAGCTCTGCAACTTTCTAGGCTGATCTGGGCACATCACTTAACCACTGCATCCCCTTTTTCTCATCTTTAAAATGAAGACATTAAAACATTAATCAGGTTTCAAGTTATCATTAGGATTAGATGATAGAAAAACACCCCTATATTCCTGGTCGTGGCACTCATATATGACAGCACACTTTATTACACACAATCACACAGTTTTTAGATTTCTCAATTACTGAGTTGGTTAGAGGTGTATTCAATAATACTTACTTTAAAACTGTATTTAAAGTGGACATTATGTAAAAATCTAGTGGCAACATCTCTGTATTTTTACAAATAAATCTGTATGTGAAATTTATTGGACCATCTTGTTCTCTCACTTTATGGCTAGTCTCAGCTTAATGCCATATCTAAAAATAACTCTAAGTATGCACAAATTCAACTCAAAAGTCTTGAAGTAAAATATGAAAGTTCCGTTATCTTTGGGATAAGAAGACAGGGTTCCATTACTTGTCAAATTTCAGGAACGATCTTCTTTAAACATCTTGCCCTGAAGTCCCACTTCCTCTGGAAGCTATCCCAATTGCTCCGTCTCTCCCTATTGAGTCGGCTGTCCGTCTGTCTGTGATCTCCCCGCCGACACTCAGTGACCCATGCTCTCAGCTTTGTTTTCACCCAACATCCTGATGAGGAAAACAATGGAACCCTTTTAGGTAGCTTGAGAAGGAAGAGTATAGACACTTTCCTTGATACATGACCTTCCTCAACTAGACGGATAGGATCTTGAGGAAAAGGATCACTTTTCTAACTCTATCAAAATGTGGAACACAATGAACACTTGTTAAAATAGTAAATAGTATAAATATTTTTTTCTTTTTCTTACACAGCACTCAGCTAATTAGTATTGTTTTATATTGTAAGTATCTATTAGGTCTATTATTCTTTCTTTCCTTTTGGCTATTATCTGGAGCCATTAGCATTCAGTAAAGATGAAAAGGAGGAAGGATGAGGAAAAGGAGAAACAATTGAAATTTGTTAATTTTGTCATTTATGAATAGTCCTTAGGAAAACATTTGCAGGACATTTCCTGAAAGCTTTTGGACAAAAATAAGTCCTCTAGATCATCTTTTGGACACTGTGAATCTGACCTTTCACTTGGATCAGGGAATAAGAAACTATCATTTCTGCCAAATACAACCTCTTCTTTAATTACCATCACAATTTTAAGAGTTGCTGTCCCAGTCAAAGAACTGGCTGGCAATCATCATTTTCCCTGTCCCTGAGCATGAGCCTCAGCATATTCTACAGTGCCCTACCTTACCTCACTTCCTCACAATGCATATTAAAAAAACAGTTGAAGCCTTAACTTCATCATGAGTAAAGGTGCAGTTGCTTGTAATTAAAAATTAGCAATAATACTGTTCTGCAGTGGGAAAGGGTCATATTTTCAGTATGCAAAGTGTTTTTGCACTAACTTGCATATTTGATTTTTACAAGAATCACAGAGTTAGGTAACAAAGAAACTGCAAATCACAAAAGGTAAGAGATCAACTCAGGATCATACAGCAAATAAACTGCATAATTTATTCAGAATTCAGATGTTCTGCCTTTTACTCCATTGCCCACTTTACTATACCTCAGTGCCTCACTTAGGAAACATGAGGGCACTCTCTCCTTTTCTGCCTTGAAGAAATGTATCTTTACAAGGTCTTACTCTCTACTCAAGGCAAGAAACAGAGAACTATCAACAGTAAACATGCTTAGAGAATAACATGTCTCTGGCACCCACAAAATGAGACAATTTTAGATACTACTTGCTTAGTAAGACAGCAATTTGCTTTCTCTGGATAGGATAGTGTTAGAGTCTCTGGGAATGAAGACATTACTCACTCAAATTACAAGCGAATGCCCAATATCTAACATATGTGATACTGGGATATTTCACATTATGGGATATTTCACATATAAACATAAAAAATACAACTTAAAATATCAAATAACAGCAAAGGAATCCATTGTATTTTTTTTTCACTGTAGGAAAACTGAAATAAAATATATTGACAACGATTGGAACTAATTATGCTCATTGATTGGCACAAAAATGTTCACTTTCTTTCAATAGCAATAATGATAGCAAACATATAGTCTTTACTATATGATATTCACAATTTTAAGCATTTTATATACACTAACTCTTAATCCTTATAACAACCCTAGGAGGTATTACTCCCATTTAGATGGAGATTATTCCCATTTATAAAGATGAAGAAACAGGTGTGCTGCAAGGGTAAGAAATATGCACAAAGTGAAAAGCAAGTATGCACCAGAGCTGGGATTTAAAATCCAGGCTGTCTAGATTCAGAGTCTGAGCTCTTAACCACTATGTTAGTATAATCTCTCTCAAATTATTTTTGCATATATCAAAAAGGAAAACTTCCAGGAGTATAACACATTTCTAAATCAGAGAAAAAGGAATGACAAGCTATGAAATTGGAGAACTGTTAAAAACACCTCTAAGGAAAAAACACCTCTTCTTGTTCTCAGTTTTTACATTCAGCCGGGAATTCAGCTGAAAAACATAATGTATATATGAAGTTCAGAAACATAATTATACGGGAATTAAATACCTGAAATTTTACCAAAGTTGCAGAAGAAAGGGCATTTAATCAAACTCTCTCTACTAGAATATCAATTTTACCTGGTTTATCACTGAAATATTTTTGTGCTCCAGTGAATATATAGATGATTTACAGCTTGGCAGAATGTCTCTGGCCTATTGTTACAAAGTAATGCTTTGCTGGAAAGCTTTTGCACTTGTATCATGTCAATAAAAAAGTCAGTGTGGCTCATAAGAAAGAGATTCTCTCATGAAAGAAAATCATGGGAATATGTCAGGAACACAATGAACCTGAACATAGAATATCACTTACAAAAGTGATACATGTTGCAAAGTTAGCACTTACCTTATGATGTCATATATATTTCTTATAGTTGCAATGAAATACCAGAGTGATGTGATCTCAATAAATAAATCTAATATTTCTACATCTGGATACACTCCAATTCTAGTGTATTATCTGCTACATCCTCACATAAGCATCAAATATTCTTCAGATTACTATTACATTCTACTGGCAATATGAGTAAGAAACAAAAACCCAGGTTTTCAATGACCTGGCCTAAATATTGCTAAATAGTTGAGTAAAAATGTTTCCTTAAGTCTCGGGGTAGTGGTCCATTTTAATTAAAGCTGCTGAGGGCTTTCTTCTAAAGCAAATTTTAAAGGAATGTAACATGCCATCAAATGTTTATTAACTAATCATTTGGAAATCCATTTTTATGTAAATTCAGAGAGGCATAACCCTCTTCTTTTTGAATAGGAAGCTAGTTCTATAAACTCTAAAAAAATACCAAGGAATCAGTCAAGTCTGAGGGAAACACTAAAATTTAGTTTTAAAACTCTTGGATCCATAAAAGCCTGAGTGATCATCTGGTTTACACCTCTAGTGTTCAAAAAGAAACCAGTAAGTCAGAAGAGAAATAAAAAGACACACTGACAAAAATAGTGAAGGGAATGAATTCTACTGAGCACAAACAATCTGGAAAGGTAGAGTGAAATGCTGGTGAATTGCTCCCAGACACAGAAGTAAAAGATTTACGTAATCCTAGGAAAAAAAGGAGACATTTTAATGTACTGACATTGAACACAGAACTGAGACACGCAATTAGAAATTGTCACTGAAGGTTGTAGATGTTACCAAATAGTAAGATTTGAGAACTTTGAAGAATAGTTCATAGATATATTAGTTAATCTAAAGGTCATTTTCAAACATGATTAAGCCTTGATATAAAAAATCAAAAAAATTAAATGTAAAAAGCTAATTGAGTGGAGATATTCCTAAATACCTTATGATTGCTAAACATTAAATTATTAATAGTATATTATAAATAAATTCAAGTATAACCAGGTTTTAGTAAAAAATCTTCTAAAGTGATTACAGTTGTTTCCTTCCTTCTGTTAATGTGATATATCAGGTTGATTGATTTGTATATGTCGAACCAGCCTTGCATCTCAGAGATAAACGCCACTTGATCATGGTGTATGATCCTTTTAATATTCTGTTAAATTTTAATGTTTGTCTTCTAACCTTTGTACTAGGGTTAAGTGATTTTCAGAGATTTTCATGTTAGTAATTAACATTTCAGGTAAGGTAGGTCTAGTGGGGATAAACTCCCTCAGCTTTTGTTTGGCTGGGAAAGTCTCCAGGAAGACACCTACCTGGGAAGGTAGATGGTCAGTCTAGATAAATGCTGTCCAATAGGACTTTCTATGATGATGGAAATCATGTTGTCCAATACAGCAGTGACAGAGAACATGTGGCTTTTGAGCACTTGACTTTTCAGGGAAGAAACATGAAGCCTAGCCAAATGTAGTGGTGCTGGTTCTTCATGTGTTTTGCCAATTACCTTTAAGGGTAGTTCCAAATGATAAGTTTAAGTCATATTTTAATTGTAGAACTACAGAGTTTTAAAATTGTAGAAATACAGCTTTACAAAGCAACCAACCCAACTCTCAATAATCCTAAGTAAGGGGAGTTAAGGAAGCCAGGAATAATCCAAATACATAGTAAAAACAAAAAAGCAACAATAAACTAGTCAAAACATGGTACAAGATGAATAAACTTTATAAATTAATCGTAACACCAATATGTAGGCAATGTAGTCAGTGGTGTCCAAACCTTGATGTGCTTTAGTATCTTCTAGAAGTTTCTTTTAAAATTATAGATTACCAGAAACAGAATTATGAAATTTCAGAATTTCTTAAAAATCTGTCTCTGTCAGTGAGACTATCTATAGCTATCTACTTTCTTATGTGTCCTTCCAATTTCATCATGACTTAGAACACTAAACCTGTATTTAGATTCATCACAAACAAATTACTATACCAACATTTTCATCAACTTTTTCACTGTGAAATACATGCAAACAGAACAAAACAAAAATGCAAAACAGAGAATGCCTCAAAGTTATAACCCATTTAATATTCCTTAACTTATGATGAGCTTAATATACCAGTGAGGATCAGGTACCACTTTCTGAATACAAGTATATAGGAACAACACTTACTGAAATTGAGCTCTAGTCATAGAGTAGGGCTTTGGTTCAAATTCTGCTTATTCAGATAAATCTTTCAAGATATAACTCATCTTCATGGTTTTTCCCTGGACAAACAAGAGTGGTCAAACTGTAATTTAAGAGGACTCAAAAACTTGTTTTTTGGGGGGTTTCTAACACTTACTTAGTGATCCTTAAATATGTATGGTAAGAAAAGATTTTCCCAGATTGCAGTAGATCCAAATTAGTGTCCATTGGTTATTAGAACTTTTCACTAATTCTTAGTGGTTTTTTAACAGATTATCTATAATTATTTTCTTTTTCTTCTCTTCCACCTCCTTCTTCTTCTTTCATCTTAGTTAATCTAAAAACAAGGTCCTAGGGAAATCTGAGAGGTGAATATATTCTGAAAATGAGACACTTTTTGGATGTATAGTCAAAAATGTTTAATTAAAAATTATATTGGAACAAAATAGAGAGCCAAGAAATAGGCCCTGACAAATCTAATCAACTGATTTTTTTACAAAGGGGCAAAATTCAGTTCCAATGAATTCAATGGAAAGAAGATAATCTTTCAAAAAATGGGGCTGCAATATTTGGACATCCAATTGCAAAAATAATTAACCTAGAAATGAATCTCATATTTTACCAAAATTTAACTCAAAATGGATTATAGACCTAAAGGTAAAATAAAAAATGTAAAACTTCTACAAGATAACAAGGAAAAAAAGCTGTGTGACCTTCACTGTTTGGCAAGGAGTTTTTATATACAACACCAAAGGCATCATCCATGAAAGAAAAAACCATTAAATCAGACTTTATCAAAATTAAAAACTTTTATTCTGAGGAAGACACTGTGAAGAGAATGAAAAAAGTAAGTCATAGAAAATATTTGCTAATCATGTATTTGACAAACTTGAGAGTATAAAAGAACTCTTAAAACCCAACGATAACTCTTAAACTCTTAAAATTATTGAAATTCAATTTAAAAATGGGAAAATATTTGAACACATATGCCATCAAGGAATATATATAAAGGGCAAATACATGAAAATACGATCAATAGGGAAATACAAATGAAAACAGTGAGATACCACTTTCTACTTATTAGGATAACTAAAATAAAAAAAACTGACAGTAAGAATGGGAGGCAAGGATGTGCAGAAATAAAAACTTTCATTTACTGGGAATGCAGAATGGTGCAGCCACTTTGGAAGACAGTTTGGCAGTTTCTTACAAAGATCATATAGCAAAATGACAAGCAAGATAGCAGAGTAAGAGTTCTTTACCATTACCCCCCAGGAGAACATCAATTTTAACAATCCGTATGACATTGTGGAATTTTGGGAGTGTGGCACAGAAGTTCCAGCACACCATTAAAACAAAAATTCTGAGACTAGACTAGTTGAAGAAGGCAAAGACAGTGTCACCCCTCCCCGAAGGGAGAACAGCTCAGTGCCAAGAGACCCCATCAGCATGTGATTCCTCCCATGAGAGAAAGTGAGCGCATACTGAGTGAGTGCCTGGTTCTGCCAGCTGTTTTCCAAAATGCTGCTCAAGAGGACTTCTTTCCCACATTACCCCAGAATATTGAGGCGATCTGTACAGCTGAACGGCTGAGAGATGCTGGGAGCACAGCAGCCAGGGCTTATAACTCACCAGAGTAATACAGATCCTACTAACAGCTTTGCAGCCTCCATGAGGAGAGCCACCCACGAGCTGCTGGGGATGCCTCACCTGTAATCCTTCCCTAAAGGTGCACAGGCACCCCATACTCCACACACCTCATCCACACACCATCCCATGGCCAGCCCTTGTGTGTGTACCCACTGGCAGGGAGCACAAACCTTTACAGATGGAGAGTGAATGCTGTAGTGCTGGCCCAAATGTGTGGGATTGGGAGAAAACCTACATTTGAACATTTCAGGCACCATACTAAGGAAAGCAAACAAGAGGTTCTCAGTACTTGACCTGGCTTTGCAGGATCAAGAGAAAACACACAGTCCTAATAATTCTGCATGACCCACAAGAGGAAACAAAAAGTATGTAGTAAAAACATCCACAGGAAAGGTTTGAAAAAGCATCAGAATCCCTACCCAGACTGACTGACAAAGGCATTTATTTTCTGAAGACAGTCACTAAAGACTAGAGGAAGTGACTAGTTCTTTCAATGTGAAGAAGACAATACAAAACTTTAAGGAACATGAAAAATCAAGGACAACATGACACCACCAAAAGATCACAATAATTTTCCAAAATGGATAATAGCAAAGAAATGAAGACCCATAAAGTGCCTGACAAAGAATTCCAAATAACTGGTTTAAGGAAGCTCTGAGAACTACAAGAGAACAGAGATAAACAACAATATCAGGAAAAAAAATGAACAAGCAAAAAGAGAAATTCGACAGAGAGATAGAAATCACAGGAAAGAACCAAACAAAAATTCTGGAGCTGAATAATACAATGAATGAAATGCAAACATACAATAGAGAGCATCAACATCAGACTTGATTAAGCAGAAGAAAGATTCTGTGACCATAAAGAGAGAGAATTTGAAATTGTACACTCAGAGGAAGAAAGGATACAGAATGAGAGAGAATGAAGAAAGCCTGTGTGAAATATTGGACACAGTCAAGCAACATAATGTACACATTGTGGCAGTTCCAAAAGAAGAGAAGGAGAAAGAGGCAGAAAGTTTACTTAAAGAAATAATGGCTGAAAAACTTGCTAAATCTGGGGAGAGAGATGGCTATTCCCCATAGGTCCTCAAACAGATTCAACACAAAGAAGACATTACTGAGACACATTATAATAAAACTGTGAAAAATCAAAGACCAACAGAATTCTGAAGGCAGAAAGAATAAACCATATACAAGGGAACTTCCATAAGGGTATCTGTGGACTTTTCAGCAAAATCCTGGTAGGCCAGAAGAGAGTGGGATGGTATATTCATGTACTGAATGAAAAAACAACAAAACAAACCTACCAACCAAGAACAGTTTACCCAATAAAGCTGTCCTTCAGAAATGTGGAGGAGATGGAGACTTTCCCAGCCAAACAAAAGCTGAGGGAGTTTATCCCACCAGACCGGCCTTACCAGAAATGTTAATTACTAACATGAAAATCTCTGAAAATCACTTAACCCTAGTATAAAGGTTAAAAGACAAATATATTAAAATTCAACAAAATATTAAAAGTATCATACGCCATGATCAAGTGGGGTTTATCTCTGGGATGCAAGGCTGGTTCAACACATGCAAATCAATCAACCTGATATATCACATTAATGGAAGGAGGGAAAAAAACGTAATCACTTCAGAAGATGCAGAAAAAGCATTTGTCAAAACTCAACATCTTTTCATGATAAAAACTTACATGTCAGTTGACAGATGAATGAATAAAGAAAATGTTATGTGTGTGTATATTTAAAATGTATATACATACATTATGATCATGCAAGCATAATATATACACATATATTATGTATACATATATTATAAGATGCCTAAGTTCTAGAGATGTAATATATAGCATGGTGATATAGTTAATAATACTATAGGGTATACTTGAAATTTGCTGAGAGTAGATCTTAAGTGTTTTCCCCCAAAAATAAGGTAGCTATGTGAAGTGATAAATATGAACTAATTTGACTGTGGTAATCGCTTCACAACATATATACATATATCTAGTGATTACAATGTGCCATATATATATATATATCTTTATTTGTTAATTATAATTCAATAAAACTGAAGCAGGGGACAAGAAACTATTCAGATCAAATAAACCAGGAAGAAGAATCTATCTCTTGAGGAAAGACCAGCTGCTTCTATTGATGCAGTTCAATTTTCAACTTCACTGACTTGATAACAGAATGGTATTTAAAAACCAAAATGCATGAAAGCTAAGGAAAACTGAAAATAAATATTTCATTAACTTTTAAAAAAGGATATATATGTGTATGTGTATATTTATATGTCTATGATTATACTCTTAGACGTTTAATGAAATAAAAAGATACTTCAGACAAAAACCTGCACCCACATGTTTATAGTAACTTTATTCATAATCATTAAAAACCGGAAACTCCCAAATGAAGATAAGGTGGGGGATGGATAAGAAACTGGTATATCCATACAATGGACTATTACACTCGGTGATAAAAGAAATGAGCTACTGATTTACACAACACCATGAATGAAACTTAAATGCATTTTATGAAGCTAGAGGCTAAGTCTACATAATACATAATTCCATTCATATTACATTCTGGAAAAGATAAAAATGGAAGAATGGAAAATAGATTGATGGTTGTCAGAGTCTGAGAGTGTTGGAAAGTGGTCAAATACTAAGGCGCCATACAAGGGGACTCTGGGTGAAGGAGCCGCTCTGTGCATGACCGGGTGGCAGACACATGACACTATGCATTGGTCAAAACCCACAGAAATGTATATCAGAAACAGTGAACATTCACTCATGTAATGACAAAAAAAGGTCCTTAGGTAACTGGAAAACAATATTTTGGCTGTAAATTATAAGGATAAAGAAAACCACAGAACTCTGGCAGTCTAGTGGAAAATTTGTCTCCAGTAATAAGTAAATGTTAATTTTTCTGAAACTACTGTATATGTATACTAGAGTTGAACAGTTAAGTACATGGATGATGGGTGGCGGGAGCCTGGTTTTTCACTGAGAGAGAGAGAGAGGAAGGACAGTTAGGATGAACACCATGTACTGGACAGAGCAGGGATAATAGCAGGAGTCATGTTTAACTTAATTCACACACATACAGTGGACAGATGCAGAAATAAGTATAGATATGTATGTATACGTGGGTTAGTATACATACATTTATCGGCCACCTCTTCTGCTGAAACGGCCTTAATGCACTAGAAGCAAAGAACACACTTAGCACCCAGATCTTGTTTTTCAATTACTGTTCTCTATTAAAGGAACATTTGGAGAAATGACTCATTTTAGGGCTAAGGCAGAGAAAATACAAAATAAGCCTGGAGCATTTTGTAGTGCCAGAAAGTAAGGAACAGTTGAAAAAAATTAAAGGATAGGAGTGTGTCAAAGGGATACAGGACACAACTTGAAAGAGCTTCCAGTATCTAAAGCTGGGAGTAGTATTTAAGAAGTAAAATAAATAATGTACTATTCTGTTTTAACTCAAACTATAAAATACATACAAGTCCACTCTCATATAAATTTATGATTGAATAAATGAATAAACAAGGGAGAAGAGATGGATCTTCCTTACAGAAGTAGTCTAAGAACATATGTAAATGCTTTCCCTTCCAGGCGGTGGGCTTAATTCCCACCTCTGTCCTTTCTCCCTCCTTCTCTCTCCCCCAGCCTTCTTCCCAGGT
Organism: Manis pentadactyla; assembly: GCF_030020395.1. Classification (NCBI taxonomy): domain Eukaryota; kingdom Metazoa; phylum Chordata; class Mammalia; order Pholidota; family Manidae; genus Manis; species Manis pentadactyla. The sequence goes on along the minus strand of NC_080026.1, from coordinate 126,247,864 downwards.
AGACTAAACTTAGTGACTTGTTTATACACAACAGAGTAGGGAAATAGAAAAAGAGTAACTTTAAAGTGGAGAAACCTGGGAAATAATAGCTTAACCAAAGGATGGCATTTAGCATCATCAGCAATTTGATATGTGCCCCGGATGCACCCCGCCCTCACATGATGTACTCCCTTGTGTGGTAAGATGAGAGGGGCACTTCATTTCTTGGAATTCTTTCTAAGACTAATCACGAGAAAACATATCAAACACAGACTAAAGAACATTCTACAATATACTTGGCTATTACTCCTCAAGACTGTCATAGTCATGAAAGCCAACGGAAGTTTGAAAACCGTCACAGATAAGAGGACACTGAGGAGACATGACCAGAATGCGGGACCTTGGATTGGATCCTGGATCAGAAAAGGACAATAATGCAAAAACTGGGAAAATCCAAATAAAGGCTTTTGTTTAGTTAATAGCAATGTACCAATACAAGTTTCTTAGTTTTAACAAAAGTAATATGATAGAAGATAATAACAATGAGGGAAATTGGGTGAAGGGTATATGGGAATACTCTGTACTATCTTTGTAACTTCTTAAACATCTAAAATTATTCTCAAATAAAAAGCTTATTCTAAATTAATACCATTACTTTTTTCTGTGATTTCAACTTGACAAGCTCACCATTTCAGGTCTCTTTGTCCACTTTTAAGATGAAGGTAGGTATTATTTTGTCAGTCTGAGAACTCTAAGGTTGCTAAAAAGAGATAAGGTGGTTGTGACACCCAGTGCTTTTTAACTATCTACTGAGTGCTTGAGTGCTTTCAGCAGGCTTTGCACAGTGTGACCCCTTCCCTGATGGCTACCTGACTACTGCACAGTCAAGTGGCTGGATAACCTGGTTGAAGCTATGTTTCTCAACCTCAGCACTACTGACATTTTTATCCAGATAATGCTTTGATTTCTGTGGGGGCTATCTTAGTCTGCTCAGGCTGCTGTAAGAAAATAGCACAAACTGGGTGGCTTATAAACAACAAACATTTCTCTCTCACATTCTGGAGGCTGCAAGTCCAAGATCAAAGCATGGCAGATGCAGAGTCTGCTGAAGCTCTCCTTCCTAGATGGATGTCTTTCCCTGCACCTCACCTGGAAGGGGTGGGAGGGAGGGAGGGAGGGACAAGCTAGCTCTCTGGGGTCTCCTTTATAAGGGCTTCATCCTCATGGCCTAATTACTTCCCAAAGGCCACACCTCTGAATACCATCTTATTAGGCATTGGACTTGAACTTATAGATTTTGGGGGGACATAAACATTTGGTCTATAGCTGGGGGCAAGGGGGCTGCCCTGTACACTGGGAGATGTTTAACACCATGTCTGGTTTCTATTCCCAAGATGCCAATAGCATCAAGTTATGACAATAAAAGTGTAACTCGACATTACCAAACATACCCTACGTGTCAAAACTGCACCCCCACTCCCACTGAGAATTTTTTTTAAGGCAAGATATTATATATAGTATTATTATATATAATATGCAAAGTACAGGCAATTCTTTTTCACAAAAACATAGCTGCTTTCACACCAGCAAATGTACCAGGCTGTAAGTCACTGCTGCATATAACAATGTTGTTCCCTTATGAGTGCCTCAAAAAGTATCTAATACTCAGAGAACAGCCAAATAGGGCAATAGAATTTGACTCAGTATTCTCAATTCAGTCTTAAAGTGAGAAATGGAAATGTTTGAATCTAAAAATCATAGTGATATGTACTGAACTTTTATTTATTCATTTAAAATTATAAACATACTTGTATATATTTAAAAAATAAAGTATAGAATGAACTCATCTTTTCCTCCAAAGGAAACGATGTTGAGTTTCTTGCCTATTCTTTTCTCCAAATGTTGGTGCATCTGAACACAAAGGTGTGTTTGTATTTTCTTAAAAATGCCAAAAGAGTGCTGGCCAGCAGCAGTGAGATGGAAGCCTGGTCTCGGTCATTTACTGACTGACTAGGGGCCCTTGTGCAGGTCACTTAACTTTCTCTGTTTCTCAGTTGCCTCTAGGAGAATAAAGAGTTTTTACTAGATCTTAAAGTATCTTCATTGTTTCAATAATCCATGGCTCTGCAATATATTTCTATAATAGAAATAATGCCTCAACCCCTCTCCAACTCCTGTTCCCCACCCCACATCAGCACCTTTAGCTTCTTGCTCAATTTACTTGAATGCTGGTCACAGCAAACCTAGTGCTTGGTTTACAGCCGCACTCTCTGTATTAATGAGGCATCATTAGACGTCATCTGGTCTTCAGATTCAGTAGTCAAATGACCAAGCACACATAACGTTTCCACGGTAATATTCCTACATGGGATCAGTTTACCTTATTTTAAATTAAACACCAAAATCTCTGAGTTTAAGGTACAATAATATAGGCTCTTAAACACAGAAACAGTTAAGAAGTAGAGTGGCTTGACACAGAGCAAGGTGACCTTGATCTGTAGCCTTTATTACTCCATACAGTCATTGTGAGGGAACTAAAAAGGTTAGCAGTAACGGAAAAATGCCTACAAATAATTTGGACTCTAATTCTCAGAGTGGAAGGGAGGGGAAAAAAATCTGTTCTTTTCTTCCCTACATCTAAAAATAAACTTTGAAATGTGAAGAGAACAAGTTTTATTATCAAATTATTCATATGACAATTTTCATATACTGGAAAGTGATTGTAAACCTTGAAGATAAAAATAGACTAACTTGAAAAATGCACTATTTTGTCTGATTTTTATTTTTTACTGCAAAACATTAAATTGCTTCAAAGCAGCATGCTTGTTTATACATGGTGACAGGACATAAAAAGTTAATAAGCAAAATAATGACTCACTATACTGTACAAAAATGTCTTCTTTCCCTATATGTATTACTCATAGAAAACTAGAAATAGAAATGGTCAAAAACTTCCATATTATCCTCATAAATTATAATTGTTCACATCTAATAACACTATAAGAAAAATGGCACTTGGGATTTAAAATGGTGTGACGAGTCACTGCTTTTCCTTGCCATGCCTTTGTCCCGGTCGATCTGTTCCTGCTACAAAGCACAGTGCAGGGTGCCTGACTCTGCCGCAGAGACCACAGTGTGCTGCTGACCGGGAGGCTCGCCACAGATCAGAACAGGGAGTCAGCACATGTCGGGGCAGGTAACAGCGGAAGCTGGCAAGTACTTGGGCATTCATTCGGGGAGGAATGTGGGCAAAGGGACGGAGTGTAAGCTCAGTGAGAACAGAAACCCGGGAAGAGCTGCGGTCATGGGGCTGTAGATGGGAACAGGGTGGAGCAAGTCCTCCAGAATGAAACTCCGCTGAGGAGGAGTTGTGGGGAAATGGTACAGACCAAGCAGACAGATTTGTCAGTTAACCAAGGCAGGTGACAGGATTCCAAGTACACCACTTTGGCTACATGAGAACATACAGGGCTACTGTGCTAAAAGTGCCTTCAGAACCAGAAAACACATGATCCTATTCAGTTTTAGAGGAACCTTAATCTTCAAGCAGATGGATCTCAACAAGTCCATTTTGTGTATCCAAATCAGTTAAAATATTTTATATCCATTAGTGCTTAGTTCTCATCTCCTCCAAAAAGCTCTCCTAAGGACCTATGCCATCGAATTCTTTACTTCAATAAAAAAAGATTTAAAAAAAAAACTTCTATAGGATTTACTTTCTTCAACAAACATTTTTCAGGGGACATTATACCATTAGATGATAATATACAACATACAACTTGGACTATACCATTTACTAAATGATTTTATTTATAAATGTGGTGGTTTTTAGATTGAATATTTTTAGAATAGGTAACTTGTTATACATTTTGGAACCCACAATGCCTCGTACTGTTCTAGGCATAATAGGTACTACATATTTTTCAATGCATTTAGGAATATAAATAAATACAACCAATTATATTATGCACATAAATATCATACTTAAAGCGTAAGTCAAATGCTGTAATTTCCAAGATTGTCAGATACAGATATAGATACATAGATATTTAGAGAGAGCACATCACAGTGGTCAATAGCACTAGATTGCAAGTCAGACTTACACAGATTTGAATCCTTGTTTTGCCTACTTATTAGCTTATGACTAACCAGTTATCTAAACTCTGGGAACCTCAGTTTACTCAAAATGGGAGTAATAATAGTTCATAGGCTTGTTGTGTAGATCAAATGAGATAGCGTATGTAAAGTACTTGGCACAGGCCTGACACACACAACTGCAACAAAGAGACAAGTTTAAAAAATTACACTTAATTTTAATTTATATTACAGTAAAAATTTGAATCCCTTTCAGAAGAGATAATATATATTTCTTCATGTCACAGTTTCCATGTTTAACATTATTTACTTTAAAATAGTAACACAAACTAATTTGTACCAGCTAATGTCAAAGGTATGTCAACTGTTTTCTTTTTCCCTTAAGTGTATAAAATCTTCAGTAAAATTATTTTTGTCTTATTTGGATATAATCTTTTATGATATATGAAAAATCAAATTGCCATCAAGTTAATATTTGTACTCTGAAAATGATCAAGTAATGGAATTGATCTTGTCATCTAAAAAATAATTATTTTTGATATTCTGAAATTCTATTATAAAGGACAGCATCTACATTTATAAATAAGATGATATTCATGAATAAGTACTTTACCAAAAATCCTCAAAATATAAAGTATTTTTGAGAATATGTAATCACACAATATGCCTCAGAAAGAATGACAATAGGCTGCATGTGACTGATCAGAAAGTACACACCACATGCCCAGCAAAATAACATCTCACTACCACCAACATAAATAGATGAAATTTCATTTTAACTGAGTCATCACAGCCAAGCTCCATGGACTATATATCATGATTTATTATTACAGAGTCTAGATTACCTCTGATCAGTTATTAAATTTGAAATTTTAGTATGACAGAAAACCATGTGGCTGGTATACAATCTAATCCAATGTAAACAGACTTGAGACTCTTGAAATAGGATTGATCAATAAAAAAGAACAGGTGAGATACAGGACCAAGAAAATAAAAGCTGTCTACACATAATCATCTTACTCTTACTACTGGAACCTATATATTGAGGAAGTCTTTGTCACCTGTCTTACTGATATTACTGTAGAAAAACATAGGTTCTTCAATTTATACTTTATTAAATTTAACCATATTAGTTTAACTCATGTCTTACATTTATCACTTTTTTTCATTTAACACATATCAGAAGAGCACTGAAATTATACCCTTAATAGTAACACAAAATTATTTAATTTCTGTTATAAAGTGTTATTTAATGTTCAAGATGGATAATTTTTAAATGTTTCTATAGATAAAATATATAAGGAACATAGGTTTGACAAGTTTTGAAAATGGAATATAATGAAAATATTGGCCCAGTATCTTGGAAGAGTTCTAAGATAAATTAACTCTTTTAGCAGGCTACTATTTTTTGTTTCCTTCCACTAAAATGTAGAAGATCCTAGTATGCCCTAAGTAATGTTTTAGGTGCTAAGGATACAAATAAATATGTAGCTCTGCCTTTTAAGGGCTCAGGCTAGTAGGAAAGAACAATATAAAGTGATAATATTGTTCCTCTCCTGCTGTCCATGAATCCATCTACTGATAATTCTTCTTTTCCTGAACCTTTAACCCAGTCCCTATTGACTGTTTCCATGAACATTTAAAGCTACTTAAAACACCTCCTTACAGTATATACAGGCACATATAATGATATGTGCCCTTATATATGCACATTCATACATACAGTCCATGTCCCTGAACCATCATCATATCCAACAAAATTATACATGTACCTTCTCCTTTGCAGAGAAAAAATACTTGAAGGGGTGGTCTGTACTCACTTTCTTTTCTGACATCTTCCTTCTCTACTCTGGCTTCCAGCTCACCTCTCCTTGAAACTACCTTAATCAAGGTTTCTTTATCAACTTGTTCCTTTCTTTCTCTGAGCCCTTCTCAGTTCTTTGTCATTTCAAAGCATTCTTAAAATGTCCATCTTAATCTCCTGCACTTCAATAATTACCTTACATTGAGGACTTCTAAAACCATATTGCCAATCTTCATCTCTCTCAGAAGATTTGTTCTTGCCCTAATAAGCATTATAATATAAATATGTGTATATAGAGATAGATATACATATCTGAATGTATATGAGTATAAATTGAGAAGTATAAAATATGATGAGTATTATTAATTTAAAAACATAGTATTAAAAGTATGATATTTGTATGTCAAGATTAATGTACATAGAATTTATTTGGTAAGAGATACCATAAAGAAAACGTTATAATTATGTCATTACATAAGGTTTAGTAACATTTGTGTTATGTTTAGTTAGGGGAAATTATATATGTTAACCCAGAGAATTCAGGAAACATGTACTGTCAGCAAAATGCTGGGGCATAAACAGAGAATATGAGAAAAAAACAGTATTTAAAGCAGAAGTTCTTGCTTAGTGGGAAGTGCTATCCCACAGGAGTGTTATGAAAATATGTCAGGTGTGTGTTGTCAGAATTGTTACAATAAATGGAAGAAATGCCTGGGCTGGTGTAATAAGCACAAACCAGACATTCTAAAGGTTCTTCAATACACAAGACACTTCTGCCATCATGAACTGTCCTAACTCCTGCATGACATTCACATTTCTTACCAAGAATTCATCCGTTCATAATCATCTAAGCCCAGCACTACATTTTTATATAAGCTCTAAGTACGTTTTACACAGTTGTTATTAACAATGGATTTTTCAGGAATGCAGCTACAAGGTATTTGAGAAGTTTGCTTTTTGCTTTGTTCCTAATGTTACCATGAGTTGTTCGCCCTTTTAGAAAATCACATCATTGTATTACAATGCTGCTTTTTTGGATGAGTCACCAATACAACAAACCTCTGTCAGCACCAGTAATTGTCATATTTTTGGTAAATCTATCTATCTATCTATCTATCTATCTATCTATCTATATATATAAGCATTTGGATATTAAAGTACAGATTGATTTTTCATAAGTTTCTTTTGTCTTTTAGTATAGGGCACTTTATTGCTTCATCATCATGTATTTATATAAATCAGATTGGTAATAAGTTTCATTCTTTGCTAATAAAGGGGACACTATAAAACTTCGTTATGATGGTATGGAGTTGAGAATCACGGTTTACATTCTTGGAAGGATGACAGTGACGTGAGTCAATAACACTACAGGAGATCAGCAAGCACAGCAGCACCCAGAAGAGGAGCCATTCCCTGTTCTCCTGGAGGTGGACTTATGCTGACTTATACTAATAACATTCTAATGAGAAAACCCAGGTACAAAGAGAATTTTGAGGCAGCAGTATATATATAGTCAGACTTATTTTCCTGCTTCGTGCATTGTCTATGGAGGGATTTTTGCAGTAGACATGGATAAAATCACATGACAAAGGACTGTAGTCATAAAAAAATGAAAATGTATTAAGCCCACCAGCTTAAAGTATTCTCATTCCTTCTGCTGACATGATCTCTGTCAGGGTAAATAAACTGAGTTTTCATTAATTTACATTGCATGATCATTTGAAATTTTTAAGCATTAATGTATGGACAGAGCTCCAGTTGATATGGCTTACTTACAGTTTGCAAAAGTTTGCTGCCTCAGTTTCTCTCCCTTACCTTATAGCCACCTAAGTGGGTTGGGCCTGCCCAAAGAGTATAAAATTAAGTCTCAAAACAATAATACTTGTAGAATACTTGCTTGGAGCAAATATTCTACAAATCAAAGAGTTTACAAAATTCAGAAGAGATAATTACCATAAAACAAGACTGACATCTGGATTCCACTTTAATCCCTAAAATTCTATTCTTTATAATCCCTTAAACTTTTTGCATGTCAATTTAAAGAAAAAAGCACAATTTGAATAATTTATTAATTAATGAGAAATATAAAAAGAAAGTTTTGGCAACATATGACAGTGGCCAAGGTTGATAAAGATATAATTCATGATCCACTCTTCTTAAAGCTATATATTAAAGACATTTTCAACATCCCTTAAAGCTTTCAAGAAAATAAAATAGTGGCCTTGATAATAATATATACTTATTTTTCATGAAGTAGAGACTAAACTGTGTTTAGCTTCCATGTCTCGTATAAAGCTATCACTCTTGGTTCCGGTTAGCTATGGCAGTTAACAAGCTATATCAATACTTAAGTCACAATTTAATGAGTCAGGAATTTCTGAAGAGTCTGGGTAGCGGTTCAGCTCTGATGCAAACTGCCTCAGCTCCGGGGACTGGGACTGGAAAATCTACTTCCAAGATGGCTTCTTCAGGCACATGTCTGGTATCTCAAAGCTTCTTGGTGCCTTGCCCCTCCCTCCTGATCTCCCTCCTTCATGTCTGTCTTTCCTCTCGCCTTCTCCCTCCTACCCTCCTACTACCGACACGCCTTGAGCTTCTCACAGCATGGTGGTCTCAGGGAGACAGATTTGCTGGCTTGCTTGGAGCAAATATTCTAAGAGCAAGTGTTTTAAGAGACAAGGAGTGGAAGCTGCCAATGTCTCAAGGCCTGGGCCTGGAAACTAGCAGCGTCACTTCCACAGTGTACAACAAGATAAAGCCATCATACAGCCCACCAAGGCTCATGGGGAGGGGACATAATACGTCACCTTTCTTTTTGAGTAATGCCAAAGATTCCTAGCCATTTTAATCTACCACATTTTGTTTGAAGCAATAATGAAAATTATTCTTCTTGTCAGCAATTCTTAAACTCAGCTAAACATGAACACACATCCATATAAATCACCATGCTAAGAGCTTTATAAAACATAATTTTTTATCCAAGGAATTAAAAATTCACTCGAAATATAACAAATGCAACTATGGGCAGTTAACTCGTATCCAGGTAATATTTTAAACAGGTGAAGGACAAAGGAAGAATGAGAGGAGTAAGAAAAAGACTTATTAGAAATCCACAGATTGTTATTCTGTCTGCAAAGGCAATGGCAATTTCCCCCATGCAATTACTGGAAAATATTCCTATTTTGACAAAATGTCAATAATGAATAGAGTATTTCAGGCTTCATATACTGCATTCAGTTTTGAGAATGAACACATTTTCAGAGATAAATATGGTGGGCTATTTCATTGTCTCACAAGAGAACCTGGAGATGATCAATTTAAAATTAGCATTCAAGAACCATAAAATTCTTAGAAGAAAACATAGGCAGAAATCTCTCGAATATAAGCATGAGTAATTTTTTTCTGGACAAGTCTCCCTGGGCAAGGGAAACAAAAGCAAAAATGAACAACTGGGACTACATCAAACTAAAAAGCTTCTGTACAGCAAAGGAAATCACCAACAAAACAAAAAGGCAACATATAGTATGGGAGAATATATTCATAAGTGATACATCCAATGGGGTTAACACCAAAAATTTATAAAGAATTTATATGACTCCATAACAAAAAAACTAAAAAACACAATTAGAAAATGGGCAGAGGACCTGAATAGACATTTTTTCAAAGAAGACATACAGATGGCCAACTGGCACATGAAAAGATGTTCCACATCCCTAATCATCAGGGAAATGCAAACCCAAACCACAATGAGATGTCACCTCATACCAGTCAGAATGGCCACCATCCAAACGACAAGAAATAACAAGTGTTGGTGAGGATATAGAAAAAAGTTAGTATTCAAGACACATTATCTAAACCTAGAAATGATGCATATAAAAAGATGTGGTCATAGGCACATTTAAGACTGCATTTATGGGTGGACCTCATGAATGATTTTATTTGGTAAACACTAACGAAACAAATATTTGTTGGGATCCTGCTATGTGCCAGGGCATTGTGCTGTACTGTTCTGGAAATATAAAGATTAAAAAAGACACCATCTTTGCAAACTAGGAGCTTAGAGTATTGGGCAGTGAGATGAGTAAACAGGCAATTCTGTAACAGTATGACAAGTCCCATGACAGGGGTAAGTGTGGGCTGCTGTAGAGGGACGCAGGGGAAATACTTAGTTCAGAATGAGTGTTGGTAGGCAGGGGAAGGCCCTCCAGAGGACAATGACAACCTGACAGCTAAAGATCCACCAGAAGGATATTGCCGTTGTTTGTCTGAGAATGGAGGCCAATGTGGAGTAACGCAGGAGTTAGCAAACATGCTAGACAGAGGGTCAAATTACAAAAGAATCATGCTAGATTCAAGGAAAGCCAGTGTTGCTTTGGGAGAATATGGGGAGAATTCGGGGCAGAAAGACTTTTTGACAGGCCTGGAGGCACCACTATCATCGTAACACTCATATTTGACTTCATGCTGATGAGTATGGTTTTTCACACTGAAAGCCACAAGGAGGCACTAATGGACAAAATTAATGAACATGATAATTTCAGATAAATACACACGCACAGCCACAAAGATAGAAGCACATTTGTAGACACTCAGTATAACATTTTTGAAAAGTCACATATCAGAGCTCAGAAATAAAAGCATATGAAAGCTTTTAAATTTACTGTCATAAATCTGAAGGGCTTTATTTTTGAGCCAAATGTGTTTTTTCAGTTGCTTACATTCACTAGATTACCTATTGATTTAGTGTTTAGAGTTTTAGTGTTATAATTATTTTATGCAGTGACAAGCATGAACTATTACTTTAAAAATGACTAATACAAATGCTTCTACTCTAGTTTTTCACTAGAAGCTATATAACTCAATATTTAAGTTGGTAATATAGACTTTCCATTTTATTAAATTGAAGGGAAACCTACATATACTATAAACTTCTAATAATTCATCTATAATAAATGACCAATAATGACTTAGAAAATATGATAAACTCAGAAAAAAGTCCATTTTTATCAAAATAAAATTTAGACAAATAGCAAGTATTTCTTACCTACTGGTTTTTGGCTTAACACATAATGGCATAGTTGGTTATAATATAAAAATTTAACCATTACAAATATTCAATCTTTATGTGCTGTAGGTCTCTTAAAAATAAGATGTACACAGGATAGTACATTCTCATTCTGATGCTTTGAAAATATATGAGACCTGATATACTGCTTTAAGGTTTTGCCCTTTTAAAAAAATCAATGATATTTTATTATACATTAACAGGAATGGTTATATACGTGTTTTCACTATTCTGGTTCTCCTAAATATTTCCTCCATTCTTTAAGCCATCTGACCACGTTCACTTGGAGTGGCCAGGTGTATTTTGCAAATCAATGGGGGAAAAGTATGTTATTGATACACTAGAGACAAAATGTGCATCAGGCCTATTATCATTGGTCAGTGCAGGAATTCTCCAGGCATCCGGCTTTTAGCTCACATCAGATTCAGCAAATTATTTTCTAGTAATTGAGAATGATGGATGATCCAACTTTCCTTAGACTATATTAGTCTGAAGGTAAAACAAACTGATTCCTGGCAGGTAATTTTGAACAGAGAAATGCTATTTTCAAAGCTATGAAAATATGCAGAATTACATAAAAGGCTAAAGCTGCAAAGAGTAATTCTTTACTAACAATTATGTAAGATTTTACTTTGTAGCATAAATTTATTAAAATCTATTAAAATTTGTTAACAAGATAGACCTTGAAGGTATAGAAAAGTTAAATGCCTATAACTTATTGTATAAATCCTTTAAATAAGGAAACTATAGTTGTCTTCATAATCACAATGGTAGATAACTAATGAGTTCATCCTACTGAGTATTTCCTGCTAACAATATTTGGTTGGCCAATTTTTAGGTCTATATTCAGTACTTATATACTGTTGCCATATAGAAGGGAGATAAATTTAGCACTAACCAACCACTGGTAAACAACAAGAGAACTAGGGAAGTCAGCTTCAAAGCAAACAAAACAAAGTGGTCAAGGGTACCATTTCATCTGCTTATGAATCCCTATCAAAGCACATTTAATAATTCCAGCAAGGAGCTTACAGGTTCCCCTCTCTAATTTCTCATAATTGTTATAACTTTGATGAGTACCTTTTTCATCTTCTCAAACATAACTTCTTGGGACACTGATCTTCCCTTTATAAACTAGATGGTGTCCCATAGCTGAAGTAAGAACCTGTGGTTAAGTGATCTTCCATGAAGAGTCAAGAGGACACTCCAACTGACTCTCATTCTGCCTAAACTAAGTACTCTTATTGAAGAATATGTTCATATTCTTAGCACATGATGTTCGACAAGGTCAGACCAAAATATATTCAGGTTATAGATTAGAAGACTTACTTCAGCAATTGGTCCAAATTGCCTACTGCCAAAGAAATTATTCAGATTGTAAAAATCAACTAGTTAACAGCAAAAATGGGGCCAAGTTAATAAGAACAAACACCCAAACAACACCCTATTAAGCTCTCTTATGAGGCAGTATTCAATGCTTTTAAGATGGCTGAATTAAGTATGCCATTTAATTTTATTGGCAATAGAAAGCAAAATGATAGAAGAAATAAAAAAAAAAGAGGACAAACAGCAATCCAATCCCCTTACATTCTACTTTCCCTTTTGGTTTTTTAAGAAATCTTTTTTTTAAGTCCATACTTAAAAAAAAACTTAAGTCAAAATAGGTCAGTTTTCCTATTCAAGCAAATATATGTGTGTGTGCATACATACGTTCTATTGGGAGTTACTCAGTTTTGCTTTGCTCATTTTGTGAAGCATGAAATTATCTCCCAGGTTTGATACCTCTTTGATCATTAGTAATAAATATCTATTAAGTATATTACAGTGAACAGTAACTTGATTTAAAGAAAATAGTCTCTGGCCAATACAATTTTATTTATATATAAATCATGATGAGCAAAGACAAGACAAAGCCTCCATGACCTGAACAAATAGCATATAGACTGAATTACCAAGATGTTTGGACAATGATGTCCGATTGCATCAGTCCTGTTCACACCAAGGTTTCAGTCTTTGAACTTATTGGGAAGAAGGTCACTGAAACTGATTTATTCTGCTTGTGCCCAGCTTAAGTACTATAGTGATGAAATCACGTTTGCTTGGAAGAAAATTGTCCAGTGTTAAGTTGCCAATGGCCTTGTTAATAAGGCTTCCTACCTAACTTGGCTGATAGAAATTTCCAGCTCAAATGCTATTAATTTATCTCATAATTCTAAAACTCACAAGTGAAGGAAGGAGAAGAGATACTTTCTAAAGAAACATAGATAATTCAGGAAGTCTATTGTTGTTCTTTATAATAAAAGAGCTTTTAATTCTATTCCCTAATTTACTGTCACTTTATCACTTTTATCTTCTACTTTAAGTCTGTTTCTTTTATTGGACTATCTATTCAGCTGATAATTCATTTAGACTTCTGAAGTTCTATGCCATAAAAACTCCATTTAACTGCTTCCTAAATAGTGGTTAATCTGCACAAATTTTAAATTTGACCTTAATGGAACAGTTTATTCCTGAAGTTATTAGGATATTAGGAAACAGATTGTGCCCTTAAAAGGGTAGTTATCTTAAAGGTTTTTTTTAACATTCACAAAATGAACTTTGCCCAGAGATATTTGCAAAATACCTCATTTTACAATAAAATGCAGAGTCATCTTTCCATCTGAATTCCTTCTACATAGTTGAGAATCTCACTCAAGCATCAGATGAGGCGTCAAAGTGCTTTGTTAACAAACTTATCTCCCAGATGTGGGCAGAACAGGGACAGAAGGCTCAAATGCTCTAACATACCTAACAATTCAATTACAGTTATCTTATGGTGCCATCACATATTTTTCCTCAACAATCAAACAACCTCAGCTGGAAATCTCTAGCAATAACATAAATAAAGGACCATCTGGCTAGAATAATTAAGGAAGACTGGAAATAAAACATTAATTAGTGCAGTATTTCAAACGACCTTCAGAGGCCTTATTATAAAATTATATCCAAACAGGTAATCATTTATTTCACGTTGCTGTTAAATTTAACTAGGCATGAATAAATACAGATACCAAATTTTTACTCTTTCAGTGAGGATTATTGACTGAAAATGATGATTACATTATATTTCTTTTAAACTAAAGGCACAAATAAGTGAAAAAATGACACTACAAATTTAAAAAATTTATATAACTCAAATATCACAGAATTTTACCATTGAAATTATCTTTGGGGGTCATAACACCTCCTCAGTTTATGGATGAGGAAACACAGGCTTAGAGAAATTAAATGATTTTTCTCAAGGTCATATATCTAGAGAGTGGTAGAAACTAGAGGCAAACACAGACCTAATTCTCATTCTAGAAATAACCCTGAGCTATGAGAACTTACACATAAATGTTCTATACAATGTGTGGCGATTGCTATTTTGCCACTTCACTGAATTAAAACAAAATTTCACAAAACCTGTTAATTATAGGGCCACTTTATACCTAAAGTAATGAAATACCTTAAAAGAGTCTGTGTCAGAGATGACTAGCAATCCACCAATGGAGAAAACTACTCTTTTGAGGTAGCCTATTACTATTTTATTTTAATGAAATGCAGCAGACATAGATATGTATCACAAGCCCATACTTTTTAAGAAGCAGGTTTGTCTTCACTGTTTATTTATCATTCTGCTCACTGGAAGACCCAGGGAATAGGGAAGCCACAGAGGGAAGGGCAAGCATCCCTGATTCACTACACCAAGGATGAGTTCACTAGCAGGAACGTCCACCTAAAGTTGCACCATAAGAGAGGAATAAGTTGCTCTGGTTACTAAAATTAGCATTACTACATCATCTAAAAAAGGGCCCAAAGCAAATCTGATGGACATTAATTTTCATGTTACAGTAGCCACTATTGTAGAATATCAATGTGTAGTTTTAAGGAAACATTAGAATAAAATTGTATTTCTTAAAATCAGTGTAACTTTAAGTCCTTTTCAATAAAGATCATTTTATATAAGTTTTCCATAATTTCTGATATTCCCTTAGCTTCAGTGTATATTTAATGCAAGTTTTAACATTTTCAAAAAATATACAAAAGAGAACGGGATGGGCTGGAAGAGACTACAGACAAAAGAATATGGGATCTGAAGGCAAAGACCTGGTTTCTGGGATCTGAAGGCAAAGACCTGGTTTCAAGTACTCATTTTGCCTTGAGATGCCAAGGACTAAAACTTGTCTGTATTCATCTTCACCATCTTCACTCTTCAGCTTTTTACTTTAAATACAATTGGGTTGAGGTGGCAGGAGATGAGTGGGACTTCAAGAACAGTTCAGTAACAACTCCAGGCTAACTCCAACCTGAATCACTGCCAAGACACATAGAAGAAATAAAACCAGTAGATAAACATTCAGAGTATGTTTCTAATGTCTGCTGTTGTCAAGTCTCCCAGCAGGCAAACTACGGCTCCCCATGGGATGATGCAAATCTTTCATCCTAATGTTTGGGGCAAGAACCCAGTTTCGTTAAGTGCCAAAATTCTTAGCAAATTCTGAGGTGCTTGTATGCACGTAAAAGAGGAAAAATCTCTGGAAGGACATATATGAAACTAATAATAGTGGAAACACATTAGGAATGGGGCAGGAACTGTGTAGGATGAGGAACAAGGGATAAAGGAAATTTTCACTGTGTTACTTTCTTGATGTCTTTCTTCAAGAATAGTGTATTTAAGTTAATACATTTTTTCTCTCTTGAAAGTTACAGGTTTAAACAGAGAAGTATCCCATGTAATTTCTCATTTACATCATAAAATTTCATGTAAGTGTGAAAGGACCAGCCACATATACATCCTGCTGTTGCTGAACATAGAAAAACACAGTAGGCAATGAAAATCTTAAGTGTATTATTTCAGCATCTCTTAGAAGAATAAACTATTCAGCCTGCCCATTAGGTCTGAGTGATGAGACAAAATCTTGGTATCTCAGATGATGTCCCTGACTGTATAGTCTCTATAATCAGCTGAGAAATAATGTCGTAAGTGATAATACAACACTGTGTCTTAAGACAGATAATACAATGGATTCTGTCTTGCAAGTAACTAGTAAAAAGCTGTGTTTTACCAGAAATTTAGATGAAATACAGGGCACTTAAAATGATTTTAAGAATGAGTCTACTAGAAAAAAAGAAGGTTTCCTCAAATAATCATGCACAACAAATGCAGAAATAATCATTAAAGCTACCATTTACTGTTTGCTAACAACATGCCAGATCAGTTGTTTCTAAGCACCTTACACATGGTTTCTAATCACCATGAAACCCCTGCTAGGTACAGATGAGGAGCAGCATTGAGACATAATAATAATTAACATTTATTTAGTATTTATCTTGGACTAAATTTGATGTTTATTCACTTATTAAATTCTCATAGCACTGTAATGTAGGTACTAAACAAATATCCATTTAATATCTATCAAATCTTAAAAGTGAATAGTGAAACAGGGATATGAATCCAGGTCTGTCTGACTCTAAGCCTGTATGCTGTATGATGAAAGCATATGGGTTTGGAATAAGGCCTGAATATGAAACATTTTAGCTATGTGGCCTTGAGTAAGTTACTTCATCTCTCTTGAGAATTCATTTTCTTCATCTATAAAAATGAGCTTGAAATGCCTGCATGTAATATTGTTGTGGAAATTAAGTGGGAGAATGTAGCAGTGTTTGGGAGAATGTAGCAGTGTTTGATATAGTGAGTGGTTGGCTCACGGTTGTTACATTAGTTAAGGTAGTTAAGGTGAGGTTGGCTGCTGTAACAAAGCAATTCAAGAATAAACTGATTAAAGAACAAAGGAGTTTATGTGTGTATCGGCAAACAATCTTAATGTGATAGGTTTAAATTGCTCAGCACTCTGCTCCTCTGTTCATTCAGTTTCCTTCCGAGTCATTGCTCTTTCACCCTCAAACAAGAGTTCTCTAACTTTTTTGTGTCTTTCCCTTTTTAGACTCCTTTCTCTCTTAACATGTATTGAGGATCCCAAGGAGCTTTTGTTTTCGTGGATAACTGCTGTCAAATTTTACCATACAAGAAGTCAAAAGAGCATTTGAAAAAATATTAGTCAATTCCTTTAGAATAGCAACAATAATGCACTTTCAAGAAAAATAAATAAATTTAACAAAACTAAAAATTTGTGAGAACTAGTGTCCACTAGCTTCATCCATGTTGCTGTAGGATTTCCATCTTTCTTAAGGCTGAAAATATCCCATCATATGTATACACCATATTTTATTTAATAATTCATCCATCAGTGGACATTTGGGTTGTTTCTGTATCTTGACTATCATGAATAATCCTGCGATGAACTTGGAAGAACAAACATCTCTTTGATATACTGATTTTGTTTCCTTCAGATATACCAAGAACTGGAATTGCTGGGTAATACAGTAGCTCTATTTTTAACAGTTTGAGAAACCTCCATGCTGTTTTTCAAAGTGGTTGTACCAATTTACATTCCCACCAACTGAGTACAGACCTTCCCATTTCTCTACATCCTCACCAACACCTGTTATATCTTGCCTTTTCTATAGTAGCCATCCTAACAATTGTGAGGTGATATATTACTGTGCTTTTGATTTGCATTCCCTTGATCAGTAGTGATGTCAAGCAACTTTTCATCTTTTCATCAGCAACTTTTCAATTTACCTGTTGGCTATTTGGATTTCTTCTTTGGAAAAATGTCTATTCAGACATTTGCCCATTTTTAAATTAGATTATTTGTTTTGCTTTGTTTTTCCATTGAGCTCTAATCGTTCCTTATATTTTTAACATATTAACTCATTATCAGATATGTGGTTTGCAAATATTTTCTCCTATTCTGTAGGTTGCCTTTTCATTTTGTTGATTGTTTTCTTCGCTGTGCGAAGCTGTTTAGTTTGATATAGTCCTTCTTGTTTACTTTTGATTTTCTTGCCTTTGTTTTTGGTGCCATTGCCAAAACCAATGTAAAGGAGCTTTCTCCTACGTTTTCTTCAAAGAGCTGTCTAGTTTCAGGTTTTACAGTTAATTTCTGTGAAATAAGGTAGGGGTCCCAGTTCATTATTTTGCATGTGGATATCCAGTTTTTCCAACATCTATTCTTTTTTACTATTCTTTTTACATTGTGTGTTTGGCACCCTTGTCAAAAATTAGTTGACCATATAGGCATAGGTTTATTTCTGGGCTGTCCAGTCTGTTGACAAGTCTCTTAAATAAATAAGATGGTAGTGCCTGGTAAATTCCAGCCCAGAAGGCCATAGTTCATCAAATGATAATAAAATCAAGTTGAAATCAGAGTTTGAAAGGGAGCTATAATTATTACATGGGCAAAGAATAAAAAAGCTGTTATATTAATTTTGTAATTATCTGAAATCATGAATTAACTTGTTTCTGCTTACTTTTCAGTGAATTCTACAGCATTTTTGATACGTGTTTCTAATTGTTACATTGGTTCATCTTCCAGAACAGTACAAAATAATAACAGTAGTTACTGTAAGAAACTGTTTTTTTCCTATCTTCCACCCTTTTTAACATTTCATCATGTCATATTGCATGTGTATGTGCTTTAAATCATGTCAATGTTGAAACTACAAAGGACATGTCAGTGAAGAAAGTAGTTCAAATAAAAGTTTAAGACCTATGGTAAAATAACCAAACTTAAAGTGACTAAAGTAGAAGTCCTTGCCTGGTTCCTAATCTTAGAGGAAAAGCTTTCAGTCATTCACCATTAAGTATGATGTTAACCATAGTTTTTTGTAGATGATCTTTGGTAAGTTGACGTAATTCTGCTCTATTCCAAAACTGATGATAATTTTTAAAAAATCATGAATGGCTGTTGAATTTTCTATAACAAATTCATATAATAAATTACTTTGATTGGCTTTCAAATGGTTGAACCAGCATTGCATATCTGCAATAAGCCCCAGTTGGTCATAGTATATAATTCTCTTTATATTGATGAATTCTGTTTTCTGAGTTCATGAGAGACATTGGTCTGGAATTTTCTTTTTTTTTTGGTAATATTTTGGCTTGATTTCTGTATGAGAGTAATTATGAACTTAAATGAGCTAGGAAATGCTTTTCCTCTTCTATTTCTAAAACAGATTATTTCATCTCTGTGTTAATTTTTACATGTTTGTGGAATCATCCACTGTAACAACTGGGCCTAGAAATTTCTTTTATGCAAACTTTTTAGGTTATAGTTTCAATTTCTTCAATATAGGGTAACTCAGGTTATCTATTTCATATGGGCTGTGTTTTGATAATTTGTTATTTTTTTAGAAATTGGTCCATTTCATCTAAATGGTCAAATTTATGGGCATAAAGATATTCATTGTTTTCATTCATAAAGCTACATTCCAAATACTTTGATATGTTGTAGTTTGTTTCATTCAGTTCCATGTACTTTTAACATTCTGTAAATGGCTACAGAATCTGTACTAATATCCTGTACTTCATTCTTGATATTAGTGGTTTTTATATTTTTTCTATATTTTTTTCCTAGATGCTCTCTATCAAGTTACACTGTAAAGATTTACCAATATTATATTGACATTTTTCGAAGAAACAGCTTTGTTTTATTTATTTCCTCTGTTTTCCTATGCTCAATTTCCATGATTTCTGTTTTATCTTTATTATTTATGTATTTCTGCTTGATTTCCATTTATTTTTTATTATTTTCTCTAGTTTCTTTCAAAACATTATTGACTGAGACCCTGCTTCCTTTCTAATGTAAGCATTTATTGCTATAAATTTCCCTCTCAGTACTGCTTTAGATATATTCCAAATACTTTAATATGTTGCAGTTTGTTTCATTCAGATCCATGTACTTTTAACATTTTTTGAGACTTCCTCTTTTACCTATGATTATATAGAAGTTTGTTGTTTAATTTCAACATGCTTAGAGATTTTCTTGTTTTCTTCTATGATTGATTTCTAGTTTGATTTCATTATGGTCAGAATATACATTCTGTATGACTTCTCTTAAATTTGTTGAGTTACAAGGGGTGGAGCCAAGATGGCGGCGTGAGTAGAGCAGCGGAAATCTCCTCCCAAAACAACATATATCTATGAAAATATAACAAAGACAACCCTTCCTAGAATAAAGACCAGAGGACACAGGACAATATCCAGACCACATCCGCACCTGAGAGAACCCAGCGCCTCGCGAAGGGGGTAAGATACAAGCCCCGGCCCCGCGGGAGCCGAGCGCCCCTCCCCCCAGCTCCCGGCGGGAGAAGAGCAGGCAGAGCGGGAGGGAGACGGAGCCCAGGGCTGCCGAACACCCAGCCCCAGCCATCCGGGCCAGAGCGCAGACACAGTGTGTGAGCGGGGGGCCCTGGATACTAGGGAAAAAGGCCAGCAAGACCAGTGAGCGGGTGCCTGAGGCTGGCGCCGGAGAAGAAACACGAGCGGCCATTTTTTTTTTTAATTAATTATAAAAATTTGTTGTTGTTTTGTTTTCGCGAGTCCTTTTTGGAAGTCTTAAAGGGACAGGGATCCCAATACAAAGGAAACAGGGCAGCAAGACCAGTGCGGGTGCCTGAGGCCGGCACCGGAGAAGAAAGAAACGCGAGCGGCCATTTTTTTTTTTTTTAATTATTTATAAAAATTTGTTGTTGTTGTTTTGTTTTGGCGAGTGCTTTTTGGAAGTCCTAAAGGGACAGGGACCCCAATACAAAGGAAACAGGGCAGCAAGACTGGTGAGCGGGTGCCCAAGGCCGGCACCAGAGATCAAGGTAAAGCAAGTGGCCATTTTTTTGTTGAGCTTTTATTTTGGCGAGTGCTTTTTGGAGGTCTTAAAGGGACAGGGACCCCAATACTAGGGAAACAGGGCAGCAAGACCAGTGAGCGGATGCCTGAGGCCGGCGCCTGAGGACAAACAAAGAAAAGCGAACGGTTTTTTTTTTTTCAATTATTTATAAAAAAATTTCTTTTTTTTCTTTTTTTTTTTTTTCTTGTTTTGGTGAGTGCTTTTTGGAAGTCTTAAAGGGGCAGGGCGGGACAATTAGTCCAGAGGTAGGAAATCAGGGGATTTCTGTGCACTCTAACGCCCTGGGAAGCAGGGAACACAAAGGCCCCTTACTGAGATAAATAGCCTTCCAGCCGCTCCCCCTCCAACGCGACTCCACCACTTTGCAGCAGCAGCCCGAGCCAGGCCACGCCCACAGCAACAGCGGAGATAAACTCCATAGCAGCCGGGCAGGAAGCAGAAGCCCTGGCTGCGCGCAGCTGCCTGGTACAAGCCACTAGAGGCCGCTGTTCTCCCAGGAAAGGAGGGCCACAAACCAACAAGAAGGGAAGTTCTTCCAGCCGTCATTCATTCCATCTCTGCAAACTATTTCTATCAAAATGAAAAGGCAAAATTACAGGCAAACCAAGATCACAGAGGCAACACCAGAGAAGGAGACAGACCTAACCAGTCTCCCTGAAAAAGAATTCAAAATAAGAATCATAAACATGCTGATGGAGATGGAGAGAAAAATGCAAGAGCATTAGGATGAAGTCTGGAGGGAGATCACAGATGCCAGGAAGGAGATTACAGAAGTGAAACAAACTCTGGAAGGATTTATAAGCAGAATGCATAAGATGCAAGAGGCCATTGATGGAATAGAAACCAGAGGACAGGAACGCATAAAAGCTGACATAGAGAGAGACAAAAGGATCTCCAGGAATGAAACAATATTAAGAGAACTTTGTGACCAATCCAAAAGGAAGAATATCCGTATTATAGGGGTACCAGAAGAAGAAGAGAGAGGAAAAGGGATAGAAAGTGTCTTTGAATAAATAATTGCTGAAAACTTCCCCAAACTGGGGGAGGAAATAATCGAAAAGACCATGGAAATACACAGAACCCCCAACAGAAAGGATCTAAGGCAGACAACACCAAGACACATAATAATTAAAATGGCAAAGATCAAGGACAAGGAAAGAGTTTTAAAGGCAGCTAGAGAGAAAAGGGTCACCTATAAAGGAAAACCCATCAGGCTATCATCAGACTTCCCGACAGAAAACCTACAGGCCAGAAGAGAATGGCATGATATATTTAATGCAATGAAACAGAAGGGCCTTGAACCAAGGATACTGTATCCAGCACGACTTTCATTTAAATATGATGGCGGGATTAAACAATTCCCAGACAAGCAAAAGCTGAGGGAATTTGATTCCCACAAACCACCTCTACAGGACATCTTACAGGGACTGCTCTAGATGGGAGCACTCCTAAAAAGAGCACAGAACAAAACACCCAACAAATTAAGAGGAGTAGGATTAAGAAGGGAGAGAAAAGAATCTCCAGAGAGTGTATATAACAGCTCAATAAGCGAGCTAAGTTAGGCAGTAAGATACTAAAGAGGCTAACCTTGAACCTTTGGTAACCATGAATTTAAAGCCTGCAATGGCAATAAGTACATATCTCTCAATAGACACCCTAAATGTAAACGGACTTAACGCACCAATCAAAAGACACAGAGTAATAGAATGGATAAAAAAGCAAGACTCATCTATATGCTGCTTACAAGAAACTCACCTCAAACCCAAAAACATGTACAGACTAACACTCAAGGGATGGAAAAACATATTTCAGGCAAACAACAGCGAGAAGAAAGCAGGGGTTACAGTACTAATATCAGACAAAATAGACTTCAGAACAAAGAAAGTAACAAAAGATAAAGAAGGACACTACATAATGATAAAGGGCTCAGTCCAACAAGAGGATATAACCATTCTAAATATATATGCACCCAACACAGGAGCACCAGCATATGTGAAACAAATACTAACAGAACTAAAGGGGGAAATAGACTGCAATGCATTCATTTCAGGAGACTTCAACACACCACTCACCCCAAAGGATAGATCCACCGGGCAGAAAATAAGTAAAGACGCAGAGGCACTGAACAACACAGTAGAACAGATGGACGTAATAGACATCTATAGAACTCTACATCCAAAAGCAAAAGGATATACATTCTTCTCAAGTGCACATGGAACATTCTCCAGAATAGACCACATACTAGCCCACAAAAAGCGCCTCTGTAAATTCCAAAATACTGAAATTCTACCAACCAATTTTTCTGACCACAAAGGTATAAAACTAGAAGTAAATCCTACAAAGAAATCAAAAAGGCTCACAAACACATGGAGGCTTAACAACATGCTCCTAAATAATCTATGGCTCAACGAACAAATCAAAATAGAGATCAAGGAATATATAGAAACAAATGACAACAACAACACAAAGCCCCAACTTCTGTGGGACGCAGTAAAAGCAGTCTTAAGAGAAAGTATGTAGCAATCCAGGTGCACTTCAAGAAGGAAGAACAATCCCAAATGAATAGTCTAACATCACAATTATCGAAACTGGAAAAAGAAGAACAAAGAAGGCCTAAAGTCAGCAGAAGGAGGGACATACTAAAGATCAGAGAAGAAATAAACAAAATTTAGAAGAATAAAACAAAAGCAAAAATCAACGAAATCAAGAGCTGGTTCTTTGAGAAAATAAACAAAACAGATAAGCCTCTAGCCAAACTTATTAAGAGAAAAAGAGAATCAACACAAATCAACAGAATCAGAAATGAGAATGGAAAAATCATGACAGACTCCACAGAAATACAAAGAATTATTAAAGACTACTATGAAAACCTATATGCCAACAACTGGAAAACCTAGAAGAAATGGACAACCTCCTAGAAAAATACAACCTTCCAAGGCTGACCAAGGAAGAAACACAAAAGTTAAATAAACCAATTACGAGCAAAGAATTTGAAATGGTAATCAAAAAACTACCCAAGAACAAAACCCCTGGGCCAGACGGATTTACCTTGGAATTTTATCAGACACACAGAGAAGACATAATACCCATTCTCCTTAAAGTTTTCCAAAAAATAGAAGAGGAGGGAATATTCCCAAACTCATTTTATGAAGCCAACATCACCCTAATACCAAAACCAGGCAAAGACCCCACCAAAAAAGAAAATTGCAGACCAATATCCCTGATGAACATAGATGCAAAAATACTAAACGAAATTTCAGCAAACCGAATTCAAAAGTATATCAAAAGGATCATACACCATGACCAAGTGGGATTCATCCCAGGGATGCAAGGATGGTACAACATTCGAAAACCCATCAACATCATCCACCACATCAACAAAAAGAAAGACAAAAACCACATGATCATCTCTATAGATGTTGAAAAAGCATTTGACAAAATTCAACATCCATTCATGATAAAAACTCTCAGCAAAATGGGAATAGAGGCAAGTACCTCAACATAATAAAGGCCATATATGACAAACCCACAGCCAACATCATACTTAACAGTGAAAAGCTGAAAGCTTTCCTCTGAGATCGGGAACCAGACAGGGATGCCCACTCTCTCCACTGTTATTTAACATAGTACTGGAGGTCCTAGCCATGGCAACCAGACAAAACAAAGAAATACAAGGAATCCAGATTGGTAAAGAAGAAGTTAAACTGTCACTATTTGCAGATGACACGATACTGTACATTAAAAACCCTAAAGACTCCACACCAAAACTACTAGAACTGATATCAGAATACAGCAAAGTTGCAGGATACAAAATTAACACACAGAAATCTGTAGCTTTCCTATACACTAACAATGAACCAATAGAAAGAGAAATCAGGAAAACAATTCTATTCACAATTGCATCAAAAAGAATAAAATACCTAGGAATAAACCTAACCAAAGAAGTGAAAGACCTATACCCTGAAAACTACAAGTCACTCTTAAGAGAAATTAAAGGGGACACTAACAAATGGAAACTCATCCCATGCTCATGGCTAGGAAGAATTAATATCGTCAAAATGTCCATCCTGCACAAAGCAATATACAGATTTGATGCAATCCCTATCAAATTACCAGCAACATTCTTCAATGAACTGGAACAAATAATTCAAAAATTCATATAGAAACACCAAAGACCCCAAATAGCCAAAGCAATCCTGAGAAAGAAGAATAAAGTAGGGGGGATCTCACTCCCCAACTTCAAGCTCTACTATAAAGCCATAGTAATCAAGACAATTTGGTACTGGCACAAGAACAGAGCCACAGACCAGTGGAACAGACTAGACAATCCAGACATTAACCCAGACATATATGGTCAATTAATATTTGATAAAGGAGCCATGGACATACAATGGCGAAATGACAGTCTCTTCAACAGATGGTGCTGGCAAAACTGGACAGCTACATGTAGGAGAATGAAACTGGACCATTGTCTAACCCCATACACAAAAGTAAATTCAAAATGGATCAAAGACCTGAATGTAAGTCATGAAACCATAAAACTCTTAGAAAAAACATAGGCAAAAACCTTTTAGACATAAACATGAGTGACCTCTTCTTGAACATATCTCCCCGGGCAAGGAAAACAACAGCAAAAATGAACAAGTGGGACTATATTAAGCTGAAAAGCTTCTGTACAGCAAAAGACACCATCAATAGAGCAAAAAGGAACCCTACAGTATGGGAGAATATATTTGAAAATGACAGATCCGATAAAGGCTTGACGTCCAAAATATATAAAGAGCTCACCCACCTCAACAGACAAAAAACAAACAATCCACTTTAAAAATGGGCAGAGGAACTGAACAGACAGTTCTCCAAAAGAGAAGTACAGATGGCCAACAGACACATGAAAAGATGTTCCACATCGCTAATTATCAGAGAAATGCAAATTAAAACTACAATGAGATATCACCTCACACCAGTAAGGATGGCTACCATCCAAAAGACAAACAACAACAAATGTTGGCGAGGCTGTGGAGAAAGGGGAACCCTCCTACACTGCTGGTGGGAATGTAAATTAGTTCAACCATTGTGGAAAGCAGTATGGAGGTTCATCAAAATGCTCAAAATAAACTTACCATTTGACCCAGGAATTCCACTCCTAGGAATTTACCCTAAAAATGCAGCACTCAAGTTTGAAAAAGACAGATGCACCCCTATGTTTATCGCAGCACTATTTACAATAGCCAAGAATTGGAAGCAACCTAAGTGTCCATCAGTAGATGATTGGATAAAGATGTGGTACATAGACACAATGGAATATTACTCAGCCATTAGAAGAAAAGAAATCCTACCATTTGCAACAACACGGATGGAGTTAGAGGGTATTATGCTCAGTGAAATAAGCCCAGCGGAGAAAGAGAAATACCAAATGATATCACTCATCTGTGGAGTATAAGAACAAAGGTAAAACTGAATGAACAAAACAGCAGCAGAATCACAGAACCCAACAATGGACTAACAGATACCAAAGGGAAAGAGACTGGGGAGGATGGGTGGGTAGGGAGGGATAAGGATAGGGAAGATGAAGGGGGGTATTAAGATTAGCATGCATAAAGGGGGGGATGGGAGAAAGGGGAGGGCTGTACAACACAGAGAAGACAACTAGTGATTCTACAGCATTTTGCTATGCCGATGGACAGTGACTGTAAAGGGGCTTATAGGGGGGACCTGGTATAGGGGAGAGCCTAGTAAACATAATATTCTTCATGTAATTGTAGATTAATGATAACAAAAAAAAAAAAAAAAGAAAGAAAGAAAGAAAGGGGGATTACTCCCTGATAGGACAAAACTGTAAATCAACGATTAATGCATACTTTAAATATCCTTAATTTTGATCATTTAAAGGGTGTCAGATGATCAGCTATGGAAGTACATTTTTCTGATATTATTCCTTTCTCTTAAAAAAGCAAGCAGTTCCTGTTTGGTGATCTGTAATAAGTTCTTCACAATGGTAAAGGGCATATCAAAGTGTGGGCAAAGGGTCTGTTTGCGTTTATACAGAGGATCAAAGCCTAATTTGGCTACCCAGAAAACGAACTAACATACAATATGAAGAAGAAGTTCCAACATCAACATACTCTGGAAGAGTCATTCCAGAAGATGATCATCAAAAAACGTCAAAAAAGATCCTGGCGCTGTTGCAGTTGTAGCTGCATTCATCCCACTGGTTCCTGGAATTGCCATGGGAATGAGGAAGGAGATATCTAAGCTGGCCTGTGCATACAGTAAAACAACAAATTTGACTGGATCTGTACTGTTGGAACTCAACCAAGATTTAGGAGAAGTGCAAGTTGCAGAGCTCCAAAATCTTGAGACTACAGACTATCTACTGTTAAAAGAACATATGGGATGTGAACAGTTCCCAGGAATGGGTTGTTTTAAATTGTCTGATTTTTTCTCAAACTATCCAAATTCAGTTAGACAATATCCATCATATCATAGATAAGTTTTCACAAATGCTTAGGGTGCCTAACTGGTTTTCTTGGTTTCACTGGAGACGGCTGGTAATTGTAGGTCTGCTTTGGTTATGTAGCTGTATTCCTATTATGTTAATGTGTGTGTGCAATTTAATTAGTAGTTTTAAACGTATACATGCTTAAGTTACTCTACAAGAAGATATGTCAAAGAAATAACCAATCTTCCCATGTTTTCTTCTGTCTACTTCTATAGCTTTTTTTCTTCCTTCCTAATTACAACCCTTAAATAGAATTCGTGCCTCATATCGAATTTACCGAGTATCATAATTCCCCCAAGTGGTAAAGATACTTCAAGACAAATGCTGGGCATAAAACCCACAGGGCATAAATCTGCAAAGAAGTAAAAAGCTAACCTCTTCAAACAATATTGCTTCTCTCTCACTTACCAACTTTACATTTCCCTGTCTGGCCCTGGAAGATGACTGGTTAGCCAGAGACGGGTAAGATTCCTCAAGGGAGGAACAACCTAAGACAGGCACAGTCGCAGGGGGGCCATCAGCTGTGAAATTGGGGATCAACAGAGGTGAGGCTTAGAACCTCACCCCCCCTGTTTTGAGAGAAATCTTCTGCATCCGTGGATGTTTTGTTGCCCTTGTCTAGCTTGGATTAATACTTAGCTTATAGGCACACACCTGATCATCTACATTTGCTTTCTTACAGCACTAAACTATGTTTTCTACCTTTATCTTGCATCTACCTACCACTTCAGCATTTTATTAAAATTAATAATAATAATAGTAATAATAAGGGAGAAATGTGGGATTCACATATAAATCAAGTATAAAAATCAAATGAATATTCACATTTGACCTGATTGTTTATAGTTCATAATGCGTGATCAAAACCGAAAGTTTCTGTGACGACTGCCCTTGTATTGTTCACCATGTAAGAACTTATTCACTATGTAAGAATTTGTACACCATGTAAGAACTTGTTCGTTGTGCTTCAGAAGATCCGAGACTGATGAGAATTAGACTTGGGGTGGATTAATTAATGATTGTGCATTGAGTCCCCTGTATAGAATTTTATTGTTGTTAACTGTTAACAACCATTTGATCAATAAATATGAGAGATGCCCTCTCAAAAAAAAAAATTTGTTGAGTTACTTTAACAGCCCAGAATAATTTCTATCTTGTGAATTTTCTATGTGTAGTTGAAAAAAAAAATGCACTCTAGTGTTATTGGGTAGATTATTCTTCTTTGTTTATTACATCGTGTCAGTGGTGATGTTATTCAAATCTTGTATACTTGGTTGATTTTTAGTGTAGCAGTTCTACCAGCTCCTGGGGTAAGATGCACATTGAAGTCTCCAAACAAAATTGGGGATTTTGTTATTTTTCCTTTTAGCTCTGTCAGTTTTCCCTTCACGTATTTTGAGGATCTGTTGTTTGCTGCACACACATTTAAGATTCTTCTTCTTCCTGGTGCACTGATCTTTTGTCATTATGTGATGTCCCTCTGTGTCTAGTAATTTTCTTTGCTTTTAAGTTTTACTTGGTCAGATACTAACATACTACTGTTATTATCTGTTTTTGATTAATGTTTACATGACACATCTTTTTCTATCTTTTTACTTTTAATCTTCCTATAAAGATGAATTTGAAGTCAGTTTCTTGCAGGCAGCATATATTGTATTGTTTTATCTACTCTGCCAATCTCTGTTCTTTGGTCTTTGAAACAATTGTTATGTTAGCATTTAAGTCTGCATTTTGGTACTTATTTTTATCTCCATTGGTTTTCATTCCTCTCTTTATCTTTTCTTGATTTCCTTTAAGTAACCTGAACATACTTAGAACTCTAGCTTGATTTACTTATAATGTTTTGAGTGTATCTGTTTGTATAGTTTTTTATAGTGATTGTGCTGGGTATAACTACAAACACATGTGACTTAAACCAGTACAACTGGAATCAACATTTTATTATTTAAAGTGAGTGTAGAATTACTTCTAATTATTTTGCTAAACTTCTTACTAAGTATTTTATTCATTTTTATTCTATTGTAAATGGAATTATGCTATTTATAGCATTGAGCAAGAGTTTAATTGCTATACATCCTTGAAACAATTGGCAATTTCTCTTTTTCATTTTAGCCATTTGACAGATGTGTTACCTCACTATAGCATCATTTTGCATTTCTCTTATGATGAATGAAACTGAAACCTTTTATATATATTTGGGTATCCATTTTGTGAAGTGTCTGTTTGAATTTTTACCCCTTTATGCATTGGAAATGTTACTCCCACGCTGTAATTTGATTTTTCACTATCTTAATCATGTATTTTGATGAAGAGATGTTATTCATCTCAATATAGTCCAATTCATTACTTCTTTTATCGTTAATGATTTTCATGTCCTGTTTAAGAAATCTTTGCCTACTCCAGCATCACGAAAATATGTTTTAATAAATATTAACTATTTTGTTTTCACATTTAGACATATAATCTCTCTAGAACTGATCAATTGCATCTACTTTTTAAGTGCTTGATCATGATTATTTCTATGTAGTCAAATAGATGAAATAGTTTAAAATCTTTCAGATCATGGATTTTTACAAATTGTATTCACATAATAAAAGATGATGATGATTATCTAAAATACAATTTTATTCTCATACTTTTGCTTACATAGGATATAGATACATTAGGCTTAATGTGCTACTAAGTTACATGGATTTTTGACATCTTATTTGCTTACTGTCTGGTGGCCAATTAAACTCATTGTTCCAGTATTAATTTTACCAGCTATAAAATGTTTCCTTTTGCCAGAATCTAAGACTATCAAAATCCAAATATATGTATCACTAGTCTTTGAACCATTCTGGAAATAGGTTAGTGCTTAATAGGGTGATTGGATTCAAGTGTCATTATACACACTAATGAATTGTTACTGTACAGCATGAAATGAAAAATCTGTTTCATTGTGGTGACTTAGAAATTGTTAAGAACAATTGGCAAAGATAATAAAAGTGCATAATAATCATGGTGTTTATATATATCAAAATTTGAAGTTACCTAAAATTTTTTTTTACATAAAATTAGTTTGGCTAACTTTTTTCATATATACTAATTTTAATTTTCTGATTCTGTTTTCATTAATATTTCATTATCAGTATACTATATGCAATACTTGCTTTCTCCCAATGTTTCCCTACAATAGCAATGATTACAGATTTGAGGATAATTTAAAAATATAGCTAATAATGGTAAATTTATACATCTAATACCAAATAGAGAAATGACTTTTTCATGTCTACCATGAGAAATTTGAGAAGCCTCACCTTCTAAGGTATCACTAGTGTCAGAGTACTTTACGATTCATTTAATTATTTCTATGTTTGATTATTTCTAGAATATAAAGGATTTGTTGCTAAAAGTGTTAATCAGAAAAAAACATACTAGCTCACGCTTGAAGTGTTTACAGCTTTTAAAATGTGTAAGTCACACACCCAAATAGGATGACTTAGTGGTCAATGTTAATAAACTATTATTCATTCTATTTGTCTTAGAAACAATTTTTAAAAATGCAACAAAAACCTGAACAGTAACCATTTGTTAATATTACAGTCTGGTCTTATTTTTGAATCAGAACCCATGGCTGTAGGTTTGCTATCAAAACATTTCAACTCATGTCTTTGAAATGACTCTAAAGTCCTATAGAAGAAAAGAATAAGCTTGTTTCCATATAGTGTACATCTATAGACCAAACTCAAACACAGAAACTATCCGAGCTGAGTCCCAAAACAACCAAACCTACAAACTTACAGTGATAGAAATACTTATATTAGCATAGACAGAATTAGGATTCATACATTTTCTGTACTGCATGATAGAAGTGGTTTTCCCATTAGAGGTATGTACATTTTTGCAATGAATAATGGACAAGAAGACTGTCTCTTGAAATTTCAGCTTTAGGGCCTAGGATTTGTATTTATAATATTGACTCAGGATTTTTAAACTTGCTTTTACATTATTCATGCACTACGGCTTATCAAAAAATTGTGTGTATGTAATAATGTTACTATTCTCCATCTACTAGGATTTTCCAGTATAATAAATAACAAGTAAATAATGGAGCATATTCTCTCAGCAGATGCATATTCCCTTTATATTGCTGGTTTTTTGAGAACTCAAAAGGCATACCAAAAATATCACAACATGTAAGATTAAGTAGCTTGCTAAGATAAACAGAATCAGTTATATGTTTGAGTAGAATAACAAAAGACAACTGATGTCCTATATCAAATAGCTTCCTTAAAAAAACTGTAAAATTCTTATTTAAAGAAAGAAACATCCTATTTCTGATCTCTATTTTTTACTTTGAATATAATAGAAAGGAGTTCTTACAGTCAACTAGCTTTCTCACTGAAGATCACAGAAAAATAATCAAATATTGACTTTTTTCTATCTTTCTTTAACTTAGTCATAAAAATATGGTGCTTCCAGCCAAGTCACATTTATTGGATTCAAACAATCCTATTCACCTCCAACCTCACAAGCCTGATAGTATTATTTATTACTTCATGGCCATATAAGTGGATTACTCCCTTATATAGTCTCCCTGACACCACCTACTCCCTAGAAATTATTTACTCCTGTGGATTTATAAACACGGTTAATTGCCCTCCAGAATTAATTCTTCCCTTCTTCCTTTTAGTAAAAGAATTTCCTGAATTTTAGACAGGTACAGGGCCACATAAAGCCCATATTTCCCACAATTCTTTGCAGCTAGTATTTAAATTTTGAACAGTAGAATGTGAACAGAGTGATTGAAGCAGCTATTGATACATAGTCTTTAAAAATGGATTTGAAAAGTTTGCCTTCTCCTGGTCATGAGGGCTAGAATATAAGGATGTGGTGCTTGAGAGCCAGCTTCAGCATGTGAATGAGGACAAACCCTAGAACACAGCAGAGAATGAGAATGAATTATAGTTCCTGGCAGAACTTGTGAAACAGAATTACTTGCCTACTCTGAAACACCAGTCCTAAGATATTATCACACACAAATACATTTCCATCACGTTGGCTTTTTGAGGTCTCCATTACAGCCCTCAGCCTGTATACTAAATAACATATATTATATAAATTATATGTGTATGATATGAGAAATCAAATGTATTTACAATGGTTTTATAATTATATGATACTTGATGCTTATGTTAATGAGAGGAATCAAGATATGTTCTTGAGGAGACTGATGTTTAAGGGATAAATATGCACCATTACCTAAGTGCTATGTTTTGCAACATCTTTTAGTAAAATTTGCTCCAGAATAAGAAGCATCCACATAGCAAGGAGTGAGTGTGATTTTGTAGAAAATGTTTTTTTTTAACCAGCAGAACCTCTTTCAGGAACATCAAGTTTAATTTGCTCATATAGATCCTACCAATCTAAGAACAAGAGAAGCAGAACAGGGTTAGAAAATTCTGTATTTTCATTATACAGTGAAATGACCACAGAATTCTGAAGTCAAATGACTAAAGTTCAGGCTCCAAGCCCAACAGTCACTTGCTCTGTGACATTGAGAAAATCACTTTAACTCTAGGCATCTATTTCCTCTATCAGATGGCTACCTCGGTTACTCTATCATGACATGCAATGATGCCATGCAGGTGATAAATGAAAGACAGTGATGTATCCCAAGGACACTAGCTAGTTGCTCAAGCATATCTTTTAATAGTGATACCTCAGCTGACCCAATATAGTATGATTTCTGGCCCTCAGTCTCACAGTACCAGAAAATCACTTTTATCAATGTTTTAGAAGGAATCAGTCCCAGAATAACTTAATTATAATAAAATAGCTCTTAGAATAACATTTACTAACAAATAAATTTATGCCAAGTATGTTCTAGTATGGATATCATTTAATTCTAACAACTAAATCAAAAAGATTCTGGCAAAAATCTCTTGAACATAAGTATGAACGATTTTTTCCTGGACAAATCTCCTTGGGCAAGGGAAACAAAAAAAAATGAACAAATGGGACTACATCAAACTAAAATCTTCTGTACAGTAAAGGACACCATCAGCAGAACAAAAAGGCACCCTACAGTATGGAGGAATATAGTCATAAATGACTCATCTGATAATGGGTTACAATCCAAAATATATAAAAAACTCATATGTCTCAACACCCAAAAAACAAATAAACCAATTAAAAAATGGGTGGAGGACCTGAACAGACATTTATCCAAAGATGAAATACAAATGGACAACAGGCACATGAAAAGATGTTCCACAGTATGGAGGTTCTTCAAAAAACCAAAAATAGAAATACCATTCATTCCAGTAATTCTACTCCTAAGTATCCATCAGTAGATGAATGGATAAAGAAGATGTGGTACATATACATAGTAGAATATTATTTGGCCATAAAAAGAAAAGAAATCCTGCTATTTGAAATAATATGAATGGACCTAGAGGGTATTATGCTCAGTAAAATAAGCCAGGTAGAGAAAGACAAGTACCATGTGATTTCACTCATTTGTGGAATATAAAAACAAAGGAAAATAAAACAGCAGTTGACTCATAGACACTGAGAAGTGATTAGTGGTTGCCAAGGGGGAGGGACTGGAGTGAGTGGGAAGGAGAGTGAGGCAGATAATGGGCACAATAATAATTCCCATCACAATATGAGTTGCTCACAAGGACAGTAGTACAGCACAGAGAAATAGTCAATGATTCTGTAACATCTCTCTACATTGATGGATAGTAGCCGTACTAGAGGGGGTGAGGATTTAATAATATGGGTAACTATTGAACCACTATGTTATGTCCTCATTATTTCCATTGGAAAAAGATCAACTTCCTATGGCTTTCTCTTAAGAGGGATAAAATGTAATTTCCAGAACCCCTTAGTAGCCTCTCCTGTCTTAAAGTGACTTAGGCATACTTATCCTTGCAAAAAAAAATCCCTGGCACAGGTAATAGGACTTAGACTAATTTTAGGGGATTGGTTTAGATTAATCATCTGTAGTTGAATGGACATTGATAAATACTCATTATGTCCCATATACTCCTATAGTATCCTGTGCCCATCTGAATATTAGCATTTATCAGACTGAGCTTAAATTGTTGATTTACTTATATTGGCTGCACACTAAACATTAAGCTCTTTCTTGAGAGTAGGGACAGTGTGTATTCAAATTTATGGTTCTTCTGCGTAGCGAGGGCCTCTAATACACTTCTGTATAACTGTGACTTGATTAAAAACTGTAGGTTAATAACTTAAGAACAATACCGATAATTCACAATTCTTCTTTTATTTAACCTTAAGGTATTTGTAAGGATAAACATATTAATCAATACATTAGAAATTAGTCCAGAGATAAGCACATACATCTATGGCCAATTAATCTGGGCACCAAGATAAGGGAACCAAGACCATTCAGTAGAGAAAAATAATGTCTTAAAGAAAACATACTGAGACAATTTGACATCCATTTGCAAAAAAAAAGAAAAAGGGAGAGAAGACAGACCTTTACCTAAAAACCACATAACAAAATTAAAATTAACTCAGAGTGGATCAATGACCCAAATATAAGAGCTACAACCATAAAACTCCTAGAAGAAAACAAGGATAAATCTTCATGACCTTGAATTTGTCAATGAATCCTTTGGCATTACACCAAAAGCACAAACAAAAGAAGGAAAAACATGTAAATTAGACCTCATAAAAATTTAAAACTTTTGTGCATCAAACAAGAATTTCAAGAAAACAAAAAGACGACCTACAGAAGGGGAGAAAATATTTGCAAATCATGTATCTGATAAAAGTTTCGAACCTAGAACATATTACAACTGAAAGACAACCCAATTAAGAAACACACAAATGACTTCATAGACATTTCTCCAAGAAAAATACACAAATAGCCAAAAATCTCATGAAAATCTGCTAGAAATTATTAATCATTAGGGATGTAAACCCAAACCACAATGAGATTCCATTTCACACCACTAGGACAGCTATAATTCTAAAAATGGAAAATAAATATTGGTGAAAATGTGGAGAAATTGAAACTCATACATTGAGGGCAGGAATATAAAATGCAACACTTTGGATTATGGAAAGCATTTTGTTTGTTCCTCAAAAAGTTAAACATAGAATAATCGTATTAACCAGAAATTCCACTTCTAGGAATATACCCTGAAGGACTGAAAACTTGTAAGCAACAAATACATGTACACACACATTCATAACAGCATGATTCACAGTGCCAAAATGTGGAAACAGTCCAATGTCCATCAGTGGATAAACCAATTATGTTATGCTATGCAATTAAGTACTGGGACATGCCACAGTGTGAATAAACTTTGAAAACACTGTGCTAAGCGCAAGAAGCCAAACACAAAAGACCACACGTGTGGTCTCATTTACGTGAAATATTCACAGTAGATAAATCCACAGAAATAACTCAGATTGTTTTTTGTCAAAGATGACAGGTGAAGAGGGGTATGGGTAACAACTGCTTATTTTTTTTGTGGTGATGAAAAAGTTTGGAACTAGGTATAGATAGTGGCGGCAGATCACTGTTAATGCTCTAAATGACACTGATTGTTTACTTTAATATAGTTAATTTTAAGGTTTGTGGATTTCACATCATTAAATTTAATTAATTGACTCATTTATCTGCCTGATTATATTTCTATCATCAAAGCATGAACTACAAAGCTTATATGGAGGCAAGAAACATTTTTAACATGGATTTGGAAATATATATATATATATATATATATACACCAATGACTTTTCAAGAGTGGCTAATCAAGAGTGTCCCGTACTTACTGGTGATGTCTGTAGGAGGAAGTGACCGTTATTTAGATACTAGATGATAGATTCCCTCTTATTCATAAGTAAGCTCAAAATAATGTCATAAATTGAGTTAGGGAAAATATATTCTTATATCTATCTATAAATAAGTAATAAAATATTTTACTGTATTGTAACAATTCACTCATTTTCATTTTAAATTGGACCTAATTTAGTTTTTGTATTCTGAGAAACTGATCTGCAAATTAATTGCTAATATAAAATATGAGTGAGATGAAAAGCAGATTTAAGAACAACTTAAAATAATGTAATTTGCTGCATGTCTAAGGGAACACATTAAATACTGACCCACAGCTACTTAGAAAATCTATGGTTTTATATCTCATTATTGTGACAGAACTGTGGGCAGATGCTTAAGCAATATAGAGACCAAAAATAAATAATTTGAGCCAAATTATTAGTAACTCTAAGTATGATAATTACCAGTACAGCTGATGTTTCAAATGAACCTATGCTGCTTTGGCTACTGAGCAATTTATAAAATATAATTATTCCTAATCCTTTTACCGCTTTCTAAAACAATAGACACAGAAAAAGAAATTATTCATCCCACAATGGTTATGTATATCATCGTGTTTAAGTTTTATTTAATTATAATCAATATATTCTTAGTAAAACTAGTATATGTGTGTGTGTCTGTCTGTGTAAATGGAATATCCAAACTTTAAGAAGGGTTTATTATTATTGTGCATCTTGTTTCAAGTCACGACAAGTCTCAGATGGCACAGACATATACCGGGCAGGAGTTATTATTAACAACACATGTGCTCTGCAAGACAGGCTGGAGCAAATTCAAGAGGTGAGAGAGAAGGTGTGGGGATTAGTCAAGAAATGGTGCACAGGCTAATCTTTATGTTAACGGAAGGTTAAATTGGGGCTGCTTGAGGGGCTTTGACTTAAGGACCTTTGAGTTTCCTCTGGGGAGAGGAAAGAATGTTCACGGTTGTAGAAAATGTAAGCACACAGGGTCGTCACTCTCTCTCAGCACCCAAATGCCAGGTTCTCCTTGATTAAATAGCTCTCAGAAGCAAGCATGGAGTCCTGGGAACTCAGGGACATAGTGTTATTCTCCAGCCTTAATTTTGGTAACACATATAAGAAAATAACACAAATTGTAGAGTAAATGATTGATTGATAGAGTATCAATCCATCAGCCAACCTTTCATCAATACTAAATGTAAGTATAGTTATATTAGCTATGGACACATCACACAGATAAGTCCTTGAAGTAGATCCCAATTTCCGCATTAGATGTGCTGCTACATTGTGTTAGCCAATGTCACATTTTTGTGAGGCTGAATTTTCAGCAGCTGCTATGATACAAAGCAACAACCACATGAAAATCAACACGGAACAGGAAATTCATGTAGCACAGTCGGATTCCAATGCCTGAGAAGCTGTGTGGTGCCAACAGGCATATACACCCCAGTGGTAAGTGACAGAAGTTGTTTAATAAAATATATTTTCCTTTTTATTTGTGCGCATTTTTCAAATAGCTAGTAAGCCGTTAGGATACAAATACTTGCTGAGCTATTAGGACCTAAATATTTAATAAACAAACTGCTGGGTACTTTTGGCCTAGAAGCACCATGAAACAGACACTGGGGCACTACAGGGGCCAGAACACAACAAGTTTTGGAACTTTATATTCGGGAAACAGAGCTCTCATGAGGGTTTCCTAGCACAAACAAAAAACTGCTGGACAATGAAATCCAGTCAATGAAGAGATAAATAAGAGAGTCAGCTGTGGTAAAACGACTGGTAGCGTGTATGAAACCCATCAAAATGTACAACGAATACTAACCAACCATAGGAATTCATAGAACAGAAGATAAATCGTATGAACCAGGATAATCCACGGGATACACGAATAGCAGAACCAGGAGGACAGGGGAAGAGAAATGAGAAGGGCCATGAAAGCACTTAGTTACCAAGGCAAGTAATGAAAAGATGCTCTAAAGGTAAAAACGTACAGTTACAAATCAATTCAACTCCAAATTCTTAACAGTTTTTATAATTTATGTTCATCTTAGAGGAGTGCTTTAGTAATGAATATCTCTTATAGTAATAAGATTTTTGAAGTTTACAAATTATTTCAATTTCACTTTATTTTTCATTTCTTCTATTGAATTAAAGTAAAATGAAATAAAATTCTAAAAGCCCCCATATTTATAAGTCGTTCTGCCTACCATTGGCCTTCCTTCTTTTCATTTCTCATTTTTCTATATTTATGTATAAAAATGCCTGGAAGATATTTCCTAAATGATGCGGGTGATGATTTCTAGACAGGGATATTTGGGTATTTGGGTTCTTTTTTCTTTGACTCACTTTTCTTCGTTTGAATATTTTCAATAAACATGTATAATATTTTCCACTATAATAGCAATTTTTTTAAATAAAAAGGGAGCAAAACTACAAGTAAATATGCCACAATACTAAAGTCATTTTGTTCTGAGCATGAGAATATGAATGACTATTTGCTTCATTGTATTTTTACTGTATTTCTTAGAATTTAAAAACCAAAAAAATTCAGGCATTCCCAAATTTCTGTCAGCTCAACAAATCTAAGCTGGCAATTCTCTTTTCAAATTCATCTGGACAACTTCTAGCTAAATTCCGATCATCAGTGTTTACAGCTACTTGAAAGCACTTGGCTTGAAGAACAAAAACGTGCTCTTTCAAATATATTAATATTTTTCTCATGAAATCCAATGTCCACTAAAACTGTAAAATACATAGGCCAGTCTTATGAACTCCATGAATTTCTGCCCAGATCTTAAGCAGAATGAAAGTGATTTCGTTTCTGCCAGTCTACACAGCTTGTTTCCCAACGCCCCTCACCACAAAGGATCACTTTGAATTTCGAAGGGCATCTGTTTAGGTTTTCCTTTAATGCTATGGTAGTAAAACTATCGCCTAAAAACACTTCAGTCTTCTGAAGGGAATTAGGAAACAGCTCTGTTTACAAATTCTAAAGATATCGCAGATCTAACTTTGAAACTGTGGGGGGCTTTATAATAGGGAAATATATTTTGTAAAAAGGACTAGAATCATGCAAACAGATAATCTCTTTATCCCCCCCTAATTATTTATATGGCAGCATTATAGAAGTGACATTTATGTACTTCATACAGTGGTGTGGTAATAAATGTTTAATAATTAGCTCTCCAAAAAGAGAGGGAGGAAAGTCCTGATTTGCAGGGTTTGCAAATTTCTGTGATATAAATATTCCTACCAAGACCTATTTCAAGCTACCAAAGTGATGTCACTGAAGAGTTTGGTAAAGATGCACACAATGAACTCTGTGAATCAGTTCCACCACTACATTGCTTTTATATTTTATGCTTATTTTATAATAAAATAAGGTATTGCTTAATAACATGTCCCAAAATAGTGGCATTCAAATCATACACTTTAAAAACTGCATGAAATACGTGTCTATGGGTGACAGTTTATCTAGCAATAATAACAAAAACTGATTCTGAAGAGGACCTTAATAAAATGCCACTTAATATTTTGCTGTCTACCTTTACTAAACATAATATGTAGTTGCAAAATATATGAGGAGGGATCATATTCTTACAAAATGGAATACTGTATATCCTCTTTACCATGCCTTGAAGTATTTGTGCATTTTTTATGTATGCCATTCAATTCAGGATGACAGTATGACATTAGTGGGTACAAAGCACTCTTGCCTTTGTGGGTTACTTTCCCATAAAAATATATTTTTTAAAAAAAGAACTACAGTGAGAGACATGGAAATATATTTTATGACTGCAGTGGTATAGAAACAAACACAATTCTGGCTGGATTCATTATTATATATCCATTATAGTAATATTTGTTTTCCTCTGATTTTATAAGAAAGTAAAATTAAAAGTTTTGTGAGCTCTAAATATATTATTGTGAGCCCTCGGCACCATGCCCACTGTTCCTAATGGACAGCCAGACACTGATGTAAAGGCAATCAATCAATTTGCAAACATTGTATTGTTCTAAATATTGATAATTTTTAATAATGCATAGTTTTCTTTTGCATCTACCTTTACAAACCTATTTTTGATTATTTGTATCTTCCCTTTTTTCTCTTTGATAGCCTTGCTAATCTCTCTCATCTATTAGTCTTCAAAAACAAAAAACCCTGACAGGATATGTTTACCCTCTCTCTTGAATTTTTTTCCTTAATTTTTGTTATCAACTTCTTCATTCTTCCCCTCTACTTTATTTGGGTTTATTTTGTTCTTCTTAAATTTCTTCCATTGAATATATAGCTCATTAATCTTAACCCTTTGGTGTTTTTTTTAATATGAATATTGAAGCCTGTAGATTTTTTTTCTAAGCACTGTTTTTGCTGTATCTTGCAAGTTTTGATAACTAACATTTTCAGTATCATTCAACTCCATGTATTTTCGGATTTCCACCTCAATTTCATTGCCCCTTAGGTAGTGCTTGCTTTTAAAAATTTTTTTCTCATTTCTGGCAGTTTCAAGTCAGATTTTTTAAATGTTAATTCCCAACTTGTTTTGCATTAGAGTAAAGTAACAGAATGTGGTGTGAAAGTGATTCTTTAAAACATTCTGAGACTTACTTCTTGGGTTCGTACATAGTTAATGTTTATAAATGTTGCAAATGTACTTCAAAATCTTTATGTTCCTTTTTTTCCCTTTGGAATCAGGATTCCAAAATCTCAATTAAATCAAGGTGATTCACTGTACCGTAAGAATACCCTCTCCTTAATGATTATTATCTGCTTGATCTATCAGTTTGCTGAGAAATT
Source organism: Manis pentadactyla (assembly GCF_030020395.1). Lineage (NCBI taxonomy): Eukaryota > Metazoa > Chordata > Mammalia > Pholidota > Manidae > Manis > Manis pentadactyla. The sequence continues at coordinate 126,207,022 of NC_080026.1, read as the reverse complement.
TACATTAAAATTTTTACTGATGGTATACTCCAATTTTGTCATTTTTTAAAATACATTGAGGTTATACTATCACAGGATTATAAGTTTAGATATAAAATACCCTTCTGATCAAGACAAACCATTAGTAGTAGAGGTTTTCTAATTTCATCTATTGAAATGTTTCTACTGTAAACTCTATTTTATATGCTGTTAATGCAGCTACATTGGTTTTCTTTTCCTTAGAACTTGCTTGGTATATTAGTAAAGGTTGTGCCAAGAAAGAGGATGCACATTCAATCAGGTAGTGGGGTAAGTTTATTGAAAGAACTGTTTAATGGAGGTCGGACAAGATGAAGCTCTTAATCTTAGATGAGAAATAAAAGGGCCAGCAATTTAAGCTTCAAGGACAGGAAGTCATCAGAACCCACAGACAGTTGTAGCTTAGAAGACCCCTCTTGCAGGAGTTACAGCCTTTGTTAGAGGAACAAGGTTACTGCCAATCTAGTCCATCAGGAAGGAAGCTGGGAGAATAAATACTCCGTCCTTTCTTCTAACCCTCTAAACTGTCGGTATCTCCAATTAGCTGAACCCATCAGAAGACAGAAGACAACAGATCTGAATTACTGTAATCCATAAACTAAATTAGTCACTAGCCAGGGCAGAGAGCTGATGGAGGAGGTGGGAGGAAGAAGAAAGGTTGTGAATGGTCCCACCACATTTGGCTTAAAATATATCAATAACCCTATCTCTTTATGTTTTGGGGGTGTTTCAGTAAACAAAGGCAAATTTCCCCCTATTATTCAGTCTGATAATCCTTGTGTGTTATCTAGTGAGTTTGAACTATTCACATTTATCCTGTTGCGATAAGAAAAACAACTATTTTGAGTTGCTGCACAGGCATTCTTACCACACAACCGCCATTGCTTTTCTCTACTGGTTTAGAAGAAAGCAAATTTTATTATTTTATTAGTTTATCTATACATTTTGACATATATACTTAAGAAGTCTAGTGTAAATGGATTTCTTTCCCTACCTTCTGATTTTTGTCGGCTTTATAATTCTTTAACTTGGACCAACCTCCCTCCTGACACATACATTACTATTGCCCAGTATTTTCGCTATACCTCTTACACTATATATTTTTAATTTTAGATATTTTAAGTAATTAATTTTAATTTGTGTATATTAAAAATACACTTCTAATTTTTAATTTCTCATATTGCATTTCTATGATGTTTAACACATTACAGATGGTGACACATGTGTAACACTTGGATAGTTCTAACAATCAGAATACAGTTCTGTCACTTGAAAAATGCCCTTATGCTGTACTTTTGTAGTCAGTCTCCCCTGACACTGGCCCCAAATTTGAGCTGCTCTCCATTCCTATAATTTTCACTTTTACAGAATGCCATATAAATGGAATTATACAATAAGGAATCTTTTGAGGCTGGCTTTTTCTTTTTTACTCATAATAAATGCTTTTGTTGTATGTACCAATAGCTCATTCATTTCCCCTGAGTTTAACTCCATTGTTTGGATGTCCCATCAATTTGTTTATCCACTTACTTGTTGACAGACATTAGTACTGTCTCTAGTTTGGGGAGATTATGAGTAGAGCTCCCATAAACATCCCTGAACAGGGATGACTGTAAGTTATGATTATAAGTTTTCATTTCTCCAGTGTAAATACATAGAAGTAAGATTGCTGGATCATCTGGTAAGTGTAGGCTTTATGCAGCTAGCAATTGATCAGATACACCTGCATATTACATTTTTGTATGTGTATCAGACCTTCTCTCTTATCACTTCCCTTTGCCCTGAAGTTACAGCCTTTAGAACTACAATTAGCGAACAATCTATTGGTGTCAAACTCTCAGTCTATTTCGTCTTCATTCTAGAAAGGTATTTTCACTGGGTATAGAGTTTTGAATTTTAATTTATTTTTTCAAGTCCACAAGTTGTATTTGGGTATATTTTAAATCTTCTAGGTTACTTTAGTTTTCTGTTATTTCCACATTTCTTCAAACTTCTTTTTATTTCTTTCAATGTAGTGAGCATGGCTGTTTTTGTAATTTATATCCAATCATTCCAATATTTTCAATCTTGAGATCTGTTTTACTCATCTATCATTTCTTCTGGTTCCTGCTCATGGTATCTTATCTTATTCCCTATGAATTAGTAATTTTTGACTGTGTGCTGCTTACTTTCCTTTAAAAATAATTGTTGGGAGGTTCTTTGAAGCCAAGATGAAGGCATGTTCCTTCATAGGAGACTTCCTTCTTCTGCCAGAAGTTACTTGAAACTAAACTCATGGCTCAAGGTATTTTTGGACCTTTTGGGTAATTAACGGATAACTTGTGGTTACAAATTGGGAGTGTCCCAACCTACCTGCATGCACATCCCTTTGTGGCTCCACCTGACTACAGTGAGCATTTTCTTTCAGATTCCCAATGCTGGGCAGGGCTTGTGCTTTCTGTTGTTCTCCCTTACATTCTGTGGTCAAAAAATTAAATGTCATGTATGCCTTTTAGACAAATGCCAACAGAACAAAATTTGCTCAATGCTTGTCTTACTCCTCAATCCATTCCCAGAGCCCTTGCCTTGTAATTACCACCTGTGTTGTCAACCTAGCTTGTTGATGCTTTTGAGAAGTTTTTAAAAATTGTATCTAGTATTTAAAATCCAGTGGAAAATGGTGGTCAGATTGAACAGAGTCCCTATCTTACTGCCCCTAATTTTTTAGATAAACATTATTCTAAGTTACAAAATATGATTCAAATAATATTAATCAAAAGCTCTTTATGCTTATGTGCATTAGATGATAACTGATTTAATTAAATATATTATACCATTTAATTTAAACTTTTGATTTTGAAATTAATAAAGGATGTTATACATCTGATACTTCTCTCATTACATAAATATTTACATTAGAATATAGACAAACACCTGAAAGACAACTGACTGAAATCCTTCACAAGCATACTTAAATCTATTGAATTATATAATTCTAAACAGATTTACAGTAAGCATTTCAACAATTTATACTTTCTAATATGTGAATCTCTGTTTAACTTTAAATGTTTTAATTTTGATAATAACCCAGACCTGATTTATGAAATAGAATCTAAACAATCTGTTATAAGTGAAATAAAAATTCCTCTGAATGAAATGTATATATTTTATAAGCCCCAAAATGCTACCTATAATTAAGAATAATACTTAAAAAGTATTTTTTCCAATGTTCTTATTATTTGCCTTCTTCATGTTATTTATATTAATCTGCTTATTTAACAACTCAATCTCACGGACAATTAAACAATGCCCACAGAGGTATACAAATGTCCAATCCAATCAGTTCCACTTTATTAAGCTCTTCTTTCACTATTTAATTGTATCATGAAGTACATAGTTAAAGTCCTTTGAAAACTACTGCATTACTTGGAGAAGATTTATATTTTGAAACTCTATATTTCTGTAATATGTCATCTACATGTTTAACATTTTAAAACAAAGGTAAATGAACATATTTGTTATTTCTTTTGATGGTAATCTTCATGAACTAAAAATGTTACAATAGTCGTTGTTCTGTCATTTTGAATGCTATTTAAGTATATAATCAAAATTGATAATATTAGTTGAACTTTGTTAAAAAACTGAATTAACCTTGGATTCCATAATTTTGACATACAATAATTGCTAGTTACATAACTTAAGTGCTTGGACAAAGAACTTTATATGTAGCAAGCTACTTACTGTTTACAATTGCATGATATAGGTACTGTTATTTTCCTTAATTCACAGATGAGAAAACACGGACAATATTAATAGCATGACTGAGACTTGAACTCAAACAAACTGGCTCTAAGCAGCTATGCCATACGAACTCTATTAAAGGTTAATCATAACCAAATTAATTTACTTACAAAAATAAAATTATAAAGTTACAACTATTACTTTGAGGAGTCCTCAGGAAAACTATGAAAAATTCTTAATGAGGCTTTGGCTCATCAATTCTATAGGGATAAAGCTGCCCAGAAATAATGGAAGTCTTTTGTAATCATGCAGATTCTACAATATGTAACATTTTTCATAGAATTCTTCCGGTTTCATTTGTTTATTAAATTTATTCTATTTGCCATGCAAATTTGGTTTTATCACAAGTTTGGAAAAGCCATATAGTGTACCAGAAAGTACCATCCTAGTTTCTGGAATAATGACACCCTGGGTTTGCATTCTAGCTTCTCTATTGCTAGCTTATCACCTTGGCTGATTACATGCCCTCTACAAGCTTGATTTATAAAATGGGGATGATAATTTTATCACTTCATAAGTTGTGAAGAAACAATGAAGTAGTGTTTTTTTAAGGCACTTAGTACAGAAGCCACCAAAAAAAAAAGTTATTTTATTACTTTTGTCAATTATCTTATGTCCACTTGATTAGACTTAACAATTCAAAAGATGCATACACGTGCCTTATTGTCCCAGAAGCCCAGAGGGGGCCATGGATCTCTTAAAAATAATCTATCCTCCTTACACCCCTGTTGAAGGCTACAGACACCACATATTTCACCCCCCACCTCTGCTCAGTACAACCAAATGTCTGACTAGCAGATTAACCCCTTTCTGTCTTATAGTTGCAGTGCCCAAATTTGAGATCCAATCCCTTGCTTCCCCCAACTCTATCCCACATCACTTATTTCCCTGTTTTCAGACACTGTGCCAAAAAAATGAACAGGAGAAAGCAGACAAAACAGTCACTCTTGTACTGAGTAGGTGTAATAAAATACATTTGTATGTACTACTGAACACAGGAAATAATTTCTTAAATGGGAGTTCCTCAAAGACTGGCACAATTGTGATGATGTTTATGAAACCATGATCTGTAGTACAAAAACTCAGTCATTTTCTTAAACTCTAAATTCAATACTTCCAATTTATACTTAAAGCCTATGTTGCCTCAACTTAGCAGTAATGGCAAGGATCCCTGTGGCCACAGTTTCTGGCAGGCCAGAGAAGTCTCTTCCTTGGGACAGCATTCTCCTGCACATGTTCTGGCTACTCCCCTGTCAGAGGCTCACTACGTTCCACATCAGCCCAGGGGAGCTAAAGCAGAAGTGATGCTCGGGGAGGAAACTGCAATTTTGGTAGAGCGAAGGCTCTACAGCTTTACTAGAATTACACATCTTTTTTAAAAAGTTCTGAATTTTCACCAAACAGAACTCATATGAATTAGTGTTTTTCCATGTTAATAACATTAGGATAAACATTTCAATTTCACTTCTATATTTAAAGATGCCTGTTAGCTACAAAGTATTTTATATTAATAGTTTAGGTACTTATACATACTTACACATAAACAGTACATTCATGTTACTTAAAAATTTAAAAATAACCCCCATTAACTGTAGTCATTTTGACACAGTAAATCAGACAAAAGCTTGAAGCAATTATTTCACTTTTCTCTACTAAGATTTCAAACTATGGAGGAATCAATTACTTCCATTGAAAAGTCTAAATCCTACACTTTTGAAAGTGAAAGCTTAGAAAAAAGAAAGTGTGCATCTTTAACCTGTGGGAATTCCTGCTGACCATAATCCTTTTAAGAATTTAGGTTTTACAATACCAAAATAACTTCAAACTTCCAATAATGGAAATTCTTCTGTTCAGCAACAGTAATATATATTATTGATAGAGTACGCATTCTTACTTTATAGACCTTTAGTTAACAATAAAATACCTAGTTATTGTCTACACATAATTAAAATAGCTGAAAATATGAAAGCATGCTTTTGTCAATCACTATGAATTTACTGTCACATATTTGGTCTACTACAATATAGGGTTATTATAAACTTTTGTCCCAAAGTCTCTACATAAGTACATAATGTTCATGATCCTTGTTATCTGACCTACAGAGAGCTTACAAAATGCAAATTCTGATACAGAACTTCACAGTTCAGATCTGCTTTTCAAATTACCTCTTAGTACTACTTCTACTGATCTTAAAGGTTTTTGAACTGCAGAGTTCAGATTTTTGAATTATACATTTTACTTTTAGACTCTTAATTGTGGAATGGTAACTACCCTAGTAATAGGAGTTAACTGATGCATATAACATAGCTAATAATACAAAATTTAAAAGAATTACGGAGCTTGCTTGGAAAAATACCATTGGATAGTATAGGTTTCAATACAAGTTGTGTCCTTATAAAGTCTAAAACTGCTATGGGGAAAACTTAAAGACCATTTATGACATATAGGTAGATAGTAATTGCAAAGACCATTGCTATTAAACCAATAGCCTACATTGGTTCATATTAAACCAATAAAATACAATTATTTTATGCAGTTATTCCATGCAAACATTTATAGTCAAAATGTACTTGACTCAGTGAAATGAGATCAGCCAAAGTAAATGAAAATCTACAAGTAATGGGATCTCTTACCTGAGTAAATATTTCTCTTGGAAAATGGTTATATGGACATATGAAAGAGGAACAGAGTTGCCAAAGAGCCACTAAAATTTCATAAGCAATGAAGTGACATTACTTAGGATGCTGGTTTACAAAGACTAATACAGAGCAGCGAATATAAATTGCAGTAGTGGTAACTTGGTTATTCTATAAAAACACATTGTAATATTTATAACAATGCTATGCAATCTTCAGATTCTCAATAAATAGAAACAAATAAGAATTGGGGGATAATTATCTGAAGTATCTACCACATAGAATTGTTATCAGGATGAAAGTAAACATTGTCTATGAAAGTAAATTGCAAACTTTAAGAATGAGATGATTATTACATAGACAGAATGACTGGTTATCATATAACAAGTACTAAATAATTTCATATTCATTGAAATCATAAATAAGTAGAGAATTAAATAGATCAGAGAAATCAAGTCCTACCTCAAGTCATATTTTCATAGGTAGCAACAAAACAAGTAATAATGCCATTTTTATTTATTTTAAAAGATGAATTGAGATGTCATAGTTGATTATTTAAAGTACATTAAAATACAGTAGTTAAAATAACAAGTTCTTCTTTAAATTGCAATATATATTTGCCTCAAAATTTATAAAGTACCTAATGAACTTAAGGAAACAGGTCAAGATGGAAAACGTTGATTAATAAATTATTGAAAAATATAGATGAATTTCATTATTTTGACCTTGAGTAGGAAGTCATTGGGAAATATCATCACTGCATTAATACATTTAGCAGTGCAGGAAGACAATGTCCCTCACACTTTATCATGCATCACTGAACTGTAACAAATGCTGACAGTTAGAGAGCATATCTCTAAACATTATGACATCTTAGTGACAGCTAAAGAAGAAAACTGAGTACAATCATTGTTTCATATTTAGTACCACAGGCATGGCTAGATAATATAAAAATGAATTAATTTAAAGTATTTGGATAAACATCTTTAATTCTGGTGCTTTAGGGGGGAAAATGTGGGTGCATTTGTTTAGTCTTTTACCACTAGCAATTCTTCAGGTCTTATGTATGTTACTGCCATAAACACATCTATTTAAAAAAATAGTGTTCAATAACCTTGCTCTAGTACAAAGCAATTCATGGCAAAGGTCTTTTGCAATAGCAGTAATATTTGCATAACTGCAGGCACAGAAAAAAAGCTTGAAATGCTACAACCGTATTCAAGAGTTTTCTTTTTCATAAATTAAATTTTCCCAGAAAGCATTTCAAAAAGTCAGTATTTTATTTCTGAAGTTTGTTATGTAAACATACATTTATAATGGGGTATAACATTCTCTTGTTTGTACCTTGAAAATGAAAAGTAGATAAGAACCCTTCTTAATGAATTTTTTGATTGAGTATATTGAACAGGAAGGGATATATTTTCAGTGTAGCAATAAATTAAGCATGCAATTCCCATTAACAATTTTTGCAGCTGTGCATTTAATTCTATGAGTATCACGCTGAAAATGTACATTCCTAGAATCAAATATGCGAAGCCTAATCTGTATAACTGCTATCTGAACTTTTGCCTCTCAATTAAAGGGTCGTGAAAAATATTTCTGAAAAACACAATATTATACATTTGCAAAATGACAATCCAAATAATCTTTATTACATTTCTATTTATTCCAGAACAGTCAACGTCAGGCTGTTCACATGGCTGTTCACAACGTCAACTCAACACATGGAGATATGATAAACTCACATGAAAATATCCTCAGGTTTCTTTCTTTTTTTCTCCCACCCTTTCTTTGTTTAAACCATTATGTATGTAAGTTGCTTGCTAGCCTATTAAAGAGCATGACACTCAAATTTTTATTTAGAAAAACTAAGTTATATAGAACTCAATCTATAAAAAGTAAGATAAAAATTATTTAGAAATAGCATAATAAAAAAAGAATTGGATATTTTGATGAATGAAATCCATTGATAATTTGCCTGCGGATTTCTGTACTTACATACTGAAAGACACATGCCTATTTAATTATTCATTTCTCTGTCATAAAAGAAATTATAAAGATGAGAATAAATTTATATTTAATTTATGTAAAGACGTATCATTACAATGCTCCCCCCCATATATACGTGAACTGTAGATACAGAGCATTCCTTTTAGTAGTAGTTATATTTGTACCTTCCTCTAGAGGTAAGCCTCACCTGTCAGCAAGACCTAGCATATTATTTGTAAGTAAGTAACGCAAATTACTACCATTAAATGGAGAGCAAAATGAACAACCCTCTTTTATTTCCAGGGATCAGAGCTATTTTTCCTGATGAACAAAACATGATAGCAAATTGGCCCTAGAAAAACTCTGTGAGCCAAGGCATTATAAGGAGATGATAAGTATAGTAAAAAAAAAAAAAAAAAAAATTAAATTTAAGTTTAAATTGTATAAATATGACACTAAATATTCATATCATGTTTGGTGAATAGCTGTCATATATACTTAGGCAGCCCTTAACATGTCCTACACATTTCATGTAAAAAGGTTAACATTTTTAAAAAGTATGAAATGTTATAATTCTTTCTTATTTAAAATCTTTCTGCAAGAAACTCACAATTTAAGGGAAATGCATATTTTTTTTAATTTTTATTGGTATATAGCTAATATACATTATTTTGGTTTCAAATGTATAAAACAGTGATTTGATAATTATACACATTAGTAAATGTTCACCACAGTAAACATAGTTACCCCCTGCTACCATACCAAGATATTATAATATTTTTGGTTATATTCTTTCTCTATACTGTAGTTCCATTCCTATGACTAATTTACTTTATAAATTGAAGTTCGTAACTCTTTATCCCTTTCACCTGTTTCACTGATCTCCCCCTCCCCTCCCCTAGGAAAAACATTTTTGACAATTATATTTCAAATGCCCATTTACAAATCAAACTATTTTTAAATTAAAAAGAAAATTAAGATTTCTATACCTGGCCATGATTAACAGAGATCAGATTTATCCTCCTGCCAGAAACCACTAGAAAAGCAGATAGAATATATGAAATAATTGCTTCTCGATATTGGACAATAGGCATAATAGTACTGTGACTCTTTTTTTATTGAAGTATTGTTGATATTCAATCTTATATTTGTTTCAAATATACAACACAGTGGTTCAACAGTTACTCATATAATTAAATTTTCACCCCCTCTAGTGTGGTTACTATCGACATAGAAAGATGTTACAGAACCATAAACTATATTCTCCATGCTGTACTTCCATCCCTGTGACCAACTTATATTATGACTGAGAATTTTTGTGCCCCTTTATCCCACTCGCCCTCCCCACCCTTCCAATGGGAACCCTCTTACACTGTTGGTGGGAATGTAAATTGGTACAACTGCTATGGAAAGTGATACAGAGGTTCCTCAACAAGCTGAAAATAGAAATACCATCTGATCCAGTAATTCCACTTCTAGGAATTTACCCAAAGAAAACAAAATCCCTGATTTGAAAAGATATATGCACCACTATGTATACTGCAGCACTATTTACAATAGCCAAAATATGGAAGTTACCTAAGTGCCCATCAAGAAATGAATGGATAAAGATGTGGTACGTATCACAACGGAATATTATTCAGCCATAAAAACAAAATCCGGCCATTTGCAACAACATGGTTGGACCTAGAGGGTATTATGCTCAGTGAAAAAGGCACTGTAATTCTTGAGAATAGATACAAATGAAGTGAGCCGCAACTGCCCTAGTTTTCTGTTTGGGACCATATTACAGCCTGTGGAGCAGGAAAGCTATCCTAAATGAGAGCTAACTTAAGGAGTAAAAGATCTAAGCTCGAGAGGCTAATTAGGTAGCTGCCAGATGAAGGCCTCCACTCTGGAGATGAGGGATATATGCAGAAAAAGAGCCCAAGTATCTCTTAACTTCCACTGAATACTAAAAGGGACAATGCCAGGCAAAGAAGAGCAAAGAATGGTGAGCGAGTTGCATGGTTTTCTGAGCTCACCAAGGGCTGGAAGACATCTGAGCTCCAACCAGCCAGGGGACAGAGTCTTTGGTTGGTCATTCAGGGTACTCAGCAGGAAACACAAGAAGTCCATACATTACCGAATCCTAGAGAAAAGGCTAATTCACAGAGCTCAAAGCACAAAACAAACCTGGAAGGGTTTAAAGCTAAGCACAAGTAACTTAACTGCCTACCAAAGCAAACCTCAACACTTACTGAAGGAACAACAAACCCAGACCCTCAGAAATGTAAAATATATAATGACTTGAATCAAATAAAATTTTATCAAATATGCCAAGCAGGAAACTGACCATAGTAAGTGGCAAATAAATCAGCAAGTAAAAACAGACCAAAAAATGACACCCAAAGAATAATGACACATTATGTGCACAAGACCAGAGAATAGACAGTAGACTTTTCTTTTCCATCAGAAACAATGCAAGAAAGAAAAAGGAAAAAAATGAAAAGGCATTTTTAAAGGCCTGAAAGAGATCAGTCTTCAATTCTGCACCCAGTGAAAATATCTTTGAAAACTTATGGGAAAATTAAGTTTTCCAGATAGAGAATATAATTTGGTGCTAGCAGATCTATACTATGGGAAATGGAAAAAATATAAATAAAGGTTGTTCAAAAGTAAGGAAAATGACACTAAATAGAAACTTGGATCTAGACAAAGGGATTGAGATGGCTGAATATGGTAAATTTAGATAACTATAAAGGATTTTTTTCTCATTTTAAAATTTCTTTCAAAGGTAATTGATGCCTGTGTATTACATGCTTCTAAGATATGTATGAATAAAATGTATAACATAGGAGAAGGCAACTAAAAATTAATCATTGTAAGGTTCCTATATTACATGTGAAGATGTATAATATAATTTGAGGGTAAACTATGGTAAGTTCAAAATGCATACTGTAAACTCTAGAGCCACCATAAAAAAGAAAAATAAAGCTAGTAAAACAATCATGGAGACCAAAACCTACTCAATTAGTCCAAAAAAAAAAGGAGGGAAAAGGAAAAAGTGAGCAATGAAAACAAAGAATAAAAATTCATCAATAGAGGTGACACAACAATAAAATAATTGCATTAAGATAATCTAAACACTACAATTAAAAATGAATAAAGATTATTGTGTTTGATAAAAAGAAAAACAACTGTATTCTGTCTATAAGAACTCACTTTTAAAGAAACATATATTAAAAGAGAAAAATGGGAATGATATACCATGCAAACATTAACCATAAAAAAGCTAGAGTGGCTATACTAACATAAGAAAAAATACACTCTGGAACATGAGTTATTAACAGGACTAAAAAGGAATATTTCATAATGAAAAGGTGTCAATGCATAGAGAAGTCATATCACTCCCAAAACTCTATGTGTTTAATAACAGAGCTTCAGAATCATAATATAAGTTGGTCACAGGGATGGTAGTACAGCATGGAAAATATAGCCAATGATTCTGTAACATCTTCCTATATTGATAGATAGTAACTGCACTAGTTGGGTTGAGAATTTAATAAACGGTAACTGTTGAACCACTGTGTTGTATACTTGAAAACAATATAAGATCACGTATCAACTATACTTCAATAAATAAAAAGAAAATGCACTCAAAAAAGTTAAAACTTAAAAAAATAAAAGAAGAAACAACAAAATCACAGTTGGATATTTTTCCAACACTTTTCTCTGTCTAACAACTGAATAAGTAGACAGAAAAGAAGTAAGAGTCTAGGCAAACTGAAACTACAACTATTATCTAAACTAATTGACATAAATACAACTTCATTTTCTAGCATAAATTCATCAATGTAGATTATATTTAGAAACATAAAACTGGTCTCCAGAAGCACCATACAAAACATGTGGTCTGACCAATGAATAATTAAATTAGTAATAAAAGCCAGAACTATATCTAGGAAACAACACCAAATATTTTGAAATTAAGCATCTTTTTAAGAACCCATGTGTCAAAGAAGAAATTGAAGGGTAATTAGAACATACTTTGAAATTAACAAAAATGATAGTATGAATATCAAAATTGTGGGATGTTGTGAAAGCAGAAAGAAAGCAAAGAGTAGGAAATTCTAAAGGCAAAGAGTAGAAAGTCTACACAGGAAAAAAAATGATCATCAATCTTTACCGTACACCATACTCCAAAAATAAGTTGGACTCGTCATAGGCTCAAACATAAAAGCTAAAACCATAAACAAAGAAAAAAATAGAAGAAATATTTTTTGTGACCTTTGGCTAAAAAATGTTTCCTTAAATAACACACAAAAGTTTTTTTTATAAAAGAAAAAATTTTCTAAAATTCATCAAAATTAAAAACTGTACATATGACTGGGTGGTTACCATGGAGGAAGGAGTTGGTGGGTAGGGGTGAGTGAGGGGAATAAAGAGGCACAAAATATCAATCATGATATAAGGTGGTCACAGGGATGGAAGTACAGCATGGAGAATATAGTTTATGGTTCTGTAGCATCTTTCTATGTTGACAAGTAGTAACTGCACTGGTTGGGGTGAGGATTTAATAATATGTGTAACTGTTAATCCACTGTGTTGTATACTTGAAGCCAATATAATATTGTACATCGACTTTACTTAAATAAAAAGATTTTTAATTAAAAAACAAAGATTCCAGGGAGTTCTAGAGAATACTTCTGAGTATCCACTAACTCAAAATTATTTTACCTGTAATTCTAAGATGTCATTTGCCTTTTGCACTGTATTGATATTTGCACTGATGGTGCAAAAGCAGTGGTGGGTAAAACTGCTGGGACCTTAGCACAAGTCAAAGTAATGGCACAAAATTACTAGTAGTCATTGAATTCTTCACTGCCAAGCACTTGCAGAACAACAAATAAGCCTGATTTACTTAAAAATCCTTGCTTAATCAGCAAAAATTTTAATTTTATTAAACCTTGACTCCTGAATGCATAAAGGGTGAAGTATACATTTCTGCTGCGTAATGAAGGGTCTCGCAAAAGTGCACCTGGGCAACTGAGCTGCAAGCTGATCTAGCCACCTTTTTCACAGAGCACTGTTTTTCCTTAAAGAACAACTAACAGACAAGCTCTTCAGACTGGGTGTTTTGTAGACACTTTCTCAAAAATGAACTAAGTCTGCCTGTCATTTCAAGGAAAATAACTGACTGTATTTGTTGGCAATGATAAAATAGGAAGTTCAAGCAGAAATTACAATTTGGGGAAAATTCTGTGAGCTTGACAGCTTTCTAATACTTACAGGCTATTTTATTAAGATGCTAGTGATATTCTTGATATTATAAAATGAAACAGGTCAATATTTAGAACACCTCACAACTCCACAAATCACTATTCTCCAAATGACCAATGCATGATGCTACAAAATCATGCATGGGTACAAAAATTTCATTGCTATATTTTCAGATTGCAAATTGAAACTAGTTTTAAGAAATTTCCACTTGTCAGGTTTCAATGAGATTATCAGAGAAAATTATCCACCATTATCTGAAAAGATTTGAAAAATACTCCTTTCTTTTCCAACTACCCATCTGTGAATTCAGATTATCTTTGTGTATACTTCAGTCTAACCAACATATCCCAACAGATTAAATGTGAGAAATAGGTAGGAGAATTCAGCTTTCTTTTACTGAGCCAGATGGTAAAGAGATTTATAAAAAGCAAAACAATGACACTTTTCTTATTGATTTTTTAAAATGTTACATCAATAAAAGTTAAAAAAATTTTAAAGACAAAAAAATACAGTTATTTTTCCTAAATATGTTATTTATTTTAGCAGGTATGTGTTTTCATCATTGCTTTTTCAATAATTTTTTAATTTAATTTAATTTAAAGTTAAATACTTCTCAATTTGAATTTCTAAAATGGTAAACGTCTATAGTTACATGCCATATAAATAAAACCTCTCTGGGTGTGTTCAGTAGTTTTTAAACTTATAAAATGGTCTTTAAAAACATGGTCTTGAGACCAAAAAGTCTGAGTTGCTGTGTCGAATGGAGGTAGACTGAAGTCAGTGTGACGATACTGTTGCTTGTCTGGGATTGTCTCAGGTGCTTCCCCCGCTCTGTCCTTTCTCTGTCCCATGCAACAATTAGGTAAGGTCACCCTAACCTTTACTACTCTTTGACGCATGCATCCAGTAAGTTAACCTCTACTTTTAGCACGTAAATGTTTGAACTTCACCCTCTAATGGAGTGGGCATTCCCTATTGCTGAGATGTACAATCAAAATGAAAGAAACTGTTATTCCACTTTACACATGAGGCAACAAGGTAATACAACGGTTAACACCAGTGTTAGAATTAACAAATGTCAGAGGTGGCTAACGGAAATGTCTGCAGGCAGGCAACGCGAATGAGTGATACCAACTGCATTTGAGACAAAAGGAAGTGGTGAGACCAGGAGTGAACCAGAACAGAGTGAAGCGGTTGTTAGTGGAATGGGCACTATTCTAGCTAACTCTGGGTGATTTGTCATTGGGGGTTCAGTCTATTGTTCCTTCATCTTACAATTTTTTTACTAGAAGCTTGAAATTTCAATTTTTATGTGAAGTTTCTTAATTTTTTTAAATTGGGATGTGGGGAAGGAAAATTAATAAATAAAACCATTTAGACCAAATAAAGGTGTCAGCAAGCTTAACGTAATATATATACACCACAAAGTTGCAGGTTCAGTTATTCGAATACACTTCTCCCTACTACAGAAATGGGACAATAATGTCATTGAAACTATCTTTGTTTAAAGAGCCTGCATAAATGAAGTGTTCAGATTGTATTTTCAAAATATTTTCTAATAAATTTTTAAACATAATTAAACCATATCTGTATTTAATTACTATTTTAATTCAAAATTTAATTGAATACTTAGTAAAATATCTTTTTTCTAAAATTTTGTCATAAAATAGGTGAATGCAATAGGAATGACTGCATTGCATTCATATCACCTTATTTTTCAACAATTCAAAAAACTAAATTTTCTATATTAAGGCTATATTGCTATTTTAACTGTTTTTGAAATTTACATTTCAATAATTTGTGTTTTAGAACACAAGTGATTAATTAAAGTTTAACTGAGGGCCTCAAAACATTCTGATAGAACAATGAAAATAAGAATTAATTTCATAAAATAAGAATCTTCTCCACTGAGGAAACAATTTCCAGAAAACACAGAGGAAAAATATTATATTACTTTTAAAATAATTTAATCATATATCTACTGGGGAAAATATAATAAAAATGTTGACTAGACTATTTTAGCTAAATTAAATTGATTTAGAGCTCAAATACTTAGTTAAGCATGAACTGTAAATCCAAAAGAAATTAACATTATAGTGAAGCATGTTAGTTCCTTTTTAACCTTTTGCTATTGTTGTTCATATTTATTGTCAAGCAACTAGATAAATAAGAAATAAATGCAATGTTATAAATCAGCTATGGTATGTAATAATAAATTTAACTTAATTTTAGGATATCGATATTATGGTTTTTTTGACAAATAAAGATTGACGTCTAAGATGTACTATATGAAATAACACTTTAAAAAAATAAATGGGATAATAACTAATAATTTCATACTATGTTAAAGCTTAACAAAGTAATTTTTCACATGCAATCTTATCTCCTACAGCCTAACATGTCAAATGGCAAGTCATCTGACACTCACAGGTCTCCAGTACTGTCCTAGCTCTACCTTCTACTCAATTCCAACCAAACCAGCCTGCAAGATCATCAATTCAAGTCAATCTGCTCATGAACTAAACACGATTACTGTTTCTACTCCTTTATATTAGCCCATTTCCTCCACTATAAAATATTAGGTGAAATTCCTAAGACAGAAAAAAGCATAAAGACCTTCCTATTCTTTGTTACTCCTTTTATTTATCTATGAATATCACTTTGTTTACCATGAGTTGAAAATATGTGGATACGTACTTAAATGTAACCTATGTCTATTGACTCAAATGAGAATAATGAGGTAATTTAGCTGTGACTCACTTCCAATCAAACACAATATAAACAGAAACTATTGTCAGTGTTACTAAGAGCACATATTTGTTCTAGTTATAAGATCAAAGAGAAAAAATCATAGAATAACTTTATGACAGTGTTATCTTTAGAATTTTGTTGGAGCATTGTGGTCAGTGATTGTCATATATTAGTGAAATTCTCAGCCCATTCAAGTAGCTTCACAATAAACAACATACTGATATTTTTATTTCAAATTCTAATTAACAATCTTTAGAGCTTCATTATAATTAATTCTAACCTTGCAGAGTGAGAGCAAATTGTAACATTTCAAGTGAAAAATAAATCAATTCCTAAAATGCTGAGTAATAAATATAAAAAACTAAATGACTATATTGCTGTTTTCAGGTTTAAGAAGATTAAAAAGAATCAAATGTTATTGTGACTGCTGAATCTTAAAGGGAAAAAAGAATAAATAGCCCTACCTACTCAGCAAAATGAGTGGGAGTATAATATGTAAGTGCTCAAGGAAATGAAAAAAAACCTGTTGGATTTTCTTTTGCATAAAAATTGAGCTGTTTACTATTCCTGTTACAATTTTCTTAACATATTAACCAAATAATTTGGGAAATGAATAAGGTACTAAATGAAAAGTAATATAGCAGCTTCTAATAGCTATTTTTACTTGATAAAATATAATATAAATCTCATGGTGGTCTATACTTAGACAAAGTAAAAACATTTCATTTATGCTTGATATTTTCCATTTGGAAATGGATAATATTGCATAGATCACATCAATGTCTTGTATTCAACTTTTGAAAGTAAAAAAAAGAAGAAAGGAAGGGAGGGATGGAGAGAGAGAGGGCAGTGGGGAGAGACAGAGAGAGAGAGAAAGAGAAAGAGAAAGGAAGAAAGGAAGGAAAAAAGGAGGGAAGGAAGAAAGGGAAACATTTTTTCAAACACCCAAACTACCATAGATAATTATAATTAAAATGTCAGAAGAGTCATTTTAGAGTAGATTGTGATTGGGAGGGGCTGAGTGTACCTTTTGTGGTGCTTCATTTTGTTTTATAAATGTAATGAAGGGTGCATACATGGAAGTGTTCATTCTGTGAAAATGCATCAAGTTATATGTTTCTGATTTCTCTACTGTTCTGTATAGACATTATACATCAATAGAAAGTTAACCTAATAAATAACTAATGAACACAAGATTTTTTAAAAATCGAAGAAAGAATTTCTAAGTATCCATGACTAGGGAAGATGCTCAAGAAGGAATACACATAAGGTCTAAGAACTCTGCTTTGATGTAGACCATAAATTGCCTGGTGACCACTTTGGGCACCTGAAGAATTTCATGGAAATACGATTACTGAAGAATTACTCTCCTACCCTAGGGTTCCTGATGAGAAAATGCAAATGAAGGGTCACCCAGATTCACACTCCCTAAGACTCTTCATCTAATTCAAATTTTCAGAAGTCTTTAAGCGAATTTATTGAAGCAAAGGTAAAATTACCTCAAAGGAAAAAAAGAAGGGGCCCTAAAATCAGCTAATATTTTGCTTAAAATGTATGTAATAAAAATATACTAACTACATAATATATAATATTTAATGGGGGATATGAAGTATTATGTAATCTTTTATTTAAAATATGCAATTTGTATATGATACCACATATATAATATTGTCACATATATATGTGATATATATATATATATTATATAATAGTCTTTAAAATCTTGAGGCATTTACTGCTTTCAGATATCAAGGATGGGCTAAGTGTTTCTTCCTCTTACAGGACATAACCACTTAAAGACATATGAGAACATAGTTTTACATTCTGAACCAATAAAAGTAAATATGAATGGTATTACAAATGATATAAATAGATCAAAAACAAAGATACCTGGAATCTTATTGACCAAATAGTATTAAAGTTTATTTCATAGCCAGCCATGAAAACCCACCTCTCTTGGCCCACTTATATAGATCAAATAAATATTTTTTGAACAAAATAATTAAATACTCTCTGAGGAAAAATTAGATAATTAAATCTTCACTGTAAAACAAAAGAATTATAATAACTATGAACCAAGTCTTTATTTTATAGGACAAAATTACCTATTTAACAACAATCTCAGAATGGTTAAACAGGAAGTGTCAACACTAATTTTGTTTCATGTAAATTTTAGATTTAATTTTAAAACTCCATCATTAAAACAGAGATGTGTTATGCAATATTATTCAGCCATAAGAAGAAAACAAATCCTACCATTTGCAACAACATGGATGGAGCTAGAGGGTATTATGCTCAGTGAAATAAGCCAAGTGGAGAAAGAGAAATACCAAATGATTT
This sequence comes from Manis pentadactyla, assembly GCF_030020395.1. Taxonomy (NCBI): domain Eukaryota; kingdom Metazoa; phylum Chordata; class Mammalia; order Pholidota; family Manidae; genus Manis; species Manis pentadactyla. The sequence continues at coordinate 126,188,246 of NC_080026.1, read as the reverse complement.
CACTCATCTGTGGAGTATAAGAACAAAAGAAAAACTGAAGGAACAAAACAGCAGCAGAATCATAGAACCCAAGAATGGACTAACAGTTACCAAAGGGAAAGAGACTGGGGAGAATGGGAGGGTAGGGAGGGAGTGATAAGGGCAGGGAAGAAGAAAGGGGGTATTATGATTAGCATGTATAATGTGGGGGGTGGGGGAAAGGGAAGGCTGTGCAAAACAGAGAAGACAAGTAGTGATTCTACAACATCTTACTACGCTGATGGACAGTGACTGTAATGGGGTTTGTGGGGGGGACTCGGGGTAGGGGAGAGCCTAGTAAACATAATGTTCTTCATGTAATTGTAGATTAATGATAACAAAAAATAATAATAATAATAGTCTACTAATTTATGAACATGGTATAGCTCTTATTTAGATTTCTAATGTCAGCAGAATTTCATAGTTTTCAAGATTCAGGTCTTGTATATATTCTGTTAAGTATATCCATAAGTATTTCATATTTTCTGCTATTAAAGATATTTTTCATTTTCAAAAAAAAACAAAACAGAGATGAGTTGAAAATGTTTATGGTACAACATTGATTTAAAAAGTAATATCAATTTCCATATTTACAATGATCCTAATAACATATTAGATATATATGTGAGAAGACATCTGTTGTAAGGAAATGGGACTATAATGATTTGCTCTGTGTTATTTTCAACCTTACTGATACACTACATTTCAATAAAGAGGAAAAACTTTTACAGTTGGAACACTGATAAATGGTTTACCATCTTACTGCATACAGATGTAATACTAAAATAAGCCTGCTAGCAAATATTAAAATTAAAGGTTTAGAGTCACTTGATTTCCTGAGAAGATATCTGGAATAAAGATGAATTTTAGATCAATTACTTGTCCCCAAACCAAATTCTTTGCTCAGTGTGATTTATGGACTGGAACTCATTCAAATATTTATAATATTTCTAAAATGGCAAATTAGCTAATGTTTCTTAATGGTCTCAGACAAACTACTTTATAAAAGCAAAATCACACTGTGTTTGATTTAGTCATTTTCAGTGTTTCATCATCAACATATAAGCTCACGTTTGAAATAAATCTCAATTCCAAGATAAAAAGGAATTATTTTTCTTGGTGGACTGTTAAATGTAGCAGTAAACCACATAGAATATTTTGAAACAGTGAAAATGCTATTTAGATACTGCTTATTTCATTCATTTTCTTAAAAACTGTGAGTTGCTCACTGATACAAAGAAAAAAGTATCAGGTTTTCTTACTTTCTATAACAGAATTATTGATCACAAATATTCTTCTGGCCACTCACTGCCTCCCCTCATGTTTCCTGGGAGCATTCTTCTCAACCTACTGATTTTGGGCTTGATCTTGTTACTTGGTTGGTCAATGAACTGTGTGGAGACATGATACATGCCACGTGCTAACAAACCTTTAAATGCAATTGCAAGGTTTAGCCTGACATCTGTTACTACTGCCCTCTGCCGGAAGAACAGCATATCCTCTCAGACAGAGAGTTGCTCCTGCAATCAAAGTCTTCAGATGAGAAGAATGTGAACAGACTCACAGTCAATCTGCTGCCTGGAGCAAGGCCACAGCTAACTACCCTATGCCATACAACAGGAGTAGCTCGTTAGCTTGCTATGAATTGGGGGTTGTTACTACAAAAAAAAAAAAAGGCCCTTAAAGTTGGGTCCTGTTCTACTAAGCTAAAATACGTAGCATTGGCTTACAATCTAAGAGGAAGATAAAGTCATTATTACTAGAGGCAGAAAATGCTGCCCTTGTTATGCAGTACAGTAACAGTTGGTATATCGAGAACCCTTTAATGAATAACAAATTGTATCATGTATAACCAACACATGGTTGTGGACAACCAGTTCTCAAAGGGCCATTAATACCAATGTGAACTAGTTATTATTGCTAAAAATGATAAGTTAATACAATGAAGAAGTAAGCTGAGAGAACTGTCTTGTTTCCAGGAAGAGATAAAAGAGAAAATAGGTTAGAAATTCAGTGACATGGCGTGCCTTCTGTTAGAGTCTGTGGTTGGATTAAGTTGGTCCCTAATAAGTCCATCTAGTTAGATAAAACATCTTAGGGAAGGTAGAGCAAAAGTACCATATCAAAGATGCAGATAAGCTCAAAGTACTGTAATTATAGAAACAAAGAAACATCAAGAGACAGAGAAAAAGAAAAGTAAAAGAGAGGGAGAGAGAGACAGAAAGGTCACACACTGGCATTTCCTGCAAAGAACTGTGTGTGAATAGGCACATGTGCCTGACTATAACCAAATATATAACAAAAAAAAAAAAAACAGCTGTTTTTGAGGGCATTGTGCTGTCAAAAGTGCCACCATTCTGGAGGAAAAGGACAGCTGGAGAAAGAAAAGACCATGTTCGGCAGAGGCGGAGCCAACATGGCAGTGTGAGTAGGACAGTGGGAATCTCCTCCCAAAAACATATATATTTTTTAAAATACAACAAATACAACAAATCCTAAAAGAGAGACCAGAAGACACAGGATAACAGCCAGACTACATCCACACGTGCGAGAGCCCAGCACCTGGTGAAAGGGGTAAGATACAAGCCCCGGCCCCGCGGGACCCAAACGCCCCTCCCCACAGCTCCCAGCGGGAGAACAGTAGGCAGAGCAGGAGGGAGACGGAGCCCAGGACTGCTGAACACCCAGCCCTAGCCATCCACACTAGAGCGCAGACACAGTGCATGCATGGAGGGATGGAAACTAGGGAAACAGGGCAGCAAGACCTTGGAGCATGTCCCGAAGCTGATGCCCCTGTGACAAAGAAAAGCGAGTGCTGTTTGAAAGTCTTAAAGGGACAGGGATGCAACAGCTGGACGAAAACAACCCAGGTCATAGTACAGCAGCTGGAAACTCCAGGGAAACCCGGGCGCACTAACCCCCTGGACAACAGCTCTGAGACTCCTCAAGGAGGTAAACAGCCAAACAGCCCCCCGTCCATTACCCCTCTGGGGCGTGGCCATAGCAGAGTAGCAGCCTGAGCCTGGCCACCCCCTCAGCAAGGGAGCTTCCTCCATACCGGCTGGGCAAGACACAAAGACCCAGTATACACGCAATTGCCCAACACAAGCCACTAGGGGTGGCAGTTGTCCCAGTAAAGAAAGGCCAGTAGCAAGGGGAAAGTTTGGCCCTCCCAGGTGACAGTCAATAGCACCTGTCAACATGAAAAGGCAAAAAAATTTGATCCAGACAAGACTAACCCAGACAGCTTCAGCATCTGCTACATCTTCCCCTGAGAAGGAACCTGGGGAGATAGATTTAACCAGTCTTCCTGAAAAAGAATTCAAAACAAAAGTCATAACCATGGTGATGGACTTGTAAAGAAATATGCAAGAACTAAGGAAGGAGAATACAGAAATAAAACAAGCTCTGGAAGGACTTCAAAACAGAATGGACGAGATGCAAGAGACCATTAATGGACTAGAAAACAGAGAACGGAACGCAGAGAAGGTGATGCAGAGAGAGATAAAAGGATCTCCATAAAAGGAATGAAAGAATTTTAAGAGAGCTGAGTGACCAATCTAAAAGGAACAATGTCCGCATTATAGGGGTACGAGAAGAAGAAGAGAGAGAAAAAGGGAAAGAAAGGGTCTTTGAAGAAATAATTGCTGAAAACTTCCCCAAACTAGGGGAGGAAATGGCTTCTCAGACCACAGAGGTACACAGAACTCCCATGACAAGGGATCCAAGGAGGGCAACACCAAGACACATAATTAAAATGGCAAAGATCAAAGACAAGGACAAAGTATTAAAGGCAGCCAGAGAGAAAAAAAAAGATTACCTGCAAAGGAAAACCCATCAGGCTATCATCAGACTTCTCAACAGAAACCCTACAGGCCAGAAGAGAATGGCATGATATACTTAATGCAATGAAACAGAAGGGCCTCGAACCAAGACTACTGTATCCAGCACGATTATCATTTAAATATGAAGTAGGGATTAAACAATTCCCAGACAAGCAAAAGTTGAGGGAATTTGCCTCCCACAAACCACCTCTACAGGGCACCTTACAGTGATTACTCTAGATGGGAGCACTCCTAAAAAGAGCACAGAACAAAACACCCAACGTATGAAGAAGGGAGGAGGAGGAATAAGAAGGGAGAGAAATAAAGAATCATCAGACCATGTTTATAATAGCTCAACAAGCGAGTTAAGTTAGACAGTAAGAGAGTAAAGAAGCTAACCCTGAACCTTTGGTAACCACAAACTTGAAGCCTGCAATGGCAATAAGTACATACATTTCAATAATCACCCTAAATGTAAATGGACTGAATGCACCAATCAAAAGACACAGAGTAATAGAATGGATAAAAAAGCAAGATCCATCCATATGCTGCTTACAAGAAACTCACCTCAAACCCAAAGACATGTACAGACTTAAAGTCAAGGGATGGAAAAAGATATTTCATGCAAACAACAGAGAGAAAAAAGCAGGTGTTGCAATACTAGTATCAGACAAAACAGACTTCAAAATAAAGAAAGTAACAAAAGACAAAGAAGGACCTTAGATAATAATAAAGGGCACAGTCCAACATATAAATACATATGCACCCAATACAGGAGCACAAACATATCTGAAACAAAACTAACAGAACTAAAGGAGGAAATAGAGTGCAATGAATTCATTCTGGGAGACTTCAACACACCACTCACTCCAAAGGACAGATCCACCAGACAGAAAATAAGTAAGGACACAGAGGCACTTAACAACACACTAGAACAGATGGACCTAATAGACATCTACAGAACTCTACATCCAAAAGCAACAGGATGCACATTCTTCTCAAATGCACATGGAACATTCTCCAGAATAGACCACATACTAGGCCACAAAAAGAGCCTCAGTAAATTCCAAAAGACTGAAATCCTACCAACCAACTTTTCAGACCACAAAGGCATAAAACTAGAAATAAACTATACAAAGAAAGCAAAAAGGCTCACAAACACATGGAGGCTTAACAACATGCTCCTAAATAATCAATAGATCAATGACCAAATCAAAATGGAGATCCAGCAATATATGGAAAAAAAAAGACAACAACAACACAAAGCCCCAACTACTGTGGGATTCAGCAAAAGCAGTCTTAAGAGGAAAGTATATAGCAATCCAGGCATATTTAAAGAAGGAAGAACAATCCCAAATGATTAGTCTAATGTCACAATTATCGAAATTGGAAAAAGAAGAACAAATGAGGCCTAAGGTCAGCAGAAGGAGGGACATAATAAAGATCAGAGAAGAAATAAATAAAATTGAGAAGAATAAAACAATAGAAAAAATCAATGAAACCAAGAGCTGGTTCTTTGAGAAAATAAACAAAATAGATAAGCCTCTAGCCAGACTTATTAAGAGGAAAAGAGAGTCAACACAAATCAACAGTATCAGAAATGAGAAAGGAAAATCACGACGGACACTGCAGAAATACAAAGAATTATTAGAGACTACTATGAAAACCTATATGCTAACAAGCTGGGAAACCTAGGAGAAATGGACAACTTCCTAGAAAAATACAACCTTCCAAGACTGACCCAAAAAGAAACAGAAAATCTAAACAGACCAATTACCAGCAACGAAATTGAAGCGGTAATCAAAAAACTACCGAAGAACAAAACCCCCGGGCCAGATGGATTTACCTCGGAATTTTATCAGACATACAGGGAAGACATAATACCCATTCTCCTTAAAGTTTTCCAAAAAATAGAAGAGGAGGGGATACTCCCAAACTCATTCTATGAAGCTAACATCACCCTAATACCAAAACCAGGCAAAGACCCCACCAAAAAAGAAAACTACAGACCAATATCCCTGATAAACATAGATGCAAAAATACTCAACAAAATATTAGCTAACCGGATTCAAAAATACATCAAAAGGATCGTGCACCATGACCAAGTGGGATTCATCCCAGGGATGCAGGGATGGTACAGCATTAGAAAATCCATCAACATCATCCCCCACATCAACAAAAAGAAAGACAAATCCACATGATCTTCTCCATAGATGCTGAAAAGGCATTTGACAAAATTCAACATCCATTCATGATAAAAACTCTCAGCAAAATGGGAATAGAGGGCAAGTACCTCAACATAATAAAGGCCATCTATGATAAACCCACAGCCAACATTATACTGAACAGCGAGAAGCTGAAAGCTTTTCCTCTGAGATCGGGAACTAGACAGGGATGCCCACTCTCCCCACTGTTATTTAACATAGTACTGGAGGTCCTAGCCATAGCAATCAGACAAAACAAAGAAATACAAGGAATCCAGATTGGTGAAGAAGAAGTTAAACTGTCACTATTTGCAGATGACATGATATTGTACATAAAAAACCCTAAAGACTCCACCCCAAAACTACTAGAACTGATATCGGAATACAGCAAAGTTGCAGGATACAAAATTAACACACAGAAATCTGTGGCTTTTCTATACACTAACAATGAACCAATAGAAAGAGAAATCAGGAAAACAACTCCATTCACAATTGCATCAAAAAGAATAAAATACGTGGGAATAAACCTAACCAAAGAAGTGAAAGACTTATGCTCTGAAAACTACAAGTCACTCTTAAGAGAAATTAAAGGGGACACTAACAAATGGAAACACATCCCATGCTCGTGGCTAGGAAGAATTAATATCATCAAAATGTCCATCCTGCCCAAAGCAATATAAAGATTTGATGCCATCCCTATCAAATTACCAGCAACATTCTTCAATGAACTGGAACAAATAATTCAAAAATTCATACGGAAACACCAAAGACCCCGAATAGCCAAAGCAATCCTGAGAAAGAAGAACAAAGTAGGGGGAAATCTCACTCCCCAACTTCAAGCTCTACTACAAAGCCACAGTAATCAAGACAATTTGGTACTGGCACAAGAACAGAGCCACAGACAAGTGGAACAGACTAGAGACTCCAGACATTAACACAAACATATATGGTCAATTAATATTTGATAAAGGAGCCATGGACATACAATGGCGAAATGACAGTCTCTTCAGCACATGGTGATGGCAAAACTGGACAGCTGCATGTAGGAGAATGAAACTGGACCATTGTCTAACCCCATATACAAAAGTAAACTCAAAATGGATCAAAGACCTGAATGTAAGTCATGAAACCATGAAACTCTAAGAAAAAAACATAGGCAAAAACCTTTTAGACATAAACATGAGTGACCTCTTCTTGAACATATCTCCCCGGGCAAGGAAAACACCAGGAAAAATGAACAAGTGGGATTATATTAAGCTGAAAAGCTTCTGTACAGCAAAAGACACCATCAATAGAACAAAAAGGAACCCTACAGTATGGGAGAATATATTTGAAAATGACAGATCCGATAAAGGCTTGACATCCAAAATATATAAAGAGCTCACCCACCTCAACAAACAAAAAATAAAAAATCCACTTAAAAAATGGGCAGAGGAACTGAAGATACAGTTCTCCAAAAAAGAAATACAGATGGCGAACAGACACATGAAAAGATGCTCCACATCGCTAATTATCAGAGAAATGCAAATTAAAACTACAGTGAGGTATCACCTCACACCAGTAAGGATGGCTGCCATCCAAAAGACAAACAACAACAAATGTTGGTGAGGCTGCGGAGAAAGGGGAACCCTCCTACACTGCTGGTGGGAATGTAAATTAGTTCAACCATTGTGGAAAACAGTACAGAGGTTCCTCAAAATGCTCAAAACAGACTTATCATTTGACCCAGGAATTCCACTCCTAGGAATTTACCCTAAGAACGCAGCAATCAAGTTTGAGAAAGACAGATGCACCCCTATGTTTATCGCAGCACTATTTACAATAGCCAAGAATTGGAAGCAACCTAAATGTCCATCGATAGATGAATGGATAAAGAAGATGTGGTACATATACACAATGGAATACTACTCAGCCATAAAAAGAGGGCAAATCCCACCATTTGCAGCAATATGGATGGAGCTGGAGGGTATTATGCTCAGTGAAATAAGCCAAGCGGAGAAAGAGAAATACCAAATCATTTCACTCATCTGTGGAGTATAAGAACAAAGGAAAAACTGAAGGAACAAAACAGCAGTGGAATCACAGAACCCAAGAATGGACTAACAGGTACCAAAGGGAAAGGGACTGAGGAGGATGGGTGGGTAGGGAGGGATAAGGACAGGGAAGATGAAGGGGGGTATTATGATTAGCATGCATAATGGGGGGTGGGAGAAAGGGGAGGGCTGTACAACACAGAGAAGACAAATAGTGATTCTACAACATTTTGCTATGCTGATGGACAGTGACTGTAAAGGAGTTTATAGGGGTGACCTGGTATAGGGGAGAGCCTAGTGAACATAATATTCTTCATGTAAGTGTAGATTAATGATAACAAAAAAAAAAAGAAAGAAAGAAAGAAAAGGGGGATTACTCCCTGATAGGATAAAACTAACTGTAAATCAATGATTAATGCATGCTTTAATTATCCTTAATTTTGATCACTTAAAGGGTGTCAGATGATCAGCTATGGAGGTACATTTTTCTGATAATATTCCTTTCTCTTAAAGAAAAAAAAAAAGCAGTTCCTGTGTGGTGACCTCCAATGAGTTCTACACAATGGTATAAAGGGCATATAAAAGTGTGGGCAAAGGGTCTGTTTGTCCTTATACAGAGGATCCAAGCCTAATTTGGCTACCCAGAAAATGAACTAAGATACGATATGAAGAAGAACTTCCAACATCAACATTCTCTGGAAGACTCATACCAGAAGATGATCATCAAAAAACCTCAACAAAGATCCAGGCGCTCCTACAGCTGTAGCTGCATTCATCCCACCGGTTCCTGGACTTGCCATAGGAATGAAAAAGGAGATATCTAAGCTGGCCTGTGCATACAGTAAAACAACAAATCTGACTGGATTTATACTGTCGGAACTCAACCAAGAATTAGGAGAAGTGCAAGTTGTAGCACTCCAAAATCTTGCGACTACAGACTATCTACTGTTAAAAGAACATATGGGATGTGAAGAGTTCCCAGGAATGGGTTGTTTTAATTTGTCTGATTTCTCTCAGACTGTTCAAGTACAGTTGGACAATATCCATCATATCATAGACAAATTTCCACAAATGCCTAGGGTACCTAACTGGTTTTCTTGGTTTCACTGGAGATGGCTAGTAATTGTAGGTCTGCTTTGGTTATGTAGCTGTATTCCTATTATGTTAATGTGTGTGCGCAATTTAATTAGTAGTTTAAAACCTATACATGCTGAAGTTACTCTACAAGAAGATATGTCAAAGAAATAATCAATCTTCCCATGTTTTCTTCCGCCTGCTACTTCTATAGCTTTTCTTCTTCCTTCCTAATTACAACCCTTAAATAGAATTCGTGCCTCATATCGAATTTACCGAGTATCATAATTCCTCCAAGTGCTAAAGATACCTCAAGACAAATGCTGGGCATAAAACCCACAGGGCATAAATCTGCAAAGAAGTAAAAAGCTAACCTCTTCAAACAATATTGCTTCTCTCTCACTTACCAACTTTACATTTCCCTGTCTGCCCCAGGAAGATGACTAGTTAGCCAGAGACGGGTAAGATTCCTCAAGGGAGGAACAACCTAAGACAGGCACAGTTGCAGGGGGGCCGTCAGCTGAGAAATTGGGGATCAACAGAGGTGAGGCTTAGAACCTCACCCCCCCTGTTTTGAGAGAAATCTTCTGCATCCATGGATGTTTTACTGCCCTTGTCTAGCTTAGATTAACATATAGTCTACAGGCACACACCTAATCATCTACATTTGCTCTCTTACAACACTAAACTATGTTTTCTACCTTTATCTTGCATCTACCTACCACTTCAGCATTTTATTAAAATAATAATAATAATAATAATAATAATAAGGGAGAAATGTGGGATTCACATATAAATCAAGTATAAAAATCAAACAAATATTCATATTTGACCTGATTGTTTATAGTTCATAATGCATGATCAAAACCGAAAGTTTCTGTGATGACTGCCCTTGTACTGTTCACCATGTAAGAACTTATTCACTATGTAAGAATTTGTTCACCATGTAAGAAGTTGTTCGTTATGCTTCAGAAGATTGGAGACTGACGAAAATTAGGCTTGGGGTGAATTAATGATTGTGCATTGAGCATTGACTCCCCTATACAGAATTTTATTGTTGTTAACAACCATTTGAGCAATAAATATGAGAGATGCCTCTCAAAAAAAAAAAAAAGACCATGTTCAACATTATTCAACAATAAACAGGAATGAATTACTGATACACGCTACAACACTGAAGAGTACTGAAAATACTATGCTAAATGAGACACCAGTAACAAAGGAACACCTGTGCTATGGTTTCATTTATATGAAATGCCCAGAATAGGTAAACTCATGTAGACAGAAAGTACAGAAAGTACAATGTTGATTGCTGAGAGCTTGGTTGGAGAAGGGAATGAGAGAGATGGGGAATGACTGCCAGTGGACATGGTGTTTTTTGGGGGGGGTGATGAGAATGTTCTAAAATTGTGATGGTTGCACAGTTTTGTGAATACATAAAAACTACTACAATTCACTTGGGTGAATTATAGTGTAGGAATTATTTTAAAGAAAGAAGTTCTTTTAAAAAGACCTATGTTTGGACCCCCAACCTGCCAGGCAGGAGGTAGGCTTGGAAAACTTCTCAATGTCAGGAGACAATGCTCCAAGAATATTTTCATGTTACTCCACAATCAAGGCTTTCTGGGAAAAAAATTACTGGAAACCTTGGTTATAGGATGACTGACAAGCAAACAATTTTGGAAGTCAACGAAGGAGACCTCCAAGAAGAGTTAGTGGCATCTACCACAGAGATATTCATTTACATTCCAGAGCACAGGTCCCTCTCTCAATATCTGGATGGGAGGGTATATGTGCCAGTTGCCTATAGAAGCCCCAAGATTCGTAATTTCTATTGTGGTACAAACCCCATTTCATGTGAAGAATGCATCTGGTTCTCACTGTCACCCTGTGGGAAAATGAGACATAAGGAAGTGATACAGCTGCTATGTGAGCAAAGAGTCTGTCTCTGAATCAGAGTTCTCAAGATTCTATTAATATATATGTATTGCATATATATATACACATGCATGTGTGTAAATACATACATATAGGTGGATGTATATATGTATATATATATATTTATGTATGTATTTATATATATATATGTATATACATATGCATATCTTTGCAATTATGGTAATGTATCAAACCTTCACAGTTTCACATTCAACATTCATATTCCAAATAAGGTAGATTCTGCCAATGCCCTCTTCAGATACAAGAAGCAAGATAACAGAAACAGAAGGATTTCCCTGGGGGCAAAGCCAAGGGTTATGAACAATGGACTAGGGAGTTGCTCCCAGAAAGCCTAGTAAAGATTTGCTACTGTCGTTAAAGGAATGGTGAAACATTTGACAAACAGGAGCTCAGAAATTCTATGTTCAGGGACCACGTATGCCTTCTATTCTTCCCTTTCTTGTGGAAGTATTTATCATGGTTATCCTGTCCCATGTCACCCTGAATGCTGAATACAGAGAGAGGAGAGCTAGAAAACTTAGATTTTTTACTTCAAGGTTATTAAACAACTAGGTGAGACTTTTGACTTTCTTCCTGGAGCAGGGAGCTAGTCAATGAGCACCTCTTATCTGTAAGAGGAAGGGAAGTTTGTATGTGTGAGAAAATGGACTGAGTAGATTTTGTTATTATTCCCAAATATTCCTCTTTTCCCTTCCCCACTCCTGGGATTTTTTTTTTTATACTTACTTACTTATTGAAGAAGTAATGGATTTACAACACAATTAATGGAAAGCACCAGCAAAAAAACCCATGTAACTATTTACCAAAGGAAACAATAATGAGGCAACTGAAGGTTAATACACACAATGAAAGCCAAGAACTTTAAATTCTGAGAGAATCAGGGTGGCCTGCCCAGCAGGATGAACAAGAGCAATCCATGTGCCAGAACAAGCCTGCTCATCCGGCGGGGATGCGCGCTCATGTAAAATCACTCTCTCTATATCTGTGTGAAAGAAGCACTTAGGCCTTTTAATTTTTGTACTACATGGCAGTAAATGATTGTAGTAATTTAACAATCAGACTCTTTATAATTCAGACTTATTCTTAAAGCTGGGAGAGTCAATACTTTCAATTTTATCTAGCACAACAATGAATTCATTTCTTTTGCTATAGTATAATCTATACTGTGAGTTGCACAGTGCTAGAGGAAACTGCTGGATTAGAGAACTAGGCAAACCTGTGTCCGCTATAATTTAGTTTCACACGAAAAAAACAATGAACAGCAGTGAAGGCGCTGGCCTATTGTGAAATGGAGTTGTCGGCTGGCACTGCTGCTGACCACAGGCTCCTGACCTCTCTACAGGAAGGCTAATAGTCTCATCTCTCACCAGTGCCCATTCTGACATGTTTGATTCAGAAGACTTTGGAAAAAAATCATGTGTTACAAAAACAAATTTAATTCAAATCAATGTCACTCAAAGTTAAAATCCAACCTGATGGTAGCTGTTACATCTTTTGTCAAAAATTATTGCCAAAAAGAGAGCCACAAGTGTGTGCAAATGATCAGGTGTTTATCCTGAACATTCAAGTAATAAGTTAGAGAAGGAAACCTCATTTGTTGTTTTGAAAGCATTTGAAGGCAGTCTTTATGCAAGAATATAGGGCCAGCTGTGGAAGGTTTGGAGCTCTTACACAATTACTGTCAAAGGGCCAGATATTGAAATATAGTCCCTATGACAATTCAATGTGTTTTCTTCATTAGGCAAATGAGAATCCAATGACAAAGCAAGGATATAATGATAAAAGACTGTGAATAAATATGAGAATCCTCACACTGTTTTGTTTTTGAAAGATGATAAGGATTTTTCGGCCAAGATTATTTCTCAAAGAGTAATTGATTTTAAATAGATCATTTAAATATTCCTCTAGCTTCACGTAATAACCACTGCTCACAATTCCCTGATATTATTGGGAAAATTTAATGTTATAGTCATGGCCTAATTTTACCCTGAATTACTCTTTTTTCCCAGAATCCACCAGCATGACTGATGGAGATAAGTGCTCTTTCCTATATTTCTTATTTTGCTTGTTATTTCTCACAACCACTAGTGTTCAATTTACTATCAGCTGGAATGATACAGCAATAACTTCTTTAGCTTAAAAACAATATCACATAGTCTAATCATCTGCAAAAATGCTCTACATGGAAATTGCTAAAAATGTAAGGACATCACTTATAGTTGTTTTAAGTGAAGTCTACCTGAATTCTACATATAGAAAGTTTGCAAAAATATAGTTAGGGCAAGTAGATGTCACTAACATGCAGGGAAAAAAAGGTTTCAAACACTTGGAACTTGGAAAACACTAGCAGGAATGGAAAATGGCTATGTGAGCAACAATGAAAAGAGAGAAAAAAACATTATAAAACATGTTGAAAAACACTTCAGATGTCAACAACATTAAACCTTCAGATATTCAGATAATAACAAATACAATAATGTATACAGAGTTTGCTTCTCAACTTGATCTTAATTAGGGCAAAATTCTGACACTCTTCTCTGCTTCACTACAAATGAACATGAACATTCTTCATCCAATGCATTCTGTTTTAAAGGTTTTACTACACACATAATTTCTCAGGTCTCAGATCTAGCTTAGTAAACAAAATGACTTGGAAGTGGATGGCCCAGTAACAATATACATTTTCTAAAACTAAACATTAAGTGGAAAAAGATGAATATTATATGCTCTACCTAAATATCTTTCCAAAATCTGATGTTTTAAAATAGTGTAATTTACAAATTCTTGAGACAAGAGTAAACACTTTCCATTAAAACAGTGAGTTCAACAAGTTCAAGAAGAAAGCAGCAATGTTCAATACAATTCTATTTTCATATGATATCTGAGTTACACCAAATTATTCCCTTTAAAGTTAAGAATGAGACCTAAAGTGCTCTATGTTGTTTTGAAACATTATTTCAACAAGTTTCCAAAAGTTACAGCCATTTCAAAATGACTTACATCTGTTTATTTAGCAATTTTATTTAACTAAGAGATACCTCTAAATATTTACAAAGAAAACAGGCTATTACCAAAATGAATAAACAAGGAAGAGAGAGACGGAAAGTTTTGTCCTAGTACCCTGCTATGAGTAGAAAATCATTTGTCAAGAACAGGGCTGGGCAAATTTGATTAGCTTTGATGCTAGCAATGGCCAAGGAGTTGCTGGGGCTACTGGAAATCTGCATACAGAAATCAACTAAAAAACATTTGTGTCAAAAGAACATAGAATTTTTACGTGACTGAGAGAAGAAAATGGCATAATGCATTTAAGCAAGGAATTTTAGCTAAAAGTTCAGCAAAGGTTGTAGGAAAAACAAGGTTGAGAAGATAAGTTTTTTTATTAAAATACTCTTGATAGTTAATGAAACCCCAGTTATTGTCTTTTGATACAAATTCATAAAGGCAGTCAAATAACATTTGAAAGGACTTGTTTCAATGGAATAAAATTGGCAACCATAGACATTTCTCTTAAACAATTAGAAAGCATGGTTACTAATGCTTCATGAATATACAGTTTGCTATAGTTAGTTTGACTGTTATCAAAAGTAGAAGAAATGGCATCATGATTTTGTAAGGAATAATTGAGAAGACCACTTCCCAAAAAATGTACTGCTTTACATAATTTACCCAATTCTCTGTTCCATTTTTTTCTGCCTGTTATAATTTCTCCTGAATTCAGACACAGAAGTATCTTTTTGCTTCATCTCTGAAGTCATACATCCACACTGGATTATTCAATATTTTGAAAACAATGGGTATTTTCACACCTTCTAGTATTTTCCAATGCTGTTTCCTCTACCCACAATGACACTGAATAACATCCTAACCAATTTCTACACTGAGCAAATGCCTACTCAGTCTCCATAGCTCAAATGATAGCTATTTGGTTAGGCCTATTCTAACCACCTGCTCTCCACCTGTAGGTGAAATTTAACACAGTTTTTGTATTCTCACTTTTTTGTGTATATCGTTTCAATATACTTGCTCTTTGAGCTGTGACTGCCACACAGACATTGTGACCTCTACCCTTAGAACAGTTCCTGGCAAACAACAGTTAGTATTCATTCAGTCCTAGGTCTTAAATATCATTTTATGGTAATTATTTCCAAGTTAACATATACAGCCCGAACTTCTTTGCCTGCAAACCCAAATCTGTACATCCAATGGACTTTATGTCCAACTGCCATATGACTTCTCCCCTTGAATATCTATTAAGCATCTCAAACTTAACAAGACCAAATAGTGTTTCTGATTGCTGCCTAACTGTCCTCCTTGCATTTTTTCTCTCCTAGTTCTTGTCACTTCAAATTATGCTACCATCAGGTACCCAGTTACTGAAGACAAAAATCATAGGATGAGTCCCAGTCTTCTCTCTCTGATCCATTACATCTAACCTAGCAAACACTATATGCTCTACTTCTGAAACAAATCCTAAATTTACCTCTGACTCTCCATCTCTACTATCACCTACTTAGTCCAAACCACTAACATCTCTTACGTGGACTACCCTGGCCTCCAAACTGGTCTCCCTACTTCTGCTCTTGGTCCCCTACAACCATTTCTCCACACAGCAGCCAGAACTGTCTAATTTTACTGCAATATAATATACATACCATATAATTTACCATAATGTAAATCCACTGATCTCCTTATTGTATTTTATTTTCTATTTAATTAATTCCTGTTTTTATCTTTATTATTTCATTACATCCATTTTATTAGACTTTAATTTGCTCTTTTCCTAACTTTATATTACTGATTCTCAGCCTTTCATCTTTCCTGACATAAGCATTTAAAACTACCAATTTCTTAGTAACCATGTGTTAGGTACACTGTGACAAAACTTTAATGTGTTGCATTTTATTTATTATTCAATCCAAAATATTCTTTAATTTCTGATATAATGCCATGTTGGCTCCATGGATTATTTAGAGTGGCTTCCTTAATTTTCAAATATATAGAAATTCCTACTTGAACTCCTGTTACTTAGCTTTAGCTTAATTTCACTTTGGTAAAGAACAAACTATGAGTTTTATATGCATTGATCATATTATGCAAATAATTTTAATAATCCATATAAAATAGATAATTCTCACAGATAGAAAATATAAACTGAATTTCCACAGAAATAGGAAAAAAGCTGTCAGAGTTAGTCTTCCAAACAGCAATAGTCCAGACGTCTTTACAGAGGAATCCTACCCAACCTTTACATTCAGAAATTTCAATGGTATTCAGAATATTCCAGAGCAAAGGACAAGAAGGAACACTTCCAAATATTATTTGTGGAGTGAGTATAATATTAGTGCTGGCTGGAAAAGATCACACCCACAAAAAAAGAAAGATACAGACCAATATAACTTATAAATATTATGCAAAACTCTAAATTAAACAAGCAAATAGAATCCAGCAATACATTAAAAGAATAATTTATCATGATCATGGGGATTTATCAGAAGATTATAGGTATGGTTCAATATTAGAAAATGTTATTACAGTACATTACTTAAAAACAAACATATTTCCACAGAAATTAAAAAGGTATATGATACAAATTCAACATTAATTCTTAATAAAAATACTTAGAACAATAGAAATACAATTTAATAAAATTTCATAGATAAGTAGCTCAATCAGCCCAAAAGTCCCAAAGCATCTGACTTCATGGGAAATCACTGGAGACATTTCTATCAAAGGCAAAACTAGACAAGGATGCCCACCACCACCACTACCACACTGATGTGGGACTGTATGTATTAACCAGTATAATTAGACAAAAGAAATTAATCTGAAATATAAACATTAAAAAAGAAGAAATAAACCTATCTCAGCTGTGATTATATGCCTGGAAAACCCATGAAAGCATGAACTGAAAAACTATCCAAACAATAAGAGGATTCAGTACAGCATGTATGTTAAATTAACAAATATAAATTTAAAAATCTGTATATGTGTGCACACCTGTGTATGTGTTTGTCTGGGTTTATAAACTTAAAAGAAAATGTACAAAATCTATTTGAAGAAAGCTTTAAAACATTCCTTAAGGATAAGTAGGTAGACGGTAATATATACTGTGTTCTTGTTCTTGAGTAGGACAAATGGAAACATAAAGGCAGCCGTTTTACCTAAATTAGTTTATAACTTCGATTCACTCTCAATATGTATACCAATAGTCTTTTTTCTCCATAATATAATAAACTGACATACAATCTATTTATAAAAATAATTTTGTAAGAATATCCAATAATAAAATTATGAAAGCAAAAGAATGAGAGGTAGCTAGCCTCCCAGAGGGAAAATATACAACAAGCAGTAGTGGTGTAAGGACAGACAGATCAATGGAAGAAAACAGCATGGGAATTATAGGAATTTAGAATGTGGCCATGCAGCCTCAAAATATTGAAAAAAAAGAAGAATTTTCCAGTAAATGGTGCTGAAATAATCTAACAGCCATCTGGGAAAAGATAAACTTGGATACAATATTTAACTGTGTGGTGGATTAGTTAAATACTTCTTCATCACTGCTTCCATAAAGAGGTGAGCCAATGTACTTGTAACCCCTCTGAATGTGAGCTGGTCCAGTGTCTGCTTTTACCCATAAAGTCTAGTGGAGGTGATGACTGTGTAAGTTACAGGCCTAGCTGTTAAGAGGAATTGCAGCTACCACTTCCTTCCTCTCAAAACTCAGCTATCATGCTGTTAGAAAAACTAGCAGCCACTCTGAGCAAAAAAATGGTTTCTGCTATTTGAAGCCACTAAGTTTGGGGATGATGTGAAACAATGTACTGGCTTAATACAACAACAACAGAGCATTCTCTCTCCCAATTCAGTGCATTATCAGAAAGTTCTGCCCTGCTTGCGGTCAGCTGGTGGGCTGGGATGGCTGCACTCTACTGGAGGCTCAAGCAACTTCTCGCTTGAGCTGGAAGGTCCTGGAACCTGGATCCCCTGTGTCATCTGGAGGCCCAATGGGGAACTCAGTCGAGGTCACTGTCAGGTGGTGGTGGTTTTTCCTGTTACGATCCTCCCAGCTGGGGCTGCCTTATTACATGTTAGCTGGGTTTCAAAGACTGTTTCATTCCTAAACTTCTAAGGTGCAAGAACTGCCAGCTTAACTGAAGATTAGGCCAAACTGACAAAGCCTCACCCCCCGGCCCCATCGGACTGGTCAAAGCAGTCAGAGCCCTAGGCTAGAGCCAGTTTAAGAAGGGAGCCCATAAAGGGCTGGATATTGGACAGGTGGGTCATTGGGGGTCACCAAAGTAATAGTCTATACTAAATGTAAAGATGAAGCTATAACATTTCTAAATGAAAACATAGGAAATTCCTTTAAAATCTTGGAGTAGGCCATCTTTCTAGTTATGACCCAAATTCCAGAAGCCACAAAAGAGAAGTTTGAGCAATCTGACATTAAACATAAATGACATCTTCATACAAAAAAAAAAAAGTAGGTGAAGAATCAATAGCAAGCTGGGAAAAATATTTACAACTCATACCAAAAGAAAGGCTCATCTCCCTAAGTATAAAGAGTTTTGAGAAACAAAGACTAAAAAAACCAACAATCTAGCAGAAAAATAGGCAAAAAACATGATAAAAGTTTGCAGAAAAAACAAGCGACCCTTATACACAGGAAACTGTCCTTGCCCTTATTCTTATTCAAGAAGTGCAAATTAGAACCACTCTGAAATACCGTTTCTCAATTATCGATTGGTAAAGACCCAAAGTTCGACAACATACTCTTCATGCAGTTTGTGGGAAAATACAGCGGTAAAACTGGATTTATGTGAAAAGCTGTAAAAATTACAAATGTGGTTACCATTAAGCCAGCAATCCCATTTGTAACTTACACTGCAGTCATACGTGCAACCCATACAAAATGGCCTATGTATGAAATTCCAGAGACTGAAAAAATAGCAAGTGTCCATTTATAGGGGCTGAATAAACTAAGTTCAATCATACAATGAAATACTATGTACCTATAAAAAAAGGAATATAGAAGGCCTGCCATGCAAAGATATTCAGGCTATGTTGTTAAATGACACAAGTAATGTGCCGCAGATGGTACATACTGTATTTCTTTATACTAAAATGTGAATTTTTCCACATTTTAATATTTCTGACATTGTGGGGCTCTTTATAATTAACATCATGTCACAGTTTAATGGCATTTTTTCTTTCTTGGTGATACATAAAAATGTTTTACATTACATTGTATGATGTCTTGGATTTGAGAAAATATGGAAATATATTTGTGTAAGAAATTAGGCAAATAAGATGACATATTTGCATTTGTTGATATTTGCATTAAAAAAACCTGGAAGGACACATAAGAAACAGTGCTCTATGGGACCAGGTGGTGAAGGGGAGGACAAAGTTATAGTCAGATGTGAAAATTTTCAATTTATAAATTTTTACTTTCTAATTTTTGCACTATGTGAATGCATTACTTGTCTAAAAAAATTAAAATAAAAAGTTACACAGCAAAATCAATTTAAAAATATTTTCCAAAAGAGTCGACATTTGTTTTTTTACTCATCACATTATATTTTTTGCTAAGATAAAACCTGAGATTTGACCAAACATTGAGAACTTACTGAGAGCTTTGTGTTTAAGATCTCAGTTTTGGCAAAGGCATTTAGGTTCACATCTAGTCCCTGTACATATCAGCATGTCTTCACCCTCAATGTCGCCTGAAAATACTGCTACCAAAGTGACGGTGCTGGGATTTAAAATCTTTAATACAGCAAAAAGCTGTAACATGGTGTTAATAATTGGATATCCTATCTTCGATGGATATGCTTTCCTTTGTTCAAGGCTCCCGTACTCAGATTATAAATTCACTTTCAATATTAAATTTTTGGCATAAGAAAAGATGAAGCCAATTAGAATTTGTCCCATTTCTTGTGAATTCAGTACCAAGAAAGGACTCCCATAATATCCTTTTTCCTCTCGCTGAAAGAACACATATCACCAAGGTTTAATAGCCTGCACAAAGTGTGCCGGCCACTTACTATGTATGACAATAACCTCTGCCAGACGTGATTCTATGTACCCATGCTCATAAAAAGTTATTCTACTCTTATCGTTAACTGCCAGCTTTCAGCATCAAAGTCACCTTCATGTGAAATCCAACATTCATCTTAAGAAAAATAAAATGTAATTCTAAGCACAATAATGAGGCATATTAAGTAGAGTAACAACTAGATAAAGGATGATAGTATTCAAGCTGCCACCAAATATTTCACTCATCAGGTAGCAAGACTATAAAGATTTTACAAAGGTTAAACAAAAAGGAATCCCAGACATTGTGACTGTTACCAATTATGTATGCATTACTCTCCTTGCAAGAACATTCTGGAGAGTTTATTTGGTTTTCAGCATCTTAATTAGACTTACTATTATTAAAATACTTCAAAGTTGTTCACTAATGAGTGGATAATTTGCTAATTAGGAGATATAAAAATGAGTAAGTCTTAACAAAATAAGAAAAACTATGTTTTTGTGTTGATCTAAATTACACCTTAACATATAATTTGAATCAGTATATGAGTATACTTTTGAATTAAAAAAGAGACTAAAACTATCAAGAGAGATAACAAAGTGAAATGAATCTTAACAATTCTTGATCTTTCAATGGACTGTTGGCATCCTTGACTGATTAATCTGATCTATACTTTTAATTAATATATATTTTTCTTGATAAAATAGATCCATTAAAATTAAACGAGAGCAAATTTAATTAGGCAAACAATTCAGAACTACTCTCTGAAACAAAATGAAATGTTTTCCTCTAGAAAAAAAAATTAACCTGATACCTCTCAAAGAATTATTAAACCACAGTAGTTCATTTTACCATACATACTAAAAAAATAAGGGGTAACAGTTTTAAAAACCATTAACTTAGGTGTGTAAAATACTAAGATTTCTAAACTATAATCCAAGATATTGATAGGCACAGAAGGTTCTTGCCAACACAAGAATCTATACTCCATCCTTAAAAACCTACAAACTTTTCAAAGTTTTAAAATTAATCGCAATTGCTGTTTACCCAATTTTTGGTAGTTGCTAAACAACATGTATTAAGCAAGATGTTCTTGGCAAATACTTTTTATATGACAGACAGGTACACATTTTACCATGTCTTCTCCAAAACTGGATTTCAACTGTCAATAACTCGGGTACAGTTTACCAACTAGTCTGCAATTAATTGGTTGTAATTGTGTTGATGCCCTTAGTTCCTGGACAGCCTTCCAGGGGTCTATACCAGAGCCCCTGGACAAGATACCTGCATTCACCTTCAGCCTTACCTACTTAGTTTACTGTATTTTACAAACAACCTTTTAAAGTGTACATTGACATGAAATAGGCTAGGAAGCATAATACAGTAACAATAGCATTATTTCTAAATACAGTGTATGTAAAAGAAAATACAATATTCTAAGTACTTTGGCAGTTAAACTTGTTTTAGCGGATTGGTAAAATAACCACAGAGGTTATAACTTAGCTTATATGCTCCATTAAGTTTCCTCAAATATCCATAAGAGTCTCAATAGTATCACTTAGCAATACAACTGTCCTAAAATAATAGTGCATTTTAATTAGAGTTTGCATTTCAAAGCATTTTATATATAGAAAACAATTTTATGCATTTATATCAATACCCTAAGATAAAAGAATAGCCAAAGGTTATATGTAAATTAGTAATTATCTAAAGGAAGCAAAACTGATTTACTGCTTAATTCATGTTAGTTCATCTGTTAGGCAAATATTCTGAAAGCAATAATAAATCATCCACATCTTTTTGAGATAAATGTTTTATATTCAGTGACATAATACAAAACCAGCTTCTAAGAATAGTGTATTTCTCTCATTTTGATTAGGAAACTATGGGCTTTATATAGAATTCTTTGAACAATTATCAAAGATAATTTACTAAAGATAAGTCAAAGATAATGTTCCAATTATAAACCTCACTGGAGTCCACAATGTCAGTACTTCAGGATGTATTAAGAAGAAATAGGAAGCTAATATTTTTAATGAGACACTTTAAAAGAAATAAACTAAATAAGGTCTCGCTAACTTGTATTTTATTGAAATTAATGTTATTTTACAGTAATAATTTGGCATTTCAAAGAAAAATGTACTTTTATACTAGAAGAAAAATATTTGATAGCAAAAATTAAAAGCAGAGGTAGTCAAGAAGAAAATTTTCGACATAAACGATGACTTCTGGATTTTTAATTAAAATCTTACATATTTTACTTGAAAATATTGTGTGTAGATTTTAAATTTCAATATTATTATAGTTTAAATTATTGGCAGTTGGACAGTTTAGGTTTCAAAATAATTGTATGTCAATTTCCAAAGACAGGAATTAAGGCCAAGGTAAGTAAATACAAAATGTTCTAAATGCCCTAGGTGGGAGACCAGAATTTGAGTGCCGTAAACCTGTACCATTCTTTAACATGATAGGGTACAAATTTATAATTGCATGATATAATCACTATGCAATTACACAGTCTTTCTACACCAACCCAAGAAGTAGTTATTTATAATTATTTTTTAATTTAAATGAAAGAAAAAGTTGTGGAATCCAAATTTTATTACTTCTATTTTTTCATATTTTGAAGATTTATATTGTCTAACACAGTTTAACAATATTTTAACTCTCTAAGATTATAATTTGGCTTGCTGTGCTTTAAATTTCTTACTGAAGTCCTTAGTAACTTTCCTATATAGCTATTATAAACAAGTAAGAACTACAAGCTTTTGAGAAGTACTCCACTTGAGTGTGGTTTTAAGAGTTTTTCTTGGAATTACATAGCAAGAATGGTATACTTGAATTCTTACAAAGATATCTTTGAAAGAATATTGTAAATGTATAAGTCTACTATAGAAAGAAATAATGTAGAGAAAAAAGATTATAAAAGGTCAAAATGTGGTTTCATGAAAATATTAGTTTATATATTTTGATTCCTTAATAAATATATTATTTTTAAGGTAGAAATAATTCAGAATTATAAGAGTTCGTCCAAATTTTAAAGTTAAACGCTAAAATCTGCCAAACAGGGTTTATATGGTATGCGACTGCTGAGAATAAGTAACAAGAGGAAAAAAATGTATGTTCACATTTACTTGTGTATGCATAAAATAACTTCCAGAGAATACGAATACACACACACACACACACACACACACACACACACACACACACACACAAACCTAATAACACTGATTCACTTTGAGGAGGAGAGAATTGAGTGACTAGGGAACAGAGGTACAAATTTTGAAATTTGCAACTCAAACATATCATCTATTAAAAATACATATTAAAACAAAGCACAAACAGGTAAAAGGACCAAAAATGGTGCTTGATTTGATAGCAATTTGCCCATGTTTACTTCCAGTAGAGAAGAAAATAACTTCTAAAAATCTCTTCCACAGCTGGAATAACATTTTGTAATGTCAAATTACCGAGAAAATGGAAAACGAGGGTCTAGAAAAAAGAGAGGAAAAAATCATGCTCATCCTTAGCTACTCAAAGAACAGTAACAAATTTACCACACAAAATGAATTTGAATGGGCTATGGGAATAAAGAATCAAGCTTTGATTTCCTGCCCTTGTTCAAAGTACTGGCTTTAATATAACAGTGGCTTTCAACATAATTAATACACTAAAATAGCCAACACTGCCAATATTACAGTCATGAATGAATCTAACACCATTTTCATTCAATATACTCTTACAGCGGTTTAGCTAAATATCACAATTAATGTATATGAATCACTTCAGTTAATGATAGTAAACCAAGTTAGACCATAATTACGCTGACAGCAAAAGAATTTTAAAATAAAAGTTTTCAGTTTCGATGTATTCCACTTTACTGTTGTTTCCTTTTGTCATTTGTGCTTTATGTCTAAGTGTCATACCTAAGACTTCGCAGGGTCAGGAAGATTAATTCCTGTGTTTTCTCAGGAGTTTATAATTTGAGCTCTTACATATAGATGTATTGATTCCGATTGACTTAATTTTTGTACATGGTGTGAATTAGAAAGCCAGATCTGGGCACTAGATGTGCTTGTTCAAGCAGGATGTTAATGCATCTAGTGGGAAAATTTTGAATTATAATGCAATCTTTTTGCTTGTTATAGGTCTAGTCAGATTTTATATTTCTTCTTGAATCAGTTTTGGCAGTTTGTGCCTTTTTAGGAATTTTCCATTTCATCTAAACTTTCAAATTGTTAGAGGAGAGATATTCAGAAGGCACCCTTAGAATGCTCTTATTTCTGGAAGATCAGTAATAATAGACCTTCTTTCATTCCTGATTTCAGTAATTTTAGTTTGCCCTCTTTTATTCTTGGTCAGTCTAGCTATTTTGTCAATTTTGTTGATCTTTCCAAAGAACCAACTTTTGTTTTCACTGACCTCCTCTGTTGCTTTTCTGTTCCCTACTTCATCAGCTTCTCCTCTCATCTTTACTATTCCCTCCATTTTCTGCTTATTGTACATTTAGTTTGCTCTACTTTGGTAAGTTTCTTGAAGTGGACTGTTAGGTTTCTGATTTAAGAACTTTTTTCTTTAAAATATTGGCATGTACTTTAAAAAGATTCTTTTTAAATGTTGGCATGTATTTCCCACTGAGCACTGTTTTAGCTTTGTCCCATAAGGTTTGGTATGTTTACATTTTCATTCATTTCAAAGTATTTTAATTTCAGCCAGTATTTCTTCAAATATTTTTCTGCTCCTCTCCCCTTTCCTTCTACTACTCTTGTTACGAATATATTAGTGCATTTATTGGTATTCCACATTTCTCTGGGGCTTTCTTTATTTTCCTTTATTTTTTTTTCATCTCCTCTTCATGTTTCAAATTCTCTATTGCTTTATTGCCAAGTTTTATGAACTCTTTCTTCTGAAAGTCAAATCTACCGTTGAGCCCCTCTAGTACATTTTTTCTTGTGGTTTTATACTTTTCATTCTCCATTCTCTTTTTTTAAATATCTATCACATTATTGAAATTCTCTAATTTATGAGACATTTCCAACCCACCTTCCTGTATTTCCCTAATCATAGTTTCCTTTGGTTCTTTGGCTACTCTTTTTTGTCTTGTCAGTCAAATGTAACAGCTGGGCCCTCTTACAAGCAGGCTCTGTTGCCTGCTATTTAGCCTGTGCATGGGCCACAATTCCCTCTTTCTTTGCATGTCTCAAAATTTTTTGTTGAAAAACATTGACATTTTAAATTACAAACTTAGTTCTACAGTGATTCCCTTCCCTTCACCACACAAGATCCGTTTTTCCATGCTCATTTGTTTAGTGTCCTGGTTGAACTGTTTCAGTGAAGTCTGCTTTCTCTGCGGGGGAGCCGGTGATGCTCCTCAGAGGGTGCGGCTTTGGGCACATGCAGTCACCTGGGATCACGCGGTTTTCTCAGGGTTCTCAGAGACTTTCTTGCCCAGATCTTTCTGGTAAGCTATCTGCATCCTTCGGTATCACACATAGCTGTTAGGTTCCATGAGTTGATGACTGATTGCCCTATTCTTTATAATAACTGCTCCTTTTTCTGATCCAATCAATTCTGGGCCTACTATCAGGGCAACATTTGAACCAGTGTTTGATACTTTTTACAACCCCAGGAATACTCTTCCTAACTTTTTCTACTCCTGGGTCTTTCTGGTAACTTCTAGCTGATTTATGTATAGCTTGTTACTCTCATGAGGCTATCAGTCTCCTCTATATTGCTTATTACCACAATATCCATTTTTTCCAAGAGAACCAGTAGGGTTGAACTTCTCCACAATTTGTTCCAATAAAGCGAGTTTGCTTAGAGAAAGCTTGGCACTCTCTGTTCTTACAATCTGCCTCTCCTCCTGGGCAAAATTTCTGTGCCATTGCTCCAGAGCTGGTGGTGGGGACAGTGGCCCGTATGTCTCCCAGATGACTCATATGTTTCAGGAGGAGGGTGCTGGACAGGTGTGGCAGTGTCTTGTGTTTTCAGATTGTCTCTCCTAACAAGAAATCTCCACCTTTTGAGCAAGGTGTAACAAGGGCACTTGAGGCCCTGGTATTCTCATCCTTACTGTCCCTAGGGAAAAGCTTCTGTCATACAAGAGGGGGCTTGGTGAAAAAAACAGAGCCTCAAATCTTAGTCATTTTTACCTAGAAAAGAATGTCTACAATACAGAAATGGGCAGGGACAGAATAAGGGATGAGAAATGCTGGTCATGCTGAGCTGAGAGGGATTAGGAAGAGAGCAGCAGATCATGGCTCAAATGCCATAGACTTGCTTTGTTTTGTTACTGAGATTAGTAGACTTTTGAACACACTTTTCTTCATTTGTTGTAGGCAGTTAGGAAAGATGGATGTTTATTTGTTTTTTAAATAATTTTCATCAGTTATGGTTGCATGTCTGTGAACCTCCTCTGCCTGCCACTCCAGAAGTCATCTCCTCCCATTCTTTCTTAGTCACTCTTCAGTCAGGCTTTTGCAGGCATCAGCCAAAAAAATTACTCTTGTCAGGGTCACAAATTACTTCCCTGTGGTTAATTCCAATAACGAATTTTCAGTTAAGATTTTATTTTATCCATCAACAGCCTTTCAGACAGTTGATAACTCTAATCTCTTTCACACAGTGTTTCCTCAGCCTGTAGGAGTCCACATTCATTCAGTGTTTTTCCGACTTCACAGTATTCTAGGATTCTCTCATGATTGATCGTTGTCTCTCTGCCTTCTTAAGTGTCTTAGTCAATTCATGCTGCTATAACAAAATGCCACGACTGGATGGCTTGAACAAGAGACATTTATTTTTCCAGGGCTGGCAGTTAGGAGGTCCAAGACCAGGGTCCTGGCAGATTTGGTTCTTGGAGAAGGTGGTCTTTCTGGCTGCAGATAGCCACCATTTGCTGTGTACTCACATGACCTTTATATGCTGACAGAGAGAAAGTGCTCTCATGTCTCTTCCTCTTCTTATAAGGACACCGCCATTCCCATCATTATGGTACCAACATCACATAAACCTAAATACCCCCCAAAGGCCTCATCTCCAAACAGCATCACACTGGGGTTTAGGACCTCGACTCAGCAAATGAATTTGGGAGGTGACACAAACACTCAGTCTATAATTTTAAATTTGAATGCCTCAGGGCTTAATCCTCCTTTTTGGTGATATCATCCAATCCCATGGCTTTAAATGTTATATACTGAGACTCCCAAATTTCTCTCTTCTGCTCAGATCTGTTTCTTCATGGCAGAGCCAAATTCTGCCTCCTTGACTTGTCTAATTGGATGTCTAATAGATGTCTCAAACCTAACATGTAAAATTGAACTCTTATCCCCAAACCAAACTTACTTGCAATCAACTGCATCTCTGTTGGTGGCAACTTTATCTTTACAGTCGCTCAGGCAAAACTCTTGCAGTCACGCTTGGTTTATATGTTTGGTTCCATTCTTTCTCACACCTCCCATCCATCTAATCCTGGTAGTGTCTTTGAAACATACACACAATCTGTTCACTTCTTGACCTATCAACTGCCAGCATTATCTCTAACCAAGGATGGTAGTAACTCCCCTATCAGTGTCCCTGTGTCCACAGCTGTCTGTATGCAGCCTATTCTCAATACTGCAGCAGAATTATCAGTTTAAAATCAGATTCTTTTAACTCAAATGACTTAACTCCTGTGCAGAAAACCCTCGAACAGCTTTTTGTTCCTCTAAGAATAGAGGCTAAAGGAGAATTTCAATGACAGTGATGCATATTAGAGTCAATTGTTGGCTATAAAAATAGAAATAAAGTTGAGCCTCAAAGAAATTCTGATTTATAGGTCTGTGGGAGTAGAACAGTGGAGAGGCTCTCAGGGATACATAAATATATTTTTTAAGATCTACTGTAATTCTAAAGGGCCTCCTATGTTAAGAACTACTGTGTTAGAGTGGATATGGAAGAGGAGAAATATCTAAGATACACAGGAATTACTGTTACTAACATAAATGCATATGATGCTAATCATTCCTGATGTTACCTATCAACAAAATAACAGCTAACATTTGTTGAAGTCTAGTAAGTAAAAGGTTGTGGATAAGTAGTTATCATGCATTAACTCATTCAGTACTAAAAACCTTATAAAGTAGGCCCTGCCATATTTTATTGATTCTACACATTTTGTTTTCATATTTTAATATCTCTCATCTCTGATGTGTCTTACTTCAATGAGATTGTACAACCATTGCTGGCCAGATCGCATTTATGATGGAGTTGTCATTGCTTGCACAGATACACACTTGATTATTCCAGTCAATGTATGATACTATGTGAAACAACACACGTTTACCTGAGTAAAAAACTGACTTATGAAAATTTGGACTATGAATGTGAACAAGTTGTCCTAATACCTTAAACAATTTATTTTGCTTTTATTTTCCTTTCATTGTGTATATGTGAATGTTGTATAATAAAATGTATATCTAAGAAATTCTGCAAGAGTCCTTTCAATAAATATAAAGATAAATATTCATAGTGGTAAGAAGCACTGTGCATAGTTTAAATGGCAGCATTTTTTTCTTTCTAAGTGGTATATTAAATAATGATTGTGTAATAGTATTAAATGAAATACAGTGTACAGTGTATTCCCCCTACAACAAACAGATTTTTAGGTTATATTATAAGGGGTCAATTAGTGAATCAAATGTGTTCAAACTCAGACTATCTTTGAAGGTCTTTGTCTGGTTCAAAGAGCTTGAATTTTGGAATCTAACAGACTTAATTTAAAATTATAGTTCTTCCATTTACTAGTTATAAGCTTTGAGCATTGCATTCAACTCCCCTCAAATTCCTTATATAGCTAAAAGGGAAATAATATATACCTTCTAGTGAGAGGAGGCATCTACAAAATGCCTAACTCCAAACGTTAGATCATGTTTCCTCTACTTTTCTGAAATTTAGCTGTTTGTTTGTGTTACAGTTATGAAATAACACATCAACCTTCTTTACCAAATACCAATCCTAAAAATCAGAGATAATCTTGGTAATTCTCTTAAAATTTCCATGCATATAGTGACTGTGTATGTGTGCATGTGTGTATGTACACAAACAGAAACATAAAACTGTATCAAGTATTTTCCAGTTAATAGTATATCTTTATGATCTGTAAGCATTTGAGAGTTATGACTGTGGTTTTGTTCACTGCTATGTTCATCTAAAAACGTTCAGTAGTTGTTCAATAAATATCTGTTTATTACAGTACTTCAATAAATATCTGTTGAATGTAGGTATAAATGTTTAATTTTCCACATACCTGTCTACCTCATTCTTAGTTTTAAGTTACATAATTTCCCATTAGAAGAAGAAAGAATTATTTCAAGAATCTTTTTGAATGATATGAAATTGTTTTGATGTTCAAAAAACCCTCTAAAATATCTTTGTATGAATATAGTTTGAAAACATAGGCAGGCATATATCTTTAGGATATATTCCTAGAAATCTAATTGTTAAGACAGAGTTTTTTCTTTTAATTTTGATAGATGATACCCAGAGTAAACCTCTTTTATTTTTGTTTGCTCAGTATAACTCCCCTTTGTTTTGAAAAGAAATCAAGATTCTACTTTGGGGAATTAGTCTTTTGTCTCTCTTGGTCCGTGTAGATTTTGTAGGGTTGAAAATACCGCTCAGCTCCTGGGTGAGCATTTGTATTGTAAATGGTGCTGTCAGACTGAGAAAATATAAACATAGAATTCCCAGTTAAATTTGAAGTTTAAACAATGAATATTTTTGTAGTATAAAAACACATTCACACACATATATATTGGAAACATATATACACATATATTTTCCTGTGTGTAGCAGATGCATAAAATTTTGTGGTTAATTAGATTAAAATTTATTGGAAGGATATCCTGACCATTTATTAATGTATGCAAATAATTGGGTCTAAATTAAAGATAAAGACATATAATAAATAAACTATGGTTTTAGGCAAAGTTTTCATTTTGTGTGTGTGTATATTTATATATATATATATGTAATGAAAACAACTCAAAGTTTCATCATTTTTTTTAGAAATTAATTCTGTGTAGAGTTGTGCAGTAGTTCACATTTACTTCCATTACTAATCCTATTTTCAGAAAACTTTGTAATATACTATATCTCCCCTTATAGATGATACCACAACAAAATAAACTGAGGTGTTACTTTGAGAACTGGGTATATATATGTATGTGTATGTGTGTGTGTCTGTGTGTGTGTATCTTATTGAAAATGTTTTAAAGTTACAAATTCCCTAAAAATGGCACCATGCCTTTTCCTTATATTCACTGTCTGGAATATTGTAAAAGATTAATACATCTTTGTTGAATTACACAAAATGGAAGCACTGACATCTACAATTAGCTCTCTGGGAACAGGTGTAAAAAGCATGCATCAGTTAACTTTCAATTCTTATGCTCCCATCCATATTTGACTTCTCAATTCAAGTTACATTTAAGTAGACTTCTGCTACTTTTTAAAACTATGATACCATAAATAGGCATGCTGAACATCTGTAATTTCTAGTCTTAGAGTGAAAAAAATTAAAGCAACAGAATCATTATATTTTGTAATTCGGTAAGAGAAAATGATAAGCAAAAATAAGTTAACAATGAGGCCATTAACTACAAAGAGAAACATTTATATGGGTGCATTTGAGTAATGGTTAAAAATTTTCTTGCTTTTTTGATAAAAGAACATGTTTTATAAAAAGTTCTATCTAGATATTAAAATGTTTAAACATTATATAAAATACAGATTCTTCAAGTACTAAGAAATTCGAAAAGAAGTTGTATACACCACCTAATTAGTTAATCTTAATCTCTCCGTACAAAATAACATTTTCTTATTATTTTCTTCACTCTATGCCCACTCTCTCTGAATATTTTAGGTGTCTAAGGAGGTATAGTAATTCATTTTGCAAAACACTACGGCACTGCATTAATATTTTCATGAGAACACATTTACTACAAATTTAGCATCTCGGAGAATATCTTATCATTAACTCTTTACTTGTGACATGTCCTTAGTAAAGTATAATTTAATGAATTATTATTTCTCTGTTTTTGTGCCCATAAGAGTTAGAGATGTAAGAGAGAATTAATGCCCCTAGAAAGGCAGTTTTTTACTTAGAGCTACTAAAATCTCACTTTATTACTAGCTTATTATCTTTAACTCAGACTTGGGTTGATGATGCTTGATTGAAACCTAAGCTTTACGCTGCATTATCAGGACATGTGCAGGCCAGTAGAGCGTCATGAACACAGGGTCAGCCACTCACTGGACACCGTCTTGCCCCTGGCAATGCTGTTTCTATTGATTTTTAAGCATTAGAGAATGATACTATACTATGAAAGATAAATAATGTGATAAAGCCCTAAATAGCACATTTTTAAACTTTTAAAGAACTGTAAGTCTAAGATAATTTAGAAAGGAAAACTTGCTAGTACAGGAAATGTAATAATCATTCAAATTCACAGACCCACTAGTAACATGAAGTTGATTAAAAGTAACCTTACTTGAACTTGTTTGTTATGCCTCAGAAGATTGGAGACTGACGAAAATTAGGCTTGAGGTGGATTAATGATTGTGCATTGAGCATTGACTACCCTATACAGAATTTTATTGTTGTTAACAACCATTTGATCAATAAATATGAGAGATGCCCTCAAAAAAAAAAAAAAAGTAACCTTACTTTTCCCTATGGGATCTATTATTCTACGGATTCCCCAGTTAGATTTTAACTGAGGCAAACTACAGTTAAACCTCTCAAAATATGTGGGGATAAATGTTTCCACCTGAAAAAAGTAACTTCTTGTAACTTAATATAGTATTTTCACTCATGTTAGTCAAATATAAGGTTTCAAGGAGTAATTATAATATTTTGATGGGTTTGTACCTTATGATAACTATTAAAAATTCCACTGTCAGTTCAAAAATGACGAGTATAAGCATGACAATTTTTCATGGGACTCCTTTTAATATACACTTGCTCCCACAAATATTTTTGTAATGTAATGACAATTTATCGAAAACTGAATGTGCAACTGGAACTAAATGTTTTCAGTGCCTCTGTAATAGCACAAGCAATAAATATGAACTCATCCTTCTAGTGTATTATATTTTCACTGATCAATATTGGCTTATTGTTTCCATTCATTAGTACAGTCTCCCCCAAGAAAAACTTTCATATTCTTAATAGGGTTACCACCGAAATGAATTTGGAGCTCCTATATAAAGAGGTAATATTAAAATCGAAGTCCTTTGTAGTTTCATTTTTGTATTTTTAACAGCTCCTGAGTTCTCAGGGGTGTTATTCAACATAAAGACATAACATTAGTAACAGGCTTCTGATACTAAAACTATACCACAAAAAGAAGTATGTGTGTGTTGATGAGAAACCAAAGCTTCTACTTGTTAAATATGTGTGTGTATATATTTTGCTTGATTAACACAGTTATTAAAAAATCTCTAAAGATGATTTTCATTTTAAAACTAGTCTTGTATTTAGAAAATCAAGTAGTATAATTCCTGTAGCATAATTACAGAAACACTAAGGAAGAAGAATCCTTTAATTTTCAGTTACTGTTACAGATCATAGTAATTCTACTGATCCCAGGGCTCCTCTGTGGTTTACAATAATGAATGTCAGTGTTTTAAAGAAAATAACACTGGCACTAAGCCAATCCCCCCCTCCTATTTTTCCCTTGTTCTTTCTATGTGCAGCACATATTTTGAAAGATTTTGACTTCCAATCAAAAGACAAATTCATATTTGTATTAAAGTAATATCAGCTTCCCAAAGCATCTGATAACATGAAATAAACAACATTACTACACTGAGGTGATATAATAACAACCAAAACCATTTGTCATTTTGAGATGTGTGAGCTTTATAAGTAAATAAACTACTCACACTAGTTCTTTCGAATTATTTAATACTTTTTCTAAACTTTAGTTATTATATATACACATCCTCAGGGTTCTAGGAACCTCAAACTGGGAATTAGTTATGCAGTTACATACCATCCCACTCTTTAGAGGAAATTCAATTAGACCACTTATCCATATTTCAAAACTGTTAGTGACAGAGTTGTACATTGATCTTTACACAATGTTGTATTTATACAGTTATACTCTATAAATTTTGTAAAACAGATGTTGAAACATTTTTAGTAATAATGAAGTAGGAACCCAGGTTTTCTGACTGCTCCTGACTTATTTTCTAATGATTAGAGACACAAATTGCTGCTTGCCTATTCCTTATGAAAGGCCTTCATGCTGCCTGCCTACCAGTTGGATTGTTTTTCCCTTCCTGAATCTATAATTTCACCTTAATAGATTGTCTAACATAGAAGAGGACTCTTTGTCTCCACACAGTATTCCACTTCTTGTCAAATATTTATATATTCATATTTAATAAGTTCCTTTTCAATTGGATTACTTTTTATCATAAGGTTATAACCAAGAAATTCTCATTAATGTTGCACTGGCCATAGAGAGAATATCAGAGAAGTGAACAGGATTGGGGTGAGTAACTTATTTGAGGGTTTGTGGGTATCAGGTTTGCAAATATTTTATAAGTAGGAACTGAGTTATGATGGATATTGGAAAATAGAAGTATAAGAAGAACTCATCTCATTCACTAATTCTATAGCTAAGAATACTCCGGATTGTTTTTAAAAAGCTTTAAATATAATCTTTTTGTATGTGTAAAAAGAAGGTAGGCAATTATATCACTGCTTTATATTGTTGCACAATATTATACACAGACGGGACTGCAATAGCAACTGGAATGCTAGCAATACTAATCCTGGAATACTAATATTAATACTAATATAATATACTAATTAAACAGAAACTTGTTTTTATATTATATGAAGTATGGAACAATAAATCTACTACACACTTATGCTCCTCAGGTTATTAAATTTCTTTCTTTCAAATAGGTAATAATTACAAAGTTAAGAAACGAATGTATTTACATCATCAGTTGTTCTGTAAAAGCATTATTGTTTTGTCAGTTTTAGGATTATAAGGACCATACATGATTAATTCTGGTACAGGAAATGTATCAAATTGAGGTACACATCAAACACAGTTGAATTATTGGATAACCATGAAATGTAAAAGAGTGGATTACAAAAAAAAAGATTGTAGGAGGAAAAACAAAAATAAATATTTATCATTAAGAATTTTCTTTCACACTGCAACAGAGACAGTTATGAAAATGTTGTTTTTATAGTATAAGTATCTAAATTAAAGAGATTGCAGATTAATCAACAGAATTAATAAATGCATTCAATATAAATTATCACACTGTTTTAAAAAACTGCAACTAACCAATGTTTCTATAAATACTGACTTAAAATGACAGTGGTAAGATTTACTTTAAAGCTTAAAAAATGCTAGATTGTTCAATCTTAATAAATTAAACTAATTTGAAAGGAGCATGTTAATTAAGCAATAGCGATCCATATGTTTGCTTGAATCTTTAAACAAAAGATTAAATTATTACTGATACCTCTCTTCGTCGAGAAGCCCAACATGTTTGTTTGATCTTCCATACCACAGCAGCTACCAGTAATAAGGATAAAAAGCAACTGGAAAATAAAATATAAATAACTTTTACTTAAAGCTTTTGAAATATGTAATGAAATATAAAAGAATATGTACAGGATTTAAATGTATATACAAGTAGTCACTTTATCTTGTTAAATAATTCAAGCAAAAAGGATAAATTAGCAGTGTTTAAAATGTTCTCAAGTAAAATCAAAGTACACAGGTAGAAAAGAATATTACATTCCTTGCTATCCATTATAGCTTACCTTTAAGATTTCCTATCAGACGGAACGTAAATTTATAATTCTGTTGTTTTTATCAAGCAACAGAAATCTATATTTAGAATTGTTATTGAGTCATAGAATCTGGCAATTTTAATAAAATTAAATATCATACATGCTCATTCATTTTATCTTTTTTAACAACTATTGTGGATATGAGAATATTCCAATGGTTCTTAACCAAAGGTGAATTTGCACAGGTCTGTCCCCAAGAACAAAGAATTCTCCAGTCCAAAAATGTCAGTCATGCTGACGTTGGGAAACCTTGGAATATGCTAATGTTTAAAATAAGAAATAATTCATTTATACATGTGGTCTATATTAGTTTACTGTAATATAATGATTTATAAGGAATATATATTTGGTCATTTAGGTGACCAAAATATATTTCTCAGGTATATTTGGTCTTTATCCACAATTCCTGAAAACGCTTTAGAGCCGCAAAGGTGAAATGGGTGTCATGTTTATATCAGTGAGATTGTTGGTCTCCACCCAAGGTAGGAGCTGGTTGACAGGAGGACCAGCCTTGTGATTAGAGGGCGGGAACCTCCAGCCCCCAGCCCCAGGAGGGGAGAGGACAGACAGGCTGGAGTTTGGATCAGCCAATGGCCAATGACTTAGTCAATCATAACTATGCAATGAAGCCCTCACAAAAAACCCAAAAGTAGAGCATTTGTCCATTTTTCATTCTGCTGCCCTGTTAGAGAGCTTCCGTGCTTGGGGAAGTAGATTCTTCCACATGCTACCGAGCCAGACCTAAGCTCCATGAGGATAGAAGCTCCTTAATTTGGGACCTTGCCCTATGTTATCTCTTCATCTGGCTATTAACTTGTATCCTTTACACTACCCTTCATTAAACTGGTAAATGTGTTTTCCTGAGTTCTGTGAGCTGCTCTAGCAAATTCATCAAACCTCAAGGGAAGGTCACTGGAACCTCCCATCTGCCTGCATTTGGTCAGAAGCACAGGTAACAGCCTGGGGGTGTGACTGGCATCTGCAGTGGGAGGGTATGGAGCAGAGGGTAATCTTGCAGGACCAAGTCCTTAACCTGGGGAATCTGGTGCTGTTTCCAAGCAGACAATGTCAGAACTGAGTTGAGTTCTAAGAAGCCCTGCTGGTATTCGAGAATTGCTTGGTTTTGTGCATAGAAAAACCCCTCCCATGCACACACACACTGGAATTGGGTCCAGGAACCTGAACAGATGTACAATATGCAATAAACTATGATAATACAGGATAATCTGTTAACAGTAATTTGAGACTAACAAATCATAAAATAATAGATTTTTGTGAATTTGATTAACCAATCCCATCCATGTATCACTGTTGGTTTTCTTTTCCTTTGCTCTTTGGTCAAAGATTATTATAGGAAAAGACCCACAAGTGAGCAGATTTGGGCCATTACAAATTCTCTGGTCACTGGCTTCTATGAAAAAACAAAACAAAACAAAACAGGCCTTCATCTTTATGGGGAATACTTGTATTCATCACCTGACTCATGATTCACTCCTTAGCAGTGCAAATTCTGACACTTTGTCAACTCCTTAATATATTTTTTCTCCTTGCCTCACTTGGACATTAGATATTAGAGTACCCGTCAATGATGACAGTGACGATTCTAGCACCTGTCCATTGGTTCTGAACACATTCTATACACTGTGATATGTATTATATAGTGATGATTGGATTTAGTTATAAGGACAGTTCCAGACAGAATATATTGTTCTTATTTTAGAAGAGAAGGATCCAATGCTCAGAGAGTTCAAAATAAACTGCTTATAGTCACTCTAGGAGTGAGAAGTAGAGCCCAAGTTCAGATTCAGCTATATGAACCTCACACTCCTTTCCCCCTCACCTAGTTGGGAGCTTGGAACTTGCACACCATCTCACAACAGCTGTTATTTCCACATCCATTGTCTAACCATTTCCAGTATCAAAAAAAGTGGATTAAAAAAGGAAAAGAGAAAAAAAAAAAAAAAAAACATGGCCCTAACCATTCCAACCACTGAGGTGCTTTTTTGTTTTTTATAAAATTATCTTCCCCCCGATATTTACAAATTCTTTCTATTTCATCTTAATTCAAACTTTCAAAAACTCAAGGACCAAACTTTCAAGAGCTCAAATAAAAAGAGTAACACTATTTTTATTGACCCTGTAGCTTCCTCTAGTTTATTGGGCAACTGGTCAGTGCAGCTCCTTTCACGCCGATTCCCTCACAACCTAGTCTTATTTAACTGTAGTCTGGCATCTGGATTACATACTAATAAAGATGTTAATATTAATGATGGTTCATTTTTATAAAATATTCACATTTTAGAGTATATTTTCCTCATTATGACTTCCTTTGAAAGTCTTTGAACTTTTTCTTAATACTTTATTTTCTTGGTTTCCCTTCATCCTTCCTGATACACTACATACAGGGTCAGTGAAGGCAGGCTGCACTCCAGATTCCATTTTAAGTTATGGGCATTCCTCAAAACAGTTGACAACACCATGCTGTTAGCTTCTCTTGCTCTCACAGAGAGAGCTTAGTTTTTCCCATGGCTTCACCTATGACCCCAACTGCAGTGATTTCCAAGTCTATATCATTATACCTGCCAAAATGAGAGCATCTTATCATCAAAAGGGATCAAAGAGATTATTTAGTTCACACTCTCTCCAGGAGAGAAATTCCCAGCACAACTCTGATAGTGATCCAGCCCCTAATTAAACACTCATCATAGCTAGAAGGTGATGACTCACATGTCTGTACATTCTATTTTTACCTAACTCAAACTATGAAAATGTTCTCTTAGTAAATTTTCTAAATTTTATCAATCTGTGCTGCTTTTGTCTTCTGGGTTACAATGAATCAGTCAATTCCTTCTTCCATCTGCTATGACTTCTTTACACATTTGAAAGAGCCTACCTAATTCCCTCTAGTCCAGTGGTTCTCAGTCAGCAGAGTTTTGCCCTCCAGGTGACACTTGACAGTGACTGGAGATGTTTTTGGCTGTCACCACTTGGTGGACAATGAGTGGGACACTGGTAAATATCCTACAATACACAGGCCAGTTCCCTTTCCCCAAAAAAAGATTTTCCCAGTCCAACATGCCAACCCTTTTCTAGTCTGAATTAGTACCATAGTGATTACACTTCCCTTATACCCAGGTTAACAATCTAAATGTTGAAGTGTGCTACTGAAAGTTGATACTTTAGATATAGACCAAATATTCATTTATCTTAATTTCAGTCCCACTATTATATACCCTTAAGCATGGGATATATCACCCCAAATCTACTGTAATCAAACTGAACTCATGAATAACATTCCTAATAAAAGCAGCTAACATCATCTATTAAGTAATACGTACCTAGCACTATGTTATGTGTTCTACATGCATTGTCTTTAATGACCAGAGTCACACATGTATACCGTTACGTTCTCATTACAATGAGAACACTGAGTCACGGAGAGATTAAGTAAACTGCTGAAGTTAAGAAGTCTTAAGTTGTAAGTTTGTCCCCTTTTCCCAACTTCTTTTTTCACCATTACTTTCCAGCTAAAATGTGAAAACACATTCAATGTTATCATTCTTTACTCAGACATAAAATTGTGCCAACTGCTTTGGAATGTCTGCAGTAGCAGACAATGACACATATAGCAAAATTCATTTACATATAATAATTAAATCTATTTTTATTTGATAATCTGTAATTCACAATATACCCCACAAAATAGATACATGATAGAGATTCAGTTTAAGATGGTGAAGACTTGCTGAATTTCTCCATGAGGAACTTGAATTCTTTCTAATCTAAATTTCATGACTCAAGTGAAGAGTGTCACTTTAATAATGATGCAGAGAGCCAGTACAAAAATTTTCAGTTTTCATAATTCCACCTTCTTGTGAAGAGGAGATACATACCTTAGGGGTTTGTGGCAAATGTTTTCTATAATAACTCATAC
The DNA here is from genome assembly GCF_030020395.1 of Manis pentadactyla. Taxonomy (NCBI): domain Eukaryota; kingdom Metazoa; phylum Chordata; class Mammalia; order Pholidota; family Manidae; genus Manis; species Manis pentadactyla. Next base: position 126,149,291 of record NC_080026.1, on the reverse strand, counting down.
TAGGTTAGCAATAAAAGTAAAGAGAGATCATCATGTAAACAAATTGGTAAAATCAATAGTTTAAGAAGATATTCTTCTAACAATATTTTAATAATCTCCACTAAATATTAAAAATCCAGTAAAATATATCTCCCTTCTGCAAAGAATAGTTGTCATTAAACTTTTGCTAAATGAATGGAATTGTTTCTTTGATTGATTTTAACACCTTACAATTTTTTTCTGACTTTGAATGTCTTATTTGGCCTTATTGTACTGATATCAAGGTAATAATTTCTAAGTGCTTTAGATTTCTACTAAACTGCATTTCTAATAAATTGTATAAAACAAAAACCAATTTATTAAGAATATCTGCTTCAAATGATTTCACTTATCTGTGGAGTATAAGAACAAAGAAAAAACTGAAGCAACAAAACAGCAGCAGATCCACAGAACCCAAGAATGGACTAACAGTTACCAAGGGGAGAGGGACTGGGGAGGGTGGGTGGGAAGGGAGGGATAAGGGGGAAAATGGGGCATTACAATTAGCACACATAATATAGGGGGAGAGGCACAGGAAAGGCAGTATATACAGAGAAGACAAGTAGTGATTCTATAGCATCTTACTACCCTGATGGACAGTGACTGTAATGGGGTATATGGGGGGACTTCATAATGGGGGAGAGTCTAGTCACCATAATGTTGTTCAAGTAATTGTACATTAATGATATCAAAATTAAAAAAATTAAAAACAAAAAGAATATCTGCTTCATTAAAAAGCAAAACAAACACTCAACAAATTTATCCAGCACTGTTGAAATCTCACAAAAGGATCCCTAGAAAACCCCAGTCTCTAGTGACAATCCCAGAAGTATGGAGAGTGACAAAATTTCCAACAGCCTGAATTCCTTGCCAGAGCAGTTACCTACACACCACCTTGTCCTTTCTACTGGTTCCCTTCTGCCTATTGGACTTTAAGTGAGTAAGAAATAAGCTTTTTAGTATATAAAGTGACTGAGATTTTTGGGTTTATTTGTTCCAATTAGCCTTTCCCTAATATATTTAAGTCAGAGTATTAATGGGTAACATCAAATATTAGCATCCTTTAATCTCATATTGTGGCAAGTTTGTCATAGAAAAATTAACTGCACTGCTCTCTTTCATATCTTTTTATCCTATTATATGATAGAATAGTTTGTATTGCTCCTTGGTATAGATATTGAGAGAGGGGTGAGGGAAAATGGGGCTTTTGTTTTCTTTAAAACAGGCTGCTGTCTAGTGCCAAAAGATCTGAAAGGTTCAACACCCTTCAGTAAAATCCTCCCAGTGGAAGTAGGAAAAAACAGGAAGAAAAAAAAAACATTAAAAAAGCAATTACATAAGCTACAGGGATTTTTTTTTTTTAAAAGGGAAGCACAGGAACTTACGGAGAGATATTTTAATAATTTGATTTTAACCTTCATAAAATGTTCATTATGGAAAGGGTTCTTAATGTGAAAAAACATAGAACTCATTAGGTATTTTCATTTAGGGAAAATTAAAAAGAATTCAATAAAAGTAACACAGTGTGGTATAAGGTTATATTGTAAAGCAGGTTCCTACTGACAAAGAAGTACTCTCTGGTGGTGATCTAGCAGGCCAAATGCAAAAAGAGATAATATTGTCACTATTTTATGGCATTTTGAGGTTAATTGATCATAAAATTCAAGTCTTAACTACATACTTTAAAAATGATTTGTGCATATTAATCTTTAAATTCACTGAAAAATATTGTGAAGTAGGGGATTGTGTTGAAATACAGAAAAATGTTATTTTAAGAAGTAATTTACCTCTTAATAACTGCTTAATAAAAAAAATATCTTCCGGAGGTTTTAAAAATACTTTCCTAACACTTGATTTTTTTTCTTACCAAGTAAAATGTTAACAAAATAAATTACTAAGTGAGAATGCAATAAAAACTGTATATTAAAAAAAGTTTACTTGTGTCAGTGACCAGACTGGCAAAGATAAAAAATCAACAAAGCCTACTGGGGGAAAGTGGGGAAGCAATGTGTTCATAGCATAAATCGGAACATTTCTCAGGGCTGTTAAACAAGAACTAATGATTCCTTAGGGTGCACTGTCAGGATGACTTCAAATGCAAGTAACAGAAACCTAACACAAAATGGTATTAACAACATTGGGACTAAATGGATTTTACTCTCTCTGCTATGAACTACACTGTGTTCCCCCCAAATTCACATGTTGAAGCCCTAGCACCCAATGTGACTCTATTTGGAGACAGGGAACTTAGGATGTAATCAGGTTAAATGAGGGCATAAGAATGAGTCCCCGATCTAAGAGGATTAGTGCTCCTGTAAGAAAGACACCTGAGAGGCCGCCCTGGGTCTCCCTCTCTCGCCCTCTTCCTGTGAGCACACACTGAGGAAAGGCCATGCGAGCACACAGCTAGAAAACAGCCATCTGCAAGCCAAGAGGCGAGCTCTCACCAGAAACCAAGTATGCTGGTGCTCAGATCTTGCACTTCTCAGACTCTAGAACTGTGAGGTAATGAATCTGTGTTGTTTAAGCCACCTGTCTGTGTTATTGTTATGGCACCATGAGCAGAAAAAGATAGATTTAGGTACCACGAAGTGAGTGCTTCTCTAACAAACACCTACAAATGTGGAATCAGCTTCAGAGCAGGGTGATGGGTAGAGGCTGGAGGAATTTTGAAGTGGATGCTAGAAAAAAATACAGCTTGCTCTGAACCCACAGTTGGGAGAAGCTTGAACATTAAAGGCAATTCTGGTGGAAGCTCAAAAGAAACAAAGAGAGCCGGAGAGAAAGTCTCTAACTTAGAAAATACTTAAATAATCATGAACAGAATGTTGATATACATTAGGACGCCATTGTGGTAAAATCTCAGATGGAAATGGGAAACAAGTTGTTGGAAACTGAAGGAAAGACTATCCCTGATACAAAATGGCAAGAACATGGCTGAACTGTGGTCTAGAGGTTTGTGGAAGGTAAAACTTGCAGGCAGTAAAATGGAATATTCAGCAAAGAGAATTTCTAAACAAAGTATTGAAGATGTAGCTTTGATCCTCCCTCATTACTGCTTATAGCAAAATGCAAGAGGCGAGAGATGGATTGAAGAAGGAATTGTTAAGCAAAAAGGAATCAGAATTTGGAGATTTGTCATGCTACCCATACTGTAAAAAAATCATAAGCAAGCGTGTTCTGAAGAGAACACTAAGGATGTAATTGACCAGCCATTTGATAATGAGATCATGGGTATGACTCATGGACTTCATTAATTATCTCAGTGGAAACCAGAAATAGAGATGGGATTATACCAGCAAAGACACTGAATTTGAACTAAAGAGGGTAGAGAAACCTGGATGGAATGAAGGAAGGCTGCTAGGCTTCTTGGATTCCATAAGATGGGACCATAGATCTATGCAGTTGGGAACAGGCTTTATCCTTTAAAAAGGGGAAGAATGACCTCAAAAATTGAATCAGAGATCATCATGGCTCCCACTCTCAACACAGGCCCAGGGAGCAAGGCTGTCCTCCTCCTCCTCACTTTCAAAGAGTGGAGCCTCTTTGGTTTGGGGCCTCATAGTGTCAAGACTGTGGCACTGTCCTGCAGGGTTAGGACCATATCACCAAGCTAAAGTAGAACTGAACCATCTCCATAGAACTGTGGAATGGCATGGCCACCCCAGTGGACCTGGAGGTAGAACACTGAACCTAAAAGAATTATTCTTGAATCTTTAAGATCTGATGGAATTTGCCTTGCTAGGGCCATGCCCCCCTTTGTTTTTCAAAATTTTCCCTTTTGAAATGGTAATATCTATCCTTATGACTGTCCCACCATAGTATTTTGGAATCACATAACTTGTCTGGTCCAGAGAGAAATAGAGAGTAATATAGATGGCTAGTGAGGAATTTTGCCTCTGGATGAATTATACCTTGAGTCTCACCTACATTGGATTTAGATGATGATATTTAGATGAGACTTCAGACTTCAGACGTTTAAGGTGGTGCTGGAATGAGTTAAGACTTTTGGGATTGTTGAGATTGAATATATGTATTTTGCTTGCAAAAAAGACATGATTTTGAGGGAACAAAGGCAGAATACTATGGATGAATATACTAACAAATTGGATAATCTAGAAGAAATGGACAACTTTCTAGAAAAATAAAACCTTGCAAGACTGACCAAGGAAGAAACAGAAAATCTGAATAGACCAATTACCAGCAATGAAATTGAATCAGTAATCAAAAACTACCCAAGAACAAAACACCCGGACGAAATGGCTTCACTGCTGAATTTTATCAGACATTTAGAGAAGACCTAATGCCCAGCCTCCTTAAAGTTTTGCAAAAAGTAGAAGAGGAGGGAATACTTCCAAACTCAATTCTATGAAGCCAGCATCACTCTAATACCAAAACCAGGCAAAGACACCACAAGAAAAGAAAATTACAGACCAATATCCCTGAAGAACAAAGAAGTAAAAATACTCAACAAAATATTAGCAAAGAGAATTCAAAAATACATCAAAAAGATCATACATCATGATCAAGTGGGATTTATTCCAGGAATGCAAGGATGGTTCAATATTCGAAAATCCATCAACATCATCCACTACATCAAAAAAAAGAAAGACAAAAATCACATGATCATCTCCACAGGTGCTGAAAAAGCATTTGACAAAACTCAACATCCATTCATGATAAAAACTCAACAAAATGGGTATAGAGGGCAAGTACCTCAATGTAATAAAGGCCATATGTAACAAACCCACAGACAACATCACACTTAACAGTGAAAAGCTAAAAGCTTTTCTTCTAAGATGGGGAACAAAACAAGAATGCCCACTGTCCCCACTTTTATTCAACATAGTACTGGAGGTCCTAGCCATGGCAATCAGACAACACAAAGAAATGCAAGGCATCCAGATTGGCAAGGAAAAGTTAAACTGTCACTGTTTGCAGATGGCATGATATTGTACATAAAAAACCCTAAAGAATCCACTCCACAACTACTAGAACTAATAAATGAATTCATCAAAGTTGCAGGTTAAAAAATCAATACACAGAAATCTGTTGTACTCCTATATACTAATCATGAACTAGCAGAAAAAGAAATCAGGAAAACAATTCCACTCACAATTGCATCAAAAAGAATAAAATACCTAGGAATAAACCTTACCAAGGAAGTGAAAGACCTATACCCTGAAAACTACAAGACACTTGAGAGAAATCAAAGACACCAATAAATGGAAACTCACCCCATGCTCATGAGTAGGAAGAATTAATATTGTCAAAATGGCCATCCTGCCTAAAGCAATCTACAGATTCAATGCAGTCCCTATCAAGATACCAATGGCATTCTTCAATGAACTAGAACAAATAGTTCTAAATTTCATATGGAACCACAAAAGACCCCGAATAGCCAAAAAAAATCCTTAGAAGGAAGAATAAAGTGTGGGGATTACACTCCCCAATTTCAAGCTCTACTACAAAGCTACAGTAATCAAGATAATTTGGTACTGGTACAAGAACAGAGCCATCAATCAATGGAAAAGAATAAAGACCCCAGATATAAACCCACACATATATGGCCAATTAATATATGATAAAGGAGCCATGGATATACAATGGAGAAAGGACAGCCTCTTCAACAACTGGTTTTGGCAAAACTGGACAGCATATATAAATGAATGAAACTAGATCACTATCTAACCCCATACACAAAAGTAAACTTGAAATGGATCAAAGACCTGAATGTAAGCCATGAAACCATAAAACTCATGAAAGAAAATGTAGGTAAAACTCTCTTAAATATAAACATGAGCAACTTTTTCAGGAACATATCTCCTGAAGCAAGAGAAACAAAAGCAAAAATGAAAAAGTGGGACTACATTAAACTAAAAAGCTTCTGTACAGCAAAGGACACCATCAGTAGAACAAAAAGGCATCCTACAGTCTGGAGGAATATATTCATAAATGACATATCTGATAAGGGGTTAACATTTAAAATATATATAGAGCTCACATGCCTCAACACATAAAAAAGAAAATAACCAGTTTAAAAAATGGGCAGAGGATCTGAACAGATACTTCTCCAAAGAAGAAATTCAGATGGCCAACAGACACATGAAAAGATTCTCCACATCACTAATTATCAGGGAAATGCAAATTAAAACCACAAATGTCATATCACCTCACACCAGTTAGGATAGCCAATATCCAAAAGACAAGGAACAACAAATGCTGGCGAAGATGCAGAGAAAGGGGAACCCTCCTACACTGTTGGTGGGAATGTAAATTAGTTCAACCATTGTGGAAAGCAATATGGAGGTACCTCCAAAAACTAAAAATAGAAATACGATTTTACTCAGGAATTCCACTCCTAGGAATTTACCTGAAGAAAACAAAATTCCCTGATTCAAAAAGACATATGGACCCCCATGTTTACTGCAGCACTATTTATAATAGCCAAGATATGGAAGCAACCTAAGTGTCCATCAGTAGATGAATGGATAAAGAAGATGTTGTACATATACACAATGGAATATTATCAAGCCATAAGAAAACAAATCCTACCATTTGCAACACGGATGGAGCTAGAGGGTACTATGCTCAGTGAAATAAGCCAGATATAGAAAGACAAGACCAATGATTTCAGTCATCTGTGGAGAGTAACAAAGCAAAAACAGAAGGAACAAAACAGCAGACTCACAGAACCCAAGAATGGACTAGCGGTTACCAAAGGGAAAGGGGTTAGGTAGGGTGGGTGGGAAGTGAGGGATAAGGGGATTTAGGGGTATTATGATTAGCACACATAATATAGGGGAGGCACAGGGAAGGCAGTATAGCACAGAGAAGACAAGTAATGACTCCATAGCATCTTACTATGCTGATGGATAGTGACTGCAATGGGTTTGCGTGGGGGTCTTGATAATATGGGAGAATGTAGTAACTACAATGTTACTCATGTGAAACCTTAGCATAAGACTGTATATCAATGATACCTTAATTAAAAAAAATACACACAAAAAAAAGAATACTATGGATGAACTGTACCTCTTCAAAGTTCCTATGCTGAAACCCCAAAGTATGATTGTACTTGGAGATAGAGACTTTGAGTATAATTAAGATTAAATGAGGTTATAAGGGTGGAGCTCTGAGCCAGTAGAATGGGTGCCCTTATAAGAAGAGACACCAGAGAGGATGCATCTCATGTACATCAAGAAAGGGCCATGTGAACACATGAAGGCAGCCATCTGCAAGCCAAGAAGACAGCTCTCACCAGAAACCAACCATATGGGCACTTGGATCTTGCACATCCCAACCTCCTAAAGTTTTTTCTGTTATTAAAGCCACTCAGTCTGTGGTATTTTGTTACAGCAACCTGAGCAGACTGTCACTCCCCAAAGTCAAAAGGAAGAATAACTTCCTGATTTGGTCTGATCAGGGCCCTGAACATTTCTGTTTGATTCTCTGGACTATATTCTCGGCTATGCCTCAACCTTATTGTCAGACATTTTTCCCTCTTAGGAATAAAAATGGAGGAAACAGTTTCAGGATTTATATCACATACCAATTCACATGCCCATTCTTCACCAATCATTTGGCTAATAAAAGCTATGCATGAAGTGGCTTTAGCACACCCTTGAAGGTGGTAAGGGATCAATCCCACCTAATCAAAACATTGCTGCACAGACACATGGAGGAGTTAAATGATGGCTGAGAAAGAATCCATAATATCCACTTCAGATATCATTTGTGTAAAATTCAATGATAAATACCCAAATGAACCTTTCCAAAACAGCTAACAGATTTACAAATCTACAAAGCATCTATGATAACTGCCATCATCTTGTGAATACTTTCAGAAAATAGAGTGCTCTAAAGTCTCCCTAGCCAGGTAGTGAAAAGACAAACAGCATTTAGTAAAGAAGATCTTCCCAGTTAACTCCTGTTACAAATAACCCACCCAGATAGTATCTTAGTTTTCTAACTTACAACAAAAATAAATAAGGTCAATAAATATAGCGTTCCTTTCTACAACGAATTTTTAAATTTAAAGCATACGTTTTGAAACTATGTAGTTAGGATAAAAATTTTAATGATATAATTCCCCTAATATTTTAGAAGTATAAATGCTCCTTTTAAAAAACTTTTCTAAAACATAACACACATAGAGAAATCGTAAGTATACAGTTCAATGAATTATTACAAAGATAACATACTCATAATATACTCACCATCCGCCCCCAAAAAAACAGTACTTTACTCATTTCCTCCTCCTCAAAAGTAACTATTATCATACTGATTTTTTAACAGCGTAGTTTGGTTCTGCCTATTTCTGATTTTTATATACATGAAATCATACCATATATGTATTCTTTTGTTTGTAGCTTCTTTTATTGTTCAAAACTATGTTTATGAGTGTCATCTTGTTCTTTTAGGATTAGTTTTTTCATTGCCTCATATTTTTCCGTTACATGGCTGGTTTCTATTCTACTATTTTTGGTATTGGGGTTATCTGGGGTTTCTTCTATTTAAAACATGCTGCTATAAATGTGTTTCACATGGCTTTTGATAGAATGGAACTGTTAGCTCAAATAGCATGTGCAAATTCAACTTTAGAATATAATACCAAGTTATTTTCAAAGTTGTTGCATCAATATCCAGAGTACCTGCACTTTGAGTTCCTCGTTCTCTCCAACATTTGGAACTACCTATCTTTTCTTTTTTAGCCACTGTGGTAGGTAGACAGTGAGTAGTGTTACACTGTGATTTTTAATTTGCATTCCCTGGTAAAAGTTGAGCACATCTTTCTATTTTGTTAGCCACTTAAATATCTTTTTCTGTGAAGTGCTTGCTCAAGTCTCTTGCCATGTTTGGGGGGAAGCGTTTGAGTTTTCAGACTGTTTTTTATTGATTTATATATTGTATTATATAATTTATAGGTTGTAAATATTTTATACCGCTATGTGGCTTGACTTTTCATAATGTTAATGATGCCTGATCACAAAAATTTGTTAGTTTTACTGTTGAGTAGAAAGATATGAACAGCTGGGGAAGAGGAAGGTAAGGTTCAAGGAAAAAAAAAAACCCAGTGCGGGGGGTGGGGGGTGGGGGGTGGGTGGGGGTTCCACTTGAAGACAACAATAGCTTTGCAGGGAGATAACTTCCTTGCCTGTTGAGAACAGGCTAAACCAGTCCCAACCAGATCACAATGCAAGAGCAATCGAACAAAAGAACTGCCCAAACCACCCCTCATCCTAATCTAATTAAAATAAAATTACATTTCCTCCCCAGCCCCAGAGTGTATTCAAGTAAAACTTTTACTCTCCTTCACTATTGTGTCTCAGCCTTTCAATTCCTTGTTTTGGTGGGACGAAAAAGGAGGAGAACTAACTCAACCTGCAACAGTACTGTAGTCTAATTTTATTGTAGGGCTTTGCATATCCTGTTTAAGAAATTTTCCCCATTCTATGGTTATAAAGAATTCCTATATTATCTTCTAGATACTTCACTGTTTTTCCTTTCCTCTTAAAATTTATTTTTATGTTGAGTCTCAATGAGATAATGAAACAGGAACTATAGGCTTAGAGTAGGATGAAGGCCTCCAGATAAATACCCCTACCAAAACTCCATGTTAAACAATTAAGCAAAGCCAAAGTCACACTAATACTCTAAAGTAAAAATATCAAACTAGGAACATGAGCATTCTTCGGTGAGATTAGTTAAAACTAAAAAGCAAAGCAACTTGATGTAGAAGTTTGAGTACTCCCAGATACAGACAAGTATCTCGGCGTAGCCTATATTTTCACCGTATCAATTAGAACATACCATTTTAAGATTTAGTTTAGCACCTGCTCAGAGGCCCAGCGTTTTCAGGAAAAATTCTGTCTTAAAGTTAAGATTGCATTTTAATCAAATGGACAGTGGCTCAGCCCACACTGAAGGCAAGGCAGACAGTCTTGATTAATATGCTTCCAGACAGAAGCTGCTATCCTGGAAAAGAATCATAACAGTAAATTTCCTGTGTTAAGCTAACTTTGAAGAATAACCCACTGATAATAAACTTAGTAACTCTTCAAAAATAACATTTTGGGACCATCTGGCAGGTCTGCATCCCTAGCCCTTTGTCTCTCAACTGCCTATAAATCCCCTAGACAAAAGCACGACCCCAGGCTCTCTTGTCCCCTCCTGGCATAAGCCAGGAGCTCTGTCTTCTCACTTTATCTCTAAATAAAAGCCTCTCTCTGGCTCTCCCTACCTTGAGTGTTTGCTAAGTTCGTTCTTCGACTTCGCAAACAAGAACCCCAGCTTCAGTAACTCTTTTAACTCAAATATGATTTTTCTCCCATATGGATGGTTAATAGATCCAATACCTGATAAAAGTTTTTCTGAAGGTAATAAACATTGACAGTCTTGACTTAAGAATGGTCCACTTGCATCATATCCCTCTACTGTTCCTTTTCCTCCAGAGCTCTCTTGTGCTGTGTCAGCAGCCATGCACAGGATTGAGGTCCAGCTTGTATCCTATAGAGAATGTTGCTATTCTCTACAGAGATATTTTGTTCCAGCCATCTATAGGCTGTGGCTACAATGTACCAAAGCTTTTCCAGTGCATTTAAGTGTGTCCTGCAGGTTCCGTCTGCCACCTGGGCAAAGTGCTAACCATCAGCTCAGTTCTTAAATTCTTTGGTATGCTAATTAGGATCAGATCCTCACATGTACAGCTCAAGGGTGTTCACAGAACTTCATAAAGAACTTCATGGGAAAGGGTTTCTCTGTTATTTACCAGATCCTTTCTGGTTCCCTGGGCTCCACTTTTCTATCCTCTGGCAAAAACTGCCCATTTCCATGATTGTGCCACATTCTGTACTGTGAAGGCACAGAAGAGGGAAACGCAGTGCTGCCAGTCTTGGTCCTCCTGCAACTGTTGCTCCACTCTACATGGAGGAAGATTCCCCTTCCTTGTAGATTTTTGTCTTGCAGCTTCCCATCCCTGGACATTTTTGCTCCGGCCAATGTTCCTGGCACAGGACTGCTTGGGATTAGGGTTAAGTGAATTAAGAAAAGAGAGGAAAATATGAGGCGTTCTCCCCCTACTCTTTCTGAGCTTTGAGTTTCCTTTTCCACACCACAAGTCAGAGGGAGAGGATTTTTCCAAGGTGTTTCCTGTCTAGACCACAGTGTTACTTTTAGTTTTCAGATTCATGGAGTTTCAAGTAAAGAGATACTAGAGGACAACAAAGAGGTTCAGTGATGCTTTGAATTCTGGTGTTGCTTCCTGATCTGCCCGATACTTATTTTTTTCAGAATTAGCATTATCTGCCCATGCATTTTATCCAGGTTTTAGATTTGAGGTCAGTGGGAGATAAAGAATTGTATGTCTACACAGTGTTATCTCGAAATGGAAGCCCTAGGTGAATTGATCTGTGACAGAGTTGCAGAGCATTTCAAAGGAGAAAGACCAGCCTTTTCAACAAATTGTGCCATTACAATTAGACTTCCGTATGCAAAACAGTGAACCTTGTTGATCTGTATGATAAACAAAAAATAACCAAAATGGATCATAGTCCTAAAATATAATGTAAAACTATAAAACTACTGAAAATAAATCACTGTGACCTTGAGTTAGGTAAAAAGTCCTTAGATATGACACCAAAAGCATAACTTAGAAAAAAACAATACATCGAAAGAAAGTAAATTACACACCACGGGAGGAACTGTTACCTTATCAAACATTTTTTTTAATGAAAACACAAACCAAAGACTGAGAGAAAATTATTTCAAATCATATATCTGGCAGAAGACTTACATCCAGAATATATAAAGAATATTCAAAACTCAACAATAAACAAATTAACAACCCAATAAAAAAATGGGCAACAAATATGCAAAGATACTTCACCAAAGATGAAAGTATAGCTAATAAGCACGTGAGAAGATACTCAGTGTCAGTGGCCACCAAAGAAGTGCAAATTAAAGTCATGGTAAGAAACTACCACATACCCACTGAATGGCTAAAGTGACAAACACTGACAAAACCAAACACCGAGGATGTGGAACCACTGAAACCCTCATGCTTCTTGGTGGCGATGAAAAATGATTTAGTCAACTCTGAAAAATAGTGGCAGTTATAAAAAATATACATGGGCCATATGATCCAGTAATCCTACTTCCATGTATTTTTCCTAAAGAAATGAAAACATGTTTGCACAAAGCCTATATAAGTATGCATGTTATTCATGGCAGCATATTCATGATTGCAAAATAGTGGTTACAAATCATATCTCCCAATGGGTGAATGGATAAACAAACTGTGGCATATTCATACAATGCAACACTATTTAGCAGTAAAATGAAATGGACTACTGATACAAAAAATCAGCTTGGACAAACTGCAAATGCAGTATGCTAAGGAAAAGAAGCCACTCTCTAGAAATTACACATACTCTATGATGTCATGTACATGACATTCTAGAAAACGCAAAACTTTCAGGTCAGGGAACAGATCAGTGGTTGCCAGGATTGATAGGTGGGGAGAGAGCCTGACTGCAAAGGAAGCCCTATGAGGGTAAAAGGAATAAAAAACAAAAACAAAATCCAGACAAGAAAAACAAACAAAACAGATGCCTCCAAAGTAAAAATGACTGCAATATAGTAAATGTGCAGAAAATAATGAGATGAGGCAGATAATTAGGCCTAGTTACATAGGAACTGAAAGTCATAGTTTGGATTATACTGTAACTGTGAAAGGAAGCTTTTAAAAAGTAAGTTCACATAATACAACTTACTTTAAAAAATCACTTTGGCTGCTTTCAATACCACAGATTGGTAGAAGGAAGAAGGATCAGCATTTATGTAGGAAATTAAGGAAAGAATAATGTCTTTAGTACATTCCCAAGTATTGAAGTCAGGTAAACAGTGGTACCCACAACTGAGCTAGAGAATACTGGAAAAAAGAGGCTGTTTGCCAAGACAGCAAATTTAAGTTAGGGCACATTAATTTTGAGTCATTAAGCAATATTTTGGTGAAAATGCATCCCCACTGAAATAAGTCTTGGAGAATTATGTTTTAGTCTCTGGAGTACCAAGCCTTACCACTGAAAAATGAGATGTGGAGCACTGGTTTAACTAAGCTACAATAAACAATAATCATGTTATTCAAGACACTTTTGATACTGACTTAAAAGAGGAATTGGGACCTAAATATCAGCTTTCTTTTATAGCAAAGCCATGGAGGAAATGTCTAAGTAAACCTCCAATATAATAAGATGTAATTTATGGTTTCTAATTAGCAAAATCCCTATCTTCAGGCCTCATCTACATTAACATATCCATTATCATCATCTCATTTCTGTTTATCTTTCATCCTTCTCAGTGTTTTGTCTTTACATCAACTTTTAAAAAAAAAACCTTTATACCAAATGCTCCTTCTGGGTTATGCCACATTGATACAAGCATTCTATGATTGATGATTTAAGTTTAGTTCTTTCCCTTTAGGATTTACATCTTTGTATCTTTTGAAGTATCTTTATATACAGCATGATTAAGTCTCTTTTCCCTAAACCTTGATTACTGTGTTACCAGTCCATTAACCTTCACACTAACATGCTCACTCACATAGGGTCATCTTTTATTGTTCTTGTTGTTCTACTATTTAACTCCTACTTCTACTCTTGCTTTTCTATTCTTTAGATTTCTTTACCTAATAAACCTTTCTTTTTCAGATCTGCCAAAAGATCATCATTTTCCATGTTACTCTGCACCCACTAAGAAAGTCACAGTAAAAAAGACATAATAAGTGTTAGAATATGGAGAAATTGGAAGCCTCACACATTCTTGGTTCCTGAGAATTTAAAATGATAAATTTCCTTTGGAAAATAGTTTGCCAACTTCTCAAAATGCTAAATCTAGAGTTACCATTTGGCCCAACAATGCCATTCCTAGGTATATTCAAGAAAAATTTTAAAAATGCCCACAAAAAACTTGCACTCAAACTTCATAACGGCAAAATTCACAAGAGCTAAAAAGGGGGAAAAATTCCCATCAATTGATGAAGGGAGAAATAAAATGTGTGTAAAATAAATAAGGGAGCAATAAAAAGAAATGCAATACTGATACATACTATATCATGGATAACCTTGTAAATATTATGCTAAGTAAAAAAGCTAGTCATAAATGAACACACATCATATGATTCCATTTATATGAAATGTCCAAAACAGACAAAGCTATAGATTACTGATTGTCTAGAATTGGGGATGTGGGAGAGGCATGGGAAGTATGTAAATGGATACATGGTTTCTTTCTGAATTGATGAAATAGAATTCTAAGATTGATTGTGACTATAGTTGCAGAGTCACTGAATTATGCACTTTAAATGGGTGAACTGTACTTTATGTGCATTACAGTTCAATAAAGCTGTTTAAAAAAATGAAATAAAATTAGAAATTAGAAACTGAGTTAAAAAGGAGTGGAATGTAAAACTGAAAATTTTAAATTTTATAGTGTTCCTATAAGACAGTTAGGAAAAATATGCATGTGAAAATCAAAGGGTAATCATTAAAGAAAAAATATAAAATGTGTAATTCCTAAACTTAAATGAAATAAATTAAAGAACATTAGAAATGCACAATTTAATAGAAAGCAGGGGAAAAGACAAAAGATAACTTGAGAAAGATTTTAAAAGGTGAAAAAAGTAAGATGGAGAAATATTTTTAAATATACCAATAATCAAAGTAAATGGAAATTTACTAAACCTTTAAAAGTCAGAGATTCTCAGATTATTAAAACAAAATAAACAATATCCAGATATTTGTGGTGTACAAGAAACATATTTACAAGACAATATATGACAAGAAAAATATGTTGAGAGTAAGTAAATGAAAAAGATGTACAAGGGAAATTCTAACAAAATGATACCCTAAGTTCATATAAAACAAAATATACACTAAGACAAAAAGTACCAACAGGGACAAAGAGAATCCAAAATGACTAAACTAACAATTCAACCCCACTATTATTAATGGATAGAAATACCAGACAAATGTAAGGAAATAAAGGATGTAAACAATACAATAAAACAATTAGATACAACAGAAATAATTAGAATGCTCTACCCAAAAATAGAATATACATTCTCAAGTGCACATAAGACATTTTCTAGGATAGACCATATTTTAGATAACAAATTACAACAGGAAAGTGTTAGAAATCAGTAACAGAAGGAAAAGTGGAATATTCACAACTCTGTGGAATTTAAATAACATACTCTTAAGAGACCATTGGCTCAAAGAATAAATCACAAGAGGAATTAGAAAATACTTAGAAACAAATGAAAATGAAAATACAACATAAGACTTATGAAATGCTATGAAAGATGTACAAAGGAAAACAATATATAGCTAAAAATACATTTAAAAAAGCAAGAAAAGTTCTCAAATTATCAACCTAACTTTAAACTAAAGGAACTAGAAAAAAAATAATAAACCCAAAACTAGCAGAAGGAAGGAAATAATAAAAATTAAAACAGAGATAATTGAAGTGGAAAATATTTAAACAATAGAGAAAACCAACAAAACTGAACAGATCAATAAAATTGACAAAACTTTAGCTAAAATGCCTAAGAAAAAAGAGAAGACTCAATTTACTAAAAATAAAAATGAAATTGGGGATATTACTACTCAATGTATAATAATAAAAAGAATTATAAGAGTATACTATGAACAACTGTACACCAACAAATTGTACAACCTAAATGAAATGGACAAATTCCTAGAACCACAAAACACACCAAGACTGAATTGTGAAGAAATAGAAAAACAGATCAGATTTATAACTAGAAAGGAGATTGAATCAATAATCAAAAATCTGCTGACAATGAAAATCCAGGGCCTTGATGGCTTCAGTTGTGCATCTACCAAACATTTAAAGAAGAACTAACAAAAATCCTTCTAAAACTTTTCCAAAAATTGAAGAAGAAACAATTCATAACTCATTCCATGAGGCCAACATTACCCTGATAGCAAAGTCAAACAAAGACACTAGAAGAAATGAAAACAACTGACCAATATCTCTTATGAACAATGATTTTCAAAAAGGAAACTAAATTATTATTAAAAGGATTACACAAAATCACCAACTGGGAGACTTACTCCTGGAACACAAGGATGGACCAACACATGCAAATCAATCAATATAATATACCACATTAATCAAAAAAGGAAAACAGCAAATCATAAACTCAATTGATGCAGGAAAAGCAAACTGACAGACTTCCACATCCTTTCAGGTTAAAAACTCAACTAACTAGGAATAAAAAGAAACCACCTCACAAAACAAAGCTATACAGAAAAACCCACAGTTAACATCAAACTTAATGATGAAAGACTGAAAGTTTTTCCTCTAAAATCAGGATCAAGACAAGGATGTATGCGTTGCCACTATTATTCAACATAGTGGTAGAAATCCTGGATACAGCAATTAGGCAAGAAAAGGAAATAAAATGCATCCAAATTGGAAAGGAAGAAATAAAATTAAATTTGTTTGCAGATCATAATATGGTATTATATGCAGAAAGCTCTAAAAATTCCACACATAAAAAGTTCAAACTAATAAACTCAGCAAAGAAGCAGGATACAGAGGTTAACAAGTAAAAAGCAGTTGCATTTCTATACACTAACAATAAACAATTTGAAAGGAAAATAGTAAACAGCTCCATTTATAAAGGCATGAAAACTAATAAAATATTTGGGAATTAACTCAACCAAGGTGGTAAAAGACTTGAACAATAAAAGCTACATAACATTGCTGAAAGAAATTAAAGGAGACAAATGGAAAGATATCTCATGTTCATGGATTCGAAGACTTAGCTGTTAGGATGTCAATAATATCCAAAGCAATCTACAAATATATTGTAACCCCTATCAAAATCCTACCATTTTTTTCAGGAATAGAAAAATTCATCCTAGAATTCATATAGAACCTAAGGGACCCTAAATAGGCAATATATATATATATATATATATATATATATATATATATATATATATATAGAGAGAGAGAGAGAGAGAGAGAGAGAGAGAGAAAATGAAGAACAAAGTTGGAGGACTCACACTGCCTGATTTCAAAACTTACTACAAAGCTACAGTAGTCAAAACAGTAGAGTATTGGCATAAAGACAGACATATAGATCAATGGAATAGAATAAAAAGCCTTGAAATAAGCCTTATATATATGGTCAAATGATTTTCATTAAAGCTGCTAGGGCCGTTCTTTGGGGAAGGACTGTCTTTTCAACAAATGGTACTGGTAAAACTGGATATCCAAATGCAAAAACAGAGAGGACCTTTACCTAACACCATACACAAAAATTAACTCAACATGGATCAATGACTTAAACAATGAAGCTAAAATTCTTAGAAGAAAATATAGTTCAAAAGCTTCAAGACATTGGATTTGGCAATGATTTCTTGGATATGACACCAAAGGCACAGCCAACAAAAGAAAAAATATACAAATTGGACTTCATGAAAATGAAAACTTATATTCATCAAAGGACACTATCAATAGAGTAAGAAAGCAACAAACAAAGTGGGAGAAAATAACTGAAAAACAGATATCTGATTAACTATCAGGGATTAATATCCTAGATACAGAGAGAGCTCCTACAACTCAACAAAAAACAAACCCAAACCTGATCTAAAAATGGGCAAAGGACTTGAATAGACATTCCTATAAAGAAGATATACAAATGGCAAATAAGCACATGAAAAAACATGTTAAACATCATTACAGAAATGCAAAGCAGAACCATAATAAGATAAAAACCTCATATCCATTAGGATGGCTACTATCACAAAAAAGAAAATTACAGGTGTTGGTGAAGATCTGGAAAACTTGAAATATTTGTATACTATTGGTGATAATCTAAAACATCACAACTGCTGTGGGAAACAGTATGGATATTCTCCAAAAAATTAAAAATAGAACTACCATATGACCCAGCAATTCCACTTTTGGGTATATACCCAAAAGAATTGAAAGTGAGATCGTGAATACATATTTGTACATTCACATTCATAAAGCATTACGGTAAAACATTGAAGCAATTCAAATGTCCATTGACAGATGAATGTATAAAGAAAATATGGCATACACATACAATAGAGTGTTATTCAGCTTTAAAAAGAAATGACATTCTGACATTTATATGATACCACTTATATAAGACACCTAGAAAAGTCAAAAATCATGAAGATAGAAAACAGAATGGTGGTTGTCAGGGGGGTAGGGAGAGAGATGGGAAGTTACTATTTAATGGGTATGGAGTTTTGCAAGATAAAGAGTTCTGGCAATCGACAGCAGTGATAGCTGAAGAATAATATGAATGTGCTTAATGTATCATTGAAATGTTCTCTTAAAGATGGTTAAGATAGCAAATTTTGTTAAGTGTATTTTACTACAATAAAAAAGTTGAAGGAAAAAAATACAAAAGTTCATGAGAAAGATTTTACGCTTCTAACTTGCTTGTACATAAAAATATAATAATGGAAAAATATTAAGGGAAAGTTGAAAAATGCACAAATCATAGAATGGCACATTAATAAATGTCAGTAAGTAGACACAACATGGAAAAAAGGAAATTATAGGAAAAAATAACAAGTTTTATCTAATAGGCATCTATAAAATCCTGAATCCAATGATCAGAGAAAACCCATTCTTATCAAGAAGGTGGAACATTTACAAATACTGATCATATATTTGACAACAGAAAAAAGCACAGGGCGGAGCCAACATGGCGGCATGAGTAGGACAGTGGGAATCTCCTCCCAAAAACATATATACTTTTAAAAATACAACAAACACAACTAGCCCTAAAAGAGAGACCAGAAGATGCAGGACAGTGGCCAGACTGCAGCTACACCAGTGAGAACCCAGCGCCTGGTGAAAGGGGTGAGATACAAGCCCCGGCCCTGCGGGACCCGAGCGCCCCTCCCCCCAGCTCCCGGCGGGAGAAGAGTAGGCAGAGCGGGAGGGAGACGGAGCCCAGGAATGCTGAACACCGAGCCCCAGCCATCCGGGCCAGACCACAGACACAGTACGTGCCCAGGGGGCCCTGGATACTGGGGGAACAGGGAGGAAGACCTCTGAGCAGGTGCTGAAGCTGATGCCCCCGTGACAAAGAAAAGCGGGGGCTTTTTGAAAGTCTTAAAGGGACAGGGACTTAACAGCTTGACGGAAACAACCCAGGTCACAGTACAGCAGCTGGAAATTACAGGGAAAACCAGGTGCACTAACCCCCTGGGCAACAGCTCTGACACCCCTCACGGAGGTAAACAGTCAAGCAGCCCACCCCATGCATTACCCCACCGGGCGCTGCGAAAGCAGAGAAGCAGCCTGAGACAAACTCCGCCCACAGAAAGGGAAATTTCTCCCTTCCGGCCAGGCAAGACACAAAGACCCAGTCTACACGCAATTACCCAACACAAGCCACTAGGGGTCGCAGTTGTCCCAGTAAAGAAAGGCCAGTAGCAAGTGAAAATTTTGGCCCTCCCAGCTGACAGTCAATAGCACCTGTCAACATGAAAAGGCAAAAAAATATGATCCAGACAAGACTAACCCAGACAGCTTTGGCATCTGCTACATCTTCCCCTGAGAAGGAATCTGGGGAGATAGATTTAGCCAGTCTTCCTGAAAAAGAATTCAAAACAAAAGTCATAACCATGCTGATGGACTTGCAGAGAAATATGCAAGAACTAAGGAAGGAGAATTCAGAAATAAAACAAGCTCCGGAAGGACTTCAAAACAGAATGGACGAGATGCAAGAGACCATTAATGGACTAGAAAACAGAGAACAGGAACGCAGAGAAGCTGATGAAGAGAGAGATAAAAGGATCTCCAGGAATGAAAGAATTTTAAGAGAACTGAGTGACCAAACGAAAAGGAACAATATAAGATTATAGGGACTCCAGAAGAAGTAGAGAGAGAAAAGGGGATAGAAAATGTCTTTGAAGAAATAATTGCTGAAAACTTCCCCAAACTAGGGGAAGAAATGGCCTCTCAGACCACAGAGGTACACAGAACTCCCATGACAAGGGATCCAAGGAGGGCAACACCAAGACACATAATAATTAAAATGGCAAAGATCAAAGACAAGGACAAAGTATTACAGGCAGCCAGAGAGAAAAAAAAGGTTACCTACAAAGGAAAACCCATCAGGCTATCATCAGACTTCTCAACAGAAACCCTACAGGCCAGAAGAGAATGGCATGATATACTTAATGCAATGAAACAGAAGGGCCTCGAACCAAGACAACTGTATCCAGCACGAATATCATTTAATATGAAGGAGGGATTAAACAATTCCCAGACAAGCAAAAGTTGAGGGAATTTGCCTCCCACAAACCACCTCTACAGGGCATCCTACAGGGACTGCTCTACATGGGAGCACTCCTAAAAAGAGCACACAACAAAACACCCAACATATGAAGAAGGGAGGAGGAGGAATAAGAAGGGAGAGAAATAAAGAATCATCAGACTGTGTTTATAATAGATCAACAAGTGAGTTAAGTTAGACAGTAAGATAGTAAAGAAGCTAACCCTAAACCTTTGGTAACCACAAACTTAAAGCCTGCAATGGCAATAAATTCATACCTTTCAATAATCACCCTAAATGTAAATGGACTGAATGCACCAATCAAAAGACACAGAGTAATAGAATGGATAAAAAAGCAAGATCCGTCCATATGCTGCTTACAAGAGACTCAACTCAAACCCAAAGACGCGCACAGACTTAAAGTCAAGGGATGGAAAAAGATATTTCAAGCAAACAACAGAGAGAAGAATGCAGGTGTTGCAATTCTGGTATCAGACAAACCAGACTTCAAAATAAAGAAAATAACAAAAGACAAAGAAGGACATTACATAATGATAAAGGGCTCAGTCCATCAAGAGGATATAACCATTATAAATATATATGCACCCAATACAGGAGCACCAACATACCTGAAACAAATACTAACAGAACTAAAGGAGGAAATAGAATGCAATGCATTCATTCTAGGAGACTTCAACACACCACTCACTCCAAAGGACAGATCCACCAGACAGAAAATAAGTAAGAACACAGAGGCACTGAACAACACACTAGAACAGATGGTCCTAATAGACATCTACAGAACTCTACATCCAAAAGCAACAGGATACACATTCTTCTCAAGTGCACATGGAACATTCTCCAGAATAGACAACATACTAGGACACAAAAAGAGCCTCAGTAAATTCCGAAAGATTGAAACCCTACAAACCAACTTTTCAGACCACAAAGGCATTAAACTAGAAATAAACTGTTCAAAGAAAGCAAAAAGGCTCACAAACACATGGAGGCTAAACAACACGCTCCTTAATAATCAATGGATCAATGACCAAATCAAAATGGAGATCCAGCAATATATGGAAACAAATGACAACAACAACACTAAGCCCCAACTTCTGTGGGACACAGCAAAAGCAGTCTTAAGAGGAAAGTATATAGCAATCCAAGCATATTTAAAAAAGGAAGAGCAATCCCAAATGAATGGTCTAATGTCAGAATTATCAAAATTGGAAAAAGAAGAACAAATGAGGCCTAAGGTCAGCGAAGGAGGGACATAATAAAGATCAGAGAAGAAATAAATAAAATTGAGAAGAATAAAACAATAGCAAAAATCAATGAAACCAAGAGCTGGTTCTTCAAGAAAATAAACAAAATAGATAAGCCTCTAGCCAGACTTATTAAGAGGAAAAGAGAGTCAACACAAATCAACAATCAGAAACGAGAAAGGAAAAATCACAACTGACCCCGCAGAAACACAAAGAATTATTAGAGACTACTATGAAAACCTATATGCTAACAAGCTGGGAAACCTAGGAGAAATGGACAACTTCCTAGAAAAATACAACCTTCCAAGACTGACCCAAAAAGAAACAGAAAATCTAAACAGACCAATTACCAGCAACGAAATTGAAGCGGTAATCAAAAAACTACCAAAGAACAAAACCCCCAGGCCAGATGGATTTACCTCGGAATTTTATCAGACATACAGGGAAGACATAATACCCATTCTCCTTAAAGTTTTCCAAGAAATAGAAGAGGAGGGGATACTCCCAAACTCATTCTATGAAGCTAACATCACCCTAATACCAAAACCAGGCAAAGACACCACCAAAAAAGAAAACTACAGACCAATATCCCTGATGAACGTAGACACAAAAATACTCAACAAAATTTTAGCAAATCGAATTCAAAAATACATCAAAGCCATCGTACACCATGACCAAGTGGGATTCATCCCAGGGATGCAAGGATGGCACAACATTCGAAAGTCCATCAATATCATCCACCACATCAACAAAAAGACAGACAAAAACCACATGATCATCTCCATAGATGCTGAAAAAGCATTTGACAAAGTTCAACATCCATTCATGATAAAAACTCTCAGCAAAATGGGAATAGAGGGCAAGTACCTCAACATAATAAAGGCCATCTATGAAAAACCCACAGCCAACATTATATAGAACAGCGAGAAGCTGAAAGCATTTCCACTGAGATCGGGAACTAGACAGGGATGCCCACTCTCCCCACTGTTATTTAACATAGTACTGGAGGTCCTAGCCACGGCAATCAGACAAAACAAAAAAATACAAGGAATCCAGATTGGCAAAGAAGAAGTTAAACTGTCACTATTTGCAGATGACATGACAATGTACATAAAAAACCCTAAAGACTCCACCGCAGAACTACTAGAACTGATATCGGAATACAGCAAAGTTGCAGGATACAAAATCAACACACAGAAATCTGTGGCTTTCCTATATACCAACAATGAACCAACAGAAAGAGAAATCGGGAAAACAACTCCATTCACAATTGCATCAAAAAGAATAAAATACCTAGGAATAAACCTAACCAAAGAAGTGAAAGACTTATATTCTGAAAACTACAAGTCACTCTTAAAAGAAATTAAAGGGGACACTAACAGATGGAAACGCATCCCATGCTCATGGCTAGGAAGAATTAATATCGTCAAAATGGCCATCCTGCCCAAAGCAATATACAGATTTGATGCAATCCCTATGAAACTACCAGCAACATTCTTCAATGAACTGGAACAAATAATTCAAAAATTCATATGGAACCACCAAAGACCCCAAATAGCCAAAGCAATCCTGAGAAAGAAGAATAAAGTAGGGGGGATCTCACTCCCCAACTTCAAGCTCTATTATAAAGCCATAGTAACCAAGACAATTTGGTACTTGCACAAGAGCAGAGCCACAGACCAATGGAACACACTAGACAATCCAGAAATTAACCCAGACATATATGGTCAATTAATATTTGATAAAGGAGCCATGGACATACAATGGCGAAATGACACTCTCTTCAACAGATGGTGCTGGCAAAACTGGACAGCTACATGTAGGAGAATGAAACTGGACCATTGTCTAACCCCATATGATTTTTGATCATTGTCAAACCCCATTTGATCAAAATGGATCAAAGACCTGAATGTAAGTCACGAAACCATTAAACTCCTGGAAGAAAACATAGGCAAAAACCTCTTAGACATAAACATGAGTGACCTCTTCTTGAACATATCTCCCCGGGCAAGGAAAACAACAGCAAAAATGAACAAGTGGGACTATATTAAGCTGAAAAGCTTCTATACAGCAAAAGACACCATCAATAGAACAAAAAGGAACCCTACAGTATGGGAGAATATATTTGAAAATGACACATCCGATAAAGGCTTGACGTCCAGAATATATAAAGAGCTCACACGCCTCAACAAACAAAAAACAAATAACCCAATTAAAAAATGGGCAAAGGAACTGAACAGACGGTTCTCCAAAAAAGAAATACAGATGGCCAACAGACACATGAAAAGATGCTCCACATCGCTAATTATCAGAGAAATGCAAATTAAAACTACAATGAGGTATCACCTCACACCAGTAAGGATGGCTGCCATCCAAAAGACAAACAACAACAAATGTTGGCGAGGCTGTGGAGAAAGGGGAACCCTCCTACACTGCTGGTGGGAATGTAAACTTGTTCAACCATTGTGGAAAGCAGTATGGAGGTACATCAAAATGCTCAAAACAGACCTACCATTTGACCCAGGAATTGCACTCCTAGGAATTTACCCTAAGAATGCAGCAATCAAGTATGAGAAAGACCAATGTACCCCTATGTTTATCGCAGCACTATTTACAATAGCCAAGAATTGGAAGCAACCTAAATGTCCATCGATAGATGAATGGATAAAGAAGATGTGGTACATATACACAATGGAATACTACTCAGCCATAAGAAAAGGGCAAATCCAACCATTTGCAGCAACATGGATGGAGCTGGAGGGTATTATGCTCAGTGAAACAAGCCAAGCAGAGAAAGAGAAATACCAAATGATTTCACTCATCTGTGGAATATAAGAACAAAGGAAAAACTGAAGGAACAAAACAGCAGCAGAATCACAGAACTCAAGAATGGACTAACAGGTACCAAAGGGAAAGGGACTGGGGAGGATGGGTGGGTAGGGAGGGATAAGGGGGGGCAGAAAAACAGGGGTATTAAGATTAGCATCCATAGCGGGGTGGGAGAAAGGGGAGGGCTGTACAACACAGAGAAGACAAGTAGTGATTCTACAACAGTTTGCTACGCTGATGGACAGTGACTGTAAAGGAGTATATAGGGGGGACCTGGTATAGGGGAGAGCCTAGTAAACAAAGTATTTGTCATGTAAGTGTAGATTAATGATTAAAAAAAAAGCAGTTCCTGTGTGGTGACCTCCAATGAGTTCTACACAAGGGTATAAAGGGCATATAAAAGTGTAGGCAAAGGGTCTGTTTGTGTTTATACAGAGGATCAAAGCCTAATTTGGCTACCCCGAAAATGAACTAAGATACGATATGAAAAAGAACTTCCAACATCAGCACTCTCGGGAAGACTCATGACAGAAGGTATAATCAGCAAAAAAAAAAACCCCAACAAAGATCCACGCACTGCCACAGGTGTAGATGCACTCATCCCACCAGTTCCTGGACTTGCCATGGGAATGAGGAAGGAGATATCTAAGCTGGCCTGTGCATACACTAGAACAACAAATTTGACTGGATCTATAGTGTTGGAACTCAACCAAGAATTAGGAGAAGTGCAAATTGTAGCACTCCAAAATCTTACAACCACAGACTAATTAGTGCTAAAAGAACATATGGGATGTGAACAGTCCCCAGGAATGGGTTGTTCTAATTTATCTGAATTCTCTCACACTGTTTAAGTTCAGTTGGACAATATCCACCATATCATAGATAAGTTTTCACAAATGCCTAAGGTGCCTAACTGGTTTTCTTGGTTTCACTGGAGATGGCTGGTAATAACAGGTATGCTTTGGTTAGGTAACTATATTCCTATTATGTTAATGTGTGTGCACAATTTAATTAGTAGTTTAAAACCTATCCATGCTGAAGTTACTCTACAAGAAGATATGTCAAAGAAATAATCAATCTTCCCATGTTTTCTTCCGCCTGCTACTTCTATAGCTTTTCTTCTTCCTACCTAATCACAATCTTTAAATAGAACTCGTGCCACATGTCGAATTTACCGAGTATCATAATTCTTCCAAGTGGTAAAGACACCTCAAGACAAATGCTGGGCATAGAAGCCACAGGGCATAAATATGCAAAGAAGTAAAAAGCTAACCTTTTCAAACAATAAGGCTTCTCTCTCACTTACCAACTTAACATTTCCCTGTATGGCCCCGGAAGATGACTGGTTAGCCAGAGACGGGTAAGATTCCTCAAGGGAGGAACAACCTAAGACAGGCACAGTCGCAGGGGCCATCTGGTGAGAAAATGGGGAGCAGCAGAGGTGAGGCTTAGAACCTCCCCCCTCATGTTCTGAGAGAAATCTTCTGCATACATGGATGTTTATTGCCCTCGTCTAGATTGGATTAACACATAGTCTACAGGCACACACCTGATCATCTACATTTGCTCTCTTACAACACTAAACTCTGTTTTCTACCTTTATCTCATATCTACCTACCACTTCAGCATTTTATTAAAAATAATAATAATAGAGAAATGTGGTATCCACATATAAATCAAGTATAAAAATCAAATGAGTATTCATATTTGAACTGACTGTTTATAGTTCATAATGCATGAACAAAACCGAAAGCTTCTGTGATGACTGCCCTTGCACTGTTCACCATGTAACTTATTCACTATGTAAGAATTTGTACTCCATGTAAGAATTTGTTCGTTATGCATCAGAAGATTGGAGACTGACGAAAATTAGGCTTGGGGTGGATTAATGATTGTGCATTGAGTATTGACCCCCCTATACAGAAATTTATTGTTGTTAACAACTATTTGATCAATAAATGTGAGAGATGCCCTCACACACACACACACAAAATATATATATATATATACATATATATATATATGTATATATATATATATATATAAATACACTTCCAATTGTAAAATAAATAAGTAACCAGGATGTAATGTATAGCATAAGGAATATAGTCAAAATATTGTAACGACTTGGTATGGTGATAGCTGGTACCTAGAATTATCATGTATATAAATGTTGAATCACTGTGTTGTACACCTGAAACTAATGTAATGTAATACTGTTGTCAACTACCCTTCAATAAAAAAAAATAACGGGGGGAGAAGTAGGGGGGTATTAAGATTAACATGGATGGGGGGGTAGGAGAAAAGGGAGGGCTATACAACACAGAGAAGGCAAGTAGTGATTCTACAACATTTTGCTATGCTGATGGACAGTGACTGTAAAGGGGTTTATAGGGGAGACCTGGTATAGGGGAGAGCCTAGTAAACATAATAGTCGTCATGTAAGTGTAGATTAGTGATACCAAAAACAAAGCAAAAAAAAAAAAAAAAAAAAAAAGGGCAGTTCCTGTGTGGTAACCTCCAACGAGTTCTACACAAGGGTATAAAGGGCATATAAAAGTGTAGGCAAAGGGTCTGTTTGTGTTTATGCAGAGGATCAAAGCCAAATTGGCCTACCCCGAAAATGAACTAAGATACGATATGAAAAAGAACTTCCAACATCAGCACTCTCTGGAAGACTCATGCCAGAAGATGATCATCAAAAAACCCCAACAAAGATCCACGCACTGCTCCAGCTGTAGATGCACTCATCCCACCAGTTCCTGGACTTGCCATGGGAATGAGGAAGGAGATATCTAAGCTGGCCTGTGCATACACTAGAACAACAAATTTGACTGGATCTATAGTGTTGGAACTCAACCAAGAATTTGGAGAAGTGCAAATTGGAGCACTCCAAAGTCTTACAACTACAGACTATTTACTGTTAAAAGAACATATGGCATGTGAACAGTCCCCAGGAATGGGTTGTTTTAATTTGTCTGATTTCTCTCAGACTGTTCAAGTTCAGTTGGACAATATCCACCATATCATAGATAAGTTTTCACAAATGCCTAAGGTGCCTAACTGGTTTTCTTGGTTTCACTGGAGATGGCTGGTAATTACAGATATGCTTTGGTTAGGTAACTATATTCCTATTATGTTAATGTGTGTGCACAATTTAAGTAGTAGCTTAAAACCTATACATGCTGAAGTTACTCTACAAGAAGATATGTCAAAGAAATAATCAATCTTCCCATGTTTTCTTCTGCCTGCTACTTCTATAGCTTTTCTTCTTCCTTCCTAATTACAACCCTTAAATAGAACTCGTGCCTCATATCAAATTTACCGAGTATCATAATTCTTCCAAGTGGTAAAAATACCTCAAGACAAATGCTGGGCATAGAAGCCACAGGGCATAAATATGCAAAGAAGTAAAAAGCTAACCTTTTCAAACAATAAGGCTTCCCTCTCACTTACCAACTTCACATTTCCTTGTATGGCCCCGGAAGATGACTGGTTAGCCAGAGACGGGTAAGATTCCTCAAGGGAGGAACAACCTAAGACAGGCACAGTCGCAGGGGGGCCATCAGGTGAGAAACTGGGGATCAACAGAGGTGAGGCTTAGAACCTCCCCCCACCTTTTCTGAGAGAAATCTTCTGCATACGTGGATGTTTTATTGCCCTTGTCTAGCTTGGATTAACACACAGTCTACAGGCACACACCTGATCATCTACATTTGCTCTCTTACAACACTAAACTATGTTTTCTACCTTTATCTTGTGTCTACCCACCACTTCAGCATTTTATTAAAAAAAATAATAATAAAGAGAGAAATGTGGTATCCACATATAAATCAAGTATAAAAACCAAATGAGTATTCATATTTGAACTGACTGTTTATAGTTCATAATGCGTGAGCAAAACCGAAAGTTTCTGTGATGACTGCCCTTGTACTGTTCACTATGTAACTTATTCATTATGTAAGAATTTGTTCTACGTGTAAGAACTTGCTTGTTATGCCTCAGAAGATTGGAGACTGACGAAAATTAGGCTTGGGGTGGATTAATGATTGTGCATTGAGCATTGACTCCCCTATACAGAATTTTATTGTCATTAACAAGCATTTGATCAATAAATATGAGAGATGCCCTCACCAAAAAAAAAAAAAAAAAAAAAAAAAGGACAGACTTCCAATGGTAAAATAAATAAGTAACCGGGATGTAATGTATAGCATAAGGAATATAGTCAAGATATTGTAACAGCTTGGTAGGGTGATAGCTGGAACCTTGAATTATGTATATAAATGTTTTACCACTGTGTTGTACACCTGAAACTAATGTAATGTAATACTGTGCGTCAACTACCCTTCAATAAAAAATAATTATTTAAAAAAATAAAAAATAAATAAAAATTAAAAAAAGTTCAACAAATACCAACGTATCATAAAGATCTTTCAGTGATCTTGAAAATCATATAAAATGATCCCCAGAGGGACCTCTGTATGATCTGTACACAAAAAGACCTGTATATATTTTGGTATCTAAACAGGTATATGAATGGCTATATACAAAATGCAAGAGGAGTAAGAAGATATTTTGATTACACTTAGACACAGGGTTAGAGATGACACATACCCAAGAACTAAAACGTCATCATCAATCCCTTGTTAGAGTTGGGGTGTCTCAGGGAAGAGGTTTTGGCTAAATTTTCGCTAAATTCTGGCTCACAGAAGGCCAACACAAGTTCTAGAGTGTATAATTAGAATTTACGTAAAAGATAGTTAGATTAACACCTATTCTGTGCCCCTGGGCCCATCCCTGTGGAAAGACTATCACAGAGGAAGGACCAAATGGCAACCTCTGAAACTACCCTCCATCTGGTCAAGAGGGTAGATCAAAAACATTATTTTGCCCCAGTGAGACAGCGAAAATTACACCATTAAAGATCTAAAAGGTGCAGGGTTAGTGGTCCCTACTGTCTTTCCATTTAACTTACTAGGCTTAACTTCTTTTGAAATTAATAATTGAGACTTTTCAGATTCACACAGACTTCCTTTTCCCCTGTAGGTACCAGAAAAAAAATGGTGTTTATTTTTTAAATAATTCCTTTCAGTTTCCTATCATTCACTATATTATACCGCAGACTCTAAAAACAACAAAATCCTTCATTCTAAATATGAAAAGACTGAGATGTAGTGACCTAACATAAGAGGGCACAGAAAGTCAAGATCAGACCCAGGCTATGTCTTTACAAGATTTTCCTAGTACTTGCCGACTATGTTTACCACCAGAACTGCCCAATACGGAGGTAAGTGAGCCACAGCTGTGAACTGTCTTCCACTGAACCCTGGCTACACTGGCAAGCTGACACACTCACCTCCCCTGCTTCAGTGACTGTGTTAGGAACAGCAGTAGCAGTCACAGGGGCCTGACTGAAGGATATCCGTAAGTGCTGAGCTGCATAAAAATCTCTTTTAATATTTAGCAGTGGCTTTATTTTTTTAAAAACTTCAAAATATTCTGTGCATGTTTTTCTTAACAATGAGACAACTTTAAAACTATCTAATTTACATTTTACTACGGAGATAAATTTAAATGACAAAAAAAACCATCAAATATATTTTATCCCATACAACAGCTTGAATATTTTATTTCACTTTGTCCATGATGACTACATAATAAATAGGATCATCTCTAAGACATGGTACACATTAACTAACGCTAGCTTTCTCTTACTTAATAAAAGAGTTATTGAACTTAAATATGTGCGCAAATTTGGCTTAACATAAAACTCTAAACATTTAAATAATTTACATATATATTCAGTTTGTGAATTTTTCCAGAGTTGAACTTTTCATCCTTGTTAAATTTCCATCCACACTATTTTGCATCAAAAATCAGTTTTACTTGGGCATTAAATAATGCTCATTTGATTGTAACTTGTAATACTTTCCAAAAACATATTGTAACCTAATTAATAGCCTTAAGATCCCTTTATATTCAGAAGTACAAAGTCACAAAACATTAAATATATTTAAGGTGTTTCCTAAAATGGCATTTTTAAGAGACATTATTTAAAGTATGAATAAACTACACTTACACTAGTGATAAATATGTTTATAATATTATATTCTGGAAATTCCAACTTTTAAAGAGACATTGATAAACATGATGGTTTTCAGAACAAAGTAAACAACATGGTGAAACTTTTGACAACAGAAGTGGATAGAAGAACAGGATGTGGAAATTGGAGAACAGAGTTTAGAAAATGGAGGGGCTATAAATGGAGACAAGAGATTAGAGTTGCTATGTATGGGCCCATATGGATGAATTAGAAGAGATATTATAGGGAGACAGATTTCATCTCAATTATAAAGAACAATTAGTTATCTGAAGATAGAAAATGCTATCTCAGGAAATGGTGTGTTTCCTATCATTAAAGGCATTCAGGCATAAGCTAGATCAGGGGTTGGGCAAATTATGTCCACAGACAGAACTCAGCCCACCAGCTGTTTTTATAATAAAGGTTTATTGGAACACAGCCTCTCCCATTTGTTTCCATATTGGCTGTGGCTGTCTTAGCCCTCTAGCAGCAGAGCTGCATAGGTGCAACAGGGACCCCAGATGGCCCACAAATCCTGAAATATTTACTGTCTGGCCCTTTACAGAAAATGTTGGCTGGCCTGGGGAGAAGATATTAGGAATTCAAGCATTGTATAGGTGTAAAAATAACTAATAATGGTTACTTTGGTGTTGAAGAAAGTGCTTAGCATATCATCTGTGTCAAGGATTGAGTTATGCAGCTTTTTTACTGTACGATGCAGCCCTGTGAACTTGGTTTTGACAACAGAAGTGGACAAACGAAAGAGGAAATGTGTAAATTGGAGAAAAAAATGAGAAAAGTGAAAGGCTGTAAGTGTAGATGAAAGATTAGACTTGCTATGTATTGAAGTCAAAATTCATACTGCACTGTTTGTAAAACTGTGTACTGTGATGTTGGGCTCTGTCTGCCAGAAGGAGACACATTTGTCTAATTTGCACAAAGGTACCCAATGGACTGGCATAAGGTGTACAAATCATAATCCTGTTAACAAGAATAACATCCCTTCCAATCCAGATGATCTACTATGTCATAACAAATCATCACTGAAACTCCACTTCTTCTCCTAACCCAATGTTTCTTTATTTACATCCCATGAAAATGAAAATAGATGTTCCCTAAAAAGAGTTTTCATGTCTTGAAAATGCTGCAAACTCGACTCTCTCTTTAAGAAAGATACATTGCAAATCAGCAAATTAAAAACTGACGAGTAACGTCAGTTAAAAAAGAAAAAGAGCCCTGTTTAACTTCACCATATATAGTATTTTCCAAAGTTGTTTAACTATGGAACCTTTTCTTATGAAGCTATTTTTAATATCTCAAATAACTGATGTTTGAATAACATTCTTTTCAAAATCATATTTAGTACTTCTAGATTATAAGCTTTTTCAGGACAAACATATATACTTTTTCCCTTCCCCTATGGATTTTCACATATTACTAAGTACATATGATAATTATCTAAGAAATAATTGAATTGATTTCATTTAAGAGGTGTATAACTAATCAATATGATGAATGTACTATTAATTTTATTAATCAAAGCAGGATCTGATTAGTTATGTGACAGGAACACAAAGTTACCATGTTATTTCCACTGAACCCATTAGCTATTAAATAACACAACAGCAAAATAATCTTACAAAAGTATTTCAAATATGTGTCCTCTGCTCTGTGGCATATGTCAAGCATATAAAACTATTCCAGATTCACCATATTATATTTTAAGGTTAAAGAATTGATAAATTACCTAATAGACAAACAGAACACATATCAGAAATTAGGTTTAATAAACTCAAAGTCAGTAAAAGCAAGTTACCTGAAGAAGGTGACAAAAAACTGCACAAGATCCATGATTGTATTGTGTTGTGAGAACGCAATCTGAAAAATCAAAATAAAACAAAAATTGAAACTTACTGAATCTATGCTCTCCAATACCTGTGGCGAAGTTTCGTGGCATTTCATGGCATTTATAAATACATTATCTTTAAACCATCAAAACATTTGGGTCACCATATTATAAATCATATATGCTGTAATCAAGACTTCATCTAGAACATCTAATATATTCAACCACCAATGATGACCTTTGTATAGGACATAACACATAACAGTTGAAGAAAACTATTATAAAATTACCTCAAGAATGTATGTTAAGAGTTTCATGTAAAGTCCTACAACATATTAAATATGCCTGAGTAAAACACGCAAATGAGTGTCTCATCTAATAATGATCACGTTGATAATGCTTGTAAGCCAAAAAAAAAATTCTATTCTATTACGGAAACTATGGGTATTTGTTTTTTCCTATATATTCTTGTCCAGGGAAGTTACATGTGTACATTCAACTATTTTGATACTCACCTTTCAAAGAAAAAATGTATCACCTTATTCTACAATTTCATCTTAAACGAAATGAATTTTGAGAAGTGAAACTAGCCAATAAGTTAAAGCTTTTCTCATTTCTGCTAACATAGAGATCACACTGAGATTTCTTGAAAAAGTATTATACAGTATATTAATCAATAATGCAGCATCTGAATAAAGAATATCTGATTTTGAAATCCAGCTTTTCACACACAAGGTATAAATATTTTTTAGATAGACTATTTAACCTATTTTTGTCTTAGTTGTACCACATGTGAATGGTAATAATAAAAATACCTACCTCATAGTGTTAAAGATGAACTGAATTAACAAAAATTAAATTATTGCTATAATATCTGGCATATAGTATGTATAATATAAATATTTGTTATAGTTTCACATCATATATAAAGGAGATGGTCAACATAAGTAAATTTTCCCAGATAGTTGAAGCAAAACAATTAAGGTATTGAAATCTTTTTCCTTTAATTTTTTATGAAAGTCTTTCCAACACATGTAATACAATTTCTGCTTGCAGTGAAAATGGACTAACAGGGATGAGATTTCTCTCTAGTCATAAATGACTAGAAAACTATACAAAATATATGAAGAACTTTTTCCAGACAATGGTCAAAAAGCAGAAAAAGGATAAAATCCATGAGTGAAGGCAAACAAAAAAGATGAGCTTACAATTGTTCCAGCTTTCAGTGCACGGAAATAACACTAAGGAATTTAAATGGCATTTGCAAGTAAGAACTATCAATATTTCTTTTATAAAATAAAGGATTATAGTCCATTGAGAAGATGAATTTTTGGCATATACATGAAAGCTTAAATATAGTAACAGTCGTTTGCAAAAAGCTTCTAAGCATTTGAAGAATTACAAGGCACTTAAACAGACTGAGAAAAGATAATTACTGTAGGAGATTGGTAATAGGTGGAAATGTCTTAAAGATTTAAGAAAAAGCACCTTTTAAAATGGAAAAGATACAAATGAGTTTTCTCCCCAGGTGACTATCCATGAAAGTGTGCTAGAAACAGAGCTTCTCAAACAACACTGTCAACAGTAACTTAAATCAACAGAAAGATAATTTTGGACACATCAATGGAGAGCTAACTGGATAATCTTCAAAAGGATAATAATTTTTAAATCATAATATAATTAGTTTGATTTAGATAAATTGGAATAGGAAGGTAACCTCAGATAGTGTTGGAAATTATCTAAATAGAAAAGGGGAAAAAGGAGTATCAATAAAGGTTTGGGACTAGCAAATGTATGGAAAAGATAAAGAGAAAATAAATAAATAATACGTATATATAATACAAGATAAACATTAAAGAATAAGAAAGTATATGAGTAATTGCACTAAATGTAAACAGACTGAATTCTCATCGAAAGATGGAGATTTAAAAAGCATAATTTAGCTTTGTTTTTTCAAAGAAAACACATCTAGAGCAGTGACACACTGATAACCAAAATATAAAGGAGTGCGAAAAAATATAATAGCCAGTTAAAAACAACAACAACAAAAGGCATGAAGGATAATATTAACAGCAAAGTGAAATTCAAGGTCAAAACCCAGTCAAATAAAACATATAAGGCACAAAGAATACATAATAATAATAAACCTATATACACCAAAATAAGTACACAGTCCAAATAAGTAAATGTCTGGATATATAAGGATCATTGGATGATAACATAATTATAGAAAACAATTTTCATATGTATATCTCTTTCAGAACTTATAGGATCAAGCAGAGAAAACATTAATTTACTCAGTCATTTAAATCATGAAGAAATATTCAAAGAAACGTGGTTAAATAAGCTCTATTCGAGGTGTTAGCAACACCCTTGTAAATAAGACAAAGTCCCTGGTCTCTCGGAGTTTGCATTCTAATAGAGGGAGATTTTCAGCTATGGAGTGGTATGACCTAACTCTCAAGAGAAAAATCATTCTGATTGCTGGGCGTGGAAGAGATGACAGGAAACCAAGGATAGAAGAGAAAAGGATATTGGCTTTTTCTAGTTACGAGGTGAGAGTAGCTTGCACAACAATAGTACCACGCAGACAAAACTAAGCAGATGGCACATAATTTAGAGAGAGGTGAGAAGACTGGGCGAAGGATGGGACATGACTCATTTAAGACTTCTGAAAGGAAGTTCAAGGCCACCCCATGAGAGCTTAAAAAAAAGTGGTCATTTAGGTAGGAGGAAACCAAGAGAGTGTTCCATCAAGGATGTCAAGGAAAAGCAATGTTGCAAGCATAAAGTAGTGGTCGGTTTTGTGGGTTGAGTAAGATAAGGATGGAAATATGACTAGGCATGACAACAGCGATTTCGTGACTTAAACAAATGTACCTTCAATGAAGTGGTGCACATGTTAATCTAAACAGAGTAACATAAGAATATGGAATGTGAGGAAGTAGGGGAAGCAACTATACACTGAATGTTCAAAAGGAATTGTTAAAAAACTGAGCACAAATAATCAAGGGTATATAGGATATGAAAAAAGTTCTTTCTTAAATCCGTAGAGCATTTAGAAAAGTAGACCATGTACACTGAGAAGAGAAACTACTTAAAAATTCTAAACTGGTGATTTTATGCACTCTATTATCACATTAAAATCAGAATTATAACTATAATTTCAAATGTGACTAAAGCCAGCTTAACTACTTGAAAACTAAGAAATATAATCCATGTGGTAGAGTTTTAGGTGGGCAAAGTAAATGGAAAGCAGTTTCAGTGAAGTTCAGCTTATCCCCTTGAATGCCAAAACCTGAACAGGGATGGACAAATGGCACCAGTGTCTGCATGGGAGGAAGAGGAAACCAAAAGGAAAATCCAAAGGATCCAAATGATATTCACTAGAACCAGGCAGGTCAATTTCAAAAGAAGAAGGTGAAAATGGAAGCGGTTTTGTCCAGTCCAAGAGTTTAAGAGTAAAAAGGGTCCCTGGGATGTTCAAAAAGGGTCTAGAACAACTTGGGCCACATGAATTTTCAAAAGCAACCAGTCAATCTCTATAATAGGACAGGCTTTACTTTGGGAAGGAACTGTTGGAAGTGAAATCAATGTTGAGCAGAGCAGGGAAAATAGTGACAAAGGTCCTTTGTGGAAAGGAACAGAGCCACGAAATCTTTAAAAGTAAGTGGCACATTTTTAGGAAAAAAACATTTACCATTTTATATATATATATATATATATATGTATGTATGTATGTTCAAATACGGGTTTGCCACTGATTTGTGTACTGCCAATGGACATCATTATTATCACTCTCAAATGTTTGTCATTCTTTAACCTATAAAGAATTTTGCATTACTTCAAATAAGTAGTGGGAATAACCAACAGTGAGAAAATAAATTTAGACTGGCAAAGCACTTAATTCAAGCTGGTACTGCGGAATTTTATTATGATTTATTCAGCCTTTTTGGGTCCATATAACTAAGGACCTTGTAGTAAAAATTATGTTTTGAGTCAAGTAAGCAAAACATAGACACACATGAAAATATCTATAATGTCCTACATTTTCCTAAGAAATATTTAAATAAATAAAGTAGTCAATGGAAAGATATACAAGTTATAATCATGAACTAAAGTAAAAAACATTCTAAAACTTTAATTACATTATGTATTTGTTCCAATTAATAAAAAAGAAGAAAATTTTCACAAGTGATATGAATATTTTGACTCTAGTTTCTATTTAGAGGATAAGCTGAGATATAACCATAAGGGGTAATGAGACGCCTAGACCTCCCCAAATTAACACTTCTAAATTGTCAAAAGTGATACCTGCAGTTCATTACAAATTAACTTTCAATGTATTGCTTGAATGTGAAATACAGTACTATCTGAAGACCTTGACAAGCTTTTATGACAAATAATACTCTCCTACCTTGCACAATAAGGAGTATAAATGGTGGGACAAAACTGGTAGTGGGAGGTATCTTTCAGAAACTGCATCTGAAATACAAACTGCCTTAAAAACAGAAGCAAGAGACACCCCCAAGTAACTAATCTGTTAACATAATTGTACTCCAGAGTAACTGCAGACCTGGCACAAGCATTCTCTACACTGCATACCATAGCTTCTGGGTGATGGAGCCTCAAGTTGGACAGAATTTGATATTGGTTGTTCAACAGGAAAATCAGTGCTACAACATGTTGTGCCTATCTTTCAAAATATTTCTCCACCTGAGACATTTTACAGGAAGTTCTACAGGATATAGCCTATGGAATACACTCTTGTCAGAAAGTCCACTGGCAGGCACAGGCTTAAATAAGATTGGACTGATTCTGGAAATGGAAGGCAGATACAACACTAATTTTTTGTACTATTGGTAAACAAGGCCAAATAGACACTAAATCAAGCAGATTCCTCTCAAGATTCCTTCTTCTAGTGTACCAATCTACCCATCCATCAACTATTGCACTGAATTTCAACTCAACTCTGGATACCGTATTAGTGAAAAACAACAATAAAACTCTTATGGTGGTGGTTGGGACAGACAATAAGTAACAGCATTAATACATTATATAGTATATATCAGAACTGAGTAAGTGTTAATGGGGAAAAACATTAAAAGTATCCTATTTTCTATATTAACATATGTGGGGCAAGAAACCACTCCTTGGTGTGTAAAGTTGAGCAGAAGTTCTGAGAACAGACATGAGGAAACATAGTGGTAAAGAAAGAAAGAAATCAAACATGGCATTAGGTTCAAACCTGTCTGCTTCCCAGTTTTCCTCTAGAGCAGCATGGAGCAACTCCAGAGCCCTTCCAATAAAACTAGGAGGCCCATAGGGAAGGAAGTATAGACAGAGGGAGAACCATTCTAAGCAATTTTAGAATCATGAATTAAGCACAAGAGTATTCTTAGACTTCATATATCCTAACAGTCATGAAAGGAAGTAGGTACAGATACTATTATGAAAAATGTTAAAGATTATTTATTTGAATTTTTTCATAAATCAGTAATCATATAGATTACTCTAAGTACCTGCTAATATCAGATCATAAAATATTAATAATTCTTTATAAAACTGATGTTTACTATAGAGTTAGAAGTTATAGAAAATACACATTCCTGCATAAAAATGTTTTGTTTTTAGTCACAGAAAAATTTTTGTAAGGTCTACCAGTTACAATTTTAGCTACAATATGAATAAAATATTTTTAAATCAAGATATCAGAAATGGTTTCTTAATATGTATTTTTACCTCAGATTCTTAATTTCAATAATGAACATTTTCTAACTATGTTAGCTTCCAGGAATTTCTTTCAGAGGGTGAATTAGATAAGACTAAATCAGCTTGTTTAAAATAGGTGGCATTACCTGAAACATTATTTTCCAATCAATGAAAAAAAAAATGAGACTGCCTTAAAAAGTGATCATTTAGCCAATTTTATTTAGAAAACAGTGAGACAAATCAATAACAACACCACCCTAATTTGTAGTTTCCCTGAGAATGTATCTCCTGAGGATATAGAACATTTCTGACCCTAAAATCTCTAATTGTCTAGTTATAAAGATTTCTAATGGCTGATGCCATGGCTAGAACACAGCCCTTTATAAGTAATCAATATATTCCATTTTGGTTCGTGGTCATTCCCATGAAAAATACAAAAGTATATTCAAGTCACATTTAAAGTTAGTTTTTAAACTTTAGCCAGCATAAATGCACCTTTAACATTCCCTTTCCTGCAATGATTTTTCTTCAAGTTAACCAATGATTATTCAAAGAAAATTAATTAAAATCAAGAGACCAATTAATGATAAAATTTCATAGTATCTTCATTTTCCCTGGGCTTTTAAAGAGCCCTTAAATAACTGATAAAGTGACATGCTGAAAAACAGAGTTAGCTAAAACTACAGCAACAGTGATGATAATATATTCTGACTATTTGATCTTAAATATAGTTGCATTGAAATCATGTACAAAATCTAAAACCAGAATTCATGTTATATTTTTCATTAATTGATTATAATTATCAGCATTTTGAATTTATAATTTGATGAAAAAGTTGCATTACATATATTTGGATAGAGAAGTAGACTAATAGCTCAATATTTACAACAAAATGTCATAACTTATAAGAAAGAGAAAAATATATTATGAAGGACAAATTGGTGTATTTGTGCAAAATTGCTTGCCATAAATAAACTATGATATAATGTTTGAGATAAATAAAAACGGCAATATAAAGGGATGTGCTGAAATTATCAAGTTCATCTAACAAACTTAAAGTAAAATTAAGTTCTTCAAAATGCTGACACAAAGGCATACTTATACAATGGAAGTTAGTCTAACTAGTCAAATCTCAAAGATAACTGGGCTGTGTTTCAGCAAAACAGTTCTAAGATCTTATTAGGCTTTTACTCAGCTTTTTAAATAAATGCAAACTGGGGCTTCAATTAGCTATTACTGGATAAGATCAACTATGATAATTTATTCCAAATAAGCATAAACTTCCTACAGAATTAACACAGTGCGTATTGATACAATAATGTGTATCATTCTTTACAGAGTTTATTTCAAAATATAGGATTAAATCCCATATGATTTCACTTATTTGTGGAACCTAAAAACAAAACAAAATAAAATAGCAGTAGACTCACAGAGGAGAAGGGTAAGGGTGGGTAGGTAGGGAAGGTGAGGGGGATAACGGAGCACAAAAATCTGAACTGTAACATAAATTGGGCACAGGGATGGAAGTGCAGCATGGAGAATACAACCAGTGATTCTCTAACATCTTTCTACGTTGACAGAGGGTAACTGTACTAGTGGGGGTGAGGATTTAACAATAAGGGTAACTGCTGAACCACCATTACACTTGGAACCAATATAATATTGTGTCAACTATACATCAATAAAAAAATAGGTTTAAAAAGAAAATGGATGATTTTTAAAAGATAGAATAGAAACTTATAACTTTCCTTCTGGCTTAATGTAAAAATTTAACTGGTCCCTGCCTTCAATTTCATAATTCTGCCCATTCTTCACCCAGCAGACAAAATACTTTCTAAAAACTGTCAAGGTTTCTGTAATTCCCCTCCTCACAATTCTCCATTCTCCTAAACAATACTGATACGTCATGATCAACTAAATAAAGTTCACACTATATTCACATTTCTTTAGTTCTCATCTACTGTCTTTCTTTTTTAGGATCCCATCCAGGATAACAAATTATCTTTAGTCATCATGTCTCCTTAGGTTCCTCTTGGTGACAGCAATTTTTCAGACTTACCTTGTTTTTTTATTATTTTGGCAGTTTCAAGGAATAATAAGGTATTTGGTAGAGTGTCCATCAAGAGGCATTTTATTTTATGGGTTTGGGAGAGGCAGACCACAGAAATTAAGTGCAATTTTTATCACTTCATATCAAAGGCATGTAGGAACAATGTGACTTATTTCTGTTGATGTTAACCTTGTTCATCTGGGGGAGATTGTGTTTGTCAGGTTTTGGTTTCCCAGTGAAAAGTTACTCTCTGTACTCCCTTCCCATACTGTACTCTATGGAAGTATGACCTCATGCACACCCCACATTTAAAAAGTGGTATATATGGGCCCCTTCTTCAGCACATGTTATCATCTACACAAACTATTTGTAATTCCGCACATGAAAATTGTCCATTTATTTATGTAATCATTTATATCAGTATGGACTCATATATATCTATTTTATACTCTGCATTATGATCCAATATTACTTTATTTTGTTGTTGAAATAGTTCCAACTTCGGTCACTGGAAGTTTTTTCACTTGATTCTTGTGTACTCGACAAATTCCAATAATTTGCATGTTTTATTTTTATTTTAACACTTCCTTACTTTATGGTATTACAATATAACCCAGTATCAGCTTTTGTATTTCATTCCCTCAGTCCTTAAACCAACCATTTTTCCAAGGAGTCCTGGTTCCCTTTATTGGAGAATTATATTAGCTACCAAAATCTGTGAGCCTTAATATACAAATAACAGGAATTCCAGAAGGGAAGAAAAAGAATAGATGTGTGAAAGACAAAAATTAAGCATGTGATAGAAGACAAAAAACTTCAGTGTGCATATTGAAAGTGTTTATGAAGTCCAAGGTAGGCTAAATGATTTTAAAAAGCACATATTAAGTGTATGGTGAAACTCCCAAATGCCAAAAGAAACTTGTAAATATTCTAGAGTGAATAAAACAAATTACTTGCAAAGAAAGGAAGAGAAGGAAGAAAAGGAAGAGGGAAAAAAAACAGCAACCAAAATCTGGGCGGTAGGTTTGCTTGTTGCTACTATGTTTTCTTTGTTTCTATACACTCTCAGCTGACAGAGAACGGAAATATATGTGTTTATACTATCCTGTGTATATACACATATCTATAAATATATATAGCTATATTAAGCTAACCATGAATTCATGTTAGTGTACATAGATATTTGTAGATGGCTTTTTGGACTGAGGAATTTTCCATATACATATATATATATGTGTGTATATATATTATACTTAATATATATTTAATATATACATATATATATTTCCACATATAAATATAATTTCTAGAAGCAAGTTCTTTTAAAAGATCAATGAAGTTAGTCAGTCTCTAGTCACAGCAAGCAAAAAAAGAAGAGAGAATTCATAAATTAACCTATGAGGAATGAAAGAGGGGACATTATTACGCCCTACAGAAATGAAAAGACTAATGAGATAATTTTTCAAATGACCTAATGCTTATAAAATCAACATCCTTGATAAAATGGACAAATTCACTGAGACACTAAATATCATAGCACTCTAAAGAAGAAACAGATAACTTAAATAGTATGACAACTATTAACGAAATTAGATTTCTTAGTTAAAACCTTCAAACAATAAAACAAACTAATCAACTATAGGATCATATGGCTTCACTAGAAAATTCTACATATTTGAGTAAGAAATAATATCAATTCTACACCTCTTTTAGAACACAGAAAAGAAGATGACACTTATATTAACACTTACTTTATGAGGCCAGCAGTAAGCCTGACAGCAAAACCAGGCAAAGACATAAGAAAAAGATATCTAGAGACAAATATCTTTCATTAATATATAAATAAAATCTTCAATAAATATTAGCAAACCCAGTTATAAAGTATTGAACCCAACAATGTATAAGAAGGAGAGTAAATCATTCAGCCTGACTTATCCCAGAAATGCAAAACTGGTTCAACATTCAAACTTAATCAATAACTTTGCCAAGCCTGAAGACTAAAAGTGAGCTAAAAAAATAATTGCAACAGATGCAGAAAAACGATTTGAAATAATTCAATATCAACTTTGGATTAAAAAGATAAACCCTAAGCAAAATAGGTACACAAGGGAACTTCTCTAATTAGATTGAAGAACCTCTTGAAAAACATTTGACTAACAATATTTAATGGTGAAAGATGGAATGCTTTTCCTTTAAAATTGGGGTCTAGGCAGAGGATGTCTGCTTACACCACTTCTCAATATTACACTAAAGCTCTTACCAGTGCAATAAAGTAAGAAAAAAAATGGAAAGAACTGGATAGGAAGAAATAAAACTATATTTGCAAACAGCATGACTTTTAACAAAACTAATGTAAGTATTAAATGAATTTAGCAAGTTTTCAGAATAAAAATTAAAGTTACAAAAACTTATTGCATTACTACACACTACCAATGAAAAACCAGAAATAAAGAATGAAAAAAGGTGTAAGTTTTTATATTATCAAAAAACTATGAAATTACTCATGTATACATTTGATAATTATGTGGAAAATATACACACATGACAATTGCAAAACACTAATGAAAGAAATCAAACTAGACCTGAATAAATAGAGATTATAATAGTCATGAATTATAAGCCTCAATAGAATTTTGATGTCAATTTTCTGCAAAATGATATATAAACTGAATGTTATAGAAATCAAAATCCAAGAAGAATTTCTTGTAGAAATAAAAGATAGGCAGAGTCTAGTATTGACAAAAAAAGGCAAAAGAACGAGAATAGCCAAAGTAATTTTTGAAAAGCAGAACAAGTTTAGAAGGTTTACACTATCTGGTTCAAGATTCAACAAAAAAGCAATAGTAATCAAGGTAGGATGGACTGCTAAAAGGATAAACACATGGATAAATGGAGCTGAATAGAGTACATATAAACAGGTGTAGACAAGCACAGTCATTGAGTTTTGACAAAAGTTCAAAGGCAATTCAGTAATGGAATACGGTTTAATAAACAATATTGGGACTGTCAGACATGCAAATGCAAAAAGTAAACATCTGCATATATACCCTGAAACTTATAAAAAATTAATGCAAAATGAATCATAGGCCTTCATGTAAAACATAAAAGTATAAAACCTGTAGAGGAAATCATAGAAGAAAATCATTGTTACCTGGGTTAGGCAAGGATTTCTTAAATACATCAAAAACATGATCCATGAAAGAAAGAAACATTATAAATTAGATTTGATTTAAAAAAACTTACATTCTTTGAAAGACGGTTAGGAGAATGAAAAGAGCAGACATAGTCTGGGAGAAAATATTTGCAACATGGATGTCTGACAAAGGACTTGTATCCAGAAAATATGAAGAATATATAAAGAACTCTCAAAATTCAAAAAAAAAAAAAAGAAAACGAAGATACGGGCAAAGCTTTGAAAAGACAATTCACTAAGGAAGATATATGGATGCAGAAACCTCTTCCCAAAATCACATATAACATGAAAATACAGCAAATGAAACTAATTCAGAAAGAGAGATCCAAAGACTGAAGAAAAGACTGAGTGCATTTGGGGAAAAGAGAATACCTCACAGAAAAGGGTAAATTAGCAAAGCCATGATCCAGCAGGACACAAGCCCTCTTCTGACCTCAGCTCACAGGTAGGAGAAAGTAAAATAGAGCTGGGAGGGAGTAGAAGCCCAGGACAGCTGAACACCCAGCCTTGGAGATCTGCTCTGGGAGCACGAACCATCATTACACGGTGCACTGGAGATTAGTGGGGGTGGAAAGCAAAGATAGGAAGAATATA
Source organism: Manis pentadactyla (assembly GCF_030020395.1). Taxonomy (NCBI): domain Eukaryota; kingdom Metazoa; phylum Chordata; class Mammalia; order Pholidota; family Manidae; genus Manis; species Manis pentadactyla. The sequence continues at coordinate 126,105,343 of NC_080026.1, read as the reverse complement.
CTCAAGAGATTGAGATTCCAGCCACTTGTAGAGAACAGCTATGCACAACCAGGCCCCCTGGGACGAAAGAAAGGTGGGCACTTTGAAAGACTTCCCAACAGCGAGACAGGAGATAATGGGGATAATGGGGTAAAGATTACACAGAGCTTGATGCTCAGGAGAAAGGGCAGGTGGACAAAATAATCTGGACACACTCAGCTCAGAGGGTTGGAAACTCTCAGGAGCCTTAGACACTCCAACCCCATGGCTGGCAACGCAGCCCCAAGGACCCCACAGCACTACACATCCAGTCCCGCATACTTGGTACACCCTCCATCGTGCCAGGCCAGCCAGAGGGTGGCCTCACCTACGGCAGCTACAGGGGCATAGGCAGAGGCTCCTCCCTGCATACTTAGCCCACAGGACATGGCAGTGGAGTCAGTTACTACAGACAGAAAGCAGGAAAGAGCTCTTCTCTATGGGCACGCACCATCTGACCCACCTGCAAACTCCATGAAAGCTACAGGTCCTTGGCAACTCCAGGGAGTAGAGATTCTGGGCACTAGAGGGCACTACCTACACAAAGTTATTATTCCATTGGAATCACTAAAAAAATGAAATGTCAAAAATATTTTGTACGAACAAAAATACAACAGAAGGTACCTGAAAGAGAGCCAAGTGAAACTAAAATCACCAAGATTCTAGATAAAGATATCAAAATAAAAATCATAAGCATACTCAAAGAAAAACACTTAAGATCTCAGGGAGGACTTTAAGAAAGAGATATAAACTGAAAAATACAGTATCTGAAATGAAACATATCATAGAGGAATTTAAAAATAGATTAGATAAGGTAGAGGAGATGGTAAATGAAACAGAAATTAGAGAACAGGTAAATAAAGAAGCTGAGGCATAGAGAGAAAAAAGAATCTCTAGGAATGAAATAATAATAGGAGAACTGTGTGACCTAAACAGAACAATATTTGCATTATAGGAGTACCAGAAGAAGAAGAGAGAAAAAGAGGTAGAAAGTCTCTTTGAGGAAATAATTGCTGAAGACTTCCCCAGTCTGGGGAAGGAAATACTCCTGCAGGTCATGGAAGTGCAGAGATCTCTGAACACAAGAAAACATAGAAAGACAACACCAAGACATATAATAATTAAAAAGATCAAGGACAAGGAGAGTATTAAAAGCAGCCAGAGACACAAAAAGTTCACATATAAAGGGAAGCCCATCAGGCTATCAGCAGACTTCTCAGCAGAAACTTTACAAGCCAGAAGGGAGTGGCATGGTATATTTAATGCAATGAAACAAAAGGGGCTCCAACCAAAAATACTTTATCCCACAACATTATCATTTAAATTTGAAGGAAGGATTAAACCATTTACAGATAAGTTAAAGTTGAGGGAATTTACCACCCACAAACTGACTCTACAGTGTATTTTAAAGTGACTGCTAAAGATGGAAGTGCTCCTAAGGCTAAATAGCTGTCACCAGAGAAAAAACCACAATAAAGGAAGTAGACCAATTAATTACTAAGAAAATGCAAAACTAAATCAACTACTCAGAATGTTTGTCACAGGGTAGACACAAAGAGTACAGAATATGAAATCTAATATATAAAGAGTGGAGGAGGAAGAAGAAGAGAGAAAAAGAAAACATTTAGATTGTGTTTGAAATAGCATAAGTGACTTAAGTTAGACTGTTAGATAGTAAAGAAGTTGATGTTGAAATTTTGATATAACAAATCTAAAGCCTGAAATGGCAATAAGTACATATCTACTGATAATCATCCAAAATGTAAATAGACTAAATATACCAATCAAAAGAGAGTTACAGAATGGAAAAAAAAAAGACCCATCTATATGCTGCCTACAGGAGACTCATGTCAAACCCAAAGAAGTACACAGACTAAAATTAAAGGGATGGAAAAAGATATTTCATGCAAATAACAGGGAGAAAAAAGCAGTAGCAGTACTTACTCCAAACAAAATAGATTTCATAACAAAGAAAGTAACAATAGACAAAGAAGGGCACTACATAATGATAAAGGGGTCAGTCCAACAAGAGGATATAACCATTATAAATATCTCTGCACCCAACGTAGGAGCACCTAAATATGTGAAACAAATACTAACAGAATTAATGCAATGCATTCAGTTTAGGAGACTTCAACACACCACTCACCCTAAAAGACAGATCAACGAGACAGCAAATAAGGAGACAAAGGTACAGAACAATGCATTATAACAGATTGACCTAACAGACATCTATAGAACCCTCCACCCACAAGCAGCAGGACATAGATTCTTCTCAAGTGTACATGGAACATTTTCCAGAATGAATCACATATTACAACACAAAAAGATCCTCAGTAAATTCAAAAAGACTGAAATTGTGCAAACTAGCTTCTCAGACCACAAAGGTATAAACTGGAAATAAATTGTACAAAGAAAAAAAAAACACATAAACATATGGAGGCTTAACAATATGCTCCTTAATAATTAATGGGTCAAAGACCAAATAAAAACAGAGATCAAGCAATATATGGAGAAAAATTAAAACTACAATTCAGTACCCCCAAAAACCTGTGGGACACAGTGAAGGCAGTTCTAAGAGGAAAGTATATAGCAACAGAGGCTTACCCCAAGGAAGAAGAACAATCCCAAATGAACAGTCTAAACTAACAATTAATGAAACTAGAAAAAGAAGAACAAATGAGACTCAAAGTCAGTAGAGAGCTAGAATAAAGATCAGAGCAGAAACAAACAAAATTGAGAATAAAACAACAGGAAGAATCAATAAAACGAGGGGCTGGTTCTTCAAGAAAATAAACAAAATAGACAAACTCCAAGCCAGTCTTACCAAAAAAAAAAAAAAAAGTGTATAAACACATAAACAGAATCAGAAATGAGAAAGGAAAAATCACTATGGACACCACAGAAATACAAAGAATTATTAGAGAATATGATGAAAAATTATATGCTCACAAACTGTGTAACCTAGAAGAAATGGACAACTTTCTAGAAAATACAACCTTCCAAGACTGACCCAGGAAGAAATAGAAAATCTGAATAGAGCAATTACCAGCAATGAAATTGAATTGGTAATCAAAAAACTACCGAAGAACAAAAGTCCCAGAGAAGATGGCTTCACTGCTGAATTTTATCAAACCTTTAAAGACCTACTACCCATCCTCCTTAAAGTTTTCCAAAAAGTAGAAGAAGAGGGAAAACTTCCAAACTCATTCTTTGAGGCCAGCATCACTCTAATACCAAACCAGACAAACACACCACAAAAAAAGAAAATTACAGACCCAATAACCCTGATGAACATGGATGCAAAAAGAGTCAACACATTATTAACAAACTGAATTTAAAAATACATCAAAAAGATCATTCTTCATGACCAAGTAGGATTTACTCCAGGGATACAAGGATGGTACAATATTCAAAAACCCATCAACATCATACACCATACCAACAAAAAGGATAAAAATCATATGATCATCTCAATCAATGGTCAAAAGGCATTTGACAAAATTCAACACTCATTTATGATGAAAACGCTCAACAAAATGGGTACAGAGGACAAGTAACTCAACATAATAAAGGCCATATATGACAAACCCACAGCCAACATCATACTTAACAGTGAAAAGCTAAAAGATTTTCCTCTAAGATAGGGAACAATACAAGGATGCCCACTCTCCCAACTTTTTTTCAACACAGTACTGGAGGTCCTAGGTATGGCAATCAGGCAACACAAAGAAATAAAAGGCATCCAGATAGGTAAGGAAGAAGTTAAACTGTCACTGTTTGCAGATAACATGATATTGTGTGTAAAAAACCCTAAGAATCCACCCAAAAACTACTAGATCTAATAACTGAATTCAGCAAAGTTGCAGGATACAAAAGTAATACACAGAAATATGTTGCATTCCTATATAGTAAGAATCAACTAGCAGAAAGGGAAATCATGAAAACAATTCCATTTACAATTGCATCAAAAAGAATAAAATACCTAGGAATAAACCTAATCAAGGAAATGAAAGACCTATACCCTGAAAACTATATGACACTCAAGAGAAATTAAAGTCACCAATAAGAGGAAATACAACCTGTGCTCATGAATAGGAAGAATTAATATTGTCAAAATGGACATCCTGCCTAAAGCAATCTACAAATTCAATGCAATCCCTATCAAATTACCAACAGCATTCTTCAACGAACTGGAACAAATAGTTCAAAAATTCATGTGGAACCACCTAAGACCCCGAATAGCCAAAGTAATTCTGAGAAGAATAAAGTGGGGGGGATCTCGCTCCCCAACTTCAAGCTCTACTACAAAGCCACAGTAATCAAGACAATTTGGTACTGGCACAAGAACAGACCCACAGACCAGTGTAATAGAATAGAGACTCCAGACATTAACCCAAACATATATTGTCAATTAATACATGATAAAGGAGCCATGGACATACAATGGGGAAATGACAGCCTCTTCAACAACTGGTGTTGGCAAAACTAGACAGTTACACATAAGAGAATGAAACTGGATGACTGTCTAATTCCACACATGAAAGTAAACTCAAAATGGATCAAAGACCTGAATGTGAGTTATGAAACCATAAAACTCATAGAAGAAAAAATAGGCAAAAATCTCTTGTATATAAACATGAGCAACTTTTTCCTGAACACCTGTCCTCAGGCAAAGGAAACGAAAGCAAAAATGAACAAATGGGACTACATCAAGCTAAATACCTTCTGTACAGCAAAGGACACCATCACTAGAACAAAAAGGCATACTACAGTATGGGAGAATATAGTTGTAAATGACTTATTTGATAAGGGGTTAACATACAAAATATATAAAGAGCTCACACACCTCAACACCCAAAAAACAAATAGCCTGATTAAAAACTGGGCAGAGGGTCTGAATAGACACTTCTCCAAAGAAGAAATTCAGATGGCCAACAGGCACATGAAAAGATGCTCCACATCACTAATTATGAGGGAAGTGCAAATTAAAACCACAATAAGGTATCACCACACACCAGTTAGGATGGCCAACATCCAAAAGACAAGGAACACAACAAATGCTGGCAAGAATGCAGAGAAAGGGGAACCCTCCTACACTATTGGTGGAAATGTATATTAGTTCAACCATTGTGGAAAGCAGTATGTAGGTTCCTCAAAAAACTAAAAATAGAAATACAATTTGACCCAGAAATTCCACTCCTAGGAATTTACCCAAAGAAAACAAGATTCTCTGATTCAAAAAGACATATGCACCCCTATGTTTACTGCAGGACTATTTACAATAGCCAAGATACTGAAGCAAATTATGTGTCCATCAGTAGATGAATGGATAAAGAAGAGGTGGTATATATACACAATGGAGTATTCAACCATAAAAAGAAAATAAATCCTACCATTTACAACAACATGGGTGGAGCTAGAGGGTAGTACGCTCAATGAAATAAGCCACGTGGAAGAAGACAAGTACCAAATGATTTCACTCATTGTGCGGTGAAACAACAGAGCAAAACTGAAGAACAAAACAGCAGCAGACTCACAGACTCCAAGAAGGGACTAGCGATTACCAAAGGAAAGGTGTTGGGAAAGGTGGGTGGGAAGTGAGGTAGAAGGGGATTGAAGGGCATTATAATTAGCACGCACAATATTGGTAGGTCAAAAGGAAGGCAATATAGTACCTAATGACTCTACAGCATCTTACTATGCTGTGATTGCTTAAGTAAGGCTTACTACAGTGATTGCAGTGGGGTGGGGGGTGGACTTGATAATATGGGTGAATGTTGAAACCACAATGTTGCTCAGGTGATACTTTCAGAAGATTGCATATCAATTATACCTCAATTTAAATAAGTAAATAAACCATTCAATCTCTTATGACAGCTAAAATCAAAACAACAACAAAATAGACATATCAAGTACTGTTGAAAATGGGAGCAACTAGAACTCCAATGCATTATTAATGGAAATGCAAAATTGTACAACCATTTTGGTAAATTGTTTGGCAGCTTCTTATAGAAGTAAACATATATTTACTATATGACCTAGCTGTCCAACACATAGATAACATGAAGATATATAGCCACAAAAAACCTGCATGTGAACATACATAGTGGTTTTATTAATAATTGCCCCCAAATAGACACAGTCCCAAAATTCATCAGCTGGTGACTGTATAAACAAATTATTATAAATTCATTTTATGGAATACTACTCAATGAAAAGAAGAAATAAAATGTTTACAGAGACATCAATTTGGGTAATCTCAGACTGTAAAATAAATATATACACTACAATTCCATAATATGAAAATTATAGAAAGGCAAATCTATAGTGATAGAAAGCATATCAACTTTTTATGGGAGTCTGGGGTCAAGGAGAGATGATAAACAGCAAAGAAACTTTCTGGTCAATGAAACTTTTATCTTGATTATAGTAGTGATTACATGATTGTGTAAAATTACCAGAATTCATAAAACTCTGCACTTAAAATGAATAAATTTGATAGTAAAATATGCCTTAATAAAAGTAAAAGTTCAAAAAATACTACTGAAACAAAATTACCAGTATATATACTGTATGATACAAATTTTATGACATTTTGCAAAAGGTAAAATGTCAAGAGTTTAGCTAAGCTACTCCATGGTATTGCTGACTCATTTTTTATTGATTCAACAGTCAATTGATGGATTGTTGATCCATTTTTTTGTGGGCCAAGTAGCCTGTGAGATTTAAACCAGCATTAGACCCTCGTGCAAGTGCATACCTTAGATAAGAGCCCAGAGTCTAAAGTAAATTTAAGTTCCTGATCTGACTTCCTCAATGTCTCTAGTGAAAAACAGTCTTCCTCTGCTTCTAAGGACCTTCCTCTTGAGTGCCCCTTTATGTCATACTCCATTGAAGCTTAACGAAGTCCTGTTAGTTTGGGTTTGGCTTGACCAATCTAGCCTTATCTTGGGAACCCCAAAGCACTCCACACATGCATCCTAATAAAGGTATGTGCCCCAGGACCTTCTGGGCCACCTTCCCGAATCCTGCCTTGTCCTTTCTTGAGGCCCTCCAAGACATGTCATGTACTTCCTTTAGGACCTTGAGTAATAAGCCATATGCATAATGTAAAACTTCCTCTTTACAATACCTACTTATCCAGTAGCTTACCATCTTATTTTGTGCTCAAATGAGTCTTCTTGTATGTTCAAAATGCTAACACACTTATTTGTGATAAAAATGTACAGACATCATTAGGATTCTGTTCTTTTTCCATTTTGTTCTGTATAAGTTCTCCATTTTTAGTAAAGGGATATTACCTAGTGTACTATGGAAATTAGAATTGCAAATGAAAGAATGATTTCTAGCATCATTCTCATAAAAAAAATCAAATCTAAATTATGACATCAGCTTGCAGATTGACTTAATAGTAAATTACCAAATTCCATTTACTCAGAAACAGGTAATTTAGATTCAATCTAATTTAATTTAACTTAAGCAGTGATGTATAAGTGTTGATGAGCAGCATTATTGTAGGAGAATATAAAGTACTTAAGCTCGATGCACTATTTCTGTTTTTCCAGTTATTAGCATTGCAGTTATAGTAGTAATTTTTTTCTCTATTTTTATTGCCAAGATTCAGTTGCATGGCATTACATTCATAAAGAATAAGTATTACCAAAATAAAATCTTTGGAAACTGGTGAAAGTCATCTCAGTAGCATAATTCCTTGCATTCCAAAAGAAAAATATATTTTCCTGTTTAATTACTAGATTATTGGCATGTTTATCACATAATACTGCTATTATGTGTCTTGCAGTCACAATTCAGATTTTTAAGGATATTTGATGCTAAAGTGGTTAGCAGTCGGAAACAAAATATTCTATCACAGACAATGAAGAAAATTTGTTTAAAACTGGAGTGATTTACACTAAATTGAAATACTTTTCTTAAATATACAAATTTATCAAATACTACATTAAAATGCAGAGGCTCTCCACGGCCAAATTAAAGGCTGATTAACTGTGTAAAAATAGCTACCCGACTTAAAATTTCTTAGTCTGGTAGTTGTGTTATATAACTGAGGAAAAAAATTATCATTTTTTTAATTTCTAGAATTCTATTAGTATAAGATTTATGATGCTGTAAGAATTAAGCTTTTACAATTCATATAACTCAGTAACAGAAAGCAAAAGAAAAAAATTTCAGTAATACAAAAAAGTAAACTAAAAATCTTCAACAAAGATGTTTATTCCTCAAATATCTTGGTAAGCATTTGCAAGTCATTGGACCAGTGGCTTTTCGCAACAACAATGAGTTCATAATGACAGATCATAATTTGTCTTTTAATTTAGCAATTATCACAGTCTTTACCCATGTGCAGCCTTTATACTAAGGACTGCTTGTTTGTCAGGTAATTTAGACCAAAATGTTTAGAATAGGATAGGAAAGAAACAAAAATATATTTGATAACACAACTTGTAATAAAGTATACATTACTAAAAAGAGAAACTAAAGTATTTTAATGAAAGTGCAATACAAATATGAATATCATTTCAGTCCACTCTTTATACTAAAACCTGTTTAAACAATTTTCATTTATTTTTACTTTAACCAGTCTAAATAGAGATGGTATGTAGATATACATATTTATACATTTTATGTAGATATATAAGTAATATCCCATATCCACTGATTTAGATAGATAGATGTAGTTATTAGATATAATATTCAATCCTTTAGTTTCCAAAAAAATTGAAATGGTTTACTCTGACACACTTAAATTGCATTTAAACTATTTGTATTTCATCACCTATGACATTTCCAGAAAAATCTACTGCCTACCTAAAACAAAGTATGCGAGTGACAGTAGCTCCAAAGTCTCTAATGAGAATTTTTTCATAAATCAAACATATCAATTACTACAAGTACTCTAATAATTGATTTAAAATTTTATCTATTCAAAATATAAAATATGGGGGGGTGGAGCCAAGATGGTGGTGTGAGTAGAGCAGCTGCTCCTAAAACCATATATATTTTTGAAAATTCAACAAATACAACTATCCCTAAAAGATAGACCAGAAGATACAGGCCAACAGCCAGACCACATCCACACCTGCGAGAACCCAGCGCCTCGCGAAGGGGGTAAGATACAAGCCGCAGCCCCGCGGGACCCGAGCGCCCCTCCCCCCAGCTCCCGGCGGGAGGAGAGGAGTCGGAGAGGGGAGGGAGAGGGAGCCCAGGACTGCCGAACACCCAGCCCCAGCCATCCGGGCCAGACCACAGACACAGTGCATGGGGTGCTGGATACTAGGGAAACAGGACAGTAAAATCTGCAAGTGGGTCCCCACAGCCAGCACCCCTGGGACAAAGAAAAGCGAGTGCTTTTTGAAAGACTTAAAGGGACAGGGACCCCACAGCTGGATGGAAACGTCCCGGGACACTTAGCCCAGCAGCTTGAAAACCCAGGGAACTCCGGGTGCTCTAACCCCCTGGGTGGCAGCGCAGCTCTGAGGCCCCTCACGGAGATAAACAGCCTCCCGCCCATTTTCCCTCCGACGCCGCTCTGCCATAATGGAGAAGCAGCCTAAGGCAGTAGGGCAGAGCTTCTTTCACAGCTGCCGGGCAAGAATTAGAAACCCTGTCTGCGTGCAGCTGCCCAGCACAAGCCGCTAGGGGTCGCTGTTCTCCCAGGAGAGGAAGGCCACACTAGCAAGAAGGGACGTTCTCCCAGCCAACACACACGCCAGCTCCCCACAACTACCTCTATCGCCATGAAAAGGCAGAAGAATTTGATAAAGACCAGACTAAACCAGACATCCTCCCCTGAGAAGGAATCTGGGGAGATAGACCTAACCAATCTCCCTGAAAAAGAATTCAAAATAAAGGTCATAACCATACCGATGGAGTTGCAGAGAAATATGTAAGAGCTAAGGGATGACGTCCGGAAGGAGATTATAGAAATGAAACAATCTCTGGAAGGATTTATAAGCAGAATGGATAAGATGCAAGAGGCCACTGATGGAATAGAAACCAGAGAACAGGAACACATAAAATATAAAATATTATAGTGTGACTATAAAATTACAGAATATTCTTGAGCCCCTGAAAAGCTGATTTTACTTGTTCTTCTATTCTGAGTCTAGGAAACCAAATCCAACGAATTTATCTCTATCAATTCTCTCTTCAGCACCTAACCTGTGAGTGAATTACTCTTTCTCCGAAGTCCCCTAGATCTGCTAAGGATCCAGACCTTCTAGGACCTGAGCCTGGCTACTGCCTGTAAGACAGAAACCCTACAAACCACAGAATAGTTATGAAACAAGTCTGAGAGGGGCTATATATGTATTGGTTTCACATCTGAATACATTTTTTCCTTAGTAGTACACTTGCTATACCTGATGAAATGAAAGTTATCCTCAAATTTAATATCCCAGGGAAGGCTTTGATTAGATAATCTATTTGTCCAATTATATCCTGATAAAAATGAGACAACATGCTTTTAAAACTGTGTACATAATCACATTGATATAAAAAGTAAAGAGACTTTCATTCATTTTTAAAAAGCATGTATTCCTGAATTCTGTGGAGTCAACAACAAAAAAACACATCATTTAGAGAGTGTTTTTAGTTAGCAAAAGTGTAGCTCAAAAGAAAAAGAAATGCCTTCATCATATATCAATTAGAAAATAAAATATCAAAAATAACACCACAATATTCTCATACAAATAACCATATTTTGAATTTTCTTGTCAGTTCATGGAGTTCTATGTAATTAATTAATTTTTGTTTCCTGGGATTGTGAAGCAGCGATCTGTCTTCATTAGCTACATACACATTTCGGGCACATACAGATTCAGGATTTGTCATCTTCCCAGTGGATCTACTACCACTTGATCATTAAGAAGCATTCCTCTTTAGTTCTAGTAATGCATCTTCCTTTAAAATTTACTTTGTCTGATAATTAGTTTTGTACTGGTTATGTTTGTATAGAACACTTTAGGTATATTTTTACTTTCAATCATTTTTGAATCATTATATTTAAAGTGTGTCTCTTCTAAGTATCAGATTTTTTTAAATCTTGTATGATAGGTTTAGGCTTTTATTTGGTGCATTTAGTCCATTTAAATATAATATAATGGCTAATATAGTTGGGTTTATACTTGCCATCTCATTATTTAGTTTTTATTTTATCACCTTTACGTTCCTTTTTTTCTTTCTATACCTCCTTGTGAGCTCACGATATTTTTTATTAGCCAATTTAACCTCTTGAACAACTTGGTTTATTCCTTCCTTTATCTTCTTTAGATCTACCTTAGAAATCACAATTGGAGACACTTAAAGTTTATTACTCTTACCACTTCACTGATATTCCTAGCGCCTTAGACTACCTTTGCTCTGTTTACCCCTACTACTCTGTTATTATTGTTGTCATGCAGTTTTTATAAATATTTTTAACTCCAGAGGCACATTTTTCCACATTCAGTATGAAGTTTACCTATTCTGTTACTCCATACATTTCTATATTTACATCTGAGATAATTTTCCTTCTGTCTAAAGTCCTCACTGTGCTCTTTCTTTTGGCTGTGATCTACTTTCAGTAAAATCCTTCAGATTTTGATTGAAAATATCTTTATTTGACCTTGACAAACAGCTTAACAGAGAGAAGAGGCAGTGAGACACTCAAACAGAGCAATGTTAAAGCCACTGTTATCTCCTAGTGACTATACCCATGCCCAAAGCTATAGCCTCTGAGGAATAATGTCACAGGTTCACACTGCAGAGTAAATAAATGTCATTAAATAGTCTAGCCAAGTCAAATAAACAAGCAAACAACAAATGAAAATTGGTATCAAAAGTTGCTACAATATATAACCTAAAATGTAGTTTTCGACCTAAAAATATGAGACAGAAAAAGAAACAGAAAAGAATAACCCATACACAGAATTTAAAAAGGCAATAGAAACTGCTGAGATTGATATTACTTTTAACAAAAATGACAAAGAAACTACTATATATATGTGTGTATATATATATACCCGAATACCTAAAGGAAACAATGCTGAAAGAAGTAAAGAAAGGTATTATAACAATGTCACATGAAATAGAAACTATCAATAAAGAGAAATTATTTAAAAAGTAATTCTGGAAACTGTGAAGTTAAAGATAAAATAATTGAAATGAAAATTTCATTAGGAGAGCTCAATAGTATATTTGAACTTGAAAAAAAAGAATCAGCAAACAAGATAGTTCAATATAAATTAAGCAGTCCTAAGTACAGAAAGAAAAAAGAATAAAGGAAAATGAACAGAACCTCAGAAAAATGTGGGATACTATTAAGCACATCAACACAGGTATGAGGGGGTTACCAGAAAGACAGGAGAGAAAAAGCTGAGAAAGTATTTGAAGAATTATGGCTGAAAACTTCCCAAATTTGATGAAATATATTAATCTAACTATATATAAGATGTTTAATATCTATATGTGTAAAACATGTTTAACAAGCTCCAAGTAGGATGGACACAAAGAGATCCCCACAAGAAACATCATAGTAAAAGTTATTGAAATACAAAGAGAAAATCTTGAAAGCAGCAAGACAAAAACAAGTAGGCATATATAGGGCTCTTGTAAGGTTTACATATGACTTCATATCAAAACAATGGAGGCCAGAAGTCAGTGGTACACCATATTCAAATACTGAAAGAGAAAAATAACTGGAAACTACGAATTTTATATCCAACAAACAATTTTCAAAAATGAAGGCAAAGTAGACATTCCCAGATAAATGAAAACAGAGAATATGTTAATAGCAGACCCCTTAAAAGGAACACTAAAGGAATTTCCTCAGGTTGAAAGCAATTGACCCCAATTGGTAATTTGAAACCACATAAAAAAAATAAAGAGAATCAATAAAGGTAATTGTGCAAGTAGGTACATATGAAATATAGTATAAATGCATTTTCTTCTCTTTCTCTTAAATGAAAATACCAATTGTATAAGACATATATATATATACATACATATAATTTTAATGTTAGATCTATAAGATGCAGAAATGTAATTTATTTGACAATAACAGCAAGTGGGAGAAAATCTATATTAGAGTAAGAAAATGTTACCAAATGGTAACTTGGATCCACAGGAACAAATGAAAAGAATCAAATATGATAAATAAGAAAGTTAATATAAGAAATTCTATAAACATATACTTGTTCTTTCATGTTTCAGATTATTTAACAGATATAAAGTCATGTAATAATTATATTGGGTTTGTAACATGTATGGGTAGACATAATATGTAAAATAATTATACCACAAAAGGAAGGATTACGGAATAGACCTAAATAGGAGTAAAGTTTCTATATGTCCTGCAGTGAAGTTAGTATAAATCTGAAGTAGATTTTGATAAGGTGTATATGGTAAGCCCTGGAACAACCACTAGAAAATAACTAAAAAAATTACTCAAAAATGATTAAAGGAATTAAAATTCTATACTAGGAAATATTGACTTAATTCAAAAGAAAAATAGTAAAGGAGAAACAGAGGAACAAAACAGATATTAGACATAGAAAACAGTAAGAAAATGGCATACATAAATTCACCTATATCAGTAACATTAAATATCAGTGGATTAAACAATCCAATCAAAAGCAAAGATTGTGAGATCGGATAAAAGAAAAAAAACTGGTTCTGACTACATGCTGTCTATAGGAGATGCACTTTAGACTGAAAGATAGAAACAGGTTGAAAGTAAAAGGACGGAAAAAATGAATCATGCAAATGGCAATCATAAGACAGTTAAATGACTATCCTAAATAACAAATAGCTAAGAAATAATGTCTTGTTATATGGCTTACTGAAAAAAGAAGGAATTTCTGTTTGGGGAAAAATGTTCTAATAATTATTGTACACACTAAGCAATGCATTCTAAATCACTAGAAAACACCTCTTTGACAGTGGTCACCATTATAATCAAATACTATTTTACAAAACACAGAAGAAAAGATGCTCCTAAAATTTCCATGTGATAAAAACCTTCATTTTATCTCCCAAATGAGAACAAAGGTGAAAGTGTACCAGAGACTTCATAATTTTCAACATTCTAGTTGAAGGAAAAAATAACAGAAGAATCTTTTGTTAAATGTTCAGCAAAAATAGTCTGCAGTAAGTGTGATGGCTTGGATTAATACTCAGCAAATACTACTCCCTTTTCTCTTGAGTGAAATATATTTTCCCATTCCATACATATTGGGCTTGACTATCTGACTTGCTATGGCCAATGTAATATATGAGCAGACTTTAAATGTTTTTGTACTATTTGTCTTGCCTTTCATGATCCACTATAAGGAGATTATTTCCTGGGTACCCAGTACCTCTTCATCTGAGCCCCAGAATGAACACACACTTGGAGCAGACACAAACCCAAGCCACAGACTAAAACTAAGATGGGATGAACTGCAGCTTGAATCAGGACCATCCAATGGAGCTTGATCTGAGATGAACTACAGTAGACCTGTAGCCCAGAAGCATTAAAATACATGCTTGTTATAAGCCGAGAAAGAAAGAGAAGTAAAAATTAGGTGAAAAGAAGGACAAAGGAAAGAGCAAGCCTTGAAGCCCAGAGTAGAGTTAAAAGCATGACACTTTAAAAGAACTAAAGAAGTGTAGCATTACTAGATTGTAAAGCTCAGGGGAAGCATGGCAGGAAATGAGGCTAAATGTATGGACAGGACTTAATATTGTAGGGTCTTATAAGCCACTTTAAGCAGTTGGAACTGAACCACAGAATTGAAGATTTAAGGAGAGCATATGAACTGATTCAACTTGCATATTAGAGATAAAATATTGGTTTAGTATAGAGATATAATTGAAGGAAAACAATACTTAGGGCAAAGAAACAGTCAGATGGTGGGTGCTACAGTCACCTAGGAAGGATGTGATAATCATCTAAACTAGCTTGGCAGGTTGTTGAAAAAAAATGATGGATTTCATCATACGTTTAAAGATAAAGAATGGAATATTGTCAGGGCAATTAAGTGAATGTTTGTTTTATGCCTGTCAACTAAATAGATTAAAGCCAACATCAAAATTCAAGTCTGTGGTTCAAGCAAAAGCTGTAGGTGGTGCCATTTCCTTAGACAAGTGGCACTGGATAAGTGTATGAAATACACTAGAACTGACAAGCAATCTGACCTGGTAATATTGTCTTATAAATAATCTGCATATAAATGACCACTGAAGTCATTATAGTATATGACATAAACAGAAAGTTTGCTGTCTGAGAGCAGGATGTCTAGAATGTTACCCTGAGGAACACAGGAATCTAAGGAATGATAGAAGAAAAGAAACACTTAAAAAGTAAAGAAAGTTTAGTGAGAAAGGAGGAAGGAAAGGTAGGAGAAATGTGGTAGCATGGAAACCAAGAGGAAGAAGAGTTTTTAAAAGGGGATCAAATAATGCGACTGCCAGTTTAGCTAAGACTAAAGAATCTAAAAATTCTGTCAGTAAATTATCCATAATCTATGCCTTAGTAGTTTCAAAGAAGAAATACAAATAGAAATCAGAATGCAGCAGAATATGGAATAAATCATAAATTATTTGAGAATGTGGGTAATAATTATATATTTCCTCCTAATTTGTAGTACAGCACCTCAAAATAATAATACCAAATAATAAATATAATTAATACTTGACTTGATTAAAATGAAAGTAAAAAAGAGAAAAACAAACATTTTAATTCAGAAATACTTCTGGAAAAAAATTCTTTTCTTTGTGTGGGTATTTGGAAAATCTCTGATCTTATATGCAGGTCTATCAAATTGTGTGCAAAATAACAGAAAATTTAACTAAGTAGTAACATCTCTTTTAGGATATGTCAACAATGATCTTGAGGCTGACCTTATTATTTTGGCTGTCAATTGAGAATACACAAAATCCCTTTTAAAGTCAAATTTTAAAAAATAATACAACGTCTATTTAACTTTCAAAAAAAGTTCTCCTCAGCAAAACCCTTCAGCCATATGCTTGCCAAAATTTTCTTTCTCAAATGCACATTTGATGATTAACTCTACAAATTACTTATCATTTGGTTCCAAGGAAACTTTGCAAGCCAGTCCTCTCCACTTTCCACCACTCCCATCACACCACACCATCACCTCAAATATACTACATCAATACTTTCTCTCACACAACCTGTTTTTCAACCATTAAAATTTCTAATTGCTGGCTAAAGAAAATCTTTAATTCTAACTTTGAGAAACCACCCCCTCATGTGCAGAATGCTCTCAGCATGTCCCTTTGCTGAACTCCCTCTCATCCTTCACAATCTTCCTTTAGTATAACTGCCTCCAAGAAACTTTCCCGTTTCAATTACCACCTCTATAGCAGTCACAGAGGTAGATAGATAAGCTAGACTCTCTAACTCATAAATATCATTCACATCCATGTTAGCTAGAGTGAATGGCTGGAGAATATTTTATGATCCAAATAAACTCAAAATATGTCCCTGAAACTCTATATAAAGGCTCTAAGGTCTTTTCCCTTTTCTCTCTAGGATGACTAATTGGGATGCTATAAAATCAACTGAAATAGAGTCAACATACATTGTAAAACAGCACCTAGAGACAGAAAAGGAAGATTACATTAGTTAAGTCAATAATTATTTATGTAACAGTAGAAAGAATGTCAAAGGATGCAGTTTTAGCTAAGCTGGTCAGAGGATATCGAGTTCAGTTCTGAAAGACATTTCCTCTGGATGCCCATTTTCTCAGCCTATAATGTCCCTTAATTTACTTTAAAACTAATTTAAGGATGGATTTCTTTATCTACAATAGAATGTATGATAATATATTTTATGAGTTATATAAGGGCAGACTGTTCCATATACTATTTTATCACCTGGTGAATTGTCCCGTATGTGACTCAAACTTAGTTAAGTATCTGCTTCAAAGTGTAGCCAAAAATTTGCATAAATGTCCAGTTTCTGCCATTTCTGTAAGAAGCACTATAGAAGATACTGAGTAAACAGCAATCACTACTATGCCTTTTTATTTTGTTCATTGTAGAAATTTACAAAGTTCTATTGCCATGCTAGTAAGTTTCATCTCATTAATAACAAGACTAAACCCAAGTTGGATCAAGAAAAATGAAATATTCTTCTGCTTTCTTACGTATCGTCAAAAATTCTTCCTTATTCATGTAATAATTTTTAAATTGATGTGTTCAATCCATTTAAAAACATATAAAAAAATTACAACTGAAAGTGCTCAAAAGAATTGTGATGGAAAAATTAAGCAACATATAAAAGTATGAAAATACTATTGATATTAAATTGATATTAATACTATTAATATTAAAATACTATTGATATTAAAGCAAAAGTTATGTGCCATGTTTGACTTACCAAAAGGATACAATACAAAGATATTTAGCTATGCAAATAAGTAATTAAATATTAAATTCTTCATACATCTTTTATGCTACATCATATAAGAAAAAAAAAAGAATTGCAAGTAGAAAAGCTACAGCAACCTGAAGCACATTCTTTCAGCTATATTCACAGTCCTCTCCCTGTGTAGCAACTCTACTAAAGAAATATTAATTTAAAATGATAATAAAACTCAACTGTTAATTTTTATCAGAAACAATTATTTTTGCTTGTTTGAATAATCACTGATAAAATTTGGTGAAAAGAAAAGATATTTTTCGGACAGAGATATTTCTTGGTATCTTGGAGTATTTTTCACTAGGAATTAGGTTTTTTGTATATTTTATTTCAGCTACTTTTCAAAATAACTGCTTTCACAGAATGGAGTTTATAAATATTTATGAACAATTTCATCTACAGACTGTAAACTTTCTCATACATACAGCTTGTTGCAATCCACAATAGTATGTATGTGCTTATGACATCTAAAATATATAGACATATATCTACAACCTATTATTTATCCAAAAAGTTACTTGGATGCTTAAATCCGAGTAACTAAATACAAGTTACAAGTAAACAACATAAAATCACATACGTAATAACAGTCCCCTCATTTACTGATCAAAGTTTTGGCTATCATTTTGTTCTATTTACTATTCCAACTCAATTTATACATAGGATTTTGCTTTATTTTTCTCCCAAAATGGAGTGACAGGGGATGGATTTATCCTTCTGCCAAAACAACTAATGAAACAGACAAAATATATATGATGCATTGGTTTTCAGACCACTGTAGGAAAATGATCCTTAAGTGGAGAAAATAATCAAGTGAACTTTTAAATGCCATAGATTATTGTGATTTTGAAGCTGCATCAAAAGGAGAGTGAACACAGGTTCATCCCAGAAATTTTCCTGTGCTATGGAGATGAAGCTGGGCTTCCAGAGAGGCTGATGCGACTACAGAGTTTCCATGACAGTATTCTAGAGAAGAGAACTTCCCAGAGAGCTCCAGGGATTGCTGGGGGGGTCCCCTTGAATCATCAGATGAATACTAGTTACCAGTGAAAAGATTATCCAAGGTTAAGGAAAGAACCATCTGGAAGGAGCAGAGAGAAAAATTCTTAAAACTCACATACAGTTGGGAATAGTTACTGGTCCCACCAGTCAGAGTAGAAAACCTTATAATTCATGTGTGATACAAAAAGTACCCAGAACAGTGCCTAAGGAGTGAAAAGATTAACCCTAGACTAAATGCTGCTGTGTTTCTGCCTAAAAACCACAAAAACAAGACTTGGAAAGATCAATTATTTTCTGAGTAAACTAACTTCACCCCAAAACCAAGGTAAAACTTATTTATCAAAACTATTAAATATCTAGGACCCAAAAAGGTAAAATACAGAATGTTTGGTATCTAATCAAAATATGACCTATAAGGAGGAGCAAAATAAAATAATAGAAACTCAGAAATGATAAAAATGATAGAATTTGTAAGCAAGGACATTAAAAGTTATAATAATTGCAATTCATATGTTCAAGAAGGCAGAAAAAGGATGAGCACATATATTAAGCTGAGACATAGAAGACATTTTCTAACAAATTGTGTAGAAATTTTAGAGATAAAAAACACAATGTCTGAGATGAAAAATACACTGGATGGGATTAATATCAGACTGGACATATAGAAGAAAAGATTAATGAACTTGATATAGGAAGAGAAAAATGCCCAAAATAAAACCCAGATTGAAAAAAAAGAATGAAAAAAAAAATTTTAAAGCAGAACATTTGAGAGCCAAGGAATAAATTCAAGCAACTACACATACAAATGGAATTCCTAATGGAGAAGAGAGGAGTGGGAGAAACTTCTTTTGATAAATAATGGCTGAAAGTTTTCCAAACTTGGTGAAAACTGTAATTTAATGAATTTATGAAGCTCAGTAAAACCAAACCCATGCACAAGAAACATGAAGATAACCATACCTAGTACATCATAATCAAAGTGGCCAAAACCAGTGATGAAGAGAAAATTTTTAAATGCAGAAAGAGGAAAAAGCTCCACTGCAGACAAAGAAATAATAAGGATAAACTGAATTTCTCATTAGAAATAATGCAAAACAAAGTCAAAGGAGAAGCATCTTTAATATAAAAATACTAGTAGGCTAAAGTAAAAGGATTAAAAAATGATATAGCATCTTAGCAAGAAACAAAAGAAAGCTGGAATGATTTATCTGGAAAAATTAATTTTAGAAAAAGAGCATTACCAGGCAAATAAAAAGTAGTTTCCTAATGATAAAAAGTCGAGTCATCAATTCATCATTCAAGACATAAAAACCCTAAACATTTATGTTACAGTTAGAGATTTCAACATTTATTTCTTGAATTGACAAAATATCAATGAGGACATTTGAAGACTTGAAAAAAAATATCAACCAACTTGACTTAATTGACATTTGTAGAACACTCCACCCAACAACAGCAGAATCTACCTTTTTTGCAACTGTTCAAGGAACATTTATCAAAATATATCATTTACTTCTTTCTGTGTTCTGAATGTTTATGTCTCCCCAAAATTCATGTCAAAAGTCTAACTCCTAAAGGAGATGGGATTAGTAGATGGTGCCTTTGGAAGGTGATTAGATTATAAGAGTGTATCCCTCCTGAACGGGACTAGTTTTCCTATAAAACAGGTCCACAGATCTGGGCTTATGACCAAGAAAAAGGGCCATCACCCAAATATGGCCATGCTGATGCCTTTATCTTGGACTTCCCAGCCTCTAATAACTGTGAGCAAGGAATTTCTGTAGTTTTCAAGCTACCCAACCAATGGTATTTTGTTACAGCAGCCCAATGGACTAAGACACTAGGTTTATTCATTTTCAATTGCTGTGGCCATCAATGACCAGTAACTTAGTGGCTTAAAAGAACACATATTCACTATCGTATAGTTTTGTATGTCAGAAGTCTGACAGGTGTCAGTGGACAAAAATCAAGGTGTTGGCAAGGTTGCATTTCTCTTTAGAGGTTCTAGGGAAGAATCTGTTTCCTCAGCTTTTCCAGCTTCTAGAAGCTATATTCCTTCATTTGTGGCCCCTTCTCCCATATTCAAAGCCAATAATTTTGCTTCTCTCTGATTATTCTGTAGGTACTTCTCCCTCTGAACCTGATCTCAGCCAGGAAAGGTTATTTTAAGGACTCACGTAATTAGCTTGTATCAGCCCCAGTAACTCAGGATAACCATCTTAAGGTCCTAACCTTAATCACATCTTCAACACCCCCTTTCTCCAAGTAAAGTAATATCCACATGTACCAAGTGTTAAGATGCAGTTGCCTTTGTGGAGACATTATTCTTCCAAACACACTGGGTCATAAAATAAGTCTTAGTAAATTTAAAAGAATTCAGGTAATTCAAATTATGCTATATGACCACATTGGTATTAAATTAGAGATAAATGACAGAAACATTTCTAGAAATTCTCCAAATACTTAGAAATTAAGTGTCCTACTTCTGGATATTCCATTTACCAAAAAAGAAACTGGAAAGTAAATTTGCCTTAAGAAGTCATAAAAAGAAAAACAAATTAATGTCAAAGTAAGCAAGACAAAGGGAATAACCAAAGAAAAACTACTGAGACAGAAAAAGAAAACAGATGAAAACCACCTGTTTCTTTAAGAAAGATCAATGAAATTGATAACTCTCTAGCCAAACTGATGAGGATAAAAAAAAAAAAAGAAGAGAAACAATTGTCAGTATCAGGAATATGAGTGATGATATTACTGGATAATATGTGAATATTGTTAACAACCTTTTGCCAATAAATTCTAAAAATCAGATTAAATTGGAGAGACACACTAAAAGAAATGCACTGATGGAGCTCACTCAGGAAGAAATAGGTAACCAGAAAAGCTCTAAATCTATTGAAGAAATTAAATTTTGTAGTTAAAACCTTCCACAAATAAAATCCCAAATCCAAATACA
This sequence comes from Manis pentadactyla, assembly GCF_030020395.1. Taxonomy (NCBI): domain Eukaryota; kingdom Metazoa; phylum Chordata; class Mammalia; order Pholidota; family Manidae; genus Manis; species Manis pentadactyla. Next base: position 126,083,939 of record NC_080026.1, on the reverse strand, counting down.
CTCAATGTTCAATTCTACCACAAATCTAAGAAATAATATTGATTCTACACAAATTCTTTCAAAGAATTACAGAAGAAGGAATACTTCCCAATTAATTTTATAAGGCCAATAATCCTATGATCCAGATTAACAGAATAGAAAACTACAGACTAAGATCCCTCATAAACATACGTCTAAAAATTCTTAACAAAATTTTAACAAACCAAATCCAACAATATTTAAAAGGAATAATACCAAGTGGAGCTTACTTCTGAATAACAAGGTTGGTTCAACATTCAAAAATCAATGTAATTCAATGCTATTAGCAAATAAAATCTCAGTTAAAATAATTTTACTATTTTCATATAGCCTATAAACAAACACACATACCCCTTTGCCTTAACATAACATATTCCTCAGGACTAATGTAATGATTTTATTGAAAGAATAGGCTCTACCTATGTTAACTATCATAGTTATTTTCTCTATTTTATTATTTTTGGAGAGTGGAATATTCTAACTTTATTACACAAATTCTGGTTTGGCTTCCAAAACATATTATTAGTATGTTCTCAGCAGAGAACCCAATTCAGAAAGTTAATTTCTAACCATTAAATATTCATGAACATTCTAAAGTAATTACATAATTTGTTTTAGAATAAAATAGATAACCAAGAAATAAAAGGCATGAAACAGTTTAAAATGTTATGATAGTATCAATTTTAGATATTATTTAATAAGCTGCATAGATGAGCCCTTTGTCACCTTCAACCATAATTTGAATAAATGAAGTGAAATACGATTAACATTTCTGTATAAATTTTAGAAAATAATATATATCTGGCACCTTCCATGTCAAAATTTTTAAATACTATATGGAAATATTCCTGACAGTTCTTGTAGCTATATCAATAACTATATAATGAAGAAATAAATTTATCAAATTCATTTCCATTTCTATTTACTGAGTGATAATTTGTACAGTGGTTGTCTAATATTTCTTGAACAGTTAAGCTATTTTCTTAATTCAGATGTTAAATCAATCTTACAAATAAAAAGAATTTTTCTAGTACATAAATGATTGCTAAAAATCACTATCTTCCCACAAATCAGATTGAAATTAATATACATAAAATACACAAACACTTCCACCACAGATCATATGTTACCATTTACTAATATAAAAGGGGAAGGAATGACCTGTAAATTTTTAAAAGACTTTAAAACGTAATGGCCTAGCACAGGAACTGGCACATATTAGCATGAGCTTCCACACACTCATTTGAATTCAGTCTAATCAAACAGTGTCATAATAAATGAATAAATGAAAAAACACCAACACATGAAAGAAGAGTCTCTTCTTCCATAAAAAACATAAATTAAGAATACAGACCTTAATGATTTCAAGAAAGAAAGAACATCCTGTTTCCTAGCAATAAATCTGAAGCCTTTAGCAACCTATCATCTTGCACAATAAAAATGAAACATACAGTATATATAGACAACATAAATAAATCATTATGAAGAGGTAGTGGGTCTTAAAGAACTAATTGTTAAATACTGCCAATCCTAAATTTTTAATGAAAGTTTAGATTATGTTCAGTATATAATAAAGCAAAAAACAAATTACTAAACACCACAAGTAATTTCAAGAGGGGTTGTAAGAAAAGAATAGCTACTTAACCCTCAGTTGAAGTACATAATTAATCAGAAAACCCAAACAATCTAGTTATTTCAAGTTTTGGTGTACTTTTTTAAGAATACAATTTCATTGAAACATTACATTCTTTAGTTCATTCAATATTATCTGTATGAACTTTTTTATAGAGACATTCTTCATCACAGACATCCATGTACCCTTTTTATTAAGGGTCAAAAATGCTTTCATATTGTTTAAAACAAATTTATATCATCAATTCGAACAAAAACAGCATCTTTTTTCTACTGAAAATACTCGATGGTCATTAATTATGTATTACTAACACTTACCTGTATTTTAATAGGCCAAGAAAAGTTGCTGACATACACGTAGAATGTAATGTTAGGATTGCTTCTGAAGTTAAATTTTTCATAGGAAAAACTATCTCTGTATTCCTTTATATTTGTCTTGGAAACAATAGGAGTCTCTTCCCCAGATATTGTTCCAGCTAAAATGTAAACAAATTTTGTAAAATTCATATTAGGAAATGGGAATTTTTATGAGCCTAAAAATATATATTGTACTTCATTTTTAAAACTATACTTAAAATAATGTAATCATCAAAATAAACTCATGTTCACAATTTACAATGAAAAAGAAAAAAATAAGTAATTTTGTCATAAACATAATGGAAATAAATATAGTATAAAATTATTTTTTAAAATGATTTCACTGATTAAGTGCTATATGTACTAGGCACTGGCTTAGATACTTTATATTCTTTTCTAATAACAATTTATCATAGACTTATCAATCTCTTTTTCTCCAATTGCAAGCTGAGCCTCAGGAAGATTAAAGCACTTGCCTCAAGTTTATAGCTACTGAATGCTAAATTCCTCTTGGAAACTCAGGTATATGTGGTTCCAGAAACTGAGTTCTTTCTACTTATTGCTCCACAGAGCCTTTTGAAACAAATCAAGGCATATTTCACATGTCTTAATCCAATTAAAAAATGGGAAAGAAATCAAGTCATTTGTCTTAACACAAATTAAACAATCACTACTTCGAATAAACTGGGAGGAGGCTAGAATTTAAAACATGAGCTAAATGCTCAATTACTTAAACACATATTGGGAACTCAATAAATATTTACTGGAATTAATGTAATGGAACAAAACATTTCCAACAATCTTACCAAGCCTTCCACCTTAACAAACAGTAAAAATAATTAGAATTAATAAACTGAGAGACTGAATTCATTTATAACAGATCACCTATTCTAAAATTACTTTGGATGTATGTTAAAAATGCAAATTTCCTGGTCCCATCTCCCAACCTGATAAATTAAAACTTCTGAGATTTGTTTCTGCGAATCTGAAAGTTACAAGTGACTTCTTGCATAGTAAAATCACAGTTTTAAAATGATCACAGAGGTTTTATACGTTTTTGTTGACAATTTAAAAACTCTCCTAGAGTCAGTTTATTGCACAGAAATAAATTTCAAATTAACAGTACAAGTTTTCATGAATTACTAATGAATGAAACTCACAGTGCCAAGATTTTATTTTGTGTTTGGCACTGTTCTAACAAAACATCTGTATATATGCCTGAACTTCTCACTTTTTACACATGAGTTCCAGAATTGCAAAAGCTCTTCACTCTCGAATTCTGTTTTTCATGGTTTACATATTAAAATAGCATAAAGACTTAATTTTCAGAAATCAAATATGGATTTCTAAGAAGTTATAGATTTTCTTTAAAAAAGTTTTCAACATTTTATGCAGAAGTTTATCTTTGATATAGAAAAGAAAAAGCAACAGAATTACCTAAAATGTAAATACAAAAAAGGTAAGCATACTTCTTCATAACCCAACATTGAGATTTGTACTCCTTCTTGGTTATGTTTTTAAAAGTCAAGTTTCAATTTACAAACCTTATTAAGGAAGACATATTAAGTGTAGACCTTTTTTAACCCTGATCTCAGTATCAAAGCTGACAAGGAGGATAGCATATTTCTAATCCTGAAAGTAATTAATAAGTTGTTAACTTATCTTCTGCACGCACAGAAGAATTTTAGTATTTTATGTCAATGTTTAAGTTGATAATTAAATTTATAGCTTCAATAGTGAGTCACATAATTGAAATCTCTCTTTAGTGATTAAAGAAGTAATCTATCTTAAAACCATGGCAATTCATAAGACTGCCATTTTAAAAAATAACGTAGAATACAATATTTGTTACCCACCTGATTTTACTGAATAAAGGAGAAAGGCAAATAAGTAATGAAGTTTTATTAATACTACTTCTTATTATTTATACCTGAAAGAGCACAATGATTAGGGAACACAATATTCTTAAAATATTGATTATTCAAATTAACAGTAAAAGGTCATGTTAGACATGTTAGGAGTCTAAATGTGAAAGACATGCTAACAAAATTCTCTTACCTGTTGAACCAACTGACCATGTAATGTTGAGATTAAAATTGTTTGATGCATTTATTGAAATATCCAAATTCTTGTTTGACTACAAAAAAGAAAATATTAAGGATAGAAAAAAATTCATATCATACTACATAGATATGTTTAATGATTTAATTATGTCTATGCTATATTTCTCAAACTCTACTGAATTATGTGAATATTCAACTAAGCAAGTATAGTGCCAAATATACTTTTTTAATGAAAAAAACTATAGGCAGTAATTCAAAAGTAGATTTAAAGTTCCTATTATCTTCTCTACTATAATTTGTACTTCCGTATGTAAGTCAGAGGCTGCTATAATTCAATATTGGTATTTTGATTATCTTTGGTTACCTGTATTTATTATTTAAATGATGCAGTTTTGTACCAGTCCAAAGTAATTTTACAGTAATATAAGATTGTTTTGTTGAAATACTTACTATTAGCTGCATATTGTATTATTGTACACATATTGTTTATTGAAAAAAATACTTAAAATGTGTAAACCAAAATGTTTAGGTAAAAATGTGAACCTACTTTAGGAAAAAGAGATGATATCATTTAAATATCTGTATAAAGGAGCACTGAAGAATTTTGTCAGTCTACCTCTTTCTTGTCATTCATTAATAGAATACAGACCGTTTGCATTTAGTTTCAAGGAAACAAATGGCTAAGATATTTCTTTAAATGTTACTATATTACTCCAAGAGATGACAAATAGAGAGTACACATACTATAACTATTTAGTCTTGCAGAAAGGCAAAGAATGATAGTCATATTGAATAAGTTTAGCTTCAGATCCAAAGTGTTTTAAAATATACATAAAAGACTCATAAGAAAAGCAGTATTGCTACATAAGACCTGGCTACTTAAAAAATTAAAATTCATTCCTTAGTATTACTATATTTTCCTAAATAAATCAGGTAAGCCAATAGAAAATATATCTATAATTTTCTAAATAGCTCTTAAAGAAAATAAGTCTATAAGCAATTAAGCTCCCCATATCTAATATGACAGTAATATAACAGTCTTAGGGGAAATTGACTGAAAGACATGGCCCTCCTCTGGTGGATAGGAGTAGAGAGGAGCACCATAAAAGGCAACACTGCTGCATAATGTTTGATAGCCATCCCATTTAAATAATACACTAAGATCCAATTTTTTACCTCTGACTAACATCTACTCTTAATGATCTACACAGACACAGGGACAGTTGGGCCTCTGTGAAGAACTATTAACAATGCTCTATAACCATCACAAGACAATCTCTTTCACAGTTTCTAGGAAGCAAATACAGATTCAAGAAGAACGGTCACTTTGAAAAAGCATGCAAAATAAAATATGTTATAAGATTGAACATTTATCATACAGATTTTTCGGGGTAGTGTTCATTAGTATTGCAGATATAGTATCTAAAAATTCAACAAAATTAAAGAAAAATAAAGTCTGAGAGTTTAAATAAATATGATATTCCATAAGGATATTGCATTATTCAACAGTCATACTCATTAACATCCATGAATGTAAGAATGAAGTTAGCTTATTGAGTTCAATTGATAAGCTGTTAAGGTGTCTTCTACAATATGTACCACAAAACTGTCAAAACTTCTCAAAACTTTCCTACTTCTGTTAATATATGAATGAAAACAGTTGACAGTGATTTAAGATAATGTCATTACTAATGACTAATAATAAATGAGAAATGCTTCTGTGTCAGCAATCAGACAGGTCTATTCAACAGACCATGTTGTTCAGGTGTGCTAAGCAACATGTACATTTATAATTGTATTAAAGAAAACTCCCATCCAAAGAGAAGAAACATCTCTGGTAACAAATATTAATTTATGTCACCATAATGAAGTAATAAATCCTGAAAACAATTACTGCTTCATACTCATTAAATCATGTTCATGAGACACTGAAACAAATTAATGAAGAGTATGCACTGATGAGTCGGATGACCTTGGGTTCATATCTTAGCTCTTTAACGTACATGTTTATTGATTTATGGAAAGTTACCTGACTTCCCAAAAATCAGTTTCCTTATCTCTAAAATGGGGATTGACAACCTCCCTAAAGAATTTCTTGTGAACATTAAATAATTTCTCAAAAAGGTATCATGGTTTCAGGTCATAGTGCTGATAATGGTAGTGTTGTTGATATTATTAGGTCTGGTAACACAGATTGTCTTTCTTTTCTTCTCCTTCATCTCCACCAGGGCACTCAGGAAGGTGTGCATACTGGCATATGAGAGGGGTTGATTTTTTTATTATTAATGAAATGGTTCAAAATAGTTGCTTTCTTATGAAAACAAAAAATGGTAGACAAAATGTACCCCCCATAAAACTTAAATCATTATTTATATCTTGAAGCCACATCTTCGTTATTGTGTGTGCCTTATTTTAGATGGAGGAATTTGAAAATAACTGCTATTGTTGCTAAAAAGGTCACCCAGATTTTCCAATAGATATAGAAAACTATACAACTCTTCTTGAATTTTTAGTTCATCCTCTTTATTGCAAGTTTAGGCATTACTGAAATACATGGTACCATAATTAAAGCCCTATAAAATACACTTAAGGTCAAGAAAAAAATTCTGGACTAAAAGAAGTGATAGTGTGATTATCATTGTAAACGACAAAATCAGTCATTTAGAACACTGTTTGTTAGATCTGGATAAGTTCAGTAAGGTCACATTATATAGCAAACTACTCCAGCTATTGTTCACATGAAAGCACTGGTTAGAAGTGATATATAGTGGGTAAGAATTAAATCTGTTGTCAAATGTAGGTAATGCATAATTAATTAATGTAACTATTTTTTATTATTTTTTTATGTAGGATAAGTAGGAAGCCCTGACCAATAACCCATATTAATTTCAAAATTGTTCTTAGTTAAATATCTCTTTAGCTGTAAATTATTTTTGTATAATTGTAAATTACATATAATGAGGTTATAAGCATTCTTAATGGCACCCCTCATTACAGTATAGCATTCTTTAGTTTCAAAGAACATGTGTCTGGGCTCTTCAGTTGGACAAAATAATAGAAAACCTTGAAGTTGTCACATTTGGAAGAACTCAAGGACATCTGGAAATTGAAAAAGGAGAGACTAGTCAAGAGAGAAGCAACTAGAGCCTGGTTAATCTTGACCTATGCATTAATCTTGACCTATGCATATAACACTATGGAAATTACTGGAGACGAATATTATTCACCCACATTTTGAGTCATATATCCCACATACATTAAATTTCTTGTATCCTCAAAGAACTCCGTAAGTTTGGAATTACTGTCAAACATTCAAGAAGTCAATGGTAAAGAATGAAATTCTGATACACGCTAAAACATGGATGAAGCTTGGAAACATTAGGCTACATGAAATATTCCAGACAAAAAGAACAAATATTGTAAGATTACACGTAGGAGGAGGTACCTAGAATACACAAATTAATAGAGACAGAAAGTAGAACAAAGGTTATCAGGGGCTAGAGCAGGGAGGAGTGGGGAGTTACTGCTTACTAGATACAGAGATGGTAAATATGAAAAATCTTGGTGATGGAGATGTTGGTTGCAAAACACTGTAAATGTACTTAATGCCACTGTACACCTAAAAATAGTTAAAATAATTGTATTTTTTGTATATTTTACCATAATAATAAGTCAATGGTGATTATAATGAACTTATAAAAAGCTTTCCTATCACACTGATAAATGTGGTTTCTGACATAGCGTTGACGTCTTTGTGAAAACACACATCAGTGAAGAGACGATCATACTCGTAGGAAAACATTTTTAAAAATCCTTATTTAAAAGTCAAAACTTTAAACATATTCCCAAGTATATTGGCATTCCTTAGAATCTAAAGAATAAGGAGAAATATAGAATGAACTGTTCTACTTTTTTTTGGAGGAAGGCTCCTATTCTACTAGAAAAGAAAAAATTTAGAGATTATATTATTTGTTGACAAGTCCAATAAAATATTTTAGAGTGAAGAAGCTAGAAAACGTCAGGATATATTGGAGGTTTCACCTATTTCAAAAATTATTAAAATATATGAAATGTATTTAATAAAATGAGTTAATATATAATAAGAATACAGCAATAGTGTGATATTAGCAAGGAGGTGAAATAAGAAGTCACAGCCCTATCCCCCACAAAAACATCAATTTAACAATGATACGTGGACCAAAATACCTTTATGAGAGGACTAAAATTCAGTTAAAAAGTTGCAATACCAAAGATGACTACAAAACCAAGAAGAGTCAAATTATAATGGTTAACAAGAGCTATTTCACTTTACTCATGTCAGCCCCTGCCCCAAGACAGCATAACTCAGCATCAGAGTAATAGCCTCTGTTTATGACTGCTCCTTGAGAGGAAATGGAGTATAGCATGCACCCAACATCCTTGGCCTTTAATAGCACTGCCCAAAGGACCTATTTGTGTCTTGCCTCACTCAGAACACTAAGAAAAAAAGCAAAGATTATACATATGATAGCAGCTAAGGACAAAGGAAATAAGTGGTTGACTTACTGCAGCCAGCATGACTCAGTGAAACTGGGAAAAGGCACACAACCCTGAGACCTCTCCCCCAGATGGGAGTAAGAGGAATGAAGCAATTTACTGTCCTGGACTTTCTGTATCCTGCACTGTCACAGGGGAAAAGGGTGGGCAGCACACTATAACCAGCATGGCTCTGTGAGACTGAAAGAAAACACACAATTCTGAGACTTCTCCACCATGAGAGAAAGAGAGCAGTGAATCATGATCATCCATAACAAAGGTTTGAGATGCTCTCAGTAACTCTAGCTGGGCTGGTTGATGAAGTTCTTTCCTGTTGAAGCCAGTCCATAAAGACTGGGAGAAGTAGCTGTTTCCTCAAATGAAAAGCTAGCAATGAAAATGGAAGCAATTCAAGGCTACAATGAAAATGAAAGATAAGGAAATATGACACAACCAAAGGAAGAAAAAAAATTCTAGTAACTGACCATAAAGAATTGGAGCTCTAAATGTCCCTGAAAAAAAAATTAAAAATAACTGTATTGAAGAAGCTAAAAGGGAGAAATAAGAGACAATAGAAAGATAACTAAATGAAATTCAGAAAATGATACATGAACAAAATGAAAATATTAAGAGACAGAACTATAAAAAAGAATCAAACAAATTCTGGAACAGAAGAACACAATAACTCAACTGAAAAATTCAATAAAGAGCTTCAAATAACAGACTTAACCAAGCAGAAGAAAGAATCAGTGAACTAAGGTGAATCATTTCAAATTACCTAGTCAGAGAACCAAAAAAGAAAAAAAAAGGGAGAAAGGCTAAAGAAAGCTTAATGTACTTATAGGACACAATAAAGGTAATCAATATATACACTATGAGAATCCCATAAGGAGAAGAAAGAGAGAAAGGGGAAGAAATCTTATTTAAAGAAATATTAGCCCTAAATGCCCTACATCTGAAGAGAGGAATAGGCATCTAGATTTATGAAACTGGAAGAATCAAAATGGTAAATCCAAAGAAATCACACCAAGACATGTTCTAATCAAATTGTTAAAAATCACAGGCAAAGAAAGAATTTTGAAAGCCTCAAGAGAAAAATGACTTGTTACATACAATGGGGTTCATAAGGCTATCAGTGAATTTTTAGCAGAAACTTTGCAAGCCAGAAGAGATGGGAATGACATATTCAAAGTTTTGAAAGAAAAAAAAATCTGCTGACCAAGAATACTGTGCCCAGTAAAACTGTCCTTAAAAATATAGTGACATAGACTTTCCCAGACAAGGGAAGGAGAGAGTTCATCACCACTAAACTTGCCTTACAAGAAATGCTAAATTGTTATGGCATCAATAGCAAAGTGCACGTAGGGTGAGAGGAAATAGAAGTATAAAATTATTGTATATGACTGAAGTTAAGTTGTTATCAGCTTAAAATAGACTTTTTATCACTGCAAGGTGTTGTATGTAAAAGCTTCATGATAACTACAAAGAAAATACCTATAGAAAATACACAAAAAACAGAGAGTAAGAAATCACTACCAAAAAAAAAAAATCAATGAAATACAAAGGACAATAGCAAGAGAGCAAAAGGGAATGAAAGAACTCCAAGACAGAGAACAACTAACAAAATGACGAGAGTAAGTTCACCTATATCAATAATTACTTTAAAACATAATGGATTAAATTCCCCAGTCAAAAGACACAGGGTGGATGACTGGATTTAAAAAACAATACAAACAATATACTGTCTCAGAAAGACTCACTTTAGATTTAAGTCTATACTCATATATAGACTAAAAGTAAAGGGATGGAAAAATATATTCCATGAAAATGCTAAAAAAGAAGAGAAGAAGTAGCTATATTTATATGAGAAAAAATTGACTTTAATTAGAAAACTTTAACAAGAGATAAAGACATCATATAATGGTAAATGGGTCAATTCATGAGGAAGATATGACAATTACAAATATGCATGCACCCACTATAAAAGCACCTAAATAAATAAAACACTGACATAACTACAGGAAAAAATAGACAAGAACAGAATAATAGTAAGAGACGACTTCAATACCGTATTTCAATAATCAATAGGACATTCAAAGAGAAAATCAATACAGAAAAAATAGATTTGAAAAACACAGAACAAATGAACCTAACAAACATACACAACATTCCACCTAACCACAACAGAATACATCTTCTGTTCATATGCACATAGAGTACTCTCCAGAATATATTATTAGTTAGGTCATAAAACAAGTCTTAACAAATTTAATATTGAAAACATAAATTATCTTTTCTGACCTAAATGGACTGAAACAAGGAATCAATAGTGGAGCAAAATTGGAAAGTTCACAAATATGTGGAAATTAAACTACACACTCCTGAACAAATGGGTCAAAATGAGAATCAAAGGGAAATTCAAATGGAAAATTAACATACCAAAACCTATGGGATGCAGCAAAAGCAGTTCAAAGAGGGAATTTACAGTGGCAAAAGCTTACTTTAAAAGAGAAGAGAGATCTCAAGTAAACAACTTCACTTTCCACCTTAATAAACTAACAAAAAGAGGAACAAGAATAAACCATGTCCAAAGTCAGCAGAAAAAAATATTAAAAAATAGAAAAAAGCAACAGTGTTGGTTTTGAAAGGTAAACAAAACTGATGAGAGCTTTAGCAAGACTACTAATAAAAGAGCGAAGACAAGTAAAATCAGAAACAAAAATGTAGCCATTACAATGAGTGCCACAGAAATAAAAAAGGTCATAAGAGACTACTATGAATAATTATATACCAACAAACTGGAAAGCCTAAAAAAAAATTAATTCCTAGAAAAAAACAAAATACTATCCTAAAATTAATATGGAATCAAAAAAGACACCAAAAATCAAAACAATCTTGAGAAAAAAGAACCAAAGCTGGAAGCATCACACTAGGTTTATCAGGCATCAATAACCCTGATAAACATGAATGCCAAAAATACACTCAACAAAAAGACTGAATCATGGAAAAATTAAAAATCTGAACAGATCAATAACATGTATGGGAATTCAGTAATCAAAAACCTCCCAAAAAAGAAAAGCTCAGAAACAAATGACTACACTGGTGAATTCTACCAAACATTTAAAGAATTAATACCAATCCTTCTTAAACTCTTCCAAAAAAAGAGGGAATACTTCCAAACTTACTTCATGAGGCAGGAAACATTCTGATTCCAAAGACAGACAAAGACACAAGAAAAGGAAACTATAGGCCAACAACCCTGATAAACATGAATGCCAAAAAAACACTCAACAAAATATTAGCAAACTGAATGCAATGGCACGTTGAAAGGATCATTTGCCAAGATACGGTGGAATTTATCCCTGGAATGAAAGGATGTTTCAACATGCACAAATCAATTAATGTGATACACCACATTAGCAGAATAAAACATTAAAGTCAAAATCATCTCAACACATACAGACAAAACATTTGACAAAATTCATCATCTTTTTGTGATACAAACTCCCAAAAAATTAGATACAGAAGGAATGTAACTCAATATAATAAGGGCTGTATGTGAGAAGACCCTGGTGAACATTATAATCAATGTGGAAAAATGGAAAACTTTTCCTCTATGATCAGGAATGAGACAAGGATGCCAATTTTTAACACTTCCATTTAAAAAAATCATGGACGCCGTAGCCAAAGAAATTAGGTAAGAGAAAGAAGAGGCATCCAAATCAAGCAATAAGGAAGATAATTTCTGTTTGTAGATTATATAACTTTATGAGTAGAAAAACCTAAAGATTCCACACACACACAAAAAAAACTATTATAACCAATAAGCAAATTCAGTAAGGTTTCAGGATATAAAATCAACAGGTAAAATTCAGGGTTTATTTTATACAATAGCAGTAAGTTATGTGAAAGGAAAATTAAGAAGTGATCACATCTACAACAGCAGCCAAAAGAATAAATACTTAGGAATAAACATAACCAGGAGGTGAATGATTTGTACACTGACATTTATTAAACATTGATGAAATAAAGAAGACACAAATAATGGAAAGATACCCTGTGTTCACAGGGTGGAATACTTCATATTGTTTAAATGTCCATATTACACAATGAAATTTAGAAATTCAGTGCTATCCCATCAAAATTCCAAAGGCATTTTTACCGAAATATAAAAAATACTAACCTAAAATTAACATGGAATCAAAAAAGACACCAAAAATCAAAACAATCTTGAGAAAAAAGAACCAAAGCTGGAGGCATCACATTTCCTGCTTTCAAACTGTATAATAGAGCTCAGTAGTGACAACGCATGGTAGTGGCATAAATGCAGACATGTAGGAAAACAGAGTAAGTAGAAAGCCCAGAAAAACCCACACATATATCATCAGTTAATCTCCAATGAAGGTGCCAAGAATGCAAAATGGGGAGAGGATAGCCTCTTCAACAAATGGGTGTTGGGAGAACTGTGTAGCCAAATAAAAGTAATGAAATTGACCCTTACTGTGTCAGTCCATTAAGCCAGCTATAACAAAAAAATACCACAGACATAGAACAAAAATACCAAAGAACAATTACTATCACTAAAATAAGCAAATCCCAGAAATTTATTTCTCACACATCTGGAGGATGAGAATTCCAAGATAAAATAGCCAGCAAATTTGGTGACTGATGAGTTTTATAAACAAACCTCTCTCTTTGCTGTGTCCTCACATGATGGGGTGGAGGTACTCTTTCGGGACTTTTATGAGGGCACTAATCCCACCTCTGGGTGTTCCACCTTCATGGCCTAATCACCCAAATGACCCACCTCTAAATACCATCACATTAACTGCAAGGAATTAACACATGAACTTGGGTGGGGGGAGGGGGACAAAGATTCAGTCTATAGTATTTATCTCATATCATACACAGAAACAACTCAAAGTGGATTAAAGACTTTGTTAATCTCCAAAATACATAAGGAACCACTACAACTCAAGAAAAACAAAACAAAAATAAATAACCAAATTAAAAAATGGGGAAAGGACTCAGACATCTCTCCAGAAAAGACATATATATATATATGGATAACAGGTACAAGAAAAGATGCTCAGCATCATAAATCATCAGGGAAGTTAAAATTGAAACCACAGTTAGATATCATCTCATATCTGTTAGGATGGCTACTATCCAAAAAAAAAAAAAAAATAGATAAGCTTTGGAGAGGAGGTGGAGAAACTGGAACTCTTGTGCACTACTGGTGGGAATGTAAAAATGGTGTAGCCATTATGGAAAGGAGTATAAAGGTTTCTCAAAGCAAAAATAGAACTACCATATGATCACATAATCCCATTTTGGAATATGTATCCAAAAGAATTAAATCAGGCTCTTGAAGAGACAGCTGCACCACTATGTTCACTGCAGCATTATTCACAATAATCATGATAGGGATATGATCCAAATATCCATTGACAGATGAAGGGATTAAGAAGATGTGAAAGCTCCTTGACATCAATCTTGGCAATGATTTTTTAGATTTTACACCAAAAGCAAAAAAAAACAAGCTGGGACTGCATCAAACTAAAAAGCTTTTATACTGCAAAGGAAACAATAAAATGAAAAGGAAATCTAATGAATGGGAGAAAATATTTATATATCATAGATCTGCTAAGGGGCTAATATCCAAAATATATAAAGAACTCAAACAACTCAACAGCAAAAAAAAAAAAAAAAAAAAAAAACCACAAGCAATCTGATTAAACAATGAACAAAGGATCTGAGTAGACATCTTTCCAAAGAAGACATACAGATGACCAACAGGTTCGTGAAAAGATGCTCAACCTCACTAATCACCAAGGAAATGCAAATCAAAACCACAATGAGGTTTTGCCTCACATCTGTTAGAACAGCTATTATCAAAGAGACAAGAAATAACAAGTGCTGGCAAGGATGTGGAGTAAAGGGAACCCTTGTGCATTGTTGGTGCAGTCACTATGAAAGACAGAATGGTAATTCCTCAAAAACTTATAAATAGAACTACCATAAGATCCAGAAATGCCACTCTGGGTATGTATCCAAAAGAAACAAAATCATTAACTCAGACAGCCCAGGCTCACTGTAACATTATTTACAACCAAGATACAGAAGTGACTTAAGTGTCCAAGAACAGATGAAAGGATAAAGAAATTGTGGCATATACATATATATGTATGTATCAAATGAAATAGTATTCAACCATAAAAAAAGAAGGAAATCTTGCCATTTGCCAGTACATGGATGGGCCTTGAGTGCATTATGCCAAGTGAAATTAATCAAAAACAAATACCATTTGTTCTCACAGGTGTAATCTAAAAACAATAAACAAACAAAAAAAACCTCAAGCTTGTAAGTACAGAGAACATATCGGTGGTTGCAAGAAGTGGGGGAAGGAGGACATGGGGAGTTGTTTAATGCATTTACAGATTCAGTACATAAGATTAATCCATTTTGGAGATTGTTGTGCAACTTAGAACCTATAGTTCACAATACTGTATTGTACACTTAAAACCATGTTAGAGTACATTTCATGTTCTAACCATAAAAAGAGTAATCCAAAATTCCACATGACATCTTCATTTTGAAAGAATTATTTTTAGTTTCAAAAGAACTAAAATTCTACCCAAAGAAACTATATGGTTGATATTTCTATTCCCTGTTCTTTTTAACTTTATAAAGTCTCAGATTGACATTATATGTCTATTATTTCCAAACAAACTTGGAGCCTCTTCCTGAATTGGTGGTCTGGTATTAATATTCATAATTAATCTTTCATACCTTTAAATTTCATGAACTTACAAAACTGTATCACTAATACAATACGTTGTTAAAAAGAAGCTAACATTCCATTAGGCTAAGTGAAATAAGTCAGAGAACGACAAATACTATATGATGTCATTACATGTAGGATCTAAAAAGGCCAAACTCGTAGAAACAGAGAGTAGAATGGTGGTTACCATGGGGTGGGGGTTGGGTAACTGGGAAGATAGTGTTTAAGGGTACAAACTTACAAGATAAATAAACCTTAGAGATCTAATGAACAGCATAGTGATTACAAAAACAATACTGTATTGTAAACTT
This sequence comes from Manis pentadactyla, assembly GCF_030020395.1. Lineage (NCBI taxonomy): Eukaryota > Metazoa > Chordata > Mammalia > Pholidota > Manidae > Manis > Manis pentadactyla. The sequence continues at coordinate 126,068,259 of NC_080026.1, read as the reverse complement.
CAAAACTGAGGTTAGATTTTATTCACACCACAAAAAAAGAAATGATAATCATGTGACACAATAGAGGTGTTTCCAAATGCTATAGTGGTAATCATAGTACAACATGTAATTTATCAAATCAACATGTTGCACACTTTAAACTTATACAATGTAGTACGTCAATTATAGCTCAATAAAAATTAAAGAGAAAAATAAGCCAGTGTTCATATACTCAGAAAAACCAGTGGATTTAGAAAAAAGACAATGAAAACCGACTATCTAACAGAGTATAAGAAAAAGGGAATATAGCATGTATTAAATTTATGGATTTTATTTTCAAATAGGAGTACTTCCAGCTTAAGAGCATAATTATAGGCACAAACAGTGTCATAAGTCTGAAAATATAATTGAAATAATATATCATTTAAATTGTAGGACTGTATGTGAAATCTGAAACATCAAATTCACAAATTCTCTGAATCACAAGGATGCCTATGTTTTAAGATTAACAGATGAATCTTTCTACAAAAGCCCTACAGAATGATAATTCTGAGAACGGATAAATGAAAGATGATGAAAAGTTGTATACCTTGATATTACTATAATTATGTTAAAAAGTTTAATTATCTTCTCACCTGTTCTGGGTTTGCTATGAAATTTATGGCAGTATGGTGGCGATCATCTTCCTGTAATAAGCTGAAGGTAAACTGATAGTCAATCAAAAGGCTGTCTGTGGGGGAAAAACAAATACAATAGGTACTTTTAAAACCTGTTCAGCAAACAAAAGTTAGGTGAAAGCATACTGTATATCAGTATTCAAAGTAATTATCATTCATTACTAGTGGCCTATTCAACACTGGCAAATATAAATCTTTGTCATCAAGCAGCAATACAGATGTAGAAGAAAAAAGTAAAATACAGATGTAGAAAAAGTACTCATTCTTTAGTGATTCATTTATTACTTCTGTTGTCATTACTAAAGTTCTACAAACATTGTAGACATTCTGGAAACTACTCAGAAGTAAGAAAATATAAATCATCTGTACTCTTACCAGAGAAAAATACAGGTAACATTTTGGTGCATTTTATTTCAGTTAAAATTTTGTAGATAGAATGATAGGCACACATTGTGGTATCTAACTTTCATAAAACCAAAATCCTTTGCAAACATGAATTTCAATAGCTAAATAATACTTCATCATATGAAACCAAGGTGAAACATTTGAATGTTTATAGGTCATAAATAGCTTCATATATTATACAAGGGTGAAGAATTACTTATTACACTGTCACCTTTACAAAATATTTCAAATGATTTTAAACAGAAATGGCTTCTACTTTTTTGGATATATGCCTTTCACATTATGCCCTCAGTCATTAAACACTATTAAAATAAAAAGTGAAGATAGCAATATCACTGGATTTATTGTTATCATGGCATCATTCTTTATGTTGCTTACTATATACTTTATAAGATACACCCTATATATTTCTTGAATAATTTAGTGTTAAGGGAACACTTCGCCTTTGTAACAATTTAGAGGCATCCTTATATGTGATATTGCAATAGGCTCACAGTTCCGAATTTATGACTGCCAGAAACTGCAAAGGTAAATTCAACAGGCCAGTACTGTTCTAGGCACTGGAAATACAAAAAAGATTAAAAATCCTGATCTCATAAAACTTATATTCTATTGGAGGGACCCATAAATTAATAAATAATTAAAGTATATAGTATAACAGATGATGGCAATTGTTTTGAAGAATAATAAACCAGTGAAGAGGAGGGAAATTGCCATCAGGGTAGGAGTATGTTTACCATTTGAAAAGGAGCCTTAGAGAGCAAAGATAGTAAAGACATAAGCCATGGAGTTTTCTAGAGAAAACATAATCCAGACAGAAGAAACAGGTACAAAAACCTCCCAGAAAAAAATAAGACTTAACTGTAAAGAGGCCATGGCAGGAATGTAGGCCAGACGGGATGGTGGCGAGGATAAAAGCACTGGAGGTTATGAGAAGAGGTCAGACACATGGAATGTATTTGGAAGGTACAACATTCAGGATTGGACAATTAATAGATGTAGCATTTGAAAGAAAGAAACGAAAAGTGGGGTTTTGTTTGTTTGCTATTGACCCAAGATCAACCAAAATGTCAGTGTGAACTGAGATGGATAGGATGAACAGGGCTTTTGTTGTTGGAAGTTGGGTGAATAGCTGGGAGCTTAATTTTGAAGATGCTAAGTTTGAGTTATTGAATAACCAAGTGACATGTTGAGTTGAGCTCAAGAGCATGTCTACTAGATAGCAATTTGGAATTTGTCAGCACTTGAGATGGAATTTAAAGCCTTGTAGCCTGGAAATCACCAGCTGTAGATAGAGAAGAGGTCCTAGGGATGAGCCCTGAGGCAGACCAATGTCAAATAAGTGGATCCTCGCGAGGAACCAGCAAAGGAGACTAGAGGGGAAACCCCCGAGATAGGAATAAAACCAGAATTTAGTGTCATAGAGCAAGTAAATATAATGCTTAAAAATGGGAATAGTGATCACCTCAGTCACTTGCAACTGACAGGTTCAGAAGTAAGGCTGAGACATTGAGGAAAGATAACACCTATTCAGAATGAAGGAAAAATACCACTGAGGAAAAGTAAACACTTCAAAACTTTTTTCAAAAGTAAATATTATAATAGAATCAGAAAATTTAAAAATTAAAACATAAGGCTGAATCAGTGCTATGAAGGTTAAATCCAAAGAATAGAACAGAGATGGAATTCACTCAAGAGGAATAAAAGACATAGAAATTTTCAACAAATGAAAAACTAATGCTGTTAAAGCAGACATCATAACAAACTGAAAAGAAGTACGTATGTTTTAAATATATGACAGAAAAAAATCATTTGAAGACAGAAACCTGAATTTTGAAAGGAAATACCTTATATAAAAGATGAAGAGAATCTGGTATTATTTATAACCTGAAAGCAAAAACAACCCAAATGTTCATCAATTGGTGAATGGTAAACAAACCATGATTACAACCATACTATGCAATATTATTTCACCATAAAGAGAAATGAAGTGCCTGATATACCTGATATAATATGGATGAACCTTGAAAACATGATAAACAAAACGAGCCAGTCACAAAAGACCACAAAAGATCACATTTATGTTATATGGCAAGTAGACAAACCCAGAGACAGAAGAAAGGTTGCCGGCGGCTGGAGGAAGGCAGAATGAGGAGCGACTGCTAATGTATACTGGATTTCTCCTAGAGTGATGGAAATGTTCTAAAATGAATGGTGATGGTTGCACACCTTTGTGAATATACTAAAACACCTTTAAACTGTATTCTTTAAAAGGGTGAGGTTTGGGCATATGAATTATATCTCAATAAATTTGTTATAAAAAAAGTACTTTGACATCCAGGCCTATCCATGTGGGCATGTGCAGAGATGTGCACGCATGCACGCGCACACACACACACACACACACACACACACACACACACACACACACAAGCACATTCACACAGACAAATTATTTACAAAGAAAAATTAAGCAAAATGCCAAGTTTTCTTAAGTAACAACATATATCAAAACATATGAAACCAAGGCAGAATTTATGGAATATGTGTACTCAGCCATGTTATATACATAGAAAAACAACATAAGGATAATTTCAGGTAAGCAAAGGCCCGAAAAGTATATGATCTACACCTTCACCTTGAAATTTTTTTCATACACATACTACAACTAAGAGAAAAAATACAAAAATGGAAATAGGTCTGGCAGTGAATAGATGACAGATTTGAAGTTAGAATAAGGGAAAAAAACAAAGTTATCTTTTTATGCCTAAAATCAGATTATTTACCAAGAAATATAAAACAAATAAAAGTTACTAAAATAATAAACAATTCCAGTATGTAACCAGATATAATATAAAAATATAAATACCTACGTGCTTATTTTGGGACTACTGTATAACATTGGTGATTATGCCTATCTCTCCACCAAAAAACAGCACACCGCCTTAATTACTATAACTACATGGTTAGCCCCACTATCTATTACCTCCAGACCCCTTTCGATTCATATTCTTTGCTTAGAATAAACTGTCCTGAGTACAGAGTGTTGAGTCCTGTAAGCCTTTTCATAAACTGAATACATGATAATCACTACTTAACTAAAGTACATGTAGAAATTGAAGTCAAGAATGATGTTAATAGAGACAATAAGAAGACAATGAGGCAGGTAAAAGAACTATTAAATGTGCAAAATATTAAATGGAGTGCACAGGATTTCCGTAAAAGGCAGAAACAAGAAGTGGAATATTGTTTCAATAGAGATGACATTTTTGACCAGCTAATGAAAACAAATTATTTGTCAATGTCAAAGGGAGCAAGGCAGATACTAACCCCATGTCTAGATTCTAAGATATTAACATTGGGAAAGATAATAGTCAATACTTCCCTAGCGGACAGTTTTCAGGATATATCAAATTTCAGTTAAAGCAAGATAGTAACATTCCAAAAAAGGGAGTAAGAATATACCTGGTGATTTAATTTTTAAAAAATACTTTTTAACAAATAGAAAGAAACAATAGTACCCCAGAACAGGTGAGCATACTTAACTCCAGGACCATGGTTCTAAATACCATAGTTCAAATACAAGGAACAATGCCTTCCCGCAAAAATAGTTGATTCCAAGACTAGGGCAAGGAAAATACAAAACATACAAAGAAAAGTATGAAATATCCTGTAGTGACAGAAAATAAGGACATGCTCAGAAATTGATGGAGTCATGCCAAAGGACACAGAAGCCAATTAAAAGGGGTTCCCAAAGCGAACGCTAGAGCAATTACTAAAATAAATGACAGTAATTTAATGTAAGCCATAAAAATAAAATATATATCCATAGGTCCACACTGTTATAAACAAATAATTGAATTAACAAATAAATGAGGGAGAAAGGGCAGCTCTTCCTTATACTTAACAAAAAAATTCATAGTTAATAAATGCAGAAGAAATGATGGAGTAGAAAATCACTGTTTGGAAAGCATTTTAATAATAGTTCTTTCAGGTAAGAATAATCAGTGTATGATAAAATTGTAGGGGATGATAGTATGGTGAGAAATAGGATATTTACATAATCTCAAAGAATTTCCCCACAATATACTCATTAAGTACAAAAGGAAACAGTAACTCTAGAGCGGAAAAACTAGCAGATACCACACATTAGCAAATGATCAAAGATAACAGTATCAATAATGCAACAAACTGATATCATATGCTTTCCAATAGGATACTCTGAGAAAAGACACACATCATTTCTGTGGTATTGTTACTAAAAATGCATAACTTTAATCATGAAAAAAAATCAAACAAATCCAAATTAAAGAATATGCTATAAAATAACTGTCTAACACTTTTCAGGGGCCAAGGTCATAAAAATATTTGCAAATTTTTCTAAGTCTCAACTTATTTCACACTGAAAATTTAAAATAATTTTTTGAAAAGGTGCCTATAAATCTCGAGTTTCATCCATGTGTATATTGAAGGATTTCCATCCAACCATTGATGGACATTTAAGTCCATCAATGTTTCCACATCTTAGCTATTCTGAATAGTGTAGTTGTGAACACTGGAATGCTATTTATTATGTCTTTGAGATCCTGATATAGGTTCCTTTGGATAAATACTAGAAGTGGTATTGCTAGAGCTATGTGAAATAAACCAGTTGCAGAAGGACAAATATTGCATGATTCCACTTATATAAGGTATCTTAATTAGTAAAAGTCATAGATCAGAGAAAAGCATGGTACTTGCCTGGGGCTGGGGAAGGGGGAAAGGGGTCTTTAGCCTACCACACTGTCAGTTTCTAGTCAACAGACATAAAGTCTCAATTATGCAAGATGAATAAATTCTAGGGAACTGCTGTACAACACTGTCCCTACAGTTAGCAATACTGTACTGTACACTTAAAATTTTGGTAAGAAGGTCGATTTCATGTTAAAATAAAATAAGACAAATTTTAATTTAACTTAAATAAGTGCCAATATGGAAAAAAATTATGAATAAAATTATCTTACAACTATGGCATGCTGATAGAGGAGAACAGATAATGACATACATAAAGATATTAAGGATAAATTAAAGAATAATACTTTTGAGAAATATTTCCTTTGCAATGCCATATTTGGAAAAAAGACAAATACACAAAAGCATATGTTAGTTTCTTAATGTTGCTATAATAAATTACCACAAACTTAGTGACTTAAAACAATATGAATTTATTCTCTGAAAGTTCTGGAAATCTGAAAAAATTTTACAGGGTAAAACCAAGCCTTTAGGAATGGTTCCTTATGGGGGCACTCAAAGAGAATCCATTTCCTTGCCTTTTCCAACTTGTAAAGATTTCTCATTCCTTGACTCATGGCCCCTTCCTTCTATTTCTCCAACCTACTTCCTTCAATCACCTCTCTCACTACTGTAGTTAAATCTTCCTCTGCCCCCCTTTCATAAGAACACTTGCAATTACACTTGGTACACCAGGATAATCTCCCCATCTCAAGATCCTTAGTTTAATCATATTTGTGAATTCCCTTTTACCACTTAAGGTAATGTAATCACATTTCAGATACTGGGCTGTGGACATCCTTGGTGGGGAGGGGGCATTCATTCTTCAGCCCACCACAGTATCAGTACATAGATAAAAGGCTGGGAAAATACCTAATATGATGTTACCAACAATTTTCTCTGGGTAAAGGAATTACCAGTGATTTTAATTTGTCTTTTTGCCTATCTCTTTTCTAGAATTAATATGCCTTACTTCCATAACTGGGTCAAAAGGGAGAGTGTTCAGGGAACTTTTTTCTTTGATCCTTGATCTTTAGTGTGTTTTTCACATGATTTACACCTACGCATTAAGTAATTAGATTTATGTGGTTATATATCTTCCCCAAAATGGTATATTTCACTTCTAATTCAATTACTTCTGCACTACAGGTTAACAAAAACATATTAAATAATCAGTTTCTCTGGCTACAGCATACCAAAGGTGAAGTTCCAACACACAACAGCAGATTTTTTTAGGTAGTTCAGTCAGTAGTGTACCAGCAGGGATGGAGCAAAAAAAGTGGCTGCTATTTACTACAAAGAATTAACAACAAATCATATAGAAAACTAAGCTCATGAGTAAAACACAGCATGATAAAAGGAGCTTGGACAAGTAAAATATCAAGAGAAAATATTTTTAACATGTACAAAATGTTTAAAGAGGTCAGATATTCCTCTAAATTAACATTAATTGGAAAGTGATAACTAAAAATTAATACATAGAAAAAGACATTTTGAAAAAGAACTTCAACTATGAAGAAAGTTTCAGAATACATTATATATATTCAGGGTGACGAAGAACAAATAGTGAATATTTGTTTTACTCTTTTAACAAAAGCTACATGAAATAATGCATTAGTAAAGAAAATAGTAACTGATAAAAATCATCAAAATGTATATTAGAAATATCTCTATATCTGAGATCAAAGAAGACAAACCTGTCAGGATCACAAATAAAATTTATCTTGATCTGTGTATGCTATATTAAAGGTGCTGTTCATTCAAATTTCAGATCATTTGGGAATTATCACATAAATTGTGAATCATTTTGAAATTTTTAATTTAAATGTTTTGAAAAAGAAACTGAGGACTAATGATTTGCTTCAGTTAATGTTGTATTTCACTTTGAATTCAACATTATCCATGGTATTTAAGGAGATCTCAATTGTAATCTCCATTTACCAACTGGGTTATGTTACACAGGTTAATAAAACTCAGTGAGAATCAATGGTACAATGGGGATAAAACTGCTTATCTCTTAGGATTGCTCTGTGGTTTAAACATAATTGTGTTAGTGTGTATTTAGCTTAGAGAAGACTGCCCCATAAAATAAAGGCATTCAGTATATGTTATTTCACTTTCGTGATTCGTATATTGAATGAATTCTAAACGATTTCAAAAGTCAAATTCAAAAGCCAAGATTCTCATATGTGTAGTTATGTATATTTGCTCATAAACACATGGGTTTCTGATAGTAATTTGGTTCTAGCTAGTTTCACCATAAACATCTCTGCAGCAAGCATTTTCACCACATAACTTAATGTGGGCTTAAGGCAATTTTGCCATAAAAAAATTTTTAAATAACTGATTGACAATGTGGTTTGACAGGTTGTCGGTTTCATCAACTGGTTGACAGTTTACTTTCATTTCTCCATTGACGCAGTGCTCCCATTTTTAGATTATATGAATCTTAGCCCTCATAATGGTCTATAGAGAGGCACAGAGCTTCAAACCCACGTTTGCCAAAGAACTTTGGAACTTCTATCAACAGACATGTAACAATATCCCAAGAACAAACAACAGTGGAGGGGGCATTCACAATACAACAGATAGGAAGTTCAATTACAAATATGCATCCTAGTATTTGTCAACTGGTACCTAAATACATAAAGAAAGAAAAAGTTCAATGCCAAACATGGAGACAAATCAACAAGGAAAACAAGGGGGCACGATACTATGAATAAAAGCCTTTGGAGGCAAGTGCTTAGGTACAATCCACAAAATAAAATCCGTTATTTGCACAACACTGCTATGAATCTATCCACATTTTAAATGTATTCAAATATTTTGTATTTGGCAATGAAGCATTCTTAATTTTGTTTTGCATTTCTTCATTATTTTTCATTGTTTTTCATAGTGTATTTATCTTTTTCAGCAAAATGCCTTCAGCCAACCAGTCATGTGGCAAAAATGTTTAGGTAAAAATGCTTGCAAAAAAATACCAGACACACACATATTTAGCAATCCTAAGGGGTCTGGAAGGGACACAGGATTCTAAAGGGTCTGGAAAAAAAGCATTATTTCATGTAGCTTTTGTTAAAAAGCTGTCTAGACTTTGACCACAATGAGAATCCAAATATGTTTTAAACAATGGGATATGTATAAATACTTGCATTTGACAACTTGGACAATTATTTAGTAAATGATAAAACAAGTGAATATAAATTCATGCACAGTCTTGATGTGTCATAGTCATAAATAACATGTAGCTCCAGAAATATGCATCAGAAAATGAACTAAAATGGCCTTGCCCATGCTCTCTTGCCCTCACCAAGTTGTTTGACGCATGGCAAGCATCCTGATTATTTAAAAATTTAAATTTAGTATTTAACCTCCTCTTGATACCCTTCAAAGACTTTCCATTTTTTCTACAATACAGACCAAAATCCTTACATGTTCTATGAAGCTCTGCGTGAATTGGATCCAGCAGAGCTCACACACCCCATCTCTTGCCTCTCTTAGCCTATTTTTAAGTGTTTCAGCATTAGTATCTCACATGCCACATTCTTTCCAGCCACAGACTTTGTGCATGTGCCCGTACTGATTCTTCTTCCCATCCTGACCATCGCCACTCCACTACCAAGTCATCTTTCACCTCAAAGCTCCATCATTCCCTTGCCTCACCCACTCCTACTCTGTCCCATAAATTAGGTCAGGCTCTCTTAAAATATATTCCCAAAGCACCTATAATTCTCATCCAGAGTTCTTACGACAATCATATTTAGGTAATTGTATAATGGGTTTAGTATCTATTTCCCTATTTGTAAGCTCCAATGGGCAGAACCCATTTTGTTCACTGTAATATCCCCAGAGTCCAAAAAAAGTTGTTGGTCAATAAATCTATGTCAGATGAATAAACAAAAGTGAGTCTACTCCAGTGACACTCTCTCCAAGCTCTAACAGAGAAATCTTCAGTAACTAACTTAAGGAGAAAAAGTATGTCACCCTTATGAGTAGTAAATGAAATAATATTAAATTGTTTTGTACATAATATTCAATGAATACTTTTAATACTTATTATTATATTAACTGTATTTAATATTTTATTTTTAATAATAAACTAAATAAACTAGTTTTTCTGTGCTTGCTGAACATGCTTATAATCCATACTTACAATTATTAATTAAGAATTTCTATTGAACTTGAAACATTTATAATAATTTCAAAGATAAAATACACTGCAGTAATTTTGCAAGTTGAACATTTCCTAGATACAGCATCATAGAAAAAGTACAGAACCTTTGCTATTAACCACACACTTGAAATGACTGAGTAGTGTAGGATATACTCAAGTTCATTGGGTGTTACTTTTTTAGTGAATAGAGGATGGACGATGACAACCAATGCCTATTTTGCTGCACAGAATCTCCAAGTAGCTAAAGTTCCCATTTTTCTGCAATGACATATGGGAATCTGCTTAGATTTTTATTTGAAACAAATGTTCCACAGACAAACTAGAAAAACAAAGCTTGAAACTCATTTTTATTTAAATTAGTGGCTAAATGGTTAAAGTTGGTCAATGACGAATTGCACCACTTCATGTAAATAACAAAAAAATTAATGTAAAGCAACTTTTACTTGATATCCTATAACACGATCTCCAAACATTTTTGGTCAAACACCCATCAACAAAAATACTTGCCCATGCAGCCAAAACATGCATGTTATCATTTATTTACTGATAATTTATATGTTTACTACCATTATGTACTGATTGAAAGCCTGCCTAGAAGCCGCACACCTGGCTCTAAGTATGGGTTCAGGAGAAGGTCCTCGAGTCACAGACTTTCCTTCCAGTAAGTAGAGAAAATGCGTATTCACGCAAACAAATAAACAAGTTACAATTTCATACCATGTTAAGAGTTAGAATGAAACAAAAAAAAAAGGGTGATGCTTGAGGAAGTCCATTTTAAGTAGAAATGAAAGATTAGCTGGAAACGGAGTACTTGAGGCAGAAAAATAGTGCAAATGCCACAAAGTAAGGTAGACTTTGGGATAAAAAACAAGCAGATTAAGTCATTAAGGACTTGTAGAAAAATAAAATAACTGCCATATACATCCTCAAATGTCCAGGAATCTAATCCTGGACTTCCATTTTGTTCATTGACTGCTCTACCAGTATAGGACCTAATACAGAGTTACAGTATGTCTGGATGTCTACCAGGTGGCAATTTCTCACTATTCTCCCTTTTCATAATTTTATTGAATATTCTAAAGATGTATTACTTGAAATGAATTTTAAGGTAATTTATTCTAATTCATACTGTCAAAAACTGAATGAAATTCTAATTGCAATGGCATAAAATTTATACATCAATTTTGTTAAGTATGATATTTTCCTATGAAGACTTCTCATTTGAGAAAATGGTATGAAATTTTGGTTAGATCCTCTTTTAATTTCTTTCAACATGATTTTATTTTATTCGTATAAAAACAACTCCTGGGTTAAATATATTGCTAATTTTTTTTGCTCTACTTTTATCACTTGTGGTCAAGAGCTTGGACTATAGACCCAGACTGCCTGGTCTTAAACTGGCTTTGCCATTTCCTAGCTGTGGGATCTTATAGGATTAATTATATTTTTCCTGCTTCTGTTCCTTCAAACAAAAAATGGGGATAATAAGCATACCTTTCTCACTTGAGGATTCAGTAAGCTAATAAATATAAAAAGCTCTGAAAGGCCAGCATATTAAGTGCTCAATAAACATTAACCAGTATTATCATTATTTTAAAGTCAGGGTATGATTTTCCTGTTTGGATAAAAACTATATTTTATTTGGTAAGTGATGCTAAATAATGAGTTATATATCTGTGAGGAAAAAACTGTTTATAAAAAGAATATATGTTATAACCTCTTTTATGTAAAATCATTCTCAAGACATGATTTATTTAGAAAGGCATGCAGTGCTTTCATTAGCCCATTCAGCATCTTGATAATAAGGAACTATAAACCTTGCTCAAGGCAGAAACAGCCCCACATCAGGTTACACAGCTTAATGAGAAAAGTAAGTACCAGATATCAGTCTCTACTCTTCCTTGTGGCTGGGCCCCTTTGCAGAGGCTAGAGACTGTGTAACTCCATGTGGGAGCTCTGGCGGGAGGTTTTCAGGAATTTTTATTTTCTTCCTTAAACTTTTTCATTTTATTAATTATTTTACAGTGAATCTGTTATTTACATAATCAGAACAACAACACTTTTATTATGAAATACATACTCAAGTAAACTTTTCAGCTCTTCTAGATTAATTCATTAACAATTTTTCTCTATCAGTTACTTTTAATATTTTCATAATTGTGCTATACTGTCCTTCAGTTTGGAATATGTGAAAATATTAAATAATTCTGAAAGGCATCTAAAAATACTGGGATATAAGCTTCAGGAAATTTAATTAAAACACTGATGAATCCAAGAACAAGGTTAAAATGCCAACCATGTGGTTCATTTATGTTTTATCAGAAAATCCTCAATCCATCAGATCTTCAGTCCGTGAAGTAGAAGAATTTAAATTCTCTGTCTTTATCAAGGTCATTTTTATTCTATTTGCAGATGGACCAGCCAGATCCTACTTAAATAGCTATTTATATTCAATGGTTACAATGTCATACAAAATATTAACAAAATATTATATATTAAGTTTAAAACAGGAAAATTCTTTTATTCCATTTTAAAACAAAGCCCAATAATTACACTAGGTGAAAGGTTAATTCAAGTTTTAATTGCTTTGTTTTTAAGTAATTAAATTAAATTTTTTAAAAGAGCATTTTAAGTAATTAAATTGAGTTTGAAATTTGTTTTTTTAATTTACAGTTATAATAACATTTACTAGAAATATTATACATCATTTGTTAAAGAAAAAATCAAATCCAGTAAATAATATGCTTATAAATAGTTTTTCAGTCCAAGACATAAACATTAATTAAATAAACCCATAATAACAAAAGTAACTGCAGTGAGATGAATGGATAAATATTTCATATTCTCGTAATATAAACGAAGGTAAGATGTGGTGAGTGGTGGAGGTGAGCACTGAATATAAAAATACTAATGAAATTCCTTACTCTAAAAAGGGGGTATTATCATCACAGAATCACACACCTTGGACTCCATATAGCAATAGAAGAAATTCAAAATAAAACAGTAATTATTCAAAGAGTAAGAGGTCAAATAATCCAAAATATGTTAGATTACTTGGAAATGTACTAAAATACAATAATTAACAATTTGGACATTACATGTTTTAAAGCAATTAATGAGGTAGTAGCATAACACAGATGATTACAAAAAGTGACTTTCTGTATGGACTAAATCATTGAAATATATAATCTGTATAATATTTTCAAAGTCCAATCTTTCATTTTGTATTTAAGGTTTTCATTATAATCATTATTATCATTAAAAAGCATTTAAGAAAGAAACTGCACTGCTTTGTGACTACTTTTTATGTTAGTTGAGATATACTGAGTAATTCAATGTTTACAAGAGTTGATCAAAGTAGGTATCATTGCTTCAAACTTTGTTTTTTCCATGTGAGGCATGACAGCTTTCTAATACATTCACTTTGTGGTTTTAAACTGAAACTTGAAAAACTACTAAAACTATAGAATACAACTGCTGGTGTATTACTTTGAATTAAGTTAACCCCACATTGCACCCAACTGCTTTGAGTTACAGAGTGGGCCTGCATTTTAAATTTCACTCTGATCTTTAAAATCAGAACAGTTTCCATTAACACTGTTACAAGAACTACTGACCTTTTTGTTTTTAACACTATTTCTTTAAAATGTTAAGTTTTAAAGGTCTCATATTAAATGACAAGACTGCCATCTAGTGCTTTTATGACTATTCCTTTAGCATTTTTAACACTGAGAGTCCTATATAATCTAGAGATGGACTGTCTAAAATAGTAGCCACTATTCACATGTGGTTATTGAATAACAGGAAGGTGACATATTTGAATTGAGATTGCTATAAGTTTAGAAAGCAAACTTTATTTCAAACATTCAGTTTGAAAAAAAACTTAAATATCTCATTGATGAGTTCTTATACTTACATGTCAAAATGACACATTTTTAGATATTTGAGTTAAAAATATACCATTAAAAATAATTTCGCTTTACTTTTTTAATGTAGCTAGTAGAAATTTTTTAATTACATATATGACTCACATTGTATTTATATTAGACAGCACTAATCTAGAAGAAAGACTGTCTTAAACATAAAGGGCTCAATAAATATTAGTGCATTTATTTCTAAAAAATGGAATATAATTCATATGTGTCCACTGTTGTAACTAGTTACTCCTTTGGGATACAGTAAAAACTAATGATTCAAGAAGAATTAAAGAGGAAGTTCCCATTTTTAAAAATTAGAAAAAATATGTCCCACAAAAATCCAGGATGTTTGAAAGAAAAACAATATGAATGTGGAAATGATAGAAAAGATAATTTAAAAGACATAGAAAATGGACAACTTGCACATCAGTATGGATAATAATTTAAAATGGATTGAAACATATTAAATATGTGAGTCTGTACATTTATGATACAAAAACAAAAAAAATTTAATTTGAGGATACTGGACAAACAACTCTCTACTTCGAAAACTGATAAATAAAAAGAAAGACTATAATATTTATCATGTCTTTTCTTCATGAACCATAACAATAAGTAACCAAATATCTGACAAGAGGGAATTTGTTTTTACAGAAGTTTTCCAATCAAGAAATTAAAAGAAAACTGGAATATCAGTTTTAATACAACATTGAGCATCGGAGTCTGCTAAGAACAATTTAGAAAAGACCATTAATAAGAAAGAACAATTTTAAAGTATATACTAGAAGAAAATTAGTAAAAACAAAACCTAAAACTGATTAATTAGAAAACAAAATCAGTGGGAAGGATGAAAAAAACCAAAAGGTCATGCTCTAATGATATAACAACAAAAAAAGAATGACTATCAATAAAAAACACCACACCCAGAGATTTTGGTTGAATTTAACTAATCTTTGAAGTTCACTTAATAGTATTTTTCAATTATTCCTGTTTTAAAAGATCTTCTCATAAGCTTATCATAGGACCCAGATAGTTCACTCCTAGGAACCTACCCAAGGCAAATGAAAACACACAAAGACCATCTGAATATTCATATCAGCATTTTTCATAATAGCCTAAGTCTAGAAATAATCCCAATGTCCACTAACTGATGAATGGACCAAAAGAAAGTGGTATTACTCACTAATTTTAAAATCTAAACTTTCCTATGAACAAAGTAAAATAGAAACACCTTGGGATCATCTCAATTGATGCAGAAAAAGCATATGACATAAACAGCCATTCCTGATAAAAATGCTCAGGAAAATAGGAATAAAAGGGGATTTTCTCAACTGGTAAGGCATCTAGGAAAAACTTCCACATACTTAATGGTGAAAGACTGAATGTTTTCTTCTAAGACCAGGACCAAGACAAGAATATTTGAAGGCTCACCACACCTTTTCACATGGTATCAGGGGTATTAGTCAATGCAATAAAGCCAGAAAAGGAATTAAAGGTAACCAGAGAAGAAAGGACGAAATCAAATGCCATTATTTGCAGAACATATTACTGTCTATGTAGAAAATATGATGGAATCTACAAAAAAGGTACTAGAACTAATAAGTGGGTTTAGCAAGGTTGAAGGATACAAAATCAATATAAAAATCAATTACAGCTAAAAACTTCTGTACAGCAAAGGACACCATCAACAGAACAAAAAGGCATCCTACATTATGGGAGAATATATTTGTAAATGACATATCCAACAAGGGATTAACATCCAAAACATATAAAGAACATGCACACCTCAACACCCAAAAAGCAAACAACCCTATTAAAAAATGGGCAGAGGATATGAACAGACAGTTCTCCAAAGATGAAATTCAGATGGCCAACAGGCATATGAAAAGACGCTCCACATCCCTAATTATCAGGGAAATGCAAATTAAAACCACAATGAGATATCACCTCATACCAGTTAGGATGGCCAACATAGAAAAGAATAGGAACAACAAATGCTGGCAAGGATGTGGAGAAAAGGGAATGTTCCTACACTGCTGGTGGGAATGTAAACTAGTTCAACCATTGTAGAAGGTAGTATGGAGGTTCCTCACAAAACTAAAAATAGAAATACCATTTGACCCAGTAATTCCACTCCTAGGAATTTACCTGAAGAAAACACAATCCCTGACTCAAAAAGACATATGCACTACTATGTTTATCACAGCACTATTTACAGTAGCCAAGAAATGGAAGCAATCTAAGTGTCCATCAGTAGATGAATTGATAAAGAAGATGTGGTACATATACACAATGGAATATTACTCAGCCATAAGAAGAAAACAAATCCTACCATTTGCAACAACATGGATGGAGCTAGAGGGTATTATGCTCAGTGAAATAAGCCAGGTGGAGAAAGGCAAGTACCAAATGATTTTACTCATCTGTGGAGCATAAGAACAAAGCAAAAACCGAAGGAACAAAACAGCCGCAGACTCACAGAACCCAAGAATGAACTAACAGTTGCCAAAGGGAAAGGGACTGAGGGGGGAGGTGGGTGGGAGGGGAGGGAGAAGGGGAATAAGGGGTATTACAATTAGCACACATAATGTAGGAGGCGGGCATGGGGAAAGCAGTATATAGCACAGAGAAGACAAGTAGTGATTCTATAGCATCTTGCTACGGTGCTGGACAGTGACTGTAATGGGGTATGTGGTGGGGACTTGATAATGGGAGAATCTAGTAAACACAATGTTGCTCATATAATTGTATATTAATGATGACAAAATAAAAAAATTAAAGTAAGTAAGTAAATAAATAAATAAATAAATAAAAAGACAGAAAAAAAACATTTAAAATACAAATTACTAAGGTGCAAAAGATATTTTGAAGTTAGCTGATAACAGTTATAGGATAATATATTCTGCTGAAATGACTCCAGAGTTATGGGTATGTGGTAAGGACTTGATAATGGAGGGCATCTAGTAACCACAATGTTGCTCATGTAATTGTATATTAATGATACCAAATTAAAAAATAATAATAATTTATAGCTGTACATACCAGATTCATTCAGATACATATTTTTAATACCATAAAAAATATAAAACATATAGAGATAAATCTGTCAAAAACTGTGAAAGGCCTGCACAGCGAAAACTACCAAATACTGATGAGAATTAATTAAAGAATAATTAAGAAAAATTAAAAGAGATATACTATGTTAATGGGTCAGAAGACTCACTATACTTAACATACCAATTGTCCTCAGATTGATCTGTAAACAAAACATAATATCAATCCAAACCCTACCCTGTGTTTTTGTAAAAACTGACAAGCAGATACTAAAATTCGTAAAGGAAAAACAAATTGGAGAATAACTATTACATGATTGCCAAACTTATTTTACAGCTAGGGTAATTATAGCAGTCCCATGTTAGCATAAAAATTAATTAATTAATGGAAAAGAATAAAGAGTACAGGAAGAGTCTTATACAGTCTCATACACATATATGGGCAACTGAATTTTGACAAACATTCAAAAGCAAGTCATAGGTTAAAAGACAGTCCTTAAGTAAATTTAGCTAAAATATTTGGACATCTATATGGAGAAAAAAATTGATCCCTCTCAACATATATACAAATATTAATTCAAAATGCACTGCATATTTAAGTGGAAAACCTAAAGCTGTAGAACTTCTAGAAGAAAATAGGGAAATCTTCATGACCTTAAGGTAAGCTAAGATTTCTTAAGAATAAATTGATAAAGTGAACTTCATTTAAATTAAAAACTGCTCCTCAAAAAAAGATTCTAAGAGTGAATATACAAGCCACATGAACTAGGAAAAATATTTGCAAATAATGTATCAGATAAAGAACTTGTATCTGGAATATATTCAGTACCCTAAAAACTCAGTAATATGAAAACAATCCAATTTTAAAAAGTAGACAATGGTTTTAAACACACTTCATTATATACAATATACACATGTCAAATAATCACATGAAAAAATGCTTAACATCATTAGTTGTTAGGGAAATGCAAATAAAATAAGAATTAGTTTCCATTACACACCTATTTGAATGGCTAAAATTAAAAAGACTGACCATACAAAGTGTTAATATATTTGGAAAAACTGAAACTCCCATACATGGTGGGTGAGAATGTAAAATGGTAAAAACATTAGGAAAATAGCTTAGTTGATTTCTAAAAATTTAAAACACCTACCATATGTTATTATCCAATGAAAATATCTTTCAGCAGAAAATCAGTGCAGCTTTTTAGTTATGACCAAAATTACCCCCTGCAAAAATCTATCACATAATTCTATTTGTTAAAAATTTAATCGTAATGAAAAAAGATAACATTAAAATCCAGTATAATTAAGAGAATGTAACAAGAGGACATTGCCTTTCTTAGCAATATATATGGAATTGTATTATAAGATTTAAGAAATAATATCGGTTTTCAAGATGAACTTTATTATCTGCAAAGTCACCTGAAACGAATTATGCAAAGTCATTATTTGAAATGAAAAAAATGCAAATACTTACAATAACATGTTCCTCTAAGTGGATTACCAACATAGCGATTTTCAGAGTCACATCTGCAGAAATACAAAAACTAATTTAATATTAAACACCAAAATTCAAAAGTTTCATGTTTGTCTTCAAGCAAAAATATAATTAAACTCTACATTAAAATATCTTAAAAGTTATTAACACTGATTGAAATTTTAAACCAATATTCAAAAGAATTAATGTAGAAAACTTACATAAGAATATGAGTGAGAGAAGAAATAAGTGGAGAAGACAAATAAACATGCACAAGAAGAATATACAAGATGTCCCAGGCAGATGGTATAAGATTATGAGGTTTGGGATGTGTATCCTTTTTTAATAATATGAGGAAGAAATGAAAATCTGGATAAAGATACAGAGACATTTTTAGGTAGAGGAAGAAAATTGTGGGAATTCATAAATTATTCTTTTGGTGGTCTTTGAAATTAGTCTATTTTCCCCAGATACTATACCTTAGAATCTGCATTTTTTTAAAAAGACCTTTTCAGTTGTGTAATGGACAAATATTTTCTCTAAATTGTTGTACCCTAAATTCAGGAACTCAAACTCTGAATTCATGTAAGCAGATTTTTTTTTTAATGAAAGAACATATGAGCATTCAAATCCATGAATTCTAAGTCAAATTCTTCTAAAATATGGTTAACTCTAGCAGTGGAAGAAAATCATATTTTCAAAATTTCTGAAGTTCACATTTTTCAATCCCTGTTTCCAGAATCCAATTAAAATGACAATTAGCGTCTAATAGAAATATAGCTTGGTTTTGCATAATGCTAACTCTTAACACCCTTCAAAATAAATTATAAAATGTATATATCAGGGTAACTGAATAAAGCGATTTAATATTTAAATTATATGTAAAAGTTTAAAAGGTGAGAAAGACCTTCCAAAAATGTCTTTAGTTTTAGTAGAGCCAATTAGAACAGAGGAGTAATTTTAATACATGCATACTTTAATTATTGAGGGGCCAAATAGTTAAGAATAATAAGCTAAATAATCAGTTTACATTCTAAATGCATTTTTCAGCCATGTACTTACTAGTTTTTGTATCCCTGCAAATGAGTTGAAGAGTAAATCTTTTCTATACTAAGTACAAAATTAAAGAAGAAATATAATAGCCCTTTATACCATTAACTTTATTCTCTGTGAAACAAAGGAATTTGGGGTATTAGATTTTCTGTGACTTCTCCAAATGCTATTTTTAAAATGTGTGATGTATAGTAGTTTTCTAGCTTTAGAAAATGGTCATACTCATTATTGCTGGGGTAAGCACTTCAAAATCTACGTTATTCCTATATTATTATTCTTTCCTCAGGCTCACCTCCATAAATCCCATCACATTGTACCAAGTATATACATATACTAAAGGACTGACTTACAATACTGTTGTAATTCCTTTTTCTGTTGCAAAAAATCAACTGGACTTGCTAAAATGGGTCTCTCAACTCTACTTTTAAAATAGAAAAATATTCAACATAACATCCTCTACTTGGTTATGCATGATATTCCCTGCCTATTATTTGCATACATAGATGGCTTTCAAAGTCCCATAGTAATCTAAAATGACTAACTTTGACAAAGGACAAGAGATTTCAAATACTTTTTAATTAATCTGTATGTTGACTTTAAGAACTCCAGATACAAGCCTATTTTCTAATATGGAAATTATAAAGTTTTCATTTTTGTTAATAATACTCAATTTATTCAAATTATATAAAATTATTTTGGACTGAAAATTTTTGTAATGTTTACCTACAACCTAATTTTTACAAAGGAATGGTTAAAATTTTATTTTCTCCATTTCACAAATTTGCTGAGAAGGATGAAATTATATGCTCTTGCTAACTAAACTAACTTTTACTAGCTCTCAAGCTCAGAATTCTAACAGAAGTAAGAAATTAACACCATCTTGTTAAGAATTAAACTGAGAAGCTTCACAGAGGTGTTATAGGTGTGGAATATAAGAATTACATTCTCTTTTAATTTTAAAACTCAAAAAATCAAATTAGAAACATGTATTGTCTAAAGTACTTTATATTAAATGATTATTGATAAAATGTGGAATGCATTAGAAATATTTTCAAAATTCAGCTCTACTTGTCATAGCTCCAATCAAAAATCTAAGATGTTATTGACTAGCAAATGCATTCTAATAACAGTCACCAACCATGGGAAAAATCTTCATTAGAAGAGATGAAATGAAATTTCAAACAAATGTATAAATGCACATATGTATGAACGTATGTATAAGTGTAGCAATATATACATACGTTCATACATATATGCATTTATACATTTGTTTGAAATTTCATTTCATCTCTTGTAATGAAGATATTTTGTACTGTGCAAACCAATGATCTTCCCATGTCATTTCCCACATGCCAAAATCAATTGGCAAAAAACACTTGTTAATCCATTGTAATAATCAGCTGATATATTGGTATAGCCATTATAGATGGCATTGCCATTACACATGTTCACATAACCTATATAAAAATGAGATCTGGATGTAATATTATCATAATCTATCAATTTCATTGCAGACTTCATAAATAAATGCCAGCTAAATAAAACAGGATGGAGGATTTCACAAACAATGATTGTCAACAGAAGGAGAGAACAGTATTATACAAAACAAAATTTTAAATTCTTGCTTGAGGCAATTTTGAACATACAAATATAAAATAATCAGATTAATATAAAAATGTTTTACTCTGTAACAGATCACTATCTTTAGCAATGTTAAAGTAATATTTTTTAGAAAAATCTTAATTTGCACTGTTGAAATTATTTTACCTATTCATCTGAAAGCATTTAATGTATTATATAAATATTTAGTACACAAATATATAATTCAGTGAATACAATAAAAATGATTGGATATATTTGTACTAGTCATCTATGGCTAAGTAACAGATTACCATAAACTTAGTGGCTTTAATCAACAATATTTATTATCTCACAGTTTCTGTGGGTCAGGAGTCGGGGCGTGGCATAGCTGGTTTCTCTGTTTCAGAGACAGTGCAATCAAGGCATCAGCTGGGGTTGGGTTCTTAGCAGAGGCTTGATTGGGAATGCACCTGCTTCTAGGCTCCCTTACTGAAAGCATTTCTTTCCTTGTGGCTATTAAACTGAGGATCTTGGTTTACTAAAGGCTGGAGGCTGCCTTCAGCATCTGGAGGATGCTTTCAGTTCCACTTACTTCTTCAAAGCCAGCAAGGGAGAAAGTCTCCAGAGCAGGGCTTCTAGCAAGTCTCACTTAAATCATATTCATGAAAATGATGTATGATTACCTTTACTATATAATGTAACATAATTATAGAAGTAATATTCCATCACCTCTGCCATATTTTAGAAACAAGTCATTGGTCCTGCCAACACTCATGGAAAGGTGTTTATACAAAAATGTGAATACTATAAGGTGGAGATCATTCATAGTAACCATAATATTTTGTTACACAAATATTTTGTTATAAAAATATGTTTATTTAGATATGAACAGGTACTAATCTAATTCAAAGAATACATAATTTGAGTTCAGTTATGTGATCAAGTTCAAATTCAGATTATAAGAGGTAAAGGGAATATGAAGGGAAGAGTATATATATGAATTACTCTTTAAACAAATATTTTACTACATAAATTACATTAATATTTCTGATATGTAGGCTAAGCAATATTTTTAAAATTCAGAATCCTTCTATATAAAATTAGATACAAACATTAAAAGCCTTCAGAAGTCTTCTGCATCGTTTAATTAAAAACATAACTTCAAATATTTCTGTGTCTAAGCAAAGAGATAATCATGTTCTATTCTCACTAAGCAAATAAAGCAAACAGCCAGAACTTCTTAGAAGACAGATTTAGGCTGAAATATTTATTAGGGACTTTGAAAGGGTAAATACTGTCATTACATGTCACCTAAATAATGTGAATGATCACATTACCTTATAAATATCACTTTTTAAAAGAACAAAATATAAAATAATTTCACATTTCTAAGTGTTAAAATATAGCATTCATTTTGTCTCTATTTGAATGTTTAAATACATATACATATCTTGAGATATAATATCTATTCAGAAACTAAAAAAAAGGGGAACATCAAATTGCTATAATTTTCAAATATCATAACATGATTTAAAAAGGCTTAGACTGATAAATAAATTTATGTTTTTATGAGAAAGTATGGAAATTACACAATAAAACACTTGCTTTTTCTGTTTCTCTTCTAAAGAAACCCATAAAATTATATCATATAATATGAAAAAAATATGATATTAAGGAGTATCAGATATCAAATTAATACCATATTTCTAAGATAATTTATTACTAAAAAAACAATGAAAATTCAGACATGAAGGTGTGGTAAATCCTCAAACTGTATAGGAGGTACAGGTTCTAAGGGTAAGGCTGTTTACGTACTTCAAAGACCAAGAACTCATTAGGCTAAGTTGAAGACAACTAAAAAGGGCAGATTCTGTTTTTTAATGCTTAACAGCACTAGAGAGGTAAAGAGTGAAAAATTCCCAAACCAGGAAGCAAAGGAGATGGAATCCCAGAATGCTGAATCATTTGGGGCATCCCTTTGTCCCTTGTTATAGATGGGAATAGTATTTCATAAGAAAAATGACTGAAGTCAAGGCCCACAAAAAGTTAGTGAGCTAAGTCCCAAAGAGTAATCTTAGGAGTAAGTTCACAGAAAAGCCTGCCAGAGAATGCAGATCTACTTTGAGCCATCTTTACTCCTGAAAATGATTAATGTACTATTGCCCACAGGAACACAGCAGAATTACGTTCTTTTTGGAAAAAAATTTCATCCAAGATCTCAAACTAGCTATAAGTAGATCTTGCAAATATGGTATCTAGTACAAAATAAAAAATAACCAGGTATGGAAACAGATAAGAAAACAAGAACAAGAATAAGCAGAAACAATGGATGATGGAAATGGAGCCAAGAGAATTCACATATTACTAGGAAAAGAAACAGGCTTTAAAAAGAACTATCTTTATTATATTGGAGGAGATAATAGACAAGATTAAAAATTTGCCTAAAAAATTTGGAAACGATAAAAGACAATTCGAAACCATAATAGATAAGATTAACAATTTAGTCTGCAAAACTGGGAACTATAAAAACAGAATGAAATACAATAACCAAAATTAAGAACTGAATGGATGAGATTAACAGTAAATTAGACACAGTGGAAAAGAGAAAAATGAACTGAAAAATACATGAGGAGTAGAAAAATAAGAGACATAACAAATGTGGTATTAGTGGAGCCCAAAGCAGAAGGCAGAGAACTGAGAAGCAGCAACATTTGAAAAGTACTAGCTAAACTTTCTCACCATGATAAAAGAAATAATAATAATAATTTTCAATATAAATAAAATAATAATAATTAAGTACATCATATAAAACTGGGAATGCAAAAAGGAAACATTTTAAAAGCCAAAGAATAAAAGAGACATAAGAAGAAATTAAAAATCTGAATATTTTATACCTTTTAAAGAAATTGAATAATTTGTATCTTATTTTAAAGAAATAATTGAAACCTTTCCTCAAAGAAAAAGCTAGGACCAACTGACCACCAGAGTGTTATTACCTAATAACGGGGAAGACAAAGTTTTAAGCAGAACCCAGAGAAGCACTAACCAAATGAAAAGATTAATGTATTAGGTTATATTAAAATTAAGAACTTTTCTTCATCAAAAGCCTACAAAAGAGTCTGAAAATCCAAACCAGAAAGTGACATTTACCACATACATCCCCAAAAAAGACATTCACCTAGAATATATAAAACCTTATTACAAATGATCAAGAAAAAGAGATTCCAGTGGAAAAAAAATCAGAGGAAACTTGAAAGAGTAATATTTCACAATAAAGGAAATTCAATTGGTGATTAAACATAATTAAACATATGAAACTTTCTAAAGATTAAACATATTAAAATTTTAAGAACTAAAAAAACTTCAGTACTTGAGAAAATGCAAATATCTATTACACATCCATCAGGATCCTTAAAATTAAAATGTCTTATACTACCAAGTATTGCCAAGAGTGTAGAGAATTAAGAAAACTCATAAAGACCTGGAGGGAGTGTAATTTGATATAACAATTATATAAAAGTTAATCCTCTAAAACAGAAAACATGGATACCCACTAAACTGTACGTAGTTGACCAGGAGACACATATGAGAATACTCATCAGTACAATTGGTTGTAATGGTAAAAACAAACAAAAAGCTAAGATTATAGGAGACCAGGAGAATGAATAAATGAATGGTGATTTAATCATACAATAAATTCATACACTTTATAGCACTGAAAAGCATTAAACTATAGCTACAAGGATGTAATAACTTGGAATATCAAAACATTATGTTGAGTGAAGGACATCAGACACAAAGGAATACAGCCAAAGACTGAAAGAAAATATCTGCATAAGACACATCTGATAAAGGACCATAATCCAAAATATATAAAGAACTGTTCAAACTCAACAGTAAGGAAAACAACCCAATTTTAAAATTGGGTCAAAGATCTCAAAAGAAACTTCACAAAAGATAGACAGATGGCAAATTAGCTGTACAAATAAGATACACAATGGCAAATAAGAATATATACAGATAGTGACTGCAATGGGGTACAGAGAGGGATTCCATAATAAGGCTGAATGTAATAACCACATTGTTTTTCTTGGGAAACCTTCAAAAGAGTGTAAATCAATGATACCTTAATAAAAATAAACAAATAAACAAACAAATAAATAAATAAATAGAATATATACAGATAGAAAACTAGAAAAAGGTACTGCACATCATATGTCATCAATGAAATTCAAATTAATACAATGAGACCTCACTACACACCTATGAGAATGGCCAAAACCAGAACACCGGCAACACCAAATGTTGACAAGAATGTGGAATATGGAACAACAGGAACTCTCAGTCACTGATGGTGGAAATGCTAAATGGTACAGCCACTTAAAAAGACATTTTGACAGCTTCTTACAAAACTAAACATACTGTTACCATATGATCCAGGAATTGCACTCCTTGGTATAGACCCGAAGGAACTGAAAAGTCATGTCCACACAAAAACCTGCACATGGATGTTTCTAGCAGATTTAGTCATAATTACCAAAATTCAGAAGCAACCAAGATATCCTTCAGTAGGTGAATGGATAAACAAACTGTGGTACATCCAGACAATGGAATATTAGTCAATGCTAAAAAGAAATGAACTGTCAAGCCATGAAAACACATGCAAGAAACTTAAATGCGTATTATTAAGTAAAAGAAGCCAATCTGAGAAGGCAACATACTGTATAATTCCGACTATATTACATTCTGGAAAAGGCAAAACTATGAAAAGAGGAAAAAGGATCAGAGGTTGGCAGGAGTTATGAGGGGAGGGGTGAATAGGAGAAGCAAAGAGGCCTTTTGGGGCAGTGAAACTACTCAGTATGATGCCACAATGGTGGATACAGTATGAAACTACAATGATAGATATATTACTCATTTGTCAAAACCCACAGAATATCTAAGACTAAGAGTGAACCCTAATGTAAATTATGGATTCTGGGTAATAATGTGTCAATGCAGGTGCATAAATTGTAACAAATGTACCACTCTAATGAAGGGTACTGAAATGGAGTAGGCTGTGCACGTATGGGAGTAAAGGGTAAATGGAAATTTCTGTACCCCTGCTCAATATTGTTAGGAACCATGAAGTTAGGTCTATTAAAAAACTGGATTTATAAAACCAGTCAAAGAAAACAATTAAAAAAAAACAATTTAATGCCTCTTAAATTAAAAAATCTTAAAACAATTGCTGGATCAAAATAAATCAAAATTATTGATAACTTAGAAAATATTTCAAATTAAAAAACACAAACTGAATATTGATTAATCTAAAACTTAGTATAGTTAGAGCACAAGTCTCTGAAGAGTAGAATCAATCTCTACGTAATGTAATTCTTCCCCTGGTGAGGGTAAAAAACAGTACTAGGAATTTTTGCTTTCCAAAGAATATTTAATTTTCATTAATTACAAAATATTTTACATTATAAGTGAGAAGTTAAAAATAATAATATATAGCTCACAAAAACTATGCATAAATTTTATGACAAATTCTCAGAAAGAGAAATGAAATATTTGTTTTCAGTGTAGAAATAATGACCCATTTCTTATTAGCCAATTATCCTTAATACAGGAATGATGGACATACAATAGGTAAAGAACATTGGTTTTTAGTTATAGAAACCTAGGTAGAAGTCCTACTCAATACCAATTAGATTGTGACCTTGGTCAAATTAACTTCTGTAAGCCTCAATTTCCTTTACAGTCAAATAGGGATAACAATGCACCTACTTTACAGTATTTTTATAAGAATTAAATACAAGTGCTTAGTGCAGAGACAGACATTCAATAGGGGTCAGTATGTGTTAACTGTAATGATGATAATGACAAATTAACAGCAATGAAGAAGAGAAAAAACATTAATAAAAATAGAGGATATTACATTTGCACCTGAAAGTGTGAAAGCTAGAAAAAAAGAAATTGAGAAAGAGATAACACTGAAATATTTTCAAACATCTATCTTTTTTCCCCTAGATGTAAGAATGCTTAACTAAAGAACATAACCATTACACTGGGACTCCCAAAAATGAATCAAACTGACATAGTAGTATACAGCAGTAATTCATTTTATAACACATGTTTGTTATTTAAAATGTGTCCATATTTTTATAAAACATCTACACATATGCCAGATATATGTTCTACACTAAAATGTTGAAATTTACTGTAACATTTCTTCACAGATGCTAAAGTTGGAACATATTAGGAGACTATTTCATCCTCTGATATTTAAAGATAACTTTCAATAAGAAATATAGAAGATAAACCAAAATAAACTGAAAGCTTAAAGTGTATGTTCTTTCTTTGGCATATAAGCCTGGTTTTTTTTGTAACCATTTCCAACTTCTAATTACGGTATCCTACACCTTAATTTGATACTCTGTTCCTTATTGTGCACTTCTTTTAAAATAACAATCCCAACAATTCCATAGGTATTGAGATCTATTCTGACCATCCAGCATTAAAACCACTTAACTTTGTTATGCCTGATGTCAGTGTAATAATCTAACTGGAGATTGAGGATTATGTTAAAGCACCCTAAGAGATGGCCTTCAATGACAATAGCTCCGATAAAACAGATCGACGAGTCTGTAAAGATTTTAAGAGATGAATGGGGATCAAAGAACAAGTTGACCCTAATTACCTCACAGTTCACTAACCTAACTCCCGAGGTCACACTTAATGAATATGTTCATTTGTGGTTATTCAAATGGAAGTGCAGTAATTAAAAATGTCAAATAGGGTGCTAAAGGAATAATAATTACTCGTGGAAGGGTATGCTTTCTCCTGTAACAACCTTAAAAATCTTACTAGTTTTACACAACGGAAGATTTTTTGTACTGAAAGGCACAATTTTGTGTAGGGTGGCACTGGGGAAGAGGTCCTACTCCGCGCAGTCTCTCAGGGCCTGGGCTACTCCTGAGCTCTGCAATCTTACAGGTCCTCATCTTTCTCTCCCTTTTAACTGATGAATGGGGAGAGAGAGGATGTGTGACACAGGAGATTTTTAGGGGCCAGACCTGGAGTGCTAGACACTACTTACATCTATTGGTCAGGACTTAATTATGTGATCTCCACTCTAACTGTAACAGAAACTGGGAAACAGCCTCATGGTCAGAAAATTTTCACAAGACAACTAAATGAAATTCAATGGAGTACAGCTCTGGGGGATGATGTGTTAGCTTAGGAAGACTGATAACAGAGGTAACACTTAGATTCAGAAGTACATTCTTAAAATTCCAGAAGTTTTAAATTCAGGAAGACAAATTGGATAAGCTTAAACTGGCTTAATAACATGCTTTCTGAACTGCTATGTTGAGATTTATGGCTTTTGGTACTGCTTATGGCGTCTCTCAGTGAGTAAATGTTTTCAGAACAAAGCAAGCATAAGAATTCTTCAAGTATTGTATTCCTTAGACATCAAGGCCGTTTGGCTCATTAATACAAGTAATCCATTAGCCATATCTGCAGTTGGAATTACAGTGAGCAAAAAAGACCTAGAAAAACCCTAACAATATTATTAATAATTGAAAACTATCTTCACCAGCTGTTTATTTAATTGTGTTTATGAAGCTAAATTAGATACAGTACAAAAAAGGCAGGTTGTACAGTAAATTATTCCTCTGTATTCTTTGCATAACAACTTAATGTAGACTAAGGAAGGGAGATGAGAGAAGTACTGTTTTTCCCCATTCCCAATATAAAACACTTTTTAAAAAAGAAGTTAATTGGCAAAACCAAAGTCCTACAATATATTCATTTGTACTTGTTTAATAATGCCCCTGCTATGTGCCAAAAACCAGTCTATAAAAGAAGGCATAAATTTGATTTTCCTAAAATGAAAAACACATTGGCATCATCCTCTGCTGCTCTGCCCCCACCAAAAAACAAAAAAAAAAGACTACATATAATGAAGTAGAGAAAAATGGGTAAAAATCTTAGCTATTGCTGGCCTAAATATAAACCAGGGAGAAAAAGTGTTCAGAAGATCCTCCTATGGCAGTATTTCTCAAAGTGCATCAGGGACTGTGATTTCAGTCACCTGAAATGCTTGTAGTAAAGTAAAACTTTAGTCCCCATTCCAGAGTTTAAGTAACCTTATTCCAGGAGATTTCTTCTGCACACTAATTTTGAGAACCAATGTCTTAAGCCTAATATAAGTAGCTATGAAGAAGCTGTGATCAGTCATGAGGAAAGGTATAAGGGAGAGAAAAGGGGATTCAATTATGAATTAGTCTACTCAACTTAAAAGATCCTGCTTAGTAACAGGGCTATATATTTCTGATAATTATAATTTCAAATGCTGTTAAGAAATTTTATCTTCAATTTACTTTGGATAAAAAGTAAAACATGATTCTGGATCAAGCTACCAATTTTGATTAATCTGCCAACATAATACCTAAGAATACCATCAATATGTAATTTTCTCTAGAAGTCAGTAAATTCCTTTAAGATCTCAAGAAGTCTTTTGGCTAAAGGAAAACACTAACTGATTAGGCCAGTGGTTCTCTATGGGGATAAATGTGTGGGTAACAGTTATCTCCACAATCATGGAGTCCTAATGGAACTTACTAAAAGGGCTGAAAGGCAGACCGAGTAGAGTAGACATCCTTAATGTACAAGGCAACTCCACAAAACAAAAAACTGATATAAATCGCACACAATTTTTGAATAACATGGCAAATAAACACATTTTTCATCATTATTTGACCCTAGAACCTAGCTCCATTTTTCACACAAACACAGAGCACTTTTACATTTTTATAACATACACTGAACTTTTTAGAAATGAAATTGCCATGTAAGTTGAAAATAGAGTTTTTATGACATGTTCATCATATCAGAAAAGCTCATCACCAATAGCTATGCTGTTCATGGAATATACAACACACATCTTTGAGTAAGCCATGAGTCTAGAAAATAGTTGAGACTCCACTTGAGTCTAAAAACAAAATATTATTATTAGTGTCATCTTGTGAATATTACTAAATTTCATTAATAAAGTGATTACAATTATATTATTCTTATCCTATATTTCTTTTTGATTTGTAGGATTATGATATGAAACCTATATGTTAGAAATTACATATTAAAATTATTTATTTGGGGATGCCAACTGTTTCTCAACAGGTGACTCTAAGTGTTCCCAGAAGCTTACAACACAACTCTACTAGCTCTTATATTACTGTATCTTTTTCTAACCTTCCCTCTATTTCCTATAACCTAAGAAGTAATGTAGTTTCCAAGGTCTAGAAATAGAATGTATGGCTTGTGGTGGAAGCATATATTTTCTGTAACATAATCCTGTTCATATATTAATCACTTACAAATAAGACCCAGCTCATATTTGAGAATATAATTCTTCCTCATTTTCTCCATTTCAGCAGCCTGTTATTTGTCTTGTCATGAGATCTCTAATTTCTGATTCACCATCTTGACAGGACCCAGAGTGAATGATAGGAGTTTCAGGGACTTATTCTACTTGGCCCTTTCTACCTTAATGGTTCTTTCTCCACAGGTCAAAAGCCAGCATAAGGGGTCTGCCAGCTGCTGCATATATCCTCTCCAATTAAGTATTTAGGGACAGGGAAAATGACCACAGAATGAGTATGTAGATCTAATGTATGCAACTTAACAGATGTGGACCAAAATTCTACTTATTACTTCTCTCCAAAGTTCTCAGTCTAAAAAAAGAACTATGACACTTAAACTCTAAATGCCAGTATTACTCTCTAATTTTTAAGACAATTAATTATAAAAATCCATAAAGTCCTAGAGGGTGCTATTCTACCCCTTTTGAGAACCACTGACCTAATAGATTAATGTACTCCTTTGTCCAAGCAAAATACTTTGAGTTTCACATGTACCGTGTACAAAACATAAGAACATTTCATTGACTTTTATTGGAATTTAGAAATTTTCTGGTAATTAGGAGATGAGACAAGTTCTAATCCAGAACCAAACCAGAAACAAGCTTTTGTTTGTTTTTGTTTTTTGATTTCTTCACATGCAGCAAACGTTATGATAAAATTTCACAATGGTGTCTTCTGAAATATTAATATAACACAAGATACATAGCAACAATATATTGAACAGATATTTTAAGTGAATAAATTAATGTTATTTTGGTGATCAACAGTAGTTCATAAAGCCCTTCAAAAGTATGTTGCTCCCTATAAGAACAAAGGAAAACTGAAGGGACAAAACAGCAGCAGAATCACAGAACCCAAGAATGGACTGACAGTTACCAAAGGGAAAGGGACTGGGGAGAATGGGTGGGAAGGGAGGGATGAGGGCAGGGAAAAAGAAAGGGGAAAAAAAAATAATCATAGGGATAAAGAAAAATAGTACCAGCTGTGCTAAGGGATGTATTAATTATCTTATCTGTGGTCATTATTTCACAATCTTTGTGTAAGTATATATATATATATATATAATTCGTATGTATATCTCTATATAAGTTGTACACATTAAACATGTATATTTTATTTGCCAATAAAAAGAAAAAAGTATGTGTGCTCCCTTTTCCAATGACCAATTATCTACTAAATGGCTTGAGGTCCTATTGGAGAAATAGTGGAGGGGTATTTATGGTGTATATTGATAGATGGCATGAGCTTCCTCTACTTCAGGAACCAAACTCTACATTAATTGGACTCTGGGATCCAGAGATTCAGATCAAAACCATAAAATGAGTGAAGGGTCATAATTCTCCAATGCGGCAGCTGACATCAACCTTCTACATATTGGTTCATGATTTTTTTCTGGTGATAAAAGTCAAACAATAATCAAGTTGGCTGCAAGAACTCACTCAGGCATTACCACAAATCCCAGCCAACCAACACCCCCTTTTTAAGAGTTAATGCCACCACTTGGCCTCTACTATTCTGCAATCCTGGCATATTCACTGACATTAGGAACCCCAGCCAACTGGTAATATTTTCCACTTTCTACCATGACCTGCACAGACCAGCCATCATTGAATTTCACAGACTCCAGAGCTCCCCTTACTTTTATACTCCTTAATTTCTTAGTGAAGGAAGTATTCTGGAAGACCTCCACAAAAAAATAGTCAGTTAATGGGCTGTCTGACATTACATAATGCATGCATTCCAATACATTCAACTTCCTAAGTTTTCTGACCCCAATGCTGAAAATTTCCCCAAGACAGTTCCAGAATCTTCCATCATTTGTCAGAGGCAATCATCATGCCCACACTTTAAAGAATCATGAGCAATGACAGGTATAATCACTAAAACATGAAATCCTAAATCTCGGGAGAGTGACACCATATCAATAAGCTCTCCCTTCTCCGGTCTTCTACTACATGGCTCCTGGTATAACACCCTCAAGGTCCAATCTCGATATTTCTGAGTTCCAGTTGTATGTTAGGCCACAGTCAGAATGAGAACTTTCCATGATAAAAGGAATAATTCAATGCCTCTTTAAATGAATATTTTTGACCCCACTATCAAAGCCCCACCCATTGTGTCTACCATTCCCCTCTCCCAGCTTGTGCCATAGGAAACACATTCTTAAAATTTTCTCCAATCTTTTCCATGAGCAACTAGTGGGATTCAAGGGGGAAAAAAACTCTATAAAGGATGTGGACTCCACCAATTCCTGTGACCCCCAGGAACTTCACATTGTGCTGACAGTGCACACTTGAGCACTAATTTATCAACCACCTCAGCTCAACTCTTAAGTTCCTATTTGGTTTCACTCCAGGTAAGCCAGTGTTTATGTCTCCTCTCTTCCTAAAAGCTGTTGTTTCTCTCTGTAGATTTTTGGCTATTTGGTTACCTGAAACCTCAGTTCTCCAATAGTTTCAAGACAACTCATGAATTTGCAGTTTGCCCAGGTTTTATTTCATTCATTGCAAAGGTAGGAGAGATGCTCTTTCCAGCTCTCTACATCCTTAAGCAAAAATTGGAAATGCAATGACCAAGTTCATTTTTACTCCTTTGCTTTACTGATGCAGTTTCCCCTTCTGTTTACTCTATTCTCTTCTCAGGATATTTTAACTCCTCCTTCAAGTTCCTACTCTGATATCCTCTGCTCAAACTCTCCTTAACCCTCCAAGACAAATTAGTCACTCCCTTATCAGTACTCCTTCAATACTCTCTTCATTCCATTTCATTAAATAAATTTATTGAACACTTACATTGTGGTACTGATTCAATGGTCCCCAAAGAAGTTCACTCTAGTAAAGAATACAGGCAAGAACACAAACAATGCAAGGAAAAAGACAGCAACAGGAAGAAAACCAATTTCAATTTGGGGTAGTTATGAAAAATATACAAGAAGATGTGATGTCTAACTACATACTTCTGGACCAAAGAAATCCTGGGAAGAAGGAAGGGTTCATAAGCATCTCAAATCACTAATGGAAGAAATCAGTATATTATTTCGGCTAGTATCTCCACTGCTAGCCTGAAAGACACTTCAAGCAAAAACCACGTGTTATTCATCTTCATTAATAGAGGCAAGTGCTCATTTAATAATTGTTTACTGACTTGAATGACTAGCTTTTCTTCCTAACAGGAGCATTTTTTCCAGTATAAGCACACTGTAGAAAATAATTGCTTTAAGAATGATGACCTTGTCTTTCATAGCCCCACACTCAAAAGCTAAATAAATAAAAAACAAAGTAATGAATATAATTCTATCTACAAAGATTATCTACAAAATACTCTTTCCAAATTAGTATTCCAATTTCCCCTGCTTATAAAAAATCATAAATAAGAACAGGGGAAAATGTACTTTCAGAATTCAAAACTATATAATTTATTTTTCTAATATTTCATAAATAATGCCAAACCTGTAACTCTACATCTAAGCTTAAAAGCCCATAAGTTTGATGAATTAAAATACTGTTCTCTCCTACCTGGAAACAAAAAATATGTTACTGAAGTATTGCATCACATAAGAAATAATTATTATGGATGGTTATATCATTTATGCAAAAATGCAATACAAATTAAATTGTCAGTGTTTATAATCACGATGAAATCTCAGGACAAAATTGAAATATCGGTTGCTTATGTTCCAAACCTGCTAGATAATTCATTGGGGGAATAAGGAGGCAAAGAACAGTGCAAGGTAAAAATGTAAGGCTCTTGTTGAACATTTATTAAGAATTTTAAGATAGTGGCAGCAGAGCATTAAACCAAGTATGATGCCCTCTAAGTATGAGGCCTAGTGCAAATGAACAGGCCACACACCCGTGAACTTGGCCCTGCTTATAACAACCAGTATTTAGTGTTGCAAATGTTGGAGGCATCCTTCTGGTTTATAGCATAGGACTCTGATTTAACTTAATTGCTTAAGACCAGAATAGCCTTCCTTACTAGAAATTTCCTTAAGATCTTATGCTTTGACCTCATTTTTAAGTTGAGAGACAATGGAGAATGAATAAAAACTGGTTCTGCTCACCACCTCTGAACTTGAAAACCCATAATACCTCAGTGGCTAGTCAAAGATATCGTCATCTAACTTGAAATGTACAGGCTAATTCTATAGCAAACAATGTATTTGTTTTAAATAAAAACAAACAAAACGATCATTTTCCATGGTTCACAGACTTCTTTGGATTAAAATGTTTATATAGTTATAGTTCTAGAACTTCAATTTTTTTACAATTTTATAATTATTATAGTTGGACTTTATGGCTTATACATTTCTAATATAGTGTTTGCATATATAATTCAAAACTATAAAAAATTATTTTTATACAATATATGATGAATATGAATAAGAAAAAAAGAAAAAACACTTAAGTAATCTGAAATAAACTGCTTTTAAAGTTAATTTTGAGGAGGAGAGAATAAATCTTGAGAATAACAACTGAATTATAAAAAGACAAAAATCACTCATAAAACTACTGAGAGCAGAGTAACAGTAAGAGTGGGTCCACGTCTACTGAAATAACAGCGAAAAAGAAGAAAACAAGTATAAGGAACCAGCTGAAAGACTTAGAAAACTAAAATTAACAGAATTCATCATGAAAGATTCAAGAGAGAAAGGCACAGGACCATTGGAGTTATTTAACAAGTTGTGGAGGAAAATTATAAGATAACATGCAGATTTGATATATAAAATGTGTTTTCCAGAAAAAATTAGAGTATTTGTTTTTTTAGAGAGATGCAAGACAAATATTTTCTATAGGCACTGTTTTAAAACCTCCACAAAACTGTCATTTTAAAAGGCTTACTTTTTTATGAGAATTGATAAAATTCAAGTAAGCATAGCTTACAACATCGGGTGCTTAGCACAACTCTAAACTTGAAAAGGAAGACACTAAACTTTTACAGCACAAACTCAATCCACAAAAGTTCTAAAAAGTTATTTTTACTTACAATTGGCACTGGTCACCTTTTATTCCTTTAGTTGTGCAGAAACATTTTCCTGTGTGCATATGACAAATATTTGCATGGCCACTGCATGTACAAGCTACAAGTCAAAAACAAAATGATGGCATTTAATATTCTCTATCACAAACATGTGCATCAACATTTCAAGGAAAGTTTTATTACCTTATTTTTATATTATGTATTTCCTTCCTGCCATTCAAAAACTAGGTTTATCATGTAAGTTATTTTTAATTAAAGAGAAATAAATTCAATTATTTAAAATGTTTGTGAAATTCTTTGAAGTCTTTGAGGTATCCTGAAGCCTAATATGGATCCAGGTATTTATCTTACTCTTCTTTGGGCTTCTTTCCATTTTCTAATTTGGTATATCTGCTTAATGAAATGAGTTTCAAAGACCATGAGAGCCTAAGAGTCAAAGAGCTTAGCTTTAAAATGTACATCTACAACCATTAGCCATGTGACCTTGGGCAATTTATTTAACCTCTCTATGCTTAGTTTCTTCATCTGCAAAAGGATAATGATAATACTTAACTCAGGATTGATGTGATAATTAAATGAGATGATACACTTTAAAATATCTAACATATCTCAAGCATTTAATAAATGCAACTATTCTATTACTATTACTACTTACAACAATAATATACATTTATATATTAGATTTTTTAAAGTATGTCTGTTTGCCCAAATAACATCCTTTAACCTTCTGAGATCATTCTCAGATTTAGTATTTCAGAATACTAACTGAAACAAACAGTCCATGGTATAATAATTATACACAATTTGGCTCATATTAATTTGTTTCATTTTCTTTGCATTCTTTTGTTAAAGAGCAGCATTCCAATTATTTAAAACACAAACCTCATACTTTATTGTGCCCAACATCCAATCAATTGGTAGATTCTAGTGTCCAAATTCACAATCTCTTATATCTGACCCCTTCTTTGCAAATGCCATCATTCAAGTATTGTCACTCACATTCTCTTACTGACAAAAATACACTCACATATCTGATCTTTCCACTTTCAGTATTTCTAGGCTTCAATTCACTCTCCAATCCTGAGACATATTCTAAAGAGACAAGGCTGACCATGTCACTAACACTTTCAAAAACCTTTAATGAGAATAATTGTGTTCCTGCACACCTCCAGCCAGTTAAACCATTCTATAGATAAAAATGAAATTAACTGGTCTTTTCCTGATTTACATACACATATTAAAAATAAGCTAATGAATCATTGCTTTTCACCATAATTTAAAATATTCTAGAACACTAAGCATCTTGTTAATCATTTAGGATTATTTACTTTGAAAAAATAGATAATTAAAGTAAATTCATATACCCCTACAAACATATACAAAGTAAGTTTCAGTATTAGGTAGATTTTTAATAACCTGGCTTGTTTTTTTTTTTGGAGGGGTGGTTGGTTTCTGCTAGAAGAAATTTCTACATAAAGCTGTGAGTTTTTCTCCATAAGGAATATTTAAATAAATCAATGTGATTTCCTTTAAGAAAATTATAGAATTAACTATGGAAACTCAAGATGTAAGAATTACAGAAATGGAAGGCAAGATGTAACATTGCAACGAATAAAGAAAACTCTCATTGATCAACAAAGGGACCCTAAGGTACATTGATAACATATAATTCATGAATACTGAATAAATATACCATGATATCTTTTAATATTAACTTGCAGAGTTTCATATCAATACTATCTTGTATTCAGAACTTTACTAAAAAAAAGAAATGATGCACATTAATATTTAAACACTTGGATACACTTTTTACTTATCCTTTATGGCAGCACAGGATAATAGCTATGCTTGCAGAGTTTCCTAAACTAATTATTCTATAGTATCTTTACTAATTTCTGAGACAAAAAAATTATGTTAAAATACTTTTTAATGTAAGCTCATTTTGAGACAAGTCCCTCGTGCTGCCGAATTTCAGGCAAAAATGGCACAAATGTATTTTAAATTCAATTGCTTATGATTTATACTTCATGACAGTGCTGAAATTATTGTGCTATTTTCGGCACTTGAGGTTATCTTTTATGCTGAATAAGTACCTATGAAATCATCCTACAGTGGCCCTTTGTTTGGCAAATTTGATATGATGACGATGTCATGGCCTAGACATACACCAGAGAGGTAGTATGTGGTCACATGATATTTGTTTCCCTATAATATAATGTTGCAATAGCAACTTATAACCAAAACTAAACAATAACAGGGAAAAAAGATGTTATAAGGGTTACTCAAACAATCTGTGTATAATGAATATATGTTAGAAACATGAAACCAAAAAGTAGTCAAAGGCAGTTCTTGTTTCAAAGTCAGTTTATGCGCCTCACTGCTTTTGTGGCTATGTCATTGCTGTGTGAAATATACATGTAATATTAACTTCTGGAGGTTAGGAGATTATGGCTATTTAGTTTCCTTGTATACTTGTGGCATAATTATACTTGACATTTAGCAGATATGCTACATATAAGATTTCAAATATAGTAAGAATTCTGGCAATTCTTACTATATTTGACAAATGTTCAAATAGCCACATGATTTAAAATTCTATTCTTCAAACAAATTTTTATTGACAACTCTAAGCCCAAATTTTCATCAATGTGTGGTTTATCAAAAGGTGAAACAGAATATAGTTGTTTCTGTTTGATATAAATGAACATGAAATATTGATACCAATAACATCTTAGCAATTTCATTTTTCTCTAAAAAACCCCAGAATTACAATTGCTATGTATTAACCTGTTCTTAAGATAGTGTCATTTTTTCCTACTAGAAAGATGACAGGTTTCACAATTTAAAGTAGGCCTTTTGACTTACAGTGATTACTTTGTAAAAATGGTTAATCTCTGACCTATAATCACAATTCTGATTTTACATTCTGATTGAATGTTGAGTGAAATATTTAAAACTGCTTTTTTTTAATAGAAGAGTTTTAAGCATAAGTACTGAAAAATATTTCTCCAAATAAATTTTAACCCAACCCTACTGAAACTACATATTTAGTATCTTTTATTTACTTTGATAAAATAATAACTTTAGGCATGTTTCATTTTCTTTGATAAAAGAATAACTTTAGTCATATTTCACTTTCTTACTCTAGCTAAATTTCTTGACCACCTTTAATGACTACCATTTAAGTACTTAAACCCTTTTAAATTGTGCTTCTTTAATGTGAAGTTTTCATTTATCTAAAACAGTAGAACAAAGTATCTCTGGGATATAGGCAAGAATGATACATTATTAGAACCTATTCACAAAGCAAACATCAATACCAAATAAAATACCAGGCTTTTTTTCCCACATCCAAGTCCTACCACCAAAAATTACTATTTGTGTCAAGTTCAAATTCTTAAATTCAAACTTGCTGAACTTTTGTTGTATCTCTTTCTAAATCTGCATTTTCAGTGAGATTGCCTTTTTAAAAATTGCCTTAAAAAGTTCTTAATTGAATCAAGTCATCTGAAAAAAACATTGAGTATTCAGTATGTTAAAAATACATGAAGTAGGTCAATAACAATGACAACATTTGTTATCTATATACAACTGTAATATTTCTGAAATACTTTCACACACATTACGTATTTCATCCTTGCACAATATGTATTATATTCATTTGATAGAGGAACAGCTTCAAATAAAAGAAAAAAGCCTGTCCACATTTCTACATCTAATAAATAACAGAGCTAAAAATTATATTCTAGGATTCTGTCAACTTCTTGATAGAAGACATGTGTTTGTGTGTGGATGAACTTATGCACATTTAGACAACATGTAACAGTACTGACCGCATATGCTTTTTAATTCCAATTATGTTATATAATACAAGTTCTTAGTGTTTGAAAGCTGAAGCTAACCTGAAAACATAAATAATAATTACCAATTCAGTAATACATAAATATAAGAACTAGGATTACAAGGTTTCATTATAAGTAAATTCATTGACATTACGTGTTTATAAATCTAGAGAGAAAAAATGATTATCTTCGAAGATGCCAAAAAGTCTTTGACAAAAGTCAATGCCTATTCCTGATAAAATATTTGAGAGAATATGAATTGAGGGTACTTTCTTAGCATAAGTGCACACACACACACACACAAACACACACACACACACACACACACACATACACACATGCACACAGAGCCAATTATCTTGCTTAATAAGAAAACATTGGAAGCATTTCTTCTGCTAAGATAAGGAACAAGGCAAGTTTGCCCAATATCTCTATTCGTATTAACAATGTATTAGAGATATTAGCTAATGTAATTATATAAGAAAAATTAATTAGTGCATAAGAACTAGAAAAAAAGAGTCAAACTATCTCTATTTGCAAATGATATGATAGGTGCCTGGAATCCCTAAAGTATCAGTGCTAAACTCAAACAACAAGGAATTCAGTAAGGTAACAAATAAAAAAATTAATACACAGAAAAAAATACCCTTCTAATAATGACCAGGTAAAGGACAGAAAATCTCGCTTAAAATTGCTATGGAGAAGATAAAATACTTAAGAACAAATTTTAATGAAAATTATGCAAGACCCATCAGAGGCATAATAGTAGTTGTGAATAAATGAAAAGACACACCTTGGAAAAAATAACCAACATCAAAGATGTCAGTTATATCTGAACTAATTTATAAATCTAACCCAATATCAACAAAGACATCAATAAGTGTTTATAGAAATTGACGAATTAATAACAATCATCATACAAAAAAATAAATGTACAAAATAGCCAGGAAAACACTAAAAAAGAAAAGCTAAAAAAAAAAAAAAGACAAGTATTACTAAACATTAGAATATTTATAAGCCCTCTATAATTAAAATTATGCTGTGATACTGGCACACCAGTGACAAACAGATCAGAGTAGAATAGAAAATCCATAAATAGAACCATATACAAATGAAACTTTAGAAAAAAGGTTGTATTTTGAATCATGGATCAAATGGATTTTTAAAATAAACGTTTATGGGACAACTGGTAGAAAAAGATATATTTAGATCCATACCTCACACCATAAACAAAATTAAACTTCA
Source organism: Manis pentadactyla (assembly GCF_030020395.1). Lineage (NCBI taxonomy): Eukaryota > Metazoa > Chordata > Mammalia > Pholidota > Manidae > Manis > Manis pentadactyla. The sequence continues at coordinate 126,027,693 of NC_080026.1, read as the reverse complement.
AATGCATTGGTGATCTAGATTAAAAAAGCAAAACCATAAAAGTAATAGAAGAAAACACAGGTGGCTTCCTTTATAGGAAGTATGTATAGGAAGGATGTAGGAAAAGGCATTTTAACTCTGATCCAAGAGTGATAACTTTGATGAGAGTAAAATACAAAGACTTAAGCATGATAAAAACAAAAATCACCATGAACAATGTCAAAAGACAGTACAAATTTGGGAAAGAACTGTTCAACAGATAAAAGGATAATATTCCTAATAAGTAAAGAACTTTTGAAGGAAAAGAATAAAAATATCTCAACAGAAAATTGAACAAAAGACATAAAGAGACAATTCACCAAAAATATATAAATGGTCCTCAAATACATGAAGACAAGTTTAACTTTACTCATGATAAGATTTTACTATTTACACTGATTTACTTTTTCTTACCTATCAGAGAAAAACTAAAAGTATAAAAATATAGTCCATTCACAAAGCTATGTGGAAACAGGTACTCTGGTACATTGCTGGAAGGAATGCAGACTGCTACAACCATTGCTTAAAAAAACTACAGTGTGTTTGTCTTTTAACCTAGCACTCTCATTTCTAGGAATTTATCCTAAGATATACCTCTTACAGTTTTTGCACAAAAAGGTTGGTTTCCACTACACCATTCATGACATTTAAAATGATTAAATTCACCTAAATTTCATATTCAGGAGAAAGGTTGAATAGGACTGTGGTACGTTTTCAAAATGTAGTACTATGGAGCTATAACACGCAATGAGGAAGACCTCTATGAACAAAAGTTACACTGTTAAAGGAAAATAAGTACAAAACACATTGCCCTTTGCATAAGAAAAATAAGAAAATATGCATGTGCTGTGTATTTAATGGGGAAAAAATGGAGACTGGTTTGAGATAAGTTAACTACAGAGCATTGAATGAAAATTTAATGGAAAGAATAGGGTAATAGTAGAAATGAAAATGGCTTTTTGTGCATTCCTGACTTTTGGGACCATGTTAAGGTTTCCCTTGCTCAAAAAGGAACATAACATTAATGATATGGGCAGAGGGAGGAGGAGGCCAAAAGCTGACTGAACAGAAATAAATGAATGACCCTTATTCAGATGACAAACCACCACACTAAGGAGGGAAGAAGAACTCACCTGAGTGCCCTTTAAAAATAGTTATAGACTATATGCTCTCTGACTGAAGACATAAACAGACAATTCACCAAAAATATATAAATGGTCCTTAAATATATGAAGACAAGTTTAACTTTACTCATGATAAGATTTTACTGTTTATACTGATTTACAAATATAAATACTAGACAAAAATAAACAAATACTAAAACTCTAACTGGGAGACTTCCTTCTCACAGAGGCAAAATATTTATAGAAAAATTAGCACTTCTAAAACTACTTTCTGCATATTCTATGTCTGAGCAAAAAAAAAAAATACATATCGTAGATAATGAAAGCCACATTCTTTGCTGTCAGAAAGGGAAATGAAAATTTGGAAAGGATGAAGGATAGAATGAATCCAGCAGTAAGGGACAGGAAGTGAGAGGTATTAGTGTGAACTCATGGATTTTAATATAGAGTATAGATAAATATTGAAAAGAGGGTATCAATGTATGTAGTTATGTGTATGTATGTATGTGGCTAGACACATATGTAAGCATGTGTGTATACAGACATCTGTTCCTCAGTTCTGTCTACTGAGATGATCCAGAAACAATGATGTCCCTGCAGCAAAGATCCCACTAAAGGAACCAGGGCTGCTTGAGAAATTCCAACTTCCAGTTAGGGCAGGAAAAGTGTAAGATGAATGTCAAAAATATAAAGAATTGTTCAAAGAATGAAAAAGAGTAGAGAGATGACGGATAGATAGATACACATAAATAGACTCATAGCTAGACACATAGATAAAATACACAGAGGGATAAACTAGGGAAGAGAAAGTGCTTCCTTACAGAAGAAGGATAACTCATTAGTGTAGAAAGAACAATGGAATTTAAAAAATCACCATTTGGTAAAACTATAAAACTAGGGGGAGGAATTTTGCAAAATAACACAATATTCACACAGTCTCAACATGTCTCCAACAAGAAACTTTTTCATTAAGGGATAAAATAGTAACTTCATAGTGAAGAAACCTGGTAGACACCAAATACTAAATGTCCATATTGACCATTAATGATGACAGCACGTGGCTCCTGATAGGGAGAGGACTTTTGCGTAACTTCAGTGGCATTCCTTCCAAAAGTGTGTAAGCAGAATATGATTATGAAGAGATGTCAGACAAAAAACAAACTGTAGCACATTCCATATGCACACACAAATGGACTTTATACCTAAAAAAAATGTAATGCCATTAAATATAAAAAGACTCAAGAAATGTTCCGGATTAAAGAAGTTTAAAGAGACATAAATAAATGCAACTAATAATCTTGGATTTCTTTTGCTCTAAAGAACAATGTTGGGACAATTGGTCAAATCTCAATAAGGTCCATATTTAAGTAATAATGTCCATCAAGGTTAATTCCTAATTTCTTTAACTATAATGTGGTTAACAGAATTCCTAGTTTTTAAAATATATACCCTAAAGTATTTAAGAGGTAAAGGGGCATCAAGTTCTGCATGTTTAATCGAGACATAGGGAGAGAGAAAGAGAGCACATTTAGGGGAACTCTTTGTATACTCACAACTTTTCCGAGTGAAATTATGTCAGAACAAAACTATTAAATAGACCTTTTCAATTTTGAAAAGATTGAATATTCCTGTGCTTAAAAATAGATAATAAGATACACTGCTATGCTTTTGACTTGTAAGCAAAAACATTATGTTCGACAACATTATTTGAGGAGTCCTTTGTTTTTCCTATGATATTAAGAGTTTTGTTTTTTTCCTTTTGGGTAGAAGCAATGTTGCTAGCAATATGTTAAATAAATAATGATTCCATGTCTCAAGAAAACACTACTCCCTACATTAAAAAAAAAATCATCCTATATGAATGATCACTCAAATGCCTTCTGTTACCAGTAATGGGACTCATGGAGCTCAATACCTTGAACTTGAAAGAATTAGCTGCTGACAGATAAGAGTACACAAAATATACTTTAAAAAATCATTTAAAATACAAATTATCTAGTAAGGTGCAAAAGATACTTTGAAGTTAGCTGAGAATACTTATAGGATAATATATTCTGCTAAAATGACCCCAGAATTAATAGATTAGTAAGGCAATAGTAGAGGGTAAGCTTTGAAAAGGCAGACAGAAGGGTTTTATTTATCTTCTCTAGAAAAACTAGAAACTGAAGAGAATTATATAAATTGAATTTTTCTCCCTTAACTAAACTTTATATAACTTCTCTTATCAGTACTTAATGAAAATTGTATGTATAAAATATCAGCTTATTGCTCAATATGTTATGAGTAAACAATGAAACATCACTTATAATTATTAAAAACAATCCTCATTCACAGCAAAGTAAAACCTACATATTGGAACCAGTATTGCTTCACTGTTGGCTCTATTACTGAAAAATAAAAGAAAGCAGAAAATCAACATGGAAAAAATAGGCCAATTTTTAACCTCTTGCTCTAAAGTGAAAATACTGGTTGAAATGATTAAACCATCTAGCTAGAAAGTTTGAATTATTTTTTTCTTTTAGATTATATGAAAATGAGTAAAACAGATAATACAAATAGTATATTTTCTTTGTAATAACAATATGGAAAAGTGCTCAGTATATAACAGGCACAGTAAGTACCACCACTTATGCAATGGGGATACATAGATAATAGTAAAAGTACAAAAACAAAACTTTTCTCATTAAGAAGTTTACAACCTACTTAGATACTAAGACAAGTAAATGATGACTTACTAAAACACTGATGGCTATCATCATGGCTCTCATCATCTGAACACAGCCTGAAGTTCAGAGGGAAATGACTAAAGTTTTCAGGCTGAAATTTCCCTTGAGCCTAAGTATGAAAAATAGTGGAGTTCAGAGGCAGGGTGGTGTCCAGGGAAGTAAAGGTAGTTCAAGAGGGTAAATCACCAGGTTTATAGGAAGGAGTGGTAGAAGGTGAGGTGGGAAGGTATGTGATATTGTGGATGTCCTAGAAACAGAAAAAAAGATCAACTGAAAGAAAGAGGCTGATCTGTTCAGAAACCATTACAATAGACTAGGCTAAAATAAAGACAGACACAGCTGGACGATGGCAGTTCCGTATTATAGCTTTGAAAGGGTGAAAGTCGACCACTGATTATATCTGAGATTCAAAGCAGATGTAAGAGCACATTGGTTTGGAGCACTGGAGTCAGGTATTACACATTTGAATTTTGGTTCCAGCACTTTATGCTCAACCTTTAACATAGTGCTTAGGCCCATCTCCTTGCTACTGCTGTAGAATGGATTGTGTGTACTTTATAAAATGTTCAGGATAAAATGGAAAAATTTAGGCAAAGTTCTTAGCAATGGTCCTCGCACAAACTACCACTAAATATTAGTTACATATTTTGTTAATGTAATGCTCAGAGCTTGGCTGATAAGAAAACTCAGTGTTGTTAGCTAAGATGTGGACAAAGAGAAGTAAGGAGGTGGCACATGATGAGCAGGACGTGAAACCACAAACAGAAATTGGGGTCAGAGCAGAAAAGGCCTTGAAAGTCTTGTTAAAGAGTTTTTAATTTATTTCACAGACACTTCACAAGAAATGAATGATTTTAGAAATGGTAATAAAATCACTAAATGTTTTTAGGATGAGAAAACTATGTTTTTGATTCTCTTCCTATAAAGGAAATATATGGATGAATTAGAGAGAGATGATATATAGGGAGAGTATTCACTGATTAATTCAATAAATATTTAATAAAAACCTATCCTATTTCAGGTAATCTGTAACCTAGCAGCAGCAGAATAGAAAAGGAATAATAGAGGTCTAAATTAATAAGGGTAATAGAATGCCAGGGAAGACATGGAGCTCAGAGAGAATGCAATGCCAGGGTCAGCTTGGACAGAATGTAAGGACAGGAAGAAGAGAGGGAGTCAAAGCGAACATTGAAATTAAGCCTAAAAGGGTGGTATTAGCATTAATGAAAACGGGAGGCGAACGGAGAATACTTTTTAAATAATAAATTCATGGAATTCAGTTTTTCAACTAATTAATTTGAATAGTAGTAGCCTTATACAGAAATGTTTAACAGCAAGTCAAAGAAAAAACGTTCAAAATGCTTAATAAAGCAAGCTGTAATATTCACTAAATATACAATCAAATGGTTATATACTTCCTTTAAAGTCTAAAAATATAGATTATGATTATTATAAAATCCATGATTGGCCTATAAGGAAAAAGCAAAATAAAAGGTATAGCTAAAATTATACGTGATAAAGAGAATAGGGAGTTATTATATTCATATCCTATGGTATATAAAAAGGGGCCTCTAAGAAAAAAGGCATTTCTTCTTAAATAATTTACTAAGGAGGCTTTTAATATGTTTATGAAATTTTTACAGAGAATATTTATGCTGATGCTTTCTTAAACACCTGCTTTGGCGTTCCTAATATATAATTAACTGTTCCAATATTGCTAATTAGTTTTTATACACTATTTGAAAAAGTGTGTGTCCAAATTTTAAATTTTGATTTTTAAAAAATTTTGCTTTTAGAAAAATTGAATAAAACTACATGCTTAGCATTTTTAAGGTTAATCTCTAACTTTCTATAGAATACTAAATAAATGTTTTGTGTTTTAGAATATGAGAAGTATGACCAACTTTAAATTTACCTTTTAGTTTTCATCCTAGGTCTGTGATTTGAAACAAACAGGAATTCCTTGTTGAGGAATTGGTAAGTGTAAGATCCAATTTTATTGTTAAATTACAACGATCTTAACATCACTTTTTGAAGAACCAAACAGTACCATATGCTTGCAACATGAAATTTCACAATACAATACATGATAAGAGGCTAAGCATCAAATGAAATTAAAGAGAAATATTGGACACTTAGATAATGGTTTCTACCTGGCCCCAAATAGATTCATACTTGTAGATCTAAATCTTTGAATATTTTTTAAAATTCCATGCGATAGATTAGTGAACTTATTACTGACAAGAAAACATGCAAACGACACACTTCATTGTCAAAAACTAATAAACCAGAGGTGAAAACATTCTATAGCATCAAGACCAGAAGCTTAAGAAATGTTAACCAAATGCCAAACGTTTAAGTAAAAGTTTATTTAAGTTAAGGTAGGTAGAAAGTAGAACTGTGTGCAAGTAAAATATAGGAAAGGAGATCTTAAGGAAGGGCGTAGGTTTAACAAAGGTGCTGAAATAACCCAGGACTCCTGTGTTCAGTGAGCTTGTCTGCAGTTGCCCGAGACACAGCCCCATGAACAGTTCTTTTCAAAAGGAATCTAACAAAAAAAGTAGTGAACTGCATCTTATAAACCACAATCAAACATTACCCTAAAACACCTGAGAGATAATATTATTTCTTAGTTTTAGTATTATCTATTTAGTTTTAATAGTTTAATATCGGGGCCAAATAGTTTCATACTCTCAGTTCTTCTTGCCCTTGTAGTTCTTACAAGAACAAAAAGGATAAGAGCTTGGAAAGAAAACTAGAGACTTTGAGCATCTCAAGTTAGAGGGATACTTTACCAAGGAAAACGAAAAACTCATAGAGAAGACAACCAGGCAAGAAATATAACAGAAGTTATGCAATGAAGTTTTTTTAAATCTTGCAGTGGAAACAGGCAGCCCTGCATGATTTAAAAAGGCTTTCTTGGTTTTCTTAATGTGATTAAGTTGATATAAAAGTGTTATTTTAAAGAGAATCTTTCATCAAAGCATAACTTCATGCTTATTTCATTATATTAAATATCTACATACAGTTATATAATTATTCATTTAATGGCCTCTCTTCGGAATATTTAAAAATATCAAGTTGGCTTTTCTCTGCCCCTTAGCGTGACAAAGTTCCTCAGAAAATACAAACTTTAAACTTCATTTTATCAGAACAATAGAAACAAGAGCTCCATGCCAAGATTTCCATTTATTTGCATTTTTATGTTATTCAGGTCAATGCTCCCAGTTTGAGAGAATTAAGCTTCTTACATTTATTTTAAGAAATGCTCATGCTCACTTGGTTATAAATTTTCAGCTTCTATGTATAATCTCCAATATGCAAGAAGGGTTTAAAATGAAAAAAATGCCCCATCCCAGTAGAGAGAGAAAGAGTTAATTCATCTTCCTTTTTACTACCCTTTAGTCCTAGAGGACATGTGTGTCATAGCCTAGTGGGTGTTTATTGAAGTATTAAATAGTTCCATAAAATTTGCTATAGACAGATACTCATAATACGCCAAAAAGAAAAACTTAAGTTTTGCTGAGAAGAAACAAAGGTAAAAATAGAACTGCCATTATGGTGAAAGAATTCTTTTTTCCCCTTAACTGGAAACTAAGAGTTTCTCTATCATGATTAAAAGTGAAATATATAGAAAGAATGAAGAAAATCAGATAAGTATACTATTCAAGAAACTAGAAAAAAAATACAAATGAACTATAAGACAAATTCATAAATACATAAGCAGACTTTACTAAATCCAATTATAAATGCAATGTTAAAACAATTTATTCATCATGCCAACTAAACCCATTAAACATCTTGCAGTAAACTAATCAGAAAAAGTAAGACCTCGATGAAGAAACCAATGGGTTCTACAAGACTGCATTTTTTTAAATGCCTGTATATTTCATGATTTGGAGTTTATTTCCTTATAGCATATCTATTTATGAATAATTAAATAAAACAAATACATATCAAGATATAAAATATTTTTCAGATTAATAGCATTATAGCTTAGCTGTCTTACATTTATAATAAGCTATAATGAAAAACATGTGAATAATGATACCCACATAAAATTGAAGCTTTTCAATTTCTCTCAACTCTCAAGGGCCTACCCTGATCCTTCCATCAGAATTAATCTCTGTCTCTGATTCTACCATTCCACTTCCTCATAACACTATAATAGCATTCACAGAACGTATATAAATTTAAGTTCTAACACAGTATAATAAGTATTAATAATTGTTTGTGGAATTCAAGGATAATCTTTCATTGCAAACTAGTGTAGTGCATTGAGCTCTTCCTCTAGTCAATAAAACATTATTTTCTTCCTCTTTCTTTTTGTAAATAAGATTGGAGCTAATATGACAAAAATAATACTCATCCAAAAGTCAGAATCATACATTTTTTATTAACATACTTAAGCCTATTGATATGTAACTAGTAATAACATTAACAGTCATAATAATATCCATAGTAATAGCTAGCATTGAAGAGTTAACATTTGCAAGGAACACTTATTATTTCATATGTAAAGTACCTTATTTAAGCCTCACAGTAAATTAAATTAGCCACATTTATGGTGAGAAAACTGAGACACTAAGAGGCTAAATAATTACCCAAGTTGACAGTGGCATTGCCAGGATATGGACCCAACCAGTACCATCCCAAAGCGCAAACTCTTAACAATGTTAAATTCTCCCATAGCTACAAATATAGATAGATAGACAGATATGTGATGGCAACACCAACTTTCTATCAGAGAATCTTCCTGAACATTAATGAAAAGAAAATAAGTTTAATAATAAAACTTTTAATGGTTAATGTAATAATAGAATAGCCATAAATATGCCATAGTCTAAAAACAATCTGGGGAAAATCTATAAGTACATTCATGTAATATTGACTACAATATTAAATTGGCTTTAGTAGACTGAATTTAAAAACTCACCATTCAAATATAAATCTATTTCCTTCTTTCCCTTAATATTATCATGAACTCTGAATTTTAGTAAACTTACCTACTAATAAAAAAATGAACTTTTCTCAATAAGGTGAACTAAAGATGAAGAAATAGAAATAGTACATTTTTTATAAATTGATTTTAGCCATTATGCATTAGAAAGAATTCACCAAATGTAACATATTATTTAGTTAGTAATATGGCCCTAAAAAATAAAAACAGCATTCATATATCACATCACCAGAGAGAAATCATACACGGCAAAATAGTTTGACAAATTTAAGAAACAAGGAAACTATAAGGAATTATTTAAAAACTTATAAACTACAAGAGAATGTGCAAGTAATAAATAAGGTAGGCATTTATCTTTCATCCCATTTAATTGCATTGTGCCTCAGCTTGCCAGATGTGTAATGTCAGTAACAAAAATTAATATAGAATAATGAACTAGGCTTAAACCTAGCACAGAAGTATCATCCCTGAAGGGGAACACATTTCTAAAAGCACTAAGCCTGTTGGAATGATAAAACTTACCATTCTAATTTAAAACATTTTGTAGCTAATTTAGTTATTTAAATGTTCCATTGCCTATATATGGCAATTCATGACATTGCATTTGGTAATGAATTATTTGATAGGCAACAAAAGAAAACAACAGATAATCTGGACTTCATCAAAACAGAAAACTTTTGTGCTTCAAAAGACAGTCAAGAAAGTGAAAAGACAACCTACAGAATGGGAGAAAATATCTGCAGTTTACATAAGGGCCTCATATCTAAAATACATAAGAACTCTTAGAATTCAACAATTAAAAAATAACCTAATTAAAAAATGGGCAAAGGACTTGAATAGAAATTTTTCCAAAGATATACAAATGACCAATAAGCCCATGAAAAGACACAGGGCCTTGAACAAATATTTGCACACCCATTTTCATAGGAGCATTATTCATAATACCAAAAAGAAGTGACTCAATTATCCAACAGATGAAGAGACAAACAAAATGTGGTATATACATACAAGAAAACACTATCCAACCTTTATATAAAAGAAAGGACATTCTGAAACATGCTATAGTATGAATGAATCTTGAAGACATTATGCTAAGTGAGATAAGCTGTCACTAAAGGACAAATACTATATGATTCCACTTGTTTGAGAGACCTAGAGTAATCATATTCATAGTGAGAAAAAGTAGAATGTCAGGTGCCAGGAGCTGGGGGTGGGCTGAATGGGAGTTATTATTTAATGGCTATGGGTTTTCAGTTTTGCACAATAAAAAAGTTGGGGGGATGGATGATAATGATGGTTTCATAGCAATGTGAAAGTACTTAATGTCACAAAGCTACATACTTAAAAGTTATTAAAATGGTAAAGTGTATGTATATTTTATCTTAGGTTTTAAAAACAAATTGTTTTAAAATGGACAAAGGACTTGAATAGACATTTCTTCAAAGAAAATATACAATGCCTAACAACCACTTGAAAAGACTGTTAACATCATTAGTCATTAGGGAAATTCAAATCAAGACCACAATGTGATATCATTTCATATTTACTAGGATGGCTGAAATTTTTTTAAATAGACAATAACAAGTGTTAGCAAGGATATAGAGAAATTGGAATCCTCTACATTTCTGGGGAAAATATAAACTGCTGCACCACTCTAATACACAGTTTTGAACAATTTGACAATTACTAAAAATATTAAACATAGAATTATATGACCCAGCAATACCTCCCTTAGCTTGAACACAAAAGAACTGGAAAATGATATTCAAAGACTTGTGCCATAATGTTCATAGCGCCAGTATTCATAGCAGCCAAAAGGTGGAGGAAAAATACCCAAATGTCCATCAATGAATAAATGGATAAAATAATTGTGGTATATCCTTACAATGGAATAATATACAGCCCTAAAAAGGACTGAACCATTGATACATGCTATAAGAATGAACACTGTAAACAATATGCTAAGTAAAAGAAGCCAGGCATAGGAGGTCACATATATGATTTCATTTATATGAAATATCCAGAATAAATAAATTCATTTGGACAGAAAGCATATTAGTGTTTGCCAGTGCTGAGATGACTACATAATAGGTGTAGGGTTTTCTTGCAGAGTGAGGAAAACAGATATTGGAATAGACATTTTCAACTCCACAGAGGTGATGGCTACACAACATCATGAATGTACTACATGCCACTAAACATACATTTAAAATAGTTAATTTTATGCTATTTAGATTGGACACTAACTTAAAGAAATAATAATGTTCTAAAACTGGGGAATGGTTGGAGGCATCAGATAAAGAACAGAAATATATTAAGTAAATTAGTTTGCAAAAACGTTTGGACTATTACATGGGCATTAAAACAAGTTGGAAAGTATACATGAAGTCATTTTCATAAAAGTAAAATAAAACAATTTTATATATTAAATGCATGAAAGTTTGCAGACACAAATAAATTGTAAAGTGTAACAAAATTCCAGTTTTCTTTTTTTCTTGAAGTTGTGGAAATAATAGTATGTGTAAATAATCTATCTGAAATACAATTTTTGATCAATGAAATCCTTGGCTATCAAAAATTCAGTAGTAAAAAGCCTTCAAAAACAAGATTTCTCTAAAGTCTTTATCTTTTTACTTAAACAAAAAATAACAAAATGCTGTGACTAAATTTTATGGATTTTTTGCAATTTCTGTGAACAGTAGACACAGCCCTAAGCTATGGGTTTTAGCTGAAGGCTACTGGATCCTGCCTGTCCATACTGACATAACTTCTAAATTAACAGTTAAGAGCAGAACCTAAGAATCAGATGTTTTCTTCCTCTTTCTAATAGTATGATATTTGGAATTCTACTTAACTTCTTTGTATATTTGGGGTAGCAGAGATACTTCCCATTCAGCTGTTGTGAAGTTGATACAAAATACTGAATACAAAGCTGTAAGTACAGTGCCTAGACCACAGAAAATGTGAATGTCAGGCAAGTCATCTGTAGAAAAGCATCAAAACAGAGTTTCACATCACAAAACTTCCATTCACTTGTCTTCATTAGTACCACACCTGCTATTGCCTGAGCAACTTTGTTGACTCAAAGGCTTAACTGATCATTCTCCATGTTTCCCAATCCTGAGTGTGTATTAGTCATTTAGAAAGCCTTTCAAAAGAGTCAGTGCCCTAGAATCACCCTACAACCTCAACCAAGATATTGATTTAATTATTTTAGGGAACAGTCGAGACATCCTTAATTTTTAAAAGCTCTCCAGGTAGTTTTAATATACAAGTAGTGTTTTTATCTAGACCAGGCTCAGGCCCGACTCACTCCAGGCTCCTCACCTTTTCATAGCCAACAACAGAGGCTTTTCTCTGGGTGCTGTATAGGCAATCTCCATTTAGAAAAAGTAGATAAAAAATTGAAGGGCAAGGACCAACCTAGCAATAAAGAAGGATTACTATAAAATTACAATTCAAAAGGAAAATTTTAAATGGAAGACCAAAAATTCACTGAAAAATAGAAGGAGAAGAATAGAGAGGAAGACAGAGAAAAGTAAGGTTCAGTGAATGAATATGTGATGATAAAACTAGGACTTGAAATGCTCTTTCAATGTGCTTCACTGCCTATCACATATGCCTCTATTACATATATTCTCCTTTGGTCATTATAATCCAATTAAGCATTATCATCTTCCTTTTACATATGAGAAAAATGAGGCACTAAAAGGGTAAGTCAATTTAGCCAAGGCCATATGTGAGAACAGTGGCAAGAACTGGAATGTCAGCCCAGGACTGATTTAAAACCCATTATCTTAAACATTACGTTATGCTACCACCCTGAGTGGGGGGAAAAAAATCTGATATAAGGCATATACAAAGTCATTAATTATTTACTTCTAAATGTTAACTTACTGTTATTAAAAAAGGAAACTATTAGCAGTGATTATTTTTGAATAGTGAGAATATGGACAATTTTTTGTTTTATTTGCATTTGAAAATTTTCATATAATAAACATGTATTCATTTTGAAGAAAAAGAATTTTAAAAGCAAGTGTATCACAGAAATTTTGTAGTTCACTAATAAATAGTCGCTAATAAATATATACATTAACTTCAAAAAATACAGAGCCTAAATGGGAACATTTTTCTTTGAGAGGTGTATCTTCCTCAATTTTCTTTTCTGTAGTAAAATTACTCTGAAATAAAAGAAAAGAAAATACTTACCTGTACACTGCCCTCCATTGGTTGGATCTCCATAATAACCTGGCATGCAGTCTTGACACTGCTTTCCTGTGGTGAGATTTTTACACTGTTCGCACACATTACTATTGATGCACGTGCTGTGTCCATTACACTGGCAAGCTAAAGAAAATAGTAAAAAAATTTATAAACATCTACATAACAATACCAAGTATCATAGCTATTAGGACAAAGCATTTATTTTAAAAGTCTAAGTGGTAGAAAGTCCAAAAGACATTCCCCAAGTTATTTTTAATGTATAACATATATGGTTCAAAACATTAATGCAGGACAGTATATACAATAAATTCTGTATTGAAGTTTTGCCTTATGCTCTATAAAATGCTAAAGATTAAGTGAAACATAGAAGTTACAGCTAAGAAGAGAATACTTTTCAACGTATTCCTTAAAGATTCATGTGAATATTATGTTTATTAATTTACATGAACATAAGAATGAATAATATAGCTTTGATAAAGAATGTTCAAGTGCATCTTAAGTATATTTACACATAATAACAAAGCATCAATACATATAGAAAATTTTGTGGCAATAGGTTCTTACTTCAAGAAAATTTATTAGTATAAAATTAACAAAAATAGCTCTTTCAAATTAAATTACATAAATGTTTATATCCTTTGGCTGAGAAAAGCTTCAAGTCTTAACTGAAATTCTATTTGAGTGTGAATTAAACAGAAGATTTAAGGCCTGAGATTTTTATTGTATTCATAATATGAGATTTAATATGTTTTCATATTTATAATACAACAGAAGCCAAAAATTCAGGTAAAAGATAAAATTCATACATAAAAACTCATGTCTTTAGTGGTTATTTGCAGCATAAGTATTGTTTGGTAACTACTTGCCCAATCATCATCATCATCATCACCTTGAAAATTATTTTCATCATTATTATAGCTAAGATGGCATTTAACTGAGTTCTCTCTCACTCTCACCAGGAAAGTCAGTGTTCGGTCAATTCCAATTGTTTGTGGCTGACATCTATTCTGATTGGTCACTGCCCATATCGTATCAGTTTTAAAATATTGCAAATACCACCCCATTGCCAAATAGTGTACAGAGTGTTAAACATGAATTAGATCATTTAATCCTCACAACAATTTTATGTCAAAGATACAGTTTGGAGACCATTTGTAAGATGAGGAAGCCTACATAACCCAAACTCACACAACTAATCAATGAGAGAAACATATGCACAATCAGGAAGTCTGAATCAAAAGATCGGACATTAAACACCAAACCTCTTGTACATAGATAATTTGAAAGTGAGAGAAAAATCCCAAGACATAAGGTCATCAACAAGAATTAACATCAAAAGGAAAAAATACACACCCATAAAGACTAAAAACCAAATACTCGTATCTTAGAGAAATTCCAGAGGCATAAAACTCTATTGTAACATAGTAGACAAATGACAGGAGTCATCATGGGATCCTAAGACTCTTCATCATCCTCTATATGAAATTAAGTGAAGTTATATCATAGTTTTCAAGCTTTATATTATATTATGAAACTGGGAGAAAATTTAATTATAATAAAAAATATTAATAAGTGAAATCATGATACAAAACATTGTATTTGGAATGATCACAATTTTGTTTCTAAATGGATAAGCATGCCTATAGAAAAGTTAACAATGGATGTCTTCATACAGCAAAATTTTTCTGCAACATCAATTTTCTACAATAAATTTATATTACTTCTATAGTAAGAAATGATGTTAAGAGATTTAATTTTTTAAATATTTTGCTTAAAAGCTTAAGTTGTTGTTTCATAGAAACAGTAAACTAATTCACTCAGGAAAAACAAAATTTATTGAGTACCTACTACATGTAAAGCTTTTCATGAAAAAATGAAAAAAGGAAATGAGTTTTATAAGTATTTTATGAAACGACTGGCTACATTTTTTTCGTCACAGAAACAAATGCTTTAACTTCTGAATAAGATGGTTAAACTGAGCAGTCAGATTTAAAATTCTCCCTTCAGATTACTACTAGAATAATAAGAAAATTTGCCAGCAACAATAGGAATTTGGGTATGGTGACAACTAGACAAATAGAAACTACAATAATTCTGTAATTTAAAAGAGGCATAATGCCACTCAACTGTCCCATCCTGAAAGTAAGAAGTTCTGAAGGCAGTTCTGGGCTATGGGAGAATCAACAAACATATCACTGACATGCCTCCATATAGCTGTTGGAAAGTATAATGCAGGGGATATCTGATGCCTCATGTAGTGAATATACCACACGCAAAGCTGGTGTAATTTAGATCTAACTGCAGACAGAATTTCTATCATAAAAAGATTAGTCATTGCCATATCTTGTACCTGGTATGGTAGCATTATTAAAGAAAGTAGGAACCAGGCACAATGGCTATATCAAACACAGAAAAGAAAATCATATACTAGTAAGCCTATAATTATGTTCTATTTCCCACTCCCAACAGGGTGTTGAAGCAACAAGTAATGTAAGCTTGCGTATAGTAGTTCTTTTAGGATACATTGTTACTTGAAAGTTTCTAATAATAATTTGGCTGTGGAACATGGATAAAACTAAAGAGAAGCCATCCATACTGTTTTGTCTAAATTTTAAAACCAGCCAGATGGCTCCTCATCTATGGATATACAAACAGAAAAAGATGAAAATAAAGTGTAAAGGAAAACTCAGCATTTGATATGCAAATAAAGACCATAGTTTTGAAAAATATGTGCTCTCCAAAACAGATGTAAAACATTTAAAAATATCTGCTTGACATTCTCAATAAAATTTAAAAATATATACATAGAAAATCAAAGCTAACACTTACCCAAAACATTTTCAACACTAGCCTATCTCAAAATAAAAGGGGATTATCAGATGCTAGAAACAAAGCAGGATTCAAAACAAGAATGTTAAAGAGAAATGTGAGCTATTGGAGGAATTTTACTATACATGGGATAGACAAGAGGTAGAAGGCATGGGTTTCAAAACACAGCAGGGCCAGAAGACATAATCTCTGGCATTCTTAAGGAAGGGAACTAAACTGAAACCTATTTATAATAATTGAAACCTTCAACTGTACCAGTGAAAAAGATGCTAAAACACATCAAAAGCCTTAAAGTGCAGAAAAGAACCTCAAGCACATTAAGGTATAAGTATGAAAGAAAAAAGGCACTTGTGAGAATTTAAAGCCAGAGCCAGGCATAAGTGTTGGGTTGAAATTCGCATTATCCACATGGAAGAGAAAGCCCAACATTAAACATTTATGTAAAACCTATTCTATAATAAAGGCAAATCTCAAAACCTTTGTAAAAGCAGATGTAAATGGCCTTTTGAAATACTTCTGCTACTCAGGTCATGCAAATACACCACAAAATGGAAAGTGAGAAAACTTTTTTCTGTAAAGGGCTAGATAATAAGTATTTTAGGCTTTGCAGATGGTACAATCTCTGGCACAACTACACATCTCTGCTCTTGTAGTGCAAAAGGACACATACACAATATACAAACAACTGAGCACAGCTGTACTCCAGTAAAACTTAAGTCACAAAAATAGGCAGTGGACAGAGTTAGCCTGCAGGGCATGCAAACCTCTGATGTAGAAGAAAATATACTTACAGAATTAAACCTCAAAAGAAAAAAGTACAAAGCACCATAAAGGAGAATAAGGAGAAAGAGATGATAAAAATGAGAACTGACACCTGAAAGACTGTAGTGAAGGAAAATTAGAAGATAATACAAATAGCTGAAATAATAAAAGAGAAAAATAAGAAAATCATGCTTAAAGAAGGAAGACAATCTCCAATGAGATAGAGAATATCAGTAAAAAACATAAATTGTACAAAACAACTACTGGAAATCAGGGAGTACAATAATTGAAAAATACAAGAGAGGGTTTCAACAATAGATTTGAACTGACAAAAGAATCAGCAGATAGTTCAACAGAGATTATGTAACCTGAAGTACAGAGAGAAAACAGGAATGGAGAAAATGAACAGAGCCTCAGATAAATGTGGGACACCATTCAGAACACCAACATATGTATAATGGGAGTGTTATAAGAAGAGGAGAGAAGGAGAAGGCTAACATTTGTTTGAAATAATTCCTGAAAACTTCCCAAATTTGATGAAAATGCTAATCTACATAATTAAGGTAAATAAACTAAGTACAATAAACATGAAGAGATCTCCAGACACATTATAATAAAAATGATAAAAAACAAATACAAAGAAAAATATTTCAAAGAGCAAAAGAAAATATGACCCTTCACTTACAAAGAAGCTCGTAAGATTAAAAACCGAGGAGAGGAAAACGATGGCAGCCTGAGAAGTGAGGTAGAAACTTCCTCCCAAAACCACATATAACACAAAAATACAGCAAATACAACTAATCCTGAACAAGTGACTGGAAAGAAGACTCAACAGATGGCCTGGTTCAGGGGAAAAGAAAAGAACTCATGGAAAAGGGTAAAGTAGCAAAGCCACGATCCAGTAGGACCCAAGCCCTCCCAACACCAGCTCACTGGCAGGAGGAAGAGATACAGAGTGGAGAGAGAGTAGAAGCCCAGGACTGCTAAACACCTTCCCCTGGAGATCTGCTCTGGGAGCACAAACCCACATTACATGGTGCTCTGGAGATTAGTCAAATCTGGAGATTAGACTGACATTCCAGTCACTGCTGGAGAACAGATACCCACAACTGTCGATTCTGGGACAAAAGGTGCGCGCTTTGAAAGACTTCCCAAGAACAAGAGGGATGCTAAAGAGGCAAGGATTATACAGAGCTTGTGACTCAAGGTGGACAAAATCATCCTGGCACACTCAGCCCAGCAAGTTGGGATCTTTGAGGAGCTTCAGATGCTCCTACCCATGGCTGGCAATGCAGCACCAAAGCCTCCCACTGTGATACCCAGCCTGCCACTCCTTCATTCAGGCAGGTAATGGTTAGCAAACCTGTTACCCATGCATACTGCACTAGGCCAGCTGGAGGGTAGCCACGCCTACAGCAGTTACAAGGATATAACACGGAGGATCCTCCCTGCACTATCAGCCCACTGGTCCTCACAGTGGAGGCAGGCACTGCAGGCAGGAAGGAGGAAGGAGTTCTTTCCTCCTGGCAGGCACCAGTATGCTCAACAGCTGCCCCCGCCATTCTGCCAGGCAAGCTAGAGGGTGGCCCCACCGACAGCATCTACAAAGGGTGCAATGCAGAGACTCTTCCCCACACAATCGGCCCACTGGTGTTGGCGGTGGAGGCAGGTAATGAAGCCAGGAAACAGAAAAGGGCTCCTTCCTCCTTGCAGACACCAGTGCCGCTCACCAGTGATCCCTGCCATCATCCAGGTGCTGGTCACCTTCAGACAGCAGAGCTTTTGGACATCAGAAGGTGCTGCCTACACAAAGTTATAATTCCATAATAATCATTAGAAATATGAAAGGGCAAAAGAAATTTGTACAAATGAAAATCCATCAAACATCAGAAAGAGGGCCAAATGAAATAAACATCACCAATCCTACTGATAATGATTTCAAAATAAAAATTATAAACATACTCATGAAGTTACAGAAAAATTTTGAAGATCAAACGGAGGACATCAAGAAAGAGATAGACACTTTGAAAAATACAGTATCTGAAATGAAACACAAAATAAAGGGATTTAAAAGCAGATTAGAGGATGTAGAGGAGATAGTAAATGAAACAGAGATTAGAAAACAGAAATACAAAGACGCCAAGGCACGAAGAGAAAAAAGGATCTCTAGGTATTAAAGAATATAAAGAGAACTGTGCAAAAAATGCAAACAGAAAAATATTCACATTATAGGGGTACCAGAAGAAGAAGAGAGAGAAAAAGGGAAAGTGATTTGAGGAAATAATTGCAGAAAACTTCCCCAATCTGGAGAAGAAAAAAGTCTCACCACAAAAAGGTACAAATCTCCCAATGCAAGGGACCCAAAGAAGACAACACCAAGACATATAATAATTGAAGTGGCAAAGATCAAGGACAAAGACAGAGTATTAAAAGCAACAAGAGGGAGAAAAAATATCATATTCAAAGATAAATCCATCAGGCTATAATCAGACTTCTCAGCAAAAACCTTACAGGGCAGAAGGAAATGGCATGATATATTTAATGCAATGAAGCAGAAGGACCTTGAACCAAGAATACACTACCCACCAAGAATATCATTTAAATTTGAAGCAGGGATTAAACGATTTCCAGATAAGCAAAACTTGAGATAATTTACCTCCCATAAATCATCTCTACAGTGTATTTTAGAGGGACTGCTCTAGAGGGAAGAGTTTCTAAGGCTAAAGAGCTGTCACCAAAGAAAATAAAACCACAGAAAAGGAAGTAGACAAATTAATTATTAAGCAAATACAAAGGTAAATCAACTACCCATAAAGTCAATCAAAGGATACACAAAGAGAACAAAATATGACATCTCATATATAAAGAGTGGAGGAGGAGGGAAAGAAGGGAGAAAAAACAAAAATAAAAAAATTGAGATTATGTTTCTAATAGCATAATAAGCAAGTTAAGTCAGACTGTTAGATAGTAAAGACACTACCCTTGAACCTATGGTAACCATGAACCTAAAGCCTGCAATGGCAATAAGTACATACATATTGATAATCACCATAATATAAGTGAGCAGAATGCACCAAACAGAAAGAGTTATAGAATGGATTTTTTAAAAAAAGACCCATCTATATGCTGCCTACAAGAGACTCACTTCAAAACCAAAAACATACATAGACTAAAAGTGAAGGGATGAAAAAAGATATTTCATGCAAATAATAGGGAGAGAAAAGCTGGAGTTGCAGTCCTTGTATCAGATAAAATAGATTTCAAAACAAAGAAAGTAACAAAAGACAAAGAAGGACATTATATAATGATAAATGGGTCAGTCCAACAAGAGGATATAACCATTATAAATATCTATGTACCCAACATAGGAGCACTTAAATTTATGAAACAAACAATAACAGAATTAAAAGGGGAAATAGAATGCAATGCATTCATTTTAGGAGACTTCAACACACCACTCACTCCAAAGGACAGATGAATCAGACAGAAAATAAGGAGACAGTGACACATAACAACACATTAGAATAGAAGGACCTACAGACATCTACAGAGCACTCTACCCAAAAGCAGCAGGATATGCATTCCTCTCAAGTGTACATGGAACATTTTTCAGAATATATCACATACTAGGCCACAAAAGGGCCTCAGTAAATTCAGAAGGATTGAAATTGTACCAAACAGCTTCTCAGACCACAAAGGTATGAAACTACAAATAAATTATGCAAAGAAAACAAAAAATCCACAAACACATGGAGGCTTAACAACATACTCCTAAATAATCAATGGATCACTGACCAAACAAAAACAGAAATCAAGCAATATATGGAGACAAATAAAAAACAACTCAACTCCTCAAAATCTGTGGGATGCAGCAAAGGCCATTGCAGTATACTGCAATACAGGCTTACCTCAAGAAAGAAGAACAATCCCAAATGAACAGTCTAAATTCACAGTTAATGAAACTAGAAAAAGAAGAACAAATAAGGCCCAAAGTCAGTAGAAGGAGGGACATAATAAAGATCAGAGCAGAAATAAATAAAACAGAGAAGAATAAAACAGTAGAAAGTATCAATGAAAGCAGGAGCTGGTTTTTCAAGAAAATAAACAAAATTGATAAATCCCTAGCCAGACTTATCAAGAAAAAAAGAGTCTATACATATAAACAGAATCAGAAATGAGAAAGGAAAAATCACTACTGACACCAAAGAAATACAAACAATTATTAGGGAATACTATGAAAAATCATATGCTAACATATGCTAACAAACTGAATAACCTAGAAGAAATGGACAACTTTCTAGAAAAATAAAATTTTCCAAGACTGACCCAGGAAGAAACAGAAAATCTGAAGAGACCAATTAACAGCAATGAAATTGAATTGGTAATCAAAAAACTAACTAAAAACAAAACCCCTGGACCAGATGGTTTCCTCACTGAATTTTATCAAACATTTAAAGAAGCACTAACACCAATCCTACTTAAAGTTCCCCAAAAAGTAGAAGAGGGAATAGATCCAAACTCATTCTATGAAGCAGGCATCACTCTAATACCAAAACCAAGCAAAGACACCACAAAAAAAGAAAACTATAGATCAAAATCACTGATGAACATAGATGGAAAAATACTCAAAAAAATATTAACAAACCAAATTGAACAATAATCAGAGATCACCCACCATGACCAAGTGGGATTTCTTACAGGGTTGCAAAGATGGTACAATAGTCGAAAATCCATCAACATCATCCACCACATCAACAAAAAGAAGTATAAAAATCATGATTATCTCAATACATGCTGAAAAAGCATTTGACAAAATTCAACATCCATTCATTATGGAAACTGTCAACAAAATGGGTATAGAGGGCAAGTATCTCAACATAATAAAGGCGATATACAACAGACCAACAGCCAACATCATACCTAACAGTGAAAAGGTGAAAGCTTTTCCTCTAAGTTTGGGAAGAAGACAAGAATGCCCACTCTCCACAATTTTAATCAAAATTTTTCTGGAGATCCCAGCCATAGTAATCAGACAACACAAATAAATAAAAGGCATGAGATTGGTAAGGAAGAAGTTAAACTGTCCCTGTTTGCAGATGACATGATATTGTACATAAAAAACCCTAAAGAATCCACCCCAAAACTACTAGAACTAATACCTGAATTCAGCAAAGTTGCAGGATACAAAATTAACACACAGAAATCTGTGGCTTTCCTATACACTAACAATGAACTAATAGAAAGAGAAATCAGGAAAACAATTCCATTCACAATAGCATCAAAAAAGAATAAAATACCTAGGAATAAACCTAACCAAGGAAGTGAAAAACCTATACCTGAAAACTACAAGACACTCTTAAGAGAAATTAAAGAGGACACTAACAAATGGAAACTCATCCCATGCTCCTGGCTAAGAAGAATTACAATTGTCAAAATGGCCATCCTGCCCAAAGCAATATACAGATTCGATGCAATCCCTATCAAATTACCAACAACATTCTTCAATGAACTGGAACAAATAGTTCTAAAATTCATATGGAACCACAAAAGACCCCAAATAGCCAAAGCAATCCTGAGAAGGAAGAATAAAGTGAGGGGGGGATCTCACTCCCCAACTTCAAGCTCTACTACAAAGCCACAGTAATCAAGACAATTTGGTACTGGCACAAGAAGAGAGCCACAGACCAGTGGAACAGAATAGAGAGTCCAGATATTAACCCAAGCATATATGGTCAATTAATATAAGATAAAGGAGCCATGGACATACAATGGGGAAATGACAGCCTCTTCAACAGCTGGTGTTGGCAAAACTGGACAGCTACATGTAAGAGAATGAAACTGGATTGTTGCCTAACTTCAAACACAAAAGTAAACTCAAAATGAATCAAAGACCTGAATGTAACTCATTAAATCATAAACTCTTAGAAGAAAACATAAGCAAAAAATCTCTTGAATATAAACGTAAGCAACTTTTTCCTGAACACAGATCCTTGGGCAAGGGAAACAAAAGCAAAAATGAACAAATGGGGATACATCAAAGTAAAAGCTTCTGTACAGCAAAGGACACCATCTGTAGAATAAAAGGCATTTGATGGTATGGGAGAAAATATTCGTAAATGACATATCTGACAAGGGGTTGACATCCAAAATATATAAGGACCTCAAATGCCTCAACACCCAAAAAAATCAAATAACCTGATTAAAAGAATGGGCAGAGGATCTGGACAGATACTTCTCCAAAGAAAAAATTCAGATGGGCAACAGGCACATGAAAAAATGCTCCACATTGCTAATTATTAGAGAAATGCCAATTAAAACCACAAATATGATATCACTTTATACCAATTAGGATGGCCTAAATCCAAAAGACAAGGAACAAAAAATGCTGCAAGGATGCAGAGAAAGGGGAACCCTCCTACACTATTGGTGGAAATATAAATTAGATCCGCAATTGTTGAAAGCAATATGGAGGTTCCTCAAAAACTAAAAATAGAAATACCATTTGACCCAGGAATTCCACTCCTAGGAATTTACATAAAGAAAACAAGATCACAGATTCAAAAAGATATATGCACCCCTATTGCAGCACTATTTACAATAGTTAAGATATGGAAGCAATCTATGCGCCCATCAGTAGATGAATGGATAAAGATGTGGTACGTATACACAATGGAATGTTATTCAGCCATAAGAAAAAGAAAAATCCTACCATTAGCAACAACATGGATGGAGCTAGATGATATGGTCAGTGAAATAAGCCAGGTGGAGAAAGACAAGTAGCAAATGATTTCACTCATTTGTGGAATATAACAACAAAGCAAAACTGAAGGAACGAAACAGCAGCAGACTCACAGTCTCCTAGAAGTGACTCGTGATTACCAAATTTAAGGCCCTGTGGAGGGTGGGTGGGAAGGGAGGGAGGGAGGAAGAATGGGATTAAAGGGCATAATGATTAACACACATAATGTAGGGGGGCTCATGGGGAAGGCAGTATAGCACAGAGAAGACTAGTAGTGACTATACAGCATCTCACTATGCTGATGGAAAGTGAATGCAATGGGATGTGGGGGTGGGCTTGATAATATGGGTGAATGTCGTAACCACAATATTGCTCATGAGAAACCTCCATAAGATTGTATATCAGTGATGCCTTAATTAAAAAAAAAGATTAACAACTGACTTGTAATCAGGAAAAATGGAGGCCAGTAAGCAGTAGGATATTATACTTCAAGCTCTCAAAGG
This sequence comes from Manis pentadactyla, assembly GCF_030020395.1. Taxonomy (NCBI): domain Eukaryota; kingdom Metazoa; phylum Chordata; class Mammalia; order Pholidota; family Manidae; genus Manis; species Manis pentadactyla. The sequence continues at coordinate 126,003,808 of NC_080026.1, read as the reverse complement.
ACAACTGTCAACCAAAAATTTTCTATTCAGCAAGGCTACTTTTCAAAAACTGAAGTAAAATAAAGACATTCACAGATAAATAAAAACTGACAGAATTTGTTCCTAGCAGATTCACTTACAAGAAATACTAAAAGAATTTCTTTAAGGGAGAAAGCACATGACCTGCAAGATTAATTAAACTTACCAAATAAAAAAGAGCACTGATAACAGTGATTATGTCATTATAAAAGTGAGTAAAAATATGTATATCAACTCCTTTCTTCTGTTATCTGAAATTTTTTAATTATATTTAAATATATATATAGAATGATATTGTTGGACTTGTAACACATAAAAATGTAATATATTTCCTAGGGACAGAACAAAAGGAAGTGGGTGGGAGAAAATCTATTTTGGGCTAAGGATGTGACATGGTATTAACAGATGGTAATTTGTATCCACAGGAATGAATGAAGAAAACCAGAAATATCAAATACAAAAGTTAATACAACAAGAGCTAAAAATAAATACTTGCCCTCCTTTCTTCTCTCAGATACTTAAAAAGACATAAAAATTAGAAAAATATACTGTAGAAAGTACATCTTAACTACAAAAATGTGTTTTTGGGTTTTCAACATATATAAATATAATATATGTATACCAATACCACAGAAAGAGGAGAAAGAGAATAGGCCCATGTGAGTAACATTATTTTATCTCACTGGAATTAAGTTAGCATAAATCTGAAGTATTTTTTAGTAAGTGAAGATATATATATGGTAGAGATTCAAGATGGCGGCATGAGAGGTGAGACTGAGAACTCCTCCCAAAACCACATATAGTATGAAAATTTAATTAACACAACTAACCCTGGAAGAGCAACAGGAAGGAAGGCTGCACTAGACTGCCCACAGACCTCATGAAAAGAGCAGACCTCCTGAAGCATGGAAATGTAACAAAGCCTTGATCCAGAGGGACCCAGTCCCTTCTGCACCCCAGCTCACTGGCAGGAGGAAGAGAAATGGGGCGGGGAGGGAGTGGAAACCTAAGACTGCTGAACACCAAGCCTTGGAGATCTGCTTTGGAGCACAAACCTACATTGTGTGGTGCTCTGGAGGTTGGTGGGGTTGGGGAGCTGGGACAGGCAGAGTGCTTAAGAGACTGCCATTGTGGATGTTTGAGAAGGATGGGGATCCACATCCAGCAGCTCTGGGACAAAGGGAAGGCAGGTGTCTGAGGGGCTTCCTAGCAGCTAGAGAGCTGCTGAAGGGGTGGGGTTTGCACAGAGATTGCAGCACGGGAGAAGGAATTGGTAGACAAGGTTGTCTGGGTGCGATCTTCCCAGCAGATTGGGAACTCTGAGGAGGTTCTGGCACTCCATCCCCCTGGCTGGCTACTCAGCTCCAAGGCCCCTGACTGTAACATGCAGCCTTCTGCACCTTCCTCCTGGCCTGCCGGCACTGGCTTGCAAACCAGCAGTCACTGTGCTGGGGTCAGGCCAGGCAGAGGAAGGCCCCACCAACCACATCTAGAGATGCAAAGCACAGAGGCTTACACCTGTGTGCTCAGCCCACTAAATCTGATTCTGGAGACAGGCACTGCAGCAGGGAATCAGGGAACAGCTCTTTCCTACCTCCAGGCACCCGTTCCACTCCCCTCTGACCCACAACCTCACTCTAGGGGCTGAGCAGCTCCAGAGACTAGAGCTTCTGAGCATGAGAGGGCGCCACATAGAAATATGAAAGGTCAAAGGAGCCTGGTTCAGACCAAAATCTCACAAACCCCAGGAAAAGATCTAAATGAAACTGAACTCACTAATCTTCCTGAAAGAGAGTTCAAAATAAAAAACATAAACATCCTCATGGAGGTACAGAAAAATATTTAAGAACTCAGGAACAAACTTAAGATGGAGATTCAATCATTAAGAAATTCCATCTCTGAAATGAAACATACAATGGAGGGATTTAAAAGCAGACTGGATGGAGGAGAAAAGATGGTAAATGAAATTGAAATTATAGAAGAGGAATACAAAGAAGCTGAGGCACAGAGAGAAAAAAAGATCTCTAAGAATGAAAGAATATTGAGAGAACTGTGTGACCAAACCAAACGGAATAATATTCACATTATAGGGGTACTAGAAGAAGAAGACAGAGGAAAAGGGGCAGAAAGTGTCATTGAGGAGGTAATTGCTGAAAACTTCTGCAATCTGGGGAAGGAGATAGTCTCTCAAGCCATGGAGGTGTACAGATCTCCCAATACAAGGGACCCAAGGAAGACAACATCAAGACATATAATAATTAAAAATGGCAAAGACAAGGACAAAGACAGACTTTTACAAGCACCTAGAGAGAGAAAAAAGATCATATACAAAGGGAAACTCATCAGAATATCATCAGATTTCTCAGCAGAAACCTTACAGGCAAGAAGGGAGTGGCATGATATATTTAAGGCAATGAAGCAGAAGGGCTTCGAACCAAGAACACTCTACCCAGCAAGGTTATCATTTAAATTTGAAGGAGGGATTAAACAATTTTCAGATAAGCAATAGCTGAGAGAGTTTATCTCCCACAAACCACCTCTACAGTGCATTTTGGAGGGACTGCTATATATGGAAGTATTCCTAAGGCTAAATAGATGTGACCAGGGGAAATAAAACCACAACAAAGTACAAGAATTAATTACTAAGCAGAAGCAAAATCTAATCACCTAGCCCCAAGTCAATCCATGGATAGACAAAGAGTACAGAATATGATATTTAACAATATAAAATATGGAGGAGGAAGAAAAAGGAGGGAAAAAAAATAACCTTTAGGTTGTGTTTGTACTGGCACACAAAGTGGGTTAAAATAGACTGTTAGATAGTAAGGAAATTACCCTTGAACCTTTGGTAGCCACGAACCTAAAGCCTGCAATGGCAATAAGTACATACCTATCAATAATCACTCAAAATGTAAATGGTCTGAATGCACCAATCAAAAGACATAGAGTCACTGAATGGATAAAAAAACAAGACGTATCTATATGCTGCCTACAAGAGACTCACTTCAAAACCAAAGACATAGAGACTATAAGTAAAGGAATGGAAAAAGATACTTCATGAAACTAAAGGTGAGAAAGAAGCAGGAGTTGCAGCACTTCCATCAGACAAAATAGACTTCAAAACAAAGAAAGTAACAAGAGACAAAGACGGACATTACATAATGATAAATGGGTCAGTCCAACAAGAGGATATAACTATTATAAATATCTATGCACCCAACACAGGATCACCTACATATATGAAACAAATGCTAACAGAATTAAAAGGGGAAATAGAATGTAATGCATTCATATTTGGAAACTTCAACACACCACTCACTCCAAAGGACAGATAAACTAGACAGAAAATAAGCAAAGAGACAGAGGCACTGAACAACATATTAGAAGAAATGGACCTAACGGAGATCTACAAAACAGTCCATCCAAAAGCAACAGGATACACATTCTTCTCAAGTGCACATGAAACATTTTCAAGAACAGATCATACATTAGGCCACAAAAAGAGCCTCAAAAAATCCAGAAAGATTGAAATTGTACCAACCAGCCTCTCAGATCACAAAGGTATGACACTAGAAATAAATTTCACAAAGAAAATGAAAAAGCCCACAAAAATGAAGGCTTAATAATATGCTCCTAAATAATCAGTGGATCAATGACCAAATAAAAACTGAGATGAAGCAATATATGGAGACAAATGACAACAGTAATTCAACACTGCAAAATTTGCAGGATGCAGCAATGGCCATGCTAAGAGGAAAGTATAGTGCAATACAGGCCTACCTCAGGAAAGAAAAACCATCAAATGAACAGTCAAAACTCAAAATTAACAGAACTAGAAAAGGAAGAACAAATGAGGCCCAAAGTCAGTAGAAGGATTGACATAGTAAAGATTATAGAGCATAAATAAATAAAACCGAGAATAAAACAATAGAGAGAATCAATGAAAGCAGGAGCTGGTTCTTCGAGAAAATAAACAAAATAGATAAACCACAGGCCAGACATATAAAAAAAAAAAGAGAACCTACAGACATAACCAGAATCAGGAATGAGAAAGGAAAAATCACTACTGACACCACAGAAATACAAACAATTATTAGGGAATACTATGAAAAATTATATGCTAACAAACTGAATCACCTAGAAGAAATGGACAACTTTCTAGAAAAATACAACCTTCCAAGACTGACCCAGGAAGAAACAGAAAATCTGAAGAGACCAATTACCAGCAAGGAAATTGAATGGGTAATAAAAAGCTACCTAAGAACAAAATGCTTGGACCAGATAGTTTCACTGCTGAATTTAATCAAACATTTAGTGAAGACCTAATACCCATCCTCCTTAAAGTTTTTCAAAAAATAGAAGAGGAGGGAATACTTCCAAACTCATTCTATGAGGCCAATATCACTATAATAACAAACCAGGCAAAGATATCACAAAAAAGAAAATCACAGACCAATATCCCTGATGAACATAGAAGCAAAAATACTCAATAAAATATTAGCAAACCGAATTTAAAAATATATCAAAAGGGTCATCCATCATGATCAAGTGGAATTCATCCCAGGGATGCAAGGATGGTACAACATTCCAACATCCATCAACATCATACACTACATCAACAAAAAGAAGGACAAAACCACATGATCATCTCCATAGATGCTGAAAAAGCATTTGACAAAATTCAACATCCTTTCATGATAAAAACTCTCAATAAAATGGGTATAGAGGGCAAGTAACTCAACACAATAAATGCCATATAAAACAAACCCACAGCCAACATTATACTTAACAGCAAGAAGCTGAAAGCTTTTCCTTTAAGATGGGGAACAAGACAAGGATGCCCACTCCCCCACTTTTATTCAACATAGTTCTGGAGGTCCTAGCCACAGCAATCAGACAACACAAAGAAATAAAAGGCATCCAGATTGGCAAGGATGAAGTCAAATTGTCCCTGTTTGCAGATGACATGATATTGTAGATGAAAAACCCTAAAGAATCTACTCCAAACTACTAGGTCTAATATCTGAATTCAGCAAAGTTGTGGGATACAAAATTAATGCACAGAAATCAGTTGCATTCCTATACACTAATGATGAACTAGCAGAAAGAGAAATCAGGAAAACAGTTCCATTCACAATTGCATCAAAAAGAATAAAATATCTAGGAATAAACCTAACCAAGGAAGTGAAAGACCTATACCCTGAAAACTACAAGACACTCATGAGATAAATTAAAAAGATACCAATAAATGGAAACACATCCCGTGCTCATGGATAGGAAGAATTAATATTGTCAAAATGGCCATCCTGCCTAAAGCAATCTATAGATTCAATGCAATCCCTATCAAAATACCAACAACAATCTTCAAAGAATTAGAGCAAATAGTTCTAAAATTCATATGGAACCACAAAAGACCCCAAATAGCCAAAGCAATCCTGAGAAGGAAGAATAAAGCAGGGGGGGAATCTTGCTTTCCAACTTCAAGCTCTAATACAAAGCCACAGTAATCAAGACAATTTGGTACTGGCATAAGAACAGACCTATAGACCTATGGAACAGACTAGAGAGCCCAGATATAATCCCAAGCATATATGGTCAATTAATATAAGGATATACAATGGGGAAATGACAGCCTCTTCAACAGATGGTGTTGGCAAACCTGGACAGCTACATGTAAGACAATGAAACTGGATTATTGTCCAACCCCATACACAAAAGTAAATTTGAAATGGATCAAGGACCTGAATGTAAATCATGAAACCACAAAACTCTTAGAAAAAAACAGAAGCAAAAATCTCTTGGACATAAACATGAGCAACTTCTTCATGAACATAGCTCCCTGGGCAAGGGAAACAAAAGCAAAAATGAACAAGTGGGACTACATCAAGGTAAAAAGCTTCTGTACAGCAAAGGACATGATCAGCAGAGCAAAAAGACATCCTATAGTATGGGAGAATATATTCATAAATGACATATCTGATAAGAGGTTGACATACAAGTTATATAAAGAGCTCATACACCTCAACAACAAAAAAAGCAAATAAGCCAATTAAAAAATGGGCAGAGGAGATAAACAGACATTTCTCCAGAGAAGAAATTCAGATGGCCAACAGGCACATGAAAAGATGCTCCACATCGCTAATCATCAGAGAAATGCAAATCAAAACCACAATGAGATATCACCTCACACCAGTTAGGATGGCCAACATCCAAATGACAAACAACAAATGTTGGCGAGGATGTGGAGAAAAGGGGAACCCTCCTACATTGCTGGTGGGAATATAAATTAGTTCAACCATTGTGGAAAGCAGTATGGAGGTTCCTCAAAAAACTAAAAGTAGAAATATCATTTTACCCAGGAATTCCACTCCTAGGCATTTACCCTAAGAAGGCATCAGCCCAGTTTGTAAAAGCCATATACACCCCTATGTTTATCACAGCACTATTTACAACAGCCAAGAATGGAAGCAACCTAAATGTCCATCAGTAGATGAATGGATAAAGAAGATGTGGTACATACACACAATGGAATATTATTCAGCCATAAGATGAAAAAAAATCCTACCATTAGCAACAACATGGATGGCGCTAGAGGGTATTAGGCTCAGTGAAATAAGCCATGTGGAGAAAGACAATTATCAAATGATTTCACTCATCTGTGGAGTATAAGAACAAAGAAAAACCTGAAGGAACAAAATAGCAGCAGACTCACAGAACCCAAGAATGGACTAACAGTTGCCAAAGGGAAAGGGACTGGGGAAGATGGGTGAGAAGGGAGGGATAAGGGGGAAAAAAAGTACATTACAATTAGCACACGTAATGTAGGAGTGGGGGCACGGGGATGGCAGTATAACACAGAGAAGACAGGTAGTGATTCTATAGCATCTTACTATGCTGATGGACAGTGAATGTAATGGGGTATGTGGTGGGGACTTGATAATAAGGGGAGTCTAGTAACCATAATGTTGCTCATGTAACTGTACATTAATGATACCTAAATAAAAATAAATAAATAAAATTTAAAAAGATATATATGGTGAACCCTGGAGCAACTGCTAAGGAACTAACTTAAAAAATATAGTTAGAAAAACATTAAATAAATTAAAATCTTGCATTAGAAAGTATTCACTTACTACACAAAAATAAATGAGAAGTACAAAAGTCATGAGACATATAGGGAAAAAAGTTAAATAACACATATAAAATCCAACTATATCAATAACAACATGAAATGATTAAATAATCAAAAGGCAGAGATTGGCAGACTGGATAAAAAAGAGGTCCAAATATGTACCTTCTGCAAGAGACATACTTACAGATACAAATAGACTGAAATTTAATGGATCAAAAAAGATACCACATACAAACAGCAGCTATAAGAAAGTTGGAGCAGATATACAAATATCATATAAACAGTTTTAAAGTGTTACTATAGTTAAATAGGGTCTTTTTATAATGGTAAAAAGGACAATCCACCAAGAACATATAAAAATTGTAAATATGCATACACCTAACAAAAAATCCTCAATATATGAAACAACCACTGCAAAAATTAAAATGGAAATACACAATTCAACAATAATAGTTGGAGACTTCAATACCTCACTTTCAACAATGACTAGAACTAGAAAGAAGATCAGCAAGGAGTAGAAGACTTAGACAACACTATAAAACACCTACATAGATATAAATAGAAGAATCTACACAATAACATAATGTACATATTTCTCAAGTGTCCATGAAACAATCTCCAGGATAGACTATGTAGTACACCATAAAACAAACCTTAATACATTTCAAAGAAATTAAGTCATATAAGGTATGTTCTCTGAATACAATTATATGAAAATTAGAAATAAAAAACAAAAATATGATAAAATCACAAATTTTTGGAAAGGAAATAACACATTGTTAAATAATCAATGGGTCAAAGAATAACACATAAATTTTAAATTACTTTTGATGAATGAAAATGAAAGTGTAGCATACCAAATACCACAAAAACACTGCTCAGAAACAAATTTATAGGTAAAGGGAATATTTTCTTCTTTAAAAAGTCTCAAAACAACATTTTACCTGAAGAAACTAAAAAATAAATAGCAAACTAAACTCAAATCAAGCAGAAGAAAGGAAATAATAAAGATTAGAATGAAAATAAATGAAATACAGAGTAGAAAAATGAGAAAGTCAATAAAGCCAATGTTTGCTCTTTGTAATGATTACAAAATTAACAAAACTTTAGTTAGATGACCAAAAAATTAAAAAGAGAAGACACAAATTATTAAATTGCAGAAAGAAAATGGAAACATATTACTGACAAAAGGTAGGAAAAAGGAATTATAACCAAGCATAATGAACAATGCCAATAAATTAGATAAGTTAGATGAAAGGGACAGACTCTTAGAAAGATACTAACTACTAAAACTCACTCAAGAAGAAACAGAAAACATGAATAGGCTATAACAATAAAGAGACTTGTAATCAACAAAGTACTAACAAAGGATAGTCCAAGATCAGCTGGCTTAAGTCATAAATTCTACTAAATAGTTAAAGAAGAATTAACATCAATTATTCACAAATACTTTCAAAACCAGAGAAGCAAAGACTCCCTAACTTATTCTATGAAACCAATACTAACATAATATAAAAAACAAAATCATCACAAGAAAAGATGACAGACCCCTTAAGATTACAGGTGTAAAAATCTTCAACAAAACACAAGCAAATTGAATCCACTAACACATAAAAAGGATTACACACCAAGACGATGTGGAATTTATCCCAGGAATGCAAGATTGTTTAAACATTTGAAAAATCAATGGAGTAATATACCATACTTATGGAAAAAAGGGATAAATGATTATGATCATATCAATAGATGGAAAATACCCAACAAACTAGGAATAGAAGGAAACTGTCTCAACTTGATAAAAGGTATATATGAAAAATTCATAGTTAACACCATATTTATCGGCAAAAGAATAAAAGCTTTCCTTCTAAGATCAGGGAAAAAATTTCATTCTTGTCACTTCTATCCAACATTGTCATGGAAGTTCTGGACTAAGCAATGAGGCATGAAAAAAAAAAGACATCCAGATTGAAAAAGAATATGTAAAACTAACTCTATTTGCAGACCACATGATATTACATGTATAATACTCTAAGGATTCACAACAAACTTATTTCAACTAATAAATGAGTTAGGCAATGTTGCACATTAAAAGATTAAATATAGGAAAATGAGTTTTCTTGTGTTTCTAAACACCTAAATGAATAATCTAAAAATAAATTTTAAAAGTAATTCCAGTGACAATAGCATCAGAAAGAATAAAGTAGTTAGGCATACATTTAACTAAAGAAATGCAAATTTGTACTTTGACTACAAACATTTTTGAAAAAAAATTTTTGAACCTCTTTTGAGAAAAAATAAGGGAAAGATATCCTATATTCAGGAATTGGACGATTTAATATTAAGATAGCAATTAATCCTGATTGATCTAAAAATTCAATGCAAAGTCTATTAAATTCCAAAAGACTTTTTTAATAGGAATAGATAAGCAGGTCCTAAAATTCATATGGAGTTACAAAGGACCCAGACCAACCAAAGCGATCTTGAAAAAAGAAGAACAAAGTTGAAGGACTGACACTTCCTAATTTCAAAACCTACTACAAATTTATAATAAGCCAGTGTAGTATTGGCATAAGGATAGACATATGGATCAATGGAATACAATTAGTTCCAAAATAATCCCATACATCTATGGTCAACTGGTTTTCAAAAAGGGTGCTAAGACCATTAAATGGGGGAAAAAATCATCTTTTCAACAAATGGTGCTGGGATAACTTGATACCCACATGGCAAAGATAGAATATGGACCCATACCTCACACAATATAAAAATTAGCTCCAAATGGATCAAAGATCTAAATGAAAAAGCCAGAACTATAAAATGTTAGAAGAAAATATAGGCATAAATCTCGGTTTTGAATTAGACCACAGTTTCTTAGATCTGACACCAAAAGTGTAAGAAACCAACAGAAAAGAATAGATGTATTGGACATTATCAACTAAGAAATTTTTCTGATGGTTTCAGAGGACATCATTAAGAAAGTGAAGAAACAACTCACAAAACAGAAAAAAATATTTAAGTATAATATCTCTGGTAAGTGTCTAGTTTCCAGAATATATAAGCAACTCATAAAATTCTTAAATTAAAAAAAAATTTATTGGGCAAAGAATTTGAGTATTTTCCAAAGTAAACATACAAATGGCTAAGAAGCATATGAAACAAGCATCATTATTCAAATGGGAAATGCAATCAAAGCCACAGTGAGCTACCACTTCACATCCACTAGGAGAGTAATAATCAAAATGATGAACAACCAGTGTTGAAGAGGACAGAGGAATTAGAACCCTCATACATTGCTGGGGATAATATGTTCACAGCAGCATTATTCATAACAGCAAAAGAATGGAAATTAGCCACAGATCCATCAACTAATGAATGTATAAATATGTGGTATGCAACTGAATATTATTCAGCCATAAAAAGAGGTAAAGGACTAATATATACTACAATATGGATGAACATTGAAACATTATGCTAAGTGAAAGAAGCCATACACAAAGGCCACATACTGTATGACTTGTACTTAAATGAAATATCCACACTAGACAAATCTATAGAGAAATAAAGCAGGTTACTGGTTTTTAGGTATTGAGAGAAGGAAATATAGGAAGTGACTATTAAAAGGTTAAGTTTTTACTCAGAGCTTAATCTTAGGATAATTAAAATGTTCTGGAACTGTATGGCAGTGATAGTTGCACACCTACTGATTATACTAAAATACATTCACTTGTACACTTTAAAATAGTGGATTTTACGGTATATGAGTTACATGCCAATACAAACAAACACAATAATTAGAGCTAGTTAGATGAGCTGAAAAATAATTGGCGAATTCTTCCTATCTCTGCGTATGCAGTCTCCATAATGTTACTTTATCCTTGCTCTCATCAAAAAAGTAGGATTTTCCCCACCCTTTGCACATAGACTGGCATCAACTTTCTCAAAACAATACAATGTAGAAGGTGGAATGTAGAAATTCTGAGCTTAAGCATCAACAGGCATACAAACTCTGCTCCCTTCTTAGAATCTTATTCTAAGAATTCCATGTATATTATGGAAGCACAGTCTACACTGCAGATGGATGGAAGGTCAAGTATGGCAGAGAAGAGTCCTTTGTAACTGAGGACCCCTAGACCAACCAGCCAGCTCACACCACCAGACATGTTGAGTGAAGCATTCTGTGACCATCCAAAACCAGTCAAACTGCCAGATAACTGTAGCCCCATGAGAAAAACTAGAAAAGACTGACCAAAACTCCCAGGAGAATTCAGACAAAAAAAAGATGACACAGAATCATGAATAAAACTGCTTCAATACAGTGATTTGGAGAAGCTATGTTAAATAGTAATAAATAATTGAAACACAGGTTTCAATTAAAATGAGAAAAATCTAAAAAAAGAGAGAATGAAACACAGATCAAAAGAGAGGCAAGTACAAATTAGGGACTTAGTAAAAAAGCCTAACATAAGTGAAGCAATCTTCTAGAAAATGAAGACAATGACACAATGGGACAGATGCAATATTTGGAGATATAACAACAGAAAAGTTTATAAAAATAATGAACAACATCAAGCTATAGAGTAAATAAACCATACTACTCACAGTCACAATAAAAAATGAAACTGATAACATCATATTAAAATTAATGACATCCAAATACCAAAAAAAAATTTTTTTTTAAGTCAGGAGAAAAAAAGACATACTGCTTTCAAAAGTGAAACAATAAACCAATAGAGGAATTCTTAAGAGATACAGAAAAAGCTAGGAAAACAAAAAGAAAATTACAACTTCAAATTATTTTTAAAAAAATTATATATATATATATATATATATATATATATGTCACTTTAGAATGCTATTTCCAGTAAAAATATCCTTCAAATAAAAAGACATGCAATTATACAATAAAAACATTTTTTAGCTATGTGAAAGATAATTTATGGCCAAACTGAGAAACATAATATTTAAAAATGCTAAATAAAATTCATCAACCTAAAGAAATATTATAGCAGAAGGAAATTCAGATCTATGGAAAAAATGAAGATCACAGGAAATGTTTAATATGTCAATAGAGATTTTTTTCTTATGATTTCTTTACAAGAAAATCATCTGACTAAAGCAAAAAAAATAATGTATTGCATGGTGATAACATATGTAGGAGTAAAATATATGGTAATAATTATACAAAGGACAGAAAAGGAGCAAGTGAATTACACTATTATAATATTCTTACCTTATACATGAAGTAGTATAATATTGATTCAAGGTAGACTGTGATAAGATAAAGATGACTATTACAATCACTACAGCAGTCACTAAAAAAAACACAAAAGAAGGATAGCTAAAAATCCAATAAAAGTGATAAAAATGGACTTTAAAAACACTCAATTAATCCAAAAAGGCAAAAGGAGGAACAAACAATAGAGGAAAAAAATTAAGGAAATTTTAAAAACAAGTATCTTGATGGTAGGACTTAAACTCAATAATGCCAATGTTATATTAAATCTAAATTGACTAAACACTCTAATAAAAGGCAAAGATTATTAGACTAGATTTTTTCAAAAACAGAAAAGCAGTATTTATGTGCTTACAAGAGATTGATTATAAATAAAAACACACAGGTAGAAGACCTCCACTTCTGCCCATGAAGAATTAACCACTCTGAGAATTGATCTCCAACTGTAAACAAGAAAATCAAACAAAATATATGAAGCAACTACTTTCAAATATAACAGGCAACTCAGGAAAGGAGCCTCTGAAAAAAACAGAAACGAGCTGACTGTATGATTGCCTCGGCTTGCTCACTAGAGGCAGATTTGAGAAACGCAGCCAAGAGGGGCAAACCCAAACAAAAGCCAGAGATCTCATTTAGTTGATGAAACAAAGATCAAAGTTCAGGAAGGCCTGGGTGACTCAGAGTTTGTGAGGCAAAAAGAGATGAGAGCTACACACAGCAATCTTCAGGAGGGTCCCTGGAATCTTTGGCTGAATAATGGATTGAATACACAGTGTGAAATTCCATGAAGTTGAAGAAGGTACAACCAAAACACAATAGGTCAAACAATGCCAGGAGTTCACACAGGACTGGAACGGTTTGTGCCCCCATTTGTCACAGGGGAGAAACCTCATAATACAAAGACTATTTTAGAGAGACCACAGAAAGGCACTGACTTAGTAGTAGAGGTAAATTATAACTGGACTTATGCCTTCTATGTACAGGCCCTAACATTCTTAAAAACAATTTTTGAAATGATAGTACAGATCCCAAGTAACATAACTGCATGCCAGAACAAAGAACAACACATGAAATGAAATGGAGCAAAATTGAATAATAAGCTCCAGAATTTTATGAATGTCCACAATTCCATCAAAAATTACCATGCTGGAAAATCTGATTCATAAAAAATCAATAGAAACAAAGAAATGGCATATAAGATGGAATGAGCATAGGAGGCTTTTTAAAACAGCTACTAAAAATATGCTCCATATGCTCAAGAATGCAGAGTAAAACATGAACATAAGGAGAGAAACAGAATATGTAAAATCACTAAAATATAATTTTTAAAGATATAAAATATGCAAAATGAAACATAAATTCAATGCCGGAAAAACAGTCTTTTCAACAAATGGTGCTGGGACACCTAGATAGCCACATATGCAAAAGAGTTAAGTTGGATCCCAATCTCATACCACACACAAAACATAACTCAAAATGGTCAAAAGACCTAAATATAAGAGCTAAAACTAAATTCTTAGAACAAAATGCAGGTGTAAATCTTTGGGATCTTATATAATGCATGGTTTCACAGGTATGATACAATAGAAAAAACAGTACATCATCAAAATTTAAAACTTTTGTGCTTCAAAGAAAACTGTCAAGATAATGAAAAGGCAACCCAAACAATGGTAAAAAAAATATTTGCAAGTCAATCGTTGATACAGGACTTATATTAAGAATACAAAAGAACTCTTATAGTTCAATAATAAAAAGACAAATATGCCAATTAAACAAAGAATCATAGCCATTTCTCCAAAGAAGAAATACAATAAATACATGAAAATATACTCAACATCATTATCCACCAAGACATTGCAAATCAATAATACCACTTCACATCTACCAGGATGACTATAATCAAAATGATGTGCAATAACCAGTGCTGGCAAGAAGGTAGAGTAATTGAAACACTCATGTACTACTGGTAGGAATGTAAAATAATGCAGCAGATTTGAAGTAGTCTGTCAGTTCCTTAAAAGGTTAGTTGAAGTTACCATCTAACCCAGATATTCCATTCCCAAAATAATGACAATACGACAACACATGAACTTGTACACAAATGTTCATAGCAGTATTTGAAAAGAACAAAATTGGAAACACCCAAATGTCCATCAAATGATAACTGGATAAACACAATGTGATATATACATATAATAGAATACTATTATATACATACAATAGAATACTACCAACATAGTATTGATACATGCTACAACATGGCACTGATACATGCTACAACATGGATAAACCTAGAAAATGTTATGCAGTGTGAAGAAGCTATCCCAAAATACTACAATTGTATGATTCAACTTATATAAAATTTCCAGGATAAATAAGTCTTGGAAACTAGTTGTTGCCTAAATTAGACAAAAGTAGGTGGGGGTTTAGCGGGCAGTAGCTACTAATAAGTAAAATATTTCTCTTAGGAAAAAAAAGGACAGACTTCCAATGGTAAAATAAATAAGTAACCGGGATGTAATGTATAGCATAAGGAATATAGTCAAGATAATGTAACAGCTTGGTAGGGTGATAGCTGGAACCTCAAATTATGTATATAAATGTTCTACCACTGTGTTGTACACTTGAAACTAATGTAATGTAATACTGTGCGTCAACTACCCTTCAATAAAAAAAATAATTATTAAAAAAATATTTCTCTTAGGGATGATAAAAAAAATTTTTTTATTGATTGTGGTGACAATTGTATAACTGAATATACTAAAAATCATTGAGTTCTATACTTTACATGGGTACATTGTATGGTGTAATGGTTAGTCTTTATGTGTCATGAAGTTATAGTACTTAGTTATTTAATCCAAGACAAATACCTCCTCTTCAGTATGGTTGGACCTGTACATATAATGGGATAGTCACTCAGATGCATATGTTAAACTATATGGCACAGTTGACTTTAAGAAGGGAGATCATCCTGGATGGACCCAATCACATGATCCCTTAAAAGGACCTGGTCTTTACATCAATAAAGAGATTCAAGCATGAGAGATCTCACTGAATTTTTGAGACTACATTGCCAGTTTGGGAGAAGTAGGCATTCCTTAGCAACTGAAATAGTCGCTGGTTGACAGCTAAGTAGAAATCCCACACTGAATTCTGCCAACCATTTTAATGAGCTTGAAAGCTAATTCTTCTACAGAGTTTCCAAACAAAAACTCAGCTTGACTGACACCTTGATTTCAGCCTTTGAGACCTGCAGTGCGGAAGCCAGGCTGGCCATGTCCCAACATCTGCCATGCAGAACCCTGAGCTTTAAAGGGGTATTTAAAGGGTTTAAGCCGCTAAGCTCGTGGTAGTGTGTTACACTGCAATAAAAACTAATACACTCTCCAAAATAAAGCAGTGAGAGAAAAACAAACTGGTGTGGTGCCAGCTACACAAATTGAAGTAGAAAGTAGTAGTCCACAATATCTCTGGAAATTAAGAGGATCCTTGTCATATGTGACTAAGTATTCATCTATTTTGAAAGTCTTTTTCTGGGTGAAAATACTTACAGAATGTTATGTCCTCTTAATGAATTCACCTACTTATCATTATGAAATGACCTTCTTTATTTAAGGTAGTATCTTTTGCTCGGAAACATATTTGTCTGATATTAAGGTAGCCAACTCAACTTTCTCTTGACTTGTTTTAGCATAGTATATCTATTTCCATTCATTCACTTTTAAAACATGCATGTCTCTATACCTTAATTAGGTTTCTTATAGGCAGTCTATAGTTCAGTCTTGCTTTTTTAGCTAATAAGAAAATCTCAGCTTTTTTATGGGTGAAAGGATCATTGACATGAACATGATCATTGAAATGACTGAGGTTAAGTTAAATATATAATTTTGCCATTATTTGTTCCATCTGTTCTGTATTCCTCTTTTTTCCTTGCTCTGCTTTCTTTTGGTTTAATTTTTAATTATTATTTAATTTTGTCTATGTTCTTGGCTTATTGGCTATGGCTCATTGTATTATTTTAATAGAGTTTAGAATATATATGTACAAATTATCACAGTCTAACTTTAAGTGATATATCACTTTACATCTTTTATAAAAATCTTACAACAATACACCTTCACTTTTCTTCCCTTGGCCTTTCAGTTATTATTATCACATAGTTGATGCCTACATAAGAATTAAACTTCATAATACATTGTGATTTCTGCCTTAAACAGTTGATTGCCTTCTCTAAATACAGAAATATTAAGAAAAAGTCTTTACCTACTTTACCTACAGGGCTACCATTTCCTTTGTCCTTCATCTTTTGTATAGATCAATTTTTATCTGGAACAGTTTTTCTTCTGCTTGATTTAACATTTCTTATACAATAGGTCCACTGGTAATGAATTCTAAGTCTTTATAAGTCTGAAGAATATTTTACCTTTGTTTTTTGAAAGATATCACTAAGTAAAAGATTTTAAGTTAACTTTTTTTTCTTTCACTATTCTAAAGATGTTGTTCCACTGTTTTATTTTTTCTAATGAGAAATCTGCTATCAGACTTATCTTTGTCCCTATGTACATGAGTCTTTTTTTCTCTGGCTGCTTTTATCTTCTTATAACTTGTTTGATTGATTATTATGTGCATTGGTATAGATTTCCCCATGTTTATTGAACTTTAGGTTTGTTGACATTCTTGCCTCTGTGAATTTAGTTTTTATCAAACTTAGAAAAATTTTGACAATTATTTCTTTCAATTTTTCTAAGCTTTTTCCCTCCCCTTCATTTGCTTCCTGCCTCTGAGGGAACACTGGCCCTCATTGCCTGATATCCAATGTCTGAAAAACTGTTCTACATCTATGTTGTCCCATTTCTTAATTGTTTCAGATGGAAGCAGTTGAGTCACTGGTAGAGAAACCACCCATCCCAGTTTACCCAGGACTATACTGGCTTTAGTACTGAAAGGTTCATATCCCAAGAAAGCCTTCAGTCCTGGGCACACCCAGACAGTTGGTCACCCTATACACTGTTAATCCATTTTTATTTGATGGTAAAGTTTATTTTTTATTTTAAAAATATATTTAAAAAGTAACTTGCCATTTAAAGCAAAGGTATAGAAATGTACTGTGTGGATTATAACATTTAAAGGTAATAAGGCCCTTACACTATATGGGAAGTATACCACTTAAATGTAGACTGTGACAAGTTAAAGATGAATGGAAAACCTAGAGAAAGCTCAGAAAGAAGGTAATATAGTCAATAAACTAATAAATAAAATAAAATGAACCACAGAATATATTCAATTAAAGAAAGGCAGAAAAAGAGGTAAGCTGGCATAAAGAACAGATGAGAAAAACAGAAAACAAATAACCAGATGGAAATTTAAGCCAAGCCAGATTGATAAATACATTTAATTTAAGACTCAAACACATTAACTTAATGGCAGACACTATGAAACTAGATTAAACAGAAAGACCTAACAATGTGTTGTCTATAAAAAACACACTTCAAATATAACATAGCTTAAAGTAAAAACATGGAAATAGGTGTCATAAAAACACTAATCAAAAGTAGTTCTCAGACAAAAATAAAACATTATGCTTATATTAGAAAAAAATTATCAGCTTAATTATCTATTTCTACCTTATGTAACTAGAAGAACAAATTAAACTATAAATAAGCAAAGAGGAGGAAAGATTAAGAGCAGAAATTATATATCAAATATAAAATGGACAATAAAGAAAAATCAATATAACAAAAAGCTGTTTATAGAATCAATGAAAACTGTCACACCTCGAACCAGACTGATAGAGAACATAAATTACCAATACTTAGAATTAAACAGAGCTATCACTAAAAATCCTACAGCTTAAAAGATAATAAATATTATGAGTACCTTTCTGTCAATAGCATCTTACATGAAATAGGTTCAGTTCCTTGAAAGACACAAACCTAAACTCACTCAAGAAAACTAGTGCACCTGAATCCACAAACCTGCTTAAAAAAAACTGCATTTGTAGTTAAAATTCTCCTTCCAAATAAAATTTCAGGCTTTGTAGGTAAACTCCACCAAACATTTGAGGAAGAAATTCTACATAAACTCTTCCAGAAAATAAGAGGAAGAAATTTCAACTTCTGAGATTGATACCAACCAGACATGAAGAAAACCACAGACCAATATTCTCATCAGTTTAAATGCAGATATAATTAACAAAATTTAAACAAATTGATTCAGCAATACAATAAAAGGATAACACATCATGAGCAAGTGGATTTTATCCCAGGGATGCAAAATTGGTTTGGCATTTGAAAAATCAGTCAATATAATTAATCATATTAACAGCTAAAACAAAATATAACTAGATTATCTCAATAAATGCACACACTCGGAAAAATTACATATTTATGATTTTTTAAAAACTCAATTAACTTGGAAGAGAAGTTCCTTAAGCTGATAAACACATGTATGAAAAATTGACAGTTAACATCATACTGAAAAGTGAGAGGTTAAATGCTTTCCAACTAAGACTAATGTCCACTCTCACTAATTCAATGTTGTACTGTACGTTCTAGACAGAGTAATAAGAACAAAAATAACATGTATGATTTAGAAAGGAAAAAAACATTGTGTTTATTGATAAGCAACTTAAAGAAAATCCTAAGGAATCTGTAACTGCCAGAATGAAAAAACGAGGTCACCCAAGTCACACAGTACACAGGCAATATAGGAAAACGCCATTTCTCTAAATTCAAAAATAATTAGAAAATTGATGTTTAATATTCCATTTGCAGTATCAATTGAGGAAGCAAGATAAAATTTCTCAGTAACTGAAAATAATGGAGGTTTCCATAGGTCTATGTCTCTCAATATGTCCTCCAAAAAAGAAAAAGACAGAACAAGAAGGAAAAACAGAAAAAGAGAATTATCCCAAAACTATGCATTCATTTTACCTGACAATAGAAAACAAACAAGGCAGCCATCTAATGTGCCCCCACGGCACCTGGTCCTCACCGAGGTAAGCAGAAGAGTTAGGGAGTTGGCAACGAGGTTAAAGTGGATACAATACCCACTCTAGAAGCAGTAAGTCTATCCTACGTGTGAAACTACTAAAACAGTCGCCGAACAGAGTACTACATGTAAGAAAAGGACTTACAAGCAGGCACAATTTCAAATCACAGCCTTGAGTACAGCTTCAGGGAAGAAAGCAAAGGGAACAAAGTAGAAGAAAAGTGCCTTCTGTCAACTGCGTAGTTAAGGGATAAATAAAGCGCAAAAACTAAATTCCTGCCAGACAAAAAAGAAAACCACAAATTCAAAGAGCACACAATCCTTACTCCGACCACCAAAACGTGGCTATTCTAACTTAGGTGAGCTCCAAAAAACTAGAAATCTTATAAACAGTGCTGATGCCACAAAAATGAAAAAAAAACCTACAAATCTATACATTTATTAATAAAAAAAAAAACAGAGAACAAAATCCAATATATCTTAACTAAAAACCTCCCTGAAAAATAACAGCCATGAGGCGGGAGCATAAGACAGCCCTCTAGACAGAATAAATATGGTCGATCCAGCATTTGGGAAGTCACAAAAAAAACACCTTCGATGAGAAATTCAAATATTTAGAATAGAAAATGACACGGAAGAGGAAGAAATGAAAAGAGAGTTGATTAAACTCAGGAAAGAGATGAAAACAAGCAAAAACACAGAAATGGACATCGACTTATACCCGATGCCCAAGGGAGAGTGACTCGCTTGATGATTCAATGAGGTGCTAAAGGAAGGCGGAAAAACAAGCAAGAAAGTGAAAAGGTGACTTAGAAAGAAGGAAAAAGGGTCAGAAATGGAGAACTAATATTTAAAATCATAATTCAAAAAAACTTCTCAGAAATAAAATGCCTTTATGCCCTCTTCCAGTCACTAGCCCTTGTTCTCCAAAAGTAACCACTACCCTAACTTTGATACCATAAAATAGTTTTGCCTGTTTTTGAATACAGGTAAATTGAAGCACAGAGTATGTCCTCTTTTGTGGCGCCTTCTATCCCTCAATGTTGTATTTGGGAAAGCCATCCATACTATTGCATGTACTTTAATTCAAATCATTCTCATGTTATGTATTCCAATGTGTGAAATACCAATTTCTTCTTTCATCCAAGTATTGATGAACATTTAGATGATTTTCAGATTGGCAGTATTAAAACAGTACTGTTATGACTATTCTTGTGCATGTCCTCCAAGTAATTATAAATGCTTTCTATTGGGTCTGTTGACCTAAACCAGGAATCAGCTAATGTTTTCTGTAAAGGACAGATTGTAAGTATTTTAGACAATGTGGACACATACAGACTCTGTCAAAATTCTTTCCTTCCTTCCTTCCCTCTTTTCCTTTCCTTCCTTCCTTCCTTCCTTCCCCACCTGCTCTCTCCCTCTTTCCTCCTTCCTTCTCCTTCCTTTTCAGTTTCCAAAAGTGTAAAATCATTCTTGTTCACAAGCCATATAAAAACAAGCCACGGGTTAAATTTTATAGACTAGTTTGCCAGCCACTGGCCTAGACAAAGAATCCTTGAGTCATATGCTTTTGTTCAACTTTAATAGATATTTCCGACCATTTTCTAAAGTGTTTATACCATTTAGGCTCTCAAAAAGCTATCTATAAGAGTTCTACTTGCTCTTTCTTGCTAACACTTAAAATCACCTTTTTCATTTTAGACATTCTGATGGGTGATTAATGTTATTATTTTGTGGTTTTAATTTGCATTTCCCTCATGCCTGAAAACGTTAAGTACCTTTCCAGATGCCTTTTAGACTTTTAAATATTATATTTTGTGATATACCTGTTCAGCTCTCTTGCCCATTTTTCATTTGCATTGTCTGTCTCTGTATTACTGAATCGCAATTAATCTCAATTCTGGACAAGAGGTTTTGTTAGATATATACATTGAAAATATCTTCTCTGATTCTACAGCTTGCTTTGTTTACTACATTTTTTCATGAACATTAATTTTTAATTTTAATATAGTGCAATTTATCATATGTGCCTGTATGGTTAAACTTTTGTGGCCTGTATAAGGAGTCACTGCCAGTGAGTAGCTGTACTGCTATAGTTTTCACTTTTAGATCCACAATTTAGCTGGAATTACATTTTTGCATAATATGACGTAGGAGTCAATATGTAATTTTTAGACATCTAATTCACCTGGTATCAGCCACTGAAAGGCCATCCTTCTTTCCATTGCACTGGCAGAGTTACCTTTGTCATAAATCAGATAATCATATATGCGATCTGTTTCTATAATCGCTGTCCTCTTTCACTGGTTAACTTCTCCATTCTTACACCAAATCCACAATGTCTTAACTACTATAGATTTATCATAGCTGATGATAGCCAATAGTCATAAAATTTTTTATTTATCCTTTTTCTCTTCTTGCTTTCTGAATGCCAAATGGAAAATTAGTATGATATCAGACACAGAACTCCAAAGGTCATCTTTAAAAATCAGTTTCCTGAGTAGGAAGCACTCATCCCTCATGTCACATAGATGTTTCCTGCCTCATTCCTAAAAAAAACTGTAGAGAATAGTGGGATTCATATCCTTCTGCCCAGACACACTGGCCTAAACGCAACTTTCTTCACATATCGAGAGCTTGGGAAATTATATGCACTCTACTACTCTCAGATTTTCCCTGTTTTAACACAAATAACAAAATAAATACGTCTAACAAAAGCTTATTTTATATTTGTCACTAATAAAATACACTAATTGTGTGGGTCAATATCCCCATTGCATGAGAGTATTTTGAAATACTTCCTCTCCTTTATTCTGTTTTCTCCTTCTGAAATTCCTACTAGGCATATTTGGAACTTATCATTCTATCCTAACTGTCTTTAACCTCTTTCTCAAATTTTATATCACTTTACCTCTGATCATTTTTCCCTGTTTATTGGACTATTTCTTCATATTTATCTTCCAGTTCATTAATGATCTCTTCAACTATGTCTAATGTGCTATTTAATATATCCATTGACTTTCTAATTTCAGTGACTATATTTTTCACTTCTAGAAGTTTCTCCTATTTTTCTAAACTACCCGTCTTTTAAAAAAAAACTTTCATTTTGAAATAATTTTAGATTTATAGAAGAATTACAAAAATAATGCAAAGCATTCCTGTGTACCATTCACCCAGATTCCCCAAATGTTAGTATCTTACAGAACCATGATAAATATTACATAAATATTTATCAAAGTTAAGAAATTCATGATAGTACACAATACTATTAACTTAACTTAACCAGATTTTATTTGGATTTCACCAATTTTGCCATAAACATCCTTTTTCTGTTCCCCTAACCAAACCAGGATATCACATTTCATTTAGTTGTCATGTCTCCTTAGCTTCTTACAATCAGTGATAGTTTCTCATACAGTTTGTATTCCATCCTGGGATACCTGACATCCTGGTTGACTTCTTTTTTTCAGTCTGCATTCAGGGAAGTTCATTCTCAGTTGTATGCAACATGGGTTTTGACAAATGCATAGGACTATGTATCAACTACCACAATATCATTAAAGAACAATTCAATAACCCAAAAAATTCCACTGTGATGCACCCCCCCGCCGCCTTGAAGTCAATCCCCACCTTACCTTTCCTGATAAATAACTAATTTGTTTTCCATGCCCATAGTTTTGCCTGTTTCAGATTGTTTTAGAAATGAAATTATACAACATGTAGCCTTTGAGTCTGGCTTCCTACACTAAGCAAAATATATCTTAAGATTCAGCTGTTTTGCTGTGTGACTCAGATTCACTGCTTTCTTGCTTTTCGTACATTTCAGTTTTGAAGCATGTACTGTTCCACCCTGTGCCATGTTCCCTCAGTCCATCTGGTTTCAGGGTCTCACCTAAAGCAAGTTCTTCCGTACCTCTCTACTTTTTCTGCCTTGGAATTTCCACTCGTGCCCGACACTCTGACATAGCTCAGAAGTACAATACCCACAGAGGTTTCACTGAACCACCAGGGCATGGGAGTTACTGGATAAATGCCACACCTGCCCAGTCCCTCAGTGGGTTAACTCTGAGGAGTATTCTGCATAGTTCATGAATCCCCAGTGGGTCTGAGTTCAAATTTCCCAGTGTAGCAGCCAGATTAATAATGCCCATATTTGGGGGTTTTCTCCCTTCTTTGAAACTCTGTTACCTCAATTGTCCTTCCAAGGCTCACTTCCCAAAAAAACTGTCTCACCCAAGTCCATGTGTCAGGCTGTTGTCTCTTCTAGAACACTCTCCCTAGATATCCCCATAATTCAATCCCTCACCTATATGATGTGTTCATTGTTACTTCTCAGTGAGATATTTTCTTGTCATCCTATTTTAAATTACAAGCCTTATCTCTCCTTGCTTTATTTATTTAATAGCACTTATCACCATCTAACTTCATATATGTATGAGTAATTATTTTTATTAATTTTAACTAGAATACCAGCTCTATGAATGCAGTGATTTCAGTCTAATTTGCTAATTATTGTGTCTCTATCACCTAAAACACTCCTTGGAACATAGCAGGCACTCAATTAAAATTTTTTTTATTTTTGTTAATAAATTAATCTCTAAACAAGGTTGATTCTACTCAGTATAAGAATAGACTACCTATGAAAAAAACCCTGAAAACTTTACTGACCTTCAAAATTGAACGGTAGTGAAACCCAAGGCAGCTTTCAAAAGGAAGCCAGCCAACTCCATCACAGACATGATAGAGAACATCCCCTTGCTTAGCATGGAGCTTGATCAGATCCTCTAAGTTGCCTTTGAATTCTAAAATACTATAATACTAAGAATAAAAGATTATACTACATGGCATAAAATTGGCATGACACCAATATCTTTTCCTTAACAGTTTATATGAAACCAAATCCAATAACATATGCCATGCATCTGGTTAGCCTATTTAATGATTCCCATTACAGGGAAGTATACTTCTTTATCTTTAAAATTTAAGTCTCATTTTCAGTGTTGTTTTTTTCTAAATCTTTTTTATAAGAAAGGAAAAATCATTCTCGGTTTCCTCAAACAAAAACGAAAGTTGTTTTTATCACATTTTTATTACCTGGGCACTGGATAAAGGACCATTCATAGTTCTTTTCTTTAGGACAAAGACTGGTGTCAAGAGCCATCTCACTACTGTGCATTCCAACAAGCTTCATTGGTCCCCGTGAAGATCCTTCAATGCAGTGTCCTCTTCCTGTATTACTAGGATCATTGCACCAGCCACATCCAGGTTGTTCCAAACATTGTCCACAGGTTCTCAATCCAGAACAATTATGAGCTACATGACGGGAACATTAACAAATATGTTATATGACTTTATATTCAAATAGAATTGTGAGCTAATAAAAATAACTATGGTCTGAAAAAAGACAATAAAAGATAATCTATGGATAATGTAAACTTTTTTTAAAACTCTATCTAAAGACACAGAAATTACTTAAAGCAAATAAAACATACATAATGAACAAAGAGTTGATAAATAGACTGACTGGAGGATGAAAAAAGGTGCGGTAACTATGACAAGGAGATACATGAAGTCAGTACTTAGAATCCTGAGAACTTTGCCAGTATTAGGGCCTTTGGGGAAATGATCCAGGGGCCCATAGGTGCACCTGCCACTGTCTGAGATGTAGGGCCATGTGAGCTGTTCTCGTGCCTAGGAGGGCCTCCAAGGAAAACCTCTGCATTTGCCTGTGAACATCCAGTGTAAGGAACGCTTGCCCATTCCTGAGACAGCTGAGTCCTTTCTGCAGTCTCTCATCAACAATGCTCTTCCCAAGGGTCTAAGATACTAGTATGTGGCTAACATGTGGTAAGTAAACTGCATCTCACCCAAAGAGCCAAACTGAATGGGAA
This sequence comes from Manis pentadactyla, assembly GCF_030020395.1. Classification (NCBI taxonomy): domain Eukaryota; kingdom Metazoa; phylum Chordata; class Mammalia; order Pholidota; family Manidae; genus Manis; species Manis pentadactyla. Next base: position 125,978,544 of record NC_080026.1, on the reverse strand, counting down.
CCTGGAAGCCAATATTCGGCCTCAGCCAGGCAACCAGCAGCCCAGGATCTCTCAGATTTTCAGGACTACATAAGATCAATTGCTGAAACTCAACCTTTTTGGTTTAATGGATGTAGAACCTACAAGCTTCACCAAAGTCCATAACCACTGTGTTGCCTTTTTCAAGGAGGAACTTATTAGTCTGCCATCATATCCACAATCATTGCTATATGATGTTTTAAATTTTTAATTCACAATCTGAGTATCCTACACTGGGCTGAGCCTTTCTTTAATTACTTTCAGTGGCGTTCTGCTAAAAAAGGCACATTTGCCTTGAGAATTTTTTATCCATAGATGATAGTGATACAGGCACAAGGTACCATGAATGACGTCTTCCAGTTACATGCTAGAAAAACTCCCAGAGCAACAAACAATGGCAGAGTTCTGGCAGACTCAATTTCACTGTTATGGTGGTAATAATTTAATCACTACTCAGTGTCTTAATATTACAGGAAACAAAAATGTTCCCTACAAGCTTCTTAGTGAACATCAGGAACTCAATATAGCACACTGTGCAGGGACAACAGAATATTGGATTAAAGAATTCATCAATTACAATATGATCTGTTGTTATGAATTTTTTGCATGCTGAGCATTTCAGACATTGGATATAAGAAGGTAGAGAATGAGTACCATCTTCATCAATTACAATATGATCTGTTGTTATGAATTTTTTGCATGCTGAGCATTTCAGAAATTGGATGTAAGAGGGTAGAGAATGAATACCATCACCTATGTTTCCTTATTAAAGGTAAGAATATTCTTTGAGTCACTGAACAAAAGTAACTAATTTTCTCCTATAAATAATTTACTGACATGAACACACTTCCTTATTTTTCTACAGTACACAGTGGTAAATTAAATTTAAAATTTAAATATCCTTAGATAACTGAACATTTTATATATTACCATATTTCTTTGTTTTCTTGCTTTGAAATATTTCTCATATCTATGATTATAGCTAGCCCACAGTATTGTTGACTGGGTTATTCTAATTGTCTTCAAAACTATATTGGACTGGTGGGAAATAATGGAACTATCAAATTAGGTATGTTATCTTGACATTCCAATTATTTACTATTATTTGATGAATTGAAGTAAAACTTTCCTAGGTCTTACCCAGAATAAATCTGGTTTTATTTTTATAGCCTATGGATATCTCCTAGGAAAGTAAATTTTATTTGAGGACTATCTTTTTAAAGAAGATAACCAACAAAATATCTTAAAGAAGTGTTTTGTACAAATTAAATCTAAACTCTTCTCACATACAGCATTTATCTTAATGCTTTTCAAACATGGGGAAATCTTAGATGATAGACCCCTAGGTTTCTTGCATTGACTGAATGACAAACTATTAATCATCTAGTTCTTTTTATCTATTCAATTTCAGGCCTTAATAACCAGTCACAAAATGTCATATTCAGAGCACCATTCCATTCTGTTAGATTTTATTTTAGTTTTGAAACTATTACATGAGGTAATGTTGGTTTTGTTTGTACTTAAGCGTAGAAAGCAACATTCCCTGATGAAAGATTAACAGAAAATTCATTCTGTAGTACTTAAAGGTGAGTCAAAAACTGACATTTTTTTTTAATTTTCTTAAAACAAAAAATCTATTTGCTGTTTTTCAAAAAACAATAATATAAGAAAGCTTTTGTAGGCTGTGTTATTTGTCCTAAGCTATGGATAGTATAGAGATGATTTATGAACTAAAAGTAATTAGAGCAATCATTTTTATTTTACTTTATTATTTTTGGCCTTTTGAAAGCTTAAATTATAAAACTTTTAATACGGTTTATGAAATGTGTTAAGAATTTGAAAAATCAATCTATAATAAATTATATCATCAAATGATTACTGGAAACCCAGTTCAGCATGTAAGGGGTTTAGAAGTCACCACTCCATTCCAACCAAAGAAAAAAAAGGCAGCACAAACTGAAAAGTCAACAACTCTTCTTAGATCTACCAGAGAAGTGAGCTCACAGGGGAAACCACTGCCCCCAAAACTGGAGGATAAACAGGAAGATACAGAGAATCACAAATAAAAGTAGAGGCCTCTGTGGGACCCAGTGCTAGGGTAAGACCTCCTGAATGGGAACTGATGCAATGCAGGAGGCTCAGTGTGGGCGACGCTGAGACTTAGCATCCCCAGGGGGACCTAGTCACAGGCAGATCCGCACTCTTGAGAGCTTTACTTCCAGGAGCTCTACCACGGCCAGGTCCTCACAGTGAATACTGAATAAAAACTTCCTTGTGCTACTAGTAGGGTGGGGAGAAAACGAAACATTTTGAAGTATGCCAGAGCATTCACTCAGTTCTTCTTAACAAGGCCTGGAAAAACTATTTAACAGAGGCTCGACTTCTAGGGTTTCATCAGAACCTAACCTAGGTCAAAATACCCAACCCAACCTGCTCCGGCATTCCACACGTGGAAGAGAAACACACAACTCCAGCTCCCTCCAGCCATGCTGCACCACCTCGGAGGGAAAATAAACTGAGAAGCACTTTTGAAGTTCACAAAATGGGGCACAGGCTCACCAAAGACTGAGACCTAATCACCCAATCCAGGAATTCTCATGCATTCCTGGGAATGCAAAATACACACAGTCTGAAAGATAGTTCGGCACTTGCTTACAAAACTAAACATAAAATCCATACCATAAAATCCAGCAATCACCCTCTTTGGTATTCACCCAAGTGAATTTAAAATGTATGTCCACACAAAACCTACACATGGGTATTTATAGCAGCTTTATCATAATTGGCAACACCGAAAGCAACCAAGATGCCCTTTAAAAGGTGAGTAGATTAATGCACTGTGGTCCATCCAGACAATGGAATATTATTCAGCTCTAAAAATAAATAAGCTACCAAGCGATGAAAAGACATGGAGGAAACCTAAATGCACATACTAAGGGAAAGAAGCCAATCCAAAAAGGCTATATAGCATCTGATTCCACTTATATGACATTCTAGAAAAAGCAAAACTATGGAGAGAGTAAAAAGATAAGTGATTGCTAGGGGTTAGGAGGGACATATTAATCGGAAGGAGCACAGAGGATTACTAGGGCAGTAAAACCACTCTGTGCAGTACCATAATGATGGATACATACCATTACATTTGTTAAACCCCAAAGAATGTACCACACCAACAGTGAACCCTAAATAAACTATGGACTTTGGACACTAATGATGATTCAATGTAGGTTCATCAGTTGTAATAAATGTCCCACACTGGTGTGGGACATTGACAGTGGGGGAGGTTATACACGTGTGGGGGCAGAAGATACCTGAGAAATCTCTGTACCTACCTCCCACTATGCCTGTGAACCTAAAAGTAAAGTTTTATTAATTTTTTAAAAGACTACCTTCCCTAACTGCCAAGAAAAAAAAATGTTTATGTATGTATATAAACCTCTAAAATACTGAAAGAAATATAGATTTGTAAAATGTACACTATATCCTCATGGGTCCTATTATTCCATATTCACTATATCAATTTTATTGCATTTTATTTGAACTGGTATATATTAAGAAATAAATCTATTATTGTTTAAACAATCCCCTAGGAATTCATTTTCACAAATAGGATATCAAATGTTTTAAGTAAAAGTATATCAATTATTAATAATTCCAATTAGTAACAAAGCTTTCTCAGAAAGCATTAGGCAAAATTTGTCTTAAACTATATTTCTTTTCTTCAATGTGTGAATTTTAAGCATTAATGTCACAATAATACAACTGGAAAATACTGGAGAGCACTGGAAAATTTCTATTTGTTATCTATTAGCAAAACATGTTTCCTTCAAATTCCATTTACTAAAAAACCTCAAATGATTATTGAAACAACTTTCTAAAAGCAAAATAAAACTGACCATTTCTGATATAGTTTTATTTAAAGAATTTTTTAAAGACTTCCTACTGTCAAATGTTTGGTAAATACTAGACACATATAGTAGAAAACAATAACGTAAATTTATTGCATATAATTCATACTTTTTAAAAGATATAAAGTTTAAGCAAAAGAATGACAAAGCCACGGCCCAGAAGCTAACGCCATTGAAAGAGTAACACTCAGCTACTTTGAGCAGTTAGATTTTGAGGAAGGATGTCATCTTCACTTCTAGCCCCTCTTTTATTTCCTGGCATTTCCTCACTGCTCAATAAATGCTTGTTGGTTAAAAACAATGGAAAAGAATTGAACATACAGAGAAAGAGTTATTTTTTCACAAGGAGTAGATCACTGCTGGTTAAATACTACTTCCAGAAAATACAAGGTCTACTTGAGGCAAAGTATAATGCTCCTTTTTCCCACTAGGATGCACAGGGCATAAAATTTTTAAAGCTGTGGAATAAAAATAACTGTTTTTAGACATCATCAGCACCAATGAGCGATACATAGCCACAGGGAAGGCAGATGTGACAATACTAACAATGAAAGGAAAGATCTATGGAAAAGAAAAACCCAACAGACTGGACTAACTGCTCATGAAACAAATTGTAGACGTAGAAATAAAACCTCTAAACAATCAGGAAAACAAAAGAAACAAAAAATCAAACATGAGAACATAAAAAACAGAAGAACTGACCTATGCATGCCCAGATGACAACCCCACCAGCAGTAATTATTTAGTTCATCAGTGGCAAAAATGTAATCCATAGTTGTATCAAATAGTTTCTCACATTTAATTTATGTTCTCAAAAGATGCAGTTAGAATTTTTATAGTGGAATTACAAAGTTCTCAAATAAGTCATTTTAAATAGATAAAAAGCTCTAAATAAAAACAAAAAAAAGGAAATATATCTGAATGTTGGCAAAACACAGACATGGAAGTACAAGTGAATTTAAGCGATATTGAGATTATAACAACTATTTTTAAATTTCCAACAAGTAATAAAAGATAATAATAATCAAAGCATTAAAAGACATTTTTAACAGGTGAGAAAGAAACTACTCTTGAGATTGAAAGAGCCAGTGAAAATCTATTTTTAAAAGCCCCATTACTAGAAAACTAGACTGAAACAAATTACAAAGTTTTGAATGCCAAGGATAAAAAGAAAAAACTTCAGAGCTCTCAAAGAAAGAGAAAAAAAACAAAAACGAAAACATGTCCCACAAAGAAATTAAATTGGCATAAGAATTCTCATCCACAACACCAAAAGTTAGAAGTTCTGAGGAAAGAATTATTTACAACTCCACATCCAGCCATTTTTATATTCAAGCAAACATGAAAAATACACTTTCAGACATGCAAAGACTCAAAAAGCTTACTAGCCCCAAATTTATTTGGAAAGAATTACTGAAGACTGTTCTCCAAAAGACGAACAAAGAAGAAGGAAGGAGTGGAATTCAAGAAAGATTTGCGAGCAGAGAAAAACTGAAACTTAACTCCGAATCATTTTTAGAAAGTTCTTAAGAGTGTAAGAGGTTGGAGACTATCCAGACTCCTTTTTCTTTCCCATTTAGCCTCTTTTTATTGTGAAATATAACACATACAGAGAAGTACATAAAGGAAAATGTGAGATTAAGAAATCATTGTAAATACTCTGTACCTACACCCATCCTACAGGTTGAACATTGCCTCCTTTGTACCCTTTTCCTAAGCAGCACCCCTAAAATTTTCCTAGAAGTACCCAGTATCTGACATTTATAATAACTTTTTGCCATACTCTATAGTTTTACCACCTAAATATTAATTCCTAAACAATATAGTGTAGTTCTGTAGTTCTGCCTGTTTTGAACTTCATCTAAATGGAGTCACACAGTATGTAATCTTTCGTGTCTGTCTTCTTTCACCGAACTTTAATGTTTGTAGAGAAATGAACATGCCTATGAGGGCAAAAGAGACTGAGTACTGTCTCGGTTTCAGACAAGTCCCCAACTCTGGTATTGAACTTTCCTAGGCAGCTGGCTCTTAGTTACAAGATGTTTTCTGTGCTAGCAAGACTATTTCACACCTGCAAAAACCCCATGGCCATACTCTTCATCAGGAACATCCCCATTCCTTGGCAAAGTTCCTAAAAAGAGACCCATATTTATATCCAGCCATGCCTGTCCTAGAAATTCCTCTCCACTTGATGCCAAGAGACTGAGGAACGAAGAGCTGCGATAGTCCCAGCCTAGCAGTTCTCATCTGCACTGTGGCCCTTACTGTTCTGCCCCAGCTCTTCACGCAGCAGTGGTGCCCAGCAGGAAGCAAATATGGCTTTGGACGAGTCAGATATGGTTTGCCCTTGAGATATGAGAGCATCTTCCTTGGGAGTGATGGAAGGTCTGGAAAAGCCAGTGAGTCTCCACCTGCATTGTCTGAAGCAGCTTGCTGCCTCTAAATGAGGTCATTCATACAAGCAAGGGCTGATAACTGGAGGACCATGTTGCCTGAGGGCGCTGAATCCCAGGAGCAAACCTCAAAACAGCAGGTTCGCCACCAAAAGGAATCCCAGAACTATGAAACTCCCCCTAAAAGAAGTAGCTCTTCCGATGGGGAGGGGCAGAAGATGGCGGCGTGAGTAGAGCAGCGGAAATCTCCTCCCAAAACAACATATATCTATGAAAATATAACAAAGACAACCCTTCCCAGAATAAAGACCAGAGGACACAGGACAATATCCAGACCACATCCGCACCTGAGAGAACCCAGCGCCTCGCGAAGGGGGTAAGATACAAGCCCCGGCCCCGCGGGAGCCGAGCGCCCCTCTCCCCAGCTCCCGGCGGGAGAAGAGCAGGCGGAGCGGGAGGGAGACGGAGCCCAGGACTGCCGAGCACCCAGCCCCCGCCATCCAGGCCAGAGTGCAGGGCCCTCGATACTAGGAAAACAGGGCAGCAAGAACAGTGAGCGGGCACTGGAGGCTGGGCGACAGAGGACATAAGAAAAGCGTGCGACCATTTTTTTTTGCTTTTTTGCTGTTTTGTTTTGGCGAGGGCTTTTTGGAAGTCTTAAAGGGATAGGGACCCCAATACTAGGGAAACAGGGCAGAAAGACTGGTGAGCAGAGGCCTGAGGCTGGCACCGGAGAATAAAGAAAAACGAACGATCACCTTTTTTTTTTTTTTAATTAAAAACTTTTTTTTTTTTTAATTAAAAAAATTTTTTTTTCTTTTTTTTTTGGTGGGCGTCGTTTTGTTTTGGCGGGTGCTTTTTGGAAGTCTTAAAGGGGCAGGGCGGGCCACTTAATCCAGAGGTAGGGAATCCGGGATCTCTGGGCACCCTAACCCCTGGGCTGCAGTGAGCAGGGAGGCCCCTTACGGAGATAAATAGCCTCCCAGCAGCTCCTGCTCCTACACGACTCCACCATTTTGGAGTAGCTGCCCGAGCCAGGCCACGCCCACAGCAACAGCGGAGATTAACTCCATAGCAGCCGGGCAGGAAGCAGAAACCCTGTCTGCACGCAGCTGCCAAGCACAAGCCACTAGAGGCTGCTGTTCTCCCAGGAGAGGAGGGCCACAAACCAACAAGAAAGGAAGTCCTTCCAGCCGTCACTCGTCCCAGCTCTGCAGACTATTCCTATCACCATGAAAAGGCAAAGCTACAGGCAGACAAAGATCACAGAGACAACACCAGAGAAGGAGACAGACCTAACCAGTCTCCCTGAAAAAGAATTCAAAATAAGAATCATAAACATGCTGACAGAGATGCAGAGAAATACGCAAGAGAAATGGGATGAAGTCCGGAAGGAGATCACAGATGCCAGAAAGGAGATCGCAGAAATGAAACAAACTCTGGAAGGGTTTATAAGCAGAATGGATAGAATGCAAGAGGCCATTGATGGAATTGAAATCAGAGAACAGGAACGCATAGAAGCTGACATAGAGAGAGACAAAAGGATCTCCAGAAATGAAACAATATTAAGAGAACTGTGTGACCAATCCAAAAGGAACAATATCCGTATTATAGGGGTCCCAGAAGAAGAAGAGAGGGGAAAAGAGATGGAAAGTATCTTAGAAGAAATAATTGTTGAAAACTTCCCCACACTGGGGGAGGACGTAATCGAACAGACCACGGAAATACACAGAACCCCCAACAGAAAGGATCCAAGAAGGGCAACACCAAGACACATAATAATTAAAATGGCAAAGATCAAGGACAAGGAAAGAGTGTTAAAGGCAGCTAGAGAGAAAAAGGTCACCTATAAAGGGAAACCCATCAGGCTAACGTCAGATTTCTCAACAGAAACCCTACAGGCCAGAAGAGAATGGCATGATATATTTAATACAATGAAACAGAAGGGCCTTGAACCAAGGATACTGTATCCAGCACGACTATCATTCAAATATGACGGTGGGATTAAACAATTCCCTGACAAACAAAAGCTGAGGGAATTTGCTTTCCACAAACCACCTCTACAGAACATCTTACAGGGACTGCTCTAAATGGGAGCACTCCTAGAAAGAGCACAGCACAAAACACCCAACATATGAAGAATCGAGGAGGAGGAACAAGAAGGGAGAGAAGAAAAGAATCTCCAGACAGTGTATATAACAGCTCAATAAGCGAGCTAAGTTAGGCAGTAAGATACTAAAGAGGCTAACCTTGAACCTTTGGTAACCACGAATTTAAAGCCTGCAATGGCAATAAGTACATATCTTTCAATAGTCACCCTAAATGTTAATGGGATGAATGCACCAATCAAAAGACACAGAGTAACAGAATGGATAAAAAAGCAAGACCCATCTATATGCTGCTTACAAGAAACTCACCTCAAACCCAAAGACATGTACAGACTAAAAGTCAAGGGATGGAAAAACATATTTCAAGCAAACAACAGTGAGAAGAAAGCAGGGGTTGCAGTACTAATATCAGACAAAATAGACTTCAAAACAAAGAAAGTAACAAGAGATAAAGAAGGACACTACATAATGATAAAGGGCTCAGTCAAACAAGAGGATATAACCATTCTAAATATATATGCACCCAACACAGGAGCACCAGCATATGTGAAACAAATACTAACAGAACTAAAGGGGGATATAGACTGCAATGCATTCATTCTAGGAGACTTCAACACACCACTCACCCCAAAGGATAGATCCACTGGGCAGAAAATAAGTAAGGACACGGAAGCACTGAACAACACAGTAGAGCAGATGGACCTAATAGACATCTATAGAACTCTACATCCAAAAGCAACAGGATATACATTCTTCTCAAGTGCACATGGAACATTCTCCAGAATAGACCACATACTAGGCCACAAAAAGAGCCTCAGAAAATTCCAAAAGATTGAAATCCTACCAACCAACTTTTCAGACCACAAAGGCATAAAACTAGAAATAAACTGTACAAAGAAAGCAAAGAGGCTCACAAACACATGGAGGCTTAACAACACGCTCCTAAATAATCAATGGATCAATGACCAAATCAAAATGGAGATCCAGCAATATATGGAAACAAATGACAACAACAACACTAAGCCCCAACTTCTGTGGGACACAGCAAAAGCAGTCTTAAGAGGAAAGTATATAGCAATCCAGGCATATTTAAAAAAGGAAGAGCAATCCCAAATGAATGGTCTAATGTCACAATTATCGAAATTGGAAAAAGAAGAACAGATGAGGCCTAAGGTCAGCAGAAGGAGGGACATAATAAAGACCAGAGAAGAAATAAATAAAATTGAGAAGAATAAAACAATAGCAAAAATCAATGAAACCAAGAGCTGATTCTTCGAGAAAATAAACAAAATAGATAAGCCTCTAGCCAGACTTATTAAGAAGAAAAGAGAGTCAACACAAATCAACAGTATCAGAAACGAGAAAGGAAAAATCACGACGGACCCCACGGAAATGCAAAGAATTATTGGAAAATACTATGAAAACCTATATGCTAACAAGCTGGGAAACCTAGGAGAAATGGACAACTTCCTAGAAAAATATAACCTTCCAAGATTGACCCAGGAAGAAACAGAAAATCTAAACAGACCAATTACCAGCAACGAAATTGAAGCGGTAATCAAAAAACTACCAAAGAACAAAACCCCCGGGCGAGATGGATTTACCTCGGAATTTTATCAGACATACAGGGAAGACATAATACCCATTCTCCTTAAAGTTTTCCAAAAAATAGAGGAGGAGGGGATACTCCCAAACTCATTCTATGAAGCTAACATCATCCTATTACCAAAACCAGGCAAAGACCCCACCAAAAAAGAAAACTACAGACCAATATCCCTGATGAACGTAGATGCAAAAATACTCAACAAAATATTAGCAAACCGAATTCAAAAATACATCAAAAGGATCATACACCATGACCAAGTGGGATTCATCCCAGGGATGCAAGGATGGTACAACATTCGAAAGTCCATCAACATCATCCACCACATCAACAAAAAGAAAGACAAAAACCACATGATCATCTCCATAGATGCTGAAAAAGCATTTGACAAAGTTCAACATCCATTCATGTTAAAAACTCTCAGCAAAATGGGAATAGAGGGCAAGTACCTCAACATAATAAAGGCCATCTATGATAAACCCACAGCCAACATTATATTGAACAGCGAGAAGCTGAAAGCATTTCCTCTGAGATCGGGAACTAGACAGGGATGCCCACTCTCTCCACTGTTATTTAACATAGTACTGGAGGTCCTAGCCACGGCAATCAGACAAAATAAAGAAATACAAGGAATCCAGATTGGTAAAGAAGAAGTTAAACTGTCACTATTTGCAGATGACATGATACTGTACATAAAAAACCCTAAAGACTCCACCCCAAAACTACTAGAACTGATATCGGAATACAGCAAAGTTGCAGGATACAAAATCAACACACAGAAATCTGTGGCTTTCCTATATACTAACAATGAACCAACAGAAAGAGAAATCAGGAAAACAACTCCATTCACAATTGCATCAAAAAAAATAAAATACCTAGGAATAAACCTAACCAAAGAAGTGAAAGACTTATACTCTGAAAACTACAAGTCACTCTTAAGAGAAATTAAAGGGGACACTAACAGATGGAAACTCATCCCATGCTCGTGGCTAGGAAGAATTAATATCGTCAAAATGGCCATCCTGCCCAAAGCAATATACAGATTTGATGCAATCCCTATGAAACTACCAGCAACATTCTTCAATGAACTGGAACAAATAATTCAAAAATTCATATGGAAACACAAAAGACCCCGAATAGCCAAAGCAATCCTGAGAAAGAAGAATAAAGTAGGGGGGATCTCACTCCCCAACTTCAAGCTCTACTATAAAGCCATAGTAATCAAGACAATTTGGTACTGGCACAAGAGCAGAGCCACAGACCAATGGAACAGACTAGAGAATCCAGACATTAACCCAGACATATATGGTCAATTAATATTTGATAAAGGAGCCATGGACATACAATGGCGAAATGACAGTCTCTTCAACACATGGTGCTGGCAAAACTGGACAGCTACATGTAGGAGAATGAAACTGGACCATTGTCTAACCCCATATACAAAAGTAAACTCAAAATGGATCAAAGACCTGAATGTAAGCCATGAAACCATTAAACTCTTGGAAGAAAACATAGGTGAAAACCTCTTAGACATAAACATGAGTGACCTCTTCTTGAACATATCTCCCCGGGCAAGGAAAACAACAGCAAAAATGAGTAAGTGGGACTATATTAAGCTGAAAAGCTTCTGTACAGCAAAAGACACCATCAATAGAACAAGAAGGATCCCTACAGTATGGGAGAATATATTTGAAAATGACACATCCGATAAAGGCTTGACGTCCAGAATATATAAGGAGCTCACACGCCTCAACAAACAAAAAACAAATAACCCAATTAAAAAATGGGCAGAGGAACTGAACAGTTCTCCAAAAAAGAAATACAGATGGCCAACAGACACATGAAAAGATGCTCCACATCGCTAATTATCAGAGAAATGCAAATTAAAACTACAATGAGGTATCACCTCACACCAGTAAGGATGGCTGCCAACCAAAAGACAAACAACAACAAATGTTGGCGAGGCTGTGGAGAAAGGGGAACCCTCCTACACTGCTGGTGGGAATGTAAGTTAGTTCAACCATTGTGGAAAGCAGTATGGAGGTACATCAAAATGCTCAAAACAGACTTACCATTTGACCCAGGAATTGCCCTCCTAGGAATTTACCCTAAGAACGCAGCAATCAAGTTTGAGAAAGACAGATGCACCCCTATGTTTATTGCAGCACTATTTACAATAGCCAAGAATTGGAAGCAACCTAAATGTCCATCAATAGATGAGTGGATAAAGAAGATGTGGTACATATACACAATGGAATACTACTCAGCCATAAGAAAAGGGCAAATCCAATCATTTGCAGCAACATGGATGGAGCTGGAGGGTATTATGCTCAGTGAAACAAGCCAAGCGGAGAAAGAGAAATACCAAATGATTTCACTTATCTGTGGAATATAAGAACAAAGGAAAAACTGAAGGAACAAAACAGCAGCAGAATCACAGAACTCAAGAATGGACTAACAGGTACCAAAGGGAAAGGGACTGGGGAGGATGGGTGGGTAGGGAGGGATAAGGGGGGGAGAAGTAGGGGGGTATTAAGATTAACATGCATGGGGAGGTAGGAGAAAAGGGAGGGCTGTACAACACAGAGAAGGCAAGTAGTGCTTCTACAACATTTTGCTATGCTGATGGACAGTGACTGTAAAGGGGTTTATAGGGGAGACCTGGTATAGGGGAGAGCCTAGTGAACATAATATTCATCATGTAAGTGTAGATTAGTGATACCAAAAACAAAGCAAAAAAAAAAAAAAAAAGGCAGTTCCTGTGTGGTAACCTCCAACGAGTTCTACACAAGGGTATAAAGGGCATATAAAAGTGTAGGCAAAGGGTCTGTTTGTGTTTATACAGAGGATCAAAGCCTAATTGGGCTACCCCGAAAATGAACTAAGATACAATATGAAAAAGAACTTCCAACATCTGCACTCTCGGGAAGACTCATGCCAGAAGATGATCATCAAAAAACCCCAACAAAGATCCACGCACTGCTACAGCTGTAGATGCACTCATCCCACCAGTTCCTGGACTTGCCATGGGAATGAGGAAGGAGATATCTAAGCTGGCCTGTGCATACAGTAAAACAACAAATTTGACTGGATCTATACTGTTGGAACTCAACCAAGAATTTGGAGAAGTGCAAATTGTAGCGCTCCAAACTCTTACAACTACAGACTATTTACTGTTAAAAGAACATATGGCATGTGAACAGTCCCCAGGAATGGGTTGTTTTAATTTGTCTGATTTCTCTCAGACTGTTCAAGTTCAGTTGGACAATATCCACCATATCATAGATAAGTTTTCTCAAATGCCTAAGGTGCCTTAATGGTTTTCTTGGTTTCACTGGAGATGACTGGTAATTACAGATATGCTTTGGTTATGTAACTATACTTCTATTATGTTAATGTGTGTGCGCAATTTAAGTAGTAGCTTAAAACCTATATATGCTGAAGTTACTCTACAAGAAGATATGTCAAAGAAATAATCAATCTTCCCATGTTTTCTTCCGTCTGCTACTTCTATAGCTTTTCTTCTTCCTTCCTAATTACAACCCTTAAATAGAATTCGTGCCTCATATCAAATTTACCGAGTATCATAACTCCTCTAAGTGGTAAAGATACCTCAAGACAAATGCTGGGCATAGAAGCCACAGGGCATAAATATGCAAAGAAGTAAAAAGCTAACCTTTTCAAACAATAAGGCTTCCCTCTCACTTACCAACTTCACATTTCCCTGTATGGCCCCGGAAGATGACTGGTTAGCCAGAGACGGGTAAGATTCCTCAAGGGAGGAACAACCTAAGACAGGCACAGTCGCAGGGGGGCCATCAGGTGAGAAATTGGGGATCAACAGAGGTGAGGCTTAGAACCTCACCCCCCCTGTTCTGAGAGAAATCTTCTGCATACGTGGATGTTTTATTGCCCTTGTCTAGCTTGGATTAACACAGTCTACAGGCACACACCTGATCATCTGCATTTGCTCTCTTACAACACTAAACTATGTTTTCTACCTTTATCTTGTATCTACCTACCACTTCAACATTTTATTAAAAATAATAATAATAAAGAGAGAAATGTGGTATCCACATATAAATCAAGTATAAAAACCAAATGAGTATTCATATTTGAACTGACTGTTTAGAGTTCATAATGCATGAGCAAAACCGAAAGTTTCTGTGATGACTGCCCTTGTACTGTTCACTATGTAACTTATTCATTATGTAAGAATTTGTTCTACATGTAAGAACTTGTTTGTTATGCCTCAGAAGATTGGAGACTGACGAAAATTAGGCTTGGGGTGGTTTAATGATTGTGCATTGAGCATTGACTCCCCTATACAGAATTTTATTGTCCTTAACAACCATTTGATCAATAAATATGAGAGATGCCCTCACAAAAAAAAAAAAAAAAAAAAAAAAAGGACAGACTTCCAATGGTAAAATAAATAAGTAACCGGGATGTAATATATAGCATAAGGAATATAGTCAAGATATTGTAACAGCTTGGTAGGGCGATAGCTGGAACCTAGAATTATGTATATAAATGTTCTACCACTGTGTTGTACACTTGAAACTAATGTAATGTAATACTGTGCGTCAACTACCCTTCAATAAAAAATAATTATTTATTAAAAAAAAAAAAAAAAAAAAAAAGAAGTAGCTCTTCCTTCTTCTTAGAAAGAAAGCAGGAGAGCTCAGAAGAAGTATGGAAGGAAGGGAGATGGGCAGACAACGCATGTTGCTGCTAGGAGTTACTCAGACCTCACCACAGCAGCGCAGCCAGTGGCTGCTCCTGGAGAAGGAATGCCAGGAAACCAATGGGCTGGTAAGAAAGCCCCGAAGGTACTTCAGAAAGCGGGAGGAACAGGCTGTCACATCCCACACACCGAGGAAACCTACAGTGGCTGCTTCCTGGAAGGAAGTAACAGAGGGACGCCAGTGGACTGAGACAAACAGCTGGAACAGACCAACAGGAACTGCAACGATGGGATTAAGGGACAAGATAATGTTTTATAACTTAGAACAACCATGAGGGGAAAGGAATTAGAATTGGTATAAGATCCCTGGGAGCATTCTCTCATAAAGATCAGAACTGTTTCTTCCCTGTCCTATTGAGTACCTTTCAACTACAACACAAGCCTGAGTGTAATCCACACTGGACTTCGAGCAGCTGCTGTTATCGCCTGTAACTGCAGGTCCTTTGGGGCCTGGCACATGTTAACAGGATTAACTCAGTGAAAACCCTGTTTATTGTAGGCAAAACTATTGGGAGGGAAAACAAAACAAACGTAAGGACTCCTGGTCCTTCTGTACTAGTTAAGTTTCCTAGACTTTCAGGAGTCGGGAAGTAGGCAACTGAAACAAAATATTCCTCTCATTTCAACTGTGCCTCTGGACTTAGCAAGTGAATGGATGTTCTGCTTTGTCCAAATAAAGGATTTCTGGATGAACAAAAACATGGACTACAACTTAATCTGAGGTGATTCTCCAGCTGACTGTGGTTGTGGAATGGTGTCTCCTGGACCCCTACAAAGCACATTATTCCCCAAAAAGGACACAAAGTCTGAATCAATCACAGGAAGGACAGACTCCATTTAGTAGGACATGAATGAAGGTATTCCACATTGAGAAGCAGGAAGGAAATAATCCTTTCTACCTTCTTATTACAAATCTGAACAGACCAATTAATTCATGTCCCTGATGGAAAGCCATCTTCTTAATGAGGCCCAGTCAGAGGATGGATTGTGGGAAAAGAAACCATACTTTTTGCTAGCAGGGAGCTAACTGAGACCAGTAGCTTCTACATTCACTCAAGTAAAAGTTGCTGCGCATGGAATCAAATTCTCACAAGGATGCCAGGGCTATCAGTAGTATTATATAATTCCCTTGGCAACAGAATCCTGATGCAATTTGTCTTTGCAAGAAAGACCACTCTCAAAACCACACAATACCCAGGATCACAGACTCAGTCAGGTATATCCTCATGCTACAGTCCTTATAAAACATGAGACTAGCAAAGGGCAGAATCTTCTCCTAAAGCACAACCCACAGCATGTTCAATACCACCCTGCTTAGATGACTTTCCTTGAGATGCCAAGACCATGCACCCTGTATTTGTAGCTGAAGTACCACCATTGACAGGAAATTTTGGCCAAAAAATGTTTATCTTAAATCTAATCATGAGGAAAGAATCAGACAAATCCAAATTAGGAAACTTGCAAAACAACTGGTATAGATTCTTTAAAAATATCACACTCGTGTCAGACAAACAAGACATAGAACTGTGCCTGATTAAAGGACTCTAAGGAAGCACAACTAAGCAGTATGTGACCCTTGAAGTGACTGCTTCCATGAAGTGTTATGCTGCTTGCAACACACACACAAGAGTTGGGGGAGCACATATGTGGCAAATATTAATATGCAGAGTAAGATATTTAGAAGAATTGAAAATGATGGTATAATATAAATCATAATATTCATAGGTTTTAAAACTGACTGAAACAATATTTTTCCTAATTTTAAAACACTTCTTCTGATACTTAACCTCTCTTCCCATCAGAAAAGTGATTTATGTTGCTGTTAAATGAAAAGTCACTTGGAGAAATACTTACGAGAGCAGGCGGCAGTTTGCCACTCCAGACACTGTCCATACGGAAAGGAGATTATGTACGCATTAGAGTCGACGCAGCGCCGCGTGCTGCTGCACCACATGCACTCCATGCCGTTGCTCGTGCAGTTGGCACACGACGTCCTCAGAGAGCATGGCTTCTTGCATGGCCTTGCATTCTGGTTTGGGCTGACTGGAATAAACCAACAAACAGAATGACTCGTTAACAGTATTTTAACACAGTATTTGGGTTTCCCTTGTTTTGCTTTTAGGAAATGTTTCAATGAAAGCCAAGTGTGGGATAAAATGTATAGCAAAAATACATAAGATAAGTGAAAATGGAGATGACTTGATGATACTTCTTAAATTTATTATCAAACTTGAAAATCATAATTCCTTGGAAAGTTTTAGTCCTTTACAGAGTACATAAAGTTGTATAATTTAAAAACTTAGAAACATAATACATAACCTACTTTTTCTGCCTATTGGGTAAATGCTATGTGCACTATTGTTATGTATTTTCCGAACTATAATTTTTCCCATAAATATTCCACACCTTACCAAAGCAATGTCCTGTCAGTGAACATGTCCCTGATATAAATGAACAATATAAATGAACAATTTACTATAAAATCTTTAAATAAAATATATTATCAGATCCATTAGGATTGCTATTATTTTATTAAAATTTTAGCAATGATGTGGAGAAATTGGAACCCTTACACATTGCTGGTGAGAATATAAAATGGTGCAGTTTCTATGGTAAACAATACATCAATTCCTCAAAAAATTAAATAGAATTACCGTGTGATATTGCAGTCTGACTCCTGGCTATATACTCAAAAGATGTGAAAAAAGAACTGGAAAATGTCCTTGTCCAGCCATGTTCATGGCATCATTACTTACAACAGCCAAAAGGTGGAAGCAACTCAAGTGCACACTGACGGGGGAATGGAGAAACAAAACGTGGCATATGCATTTAATGTGTAATTAGTCAGGCTTAAAAAGGAAATTCTGACAAATCCTACAACATGGATAAACCTCGAAGACATTATGCGAGGGCAATCACCAGTCGTAAAAGGATGCCCATCGTATGATTCCACTTCCGTGAAGTTAGAGCAGTCAAAGTCAAAGTCAAAGTCAGAGGCAGAAAGTAGACGTGGTTGTCAGATCGGTGGAAGGAAGTGTTGGGAATTATTGCTAATGGGTACGGAGTTGGAGAAGATGAAACACTCTGGAAGTCTATGGTGTTGATAAATGCACAATGTGGATGTACTTAACGACACTAAACTCTACATTTAAAAATGATTAAAATGGTAAATGTTATGTATATTTTACCACAATAAAAAAATACAGTATTTAAAAAGAGAAAATAACTGAATATCCCATTCTCACTCAACAAAAATCCATTCAAAATAAATGACAGGAGTGTTTCTTTTAACTTGCCAAATGAAATAAGAGATCTGCAAGATTAAAATGGTTCTGAATTGGTTGTTAAAGACAGATCTTTCTTCCAAATACCATTTTTATAAAAGACATTAATAAATTAGAATAGATTCTTACTATACTGTAAGGAAGTACAACTATATGTTTATAATCTCACTATTTCAACCAACAAATAAAGAATTATTTTCACAAGTTAATGCTAAGGTCACTAATAGTAAGTAGAGAATGTGTATGTAGATAAAATCTACATGAAAATCAGAGAATATAAAAACATGGTGGAAGTTACTTCCAGACTATTGACTATCACCCATGGTAGGTGGTAGGAAGAGAAGTTGGAAACATTGTATTTTTAAAGAACTACTACTTTACTGGACTACTTACCAACAGGTTTTTCACAGACAAGGCCATCTGCCATAGATGTACAAGGATTGGCCTTTAAGCCAGCCACTGCAGCCCTTTCTAGATATGCACAGAACCCAGAATCATTTGGTTCACCCGGAAGCCACTGCAGTGTTGTGTTTGTAAAAGGTGACATGTCTTCCCATCCCCAGTAGGATATATTGATCTTGCGCAAGCCTACCCAAGGTGATACTTTCTGTAAACAATGGTAGAAGGTGCATTAAAAAAGTTAGATGTAGAAACACTTTCATATTCCATAGCAAGTAGCTCATTATCATTAAAACTTACATTTGAAAATACATAGAACTGCCTTCCTAACGATGGTCTAGTACCAAGGATAATTCCCAATCCCAGCACATTTTGGAGAATGATGTAGACTACAGCATTATTTTTAAAACAATGACTTTGTGTTCAGCTATGTGATGGGGACCAGTTATTCAGCCCTTGCGAACCTCAGTTTCCTCTCCTATAAAATGGGGATATAAATATATCTGATATAAATACCTACTTTATGAGGCAAGATCATATAAACTTAACATATTGCTGCCACTATTACTGCTTTTAAATAACATTGATGCTGCTGTTATTACTATTACTATCGCTACCTAGTTTAATCAGCAGTGAAAGTAAGACTCTAAAGCTAACCTGCACTGAGAAAATAGAAAACAAACTCAACAAACTATATTAGAGTGAAGACTTCACAACAGACTCACAAAAGGACTAAGAAGAATAATGGTTTCTCTCCTAATTCATTAGGGGACACTCATGAAATTTTAGATAAATTTATGTCATCTACTTTAATTATTAAAGAGGTCAAAAAAACTGATAAAGTCTCTGACTGTTATGCCTAAAATTTAACTAAGGTTGACAAATGCCACAAAACTAATCTTAGTGCTGTTACTAGTATTTCAAAAATTGCTTGAAAATATATTTTCTTTACATACCTTATTTTAATCACTATTTAATTTTAAAATACATTATTCTTATGATACTGAAAAATAATATATATTCTTGGAATGATCTACTCTCTTTATAAAATTCTATTGCATAGTAAACACCTGTATTTTTTTATTTCCTTTTTGCTACTTGAGAGTTATGCTTTATTTTAAAAATTTACCCAGCTTCCTTGAGATAAAATTTACAAATAAAAGTTGTACATATTTAAGGTGTATATGTGATTTTTTGATGTATGTAAACATTGTGAAATAATTACGACAGGGTTTTTTTTTTTTTTTTTGGTATGTAGTGCAAGAACACAAGATAGATGTCTTCAATTTCAAGTGTACAATATAGTACTATTAGCTGCAGTAACCAAGCTGTACCTTAGGTCTCCAGAACTTATTTAGCCTACATAACTGAAACTCTGTATATTTACCCCACATCTCCCCACTTACCCAATCCTCATCTCTGGCAACCACTATTCTACTCTCTCTGCTTTTATGAGTTCAACTTTTTTACATTCCACATATAAGTGAGATGCTACAGCATTGGTCTTTCTGTGTTTGGCTTATTTCATGTAGCATAATGTCCTCCAGTTTCACCCATGTTGTTGCAAATGGCAAGATTTCCTGCTTTTTTAAGGCTGAATAATATTCAATTTTATAAATATTATATAGATATATATCATATAACATGTATTTTATATATCAGATGTATCATATATTCTACTTCACATTTCTCTTCTTTATACATTCACCCATTAATGAACACTTGTGTTGTTGACATTCCTTGGTTACTGTGAATAATGCTGCAGTGAACATGGAAGTGCAGATACCTCTTGAAGATCCTGTTTACATTTATTTTGGATATGTACCCAACTGTGGGATTGTTGGATCATATGGTAGTTCTATTATTAATTTTTTGAAGAAATTTAGTACTGTTTTCCAAATCAACTATGCCAATTTATAATCTTACCAACAATGTACAAGGGTTCCTTTTTCTCTTCATCTTCACCAACGCTTGTTATCTCATCTTTTTCCTAACAGCCATTCTAACAGGTGTGAAGTGATGTCAATTTGGTTTTGATTTGTACTTCCCTAATGATTTGTGATGTTGAGCTTTTTATCATAACTGTTGGCCATTTGCATGTCTTCTTAGGAAAAATGTTCATGTCCTTTGTCCATTTTCTAACTGGGTTATTTTTTTCTATTGTGCTGTTTGAGTTCCTTATATTATTTTTCACATTAACTATTCATCAGATGTATGGCTTACAAACAGTTTCTCCCATTCCATAGGTTGTCTCTTCACTCTGTTGATTGTTTCCTTCCTCCCTGCAAAAGCTTTGAGTTTAATGCAATCCCATTTTTTTTTGCTCGTAGCCTGTGTTTTGGGGATTATATCTCCCAAAATCATTGTCCTGACCAATGTCAAGGAGCTTTTTCTCCACGTTTTCTTCTAGTAGTTTTACAGTTTCAGATCTTACATTTAAGTCTTTAATCCATATTGAGATGTTTGTATATGGTATGAGAGAAGGGTCTACTTTCACTCTTCTGCATGAGGACACCCAGTTTTCTCAGCATGATTGATTGAAGAGACTGTCCTTTCCCCATGTGTGTTCTTGGCTTTATTTCTGGGTTCTCTATTATAACGTGTTTTGGTGAAGATCTCTTTATGTTTAATCTATTTAGGGTTCTATGGGTTTAATGGATCTGGATGTTCACTTCCCTCTCCAAATTTGGGAAATTTCCTGTCACTATTTTTTTGAACAACGTTTTTGCCCCTTTCTCTTCCTCTTCATGTTCTGGGACTCCCATAATAGTATATTGGTTTATCTGATGGTCTATCAAAAGTCCCACAGGATTTCTTCACTCTTTTCCATCCTTTTCTTCTTTTTTCTTCCAGCTGGGAATTTCAAATGACTTCTCTTTGACTTGCTGATTCTTTCTTCTGCTTGACAGAGTCTGCTGTTGAAGCTCTTTATGAAATTTTTTTGTTCAATCATTGTGTTTCTCAGCTCCATAATTTGTTTGGTTCAGTTTTATGGTTTCTGTGTCTGTGTAGAACTCATTTTGTTCACGCATTGTTTTCTTGGTTATTACTGTGTCTCTTGTAGTTCACTGAGCTTCTTTCAGATGACTTTTTTGCATTCTTTGTCAGGCAGACCACAGAGCTCCATTTATTTAGGGTCAGTTATTGGTGGCTTATTTAGTTCCTTTGGTAGTGTTAACATATCAGTATAACATTCATGTTACACTCTGATTTTTTGTGATCCCTATGGCCTTTCATTGGTGTCCATGCACTTGAAGAAAGCATTTGTTCCAGCCTTTGCCAACTAGCTTCAGTAAGCAAAGACCTTCACCAGTCAACATATCCAGAGATTCTAGCCAGCTATGTGATGGGGTCCACAGGCAGGCTTACTGTTGGAGTGCTTGGATGGGCTGCCTGGTGGCTAGGTCAGTGGGTAATTGGGCCTGGAAAATGGGTCCAACAGGGGCCTGCGTAATCCCTGGGTCCAGAGGGGTAAGCCTGGAGCCTAGGGGCCACTTCACTGGGTCTAGAACTTGGGTCCATCTGGGCAGGCCGGGCCCTGGGTCTGTGGGTGCAGGCCTTGATCCTGGGTCCATGGTTGCTGGCCTGGCACAAGGGTCCACAGGGGTAGGCTTGGTGACTGGGTCCACCAGGGTGGGCCTGGAGCCCGGCTCCATGGCAGCTCCATGGTGAAGGCCTATAGCCTGGGTCCACAGAGGAGTCTGGAGCCTGGTTCTACATGGACCAGTCTGAAAGAAAAAATGGGGACTGATCTGGCACTGGGGTGGGTCTTGAGCCTGAAATCAGTGGGGTCAGCCTGCTGTTGGGACAAGCCTAGTACCTGGGTTCATAGACATGGTCCTGGTCCTGAGTCTGCAGGAGACAGCCTGGTGCCAGGATCCACTGGGGCAGGCCTGGTCCTGGGTCTGTGAAGAACAGTCTGGTGCCTGAGTCTGTGGAGAGAGGCCTGGTACCTAGGATATAGGGGCAGGTCTGGAAGTTGGGTGCCCAGGGAAAGGTCTGAATCCTGAGCAGCCAGGGTAGGCCTGGTCCTGGGTCCTCAGAGCCCAGCCCAGAGCTGTTGGGGAGGCCAGACCCTAGGTCTTCTGGAGCCTATGGCCGTGAGAAGGTTGGCCTGGAGGCTGGGTCCATAAGTGCTGCTTGGAGCCCAAGGCCATGGGAGCCAGGCTGGCACTGGAGCATGCCTGGTTCCTGGGCTGTGGTGACAAACCAGGCATCAGGGTCCACTGGAGCAGGCCTGGTGCTGGGATCAGCGGCAGCTGGGTGTTCAAATCGCTCTCCTTCTTCCTAGCAGAGGGTATTTCCCACCACTATGCACTGCTCTGCACGGGCACGGAGGAAGGCTGATGCAGGTAATGTGAGACTGCCCTATTTGCCCTCTTCAATGAGTTCTTATTTTTGTGCTCCACCCAGGTGATATCCTCTCTTCCCTGGACTCCTTAGCTCTCATAAAAATATTTTTGCACATGGATGGTTGATCGAATCAATGTTTCTGTGAGAGGACAAGCATGAACTCCCATTCTATCATCTTGCTGACATTTCTGCTAAATGCTTCAACTTTAACATATGTTTATGTATAATTTATACATATAAATACATTTATTTTCTAAGTTACTAAGTTAATCTTAGAAAGTGATAGTTTCAAAACTCCACATCATCCTTTTTACATATGGACCATCAGGGTAGCAAAAAATATGTCTCTCCATCTGTGTCTTTAACACAAAAACAAGATATATATATATATATATATATATATATATATATTACATGTATATGTATGTTATATATGTGTATGTATATATATATGATATGTATATTTAGTATCCTATTTATTCTAAATATGTTACAAATGGCTAGAGAGTTTATAAAGATAACTATAGACCTAGAAATTTGTAGAGTATAAATACAACAAATTTCACATAGTAAACATTCAACAAATATTTTAGTTAAAATTAAAATGTCTTATGAATATTCAGTATGACAGTAGATCTCATATTATCTAAACTATTGTACACATAGTAGGTAGTTAATAAATTTACTAGATAAAGTTCATCAGAACAGAGATGATTATTTTCCATTACCCAATTCCTGAGACAGAGATACTACAGAATCATAAATAATTTTTCCAATTATAAAAATGTACATGGTGCTTTGCCTTATTGTCATCAAATATTTCCTGCATTATTCTGAAAGATATTTTGAAAACAAAAAGCTGTAATATTTCTACAGTTCTTGATAATAACAGCAGGAGTCAATCTAACATAGATATTTCAGATTAATGATTGTGCTTCAATTACAGTAACTATGCCTATATTTCTGAACTATCTATAGTAAAGACAAGTCATTTGAAATGAAATATTGCTCCCTGGCTCATCATGATAAGAATCTGAGAGGAAGAGGGGAGGAACAGAAAAATGGAGCAGTTGATAAAACATTTAAAGTAACTATTATCCAGTAAATGAATGGGACAGGCAGTTGAAAATGAAAGATAAATTACTATATTATGAAAATTTACTGTGGCCTACCATAAATCATTGCAACATTTCATTAGCCATTTCCGATAAGTAAATGATCATTTGACCGAGGATATCTCTTTAAAGTGCCTGAATTTGTCTATCTTCATTTGCCAAGGAAGGGTTATCTTAAGTTTATATAACTGCAATGATTCAGGATATAATTCATTTCATATAAAGATACTCTTAATGGAATGTCACCTTGCAGAAGTTTCCAGCTTTGAAATTTTGCTAAAGCTCAGCTTTCTAATGAAACAAAGCATTGTTCATTTACTGAGCATGGTAGTCTGCAAACCACAGAATCTAAGTTCATCACACATCCAAAATAATTTTAGACCAATATTTATTATTTATACAATAAGCAATTAAAAACTGAGCAACTAACACAAGAAATCTTGAAATATGCGACTTCTAAAACAGCACATTTCAAAGTTAAACTGTAAGAACTTTTTATAATACATTATAAATGAGTAAAAATGCAATAGAGCCCTCATACCAAATATTAGCATGTTTCAAAACTCAAAGAAGGTGGATCTACCAATAATACGCTCTTTACAAGTGATACGTGTTCAGTAGAACTAATTTTCAAATGTTCATTGGTAACTGTCCATCAATTTTGTAGTTAAAGAAATGAAGCTCCTGGTATCACAAGAATATAAACATAACTTATGTTGTATGCTCCATGTGATTAAAAATAAAATATACCTTTTCACATTTTTTTAAAATATTTTAAAAAATCAATAGGTCTAACCTACATGACACCACATAACATCTTTTCTTTAAAGCCATAAGGCGGTAGCTCTCTAAGAAGACAAATTGAGAAAAAAACATAGGCCGCCTTACAAATATTTTGTGCTGGGCAACTCAAAGTCCTGCAAAAATTTGCTAAGGCATTTATTTACTCCTTACGTCCACCTTACTGGTTAAGATAGCCTCTCTCTATCTTCATGTATCATCCTGTTTGCATCTATTATTGCAATTACCACATTTCAGTATAATTGTGCTTGTCTTTCTTCCCACTAAACTCTTTGAGAAAAGCAATGGTCTTTAGATGTCTATTCTCAGCAAGCAACAGATTGCCAAGTACACTGAAAGTACTCAGTAAACGTGTACCAATGAACACTGAATGAACATTGGCCCACCCTTCACAGAAAAATAGCTACAGTTTACACAAAAAGCTTCACAGATTAATTTTACATGTATATTCAGCTTAACAGTTTTTTCTTTACCTTGTCTATTCATATCAGACATATAATAAATCTGCTTGACAGTCAGTAAGTGTCATGATATCCACTTCAAATTTTTGAGTATTTATAAAAACCAGGGATACAATAATTTATCCATTTTATTAATGAATGGGAGGGCCTTCACTATGCAGTTAGAAACTGGCATTAGGTTGATGATCTGCTTTTGATACTCATCAGAAATGTTAATTATCGCCACAAAAATTAGGGTAGTCAGTAACAGTGAAGTAGGTCCATATTAAAATTTCAAAAAGGAATGTACTTAAATGTCTCTAGGTTTTTTTACACTTACACAAAACTATTCTTACACCACTTGTTAAAAATTAGATGCATGTTCCTGTTATTAGCAGAGTAAAATCAGTAACATATGTTCCTATTCTTCATCATAAGTAAGGAATGATCTTAAGAGATAAAAGGTCCAAGTACAACTTTCAGGGTAAGGGAGAAAGGAAGACTTTTTATTCACCATGGAAAAATTAAAATACTGCTTGGGAGCAGATATTTTTCCACAATCAGTATTAGTAGTGACTATTAATCAGTTCATTTAATTACCTAAGCATTCATCCTCTAAATAATGATTCCTGGGAATAGTAATATTAGCTGTGCTGGGAACAGAGATACAAAAGTAACCCTTAAAATGCAAACAATAAAAATGATAATTATAGTAAACACTCAAAAATAATTTTTTTTTCCATGCAATGTCTCATTTATCTCTCACAATAAACATGCAAGGTAGCTAGAATTATCCCCATTACAGATGAGGAATAGAGAGCTGGGAGGTTAAGTGGGTACTAAATTGTAAAGATAAGTAGTATGCCAGATTGCATGTTCTCCATCATTTTGATACACTGTCCTCAATGCTTCTTAAAACCAGCTATAAAAGAAAACATTACATAAATGTCTCTATAGCAAGTAATTGTAATATTTGGTCTGGAAAGTTCTGAAGCCAAAATCATCTCCCCTGCACTATACAGAGTGGGGTTTTGGAGTAGTAATGAACCGCTAGTCCAAATAAAAGCCATAACCAAAGGTCAAAATACAGTTGTTGGAATCTGTCTTAACAGAGTTTTCAAAGTAAGAGTTGAATTATGGGCACATCTCCATTATTTGTATAGAAATTGTGCCACTTTTACATTATTTACCATAGTGTGTCTATGTATATGTGTGTATCAAACATAAGGCCAAATCTAGTACAAACCTTACATTTAAGGCATTTATTATAATTTACCTATCACTTATGTCATCTATATTGAGTTCCAATTTTATTTTTGAAAAAAAATACAAAAACCTGCTGTGATGTTACAAGTTTATAGAATATTTCAAGTAAGTATATGGACTAAATGTTTCCAAACTAGATTTAGTAAATTACTTCTAAATATCCTCTATAAACCACTCTTAAGAGTTGACCATTATTTTAACATCCTAAGGACAGAAACAAATACTGTGAATTCCTCTTAGAATTTCTTATAAAATGATATTTATATACAATTTTCAGAGAAATATTCCATTCTCTGTAGAAATGTTTTCCATAAAACAACTTTCTAGATAACTAAAAGTTTCCAAGTTCCGGATGTTCAAATGTCTTTCACATATTTAAAAAATTATTTTAGTCCTGCTAATCTTTATTATTATTTCACGCAAATCTATACCCAGAATAGTATAATTTAAAAACCCAAGTAACAATACACAAACACACACTCACAAAAAATACATGCATTCAAATATAGGCAATGAATTGTTCTACTGTTTTAATTATAAAGGACATCTCAAATTACAAGGAAATTAGATTTCAAAACAAATTCTTAAGCAATATGTACATATATTTTAAGTGCATTTATTTCTATGAAATGACTTCATGATAAGGTAATGCAGTGGTTTACTGTGCAAAACCTAAGATGACTAATTTAGAAAACCTTATTCCCAACTACGCATTAAGAATGAGTCCTCCACCAATTCACTTGTGAAATCGGTTCCACTTTTACTTTCAAGATTTAATAAAAATAATTTATTAAAAAGCAGAAAGAATGACTCAGTGCCAATAATTATAGGAGTATCAGCATATTTCCATAATATACACAAGTAGAGCTGTTACCTGTTGCGTATACTTCTGTATTTCATCCAGAACAAATTCTACTTCTTTTGAGGTTGTTAATGAAGCAAGGTTTCCACTAAGATTATAGCAATAGAGTTTTGCATTGTCATAGCTTTCTCTACTGGAATTGATTCTAAGACAGGCATCCCCAATATGATTCCATCCTTCTCCACAAAGATGAGCTGGTCAAAAAAAAAAATTATACTTATTTTTATATTGCCAAAAAAAGTATGTTTATTTTTCAGTTATTTCAGAATTCAAAATACAAATTCACTCTTTGTTTTAAAACTTTCAATAACAAATTAAAATATATCAATATTCCAAAAATTATTTGTCTAATAGTTTAGTGAAGAATGTAAACAGAATACCCCAATTTTTTCTTTAATTCTTAAACATAAAATAAGCTATGACTGTAACATCTGTTAGGATATGTCAACTGCTGGGTTTTCTGTGTAAATCTAGTGTATTGACATACAGTATCGCAACAAGTAAAATCACTACTGTATTTAAGTCCCAATGTCCAATGCAAGTTCACTTTAATAGGAAAATAACCAGCACATAGCAAAAGCAATTTCAGTTAGTCCTAAAAGTGAAGCTAATTGTCCTCCAAATCTAATTTCCATAGCTCAGGTGTACTATTTTGATATAAGCTGGGTTCTTTGATTCTTTAACTATAACTGTGGGGAGAGAATCTCATTTCATTTATGGTTAGTAAAGAAGCTATAATTTTTGCTTTCTAATGTTTATTTTTATACAGCTCTTCAGGTCTTTCTAAAGTTCAAACATACTATTCAGTTATAGTAGTTTATCTTTAGAGTCCAAATTGAACTTAAAATGGTGTCTATTTTCTAAAACAGATTTACAAATACATTACAAAGTTATGCTTCAGTTTACACTAGTTAACAATGCTGTGTTAAATTATAATTTAAGTACTCATTATAAACACACTCTTAAAAGCTTCTGGAATGTCTTGCCCTTCATACTATATACAGCCTGAAAGAGATGTATCATCAAATTCTCTCCCTGAGAGAGAGTGGCTGACAGCTCAAATTAGGTCCCACGCATGAAAAAAATTAAGATGAACTGTTGAGTCAATAGAAGAAGGGATAGACATAGAGATCAGGAACAAAGCAGATGAAATGTTCATTGTAGAATCTAGTATGTCCTCTCCACAATTCTTTCCATTTTTTCCATATCTTTGAAAATTTTCATAATAAAATGTTGGGGGGAAAACATTACAACTTAAAGTAAATGGCATTTTTTAAAAATCACAGTCTCGAAAACAAAAGAACAAAATAGTGAAAAGTATGGCATTGTTTCACATTTTTGCAAATCTCTGTAATGTTTTAATATAAGACAACTGTATTCTCATATCTGCTTCTACATTCTATTTATTGGAATCATATATCATATAGCCTTTGGAAAATGCCATAGTAAACCCATGACAGGATCAGAATTTTAAAAGCAAATAATATCATAGTTTTATTAGTTTTGACTTCATAGACCCTCTCAAGGGTCCATGAACAGGGATTCCTGTTCTTTAATAACTGCTGTCCTATTAAACTACGTTCCACAAATAGTAATGAACAGTACTGGACCATATAGTAATCCCTCAATAAACTGTAACTGTCATTTAATAAGATTGTTTCAAACCCCTTTGTTTCCATTGTCAGGCTAAACATAGAGCAATCTTCCTTGTCTTCTGGAATGCAAAGTACTGCTTTAAGGAAACAGTACAAACATTTTGATTAATTATGGCTTTTTCTTATCTTACTAAACCAAGGAAGGATTTAGATTATTTTTTCCTGTCCTTATTATGAGACAAAAAATACCATCATAGACAAATCATATAAGTGTAAAGCAAATGCATAGGCCTTTGAGGCCAAACTAAATTATACCACTGAACCAAAGGCTTTGAGGTTTCAGGCTTCTGTGGTAGTGAGCATTACCTCAGCTTTAAAGCTAAAAGGGTAGCAGTTAGTTTTTTAAATGAGTTTAGTGAGATAAATTCAAATTCCCAACTTATATGAGATCAATGAAAAAAATGCAATTCATAAATTTTCAAGGAAAAGTGCAACTGCCATATAGACTCGACCCTCCCTTTAGAGCATTCACTTCCTTGAGACAAGCTGGATGGAAACTAAACTATATCTATCCATTCGGCTGCCCAGTAAATATGATCACGGAACAAGGTAAATTAGTTTATAATAAATATTTTATTGTATTTATTGTATTGTATTTATTATTCTCCAAAATAGCCCGTCAAGGGAAGCCATTATGCCAAACCGACACATTTTCCTGGGCAATGAGTATATGGCACTACCAAATATAACTTCACTATTATTTTTAAAAACTTCCACTGGCAACCAATTCCCTTCTTACTGAAGCAAGCTTCCTTTAAATGTATATATATACTTCAGTCAAATCTTAGTTTGGCCCAGGATTTACTACATCCTTTTAAAGAGACTTTGCAAGTATTTTTACTGTTCTACATGCTGATTTTAGAGTTTAACAATTAAAAATCAGTATTACTTTCAAGTTTAGCATCATCTTACTTTTGCTTCTCAATTCCTGCGCACTGCATTGATATTCTCTTAAGTTTCTCAAAGTGAACACACATGCATATATAATTACTTAAAAGTTTTAAAGGTCAATATATAAACAAAATTCAAAATGTAAATAAACATTCCAAAACCTCAGTGGTACTTTTAAAGGCAATCTTATTTTTAGTTTATTACATGAACTTGTAAGAAAGACATAAATCCTGTGATGGAATTTTCCAATACTTTTTAGAACTACTTAGGTTTAGAAATGTTTCCATGGAAAAAAAAAATACAAGCAACCATGGGACAGAGAAAGGCAAAAAATCGAACAGAGATAGGGCAAACAGCTTTGTCTACCATTTACAAGCCACACAATGTTGGGCAAGTGACTTAACCAGTGGGCGTCTCAGCTTATCTGTATAACAAGAAGATGGAATTAGTTAAACATTTATATTACTTTTCAACTTTCTGATTGTATCTTTTATATTTGAAAGGAACAGTACTTAGGGTCTACTAAGAAAAGTGTTAACTGTAAAAAATAAGTTGAAATTGCTTTTTAAAATGAGCTTTGCTTTGATTTGCACAAATTGGATTTTCATTAAATCGTAAAAAATTTATTAGAAATGTTACAATTTATAAATTTAAAAGGCAGTCAGTAAAAAATAAAAAATAAAAATAAAAACAACAGTTCCCAGAACAGAAAATTGAAGGGCACTTAAAAACAAATATGTCAAACACTCACATCTGTTAAATCTATATATTAGTCCAGGTGCTTATTTTTTCTACATTTTTAAGATATACTTTTTTTTAATTGAAAAGGATTGTGATCAAGCCAATAATATAATAAATACAAAAAACACCTTCAACATCTTCAAGAATTGTAACCAAACAGAAACTTTTCTTATAGGAACAATACTTTTATTATACCAATATTATCATTTCTCTATTATTGATTTAATTTTAGAAAAAGGAATGCTCTTACTAAATACTGTTTACTATAATGGTATTCATGTGTGGGCTATACAACTACTTTACCAAATTAAAACCTTCACCTGGTAAAGCCTGGCATTCTTGTTGTCGCTGGTCCCACTGGCAATTTAAGTTTAGTGAACAGCTTTTACAGCTGGTAAGTTTGTTACAAATCTGTTCATTTCTCACATGACATTTGGTGTAGTTTTTCACAGACTAGAAAGTTAAAAGATAAGGCATGTTACTTTTCACCTTGGTATAGCAATGATTCTAAAACTTCGGTATATATAAAAACCACTAGGTGAATTTTAAAATAAAGATTTCTAACTCCAAACCAGTTTTACTGAATCAGAATCTCTTATCTGTTTTTTAAACTATAGTTCTTGGAATTAGAAAGTGTGTTTATTGTAAAAATGAGCAAATTACACAGTTTGAAACAGAAACCATCTAATGAACACCTTTGCTATTGAATCTAATAATAGGCTTCCAATTCAATGAATAAAGCCAATGCAGAGTCATTTTTCTTAATGATCACATAAAAGAATTCTAATCATTATAAAACTATCATGCAAAATCCTGGGAATGAAGTAGTAAAAACTAAAGAGATTCTTTACCGAAATCCAATACAATCTAAAAACATAGATTATTTTCTCACTAACAAACTAACTTTACTTTCACAGACACTAAATCATGGTTTTGGTTAACTGATGTTTCTCCTGTATGTATTTGTCACATTTCCGGCAAAGAACCTACAGAAGTTATACTTTGACCAGTCCTACTACACAATGTAATCATATTAACTAATTCCATCATTAAGAGGTTAAAGGTTAAATATGAAAAAGTAAAAAACAGGAAACAGGAACTTTGGTGGTAGTTCCCTAGACAAAGTTCAGATATTTCATATGATATTATCAATGCCTATGATAAAACCTACCTCATGAAAACAGATACTAAAATTTTTGGCTCAGCTCTTCCTGTGACTCTTTGAGAAAAACCTACAAAGAACTTAATGCTGTACCGGGGGCCCCATGTCAATCTTTCTTTCCTCTATAGGTATAAATACTTACCTCAGGGTTTCTTAGGTAAGAGAGCTAAATATTTCCTTTCCGTCAATGAACAGTTAAAATACAACTATCCTACATATAAAAATGGTTGAAGCACTTTTTATTTTATCAGATACTTTAAATATCACCCATCAAATATTTATATACTACTGTTTTCCTATATAAAATACACTGCAGTTATCTCCATTCCAAAGATGTCAATTACTTAGCGAAAATTACAGTATTTAAAGGTAACATATAAGAACAGAGATATTAATACTTCTCATTATTCATCCTTAAAAAATAACACAAGATACCTTTTTTTAAAATCCCAAATTACTTTGTAATTTTTGACTCATATTCAACCACTACATTTTCATTAGGAACATATTAACTTTCTTACTGTTATTTTTTTCTATCTCATAGCTATTTGTTTTCATTTAGCATATAAATCTTAGTAGTGAGGGGCGGAGCCAACATGGCAGCATGAGTAGGACAGTGAGAATCTCCTCCCAAAAACATATATATTTTTGAAAATACAACAAATACAACTAATCCTAAAAGAGAGACCAGAAGACACAGGACAAAAGCCAGACTACATCCACACTTGCGAGAGCCCAGTGCCTGGTGAAAGGGGTGATATACAACCCCCGGCCTGGCGGGACCCGAGAGCCCCTCCCCCCAGCTCCCGGCGGGAGGGAGAGGGAGCCCAGGACTGCTAAACACCCAGCCCCACACACCCGCACCAGAGCGCAGACACAGTGCATGCGTGGAGGGCTGGAAACTAGGGAAATAGGGCAGCAAGACCTCTGAGCGGGTTCCGAAGCTGATGCCCCTGTGACAAAGAAAAGCGAGTGCTTTTTGAAAGCCTTAAAGGGACACGGATTTAACAGATAGATGAAAACAACACAGATCACAGAGCAGTGGTTGAAAATTACAGGGAAAACCGCGTGCCCTAACCCCCTCGGCAACAGCTCTGAGACACCTCACGGAGGTAAACAGCCAAACAGCCCCCCGTCCATTACCCCTCCGGGCGCTGCGAAAGCAGAGAAACAGCCTAAGGCAAACCACGCCCAAAGAAAGGGAGATCCCTCCATATCGGGAGGGCAGGACACAAACACCCAGCCTACACGACATTACCCAACACAAGCCACTAGGGGTCGCAGTTGTCCCAGTAAAGAAAGGCCAGTAGCAAGTGAAAAGTTTGGCCCTCCCAGCTGACAGTCAATAGCACCTGTCAAAATGAAAAGGCAAAAAAATATGATCCAGACAAGACTAACCCAGACAGCTTCGGCATCTGCTACATCTTCCCCTGAGAAGGAATCTGGGGAGATAGATTTAGCCAGTCTTCCTGAAAAAGAATTCAAAACAAAAGTCATAACCATGCTGATGGACTTGCAGAGAAATATGCAAGAAATAAAGAAGGAGAATACAGAAATAAAACAAGCTCTGGAAGGACTTCAAAACAGAATGGACGAGATGCAAGAGACCATTAATGGACTAGAAAACAGAGAACAGGAACACAGAGAAGCTGATGCAGAGAGAGATAAAAGGATCTCCAGGAATGAAAGAATTTTAAGAGAGCTGAGTGACCAATAGAAATGGAACAATATCCACATTACAGGGGTACCAGAAGAAGAAGAGAGAGAAAAAGGGATAGAAAGTGTCTTTGAAGAAATAATTGCTGAAAACTTCTGCAAACTAGGGGAGGAAATGGCCTCTCACACAACAGAGGTACACAAAACTCCCATGACAAGGGATCCAAGGAGGGCAACACCAAGACACATAATAATTAAAATGGCAAAGATCAAAGAGAAGGACAAAGTATTAAAGGCAGCCAGAGAGAAAAAAAAGGTCACCTACACAGGAAAACCCATCAGGCTATCATCAGACTTCTCAACAGAAACCCTACAGGCCAGAAGAGAATGGCATGATATACTTAATGCAATGAAACAGAAGGGCCTCGAACCAAGACTACTGTATCCAGCACGAATATCATTTAAATATGAAGGAGGGATTAAACAATTCCCAGAAAAGCAAAAGTTGAGGGAATTTGCCTCCCACAAACCACCTCTACAGGGCATCCTACAGGGAACGATCTAGATGGGAGCACTCCTAAAAAGAACACACAATAAAACACCCAACATATGAAGAATGGAGGAGCAGGAATAAGAAGGGAGAGAAATAAAGAATCATCAGACCGCATTTATGATAGTTCAACAAGCGAATTAAGTTAGACAGTAAGATAGTAAAGAAGCTAAACCTGAACCTTTGGTAACCACAAACTTAAAGCCTGCAATGGCAATAAGTTCATACCTTTCAATAATCACCCTAAATGTAAATGGACTGAATGCACCAATCAAAAGACAAAGAGTAATAGAATGGATAAAAAAGCAAGATCCATCCATATGCTGCTTACAAGAGACTCACCTCAAGCCCAAAGACATGCACAGCCATAAAGTCAAGGGATGGAAAACGATATTTCATGCAAACAACAGAGAGAAGAAAGCAGCGGTTGCAATTCTGGTATCAGACAAAACAGACTTCAAAATAAAGAAAGTAACAAAACACAAAGAAGGACATTACATAATGATAAAGGGCTCAGTCCAACAAGAGGATAAAAAGATTATAAATATATATGCACCGAATATAGGAGCACCAACATACCTGAAACAAATACTAACAGAACTAAAGGGGGATACAGACTGCAATGCATTCATTCTAGGAGACTGCAACACACCACTCACTCCAAAGGACAGATCCACCAGACAGAAAATAAGTAAGGACACAGAGGCACTGAACAACACACTAGAACAGATGGACCTAATAGACATCTACAGAACTCTACATCCAAAAGCAACAGGATACACATTCTTCTCAAGTGCAAATGGAACATTCTCCAGAATAGACCACATACTAGGCAACAAAAAGAGCCTCAGTAAATTCCAAAAGACTGAAATCCTAACAACAAACTTTTTAGACCACAAAGGCATAAAACTAGAAATGAACTGTACAAAGAAATCAAAAAGACTCACAAACATATAGAGGCTTAACAACACGCTCCTAAATAATCAATGGATCAATGACCAAAGCAAAATGGAGATCCAGCAATATATGGAAACAAATGACAACAACAACACTAAGCTCCAACTACTGTGGGACACAGCAAAAGCAGACTTAAGAGGAAAGTATATAGCAATCCAAGCATATTTAAAAAAGGAAGAACAATCCCAAATGAACGGTCTAATGTCACAATTATCGAAATTGGAAAAAGAAGAACAAATGAGGCCTAAGATCAGCAGACGGAGGAACATAATAAAGATCAGAGAAGAAATAAATGAAATTGAGAAGAATAAAATAATAGCAAAAATCAATGAAGCCAAGAGCTGGTTCTTCGAGAAAATAAACAAAATAGGTAAGCCCCTAGCCAGACTTATTAAGAGAAAAAGAGAGTCAACACAAATCAAAAGTATCAGAAACAAGAAAGGAAAAATCATGACAGACCACACAGAAATACAAAGAATTATTAGAGAATACTATGAAAACCTATATGCTAACAAGCTGGGAAACCTAGGAGAAATGGACAACTTCCTAGAAAAACACAACCTTCCAAGACTGACCCAGAAAGAAACAGAAAATCTAAACAGACCAATTTCCAGCAACGAAATTGAAGTGGTAATCAAAAAACTACCAAAGAACAAAACCAACGGGCAAGATGGATTTACCTCAGAATTTTATCAGACATACAGGGAAGACATAATACCCATTCTCCTTAAAGTTTTCCAAGAAATAGAAGAGGAGGGGATACTCCCAAACTCATTCTATGAAGCTAACATCACCCTAATACCAAAACAAGGCAAAGACCCCACCAAAAAAGAAAACTACAGACCAATATCCCTGATGAACGTAGATGCAAAAATACTCAACAAAATACTAGCAAACCGAATTCAAAAATACATCAAAAGGATCGTACACCATGAACAAGTGGGATTTATCCCAGGAATGCAAGGATGGTACAACATTCGAAAGTCCATGAACATCATTCACCACATCAACAAAAAGAAAGACAAAAACCACATGATCATCTCCATAGATGCTGAAAAAGCATTTGACAAAGTTCAACATCCATTCATGATAAAAACTCTCAGCAAAATGGGAATAGAGGGCAAGTTCCTCAACATAATAAAGGCCATCTATGAAAAACCCACAGCAAACATTATACTGAACAGCGAGAAGCTGAAAGCTTTTCCTCTGAGATCGGGAACTAGACAGGGAGGCCCACTCTCCCCACTGTTATTTAACAAAGTACTGGAGGTCCTAGCCACGGCAATCAGAAAAAACAAAAAAATACAAGGAATCCAGATTGGTAAAGAAGAAGTTAAACTGTCACTATTTGCAGATGACATGATACTGTATATGAAAAACCCTAAAGACTCCACCCGAAAACTACTAGAACTGTTATCAGAATACACCAAAGCTGCAGGATACAAAATCAACACACAGAAATCTGTGGCTTACCTATATACTAACAATGAACCAACAGAAAGAGAAATCAGGAAAACAACTCCATTCACAATTGCATCCAAAAAAATTAAATGCCTAGGAATAAACCTAACCAAAGAAGTGAAAGACTAATACTCTGAAAACTACAAGTCACTCTTAAGAGAAATTAAAGGGGACACTAACAGATGGAAACTCATCCCATGCTCGTGCCTAGGAAGAATTAATATCGTCAAAATGGCCATCCTTCCCAAAGCAATATACAGATTTGATGCAATCCCTATGAAACTACCAGCAACATTCTTCAATGAACTGGAACAAATAATTCAAAAATTCATATGGAAACACCAAAGGCCCCGAATAGCCAAAGCAATCCTGAGAAAGAAGAATAAAGTAGGGGGGATCTCACTCCCCAACTTCAAGCTCTACTATAAAGCCATAGTAATCAAGACAATTTGGTACTGGCACAAGAACAGAGCCACAGACCAATGGAACAGACTAGACAATCCAGACATTAACCAAGACATATATGGTCAATAAATATTTGATAAAGGAGCCATGGACATACAATGGTGAAATGACAGTCTCTTCAACACATGGTGATGGCAAAACTGGTCAGCTACATGTAGGAGAATGAAACTGGACCATTGTCTAACCCCATATACAAAAGTAAACTCAAAATGGATCAAAGACCTGAATGTAAGTCATGAAACCATTAAACTCTTGGAAAAAAACATAGGCAAAAACCTCTTAGACATAAACATGAGTGACCTCTTCTTGAACATATCTCCCCGGGCAAGGAAAACAACAGCAAAAATGAGTAAGTGGGACTATATTAAGCTGAAAACCTTCTGTACAGCAAAAGACATCATCAATAGAACAAAAAGGAACCCTACAGTATGGGAGAATATATTTGAAAATGACAGATCCAATAAAGGCTTGACGTCCAGAATACATAAAGAGCTCACACACCTCAACAAACAAAAAACAAATAACCCAATTAAAAAATGGGCAGAGGAACTAAAGAGACAGTTCTCCAAAAAAGAAATACAGATGGCCAACAGACACATGAAAAAATGCTCCACATCGCTAATTATCAGAGAAATGTAAATTAAAACTACAATGAGGTATCACCTCACACCAGTAAGGATGGCTGCCATCCAAAAGACAAACAACAACAAATGTTGGCGAGGCTGTGGAGAAAGGGGAACCCTCCTACACTGCTGGTGGGAATGTAAGTTAGTTCAACCATTGTGGAAAGCAGTATGGAGGTACATCAAAATGCTCAAAACAGACATACCATTTGACCCAGGAATTGCACTCCTAGGAATTTACCCTAAGAATGCAGCAATCAAGTATGAGAAAGACCAATGCACCCCTATGTTTATCGCAGCACTATTTACAATAGCCAAGAATTGGAAGCAACCTAAATGTCCATTGATAGATGAATGGATAAAGAAGGTGTGTTACATATACACAATGGAATACTACTCAGCCATAAGAAAAGGGCAAATCCTACCATTTGCAGCAACATGGATGGAGCTGGAGGGTATTATGCTCAGTGAAACAAGCCAAGCAGAGAAAGAGAAATACCAAATGATTTCACTCATCTGTGGAGTATAAGAACAAAGGAAAAACTGAAGGAACAAAACAGCAGCAGAATCACAGAACTCAAGAATGTACTAACAGGTACCAAAGGGAAAGGGACTGGGGAGGATGGGTGGGTAGGGAGGGATAAGGGGGGGAGAAAAAAGGGGATATTAAGATTAGCATTCAAGGAGGGTGGGAGAAAGGGGAGGGCTGTAAAATACAGAGAAGACAAGTAGTGATTCTACAACATTTTGCTACGCTGACGGACAGTGACTGTAAAGGAGTATATAGCGGGGACCTGGTATAGGGGAGAGCCTAGTAAACAAAGTATTCATCATGTAAGTGTAGATTAATGATAAAAAAAAAAGCAGTTCCTGTGTGGTGACCTCCAATGAGTTCTACACAATGATATAAAGGGCATATAAAAGTGTAGGCAAAGGGTCTGTTTGTGTTTATACAGAGGATCAAAGCCTAATTGGGCTACCCCGAAAATGAACTAAGATACGATATGAAAAAGGACTTCCAACATCAGCACTCTCGGGAAGACTCATGCCAGAAGATGATCAGCAAAAAAAACCCCAACAAAGATCCACGCACTGCCACAGGTGTAGATGCACTCATCCCACCAGTTCCTGGACTTGCCATGAGAATGATGAAGGAGATACCTAAGCTGGTCTGTGCATACAGTAAAACAACAAATTTGACTGGATCTATACTGTTGGAACTCAACCAAGAATTAGGAGAAGTGCAAATTGTAGCGCTCCAAAATCTTAGAACCAAAGACTATTTACTGTTAAAAGAACATATGGGATGTGAACAGTCCCCAGGAATGGGTTGTTTTAATTTATCTGAATTCTCTCAGACTGTTCAAGTTCAGTTGGACAATATCCACCATATCATAGATGAGTTTTCACAAATGCCTAAGGTGCGTAACTGGTGTTCTTTGTTTCACTGGAGATGACTGGTAATTACAGGTATGCTTTGGTTACATAATTGTACTCCTATTATGTTAAAATGTGCGCACAATTTAATTAGTAGTTTAAAACCTATCCATACTGACGTTACTCTACAAGAAGATATGTCAAAGAAATAATCAATCTTCCCACGTTTTCTTCCGCCTGCTACCTCTATAGCTTTTCTTCTTCCTTCCTAATTACAACCCTTAAATAGAATTCGTGCCACATATCGAATTTACCAAGTATCATAATTCTTCCAAGTGGTAAAGACACCTCAAGACAAATGCTGGGCATAGAAGCCACAGGGCATAAATATGCAAAGAAGTAAAAAGCTAACCTTTTCAAACAATAAGGCTTCTCTCTCACTTACCAACTTTACATTTCCCTGTATGGCCCCGGAAGATGACTGGTTAGCCAGAGACGGGTAAGATTCCTCAAGGGAGGAACAACCTAAGACAGGCACAGTCGCAGGGGGTCATCAGGTGAGAAATTGGGGATCAACAGAGGTGAGGCTTAGAACCTCACCCCCCCTGTTCTGAGAGAAATCTTCTGCATACGTGGATGTTTTATTGCCCTTGTCTAGCTTGGATTAACACATAGTCTACAGGCACACACCTGATCATCTACATTTGCTCTCTTACAACACTAAACTATGTTTTCTACCTTTATCTCGTATCTACCTACCACTCCAGCATTTTATTAAAAATAATAATAAAAAAGAGAGAAATGTGGTATCCACATATAAATCAAGTATAAAAATCAAATGAATATTCATATTTGAACTGACTGTTTATAGTTCATAATGCATGAACAAAACCAAAAGCTTCTGTGATGACTGCCCTTGTTATGTTCACCATGTAACTTATTCACTATGTAAGAATTTGTTCTCCATGTAAGAACTTGTTCGTTATGCATCAGAAGATTGGAGACTGACGAAAATTAGGCTTGGGGTGGATTAATGATTGTGCATTGAGCATTGACCTCCCTATACAGAATTTTATTGTTGTTAACAACCATTTGATCAATAAATATGAGAGATGCCCTCACAAAAAAAATATATATATATATATATATAAACACACTTCCAATTGTAAAATAAATAAGTAACCGGGATGTAATGTATAGCATAAGGAATATAGTCAAAATACTGTAACAACTTGGTGTGGTGATAGCTGGTACCTAGAATTATCATGTATATAAATGTTGAATCACTGTGTTGTATACCTGAAACTAATGTAATACTGTGTGTCAACTACCCTTCAATAAAAAAAAATTATCCAGGGGGAAAAAAAAAATATACTACAATGAGGTATCACCTCACACCAGTAAGGATGGCTGCCATCCAAAACACAAACAACAACAAATGTTGGCAAGGCTGTGGAGAAAGGGGAACCCTCCTACATTGCTGGTGGGAATGTAAATTAGTTCAACCATTGTGGAAAGCAGTATGGAGGTTCATCAAAATGCTCAAAACAGACATACCATTTGACCCAGGAATTGCACTCCTAGGAATTTACCCTACGAATGCAGCATTCAAGTTTGAGAAAGACCAATGCACCCCTATGATTATCGCAGCACTATTTACAATAGCCAAGAATTGGAAGCAACCTAAATGTCCATCGATAGATGAATGGATAAAGAAGATGTGGTACATATACACAATGGAATACTACTCAGCCATAAGAAAAGGGCAAATCCTACCATTTGCAGCAACATGGATGGAGCTGGAGGGTATTATGCTCAGTGAAATAAGCCAAGCGGAGAAAGAGAAATACCAAATGATTTCACTCATCTGTGGAGTATAAGAACAAAGGAAAAACTGAGGGAACAAAACAGGAGCAGAATCACAGAACTCATAGGGAGGGATAAGGGGGGGGTGAAGAAGAAGGGGGGTATTAAGATTAGCATGCATGGGGGGGTGGGAGAAAGGGGAGGGCTGTACAACACAGAGAAGACAAGTAGTGATTCTACAACATTTTGCTATGCTGATGGACAGTGACTGTAAAAAGGTTTATAGGGGGGAACTGGTAAAGGGGAGAGCCTAGTAAACATAATATTCGTCATGTAAGCGTACATTAATGATAACAAAAAAAAAAAAAATAGGAGTTCCTGTGTGGTGACCTCCAATGAGTTCTACACAGTGGTATAAAGGGCACATAAAAGTGTAGGCAAAGGGTCTGTTTGTTTATACAGAGGATCAAAACCTAATTGGGTTACCCCGAAAATGAACTAAGATACGATATGAAAAAGAACTTCCAACATCAGCACTCTCGAGAAGACTCATGCCAGAAGATGATCAGCAAAAAACCCCAACAAAGATCCACGCACTGCCACAGGTGTAGATGCACTCATCCCACTGGTTCCTGGTCTTGCCATAGGAATGAAGAAGGAGATATCTAAGCTGGCTTATGCATACAGTAAAACAACAAATTTGACTGGATCTGTACTGTTGGAACTCAACCAAGAATTAGGAGAAGTGCAAGTTGTAGCGCTCCAAAATCTTACAACTACAGACTATTTACTGTTAAAAGAACATATGGGATGTGAACAGTCCCCAGGAATGGGTTGCTTTAATTTGTCTGATTTCTCTCAGACTGTTCAAGCTCAGATGGACAATATCCACCATATCATAGATAAGTTTTCACAAATGCCTAAGGTGCCTAACTGGTTTGCTTGGTTTCACTGGAGATGGCTAGTAATTACAGGTATGCTTTGGTTATGTAACTATACTCCTATTATGTTAATGTGTGTGCGCAATTTAATTAGTAGTTTAAAACCTATACATGCTGAAGTTACTCTACAAGAAGATATGTCAAAGAAATAATCTTCCCAGGTTTTCTTCTGCCTGCTACTTCTATAGCTTTTCTTCTTCCTTCCTAATTACAACCCTTAAATAGAATTCGTGCCTCATATCGAATTTGCCGAGTATCATAATTCTTCCAAGTGGTAAAGATACCTCAAGACAAATGCTGGGCATAGAAGCCACAGGGCATAAATATGCAAAGAAGTAAAAAGCTAACCTTTTCAAACAATAAGGCTTCTCTCTCACTTACCAACTTTACATTTCCCTGTATGGCCCGGAAAATGACTGGTTAGCCAGAGACGGGTAAGATTCCTCAAGGGAGGAACAACCTAAGACAGGCACAGTCGCAGGGGGGCCATCAGGTGAGAAATTGGGGATCAACAGAGGTGAGGCTTAGAACCTCACCCCCCCTGTTCTGAGAGAAATCTTCTGCA
Organism: Manis pentadactyla; assembly: GCF_030020395.1. Lineage (NCBI taxonomy): Eukaryota > Metazoa > Chordata > Mammalia > Pholidota > Manidae > Manis > Manis pentadactyla. The sequence goes on along the minus strand of NC_080026.1, from coordinate 125,936,397 downwards.
TACGTGGATGTTTGATTGCCCTTGTCTAGCTTGGATTAACACATAGTCTACAGGCACACACCTGATCATCTACATTTGCTCTCTTACAACACTAAACTCTGTTTTCTACCTTTATCTTGTATCTACCTACCACTTCAGCATTTTATTTAAAAAATAATATTAAAGAGAGAAATGTGGTATCCACATATAAATCAAGTATAAAAATCAAATGAGTATTCATATTTGAACTGACTGTTTATAGTTCATAATGCATGAGCAAAACCAAAAGGTTCTGTGATGACTGCCCTTGTACTGTTCACCATGTAACTTATTCACTATGTAAGAATTTGTTCTCCATGTAAGAAATTGTTCATTATGCTTCAGAAGATTGGAGACTGACGAATATTAGGCTTGGGGTGAATTAATGATTGTGCATTGAGCATTGACTCCCCTATGCAGAATTTTATTGTTGTTAACAACCATTTGATCAATAAATATGAGAGATGCCCTCACAACAACAACAAAAAAAAAGTACGCACTTCCAATTGTAAAATAAATAAGTAATGGGATGTAATGTATAGCATAAGGAATATATTCAGAATATTGTAACAACTTGCTATGGTGATAGCTGGTACCTAGAATTATCATGTATATAAATTTAAATCACTGTGTTGTACACCTGAAACTAATGTAATACTGTGTGTCAACTACCCTTCAATAAAAAATAATTATCTACAAAAAATAAAAATAAAAAAATAAGATAGTCACACAAAAAAATTACTCTATAATTCCACTTGTATGAGGCAACTAAAGTAGTCAGTCTCAGAGGAGCAGAGTGGAATGGTGATTGCCAGCACCTGGGGGGAGGGTAGAAAGGGGAGTTATTGTTTTATTGGTAGAGGTTCAGTTTTATAAGATAAAAAGTTACAGGGATGGTTGGAGGTGATGTTTGCACATTATGCAATCATTGAATATCACTGAATGATACACTTAAATGGTTAAGATGGTAAATTTTATGTTATGTGTATTTTACCACAATAAAAAAGAATTGAAAAAAAATCTTAGTAGTTTTTCTATATGATTATTAGAGTTCCAACCATTTGCCAGGTAACTGAAAAGAAATCATTTGATTACTTGAATCATATGATTCATGGAATAACTTATAAAAATGATGAGAATGGCTAAACAGCATGTTAGAGTAAGAAAAGGAATAACAGCTTAATGCCAGTCTTAGAACAACAGTGGTATAATAATAGATTCAACATCCAAATAAATCTACTGTCGTCATTAAGAACAGTCCGGTCATTTATTGATACAGAACCAGTTCAATAGATGAAATTATATTTCAGTCACACACAAAGCCAATTTAATCAATGATGGAAGAAAGCTGACTATTTTTCTGAAAAATTGCTGGCATTTTTTGGTGTAATGAACCAGATGCACATTAGTAAACAGACTATGAGGAACAACCATTACTCTACTGAATTTCACTCTAGTATATTTAGATGTAAATTTTTAATGAAATCCATGAGAAGTAAGCAGGTTATTTGAGCTGTTAGAGCATAAAGTATGCACCTTGCAATAAATATGACTAAATAATAAAAATAGAATATCAATGGACATCATTTACACTAAAATCTCATAGATCTTTTTATATCCATTAGCATCTACTTTAGCTTAATCAACAGATATTCTGATAAAACCAGCTAAAAGACACATTACATCAGTCTAAATTAAAAGGACCATCTGCTCACTTATATGATCTCACCCAGTGCTATCCTTGATAACACATCATTATCAAAAATAAAATATAAAGCAAAGGCCACTTAATAAAATGAATACTTGGTAGCAATTTACATAACAACTTTTGAGAAATGTGTACTTTCACTTACTGTAAATAAATAAACACAATGCCTAAACTCAGGGTTATCCAACAAAGTATTAAATAAAATCTGCCTATAATTTTTACCTAATCACATTCCCCATTTTAGTCTTTTATTCCATATTTTATTGTATTTAACTCCTATTTTCACATTACTCACTAAACTAACTCCCATTAGATCAATATTGACACAAGTATAAAAAAGTCCTTCAAATTTTCAAAGCAAGTTCATGTCATATTAACCTTAAAGCTCAAATAAAATTGAAATACATATTGTTATTAAAACAACATATCACTGGAACTTTCACACCTTATAAAAACAGTATGTACAGCGAGAGGCGCTAGAGGTTGAACTGATCGCCAACTGCCAATGATTTAATCAACCACACGTGTATAATGAAGTCCTCAAAGGACACTGAAAAAGGTGGCCTTGAAAAAGATGACAGAGTAGGAAGGCAAGACAGAAACCTCCCCTCAAAAACACATAAAACATGAAAATACGGCAAATACCACTAAACCTGAAAAGAACCCAAGGACTACAGAACTAACAACCTATCTACACTGGGGAAGAAAAGAAGACCCCACAGAAAAGGGTAAAGTGGCAAAGCCGAGATCTGGTGAGACCCAAGCAACCCCCCACACCAGCCCACAGGTGGGAGGAAGAGGAACAGAGCGGGGAGGGGGGAGGTAAGAGCTCAGGAGAGCTGAACACCTGGCCCTGGAGATCTGCTCCAGGCATGAGTCCACATTACATGGTGCTCTTGTGATTAGTGGGGCTGGACAACAAAGACAGGTGGGACACTCAGGGAAGCTGAGATGCAGCCGCTTGTGGAGAACAGGGATGCTCTACTGGCCCCACCAAGACAAAAGCAAAGCAGTCAATTTGAAAGACTTCCCATCAGCGGGAAGGGCCCCAGAGGGGCCAGGATAGATGGAGCTCACTGCTGAGGAGAAAGGGCAGGTAGACAATACCTTCCCCACCCGCCCTCAGCCCTGCAGGTTGGAAACTCTCAGAAGCTCCAGGTGCTCCATCCTCCTCACTGGTAACATAGCCCCGAAACTCCTCCCTGCGTGCACAGCCTGTGCATGGCCCACTTGGCCTGGCAGTGATGTCAGACTTTCTGCCAGGTAGGCAGAGGGAGACTCTCTCAGCTTTCTTGGCCCCATTATGACCCAACAAGGGAAGTCACTACAGGGGCCAGTCCTGGGAGCTCCTTCCTCCCAGCAGGCACCAGGTCCTGCCCTTCTGCAGCCTGGCCACTGCTGCAAGCCAGGTGGAGGGTGGCCCCGCCCACAGCAACTCCAGCAGCCAACCCCAAGTTCTCCCTACAGGTGCCAGCAGCTGATGCCCCACTTGGCCTGGCAGTAATGTCAGACTTTGCTGCTGGACAGGCAGAGGGAGACCCTCTCACCTCTCTTTAGGTCCCACCAAGGAAGTGCCAGGGGAAGCCAGTCCAGGAGCTCCTTCCTCCCCAGGGGCACTGGATCCCAAGCAACAGGCCTGGGCATATATACACACCAGCCTGCCAACCCAGTGAACACAGCAGCCCCCGCCAATGCTGAAGGCCAGCAGAGGGTGGCCCTGCCCACAGCAACACCAGCAGAGACTTCTGCACTGATCACAAAACCACAGCCAAAGCAAACTGCCACCTGGAATCAGACCACTACAAGCCAGACAGAAATGCATTCCTGCTGCTGCATGGCAACAGCTGGGGCTCCAGCACTGGAAAATAAAGTGTCTGGAGTTTCTGGGCACTAGAAGGTGCTCCTTCATAAAGTTATTACACCATAGGAAGAAACATAGAAACTGGCAAAATGAGGAGGCAGAGGAATATGTTCCAAATAAATCTACAAGACAAAACACCAGAAAGAGGGCTGATTGAAACTGAAATCACCAATCTTCTTGATAATGACTTCAAAGTAAAAGTCATAAACATGCTCATGGATCTACAGAAAAATATTTAAGATTGCTGTAAGGTTCTCAACAAAAAGATAGAAGACCTGAAAAACAACCACTAAGAGCTGAAGAACACAATATCTGACATGAAACATACAATGGATGAATTTAACAGCATACTTTCACAGGTTGAAGAAGTTGCAAATGATATGGAAATTAGGGGACAAGAAAACAATGAAGCTGAAAAGCAACAGAGAAAAAAGGATCTCTAGGAATGAAAGGATAATAAAAGAGCTGTGTGACCAATCCAAACACAACAATACTTGAATAACAGGGGTACCAGAAGGAGAAGAAGACAAAAAAGGGATTAGAAAGTCTCTTTGAGGAACTAATTGTTGAAAACTTCTCCAAGCTGGGGAAGAAAATAGACACTCAGGTCACAGAAATTCAGAGAGCCCCTAACAAAAGGAACCCAGGAAGATAACATCAAGACATATAATAATTGAAATGGCAAATATCAAGGACAAGGAGAGAGTATTGAAAGCAGTGAGAGAGAGAAAAAAGATTACTTATAAAAGGAAACCCCACCAGGCTATCACCAGACTTCTCAGTAGGAACTTTACAAGCTAGAAGGGAGTGGCATGATATACTTAATGGGCTGAAATAGAAGTACCTCCAATCAAGAATACTCTACCAGGCAAGATTATCATTTAAATTTTAAGCAGAGATTAACCAATTTTCAGACAAAGAAAGTTGATGGAATTCACCACTACTAAGCCAGCCCTACAGAATGTTAAAGGGACTTCTGCAGATGGAAATGTTCCTAAGGCTAAATAGCTTTCACCAGTGAAAAAAAAATCACAGTAAAGGTAGTAGACAAATTAATTCCAAACCAAGTATGAAATTAAATCAACTACTCAAAAAGCAGTCAAGGAATACACAAAAAGTCCAGAATATGACACCTAAAATATAAAGTGTGGAGGAGAAAAAGAAGAAGGGAAAAAAAAAAAGTACCTCTAGATTATGTCTGAAATAGAGTAATCAGCAATTTAAGATAGACAGATACATAATAAAGAAGCTACCCTTGAACCTTTAGTAACCACAACACTAAAGCCAAGAAAGGAAGGAAGGAAGGGGCCCACCTGGAACTGGGAGGGAGGGAGATAAGGATGGAGTAAGGAAGGAAGGAAGGAAACAAGAAATAAATTATACAAAGAAAACAAAAATGCCTACAAACATATGGAGGCTAAATAACATGCTTCAAAATAACCAATGGATCAATGCAAAAATTAAAATAGAAATCAAGGAATAAATGGAGACAAATGAAGACAAAAATTCAACAGTCCAAAATTTGTGGGATGCCACAAAAGTGGTACTAAAAGGCAAGTACAAAACAATACAGGCCTACCTCAAGTAACATGAACAATGCCAAATATACAGTCAAAATGCACAAAGAAACTAGAGAAAGAAGAACAAATGAAACCCAAACTTTGTAGAAGGAGGAACATAACAAAGATCAAAGCAGAAATAAATAAAACAGAGAATAATAAAACAATAGAAAAGAATCAATGAAACCAAAAGCTGGTTCTTTGAGAAAATTAACAAAATAGATAAACCCCTATCCAAACTTACCAAGAAAATAAGAGAGTACACATACAAACAAAATCAGAAATGAAGAGGGAATAATCACAATGGACACCACAGAAATACAAAGAATTATTAGAGAATACCATGAAAAATTATATGCAAATAAAATGGACAACCTAGAAGAAATGGATAATTTTGCAGAAAAATAAAACCTTCCAAGAGTGACCCAGGAAGAAACAGAAAATCTAAACAGACCAATTATCAGCAATGAAATTGAATTGCTAATCAAAAAACTACCTAAGAACAAAATCACTGAACCAGATGGCTTCACCACTGAATTTTATCAAACATTTAAAGAAGAGTTAATAACCATCCTTCTTAAAGTTTTCCAAAAAGTAGAAGAGGAGGGAATACTTCCAAATTCATTCTATGAGGCCAGCATCACTCTAATCCCAAAACCAGACAAACATACTGGAAAAAAAGAAAACCATAGACAATATCCTTGATGAACATAGACGCAAAATACTCAACAAAATATTAGCAAGCCGAATTAAAAAATACATCAAAAGGCCCATCCATCATTACCAAGTGGGATTTATTCCAGGGATGCAAGGATGGTACAATATTTATAAATCTATCAATATCATACATCACATCAACAAAAATCACATGATCATCTCCATAGACACTTAAAAAACATTTGACAAAATTCAACATCCATTCATGAGAAAAACTCTCAACAAAATGGGTAAAGAGGGCAAGTACCTCAATATAATAAAGGCTGTATACAAAAAACCCACAGCCAACAGCAAACTCGACAGCAAAAAGCTGAAAGCTTTTCCTCTAAGATCAGGAACAATACAAGGATACCCACTCACAACACTTTTATTCAACAGAGTACTGGAGGTCCTAGCCATGGCAATCACATAACACAGAGATAAAAGGCATACAAATTGGTAAGGAAGAAGTTCAACTGTCACATTTTGCAGATGACATTATATTATACATAAAAAACCCTAAAGACTCCATGAAAAAACTATCAGAACTAATAACTGAATTCAGCAAAGTTGCAGTGTATAAAATTAATACACAGAAATTAATTGCATTCCTATGTACTAACAACAAATTAGCAGAAAGAGAAATTAGGAAAATGACTCAATCTACAAGTGCATCAAAAAGAATAAAATACCTAGAAATAAACTTACCCAAAGAGGTTAAAGACCTTTACTCTGAAAACTATGACACTCATGAGAGAAATTAAGAAAAAAAAAAAAACACCATTAAATGGAAATACATTCCATGCTCATGGATAGGAAGAAGTAATATTTTCAAAATGGCCATCCTGCCTAAAGCAATCTTTAGGTTCAGTGCAATACCTATCAAAATATCAACAGTGTTTTTCAATGAACTAGAAAAAAATAGTTCTAAAATTCATATGAAAACACAGAAAACCCCAAAAAGCAAAAGTAATCCTGAGAAAAAGGAACAAAGCTTGGGGGATTATGATCCCTGACTCCAAGTTCTACAACAAAGCCACAGTAATCAAAACAGTTTGGTACTGGCACAAGAACAGATCCATAGATCAATAGAATAGAATACAGAGTTCAGATATAAACCAACACATATATGGTCAATTAACATACGATAAAGGAGCCATGAATATACAATGAGGAAAAGACAGCCTCTTCAACAACTGTTGTTGGCAATACTTGACAGCTACATGTAAGAGAATGAAACTGGATTATTGTCTAACCCCATACACAAAAGTAACTCAAAATGGATCAAAGACCTGGATGTAACTCTATAAAACTCACAGAAGAACACATATAAACATGAGCAACTTTTTCCTGAACACTTCTCCTTGTTCAATATAAACAAAATCAAAAATGAACAAGCGGGACTACATCAAACTAAAAAGCTTCTGTACAGCAAAGAACATCATCTGTAGAACAAAAAGGCATCCTACAGTACAGGAGACTATATTAATAAATGACATATCTGATAAGGGGTTGACATCTATATAAAGAACTCACATGCCTTAACACTCAAAAAGCACATACCCTATTAAAAAATGGGCAGAGGATATGAACAGATACTTCTTCAAAGAAGAAATTCAAATGGCCAACAGGCACATGAAAAGATGCTCCACATCTCCACATAGCTAATCATCAGAGAAATACAAATTAAAACCACAATGAAATATCACCTCACACCAGTTAGGATGGCCACCAGCCCAAAGACAAACAACAACAAATATTGGCGAAGAAGTGGAGAAAGCACCTCACACACTGCTGGTGGGAATATAAATTAGTTCAACCATTGTGGAAAGCAGTATGGAGGTTCCTCAAAAAACTAAAAATAGAAATACCATTTTACCCAGGAATTCCACTCCTAGGAATTTACCCTAAGAATGCAGGATCCCAGTTTGAAAAAGATATATGCACCCCTATGTTTATCGCAGCACTATTTACAATAGCCAAGAAATGGAAGCAACCTAACGGTCCATCAGTAGATGAAGGGATAAAGAAGATGTGGTACATATACATGGTGGAATATTATTCAGCCATAAGAAGAAAACAAATCCTACCATTAGCAACAACATGGATGGAGCTAGAGGGTATTATGCTCAGTGAAATAAGCCAGGCAGAGAAAGACAAGTATCAAATGATTTCACTCATCTATGGAGTATAAGAACGAAGTAAAAACTGAAGGAACAAAATAGCCGCAGACTCACAGAACCCAAGAATGGATTAACAGTTACCAAAGGGAAAGGGACTGGGGAAGGGAGTGATAAGTGGGGAAAGGGGCATTACAATTAGCACACATAATGTACAGGGGGAGCAAGGGGAAGGCAGTATAGCACAGAGAAGACAAGTAGTGATTCTATAGCATCTTACTACACTGATGGACAATGACTGTAATGGGGTATGTGGTGGGGACTTGATAATAGGGGAAGTCTAGTAACCATAATGTTGCTCATGTAATTATACATTAATAATACCAAAAGAAAACAAGATCCCTGATTCACATGAAAAGACATACGCATCTCTATGTTTACTGCAGCATTATTTGCAATAGCCAAGATATGGAAGCAACCTAAGTGTCCATCAACAGATGAAGGGATAAAGAAGAGGTGGTACATATACACAATGGAATATTATTCAGCCATAAAAAGAAGAGAAATCCTGCCATTTGCAACAACATGGATGGATCTAGAGGGTATTATGCTCAGTCAAATAAGCCTGGCAGAAAAAGACAAATAAAAAGTGATTTCACTTATTTGTGGAGTATAAGAACAAAGCAAAACAGAAGGAACAAAACAGCAGTAGACTCACAGACATAAGAGAAGAGACTAATGGTCACAAAGGGGCAGAGGGGAATGGGGTTAAGGGGCACAATAATTCAGAGTCACAATATAAGTTGATCACAGGTTTGGTTGTCAGCATAGATAATACAATTAATGATTCCATAACACCTGACTATGTTGGCAGATAGTGACCGCACTAGAGGGCGTGAGGATTTAATAATATGGGTAACTTTTGAACCACTGTGTTGTACATTTGAAACCAACATAAGATTGTATATTAATGATATTTTAATTTTTAAAAAAAGGATCATTTAAACACTAAAATAAAATAAAATGTTTCAACCAACTCAAAAAAACAATATGTATAAAGCAAAGTATTCAATTTGATGAGTGAATACTGAAATTCTTCCTCCATTTTAAGTTGTGAATATTATTTTAAAATAGAATTATAAAACTTAAATATTTTGAAATATGATTGGTTACTAAGGAAAAGTTTTAGGTAGAATAAAAATATTTTATTGAGTTTGCAAATTCCCTTTTCTTTACCTTTTACCTTTGCCTGGTCTCTTGAAAACCAAGTAGATACTTTTGTTGATTAATAAAAATTCAGAAAAAAAAAAATAATGTATATTATATTTCACTGAAAATCTGTATGCACATTATTTAGTTATTTAAACTATAGGCCAATAAAAGAATCTTTAATTCTACTGAATACACTTTTCAATTCTTTCAAAATTTTCTCTTTCAGTTTGTTGACATCTTTTAAAAAACAAGCTATTTTGATACTACTAAGAGGTTAATTTTTGTTCCCCTTATTCCATTTTCACCTAAGTGAAAAAAATATATTAATTTTATAATTGTTTTCAATAGTCTACCTAAAGTAGGGTTTCTCAACCTCATCACTATTGACACTTTGAGCCAGATAATTACTTTTTGTGGGAGAGTGGTTCATGCACTGTTCAATATTTAGCAACATCCCTGGCGTCTATCTACTCGATGCCAGTTGCAACCCCACAGTTGTGACAACCAGAAATATCTACACATGACCAAATGTCCTATGGTGCAGAAAACTGTCTCTGGTTAAGAATCATGGATCTAAAGACAAATGAAAGGCCAATTTCCACTGTCAAGACCTCAGGTGAAATTTACATACAAAGTATGTAAACAAAACACTATAGAGAACACCACTATTAATGCATGTCTGGTAAGAATTCCATGGAAATTACCTATACAATTTTATTTTCATCAACACAGAAAACAATGTTTACAGTTACAGTCTTTTTAAAAAATCAGTTTTTTTGAAAGAATTTTCCCAATCTCTTCCACGAAAAGAAGTAAAAGTTACTGAATTCAAAACAGAACCTAGACTGACAAATTTGAGCAAGGAACTGTAAACCGAATTTACAACATACCTACATATTTTTCGAATGTTTCGATGTGCAAAGTGGTACTTTGCACAGTGCTATTAATCAGGAAGTTAATGATCATAAAGCAGCAATGTCAGCTGCGTCACCCTAAGTACTAACCGTACTACAGTTACTGTTTGCTGAGATGCATTTCTTGTCATCACACCACTGGCACCCGTTCGTGTTGGCCGTGCAGCTGGCACAATCTGCATACCTGTGGCATCTGTCATCAGAGGCGGCTGTAAGGCAAAGGGGAGACGGGACCCATGAGGATGAAAAAGAAACTGTTACGGTTCTTAATTCACACATTGGTTTATTTTTAACATTGGTTCAAGAATCACTATGACATTTTTTAAACTGTAAATACGACCATCAATATCAAAATAACTTCTTAAATTATGAAGGCAACATTGTAGTTTAGTTCTGTTTATAGGGTTTTAAATACCTCCTACCCTTATCTAAATTATTCAATCTACCAGGACCCTACAACCATTTAAAATTCACATATTATGGAGGGGGCAAAAGGCTTATAGGTATTTTACTGAACAAAATGTATTACTATACATCTAAAGAAAAACATTTTAACAAATACTCATTGTTACCATTCTTCATGAAGATATTTAGAGACATCTGAATTATCGTAGATAAGCAAAACTTGAAAATACATTTAATTGTAGCATAAACAATCTATGAAATCCCCACCCATTTAAAGAGTTGAAAAATTTTTATCCAAGCCATTCATTCATAAACATTTACTACCAGTTTTTTGTAAGTTTGATTTATTTATTCAATATTTTTAAAGATATTAAAGTAGAACACTAGTCATCAAGATTCTAGAAAATTTTTAACTTTATGGTCTGACTTAGCAATAATTCAGGAAGAAAAAATTTCTAAATGCAGAATAAATTAATTTATTTCTTGGATGCACTCAGTATTTCATAGAAAGATGTATTTTAAAGCATGTTTTAGTCATACAGGAAAATAAATAATATACATTTATATAAAATGACCATGGTACATACATCATTACATACAGAATTGAAGAGAGAATACTAAAAATAGGTAATAGAGATATCAAATCATTAACCACTGAATTCAAACATTAAAATTCCTAATTAGAGGATTATGAGGTTTTAATTTCTGAAAACTACTAAGCTAAGTGTTAAAAGCGAAATGCATTTCTACTTCTAACCTAGAAGGGGGAACAAAAGAAAACTTTACCTGTTTTAGGAGGGCATTTTGCTCTAAGAATATTATTATTATTCCCAGATTCCCAAGATTCACAGTGATTTTTACTCCAAATACATTTTATTCCTGGACCAGCATTTTTACAAAGTTCTTCATCTCTGAAAGCCTTGCAGTTTGGAGGCTTGTAGACAAGGATATCATTAAGGAGTACACTAGAAAATCCTCCAAAAATATACATAGACCTATTAAGAACAAAACAAGAATCTTAATGAAACAATATTAAGAAAGCCTCTGTCGAATGTATTAGTCTTTTTGGGTTTTTATTGACATCTAGTTGATATACAATATTATATCGGTTTCAGGTATACAACATGGCAATTCAACAGTTATATACATTATTAAATGCTCACTCCAACTAGTGTAGTCACGATCTGTCAACATAGATGCTACAAAAGTATTGAGTATTATTTTTAAAAATAAATATAATACACATTTTATGTTATTTTAGCATGGTAGGAAATGCCATTTTTAGAGATAAATAATAGCTAAACCTGGTTAATAAGACATACTTTAGAATTATTATCTAGAATCATAATTGTTGAATATAGATATAGAATTTAGATATTAGAGTTCTTATAGTGTCTTACTATCCTCTTAAAAAATAAAGACCAAGAGTAAAATTTAATCAAAAAAATTTTCAAAATTTTAATTTGGAAAGGCAAACCCGATTACTGAATTCATTAATATTACCAGTGCCAAAGAAATTTGACTTGCCCTCAAAATAGCGTTGTTTTATTCTAAAAGTATTATCAATATAATAAATGGAAAAGATCAGAAAATGCTTCAATAATATCTTTTAATATTATAAAAAAGTAAAATAAAAATCAACCAAACTCAGTTTTCAACAGACAAGCCTAGTAGTTTTAAGTTTACATTCTGAATTTTATTTATTTTATTATTACTTTATTTATTAGTAAGCTTACATTCTGAACTAGTATTTATTTATTACTAACAGTGTCATTGTGGTTAAATTACCTGCTTCTAGTATACTGGAGAAATCTTACATAATTAGAATAAGGTGGTAATAAAGTGAACTTATAAAAATGTTATTATAAATTACAAATTTTAAGCTAATGAATGAGCTGATATGTTGTTTACTGCCCCTTGAGTCCCCATCACCATATTTTTTTGCTATGGAAATAGAAAAAAAATCATACTAACTTAAAGAAGGAAGGTAACTTGATAATCCAGTCCAAATTCCCAAGAACAGAGGATATTAAAGTCCAGGCAAGTTAAGAGGCTTCTCAAAAACCATGCAGTTAATGACAGAACTAAAACGAGAATCTAATTCTACTCATTTTCCTTGCTCTCCCTGATACAAATATTGGGCTATCTATCATTTGTTTGATCTTTTTTAAGGAAGTTATTTATTACCTGATCTCTGGAAAAAGGAAAGAAAGCAGGATGTATTTTATAAAGCATCTGAAGTTTTGTCTCAGCACCTCCCCTTAACTACTCCCTTAAATGTATTCGAATAAAAAAGAATGACTACTAGTTAATGAACCAAAATGTATTCTGCAGTAGAGCAGGGATACATAAAGCCAAATCTATTAAGTACAAACGGTAACTTTTTAAAAAATAACAGAGTATGTGGATAGAATGACTGATAAATACATTTTTCATACCCATTAATGACAACTGCAGAGTGTCCAAATCTGTTGACATCTCTATGAAGATTTGGTTTTGGTAATATCTTCCATTCATCACAAGCTAGAAAAAAGAAAATAGCAAAACAAAAAATGAAATAAAAGAATAAATTAAGACAGTTACTTTAAAACAATTGTTGGTCAAATTAAAGATACAATACTTAAAATTAAGATGCCTTTCATTAATTTTCCATATCCTAAAAGTTAGGATTGTCACTCAACTAGTATTATTCTTTAAATTAAAAAAATGTCTGCCTAAAATTCCCACAAATAAATTTAAGTGTATGAGAAAAAAGGAAATGAAACAAATTAGATGTACTTTATACCAGAAGTAAATGACATGTCCTTATTAAATAAACCATTGTTAATGGTGTAACATAAGTGAATGTCAATACTGAGCGAACCTATCAGAAAGTTAAATCATTAAATCAAATTTTAGGTACCTGCATACAAAATTAAATGGAATATAGAAAGTTCAGTGAAGCAATGCCTAAAAACAGAATCATCTAATAAAATATTTCAATAATTTTAATGATTTGATATTTCAAAGGAATAGTTTTCATTTTACGTAAAAAGGGGAATGACGTCACAAAAATTAGGAAAAAAATGAGAAACCTAAATAATTTATGAGCTTTATAAAGACTATGGAAATAAAAATGTTGTAGAAATTTGTATATCATTTCACTGTAACCTCAAATTGACACATATACTAACACAGATTTTTGAAATGTCAAACGTTTCAGTATTCAGTGACTAGAGACATTCTCAGGACAGTATTTGAGATTTCATCTTCTTAGACCTGCCATATCTAAAGGCAGGCCTTGGTATTTTATTAAAGCACATTGGCCTAACAAGCTTTAAGAATAAATATATTCTATTTTTAGGTAGCTTAGAAGCCCTTTTGGAACAAGAAAAAAACTTAAGCTATAGTTAGTTGTAAAAGTTTAAGTGCTAATGAATTACTTGTTTTCCTAGTTCAGTAATGTCTATAACACCATTAAGAAAATAATCAGTTTAGTTATAATTTAATATGACTAATAAAGATCAAAGGAATTATAAAAAACAAAATCATAGTTTTGAAAATGAAATTTAAGACTAAGAGCAATAAAATACATCTTGGGTTATATTTCCCAAGTGTATTCCCAAGAACAAAAGTCCCCCCCAGCAAAAGGTATTCCTTAGTGTATATAATTTCTCTCCTTTGTCCATAAAGTACACTTGTCTATTAAATACTCTCAAAAAAGAAAGTACAAGGGTACAGCAGCCTAACTTTATTTAATCTAGTGTTGTCCCAAAGTTTTATTCATAGAAGCACTTTTCGCATAATACCTATTAACATTCCCAGGAGCCAAAGCTCCGAATATCATATTTTAGTAAATACTACTACAGAGGCCTATGCATAGGATTGAGTCTGCCAATTTTACATCTTAGAGTTCATTAAGAAATGTACATTATATGTGTGTCATGCTATAAAACTTCTAAAATGCTTTCATCTACATAACTTAACATGATCTTATAAGAATCCAGTGAAGTTATTCAGCAGGTATTACTGTATGTTGGAAAAGAAAAACTAGACCTAGGAGATGTTACGCAATTCACTTAAGGCCCATTGGATTACCTTTGTTTTTCTATAAATTATGTTTATGAATGTTTGATATTATAAAGGATTCTGATATTTTATTCCCATTTGGAGAGAAGAGGACCTGTAAAGAGCACAGGCTTTAAAAAAGAGATGGAAATGTTAGAGACAGCTGATGAGAGCAGACAGATCCAGTAAATCCACCCAACACACACACACACACACAACACAGCCAATGATTGATAAACTGTGTGTTGATTACTATAATTCCAACAACAGTGTTAGAAATCTGAACATGCTTCAAAGAAATGAAACAGAAAAGAGTCAGATGAAAGAGCAGGGCTTCCAGAAACCAGTCTATTATAAAAATCTCCAAAGAAGCAGCATCTTTAAGGTCATTTTAGGATATCTGGGGTCCAGAGAAGAAAGTGACCCAACAAGATAAGCACACCTGAGTGAGTGATTTAGCCCAGCTTCCAACACAAACCAGGCAAAAGAATGGGAGGGAAGGACATCTTCAAAATGAGAACCACAGAAAATGCTCAGAAAAACCATCTGAGAAGTGGATTAGGAAAAAGATTTAAGAGAATATAGACCCGCATTAACCAAAAATTTGGCCTTTTGAAGATTTCTTCTAACTCTATTAGCCACTACGTTTTGTGGAAAAAAAGAGATGTACCACTCCCCAGATTTATCAAACCCAGATTTTACCATGTTTACTCAAGATATTTTTTAAAAAAGAAAAGACACAGGTGTGACTGAGGTTCTCTGTGTACTCCCTCCCAGTTTAAGTTCCTGTGTCTTCTTTGTTTGGATGCACCACTATTTTATGTTTGCTTCTCAGTGTTTCTATACTTATGATACATAAATAGATAGTATCTGTTGTAAAACTTTATACTAATATAAATGGTACCATACAAGATAGATCCTTCTGCAATTTGCTTATTTTTTTCAATCTATTGAGTTTGCTTTTTTTTTCTCATCATTTTAAACATTTTGTGGTTAAGTATATTCACATTGTGCACATCACCACCAACCATCTCTAGAGCTTTCTTCATCTTGCAAAACTTAAACTCTATACCCATTAAACAATAATTCTCCAGCCTCTAGCAACCACCATTCTACTTTCTGTCTATAAATTTGACTAAGTACCTCATATGAATGGAACCATATGGTGTTAGCCCTTTTGTGATTGGCTTATTTCCCTTAGCATGTCTTCAGGGTTCATCCATGTTGCAGCATATGTCAGAAATTCCTTTCTTTTTAAGCTTGAATAATATTCCATTAAATGTATATACCATATTTTGTTTATCCATTCATCCATCAATGGACATTTGGGTTGCTTCCAATTCTGGCTACTGTGCATATGCTGCTATGAACATGGGTGTACAAATGCCTTTTCCTGTCCCTGATTTCAATTCTTCTGAGTACATATATCTGAAGTGGAATTCCTGGATCTATGTTTAACTTTTTGAGGAGCCTCCATATTCTTTTCATAGCAACTACATCACTTTACATTCCAGCCAGCAGCACAGAAGGGGTCCAATTTCTCCACATCCTTACTGACACTTGTTATTCCCTATTTCTTGATAAAAGCCATCCTAATAGATGTGAAATGGTATCTAATTGTGGTTTTCATTTGCATTTTCCTAATGATTAGTGATGCTGAGCATCTTTTCATGTCTTTATCAGCCATTGGTATATCTTCTGTGGTGAAATGCTTATTCAACAACCCATTTTGATTTATGCACATATATGGTACTGTGCATTCATTGCAACCATGTTATAGCCTTCTATTTTATGACTATATCAAAACATATTTAGCCATTAAACTGCCATCCATTAAATGTTAAGTTTATCATTTTCTTCATGATTTGCCCATTTTATTCTTAACTCAAGATTTTAAAGATAATCTCAAATTCTGTTCTAAAGAATGTGCAGTTGGTTTTTACTATTTTGATCTTCAATCCATTTGGGACTTATTTTTGCATTTATTGCAGAGGTCTGCTTAATTTTTCCCATATTCTGTATTTCCATATACCAATTTTCCCAGAACCATTTTTTGGACATCTATCCCTAATCCACTAATTGGTGCATTTAATTTTTGTACTGTTGTGGTTTGCTCATTTTTAACTGAAAATATGTGCAAAGTTTAAAAGTCAAATAATCCCAGATGGCTTATCATAAAAAAAAGTATCGTATTCCCCATCTTCCCAATACCTGTTCCAGAACCACAGAGGTAAGCACTTTTAATTCTAAATAAAAAACTAGAGAGTCTGCCTTTGTAGTTATCTCCTTATTCCAAATGGCATACTTTGTTTTAGGTATCTTTGACTTCCTTGAAAATTTAACTCTTATGTAGTACACATACATACTTTCCCTCCATTTTTATAATTTTGTTTAGACCAATATTCAGTACTTATTATTCACAAACCATGTAGCATACTATAATTACATTTTTCCCCTGCAAATCATTTTTGCTTAGGTTTCTATATATCTACTGCTAATTCATCCCAATTCTTTACCAGCTTTGTACATCTCTTCTCAATATTTATGAATACAACAAGTTATCCGGCAGTTTCATTTATTTCTTGAAGACATCCTTCTTAAAACTCCATCTTCTTTTCTAATCTGAACTTGATGCTCTCTGGGCCTGCTGCACCATCCTAAGAATTCCCTTCACTTCTGCCCTCCATCATTTACTCTATTTCTTGGATTTTAGTCTTTGTCTGTTTTTATTTACTTACTCTCATATATCAGTAAGAGACATAATTGTATAGCTCCCAGAGAAAGTGTACACTGGAAGTAAATTTTGAAACCTTGCTTCTAAAAGTGACTTGATTCCACTATAATCCTTGCATGATATTTGATTGGGCTTAGAATTCTAACTTGGAAAGCAAAGTCAGATATTGATGATAACAGCCCGCTGTCTTCTGGCTTCTAGTAGTACTTTGCAAGGTCCTATGCCATTAAGTCCCATGACTTATTTGGACCACTTCTTTTCTCTATGTGTTCTTAGGGTTTTCTTTCTATCTCCACTTTTCACAGTGGGTTTTGCTGTGAGCCTCTTATATTCATTTTCTGGGGCTCAGTGGGATCTTTTATTCTGACAATTGTACTTCAAACCTGGATATTGTTCTTACATTATTCATCTGATAAATTCCTCCTCACCTAAATTTTCTGTTCTTTATTTTTATAATTCCTATTACCCAGACATCAAATTTTCTGGAAAAATCATCTAAATTCCTTTTATCCTATTTTCTATCTGTCCTTTGGTCATAATATTTTTTGAAATATACTCAACATCATCTTCAAATCATCTACTAATTTATCCTAAATTTAATTTTGAAGACCTATTTTTTTTCTGAATCATCTATCTTTAAATTCATTTTGCTTCATGAATGTAACATCACCGTTCATCCAGAGTGAGGTTATAATCTCCCCACTCCCCAACATTATCTCAGTTTCCTCTAATTTTTTATTTTTTCCTACTTGCTTGATACTTTGGTCAAATTTAACAGCTTTCTGTAAATGTCTAAATGATAAATAGCTGCCCTTTCAAATTTAAGAAAGAGGTGTAACAAAACTGGAAATTCTGTGCTTGGGCAAGACACTCTTTAACTTCCTCTTGTTCTCCCCAGTTTTATAGAGTATAATTTACATGCAACGCTGTATAAGTTTACATCATAAAGGACACTGTGTAAGTGTATGACAATGATTTGACTAGCAATATATTGTGAAATGCTTACTGTAAATTTAGTTAACATCCATTATCTCACATAGACACAAAATAGAAAAAGCTTTTTTATCTTTGTGATAAGAACACTTAAGATTTACTCTCAACAATTTTCATATATACAACAGCAATGTTGGGATTCTGATTAAGTGGGAACATTTTAACTGGAGACCAAATGTCAGTTTTTACACATGCTTTCTCTTAGGCTGGTCAGATTCTTGGAGGTAAATCGTCCAATCTCCTCCTAGAAGCTATAAATCTAACAATATTCTGGACCTAAGTGGAATAAAAGAGCTAGAGGTTTCGTTCTTAAATATGTATACTTTCACTTAATCCCACTGTTTCCAAAACAGTACTTTTACCCTCAGCCATGCTTTGGTAACCTTAAGTATAAGGACCCTGGGTCAACGTCTACGAAAAGGAAACCTTTGCCATCCAGCAGAACAGAGGAGCAGATACTCATCTGCAAAAATGTAGGAAGGAGATGTGGGGATTGACCAGCTAATTGTATAGATTTTTAATCAAACTTTCTGTTTTCAGGCCCACGAGCACCCCCACTTTCAGAAATAATAACTCCAATAAAAATAAAAGCATATGAGAAATAAACAACTCCAGCTCAACTCCCAAAGAAATGGAAAGAGTACGGGCAGTTTGTCCAAGACTGTGAAATAGTGTGATTTAACTGACCAGACCACACACCTACAGATAAATCACACAGCTAATGTAAATAAGCAAGGCTCAAACATAAGCATTTGGCTCTCAGATTTTGTTCATTTTAGTTAAGTTTCTTCCTATTAAGGTAACATTTGCTTACACACTTAAACACTGAACATTTCAATTTAGTAACCATGCTGGGAGATCAGGCAATTATCTCCTGGATATTTTCCAAGGCATATTTTTTCCATAATACTGTCTTGAAAAATAGGACCAACAATAAAAGATTAACTTGGGTGTTTCAGTCCAAAGAAATAAAGACTGATAATTCATTGACTATTCTTACTTAAGAATAGGAGGAAAATAGATGACATGTAGGTGAATAGCTTTAGAGAAGGCCTAGGAAAAAGGATCATCATTATTTAAGGAATTCATCTTAGATGTAATGAAGATCCAGTGACACAATGACATTACGGATATAAAATTGAATAAGACTCAGTTCCTGCCCTCAAGGAATAACAACAGGATGTGATCAATATAAAGAGTGTTATGGAAACCCAAAAAATGAAAAGTACATAGTTGCTGCTAATAGTAAACACTTTTTTTTAATTACTATAAAGTAATATATAAAATTAACTGAAGAATTCATAAAGCTTTTTATTGTCTTCTTAAATGGGTATAGTTTTCTATTATAACCTTTCACCTAATAAAATTATATTGCTTATCTATGTTATGGAATATTCTTACAACAACTCTGAGGAGTAAATATTTTTGTCACCATGTTCTAATAGTTTTTAGAGGTTAGGTAATTTCCTTTAAGTCATTAAATGGCAAAGTTGGTATTTAAAACCATATCTCCTTAGTCACTGCACTATACTGCCTCAGCCCACCATCAAAATATCCTTTTTGATATAAGGGTTAACTTCATGGAAATGAAAATAATAATAATATTGGGTTTTTAAGTACACAAGTCCCTACAGAAACAGTAATAAAAATGTATTTGTACATGACAGCAATTAACTCAAGACAAATATTAATACAACACAGTTCCACTTCTATAAGTTCTTTGCCTTTTAACATATGTGGTGGTAGGAGGTGAGTTGAAGCCTTCAGCTTCCATTATATTAAAGGTTTAAAAAGACTGAGATTCCATTATTTTACAGGCTTAAAAAGAATTACAAACAATATTAGTGGTAAATATAGGTGCTATTCAGCAAGTACTCCAGTTCTCTTCCTTCAGGCCCATGGTAAAGTTATATTTCTACACTCCTTTAAAAGTTGAATGTGACAATACAACTTGTTTTAGCGAATGAAATACAAGCTAAAGTGACTTGTATTTCGGGATGGGATTACTTAATAAACATTGAAAGATAATGCGATTTCAGCCCGGGTCCCTAACTGATGACAATGAGCATATCTGCCCTCCCAACCAACACTTGACACAAACATTTACTGGTCTTAATCCTCTGAAGTTTGAAGATGTGTGGCCCATATGGATGTGTGCTGCCCAGGTCATCATTTAAGGAAGGAATGGTTGCCTGTGTTGCTAAGAGTGTTATTAGTGAATGGTCATCAGCTGCAAGCTACTTCAGGAATTGCCTCAATAGCAGAGGGCCACTTCACTCAAAACCACATCTAGTCATGAATGACCCACATTCAGTGGCTGATCAACATGTTTTAAAGCCCCTGACATCTCAGCCCTACACAGGATAACTCTGACAGCATTTTACCTCCAGAGAGCTTTGTGGGGTTGACCAAAGTTATCTGTCCAGCATCACAACTCATATTTTCCTTTTGTCCAGTCCTGCTTCCTCCCCCTACCTCTTCCAGAGGCACTGATTTTAAGGTTACTCGCAGTGAACATCGTGGTACTAAACCCTACTGCAGAGTCTGCTTCCCAGAGAACACAACCTACGACAGTTGGTGGCAGGACTGGTATCAGAAAACAAGAATTAAGACGGAGTTTGGAAGCTGAATCACATAGAGCAAGGTTAGCAATGAAGAACCATCACTGGTAATTAAGTGGAGCACAGAGAGCCACTGGCACAAAAATGGCCACCAACTGTTAAAACCTAAACCAGTGGTAAATGAGGAAGTATGCCAGTGGAGGGGAATACTTTAGCAGGTGTCAAGTCTCAGATGTTTGAAAAGTATGGGGAAAATGATAACTACACTGTTACCATAATGGCAAATACACTGTAATTGCATGTCTACTGCTTAGCCCCACTGAGCTCTAGAAAAAGATAACGGAAGGCAGAAAGCCAGTGCCCTTCCTTAGTACTTCTATTTGGCTGCCAAATACAGAAGGTCTGAAAAGTAAAGATCTGCTACTTCAAAATCAAGACCTTGATAGGAAATGAATAAAACCCTTCCACATGGGATGTGGACATCTGAGTTGATGTCCCTGAAAATCTCCTCAAACTTTGAGGAGACTTCAGAAACCATCTGAGACTGCAGAAGTCATCCCTGCTCTACTAGGAGAGAGTGCACAGCCTTGCTTGAACACAATGCAGAGTCATCTCTATAGCAGTGCTTGTGCCCCAACTGAGAACCTGCTCACATCTTCCCTCCTGGCCACTGGGCCTATAACCCGACTTAGCATAACTTAACCAGTACCTACTGGGACTGCTGAGGAAAGAAAGGGATTCTACTCCCAAAGGATCTGTAAGACCTAGACATCATATACTGGCAGAAGCAGGGGGAGTACACATGGTGCTAGATGCAGAGGAGAGCTTGGTCAAAGGGGTTGAATTAGAGAGAGTTCAGTGATTTAAAAATGATCACCCAAGATACAGGATTTACACACTGACAAGGACCCCAGAAAATGGTGTGAACTCACTATTCACATGACATCTACGCACAGCCAAGGAAGACAACAAAATGAAAAGGCCACTTACTGAAGGGGAGAAAATATTTGCAGACCAAATATCTAATAAGGGGTTAATATCCAAAATACTAAGAACTCACAAAAATCAATAGTAAAAAAAAAATCAGATTTTAAAATGGACAGAGCAACTGAACATTTTTCCAAATAAGACATCCAAATGACCAGCAGGTACATAAAAAAGGTGATCGACATCATTAATTGTCAGGGAAATGCAAATCAAAACCACAATGAGATATCACCTCACACCTGTTAAAATGGCTATCATCAAAAAGACAAGAAATAACAAGTGTTGGCAAAGATGTGGAGAAACAGGAACCTTTGTGCACTACTGATGGGAATGTAAACTGGTGCAGCCACTGTGAAAAATAGTATGGAGGTTCCTCAAAATATTTAAAATAAAATAACCATATGATTCCGCAATCCCACTTCTGGGTATACATCCAAAGAAAAAGAGAGTAGGATTATCCAAGACAGACATGCATCCGCATAGTCACTGCAGCATGATTCACAACAGTCAAGGTACGGAAACAACCTAAGTATCCATCAATGGATGAATGGATAAAGAAGATGTGTTATACATCTGTATGTATAGATAGTATATATCTATAGACATATATATATACAGTGGTATATTATTTATCCATGAGAAAGAAGGAAATACGGTCATTTGCAACAACATGGATGGATCCTGAGGCTATTATGCTAAGTGAAATAAGCCAGGCAAAGAAAGACAAATACTGCATGGTATCAGCTATATGCAGAATCTTAAAAGAAAAGTTAAATTCAAAGAAACTGAGAGTAGAAAAGTGGTCACCAGGGAATAGAAGGTGGGGGAAATAGGGAGAGGCTGGTAAAAGGGTACACACTTTCAACTATAAAATGAATATGGTCTGAGGATCTAACATATATAATGAGTTGATAACACAGTACTGGATAACTGAAAGTTGTTAAGACAGTAGGACTTAAATGTTCTCATCAAAAAAAAAAGATAAATACGTGAGGCAGTAGATATGTTAGTTAACTAGCTGGGGTTAATTTTTATAGTGCATATATGCATCAAATCATCATGATGAACACTAAATATCTTACAATTTTATTTGTTAATTATACCTCAAAAAAGCTAGGGAAAAAAAGATGACTCCTAGAAAATGAAAT
Organism: Manis pentadactyla; assembly: GCF_030020395.1. NCBI lineage: Eukaryota > Metazoa > Chordata > Mammalia > Pholidota > Manidae > Manis > Manis pentadactyla. Next base: position 125,913,434 of record NC_080026.1, on the reverse strand, counting down.
AATATGGCCCACGCTAAGATCAAAATGCCAGAATCAGCATAGCAAAGAGTAAAGGCAGGTATTAAAGCCTAAGAATTTGAGCATTCTAAAAGTAGACATACTATGTAATGCCAGAAAACCCACCGGGCCATTATAAGGTACGCCATTTACCAAAGCCATGAGGAATGTGATGGTGAGAGGGATACTACCCATCACTAAAAATGTGCTGGCCTTCCTCCAAACATTAAAACTGATGATAGGAGAAACTATAAGAACTGAGCTCAAAGATGGAGACAACAGGACAACAGGGGCCAGTTGGTGACACTGAACCATCAGAATCCTATCCAAGTAGAGGGCAATTATCATAATACACAGCAAGTCAAGGGGGTTGACCAATTGAGAAGTATAAGGTTATTTAACAGAACATAGCAACCCTAAAAGCAAAAAAGACAGGCAGCTAAGAAGGCTGCTACCTAACTTACAGCATCAGAGGAAATCAAAGACGGATGATCAGGAGGCTGATAGTAGATGCTTCAATAAAAAGTCACCATTTATTGCTCAATTTTTGGACTCAAGCCATTTTGAAATATACTTAAAACTCTGGGAACCAGGACAAAGGACTCTGCATTACCACAGCAAGGGTACCTGGTAATAATTCCCCTAGTTCTTTTTGAAAGGCACCCATGATCATTTCATTGGGTAACTACAGCCTAGGGAAAAAAGCAGTACAAACATTTCAAATACTATTGGACACAAGATCTGAGCTGAAACTGACACTTGTAGATATGAAGTGTCACTATGGCCTCTCTTTGTAGTAGGGATATATGGCTATGAGGAAATAAATGGCACCCTGGCCACGACTGTTCAAAAGGAACCACTGGGTCTGCAGACCTACACAGTTGTCATGCCCTGCATGTATAACTGGAACGGACATTCTTGACAAATAGCACAGCCCCCACATTGGGTCCCTGGCTATCACAGTGGTAAAGGTCAATTGGAAGCCTCTGGAACTGCTAGCCCCAAGATAATATAATAAGTTTTGAAATAATGTTACATTCCAGAAGGAGTGGATAGCAGGAATTGGTATTATACTAAAGAATTTAAAGAATGCCAGGATAAGAGACTCCACCAAATCTCCTTTTAAATAACCAATCTGGCCCCTGCAAACTAAACAAAGCCTGGAGGATGACAATAGCCTATTCCCAAGTAGCAGCCCAAATTGCAGGCAGCACCATGCAAGATGGGTATCTTTGTTAGAGCAGATTAACATGGCTGTTTTTGAAAAATGTATTGTTTGCTAACCCTATCAGAAAAAAGGATCACACAATTTGCTTTCATATGGAATACGAAATAGCATAAACTCACAATTTTGCATCAGGATTAACTCTCCCTCCTTTTGTCATAACAAAATCAGAATACATTTGGTCGAATTGGACATCCTGTAGAACATTACATTGTTCTACTCCATTTTTAATGACATCATTCTAATTGGGTCAGATGAGCAAGAACAGCTAATGCAGTGGAGGTCTTGTCAAGACACATATGCTTCAAAGGGAAAAAAGGTAAAACCTATACAAAGATTCAGGGACCTTCCATATTTGTAAGATATGTAGGAATCCAGTGGTAAACAGCATTATGAGTCAGCATATCTGAATTGAAAGACCAACTACTACATCCTGCAACTCCCCTTACAAAGAAAGCCAACCATCTAGCAGGTCTCTCTGGGTTCTGAAGGCAGCTTACTTCACTCCTGGGATACTGTCCCAGCCCAAATAATGAACGACATCAAAGGCTGCCAGTCTGAGTACATGCCAGGATACGAAAGCTCTGCTATAGGTCCAAACTACACTGAAAACAGCCCTGCAGGTAGGGCCATATGACCTAGCAGACATTATAACTATTGTGGTGTCGCTACTGGGAAAGGTAGCGTGTGGAATATATAGAAAGCCCAGTGAAAGAATCCCAGTGCAGACACCAAACATGCCAAAGGCCAAGCCATCTGCAGTGGAAGATTTTATTCCTCTATTCCCACCATGCTGCTGGGCCCTGGCAGAAAACAAATCCATGACACAGATTATCAAGTTACCACATGCTCAGGGTTTTTATCATGAGCCGGCTGTCACTAATAATCATAAGAACATAAAATAGAGATGGTACCCAAGATGGAAGATGAGAAAAACCACATTGCACAAGCAACCTGCATAAGCAGGTGTCTCAGACTCCATGTCATCTACCACTGCACAGTCCCCACCCCTCATCTTATTGGTATGGCCATATAGGGATTCCTCTATGCCCAGATAACAAGAAAATGAAAATATGTCAGCTTGATAGGTAGGCACAAGATGGATGTTACTTATAAGACAGCCTCACTCAGGAGTGGCGTTGAAGAACAATGGAAAAAGCAAAAGCCTCCCAACTGGGCAGGACTTTGGACAGTGTCATCACCCACATTATGTGGAAAGAGAAATGGCCCCAGAGCAGGCTAGCCTCCAGGATGGCTCAGAGCCTAGAAAAAGAAGTATTGGAAGATCAGAAACAAGGAAGCTCTGGGGTAAAGACATGTAGATGGACACACCTGAATGAAGCTGAAATGTAAAGACCGGGGTAACACAAACTAAAGGCTATCAGAGAGCGTTTAACAAGGGAGAGACGTTAAATGAGTACACAGATGACTGGGACAGCTACCATGAGTCTCTTCTCAGGAGCCCTCAGTGCTGGCACTGTGCGCACATAAGTAGCCATGGCTGAGAGACAGTGGCCACACCAGTGAGCAGTAGTTCCCACTAGCTCATGTAGCTACTCTTACTGCCAAATGTCCACCTGACAGCAAGACAAAAACTGATCCCTTGACAAGGCCAGTCCCCAAAAACACCAACTATACACTTGGTGGCAAGTTGACTGAATAGGGCCCTTCTACTTTGGATAGGCCGACGATTCATTATGACAAAAATAGATAAATATTCCGAGTTTGAGTTTGCCTTCCCCACCCACAGGATCTCAACAGCATGACTTTAAAGAATTACAAGGTGTTTAATTAACCAGCACAGGATCCTGTGTCATCAGGAGACAGACTTTGCAGCAAAGAGGTACAGGAATATGCCCATGACCGCAGAAGCCCCTGAATCCCATACCATAACCTGACAGAGCTCTGCGTAGGCACTGTTGAAGCACCAGGACTCAGGATACACCTTGGAATTAAAGACACTTAAATGCTGCTGTGTCCCCAATAAGAATAGTCTTTACTATATGTGTTCTAGGGCCCTCAGTTTCAGTGACACAACTGGGAAATTTGTTCTCATCCTGCAATTCTGGATTCTGCAGGATTACAAGTCTTATTCCCCAAAGAGGAAATACTCGGGCAGGGATGTAGCAATGTCCCACTGAACTATGTGCTATAATTGCTACTTGGACACTTCAGACTCTTCATGTCAAGGGACCAACCAGCAGGCACAAAAGCAATCACCATCTGGGCAGGATAATTGTCTCTGACCATCAAGGGAAGTAGGACTGCTGTTACAAAATAAGGGCAGGGGAATATGGCACACAGATGATCCACTTAGGTGTCTCTTGGCATCCCCTTGCCATGTGTGGGAGGCACATGATAAGGGGCTCAAATAGCTAAGGGTGAGAGTCTGGGTCAGGCCATCAGGAAAGACACAGAGAACAGAAGAGCTTCTAGATGAGGGCAAGGGATATTTAGAATGAATAATGGAGGAGGGACATGATGAGTATCAGCTGCTGCAAAAGCCAAAACAACAATGCAGGTTTTTCCCCCAGGAAGAAAGGCCCACGGGAACTCCAGAGCTTTCAACAAATGTATATGAAGAAGCAGACAGAGTGGCTCGAAGGATGAATTGTCACGAGCATGGAAATGCACCGCCTAAATACACCTTCAGGGAGGGACTTGTCCCTCCTTCTAGGATTGCTATCAGCACACAGCACTCAGCTACCATCCTGATGGAGACTGCGTCCTTGCCCAAGGTCCTACCCTCCTAGGAGTGGCCCTCGGACAACAACTGATATAGGCTGGCTGCGTCATCCTACTAAAGGAAAACTCTGATGAGCATTTCAACTCTAGAATTCCCCTGGGACTGGCTGAGGCTGCTAAGTCAGCCTGACTTTTCTCCTGCCCAATCCTGCTCCTTCCCTCTTCCTTTCACTGCTCATCCCAAGACCCTAATAGGTCCCCTGAACACCAAACCCTCTCCCAGAGTTTGCTTTCCAGAGAAACCAAACTGTGACAGGGCTGTTTTTCAGCCACAATACAACCTAACCTGCGCAATACAGTAAATACAAATCTTCCTCTGCAGTTTTTTAAAATATCTAGCCAATTGTTTTCATTCATAAAATTGTTTAGGAAGAATAGAATTTAACTTACAAGCACATGAAAAGCTAGTTGAGGTAAACAACTTTTGCAGTGATAGACACAGTACTTCTTGCTTGCTGACATGTGCCCACCTGCCAGGATTTTTCCACAGAATGGGAAGAGAACAAGACAGGAGCATTGTTACAAACAGGTTTTCTACTTACCCCTTCCTGCTTTTTCAATAACTGCTAAACAGAATGTTGGGCTAGATAAATTCTACTGCTGAGTTTTCATGTTGCTGATCGGGATTCACTATAAAACATGGATTGGTTTTCCTGAACCATGCAGAAGTTTATCAAATGCCTTAAAGCTCAATATTAAATTAATGTAATTTGTTTACATGTAGTCTACTTCTGTTCTTGCATTATAAAGCCTGTTACATTATTAATCTGTCTGACTGCCATCTATAATTATATTTCTTGCAAAGAAGAAAATTTATTTCTGGAACACACAGGTCATTATCACCTCATAAGCAGTTCAAGACTAGACAAATTAAAGCAAAACCCACAGTTACTGACATCATGAAAACTGACAGAAGAGCCACACAGGACTAAAGACCAAAGTAAAATATACTCTCTGGAATACAGATTTTTTAAAACCTGTGTTACAAGGTAATAAATATTAATGTACAAACCATACACTCAATATACATATGTCAAGAAATCAGAGTTACTAATCTCTCAGACCAATCAGAATACTGTGCTGTCAGAACTTTTTACCTATGAGGGCCCACATAACACTCAATAGAGGTAGGTCACAGTAAAGGCAATATAGCACGGAGAAGACATAAGTAATGACTCTATAGCATTTTACTATGTGATGGACAGTGACCGCAATGGGGTGGAGTGGGGGGACTTGATAATAGGGGTGAATGTTGGAACCACAATGTTGCTCATGTGAAACCTTCATAAGATTGTATATCAGTGATACCTTAATAAAAAAAAAAGAACTTATGCTGAAATTCAGAGACTGGTTTATTTTATCAATTATGCATGAAATAATACATGTGGAAAATGCATATCCAGTGACTATCTAAAAACACTCAGATTTTTTTCCATGAAAATATGTATCTGTAATACTTGAAGGACACATTTTAAAGATTTTCTTAATACTCCACTTGAAATGCCAGTTCATACATCAATCTTAATCACATACTTGAAATATGCTAAAGAGAATACACAGGTTGTGTGCACAAGACTCAAAACTAGATGGATATAAAGAAAAACTACTATTGACCACTTGGATACTTTCAGAATAGAAAACCAAGTTTCTGGATGTTGCCAAAAATCTTTTTCCATCTGCCCCTTAAACAATGACGATTCACTGGGGGTTTTCTCCTCCAAATGTCAGAACTTCTCTTAATTATCTAAAAAGGTGAACACTTTTCCTAAGTTATCTCATTCATACCCACAGCTTCTCTTGAGATTTGTTCCCTGGTATTCATTCATTCAATAAATATTTATTTGGTTTCTTACTCTCTACCAGGTAAAATGGGCATAACTACTTGACTCACAGTCTTAAATGTTTTTATAGTTTTAACATACAATGCTATTTCCTGTTGGCTTCAGGAAAGAGTTTTGATGTAATAAATTTATATATTCTCTGATACTGAATCATACCTGAATTCCTAGAATAAATCCTACTTAGTCATAGTTTATTATACTTCTGAAACATTGTTGAATTCTATTTACTAATATTTTATTTTAAATTTTTTATTCTATCTTCATGACAGCACTCTCCTGCCTTCTTCCCCAGAGGTTTATAAAGACTTTTCTTTCAGTGTATATGTTTTATTTCAAGAATCTTTATTTCAAAACAATTCTTCAAAATGCTTGTAGAACTGTTAAGAAAGAGAGATTCATTGTTCATTACTCTTTTCTTTCTCCTTGATTTTCTATTGTGAGGTCCCTATGATTTTATTAATTTGTGAGAGGGGGTTGATAAAATAAAATGCAAACATACCTTTAAAATATTATTAAGTCTACAAATAAAACTAAATTTCTTGGGTATCTTGCTACATTAACAAATATTATATGCCTTTTCCCCAATTAAATAGCATTCATTTTTTTCCCCTATTATGTCAGAAAAAATCAGTATCATAGTATAGTGATAGAATCAAAACAACTTAGGCTTGAGTTCAAAATTCTGCATACACTGTCTTATAACCTATATGACTTTGGGTTTAACCACACTAAATCAGTTTCTTCCTCTACAAACAAATACAATAGTACATACTACACAGATGTTATAATATGTTATGAGAATTAGATTATAAAGCTTAAATGCCAAGCACTATAGGAAGCATTTAACAAATGTTAGTTCTCTCATTTCTCAACATGAAAGTATGTTAGAGAAAGAAAAAGAAAAAGAATACAGTAAAGCTTAAAATATTCAAAGGTTGGCTAAATTCATTGAAAAAAAAAAGTGTGAATGATTTTAGGAGTTTTTCTGACAAAGAAACTGGTTCTTTCAGGTGGCTAGGCAAGGGGTGCTGCTTTTGTCAAGGAAAAGCCACAAGAATTTAACAAAGTGCACAAAGAAATATTAACAGAGGAACTAATAAAATACCTCCAGAAAATGAAAATAATCATAAACAAGAAGAGCAAGCAAGTTGGAATTTTCATAATTTTGAACTGCTCCAAAAAATTAAATGATTAGATGTTTTAATTTGAATATGATATTTTAATAAAATTATATTCCTTAATAAATTATATCCATAAAACATGTACACATATATATCACTCTGCAGGGTTGTACAAAGACAGGTATTCTATGCTTCATAATGTAGTCAACTGACTTTAAGGGTATACTTAACTACAACTCCACTCTATTTTTAAATGGTTAACTATATGCCTTATTATATATTAGTAATTAAAGTAATATTATTTTATTATGCTCCTCTTCAAATACAGAATTACTTTTCAGTCTGTTTACTGAGTTTGTTTTTAAATAATAGCCTACCAGGTCATTAATGTCATAAGTAAAACTGTCCTGTTCAAGAAATTTATTTTTAAGATTCTATTTATTATTTTGATCTGATTGAAGTTTCAGCTGTTCTGCTTTCTGCAAGATACATTTCTGATATAAATCCTACTCCCTACCCTAATAATCTAACCCAGGAGATTACATTTTCATGTTTCTACTATTTTTCTGAAGAAAAAACATGTCAAATATCTTTGAGTTGTACAAGTACTCTATACATTCTCTTAACCCTTCGGTAAATTTTCTTATTGAACAATGACTACCATTTGTAAATAAAAGCATCATGATTATATATTAGGCCTACAGGAGATTGTGCAATAGCTATTCATTTGATGATTATGAAATACTGTCTCAAAAATCACTTTAATTTCAAGGTGTGTTTCAATTCATAGGACACTTAAGAGATGTGAAAGATAACTGATTATTTTATACCCACTTACCCTTGAAAACTTTTGTTACAATATTTACTTTCCACAGTCTTAATAATTTCAAAGTATAAATACATCGAATAATAAGAGATCAACTCAGTGAGATATTTTTCCATTGTAGCTTTAGCTTTGTTGTGTACTAGAAGGTTGTCTTTACATAAAGATCATTTTAATCTTGAATACTGTGTCATGGTGGCTTTCTGAAAGCAACAATAATACCACTAACAATAACAAAAAAATTAATAGAGTTTTCAAATTTCAAATTTGACTTAAAGCTAGATTTACAAATGAGAACATTAAGTAATATATCATCCTATATGTGACAGTTCATCTACTCTCATTCATCAGCCCTGGGTCTGTTATCAGATGCACTTTAGTCACTTTTTAAAAATATAGATGCCTAGTGCCTGATCCAAGAGGATCAGATTATACAGGTCTGGGTTTTTTTCTATAACATTCAAAGGGCACGCCAAGGTACAGCCATATTGAAAATCACCATCATATGCCTTCTACATCTATCATGTATAACAGCGAGAACAGTGAAGAAAAGTTATATCCTCAAAGATTAATGATATTTGCTATATAAAATTTACTTTGGCAGTAAGGTTGAAACAGTATACTTTAAAGCAATGAAAAATTAGTATTGGCACAAATCAGAATTTATTTGTTTAAACATCATATAACAAAAGGAATAAGCTACATCTTCAGGTGCACTTCAGTTAATATGCTGTAGAAGTCCTAATGGACTTTACTAAAGAGAAAAAGTAACATAACCTTTTATTCCAAAGATATATATTTTCTAGTTGGTTTATTATACAGTGGTTTTGTTTTCATTCTCCAAAATTACAGTCCATAAGGAAAACAATTATTTTGCAAGACATTCTCAAATATGAAAAACATTTTTCCCAGGAAAAAAGATATCCTAACATTTAATGCTACAAACTCAGGAGAATAAACAAAAATTGGGGGGCTATCTTTATTGAGAACTGCATAGAAATATTCAAATGAGAGAGAACAAAACACTTTTATCCTACATTGAATTGTATGGTTGCTGGATGTTTGTTGTTAATGTTAGCACAGGGGGGGAAATGTCCAATGTTAAAATATAAAACTGTTTAAAATATGTTCCTCCAATCTGAACAATTTGGAAATTGCTTTCTTTGTTGTTCATTTGAAAAATGAAACTGATATTTGCTTCTCTTTCCACAGCATTAAGTAACATTACTAAACATAAGGTGTCTGATAATTTGTTGCCAAAATTAAGAACACACAATGGACACAACCAAGCAGCATGACATTAGTCAAGTGAAAAGACTATCATAAGAGCAAGATCTACCACACACCATCTTCCTGGCTGTGGGCAAGTTCCTTTTACTCTGATCTGTATGATATTCTGGAAATGAGTTTATTAACACGTTGTTGCAAAGTTATTAGAGAGATGAAGATATTGTGTATAAAATCCATAGCATAAAAACTCTCTCTTAGGAGACACTTAACAAACAGCAGTAATTAGAGGAATGATAATCTGAACTCTCTCTGTGAAACTAATATCTCTAATGTTTTTCACCTCTGTAACCTTTTCTGATATACAAAACCTAAAATATGATAATCTTGGACACTATGGAAGTAATAAAAATAAAATCCCAATATGTCAGCTACAAAATAGCTCAACATTAATTCCTTCATTAAAGTAGACATTGGATAGGAACTCGTTGAAGAATCTTTTGAAAACCATCAAAATTCCACACTTTTCCTAGGATTTTTATTCCTAGAAGACAAGCAAAACTTTCATCTACCTCCAGATAAACATGCTTACTATCTCATCACCATAGCCAAAACAGTATGTTGATAGCCCCAGCATGGCAATGACAGATCATAAAAAACCACTCTAGATTCAGTACTTCATTTAATCCATTTTGGGGGATCTCAAGCCCTGATTTATAAGCTCTCCAAAAGCAAAGACATTGCAATTTTCATCATGAATCATCACTTCAAATTGTTATTTCAAAATGATAAAGATTTAATTATTTAGAACATAAAAATCCTAAATACAGTAGGTAGTTTTTAATGATAAATCACAGACAGATACAGTTTAGAGTTAAAATGCATGCTTAACTTTATTACTAGGAATTTCCTTCTAAAAAAGAACTTCTAATAACAAAGATCAAAGTGCTTATTAATAGGCATAATTAACTTTGCATGCCACCACTTGAAATAATTTTCCAAAGTAAATTACACCTTTATATTTAAGAGCAAAAGGACACTTCTTACATCTATTAAATGTGTTATTCTTTGCTCTTTTATTTTTTCTTATCAAAATGTTTCTTAATAGCTTAAAATTGGCATATTACTTTATACCGTCAATAAAAGCTACTCTTTAAGTACTGCTAAATATATATTTTAAGTATCAGCTAGGTTTTATCTACAATATGATACAAAAGAAGTGTTTTTACTACAATAATATTCTGAGTAGCTAAATTTAATATCTCAATAAATATTCATCTAATATCCAAAAACTGACAGGACTATAGGTAGAGTAATTAAAATTAAGTGAACTGTATAAATGCACTGTCTTTCTGGCTCTCTGGAAAAGATCCTTTTTTAATTATTTCCATTCCTAGGTATGTTTTGAATAACTGTTTTGTCCCAAAAATCTTATTTCTTTAGCTCTACTGTCTCTATCTTCCTTTCTCTAGTTCTATCAGCTTCCTTTCCAAGTGTGTTTAATTTAAATGCATCTTTACTCATACCACGAACTCTAAAATACTGTATTCCTACCTTTTATAATTTACATAATTTGGTAGTGCTGCATATCTTTCCATTATCAAAACTAATATGGTAATAGGCAAACACAGTAGACTGATAAGAGGACTCACATAGAGATACAATATACAAAACCCTTCAAAAAATTCAAACCTAGATTTCTAAGTTCCCTGTCTCCACCACAACACCCCAGTATGTCTGTTCTCTAAGCCCTATACTAATATATGCTAAAATGAGAAAGAATGCCATTAATAATCTGTCACTGAATTTACCTCTAAAATGACATATACACATGCTGTCAAGTAATGTATTTGAGAATGTCTACATGAAAAATTTCTGATATTTCCTACTTTGTACAATCCTAACAGATACATACCTATGTCATATGCCAGGAAATCGGCAGAAAAACATTTTGCACCGTTACTCAAGGAAGTGTCATTATGGGTATTTCCTCCAAAAATAAGCATAGCTCCATTGATTAGAACAGCTGAATGAAGGTATCTGGCAAACCCACTTTCTTTCAAAATAGTCCTACAGGATAAAATTTAAAAATGTATTACAAAGGATAAAACAATCTCCCTGATTTTAAATATACTATATAGAGGGTCTAATTTGCATATAGAATTTTCCTTTAAACTGTGAAAATAACATGCTTTATTTTTTTTAACAATTCACAAATGGTCTCTACACTTCAATTTTTTAAAATATTTTGAGACTCACAGTATCTTAAAATGCTTTGAGGAAACACAATAGTAAACACAATTGTTAATGATTTTATAATGATTTATATTTTTAATTTTTATTTCATTTATAAATGTAGGAAACAAGCCTCCTTAAAACTACAGGCCAAAAATACCATCAGTTCTAAATACCAAATAAAAAATTAAATACAATAAACTTACTCTGAACTGTATTCAGTTTAAACTACATAACTCATATGGATCTATAGTAAAGTTTTTAAGTTTTTAATTAAGTATAATATAATGAGTATAAAAGTGCACATATCATAAGCCAAAAACTCAGTGAATTTTCACAAGATAAACACAACTAAGTAAACAACACTGAGAAATTTTTTAGCAAAAATTTGCATTGTTGTCTTTGTACTTTACAATATAAAATCACATAGTTTGTACTCATATCTTTGCACATCCTTTTGCTCAAGATTACTTTTGTGATATATCCATATTGTTGTAACTGAAAATCACAATGCATTTTTGAGAAACATTAAAATTAAAATAAATATCCTTTCTTTAATTAAAGGGTAACTTTGAAAGTAGTATAAATATTTGCTCACAATTATATTACATATATATATATGAACTGATATATAAAAAAGGTGCATGAGAATATGAATTAATGCTTTATAAATACACTAAATAAATCCCTGATACAAAGCATCAGATGTAACATAGTTTATATAGTATAGTTAATAAGGTACATAGAGTATCTCAAAAAACATGGATGATTATAATAGCAATTAATGCTTAAAGAATATGGAGCTGATTTTCAGAATGACAACATGAAGAGTTCCACAAACAGTGCCTCTAGGGAAAGAACAATAACTGGTAAAACAATATAAAAACAACCATTTATGTCTCAGAAAACTTTACTAAGAGCAACAGCAAACCAAGAAATACTCATACAAGAATACCTACTAAAATTTAGTAGGAACAGCAACAGCCCATGATACTCGACCCAGTACCTGCCCCCACGCTCCCCCCTACCCACACCCTGCACACACATTCACTCACACAGAACCAGTTCCGGAAGACAGAAGCCTGACCCAGGTGGGTAAAGTGAGGAACAGAGAGCTCCTCCGTCCCTCAGCTCCGAGTCCGGACCACCGATACCTTCCCAGGAGCAGCAGGCCGCCGGGACTTCGCACCACCAGCACCCCCGGGCCCCAGGAGGCAGAGGCTCCAGCCAAGCAGAAAGCCTGAGAGGTCTGAGTGCTCACCCTCCACCCAGTCCCCGCTGACAGCGGGAGCCGTACACCAGGCCTAACAGGCTGAGAACACATCTTCACCCCAACGCTCTCTTAGGGCACAGGTTCTGTGCCGAGAGAGGCGAGCTGAGACGAGCAAACGCTGCCACCCCTGTACAGTGCCCAGAAAGTGACACAATGGTTTCCCCCTAAGAGGAAAAGGCTACTAACCCCACCTACAATTCCAAAGCAGCAGCGCAGAGGTTTTCCACCCAGGGGAGACGGCAGGCTAAAAAAAGGAGAGCTCTCAAGTTCTTCCAAGGGAAGTGACTTCAGGAAGAACAGAGGGTGGGAAACTTTAGGCCTTTGGGACACTCTCAAAAACAATGGAGGTTTTGGTTGTAAGCAATTGAGAGAGAGCTGACAGTTCCAAGAGAATAAGCTAAAACAGACCAGCTGTTAAGTTTACCAGAGAGAAGCAGAGAAAAAGATAGAGCCCTACTGGGGTCAGAAGCTCAAAGACTGGCCTCAAAGTCACTCCTTAAAAAGGGCTGACTTTAAGTTCAAACAAGACTGTGGAGCACTATGTCCCAGAGCATTGATCAAAATAATAGAGCAATGGGCAATTAGCAGAGGCTACGAGGTGGGTATGATACAGAGGAAGACAGCTTACCAGGAAGGTCAGAAGAAAAAGTCAAAGACAGCCCTGATAAAACTACTGTCATCCCGGAGTGACTGTGTGCACCCCCAGGCTGTGCCCACTGAGGAAAAACATCAGAGGATGCATTTGGAGGAGGAAAGAGACTTCACTAAAAGAGTTCAGCCAAGTCACAAAAGAAATAAAATTACAAGAGCCCCAGAAAGGGAGAGGAAGAAATAAAGATCCAGAGTTGCTACATTATCTAAAATGTCCAGTTTTCAGAGTAATTTATGACATGCAGTGAAATGGAAGTGTGACCCATACACAGAAAAAAAAGGAGACAACAGACCTGCCTTTCAGAGGGCCTGGATATTAGACAAAGCAAAAAGATGTCAAAGCAGCCATTATAAATATGTTCAAAAACTTGAAGAAAACAAGGTTTAAAGAAGCAAAGGGAAATATGACATCTTATCAAATACAAAGCATCAACAAAGAGACAGAAATTACCAAAAAAAAAACACACCTGAGTTGAAACATGTAACAATTGACATTTTAAATGTACTGGAGAAACTCGACAATCAATTTCAGCAGGCCCAAGAAAAAAAATCAGTGAACTATAAGATAGCGCAATAGAGATTCTGCAATCCAAAGAACAGAGAGGGAAATGAACAGAGACTGAGAAATGTGGAACACCATTAGCAGCAACCACAATTATTTCCTGGGCATACTAGTGCAGGAGAGAAAGAGTAAAAAAATGTTCAAGAAGTAATGGCAAACAACATCCTAAATTTAATGAAAAACACTAATATACATGTCTAAGAATCTCTATAAACTCCAAGTAGGAAAAGACACAGGAAGGTCCACACTCAGACATAAATAGAAATGCTGAAGGTTGAAGAGAAAGAAAATCTAGAAAGCAGACAAGAGAAAGATGATTCTCTGCACACGAGTCCCTCAACAGGATAAAGAGCTGCCTTCACATTAGAAACAAGTTAAGGCCAAAAGGCAATGGAATGACATATACAAAGTACTCAATGAAAAAAATATATCAAAATACAGGGAATACAGGAACTCAACAAAGGGATGTTGCTCAGGCACTCACTCTCGCTCCGGGGCTCCGGATAGATGGTAGAATAGAGTTTTCTGCCCTAATCCTCCCACAGAAACACAGATTTTTCAACTACCCAGAGATAAGAGTACCTTTGCAGGAGCCCAGGAGTCCAGCAGGTAAGTCCCAGCATCATGCAGAGCAAAAGTCCCAAGAGTAGAGGGACTGAAGAGGGCAAGAACAGTTTCACTTTACCACATGAGCCCCACAAAACCACACAGCTCACTGGCAACAGAAACCCCCTTTGTCATAGGATTTTGCCACAGGGAAAAGGGAGCTCACAGTGAGTGCCTGCTTTCCACAGCTAAGCAGGATGATGACCACTTCTTTCACTCCATTGAGAACAATGAGGGGATTGGCAGAGAATGGAAAAGGGGCTCATAGCACCAAGGCAGGAACTCAACAAAGGGCCAGGGTTTCTACTGAGCACCTCACGAACTAGGCCAAGCGGTCCACGCACAAATACATAGGAAGCACCACCTGCAGACTCACCCCAACTAGCACACACATGCCCCCAGCAATTCATTAACTTCTCCCACATGTAGCCGGCACCACACACACACACCTGCAGACAGCAGACTTGAGCTTCTGCAGATCATGCACAAGCACACGCATCTGTTGCATTAGTAGAAGGTGCATAGCCTTGAACCTTTCAGGCTCTACCCTAGAGAAAAGAAGGGAAGCTTCTCAGCACTAGGCCTGGCTTTGCAGGATGCAGAAAATATAATACCCAAAATGTGTAAAAACTCCTATAATTCAATAGAAAAAAGAACAATCCAATTTAAAAATGGGTAGAGAATCTGAACTGACATTTTTCCAAAGAAGATATACAGATGGCCAACAGGTACATGAAAAAGTGCTCAACATCAACAATCATCAGGGAAATGCAAATCAAAACCAAAATGAGATATCATCTCACACCTGTTAGAATGGCTATTATCAGAAAGACAAGAAATAACAAGTGGGGAACTCCTGTGCCCTATTGAGGGGAATATAAATTGGTGAAGCCACTATGGAAAACAAAATGAAGATTCCTCAAAGAAGTTATAAATAGAACTACCAAATAATCCAGCAATTCCACTTCTAGGTATTTATCTAAAGGAAATGAAATCAGTTTTTCAAAGATGTATCTGCACTCTCACATTCATGAAGCATTATTCACAATAGCTAAGATATAGAAACAGCCTATGTATCTGTGGATTTAAAAAAATGTTACATTATATATATAACCTTACTCAGCCTTAAAAGGGCAGGAAATCCTGCTATTTGCAACAACATGAATGAATATGGAAGACATTATGCTAAGTGAAATAAGGCAAACACAGAAAGACAAATACTGTATGATCTCACTTACATGTGGAATCTAAAAAAGTCAAATTCACAAGAGCAGAGAGTAGAATAGTGGTTGTCAGGGACTGGAGGATGGGGTAAGTGGGGAGATACAGGTTAAAGTGCACAGAGTTTCAGTTATATAGGAGAAATAAGCTCTGGAGATCTAATGCACAACACTGTTACTGTAGTTAATACTGATTGTATACTTGAATTTGCTAATACAATACATTTTAAGTGTTTTCACCATACACACCAAAAAAATGTTAACTATTAAGATCATGGATGTTAATTGGCTTGACTGTGTTAATCATTTCACATGTATGTATATCAAAACATTACATATACACCTTAAATATATGCAACTTTTGTCTATTATACTTCAAAAAATTGGAAAAAACTATCAATCAAGAATCTTATATTCAAAAACTGTCTTTCAAAAATGAAGACAAAGACATTAACCAAATGAACAAAAATAATAAATTTGCCTATAAGAAAGCAACCTCACAAAATACTAAAGAGAGCTATTCAGTTTTAAATCAACTATTCCAATCCAGAGTGCTAGCAAAGGCAATTATATAATTATGAAGCGAAGTATGAATGTGTATTTCTTCTCCTTTTCCTAATAAATTTGAAAAGCAATAATATATAGACAATTGTACTGATCAGCCTATAATATATAAAAATGCAATACATTTGATAATAACAACACAAAAGGATGATGGAAGCAAGGCTCTGTTGGAGTAAGAAAATGATGCCAAATAGTAAATCAATAGGAACAAATGCATAAAAAGTACACAAAATATTCAATAACAAGATTGACATAGCCACTATATATCTGCTTTCTTTTCCACTCTGTCTCTTTAAAAGATTTTAAATTCTTTAAAGTAATAAGTATAACAATATATTACTGAGTTTGCAACACGTGGATATCATATATCTGTATATGCAATGTAGATATTACATATATATATAATACCCCAAAAAAATATGAAAGAGGGAAAAGAGCTATAAGAGAGTAATTTTTTCATATTTCACTGGAATAAAGTTAGTATAAATCTGAAGTATATTCTGATAAATTAAGATATATATGATAAGCCCTAGAACCAATACCAAGGAAGTAACTAAAATAATTCTATTTTTTTAAAAAACCATTGAAAGAATTAAATTGCTACAGCAGAAATATTTACTTAGTGCGAGAAAGTAAAAAAAGGAATAGTGCAACAAAAAGACATAAGATATTTAAAAAAGAGACAAAAGGCAGGCAAAAATTCAATCATATCAAAAATAACATTAAAAATGAAGGTATTAAATATACAAATAAAAGCAGAGACTACGACACAGGATTAAAAAACAGGTATCAACTATATGCTCTCTGCAGGAGACACACTATAGATTGAAAAGTGCAAATATACTAAAAGAAAAAGGATAGAGAAAGATATGTACATAAATAAACATAAGAAAGCTGGAGTGGCTATAATAATACAAATAAAATAGAAATTAACACAAAAATGTTTCTAGACTTTCAATAGTGATATTTTATAATGATAAAAGGAGAAGTTCATCAGCAAGATACAGCAATTATAAATATATATGATTTTAGAACAGAACTCCCCCAAAAAGGAAGTAAAAACAGAAGTGAATAAAAAAATAGATAAATCAATAATAACAGTAGCAATTTTCAGTACCCATGTTCAAAAATGGATAGACAAGTATATTATACCAGGAAAATAGAAGTCTTGAATAAATACCAGAAACCAACTAGACCTTAGAGACATGGGTAGAACACAGCTGCCAACACCACCAAAATGCACATTCTTCTTAAATGCCCATGAAACTTTCTCTCAGACAGACCATACAGATCATAAAACAAGCTTCAGTAAACTTGAAAGAATTGAAATTATAGAAAGTATGCTGTCTGACCACAATGGAATGAAATTAGAAATAAATAATAGAAAGTTATTTGGCAAAATCACAGGTATATGGAAATAAAACTCTCTCCAAAATAAGCAATGGGACAAAGAAAAAGATCACAAGCACATTAGAAAACACTTGAGATTAATGAAAATAAAGATAAGACATATCAAAATATATGGGATATACCAAAAGCAGTAATTTAGAGGAAAACATAAAGCTGTAGACATCTGAATTTAAAGAAAGATGAAAATTTAGGAAATTAAACTTCCACCTAAGACACTGGAGAAAGGGGCAAGCCAAAATAATATAATATAGACTAGAAAAAGAACAGAGAAAAATCAATAAAGACAAAAGTTCTTTCTTTGAAAAGATTAAAAATTACAAACCCTTAGCTATGATGAGCAAGACAAAAAAGACAGAAAACTCAAATTATTAAAATCAGGAATGAAAAAAGGAACAAAGCTACCAACCTTATAGAAATAAAAGAGATTATATAATAATAAATAAAAACAATAGTTAACAACTGTAAGCCTTTATGAAATGTACAAACAACAGTATGAAGTGATCAAAGTCCTGGAAAGATACAAACTATCAAAACTGACAGAAGAAGAAATAAAAAATCTGAATAGACCTATAACAAATAAGGATATTGAATTAAGAATTTTAAAACTTTCCTCAGAGAAAAGTGAGACAGATGGCTTCACTGGTCAATTCTACCAAATATTTAAAGAAGATTAATATGAATTGTTCATAAACTCTCCAAAAACATAGAACTGGATGGGACAACACTCAACTCATTCTAATGAGGACAGCAAAACTCTGATGCCTAAACCAGACAAAGATATCACAAGAAAACTACAGACTAATAGAGTTACTGAATATAGATATAAAAATCCTCAAAATACTAGCAAATCAAAACCATCAATATATAAAAAGGACTATACATCATGACCATGTGGAATTTAACCCAGAAATGCATTCTTGGTTTAACAACTGAAAATCAATCACTGTAATACACTATAATAATAGAATAAATGAAAAAAAACAAATGATCTTCTCAATAGATATAGAAAAAGCTTTTGACAAAAATCCTCCACCCCCATTTGCTGGGTGCTTGTCAGCTGACCCCATGCCAGGGAGCAGAGGCAGAGACCCAGTGTCCACCTCCTGCACAGCGATGCCCGTGCTAGGTAGACTTCCAGAGGTCGAGCCATGAAGGTGGTCAAGCTGCCCTTGGGGCTGGATTTGGTCCAGAGGCGATGCCAGGACCACTAGGAAGCATCCTGCTTCTGTCACAGGGGAACGGCCAGGCTGAAACCAGCTCAAGGGGAGGGTGGGATTGACATGGTGGCCACTGTGACCAAAGGTTGCCCTGTCCCCAGCCTGCAAGTCCCCTCACCCTCCCTCGGCACCTCTGTCCTGTCCCCCTCAATCACCTACGCCTCCAGTTAAACCAATGACCAAAGACCTTTCTTATGCTGGAAGCAAAAACCAAAACTTTCTGTTGGCTTTTTCCTTTGTCACTTTCCATTCGCCCTGCTCTTCCCACCTCCCACCCCAGCCCCAGACTGGAAACACTCTCTCCACTTAAGTTATTTTAAACCAAAGTTTACAGTGTCTGCTGTGGCCAAGATGCACTCTCTCCACCCTTCCTCCACCGCATCTAGGACCCTGGGATTCAGTAGAAGCTGGGAACCCTATTCACCTCCCATCTGCTCTCACCCAGACTGGGGGAAGGAAGGAGGGCAGAGGGGAGGGGGTGGGCCACCCTCTGTATTTGAGGGGTTCTCTTCCCTCAGGCTGTGGGCCTGTGAGCTCTAGTCCTAACCCTGGGCTGCTTCCTGGATGCTCTCTAGAACTCTGTCTAGGACCAAATACCCCATCATGCTGAGTATATGGATTCCAACAGAGGAGTTGGAAAAAAGACTCCCCATAGACACCCTGGGGGGGACTCCAACTTAGGGTGAGGACTGGGTGTGTTTTATATTGCTAAGAAGTTTCCTTTGACTATTTCCCAAGAAACCCCCACATACACCCCTTCACAAGCCTCCCTCCCAAGAGGCAGGGGATCCTCTACCCTTTCCTCTGTGTACTCTTACTTGTGTTCTGTTTGACCAGCACAGAAATATTAAAAGTCCTCTACTCATCGGCAGGGGGACAGCTGTGGGCGGCGGAGGGGCACCTTTCATGATAAAAACACTCAACAAAATGGGGATAGAAGGGAACTTCCTCCACCTGATAAAGGATGAATAGTACCCTACCGGAAAGATATACCCATGTCCTAATCCCAGGAACCTGTGAATGTTACCTTATTTGGAAAAATTGTCTTTGCACATGTAATTAAATTAAGGATTTTGAGATGAGAAGATCATCCTAGATTATCCAGCAGACCTAAATCCACTGACAGGTGTCCTTGTAACAGACACACAGAGAAGAGGAAGAAGGAATGTACCTGTGGAGGCAGATATTGGAGTGATTCAGCCACAACTCCAGGAATACTGACCAACAGCAAAAGCTGGAAAAGGCAAGGAAAGAACCCGTAGCACCTCTGGAGGGGCATTGCCTGCTCACTTTGGTTTTGGATTTCTGGCATCCAAAACTGTGACAGAACGCATTTTCATTGTTTTAAGCTACACAGTTTGTGGTAATTTGTTATGGCAGTCATAGAAAACTAATACAAATGACAACTACCAAAAAAAAACCCAAAAACCATAGATAACATTATACTTAATGAATGATAAAAAACTTAAATGTTCTCCCCCCAAGATCAGGAACAAGACAAGGATGTCTGCTCTTGCCATTTCTATTAAACATAGCTCCAGAGGTTATAGGAAGGGCAACAGACAGGAAAATGAAACAGAAGACACACAGATTGGAAAGGAAGAAGTAAAACTCTATTTGCAGTTGACATATTCTTCTACACAGAAATTCTAATGAATCTGCAAAAACTATTAGAACTAATAAATGAGTTTAGTAAGTTTGAGGGTAAAAGAACAGTATATAAAAAACAACTGTATTTCCACATACTAACAATGAAAAATCCCAAGATAAAAAAAAAAATTCAATTTACAACTGTATCAAAAGGATAAAATATTTAGGTAGAAGTTTAACAAAACAAGTATAAAATATATACTATGAAAACTAGAAACATACTGAGGAAAGAAATTAAAGACAGCCTAAATAAATAGAAAGGTATCTCATTTTCACAGATTGGAAAGCAAAATATCATTAAGATGACTGTATGTTCCAAACTGATCTACAGATTCAACTCACTCCTCCCTATGAAAATTCCAAACAGGATTTTTTTTTTTTTGACAAAGTGATTCTAAAATTCACGTGAAATTCAAAGGACCAGAATAGCTGATTCAAAAAACAGAAAGAATACTCTTTTCAATAAATGGTGCTAGACCTGGATATCTACATATGAAAGAGAAATTTAACCACTCCCTCACAATATGCACAAAAATTAACTCTAAATGGGTAAAAAAAAGCCTAATTTTAAGAGCTGCACTTAGAAAACTCTTAAAGGAAAATACAGATTATTCCTGGCCTCGGGTTAGACAATGGATTCTTAGGTAAAACACCAAAAACATAAGTGACAATATATATAACAGATAAAGTGGACTTCATCAAAATTAAAAATTTTTGAGCTTCAAAGATCACTACCAAAAAAGTGAAAAACAACACAAGAATGGGAAAAAATACTTGCAAATCATACAGCTGATAAGAGACATATCTAGAATATATAAAGAGCTCATAACTCTAATAATAAGCTGAAAAAAAATCAAATTAAATAATGAGGAAAGAATCTAAACAGACATTTCTCCAAAGGAGCTATATAAATGGCCAATATGCCATTAAAGAAATGCAAATCAGAACTATAGTGAGATACCACTTCATACCCACTAAGGTGGCTATCATCAGAATGATGGACAATAAGAAGTGTTGACAAGGATGTGGAAAAACTGGGACCCTCAAACACTGCTGGTGGGAATGGGAAATGGTGCAACCACTTTGGAAAACAGTCTGGCCGTTCCTCAAAAGTTTAAACATAGAGTAACTGCATAAGCTGGCAAAACCACTCATAGATACATACCCAAAACAAAGCACCACACAAAACTTACACATAAATGTTCACAGAAGCCTTATTAACAATAGCTAGAAAGTGGAAACAACCCAAATTTCCATCAACTGATGAGTGGATACATAAAAGTGGTATATCCATACAATGGAATATTTTTTGACAACAAAAGGGAATTAAGTACTTATACATGCTACAATTATGTATAAATCTTGAAATAATTATTTCACTTATGCTTAAAGAAGTCAATGAAAAAAGACAACATGTTGTATCATTCTATTTACATGAAAAGCCCAGAAGACAAATCCATAGATAGAAAGTAGAATAGTACTTGCCTAGGGCTGGATTAGGGGAAATGGGCAGTAACTGCTAGTAAGTATAGGGTTTCCTTTTAGGGCAGGGCAATAAAATGGTTCTAGAATTATGGGAGTGGCTGGCTAACTCTGTGAATATACTAAAAACCACTGTATTGTACACTATAAATGGGTGAATATTATGGTATACAAATTATAATTCAATAAAGCTATTATGAAAGAATATTGGGCTTTTGTAGTAAATTACTACATATGGCTTCATCTAACAGTTTGACTTTGATTCTCTCCTAAGCCTTCCAGATTATAAAGAAATTTAAGGATTCACAATTATACCACTATGTCAAATGTGGAGGGCTGTCAAGTTAAAAATTTTTTAAAGAAAAATAACATGTCTTTTTTTAAATCTCTTGGTCTCTAATCCCTATAAAATAACACTATCTGATGAATATTAAGTGAATAATATGGATCAGGAAAAAAAAATTCAGCTACTAGAAAGAAACTTAACCTGAAAATAATTTAAATCTAATGATCAAGCAGATAGGATTTACCCAGGTATGCAAGGCTGATCAACACTTGAAGGTAAACTGATGTAATCCATCACATCAATAGGCTAAAGAAGAAAAATTCTATGATCACATCAACGGATACAGAAAAATCATTTGACAGAATCCAACATCCATTCATATAAAAAGTCTCAGCAAATGAGGAATAGAGGGGACTTCCTCAGCTTGATAAAAAACACCTACCCAAAAAATCATACTTAATGGTGAGAAACTAAATAATTTCCTTCTAAGAGAAAGAATAAGACAAGATAGTACCACTAATTCTGCATAATATTAGGGGAACTAAATTTCAAAACACTGACACCAAATGTTAGCCTAGATGTAGAGCAATAGGAACTTTAATTCATTGTTGATGGGAATGAAAAATGGTAAAACCACTCTTAAAAAACTAAAGATACGTACAACACAGAGAAGACAAGTAGTGATTCTACAACAGGTTGCTACGCTGATGGACAGTGACTGTAAAGGAGTATATAGGGGGGACCTGGTATAGGGGAGAGCCTAGTAAACAAAGTATTCGTCATGTAAGTGTAGATTAATGATTAAAAAAAAAAAAATGCAGTTCCTATGTGGTGACCTCTAATGAGTTCTACACAATGATATAAAGGACATATAAAAGTGTAGGCAAAGGGTCTGTTTGTGTTTATACAGAGGATCAAAGCCTAATTTGGCTACCCCGAAAATGAACTAAGATACGATATGAAAAAGAACTTCCAACATCAGCACTCTCAGGAAGACTCATGACAGAAGATGATCAGAAAAAAAAAAAAAAAAAAACTTCAACAAAGATCCACACACTGTCACAGGTGTAGATGCACTCATCCCACCAGTTCCTGGACTTGCCATGGGAATGAGGAAGGAGATATCTAAGCTGGCCTGTGCATGCAGTAAAACAAAAATTGGACTGGATCTATACTGTTGGAACTCAACCAAGAATTAGGAGAAGTGCAAATTGTAGCACTCCAAAATCTTACAACCACAGACTATTTATCGTTAAAAGAACATATGGGATATGAACAGTCCCCAGGAATGGGTTGTTCTAGTTTATCTGAATTCTCTCAGACTGTTTAAGTTCAGTCGGACAATATCCACCATATCATAGATAAGTTTTCACAAATGCCTAAGGTGCCTAACTGGTTTTCTTGGTTTCACTGGAGATGGCTGGTAATTACAGGTATGCTTTGGTTAGGTAACTATATTCCTATTATGTTAATGTGTGTGCACAATTTAATTAGTCGTTTAAAACCTATCCATGCTGAAGTTACTCTACAAGAAGATATGTCAAAGAAATAATCAATCTTCCCAGGTTTTCTTCTGCCTGCTACTTCTGTAGCTTTTCTTCTTCCTACCTAATCACAACCTTTAAATAGAACTCGTGCCACATGTCGAATTTACCGAGTATCATAATTCTTCCAAGTGGTAAAGACACCTCAAGACAAATGCTGGGCATAGAAGCCACAGGGCATAAATATGCAAAGAAGTAAAAAGCTAACCTTTTCAAACGATAAGGCTTCTCTCTCACTTACCAACTTAACATTTCCCTGTATGGCCCCGGAAGATGACTGGTTAGCCAGAGACGGGTAAGATTCCTCAAGGGAGGAACAACCTAAGACAGGCACAGTCGCAGGGGGCCATCTGGTGAGAAAATGGGGAGCAGCAGAGGTGAGGCTTAGAACCTCACCCCCCCTGTTCTGAGAGAAATCTTCTGCATACATGGATGTTTATTGCCCTCGTCTAGCTTGGATTAACACATAGTCTACAGGCACACACCTGATCATCTACATTTGCTCTCTTACAACACTAAACTCTGTTTTCTACCTTTATCTCGTATCTACCTACCACTTCAGCATTTTATTAAAAATAATAATAATAGAGAAATGTGGTATCCACATATAAATCAGGTTTAAAAATCAAATGAATATTCATATTTGAACTGACTGTGTATAGTTCATAATGCATTAACAAAACCAAAAGTTTCTGTGATGACTGCCCTTGTACTGTTCACCATGTAACTTATTCACTATGTAAGAATTTGTACTCCATGTAAGAATTTGTTCGTTATGCATCAGAAGATTGAAGACTGACGAAAATTGGGCTTGGGGTGGATTAATGATTGTGCATTGAGTATTGACCCCCCTATACAGAGATTTGTTGTGGTTAACAACTATTTGATCAATAAATATGAGAGATGCCCTCACTATATATATATATATATATATATAAACACACTTCCAATTGTAAAATAAATAAGTAACCGGGATGTAATATATAGCATAAGGAATATAGTCAAAATATTGTAATAACTTGGTATGGTGATACCTGGTACCTAGAAATATCATGTATATAAATGTTGAGTCGCTGTGTTGTACACCTGAAACTAATGTAATGCAATGCCGTTGTCAACTACCCTTCAATAAAAAAAATAAATAAATAAATAAATAAATAAAATAAAATAAAATAAAAATAAATAAAATAAAATAAAATAAATAAAAAAAAAAAAACTAAAGATACTCTTATAAAAAACTAAAGATACTCTTACCACATGATCCAGCAATTGCATTCATTGGTATTTACCCAAAAGAGCTGAAAGTTTAGGTCCATGCAAAAACCTACACATGGATATTTATAGCATCTTTATTCATACTGTCAAAACTTGGAAGCAACAAGATGTTCTTCAACAGGTGAATGGACAGACAAACTATGGCACATCCGGACAATGCAATATTATTCAACGATAAAGGAAATGGGCCATTAGGCCATGAAAAATCATAGAAGAAAAAAAATTGAGCATATTGCTAAGTGAAAGAATCCAATCTAAAAAAAAAGATACATACTATGTGATTCCAACTATATAATATTCTGAAATATGTCATACTGATGACAATGGAGACAGTAAAGGATTAGTTGTTGCCAGGACTTTGGGGGTGTGGAGGGAGGGATGAATAGGTGAGCAGAGGAAATTTTTAAGGCAGTGAAATATTCTGTATAATACAGTGATGGTGGAATGTATCATTACAAGTTTGTGAAAACCCATTGAGCCACAACACAAAAAGTGAATCCGAATGTAAACTATAGGCTTTAGTTATTAATAATGTATTGATATTGACTCATCAATTTTAACAAATGTACCACATTAATGCAAGATGTTAATAGAGGGACTTGGGGTGGAGGAATTATGGAGGTATTTGGGAACTCTGCTTTTTGCTCATTTTTCTATAAACCTAAAACTGTTCTATAAAAATAAAGTCTATCAATTCAAAAACAACAAAACAACATGACCAAAATGACGGTAATAAAAACTGCAGTTGCTTTTCCAGATGTGCTATCTTTACTATACTGAATAAACTCAGCTCCTAGTACCTGGTATGCAGGTATTTTCTAAAATACATGAGGCGTAAAATGGGATTCAGGTTTCTCATTGTCATAAAGGATTTACAAATTTGGAAGAAAGGACAGCTAGAATAAATCCTGTGATATTGTACAACATCGTCATGAAATTTAGACAAGACAGGGTTTAGGCAGACAGACAGATATAAAGAAGAACAGATACATGCCTATTTCAATAAATATGTGTAAATATGTATGTGTTTGTATATTTTCTATCTTTTGAGAGTTTATAAACACATCAGAAAAGCAATAAGCATACACAGTGCCTTAATTTTGGTCTTTAAATACTATTCTCCACTATATGGAACCTGGGTTCCTTGCTAAATGAAAGAATCCAATCTAAAAAAAAAAAGATACATACTATATGATTCCAACTATATGACACTCTGGAATATGTCATATTGATGACAATGGAGATAGCTAAAGTACTAGTTGTTGCCAGGGCTCTGGGGATGTGGAGGGAGGGATGAATAGGTGAGATATGAACTTATTCCAGCAAAGGAAGTACACGATGGGAATGGAATTTTTTTGCATGTGTGCCATAAAGTGCAGGAGTACACAAAATATGACCTGTCTGATTGACTAAAAAGAGCTCACACTGGCCATATCTGGGACACTTTTTGCTCCAAAACAAAGAATAGTAATTGATTATAAAACATTGAGAAAATAAAAATCTATCCACTTATATTGATATAACTTAATACACAAACAGGGAAATTTAGAGGGAATAATAAAATTACAATACCATTATTTAGTAAACCATTATAGTAATAACTTTGTCACAAGAATGATCAATGGATGCTATAACTATTGACTAAAACTTTAATGAGATACATGTTCTAAAAGTATCTTCTCATAAGGTGTTTGCTATTAAAAAAGGAAAAATTGTACCTTTACAGTGGAGAAACCTGGAATCACTTTAACCTCCCCATTAGCCGAGATATAAAAGTTGACCCATAGATGAATGTTCGTAACAGCCTCATTCATAACAGTCCAAAATGAAAACAATCCACACGTCCATCAACTGATGAGTGGATACACAGTATGTGGTATAGTCATACAATGTAGTATGAATAACTCAACCATAAAGAAGAAGTACTAAAACATACTACAGGGTGGATGAACCCCGAAAACATTATGTTAAGTGAAAGAAGCTAGACACAAAAGGCCACATATTATATATTCCATTTATACGAATATTGCAAATAGGCAAATCCATAAAGACAGAAAGTAAATTAGTGTTTCCAGGTGATGGAGGGGGGGAGTATAGAAAGGTATGGGTTTTGTTGGGAAGGGGGGTGATGGAAATATTCTGGAATTAGTGATGATGGTTGCATAACACTATGAATATACTAAAAACCACTGAATTGTATACTTCAAGATGGTTAAAATGGAAAATGTTATGTTATAGAATTAAAACTCAATAAAAATTTTTTTCAAAAAAGAAAAAAAGGAGTCATAGGAGGACACATTTCAGGATTCTACCAAAAATACAAAATCTGAAACTAATAATAAACATAATAATAATAATAATAATGAAATATCAGACTAACCCAAACTGGGTACATTCTTCAAAAGAAAGACTGAGATTGTTCCAGATTAAAGGAGACTAAGAAGACATAACAAACCTGAGCAGGGCAGTATAAGAAGGGAAAACCACAAGCCGATTTCACATGCAAACACAGATGCAAAATTTTTAAGAAACCATTTTCAGCAATAAAATGTTCTATTTTTTTAATGAGAGAGTAGTACAATTGGAAAAACTAAGATCTACAGATCTATAGATTAGATGAATTTTTTATCAATGTTACTTCCGAAATTTCATATCTGTATTGTGGTTATGTAACAGACTGTCATTGTTTTTTTTAGATAATACATTAAAATATTTAGGCTTACAGGAGCATCGTGTCAGCAACTTACTCTTAGTTCTGAAAAAAAAAGTAGATGATAGATGGATAGACAGACAGATAGATAGATGTATGGATATAGATAGAAGTAGATAGACCTTAAAAATGGTTAAAAGAGAGCATAACTACAGATGCTATGATATTAAAGATTCTAAGAGAACATTAGGACAATCTCTATAACAATTTAACTAAAGAGACTGATTTCATAAATTCCTGACACTATACCTTACCAGAACTTAGTCAAGAACAAATTGAACATCTGGTTTTATAACCATTACATATATTAATTTAGTAGTTAAAGTTCCCCACTTAAAGAAAAGTGGCTCTCTAACAACTTGACCTAAAATACTCAAGAAAAAAACTGTTTGAATCTTCTATATAACGTCCCAGAAATGAAGAATACTCCCCAACTCATTTTATAAGCCCAATATAACCTTAACACCAAAGAGCTGATATGAATATTCAAGAAAACCACATGTAAATCTCACATATTAATATCAATATAAAAATGCTTATCAAAATATTAGAAAACCAAAAAACAAGTAGTGCATTTTGACTGAGTTTGCCTTAACTCAAATTTGGTTAATAATAAAATCATTAGTAGAAAAATCAGATAATTGTCCTCCAACAATCCTTTGATAAAATCCTACATCCATTTATGATATAAATCCTTAGAAAACCAGAGGAAAAAAGGAACTTTCTTAATAATGATATCTAAAAACTCCACAAGGAACATCATTCCTACTGGAGAAACACTGAAAGCATTTCTTTAAAGCTCAGGAATCACAGCAGATGCCAGTTATCACAACTTCTATGCAACACTGAACTGGAAGTTGTTGCTGAATATTAAGATAAGAAAAATAAAAAGCTGTAAGACCAGAAAGGAAGAAACAAAACTGCCATTATTTGCATATAATCTGATCATCAATTGTAAAAAAATGAAAAGCATCTACATACCAATTACTAAAATACAGCAAGTCATTAGATATGTAAGTACCATAAAATCAGTTGTACCTTTATATATCAAGCCATAAAGAAAAAAACACATAAAAAAGAGAATGTGCTCGTTAAACAGTATCCCCCCCAAATTCAAGCCTTCCTCAAAAAAACATTCCAAAAATATGACCATATCTGGAAATAAGGTCTTTGCTGAAGTAATTAGCTAAATTAAAATGCGGTTTTACTAGATTAGGGGGGGCCTAAAATCTAATGACTGGTATCCTAATAAGGAGGCCATGCAAAGACTCGAACACACAAGAAGGCCATGTGAAGACAGGCAGAGACTGGAGTGATGGCTGCAACATACGACCATAGAACGCCCAGAATTACCAGGAGTCACCAGATGTTCAGAAAGGCAAGAAAGGACTCCCTAGAGCCTCTGGAGGGAGCATCGCCCTGACAGCCACCTTGATTTCAGACTTCTAGCCTATCAGAGTGTGAGAGGATAAATTCTTTGTTTATAAAAGAGCACTAGAAAAAAAGATAAGTATTGCACATCTCAAAATTACCTAAAACGTAAAGCTACACAGAGAAGTATTTTTTTAAATTATCAATATGTGGTTTTAACCAGACATTCCAAAATTCTGAGAATTTCATGACATATCATGATGTTTATAAAGACAAGAATCTTTTTTCCCACACAAATATTTTATGTTCACTTTAATAAATCTCTCTGCTGTACTACTTATTATATATGTATTTCTATTATCTCCCATCGGTAATGGACATTTATCACTGGAGTTTTTTTAAAAATATTAAATAAATGGTTATTTTACAGGCAAAAAAAAATGATACATACATGTGTCATAAAATTTTTAATCATTTGTCTCCCTTACCAAGAACATCTTAGGATTATTCCCAACACAGTACTTGACATAGAATCGACAATTTTCATTGAAAAGATTTCAGATATTCATTACGCAGAGCTATAAGCAAGGACAAATACCACGAATAGCATGTTCATTAGTATTTACAAAAATGTAAGTTAACTAATAAAATATTAACAAAATTGTCCTGTATCACTTTCTAAAACGTCTGATAGCTAAATGTTAGGGAAATCATAAACCTCAATAATTTAATAATAGAGCTTTGAGCACTTTTCTGCAAAATCACCCCCATTATATTAAACTTAAGAAGCTAGAAGAAATCATTTCATGTAACCAGAATTCATTTCATGACACCATTATGAAAATATAAGTATGTGTGATTTCAGATTTCTTTAAAAGTACAGAATTTATATAATACCACAAAAGCATTATCTTTAGACTCACTACTTATCTTTTTAAAAATTTTTAGAAGTACAGTTGAAATATTTTTTCTCTCACTTGAAAAAAATGGGGAAAAAATTGCCAAGTTGATAATACAGCTGTAAGTTGTAAATGACAATATTTAATATGTTCCTTATGCATTTAAACTTACTACACTTTTTCACAGGTTAAAGGAACAATAGAGGAAAGGACCTCAACAATAGGCCAGGAAAATCTGAGGTCTCTACTATCACAGAAAAGCCATGACAGAAAATAACAATGAAGGTGTAGGCTCCAACTGCAAGCTCCACAGATACATATGTGCAAAGAATATTATGAGAGACCTCATTTAACAAGGCTGATAAATCAAGACCACAGGGCCGTAGTACTCAAAATCATTACAGCAAAGTCTCTTAGCAAAACATAATATCAATTAATAAAACATCCTAACAACATAAAAGCAATCATTTTTAAGAAATGGGATTTTCCATAAATACAAAATATTTGTTCTTTCTTATTCTTTAAATATAAAGAAACCAGAGTAAACTAGTCCTGAAGTAGCAGGGTAGCAGCAATGGCTCTGGGCATATCTGAACTTTTATGTCTCAATCCTTTTCCAACAATGGCAAAAAAAATGTATTTTGGTAACCATACATTAAAAATCAACCCTCTTTTATTATTCCAAATAATCATAAACTGTTAGCATATAGTATTAAACTTGAAGAGTCAAACACAGATTTCTCCTTTTAAATAAGCTCTTAATAACATATACCAAAAAGTACACAAATCTCAGGGGTACAGTCCAATGAGTTATCACAAAGTGGAACTGTACCCTTATGTGCAACCACTCCGGAAGTTTCCCTATTGCCCATCCCAATCACTACTCAATTCTTCCCAGCCTGAGATGATCCCTGTAATAACTTCAATGACCATAGATTAGTTTTTCCTAGTGCTGAACTTTATATAAATAGAATCATATGTTATATATTCTTTTGTGTGTGGCTTCTTTTAGCCAACATTATTTTGGTGAGATACAGCTGCATGAATGCATGCAGAGATAATCCTTTCATCAGTATTTACCATTCCGTTGTATGAATATACAATTAATTTATTCATTTGAACTCTTGGATGGATACTTCATTTGTTTCCACTTACTGACTATTACAAATACAACTTCTCACTAACATTCCTCTGTATGACTGTAGTGCACACATATATGCATTTGTTGGATATATAACTAGCATAACTTTCATAGGATATATATGTTACATACGTGAGCTTGAGTGTATTCAAATTTAACAGAATCTGCCGAAAGCCTTTTCAGAGTGCTCCTACTAGTTTACACACAGTTGGTATTAGCAGTCTTATGAATTTTAGCCAAGGAAGTGGATGTAAGTGGTAGTATTTCAATGCCGTCTTAATCTGAATTGCCCTAGTGACTAATAAAGTTACGTACCTTCTAATATGTATCTTGGTGTTTTGACCTTTTGGGTCACCTTTTTTGTGAATTATCTGTTCAAGTCTCCTGCCCATTTTCTGTTGAGTTATCTGATGTTTTCTTATTGATTTGTAGTACTTCTCTAAATTTTCAGGAATAGAGTCCTTTATTGGCTTTATGTGTTACAAATATCACCCACAATACAGCTTGTCTTTTTTACCTTATTGATATTTTTAGGTATATATATATATAGTTCAGTTTATAATTTTTCCTTTCCCAAGAGTACTATTTAAAATCCTATTTTAAAAATATTTCTTAACCAATGGATATGAAGGTATTTGTCTCTGTTATCTTCTACAACATTTATTATTTTACCTTCCACATCTAGATCTACAACTGATCTGAAACTGATTTTTGTGTAAAGTAGGGACAGATGGTGTGAAGTAGGCCTCAAAATTCATATTTTTCAATTGTATATCCAGTTAGCCAGAGTAATTTGTTAAAAGAAGTCTCTGTAGCACCAACTTTGTCATAAATTAAGGGACCATTAATGTGTAGGTTTGTCTGTGGAATTCCAGTTTGTTGCACGGGTCTATTTCCCTAAGTAACAATTACTCTTCCTTCAAAGACATGAGATCTGGTAGAGGATTCCTCAGCTTTGTTCTTCTCAAAGCTTGTTTTAGCTATGATTGGTCCTTTGGATTTTCATAAAGTTTAGAATAGGCATATCAATTTCTAAAAGAAATATACTTGTTGCAATTTTATTGGGGATTATGTTAAATCGACAGATCAATTTGGGCAGAAGAGACATCTCTACAATACTGAGTTTTTCAATCAATTGTCATACTGTATCCTCAATTTAATAAGATCTTCAATTTCTCACAATAAGGTTTTATATTTTTGTGTGTGTAAAGATACTGCATATATGTCATTGCATTACTGCTCAGGTTATTGATGTTCTTATACATAAATCGTATTGCTTTTAAATTATCACCTATTTGTTCCTGTTATACAGAATCACACTTGATTTTTTTATATTGACCTTATGTCTAGCAACCTGTAACTCATATACGATTTATATTTTGTTACTTTATTTTAATTGCCTTATTGCACTGGCTGGAAATTACAATTAAATGCTGAATATAAATGGCGATAGTGGGCGCCTATATTCATGCCTTATCTTATAAGGAAAAACTTCTAATTACACTATACTGTTTGTGATAAAGTTTTCCTCTTTGTACCTCTTACCACATGAATAGTTTGTTTCTATTCCTAGTTTACTAGAATTTATATCATGAATGTTAAATTTTATCTAAACTTTTCTCAAACTAACATAATATTGTATATCAACTTTATTACAATAATATAAATAATAAACTTTTCTCTGCATCTTTTGAGAAGATTATGTGGCTTTACTTCTTTATTCTTTTACTGTATTACACTGAGTTTATGAATTTTTAATTAACCTTATATTCTTAGGATGAGCATGAATATCATCCTTTTTCATAAATAGGTGAATTCAGCTGATTTTTTTTGTATCTATATTCATGAAAAAATGTTATAATCTTCCTTATCTGTAATATAATATCTTTTTTTTTATTTTTGTATCAAGGTTATGTTAGCCCCAAAAATTTCAAGATAATTATTTTGTTCTCTCAAAGCTTGTGAAGCATTGGTGGTTTTGTTCCTTAAAGATTCACTTCTTAAAATGTCTGGAGAAATTCACCAGTAAAGTGATCTTGGCCGGGACCGTTTTTGGTCTTGTTTTGTTTGTTGTATGTTTGTTTCTTAAGAGAGCAGTACTCCAATTAGATTCTGCTTGTCTGATAAAAAATCATTTCATTATTCTATCTTTTCTTGTGTCAATTCTGGAAAGTTTAATTTTTCTAGTAATTTGATATGGATCATTTGCTTCTTTAATTTACTCTCATACAGTTACTCATCATATGCAGTGATTATCATTTAATTTCTGTAGGTTCTGTACTGATGTCATTTTTCACTCTTGATACTGGTTATGAGAATATAATATTTGTTTTTAAGTCTGGGTGGGGATTCATCTCTTTATTACTCTTTACAAACAACCAAATTTGTAGATCATCTCTATCGTATATTTTTTTCCATTTTGATTAATTTATGCTCAATCTCGTATTATCTTCCTTTTTCCTACCTTTATTGACTTTATCCTTTTTTAGAATTAATTCCCTGGGTTTTTTAACCTTTTGAGGTTGTTTAAACCACTAATTTTCAGTACTTTCAAAATCTTTTCTAATTAATGCATTTTAAGTTATAAATGTCCCTCTTGGCAGCATCATACACATTCTAATGTGTTATCATTTAGTACAAAATATTATCTAACATTTTGTAAATTTCCTTGCCAATTAGTTTTAAGGAGTTTAATTCCTGACAGTTTAAGGTTTTTCTATTTACTTTTGTGTTCATTTCACTGTGGTCAATTACCTTGTATGATTTCAATCTTTTTAAAATTAATTGAGACTTGCACTAAAACCCAGCTTATGGTAAATTTTATTAAATGTTCCATATGTACTTGAAAACGATGTATATTCATTGTGCATTCTTAAGATAATATGTTCTCAAATGTCACAGAACACAAAACTATTTATTGTCCTGTTCAAATTTTTTATATATTCACTTGTTTTTTTAGTCCCCTTGTATTGTTACCAAAACAAATGCTTAAAAATATCCCACTATGATCTGTCCCCCTCTAATCTATCAACTTCTGCTTTACTTAACATAGTGTTATAAGGTACCTATACTCTCTGAACTGTTGTATGTTCCAAGTAGATGCCGAACAAATGTTTACTTGTCTGATTAGTATAGCTATACCAACTTTCTCTTGTTTAGTAATGGCATAACATATCTTTCTTACATCTTTTTACTTTCAACTTTTCTACATACTTTTATACTTCTGTATCTTTTTTAAGCATCATATGGCTAGGTTTTTTTTTTTTTAATACCCAGCTCAAAAGTCCTTAGCTTTTGATGGGCATATTTAGTCTCTTACATTTAATGTAATTGGAATATTTATTCCCTTACATTTAGTGTAATTATTTAAATATTTGGAGTTAAACACCACTTATTACTTCCTTTATATTTGTCCCAACCGTATTTTGTTCCCTTACCATTCCTTTCCTCTTCCAAAGCCATTAAGAAGTATTCTCATTTTCCCCTTTTAGTTCATAATATACACACTGTTTTACTTTTTTTTGTTACCTAATTATTACAATATAAATCCTCAATTATTAATAAATTTTTCTCTTCATTTTTGAGTTTTCATCAGTTTTAGTATGGTGTTCCTAAATGTAAGTTTATTTGTATTTATCCCCTCTGTATTCATGGAACCTCTTCAATTTGTACTTGATGTCTTTTACCATTATTGAAGATCCTCAGTCATTTAGACTTCAAATAGTGCTCTACATTATTTTCTCACTCCTCTTCTGGACTTCAGTTAGCTGCACGTTAGGCTATTTAAACATGATCCATACATGTCTTTATTTTTCATCCTTTGTGTTTCTTTATTTCAGTCTCCATATTTCTTTATGACCTTTCATTTCATTAATTCCCTCCTCAGCTGTGTCTAACATGCTGTTAAATCCATCTAACGAATTCTTAATTCACTTATTTTTCATATCTATAATTTTCATTTGATTCTTTAATAAAAGTTTCAAATTGTCCGCTAATATTTTCTTCCTTATATTTTAATTCCTTGATCATAGAATACTAATTATTTTAAAGTTTCTGTCTGAAAACACCATTACACTAAAGGTATGTTGCTAATGGCTGTTTTTTTCCCCTGCTTTGTCTTTTGCTAAACCTTGTTATTTCTTTATTTTGTACCAGATACTGCATATGATACAACAAAGAAATAATTTGAGGTTCTGTATGATGTTATCTTCCTCAAGGTAGGATTTACTTTTGCTCTGCCAGATGGCTGGGCTATGGGCCAATCACTATAATCCAATAAAGACTGTGATGATTCAAAGATGAGCTTATCCTCACTAGTAAGTTTAGAACTTCAGGTACTAAACTAAATCTTTAAGTGTGTATCAAGCCCCTCTTCTGTGGCATACTTGGAAATCCAATTTGGTGCTCTATGTTGACTACTGATACTCAGTTTTTCATACAGTTTTCAGGATTTATTATTGTTTCAAGGATAAAAGTTGCACAAAATGCCAATCTTACATCACTTGACATTCTACCTCTCCTAGATCCTGACCCACAAACTCTTACTTTCTTGACAGTTTTCTGATACCTTAACAAGATGCAGTTCTTAATTTTTCTGAGATGTAATTCCTAATTTTTCCATCTGGAAACAATAGTCTAAAATAATCCATTCCACCATTTAAAAAGACTTCTTCCAAACACACATTTAGTAATATCTCAACAAAGTAGCCTACAATACCTACTAAAAAATGAAGCCAGTTCCAAGGTGGTAGAAATTTTAAATTAGTCTACAAAGGACCCATAATAGTGACATTTTTAAACTACATCTTATTTGACATACTTGATAATACTATAATCTACATATAATAGCAAACATGAAAATTAAATCAAAAGGCATCAAAACTTTAAGAATGCTACAAACTTAAGAAAAAGATATATCATTTTATGCTTACTGATGATTTTACTGATTTTTTTAAAAATGTTGAATCCAGTAAAATACTGAAACAACATAGATATTATAATGTATTTCTACTGAGGTATCCAAAATAATTTACAAATTACTTTATTAAATTATCCTAAGAGACAAGTATCCAATGTTATCCATGGTTCTCTTAGCAATTCACTTTCATTAAGCCCCTCCCTTGAGTATTGCTATACTCATTATTATTCTTTTGAGCTATGTTCCCTGTTCCATGCAGAAGCAGTTATCTTTTCATTTTTTGGCATGATACAATATCTAATACATGCAAAAAATGTTAAGCAGATTGATAGTGCCTTAATCACTATATCATAGCAGAGTCAAATCACTTCAAAATATGTTATAAATATTAAGATAGGAAATAAAATTCAATGCATAAATTATATTATTACAGAAAAGAAAAAATTTTTATTTTAATATTCATTAAAAAATATAAAGAATAGTACTATATTTTTAAGACTAAAAAAATGAAAACCAACAAAATCACCAAAAAGAAAACTGTTACTTTTTTTAATTCCATCTTTCTTGTTTCAAATAAAGTAAAAATTAGAATATATGTTTGAAAGTAAAGAGGATAGGACAAACTACAATTTGGTGGGAAACTGTTACATTTAAACACATAAAGTAACTTTATGCAAAAAGTTTAAAAGAATGAATAGTGTCTTAAAACAACAAAAGAGCCATTTCCCAGGTTTTAAAAAGGGAAATGAGTACAACAAAAATTCTATTTTAAAAGTTATATAACTAGGAATATACATAAATGAAAATTTAATAACATTCAAATATAGGGAAAATACTATGGTTATTAATAGGCAATTCACTAAACAAAAAACATGAATGACAAATGAACACATAAAAAGATGCTTTTCACAATCGTAATCAGTGTACGTACATTGAAATATCAGTAAGATACCATTTGCATCCACTGAACAGACAAAAGGAAAATATCCTCTCAATTTCCAAGCATTGGTGGGAATATGAAAAAGAGGGGACACTCATAGCTTGCTTGCAGAAGTACACATTGCCACAGTGACTTGAAATGCAATTAGGAAACATGTAGCAAAGTTAAGGAGTGGATATTCTCAGACACAGCAATTTCATTCGCAAGTATATACCCTAGAGAAACTCTTGCATATGAGAAAACCAGAGTAAGATGTATGATGTAGCACTGTTTATAACAACAAAAAAGGAAAATTTACCTGAGTGCCATAAGCTTTATATTTCACAAGAAATTAGATGATAAAATTGAAGAAATGCTTTTAAAATTTTCAAATGACAATAAAATATGAATATAAAGAAGAACAAA
The DNA here is from genome assembly GCF_030020395.1 of Manis pentadactyla. NCBI lineage: Eukaryota > Metazoa > Chordata > Mammalia > Pholidota > Manidae > Manis > Manis pentadactyla. The sequence continues at coordinate 125,876,096 of NC_080026.1, read as the reverse complement.
TCCCAGGACAGATAATATTAAAGCTCAAAGTTATACTGGTAAGCAAACTTGCTCATCTGAATGGAACATAATCTCAGCACAGGTAAGTAATGCACGTTGAATAAATGTATCCACGGGATAAGAAACCATTTCAAAGTCAGTCATTTACAGTAATAATGGGTACATAGAAAATGTGTTATTTTATGTCTTTGCTATGTAATCGAATATCATTAGTTGAAATAAAGATGGAAAGACGCTGAGACTATCTCCCTGAAAACATTTAATAAACACCACTATTAAACAAACAAAATATAACAGTAACAAATTTTCTTATCATACTTCTGCCCAATTTACTCACCAAGTCTTAGTGTTAACTTCATACTTATACAGATCATCTACCAATCCGTATTTATTGCCTGGTAATGCTTTATAGCCTCCATGAACATAAATGGATTTTGTTATTTCGTCATACACACTGGTATGGCCATATCCACCTTGAACAATGGCTCCTTTAGTTTCTGGAACAAGCCAAGTGTTTGATGCTATAAGAGAAAAAAGACAAATCATGAACTTGAAGTAGTATTTAAAATATAACTAATATATCACCAAACTACCAACAATTAAATTCTAACATCACATTTTTATGAGTAAAGTATACCTAATATTAATTAATCAAGAAACAATTAATAAGTATGTGCTAGTTACTATGTTAGATGCTAGTAGCTAAAGGTGAGTAAGAATGGTTTTTCTGTAGTTTAAATAAAACTCTGAAACATTGAAAATGCCAAAATTTTGTATGTGTAATAGAAAAAGGAAAACTTTGATCTCATATACATTTCTTTTTTTATAGATAACCAAAAAAAAAAAAAAAGGATTTAACAAATAGCTTATAAGAACTTAAAAGTGACATACTCTGAATTCATCACCAATAATACAAAGATGAAAAAGCTATGATCCCTGCCCTTAAAAGTTTTTAGTACTGTGCTGGTCATTTATCTCTTGGTTATGAGTCCCATTTTCCCTTCTATAGAGTTCTTTGCATTGCTGATGAAAACTTAAAACCTAAATTTCCAACACTCCCTTGATAGCTGTGTTACTGTTAGGGTCCACAGTGCAAGTTCTGGTGAGATTAGAAAGCAAAAGGAAGAAAGGCACTCTGTTTCCACCTCTAGCGGCAGAACCAGGCAGGTAACTATGGAAGTTAGGTGGTGGTTCTGTGCTAACAGCAGCAGGCGCACCTACAGTAGTTCAGTTTGGTCACAAGCTCCAGCCTGCCTGTTAACAGCGTCCAATCTCTGAGTAATCTCCTTGTTTTGGTGTCTCCAGCACTTTTGTAATGAACTCCCTTTATTAAATCCCATCCTGTTGATACATCTAGAAGAGACTCATTTCCTACTGCACTGATACAACCACCAATCATATGCAAGACATGCTTATAAGAATATACAGATTTAAAAGAGATACACATTCTTGGTCCAAAAAAATCAGGTTTAAAGATCAAATAAATGGAAACCAGTCATTAGTCTTTAAATATCCATCCAGACCACACCTCCATCTTCCCTCAAAATGCTCATCTAAACTTTGGCATCCTAAACAGATCATTAAAAATACTCAAATCAGGTAATAGAAAATAAATATAATGCTTAAAATTTTTTCACACACAATTCTAAAGTAGGGAAGAAAGTGACACTTCAATGGTCGAAAACATAGAAGTATCAAAATTTAAGTCGATTTTGCTTTGAATAAACTATCCATATGTAAAGAAATCTCAGAGTACTCTTGTAACTAATGGGCTTTACATTTGGGAGATAATTTCCAAAGAATGAAGTTAGTAATAACATTGGAAATAAATTGAATTATTACTTAACGACTTATTAAAACCATACATACATAGCCAAACTGAAGGCTTTTCATATTTTTATTTATGCTTTTATAAAGATTAATATTCTCTTACCAAAAAATATTATAGCAATGAAGAGGTGTATAATGTAAAAATGTATGTTACCTTCTTCCCAGCCCATTATCTAGAGGTTTTTGCTTTTACAATTTGTTATATTCAAACTATTTTCAAACGATAGTTCTAAATATTTTATTACACATATATAAAACACCTATAAATGACCTATATGAATGTACTTACATACATACCATAAAAATCATGCTATTTTACAACTATTTTTTCACTTAACAAAAGATTTGGGACATCTTTGATGTCCCACTTATTATTTTTTGACAGCTAGATACCATTGTATTGATAACACAGAACTTATTTAAATAACTCTACATTGTGGTTTCAATTTGTTCCTAAGAACAATGATGCAATAAATAAACTGCCATCAACTGTAACATCATTATCTATTAAAAAGCATACACTTTGTCTCAGAAAGTACCTCATTATTTCATTTATAATAACCCTTTGAAAGGTTTACTATTGCTATCCGTTCTTTACAGCTGAGGAAATTTAGAGTTAGAAAAATTAGGTAACACACCAAAAATTTAAAAGTAATAAGTGGGACAAGATGATATAGACTCAGTCTCCCTTTTCCCCCTAATAAATACAACAAGACACTCTAAGTACTAATAGAAATAGTACAAGACTCAACCAAAGGAGAAACCTGAAGGCATAAATGCAGAGGAAGGCAGACTAGTGAAGGACTCCAGGACTAAAGGGTAGGTGTCTCATGACCCTTCACCCAACTGAAGAAGGTTACAGGCCCAGCATTTCTCAACCCCCAGACTAGTAATGAAAGGCAACTCAGGTAGGCTTTTTCCTCCCCAAACTGAATCGGAGTCTCAAGGACAACTCTGGATGACAAGACACAATTAAACTAATTAATTCTAAAAGCAAAAGACAAAGAAAAAAGATCTTGAAAGCAGCAAAACAGAAATGACACAGTACCTATAGAGAAACATCAATTTGAACAACAGTGGATTTCTCATCTGAAACTATGCATGCCTGAACAAAGGAGCACATTTTCAAGGGCTGAAAAACAATTACTGCCAGGCATGAGTTGAACTTCTGGCAAAAATATCCTTCAGAAATTAAAGGGAGAAAAAGACTCTTAGGCAAAAGATAAAACCTGTAAGACTGAAATGAGTGGTCATCTCCTTAAAGAAAGGCTAAAGGAAATTTCTGAGACACAAATGAAGTGATAAAAGAAGAACTCTTGGAGCATCACAAAAGAACAACAAAGAGAAGAGAAACGAGTAACACACAGCAGACTCTCCTTCTCTATGAGGTTTATAAATCACAAGTGATGAAGGAAAAAAGTGATAACAGCATCTGATACTAAAAATAGACGATATTTTAAAATGGGAAAGGTAAAGGGATATAATGTAAGCAGGGATTTCACACATCACTTAAAGTAGTAAAATGTTTCAGTAGATGTACATTTAGGATTCAAAATATTCTGATCTGTTTCTGTGTAACATTATTTCATTCTATTATTTTATATATTTAAAATTTTAATTTATATTTAGAACATACACTTCTTGTAATTTGTACTTGGTTTTTCACATTGGCACCAATAGACTGTAATAAATTACATATGTATATTTTTAAAATCCAGAGAAACCACTAAGAAAACTTTGTATCTATACAAAGAGATACACTCAAGAATATTACAAGTGAACCAAGATGTAGTTCTAAAAATTGTTCAAGTAACCCACAAGAAGTAAACAGAAACAGAGGGACAAGAAATAGGAAACAGAAAAAAATAGTAAAATAGCAGCCTTAGATGCCAACATACCAAAATTACCATAAATGTAGATGGCCCATTTATATAACATTCTTGAAATGACAAGATTATACAAATGGAGAACAGATCAGTAATTGTCAAGGGTTAGAGATGGGAGAGAAGTGAAGGTAGAAGAGATGCTTGTGTAGTGTAAAGGGACAATGTTAAGAATCCTTGTGGTGATAATACTACTGTGTATTTTGACTGTGATGGTAGATACTTGAAACATGATAAAATTGCACAGAGGTAAATACACACATAGTCAAACAGAAATGGGTACAAATAAAACTGGGAAAATCTGAATAAGATCAATGGATTGCATCTATGTCAACATCCAGGTTGTGATACGGTAATACAACTTTGCAAAATGCTACCGCTGAAGAAAACTGCATAGAGTGTAAACAGGATCACTCTGTTATTTCTTACTAATATATATGAATATAATAATTATCTTAAAATAAAAAGTTTAATTAAAACAAAATGTTCACCTTACTAATAATGGATAATTCAACATTTTTGCTCAACTACTTATAAAACATTTTTTAAAAACTTAAAAATGTAAGAGCTATTACACAGATATAACACCAAAGTATGTATTCTTAAATACTACAGCAGTATTTCTCAAGATTTAGTAAAACTAGCAGTTTCAATCAAGGAACCCATAGGTGGTATAGTAATTTCAGATGAAAAATTAAGGAAATAGTTTTGTTCAAATACATGTATAAGCTTGAAATGTAAAATTAATTACCATTCATATTATCATTATTATTTTTGCATTTGGAAATGTGTACATACTACAAGAAATCAGTTTTCTCAGTAACCATTCAAGGTAACAAATATTGACCATCTCAAAAAAAGTATTTTCTTATCTAATAACATAAATTTTGTTTTTAATTTAGTAATGTGCTCTAATATAGTCCCAATTTATAAAATGTGAATCATTGACTCAAAATATTATTTAAAGTGAAAAGATAGTAATGAAAGCAGATACATGAATGCATGAAATAACTCAAGATAATACTATAAAAGCCAAAATTAAATTTAAAATGACTCACATATTATAAATATTCTTTAGTAAGCCACAGTACTTTAGTAATCTAGACAGCATTTAATTACCTGACATAACAGCTTAAAAACAAGAAAAAAATATGAAAAATTATACTGAATAACAAGTACCGTAAGACTATTGATCCTATGCCAGCACAGGACTGTGATTGTAAAGAAAATGGCAACATGGTGAGCCCTGTGATGTCCAGAGCATACTGCCAAGAGGCAATTCCTGGCCACTGAATAAGAAGAATTATTACAAACAGATTGGGAAAGGAAATAGTCACTCAGGCGATGGAAGGGCACAGATCTCCCAACACAAGGGACTTGAGGAAGGTAACACCAAGACACATAATAATTAAAATGGCAAAGATCAAGGACAAGGACAGAGTATTAAAAGCAGCTACAGACAGAAAAAAATTCACATACAAAGGAAAACCCATCAGGCTATCAACAGACTTCTCAGAAGAAACTTTACAGGCCAGAAGGGAATGGCATCATATATTTAATGCAATGAAACAGAAGGGCCTCGAGCCAAGAATACTCTATCCAGAAAGATTATCACTTAAATTTGAAGCAGGGATTAAACAATTTCCAGTAAGCAAGAGTTGAGGGAATTTAATCCCACAAACCATCTCTACAGTATATTTTAAAGGGATTACTATAGACAGAAGTGCTTCTAAGGCCAAAACAGCTATCACCAGAGAAAATAAAGCCACAGTACAAGAAGCAGACCAATAAATTATTAAGCAAATGAAAATTAAACCAACTACCCATAAAGTCAATCAAGGGATACACAAAGATAATAGAATATGACACCTCATATATAAAGAGTGGAGGAGGAAGAAAAAGAAAGGAGAAAAAAAAATTTTTTTAAACCTTGAGATTATCTTTGAAATAGCATAATAAGCAAGTTAAGTTAGACTGTTAGATAGTAATGAAACTACCCTTGAACCTGTGGTAACCATAAATCTGAAGTCTGCAAGGACAATAAGTACATATCTATTGATAATCATGCTAATGTAATGGGCTGAATGTACCAATCAAAAGACAGTGGGTTACAGAATGGATAAAAAAACAAGAACCATCTATGTGCTGCCTACAAGAGACTCACTTCAAACCCAAAGACATACACAGACTAAAAGTGAAGGGATGGAAAAATGTATTTTATGCAAAAAATATGGAGAAAAAAGCAGGAGTTGCAGTACTTGTATCAGACAAAATAGACTTCAAAACAAAGAAAGAAACAAGAAACAAAGAAGGACATTACATAATGATAAATGGGTCGGTCCAACAAGAGGATATAACCATTATAAATATCTATGCACCCAACAAAGGAGCACCTATATATGTGAAACAAATACTAACAGAATTAAAAGGGGAAATAGAATGCAATGCATTCATTTTAGGAGACTTCAACACACCATTCACTCCAAAGGACAGATCCACCAGACAAAAAATGTAAGAAGATAGAGATACTGACAACACATTAGAACAGATGGACCTACAGACATCTACAGAGCACTCCACCCAAAAGCAGCAGGATATGCATTCCTCTCAAGTGTACATGGAACGTTTTCTAGAATACATCACATATTAGGCCACAAAAGGGCCTCAGTAAATTCAGAAGAATTGAAATTGTACCGACCAGCCTCTCAGACCACAAAGGTAAGAAGCTAGAAATAAATTATGCAAAGAAAACAAAAAATCCAAAAACACATGGAGGCTTAACAACAAGCTCCTAAATAATCAATGTATCAATGACCAAATAAAAACAGAGATCAAGCAATAAATGGAGACAAATGAAAAAAACAACTCAACTCCCTAAAATCTGTGGGACACAGCAAAGGCTGTTCTAAGAGGGAAGTATATTGCTATATAGGCTTACCTCAAGAAAGAAGAACAATCCCAAATGAACAGTCTAAGTTCACAATTAATGAAACTAAAAAAAGAAGAACAAATGAGGCTCAAAGTCAGTAGAAAGAGGAGCACAATAAAGATCAGAGAAGAAATAAATATAACTGAGAAGAATAAAACAATGGAATCAATTAAACAAGGAGCTGGTTTTTCAAGAAAATAAACAAAATAGATAAACCCCCAGCAAGACTTACTAAGAAAAAAAAGAGAGTCTACATACATTAAACAGAATAGGAATAAGGAAAAATCACTACAGACACCGAAGAAACACAAAGAATTATGAGAGAATACTACGAAAAATTATATGCCAACAAATTTGGATAACCTAGAAAATATGCACAATTTTCTAGAAAAATACAACCTTCCAAGACTGACCCAGGAAGAAACAGAAAATCTGAACAGAAAAATTACAAGCAATGAAATTGAACTGGTAATAAAAAAACTACCTAAGAACAAAACTACTGTACCAGATGGCTTCACCGCTGAATTTTATCAAACATTTAGTGAAGACCTAATATCCATCCTCTTTAAAGTTTTAAAAAGTAGAAGAGGAGGGAATACTTGCAAACTCAGTCTATGAGGCCAGCATTACTCTAATACCAAAACCAGGTGAAGACACAACAAAAAAAGAAAATTACAGACCAATATCCCTGATGAACATAGATGCAAAAATACTCAACAAAATATTAGCAAACTGAATCCAAAAATACATCAAAAAGATCATCCATCATGACCAAGAGGGATTTATTTCAGGGATGCAAGGATGGGTACAATATTAAAAAATCCATCAACATCATCCACTACATCAACAAAAAGGACAAAAATCACATGATAATCTCAATCAATGCTGAAAAAGCATTTGACAAAATTCAACATCCATTCATGATAAAAACTCTTAACAAAATGGGTATAGAGGGCAAGCCCCTCAACATAATAAAGGCCATATACAACAAATCCACAGCCAACATCATACTTAACAGCAAGAAGCTGAAAGCTTTTCCTCTAAGATCTGGAACAAAACAAATATGCCCACTCTCCACACTCATATTCAGCATAGTACTGGAGGTCCTAGACACAGCAATCAGATAACACAAACAACTAAAAGGCATCCAGATTGGTAAGGAAGAAGTCAAACTGCCCCTGTTTGCAGATGACATGATATTGTACATAAAAAACCCTGAAGACTCCACTCCAAAACTACTAGAAGTAATAACTGAATTCAGCAAATTGCAGGATACAAAATTAATACATAGAAATCTGTTGCATTGCTATACACTATCAATGAACTAGCACAAAGAGAAATCAGGACAACAATTCCATTCACAATTGCATCAAAAAGAATAAAATACCTAGGAATGTACCCAACCAAGGAGATGAAAGACCTATTATACCCTGAAAACTACAAGACACTCATGAGAGAAATCAAAGAAGACACCAATAAATGGAAATATATCCCATGCTCATGGATAGGAAGAATTAATATTGTCAAGATGGCCATCCTGCCTAAAGCAATCTACAGATTCAATGCAATCCCTATCAAAATATCAATGGTCCTCTTTAATGAACTAGAGCAAATAGCTCTAAAATTCATATGAAGCTACAAAAGACCCTGAATAGCCAAAACAATCCTGAGATGGAAGAATAAAGCTGGGGGGATCTCACTCCCCAACTTCAAGCTCTACTACAAAGCCACAGTAATCAAGACAATTTGGTACTGGCACGAGAACAGACCCATAGATCAATGGAACAGAAGAGGGAGTCCAGATGTAAACCCAAGCACATAAACTACAGTCCCAGAGGAATAGCTAAAATCAAAAAAACTAACACAATTGAGCGTTGGTGAGGATGTGAAGTAATTGAAACTCTCATTCACTGTTGGTGGATTGTAGCTGACAGTATCACTTTGGTAAACAGGATGAAAGTTTCTTATCAAGTTAAACACATGATTAGCAAATAACCCTGCAAACCCACTCTTTAGTACTTACACAAGAGACTAGACAGCATATGCCTACACAAAGACTTGAATGCAAATATTCATAAAAGCTTTATGACCTAAAAACACTACCTAAATGTTCACTAACTGGACCTAAATATCCACTAACTGGTGAATGCATAAACAAATTTTGTTTTATCCACACCATGGAATGCCACTCAAATATAAAAGGAAGCAAATTACCAATACAGGCAAAATTTTAGATGGAACTCAAAATTACTATGTTAAGTGATAGAAGCCATACAAAAAAAAACAAATGCTGTTTGGTTTCATTTATATGAAATTTGAAATACGGCAAAACTACAATGAAAAAACAGATCTGTGCTTTCTTGGGCTAAACGATCCCTGCAGATTGATTATACAGAGACACAAGTAATCATTTTTGGGTAAGGGAAGTGTGTATTTTGATTGAGGTGCTTACACAACTATATGCATTTGTTAAAACTCAAGTCATACTCTTAAAATTGGTGTTTTTATACATCTACACGCACACACACATGTATGAGCTCTTAACAGGTTAATCTGCATCTCTCAGGCTTCCTCAGCTTAGTATATGGCATCTTCATTCTTCTAGTTGCTCATTTTTAAGATATCCTTGACTCCTTCCCTCCCATTTCACATGATCTCCCAGCCAATCCTGTTGCCTCTAATTTCCAAATCTAGAATCCAACTACTTCTCAACAGCTCCTCTGCTAACACACTATTCCAAGACAAGATTATTATTCATTTGAATAAATGATCACTGAAAATGCACAATATAAGAGAAGATTTTTATTTTAATTGTTTAGTGATTTGTGATACAGACTGGCAAAGTTATCTTGGGATCACTATAAATAAAGCAACAGCTATTTGTATTGCTCCCCCTATAGTGCCAAGAGGAAGTTTAAGCCAAGTAAGATGCAGCATGCATACAACTTCCCTTACTCTATCCTCATCTCCAGTCATAACAAAAGCCAGACCACTGTCCTTTTCCTGCTCTCTCAAGCCATTTCAGACCCGCTTGGGAGCCTGCTGTGCTCTTCAGAAAGCCTTATTTTGTGAACAAGAAACATTTCATACTCTGTGTGTGTGTGTAGCACCATCAGTCTCAACATTCAAACCAAATTTAGGGGAAATTCCGCCTCTGCGGGATGACCACAATATATCAGAACATAGCAGCCTTTATGGCAAAAGCAGCAAAAACATTTCTAAAGTTAAAGATCGTTATATATTAATTTTAAAGATCAATATTCCAGCAAAGTAACAAAGCCTCAAAATACATAAAGCAAAAATGGAAAGAATTATAAGGGGAACTGTACAAAACCAACATTGTCACAGAAAATTCAATGTATCCTTCCCATACTGACAGAACATGCAGTCAGAGTATCAGTAAGGTTCTAAACAATTTAAGCAACACAAGTAATTAACTAAACTTAAAAAACAGACATAGTATATAAGTTTGGAAAAAGGACTGGTACTTTCTTAAAAAGTTAAAGATACATCGTTCTTCTGAGCCAGCATTCTTAGGTATTTAGACATGAGAAATAAAAACATTTCTACAAGCTGCCTTATACAAGAATGTTCACAGCAGTTTTATTCATAACAGTCCATAATTGGAAACAGCCCAGCTATTCATCAATAGGAGAATGAATAAACAAATTTCAATATGTTCATACATTGGGATGAATAGTACTCAACAATAAAAAGAAATAAAAATTACTAATACACACAACATGTATGAATCTCAAAAACCTGATGGCAAGAGAATGAAGCCTCATTTTTAAAAGGGTGCATACTGTACACTTTCATTACATGAAATTCTAAAACAGGCAAAACTACTCAAACCTGAAAAAAACTTAGGCAGCAGAACAGGTATCATCTGGGGACGTTCTGGAAGGGAACTTTCTCAGGTAATAGTAAATGTTCTTTGTCTTGATTTGAGTTTGGGTTACAGATGTATCCTTTGTCAAAACTCATTGAATGGTACATTTAATATTTGTGCATTTCTCTATACATAACTTTTAAACATGTGAGTATAAAACTCTAGTTAATAGTAGGCATGCTATTGTGCTTAGAGATCAAATGTGATGGCATTTGCAACTTTCTTTAAAATGCACAAAAAAACAGATTGATAGATGGAGAAACGGATACATACAGTGGTATGTGAAAAAGCAAAACGTTACTTGTAGAATGTAAGTAGTGGACCTATGAAAATTCATTACATAATTCTTTCAACTTTTATGTTTTTAAAAACTTTCAAAATAATTTTGAGGGGGGAAAGCCTATAGAATATGTTCTCTGACCATAACGTTAGAACCTAGGTATCAATAACTTTTAAACTATGCTTGTAAATTACCAAAATTGAAGAAGAAATTACAACGGAATTTGAAAAATATTTTGAACTAAACAACAATTAAAATACTACATACCAAATCACGTAGGACAGAACTATAGCCATATTTATATTGTTTATGTTATACCTTTAAATGCATTTATTAAAAAACTATTTAAAAAATCTAAAAGAATTAATTAAGCATCAATATAAAGGGAGAAGAATAACAAATCAAAATATATTAAAAGGAGGTCATAAAGGAAAGGAAAGGAAAAAAGGAAGAAAGGAAAGAAGGAAGGAGAGAGAGGGAGGGAGGGGGAGGGACGAAGGATCTTTTCGGTGTTCAGATTTCTAGTTATCTTATACACTTCTATTTTCACTTTGCTGGAATCAGGATCTAAATGAAATCCACACATTGCAATGTGTGACAATGTCTACTAAACCTCTCTTAATCTGTACATCTCCATCTCTTTTATAGCCAATGGTTTGCTCTTCAACATTTTTTGTCAATTATTAAGATGAAGGGAAAAGAATTGCACTTATTAAACGACCACTAAACCAATAAAAGGAGGGGCTTTTGAATCAAAAGTAATGGTGGGCAGAAATTCTTTTCATATTGTCAAGCCTTTCTCTGAAATTCCAACACTAAATAGACAAACACAGGATAGAGGGTTCTCGCTTCAAAAGCACTTAGGTAAAAAACAAAAACTTATGAACTAAGAAGTTTTGTTGTCTTTAGACTGAGTATAACTCAACATAATAGTATAAAATATAAATTTAGGTTGTATTAAAAATATTAATAACATACCATAAAAGAACAAGGGAATATAATGGTCTCACAGTAGGTAACACACCATGCTCTGTTAAGCTCCCTGAAGTTCGAATGGGTCATTACAAAGTATACTTTGTCCAGAGAGGGTGATAAAGAAGACAAAAGGTCAATTATGACAATGTGTATCTTATATTTATATAACCCCAATTTTGCCATCTACTAGCTGGGTGATCATTGGCCACCTGTGAGACATCTGTGTCTCAGTTCCCTCATACACAAAATGGGATAAAAATAGCATATATTTACATGTTCACTTTGAGGAATAAATGAGGTAATATGTATAAAGTGCTTATACGACCATCAAGCACAGAGTAAGGCTCAATAAATGTTAGCTCCTGTTATTTCTATTTTTTGAAAATATTCTTTTAATCATTTATATCTGTGTTAGATATGAATGGAAACCCTGTTATGTGAAGACTGAGGGAACTAGGCATGCTTGTCTAAAGAACAGAAATAGAAAAAAAGATATCATAAAATATGTGTATGGCCAGCATGTGAAAGAGTGAGTAAATTGCATTTGTACAGTTCTACACAGACGTTAAAAAAAAACAAGTACAGCAAAAGACACCATCAATAGAACAAAAAGGAACCCTACAGTATGGGAGAATATATTTGAAAATGACACATCCGATAAAGGCTTGACGTCCAGAATATATAAGGAGCTCACACGCCTCAACAAACAAAAAACAAATAACCCAATTAAAAAATGGGCAAAGGAACTGAACAGACGGTTCTCCAAAAAAGAAATACAGATGGCCAACAGACACATGAAAAGATGCTCCACATCGCTAATTATCAGAGAAATGCAAATTAAAACTACAATGAGGTATCACCTCACACCAGTAAGGATGGCTGCCATCCAAAAGACAAACAACAACAAATGTTGGTGAGGCTGTGGAGAAAGGGGAACCCTCCTACACTGCTGGTGGGAATGTAAACTTCTTCAACCATTGTGGAAAGCAGTATGGAGGTACATCAAAATGCTCAAAACAGACATACCATTTGACCCAGGAATTGCACTCCTAGGAATTTACCCTAAGAATGCAGCAATCAAGTATGAGAAAGACCAGTGTACCCCTCTGTTTATCGCAGCACTATTTACAATAGCCAAGAATTGGAAGCAACCTAAATGTCCATCGATAGATGAATAGATAAAGAAGATGTGGTACATATACACAATGGAATACTACTCAGCCATAAGAAAAGGGCAAATCCAACCATTTGCAGCAACATGGATGGAGCTGGAGGGTATTATGCTCAGTGAAATAAGCCAAGCAGAGAAAGAGAAATACCAAATGATTTCACTCATCTGTGGAATATAAGAACAAAGGAAAAACTGAAGGAACAAAACAGCAACAGAATCACAGAACTCAAGAATGGACTAACAGGTACCAAAGGGAAAGGGACTGGGGAGGATGGGTGGGTAGGGAGGGATAAGGGGGGGCAGAAAAAGAGGGGTATTAAGATTAGCATCCATAGCGGGGTGGGAGAAAGGGGAGGGCTGTACAACACAGAGAAGACAAGTAGTGATTCTACAACAGTTTGCTACGCTGATGGACAGTGACTGTAAAGGAGTATATAGAGGGGACCTGGTATAGGGGAGAGCCTAGTAAACAAAGTATTCGTCATGTAAGTGTAGATTAATGATTAAAAAAAAAAAAAAAAAAAAAAGCAGTTCCTATGTGGTGACCTCTAATGAGTTCTACACAATGATATAAAGGGCATATAAAAGTGTAGGCAAAGGGTCTGTTTGTGTTTATACAGAGGATCAAAGCCTAATTGGGCTACCCCAAAAAATGAACTAAGATACGATATGAAAAAGAACTTCCAACATCAGCACTCTCGGGAAGACTCATGACAGAAGATGATCAGCAAAAAAAAAAAAAAAACTCCAACAAAGATCCACGCACTGTCACAGGTGTAGATGCACTCATCCCACCAGTTCCTGGACTTGCCATGGGAATGAGGAAGGAGATATCTAAGCTGGCCTGTGCATACAGTAAAACAAAAATTGGACTGGATCTATACTGTTGGAACTCAACCAAGAATTAGGAGAAGTGCAAATTGTAGCACTCCAAAATCTTACAACCACAGACTATTTATCGTTAAAAGAACATATGGGATATGAACAGTCCCCAGGAATGGGTTGTTCTAGTTTATCTGAATTCTCTCAGACTGTTTAAGTTCAGTCGGACAATATCCACCATATCATAGATAAGTTTTCACAAATGCCTAAGGTGCCTAACTGGTTTTCTTGGTTTCACTGGAGATGGCTGGTAATTACAGGTATGCTTTGGTTAGGTAACTATATTCCTATTATGTTAATGTGTGTGCACAATTTAATTAGTCGTTTAAAACCTATCCATGCTGAAGTTACTCTACAAGAAGATATGTCAAAGAAATAATCAATCTTCCCAGGTTTTCTTCTGCCTGCTACTTCTATAGCTTTTCTTCTTCCTACCTAATCACAACCTTTAAATAGAACTTGTGCCACATGTCGAATTTACCGAGTATCATAATTCTTCCAAGTGGTAAAGATACCTCAAGACAAATGCTGGGCATAGATGCCACAGGGCATAAATATGCAAAGAAGTAAAAAGCTAACCTTTTCAAACAATAAGGCTTCTCTCTCACCTACCAACTTAACATTTCCCTGTATGGCCCCGGAAGATGACTGGTTAGCCAGAGACGGGTAAGATTCCTCAAGGGAGGAACAACCTAAGACAGGCACAGTCGCAGGGGGCCATGTGGTGAGAAAATGGGGATCAGCAGAGGTGAGGCTTAGAACCTCCCCCCTCATGTTCTGAGAGAAATCTTCTGCATACATGGATGTTTATTGCCCTCGTCTAGCTCGGATTAACACATAGTCTACAGGCACACACCTGATCATCTACATTTGCTCTCTTACAACACTAAACTCTGTTTTCTACCTTTATCTCGTATCTACCTACTTCAGCATTTTATTAAAAATAATAATAATAGAGAAATGTGGTATCCACATATAAATCAAGTTTAAAAATCAAATGAATATTCATATTTGAACTGTGTATAGTTCATAATGCATGAACAAAACCGAAAGCTTCTGTGATGACTGCCCTTGCACTGCTCACCATGTAACTTATTCACTATGTAAGAATTTGTACTCCATGTAAGAATTTGTTCGTTATGCATCAGAAGATTGGAGATTGACGAAAATTAGGCTTGGGGTGGATTAATGATTGTGCATTGAGCATTGACCCCCCTATACAGAAATTTATTGTGGTTAACAACTATTTGATCAATAAATATGAGAGATGCCCTCACAAAATATATATATACATATATATATATATATATATATAAACACACTTCCAATTGTAAAATAAATAAGTAACCGGGATGTAATGTATAGCATAAGGAATATAGTCAAAATATTGTAACAACCTGGTATGGTGATACCTGGTACCTAGAATTATCATGTATATAAATGTTGAATCACTGTGTTGTACACCTGAAACTAATGTAATGCAATACTGTTGTCAACTACCCTTCAATAATAAAAAAAAATAAAAATAAAAATAAAAAATAAACATATTTAAACCATTAAAAAAAAAAAAAAACAAGTACAGGTTATGAGAAGTGCATGTTTCTTCTACACATAAGTTTTTTATACAAAATAATAGAATAGCTCCCTAGTAGAGACTGATATCTCCACCAATGAAAGAGTATTTCACAGAGTCAGAAAGATCATTTAGAATCTTTCCTAAATGATCATCTACTGCAATGCACACATACTGAAACTTTTTAATACAGCCAGTGTATAATTTCATATATGTATATTTATGTAGCTTATAGTTTATAAAACATGATACAATAATTTCACTTAACAAAACTAAAGTATTTTTATTGTCATTTTCTGAAACACTTAGAAAACATAAAAACAAAATCTTTGCAGCCTTTTTCACACAGACTGAGTAATTTATTAAAACAATATTTTACTTAATACACTGAAACTATTTCACTTTACCTAATTTAGTCCTGACAAGTTCTTCACAAATGAAGCTCCACACAAATGCCACGTGTATTTAAACACAAGGAAAGTTTGCATTTTATGAGTCCTCTGACTGAATTATTTCTAAAGGGGAGATTTCTTCTATTAACAATTCCTAATTTCCACCACCTAATACTTCAACTCTACAGATCTATATTTTCTGTCACCCATTTGCTGAAAAACCATGTCCAATTTAAACTTAAAATTCACCACAAAACCTTGAAAAACTTATTATATTAAGAGCTGAAGAGAAATTTACATTAGTATCACTACACTTACAGAGGGGAAAAAAATTACCTTCTTAAAAAATCCTTACCTAATGGTTTTTCAATCAAAGGGGGAAAAGGTAACATAAAATGACATTAATAGTTGCTTCCCAACTACACCTCCCAAATTCTAAAAGCATGAAAAATACTAAAGCAAAACATTAGTATTATACTAACCTTGAGAGTCACATTGAAATCCTAAGAAAGTTTATGAGGTATTGCTAACCTAAAGTGAAATAAATTTCCCTCAGGACTAACCCAGAAGAGCTTTATGGTCCAAGTTAGTAAAACCATCCACATAATTCCTGTCTGAGATTTATAGGTTCCCCAAAAGCCATAATTCTAAGCAAAGCAAAAAGGACAAACTGACGTTTCCTTTACTTCCAGAGCAGGTTCACAGTAATTCTTATCAGATCCAGGTCAAATATGAAAAATATGAAAAAATAGCCAAATATGAAAAAACATACATCTACTTCCTCTATTTTTAGCATTTTATTTGGAAATAATTTCAAAGGTACAATCAAGTTGCAGACTCGTCAAAGGATTGCCATATACCCATTACTCTGATTCATTCATGCTTTGTGCCTTTTGTTTTATCATTAGTTCCCTTTCTCGGTCTCTCTCTCACACACACATACAATTGGATACAGCATTCCTCTTGGCCCTAAATATTTGGTGTATATTTTTGGAACAAAGACTTTCTTTTTACAAAACCATATTCCAGTTATCAGTGTCAAATATTTAACATTTGTACAATGATTAATGCACATAAAAATTTTACTTTCTGAACTGAGTCAATAATGTCCTTCATAGCATTTTCTCACCTAGTATAGAATCCAGTCTGAGACCACCTACCACATTTAGTTGTCCTGTTTCTTTAGGCTCCTTTAATCTGGAACAACTTTTCAGCCTTTGTCTCTTACAACATTGACTTTTTTGAAGAAACTCTCCCCTTTTCTAAATAAGAGTTTCCTCATTTGAGGTTTGTATGATAGTGCCACATCGTTAGTTTTAGGTATGCATTCCCCCTCAGAATACTAGAAGCTCATAGGCCAAATTACTTTCACAAATAAAAATCTACTGACACATAGGCATATTCATTCATTTACATATTATCTGAAGCTTGTGTTCAAATTTCAGTAGCAGAACTGAGAACATGAAACAGAGACTGTATGATCTACAAGGCTGAAAATTATTTACTATCTGAACCTTTATAGAAAAAGTTTGCTGAAACCTGCTACAAATGATGTTTCTTTCAGCAGGTATCCTATCTAGAGGCACACAAAGTCCAATTTCCCATGGTTTGTGATGTGAATTTTGATGAACCAGACAATGTACTAACAGGTTTCAACACTACATAGTTATTACTTTTCCCCTGAATCTTACAATCGGTTGGAGAGACAAATACCACGTACATCTCACCAAAATTTCGTCCCCATGCCCACAGACTTAGCATCCTTCAATGATTCTTCCCCAAACCACTTTTTACTATGACTATTGCAAAATACACTTTTCAACTCTAGCAATGCCAGTTAGCTTTCTGTGTAAAGAAGAGGCTTCTCTTCTGCTCTATTTGTGCCTGTTGGTCTGTCCCTTGTAAGCTCATAGATTCCTATTTTCCAACAGTTAATAATTTATCACTTTCTTAAACTATTCTGATGCTCAAAGTTCTTTTGCCAGGACCCATCATTTTTTTTGAGCACTTCCTTAATTTGATCTTACAAGATATACCAGGTTCATCTTTACTTTCGCTGCCACAGCCCTAGAATCAGCCATTTCTCCAAAAAGCCCTGTTCCTTTTCAGGGAATATTATTAGCAACTAGATCTGGGAATACGGGTGATCAGCATGCTCAGGACTACTGGGATATCTTAGCTTGTAGGCACTTTCAGAATAATCTACGTCTAAGTCTGTCCATCTATAAATCAATCACCATAGATGGATATGATATCATCACCATCTATCATATGCTCACAATACCTCCAATTACAATCCGTTCACACAGGATTCTTCCTTGCCTTTCACATTTCCCATCTTCCATGTTGAGAACTTTTTGGCCCAACATCAACACATTTACTCATCATCTCAGCCAAACAATACATATCAGATGATTTCAGAATTGTTTCACCAAAACCTTCAAAAAACAAACCTAAAAGATTTGAAGTTCTTCCTCGCATCCACACAGATTAAGGGAATATAGTCAAATGCTATGTATAAAAGTCATGTGGATTAGTTCTTTTCTCCTCCTTTCATTGTGATTGTTATTATTCATGTGAGACATGGTTGAGTTCATTTGAGCTTTCTTTGTATCAGTTTTGTTTTCTTCTTTTCCTTGATTTAATTTTTATATGTAGATAATTGATATGCTCCTAAAGGCAATATACTTCTGAGCCAAAACTATTTAAAGAGTGTAAGCTCAGGGAAACACACTACAATTTCCTACCCTTTCCATACCACTCTCTACCACCCCTTGTAAGTAACCAGCATCACTGTCTTTTGGTTTATCCTTCTGGTGGTTGTTTTTGCTCATATAAGCAGGCGTGAGCGTATTTTCTGATTTCACTTAGTTCCTTACACAAAAAGTAGTCCTCTATATACTACTTTGTACTTTACTTGGTCACCTAATATATCCTGTACATCACTCCATATAATTTCAAGGAGTTAACTCTTTTCTGCAGCTGCACAGTACTCCACTAATGTGGATGTGCTATCGTTTATCCACCATTCTCTTATGTTTAGCACTGAAGTAGTTTCCAAATAGTGTTACAGTGAATAACTTTGTGCACATGAGAAATGCATGATGATGTTAGCGAAGGCAGATTCCTTGAAATGGAATTGCTGTGTATTTTTCTTGGATACTTAGGCTTTAAAATATAAACGAAATTCTTCTAAAACTCTTGCCATTAAGAGGTGGAGTCTATGCACCTTTCCTTTGAATTTGGGTGGGCTTGTGACCACTTCAATCAAAAGTGCAGACATGATACTACATGACTTCTAAGGCTAGGTCATAAAAGCTATGCAGCTTCTACCTGGTTTTTTTTTTTTTTTTAGAATACTTGATCCTCTGTGGTTCTCTCTTTAGATGCTCCCTTTTAAAACTTAGTGGACATTCTATGAGACGTACAGACTACATGCAGACCATGCACAAGTTACCCCAAAACAGTCCCAGTTGAGCTTAGCCCTCAGTCATCTCAACTGACCCAACAGATGTAGGTGAAAAGCCTGCAGATGATTCCAGTCCCAGCCATTAAAGTCAACTCCAACTGTTCAGGTCTACCCAGACATCAGAGAACAGAGACAGGCCATCCACGCTGTACCCTGTCCAAATTTCTGAAACACAGAATGCATACTAGACTTCCTTATATAGTTTACTGTATTTTGGGACTTTTATTCTATACTATTGGCCTTGTGTACATTTATGCACTGTCACACTGTTCTAACTATAGTTTGCAGTATGTTTAAATACCTGGTAGGACAAGTTCCCTTCATAGCTTTTTCTTTCAATCTTTTCCTAGCTATTCTGAATGTTTATATTTCTATATTAACTTATTATCGACTTAGCACTATTTTTTTTAAAGCTGGTATTATTTTTATTGAAATTGCATTCCATTTATAAGTTAACTTAGGAAGAAATTATATGTTTGCAATGTTCAGATGGCCTGAGCAAGAACAAGGAATGTTTTCATTGGTTTACAACTACGTTTGTGACTTTCAGGAATGGTTCAGTTTTCTTTGTATAGTTTTGAACATTTATTAGATTTACACCTAAGTGATTTAGCTTCACTGTAGCTATGCTAAATGTATGTTTCTCTTTCTATATGTCTTCTATTATTATGTATATGAGGGTA
Source organism: Manis pentadactyla (assembly GCF_030020395.1). Classification (NCBI taxonomy): domain Eukaryota; kingdom Metazoa; phylum Chordata; class Mammalia; order Pholidota; family Manidae; genus Manis; species Manis pentadactyla. Next base: position 125,856,137 of record NC_080026.1, on the reverse strand, counting down.
TTGATTTTTGCATATTAATTTTATAACCTGTTATGTTGCTGAATTTTTATTATTTCAGTTAGTACTGTTACTGTGTGTGGTTTTCAAAAAATTGTATTACATCATCTGGAAACAGATTAATTTCTCTGTATTCAATTCTTATTTTTCTACTAGTTTCCTCCAATACCTTCAGAACAATTTTAAATAGTAGTAGATAAGGGCTTGACCTCAATAGAAATGCCCATTTCCCCATATAAGCTGCTGGCTTTTGGATTGAAATACACATATTTATTGTCTTCAAACAGTAGTAGTCATTTATTCCTATTTTCTCAAGGGTTTTTATTAGGAATGGATTTTTTTAGTCAATGGAAATGATCATACGATTTTTCCCTAGAACTACTAAGTGAATTTATTAACATTTCTTAATATGGAACTATCCTTGGTTTCCTAGTTATATATCCCACTTGACCATGGTATATTCTTCTCTCATTGTGATTGTGTGTTAAAGTTTGCTCATTTCATTTAGAATTTTTGTGGTGATATTTAAGAGGAAGTATTTTAATTCATTTTTAATCATATGTGTCTGCAATTTTTTATTTCTGTACTAATTCTCAGGTTTAAGTGGCCATACTATACTTGCTTTCTAAGACAAATCTGTAAGTTTTTCTTCTTTATTCTCTGAAACAACTTAGCAGCACTGGGACTATCTTGTTATTAAGGGCTTGCTAAATTTACCATGTAATATCATCTAAGCCTGGTGCTCTGTTTTTTTCAGTGGAAATTACATAAACTTTCTATCTCTACTGTGTTCAATTTTGGGAAAATGTTATCTCCTAAGAACTTATCCATTTCTTCTAAATTTTCAAATTTATTTGCATAGACATATATTCTTTATAAAATTCCCTCTCTAGCAATATTATTTCCTCTGTGTAATCTCTTATTATGTATATTTGTAGTTCCTCCCTTGTTTCTTGGTTAAATGAGCCAGTGGCTTATCTATTTTTTTAAAAACCGAACTGTAATATATTAAATTGATCTATTTTTCTTTTCTTACATCATTAATTTCAGCTTTTATTTTTATTATTTCCTTCCAGGTATTTTTTTGTTTCTTTTTATTTAGTTCATTGTTCAGTGTCTTGCTTTTTGAATTGAAAATGTGGTTCATTTACTTTATTTATTTTTATTCATATTAATAAATTGTTCAATGCTATAAATATCCTCTGGTGACTTAAATTTATCTCAGATTCTTATATGCATTGTTTTTACAGTAATTATTTTTTAGCAATTTTGTAATTTAAGCTTGTATTTCTCCATTCATCCAATAGAAAGGTGTTATTTAATATCCAGGTACTTAATTTCAATATTTTCAGTTTTTGGAAACTACTGATGTTTTCTTTATACCCTCATATTTGACCAACTCACTTTTTATGTTTTCCATGTGCAACTGAAAAGATAATGTTGTAAATAATTCTGCATTGCTTGATACATATTAACATCAACTTCATTGGTTGTTTTGATTTTTTTTTTTATCTTTCATTTTTTTGTCCTGTCATGTACAGGAAGTATAGCTTGACCTGTTTTGTACTGACAATGATGCTATTTCTATTTACATTACCCATAGTTTCCGTTTCATATATATAGGTGGTTGCTGGGTTATTTGGTATATACTATTCTATGTATTTATGGTAAATTGTTATTTTTTAATATTTTAAGGTGTTCTTATCTCATATAGTACTTTGGTGGCCTGAATTCTACCTTCTCTGATGTCAGGATCACAACCCCTGCTGCCTCACGAGATTCAATGATTTTGTTCAATAAAAGCTACAGGCAGCCTGTAATGATAGTGCCTCCAATCTTCCTTTATGCCTTCTTTAAACATGATAACATACTTTGGCACTGCAATAAGAAAACCAAAAGATGTGATATATTTCATTCTGGCATCATTCTTCTAAGAAATTTGTTTTCTTCTTATTTTGGTTTTAGCATAGTTGGGAATAATTAATGAGCAATGAATTAATTCCTAAGATTTTGAAACAGCAAATATTTCAAACACAGGAAAAATAATACTGAGATCCACAGTGTATCTTAGATTTGTAAAGGGGTTCAACAGATCCATGTGGCGATTACAGATCGAATATTCTGTTCTATATTTTCTAAATAAGTTAATGTTATCTTTGTTTTTTTGGAAAACTTCTAAGAAAGAATGAAATTTATGAAATAATAGCCTTTACAGATAGTTAGGCCTGTTCAAAAAAGAAACTAAAAAACAAAAATTGGGTCCAATAGACCCTCATGGTACACCCAGAGCTAAATGCCATCTTTTGACTTCTACCTATTACCTATGCAACTGTTCATGTTCTTTCTCTGCTTTCCCCTTTTTCTCTCCCTTTTCCTCACATGTTTAGTTATATTCCTTCTACTTGGACAGAGATAACAACATTTGCATACTAGTTATCTACTGATATCCCCACCTTTGCCTTAGTCTTAGTACTAAAATTAAATACATGAAATATGCTCCATCAGTCTTTTACTTGAAGTGTTCCCATTTATATGTTTGTTAGATAAAGCTTATTTTCTAGGAGCAGAGTTGGCAAATTACTGCCCTCAGGCTAAATCCAAGCTACCAACTGTTTTTGTAAATCAAGTTTTACTGGAACACAGCCATACTCATTCTCTTATGTATTTTATACAGCTGCTTGTGTAGCATTTCAACGGCAGAACTGAGCAATGACAACAGAGACTGTATAGTCTACAAAGACTTAGTGATTCATTATGTAGACATATGAAAAAAGTCTGCACATTTCTACTTCAGTAGATTTCTCAGGTAAGGGCCAATATATAAACAATTACCTGAGTTTTGCCATGTTCAAACTATTTTTTTAACTTTGATACTTGAAGACAGTTTGGCAAGACATACAACCCTTAGCCGATACTTTCCTTGATTTCTTGAAAAATTTGCTCCTTTATTGCCTTGACTGGTGTATTCCTTTTGAGAAATCTGACAGTAGCTTAATCTCTTGTCCTTGTAAGATATTTCCTCTTTCTGCATAAAATCCTGAGAACGTTTTCTTTAACCTTTTAAAGTACAGTATTTTTATCAAAATGTCTCAAAATTGCTGCTATGAATGAATTTTACCAGTACCCAACCCAAAAACTCATAAAAAGGAGAATGGATATTTTGCATACAGTAGTCATACAATGACATACAGAATACAAAGGAGTTAACTGTAGTAATACATAACAATGTGGATGAATTTTGGTAATAAAGTGGTGAATGAACTTAAGCCTCAGAAAACTGCATACTATTATTTCCTTTTTGTAAAATTCAAAAACAAGTAAAACAATATGCAACATAAGCACAGATGTATATGTGATAAAGCTAATTCTAAAAAACAAAATAAGAAATTCTGGATTTCAAAATAGCAGAGAGGCAGAAAATCTTTTATATAATCCAGCAGTCACCCAGGGTTCTTGAGAAGAAATAGGTGATGTATTCAAAATGAGTACTACTGAAGAGTTTAATAAGACTATTTACAAAAGCATATTGCCAAAGCAATATCCTGGGATTATCAAAGCAAAAAGCCTTTACCATCCTTTGGCCTTAAAAAAAGCAAGAGGAGGAAGTAGTCTGGGGAGCTCACTTGAGAGTAGCCACGTGGAGAAGGACACCTGACAGTTCAGCCGTCAGCAGGTAACCCACCTAACCCATGGTGACTCGGCAGCAAGGGGGACGGAGGACTGAATACCTGAACTCATCTGCCTCCCAGCCTCCAATCCACTGTTGGGGTCTCCCACTGGCCCCAGCTGAAAGCTAGAGGACATGAGAACGAGGCAAGCAGTGGAGGGTGGTTCTGAAGACACAAACCGAGAATAGCAAGTACAATACCTTACAAGTCACTGCTAGAAAAAAAATAATATGTACACTACACAATTTAAACAATTTGACTAATATACTTTAAACAACATTAAAGAAATATATAGATTCACTTTTAAGAAAGATGTACTGAAAACCCTATTCATTTATCCACAAATATTTATCCAGCACTTAATACATGGCACTTCGCCAGAAAATACACATACAAAGATGTATACAGAAGGATTCCTGCTCTAAAATTAACTTCTTAGAAAAAGAATATAAGTACAAAAAGAATGCCTCAAAAAGCAGTATTATGTGTCACACTCATTTATAAACAGAGATACAGGAGTTTAGAGGAAAATTAAACTACTTCCCTAAAATGAAAAGAGCTATAAATATAGCTGTGGATTAAAAAGTGTTTTCATCATTATATAATTATAAAGGCCACCTCTACTTTGTTACTTAAACAAGAAGTTCATGGAGTCTCCATTATGCGTTTTCCTGATTTTTCCAATGTTTTGCACATTAAGCTTGTTAGTTACTGTCACTCCTAAGCACTTGATCATCATATATCACTTCTAGAAGTTATACTCTGGAGTGTCCTCATGAAAAATTTCCCTGCCAGATCTATTTGTCTGTGCTCCACATAAGGTATTTTCTTAAGTATTCTGTTGTTATACCAACTGCACACACTTTTATATAAACCAAGCCACACTGAATAAAACATGTCTTCAACTAAACAGTAGATTGATTTTGGAGACACAGCGCACTGGACTCATCAACTAACTACAAGTTTAAAATTAACAAGGAAATGTCAAAGATTATGTGCTGATTTAAAGCCTGGGTAATTAAGCTCCATCACCACCACAGTAGTTGGCTTTTAATGGATGCTTTGATGCTGCCTTCTCATGGCTGCATTACTTCCACTCTCTTAATAGTATTACCTGCACTTTCCCAAATAAAATCCTTTCACTTGAATCCTTGTTACCTTGTTTGCTTCTGGGAAAACTCAAGTTTAAAAAGATCCTTTATTTCCTGCCAGCTGCTGCTAACTTCTTTGCTCCCCTTAACAAGCAAATTTCCTTGAAAGAGTTGACACTGCCAATAGTTTCCAATTTCACTCCTCTCACTCCCTCTTATATCCAATCCAGGTAGGCTTTGACCCCACCACTACGCAAACACTTTCTTGTCAAGATCACCAATGACCAACACGGTACTAAATTCAATGGTCAATCCTTAAAAATAACTCTACATGACCCATCAGCAAAGCAGCATTGGCCACACCTACTCTTCTGTTTAATAATCTTCCTTCCAGAGGAGCCAACATGGCGGCGTGAGTAGGACAGTGGGAATCTCCTCCCAAAAACATATATATTTTTGAAAATACAACAAATACAACTAATCCTAAAAGAGAGACCAGAAGACACAGGACAACAGCCAGACTACATCCACACGCGAGAGCCCAGCGCCTGGTGAAAGGGGTAAGATACAAGCCCCGGCCCGGCGGGACCCGAGCGCCCCTCCCCCCAGCTCCCGGCGGGAGAAGAGTAGGCAGAGCGGGAGGGAGAGGGAGCCCAGGACTGCCGAACACCCAGCCCCAGCCATCCGGGTCAGAGCGCAGACACAGTACATGCGTGGAGGGCTGGAAACTAGGGAAACAGGGCAGCAAGACCTCTGAGCGGGTTCCAAAGCTGATGCCCCTGTGACAAAAAAAAGCGAGTGCTTTTTGAAAGTCTTAAAGGGACAGGGACATAACAGCTGGACGGAAAAAACACAGGTCACAGCCCAGTGGCTGGAAATTACAGGGAAAACCGGGTGCACTAACCCCCTGGCCAATAGCTCTGAGACCCCTCACGGAGGTAAACAGCCAAACAGCACCCCCATCCATTACCCCTCCGGGCGCTGGGAAAGCAGAGAAGCAGCCTAAGGCAGACCACGCCCACAGAAGGGAAATTTCTCCCTTCCGGCCGGGCAAGACACAAACACCCAGTCTACACGCAATTACCCAACACAAGCCACTAGGGGTCGCAGTTGTCCCAGTAAAGAAAGGCCAGTAGCAAGTGAAAAGTTTGGCCCTCCCAGCTGACAGTCAATAGCACCTATCAACATGAAAAGGCAAAAAAATATGATCCAGACAAGACTAACCCAGAAAGCTTCGGCATCTGCTACATCTTCCCCTGAGAAGGAATCTGGGGAGATAGATTTAGCCAGTCTTCCTGAAAAAGAATTCAAAACAAAAGTCATAACCATGCTGATGGACTTGCAGAGAAATATGCAAGAACTAAGGAAGGAGAATTCAGAAATAAAACAAGCTCTGGAAGGACTTCAAAACAGAATGGACGAGATGCAAGAGACCATTAATGGACTAGAAAACAGAGAACAGGAACGCAGAGAAGCTGATGCAGAGAGAGATAAAAGGATCTCCAGGAATGAAAGAATTCTAAGAGAGCTGAGTGACCAATCGATATGGAGCAATATCCGCATTATAGGGTACCAGAAGAAGAAGATAGAGAAAAAGGGATAGAAAGTGTCTTTGAAGAAATAATTGCCGAAAACTTCCCCAAACTAGGGGAAGAAATGACCTCTCAGACCACAGAGGTACACAGAACTCCCATGACAAGGGATCCAAGGAGGGCAACACCAAGACACATAATAATTAAAATGACAAAGATCAAAGACAAGGACAAAGTATTAAAGGCAGCCAGAGAGAAAAAAAAGGTTACCTACAAAGGAAAACCCATCAGGCTATCATCAGACTTCTCAACAGAAACCCTACAGGCCAGAAGAGAATGGCATGATATACTTAATGCAATGAAACAGAAGGGCCTCGAACCAAGAATACTGTATCCAGCACGAATATCATTTAAATATGAAGGAGGGATTAAACAATTCCCAGAGAAGCAAAAGTTGAGGGAATTTGATTCCCACAAACCACCTCTACAGGGCATCCTACAGGGACTGCTCTAGATGGGAGCACTCCTAAAAAGAGCACAGAACAAAACACCCAACATATGAAGAAGGGAGGAGGAGGAATAAGAAGGGAGAGAAATAAAGAATCATCAGACCGCGTTTATAATACCTCAACATGTGAGTTAAGTTAGACACTAAGATAGTAAAGAAGCTAACCCTGAACCTTTGGAAACCACAAACTTAAAGCCTGCAATGGCAATGAGTACATACCTTTCAATAATCACCCTAAATGTAAATGGACTGAATGCACCAATCAAAAGACAAAGAGTAACAGAATGGATAAAAAAGCAAGATCCATCCATATGCTGCTTACAAGAAACTCACCTCAAACCCAAAGACATGCACAGACTTAAAGTCAAGGGATGGAAAAAGATATTTCATGCAAACAACAGAGAGAAGAAAGCAGGTGTTGCAATTCTGGTATCAGACAAAACAGACATCAAAATAAAGAAAGTAACAAAAGACAAAGAAGGACATTACATAATGATAAAGGGCTCAGTCCAACAAGAGGATATAACCATTATAAATATATATGCACCCAAACAGGAGCACCAACATACCTGAAACAAATACTAACAGAACTAAATGAGGAAATAGAATGCAATGCATTCATTCTAGGAGACTTCAACACACCACTCACTCCAAAGGACAGATCCACCAGACAGAAAATAAGTAAGGACACAGAGGCACTGAACAACACACTAGAACAGATGGACCTAATAGACATCTACAGAACTCTACATCCAAAAGCAACAGGATACACATTCTTCTCAAGTGCACATGGAACATTCTCCAGAATAGACCACATACTAGGCAACAAAAAGAGCCTCAGTAAATTCCAAAAGATTGAAATTCTACCAATCAACTTTTCACAAAGGCATGAAACTAGAAATAAACTGTACAAAGAAAGCAAAAAGACTCACAAACACATGGAGGCTTAACAACACGCTCCTAAATAATCAATGGATCAATGACCAAATCAAAATGGAGATCCAGCAATATATGGAAACAAACGACAACAACAACACAAAGCCCCAACTACTGTGGGACACAGCAAAAGCGGTCTTAAGAGGAAAGTATATAGCAATCCAGGAATATTTAAAAAAGGAAGAACAATCCCAAATGAATGGTCTAATGTCACAATTATCGAAATTGGAAAAAGAAGAACAAATGAGGCCTAAGGTCAGCAGAAGGAGGGACATAATGAAGATCAGAGAAGAAATAAATAAAATTGAGAAGAATAAAACAATAGCAAAAATCAATGAAACCAAGAGCTGGTTCTTCAAGAAAATAAACAAAATAGATAAGCCTCTAGCCAGACTTATTAAGAGGAAAAGAGAGTCAACACAAATCAACTGTATCAGAAACGAGAAAGGAAAAATCACGACGGACCCCACAGAAATACAAAGAATTATTAGAGACTACTATGAAAACCCACATGCTAACAAGCTGGGAACCTAGGAGAAATGGACAACTTCCTAGAAAAATACAACCTTCCAAGACTGACCCAGAAAGAAACAGAAAATCTAAACAAACCAATTACCAGCAAAAAAATTGAAGTGGCAATCAAAAAACTACCAAAGAACAAAACCCCTGGGCCAGATGGATTCACCTCAGAATTTTATCAGACATACAGGGAAGACATAATACCCATTCTCCTTAAAGTTTTCCAAAAAATAGAAGAGGAGGGAATACTCCCAAACTCGTTCTATGAAGCTAACATCACCCTAATACCAAAACCAGGCAAAGACCCCACCAAAAAAGAAAATTACAGACCAATATCCCAGATGAACGTAGATGCAAAAATACTCAAAAAATAATAGTAAACCAAATTCAAGAATATATCAAAAGGATCATACACCATGACCAAGTGGGATTCATCCCAGGGATGCAAGGATGGTACAACATTCGAAAGTCCATTAACATCATCCACCACATCAACAAAAAGAAAGACAAAAACCACATGATCATCTCCATAGATGCTGAAAAAGCATTTGACAAAGTTCAACATCCATTCATGATAAAAACTCTCAGCCAAATGGGAATAGAGAGCAAGTACCTCAACATAATAAAGGCCATTTATGATAAAACCACAGCCAACATTATACTGAACAGCGAGAAGCTGAAAGCTTTTCCTCCTAGATCGGGAACTAGACAGGAATGCCCACTCTCCCCACTGTTATTTAATATAGTACTGGAGGTCCTAGCCACGGCAATCAGACAAAATAAAAAAATACAAGGAATCCAGATTGGTAAAGAAGAAGTTGAACTGTCACTATTTGCAGATGACATGATACTGTACATAAAAAAACCCTAAAGACTCCACCCCAAAACTACTAGAACTGATATCGGAATACAGCAAAGTTGCAGGATACAAAATCAACACACAGAAATCTGTGGCTTTCCTATATACTAACAATGAACCAACAGAAAGAGAAATCAGGAAAACAACTCCATTCACAATTGCATCAAAAAAAATAAAATACCTAGGAATAAACCTAACCAAAGAAGTAAAAGACTTATACTCTGAAAACTACAAGTCACCCTTAAGAGAAATTAAAGGGGACACTAACAGATGGAAACTCATCCCATGCTCGTGCCTAGGAAGAATTAATATCGTCAAAATGGCCATCCTGCCCAAAGCAATATACAGATTTGATGCAATCCCTATGAAATTACCAGCAACATTCTTCAATGAACTGGAACAAATAATTCAAAAATTCATATGGAAACACCAAAGACCCCGAATAGCCAAAGATATTGAGAAAGAAGAATAAAGTAGGGGGGATCTCACTCCCCAACTTCAAGCTCTACTATAAAGCCATAGTAATCAAGACAATTTGGTACTGGCACAAGAACAGAGCCACAGACCAATGGAACAGACTAGAGAATCCAGACATTAACCCAGACATATATGGTCAATAAATATTTGATAAAGGAGCCATGGACATACAATGGCGAAATGACAGTCTCTTCAACAGATGGTGCTGGCAAAACTGGACAGCTACATGTAGGAGAATGAAACTGGACCATTGTCTAACCCCATATACAAAAGTAAACTCAAAATGGATCAAAGACCTGAATGTAAGTCATGAAACCATTAAACTCCTGGAAGAAAACATAGGCAAAAACCTCTTAGACATAAACATGAGTGACCTCTTCTTGAACATATCTCCCCGGGCAAGGAAAACAACAGCAAAAATGAACAAGTGGGACTATATTAAGCTGAAAAGCTTCTGTACAGCAAAAGACACCATCAATAGAACAAAAAGGATCCCTACAGTATGGGAGAATATATTTGAAAATGACACATCCGATAAAGGCTTGACATCCAGAATATATAAAGAGCTCACACGCCTCAACAAACAAAAAACAAATAACCCAATTAAAAAATGGGCAGAGGAACTGAACAGACAGTTCTCCAAAAAAGAAATACAGATGGCCAACAGACACATGAAAAGATGCTCCACATCGCTAATTATCAGAGAAATGCAAATTAAAACTACAATGAGGTATCACCTCACACCAGTAAGGATGGCTGCCATCCAAAAGACAAACAATAACAAATATTGGCGAGGCTGTGGAGAAAGGAGAACCCTCCTACACTGCTGGTGGGAATGTAAACTAGTTCAACCATTGTGGAAAGCAGTATGGAGGTACATCAAAATGCTCAAAACAGACTTACCATTTGACCCAGGAATTCCACTCCTAGGAATTTACCCTAAGAACACAGCAATCAAGTTTGAGAAAGACAGATGCACCCCTATGTTTATCGCAGCAGTATTTACAATAGCCAAGAATTGGAAGCAACCTAAATGTCCATCAATAGATGAATGGATAAAGATGTGGTACACATACACAATGGAATACTACTCAGCCATAAGAAAAGGGAAAATCCTACCATTTGCAGCAACATGGATGGAGCTGGAGGGTATTATGCTCAGTGAAATAAGCCAAGCGGAGAAAGAGAAATACCAAATGATTTCACTCATCTGTGGAGTATAAGAACAAAGGAAAAACTGAAGGAACAAAACAGCAGCAGAATCACAGAACTCAAGAATGGACTAGCAGGTACCAATGGGAAAGGGACAGGCGAGGATGGGTGGGTAGGGAGGGAAAAGTGGGGTGAAGAAGAAGGGAGGTATTAAGATTAGCAAGCATGGTGGGGGGTGGGAGAAAGGGGAGGGCTGTACAACACAGAGAAGGCAAGTAGTGATTCTACAACATTTTGCTATGCTGATGGACAGTGACTGTAAAGGGGTTTATAGGGGGGACCTGGTATAGGGGAGAGCCTAGTAAACATAATATTCGTCATGTAAGTGTACATTAATGATAACAAAAAAAAAATAAGCAGTTCCTGTGTGGTGACCTCCAATGAGTTCTACACAATGGTATAAAGGGCATATAAAAGTGTAGGCAAAGGGTCTGTTTGTGTTTATACAGAGGATCAAAGCCTAATTTAGCTACCCAGAAAATGAACTAAGATACGATATGAAAAAGAACTTCCAACATCAGCACTCTCTGGAAGAATCATACCAGAAGATGATCATCAAAAAACCCCAACAAAGATCCACGCGCTGCTACAGGTGTAGATGCACTCATCCCACCGGTTCCTGGACTTGCCGTGGGAATGAAGAAGGACATATCTAAGCTGGCCTGTGCATACAGTAAAACAACAAATTTGACTGGATCTATACTGTTGGAACTCAACCAAGAATTAGGAGAAGTGCAAATGTAGCGCTCCGAAATCTTACAACTACAGACTATCTACTGTTAAAAGAATATATGGGATGTTAACAGTCCCCAGGAATGGGTTGTTTTCATTTGTCTGATTTCTCTCAGACTGTTCAAGTTCAGTTGGACAATATCCACCATATCATAGATAAGTTTTCACAAATGCCTAAGGTGCCTAACTGGTTTGCTTGGTTTCACTGGAGATGGCTGGTAATTACAGGTATGCTCTGGTTATGCAACTGTACTCCTATTATGTTAATGTGTGTGCGCAATTTAATTAGTAGTTTAAAACCTATACATGCTGAAGTTACTCTACAAGAAGATATGTCAAAGAAATAATCAATCTTCCCATGTTTTCTTTTGCCTGCTACTTCTATAGCTTTTCTTCTTCCTTCCTAATTACAACCCTTAAATAGAATTCGTGCCTCATATTGAATTTACTGAGTATCATAATTCCTCCAAGTGGTAAAGATACCTCAAGACAAATGCTGGGCATAGAAGCCACAGGGCATAAATGTGCAAAGAAGTAAAAAGCTAACCTTTTCAAACAATAAGGCTTCTCTCTCACTTACCAACTTTACATTTCCCTGTATGGCCCCGGAAGATGACTGGTTAGCCAGAGACGGGTAAGATTCCTCAAGGGAGGAACAACCTAAGACAGGCACAGTCGCAGGGGGGCCATCAGGTGAGAAATTGGGGATCAACAGAGGTGAGGCTTAGAACCTCACCCCCCCTGTTCTGAGAGAAATCTTCTGCATACGTGGATGTTTTATTGCCCATGTCTAGCTTGGATTAACACATAGTCTACAGGCACACACCTGATCATCTACATTTGCTCTCTTACAACACTAAACTGTTTTCTACCTTTATCTTGTATCTACCTACCACTTCAGCATTTTATTAAAAATAATAATAAAGAGAGAAATGTGGTATCCACATATAAATCAAGTATAAAAATCAAATGAATATTCATATTTGACCTGATTGTTTATAGTTCATAATGCATGAGCAAAACTGAAAGTTTCTGTGATGACTGCCCTTGTACTGTTCACCATGTAACTTATTCACTATGTAAGAATTTGTTCTCCATGTAAGAAATTGTTCGTTATGCTTCAGAAGATTGGAGACTGATGAAAATTAGGCTTGGGGTGGATTAATGATTGTGTATTGAGCATTGACTCCCCTATACAGAATTTTATTGTTGTTAACAACCATTTGATCAATAAATATGAGAGATGCCCTCTCAAAAAAAAAAAAAAAAAGTACACACTTCCAATTGTAAAATAAATAAGTAGCCAGGATGTAATGTATAGCATAAGGAATATAGTCAAAATATTGTAACAACTTTGTATGGTGATAGCTGGTAGCTAGAATTATCATGTATATAAATGTTGAATCACTGTGTTGTACACCTGAAACTAATGTAATACTGTTTGTCAACTACCCTTCAATAAAAAATAATTATCTACAAAAATAATAATAATAATCTTCCTTCATTTGGCTACTAGTTCACCACACTCCTCCTTATTATTTTCTTCTCCCCTGCCTCTTATCACTGGAACACTCTAGGGCTCAATTCTTTTCTTGTTTTTATCTACATCCATTTCCTTAAAGAACTGATCCAGTCTCATACCTTTAAATGCCATCTTATCCCAAAGAACTCCCAAATTTATATCACCAGCCCAGATCTCTCTTTACAACTCCAGACCAGTGCATCCAACTGCCTATCTGATATTGTCACTTTAATGTCTATTGGACATTTACATATAACATATCCAAAGTGAACTCCTGACCTTCAAACCACTTTCACCTCCAAACTGCTACAGAATCTTCCACATGTTAGTATGGCAACTTCATCTTTCCAGTTGCTTAGGCTAAAAACCTTAGAACCGTCCTTGACTCTTCTCTTTTTATTTCAGACTCTACATCCAAACTCTCACCAAATCCTATTGGTTCGACTTTAAAAACATATAAAACAAATAGACTGAGTCTCATTATCTCCAATACTACCACCCTGGTCTAAGTCACCACCATTGCCCAGATTACCACAACTTGCTGACAGGCCTTTTGCTTCTGTTCTATCCTCCCTAGAGTTTTATTTTCAATGCCACAGCAAAAATGTTTCATTTAAAAATTGTGTATTGTTCTGCTCAAAATCTTGCAAAGCCTCTCCATTTCACTTGGTGTAAAAAACAAAGGTTATACAAAAACCCAATGGTCTTGCATCTTTCTATTTCTCTAACTTCATCTGTTAATTTTTATTCTCCCTTTCTCTCTTCTTTACTCTTTACTATTCCTTGAACATGCTCTGCATGTTCTTGCCTTTACACCAGTTGTTACCACATTCCGGAAACACTCTTTCTCCAAACAGTAACATAGCAAACTCCTTCACTTCCTTCAATTCTTTGCTTAAAACTCATCTTCCCATTGAGACCTACTCTGCCTTCCTATTTTGTAACCATCTCCCACCCTCAGTATTCTCACCTCCTTACCTTGCTCTCTTCTTATAAAACTTACTGTCTTCCAATACATCATACAGTTTGCATATGTATTATGTTTGTTATTTATTTTCTGTATCATTCTGTTAGAATAACTTATGCAAAGGTAAGGGAAAATACCTAATGCATCATTTGCTGATAAGCATTTATTACCTATATCTGAGCTAAGTAGAACCAAAAATGTGCTCCTATAGGCTACTAAGTCAACCCAATGTGTGGATGTGCTCCTTGGTTAACAGACACTCTACAACTCATAAAATAGCAATGATAATACCTATGAACTTTTAACTACAGTCTCAACAGTTAAACAACATTCTCTAGTATCCTAGATTTTCCTAATATTAATGTGTAATGCTCAAACGAAGATAATTAAAGATAAGTTGACCAGATGGTTTCTTTGTTCTAAATCATATTATTATAAAAATCTCAAAGAAAAGTCACAGTACTAAGCACAGAAACAGAAATATTTCATAGTTATTTGCGATAATACTAAAAGGTCATTTTGAAGTATGTTAACTGGGAGGTTTGTCTCTTTTTAAAATATCTACATAATGACAAAATCAGTATCTTTAGTATATATTTCACAGTAAGTTTTTATCTGGTAAAATACCATTTTCATTAATTAGTCTGCTAGAATTTCAGCTTTCTTTTCAGTTACCCTCACCACAATTCTACTTAAACATATAGTCCCTTCTTTAACTCAATAACTTTTTTTCTTAGTTTTCTAGAAGCCTTAAACATGTAAGGATACGCAAAGTCAACCAACCATTTCTTGGGTCATTGATGCCATTAAAACCAGTCAGGTAAAAATAGCCTAATCTGACATCACAGTATACTAATTCCCACTAAGAAAAGGAAAAAAACTAAAACAAACCTTTTTGGAGATAAGCACTCACTTATAACTAAGATGACAAACTATCCCATTACTTAGATTCACACCAGCCCTACTTAATATAGTATCATTCCCCAAAGTAGCACTTGTCTATAGCATGTAGAATCTAATTATTCTAACATCTTTAAGTCACATTTACCCATTGTTCTGTATTCTGTTATTTGTAAGCCCTTTTCAAAGTGAAAGTACTTAGAGTATTTTTTGATACCACATACTTTCAACAAAAAGCAGTGAATTCAAAATGCATTAAGAGTAGATAAACTAATTTTATTAAGATAAATTTTACAGAAAAGTTGTTTTTCTTTGCACTTAACAAATTTTGAAAGTGATCATAACTCATCTATTATTCTTATAAAATTCATAAATCATATATTCTTCCCATTTCCATTTTATATTGCAATCATAAGTGTGCCTGACAAGTAGTGCAATTAAAACAAAAATTCAAGTGAAAAAATACCCTGTTGATAAATTTATTTAGAAATAGTATTTTGGTTGTAGAATAAGCCAAAAGAGACTACAGAAATAGTTTTAAAAACTTACCAAAACTACCACTGACATTATGTAATCACATTATTCCAAATGAAAAAAAAAAAAAAACCCACCCACCAATGGATTTATCAGTTAACAATCTGTATCAACATGTACCACTCATAGATTAGAATAAATCTGATGTGCCTTCCTACTCATCCCTGGAAAATATTATCACCACCATGTGTCATGGCTGAATGAGACTATCCTTCAATAAATGGAAATATGAAAAGAGTATAACATATTCTGTGAACTGTAAACTATAGTCAGCAGGGAGGCACAGTAGACAGGCATGCACAGACCAGGTGGCCTAGAGGTTCAGTTTTAAAGGCCAGTACTGAAGGTGAGCCCAGGTAAGAACTGGATTAGACAGGTATATACAAAGTACGGATCCCTGAAGAGTTATACCCTCAATGAAAAAGTGAGGTTTTTTTTAAAAATCTGCTCTGCAGAGGCAGACAGGGAATGTCTATTTCAGCCTTGGCTCTCTGTGAAAGAAAAAGTTTCCTCTGGGAACTCTGTTCATAGACTAGACCATACCACTTTGAGGTATGAATTCACCAATACAAGGTCCAAAAAACTCACATACCATAATTTTAATTTAATTTAGATCAGAGTTGCTGGGCCCCCAGAAGAGCACATACTCTCTCTCTGGAGCAGGGGTAGGCAACTAAGGCCAGGGGCTAAACGGGAACAAAGCCATGCCCATTGTTACACAGGGTCTGTGGCTGCCTTCCTGCTACAATGACAGAACCGAACGGTTGTGACAGAGGCCATATGGCCCACAAGGCCTAATATTTACTGCCTGGCCCTTACAGAAAAGACCACTGAGCCCTAGAATGAATACTGACAATAATGTCAAATGGGTTTAAACAAGACAAGATGAATTAAAGTAGTGGAAAACAGCCTGCAAACTGGAGACTGACCAAAGAGTCAAAAGTATTGGTTAATTTTAGACTTTTTAGTTGTGACTTGAAAAGACAAAGCCTATGGTTCAAATACAAGCATGGTGATAGCTTAATTCTGAATCATCCCATTCTCTTCTGGAAAGACATATGAAACAACAAGGAAAACAGAGGTTGAGGGGCAGGGGGCAATGGTGGGGAGGAGTGAAAGAAAAATAAATTTCCAGAGAAACCAGAAATGGAAAAAAAACACAAACTCCAAATCAGGTATGAATGTGTAAAAAGTAAGTAGAACCAAGACAAACAGAGTTAAGTCACAAGAATGCAGAAAAGAAGAAAAGAAACAAAGAATGTGGAAGAAGACTAACAGAGGCAGACCTCAAAAATTACCATACTCACTCCCCACAAAAAAGTGGGCTTCATTATCCCTAAACATGAAATTAATTACAATCAATAACAAAAAGAAAAGACAACAGAGTGACTTTAAAAAATATGAAACATATACAGCAAAATACAAAACCAGACAGGATCACAAAGTAAAATCCAACTTTCTCTTGTATGCAAGACATACATTTAAAACAAAGTGATTCTGAAAGGTTAATAATAAAGGGGGGTCAAGATGGCAGCATGAGTAGAGCAGCGGAAATCACCTCCCAAAACCATTTATATTTTTGAAAATACAACTATTCCCAAAAGAGAGACCAGAGGACACAGGACAACATCCAGACCACATCCGCACCTGAGAGAACCCAGCGCCTCGTGAAGGGGGTAAGATACAAGCCCCGGCCTGGCAGGACCCGAGCACCCCTCACCCCAGCTCCCGGCGGGAGGAGAGGAGTTGGAGTGGGAGGGAGAGGGAGCCCAGGACTGCTGAACACCCAGCCCCAGCCATCCGGGCCAGAGCGCAGACAGAGTGCATGCGTGGGGTGCTAGAAACTAGGGAAACAGGACAGTAAGACCTGTGAGCAGGTCCCCGCAGCCGGCACCCATGGGACAAAGAGAAGTGAGTGCTTTTTGAAAGTCTTAAAGGGATAGTGACCCCACAGCTGGATGGAAGCGTCCCGGGACACTTAGCCCAGCAGCTTGGAATCCCGGTGAACTCCAGGCGCCCTAACCCCCTGGGCGGCAGCACAGCTCGGAGGCCCCTCACGGAGATAAACAGCCTCCTGTACATTTCCCTTCCGACATGGCTCTGCCATAGTGGAGAAAAGCCTGAGGCAGTAGGGCAGAGCTTCTTTCATAGCAACCGGGCAAGATTTAGAAACCCTGTCTGCGTGCAGCTGCCCAGCACAAGCCACTAGGGGTCGCTGTTCTCCCAGGAGAGGAGGGCCACAAACCAGTAAGAAGGGACATTCTCCCAGCCAACACATGTGCAAGCTCCCCACACATACCTCTATCGCTATGAAAAAACAAAGAATTTGATACAGACAAGACTAAGCCAGACATCCTCCCCCGACAAGGAATCTGGGGAAACAGAACTAACCAATCTCCCTGAAAAAGAATTCAAAATAAAGGTTATAACCATGCTGATGGAGCAGCAGAGAAATATGCAAGAGCTAAGGGATGACGTCCGGAAGGAGATTATAGAAATGAAACAATCTCTGGAAGGATTTATAAGCAGAATGGATAAGATGCAAGAGGCCATTGATGGAATAGAAACCAGAGAACAGGAACGCATAGAAGCTGATGCAGAGAGAGATAAAAGGATCTCCAGGAATGAAACAATATTAAGAGAACTGTGTGACCAATCCAAAAGGAACAATATCCGCATTAAAGGGGTACCAGAAGAAGAAGAGAGAGAGAAAAAGGGATAGAAAGTGTCTTTGAAGAAATAATTGCTGAAAACTTCCCCAAACTGGGGGAGGAAATAATCGTTCAGACCATGGAAGTACACAGAACTCCCAACAGAAGGGAAGGAGGATAACACAAAGACATATAATAATTAAAATGGCAAAGATCAAGGACAAGGACAGAGTTTTAAAGGCAGCTAGAGAGAAAAAGGTCACCTACAAAAGAAAACCCGTCAGGCTATCATCAGACTTCTCAACAGAAACCCTACAGGCCAGAAGAGAATGGCATAATATATTTAATGCAATGAAACAGAAGGGCCTTGAACCAAGGGTACTGTATCCAGCACGGTTATCATTTAAATATGAAGGAGGGATTAAACAATTCCCAGACAAGCAAAAGTTGAGGGAATTTGCTTCCCACAAACCACCTCTACAGGGTATTTTAGAGGGACTGTTCTAGACGGGAGCACTTCTAAGGCTAAACAGATGTCACCAGAGAAAATAAAATCACAGCAAAGAAAGCAGACGAACCAAATACTAACTAAAGGCAAAAAATAAAATCAACTACCTACAAAAGCAGTTAAAGGAAACATAAAAGAGCACAGAATAAAACAAACAACATATAAAGAATGGAGGAGGAGGAATAAGAAGGGAGAGAAATGAAGAATCACCAGACAGGGTTCATAATAGCTCAATAAGTGAGTTAAGTTAGGCAGTAAGACACAAAAGAAGCTAACCTTGAACCTTTGGAAACCACGAATCTAAAGCCTGCAGTGGCAATAAGTACATATCTTTCAATAATCACCCTAAATGTAAATGGACTAAATGCACCAGTCAAAAGACAAAGAGTAATAGAATGGATAAAAAAGCAAAACCCATCTATATGCTGCTTACAAGAGACTCACCTCAAACCCAAAGACATCCACAGACTAAGTCAAGGGATAGAAAAAGATATTTCATGCAAACAACAGGGAGAAAAAAGCAGGTGTTGCAGTACTAGTATCAGACAAAATAGACTTCAAAACAAAGAAAGTAACAAAAGATAAAGGACATTACATAATGATAAAGGGCTCAGTCCAACAAAAGGATATAACCATTATAAATATATAAGCACCCAATACAGGAGCACCAACATACCTGAAACAAATACTAACAGAACAAAAGGAGGAAATAGAATGCAATGCATTCATTTTAGGAGACTTCAACATGCCACTTACTCCAAAAGATAGATCCACTGGACAGAAAATAAGTAAGAACACAGAGGCACTGAACAACACACTAGAAAAGATGGACCTAATAGACATCTACAGAACTCTACATCCAAAAGCAACAGGATACACATTCTTCTCAAGTGCGCATGGAACATTTTCCAGAATAGACCACAAACTAGGCCACAAAAAGAGCCTCAGTAAATTCAAAAAAATTGAAATCCTACCAACCAACTTTTCAGACCACAAAGGTATAAAACTAGAAATAAACTGTACAAAGAAAGCAAAAAGGCTCACAAACACATGGAGGCTTAACAACACGCTCCTAAATAATCAATGGATCAATGACCAAATTAAAATGGAGATCCAGCAATATATGGAAACAAATGACAACACAAAGTCCCAACTTCTGTGGGACACAGCGAAAGCAGTCTTAAGAGGAAAGAATATAGCAATCCAGGCATATTTAAAGAAGAAAGAACAATCCCAAATAAACACTCTAACATCACAATTATCGAAATTGGAAAAAGAAGAACAAATGAGGCCTAAACATAGCAGAAGGAGGGACATAATAAAGATCAGAGAAGAAATAAATAAAATTGAGAAGAATGCAACAATAAAAAAAAATCAATGAAACCAAGAGCTGGTTCTTTGAGAAAATAAACAAAATAGATAAGCCTCTAGCCAGACTTATTAAGAGGAAAAGAGAGTCAACACACATCAACAGAATCAGAAACGAGAAAGGAAAAATCACGACGGACCCCACAGAAATACAAAGAATTATTAGAGAGTACTATGAAAACCTATATGCTAACAAGCTGGGAAACCTAGGAAAAATGGACAACTTCCTAGAAAAATACAACCTTTCAAGACTGACCAAGGAAGAAACACAAAATCTAAACAAACCAATTCCCAGCAAAGAAATCAAATCGGTAATCAAAAAACTACCCAGGAACAAAACCCCCGGGCCAGATGGATTTACCTCGGAATTTTATCAGACATACAGGGAAGACATAATACCCATTCTCCTTAAAGTTTTCCAAAAAATAGAAGAGGAGGGAATACTCTCAAACTCATTCTATGAAGCCAACATTACCCTAATACCAAAACCAGGCAAAGACCCCACCAAAAAATAAAATTACAGACCAATATCCCTGATGAATGTACATGCAAAAATACTCAACAAAATATTAGCAAACCGAATTCAAAAATAAATCAAAAGGATCATACACCATGACCAAGTGGGGTTCATCCCAGGGATGCAAGAATATACAACATTCGAAAATCCATCAACATCATCCACCACATAAACAAAAAGAAAGATAAAAACCATAGATGCTGAAAAAGCATTCGACAAAATTCAACATCCATTCATGATAAAAACTCTCAGCAAAATGGGCATAGAGGGCAAGTACCTCAACATAATAAAGGCCATATATCATAAACCCACAGCCAACATCATACTGAACAGCGAGAAGCTGAAAGCTTTTCCTCTGCGATCAGGAACAAGACAGGGATGCCCACTATCCCCACTGTTATTCAACATAGTACTGGAGATCCTAGCCACGGCAATCAGACAAAACAAAGAAATACAAGGAATCCAGATTGGTAAAGAAGAAGTTAAACTGTCACTATTTGCAGATGACATGATATTGTAAATAAAAAACCCTAAAGACTCCACTCCAAAACTACTAGAACTGATATCGGAATACAGCAACGTTGCAGGATAAAAAATTAACACACAGAAATCTGTGGCTTTCCTATACACTAACAATGAACTAATAGAAAGAGAAATCAGGAAAACAATTCCATTCACAATTGCATCAAAAAGAATAAAATACCTAGGAATAAACCTAACCAAGGAAGTGAAAGACCTATACGCTGAAAACTATAAGACACTCTTAAGAGAAATTAAAGGGGACACTAACAAATGGAAACTCATCCCATGCTCTTGGCTAGGAAGAATTAATATCATCAAAATGGCCATCCTGCCCAAAGCAATATACAGATTTGATGCAATCCCTATCAAATTACCAATAACACTCTTCAATGAACTGGAACAAATAGTTCAAAAATTCATATGGAAACACCAAAGACCCCGAATAGCCAAAGCAATCCTGAGAAGGAAGAATACAGTGGGGGGGATCTCGTTCCCCAACTTCAAGCTCTACTACAAAGCCACAGTAATCAAGACAATTTGGTACTGGCACAAGAAGAGAGCCACAGACCAGTGGAACAGAATAGAGACTCCAGACATTAACCCAAACATATATGGTCAATTAATATTCTATCCAAAAATAAGAAGTAAAATAAGAAGTAAGGTCATCAGCTGAGAGCAGTGACAGGTGCTGGAAGTTTGACACAAGGGGAAAATGTGTGGTGTCGGCACTCTCGGAGAGCTGGAGGAGAGATTGGTGATTACGAACTTAATACTGAGTAAGGTTAGACATGTGGGTAAGAAAGTGAAACAGACTGAAAAACTGATGGGAGGGCTCAGTAACTTGAGGCTCTGGTAAAGTTGGAGAATCATCAGAGTTTAATTACTAGAAGTAAGGTGGAAAGATCGACAGCACTTGAAGGTTAATATATAATACGTGGGGCTCATTTGCAGGTAGGCAGTATGACAGTGGGAGAGTGACTCGAGCAGGGTAGAAAACAAGATCTTTGGAAGACAGATCAAAAAATTGAGAGTCCAGGTATTAGAAGAAGTATTTAGGTGGATAATTAAATCATAAAAATAGTTGGCAAATGTATGTAGGACAGTGACAGCGAACCAGAAGCTTTACCAAAGAAGGAAACACAGTGATCTGAGGAAGAACAATAGAATGCAAGAAAGAGACAGCAGCGGGTGGTACAGTCTGAAGACATGAGATTCAACGCTGAATGATTTAGAGGAGGAAGTAGTGAAAATAGAGTGGAAATGGCAGTAACAAGTGAAGAAGATACATACCCCACTTCAGCCCATCTGTACTGGGGATTTAGAAAAGAAAATAGATCAGTTCAAAGGAATGCAGGGGAACAGTGGAGTATTTTGAAGGACAGTCTTCCTCTGAACACACAAGCCTGCTCTTTTTGCTGCTAATGGTGATCTGCAACTAATTTTTTTGCTTTAAGACTGCACAAGGACTCTGAAGAGTTGTATATAATTGTCCGTAGACAAAAGAGCCAAAAACCGGAGTTCAAGCTGGAAACAGAGTATGTTCTTAAATCTAAGTAGGGACCTTATGGTATTTATATTCATAGACAAATTTTTTTAAATGCTTATAACTATTTGAAAATGTCGTAAAGAATTTTTTAAAAATGAAGTACCAGGAAAACAAAGAAGAGTATTTAAGAGTATAGTACAGAAAGTCGTATGTAAATCACCCAGTCACCTTCACACACCAAATAATAATCTCTCACAGAAGCCAACAGTCTATCTTCAGGAAGCTTACTTTAAAAGATCAACACATACATAGAGAGACTGCAATAAGGTTAGGAACAGATCACTGAAAAATGAAAATCCTGAAATCAAGGAATGCATAGTAATGAGATTAGCCTAGTCTTAGCTCTTGGTTCCTAAAAAAAAAATCCAAAAGAAATAGCACCATCTGTTGGAATTTCTCATATTTAAAAATATTCTCAATTCCAGGAAAATGTGAATAGGATTTAACATTTCCCTACATTTGGCTAATAATGTAAACTTAAATATTAAAGGACAAAACCTCACACCAAATCCAAAAGTTTATATTAAAAAGTATTAATTTTGGCTTATAATTTGATTTCAAATAACTCACCATTTTGACTAAATTCAGACGAAGATTTTATTAATGATAAAAATATTCTCAACCAATAAAGAAAAAAGTATACAGTTACATTTTCAAGTAACTCACAGATATGGTATTCCTGTATGCTGCTTGTATAACCATATATTGCAGAATATCCAAATATTATGATCATGACAACATCTCTACTATCCAACTCCATAATATGCGCTGAATGTCCCTCCACAGCATGCTGCTGACCATGTCCAAGAACAGTAGGAGTTTTCGTACTCCATGACTGACTACGTATGTTAAAAAGCCATAATTCATCCGTGACATTGCCAGCATTTGTTTCAATTCTGCCTCCATACATAAAGATGTTTTCCTGTAAATCACAAAATATACATTAACAAAATAATTATTTCTTTAAATTAAAAATAGACTAAATTTAAACATTAAATTTTAGTAATCACATCATGCATAAGACAGAGTTCTTATTTGTAAAAAGTCAAATGGAAACACAAGAATAGTGCTTAATTAATGCTCTTACATACAAGAAGGAGGAAAAATGTCATGCTTTCAGAAAGTTGCTTTAAGATATTTTAGTCAATAGTTATATAGTCAATGAATTATGTTTTTAATTATCCTATTTGTTGAGTCCCTAGCTGTTAACTGAATTTTACCATCTATATGTCTGCTTTGATTCTCAACAATTCACTATTTTCATCAAGCACTGTTTACCAAAAAGGTATACCACATTTGTATTTTATGTGGAATGCATTTTTATTACCATTTCTCATGGCTATGGGCAGACACTTTACAGCATACATAAATTACACAAGTAATTTCAATCACATATGGTTCAAATGAATGATACATAAATAATATAAATCATTACTATTTCAACAACCTAGCAATAGAAAGGAATTTCTTCAACCTAATAAAGAGCATGTAAGAAAAACATACAGCTAATACTATACTTAATGGTGAAAGACCAAATGCTTTCCAACAGGAACAAAACAAAGATGCTCACTTTTGACATGTATATTCAATATTGTACTCAAGGTTTTAGCCAGAGGAAAAAAGCAAAAACTGAATAAAGACATCTAGGTTGGAAAAGAGGTAGGACATTTCTATTTATACATGACTGATCTTATATATAGACAATCCCAAGAAAATTTAAAAATATACACTAATAAATGTGTTCAGCAACACTGCAGAATATCAATGTACAAAAACTCAATTATATTTCTATACACTTGAAGTAAACAATCTAAAAACGAAACAAAGTAATTCCATTTATAAAAGCATCAAAAAGAATAAAATACTTTGTAATAAATTCAATAAAAATTCCAAACTTATACTCTGAAAGCTATAAAACATTGTTGAAAGAAATTTTAACACATCTAAATGAATAGAAAGACATCTCATGTTCATGGGTCAGAAGACTTAATATTGTTAAGATGGCAGTACTCTCCAAATTGATCTACAGATTCAATGCAGTCTCTATTAGAATCCCAGGTAACTTATTTATAGAAATTGACAAGTTGATTCCAAAATTCATATGGAATTGCAAGGAATCCAGAATATATAAACCATCTTGAAAAAGAAAATTGGAGGACTCACACTTCCTGATTTCAAAACTTACTGCAAAGCAAAGTAAGCAAGACAGTGTGCACACTCTTGGAGTAAAGAAAGGCATGGAAATCAAGAAAACAAGAGTCCAGAAATAAATCTGTACATCTACAGCCAACTGATATTTGATAAGAATGCCTAGACTATTCAATAGGAAAAAAACAGCCTCTACAATGAATGGTGCTGAGAGAACTACATAGTCGTACACAAAAGAATAAACTTGAACATTTACTGCACACCATACACAAAACTTCAGTCAAAATAAATCAAAGACCTAAATGTAGGAGCCAAAACTATTAAAAATATCTCTTAAAAGGAAACATGGGGTAAATTTTCATGACCTTGGATTTAGCAATACACTGTTAGAAATTACACTCAAGCAACAAAAGGAAAAAAAAGTTGGATTTCATCAAAATTAAAAACCCTTTGTGCTTCACATAAAAGTATCATGAAGGTGCAAGTTCAAAGAATTGGAGAAAATACTTGCAAATTATATATCTGATCAGGGACTGTGTCTAGACTATATAAAGAACCATATCTCAATAATAAAAAGACAACCCAATTTAAAAATGGACAAAAGGCTTGAAAAACATTTCCTTTAAAAAAAATCCAATAAGCAGATGAAAAGCTGCTCAATATCATTAGTCAACAGGGAAATGCAAATCAAAACACAAATGAGATGTCACTTCACACCCACTAGGATGGCTACAGTCAAAATCATATGAAATAACGAGTGTCTGCAAGGATGTGCGCAGCTTTCGTACTTGGTTGCTGGGAATGTAAAATGGTGCGGCCACTTTGAAAAACAGTCTGGCACTTTCTCAAAAAGTTAAATATAGAGTTACCATTTAAACCTGTAATTCCAATCATATGTATATACTCAAGAGAAATGAAAGCATATGTCCCCACAAAAATTTATACAAGAATGTTCATAGCAGCATTATTTATAATAGGCAAAAGGTGGAAATAACCCAAATGTCCATCAACTCATAAATGGATAAACCTAGCATATCCATATATTAGAATATTATTTAGGCCATAAAAATGAAGTATGGATACATGCTACAACATGCCACTCATAAGTCACATAGCATACAATTTCAGTTACATGCAATGTCCAGAACACACAAACTTATAAAGACAGGAAGTAAATTTATGATTCCTTATAAAGCTCGGAAGATGAGGGAGGTTTGGAGTGAAAGCTAAAGGGCATATGATTGCTTTGTGAGGTGATGAAAATGTCCTCAAATTGATCACACAACCCCACAGTTTTGCACAAATCTGCAAAAGATGGTTGCAGTCTAAAAACCATTCACCTGTATACTTCAAAGGAATGAATTGTAAGGCATATGTCAATATATATCAATAAAGCTGTTACAAAAAATGAAATAAAAAAAAAAACTAATACACCAAACTATAAGAAAAAGCATATATATATATATACATACATGAATATATATACAAAGATTTTATTTTATTTTTAAAACATGCATATGCACAGAAGAATGTAGTAGTTTATTTTTATCATTGCTCCTATATTTTCCAAATTTTCTTAAATAAGCACAGAAAATACATATATTCTCATTTGAGAGGTGTATTCACCGACCACAAAATACATGAATCCATGTTAATTCAAATTTTAAACCAATTAAGCATCCTGGCATTTTTTTAGATCATGCTAAATTCATGAATCCCACAAATAAATAAAAATAATGGATTATAATGCAATCCCTTCCAAAATTCCAATGATATTTTTTCAGAAATAGAAAAATCCACCCAAAAGTTCATATGGAATATTAAAGGACTCTGACGGGACAAAACAAACTTGAAAAACAACCCCAAAGTCAGAGGTCTCAGACTTTCTCCTTCCAAAACTTACTACAGAAACTACAGTAATCAAAAGGGTGTGGTAGTGGCATAAACACTGTACTTTACCACAGGATTTTTAAATGTAGTTGACCTGATGACTAGTATAGAGCCATGGACAAAAACTCAATCTTCATTTCTTCTCATATTCAATGGAGGATTGTACTTAAATCTACTTTTTTACTAAAATAGTGTATGAGTCTATGACATCTCGAGTTATTGTGATCTATTGTTTTCATTACGTATTGGAAAAAAACCTGAGAGTATTTTTTTCTCTAGGGCAAACTCTGAAAAAAAAAATGATTAAA
Organism: Manis pentadactyla; assembly: GCF_030020395.1. Lineage (NCBI taxonomy): Eukaryota > Metazoa > Chordata > Mammalia > Pholidota > Manidae > Manis > Manis pentadactyla. The sequence goes on along the minus strand of NC_080026.1, from coordinate 125,829,225 downwards.
AGTTAAAAAGCAGGATCCATACCTGATATAAAGCAAGAGAGTGTCCATATCTCTGGAGAGGACTCCTTGACAGAGCTCCTACATTCCATATACTGCTTTCTAAATTGTAACTAAAAGTGAGAAAAGACAATAACTTTATAAGCTAAGATCCATTTTGTTTTTTAATTTGTACATGCTTTCTTCACTGGTGTTCAAGTATTGATTAAATTCAAAAACAATTAGAACTAATAAATTAATGATTTCATATCCCATAGTAGAAATTTTTAATAAAGACTAATTCAAGATATACCTACTATAAATTAGTATTCAATCACCTAAATATGTATATACATTAAGTTGACTAAGTTATTTATTACTGGAATTGATCTACTCAATTGCCTTTAATAACTTCAACCAACTGATTAACCTAAACATTAGTGAACTCTTCTGCACTTTTTTAATTTTAAATGTAGATGAAAACTCTCTCATTTTTATAATAGCCATTTGCCTTATGTATTCATTTTTATTCTTTTACACACAGTTAGCTTACCATTATGCAAATTAACCAAGAAACATATTTTCTATGCACAAATATTTACTGGTCAGTTTTTGAGATTGTGCCAATTTAGTAAAAGAAGCTTCTGCAAAAATAAGGTACTACTGGATTATAGAACACAAAAAAATCATTTATTCTACTGGTTTAAAACTATAGATGTGAAAATAGAAATTCTAAACTACTAATCTCAAAGGCTTATCTAAAAGAATGCCAGTTCAGTTGTCACCACCATATCATACTCTACATCAAGTCTCAATTAGCCAAAATATATAAAAGGGAGCACCCAACCAAGGACTAATTAGAACCTTGTTTGAGAAGCTATTATTTTCTCCCCTTTTTTGTCTCCCACCAACTTGTTAGAATAGACAAGGTAACTCCAAAAAGAGGAAGGGTTACCAAAATTGTTTTTAGCATTATGTGTAACTTATTTCCTACCTTGGAGTTGTAAGATACATGTGTATGACACAAATGAGGAAATGCAATCAACCAGGACATAACTTCCACAGACACATCACTACATCTATTTACCTACTAGTATTTGCGTCCAACACACTGCTTTTCACCAAGTTCCCATAACTTAGGTTCGACAAACTATTTCTGTAAAGGGCTATATAGTAAATATTTAGGCTGTGCAGACATTAGTCTCATATATTCTTTTTCGTTCTTTTCTATCACCCATTAAAAATGCAAAACCATCCTTAGCATCTAGGCCCTGGGTGCCTACTTTGCAATTAACTAATCCCAGTTATAAATAATTTGTGTTCCTTGTGCACCAGATCCCAAAACACTGCAGTGGTTCTCTCATCTCCTTCCTGTATCGCCATTTTTTCATCTTACTAGACAATTCCCATCAGCATATAAACAGGGTGTCATTTTTCCCTATTTATGAATAGGGAAGAGAAATTCCCCACTACTACCCTTTCAAGCTACCACCCTATTTCTTTGATGCCCCATTTCTTTATTGCCATTCCCTACACCCTTCTATTCTCTCTTCAATTAACTCCAATCAGGCTTTTAACAACACTGCTCCTGCAAAACTGCTTTTGTTGATGTCAACTTCCTCATGCTAAGTCCATGGCCACCTTTCAGTCCTCATTTTCCTTGACCTGGTTAATTGTCAGCATTTGACATTGTTAATCAGTCCTTGCTCACATATTCTTCCCTCGCCTTCAAAGACACCACACCTTGGTTTTGCTATCTCACTGGTTCCTCCCCTTCAGTCTCCTTTGCTGGTTTCTCCTCTTCTCCCCAACCTAGTGATATGGCGTGTCAGACTGTGCTCTCCTCTAGAACTCACCTCCTTGTTAATCTCATCTAATCTCAACCCACGTTTCTACTACTCCTCTCAGTCCCAGTATATTCTCAACACTGTAGGCCCAGTGACTCTTAAAATACAAGTCAAAACATGTTCAAACATTCCTGTGGCTCCCAAAAGATCCACAACACCCTACATGATCTGTCTCCCTTTCCAATTATCCCTCTAATTTCATGCCTCCCTCTCATGCAGTCCATGCAGGTCACATATGCTCTCCAAGTAGTTCCTACCTTAAGGCTTTTGTCTGGCTCTTTTCTCTGCCTCCAGAGAGCTGCACTGCCAGTCTAGCTTCCTTCAAGTCTTTGGTCTGTCCTCACCTTTCCCATGAAGCCTGTCTTCACCTCTACATTTGTAATTGCAACTCCCTCCTCTTGGGCACTTCGGATTTGCTTACCCATGCTATTTTGGTATCTATCTCTAGACATGCATATACACGCATACGTCAGGCAGCTAGGCAGAGATGAGCAGTCCGCCCTGTCCTGGACAAGGTCTTCCCCCTCTCCACCTACCCCCTTGTCACCAGATGGCAGAACACAGCCAAAACCCCTCCTGTTTATGCTTCAGTCTCCTGCCTTATCAGGGCCAAACAAGATGTAAAAAGCACAGAACGGCTTCCAGACCACTAACACAGGCTGGCTGCAGGCACACTAAGACCCAAAAGGTGACCAGGCGCTAACTTGGAGTTACAGTAAGTTTATAATAAATAATTATAATAAATTTAAATTGTGGTTTTGGACACCTCCCCCATCATTCCTGCCCCCTCTTACCCTGGGTTTTGCTTGGGTACTTACAGCTAAGTGCCTGCACACTAGGAAGAAAGTTCTATAACTTGAAACTGTCAATCAGCATGTCAATTGAATGAATGAGGCAAGAAGGGCCTTTCCACCATTTAAAAAAACCAATCCTAATCCTAATGGTAGGGCAGCTTCTGGTTTCCAGACAGCCCACTCTCCTCCCTTCTCCAGAGCATAATTTCACTTTGTGTTAATAAATTCCTGCTGCTTAAGCCTGTTCTAAGTTTGTCTCTTCAGTGGATTCTTTCCTTTGAGAAGAACCAAGAAAACACAACACACTCAATGGGCAACACATAATTTACTTATACTTATTTATTATAGTAACCATGTTTTTTAATCTGCCTGTCTTTCCTCACTAACTCCACAAAGACAGCAATATTTATGTTGTCCACTAATATATTCCAAGTACCAAGCACACAGGACCAAGTATCAAGCACAAATGTTCAAAGTAGTTTTCTGTGCCCATGTATATACATTAATTTTCAGTCAATGACTATATATTCAGTAAAATACTCTCTAGTTTAATAGACATTAATACAAACCTTTTATATTATTTACTGAATAATTTCATCTTAAAATATAACATCTACACCTTAATTAAAATCTACTATAGAAGATAAATTAACTTATAACTGACACTATCACTTCTAAGAGCTATTTAAATATCCTTACCTACAACTGAACTACATTCAGAATAATGAAAAATATTTTCTAACCTGTGACAACAACAAAGTTACTTCTGATATCTCATAGCTTATTATAAAATTAAATAAACACTGTAACCAAAAGAACCAGGTTTCAGACCACAAAAAGTTAAACCATCTGGTTCAAATAGAAAATATATGAGTTTAGGAGAATATCAAGTAATATTCATCACTTAATTTTAAATATGCTATTAAACTTGTACAGAACACAAACTTTTAACATTTCCATGTTTCCCTGACACGTATACCCTTTCTTCACAATTCTTGCAAATGCCATAATTTAATCCAAAGTTCAATTTTTTTTCACAGCCTTTTCATTTTCATTAATTATAATTTCCTCTTCATTTCCACACTTAAGTCTCATTATCTCTTCAGGTTTTTTTCATACCTTAACAATTTAACAATTCATTTTAATCCTACCAACTTACCTTCAGTTCTTTCTACTATATTTTATTCTTATATATACTACAGAATTCTAATTGTTCACTTAAATATTTACCTAAGACTCTTCCTCACTCTTTCCAGAATTTATTTTACACTTTAATTGTAGTCATATTCAATCATAGTTTTAAGGCAATCTCCCCTCATACAGAGAATTTTTTATATCCCCCACATTAACATGGTTAATATTTTAAGTGGGTAGGGTTGCCAGATACAGAATTCCCAGTTAAATTTGAATTTCAGATAAACAACAAATATTTTTTTTAGTACAAGTATGACCTGTGAAATATTTGGGACAAAATCAAAATATATATATACATATATATGTGTGTGTGTGTGTGTGTATATATATATGTTTGCTTTTTGTAAGGGGCCTATGTGTATTAAAAAATTATTCATGGTTTATCTGAATTGCAAATTTAACTGGGTGTCCTGAGTAAATCCATTGTGGTATATTGTCCAGGGTCAGTTCTGACTGGCCAATGCCCAAGGTGTATCAGTTATTACATATTATGAATATCATCCCTGAAAACATTAATGATCAAATTATCCCATTTCCTTTTTAATTCTGTTATTGAATGGTTCATAAAATACAATCATCAGCTGAAAAGAAAAATCAGATACAGCTGCCATCCACGTGACTCCCGATAGCATCCAATCATGTAAAGGATGATCTCCATTGAGCCAATCGTAAATTAATGATATATTTTATAATACTGGCACCATTCTCTTAACTCCCAAACTTTTTATAAAAGCTTATAAAATAAAGGCAAAGTAAAAGTCTAGGTAAATTAAAATTTACAGAACAAACTGAAAGTATTTTTATGTAAGCAATTACACTTCATTCTAAAAAAAATAAAAGGTAGAAGGATTCATACTGCCCCGTACAAGCATGGCCTGCCCTTATACAAAGTTAGTATTTTTTTACTCATAATTTATTAAAAGCACTCTAGAGAGAGAATGAAATTTTCATACAAACCACACCTCTACACATAAAGAAAAAAAATTAACTATGGATATATTGAGTCAATATATTTTCAAATTAGTCCATGTAGTAATCACAAAATAATCATAAAATAATTATCAAAAAATAACTTTCACAAAAATAATCACTCATAAATTTGAAGAGCAATAAGATAAGACATTTAAGATAGTCTTACTACCAAGAAGTCCAGCTTAAAAAAATAGTGTGTGACACATAATGTAGGCAGGTCACAAGGAAGGCAGTGTAGCACAGAGAAGGCAAGTGACTTCTCTGGTCACTTCTCTGGTCTAGGTAGCGACTCTAGAGCATCTTACTACGCTGATGGACAGTGACTGCAATGGGATGTGAGGGGAGGACTTGATAATATGGGTGAATGTTATAACCACAATGTTGCTCATGTGAAACCTTCATAAGATTGTATATCAATGATACCTTAATAAAAGAAAATATTGTGTGAAAATCTGAAAATAAAAATACTTACTTCAGGACCATTTGAAAAGAACTGTAGTTAAAAGTATATCCACCAATCACCCACATAAATTTCCCATGTAAAACTGCCTTATGGGAAGCCCGACCTACAGAAGGACTGAAGGGTTTAACATTTGGCAGAATCCAGTAAGACTCAGTAGAAGGAACATTCAAAGAACAATCAGGACCTATTTAAAAAAATAAAAATAAAAGAACATAATGCATTAAGCAAAGACCTTACCAACATAGAATACATGGATCAGAAGAATTTAAGAATTCAATGTTCATTATATTTATAAATGTATCATACATGATAAATGGTCTGAAGTACAAGTTACAGGAAAAATTCTAATAGCAAACGTAATGTCTACAGGGGAAAAAGATCATACACTCAATTGGACTTGGATATGTTCAAATAATTATCACAATCTGAATGAATCATTTCAAAATATAAAATTTCAGATTTAATTTAGTATGCTACTAGAATATTAGAATGGAAAGCAATGTACTCAAATCCCAGTTCTGTCACTGTAAGAGTGACCTTAGGCAAGTCTGCTTACCTCTCCCATCATCAAGACTTCATCTATAAAATAGAAATAATAATCTATCCCCTCAGTTATTATAAGTATTTAATATTTTAAAAGACAGTGGAATGAAAGCATTTATACATTATAAACTATTAAATATAAAAACTAAAATTATATTTTTCTTAGCATTTTTAAGAGCAGCCAAAATTGGTATCATTAGGGAAGCTTACTATCTTCAAACAGAAAAAATCACTATGCATAATAAAATCAAAACTATTAAATTAGTGCAGTACAACTTAAATACTTAAAGTTGAAAACACTTCCTTTTCCTATAGATATTCTTGATGTTACTCATGAGTACTTGTTTTCTCATCTGTAAAATGTAGAGGACTAGCCTAGATTAGTGTTTCTCAAACTTAAGTAATGGAAGGAATGCTTCTAAAGAAAATGTATTTTCATCAAACTTAAGGGCTCATATATTATTTTAATTCTAATTAAACTAAAATATACTCAAAAACTAGATATAAACTCCTATGTTTAAAGTTCTTTTATGAATAAAAAACCAACATAAATTTATAGATTACATATACAAACAAACTTGTAAAACCAATAAAATTAATGTTTAATTAATATGATGGATAATATTGTTTTGCTCAAATTATATCACTGGTCCCAAGTTGTAAATGATATTCATTCTTATAGCACCATTTTTACATAATTTTAACATACCTGTACTATTTTGACATTATTTTCCCATCACATTTCTTTTCTGTACTTTTTATAAACCTTTTTAATTCATGGAATATACCATATCACCATTTGACCTTCACATGTCACAAAAGTATCACTACACTTCAGCAATATTCTTTTAGCCTATAACAAGGGGCACTATTTGGTCCCAACTCAATAGTCAACACAAATGCTAGCACTGCAATCAAATGGCATTTTTACTCAATTACAAGAACAATCACTTGATCTTTAATTTGCTTATATCAAAAGTTTTAGATTATCACTGAGTAACAAGATTTTAAAACTTCCAAATGGACTCTGATTTGAGAAACATTAGTCTATAGTTTTCACTTGCTTATTTATTCACTCATCCATGATTTCATTCATTCATCTTCAAAGCCTTTTTCAATGCCTATATTCTATGAGTCTGTATTTTCCAGGTACAAACTAGGTAGCACCATATATTATCCCTGATAATGACACAATATGTTAAATTAAATATAGAAAATCTTATTATTTCTGAGTGTAAAGACTATAGACTTTTTCTTGGTAAAGGAAGAAATTAAAAGAACAGATTGCTTTCAAAAAAATTTTTTTTGAACTACAATTCTAAGTCACTTGGAAATCATTTAACTTGTGTTGGCAAACAATAGCCCATAAGCGAAATCTAGCCTACTAACTGCTTTTTATAAATAAAGTTTTATTAGAATATACCATGTTCACTCATTTATCTTCTATGGCTGCTCTTACACTAAAACAGCAGAGTAGAGTCACTGCAACAGAGATGATATGGCCTACAAAGCCCAAAAGATTTACTTATATGGCCCTTTACAGAAAAGTTTGCCAGCTCTAATTTAACTGAAGAGAAATGAGATCATATGAATATTATATATAAGTAACACATATATTGGTATGAATTTTGTATCTTGTTTTCTTAAAAGTAAATGTAGATTTATTTTAAATCATGTAAGTCAGGAATAAAAAACAAATAGGGAAAAAATGTCAACAATAGGTAAATCTGGGTAAAGGGCATTCAGATATTCTTTGTACTACTCTTATTCTTGCAACTTTTCTATGAATCTAAAATGCTTTCTGAATAAAGTTAAAATGGTGTATCACCTAAAGACACAAAGTTGGAAGCAGTCAAATAATATCTGGCTATTACTTGGCAAAAACATCAGTGAGGAATGATGGCCTGTAAAACTCTTATATTTAAATCAGTAAAATGATTTTGAAATTTGCACTAGAGCAAAATACTTCAGATTAGGTTTGTGGTAGGCTAAATAATGCCCCCCAAAGGTATCCAGGTCCTAATCACTGGAACCTGTGAATGTCACTTTATGTGGCAAAAGAGACTTTGCAGTTATGATTAAATTATGTATACTGAGCTGGTAGTAGTCCCTGCATTAGCCAAGGGGCCTCTATATGTAACCACCCCTGTCATTATGAAAAAGAGAGACCTCACTACCTAAGAAGGCAGTATGACCGTCCAAGCTTGAAGCCGCGCCCTAAGCCTTGACGAAGGAGGATGGGAAAAGTCCCAGGGAAAGTCAAGGTTACAGATTCTTCCCTAAAGCCTGCAGAGGAATTGTAACCCTGAAATGACAGTACCTTGATTTTGGTCCATTGAAACTGATTTCAGATTTCTAATCTCCAGAACAGTAAGAGATCAACAGATATTTGTTTTAAGATGTCAATTTGTGGTAATTTGTTACAACAGTTATAGAAAACTAATTAACTAAATTTGTTAATTAAAGTAACTTATTTAAACTAAATGTTGTTATTTAATACAGAAAGCAGGATTCTAGAGTTTTTTTTAATTTTACTAAGGCACCTAAAACACCTAATTTTCTACATACACACAAAATAGTAGTCAAAATTCTTCCTGTATCTGTTAATACCACATTTTATGTAACTTCTAGAAATTATTAGAAGGAATGGTTTATTGCCAAACTCCACAGATTTTCTTAATTCTATTCTAAATTAATAAGCTTATAAATAGAATGGAATATTTATGAATGCCTTAAATGTTTAAGGAAACTAAGATGTCTTAATTTGTAGCTTTCTACATTCTGTAACTAAAATGATTAAAATACAAGTTTATAAACTGATTAATTTGAAAAACAAATAACTATAAATAATACTTTATAGACACAAAGCTTTGCTATCCATCACATCTAATATTGACATCTATGTTTAAGGTCATCCAAGACTCCTTTTATAAGAATATGTCCATGAAAAATCTTCTATCTACAACTTCATAATTTGGTCCCATATGCAACATCTCTGTAACTCTCCCTGCACAACTCCTCTCCACCAATATGGGATCTCCTCCAGGTGAGCAGACCTCAGCTATCTTGAAAAGGGACACCGTAAATGAATTCACATTACAGTATGTTTTCATAAAGACTTAATATGCTACCTTTCCACAGGTTATGTGTTGTTTAATAAACCAGAGAGCACCCGAAGGAATTTCTAATGTTGTAACTTCCAGCTGCTGTGAGACAGATTTTTGAGGGAAGAAGGATATTCTACAATATAAAGTAGAATAATACTCTGATCCTTCCCAAGTTTATATCTCCAGATAAAATATCTCCACAATCCCTCTCAAATTCTAAATAATACAAAGTCAAACGCTTACATCACATTACCACTCGGCTATCTAACAATCATCTCAAACTTACCAAGTACAAATTAAAATGTTGATGTTTCCCTCGCAAGTTTTTTTTATCTCCCTTGCCAGTGTTTCCATCTCAGGAAATGACACTTCCATTTACCCAGTTACCCAGGGCAAAGACAACAGTGCTATTCTTGAGTTCTCTCTTTCCCCCACAGCCCATCCATAACCAACCCACCAACAAATCTTGGACTGGTATTCAGTAACAGGGATGCAGCCTTTCCAACTGTTAAAATACGCAAGTGTTTCAATGATTGCTAATAAACAGATGCTACCTCAAGTATCCAGCATTCCCTTCCCAGTTCTCCCAGCCCCTCCCTTGAGAAAATCTAGACCTCTCCACAAACAACTATAGGGGTAATGCCTGGTACAGCAGGGCTCATCCAGGATCCTGCTCCAGTCCTAAAGCCAGCACCCAATTTGATCAGTTGGTGTCTGAGTGTCTGTACCTGACCAATGATAAACATCTTTAAATTCTATCACCCCTACCAGACACCAACCACTAACCCCTTTCTTTACAATTACCATCCTAGTCCAAGCCACCATGCTCTCTCTCACCTGGACTACTGCAATAGTCTCCAAATCCGTCTCCTTATTTCCATTCTTGCTCCCTTCCCATCAGATTCAACTCTCCACAGTACAACCAGACTGATTAAAAATACTAATCGCCTCCTATCATTCCCCTTTTCAAAATCTTTCAAGATCTCCCATCACACTTAAAATGAAAAATCCTTTACGTGGCCTACAATCCCTACATTTATGATTGGCCTCACTATATACTTTTCGAATGAATGAATGAGTGAATGAATGAAAACCTCGAAGCTATAAAAGATAAAAAGCATGAACTACTAAGTCAAACCTAGCTTTCCTATTAACTGTAAATCCTTGAACAAGTTATATAACTTCTGTAAATGAGAGTTTAATCATGGAGATTATACCTAGGAAAGCACAAGATTCTGTAAAGATAATATGAGATTGTACCTAATATTTAACACTACAATGAAAGCTTCATAACAGTAAACTTACTGTTATTATTAAGTCAATCCCCTCACTTTACATGTAGGAGGACTAAGTATAATCAATCAACAGAAAAATAGGTTAACGAAGCCTAGTGTTATTAGATTTTATAAATAGACATGTCAAAAGAAAGAAGTAAAATAACAAGTAAAAAGTCTTTAATCCAGGTAAATCAAATTGAAAAATAATTGCAGACAAAATCTAGAATAAACAAAGTACTATAAAGTCTTTTAAGTTTTTCCAAAGCAATTCCAGACTATTAAGTTACATTCTTTCTTCCTTTCCAATGTATTCTAATTATTTTGCACTGGAAAAGGTTTTCTAAAGGACTCTATCTCTGATTCTGTAATGAAAATCAATACAAAAAGTTTTATTTGCTTTACACAAATTTAATTTATAAAATAACCTTGCTTCATAAAGAAGGATCAACATTTAAAGTCTTCAGGTGAGTGAAACAGCAAGTCCCTGAATGTACCGCGAATTTATAAATAGATTTATATACTGATTTCTGATGTTCCTACAAAAACTGTAACTGCTATGTACAGACACGGAATGCAAACCTGGCTGTAAAATTTTGTCTCTCACAACAATCCAGCTGATGAGCTGCTTCTTTTTGCTAATTAATATTTAACAGCAAGCAGGCTTTGATTTCTAAAAACAAGAATTAGCCAGAATAGAGTTTCCTTACACCATTTAAAACAGAAAAAGAAACCAAAAAGCTATCCAGTTAAGTAAGGGATTTTCAGGGGACTCTTGCTCCAGAATTTTAGACTTCTTTTCAATACAATTTTGGCTCTTTAAAATTCACATTTAATCTGTGCCATCATAAAAAGAACATTTATTTTATTATTAAGGTGGTACATATTCAAATGGCTGAATTTTATTTATTTTCTTTTTGCAGTTCTCAAATGAAAATATTAAATAAATATTGCTAACTTTAAACTATATTAAATGCAGTTTGTTAAGAGACATTTCTTTAATTTTATACTGCAGATAGCATTTTGGATATTTTAAATAAATCTAATAAGAGAAAAATATACATACCCTCTAACAGTATCTCTAGGGTAGTATATCAGTTAGATTTCTTTGGTTGTAAGCCACAGAAACTGATTTTGGCTAGCTTACAGAAAAAAAAACAGGAATTTACTAGAAAAATACAGGGAAATTCAGAGAATTTTTAAAAGAGGCTGCAATCAAATTTAGAATAAACAGGAATCTGGGTCTATCATCCTATCAAGACTACTCTCAATGAGAGAAAAGCAATTTCCCAAAGAGATATTAGATTACTAATAGAAAAGGAAAAAATTGCTGAGAGGGAGATTTTAAGAGAGGTATATGTAACTTACTATAACCATTCCAGAAATAGTCTTATGATTTAATATGTGTACTGAATCTGACATTCTCCAATAAGACGGAAAACAAGATAACATCATTACAAGAGTCTTATCCTCTAACATCACTGAAAATTTTGATTTTATTTCAATATCCAAAGTATTATAAACATTTCCTAGGCTCATAAAAATCAATATCCAAAGGCCAGGCATCAGTTTTAGTGTAATTTAAGTGTCCGCAGCTGTTCTGCCAGTATTTTAATTTTAAAGAACAATTAATGAGTAGGAATCATTATACTAGATCTGTTTCAAGAATACTTGGTCCTCACAGTGTAAGTCAATGATGCTATTATATATTATATAATATGGAAAGGGACTGTACTTCTGTTAGCAAAGAACAGTGGTTTCCAACTATTACATCTGAGTTATGGAAGGCTTAAAAATTGGCTTTACAGACTTTGACACTGATTAGCTGAAAATGATAAATACAGAGTTAACTATGACTGAGAGCAGGATTTATTTATCCTACGTATCTAAGTCAGAGGCAATTAAAAAGGAGGTTGTAAATATTTCCACATTAAGCTTCTATGTGGAAGGAACCTGTGTGTCTAACAGAATATTCCAAGAAATGCATTGTGACCCACAACTCAGTCCTTCCTCTGTTCTCTCTCTACACTAATTTCCCTGATGATTTCATCTACTTATGGCTTTAAGAACTATCAATAGTTTCCAATTTAATATTTTAAGACCACCCATATTTATAGCTATAGCAGAGACATTTCTCCACTAAACTGCCTCTTCAACAGCTCTTCTTAAATGTCTGAAAGACATCTAAAACTTAACACACCAAAAACAAACTGATTCTCCTCAAAAATCTTCCTCATATCAGTTAATGACAACTCCATCTTACCCTTACCCTGTCAAAAATCTTAAAAGTCATTGTTACATTCTTTTCTTTCTTTCTCTCATTTCCCCATGTTTGATGCATCAGCAAATGCTATTAACCCTGCTTTAAAACTATACTCAGTATTTATGCCATTCTTAGCCCCTCCACTACCTGCCCATAGTACTAACATCTCTTGTGTAGATTGTAACAGTGGCCTCTTAAGTGGTACTCTGCTTCCACAAGCCAGTCTCAGATCAGAAGTCAACAGGAACCTTTTAAAACTAAGTCAGATTATATCAATCTTCTGATTAAAATTCCTCAATAGCTCCACATTTCACTTAGAGTAAAAGTCAAAATACTTACAATAGCCTACCCACTAAGGCTTAGCTGATTCAGCTCCCTTCTTCACACAACCCACCACTCCAAAAACCCTTCAGCCCCATGCCCCCAACCATATTTCTTGGTCTGTAACTTCCCTAAACTCATACCTGACTAATCTCACCCTCAGTAATTCAATTCCAGGCACACTGGCCATTTTGCTGGTCCTCAAACACAATGGCATGTTCCCAACTCAAAGCCTCTGCACTGACTGTTCTCTCTGGTTGGAATGTTCTTCTCCTAAATATCTATATGGCTAACTCCTTCATTTGCTTCAATTCATGAGTTTGAGTTAAAAGACTTTATAGTTTTCTAAAACAAACAAAATTATCAAGTTTTTACGACTTGAATAATGCCGTGGACTTTTAGGTGTGTGTTCCGTTAGTCAATACTGCCACCCAATGGTAAATGTTAAAATCTAAAACTGCAGGATCGAAACAAATACAAGACAAAGGATCAAAGAACCAAATGCAAATTCAATTGTTTCTCTCAATATTTAAAATTATGCTTTATATATATATCAAGTAAATTACATAATTTATTGGAGTACTAGTCTTCTAAAACATCTATATTTGAATGTCCAGATATCACTACACTAGCGAACTTAACACATTTCTAATTGATTCACTCAACTAAAGGAAATTCTGAGTGCCTGCAAGTCAAGCACTGCGGTTGGTGCTGAGGACACAGAGTTGATCAAATCATAATCATTCTCTTTGTAGAGTTTATATTCCAATAAGATAATCAAAGAATCAGACAAACATAAATATGATAAATGCTTCCAATTTTAAACATAGAGTCCTATGAAAGAATATAACGGGAATGTGATCTAGTCCTACAATGTTAATGGAGTAAGACATTCTAGGAGGAAGTTCAGAAATAAGAAAGGCCTTGATAGCATGCAAGAAACTGAACTAAGCCCAAAAAAAGTCTGACTTTAAATAATCAGAAGTATTATATTAAACTATCAAATTATTTGATTTACATGTTCAGATATTATCTCTTAATAATTTAAAGGTTCAAAACAACCAACTCCAATCCTTACATGAGTCCTGTGCCTGAACTGAACTGAAAAGGAATAATGAAAACATAAAGAATATCCCTAAAATACTTACAAGGATTGAACAATAGGATTGAGCAGAACATTCCAGAATACAAAAGGGATATTACAGGAACAACTTTTAAATGATTAAGTAATGGTCTTGTATATAAAAAATGATAACCTGTTTTTCATCTCTACACAATAGGAAAAAAAAGTTTGGTTGTAATGGATTAAGAAAGAGTCATCGCTGAAGTCTGCTGATTTACCTTTTGAACCTGTCTACCCCTACCATCTACTACACATTGCAAAGTTCTTCAGAGTAGATATGAGAGAATTATTTAGCCCATTCCTTGTCATTTATGACAACAATCTACACTTAAAAATATTTTACTTGGATTTTTGTTTGCAAGATTCCAATCATTTGAGCCCCTTTACTATGTTTGCAGAAATATCTCATTATGTGAATATTTTTCAGAAACAGGATCCCTTCCCGCTACAAAAATCAGAGAAGTTGAATTCTCTATCTCACTATCTCAAGATAGCCAATGTACGTATGAGACCTAGGGTTAGCCAAGCAGAAGTGACCTAAGCAGGACTTCAAGTCTTTGAAGTGATACGAAGATATGGAAAGAATTCAGAATTCTTTCTTTCCGTGCCAGTCACATGCAGCGACCACAGTAACAAGGCCAGTGGTGGCATCCCAGAGGCCAGCGACAGTGACAGGAATATTGGAATCAAACTCTCCTGTGGCTTCATCTTTGCTGTGAACCGTATGCTGCACCAGCCCCTTCCCAACCATGGTTTTCCAGCCTTCCCATCTCTTTGGTGAGCTATTCAGTATTGGTTATGGTACAGGTTAAGAGAAATGAAAATAAGTTCCTTAAATAATCTGAATGTCAATTACTTCCTTTTTAAACATCCTAGAGGCAAATAGGCAAGTGCCACTGGTTACTAGGTCATCCACCAGGCATTGGGAAAGACCTCTGTGATCTAAAACTTTCATGCAGTACTTCTACTCACATCCTACTGACCTAAACTTAGTACAATAGCCATACTAGCTCTAAGAAGGCTGAGAAATGGGATATGCAGCTGGAAGGCCCTGTGCTGTGCTAAAAATTCAGTGACTTCTACTACTAAAAAGGAAAGACTGAATGCTGGGAGATCGTGGTCTCTGCCATACTTTGCAATAACTGCCTTTTCTGTTCAAGTAAGCTAGAACTGTTTGTGTTGCTTACACTCAAAGACTTCCAGTGACTCAATTTTAAGGTATATAAAAGAGAAAAATCTGGAGCCACTCAGTTTAGGGAGTTGATGGAAGGGGAGATACACACCTTGGAGTCTGCTTCGATATTCATGTTTTACTGTATTCCTTACATATGAACTTAGATCCAATTTGTTATATCATGACTTTGATGTGTCTTAACAATTCCTCATCTATCCCAATATTTGGAGCCATCTTAAAAGGAAAATGCTCTTCAAAGTTGCCTTTTTCCCTCCTGTGACTTTAAAGACTTAAACAAGTTTTAGTAAGTAAAAATGTCACAGAAATAGATAAATCTACATAGGTCCCTATCCTTTAAGTAAACTATTTAATATGTATGTATCATTATCTTGACAACTATATAATTTGAAAAAATTATACTTTATGGAATAAACATGTGCTTTTCAAAATGCACTTAGCATTCTCTATATTCTTTACTATTTCTGCTTTTGGATTTTAAATGTTTTCTAAGGAAAAGGGGGACAGTTGGTTTTGATGGTCCCATCTACCCTTAAAACATACTCCCATGTAATTTGGAAAAACTCCTCAAACAGTACAAAGATGACAGTACATGGCTGAGGAAGAAAGTCTTAGATGAGAAAGATAAGGGAGGCAAGAGCATGTTGACGGCTGAGCAGAAGTCTCAGGAGGTGCTACATAGAAAAATTAAATTTAGAAAACAAGGGGACATGAAGACCAGGTGGGATGAGAACGGAGAAGTGTTAGCAAGGGAATCCAAGATTTGACAAAAGCTAGGTTTCTTCTGTGTTCTCCTTAATAAAAATCTTAGTTTCTAGAAAGCAAAACTTTTTTTATACATATTAGCATAGAACCAAACAGAATAAGTAAAGTTGACTAACATAAAAGGATAAAATATAACGGAGGTAGCAACAATCTATTTTTAACCTGAATAATCCAGTCCCAAACAACACATTACAAAATCTTCCAGATTTTGAATCTCATAGATTGCCTCCTCAGCTCTCATATTCAAGTATCTCTAGTTCTTTGCTAATTCCCCACATGTCCTAGAAACAAATCTATCTTTTTCTCCCTGAATGATTCCTCCCCATTCTATATATCTGAAATAAAAACATTTTCCCCCTAACTTTCTTCATAATCTCACCTACTTTAAGCTATGTTTCCCTTAAATATAGGATCAGGGATCAAGTGTGAAGCTCAAAGGCACCAACCTGCACAGCACCTCTTAAACGAAGCACAATATCTCATTCACCAAGCATGCTACCCTTAAAACATTCACATCAATTAAGAGATTAATTTTTAACTATTAAGAATTTAAAATGGTATTAAAATATGTCTAATTTCTATATAACATCTTCTAATTTATTTTAAAAGTATATATATGTATATAATGTGTGTGTATATATAACTTCATATTATCACTTTTCTTTAAAAGTGAACATACAAGCATCTATTTTGCAATATACTATTCATGTTATCCATTATAAATGAAATTTGAATGCACCACGTGTTAAATTCAGTCAAATCATCAAATCTTCAGGGATTCAACAAAAAATTACAATTTTCATTTGCTTATAAACATGTAAGAGTCATGAATTTTTGTAATTACAGGCACTATTGATGAAAATAACAAAATGCAAAAGGCCGATAAATAAAAGCCAGGAAAAAAAAGATAATAATTTGAACCACATCATTTTACAAACCTCCAGGAAATAAAGCATTTCAAAGAAGGACTATTATTCAGCCATAAAGAATGAAATCTTGACATTTGCAGTAACATGGACTGACCCAGAGGGTATTAACGCTAAGTGAAATAGTCAAAAGAGAAAGACAAACACCATATGATTTCACCTATTTGTGGAATCTAAAAAACAAAACAAATGAAGAAGCAAAACTGAAACAGACTCATAGACACAGAGAACAGACTGTGGTTACCCAGAGGGAAGAGAGTGGGAGGATGGGTGAAATAGATTAAGAGGAAAAACCAGTAGTCAGAATGTTAGATATCTTGATCTGGGTGATGGTTACATGAGTGCAAACACATGTCAAAATTCATCAAGCTGCACACAAAGATTTGTGCATTTTTTTGTAAAATATGAGACAAAACATAAGTGGGAAAAAACAGAAAGTAAAAGCCCCTCCTCCTTCCCTTTGTAACCCCTCTGTAAAGGATAATCACTTAGGAAAAAAAGAGATAACAGAAGGAAGTAAAGAACAAAAAAGAGGACAGAGGTGTTCATAGAGAATATTATAAAAATATATTCCTATTTTGCTTCCAAGACTATTGAAATGATATGGAGACTAATAGCAGTTGAAAACCAGTTTGAAAAACACTGTATATAAACTATATTCTTTTTCTCAAGCCTTAATTTAAGTTTATTCTATATGTACCATTATCTGCATAGAAAAGGACATTATTTTACTTTCAAGACTGAGTTTAGTTTTAAGACCTGAAACCTCAAGGCACTTTTTAAGTGAAGAAAGATCACAAATTATTAAAAAAACAATTAAATAAAATATATGCCCCTATAATTAAAGAATATTGAGAAATCTGTATCTGTCATAATCATTAACAGGTAATCAAATTAAATTCAATAAGATATCACTGGTATCTTGTGTGGTTGGAGTAACTAACTTTTTTAATGAGATAACATGGGTTTAAAATGGGCATAATTTGTATAAAGCCGAAAATAATTCCTGTAAATAAATATTCAGCATAATCAGTAACTTTTGTAAAAAAAGTCATCTCAAGAATGATGAATACATACATTTGTTAAATAAAGATCGCATACTTTTTGGTTTTTACTTCGTTCTGATAGGAACTATCCCTACTATTGCTACACTGTATTATAATAATACACAATCATGTGACTTTGGAATATTTATTTGAGTCAAAGTTACCTCTAATCAACAGGATTACTATGCTGGCACATAGTAAATTCTCAATGTGCAAGTATACTTAGCATAAACTTAAGCTCTAGATGGGTAAGTATATGGACAACTAAGTGCACTTCATTTCATTTCACAATGACAAAATTTATGATTTTATACGCAAATGCTTAAGTAAAACTCTTCAGTGTAGTCTAAAATTAAATTTAATGATAGATATTTATAAAGTCGTTTAGAAATTCTTCCCCAGAAATCTTACTTTTTCAATAAGCAGCTGAAATACTTTTTACTAAACTATTCTGTGTTCTTTTAAAAATAGCCACAAGAGGTCAGTCTTTCCTAAGAAATAATTTTAATATACTGTAAGATAAGCATCTATTTTGCAATATACTATTTATGTTATCCATTATAAACCAAAATTGAATGCACCACATGTTAAATTCAGTCAAATCATCAAATCTTCAGGGATTCAACAAAAAATTACAGGAGATCATATTGATCACACACCTACAATTTAAAAAGAGCTTCATAGAGAACTTCACTTATTCTCAAAATAGCATACAGACAAAACCTTCACTTATTCTATTTGTGAAGAAACAAACCATTACGAAGTTGATTATTAATCTGGATATTCTAAAAACAAAACAAATACATGAGATGTTGGTGTGTAAACTACAGCAAATAAATGAGTGTAGAATTTGTATTTATTTATTAGGTGCATGAATCAGTGTTTCAAAGCCATCACCCCACACATGCTTACCTTGCCAACTGTCATTGCAGACACACAGTTTTTCTCCGGTGAGGTCACAGTAACCATGATCTGGACTTCCACAGTTGGCTTTACAGTAAGGAATGTCACAAGCTTCACCCTTCCAGTATTTATCACATTCACAATATACTTGGTTTGGAACAGACATACTAGTTGTACACTTCCCATGACCAGAGCAATTGTTAGGACAAGAATTGATTCTGTAAAATATAATTCATATGTATTCAAATTCACGATAACTGAAAAAGAAATTTGGTTATTTTGTTAACTTTGCAATTTTTATTTTGTGTTTAATGTGCTTCATTTAACACAATTTCACAATGTGAGTTCAATTCTTTACTCCATACCCTGTTACCCTCAATGCAAATTCAATTATATTTATTTGCCTCAGTTGATTCAATGACTAATAATTTCATAATTAATTTTCAACTAAACTTACCTTGCTACTTTAATGCTCTAAAACTTAGAAATTATCCTAATACTGCTTCGACAGTATTTTGAGATATAGTATTAAGATTTTTATATCACTTAAAGAGATCTGTGTATTTTGAAATTTAAAACACTAGCCTGTTCTTCATATATGACATTTCTGAAAATAAATGATAAACTCTTTTAAGCCAAATTATAAGAATCATTACAATATGAAATTTAAAAAAAATACTTACGAATAAAAAATGTTGAAACCAGTTAAATTATATGCAGCATCACTAAAAAAGTGTAACAGTGCATAGCCAGATGTTGTGACAACTTCAGGCACAGTTTCATTTCCCCTTATTTCAGGGACTATCAAGCCACTGTAAAAGAGCAAAATTGAATATTATATATATTAATATACATATAACTGTTAATCACATAAAATTTACTCAAAAATATTCCTGTCAGAATCACTAAGTATCTATATTAGAAAGGGGAATTAGAATAAATCTAATATGAGTTCTGTTTCTCACCCCATCAGCTCTATTCTCTTGCTGCCAACAGACTGACATCTGCTATTATGCCACCACATGCCTTTTTTTTCCTTCTCACCTTTTGTCCTGCAATGTCCCATTTCTCCCTTTGGTTCTGCTATCCATCCTTGTCATAATATATAGGGTGGTTTTTTATTTATCTCATATATAAACCTTTGCTTCAAGCCACCTTAGTACTCTACCAAGTAACCTTAAAGCCCTACTTTTTCCCACTGGTTGCAAATTCTGATGAAGCTAGAAGGAACATTCCACACAGCTAAGTGGTTCAGTGACTTTCTAGTTAAAATTGTACACCTCCAATACACTAATCTGCTTTAGGTCATCTAAAGATATATTCTTTTTATATTTCTGTGAAGTTGTGTATACTTACACAAATATATTAACATAGAACTATTCCAAAAGACAGTATTACTCACTCAAGTTCTATGCACAAAAAAGAAAACAAGTAACTTTGTAGGGGAGAAATATAAATGTGCAAAAGCAAGGGTTCTAAGTCAGGAACTGGTACTGCTCCTTTTTAAGCCTACTTTTTCGTGGGCAGGGGCACACATCTTCACTTACACCATAGCACTCTCTCTCAATCTGTGGAAACATGCAATAGGAGCAAGAAAAGAAGCTGCTAACAACAAATTACATCACTCAAAGTAGTTAATTCCTTTAGACACTGTTAAACTTATGTTGAGGCACCACCAGGAACTGAATTCCCTCATTCAAATCATATTTGACAGAACAAAATGAATTATTATACTGAAACTATGTTTTACAGTCTCAAAAGCAAATTAAAAAGTAATCAACTCTTGACGCTTTAATAATTACTACATTTACTAACTCACATTTGTGAAGAAACAATTATTTGAAGAGACTGTCAAAAGAATTCAATTTCTACAATACCAGTCTTAGCTATACATATATATTTTTCATTGTAGTGAGATTATATTGAGATGAGTTACAATGCTAAAAAATAATATTCCCAGGTCTTCATAGTACATACAGTTAATATCTCTCAAACAAATAAAAAGAACACATTTGTTTGCTTGGTTGTTTGTTTTTAAGCATTGTAAAAGACGCTTAAAAACAACAGACCCACTGAAATCAACTAGAAAAATGACAAATTACATAAAAACAAAACATCAGCTTAAAGGTACTAGAGAGCTAAAACGAGGGTGGGTTAGCCTGTAGGCACTGCGGCCATTTCTCCTTAAAGGCATTTGCTGATTTCAAAGTTGCAAGTAAGGTATCAAGGGCTAAGAAACTATGTAATTTTACAGAGCTAGGAAAACAAAACACGGCACCCCGGGCCCTCACTTTGACCTAGGATCCCAAAGACTAGGGGTCAAAGTAAACCAGTGAAACACAGGCCTTCCAGGGAATTACACTGCATCTTGGGTGTGAATCACCTCAATACCTGAAATCAGATTCACTTGACTGTGGATTGCTAATGTCCCCACCCACTCTCTGTGAGAATATAACATCTTTTCAGGCCTCAAGTCATTACTACATATGACTTTACAAACATGATGATCAACACACATTTGTCCAGCACACACAAAAAAAAAACACTTCCCCATTCCAATCCAGCTCCACATTTTTTAAAGTTTTGCCTACTGTTAGAACAAAGCCTGTTTCTTTGGTGTGGTATATAAGAAAGCAATACTACAGTGATTAGGGAAGGGATTGTAAAACCTGAACTAGTATTCTGACTCTGTCACTTGTTAGTTAGGCAACTTTGGGCCACTCACAGAATCTGTCTGTGCCTGAACTCTCCACTTATAAAATGGTAATAATACCTAACTAAAGGGTTGTAGTAAGGATAAATGAGCTAATATATATAAAGTACTCTTGCACACTGCCTGGCATTATAAGGAGCATTCAGTAGACACTAGTGATTAAGGTTTATTAGGTAATCTAGTTATCTATCCCTTCATACTTTCTAGGATCAAGTTACTCATAACTACTTACTAGTATCCCAAATATATTATGCTCTTTAATGTGTCTGTGCCTTTACATATGTTTTTTTCAACAAGAATGTCCTATTTGGCCCCCTTATGTTGCCTATCACTCTTCTACTTGTGATGAAATTCATCAAGAATTAGTTACTGAAATCAGATAGCTCTCTTCTCAGAATCTTATAACTTAACTGTGCTGTGTAAAAAAAAAAGTCTGTTCACATGCCACCACCTGCCTAATTACTGTGTAGTGAGGCAGCCTCCAAACTACTTGGAATTTACTAAGTGACAGGAGTGTCTCTGTTATTCAAGGCAGGCCCTGATAGTTTACGCTAATGAGAAGACTCGTGGTAAGCCCCTAGATAAATAATGAGATGACTCAGGATGGGAACTGGCCATACCAGAAATACCAACCATGGGACTGAAGGGATGTGGTTTTAAGCCATAAGAAATCATTCTGACTTCCAGAGAGGAAAGAGGGGCTAGAGATTGAGCTTAACCTTGTGGCCAATGGTTCAATCAACCACACCAAAACAATGAGACCCCAGTAACAACTCTGCACACCTGCAGCTCTGGTGAGCTTCCTGGATGATGAGACACACTTATGTGCCGGGAGGCTAACACATCCTGGACACATAAATTTTGTTTGAGATCCTCCCTGACCTCACTCTGTGTCGCTTCATTGGGCAGGCCCTGATTTTTATCCTTTATAATAAATGTGTAATTATAACTATAGTGCTTTCCTAAGTTCTGTGAGTAATTTTAGCAAATTATTCAATCTAAGTGGGTAGTGGGCACCCCTAAATTTGTAGCCAGTTGGTCAGAAGCGCAGGTGACCTGGAGGCCCCTGAACTTTCAGCTGGCATTTGAACTAAGGACAGTCTTACGGAGTGCTGGGCACGTGACCTGTGAAACTTGGCCCCACCCCAGGTAGTTGGTATCTGAGGACATTGTAATGACCTGTGTCTTATCCCTTACTACATCCTCCTGGTTTATGATAGTCTCCAGAATTGAGTAGGTTATCAAATGTTTGTTGAATAATAAGTACTTATACAACTGGAATAATTCAAACATTTAGATTGTGGATTCTTAGCAAAGTGAAGTAAAACAGTATAGCCTTTTAGGCAGTATAGCATGGTGAAGACAAGTAATGACTCTATAGCATCTTAATAGGCTGATGGACAGTGACTGCAATGGGGTGCATGGGGGACTTGATAATATGGGTGAATGTAATAACCACAATGTTGCTATGTGACACCTTCATAAGATTGTATATCAATGACACCTTAATAAAAAAAAAACAGTATAGCCTTTTAAGTCAGAATATTGTCAAGTCCAAATCCTGATTCTACCATCCATTAGAAGTAAAACTTAACTTCTCTGAAAATTGAGCCTCAGTTTTATGCACTGTAAAATGGGCCTCATATCACTTCTTCCACAAGATCCTTGTGAGGATAAGCTGACGTTTAAACTGCCTGGCACAGTGATTAGCATCAAGTGGATATTTGATAAACATGACTTTCCATTTCCCTCAGGACAGCTAACAGGAACACTTGCTAATGTAAAGCCACTGGTTCCACCTTCACAGTCCTATACTAAATCCCATCCTGCTAATTATCTTACATGAGTTTCATTTAGCATCAAGAAAGGTTGGTAAGATGTTAATGGATCACCATTAATGGAAAGACATTACAACTATGAGAAAAATTAAGGAAAAGGCACACATCTAAAAGATGGTCAATTAATAGTGTCATAAAAAATAGAGTAATGATAGCAGTGATATCTAAATTGCTAAAAATAAATGTGTGAACCCAAGATTCTACCTAGTTCTTTTAATGAATTATCTTACAATGTAATTATTCACAAGACCTTACTCCATTTTCTATCTATTCTTAGATGAGGGGCTACTCATGGTTACTTTTATATAATTTTCAAACAACTCAAAAATGAAGTTCTAAAAATATTTTGTGTAATAGCAATATCACAGAATAAGTGTCTAGGTTCCCAAGGAGTCACTCTGAAATACTCTTTCAGAAATACAAGTCCTTACATGTTTGTCCAAAAAAATAATGGTTTACATTCCTGGTAAACAGAATATTTGCAACATAAATGGTAAAAAGAAAAAATTAAAAATTTTGAAAGGAATAGTAAGCTTTTACCTATACTTAAATATGAGCAATAACAGAACATATGAGAGATACTGTGTAAATAACAAAAGTAAGGAATGACAAAGTGAGTAACCCTAGTTAAATTGTATACAAAATCTACACTAAATGGTGTTCATAATTTTTCTTTTGTCTAATATCTTTCCTATTCATAAAATATTTTATTATAATTTGTACATATATATATACTGCAAAGATCTTTATAAACTGATACTGAAATGCTATAATTTTAAAATTAAGTTTGACAACCTGACATCTAGCAATAAATATTTTGGAGCAAGAAAAATTTCCAGTTTTTGGAAACTGACAGAAACACGTTCTTTATTAAACCATTACATAAAGCCTAACTTAAGCTTTTTTTTACAGAATTTAAAATTTCATCATTTTACTAAAAAGATAACTATAAAAATATAAATAACTGTCTGTTTATTTCTTTGTCAGCTAGACCCACATTAATCTATACAAACAGGTACCTCTGAAAACACACCCAGGTCACTTTAGAAGAATAAAGTACATACAGCAAGAATAATGGATATTTATTAATAAATCTATATTTCTGATACAATACTTATCTTTGCTGTATCAACCTTTACATTATGATATATATATATTCTAAGTTGACAGTTACAGTATGCAACATATTATTATAACCATCTTTGAAATTCAGCCATCAATATCTCTGCTAAATTTATTTTAAGGTAAAGATCAGCATATATTTAAAATAATAAATTCTAAATAGTTACTTTTCTACAACTGACTATAAGTTCATCAGTTAAACATTATTACTCACCTAAGCACAGCTATTAAAGGTGCATATATTGAATCTCCATCATAAACATACATATGATCCCAGCTACATTCTGTAGCAAAATGATTGAATCTTAATCTTAACACTGCATTTGGACTGAAAAAAAAATTAAAATATTTTTAAATGAATATGTAATATACAAAGTATAGTCTGAAGAAATTTTAGATTGAGTACTTTATTAAAACCTATTTTTGGATAATTTTTCTATAGATCCTTAAGTCACTAGTGAAAAAGACTGATACACAATCATATCTGATTTGTAAAACTGATATGCAACTTCAAAATATATTAACAGGCATATATATGTATCATCATTTTCTAAAAGTTTAGTCAGCAGAAAATATTCTATATCTTTATTAAGGCAGAGGTTACATAATTTATATGCATTACTGAAACCTATGGGTGGGTGCATTTTATTGTTTGCAAATTGTATTGAATCAAGTTGATTTTTAAAGTTCACACTCAAGAAGCAACTATCCTGATTTCTGCACAACTCTAGAGACCCTAACTAGGTCTTCAAATTTTAATGAAAAGGTCTCAGTAAGATATACCACTAACAAATAAACAAAATAAGAGCATAGGTGTACAGAGAATTAATACACCTAAAGTTCTAAAAATCATTTAAAATAACAACTTTCCAAAATCATAAAATGATCCAAAAATAATTCATATCAATTCATGTATGATCCATTAACAATGTTTAAAGAGATAAATTCAGTCTCAAGCTCTAATTACTGAAAATACCTCTGAAAGGATAATTAACTCTCTCTTCTACAAAATGTTCTTTTTTTAGCACCCTTAGAATACTATGAAACAATGGCATAATTCATCACGGATTATTTTTATACCTTCTATAAAGTCTTCAAATTCCATAACAAGACGTTCAAAACAAGCCAATAATGCCTACTTGTTTAAAGCCACACTGAGAAGTGAAATGTATGTAGAATTAAGCTATTATCACAAGTGAGGGTACTGTAATTTATATTAACATATCTAAACATTGTAAAACCCATAAAAAATATATTTTCCAATAACACTTGAGTAATTATTACCCAATAATAACTAAACCATGTAACTATAAAGTTATTATTCTTCAATACTTTAACACTGATAGAATCCCTTTCTTTACCATTTCAGAATAAAATAATTTAACCCAAACTGTATACTTACTAGCCTTCAATTAGCCATGTACATTTAGTTTTATACTTGTAATTAATTGGACCATCTGTTAAATATCCAGAAGGTTCTGTCAACCTAAAAAACAAAATCATGAAAGCAATTACCTTAAAGTAAGTTTAAGACATATAGTAGTATTAAAAAATTTAAAAGACATTAAACCAAAGGAATGGGATGTAGCAATTTCCAGAAAGGAGAACTTATTTACTACTTAGGAAAATTTTCAAATTGCCATATATCTCTCTACATCTCAAAAGAAATTTCTGTTGGACTTCTTTAAACCTTGATATATTATGACTGCTTCATTTTACATAGTGGAAAAGCACACAAAAATATTGAACATTGTATTGATGTGTTTCATACTGATGCAAAATAGGTTAAATTTCCTCTACAAAAAAATTATATGGGGGCAAAAGGAGGAGGATCAAATGCACCGTGAAAGATGCAGATCTATGGAATAGAGGAACATTACATGCACCTACCACTTTTGGAATTACAGTGTTAGACATATTGGTCTTTCATGCACCAGGGCTGCTAAGGTAGCTGTCACCAGATTTTATTAAGATCAGCCTGTTTTCTTTTATAATTTTCTTTCATCTGCTTTATACCTAGTCTGAGAACTCAATCAAATTTAAAAATAGGGCAAATCAAAGGTATTACATTTATCTTCTATTTTAAACCCAAACTTTATATTTTTAGGACTTAAAAATACTTAAAACAAGATCCCAGTTCTACTTCATTTTCTTCTCTTTAGCTTCAGCCCAGTCATTTTATTAATAAATGACCATAATTTAAATAATTAAAATATCTTCCCATTTAGCCTTTATATATTTACAAAAACACAGATGCACACAACATACACATTAGGGGTTGTCAGTCTTTATATGTTCACATATTATATTATATACAGATATCAGGGTCATTACCTAGTTTTAGATAAAATTAAATTTTCTTTATTGTATGGAGTCTAAAAAACATTAGGAAAAAAGTTTCATTCACCCAAATCAGGGATGACAGAAAGATGAGTAAACAAGAATGTTATTTGTAAGTCTTTCATAATCCCTGCAAATTACTATGGGTAATAAAGGGGTTGATTCATGTTTGGAAAAGTTTTTGAAGAACAACAAACTCCAGTGTTCTCCAAATGTAATAGAAAATTGAGCATTTTCTACATGTCAGGAACTACTACAAGCGCACAATGTGTTACCTCATTAAAAAATCTCAAAAACCCTATGAGATCATAATTATTAATCCCAGATTACAGATAAGAAAACCAAAGCAGTTTAAATAACAGGTTAAACAATTGGTCCTGATTTTTGACTTCCAAAAATACCAAACTAGATAATTCAGACAAACTCTCTACTGAAGATAAATTAAAAAGCTAAGGAACAAATTGTATTCTTTAAAGCATCTTATAAGTAACAAGACAGTTAAGATCTACCAAGCCAAGGTCCAAAAGTTGCAAATTCTTTAAGAGAAGCCAGGCATTCAGAACTGCTTTTGCTCTGGAGAGGTTTGTTTATTTAGAAGAAACTGCCGAAAGGCTAAGAATTTAGAAGACTTTTGGCAGCTTCAAGGAGGGAGGGGAACAAAAGTTAGAAGTAATGGCCCACAAAATGTAGGGGCTCAAATAAACAACATGGCACTTTGAATTGGGACCAGACTTGCTATTTATAGTAGTAAAAGTAAAGCAGCCCTCACAAGGGCTGCAACTTAGTTGTGTGTTATCTGAGTGGCAGAAAACCCCAACTTACAATTGGCTTAAGGTGATACTAGAATGGCTTGTAAGCCAGGGCTCCTAACAGGAGATAAAAAAATACTCTCTAAATAAAGATAACATAATTCAAGGCAGAAAGTTGCCACACCCTCTGCACACCAGCAACTGGGGTTCCCACACAAGAAATTGAGCCCTGGGCATTAGGGGGCACCCCCTACAAAAATCCATTATCCCATAAGAAACACTAGAAAAAAAAAAAATGAAGAGGCAGAGGAATGTGGTCCAAAAAAAAAACACCAGAAAGAGGGCTTAGTGAAACTGAAATCCCCAATCTTCTCAATAAAGATTTCAAAATAACAAGTTATAAACATGCTCATGGGTTTCCAGGAAAGTATTCAAGATCTCAGGGTGGACTTCAACAGATAGAAATATACTCAAAAAAAGCATCTTAGAGTTGAAGAATACAGTATCTTAAATGAAATATACAATGGAGGGATTTAAAAGCATATTAGATGATGTAGAGGACATGGTAAATGAAATAGAAATTAGAGAAAAGAAAAACAAAGAAGTTGAGGAACAGAGAGAAAAAAGGATATATAGGAATGAAAAAATAATCAGAGAGCTGTATGACGAATCCAAACAAAACAATATTTGCATTATAGGGGTAACAGAAGAAGAAGAGAGAGAAAAAGGGATAGAAAGTCTTCTTGAGGAAATAACTGTGAAAACTTCCCCAGTCTTAGGAAGTCCTCAGGTCATTCCTCAGGTCATGGAGGAATAAAGATCACCCAACAAAAGGAACCCTAGGAAGATAACACCAAAACATAAAATAATTAAAATGGCAAAGATCAAGGACAAGGAGTGAGCACTGAAAGCAGCCAGAGGGAGAAAAAAGATCACGAATAAAGGGAAGCCCATCAGGCTATCACCAGATTTCTCAGCAGAAACCTTACAGGCCAGAAGGGAGTGGCAAGATACATTTAATGTACTGAAACACAAGGGCCTCCAACCAAGAATACTCTGCCCAGCAACATTATCATTTAAATTGGAAGCAGGGATTAAACAATTTCCAGATAAGCAAAGTTGAGGGAACTCATCAACATTAAACCATTCCTACAGGATCTCTTAAAGGGACTGCTCTAGATGGAAATGCTCCTAAGGCTAAATAGCTGTCACCAGACATCGTAAACCAACAATAAAGCCAGTAGACCAATTAATTACTCATTAAATTAAGTAAATATGAAATTAAATCAACTACTCAAATAGTTAGTCAAGGGATAACTAACTACAGGAGGAGGAAAAAGAAGAAGGGGAGAAAAAAAAAGAAAAGAACCTTTAGACTGTGTTTGAAATAGAGTAATAAGTGACTTAAGATAGACTGTCAGATAGAAAGGAAGCTATATTTGAACTTTTGGTAACCACATATCTAAAGTCTACAATGGCAATAAGTACATATCTATCGATAATCACCCTAAATGTAAACAGACCGAGTGCACCAATCAAAACACATAGAGTTACAGAGTGGATAAAAAAAATAAGACTCATCTATATGCCATCTACAGGAGATTCATTTCAAACCCAAAGACATACACAGACTAAAAGTGAAGGGATGGAAAAACATATTTCATGCAAAAACTAGGAAGAAAAAAGCAAGAGTTGCAGTATTTATATCAGACAAAATAGACTTCAAAACAAAGAAAGTAACAAGAGACAAAGAAGGACATCACATAATGATAAAGGGGTCAGTCCAACAAGAGGATATAACCATTATAAATATCTATGCACCTAACATAGGAACACTTAAATATGTGAAACAAATAATAACAGAATTAGAGGGGGAAACAGAATGCAGCACATTCATTTTAGGAGACTTCAAAACACCACTCACACCAAAAGACAGATCACCCAGACAGGAAATAAGTAAGAACACAGAGGCACTGAACAACACATTAGAACAAATGGACCTAACAGACATCTACAGAAAACTCCACCCAAAAGCAGCAGGATATACATTCCTTTCAAGGGCACATGGAATGTTTTCCAGGATAGATCATATACTAGACCATAAAAAGAACCTAATAAATTCAAAAAGATTGAAATTGTGACAACCAGCTTCGCAGACCACAAAGGTATGAAACTAGAAATAAATTATGCAAAGAAAACAAAAAGCCTGCAAACACATGGAGGCTTAACAACATGCTCCTAAATAATCAATGGACTAATGACCAAATAAAAACAGAGATCAAGCAATATATACAGAAAAATGAAAACAACTGAACAGCCCAAAACCTGTGGAATGCAGTGAAGACAGTTAAAAGAGGAAAGTTTATAGAAATACAGGGTCACCTCAGGAAACAAGAACAATTCCCAAATGAACAGTCTAAACTCACAATTAGTGAAAGTAGAAAAAAAGAACAAGTAAGGTCCAAAGTCAGTAGAAGGAGGGACATAACAAAGATCAGACCAGAAATAAACAAAATTGAGAATAATAAAACAATAGAAAGAATCAATGAAACCAAGAGCTGATTCTTTGAGAAAATAAACAAAATAGCCAGACTTATCAAGAAAAAAAGAAGAGTCTACACACATAAACAGAATCAGAAATGAAAAAGAAAAAAATCACAATGGATACCATGGAAATACAAAGAATTATTAGAGAATACTACAAAAAATTATATGCCAACAAATTGGACAACCTAGAAGAAATGGACAACTTTCTAGAAAAATACAATCTTCCAAGACTAACTCAGGAAGAAACAGAAAATCTGAACAGACCAATTACCAGCAACAAAATTGAACTGGTAATCAAAAAACTACCTAAGAACAAAATTCCTGGACCAGATGGCTTCACTACTGAATTTTATCAAACATTTAGTGAAGATCTAATACCTATCCTCCTTAAAGTTTTCCAAAGAGTAGAAGAAGAGGGAATACTTCCAAACTATGAGGCCAGCATCACTCTAATACCAAAACCAGGCAAAGACACTACAAAAGAAAATTACAGACCAATATCCCTGATGAACATAGATGCAAAAATACTCAACAAAATATCAGCAAACCAAATTCAAAAATACATCAAAGAGAACATCCATCAGGACCAAGTGGGACTTATTCCAGGGATACAAAGATGGTACAACATTTGAAATTCAATCAATATTGTATACCACATGAACAAAAAGGACAAAAATCACATAATTATCTCAATAGTCACTGAAAAAGCATTTGACAAAATTCAACATCCATTCTTGATAAAAAGTCAACAAAATGGTAAAAAGGGTACATACCTCAATATAATAAAGGCCATATATGACAAACCCACAGCCAATATCATAATTAACAGTGAAAAGCTGAAAGCTTTTCCTTTAAGATTACAAACAGGACAGGGATGCTCACTCTCACGACTTTTATTCAACATGGTTCTGGAAGTCCTAGCCACAGCAATCTGACAACTAAAGAAATAAAAGGCATCCAAATTGGTGAGGAAGAAGTTAAACTGTCACTGTTTGCAGACAACATGATATTGTACATAGAAAACCATAAAGACTCCACCAGAAACCTATCAGAACTAATAACTAAATTCAGCAAAGTTGCAGGATACAAAATTAATACACAGAAATCTGTTGTATTTCTATATATTAACAATGAACTAGCAGAAAGAGAAATCAGGAAAACAACTCTATTTACAATTGCATCAAAAAGAATAAAATACCTAGAAATAAACCTAACCAAGGAGGTGAAAGACCCATACCCTGAAAACTATAAGACACTCATGAGAGAAATTAAAGAAAATACCAATAAATTAAAGAAATACATCCCATGCTCATGGATAGGAAGAAGTAATATTGTCAAAATGGCCATCCTGCCTAAAGCAATCTACATATTCAATGCAATCCCTATCAAAATACCAACAGCATTCTTTAACAAACTAGAACAAATAGTTCTAAAATTCATATGCAACCACAAAAGACCCCCAAATAGCCAAAGCAATCCTGAGAAAGAAGAACAAAGCTGGGGGGGATTGCACTCCCCAACTTCAAGCTCACTACAAAGCCACAGTAATCAAAACAATTTGGTACTGGCACAAGAACCGACCCATAGACCAATGGAACAGAATAGAGAGCCCAGATATAAACCCACACATACATGGTCAAGTAATATATGATAAAGGAGCCATGGTTATACAACAGAGAAACTACAGCCTCTTCAACAACTATTGTTGGCAAAACTGGACAGCTACATGTAGATAATGAAACTGGATTATTGTCTAACTCCATACACAAAAGTAAACTCGAAATGGATCAAAGATCTGAATGTAAGTCATGAAACCATAAAACTCTTACAAGAAGACAGGCAAAAATCTCTTGAATATAAACATGAGCAACTTTTTCCTGAACTCATCTCCTCAGGCAAGGGAAACAAATGCAAGAATGAAAAAATGGGACATCAAACTAAAAAGCTTCAGTACAACAAAGGACAGCATCAGTAGAACAAAAAGTTATCCTACAGTTTGGGAGAATATATTCATAAATGAGAAGGGGTTAACATCCAAAATATATAAAGAACTCACATGCCTAGACACCCAAAAATCAAATAACCCAATTTAAAAATGGGCAGAGAATCTGAACAGACACTTCTCCAAAGATATTCAGATGGCCAACGGCATGTGAAAAGATGCTCCACATCACTAATTATCAGGAAAATGTAAATTAAAACCACAATGAGATATCACCTCACATCAGTTAGGATGGTCAATATCCAAAAGACAAGAAACAACAAATGCTGGCAAGGATGCAGAGAATGGGGAACCCTCCCACACTGTTGGTAGGAATGTAAATTGGTTCAACCATTGTGGAAAGCAATATGGAGGTCCCTCAAAAAATTAAAAATAGAAATACCATTTGACCTAGTAATTCCACTCCTAGGAATTTACCTGAAGAAAACACAATCCCTGACTCAAAAAGACATATGCACTACTATGTTTATCACTGCACTATTTATAATAGCCAAGATATGGAAGCAACCTAAGTGTCCATCAATAGATGAATGGATAAAGAAGATGTGGAATATACACATAATGGAATATTATTCAGTTGTAAGAAGAAAACAAATTCTACCATTTGCAACAACATGGATGGATCTAGAGGGTATTATGCTCAGTGAAATAAGTGAGGCAGAGAAAGACAAATACCAAATGACTTCACTCATTTGTGGAGTACAAAATCAAAGCAAAACTGAAGGAACAAAACAGCAGCAGACTCACAGACACCAAGAAGGGACTAGTGGTTACAAAAGGGGAGGTGTTTGGCAGGGTGGATGGGGAGGGAGAAGGGATTAAGGGGCAGTATAATTCACAGTCATAATATAGGTAGGTCACAAGGAAGGCAGTACAGCATGAAGAGGACAAGTAATGACTCTATAGCATATTACTACACTGGTAGTGACTGCAATGGGGAGGGAGAGGGTAAGAACTTGATAACATGGGTAAATGTTGAAACCACAGCGTTGTTTATGTGAAATATCATAAGATTATATATATCAGTGATACTTTAATAAAAAAAAAAGTCAAGGAGAAAAACAAAATCCAAACTACAGCAGGATGATTGAGGATTCAACCTACTGGATTCGGGTCACTCTGCCCAGTAAAACTCCAATGAGCTGAGACCTGGCTGAGGGCATGGGAACTAGGGAACAAAACCATGGATATCAGTCATGGCCTTGTGCCATTATGGAAACAAGATCATAACAGCTTCATATAGTTTGTATTCGCTTGTTATACATGTAACTTCTCTCTCTACATTTTTGTTTTATATACCAGTTGCTTTAACTTTACAATTTAGACTTTAAATAATGGAATATTCACTGACCATGACTGAATATGAAGAGTAATTAGCACAACCCATGACAGATATAGTGACTCTTGGAACCTTGCATTTCCTCATTTTGGACAGAGGGTATCCACTTGGAAGAAATGTATCTTAGGTAAAAATAGTGCTGTTGGGGAGTACACATATGTTTAGAAGGAAGCACACAGACGCTGAATCAAAGGACAGATGGTGCCAGTTAGCCATCGTGCTCATCTCAAAATTCATACTATTGCTTACTCTGTGAAAATGGATCTGGGTCCTGTGCCAGCAAAGTTTGTCAGTGGAGCACAACGGATAAACTGCAAGAGAAACAGTTTCTGCTTCCTGGTTCTGTACCTACACAAGCTCCTGAAGTTTGTTGGCTTCTCCAGAACTAGGCTCCTACAGTACATGATGGCCAGAAGCACCCAGCCACCAGCTTCCCCCAGGACTCCCCCTCAGGCAGTTGTGAAGCAGAGTGCCTCTGCCTCCAGTAAGATACTGTCCCATGAACAGCTCCCAGCAAGTTCCAAAGGGAAGAGGTCAAGTATGTTCCACCACTGCAGCATTACTGCAATTATTCTGCCATTTAGTAAGCCACAGCCATGCCTTCCCAGCAAGGTCTGGATCTCAGGCCTGGAGGTGGGGGCTCTTACTTAAGTGCTCTCTCTCATCCATGAGGGTAATAATGGCCACTTCTTATGTCTACTATTTCTATATTCTATATTCTTCAGAATCCCTTTCTTACTAGCCAATTTTTCACTATTGAGAAATTGGCTCATTAACTCATTACCAATTCCTGTTACAGTCAATAATTCTTTACACTTACCTTTTCCTATTAAAATTACTGTGTGATTATCTTTCCTGATTGAATACACTAACAATAATCAAGGATATGCAAAATAAAATCACAATAACATACCACTCTGCACCCAACAGCATGGCTAAAATTAAAAAGATTGGTAATACCAAATATTGGCAAAGATGTGGAGAAAAAGAATTCTTATAGGAATAAACCAGGCCAATGATTTTAGAAAGTAATTCAGTATTATCTTGCATAGTTGAAAACAGACATATCTTACGTAGTGGCCAACAGTGTCAGTGCTACATACACCGATATCCTCTCAGACCCCTTTCACCATTTCCATACATTCCAGCCTGACTTCCTCAGGCCAGCACCTGTATTTCTTTTGAAGACAGGTTCCTTTGGCTGCTGGAACCCACTCTTGCTGTGCATGCAGTGAGCTGAATGTGCCTGTGAATCAACATCCTCCCAGGGGCAGCCCTTAGCTAATGAATGATTTGGTTGAAAGAGTGTAAATACTCTCAAACTTCCTCACCTCTTTGCTGGGATAATACTGAGGGTGCATTTTTCCCCTAGCACTTCCCGTGGGATTAAGCTCCAGTCACCCACTGAGGTAGCTGACTTGATAACTACCTCTTACTGGCTCCACCTCTTCCCTGTATCACTCCCACCAAAGTCCCCACATCTCCCAAATACACTACATGTGCTCAATTCTTGTCTTAGGATCTGCTTCATGGTGGAGAAGGGGAAGGTGACCCAACAGCACCAGGAAGCAGATCTTCAGGATGGGATCCTGGAGTTGGATCACTCATTGGCCAGATGGTAGACAAGAGTGGTAATAACCCATGGCATGCTATAGCATCACAATGTAAGATTTTCACTTGGGAATTGAGATGGGGTATCATTAGAAGGTGATGCACTGACTAATGCAATATCTCTATCACTGGCTCATGCAGTATCTCTAATATTTGAGAAAAACAGTAGCAAGGGTAATTATAGACAATGGAATGAGCTGATTGTTGTTAAAACCATTGGTATCCTGAGGAAAGAAAACTGCAGCAGAGTGCCTTTAGTCAGATACCCCCCTTGAACAGCTTTCTGCAACATACTCTCTAAGACTCAATTTGCCAACTACCAATTTTACATACAATGTAAAAGCTAGGGAACTCTTTAACATTTAAAAAACTCTATTCTTAAAGCCTGAGGATAGGTCAAGTTGTAAAACAGGTCCAGGACCAGACTGAGAAGAGCAGAATTAAACACCCAGAATTACTCACAAAGGAAATTCATAGCCCTGGCAAGAAAGACTTCAGTGCTAAAGACAGTGCCCCTAATAGGAAGTGAAATCCTGATACGTAGGAAGGTGCCATCTGGGTAGATGCACTTGAGAACCTTGAACCCCCAGATTTTTTTAACACTTTGGGCCTGCAAAAGTCTTTCAGAAACAGAGATGACAGTGCGAAAATAAATTTCCACCCTCTTGAAATGACTACTTGTTCTTAAGCCATAATAAGTAGCAGCAGAATTGAAGTAAATCAATTTAATCTATCAGTGACAACTGGGTACAACAACCGTGTGCCCAAAAGCCATTAGTGGCAGCGCCATATACTGTGGCCACACAAAAAGGACAAATTAAAAATCCCCAAATACTTGGAAATTATGCAACAGACGTAAGTCATATAGACAATTAGAAAATTTATTGAATATTAAAACCATAACATGTCAAAATCTATGAGATCAAGTTAAGCCAGTGTTTATAGAGAAATTTATACATCTAAATGTGTACAGTAGGAAGTTGAAAATCAACTGCCCAAGTTTACAGCTCAAGAAGCTAAAAGAACTGCAAATTAAACCCAAAAAAGAAGTATAAAAAGGGAATAACAGAAATCTCTGAAATAGAAGATACAATAAAGAAACATAACACAACTAAAGTTAGCCTTATGAGGACTAATAAAATAACTCCCTAGCAAAACTGATCAAGAAAGAGAAGAAAAATATTATCATTGCCAAAAACGAAATGAGGGACATCACTACTGATGCTTCAGAAAGAATGACATTAAGAACAACTTATCAATAAATTTGACATTTTAGATGAAATGGACTAAATATATGGAAAAATATAATTTGACAATACCAACACTAGAGAATTAAAAATATTCCTCAGACTAATATTCTAAACAAAATTTTATCAAATTTAACCTAGCAGCATATAAAAAGAATAACACACAATATTCCTGCAGAGGTATGTATGGAGACTTGGAGTCTCATGAAATAGCAATGGTAAATTGGGGGAATTCAGTGAAATCAATGGGGAATGTCTAATGATGAGAATATATAGGATAATCCAGATGGCAGTGGTTGTAAAAACACAGAAGATGTATTCAACAGTTATTCGGATTTGTTCAAGGAGGGAACCCATAAAATTAACTGTACTAATCCCTTGAGCAACTACAATTTGCCTAATATTTTTGCACTTAATTCACAAATCATTTGCTGATACAGACTATGATGCTGGCTGTGGGCCTGCCACATGTGGGCTTTACTATGTTGAGGTATGTTCCCTCTATACCCACTTTGTTGAATAGTTTTTATCATGAATGGATGTTGAATTTTGTTAAATGCTTTTTCTGCATCTATTCAGATGATCATGTGTTTTTTATCATTCATTTGTTAATGTGGTGTATCACATGGATTTGTGGATAGTGAACTATCCTTGCAGCCCTAGAATAAGACCACTTGGCCATGGTGAATGATTCTTTAAATGTATTTTTTAATTCCATTTGCTAAAATTTTGTGGAGGATTTTTGCATCTATGTTCATCAGAGATACTGATCTGTAATTTTCTTTTTAAGTAATGTCTTTATCTAGTTTTGGTATCATGGTAATGCTGGTCTTGTAGAATGAATTTGGAAGCATTCCTTCCTCTTTTTTTTTTGGAATAGTTTGAGATGGCTTCATATCAATTCTTCTTTAAATGTTTGGTAGAATTCACCTGTGAAGGCATCTGTTCCGGTATTTTGCTTGTTGGTAATTTTTGCTTACCAATTCAATTTTGTTACTAGTAATTGGTGTGTTCAGATCTTCTTTTTTTATTCTTGCTTCAATCTTGAAAGATTGTGTTTCTAGGAACGTACCCATTTCTTCTACATCATCGTTTGTTGCATATAATTTTTCATAGAATTCTCTTATAATCCTTTATATTTGTGTGGTGGTTGTCTGTAACTTCCTCATGTTTCATTTCTTTTTAGTTGAGTCTTTTCTTGATGAGTCTGGCTAAATAAAGGTTTATCAATTTTGTTTCTTTTCCAAAGAACCAGTTATTAGTTTCATTGATCTTTTCTCTTATTTTTCTAGTCTCTATTTCTTCTCTGCATTATTCCTTTCCTTCTACCATCTTTGGGCTTGATTTGTTCTTTTTCTAGTTAAGTGTAAGTTTACATTGTTTTAAATTTTTCTTTTTTCTTGAGATATAAAGAAACAAGAACTTGCCTTCTTCTATAGAACTTCTATAAACTTCCCTTTTAGAACTGGTTTTGCTACATCTTAAATATTTTGAACTGTTGTATTTTTATTTTCATTTGCCTTCAAGTATTTTTCTCATTTCCTCTTTGCTGACCCACTGGTTGTTTAGTAGCATGTTGTTCACCATCCACATTTGTGTTTTTTCCAGGTTTTCTTTTTGTAATTGTTTATAGTTTCATACTATTGTGGTTGGAAAAATACTTGTGATTTCAATCTTCTTAATGAGACTTGTTTTGTGGCCTAACATATATATATATATATATATATATATATATGTCCATCTGGTCTTTTGTGTCATTCAAAGCCACTATTGCCTTATTAACTTCCATCTGGATGATCTGTGATCTACCCATTTATGTAAGTGAGGTGTTAAATTCCCCTACTATTACTGTGTTATTGTCAATTTCTCCCTTTATGTCTGTTAATATTCGCTTTATGTATTTAGATGCTGCTGTGTTGGGTACATAGATATTATATCCTCTTAGATTGAGACCTTTATCATTATGTAATGCTCTTCTTTGTTTCTTGTTACAATCTTTGTTTTAAAGTTTGTTTTGCCTGATATAAAGACTGCTACCCAGCTCTTTTTTCACTTCCATTTGCATGACATCTTTTTCCATCTCTTCACTTCAGTCTGTATGTGTCTTTATGTCTGAAATGAGTCTCTTGTAGGCAGCATATAGATGGGTCTTATGCTTTTCTTTTTATCCATTCAATTATCACATGTCTTTTGCCTGAAAAACTCAGACCATTTACACTTAAGAGTAATTACTGATAGGTATATATTTATTGCCATTTTGTTAATTGTTTTCTGGTTGTTTATAAAGTTTATCCCTGTTCCCCTCTTCTTCTCTTGCTCTCTACCCTTATGGTTGATTAATTTTTTTAATGTTAGGCTTGGATTTCTCTTTATTTTTTCTGTATCTATTACAGGCTTTCGGTTCACGGTTACCATAAGGTTCATATACAACATCTTAAGTACACAGCAGTCAATATTAAGTTGATAGTCATGTAAGCTTAAACACATTATAAAAGCACTACATTTTTACTCCCCATCTTCCATGTTCTAAGTATATGATGTCATATTTTACATCTTTTTATTTCATGAATCCCTTAACTATTTTTTAGATATAATTTATTCTGCTTTTGTCTTTCAACTTTCATATTAGCAGAAGTGATTGGTGCTTTACTAAATATTTGGTTTTATTAATGCAATTTTTTTCCTTTCATAATTTTCTTACATCTAGTTATGGTCTCTCCCACCTAAAGAACTCCCTTTAACACTTTTTGCAAGGCTGATTTAGTGGTGGTGAATTCCTTTAGTTTTTGTTCGTCCAGAAAACTATCTCACCTTCAATTCTGAATGATAACCTTGCTGGACATAATATTCCTCACTGTAGGTTTTCTTTTCAATACTTTGAATTTATCTTGCC
Organism: Manis pentadactyla; assembly: GCF_030020395.1. NCBI lineage: Eukaryota > Metazoa > Chordata > Mammalia > Pholidota > Manidae > Manis > Manis pentadactyla. The sequence goes on along the minus strand of NC_080026.1, from coordinate 125,790,115 downwards.
ACCCATTCTGGCCTGTAAAGTTTCTGTTGAAAAACCTGTTGATTTATGGGGTTTCCCTTATACACAACTATTTTTCTCTTGAAGATTTTAAGATTTCTCTCTTTATCTTTAATCTTTGAATTGGTAATCAAAAAACTACCTAAGAACAAAATTCCTGGACCAGATGGCTTCACCACTGAATTTTATCAAACATTTAGTAAAGACCTAATACCCATCCTCCTTAAAGTTTTCCAAAGCATAGAAGAGGGAATACTTCCAAACTCATTCTATGAGGACAGCATCACTCTAATACCAAAACTAGGCAAAGACACAACAAAAATAGAAAATTACAGACCAATATCCCTAATGAACATAGACGCAAAAATACTCCACAAAATATTAGCAAATCGAATTCAAAAACACATCAAAAAGATCATCCATAATGATCAAGTAGGATTTATTCCAGGGATGCAAGGATGGTACAACAATCGAAAATCCATCGATATCATCCACCACATCAACAAAAAGAAGGACAAAAATGACATGATCATCTCCATAGATGCTGAAAAAGCACTTGACAAAATTCAACATCCATTCATGATAAAAACTCTCAACAAAATGGGTATAAAGGGCAAGTACCTCAACATAATAAAGGCCATTTATGACAAACCCACAGCCAACATTATACTTAACAGCAAGAAGCTGAAAGCTTTTCCTCTAAGATTGGGAATAAGACAAGGATGCCACTCTCCCCACTTCTATTCAACATAATACTGGAGGTCCCAGCCATAGCAATCAGACAACACAAACACCTAAAAGGCATCCAGATTGGCAAGGAAGAAATTAAAAACTGTCCCTGTTTGCAGATGACATGATATTGTACATAAAAAACCCTAAAGAATCCACTTCAAAACTACTAGATCTAGAGGGGCGGAGCCAAGATGGCGGCATGAGTAGGACAGTGGGAATCTCCTCCCAAAAACATATATTTTTGAAAATACAACAAATACAACTATCCCTAAAAGAGAGACCAGAAGACACAGGACGACAGCCAGACCACATCCACACCTGCGAGAACCCAGTGCCTTGTAAAGGGGGTAAGATACAAGCCGCGGCCCGGCGGGACCCAAGCACCCCTCCCCCCAGCTCCCGGTGGGAGGAAAGGAGTCAGAGCAGGAGGGACAGAGAGCCCAGGACTGCTAAACACCCAGCCCCAGCCATCCGGACCAGAGCGCAGACACACAGTGTGTGCATGGGGTGCTGGAAACTAGGGAAACAGGACAGTAAGACCTGTGAGTGGGTCCCGCAGCCGGCGCCCCTGGGACAAAGAAAAGTGAGTGCTTTTTGAAAGTCTTAAAGGGACAGGGACCCCACAGCTGGACAGAAGCATGCTGGGTCACAGCCCAGCAGCTGGAAATCCCAGGGAACTCCGGGCACACTAACCCCCTGGGCAACAGCTCTGAGACCCCTCACAGCGGTAAACAGCCAAACAGACCCCCATCCAATACCCCTCCGGGGCCCCGCCATAGCAGAGCAGCAGCCTGAGGATGGCCACGCCCACAGCAAGGGAGCTTCCTCCATACCGGCCGGGCAAGATACAGAGACCCAGTCTATATGCAATTGCCCAACACAAGCCACTAGGGGTCGCAGTTGTCCCAGTTAAAAAAAAAACTACTAGATCTAATATCTGAATTCAGCAAAGTTGTGGGATACAAAATACACAGAAATCTGCTGTATTCCTATACACTTAACAATGAACTAGCAGAAAGAGAAATCAGGAAAACAATTCCATTCACAGTTGCATCAAAAAGAATAAAATACCTAGGAATAAACCTGACCAAGGAAGTGAAAGACCTATACTCTAAAAACTACAAGACACTCATGAGAGAAATTGAAGAAGATACCAATAAATGGAAATACATCCCATGCTCATGGATAGGAAGAATTAATATTGTCAAAATGGCCATCCTGCCTAAAGCAATCTACAGATTCAATGCAATCCCTATCAAAATATCCACAGCATTCCTCAATGAACTAGAGAAAATCATTCTAAAATTCATATGGAACGACAAAAGACCCCACATAGCCAAAGCAATCCTGAGAAGGAAGAATAAAGTGGGGGGATTATGCTCCCAACTTCAAGCTCTACTACAAAGCCACAGTAATCAAGACAATTTGGTACTGGCACGAGAACAGAACCATAGACCAATGGAACAGACTAGAGAGCCCTGAGATAAACCCAACCATATATGGTCAGTTAATATACGATAAAGAAGCCATGGATATACAGTGGGGAAATGACAGCCTCTTAAACAACTGGTGTTAGCAAAACTGGACAGCTACATGCAAGAGAATGAAACTGGATTATTGTTTAACCCCATACACAAAAGTAAATTTGAAATGGATCAAAGACCTGAATGTAAGTCATGAAACCATAAAACTCCTAGAAGACAACATAGGCAAAAATCTCCTGAATATATAAGCACGAGCAACTTCTTCCTGAACACATCTCCTTAAGCAAGGGAAACAAATGCAAAAATGAACACATGGGACTACATCTAACTAAAAAGTTTCTGTATGGCAAAGGACACCATCAACAGAACAAAAAGGCATCCTAAGGTATGGGAGAATACATTTGTAAATGACATATTCGACAAAGGGTTAACATTCAAAATATATAAAGAACTCACACACCTCAACACCCAAAAAGCAAATAACCCAATTAAAAAATGGGCAGAGGATATGAAGAGACAATTCTCTGAAGAAGAAATTCAGATGGCCAACAAACACATGAAAAGATGCTCCACATCACTAATCATCAGGGAAATGCAAATTAAAACCACAATGAGATATCACCTCACATCAGTAAGGATTGCCACCATCCAAAAAACTAAGAACAACAAATGCTGGAAAGGATGCAGAGAAAGGGAAACCCTCCTACACTGCTGGTGGGAATGTAGGCTAGTTTACCCATTGTGGAAAGCAATATGGATTCCTCAAAAAACTAAAAATAGAAATACCATTTGACCTGGGAATCCCACTCCTTGGATTTACCCAAAGAATATAACTTCTCAGACTCAAAAAGACATATGCACCCCAGTGTTTATTGCAGCACTATTTACAATAGCCAAGAAATGGAAGCAACCTAAGTGTCCATCAGTAGACCAATAGTATTTAAAGGTGGTACATATACACAATGGAATACTATTCAGCCATAAGAAAGAAACAAATCCTACCATTTGCAACAACATGGATGGAGCTGGAGGACATTATGCTCAGTGAAAGAAGCCAAGCAGAGTAAGACAAGTGTGCCAAATGATTTCCCTCATTTGTGGAGTATAACAACAAAGCAGAACTGGAGGAACAAAATAGCAAGCAGACTCACAGACTCCAAGAAGGGACTAGTGGTTACCAAAGGGGAGGGGTATGGGAGGGCAGGGAGGGAGGGAAGGAAGTGGGGATTGAGGGGTATTATGTTTAGTACACATGATGTGGGGGGTCACGGGGAAAACAGTGTAGCACAGGGAAGGCAAACAGTGAATCTGTGGCATCTTACTGCACTGATGGACAGTGACTGCATTGGGGTGTGGGTGGGGACTTGATAATGTGGGTAAATGTAGTAACCACATTGTTTTTTTATGTGAAACCTTCATAAGAGTGTATATTAATAATACCTTAACAAAAAAAATTTTTTTATATATATATATACGTTTTATCCATATGTATCTATATATAATAGATATTCAAGTTATTTGAGCAATTAATAATGAGAAATTTTTATCTTCATTGTATAATCATCCTAAGCTTTTTTGAAAAAAATAAATTTAAAAACTACATTTGGAATCATTCTACATGTTGAAGAAAAAAAGGTTTTCTTAATTGTACATACAGTGACCATTATTTGGGTTTCTATCCTATAACACAGTGATTTTGAGATCTGAGATCACTTTTGAGGTCTTGTAAAAGCTGTATACCCACGTGCCTAGAAAAATTCATATAAATATTTTGCATACAAATGTGAGATTCACCAACCATTTGCAGCCCATTTAGGAACCTGACATCAAAAACTCCTGTTATATATATTCAAATACTCAACAAGCTTGGAGATAGAATGTTGCTATATCACAGAGAACTGTTTGATAAGCTTAGACTTTTCTGTTGCTATCACTAAAAAAGGAAAAAGATGTGACTGAGAATCCAAAATAGACAAAACTTCAGAAAAGCTATGAGAATCTCAGCTTGGGCACTAAGTGGGTATATTACTCAACCTCTCTAAGCCTCAGTTTCCTTGTGCATAAAATAGTTACAACAATGGTACTTATTTCAAAAGATTGTTTTTAAAATTTAATGAGATAAAATTGATCAAGCAGCAAAGCAAATCCATGTAAACTTCATGGCATGTTGGCAAAAATAAATCTCAAACCCATATTAGTTTGGTACCAAAACTCATAACCATAAGTAACACCTATACTACCCAGAAATCCAGAAGATCATGAGTTTGTAATTAAGGAGAAACTTCTTACTGAGGGGTAAGAATGGCTTGATATGAAGAAAGAGCTAAACAGACCTGACATGCAACTCATCTGTCACTTAGGAGCCAGCAGCCTGCATAAATCATTGCTTCAGGCCTCTCATTCTCTCCTCCCACTATAACATGGGAATAATAATAGCAATCCTCATAGGATTCTCATCAGCAATAAAAAAAAGCAATATATGTAAAAGCTTTTTCCACCACATTATTCTACTTCTCCTCTAAATTCCTAATTTATCTTAAAATGCTAGTTTCAATGCTATTAATATTATTTTATATGAAATGGAATAATAACTTTTATTTTTTATGGAAAAAGATTCATTATTGGCATAATTATATTATCAAAAAAGTACAAATGAGGCCTGGCATTAAGCACACATCGGAACATGGATAATGTCTTAAACTGTCTATTTTTTTTTTTTTTGAGAGGGCATCTCTCATATTTATTGATCAAATGGTTGTTAACAACAATAAAATTCTGTATAGGGGACTCAATGCACAATCATTAATCAACCCCAAGCCTAATTCTCAACAGTCTCCAATCTTCTGAAGCATAACGAACAAGTTGTTACATGGTGAACAAATTCTTACATAGTGAATAAGTTACATGGTGAACAGTACAAGGGCAGTCATCACAGAAACTTTCAGTTTTGATCACACATTATGAACTATAAACAATCAGGTCAAATATGAATATTCGTTAAACTGTCTATTTTTTTATGACAGACATATAGAATCAATTTGAAAGTCTCTAATCTACACAATGTTTTCATTTTTTACATGCTTATATTTTATCTATAAAAATAAGTTATTTCCCCCTTCTCCCAGGGGCAGAATGTTGGGGTGGAGTCCCTTCAACCATCCCTGCTGTGCACTGAGCAAATATCAGCAAAGAATACTGCCCCTGCTTCTCATCAATGGGGGTACAGCGGCTGCAGAGGCTGTGGACCATCTAAGCAAATGCCCTCAACTAAGCAAATGACAGCAGAGTCAGCACCTGTCATCCACCTAATAAGACTATGGGAAGAGGTTACAAAGATGAGGAAGGTGAAAAAAGGGATGCTTTGAATCTGTGTATGAGGTCCTAGATACACCCTCTGGTGGCCCACAGCGGAAATGATCAGACTCAACACAGCAAAAACTTTTAGAACTGAAATATGGTATGGAATGCCATCTGCGTTACAGAATGGTCTCTGGGTAGCCAGCAAGCAGAGCAGGGCAGAAAAGCATAGTCAAGGCTTTGGAAACTAAATCAGCCTTCAAATCTCGGCCCAAATGTGAGACAGCATACTCCTAGGTATACACCCAAGAGAAATGAAAACATGCCCATACAAAATTTCATAGCAGCACAATGGGGTATGGGTGGGGACTTGATAATACGGATGAATGTAGTAACCACATTGTTTTCCATGTGAAACATTCATAAGAGTGTATATCAATAATACCTTAACAAAAAAAAATTCATAGCAGCAATATTATAAAAGTTAAAAAGTAGAAACAACTCAAATGTATAACAGTTGATGACTGGATTAATAAAATGTGGAAATATCTGTACAATGGAATCAGGAACAAAGTACTGATACATGCTACAGCATGAATTAAACTTAAAAATATGATAAGCAAAAGATGCCAGTAACCAAATACCATATATTGTATCATTTCATTTGTATGACGTGTCTATAATAGGCAAGCTCATAAAGACAGAAAGTAAATTAGTGGTTGCCTAGATTAGGGGAGTTAGTGAGAAATGGGGAGTGACTGCTAAGGAGAGTACGGGGTTTCTTTATAATATGATGAAAGTTTCTAAAAATTACATAGTGGTGATGGTGACACCACTCTCTGAAAATACTAAAACCACTGAATCACACACTTTTAAAAAGTGAACATTAAAGTATATAAATCGTAACTCAATAAAGTAGCTATTTTTTAAAAAGTGAAGGTTGTCTATATGAACCAAAATGAGTTGACTGCCTCCTAGAACAGAATATTTAAGCAGAAACCAGTGTCTCATACACAATACCCCAAATATCCAGGATACATCCAAAATTACTTGTCATATCAAGAAATAAGAAAATCTCAACTCATTTGAGAAAACATAATCAGCAGTCACCATCACTGATTAATAAAGATGATGGAATTATCTGGAACCTTAAAACAGTATCAGAAAAATGGCCCAACAAGCAGCTACAGACTCATTTGAAACAGATACGAAAATAAAACTTCCAGCAAAAAAAAAAAAGAAGATATAAAGGATAATGAAACAGAAAATATAATAAATGAAACTTTTTATAGAAACTCGCAAGATGGGTCCAATAGCAGAAAGGAGCTGACAGGAGAATCAGTGAACATATAGAATAAACCATCCAATCTGAATAAAGAGGAAACAGACTGAAAAGAACATTAGTAACCTAAAAGTCAGTAACAAAATATCTAACATTTGTCTCATTGGAGTCACAGAAGGAGAGGATGACTGCCAAGCTGAAAAAATATTTTAAGAAATGATAACAGAAAAATTTCCAAATGTTGAAAAAGATACAAACCTACCAAGCCAGAAGCTGAGGAAGAAACAAGTAAGATAAACTCAAAGAATTCTACAGCCACACACATCATAATCAAATTTCTAAAAACTAATGACAAAAAGAAAGAAAGCCAGAGGAAACTCATAAATTACCTAGAGGAAGGCAAATTGAATGGTAATAGATTCCTCATGATAAACCTTCAGATCACTGTCTTAAATACTCTAGCTCTTAGAGGTAAGGGAAAGATAAGATTAAATTTGTGTTCTATAAAGCAAACTCTTATAGCAATAAAGGATAGATTAGCAGGGGAAAAATTAGAGACAGGTCAAAAGGGCTGCTACAACAATTCAAGAAAGAAAAATTTAGAACTTTTACTAAAACAATGGCCATAGAGACAGTAAGAATGGTAAACCTCAAAAGAATGGCAATAGCACATGCACATGCAGATGAAATCTTAGAAATTCTCTTTCCAGCAAGAATAACTGGGAATTTCCTTGCAAGCCAAAGAGTATGGGAAAAATCCCAAGGAAGAGAGAGCTAACGATGGAAATTCCCTAATTCTGTATATGAATCCACACAAGACTCAGGCTCAATCTGAGTTGCTCATGTGTGGAACAGACCCAAAAGCAGCTTAGCAAAGGCTTTGAGAACTGAATTAAAATTTAAAACACTGCACAGGTCTCAGACTAATCCCTGAGTGGCATGTGTGCATTCAGATTCAAGCTTTGAAAATGCAACTGAGATTAGAACCACTACCTTCAGAACGCAAAACAGAATTTGCTACTTGGATCTAAGTAGTCAGTTGCCTACTAAATAAAAATAAATAAGTAAATAGATAAATAAATCAACATTCCCCAGGGGATAACAGGACCCAGAACCTATAACAGAACATTCACAATGTTACTGTAACCAGTATAAATTCAAAGAAAACTACATCCAGATACCTCATAATCTGAACTACTAAAAAACAAAAGATGTAGAAAAATCGTGAAAGCAGCTAAAGAAAAATGACATCATATATAGGGGAAAAACAATTAGAATGATGCAGATTTCCCATCCAAACCATGGAGGTGAGAAGAGCAACATCTTTAAAATGCTGAAAGAAAAGAATTGTCAGCCCAAAATTCTACACCTGCAAAAATATCTTTCAATAAAAAAGGCAAAATAAAATATTATCAGACCAAGGAAAACTAAGACAATACATCAGCAACAGGCATGATCAAAAAGAAATGCAAAAGAAGGTGGTTCAAACTGAAGGGACAAGACCTGAGGAGGAAATTTATCTGAGAGAAAAACAAAGAGCAAAAGAGAGACTGGATATCTAAGAAAATACAAAAGACTATTTTTCTCCTTTTAAATTATTTAAAATATGTATGACTGTCAGAAGCAAAATGTGTAACTGTATCTGATCGGGTTTGCCATACATGTAGATATGATAACATATGACAATTATAGCAAAGGTCAATTGGGGAGGATAAATGGACGTATATGGTTCTAAAACTTCTTAATTTTACCTAAAGTAATATTAACTCTGAATAGACTATAAAAAGTTAGGTATGCATATCATAATCACTAGCATACTAGTACAACCACTAAAAAAATATATAAAGACATTTTCACCCAAAGGGCCAACAGAAAATTTAAATGGAATGCCAAAAAATATCCAAATACATAAAGTGTAAATACTCTCACAAAAGAATAAAAAGTCAAAGATTATTAAATTGTATTAGAGTATATATATATATATTATATAATAGAGGGACTAGTAATATCAAAGCAAAAACAATTACCAAAGAAATACAGAGAGGAAATTATATTATGAAAATGAGTCATTCACAAAAAAGACACAGTAATTCTAATTGTATATTCACCTACCAAAAAAAGCTTCAAAATACAAGAAGCCAGACTGACAGTAGTTTTAAAAGGAGACAATAAGACAAATCCATAATGATAGTTGGAGACTTCAACATACTCTCAGTAATTAATAGACGAAGTAGAGAGAATATCAGATCTGAACAATACCAAACACCAACGTGACTTAATTGACATTTCTACAACATTCTGCTCAATAACAGAATGCACATTCCTTGCAACTGCAAGTGTAATATTCACCAGGATACACATTTTGTCCAGAAAACAAGTCTCAACAAATTCTTAGGAACTAGAATCATACAAGGTATGTTCTTTAAACATAATGGAATTTAACTAGAAGTGAATAGAAAAGTCTCTGATAAATCCCTAAACATTTGGAAGTTAAACACAATAGGTTTACATAAGCCAAAGAGAATGTCTCAAGGAAAATTACAAAGTATACTGAACTGATAAAAATGAAAGCGCTACATATCAATATATGAGATACAGCTAAGCAGTGCTTAGAAGAACACATACAGCATTAAAATGCTTTTATTAGAAAGGAAGAAACATCTCAAATTAATGATCCATAAGCTTTTCATCTTAAGGAATTAGAATAAGAAAAGCAAATTAAAACCAAAGGAAGCAGTTATCAATGAAACTTAAAACAACAGAAGAAAAAATAATGGGAACCAAAGAAACCAAAGACATATTCTTTGAAAAAATAAGTAACATTAATAAATGTCTAGCCAAACTAAGCAAGAAAAAAACTTCAAACTACCCATATCAGAAAAATTTAGGTATAAACCTAACAAAATTCTTTTCCAAAATGGAAAAAGGGTCACTAAAGACCCTAAGGACTTTAAAAGAATACAATAATATTATGAACAATTTTATGTCCATAAGTTTAAAAACTTAGATGAAATGGACCAATTCTCTGAAGGACACAATCTACCAAAACTCACTCCAAAAGAAATAGATACAATAAATATTCCTACATCTATTTAAAACTTTGAATTCATAGTGGCAAGCTTTCCCACAAAGGAAATTCCAGGCCCAGCAGACTGGTAAATTTTACCAAACATTTAAGAAAAAAGTACAACCAGTTTTACCTAAATTCTTCCAGAAAACAGGGTGTATTTCCTACCTCATTTTGTAAGACTATCATTATCATGATAAGAGAAACAAAGACATTACAAAAAAAACAAAATTACAGAGTAATATCTCATGAACACAAGCAAAAATTCTCAACACAGTATTAGCAAATCAAATCCAGCAATAGATTAAAAGTGTACTATACTGTGACCACATGAGGTTTATCTCAGAAATGTAAGACTGATTAAACATTTGAAAATCAATCAATTCACCAGTATCAATAAACTAAAGAAGAAAAACCAAATGACCCTCTCAACAGATACAGTAAAAAAACAAGATAAAATCCAACATCCATACATGATAAATTCTCAAATTTAGGAATATTAGGTAACTTTCTTAACCTAATAAAAAGCACTTACAAAAAAGCATGAAGCCAGCATGATAACAAATAGTAAAAGGCTGAATGTTTTCCACCTAAGATTGGGAACAAGGTGGCACTCTCATTCTCTTATTCAACATCAGACTGAAAGTCCCAGCCATATAATAGCACAAGAAGAAAAATAAAGGGCATATAATTGGAAAGGAAGAAGTAAAACTTTCTCAATTCACAAATGACACGATTGTGTGGAAAATCCCAAGGTATCTACAAAAAAAACCACTGAAATTAGGTGGTTTTAGCAACACTGCAGGATACAAGGTCAATATACGAAAATCAATTATATTTCTATATAATGAAAATGAACAATTACAAACTGAAATTAAAAGAAGCACTACCAATTACAATAGTATCAAAGAACATAAACTATTTAGGCAAAAATCTTACAAAATATATGCAGGATCTATATCTGATAAACACAAAACATTGTTTATTGATTTGAGAAATCAATAAAGACCTAAATAAAGGAAGAAATATATCATGTTGATAGACTGGAGAATTCAATATTGTCTAGATGGCAGTTCTTCCCTAAAAGATCTCGTGAGTCAACACAATCTCAACCAAAATCCCAGCAGGATTTTTTTTTTTTTTAGAAATTGACATACTGATTCGAAAATATATGTGGAAAAGCAAATAAACTTGAATAACCAAAGAAATTTTCAAAAGTAAAAAAAAGTAGAAGGAATCTCACTAACTTCACAACTTGCTATAAAGACACAGCAGTCAAAAAGGAGAGGGATTTTCCAAAAGGAAAGACACATGGATCAATGGAACAGAAAAAAATGAAAAAATTCTTAGAGATAAAGATATCCAACTGATTTTCAACAAAGGTAAAAACATATCAATGAAAAAAGGGTAGTCTTTTTAACAAATGGCCATTTCATAATAAGAGTCAATTTATCAAGAGTCTATAACACAAAATGTCATGCACCTAATAAAACAGCTTCAAAAATATGTGAGCAATTAACAGGTTAGACAGCAAAGAGAAATAAATACAAAATGATAACTGGAAATGTTAATAACCCTCCCTTGGGAACTGATATAAGTATAAAATCAAAAAGATTTTTTAAAAAACTTAAGCAAAACTATCACCCAATTTGACCTAATTGAAATTTATAGAACATTCCCCCCTAAATCAGCACAAAACACATTCTATTCACATGCATAAGAATAATTTACCAAGATGGACTACACACTAGCCAATAAATCTTAACAGATTCTAATCATATAGCCCTGTATATATTAAATAAATTGAACCTGGATTTAAGGAAAATGCCAAGACTCCAGGGCTTCACTGGTGAATTCTACCAAGGATGTAATGAAAAAATAATGCCAATTCTACACAAACTCTTCCAGCAAACTGAACAGGAAGGTCCCAGCTCATTCTATGAAGCCAGTATTAACCTGACTCTAAAACTGAAACAAAGGTATTTAAAGTACAGAGCAATATCCTTTATGAACATACATATAAAAATTCTAAACAAAATTTTAATAAATCCAATCCAAACAATATATAAAAAGGAAACTATATCATTTCAGATGGGGTTCATCTCACAAAAGTAAGGATGGTTTAACATTCAAAAATTAAGCAATATAATTCATCATATTAACAAATTTAAAAAGCAAAATAATATTTCAACAGATGCAGAAAAAGTATTTAACACAATCCAATATCCATCTCTAATAAAAACTCTCAGCAAACTAGGAATAGAAGGAAACTTCCTCAAATGATAAAAGGGATTCACAAAAAACATACAAATAACATCACACTTAATTGTTAAAGACTGATTATTCTCCCCCTAAATCAGGAACAAGACATGGTTGACCACTCATACATCATTGTAATGGAAGTCCTAGCCAGTGAAATATGGCAAGAAAAAGAAATACAAGGCATCCAGACTAGAAAGAAAGTGCTAAGGTGTCTTTATTTGAAGATAATGGAATTATTATTATGTAAGAAACATAAGCAATCTATAAAAACCTACAACTAATAAGTGAATTCAGCAAAATTGAAGGATTTAAGATCAATATAAAAAATCAGTTTGTATCTCCATATAATAGCAATGATCAGAAATTGAAATTTTTAAAAATACATTTACATTTCAAAAAATATGAAATACTTAGGGTGGCAAGTTTGTAAGACACGTTCACTGGAAAATTTTTAAATATTGCTGAAAGATTAAGGAAGACTAAAATAAATGGGAGATATATACCATGTTCATGGATGAGAAACTTATGTAAGGTATCAACTGTCCACCAGATTGAGCTATAGTTTCAGTACAATCCCAGATAAAATCCCAGCACGACTTCTTACAGAAAATGACAAACTGATTCTGAAAATCATATGGAAACACAAAGGCTCTAGAGTAGACAAAATAACTGAAAAGAACAAAATTGAAGGACTTACACTCCTTGAATTCAACACTTGTAAAGCTTATAAAGCAATAATAATAATAATCAAGACAATATCTGGATGTAGAAATAGATCAGTGGAACAGAGCAGAGTCCAGAAATAGACACACAAACGTATGAACTGGTTTCAACAAAAGGTACAAAGCCACTCTAGCAGAGATGATAGTCTTTTCAGAATGGTCCTAGAAAAATTGAATATCTATATGCAAAAAAAAAAAAAATCGAGATCCATACCTCTCACCATATACAGAGAGATTAACTCAAAATGAACTATAAACCTAAATGCAAAATCTAAAACTACAAAACTTATCAAAAAAAAAATCAAAGAAAAATTTGATTGAGTAAAGGGTTTCTTGTAAAACACCAAAAGCACAATTCATAAAAGAAAAAAAATGCCAAACTGGAATTCATCAAATTTACAACTTTTGTTCTTTAAAAACTCTGTTAAGAAAGAGAATGAAGAGACAAAGGCCAGGCTGGAAGAAAACAGTTGCAAATGATATATCTGATAAGCAACTAGTATCCAGAATATGTAAAGAACTCATAAAAGTCAGTAATAACAAAGAAAAACACTATTTTTAAAATGTGCAAAAGATATGAACAGATATCTCACCAAAAAAATATACAGATGGCAAGTAAACACATGAGAAAATGCTCAGTATCATTAGTCATTAGGGAAATGCAAATTAAAAAACAGTGAGATACCACTACATATCTATGCAAACCACTGAAATTTAACAGACTGACCATACCATACCATGTGTTGGTGAGGATGTGAACTAACTAGAACATTCATACATTGCTGGTGGGAATGTAAATAACTACTCTGGAAAATAGTTTGTTAATCTGTTAAAAAGTAAAATGCTTATCCACCACCATATGATCCAGCCATTCCACTCTTAGATATTCACGTAAGAGAATTGAAAGCATCTGTCCATACAAACAATTCTATATAAAAGTTCATAGCAGCTTTATAAAGAATAGCCAAAAATTGGGAACAACCCAAATGTCCATCACCAGGTGAATGATGTGTGGTGATGTATCCATACATTGGAATACTATTCAGGAATAAAAAGGAATAAATTTGTGTACACCATTAATGAATCTCAAAATAGACGTACTACGTGAAAGAAGCCAGACAAAAAGGAGTATATAAAGTATGATTCCATTTAACATAAAATTCTAGAAAATGCCAATAAATCTATAATGACAGAAAGCAGCTCACTACAGTTGCCTGGGGACAGGGAGAGGCAGCAGTATGGAGAGGAACAGATTACAAAAGGGCACAAGGAATTTCTGGGTTTGATGGCTATTTCTGTGATCTTGGTCGTGGTGACAGTTTCAGAGATATATACATAGGTCAAAACTTAAGTTGCACAGTTTATTGTATGTCAATTATACCACAATAAAGCTCTTAAAAATAAAGGAAAACATTATAATTAAACAACTCATTTTGAAAGTACTAAAAAGGAAAAATAGTGTTGAGTGCATAATAAAAGGTAACATAATAAATAATAAATGATTTGTATAAATAATAAACAGTTATATTAGTGTAAACTAATATTTAAAAGATGTTTAGTAATCAGCCACACAAAGACCAGATAGGGAAGAGGGTTCAGAGAGAAGCAATAGCAAGTGTGAAATACCCTGAGGCCAAAAGGAATGTGACACTTTCAAGGAACTTTAAAGACCAGTGCAGAAAAAAAGGAGGAGCGATACTAAAAGAGCCAAATCAAGCAGACTTGTGGTCCTGAAAACCATGCTACCACAAGTATTTTACTTTATCAATTTAGGATCTTAGAAACACCCCAATTTAAATTATTTTAAATGTCTATTATGTGGCTATATGTCTTAATAATGTAGAAAGAACCCACATTATTATGTAGAAATTATATATTACAATCATATTTTAAAATAAAGAAGACCTGGGGACAGGGAATATCCAACTTAACTTCATAGTTACTGATAGTTTCTGTACTATTAATAAAGAGGATTTCAAATATATATATATATATATACTTTTTTTAAATAATATTTTAGGAAAAATATGTACACCTTTACCTTACCCTTTTTTATTACAGTAGCAACCTAATTCCTGATATTATATCTTCATGTTGCTGCCATTAGAAATAGAACACTTCCATTATAAATGTGTGAAATTCAGTATCCATATTTGACTAACCTAAGAGAAGTTAAAAAAAATCTATATACATTGAACATATAATATTTAATAGATAATTTTGGGGAAATATTCTATAGTTGTTTTAATAATAAATTTACATTTAAAAATTATTAACAATATGAGATATTTTACAATCTCAGAGCATTAATATAGGTTATTTTGTTTCCCTAAGAAAATTAAGTCACAGACTACTGTCACATTAGCAAGAAAATGTCCAAGTCTGAACACAAATTTATATAAATATAAATCTTAACTGCTCAACAAAAATTAAAGAACAAGCTTCTAAAACAAAATGTCACTCATTCACATAGAGTTTATAGCAAAATGTTTTCTAGCCTAACATTATACTAAGCTACTCAAGTAAATATAATTCAAACTAGCATACATCAAATCCTTGATTATTATATTTCAAATTGACACTGTCCTTTCTGATTCTTAGTCCTAAGTCTTTCAGCCTAGCTTCAGCTCAAGGTCATTGTTCATTTTGTTTTATCTATGTGAGGAATGGCTTGTAATTCTGTGTTTAATACTTTTCAAATGGAAACAAATAGAAGACCAGAATTAATGCTGAGAACTCAAGTACTACTTTTGATACCATATTTGAGTTTGCATTTCTGCCCCCCAACCAACAATCTTCTGTTCTAAAGAAGCATTTCAGGAACACTCTTATACCCTAGTGAAATCCCTATAGTAGAAATAAATCTGAGTTACCATGGAACCAGCCAATTAATTTTGACACCTGCTTACCAGATTGATCATTTTTGATGTCTATTACGTTGCTATCCTTCAGTTTAGTAAAAGAGTTTCAAGGTAATTACCGAAATGAGAAATTTCAAGGTAAAGTCTTTCCCACTGTGTTAGATTACTTTAAATGCTGGGTAAAACAAGCCACCACCCTCAAATAAATCTTTCTTAGCTTATCATGTACTTCACTAGGAAGAATTCTTCTAAATTGATTCATCCCTTTAACATTAAACACCACGTTTTCTTTACCCCTAAGAGTACACATAACAAGTTGCATACATAACACAGAGTTGCACCAGTTATTTTTACTCTAATTAATAGCTTGTATTCTACAGAGAAATGAAAAAGTACTTACCAATAGAGTACAATGAATCATAGAAGTAACAGCTTCCAAGGAAATGAATACTCAATTATTAGTTCAGGGTTTATTGTTATTTAACTATGTCTATATTTTAAAAAGCTACTCTTCCTTTACTCATTATGTTTATGAACACCATCTATGTTATTTAAGTTTGTTTTAACTTGATCTGTGATCTTTCATTAACTGGGACAACATCTTCTAGCGAGGCTACAGCCTGCCCATCTAGCTGATTAACAGGTTCCCCAACTATAAAATGTAGACAGGAGCTTCTCAGGACTACAGCAATCCTTGTCCTCTTTAGACAAATAGAGCACATCTCTGAAGAGGCCAATATCCCTGAATTACATGAATCAGGCAACCTTCCTCTTTATGTGTAAAAGATGTAAAAAATGGATGTGACTTTTTTCATTTGCTGCCAGTTTATATATTCAAAATTCTTTCTTGATAGGTAAAGAAGTTGGCTGCTATTGTCACAGCAGAAGTTTAAGAAAACTTAAAAAGGCTACTAACAAGCACAGTTCAATAAGTTAGCTTTCCTCATCTGGCAACAACTTTTATGACTTTTAATTAGCACCTCTCCAAATCTGTAGAGGGTGCTTTAAAAAGTACAATACCATGCTAATTTGTGAAAGTATGATGCTAGGAAACATTTCAACCCATTGCTTACAAGTGAATTTCATTAAACTTCATCCTGAGATTTGACTTCCAAAAGCCTGCCGTAAATTAGTTTTAATAGTAATACCTACCTAAGATTTAAAAGTTCCACTTGAAAACATACACCTTTCCAATCGGTTTTAAGGGACATTGTTTTAACCAGCAGGTTAAAAAAGAAAAAGAAAACTATGCTATGTTCAAAACTACCAGGAATTTTTCCTATGTTAATAAGGTGAACCATATTTCTACCTTTGCTTTAGAGCCCGAGACATTTCAGATTTTTATATCACGCTAACAATAAATACGGTAATCAGGATAGCGTAATTTCAGAACAACAAACCTGCCAGCGGACTTCATATTCAATGTTTAGAAGACTAAGAAGTTGCCTCACTTCATGACAGCTATCTGCAAGTTGTCCAATGGCACCCTAATGGTCTTAACTATCTTATTTGCTGCTCCCTCACTTTCACTCATTTCTTGTTATATCAGAAAAGAATGCAATAAACATCAACCAACAGGAGGTAAGTATCTTTACTGTTGTAAAGCCAACTAACTCCTTAGGGCCCTGAGCTTCCGAAAAACGAGAGTGATTCTCCCACACAACAGCTGACAGCAAAATAACCAATTACAAAATCCATTATCTTCACCACATTAAGAAGCCCAGGTATTTCATCCTTTTATCTAACCCAAAGTCACTCTTGTGTTTTTCGATTAGACTATCCTAGCAAATTCAACATAGTTTTTTAGCTAAAAGTAGATATTCTGTTGTCAAGCTAATTGACTTAGAATCACGACTCTGCCCTTACTACTGTGCAATCTGGGCAAATGACTTATATTAACTACCTCGATTTCTCTCTGGAAATCCAGTAC
This sequence comes from Manis pentadactyla, assembly GCF_030020395.1. Classification (NCBI taxonomy): domain Eukaryota; kingdom Metazoa; phylum Chordata; class Mammalia; order Pholidota; family Manidae; genus Manis; species Manis pentadactyla. The sequence goes on along the minus strand of NC_080026.1, from coordinate 125,772,481 downwards.
AATTCTAACTCACAAAGTTGTGAGAAACAAATGAGATAATCGACGTAAGGCGGTTGCACAGTGTTTGACACATGGTAAACCCATCACTGCTAGTACTGAATAAACTAACATGTGAACAAATGTTACCACCTCCCTCGACCCCCACCTTCTGTAGAGATTAGAGAGAGTAGAGCAAGGTACTGCTAGACCACAACTTGTACCCTTTATACTTCGGTATTATTTGAATGTTTCATAGCATGCAAGTATTCCATGAATTACTTGCATGAATTTGATTTAAAAAATAGTGTCCTAACAAACTGTTTGTCCTAACAGTTCAAAAACAGTGTCCTAACAAACGTTTTGACACCGTAACTGAGTGTGGAAATTTGATGAGCAAGGGACCTGAAGTCGCTGCGGACATCTGCACCATCGGGAAAAGCTTCGTGTCCCCGGGGGTCAGCGCTCCGCGCGAGGCCGGGATCCCTGGGCGCCAGGGCTGGAGGCGAACAGCGCGGGCCCCGCTCCGGCCTCCGGTCCCCCGGGACCGCGCGGCGTGGGGGGTGTCGCGACGGGGGCAGGGCAGGGCTGAGGTGCGGGGTCCGGCGAAGACACTTACTTGAACCTGCCCTGGCAGTGCTGGCACTGGTCCCCCACCCAGCCCGGGTCGCAGAGGCAGGTGGCGTTGACACAGCGGCCCGAGAAGCAGGAGCCGGTCCTGTCGCACGGCTTGGACTGGGACACCTGCGCGTAGAGGGCCAGGTAGAGGAAGCCGTAGCACAACAGCCAGCTGGTCCCGTCCCACAGGCAGGAGGCGCCCCCGCCGCCCGCCGGCCGGGCCCTCCACGGCCCCGGGGCCGACGGCTGCGGGGTGCCAGCGCGGGCCGGGCCCCCCGGCCCCATCCTCCACGGCGCCCCTGCCCGGCGGGGCTGCGCTCCGGAGCGCGCACGGGGAGGCCCCCGAGGGCAAGTCCGGCAGGAGGAAACGCCGCCGCCGCCGCCGCCGCTGCTCCTCGTCCTCACCGGCGCCTGCCCCAGTCCCGCTGCCCGGTCGGGGGGGACAGACCCCCGCCGCGGCCGCCTCCGCTCGGCTCTCTCCGGCCGCACTCGCTCATCGCCTCTCGTCTCCTGACCTTGTCGGCCGCGGCGCCCGGGCCGGGCTGGCGGCGGGGAGCGGGCGGCGCGGGGCGCTCCGGGGGGGACCTGCGGGGAGGGGGAGGGGGCCCGCGCGCGGCGCAGCCTCGCCCGCCGCTCGCGCCAACTGCCGGGCTCCCGGCCCCGCGCGCCGGGGCGGGCGGGGGCCCGCGGGAGCCCCGGGGCGGGCGCGCCCACCGCGGGAGGGGGATCCGGAGAGCGGGGCTCAGCCGCGCCGCGCCCGGCCGGCGGCCTGCGGCTGCCCCGCAGCCATCTTCCCTCCCGAGCCGTCAGCCAGCCCTCGGGGCGGCGGCGGGAGCCCCGGCGCGCTGGGCCGCCTCCCCCCGGCCGCGCGTGCCCACGCTCCCCCCCGCGGCCCGAGCACCGTGGTCTCGCCCCGCCTGACAGGGACCGGGGACTCCCCCGCGGACACCCAACCCGCCCGGCCCGCGGGGGGCCGGCCCCCCAGGTGTGGCCCGCGAGCCCGAGGTGCCCTTCCCCTCGGCGCGCGGGGGACCCGGCCCCGCTCGCACCACGCGCCGGCCCCGCAAACGGAAGATCGGATCAGGAACGGCTTCGCAGCTTCAGCAGAAAAGAAGCCCTTCCTGTCCGCCGTCCACAGCTGCAAAAGTGCAAGGCTTTTTCCCTAGCGTTTCCCCTTCCTCCGCCCCATCCTCCTGCCTATTTCTTCTTTTTTTCTTAGAAAAACTCCAACAGCACACAAAGAGCTGAGCGTGTGCAGCAGGCAAAAGTCTTAAAGGCACCGCAGTCCGACCACGTTGTGGGGTCCGCAAGAACTGGGAGGGGCGGAGGTTCGGGACCCTGAGGGTCGCGGAGCCCTTTCCGCCGAGGGACCTCTCCAAGTGGGAGCCATTTCTTCCACTGAAATAAGGATTCCCCCGCCCCCAACAAAGAGCTGCAGGCTGCTGCGCCCCGTGCGCGCCGCCCCTTCCCCACGCTGCCTCGGAACCCCAGGTATCTCCTTTTCTGCTCTTCAGTGTTTCCTCCTCCATCTGGGACAATATTATGCCTTGAAAAATATTGCAACATCGGGGATTTTTCAGAAAAGCAGAAATGAGCCCAGAAAAGAGCCGTTTTTCGTCCTTAGCGGCCGTCTTTCCTCCTTTAGGTGACTTTCCAAGATTTGATAGCATATGCTGAAATTTTTGCGTTGCACTTTTGTGCCTTCTCAAAACAAGCTATTTGAACCCTTGAGCAAGGAATCCGAACACGAATTGCAGCCATGTATACTCGAGTTAGAGCGATGTTATTGGATCCCCACCAAAGAAGAGCAGATAGTACGAAAAAGAATTCAAAATCTACCAAAAAAATTTCGACATCAAAAGGAGAAAAAGTTTTAGTTGTAATCCCCCAATCATAATATTATTATTAAGAATCAACTCACGTTTATTTTGGGTATAATGGCCGCACGTCATATCTTTTAATCTCTTATCATCCCCACTGTGCAGATGAAATCCTCCATTAACCCCATTTTGTGGATGAAGATAGACTCATAAAGAGTGAACGATTTGTCAATAGCAGATTAGAAGTAAATAATGAGCCAAGCTTTAAACATAAGTCCCCTGACTTCATGCTTTTCCACTATTTACCAGGCTATTTCTATGAGCAGATGCTTTGTTCTACTTTGGTGAATAAAATGTAAGTGTTGGCTTGGTTTGCAAATACCTCAGCAGTGACTCAAGGAGGAAAGCAAAGGTCCAGAAAGAGGTGGCTCCTTCTTAAGTAAAAATTTAAATTAAAAAAAAATGGAGACTATGATTTTCATTTATATAACAACAAATCACAATTCCCATATAATATCAGTACTAGGAATGTCATCCACAAACCTAGAAATTAGGACAGCCCCCTCCTTCCTTTCACATCTTTTCTATATCAGGAGCTCCTCTGAGACTACTTGGGATGAGGGACGAAGGGGAGGAGAACATTCTGCAAAAAAAAAAAAAAACAATGAAAAGAAGGCTATTGCTCTGGATCACATCTTTTAATTTCCATGACTATAAAATCGAGAAAAACTCTCTCTAGTATTAGCCATACATGAACAATCTCTGCTGCCTTTCCAATTCTTTTCATGCCAGCCAAAGTTTAAAGTCAGTCACATCTTTCTCACATCTAATGTAGAGTTGCTTTCAGACAAGCTCTTAAAATAGACAGTGAGTGTGAAAGCAATTCAAAAAGTACAATGGAGCCCCTTGAACAAGTAGAGGGAGCACTGTTCAGCCACATACTGACTGTAGCCTACACTGGAGCAAAGGATTTGCCCATTAAAAATATATCTTTTAATCTTATAACCACTATAATCAGCTCAGTTATTTCATGTTACACTAAGAACACACAGCCCCACAGGCCTCTCAACATTGCCTTTAGATTCAAGCTGAATATGTTAAATCTATATAAAATTATTCTCCTAAGGCTCTCACAGGATTTCCACTTGCCCTATGTCCTATTTTTCTTTCAAACTCTTAGTCAACATTTACTGAGTAATTATTATGAATTTAAGCAAGAGAAAACAAAGACAAATAAAACATGATTTCTACCCCTGCATAAGCTTATCTTCTGTTAGGCTCACTAGATAGAGTTTCTTATACAGTTGAGTGTCACATATTTTACAAATGTAGACATAGAAAGCTTAAATGATTTACAATGGTCACACAAAAGTCAGCAGTAAAGCTTGCCTAGAATCTTGACTCATGTTTCAGTATTCTTCTATGATCAAGTAATTTTAAAACTCCAACAGGATGTTATCTCTTTTTTCTGAAGAAGTAGAGTCAGCATCCTCACAGGGCTATACAACACTACAATAATTCACAGTATTGGTAATAGCAGTAATAAATCCTGCAGAAAGGTGAAAATTTACTCTGAAGAGGCAGTGGGTATGAAAGTCAGTTTTCCCATGGTACGATGAACTGTGAAGATTGGGATTGTCTATTAAAGTTTCTCCACAAGGAAAGATAAGAAAAGTATATTTGTTTCCTCCACAATTGGCCTTTTATCAAGACGGTCAGATATTTGGGGGAGTATGTTTCAGTTCCACTCATACAACTTAGCAATGGTATGATGGGTAAAAAGCTAAGAGTTCATATGGTCAAACTGATGGAAATTCAAATGATTTTTTTTTAAAGAACAAAAGAAATAATAGATCCACATATCTTTAGATTGCTACTTAAAAAGTAAAAGATCCTATTTGGACTAATGAACCAAAGCAGCCCCTCCTCAGTTGCCTGACTGAAGAATGATCTCTATTGTTTATGGTTTGGCTCATCTGAGGCTTCTGAAAGCAGCCTAGATAATCGGAGCTGCAGATAGCCTGGTCCTAAGAGCCAGAAGTGCATTCATTCAAAAGGACCTGCAGTGCAACTGGGGCAGTATTTTTAAGACACGAAAGAGCATGAGTGGTCTGTGACACAAGACGGTAAAGGAAAGATCAATTTAGGTGCTCATTAAAAAATTACAGATGGTACTAAAAATGCGTATATATGGCTATGATCTGAAACACCACCCTTCCCCCACCAAAATCTAACCCTCTGTTTTCTCTTGGCTGCATTCTTTTTTTCTATTGGTTTCTCTTGCTGTTGCACTTGCAGACATACACATACACTCTGATCCTGCCAATTTTTCTACTTAACACATTTCAAACATATTGTTATAAGTAAATCCAAGGAAATAATTCCAAAGATGCTTAATTCACTATGCTGGGCTAATACATTATTTTTAAACTGGGGAATAAAATGAACATCCTTAAACTTTTCGTCCTAAATATTCTGACTTTTTACCAAAAAAAAGAGGTGGGCAGAGGAGGCAGTGATTGCTAGTAGTCAACTGCAGAAATTTGTCCTTTGTGAAATTTAATTCAACAAAAATATGTACTAGGACTTCCTATTAAACAGAGCAGACTAAGTATGGCACTTAACCTCTGCTCTGAACTCTCCCAACATAAAAGAATTTTTTAAAACATTTTTAAAGGTATAAATTCACAATGACAAAGAAAATGAGAGAAGAACGAACTAGTAGATGAGAGGTGTCAATGCATTTGGAAATGTCAATGCACTGGAAGGAGGAAAGGGAATGGAGCAGTGGTAATTAAAAGACACAGGCCTTCAGAGGGAACAAACAAGAAGAAACAGGCCTGCGGAGCCCAGGACTCAGAGGCAACAGGTACCGTGAAGGTAGAGGTGGGACTCTAGGATGAAAGCAAGGACGGTAGTTGAAGGCAAAATAAGGGCCCGTGTTCTCCTTCCTCATCCCAAGCAGCTAAAAACTACCCCACACCCAATACTGACAGGAGGTTAAATCCCTTGAGAAATTGAATCGAGAGGCTCTAGACATAGGGCACCAGGTGTCAGAGGAGGGAGTGAGATACGCAGCTGAAAATGGAGAGATGAGGTGAAAATCTATATGTCGAATGGTAAAATTTGCCTGCTACCTCGTCCTGCCTGTTCCTAGAGCACCTACAGCCAACTGAATAACCCCCAGGCAGAAAACTGAAGAATACTTATCTGCAGAAATTGAATAATCCAAGAAGAAAGGTACTGTCATTTGGCATCTCGCAATCAAACAGCAAGCCAAACACTGGACCACCCTTCAGTGAAGACTGCTGGTCAATAAGCTTCACCCAGTCATTTTTCTTTTATGACTCTCTCTTAGAGACAGTAAAGAAATAAAATATAGAAATACTTAGGAATAAAAGTCACCGAAAGAAACAGAAAAGGAAATTAGAGAAAATACTTTGAAGTGATAAGGGAAGATTTTGCAACCTTGAAACAAGAACTGAATACTCTTTAACAAAAACAAAAGAACACTTAGAAGACAAAAAATAAAAATAGGGTAGACAAAATCTAAATTCAATTAAATAGTTTGGAAAACAAGTCTAGGAAAGCTCCTAAAAATTAAAATAGAGTTTCTCTTCTTACTGAAGAGGGAAAAACTAAAAAAAGAATATTTATTATGATTATGCGTAATAGACACTTTTAGATTAAGCATTTATAATACACATGCATTTATTTATGTGATAGTCTATTAATGCACAACTCCTACATAGAAGCAAACAGAATTTGTCTGTATCAGTTTCTTCAACATAGGAAAATTTTCCAGAAGTGAATTGAGCCTTCAGATGAAAGACCCACAAATGGAGAGAAAAAGGTAAATGCAGTGGGATTGGAGGTAATAATAGCACTAACATTCTCAACAGCAAACCTAGATCCTAAAAGTAAGTGGGGATATAAGGGAAATTACTTTCAACCTACAATTCTGTACCCAGCCAAGCTATTGATCAAGAATGAGGATAAAGACATTTCCAAACACATAAACATTGATAAAATTTATCTCCTAGGGTACCATTCTCTTGAAAACTCCTGGAGAATGGAGTAAAGGGAGGAGAGACTGAACACAAGGGAAGTGTGTACAGATACCCCAGGATGACAGACAGCTGTGCCCCAAGCCAGCAGGGCAACCAGCCCAGCCAGGAACAGGGCCAGGGAAGGAGGCATCTAGGGAAACAGCAGGGATCAGTGCTTGAAACTGCTTGAGCTTTTGGGAAAACTATGAATAATGTGTGACAGATCTTGGAGTATTTGGGAGGAAAATGGAATAAGCACATAGAAACATAAGTAAATGAAAATGAAGCAATTGCTGACTAGGAAAAAAAGAAAAGAAAGAAAAGCCGTACAAGACGGTTCAGCAGTAAGCAATACTGACATAGTCATAATAGGGTAAATACCAGCTATCGATTTAACCAAAAATGTATAGTATGTCTATTAGAAAGATGGGAGAAGGGTAAAGATGAGTGGTGCTAAATCCTTAATTCCTTAATAAGAAGTAATTGCATGTCCAAAACTGATTAAATCCAGAAATAGTGATGTAAGTACACTATACTGAAGAAAAGAATTGACAGCTGCTTTCTCACAGGGGATAGGGAAGAAGGTCAGGAGTTGCAGCATTTTATTTTAAGGCTTTTAGTTCTCTTTGATTGAAAATTAAAAATTGCTTCTTAAAAAAACAAAATAAATAAATATAAGGATTCATAAGAAAATAAAGAAGGTGGCATGGGGCCTAAGACTTAGAAAGACTTGGGTTTGATTCTAATTCTGCCATCTAATATACTGGATACCCTGGCATGATCCATTAATCTCTGTGCCTCAGTTTTCCCACCTATAAGATGGGAATAATCAAACTACCCTTCATGACCAGTTCAGAGCTGAGATGAAGGTCCAAACAGAACCATATATTAAAGAACCCAGGAAATGGTAAAGCACTATACAAACTTTGATATAAATAATCATCCAAAAATACTCTTAGGAAGAGAATTATTTTGAATCCCATGTGAGGGAAAGGGTTATTCAAAGAGATTTGGGTTAATATAAAACACAAACACAAAATACAAAAACACAAAGAAAAAGGCAGAGCTGTAAGAGAGCCACATTATTTTAAAGATGGATATAGTTGATTTTACATATGACATGCTGGGCCCCAGAAAAGTCAAGTGTACTATCCAAACTCACAGAGTGGCAGAGATAAGTCTAAACCCCTGGTTCTCCTGAAATGCAGTTCAGTTTTCTTTGTGCTATACCTTACAGTTGAGACTAACAGAAAGAAATTTTCAGGTTAATTCACCTAACTCCAGAAAGGCCTTCCAAAGCTCAGTACAGCTAAGTGACTTGCCCAATGTCACACAAGTTAGTGATCGCAGAGGGAAAACCAGCCCAAACAAAGGACAGCCTGCCAAAGAATGAACCTTGAATCAAAAACGTGGAACTGAAATGAAGTTTACTAGGAGAGCTAAGAGGCATATATTGAAAACCCAGCTGAGCATCTGTAACATACAGATTATCAATTAACATCTGTTAACTGGCTGAATAGAGTTCTTGCCTGAGTATGAAGAGAAAAGCAGAAAGGAAATAAGCATACTTCAAAAAGAAAAAGGAAAGGCAATTAGACAAACCAAGTCAGCAGCAAAATTCCTCTTGAAAATTGAGATGTAAGAATTTGACTTACTGATTGATAAAAGGGGAGTCTAGTAACCATAATGTTGCTCATGTAATTGTACATTAATGATACCGAAATAAAATATAAAGAAAGAAAGAAAGAATTTGACTTACTGAATAGGAAGAGGATGTGAGAGAGAAAAAAACAAAGGAAGAACAGCCAGGGCCCAGTGATTGACACAATGTGTCCAGAAGGGGTGCCTAAATGTGGAACTCTCCGGACTATTTCAATACATCTAGTAGGCTTCCCTATCCTCTCCTTCTTGGGATAATGTTGAAAGGAATGAGAACATTGGGAAGATAAGATCAGGGATTTTTTTCTCCGTTCCATACTCGGGAAATCATTTGCTGGCACTTTCTTTTCTGAAAAAGGAAAACAAAACTCTTTTTTAAAAATACAGTTCTGCATGCAGACATGGGATGTCTCTCAAAGGACGGCTCAAAAATGTCCATCTGGAGACAGGATCCGCCACCCAGGACCACTGGTATGGACTGGAACCCAGATCGTGAGGTTCTTCCAGGATTCCTAAATCTTTTTTTCCCCAGCTTTGTTGAGATATAATTGACATATAACATTAAGTTTCACATGTACAATATGATGGTTTGATATACATACATATTGCAAAATGATTGCCACAATAAAGTTAGCTGAATACCTAAAAAAAATACAGTTCTGTCAATAAAAATGAACAAAAATTCCATTAAATCAGGCAACAAAAAAGGAAATATCACACTCTTATTTTCAGAAGTCATAATTTTTCCCCAACAGGTGATTCTGATTTCTCTATTTGACTCATTAGTAATCACTGCACTCCACTGTATCATCATCCTCCATCCAAATAAACCAACTTTAAGAAGGATTGTACACTGAAAAAAGAGTGTCATTGAACATAGAGAGGTACTTGTAATTTTGATTAATAGAAAGATTGTGTCAGTTGTGAGGAAATCCAACAACTGCTACAGTTAAACTCTTTTTGAGGCTTTGCCCCCATATACATAAACCAGGTAGAGTTTCTGTAAACCTTCAGTTAAGTTGAAGTTTGTTTCATCTTCCCTCTGTTTAAAGAAAAAGTGAGTCACAGTAAGAAAAACAGGAAGTACTTAAAAAACAAGAGCTTCCAAATAAAACAAACAATTCATAAGAACAATAACATACTAGCTTTTCGAAAGCTGCTTGGGGTCTTGACACAGGAAAATATGTTTATGTTTACAAGGAAAAGAGCATGAAAGAGAATTATAGACCCTCTGATCAAGAGAGACTAAGCCATCCGGGTGCAGCAAGGTTTCCTTACACAGAGCTTAGAGACAAAGAAGAACCACACAACAGCATGTATATAAAAAAAGAAAAGAAAAATATCTGACAAATGATAGCCAGGCCCCACAAATCCTGATAACACGACATTCTACTTATTAAAAACATCAGTCTTGGAAGACTCCAGGCACAGTAATTTTAAAAATGTACACAAGTAAATTAAAACCAGCCTTATGATTCTTATTGTAAGTCCCTCATCCATACCCCTCTGCAAAGCTGATGTGAAATTTTAAATTAAATGAAAAAAGTCAACAGGAACATTGCTGGTTTTAAAAAAGAGGCCCGAGTTTTCCAGTTTTTAATTAGAGTGTAGTTCAAAAGCCTTTCTGCACATGAAGAGGACATATATTTTTTCTAGTAAAATTGGTTCTTTGGTAAACAGAGAAAATGCTACAGCTATAACTTGGAAACATGTGCAAGAGTTTTATTTATTAAATTATCTAAACCACTTGATAACAGATATTTGTGGAAATGCTTTATGGCCATGGGCTTCATCACTGGACACAGTCCTCTAGTTCATGGATGTAGCACAAGATAGCGCCAAGACAGCTAGACAGCATCAGGAGAACCAATCTCCGCAGCTGATGAGCCATTGCCTTACTCACCCTCAGCTCCTTCATTTGTAAAATAACAAAAAACACTGGCCTTCCCTGAATGTTGTTGGGAGAATCAAAATTCTGAATGAGATGAAACGTCAGTTACTTTTTTTAAACTATGAAGCCTTATTTGACGGTGCCTTCTTCTCTTCCTCCCTGGAGAACACTTATCTCGGGCCATTGGGGTCGTGTGAACCAAAGTCGGAGAGCAAGCTCAGGAATTCCTGCGCATCTTGATGCCCCACTGCCTGTCTCTCAGGTGACAGAAGTTTCGCAGCCTGTTGCCTTATGCCTGGGTGAGGCAAGTGACCACTGCAGCCACCACCGAAAGGCCCCAGAGAACCAAACACACCACCCCCATACTCTAGCTAAAACTGGGAATTCCAGCTCAGTGATTCCGTACTTTAGCTTTAGGGTTTGGGGACTCTTTTTCTGTCACGAATGGCTTCGAAGAGCTAACATGTTTTAGTTTGCACCAGTCGTTAACATCTTAACATGAAGGACTTTGTACCCATTCCTGAGAATAGTTCTGATAAGGAATAGAAGTATAAAGATGCATCATCTCCATTGCCACCCGCAACAAGTTGCCCCCACTACCCAGAACACACACAGCACACACCTAATGTGAACATTCTTTGATCACTACATTTTCAAAGGAAAATGAATATGAAATGTCACTAACATCCCTTAATGATTTTAGTATGCTATGATACCCATGGAAGGAATGTTTATATTTTTCAACATTTATAAAATGTTCATATTTTTTTTAACGGGGAACAGGCACAAGGGAATTAAATACTAATGGTGGGATTTTAGACAGAGTGGCTCCTGGGTGAAAGATTTAACATGTAACCCAAGTCAGTCTTGGTGGCTTGCTACCTACTTCTAAGTGGAGATTGGACTAGCAGTGGGATTTTGGTATCTCTGACTATACAATTAATAAATTTAAGGAGAGAATTAGAATGAAAGGTTAGGTCTTCACTAGGAAACACCCTCCTCAAACTCATCTGGCAAGCATGGTCCTGACGATTTTTAATGATTAGGAGGAGGCTGAAGGAAATGTCAATCTCTAAGATTACCCCAAGTCTCTTCTGCATAAATAATAACATCATTACCAACAGATTCTTGGCTCAACTGATCTTTTAAACATGCAGCCTAGTCAAAATGAAATACTTATTAGAGAGAGAGATTGGAAAGGGTGAAACTGGAAATGATCACTCAAAATAAGAAAAAATCAACCTCATTAAAAGGGAAAAAAATATGCACAATTCTGAGCTAGCCAGACACCAAAAATGTGTATGAATAAATAGCAAGCAGCAATACTGTGTTGGTATGATGTCTCTTGAGGGTGCAGTGACTCAAGGCAAAACCACCAAAGAAACCAGAGCCAGCCCCCCACGTGCTCACATGGCTTGTTAGATGCCCAGCAGTCCTGGCAGGTCTACAATATTATATCAGGTGGGAATATTTCCTCTGGCTTGTGATCAGTGTATGCCCTAAAGCCTCAGGACTTCCTAGTGCTCATTATATTTCTCTTGTAACTCTGTTGCTGCAAATGCTTTCTCACTCATATGAATACTTAATCTTTCTGAATCATCGCAAACTATCTGTAGCAATTATCCCATGACTTAATTCCTAAAGTTAATGGTTAAGTCAAAAATAAGATTTTTATTTGTTTCACATGCTTCTGCTTTTTTCATTTTTATCAAATGTCCTTTTAATATTAGAAGCTATAAATAAAAGCGCCCAATTATCCTTGCCTCTAACACTTATTATTTTATAGCTCTTACCAGATTTCTACTTTTTCACCCCAACTAAAAGTCCTAGTTATTCACCTCTGGGTTCATTCTCACCACATTGCCTGTAATTACTTCGGCTGACCTTGTCTAAATTATTTTTTTTCCAGCTCCATAATTTTTGAGATGAAGAAGATAAAATGAAATAGACCATTTAAAATTAGGATGTGCACTTTGTAAAGATGAACATAAATTTATCACAATATTGTCTAGAACCGTTTTTAACCCAGGTAGTCTCTTATTTATCTATTTGATTACCACTGCTCTTTAAAATGTATTTTTTGAACTATTCATGATGACATCTACATGATTTTACAAAAGGGTTAGAATTAATTCAAAACCCACAAGGATATTATTTGAAAGATTTCTTACTGAGATGCATTAGAATCATAGAATCTCAAGGTAAATTTCTGTCTCTGGTGTGCTCAATTATTTGGCTAAGTAAAATGTCTAGGTCCTTTTAAATTTCCATGATTGTGGATTTTGAATAAGCCACTACTCCTTTACCATCAGTACTAGAAAGTTATAATAAGAGATAAGCCCTTCCCTCCTTTGGAGGATATCTTTTTCATATCCGCCACTCATAAAACCTACTTGGGCAGCCATGTTTTGTGCACATGTTCTGCTCCCCTCAGCTACTGATAACTAACCCAGAGGCATATGCCAACCTGGGGGCAGCCAGTCCTTAGGCTCATCAGCAAAATTTTCACTTTTTAGAATTTGAATTAGAAAATATCAAAAGAATTGAGCAGTGCAGAGCAGAAACTAAAGTTGAAAATTTGTACAGAGAAAGAAAGACCATTGGGTCGAAGAGAGGCAAAAAAGGGTACAACTCAATTAATGAGGTTGAAATTATGAGGAAGAAAAAATGTATAGATAAGTAGCTACTATGACAAAAGAAGATGAACAAATTCTCTCTACTAGTAACTAGACAGAGAGAAGCAGGCACACTGAGAGGTGCTGAGTCACACTGCTAGCTAAGCAGTAGAGGGACAAGCTATGAACCTCTTCTGCGCAGGATTCCAGAGCTGCCTCAGGTTCAAAATGGCCATTGAGTTCCAGTCTCCTTATTGCCATTCATGGATTTCCATGAGATCCTATCTTGAGAATATATTCATAAATAACTCCATTGTTTGAACTGGCTTGAATGAGTCACTGATCCTAGAAATCACAAGAGAGCCTAAGTATAGTGCGGCTCACTCTGTTCTATTTTTTAGCTCAGGTTACCTTCCATTACAAATACCTTTTCCAGATTACGTCACCTGTCCTTGCCTGTGCTCCCATTCTGAACTCCTGTACCATCTTCCACGTACCTCTGATAATTTCTATCTCATTTCACATTGTATTGTCTCCTTCTCTAGACTGTGACTCCAGAGAGGGCAGAGACTGCCTTGTTACAGTGCTGGAATATAGTTTTGGCGCTTGACAAATATCTGTGAATTAAAGAAATAAATGAATGACTCTATATTCTATACTTTAATATTCATTCTCTTCTCTAGATTATTCATAAATATATTAAACTTAGAAGTGAAGATTGGAAACATACACAATCCAATTTAAAAATAAGCAAAAACTTGAATAGATACTTCATAAATGAGAGTATCAAATGGCCAATAAGCATAGGGAAAGGTGCTTAACATCAATAGTGATCAAGGAAATGGAAATTAAAATGGTAATGAGATACCACAGCACAATGATCACAATAGCTAAAACTAAAAAGGCTAACATCAAACATTTCCAAGGTCATGTATCAACTAGAATTTTTATATATAGCTGATAAGAGTATAAATTGGTACAACAGTAGGTTAAATACCTACCTACATACATATATACATACATATACACACATTAATTAATCATGGTATATTCATGTCATGGAATATTACAAAGCAAGAAAAAGAAAAGAACTACAGGTATAGGCAACACCGTGGGTGACTTTCACAGTATAATACTGAGCAGAAGAAGCCAGGCACAGCAGACTACATACTGTATTATTCTTTTTATGTAAAGTTAAAGAATGGGCAAAACTAGTGCATGTATGTATAGACATCAAAATTATGGTGGAAGGGAGTTCTGGAGTGCTGGAAATGATCTATAACTAGTCTGAGTGGTGGTTACACAGAAGTACACAAATTTAAAATTTGTTGAGCTATATATATTTAAGATTGGATCACTGTACTGTTTGTATGCCATACCTCAATAAGAAAGGGGAAATGTGAGTACTGGTGGGCAGAAATTATCTACTTTCCTAGGAAATGTACCTTATTGTATGCCTTGTAGATTTACTGCATATATTAATGTTTAAACTTTATGCAATTTGTTTAGCTCAAGAATGGCACCAGTCCTTCTACCCAGCAGTGTGGTGTTTGGGAAGGATCTGGGCTTAGAAGACCTGGGTTCTCCCAGCTACAGACACCTGATCAGATTTAATGAATTTGAACTTCAACTTTCTTCATTCTTACTTCCCTAGGAAATAATAGACAAGTAAGCTATATAGAGTGCCGAAGAGAAAAAGAAATCAAGAAAGGGTAATGGGGAGGCCAAGAGCAAGAGGGAATTGTGATTTTTAAATTAGGAGAGTTAGAGAAATACATACTACTGATAAGGTGACATTTGCTCAGGGATGACTGAATCAGACAGTTGGAAAAAGAGTCCTTATTGAAAAAAACACCATGTACCAAAACTCTGAGGTAGGCATGCGTGTAATATGTTTGAGGAGATAGAGTGAGTCGAGGGGACAGCAGAGATATCATCTGGAGATGACAGTCAGAAAGGTGCAGGGTGGGTGTAGATGACATTTAGATCAATGTAGGGATTTTTACTTACATGAGAAGCCATTGGAAGGTCTTTAATAAACCTATAAATGATCTAGCTTAGGATTTTAAATTTGTTTAGGCAGCCCAAGTTCTTTAGGTAACTACAGAGGTGGAGAAAAGTGGCCAAATTCTGAATTTATTTAGAAGTTAGAGGCTGCAGAATGTGGTAATGCATTGAATACAGGGTATGAGGAAGAGAGGAGTCCAAGATAATGCCAAGGCTTTTTGGCCTGAGCAACTGGAAGGGTGGAATTTCTGTTTAACGAGATGAGGAAAACAGGGAGAAACACGCTTGGGAAGAAAGGTTAGAACTTCACTTTTGGACACGACAAGTTTGAGATGCCAATTAGAAATTCAAGTGAAGATATGAAAAGGCAGTTTGATATTAGAATTTGGCGTTTAAAAGAACGATCAGAGAAATCACCCAAGAGTGAAGATAAAGAAGAAGTCTGAAGACTATAGCAAATAATATATATACAGTCTGAACACAGTAAGTGCAGATTTCTGGGGTCTGACACACTTCTCAACTCCCTTTTAAAAATCAGGAATTGTAACCTGATTGGCCAGATTCCAGGACACTGATTATTTACACTAGAGTTCAAGATCATTGTATGTGGAGGCCTTGTTTTTATTTCATGCTTCCTCGAATCAAGTAGCTACAGAAATAAGAGGCCTATTTCCCCACAAGAAGGAAAGAGAGGCCATCACCCCTCCCTCTCCTCTTGGGCCAAGGGTGCTTCGATTCTGATGTTTTTTTATCTTAGTTGCGTGGAGTGGTTGTACGGTTATGATTTGGGCTGAGAAGGAAAGAGAGATTTCCTCTCAATCTTACCCCTTGGGCCTTGTCTCTAAGCCTTGTAATCCAGTGCATTTTACCAGCAAGTTCTGCATTGAAGTTTGGGGCACAAATCCAGATAATAATAAAGTGGTACTTTGATGTTCTATCTTCCATTAATCCTTGTACACATATCTATCCCACATTGGGAACCTCAAGGGGAAACATGGCTGTAGGTGAAGATAGGATTTTAGCATTCCTGGATTCCAGGCCATAATATAATGAAACTAAAATTAACTCCTGTCAGTAGGTACTTAATATGCATTTGGTTTTTTCCCTTTAACATCCCAATAAGTCCTACTTCTGACCTAGAAATAAAAGGGAGAGCTTGTTAATAAATAGAATACTTCCTATTCCTTTAACCCTTCATTATTGGACCAACCTCATTCCCTTTGCCTCCAGAGTAGTGACAGGGCATTATATTATAGAAGAAATTATTTAAAAACTAGGTGAAGAAATTATAGAAAAACTAGGAAAGTGAATATATGCAAGTCTGCCAGCTAGTCTGACACTTAGGTTACTTTTACAAATGCAGGTGACTGTATCCAGAAAAAGAGGTACAAGAACCAGGGAGCAGGATATAAGAAAAGGCTCTGAGGCACACTTGTAGGAAAATCTTCCGTCAAATCTGTTTTCCATGTCAGCACGGGCACTGACAGCAAGCAAAGGGCGAGCGGCCTCCACTGCCTGAGCTGGCCACTCCCAGTCCGCCTATTGTGCTGATTCCCAGGATAGGTGACTTACTGCCTTCTGAGGCTGTCTCACCGAGCGCTCACAGCTCATTCTGTGCCCGCAGAATATACTGAGGCCTCACCATGGCGCCCAGTATTGCTGTAGAGCTGCCGGGACATTTTCAGATGCGGTTCCATGTTCTATTGTTCCAGGGTCACGTAGTCTACTACAAGTGTTTTGTTTAGCAGAGATTCTTTGATTTTGCTACTTGCTGTCAGCTCTTTGCTTGTTGGTCAAATCAGCAGTTGATGGGCTTTAGGCATAATTTAGAAAGAATATTTAATAAGAGTGCCCAGCTGATTGATGATCCACTTTGGCCTCTATAGCTACGATCTTCTTTGTCAACACAGAGACCATTTACCAGCCATAGGAGCTGTGTCGGGACTTGGCTAAAAGCAACATTTTAGATCAAATTCGGCAAACAATAAGAACCTTTTTATGCTAAAAGTAGAGATAACCGGAACTTTTCCAATGGCTCTTATAAAAATCTCCAGATGTGAACTTGTCTTCAGAAGACAGTCTGTTCCTAATTTTAAGGGATTTGATTTGTTTTGATTGTTTTGTTACAGAAATAAATTTCCCCTGGCAATCAGAGTTGATATTTTTTTAACAATTTTTTTCTTAGTTTTTCCTGGGAAGGGAAACTATTTTAATTGACATTTATTGCAAGACAGAATAAGAATCATTTCAGTGCTAAAATTTTGGAAGAAACATTTCCCATCTGTTTCAATAACCCAACTGGTTAATGACATTGCCAAGAATAATTTGTCACAAACAGAAAGACCATTCTTTGGAGGAAAACTCTTACTGCTTTATCTTACATCACATACCAATTGATGAGCGTTTTATAGAAAATTTATGATATGGATGTCATGGATTTAGTTCATGAATTAGATTCCAAAAGGAATCATAGAATGCTGGTTAATAATTTACATTGCTTTAAAAACAGTGGATGGAGGATCTTGATTCACTCACATTATATCAGAGAAACTGCATATATTAGCCACATCCTGCTTTTAAAATGCAGTCCACTGGAGTGTGAATGGAACAACCTAGCAAAGAGGAGATGAAATACCAGTAAGTGTATGTGCAATCCCATCATTACCTTCTGTGATTTCAACATTGCAGGAGGACTGTAGAATGTGGTGGTGACAAGTATGGGCTCTGATGATAGATTGCCTGAGTTTAAATCCCAGTTTGAGCACTCATGTGCTTGGCAAATACCATACATTTTTCGTGTGTTGGATTCCACATCTGTAAAATGGGTATATTAATAATAATAATGGTGACTAGCTCATAGACTTGTTGAGGATTAAATTAACTAACACAATTAAAGCTAAACGAATTTTAACTTAATACTAACAATATTATTATTATTATTATTGTCGTGATTATTTTTGTTATACTCCTTCGGTTATTTACAGCTTTCTGGTCTTCCATATCCCCAAGAAAAATGGGGAAACTCTCACTGGGAAGGCCACTCCTTGAGCTTTAATTATCAGTGTGAGTCTCAGCTCTGGATGCATGTTAGAATCAGCTGGAAGGCTTAAGAAAAAAGAAGCAATGCCTGGGGTCTAAATTAACAGGTCTTGGCTAGTGCCCAGGAGCCCGTTTTTTTTTTAAAGTTCCCCAGGAGTTTCCTGCTGTACAGCCAGGGTTGAGAACTACTGCCTGTTGGATCTTGCAAGCTGAATGTGAGCACGGAGTAAACCATAGCCACATGCACACTGGCACCAGCAACGCTAACAGGAAGGAAGTGCTGAAGACCAGGAGCCTAAGAGACAGCGGGGTGGTAGGACCCCCACTGTTGCCCAGGAAGGGTCGTGCTAAAGTGCTTGTATCTTAGAGCTCATTCTAGCATAATCATTCCTTGACGTGGCCCTAAGAGTAGGCTTAACAACCAAGTTTTCTGGTGACATCTGTCCCTAACCATGCATCTTACTTTTGCCTTTTAATGTCCCCATTTAAAAAGCATCAACACCCTTCTTTAGATATTCAGTTTATAAATTCCAACAAGGAGCCCCATTTCTTTAGTGATAATTTTACCTCAGACAGATGGAGGGTACTTACTGTGATGAATGGTTTCAGCTCAAGGGACTCTTAACCACTAAATAGATGTGTTTGTTCTTTTGAAGGAATAAGAGGCCCCAAACCTTGAGGACAAATTAGGTTGTTTTGTTTGGCACTTGATGCTTGTTTGGAACTCAGTGCTTGTTTTGTAATGGCCTCAAAAGGTCACTTTACTCTTCACTAGAAAAGAGGGGGAGGGGAAGACAATAAGCCCAATAACCACATTCAAAGAGTTGGAGAAATGGGCCCTGCAGAAGCAGAAAAAAGTCTTACATTTCTGATGCTTTATAAAAGCTGAAATCCTGAAGGATCTTATCCTTTCATCTCTGTCTTCACTCCACATGTTCATCATAGAGAAATTTCAAAAATTAATGAAAAGCACAAAAAGAAATTTAAAAAAGACCATAATTGAGAGGGGGCGGAAGATGGCGGCGTGAGTAGAGCAGCGGAAATCTCCTCCCAAAACAACATATATCTATGAAAATATAACAAAGACAACCCTTCCTAGAATAAAGACCAGAGGACACAGGACAATATCCAGACCACATCCGCACCTGAGAGAAACCAGCGCCTCGCGAAGGGGGTAAGATACAAGCCCCGGCCCCGCGGGAGCCGAGCGCCCCTCCCCCCAGCTCCCGGCGGGAGAAGAGCAGGCAGAGCGGGAGGGAGACGGAGCCCAGGACTGCCGAGCACCCAGCCCCAGCCATCCGGGCCAGAGCGCAGGGCGCTCGATACCAGGAAAACAGGGCAGCAAGAACAGTGAGCAGGCACTGGAGGCTGGGCGACAGAGGGCATAAGAAAAGCGCGCGAGCATTTTTTCTTTTGCTTTTTTGCTGTTTTGTTTTGGCGAGCGCTTTTTGGGAGTTTTAAAGGGATAGGGACCCCAATACTAGGGAAACAGGGCAGAAAGACCGGTGAGCAGAGGCCTGAGGCTGGCACCGGAGAATAAAGAAAAACGAACGACCACCTTTTTTTTTTTTTTTTTTTTTTTTTTAATTAAAAAAAAATTTTTTTCTTCTTTTTTTTTGGTGGGCGTTGTTTTGTTTTGGCGGGTGCTTTTTGGAAGTCTTAAAGGGGCAGGGCGGGTCACTTAATCCAGAGGTAGGGAATCCGGGATCTCTGGGCACCCTAACCCCTGGGCTGCAGGGAGCAGGGAGGCCCCTTACGGAGATAAATAGCCTCCCAGCAGCTCCTGCTCCAACGCGACTCCACCATTTTGGAGTAGCTGCCCGAGCCAGGCCACGCCCACAGCAACAGCGGAGATTAACTCCATAGCAGCCGGGCAGGAAGCAGAAACCCTGTCTGCGCGCCGCTGCGCAGCACAAGCCACTAGAGGCCGCTGTTCTCCAAGAAGAGGAGGGCCACAAACCAACAAGAAAGGAAGTCCTTCCAGCCATCACTCGTCCCAGCTCTGCAGACTATTCCTATCACCATGAAAAGGCAAA
Organism: Manis pentadactyla; assembly: GCF_030020395.1. NCBI lineage: Eukaryota > Metazoa > Chordata > Mammalia > Pholidota > Manidae > Manis > Manis pentadactyla. The sequence continues at coordinate 125,752,771 of NC_080026.1, read as the reverse complement.
GCTACAGGCAGACAAAGATCACAGAGACAACACCAGAGAAGGAGACACACCTAACCAGTCTCCCTGAAAAAGAATTCAAAATAAGAATCATAAACATGCTGACAGAGATGCAGAGAAATACGCAAGAGAAATGGGATGAAGTCCGGAAGGAGATCACAGATGCCAGAAAGGAGATCGCAGAAATGAAACAAACTCTGGAAGGGTTTATAAGCAGAATGGATAGAATGCAAGAGGCCATTGATGGAATTGAAATCAGAGAACAGGAACGCATAGAAGCTGACATAGAGAGAGACAAAAGGATCTCCAGGAATGAAACAATATTAAGAGAACTGTGTGACCAATCCAAAAGGAACAATATCCGTATTATAGGGGTCCCAGAAGAAGAAGAGATGGAAAGTATCTTAGAAGAAATAATTGCTGAAAACTTCCCCACACTGGGGGAGGAAGTAATCGAACAGACCACGGAAATACACAGAACCCCCAACAGAAAGGATCCAAGAAGGACAACACCAAGACACATAATAATTAAAATTGCAAAGATCAAGGACAAGGAAAGAGTGTTAAAGGCAGCTAGAGAGAAAAAGGTCACCTATAAAGGGAAACCCATCAGGCTAACGTCAGATTTCTCAACAGAAACCCTACAGGCCAGAAGAGAATGGCATGATATATTTAATACAATGAAACAGAAGGGCCTTGAACCAAGGATACTGTATCCAGCACGACTATCATTCAAATATTACAGTGGGATTAAACAATTCCCTGACAAACAAAAGCTGAGGGAATTTGCTTTCCACAAACCACCTCTACAGAACATCTTACAGGGACTGCTCTAGATGGGAGCACTCCTAGAAAGAGCACAGCACAAAACACCCAACATATGAAGAATCGAGGAGGAGGAACAAGAAGGGAGAGAAGAAAAGAATCTCCAGACAGTGTATATAACAGCTCAATAAGCGAGCTAAGTTAGGCAGTAAGATACTAAAGAGGCTAACCTTGAACCTTTGGTAACCACGAATTTAAAGCCTGCAATGGCAATAAGTACATATCTTTCAATAGTCACCCTAAATGTTAATGGGATGAATGCACCAATCAAAAGACACAGAGTAACAGAATGGATAAAAAAGCAAGACCCATCTATATGCTGCTTACAAGAAACTCACCTCAAACCCAAAGACATGTACAGACTAAAAGTCAAGGGATGGAAAAACATATTTCAAGCAAACAACAGTGAGAAGAAAGCAGGGGTTGCAGTACTAATATCAGACAAAATAGACTTCAAAACAAAGAAAGTAACAAGAGATAAAGAAGGACACTACATAATGATAAAGGGCTCAGTCAAACAAGAGGATATAACCATTCTAAATATATATGCACCCAACACAGGAGCACCAGCATATGTGAAACAAATACTAACAGAACTAAAGGGGTATATAGACTGCAATGCATTCATTCTAGGAGACTTCAACACACCACTCACCCCAAAGGATAGATCCACTGGGCAGAAAATAAGTAAGGACATGGAAGCACTGAACAACACAGTAGAGCAGATGGACCTAATAGACATCTATAGAACTCTACATCCAAAAGCAGCGGGACATACATTCTTCTCAAGTGCACATGGAACATTCTCCAGAATAGACCACATACTAGGCCACAAAAAGAGCCTCAGAAAATTCCAAAAGATTGAAATCCTACCAACCAACTTTTCAGACCACAAAGGCATAAAACTAGAAATAAACTGTACAAAGAAAGCAAAGAGGCTCACAAAAACATGGAGGCTTAACAACACGCTCCTAAATAATCAATGGATCAATGACCAAATCAAAATGGAGATCCAGCAATATATGGAAACAAATGACAACAACAACACTAAGCTCCAACTTCTGTGGGACACAGCAAAAGCAGTCTTAAGAGGAAAGTATATAGCAATCCAAGCATATTTAAAAAAGGAACAGCAATCCGAAATGAATGGTCTAATGTCACAATTATCAAAATTGGAAAAAGAAGAACAGATGAGGCCTAAGGTCAGCAGAAGGAGGGACATAATAAAGATCAGAGAAGAAATAAATAAAATTGAGAAGAATAAAACAATAGCAAAAATCAATGAAACCAAGAGCTGGTTCTTCGAGAAAATAAACAAAATAGATAAGCCTCTAGCCAGACTTATTAAGAAGAAAAGAGAGTCAACACAAATCAACAGTATCAGAAACGAGAAAGGAAAAATCACGACGGACCCCACGGAAATGCAAAGAATTATTGGAGAATACTATGAAAACCTATATGCTAACAAGCTGGGAAACCTAGGAGAAATGGACAACTTCCTAGAAAAATATAACCTTCCAAGATTGACCCAGGAAGAAACAGAAAATCTAAACAGACCAATTACCTGCAACGAAATTGAAGAGGTAATCAAAAAACTACCAAAGAACAAAACCCCCGGGCCAGATGGATTTACCTCGGAATTTTATCAGACATACAGGGAAGACATAACACCCATTCTCCTTAAAGTTTTCCAAAAAATAGAGGAGGAGGGGATACTCCCAAACTCATTCTATGAAGCTAATATCACCCTAATACCAAAACCAGGCAAGGACCCCACCAAAAAAGAAAACTACAGACCAATATCCCTGATGAACGTAGATGCAAAAATACTCAACAAAATATTAGCAAACCGAATTCAAAAATACATCAAAAGGATCATACACCATGACCAAGTGGGATTCATCCCAGGGATGCAAGGATGGTACAACATTCGAAAGTCCATCAACATCATCCACCACATCAACAAAAAGAAAGACAAAAACCACATGATCATCTCCATAGATGCTGAAAAAGCATTTGACAAAGTTCAACATCCATTCATGTTAAAAACTCTCAGCAAAATGGGAATAGAGGGCAAGTACCTCAACATAATAAAGGCCATCTATGATAAACCCACAGCCAACATTATATTGAACAGCGAGAAGCTGAAAGCATTTCCGCTGAGATCGGGAACTAGACAGGGATGCCCACTCTCTCCACTGTTATTTAACATAGTACTGGAGGTCCTAGCCACGGCAATCAGACAAAATAAAGAAATACAAGGAATCCAGATTGGTAAAGAAGAAGTTAAACTGTCACTATTTGCAGATGACATGATACTGTACATAAAAAACCCTAAAGACTCCACCCCAAAACTACTAGAACTGATATCGGAATACAGCAAAGTTGCAGGATACAAAATCAACACACAGAAATCTGTGGCTTTCCTATATACTAACAACGAACCAACAGAAAGAGAAATCAGGAAAACAACTCCATTCACAATTGCATCCAAAAAAATAAAATACCTAGGAATAAACCTAACCAAAGAAGTGAAAGACTTATACTCTGAAAACTACAAGTCACTCTTAAGAGAAATTAAAGGGGACACTAACAGATGGAAACTCATCCCATGCTCGTGGCTAGGAAGAATTAATATCGTTAAAATGGCCATCCTGCCCAAAGCAATATACAGATTTGATGCAATCCCTATGAAACTACCAGCAACATTCTTCAATGAACTGGAACAAATAATTCAAAAATTCATATGGAAACACCAAAGACCCTGAATAGCCAAAGCAATCCTGAGAAAGAAGAATAAAGTAGGGGGGATCTCACTCCCCAACTTCAAGCTCTACTATAAAGCCATAGTAATCAAGACAATTTGGTACTGGCACAAGAGCAGAGCCACAGACCAATGGAACAGACTAGAGAATCCAGACATTAACCCAGACATATATGGTCAATTAATATTTGATAAAGGAGCCATGGACATACAATGGCGAAATGACAGTCTCTTCAACAGGTGGTGCTGGCAAAACTGGACAGCCACATGTAGGAGAATGAAACTGGACCATTGTCTAACCCCATATACAAAAGTAAACTCAAAATGGATCAAAGACCTGAATGTAAGCCATGAAACCATTAAACTCTTGGAAGAAAACATAGGCGAAAACCTCTTAGACATAAACATGAGTGACCTCTTCTTGAACATATCTCCCCGGGCAAGGAAAACAACAGCAAAAATGAGTAAGTGGGACTATATTAAGCTGAAAAGCTTCTGTACAGCAAAAGACACCATCAATAGAACAAGAAGGATCCCTACAGTATGGGAGAATATATTTGAAAATGACACATCCGATAAAGGCTTGACGTCCAGAATATATAAAGAGCTCACACGCCTCAACAAACAAAAAACAAATAACCCAATTAAATAATGGGCAGAGGAACTGAACAGACAGTTCTCCAAAAAAGAAATACAGATGGCCAACAGACACATGAAAAGATGCTCCACATCGCTAATTATCAGAGAAATGCAAATTAAAACTACAATGAGGTATCACCTCACACCAGTAAGGATGGCTGCCATCCAAAAGACAAACAACAACAAATGTTGGCGAGGCTGTGGAGAAAGGGCAACCCTCCTACACTGCTGGTGGGAATGTAAGTTAGTTCAACCATTGTGGAAAGCAGTATGGAGGTATATCAAAATGCTCAAAACAGACTTACCATTTGACCCAGGAATTGCACTCCTAGGAATTTACCCTAAGAACGCAGCAATCAAGTTTGAGAAAGACAGATGCACCCCTATGTTTACTGCAGCACTATTTACAATAGCCAAGAATTGGAAGCAACCTAAATGTCCATCGATAGATGAATGGATAAAGAAGATGTGGTACATATACACAATGGAATACTACTCAGCCATAAGAAAAGGGCAAATCCAATCATTTGCAGCAACATGGATGGAGTTGGAAGGTATTATGCTCAGTGAAACAAGCCAAGCGGAGAAAGAGAAATACCAAATGATTTCACTTATCTGTGGAATATAAGAACAAAGGAAAAACTGAAGGAACAAAACAGCAGCAGAATCACAGAACTCAAGAATGGACTAACAGGTACCAAAGGGAAAGGGACTGGGGAGGATGGGTGGGTAGGGAGGGATAAGGGGGGGAGAAGTAGGGGGGTATTAAGATTAACATGCATGGGGGGGTAGGAGAAAAGGGAGGGCTGTACAACACAGAGAAGGCAAGTAGTGATTCTACAACATTTTGCTATGCTGATGGACAGTGACTGTAAAGGGGTTTATAGGGGAGACCTGGTATAGGGGAGAGCCTAGTAAACATAATATTCCTCATGTAAGTGTAGATTAGTGATACCAAAAACAAAGCAAAAAAAAAAAAAAGGGCAGTTCCTGTGTGGTAACCTCCAACGAGTTCTACACAAGGGTATAAAGGGCATATAAAAGTGTAGGCAAAGGGTCTGTTTGTGTTTATACAGAGGATCAAAGCCTAATTGGGCTACCCCGAAAATGAACTAAGATACGATATGAAAAAGAACTTCCAACATCTGCACTCTCTGGAAGACTCATGCCAGAAGATGATCATCAAAAAACCCCAACAAAGATCCACGCACTGCTACAGCAGTAGATGCACTCATCCCACCAGTTCCTGGACTTGCCATGGGAATGAGGAAGGAGATATCTAAGCTGGCCTGTGCATACAGTAAAACAACAAATTTGACTGGATCTATACTGTTGGAACTCAACCAAGAATTTGGAGAAGTGCAAATTGTAGCGCTCCAAACTCTTACAACTACAGACTATTTACTGTTAAAAGAACATATGGCATGTGAACAGTCCCCAGGAATGGGTTGTTTTAATTTGTCTGATTTCTCTCAGACTGTTCAAGTTCAGTTGGATAATATCCACCATATCATAGATAAGTTTTCACAAATGGCTAAGGTGCCTTAATGGTTTTCTTGGTTTCACTGGAGATGGCTGGTAATTACAGATATGCTTTGGTTATGTAACTATACTCCTATTATGTTAATGTGTGTGCGCAATTTAAGTAGTAGCTTAAAACCTATATACGCTGAAGTTACTCTACAAGAAGATATGTCAAAGAAATAATCAATCTTCCCATGTTTTCTTCCGCCTGCTTCTTCTATAGCTTTTCTTCTTCCTTCCTAATTACAACCCTTAAATAGAATTCGTGCCTCATATCAAATTTACCGAGTATCATAACTCCTCCAAGTGGTAAAGATACCTCAAGACAAATGCTGGGCATAGAAGCCACAGGGCATAAATATGCAAAGAAGTAAAAAGCTAACCTTTTCAAACAATAAGGCTTCTCTCTCACTTACCAACTCTACATTTCCCTGTATGGCCCCGGAAGATGACTGGTTAGCCAGAGACGGGTAAGATTCCTCAAGGGAGGAACAACCTAAGACAGGCACAGTCGCAGGGGGGCCATCAGGTGAGAAATTGGGGATCAACAGAGGTGAGGCTTAGAACCTCACCCCCCCTGTTCTGAGAGAAATCTTTTGCATACGTGGATGTTTTATTGCCCTGGTCTAGCTTGGATTAACACATAGTCTACAGGCACACACCTGATCATCTACATTTGCTCTCTTACAACACTAAACTATGTTTTCTACCTTTATCTTGTATCTACCTACCACTTCAGCATTTTATTAAAAATAATAATAATAAAGAGAGAAATGTGGTATCCACATATAAATCAAGTATAAAAACCAAATGAGTATTCATATTTGAACTGACTGTTTAGAGTTCATAATGCATGAGCAAAACCAAAAGTTTCTGTGATGACTGCCCTTGTACTGTTCACCATGTAACTTATTCATTACGTAAGAATTTGTTCTACATGTAAGAACTTGTTTGTTATGCCTCAGAAGATTGGAGACTGACGAAAATTAGGCTTGGGGTGGATTAATGATTGTGCATTGAGCATTGACTCCCCTATACAGAATTTTATTGTTGTTAACAACCATTTGATCAATAAATATGAGAGATGCCCTCACAAAAAAAAAAAAAAAAAAAAAAAAAAGGACAGACTTCCAATGGTAAAATAAATAAGTAACCGGGATGTAATGTATAGCATAAGGAATATAGTCAAGATATTGTAACAGCTTGGTAGGGTGATAGCTGGAACCTCGAATTATGTATATAAATGTTCTACCACTGTGTTGTACACTTGAAACTAATGTAATGTAATACTGTGCATCAACTACCCTTCAATAAAAAATAATTATTTAAAAAAAAAATGACCATAATTTCAGTATTTTCTTCTTTCCTTTATTTTTAGCATATGAAGTAAAGAGTAAAAGTCTATCCTCCATCTCTCTAAAGGTACTCTTCCCAAAATGTTTTGTATCTATGTCTTTCATATATAAATCCTAGCATTATCTCATGTTTCAGCAAGAGTACTTAGCACTTTATGGGAATGATCTCATTCGATCTCTGCCGTAACACTCAGAGGTAGACACTATGCTCTCTCCCTCCTCTGCCCTCATTTTAGAGGTGAGGACACACTGCCTTAGAGAATTCATCCCAATTTACCTCCCATTTACTCATGCAGTCAACAAATATTTACTGAGCTGCTACTAAGTGCCAAGCACTAAACCTAGGGGGTTTACAAATGGTTTAAAATGGGGGATACAAGAATGAAGCAGCCAGACATACCCATAAATGCATGTCTGACCTCCTCTGCTGCCATCCTCCAAGTCTCAACCACCTGGACCACCTCCAAGTCCCAGCTGCCACCCACCATCTCACACCTGGACTCTTGTAAGAGCTTTTCTTTGGCTGACATCGCTCTTGCCCTCTCATTTCCCTGCAGTCTGTTCTAAACACAGGATGTCATTCCTCTACTCAAACACCTTTGATGACTCTCCATGTTGCTCTGAATAAAAGGTGACACCCTTACAATGGCCAAAGAGACTCTGTGTGACCTGTGCCTCTCACCACCTCATCTCCTGCTAGGCTTCCCCTGATGCTCTGCGGTACTCACGCTGGCTTCCTGGCTCTTCCTCGAACACGCCAGACATGCTCCTTTCTCAGAGGCTTTGCACTTCTGCTTCCCTCAGCCTGGAATGTCCTTGCCCCACATGCCCACGTGGCTCCTGGAAGGCTTTGCTCAGATGTCACCTTTTCAATAAAGCCATCAATGACCACCTTATTTATAGCTGCAATATTTGCCTCACCTCATGCTTCTCCACCTCACTTTCAGTTTACATACACAAGGTATAATTTATTTTGCTTATTTTCTCTCTTTAGAATGTACACTTTAAGAGGGTAGGCATTTTCTCCTGTTTCAATCACTGCTGTGTGTAGAATGGCTGGCCTGCTCTTTGTAACATATACAAACACTTGACACTACATGCCAGGCACTGTCCTAACAAAACCAACTCATTTATATTCTTCCACAAACAGTAGCTCATTAATGTGAGGTAGACATTAATACTATCCCTATTATAAACAGGTGGAATTGGAGGAACAGAAAGATTAGTGGAACTGGCCCAAGGGCACCCAGAGAACAGTGCAGTTCCAACCCACTCTACTTTGCTGCCTCATCCTCAAACCCATGCGATGTGACCGGCTCTCTGAGACACCTACACCTCCCTTCACTGCTGCCATGGCCATGGTCTCTGAATCCAAATAGGAACTTGCAAGTTCACTCTGTTAAAGGGTAATTAAAGAGCAGACAAAAATACAGACGCAACTTGACTGCACTGCAATTTCTCTGAAGAAATTTCATTTAATGAAAAGTGTATTAAATGAAATACTCACAGATTATTTTCTTACACTTGCAGGTAAGGTTTATAGGGTCTAAAGGATTTCCTCCATCATCAACACCTCTTATTTCTGAAGCAAAGAAAACTTAGGTTCATAATTGTAAATGTTAGACTTTATGGCCCACATAAAAAGTACAACATTAGGCCTTTGTAGTTGACTTCGCAATGAAGTTGAAAGCATGGTCTAATGATATGGGACTAGAACAGAAGTTACATTTAATGCCCAAGAACGGGCTGAAGCGTTTCCGTGATGGCACAGGTAGTTCCAAGAACTTTCTATTTAAGCAACATGACACTGTGTTAAGAGATGCAGATTGGATATTTTACTTCTAATATTTTGAGATAAGCCAAAGCTAATGAGCACATAAACTAGGTTTAGGTCCATCAGCTCTCAAATCTCTTAGCTATGATACCTTTCTTTTCTTTTTCTCTCTTTTTTTATAGAGGACTTTCAGTTGCTGAATATGATAAAAACAAATTTAAGAAACATACTGTAAATTAGTGGCACAAGACAAATCAGATCTCTATACCAAATCTGTATTTGTTATAGAAAACATATTAACATATGTAAAAGGGAACTATTTAAGTAAAAATATCATCCATAACCATACTATCAAGGCACAATAGTTCTCTTTTTTTTTTCTGTAACTGTCTAGTCTTTGTAATAGGTTCACTCTTTAAAAGATCAAATTTTCATTTAAAGGAAGAATGGGTCACTGATATAGTTGAGCTAAGTTACTGCCACACTTTTTCTAGGAGCTCCTTTAAATAGAGAATATTTGATGTGCTGAGATCACAGCATGGTAGAGCTGGAAGGGACCGTACTGATTATCTGTTTCAAATGCTGCATCTTAGCAGTGGCTGTATTGTCAGTATTGACAGTCTTCGTAGTTATAACAGCTGCTGCCATTCATTCAACTTCAGTAATAGGGGCTAAATACTTTCTATTACTTCTATTCTTCGTGGCAATCATGCAAAGAAGGGGACAATAGAAATGACCTGGGTTTGAGTCCCCTAACCTGTGGACAACCATCACCACTGGCCTCTCAGGGTTACAGAGATTGAGGAAACACATGTGCATCACTTGGTACAGCAGCTCGCTCTTTTTATTTCATCATCCATTTTTCAGATAAGGAAACTGAGAGGCTCAGAAAGGTCAAATAACTTGGTCCCCATGGTTTGTGTGCTTCAGTTTCTCACATAGCCACCTGAATATGCGCCTAGGACAATATTTCATATTGTATACTCAGTGGAGTGCATCCTTCAAAATCATATTGGGTGTCTGATAAAAACTTAGTTTCCTCAGACTGACTCAAAAATAGAAAACAGGAACATGCACTTTGGAAGCTCACTAGGTGCTTCTTTATACTAAAATCAAAAACCACTGATGCTCAATTTTCCAAACCCACTGGCCAAGCTCCTGTGCTCTAGCCCAAGTCTTCCCTTTGGTTAAACTGGAATAACATTACTGCTCCTCAAACTTGTTGGGAGGATTAAAGTGAATATTGTATAGGAAAGGGCACTGTAAACTGCAAAAGCATCATTGTTTCTCTCCATTTCACTCAGGCTCTTGCCTAATGGGGAGAACAATGTCCAACATTTCCAAGTTAATAGCACATCCTGATATAGTTCATGCTAGGCCCAGTCAGACAGCTAATGAAATTGTACTTCGTTTGTTTTCTCTCCTTATTTAACCTTAGTCCTGAACATACAGACATGTTCTGAAGACTTGATGTCATCCCTTCCATTCCCCACTGCCATGGTCTTCCCAGACAAAACTGGACATTGCCACAGTTGATATTAGATCCTACTCTTCACTGTGGTCTCCCTCGCCTGATCCAGGAGAGCTGCAGCTCCATTGGTCTGTGGGTGGTGAGAAAGCCTGCAGTTTGCTTTGTACTCCGTGTTTTATATCCTGAGCTATTAAAGTGTGTCTTATGTTTTCTTTTCCATTTTCTATATGATTATGAGTTAAATCAGCACATAATCAAACCAGCCCACTTGGCTAATCTCCCTCTTAATAGAGTAGTTTTTAGAGAAGGGGATAGGAACAGCATGCAAAGAAAAAGGAAAGAGCCCAGAAGCCGCAAGGGGACAGACTGGCGTGTGAACCATGGGAAGGACTGGACTAAGCTAGCGATAAGGAGGTGCCCCCGTAAGGAACAGCGTGACTGTGTTCTTCCTACTCTCCCCCATGGAGCCAGCCTCTCCATGGAAACTCCTCACAAAGAGAATGGAAAAATTGTAGATGGAACAATGTGGGTTTTCATCTGCCTGAAAGAAAATGTTCAGGCCATCTAGTCCATGGATATCTGCTTTCCTAGAACATACTATAAAATCGGTGGAGATATATTGTTTTCTGCTTGACTAGCTCCTACTTTGCTCTGCTCTCGTGAGTCTTACAGAGCTTCTCACCCTAGTTCTGGCTTCCTCAACCCCAAGGCCAGGGTTGTACTCATAACCCAGACCTAGCCAGCAAATGTCCTGCTCTGGGATTTTTTATTTTTTTAATTTGAAGTGGAGGAGAAGAGGCCTTGAAGTTCTGGTCACAGAGTTGAAAAGGTGAGACTTAAGAGATATTGTTAGTCATCATCACCACCATGGAATAAAAGTCTGTTGGCAGAAAAAGAGAATAAAGCCTGGTAGAATTCAGGAGAATTGGGAGTGAGACAAGAGACCCTGCTTCCTGGTCCCGGCAATTACCTGGGACCCTCTGGAAAGTTCTCTTATGGCCTAAACTAGCCTGAATGAACTTTCCATCACTTGCAAACTGGAGAGTTCTCACTAACCATACTGTGCCCTGTCCCTGTTCCCTCCTGCCTCCTAATGCTGCACTTACACGGCAGCCTCACCTCCAGATCCGTCCTAAGTCATCTCTACACATTTCTCATCTTGAGGAACCATCCTTTGGGGAAGTAACATGAAAAGGCTAGGAAACTCAACCCCTTGAGGTAGTTCATAATGAATCTTGGCTTCATATGCCACTTTTCCCAGTGATCGTGCCTCTTAATACTGTTACTGCTAATAAGAATAATTGCAGCAGGAACAATAGCTCCTCTTTATTGAGTGGCAGGTACTGTGCTAAGCACATATGTGTATTAACTCATTTAATACTTACAACAACCACACTACCTCTATTTTATAGGAAAGGAAACTGAGATGTGGGTGGGAGGGGAGAAAGAGGAGACTCTTAAACCAACAAAATAACCCCCATAGTACAATTTCAGGAACTGTAGCTGGGGGTCACCTGCCTACACACCCTTTCACCTATGTCACCACTCATATTCTATAGCTCCCTTGAAAACAAGTCAGGGGTACAGGATGGGCAGGGCTGGGCACAGAGCCCCATATTTTTCTTTTTATTTAGACCTGATGGCTAAGAGAAACCAGAGTTCAGCATTTATCAGACAGAAAGGAAGGTTATGTACTATCTGTTCAAAACAAGCAAGGAGCAGGCTGGAAGCCAAGGGACCCTGGCCAAGAGAGACTGGAGCAAAAGAATATTCATCATCCACTACCATCCACACTGTGAACATATGACTGAATAACTCCCCAGAAGAAAGGGATCAATGACACAGGGAATGTGGTTCAGAAAGATGAGCCAGGGTTTTCTAGCCAAGCCCCTTGCAAGACTGAGCCCTGCCAAGCTTAGGAGCAGGATGAGCTCTCCCCCAAGTTTCTTCTCTTCTGTGCCTCCCTCCCTCCTTCCTTTCTTCCTCCCCTTCTGTCCTAAAACAGAAAGGCAGCTTGTGTTTCCTTTCTTTAATAGATATTTAGTGAGCCTCCACCACATCCTAAGACAACATCTCTGCCCTCAGGGAAGTTATAATTCACAGGAGAACCAGACAAGAAAGTGAGCAATTACAATAAAGTATGGAATGTGTGGTGATACAGTGGAAAGAGCACAGGTTTAGGAGCCAAACAGATTTAGCTCAGAATCATGCCTCTGCCGCCTACTGTATATATGATCTTTGGTAAGTTATTTAACTGTATGGGCTTGCATTTCCTATCTATAAAATAAGAGTAATAATCATACCTATTAATAGGGCTGTTGCGATGATTAAATGAGTTGTATAATCCATGTAAAACCCTTGGCGTGGTATCTGGCAAATCCTAAGTGTTTAATGAATGTTTCTGCTGCTTCTCTGCAAGTGTTTGTCTTGAAGAGGCAAGCTAGTAAAGCAGCCCTTCTTTGTGTCTGATTTCATTGAACAAGCACTATGAAGAGCCTACCAAGAATACAATATCCTGGTAGGCAATTTAGAAAAAAATCATCTCTACACATTTCTCATCTTGAGGAACCATCCTTTTGGGAAGTAACATGAAAAGGCTAGGAAACTCATCCCCTTGAGGTAGTTCATAATGAATCTTGGCTTCATATGCTACTTTTCCCAGTGATCGTGCCTCTTAATACTGTTACTGCTAATAAGAATAATTGCAACAGGAACAATAGTTGCTCCATGCGTGCAGAGTACATTGCTGGGGACCAACTTCCAAGGGGGTAGAACAATACAAAACCCAGTTCCTATCATTAAGCAATTTATGAACTAACAAAATAACAAATAGATGTATAGGAAAATGTGTGTATTGAAAGGCCAAGAAATGTAACTCAAATAATAAATGTCCCTGGAGAACTAGAAGGGTCAGCAAATGTTGGATGGAACTGGGTTTTGAAGGAGAAATGAGATGTGGTGAGCAGAAGGGAGGTATCCAAGGTGGAGAAGAGCATGAGTAAGTACAGTTCTGGGGATGGGCTTGCTTCCTGCTGGGCCTCAGTAGATAAGAAGGTTGAAAAGGTTAATTAGGTGCTGTATACCATGCTAGGGAATGGAACTTGACCTTGAATTCATTGCATAGCCATGAAGGCTTGTATGTTTGAGAAAGACAGTTTGAGCACTGTTTTAGGAACATGAATTGCTGCATGCGTGCAGAGTACATTGCTGGGGACCAACTTCCAAGGGGGTAGAAGTGGGGAGACCAGTCTTATAAACTACAACTGTCTACTCCTGGGGCAATGGAACCCAATAAGGCTGTAACAGTGAAGAAGAATTGGAAGCCGACTATAAAAGGCACTTTTTAAACTGTTGTTTTGAATTGCCATAGTTCCATAGTTCCGAATTTGCCATAGTTAGCATTTTAGGCATATAGTTCAATAGTGCTAAGTACATTCACACAGGTGTGCAACCAATCTCCAGAACTTTTTTCACCTTGCAAAACAGAAACTATACCCACTAAACAAAACTCTGCACTTCCCCTCTCCCAGCAGTCCCTGGCAACCACCATTCTACTTTCTGTATAACCTACATTTTATGTCATTTAGAACTCTTTTTGTTTCAAGAGCAAAAGAACTTAAGAGAACATGAAAAGGAATGGGACAGGATTTATTATAGGTTTACGAAAGAGGATCATGATGCTCCCAGATAGGAATGCATCTAGACCTCTGAACTGACTGGAGTCTAGCCAGAAAGATGTCAGCCTTCTCTAAATTCATGCCTGTTTCTCTCTGCTACTTCATTTTCTATGTGCAGACTGGCTTCCTCTGCTCCCCTCTCCACTTGGTACAATATTGCATCCCTACAGTTCTGAGTTCGTATGTTACAGTTCTAGCCACATGCAGAGAGTAAATGGCTGTTTCTGAATCTCAACTTGAAATTCCAGGGCAAGAGGTAGTGAGAGAAAGAGAGAGAATCTGATTAGCCCATCTTGTAGCAATTGTCCATCACTGTTCCAACCAGTTATTGCCTCCGAAAGAATCATATACCGTAAATATGTCTGCTAGAGCTGATTTCAAGAGAGGTCAGTGATCTTTGGGAACTGGGCAGACACTCTAAAAGGTGTCTACTACACATTTCAGAAAAAAAATTTAAATGGCTTGGTAACTGATTCTGGAATCCTGTTGCCACATGGGGGTGGCTGGGGGGATCAGGGAGGAGTAAAAGATAGAGCTGCTGCTGCAAGGAGCTCACAACCTCGTTGAGAAGACAAGTTTTCAAGAATCATTCAACGCAGAGTTTACGGCAAAGAACTCACCCATTTTCTGAAATGACCCTTGTTATCCCCTTCTGCAGATGCTGCTACAAACTCATACACAGAACAGATGTTACTGAACTGGGAAAGGAAGCTAAAATATATCATTTACATTCTTTCACAAGACACAGAAGAGAGTGCACACTGTAGGAGCATGGACACTTCTCGGGCTACAGCCTGAAGGTTGAGAGTTGTTGCTTCTGATTTATGAACTGCCTCCCCAGCCGGGCTGGTGTCAGTGGACTTTTTGTAGCCAGGCTTCCTGGGAAGATTTCTGCAAACAGTTTGTTCCTGCTACTAAGAAAAAAACAAAGAGAAGGCAGAGTTCAGAGAGGCCCCAAAATTAAAAATAAAATTCATATCAAATCAGTCTCTGATACATCCTGAGAACCTCCCACAAACCATTCCAGACTTTGTTATCAGCAGATTGGTGACGCCAGCTGCACTAAAAATGCAATAAACAGAATTAAATACAGGATTCAAAAGGATAAAATAATATAGTCACAAAGCTACTGGAGGGTTCCTTTCTTCAAAATACTTAAACTCAAGCTTCTTTAATTTTACCTGACATTTTCAGGAGACCAGTTAAGTTCTTCAAGATCACATATTCTGTTTTAGATGAAAGCTGAGTAATTCAGTGAATTATATTGCGACTCATTTCTTCAGACATCAGTTACCAGAAACCCTTTTAATGAAAGCTTTGAGGACTGTCTGTCCATTATGCTGCTAAGGAGTCTGAGTCAGCAAGCTCATTCAGATTTAAAAATTTCACTGGCCCTAATCCAATTTTTAATCAAAAGCTAATGCACTTTTCCAACCTAAGTCTTCTGCATTCACTGTCGAGGGAGGATGTTAGAAAAAACATTCTTAGGAAACAGCTGGTGCGGTATGTAAATTGCCATCACAGTTGTTCTGCAGTAATGTACGAGTGTGTGCGCATGTGTGTATTTTTTCTTAAAAGGAATGATCTAGTGAAGATCCTCACCATCATGGAGCATTAACGTGCCTTTGTAAGGTCAGCTTTTCCACCAATGCTTGCTCTCCCGCCTGGAGAATGGCAGAGGATACAGGACACTTTCCTCTCGCCTGTCTCCAAGACTCTCTGGACAGAATTAACAACTGATTGGAGTTGAGTAATGGCAGGGAAAGCACAGATTCTATGAAACTCTGAGCTCCTCGCTCAGAACATCTTTGCAGGAAGTCTGAGTATATCCTGAAGGCAAGAAGAATATGTAATTCCTTGTGCTTAAACTGATCACCAATGAGAGAAAAATTAGCAGTGTTGGGGCCTTGGGACAACATGTAATGAACTGGAAAAGGTAACAGTGTGATCAGACCTTGGCAGAATGACTTCCCCAGAGGTGTTCTAACACTGGGATTTGTTCATTCCCTCTGGTTGGCTGGCAGACTGAAACCACCCGGAGTGCTTTTAAGAGAAAGCCTGGCCATTTCTCTTGGAACTTGTGCCAGGTGAGATTTTATGGCAAAGCCACCATCTATGTATGTAGATACAAACCCCTAAAGACGTCATCACTGCCCACTTGAGTCAAGATAGCTGTCATCATAAAAAAAAAAATTTTTTTTAATAGACTCAATGACCCAATTAAAGAAACACCGTCTTTCACAGAGCTTTGTCTTATTTTTACATTGGGCAAAGTCAGTCTTTTCCTTTAACTGCATAGATTGCACTTTTTTTTTGTCCTTTAGCTAATAATTTCTTTGCTACAAGTGAGCACAGAAACTGACAGAAAAGTCTTTTTCAGCCAATCCAGTGAATTCTTTACATGTGTAGAGAATAAAATTTTGTCATAGTACTCAATATTCCTTGATATGTAAGCCAGCAGTCATAACACATATAAAACTTTTGCACTTGAGAAGCACAGCTCTCATTAATACATATATATTAGCAAAGCCAAGTGTTGCATGAGAGGGAATTGTGTATGAATGACTTACAGGAAAATGGTACAAATTATCAGTGGATTCAAAATAATTATGCAGTAAAATTAGGGGACTTGTAAAAAGCAAGGTTTATCTGAAGAGCTCAGCTTTCTCGTTTCTCTCTTACAATCTGTCACAGGCTTTAGAGCCCCCAGAGTGGATGCTTTCTCGGACTGTCAGGAGTACTTAAGACTCCAGGTGATGGTTTGATGATTCAGGCACTGCCTTCCCTGTGGAGGTCAGCAGAGAGCAGGGCGGACTTCTGAAGGAGGGAAGGTTGGCCACACAAAAGAGGCAGGCTCCATTCCTGAGGCTGCCCTGCAGGAGACCAACTCCATGGACAGGACAGGCTTACTGGTGGTAATTTCAGGCTTAAGGGTGGTATTCTCCTTTAGGAGAATATATTAACTCCTAAAAACATAGCAAAAACATAGCTCTCTAGACCATCCCCCATTTGCGCCTCCCTGTATTCCATGTGCAGCCTGATTGGCATTGGTTTCAGTGGGGCAATGTTTTAGTTCCCAAGTGTGAACAAATTTTACAACATGTCAAAACCAATCCGTTTCTAGACTGTCTATTGTGAACGAAGCCTTTCCTTTGCTAGGAGTGCTTGACCTAAATGAGGGTGAAGGGCTCTTGGAACAAGGCCCCACTGGAGGAGTGGGAAACTGGCCCAATGGCTACAATTTATTTGGTTTAAGATAATATGATGGCATTTTCCTCCAGGATGAAGGCAGTCCATGCAAACAAGCCATCAGTCTCAGGGGTCAGGAAAGGAGGGAGATCACTGGTGTGAAGCAACAGGAAAGGGGCTCGGAGGAACCTGTAGAAGCTTTCGTAGGGCACCTGTCGCCTCAAGCACAGGCGGTGAGAGAGCCTTTCAAGGCAAGCACCAGGCTACTGATACACACGGAGCACCCACGAGTATCGCCCCTGCGCTCTCTGTCCTGTGTGCTACTTTGTTAGAAGCCTTGTGAAATTTAGGAAGGAATCACAGGAAACTATGTTTTAAATGGTATAGGGGCCTTTGTCTTTGACTGCTTAGCCCTACCCCCACCCAAACACACACCCCTTCCTCTATAAAGACTCCACTCTCTCCTCTGGTACAGACAGGTGACCCACGCTGGATGAATCCTGGTATCCCATTCCCTTGTCCCTGAGGCCACATCCACGCTGATATATGAACCAATATAGTTTCCTTTTTGACTCAGGTTGGTTTGAATTGAGGGACTGTCACTTCCTTCAAAAAGTTCTGAATAATACACATATTCTATATGTGTTATTCTAGTTATTACCCTTTTTCTTTCTCATACAGAGAAAAATGTGCTTATCATTAATACCCACCAGAATATTTCATTTTTATACTGCTAGGATTGCATAAAATAATGATTTTTCTCTACATCTGGCCCTTTACTATGGGGACTTAGGGCCCAGGGAGAGCCTAGAGTGGTATATACAGAGTGAGTGGGAGAGAAGACAATCAAGCAACAGGAGCCACAAGCTCTGCCATTGGCCAGGAGGCCTCTGAAGGTCGGGGGGGCCTGATTGCACAGCAGGATTCTATTTGCCTCTCTGGGTCCTCTTGTTAGCTGCCCTGGGGCTAGAACTGCAGCTGCAAGTAAAGCTAAGTGTTTTGCCTTGTATCCGCATGGAGCTGTTTGAAGTGACCGGGAATAAAGAAGGAGAAAATGGATCAATCAGTCAGTATCTGTTGTGCACGTCCTTTGTGAAAGGCACTGCTACGTGCTGTACGACACCTACAGATGGGTGCAACAGTGTCCAGAACACTTGAGAAGACCACATTCTCTGTGGGGAGACAAGGCATGCAAACAGACAATTACCCAATAAAAAGAAGCAAATACTAAAGGCTAGTAGGTGGGTTAGACAGGCAACGCTGCTTAAGTTTGGAAGCAACAGAGATCATTGCAAGCTAGTGTTTTGTTAGTCCTTTGGTTGCAAGGAAACTTCGGCCAACTTAAGCCAAAATAGAAGTATAGTGAGAGGGCAGTTCACAGGACTGGAGAAAGAGCTGAACACCAGACCTCTGGATGGACAGGAACTATGGTAGCCCCAGAAAACCTCCTAATGCCCTTCACAGCATTGTAGAGGATGAGTGAGGGCCTGGACTAGCAGAGAGGCAGAGAGAAGGAGAAAGACAGTTGGAAGTTCTCCTGTTCTCTAAACCTGGTGGCATATGTACTTAGCACTCTCTGAGACTAGGAAGAGACACAGTTAACTGGATATAACTGATTCAGAGATCTAAGAATCTGGGGAAAGATTTGTGTACACATACTAAGGGCAACAGGAGCCTAGCAGAATCTTAGCCATGACTAAGAATTCTCCAGACTTGGATTAAAGACCAGCTAGGGATTTTAACCACTTAGGATCCAAGACTTATATTCTAAAATTGGCTGCCTGAAAAGCACTTCTGCACTGAGAAATCTGACTCAGCAATCAGTATGCAGACGGGAATGCTTGGCCTTGTGGCTTTATTGAGCTCTATTGACAGGACCAGGCATCCATGACAGCTAATCACAAAATTCCAATTAGCTCTTGTCTCCTAATGCCCTCCTGCAGGGCTTTGCTGCCCAAACGAGGCTGCCACACAGTTGGACCTGGAGAGGACCCCACAGCGAGGCAGAGAGAGCAAGCAGCCCGAATGCAATGGAATGGTTGCATCAGAGAGCAAACAGCACAAGCATTCTGACAAGGAACTGCATTTTATAGGAGAAGAAACACATTTTATTTTTTAAACGAATGATTTGAAGGGAATTTTATGGCCACATGGTAGGGAATTAAGGAGGGGGTGTGGAATTACAAAGTCGACAAAATCATATGTAGCAGCCACAGATGGCTCCCTTCAGCTCAGCCAAGTGGGAGGCAGAAAAAATTAAGGAAAGACTCCCAGTCATCTTTGTTTACCTATGACTAATAGAGACGGTGATTCTTCACTGGTAAGAGGAAAATTATGCTCCCAAAGCTCCTATTTCCATAAAGATTCCCAGGAGGGTAAATCTGGAAAGGAACTCTTCCTCTTCTTTCTCTACATGACCTCCCTGGCCTTGTGTAGAATGAATGACAGGATTGGTTACTTGGCATAAAGGGCCTGACCAGCTGCGGCCTGGTGCTATTTGTGCTCTGCTTTTTGGAGTAGCCTGTCCTCGGCCACCTTTCTCCTCCACAACCAGGCAGGAAGAGGCCGCCCAATGAGGGAGGCACAAAGTGTCCGGCTCTGCCGGTGAGGGGTCGGTAGCCCTATCTCCTTATTCAGTCATGAAATATTAGGAATCTTGTGACCACTTGCTTAAACCACATCCCCAATCCAGCTGATATTCATCCTCATCTGTTGGACGTGTGTGTGTATCTCAACTGCTTCAGTGCTCAAGCCAGAAAGAGAGGGTCGGTATCCAGGGTCGTAAGGCCCCAGTATTCCTTACGACTTCTTACAGAGGTCAGAGATGTTTACTCATGGTGTTCACACTCTAAGTAATCATGCTAAAGCTTTACATTTGTAGAGCACTTGCCCACATTATCTCTAGGTGTTCCATGAAGTCCTATGACATATAGAGAGTAGGTATTATTTTAGTTTTATAGATTAGAAATCTAAGACTCAAAGAAATCGAGTGAACTCCCCATGGTTATCCAAATACTGTGCGGGGGTCAAGAATCCGACCTGCCTTTCTGGCCCCAAGTTTTGTAAGAATAGATGGTTGGGATGCAGTTTTATAAAGGTAAGGTCAGGAGCCACATGGATTTGGGTTCTGGCCCCAGTATAGCCTTGGGGCTTTGAGTTCTCTACCCTTCCTTCCTTACCTATAAGATAGGGATAACAATAGGATCATTTTGAGGATTACATGGAATAATACAAAGCCACTAGCAAAGTGTATATTACATATTTTTTAAATATCAGCTTTTTATTATAGATTTTGGCCAGTTGAATATGCAGTCTATTCACTAACCTAGGTTTGATACAGATTAACCTATAAATGTCTTTTTGGCCATAACTCTGTAAGATCTAATGAGCAACTTAATGAAACTATTTTAAAGTTAAACTGTATTCCTATGTCAAGTGCTTCTAATGTATCATCTATTACAAGGTCATTTTGAACAGAGAGGCAACTTTTTGCAGTATCATTTAGTAGTACTTTCTGTAATATATAAAATGTAAATTGACATAATCCTCTTAAAAACATTTGAGCAATTTATGTTAAGAATCAGAAAAATATTCCTATCTTGTCACTAAGAAATTCCACCTTTGGGAAATGATTTAAAATATGTAAAACATCATAATCACACACATAAGCACACACACAAAGATGTTATCACAAAAGTATTCAAAATAGTGAAAATAACCAAAGTATCTAGCAACAAGTCTATCATTAGAGGTCCTTGATTACAGAGAACAAAAAGCAGCTGTGTTCATTATTGAACAATATTCAACTCAAGGAGAGAATATTGGAAAAATCAGGTAATTCCTCAGATCAATTCCTCAAATTGGAAGGATGGGAACCAGGGTGACTCAGGAATCTCAGTATACTGGTCTCATGGACAGTCTTTCTCTGGGGTGCTGATGTTAGAATAACTCAGCCTCAGATGCCTTCTGCTTACCGTGCTCAAAACTATTTCTGGAGGTCATATCTAACTGGCCTGACTTGGATCATCTGCTTACCTCTTGCTGAGACCCAATGGGGAGTGAAATCACTGTGATCAACAGTCTCATCCAGACCACAGATGAAGGGAAGCAGCATCTTCTGAAAGGTAAGGGCAACGCAGAGCAGGAAGAACCATGTCCACTGTTATGGCAGAAGGACCAGACAAATTATTACATCTCAATTGGAGAGTACTTTGTTATCTTAAAAATGACAATTCATTTTTAAATGTTTTTGACATGGCTTTAAAGAAAAAGACAGGATATTAAATATGCATGTGGGTGTACTATTTTAACTATGCAGATAAGAAAGATACTGGGAAAAGATTGAAAGGAAATTCACAAATGCCTATGAAAGTCTGTGTTTTTGTCTGATCAAGGCCCAACCAATAGGGGCACCTGCCTGGTGGACCAGAACTAGAGGGAGGTCGAGGGCATAGAGCTGGTTCTGAGGGAGTGGTCTCCAGTTGCCCTAAGAGGGTGGAGCCAGAGGGAAATACCAACTAGAGGGAAGGAGAGGATGCCATCCAGCTTGATAAGCCAAACCAGATCCTACGACTGGAACTGAAACAAAGTGAAAAGCAAAGGGCTGAGAACAAGTTGGAGCAGAGGAAGTGGGAGGGTCGACGGCTTTGGTCTGATCAGATGGGGTTACCCGGACTTCTCTCTTCCGGGAAAGTGGGTGGTTTTCTGTCCCCTCCTTCTTTCAAATGTCTTGTGATGATTTAAAATTTTTATGTGACTAAGGAGAATGAATAAAAAATACTTTGGTTTTAAACTGTTAATTCATTCTATTTATGTTCTTCTTAAATGTCTACTTCATCAGTATCTAGATTAGCCCAGTGAAGGAAGTTTTACATTTGCAATGTGAGAAGTCTATTAAACTCAACTGCTGCCAGTATTTCTGAATTGTAAAATTTTACTTGTTTGACTTATAAGTTACTTAGCATTATCTGAATCTCAAAATGCAATCTTTCTTTTTCTATAACTTAATGATCCAAGAGGAAATTTTGCTTATGCTTAAATATAATGACTTCACAATTGTTTCTCTTGTAGGTTCAGTAATCTGTTTGTTTTTATAACTCCCCAAAGATGCAGGGATGAAAACATTGCCTAGAGCTTTCTTTAAAATTTCTACACATTTTCCCTTGATAATAGAAGGACAAGGAAAGTTGAATAACAAATTACCTTTCCCAAAGAGAAGGGCCTCTTTGCAAAACAAAGTAAAAAACAAGACAGCTTCAGCATTTCCTATGCCTGGTTGGGTATATGTCAGCCCTCTTTCATCTCTACATAATAAAAAAAGCCATTGTCCTCCTATCATGCAAAAAAACTTCAAAGATTCTGGAAGGGGGAAAAAAATGTGTGAAGAAAAATATTCATGATGAGGTACAGGTTTTGAGGGCCTTGAAAAAGAAGTCTTATACATATGCAAATATTTATATTCATACAAATATATATGTGTGTGTATATACTATACATATATATACACATTGGTACTTAGATTATATATCTAAATATATATATCAGTATCTATCTATCTATCTATCTATCTATATATATATATATATATATATGCTGTTTTCTGACTTCTGATATTCACATTTTAAAATATACATTCTTTAGGGCAGGAGAAAAAAACCTGTATTTTGCAGAAAGTCTGCCAGCCCTACTGTACAGAGCTATTTAATACTTCCATGAAGAAGAGATGTGCCTTAAGTTAAAAAGTCTTATCATGAAACTTCCTTTGATTTAAAATGGTATCCTCCATTCTTTGAAATGTCCTTCAACCACAGGTTTCTTTTTCTTTTCAAAAAGTCTTACAGAATATAAAGAGAATATCAAGAAATACAGGTGATGAGAAAGGATGGAAGCCCGAATATACAGAATCCTCTGCAGGGCTGAGAACATCATGAGAAGAACCACACACTGTAATCTTCAATACTGTCATCTTTCTGTGATGAAAGCTTAAAGTCTTAAAATCCAAGCCAAAAAGTTCTAAGGGAAATTAATTTGTTAAATTAAATGACAAAAAAAAAATCCACACAGTTTGTTATTTGAAATAATAAATGCCATGATTCAGTGCTTACATGATATGCTTTAAATATGCAATTATATCCATTGGGTTTGAATTGAACTTTTATGCTGGCTGAGCATTCTTCTTAAAAAGGAATGAGAAAGATAACGATGTTTTTTCTTTCTTCCCTACAGATGAGCTATGTATAGTCCACAAGTTTGCATATGTAACCATTACACTAAACCATTTTATACAGGTTCTCACTGCCCTTTAAGTCTGCTCTAGGACCTCATCTTCCCTGGCCCTGCATGAACACACAGGCAGACCTCAGACTTTTCTGGGTGCTCTTAGGTAAGAAAAATATTTCTTTTATTGCTTCAAACTTCAAAATAGATCTTGGTTGATAATTAAAATACCCAGTCCCAATAGAGTCAAAATACAAAATGCTTTTTTAAGTAAATAATAATGGTACATTTTCAATCTTAAAAGGAACACTTCTTCCCCTTCCCCAACTCAGGCCTCTGACAAAGAAGAATCCTCCAGAAGGAGGGTATATTTCTGGTCTAGGATTCTACTCCTTTTCTACGTCTCTAATCCTCTTGCTAAGCACCTTAGGGTTTGAGCGAAGGGAGGAAGAGGAGATAAGGAGAGCTGGGAAGTTCTTACTTGCCAAGTATCCTGGTGGTGATTTAGTATCTGAATTTTCTAAGGCTTGGCCTATGTTTAGAGCTG
This sequence comes from Manis pentadactyla, assembly GCF_030020395.1. Taxonomy (NCBI): domain Eukaryota; kingdom Metazoa; phylum Chordata; class Mammalia; order Pholidota; family Manidae; genus Manis; species Manis pentadactyla. Next base: position 125,728,793 of record NC_080026.1, on the reverse strand, counting down.
ATTGGTTTGGGAGGTTGGGGGCAGGGGGATGTAATTGTTAGAGACACCCCCACTGTCCATCAATGGGGATCCTCCCCAAGTCGTTCTCAACACAGGGTGAATGAATACAGGCCTCGGTGGGTTGTTTACAACTCCTTCAGCACCTCCACCTTCTCTCGGCTGCTGTGTGCCCCTTCCAGGGGCTTCTCTTGGACAAGACCCAGGGCGACACTTGTGCAGCCTTCCAGTAAAGGCCATCTTAACCCCACATCAAAGCAGTCAGCCAACCTGTCTCCCCACTTCAGCTGAGACTCAGAGACCACAGCATCATGTCCCCCAGGCAAATTCCCCCCCCCCAATTGTAGGCTCTTGAGGTGATCTTATTGGTGGCTCTTTCTAACCATGATTAAAGGGAAGGACGGGCCTCCCCTAGCCTATCTCCATGGGCGAAGGGGTGGGATTCATTCATAGCAAACCAACATCTCTCTCAAAAAATGCTCTTTTCTTGATTTCAAACTTCCATCCTTATATACTCTTATCAAGAGTGAAACACTTAAGAGTCACAAAACTGATTTCCTCCCACTTCTCCTCCCACACACTTTTTTTTTTTAATCCTGTGTGGTGGTCTGGCATTAATTTTGGATTCTGCTATTTTTATTGTCTTCAGTCTTAGGTAAAACTCCCATTTTAGTATTTGATATCACTGTTCACAGAATGTTCTAGTTTAGTCCTCAGACTTCAGGAGAATGCAGATATAATAAGGTATTGGATACTCCAGATTTCCATAAAAGTTACAGATCCTCAGTGTAACTCAAAGGTAACACAAATGTGATTATAAATTCAAGAATGCAGACAAACCATCAGAAAGATAATGCCTACAAGGGACTTAAGGTTTCGCTATTGTCCTATTAAGCAAGCCAGCATCAAAGAAAATATGTTAAGTACATGTAGCAGCAGAAATTTTTTATTTTTTTCAAATAGCCATTGTTTTCATGTCTGTTCATCTTAACACTGTATTTGCTGCCTCCCCAGAGACAGCCTAGTCAATTACAAGGTCTTCCTTTCACACTTACTGTCAGGGCCAAGAGTAAACTGTTGCAAGCACAATGCAACAGCCTGTTTCTTTTAAAGCAAATAAAATAGGGCCATCCTTTTCTCTCTCGCTCTCTCTCTCTCTCTCTCTCTCTCACACACACACACACACACACTTCTTTTTTTTTTTTTTTTTTTTTTATTGCTGAAGTGACAGGATAAGAATTAGGCTAAAGAGAGGAGCATGAAAAAACATTTTGTTCCAGTAAGCTGAACGGCACTATCTTAACAATACACTTCCTGATGGGTAAGCAGCGAGTTCCTTTGTTTACTAAAATACCTCAATCAATTTCTCTTTGAATGACTTTCATCACCACTACCTGCTTGGTGCTGAAGGACATTTCAGTCTTGAATCTTATCTCTCCTCATGTTCTTTATTGTTCAGAATAAGCACACACTGTGGTCATGTGATATTCTTTATTAGCTGTAACTGAAGCTTAACATATAATTAATAGATTATTCCAACCTTCTCTTTAGTTCCTCAGTTCCTTTCATTCTTAAAGAGATGAATTCTAATAGTGGCATTATCAGATTTTTAAATACAGTAGAGACATATTAGAAGAATGAAATGTCCCTTATGACTTACCATGTGGCTTATCATAGTAACAGAATAAATGTCTATCCAGAGGAATATTGTTAGATTTTTAGTACTTCCCCCTTGACTATCCTTGCAGAGGAGAAATCTGGGTTTCAGCATCCTCCCAAGCCCCAACTAGCTCTGTGAGTGGCAAGTCACTTATCCTTCCAGTAATGTCACCTGCAAAATTGCCCCAGTCAGAAAATGTTTAGCCTAGATAATTTCTTAAGTCAGTTAATGCTTCTCCAAACTGTAACCTTCAATGCTATACGCTATTTCCAGCATTTACCTAGGGCTTTAAAAAAAATCAGGATGTATGGTGCAATTATGGGTGATTTTAATTTTATTCCTTTATTTATCTACCATTTTCTGAGGTTTCTACAATGAACAGAAATTATTATTATAATAAGAAAAATGTTACTAAAAAAACAGCAAACAAAAGGAAAATAAAAATTGACAAAAATACAATTTGGGGTCCTACACATCTCCAATCCTCACTTGGTTATATTTTAAAATTCAAAATACTTGATATGTAGAGATCACCATGGTACGTTTACAAAATCTAATCATAAGAATCCAGATGTAGCAAAGTAACAGATTTTACTAACAGTTGTGGAACATCTATATGTAGAAAAAGCACAAGAGCAAGAAGAAGTTTTTAAAGACAAGTCACATGCTGTCCTGGTTTCCAGGGTACAGAGACTGTGAGCAGGAAACATAGGTTCAAACATGGTTTTGTTTAACCAGCATTTATTGAGTTCAAGGCACTGGAGAATGAAGATGAATGAGATTATGGTACAATAGAAAGGATAGATATTTAATAACTCCGCAACTCGTCAGACTGGAAAGTGTGCTGAACAGAGGCAGAAATGAGACTGGGCAACAGTAGTTAATTCTGGCTGAGCTGATTAATCAAAGGCCTTGTATGATATACTACGGAGTTTGCATGCTAGGGTGGTCTGGGTTGTGTTTTTTGAACAGGTTATTTAGCCTCTCTCGCCATCTGTTTTCCCAGCTGAACACTGAAGAAATCGGATTTTTGTATTTTTAATCATATCAGCTATAAATTCTAAGAGTCCATTATTTTATATTATGAAATGATAAGGACCTTTATCTACTGCTTCTTGGAGCTTCTCCTCACCCCCCAGTCACCCAGTACTGCAGTCACACTCTATAACTAACCCCGTCTGGGGTCATGCCTCTGCCTCTATTCCCATTTCTTTATGACTCTTAAGCTGGGGAAGCACCCAGTTTGCAGATAGGAAATTCAGTATGTGACCTGTGTAAGCGCAGCAAAGCAAATTTAGTTCAGATTTTAATAACAATATTTTTCTTCATTATTTCTCTTTCAGGATTATTGACTCAATGGTAGGTGGGGCAGGAGGCAAATATAAAAATTTGTTAAATTAGCTGTTTTCATAATTAATTGACTTGGGCTGTCATTCTAATTTAAAAGCATGCCGAGAGCTCCTACTTTCTTTTTAGTCATAGTGATTTTTCAAGTTTCTGTAAATTTTACTCATTAACCTAGAAGCCACATGCTTTTCTGACATTCTTTGAATTCTTTAAATAGATCTGGGTGGTTGGATTCAGGGCTGGCTTTTATTAGCATTACATTCTCAGTGAATAATAGCCACTTTGCTTTCTTTCTTAAAGAGCATTATTATTGGACTCATTCAAAGGAAAAGCATGTAGCCTGCATGTGATGACCCACTCAAGACAAATACAGGTTATATATATAAGAAGCTTTCTTCCCATTATTTATTAAAACACACGTGAAAGTAATGTTTTAATCTATTCATCCATTTAATTAAAAAAATATTTATTGAGCTCCTGCTATGCGAAAGGTAAAACATCATTAAGCAAAATGGCCCATCTTTTCCCGTGAATTTATTCTTTTCTTGTGACATTAAAATGACTCAGCCCTTTACAAATTCTCCAATAACTGCCAGGGCAAAAGACTGTTTGTATGAATCCTAACGCCAAAAGGAAATTAATGGACCAGAATGGAAAAGGGGAAAAAAGCTAGAACAGGGTTTCTCTACTTCAGAACTTTTGACATTTGGGGCTGATAATCCTTGGTCATGAAGGATTATCCGTCCTTTGCAGGGTGTGTGACAGCATCCCTGGTCTCTACCCACTAGATGCCCACAACACCCGACCCCACCCAGCCCCACCTCCAGGGTGACAGCCAAAATGTCTGCGAACATTGCCACTGTTCCCTGGAGCCCAAATCACCCGTGGTCAGAACCACTGCGCTAGAATGGTTCTCTCTGATAACGTGCCAGCCTCTACTCAAAAGTTCATTCCTTTTGTTTCTTAGTGATGATGATAGAAAAGCCCATACACATCAGTGTGCATGCACTAAAGTGTCACAACGCAGATTTCATTCTTGTGCCTCTGCCTCTGTCAGTAAGGGTGATGATGGGTGATGCCTTACTAAAAGGGACTGAAAAGGTAGTGACTGGCTCAAAGTCAGGGTTAGAACTTAGTTTTCCTAAATGGGCGGTCACTGTCTGATGCAGTCCTTCTCATGATGAATGTGCTGTGGGTGTCATGAGGACTGGAATTCAGTGCCCTGGGGACTGGAAGTTATGAGAGTCTTGGTAGTTAAAGTCAGAAGTGAATATTTTTACGTACTGAATGGAAATGTGCAAAGAAACTTCAAGCAGTGGTCCTCACGCCATAATGTGTATAGAAATCATCTAGTAGTTTGCTGACAAAACAGCTTCTTGGGCTCCACTGGCAGAGATTCTGAGTTAGCAGACCCAGGGGAAGCCCAAGCATCTGCATTTCTAAGATCCATCCAAGTGATCCTGATACATAAAGTCCAGCAACTTCTCTTTGACAAACAGTGCTTTGACCTAAGTGCCCATGAATCAATGAACAGATAAAGAAGATGGGGTACATATACACAATAGAATATTATTCAACCATAAAAAGAAAAGAAATCCTGCCATTTGCAACAACATGGATAAATCTAGAGGGTACTATGCTCAGTGAAATAAGCCAGGAGCAGAAAGATAAATACCATATGATTTCACTTATTTGTGGAATAAAAAAAAAAAAACAAGCAAAAAAGAAGGAACAAAACAGCAGTAGACTCATAGACATTGAAAAGTGACTAGTGGTTACCAAAGGGGAGGGGTTGGGGTGGGTGGAGGGTAGGGTGAAGGAGATAAAGGAGCACAATAATTCTCGGTCACAATATAAGTTAGTCATTGGGACGGTAGTACAGCATGGAGAATAGAGTCAATAATTCTGTAACACCTTTCTATATTGATAGATAGTAACCACACTATGATCAGGTGAGGATTTAATAATATGGATAACTGTTAAACTGCTGTGTTGTACATTTGAAACTAACGTAATATTGTATATCAAAGATAATTCAACTAAAAAAAGGAAATTTCCCTGTTCAAAAAAAAAATGACAAGAAATGGTGCTTTGAAGATGAATAGCTACCAAGCTTTGATTATAACCTGATTGGAGGTATTGCCATGAAAGGATAAGTTCATCAGTAGGGCAGAAAGGCAGGGCCAGCTATAATCAAGCCAAGAAAGGAGAGTCCCTCGGCAAGACAGACGGTGACCATTTAAGGCCAAGAGAGAGTGTATCGCTTTCCGTAAGGCAGCTGGTGTCCCAGTTGTGGAGATGGGTATCCTATGTCAGCTCAACCTAATGTCATTAAACATTAAAAATGTGTAACTCGCTCCTCTTGCCTTCCCTAGGGATTATGTCCTATGGCAACTCTCTTCACTGTAAATTAATAAATTGATATACTTATTGTATATATATCAGTCTGTGAGCTTGGCTAATTGAAAGTCCTTTCCAGAAAAATGGCTCTATTTTCTAAGGCAGGAATCAGAACTTAGACTGTGGTCAATTAACAAAATAAAGATGAGTGGTGTGTTGGTAAAGTTTTAATAGTGCTACCGGAGAAAAACAAAACAAAAAAACAAACACCTGGATTTGTAGCATTAGCCTGTCTCTATGGCTCAAACACTTGTGCCTCCCCACCATGGCCGATTCCAAGCTCCGGGCCCAAGGTCAGTCTGTGTGGAGTTGGGGAGAAGGCACACCATTATCAAGCAGTGTCATCATATGCACACAATAAATGTAAATAACCATCAGCTTAGGAAATTCCTGAAAATGGAACAACTGTCCCCATCAGCTGCTCCAAGCTGGGTCTTGCTCCTCACTGAACCCCCAATTTGTATGGACTAGTGTGAGTGAGCAGATCAGCATCCCCAGGGGACAACTCCATTTCAAATGCACATATTCTTTAGAGTTCCTATGTGGGCACAAAACAGGGCCCCTCTTACTACACTTGAGTTTAAAAATCTACAACCTGGTCTCAATCCCTTAGATGTATATAATCATTTCATAGTGTACACAGTCATGTATGATTTTTATAACCACCTCATGAACTGAGTATAACAGATACCTATTTCCCTCATTTTACACATGAAGAAACTGATCTGAGAACAGCTAAATTACCTGCTTATAGTTAACCAGCTAGTACGTGGCAGAGCAGAGAACAAGGAACCTACCACTTATTGAGTGTCATCCTTAGACGAGAAAGTGATATCTTATCTAATCCTCAAAGCAAACCTATGAAGCAGACATTACTGGGCCTATTTTAAATATGAGGAAACTGAACCCATTAAGTTCTGTAACTTATTCCAGATCACATCCTAGGTAAGCCTAAGTCAGGATCAACTACACAGCACTTCTCAAACTCTAATACACATTACAATCACCGGAGAGCCTACTAAAATTCTGATTTTAGGGCCCTACTCTCAGAGATTTTGATTGAGTGGGTTTAGGGTGATACCCAAGAAGCTGTGTTGCTGACAAGCTTCCTGGAGCTACCCAAGATGCTGGTCTGGGCACTACTCTGTGAATAGCCTTGAGCAGTACAATGCAGCCGTTAACTGTTTCCTGTGAACCCAGTCCTGACTCCTCATTCTGTACTCTGTCCAGTGCAACAGATTGCAATAGCTTTTTCTAACCTCTACACTAATCAGATAAAAATAATATTGTGTGTATATTTATAAACATTTATTATGTATAATAAATAAAAGTTCTCATTAGTAATAATGTACATTTTCTTTTAGTCCATTAACATAATGTATGGTGGTTCAGAGCTTTTATATGGACTGATAATTTATAGAAAATTTAATGGCCATGAAAACTATAAGATGAAAACATTTTAGAAACCTTTCATTGGGGTTTATTATTAAAGTCCTGGACATTGCTGGAAAAAATAATTTGAAGTCAAAATTTGTTGTCAGTAGTCCATATAGGAAAAAAATTATGTATGGAATCACAGAATCTCTAGGATCATATTTGGCCAAAAAAAAAGCTCCCCAAACTTGCATTTTTCAAATTTCAGTTTTGCTTCAGGGAAAACTGACTTCTTACTCAGCTGATATTTATACTTGGAAGATCTGCATTGAAGCAATATATAATGATAACATTAATTATAATATTTAGAAGACATCTTTCCATAGAGCTCTTAAATAACTGCAGTCCTATAATCTTTTTCTCAGTGTGGGCTCCAGAGAGAGAGAGATGGAATTATCAACTCCATCTTAGAGATGACAAGCCCGCGGTTCCACACAGACCTTGGGTGTTTGGCTGAAGGTCATTCACATACTTAACAGTAAAGAGTGGATCAGAACCTAGGCCTTGAGAATCCTAGCTCAGGATAGACCCCGTTATACAACCTACTCTTTGATTTAACAGATTAAAAGTGTGTGCACACAAGGGTTGGGAACAGAGTGAACACTGGTCAGTGAGACTCAAACCAACCAGCATGATTACCTGGTAACAGCCTGGGTAAAAGGACAGGAGAGGAGGAGTATCAGACTATTGGCTGAAATTAAACTATTGATTTGAATTACTCAGTTGTCTTTATTTCCTATTACCACAGAAAAATATGAGTTGCCATTTGTTCTTTATGGTTTATCAAATCTGACCTGGGAGAAACTACTACAGCTTCTGAAAACTGATGTTTTATTAAAATAGCTAAGTTCTGTGTATCAGAAAAGTTAGGAAGCAATTCATTCCAAATAATAAAGGCCTCGTAAGTGTTCACTCAATTAAAATTATATTTAATTATCTTCTATTACAATATATGATTGGGACAAATCTATGTAGAATGTCCACCCTCCCCCCACCCCACTACTCAGCCTTTGCCATCCTTTAAAAATACCAAGTATTCCTGGCAAGTAGTCATTTTGTCCTGTTCAAGGGTGGTGCGTCAACTTACTGCATCTCCCCAGAATGCTCACTTTACGGCTGAAAATAGTGATGCTGACTGTATTACAAGTGCTACCAAATGAGGGATGGCTTTTTGAGTTGAGAAACTCAGATATTCTTTATGGTTCAGATTTCCACTGTTATTAGAAAGCTTGAGTAATATCCAGGGGGTTCCAAAGTCCAGGCCATGCAAATTGGTGGTAAGTCTCCCTATTTATTAGGAGCCTAGGCCAGTCCCTGGAGGTCCACATCCATAGGTGAAGCGTCATGTCTGAATTTGAGAGGAGGCTGAGTTCTCAGGCTTTTGGTGAAAATCTCTCTCAATTATCAATCTCTCTCCTTTCATCCCCTTGACACTGAACTAGTTCAGGCTCCCATCATAGCAAATATATGCCATGTGCATCATTAGGAGCCCATCATGAGCACTTGGATGTTAACTATTGCTATTGTTTGGCAGTCTTTTAAGTCTTCTCTCCCTTCTAATCGATTTTCCTCTGCTCCAACATAGATGTCTTCAGGTTTCTACCCTGTTTAAAAACGTTCAATGGCTCTCTATTAGTTCCACAAGTATTTCTCAAACTGTATTAAAGCCAACTAGGTTGCTTTTTATACAACTTCAGATTCCCAGGCTTCATCTGAACCTACTGTATCAGACCTTTAGGAGTTGAGCCTGGGAAGTTGAATCATAACATGCATTACAGGTGTTTCTTCTTCGCTCTGTTAATAATTTGAGACTTACTCACCTGTAGGATAGTGTCCATGTTACCTTTGTATGACTTTATTACCCCTTAAAACTAGGCTCTTACTATCTTTCCAATCTCACCTCCTGCCATGCAGAATCACTGACACTCCCTTACCAGGAAAAATTGTAAAAGGCTTTAAAATGAGAAGAAAAAATAATCCCAGATGTTTTGTGTAGCATACCCTTTTGAGTTACCTCTGCGTTTCATTGTCTTTGAGCTATTTACAACTCTGTTAGTTGTCAACTGATAGTGATGCAAACAATTCTTGCCCAAAGAAATGCAACTGAATCATGTCTGGTGGACTATAATTGATGATTGCTCTATGGATAAACCAGTTTTGTGTCTATTTGTAAATTCACTTCAGAGCCCCATTGCCTATATTGTAGTTATTTGAATTCTCCTTTGAATTGGTTGTAACATCTTACTGGTTCCCTCACTACTTAATAAGGTACATAAAATCTCTGACATGTGTTCATTTCATATTTGTATGAGATCATGATTTTATCTTTAAAAACAAAGATCCTTTCAGACCCTGAATATGCTATACTATCTCCAGTCTCTCTGTTGTGATGCAGTTTCCTCTGCCTCCTTGCCTCCATTACCCACCTCTCCCTCTACTCACTAGAGAAACTCCATCTCAGCCTTCCAGACCCCATAAGAGTTGTCAAGTACTAGCTTCTCTGTCAGCCATTAAGCCCAGCGAACTCATCCATTCATCCCCAGCTGCCCCACTGAGTCTCAGTGCACACCTTGTTAAAGTGTTTCTCACACCACATTCCAGATGATACTCGTAGGAACTGCTCAAAAACCGGAGGTACAAATATGATTACTTCTCTACTTACCACCTCTGTACTTCAGTTTTCTTATCTATAAAATGGGGACAATAACAGCACTGACTTCATAGAGCTGTTTTACAGATTAAGTGAGTTGATCCATGTGAAACACTTAGAACACTGCCTGGTATTTAGTAAGTTTTGAATAAATATTAGCTATCACTATGTCTCACTATATTTTTTTAATTAATTGCTTGGATTCCCCATGCCTTAGGTGGCAGAGACGATGAGCTGTCCCCAAAATCTATCTTCCGAGAACTCTATTTCTTAGCCTCCCATCCAGCTGGGTATGATCAGAAATAGTATATGAGCATTTCAAGTCTGCCCCATAAAAATTCCCACATGTGCTCCTCCAAGCCATCCTCTCTTTCATGTGGGCTGCAATAGGGACTTCAATGACCGGAGAAACATTGGAAACCAAATGTTGAAAATGGGAGATTTGCTGTGAGCCTGGGTTCCTGAAAGACTGCCTCAAGCAATTCTCGCTGTTCCTCGCTCCCCATCAACACCCCAGAGAGTGCACTATACCCCTTTTAAGGCTTCCTTCTCTCAAGAAGAAGGAAGGGTTTTGGGGGTTGCTGAGCACAAAGACGGGTCCATTTTCTTTCAACACCAAAAGGAAATGAGGGCTATTTGGGCCACCACTTCCCCTTTCGTGATTCCTGTTTAACAGTCTGATCATACTTTTTCTAGCCTGAAGGAAAGAAAGCACAAATGCAATGGTTTCTATATGAGAAGAGCCCTCTCTGTCGGGGTCAACCCTAGACAAGGACCACTGCACATGTTCCAAAAGGTACAGCTGTCAGTGATTAGCTCTTGCAGGTCACACACAGTATCAGGGCTGATGAACTCCAATTATGGATCTCATTTCAGTGTCTGCCACTTCATAGAACCAGATGTATCAGGCCCCCTTTACCTGGATGACCATTCCCTGACTACCCTTCATCCCAAGAGTGAGGCAGCCTTCGAGTCCCCAAAACACAAAGATCTCTTTACATTTTTCTTGAGGCCTACTCATCTAACATTTATATCATGAAGAGGAACCACTGACCTGGTTTTTCCTTGAATCAGGCAATCTTCACTGTGGGATGGTAGAGAAGGTGGTGTTTTTAGTCCAGCCTTCAGTGAGCACCATGGTTGAAAGCTATCTTGACAGGCACCCTGTTACATTATTACTTTTATGTCCTGATTCTAAAATGAATACCTAGGGAAGAAGCAACAAGTAGAATTTGGAGGAGAGAACACAGTTACTACATTTGCCTGGGCCCAAAGAGGGTAGCTATTCCATTACGTCCTTACTGCTTTTTGCTCCACACCCACTCCCTTCCGAGAACTGTGAGAACTAGATGTGCTTATATAGGAAAGCACTTTGCACAGCCCTCGGCACATGGCGAGCCCTCTGGAGATGTTACCTTCCATTATAATTCTGGGCGTATGGCCATGACCCTAAGTCTTTCCCTTCACCATTGCCAGAGCAAGAATACTAACCAATATGCAAGGTACATCCTCATATGTCTAGTATTTGCAATAGGCTGTTTGGAACTTTTGCCAAGTTATTTCAGAGCAGTTACCAAAGTGATAAAGCAACGATTAAGGGGTAGATCCTTCAGTTCATGGTCAGCGCCACTGGCCTGACCTCCACACACATTTCTTCACCCATCTTTCCTTCCAGTGGCCCTGCCCGTGGGTGCTCATTCTCCAGGCTTCCTCCCTCCCTCAGAAGCCATGACTATCAGAGGAGGGGAGAGAAGACTACAGATTTGCTAACCTTTGGCAGGAACTTTTCTATTTTATTTCCTTTAGAGAACTGTTTCCACCAGGCCTTTCAGCTGTGTGAAGATAAAGGTATAAAGCATTGTCTCCACAGTTAAAAGCAGGGTTAGCAGGGTTTTCATCAGAATAATGTTTCCTTCCAAGAAGTAAAGAAGCAACTCTATTACTATTGGCAATGAATAGTGTGTGTGTGTGTGTGTGTGTGTGTGTGTGTGTGTGTGTGTGTGACAGAGAGACAGACACAGGCAGGTGGGAGGGGGAGAGAAGGCGTGAACGAGTGTTCCCTGCAAGGAATATAGAAAAGTTAAGCATCCTTTCACAATCCAGCTCTATACTAAGCAGTGTTTTGAGAAGTCAGACTTGCCGTGTTTTTTTTCCTCTGTGAGCATTTCATTTTCCTTAGTTGGCTGGGCAGTGACTTGAAGAGCATTCTCCAGGCAGGATGACGCAGCACAGTAAAAGGCCCAAAGGACTGCACTGTTCAAACCTAAATCAAAAGTCATTCACACTGTCTGATGGCTACTTGGCAGCCCTTATGAAAGGAGTTCATCGCGATGGCCGCCCAGCTCGTTGGCTCCTGACAGCTCAAGTTGGGATTGAACTGGCTGCTCTGCCGCGCGACCAAGTGAACCACGAGCCACACCTCCAAACCTAAAGAGCCACAGCGCCCGGACCACCGTCTGAATGAGACCCGTCGTGCCTGACATGCCCAAGCGGAGAGAGTGGCCAGAAGAGTTGGATACTTAGGAATATAAGGCTGCCTGGTTGTACCTGTTAGACCCCCAAAGTGTCTATCTTGAATCTTTTTTAGATTCAACAGTAGATGAGAATAGGTGAACAAATACTCTTGCTCTCCTCACGCTGTGACGCAATTAAATTTATCAACTCAAAACGGACCAAGAATTATATACAATTATCTGGAGGAACATGTATGATATCTATTAACTGAGTTTAAAATAATGGCTTATGAAGGCATGCAGTGAACCAGGAAGACATGAGAAAGTGTACAAATAAGTCAGTAATACAATTTACAAATTACTTATTTACGATTGTGAATACATATAATTTTATGTAATTTATAATATTTGATAAGTATATGTATAAGTAATATGTAATTACTTACAAATATTAATCATAAGCATCAATTATGGGGCATGCTAGCAGGAAATTAACATGGTAAAGACAGAGAGTAGCTGGGGGAGCTCACCTGAGGCCAGGTGAGAAGACATCTGAGTGGAGTCCTGAATGTCGAGAAAGCAGCCTTGCCAAGAGGTAGGACAGCAGGTGTAGGGACCTGAAGGCAGTAAAAGGCTTTCTTTGTTTGTTAAGAACCACATAAAAGGCCCCAGTGTAGCTGGCATGCAGTAATCAGGCGGAGGGAGGTAACACGTAATAAGACAAAAAGAGAGAGATGGGAAGAGCCAGGGCATGCAAGTCCACAGACTGTGGCAGATAGAGACTGAAGGGCCATGAGGGCCAGTGGAGAACTTGCCAGCAGTTCGAGCTGTCCAAATGGAATGGATTGCTTTAGTGGGCAGAGAAGTTCCCCATCAACTAAAGTTCATCTCTGCTGTTCTCTAACGTATGATGTTAGATTCTTTGGGTCTAGTGTTTAGCTTCACAATTATCCTTATCACATATCATCTTGTTAGATTCAGTCCCTTCCTCCAGCCATAGAAACTCTTTTCTGACAAGCATACCTCCAGTTCCCATCAAAAAAACATGGATAAAAACTTTGAGTAGAAGGGGCTTACAGACAGAACTATCCCCAGTTGACCAATAAGCCTGCCCAACAGAGGCTAGAAGCCATTCTTATGGACATTATAGAGGGGTGTCAGGCTTTAAACAGGGAGTAGATGACCTTTACTATCTCTGCGATTCCCCAGAGGTTATGAGATCTGTGGGAATACACTGTGAAGCATACCACACATTCTGAGTGGTATGAGATGGTATTTAGGGGAACTTGTCTTAATCACTATGTAGATCTAGGGAAAGCAAATTTCTTTTTTCCATAGTATTTAAGTAAGAAAATTTTGATTATAAATGATATTTCTTTTTATGCCAACAAAAAAACCTTCTGAAAGCCTCCAGGTTGCATGGTGTATTTTCAGCAATTGCTTCAGCATTTAGACCCTGGGATATGTCAGGAAGTACACAAGTCATCCATCTCCTCATCATCTAAGGAGAAAAGTGCATGATAACTATTTTGTACTGAATCCCTTTTTAACCCAAAAGTGGTTTTTATTTTCTCTACCATTTGAATGTTCCTAGTTAAAGAAGTCAGGCTTAAAAAAAAAGAAGTAGCATTTTGAAGAACCATTCACCTTGAACACTGAAGCAGAGCAGGCAGAACTGATTCTTTCTGGAAAATGCAGAGCATCCAGCAACAGACTGGTATTTTTGCCCTGTGGCCAAAATCCACCTCCATTTCCAAGGCTGTAAATCACCTGGAGCTGGGAGCATGTCACTTTGGTTCCTTGATCCCCTCAGTGCAGATGTGTATGATTTTGTTTTCTCTTTACAGAATTAGAGAAGTGCAATTCATTTCATAATAAATATGTTAATGTTCAAAAAAACATCTCATCTCCTGAAAATACAAAATAGTAAGAGAAGGAAGCTGCTAAATGTGCCCAAGAAAATCCACATCTGGCCATACATACAGTGTAGACAGCCCTGCTTGGGAGGAGATTCCTGCTGCCACTCAGGGTTGTCACCGCATGTCGCAGGGGAGCCCTAAATGAAAGAGCAGAAATGCCAGAATAAGATTCAACAAAGGCCTCAGAATCTCCTTCTCCTCTCTGGTTAGATATGTCAGGTAAGATATGGGATGCAGTCAGATCCTCTTCTATGTGATTCTGTTTCTCAAAGCCTGGTCCTCAAATCACCTGCATCAGAATCATATGGGGTAGGGGTGGGGAGATGCTTGTTTAAAATAAAGCTTCCTGAGCTCTAGGCCAGCCTGGTGAGTGTGAATCTCCGAGGATGGAACCCAGCGATTTGCTTTATTTGGTACCCATGTGAGTTTTAGATACACTAATGTCTGAGAAGTTGCTTTTCTTGGTAGACCTTTTGTTTATTTTTAGTCAAGTAATAAAAATAATGGCACTTAGTGCTAACTCTGTGTTAATCGTCATTCTAAATACTTCTATTTATATATTTACTAATCTGACCCTTACAATAACTTTATGATGCAGGCAGGTCTGTTATAACCCCCGTTTTATATAAGAGTGGGCAAAAGCACAGAGAGGTTAAGTATCTTGACCAATATCACACAGCCAAGATTTAAACCCAGAGAGAACACAGTTTCAGAACCCATGCTCTTAACCCTAGACCAGGCTGTTTCATACCTTAGTTTCTTATAATGTGACCAGATCTCCCTACGTTCCATTCATCTCAAACATCTCTTCTCTCAAGACTAACTTAGCATCTCTGTCTCTGTGAATCCTTTCCTTACCTCTGAGGTATCACACCTCCTTCTGCTGTGTGTGAAAGAGAATGGGAGCACAGAGAAGCAATAAAGCTGCAATCTTGCCTTCCGGCTTTTTGTTAGCATTGGCATTAAACCACACTTTTGGGGATAAAAGTATCTATACCCCACAAGATCACTGGCATTGAATTTACCTGTCAATCAAACTGAAAATTCATGCCAGATTTCCTAGATAAGAAGTGGAAGTTCCCCTCATTTACTAGTCAGAGGTGCTCAGAGTGAAACGCTGACCTTTGTTGAATGAACAAAGTCTGTATGATCACATGCCATTTTCTGGTATCTCATCAGTGCCTGGGGGAACAAGCTTCCTGTCCTCATCAAATCTCCTCTTCCTCCAAACCAGTGGCCCTGCTTTGCTATGGAGGTCATTCTATGCCTTGACAATAGGAAACATGCTAATTGACATGATAATGCCTCATATTTATGTAGTGTCTTTATCTGAAGTAGATAGAAAATCCTTTTGAATTGTCTGATCCATTCTACAAAAGTGCTGGGAACTGAGTATTATTATTCTCATTGTGCATGTACAACCAGTAAAACTGAAGGAAGGTTAATGACTTGACCAAGGTCACCACCACATGTGAGCCACTCAGGCAACCTCAGAAACAGGCTTCCTAACTCACAGGATGGCCCTGGTCCATCCTATGGCCCTTCCTGCTGCCTTCCTGACTCCTAGTGCCATTTGCTTCCGTGCACATCTGCAAGCTCTGGTCACTTTCACATTTCCTGGTACATGATACTCTTTCACTCCTCACCAAGTACATTTCCAGTGTGACGACTGCTCCATCAGCCACTCCAAGCAGGAGGATTTGAAAGGAGGGTTGCTATTTTCCATGACTACAATTACTTATGTGCACAAATAATTGTGCACATAATTGGCTAATAGAGAGTGCAACCGGCCCCATGTGGGCATAATTAGCCACTTGCCCCTCATTTGGAGGGTATAATTATCAAAGCAGGCAATTTTATATCTGCAGATAATTGTACGTGCAGAAGAGAATGATGGGTAGACTATCTGGTTCTTAATTACTTTTCACATCATTATTTCCAGAAAAGCATTTTAAGGTACAGGTAACTTTCTGTTTTCAGTTGCCTGCTTAGACCAACTATCAGATCTAGTCATGGGGAGCAGGCAGAGAGCAGGCCTAGGAGACAATGAGCCAAGATCTTGTGTAGCAAGCTGAAGTCTGAAGTCTGCCTTGCCAAAAAAACCCCAGCAGCCAATTACCCTGGGCATTACACCGAGGCCCACCTAGTGGTCAGCCATCTGCCTAGGCAGACAGTAAAGCTCAATTTTTATCCTTCTCCATGGTTGTGTATCATTTCTGCTTTAGCAGTTTTAACATTTTCCTCACTTTGTGGTTTTATAATCTCAGAAATGCCAGTTGGCTTGGCACAGTAAGTGATTTTGTTCACTGCTGGAAGTGGGTCATTTAAAATCCTTTAACAATACCTTTAACAAGTCATTCATCTGGGAATGTACATAGAATAATAAATTGAGAACACATCTCTTTGTGGTTTTTCAGAGACTTTAGATGGCAGAGATTTTGCAGTCTCTGCTGTGCCCCCTGCATTCAGGTTTAAACAGCTCTGCAAAACTTTCCCACTCTCCCACTCAATCACACAAAAATACACTTGCTAACAGCAGATCCTAAAAATACATGTCACATGGGAGCACGAGGGAAATTATTTCTTTACATGAATTGACTCTTTAGGAATATGCAAGCTAAGAAATTTTTTAAAAAGAAACTCCAGTTCTTCTTTTACACTATCCTTCATTTCCATCATAGTATTATCTTTAAGGAGGGGGCATTGCACAGTGGTTGGGGCACAGGCTTTCTGGCATTAGAAAGACCTGTGTTCCAGGCTTGGCTCTGCCATTTGCCAGATGTGTGACCGTGGATAAACTATTTAAATTTTTCTGACTCAATTTCTTCATCTGTAAAATGACTTGTTCTGAAGATTAAATGGGATGCAGGTCAAGTACTTAACACAATGCTGACAGATTATAAAGGCTCAAATAAGTGGCATCCATCTTTAAGAACCTCATCTTTTAATCTATAGTGTATCTTATCTGTACAATCACATGACACAATGTTGTACATCTTAATATCGACACTGCATCGTGCCCATAGAAGATGCTCAATAACGGGCAATGAATGACAACGGCGTCACAACATCTCACCCTGACATCCACTGACCTGGAGCACAATGTCATGCTTTCTTCTGTGGTTTCCAGACCAGGATCATAAACTATCCTCCACCCCTTCTTCTATAAGCAGCCTCACAGATTTAGGGGTCCTTTCCAGTCTCTGTTTTCACCTCTTCAGCTTCATGACGTCTGCATTCACTCTTCCTCAGCCACTCTTCAGACTTCAAGATTTTGAGTTTTTCTTGACCTTTTTGGTTCACCTTCCTTCCCTTCCACCTCGCCAGGGACTAACTGTGTACACTTCCTCCTGACTCTGATTTCAGAGACTTCTTGTTGATAGCTTGAAACTGGTTATGGTGGGACTATTTACATCACAAAAAAAGGCAAATGCTACAAATCAAAGCACCCCCCACCCCCACGTGCTTGGGAGAACCCGTTGTTAACCTGTATAACACCAAATCTAATTGTATGTATCTATATTGTAGCCCCTAATCCCTTCATGCCTAACCATTCTCCAACAGTCCCTATCAATTTCATTTACCTTCTTATTTTGTACTTCAAAGCCAGCTCTTACAATACATGTAACATTGCCCTGCAATCCCATGCCCTTTGATGGTCTGCTGATTGTACCTTTTTAGTTTCTACTTCTGGGTGACTGGAGTCTCTCCCTCTGATCCCATTCATTCCCGTTACCCACCTCTTATTGACTCCTAGTGTGCCCCCACGCTGATATTCTTAACCTTCGGCTCCCAATGCCTGTACAATAGGCAATGTTTTAAATATGACAGACTACTGTCTGTATTTATTGTCCTGATATTCACATTATCTCTTTAAGAGAAGGGACGAGACAGAGAGGTCATATACAGGTCTTTTAATGGCTGGCCCATTGATCCCTTGAGAAATTTTTAACCCAATTTTCATACTAATGTAACCCTTCAGGCAGTGACTTTTATGTGGCATTTGATACTTTTTCCCTCCCTTCAAAATGGAATTCTTTACTGTGAATCACTGCCCCACTCTCTTAATGCATCTCAGCCTTGAAGTATTTAGCAAAATTGATCTAGCTCCTCTCTGAAAGAAGCACATCATAAATATTGCTTTTTTTTTTAAATTCAAAATCTACAATGTGGTACTTATCACCAGAGTAATGTTTCTCAAGGTTGTCTGTACTGCATCCCCAGGGGATACTCAGTGCCTCTCTTTAGAAAGCTTGCTGAACCCAGGCCTGTGTCTGGCAAGGGGTGGGGGAAGGAGAAAGGTTAAAATCAGGCAGGAAGGAGGAAGATGCGAAATGAAATGAAACAGCATTTGACGACGCCATTGTGCATGGCTCTGCACGTGGCTAAGTGAGAGTCTGCAGACTGAGCTGGGTACACTTGGCCTATACAGTCCTTTTGGAAATTTGAGAGATTTTAACACAGAAACTGAGATTTCTGGCTTTTCCTGAGAAATCTTTAGTATTGGCCGTACTGTGCCTGTATTTCTACATGGGGACACATTGGCTGGAAATGAATAGCAGACGCCCCTTTAAAACAGGCATGCACTCTCCAGCTGGGAACAGCTTGCACCCCACACCCACCCAGAACTGTTTTACATCCAGCAAAAAACAGTCATTTATGTTGTCAGCTGGGCCTCTGCAGGCATTTGGATGTGTGACTTCCAGCCCAAAAAGCAGCCCTGGAGCTTACCCACATTTAGAATATTTCCCAAAATGATGTTCAATAGGACACGATGGAATCTCAGCATTTTATTAATCTCTGAACCTCCGCAGTACCTTCCAAAGCAGGTGTTCAGTTAACTAGAACGCAACATTCATTAGATTCGATGGATTAAACATGGGAGCCATTCAGACCCTCGGTGGCCTTACTGAAGCACGAGCAGCAGAATGTCCTTTGCCAGAGAAGTAGCTTTGCTCTGCCAGTCATGGAGTTGAAGTCCCTTTGAAGAACACAGGTGAGAAGGAGTAGGTTAGGGAAACTCCTTTTATGGAACAAAATTATCATTGCATCAAGATTTCAGTGCATAATAAAAAGACCAGAGCACTAATTAGTCATGTAATCCACAGTTGGCCACTGTGGGCCTCTGTTTCCTCATTAGAAAAGCAAGGATTTGGTGGTAGAGTGAACATTCTATGTGATTCCATTCTGGCTTTCTCCAGAAGAGGGTTTGGTAAACTAGAGTTATCCCAGCACTTCACAGTCAATGTCTGTATAATTAAGCTTGTTTCTGACTTTGTTTTAAATTCCTAACTTCCAATTAAAATAATCATCTTTGGTAACATCTTCCTATGTTGACAGGTAGTAACCACACTAGTGGGAGCGAGGATTAATAATATGGGTAACTGTTGAGCCACTGTGTTGTATATTTGAAACAAATATAAGACTGTATAGCAACTATACTTCAATAAAAAAAGCAAAAAAAAATAATAATTTTTAGATATATCTAGTATAAACTGTATATTATAACCATGGTAGAAAAAATATTGTCTACTGTTTTGATAAACTAATGGTGGGTGATACCTATTCAAGCAAAACAAGGAATTCAGCTACCATAAAAAAATGACGTTTAATTACAGAATATGTTTAAATGTTTGTATATTAAGGAATACCATAAAGTCAAATGTAAACAAATTGAAATGTAGGTAACAAAATGTTAATGTCCCTAATGTACAAATAAGCTCCAATAAATGTGTAATGACAAAAAAAAAAAAAAACAGAAAAAGTGGAAGATACTTGCAGAAATTTATAGAAGTGGTAATCAAATTGAAAATGTTTATCATACCAACTAGTAATTAGTGAAAAGTTTCATTCAGCCATCAGTACCACAGAATTTGTTCAAACTGATCATTTCCAGTTCCAGTGAAGTTATAGAGAAAGATATCTGTGTCATACACTATTGGAGGGAATGTAAATTATATTAATGCTGTGAAAGTAATTGTGATGTATTAAAATTTTGTATATGTCTGTCCTATGATCTGGCAATTCCATATTATATGCGATTCTACAAGCACCAAAACTATAAACTTACTTCACAAAATTGCTCAATTACTAACTTTTCTCTGTAATGGCTTTTGAAAATTTTTACCAGTTTTTGGGTGGCTGCTTTCTTTCGAGTAATAATGCTTTCACCTAAAAACAAACAAAATAAATATGATCTTTGTGATTCTGTTGAAGAAGGAAGTAGGACATTGTGAGCATGCTTTCTCACCAGCCTGTTCTTGATAAAACCTGGTTTAGGTTGGTTAGGACTCTGTGACTGCTTGTCTTCCTGAGTAAGTTACCTTCAGCTTAGACATAATAGAAGCCAAAATCCTTCAAAGAGATTAATAAAGACCTCTGTTACACCGCCTTCAAAGCATCTGCCTGCTCTCAACGTCATGCACTAGCTCTCATACTAATTAGAGCAGAACAAAATGGTGCCTTTCCTTTTTGGTAGAAAATTAAAAATCAAGAAACTGTTTCCCCCTCTTTTGATGTAACCTGACACTACTGTGCATATGAAGAATCTCCTGTATGGAAATGAAGAATAAAGAGAACACCAAGGTGCTAATTGAATTCATATCGTCTCCTCTCCCAGAAGCCAGAAAAACATAACTAACAAAGCAGTTTCAGTTCTCAGAATCTACACAACCCAAATGGACCCTTTCTCAAATTAAAATCCTTTTTAAACATCTAAAACTGCTGCAAGTCAGATCTGTTACTTAATATTGCTGTGTAGAAATGTTTCTGTGGAGGAAATTCCCAAAAAGGAAACAGGGATATTATTTAAGCAAATAATTTGTTTTATCACATAACCCATGATATGAAATCTGTGAGGGCCTAATTAAAAATTGCCAGGAGCACTCAAATCAAGTCAAAATAAAGAACAAAGATGAGTTTCTTTGATGAAGATAGGTACGACATGTTTAGTTAACTTGAAAGCTCTCCACTCAGTAAGAATGTCTGCATTTAAGTTTTAACATTTGTATTAAATAGTTGTAATACAAAACTATAACTCTTAAATAAATCTTCAATAGCAGCTACTAATTGTCAAGTACCTGCCATACCAGATGCTATTCCTGGCGCTTTTTGTAAATATACTCTTCGCTGTAAGCCATCAGTATCCCACCTTACATATGAAGAAACAGAGGCTGAGAGATGAAGTCATTCAGAGTCGTTCACTAAGTGGCAGCACTGGGATTCGAATCCAGGTCTAACTAATCCTAAAGCCTATGCTTTAAATAATAAGAAGCATTTAAGACTATGAATTTGACAATAAGGACAATTTTGACTACATCCCATAAACTTAAATATTCATTCTCCTTGTTATTTTCCAAATTGTCTGTTGCAGTTTTTATTTCTTCCTTTTCAGACATATCTCTTGAGGTCTTACTTTTTTTAAATGTATGGCTAAAAGTTGTTACACTGGAGAAGTATTAGTATTTTTTGTTTATTGTATCTCTCTTAACTATTTCCTTCTACTTCAAAATACTGCTCATCAAAAATCTACTATCCCTAGTTAAACATTCTGACATTTTTGTTTCATTCTGGACAGGAGAATTAATAGGTGGTAATAACTAATTAAGAGATGATAGGTGGATATGAGGTTTAAACAGACTAAGCAATAACTAGTATTTTGGCTTTGTTTTGTTTTAAATGCTTGGTAGCAACGTAGTAGACAAATCTGGAACAAAGTGAAGACACAGCCCCTCACCCTCAGAACTCATAGTGAAAGGAGGCCATCATAATTAAAAAAGTGATCTGAAGTCAGCCATGACATAACCTTCAAAGATTACAAGAAATCAGGAGGAGAAAAGGCCTTAAAGAATGTGACTGCACAACTAAATGTCATTTTGACAGCTACTTTCTTGGAGGTACATTTAAGATTATTTGAATTGTCACTTTCTCTAGGAAGACTTCACTTTAATTACACAAATACTGAATATTTTTTGAGATAAAAATTGTAAAGAATTTGCTTTGAAGTCTTTAGCCTTCAAACATGATTACGTGAAATCCTCATTGCAGAAACAGTGAGGACTATGGAAATAAGTACGATCTCGGCCTTATAAGTGCAGAACTGTGAATGTTAATGGTGACTTGTACCATGAATCTTTTAAAGGGCCAACGGAGAGGCTTTATTATATCAAATATCACAGATCGGGGAGCTCCCTAAGGGAAATAGTGATAAATATTGACACGATGCCTATAAAGACAGCAAGGCAAAAATAAGCCAAAAGTTTGAGTTGGCCATTTTAATAAGCTGCCTAACCTTTCATTTAATTGCCTTTTTGAAGCAAACCAGAAATAAGATCTGAATGCAAAATGTGCTGGTTAGTCCTGAACATGGTCGGAAATATCTTCTATAAGGAAATTTAAAGTGCAATTGCTTTGTTCTCAGCACAAGTGCAACCAACTGAAGGAAAATTGGATTTTGGTCTGCTAGTGGCAGTGTGTGTCTCTGTGCAGGGATGGGGGCAGAGGGTGGAGGGGGATCTGGAACGAGTGATGAGCAGCCTGGAACAGTAGAAAAAGCAAGACATGCATTCAAATCCCAGCTCTTCCATCTGGTTGTTGAGGATACTACATTAAGTTACCAAACCTTTCTGAGCCTCATTTCCCCTCATCTATAAAATGATCCTATTAATATCTAACTCGGAGACCTATAGTTAGGATTAAAAGACATAATACATTCATTCAACCAGTACTTATTGAACACTATGGGTGAAGCTCTGTTTTAGGCTCTGAGAACAGCAGTGAACAAAACGGGCTGACATTTTAGTGCAGGAAGACAGACAAGATAGAAAGTAAGTCAAACAGCATGAGGTGAGAAGTAAGAAGAAAGTGTGGCCGGTTGAACTGCTCATACCCGGTGGTAGCGACATCTCCCATCCCAGAGACTCTGACCCTTCTCCAGTCAAGACAGTCCTTTGTTTCCTCCCCTTGGCACTGCGTGGAGGTTTGTGACTTTGAGCCAGTGGAATACGTGGCAGTGATGCAATGTGAATTCCAAGACTGGGTCGTAGGAGACAGTGCAGCTCCCACCTTACCTGCTAGAACGCTCACCTGGGCAGCCTAGCCACCACGTAAACAGCCCACTACCCTGGGGCCTCCATGCTGTGAGGAAGCTCACATGCAGAGACCACAGGGAGGGACCCTAGACTCTCTGAAGGGACACAGAGATATGTCTGTGAATCCTACTTTGCTCTCATTCTAGCCACCATCTGAGAGATCCAGAAGCCGGAACCTCCCAGCTGAGCCCTTCCAGAATTCCTGACTCTCAGAGATGATGAGAAATAAAATGTTTGTTGATGTTTTTTAACCCACTACATTTTGGGAGCAATCTGTTACATAGCCATGGGTAACTCGCACAATGGAGAAGGGGGACAGAAAGCATAACTTTACATAGAGGAGAGAGAAGCGGCACTGAGGCGCCGACCAGTGGATGGGGAGAGTGGGGCGTGAAGGAAGATATCTGGGTGGGGCTGCGGCAGGGAGTGTCCCAGGCAAAGAGAGCATGTTTGCTGTATTCAAGGAACAGAGAGACGCAAGTGTGACTGGAGCAGGTAAGGGAGGCAGCTAGGAGCAGCAGGTGAGGTCAAAGGTCAGATAGTCTAGGGTCTTGCATGTCATCGTAAAGACTAGTTTTTACTTTAAGTTGAGAAGCGACTGGATGGTTCTGAGCAGATCAACAACAGGGCATGATTTGTGTTTTCATCAGAATACTCTGGGTGCTCTGCTAAAACTGGTACCCTGATGATTACTTTCAATTACAGCATTTCTATGAAAAGCAAAGGTGGGTTCAGTAAGGTCAAGTAATCTATCCTGTCACAAAGCTACTAATGGCAGAGCTGGAATGCAAATCTACATTATCTTTCTCAGGTCCTAAGAGAATGAGTTTTACAGCAACTTTACAGCTTACCCTAACCTTGGGGCTGGTGGTTACCATCGCCTGAGTGCTTCTTGTGCTGACCCCTTTCGTGGAGGATGTAAAGCGTGATAACTACAAACTTGGACTCTGGAGCCAGATGCAGTTTAAATCCTGGCTTTACCACTTAGGTCCTATGTGACATTGGGTGACTTACCTACTCTGTGTTTCAGTTGTTCATCTGTAAATGAGGATAACTGTACCCGCCTCAGAGGGATCTGAGAGGTTCAAACACAAGTATCCAGGCGCTTAGCCCAGTGCCTGACATACAGTAAGTGCTCAGTCAGGTCACCCTGATTATAAACACAGACGTCCAGGCGCTCCCCAAATTCTGCCTCCCTCACGTCTGCATTAGACAATCACCCATCCTACCCTGAAACCCCTACTTGCTGCCACCTCCACCCACAGCCTCTTTCCTTTCTGGCTCCACAGCATCTTTCCTCACACTGCCCTATTAGAGCTTCTCATCTCACCCTCCCAAGGACTTCTACTTACCCCCTCACAGTGATTTCCAACTCCTCTGGGACCACTTTGGCAAAATCTTAGGAGAACAGACCTTAGGGGAGCCGGCTTTCCTCTGCCCCCTCCCGGCTCCTCCCGCCTCTGCCTTGGGTAACAGCTTTCCTTGGGTGGTCCTCGTCGTCTGCATATTCCACCCATTCCCCAATCTGTTCTGCTGCTGGAACTCTCTCACCTTCCTGGATGAGTTAGATGCTGGTTCATGGTCTTTTTCTCTGCTGTTATTCTGGAGGACATCCAACATCCCTGCTAATCGTGTTCCCCACGCCCCGGGCTCATGGTTCACCAAGCTCTCCACTTTTCATCACCTTTACCTTGACCTCCTGTCAGTCACACCACAGGCATGGCCAGGGCACTGCCGTCATGGTTTCTCAGCGCTGTCCCACCTCGGTGACTGCAGGAATCTGCTCAGGTTGCTGGAACAGAATACACAGACTAGATGGCTTATAAACAGAAAGTTACTTCTCACAGTTCCGGAGGCAAAGAAGTCTAAGATCAAGGCACCGGCTTCGGTGGCTGATGAGAGCCCACTCCCAGGTTTGTAGATGACTGTTGTCTTGCCAGGTCCTGATGTGGCACAAGGGACAAGGTTGCTCTCCGGAGCCTCTTCTATAAGCTATTGATGAGGGCTCTGCCTTCATGACCTGACCACCCCCCAACCGTCCTACTTCCAAATACCATCACATTGGGGATGTTTCAACATACGTATTTGTGGGGGACACATTCACTCTACAGCAGTGATCTACGTGGTGGAGGCAAGAGTGCCGGCTAACAGTCCAGAGCCCTGACATGCTGCTAACGGACTTTGCGGCTTGAGCAAGTCACTCTCCCTTTCTGAGCCTTAGTTTTCTTTGCTGAGGAGACAGAGCTGGGGCATCCACTGATCTGGAAGCTTTAGTCTAGCTTATCTGTGTAACCTTGAGCAAACCATCTAAGATTTCTCCATTTTTCTTATTTATTTGTAAATTGAAGTGGCTGGAGGAGATGGTCTTTGATGACTCCTACAGGCTTGAAATGTTTACGGTCTCTAAGATTTAAATTCTATTTTGGATCCCCTGTCCTCCTTCCTGGCCCCTACTTCTTCAATCAGAAGGGAGCCGTTTTTTGTTCTCACTGTGGTTCGGTCTTCATCACTGGCCTTCCCACCTCCTCCCCAGTACATGCTGAGTCCTTAAGAGCCCACTTACAGGTTCCCAGGTATCCATATCTTCTCCCTCTGTTTCGATCTTAGTACGGCCTTCGTATGCAAAACCCTTGCCCACTTCCCCAACACAGCTCTGAGTCCACCTTCATAATCCAGCTCAGAGTCACCAGACACCTTGTTTCATTATCTTCTGTCCGTGTCCGTCGCTTCCTGTTTATCTCTATCATAGCCCTTGTGCTGAGATCATCTTTGAGACCTAGGATGGTATCAGTCATTTTTGTGTCCCCAGCTCCTAAAGCAGGGCATGGCACATGGCACTTGGGAACCTGCTACTCAGTAAGTGAAGCGATCCCAGCACACCAACAAGGGTGCCTTGTCTCTTGAGTTATGGCCTTGCAAGCACTGAGCAGCATAACTGCAGAGGCAGTAACAAAAGTCTGCTTGGAGAGCACTTTCTTTTTCTCGATCCTGAGTGTCCTGGGTGCTTCTGCAGCATATAAAAACACAGGCAAGTTGGGACCTATTTCCCCAGGTTGAGGTTACATAACATGGTATTTAGCCTTTTGATGTAAAAGTTGCCTCCTGCTATGAAGAACCTTGCGGAGGGGAGGTGTACTTATTTGTACAAGAATGCAGGAACTGTTACAGTTAAATTGTGTTCCTCCAAAATACAGGTTGAAGTCCTAACTTCCAGCACCTCAGGATACAACCTTTTCTAGAAAGTAGGGTCATTGCAGCTGTCATTAGTTAAGATGGCAAACTAATGGCAAACTAATACTAATGCCTTGACTTCTGGAAGTCCCAGAAGTCTTCCCAAGATTCTAAATAATCCCTGTAGTTGAGAAAAGTAAAAATTTCCCTGAAATAAAATATTTTGAAGACAGAGACTGTCAAGAATGGGGGCCCAGCAATTCCGCAGCTGGGGAGGAGGGCTGGTTCTGGTACAGCTGGTGGCTAGCCTGGAAGCTCATGGACATTCAGCCACTCAGACAGTCCACCGGGTGCTTCTGGGGAAAAGGACTGACCCTGGGCATAGGAACAATCAGCTGGTACTCTCTACAACTGCAGCAGTTCATGGCTAACGTTCATTCTGGTTGTTCAGTGCCCATGCAATACTAATATTTAAATATTTTGATATCAAGCCTGCTATAAATAGTAAGTTTAGCATGGGGCAAGAACCTGGCCTGGCAAGGGTACTATTATCCAGATCCAACACACCCACACAGGGCCAGTTTTCAAAAGTGACATCGTGCACATGACAAAGGTCCCAGTCTTTCTCACCCTGAGATTTAGGAGATTGACACCTTACAGTAAGTTCCTGGGTTGAGAAAAGAAAGTTCTCAAGAAGATACTGGACCTCCTGCTGATGAGGGAAAGTGCAATTCAAACAGTTAGAAAAATAAAAGCAATGTTATTTTATTTGTTTCTCAAGTTTAAACACTGGGTGATAATGGCAAACACAGAATGTAGGGAACAATAACATTACCTGCATGCTTGCCTGTGAAGGATGAAGTGTTTCAGGAAGAATAGATGGGAAACTCTATTATTGGAAGGTTCAGAAGAGATTTTCTGAGACCTGTAGTCCAGTCTGTTGAACCAAATCTCTGAGCGGACTTCAAATAAAATCTCCTTTCTTCAGAAGTGAAGCTATTGCTCAAAACCAGCCAAGAGCAAAACAGCCATATTACAGCAATGGAAATTGGCCAACTGTTTCCATGCAGAACTGAATTCAGAAAAAATATTCATTTTTCTCAGCAATAGCTTGTCATCAGCTATAAGTTCTGCTTGGAAAAAGCCAAGGGATGCTCACAGTCCAAGATTTCATGGATAGAACATGGATGCAATAATCACTCCTCCATGAGCAAAATAGACAAGCCAGCAAAAAGTGATTATAGGGTTCATTTGCATCCCCTGCATACTCACGATGGGTATGGTAGTGTCTAGCTTTGTTATGCCACCTGCTTCACTGGGCCCTTGGTGGGCTCTGCTGGGAATATTAGTGCTGCGGATCTTCTGTGTTAAAGTGGGAGCTAGCTGTGTGTACATATATACTGATACGCACTCAGTAAAGTGCTCAAAGCACACTGGCTGGTATATTACTGAATGCATAAAGGGGGCTTTAAAGGATTATAACTCTTGAGGATGGTGGCAAACAAATATGATTTTCCTATGCACCAGAAAAGAGCATAACTTTAGGGAGAGTGACAAAAGGTAAAGTCACAAAACTGAGGATCAGAATCCTATAATTATCACCCGATGGTTTATGCTCTATTTCTCTGCCGTGTTTCCTTGTTCAGGTCATTGATGATCCAATTTCTCCCTTCTATAATGAACATAGAAGCCCTTATCTCCAGGGGTACTGGACGCTCTACCGAGTTAATGTCTCCTATGGGAATTCATCAAAACTAAGGTGCAAAAAGAGTGAACTAAATACAAAGTGATGAAGGATTATTACTTACCTTTTTTACCTTCTTGGATACTATTGAATAAGTAAGAAAGTATGCTTTTTCTACATATGAGTCTTATTTGCCCCTCCTTTTCATAATTCCTCTTTTTCTTTTCCCTTGATCTCTTTTCCATGAATATACACAAAAGACCGGCTGTACCATTTTTTCTTCTCTTTCAGATGCACTCATACAGATACCTTAAGGGCAAGATGATAGAAAAACAGATTTGTTCCTTCAACAAATGTCTGTCTATTTCTTTCTACAGATAAGGTACATGTTAGCTATTATGGAAGATAGAAAGTTGTGTAGAGCACCATTTTTGCCTTTAAAGAGGCTAAACTCCTTGGGGGCATAAAGGCATGGATACAAATAACATAATCAAGTAGTGTGAGTACCAAAAATATTCATGAAACCAAGTCCTTAAGCTTTCAGAAAAAGGAAAGCTCTTGAAATTAGATCTAGCTTTTAAAATTGGATATAGGCATGGGAAGATGAGTGCAGGATGTTCCAGAAAAAGGCGAAAGTGTGGGCAAAGGCTTGGAGGGGTGGTGTATTTGATTTCCACTGGTGACAACAAGCAGTCTAGTTGTGTGCAGGGGGTTGTCCATAGTGGTCTGGTAGCATTTTAGGCTGGGAAGTCATTTAAGGTTTGGTTGAAGAAGGCATTAAGTGTCAGGTTAAGGCCAAAACAGTAATATTGATAACATTTTTTTTTTAGCTTAAAAAAATTACTATGAACTAGGCACAGAGCTACTCTGGCTGATGTGTTTCCTCCCATTACATTCACAAACTTTGGTGCCTTTAAGGGCTTTTGGAACCCTTAGGACTCAGCAAATACCTTGTATTTGCTGAGGCAAAGGGCAGCTATTTCTATTTCACTTTTTCTAAACACGGAGATGACAAAAATTAGAATATTCTGTATATACACCTGATAGCACTTGTGAATTAGTTGGCAGTGGACAGACTAGAGACAGGAAAACAAGATAAAATGTGCTGACAAAATGTTTGGCATATCATAAGCGCTCAGTAAATATTTGCTGGATGAATGAATAAAAGCAGGGAAGGAAATATAGGAAGATATTGTCAAGGAATAATTGACAGCATTTGCTGATTTAAGTCATAGAAAAATTCAAGGTTAAAAGTCTGGGCTCCTGGGAGAAGGGTGGCAGCTCTAATAGGAAACAGGAAAAGTTTAAGAACTGATTTGGTGAGAGATCGTGGACCAGATATTTAGTAGGTGAGATATACTGAAGAGATACAATGGGAAATTGAAAATGGGACATTTGGAAATGGGAAAGTGGGATTTAGGAGAAAGACTAGAGTTATTGACATAGAGGTAATAAAGTAATTAATACACACTTATGGACAAGATGGTTTAAAGAAGTCAGTGAGGTAAGGCAGATTCAGGGAAACAATGACATTTAGGGGATGGGAGGCGAGAAGGAAGCTAAAAATTAATGGAAAGGTTGGATTAATGGAAAGGTTGGAGAGGAAAAGAAAACCGCTATCAGATCAGTTCATGTCATAAAAACTAAGTGAAGACATTTGAGAGGAGGGGAATGACCAACACGGTCCAAGGAAAGGTCTCTGTACCTGGAACTTCTCAGTCACCCTCGGAAAAAGCTTTCAAGCAGTGAGGGAAGAAGTTATCTGGATTAAGGCATAAAAGGATGGGGAAGAAGGGGAAATAATGATGTAGACAAGGCTTTCAAGAATTCCAGCAATGAATAGAACAAGGGAATCAGACAGTAACAAGATTGTGAAAAGTGTCTGTCTTTGTTTTTTCAAGGTTGGGAGAATTCTGAGCATGTTAACAGGCAAAGAGGCGAAGGGGAAAGAGTTGGAAGACGGGCAGCTGATGGCGGGTGGGGGGTGAGAGGGTGAGGATTACTGTCATGTGAAATTCTCAGAGTGATTAAAGTCATACTCTTCAAAGCTGGAGATATAGTTAGTGAAAACAGACTGGCTGAAATGTGGACATAAGTTTTGTAATTGGACAATTATTGCATTTCAGGCTGCAGCTTAAGAAATCCCATGAAATATGTTTTACCTGGGAAAATGCTCATGTGAAAGCAATTAGTCATCTGGCAGAAGACAAAGCAACAGTTCTTTCAGTTGACAGAAAACACAGATGTTTACTACCTTGAAACAGTGTTAGGAGCCATTATAACATTAGGCTTTCTGTACAGCCCTTGAAACTACCAGCTGTAATGCTTAAAGGAAACTATGTAACATCCTCGGACTCTACATAAAGCAGACTAAAACTCAGTCCTCGCCAACAGGAGCCTAAGGAGGCATGAACACCAAAGGTACGGTAGCGTCTGTCCTGTGGCTTCCTGGGACAGAAAATGGACATGAGGCAAGAACTAAAGAGACCTGAATGAAGGATGGACTTCAGTTAATAACAATGCACCAGTATTGGTTCATTAATTGTAACAAATGTATAAACTAATGTAAGATGCTAATAATGATGAACACTGCCTGAGGCATACAGGAAATGTCTGCACTGTTCTCTCAATTTTTCTATAAATCTAAAACAGGCTTAAAAAATAAAGACTACTAGAAAAAAAAAAACTCAGTCCTAACGTCAGGGCCTAGAAACCACACCTTAACTCTAGCCATTTTCATTCTGTTAAGACATTAGAGCATACATGCATGAGCCTCCTGGAAAATAAATGAGGATTTACCACACGTAACTACACACTAGTAGGGTATGCTCATCATGACACTATTTCTCTGCCTTGGGATTTTCTTACTAAAGTCAGGTCTGAACACACTGTTTTGGCTACTGGAAAACAGAGTCAGACTGTGGCCCACTTCTGCCAGTGCTCACAGCACATGTATTCGCTTAGTGCAGCGGCAGAGAACCACAGGCTCTAGAGAATGCTTAGTTCAAATCCTGTCTCCACCACGTTAGCTATGAAATTGGGCCAGTTGCTCAGCCTTTCTGGGTCTGTTCCTTATCTGTAAAATAGGCATGATAAGAGTGCCTGGGAGTATGTGGGGGACAAATGGGTAAGGCAGGTATAAATTTATTTAAAATTAAAAAAAAATCTGAATGTGTTACAGATGTGTGACATACTTCAGTGAAAGGGGTGGAGCAAAATTTACCCAGTGACTTAGCACATGGTAGACTATGACTAGAGGCACCGGGCAGAAGCCCTGTCCTCTAGTTAGGAACGCTGCCTCCTGGGGGGCCACTGGTTCACGACGCTGATCCCACTCTGCACGTGCATGCTGGGACCGAGCAAACAAGCAAGCAGAGGATGGATGGGGTAAAAAAGAAGAGAGATTTTCTTTAAAAACAGAAAGAAGTACAACTGGAGCCCTTCCTTTGTACTGTGCCGAAGGCACAAGAGAAAACAAGGTCTAGCTCTTTCCATATGGCCACACTGCACTATACTTTTTGCTTTTGTACTTGATCTTCCCTCCTTGCATGTAGTATTCCCCACTTAATCTTCTGAATTAATTTGTACTCCTCAAAAAAAAACTTGTGCCTGCTTCAGAGGGTTGCTGTGAGGATTAAATGAATTAATATATGTAAAATGCTTAGGATGGTACATTGTAAGAGCTCCGCAATGTTAGCTATTAATTTGTGGTACTTTACGCATTAGTCTCAACCTTTGCTTTATTCATTTCCCAGCCCTCATTTTGCATGTGCCCCAATGTGTCCTTGCTTATTTACTTTTTATTCCCTTTATTCTGTCCTTTTGGGTATACTTCATTAAACCATTTTGAGTCTTTCATTATGTTAATCTTCCCCCAGGTAATTGATGATTGGTTGTGGAGCTTCCTCCCCTCAACCCCTGGTGGTCACCATCCTACTTTCTATTATGATTTTGACTAAGTTCCTCAAATATGTAGAATCATACAGTATTTGTCTTTTGTAACTGGATTATTTCACTTAGCATAATGTCCTCAAGATTCATCCATGTAGTACCATGTGTCAACTTCCTTACTTGTTAAGGCTGAATAATATTCCATTGTAGGCGTAAGTATATCCCACTTATCTACTTATTTGTCGATGGAAACTTGGATTGCTTCCACATTTTAGCTATTGTGAATAATGCTATGAACACAGGCATGCAGATCTCTCTTCCAGACTCTGTTCTCAGTTCTTATGAGTATATACCTACAGTGAAATTGCTGGATCATATGGCTGTTCTATTTTTTTTTTTGAGGAGCCACCATACTGTTTTCCACAGTGGCTGCATCACTTTATATTCCTACTGACAGTGTACAAGGGATCCAATTTCTTCACATTCTCTCTAACACTTGTTTTTCTGCAGCTTTTATCTTTTCTTTTTTTTTAATAGTCTCTATACTAGTAACATGTTATCTCGTTTACTTTAGAGTTGCATCCCTAATGATCAGTGATGTTGAGCATCTTTCCATATGCTTTGGGACATTTCTATTTCTTCTTTGGAGGAAAGTCTATTCAAGTCCACGTGGTCCATTTTTGAATTCAGTTATTTTGTTGTTGAGTTTCAAGAGTTCTCTTTATGTTCCGGATATGAGTTCCTCATTAGTTATATGACTTGCAAATATTTTCTCCCATTTTGGGATTGACTCTTTATTCTGTTGATAGTATCTTTTGATGCACAAAATTTTGAAATTTTCATCAAGTCCAATTTGTCTTCTTTTGTCTTTTGTTGCCTGTGCCTTTGGTGTCATATCAAAGAAATTACCATTAGATTTATTAGCAATTTTTGCAGTACAAAAACACAAATGTTATATGCATGGTTGGTGATAGGATGTAGTTCTGTATCCTGACATTATTTTAATATAATTTCAAAATGTATGGTTTTGTTTGTATATATATTTTTTAAGCAACTAAATTCAGCCTGTTGAAGAAAACGGTTAACATGAAATACATTATTTTGCTAAGCTATGCTGAGATCATTTTTATATGCTTAAAACTCCCAATATAAACTGCATCTGTTGGTCCAATAAACAAACTGAATAACTCAAGTCTCCAAGCAGGTTTACTCTACTAATTTTGCCTGGTGATAACGGATGTCAGCATTAGCTCAACTTTAACTGTGACCTCCTAGGCAAAGAACTACTAATCTGATGCTTGGGGTTTAAGGTTTAGCTTTCACGGAGCCAGAAGGATGTGCCCACTAATATTTTAAATATGAGAGGCTCCTATGTTAAGTGGGAAGATTAAATGCACCATTCAATAAGCCAAGTTCTATATTAATACTCCTTTAGGGAATCAATGTGGAATTTGTTTAAAATAAAATTATTTAAAAAATAAAACTGCTTTAAAAAACTGGGTCTGTTTTATAGTTTTGCATTATTGGTTCCAACAAATAATCTTAACAAAGATTTTTTTCATTGTATTTAGCATGCATAGAAATCTCTAATCCATCTCCAAATTATTCAGTATAAGAAATGAGGTACGGAGTAAGCTTATTACTTTCCCAGTGACTAGCCAATTATATCTAAATCAATTACTGCATGATCAATTTTCCCCCAGTGGTTCACCATGTTATGCTAACTTTATATTACATCACTTCAAGCATTTGAGTCTGTCCCTGGACTTGATGTCTCCCTCGTTGATCTGCTGGCTTATTCCTGCACCCGTTCTAATTTAAGGACTATTAGTTCATAATACATTTTAATATTTTGTATTTTCTGTTACAGAAATTTAATTTAACATTTCTTAGGATTGGAATCCTTTGCTGTGCAATGCTGGGAAGGACTTAGAATGGTGTGGATGGTTTGCAGGGAGTGCACTTTAACCCTTTTATAGCACCAAACTTCTCTAATACAGTAGCTTTTTTTCCTTCTCATCTAAGACAGTTGAGTTTGTAAAGTGAGTAGTAAGAAATCCTGACGTTCTGCCAGGGAACTGTCTGCTCGCTTTCTCTCATTCTGCCTTCATAATACCTTAATTATATCAGCTAAGCTTTACACTCTTTATACTCTATTATAAAGTTGAGCTTTAAACTCTTCCTAGTTTGGAAGAGATGGGCAACCGTTCCAGGTAGGCTCAGCACCTGCTATGGATTTATAGTTCTTTGAATTTCCTGTTAATTCTACTCACAGCTCTGGTTACTCAGAAAGGATCAGATAAGAGCTTTTTATAAATTTTGTTCCATAAAAACATATGAGTATAAACAATGTTTTCTGATGTTGTTTTCTAAAAATATGTCATTTAGGTTATTGTTTTGTTTCTCTCATACCTTTTTTTTCTTTCTTCTTTTCTCCCTGTCAGTTTTTAGCAAGAGTTAGGTAACTTTGCATTGCTATTAGTGTACTACCTAGCTTACACTTTCACTCTTACCATTATCAATTTTTAGCTCTTTTATTTTATTCAGTAAAAGGTGAGTGGCTTCCACATCTTTCCATTTTCAATAAAGAGGGAGAAGCAGAAATCACAACATAGAATAAGCTCTGAAGATGTAGAGCCCAGAAGGGAGGAAGGGAGGAAGGAGTTTATGCCTTCCCTGTTGGGTGGTTGTCAGGAGGGGTGTCAAATCCTGCTATGCTGTCAGAGAATCTATTTCCTGCAGGAAGAAGAGGAACTTTCCATCTGCTCTCTCCTTCCTGCTAGGAAAGGCCCCTGTGTCTCACTTTGCAAGGAGGGGATGACTTTCCAGTGCACTGTGTACTCCAAACTCTGATTCTAAGAAAGAGAGAGAGAAAAGGAGACCTGGTAAAGACAGAAGTGTCAGTGGGCTCCTGGAGTCAGAGGCCTTCCTATGAAACTGTCAAGATGGACCGAGAGGCCCTGGGCCCTTCCAGTGAACCAGTCTCTGAGAAGGAGATGGTGACAGCCCTTTCCTCGGAGCCTGGTTCCATGCTGGCTTGACTGTTAAGGTGACCTGGCAGACTGTGAGTCCCAGAAGATGATCAAACTCCTGTGCCAATGAATGGATGTGGAAAGACAGCCCTAGGGAGCAAAAGAGCTGGCCTAGAGTTTCCCCCTCAGCTGGCAGCTCAGAGGCTGCTTCCTACAGGAAGCCCTCTCTGACCCCTGGGCTGGATAGGGAGAATTCTTACAGCCAGGGTCCCCTCCATCCCAGTGTGGATCAAGCTTCATCAGACATGTCTTGTCCACTACTCCTATGCTTCATGGATGCGTCTATGTCTGTTTTACCCCTTTTGCAGCCTTGGGCCAGTGACTCTATCATCCATTGCTCACACCCAGAGGGGCCTCCTTCCTTCTACTTTCTCCTCTGTCCATGTTGGGTACACATTAGTTCCTTGCACTGTAACTTGCATGCTTTCAACAAGACAGAAGTGGTCAATATGCTTTGTGAAATATTATGGAGGATCAAAATAGTTAATTTGTTACTGGCAGGCAGTCAAAACACAAGACATAATGGAAAGAGAAGCTGTTATAAGCTCTATTAGAATAGCCAATTAGACCTAGAAGATAATGAGACACAAGGAGCTTGATGACAAGAAGTGAAAACTGGTCAATAAAAATTAGACATATGCATTAAATCCTAAATTAGGGAAACTGATAATTTGAAAGAACACAATATCAGCTATACTGAACATGTTTTTTTTGCAGGAATAAGAAAAGAACTAGAGAACATCCCACAGATACTCGATTATTAAAAATCATACTTAAAAGCACTAATTCCAAAATATATAGTAAGATAGATATGAAGGCTTGAGAAATAAAAAACAAGATCTGAGACAACATAATCTAATAGTTCTCCGAAGAAATTCAACACTGAAATAAGCTCTTTTTTGTCACACATAGCAAAAAATCTCCCTACATTGGGCTTTAGAGTATTTTCATGGAGTATGATTTTGGAATCACACTGGATATGGTGCTATATGTACAACTGTTGACAAAATTTTTAAAAAGAAAAAAAAAAGCAGATTAATTTTATCAGATTCATGTAGGAATACAGACATAAAGACCAATTCATTAGCTACATGTAGGGGTTCATAGCCTCATAAAAAGGCTATCAGTGTTTCTATACTTAGGCTCCATAGTCAGAGCCTGCAGGCTCTTACACAGGGTTGGGAAGAAAAGCCCAGTGACACATCCCAGCACCTCACCATCCCGCCTGAGAAAAGGTGGTAACTGGGACCACTGCCAATTGCCCCCTTACCCAACACTGGGCTGCTGAAGATGAGGATCCTGCTCTGAAGCTCATAGCTTCTCTCATTTCCTGTTGGAACCACAAAGGTGGGGCCTGGGCTGAGCACACAAACGTTCAAGAGGCACCAAGTCCAACCTCGACATCTATAAAATTGTTCTTTCAAGAGAATAAACAAGGACACCCAAGGCCTTGGGGTAGCTTCTCTGTCATTGGGTCCTAGGTGATTCCAGAGAATCATTTGCTGTTTGGCCCAAAAGAACATGACTGTCAGAGGTAAGAAAGTCAGGTGAGCTGAAAGCAGCAGTATTTAAAGACCTGCAAGAAATGAAGCAGAAAACAGCTGCTAGAGCAGCAGCCCCTGACAATGCTGAGCAAATCCTCCCAGGCTATTAGCGCATCATTGTATCACTCTACTGAATCCCTTAGTGTAGTTCTGAGTTGTTTCCCTCAGTCTGGGATTACTCCTTTACAGTACTGTGCTCCTGAGGTGTTGATAAATCAAATGAGTACCTAAAGTGACCAGTACAAAATCCAGCGTATGTACGCACCCAGTGAAATGACGAGAACCATGCAGTATTTTGCTGCAATTAGGATCAAAAGACTAGATATGCACATAGAAACAAGGATAAATCTTAAAAACTGAGTTGGGTGAACAAAAAAAAGATATAGAATGCAGTACCATTATGTAACTGACAATACAGATTGACACAATTTGTAAGAACACATACAAATAAGTAAGAACACATTCAACGTATTAGAACAATTAACTATGGGGGGCGAGGGGAGGGGGTCAGTGAGAGAACAGGAATGGGGAATAAACATATGAAACAAGAGCAGGGATTGGAAGACATGACAATGAAAACTTGCCAGGAACTGAGGGTATAATTAACTCAACTCCCTGCATCTGAGGTTAAAAATAAAAGGATAATAATAGTTATTATTAATACTCTGAGACCTTCCACATCCTTTCATCTGTAAAATGTTGGAATACCCTCCAGATGACACCCTTCTTGCACTTGCTCAGGCAGGGGGCCATTTTCCTCCAGCCTTCTAGGCGATTTAACACACCAGGGAATAAGTATATAAAAGGGCACAGTGCTTTCCTGTGTAGCCATTCTGGACTTCAGAGCTAAATTACAGTCAGTTCTACACATGTGATCTGATCTATGAAATTGGGGCAAGTTAGAAAACTGACACAGTAAAAAAAAAGTGATTTATTATATTGTTACGATCGCTTACAAGCAGTGGGACAACTGCCCCTTTTTGCCCATTAATTCAAGGCAAGATTGACCTAACGTGCCTATTATCACAGCCCTCAAAAGCACACTGTGGTCTGATGGCTGCAGGAGCTGTGTGCGTTCCCCGTCCGCGTGCAGAGGGACACAGTGAGGAGTTGTGGCGTCCTGGTGGTTGCAAGCTCTTGTACTGAGCTTGATCAGTGCTGGCACAGCAGAAAAGAAGAGATCGAAAAATATTTGGATTTCAAAGGTAACATAAGTTGGAAACACAACTACTGGCCAAGTCTGAGAGGTTTGGTGCAGACTGGGGCGGAACCATATTTTTCTGCGGACGGCTGAAAATGAGTCTGGTGTCAGTCGCGCTTCTCTCCTCCTTTACTCAAGGTTACCCACAATTCTAATGATCAGTTCTCTTTGGAAAGCAAGTAAATGGATTTGGAGGTTGAGGTTCATGTTGTTCTATCAGCCATTATGGGACTGAAAATGTCGTTCCCCTCCCACCCAGCACCTTGTTTCCTGCTTGCAAAGATACTTCCGGATGCTGCACAGGTGCACTGGCACTAAGGTAAACGCCGTCTGAGCAGGCCTCAGAGGAACCTTTCCTGCTGCGCCCAGCAGTGCTGGCCACCTCTTCTTGGACTACAGTCCTATCCCCGTTCTTCTCTGACTCTGACTGATGCTCTCTGACAGCTCGTTCTGTTCCACTTTCTCCTCCCACCTGCCTCATCAGACACTCCTGTGTGTGTTTCCAGTCTGTGTACAGACACGTATCAGAATTTGGGAGTTGAATGCAGGGTACGAAAACAAAGCAACGCTTTGTCCCGTTGCTTTAATTTCAGTCACAATATTCAATATGACTTGGATTATAAATAAATTAAGGGAGGATATGAAGTTCTTATGCTCATCAAAGGGAATGTGAGTTTTTCAGTCTTAAGAAACCTGGATTTATCTGTAGATATTTTTAGGAGTTTAATCTCCCGCCAGTGATCAGCTCAGTGATCTGTTATTGGTGGGTCTGTGTCTTCCACACACTTACTTTTTCTCTCCCCACCAATCTC
Organism: Manis pentadactyla; assembly: GCF_030020395.1. NCBI lineage: Eukaryota > Metazoa > Chordata > Mammalia > Pholidota > Manidae > Manis > Manis pentadactyla. The sequence goes on along the minus strand of NC_080026.1, from coordinate 125,690,509 downwards.
ACCCAGTTACAGCTTTAAGTTTTACTTTGTTTTAAACAATTCCTAATTCTTGCCTGGGTTCAAATCCTAGCTCTACAGTAATCAGCTCGTGTAATCTTAGGCAAACTACTCACATTCTCTGTGCCTCAATGTCATCTGTAGGGAGGAGACAACAGCACTTACCTTACAGGGTTTCTATGAGACTTACCTGGGGGTAATGCAGGGGCAGGCATGCAGTAACTGCTCAGTAAGTACTTACTGTTTTTCTGGTCCTTTGGCCTGGAATAAGGCACACACCCAACAAACCCTGCAAATAATTTCAGCAGCTTCTGAACATATTATTTTCAAGATCATCACTAACTCGAGTTCTCCAGGTCCAATGATCACCTCTCTGTTCTCGTCTTATTAGTTCCCTCAGCAGCAATGACCTCCTTCTTGAAATACTTTACCCCTTGACTCTCAGGATTCCATTTTCTCCAAGCTTTCTTCTTCTACATCAGCCTGATTTGGAAATCAAGACTCAGAGACCATTTAGCTTCTCTATCTGCACTCTCCCTAGAATGATGACCTGACCCTGTCCTATGGTTTAAAACGCCCATCATACACTTAAGAATCTCAGCTCTTCAGCCTCCATCCCTCCCTTGAGACTCACCTCACTGCCAACTCTTGAATATCTAGCACTTTTCAAACGAGCAAATATACAACAGAGTCTGAATCTCCTCTGGACTTCCACCGCTGCTTCTCCCCAAGTCTCACCCCTGCCAGCTGTGTGGAGAGCAAACTGGTGCAGGAAGAGAATGGGGCACACTACATGAGTGCAGCAGTGAGATGTGTATGGCTTGGACTGGAGTTGTGCAGCAGCAAAGATGAGCAGTGAGCATATACTGATTCTTTCGGCAATGGATGGGGTGAGGAGCCTAGGAGCCAGGTACCAAAGGCAGCCTAGGAGCCAGGTACCAAACTCAGTGTAGGCACGACCGGCAAAGTTAAGAGAAAAAATAAAACTCACATCCAAGACTTTTCAAGGCAAAATTACAGGGCAGGTCCTGGGGGCCCAAAAGAATGTGTCTTTTGCTGCCTACCATTGAACAGCTGTGGCAGAAAGAAGACTTTTTTCATGAGAGGGTTTTGAGGGAAGCCAAGTTACAAAGTGAATCGAATGTTACATAGAAGGGTGAAGTTATCACAGATCCTCATAACCAGATGTAATTTCCCAGTTCTCTAAATTCTCAAGGTACTGTATATAGATATATACAATCCTTGAAAAATTTTTTAAATTATAAGATACTTGAAATGCAGAAAATTATAGACTAGTGTTATAAATATCCTTACACCTACCACCCAGCTTTAATGTATGTAACCTTTTTAATGACACCTACCTATATACCACTCTATAGAAATAAATAAGGCAGGGGCTTACTCCCCTCTTTGTATCTTGGAGGCACCTTATACAGTGCCTTATATATACTCTATTATTTGTTGAACTGAATACATTCTTGGAAGACCTCAAAGAGACCTTCAGGAAAAAGGGAAGTGTGGTAAGCAGCATATACTATTCTTACAGATTTGAGAGGCTGCAGCTATTTTTAACAGTTATTCCTTCTGTTAATTCAGAAGGAATTACTGTTAAGTGAAAATAGGATGGTAGCTGCATCTTGTGGCACATAACAGTGAAAATATATGTCATTTGCTGACATCCTTGACTATATAATTTCTGATTCTGAAATCAAAGCCACCAGCAACCCAAATCCCAGTTTTCCTAGCAGGCTATCAGTTTCTGTGCTCTCCTACATGCTAAATTTATTTGATTTATTAAGAAAGATGTTTAGCCAATAACAACAATTTACCACCAATGATAAAAGGTTTATTATTAGACAATGATTACATCCTTTATCAAGTCCCATGCCTTTTACCCGCTACCAATCCAGAAAAGTGTTGTACTGCCTGAAATATTAGAATTCCTACCTTGACACAGAGCTACATCAATGACTTACCAGAATTCCCAGAAGAATTTGCTGTATATCACGGTAAATGAGACCTTGACTAACAGTGGCAAGCTTCCTAGTTAGGGTAATGGCTTCTGATTTGTCCTGGATGGTCCTGATTTATACCTGTTGTAGATCAATTAATGTCTCTTAATTATTTTGGCACTCCTGTTTCACTCCCCAAAGCATTTGTGTTTAGATGATAAATTATATGATCACCCTATTAATTACCCCATCAAAGCTTTTTATATCTCCTCATTGCCTTTTGCGGTTGGGCCCTCCATTTTTTAATATGTGCAGTGTCCTCACAAATGGACTAAATAAGACTGTATGCTTTGTTATAGGAGGCCACACTACACATGACAAGTCTCACTTTTTGGCAAGCTTTTGAGCAGAACACAAACTAAACTAAATCCATCCAACCAGATGTTACCATCCCAAATAGTGCTGACACAACACAACTGACTTTCCATGGGGAAAGAGTAAACCATCAAAAAACAATAGGAACTAAAATTTAAATTACACAGTAAAAATGTTCAACATTCAAAGTCCAGGGCTATGCTTACTAAATTTAAGTTAAAACCAGCTTAAATTTCAAAAACAACAAAAATAGATGGATTTCTCTCTTTTACTTCATCTGCATCGGCTCCAAAAATGAAAAATAATACATTAGAGTAATATATAGTTATAACCATATTTACAGCCCAGCAATTTCAGCCCAGTTTTCAGCAGTAACACTTCATTAGAATCGAACATTTCCTAGATGATTTAAAAACACAAATGAAAATGTGGGACTTTAGGAGCTTTTGTGAATATAGCTCTGACTTTTATTTTCAAAGAAAAATGAGATTTAACATTAAAAAAAAAAAACCAAAGAAATGCCCCCAAAGGTTCTTTAAAAAAAAAAAAAAAGGATAATCAACCTGCTGTACACATTAAATAATTCAAATCAATGAGCCTTTTAAGCCCTTAGCAATGCATGAACCAATAGGGGAAAGCAATCTAACACTTCATGCATTTAGGGGATTGCATTAGGAAGACTTTTAGTCTTGCTTCTGCTTTTATAAATGCAAATGTATGCAGAGCAGACAGATTGGGATCTGTACAATTTAGCAATGATCAAAACTTGTAATTTTTGAAAATGGGACAGATGTCCAGACTAGTTATATTAAAATGCTTATTGAATAAGAAACCAAATAAACAATCAAATTCCACCTCCTCCTTAAAAGGGAAACACATAAACAATGCCATCACAAATTAGAATAAGTTATATACCATCTTGTTTCTTCCACAGATTCTTAAAGTTGAGAGGCAGCCTAGGGTACTGGAATAAATATTTCTAGTATGTATCACTGCATTACTCATCTTCCTGTCCCTAACACACAGAAATGCGGGGAAATGTTTCCCCATTCAAGGACTAGAGATGGACTAAAGGTTAGAGATCAGCTAGGTCTCTGGTTCTATGTACTATGGTCGCCTTGAACTACAGACAGGAAAGCAGCCCGAATAGGAAGTAAACAGTGAATAGATATGTGCTGAATGAATGCCATCTTACTGTTCCACTCACTTAAACCTGTTGAGTGTTCACATATTCCCACACTTGGAAGATCATGGCTCCGAAGGTTTATCTGATGATGTTGAATGTCTAGAGTGTGCCAGGCACTGGGGATATGAAGATGAAAACATAGCGTTGGCTCAAAAGCCCAGAGTCTTGGGGGAAGACAAGTAAATGGAGTGCTCAGTATGGTCATGAACATATGGATGAGGTTCCTTGGCAACAAAGAGGAGGATGGGTTAATTCTGACTGGACCACCAAAAGGCTTCATTACTATAAACTTTGAGTCTTAAAAAACTGCTGGATGCACAAGGGAAAAAGCCACCTTCTGCACAGAGATTAAGTAAGCTCCATGGCACAGAGAAACAACTTGAGGGAGTGGGAGGCAAAGAGTTGCATGCATTCAATCAATCTTCACTGAAGAATGTCTATATGCCAGGTAAGGTGTGAAGACCAGGGATAAAGTAAAAAAAATAGTCCTTGCCATACTTTATTCTGTAGGTACTAAGAATTTAAACAGAGGAATGACATGATGAGCCATGTTTCAGAGCAGCTGCTCTGGAAGCAAGGTGGATAATGGCATAGGGAAGAGGCTGGAGGTGAGGAAGCCTAATCACGGCTCCTGCAACTGCCCAGGTAAGAGACAATAAGGGCCTTAGCTAAGACAGAGACCCTGGGGTAGCAAAAGGATGTCTGGTCATGAAACAGACTCAACCGAACTTGTCCGCCATTCAGCCCCTGCTTCATTTTTAGACAGCTTCAATGGTTACATTACAGGGTCCATCCTTACACTGAGCTGCAATCGGTCTCACTCCAACTGCCATTTTCTGGCCTAGTTGTGCACTCTGGAGAAATTCAGACATGACAGGTTCACAAATACTGGGTCTGTGTTCATGCTTGACTGCCATCAGTGAAATTCAGACAAAACATATTCCTCCAGCAAACAAAAGAACAGAGTTAGGGCCTATATTCCCAAATGCTCCTTAAATCTCCTACCCTAAACATTCACCTGCAAGGTGAAATGGGATCTGGAAAAGGAGAGAAGACTTAAAAAAAAAAAGACTTATTTTAAACTTCAGCTTCATAGATGTTTGCTGGGTTTCGAAATCTTTCACTTTATGCATTACCCCTCTGCAAGATTTTCAAACTCAACCAAGAGGAGGTATTTCTTCATTCAAGAGAACAGGATTTGGTCACTCCAAAGGCACCTAGACCTCTGTGATGGTCAGTGTCTTCCATGAACAAGAGAGAGCAGTGAAGGAGAGGTCAGTTGCTAGCGGTTCAACAACCCTGCCCTCTGCTCTTTCACCTGAGAAAGTCTACCTCCTGAAGCTGCCACTAGAGGCCTAACATTCTAAGAATTTTCCTGGATTTCCACCTAGTTTTAGAAGAGTCAGTCCTTCAGCTCAGCTGGACCTACATCGCCAGAGCATGATGTGTAACAGCGGCGTTTATGCGCACCCTTGCAGGCGCTGGCTGCCTGAGTGGCAGGGAAGGCTTTCCCGAAGGGAGACCAGGCATTAATGTGCTACTGAAGTTTGTTCAGGAAAATTAAAGTTTTTTATTCTGGAAGTCTCCAAACACACGTAAAAGTAAAAAGAAGAGTAAAATGAACTCATATTACCATCCTTCAGATTCGGCATTGTCAATATTTTGCTACACTCGCTTCACTATCCATTTTTTCCCTTGCTCCCTCTCTTTCACTCCCTTTTCTTCCTTCCTTTTTCCCTTGCTGTTGTATTTTTAAGTAAATCTCTTACATCATGTTGCTCTACTCCTATATTTCACAGTAACAAATGACATTTTCTTATACAACCATAATACCATTATCTCACCTGACCAAGTGAATAAGTATTCTCTGTCATCTCCTAATTCCTGGTTCCCAGGGAAGTTTTAGAAATCATAAGGATTAATATTTCTATTGCTTCTCAGGGGAAAGCCATGCCACAGACAGCCTTAATAGACTATCAGGAAATTTTTCTTTATACTCAGCTTAAATTTTTATCCTATTACTGCATGTTATGCCCCCATGTATTTTGTTTAAAAGTTAATCTCCCTTTTGAATGTTTATACTTTTCAGATATTAGTATACATTTAGCTTGCTTTTCCCGAGTCTTTGCTTAGCTGAGCTATACATATTTAATTCTTTTAATATTCCCTTATTAATCAATGCCAGCAGCCCCTTAATCGTTTTGGAGCTTTCCTTTGAACCTCATCCAGATGGTTTCCATAAGCCTCGGAATGAGGAGCCCAGAACCAGATGCAGTGTTCCCAGAGCAGTCTCACCCAAAGGAAACTGCTCCCGTCTCTTCTCTGAATGCTCAATCCCAAACCACAAGAGCCTTATTTTCTGTCATATTATAACAGAAACAAATGTCTTGTTTTTTGCTCTTACTCCATTACTTGTTGGCATCACACCATGTTTCATTCCTCCCACTAAACATCTGTGCTTCAGATCACTTTTCTCCAGATGTAACATAAACAGCATGTTGGAATCAGAAGAGTACAGAGACCCAGCTCTGCCACTCTGGCTATGTGACTCTTGGCACGCCACTCCAAATTATTCACCTAAATAACAAATACTGATACTTCCTACTTAACAGGATTGTCAGAGGGCCAAATGAATGAGGTAAATGGAAGGGGTTTAGTAATTTTAATGGTGTTTGTGTGTATGTGTAGATAGATATATATACACATACATATATTTGGTAAACTTTAGTACATTTCATATACAAAAGATGAACATGTATATTCTCTAAAGACTTTTTCTACTTGCATCAATAGCCTATTGCATCCTTTAATAATCTTTGCTTTCAGGAAATTCTGTTTCAGCTCAATTCTTCCCACCAAAACAGTATCTTATATGGCATCTTTGAAATATACACTTTGAATACAAAAACCATGAGAGCCTCAGATTTATCTTTCTCTTACCTTATATACCTTTTATGTTCCTTACATAAATCAGGTATATGGTATTTGCTTCTATTGCTATTTGCTAAGTTCTAAGAATCATGCTAAACACTTTACTTAAATGATCTAATGTAGACTTCTTAATTTTATGAAGTACTCTTAATATCCTGTTTACAAATGAAGGAGCTGAGGCTCAGAAAAGTTAATTAACTTGCCTAAGGTAATCAAAGATGCCATATGATGTTAAGCAATAGAGCTTGGAAAACCTACAGCTTAAGAGCCCATGCTCTCAACCATGAGCATGATTTAGTATTTCAAATAATAATTGAGAATCCCTAACTATAGATTAAATTCAACAACCTACTATGTGCCAGACACTTTGGACAGAAGTGAAAAGGCATGGTTCTTTCCAGGAGGCTCACTGTTTGGTCGCAGAGGAACTCGTGGCTGTTGAAAGAACAAAGCATGGTAGTCACTGTTATCGTAGGCAATTATACCAACTACCCAACACCCAAGAAAGTGCTACTCTCATAAAAGAGAATTCAGATTCATTCCGTTTAAGAAAAACTATTTGATGGCTATTGTTAATCATTTTTTCCTCCAGTTCCTTGGCCCTCAACAGTCTAATAAATCACTGAATACCATCAATTTTCCTTTAAACTGTCCATTCAGACATCCATTATCTGACAATACTCTAGTTGGGAGTTTTTTATTACCTCAGTCCTAGATTACTGCACCACACCCAGTTCAAACTGGGCTCTCTGCCTCCCATTCTATCTCTTCAGTTCTTGCCATACATCACTGCCAGATTCACTCTTTAAAATAAAGCTTCCATAAGAACAAGTCCCTCCTCTGGAGCTTTACTCAATTCTGGCTTACACAGCTCCAAATGATGTAATACCAATCTGGCTTTCCAACCACATATTGACATAAGTGCTCCTCTTCATCCAGACCATTCTTTCCTGACTGAATATGCCTTCCACTGAACAGTGCATGTTTGCTGCAACTATTCTTCCCCCTGAACTGCTCTTTTCTCTTAGCTCTTTGAATATTTATCTATTCCTCCGGGCCTTCCTTCTCAATGAAGCTTTCCTGATCACTGGCCATCCTTTCTCCCACTCTGTTCTCAGTAGAAGCTCAACAGATGTTTGCAGAAAGTAGTTATTGCTCCATTAAACATCACTAGCACTTTGTGGCAATACACTCACTGATATTTTTGTATTGTCTTGTACTCTTATCTTTTTATGTGTACATTTCTTGAGTTCCCATCTCAAGTATGTGGAAGCTTCTCAAAGGCCTGGACTTCAAGACTTCTTTCGTATGCTATACAATTTTTCCCCACACAAAGGCACTTGTGAATATTTGACAACTGACATATTTAAACTATATAGAATAAAATCACCTAGTCATCACCTTAAATGACATAGCCAATTGTGAGCCAAAATATTAATGACTTAAGATATCTGACCTCTTAAGTCCCACCCTTACTAATGCATTAATTTGTAGTTGGAAAAAATTACTTTTCTTTTCTATGCCCTAATTTTCTCACCTATAATGGAAGAATTTAAAGTCAAATAATTTCAAAGCACCCTGAATACACAAATGCTAATTTATTATTAAATGATTTGCCATTCGTCAGTGGATCAATAGATGATTTTCTAAGGAAATAAAATTAACTACAATGTTATGGTGTTGCAAGTCAGTTAAGTTTATCTAAATACTCTTTTGGAGAGTTCCATTTCTAGCAAAAACAGTGGACAAAATAACCTCAAAACTTTCACAGCTATAAAAGCTGGAAAAAATATAAAAGCATTATTTAAGGTTATGTTTCCACTTAGAATGTAGAAATTCCAAGAGGATGTCAATTCCACCCCATAAGCAAGAAAAAGCTGGAGAACTTCCTGAGCCCATCAGAGAGCTGAGGTTATAAGGCAAAATGAACTCAAAACCATATGGCCTAAATATCTACTATTTAGCCCTTGACGGAAAAAGTTTGCTGATCCCTAGTCTAAAACAATAAAATAAAGACAAGAACAAGAATTTTTTATAAACTCTATTATAGGATTTATAACATATGTAAAAGCAAGATGTGTAGAAACAGCTTAAAAGATAGGAGATAAGAAATGGAAATATAATGATGTAAGGTTTCTACATTATATATGAAGTAGTACAATGAAGGTAGTAAGTTAAAGATGTCTATCATAAATCCAACAGCACACATGAAGGAAATTTTTAAAAGATATATAACTAACAATACTTAGATATAATGAGCGAGGTAATGGAATACTAAACACTCAAAATGGAAAGCTAATCAAGTGACCACCACTCAGTAGAATGGATAAATGGTATATTCACTCAATAGAATACTAAACAATGAGAATAAATTGCCTAGGCAACATATGAATCTCACATTTGTAATTTTGAACAAAACCAGAGTAAGAGAGTATATATTGCATGCTTCTGTGTATATAAAGCACAAAAGCAGACTAAATTAATAATCTGTAACATGAGAAGTGGTTACCTTTGGTGATGGAGGGCGTGTGTGGCTAGTGATGGGAAGAGAACCTCTGGTTGGCTGCCAGTGGACTAGTATTGTGTTTTCTTGATTTGGATGCTGGTTACATGTGTTTGCTTTGTAGAAATACATCAGGCTATATACATTTATTTATGTTATGTGACATTTTCTCTATAGGTATTAAATATTGGTAAAAGTTCTATATATAAACATACATAAATATTTATAAATATAAAAATGTATTAAAATCATAAATATATAAGCTATATATAAATTAAAACCTGACGAAAGAAAACACAAAAAAGAAGAATTTCAAAAAAAAGATAATGTTCTCAAAAATTTTTTAAACACACTGATTATTGAAAGCAATATATAGGTAGCCAAACAGTAAATTGTAACAGCAGAAGGAAGATTTCAATATTTGGAAAAGAGATTCAAGGGAATTCCTCCAGATGTAGTACACACAGATAAAGAAACGGAAAATATGAAAGAGTAATTAGACAGATAGAATAAATATAAATCAAATAGGACTGCTAGATAGAAGAGATGCAATATTAAGAGAGACAAAGGATGAGAATTTCAGAATTGATAAACTATGAAAATTCGGGTTCATCAAGAATGAATTTCTGAACAGAATAAATGGAAATTACCTACATTCAGAAACCTGCTATTTAAGTGTTGGAAAAGTTCTTGGAGATAAGACTAGTCAGTCCATCCCCTTTGTTTCAAAGATAAGAAAAACTGAGGCCCAAAAAGGTTAAGTGATTTGCCTACATCAAAAAGTTGATTAATAGTAGAGACAGAAATAATTCTGATACGTTGTTTTAAGGGTTATGGATAAGAAGAGCAAAATATAATTTCTGACTTCCACTTTCCTACTGGTATCACCATTTATAACAGCAATATGAAATACTCCTTTCCATAGAGTATTTAACTCAAGTTGAAAATATGAAGGTATATTGATTCAAGTGCCATGTAGTACTATTTAACAAATGGTATTTTAATGAATGATTAGGCCAAGCTAGAGCCAATCACACATGCCTTAAAGAAATGGTTTCAAGATAAGTCTTCTATTTAGATTTAACTACTAGTCCATTATAATCATTTCAATGCATAAACTTTGTATCTATTATTCTTCTATTTGAATGTTTCAACATTTTCCAGTGCTTTTTGAATCACATTATTCTATTATATACGTCATGATATAACATAAATTACTTTCTTGCTTTGAAACAGAACAATTCACCACCTAATTGAACCTCTAAATGTCCACTGTAAGTCTGATACAAATTTCAAACTGTTCAGAGAGGCATAAAATGTACTGAAGACCTGATATAAAGCACTCTTATACAATGAATCATTTCTGATGATGGATCAGTAGCTTGTAGTAACTCAGGTATTTAAGATGAAAGATCTAGTCAGTATAGGAAAATGTGAGTTCAGCCCTTATTCAAATTTTATAATTTTTAACTAGCAGAGAGCAAATGTGTATTATTTTAATGCTCATGGATTTTAAAACTATAAGTAAAACAATTCTCTGACCACTTCTGATGACTTTTAAGACAATAATGTTTTTCAGAAATACAAAAACTTCAAAGTGTCAAAATGAAGTAATCTGGTATGTTTCAGGTTGGAACAGTTTTAGGTTGCTAATACATCTCTTTCTTACAAGTAAAACAAACATGTCATGAAGCTGTAGGCCTAGGAATACATAAGGCACAGGAATTTCTTTAATATTTTGAATTAAGTGAGAAAGGCAAAACAACAATTGGTACTTAAATACTAGACTTTCAGGACAAAACTAACTTGTTTTATGGCTGAGTCTTAAACTTTTCAGGGCATCTTGACCAGTTTCACCTGCTTATGAGAATTAAGAATAATATTTTAAAGTTTAACATTTTTTAAACTATTCATACGCATAAATCTAACAACTATACAAGGGGAATAATTATTAAAATTAGCAAATTTAGTGAAAATGAAAAATGGAAACAAATTTAAAAAACAATAGGTCATGAAAATACTTCCACCCAATATTTACTGTTGAAGTAATTCATATAACTTATAAACCATTAAGCATTTATTTATACAAACGAACAAAGTATATGGAAAAGTCACACAAAAGCAAATTAGAGCAATTTCGAACTTCTCTTATACTTAATAAATTAGCAACAACATGTAAAATCCCCAGCCAAAGCCGTAAACTTTTAGTGAACTGATATGCTCAAAAGGTGACAATGTAAAATGTTACAATTCTTTGGGAAAGCAGTAAGGCAAACAAATTAAAAACCATAAAATAGTTCATATTACCCCACTTAATAATCATATCCCCAGAAATTTATCCTAATAAAATTGAAATAAGTGTTCATCAATAGGGAAGTAGTTTAAATAAAATATGAAATGACTGAATAATAATTATCAAAACTAATACAAGTAGAGTCAGAAATGAAATTTTAAAATAGCCAGTTAAGAAGTATAGGTGTCTTGAGACTGTAATTATATGAATAAGAGAAGTATAGGTGTCTTAGGACTGTAATTATATGAATAATAGAAGGGAAACTAGGAATACAAAATTCAAGTTCTCAAGTCCCTGCATCAGGATGGTGAAGATTATGGGTAATTTTTCCACTAAGCAAAATTTTTCTCAATTAAAAGAAAAAGATTGGCTACCATTTTATGAAGTCACTTGTCTTTTCAAATAATTTTTATTCTTCTCCACTAGTAAATTATACAAGTCAATGTTTAAGGTGAAAAATAGAGTAGAAATGCCCCAGTTATTTTCTAAAAACTAAATATTTCTATATTTAGACCTTAACTGGTAATGCATAAAGATATACTATAACCTGTATTATTCCAATCGAGGCAGTCCCTGAAACTTTCGGTTGACACAAACTGCAGAGCACTAGATATGAATAAATTGTAAACTTTCCATTTATAGCTTTGTGTTTGGTATTTTATTAACGCATCAAGATATTAAACTATTTTCCTATTATCTTCTGTCATACTAAGAACTAGTTTTAAGATTTTTATTTAAAATATGTTGCCAATATGACGAAAATGCTCTACTGAAGCATAAAATTTTTATATTGAGTTGTAATTAGGCTAACCACAAATAAAATCATGTTAGTTTACATGTTTACAAATTTTCAAGTTAGACGTTGCAAGCATCAACCACCTTTAAAAGGTAATCCATAACAATTTTAAAACTCCTATTTTATGAAAATGTTAATGATTACTTCTTTTGAAACTATATTTGTTTGAATAAATGAACCAAGATTTGAACATTTCTACAGACTGACTGCATAATTATATTGCTTTCCCATAACAAAAATATGAAAAGCACTCATTACATATGAAATTTCCTATTTTATAATATAATTATGTTTTCAAAAATTATGTTGAAGAGAGGGAACTTTCGTATGTTATTTGAATGAAAATGTTTGAGAACAGCTGTTTTTAAATATTTAGAGCAAAAGAGACTGGAAACGCAGGGCAGCTATCTCAATATTTATAAATATCATTCGAAAGAGCAAACTAAAAAAACTGTTTCATGGGGACTAATACCCTATAAAAAGGTACAAATAAATATTAAAGAACAAAGAAGTTTTTCACTGAAGACACATTGTTTTGTTTACTTTTAAAAATCAAGTTATTTAGTGACTTGGTACAAGGGTAGTTGTGTTGATGAAACTATCAGGAAAAGATATAGCTGCCAAAATATAAGCCATAGGTCTGTCCTCTAAGTTAATGGTAGAGGTGAAGTTAATTAAACATTCAGTCTTCTATTTACATCCTGTTAGTGAGAGCAGCAATAATTTGGTTTACTTACCAATACTTACTATAAAAGTTTCTTAGCTTCCATTACTAATCTAAATAAACATACCTATTACTAAGTACAGCTTTATCAAATAAATTTTCTTAATAATTGTAAACTTTCTAAAACATAAGAAAAAGTGAAATAATGGTCTTTTCAAATATAGTTAAAGAATTTCATGTAATAATGCCACTAGGAAGTCGAAATAAAGTCAAAGTAACACTAGTTTAAATTAAGTTTTGTGACATAAAAGAAATGTATCATCTATTTTTTTCTTTGATTAGAAAATGTGCTCAATATTTTCCTGGCTAAGACTGAAGAGAGATCAAAACCAGAAAGCTGATTTTACTGAATCCCGTCTAACTACACAATAAACATCCTAAAAGAACATACCATAGTATGGCAAAGAACTGAACACCACCAAGGCTATTTATAATGTACATCAGGTAAATTGTTCACTACAGAAATTAACTGATGGACATTTTTCTTCATGTGGAAAAAAAAAGGAATAGTTGTTTGTCTTTTGCACATAGCTCGCCATTCTGCACACAGGATTCAAATGTCAACCAAGAAATGATGATAATTCCAAGCCAATCTTAGAATGTCTTAATTATATCATCTTCTCCCTTTGTTTCATTTAGAGTTATACATTCACAGCTCAAAACTTGTCCATTAGACTCCTCAGATTTTGATTTTTTAAGAGCCAACTCTGCTGGGAGAAGAGATGAACAATGCTCAAGAGACTGTGCAATGTCACCGATTGTCCATCTGTCTTCAGGGAGGGCGTGCTCCTCTAGTGTGAATGGCCCTTGTCTGGTTCGGGTCAGCTCTAGCACATTGGCGCAGGAAGAGAGTTCTACAGCAACAAAAAGTGTAAAGAAAGGAAAATCCACAAGAAAAAGGATTCAGTACTTTGGTCTAGAATTTTTCAAATGACAGAAGAACTTGCTTCAAACCTCTCAAAACCACCCCAAATCTAAAATTATAATAATCTAATACAAGAAAGAAGAGCCTTGAGATAAATGACTGAGTAGCAAAATAATATTTAACAACTCACCTTATAAATTGCTTTAAAGCCTATAAGGAACTTGCACACACTTTTTTTTATTTAACCCATAAAACAACCCCATGAGGTAACCATTATTCTCACTTTACAGATGATGTAATATAATGTTTCCAGTGTCATGCTGCCAGCAAATGGTGGAGCCAGACCTGAAACTTCCTAGTTATTCATAAGACTATGGCTTCTGGTTTTTAAAAATTTGACTTGTGTCAGTGAAAATAACTTTAAGAAGGATAAATCTTTTTTAAAATCCCTACTTTGAGTTAAAATATTTTGTACTTGGAAAACCGTTGGTCCTTACATTCGTTATTCCCATCTTCATTTTCTGCTCCTCTCTCTCTCCTCTCCCATTACAAGCTTTTCACTGCAGCTGCTGATGCTGACAATGTGCGCCATAAACCTACAATGCTTCTAAAGCTGATGGCAGCGACAGCACAGTTCCTAAGGCCAGAACTCAGAGATACAAAAAACAGAAAATTCCCTCTTCCCATCGCAAAGGAATATTACTCTCTAAATGATAATTCAAAATTCATCTCTACACTTACCTTTGCCAATGTCACTGACCAAGCTTCTGATATAAAAACCTCCTCCACATTCAACATCTGCAATGTTTACAGTGACATGGTAAATTGCTAACCTCCTATAAAATCCACTTTACATAGAAATGATGTCCCTAAACAAATATAAAAATGCACTATGCAAACAATTGAGCGATAAAATATTTATGCGCTAAAACATAAATTATTCATCCAATAGCATATGTGTTTGTGAGATTGAAAAGTCAGTGTGGAGAAAGCACATAGCAGAAACTCCTGAACACATTTTAAATTAACTGGCAAGTGATATCACTTTAATACTTCAGCCTTGCTCATTTAATAGGTTTAAAATAGTTAGAAATCTCATAGATAGCTTTACTATCATAAACTATGATTTTATAAAATATTTTCAGATTTGTTCACTTAATAGGTTTTAAATGGTTAGACATCTCAAGCTTTGCTATCATGAGCTGTAGATTTTTTAAATAGTTTCGGATTTGTATACTTAAAGAATACAACAAACAAACAAAGGAACCCTTTCAGGGACAGGAATTATGTTTGGGGTAATGCTACATGGAGAGCTCAGCATATTTAAATGTTCTTTTGGAAATATCTCTGAAGAAATCATAAAGTAACTAAAATTACACAATATCCCAGAACTGAATGCATACATAAACATCTTTTAACACAGTATATACAAGTTTATTGGTTAAAAGCAAAGCCCTGGATTATTTTTATTCATTCACAAGACATCCTGAATTCCACACAAAAGGACTATATTCCAGCTGTTTACAGTCTTAACATACAAATAAAGCCATTTGAAATAATTAATGAAGACTCACTACCTGAGGATTTTAGCTCTTTTTATTTTTTTCCCCATCAGCTCAAGGTTGGGAGCTACTGCTGAGTTTAAAAGTAAGAACTAGGATCAGAAAGAGGTGTGCTAACAACATTCTTGCATGTTTGACTCTGATGAAAAGACAACTCTTCTGGCCTATTACAACCTCCAGTGAACAAAAGTATTCACAACTTACATGCAACTGGAAAAACTTGAATTTTCCTCATTTTCATAGATAACATCTACCGTGCCAACCCAGTGGCTGCATTTTCTAGGGATGGAGTGAAATACTGCCTAGCATATTTTTCTCATTATTTGCCAAACACTTGAGAATCAGGAAACTAAAGAAAAGGCACTGTGAAATTAAGAGTAGGATCAATTTTTTTGTGTAGTAGAGTATAAGATACAGAGAGAAAAGTACACATATCATAAGTATACCTCTTAATGAATTCCTGCAAGGTGAAAAAATGGACATAAGGACCACACAAATCAAGGAATGGAAGATTACCATACTTCTGTAAGTCTTCCGCACCCTCAAAATCACTATTTGTCCCTCCTTCTCAGAAACAATGAATCAGTCTTCTGACTTCTAACAACATGGATTTAGTTCTGACTGTGTTTGAACTTTATACAAATAAAATCTCAATTAGGCATGCATTGTAAAAAAAAAAAAAAAAAGAGAGAGAGAAGGATCAATTTAAAGGAAACTGAAAATTTAGAAAAATGTTTTGATTCTTCATGGCTATTACATGTTCAAGGCTTCAGTTACTATTTTCTCCAACTGGGAGATCATAAAATTTCCAAACAATAGAAACAAACTTTAATTTCTAACTTTTTTCCAAATATGGATTATAGAAAAACTCAAATTGATAACCTGAATTAAAATTTACCCCATGTTCAAGAATACATTTTTGCCTTACCCATTATTTCCATACTTTCATGATCTTCAGTAGTAACTTATAAATGGAAAAATCACTCCACTTTTAGAATTTGTTATCCAAAAATTAAAAATGCTTTGTTTTAAAAGGACTTATCAATGTGCATTTTAAAACTGAAAGTAAACTGCCAGGTACTAGTCAAAATGGGGAAGGTATCCATAAGATAATAACATACAAAATATAAAACTATGAAACTATATACTCCGTACCTACTCTTCTCCATAGCGATCCAAGGTATGTCACTTCCAACTCCATGGTAAGATAATACAACATATGAAAACAGCCTATTTGTAAAGGCACTTCTGAACCTCATACAGCTATAGGTATTCTCATTAAATGTGTTACTAAAGAGGGGTTAACAGGAGGGGGCGGAAGATGGCGGCGTGAGTAGAGCAGCGGAAATCTCCTCCCAAAACAACATATATCTATGAAAATATAACAAAGACAACCCTTCCTAGAATAAAGACCAGAGGACACAGGACAATATCCAGACCACATCCGGACCTGAGAGAACCCAGCACCTCGCGAAGGGGGTAAGATACAAGCCCCGGCCCCGCGGGAGCCGAGCGCCCCTCCCCCCAGCTCCCGGCGGGAGAAGAGCAGGCAGAGCGGGAGGGAGACGGAGCCCAGGACTGCCGAACACCCAGCCCCCGCCATCCGGGACAGAGTGCAGGGCCCTCGATACTGGGAAAAGAGGGCAGCAAGAACAGTGAGCGGGCACTGGAGGCTGGGCGACAGAGGACATAAGAAAAGCGCGCGACCATTTTTTTTTTTGCTTTTTTGCTGCTTTGTTTTGGCGAGCGCTTTTTGGAAGTCTTAAAGGGACAGGGACCCCAATATTAGGGAAACAGGGCAGAAAGACCGGTGAGCAGAGGCCTGAGGCTGGCACCGGAGAATAAAGAAAAACGAACGACCACCTTTTTTTTTTTAATTAAAAATTTTTTTTTTTTTTATTAAAAAAATTTTTTTTTTCTTGTTTTTTTTTGTGGTCGTTGTTTTGTTTTGGCGGGTGCTTTTTGGAAGTCTTAAAGGGGCAGGGCGGGCCACTTAATCCAGAGGTAGGGAATCCGGGATCTCTGGGCACCCTAACCCCTGGGCTGCAGGGAGCAGGGAGGCCCCTTACGGAGATAAATAGCCTCGCAGCAGCTCCTGCTCCAACGCGACTCCACCATTTTGGAGTAGCTGCCCGAGCCAGGCCACGCCCACAGCAACAGCGGAGATTAACTCCATAGCAGCCGGGCAGGAAGCAGAAACCCTGTCTGCGCGCAGCTGCGCAGCACAAGCCACTAGAGGCCGCTGTTCTCCCAGGAGAGGAGGGCCACAAACCAACAAGAAAGGAAGTCCTTCCAGCCGTCACTCGTCCCAGTTCTGCAGACTATTCCTATCACCATGAAAAGGCAAAGCTACAGGCAGACAAAGATCACAGAGACAACACCAGAGAAGGAGACAGACCTAACCAGTCTTCCTGACAAAGAATTCAAAATAAGAATCATAAACATGCTGACAGAGATGCAGAGAAACACGCAAGAAAAATGGGATGAAGTCCGGAAAGAGATCACAGATGCCAGAAAGGAGATCGCAGAAATGAAACAAACTCTGGAAGGGTTTATAAGCAGAATGGATAGAATGCAAGAGGCCATTGATGGAATTGAAATCAGAGAACAGGAACGCATAGAAGCTGACATAGAGAGAGACAAAAGGATCTCCAGGAATGAAACAATATTAAGAGAACTGTGTGACCAATCTAAAAGGAGCAATATCCGTATTATAGGGGTCCCAGAAGAAGAAGAGAGAGGCAAAGAGATGGAAAGTATCTTAGAAGAAATAATTGCTGAAAACTTCCCCACACTGGGGGAGGAAGTAATCAAACAGACCACGGAAATACACAGAACCCCCAACAGAAAGGATCCAAGAAGGGCAACACCAAGACACATAATAATTAAAATGGCAAAGATCAAGGACAAGGAAAGAGTGTTAAAGGCAGCTAGAGAGAAAAAGGTCACCTATAAAGGGAAACCCATCAGGCTAACGTCAGATTTCTCAACAGAAACCCTACAGGCCAGAAGAGAATGGCATGATATATTTAATACAATGAAACAGAAGGGCCTTGAACCAAGGATACTGTATCCAGCACGACTATCATTCAAATATGACGGTGGGATTAAACAATTCCCAGACAAACAAAAGCTGAGGGAATTTGCTTTCCACAAACCACCTCTACAGAACATCTTACAGGGACTGCTCTAGATGGGAGCACTCCTAGAAAGAGCACAGCACAAAACACCCAACATATGAAGAATCGAGGAGGAGGAACAAGAAGGGAGAGAAGAAAAGAATCTCCAGACAGTGTATATAACAGCTCAATAAGCGAGCTAAGTTAGGCAGTAAGATACTAAAGAGGCTAACCTTGAACCTTTGGTAACCACGAATTTAAAGCCTGCAATGGCAATAAGTACATATCTTTCAATAGTCACCCTAAATGTTAATGGGTTGAATGCACCAATCAAAAGACACAGAGTAACAGAATGGATAAAAAAGCAAGACCCATCTATATGCTGCTTACAAGAAACTCACCTCAAACCCAAAGACATGTACAGACTAAAAGTCAAGGGATGGAAAAACATATTTCAAGCAAACAACAGTGAGAAGAAAGCAGGGGTTGCAGTACTAATATCAGACAAAATAGACTTCAAAACAAAGAAAGTAACAAGAGATAAAGAAGGACACTACATAATGATAAAGGGCTCAGTCAAACAAGAGGATATAACCATTCTAAATATATATGCACCCAACACAGGAGCACCAGCATATGTGAAACAAATACTAACAGAACTAAAGGGGGATATAGACTGCAATGCATTCATTCTAGGAGACTTCAACACACCACTCACCCCAAAGGATAGATCCACTGGGCAGAAAATAAGTAAGGACACGGAAGCACTGAACAACACAGTAGAGCAGATGGACCTAATAGACATCTATAGAACTCTACATCCAAAAGCAGCGGGATATACATTCTTCTCAAGTGCACATGGAACATTCTCCAGAATAGACCACATACTAGGCCACAAAAAGAGCCTCAGAAAATTCCAAAAGATTGAAATCCTACCAACCAACTTTTCAGACCACAAAGGCATAAAACTAGAAATAAACTGTACAAAGAAAGCAAAGAGGCTCACGAACACATGGAGGCTTAACAACACGCTCCTAAATAATCAATGGATCAATGACCAAATCAAAATGGAGATCCAGCAATATATGGAAACAAATGACAACAACAACACTAAGCCCCAACTTCTGTGGGACACAGCAAAAGCAGTCTTAAGAGGAAAGTATATAGCAATCCAAGCATATTTAAAAAAGGAAGAGCAATCCCAAATGAATGGTCTAATGTCACAATTATCGAAATTGGAAAAAGAAGAACAGATGAGGCCTAAGGTCAGCAGAAGGAGGGACATAATAAAGATCAGAGAAGAAATAAATAAAATTGAGAAGAATAAAACAATAGCAAAAATCAATGAAACCAAGAGCTGGTTCTTCGAGAAAATAAACAAAATAGATAAGCCTCTAGCCAGACTTATTAAGAAGAAAAGAGAGTCAAAACAAATCAACAGTATCAGAAACGAGAAAGGAAAAATCACGACGGACCCCACGGAAATGCAAAGAATTATTGGAGAATACTATGAAAACCTATATGCTAACAAGCTGGGAAACCTAGGAGAAATGGACAACTTCCTAGAAAAATATAACCTTCCAAGATTGACCCAGGAAGAAACAGAAAATCTAAACAGACCAATTACCAGCAACGAAATTGAAGAGGTAATCAAAAAACTACCAAAGAACAAAACCCCCGGGCCAGATGGATTTACCTCGGAATTTTATCAGACATACAGGGAAGACATAATACCCATTCTCCTTAAAGTTTTCCAAAAAATAGAGGAGGAGGGGATACTCCCAAACTCATTCTATGAAGCTAACATCACCCTAATACCAAAACCAGGCAAAGACCCCACCAAAAAAGAAAACTACAGACCAATATCCCTGATGAACGTAGATGCAAAAATACTCAACAAAATATTAGCAAACCGAATTCAAAAATACATCAAAAGGATCATACACCATGACCAAGTGGGATTCATCCCAGGGATGCAAGGATGGTACAACATTCGAAAGTCCATCAACATCATCCACCACATCAACAAAAAGAAAGACAAAAACCACATGATCATCTCCATAGATGCTGAAAAAGCATTTGACAAAGTTCAACATCCATTCATGTTAAAAACTCTCAGCAAAATGGGAATAGAGGGCAAGTACCTCAACATAATAAAGGCCATCTATGATAAACCCACAGCCAACATTATATTGAACAGCGAGAAGCTGAAAGCATTTCCTCTGAGATCGGGAACTAGACAGGGATGCCCACTCTCTCCACTGTTATTTAACATAGTACTGGAGGTCCTAGCCACGGCAATCAGACAAAATAAAGAAATACAAGGAATCCAGATTGGTAAAGAAGAAGTTAAACTGTCACTATTTGCAGATGACATGATACTGTACATAAAAAACCCTAAAGACTCCACCCCAAAACTACTAGAACTGATATCGGAATACAGCAAAGTTGCAGGATACAAAATCAACACACAGAAATCTGTGGCTTTCCTATATACTAACAATGAACCAACAGAGAGAGAAATCAGGAAAACAACTCCATTCACAATTGCATCAAAAAAAATAAAATACCTAGGAATAAACCTAACCAAAGAAGTGAAAGACTTATACTCTGAAAACTACAAGTCACTCTTAAGAGAAATTAAAGGGGACACTAACAGATGGAAACTCATCCCATGCTCGTGGCTAGGAAGAATTAATATCGTTAAAATGGCCATCCTGCCCAAAGCAATATACAGATTTGATGCAATCCCTATGAAACTACCAGCAACATTCTTCAATGAACTGGAACAAATAATTCAAAAATTCATATGGAAACACCAAAGACCCCGAATAGCCAAAGCAATCCTGAGAAAGAAGAATAAAGTAGGGGGGATCTCACTCCCCAATTTCAAGCTCTACTATAAAGCCATAGTAATCAAGACAATTTGGTACTGGCACAAGAACAGAGCCACAGACCAATGGAACAGACTAGAGAATCCAGACATTAACCCAGACATATATGGTCAATTAATATTTGATAAAGGAGCCATGGACATACAATGGCGAAATGACAGTCTCTTCAACAGGTGGTGCTGGCAAAACTGGACAGCTACATGTAGGAGAATGAAACTGGACCATTGTCTAACCCCATATACAAAAGTAAACTCAAAATGGATCAAAGACCTGAATGTAAGCCATGAAACCATTAAACTTTTGGAAGAAAACATAGGCGAAAACCTCTTAGACATAAACATGAGTGACCTCTTCTTGAACATATCTCCCCGGGCAAGGAAAAC
Source organism: Manis pentadactyla (assembly GCF_030020395.1). Taxonomy (NCBI): domain Eukaryota; kingdom Metazoa; phylum Chordata; class Mammalia; order Pholidota; family Manidae; genus Manis; species Manis pentadactyla. The sequence continues at coordinate 125,668,929 of NC_080026.1, read as the reverse complement.
AACAGCAAAAATGAGTAAGTGGGACTATATTAAGCTGAAAAGCTTCTGTACAGCAAAAGACACCATCAATAGAACAAGAAGGATCCCTACAGTATGGGAGAATATATTTGAAAATGACACATCCGATAAAGGCTTGACGTCCAGAATATATAAGGAGCTCTCACGCCTCAACAAACAAAAAACAAATAACCCAATTAAAAAATGGGCAGAGGAACTGAACAGACAGTTCTCCAAAAAAGAAATACAGATGGCCAACAGACACATGAAAAGATGCTCCACATCGCTAATTATCAGAGAAATGCAAATTAAAACTACAATGAGGTATCACCTCACACCAGTAAGGATGGCTGCCATCCAAAAGACAAACAACAACAAATGTTGGCGAGGCTGTGGAGAAAGGGGAACCCTCCTACACTGCTGGTGGGAATGTAAGTTAGTTCAACCATTGTGGAAAGCAGTATGGAGGTACATCAAAATGCTCAAAACAGACTTACCATTTGACCCAGGAATTCCACTCCTAGGAATTTACCCTAAGAATGCAGCAATCAAGTTTGAGAAAGACAGATGCACCCCTATGTTTATTGCAGCACTATTTACAATAGCCAAGAATTGGAAGCAACCTAAATGTCCATCAATAGATGAATGGATAAAGAAGATGTGGTACATATACACAATGGAATACTACTCAGCTATAAGAAAAGGGCAAATCCAATCATTTGCAGCAACATGGATGGAGCTGGAGGGTATTATGCTCAGTGAAACAAGCCAAGCGGAGAAAGAGAAATACCAAATGATTTCACTTATCTGTGGAATATAAGAACAAAGGAAAAACTGAAGGAACAAAACAGCAGCAGAATCACAGAACTCAAGAATGGACTAACAGGTACCAAAGGGAAAGGGACTGGGGAGGATGGGTGGGTAGGGAGGGATAAGGGGGGGAGAAGTAGGGGGGTATTAAGATTAACATGCATGGGGGGGTAGGAGAAAAGGGAGGGCTGTACAACACAGAGAAGGCAAGTAGTGATTCTACAACATTTAGCTATGCTGATGGACAGTGACTGTAAAGGGGTTTATAGGGGAGACCTGGTATAGGGGAGAGCATAGTAAACATAATATTCGTCATGTAAGTGTAGATTAGTGATAGCAAAAAAAAAAAAAAAAAAAAAGGGCAGTTCCTGTGTGGTAACCTCCAACGAGTTCTACACAAGGGTATAAAGGGCATATAAAAGTGTAGGCAAAGGGTCTGTTTGTGTTTATACAGAGGATCAAAGCCTAATTGGGCTACCCCGAAAATGAACTAAGATACGATATGAAAAAGAACTTCCAACATCTGCACCCTCTGGAAGACTCATGCCAGAAGATGATCATCAAAAAACCCCAACAAAGATCCACGCACTGCTACAGCTGTAGATGCACTCATCCCACCAGTTCCTGGACCTGCCATGGGAATGAGGAAGGAGATATCTAAGCTGGCCTGTGCATATAGTAAAACAACAAAATTGGACTGGATCTATACTGTTGGAACTCAACCAAGAATTTGGAGAAGTGCAAATTGTAGCGCTCCAAAATCTTACAACTACAGACTATTTATTGTTAAAAGAACATATGGCATGTGAACAGTCCCCAGGAATGGGTTGTTTTAATTTGTCTGATTTCTCTCAGACTGTTCAAGTTCATTTGGACAATATCCACCATATCATAGATAAGTTTTCACAAATGCCTAAGGTGCCTAACTGGTTTTCTTGGTTTCACTGCAGATGGCTGGTAATTACAGATATGCTTTGGTTATGTAACTATACTCCTATTATGTTAATGTGTGTGTGCAATTTAAGTAGTAGCTTAAAACCTATACATGCTGAAGTTACTCTACAAGAAGATATATCAAAGAAATAATCAATCTTCCCAAGTTTTCTTCCGCCTGCTACTTCTATAGCTTTTCTTCTTCCTTCCTAATTACAACCCTTAAATAGAATTCGTGCCTCATATCAAATTTACCGAGTATCATAATTCTTCCAAGTGGTAAAGATACCTCTAGACAAATGCTGGGCATAGCAGCCACAGGGCATAAATATGCAAAGAAGTAAAAAGCTAACTTTTTCAAACAATAAGGCTTCTCTCTCACTTACCAACTTCACATTTCCCTGTATGGCCCCAGAAGATGACTGGTTAGCCAGAGACGGGTAAGATTCCTCAAGGGAGGAACAACCTAAGACAGGCACAGTCGCAGGGGGGCCATCAGGTGAGAAATTGGGGATCAACAGAGGTGAGGCTTAGAACCTCACCCCCCCGTTCTGAGAGAAATCTTCTGCATACGTGGATGTTTTATTGCCCTGGTCTAGCTTGGATTAACACATAGTCTACAGGCACACACCTGATCATCTACATGTGCTCTCTTACAACACTAAACTATGTTTTCTACCTTTATCTTGTATCTACCTACCACTTCAGCATTTTATTAAAAATAATAATAATAAAGAGAGAAATGTGGTATCCACATATAAATCAAGTATAAAAACCAAATGAGTATTCATATTTGAACTGACTGTTTATAGTTCATAATGCATGAGCAAAACCGAAAGTTTCTGTGATGACTGCCCTTGTACTGTTCACTATGTAACTTATTCATTATGTAAGAATTTGTTCTACATGTAAAAACTTGTTTGTTATGCCTCAGAAGATTGGAGACTGACAAAAATTAGGCTTGGGGTGGAATAATGATTGTGCATTGAGCATTGACTCCCCTATACAGAATTTTATTGTCGTTAACAACCATTTGATCAATAAATATGAGAGATGCCCTCACAAAAAAAAAAAAAAAAAGGACAGACTTCCAATGGTAAAATAAATTAGTAACCGGGATGTAAGGTATAGCATAAGGAATATAGTCAAGATATTGTAACAGCCTGGTAGGGTGATAGCTGGAACCTAGAATTATGTATATAAATGTTCTACCACTGTGTTGTACACTTGAAACTCATGTAATGTAATACTGTGTGTCAACTACCCTTCAATAAAAAATAATTATTAAAAAAAAAAAAAAAAAAAAAAAAAAAAAAAAAAAAAGAGGGGTTAACAATTCCTAACTTTCCTTAAATCAAACATTTAAAAAAATCTCCAATATCCTATGGTATGAATCCATAAAAATTACACAAAAGTAGCCACATACAAAATAAAGGTACATGTAAATACAAATAATTTTGAATTTCCCCATCATACCTAATGTGAAAAACGGTGGCTGGAATTTTTGAAGGGAGAGACTGTATACTGTCACTGGCCTGGCAGGTTTTGCTTCCACTACTTCACCTCTCTTCATCAAAGTTGAAAGTCTCTGCCCATCTTTCTTTAATGCAGAATAGCTGTAAGATAAGAAAGGGAGAGAAGGAAGGTAGGAGGGATGAAGAAAGATTGAGAGAATAATTCCAGATTAGAGTATGGAAAAAAGCATGAGTAATAGCCCTCAAAACTGAAACTCCTCCTAAAAAACAAATGAGTTTTTTCTTCTTCTCTACTTCACAATGGTGTCAGGAATAGTTCCTAAATATAATATAGCTCAATCTGGCACGTAATGAGCAATGTTGTCAATTTTATCCTTTAACCATCTTCCTGAAGATGGTTTATTCATGTCTTCACTAGTCTTGCTCTAGATTAAGGGCAGAATGCCCCTGGTCACAGTGATTTCAGTTATATTTACTTGAAGCAATTTCCATTACAGTAGTAATTCATTTTTATATGAAACTTACCAAAATATTTCTAAAAATCAAATAAACATAATCTACTTAACGTATCTTACCTTTGTATGATAAAATTTTATTACACCAAAAAATCCTTGGAACATTCACAGAGAAGAAAATTCTAAAATGGTTCATTATGATTAAATATAAATGTTTGATTGCTTTTAACAGTAATAATCCAAAATAATGTTTATTCATATCCTGCTATAATTTAAAAATATTTATATTTGAGGCAAAATTAAGAAGACACATTTCCCCATAGATATTTCAGTGTTCTTGAAAAAAAGAATACTAAATTCTAAAAGAACTATAACTTATCATGATGCACCTTATAAACATTCAGCCATTTTTAAAAAAGAAATGATTTGCTTGAAATGGTAAAGTACATAAAAAATATGGAAAACTGTTAAGCCAATATTCTCATATTTTTAATAAAAGTTATAACTCTCATCATTTCATTTGTTGCAGAGAATTGCAGTGCATAAGGTTCTGGGCCAAAACGAATGGTCCCCAACACTTGAAAGGAAGTGCCACTGGACTCTGAATTGTAGTTGTACACCCATATCAGACAGGACTGGTCCCTTTACAGCAATTCTAGGAAAAATGACATTTCTGCACTCCAGAACTGTCCTGATTTGGGTAGATGGAATCAGTAAAACCAGTAAGTGCTGGGAGAGCATAGACGTCAGGCTGTGACAATATCCAGCGACAGAGGCCATATCCCACTACCTCTCAGAGAGGATCAGAAGCTCTGCAACCTATCTGAACGGGCTCACCTTTACTTGATCATTTACCATGTCATATTTAAAACCTGTTAAACATTTACTGAAATTCAATATTTGAACTTACAGGGGAGGTACTTGCATTATATTCCCAGTAAATTTCTGCAGAATGCCTTCAATATCTTCTTGTGTTATTTTATCTGCCAAAAATGAACAAAAAAAGTGACAGCCACAGAAGTACATGGGCCATTTTCATAGCACTGAAATCTCTGAAGATTCCTACAAAAAGTTTTTCAACAAAACATATATAATAATGTAGGTTTTACAGGCTCAATCGTACCTTGTTGAGGTGAATAAAACACACATTAATGAGATAAAAGGGGGAGAAAGTCTTATATTGTCTAATATTAAGACTAGATTTCCTTTGCTTCAGTAAAAATAATCGAATCATTGTACATGCATTTAGTTTGTTCTTACTATGGCCTTTAGAAGACCCAAAAAATGCTGCATCAGCTGTAGAAATGGTCTTGCAGTGATCAAAATGAGGAGAGCAGAAAATAAGTAGAAAAATATTCATAAGTTCTCATCTAAGTTTCTACAGGCACAAATAATTGTAAATAACCTAATGTGGTATTGAAAATTGTAAGTATTAACCACATTTAAAACTTTACCTGTGGGATTTCAAAACTGTCCTACAGGTATGGTATAAATTTTACACACTTGCATTCACTTTTGTCCCCAAGTTGTATTCATCTCCACGTTTCACTTCACTGCTCTTAGAATTTCTCATTCTCTTAAATGAATACTCTCAGTCAGGAGTCTGACTTTTGCCTCAAAAATAAGCCAGTGCAAATAGAGAATAAACACAGCAAGGACTTTAGCATGATTACTAAGCATTTTTAAAATAATGATTTTAGAAATTTGCATGCAGACATAAATAAACCTTTGAATATCTGTCACATAGTCATATTTTCAGCTTTTGTTTGTTACTCTTTCAAACAAAATGATGCAATATTAAAGTACAGTTCTATAACTTTACCAACTGAAAGCTATACCACACTGAAATTCATTATTTGGGATATTTGTACTTACAGATGACTGTACATATTTCATATTAAATAATAAACTAATTATAGAAATATTCTATAACTTGTTCAGCTCAGTCAATGGAAAGAAATTACACTGCTCCTTTTTCACTTTGTAAGAAATTTATTTTAATTTTTATCCTGGTATATACATGTTTCATTTGATTTTATTTGAACAATATTAAACAAAAATGAATTAATGTGCTTTGAATTACTGTTCTAATACAGAATAAAAATTAAAAGACAGCACGGAATACTATGTCCACATTTCAATACCAACACAGCAAGACTGTCTTAACCTCAGTGTAACCTTGATCTTCACAAGCTGAACAAGAACAAAAGACCAGACTTTACTAGACTCAAACAGAGAAGAGCTACAGAATATTCAAAAGAATTTCTCCAACACCTAGCAGCTCCAAAAAGACAGTTCTCAGATGTCTATTACATTCACACTGTTTTTCAAACAGATGGAGCTTACGATATAGATAAGGATTTTTCCACGGAAATTTTTTGTTTTACTGCAACATTAAAATAATTACTGATGGCAGCCTTATTTATGTAAAACTTTCAAATCTAGAGATCCACTGCCATCACAATGCTGGTGATTGGTGAAAGAAATGCCACTGTTGATAAAATTCAATAGTCCATAACTTAGCAACACATTTAAAATATAAGACCAAACAGCTTTCTACTTTGGTAGGTTGGTCTCTTTACTGACATTCCTGCCAATGTGTCTCCTTTGTCCTGCTCAGTGGCTCTCTTTTACAGATATTCCCCCACACCAGATGACAAGATGTGCTCTTTTTCATTCTACTTTTGCCATAGCAGCTCTTTCTCTGACTTAATCTCTTAGGCATTTATGGTTTATGGTATTTATTCTGCAATTAATTATATACAATTTTTAAATGTTGCCTACTATATACACATGAAGGTACTATTTCACTGGTGAAGTTCTAAGCTCCTTAAAGGCAAAGACAGTTTTTCTTCTTATATAATGTACACAATTACAACAGCACTCAAGATATTCTTGCCAAATTTAATTTGTTGAGAAATAACAGAATCTCAAGGGCACTTTAAAGTCACCTAGGCCAATTATTCATCTGATGTTTGATTCACCTGACTGAAAACCTATGCAGCAAGTTCTTTTACAATAGAAGTGAATGCATTATTTTAGAATAAAAGTGAATATAATATTTACAGAGCATGTAGTGATGTGTGCTGGCTATATCTAAAACATGATAGTTGTCTAATCCAAATGATAATCATTGTCCCTATGACATAAGAATAAAGACTCCTCCAAAGGACTTAAAAAGAATTAAATCTCTAAAGCAAGTATAACCAGTAACTAGCCAGAAGTACTTTGGTGATAGAACACGGGTATGATACCAGTGCCACAGGACTGGGTAATTATTCTTTGGTTAGCACATCAATACATCATCAATCTGACAGAATTCATTTGAAATTAATCTTTCAAGATTATTCTCATAAAATTAATATATACAATATCATGTTATACACTATTTGCTTAAATAATTTAAGCAAGTTTTATTTGCTTAAAATTTAAGCTCCTCCAGTGAACTTACGATGTGATAGTTGAAACTTAACTGAACTATGAAGTTAAAAGCAATATTGGGCCATGATAAAGTAGCTGTTACTCAACAAGCCCTGTTTAATTGGAAAAAATATATATAATATGATAAACAACTGTTTTTGACCATGAGACAACAGGCAGCAAGAGAAGGGAAGAGACAAGGCATGGCTCAGGACCACGTGCTTGTGCTTGGAGGTGCTTCCTGAACTGGGGTGCAGGGAGGGGGATCCCGAACAAAACACTGTGATCTCACCAGACAGAAATTGGGATTCGGGGAAGCAGCAACAGCTGGAATCTGAGAGAAACAGATGTCTACAGGGGTCCATCTGAGACTCTGGCTAAACTCCAAGCTGCGCATGTACACAGTGAGTAGCCACAAAATTAACCAAAGAACTGCTACCAAGACAAGACTAGAAGATGTTTGAATTCGAACCAACCCAGAGCACTGGACAGAGATGCCTGAAAAGCCATCTCTTAGGAGTAAGGCTAATTGAGACCTAGAAAAGTCTAGTTTTGACCTACCCTGACAATGAATCTACACAAAAGCTACTGGAATTCATGAGTTTAACAAGGTTGAAAGACATAAGATCAACATACAAAAAGCAACTTAATTTCTATATAGTATCAGCAATGAACTATCACAAATTGAAAATTTTAAATATAATGTAAAATAGTATAAAAAATATGAAGTATTATCTAGAATGACACACGAAGTAAAAAATATTAAGTTTGACATTTAGTAAAGAAATCCAACATGACTAAAAACCTTCCTAACAAAGGAAACTCCAGATGTCTACCAGTATATTCTATCAAACAATAGAAAAATAATGCCAATCTGACACAAATTCTTCCAGAGAACAGAAGAAAAAGAGAATACTCTCCAACCCATTTATGAGGTCGGCATAACCCTGATAGCAAAACCAATCAATGAGGACAGTAAGAGACAGGAAAAACAAGAGGGTAATCTCATTCACAAAGATGCAAAAATCCTAAACTAAATATTAGCAAACTAAATCCAACTACTTATATAAAGGATAACTTATTATGATCAGTTTGGGCTTATTCCAGAAATGTAAAGTTAGTTAATATTTGAATAAGGAGAAAAATCAATAGATAAAGAAAAAATATTTGATAAAATTCAATGTCTGCTCGTGATTTAAAAACAACAGCAGCAGCATGTTAGGTATAGATAGCCACCTGCTTACTTTGATAAGAAATCAGTTAAAAAAAAAAAGAGAGAAAATCTGTAAGAAAAAAGGTAGAAAGACTTGTTCTTTCAGATTATCAAGATTTATTCTAAAACTATAGCAATTAAGATGGTTTGGAATTAGCACAAGGATAAATAACAGACCATATAGAAGGAAGTGGTAGATTGTACATGTAATATGAAAGGCAAAGCAATAAAGCTTCTAGAATATAGGAAAATATCTTCATGCCTTTGGCGTAGGAAAAGTTTTTGTAAACAGGGCTCCACAAGGACTAACCATAAAGGAAAAGACAAGTTGAACTAAATTAAAACTAAGAACTTCTGTTTTCTGAAAGATAAAGTTCAGAGAGGTAAAAGACATGCCACAGAGTAGAAGAAAGTATTTGCAACACATATAGCCAAAAGAAGAGCACATATCCAGAATATATAAAGATCTCATAAAAAAAAAAAAAAAAAAAGGCAACTCAATAGGGGCAGAAAAAAACAATCCCAGATGGGCAAGACACCTGGACAATACATGAAAGAAGATGGCTAAGGAGCCAACAAACATAGAATAAAGTGCTGCATCCCATTAGTAATCAAATTAAAACCACAATGAAATACTACTACACACTTAGCAGAATGGCCAAAATTGAAAGTATTGTTATTACATGTATTGTCAACGATGTGGATAGAGCAAGTGGAACTCTTACTTATTGCTGGTGGTACAGAAGAGTTATACAACGACTTGGAAAACTGCTTGATAATTTCCAGTACAGTAAAATATACACTTATCCTCTGACCCACCAATTCCACTTGTTATATATCCAAGGGAAATTACTGCATGGGTCTACCAAAAGACAGGTTCAAATATGCACAGCAGCTTTACTCATAAAGCCCCAAACTAGGGGTCAATCCAAATGTCTCAACAGGACAATGTGTGTGTGTATATATGTGATATTTTCCTGTAACCTAGGAGCTTTACTGCTTTGCTTTCATATTACATGTCTGCATACACACATTTTATGTATATACATATACATATACATATTCACATAGTGTGGTATTCACACAGTGGCACACGCAACAGCCATATAAGTCCAAAATACTGAGTCATGTAACAAAATTGATGAATCTCAACAAATACAGTAAGTGGAAGAATCCAGACACAAAAGAATACATATTGTTCAACTCTATTTATATAAAGTTCAAAAATAGACAAAACTATACTTTTGTTTTAGAACTGTCACCATAGTGTTGGAAGTTAGAAGAGCAGTTATATATGGAGTGGTGGCTAGAACGTGACATGAGAGGGGTTTCTAGAAATCTCCTATTTCTTGCCTGGAATGGTAGCTGCACAGATGTTTGCTTTTTGGTAGTTCATTGAGCTGTAAATTTAAGTTTTGTTCACTATTTTAAATTGGGGTAATACTTTATAATAAAAAGGCTTAAATACAAACAAAAGGCACCATAAGATGATTGCTACCCAGCTACACACTAGCCCTTCTATAGTCTGTGCCCTATTCATTTAAATCACAATTTGAAACCCACTTCAACTCGTCATCTTCCTCCAGGAAGTGTGAGCAGCCAAACTGCAGTTCCAGAGGGGCCGCTCCCATTACACAGAATTTAGCCACCTCCACCTGAGAACACCTGGTAACATCCTATCTTGGGACTTGAGGGTTGTAGTGCTTAGTTAGAATAAAAGGAGTACCATGAGAAATCACTTTCTTTTTACTTTTCTTGCCCCCCAATAAAACAGACACAAGATTGACCTACATCTAAGACAGGCTGGGAAGCCATGGTCCTAGTATCCTGAGCTCAGTGGAGAAAAGATGAGCACAATGAAGCCATGTGTCCTGGGACACCAGCAATGGTACCTGACACTTAACACCTGGATAGGGATGAAAAAGCAGCAGAAGGTTAGGAAGATACTTTGTCTCTCCTGTGACTTAGCTGCAGCTGACCTTTGGGAATACCTTTATTGCCTTATTCATTCATTCACTAAATGCTTTATTCTATATGCCACACATTGTGCTGAACACCAAAAATACAGTGAGGACCAAAAGAGACATGGTCTCAGTCCCACAGCTTAGGGATTAACGTGTGAGTATGTATTTATAAATGGTGAAAAAGGCTGTTTATGATTAAAGGAAGGTGTTACAGAAGAGAATAACATAACGGGAAGGGCCCTATTAATAGGGTTTGAACTTTAAGTCTACTGAGAGTAGACTCATTTTGAGACCCATTTTCTTATTCTTCAGCTATCTGAAACAATGCCGAAAAATAGTGTTTGTCTACGTAGGACAAAAACGACTTAAGAGCATTCATTTGCCATTGACTTATGTACTGTCTCAATTACTTCATCCATTTGTCAGTTGTTCTTAACGGGTCAATTAAGAACTACATTTTTTATTGTTACAGTGGTTGGGCAGGGAGGGCAGTGGGTGGCAACATCAGTGGCATTTAACAGGTGTGGAAGTGGGACGTTACGTGTTCTGCAAGCCACAGGACAGTGCCGCACGATGAACTGGCCTGTGCACTACATGACTTTCCGATGTCTGTCAGATAGTTATGTAGATGAAAAACCTGTTTATAGTTATTTGAGGCTAGGACCTAACTACTTTCCATTTAAACACATTGGCATTTTTGTGTGCTTTTTGTCATATACTGAATTTTCCAATACTAAGTCATCAATACAACACAGCTATATCAATCTGCATTTGTATTTGTGGCATTCACAGCAATTTATGCATAAGTGTAAACATCTGACTATTTCATTAAGACTTTTAGTGTAGTAATGTCTGTGAATTTACATATCAAAGTACCTATTAACTATAAATTACTTTTATTTCTTCTTTATATTCTGTTGACTGTATTATACTGATTTTTCTCCTAATGTGTAGGTAGGTTAAAACATCTCTGAATTTTATTCAAGATAGTAAGGAAGGTATTACAAAATATTGGTTACAGGTCTCAGTATTAGGCCTCAAAGGGTTGAGAGCATATGTCCTAGTTCTCCATTAGACATAAGACAGAAGTTCCTTATTTATCTCCCCCTTGGTACCTGCTAGAGCAGCCTAAACATGTGATACATGTTTGCTTATTTACTGAAATCACACAGAAAAATTATGTCAATCTGAAAAATTCTGTAAGCTTTTATTTTCTAGGACTACAAATACTAGTTAAAAACTATGGGGCGCTCTCCTTTTCAGGACCTGGAAAGAGTCACTTAGTTTTTCCATGACTTATTTCATGATATAATGAGAATTATAACAAACTAAGCTTTATTTAAGGTAAGTAAATAAGATTACAAATAGCACAATACAGAGATTTTTTTTTTTTTGATTCTAAAATGCTCAGGGGAAGGCAGGGAGGGTATGTATGTTCAAGTATTCTCATTATCCTGGCCCTCTTCTAGTTTCCCCCATTTAATAGCACAATCGTATAACCAGTTTTAAAAGCCAGCAACCTGGTTCATAAGTGAACAACTTCTCTCTTACTACCTCATAATAATAATAATAATTTCAAGGATAATTCGACATCTCCTTCTTAAGAGACTCAAATCAGAGATTTTTCTTTTGATTCTGTTGCTTACTTAATCAAGTAAGATACGAAGCTACATACAAATGTCAGCAGGACAAGTGAAAGCTACAATGGACAAGAAAATGATTAGTCTCAGGGTGGGGCAATATGTAATATGTATGAAAGACACTCAGCACAAAAACACAGAGAAGCCAGATGACATAATAATGTAGGTGCACTGACTACACAAAACTGCTGCATTATAAACAGCATAAGCACTGTGAGAGTTGCTAGGAAACCATTTCATTTATCCATTCTTTCTTAAAGCAGTGAAAAAAAGAATGGTAGAAAGATCAAGGTGGGCCCCAGCAAGCTCAGCTTTCTTTATTTTCAAAGAAATAGCTCTCCCTCTGTCATATCTTTTTACATAGTCCAAAAGCACAGGAACAGGATTATTTTTAAAGCATTAGACCTGGTACATTTACTTCAACTGCTAAGAAGTCATTGTAAAATAAATAAATAAAACACTAGCAAGACACAGGTAAAATCTAACAAGAGAATCTATCTGCTTTATTCTTAATTTACTAGGAAAAAATGTCCTAAATTGTAGCCACAAAGGTTTTTGGACAAGGGAAGTATTTGGAGGAATTCTGAACATTTAAAAAACTTACTATAGGAAAAGAGGCAATTATAATAGTAAATTTTTATTAGCATACTTATACCAAATAAGCAATGTGATAAACAACTTCTGATCTTATTAACCTACAGAAATATACTAAAAACTAAAATCACTGGTAATATCAGGTTAGAGATTTATTTTCAAATTCTGAACTCATAGAAACTTTCTCTAAATGTTAAAAAAAAGAACACATTAGATGAACTTCGTACCATAAGGTTTTTCTTCTGTTACTTTCCCTGTAGAATCTAACGTGTCGGTAGCTTTACCCAATTCTCCAATGGCAACATACCTCTAGAGGAAGAAAAAAACAAGGAGGAAAAATAGGCCATAAGGTACTATGCACATCTTGCTATATATACAGAATTTCACTAATAATATCAACTTGATATAAAATAAAGGCAAAAATAATAGACTGCAATTGTTTTGTTCATTTTTGGCATGTGGGAAGCACTTGTGTAAACCATGGAACATTCACAAACTTCCCACACCACCCAACATGACAAAGAAAAGCCTTATTCCATTGATAATTATGTTTAATAAACACACTGTTGTTGCAAACAATTTCTAAAACCAGTGTTACACAGGCAGTGTAGAGAGAATGACATAATAAACCCTTTCTTGGCCATCACAACATTCACCAATTTTACCAACATATAAATATACAATTAAAATTAATTTTAAAATAAAATCAGTTTACTACTTCCTCTATGAAATACTAAGACTCATCTTAGTAACTTGATTATGCATTTAAGCAAAAATTAAACATGTAGAAATGGGCAAAACTAATAAAGCAGAGGTAAGGTACTTAACTATTATGTGTTCTAATAAAAAAGATTGCTATTTCTTAAGCTCTCTCAAAGGAGAAAAGTCACTTTTAAGAACTGATCATTATTCCTAAGTGAAGAATTTGACCATCCTTAGTTAAGTGAGGATTGTTTTACTTCTCATCTCAGAACATAACTGTACTATGTATTCTTTACACTCCTCTATTTTGGTCAAATTCAAATTTTATATGAAGCATCACATGAAATGGTGAGAAAATGCCAGGAATATAATTACCACTGAAAATAAACTATAGTTATGTGGGCAATTTTTTGAAGAGGAAGCTCAAAATACTTAGCCGAAATATACAGATTTTTTAGGACATTATGGTAGTGAAGGGAACAGAGACTAAAATGAGAAAAATATTAAAACCTCAAATTCCCATAATCAGACATTTTGTATTGGCCTAAGTGCCCACTGATGAAATCACCTTCTGTTGTACTTTTTTTTTTAAATACAGTATAGAAGGGAATGTTCCAAAGTATTTGAATTAATTTTTAAAAATGTCATTAGTATTGACAAAAATCAGTTTCTTGTAACTAAACATTCAATCTCATTATCTGAGATGCCCCACTCCTGCTTCTATATTTTGGAGCAATCAACCTTGATCAAGCATTGTAGGTAGAAGTACAGCAGGGTACGTGGGAAGAGCACAGACTTGAAGGTTTGACTCCTGATTTCATCATATTTAGTAAATAAGTTAGTCTTTCCTTCTGGAGCCTCATTTCCTCATCTTAATAACAGTACCTCGTGAGAGCAAAGTTTAGAACGGTGCCTACCACTAGTAAGCAATGGAAAAAATAATATTACCGTTATCTCTATTAAAAAAAATAAGATACAGAATGATTCAAAGTAACAGTGGTTAGAATGACTCATTAGGTTACAGTGAGTTTTCACAGAGAAAAGTAAAGTAAGAAAATGCTCTCTCTGATTTTCCCCTTAATAATCTGTCGAGCTTCGCAAGAAAAAAACAATGCAATCATTTATAACATGCCTTGAATGTTTTTGTGCTATTCTGCAATATAACAGAAACTCCAACAAGCTTTCCAAGTGTGTGATGCTCATTCTAGTCTTTGGATTCCAGGGGTTCTGTGCCTTGGCACATGCTACTTCCCTAGCCTTAAGCTTCCTCTCTTCTCTAGCAATCAAACCCTAAAGCCTGTTAATCCATCGCAAGTTCCAATCACCCACCCCCGCAGTAGATGCTCAATATAAGTTTCTTACATAAAAAAAGGCCTGTATTAAACCCACATCAATGATACTCAGTCATTCACTAGTAAATTCATTCATTCATTCAATCTTGTTTCTTAAGGACTATGATGCACAAATTATTTTCCTGGTGCTCCTGAGAGATACAAAGATATATACTAAAGAATTCCCTGCTTCTGGAAGGTTACACTGTAACAGGATAAGACATCAATAGAGAAAACACAGGAGAGTGAGTATCAAAGATGATAACAGATAATAATGTCTGTTGTTCTAAGTGGTTTATACTGCTTGGCATGTGATCACCAACAGATGTTGTTTTCCAAGCACATTTTGTATATTGATCCTTTTCTTCCCAAATTATAAAATTGTTGTTCTGTTTCTTATTAGAAAGAAACACAGTAGCAGCTTAATAAAAAGTTGCTGATAGAATTATATATGTGTGGGAGAGGACCCCTGTGTGCAATTCTTCATACGTCATCACAGTTTTAAACATCCAGATTGTATCTGCCAAGTTTAAAATTCATTCCAGGTTCTGTGGTTACACTGAGTTTGGTTACATGCTGGATTCTTTTTAGGGGAAATAATACCTAAACCAGCAGTTCTCAAATATTGTGGCTTTAGCACCCATATATACATTTGAAAGGTATTGAGAAACCCTGGCACAAAAATATTTTTTCATATGTGTTCTATCTGTTGACATTTAGAAATTAAAACTGAAAAATGCCTAAAGCACTAAATCACATGTGCACCTTTCATTAGCCACCAGAGCCATGCCATCACTGCTCAACAGGAACAGGTTGTGACACAAAGCCTTACCACCAAGCAGATTTGAGATAGAGGGAAAAAAAACATGGGAATGTGTGTGTACACACACACACACAGAGAACCCTACCGCTTTATCCTATGGAGTCTAAGTATTTCTATGCACTGGCCTAAATTCTATACAGAGACAGAATGTATACTTGGGAATTATCAATTCTATTAATATATTCATTACAACATAATTCCTCTACAACAAAACAAACGTCCTGTGAAATTTTTAAAGAAGTTTCTTTTGAACTGTGTGCTCTCTGGGGTTCATGGTTTCTCACTGATTCTAACACAACTCTACTTCCGGCTTCACTAATGTTCAAGTTCCCTGAACCCCACGGCAGATATTAGACAGCTTTAAGAGCAAATTGGCTTTCCTACTCTCAAGAAAGGAGAATGTCTTCATAACAGAAAGTATACACAATCATTTCCATCTCAACCAGGCAACTGTTTTTCTGAGGTTTGAGTAGAAAGCTTGTGATTCAAAGCTTCACAAACAAGCAAGCAAGGGTATCATTTAGAATAAGGAAGAACATTATTTTTAAAAACCTACCAAATTGAAAACATGTGACTGTAAATGTCTTCATTAAAAAGGAATAGCTCTTTACAGTTCATAAGTGTAAGCCCTTCAAATACAGTACTTATGAAATGCAGAGTATAAAGAAAAGGTACAAATTAGACTGTCCTCTGGAGAAAACGCATTAGAAATGCTCAGGTCTAAGCTGGCTAAGTTTCACAGGAGCATTATTCAAGTCACACATCAGAGCTGACACTGACTGACTGGTTAACCTAAAAATGCTCCTGCATACCTGGGGAAAGTGACTGCCCTTTGAACACATCCAGGGTGGAAAAGTTTGAGCAACCCAATGACAACTAGCACTTGTTCAACTGTTGTAGGGGATACAAAGCTGCTTTCTGAGGAAATCCTGGCTTTGCCTACAGGTTCTACTTTGGTTTAATCTCCACACAGATATGGGAGTAGCCTTTTATCTGGAAAAATGCTACTTAGACTCTTTATATGGCATCAGTGATTTCATAATAGAGCATCAAACCTTACATCTGCTTATGTGGTTTCTAAAGCATATATAAGTAAACTACCTTTAATCAGCAAGATAGAAAGCTAATAAAGATAATACTGCAAAACCTTATCAAAGTCTGTTACTTCAAAGTACATCTGCTATCCAGCTTCTGCTGCATGACTGACTCAAAGAGAAGTATAATTTAGGGAAGACAGCAGAGGGACTGTGCATCCACTGCCTTTCTTTCTCTAGGTAATCTAAATTTCATAGTTAATTAGATTAGGTTAGACCAAAGGGACACATTAGCTAACTTCTCTCAGAATCATTTTACTTGAGTTATATTTTATGTACATCCACTTCTCCATCTGTTGTAAAACTACATTTGAGAACCACCATCTATCTGTCATTCAATATCCCTCACAGTAAGACAATTCTTTCTGACTTTAATGTCCAGAGGAGCTGTTTTCCCTTAAAGAACTGGTATGTGTCCTCTCTCTGGTGAATGCCATGTTTTGCCCAGGTCACCAGAAATCAAAGATAGAAATGAGAGAACGAAAGTAACTGCATTCATTGCTGGGATACTTGCTGGGATAAAATAAATGTCAGGTGTGTAAGGGACATGCAGTTAGAGAGCTCCAACATGCCTGGAGCTCAGAAGACAGATTTGGGAATAGGTAAAGTATTTGGCAACAGTAATAAGAGCATTTATTGAGTAATTTCTGTATATGAGGCAATGTAGATAAAACCTAGATGTTTTTCATACACACCCTACATGTAATCCCAAAAGAGCATACAGTGGGGAAAAAGGAAATGACTCAAGAGAAAAATGATCACTGGCAGAGCAAAGATTACTATAAAACAAGAGGATGACAATGAAGAACATGGGGGGAGGAGTGGGACTTTTAAATCATCCTCTGATCTGAATGGGAAGGAATGCGCAAGAAAGAAGTTGCGTGGTCTGCATACTGGTCTTCACAGAATGCAAACAAAATAATCTGATGGCACAAAGACTTTATTAAAAAGGTCAGCACTCCATCTGCTAACTGACAGTGGTTGTATGAAGTGGCATTATGTGAAAGGATTCTAAGGGTGTGTCTTGGTGCAGACGGAAAGGGTGTTAGGCCATGCCAATTAGTAATGTCTCTAATTAGGACTGGATGGTGAGGGAAGGGTGTTTCGTGATATGGCTGTTAACATGAACACTGAATATCTGCCACCCATTAGAAATAATTCTACTCTTGAAGTAACTCCACTGTACACAAATTACAAGTCTATATTTTCTAGTAATGCTGTGATGTAAATAAAAAATTCATCTGTAAAAGTAGGAAGTGGGAAAAGAGTAAACATCAGGTCAAATAGTATATCTGTGCGCAGTTAGGAGGCTGCAGGCACCTTTAAAAAAAAATGAAATAGAAGGAAAATATATCGAGTACATCATACATAGGGTTAAAGCCATTTGATGCAATTTTTGTTTTTTATATGTATTGTGTATATAAAGGTCACAATGTAAAATGAATTTCTTACTATGGGTCTTGGTCAAAAAAATTTGAAAGCCACTAGATAAAAGAATCTCTAAGATTCCTTCCAGGTCTAAAACAGAATCTATTTTTTTTAAATTCATTAACGGTTTTTAACTTTAAATAAAAACGTAATATTCCATGTACTTAAAAATGACTTAATTTTCTCAACAAATGCATAATCTAAAATTAAAAATGTAAGAAATATAAATAGCTAACAAAATAGTAATGCTATTTTTGAAATGTGAAGCACCCAAAAACTAAGGTTTCTGTAATAAGATGCACCTGGGATTATGAATTTATGTTACAGTCAGTCATCTGAGGGTCTGTAATTTTACCATTTGACATTCAGCTTTCCCAGCTGAATACCAAAATGGTTTGTGGTAAACAAGACTTAAATCAGAGTCAATGATATATTTATGTTTCCAGTCATGTATCTGGAAATATGCCTGAAATTTACAAGTAAAACTTTTCAGTGACATATAGTGTGTTATGTGTAGTTGTGGCTTCGCTAGGGAGGGCTGGAGAATGAGTATTCCAAAGAACTCAAGATATTTTATTTGGGAAATACAAATTCCTTAAAGTAAATATATCTTTTTGTTATTATTATAAAAGGAACATGTTCACTGTACAGATTTGGACAACATAAACAAAGTGAAAAATTAAAATAAAAATCATACATAACCCTGTATCAAAGGAACCACTGTTTATATTTCAGAGTTAAACAAATACTAAGCAACTGGCAAGACCCTGTATCAGAAACAAATTCTAAACTCTGTATATTTAACCATAATGTATAAATACACTATGAAACAAGTTCCTTCATTCTAACATTTTTTCTCATCCGTGATTTTTTTAACATGAACACTTAAGATTACAGAGCAAGCTACATTGAAATTTTTCCATTTATCTAAGATACTAAGACCCTCTCCAACAAAATGACACAGGTTTTTAGTTCACTTAATAACTAAAATAGGATGTCAAAGGCAATATGATCTCCAGGGATTTTTATTTTAAGAAAAGCTTACTTAGACCACTGCTGCTCAGAGTGTGGTCCAAGAGCCAGTATCCAAGAATAAACAGGGTCAGAAAATGAGGGTGTGTATAAACTTATTTAGCAACTT
Organism: Manis pentadactyla; assembly: GCF_030020395.1. Lineage (NCBI taxonomy): Eukaryota > Metazoa > Chordata > Mammalia > Pholidota > Manidae > Manis > Manis pentadactyla. The sequence goes on along the minus strand of NC_080026.1, from coordinate 125,649,909 downwards.
TATGTCACCATAACATTTAAAACATACTTTCCAAAGTCATCAATCAGTCTGCAATGAACTGGAATTTTTTAAATGGTCACATTTTTTTAAGAAACAATTTAGACAAACTCACTTTTCCAACTATTTATATTCCACTTAGATCAAGCATTTTAAAACAAAGTCTAGTTTAGGAACTTGCTGAACTTCTCTACCTAGTGGCACATTAATCTTCTTGTCATAGGCATTTTCTCTGCCCCACCCCAGCTATTCTAACCCTCCCAAGTTGCTAATTAGAATACAGATATTACTGTCTTTTGTAGAGCTGGAATAGACACAAGAGGAGATCAAATCACTTTTCCTAAGGAAAAACACAGAGGGCCTGAGAGGGTAACCCCTCGACAGGCTGACTTCTGTTTCAATGCTCCTTCTACCTTGCTGTTTTGCATGAATAGTTCTCACCGAATGTCTGAAGCAATCTGCGGGTTTACACCCTCTCCTACCTCTGCATAACCCCTTCTCTCTTTCCTATCAAGCACTCAAAAAGTGCTTTTGGGTTTAAGCAAGGTTATTCATATATATGAAAGATGTAACTTACCATCCTAAAGAAGCCCCACACCTTTCCTTAGTAGACATTTTGTAACTAGTGAACAAAGCAGATGTTTTTTGGAGAGTGCCTAGTTTACAAAATGGTGGTGTTTCTATGAAATTCCAAGGTGTAAACAAAAAAGTCTTTTTTTTTTAGTGATCTTTAAGTTCCCTTTCATTTAAGAAATGTGATTATTTAAAAAGCCAATATAATTTTTTAAAATTATGGGCACTGCAGAGGTTTTGCTTCCATAAGTCAAATTTGTTTTTTCAATTAAGAATTTCCTAATTATAGTCTCAGTATTCTGAAATCTCAGTTTTCATGACAGACATTGTGATAATACTCGAGAATGACACTTGTTGATGTAATATACAGTTTATTTTTTATTGATTAAAATCCAACACATAGGTCTTATGAAAAACTAATGAAAAAAGAAAAACAGAACTATTCCATACTCTTACCTTGGACCCAGACAACATACTGGTCAACATTTTTGTTCCCCTTCCAATTCCAATCACTACAAACCAAAGAAAGAAATATTGTGACACTCCATTCTGAAAACTAGGTGTTAAAAATACCTACATATTTAGGTAATAATTTTCTGGCGTAAGTGACGAGAAGTTGGAAAGAGCATATATTTAGCATAATTTGAGGGCTCCTATTACTCTAATCAGTTGAACTTGTCATGCAACTAAGAAATTCTGAAGGGAGAATGGGAGACTTGCTTTTACTTTCTCGAAGTGTTAAACATGATAGAAACCTAAACCCAGACAATTTGATAATGAAAAGTTTGAGAAAAATATCAAGGGACTCACTGGAATTTGATATGGGCATCAGTAAAAAGTACAGGGTACAATTAACCATAGTACAGTAAAGTCTTTTGACAGAGTTCATTATTAAACAAAGCAAAAGCCATTATCATAGCTAATGAACCATTTAAAGATGATTAGTGCTCAGCAGTATACAATCAAACAGAAAAGTAACAAATCAACCCAACACAAGGAAGAATATAGGGCAAAATGAGAACCTGGAGAATGTCTGTTCACACAGACCACATATAAAGTACAATGACACCCTTGTCTGTTCCATTACAAGCTTTATTTATCATTTGTCTTTATCACAACACATTTCACCAGGTAAGGATGAGAGTTTATAAGCATTTCTTCACTCAATAGCAAGCAACTTTTTGTAAGAATTGAAGTATTTCTCATCAATGAATACAATTTTGTAAAAGACCAGAATATAACCACTACAATTCAGAGTTACAAGAGGAAACAAGAAGTGATTGGCAAGCTGAGAAAATTATGTTTATAGCAAATATCATTCATTGAGTTGACCATATATCAATTTCACACTAAATGCTTGCCATTCATTAGCTCACTGAATCCATATTAACACCCATAGGAAGTAATACAATAATTCTTACTTTATAGATGAGGAAATTGAGGCAGAGAGATACTAAGGCCTTTGCCCAGCATCTGACAACTAGTACACAGTGGAGTTAATACTCAGACCAGAGTGTCAAACAGCGACTCCCTTCCTTTTTCATCCTGCCACCTTACTCACCTACACTTTATTCCCTTATCTATGCTTTCTTCCCACTGCCACCAGCCTAAATCGGCCTAAACTGCTGCAAAACTGTTCTACATCCTATCCCTTCCTCTTCCAATTCATACTATCTCATAACCATTCCTGAAAACCTGTATCACGCACTACAAAGCCCTCCAACAATCCTCAGTAGGGTCCCAATGCTACCGTACCAACTCCTTAGTGAAGTATTCAAAGTCTGTCCTTTGAAACCCAACTCAAATCCCAACTCGTTCATAGTCTATCCCAAACCCCCTCTAAGCTTCTTTGACAGTAATACTAGTTCAAGGACTAAGATAAGAAGTGTCTGCCTTCAGTACCCTCTGCTGGGCACAGCATTCTTCCAACAGCACTGCTGCTGCCAAGGCAAAAACTCTGTGTAACAACGAAGATCTGGTGCAATTTTATTTAAGAAGCCCCAATCAACATTTCTTGAGCAGCTACTACACATACAGTCACAAGAATATTTTTAATGGGACTGTACATTTCCTAACATTGAAAAAGCTTATAATTTCATGGGGAAAATCAAATTCAGACAAGGGAAATCACAGGTGTTCCAAAAAAGCTGCCTTAATTAATAAGTAAATAAACACTGAATAACAATATGATAGTATATGATTAAGTGTCCAAATGGACAGAGAGAATAAGTGCTGCAGGAGGTCAAAGAAGAGAGTACTCTAAATGGCTCAAGAGGCCAGAGAATGCTTCATTCAGGCATTTCAGAGTTTGAGATAGGGTCTAAAGGATATATAGAACTTGAACATACAAAGAGAGAAACATGTTCTAAAGAAGGGACAAACTGCACAAATTCTCAGACACAACGATGAGCATAGTAAGTGTTTAAAAAGCAGAGTGCAGGGTGTCTTAAGAGCAGGCTGACATGTTTGACTTTACCATGGTTAAAGTGATGAACTAATGATTTCTCTGCCAGTTCCGTGATCCAGAATGACAGAATTTAAAACAAGAAGGCATCTTAGAGTTACCCTGTTTAACCCTCTCATTTTATATCCAAGAAAACCAAGGCCTATTGAAGTTGATGGTTAATGAAAACAGAACTTCAGGAAGATGAATGCAGAAGTGGCAAGTAGCAAAATTATCTGCAGATGAGACCCAGCCATCCAGCAGCCTTTAGTTCAAGTGACAGTTTACTGGACAGAATTTTACTCAGCTTTTTCCCATTCAATCACCCAAAATTTTACTCAGTATTTAGCATATAGGCACGAAAATAATTAAGACTGGTTTCAGTCCTAGTCAGTTATTGAAAACAAAGAAAAGAATGAAGTTTTACATTAGTAATAGAAAAGAACAAGTGGTCAGGCTTCACATATAGGAGAGAGCATTTCAGCTGGAATCTGGAAACATCAGGATTTACAACTAAAGTAAACAGAGGTGAGCAGTTTGTCTCAAAAAGAAACCATGAGCAAAGATACAACAGTCTGAAAAAGTGTGCAGTATTAGGCGATGAATGAAGAACAGGGTTTTCCTATTTCTGCCTCAACTCCTACTTCACCTTCCAAATTTTCTGTGCTCAAATTTCTACCAATTTTCTATCAATTTTCCTCTACCATAAGATGTTCAACTAATATGTTTCCAAGAGAAAGTGACTTTGCCTCATGAACTGTAATGCTTATCTTCTTAAGGGGGCTGATCTCAGAGATTAGATTTGGCATAGGTAGGAAAAGAGCTATATACCTGTTGGGAGCACCAAAGACCACCACCCCACATTGGGAGATCCATACATAGCTAAGGTGTACTACAGTGACACAGTACTGTCACATGGCAGGATCATAAGGGAAAAAGACACTAGAGAAACCATGCACAGGTTTCCATATTCTCTCTCCCTCCTATTAAGAAGGGTAATAGTGTATACTCCTTTCTCCAACAGTGGTAAAAGCAGTAATATACATTCAATGTTCCTACTCAGGGAAGCTCATTAGAAACTCAACACCCAGTTTTCACTGGAGGGGATGAGAGCAAGGTTACCTAGGCACCCTCTGCCTAGTGGTAGGACAAAATTTCAGATTACTAGATGGAAAGCAGGGTTTCAGCATAAACTACACTGTTCATATGAATAATCGAGGCAGAGCAAGCCACTCTTATCAAATAGTAAAGGATGAGAACACTCCCAAAATCCAGGTACCCAGATGCCATCCAAGGACAAGCCTTGCAATCATGACTTTCTCAAGACAGCAGTTTCAGGCCTGCTATGTTAACTCTCTTCTGCACAGATACAAATCCTTTCTCAAAGTCCTGTCCATACATAAAGTGGCTAGTTCTAATAGCTTTGTATACCTTGTGCCATTTAGGGGCTTCTTTAGAAGATGGCATTACAAATCCACTAGATCTGAAATATTCCAAAATGGACTGAAAATGACACAGCTTTAGTCAATCTTATCTGTTCTCAATCAATATTTCTTTCTGACCTTAAGAGACAGTTAAAGTTTCATTCACATCTCTTACCCAGAACTCCTCGGGCTGCACTGTCTAGAGTCCCTCCGTGTCCAATTTTCAAAGTCTGTTTTTTCCTCTTGGTCCATTCTGGAGAAGGCATTCCTGCTTCTAACAGAGTAATTTGGATGAGAAAAGGTAATTACCAAGACAAATGAAGTGCATCTGCATAAATACAGGGGTTAGGATGGATGGAGCACTCAAAACAATGAAGAAGTATTACACAAACTTAACATGTTAAGACTATAACAACACTGCTAGCAAAGAATAGATTTTAAAATGTACCAGCACTCCTGAAATTACAAAGTACTCCAAAAGTAGTTGTGTAGAAACTGGAATTCATTTCCTAAGCAAAAAAAAAATTTTAACGTGAGCACCTATCCAGGCTAACCCACAAAAATCTAGTAAATTCCTTATAGTGGTGAGATGTTAGATAATGATGAAAGGAATTTAGTTAATAGAGGCAACTAGTTTTGGAAGTCCTCAATTTCACTTCTAAATTTCTTTCAATTCCTGGTATTCTTTCCTGGTACCCAGCTACCTAGCACTGGTCGTACATCTCACACAAGGCTACTTCTAAGAACACTAAGTTCCCAAACTGTGTTTATTGTCCTCATCCCTGAATCAAAATTCTCAATTCCTGAATGAAGCTAATCTCAACAAAAAGTCATGTGGGAAGGAGTTAACAGTTAAGTTGCCTCTTAACCTCCAAAGCATTTACATTTAAAAAAGATGCTAACCTGGCCCCTCTCATATTCCTATTATAAAAATAAACTGAAATGTTATCTGGAAGTGCTCTGGAAATTACAAAGTACTATAAGCTGTTATATAACAATATATTGAGAGAATATTGGCTACTGGACTTCAAATGAGAAAGAAGAGCAGGAACAGCTGTGCTGACCTGTACTTCCCAAACCCATCAAAGCTTCCTTATAACCACTGACACCAAAAAGACAAAAAATAAAGCAAAAGAAAATGAAAAGACAGGATAGAGAAAGGAAAAGGAGATAAGCAAAGCAATAATGGAGAAGCTAGATGAAATGGCCAGAAGGATAAGCTGGATTGCTCAGCCTCGCCGCATAATTACCTCCGTGCTGATACAGAACCAGCGTCAGGAACACAGTCCTAGTGCCACTCTCTGATAATGACATCACTGCTTCAACAGAAATCCCCACGGCCAGGCCTAGGCTACAAAGCCTTCACCTTTCACTTGCAATCCATTATGGATCTCGAATCCATGAATTTATAGAAACCTTTTAGGGAACTCTTTGTATTTTTCAACTTGACATTCCGTGGAGTATAAAGGCCCATCAATTTACTATCTTCCCTTTGTGTCAAATCTACTTCTTTCAAGTCTGAAAACATACCACACCTGCTATATTGGAATTTGGTTCACCCCATTAGTATCATTCACGTTTGAATATTTATTGCGGTCTTTTCTAGCGATAAAATTCTAGTAGGTTTGGGGCCTTGACGGATTCCAACAGACAAAGAGCAGGGATTTTAGTATGACATGAATCACTATAAGGAAAGGCAAGGAATGTTAATAGAGGCCATGACAAAACTGTGGCTTAAATCAGCGGTTGTCAAACCTGGCAGGCAATAAAATGTGGTGCCTTGGAATGTGTATCTTTAACAACCTTCTCAGGTAATTCTGACTGCCAGTGAGAATGGCATTTGGGATAGCCAGCATAAACACAGAATAGGCCAATCACAAGCAATATAGAAATGGAGAGTAATGGGAATGTCCGGTAGTGAGTGAGTGGCTTCCAGAAGATGGCCCAGCAACAGCTTTGAAACAATCAGTTTTAATCAAGTTTCCACTAAAACTCCAGTTCTTTGAGGTAGATTAATCAGAAGGTCACAATATGGCTTTGGTCCTAGCAGAAATCTGTCTGAAAGAATGAATGGTAATCACGACCTTGAGGATCAAAAGAGCTATAGTTTAGCTAACAAATCAGGCCAAATGAAAGCACTTATATGAAGGAAACAACTCTATGATGACACCGCAAAGTTGCCTTTGATGCAGTTCCTTCCTTCAACATACCCTATGTGACTTATTCCTACAGATGACAAGTGTAAGAAAAGTATAATAAAAGAATGAGTAGATATAACACTGGAATTAAACATCTGCAAGAGTGTACCAACTGCCAGTGAATATTTGAATCTGTATTGCGTCAGTGTTAGTTAACAAATTCTTGTCAGAATAATTTATTTGCTTTAAAAAAAAAGTGTAAAGTTTGCCAGGGAACAGTAAACAACGGTTTAATGTAAAGACAGGCCAGGGCCAAATTTTGGAGGGCTTTGGATACCTAGCAAACAGGTTTATCACCAACAGCCACAGAAATTATAATGCTATGGGCTCAGTTAAGAGAAGAGACAGTATGTTTAATCTTTGAGTCTCTGTAGGCTAGCACAAATCTGGCTTTTTGTAGGTGTCCAAATCTAAGGTTCACTGATTGACACTCTGAAATGATCTACTGGGCTGATGACCTGAGAGATCCTTCAGGCTTTTCAAATATTATCCCAGTGTATAGGAAGGAACAAACAAAAAGAATGCTGTTAGAGAGAAGTGACCAAGTTTTACTCAAGTGTTCCTCAAAATATGGTCCATAGTCTATGTACGCCAGAATCACCTGGAGGGACAGTTTAATAAAAAAAGTTTTCTAAAACTACCCCTCAGAATTACAATCTCTGGGAGGGCAAGAGTTAAGATCTGCATTTGTACAAGGGTCTGTAAGTAACTCCTGTCCAGTATGTGAAAACCACTCTTAGCCTTGGTTAACTAATACCTGCACTTCCAACATATTTTTAAGAAAGCAACTTTGGGATTTGACAGCCAATGCTTCCTTCAGGAGGGGTTCATCTACATGAACAAAACAAAAGGCTCCTGGGGGATCAGATTACAGAAAATTGGTCTGCATGACCAAGGGCAGATGTTTATTTGTGTTATGTGTGGGGTTTTTATGTTTTGTTCTCCCTTAAGAACAACTGATAACAAAGCTACAGGAGTTCACGCGAGGGCGGGGCCAGGCCAGAGCTGCCCCGTTTCTCCCGTTCCCTTCCTTTTCTCTCTCGAGCCCTGAGCGCGCAAAAATGCCCATTGGCTCTCAGCGGCTTTCGCTGTCGCGGCGCCCGCCTCAGCTGGGACCCCTCCCAGGCTGCAGTACCTGCCAGCAGCTTCTCCTTCAGCCGATTCAGCAGCTCGGCTGAAGTGGGCCCTTTGGGCTTGTGCACGGCGAACACGCCGCTCAGGGACAGCAGCTTAGTAGCCAAAGCGGCCTTGGAGACCCTAGCTTCGGATCCGGTCCTGGCAGCGGCCGTAACCGCCGCCACTGCAGCCATCGCTGGCGAGGTGGCAGCCGTCGCTGCGGCTGTTCCTGCAGCTTCAGGAGTTGCAGCTGTGTCTGTTTTCAAAGACAACGGCGACACCACTACCGCCTCAGCAGCTGCCATACTTTAGTAGCTCAGAGTGGTTTTGTATCCTGGAGTCCCACGCTAGTGACGTAACCAGAAGCGCGCCTGACATCGCGCATCATTCCTAACTTCCAAGCTGTGTAGCCCGGGCGTGCTGGGGGGGGGGGGGGAGCGGAGGGGCAAGGATTTGTGGGAATTGTAGTCCATGCCTTTTCCGTGCCCTCTGAGGTGACTGTGCCTTGTGAGGGCTCTGATGGACTGACTAGTTTTTCTCCTGTAATCTTATCTGCTTCTCAGGTGGGATTAGTTCAGTGCCTCAGGTGTAATTGGAGTTGAGTCCTAAACTGCCTAACTCCAACAGCGAATCTGTGTATATTTTCAGCGGGAAATCTCTTCATATCCCACTTGCCCAACCCCTTCCAGAACTAAGAGAACCCAGCATCCAAGAATAGAAAATAAACATACTGACTTTTGCTGCAGCTTGTGAAGAACCATGGCTCCCCTTGGTTCACTGCTTCTTTCAATTCATTCTGTCCTAGGATTCATGGTTCAGAGGGTATTAGAGCCCGGAACCTACTTACCTTGTTCACTGCTTTATCCCCAGTTGCCTCACACATAGTAGGCACTTAAATATTTGGGAATAAATAAATGGAAACAAGTTCTTCAGATTCCCAAGAGAAACTTCTAGGCCAAGCCAATGCTAAATCACTGGGGCTTATTTTGATGCACTCCTGTTCACCCCCCACCTGCCACAACCTGCACTGTAAATCCTAATAGTTCTAAGGTTTTTAGTACTAACTCTTCTGTGTATTGTATCCCCTAGTAACAAATTGCTTAGCTATCAAAAGATATTACTGCAATTTGTAAAATTAGACTTTACTTTGGATTTGAGACCCTCTCTCTACAAGTTATTCACTTCCCAACAAAATTGGGGAATGTTGTTCTGATCTTGGCACAAAGCAGAGTGGAGAAAAATTCTTCATTTTACTTAAGATACTTATGAATATTATAAAAAGTATTATGAGTATTCTGAAACAGATAAAGTTTGTCTTCATTGTTTCCTCAAAGTTCCTTACAGTCACCCTTTCTCCTCATCCTCTCGTATCTTAGTATCTATTATCTTAATGATGCCTCTTTACTGCTCAGAATTACCAATTATGGAACTCTAATTGAACTTTCATACAACAAACATATGAAAGAATAATATTTCTTCTATTATTTTCATCCTTCCCCATTTCATTCAGATCCAGACTCTCACTAAATCTTGGGGGTGCTCAACAATGTAAATGTACTTGATGCCACAGAACTATATACACTTAAAAATGGTTAAAATGGGAAATTTATGTCATTTATATCAGAAAAAAAGTCAAAAAAATCTTTGAGGAGTTCTTTGCAAGGTAGAAAGTGGAAATTCTTGAAAGTAACTTACACTATTGGTCTATAATAAAAGCCTAAGCTAACTAAAAGCATTATACATATGGTGGTGCCCTGGAAGCCAGAAGAGAATTTTTTGAGAATAAGGGAAGAGAAACTGAAAGATTGACAGGTCCCATTATTAGTGGATACCTGAGCTTGCGTAGGATTTTCCCTTTTCCAGGACATGGCACCACTTCAGAAGAGAAGGGAACAAAGCATCCTTTAGCCTCAACAAAGAATTCTGTACTCTCTTCTTGGCATAGAAGCAAAAAGCCAAAATGGACTTTAACAGAAAGTTTAAAGCAGGATTGAACAATGGTGACTTGCAGATTAGAGAGACTTTCCTCAGCTGTCTTGATTTCAGCAAGCTTCTGTGATTCTTTTGTGACTCTGGGGTGGGGAGACCGGAGGAAAGGCAGGCTAGAGGTGAAAGATAATGCTTCCATTTGAATTTTCCACAAGCCAGTGCAGAATCAGAGGTTATTTGATAAAAAGAAAACAAACCATTGAAAAAGGATATTTCTTGCATGTTTTGTTTCTGGGAATCTAAGGAACAGCAAAATTAATTCTATTCTGTTGTCAAATTTATATTCTTGATATCAGAAGCACCAAGCTCTAATTTTTTGAGGAAACAACATTTCCCACATTGGACAAGTCTCAGATTTACAGCTTTCCTTTCTTAAAAATATGTATCAGTTAAGATTCTTTGTTTGGGAGCAACAGAAACTGATCCATCTTAGGATTTTTCAGACAGATTTTTAAAGAGTATTACTCAGATGCATACTGAAATGTTGTGCAGAACCTGGAATGTTTTTCTCTCTTGCCACATCCTCCTTTTATGTACTTTCCTGTGATTTCTTTATTCTTCTCTTTTGCTCCTAACAGTCTGTTTTTTCCTACTACTCATTCCACATTCTTGGTTTAAGCCATCCTTTTTGATCCAGTTCCAAAAATATCCTGGATGAAGTCACCACTGGCCACCTAGAGAATATAGTACTTCACTTATTTCATTTCTCCGCCACAGCACTATCCTCACTTGCTTTCCTGCTTGATTTTTCTCCATAGTCATTTCAATGGACATACCAAATATTTACTTATTTTGATAAATGTCTTATTTGCTCCATCTGAATGTAAGCTCCGTGAGGAATTTTTATATATTATATCCATTGCTATATCTCCAGAACCTGGAATAGTGTTACATATAGCACTCAGTAAATTGTTGTTGATTAAATGAATGAATAAACATGGCAGCTCCAGCAGAAACCATGTGGATAGAAGGAGTGAGTGCCTGTTCCCAGGAAAGCAGTGCTAAACACATAAAACAATAGATGTATATTCCAAGAGCAGCTTCCCTCATGTGGCCTCAAATGCTTTTATCTCCATTTCATATAAGTGGAACTGAGGCAAAGAGAATAAGATCAGCATTAATGCTATAGGATTAGGCTCCAGCTTTCTGGACCAGCTTCCATGTTGCCTTTAACTACCCATCTGCCTCCAAGGGTTGTTAATCACAAGACTCAACAATTGCTAATACTTTCAGGTTTTATTCCAGATGTTCACTGGCTTTGCCATATTTGCGTTCCTTAGGCACTTCTATGATCCTTGACATAAGCACATGCATCTGGGAAAGCTCTTTACAAAGTCTTCTCCAGTTGTTGCTCATCTGTGCAACTTCCTATAGATGGAAGAATCATAGAAAATAGTACTTGGTGAGAACTTACAGACCATATAGTCCAAGTCCTTCATTTTAAAACTGAAGCACAAAAATATGTTCCTGATTACTACAAAGAGAAAGCTGGAGATGCTCAAAATCTGTAACATGGGCTTGAGAGAGGCATATATTTTAATCATTCAGAGAAAAGATGGGTGTGTTTTGTTGCATGGCATTTGAGAGAGCTGGAAAACTGTCAGAAAAAAAACCTTTCTCTATGCCATTGTGAATTATCCAAATAGGGAAGGGAATTAAAGAAACCAGTGATTGGTTGCATAAGGAACTCTGCTGTGAGTTAAGATATCTAAAGGAAACATATTATTATTTCTTTAGAAGTAGACTTCTAAGAAACCTTTACTTTCTAAGGTATAAATATTTGAATGTCTTAATTTTGACCATACTTTCCTTTGGTAATTACAAAAGATAGTAGCAGTAAAATAAATTTTTTAACTAATCAAAGGATTTTTTAAGAGTAGATAATAAAAGACTGATACTAGAAAGTATAACAAACATGGAGTAAGACCAGAAAAGCTGAAGTTCAAATGATGTGAGAATGGGGAAAAAGAATAAACCCCAGTGAAATTAAAAGAAAACAAAAAGGAACTTTTAAAGAAGATCAAGGAAGATCAGCTTATTGCTTGAAGACAATGGGATGACAAAGCCCAAGCAAAGCTTTTATTTTGCCTGATTTTCCATTCAGAAGAATGGTTTGGGGATGAAAATGAGCTGATCAAAAAATTAATGAGAATGGTGTCCAGGAGGGGTGAAAAAACTGGACAAGGGTATCTCTGTACTACTAATTGAGGTTTGGTCTCAGTCCAGAAGGCATATCTTGGGATGCAGAGGAAGGGGAGATATGAGAACTTGCAAAAAAGATTGCTTAAGGAAATTTTTGTTGAATGTTTTTATTTATGCTGTATGCTGGCACCTTACATTGTCCTGGAATTTTTTAAATAGCTTTCATGTTTTGCTTATGGAGAAAATTAATTGTAAGCTGGGTGTCAGAAGTCCACTATCAGGAACTATTATTATTATTATTATTATTATTATTATTATTATTATCCTCATTTACAGTTGAGGAAAATGAAACTAAATGAAGTTAGATCATTTGACCAAGGATATATAGCTGGCATAGAGTAAGCGGATGTGTCAGAGGCACCAAGACCAAGCTCAGACTGGATTCAGTGGGACTGTAATAGCAGAATTCAGAAAAACTGTAGTACTCATAGTTACAGTTTATTACAGAAAAAGGATAAAGATTAAAATCAGCAAAAGGAAAAGGCACATGGCATGAAGGCACTAGGAGAAACCAGGCACAACTGCCCAGTTATCCTCTCATAATGGAGTCACAAGGACAGTAATGAAATGTGTCAACAAGTGTTGCCAGTCAGGAAAGCTCACCAGAGCCTTGCTGTCTGGGGTTTTTAACTGGGGATCAGTCATGTATGCAGTCAGTGCCACTCAGTCCCAGGCTCCAAAAGTCAAACTGATACCATGTGGCCCAAGGTCTCAGGAGTACAAAAGCAGGTGTTTTGCCATAAGTCATTTTGTTAGCGTACATAAACTATCGTGAGCAACTGACAGTATAGACTAAGGCTTCAGGCATACTAAAACATCCTTAGCAGGCAGAATAGCCAAAGGCTCAGAGGTTATCTCCCAGGAACCAGTTGAGGGCTAGTGTTTTCTTTGAAATGTGCAGAATTAGCCAGATAACTCATCTGACTCACACAAAACTCCAAAACCTGAGAAATATTATTGCCTTGTAAAAATCAGGAAATTCGGTGTCAGTAAGATTAAGCAGCTTGCTGAATGTCCAAAACTAGGAAGTGGCAAATTAGATTTAGTAGATCCAGGTTTCCCTGTCTCCAAAGTCCATAATCTTAACCAGTACTCAGTAACCATACCAGTATGGATAGGCTAGAGAGCTAAGCTGAATTTAAGTAGAATTTTTAAATGAGTTTTTATAGAAATGAACATTGTTAAGTCTTCAGTGCTAAAAACCAATTTTCAGGGGCAAGTCATAGAAAATAAGGCTTAGATTCAAACTAAGTGGAAAAGTTTGGGGGATTTAAGTCTTCACTGAGCCTTACATGAGTGCAATATAAATGTTATATGAATATGAAATGGCCATATAAAATATGAAATCTTGGATGCAATCACAGAAGTATTATGTGTAGAATGAGGAAGGTATTATCAAGTCCTGATAACATGGCTGACTCTAGGCAACACTTCATAATCCAGATCTTACCCTGTCTCAAAGATTTCTTGCCTTTTCTCTCTTCATTTCAACAAGACAATCTGATGAACCATCACTAAAGAGGTATGATGTTGAATCAAATAAAACTACCACTTGCGCGGATCAAAACGTTTGAATATCAGCAATTCCAACCTAATACAACACCTAATAGTTTGAGGTATTATTTCCCCAAGGGTATTTGCATTTTAGCAGAGGAATCCAAGAGAGAACAGTCCAGATTAAAGAAGGGAGATACTTGTGAACACACAAACATTCTGATGCTTGCCAAATCACACCATAACCAACCTACATTTTTTTAACAGTTTGTTCCATTAAGCTATACCAATACCTTGGCATAGCACTGTCAACTCATGTCCATTCAAATAAATTAATGTTCCCATCTCAGCTGACTCATTTGGCAGTAAAAGCTAGTTCACCTGCCAGTGCATTAGCAGGCTCACGTGACCTTTCTATAAAAAAACACATCATCACAGTAACAATCAAAATGAAATTGTATGCCCTCCCTTTCCCAATGTAGCAGTTCAGGTTAAACAAATTTGAAAATTGTAAAGGGCAAGGAAGTAGGAAATACGAGAGAGAATGCAGAAAGACCTGAGATGTAGAGATATTTTACAATGTGTAAAACCAGAGTACTTGACATTTTTTGCTTTTTAGGTCTGCAACTTCAGGGAGGTAAATTTTTTCCCAGGCGGGGGCAAATTACCTTTGAAATCAAAATCAGCCAAAGGGAGAAATAAAGTGGGAGAAACCCGTTTATTGCTTACAAGCAGTCGTCCACTTCTGCTCACCCAAGTTTCTCACGACCCAGCTATAGAAAGGGATTCCACCAAACCTCTCTGGTCCAGATATACTCTAGCTCCCCTGATCCTTGTAATCACCTATTGATATGGTGATGGACTACTTCTCTCCTCCCCTTGGAAACATCATTTGATATGGAGATGCACTGAAGCCAGGAGAGAGATTCTGGAAATACTGCAGTTTTACCCACAAGGTCCATAAAGGTATCTCTGCAATTATTCCTAGCTCTCAAAATGTTCAAAGGGCATAATTGATTCCCTACAATGTACACAATGTTATCAAGGTATGTTAGGACATTTAAAACATTCCCAAGTTAAACCAATACATATAATTTAAAATATTGAATTTTTATTAATAGCATTGTTAATATTAATATTTATAGTTTCATGCAAACAAAATATATCTGATTATATATGAGGTAAATTACAAGCACAATAGAATAGACTACTCTGGTAAAAGTCAAATTTTGTCTTTAATGCTGCCAAAGAAACACAGTAGATATGATTCTGTTTATGTTATTTAACATCTATTATTCATTTGTAAATCAAAATGTTAATTACACACTTGCTCTGTGATAGGTGCATGAAATAACTTTCATATTGACCACTGCTGCAAATAGAGACATTTATAAACAGCTTGAAGAAAATGCTATCAATATCAGTTTTTAAGTAGGCCCTGAGACTTTGGCATAGTTAAACCATTCTATATTCACATTCGAAAGGTAATGTACAAATTGTCTTCATTGATTAATCTATGCTATCATAAGCTGGAGAAATGTCATTCTGTGACTTCAGTTTTCTTCAAACGTTTAATAATGTTCTCCACTTGAGAAAGGCTTAAGGCTGGACTCAGAGACAAAGGTGATGGATGTTTCCTATTACCAGGTTGAATGAAAAGCCTCTTATTTAGCCTGGACTCTGCCTAGAGGCTAGCAGAGGAAGAAGACTTTACCCCTTGTCATTTGTTTTCTCAAAACTCCAGAATGCTTCAACCTTTCCTATTTTTGCTTAATTGAATTTAGGAAATTATGACCTTCCTTTTAAATATTTTACAGGTTTTTAAATGTAAGATCTATTTTTTCTTTTGGACCTAGAGAAGATTTAGATACATTCCTCCTAATCTGTGGTTTGATATCAATTCCACCAGTTAAAAAGAAATCTGAATGTTTGGGCCAAGTTGAAAATAAAAATATGTTCTCATTTTTTATGCCAAAGCATAGCTGTACAGTTTGATGATTATTCAGATATGCTTTGGGTCCAGAAACTTCCAGATTCTTATGGTTAGCCTCAGTAATGGAAAAACATTTCAGAAAACACAAAGTTTGAGTATGAAATTCTAAATTACTTTTTACTATTTAACATTGAATTACACATAACGCATTATACATTGATTACTCTGTTTTATGATAGGAATCTCAAGAATAAGTTCTGACCTGTACCCACATTTTATATCCACCACAAATGTAATTTTTAAAATTTTTTTTCCTAGTCTCCTCTCCTACTTTGAACAAGCCCTAATTAACAATGAATATGCTGGTCATTCTCCCCAGAAATACAGTTTACTTCTACTTCACAAAATTTCTGAAGGGAAAGAAAATTCTCTCTTAGTTCAGTTAAGACCACACTCAGTGTTCTTAGGCTTGGTCTGTTTCTTACACCATAATACGGGAATGTCAAGTTTATATCTGACTTGTGATGTGAACATAATGCCTCAGTCAATGGTTGAATTGACTTATTTTAGCTTATCTGGTTAAAGATTATTGTAACTCCAGAGGGAAAAATATTTTCCCAGCACAGGGCAAATTACCTTTGAAACCAAAATCAGTCAAAGGGAGAAATGAACTGGGAGAAACCCGTTTATTGCTTACAAGCAGTTGTCCACTTCTGCTCCCCTGTGTCTCTTAAGACCTGGCTGCAAAA
The DNA here is from genome assembly GCF_030020395.1 of Manis pentadactyla. Taxonomy (NCBI): domain Eukaryota; kingdom Metazoa; phylum Chordata; class Mammalia; order Pholidota; family Manidae; genus Manis; species Manis pentadactyla. The sequence goes on along the minus strand of NC_080026.1, from coordinate 125,633,791 downwards.
AGGAACTCCATCAAACCTCTCTGGTCCAGATACACTCTAGCTCCCCCTACCCTTGTAATCACCTATTGATATGGAGATGAACTACTTCTCTCCACCCCTTGGAAGCACCTATTGATTTGGAGCTGTGCTAAGGCCAGAGGAGAGATTCTGGAAATATTGCAATTTTACCCACAATTACATACTCCACCTTTCAGGGAGGAAAAAGGTTTCCTCAGTCCTTGGCTGGATCTCGAAATTAAACTGACAGATTAACAGGAGAAAAGATTTCAAATTTTATTGAAATTTTTCATGCGTATGGGAGCCTTCTTAAAAGAATGAAGACTTGAAGAAGTGATGCTTCAATACCTTCTAAACAAAGAAACAAGAAATTTGTGAAGAACTGGCAAGACAAAGGGATTTGGACTGGGGGTAGTAAATGGTAAAGAACTAGCTGAAAGATAAGGGTTATTTTAACAAGGTTTCTTTGTACAGATTTCTCAATCCCAAATTCCCCATCTCTGATAAGAATGTTTTCCTTTCTCCTGGTGCAAGGAGTGTCACCTTTCATATGGGAGATTTATCTCTCGCTTTCAGGCAAGAAAGACTAGTGGGGGAAGGTCAGAGTGACCTACCTGCTCCTGCCATTTTTTCAGATTCCTTCATCTTAAGATGCTCAATATGCCATGATGCCATATTCTGGAGTAGATTTTCCTGAACCTCGTCACTCCCAAAACAAATTTATCTTTGATAATAAACAACTATTCCCAGGGGAACATCTCCTTCTATCCTTAATTTATATACACACATAGTTTTTAGAATAATATGGACATCCTGCTCTCTGTATTACAAAATACATCTTACTTATTTTATCAAAAAGCTGGGATGCTTATGGCATTCATAGAGCTGCCAATCTGTGTAGTTCATCCAAAAGATGAGCAAACTCAAATATGAAATTTTAGCCTTGATTCAGAGTTTTAAACAAATCATCTTGTTTTATTAAATATATGTAGCTAATATTTACATATTTCACATACATGTCACACTTCGGCATATAACAGATAGGGATGCCAGGCAAGAGCTGTTAGACATGGCGTCATTTTGTGGAGAGAGAGTTTTTTTGCTGATAAATGGCTTTGAGAGCAGCTATTTGGCCTTCCCCTTTCCTCATCTCCCCCATCTCACAGAGTTCATCGGTACACCTTTGTAAGCTGCCTGAAGAGAATTATAATCTGCAGTGTGACTTTGCCAGCCATTAATCTTCCTCCCATTTTAGGGGTCTGAAAGAAGAAATCCCTAGAGCATGTTTTCTTTCCCCTGGCTTCTGAGTCATCCTGTTAGCTTCTTCAGTCACACAGATAAAAGAGCAGCCTTGTGCTCTCATTGCTGGTCTCTGGGGGCAGGGCCAGCCATACAACTCAGTTCTTCAGATTTTTCCATAAAGGATTCATGCTGGTCACCAACCTGCAGAATATCAACCCTATCAACTTCAGTTAAGGGGTCACTATAAGCAGAAGATGTTTTCATCATCAGGACACTGCTCTGAAAATAAGGAAATGACACATGCAATTGAAATCTTAAATATACTGTCATTCAGGATGTGGGAAGAGATTTCTTTTAAAAGCTTTCATAAAATAACATTTTCTGCTAGCAGCAGCATTTTATCACCAGTTGCAATAACCAACTCTTTAAATGCATGACTTCCCTTAGAAGTCATGAATAAGCCAATTCTGATTCCTGGGTACATAAATTGTCCAGGGTGTCTCTTCCAAGTGCCAAATTATACGTCTCTATTCTGCCCACAGAAAAGCCCTGAGATTGTCTGATAGCCTTGTTTTATTCCCTGAAATACTCCACCAAGATAAGGTAAAGAACGCAACTCTCAATCAACATAGCATGTAAATGGCACCACTTAAAAGTATTTTCAATGTCTGTCATTAAGTCCTACCATCAAAATTACTGGGAAGATTCACTAATATGTCTATACTCAGTTCTTTTTTTTTTTTTTTTTACCAAGAAACATGAATTAAAACGCAAAAGAGACTCTTACTTCATGTGTCATTGTTCACTAATTGTTCCATTCAACACACACCAAGTACCTCCTGAAATTTCCCTTTGTTCCAGGCGCCAAGCTAGAGGAGCTGAGGGCCAGCAAGCTCCCTGGTGCAGCCTGGTGCCCCCAAGTCCCACACTAGAAGGCCCACTAATCAGTTAGCAGTTTATCAGTAAAGAGAAAAGATCTATTTGGGGTATTTTAGTGGTATGCCTGGAAAATTATATCAATAGCTTGCTAACATGATTGAAATTTTACATATTTATATTGAGGATGACCAAAACCAGTATTTCTTAAGCTGTTTATGGTAAAAGACCAGTTTTTTAAAATGTCCAATCCATGTGGGCTGATACTTTTATGAAATACAATAAAAATGAACTACTAGGACAATTAAAATGTAGAAATCCCAAAATAGAATGCCACATTGCTATTATTATTATGTGTTACTGTATATAATTAAGTAATACTTATTATTACTCTGCCAAATTGCTATAAAAGTTCCAAAGGCTTACATTAAATTTCTGTATTTATCTCATCCCAGACTGATAATACGTATTTCACCGACTGGTGTTGGTCTGTAGCACAGGCTTTAAGCAGCACTGACCTATGCCACAGCCTTTGGCACTTTATATATCCTTATGTGCTATAAGTGTGTGCCTTTATGAATTAGAATCAAACTGAGATGCAAACATTTTAGGAAAAGCGTCGCTCAGATGAGGAAAGATCACTCACCTGTTCATGCAGTGGTGAATAACCCCCCAACCTGGAGCTCATCTTTTTCTTCCTAGGAACAAAACATTTTTGTGGAATAAACATTGGCTTTGGATCCAAACAGACCCCAAATTGAATTCCACATTTGTCATTTACTCGCTGTGTGAACTCTGGCAAGTGAATTAACCTCTGAGCTTTTCTCCTTTCTGCAAAATGGGGTGGTCAAATGACTTCCTCTCCAGTATGTTATGAAGATTACATACAACAATGTATAAAAAGAACTTGGAATGAAGTTAATGTGCAGTAAGTGGAATTATCATTATTATAAATGGTAGTTCACTAAACTGGGAGCTCCTTTGAGACAGTTGTGTGGAAAAAGTACATCTCTCTGTACATGCCCCAACTCCTAGCTCAGCACCTGACAATAAATGCTTATGGGTGCAAACAGAAAGCAAAGGGAAAAGAAGTGAGTACAAAAGAAGGTAGGAAGAGAAGAACAAAGAAAGAAAGGAGGAAGGCAATGCCAGCAGTAGTAAATCAAGGTTTTTCTCTCTTTACTGAGCTTCAGAAAGTGCTTCATTATAACTTGCAGGCATTGGAATGGATGAGACCTAAATTCCTTGGCTTGCTGCCAGTGAGGGTTCGGAGTTGGGTCACTATCTTTCAGCCGGCATTGGACACCCACTCTAGCTAATCCACAGTGCAGCCATTGAATGATCTACCAATAAGTCAGTGGTACTTACTGAACAACGTACCCAGCATTACACTAGGTGTGCAGAGCCAGGGGAAGGGTGTCTTTGGAACACACCTATTTAAATAGGGGTGGGGGTAGGGTTATGTATTGTACTATCATCTTGAAAACTAAAAATTATTCATACCTTCAAAGAGACATACTGAGCAGTTTTTTATGAACAAATAAAAAGCAAGTGTGTCGGTGGTTTCTAATGCATAACTGAAGGTGGGTATCGTTATTCAGAAGGTTCATGTAGTGGAGCAAAGCTTGCTTCGCAGCCAGAAGCAGCCGTGTAGGCTAAGGGGTGTTCTTTATAACCTGCCATCGTTCAGGATTGCTGATGGCGTCTGCAGACTCCTATTTCTTCTTGCAGGTGACGTCAATTATTTTGGTGTGTGTTCTTCGAACGTGGCCTTCTCTACAAGGTTGTTAACTGGCCACAGCTGTGATAGGAAATGATATTGGTCTTTGGCCTTTTGTGATTACAGTAATAAAACCTGTAACTGGGTGTTAGTGTTCAATGATTCATTTTAAGACTACAGCCTTTTCTTCGCTCTTGGATAGGGAAGAATCGCCATTGGAGAAACTATATTTTGTTCTTCCAAAGCAAGAATTACCATTTCCAATATTCCTTCGAGGTATATAACACAGTGTTCTTTTTCTTGCACTTAAAAAGAAAGCTTTTCTGTAATTGTTCTAAGTACTTAACTTGGTACTTCGAATAAAAGACAGATTTTAGATTTTACTGGGGCTAACATAAAATATTCACCTATCAGCAATACTACAATGCTTTATGCTGCGAGAATACTTAGTATGGTAATTATTACTCCGGAAAGAATTGATAATGGCTACTGTTCACTGAAGTATTTCTCTCTTATTCTGGGAATGAGTAAAGGAAAATATATAGGCTTACCAGGGCACTACCAGTCTCCATTCCTACAGAGAATTCTAATTTTCATCATGTTAAGTTCTGGAAGTTCTTTAGTTTCCTTTAACTTTGATTTTTAAAACATTAATTCTTCAGTTGGATACATCTTTCCAAACTATATCCAAGAGGATAAGTTATAGAAGCCAATAAACAAAAAGGTATTTAATAAAGGCTTTTCCCCTTTAAAGGTTTCAAACATCTGTAAGCACCAGAATTCTATGTGTATAATTAGTAATGTACAATATAAAGTCTCATCTTGAATATCTGCATACAAGCCTATTATGATGAGACAGCAGGCAGGCCTGACATTAGAAGAATCAGACCGCCCAAGGGAAAATGATGAAATATATTTTACAGTCCTTTGATTTCCTCCTAACTCAGTGGGGCTTTGATTCCTGGTTTAAATTTATAAGATTTATTATCATTCTACTTGCAATAAAAAATGTTCATTTTTCAAGCAGTAATACTCTAAGAATTGGGGAAGAAATTACTGTAACACAGTGGAATGTAGAGCTGTAAGCACTTTCACAAAACTACCAGTGTAAACAACCAGCTATTTGGGGTTGATGATTGATCTTTTGTTCTGGCAAGATATGAGAGAGAAAAACGATTCCCATAGTCATCTTTCTTTGTCAGTGTGACAAACAAAGATGGAGATTAGGACCTATCCAGGCATGTATGTACACCATTCATAGCAAGAGTTATTTATGAAAACCTTGGAGCAGAATTTGGCTCTGTATTAAAACTATGAAGAGTCCCAGCTGAGTTCCTTAAACTGCCTAAGGAAACAGTGTCCTATATTTAACACCAGCTCCCAATTCTTAATGGTATCTGGAGACCCCCGGATCACACCCTCTCGATGTGTCTCCAGTGGCCCTCCCCTGACCTTTGGTCCTGATTTAAGCTAAAAAATGAATGCATTCAAGATGCTTTCACATTGTTCCTCAGAAGACGCAAACTGCTTCTCTCTTCCTCTACCATGCATTCTACCCCTCTGAGACATGGGTCTGGCTGTTTCATTGTCCCAATAAACTGCAATACTATAAAGAATACATTTTCAGGCATTTTGTTTCTCTATAATCCTGAGGCAAGGCCCTGGGAGAATGGTGAAGTTACAGGCTCTCCAATGCTGACTGCCCCACATCCCTTCAATTTTAGGTGCAACTGTACTTGCCTATCTCCTCATTCCCTGTCGAACTTGTCCTTGGGTCTTCATTAATACTAACGTGCAAATAAATGACAACAACCTAAAGCAATGGTTTGCAGCCCGTGGTGCACATCAGAATCACATGGAGAGTAAAGATTCCCATGGTCCAGTTCTACTCCAGACTTAGTAAGTCAGAATCATAGAAATGGGAACAGAAATTTTCATGATTTAAAAGCCCATGAGCATTCCTGACTAAGAATTACTGACCTTCCATTAGATCTGCATTTTAATAGGTTCAAAATCTGCAACTAAAACCACTATGATCAAGTGAAGAATTTTAAGCAACCTTGGAAGAGAAACATAGAAAGCCCAGAATTCCCAGGACATAATGGGTAGTGGGCTTTGGGTCCAAATTCCTTGCCTGTAACAACTACATTTTTTTAACAAATAAAAAATTTTTGTCCTAAGGAAACATGAAAAAGATATAAAGAAGAAAATTAAAACTATAAGACATAGAACTTTTAATAATTTGGCTTATTTCCTTTTTTTACTCTAAGCAACTATTTCTATTTTTTACCTTTGCTTTTTTGCAAAATTGGCCTTATTTTTTTCATATTCTTTCCTGCCAGTAAACATTCATTTTGTTCTATGACTATGGCATCTATATCTGATTCTTTCTCTCTTTAAACCCCTCTTACACACACACACACACACACACACACACACACACTCAGTACCTAACATAGTTTTATGTGCTCAGTAAATATGTGCAGAACAAATAAATTTGTTGACCCAGTTTTGGATTCCTTTCTGGGCATTCACAGAAACACAGTAACAAGTATTACAATGATTTCTATTCCTTGCTTCCTCAGTCAGCTTCCAAATATTTTTTAGGATAATTGTATAAAATACATATATTACAATTATTAAATACAATTTGAGTGGCTCTTTGCTCTTTCAAAATAACTCAATGGCAATTTTTAAATCTGAAAAAATAAGTCTGTCTTCTAAGAAAAAACTTCTGCTTCTATCTTAATTTCCTCCAAAAAGTATCAGTTTTAATGCCATTTAGTAGCTGCAACAGTCAGGATTTGGTTTGGTTGCATGTCAGGAATCCCAAATAACTGTGGCTTAAACAAAAAAAAATTCAGAGAGAGAGAGCCCAGTGCGGGCCTGGTGGTTCCATAGCCAGTCAGAGACTGAAACTGCTTTCAGCTCTACTATCTTTGTATGTCTTTCATTCTTAAGTCTACTCACAGTCAAATGTGGCTGTTACTCAGAGTACCATCCTTTCCATCCATATTCAAGGCCAAAAAAAAAGAGGGAAAGAGCTGAGTTAGTACCCTTTAGGGAGCAGTCCCAGAGAACAACCCCATCAACTTCTGTTTACATCTCAGTTGAGTCCTAGATTTCAAGGGAAACTGGGAAATGTAATCAGGTGCTTCTAAGAATATAATGAGGGTCCTGTTAACAAGAAAAAATGGGCAACAGATATTATACAGGCAGTCTTATTCCACAGCAAAGTCTCTTACGTCCCTTAATAGGCTGCTAAACAACAAATTTTATCCTACACACTAAGACTGGGTTCAGGGTTCGTTCAGAAGCTCATGAATATTATCAAGACCCAAGCACCTTCCAACTTTCTGCTTTACCATTCAAAATATATCAACAACATCTTTCTCTATGGCCAGCTGATGGCTGCACTGGGCCTTCACATTACAACACCCAAACATAGGGAGGGGCAAATTCTCATTTGTGTCCTTTCAGGAAGTAAACTTCCTAGATGACTCACTGGGCATTGTGTGTCCATGTGTAAGCCAATCATGAGCAAGAGAAATGGAAATGCAATTGGTTTAGAGCGCTAAATCAGTTATTCCCTCCTGGGGCTGAGTGCGTGCAAGGTAAATACTTGAGCACAATGAGGGCTCAGCTACCAAGAAAGAAAGGAGGTAGTCAGGGCAGTGGGGAGAAAGGCTATTGGGTAGCCAACTATTGGTGTCTGTCACACTTACTCAACAAAACACAGATTTACAACTGTTTTCCCTAGTATTACATACTTAGGAAGTTCCTTGCTCATTCCTTAACTAACATTTTCTTTCAAGAGGGCAAAATACAAGCTTGAGAGCAGAAAAAGAATCATTAAACATTAACACACAGGAACAGATTTTTCTTCGTATAGTTAGAGAAAAATAAAAGCAAGTTACCTTTTGATGGGTAGTATCAGTACTCATTAAGTGTTATGTTTTTAGCATTCTAATGGCATTGGAGAAAATGAAAAAGGCCCACTTATTATGATTATTGAAATAATCATAGAATAATTTGCATTTCTCCCACATAGATGAAAACACATTTTTATAATTGCTGAGGGCATTGACTGGTCAATGTAAAGGTTTCTTCTTTTTCCCTCCAATAACAACGCTGTTTGTGTGCCCTAATGTATGTGTCCCCATCTCTCTTACCCCAGATAAGACAGCCCAGCCTTATACACTGAATATTTGAATTCCCATACTCCAAGAAGAAATAATTGATCTGAATTCTCAATGCAGGCCCATAACCTGCCATGTTATTGGGGACAACTATACCTACCTTAAAAACCACATTGCCTAGCCTTCTCACATGTGGGGCAAATTACAATTAAAAGAACTTAGCAAGAAGCCCTTCTAAAGTTCCTTTACTCTTTGGGCTTTCCTTTCTTCCCACCCAGGAATGAGAAGATCATGTCTAGGGATCCCACAGCCATCTTTTAACCTGGAGGGCAGAAACGGCTCACTGGAGATTGCAGAGCAGAAATACAGGGAGTGCCTGGGTTCCTGGTGACCTCCTGGGGCATCCACACCAGCCCCAGGCTATATTCTTCTAGAATTCTATATGAGACATGAACCCTTATTTATTGTAACATTGTGGTTGGGTCTCTGTTGTGGGTAGAAGCCTTAACCTCTTAACCAATTCATACAATTGTCACAACTTCGGAAATATTATTGTGACTGATCTCTGTTTTTTTTTTTTTCATGATGAGGGACTGATAAATGATAGAGTCAGAATTCAAACACAGTTTTATCTGGCCCTAAAGTACATAAGTTTAATGATCAAACTATCCAGTAAGTCCAGCTGGATCAGACAAGCTTAGACAGGGGAAGGAAAGGAGAGGGGCAGTGCAGATACCAGAGCAAGGACTAGGTAACCAGAGAGCAGCAGGAAGAACACTTGGAGGAGTGAGTGTGCATGTGTGTATGTGACTGTGCAGTAACAAGGCCCAAGAAATATAATCACCTGATTATTCACTACTCCATCTGCTTTTTAGATCTGATCATTGCCCTTGAGGTATTTATGGGCTTGAAACCTGAAGTCCCAATAAAAAACACGCCTAGCAGTTGTGCACTGAGTCCATGTAAATGCCATTCCTGATAAGTCAAGTCCCAGAGAAGAAGTTTTGATCTGAATTAACTAGCTTAATTGTCTGGGAAATGCAAATTGACCAAATAATTGCAAGGTAATCCTTTCATTTAATGCTGTGCGGAGCCTCCCACTCTGATTTGAAACGTGCTATTTCTATTCCAGGAGTTCTCTGCCTCTCTGTAACAGGTATGATTCCTTTCACCAGTGTGAGGTACAAATGTCAGGGAACAATTAGCAAGGCCTGGAGACATTTTTGTCACAACTGGGCGATGTTCCTGGCATCCAGTAGGTAGAGGCCAGGGGTATTGGTAAACATAGTGCAATCACAGGATAGCACCCCACAAGAATTACCCAGGCCAAAATGTCAATAGTGTTGCTGTGGAGAAACCACGCTCCAGTCAAACAATACATAGTTAAGCAGGTAATTGATCATACTCTATTTTACTTTTTCCGTTGCAGATGCTAGCCAAAAAGTATAGCTGATCGTTTTCTAAAAATCTTTCGTCCTTTCTGTGTCAAGTCTTTGTGTTTACTGGAAGGTCATTAAGTTGCTTTGCTTTTGAAGTCCATTTATTACTTCTAAATCTACTGCAGTCTATTTAGTCTTCCTTAATGCTGTCTAGTGAAACATTAATGAGAAGCTCACGCATAGTCATAGAATTTGTCTGATTACCTCATTAATTTTTAATGAGACTGCTGCTTACACTTCAGCATAACCTAACAGAAATTGGATAATGTAATTCTTTCTGGGTGGAGTGCCCCTAAATTTGGTTCTAAATTATTAATCATATAGCCTGAGGACATATGCTCATAAATTTACCTAAATCTTTGACTATGTAATTTCTATTAAGATATCCTCTTTCCAGAAACTTCTTTCAATCAGTTATTGTGGCTGAAAACATCCAATCTTCTTCGGAGTGAATCCTCAGAATTCAAAATCTGAGAAACTGAGCTTCTTCATAGATTCAAACTGGAGCCTACTGTGAAGAAGCAATATTGTAATTACATCAGTTTCTTAAAAAGAAAAGTGAATTGTTGTAGCTTCTAGAATCAAGGTAATATCTTTAATTCAATCCATGTGTACCTAGATCATCTAAGTTAATTATACATTGTTTTAAAATCCTCATCTTATGCATTTGGGCACAAAGTTTCATAAATATTTGACTAGTTTTGCAACTATTGAGTAACCGAAGTCCCATGGTAGCGATGATTATATGATTCCTCGGCCAGTAATAGTTTATTTTACAGTTGGAAACATCTCAGTACAAAAAAAGATTTAACTAGTCATTCTGTTTAAAAAACCTAGAATGTCTGCATCCCAGCCCTTTTCTAAGAATGGTAGCAAATCTTACTTTCCAGCAGAGCAAAGATAATAGTGAAAATCAGACTTTAAAGGTTATGAAGACTCCTATGTAATCCTGACTCTACCAATCCTAACTACCACATGCCAAAAAAACAACAAATTCTGGCAATTTATGGGAGCTATTAATCAGTTCAGGCTGTGTTCATGTGTTTAGCTTAGAATCATTACAAAGCATCACAAAAGAAACATTCTGCTGAATTAATCAGCCTCAGCTCATCAACACAGGAGTATAATGAGGATGCCCCATACTTCCCAGCCTCTAACAACCCAGCCAACATTTCTCTCCGCCAAAAGCAATCGGTTTGACTGAAAGCTGGAGTAATAACTTCGCAGTGAGCGCTAGCAACACCCCTTTGTATGGCTTTCGTTTAGAAACACAGCCAATCAGGCAGTCATGCTGACCATCTTGGTCAGGTAGGTCAAACTGTGAGGGATTGAGGGGGCTAATTAGTCCTATCTTTTTGCTGAATCAGTTCAGGAATAGACCCAGAGAAGTCAAGGGAAAATCAAAATGTGAAATTTGTTGCTAGTAAAGCTGGACTCAGATAAGCTGCCTGAGCCCATGACAAAGCTTGCTCTCTTTTTCTTTCCTGAGATGCGCACCGAGGGACGGCCCTGGGCAGAGTAAGGCTTGCCCTTGTGCTTGTCATCTGAGGTGAAGCATGTGCGTGTCCTGTGGACAGGCTAGTTGAGAAGATGGATGCCAATAGCTCGATACTCATCCAGAAATCCCACCGCAGAAGGAGCCAGCAAAAGAAGAAAGGCAGAGTCTTCTACCCAATTATTCCAAGAGCCTGAACATTCCTACTTTATGAGCCAAGACTGGAAAGCCAGAAGAAGGAGAAAATGATCCCAGCTACTCCAAAATGTCATTGCTTTGCAAAACAAGGGACTTATTTTTCAGTTTTCAGTGGTCGGTCTTTAGGTATAGAAATTATAGTCTCTACCTTTAAAACAGACTTTGCTTTTGAGATCATTTGAAATGCATTATGGAACTGATGGCTTCAGACAGTGTTGGATGAAATATTAACTTTATCAAACAGTGCTTTTTTTGTGTGTGAAGATGACCAGATTATATTAACTTTAATCATTAAGTAAAACTCCAGTGTCTCTTGCCTCTACGACAAGGTTAAGATTAGACACTTAAGTATAGTGTGGTCCTCATCACAAGAAAAAGGAATTTTTTTGTAACTGGTATAAATGGTGATGGATGTTAACTAGATTACTATGGTGATGATTTTGCAATATATATATGTATATAAATATGGTATCATTATATTGTGTACCTGAAACTAATATAATGTTATATGTCAATTATAACCTCACTATAAAATATGACAGTGTGGTAAAGGAAGGTTGGAAATAATTTTGAACCGTGGTTCTTGCCACACATTAGAACCACCTGATGAGCTTTAAATAAATAGCTATGAATGGCCTTCCTCACTCCCAGAGGTTTTGATCTAATTGGTGTAAGGTGTGGCTCAGACATGAGTATTTGTAGAGGCCCCAGGAGCCCCTCCTTTTATTTGTAAAGGGACTCACCTCTGGCAGATGCAGCCCCAAGCCAGAGGTCAGGACTTGGCTCTGGATGTCCTCTGCCCCCAACTCCTCAGTAGGGCTTTTCTTGATCAGCCCAAAACTGCCTTAGGACTCACAGTGGCCCTGCTTCTGAGGCCCTGCTCCCTAGATGTGGAAAATAAAGCCACGAGATGTTGAAGAGGCCTGGAAATAGAAGGGGAACTGAATTGAGTGGAGGCACGAAAATACTGAATTAGAACCTGCAAATCTGGGGCCCGATCACCTACGATCTTCCGCCCTCTGTGCCCTCCTTTGTTATTAAGTATAATGGGAGTGTGCTGGTCCTCTTTTTCAGCCGGGGAACTCTAGAGCTGGTTTTGTTCAATCTAATCCAGGTACTAATGTGAGTATATTAGATTAGGAACCAGTGCTCTAGTTCCAGAGGAGGTGTTAAACACAGCTGTCCCCCTTAAATAAGTGGCCTTTTATCCAGAGACACAGACTCACAGAGCATGGAGGCAGTTAAGCAAGCTTCATTATTGACTCTCACCTCCTAAGACCCAGTGGGTATGAAAGGAGAAGCCCACCTGACCAAAGAAAAGATTTAAGGGGGACAGAATCTCACCCCCCTCCTGGCAGGATTTGGGGCATGCTCAAGGTGGAGAAGGGACTGTGGGGCTGCTCTTCCTATTCAGGATCTGCAGCAAAACAGGTTCCTTAGCTCAAGAACAGAACCTCACTCCTTTGGCAGATCTCAGGAAACTGAGCTGTAATTGGACTGCAGCTTTAACCCATGGTTCTCAAAATTTCGTGTGCATCAGAATGATTTAGGAGGAGTGTTAAAACACAGCTGGCTGGCCTTCAGAGCCCTCCCACCCCCCAGAGTTTCTTATTTAACAGGTCTGAAATGAGGCCTGAGAATTTGCTATTTCTGCTAGTGTTAGACCACACTGAGAACCACTGCTTTAGGCCATCTTAGAGCCACTAGGCTTCCTCCTCTTGTAAGACAGCTGCATTGTCTTTGGGCCACAAATATCCTTCTGAAGACCCCTGAATCTACTTGTATTTATTATGAAAGATGTTCCCATACTACAGGTTTTATCAGGAGTTTTGCATAACATTGTTGTTAACCGAAGATAAATTTGTAATTCTATTAAGCTACAAATTTTGAAAAGATGGCATAAAACTGGACCTTTTATTTGACAGATTAATATCACAGATAAAGATTACTTTGAGATTTGCTTCTACATATCATCTTGGATGGTTTTATAAGTTCCATATGGTGACTATTACTAAATATGTCCTTTTGTCTACTTGTAGCCAAGAGATTATTCAACGTTTTTGCTATTATAATTAAGGCCTTGATGAACATATTTAAGTACAATATTTTTCACCAGTATTTTGGATTGAAAATAAGATACTGTCATATTGAGTGAAATCATCCTTCATGTACTGTATTAGCCTGGGTTCTCCAGAGAAACAGAACCAATAAGGATACAAAAAGAGATTTACTGAGAGGAATCGACTCATGCAATTTGGAGGCTGAGAAGTCACATGATCTGATATCTGCAAGCTGGAAAGCCAGTGGTGTAATTCAATCTGAGTCTGAAGGCTTAAGAACCAGGAGAGCTGATGATGTCAGTCCCCGGCAGGAGAAGAGATGAGATATCACAGCTCAAGCAACGAGACAGAAAGAAAGGACAAATTTCTCCTTCCTCCAACTTTTATTCTATCCTGAGCCTCAACAGATTGGAAGATACCCAGACATATTGGGAGGGGCCATCTATTTTATTGAGTCTACCAATTCAAATGTTAATGGTACCCAGAAACACTTTTATGCACACACTCAGAAATAATGTTTAACTTGATCCAGTCAATCTGATGTATAAAATTAACTATCACGTGTACATTTTAAAACATCCTTTCTGCCAAATGTATCTAACTATTCCCCAGCTTCCAGGGGCCTTGTTGGATTGTGTTGGCCTGTGCTACACTAAATATTTATTCATTCAAATAATATCTATTGAGCACCTACTATATGTCTATGCTAGATCTGGAGTGTACAGTGGTGAACAAGACAATCACGATCCCTAATTTTATGAAGCTTACATTTTTTAAAGAAACAAAGAGAGATCAAGTAATTGCAGGTCATAATACCTACTATGAGGAACAAACGAGATGCTGAGATAAAGATTAATAGACATGGGTGATCACCAAGGAATGCCTCTCCAAGGAGTCATTTAGGCTGAAACTGAGGATGGGGAGTAGCTAGCCATGCTGTTGTGGGTAGACCATTACAGCTAAAAGAAACTGCACGTGCAAAGGCCCTGTGGTGAGAAAGAGTTCCAGGTAGAGAAATTAAAGGGGAACAGTGCAGCTAGAGCCAAGGAACAGTGGGGAGAGAGGCAGGACACAATAGTAAAATACTTTGTAAGCCATTGTAAAAGATTTGGGATTTTATTTTAAGTAAAATGGATGGGAGTTATAGAATCAGGTATTTTTTTTAAGAAGATCACTTTGCTGTGGGTGAAGAATACATCAGAGAAGGAAGAGTAGAAGCGGGGAGGCTCATCAGAAGGTGGTTGTGTTGTTCAGGCAAAGGATGGTACAAAACTGGACCAAGGTGGGGTTATGGAAATGGGGAGTAAAGAACAGACGACGGGTAAAGGAAATGTATTTGGAAATAAACCAGGATTTGCAAGTATGTGGGGATGAGAAAGTGAAGGAAAAGGAAGAATCAGGGATGACTCCTAGATTTCTGGCTTGAGAAATGGAGGGATTACTTACCTAATTTACAGTAGGCCTGCATAAGACTTGGGGAGTGAGGAAAAGATGGCTCATAAGGCAAATGAAGTGGTGGTTCCTGGGTGGTTTTCCAGCAGCCCCCTTTCTGGAAGCCAGCAGCCGGAGAGACTGTGAGACCAATATCAGCTTTCTCTTCCCGTCTCCATGATCCCTTTCCTTGGAGTTCTCCCCCAAACCAGGCTACAGGATGTGATAGCCGGCCTAGTGACCTACCTCTCAAGACACAGCCCTTCCCATGCACTCTTCCCTGCTATTTCTATAACTCTTAAGGATTTCAGTGTTAACCACATAGGAAAAACAGACAGATACTAAGACCCTAAAAGTCTTAACTAAAGCTTAATAAAGAGTTTTTGAGTTCTGGTTTCCTTTTCCCATTCAGTCCTAGTAAATGGAAGCCTAGATGAGCTCCATGCTTTGAGATTTTATTTCTAGGAGGGGACTTCACCAACTTCTCCTTCTCAAACCATTGTTCTTAAACTTCTTCTTGGACTCCGCCCTGGTCTGAGAGACTGTTTCCTTCTGGAACACTTCAGACACTATGGGCTTCTGAAGCCATTAGGGGTCCTCTCTTCTTAAATATGTGTATTATTTCCATAGGGATGCCAAAATGAGTTACCACAAACTAGGTGGCTTTGCACAAAAGAAACTCATTCTCTCATAATTCAGGCTAGATGTCCAAAATCAAGGTGTTGGAAATTAGGGCCATGTTCCCTCTGAAGGCTGCGGGGGAAGGATCCTTCCTTGCCTCTTCCAGCTTCCGGTGGCCCCTAGTGTTTCTGGGCTTGTGAGAGCATCACCCCAGTCTCGCCTCCATCTTCACATGGTGGGTGGGCTTCCCTCTGCACCTCTGTGTCCAAACATTCCTCTTGTATGAACACCTGTCATATTAGATTAAGGGCCACCCTATGTCAATACAGTTTCATTTCAACTTAACTAATTATATCAGCAATGACCCTATATCCAAATAAGATCACATTCTGAGGTACTGAGGGACTAGGGCTTTAGCATATGTTTTGGGGGGACTCAATTAAACCCATAACAGTGTACAATTTGCATTTCTGTTGATTACAGACCATGTAATGTCTATGTCTAGAATGTTTCTACCTGCTACCCACAGAAGACAGTGGGCTGGTCCCATTTGGCCATTCCTTTCATATTAGCCTGGTAGCCACAGAAACATCATGGGAATCCAGAGGTGATGTGCCTGTATAGCTCACACCACACTCATATAATCAGAGTACCTGCTTATACATTTTTGATATGAAAATCATTAGACATACTAAATGTTTGTGTCAGCCTGATCAATGCACTTTTTCCACATAGGAAAGCTACATGGGAAATTAAGTTATGGACACTTTGTTTGAAAGAATGGAAAAAGCTGGAGGTGTAGGGATGTGAGGCAGAAGTTTTACAGTTTGGACACTTGGTGGCATCCACCCAGGACTACAATAGGAAGGCAATTAGAAGGACCCATCTGTGATCAGTATTTACATGGTACTAGTCTTATCTCTGACAAGTGATTTCTACCTCCTTGGCTGACCAAACCCTCCCCTGTCCCCATTATTTAGATACATATTAATATTTTCAATCTGACTGATATCCATTCTTACTGCCTTGGAAACCATTTGGTCTGGTTAAGGTCTTCCTAGTCTCTGCTCTGAACCATTAAGAACTCATTTGCAGCTTATCTCTGAGAAGGCAACTTGATTTCCAAGGTTTTGAGGGACACAGTGACAGCCACACTAAAGAGATTTTGTTTTTCTTCAATTTCTTTGCTTTCAAAGAACAGAGAGAGCATATTCTGATGGATCAGAGGGAAGGTAGAGAGAGGTCCCAGTAAAGGAGCTAACTTATTGGGACAGTACACTGCAGACTCTCAGAAATGTGGGGGAATCATAGGAAGACCTAAGGAAATGAGAGACAAATGAGACTGAAATAAGAGTGAAAGCCAACCTCAACTTTTTTTCTCATAAAGCCAATTCTGACAGCATCCTGTTATCCCTTTACAAAGAGCAACCAGTGAAAACTGAGAAGACAAGCTTCCCTTCCCACCCACTCCCCCGCCGTGCTCCCGGTAAAGCTGGGCTCAATCTGAGACAGAATATTGACGGCAAAATGCTCGATATCTCACTACCCATCCCCAGGAGCAGAGTCCCCAGAAAAGATAAATATTTGAATAGATGATGATAATATGTATAGTAATTTGTCATCAGCATTCCACATGCATTTTCATGGAGTCTTTTATTTTAAACTAGTGCTTCAGAGAGAGATTTGCAATGATCATATACATACATATTTCGAATTCTGAACTCAGGATTTGAGGATCATTAAGCCCCACACAAGCCTTTGAAAAATAGCAGCCTCCTTATTGATTTAAGCAGGACAGGAAACACAATGTCTAGATTCTCTCCCTTTTTTCTTGCAGATCATTGAGTAAAAATAGATTGAGGCTTACACCAGTTTCCTCAAAATTTTGCTGGAAGGTGAACTTGAGGTCACTTTAATAACTATCAAAACCCTTCTTACTGTCAAGGTTGGAAAACTTTCCCTAGTTTTCTGTTTGAAATTCTGTCTTTGGGGGAACTTTAACCCCCTTCTGACTTCTAATTAGCTTTGCTTCAATAACCAGACTTCAGTGGGAAGGGAAAAGAGTCGGAGAGGTTGCCCGGGGCACACAGGTTGCTAAAGTAATGGGACTCTTTTATCCCTTCCTCTGAAGCAATTCTAGGGATTAATGTTTTTGTCTTTAAAGTATGCTTTGGAACCAAGCCTTTCGAAGATGGTATTGATATATACAAGCGGACATAATTCCCAGATGGGCCATTGGTTGAGATATGCTGATCCATGCAACTATGCACCCTCAGATTTGTCTTCAAGGACAGACAGCTCTTACAAGATGAGTCATCCTTACATGGACTCTTCATAGACAGCCTCTTATAGATCCTTCCAAATCCCCACAGTCAGTGCATTCTAGAGTTAAGCACTTTTCCATTAGGTGGGAAATGTTCCTCAAGTGGAAAGGGAATCTTTTATTCATTTGGACACAGGGTAAAGGTGACTGGCAGAAGATGCATTGTTTCAATAGCCCCCATTCCCAAATATGTTCTGTGTTCCATTTTTCACATTCCTAAAAGACCCAGTCAAGTGATTTTTTTGAAAAAGTAAAAAAGCAGTCTGTTCTCAAAGATAAATGTGTTTATCCTTGGATTCATTCCACAAATATTTGCATTATGCCTACTGTATGTCAGGAAAAGGTGCTAGATTTAAAGTATAATTTGAATTCTTACAGAGCATACATATTTTAGTGAGGAAGAAGAATAACAAGTAAGTGGAAAAACAAAAGAACCAGTAGTTTCCAATAGTGATAGGGCTTGTTTGTTTGTTTGTTTAAAGAAATGTATAGGGTAATTGGAGGGTAACTGGGGAAAGAAACTATAGAGAGCTATCATGGAGGGCCTCCCTGAGAAGGTGACATATTCGCAGTAACCTGAAAGGTGACAGAAATGAGACAATCATGAGAAGTAAAAGAATCTTCCAGGGAGGGGGATTATCAAGAGCAAAGATCTTGAAGTCAGAAAGAGCAGAAGTGGAATTTTTAGAATCTTCAGGAACAGCATGCTTGACCACAGGTTAGATGAGGATAGAGAAGGTGGGAACTGTCCTGTGGGAGACCTGGTAGACTACGGTTAAGAGTTTGGATTTTTCTATGGCAAAGAAGAGCCCTTGGGGGATTTCAACCATGTGAGTCGAAGGATCTGACTGAAAGCCTGTCCAATAATTTTATCCATTGACCAAAAGTTTGTTTTAAAAAGCTATTTATAAAGTTTAAAGCAATACATAATGGATTTTACTTGCCCAGTTTTATAGTATTTCAAATTGGATGAGATAGTTTTAACAGCTTTTGAAGATTCTTGTGAAGTTTGGGTTGACTGGTTCTGTTTTTGTCTCCACAGCAGCATGTTAAGAAACAGGTAGAGAGTGAACCACATATCATAAACCAGATTATGGAATGTTTTAGTTGGTCTTCTATGAATAGATTTAATATAAAAAATCAACTGTAACTGACACCTGAACATTTATTTCATTTAGGAATTTTTATGTTTACATTGATTTCTAATTCTTTTTACTGTCATTCTAACAGTATAATTTTCTGTTTTTCCAATATTTTTAGCATTTTTAGGATACTTTCTCCATTTTTAAAAAGTAACAAATCAGTGTTTGTTATTTTTAGATAAATATAGCTTCAATGTATTACGTGTGCTGATTGTTGACTCACTTTCTGATTCATTTCTTGATTTAGCCTTTTTAGGATTTTTAACCCTTTAAAAAAATTCTTCCTTTACAATGTCATGTTTATGGTTAAGGTAATTCAAGTTTGAACTATCAGGCATACAGTTCATGCTAAACCCTTCTAGGCATTCTTTACACTCAGTTGAGTAATTTCCTTTTTCACATCGAGTCTTTCTGCAGATCGCTGTGGAGTCTATGTATATAATTTTTCTTGGTTAGGAATAAAATGTTTAGCATTTACAACATGGCAAGGTTGCATAATCTACTTGGTATTTGTTTGGGGTACTCTTTAATGTTAATTTAACTTTGAAAAGTAAGAAATATTATTGAAATAGTTTTTGAAAACAGGTTGTTTTGGTAAATCAGTAAATTCACTAGATATGGAGACTTGTTCATTTTGGTAAATTGTCATTGGATGAATTGAATTTCTGTAAACTGGCATTTGGCAAATTGATTTTCAGATAATTCACCCAGAAGTGATTCAATTTCCATTAAAGAAGAAAGAATACTGACATAAATGTGGAAAAATTACATTGAATTCAAGCCTCCACCTTTTGAGACAAACACAACCTGCTTAAAGAAACAAATCGGTATTTTTTAAAGCTTCCAATAATCAAAGTTAAAGAAAATCTTGAAGTCTACCCTCAGACAGGCATCTCTTTATATACAGTTTTATTAAATTTATAAAATGTCATATTTGTTGTTAGGCTTTTCAATTGCTCACTCTTCATAAATAATCCTCTTCTAGGATGAAAACTCAATTACTAAGGAGAACAGACAGCTTCAATAGAACAGAGACATGCATTTATTAGTGCTTCTCATTAAATGTCTTCCTGGATTTTTTTTTCCTCCAACAAATTTCCTGGTATATTGCCGGATGATTACCCAAAATGCTGTTACGGTTGTGGGATTTTACGATTTGAAAGTAATTTAAAAATCAATCCCCTTTGCCATTTACTCTAAGAGACACTCACTTGCTCTGTGTTGTTTTGAAATGCGGTCAAATGAAGGCAGCTTTCCTGGCCCTAAGCACCCTCCAAGCCAGAGGTCATACTTTCCTCTCATGCAAGTTCCATTTTAGGAGAGTAACTAATATTTTTGGTACGTCTGTGCCTTTTTCCTTTTATTTTTCTCCCCTTCTGAAGCAGTGGTGAGAAGCTTGTTCTGAATTTTTGTCCACCTTCTATTCTGCATCTTACTCGAAACCTTCCCTCTTTTTCCTTTTTCTTTACTTTTCCACACTACCCCAGAGGGCAGTGCAAAAATTTAAATGAGTATATTTGAACATGATACTCCTTAGGATCCATGAGTGGCATCAATTTCTGCAGAGGAAGCAAATGTGCTTGAAATCCCAATGTCCTTCCTTGCCCAGGATAAAACAGAATGACAAACATGAGTTAGATACTTTCTCTTAGAAGACAAACATTTGCTTTGAATGGTTAATTTCAAATTCTTCATTAATTACTACAATATTATTTGGGCAATACAGGTTTTTCTTAAAAAAATGGATGAGCGCACTGGTTCAATGTCAGGCTAAATAATGATCTCCCGAAAGATGTACATGTCCTAATTCTTGGAATTTGTGAATTTGAATCTTACATGGCACATGTGATTCACTTGCACATGTGATTAAGGAGTTTGAGAGGGGCCATTATCCTGGAATTATCTCGATGGCCCCAGTGTAATCATGTGGGTCTTTGTAAGAGGAAGACCAAAGTAAAAAAAAAAGGGATATAATGATAAAAGCAGAGGTTGGAGTGATGACAGTTCTCTAAGGGGCCAGGAGCCAAGGAATGTGAATAGTGTTTAGCAACAGGAAAAGACACTGAACCAATTCTCCCCTTGAGCCTCCAGAAGGAACACAGCCTTGCTGATTCACTGGTGACTTATGACCTCCAGAAACATAAGATAATGTATTAGTACTGTTCCAGGCCACTAAGCTATTTGTCATCTATTTATAGCAGCAACAGAAAATTAATACAACTGGAATATTACATGGACCTCAAATTGGAGTCCTTTTTAAAAAGTAGAGCTTTTTCAGGATATAAAACCAACCCCTCCATAGTCATTCTATATGATTTCTCTTCGCTTTGGGAATTTTGATTCCCAAGAGAAACAGCACAACCTTAGGGCAGCTGAGCAAAGTTAGGTAGACTCTGAGATGTTTTCTAAGCCAAAAGCACTAGCCCAGGGCTCAAGTAATTTGAAGGCCCAAGGATTCATTCAGGTATTGATGGTTCTGGGAACTCAGATTATGTTATGAGGCTGTTTTTCTCTCCTCATCTACAAGCTCTCTTCATGTGTTAGGCATGATGGCCACAGATCTCGATGACACATTGATTTAGGAGCCCCCAGAGGAGTGAGGAATCAGGACAGCCGCAGTGGAAAGGTCAGAAGGACTCTGATTGACTGAACTTGGACCACATAACCAGGGAGATGCCATACTCTCACTGGTAGCCTGGGAGATGCACCTACCCCTGTGGGAGGAAGTTGAGTCAGCCCCCAAAGAAACCTCACAAAATGGGTTCCTCACAGAAATTAGAGAGTTAAAAATAAATTATCAAGAAGATGGCGGCGTGAGTAGAGCAGCGGAAATCTCCTCCCAAAACCACATATATCTATGAAAATATAACAAAGACAACCCTTCCTAGAATAAAGACCAGAGGACACAGGACGATATCCACACCACATCCACACCTGAGAGAACTCAGCGCCTCGCGAAGGGGGTAAGATACAAGCCCCGGCCCCGCGGGAGCCGAGCGCCCCTCCCCCCAGCTCCCGGCGGGAGAAGAGCAGGCAGAGCGGGAGGGAGACGGAGCCCAGGGCTGCCGAACACCCAGCCCCAGCCATCCGGGCCAGAGTGCAGGGCGCTCGATACTAGGAAAACAGGGCAGCAAGAACAGTGAGCAGGCACTGGAGGCTGGGCGACAGAGGGCATAAGAAAAGCACGCGACCATTTTTTTTTTTGCTTTTTTGCTGTTTTGTTTTGGCGAGCGCTTTTTGGAAGTCTTAAAGGGATAGGGACCCCAATACTAGGGAAACAGGGCACAAAGACCGGTGAGCAGAGGCCTGAGGCTGGCACCGGAGAATAAAGAAAAACGAACGACCACCTTTTTTTTTTTTTTTTTAATTAAAAACTTTTTTTTTTTTTTTTTAATTAAAAAAATTTTTTTTCTTTTTTTTTTGGTGGGCGTTGTTTTGTTTTGGCGGGTGCTTTTTGGAAGTCTTAAAGGGGCAGGGCGGGTCACTTAATCCACAGGTAGGGAATCCGGGATCTCTGGGCACCCTAACCCCTGGGCTGCAGGGAGCAGGGAGGCCCCTTACGGAGATAAATAGCCTCCCAGCCGCTCCTGCTCCAACGCGACTCCACCATTTTGGAGTAGCTGCCCGAGCCAGGCCACGCCCACAGCAACAGCGGAGATTAACTCCATAGCAGCCGGGCAGGAAGCAGAAACCCTGTCTGCACGCAGCTGCCCAGCACAAGCCACTAGAGGTCGCTGTTCTCCCAGGAAAGGAGGACCACAAACCAACAAGAAAGAAGTTCTTCCAGCCGTCACTCGTCCCAGCTCTGCAAACTATTCCTATCACCATGAAAAGGCAAAGCTACAGGCAGACAAAGATCACAGAGACAACACCAGAGAAGGAGACAGACCTAACCAGTCTCCCTGAAAAAGAATTCAAAATAAGAATCATAAACATGCTGACAGAGATGCAGAGAAATACGCAAGAGAAATGGGATGAAGTCCGGAAGGAGATCACAGATGCCAGAAAGGAGATCACAGAAATGAAACAAACTCTGGAAGGGTTTATAAGCAGAATGGATAGAATGCAAGAGGCCATTGATGGAATTGAAATCAGAGAACAGGAACGCATAGAAGCTGACATAGAGAGAGACAAAAGGATCTCCAGGAATGAAACAATATTAAGAGAACTGTGTGACCAATCCAAAAGGAACAATATCTGTATTATAGGGGTCCCAGAAGAAGAAGAGAGAGGAAAAGAGATGGAAAGTATCTTAGAAGAAATAATTGCTGAAAACTTCCCCACACTGGGGGAGGAAGTAATCGAACAGACCACGGAAATACACAGAACCCCCAACAGAAAGGATCCAAGAAGGGCAACACCAAGACACATAATAATTAAAATGGCAAAGATCAAGGACAAGGAAAGAGTGTTAAAGGCAGCTAGAGAGAAAAAGGTCACCTATAAAGGGAAACCCATCAGGCTAACGTCAGATTTCTCAACAGAAACCCTACAGGCCAGAAGAGAATGGCATGATATATTTAATACAATGAAACAGAAGGGCCTTGAACCAAGGATACTGTATCCAGCACGACTATCATTCAAATATGACGGTGGGATTAAACAATTCCCAGACAAACAAAAGCTGAGGGAATTTGCTTTCCACAAACCACCTCTACAGAACATCTTACAGGGACTGCTCTAGATGGGAGCACTCCTAGAAAGAGCACAGCACAAAACACCCAACATATGAAGAATCGAGGAGGAGGAACAAGAAAGGAGAGAAGAAAAGAATCTCCAGATAGTGTATATAACAGCTCAATAAGCGAGCTAAGTTAGGCAGTAAGATACTAAAGAGGCTAACCTTGAACCTTTGGTAACCACGAATTTAAAGCCTGCAATGGCAATAAGTACATATCTTTCAATAGTCACCCTAAATGTTAATGGGTTGAATGCACCAATCAAAAGACACAGAGTAACAGAATGGATAAAAAAGCAAGACCCATCTATATGCTGCTTACAAGAAACTCACCTCAAACCCAAAGACATGTACAGACTAAAAGTCAAGGGATGGAAAAACATATTTCAAGCAAACAACAGTGAGAAGAAAGCAGGGGTTGCAGTACTAATATCAGACAAAATAGACTTCAAAACAAAGAAAGTAACAAGAGATAAAGAAGGACACTACATAATGATAAAGGGCTCAGTCAAACAAGAGGATATAACCATTCTAAATATATATGCACCCAACACAGGAGCACCAGCATATGTGAAACAAATACTAACAGAACTAAAGGGGGATATAGACTGCAATGCATTCATTCTAGGAGACTTCAACACACCACTCACCCCAAAGGATAGATCCACTGGGCAGAAAATAAGTAAGGACACGGAAGCACTGAACAACACAGTAGAGCAGATGGACCTAATAGACATCTATAGAACTCTACATCCAAAAGCAGCGGGATATACATTCTTCTCAAGTGCACATGGAACATTCTCCAGAATAGACCACATACTAGGCCACAAAAAGAGCCTCAGAAAATTCCAAAAGATTGAAATCCTACAAACCAACTTTTCAGACCACAAAGGCATAAAACTAGAAATAAACTGTACAAAGAAAGCAAAGAGGCTCACAAACACATGGAGGCTTAACAACACGCTCCTAAATAATCAATGGATCAATGACCAAATCAAAATGGAGATCCAGCAATATATGGAAACAAATGACAACAACAACACTAAGCCCCAACTTCTGTGGGACACAGCAAAAGCAGTCTTAAGAGGAAAGTATATAGCAATCCAAGCATATTTAAAAAAGGAAGAGCAATCCGAAATGAATGGTCTAATGTCACAACTATCGAAATTGGAAAAAGAAGAACAGATGAGGCCTAAGGTCAGCAGAAGGAGGGACATAATAAAGATCAGAGAAGAAATAAATAAAATTGAGAAGAATAAAACAATAGCAAAAATCAATGAAACCAAGAGCTGGTTCTTCGAGAAAATAAACAAAATAGATAAGCCTCTAGCCAGACTTATTAAGAAGAAAAGAGAGTCAACACAAATCAACAGTATCAGAAACGAGAAAGGAAAAATCACGACAGACCCCACAGAAATGCAAAGAATTATTGGAGACTACTATGAAAACCTATATGCTAAAAAGCTGGGAAACCTAGGAGAAATGGACAACTTCCTAGAAAAATATAACCTTCCAAGATTGACCCAGGAAGAAACAGAAAATCTAAACAGACCAATTACCTGCAACGAAATTGAAGCGGTAATCAAAAAACTACCAAAGAACAAAACCCCCGGGCCAGATGGATTTACCTCGGAATTTTATCAGACATACAGGGAAGACATAATACCCATTCTCCTTAAAGTTTTCCAAAAAATAGAGGAGGAGGGGATAATCCCAAACTCATTCTATGAAGCTAACATCACCCTAATACCAAAACCAGGCAAAGACCCCACCAAAAAAGAAAACTACAGACCAATATCCCTGATGAACGTAGATGCAAAAATACTCAACAAAATATTAGCAAACCGAATTCAAAAATACATCAAAAGGATCATACACCATGACCAAGTGGGATTCATCCCAGGGATGCAAGGATGGTACAACATTCGAAAGTCCATCAACATCATCCACCACATCAACAAAAAGAAAGACAAAAACCACATGATCATCTCCATAGATGCTGAAAAAGCATTTGACAAAGTTCAACATCCATTCATGTTAAAAACTCTCAGCAAAATGGGAATAGAGGGCAAGTACCTCAACATAATAAAGGCCATCTATGATAAACCCACAGCCAACATTATATTGAACAGCGAGAAGCTGAAAGCATTTCCGCTGAGATCGGGAACTAGACAGGGATGCCCACTCTCTCCACTGTTATTTAACATCGTACTGGAGGTCCTAGCCACGGCAATCAGACAAAACAAAGAAATACAAGGAATCCAGATTGGTAAAGAAGAAGTCAAACTGTCACTATTTGCAGATGACATGATACTGTACATAAAAAACCCTAAAGACTCCACCCCAAAACTACTAGAACTGATATCGGAATACAGCAAAGTTGCAGGATACAAAATCAACACACAGAAATCTGTGGCTTTCCTATATACTAACAATGAACCAACAGAAAGAGAAATCAGGAAAACAACTCCATTCACAATTGCATCAAAAAAAATAAAATACCTAGGAATAAACCTAACCAAAGAAGTGAAAGACTTATACTCTGAAAACTACAAGTCACTCTTAAGAGAAATTAAAGGGGACACTAACAGATGGAAACTCATCCCATGCTCGTGGCTAGGAAGAATTAATATCGTTAAAATGGCCATCCTGCCCAAAGCAATATACAGATTTGATGCAATCCCTATGAAACTACCAGCAACATTCTTCAATGAACTGGAACAAATAATTCAAAAATTCATATGGAAACACCAAAGACCCCGAATAGCCAAAGCAATCCTGAGAAAGAAGAATAAAGTAGGGGGGATCTCACTCCCCAACTTCAAGCTCTACTATAAAGCCATAGTAATCAAGACAATTTGGTACTGGCACAAGAGCAGAGCCACAGACCAATGGAACAGACTAGAGAATCCAGACATTAACCCAGACATATATGGTCAATTAATATTTGATAAAGGAGCCATGGACATACAATGGCGAAATGACAGTCTCTTCAACAGATGGTGCTGGCAAAACTGGACAGCTACATGTAGGAGAATGAAACTGGACCATTGTCTAACCCCATATACAAAAGTAAACTCAAAATGGATCAAAGACCTGAATGTAAGCCATGAAACCATTAAACTCTTGGAAGAAAACATAGGCGAAAACCTCTTAGACATAAACATGAGTGACCTCTTCTTGAACATATCTCCCCGGGCAAGGAAAACAACAGCAAAAATGAACAAGTGGGACTATATTAAGCTGAAAAGCTTCTGTACAGCAAAAGACACCATCAATAGAACAAGAAGGCTCCCTACAGTATGGGAGAATATATTTGAAAATGACACATCCGATAAAGGCTTGAGGTCCAGAATATATAAGGAGCTCACACGCCTCAACAAACAAAAAACAAATAACCCAATTAAAAAATGGGCAGAGGAACTGAACAGACAGTTCTCCAAAAAAGAAATACAGATGGCCAACAGACACATGAAAAGATGCTCCACATCGCTAATTATCAGAGAAATGCAAATTAAAACTACAATGAGGTATCACCTCACACCAGTAAGGATGGCTGCCATCCAAAAGACAAACAACAACAAATGTTGGCGAGGCTGTGGAGAAAGGGGAACCCTCCTACACTGCTGGTGGGAATGTAAGTTAGTTCAACCATTGTGGAAAGCGGTATGGAGGTACGTCAAAATGCTCAAAACAGACTTACCATTTGACCCAGGAATTCCACTCCTAGGAATTTACCCTAAGAACACAGCAATCAAGTTTGAGAAAGACAGATACACCCCTATGTTTATCGCAGCACTATTTACAATAGCCAAGAATTGGAAGCAACCTAAATGTCCATCGATAGATGAATGGATAAAGAAGATGTGGTACATATACACAATGGAATACTACTCAGCCATAAGAAAAGGGCAAATCCAATCATTTGCAGCAACATGGATGGAGCTGGAGGGTATTATGCTCAGTGAAACAAGCCAAGCGGAGAAAGAGAAATACCAAACGATTTCACTTATCTGTGGAATATAAGAACAAAGGAAAAACTGAAGGAACAAAACAGCAGCAGAATCACAGAACTCAAGAATGGACTAACAGGTACCAAAGGGAAAGGGACTGGGGAGGATGGGTGGGTAGGGAGGGATAAGGGGGGGAGAAGTAGGGGGGTATTAAGATTAACATACATGGGGGGGTAGGAGAAAAGGGAGGGCTGTACAACACAGAGAAGGCAAGTAGTGATTCTACAACATTTTGCTATGCTGATGGACAGTGACTGTAAAGGGGTTTATAGGGGAGACCTGGTATAGGGGAGAGCCTAGTAAACATAATATTCGTCATGTAAGTGTAGATTAGTGATACCAAAAACAAAGCAAAAAAAAAAAAAAAGGGCAGTTCCTGTGTGGTAACCTCCAACGAGTTCTACACAAGGGTATAAAGGGCATATAAAAGTGTAGGCAAAGGGTCTGTTTGTGTTTATACAGAGGATCAAAGCCTAATTGGGCTACCCCGAAAATGAACTAAGATACGATATGAAAAAGAACTTCCAACATCTGCACTCTCTGGAAGACTCATGCCAGAAGATGATCATCAAAAAACCCCAACAAAGATCCACGCACTGCTACAGCTGTAGATGCACTCATCCCACCAGTTCCTGGACTTGCCATGGGAATGAGGAAGGAGATATCTAAGCTGGCCTGTGCATACAGTAAAACAACAAATTTGACTGGATCTATACTGTTGGAACTCAACCAAGAATTTGGAGAAGTGCAAATAGTAGCACTCCAAACTCTTACAACTGCAGACTCTTTACTGTTAAAAGAACATATGGCATGTGAACAGTCCCCAGGAATGGGTTGTTTTAATTTGTCTGATTTCTCTCAGACTGTTCAAGTTCAGTTGGACAATATCCACCATATCATAGATAAGTTTTCACAAATGCCTAAGGTGCCTTAATGGTTTTCTTGGTTTCACTGGAGATGGCTGGTAATTACAGATATGCTTTGGTTATGTAACTATACTCCTATTATGTTAATGTGTGTGCGCAATTTAAGTAGTAGCTTAAAACCTATATATGCTGAAGTTACTCTACAAGAAGATATGTCAAAGAAATAATCAATCTTCCCATGTTTTCTTCCGCCTGCTACTTCTATAGCCTTTCCTCTTCCTTCCTGATTACAACCCTTAAATAGAATTCGTGCCTCATATCAAATTTACCGTGTATCATAACTCCTCCAAGTGGTAAAGATACCTCAAGACAAATGCTGGGCATAGAAGCCACAGGGCATAAATATGCAAAGAAGTAAAAAGCTAACTTTTTCAAACAATATGGCTTCCCTCTCACTTACCAACTTCACATTTCCCTGTATGGCCCCGGAAGATGACTGGTTAGCCAGAGACGGGTAAGATTCCTCAAGGGAGGAACAACCTAAGACAGGCACAGTCGCAGGGGGGCCATCAGATGAGAAATTGGGGATCAACAGAGGTGAGGCTTAGAACCTCACCCCCCCTGTTCTGAGAGAAATCTTCTGCATACGTGGATGTTTTATTGCCCTGGTCTAGCTTGGATTAACACATAGTCTACAGGCACACACCTGATCATCTACATTTGCTCTCTTACAACACTAAACTATGTTTTCTACCTTTATCTTGTATCTACCTACCACTTCAGCATTTTATTAAAAATCATAATAATAAAGAGAGAAATGTGGTATCCACATATAAATCAAGTATAAAAACCAAATGAGTATTCATATTTGAACTGACTGTTTAGAGTTCATAATGCATGAGCAAAACCGAAAGTTTCTGTGATGAGTGCCCTTGTAATGTTCACTATGTAACTTATTCATTATGTAAGAATTTGTTCTACATGTAAGAACTTGTTTGTTATGCCTCAGAAGATTGGAGACTGACAAAAATTAGGCTTGGGGTGGATTAATGATTGTGCATTGAGCATTGACTCCCCTATACAGAATTTTATTGTCGTTAACAACCATTTGATCAATAAATATGAGAGATGCCCTCACAAAAAAAAAAAAAAAAAAAAAGGACAGACTTCCAATGGTAAAATAAATAAGTAACCGGGATGTAATGTATAGCATAAGGAATATAGTCAAGATATTGTAACAGCTTGGTAGGGAGATAGCTGGAACCTAGAATTATGTATATAAATGTTCTACCACTGTGTTGTTCACTTGAAACTAATGTAATGTAATACTGTGCATCAACTACCCTTCAATAAAAAATAATTATTTAAAAATAAATAAATAAATAAATAATCAATGAAAACCAGATAAAAAGCCATGTAATTGTGATGGGGGGGAGATAGAAGGAGCAAAGAGGCTTTGAGTGTTGATGAATTTCTAGTGCTTAGATGCAATTCCTCATGAGACCTAGTTACCTCCCCTGCTCTTGGCTTCCATATACGCTTTTCCTACATGCTTCCAATAAACTCTCCCCTTCCCTTACATTAAGAGCATTTACATTTTGGGCATTCAAATGATTCCTGACTAAGCAAGACCAATATAATGTATCCTTAATGAACTGAAGTACAGGCTAATGTTTTACTGATATTAGTATTATTGATACCTGTAGCAGAATTCTCTCTCCCAGCAATAGCTCCCTGCTTTCCCCTGGGACATTTTCAATCCCCGTATTTTGCTGGGACATGTGACGCAGGCCTTGCCAATCATTTTCCAAGACTTGGTTACAGTGTTTGCTTCAGGGGTGGGCAAGTGATCCGAGGCCCGGGATTTTGTGCTAACCGTTGAGAGAGATTCCTTTCGCTGAACCTGGAGCTGTGAGGATATCAGAGCTGCTGGAATCCATCTTACCATGAAAGAAAAGCATACCTGAGAATGAAGGAAAGTAGGCCAAGAAATGGAGAAGGTAAGACTGTTAAACCTTGCTAGTATAGTTGTAGCACCTGGATGGAGCTGTGCTGAATCAACTCCTAGACTTTTTTGCTATGCAAGCCAATAAAGCCCCTTTTTTACTTACAGTAACTAGAGGTAGGTTTTAGTCACTTACCTAAAGAAAGGTTTTTAAGCAATATTTTCACTTGTATACTTTTTCAGTCATGATCTCAGTTATATTTGCATCAGCTATTTATTTGCTGTGCAACAAATCACCTCTATACTTAGTGTCTTAAAACAATAATGATCTTGTATTTTCATGAGTCTATTGATTCAGTGGGTGAGGGTTTGAGGGCTGACCTTCCCTGGGTTGCCCTATGAGCCTGCATCCCACCGGCATGTCGCGTTGGGCAGGGCTTGGCTCTCCCTGTGGCTCTCATCCTCACCAAGCCTAGATTATGCTTTTCCACATGGCA
Source organism: Manis pentadactyla (assembly GCF_030020395.1). NCBI lineage: Eukaryota > Metazoa > Chordata > Mammalia > Pholidota > Manidae > Manis > Manis pentadactyla. The sequence goes on along the minus strand of NC_080026.1, from coordinate 125,603,109 downwards.
GTCTCTTGGCAGTGTTCAGGGTCAGGCCCCACGATAGAAAACTTATCAAGTTTCTGCTTGTTATCATATAGGTGTCCCATTGGCCAAAGCAAATCTATCAACCAAACCCAGAATCATAGTGTAACTAAAATAACATGGCTATCAGAAGGATGGTTCATCAAGAGGACATTCTCACTAAACTCTACAAATTTCAGTGTTTTCAAGTACATTCACTTCTTTGAGCACCATAATAACCCTGTGAAATACTCAAAACCAGTTTCATTATTGTATCAGCCAGGATCCTCAGAAGATAGAAACACCGCCAAAAATTTGCACAGGAAAGTATAATATAAAACATTATTAACTGGTAATAAGGGATTAGCAACTAGGAAGAAATAAAAAACAACTCTAAAAAATAACATAGGGGTCAGGGAGAGTATTCAAGAAAAGAACAAACTTGGAAAGTAGGCTGGGATTCAGATGTCACTGCTGGGTGGGGAAGTGGGATGTGCCTGTGGGCCACTGGATGGTGAAGTTTGCTGAGTTGCCCCAGGCCTCAGTTGGTTACCAGCTGGTGAGCTGAGGCTGGTGAGCCAGGACCCATGGGCACCTCACCAGAGCGCCAGCAAAACTTACAGGAGTATGAGATGATGGGCGGAGTCTAGTAACCAAAATGTTGCTCATGTAATTATAGTTTAATGATATCAAAATTAAAAAATTAAAAAAACTTACAGGAGTATGAGTGCCCTTGGTTGTCCTGTATACGTGGCATTTGCTGCCATGCCTTACAAGCGAGAAGAGAAGACCAATGCAAAACCAGGACAAGAAGCCCCTTCCACTAGCAATATTCCTACAGCACTATCTACTGACAAAGCTTTACACTGAGCCAGCTGGCAAAGAGAAATACAGGTAGGGCCCAGCTATAGTGTCATGAAGCACGGCAACAAAGGGAAGAGAGAAGTAATGAGTTGATAACTGGCACAGTCCAGCCCTTTGGCTTCTTTGCTTCCATAGGCACCCTTTTTGCAGACATGAGAACTCCTATAGGAAAACAAACCCCTCCATTTCCAACTAACAAGTCAGCTTTCCTTTGTTAAAGTGAGGAAGTGCTCACCTTTCTTCAAAATGAGGACACACACAGTCCCAATAGTCACTGTCTCCATTTCTGGCTTTGTTAAGAACTCCCAAGATGAGTCCCAGGCCTAGTGAATATTCTGTTATCTAAAGACTAAATTGTAAAGCTAACCGCCAACAATTTATATATGAAATAGTAATGGGAAGGAAAGAGAGAGTGTTTATCATATACAAATACATTTACACATATAAGAAGCCAAGAAAAAAGATGTCAAGCTACTAGAATCCTCATGTCTGTGATTAAGCCATAGTTGACCATCTGTGACCTTCTTCCACAGCCCATTCATTCCATAGTTACTTTATCTCCAGGCAGAATCTCAGGTGGGCAAGGCCTTTGCCTGGTGAAAGGACTCTAACACTCATTCCCTAAGCCTCTGAATCCTCAATCATCCTGCTTTTTGTTTGATTCCATAGTTCTCTCTTAACCTTTACCATGTGTTAAGAGGAACTCTAGAGAATCCTCTGTGCTCCAGACAGAGTCCTTCCTGCCCCTGTTGTATAGAAGCAACTCAATTTCCCCTTGGTAATTGCCTTGGCAAATTCCCCTTGATAAGCACAGCAGCTTTATCTGCTTATTGACTCAGTGGGCCTAAGGAGTGACAGTGGCCAGGTGAGAGTCTCATTCTCCAGTAAGCAGCAGTGTCACAAAGCTTGGCAGTGAAGGGTGGGTTCAGAGCTGACAGATAAATTGATAACTGGCATGATTATCTCCACTTTTCTAATGAGGAAAGTATGGTTCAGAAAGGATAACTGATGTGCCTCCAGTCATCTGCTAATAAGAGGTAGGGTCCCAGGTCCTCAGACTTCAGATCTGAATGTTCCTTTCTGCTCCTTCACATGTGGTAGTTCAGGAAGATTGGATCAAGCCCCAGACCAGGTCTGAATTCCAACATTACTCACTGTGAGACCTTGGGCAACTCACTTGGGTATCTGAGCCTTGGATTTCTCAGTTGTAAAGCCAGGATAACCATCCCCAGCTCACAGCACTGCAATGAGAAGGAATGACTTAACGGTTTAAGAAACCACTATGTAAACTCTACAGATTTTATAAAGGTAAGGCATTGTTAGTAAGGCTTTGTACAGGCTCTCCATTTACTGCTTACCCACTGAAATTCTGATTAATTCCTTGGCGTCTCATGGTTTATGAGGAATGGTTTCCATCAAGGGGAGTTGCTGCCATCTGGGCAGCACACGGGGTAAGTTCTAAAATCAGCAGGAAACGGAGCAAGTGCACCCAGTCTAGGGTGGAAGAAATTGATAGAGTTCTTTGTACCAGTAATCTCAGAATCTCAATTATTTTTGCCAAATATTTCTTTCAAGTCATTTTGGGAAACTGCTCACTGCCTTTTTCTATTTTATTAAATCTAAGAACCTCATTAAGTCAAACTATCAGTGATGCATTGTCAGCAGGCAGAAAATAGGGAAAATCCTTTTTCAGTGTTTGATCATGAAAACCCTTCTAACAAACCCAACAAACACATTCCCCTCCTACTGCCTATTCATACAAGATTAACTATTGTGCCTGTTCACAATATTCAATCATCATTTCTTACCCATTTAAGAGCTGCTTGCATGAATTAGGAAATGGGGACCAGCGGGCTTCAGCACATCTTCCCACATTCTCAGCACTAGAAATACGGCTTAATTAGATGCAATTAGAACATTGACACAATTTTTATTAAGAAAAGAAGCTAAAGCTCTCTCCCTCCAAAAAAAAAAAAAAGTAGAAGGAATTAAAATTTATTTTCCACTTTCTAATATCCAGTCCAGGCTGCTTCCACTTCTTTATTGTTCACAGTTCATAGATTATCCAAAGTCCTAACAAACACCTATACTTCACTTTCTGGACTTTACTTGCCTCTTTGATGGTCTCCACTAATAATAAGCATTTAAGTGCATTTAAAGGAAAAAGCACATTTCAGATGCTCAGTGCAATTTCTGAAAATGTCCTTTACCACATGGTTTTCAGAGATGTGTTACATCATTAAAGTGAGACTACTTTTTCAGTACCTGTTTGAGTGCCAAATTTGGTGCCTGGTACATAGAGACATACAATATTTGTTGAATGTTGGCCTTGGTTTCATCAGTGAAAGAATCTTATAAGAAGGACTCATAAGGAGGTCCTAGAGTTTCCAAATGGCATTTAGAAATTAACTGGTTTAGTGCTATAATGCTAAACTGAGATCTTTTTGTTAGAAACAGCCTTCCTCTCTCATCAGATAAATGGTCATTTTAGCTTTGGGGGGAACTCAAAGAAAAAAATAAAGAAGGTAAAAATTGTCCATAATCTCATGATCCGGATGTAATATTTTACTTATTTTCTTCCCAGTTTCTCTTTCCATCCTTCTCCCTCTTTTCCTCCCTGCCTCCCTCCATCTCTCTGTCTCTGTGGTTAGGATCACAGTTTAGTATTCAGCTTTTTCACATAATACATTTTGAACACTTTTATTTGTCATTATACAGTCTGTGAAAATAAAAATTTTAATGAACGCACAATATTCCATAATATGTTTGTATATATGTGTGTATGTGTGCTCCCTCAGTGTGTGTGTACACAAACGCAGACACACGTGCACACACAAATGCACACAGCTGAGTTTATTACTTACCGTCATAAAGGACACACGCACACACACACAGAACGCTGCATAACACAAAGGTGAATTTATTTCTTACTAAAGCAAGGGACAGATATGCTGGGTAGCCACAATCTCACCAAGCATAACAGACTGATGATTTTTTATAGCATTTTTGGGAAGCGTGGAGTTCTGGGATTGGCAGATTTTCAGGATGTAAATAGAGTTGACATCAACTCTAGTAATGTGGTTACCCTAGTGACACTGCTGTTGATCGGTTGGCATTGAGAAGCATTTTTATTGGACTAACTCCATCCCTGATTGGCTAGCATTGGGACATAAGAGACTCACTTACTGGTTGGTTTGCCTAAGCATGTTAAGTGAAACAAGTTGTTCCATAGGAAGGGTTTAAAATTGGTTCTAGTGGTCCTTGTTGCCATGACTACCGAACAATCAGCATTTTCCTAGGAATATAAAATTGTTTGTACTCTTGATACTTTATTGTATTTAATCACTCTCTTTCCGCGGGATGATTGGATTATTTACAATTTGACCATTATAAATAATGCTGCAGTGACCATCCTAACCAGTCTTTAAGCACAACTCTGATTAATTTCTTAGGAAAGATTGCTAGAAGTGGATTATTGACTCAGCAGTGGATATATTTTTTAAATTTATAACAGTAATCCAGGTTCATTACAGAACATTTAGGAAATATGGATGCATAAAAAGAAGAAAATTAAAATCATCTATAAGCCACCCTCCCACCATATAATCACTGTTTAATGTTCAGTGCTTACCCTTCTGGTCCGTTTTCTGTGCTTCTGTAGAACTATACAAATAAACACAAATTAGAAATCCTGGTAGTATTCTTCAGTTTGCTTTCTTCACCTAATTAACTGTCATTGATATCTTTCCTCAGCCTCATGTAGTCTCCTTTAATGGCTGAATAATAATGTGTATATCTATATCTGTAAATGATGCAATTTATTTAACTTTTTTCTATGGTTGGACATTCAGGTTTCCTTCTCTCTTTCTTTTTGTTCATGTTTGACTGCCTGTCTTCCTGCTTTCCTATTTCTTGTATTATAATTAAATGATCATATTATTTTTAAAATGTTATCATAAGCAATGACTTACTGCACATATTTGTAGCTAAATGTTCACACATATCTGTATTTATTGTCTTAGGATAGATTCCTAGAAGTCGACTTTCTAAGTCAAGTAGTAAGGCAAAGTGTTAAGACATTTGATAAACGTGTTGCAAAAATGGTCTCCATGTGGAGGTTCCTCAAAAAATTCAAAATAGAAATACCATTTGACCCAGGAATTCCACTCCTAGGAATTTACCCTAAGAATGCAGGACTCCAGTTTCAAAAAGACAGATGCACCCCTATGTTTATAGCAGCACTGTTTACAATAGCCAAGATATGGAAGCAACCTAAGTGTCCATCAGTAGATGAGTGGATAAAGAAGATGTGGTACATATACCCAATGGAATACTACTCAGCCACAAGAAAAGGGCAAATCCTACCATTTGCAGCAACATGGATGGAGCTAGAGGGTTTTATGCTCAGTGAAATAAGCCAAGCGGAGTAAGAGAAATACCAAATGATTTCACTCATCTGTGGAGTATAAGAACAAAGTAAAAACTGAAGGAACAAAACAGCCGCAGACTCACAGAACCCAAGAATGGACTAACAGTTACTTATCAAAGGGAAAGGCACTGGGGAGGATGGGTGGGAAGGGAGGGATAAGGGGAAAAGGGGCATTACGATTAGCACACATAATGTAAGGGGGGGGCCACGGGGAACGCAGTACAACACAGAGAAGACAAGTAGTGATTCTATAGCATCTTACTACACTGATGGACAGTGACTGTAATGGGGTATGTGGTGGGGACTTGATAATGGGGGAAATCTAGTAACCACAATGTTGCTCATCTAAGTGTATATTAATGATACCAAAAGAAAAGCAAAATGGTCTCCAGAGAGATTTTTAAATTTAGGCTACTGCCAGTAGTACATGTAGATGTTTATATTTCTAAGTATAAAGATTATCACCCCAGGGAGTGTTTAGAATATGAAACATCTCCATTTTCAATGTCACATTGTCCAGGAAGCCATGCTTCATAAATCCATAGATTCTAGGCTTACTTACTATAAGCAATACTTAACCAGGGACAAGCCTTCAAGAATGTTCTATAAGTAAATCCCCTCCCCCTGGTGTACATCACTGATCTATTCATCTGGAGGTCTGGTTATCACGTTGACAAGCACATTAGACCGGATCACCTGACTTCTTTTCTTGTTACCTGAGTTTCCTAGGTTAAGGATGTGAATAGTTCACAGACTAGTTGCTTTAGAAGTTCTTTGGTTTTAAGTGGAATCCAAGCAAGATCTACACATTGTAATTGGTTAAGATATCTCTCTAATCTCTATTAATTTATATATTGCTCCCCATCTCACTTTTGTTTGTAATTTTTCTTTTGGGAGAAGAATGTGGTAGATGCTTTCCAAAGATATGTACCATCAATGTCTTCCCCTTCTATTTGTGCATGCTGCTTCTTACATTAAGAGACTGAGCCTGCGCTGGGCTAAGTGACTTGTCTGACCAATAGAATGTGGCATATGTCATTTTGGGATTTTGGAGGTATATTATAATGAACCTTACGTCTTACCCTTTCTCTTACAACCCAGCTGCCATATGCCATGAGAAACCCAAGCCACATAGACAAGCCATTTGGAGGCACTCCAACTAACAGGCCTAGCTAAGCTCTCAGGCCAAAGTCAGCATTAACTGCCAGCCCTCTGAGTAAGTTACATTAAAAGTCCAGTCCAGAGGAGACAATTCTAGCCCCAGCTGCCATCTGCAATCTCGCGAAAGACCCCAGTTTAGAAGTCCCAGCTGAGCTCTCTTAACCTCAGAACCATGAAAGACAGCAATAAATTGTGGTTTTATGTCAACAAGTTTTGAGATAACTTATGCAACTAAAGATAATTAGAAACTAGAAATTGAGCTATTTGTCTTATAGATTTTCCTGCATCCTGAATTTTGCTAATTACATCCCTGAGGTATCATTTAACATGTTCTTCCATCTCTTATATGCCGTATAAATTTGTAATTATGTCTAGCCAAGACTAGGGTGGATTCTATTTAATTTTACCTTAGCAATATATTTCATAAGTAGTTATTCAGCCATGAAAATATGCCCTTCTCATCTTTGACTGTGGGTAGTGTAATAGCACAATTGTGAATGTGCTCATGCCAAGGCCACACTACCCATGTAATGGCTGCTTCCAGCCAATGACTGACTGTAGTGGGAATACCAAGGCAGGCCAATTCTGGGGGTCATGGGACTTCTCCGATAGGCAACTTTGGCTCACTGACTCTCCACTGGCCTTGTCAAACTTCCTTAGATCTGCACGGCCATCTAAGCATCCTTTATTCAACCTCCAGCCTTCCTGCTCTCCTTCAACCAGAGTCAGACCTGCAGATCGTCTGATGGCTCTCCCAGCTTCCTCTGGTGCTCTCCTCATTTTCCTTCACAGACATTTCCCCTAATAAATCACTTGCCTGAATAATCTGATTTTGGTAAATGCTTCTTGGAGGACCTGGGCTAACACAAGTGCTAATGAGAGTGATCAGAGGAAACAGCCAGCCAGGTGGCAAAGAAAATGACATCCTCACTGATAAGTGGGGTGTGTACCATCTATCACACAGGCAGCTCAGTTACTAAAGGTTTCACCTGTGCAGACCTGCAAAAATGACCCAGCAAAGGGAATGAATTTTGAGGGTGATTGATGAAGAGGGCAATAATATTAGACTAGAAAAGCCAAACTTCTTTGGTTTAGGGCATTTTCTTAGCATGTGGGATTTCATGCCTCTATAGGGAAAATGCACTGTTTTCTCTTCCTCCCACACTCCTACCACACTCACAGCACTTCTGACACCAGGTATGTAGGTTTTGCTCACAAAGCAATTCTGCAACACCAGCTGGGTGTCCTACAATACAGTTCAGTTCTGATACTATCCATCTGGAGTTATGTCATATCCTGCAGGTTAAGGGCTCAGTTCCACAAGGTTGCCACCCTTCAGACATCAATCACCAAGTCTCAGGTTGTCCCATGTACTTCTGGCCAATTGACTATAAATTGGGGTTACCATGACCCCTCCTCCTGGTGTTCAAAAATTTGCTGGAATGGCTCACAGAACTCAGGGAAACACATTTCCTGACTTATAATAAAAGATACATTAGAGAATACCAATGACCAGTCAGGGGAAGAGATACATAGGGCGAGGTCTGGATGGATCTTGAACCCAGGAGTCTCTACCCCTGCAGAGCTGAGCTGTGCCACCCTTCTAGCCCATAGATGTGTTCACCGGCCTGGAAGCTCTCTGAACCCCGCGCTTCTGGGATTTTACAGAGGCTTCGTCACAAGGTATGATCGACTATTAATTCAGTCACCAGCTTCCCTCCCCTTTCTGGAATGGGGGGGTGGGTCTGAAAGGTCCAAGCCTCCAACCTGAAGCCACTCGGAAGCCCACCAAGAGTTTTGCCTTATTAGAACAAAAGATGCTCTGATCACCCAGGAAATTCAGAACTTAGGAGCTCTATGTCTGGAACCAGGGTCAGACACCACACATTAGAACAAAAGATGTTTCCAGTTCTCTGAATACTTAGGAAATGACAAATGTTTGATGAGCTCTGTGTCAGAAACTGGGGGCAGAGACAGGCATACTTTATTTTCTATTGTTTCGCAATACTGACCAAGAACCTCAGGAGGCCAAACTCATTGGGCAGCTCTTTGAAGTCTGGCAAAAGCAATGGCTAATTTCCAGAAAGTGGAAATGCCTGAGTTGTCCTGATCCATGCTTGAGAAAGGAAGGCTAAGGGAGAGTAGCTAAGGGAAGTAGGCAGGCTGCATGGATGGCTAACACAGGACTGGAAGACCCACTAGAGGACTGTAATCTTTACAAGGCCCTTTACTAGGAGGACATGCCCTTTACTAAGGCCATTAGGAATGTGCTGGTGAGGTGACACCAGCATTGCTAAGAAGTTCCATGATGGTGCTTCTCTGATGGTAGAAAAGATGGTCTCAAAGTTGGGGCCATGAGGCCTCAAAGTCATCAGGGTGGTCACAGCACTCAGCCACCAGCAGCCAGGTCATAATTACTGTTATGACTAGCAGTGAGGAAGGGACTTTGACCCATAAGGAGGTTTGGAGATATCTAATAGAGCAAAGCACCCTTAAGTACAAAACAGGAAACAACAAGGGTGGTACTTAATATCTGTAATGAAGAAGGAGGCAAGAAGAAGCAAACAGTGTAAGAAAGTTTCTGTCTCGTGGATAAAATGAAGGTTCCTGTGGCCAGGATTCTCACCTGGCCCTGATTGGCTAGCTTACTACACAGGTGTGGGCAGTACATCATTATTGACTCTATATAAAGAGCTCTGCCCAGTGCTCTGGGTGACACGGTGGCATGGCTGCAAGGCTGCAGGAGAGCAGAGCAGAGGCTGGAGTGGTGGCAGTGCCAAGGACAGAGGCCCAGAGGACGGCTGTGCCGGCCGACAGGCCCAGAGGCAGAGACTGGCTTGGTGCGTGCAGACTTGCTCTGAGTGGATGAGATTTTAGTGATGGACCTGCCACCATGAAAATAAAGGTGGATATAACCCTTTGTGGATAAAATGAGAGTTCCTGTGGCCAGGATTCTCACCTGGCCCTGGTTGACTAGCTCACTGCACACCTGTGGGCAATTTGACTCTATATAAAGAGCTCTGCCCATTGCTCTGGACTCAACACAGTGGCAGGGCTGCAAGGCTGCAGGAGAGCAGAGTAGAGGCTGGAGTGGTGGCAGTGCTGAGGACTGAGGCCCAGAGGACGGCTGTGTGGGACGGCTGTGCAGAGAGGCCCAGAGCACAGCTATGCAGACAGAGGGGCCCAGAGGCAAGGGGAGACACTAGCTTGCTGCATATAGGCTTGCTCTGAGTGAACGGGATTTTAGTGACTGACCTGCCACCTGGAAATAAAGTTGGGTATAACCCTTTTACCCCAAGAACATTTTACTGTCATTTCTTTGGTCACACTGGATCCATAGTGAACTTGCCTGGGGCTGACACTCATGTTTCCTCATTAGAACTGAGTGTTATTTTTGCAATAGTATTTGCCAATAATTCAGGTGTCTTACTAAGGATTTTGCAGATAGTGGCAGAGAGCAAGGCTTCTTTCATAGCATTTGAGCACTAGCTGCCTTCTTTTCCTCTCAACTTTCCTTGGCTCATTTTCCGTCTCCAAATCATTTATCCTAACTGAGCTTTCCTGGCCTCATGTATTATCCATCCCCACAGCCACATATTAACAATGGTATGTGTGGCCTCATATTTTTCAAAATCTGACGGAGCCATCTAAAATCGATGCCAGATTAGCCCCCTGCTCTCCTTGAGACCAGACTCAGCTCTTCATATCATGCAGCAACCTCCAAAACCCAAATCCAGAACTTTGAGTAAGTCATACAGATTTTGCTGCATCCTTCATAAAGAAACAGAAGGGAAGATGATGTCACAAGCCAGACAGCCTAACCTCACCAGAATCCTCACCTTCATGGTCTGGAACCTGCTTACTTAGGCCTCATTTTCACTACTCTCCATCTCCAACTGTGTCTTGTGGTTCTTTGAAGTTTCTAGCCTGTAGCTTTCTTGTCTTTTCACTTGCTACTCATTCTTCGTGGATTAGTCTTCCTGTCTCCCTTTCTCCAGCCTGGATAATTCCCACTCGTCCTTTAGAAGTCATCTTAGATTTCATTTCTTTTGAGGAGCATCTCCTTGCCTTCCAAGTCTAGGTGAGGTCCTCTTCCCAAATGCTCCTCCCACAGTATCTTCTGCTTACACTTTGTATCAGCGGTCAACCTCCCTGCAGGAAACAAGTGTACATGCAAAGGGTTAAGGCAACCAAAGCAGGAAGAAGAGGCACCTGGGAAGCATCCCGATCCCTAACTGGGAAGCCCCTCCTACCCCTAAACCCGAAGGGGCAAAGGGAGGGAATGGTGTCACTCACAGCATTCACAAGAGCTGGGGCCGTGCAAGATTAACTTTAGCCATGGAGAATCATAACCACTGCCAGAACGGAGGCCAGGCCGCACTGGGGACTTGGAAAATAAATAACCCTGAGTTCTCTCTCCTTCCTCTCTCTCTCCAGTATCTGCCTGTAGGCTGTACCTAACCAGAGGTCAGAGGGCACGAAAGCCTGAGTCCATCTCCTGGGACATGAGGTTTGACAGAGAGGTGTAGAGAATAGACGGACTAGACAGCTGACACTATTCCCACTGTCGACCTTCATCACAAGGCCCTGCCCATCTGCTCACTGCAGCTCCTCGGAGGCAGGTGCTTCATGTCCAGGGCCTAGTACTATGCCTCATATATGTAAACACTCAATAAATAAATATTAGACCATTCAAAACACCTACTGGGTGATGCAGTATACATAATTAATTCTGATATTAATTCCCATTGCCTAAACAATGGGGCAAGGAATGGAACTACCATTTCTCAAATAATTAATTAATGAGAGGCAGTGTAGGGCATGGCTTTGGAGCCATTCCACCTAAGATTGGGTCTGGCTTCACCACTTCCTAACTGAGTGGTCTTGGGCAAATTGTTTGTCTTCCTGTGCCTCAGTTTCCCATGGAAGAAACAGACCTACTCCACAGGGTTTTTGAGAGGAGTAAGTGATTTAATGCATATGAAATGTATGGAATAATATCAGGCATGTAGTAAGTATCATGAAGGTGCTTATTATTAGTGTAATCATAATGTAAAAATGAAAAATGTTATAATTATTGGTATTGTTATTTATGACTACGGTGGTGGTTCATCTTGTAAAGAGACTGCTTTTCTAGTATTGAGGTTCTCCTGGGTCTTTTGGACGTTATTCACATGGTATAGTTATAATGGGAAGGTATACTTACATAAAGGTAGGTACCTAACCTGGGGGATATACCTCATAAGGACTGTGCCAATCTTATAGAAGGTGACTCAGTGATTTCCGTCTGTGGTGCAAAGTTGGCAGTTATAGGAAAAGCATGGAATTACAGTGTTTGGGTCAAACAGGAGGGTTCAAATTCCATCTCATCCTGCCTCTTACTAACTGTACAGTATTAAGAAAATTATTTACTTCTCTGATACTCAGAGTCCTCATCTGGTTTCTACTATCCTGGACTCTAAAATATGCTGCTGATGTTGAGGAGCCAGGACTAGCACATCAAAGTTGGGGGACCTTCAGCAAGTGACTTAACCTGCTGATGTTTCAGTTTCCTCATCTGTAAAGTGGGGATAGTCATGGTAACCATGTCATTGAGTTGTTTTGAAATTTAAATAATTTATAATATGTGAAGTGCTTAGAATATCGCTGAGCATCCATAACACTCAGTAAGTGTTGGCCGTTCCTTCCACTGCTGTTATTATTATTTGATCAAGGCACTAAATTAAGCACTAGAGGAGATACTAACATGCTTTCTTTATACAGTGCTGCTGACATTGAGAACGTCGTGGTCTTTGACCTGAGAAGCCCCTTTCATTGAACCATGTCTGGGTCATCCTTTTATGTTGCCAGGAATGTTTTCTTTGACAACCAATGATGACAGGTAAACTATCAACGTAAGCAAAGCCCTGGCATCCCCAGTGCTCCAGGGCAGCAAAGCCTGCTGCTGTGTTTACACTCTCTCCGCCACAGGTTACATTCAGGCCTCACTGAGGGAGAGACTGGGCCGTGCAACGCCCACAGCTGCAGAAGAGAAAAGCAAGGGAGGGTTATTCCTAAAGGGGCTTCTGAAGGTGCATCAATACAATCAGCATAAAGGCAACAAATCTGAACTAATTAAGTAGCATGGGCAGCGTGGGGAATACGAACAAAGTGAATGGTGATTACATCTGAGACAAGGTAGCACGGCTGCTTAATTCTGCCTTGGCTTTGCAGACGTAAAAATTTTTTGTGTCAAAGTGCTGGCATAGCAGGACCAACAACATTAATTAGTATTGACTAAGTGTCTGAAGTCTTTTGGGCACTACAGAGCTAGAGCAATTCCAAGCATTAAGATGCAAAAAGGAGAGAGAACAAGGTTGCCCTCGTTTCCCGTTTATTTCCCCCAGGCAGGAGGGCAAGTACGGCAGCCCATTGGTTTCGTTCAGGGGTATTTTTATAGCAAAATGGAAACCATCGTCAAACCCATGATAATCGCAGCTACATTTATTGAGCTCTTGACACGTGCCGGGTACTCTCCTAGTACTTTATGCATATTGGGTCTTCTGCTACGCTAAGAGGACTCCTCCTTCCCTAAGAACAGAGAGAGGAATGATGCCATCGTCTCCCAAGCGCTTGGAAGTCTCCAGCACTGTGCTATGTTCATCCATACACGTCCTCGTTACATCCTTCAGTGGTCATTTCTTCAGCTGAAGAGAAACAAGCTCAGGAGCTCACAGTATGTGCTGAGTGATTGGCACTACTAAGTTGCAGATTAGTGGTTCAATCTTGGTTTTGCCAGACTCCAAAATGTCATGCTGTTTTACCACACTAACTGTGTTCTTCTGATAACATTATAAACAAGCCTCAAAGTTTGAACAGTGGACACCTGTAGTTAACACTAACTTTTTGTCCAGGGAGCATCTCCCTTTTCCTGGTAAGCGTTCATTCTAACCATATAAGAGCTGCCATCTTTATTCGGCTCCTACCTTGCTGGCCCTCATCAAACCACGAACCTTTCCATAAATTGGCTTTGTTCTTCAGCTAATTCAGGTTGAGCCTCTGATTCTTGCAACCTAATGTATTCCAGTCCAACCCCTACTGTAATTTGAGAGATGGCACAGTGTGTTGATTCTGTGTTGGCATATCACATCATGACATGGACGCATTCCTCTGTACATGATGCCGCTGTAATCAGATGGATCTTTGTGTGTGAAGGCTGGAAACCAGGCTCTACTACCAGTCACAGCTTCTCTGAGGGGAGCGTGATTTGACCTATAGAATAAGAAAATCTACTGTGTTGTATGTTAAGCTGGGATGGAATATTGCATAGATTTTCATCCAGTACAGAATAAGAGGATGCCTTATCTTTTTTACCCTCAAATAGATTTACTTTAACAGTAAATAATAGGGCTGTTGTGTGTGTGTGTGTGTGTTGGGGCGGGGGGTGGGGGAGGATGTTTTAAAAAGCATGATGTCTTGGATATCAAGGAATTGCACTGCAGATAAGAGCAGATTCATAGATAAGAAGCAAGGAGAGCTAACAGTTGGTAGAGCCCTTCTCCAGCTTATCCATTGGTTGGTTGTGTTCCAAAAGTCCCTTGGAAAATTGCCTGTGTGAAACTTGGAGTATTTCCCCATAGGAAGAATGTTACAGAAGGTCCTACTATTTTAGGTATCAGCTATGAAAACCATTTCACTCTGTAACTGCATGAAATGATCCCAGATCCTTAGCCTCCAAGGCCTTCTCTGGTCTGTCTCCTGCTCTCCTCCTCACTCTGTACACTGACAACATCGCACCGGCCTCTGAGTGCCTCCCATGCTCCACCTGTCACAGCCTTTCACAGTTCCTAGTCCTTCTCCCAGGCCGCTCCTCCCTGCCCTCCCCTCCCCTGCACTTCCACTGTCCATTAGTCATCCTTCTGGAGCCAGCTCAAATATGACCAACTCAGGAGGTGTTTGCTGACCCTCAGTCCTAATCGTCCTTCTAAACACTCCCCCAGCATGTCCTTCATAGTTCTTAGGGTGCTAGTAAGAATTTATTTAGTGTGTCTCCCCTCCCCAAGCCTACGTCCTCATCTGTACAGTGGAGCATGTGCCATATCGGTTATTATGAGGAAGAAAGGACACAATGCAAACAAAGAGCGTGGCACACAGTAGGCTCTCCAACCATGTGAGCTACTCCTGTCCTGTGAAGGCAACAGAAATGCTAGGGGCTGGGTCTGCCTCATCCTGTGCTTAGAAGTGGCTGTTGGAGATTATCTCACTCCTGGGAGGTCTGAGCAGTTGCTGTCAGGCTGAGGCTGCTCAGAAAAGCCCCTAAGCATCTCCTCTGTTCACGGGTGAGCAGACACGTGCAAAGAGGAGCACACAGTGCTGATTTAGGTCAGCAAGCCTTGGCTGTCTGCTCCTGTTCAGGCCAAACAGGAAGAACTGTATGCAGCCTCAATAAACCAAAGGCATTACAAACAAATAAACAAAGTACACACGCAAGCACACACATGTGCATGCATGTGCTCACAAATATGATTTAATGATTAGGTCTTGAATGTCTTGGAAATGGATTGGCCTCCTGGACTTTCAAGTAAACCTACAAATACATCAGGTCTTGTTTGTTTTTTCCAGGAGGGAGAGAGAAAGAGACTGTGTGTATGTGTAAATATGCATCTGTCTCTGTGTTTGTGTGTGTGCATGTGTCTAGCAGAGCTCTGAGATGCCCTAGAATAGTCATTCAGGAAGAATCCCTGGGCTAGTCATCCTTGAAATGTGCAGATCTTTCTCCTTCTTCCCGCTGAGGCTCTGCAGACCGCGAGACATTGTCAGACTGAATTAGTGGCTCTGTAAACCCAGCCTCTGTGGCTAAACAGCTGGGATAAAAATCTCTGAAGTTTCTTACATCCTGGCAGGCTTCTCTAAAATATTTATTGCAGAGAGGCAACATGGTAAGCCCAGGGGCATGGAGATCTGGGACCAAGGCCCAGGCTGAAGCTACCTCTGGCCAGCTGTGTAATCTTGGGCAAATCTCCTAACTGCTCCAAGTCTCCTCTCTTCATCTGCAAAAAGTAGCTTAAAAATCGCTATGCACCTCAGGGGCAGTGGGGAGCGGACATGGCACAGAATTGGTAACTCAGCCCCTGGTGAAGTGATAGACAATCAACAGGGAATATTTTTCAAATATTGTTCCAGTTTATCTTCTTTACCCTTGAAGGCCTTTGGAAAGCTCTCCAGAGGCTGTGACCTAGCAATTAACTTGTGTTTATTTGTTGGGAAGCTTCTGTAAATCAAAGCCATAAAAAGGGACTCAGCTAAGGAAGCATATCCACTCACTGGGAAAATGAGTTTCAGACCCAGGGAGGGGAGCTGCAAGGCTGATGAGATTTCTCAGGTGTGTTTACCTCACTAAATGCCCACATTGGTTCAGGCACAATGATTGTTTAAAGTTCCCCAAGCCATCCTCCAGCAAATCAGGAATGTTCAGCAGGTCAGCAGTTTGCAGCTGTTTCCGGGGATTTCCAGGGTATTTTACCCTTGAAAGTTTCCCTTGGTCTCTGTAAGACTGGAAGTTCCATGTAATAACTGAGGTGGGTACAGAAGTAAAGTCTTCGTTACCACTACTTAAAGGAGGGGAAGATGGAGATGAATTGACAGGGAAGTGTATGAACAAAGGAAGTTTTTGTCTTGTCTCTGAAAGAAAGCTTTTTATAGTGGTTTCTGAATGCCTGTCTGACAACTAACATACAGAAACACCAGATTATGTCCTTAAAATACAGATATCTCTACCCATTCCACGCAAGATGCACTGAATCCCAGAGAATGGCACAGGATTCTTCGTTTTTAAAAAGCCTCTCAGGTGATTCAGTTGCCCAGCTAGACCTGAAAAACAGCAGATGGGAACTTGCCTTCAGATGTTCAAGGGCTCTTAGTGACCGCTTCCTGTCATCAGGGCTGGATCTGCAGGGGTCCTGGGAGATGGACTGTTTGGCCTCCTTCAAGCCAATATTCTTTAACCATGTATTTAACACCTACTTAGATGAGAGACACCTGGCGTTAAGCAGGGAAGACTTCTTCACGGCCTGCAGCAAATCTTCCCTGGCCCTATACTTGCAAACTACACTCAGCAACAACATTATTCTATGATTCCATTAATACGAAATGTCCATAATAGAAAAATCCTAAGAAACAGGGTGATTGTCATGGGCTGGAGGGCAGGGATGGGGCAACTGGGAGTGGTAGCTAAAGGAAGCAAGTTTTTTTGGGGGGATAATGAAAATATTCTAAAATCGATTGTAGAGATGGAAGCACAGGTCTGTGAATATACTGAAAGCCATTGAATTGTACATGTTACGTGGGTGAATTACATTTTCATAAACTTTTTAAAAACAAAACTTTACTCAGAAAAAGAAAAACCCTGCCGCTAGCCAGGCCCACTGCCCCTTATAAGGCAGTTAGGCAACCAATCTGTTGATAGTGAGGAAGGGGAGAAGTCCCCTTCCTGGAGATTCAATAAATCGTGTGTGGGGCCAGATATCTGCATTTTAAGTTAGTGCCTTTCCTAGGGGTTATCCTGACTTCATCATCCATTCAAAAAGTTATAGTAGTGGGCTTCCAGCAGCTTCTGTAACAGTGTGACCTCACTTCCCCTATGCCCAGTCACAAGTGGTTGGACTAGGTGGGGACACCCAACCCAAGCTTGGCCAATGAGTCCGTGTTCTGGGAATTTGTAATTGGGCCCAAGAGATTCCAGCCTGTGTCTCCAGGCCTCTTGGAAAGAGAATACATAAACTTGTAACAGTATGCAGCTATTTCCTACTGGAAGCATAATAACAAGGCCTACAGTGAGGAGTGAGGCAGGCATAAAACAGACAGTTGTGTTCCACTATAGTTGTGTGATTTGGACTTTATGCATATGGCATGGTTCTAGGTAGCTATTCATAATAAGTCTAAGAACTTTTTAAAGTATGAGAAAAATGTTCATATTATAATGTTGAGGTAAAAAATATGTAGACCTCATAGATTAAAAATATATACATTTATGCATAAAATACTGGAAATACATAAAATGTCAATACTGATGGAGAGGGTATGGATGATTTTATTTCATTTTTTAATACCTCTGACTCTTAAGAACAGTCTATATACAAGGGGGGAAAACCAGTGTGAATTTTCTTCTCTTTTTCTCTTTAAAAAATTAAGTTCCTCCAGCCTCAGTTTTGTCAGAATCCTAGCTATTTGATAGCTGATAAACCAATTTGCACATGGTGTTAATAACTTTTTAGCTCTCAGAGAGTGTTATTGAAAATGGGCTTCCAGAAGCAAGATGATTTTATGCAGAAGTTCTCAACCACTGATCCCTTCCAAACTAGGTTAAACAGTTCTAACCTTAAAACCAAATATGAATAGTGATTTTCCAATTTGCAGGAGAAAACATGATTGATAGTATTTTCTCCCATAAAATTTCCCTTGATATCTGGTACCAATATCTCAACTAAAATCTTGCATAATTAACAGGTTACCAGGAAGCCTTTAAAAATAGGCAAATATCACTGCTCCATCTTCCAGAGATTCTGATTTAATTGGTCTTTTGTGGGGTCCAGACAGCTATAGTTTTTGAACCATTCTAGGTGATTTTAATCTTCAGGCAGGATTGAGACCACTGATCGAGTATATCTGAATGAAAAATTATATATTCAATTATTTCATTCTCTACAGCTTAATATATCATATTTGTGAGGATTTCAGAAGTTGCTTCACGATTTCCAAAAGCCCTAATTGAATGAGTTGGTCACAGGCTGGAACTCACCCCCTGGGCAATGCTCTTCCTGCAGGAGAGAGACTGTTTGGAGACATTGCCCTCCAGTGGCAACACTTGGTAACTGTTTAGACAGGCCTGGGGTCACCTTTCCTTCCCACTGAAGTTTCCCAAGTAACAGGGTCAAAGGCAGCTCTGAATGTTGATTGACAGAACCTCCAAAGGAGTCAGTGGTCCTCTGAGCCAATGACTGGCTGGGCATGAGCCTGCCCTTTGAAAACTCCCTTGAGTTAGTACTCTGTGCACCCTGTCCTGACATGTCGGTGACAGACTTGGAACCATCACTTGGGACAGAGTCTTTGGAGTGGTCCTTCCTTATCAGGAGCAACAGTTGCAGATAAAAGCTGGATTGCTTGCTGACACTGGGAATGCTGAGCTGAGCTAGAATTATTCCTGTCACTTTAAAGAAAAAAAAAATCATGTCAACACCCAT
This sequence comes from Manis pentadactyla, assembly GCF_030020395.1. Classification (NCBI taxonomy): domain Eukaryota; kingdom Metazoa; phylum Chordata; class Mammalia; order Pholidota; family Manidae; genus Manis; species Manis pentadactyla. The sequence continues at coordinate 125,584,443 of NC_080026.1, read as the reverse complement.
TATTGGGTACAAGAAAGAGGGAAAGTGTAGATACTTAGCAAAACAAACTCTTTAGAATAGTCAGTTCAGCTCTTTCCCTTGTGTGGGGGCAGAATTCCAAGGAAGGTGGGATATACTGTGGGGAGGGAGCAGTTCAAAGGAAGTCTTACCAGGATGGACAGGGACAACGGACTTTATGCAGACCTGGGTTCTGTAGCTAGTGTGTGGGGAAAACTAATCTCTTTGAAGAAAACTTTACTGTATGCAAGAGCCACGTGGGAAGCTTGTCCGGAAAGCTTCTGTGAAGGTCCATTCCACCAGTTATGATTCAATCAGCCTAGAAATCTGAGGGACTTAGAGCAGCTCTAGAGGAGCCCACTATTTATGCAGTGCCGACCTGTTCCAGGCATGGTGCTTATGATATTGCTCCCTCCTTGAGTCCTCACAACCCTCCAAGGTAGATGGTGTCATTCTTATTTTACCGATGAGAAAACTGAGGCTCAAAGAGGCGGCATTAGGTGCCTTAAGTCTCATAGCTGGGCATTGATGAGCCAGGTTGGGGGTGGGAGGGAGAGCTGATCTCAGGAAGAGGTCACAAGAACAGGTCAAATCCTTAATTACTAGGTGCAGAGCCAAATGTCAGGGCAGGACCAGAGATGTGACAGGCACGCAGCTGAGTCCTTGCGGACCTTCTGTTCTCCTTCAGGACAGGCATGGCGCCAGACCATGCTGGTGGTGGAGAAAAGGCTGGGGGTAAGGTAGGGAGGTGGGGAGGGAGGAACTGAAGGCAGAGAGAGGAGGAGGCTGAGCCCAGAAACCAGGCGGGCAGCTGCAGAAGGAGGTGGGAGTGGGGAGGCCCGTGCTGGTCAGCTGTGGGGCTGGATAGCTGGGTGCCTGTCCCCTGCATCTTCCTGCAGTCATTTCTCCTTGAGCTCATCTCTTTCTTCTGGATCTTCCATGCTCCTTTCTTACTTCTCCAACATCCTTTCCTCCTGCTTCTCTTCCCCATTACAGGAGGGGTTTATCTTCCCTCACAGACGCAAGGCATATCCTTACAGCACATCAGGTATTCCTCACGGGATGTCAATGAGAACAAGCAATCGTTTAAATAAAGAGAAACATCAAAATCAGATCTGGCTGCAGTCAAAAGCTGCACCCGTTTTCTTCCCACAGTGCGCAGGCTCTGAAGGCCCGAAGCCCCTGTGTGCTTGCGCCCTTCCCGCAGCGCTGAGATCCTCCTGGGCTGCAGAGGCTGCCTGCCCCATTCCCTGTGGCAATAGCATTATCAGTGCCTCATGTTTAATGCAAGCCGGCTTCTGAGACAGGAACACTTTCAAGATGCAGCTGAGATATGTAAATGCTGCCCTTTGCAGAGCAAACAGAAGCACATGCCACCAATGTGGGTTTTCCCATTTTACAATAATTGTGTTCTCATCTGTACAGATTTAAGCAAACCAGTTATGTCAGAAGAAAGGAAAATCTATATACATGGGACTTGGTGGCCTAGGGAGGCTTCGGTCACCTCCACTTTTTGAGTCTCCCAGTAATTTTCAAATGAAGAAATGCTAGGATAAGGTTAGAAAAGTTGTAGTTGATTTTATATGCTCATCATTAGCAAGTTAGTATTTTTAACACAGAAGATAGAATGCAATATGATTTTTCTAGTTAAAAGCTGATAGATAGCAGGTTTGTCAAAAGTAATAATTTGTAGTACACCATAGGTAAGGGACTCAGGTGTGACACTAGTTTGAAAAACTTCTTGCAATGCTGTCAGTATATGATTCCTTCGGAAATAGCAAAAGAAGTCTAAAATTGGAGTTTTTTGTGCAGCCCTGTTCAGTGACTGTGGAGGTTTGCCTGCTGTTAACAAGGACACTCTTGTCTCCGAGTAAGTTCTACTGCTCTTCCCACTGTCACACATACCGAACAGCTCAGTGTATCAGGGTCCTCTAGGCCGTCTTGAGTGCTCAGGTTGGAAGGGCTTTATAAATACCGTACACGTGGTCTGACCAGCCTTTTTTAGGCTATTCGGACCCAAAGCAGCATGGCAAATCAATGCACTGCTGCAGAACTCAACTTTGGTGCTTCTGGAAGAACCTGCTAGTCCTAGGACTCGGGCAGAAAATACACGAGATGAGCCTGGAGCACCTTACAGCACCAGAAAGTAAGGAAGTGTTCAAAAACAAATAGAAACCCCTACCTTGATGGGGGTCACTGCAAAGGAGCGTAAGAGCCAATTGAAAGAGCTCCCAGTGACCAAAGCTGGAACAATTTGAGCAAGAAAAATCAATGCAGCGGTATTGGATTATAACCCAAAGTATAAAATAAATACCCTTAAGTCAATATTGATATAAATGAGTGAGTAAATAAATAAATGGGGGAGGGGACACATGTTTTCCTCAGAGAGGAATTCCAATGAATTTACGAGGACCCTGTACGGTCAAGAAGATAGAGGGCAACTCCCCAGTTCTTAAGTGTGGGCTATGCATAGCGACCTGCTTCCAACACAGACAGTGACTTCATTGCGGGCTTGGAGTCAAAGGAAGATAAAATGTAACATTAAATCAGGACAAATGTATGGACTGAGTACACTTATCTCAGTCTGGATTTAATGTGCAGGCTCACCCAGCTGGAAATGGCCCTGTTTTCTTGATTGATTTAAAGAAATGTGTACATTGGTGACCCACATTTAATGAGCTGAGATGCCAGACCTTCCTGGTATAATGCAGAAAATGAGTCCAGAGACTTAGGGAGACAGGGATGTGGGTCCACATGGGGCATGGACACCCAGCCATAGCTCCTGACGGGGCCAGATGGCGTCTTCACAAAGGTGTGAAGAAATAGGCTAATGAGAGGAGCGCAGCGGTTCTGTGCGGCTCGCCTCCCTAGGTGGGGATCACAGCACTAGATGCTGCTGTTGAGATGGGTCCAGGTAGGAAGACAGAAACGTCATAGTGATTTCACAGGGGGGATTTGATATGGGCGTCAGTTACCCAAGACTGGAGGGCTGAATGAGGAAAAGGGTCATCCAGAAATCCTAACTCAGGGGCAGCTGCCACTCTGGCTGAGACGACAGGGGCCAGAGGCCGGGCTCACGGACCTCGGAGCTTGGAGGACGGGTTCTGGAACGCAGGGTCTTGGGCCTCGGAGAGGCCGCAGCCATGACACCACTGCGTCTCCCGAGGGCTGAGGAGGCTGCTTCTGGGCGAGCTTAAGGAATCGGAGGCTGAAGCCAGCTGCTGCAAACCCACTGCTGAGGTCATGACGTTGGGAAGGGCACACAGACGAAAAAAGAACTTCCTTCCCCCCTCCTCCTCTTCCCTCTTCTCCCTCTACAATCTCTTTTGACAAATCTAGTAGAAAACCAGCTAGTAAAGGAGAAATCGAGTTCGTGAAATCCCAGCCCCTCAGCATAAAGCAGAGTATACAAGAGTGGATTTGGAAGTGGGTAAGAGTTTAGTAATAATCTGCCCAGAACATGCCTTATCCCCGCTACTTGGAAAAGCAAACCTCTCAAGGAGAGGCACTGTCTTGGAATCCCCTCCCCTTGCCACAGCTTTAGCAAATATTGGCTGAGCATCATGGATGATGTTATTACAATCCTGCAACAACGTAATCCATTTTGGACCTCAGACCTCAACATGTAAGAACGCAGCACTCATTGGGTCTCATTAGCAAGTTTTTCCCGTTCTAAGCAGCACCATTTTGGAAAGTTTTATCAGGACAGCAGAGCCCTTCCTTTTGTAAAAGTGGCCTTCTTGCTGTCAGTGGTCTGATGAATAAAGGTACTGAAGGAAGCTTGACTATTCCTGTAAAATACCTTTTTTTTAAAAATCATTGCAAGAGGCAGGGTTCTCATTATACAGTGACCAAAGCTTCCGTTGGTAATGGGAGGATTCCTGAAGAGTTTGCAGATAAAAAATAAATAATGCAGGGTCTGGGAAACTTGCAAGGTCTTTCTAAAAATAACCCAGGAACCAGTAGAAAGACTCATCATTTACATCTATTCAGCATCTTTCTTAAACAAAACAGGCTGATAGGTTTTCTCTTCTAAGGAGTTAACGGTATCAGTTGAGGGATTGATCACACAGCTCGCTGCAGGACGGTCCAAAATACAATGGCCTTGTAATCAGGAAGTAGAGCAATGGGAAGCTGTGTAATGAGAACTTTTCAAAATGGCCTGAAAATGGTGTTGATGCTGAAATGTTCAGCCCAGGATTATCTGTGTCAAATTAATTATGCTTCCCTAGTCTTTTTCCTTCTACTGAAATAAAAATGATACTAAATGAGCAACACTTCTTGGGAAGATATACATCAGCTTTTTCTTTGAAATACTCAGAACTCAATGAATATCAATTATACCATATGCCATGCATTGAAGACTAACCATTAAGAACTGTGCAAAATTCTTTTTATTTCAATGTCACATTCCAAAGAAAAAATGCCCCGAAATGGTTCTGCACATTTGCATTTACAGCATTTATTATTTTTAGGATGTGATTTTGAACCCGAACTCCAATAAGTTGTGTGCTTTAGCCAACATTGTTTTCAGGGAAAGATTTATTTGAAGCTGCATCACACAGGATCATTTTAAGGAAAATGCAGGGCTCTATAAAATGAAACCTGTTTATTGTCAAGGAGTCCCAGGTACATGGACTATAGGAGCAGTATTTCAATCCTAAAAGTAGATGTTTTCTTTTCTACTTCCACTTCTTTTGGAGCCCACCACCAATTCAATTTAAGAAAAAGGCCTACTCTCTAATCATTTCTAAAACAGAATGGAAATAAAGATCACAGGGCACTCACATAACTGAAGCAGCCAACAAGGATTATAGAACCACAGAAATGTTCTGTGACTTGTTACATTGTGGATAAGAGCATCAGGATAAAGAGATGCAAGAAGGAAAGCACATTTTAGACATGGAAGAGTAATGTTTAAGGAATGGCTAATTTGTTTCCCTCTAGAAATCTTCAACACGTTGTTCTCTTGGGAAGTCTAATCAATTAAAACCCTACATGCTCTTCCACTTGTGAGTAGAATGAGGAATACATTTTTCATGTTGTTACATAAATTAATCTCATCTTCAGGGCTTTGAAATACAACTTTATCCAGACTATAATGGATTTGTGTGCCATCTCATCTCTCTGCATTACAGTGAAATTGATTTCATGATTCCTTACTCATAAATTACAGGCCTGGGGCAGCAATAGATTTGGAGATGCTTTTGTTCTGTTTCTCTAGTCTCCCAGGCTGGGGAGTCCCTGGCTCTTTTTTTTTTTTTTTTCTATACCACAACTAGCTTTTCAAGCTTCAACTCTGGATATAGTTCCCAAGCTAAAAAATGCATTTTGAAAGAGTGATCTGTTAAAATCAAGGTGCATTTCTGGCTTGTTTGAATCCTCTAAACTAAATATCCTCCCTGAAGCCTTTAACACATCACTGGAATCAACATTTTGCTAGGAATGAAGAGAATGATCAGTGTGTAAATGAATGCACCTGGCAACAGAGCACCACTATGAAACTAAGACCTACAAAACTCAGTGGATGCCTTCTTCCTCTCCTCAGCCTCACCTCCTCAAAGGGAAGCAAAGTAACCCATAGTCCTCCTTCAATGTCTGACAGTCCTACTGGGTCCAAGTTCTGTGTCAGCATTTGGTTACTCAGTTGAGAGAATTATACTGTAATGCTCCCCTTTAAAAAAAAAAGTATCTTTGCTGTTTCCTTGGTAACACTGACTAGTCTAAATACTGACTAGTCTAACCAGAGGGAAGAATAAGATCATAATAGAAAACTCTAAAGCACATAATATAAAACCATTTCCTTAATTCCTCAGGTTCTCCCTTGGGAGATCAGGTACTTCCTTGAGGCTGGTCTCAGGAAGGAGGACAGGAAAGGAAACAAAGGCAGGTCTCTTCACCTTGCTGCCTGGCATCCTTGCTTTGCTGGGACCCCAGCCTGTACATAAACCTGCCTTCTAGCCTGACTCCAGGCTTAAATTTCAGGAATGGATAAGAGTTAAGGGATGAGAACCCAGTGGCGATTCACACATTTCATCTTTTCACAGATCTCTGGGATGTGGCTTCTAAATTCACCTCTCCTGCTTCCATCCATCACAGTTGGGTCTCTCTTATTTGGATATGCAGCCACCTTGTGCCCCACCCAGGTGAGAATGAAGAGTGTGGTCAAGGAAGCACTGAGTTATAGCAAAGAGAAAGATATGACTCTACGATTTTACTAAACCAAATCTTACCCCTAATGTTCAGGTCATTTTTTAAGCCTACTTGAATCTTTTGGTTTTAATATTTCAATTGACTTTCTGCCTTCTATATGATAGTTCTAGAAGGAGAGAATTTAAATTTGAACAGTTAATTACTATTCACCAGCTGAGAAAATATAGGCCCAAAAGTACAACTGTTTGGGCTGATGCTTTACACAGACCTCAGAATGAAAGTGAAAGGAAACAGACTAATTCTGGTAAATATAATAGGATACAGGTTTCCATTTCTTGCCGAGTTGGACTTCATAGTTGTGACTTCTCTGAATATCTCGCCTATCTACACTTACATGCAAGAATTCAGTCAAGATATATTGTTATTTATTTGTGTAAGCACACTGAATGCTCACTGAGACTGTGACTTGAGGGCAGAAACTGCTTGTTTTCCTAGCACCTTAAAACCTGGTTCATAGAAAGTTACCAGTAAATATTTGTTGAATAAACCAAATTATTTTGTTTTGCTTTTTTGGTTGACATGTGTCCTATTTCTCATGCATTTTACAAATGCTATTATAACACAAAAAAATCTCTAATGCACACAAAAGAAAGACTTTCTGCCTTCTATATGATAGTTCTAGAAGGAGAGAATTTAAATTTGAACAGTTAATTACTATTCACCAGCTGAGAAAATATAGGCCCAAAAGTACAACTGTTTGGGCTGATGCTTTACACAGACCTCAGAATGAAAGTGAAAGGAAACAGACTAATTCTGGTAAATATAATAGGATACAGGTTTCCATTTCTTGCCGAGTTGGACTTCATAGTTGTGACTTCTCTGAATATCTCGCCTATCTACACTTACATGCAAGAATTCAGTCAAGATATATTGTTATTTATTTGTGTAAGCACACTGAATGCTCACTGAGACTGTGACTTGAGGGCAGAAACTGCTTGTTTTCCTAGCACCTTAAAACCTGGTTCATAGAAAGTTACCAGTAAATATTTGTTGAATAAACCAAATTATTTTGTTTTGCTTTTTTGGTTGACATGTGTCCTATTTCTCATGCATTTTACAAATGCTATTATAACACAAAAAAATCTCTAATGCACACAACCATCAAAACCTATGAGTAGTGAATGCACATGAAAATAGGCTTAGGTGGATCTCTCTGATGTCAGTCGTGAAGTATGTATAGATAAGTAAGGTTAGGAACAGTCTCCCAGGAGCTAGGCCCAAAGGCAACAATTTCCCTACTTGCCTTAGGGCCAACTAAAACCTTTTCCATTTTTTCCATGGATCCTCAGCATCAAACTGTCAAGCAGTGCTTTTGCTTTTTTTTGAGAAAGAGATATATACAGCTTTTACTTGAGAGTTACTCTAACAATATTTTAATCTTAACAATTTTACATTAATCTTCAGATTCCCTTGAATTAACTAGCTTTCCAGATGAAACATAGCAAAATTCTTAATTAGCAGTCTGAACCAAGTTTTTGGACTGGAGACCTGATTATGCATTCTTAAAATGCAATTTTCTCTTAAAGTAGCTCAAGGCAAGGAGAGTAGTTTCACCTCTTCGATGCCTAAGCCTTACCTCCCTGCATCCTTTCAACCTGTTCCTTGTTATTTCCTTCTAAAATTATTTTGAGCAACAGTGGCTGAAAAGAATCATGGTTAGGTGGGATTAATAACTAGCTTTTTTTCTTTCTGGCTGTGCCATGTTATTACATGTTTCTTTCCAATTAAGGGACTTTGACAAATGCTCAAGAGAGTGGACTAAGTCTAGAGTCTAACTGTTCCAACTGTCAGCTAAAGAAAAAAGTTTTTATAGGTATTATATTAAGGAATAATGCTTACAATGAATTGTTTTTGTTAAGGCTTGTATAAATATTTCTTCTTTTAGGGAAATGATTATTAAGGAGTGGGGTGAAAGTGTATATGAGGCTCTCCCAGGGGGATTTTTCAAGCTACACATTTATGCTCTACAAATATTCTGACATAGTCCAACAAACTGTCTTCTCATTGGAATCAATACTCTAATGACCATTAATTATTGTGTGTCATATCCTTTTGTGTTAGGAATTATTGTCTTAGGCTTATCAGTGAATGTTTCCAATTAGAATTCTAGAAAAATATAAGAAGATATTTTGTTTAAATTACATTATTTATTTTTAGATCATCCCTCTTGGTCCTGCATGCATTATTAGCACAAAAAGTTGAACTTGATCACAACCTCCTTTGAAGAGAGTAGGTACACATCGCCACCTGAAGTTTCTTCATAAACGGCCCAAGAATCCCAGGCCTTGGTAACACTGTCAGCAACCTACACAATGTTCATAGAAAAATTTACCCAATATCCTTTGTTTAATGTAAACAAGACAGGAGGCAAACAGAGTATTACAGTGACACTATTTTACAGGGCCCAGAAATATGATTATCATGTTTTAACATATCAAGTGTCACAATGACATGCATATTTTGACTAATTGTACAACCCAAAATATAATTACCATCTAATTTCTGGTTTCAGCATTTCACTGAACTTCTGTCAATACCTATGAACTCCATAATTAAATGGTAATGTATATTAATGCAGTAATTTATGGTAATGTTACCATGAATTATGAAGTAATTCCATAATTGGTGCCCTGTAAAGTCAAGTGTAACAATTTTTACACTAGCAACAGTGTAAGCAAGCTAAGGATTTTGGTCCTTATATATATATATACATATATATATATATACACACACACACATGTACACACAATAATGTACAATTAAACCAAAAAGCTATGAATCCATTCATAGCTTCTATATTGCACAGATACATTATGAAAACATTAATTACATAGTTTTAATGTGAGCACTACCATGATAATTGGCTAAGGACAAATCTGAGTTCTATCAAGTAAAGAATGTGGCTCATTACTGAAAATAAAACCAAAGACTATATTGTTAGAGTTAAAAAAACAAATGTACATACCTATTTTTATCAAACTTAGATATGCAAAGCAAAGCTAAAGTTCAGTTGGAACTCTCTATGGCAATCAAATGTTAAGGTGGTACTTTCTACCCAACAGTGCATTTCAGTCACTGTTTTACAAGTATTGAGTAATAGAAATATTCAGCTTCCAAGGAAAGACAGTAAGAAGAAAACTAGTAATGTGCTACAATTTTCATTAACTAATCCAACTCACTGTGAGAACTTGTGCTGGCTCTAGGTCTGAACTAAATATGAATAAAAAAGAAAGGAACTTAGAAGCAAAACAGTTTATACCTTAAGCTTTAACTGATTACAAATCAAAGTCATTACAATAACTTAGGAAAATAATTATATCTTAAGAAGCAGCATACACACACAGAAATGTAAAAGTTAAAGCTTTTCTGAGCTTCATTTCATGGATTAGCTATAAGGTCCCAATGTGAAATCAAGGGTAAAATAGTATTTGGTTTGAGAGGTAATATCATTGCTATCACACCTGCTGAACACTACAAAAACATTAAGAAATATCTAATATCTCTTAATGCCTTATTTTAAATACACCTACATCAAAGTAGACTACAGCTACATCTAAAAATGGAAATGTTGTAGTGTTCCTCACATGGACTGATCAATAAATACAGCAAACTGAACAATGGTTTCCCACCATTAAAAATCATTTTTAAGAAATCATGCACAAAATAACTATCTCCCACTTTTGTTTTTTCATTGTGTTGCTTAATGAATTTCTTAGAATGAGCTAGCAAAGATTTACATTAAATTATAAACTTTGTCTTCTGTTAACAGTGGTTAAGCATTCTAGAGACAAGAATATTCATAATCTTCCGATATTTTGTTCTTAATAAATAGCAAAAACTATAAGTCAGCAAAGATAATAGAACAAAATTTTAGCAGTAGGTGTAAAACATGCTTTTATGCTCATGCCACATGATGTACATATGCAAGTGTGCTACACAAAAATAATTTAGGAAGGGAAACAACAGCTCCTTTCAAGCTGGAAAGTTTGATAGTCTGCTTCCCCAAGTATCAGTAAATGGAAAGATAAAGAGGAAAGTGCTGCTGCTTAACGTTTCAACTTAAAAAAAAAAAAAAGAAGAGGATAGCTTAAAAGCAATATTTGAGTGATAAGCATCACTTAAAGGAAGAACAGAAAGTGGATTAGCAAATACCATTTTGTAAATCAAGTACAAGCATGCTGTGCATAGCGCAGCTTTGCTAAACTTCCCACACGTGTTCCGACATATATACCCAATTTACCCAAATTCTTTAACATGTAAACAGGACAGATTGGTTTGTTTTTTTGTAAATCTGTTTAGAATCATTTAAAACAAAAGACTGAACAAAATGAAAAAGAAAAATGTAAACATTAGGGAGGCCACTGGCATTTTGATTGCAGCCAAAGAGTTATCAGTTTCCCACCTGTACGCTACCATGCATTTCAGTAAGGAAACCAAATTATAAAGCAATTCTATAAAGCAATGTTCGGAGAGGGAGAGAGAAAAAAAGGTTCTCAATCCAATTACATGTTAATTAGCTTAAAAAATACTATTTAGCAAACACTACCAACGTTGAGCACAAATTGAACATTGTTGGAAAAATGACACATTTTAAATAAATTGGGACCCATACATGAAAATTAGTCTCTAACATGGCTATGTGCACAAAAGAGTAAAAGAATGTTTCTTTAAAAATATATATATTAATCAAGAATTTCTTTATCATATTAAAGTGTTATTCTTAGAAAAGCTGAAGTTAATGGTGCTCTACACATTTGTATCTATTAACTCATTTGAACGTTTCTGAATTTTATTTTTTCTCATTTACAGTCTTTTTCATATTTTGTTTGATAAGAATTCTGACCTTAAAAAGTTATAAAATTATTTTTTGCTACTTATTAATCCAAAAGAATATAAGCATTTGAGTCCCAGAGAATTTCAAAATGCTACCTGAAAGGATCTTAAAATAACAGAAATATCATCAGTTATGACATCAGAAATTTTGCAGCTTTTCACACAGGCATTAGAAATGCTTACTTCCTGAAGTTCCTTTGATTGTATCCTGGATTCAAGAACATGCAATTTTTTATATAGAACCATTATGATAAAGCCAATGAAAACAACATTATACAACATTTTTCTGGAAGCGTCCACTCAGTGGGTTGGTTCTTAATGGTTTCTCTCCAGTTCATAGCAATACATGATTTGAAAAGGCTTTTTATCCTCTCTTGGCTGGGCAGATCTGAGTCTTTTTTGATGAAATGCACACAGCAGTTCCGTTCGCTTAGTCACTTGGAAGATGCTATTTATGGTGGGGAGGAAGCGTGGTATTTCACAAACGCAACGGCCGCCAGCTCCTTACAGAACTCTTCCAGCACAATCACACCCTCCAGCAATGTGATGTGGTCAACACTGGTACGAGAGGAGCAGGTAATGAATCGATTCAAGATATTAACAGATTATCAAGTTTTGGCAAAATTCTTAGATTAATAAAATGTGTAAAACACTTGACTTACATAGGGCCTTCAGGTTCCAAACCCAGTAACCGCTTTCTGACTAAGAGAAGCTTGGGAGTAAAGTCTTGGATGCGCTGGATTCGAACCATCAGGTCTCCAACAACCTGTATCAAGGGGACAAAAGGAACTCAGCTCCTGAAATCAACTACATGGGGATTTTCAGGATGAAAAAATACTTCATTTCCTACTACCAAATGAGGAATGCCGTCTTGCACACTTCACACTTAACCATCATTGAACAAAGGACTCATACCTATTTCTTAAAATATAAAAGTTACATTTATCACTTAAAAGAATGAATTTTTATTATTTTCATCTCCATGTTCTATAATAAAATGATTACTTCTAAAAAGCAGTACACAGTATTTTTCATTATGTTACACTAATTACCTACAGTGATATTAAGAGGTTAATTGGATAGGTTTATCAGATCTAGAGAATAAAACAGAACTAGAAACTCACCCTGACGATGACAGAGAAGAGAGATCGGCAGCCGGAAGCAAGGTTCACGTACGGATCCAAAAGGTACTCGTGTATGTGTGGGTGAGGGAAAAGAGAGAGTCTAGACAACACCGAGGTCACCTGTAAGTTCACATCATATGGCTGTGGAGAGGTAAAAACAAAGACATTGGACGTTATTTATAAGCACTTAATTTACCATTTCAATTTGTCTTTTCAAGAAAGGAAAATCTACCATCTTTTCCTCTCTTCGCATGCTCTTCTACAATGAAAATATCTGTAACTAAATTAGCTCTCACCATTGCAAAGTACATTTATCACAGTCCTAAAACTTAACAAAAAACATGAATATAAACATATAGAAAAACCAAATATATAACATAGAATGTCTTTTTATGCAAGTTGTTTTAATTAATGAAATAGTTTAAGAGGTCATCAAAATTCACTAGTCACATGTAACACTAATTACAAACAACAGAGGACACAAGAACAAAGACAGAAGGGAAGGTATTAAAACACTTTTAAATACACTAGACTAATTTTAGAAATTATATTCCTCATCTCAGATTATCCAACTACTGCCAATTACCAAAGGTATGTATATAATAAAAATACAGTCACACCCATCACAAAACCTTGTTCAAAGAACAAAAACATTTGGGGGTAGAAATGACTACCATATGCCTCAAAGTGAATGAAAAGATCTGCAATGGTGATTACAGATAGAGACCATCTCATACACTGCATGGGCGTTATCCTCCCAGACAACTGTTGTGTATAGTTCCTCATACATTTTCTTGTATGTAGTATCAGAATTTTACTTGGATTCTAGTCCTTTAGTTTTAATCTATTTATTCTTCATAGAAAGTGGCTTGGAGGTGCTTTAGTGAGTCAAAATCAAAGCAACAAGCATACTGTACAAGAAGAGCTGCTATTTTTGTGCCTAGAATTTTCAGCACCAGTCTCTCCTACCCAGTTTTTTTCTAAGCAGCCAAAGGAAACTGAGGGAGAAGTGGCTGCAGTGAGAAGGCTGAAAAGAAGCCAGGTGACTGGGTGGGTGAGAAACAGGTCACAGCGGGAGGAAGGGAGAGTGATTCAGGACCCTGCAAACACTGACCACAGGCTCTGAGTATTTCACTCTCATTCACTGAGCAGCTTTTAAACCCTGATCATAATGAACACCAATTAAGAAGGTAATGTTTGGCATTCAGAGGACAATAAACGGTCAGGTATGTGCCAGAAGGTATCAGAGATCCTGTTATGTGAACGAAACCTCAAGTCCTGTGTGACAGGTCTAATTGTAAGTCTTTTTCACTTACTACTAGGTTCATGAATATGGATTTTCTGGGAAAAAAGAAAAGCCATCCCTAAGTCACCCTATTCAAAATCTAGCCTTAAGCAAGATGAATGAAAAGGAGATACTATTCTACTAAAGAATAGTTTGAATTGTATATTCTCCTACTTGATACTTGCAACAGAATACCCTTCTCCAAGACTCAACTAGTAACAATGAATTCACATTAAACTGTTTTAGGCACACACCTACACACAAAAACATTGTTTAAAATATTTAAGAAGAATGCATTTGTTAAAAATGTAGACAACATCATTTAAAATAAAGCAAGTACAGTTTCATATGGGACTTCACTTCAGGTGGTTCAGATTTTACGTTACTAAATTCTGCCGTTTACAACTGCTTAAATAAATTAATCAACAAAATCTGGCTTTAAACATTTTACTGCCACTTCAATATTTTATCCATATGGAGTTACTTAGGTTTTTAGCTTTATTTGGACAAGAATCTATGTCTTTGGCTAAGAAATTTAAGGTGATAGATTATTTTTTAATACTGTGAAATGAAGATAAATTTCACCTAGAAATTAGCTAAATTATTTAAATTCAACTAAATTTTAGATAGAAATTGTTCCACCATATCCTGAAATGGTCTCTACTTCATATTGGTAACAACTTTAAATAAAACAAGTTGGCCTTTTGGGGATTGTTTTTTTAATGCCTATTATTTTTTATCCCTTTATTTTGTACTTTATACAGTATTCACCTGAAATGAAAGCTAACCAGATTTTTCTGACATGTCAAATGGACTTGGCCCATTTTTGACTGAGCTCACACTAAATACAAGGTCAGAATTTTAAAGCACACTGATGTCACCAGCAAACTCAGTCTCAGTCTTTTGACTAAAGGCCAAGAATGTAGATAGTCAAAATAATAAGACTTAAGGCAAATTTTTAAAAATCTCAACAACTGATGTCTCTTAAGTTTCTAGTAATACCTACATTTAAGAAGATTTTTTTTTAAGTATCTGAAATTGCTTTCTTTGTTTAACTCTTACAAGTAAATCCAAATAAGAGGTTAAGGCAAATAATATCAACTTCACTTTAACAAGAAGAAAATGTGACAAATGGCTGAGTGAGTTTCCGACATCAAATTCTTCCCTGTCAGGGCAGGAACAAGAACCTGGGCTTCCCTACATTTTTCTTGGTATCCTTTACATTCTGCTGTGGACCTTAGCATTTTACCACCTTTTAAAAATCACCAGCTACAAAGAACACTAACTGTTTTGTGCTATAAGGTATTTTTGAAAAATTAATGTTGTGAGAACCCAAGTGTCATGAATACTTGATGTTTTAACTTCGCAGTTATACATATAGAAAACTAATTTATTAATTGTCCATAGTAAATGTTTAATCCTCACCTGGTTATCCTGACCCCATGGGGAGTATATACTTAGAAAATATAAGCGAACATCATATTCAGCAAAAACATTTAGAGAAGAAAGAAAATGAAACTAGAACAAGCCCTCTTAACACACCAGAAGTCATGATCATCTTTGAGATCTGACTATATAATGTTCTTACCAAAAAAGGCATGGAATACCAAGGGTTTTTAAAGACAACACATTTCATATTAGCCAGAAGTCATAGTAACTGATACTACAGATTCAGCTTTTATAAAAGAATTCTAGGGTTACAGGAAGAATGACTGAGGCATCAGCTTGCACTGTGAGTGCTCTCTGGTGAAATAAAAAGAATTTTAAGCATTTTGGAATAGTCTGCATTCAATGTTACCTTTTGTGCCAGCCCTCTACAAACTGAAGGAAAAAAAAGCTCAAGTGTGATGAAGATTCAGAATAGATGTTTCAATTCAATTAAGAAACTACTTTTTAAATTTAGGCTCCTTTTTAGTGCTTTTGGTCAAAATTTTTCAAGACTACTGGCTTGATAATGATTGTTAAGTCTCTTGTGTGTTAGTTGAATCAGACCCAAACTAAGCCTGGCAAACCAGCACAAAAAAACACAACGAACTGATAAACCCTGGCCACTCAGGACGTTTGCACAGCCATGACTTACAGCGCCTAACACCTACAGCAGCTGGATTTAAATGCTTTGGTTGTCAAGCATAAAATGAACAATGAAAAAACGACATACTAGAAATACAGCACATGCTATATCACAAGGTTAAAAGAGAAAAGGGACTTACTCTTCTGACTGATAACTATCAGGAACAGTAACTGACCGAAATCTAACCTAGTGAAGTACTTTTTATAGTTTATTTGACTTTCTGGTTATTGAAGACAGCCTGCTTATGAAGTAAGTTTCTTTTATAACTCTCTATGCTCACGTAAATATTTAACTAAAATGCTAAAACACAACACAAAATTTAGTACACAATTTTAAATTAGTTCCAAGTTGGTTAACTGAGTTTCTATGCTGAGATATTATGCCAGGTTGTTTTATCTCAAGTGCATATCCCAGGGCATAAAGCATTTCAAAGCTCTATCAGCACTGCTTATTTGTCAAGGAGAGAGGGAGGGAGGGATTCTATAATCCCAAATTCATTTCTCCTGCCTGACAGTAAGACATACATAGCAACATACCAGCTGACGGTGATTTTTATCCACCTCAGAATAAGTAAATTTACCTTTTTAATTTCACCTCCCCCTTATGAAAATGAGCATCATTCACAAGTTCTTTGAAGAAGCAGGTCCATCTAATACTGTTCTGCAATTTTAACGAGACCAGTGTTGACATGACATTTAAGGTCTTTGCAGTTGAACCTTACAAAGTTGACTCTATCTGTACTAAAACTATGCTAACTATACTGACTAGAATGCTCCTAAGTCAGTCATAAAAGGAAGCACCCTATAGTCACTTCCCAAACATGTTAAGGATATTAAGACATGGCCTCTAATGAGAAATTAAATATGCAGTTCTAACAGCTATCAGGCAAGATAAATGCTTTTAACATAATGAGTGCATGGGAATCCACCAGTCATTGGCATATCAAGCTTTATAGAAAAGTCATTTATTGGAAAAACTAAGAGAACAATAAAATTACTTTACTGAAGACCTAAACTGAGACTTGGGATGAACTTATGGTGAATGGTGACAAAATAGTACAAAAATTAGTATTTTAAAACTGATTACCTGATCAAGAATTCTTCCCATTCTGTCAAATAAAACTTTCAAAAAATGACCTTCAAAGAAAGCTGCTTCTAAATTGCACTTCTCCAATGCTTTTGGAGACCCGGGCCATTCCCATCGTAAGCAGATAGCACAGTAGTCCCGGAACTGAGGAGAAAGCATTTGGGTCATTAAAGAAGAACCATCCCAAACAAACTGAGACCGAATAGAAATGGTTTTCTCAAACAGGCACACACAAACCCATTTGGATGCTGAGGGTCTGCTCTGTGTGCAGTGCATGGGAGAGGGAAGAGGAGATGATTGAGATAACGTAACCAGAGGCGCGAGAGGAGATTATACTCGCCAGGACCGACATACGCTAATGAAAAAAATGGGCCTATTTTAATTTGACCAAAGCACCCCTGTAACAACTGTGCTTCTGCTCTGTCCTTAAGAGGAATTTTATCCTTAACTTCTTTTGATCACAAATTTAGAGAATATTTAAAAAGGAAAGTAAGTCCTAGTTACATTTTCAAATCTATTCTAAAATGTAAGGTTAATAGATGAACAGATGTACGTTATCTGAGAAGGCAAGCTTGATTTTCCTATAAAGCACGTATACCAGGCATGCTGGTAAGACAGAATAAAACAGCGCTGCTCAAAGTGCGGTCCACCAACTGCTTGCTACTCTCATGAGGAGACAAGTACAAAACCAGGAGTAAGCATTTAGAAAACCTGCACTGTAATTTAACTGAGTAAATTCTATGCTGAATCTAATAAAATAATTAGGGCATGTATTTTGTGTTTTTTATTTTCATTTTTCTAGTAGTCCATTTTTATTACATTTTACAAAAGTGTTGGTCTGTGATAGACTGGAAATAAGAAGAAACTGGCCTCTTACTATGTAGAGTTTATCACTGGAATACAGATTTTGACAAGCACAAGACTATCTCATATAATAAAAATTAATTTAAAAGTCTTTCCCAATATGTAATGTACTTGAATTTAAACAAAAGAGATTTAGAGTACAATTTCTTTCCACATTCGTTCCCTTTCCAGATTATCTTTATTCAATAAAGCAAAATTACTTTGACCTCTCTAGCTTATAAATTACCTGACATTAAAACAAAAAATTCTCACCATGAAGCACTAACTTCAACTTCTTAAAGAAAAATGTATTTCAAATCATTAAAGTCAACTGCCTCAATATATTGTGAGTTTTGAACCATTTGGCTTGCAATAGACAATTTTCTTTATAAAACCACATCCTAGTATTTAATAAAGCATTTTTACATTAACACTTGTGAAACTCTGATCTAGAAATAGTTTTAAAATTTTCAATCCTTTTTGTTTTCTAATATTTCTGAAACAATCATAAGAACTGCATTTTTAATCAGGAAATGGAAATGAAACTTTACAGAAAAAAATAAAGGCAGTTTAAAAAGCCAATTGGCACTACTGAATTTGGTACTAATTTAATTGCCTTTACTTCACAGGGAAGTACTTGCTACCTAATCCCTCGTTACTCAGGTAGTGATGGGGTCTTGAATTCAGGCTTAAAACATTATGAATGAATTAGAGGAATACTCAAATCAATTGTTTAAAGCACTTCCATCCAAAGAATTTAAATGAAAATAAAATGTGTATTTTTCTGACTTAAGACATTTTAACATTTGGAATTTTTAAAACTCTATATAGAGGAAAGAAGACTGAGAGAAGGCCATTTAATAACTAAGATGAGACCTGTGAGAAAGTAGCTTCAGTGAGGTAGAGAGCCAGCCTGCAGGGGACAGAGCAGGGAGCGAGTGTGACAGAGGTGTCCATACACATCACTGCTTGTGTGGAAGGGGTGGGGAGGGGCAAGGGAGGGTGGCAGGCAGAATCATTTAAAGATCAGCTTTTGGATCCAAAGGGAAAAGGATTTGGGGGAGTTATCATTTCAAATACAGAAGGAAAGGAAAGAAAGAGAAGAGAGAGGGAGGGAGGGAGGGAGGGAGGAAGGGAAGGCAAAAAGAAATCTTAAGATAGGGACACACAGTCAGTGAAATGCAAAGGTCACCTGCAGAAAGTCAAAGTCAGGAGAGTGAAGTTGACGTCTTGCAGAAAGAGGGAAACCTTTGGAGACCAACTGAGGGAAATGTGACAAGATGAGTGTGTGTGCACTCTTACTAGATTTCATTTCAAAACATGAGTTGCTTCTCTTACCTGCCTGTGAGCATCTCGGAGGTAGGTGTCATATCCAGTGCCCTCAACATGGTAGGATGATTTTGCTTCATCGGGTACCAGACAGAGAAAACTTAAATGAAAAAGTCCTAATCAATAACATAAATACTCTCCCGATTCAATACCTTTAGAGGTACTAAACTAGTTAGTGATATCTTCAGTTGAGCCAAGTATTAATGCAAATGGAAACATGGGAAAAAATTTACATGTTCTTAAATATTTATCTTGAATCAGTCTTATAATTCACTGACTAAATACTTTTTCATTATTTAAAAGGTTTTACTAAAAAATTACTCATTCCATTTAAAGTAGAAGTAAGCCTAAGATGACTTTTTTTTTCCTTTTACATTACAGCACAATGACAGGTTGGCCTGATATTTGTTAATCTCAGGAAACTGACTTTTAAGTAATGTAATTTAAGATTCTTATGCACTCTAATTTTGCATCTTGAGCCACATGCAATTTTCTCTAAAGTCATCTGCCAGAACCAGGCATATTTATCAGTGCAGCACTGCAAAGGAAGACAAAGAAGAAAATTCCCACAGAATGGGTACTTTAAAAAAAAGGTAAAGATACAAACTAACGAAAAGGAATAGCCCTATGCTTAGCATACACAAGTACCTGCCTATTAAGTACAACTTGTCAGGCTGGAAATTTTCATTGTTGTTTCAGTTGGGAATTACTTAAAATTTTTATATTAAAACTAAGTAGGGTACTTTGAAGGTGTATATAACCCTACTACTCATTTTTATTTCTATACCAATAGGAGAGTTTTCTCTTTTGCTATTGACTGTTACCCCTAGGCTGTCACTTGCTACATAAACATGACAAAAAGCTGACATAATCTTTAGATTAAGGAAGGGAGGATGCAGTTCATAATATATCCCTGTAACAATCTAAGAGCAGAGCTATTATATGTTATAAAAACAACTAAAAGAGGTATAAGTCAAACTCACCTATTTACAATTTTATGGACTTCAGTTTTTCCATCATTTTTGGGGTGGTCTGGAGTAGCAGGAGGTGAAGAAGTAAGCCACTCTTGATTTGACAAAGTGTTATCTGGTGAAATGTCAGTAAATAATGGATCTTCTTCCAGATCTCTAAGTGTAATTTAATGATGTATAAAAAAAAATTTATTATATTTTCTAAACCCCAAAATTTCCCACTATGTTTTTAGGAAATATTACATAATTTTGCTAATGAAAGAGTTATGGAAAATGTATTTATATCTTATAAAGAAATTAATATTTTATATGACATCAAACTCAAGAATATATGGATTTTGTTTAGGTTTAATGAATAATATCACCTGTAATTTAAAGGGATGGTGATATAACGGCATCTAAATTTTATTTTTTAAAATCTTAAACTGTTAAGAGGTATTTTTTATGGATAAGGGAGAAAAATAAGAGAGAAAATTATAGCTCTATATAAAATGCCAAATTCGTGGATTTAGAAAGGAAACTTACACTGCTCCTGCTATCAATCCATTCTCCACCACATCTTTATCTTCTGGGCACACAGGTTTATATTCTGTATAATTTCTTTCCTCAAGATTTCTTAGGACCAAGTTGTAAAGAATGTGCTCATTGGGTTTTTGTAAAAGATGTTCAAACATTCTTAAAGTCATTATACTTATCTGAAACCAAAAATGATAAATAACTGAAAAATATTTTTAAATAAGTTACTCTTTTTGTCATACTTTAAGTCATGCTTTCAGTTTTTAAGCCACATGAAAAAGAGCCCATATTCAAAACATCACAAGTATATTAAAATCAGTATTTCAAAGAATCTAAGTCTAACTCTAAATCATTAAACAGCTCACCTCATCAGATATATGATCACAATGTTCAATTAACCTCTGTCTTAAAGGATGTGTGCTAATTTCTGCCAGCGTTTCTGGTTCCCTCTGTTCTCCAAGGATAAAATAAACCATTTCTTGAAGCAAAATGTCAGACGTTACTTGCCGAACAATGCGGTGCAGCAGAGCAGTTGATGTCAGAATACCCATCTCAGAACTGCACGTGACAAACAGGTCATTAGTGGGCAAAATAACAGAGACACAACAAATTTTTTTTTTTTACAGGAAAAGAGGCCACTCACGTTTGCATTAACTGAGGTTCCATAACACCAATAAAAAATCGTTCATGAACAGCTTTGGCAAGAGCAATAGCAGCAGTCTAGAAGATAAGCATAATTTTTTTTAATGGGAAAGGGAGATTAATTTGTAACATCAATAAATCAGTTTGTACTCTCCATCCAAATTAATGTGGAAAAACAAACTTACTTATTACCATCCTGCTGATGGCATACAAGCCTGGATTAGATGTTAGCTATTGGGTCCTTTACATTTTATCTATATTTCTAACAACAAGAGAAACAGGAGAAAAATACCCCAATCAACTTACAGAATTAACATCTCCCCAAAGAGGAGAAATGGAGGGAGACCAATTTTACCTTGTGAAGCTTTCTACTGGAATACTTAAAGAAATATAAGGGCAGAATTTGAACTGCAATTTATCCTATAGTTCAATACACACACACATAGATATATACATGTTGGTTTATTTGGTTTTATTTATTTTACTATGTTATCCTAAGACAATTAAGATATATTTGCACATATAAACTGAGGATTCAAATTTCATTAATAGACATTTAGATTTTTATATTCTCAATAAACAACAAAATCATCAAACCTTTTGTGCTTCCTTTATGAGTTGATCACAATAATCGAACCAGGAAAGAAATGAAATTAAGGCTCGTTTTCCTGGAAATGCTGACGCATCTTCTTTATGACTATATGAGTCCAAGCTGTAGGACAAGGAAGAAATGCTAAGTCCAAAGTTATCCAAAAGTGTTAATCCAATTTAATACACACAGAAAAATGAATGCGCACAAATGAATTCACACAGTGTGATATATTTACACAGGCAATGCTGGATGACAACCAGAAGAGGATTTTATAAAAGAAAGCCAAAGATAAGAGAAAACCTTTTAAAGAGAAGTTATAAATAATTTTCACTCATTAAGTGGGAAGAGAGAGACTACAGAGAATGCAGCTGTAGGAGAAAAACCATTTAGACAGCTTCTCACTGTCCTGCCACAAACTTGACCAAGTAAGAGGAACAAAAAGTCAGGGGTTCTCAGCCACTGGCAATGGGTGAGAAGAAAGGTTAAGGAGGATCCATGGAAAGAATGACTGGCCTGCTTGTTTTCCTGCCTTAAGACACAATCCAGCAGCAATGCTAACCAGTGGGTCTGCCCTACGGATGCAGACAGAATACAGGGTGGAGAAAAACAAGTAAAAAAGCAAAGAAGGGTTAATATAACACCCTGAAAAACACTAACAAGTTACCATGTCAAAGATTTAGACTGCTTATAGGTGGTGAGATTATGGGTAATTTCATTTATGCTGCTTTTCACTTTTTAATGATTTATAAATATTCTGGAATAATCACATTTTCCTGTGAGAATCAAGATAGGGGCCCTAAATGGGGTAAAAGAGTGAGGAAGGATCAGATACTGTGTGCAAGCAGGCCATGAAACACGGGAGACTGCCCTCGAGGCCACAGAACATATTTATAAAAAGAGGATCCCTTCTTTCAGGGTTTTTTGTTTCTTAAGAAAATAATGAGATAAAGTTATTAGTCTTAATGTTATAAAGGTCTTAACTGATCACTGTCGTGGACAAAGAAAAAGTCATTTGAGTACGTTAATAGCTGGACTGTTGCCACACCAATTCACTCCTGATTGATAACAAATTTAAAACAGGACTCATTACTGATCACTAGTAATGTTACTTTTTTCAAAGTTAAATACCTCTATTATTGCAAATAGAAACAGATTTACAAGTGTAGAGGTAAGAAGCCACTTTATGGGCAAACACAAATAATGGTTCTTACCCCCAGTTAATCGCTTCCACTGTCTCAATATCCAGCGGGTCCACGGACTGAGGGAGGGCCCTGTACAGGGAGGCCAGTCTGTCTGTCAGAAGTTCACACAGGCAGGTGCTCTGCGTGAGGCACTTGGCGGCTGCGGGCTCCGGCAGACTGACCAGCAGCATCAAGCCCTCGCAGGCTTTCACAGCGATCCGGCCGTCCTGAGGGAAAGAGCACAGAGCCCTTCAGTTCCTGAATTAGATGAACGTCAGGCTGTTTGGAGAGATTTGACTTTAGAAGGATGTAGTGTTTTACACTAAACTAAGAATAGCATTGTTTTTCTATTTTAAGTACACATAACTGTGATCACGTCAGAAAAAAAGTAAAGATGATGACTCACAGGACTTCTGGTAAGATTTAACAAAGAATTCACTAAGTTGTAGTCCTGGTTTGGACGAACAAGTGTGGCCGCTGGCAGTGAAGTGACGGTGAGACCTTCCACGCTTGTGGACAGATCATCTATCTGATGAGGAGGCTCATCTCCTAATTCTGCTTGCTCCACTCCAACAGCACCAGACAGCTCCTCTGGCTGACAGGACTGCCCTGTATCTGTTGACAAGGAATCTTGACCTTTTAATGTGTCTTCTGAAATTACATTTGGTGCTCCTTTGGAAGCCAGTGGTTTCAACTTATTCTGAAAAGGAATATGCATTTTGTAATATTCACATCAAAAACCTTATAAAACAGAAATCATTTTAATGGGGTTTTCTATAATTAGCATTCACTGTCTAGCCAATGTAACAGTGTTATGACAGATATTATGATAAAAGTGTTATGACAAATGAAAATACTCAGCCTTAAACTGTGTTTTAGGTATTTCTTAATTGCATGGGTATTTATGACACTCTTCACACTGTCTATAAAATAATTTACACTGACCATAAGCAATAAGCAACATTAGTGGTAACTACCTATTACTGAAAACACTGATGTTACTGGGGGGAAAAAAGATTCAGGAGGTTTCAATTACTGTTAGTTGTTTTCTCATCACTGTGCTACTAAAAATATATAGCAGGCTCAATGTTGATTCTTCTAAGTCCAGTTTCCTAAGATTTTCCTTATACTTTGGCTCTATAAATATTGGCTCTATAAAGATAACTCAATATTCTAAGGACATTTTTATTAGTGGTTTTGAGGATAAAGTAAGATTTGCTTGAAATGTTTGCCCCTCCCCACAGCCACTGACCCCCCCAAAGAGAAACTTAACTGAAGCCAATTATTAGTTTCAAGGCAAAAGTATCTTACTTTCCATTTGAACACTGGAGCAAAAAACAAATCACACACACCAGACAGAATGGATCATAAACCAGCCTCTCCACAGGGCCCGCCACAGCATTTACCCATCACAGAAGTGCATTAAATACTGGGTGAATTCAATGTTCTACTCTTCCCAGGTTATATTATGGATATTGTAAATCCCTTTTATTACTGTTAGAAGTATAGTTCAGGCCAATCTTCTTGAGAAATTGAGCTCACAGCACATATATTAAAAGAAAACAGTTCCATGGAACTAAATGAATACATGAAACAACTTCCCAATTTCAAATTGCACATCATCTTACTACACTGATGGACAGTGACTTCAAAGCGGTATGGGGGCGACTTGATAATATGGGTGAATGTAGTAACCACAGTGTTTTTCATGTGAAACAAAAATCAATTGCACATCACAGTCTATCCCACCTAAAATAGTAATGATATTGTTGGGAGTGGTATCTCAATACCACTGTGAGAGAAAGAACAGTCTTAGAATTAACACTCACTCCTTAGTGTTTCTCAGTGTGACTCAAGACTGCTGGCACCATGGTCTTCTGTGGGGCTTGATGACTGCAGGTTCCTGGGTCCCACCCAGACCTACTGAACGAGAGCATGCGGAGGTGCAGGCGAGGAACCAGCGTTTGGAAGAAGCCCCCTCGGTGACAAGGAACTGTTGGCCTCTCTTGCGCTCTGGTTCTTACTGTTCTCTTTCTACTCTGGGACTTCACTGGCACCCACAGCACAGCTATATTCTTAGCCCCCAAATCTCTAAAACCCAGACTGTGCTCCCAAACTGTGTATTTGCGATACCAAATACCTGCTAACTACATCCATCTGGGTATCATGACGTCTCAAAGAGCATCCAGAACCAAAATTACCATTCTTCTCCTCAAAGCGAGTGCCCTCAGGGCTTCCTTTCCTTCAGAGGCAGCCTGTTGGTTCGGGAATTGGAGTGTTCCTCATCCTGTCTCCTGTCTCCAGTACAAGCCGGCTGAGTCCACCTCTGGAGTCCCCTGAGGACTCTCACTTCACTCCGACCTCCTGCTTCTGACTCACTTGTTACTTCCTGTCCGGGTTACTTCACCAGCTTGCAAGTTAGCTTCCCGGCTTTTGTCTCTCCTCTCAAAGGAATCCACTGTACAAGGTGCTACCACCAATTTAACTTCTTACGGCACAGATACCATCATGTAATAACATCTCTGCTCAAAAATCCTCAGTGGCTCCCACAAATACCTCAGCCAGCTTGTACAGGAGCCAGTCAAAGCCTTTGACAATTCCTAGTCCATTTGTCTAGGCCTTTTCTTACCACATATCCTAGTTATATTTTTTCCTGAATGCACCACAAACTCTTTTATCTTACTCATTCTTATCCAAATATCTGTCAAGGTTTATGTCAAATATAACCTCTTCCATGAATCTTTCCTGGTGACCTAAAACAGATGTAATTTCTTCATCCTACAAATACTTAAGGCACATTTACTTTGTACCTTTCTTACAACACCTTGCTCTACCTTAGATGACTGTATCTGAGTATTAGTCTTATTCTCATCAGCAGACTATAAACTTTAGCGCAATGACTTTCTAGCTCATTACCATATGCACTGAACCCGTAATAGATGCATAAATTAGCTAATAAATGAACAGAACTTACATTTCAGGGGATACATGCTTGGGAATTGCAAAGTACTTTTGTTACTATCTATCTTACAATTAATAAAGCTACATTTCTCTGAACATTCATTCCATAAGTATTAATTCAACAGTTATTATGCACCATGCTAGGTACCAGAGAAGCTGTGGGGACCCAAAGATTAATGAGTCTTTGTCTTCAAGGAGCTTATCAACCAGCAGAAAATAAAGTGCATACAAATAACTCTAATGCCAGGGAGACTGTACTGACATTAAAAGCATATGAATAATCCTATGAGTTCAGAAAATGGAGAAACCTACCACCTCAGGCTTTGGAGAAGTACATGCTATAAAACTGTTGCATTATAGCAGATATGTTACTAATTCTGAAGGGTGTTCTTTGCACTGATGTCTAAATATAAATATTTTTCTGAAGATAAAGTAAATAAAGAACATCTCATCATAAACATACATATGCCTGCAAATTTTCTCTGCTTCTAGGCTATGGCTGTGTACTTCTGAACAAGTTTCAGAGAGTCTGAGAAAAATCCCTTAAAGCTTAAGCATGGAAAAAAATCCACACATTTAAAGTAACTAAGGTATCTCAGAAAACTTTAGTAAAGTGTACTTTCAGAAAAAAATGTCATACTTAACCAAATTAGGATATTTGGTATATTTATATCAAAAACTAAAAGGGCTATGATATCACCCTTAATAATAAATCTTTAAAATCTGAAATCCTAAGGTTCTTCCAGCCATTTTGAAGCAAACTTTCAAAATATGATGCTTACTATGAAAAACAGGCATCCCTAGTCCTTTGAACTACTACCTAGAAATTTAAATTCATGCAATTCTGTGGCTTGGCTGTTTACCTACCATCAGTAAGACTGCAGAATAAAATCCTGAAGTACTTATTTAGTAACATGCAATAGAACAAGAACCCACCTATTAGAATGGCTAAGATTTTAAATCAGAACAAAACAAAACCGTAACAAGACCCACTCTGACAAGGATGTGGAACCATAGGAACTCTTACACAGTTTTGACAGGATGCACAATGGTAAACCCACCTGAGAAAACAGTTTGGCAGTTTCTTATGAAAATAAATATACACTTACTACATGATCCAGCAAACCTACTCTTAAGTATTTACCCAAGTGAAATAAAAACCTAAGGTCATACAAAAACCTGCATGTGAATGTTTCTAATGGCTTTACCCATAATTGCCCCAGACTGTAAACAACCCAGAACTTCCTGGAATGAAGAATGGATAAATAACTGACCCTAGCACACCCGTAGAATGGACTACTACTCAACAATATAAGGACCATATTCATGGATGAATCTCAGGTGTATTATGCTAAGAAAGCCAGACCTGAAAGGCTGATTACATTTTATGACTTTCTGAAAAAGAGAAAACTTGGGGCAGAAAACAGCTCTGTGATTGCTAGGGTCGGCGGGTGCAGGAGGGTGACAGAACTGCCGTGCTGCTTCACTGTGGCAGCGATTGCACAACTGTATGTTTGTCAAACTCAGAGAACTGTAGACCAAAAAGACTGAACTGAACTGTATGCAACTTACACCTCAATCAAAAAAAAAAAAAAAAAAAGAAAACAAAAAACTTTTTTAAAAAAACTTAAAAAAAAAAATTTATTTTTATGAATATACTCCTAAATTACTTCACTGCTGGAAAAAAAAAAAGAATGAAAACAAGAAGTACACAAAAATTATTTTCTAATTTAAAACCACAAATAAAATCCAAAATATCAATGGATTTAAGTAAACTAGATTCAGTGACTATGGCTAAGAAAAGAGTACAAAATAGCCAGGCAATCCCAACTGCTTTGCCAGGCTGGAGAGGTGACCTGGGATTATTCACGTCTTGTTCAAATTCACACACATCATCCCTACCCCAGGCCAGATTACCCACACTCACACTACAGCAAGTATGGTGAAAATATGATGGCTTATAAACTCTTGTGACTTCTCTCTCCCTGGTTTTCCTTTAAGCCTCCTTCTAAGCCTTGACTTTGTATTTGTCCAGTCCCTGCACCACCCCAAATATCTGGTTCAACGACAGTTTGAAAATTGTTTTTCTCAGCAGATTTCAAGTGAAAATAAAATAGTGATTGTAAATTAAAAATAATTCTGGGAAGGAAAACAAACTACTGGATATTCACAAAATATAATTCCTTCTAATATTATTCACAGAATTCAATTTTCATAATAATTTTAATGTAAGCATACTTTAAAGATTGACAAGAAGGATGCCATACCTCCAGAAAAAAGTTAACCAAGTAGGGATTTTGTTTCAGTTTGGCACATACGATACAGAGAAACTGAATTTCTTCATTTTCTGTTGGTGTTGCAAGGACTTCACCGCAGAGTCGAATTAATTTCTGTCAAAAAAAATTGTTTTAATGTTATTAGTTACTTTTTTAAGTATGTAAATAGCCATCCATATACCTTAAAGATATTTACATTTTTCAAATAATACAAATACCTTGCATTATTCAGATAAAACACTATTTACCTATATCAAAATTAATTTACTAATAGTAAATTTTTCAAATATATTACCCTAAAAAAAATGAGGCATCTAATAAACTAAACTCTCCTTGAGATATCACAGGGATAAGTTAAAGGAAAAACAAATAAAACTTTAAAAGAGAAATATAAAGACATGAAGTACATTTAATACAGTGTCATGCATAAAGCAAGCTCCATATTTGCTTATTTGCATGTTATTTTTAGGAAAATTTCCTTTATTATTTTTACTCTTAAGAAATCATATACAATTATTTCCATACTGAAAGAAATTAAACCAAATAATTTTATGTAACGGGAACAAAATACCTGCACTGGCCTGTATACATTAATGTGTGGAAGCAGTGGCTGCCGGATTCTTCCCAGAAGCTTCGTGTAGAACACTAACACCTGCTGTTTCATCCCTGGAGGACACTGAGCAGGGAAAAAAGAAAGCAAAACAGAATAGACAATACAAACACACCTACTCAAAAACTTAAAAAATAGGAGTTGATGTATGTGAATGTATCCCACCCTCAAAAGTCAAAGCAATTAGCCAATTAATGACTTTGTCAGAATAAAATTTTCAATAAAATATTAATGACTGGTATTCTAGAAATAAAACTACACCTGGGACTGTAATAAAGCATATGGGACCCTAGGCTGATGAAATTACAACCAGCATGGTGATAATGTGCTGCTGAGATTAGAGTTTGGTTCAGGCAACATCAACCTGTTCATATTCTAAATGCTAGGGTAATATGAAACTTTTACAGTTAATTCCTTGGCCAAAGTAAAGGTAGAATCTTGTTACTTATACTAATGACAGGTAATCAGTAACTTTCTATCACATATATGTAGGAGTAAATAAAGTCTTCTAATACAGTATGTAAATAAAAGGATTTCTACGGTATAAACTGCTTTCAGTCTCATAAAACTTTTAAATTGGTTACAAAATTATTTACGTTATTCTAGGCAACGAATATTTAATAAATAAATTTTTATAGCATGACAGTTGTCTTAAATATTTACTAAACAGTAGTAAAACTGATGATTACTCATGTGGCAGATTAAGAGACTATGAATTAACAAGGTTAAACAAGGTTAATGTGTTCTACTACTAACCTACTTGTACTACATTTACAATATAGTCACAAAATGGTCATTTATTTCCAATGCATCAGCACAGACATGTTATCTGGAAATTAGATTTTTTAAAGACTGCAACACCTTGCTTTATTCAACTAAAACATTAATAGCTGCAATCACCTATATCAAAATTAATTTGCTAGTAGTACAATTACTAACATTTGCTCAAAGAGCAATGAATATTTTTCAATTTAGTGTTGTACAATCCCTCTCTTCAATGGATAGGAAAAAGAAGGAAGGAAAGGAATGAAATGCAGGATATTAGGGAGCAGATATGCTGCCTAGAAAATATGAATTGAATGAATTTAACTTAAAAATGAATTGGAGTCTTACAGTTTTAGTTAAAGGAAACTACCTTTAATACTACACTATTCATAACTCTGTTCGGTGTTTAAACAAATTAGTTTGGTTTTTTTTTAGGTTGATTTTCACGTATATTATATAAAGTCACAAAACAGAACCACAGATTTTAGAGTTGGGGGAGGCCACTTGAGAATCACCTCCTTGTTTGTAAGGAGGGGGAAGAGGAACCCCAGAGACCTGCTGAAGGTCACGGTGTAGTAGTGACAAAGCCAGGCCTCACTATCTGAAGCCCGAGCTCCCCTTCCTCCACACCACCACATGGTTGAAACCTAACTTTAGAAGTAATTTGAAAGTTTTGCAGTACAGAATATTATTTACATATTATCAGTTTTGTAAAGATTTCTCAAGATTAATTCAGCCTAAGAACTTGAATTGGCTCCACTCATCAGAAATGTCAGAATAATCAGTAACATTCTCTTTCAGGATAATGAAAAATAATTCCTATTTTGCAACCCAATTTTCATGGGGCTCCTTTTCATTTCCTTTGATTCTGAGTACATACACTTGAGTTTATTTTCATAAATGTTTACACTGTCATTTTAAGCAGCCAAAGCACTGGGAGCTTTGCTATCTCTGGGAGGTCATATCCATATAGGTTACACAGTTTTCTTTTTTTAAACTATATTGACTTGAATCCTGTCATGCTTAATGCATGCCTCTAAAATTAAATTTAGTACCTGGAAGAGTCTTTATCTCTAAGACATTAATGCATGTATTACATGCCCAAGAACATGATATGTATTAGGAACTTACATCAGCTTTTCCTAAAGTATATAATGTTTCCAAGATCTTGTGATGAAGCAAATATTCCATACATGGCCCGGTTTCCCCAAATTCTCGTTCATTTTCTTCTTGTAGCAATATATCTAACATCTGTTCCAGATGAGATGGAATATTTGTATCTGTCACTGGGGCTTTATCATCTAAACAATAAAAAACATCAAACATTCAAATATTTTTAAACTGTGTTTAAAATATTTGAAACATATTTGCACCTAAAATACTCTCTGTATTTCCCTATTCCTATTTAACCTGAAAAAATCTTTAAGTACATGCTTAAGTGAGGTTTGTACTCACTGTATAATTATCTTTGCTACAATTTAGATGATGCTTTTCACCATATTCTTATTCAAAACTGAATCAATATTCCAAAATACATTCTATAAGCTAGTATTCATGCATAATTCAGAAATGAGAGCCATTTATATGGGAAATGGGCACATGATCTGGAAAAATACAGATAATATCAGAATTTTGTATGCACTTGTAATTTAAAAAAGTTTTTCTCAATTAGCCAGTTCAGAAGATCTGAATTTTAAGTCTCTTTATACAGAAACAGGTTGGCCTTGAACATTAAACTGAATAATGTAGGATATGTGGAGAGAACATGTTCTGTTTTTGATTGCTGCTGTGTTACTTCTTAACATTGG
Source organism: Manis pentadactyla (assembly GCF_030020395.1). Taxonomy (NCBI): domain Eukaryota; kingdom Metazoa; phylum Chordata; class Mammalia; order Pholidota; family Manidae; genus Manis; species Manis pentadactyla. The sequence continues at coordinate 125,553,340 of NC_080026.1, read as the reverse complement.
GAAGTCAGACACTTAATGTCCCTCATTCATCTCCATCAATGAAAACATGAGGAGCTCAAAGAAAAACCCTCTATTAAAAATTGCTGACCTCTCCTCTCGTTAACAGACAGCTATTCCCCAAATCAAAGCTGCTTCTCAGGAGAATTTTTATTAAATATTATTGATTTTTTAAAATAAAAATTCATTGATACTGCAGTTGGACTTGAAAATCATATGGTTTTATCAACCTATCCTTGTTGTACAAGAGTTAAATTACTCTTAATAAAATGTGCATGTTTAAATACAAAATATATTTGGAAATGCCAAGATCTTAGTTATGTCTCTATGGCCATTTACTTAGTACTTCTTTAGTTTGTACAACACAATCTTGATATGCTATGTACTTCATGATATATGCCTTTGTATACACATGTATGTACACATACACAGTACAAACCATAATACTGTTTTACAGAGAAAACAACAGAAAGGGTCACCCTTATAGGTCCACCCAGGACATATGTATCAAATCTGATACAGTATGGGAGGGTTGTTAAAAGCTGCGACCTGGAGTTAGACAAAGCTCTGTCGCTTTTAGTTGGATGACTTGAATAAATAACTTAAGCCTCAGTTACCAACATGCATAAAATGGAGCTAATAAACACTAGTAAATACTGTTGTATGATTTCAGTGAAACAATGTGTATAAAACCCAGTGCTTATCATATAGTAAGAATTCAAGAAATGGTAACTTAGGTTATCTCATTTCATATTCTTCTAAAATGAGTAGTCTAGTGCTCATAAAAGATAATTTCCAAGTTCATTTTGAACTTACTTTTTTAGAGTTTTTTCCCTATAATTGAAGACTTCATATAGACATTCCAGGAAAAAATGTTCAATCACGGTTTAATTATAGTTATTTATGGAGAAAAATGATAAGACTTTTAAAATTGAGAAATAAAAGAACTGTAAATCTGACTTAACAGACTTAAAATCCTAGCTCCCTAAAAGACAAGATCTAGTTTCTGCCATCCACTCTCATCATTCCTAAGCTAGATTAAGGTCTCTGTGCCTTTACATATGCTATTCATTCTACCTGAAATGTCTTTGCCCTCCTTAGCTACTTCATAAACTCCTACTCAACCTTCAAAATCCAGGTCAGACACTGCCTCCTTGTTCACCTTCTTTGTTCTCCCAACGTGCCTGACACGGACTTCTTTGTCCCATACTTTATTGTAATATATGTACTTACTTCTGCTAGTAGATTATAAAAAATTATTTAAAGCAAGAACTTAAAGCTTTCCTTCAAAGCATTTCCTTAAAGCCATGCCAGGGTAAAAAATTCACATGGGCTAAGAAGTGTCATTTGAAAAGGCAGCTCCTCTCAAAAATCTTTTTTGTAGATCTGTTGTCTAAATATCCAAATTTAGAAATTATATTTTACATTTAAAGTTATATATATATATACACACACACACACACACATATACAAAGTCTATTTTTTACTTACTATACACATAGCAAGGACTTTTTCTTTAAAAAAATAATCATCTATGACCTACCCCATCAGCTTGCCAAACCAACAATTCTCACTTTTTTCAGGTGTCCTTCCAGGTAAAGGACACATGTCCAACCTGCATATGCACTAGTGTTTACCTATACATTCCTCAAGGCGCTCACAGTGCTTTGTGGCAATGCTCTTGTATTTCTCTATTTCAGGGGGTTGCCAAACTTTGGTTGTAGGAAACCAATCCAGTGCTGCCTTCTATTTTTATAAATACATTTGTATTGAAACAAAGGAATGCTATTCTTCTACGTAGAGCTCCTGGCTGCTTTTACACCACAGTAGCAGAACCTAGTAGTTACAACAGAAACTGTATAGCCCACAAAGCCTAAAATATTTACCATCTGGCCCTTTACAAAAAAGTTTGCCAACCTTTGACCTAATTAATTCCCATTCCCTCATATTCTCTAAGAAAAATAGAAGCAACCTGAACATAACTTCCAAAGACTCCCTATACCACATCTACCCTCTTCCTGAATCTATACCCATATACTCTGCTTCCTACCTTACTTTTATGAACAGTCTACATGCCTAGTAAGGCTAGATCCCACCCCCTTGTCTGCTGAAGGATAATGCTCAGAAATGATTTCATCTGACTCTTAATATCCACCTTTCCCCCTCTACTATATCATTCCCACTGAGGTACAAATTGCACTATCTTCCACCTTTCAAACAAATTTTAAAACTCGTTCTTGATGCCATATCTCCCTCCGGCTATTGCTCCACTTCTCAGCTCCCATTCACACTAACGTAAGAGAGCAGTCCTTACACATTGTCTATACATGTTCTCTTAAACTTACTCTAATCAGATCTTCTTTTTCTTCCTGCTATTAAAACAACCCTTATCAAGACCACCAATGAGCTGCTTGCAGGTAAATGCAATGGTTCACCCTTGGTCTTCATACATTTTACATCACCAACATCTGACACAACTAATCCCTCCCTCCTCTTCTTCTAGCATCCGGGATACCTTTTTCTCTTTGCTGTCTTCTACCTCACTGGTAACAGCAGTTTCCTTTGCTATTGTTCTCATCTTTCTAACTTTTCAACATTAATGGCAAGGGCTCAGTTCCTGTATATCTTCTCTCTTCCATGTATCCTTACTCCCCAGATAATCTCACTAGTCTCGTGGCCTTAAATCCTACTTACATGTAATAACTCTCAATTTTCTATCTCTAGTTTAGACTTCTACTCCACATTCCAGATTCCTATTTCCAACTGTCTACTTGACAAATCCAGCTGTATATACACTTGGTGTCTCAAATTTAACTTGCCCTCAAACTTAAGTGCTCTTACAAATCTGTTCCGTCTGCTCTCCCCATACATAGTAAGTGGCCTTTCCGTTTTTCCAACTGCCTAAGCCCAAAACTTTGGAGTTTCCTTGACTCTTATTCTCTCATTCCCAACATCCAGTCCATCAACAAAGCTTCCTTCAAAATACACCCAGAATCACTTCTTACCACCTCCATCCTGGTCTAAGCCACCATCATATCTCAGACCATTGCAACCTCCTTCAAGTGTTCTACCACCTTCACCTTGACGTCCCTTCAATCTAATTTTTTCACAGAAGCCAACGTGAATCCCTTTACAACAGATTATGTTACATCTCTGCTCAAAGCAACCTAATGGCTTCCCACCTTAGAGTAAAAGCCAAAGCCCTGGGAATGGCTTACCAGGCCCTGTGTGACCTTCACCCACCCCGACCTGTCTGATGTCACCTCCTCCTCCACTTTGTTTTAGCCACACTGGCTTCCTTGTAGTTCCTAGAATATGCCAAGCATGCCCAGTGCTCCAGCCTCAGGGTTTCTGGGAACCTTTTCCCCAGAGGCCCACCCCCCACCCTCTCCACCCAGGTTGCTTCCTCACTCCTTCAGATTTCAGCTAAGAAGTCACCTTAGGAAATGACACTTTCTCTAATCTAAAATAGCCAACCGGCCTGCTCCCCCAAGGACACTTTAGCCACCTCTACCTGCTTCATTTTCTCCTTAACACTTATTATCTGATACATTACATGTATTTGTGTATTGTTTGCTTCCCCCCAGTCAATATGTAAGCTCTGTTGGGACAAGGATTTGATCTGATTTAGTGTTTTATCCCCCTAGAACAATGCCTACACATAACAGGAGCTCAACAGATAGGACAATGCCTACACACAGATAGGTGCTCAAAAATAAAAAAATACATATTTTTTATGAATTTAAAAGAGAAGTTAAAAGTAAAATAAATTGTTTATAAATTTAAAGTAACCGAAAAGTAGTTTGAAATATGTTTTAGCATTTCACAAATTTTCTGTTTAATATAAGCATAGTTTCTTACCTGCAGTCTCTATGTAGTAATGGGTAACTGCCTTCCAGTGATAAACAAAATCTTCTTGCAAAGGAAGAGAAGGTGCAAGCTACATAAACACACACACAAAAGGACCACGACAATTAAGAAACTATCATAAAAGTTTCCAACAAATATAACTCTGTATTTGTCTAAAAATGCAAAAACAGTATAAATATAAGAGGTGACTTTTAATTTGAATTCATACATCAGCTAACAAAGAGAAACAAAATAAGTCACATCCAAGAAAGTAAAACTGATTTATTAAGAAAGAGGAAAAACACATTTATCAACATTACTATTAAACTATGGTACTGGGTTTTTTTCCTCTCCTGAAACACATGGCTTCAAAAGTAACAGTTAAATGAAAACACAGAATATTCTATTTAAAGTATCAGCAAAATGAAATTATAGATAATCAGGGATCTTTGTACCTAGGACTTTGAAATGCAAAACAGTAAAAAGCCGCTAGGCAATCAGTTACACATCACCACTAGGAGCACATACCAAAGTCAACTCTGTAATCAGATTAAAACCGGTCCCTACTTTCTGTGACATACAGGTGTAAATCTTTTCTTTTTTAAGCTTGGATTACGCAGTGCATATTTTTAGCAAAATATCTATGTGAACAAGACACTACCCATTTAAATTCCACAAAGCCAAAACTGTTGTACATTTTAGCTTTGAAATTTACCTCGGAAATTTTAAGACCAAAATTATATCCCTCAGTCATCTCATAGCAAACCTGCAAGTATTTCATCTGTGTCAAATGGATGATAAAAAGACTTGGATGTACCTTCTACAACATTTTCTTTTCCTTGAATAGAGAGGACACTACTCCAGTCCTAGTTCCATCAATACTTTTTGGAGAAATACAGAGCTGACCCAGCTTACGTAAGAACAAATAGGTTACTATTCGGAGAACCTAAACTATGGCTGAGTAATCTTCCATTTTCATATACTTCATCTACGTTGATGACCTATGAGGTCATGTTCCTCCTGTGCTACTTGTTCCATTTTGATTTCTTGGTGTCTCCAAGCAGAGACCTTGAAGTTTGAAACCCTGTCAAAATACTTTTCAAACTCTTGAGCAAGTGATAAACATTGAACATAGATATCCTAAGTGTTTCGATCCAAAAGATGAAATGTACTTAAGAAAAAAACGGACCTGAAAATTTTTCAGTCAACATATTACTGTTAACTCTTCTATGATTCCTATTCCCACCACTCTGAAGAGTACTGGATCAAGAGAATGTAAACATTCATCTCATTTTCAAATAGAATGCTATGAAATTTTTAAAGACTTCAATATCTTTAGCAAAGGAATGAAACCTTTGGGATTACTACACTTCAAGAAGAACATGGGGAAATAAATGACTTATGGGAGATTGAGAAACGTACTAGAGAAAGTGTAACTTGGAAACTTTCTGAAATGTTTAGGTTAAAAATGATCTCTTTTAATTCACTACTTGTTTTTAGATTTTTCTTCATAATATATAAAATGTCTCATTTGTTGAACCTGTTTTTTATACACCAGCTTTATAAAGTTAGATGTATTAACAATTAGGACAAACCCAACTGAAATTTCGTGTTTCAAAAAATGTACCTAATTTCTGAAGTGTAAGTATCTGTTAAATTTTTCCAAGGGAATCTCTGGGTATATAAGAAATTACAGCATCCTTGTTCCAGACTGTTTCACCCATGGGACTTAACTCTATTTCCAAGGTGAGTCACTAAACCAGAGAGGCCTCAAGAGGATTGGTGTCAGCACCTTGCTGTTCTAGTCAAATTCAAAGTAGGATGCTGTTGCCTACTTGTCAATGCCTCTCACCCAGGAGTCTGATTTAAATAAGAAATCTATTTAAGTAGACAATGAAACAGTTCTAAATTGCTAATAACTTAGTTTAGTAACAGTAGTGTTCAAACATGAATAAATTTCCTTATTTATGTAAAACTTCCTAGTAAACTTGCCTCTTTCATTAATAATTCTAACATGCAAATTGCCTGTTTTTATCATTGCCTAAAAAAACATTTAAGCAATAGGCTAAAAAAAAAAAAGGAAGAGATGTATGAATCAGATGAGGCATTCTAATTTGAGTTAACTTTTCACAATACAGACATCAGATTTTTGAAAATTCATGCATCACTCTCTCAACCAAAAACTGACACGAGTGCCTAACTTGTCCACTGGTTTCACTGGGACGCCTTGCCAGACTTGAGTCTAGGATGTGGTCCTTTATACCTGCTTGCAGCACCCTCCCACAGTCTGTTGGCTCGCTTTCAGCCCTTACCCTACGTTTCTAATTGTTTAATTACCCATCTCCCCGACTAGATTGTAAGCTCTAGAAAGACTGGGATGGTGTGTCGTCTTTTTCATCACTGAATCCCCAGTTTCCAACTTACCATATGACGACATACAGTAAGCACTCAGTAACAAGTATCAAGTGAGTAACTGAGTGACACAGCAATCCTGCCATCTAATGAGTAATTCTGCACTAGGCACAGTGCTGCAAAGTTTACACTTATGGTCCTAATTCTCACAATAAGTCCAATTTTTTCCTAAACAAACTCCTATGCAGACCCAAAGCCAGTTCACTGCCTTACCCAAGGAAACACTGCTGGTTACTAACTAGCAACGCTTTCTTTCTCTTCCTCACTTCCTCTAGAGAGCCTTCTCCAACTACTCCAATCTTAAGTGCTTCTTTCCTCCTACAGAACTCACGGGCTGAACAATCATGCACATACAAATAGCAATGGTTACATGTAGTAAAAATTTATAGCCTCAGCACTTCACGTACATTCTTATTTTAGTTTTCCATAATTCTAAGAGGAAGGAATAACAACTTCAGTTTACAAGTTTACAATGAGGATACTGAAATATACAAAGATTAAGTAACTTGTCCAGTGGGAAAGTAAGGGACGGAAGCAGGCCTGGAACCGTGCTCTGTATGGCTCTAGGGACCAGACCACATTCAAGTGCTTTTACTCTAACTTGTGTATTTGTTTTTGTCTCCCAAATCAGACTATAAACATTGTGGGCAGGGGCACAGATACAACTTGTTTCCCTCACACTGTGCCATGCATGCATGGTGGGCTCATAAAACGTTTGCTGAGTGACTGAAGGACTGAAGTTAGAGCTCGCTTGTTGGAAAAGAACACACTTAAGAAAACACTACATATGTTTGATTTGAGGTTTGAATTCCCAAGGCAGAGTAGTTTTTAAAAGAACTGCCAGTCTCAATAATCATTATTAACTCTTCACTAAAATTTGAAAACATTTAAATTCTGAGAGGACTACCACTGAACTAATTAGTTAAAATATATAAAACTTTCTTCTCTGACACTACCCTTTATCTTCTTGGAATAAATCTGCCCTCAAAGGGCAGAACTGGCTGGAATTTAAAAGAAAACAGCCTCTGGCAGCTTACGTAGTACAGACTAGGCCCTCAACAAATACTGAACTGTAAGAAATGGAAAGTGTTTTATTTGTCCTTTGGAGAAGTTGTGCTAAAATGATCCAGCCTAACCTTAGAACTAACTACTCATGGCTCGACTTCACTCTTGTGACATGTGGCAACTGGGTAACCAAACAGATTGATTTCACAGCTCTTACTGGCCAATCATTTCTATACGGAGGGAAGACTGTCATTTCTGAAAACGGCAGCAGAGTTACATTACAGTCTATCAGCTAACACAACTTTCAAACACTAATCTTTGGAAATACCTTAGTTATGTATTTTTCTTTGTAGGTAGTAAACAGGAAGTGAAGAGAAACCATTAATTAAACAATAAGGAAAACTCTACTTGTAAACCTCATTTAAATGGGTATGTTTATCTGGTCAACCCTAAAAAAAAATCTGAAGGCTGATCCAATTGAACAAAGAAACCTGGAAAGTAGTAACACCAAAATGGTTGAGAAAACCTTACAGCATCTGCGTACAGGATAATCTCCTATCTCTGAATAATCCCAATAATTATGCTCATTGCAATACTGTATCAGAAAATACTAATTGGGTATGCCAATTAAAAGGAGTACAGAGAAAAGTTAATGAAACGAACTGAGGAACGGTTAAGAACAGTTTCCAGAAGAAAATGTCAAGCAAATAAATAAACAGAACAACAGAGTTAGTGGAAACCAATCCTGGGCTAGGATAAAACATTCTTCAAGTACTACAAAAGATGGCTTATTATTATGTGTAAATTCATTCCCAAGAGAATGTTAAAAGGAAAAAAAAAGTAAATATATTAAAATTTTTTCAGATTTAGTTTATTAAGGCAAACTGGGAGATACCACAGCTCAAAAGACTAACTTGAAGCAAATAAAAACATGTTTTCTAAATGCAGTTTATTGGTTACTAGGTGAATATAATCCACTCTTAACTTTTTCCCAGTAACTTCAGCAAAGTATAGAACCTGGATATTACAGAGCCAGAGTCTGACAATTTACATGGATAGTTTGGTAGATGCTAACATACACAATTATAAGAAGATAATGAGGACAGAAAACATAGGCCTCAGGACAAAAATTAGTGTTTACTGGGAGAGCATGAACTCCATCTTTCTTTTTCTAAGTACTTATTTCTGTAAATATCAACCTGATAAAGGATATAAATAATGTAATAAATTTTTATTCCCAATTATCTCAATATTAAGCTGTATTCAATGTTACAATCAAATAATTCTTATAATTTTAAGTTAGAGAATAATATAAGGTATAAATGTGCGTTTATAAATTTTGGTTAAATTCTTTTATCAGGAAGATGCTGTACACTGTATATTAGAAAGGAAAACTAAAAGTTGACTTAAAAGTTTAAACCTCCCTACCTCACATGTAATAGTGCTCTTTGTTCATAAGAAACCCTGTCTTTCTCTATGAGACACACGTTTTTCTAAGAACTTGTAGTACAGTTTAAATGATTTTTAAATATTTCCCACTTATCACTTAAAATAACAATTGTACTAAGTTCCTGTTTTAACTACCAATTTTTAGAAATCCATTTTATTTTTATCTAACCATAAAAACTGTTCTATTGCAAATGGCTTTAAAAAAAAAGGCTGTATGGATTTTAATGTGCTACATCGCACACTCTGAACACAGAAAAAGAATGACATTTTTAAAAATTAGCAAAGTTACAGTTTCTTCACAAGATGCATTTTTCATCTATGGCAATTCTCCCAGAGTAAAGTGAATAACCAAAGCAAAGCAACTAGACATCTGAGTCCTAAAGCCGCAGCAAGACATTTTTTTTTGTAGAAAGTTACTTCTTTTATTAGTCTGTTAGGATATTTGAATGTCTCAATCTATGCTGGCGTCTAAAATCCTCAAAGGGGAGTAGCCCACTGCAGGACGGGGGGGAGCGTCAAGAGCAGACAAGAAAGACAACAGATGGTCTCGGTGCTTTGTGGGCTCGGAAGCTAAGGCGGGCTCGTTAGACCCTCCAAACTCCTATTTCACATCGATCGTTAAGGTCCAGCGGAGTTCGGCCGCCAGGCCTGCGAAGGCAAAAGCCGGCAGCGCGGGGTCCTCGCGGCCCGCGCCGCCCCCGCCGGAGCGCGCATCCTGCCCCCAGCCCCTGCCTCCAAAAACAGGGCAGGACCACCCCCAGCCCAGCGCTGCTCCGCCGTTTCTTTTGTCTCGCTCAACAATGACCACTTTCCCCCAGAGGTTAACGGTCCGGGAGTCCGGAGAGCTCCCCGCGGCGCCGCCCGGTGCTCCCCGGCTCCCCGACCCCACCAGAGGCGCCCGGGACCCCCGACCCCCGCCGGGAGGGCCGGTCCTTCCGCGACACCCCCGCCCACCCTCCTGCGCTGGCAAAGAGGCCACACCGCCCGTCCAGGCCGGAGGGGAGGGCCCTCCCGGAGCCAGGCCCGAGGCCCCGGGCGCCCCGTCGACCCCGTGGCGCCCGCCCCGGGCCTCAGTCTCCGAGGCCGCCCGGCTCTCCCGGGGCCGGAGGGCGCGTAGGCCGCCGCCATCCCCGGCCTGTCGTGCGCCCGCCGCCCGCGGCCTTACCGCCTCCACGGCGTGCTGCAGGATGGAGGTGAACTTGGAGAACATCCTGTCCCGGGACTGCAGCAGCCTCTCCCGGGACGACCTGGAAAGCTCCTCGATCCGCCGCCGCCGCCGCCCCTGCTGCGGCTGCCGGGGCCGCTCCAGACTGAAGGCCGGTGCGGGCGCGGAGGACGAGCAGAGGGCCGCGGCAGGCCCGGCCCGGCCGCTCCGGGTGTGCGCGGGGCCGCGGCAGCTCCGGCAGGCGCCGGGACCAGGCGGGCGGCGGGGAGGGCGTTCGGCGCGGGCTTCGGGGCCCCGCGACGCTCAGGCGGCTGCGGTGGGACACGGTGGCAGCCGGACGGGTTCCTTCCGCCCGCCCTGCCCGCCGCGGCCTGCAGGGGGCGCCGCCGCCGCCCGGGGAGGCCCTGGCCAGGCCGGTCCTGCGGCGGGGCGGCCGGACGCCGCGGGGGCGGGAGGGGCCGCGGCGGCCGGGGCGGCAGCCGGGCCGAGCGCAGGCACCGCCCTCTCCCGGCCTCGGGGCGCCTCGGACACGGTTAGTCTTACATTTATGGAAGTCAGTCGTTCTCGCACTGTTTGTTTTTCCAGTGGAAGTAGTAACTTGCCGATGTTGTGGGGAAAGCGTAGCCATATTTGTGTGTAATATTCAAAGGTTCGTCTTTTAGAGGCAGATTGGCAAAACCGGTAAGAAAAAGCACAGTATGCCTAAGGAAAAAAGGGACTGTGCATTTAAATGCCAAGAATTAGAACAAATCAGCTAATGCTGGTGAAATGGCTTTGCTACCCGTAAAATATACTGCTGTTTTGAACTATTCAGCATTAAAACAGGAAGCCCAAACGGGCAAATGGTAAGATGGTTCAGTTTATAATTTGTAACATTTTTAGTTAGCTGCAGTGCATTCAGTATAGCATTTTCTGTTCAGTTTATTAGTGATACTGGAAAATATTAGTGAGGGGAAGCATCTGAAGAGATTTCTACCAAATGCGTAGAACAGATAAGTGGAACTACAGTATAAGCACTTGGATGGAGACTTCTTAAAATACTATGCAACAGTGTATTAGTCAAGCCTTGAAGAATCACAATTTGGGCTGGTAAATTTTAGATTGTGTTGATAGAGACTATGAAATCGTGTCCTGGAGAACTTTGTGTTTTTCCCATTATGGTATTTTATCAGAAGGACCGTTTAGTTCTTGATAAGATGAGGGCAGGGTAAGTTTTGCACAACCAGTGATGAAAATATGTATTTGAAATTGAATTAGTCGAACAGAAAAAGGGCAGAAAGGTTATCAGTGGTGCCCAGTGGTGGTAAGAGCCAGTCTCTGGAGCTGCGTGGCCAAAGTTTGACCCCCATTCCTGCCACTCACTGTGGCAAGTTATTTAATCTCCTTGTGCTTTAGCTTCCTATGCTCATCTGTAAAACTGAGAGAATAGCACCTACCTCCTGAGATTGTGTAGGAATTTATTAATATATTATTAACATGTAAAGTACTTTAACCATGCCCAGCAAGCAATACATAGGCATTTATTATCATTGTTATTATTAGTAGTAATAGTATTTAACAAAATAGCAGGGCCAGAAATCAAGATTTAAGGAGGATACTTTAACTACAGATCTTCCTTGACCTACAGTGGAGTTGTGTTCCAACAAATCCATCATAAATTGAAAATATCTTAACTTGAAAATGCATTTAATATACTTAACCTACCAAACATCATAGCTTAGCCTAAGCCTAGCCTATCTGCCTACATTAACATACAGTTGGGCTAAAGCACATAACAAAACCTATTTTATAATAAAGTGTTGAATGTCTCATGTAATTTATTGAATACTGTACTGAAAGTGAAAAACGAATGGTTGCTTCTGCTCACTGTCCTGCCCAGCATCTTGAGAGAGAATCAGACCACGTGTTGCTATCCCTGGAAAACGCCCAAATGTGTGTTGGTGTTGAGCTGTTGTAGTTAAAAAATTGTAAGTCGAGGACTGTCTGTCTGTAATCTTTTTTTTTTTCTCCTGTTTTGTCGCTTGTATTCTTGCATGGCAGATAAATTTAACCTTAGTTTGCTATGTACTAGCCTCCAGAATGCTGGAGGCATCCTTTGCTGTTTGCTAAAAATGGAAGTGTGCTCCTTACCAAATTCGGGCTAATTGTGTCTACTTCAACCAAGAGTACATAATGTTTATTATTATTATTATTATTATCCACGCAGTTTAAGAGGGTTAGTCATATCATTAACTATAATTATATTCCTGACCTAATTGTCATACATTTATATGGTTTTGTATTTTCATAATGTCTTAGAACCACTAATTGTCTGAGGACATCTGTTTAACACAGGCTTACTTAGACTTGTGTGCATTTGATGATGCCTATCTTTGTAGATTTATTATAAATCCAATTGAAACATATGCTTTGCTCTAGATTAATATCAATATTTAGGATGGTGACTCATCTACCTGATACCTATGTTCCAAGACATACAAGGTGGACTAGAATTGTAATTGAGCAGATATTACTTCTTATTCTCATCTTAGAATGCCTATAGTGACACTAAACATCATCATCAGTCTATGCATGGGCAGAATTGGACCCACCTAAACAAAGTGTGATTTGAGAAAGCATAGCTAGAAAAGGCTTCCCTTGGCCTCCAAAACACTTGGACCTGGATGCCTGAAATTCCTCAATTAGTACTTTATTTCTTTATTCCTTTGGCTTAAGCCAAGTAAGAAATTTAGTCCCTGCCAAAATGAAAATACTCTTGGGAGAGATAACACATCAAACTCTGTCATCCATCAAACCTCAGGGAGTGAGTTTGTTAAATTCTTTCTGAATAAAGTTTAATCAGTAGGGACACAACAATTCATAAAAATGAAACTCAGTTGGGACAGAATTGAAGAAAGAAGAAATCAACTTAGATGATACCTTCTTTCAAAGGTTGGCAGACTTTTGGTTAAATATATGGATTGAATTTAGCAACATTCCATCCCCAAATGCCACTAAAGTTACAGTAAAGGGATTTCTCAAAGTATAAGCCCAGGATGGCAAACAAATTAAGAAAGGAAAAAGCAAGAAAATTTTGAGAACTGGAAAGTAGCAATAAAGGGGACTAACTGATGTGGTGACAAAGCTGAATCCTAAGGCAAAAATTCAGAAAACCAAGAACCAAAGGGATATATTAATACATTCACAGAACCTCTCAAAGGCTCAGGAATTGGAGACATTAAGTACCTCTGTAAGAAGAGGTAAAAATGGGGCTGAAAATAGGATGGATGGAAAGTTTGTTTAGAATTGAATAGACCCATTCCCACTCCACAAGATTGGCTGACTTTCCCTTTCCCACCCAAGTATACGATTAGAGACATTCCTGGAAAGATCAGGGGTTCCATACAAAACAGCAACAGACTCACAGACTCCAAGAAGGGGCTAGCGGTTACCAAAGGGGAGGGGTGAGGGAGGGAGAAGGGGATTGAGGGGTATTATGATTGGCACACGGTGTGGGGGGGGATCATGGGGAAGGCAGTGTAGCACAGAGAAGGCAAATAGTGACTCTGGCATCTTAGTACACTGATGAGCAGTGATGCAATGGGGTATGAGGGAGACTTAAAAACAGGGGTATGTAGTAAGCACATTGTTTTTTCATGTGAAACCTTCATAAGAATGTATATCAATAATACCTTAAAAAAAAAAAAGATCAGGGGTTCCATACCAGGAGGATGTAGGGAGGGAAGAAGAGGATAAAGTGAAGGTAACATTGTCTGTTGAGACACATGTCACCAAACACTCATTGTCCTTTTGGCCCCCAACATACAGGCATCAGGCTGATCCCCCCAGGAAGAAGATAGGGAGGGTCTTCTTGGAGAATCTGGTTAGTCCAAAAGAAAAGACTTAAAGATTCTGCAGAGGGAACGCAGACACTCTGTAAGTGCAGCTCCGGGTTGATAAGCCGTCCACAGGCCCAGAGCTTCCACTGAGTATTTTCCTCTCTTAAATAGTATCAGCCTGGGTGGTCCACAATTTGAGGAAAGCTTATAACATTAATGATAGAGAGCAAGAGAAAAAAAAAGACAAAAAAGAAACTTGGAAGAAATAAAGTTGCTTGCATTCAACAGATAGGGAGAGATGGGGAAGAAAATGTCAAAAAAAACACAACAGCCTATCATTAAAATTCTCAAAGAAATAAAAGAAGATTTACATCTGTAAAACAAGAATGTATGTATGCTATTTTTAAAAAGCATTTAGAGAACAACAGAGGAAATCTCAGAAATCAAGAGTCTGATAATAGAAGTAAAAAATCAAGATATGAAGGATGGAAAATAAAAATAAACTTGAAAAAATTTCCCCAAGACTAGAGCAGAAATGATACAGGGATGAAAAACGGGGGAAAAATTTTGATAACTATTATGATGTGAACACTGATCTTTAGATGACAGTTGAACAATACAGGGGTTAGGGGCATCAACCACCCTGTGCAGTTGAAAATCTGCAAAAATGTAACTACTATTAGTCTACTGTTGACTGGAAGCCTTAGTGGTAACTAAGTTAAATTAAAGTTGATTAATACAAGTTTCATATGTTTTATGTTTTATAATATATTCTTACAGTTAAGTAAGCCAGAGAAAATGTTTTTTCTAGTTGCTGCAAATCCGCCCAAAAATTTTCCAATGCATTTACTGAAAACAATCTTCATATAAGTGTACCCACACTGTTCAAACATGTGTTGTTCAAGGGTGAACGGTAATTAAAATTATGGTATTGTTGCAGTTTTTGAGAAGAGAGAAAGAGAAAGAAAATTAAGTCTTCATCATCTATAGTGAGGAAGCATTAGGGTTGCTTAAATCAGAAATATTATGAAGTAACATTATAAGCATATTGTTTAAATAAAGGAAGTAAATAGAAAAAAAAGTCTATTCAAGGTGTTGAAAGAGGTTGCCTCTGTGGAGCAAGAAATTAGGAGTTTTGGAGGGACAGACAGAAGCTTTCATAACAATCCTTGTAAAACCTCTTGACTAAACTAGATGCTGGTGTAACCAGTATGCCCACAGTTTGTTTTGCAAGGGGTGTAACTAAAGGAAAGAAGCCCATTTTTGGTGCTTTTTTACAAAGTTCAGATAGGAGATTATAAGAGTTAATCACTGTGGAAATAGGAAGGAAATGGTAGACTTGAAAGATGAAACAAGATCAACCAAATTTCACAAATAATTAAATATAAGGAGTGAGGGAGAAGTCAAAGATGTTGCTGGAGTTTCTAGCTTGGATGAGGTTAGGTAAAGATGCCATTAATTGAGATAAGGAATATGGAGTAAAAAGGTAATGAGATGGGGTTTTAAAAAATATGTTAGATGAGATGTGAAGATATCTAGAATGGGGTGATAATTTTGGCTTAGGAAGTTGAGAGAGAGAGGGATGTAGGCAGCAAATGAAGATTTGAGTCATATCTTAAAGGTGGTGATTGAGATACAGGGATAACTGAGATAGTCTAGTGAGATGGTATTGTGAAAGAAAAAAAGCATGTATACAAACCCGAGGACTCCCTGAATTTAAGGATTGGGATATGGAAGAGGCATTCATTGAAAAGAACAGTCAAAGAGATAGCAAAACTTGGGGGAAAGTTCAAGAAAAAGTGAGTTTCTAAATTTGGGAGGCTGGTTAAAGAGGAAATGGTGATTTATCATAGGCTATAGGCTTCATCTTTTGAACCCAACCATACAAGCTGCCACAGAAACGAGAGAAGCTGGTAGATCTCAGAAACTTACATTAAAACTGTGGAAATTCCTTGGCGAATATAGCAGATACCTGGTGTTTGGTGTCACATTCTCTTGGTCCACTTCCAATTGCAATTGCAGCTACGAAGGGCAATTCTGTGTAAGCTCAGACTCACCTCGCAGTGACAGCATGTCACCCAGTCTCCTGCTACCCTCTTTAGAATTTCTGCCACTGAAAACTGCATGGGAGAGCCTACTTCTTCCTAATGTGCAATAGAGTTAGAACCTATGAGAGAGCTATTAGCCAATAGGGGATGGAATCTCATGGATAAATACTCCAGTGTCCTGTCTGTGGTGGGAAGCATGTGTAGGAAGTGTTCTGAACATGACTTGGGAGGTCCCAGTGGGATCAAGTACCCACTATCCACAGTGGTGACCTCAAAAGCCCTCTCATCATTTTCCTCCTTCATTCTTATTCCTACCGCTTCCTTACTTCATGGGATCTGAAGTAAACCACTTACAGTCAAGTCTTTGAGACTCTTAAGGAAATGTGTTTGGAAGTTAGAGTGGAAGGAGCCTGAAGGGAAAGTCAAGTGCCACAAATTGGGTATAGACTAAGGGCGATACACCTTCACCCCATAGGCTAGGAAATTACAATAAAGGAAACAATTCCTGGAAATGAGCAGTGCCTTATTAGGTCCAGCAGCATATTGGCCCTCCACCCTGCCCCCAAATCCCAAACTAGTGGCTTAAAGAAGTTTCACTCTCTTTCAAATAAAAGAACTTTGCCTGGTAAGTAGTCAGTACTAGTATGGTGACTCCATGACATTATCATGGAGCCATACTCTTAAATCTCTGCACACCATTCAGTACTGCTATACTGAAGATCATGTCATGTTCCCATAAGGTTCTGGAGCTCCAATGACCAATTTTAGGGTCAATAGCAGGAGGAAGCAAGGGGAAAATGGGTTACCTCCTCTCTTTTAATAAATACTTTCTGAAAGTTACACACTTCTGCTTACATTTTATTGGTCAGAACTTATATAACCATATGTAGTGGTTGGGGAAGAAAGATGGGAAATTTAGTGTTGAATTCTGAGTAACCACCAAAAAATAAAAATATAAAGTGTAACTTTCAAATTCAGTGCAAAACTTTTTTGCTCGATCCAATGGAATGTAGGAAAGATCAAATATATATAAAAGAAGCATGAAAAATAAGAAACATGAAATAGGTCTATTAATTATAATAAATGTAAATGGGCTAAAATTAAAAGCTAGAGATGCAGAGATTCAATTTCTAAAAATATCTAGTACTGTATTTTCTAGAAGAAGTATATTTAAAACAAAAGAGGAGAGAAAGCCTATAAAAAGGAATAGAAAAATATATACCAGGGAAATATGAACAAAAGAAAAACTGGGGTAACAATTATATTATACATATACAATATAGAATTGAAGATGAAAAGCATCAGAAGAAATAAAGACAAATACAACATTGGTAAAATAATAGTAGATCAAGAAGGTACAATGTTTATGTTCATAAATGTAATTGATATAGATACAAAATACATAAAGCACTGACAACTATAGAGAGAAAGAGATAAATAAACTATGCTTTAATTCATCCCTTACATAAACAGATCAAGTTCTAAAATAAGTAAAGATACAGGATATTTGAATAACATGATTATTAAGCTCCAACTAAAAATTATGTAGAAACTTATACCCATCAAGGAAATCCTATTTTCAAGCAAACATGGAACATTCACAAAAATTTGGTTATGTACCAAGCCACAAAGGAAAGCTAAGGAAATTCCAAAGACTCAATTTTAATTCTTTAACCAAATACAGATTGAGCAGCACACGCACACACACAGGTTATGTCCTAATGGGAAAGACCAAAACCAAAAAACACATAGTAAAATTTCACGTAGTAATGGATGCTATGAAGAGAATAAACCAGAGTAAGGGAATAGTTGATTTGGGGAAGTCTTATTTTATATAAAATAGCCAAGGAAGTCTTCCCTGAAGAGATGCCATATGAATGAAGCAAAGGATTTAACAGTGAGAATAGCAGAAAGAAGAGCATTTCTGGCAGTGAGAACAGCAAGTGCAAATGCCTTATGATGGGAAAGACTTTGGAATATCTTAGAGGCCAGTGTGGCTGGAGTAGATAGGTGATTAAGGAGGAAAAAAATTAGAAAAATTGAATATACAGTTAGGGAGGTGGCTAGGAGTCAGATCATGTAGCAGTAATTATACTATAAAATCAAAACATCCTCTTTTTCTTAATGTAAGAATGTTAATGGAATATAACAAACAGAAAAATAACAAACACAGAAAATTCATATGTGTACAGGTTAATGAAGTATCATAAAGTGAACCACCGGGGCAATCAGCACCCAGATCAAGAAATAGCACATTGGCACTACTTCAGAAGCCTCTAGATGCCCATTTCTGGTCACTAACCCTTACCATGAGCTACCACTCTTCTGAGTTATAACATCATAGTTTTGCCTCATTTTGAACTAAACATAAATGGAACAATATATGTATTTTTTTCATTGTTAGGTGCAGTGTTCTAAAGGTCAAGTTCGTTCATATTGTGGTTCCAATTTTCTATATCCTTAGTGATTGTTTGTTCTCTTAGCTTTTGAGAGATGTAATTAAGTCACCTACTTTGTGGCTTTTTTTATTACTGTTATGTCAGTTTTTGTTCTATATATTTTGAAGTTATGCTATATTTATATTCAGATCATTTACTTTGGGTAACCTGATGGATTGACTTCTTTATATATGTCCCTTTTAGGATGATAATGCTTCTTTCCTTAAATGCTACTGTGTTTCATGTAAGTGTAGCTGGTTACTGTTTGCATAGTATATTTTTCCACCTTTTTGCTTTCAAACTTCGCTTAAAATTTTTTTTTTCATCCAGTCTGACAATCTTAATTCTTCACTTGGAATATTTAATCTGTTTAAGTAATTGCTGATGTATTTGGGGTTTTTGTCTAGTGTCTCACTTTGTTTTCTGTTTTGTCTGCTTTTGTTTCCTTTTCATTCATTTCTTGTTTTCCTTGGATTAATCAAGACTTTTTATTTTGCTTTTTTCTTTTTGTTAATTTGTTAGTTATACATTATTTAATATTTATATATAATTAATGTAATATAAAATATAATTTATGTATATTTTAATATTATTATATAACAAATCAGAATTCATTAACTATACATTATTTTATTTTTTAAAATAATTCGAGATTAGACCATCCTTGACATTTTAATACAAATTATTATCTTTTTCACTTTTGTGATAATGCTAGGACCTGAAAATGCTTTAATTTCATTAATTACCTTTTGTTCTTCTGGATTGTTGTCAGACATATATAGCCTCACCTGCAGAAATCTTTGGCATGGTGTCCCTGGAACTGAAATAGATGGGCTTCCCTACTACAGTCTTACTTGGTCTCTTACTCTAGGTCTGGTGAACAGAACTCTGACTTGAATCATCAAAACAGAGAGCCTCAGCTACTCAGTCGTTTTCCAGACTTTAGTCATTTCACAGGTCTGGAGTCCCTTGAATAAAGGGGAAGCCAGGTCACTGTGAGAACAGAGCATGCCATACTGCCAAATATTTGTACCATTAGTCTTCTTGCTAGTCTTCCTCCAAGGGACATGTAGTCATTTACTGGGATAACTGGGGTTTACTAGGGGGAAGAGAAAGAGTCAGGCTTTTTAAAGGGATTACTAGATACCACCTCTGAACTGGAACTAATTCTTAGAGACCCAAAATGTCCCTGTAGTACAATAGTCAGAATAAGACCATAGGGAATCAAAGTCAGGTGAACAATGGAGTTTTGGCTTAGGTTCTTTTCAGAGTGGTCCCAGTGGGTACCTGAATCTACCCTATGGTTATTTGCCTAGGTCTGTAATGCATAAATGGAAGAGACATACTCAGCCAAATGGCAGAATCCCCAAATTTATTCCCTGACTCATGAAGTGAGTGCTATTTTGGCAGGCAAGACCAAGTGGGAGCCCCTATAACTGCTGCAGTTTATGAAAATAGTGAGGCAATATCATATTCATGGGAGGAGTGCAGAGATTAGTGTTGCCATTCGGGACTAAAGAGATGCAGGGATGCTGACTCCATCCACATCTCCATTAGATGTGCCTGTTTAGCCTTGCAGAAGACAGATGCGTCTGGGATAACCACAGGGGATTTTGTAAACTTAATTAGGTGGTGACTCCAATTGCATCTGTTGTTCCAGATGTGTGTTCATTGCTGAAGCAAATGAACATATCCTCTTGCACCTGGCTTGCTATTAATAGGACAAATGTATTTTCCTCAATACTTTTTAGTAAATTGGACCAGGGATTAGCAACTTTTCTGTAAGTGGCCAAATGGTAAATATTTTAGGATTTGGTCTCACAGCTTTTCAACTCTGCATTCTAGTGAAAAGTACTAAAATATACATATATTATATAGAATATGTAAATATACTGACATGGTTGTTTTCCAATAGAACTTCATTTACAAAAGCTGCTACTGGGTCAAATTTTGGTTTGGGCCATAGTTAGATGACCTTTTGTAAAGATCAAGTGTAGTCCACTTCTGGTGGACACAGCCAGCAATACACCTTCACTCTGCTGAGAGATATCCACTCTCCATCCCTATGCTATAATCTAGTGTGCAGAAACCTTGATCAACCTTCCATTTCATAGGGTACCATGCTGGTCTAATACACTGATTTGCTGATTGCTAAACAGGAAGTAATGACAACTCTACTTTTCTATTAGCAAAGAGCTCAGCACCACTTTCAAAGCTAAGGATATAACCAAGCAATCCTAAATCCCATCTTTGAAGGTCTGTTTCCTGAAACTATTCTGGCATGAAGTACTATATTCATTATTCATTAGAGTGCGATCAGGAAAACAGAAACTGTACCAGTCATTTCAGCAGAGAGAATTTTATATGAGAAGTGTATTACAGTGGGACTGGAAGAATTAAAAAAGCAACCATTGAAGCCCAGAGATAATAACCTGCCAGGGGAACAAAGAGAAGAAGTTGATATTTTCAGAAACTAGACACTGGAAGGACGGGTCGCACAGAGCTAAGACTTAGACTCTTGAGAAAAAGGTGCTGCTCTGCTGATACTGGGACTTCAGGGGTGGGGTACTTAAGGCTACTTTTGGAAGTGCCAAAGGAAGCAAAAGAACTGGAGCTAACTTCTGCTACCAGAAGGAAGTGCTGTTGTTGAGGCAAGAATGACAGCAACAGCACACAGCAGGCATGAATCTTCACTTTCCTTCTTCTGCCCCACACCCTCCCTCAAGCACCCCCTGCTGGCAGAACCGAACAGAGAGTTACCTGGGGAAGAGAAATGTAGTTTGCAAAAATCTAGACCCACACCACAAAGTGGAGTTTAGGAGGGTGGATGTGGACCTGCTTTTAATGGAATTACAAGTGTTTAATGCAGAGAATCAATTACAATAAAGGACATGATGAAACAGATGTTTCTGACTATATGTGGAGTCAGCATGAAGATTTATATCTGAAGCTATAAATCTATTCAGATATGTTACATAAGTAATGCAAATAACAAACAGTGTTGCCATGTGTAATGTGATTCTCCAAAGTGGTGAGCAACTGTTGGTAATGTTCCAAAAAAAGGTAATGTACTGCTTTCCCTTAACTTACAGGGTAGTGCATTCCTGGAGATTTTATTACATATTAAACACTCAACTAATAGTAAATAGGTTTTTCACCTACAAGAATATCCAGCCAGAAATTCAAAAGTTCTGCAGGACAAGACACAGTTATTTCTTTTATGGGAATATCCTGTATGTAACAGGTTGTCTAACACTGTTACCTGTCATGGTTTTCTATGAATTTCCAAAACACCTGCTAGTATATGGTGGTACTGTCTCCATGAAGACTGACCACCAGAGGACCTTACCCCAAGGCAAGGACATAGGGATTTGGGACTTTATTCTGAGTAAACTGGAAGCCATTTGAAGGTTTTGAACAGAAATATTCTATTTAATGTTTTAAAAGATCATTCTGGCTGTTGCCTATGCAGAAAATGGACTGTGGAGATGTCAAGAATGGAAGCAGGGAGTCCAAATGGGAGGCTCACATTATTCCAGTAGGAGGTAATGGTGGCTTGAGTAGTGGACGATGTATTGAGAAGTAGTTGGATTCTGGATATATTTGAATGATACAGCAGGCAGGATTTTCTGAAAAATTGAATATTAATGAAGCAAAGAACAAGATCAAGCATGACTCCAAGATTTTGACCTAAACAGCTGTACATGGTGGTGCCATTTTTAAATATGGAAAATACAAGAAGTGGATTTTCAGAGAGGGGAATCACAACTTCTGTATTTGATCTGTAAGATGTCTAGTGACATCCAAGTGGAGATGCTGAATAGTCAGTTGCATATACCAGTCTAAAGCTCACTGGTAAGGTTAGGGCTGGAAGTATAAACTAAGGAGTTGTCAGGACTTACACAAAAATGTAAATACATAAACTTGGATGCAGTAACTTAGGGGATGAATTTAGATACAGAAGAGAAGAGTTTCAAGGAATGAACTACTCCAAAATATACAATCTGGGAAGAGGCAGAGATGCCAGCAAAGGAGGATAACATCAACCTGTGCTTTTTGACTATAAAGCAATAACATGATATAATAATTTTATGATAGTGCCAACCACTATTACAAGCACTTAATATATACTAATTTTTAAGAATATTAAAAGTAGGGAATACTCCCAAACTCATTCTAGAAGGCCAGCATCACTCTAATGCCAAAACCAGAGATAATACAAAAAAAGAAAATTGCAAACCAATATCCTTGATGAACATAGATGCAATTATCTTCAACAAAATATTAGTAAACCAAACTCAAAAATACATCAAATGATCATCTATCATGACTAAGTGGGATTTATTCTAGGGATGCAAGAATGGTACAGTATTTGTAAATCAATCAATGTGATACATCACCTTAACAAAAGTGAGGATAAAAATCATATGATCATCTCAATAGATGCTGAAAAATCATTACCCAAATTCAACATTCATTCCTGATAAAAACTCTCAACAAAGTGGTTACAGAGGGAACATACCTCAATATAATAAAGGTCATATGTGGCAAATGCACAGCTAACATCATTCTCAGTGGTGAAAAGCTGAAAGCTTTTCTCTGAGATCTGAGGCTAGGCAGGTTGCCCACTCTCACCACTTTTATTCAACGTAGTACTGGAAGTCCTAGCCATGGCAGTCAGACAAGAAAGAGACAAAAGGCATCCAAATTGGTATAGAGGAAGAAATGTAACTGTCACTATTTGCAGATGACATGATACTTTATATAGAAAACTCTAAAGACTCCATCAAAAAATACCATTAGAACTAACAACTGGATTCAGCAAAGTTGCCGGATACAAAATCGACATACAGAAATCTGTTGCACTCCTATATACTAACAGTGAACTAGTAGAGAAATCAGGAAAACAATTCCATTTACAATTGCATCAAAAAGAATAAAATAACTTGGAGTAAACCTAACCAAGGAGGTGAAAGACCTATACTCTGGAAACTATAAGACACTGATGAAAGAAATTGAAGAAGACACAAATAAATGGAAATCTATCCCATGCTCATGGAGAAGGAGAATTAATATTGTCAAAATGGCCATCCTTCCCAAATCAATTTACACATTCAACACAATCCCTATCAAAACACCAACAGCATTTTTCAATGAACTAGAACAAATAGTTCTAAAATCCATATGGAACCACAAAGACCCCAAATAGCCAAAGAAATCCTGAGAAAGAACAAAGCTAGGGGTATTATGCTCCCTGACTTCAAGCTATACTACAAAACTACAATAATCAAAACACAAGAACAGACCCATAGATCGATGGAACAGAAAAGAGAGTCCAGATATAAACCCAAGCATATATGGTCAGTTAATATATGATAAAAGAGCCATGAATATACAATGGGGAAAAGCGTCTTCAACAACTGGTGTTGGCAAAACTGGACAGCTACATGCAAGAGAACAAAACTGGATCACTGTCTAACTCCATACACTAAAGTAAACTCGAAATGGATCAAAGACCTGAATGTAAGACATGAAACCATAAAACTCTTAGAAGAAAACATAGACAAAAATCTCTTGAACACAAGTAATGAAAAATTTTTTCCTGGATGCATCTCCTTCATCAAGGGAAACAAAAGCAAAAATGAACAAGTGGGACTACATCAAACTAAAAATCTGTACAGCAAAGGACACCAGCAGAACAAAAAGATAATCTACAGTATGGGAGAATATATTCATAAATGATTCCACTGATAAGGAGTTAACATACAAAATATATAGAGCTCATATGCCTCAACACCAAAAAAACAAATAACTTGATTAAAAAATGGGCAGAGGACCTGAACAGACATTTCTCTAAAGAAGAAATATAGAGGCCAGCAGGCCCATGAAAAGGTGCTAGACATCGCTAAACATCAGGGAAATGCAAATTAAAACCACAATATATATTACCTCACACCAGTCAGAATGGCCACTATCCAAAGACAAGAAATAACAAGTGTTGCCAATGTGGAGAAAAAGGAACTCTCCTACCCTGTTGGTGGGAATGTAAATTGGTGCAACCACTATGGAAAGCAGTATGGAGTTTCCTCAAAAAACTAAAAATAGAAATACCATATGACCCAGTAACTGTACATCTAGGAATTTACCTGAAGAAAACAAAATCTCTGATTGGAAAAGATAGATGTACCCCTATGTTTATTGGCACATTATTTACAGTAGCCAAGATATGGAAGCAACCAAAGTGTCCATCAACAGATGAATGGATAAAGAAGAGGTGATATATATACACAATGGAATACTATTCAGCCAAAAAAACGAAAGAAATCCTGCCATTTGTGACATGTGGTTGGACCTAGAGGGTATATCATGCTGTGTGAAATAAGTCAGGTGGAGAAAGACAAATACCATATGATTTCACTTACATGTGGAATCTAAAAACAAAACAAAATGAACAAAACAGTAGTAGACTCACAAATACTCAGAAGTGACCAGTACTTACCACCAGGGAGGGATTAGAGTGGGTGGGCGAAGTGGGTGAAGGGGGTAAAGAGGCACAAAAATCTTAACCATCATATAAATCAGTCATAGGAATGAAAGTACAGCATAGAGAATATTTAGTCAATAGTTCTGTAACATCTTTCTATGTTGACAGATAATAACTATACTAGCTGGGATGAGGATTTAATAACATATGTAACTGTTAAGTCACTGTGTTTTATACTCAAAACCAATATATTTTTATCAACTATGCATCAATAAAAATATATTAAAAATTAATAACCATTGTTTGACATATATTATGCTGTTAACTTTAATGATGATGAAACTGAGGCAAAGTTGAACATATCCTATTAAATATTAAAACCAACCATAACTTTATGGAACTAGATAGAGGTAGTGGTTGCACAACACTGTGACTATACTAAATGCCTCTGAATTGTTCACTTTAAAATGGTTAATTTTATGTTATGTGAATTTCACCTGAATTTTTAAAAACCCAACTGTAAAACGAAGGCAATAGAATAGCACAGTTACATTGTAGGGAGAGACTAATAAACCAGTGTAACAATGAAGACTGCTATCGGAAAAATTTGTATTGCTAAAAGGAAAAACTGTATGCTAGATTTCTCCTTCAGAACCTACATGAAAACAAACAGCAAATGGTTTAAAGACATATACATGAAAGGTAAATTTACATAGTTACCATATTCAAAGAAAATGGAGGGAACTGTAGAGCTGGAAGATTTTCTTAAACAAGACAACCAAAAGGCAAACCATAAGGAGAAAGATTTAGGGATTTTACCCTATCAAAATTAATTATTTCTGTTCAGCAATAAACATCATATACAAACTAACAGTTAACAATAATTTAGCAATAGATGTCATTATACAAACAGTCTATAACTGGTGTATTAGTGTCCTATTGCTGCTGTTACCAAATTACCACAAACTTACTGGCTTAAACCACAAAAATTTACCATCTATTATAGTTCTGGAGCTCAGAGGCCCTGAATGGTTTTCACTGGGTTAAATCCAAAAAAGCTCTATATTCATACATGAATAACATCTGCAGCATTATTAATCTCATATAAATACTATATGTAGTAGATTGTATGATACTATACACTTTATATATAGTATAGTATATAATAGTATGTTGTGTTATAAAGGAGAAAATAGACACATTTAACTTCCCTGGGTAAAAAATTAGTCTTTAACCAGATATCTACTTTATGAACACAATTAATATTAAAATAGAACTAATTATTTTTCTTCACAAATAACTAATTTCTTGTACATCACAAAGATAGAATTTTTTTATAATGGGTTCAACTGTGTGAGAAATTTAACCTTATATATACAGTCATACCTTGGAGATATTGCAGATTCAGTTCCAGCCCACTGCAAAAAGCAAATATCAAAATAAAGAATTTTTTGGTTTCCCAGTGCATGTAAAAGTTACGTTTACATTATACTGTAGTCTATTAAGTCTGCAATAGCATTATGCCCAAAAAACAATGTATATGCCTTAATTAAACATATTTTATTGCTAAAAAATATGCTAACCATTATCTGAGCTTTCAGCAAGTCATAATCACTGATCACATCACCACGAATATAATAATAATGGAAAAGTTTGAAATACTGTGAGAATTACCAAAATGTGACAGAGACATGAAGTGAGCAAACGCTGTTGGGAAAATGTCACTGATAGACATTTCTGGCAGGGTTGCCAGAAAGCTTCAATTTGTAACAAACACAGTATTTGAGACAGAGGCACAGTAAGGTAAAGTACAATAGAATGAGGTGTGCCTGTAAACCGAGGAAAATGTGCTGTGTTATTTGAATAAACTATACCAGATAATTTCATAATGCCAGGTGACAGAATATTTAGGAGTTAGATGTCAGTCTAACTATCCTGTCCCACTCACCCACCCCTCCAAAAGCCATACATTCAACATGTAATCCATATAAAAAGTGATTAATGAGAACATTTAAGTTCTTTTTTTAAAATTCTAAGTCTTTGGAACCTGGTGAGGTTTGTCAGTTGGGACTAGCCATATTTCAAATGCTCAATAGCCACATGTGGCTACCAGCTACCATATTGGTCAGCAGTTTTAGGCAAAGGAGGAAGTCAACAATATAAGAAAGGACTTCAGGGAAGACAGGAAGGTGGAAGTGAGACTTCACCAGGTTAAAAAATACCAGAGATTCTGAGAAGGTGTGCAGGAATTAACTTTTAAGCATAGGTGAAGGGACCAACTTCAGATTAGAGGTAAAATTCTTCTTTCATTATAACAAGAGGAAAGAAATAAAGAATAGGTCCAGACACAGGGTCCTCAGCTAATGGATTCTGTTTTCTTTGGGGAGTAACAAGTACATGAGGGTGATGGGAGAAATGGAGTTTGAGGATTTTTCAAGCAGATGTGAAAAACTATGAGAGAAAGTATCTGAGGAATCTATTCAGAGAGTGGTTCAAGTGATGGACTTTAAAATGTACTTTGAAGTGGAAATGAAGTGAAGACAAGAGAGGTCCAATACAGAGAAAGCAAATGTGACAGTTTCCAACCAGGTCTGGGGCCCATCTTGGGACTCGATGGTTAGAGAATTGGAAAAACAGGAAATTACAGTGAGAAAATAAGATGACTGAATTTATTGTTTACAGAGTCGAACAATTTTGGTGATGACAAACAGCGTGGAATGGGTTCTGAATTGGAGTGGATGGGAGGGGCACTGCAGATGAGGAAGATAAGCAGCCACAAAGCCACGGTAAAGGAGGGCTCGCCCATGCGAACCTGGGAGCTGCAGGGTGATGGCAGAACTTGGAATGAAGAGGACAACTGTAAGCCCAGGGCTAAGTCACAGTGATGGGAAAGATGGCAACCAGGAAGTCTGTGTGTGACAGTAACATGGAAGGGTAAAAGTTGGTGTAGGCAGGTGGTTTAAACCTAAAAGGAGTAGGAATTTCTACATGGGGGTGATAAGAGAGATCTGGAGGTGGAATTTGGGAGCACCAAGACCACTAACCTTAAAGACCATCTAGTTAAAAGACCTCACTCTACGGATGGAGAAACTGAGGTCAGAGAGTATGGCAAATAGCCTCCAAAATGTCCTCCGGTAATCCCACCTTTTGGTATTCACACCCTTGTGTAGTTCTCTCCCACAGTGACCAGGGTTAGTTTGCATGAATGGTAGCAGAAGAGATGGTATGTTGTTTCCAAGATGAGCTTGTAAAGCACATTGCAGTGCCTGCCTAGTCACTTTCTCACTTTTGAATCACCCGCTTTAGGGGAAGCCAGCCACCATATGACAGGCAACTGTGTGGAGAGGCCCACAAGGCGAAGCTGAAGCCTCTTGCCAGTGGCATGTGAGTAAGTACAGAAGCAGAGCCTCCAGCCCCAGCCGAGCCTCCAGATGATGGCAGCTCTAGCTGACATCTTGATTGTTCTCTCATAAGATCCAGAGCCTGAATCCTGGACCCCTAATCTACACAAACTAACATCTTTGTTGTTTTAAGCCACTAAGTTTGGGGTAATTTATTAAGCAGCAAAAGATAAATAAAACTGAGACTATTTGTAACTTACTTAAAGTCACAAAGCTAGTTAGTGGCCAATTTAAAATGAGAACACAGAGCTCCTGACTCTCACTCAGTGTTCTGTTAGATCATGCTGTGTTCTGGCATATCTTGGACTTCTTTTGTGTTAGACACACTTGCACTGAGGAGGTACTGGCAACTAACAGAAACTTTAATGGATGATAGTTCTGTTTTCTCATAGGCAAAATAAAATGAAAACTGGACCATGCTTCCTCATGGAGTCAGAATAAGATTCAGTAAGGTAACTATTTTCTCTTTCTTCATGTAAAAATACCTAAGCATTTCTAAAACATGCTTACATCTTTTTGCAATAGTTTTGGGAAGGTTTGAGAGGACTAATTCAAATTTGTGCAATAGCTTAGTGGTAAAACCACTAAGTAGAATGTAATTTCTACTTGGTTTCTTTTAACCTCTTGACAAGTATGACATAGACTACTCAGTAGTGGTTATAGCATTTAAATACTTCAGTAACTTTGACCTTCCTGTACAGTGAATCAATGACAGGATCTAATGTCTGCATTTCCATCTGTTGTCTCTAAATGTAATATTCAGAAAAGGGCAGATTGCCACAAAGGCACTTTGTGGCTTCTATTTCCATGGCATAGAGCCTGCTATTTGAATGCGCATGACTATTATGTCAAGAGAAATTTTGTGTGACCTGCTGACTTATGGTTTGGGATTCAGTTTTTAAAAATGTGACTAAATAGCATTTAATCCAACACCTTTGAGAGGAATGGAGAGGGTGTCAGAACAGGCATTGAGAGCCTTTATACTGCAGGGAAGGTCTGGCCCAGGTGAAGGACAGGTGGAGAGCAGGAAGGTTGGACGAAGGAGTAGTTTCTTCCTTCCTTAAGAAGGTAGCTAGAAGAGTAGGGGAAAAGCAAAAAGTAGGTATGGGTTTCACTAGAGCATGGATTAAAAAAAAATTAATCTCAAGGGTCTTCAAGGCTCCACTTTCATTAAATCTCACAGAAACACTGATGTATTTCCAATGACTCCTCTATACAGTTGTAAGTTAATTTGCTGCCATATATTACTAGCACTAGGAAAATTCTTTAATGTTCTGTATCTTTTTCCCACTCTGCTTGAAAAAAATAGATTTTCCAACTATCTCCTAATATCACTTATTCTCTTAAAAGTCAGAGAAGGACAATTTTTACTCTCTTGACATTTTAGCATTTTCCTGGTTGTAACCCAGCTAATTGTGTGTGGCATGAGCTTGCTTGAGATAAAATACAATCTCATATTCTATATTAAGTAGGTTAGTGATTAATGTGTAGTTTGAATTTTGTTTTGTAAAAGTTCAACATTATTTTTTATAATCAAAATTTTTTAAAAATCCAAAAATATGAGTCCTTAATTATGATAGTACTAATTTTTCTAGTTAAGTTCTCATTCTTCAGAAAACTCAAACGTTCCTAATCAAACTTATGTTTGTAAAGTCCTTTGATTTTTTATGACCCTATACATGCTTTTTTAGTAAGAATTCATTTATTCGTTCAATAAAATTTATTGAGTACTTATTATGTGCCAGCTGCTTTTATTTGTGTTGGAGATATGAGAGGGAATAAAATGTACAGTCTCTGTTTTCATGCCACTTGTGTTGTAGTGGGGAGAGAGTCACTAAAAAAATAAGCAAAATAGATCTATAGTACATGAAATGGTGATTAATGCTACAAAGAAAAAATAAAGCAGGATAAAAGGATAGAGGGTGACAGACCTGAATGAGAAGAGAGGTCAAGGTAAGTATATGTCTGGCACAAAAGCATTCCAGAGGGAAGGACAAGTGCCAGGCAGGTAAACCACACCTAATGGGTCAAGAAATAGCCAGGAGACTTGTGTGGCCATAGCAGAGTCAGCAAAGAAATGAGACCCTTGGGGGAAGCAAGGGCCGTATCTTATAGAGCCCATGGGCTGCAGCAAGAGGTTTGGTTTAATGCGATCACTCCTGGCTGCAGTGTGAAGAGACAGAAGAGTGTAATTGTGGAAGCAGGGAAACCAATTAGGAGTGTGTTAGTCCAAGCCCTCTGAGAAACCAAGTTGGGATTAGGTGTGGGAGAGATTTACTAAGAGGAACACCTTTGAGAGGAATGGAGAGGGTGTCAGAACAGGCATTCAGAGCCTTTATACTGCAGGGAAGGTCTGGCCCAGGTGGAGGGCAGGAAGGTTGGACGGAGGAGTCTGAAACTGCAGTTCAGTTCCAGGAGAGTTTGGCAAAGCCAGTTCAGAGCCTTTGAACTGAAGTCGCCCATCGGAGAAGTGCCCCACTTCCCAGGAATGGGCTGCCCTAGTGTCCATGGTGGGGCCATCATTAGCTGGAAGTAGTCCTTGGGAAGTGTGGTCTCAGCATGAACCCAGGGATGGATATGAGTGCAGCAGCTGGGACCACCAGGCAGTCATCCTCCTGCACCGGGAGATCTGAGCAGCATATGGTCATTACAGAGACTTTTGCCATAATCCAGGTTAGAGACATCATGGTGGCTTGGGTTAAGGAAATAGATGGATTTAGGCTACCATAGTCATCTGGACATATCCTGAAAGTCAAACAGAATTCATTTGCCAATAAATTTGATTTGGGGTGTGAGGGAGGGAGAAGAAACAAAGATGGCCCAAAGACTTTTGTTCTGAGTAACAGAAGAAGGGCATTGCCACTTATTGAGAGAGAAGACTGTGGGAGTCTTGAATGGGGGAATCAGCCATTCATTCGACCATATTTAGTTTGAGATGTTGATTAGCTTCCAGTGGAGATACTGAGAAGGCAGCTGAATAGATGAATTTAGACTTTAAGGAAATATTCCAACTCAGAAATACAAATTTGAAGATCAACATATGAGCAGCATTTGAAGTCATGGGACTGGATTAGTTTACCTAAGGAACAGATATATAGATGGAGAGGAGAGGTTCAAAGCCTGACGGGGAGATAGAACCCAAAAAAGACTAAAGAAAAAGTGACCAGTAGGAGGTAGGAGGAGGCTCACAGAGAAGCAGTGTCCCAGAAGCCAAGCAATGTTTTCTGGAAGTATAGATTTTCAGTATTCTATTTCTTAAATCTTGATATGTATTAAATGAACATTCTATGAAGTTTATTGGTGTCTTGCTAAACGGACCTACTAAATAATAAAGAAGAAAATAAAGCTTATAAGAATATTGACCGTGTGCCCAATTGAAAAACCTGCCTACACCATGAACTGTGTCGTTGGGCAAGTTTCTCCACCTCTAATTGATTCTGATTTCTCATTTCATTTTTTTTTTTTTTTAATAATTATTTTTTATTGAAGGGTAGTTGACGCACAGTATTACATTACATTAGTTTCAAGTGTACAACACAGTGGTAGAACATTTATATACATAATTCGAGGTTCCAGCTATCACCCTACCAAGCTGTTACAATATCTTGACTATATTCCTTATGCTATACATTACATCCCGGTTACTTATTTATTTTACCATTGGAAGTCTGTCCTTTTTTTTTTTTTTTTTTTTTTTTGTGAGGGCATCTCTCATATTTATTGATCAAATGGTTGTTAACGACAATAAAATTCTGTATAGGGGAGTCAATGCTCAATGCACAATCATTAATCCACCCCAAGCCTAATTTTCATCAGTCTCCAATCTTCTGAGGCACAACAAACAAGTTCTTACATGGAGAACAAATTCTTACATAATGAATAAGTTACATAGTGAACAGTACAAGGGCAGTCATCACAGAAACTTTCGGTTTTGCTCATGCATTATGAACTCTAAACAGTCAGTTCAAATATGAATACTCATTTGGTTTTTATACTTGATTTATATGTGGATACCACATTTCTCTCTTTATTATTATTATTTTTAATAAAATGCTGAAGTGGTACGTAGATACAAGATAAAGGTAGAAAACATAGTTTAGTGTTGTAAGAGAGCAAATGTAGATGATCAGGTGTGTGCCTATAGACTGTGTGTTAATCCAAGCTAGACCAGGGCAATAAAACATCCACGTATGCAGAAGATTTCTCTCAGAACAGGGGGGGTGAGGTTCTAAGCCTCACCTCTGTTGATCCCCAATTTCTCACCTGATGGCCCCCCTGCGACTGTGCCTGTCTTAGGTTGTTCCTCCCTTGAGGAATCTTACCCGTCTCTGGCTAACCAGTCATCTTCCGGGGCCATACAGGGAAATGTGAAGTTGGTAAGTGAGAGGGAAGCCTTATTGTTTGAAAAGGTTAGCTTTTTACTTCTTTGCATATTTATGCCCTGTGGCTTCTATGCCCAGCATTTGTCTTGAGGTATCTTTACCACTTGGAAGAATTATGATACTCGGTAAATTTGATATGAGGCATGAATTCTATTTAAGGGTTGTAATTAGGAAGGAAGAAGAAAAGCTATAGAAGTAGCAGGCGGAAGAAAACATGGGAAGATTGATTATTTCTTTGACATATCTTTTAGAGTAACTTCAGCATGTATAGGATTTAAGCTACTACTTAAATTGTGCACACACATTAACATAATAGGAGTATAGTTACATAACCAAAGCATATCTGTAATTACCAGCCATCTCCAGTGAAACCAAGAAACCCAGTTAGGCACCTTAGGCATTTGTGAAAACTTATCTATGATATGGTGGATATTGTCCAACTGAACTTGAACAGTCTGAGAGAAATCAGACAAATTAAAACAACCCATTCCTGGGGACTGTTCACATGCCATATGTTCTTTTAACAGTAAATAGTCTGTAGTTGTAAGACTTTGGAGTGCTACAATTTGCACTTCTCCTAATTCTTGGTTGAGTTCCAACAGTATAGATCCAGTCAAATTTGTTGTTTTACTGTATGCACAGGCCAGCTTAGATATCTCCTTCCTCATTCCCATGGCAAGTCCAGGAACTGGTGGGATGAGTGCATCTACAGCTGTAGCAGTGCGTGGATCTTTGTTGGGGTTTTTTGATGATCATCTTCTGGCATGAGTCTTCCAGAGAGTGCTGATGTTGGAAGTTCTTTTTCATATCGTATCTTAGTTCATTTTCGGAGTAGCCCAATTAGGCTTTGATCCTCTGTATAAACACAAACAGACCCTTTGCCTACACTTTTATATGCCCTTTATACCCTTGTGTAGAACTCGTTGGAGGTTACCACAGAGGAACTGCCCTTTTTTTTTTTTTTTTGCTTTGTTTTTGGTATCACTAATCTACACTTACATGACGAATATTATGTTTACTAGGCTCTCCCCTATACCAGGTCTCCCCTATAAACCCCTTTACAGTCACTGTCCATCAGCATAGCAAAATGTTGTAGAATCCCTACTTGCCTTCTCTGTGTTGTACAGCCCTCCCTTTTCTCCTACCCCCCCATGCATGTTAATCTTAATACCCCCCTACTTCTCCCCCCCTTATCCCTCCCTACCCACCCATCCTCCCCAGTCCCTTTCCCTTTGGTACCTGTTAGTCCATTCTTGAGTTCTGTGATTCTGCTGCTGTTTTGTTCCTTCAGTTTTTCCTTTGTTCTTATATTCCACAGATAAGTGAAATCATTTGGTATTTCTCTTTCTCCGCTTGGCTTGTTTCACTGAGCATAATACCCTCCAGCTCCATCCATGTTGCTGCAAATGATTGGATTTGCCCTTTTCTTATGGCTGAGTAGTATTCCATTGTGTATATGTACCACATCTTTATCCATTCATCTATTGATGGACATTTAGGTTGCTTCCAATTCTTGGCTATTGTAAATAGTGCTGCAATAAACATAGGGGTGCATCTGTCTTTCTCAAACTTGATTGCTGTGTTCTTAGGGTAAATTCCTAGGAGTGGAATTCCTGGGTCAAATGGTAAGTCTGTTTTGAGCATTTTGATGTACCTCCATACTGCTTTCCACAATGGTTGAACTAACTTACATTCCCACCAGCAGTGTAGGAGGGTTCCCCTTTCTCCACAGCCTCGCCAACATTTGTTGTTGTTTGTCTTTTGGATGGCAGCCATCCTTACTGGTGTGAGGTGATACCTCATTGTAGTTTTAATTTGCATTTCTCTGATAATTAGCGATGTGGAGCATCTTTTCATGTGTCTGTTGGCCATCTGTATTTCTTTTTTGGAGAACTGTCTGTTCAGTTCCTCTGCCCATTTTTTAATTGGGTTATTTGTTTTTTGTTTGTTGAGGCGTGTGAGCTCCTTATATATTCTGGACCTCAAGCCTTTATCGGATGTGTCATTTTCAAATATATTCTCCCATACTGTAGGGATCCTTCTTGTTCTATTGATGGTGTCTTTTGCTGTACAGAAGCTTTTCAGCTTAATATAGTCCCACTTACTCATTTTTGCTGTTGTTTTCCTTACCCGGGGAGATATGTTCAAGAAGAGGTCACTCATGTTTATGTCTAAGAGGTTTTTGCCTATGTTTTCTTCCAAGAGTTTAATGGTTTCATGGCTTACATTCAGGTCTTTGATCCATTTTGAGTTTACTTCTGTATATGAGGTTAGACAATGGTCCAGTTTCATTCTCCTACATGTAGCTGTC
Source organism: Manis pentadactyla (assembly GCF_030020395.1). NCBI lineage: Eukaryota > Metazoa > Chordata > Mammalia > Pholidota > Manidae > Manis > Manis pentadactyla. Next base: position 125,518,581 of record NC_080026.1, on the reverse strand, counting down.
CAGTTTTGCCAGCACCACCTGTTGAAGAGACTGTCATTTCGCCATTGTATGTCCATGGCTCCTTTATCAAATATTAATTGACCATATATGTCTGGGTTAATGTCTGGATTCTCTAGTCTGTTCCATTGGTCTGTGGCTCTGCTCTTGTGCCAGTACCAAATTGTCTTGATTACTATGGCTTTATAGTAGAGCTTGAAGTTGGGGAGTGAGATCCCCCCTACTTTATTCTTCTTTCTCAGGATTGCTTTGGCTATTCGGGGTCTTTGGTGTTTCCATATGAATTTTTGAATTATTTGTTCCAGTTCATTGAAGAATGTTGCTGGTAGTTTCATAGGGATTGCATCAAATCTGTATATTGCTTGGGGCAAGATGGCCATTTTAACGATATTAATTCTTCCTAGCCACGAGCATGGGATGAGTTTCCATCTGTTAGTGTCCCCTTTAATTTCTCTTAAGAGTGACTTGTAGTTTTCAGAGTATAAGTCTTTCACTTCTTTGGTTAGGTTTATTCCTAGGTATTTTATTTTTTTTGATGCAATTGTGAATGGAGTTGTTTTCCTGATTTCTCTTTCTGTTGGTTCATTGTTAGTATATAGGAAAGCCACAGATTTCTGTGTGTTGATTTTGTATCCTGCAACTTTGCTGTATTCCGATATCAGTTCTAGTAGTTTTGGGGTGGAGTCTTTAGGGTTTTTTATGTACAGTATCATGTCATCTGCAAATAGTGACAGTTTAACTTCTTCTTTACCAATCTGGATTCCTTGTATTTCTTTGTTTTGTCTGATTGCCGTGGCTAGGACCTCCAGTGCTATGTTAAATAACAGTGGAGAGAGTGGGCATCCCTGTCTAGTTCCCGATCTCAGAGGAAATGCTTTCAGCTTCTCGCTCTTCAATATAATGTTGGCTGTGGGTTTATCATAGATGGCCTTTATTATGTTGAGGTACTTGCCCTCTATTCCCATTTTGCTGAGAGTTTTTAACATGAATGGATGTTGAACTTTGTCAAATGCTTTTTCAGCATCTATGGAGATGATCATGTGGTTTTTGTCTTTCTTTTTGTTGATGTGGTGGATGATGTTGATGGACTTTCGAATGTTGTACCATCCTTGCATCCCTGGGATGAATCCCACTTGGTCATGGTGTATGATCCTTTTGATGTATTTTTGAATTCGGTTTGCTAATATTTTGTTGAGTATTTTTGCATCTACGTTCATCAGGGATATTGGTCTGTAGTTTTCTTTTTTGGTGGGGTCTTTGCCTGGTTTTGGTATTAGGGTGATGTTAGCTTCATAGAATGAGTTTGGGAGTATCCCCTCCTCCTCTATTTTTTGGAAAACTTTAAGGAGAATGGGTATTATGTCTTCCCTGTATGTCTGATAAAATTCCGAGGTAAATCCATCTGGCCCGGGGGTTTTGTTCTTTGGTAGTTTTTTGATTACCGCTTCAATTTCGTTGCTGGTAATTGGTCTGTTTAGATTTTCTGTTTCTTCCTGGGTCAATCTTGGAAGGTTATATTTTTCTAGGAAGTTGTCCATTTCTCCTAGGTTTCCCAGCTTGTTAGCATATAGGTTTTCATAGTATTCTCCAATAATTCTTTGCATTTCCGTGGGGTCCGTCGTGATTTTTCCTTTCTCGTTTCTGATACTGTTGATTTGTGTTGACTCTCTTTTCTTCTTAATAAGTCTGGCTAGAGGCTTATCTATTTTGTTTATTTTCTCGAAGAACCAGCTCTTGGTTTCATTGATTTTTGCTATTGTTTTATTCTTCTCAATTTTATTTATTTCTTCTCTGATCTTTATTATGTCCCTCCTTCTGCTGACCTTAGGCCTCATCTGTTCTTCTTTTTCCAATTTCGATAATTGTGACATTAGACCATTCATTTCGGATTGCTCTTCCTTTTTTAAATATGCTTGGATTGCTATATACTTTCCTCTTAAGACTGCTTTTGCTGTGTCCCATAGAAGTTGGGGCTTAGTGTTGTTGTTGTCATTTGTTTCCATATATTGCTGGATCTCCATTTTGATTTGGTCATTGATCCATTGATTATTTAGGAGCGTGTTGTTAAGCCTCCATGTGTTCGTGAGCCTCTTTGCTTTCTTTGTACAGTTTATTTCTAGTTTTATGCCTTTGTGGTCTGAAAAGTTGGTTGGTAGGATTTCAATCTTTTGGAATTTTCTGAGGCTCTTTTTGTGGCCTAGTATGTGGTCTATTCTGGAGAATGTTCCATGTGCACTTGAGAAGAATGTATATCCCGCTGCTTTTGGATGTAGAGTTCTATAGATGTCTATTAGGTCCATCTGCTCTACTGTGTTGTTCAGTGCTTCCGTGTCCTTACTTATTTTCTGCCCAGTGGATCTATCCTTTGGGGTGAGTGGTGTGTTGAAGTCTCCTAGAATGAATGCATTGCAGTCTATATCCCCCTTTAGTTCTGTTAGTATTTGTTTCACATATGCTGGTGCTCCTGTGTTGGGTGCATATATATTTAGAATGGTTATATCCTCTTGTTTGACTGAGCCCTTTATCATTATGTAGTGTCCTTCTTTATCTCTTGTTACTTTCTTTGTTTTGAAGTCTATTTTGTCTGATATTAGTACTGCAACCCCTGCTTTCTTCTCACTGTTGCTTGCTTGAAATATGTTTTTCCATCCCTTGACTTTTAGTCTGTACATGTCTTTGGGTTTGAGGTGAGTTTCTTGTAAGCAGCATATAGATGGGTCTTGCTTTTTTATCCATTCTGTTACTCTGTGTCTTTTGATTGGTGCATTCAACCCATTAACATTTAGGGTGACTATTGAAAGATATGTACTTATTGCCATTGCAGGCTTTAAATTCGTGGTTACCAAAGGTTCAAGGTTAGCCTCTTTAGTATCTTACTACCTAACTTAGCTCACTTATTGAGCTGTTATATACACTGTCTGGAGATTCTTTTCTTCTCTCCCTTCTTGTTCCTCCTCCTGGATTCTTCATATGTTGGGTGTTTTGTGCTGTGCTCTTTCTAGGAGTGCTCCCATCTAGAGCAGTCCCTGTAAGATGTTCTGTAGAGGTGGTTTGTGGAAAGCAAATTCCCTCAGCTTTTGTTTGTCTGGGAATTGTTTAATCCCACCGTCATATTTGAATGATAGTCGTGCTGGATACAGTATCCTTGGTTCAAGGCCCTTCTGTTTCATTGTATTAAATATATCATGCCATTCTCTTCTGGCCTGTAGGGTTTCTGTTGAGAAATCTGACGTTAGCCTGATGGGTTTCCCTTTATAGGTGACCTTTTTCTCTCTAGCTGCCTTTAACACTCTTTCCTTGTCCTTGATCTTTGCCATTTTAATTATTATGTGTCTTGGTGTTGCCCTTCTTGGGTCCTTTCTGTTGGGGGTTCTGTGTATTTCTGTGGTCTGTTCGATTACTTCCTCCCCCAGTGTGGGGAAGTTTTCAGCAATTATTTCTCCTAAGATACTTTCCATCTCTTTTCCTCTCTCTTCTTCTTCTGGGACCCCTATAATACGGATATTGTTCCTTTTGGATTGGTCAAACAGTTCTCTTAATATTGTTTCATTCCTGGAGATCCTTTTGTCTCTCTCTATGTCAGCTTCTATGCGTTCCTGTTCTCTGATTTCAATTCCATCAATGGCCTCTTGCATTCTATCCATTCTGCTTATAAACCCTTCCAGAGTTTGTTTCATTTCTGTGATCTCCTTTCTGGCATCTGTGATCTCCTTCCGGACTTCATCCCATTTCTCTTGCGTATTTCTCTGCATCTCTGTCAGCATGTTCATGATTCTTATTTTGAATTCTTTTTCAGGAAGACTGGTTAGGTCTGTCTCCTTCTCTGGTGTTGTCTCTGTGATCTTTGTCTGCCTGTAGCTTTGCCTTTTCATGGTGATAGGAATAGTCTGCAGAACTGGGACGAGTGACGGCTGGAAGGACTTCCTTTCTTGTTGGTTTGTGGCCCTCCTCTCTTGGGAGAACAGCGACCTCTAGTGGCTTGTGCTGTGCAGCTGCGCGCAGACAGGGTTTCTGCTTCCTGCCCAGGTGCTATGGAGTTTATCTCCGCTGTTGCTGTGGGCGTGGCCTGGCTCGGGCAGCTGCTCCAAAATGGTGGAGTCGCGTTGGAGCAGGAGCGGCTGGGAGGCTATTTATCTCCGTAAGGGGCCTCCCTGCTCCCTGCAGCCCAGGGGTTAGGGTGCCCAGAGATCCCGGATTCCCTACCTCTGGATTAAGTGTCCCACCCTGCCCCTTTAAGACTTCCAAAAAGCACCCGCCAAAACAAAATAACGCCCACGAAAAAAAAAATTTTTTTAATTTAAAAAAAAAAAAAGGTTTTTAATTAAAAAAAAAAAAAAAAAAGGTGGTCGTTCATTTTTCTTTATTCTCCGGTGCCAGCCTCAGGCCTCTGCTCACTGGTCTTTCTGCCCTGTTTCCCTAGTATTGGGGTCCCTATCCCTTTAAGACTTCCAAAAAGCGCTCGCCAAAACAAAACAGCAAAAAAGCAAAAAAAAAATGGTCGCGCGCTTTTCTTATGTCCTCTGTCGCCCAGCCTCCAGTGCCTGCTCACTGTTCTTGCTGCCCTGTTTTCCTAGTATCGAGGGCCCTGCACTCTGGCCCGGATGGCGGGGGCTGGGTGCTCGCCAGCCCTGGGCTCCGTCTCCCTCCCGCTCTGCCTGCTCTTCTCCCGCCGGGAGCTGGGGGGAGGGGCGCTCGGCTCCCGCGGGGCCGGGGCTTGTATCTTACCCCCTTCGCGAGGCGCTGGGTTCTCTCAGGTGCGGATGTGGTCTGGATATTGTCCTGTGTCCTCTGGTCTTTATTCTAGGAAGGGTTGTCTTTGTTATATTTTCATAGATATATGTTGTTTTGGGAGGAGATTTCCGCTGCTCTACTCACGCCGCCATCTTCCGCCCCTCCTCTGATTTCTCATTTGTACAGGGATTGTAGAGTTGTTAAGAGGATCCAGTGAGTTACTACTTGTAAATGATTATTGGGATAGTACCTGCCACATGATAAGTGTTCAATAAATATGATGTATTATTACATAGAAACATTGAAATTAAAGATACATTTTACTATCGAGTTTTCTGATGGTAGCAGCTAAGATGTAAGGGTTGAATGTAGATATTTTCAGATTTCATTTCACTGACTGGGATTCTGATGTACTTGTTTATTTTGTCTTCTATATTTTGAAACAAAATTGCTTTAAAAAATCTGCACAATTCCTTGTGTTGAAATTTTTTTTTTCAGTTACCAGCAGAAGCTTCTTTAAGCAAAGCATGCTGGCTAGATAAATAATTTCAGAAAAGTGGTTCTTAAACCTTTTTGGGTTATTTATACCTTTGAGAATCAGATGAATGCTTTTCCCCCAGCAAATACACATACAAGCACACACACAAACACTATTTTATTTATAATTAGAGCGAGTTTGTGGATCTCTAAAGCCAGCCCATGAGCTCTCCAAGCAGCCATGAAGCCAGGCCTTAATTGACTGTAAAGTCCATGTTCTTATAAGCTTTATTTTCTTCTTGATTATTTAGTAGATCCACTTAGCAAAATTTCAAAACATAAATTTTAAGTCATTCATATACTTCTGGTTTAAGATAAAAGGAACTTCCCTTGGAGAAATTTCAATTCCAAATCAGTTCAGATTTAGGTTGGGGGAAGTTCAGATTGGGAGAAAAAACAGGCATATACAGAGCAGGTGACCAGAGCAGTCAGGGCCCCGTTCTTAGAAAGGTCTCATGCTTGGGTTAACACTGTGTTGTTACCACATTGAAATTCTTAATTATTTTTGAGCAAGAGGCTCCATACTACTTGGGGCCCTGCAAGTTATATAGCCAAATACACATACACAAACACACACAAACACAATTTAAGTTCCCTAGGATTTTTCTTTCATGACATTTAAATAGGAACACAAAATTTGCTAAAAATACAATATTTTTCAATGTGTCTTTCCAAGGTAATGTTCTTCTGTAAATTATGTGTCCTGATTAGCTTTTTCTCTCCTTGAAGTAATGTGTTATTTAATTATAATCTGCTATTATGATTTTGCCATTCAGTAAATATCCAGAGGTAAGATGTGACTATGTAATAAAACTATAAAAAGGCAGACAAATCAGGACCTATACATTCTAGGCCAAGCAAACTACCTAAGAAGATTCTGATGTTGATGGGAAGCTGGCTCAAGGGAGAGGAGCCAGTTGGGAGCAGAGACACGAATGTTCTTATGTGCCATGTTAAGGTGTTTGTTCCTTACCCTGAGGCCAATGGGAGGCTGTTGAAAGGTTTAAGCAGCAGAGTGCGGTCAGATTATTATCTCCATTTTTTGGGTTGCCAGATTTAGCAAATAAAATTGCGGGATGCCCAGTTGAATTTGAATTTCAGATAAACAATGAATAGTTTTCCAGGCTAAGTAGGTCATATGCAATATTTGGGACATAGTTATATTATAAAAGTGTTGGTTGTTCTTGTCTAGCTTGGATTAATACTTAGTCTATAGGCACAGACCTGATCATCTACATTTGCCCTCTTACAGCACTAAATTATGTTTTCTACCTTTATCTTGCCTCTACCTACCACTTTAGCATTTTATTTAAAAAATAATTATAATAATAATAAGGGAGAAATGTGGGATTCACATATAAATCAAGTATAAAAATCAAACGAATAATCATATCTGACTTGATTGTTTATAGTTCATGATGCGTGATCAAAACTGAAAGTTTCTGTGATGACTGCCCTTGCACTGTTCACCAAGTAAGAACTTATTCACTATGTAAGAACTTGTTCACCATGTAAGAACTTGTTCATTGTGCTTCAGAAGATTGGAGACTGTTGAGAATTAGGCTTGGGGTGGATTAATGATTGTGCATTGAGCATTGACTCCACTATACAGAATTTTATTGTTGTTAACAACCATTTGATCAATAAATATGAGAGATGCCCTCTCAAAAAAAAAAGTGTTGGTTGTTAACTGAAAACAATTTTAAGCAGGGGCTCTGTATTTTATCCGGCAACCCTATTTTTTTTCTTAATACAATGCCTGATACATAATAGGTGGAAAAAACATTTTAGTGCCAACTCTGCTTTTCTTGCCACCTGTAGGTGGCAGTCTGATCAAATACTTTCATGGGACCTGCTGGGCAAATCCAAGTTTAATACTGTTATTATTTATTGATCTCTTCATAAGGCTATTTAAAAAATATGTATATATTTTTAAACATTCATTTTGATATAAATGAAGTTTTCACAAAAGAAAAATTCTGAAGGTGCTCAAAATTAAATATAATTCAGTCTTTATCTTTCCCACAACCTATCATCAGATTCAAACCCACATGTAGTCCAGTTTTAGAGGGCTATAGTGCCATTTCACTTCTAATGATATTTTAAGAATTTTGATTTTTTCATGATATAGCAAATAGAATCTATTTTCCTTACATTTTTTCCAACAAACTACTTCTGAAGTATAAGATGGTTACTGGTTTTTGTATGTTTGTTTTTGTTTAAGGCCATACTCTATAGTTTAAATAGTGTTACTATAAACACTCTTGGATTTTCTAATAGGTAATTAAATTATCTGCAAGTAATATACTTTCCCCTCCCTTTTAATAGTAATCTCTTTTCTCTGCTTTAAGAAACAATATAATTCTATTAAAAATAAGTATTAAGAAGAAAAAGAAATAATTATATTGATGCTCTTTTTAAAAGCTATTTCTATTAGTATGAAATTTTGCATTCACTCAAAAACTATTGTCATTATTATAGTTTAATACTATAATCCAAAAATATATAGCCTTATAATTACATTTAAACATGATTGATATATTATAGAATTATATAAAAATGGAACCTCAATTATATATTGCATCTATACCCATGGCCTGACACCCTACCCATTCTACTAAGGACACTTGTTCTTACCCCAGAGGTCTGTCTTTTACAAAGCCAAAGGAAAAACATCCCAATGAAATTCACTAAAGCCCCTAAGACACTTATTCCATTATTACACACTGTATTCTAGAGAAAAATAACTACAATTTCTTGTGAATTGCAGTGCAAGAGCCTTTGATTTTTTATAGGAAGTTGACATCCCTTTCTGATTCCTACCATTATTCATTATCTTTTCAGCTCTGACAGTGTACTTAGCACCACACAAAATAGAACACGGTCCCTTCCCATATCTAATGTTGTGAAACCTAACAATTAGAATCTACGAAATCATGAGTTTTGAAGGTAGCACCTTTAGGTGTTTTAGTTCACAGATATTTTAATGTGTGTTGATTTATAAGCTGTAAAACGGAATGGAAGTTTAAATAATTATCTGAGAAGTAAATTTTGCACTAGGTGGCACTCTTTGGTAAATGCTATTTATATTGAACTTGACTAGCTAATGGGTTTTATATACTTTGCTGTCTTCCAGCAAAGTATATAAAATGCAAATATACAATTTATTGTATTTTATCAGTATTTTTATAATTATAAAGGTAATTTATTTTCTTAATGAAAAACATTGTAAAATACAGAGAAGTATTTTTTAAACCATCCAAAATTCTATGTTTGGATAGCTTACAAAATAGCTTTGGAATCAAAACAAACCTGAGTTCAAATCCTTTCCCTGCCACTTATACTTATTTGGCACTTCTTAGCTCAAAAGTCTTAATCTTTTTGAGTTAAAAATTTTTTTAAACCTTGATTCCTCTTCTCCCCCAAACTACCATCAATTTCTTTAACAAAGTTGTACATTGTCTTTCCTTTCTTACCTTCATTGCATTCCTCTACCCATTTCAATCTGGCTTCTGTCCCCATAGTCCAAAAATGACCCTTATTAAGGTAGTGACCTGCATGTTTCATACTCAATGCACATTTCCCCGTCTTCATCTCATGCTCTCCCAGCGGCAGTGTCTGGGACCCTGATAGTAATGGTACTTGGCAGCCAATTGTGTGCGTCTTTTTCCAACTCCAGATTCAGTGAAGACATGTTGGTAGCTTGAAACTGGCCACGGCGAGAGCATTTACATCACCACAATCAGCAAGTGCTACAAATCAGAACTTCTTCTCCCTCACAAAGCCATTTGTGAAACATTTGCCCTCAAACTCCTGGATATAGGTGACCATTTTCCCCTGCACAGAGCTCCCTTTTTTCTTGTTTGCTCAATGCTACTTTTTCTTGGTTTTCCTCCCATCTTAGCTTCTCCATCTGCTCCTTTGCTGGCTCTTCCTCTGCCCCACCACCACATGTTGATATTCCTTAGGAGTCAGTCCTGGGCCCTCTCTTCTTCCCTTCATATACTAGCTTCAAAAATAATCTCACTAATTTCCATGTGTTTAAATACTACCATTCCGCCAATCAATTTACATCTGCAGCCCAGCTCCCCTCTAAGATCCAAACTCAAACATCAAACCATTTATTTAAGCTTGTCCTGGGTGTCGCACAGACATCTCAGACCCATGGCCAAAACAGAGTTCCACATTTAATTCCACAAGCCTTTCCCTTTCTTAACTTCCCCATCACAACATTCTTTATTTCCACAAATGGAACCACACCATTTACCGAATGAACCTAAGTGTATCCACGGTTTCCCTGTCCTTCATCCTCATGTCTAATCCAGCAGCAAACCTGCCAGTTCTACCTCCTAAATATCTTTTGATTCTTACCTTTATTCTCCATTTCTATTGCCATCACATCTTGAGTACCCATCATCTCTCCAATCAATCACTATAATGGCCTCCAAACTGATATCTGAACTTAAAGTCCACCTCCCCTGCAATCCATCTCCATGTAACAGCAAAAATTAACCATAAAATGTAGACCAGATCATAAAATGTAAAATCAGATTACACCATTTTCTGCTTAAAATCCTTAAATGGTCTTTCATTACGTTTAGTTTAAAAATGAAATTTTAGGTTTTTTACCTGGCTCCAGATTATCTGTCCAACTTGAAGCATGATAGTTTAAGCTTGTTTATGTTCTGCCCAAGCCCACAGTGGTTGGTTTTTCAGCCCTTGAATGTGCCAAGGGTTTTTCCCCATATGGAGCTTTTGATATATGCACCCCCTGTCTGAAGTGATCTTTTATCCGCTTTTTGTGGTTCTCTCCTTCTGTTCCTTTAATTATCAAATCAGGTTAAATCTACCTTTTCTTTGCTTTTTATGTCAGCCCCCTGTTTTATATTCATGGATGAGTGAGTGAATGAGTCTACATATGAATAAGGATTTGCCTTATTGAAAAAAATAGTTAAAAAAATATTAAAAAGTTCTTAGCACAAAGCCTGATATAGAGTATGTGTTAAATACATGGCAACTGTGGGGGCAGGAGGCAACTATTGCGAAAGTAAATTTAATTTAATTTTTATTATTCCAAAGTTCCTGAATAAAGAGTCGTGTCCTGAAGGTGACAGTATTAAAATTTAGGATATTCTCCCTTCCTGGTTTCACAGATGAGTAGGCTGCTTAGCATTTATGCTTTGAATTACTAAGTATGTACTTGTAAGACAAAGAACTAGAGTTTCCTGATGGGAATTGAAATACGGTAACTCAAATAGGGTGAAAGAGAAAAGCACCAGTGAAACTATTAGGTCATAAATGTCTTTTTTTCCCTCATCAAACACATATGGAAAAAACATATTTGGATTTTGGCAATTTAATAGGTTTTAGACTGTGATGCTGATAATCCTCTAATTTTATGAATATAAATTTAGTCACTTAGTTTGGTATCAGAAAAATTCTGCAACTTAATCTCATGTTTAAAATGCAGCTTGTTTATCATTAGGGACCCATGAAATCACAAAGATGGGGCCACATTGATTATAAAAAAAAAAGAGAGAGAGGGGTTAAGAGGGTAACATCAACTTACTATACTAACAGTATAGTCAAGTTAGATAAAATGTAAAATAACATCATAAATAACATATATAAGTAACTTTAAAAATAATATTATAATTAACCTATATAAAATAATAACACTGTACTTGCATCAAATTTTAAAACCAATTTAGGAGATAAATGTATTTAAATACTTGCTGGTTGTGTGTCATGAGAAGTGGTTCTGATGCCATCAAAACCAGGAGCCACGAACACTGTGACTTTTCTGGAGCCGTGAGGTGGGTATGCACCAGGGCCCTCCGGGCAGCCGCACTACCTCTAACTAAATCTTTATCCTCACCCTCTGGTCTCTTGCCCGTATCTTTCTTAAGGGATTAGAGCAGATGTTCCTGAACTCCTCACTTTATTGTGCTCTTAGCCCTGAACCCTGCACTGTCCACTGTGACCTTTCAGGAATAAAGGGACACCCCTTTGCCTGGTTTACCACACAGACCACAAAACACCGAAAAAAAGAGGCTCAAGAGGAAAAATAAATCTTTCACCCACTTCATTTTTTTCTCCACAGAAGGTTTCACTTCTGGCTGGCCGTCTCCTTTTTTGGGAATCCCATTGTTCTCAAGGACCCCGTTTGTTCTACAACTTATGTCAAAACTCCCCCTTCCTGAACAGGAAGTGGGGAGGAGAGAAGACCTTGGCATTCCTTCATGTGGTAGAGGTGGGAGCGTGCTCACATGCAGAACTGATTTCCTGGAAACCCAGCAGGCCCAGCCTTTTCAATCTGAATGACAACGGATGGAAGTCACAGCCTCCCTGGAGGGCAGCTCACGTGTCACCATTAGCAGAAGTATCAACACATCCTTCATCCACTGCAATTGTATTTCTAAGTGTCTTTCTTAGATGTATATTTGCAAACAGTTGTAAAGAGACATATTCAAGGATATTCAATGGCAGTGTTGTTTGTAACCATGAAATCAGAAACAATATAAATGACCAACCAAGGAAAAATGATTAGCTGAAGTAGAATGCATTTATACTATGGAATATATCCAAAGAATAAAATGGATCTATATTCTGATGTGGAAAGATCTTTAAGACAAATTCTACATGAAAATAGAAATCTGCAGAAAGCTATTTCTCTATGTCTATATACCCACATACACAATGTGCATAGATATAGAAACAAAAGAAATTGGTTTAGAAGGACACCCAACAAATAGCAGCGATTACTTCAGGGAAGAAAGTTGCATTTGTGTAGAAGTTGGATTAAAGTGGACTTTTCTTTGTTTCTGAATTTTTTGTGAAGTTAACGTATTAATGTACTACATATATAATTAAACACTTATGAGAAAGAGGCAAGGAAAGCATGCATGCAGTGTAGTATAGAGGTTAATTTTATGGTCTCTGGAACCAGATAACCTGTATACATCATTAAACCTGTGGTTTAAATAGGTGGCAGTATGCCACTTATTTAACCTTCTGTACTTGGGTTGCCTCCTCTGTAAAATGGGTTAACAATGGTGTCTACCTAAGAAAGTGGTTGTAAAAGGTGAAATAATATGATACATGTGAAGTGTTTGGCACCTAGTATGGATTATGTTAAGTGTTAGCTTGTATCATTGATTTAGGAAAGAATAAGTCATTGGTGACTTCATTCTAGGCAGAGAAAAATTATTACATTCTTCATATTTTGGCACTAGTGAGACCTCAGGAAATGTACCTTAAAAAAATCAGTGTCAAATAGGGACTCTGTGGCATCTTACTACACTGATGGACAGTGACTGCAATGGGATATAGGGGGTAATGTTATAATCACATTGCTTTTCTTGTGAAACCTTCATAAGAGTATATATCAATCATACCTTAATAAATTAATAAAAGAAAAATAAATCAGTGTCAAACAGCTCTGCAGATGGGTATTCTAATGGTCTTGCTTTTTTATAGTCATCCTGGGACAAAGTGCAGCAAGGTGCACTGGAGAAGAGTACAGTCCTTGATTATTAGAATTGTCCAGTTGCCACCCCTTTAAGTGATCCATTCAACATCCAGATCCCTTCTCAGGCTGCTTAAACACCTGTGTTTCTTGTTTTGTTCTTTCTTCAGAGCACCTGTTCCTGGGCTGGCCACCTTTGGACAGGTAGTATCTTTTGGCTCCTGTTAGGGAATCCATTCTGACCTCTGCCTTGATTCCCTTGGTATGGATTTTCTTTAATAACAGCCTGTATCTGAAATACTTACCATCTCTCCTCTGCTCTACAGCCCTGCCAGTGGTCCTCTCATCTAGAATAGAGACCCTTCAAGTTTCACATTCTGACCTGGACCTGGACTCAATTACTTGTTCCTCTGTTTTGACTTTATCTTTCCATTTTCAGTCCAATTTTCCTTTCAGTTTCCCCCAAGTTGCTGCCAACTTCTATGTAACTTTTCTAGCATGCTTCATGACCAGTCTCTTATCCTCTGCTTCAAACTAACAGTTTAATTATGTTATGGCTCCCACATAATAATAAGTAAAGCATTTACAATTTATTAAAGGATAGAACAGAAGCCATTCAGAACATAATTCCCAAGAAGCTGACTGATATCAAACAGAAGTATGCTTCACCTCCAAACAGCTGTGTCCTCTCATGGCAGGGAGAGACAGTGAGCAAGCCAGCTCTCTGGTGTTTCTTCTTATAAGGGGACTAATCCCATCATGAAGGTCCCACCCTCATGACTTCATCCCAAAGGCTCAATATCCAAACACCATCACACTGGGGAGTGGGGCTTCAACACATTTTGGGAGGACCCAGTTACATCATAGCACCTCACTTCCCAGGTCAGAGACCCAACAATGACTAATAAGAGTCCTTCCTCTTTCCCAATCCAAATTCTACAGAGAGAGAGCTGGACTGGCCAAGCCTGGGTTGGGTCCTCACTCCAGGCTAGTGACCAAGCTGCGATTGCTATAGTGCTGAGTTGTAGTGTGGTTTGAAGAATTCTCTTGCTTAAAAAAAATAAATTACCATACAAATATATATTCCTAAATTATGTGTTTTCCAGTTTGGCTTTTTTTTAAACATGTTTCTATTCAACTATGTATAACTGTGGTGTGTTCATTATCATAAATGTATAATATTCCAATGTGTGGCTATACCATAACTTGTTTTACTTCACATTTGCTGGTTCTTTCTTCAGGTATGTCCTGTCTGCTGATGAGCTCATTGAAGGAATTCTCATCTCAAATATATCTAGCATTTCAATTTGGCTTTTTCTTACTGTCTCCATTTTGTTGCTGAAATCCCCCATCTCTTCATTCATTGTCCTTTTTTTCCACCAAATTCAGAGTCATAGTTATTTTAAAGTCTTTGTCTGATAGTTCCAAAACCCAAGTCATACCTGAATCTGGATCTGTTGATTCTATTTGGTATCATTTTCTTGCCTCCTGAAGAACTTCCTTCAACATTCTTGTAGTACAGATCTGCTGGTGATGCATTTTCTGTTTTCTGTTTCAATAACTTTTAATGTTATTGAAGAATACTTTTGCTGGACATCGAATTCTAGTTTGAGTTTTTTTCTTCCAGCCCTTTAAAAAGTCTTTCCATTGTCTATGCGTTGCTTAGTTTCTGCCGAGAAGTCTGCTCTATTTCTTATAAACTGCTACACATAGTTTATCTTTTTACTCTAGTAGCTTATGATTTTCTCTTTATCACTAGTTTTAGCAATTTGATTATGAGATACCTGTGTTTGTATGTGTGTATATATATGTATATTGTATGTGTGTGAATGTTTATCCTGCTTGAGAATCATGGAGTTCCTTGGACTTGTGGGTTTACTATTTTCCTCAAATTTGAAATATTCTCTGCTCTTCCCCCTTCTAGGATCCAAATATACATATGTTAGCAGGCCATTTGTTATTGTCCCACTGGTTACTGAAACTCTGTTTATTATTTCTTTCAATGTTTTCTTTCTATCTGCTTCATTTTGAACATACTTTATTGATTACTTAATGTTTATTGATCTCTTCTTCTGAAGAGTGTAATTTTAGCTATTTATTCTATTTGGTGAAATTTTTAAGATACTGTATTTTCATTTCTAAAACTTCTATTTGGCTCATTCGTTCTTTAATCCTTCATTTTCCTCCTCACTATCTTCATGTCTTCCTTTAAATATTTGGCATGGTAAACGAAGATATATTATATTATTATTATTATTATTATTTTTTTAGATAATTATTTTTTATTGAAGGGTAGTTGACGCACAGTATTACATTACATTAGTTTCAAGTGTACGACACAGTGATAAAACATTTATATACATAATTCTAGGTTCCAGCTATCACCCTACCAAGCTGTTACAATATCTTGACTATATTCCTTATGCTATACATTACATCCCGGTTACTTATTTATTTTACCATTGGAAGTCTGTCCTTTTTTTTCTTTTTTTTTTTTTTTTTTGTGAGGGCATCTCTCATATTTATTGATCAAATGGTTGTTAACGACAATAAAATTCTGTATAGGGGAGTCAATGCTCAGTGCACAATCATTAATCCACCCCAAGCCTAATTTTCATCAGTCTCCAATCTTCTGAGGCATAACAAACAAGTTCTTACATGTAGAACAAATTCTTACATAATGAATAAGTTACATAGTGAACAGTACAAGGGCAGTCATCACAGAAACTTTCGGTTTTGCTCATGCATTATGAACTATTAACAGTTCAAATATGAATACTCATTTGGTTTTTATACTTGATTTATATGTGGATACCACATTTCTCTCTTTATTATTATTATTTTTAATAAAATGCTGAAGTGGTAGGTAGATACAAGATAAAGGTAGAAAACATAGTTTAGTGTTGTAAGAGAGCACATGTAGATGATCAGGTGTGTGCCTGTAGACTATGTGTTAATCCAAGCTAGACCAGGGCAATAAAACATCCACGTATGCAGAAGATTTCTCTCAGAATGCGGGTGTGAGGTTCTAAGTCTCACCTCTGTTGATCCCCAATTTCTCACCTGATGACCCCCCTGCGACTGTGCCTGTCTTAGGTTGTTCCTCCCATATTATATTATTATATATTATCTATCTGTATGTTATCTATACATTTTCTTTAGATATAGGTATCTCTGTAATTCTAAGTCTGCTTTAATGAGTGATTTTTCTTTGCATTATGGGCTACTTTCTCTTGCTGCTTGCCATGTTTAGTAATTTTTGACTGGATGCCAAGCATTGTAACCATTATTTTATTGGGTGCTAGTTTTTGTTGCCTTTCTTCAAAATTGTTGTTCTCTGTTCTATAGGCAATTAAGTTATTTACATATCAGTTTGATCCCTTCAAAGCCAATTTTAAGGTTTTCTAGGTTGATGGAGTGTACTTTTTACTCCAAGGAGCATTTTAGCTTTCCTACTAAGGTGTGACCCCGATGAGATCTTCAGTGAATGCTTTAGATTATCACCAAAGAATCTTTACTGTGCCTGGTCACAACTCAACTATTTCCAGCTCTGTGTGGGCCCTACAGATTGCTCAGCTTTCAACAGTGTTCATTTTAACTACCCTGTGAAGCTTCATCCTTTCCCTGTGCAGCCAAGTACTGAATAAAGTCTCAAGAGGACTTCCGTGCAGATTCCTGGCGCTCTTTCTGTACATAGTTTCTTTTTCTATGTACTTTGTCCCACAACTCCCAGCCACCTGAGCCTCCCAGGACTCTCATCTCTGCCTCTTAAACTCAGTGAGACTACTGAACTCTGTGTGAATTTCTCCTTCCTCACCTGTGGTTTGAAAATCCTTTCTAGTCAGAAGCTAAGGCCTTCATCATTTGCAGGACTCAACTTACTATCTTACCATTTTTAAGGGTTCACTGTCCTAAGCTGCCTGTTGTCCAATCCCTAAAAATAGTTGTCTCACCACTCAATTTTTTAATTGTTCGATATGGGAAGGCAAGTCCAATTCTTGTTACTTCATCATGCCAGAAACAGAATTCCAGTCCATGGCTCTTTTAAACATCTACTCTGCCTGTAGTTAAATGTCTATTTCTATTTCTAGTGTTGTTCATTAATGCCTTCTCTTTTTTTCTTAATGAATTACACTAAAGGGTATTCATTTTATTAATATTTCATTAAAATTTTCTTAGTTTATCATTTCAAACCTACTGTTTAGTTAGATTTGTCTACATGTAAACAAATTTTTTTTCCTTTTTCTTCCTTCTTACCCTTTTAACAGGGATTATTTTCCTTATGTAAATATATTATGCCTTTATATATATAAATAATGTAGAAATTACTTCAGTAGAAAACTCAATTTTTTATCTCAAATTAACTTTTCTGCCCTATTTTTGTCAGATATTTTTGCTGTTAACACAATTTTAATTGGCTAGTTATAATTTAATCAGAATTCCAAACTTCTATGACTTTCATTATTCCCTCCAAAAAGTCTGTTGTCCCTTTGTCCTTTCTTTGTGTGTTGTGTCTCTGCTTTTTTAGATCTCTTTGTCTTTAGTGCTATTCAGTTGCAATACAGTGCATCTAGGCCTAAGCTATTTTAATTCATCCTACTTGATGTATATTATATTTCCTTTATCTATGGATTTATGTCTTTTTGCAAAGTTCTAAGCTGTTATTTCTTCCAACGGCGTCTCTTCCATGTTTTCTATTCTCTCTTAGGATTCCTATTACTTACAAATTAGACCTTCTCATCTTATAATCCATAGATTTTAACCTCTCTTTTCTTATCCATCTCCTAGTATTTCAGAGCTATTTTCTTAGTAATTTTTAAATATCTACCTTCCATTTCAGTAGTTCTTCCTTTGGTTTCAACTAGTTTTTTGCTTTACTTAAGCACTGAATTTTTTAAAAATTGGTAAAGTTGATATTTTAAATTGCTGTTTGGTTCTTTTCTTGGTCATTTTTGATAGTCTCTTATTGGCTCATATTTGTGATGCTTATCTTTTATTACTTTATATATTTCATCTCTTATTTTATATTTGTTATGTGGGTATTACAATATCTGAAGTACACAATATCTATATCTATTTGTTGTTTCACTCTGACTCTCACTCAGAGTAACTTGTTTCCTTGCATATTTGGTAACTTCATTTTTGGTTGATCACCTGTGAAATCCAGAGGATCTACATTGGGAATGATTTTATCAACATTGAATTTTTGTTTGCTTCTCTTGGAAGCTGAAGATGCTACTGACCTGGAATCATTTTAGCCCCCTTCAGTGGCCTGGCTTAATGAGGAGTCTCAGGTCTAGCTTCTCCACCTTGTATATTTATCAGACTTCCCTGCTAGAATTTAATGTCATGAGCACAGGGACTTTATCTAACTTGTTTGCCATACCTTCCTCATTGCCTACCACATGGTAGGTATTATAAAGGTATTTGCGGAAAATTTATTGAGCAGCTCAACCTGTCTTTGTGTAAGTTGGGTGTTATGTAGAAAGTAGAATTATTATCGTGCTACTCAGGAGAAATTTATGTTCAGAATGAAAAGTGATGGTTAATCAGCAGTGGAAAAGCTGTAGGAATAAGAATCCATATTCAATCATTAAAAAAATCAATAAAGAATAGAAAGCACTAAAACACTGCTTCCTTCCATTAGAGGTTGAAAGGGTATTTTTGGCAAGAGTCAAATAGAAACTTATCTTCAACATATAGACTGGAATGTGTTTCTTCCCTTTGGAAATATTTAAACTCTTCTTTATAATTTCAACCAACAGACTATACTTTTATTTTCTGACTTTAAAAAGTGTCACTTAATGTTTCTTCTATAATTCCTTCTGCTTTACAGTTTGCCTTCACAATGATTTCTAAAGTGTTACAAGCTATTTTAGATGAGAAAATTAGGATGTTCAAGCTACTAACAGAAACTTGGTTGCTGTGTGGTTAGAATAAGTAGTCTCAGATTTCTAAGATTATAGGCAGAATTTCTGAGATGATGTGACTGACCCTAAAAGACATTTCAAAGTATTGTAACTCCAAAATATAAGCAAATCATATGTATATATGTGTATATGTGTGTGTGTAAATACATATATATGTATTTTATATATATATATATGTATTTAAAATTTGAACTAATACATAACCTGAAGCTTAAAACAAATTCATAGGGAAAACTTCCTTTAGCCAAAGGTGATCTTTGATAATAAACTTATGATTTTCCAACCTTCCAGTCAATTGGATACTGAGTAATAGCTGTGTACCTAACAGTATTGTGTAAGGTACCTATTTCAGGCTTAGAATTATCCAGAGGAGTGTATCTTACAAGCATGTATGTAGTCTATGATAAGCATCTTAAAGATAAGAGTAAGATCTGTTCATTATGAGACTTTTGCACTGTACCTGTATTTCTGGTGTAAGGTTATAAGGGCCAGAACTATGTGGCAGTTAGAGAAAAAGGACTGGATATTAATTACAAGGTTAAAGTAGAAAGGCACAGAATTCTGGGACTCCTCTGTCTTACTGGTATGGTGTCTGGTAAAAATATTCTGTGTAATATATTTCCAGAACAAATTCAATTCAACAGCATGATCCAAGTCTCTGATTTCAAGGAATTTATGATTAGTTGGGAAGACAGGAAACACATACAACAAAACCATTAAATAGTAACACAAAGCATTGTATTAAGTAAACATAGGTAATTCTGAAATTATAGGCTATGGAAGTTGAAAGAATGAGATCATTGTGGGTTAGGATAGCTGGAGAACAGTTCATGAGGAGGAAGTATATTAGTTGATTTGGGTGAGGCAGAGGGGATTTGGGAAGAGCAATGAGAATGAAGGAGACTGGATATTATTATATTATTGAGAAACGGGAAAGAGTGTTCTGTCTACAACAGAGCGTTTGCTCAGGGGAGTAGCAGAGATGGTGCTGCAAAGGTAAGAGAGCATAGATTATGGAAGACTTTAAAACCTTAGACCTTAAACTCTGTATAGATATGAAAAATGTCTATCTTATTCACCATTATAACTCTGTACCTATTGTAGAAACTGGTACTTAGTATATGTTCAATAAAATTCTGTTGAATGGACTGTGTGGATGAAGACACTGTGAATGCTGAGTCTTTATCTGGGACTGGTGAGGATTCACTGGAGGTTTTGGATTATGATGATGTCTTGTTATAAATATTGTTTTAGGAAAACTATTCTCAAGGAATAGGCAGAATAAACTGGAAGGTAGTGGAGTCTGAATATAGGGAGAGCAAGCTAGGCTATTCATGAAATCATCCTTGAGTGAGAAGGGTTAATAGTGGACTGAGTGTACTGGCAAAGAAGAGTTGTTTTGAAAGCAACTGGATTGTGATTTATTGGCAATATTTTCACCCAGAAGACAGTGAAAGGGATGTCAAGGTGGACAAGTAATGAGTTAATTTTTGCAGATCATTTTGGGAATTTCACCTTTGTTACTTATCTTTTTTCTTAGTATCTCCTTCCCACACGATCATTTGATTGGGATATCTTCAGTGATGCTAGATTATGTCAATTTTTTTTCCCAGAGCTATGTTCCCCTGTTCTTTGGATACATCTAAATAGTCAGAACTATAATACAATTCCCATCATACCAGAATAGATTTGTGAAGTGCCTACATAGAAAACAACTAGAATATCTGTTGTGAGGGTGTACAGAGGAATAGCTAACAGAGAAGGGCATGGGTGTGAATTCCTGGAACTTGGAATTCTTTGAGTGGTCTTAGAGGTTTAGTATGATTTTAATATGACACTGTGACTGTTCTCAAAGCTGAGAATCCCACCTGTGCAGTTTTGAACTAATGAATCTGGTGGCTTTTGTTATGTTACTTACTAGCACCAACCTCGAGTTGATAAACTTCCAGGACAGAAGATTGTTCTTGTTTTTATCTTGATATACAGAAAAAGCGTATTTGTTTCCAGCCCGTATCTGACACTTCAGAGCTGATACAGTGTATCAAATGTTTCTACAGACGTTGGTTCAATGTTTGTTGACTCAAGACACCGCGCCGGGTCAGCCCTGCTCTCTCGCTGCAAGAAGGGTCCCGCCCACCCCACCCAGCACACTTTGAAGGGGCTCAAGGGTCGCGAATTTTGCTTTGACCCGCGCGCGGACCTCCCAAGGCCTCTTTTCACTAAGGGCCAAGCCCCGCGGGCGACGTGGTCTTCCCCTCCCGTCAAGGGCATCCCTTAGGGGAGGGAACAGAACAGCGCCGTCTTGCTTGCTTTTTCTGGGACCAAAGGAGGAGGCTGGAAAGTCACTAATAACAGCAGCAGTATTATTAGTTATTATTTTAAATTAGGAGCCCGGGTCGGGGGAGGGGAAGACGCAGACCCTCGCTGCACGCCCCACCTCGCCCGGGGACAAAAGCCCTGCCCGGCGCCGCTGCCGAGCCGGCGGCGCGTCCCCGGCGGCCGCTGGACCCGGTGGGCCCGGCCGCGCGGGGGAGGCGGGGGAGGCGGGCCCCGCCCAGCGCCGGCCGCGGGCTGTCAGCGCTGCCGCGCCCGGCGGCGGGTCCCCAGCAGCCCTGCGTCCCGCCTGCCGGCCGCGCGGACGCCCAGGTGTCCTGCGGGAGGCGACCCCGCGCGCAGCTGGCTCCCCGCGGCGGGCGCGTGGCGAGGGGGTGCGTTTCGGGGGGCTTTTCCGCCCCACGCCCTGCCGGGTGTCCCCTCCGCCCTCCAGCTGCGGCTCCTGCTGCGTGAGCCATGTCCACAAGAGGTGAGTGGGGACGAGGTGGGCACCGTCCCCAGACCCCGCGTCGGGCCTGGCGGGGCGCGGGCCGGGGCGGGCCGGACAGGTGCGCGAGGGCCAGGGGCTGAGAGCCGCGCGGGCCCAATCCGGCCTGAAACTTTGGCAGCGGATCCCTGGGTTCTGGGCGGCTTGGTAGGGGGGAAGGAAGCCCTCGCCCTTGACCTTGAACCCCGGATGGAGGCGAAGCCCGCGGGCCAAGGTCGGTGCCCGGCTCACCTGTACAAGCTGCCCGGCTGGGCTGGGCGGGCGTGGGGGATGGGCTCCCTGCTGCCTGTCCTGCTGGGGAGCCGCCTGGAGGGCTGTCCAGGAGGGAGAAAGAGGTATTTTTTTCCTCCTTTCTTGTTACCATTTTGCAGCTTGGTTATGGAAGGAATCCAGGGCTTGATGCAGTAAGATTTAAAGCTGCAGTGCTTTACACCCCATTAAAAAAGTAAATCCCCTACCTGTACTCCTCTTTGCATTAATTCTCTCCCACGTATACACACCGGTTTTCTTTCTGGAGTGAAATAATTAACTGCAGGTGAAACTGGGTGAAAGAAAAAAATCACAATTGCTTTTCAGGCAAGAGTGAAGGGAATGTATTTCTTGCCATCCAGAGCCAGTGGTGATGCTGGGGAGAGTGGGTTAGTCATAGCTCAGTGGCTGCTACTACAAGTGCAATATTACAGAGATCAAGTCATTGTGCAGTTTGCCGGCAACTAAAACGAAATGACTTGGTTGCTTTGCCTTAGGCATTTAAGGAAAATATTGATTATTTTTAGAAAGTGTATTTGCAAAGCAGTAAGTACCACCCCTTTTGATACCCTGAAACTTGTGAGGAGTTGCAGTTTTGTTTTTTTTTTAAACTCTGAAGGGTTAACTCTGCTTTTTTGAGGGGTGTTTAGGAACTTAATAACATTTGTTAGAAAATTTAGTACTACCTTTCAGGGTTCATTCCAGGGTATGTAATGAATAGAGTAATTTCTGTCCACAGTGTTTAAATTCCTTCTTAAGGAAACCGGTCTCTGTTGATCTGACAATAAGGTTCGTCGGTTCTGTGCCTGGAAATGGGGTGGTAGGGCCTGGATGGAATGGCTGAATTTACATTTGTAGATACTGGGCTACAGAGGTGGCATGGGGCTCTGAGATACTATCTGCTTAATGACACCTAATCATTTGTGCACATTAAAAAAAAAAAAATTGAAAGAGATGACAGGGACTCTTGTGTGTGGGATCTTCCAAGTGACTCCAGCTGTACAATCTCTGAACGGGATTGTAAGACTGGGGCTTTTGGTCCTGACCTCTGTCCTGAGTACCACAAGGAACATGTGGAGAGTGTCTCTCATAGGCTGTAAACTCTGTGGTCAGACTCCACTTCTGATCCAGCTGCACACCACCCAACCCCCTGAGTGCAGAAGCTTGCACACCTTAGAAGCTGAGTAACTACTGGGAACCTTGGTATATCTTAGGAAGCATCAAGTTCCTTAGGTACCCCACCCCCACCCCCCCACTTTCATCTTGTCTGCAGCCCCTTCTGTTACAGGGCCTCTGTGGTTTATCTGAATATATGAAATGAAGATGGCTTCAGTGATTAAGAGGGCTAGAGCCCTGGATTGGGGCCTAGTTCTTAAATATTTCATCCTGAACCTAGTTTCAAGCAGGATGATTTGGAGTTAGAAGTAGACATTTCACTCAGCTGCCTTGTTTCCCCTCCAAACTCTATGTGGATAACCTTGCATTTAACAGTTTCAAGTCTGGATAATATTGCAGGGGAAAAATCATGGTAATAAATATCAGCTATTACATACTTATTAAATGCCAGGCACTTTATATGTGTTATATATCATTTAACCCTCCCAATAACGGAATCAAACAGATACTGTTAATACCTCCCCATTTCATAGATTAAAGAACTAAGGTTTTGAGAGATTATGTAATTTACCTTCAGCTCAAACAGTGAATGTCAGATCCTGATGTCCACCTCAGGCTGCCTGACTTCTGTTCACACCTACTTTTTTTTTACCGCCTCCCTATTATTAGTTCTTTGAATATTATAGTAAACATCAAAATCATTGATTTACCAAGAAGAGACAGAAAATGCCCTCCACTTGAAATTTAAAAGGAATGGCCATTGTGAGTAACTTGGCATTTCCAATATGTGTAGCAACGTCTTCATAGGTATTTGGTGATGACGAAGTGGAGGAAAGAAGGCCATTGATCCCTGGTGGTGTTATTTTGCTATTCCCACTCTGTGTTTCCTCTTACTTCAGTTTTGAGGACCAGAACTTCTCCAATATCACCAATTACTTGAGGATTCTTCTTATGTTTTTATGAAGTCCTTTTATTTTTATGAATTTGTAAAAAAAACACTTCTTAATTATTAGTAGACTGCCTAATAGAGTAGCCACTGAATCAAGCTTGTATGAAAAAATGTCTGTTTGCCATTCCTTTTCTGTGAAAGATGTCAGAACTGTGAGCTTCAGTATCCGCTCTCATCTATATTCCTGAAAGTACGATAGAGTTTCAGGGTCAGAAAGTTAATGGGTCTGTTTACATACCTAATTTATAAATAGGAAGGTCTTTGGACATTTAGAAAGATAAGTCTCATTGATTTTAAAAATGATCTCTCTTTATTTATAATATCTTGGCTTATAGGTTATGGTAGGGGTAGACATTTTTTTAAATTTGAAAATACTGAAAGCAATTTCCTAAGAGAAGTAATTTTATTAAAAATTTTAGAGAGGAAAATATCATTCTTTACTTCAGCTGCTCTTTAGTATGAACAGAGTACTAAAATTCAACTCATTATTCAAACTAACAATAAAAAGTATTCTTTAATTCCATGAAAGGGCAAGTTAAGACATTCCCAACTTGTGGACTATTCTCATCAAAGACGTTTAACTTGTTAACATATTTTTACTACTAGAGACCAAAATGAAGCCATCATATCTTGATTTTTAAATGACCCACTAGAGGAAATTACCACACTTAGAATAAAGTTTTCAAATCTGGGGAAAAATATCTAGGTAGCATTTTTAAAATGTAGATTTCCAAGCCTTATTTCAGATCTAATGGCTCATAAGCTCTGACGGCAAGCCCAAAAATCCACATATATGAAAAGCTTCTCTAGCAATTCTAAGGGCCATTAGATTAGAGTTGGATCATAAGAATTATCTGGAGTATTTATTAACATACTGACACCAGGGCTGTGTTTAAGATCTATTGAGTCAGAACATTCAGGGAAAGGGCTGGAAATCTGAATGTTCAATAAGCCCCTGTTGATTCTTCAGGACAGGCAGATTTGGGAGCCATTGAAATTGAGCTTGTTTCTTCTAATTCAGGGTTCTGTATTATCCAGAAAGTTTTTTAAAAAGCTGTTTTTGAGTTATAAAAATAATATATAAAAATTCATTATCTCTCTATAAAATCAAAATAGACTATATTCATTTATTAAGGATATATTAAATTACTTAAATTATAAAGTAATATATTAAAAATTCAATCAGAAGCATATAAATTACAAATGAATTACTCCCTCTCTACCAAATCCTCAGAATTAAGCATGACAAACAGTGCATCCTGTGTATCCTTCCAGACAGTTTCTATCTGGTCAGGCTTTGATTCAATTCAACACATTTTTAATACATATTCTGTATAAGACAAATGGCACATAACAGGTACTGCACACAGAAGAGATCTTTCAGCAGCCTATTAACTTTTCAGGAGCTGGAGTCTTGAGAAAAAAGATACAGGTGTGTGTGGATAGCGTCCATTGTACTGGCAGAGAAATGCCTTGAGGTATGCATGCTCTAGAAATGTTAGTTTAGTCTTGTTATCTTTGTTTTCAGAATCTCCATAAAACTGAGAGCATCCTTCATGTTCATTCATTGGTTAATAAGTGACTAAATTATGGTACACCCATACCACAGACTGTAATACAATTTTTAGAAAGAATGAGTTAGACCCGCATATATTGGTCTGGAGGGATGGCCACAATACATTATTAAGTAAAAAGAGCAAGTTTTATAATAAAGTGTTTGTATTGTATGACCCGTTTTGTAAACTGAGAAAAGTTCCTATGTGTACATATTTATGTGTACCAGGGACATAGAGAATATCACAGAACAGTACATACTAAGGTTACCACAAAGGCAAAGGTGGGGAGAGGAGACGGTTAACTTTTCTTTGAATACATCTCTATGTTGTTTGCTAGCAAGTAGACATAGCTTTAATAGATGAGAGAAAAATCCAATGAACAAAGAGTGTTCACTTCCTCCCCATTCATTCATTTCATTTGTTTGCATTAGGGACATAGTTTTTCATTCATTCATTCAACAGACATTTATTGAACAGCTGTTATGTGCCGGCAATTGATGACTAGGACCCAGTATATACCTTCAAGAAGCTCACAGTTTTGTAGGGGAGACTAATACATAAATATTTATAATAGAATATGCTGAGTTCAGAGAGAAGGAGAGAGCTAATACAGGATAAAGAGAGAGAGTTTTTTTGATGACACAAAGAGTGGCACCAAATACAGCCATGGAAGTAAGGACTGTGAGATCAGGTGAAGCCTCTTGAAGAAAGCAGGGTTGCCTTCTTGGAAAATGAGTTGGATTCTTGGATGAGCCTGATAAAAAAGACTGGGGTGGAGGGAAGGGCTTTCCAGGGAGAGGAGCATGAAAAAGAAACAGTGCTACATGTGTTGACCTGAGAAGCATGTCGGTGTAGGATGGCACGATTACCGGTAAGAGAAGAGCCAGATCTCAGCTGAGCCAGGAGGTGCAGAGGGCACTTTAGGTAAAGACTGAGGATATAGATAGGGGTTTTTGTTTACATGCAACTATGGGTCCAGGGAGCACAGTGGAAGGCTGCCAGGGTGAGAGATGTGAGGCAGGAGGGAAGCCATATGGGGCAGAAAGGGTTGAGTGGGGAGAGGAATCGAGCAGTGAGGGGGCTGTCCATCCATTCAGTGACTCAGACTGCAGGAATGAGGGAGATGGTTGGGCACGCTTGACCTCAGATGTCCTAACTTAGGCATGACAAGTTTGGTTGCAGACTGAGCTGAGTTCTGGGCAGTATCAGCAAGAAGTGGAGGGGGCTGTCATCAGCTTTACAGAACAGCAGCAAAGCCCTCTGCTGGACAGGGGCTCTTTCAAAGGGTTAGGTGCAGAGGGACCTTAAGAATCAGAACTACACTCATTTTTGCTGACTCCTTCAACTTCCATGCTTACAGCAGGGCTGAGCAAACGTGTATCTATCTGCTCATTGAAAAATGGGAGACTTTCATTGTCTCTCCTTTCTTTTCACTTCCTCCTGTAATTCTATGCCTGTTACATCACTAGTTGTATCACTCTATCTTAGTCAGTTTTGTTCATGGTGATGTTACAAAGATACGCTGAGTTCTTATTTGGTGTTTATGGGGCCATTTTTCTGGGTTCTATTAGCTACATTTTCCCTCTCTGAGTTATATAACTCTCAAGGAGCTTATCAAACTGAAAAGAGAAAATATATTTGAAAGCCACATTTAGCCATTAACTAGCTTCAGTATTAAAAAAATCAAAACAGCAACATACTTTATTTCCTGGAAGGCCTTTTTGGCATTCAAAATAAATGGGTTTCAATTCAATAAATAGATTTTTTTTCATGTGAGAGTTTTTGACATCAGTATCTGCCATGTGGGAAAATCATGTTTCAGGAAAGATTTCAGAAAGTGAAATTGTTCCCACATTGTGTGTGTGAACAGCATTACTTTAAAAAAAAAATTCTGAGATCTCTTAGGGAAGGTTGTTAGTCATGTTTCTCAGGTTATAGCTCACTCTCATCATCAGTTTATAAGTCATCTCTCTTATCTGATTTGTTGACCTATTTTTGTCCCCATGCCCCAATCCTATTTCCTTTTCTCCACAGGCACCTATTCTAATATACTTGATAAATCTGCCCTTGAATTCATAGTAAAACCAATTCTTAGACCAGTTCTCATATTTAAAGCTTAGGTACCAAATTATCATGTGTGTGTGTGTAAAGTTATATACACAGCTGACCAGAATAGAATGTGACAAAGATTATCTTCTAGGAATGAATGATCAAACTGCTATGGGAGGGTCAACTATTGTAACTGGAGACCTCAAGAATAGCTTCCCCTCACAGTGGAGTGAGGTATGAGTTGGTTTTGAGGGATGAATGGGAATTTGGCAGGCAGAGTGAAAGATGTCCATTTCAGAAGGAACAGCACAGGTAAAACAGGGAGAAGTGAAAGAGCAGGATACTGGGGAGCAGGGAGTCTGTGCAAGTGGGAGGGGGGGCCACAGGATCTGTTGTAAGGAGCAGAAAAATAGGGCAGACAAATAAGGATGTATTAAACTAGTAAGCGTCTACATCAAAGGCTTTCCTAAATAGAGAAGTACAGATGTAAAGATGGGAAGTGAGAGATCTGTCCTTGGTACACTTCAAATAATTCATCCCTGGTTGTACAAATACCCACAATATGCATTGGAGATGGTATTTTATTGCCAGCTTATACTGTAGTGAGTTACATTTTATACTAACTGCATTTTCATTTAGGCAGACATCTTGCCAAAAGCCCCTCTCTTACGCTTCCTCTCATATGGCAGATTATTGCTAGTGTTGTGCCTGACTCCGTAACATCCCAGTACTAACCATGATGGTACAAGGAGGGCCAAGCACAGAACATGGCTAAGCAACACGTTTGACTATAGCAAGGGGAAGGGGAGAGGCCATTGCACCAGGAAGAAGTCTGCCCTCTTAACTGATCCTAGTTTTACATGCATGTTACTAGGTCCCTCCGTTCTAGAGAGGAACAAAACAGTGCTGATTAATAGAGCCCATTAAAATGAAAGATGAAATTTTTTAAAGTTTAAGGAACATTTTCTTCAAAATGGTAAATTAGTCTTCGTCATCTTTTATGAGTAAAATGTTTCTTTTTCATGAGCCTGTGGTTTCAGGTTCTTCTCTAACTTAATCCATATTAATGTTCATGGACATAAATAGTGCTTATCACTTGATATAGTTTGACATTTTGTTGCTCCATTCGCAAGATCTACTAACAACCTGAATCAATACTTGTGGCTGCCATTATCTGCTTAATCATTGGCTTCTAATGTACTTGAGTAGAGAAAGGAATAAGAGCATAAGTGGTCAGCATTTCACCCTTGTTAAAGTAGCAGTCTCTGGGAATATCATCCATTCATCTGTCTGTCCACCCATCCATCCATCCATCCCATAGACATCTATTGGATGTCTAGACAACCTTTCTAGAGTTTATAATCAAACACACTTCATCAAAAATTCAGCTATCTATACTCATTAAATTTTGTAATGTCACTGGGGACGGACAGCACGTACTGCCTTTACTACACTAGTATAGTGAGTTCGTTCTCTCTCAAAATGTGCATCTCTAGCCATATGGAACAGCTTCTGCCAAAAGAACCTGTTCTGTTCACTTTCCTTAAGAACTTTCTGAGAAACATTTTGAAGCTTTGTGATCTCCTGTGGCCCATCCTGTCTACCCACCTTGGTGATGTCAGTGTGGCAAGGCTAAAAAAG
Source organism: Manis pentadactyla (assembly GCF_030020395.1). NCBI lineage: Eukaryota > Metazoa > Chordata > Mammalia > Pholidota > Manidae > Manis > Manis pentadactyla. The sequence goes on along the minus strand of NC_080026.1, from coordinate 125,489,537 downwards.
GTATCTGTGACTCCAGCCCATGGAGAGAGCAAGTCCTCTATGTCCTGTAGGCTCTACTGAGGGACTCCCGTTTTTATCTGTTATTTTCTGCCCTACAAGTTATGGTATGACCTTTGCTGCCTTTCTGAGTACCTCATGATCTAGAGCACACATGCCATCAGACAACAGCCCGGGACCAAGTCCAACTCATAAACAAACTGGTGAGGAAACTATTTCAAGGGTAAAAAAGCAGCAGCCTGGGGCAGAGAAGGTATGGGAACAATTACAGTGATTGATGTAGATTAAACAAGATCATTGAAAAATGGAAAATAGAGACATTGGATTTGGGTATAAATTAACTATTTGCCAGTATAAATTAATTACTATATTTTTTCTGTATTGAGAAGGGAATGGAAATTAGTGAATTGCAATTAATATCAAATAGAAAAGGGGTTCATCAATTAAGAAAATGCATGCTTTCTTTTCTCCTCTTCCCCCAGGGACAGAAATGTCAACCGTTTATCCTAAATTTCTTGACAGTAAGCGAGAAGACTGATGGATAGTGGTTAACTTTTGATCTTTTGACATTTTTCACTCATATTTAATCCTGTGGTATTTATTGAATCTTTTTCCTAGAGAGCCAGATCTTTTCCAAGTCTCACCTATTTCTGGACTGATGACACTAATATTTCAACTAATGAAGTAATTTAACAAATGCTTACTCAGCACTCTGGGGTGAGGAGTGTCATCATTTTCGGGTGGAAAAATATTAAACGGCATTAGAGTTTGTAATTGAATAAGGCTGGGGTAAATAAGGGCAAATCAACATTTATTGCCCACATTTAAATACATATTTTATATGTACCACGTCAGTGATCATCTATAAAAGTATTCTGTCTAGGACAAATACTAAACCTGACAGGATACTGGAACAACAGGTATATAATGGGGCCATCCATGAAAACTGGTACTGTGGCCTTCCTAGCTAGTAGAGTTTCCAGCCAGCATATGTTTTGGTGTCAAAGTATTCCTTGGTCTCAAAAGATAAAATTTTGGTCAATATCTACATATCTGCCTATACAGTATTAGCTACCTTGTATATTATGAACATCAAAATTTAACTTAAATCCGGAGCTGGCTATTTCCTCCCCTTCAGTCCAGCACATTTCTGGGCTATTTCCTCTCATGGGAAGTTGGTATGCTCAGGGGTAACTACCACCATCGACTAACAGTAACATTTAGTGCAAAGTCAAGCCCAAATGAATTTTTGGAATATTTGTTTTTTCTATCTTGGATAATTCACGTGATAGTTTCCTTCTATTGGTATAAATTACCTAGAGAACTGCTATGCAAAAGAAATGTTTACTGCCTTCGGTCCCTCCATAATCATTTTAAATGAATGACTCTATTTCTTCTAGTAGTGCCGTTTCAGAGCAGCTTTAAAACGTGTAGTTAAATTTACCTGTGATTATTCTTGGTCTTACTACCTACTTGATGACTGTATGCCAATATATCAGAGATTTATTTCCTTTGTGTATTATTTTATCAGGAAAATTATCTAATTTGCATTTACCACTCAAGGAATTTGTCCATATTTTGTTTTATAGTTACTGGGTGGGTAAGTCCTTATTTAGTAGATGTATGTATAAAATCTTTGTGTTATTGGGCCCTGCATTAGCATAAAAATGAAAGCAGGATCTGTAGGCCCTGCACTCAAAAACTACTTGCTGATTAATTAGAGGTCATATGATTTTGATCCTTTGTTAGATAATTTCTTTGTAGGCTCATAAGAGGAAGAGGTCTACTTGCATAATTATTGTTATTCACATTTTAATAGGTTAAAGTTCTTTATTCTGTACAGTGTGTTCTTTCTCCAGCTCTATAACATTATTACTTATGGAATAATATTTGATGGTATATGTGTAACTGTGTTAGAGTCAATTTATAGCTTTTCTTAAAAGAAGCTATCCGATAGTATATTCTACTTCAGACTGTGTCCAAGGTCTTTACCCACGCTTTTCTTTCTTAACTTATTGAGAATTCATGTAAAAAACACATCCACTATAGGGTAGGCACCAGAGAACTGAATGGTCACAATGAAAGGAAATGAGGACAATGAAGTAAACAGCTATTTCTGGGTTTCAGCTCAAATAGGAATGAACAGGAGAAGAGCCCCAGAGTCTGGGGGAAGAAAGGAGGATGGGGAGGGGGTAGTTAGGAAAGTCATAATTTTTAAATGTTTAAAAAGAAGTAGAAAAGAGGGTTTAGTTTGGCAGTCTCTAATGGATCCTAGGGAGACTTTTGTTGTTCTGTAGAAAACAAGAGAGTCTTAATTTTGATTCATTTAAGCATTTGGGTAAGAAATGAATGTGAGCTTCAGTGATGGTTTAGTTTTTGCCCAAGTTCCTTAGTTACTATTTGTTTTAGGAGAATCTACTTTGTGGTTAGACACTTTATATAAATGGTACAATTATAGTTATAAATAATGTGTTCATTTTCCAGTCATTCAATATGTATTAGTTGAACACTTACTAGTACTCAAGTTATTCCAGGTATTGGGGTAAGACAGCCACTGACCAAATAAACATGTAATGTGAGAGGTGGTGATAAAGTGCTATGAAGAAAAATAAAGAAAGGCAAGTAGAAGAGAGAATGTTGGGGACATGAGGGGCAGGGAAGGTGCTATATTTTAGGAGGTGATAATGGAAGGCCTCTTTGATAAAGTTACATTTGAGCAGAGACACAAGGAAGTGAGGAGGTCATGCAGATTCTGGTTAGAAGGGTTTTCTAGGTGATATAAGCAATGCAAAGGCCTTGAGGTCTAACTTGCTTGTACTTCCTTGGACCAGCAGGGAGGCCATTGTGGCTGGTCAGAGAAAAAGGTGTGAGGGGTGGAGATGAAGTCGAAGAGACAGGAAGAGGCGGGTGTCAGATCGGTCCTTGAAGGCCTCTGCGAGGGCCTGAGTTTCCTTCTATTTGAGACTGAGTGAGGTAGGAGGCCCTTGGATAATTCTGAGCATAGTTGTGCCATAATTTGATGTATTGAAAACAATCACTCAGTCAACAATGTGGATGATAGACGTGAGTGAGCAGGAAAACAGGTCAGGAGGCTGTTGTAATGGTCAAAACAAGAGAAAGTGGTGGCTTAGACCACAGGGTAGAAGAGCAGCTGGTGTGAAGTCATTGACTTCTGGAAGTATTTGCAAGCCAGTGCTTGTAAGGCTTGCTGATGGGTTGGAAGCGTGGAGTAACAGAGGAGAATTGTGGATTCCTCCATTTTTTTTTTTTTTTAAGCACCTGAGAGGATAGCATGTCATTTCATGGGTGGGCAAGAGTATGTAAGGAATAGGTCTGGGGGATGGGGAATCAAGCATTTTGAGTACTTACATTTTAGATGTCTCCTAGACATCCCATTATGAACACATGTATTTTGCCCAGATAGGTGAAATAAGGCACAGAGAAATGAAGAAACTCACCTGAGCTATCTAGTTAAAGTAAGTAGTTGACTCAGGATTTAAACTCAGGTCTTATTAATACCAGACTATGCTCTGCCCACCACAGTGCTGCCTCTTCATATTAGGCTGAAATGCCAGAAAAATAATATATCTGGTTTTCATTTCTTAATTATTTATGACTTCTTATTATGAGATATTCTGTTGCATTTTTAAACATGGTTTGTGTTTAAGGGGGGAAAATACCCTGTTATCACATGATTGCAAATTCTACCATTTACCAATGTTATCATTGTTAGCACTGCCGCAGCACTACTGAAACATGAAGAAGCATGTTCTATGATTATGGCATTCATTCATTCATGCATTCATTTATTCATCTGATGTAATCACTGAGTGCTGGCTATGAGCCAGGCTCCTGTACTTTCAGAGCTCCCAGACTAATGAGGGGTGAGCCCTGTGTACAGAAGCCGCTGCGCATGGTGGCCTGTGGCGTGGTGATGGTGCACACGGGGTGTTACAGAAGCACAGAGGAGGGACAGCTGTCCATCCTGACTGGGTTTGGGGCCAAGGAAAAGTTTACCAAGCAAGGCCTCTTGGAATGGGGCTTTGAAGAATGAGTGGAACTTGCCGAATGGAGAAGTGGCAGAAAAGTATTCCAAATACAGGAAGCAGCATAGTTTTAGAATTTAAAAAATGGCAATCAAGCATGTCAAACATTAAGAATAAAACATTTGAAGTGAAATGGAGCATACAGGAAGGATGTGAGGGAAATTTAAAAACTACACTGGGGAATGTGAAAGCTCAGAGTCATTGGACAGGCTTACTATTCTCTTGAATAATAAGGTACCATATTGGAAAAATGTTCGTTTCCCTTAAATCTCTCTATAAAAGAAGTGAAATTCTGATTAAAATGCCAACAGAATCTTTTTTTAGGGGCATAGCAAAATGATACTCTTACTCGTTTTTCAAAATAAAATATGTGGAATTCTGAAAAAGAAGTGTAATTAAGGGAGATTAGCCCTACTGGATATGAAAATGCAATATGAAATTGCGATAATTAAAACAGTTCAGTGTTGAAGAAAACTTAGAGTAGTGGAAAACAATTAGAGCACAGTGAAAAAATATAAATGAATTTAGTTCTAGTAAGTGACATTTTAAGATCAGTGTGAGAAGAGAGATTATTTGATAAATGGCATTGGTACAACTGGTTGTTTAGAAAGAAAAATGCGGATCCCTTCTTAAACACACACAGGATTCCTAATGTGTTAAGTAATTAAGTGTAAAATAAATGAAGCACTAGAAGTCTTAGGAGAAAACACAGGTGAATTTATAACCTGAGAAAGTTAGAAGTTTCCTGACCTTTTATACACAATACAAAGCCTGAAAGTCATAAAAGAAAAGGCAGAATATATTTAAGTGCACAAAAATAAAAGACTCTGCATGGTTAAAAATAACCACACCCTTTGTTCTGGCTTGTAGTTTTCACAAGCAGAGCTGGCTTGAACCTGGCCACCTGCGCCAGGGAAGGTCAGCCAGTAGGTGACAGGGAAAGAGGCAGAGCAGGTGTGGGACACTACTGGGGGCCTCTCTGAAGGCTGGGCAGATGCTTTGACAGTGTTAGTGTTAGGGGCCCCCTGAGGACCTCCCTGGGGTTCTCCTGTCTGCATACAGCAGGCTAAAGAAGTTCTGAGGATGGCATTCCCTCATGCATTCCACTAACATGTTTGGGAAGTTTTCAGTACCAATGCAAGAGGCACACACAGTCCCTCCCTCAGAGAGGCCACATTGGACCCAGGATTGATGTCTGGAATCAGAAGCCCATGGCCACTCCCACTCTTTCCTGCCTTCCTGAATATACACACTCCTTAGGATAGTCAGGTCTGAGGCCTCATCCCTTTCCTGGGCAGCCGGAGGATGATACTAAGTGGTTGTCGGCTGTAAGGTTAATACTGGCTGCTCTGACACTGGCGTGCCTTTACCACAGAAAAAGGGGTGGGACTCGGGGGTGTTCTTCTTCTGGAGGACTGACTCTGAAAAAGACGACAAAGGAGTAGTTGGAGCTGCGCTGAACTCGTTTATCTCAGCCTGTTCTCCTTCCATAGCCAAGCTGTCTAAGGTGATACAGGATACTTGTTTGCTAGAGTTCATAACATGTGATCTACGTGAGCATTCCTCTTAGTGTTTCTTGGGGATCAGCCTGCCCTGGCTCTCTGAATCCCTTCGATTAAATCCAGCCTTGCTTTGGAGCCTCCTTTCACCCTGCTGTCTCTGCTAGTAAACATATTTTGAACTTGGTGGTATAACTCTGCTTTTCCCTGGACAGCTACACTTCCACCCTCAGACTTTTTCATTTTAGTGTCTACTACACGGACACTAAACTTTTCAGCGTGGTCTAGGTGGCTCTATCCTCTTCTAGATTTTGAATTCTGAGAAGCCAGGGACCTCGTGTTAACATGCATATTCCCAGATCCTAGCCTACCCGAGAACCTGACTCCGAGTAGACATTTCACGAGCAGCTATTGAGAAAATAGAGGGAAAACCATTTGCCACCCATGAAATGCATGGTTTGGTGGGATAGACAGACATACGAAGGGGGTGGGAGAAGAAGGGTTTGTCCTAGGAGTTTCTCAGTCCTTTCAGTTGAACTCTTTGATGTTGGGGTATGAATCGGAAGTTCATTTCCTCATACGTCTCTGCTCTTAACCTGACAAAGGACACAGTTTTGTTTTCCCCGTCTGGATGCGGAGTGCTCGACATGCAGATGCTCACCTGACTCACCGTGTTCTTTGGCAGGCTGGCTTCTGGAAGGAGCTTGGCGCGCCTCCAGGTGGCCTCTTCCGTGGTCTGTTTCCCCCCTCTTGCCCCTGCCTTCTGTCTTACTAGGTTATGTGTACGGCAGGTACCCTGAACCTCTCCCCCACCCCACTCCGCATTCCCACCCGTCACCAGGTTCTGGAATGTGACGATGACCTGCGGGTGCTCACTGGCAATGTGCTGCCTCCACACCTGTAGTGTACATTAACCCCCCTTAAAGTGACCCCCAGATATTTCTAAGAGTCCCTGAAGGTATTGTCTCACTGTGTCCAGGCATGAGTTATGTTCCGACATCAAGCTTGGCTGAAATCCTTGGTGTGATCGCTGTTTTCCTGGGGCCTCTGGTCACCTCCCCACCCCCGCTCAGCCCGGCCGCTGGTCTCCCTGAGCTGGTTTGAGCTAAGCATGGCCAGAGGCACTACTGAGACCCCCTAACATGTAACTCAGGAATGAACTAGAAACTAAAAAGGTAAACGTTTCTTATTTCATCCTAAGAACTATAATCTTACTATCCAAGGGAAACTCTTTTGACATAAAAGAGGAATATACACATGCACTTAAATTCAAACAGAACAATTTAAATAACATAAATGGGAAGTGAAAGGTCCATATCCCCTACAATAACTACTATCATCAGTTTCTTAAGATTCCCTCTTAGAGAAAAGTTATGTATATACTAGGACACTAAAATTGATCTATTACCTATGCATTATTACCTACTATTGCTACATATTACCTATTGAAAAAATACCAATTTGCCTTTTTAAAATAATATATATTGAAATCTTTCCATATTGGTACATACAGATGGAACTCATTTTTTGTGACTACATAGTGTTCAAGCATATGGCCACACCATTCCTGCTTTAATAAACCCTTATTGATAGATAATTTGTTTGCTTTTATGAACAGCACTGCACTGAACATCTTTGTACATGTACCTTTTTGAGATTTTTAGAGCATAATTATAGGTATTAAGCTGTAATTTTTAGTGATTTCCCCAGAATGACTGACATCAAGAGACCTATTGCTTTTAGGAAGAGATAATCACAAAAGAGCTTGGTGCTGATAGATTTCGCAAAGGCTGGGTTATTCTTATTCATGGTCACGTATTACCTTCAGTTTAAAGAAAAACCTGAATATTAATTCTTTTTTAGTTTAGTCCAAATGTCCTCACTTAAAAACAATCAAAATGGCAAGCCCTCCACAGGAAGCAGCTCATTCTCACGGGTGAATTGGGTGAGGACTTGGGAGACCTGAGTTCGGCCTTGAGCCCTGCCCTCCTGTGTGATCCTAGGCACACCACACAACGGGGCTTCCTCTCGGAGCCCTGTCCCCTATTCCCATCTGTCCCCTAGATGACCTCAGAAAACTCTTCCACTTCCCAGTCCTGAAACTAAAAATGAATTTCCAGATCAGATGAGTCCATTTTACTTTGGCTAGATAAATTCCTGTGATGCTTAACCCTTGGCTGGAGTTGTAGCAGACAAGGGCAGAGACTGGCAGCATGTTATGTAGTGTTTCTTGGGCACAGGGGTTGGAGAAGGGGCTGACTGTCATCTGAGCCATGACACTAAAGTTTTGGGCTATTGATCACCTTTGCCTTTGCAAGAGGTGGCTCCTAGTTGACTAGGAAAGCTGATACAATTTCCAAGAAGTCCGCAATGGGTTTGTCCTCAAGCCAACAAAAGTGAAAAGTTGCTTAGTGAAAGGAGAGTCTCCTTCTTGACTTCGGTTGTTTTATGCTGGTTTTCATGATGTTTGTATCCTGGTCAAGGAGACCTAGACATTGACAGATGGCCTACTTTGCTCTTAAAAAAGGTCCCTAATTTCATTAGGTTTGCTGGATGAATTTATTTGGAAGCACTGACTGATAAGGCTTAATGTAAAGATACCTAGCTTATAAAAGAACATAAGAAAACTCATAGAAGAAATTCTAACTTATAAAAGAATTTAAATGCTAACTTCTGTATGGCATGCAAAGGACTAGGAAAATGTCAGTATCTTCTTTGTTTTTTTCCAAGCCTCTGGCCTGTTGTTTCTGGTATGAATCAAACAGACAAAAAATACGAAACATTTATTTGGCAAAGAGGAAATGCAAATTTGGGAAATGAGGATTTACCTATTTGACTCTTCTTTCAGAGTAGCACTGGTTTACCTTATATAGTTCTTAGACTTTGCAGTTAAGCACCAGTGACAGACATGTTTCTTTCTCTTCCTTTTGATGAATTTGGTACTTACGGCAGATTCTCCATCCAGCACTTCAGTCTTCAGCATCATGATGGTCAAATTATACAGCATCTTTCTCAGTTAGTAAAAGGAAGTATTCATGGATAAGTCAGTGGAAATGGCTCTTACACACTTTTTGGTTGTTTTTATAGTAAACACAATGATTTCTACTTCTGGATTGTTTCTTGAAGAAGAAGATATTTCTCATGAAAGTAATGGTGGGATGCTAAGTGTAATCTGTAAAATATGACTTTCATTTAGGACAAATTTTTTGTGAAAAACCATTTTTATTATTGACTGGTCATAAAAAAGAAATGACATTTACTGGAAATATATTTCATTAATGGAATGCTGGAAGAAAGATGTTCTGTAGGAAATTGTCATATGTAATATACTTTTAAAATTCAGTAGAATGCTTTGGAGTTTATAAATAGTAACAACATAAAGCTGTGGCAGAAGGAATATATTTTATCTGCCTTCAACTTAGCTGAAAATATTATCGACATTTTTTACTTTCCCAAACTGTCTCTTCAAATTTATTTCCTAGTTTCACTTTGGGTTTTTTACTCTGCTTTAAAATAAATTATACACACATGTGCACTAATTATGAACAGTGTTTAAAGTTGTTTCTCCAAAACGTTTGGTAATGATTTAATAAGTTTAACAAGATCACCACACTAACAAAGACCCTCCTGAAGTTAATTTGACAGGCTTGACTTTATTTGTTCAATATTCATGGAAACTGTTACCACCTGAATAGCAGAAACAATATTTTAGTTAAATCTGTCTGCCTAGTACCTAGTACATTCATTCCACAAATATTTATTAAGCCCCTGCTATTTTGTTACAGTGCACAAAACATTAAAAATATCCTTGCCAATGGGAGCTGACACTTTGAGTTGTTATTTTATTTACGTGAAAAATTTGTGAACTGTAAGTAAAAATATATAGCCTATCAGGTGGCAATAAGAGCGCTGGAGAAAATGAAGCTAGGACAGGGGTGAAGAGTGCAGGATGGGGTGACCAGGAAAGGCTTTGCTGAGAAGATGACATGTAAACACAGAGAAGGAGGAGAGAAAGCAATGAGTGGGTATCTGGAGTAAGAGCATTCTAGGGAGGAGGAACAGCATTGCAACCGGGGTCAGGAACGTGCTTGGAGTGTTTGAGACACAGTGAGGCTAGGAGGAGGAGGAGGTCAGAGAGACGGTGGGGAGCTGGGAGGCCAGTCATGTGCTGTCTTGTGAACCACCATAAGGACTCTGGCTTTTACCCTGGAGGGAAATGGGGACCATCGGAGAGCGTTGCACAGATGTGAAGTGACCTGAACCACATACACCTTTAAAGAAAACATGAGAAGTCCTGATCTGTGGCTTTAGACTTGTTTATTTGTATGTGTTACACAGTATTGGTCATCTTCGGATTTTGTGGCATTTGTGTATGTGCATGTGTACACACAGAGCCAGGACTAGAGCGAGGGAGGAAGACACGATCCTAGAAGTGATGCCTCTTTCACTTCTGCACCCAGCACCTGGCTCCCCTCCCTCTACTTCTGCTGTGTGTGTGTGTGTGTGTGTTTATTGTTTTAATTCGGGAATAGCCGTGTGAATAAAGCTTAGCTCAGGCTGTTATAATTTGTAGCTAGCAAACAAAGTATATTTCCTGTACCACAGATCACTTACATTGTTGGAACAAGGAAGAAGCAAATGTCGCCAATGGATAATGGGCAGCCACTGCCTGACATTTGGCTTAGAGCACCTGATACAGTCCAGAACAACTACTAGAGGAAGGCAAACCCCTTCCGTCTGGGGTTTCAGAAAGGAAAAGCTGTAAAAGTAGATAAACACCCCGTGAAGGGTGTGACTAAGCTTAGAAATCAAGATGTCTGATGATAAATCATTATATTTTCACTATACCCATGAATTTTGGAATGGTACAGCAATTAAATTATTAGGAAGTCTTCATCCTAGCCTGTTTTTGGAGCCAGAGCCTAGTCCCCTGGAACAGAGCTAACATGCAGGTGTGGCTGTCAAAAAGCTCAGCTACCGTCCTTGCCTAGTCTTTGTGATATGAACCAGAATGTTTTGATTTTTTTTGTTTGTTTTTGGAAACAGGTAAAGTGGAGGGAAGAGATGAATTTATTTATTGGATGTGCATAGATATTGAACAGATGAGGGATGGGCACAATACAGCAGATGACTTCCGAAGGCCCAGGGCTATATTAAAACAAGCACAGATAACATTTTCACTGTCGTCTTTGCATCTGTCTCTTTATATCTGAGGGCATAATTTCAGAATTGAACGGAATTTTTCCTTCTGGATCACTTTTGTATAGACTGCATGTTATAAGCTGGCCAACCAGAGATAGCATCTAATTTCATGTTCGTTTACTGCTACAAATGCTTTTTAAGAATGAAAAATAGTAGAGATAAGTTAGCTAAAACACAGGCCAACTCTCCAAACTTAGTTCATGATTCCCGTTAAAATGAGGGTTATTGAAGCACAGGATTTCACAAGGTTTGTAATTTTTTCTTATTGTTTTGGCAGTTGAGCAGTTCAGGTGTGATCATGTCATGGTTTCAATGTCTAATAAAGCCTATTAAGTAATTAATTTCATGTAATGCTATTCCAATATTTTGAGCATATATACAGAAAGAAATTAGAGTTATAAACTGGGTCATTTGTGTATATGGACAACTCTTAGCAATATCATCCCATATCCTATTTCTATTTCATTTTATGTAGCCCTGACTATTAATTTTCTGCAGTTTAGCCTTGAGTGGATGGCTTCCCTGTCAAAAATTGCATTCAAAGCTCCTTTGTGATAAGTACCAGGATGTTTCACTTTTTTTGGAGGTCAGAGATGAATTCATTGGACATGCACACACATTGAGCAGAGTGAAGAGACAGGTACACTCAGCAGAGAAAGTTTACAAATTAATTAGTTCTCTACAGCTTGATTGCATGATTGCATTGATTTCACTGTACGAAAAGTTTTCATAACCTCCCCATTGCCTGTTGAGTTGCTTTCAGATTCCTCTCACACGGCATTCAAGGCTCTGCATGACCTGGATGGCCCACTTCACTTTTCCATCTTTGAAACCTTTGCTTAGGTTAAGCTAGACTGTTCATCTTTTCCAAATGCAACTTCGCTTTTGACTCCATTCCCACCCGCGATGCCCTTTTCTTCACAAGTTCCTGACAAAATAGTGTCTATTTTTTAAGGGCCATCTTATTTTATGCTGTGAAAACTGTTTCTTTCTGAGAGAGAAAAACCTCTTCTGCTTTTCTGGAATCTCTTGAGTAACAATCTTCTTTGCATTATGGAGATTCATGTGTTTGTTTTAGTTATGTTCCTTGTACTTAGAAAGGAAACATTTTTAAAGCTAGCTTTCACCGAGTCCTCTCTATGCTCCAGGCAGTGAGAGGCATTATAACATTATAGCTCAGACAAGTCTAGAACCAGAGTGCCTGGGTTCAAATCCCAGCACTGCCACTTATAGCTGGGCAACCCTGGACAAGTGCCCTCACCTCTCTGTGCCTATTTCCTCAGAAGTAGCAAAGGGTCTCAAGGCACTGTTGAGAGAATTACATGAGTTCACACAGAAAAAAGGATTTAGGACAGTGCTTGGCAGATAGTAAAAACTCAATTAATATTCGTGATTACTGTTTGCAAACATCATAATATTTCATCCTAACAAAAGCTCAATGAGGTTTATATTATCCCCATTTTAAAGAGACTTGGAAAAGTTAAGCAAGTCGCCCAACGTCATATAGATAGTAAATGGCAGAGCCGAGATTCACATCTTAGTTGGTTTGACCTCACTATGTGTCTTACCCATTTAAAAAATTTTAACATGGCACTGCGTAACTCATAGGTGCTTAAGAAATATTTTTCTAGTTGAAATTATAAAGCACTAGAGTATACAGAAAGAGCGTGGGTCTTCGAGTCCAGATTTTACCTCTGCCTCTTACTGGCTGGGTGTATTTCAGGACATATTTAACTCTTTCTAGCCTCAGATCCTCCTGCTTTGTAAAGAGATGATGATCATAACTTCTTTCCCCACCTGATCTCATGGGACAAATCCACCCAGCAGAAAAAGTTCCTTCCTATAACAGAGCCATAAAATATTTGTGGTTAAAATATGCTGCTTTCTAAAACTTCATAACAACATGAAATCAGTGATAAATTAATGCCTCAGTCTAGACTTAAATTGTGTTTTCAGGACGCTGAGAGATAGCAGTGGGAGAGTTTGGATAATTTCTTCTTCCTTCTTTCTTGGAATCCACTCATTTTGTAACAGTTCTACTGTTTTATACCCATCTTCAAATTTCATATAATATCTTCTGGTGTAACTTGTCAAGTGCTAACCTTTTATGAACCAGTGGAGTCAGTGTTTCTCTGTGTCTGAGGTGCCTGTAGGTTGAAGAATAGGAAGGCCTATACCTACCTCTGAGTATTTGATTTAGTTAAATTGATCGTGTTGGCAAGCCAGTGTTGGGAGGCTGAAATTCAGTGTTTTGAAATAAGAAGCCCTGCAGTAACAATTTTTACAAATGTTCATGATTTACTTTTCTCTTGTTCAAGCACGAAGAGAACCAATAGCTTGCACAGATGCATGTGTATTTCCTTGTGCATTCTTGTGCTACTTGAACTTCCTGTTTATCAAACAAGGGGACAGACAGGAGGAGCTTTAGCACTCCAGGGAATTTTTGGATTGTTATCATCCATTCGTTAATGTCCTTGATGTATTCTTAGGAACCATGTTAACTAGGGACTTCTAATCTAGTCTAATTCTCTATTCATTCAACTAAAATTGGTTATAGACACAGATTTACAAGAACATAATAAAAGTACATCAAAACACAAGAAAAAACTAGATCATTTTAAGGGTGGGATGCCACAGAATCAGATAAGCTGGCCCTTAGACAAATGGAGGATCAGGTGGGTTGAGGAGGGAAGCATTAGTTAATTATAATGTTCACTCTATGTGAATTTTATGAAAGGATAAATTGAGGGGACTGAGTATACAGTACACATGTTGTGTGTTCTCTACTGCTTTTAGTGTAATCTGGATGTTACACTAAAGATCATGATTGTTTATCACCCATTTCCTTTGAAAGAGAGTCTAAAACTGGAGTCATATTTCTAATAGGCATATTTGAGAAAAAATGGTGGTGTATACAGTAAGTTTACTTCTAAATATAAAATGAAATGAAATTTCCAGGTTCCATCCAGACAGCTGCAAACCTAGGCTGGTATTTTAGTGTGAAAGATGTATAAATGCAAAGGCATACTGACTTCCCCCAGGGCCTACCAGCTACTAAGTATCCACATTTTGCTGGCTCAGGGGTCCACAGCTGAAAAACTAGAAGAACTTAGCACCTTCTTCTCTGAAAGTCTCTCCCCACCTTTTCTGGCAGAACTAAGGAGGGATATCATATATGCTGTGAATGAGCTTACAGTGTTCTAGAAAGTTCCTTATTACTGGCCACTGCACATAATTTTCATTCAGCCGCCATTCACAGAAAGCTGCCAGGCCCTGTGGTCCATGCTTTACATACATTACCTCGTTTATGAATGAGTGAATTCTCACAGCCACCAGGTGGGGCAGGCATTAGTTTTCCATTTTACAGATGAAGAAACAGAGGCACTGAGATAAAAAATTTTAAGGGTTATTAAGTGGCATTTCTTGGAATCACTTGTTTATTGATTCTACAAATATGTTTTGTGAATCAACTATATTCTGGGCACTGTTCAAGTGCTGGGCCATGGCAGGGAATGGGCCTCAGGTGGGCAATCTGTTGGGGGGCTGGAAAGATGGAGACAGACAATAAACAAGACAAGAAACAAAAAGGAGAATTTCTGAGAGTGGTAAGGACGTGTGACAGAAGTAAATCAGCGTTAGGTGAGAAAGAATGACTAGAATGTGGGTGGGCATCTTAGGAGGCTTTGGGAAGCCCTTTTGAGAAGGAACGTTTGAGCTGAGATCAGAATGGAAAGAAGGCGCTAGTCACCCGAGGCTCTTGGGAAGGAGTGTCACAGGCAGAGGGCACAGCAAGTGTGAGGCTGCTGAGAGGGGCTTGGTGTGTTTCAGGAAAGACATACGGTCTGTGTGGCTGGAATATATTTACTCATGGGAATGAGGTCAGAGAGAAAGCTGGAGGGGAGGCAGAGCCCATGCCAGGTAGGGTGTAGGGTCTTGTGTGCTGCAGTAAGAGTTTGACGTTATTCTAACAGTAGTGAAAACCCACTGGAGGTTTTAAGCAGGGGCGTGATGTGATCTGATTCACATTTTAAAACTTCACTTTTGCTGCTTTGGGGGTAGTTAGTTACAGGTAGGAGGAGAGCAATCAGAGCAGCTGGGATGGCTTTTCCATCCCGTGATGCAGGCGAGAGAGGAGCGTGGCTTAGACAGCGGGACAGTGGAGGAAGGACGAGTGGACAGATTGGAGGGGTAGTTGACAGGAGTTGCTGATGGAATGGAGTTAGACTGTGAGGGAAAGAAAGTACCTCGGGGAGAGGGAGGGTGTGGTTCTGTTTAAGGGGACAGAACACGTTTGGGGCGGGGAGAGCTGTAGGGGCTGGTAACGTGTGCTAATTTGAGATGGCCCTAGAAATCCATGAGGGGCGTCAGGCAGGCAGCTGGACATCTGGGTCCCTATCTTAAGGGAGGGTCAAACAAGAGCTTTAATTTGGGGATTTCTCTGTGTTAAGAGAGAGTAGATGGAGTAGACGTGGTCTTTAGGACAGTGCTACTCAAGGTGGTCCACAGCCTGCTGCCCACCCACGCCCTGTCACTGCTCCCCAGTGAGACAAAAACAGAATTGAGAGTAAGTTTTAGGAACTTTTACAGCAATTACAACAAGTGCCTGAGCAGTGGCTTGTATTCTATATGGCTTTTGATTTCATTGTTTTGGTAATTCATTTTTATTGCTCATACAAGAGTATCGTTCTGTAGGGGAATGGAAATTAAAAACACCTGGCCCTTCTCCCCAGACAGTTGAAGAAGACTGTCTGAAGTTTAGGATTGAACAGAGAAGGAAGAAATAGAGAATAGATGGCCAGTGAGGCAGAAGGAAAACTTTGATTTTCCTTTGGTTTGAGCCCAGTCTGTCTGACTCCACAGCACAAGTGCTTCACTGCAGTGTTCTATAATCTTCTTCCTAGGGAGTGATCATAACAAGGTCCATGATGTAACACCAACTGAGCTGGGATCCCACCATGAACCTTCTGCTTCTGTGTCCACGTTAGGTCTTTTGGTCTCCCAAGATGCTAACCTAGGATGCCAGTAGGGGCTGCACCCCCACTGGTTCTTAGGAAAATGAGAATTGTCCTTTCCCCAATTCCTTGTCCCACTTGGTCATGTGGATACCCAGAGAAACCCTGTTTATACTTCAGATTTTTTTTTTTTTAAATATTCTATGAAGTCTCTGCAGAAAGCAGCTTTTTCTTCTTTTACATCAGTCCCTCTTTTTTTAGAGGTCAGACGTGGGGTGTGTGGCAGAGCTGAGAAACAGGGCCATCCCATCGCCATTTCCCAGCATCTCGCCTCTTTCCTGCATTTTAACCCCTACAAATAAGGCTCATGATGGGGGAACAGGAGGCAGAGGCCGCTGACAGCCTCGCTCAGCCAGTCCTGATCTTTAACAGAAACTTCAGGGTCTTGTTTTTTAAATGTATTATTGACCAACACAGTTACTTCCCTGGCCTAGTTCTGAAAAGGACAAATTTGATTTTTAGATGTTTAAGAATTCCTCATGCTTAAAAAATGGGCAGAGGATATGAAGAGACAGTTCTCCAAAGAAGAAATTCAGATGGCCAACAGGCACATGAAAAGATGCTCCACATCGCTAATCATCAGAGAAATGCAAATTAAAACCACAATGAGATATCACCTCACTCCAGTTAGGATGGTCAACATCCAAAAGACAAGGAACAACAAATGCTGGCAAGGATGCGGAGGAAGGGGAACCCTCCTACACTGCTGGTGGGAATGTAAATTAGTTCAACCATTGTGGAAAGTAATATAGAGGTTCCTCCAAAAACTAAAAAATGACCCAGGAATTCCACTCCTAGGAATTTACCCAAAGAAAACAAGATCCCTGATTCAAAAGACAGATGCACCCCTATGTTTATCGCAGCACTATTTACAATAGCCAAGAAATGGAAGCACCCAAGTGTCCATCAGTAGCTGAATGGATAAAGAAGACGTGGTACTTATTATACACAATGGAGTATCACTCAGCCATAAGAAGAAAACAAATCCTACCGTTGGCAACAACATGGATGGAGCTAGAGGGTATTATTACTATGCTCAGTGAAATAAGCCAGGCGGAGAAAGACAAGTACCAAATGATTTCCCTCATATGTGGAGTCTAACAACAAAGCAAAACTGAAGGAACAAAACAGCAGCAGACTCACAGACTCCAAGAAGGGACTCGGGGTTACCAAAGAGGAGGAGTAGGGGAGGGCGAGTGGAGAGGGAGGGAGAAGGGGAGTGAGGAGCATTATGATTGGCACACATGGTGTGGGGGGGTCACGGGGAAGACAATGTAACACAGAGAAGACAAACAGTGACTCTGCGGCATCTTGCTATGCTGGTGGACAATGACTGCAGTGGGGTTGGGTGGGGGGACTCGATGATATGGTTCAATGTGGTAACTACATTGTTGCTCATGTGAAACCTTCACAAGATTATATATCAATGTTACCTTAATAAAAAAAAAAAAGGAGTTCCTCATGTCTAGGAAAAACAAAAAAATAAAGGGAAGACAACAAAAAAAATGTACTAAAACCACTTGGACTGATTTAAAATTGAGTTTAAAAACATTATTATTTCACAGAAACATCCAAGATGGTTTTGTCTAATTTATTCAAGAAATCTGGCAGTGTATCTGAGTTTGGCAATTTGAACTTCAAAAAGTACAAGTGGTTCTATTACTGACCTTTAGTTTTCCTGAGTTCTAAAATGTATGACACCGTTAATAACTAATTGAGTCGCTCTGAGAGTGCTTCCCTCTAGACACCAAGGACACGTCTGCAGCCCTGATGCTCTCTAGGTTTCATTGCCCCTAAAATCAACACCAGTGGAATATAAACTCTTCATCCTAGAAGATACTCTAAATCTTCATTTTTAGGCGAAATTCCCTTGAAGTTGCTTTTTCTAGTTGCTTTAATTCTGCTACTACTTATATCCTCATGTATAATAATAATGATAACAATGACAATAATAATAATTTAAAAAGTGTATTACTTCTTAGTAGTAGTAGTAATAGTAATAATTACAAAAGTTAGTACATGTCAATAAAAAAATTATGGACACTAACATTTATTGAGGTACTACTTAAGCAATATCCTAAGATTTTTACACAGATTCATTAACTTACAATCCTTGAGGTATGTCTTCGTCTGTTTGAGCTGCTATACAGACTGGGTGGCTTGTAAACAACTCCAACTTACTGCTCAGGTTCTGGAGGCTGGGAAGTCCAAGATGACGGTACAAGGTGCCAGCCTGGTCATGTTTCGTCAAAGGCTCTCGTCCTGGTTCACAGCCGGCGTCTTCTTGCCATGTGCTCGCGTGGTGGAAGGGAGCTCTCCGAACCCCTTCTGTCTCACGAGCACTAATTCCATTCTTGAGGGCACCATACTCATGACCTGATCACCTCCCTGAAGCCCCGCCTACTAACACCATCACCTTTGGGGGTTAGAATCTTAATGTATGAATTTGAGGGAGGCAGAAACATTCAGACCACAGCAAAGTAGATGATTCTGTGACCCCATTAGATAGATGAGGAAACTGTGGCACCATGAAGTTAAGTGACTGGCTCAAAATCACTGATTGGGGAGGGAGATTTTTTTTCACATTCATGTTGCTGGTCTGGATGTTTTACTTGGGGAAGCAGGTGATATGTGGAGTACAAATGTTGGTATTTTGCTTATTTTGCTTACAAATGGTTGGAAATAAACTCCAGTAATGTAGTAGTACTGTAATGGGACACAGGTAAATTGTATCTCTCCACATTTTTTGGTGGAACTAAAGTGTGCTTTTGACAATTGTTGGTCTGTAAAGAAACTTGAGTATTTTGCAATTCACAAACTGATTTGATAACATGTAAAATAACATAAACATGGTAATTTAAAAATCTTCAAGACCTCTGGAAAAAAATACTCAGTAGAGCTTTTATTTTATAATGCAAAATATAAAAATTGACTAATTCCTTGTTTCTTTTAAAGCATTCATATTTGAGAAGATGGAAATCAGCTAGAGATATGCTAGCTTTCTAACAAAGTTAGAAAAATCAATAAGAATTAAGTAAGGATAGAAGTAGCCTGCTTTACCCTAATAGTAGCCTTAAACATTCTTATTAAATGTAGAAAGTCCATAACTTATGAGCAGGTTGTGTTTTCGTGTGTTTGACAGAAAGGTGAATTTTCTTTGTTTATGTTTTGTTATAGTTTTCCATAAAAAAACTTCCATTTTTATGAAAACATCTGTAGGTTTCTTTTCATGACTGCATAATACTGCAATGCATGAATGTACCACAATTTGAAGACATGTTGCCAACTTGTTTTCCTGAAAGGCTGTACCATTTTAAATTTCTAACAGTTCGTAGTGCTGCCCTCACAGTTTCTTGATTTTAACTTAAAGTAATCCAGTTAAAACTTTAAAAACTGCCAGTTATTTGCAGGGAAAGAAAAGAATCATGTTCAAATTTAATGTGATTTTGATTAGGAATGAGTCTGACTTTTTCCCACATACTTCAATTTGTGAATTGCCTGTTTTTTGTCTTTTAATGGCAGGAGGAGGGGAAGAGAAGTGGCAGGAGGATGTCCCTCCATTTCTCTTCCTAAAGATATTAACCTTTCCTCTGATAGATGCTCTACATACACCTTCCCAGTTACTGGCAGGCCTTTGATTTGAAATCTAGTGTTCTTCCATTATTGTAAAGGATTCATATTAAGAACACGTCTATCAAGGTGTTGCCTCAGAGAATTCTTTAGGGTAACTGGACAGTAGTGTACCACTATTGTGAAGAGGTTTCCAAAGTGCTAAGACAGCCTGTTCCCCAATTTGCAGTCTATTCATCAGCTCCGAAAAGCAGGACTTTTTCTTGTTTCAGATGTCTGTTTCCATACCAGCTCTGTCCAAGTGACTGTCAACTTCTAATTGGTAGAGTACTAATTTTCCTCTAAATTTAAATTTGAGGTTGTAGCCACTTCCCTTCCATACCCACAACTTTCCATTTTAACCAGTCCCCGAGGAGGATGTGTAGGAGTTGGGATTTAATCATGCCCAGATTTCCTCCTGGTAGAATAAGAAAGACTTCCAAGGGAAGTGGTGGAAGTCCCCTAGGATTATTTATTTCTACACAGTCCCAAGTGAGGTAACAGATTTCCCTCTAAGAATGTAGGGAAATGGGTAAAGCTTCTGCTAAAAATCTGTGCCTGTCTATTTGTGTTAGTGCTCCTGCTTATCTTATATACAGTATATTGTACTTGTATGAAAAGATGAAAATGTCTTTTCTTAAATGGAATTCTTACTAATAACCAACAAAATGAGTATTATTAAAATTTTGAGGCATATGCTGGCATTTTCCAGACTTAGTGAAGAATCACATAAATGCATGTTAAGCTATCTACCAAGTTATAAAAGACTCTTCATATATTGCCTAGAAACACATTTAAATCTTTTTGGTGACAACTCTTTCTCTGTGTTCTATAATTGCACCTGGTATGTTCAGATTAAGACTTCAAAAAATTGACACTGACAGGCTTGTTGTTGCTTTAGAAATGGCTCTCCTTATCCTCACGAAAAATAAGGAGTCCACTCATTATAATCAGTTCCAGTGCATTTATTTCTTCTTTTTACTTTGTTTTTTACCAATAGAAATATGTCCTAGCAAGCAAATATCTTGATTGAACTTCCTTTAAGCCTGTCAGGCTGCATTCAGTTTATTTTCTAGTGTTGAAACAAGGACCTAACGCTGCCTGAAAGCCAGCCAAGTTGGCATTTGACCATCTGGGTTGAAGTGGGAAATTGTCATATCTAGTGGATTCATGTTTTTTTTTTTTTTTAAATAATTATTTTTTATTGAAGGGTAGTTGACACACAGTATTACATTACATGAGTTTCAAGTGTACAACACAGTGGTAGAACATTTATATACATAATTCTAGGTTCCAGCTATCACCCTACCAGGCTGTTACAATATCTTGACTATATTCCTTATGCTATACATTACATCCTGGTTACTAATTTATTTTACCATTGGAAGTCTGTCCTTCTTTTTTTTTTTTTTTTTTTTTTTTTTTTTGTGAGAGCATCTCTCATATTTATTGATCAAATGGTTGTTAACGACAATAAAATTCTGTATAGGGGAGTCAATGCTCAATGCACAATCATGCACAATCATTATTCCACCCCAAGCCTAATTTTTGTCAGTCTCCAATCTTCTGAGGCATAACAAACAAGTTTTTACATGTAGAACAAATTCTTACATAATGAATAAGTTACATAGTGAACAGTACAAGGGCAGTCATCACAGAAACTTTCGGTTTTGCTCATGCATTATGAACTCTAAACAGTCAGTTCAAATATGAATACTCATTTGGTTTTTATACTTGATTTATATGTGGATACCACATTTCTCTCTTTATTATTATTATTTTTAATAAAATGCTGAAGTGGTAGGTAGATGCAAGATAAAGGTAGAAAACATAGTTTAGTGTTGTAAGAGAGCAAATGTAGATGATCAGGTGTGTGCCTGTAGACTGTGTGTTATTCCAAGCTAGACCAGGGCAATAAAATATCCACGTATGCAGAAGATTTCTCTCAGAACAGGGGGGGTGAGGTTCTAAGCCTCACCTCTGTTGATCCCCAATTTCTCACCTGATGGCCCCCCTGCGACTGTGCCTGTCTTAGGTTGTTCCTCCCTTGAGGAATCTTACCCGTCTCTGGCTAACCAGTCATCTTCCGGGGCCATACAGGGAAATGTAAAGTTGGTAAGTGAGAGAGAAGCCTTATTGTTTGAAATGGTTAGCTTTTTATTTCTTTGCATATTTATGCCCTGTAGCTTCTATGCCCAGCATTTGTCTTGAGGTATCTTTACCACTTGGAAGAATTATGATACTCGGTAAATTTGATATGAGGCACGAATTCTATTTAAGGGTTGTAATTAGGAAGGAAGAAGAAAAGCTATAGAAGTAGCAGGCGGAAGAAAACATGGGAAGATTGATTATTTCTTTGACAAATCTTCTTGTAGAGTAACTTCAGCATATATAGGTTTTAAGCTACTACTTAAATTGCGCACACACATTAACATAATAGGAGTATAGTTACATAACCAAAGCATATCTGTAATTACCAGCCATCTGCAGTGAAACCAAGAAAACCAGTTAGGCACCTTAGGCATTTGTGAAAACTTATCTATGATATGGTGGATATTGTCCAACTGAACTTGAACAGTCTGAGAGAAATCAGACAAATTAAAACAACCCATTCCTGGGGACTGTTCACATGCCATATGTTCTTTTAAGAGTAAATAGTCTGTAGTTGTAAGACTTTGGAGCGCTACAATTTGCACTTCTCCAAATTCTTGGTTGAGTTCCAACAGTATAGATCCAGTCAAATTTGTTGTTTTACTGTATGCACAGGCCAGCTTAGATATCTCCTTCCTCATTCCCATGGCAAGTCCAGGAACTGGTGGGATGAGTGCATCTACAGCTGTAGCAGTGCGTGGATCTTTGTTGGGGTTTTTTGATGATCATCTTCTGGCATGAGTCTTCCAGAGAGTGCAGATGTTGGAAGTTCTTTTTCATATCGTATCTTAGTTCATTTTCGGGGTAGCACAATTAGGCTTTGATCCTCTGTATAAACACAAACAGACCCTTTGCCTACACTTTTATATGCCCTTTATACCCTTGTGTAGAACTCGTTGGAGGTTACCACACAGGAACTGCCCTTTTTTTTTTTTTTTTGCTATCACTAATCTACACTTACATGACGAATATTATGTTTACTAGGCTCTCCCCTATACCAGGTCTCCCCTATAAACCCCTTTACAGTCACTGTCCATCAGCATAGCAAAATGTTGTAGAATCACTACTTGCCTTCTCTGTGTTGTACAGCCCTCCCTTTTCTCCTACCCCCCCCATGCATGTTAATCTTAATACTCCCCTACTTCTCCCCCCCTTATCCCTCCCTACCCACCCATCCTCCCCAGTCCCTTTCCCTTTGGTACCTGTTAGTCCATTCTTGAGTTCTGTGATTCTGCTGCTGTTTTGTTCCTTCAGTTTTTCCTTTGTTCTTATATTCCACAGATAAGTGAAATCATTTGGTATTTCTCTTTCTCCGCTTGGCTTGTTTCACTGAGCATAATACCCTCCAGCTCCATCCATGTTGCTGCAAATGATTGGATTTGCCCTTTTCTTATAGCTGAGTAGTATTCCATTGTGTATATGTACCACATCTTCTTTATCCATTCATCTATTGATGGACATTTAGGTTGCTTCCAATTCTTGGCTATTGTAAATAGTGCTGCAATAAACATAGGGGTGCATCTGTCTTTCTCAAACTTGATTGCTGCGTTCTTAGGGTAAATTCCTAGGAGTGGAATTCCTGGGTCAAATGGTAAGTCTGTTTTGAGCATTTTGATGTACCTCCATACTGCTTTCCACAATGGTTGAACTAACTTACATTCCCACCAGCAGTGTAGGAGGGTTCCCCTTTCTCCACAGCCTCGCCAACATTTGTTGTTGTTTGTCTTTTGGATGGCAGCCATCCTTACTGGTGTGAGGTGATACCTCATTGTAGTTTTAATTTGCATTTCTCTGATAATTAGCGATGTGGAGCATCTTTTCATGTGTCTGTTGGCCATCTGTATTTCTTTTTTGGAGAACTGTCTGTTCAGTTCCTCTGCCCATTTTTTAATTGGGTTATTTGTTTTTTGTTTGTTGAGGCGTGAGAGCTCCTTGTATATTCTGGACGTCAAGCCTTTATCGGATGTGTCATTTTCAAATATATTCTCCCATACTGTAGGGATCCTTCTTGTTCTATTGATGGTGTCTTTTGCTGTACAGAAGCTTTTCAGCTTAATATAGTCCCACTTACTCATTTTTGCTGTTGTTTTCCTTGCCCGGGGAGATATGTTCAAGAAGAGGTCACTCATGTTTATGTCTAAGAGGTTTGTGCCTATGTTTTCTTCCAAGAGTTTAATGGTTTCATGGCTTACATTCAGGTCTTTGATCCATTTTGAGTTTACTTTTGTATATGGGGTTAGACAATGGTCCAGTTTCATTCTCCTACATGTAGCTGTCCAGTTTTGCCAGCACCACCTGTTGAAGAGACTGTCATTTTGCCATTGTATGTCCATGGCTCCTTTATCAAATATTAATTGACCATATATGTCTGGGTTAATATCTGGATTCTCTAGTCTGTTCCATTGGTCTGTGGCTCTGCTCTTGTGCCAGTACCAAATTGTCTTGATTACTATGGCTTTATAGTAGAGCTTGAAGTTGGGGAGTGAGATCCCCCCTACTTTATTCTTCTTTCTCAGGATTGCTTTGGCTATTCGGGGTCTTTGGTGTTTCCATATGAATTTTTGAATTATTTGTTCCAGTACTCTGAAGAATGTTGCTGGTAGTTTCATAGGGATTGCATCAAATCTGTATATTGCTTTGGGCAGGATGGCCATTTTGACGATATTAATTCTTCCTAGCCACGAGCATGGGATGAGTTTCCATCTGTTAGTGTCCCCTTTAATTTCTCTTAAGAGTGACTTGTAGTTTTCAGAGTATAAGTCTTTCACTTCTTTGGTTAGGTTTATTCCTAGGTATTTTATTTTTTTTGATGCAATTGTGAATGGAGTTGTTTTCCTGATTTCTCTTTCTGTTGGTTCATTGTTAGTATATAGGAAAGCCACAGATTTCTGTGTGTTGATTTTGTATCCTGCAACTTTGCTGTATTCCGATATCAGTTCTAGTATTTTTGGGGTGGAGTCTTTAGGGTTTTTTATGTACAGTATCATGTCATCTGCAAATAGTGACAGTTTAACTTCTTCTTTACCAATCTGGATTCCTTGTATTTCTTTATTTTGTCTGATTGCCGTGGCTAGGACCTCCAGTACTATGTTAAATAACAGTGGAGAGAGTGGGCATCCCTGTCTAGTTCCCGATCTCAGAGGAAATGCTTTCAGCTTCTCGCTGTTCAATATAATGTTGGCTGTGGGTTTATCATAGATGGCCTTTATTATGTTGAGGTACTTGCCCTCTATTCCCATTTTGCTGAGAGTTTTTAACATGAATGGATGTTGAACTTTGTCAAATGCTTTTTCAGCATCTATGGAGATGATCATGTGGTTTTTGTCTTTCTTTTTGTTGATGTGGTGGATGATGTTGATGGACTTTCGAATGTTGTACCATCCTTGCATCCCTGGGATGAATCCCACTTGGTCATGGTGTATGATCCTTTTGATGTATTTTTGAATTCGGTTTGCTAATATTTTGTTGAGTATTTTTGCATCTACGTTCATCAGGGATATTGGTCTGTAGTTTTCTTTTTTGGTGGGGTCTTTGCCTGGTTTTGGTATTAGGGTGATGTTAGCTTCATAGAATGAGTTTGGGAGTATCCCCTCCTCCTCTATTTTTTGGAAAACTTTAAAGAGAATGGGTATTATGTCTTCCCTGTATGTCTGATAAAATTCCGAGGTAAATCCATCTGGCCCGGGGGTTTTGTTCTTTGGTAGTTTTTTGATTACCTCTTCAATTTCGTTGCTGGTAATTGGTCTGTTTAGATTTTCTGTTTCTTCCTGGGTCAATCTTGGAAGGTTATATTTTTCTAGGAAGTTGTCCATTTCTCCTAGGTTTCCCAGCTTGTTAGCATATAGGTTTTCATAGTATTCTCCGATAATTCTTTGCATTTCCGTGGGGTCCGTCGTGATTTTTCCTTTCTCGTTTCTGATACTGTTGATTTGTGTTGACTCTCTTTTCTTCTTAATAAGTCAGGCTAGAGGCTTATCTATTTTGTTTATTTTCTTGAAGTACCAGCTCTTGGTTTCATTGATTTTTGCTATTGTTTTATTCTTCTCAATTTTATTTATTTCTTCTCTGATCTTTATTATGTCCCTCCTTCTGCTGACCTTAGGCCTCATCTGTTCTTCTTTTTCCAATTTCGATAATTGTGACATTAGACCATTCATTTGGGATTGCTCTTCCTTTTTTAAATATGCTTGGATTGCTATATACTTTCCTCTTAAGACTGCTTTTGCTGTGTCCCACAGAAGTTGGGGCTTAGTGTTTTTGTTGTCATTTGTTTCCATATATTGCTGGATCTCCATTTTGATTTGGTCATTGATCCATTGATTATTTAGGAGCGTGTTGTTAAGCCTCCATGTGTTTGTGAGCCTCTTTGCTTTCTTTGTACAGTTTATTTCTAGTTTTATGCCTTTGTGGTCTGAAAAGTTGGTTGGTAGGATTTCAATCTTTTGGAATTTTCTGAGGCTCTTTTTGTGGCCTAGTATGTGGTCTATTCTGGAGAATGTTCCATGTGCACTTGAGAAGAATGTATATCCCGCTGCTTTTGGATGTAGAGTTCTATAGATGTCTATTAGGTCCATCTGCTCTACTGTGTTGTTCAGTGCTTCCGTGTCCTTACTTATTTTCTGCCCAGTGGATCTATCCTTTGGGGTGAGTGGTGTGTTGAAGTCTCCTAGAATGAATGCATTGCAGTCTATATCCCCCTTTAGTTCTGTTAGTATTTGTTTCACATATGCTGGTGCTCCTGTGTTGGGTGCATATATATTTAGAATGGTTATATCCTCTTGTTTGACTGAGCCCTTTATCATTATGTAGTGTCCTTCTTTATCTCTTGTTACTTTCTTTGTTTTGAAGTCTATTTTGTCTGATATTAGTACTGCAACCCCTGCTTTCTTCTCACTGTTGTTTGCTTGAAATATGTTTTTCCATCCCTTGACTTTTAGTCTGTACATGTCTTTGGGTTTGAGGTGAGTTTCTTGTAAGCAGCATATAGATGGGTCTTGCTTTTTTATCCATTCTGTTACTCTGTGTCTTTTGATTGGTGCATTCATCCCATTAACATTTAGGGTGACTATTGAAAGATATGTACTTATTGCCATTGCAGGCTTTAAATTCGTGGTTACCAAAGGTTCAAGGTTAGCCTCTTTAGTATCTTACTGCCTAACTTAGCTCGCTTATTGAGCTGTTATATACACTGTCTGGAGATTCTTTTCTTCTCTCCCTTCTTGTTCCTCCTCCTCGATTCTTCATATGTTGGGTGTTTTGTGCTGTGCTCCTTCTAGGAGTGCTCCCATCTAGAGCAGTCCCTGTAAGATGTTCTGTAGAGGTGGTTTGTGGAAAGCAAATTCCCTCAGCTTTTGTTTGTCTGGGAATTGTTTAATCCCACCGTCATATTTGAATGATAGTTGTGCTGGATACAGTATCCTTGGTTCAAGGCCCTTCTGTTTCATTGTATTAAATATATCATGCCATTCTCTTCTGGCCTGTAGGGTTTCTGTTGAGAAATCTGACGTTAGCCTGATGGGTTTCCCTTTATAGGTGACCTTTTTCTCTCTAGCTGCCTTTAACACTCTTTCCTTGTCCTTGATCTTTGCCATTTTAATTATTATGTGTCTTGGTGTTGCCCTTCTTGGATCCTTTCTGTTGGGGGTTCTGTGTATTTCCGTGGTCTGTTTGATTACTTCCTCCCCCAGTGTGGGGAAGTTTTCAGCAATTATTTCTTCTAAGATACTTTCCATCTCTTTGCCTCTCTCTTCTTCTTCTGGGACCCCTATAATACGGATATTGTTCCTTTTAGATTGGTCACACAGTTCTCTTAATATTGTTTCATTCCTGGAGATCCTTTTGTCTCTCTCTATGTCAGCTTCTATGCGTTCCTGTTCTCTGATTTCAATTCCATCAATGGCCTCTTGCATTCTATCCATTCTGCTTATAAACCCTTCCAGAGTTTGTTTCATTTCTGCGATCTCCTTTCTGGCATCTGTGATCTCTTTCCGGACTTCATCCCATTTTTCTTGCGTATTTCTCTGCATCTCTGTCAGCATGTTTATGATTCTTATTTTGAATTCTTTGTCAGGAAGACTGGTTAGGTCTGTCTCCTTCTCTGGTGTTGTCTCTGTGATCTTTGTCTGCCTGTAGCTTTGCCTTTTCATGGTGATAGGAATAGTCTGCAGAACTGGGACGAGTGACGGCTGGAAGGACTTCCTTTCTTGTTGGTTTGTGGCCCTCCTCTCCTGGGAGAACAGCGCCCTCTAATGGCTTGTGTTGCGCAGCTGCGCGCAGATAGGGTTTCTGCTTCCTGCCCGGCTGCTATGGAGTTAATCTCCGCTGTTGCTGTGGGCGTGGCCTGGCTCTGGCAGCTACTCCAAAATGGTGGATTCGCGTTGGAGCAGGAGCTGCTGGGAGGCTATTTATCTCCGTAAGGGGCCTCCCTGCTCCCTGCAGCCCAGGGGTTACGGTGCCCAGAGATCCCGGATTCCCTACCTCTGGATTAAGTGACCCGCCCTGCCCCTTTAAGACTTCCAAAAAGCACCCGCGAAAACAAAACAACGACCACAAAAAAAAACAAGAAAAAAAATTTTTTTAATTAAAAAAAAAAAAAATTTTTTTTAATTAAAAAAAAAAAAGGTGGTCGTTCGTTTTTCTTTATTCTCCGGTGCCAGCCTCAGGCCTCTGCTCACCGGTCTTTCTGCCCTGTTTCCCTAGTATTGGGGTTCCTGTCCCTTTAAGACTTCCAAAAAGCGCTCGCCAAAACAAAGCAGCAAAAAAGCAAAAAAAAAAAAATGGTCGCGCGCTTTTCGTATGTCCTCTGTGGCCCAGCCTCCAGTGCCTGCTCACTGTTCTTGCTGCCCTGTTTTCCCAGTATCGAGGGCCCTGCACTCTGGCCCGGATGGCTGGGGCTGGGTGTTCGGCAGCCCTGGGCTCCGTCTCCCTCCCGCTCTGCCTGCTCTTCTCCCGCCGGGAGCTGGGGGGAGGGGCGCTCGGCTCCCGCCGGGCCGGGGCTTGTATCTTACCCCCTTCGCGAGGCGCTGGGTTCTCTCAGGTGCGGATGTGGTCTGGATATTGTCCTGTGTCCTCTGGTCTTTATTCTAGGAAGGGTTGTCTTTGTTATATTTTCATAGATATATGTTGTTTTGGGAGGAGATTTCCGCTGCTCTACTCACGCCGCCATCTTCCGCCCCCGAAATCGGATTCATGTTTTTGATAGCAAAAATATCTTTACTGTGCCTATTTGTTGTGCAGATTATTCTCCCCTCCATTCAGTGACTTAAAGAATCAAGAAATCATGGTAAAAGCAATGCATGTAGAATGTAAAAAGAAAAAGTCAGACAATACTGAATGGTATTAAATAAAAAGAAAAATGTTCCAGTCCAGTTGTTCTACACATCAGAAGAAACTACTTTTCAGCAAAGTGTCTCTCTGGAGGGTAACCTCCACTCTACATCGCTCTTTGTTTCATTCATTAACATTAGATTCATTCTAAAGAATAAAGCTTTAGTATACCTACTATATTTCTACTTCTCTTTGCCCTACCTGGTGTTTTATTATTTTAATTGTAACTTACAAACTTTAATTTTAAAAATTATACTTTTACCCTAATTTCTTGTTCATCAGCTCCAGTCTCTATGGACTCACTGGGATGGGAGCTAAAGAGCAACAGCCCCTAATTATCCTCCACTTCTCCTTCACTCCAACTCCTCAACTCCATCGACTGGACCACTCTTTTTTACATGATCAAAATATTTGACATTTACATTCTGATGTTATTATAATTAAACCTCTTCAGATTTGTCCATAGGCTTATTTTGAACATGGGAAACTAGAGAAAGAAATGCACTTCCATGTCACCAAAGCTGTGTGGTATGAAGGAGAATGATCAAAGCCTTAAGAGCAAATGGATTCTCTTTTGTTACGTTCCACAATTACTCAAAATCACATTACCTTTTAATTGGCTTTTATTGAATGACTGGAGGGGATAAAGTGCCATATTAGATTTTGTCCACATTTGTACATTTTTCCATGGATATCCTATTTGGCTTTGAACAAGTGATTTTCTCTAAATGCCTCAAATTTCTCCCATCTCCAGTGGGGAAAGCATAATGCTTTAACTTTTTATTCTTACTGAGATATAATTCACATACCATAAAATTCATCCTTATAACATCTACAATTTAGTTGTTTTTAGTAAAAACATAAGATTATGCCACTTAATTCTTAGCAAAGTATTTTAATAAACGCATAAGAGGATAAAATAGCACAGTGAACATCCTTAAATTCATTACCCAGAATCAACACTGTAATGGTGCCTTTTCTCTGAGGCTGAACTAATGTTACAGAAACATTAAATTCTGAGACATGCAGGACCTTTAAAAATGCAAAGTATTTTATTGTGTGGCTATTCAAGTGCAGAGTCATTCCATTTTTGGCCACTGTCTCCTAAGACCTTAATCAATTTGATCTGTTTAAGTGTTTTTCATATTGTATAGCAACAAAGGTTAGAGATTTCTTTTCTGGGTGGCTTTGAACTCTACTTTGAGTATCTTTAGTATATCATCTTGAAGTGTGAAATGAAAATTTTTGGAAAAATTTTTAGTGACATTTGTACTTCTTGTTCATACAAGGTTAGAATCTTCCTTCAGTTAGGATAAAGGGTTCAGCAGGACATGAACAAGTCTATTTACAAGGTCAGGATTTGGGGTCCCAAGGATAGCACGGTTTATTGTAGGAGGGATTTGGAATTAGAACTGAGGCTGTATTTGAAACCAAGAGTCAGGAAGCACTAAGGATGATGAAAGTCTCAAAGATCAGGGTAGAAGAGAACCTAGATTTCAACAGGTCAGGAGATTTGAAAAAGTGGAACTCTCAAACTGATCAGGGAATGCCCATTTTCTGTCCCCATTTTATTTCCTGCTGATGCTAGCTGCCACAGTCCCACAAGTGCACCTGGGACATGCCAGTGTGCCTTCTTCTTCTTCTGGAGTTGTTAGCATGTTCAGCAACATATAGTTTCATATCTATTTCAGATAGATATATTTTAAGATCACTGCAATAAGTTAGCTTTTTTAAAAGCGCACAGTAGTAGAAGTAATATTTCATCTGCATGTTGGTCACTGTATTTAGGCACATTTTATGATTTTATACACGTCTTGTCATGTGTACTGCTAATCTCAATGCTGCCCCTGGATTCATGTT
The DNA here is from genome assembly GCF_030020395.1 of Manis pentadactyla. Lineage (NCBI taxonomy): Eukaryota > Metazoa > Chordata > Mammalia > Pholidota > Manidae > Manis > Manis pentadactyla. The sequence goes on along the minus strand of NC_080026.1, from coordinate 125,458,835 downwards.
TAGATAATGTCATCGGATGTACCATTTATATTTTTCCCAGCAAAAATATCTTCTTCATTTTTTTAAAACAATGGTTAATGAATATGTATAATGGTCAGTTTTATTACTTTTTAAGCAGGAACTAAAATGATACCTTGGGGTGTTGTTTTTTAATATTAGACTGAGTCATCCAGCACATTCATCTAATTCTTCATCTCTGGTTTGGCTTGATAATCAAACTCCAAATGACAATGAGACTTACATCACTATGGCCCATTTATTACATTCTTATTTATGAGGGCTTTGCTTCACACAAGCAGTGTCTGTGTTTTATCTCATATCCTAGGGCCAAGCTATTCCTCACAGATGACAGATGGCATAATAGCGGAGTTCAAAACCAGTGCCTTCTGGTTCCTGGGGGGCACCTTAGGATTATGGAAATGGTTCTGGAAAAACACTACCACCTGTCAAAATCTCACTGGCAGAAGCTCTAGGTATCTTTGTGATTCTATTTTATAAAAATATTTATTTGCCAGCAAGTTGAGGTGTTACATTGCTCCACAAATGGTGAGTCAGAAAGATCTCCTCGCCTTCCATTGGTTAAGGACTTGCAGTTGGATGTTTGGAAGTAATATAGAGATAAGTGATGACCCGTCCCTAGTCCTTCCCTGGTCACCTTAGTGACAGAGGCACACATTCTCCATGGTATCTGACTACTGGGTTCCTATTCCAGCTTTGCAAATACAACTTTGACTCGACTACAAAGGCACTTTTACCGAAACACTTTTCAGTCTAAGACCAATTGTTTATATTTATTAATATAATAAAAATATTTTAGAGTGGGATTCTATTTGGCTCCTAAGTCCCTGAAACATATTAAAGGTGGGAAAATTTTTGTTTATCTGTGTCTAAAAGAAGTTAAGGACAATACTTTACTATCTCTACAGATAACAAAATAAATAATCTTAGATACCTGGGGAAATCATTGCTCTTTAGACCGAGACCTTTCAGTATGACTCCAAGGAGGAGCCTGCCTTCCTCCCTTCGTGCCGTCCTCTCTGCCTTATTCCAGTGGACCCATAAGCAATGTGGGTGTTAGGGGTGCCCACCCTACACATAGTCAAAGTCCATGTATCACCTTTGACTCTCCAAAACCTTAACTACCTGCTTGGTGCTGATTTTATGGTGGTAAATGATAAAATAGATCGTATCTTCATATATTTTATGCACTTGTAACTTTCTCTTCATTTTTTCAATATTTCCATTTCAATAAGGCATCACAGTTTGTCGGGGAGTTTTTTCAAATTGTCGCAAATCTCCAAAAATGTTTCCAATATATTTATTGAAAAAATAGGCAAATCAGGGACCCACCCAGTTCAAACCCATATTGTTCAAGGATCAACTGTATATAGAAAATAACGAGGCTTAAGCTAGCTTACTAGATTTTGAACTTCTTGAGGGCAGAAACTCAAGGATCTATCTTTGTAAACCTTTGCAGTACCTACACTGAATTGTGCACATGGTGGGGAAAAAGCAAAAGGAACTCCAAAGTTGTACTTGCTAACTCACTGCATTTTCTGCACTCTGCTTTAAGTCCTTTCTGGAGCCAGTGTAGGTGGCATGTCCTCACTTAAAAACTATTGCAGGTAAGAACCTTTGTAACTTCTTGAGTGTTATTTCCTTAATTACTAGATATCCACCAAGAGTTCACTAGATTTAAGGCATACTAAAAGAGACCACACCCTCAGGAAAATTACCAGTTTGTTGCGCAGAGAAGATGTAAACCTTTTGAAAATTCAGTAATGCATGTAAAATAATCTCTTGAGGATTTGATGCTATGATAAATCAAGTCATGGTCAGGAAAGCCCAGAACCTATTATGTGCCCAGAGATCTGGGAGGCTCCCAATAAATACATGTGTCTGGCAGGATTGGATGGATTTGGAAAACAGAGATGTGAGGAGGCTTCCAAGCAAGGAGGATGAGGGGAGCAAAATGTGATAGTCAAGGAAAATAGAAGTGTTTGGGGGAAACTGAAGAAGCACAATTTGCCTAGAATGGAGAACTTGGGAAAGTGAACTGTTATTGATAAGCTTGGAAAAGTGGGTTAGGAGCATATTATGGAGGGCTCTAAGTGTAAGGTTATGCAGTTTGGACTTGGCTGTGTAAACAGAAAACCATTTGGAAGGTTTTCAGCAAGAGAGTGATCATTGAAGTGGTATATTAGGAAGATTTAGTGGGCAGCCAGGTTCAGGATGAATTAAATAAGGGGACAGGGATCAGAGCCAAGAGAACCAGTTAGAGTTAGTGCATCTACCTACTGAAGTCTCATGGCCCTGACATGGAGAGTTAGTGGTGAAAATACAAAGGAAGATGAGATGCCAAAAACATTTTACTAGGTTGTGACAGCACCAGGGTGATGTTTCTGGTACAGGTGGTATTTGGCAAAGTGCCTGGTCTGTTACTTATTGGGAGCAAATTAATCCTTTACTTCATTATAAGGAGACTACTGACTTTGGATGTTGTAAATCAATCTTCCCCTGTGCTACTTGTGCTCCTTGGGTACAGAAGAAAATGGGGTATGACGTCTCTAAGGGTTTATCTCAGCAGGTTCCAGTACAGCACATAAATAAATAAATAACTCCAGCTCGGCATGCTACAAGAAGGCTGACTTTTTAAAATTGTTTAGTACAGCTGATTAAATTAATTTCAGAGACTAAACTTTAGCTCTTCAAAGAGTGTTTTTGCTTGGGGTACAGCACTGCAGTGGCTGAATTACATATGACCAAGTCACACTAGCACTGGGGCAATTTTTGACCTGCTTTGTATTGCTAGACAATTCAGTCAAAGGATTCAAGATAATTGCATTTTTCCCTGCAGCCCTTATTTAGGGCTTTCTTTCTTCTATTACCCACCCTGGCCCCACCCCCTGTGTAATTCACACTGTTCCAGACACTCTACTAAATCTTCCTAAAATACCATTGAGATTGTGTCACTCCCTTGCTAAAAAACTTCTAAGTGTTATTTTTTTTTTTTAACAGTGGAATCCGAACTATACCTTACACTTGTGGCCCTCCATACTATGGTCCTAATCCACCTTTAGGATTCATAATATGCAATCAAGGAGTCCAGGATATTCTTAATTATTATATTTAAGTTAAATGAACACAATAATACAGGCCGGAGAATCTGAACATTAAACTAGGTTTATATCACCTGCAATTCAAATAGAGCCCAAATAGATATAAAAAATTCACTTTTGTATTTTGAGTTTTACATCCTTTAGTTTTTTATGTATTTGTCATAGAAGTTTCCATATATGAAAGTAATTGGCATAGTTGTGCTTTTCAGTGACTGTGACTTAAAAAAAATTAATTCATTAATAATATCTTACTTTTTTTCTAGAAACATTTTTAAGGCAGTTTATAATACATAAAACATGCCAAGGTAACATAATTCAAAGTAGGTGAGATAGAAGAAAATAAAGGTGTAAATCTTTATGACTTCGGATTAGGCAGTGATTTTTTTTTTTTTAAATACAAGTAAACAAGCAAAAAAAAGAAAATGGATTTCATCACAATGAAAACCTTTTATGTTTCAAAGGACATTATCAAGAAAGTGAAAACACATCTCACAAAATAGGAGAAGATATACGCAAATCACATATCTGATAAAAGTCTATTAGAATACATGAGGAACTCATACAACTCAACTGAAAAGACACAAAAACCTAATTTAAAAATGTACAAAGGGTTTGAATAGAGTTTTCTCCAAAGAAGATATACACATGGCCAATAAATGCGTGAAAAGATGCTCAACATTATTATTTGGGAAATCTAAATCAAAACAAGATACCGCTTCACACCCACTAGGATGGTTATTAAAAAAACAACAGATAATAAATGTTGATGAGGATATGGAAAAATTGGAACCTTAAAACACCGGGAGCAGGAATGTAAAATAGTGCAGCCACATTGGAGAATAGTTTGGCAGTTTCTCAAAAAAAGTTAGATACGGAATCACCATGTGCCCCAGCAATTCCACCCTGAACTGTATGACCAAGAGGACTGAGAAATGTAGGTCCACTCAAAAACCTGTAAATGAATGTTTACAGCAGCATTATTCATAATACCCCAAAGGTGCAAATGACTCAAATATACAACTGAATGGATAGGCAAAATTCAGTACATCCATACAATGGAATATATTTTAGCAATAAAAATAATGAAGTGCTGAATGATGATGTAACATGGATGAACCTCGAAAAATCTGCTAAGTGAAAGAAACCAGACACAAAAGTCACATGTTGCATGATTCAACTTTCTATGAAACATTCAGGTAAATTCAGAGAGACAGAAAGTAGATTAGGGGTTATCAAGAGCTGAGGGAATTTCTTTTGGGTGGTAAAAACATTCTGGAATTAGATAGTGGTCATGATTGTACAATTTTATGAATATACTAAAAGTCGCTGAGTTGTACACTTCAAAAGGGTGAATAATCATATGTATATTTTATCTCTAAAACAAAATAGGTGAGAAAATTGAAATAAGCATATAGATATAAAATGGATCTAAGAATATAGTCCTATAAAGGCTCACATACTTGCTATTGTTTGGCTATGAATTTAGCTCTAATTTGTGTAATTTATGGATCAGCTACATAATCCAGTGTCATTAGTTCAATAGCTCAGGGTTTTGTTATGGTGACTGATTATAGCTTACTCAGGCCATTTTGATCTGGGTGGAATTTTGTACTTCAACAGAGGAAACAGCACCTCAGCTATTTGTATTCCATATTTTCCTTCAAGGAATAGATTCTTTGTGTATACTTATTTTTAGAAAAGAGACATAGCTCAGTTGCATAAATAGTAAAGCAATTTTTGAATGAAGAATGAAAAGTCACTGAGTTAGGCTGATTTACATGTATGAAAGTTAACTGATGTAATAATACCTCTTTTCTCAAACTGTTTATATTCTAGTGAAGTAGCCGAAAGAGTGAGGAAACTGTTCTTTTTTCAATAGACTTATAGTTTTACACAATAATTGGACTGACCGAGCTGAATAACATGGCTTTTTGCTAGCAGAACAATAGGCCACAAAGCAAAACGAATCAGAAAGGAGTTTTGCATAGCAAACTCCTATTCAATCAAAATATTGTCTTTTCCCTATTTCCCATAATACTGTAGCCCAGTCTCATTTTCTCAGGTTGGGTTTAAGAAACACCCTGGATTTATATCCAGACTCCATTCCTTAGTTAGCTAGGCCACACAGTTTCCTATGCTCTTAAGTCCTGAGGGCAGTTATGGACATTCACAGAAGATGTTAAAAAATACTCATTCACCAGCTTCTGTTTCAATTTGGAAATTAGACTGAGCGATTACTTCAAGATTTGATCCTTTGGGGTGTTTTTATGCCATAGATAATTGACTCTGAGCACAATAGTCCAGAAGCCCGTCACCTTTTTGAAAAGGGGTCCTCATTCCCCTGGGGCCTTGATATCACCCCAGAGTTTGACGGTGTGGTCAGCTCTGGGACCGTGGTGGTGGCACCATGTTGAATGGAAAACCCCAGCATGTTTTGGAGTTCAGGGTATATCCATACTTTGAAACCTCTGGAGAAAGGCAGTGTGTGCCCTGGGGAGAGTACTGGCTTTGGAGTCATCTCGGGTTTTTACTTAACTCTGCTACTTGCTAACTACAAGAAGGTGGCCCGAGTACTTTCCCTAAGCTCCAATTTCCCCATTGACCAATAAGGTAATGAGAACCTCAGACTGAAGATGATTAGAGGAGCTAAAGCGTGGAAGGTGCTGACCACAGTGCCCAGCACATGGTTACACAGAGCTGAGTGGTACCCCGCAGCACCTAGAACCAGGCTTGCCCATGTTCAGCAAATAATTGTTGAGTGAATGCATGAATGAGTGGCCTCCTAACTAGAGGTTGGAGAACACTACTTTGTGAACACTTTAAAAGAAAGTATTTGGAATGTATAGAAAAGAATAGAGACAAACGTAATATACACACTGTTAGAATTCTGTGGTTTTGCCGTACTTGCTTCAGATATTTTAAGAAATAAAAATGTCACAAATACAGCTGAATTCCATTATATACTCCTCCCAAATTTCTTTAATCTTCTCTCCCAAGGGATGACTGCTATTACGAATTTATCACTACTATGCTCGTAGAGTATTCCCACAAATATATGTAAATGGACAACAGACAACATGGCTTTGCATATTTTCATTCTTTATATAAAAGGATTATGTACTACTCTGTAGCTTGCTTTTTTTAAATTACTATTATGTCTTTGAGATTAATTCATGTTGACACATGTTGCTGTAGTTAATTCTTTTCTTTTCTTTTTTTTACTGCCTTATAGTATTTTATGACTGTATCATAATTTATATATCCATTCTTGGATATTTCAGTTTGCCTTCTCCTCAATTTCTTGCTATTAGAACAATTAGGCAATAAAGATTCTGACGTGTCCTCCTGATGGAGGGTGCATAAATAGAAGAGGAACTAGTGGTACTTTAGACTTCCGCATCTTCAGTTTTACGATACGCTGAATATTCGCTCTGCAAAGCCCTTGTATGGCTTTATATTGCCATCAGTGTAAGAGCATCACTGTTTCTCCACAAATTCCTTTTCCCATTTCTCCACAAAGTTGTCAACACTTGCCATTATCAGGTTTGAGTATGAGACGATAAGTCACTTTAGTTGTAATTTGCATTTTCCTGATTACTGATAAATCTGAACAACATTGTTTCATATATTCATATAAGGTAATTTGTTTTTCCTCAATTGTGAATTGCCTTTTAATATCTGTATCTGTTTGGCAATGGATTATTATGTTTATTATTACTTTTTCATTTGTAGGTGTTGTTTATAAATTCTGGATATCAATTCTTTGTCATACTTTTACAAATCTACCAATTTGTTTTTGTTTGTGGTTGCTGTTTTTGAACAGAAATTTTAAATTTTCAAGTAGTCAATTTTATCAGGTTTGTCCTTTATGACTTATGCTCTGGACCCCTGTTTAAGAAATACTTCCTTACCCTGTGGTCATTAAAGCTATTCTATCTTCTCTTCTAAAATTTTTATAATTTTACTTATTAAGATTTTAAATCCATTTGGAATTAATTTGTTTGTTTACTGTAAAGCGGGTATCTAGCTTATTTCCCCTATTTGGGCAACCAGTTGACAGAAGACCACTTTATTTTTAACACTGGGAAAATTCTCCATTTGTGGATGACAAAGAGACAGAAATACCTTTTTGCATTTGTTTTGATATTTGATGGATATGCTACTGTAAAATATGGCACTTTGACTTATTAACTATTTCAAACTGAAGGAATTTGAGAAATGGCAGGTGCAGGAAGGAGTTCCTGCTCTTCCGTTGAAGCAGGTCATAAGGCCTGCATGTGAGAGGTGCCCTTGCAATGCCCAGAGGAAAGGAGCACCCTTATTTCCAGGATAAAGGATGTTGTGCGAGGAATCTGGACAGGCCTTGCTGTTTCCCCCAATTTCTACACTTAGCTCATAACCCTTGTCCTTTCACATTTTCCCACAACTTTCTACTCTTCATCAAGCCTAGCAACAACACTGACCTCATAGATACAGAAAACAAATTGGTGGTTGCCAGAGAGAGCGGGGGTGGGAGGGGTGTGGTGAATGGGAGAAATGAGGGAAGGGGGTTAAAAGGTACAAATTTCCAATTATAAAATTAAAAAGTCCTGGCAATCTAATGTCTAGCATGGTGGCTATAGTTAACAATACTACAAGAAGTCTGTATTGCGTATTTGGAAGTTTCTAAGAGGATTGCTCTTAAAAGTTCTCATCATAAGAAAAAAATCTATGTGTGGTGATGGATGTTAACAGACTTACTGTGTTGTTCATTTCGCAATAAATTCAAATATCGACTCATTACATTATACATTTGAAACTAATATAACAATGTTTTAATTGTATCTCAATTTTTAAAAATCTGAAACTTGAGCATAAACCATTTCTTTGGTTCTTCATTTTTTTATGAAGGCTCCTGTGTCATGTGAAACACATATTAATAAATTTGTATGCTTTCCTCTTGTTAATCTATCTTTTGTTGCAAAGACCTAAGATGAGAAAAGATATTTTCCTCCTCTCCATATTCTACAGTTCCATATTCTACTTTTTTTGATACTATATCAAAACACAAACAGAAGCTTTTGAATTGTCACTTAAAATTTTATCTTGTACCTGAGGTTAAACTGTTCTTTCTTGGTAAAAGCTTTTGAAATATTTGTTAGTTTGTTTCAGCAGGTGACACCATACATTTATCTTTGTAACTATCAGACTCACTTTAGAAAAGATGGCAGGGAGATGAAATGGTATTGAGTTGTTTATGCCTTGGGATCTGTCAGCCTCCCAGAGGTAAGTATCTTTGCTGATAACATTTTCAGATTCTGTAGAATTTTGGGGTTGCTTAATTGCTATACTTATATGAATTCCCATTTAACATTGTTTCTGCAAGGTAGACAGAACTGAACTGCTATAGCTCACAAAACCTTTTTGCCCACTAGCAAAATAAAGTATTTTTGTGAAAACTGCAGAAAATAGATTTCCCACACACTCATAACAGCTGTTTCGTTCTCTTTTGTAACAACAAATCTCTAAGCCTGTTTCCTAAAACTTTTTTTTTTATAAGTCACACACCCATATTCTTTGGAGGGATAAAAAAATAGCAATTAAATATAGAAATGCACAAAAATTAAAATGAATTCAAGTCATACAATCCAGAAAATGCCTGTGGACATTTAAAAACAAGGAAAGTGATACACATACATGGCTTACATCTGAACAGTACCTGCAGAGACTTCTTCTTTCCTGATATCCAGTGCTTCTCCTCCAAGGGAGTTTCTTTGTATTCTTTGAGAAGAAATGCACTTCATTTTTCCTAAGGATCACATTCTACACACCAGTTTGTCCTTAGTTCTTTAAACTTGATAATCTACCTTTCTGTTGGGTCACACCTGCATATACAGAAGTGTGGGTCCTCATCAATGCCAGTACCACATTTATTGTGCAGATGGTCTGCATATTAAAAGAACTAGTTCCTTGCTCCCTATTAAGGGTATTTAGGTGTTTCTAGGATTTTTTGGTTGTTTCTGTTTTGGTTTTGCTTTCTACATACCATGCTGCAAGAAACATCTTTAAACATGTATCTTTGGCCTGTTTTTCAGGCATAACCATGGGGTAAGTTACTAGTGGTGGGACTTGTTAACTCACCAGTTAAGGACTTTTTAAATTCTTCAGTGTAATATGCAATACGGGAGATTTAAAAAATACGTTGCCAAATGCCAATTTTGGAATGAAGGCCTGATGTTTGCTGAGGAAGCTTTCCTCTTCTTTTTTAAAAAAGCATTGAGTTACATTGTGTGGCTGGGGGCGTTGTTAGAGCAAAGAGAAACATAATTGTACTCACAGTATATCAGAATACATGAAAATGCAAAGCATGTTTTAACTTAATTGCTTTGCTTTGCAGTAAGAGAATACGCGGCTTCTTTGCAGGCCGAAGCATGGCAGGTATTGAGTATCTGGTGGCAAATAGCTGGTGTGGTTCAGGAGCACACTGAGGCCTACCTGCCTGTCTCCCCTGGGGAGTCCACTGCCCTGGCTGCCTCCCTCTTCAGGTTTCTTCTTAAGGTTGGAGAGTCCAGGTGAGTGCCTGGCTCTAGAAGGTCTTTACAAAATGTGCCCTCTGTGCTCGTGGGAGGAAGGCAGGATTCCTCAGAGCTCCCCAGGCTCTGTTCTGTTCATAGGGTGGAAATATTAGTTACCTTGGAAGGCCTTGAAAGAGTGAAATACAAAACAGATACCTTTTAGAGTAGCTTCTAGGGAAAGATGGGAAGGAGAATAGATAGGGAAGGGAGAAGATCAGGCCTGGTGCTAGGGAGAGTCTGTTGCTGAAGGCACTTTGCATGTCTCATCCTTGGGCAACAGCAGGAGAGGGGCTTCATAAATGACTTATTCAATAAGGGGTTAATGTCCAAAATATATAAAGAACTCAAATGGCTCTATGCCCAAAAAACAACAACAACAAAACAATTAAAAAATGGACAGAGGTTCTGAACAGACACTTCTCCAAAGAAGAAATTCGAATAGCCAATAGGCACATGAAAAGATGCTCCACATCACTAATTATCAGGGAAATGCAAATTAAAACCACAATGAGATATTACTTCACACCAGTTAGGATGGCCAACATCCAAAAGACAAGAAACAACAAATGCTGGCGAGGATGTGGAGAAAGGGGAACCCTCCTACACTGTTGGTGGGAATGTAAATTAGTCCAACAGTTGTGGAAAGTAATGTGAAGGTTCCTCAAAGAACTAAAAATAGAAATATCATTTGACCCAGTGATTCCACCCCTAGGAATTTACCTGAAGAAAAGAAGATCCCTGATTAAAAAAGACATGTGGACCCCTCTGTTTATTGCAGCCCAAGATATGGAAGCAACCTAAATGTTCATCAATAGATGAATGGATAAAAAAGGTACATGTGGGGGGTGGTACGGGGTGGGCTCTACAACACAGAGAACACAAGTAGTGATTTCATAGCATCTTACTATGCTGATGGACAGTGACCGTGAAGGGGTATGTGGGGGGGACTTGGTGAAGGGGGGAGCCTAGTAAACATAATGTTCTTCATGTAATTGTAGATTAATGATACCAAAATAAATAAATAAATAAGCAAATAAATAAATAAATGGATAAAAGCAGACCTAAGCTACAGTAAGTGATGTATGTGGAAAGGCATTGGCTGGGGTAGATATTGGCCAAATAGTTACTCCTTATTGTAGCTATCTAGACAGCTGGAAATTCATCCTTATATCTTCAAGGACATGTAGTGTAAGGCTGTTGTTCCTGTTTCTGGATTGTGTTTTCTAGGTTAATATATGTTTAAAAGTAAATTACTTATTTTCTGTTAAAAAAAAAAGATGTGGTGCATATACAGAATGGAATATTACTCAGCCATTAAAATAAAACAAATCCTACCATTTGCAACAACATGGATGGAGCTGGAGGGTATTATACTCAGTGAAACAAGCCAGGCAGAGAAAGACAAGTACCAGATGATGTCATTTACTTGTGAAGTATAACCACAAAGCAAAACTGAAGGAACAAAACAGCAGCAGACTCACAGAACCCAAGAAGACACTAGCGGTTACCACAGGGAAGGGGGTGGGAGAGTGGGTGGGAGAAGGGGATTGAGGGGCATTATAATTAGTACTCACAATACAGGTAGGTCATGGGGAAGCCGGTACAACACGGAGAAGACAAGTAATGATTTTATAGCATCTTATGCTGATGGACAGTGACTACAGTGGGGCGGGTGGGGTGGGGATTGATAATATGGGCGAATGTTGAAACTGCAATGTTGTTCATGTGAAACCTTTGTAAGATTGTATATCAATGACACCTTAATTTTTAAAAAATGATGATGGCTTTGAAAAAAAACTTGGGGTAACATCATGGTGGTTATTTAAAAATATGATGTCCTTTTTTGTTATATATGCATACACATGGATAAAATAATTTTTAAATACTACAGAAAAATGAGGAAGGAGAGATATAAGGATATTTGCAAATGTTTTGGAATTATAGTTGGTTGGGCACATGGGGTTGGTATTATTTCTTCCTGCTTGAAATTTTCCATAATAAAGTTAAAATCAAAGTCTTCAAATTTCAAAAAATAAACAAAAAAGGAGAGGAACTGAGTTTCTCTAATTTTAAGAATTCCTTACTTCCATATAGATGATGATGCCAGGGTAATAGCTCCTGTCTCAGGTGCTTTATTTGCAGGCTTGTGCTTCATATACATTCGATCCGCACTGTAACTATTTTACAGATGAAGAAACCGAGGCCCAAAGAAATCAAGTCACTTTCTCAGGGACACACAACTAGTAAGTGGCAGAACTGCGGGCCACTAAGAGTTTCTTATCAGGGGCTCTTTCCACTGCACAATGACAAATGAGTGCAATTTAAATATAAGTAGCCTTCCAGATGTGAAATGAGGGGTCTTCTTTTTAAAAAGCAACTGAAATTTTGGAGTAGAGGCAGTAGAATTGTTGAAAGAGTCTTCAGGAAAAGGCAAAATCATAATTGTCCTGCAGATATCAAAATGAACACATGTCAAAGGCTTTGTTTTACTCACTAATTGACAAAGGGACCCTGCATGTTATAATCAGTTCAAAAGAATTGAACACCAGACACATTTCCAGATCAGAAATGTTGAAACAAATATGTAAATGGAAACAAACTGGTTTTCCCACTAAGTGGGAGGGAAGATAATTGAATCTATACCAGATAAAACAGAGATTGCATATCTCTCAGTTACCTATAATACAAAGAGGTACAAAATAACTCAAAAGCAATCAACAGAGCTAGAATCAGATAACACATACAGACAACACATTTTTTTTTCCATTGAAACATATTAATCTTTATACAATTGTATAGGCATGTCAGACAGGCTGCAAAAGCAGAGGCTGCCTCCATGGTAGGCGGGTACTAAGGAAGAGGGTGGGCAAGAGTCAGGCAAGGATAGATGGATGATGTTTCTCAAGGTTTTGGAAAGGTCAGGATGCACGCTGAGCTTTTTCTCCAGTCCTTTCACACTGGCCTGCCTCAGCCTTCCAATATGATCCATACACTGGCCCCCCTGGGTAGTAGGCTCTGCTTCCTTTATTCCTGTTTTAGACATTAAAATTTGCCTGCTCCATATTCCATTTCCCCAGACTCCAGTTTACAGCCAGGTTAGAGTTTGCTCTCTGGATAACCTGAGTATTTTTACAGGGGCCTGACCCCCATCATCGTATGTCCCTCCTGGTACCCAAAGCTGTCCTCTGCCCCTTGCAGCTGTGAGCCTCTCCTGAGACTGCCTCCCCTGGGTATTCCTGTCCCTAGATCTGTCACTTTTCTTCCTCACCAAAATCTGGCCTGACACTTAGAAAGGCCTGAGTAAGCAAATCACGCTAGTGTAAGTTTTCATTTATTCAGCAAAGATGTGTCCTGATGCTCTCTGGCTGTGCACTGTGCCAAGAGCTGGAGGTACAATCGCTTGGGCAGGAATTTGTAGTGCTGCTGAAACAGCCATGGAAATGATCATTACTGTACAATGTGCTCAGTGCTTTGGCCAAGCAAGGTACATACGCCTGAGCTGTGATTGCAGAAGAGGGAGCAGTTAGCTCACTTAAGCTGGGTCTAGAAGCACCAGTGGGCTTTTGCCCGTCAGCAAAGGTGGGAAAGAATAATCCAGGTGCTGAGCCCTCCTGTCCATCCTGGCCAGCCAAGGACAGGCAGCCCCCTGCTCCTTGGCTGTGCGCATGCCCAGGCGAGGATAAGGCAACTTCTGCTTAGAAAGGCCTCTTTGGGCACCAGTGGTATTCCTGTAAGCAATGATTTGGGGTAAAAGATGCCAGGAAAACAAATTTTTCCCTTCCCTTTCCCTTCAAATGCCTGTGTGCATGTGTGTGTGTATGCACATGTATGTGTAAATATGACATGGAAACTGCGTGTCGACAACTTTTTTATTTCTTAAGGCAAATGGATTTATTTAGAAGTTTAGCTCTCTGGAATTTTATTAGGAAGAAACTGTGATTGCACATTGAGATCTGACTATGAGGCTTAAAAGTTACCTCCTAAGGGCATTTAGTTATTTTCAGGGCCTGCTTGCCCATTTACTGAGGACGTCCCTCCAGACCGGTCTGTTTGCATTAAGTAGGGAGACGCATTTGGGCACCTCCAGGATGTACACACTCAGTGGGGCCCGGCTATCCAGGCAGAATCTACAGTCTGTCCTTGAAGGAGCTGTGACTGTGCTTTTTCCTGAGGCCGAGGAGATCTCCTTGTGCTGCCTCCACTCTTAAGAGGTGAAGGTCGCCTGAGAGGAGTTACTGCTCACTAAGGAAGCTGTCCCAAAAGGGAACAGGCCCGTAATGGTCTTGGGAAAGAACACAGCGAAACCCCATTGCCACCAAACCAGACTTTGAAAAGCTACCTGGTCTATTAATAAACAGTGTGGCAGTCCTCCTTAACTGAGCACCATTTCCAATTAATTCCCAGGGCAGCTTTTATAGAGGAATCGACATGTGTGAGCCTGATTTATCAGGTGGGCTGGCCCTGGCTCAGGACCCTTGAGGCTCAGATTAGGCACTAGAGTCTCAGACATTCTGTGTTTGGTTTTAAGCCACTCCTGGGGAAACGTCTTCATTTACACGCACCATTAGTTTTCTAGTTTGCTCATTTACATAGTCGGAGTTGTGAAGATGGACAGTAAATGGCAGGCAAATGTCCGACACAGAATGAGAGGAAGTATGGTTTGATGGTTCATATTACGTGCAAAGTAGATTTGGTTGTCTTATTTTCTTTAAGGTTGAAGTGTTCATGCTACTGTTTTTTATTTGAATACATTTCCCCTGGTCTTGCTACTTCCATAAGGAACTGGGGGAAAGGGCTCAACAAAGAGGTTTCAGGATGAGTAAATGTTGTGGTGCAAAGGCTTCTCTAAGTTGTTCTTTCCTAAGGATATCTCTCTGCACTTGCTCATTGTCCAAGGTGGCCTTGCATCTCCTGAAAATGCTGTGAAAATATATTACTTAAGAAAGATTCATTGAACTTTTTTGTGTGGACTTTTCATAGGTCCTTCTTTGTGACTCATGTTTGTAGGAATGATTATTGAGAATTATTCTGAAGGAATGGTAGAAAAGGCAGGTATGTTTGATGAAAGAATGGAGATTCTGAAAATGTTTAACCATCAGACAATGAGATTGTTCCCAGGGGCCACCACAGAGCTGAAGTGGGGAGTCCCGGACCTCAGCCAGATCAGTCAGCACAAAGCTGCTGGGATTGCCCTGCAGAAGATGGGGTGTGACAAATGCAAGATCCACTTTCAATTTCCTGTGGCCTGCTCTACCACATACAAACTTTGACACAAGGATGGGTGCCCTTATAACTGTAATATCTAGAATTATATGTGTGCCCAACACCAGCCACTCATCTCACAAATATTCCAAGGAGGGGTGAGGTCAATGGCCTTGATAGGTTACTTTCACCTAGTGCTCTGAAGATGTGTGGTGCAGTGGAGGGACAGGATTTGACATCAACCTCAAGCCTCACTGTGGCCATTTAACCAACTAGGTGATCTTGGTCAGGATCCTGGAGTATATATGACAATAGAGATTCTACTTCTCAGGTTGTTTAAGATCCAACTGAGATCATTTATGTAAACTGCCTAGTACAATATCTTGGGCATAGTAGGTAGTCAAAAAATGTTCATTACACTTTTTATGGAGAAAGCCTGACATTTAATTTTTGGATTCTGTGAAGCCATAGCCAATGTAAAGTCTGTCATTTAAAGCAGGAAGATCAATGGCCTTTTGGCTGGGATGAGGGGCATGGAATCCATTGGTTTCACATTATTTTCCCTACTTGAAACTGTGGCCATTCTTTGAATTCTCGCCTAGTTTGTCCCATGATAGTTGGTGTTATTATTTAACACTTGGTGTTATTATTTAGTCACTTGAATGAAGTTCAGATGACATGAAAGGCTATTCAGTGAAATGAGCTTCCCATGTCCCCACTGATACTCCTCAGAGGCAGCCACTTTAACAGCTTCTTTGGTTTCCCTCCAAAATTTGTGCTTACATGTGCACACATATGTACCTTGTCCATTACACAAATGAGAGCAGCCCAGTACACACTCTTCTGTACCTTGTTATTTTTTAACTTAATGTCAATATTGAGTACTACAAAGCTACATTATTTGGTAGATTCTGGACAAAAACGGGAAGAGAAATGGTGCTTCAAGGAAAAAAAAATGAATATCATTAAGAATGTAGGACTTGAGCACCTTTAAAACTGTAAGGGATTTAATTATATTCCTTTGGCTCTAGTCTGATTCCCCGTGGAAGACCTTCTGGGTTAATTACGGGTCCCAGGCACACTTGGCAGACATGGCTGCTGCTTTGCTGTTCCACAGAGGTAATTAATCATCTAGTCTGAATCAGGAGAGAATGCTCCATTCTTTGTCCTCATTACCAGTAGCTTTGGGAGAAGGAAGATTTTCTTACAAAATGGAACCACATGTGATTCTTTTTAGACTGTATAGCAGGTCTTAATAAAGGTGTTTTCATATTGGGCTTCCTATCATAAAGTAGAGAAAAGAAAATGTGTATGTGGGGTGGGAGGACAGCAAATCACTTAACTTTTGGTCAAAAAACTATGACCATTTGGATGTTTGATTCAGAGGGAAACTATGTGAAGTCTTATTTTCCCTCTTTCTAGCTTCCTGCCTTTTAAACATATCATAAAACCCTAGTTTCAAGAGCTATTACTAGTTATCTATGTCATTGGTACCCAACTCCTCCCACCCCCAGGGACATATGACAATGTCTGAAGACATTTTTGGTTGTCACAGCTGGGGAAGGGGTGCTACTGGTATCTAGTAGGCAGAGGCCAAGGATGTAGCTTAACATCCCCTGATGCACAGACATCCCCCATATCAAAGAATTATCTGGCCCCAAATGTCAAAGGTGCTAAGCTTGAGAAATCCTAGTTGATTGATCTTGTTCAATGCTCTCACTTCATGATTTCCATTGTGGTGATGTTGGTTTGTTTTTTCTTTTTTTACCTTTTTTTTTATTGAGGTATAATTGACATATAACACTATATTGGTTTCAGATATACAACATACTGATTCAATATTTTGTATATGCTGCAAAATAATTACCACAGTAAGTCAATTAACATCTGTCATCACACAGTTACAGATTATTTCTTTCTTTGTGAAGAGGACTTTTAGGATCTGCCCTCTTGGCAACTTTTAAATATGCAATATAATATTTTTAACTATAGTCACCATGCTGTAGATTACATCCCCATGACTTACTTATTTTATGGCTGGAAATATGTATCTTTTGACCCTCTTCAGCCATTTCTCCCACCCTCCACCCTCCACCTCTGACAACTTCAATCTATTCTCTGTGTCTGTGAACTTGTTTTGTTGATTTTAAATTCCACATATAAGTAAGATCATACAGTATATTTGTCTTTGTCTGACTTATTTCACTTAGCATAATGCCCTCAAGGTCCATCCATGTTGCTGCAAATGGCAAGCCTTCATTCGTTTTTATGGCTGAATAGTAATTCCATTATACAGTTGACCCTTGAATATAGGTTTGAACTCTTCAGGACCACTTATATGCAGGCTTTTTTTCAATAAATATATTGAAAAAACTTTTGAACATTTCCAGCAATTTGAAAAAAACATTTTCTCTAGCTTACTTATTGTAAGAATACAGTATATAACAAAATATGTGTTAATCGACTGTTTATATTATTGGTTAAGGCTTCTGGTCAACAGCAGGCTATTAGTAGTTAAGTTTTTGGGGAGTCAAAAGTTATATGTGGATTTTTGATCATGCACAGGACAGCTCTCCTATCCCTGCATTGTTCAAGGATCAACTGTATTACCACATCTTCTTTATCCATTCATCCATCCATGGACTTAAGTTACTTCCATATCTTGGCTATTAAAAATAATGCTGCCATGATCATGAGGGTAATATATTTTTTTGAATTATTGTTTTCATTGTTAATTTTTTGAGGAACCTCCAAACTGTTTTTCATAGTGGCTGCACCAGTTTATATTCCCACCAACAGTGCACAAGGGTTCTGTTTTTTTCCACATCCTGTGAGTACTTATTACCTTTTGTCTTTTTGATAATAGCCATTCTAACAGGTGTTCTGTGATACCTGACTGTCGTTTTGATTTGCATTTCCTGGATGATTAGTGAAGATGAGCATCTGTCTTTTCATGTGCCTGTAGTGATCTGTATATCTTCTTTGGAAAAACATCTGCTCAGATCCTCTGCCTATTTTTTAAGTCATTTTTTTTTTTTTTGCTGTTGAGTTGTATGATTCTTTATATTTTTTAGGTATTAACTTCTTATCAAATACATGATTTGCAAATACTTTTCCCCATTCACCAGGTTGCCTTTTCATTTTGTTGATGGTTTCTTGTGCTGTGCAGAATAAATTTTGTTGTTTTTGTCCATTCCTTAGGACTGCAAACATCCCTTTCAGCAGTAAGATTCTTAGAATCTATTCATAGCAGACAGTTCCGTTGTTCCTAACAGACACTGATGTTGAGAATTACCTACCCCACTGGTGAATCATTGACAGATGAGGCTTCCCTTTGCTATAACATCCCCAGCTCCAGGTCACCCTAGGATCTCGGTAGACAGTGGTTGAATGAGTAATACTACAATACTTTAGCATCAGCTGATGGGCTCACAGCAGTGATCTGAAATTGGCACCACTGTATCCTTGGCTTCACAGTGGCTCCGGCTTCCACGGCAGCTCCGTGTTTATTTGGTAGTGTTTCCATTAATGAAAGTCACCAATCTCCTGCATCTTCCTGCTGCTCCTGTTGATGAACAATTCCAAGCAGTCCAAGCAATTACAGGAAGCAGATCTACAGAAGCAGCTAGCATGTAATGAACTCAGTGTTGAAGACCTGCATACAAACCACTCACGTAGGGGATCGCTTTTTCTTGGAGTTTAAAAGGACATGATTTTCCCTTGGCTTCCCGAATCATTGATGTCATTTAAGCAGGAGAATTCTAACCTGGGAAGTTTACATGATTTTAACAGTTTAGCATGTGTGTTCAAGATGAAGTCTATCAATCAGATGAGAAGTGATTATCCTTAAGGAAACATTTCTTCTAAGTTCAGGAGATAATGGTCCCCACGTAAGAAAATTAGATGAACATATTTGCCGTGATGTTGCTTCTTTCTTGGAAGGGGGTAGGCTTTGGAGAGTTTTTTTTTTTTTTACTTCTCTCTACTCATTTTAGGCCCCTGTCTGTGAAAAGTCAGTAACATTTACATACATCTACCTGCTTTAATTCGTTACTGTAGCTGAAGAATAGCAGCCAGAGCTGGAGCATCAGCTCTAACTCTGTCCACAAAGATGGAAGGATCAAATTGTCCTTACACGGAAGGACATGCCAGATGATGAAAGGCTCTCTGCTTTTTCCATTTCTTACTGGATAGCTACTCCCCTGGCCTGGAGGACTCCAGAAGGTAATCTGAGACAGAAAATAGTGACTCTTGGGGTGGGTGGAAAATGCTGTTCTAACAGTACCAGAGATTTTCTGCTTTATCCTCACACTATCCTTTTTGTGGACAGGAAATACTTGGTTATTTTGGTTGGTAAATAGAGGGGGAAATGGGGACAGGCAACTTCTACGATCTGGCTCCATGGGATGGCATGGTAGAATGTGATTGCCCCATCCTGTGTACCTAACTCTTAGGACGAATTTCAAGGACAATCTATGATAAGTTTACTTTATTTATGTTTTTTTCCACATTATGTTTCTGTTAACATTTTCCTTACTCTTGATATGCAAATAAAAGAATTCAGAAGTATATTTGGTTGAAAGTTAAAAATTAGTATTCAGAGGAAATTTTTTCTCTTAGATGTATGCACTTCTATTTTAAGCTAAAATAGGCCCAATACTCCAAATATTAAATATGTTACTGTATGTTTCTTATAGAAAAGGAAGGGTGAAGGTGAAGGCTGAGGTCAAGAAGAACATGGTCCCCTTCTGCCTTTTCTCTTTCTTGGGGAACCGATTTTGTGTGTGAGCAGCCAGGCGGTTTTACCCATTGGGCTGAGCGTGGGCAAGTCAGCTGCAACACGAGCCTGGATCGCTTATCAGGGAGGAGGCATTGTTAGGAAATACGTGTCTTTTAAGGAATGTAATTTGTTTTTTGCTTTGTTTTACTAAATGTGTTCTTACTAGGAAAAAGAGCAGAAGACTCCCAAATTCCCAGGCTTGTCCTTTTCTAACAACTGATTTTACAGTTGAAAGAATTGAAGGAAGAGGGTTGGATACTAATCCTAGGTGTGTTTGTAAAACTTAATGGTGTTTGGCTAACTAATTAGGAGGAAAGGGCAATGCTCCCTAAGTAGAGCAACTAAAATGACTGGAATTTTCATCTTGGCTCACTCTTCCAATTCCCTTGGCCTTCAGCCTGTCTGGGAAATCTTTTTGCCTTTTTTCCCCACATCAAATAAGCAAGTCTGTGCTTCCATGAAAGTTAGTAAGTTTATTAAGAACAATATTATATTAAAAGTGAGTAAATTTTCAAAGATTTCCAGTGGTAGGAAATTTTAGATGTGGCTTCAGCTTGGGTTTTTTTTGTGTTTTTTTGTTTGTACTGTGGGTTGACTGGCAGATGTTATGTCCAAATAAAATCATACAATCTTTTCTCATTGATATTTTGTATAATTGTCATTTTTATCATGAAATTGAGTCAACTGAGTGCCAAAATACTTACAATCCTTTTTTTAAATTAAGATATCATTGATATACACTCTCATGAAGGTTTCACAAGAAAAACAACGTGGTTACTACATTCACCCTTATTATCGAGTCCCACCCATACCCCACTGCAGTCACTGCCCATCAGTGTAGTAAGATGCCAGAGTCCCTATTTGTCTTCTCTGAGCTACACTGTCTTCCCCGTGACCCCACACACAGCATGTGCGCCAATCATGACACCCCACAATCCCCTTCTCCCTCCCTCCCCACCTGCCCTCCCCTACCCCTCCCCTTTGGTAACCACTTCAGCTTTGTTTTTTGTGTTTTCCTTTCCTTTCTTGCCTTCTTTCTTTAGGAATACTCAGGAGTTGACCTCAGAACCACTCTTGCCTTCATGGTGTAACAGGGAAAGAGAGAGAGGGAGCGAGACAAGGAGGAAGAGAGAAAGAGAAATGTGAAGTTGGTTTTTTTTTTAAGTAACAATCCTTTTATGTATGTCTTAAGAACATCAGGTGGGGTCAGTTGATTTACTTCTTATTACAAAATGGATTATTAGTTGTCTTCTTAAGGTTTTCCTTTAGTTTTCTGAATCTGTAAATAGTTTACATAAAATAATCTACCAACGACCTCTATGTAGGCTGTACTAAAACAGAACAGAACGAGCCCCCTCTGAGGGTGTGCGTGATCCCAAGATACAGGGATGAGCATTTTACGTTCTGCAGAGCTGCCTGCGTGGGTGACAGGTTGGAGACCCATGCAGCATCAGTAGTTGTTCGACACATCCAGCTCTGGTTTGGGAATCTTGTGGTAATATTAGTCACAAGGACACCCGGCCTCCAGGGTTCCCAGTCTTTCTCAAGGGTAGCTTTCCACTTCAGAGGCCAGCATGGCTGGAGTCTCTCCATGTTGGCTGTTGACAGCCTCTTTTTGAATGGCTGTGTTTGGCCAGGGATCCAGAAGTCCTCCAGGAGAAAAAGCCCTGGACTCCATACCCAGAGACCCGTGTTCTGGGCTCAGCATGATTAGCTGGCTGATCTGCCACAAGTCACTTAACCTCAGTGAACTTGAGTTTTCTCATCTGTAAAATGAGATGTAAAGTCTTAGGTGCCAAATGGATGATTTCATGATCTAAATGAAGTTAATTAAAAAACCAGCTCCAACTCTGTGGTTAATAAACAGGAAGAAAAGGCATTCAATCCCAGGCCAATCCCAAAGAGCACAGGAGGGCCGCTTCAGAGAATTCTCTTTTGGAAGAACATTCTAGAAAGTAAAATGCTTATGAGAGCTGACGTATATTTATTAATGTTCCTCTTAGGCATTTCTGGGAAATGATTTTCGAGTTTAAGTTTGTGTGTAGACCCAGCAAATACAGCACCTCCCCAGTGCAGAATAGGTCGAAGTCAGCTTCCCATTTTTGTCTCATTTGAGTCCTTTTTGGCTGTCACTCAAGTCATTGTGTGAATTTTTAAGCAGGGAGACGTGATATCCTTTGCAATAGTGATATTTATCAATTACTATTGTTTGCATTTAGAGAAAGGTGTATGTGAATTCCTCATAGTTTTTATTATTCTTTTACTGAAAGGAGTGAAGTTTTCTTAAAAGCTGCCCCTGGAAGGGAAATGATCCTGTTGAATGAAGCTGGCTGATTGAAACAGGAAGCAAATCATAACCCTGTGAAAGTTCTTTAGTGTTACTAAAAAAAGACCGACACTCATGAAAATGCTATACTTTCTCTAAATAAATACCAGTGGTAGGAAGTATGCAGCTAGAAGTCTTATTGTTCCTGTCACTGGATAAGAAACACTCTGAGGAGGGTGTCTTGATAATCCTTGTTTTGTATTTTCCCTTTCCCTTCATCTTGCACTTAGTCTTGATTTCTCTGGGATGCGTAGTTTATTGCCAGATCTTATTTTTGTGTATTTAAAAACAGTACCCGTGTTCCTACGGGGCATGGCTTCTGTGTTCCTTTATGACTCGCTAACAGTTTTATAACCACCACCACCATCCCAAAATGCAAGGAGCTGTGAGCATTTCATCTCCAGGTGATTGTCCTGTACTAGTTCCAGAGCAGAAACCTCCCCCCTGTTCTGTAGCCATCCTTGGCAAGTAACGTGTGCCCCAGAAAAGGCCAACACAGCAAGAACTGGTTTCTTCCTTCCCACGCATTTTCTGATGCCAGGATAATGTCCCCTCACCTACTCATCTCTTCCTTATCAAACCCTGAGCCGGATATCAAAATGCTCTCTCCAACCATGTCATGGCAATAGCTGAGAGAGAAGGTGTGTATTTCCTTGGTGGGTGGGACGGTAGGGGAAGGAAGCAATCCATTGCTGTCAGTAACATTTGATTTGTAATATGTAGGAAGTGCCTGTATAAAATCATTGACAGTTTTGTTGAGCAGATTCAGCTTTGCCCTTAAAAGCCCAAAATATTCCCGTGTCATGGAAACACCTATACCAGGGTTGTTCCGTATACCACTAGAATTTGTCAGAGTGGGAGCATCAGAGTGGGAGCTGTCATCTACTTAGTTTATATCCACTTAACATGCATGTCTCACAATATGGTGACAGCAAAGTGCAAAAAGCCAACAACCCCAAACCAAGAGGGCCAGCATGACACGGGGGAGCCCAGCAAGTAGAAGGAAGACGTCGTGTGAGCAATCAGTGTAAGCAGTCTGAGTGTAGCTTATCACAGGCTGGATGTCTTTGTTTTAACATTTGTTTAAAAATATTTTGTTTAAAATATCTTATGCATTTATTTTATTGGTTTGAAAACCGTCTGATACCTGTGCATTGTAATTTTTACGTTTTATGAAGGAATTACTATAGGTTTTAGTTATGGCATTAATACACTTTGTAGTGAAAATATATTCCTTTCATTCTGAAGGATATGATGAACATCTCCTCATGTTCCTTTAACTCCACTCTCTCTACCTTTTGCCCTGCTCTCGTTCCGGGAGACTGACCTCTACAGCTGTCCTGATGGCTTCCTTGACTTCTGCTTTGATCTGGGTCCAGCTGATGGGGACCCTGACAAGTTGCCTGAGAGTGGGAGAAAACGGATTGGGGTACCTGTCCCTCTGACTCCTTCCCCTCCAGGCCTCCGTTGGTTGTTTGTCCCTCCATTTGGCTGCCTGCTTCAAATTCATACCCTCTTCATGCCCAGGAGTAGAGTCACTCTTCATTGTGGCTAGCCTCAGTGCAGTGCATGTCCCTTTTAGGTTTACCTACACAATTCCCATACCTTTGTAAACATCCCCTGTGTTCAATTCTCTCCAAATGATCCAGTTTGAATGTTCCATCGGTCCCCACCAGGACCCTGACTGATGTGTAAGTCTAGTGTAAGGGCTGACCTCACCTGGTCCTGGGAGTGGTGTGCGTGGCTGTGATGTTTGGCTCCATCGTAGGCTTTACACTTGGCTTCTTCAATGGTCTCAGCACTACCATCATGGAAATTGAACATCAAAAGAAAGAGAGCACATCCAGTTCCTATAACATCTATCCTATAGCAACAGAAGGGCTCGTGGTAAACTGAAATGGGATGGCTGCAAACAAGACAATCAACTAAAGAAAACTACACAAAATCCTAGTGAAACCAAATTTCTAATGGGAGTCTGGATAGCAGTGTCCATTGCCTTGCTTATAAAAACCAGAAATGAGATTATTTTTGTTACCGCCATTCTCGTTACAGGCAAAAATTCAAATGAAACAGATGAATACATGGTGTTTTGTGAGACAGATACTGTATAGGGACTACAGATCCCCAAATAGAATAAGAATAGTATGAATATTATAGTCACCAACTGGCCTTTTCATGCCTGCATCTAAACAGGTATGAGCTTATGGGTCATTTTTGAGTGGGACATATCAGAATGGCTTTGAACTTTTAAGGAATGAATGAGGGATGAAAAAATGTTTCAGAGCCCCACATATTCTAGTAAAATAATGGAACTCAAACAGTGTGCCAAGATGGACCCATGCATCTCCTTCAGGAAAGCCAAAGTGGATATTCTGTCAAGATTGCATTTTAGTCTGTACTAAAATGTATATACTGTATTTTCTTATAGTAGCCAGCACTCTACTGAAACACCCTACCTCTGGATCTTTTGGGCATTTGAACCTGTGAGAATTGTGGATGGGAAGTCCAGTACGTATCCTTGACCTGGGTAAACTATTGACTTTAGAGAGTCAGATATTTCGGTTGCATGGCAGTCTTCTTGCCCAAGTAAATATGTGTATGTGTTCGTGTGTGTGCACATGATGGGATGGTGGTGTGTATAGTAATTTTTGCTAATTAGCAGAGATCCAGGTTTTATAGAGCCTGGAGCTTATAGAATTTGAGGAGCCCTCTTTAGGTAACAGACTAAAAATAATGAATACAAAATTAGATATAAAAATGACTCCTTACTTAAGAGGAGAAAAAATCGTAAGAACTATCAAAACTTTTTAAAGTGACAATTACAGAATATCATAGAATACAGAATAATTAATAAATAATTAAGCATATTATTAGGCAGTTGATAAACATATTATGAGATATCTTTACAATACTTCCCCCTTCACATTTTAGATGGCATACTCTGCTTTGCAAGACAATATTGTCTATTTTCTATGTAGAGAAAAGAAAAATACTCTTAGTTTTCCTCTAGCATAGCTTATTGAAATTTATTTTTTATTATTGCTAGCAGGAATATATAAATCAAACAATTTCATACACGGTTGCCCTAACTACTACAGTTTGGGGTCTATAAATTCAGGAATTTTGATAATTTCTATTTCATATCACTTAAAAATGTATGGTACAGTTATAATTATATCTGTTTCATTACCAAGTCTGTTTATGATAGGAGAGAGCTTCTGTTTTGACTAGAGGTTGACAAGTTCTGAATCCTCTGCTTCTGATTTTACATGTGTGATGATTGGAAGATATTTCCACAGACCTGCTTTCCCCCTTGCACAATTCAAACCTCATTTCTAACTCTAGTACCCACATAATTCCTGTGCTGGATGCCATGGGACACACTCTGATCGTATGACCTCTGGTCTCACATTTTTATATCAGGACACTAGGTGAGTCAGCATCGTAACCAGTAGGAATATTCCTGGAAGTCATTCTTACACTTTGCAACAATAGCTAGCAATAATGTAACTGTAGATGGAAGTGATCGTGAACCCCATAAATATATTCTATGAAACCCCAAACTATATGTATTCCTGACTCAATTTCTCCTTAGCCACATTCTTAAAATTTACCCCATGCCACTGTACTACAAGGGAAGAAGTCAAAATGGAAAGAGATGGTAGTCTTAAAAGATTCTGATTAAAATACATTTTTGTGTGTATGTGCAAATTTTATGGATATGTGACCATGTGAAAAATATTAGGGGTCCACTCAGACTTTGAAAGGGTTTTCTGCAAGTGAGAGTCCCTGAAGCTTAAGCATCATTAGCCTTGTGGCAAATCCACTTACGTGAATTATATTAGAAAACTTATCTGCCAACTCACCCAAGCATTAAGAAACTGACCCTAGAGTTGACTTCAGAAGAGGTAATTTTATTATTTTGGTTCCTCCCTCCCTCCCTCACTTCCTTTATTTCTTCCCCAACTAGAGGGGGAGAGTACTTCTTTTTTAAATTACTTAGCTCATTTGCTTTTCTTTCATTCTCTTTTTTTTCTGTATTCTCTCCACTTTTTTCCTCTACCCTCTCTTGACCTCTTCTTTCACCAGAAACAAACTATTTATTTTCATGTGTGTCACTACTGCTTTCAATTACCAGTCCCACGTGGTTTTGGGTCCCATGAGAGGAGGTCCTCACCCTTGCCTCAGGCTCGGCATGGAGGTGTTTGTGGTAGAGAGAGCCGGGAATGAGGACTTGACAGGTAGGAGGAAGCACCCTCAGGGAATTGCAGGCTGTTTTTGTTAGACCAAGAGGTTTGGTGATGGCCTCAGAGGGTGTGGCTGCTTTGCTTCACATGACAGCCTTGGAAGGGAGCCTGGTGAGGTTGTTTTGCTAAGAATGTGCCGGGAGCTGATTGCTTTCTCTAGAGATAGCTCAGCATGAATTTCACTCTTGCCATCCTTCTCCTGGTGGTTCCTTTTTAAGATGCCCTTCTCCTTATGGCAAAGGAAATTTTTAATGAGGTTTCCCATCACTAAAACAGTTGAGTTGTACGTGTTTTGTCTGCATCACCACTATGAGCAAATAAAAGGCCTGCCACCAAAATAGACTGTGAACAATAGCGATTACCAAAATAGCTTAGTAAAGCATTGAAAACTCTGTTGGTAAACAGCTTCCAGCGACTAGTATTCAGGAAGCCCAGGATCTTGGGATTGGTAGTTTAGTAAATTTGTCATTAAAAAAACCAAACCAAACCCTAACTGGAGAACTTTGGGATATTATGGTCTCTAACTGCATTGTTCCTGTAGCAGCCGTTAGCCACATGGGGTTACTGAGCACTTGTTGAAGGGATAGTATATATGGCTAAATATATTTTGATGTATCAGATTGAATGAAGTAACTATTATAATTAAACTAATCTGTTTCCTTTTACCTTTTTAATATGGTTTCTAGAAAATTTAAATGATATATGTGGCTCACATTGTATTTCTAACAACAGTGCTGGTCTCCAATATGCCATCCTGTGTGTCTGAAAGTATATTACGGATGCCTTACAGGCTTCCTGGAGGTCTAGGGAGAGGCTGATCTGGTTTTCTGCAGGACTGGGCAGGGTTTTTAACTTTTTTGAACTTGAACAAAACTCTGAACAAAATGAATCAAAATAGCAGGCCATTCTCTTTATAGTGAATGGGAATTAGGATAATGAGACCCCTTAGGAAACACAGCAAGTCAAACAACAGACCAGTTCTCTGCTTTCGGGAAGACGTTTTTCCCCAAAGCTTATCACTTCTGACCTTACTTCTGCAGTTGCCTTGGGGGTGTCTTTAGCCTCACGCTTCGTCATGTTGGTGTCTAGAGAGAGAAGAAGGTCTCTCTCCTCGGTTAGACTACCAGCTGTCCCCCAGGGGGGTACACTCTCCCAGGAAAATAAACATTAAGTGTTGGGATCTGCGATTGCCTGTATTTGTGCCTCCAGCATACTGACTTGTTTCTCAGGGTCAACTGTGGTAGCATCACTGCCAGTGGACATTTGTGACAATAACATCTAGTTGGGGATTTATCTATTGATAAGGGTATCCTACAAAATGTTTGACAATCCGTTGGTGACTGAGCTGGGACTGCTGCTCTAATTATTGTTTATGTAACTTGGATAAGAGGATGTCTTAGAAAGAGAGCCTGTGCCTAAATTGATGCAACTCCCAACAGCTTCCCAATCTTTTGAACTTTGCTCTACTTATTTGTGTACAGTTTTCCTGTCTCCGTATCTAATTGTGTATTGTATTTTGTTCATAGATATTCAACAGATTCTGTGTTGATTGATTGTTAGATTCTAGGGTAACATTACGATGGAGTGTAGTCCTGCCTTTGAGATTCAGGTTTGAAAATTTGAGTTTGACTTGGTGATTTTTAAATGGATCCAATCCTTTAGGGTAAGAACAATGACTACCTTGCATTAGACGTTTCAGGGTGAACCTGACCCGTTGGCGATTTGTCTTGGGAAACAACCCACTGAAATGCATTAACAAACAATTTGATCCACAGCCCTTTCTCACTCCCCATAGCCCTGTGCTTGACTGCAGCATTCTTCACATAAAACAACATACTTCGTACAATTTCCAACTTTATGTTATGATTTCCCGTGCTGAGTCAGCCGCACAAATTAAAATGATTATCTTAAATAACTGTCTTGCAGGATATTGAGGCTTCATTTTCTTGCTTGTTTCTGCTTTAGCATGGCACTAAATTTAAGACAGATTACTTTCGTGTGCCTCTCATGGTCACAGCGGCTCTCACCATGGGCTTGAGTAAATTTTTGTTGAATGAATGACTTTTTTTCATAGTATTTTCTTTCTGTCAGTCGCTCCTATGTTTGCTTTTCCCCCAACCATCTCCAGCTTCCTGTTCCTTTGTCCTTTTTCATGGCGTTCAACCTCTGAAAACAATAAATTTCAGAACACTCCCCCCAGTTTCCACTGTTCTTTGCCGTGCTCTCCTAGTTTGCCCTCTGCCCACTGGTAACTGGCCCCCCAGGACCATAACCGGATCCTCATGAGGCCTGCATTTGACTCTGGGATAGAGGCAAATGTCCAGCAAATGTCCTTGTTGGATGTGTATCCTAATCTCAAGTCTTTGTCGGTAAATTATATTTTAGAAACTGCTTTAAAACACAGCTCAGGCTGGTTGGTTCTAGTCAAGTCATAATTCTGCCTACTTTCTTGTTTTAGCATTTAAAAAATTCCTATGCCCATGACTAGAAGTCTTGAGCATGAGCCCAAACATGCCTGTATGTTCAAGATGGTTTAAGTTCATTTCTGCTTGGAGGTCACAGCATGAACTGGACACTTCTCTGCTGATTTTGAGCTGATTCTACACATGTTAACTTTGAGAACTAGATCTGATATAAATGAAAAAGCACTCACACTTTTATTTCTACTGTCTCACCATAGTGTTTAAGGTACATCAGTGAGCTCAGAAATTTTTGGCACAATTACCCAATCATTTGAAAAAGCCTTAAGACTGGTATACATGAAAGGAATTACAAAGCAGCTTTCCTACTTCAGCTGATGAACTATTCATGAGTTTGTCTTTGAGAATCTGAATTCACTGAAGTTGGACTTGACTCCTCATTAGAGTCGATGATCTACTTAATCTTTATGGTGGAAACAATCTGTGGATTCTCTTTGTTATAAGCAAATGACTTACAACAAAGCCACTCAGAAAGGAAGAGCCTGGTTTCCCTGCCCATTAATTTTTTCCCCCTCAGAATAACCGAAGGCAGTCTTTGCCTGTGAATTGCTTGATTGAAAATGATGTGAGCTATAATCAATTTAAAAGGAGCTTGAAACTGGGCATTAGGAAATCTCTGCCAATATGCAATCTCCATCCTAACTTCTAGTTTAGCAGCTGTCCAGAGCAGATTTATAGATAATCCCCTTTTATGAAAATAGTCTACTGAGAATGACTATACAGTTACTTTTTTGTGGTTTATACAGTAACAATTTAAGCTCTTGTTACTCCAACGTGCCTCAGAGATGTTTTGTTATGAGATGGAGTGTGGGTGTGGCAGAGAGAGACAGAGAGGGAGAGGTCGAGAGAGAAATTGTTCCAGCCACTGAGTAAGTAGATAAGCTGAACCGCAGAAACACCAAGTAAATTAAACGTGGCAGGCGGCATCCTGAATTTAGGCACAGAGCCTCACAGGCATAGGGTGTCCGTTATTATTCAAAAGTCGGCCCTTGCTGATCTAACCACACTGAGAAGAAGTGGTTCGCGGTTCAAGGGAATAGAAGTCCAATATCTGTTTTTTCCTCTGGCATTCCTGGCATGGGAGTGTACACTCCACATACCACTTCTACAAGGAGAATCCACAGATTTCTCCAGGGATAAAGATTTATGAGTATATTGACTCTAAAAAGGAGGCAGGCTTGTTCTAGTGAGAAGGCATGAAAAGTTCCATGTGAGAAAGTTATTCTCCAGTAGAGGGTGGTGGAGGACCACGCCCCCAGCCCGATTCGAGAACCTTCTGGACTCTGTTCAAATGGGTGAACTGATAAACTGTTTGACTATCTTATTTTCACAGTATGTAATGTAAACTAAGACCAAATTTAACGAGCATTTATAAAGTGTGTAATATGTAAAGCCCAGACCAGATACTTTAGAGGCAATGGAGCCGATTGAGCCATGAGCTGCTTAGGTGTTTCTGAGGGCAGTATGCTTGTCCTTAAAAGCACGCGTGGGATTGGGAGGCAAGACGCCTCCTACTGCCACTGTCGGCGATGGACTTCAGGGGAAGTTGTTTCATCCTTCTCAGTATTTAACTTCTCATCTGTAAAATGGGTACAGCAATACCTACCACTTTTCTCACCACTACAAAATACATAGACCTGTTGGAAAAGACACACAGAGACAATTCTAATAAGGCAAATATGCTGTTATCTTAGCTATCTAATGTAGCAGCAGAGGGTGGACTGATGAATTTAGTCTGGAGTTAGAAGGAACAGCTTCAAGGAAGAAGTAGCCCGTGAGCTTTGTGTTGAAGGTGGGTACAATTCTTTTGATCAGTGGGTAGAAAGTATGTCTCCTTGTGAAGGGCATTTCAGGCTGAAGGAACACAGACAATTTTATATTGTTTACTTATTTCTAAGGTTGTAAAACTCATAGTATTTCACTAATGCTATTCCATTCATCATACCTATTAAGTTTAACTCAGCATAAATTCTATGTAATAGAATTTCCCTAGTAGGGTTCATAAATGTCTAAATTAGTTTATCTAGATATTCCCAAAGCTCATGTATTTAAAAACAATAATTGTATCTGCTATAATTTACATTTTTAAAAAATCACCAAATGAAAATTATTTTAACATTATCATTTTTAAAAATGAATGGCTTGAGAGCTCCTGAATGCCTAGTAAGTGGAAGTGTATTTTAATTGGTGCAGTTGACTTACTATTTATATGACCATATCTAGTGATAGTAAGTGTTATGCTATTTTAAAATGTTTTTATTCTTTCTCATACATTTTTCAACATACAGGCATGACAGTGATTAAATACAGGAAATATGAAGAATTTTGAAGTTAAAATAGAATTGAATCATTCTTATCATTAAAATTTTTTTAATTCTGCAAACTCTTATTTTCATTGATCTTCACTAAATTCCTAAGTTTCAGCCATCTAATTAAAATTCTCCTGTAAGTCATTGGCATATTTATGGTATTTCAAAAGCCAATGTTTTAGGAAGGTAGTATATTAATGATAATCTGCAATTTGTCTTTTTGATTATTAGCAATAAGACTTTCCTTACATACAGTGTGGTATTTAGAGAGGAAAGCTTGAAAAAAATAAGACTAAAGTCTTAAATTTTAGCTTACAATTCAAAAAGAAAGAATCAAAATAAGAAAAGTCAGCCAGTTGAATTTTAAATCTCAAACTATTAGAATTCTAAACATCTGATTATGTTGCTGTGATAAAGAAGTTAAAATTCTGTGTACATTTTTCACTCTGCATGTGTTTGAAGATTCCTATAATAAAAAATAAACAACATAGTCTACTGAAAACCTCACATATCTGTCACCCAGTTTCAACAATTATCAATGCTGTCATTCATATTTCATCTAAATTTCTATTCTCTCTGTTGTCATTTTAAGTTATTTTTTTGAAGGTATTACTGGCATACACTGAAATGTGAAAATCTTGGCTATACAGTTTTTACAAATGGACACATCGATATAACCCATATTTTTATTGCAATATTGAACATTTCCATATGCCCAGATATTCCCTCTGTCCCTTGTCAGTGATGTTTCTTACCCCCAGACAACCACATTTCTGATGCTATCCATACTGCTGATGGACATTTGACTTATTTTATAATTTTTTGCTAATATGAATAAAGCTGCTGTGAACATTCTTGGAGAACTCCTTTTATGTATTTGTGTTTTCATTTTTTCTTGGATAAATATCTAGATGTGGGGAATTGCTAGGTCAATGGGCAGGTGTATGTTTAACTTTGTAAGAAAATGTCCAACCTTTTCCCAAAATTGTCATACCATGTTATAGTCTCATGAGCAATGTATTAGAGTTCCAATTGTTTCACATCCTCACCAACATTTAGTATTTTCATGTGGTGTAGTGGAATCTTATTATGATTGTAATTAGCATTTCTCTGATGGCTAATTATTTGAGAACTTTTTCATGTGCTTAAGGATCATTTGCATACCTTTCTTTGTGGGGTGCCTGTTCAAGTCCCCCCCTCCCCCGCCACCTTTTAATTGTTTTGTCTGTCTTCGTATTGAATTGTAGGACTTTAATATATATTATATATATATATATATATATATATATATATATATTCTGAATACAATTTCAGTGTTCATTTTGTTTTGCAAAGTCTTATTTTCCCTGCTGAGATTTACCTATTTATTGTCTTAATAGTGTCTTTTGATGAATGAAACTTTTAATCTTGATGAATAATTTATTTGGTGAATGTACTTTTTATATCCTATCTAAGAAATCTTTGCCTAACCCCAGGTAACAAAGATATTCTATGTTTTCTTTAAAAGCTTCATAGGTTTCGATTTTAAGTTTACATCTGTGACCCATCTCAAAATAATTTTTGTGTATGCTGTCAAGTAGAGGTTGAGGTTCATTTTCCCCCACATGCATATCCAGTTGTTGTAGCACCGTTTGTTGAAAAGCCTCCTTTTCTCATTGAATTGCACTGGGGCCTTTGTAGAAAATCAATTGATCATATATGTATGGTTTTGTTTCTGGAATTTTTATTCTATTTCATTGATCAGTTTATCTTTCATTATGCCAGTATCCCAGTGTCTTGATTAGTAGTTTTATAGAAAGTCTTTAAATCATGTAAGTCCTCCATCTTTTTTCATTTTCATGATTGTTCAAAAAGGCCATCCTAGGCCCTTTACATTTCTATATCTAATTTCTATTTTAAAACACCTTCTAAGAATGTTAACGGGGTTATACTGAATCCATAAATTAACTTCAGGAAAATGAACATCTTAATATTGAATCTTTAAATCCATAAATATGACATATATCTCTAGGTTTTCTTTAATTTATATCAGCCATCATTTGCAGTGTTTCTTGTAGAACTTTATCAATGATATTTCATAAGAGAATCTGTCCTTGTGCTCTGATGCATCCTTCATATGAAATGAACTACCTTATTGCTTAGGCCTCTAGAAATGTATTAGGATATCACTTACATGTGGAATCTAAAAGAAGAAAGTCAAACTCACAGAATCAGGGAGTATATTGGTGATTCCCAGGGGGTTGTAAGGAAATAGAATTTAGGAAAAGGGCACACACTTACAATTATAAGATAATTTGAGGATCCAGTATATAACATGGTGACTATAATTGGTAATCCTGCAATGTATAATTGAAATTTGGTAAGGAGAGTAGATCTCATGCCTTCTCACCAAGGGAAAAGAGAAAAAGATTAAATGTGAGGTGGTGGATGTAACAATGGGGGAATCTTTTACAATGTGTATGTATATCAATTCATCACATTGTGCATTTTAAATATCTTAGAATTTTATTAGTCAGCTACACCTCAATAAAGCTGGTAAAAAAACAAAATCTTTAAGCTTGGTAGAATTAAGAATATAGTCCTTAAAATAACTTTTTTGCTTAGTTTTGTATTGGAATTGTGCCCAATATCTTGGAACCTTGCAATACCGTAGGACAAAACCACAGCCAGCACGTTGACATTGGTTCAGGCAAGATACAGAACAATTGCATCACCACGGGGATCCCTTGTGTTGCCCTTTGAGAGCAGACATAACTGTTTTTAGAAAGTTCATTTTTTTACTTCTGGTGAGTACTACTGTAATTGTACATAATGTTTGCACTTGCATTTCTTTCAACGACTCCTCCTAACTAGTTTTAATACTCACTTTCTGGATTTTTATTAGATTTAAATCTACTCTTGGTTGTCTTTATAACTATGGGCTGCTATTTTTTAATCTGAATTTAGGGAACACCTCCTGACTCCCTGTATGTAAAGTGAGGGAATTATCACCTCTCCACCTCATTTTTCTTCTCCCACTCACATTTTCTGCCTTCTCACTGCTCTCGGCTATACCTTACATTTACATTGTCCAGGTTTATAGTATTCTAAATCTAACTTTCATGCTTTCTCATTTATTGTAAGTTAATTTTTAGATTTGAAAGCCAGTAGACAACATTTATAACATTAAAACTGTGTAAGAATTCTTAACTACAGAAGCAGGTATGTGGTTGGACCTATAGGAGAACTGTTTTGTGCATGAAACCTGTCTTGCTCTAAGAATGTTTCACGCATTATTAAAACATCCTTATCAAAGGGCCCTTTCCAAGAAAGTCTTTTTTTTTATACTCAAAATTATGGTACTTTTTAGTTTGCTTCATTTGGACCATGATTTTTTTCTACAGATTGTTAATTTATGTAAAGTGTTTAATTCCAATTCTTTTTTTTTTTTTTTGCTAAGCAATATGAATGTATTAATAACATTGCTAAGCTCGTCATCCTCTTAATCATACTAAGTTGTTGAATGACACATACTTACTTGAAGATGTTTTCTTGGAACCCTCTGACCACATTCTAGTTTGAGCTTACTGATTTTTATATCTGTTGCATAGCTATCATTGTGAGACCACCCTCCCCACCCCCTGCCATTTTATTTTTAAATTAATTCTACATTTTCTTGGAATCTAGAATAGCTTTATGTTTTAGGATTCACTTTTCCTTCTTTTTTAGTCAATCTTCAAGTAACATCTTTCACTGAGGGTGGTGCATGGGAGGTAAATGGAATCCTTGCATGTCTGAAAATGTCTTATATTACCCACATGCTTATTGACCTGGTATAGATACTCAGATTCAAAGCTGCATTTTCCTTAAAAGTCGAAAGGCTTTGTTCCACTGTCTTCTGACATCCAGAGCGGAGACGCCAAGTCTGATGGCAGCTTCTGTTGTCTTCCTTGTGCGGTTACCTGATTTGGTCTCTGATGGATACTCTTGATCTCTCTGTAGATCTCTGTGCCCTCAGAGTTCTGAAATTCCACCAGGATATGTCTTGCTGTTTGTTTTTATCTTCATCCTATTCGGCACCCAATTTGCCTGTTCCCTATGGAGATCTGTGTCCATTATTCAGGACTGGGAAATTTTCTTCTATTACTTTCTTCCCTCTACTTTCTTTGTTCTCTTTTTCTGGACTCATTGGATGTTGGATGTCCTCCATCTCTCACTTCTTCTTTCATATTTTCAATCTCTTTTTTATTTTACTCTACCTTCTTAGAGATCTTTTTGATATTTTCTTCTATCCTATTGAATTTTTTGTTTTCACAATCATTTTTCATTTCCCAAGACGTTTTTTCTCTGATTGCTTGTTTAACTTATTTTTCTTTTCCTATTTTTATTTCATCTGAGGATAGAGTGTGTTCTCAAATGCCTTAGAAGATATGAATTGAATTTGAGTTTTTATTTAGGTCATTTTCTGTTACATGAATTGTATGTTTTCTCTAGAATCATGTGTTTGTATTTTCATCTTGGTCTCATTTTGTGCTATTTGTTTTCCTTAAATATATAGTGATTGTTGTTTCTTCACATGTGTTAATGAATGAATAGGGAGCTTAGTAAGGAAATTTGTATTTGGAAGATTAATTTTTCCTTCTGCTTCCTTGATGGTGTAATTTTCCTCTAGAGTTGTGGCATCTGCAAGTGCAAGAAGTCTCTAAAATATACCCTTCAGTACATTTAATAATATATTGACCTAAAATAATTTTTTACTTAAAGCACTTATCATATACCAAATGAAATGGCAAAAAGATCTTTTAAAACCCCCAAGGAAGATTACAGAATTTTATGTTAATCTGAAAAGGTCTTGAGAACCAACTTAAAAAATTTATGATGGAAAGAATAGCTGCATTACTAAAATTGAAAATAAGGGCAATCTAAATTAATGAGGTTTATTAGACTGCATGGTGCGTGTCGGGGTTTTTTAATAGTAAATGTCACCCTCACTTTTGTCTGGCCGCTCCTATTGTATCATGGCTTAGATGCACAGGCACACATAACGTCTAGGTCGCCGTTGGAAGCCGTCGGCACACGCCCTGTGAGAACCCAGCACCTCCTGACATGTTCGCACTGTGCTAGTTTTCCTCCCTCCTACTCGCTGACATTTGCTAGTGCCGCTGCCCGGGCACTGAGTGGGCGGGCCGGGGCTGGCTCTTGCCTCCTGGCTGTCCTGCTGCACAGGACGGCTGTCCTGGGAGCCCCGTGCCAGCTCCCTAGGCCGCATCTCCTCACTGCTCAGGAGCTTTGCCCCAGGCCACAAGCGGCCTTGCAGGCTGCCAGACTCCAGCTCTTCATTCCAGGTTGTACTTTTTAGTAACTGTTCATGTCTGTGACTCAGACTGTTTTGTAAGTGCTACTCAAATTTTTTTTAAAAACCCACCTCCAAGTGACCTCACATGAGCTGGTGCTGAGTGGCGGCAGGGAAGAGGATGGGCTGTTGCTGGTGGGTAGGGAACCTGAGAATTGTTTTACTCTGATCGCATAGACCAGAAAAGAAAGGGTCTGACCTGGACTCCGTTCTCTTCCTTCCTTGTCCAGAGGGCTCTGAGTCTTGGGCCTGAGAGATTCAGATCATGGCGAACTTGGACTGGACGAGACAGCCTCAGTGTGGCCTCAGCATTTGGTGATAATGGATGGAAAGGTCCATTCAGCATCTGTTAAGAGCTGAATTGTGCCCTCCCAAAATTCATATGTTGAAGGCCTACCCCCATCCCCTGGTATGGCAGAATGTGCCTGTATTTGGAGATAGGGCCTGTAAAGATGTGATTAAGTTAAAATGGACTCATTAGGGTGGGCCGTAATCTAATAGGAGTGGCGACTTTCTAAGAAGAGGCCATTTGGACACAAAGAGAGACACCAGACACGTTTACGTGCAGGGGAATGACTGTGTGAAGACACAGTGGGAGGGCAGCCATCTGCGAGCTGAGGACGGGGGCCTTGCCACACCTGCCAACACCTTGGTTTTGGACTTCAAGCCTCCAGAATTGTGAAAAAATTGATTTCTGTTGTTTAAGCACCCAGTCTGTGGTATTATTGTGCTGTGACAGCCCTCACAAACTAACACAGAAGCTTAAGCCAACAAATCCCGATTGTCTTCCTGCCGCCCTCAGGGAAGGAGAGGGAAGGTGTTCACTGGGGCTGGGGACAAGAGTGGAAGACCTGTATCTTTGACTTTATGACACTCGTGCTATCAAGGAAAGATTTTGATTAACTTTGCTGAGTTCTGAACTTTTTGAACATCCATGTTGGATAGAGATCTAGTGAGGGAAATCAGAGAGGCTGTACTTGGGAGGGTTTCACAGGTGTGCACGAATAACACCATGTAGGATGTTAGCTGAGATGTGTGATAAGGACCAGTTGCCCCGGGTGATGGCATTAAAAACCTGCAAGTTCTGGTCGGCCAAGGTATCTGACACCCTGATAAACCGTCCACTGCAGAGACTAGGATTGAAGTGCAAAGTTTCATGAACGGAAACCCTTCTTTTCATTGATGTGGTTCTTTCCCATCTCTTTACTGCCGTTGCATTATCATGGCATCTCCAGCCACAGAATTCTTTAATTTGAAAGACTTGAATTCTGATGGGCCTAGTTTGGACCTAAGTCTCAGACTGTTGATGCTACATAGTTCATCCACTCACTGTGTATCTTAGTTTTCCTTATCTAAAAGGAAAATCATTGCTTACAGATACAGGATTTTGATGTTGTAGAGATTAATTTGTAGAAAGAGAGTAGGTTTAAGAAGGGTCTTTTTCTGCATTCCACTTGGCCTTGAGAAAATGATGTAGCCTCTTTGAACCTCAGTTCCCTCATCTATAAATGGGGATAGTAATACCCACTCAAAAGGGTACTACTGTAAGTATTCAGTGAGAACATATGGAAAGCACCTTGCATTAATTCTTGCATATTTTAAGAGCTCAGCAAATGTTAACCATTGATGGATGATCATGATGATGACTTTTTAAAATCATGTACATTACTAACAAGAGGCGACTTCGTTGCTTGCATGCCCTCCCAAAGTATTATTCTGTCCCATAAAAGGAGCATCTGCTTTTAAGATTCAGATTAGCTGAAACTAACATGAGGACTACTGCAAAGGAGTATAGAATTTAAGATAATGGATGGAGAAGGAGATATTATTCCTTTAACTTACAAACACTAAAATCTAAGCATATGCCATAAAGCAGCCTTTCTCCAATTTTAATATGCACATAAATGCCCTGGAGATCTTTCCAGGCAGATTCTAATTCAGCAGGTGGGAGTGGGGCGGGTGCTGAAGTGCTGCACCAAGTGCCCAGGTGCTGGTGGTGCTGAGGCTCCAGGTCGGCTCTGAGTAGCCAGGCTCTAGAACAGGTGACAAACCCGACTGATCCAACTAGTTTGGAAATTCCACTTGTATCAAGCAGTTATTGTTTTCCATTGATTTACATTAACTCAGGACAATTTCATTTCATTTTTCATCTTAAAATGGCAGGGCTTCTGCTTTCCTGCCCCTGGTATTTCTGTCTGGTACTTAAATAATGTGGTTTTTCTTTTAAAGAAGAAGAGTAACAACAACAGTGATGACTTGACATTTATAAAGAGGTTACTCTTACCAGGAACTTTTTACTTAAATTCTCAGCACCTCATAAGGTAGGTGCTCTAATTATCCCCATCTTACAGGTGAGAACACCAAGGCACATATACGTAAAATAACTTGCTTAGATTACTCACCTATTGCACAGCACCTGGGATCATTTTAGGAGTTTCTTTAAAGGAGACCCTAGGGAGAGCTGGGATTGCCCATTCTAATTTATCAGGTCTTGTTCTTCCCATTTTGGTTTCATCCCATTTTACAAAACATTTTACACCTTCTTGGAGCCAGCAACAGTGGTATTTATACAGAATGCAATGCCAGACTTAACTGCAGAGGCTAGGTACTTGTGATGAGTACCCAGGTACTTGTGATGAGTACCTAGAGTGGCATCTAGGGTTAGACCCCCGCACAGAGCTCAGCTGTGATTTGCTAATTAACAAAACTTTAAGAGTAAAGGTTACCATGAACAGGACAGATCCTGCTTCTGTCCTAACTTGTGTGTAAATTCAACTTTTATCAACCAAATATTATTTTCTATTTAGTGACATTAAACTTCAGAAGGTTTTCATTTTTCATCTTAAATTAGCAGGGGCTTTTGCTACTTTCCTGCCCCAGACCTCTCTATCTAGTACTTTAAAAATGTTAAAACAAGAATTAGAACACCACTACCATTGAACTGCAAGCCTGCCCTGGAGGGCTGGGCAGTTCTGGTAAGAGCCGCAGTGGATAGACCTGAGCACATCCACAGCGGGGTCAGCGGCGTTTTCATTGGAGGCTATGTGCTTGGCAATTTGGGGACAGTGCTTACATAGGAGCATGTTGCTCAAAGCCTGTGACTGGTCATAACCCTGTCTTGGCCACTCACTCTTTCTGGGACTAGTCACTAACTCTCACTGGCCTTCATTTTCCTCTTTTGTAAAATGAAAGGATTGGGCGGGATGGAAATTTTTCAAAGCGTATGTTTGTTTTTAGCTATGGAACACTTTCTTCAAATAAAGGCTGATCTGGAAGCACAGGAAATGAAGCAGAAAAGCTGCAGTTTCTCTGGTGGAAGTTGGGGTGGAGCCCAGAGTCAACCCTTCTCCCTCTTCCCCTCGTCAATCCCTGAAAAGCCTGATTATTCTGTATATGAGCTTGAAAACAACTGGACTCAATGATGGAGAGGCTCCCTGTAGCTTCCATGCCCTCTGTGTCTGTGTGCTCAAAGGAGTAGAACATGAGGCATCCACAGGCAACTGTCTGGGAGAGAGATTTGCCTGCTAAAGGCAAATTTTGCCCTTGACTCAGGGGTTGGTTTTTAGGATCCCTATAAGGGTTAACAAGGCATCATCAGTGTTGACTTACTTTGAAAGGTGTAATGCATGCTGTTGTTTTGCTCTACCATTTAAAGTCCCTTTAACTAGACTTATTCTCTTGAATGTGGAACATAGTAAAAAGATTTTTGTTTTTGTTTTGCCAGAGGTTTTCAGATCTGGGCAAGTTCACTCTGGGTTTGGTGAGACTGAATAATAACAACAGAATGTTGTGGGTAAAAGGGTTTATACCAAGCTTTATTCTCATGGCGGTAGGTCAAGTGCTAGATTCACATCCTCACTGTGCTAGTCTGCAATCTGTCTCCCTGTCTGCCTCCGGGGAGAGCACTGGGCAGAGCTCTTTATATGGCAACACAGACAATAATGGTGCATTGCCAACACATGTGCAAACATGCGCCTACGCAGTAGGCCAGTTACATCATTGCATGTGGGCAGTGGGCAAGTAGATTAGGGTCAGGTGAGGATCCTGGCCCTGGCAACTTCCATTTTCCCTACAGTTTTGTTTTTAAATTTTTGACTAGATTTATAAAGTTGTGGTGCAGATAGTTGCAGACTAGCCCAACTTGCTTTGCTGGAGTAAGTAGATGATCTTCTTAGAAGAAATGAAAGTTGAAAGCAGGCAGAGACAAACCCTCAGATGATGGATTCCCATGTACTAGCTACTCTATCCTCATCCAGCTTCTTCCTTGGTGTAGGGTGTCTGGTTTCTGTGTGCTGGAGAATTTTTGACAAATATGAGTCCCAGGCCACCCCCAAGAAAAGGGAAAAGAGAAAGTGTAAGAGGGAGAGAAAGAAAGAGAGGAAAAGCAAAGAAAAAGAATTTATAGAAAATATGGATGGACTCTTGTTATCTCTCACTTCTTCTGATGTAGGTAGAGCAGGTATTACTGGCCCAATGCGCAGATTTAGAAGAGAGTTTGGTGATTTGCCATCATTGTTGAATTAGCAATAGGACCAGGTCAAGAAGTTGGGTCTTTTGCCTCTTCCTGATCTGGTATGTTTTGGATGGCAATTCCAACTTAAACATGGAGTTGTGCCCTCTGTGGAGCATGAGGTGGGGTAGTAGTCTGCCATGATGGGTCTTCCGTTGCTGCAACCTTTGCAGAGACAGCTATTACCCATCAGCTCAGTCTCTTTTCAACTGAGATTAATTAAGAACAACCTCATGAGACTAGAACACATCTCAGAAAAATGATTCCTTTGAAGTCAATATATGACACCCTTTCTCCCATACAGTCTTCAGTATTTAGACTTTTTGCAAAAAACACACTCACTTTTTGTACTGCTGAACTCCTTTCTTGGATGGCCCCACCCTTATTTCAGGCATAGAGATGGCTTTGGCACCTTCCTCATTTAGTGATTCACCCAAAGCTGCTTATATTCTTGAGGGTTTTTTAGCTTCCTGGGCATGGTCTCTGATTCAGACTGCTTACATCCAAGTATCTCTTGTTAGAGGAGTGACCTTGGACAATCGCTTTAACTTCTTTCTGTTTCAGTTACCTCATCTTTAAGATGGAGATAATGACGATACCTGCCTCAGAAGGTTATAAGAAATCAATGAAAGAATCTTTGTTCAGTGTCTGCAGAGTGAGCCCTTAGTAAATGTGAGCTTTAAATGATAATGAGGCTGTTCTCTTTGCAGTTTATGAAGCTCAGATATATAGTGAGCATACATAACGGGCATTGATGTTATCTTCATAAAGTCCATAAAATTTCATTTCAAGTTATAAAATAATTATATGGGACCCACTTAGAAATCATAAACAGCAACCTGGTCTAATAGCAGAGATAGCTGTGTGCTATAAAGACTGTTTCTAGGTTAAGCAATCATCAAGAGTGCTTTCTGTTTAAGTGTGTGGTGAACTACAGGTTTTTTTAGTTCTTGAAATTGATCTTTCCCGTGGAGTCACATAGCTGAGCTTGTGTTGGTGTCAATGATCTGGGCTTATAACTGAATGTTATTGGAATGCCAGTTCAAGAAAAATGATGAATCTGTACCTAGCTATTTTTTCCTGTGCCTTTTTAGTTATGTCTGGAAGGGTCTTCTTCCTTATTGAATATGACCTTTTAGGAAATTTAGTTTTTATCTTTCCCAGTGAAATCATTTTTCTATGGAATTAAATTTGCTTCAAGTGTCTGTCTCTTCTGCTTAGTTTAAAAGATGAGGCCAGGGCCTTTTGCATGTTTTGTTACTGATATCTGCTATTTTTCTCTTTCAGCTCTGTCATAAATTACATTAAGGTAGGCTTCATCTCCTAGGCTATGTCTTTTAACATAATCTGTGGTAAGATGTGCCGTTTACCTAAGAACACACAGCATCTATGTTACCAGGGCATAGCAGCATTCCTGGGGACCATACCTTACTTACACACACAGCCAAGCATGTTGGCCTATTGTAGCCCCCAAATAGCAGAACTGAATGTTGCCAGGCAGAATTGTCCTTCTTCTACATTCTGTGTGGCCTTGGGCACGTCCCTAAATTCCTCTGACTTTAAGATTTCTCATCTTTGACAAAAAGAAGTAAATTATCTCTAAAATCTCTTCCAGCCTTCTACTATCTTAGAGCAGTGTTTTCCATTTGTGCTAAGTTAATATTTATCCTGGGGGTGGTTTCTCTGGCCAAATAAATTCAGGAAATGCTTCTTAGCTTATTCTCCTCTTAAAGAATTACAAGGCGCACATGCATAATAATGTCTCTGAAAAGTCCAGGGTTCAGAAACCTGTTTAACAATGTTTAACCGAGCATTTCTCAAATATGTGAATATGCAATTTAAAGTATTTTTTACTTATTAATTATGTTGACTGATAATTGCTTTTCTATGAAGAGTTCTGAGGAGTTCTGAGGGAAAGACTTCTGTTCTAGGTCCCTAAGATGACTGAGTAACATGAGCTAAATAACACACAGCAGTAACTCTGATTTTAAAATGACATTTTAGAAATACCACAGCCATTTAACTAGAAAACAGTTGCTCATTTTAAACAATTTTTAAGCAATTGGTTTCTGGAGGCTAATAAATCACCAAACAGAAGTCCAGTTTGGAGGACTATGACTAAGAAGGGGCTACTTTTTTGGAAAACTGTTCAAAAGTCAGAGATTCAATACTGGATTTCCCCCTAACACACACACACTCCCAACCCCGCCCCCTGTAAAAGACAAGAAACCAACACAAGTAGTTTTTACACTAGGATCTTGTTTTAGACCCAGAAAATATCTGCATCCCTATACACAGTTTCTTTTCCCTTTCATTTAAAATCGGGTGGGAATGATAATGTGAGATTTCAAGGGAGTATGAGAAACTAGCTTCCATTACACTTGAAATGAGGGCTAATGGCAATAAAAAAAACTATAAAAGACTTCTGTTCCCTCCTTATGGAAAGACTCCCGAGACACTAACAAAAATATGTTCAGGCTAAACTGTGAGCTCACTGTCAGGAGAATGCTATGCATTAGGCGTAATCAGAAGATTTCAATAAATGGGACTGACCTTTTGGCATAAGCTAACATATGACAGCTCTGCAAATGCCAAGCATTTTATCAATGAACAGTCCAGTTGTGATCCTTTGTCTGGCGCCTGGTGCTTCAGCCAAGTCAGGAGGACTTTATCAGGGGCACAAGGTTCTAGGCAGTGGCCTGGACTAGAGGAGGATGGGGTGACCCAGGAGTCTGGCTATCCCCAGAGCCATTTCAAAACAAAACAAAAAAGCCACCTGGATAGGGAAGAGAATAATCTGGGAACATTCAATTAATTAAAAATTATATTAAACAGTGAGATCGTACAGTCTTTCCTTTGAATGGTTGGATTATGGGCCTTATAATAAATTAATATTTCAGAATAGATGCTGATGCTTATGTCTTTATTGCAAGAATTAAATGATTTACTCTCACACTTAAAACAATTATGCCAGTTTCCTTCTGCTTCTTAGCCAATAAATGTGTCTGATGCTGGGGACTACTTGTCCTAAGTGTCTTTTCCCATTGAAACTGTGTCTTCCTAATGTTTCTAATTTGCAAACGCCTTGGTGTTCAAAAATAACTGAAAGGAAAACTGGACAGTGGGTGGCAGGTAATCCAACCCAGCGTCAGGGCATTACTGACTAAGGGAAAAAATGCCTCTTTCCTGAGCCTTTCCGGATGAGGTCATTGTTTTCGGGCAGCCTCTGCCTAATAATATAAAAGGGCTCAAAGTCTGCAACTTGCCTCATAGCAGTGTTTTGTCAGGAAACAACATCCAAAGCCATGAACAAGCCAGGCTGATAGGAAAAGAAGCTTCCCCAAGTTATAGTATTTTTGTTAAATCCTAGTATTTTTTAAAAAGTATAATAAAGAGCCTATCTGGTGAGATGATAATTCATTAAGTGAAAAGAAGAGCAAGAAGGCTTGGAAAAATCGATCCTTTTCTTTCTTTGTCTCATGTGTTTGAGTTCTTGTGAAATGACAATGACCAAAATCTGGATTGTGGACTGGGAAGAGTGGAGGAAAATCCCAGGAACATTCTGGATGTGTTTTAGTGGTGGCTTCCCAGAAAGGACAGTTTTCTGCAGGTGTGGTATGAGGGTGGTCTTTAGATTCATTAGGAGACAGTGGAGAGAATAGGACACGAGGATTCTGTCCTTGAGGAACCAGCTGCAATTATGCAGGAAACTCCTCATTCTTCCTGAGCTCACGGTGGCACACCCTCTGGGTGGCACACCCCTCTCCTGAGTCCAACTCAGCCCACAAACTCCTGGGAGGGAA
Source organism: Manis pentadactyla (assembly GCF_030020395.1). NCBI lineage: Eukaryota > Metazoa > Chordata > Mammalia > Pholidota > Manidae > Manis > Manis pentadactyla. The sequence continues at coordinate 125,414,173 of NC_080026.1, read as the reverse complement.
GCCAGAGCCCAGGCCTTTCCTTTGAGGAGCAGATGCGGCCCTTCTGTGTGCCGGCCACCTTGTAAAGAAAAGCTGAAATATTTGAGCTTTGTGCATGTAAATAAATGACCTGGGAACAGACTGAACTCATGGACCCTCATCACATCGTCGAAGACAACCGAGGTTGGTTTGACAGTCCGTTTTATCAGCTCAGCAGATTCGCTATCTTTAAAGATGGGGAGAGATGCAGGGACTTTTCCATTGTTTAGAGCAGTTTTACATTTATTCTGTTAACATTCTAATCTATTTTGTGCACAACATATGTTTGTATAAAATGCGTATCTTATCTATCAACACATTTAAAGGTATTATTAATATAATGGGATTTTAAAATGGAAATAATTGTTTTGTATCAGGAGTCCAGCTAAAGTAAATTAAGTTTAGGTAGGTTGGTCTGTCCAAGAATTTTAAAAGGAATCCTCAGTGACTGTGGGGGACATCTGTGTCCCATTTCTGCTCCCCCTTTTTCTTTCGTACCTCGTTTCTATAACAGTGCCTCTGGGTTAAAAGAGCTTCAAGATGGATTCTTTGCCTGCTTTTGCTATACTGTTTTTGTGCCCGTGTGGGGGGCACTCTGGGTGTTTTAAGTGTGGATGCTGTCCCTAGAAGGCTTCCCCTGCAGTTGTGTTTGTGGGAGAGTTTGCCCCCTGTGGAGGCTGGCTTCAGGAGGGACCCAGCTCAGCCTGTTCGGCATCCCTGGGGGTCGACAGCCAACACCGCTGTCTCAGAGGCAGCCCAGCAGTCTTGCCCACTACTCCGCTGAAACCAGTAGACTGCGTCAATTCATGTGCTTCTGTTGATACTAGACCCCTTAAGACAAGAGATTGTCATTTATTTTGGTGTCTGAAGAGTAGGCTGGGGGGTAATTCCACGCAAGGCAGGTTCAGTCTGTGCTCTTCCACCTTCACGTCTGAGTTCTCTGCTCTTCTGGCTTTACCAAGGTTTGCCTTCCTACCCAGGGTGGGACTGGGGAGCCGAGGTGTGCTGCACCTCACATGTTCACGCTTGTTGAGAGCTACAAAGGACCTGAAGGCTGGCTTACTCTGTGACTGGTAAATAATGCATTATGGCTTCTTCTGCCATAAAATGTCCTCCTGTTAATGAACGTGATTTTGAAAGACAATGCTGATTGTAAAATCTGGAAATGCGGTTTTGTTTTCTTTATTGATCTGCCTTAGAAATGTACTGGGAAGATGAAAGTTGACAAACATCAGATTTTAAAATTTAAGGCTGACAGTGGCCCTGTGTGAGCAGTAAGCCAAGAACCCTATTCCAACTTTTTCCTCTCCATCCTTTCCAAAGTCTAATATCACATGCTATTTACAAACAGATTCTTTGATGCTCTCTGGCTCTCCTGGAAGATAGACTATGCATTTTAATGACTCTGTGCATATTAATTAGTATTAATGTATTACTGATATTTAGAGTTGGAAACTGTGATTCGATGTCTTTTCCTGACTGAAGGGGTCTTAGAGATAAAATTAGGATACCTCAAGATGGCTCTCTATTGGAATAAATTTGAAGCCCTGTTTTCCTTGCACTGAAAAATGAATGGATTTTAGTTTTGATTTACAGGAAAGACAGAGTAGGTTTTAGAAAATCTTACATGACAGAGAGATTGTAAGTAAGCAGAGTAATCATATGTGTGGTTATATTTTTCATGGTCAAACTGGAAAGAAATGAAATATTTTCAAAATTTTTCTTCCTTCTCACTCCATGGCATATTTTTAAGGTATCTGGAGTGTTCCCACATGCTGCCAGCTGGAATCTATGGAAAGTGTATCCCTAGAACATTCAACAATTGGCTTGAATCTCAGCCATAATTAAATTGAAAGTTGGCAGATTATTCTGAGACTCAAAAACAGGCGCACCTTATATTTGGAATGGGAGAGGTTTCATGACTTTGCATAGTTTTAAAAGTACTCGTCATTGGGACTATTGACAATATATATTTCAATGACCTGTTCTTTTAAACAGAAGGCTATTTTGAGAGGATATATAATGAAATCAAGTTTAACCGTACTTAATTTTGTCTCTTGTTCTTGTAGCTGGGTCCCTGATGCTTTAAGGTAACAAAGCTTTGACCTGCTCATCTGTCTCTCTTTAGTCAGATCACACCGTCCTGTCCTTTCTCTCCTGGCACACCTTGAAAGCATTAGCTAGGTGGATGATCATGGATGCAATAAGACATTGATAACAGTGATTTACTACTTACTGCTTAAAAGGATATGCTTAGAGCCAGTGTTTGGTACAATTAATGGTAATTTAGTCATATGAGATACCCAGCCTTCTATTTTAGACTAGATTCTGACTTGACGTGTACTTCTCCATCATTAACATGCGTTAAAGGTAGGGGTGATAGGGTATCAATTTAGCAAGACTTATCTCTAAAATGCCATTCATTTCCAAAAAGGGGAAAAAATGCAATGTGCTGATTAGCATTCCTTTCAGGCTTCATATCCGAGAATGGAATGCTGGATGGGTTTTTCTGCTTTAAGAGGCAGTCACAGCTGCCTTTGCAAATGAGTTCTGCCAAGGTCAGTGACCAGGTCGATCTGAGCATGACATTTCCAGGAACATGCTGCACAGGGGAGTGGGCCACAGGAGCACCGGGCATTGGGCTTTCATAGGACGGCCAACCACAGAATGGGCCTGGTGCTCCTGTCCCAGGCTTACCCCCCCCCACAGCCTTGCGACTGCACCCCAGCACCTTGGAGACCTTCATGGAGTAGGAACTCCCCAAGCCAGGTGTTACTCTTCTTTATAATCCTTTGAGTGGCAACTATACCTCATGCTGACCCATGAATTGAAGGAGTATAGAGAGTTAGAAGGCAAGGGTACACAGCACTGCCGGAAGTAGGTCAGCATGTTTGTGGTGTTACTTTGTGGGAAGCACATCTCTAGTGACTCTTTTAAAATGGTTTAAATAGTCTCTTCTCCCTAGTTTTCATATATAAGGTGTTCATATAGAAGCCATGTGAACACTCAAATGCTCATACAGATTCATGAATTTAATTTGTCATTTACTTTTGAGGCTCAGGGCCTCACCCATGTCTTTACTTTCCTGAGCTTTAAAGGCATTCTCACTGTTAGAGTCTGGCTCTAATTGGTAGCTTCGTCAGGGAGGGTCTGCTGATGTGTCATAGAGCCTCCCTGGACTTAGCATTAGAGCAGCTCATTAACATTCTGTTTGTTGTCATTAATTTCCTAAGCATCTTTCAGCAGGTGGCAGACACTGTTCTAGGTACTGTTCAGAGTAATTGTCATTCCGAATCTATCATCTTGGAAGGACCACGGGCATATATGTGCCAAAGATGTGCGAGGCAACCAAGCAACATGAGAAATTAGTAAGGACCTGGGCAGGGTGAAGATCCTCCTGGTTGGCATGGCACCTCATGTCATATTTAGCTGGTACCGGTGAGTCAGGATCCTGAGAGAAGAAGGGCAGGGGCAGAATGGAGGCTTGGCTCTTTCCCATAAAGGCTGTCCTCCCGGGCTCCTGCTGACAGCCTCAGCCTTCATCCTGCCTCCCGTGGTACCTGGGGCCTCCCTGCTAGCCCCTGGCTGCCATCTCCCCTCCAGAGAAGTTTCAGGTCCCTCTGCTTTGCTTATGTCTTTCATTTACTTTCTAGCTTCCAAAGCTGTGTTAACATCTCTTGTCTGCAGTTTTTCCTCTCTTGCTCTTTTGGGGGTTTTGTGAAGATACACAGGTAAACACATGATCCAAGCACCATGTTTTAACCAAAACTTAAAGTTTCTGTGGATTTTGGGACTCAGTTATCCTTATATGCACATTACCTCACATTTTGTTTCACCTCCCATCACAGAGTCATAAGTTCACTAATATTAGAAACTATGATTTTTGTATCTTTCAAAAATCTCATTGATGAGCACATAGTGGGTACTCACTGAACTTTTATTGATTAATTTCTTTTGAGATTTGGCTGATGAGGGATATCTATGTGCATTACCTTTAAGAGTATAGTCACATGAAAACCAGGTCACTATCAAAATTGCAACTTTTTCATTCTTTAAGATTCCAAGGAAATGTTAAGTATCAGTAGGAAATATTTTCAGACAGGGAACTCTTAAGTCAATTAGTTATTGCTGCTTCATACACTATTCCAAACTTAGAGCAATGAACATTTATCATTTTTCATGGCTCTGCAGGGTTGTCTGGGGGGTCACTGCTTTCTGCTGAATCAGAGGCAGTTTGGTGGTGGACATGTTTGGAGATTGCTTTGCTCCACGCGTCACTCCTCAGTGACCAGCGGGTCACCCCAGCCACATCTTCATCACTGCGAAGCAGGACAAGAGAGCAAGCAGAAACGTGCGTGATTTCTTGAGGCCTAAGCTCAGAACTAGTACAGCCACCTTTTCTTTATCCTATAGGCCAGAGCAAGTCATGTGGTCAAGCTCAGTCTCAAGGCGGGAGAGCGTTGGAAAGTAACACTGCAAAGGACTGGGATACAAGGAGGGATGATAAATGCGGGCCCCTAATGCAGTCTGCATGCCTTCTACGCAGTAGCCGTAGAAGTGGCATGAATGAACACATTGAGACTCGCTGAAGTAAGTCTTGTGCCCAGTTAACCTGATAGAAAATTCAGTTTTCATTTAACAAAAAAAAGAGAGAGAGAGAGAATTATAACCCTCAGGGACCTTACTAACCATCTTGAGGAAATGCTCTACAGATGAAACCAATGAATAAGATGTTTAAAAAGCTAAGAAATAGAAGACTTGAACAGTTTGTGTGACTAACCTAAAGCAAACTTTTGCTGTAAAAGACAAAACAGTAAATATTTTAGCCTTTGTCAGCCAAATGTTCTCTGTTGTAACTGTTCAACTGTGATTATAGCCCAGAAGCAGCTACAGACAATACATAAATGAATGGACATTATTGGGTTCTAATAAAACTTTACTCACAAACACAGCAGGCATTAGTTTATAGACCAGTGACCCAGAATATTAAAAGAAATAAGAAAGTGTCATCTGTGGAAGACTTTTTGAAAAAGAAAATAATGGTTTTAAAGGCAATAAGTATTAGTTAGGCTTAACAAAATGTTTTAGAGATGAAGTCAGAAAAGTCTGTATGGTCATTCAACAGATAAATTTTCCAACAGGTAAATGTAGTTTAGTCAGAATGAATATTCCTCACTCTTCAAAAGTATTACTTGCTACAAATCATTTCTGCTACTGAAAGCCTGTTTGAAAACATGTTTACCAAGAATGTTAATGTTTTTCCTTTGCTGTAGAAAGAGAAAAAAAGGTTTAGAAATAAAATGAAAGAAATACCTAATTAAAATGATTTGATTTTATGCAACTTTAAAAATATCATTTGACTGATGTGACCTAGATTTGTACAAAGAAACTAAAAGGATTAATAGGAATGATCTATTTTTAACTGTTAAGAAGCAATATGCAGGATTCGAGTGGGTATTTTTCCAGTTGTGTTTCACTTAGGTAGTCCTTAGCAACCTTCATGTTTTTTTCTCATATTGAAGATAGGAAAAAGCTCAGATACTATTAGAAAATAAAGTTTTTCTGCTCAAAATCTTAATACCTATTTCTTCACTTACAGTTAGCTTATTAGCATATCCTTATGCTATAAGGTTATAGCATAACCTTAGTAGGCTGTGCTCTGACAGATTTCTCTTGATTAAATCCACAGGCAGAAGAGTTTGGAGTGTAGCTTTAGGACAGGTGGGAAGGAAGAATGTCCCTTGGAGTAGAGTCTTAATTTTATTAAAAATTTTCTAAAGCTTCACATTTTTCTTGGGTGTTTCTTGGTTTTTCTCTCCTTGTGGACGATGTCAATACGTACATGGAAGTGGGAACTGAAAGGTATTATATTTCACTTGTTTCGCTGTTACCTGTTGAGTCCCTTCTTTGTGCCAGTCCCTGCACTAGGACTGGAGGTACAGCAACGGAAAAGAGCTCTGATTCCTCCCGTTGTGGTGCACACAGGCCAGCGACAGCTAGACGCAGGCAGACGGCAGCACGTCACGTGCGGGGGGTCCCAGAGGGAGGGGACCAGTGTCCTCAGAAGCAACACGGATTTTCCCCAAGGTAAATAAACTCCCTCTTGATTTTACATACACATGATTAAAATAAAACAGCACCACCAAAGAACTTGAGTTCTCCATTCCTAGTCATTACACCTGAGGTTAGCAATAGAATTAAAAGGAATTCCTGGGAGGTTTTGAAAACACAGTCATTTGACATCTCCTGAGATTCTTGGAAAAACACTACTTTCCCAGGTAGCCTAATTGAATAAATCAGCTCTCACGGTTACTGATTATTATATTACATTTTCTTTGAGTTTGTTATAAATGTTGTTTTCTATTTTTATTGGGAAGTTCTCTTTCCTCCCTTGCAGTTACTTACTTACTGTTAAGCATCAAATTGTGTGCCTGCAAAAGACGTTGGGGTCCTGCCTGCCGGTTGCCTGTGAATGTGACCTTACGGATACAGGCTCCTTGCAGATGATCCAGTTAATGTGAAGTCATTAGTATGGGCCCTAATTCAACATGACTGGTGCCCTTATTTAAAGGGGAAACTTGGTTGCAGAGACAGACACAGAGGGAAATGAAGTGAAGACTCAAGGAAAAGATAGTCATCCAGAGGCCAAGGAATGCCCACAGATACCAGAAGCAAGGAGAAAGGCCTCGAACTGATTCTCTCTCACAGGTCTCAGGAGGAGCCAACCCTGCCTCCACCTTGATATTTGAGCTTCTGGCCTCCAGAACTGAGACAATAAATTTCTGTCACTTGAGCTAATAAATTTATGGTGCTCTGTTAAGGCAGTCCCAGAAAATGGAAACATTTATCTAGTGCATAAAGTCATTATAAGCATTATAGGAGTTAATGTATGTAAACAAATGTGGAGCATAGTGGATGCTCCATAATATTATTAGGTTTCAGCCTGGGAGACACCAGTGTGGGGCCATCTACTAAGTGGTGACAGCTCTTCAATGACTGTGGATGCCTGGGCACCCACGGAACACAGGGAGCCTTTAGTTATCACCAAGCAGGTGAGGAGGACTTGATTTCGTCTTGTGAAAGCTAGGGAAAGAGCTGTGTGTTCACATAGCGAGAGAGCCGCAGAGAGGCTGCGAGAAGAGTTAGGTCAAGGATATGCCAAGAAACTTCCTAAAATCCCGCCTTCCAATAAACTTGCAGATGTTCTGTCTGTTTGCAAAAAAAAATTAATTTTCACTCCCTTCATGACCCTCAGAGTGTTCATACGAATTTCTGATTTTGAAGGTTTTAACCCAAAGTGCCACTGCAGTCAGTAAATGGTTCTGGAGCCATTGGATATCCATGTGGGGAAAAAGGAAACTTGATCCCTATTTCACACCATTTACAAAAATTAATTTGCGATGGAACATAAAGGCTAAAAACAAGGTTCTGAAATAAAACATAGGAGGATAGCTTCATAACCACTGATTAAACAAAGATTTCTTTAAAAGAACCCAAATCAAGCACTAACCATAAAAGAAAAAATTTGCTAAGTTGAAATTTATTAAAATTAGGAACTGTTAATCTGAAGGCATCATTAAAAAATGAATAGGCAAGCCACCTTCTAGAGCTCATATTCAATGTCTATAAAGAACTCCCACAAATCAATAAAGAAAAGGCAAATAATCCATACTCCACAAAAGAGGATAATCAAAATGGCCAATAGGCATGTGAAAAACATCTCACCATCATTAGCTGTCAGCAAAATGCAAGTTAAAACCCCAGTGAGGTACCATTATTCATCTATTGGAAGCGCTAAAATTAAAAGGACTGATAATAAGTACTGGCCAGGATGTGGAACAACCAGAATTCTCCTGCGTTGCAATGGAGCATAGAGTAAACCAGTCACTTTGGAAAAGTGATTGCAGTACTTCAAAAGTTAAGACATTTACTCTCCCCTGGGTATATACTCAAGAGAAATGAGCATATACGTCCACTCATGGACATGTTCAGTAGTGTTGACAGCAGTTTTATTCATGATAGCCCCAAACTGGAAAGAGTCCAAAACAGGAGAATGGATAAATTAGTTGTGGTGTATCCTTTAAATGGAATATTATGCAGCAAAAAAACAAAACAAAAAATCTACTGATACATGCAACACAGATGAATTGAGCTGAGTTTTATGCGGCGTGTAAAAAGCCAAATGTGGGAGGGTACGTTCTGTATGAATTATCCGGGTCCAAAAGCGAACAAAACTAATCTGCTGAGATAAGTCAGAATAACGATTACCTGGAGGTAGTAGTGCTGTATTGACTGGCATGTAAGGAATGTTCTAGATCTTGATCTGACAGGTGACTACATGGGTATGCCATTAAAAATTCGCTGAGCTGTATACACTGTAGGGTGTGCTTCACCATAGGGAAGATAAATTTCAATGAAAAATTTAACATTAAACATTATAACAATAGATTTTAATGACATGGGGAAAGTTTTGATAAAGTTGTAAATTGCATATGTAGTGTGATCTGAACTTTATAAAGATTTCATAGAAAAAAAACTGAAAGAAAGTATAGTGAAAAACAGGGGTTTCGGGGTGGTAGGACTGTTGTTTCCATTTTTAGTTTTCTGGGTTTCCCAAATGGCTTCTAAAAAAAGTTTATTCCTTCAATATCAGAATGAAATGAGAGAAACTATAGCTAAGAACATATCTGACATAGCTTGACTCTCAATTATGAATCATGTTTGTGAGTTTAGGGGTAAAGTAGCAATTCAGAGACAGGCAAATTCATAGGCGTGGAGTTGGAGAAGGCTTCGTAGAGGTAGACCTAAGAGGAGCTGGGAGCATCGAGGGAAGGATGTAGTCAAAGCAAGGCAGGAGGCTGGTGAGCTGACCGTGTGCGATCCTTGTTTCGGCCTGTGTTCCTCAGCCTATGCGGGTCTGACTTTGTTTCTGCTCACGTCGTGGATCCTGTGGTCCTTCAGGTATGTAACTGCTCTTTCTTCTACTTTCACATGGATGATCTTTTAAGCCGTTTGTAATTCTTACAGAGCTTTTTCTCTCCTTTTACATCTTCAGGCATTACCATTTGCTCTGTTCTCTATTTTGAGGCTGCCTTTCCCCGCCTCTGTTTCTCCATATGCCGAAATGAGTTTAGACATTAATTTTGCCAAGCCATTTTTTCCTCCTGAAAAATAAGTAAATAGAAGAAACTCAGAAACACACTCACACACACACTCTCACACATAGCTCCAAATGATCCATCTGTCCTGTTGAAGACAGCCGCCACCCACTTCATCCTGGTGCTGGCTATTTTGGTCTGCTTTGTCCTGAGCCTTTAAAAAGTACTTTGGTTTCCATCAGAAATGACAAGCAAAGCACTTGTTCTTCTGTTTTATACCTATAGCAGGGCTGTGTGCAAAGAAATGCTCCGTAAATGCTCATTGAATTGCCTTTATATAGATCATGGTCTATGCCACATTCAGATTTCTCTGGGCACATTGTTACTGATGGCTGCACATTTATAATTGTGAAGTAGATTGTAGAAGGATAATATCATTTAGAGTCCAATATTTTTCTGAGTCTGTTCTCTGCAAACCTGTATCCCTCTTAGGTGAGTTTAATTACCATATTCTCAGATTCTCTGATTAATTGAAGCCTTCTGTGAGTAGTGTGTTTTTTTTCTCTTTAAGTTTTTTTTTAATGCTTCTCTTCTTGGCAGGGTAATAGCATTCTGCTGTGTTACTGGAAATTTTAATCAATAAAAATGTATGTGTCTTTAATTAGAATGCTAGGAAGTACTGCTGAGTTTAATCATTTACTTAATGCAATAAGCTGAGAGATTCAAGCAGTTATGTGCAGAGGGCCCATCTGAATAAACTGAGTCTAGATGGGCAATTTTAATGTTTTTCCCAAATAACCTACATGAAGTATTCATTTTAAGGTCCACCGTTTATAAATATTTCTGCAGCACTTCCCCTGAAGCAGACACAAATGAGGGAGACCACCTCTGCTTTCAAGAAGCTGATGGTCTAGTAACCTTTTCTTTCTCTTTCACCCATTCCCGGGGCTCCAGCCCTCTTTGGGGGCCCCTGCAAAAGCTGCCCCCCCAGCTGTGACTTCTCCCCTGAGGCACTGAGGAGTGTTGCATTTGCCTCTGGACAACATCCACCCCCATGGGTGTTCTGACAACATCGTAAGCTCATTAGGACAACTGAAATTAATTCATTACCACCAAAACTCACTCTCTTTCCTCTGTCTCTTGTCTCTAAGGCTCTACTTTTTTCTAGTCACTCAGACTTAATCTTTGAGGTTCTAAGCAATCCCCTTACATTGCAGATTTCATCTCCCTTGGTAAGCATCTACATCCTTTCGTTCTGGCTTTTTGTCCATTGGAGCAGACTCCTGTGAACACTGCAGGTCCTCATTGTGGCTGGATCTTTGCATCCATGTGAGAAAGGGATGGATCAGAGGGGTACTCTAGCTTTGTGGGAAGGTGTTAGAACTATCTTGTTTTCCTTTACTACTAATCACTTTATATCACTCCATTTGGCCCTTGGTTGTCTAGCTTATCTGTCTCTCTTCACACCTCAGCCTGGCTAGGTGCTCTCCCTTCCCCCCCTCCCCAATACTGATGTGTAATTGAATACTTCCCCATTTCCACTTCCCTTTTGGATTCAGTATTTCCAGGCACAGACAGCTCTTCCAATAGGTTCACTCCCCCAAGTACTGCCCCTTCCAATCTGGCACAGTCTTAAATTCTCCCTTCCCCAATTACTGCCTACCCAGGCAGCCCCCCAGATCATGGCCAGCCCCAATGATTGATGTGGTATCAACACGGGATGCTTTGGGACTCCAAAAGTATGAATTGCATTTGTTCTCATTTCCAAAAGTTCATGGAATCAGTGTTACCATGGGGTAATAATGCCCAGATTATTATTTATAGCATATTGGAGAGAAGCTATGACTTTTGCACTGGGGGAAATATGAGAGGTAGAACTTGGCAAAATGTGGATGAATCTCAAAAATGGGCTGAGCAAAAGAAGCTAGAGGCAAAAGGGGACAACCTGGATAGTTTATTTATAAGAAGTTCTTAGAACATGTGAAAATGGTGATAAAAATCAGAACAGTGGTTGTCTCTGGTGTGGGGGTGGGCATTGACTGAGAAGGAGCAAGGGAACTTTCTGAGGTGCTGGAAGTGTTCAACCCTAATAGAGATCTGAGTTACATGGGCAAATGAATTTGTTAGAACTCATTGAATTATACCCCTAAGATCTATGCTTTCCTCTGTATGTCAGTTATACTTAATTCTATAAAAGAAAAAAAAACAGAGTAAAGGCATAATAGTACCCTGCTGATGATTAAAGATAAAAGATAACATACGGTAGGTGTAAACAAGATAATACAGTGGAGAAAGGACACACTTTTGTATTTGTGGCAAGAAAAAAAATGTGGACAAATCTGCAAGTGCCACTAGCATCATACACTCAATTGTTTGGAAATACATGGCAACTTTTGCAGTGGTTCATAGCTGAGATGCCACAATTAAAACCCAATCTCACAAATGAGAAGGTATGAATCTTTAATGTTCCAATGCTTTTAAATCTTCTAATGCTTATAAAAATCTTGCACCCCACTGCCTTCCTCCAGTACCTGAAATAAATCACAACTAGTTTGAACTTGGTGGGTGAGAGGGTTTATACCACAGGTTTGAAATAGTACAAGGTCCCAGACTGATAGCCCACAGGCCATCGTAGGCCTGTGAACATGTTTTCTTTTGTATTTTTTTGTGGGGGAGGGATGTGGACAATTTGGTTCTTTTTTTTTAATTAGTTGCAAATGTTTGAGACTTGGGAGATGTCACATGAAAATTGGAACATCTGGCGATATGCTTGGCTTGCATTCCAGAACAGTAATAATTGTCTGGATCTGGGTAGCAGCTCCTCCTTTTGATGGGTGATGCACTTTACACATACCCCACCACTCACAAGTACCTCAGGACCAAGCTACTGCCTCAGTTACTGTTTTAATTTCTAGTTTTAGTCCTAAAAATATTTGGATTTGAAGCATTTGAATGAACATTTATATAGAGCCCCTCCTATGTACTAGGAGATAATAAGGGCTTTAGCAGGTACTTAAGACAGATACTCTCATAATATCCATTTTACAGATGAGATAAACAAGGCTTAAATAATTGAAGAACTCACCTGAGGCTGCCCAGCAGTAAGTAGCAAAGCCAGGATTTGAATGAGGTGTTCTTACTGCAGAGCCCATGCATTTAGCCACCACGGTGTTCTTCTCTGGTTACTTTTAACTGTGGTTTCATCCATTATTTAGTATTTACTTCTGGTTAGTTGAGTTCTTGTTAGTTTCCTTATGATTTATCTTGCTAAAATAACCCCTGGCTTCCCAGCTCTCTTGATTTTGCATTCCTCATGGTAAAAAAGGTAAAAAAAAATACATATTTATGTATATTATTAACTGATAAATAATACATTTGCACTTTATTAATATTATGTATACTTTAAAGCATACACATATTTTATAATGTTAGAAATGAGATTGATATGTATATATATTCTAGAATTTTCTTTCTACACTACAATATGTTATCTTTTAGGTATTGCATACCCTATTTTGGTAACCTGTAGGTGAAAGGGTGCCTGGATGAATGATTATGCCGAAAAGTATCTTTCATATCAGACTCCGATTTTGTATTCAATGAATCGTCCTTACCAGATAAAGGGTGCAGTGGAAAGTCACCAGATCTGTCCAGACTATGGGAAGACAAGGGGAAAGTTCTCCTTTGTTAGAAAAATAGTGGTCTGTCTATAGCCACATTTAAAACACTGTGTTCTAAAACCTTCTACAGCCTTGAACTTCAAAATAGCCAAAGGCATCTTTTATTCATATTAAGGTCTTGGATGTGCCTTTGGGGAGTTCAGGTTCTCTTCAAACATCCCATTCTGATTGTGGGTTTGAGTTTGGTTTCCAGGGAAACAATATCATCCCAGGTTTCAGTTTCTCAGTTGGAGATGTTGGGGCTTTGTGGAGATGTGTGCCCCTCTCCTTCAATAGGACGGCTGTCGTGATTAACAAATGTGTGGTCATAAAGTACTTGGACAAAAAAAGTACCGAGAGAGGCAGTTAATAGCAAATCTGTGAAATGCACTTGTGGCTCTGTGCCAAGCGCTCCCCAGAGTTCTAAAGAAGGAATGGTCATGAGCAGCCTGTTTGGAGGCATGTTTCGTGCCTGCTCAAAGGCAATGCCACATTAGTTCTAAACAGAGTTGTTAATCTGTGGGTGGATAGGTTCTTCCTTCTAAGACTTTATCTGTGTTCCCCGGCCTCCCTTGCCATCCTCATGTGTGATCTCTGAGCAAAGCTTCCTTCTGGAGCATCCTGTTTGGGTTGCTCTTTTCTGCCTTACCTGAATCCCTTTATTTTCTTAGCAAGTTTTTTCTTAAAACATAATACACTCCATAATCTACCAGCGCCAGGTTGACTTCATCTTTCCCTATCATGTCTTTTCGTAATACTAGAGCATGGCATTGACAGGGTGGTGAGGGAATAAATTTGTCCCTACTCCTGCTGACTCCCTACAAGGAGAAACATTTTTTTTGTGTGCCATTGTTGGGAATGTAATAGAAATACATAAAATTGCCCATGTAAAATGTGAAACACAAGCCACTTCCCTCTCTGAAATACATTTTCTTTCATTAAGACGGAAGGTTGAATGGTACCACTAACCATATCCAAAATCTACAAGCCAACTCCCCAGCCTTCTATTGCTGTAACTATACACTGGGGTGGGATTTACCAAGTCACACTAGAGTTAGGCCTGTGTCTTTTGCTAATTTATGTGATCCCCTGTCTTATTCATCATTAAGGCAGCTAACACCTGGCCTGTCATATTAGAGGTGCTCAGTAAATATTTGTAGAATGAAGATAGCTTCCTTAAACAAAGGATGGAGAGAAGCCTGGCATTGATTTTAATCAGGTCTGCCTGTTATATTCCTTATCTACCTTACATATTTCTGGGACCATAAACTACAGGAAGTTCCTTATTGAAGTCGACATTTAAGACCAGAGGTGAATGCTCTCAAGAAAAGGCACTGTGGGTAAGAGGCCCTGGTTGCATGGTCAAGAAATAGAGTATTTGTGGGTGTGTGACATTTCTAGTAAACTGACAGTGAACATGAGGTCTGCCAGAGTGAGTTGGAGCTATTCTGTGTTGAGGTAGATGAATTATAAATACTTCAAACTGCACCACTGGAAACACTTCCATCTGCATTTTTCCTCCTGGGAGGGCCTGAAGAGGCAGCTGGAACAGGCGGGCGGTGCACACCTGCTCCGGGGCCAGCACCTCCGTCAGCGGAGGTACAGGGAACTGCTGACACTGGGCTTCTGGGGCTCTGCTCAGCTCTTTATCCCGCCAGCAAGGACGGCCTGTCTCCTAATGACCAGCCACTGGGATACTGTCTTGTGGCCCCAGCTGGCCTGGCCCTCTCAGGCATGTGCCTGTCACTTGGTGCCTTCCAGCTCAGTGGCACTTTGATCAGCTCTGACTGGCTGGAGGAGAGTCACATCCTACGGCCTCACATGGAGGAATAGGAGTTCTCAGGCCACTTGGCATAGAATGTCTTGATTTTCCTCTCCGGTGTAAACAGTTAATAATGACTGAAGTGTGTTTTGTCTTTGATATCTGCCTTTCATCCAAGTATTGGGTAGTCTATTTCACAGTGACTTATCAAGAATTGTCAAATTCTCCTTATAAGGCATTGAACACCTAGTATGTGTAGAGTTCTATGCGTAAGAAATGGTAGCAAAGATAAGCTCCTGCCCACTGGAAGCTTAGCAGTTAGCAAGGGAAGTAGAACCGTCTGTGGATAACCGTCAGGGCATGGTAAAAGCTGTGGGAGGGCTGCTGTCTTGTGAAAGGCAGGAAGAAATTCATTCTAGCCAGAGTAGTGGTCCTGGAAGCTTTGATGGAGGAGGTATCAGTTGAGTTGCATTTTCAAACACAGGTGGATTTTCAGAAGGAGCCAGTGGGGAAGGTTGAGGAATTTTAGGAAAAGAGAAGGAAGCACAGGAAGGATTATGGTTGAGGAATATGGGATGCGTTCAGGGTATAGAGAATGTTTAGCAGCTAAAGGAGACCACAGCCTGGTGGGGTGTGATATGTGGTCAGTTACTTAGAGCTCTGGTCCTATGAAACAGATTCCTGGGCCAGCCTTGTCTGACATACGGGATTTGAGCTCTGGGGATGCCTGTGACCCTCCCAGAGCCAATCCCCGTCTGCGGCTGCCTCCTTGAAGGCATTCCAAGCCTGGTTTCACTGCCATTTGGAAATCTTGCCGAGGGGGAGTATTGTCGGAGGGTAATCTGAGACACTTGCTGTCTGTTAAACTAATTATGCTTCAGTCCTCAGAGTGCCTCGGTCCTCTCAATCCTGAGTGCTCAGCAGATTTTATGTAGTATATGAATTATTAATGGAGATGATATGGAAGATGGGGTTTGGCTGCTTGTTCTGTTTTGAGCAGGTCTTGGGCGGGTGGCATTACGGGAAGAGAGGCAGCAGCCTGCAGAGTGATGGACGAAGCAGGTCTTCCAGAGCAGCCCTACCCAGATGGGAGCCTGTGCCAGTATGCCCAGAAAATCACAGCCTGCTTTGGAGGGATGGGTAAGACCCCCCTAAACATTGGGCTTTGCAGAGGAGATGCCCAGGGTTGACAATGCAGACGAAGAGAAGGACAAAACGTAAGCTTTGCTGGTGGCAGGAAGCCGGTATAGCTGCTGGCGTGGGAGAAGCATTGTTATCCGAAAGTGCAATTGTGCCCCTTCCTCTACTCCCTCCCACTTAGAAAGCTGCTGTTTCTCTGCTTACTCTGTTCTGCTCAGCGGCAGAGATCGTCCTCATCACTGTGAGCTACTGCAGGTGTTTCCAATGGCCTTGCTGGGCTCTTTTGTTCGCTTATTTCTGAATATAACAAAAACAAAAACTGAAAAGCAAGTAACCCCATTATCACTGATGAAGCCACAGGCTATAAATTCAGACCATTTCCTTAGAAGTAAATCCTGTAGAGATTCACCTTTTAAGATGGTGATTTTCTCTTTAAATTTTTTCTTAGCAAGAAGCAGATAGATCTTAGCAGATATTTTAAAGGGAAAGGATGGCATTTGTCTGGAGTGAAAAAAAGGCCTAAATCATTTCATAAACTAAAATTAAGGAAGAGTCAGAGTTCATTAATGGAAATTGCTGTGGGGATTGACCTGTGACTGTCAAATTAAGAGCAGTAGTGAAAGCATCTGTCCCCTGAGCACTGTGTTTCCCAAAATGCCTGGCTCTAATTTGGGGGGTTCATCTTATTATTGAGTTCCTGCAGTGTGCAGAGTGCTTATGGCCTCTCAGTGTGGGATGGAGCCCCTTGGTGAAATTGCCCACTGATGGTGTCTTTTCATAGTTTATCATAGAAGAGGAGCTTATTAAGATGCAAAGGAACTGTTGCTAGCAGGATCAAGAGTTCTATCTAATAAAATAGGATAAAATTTCCAACAGGCAAAATCTTGGGTGCAAGTTGAGCATTGGTAATTAGCATTAGCTTTGTAGTGTAGTGCATTGTGATACTTCATCATACCACCATATAAACTGTCACAAACACCCCTACACTACTTTGTAAATGCTATGACTATAATTTTACACAGGTTGTAGCAGGAGGCTGATGCTCATGCAGCAGTGGAAAACATGGGTTTACTCTGTTTGGGGGATTTTCTCCATACTGTGCTTTCATGGATACTGTCAGGCAGATACCACTGAAAATCTCTTTTTAAGATTGGAGGCCTCTGCTGGGTGTTTACTGTGACCTATGCAGAAGAGATTAAGAACCCTGGACACTGTGGAAAGAGGATTAGTTCATTGGTGCCCCTGGTCACTGCTGGCTCTAACACCTAAGCACCCAGCATGTAAGCCTGACTCTCTCTAGTACCTGAAAGGAGCCAGCCCCTCACATCGACATATAGTCAGATTATCTTTAAAAGCAAACAAACCTCTTGTATTCTCATCAGCCTATTTTATGGCCCATGTTTCATTTGCTGTTCATCCTGATCTAAAATTCATGAACTTTTACATACAATGCTTTTATTGAAGAAGAACTTTTTTTCCTTTTGCAATCTGTCAGAACATAATTGCTCCTTGAACTAAATATGTAGGTCTACAGACTTGTCAAAATTTAGGAGTGGCCTGAGTATGTTCTGCTGATAGAACAAGCACTAAGGTGGAATCAATGCCATAGAATTCATTTTAGTGAGCGATTTGTGACAAATTTAGAGGCTAAGAAGGCAGAACAGCTTTGTCATGGAATAGTTACACTTTTACTTGGTCAGAAAGATGCTAGATTTTGAAGAAAACAATCATCTGTCCAAAATCTATATTTGTGTATTCTTAGTGTATACTAGAGCCTCTATTTCAAGTAGCTGCCTCTGGCTTCTGTATATAAATACACATATATGTTTCATCAGCAGGCCATGTGAACACACATAAGCAGATAGAGCTGCTCAGGTTCTCAGTGCATAAAGAGCAGGGCTCTAGGAAATGAACCACAGGAAGAAGGAATTAATGGTATAGGGCAGAGGTTCTCATACTATGGTATTTATTAGAACAACACTCTAGAAGAATCTAGTAGGTCTGAGATGGGTCTCAGGCATCTATGTTTTAATGATAAACCACATTTTGGGGAAACATTGACAAAATATCTTACATTGTATAACCTTTATTCATTGTATTAACCTATATACATTATATATTTGAAGGCTCTTCAAATAGGCAAGCAAGTAATAGAATACACTCAGATTGTTTTACTTGCTTTGTAAACTGTTTTTAGAGAAAGACCTTGGAAGGATTTTTCTGGGGGCAACATTGATATAGGGCTTCATTCCCAAAATTTGAGAATATAAATTTCGCCATGTGACTGTGGTAGCGACAGCTGCCCAATTTCCCCAGCTCTGCCCCAGTCTGGATGGCCTCTGGGACAGTCTTATCTCCTCCCTTTCCATCCTGCTTCCCATTGGGCTGGAATCATTCCAGTGAGTTTGGATCCTCTGGTTCCTGAGTTCTGTTGCCAAATCCCACGTTAAAGATTGGGAACTAGTAGCAAAATATCTCTTTTCTCTGCTTCATCTGTCTATAACTTTGGTCGAAGGACCTGATGACTCGGGTAGGAACACTCATAGTTTAGGACTCAGGAGACCCAGATTCACCATGAGCTTACTCTGTTGTCATAGGAACGTCACCTAGTATCTCTGAGACTTACCATCCTCATCTTAAAGGGCTGGAGTAGATCAGTGTTTTCTGTATGTTGGTCCTGGTCTGGGGAACTTTGAGAAATATAACTTCCTGGGACTCGCGCCCAAAGAACCTCATTCAGGGGTCTGGGCTAGTGTCCCAGAGTTTGTACTTATAAAAAATCCAACAGAATATTCTTATGCACAGAGATATTTGGGAACCACTGGACACGATTATTTTTGAAGGCCTTTCCAGGTCTATAAATTGTGTTCTGTTTAAAGTGTGTAAAGGTTTTATGAAAAGAAAAAGGTATCAGAACATAATAGTCCAATGACAGGAGCAAAGGTGTGGGTTTATTCACTCTGTCTTATGATTATTGTGTGGTTATTGACTCACACATTGTGCTTCTCCGTACTGAGTGGATGTCAGAGGGTAAATGCTCATTACCAGGGTTGACCTTTGTATATCAGCACCATAATTGCGTGAGGGTCCTGCTAGCCTGCCCCTTGTGAAAGCACACAGCTGCCTCCATAGTAATTCTGTCTCCATCATGTGATTCTGCTAGAGTCTGCAATAACAGAAAATGTATGAAACAGCATTAAGAATATTATTAACATTGGATTAATCGAATAAGGCTGTTACAAGCATTAAGATTTTCATGACACTAGGGGGAGGGGTTTCCCTCTAGAAAACGTAAAGGATTGTTTACTGTGGCCTGGAGCGGGGTTTGTTGCTAGTTGAAGCTGAAGAACTTTAACTGAGGTTTCCCTCTGTGAGATCTGAAGTACTGAAGAACTTGGAATTATTATTCTGAGTTTTTCTGCTCTGCATTTTTAGATTTAACACGTATATATATGTCTAGACCCAGTCACAGTACTCTTCCTGCATGATGTTGAATATACCAGGGATATTTGCAGTAAATACTTTTAGATATTGCAGCATTGTCCTTTTTCTTGCTCTGCATATCAATCTGACTTTTGAATATGCATTCATGTCTCAGACTGACAGTCTTGAGTTCCTGGTCGTGGCTGTTTTTATACCTGATTATCTGAAGATATGGAGCCTAAGCTCTTGAGGGTTATCACTTAAATACATCTTCCTTAATCTACTTTGCTTGGCAGTGAGGAAAAAACAATAAGGAGCTGTGGGGAAGCACAGCCTCTTGGGCTCCTGGTGACCATTTCTCATCTCTTTATAATTCATGCCAAGATGCCTTCCTTTCTTGGTCTAAAGTGTCTGGGGAAATTGTGCAGCTCTGAGAAAAGCAAAATCACCTCATCTGAGAGAGCCAGCACCAGGGCCTCATCTAGAAGGAGGTGGGTTGTTGAGGACGTGAGTGTCACTGGGATTCCCTACCCCTCCCAGAGGCGTGCCACCATCACCCATTTGTTGTACGTGCATCCTGAGGTCTCCTGCATGCTTGAGCACTTGCTTAACAACTTTGATCCTCCTGGTAAGTGACTTTGATCCCATTCTGGACATGGCTTTGTGTTTTGCGATTGGCATGAGTAACAAAGTACTATCTAGAACTCTTCTTTTGTCAATGTATTCTCAAAGGAAACACTATCCTTAATATATAATGAGTAGGGTAAGGTGGGAGGGATGGAAAATATAACTCAAGTACAGCTCGAGCTAAATTCTGAGGATAGTTTTGTCCATGATTTTATAGTGTCATAACAAATGTGTCTGTTCAAACTTGGTACTAAAAATTGTCTATAACAGGAAGTATAATGAAAGAGAAAGATCTCTGCAAACAGACCCTGTTCTTTCATATGATCAAGTTTGAATTGAAAAGAAATAGTCAAAGCAGCAGATCAACACTGGTAAAGAATGACCTCTGTGAAGTCAGGATCTAAATTGTGTCACTGCCTAGGGTGTGCTCATCTTATGAAACATTTAAAAAGAAAAGAAAAAGAAAGGATTTATAATATTGGGAGAACTTGCTGAGGCTTCTTTTCAGTGAAGCTCATTAAAACATAGTTACTTGTCCATCTGTCTGGGGAAGAAGTGGAGAAAGCCCAGTCTGAGGACAAGAGTTATTGCACTTGGGGGTTTTCAGACTGAAGTTATAATGAAAACTTTATTAATAAAGATGATACCTACCCAACTGTTTTTGCTCCTTGTCCAAATCAGTTTCTAGAATTAGTAAGGAGGCAGAAACTACTGGACACAGTCCCCACAAACATACAAAGGTGAGCCAAGTGAGCCAGAAAGCAGAATATATACAGGATAATTCCCAGACACCTGGAGAGAAGGGCAGGGCTGGACTGTGGTTAAGTGAGGTAAGGAAATTAACTATACTGGGGTGATTTGTGTTTTTGCAATTATTTTTTTGATAACTTTATTGAGATATAACTCATATACCATATAATTCACCCATTTAAATGTATATCTCAGTGACTTTTAGTATATTCACTGATATGTGCAGCCATCATCACAGTGAATTTAGGAATATTTATACTGTCTCACAAACCCTGTACCCTTAGTTATTACCTGACCCCCACCCCAACCTCTCCATCCCCACCCCCCAGCCCTAAGAAGCCACTAGTCTACTTTCCATCTCTGTAGATATCTCTAACCTGGACATTTCACATGATTGGAATCATATGATATATGGCCTTTTGTGTCTGGCTTCTTTCACTTAGCATGTTTTCAAGGTTCATTCATGTTGTGTCATGTATCAGTATTTCATTCCTTGTTATGGCTAAATAATATTCCATTGAATGCTTATACCATATGTTTATCCATTCATCAGTTGAGGGACACTTGGGTTATTTCCACCTTTTCGCTATTTAGAATAATGCTGCTATGAACATCCATGTACAAGTTTTTGTGTATGTTTTCATTTATCTTGAGTGTCTACCTAGGAGAGGAATTTCTGGGTCATATGGCAACTCTGTGTTTAACCTTCTGAGAAACAACCAGGCTGTTTTTGAAAGCAGCTGCACCATTTCACATTCCCACCAGCAGCATGTGAAGGTTACAATTTCTCCACATCCTTGCCAACACTTGTTATTACCTGAGTTTTTATTTTCCTCATCCTAGTGGGTAGGAAGTGGTATTTCACTGAGGCTATACTGAGCTTTGATGGGGGATAGCAGGTCAGTGCTAAGGCAGGACAGGAGGCAGATGTGACCAGGGCTGATGGTGACTGTTCCTTGGCTCTCTCTCCATCCTTTCCAGTGGAGCAAGGAGCGGGGATGGAAAAACATGACTTCCACACCCAACTACCTAATAAGCTATTTTAGGAAAACTTTCAGAACCAGCTGACCATGCCTATTGCTGCTTAGGGCACCTCTCTCAAATAATGAATTCGCATGCTGGCGGATACCCAAATATCTTTCCTGAGGGAAAAAAGTTTATCTCTCAATTAGGGATAAACACTAAACATGTAGGTTTCTGCTGGAGCTAACACTTTATTGTAAATAAGTTTAGTGCTTCTACTGAAAGAGGCTCATATTACATGTTTGTGGAATGAGCTATTGATGCTTATGAAACAGCTGAGGTCTTCCAGTAGGAGAAGGCAGGAAGTCAAGGGGAGAGCAGGTAAACCATGGCCGAATGAGAATATGCTGGACCATGGCTTGTCAGTAGGTTCAGTCACAAGAGAATGAACAGTATTAAAGAGAACTTTGGGTGAAGGAATGGGGAACTATCATTGGGATATCCATATCTTAGTGGAGGCAGATGAGGAAATCTGGGGAATTAGTTCAGTGTGTGGCTTTGGGATTGGACATTCCAGAATTTGATCCCAGCTCTTCTACTTACTCAATGTATTTAATTGAAAAGTTAAAATCTCTGAGTCACAGTTGCCCCGTCTGTGAGGTATGCAGAAGAATGTAGACCTTATATGAGTGATATGAACAGTTTTACCCCTTGGGTATATGAGTTCTTAAACAAATGTTTTTTTGTGGAAACCCTGTCTGTATAACTGATTTGAGCCACCCAAAAATCAGTGTATCAACAGCCCAATCTTATTCAATCATGGGAAAGAATTACCATGGCAGCCTTCAGGGAATGATTGCTCACCAAACTCCCCTCCTGGAACGGAGCCAGCTGCGGGGCCCTTAGACAATCCAGTTGTCAGGAGGCCCAGATCTCCTCAGGCCGTCCGGTCAACCCCCTGCACACCATGCGAGAGATGCAGAGGATCAGAGAGAGCCCCAAAGAGGAGGCTGGGGTGCCCCACCTAGAAATCACTGCTGGCCCCAGCTGTTCCCAGGCACCAAGAAGGGGACTTAGATATTGTTCAGGTAGGTATGGTTTAGGGCCAGGGGCCCTGCTTGTCTAGGCCTAACGGCAATTCTGACTTATAAAGATTACATAAGTACATTCATATCAAAAGTGTTTGGTATAGTGGCACATATAAGCACCCACTAAATTTTAGCTACAATCATAATAAAATAAAATGATTCAGTATTATTTAAAATAATGATTTCTGTTGTTTAATTCCTATTGCTATGAAGCAACAAGAGGCCCAGTTTTTGTCCTGCTGGGGCCCAGGACTATAAACACCACATAGGAAGTAGGATTCCCAGGAAGTCACCATGTGCGCTCAGAGTATCCTGTTTAGGACAGGTGTTCGGAGGAAGTGAGCCCCCCTGCAGTGAGGCGAGTTCCTGTGCTTGTGAAGCCCCCGAGTGCTCAGGAGCAGCTTTTGACAGGATGCTCACGGATTTTTTGGCAAAGGCCTCCTGCAGCTGCCAGAAAGACCTCAAGATCCTGCAGCTTCCTGTTGTTGTCTGGTACTCAGCCCCTGCTATGAGTTGCACAGGGCTGCATGCTTTTCGTGGTGCTCCTGCATGTATCTCTCCTATGTCACGCTCAAAACAACCCTCGGAAGTCAGTAGGGAAGGAACTGTTTTCCCCATTTAAGAACAGGAAAGAGGCCGGGACATGGAGACAAAACAAATATATATGTAAATGTACAAAACAGCTTGTGCATGTGGATGTAACTCTCTGTGATCGTGAACGCAGTACTATTCTAGAAGAATAGCCACCTCTGAGCTCCTGCAAAGCAAGGATTTCTTTCATCCTCCTTTTACAGATGAGGAAATAGAGGCATATGCAGTTAAGAAACCTGCCAGAAGTCACACAGGTGTGAGTAGAGAACTAGATTTGGACCCAGCTTGGCTTGACACCCAAGTTTCTGGCCTTGACTGTAATGCTGTTCAGCTCAGCCCTGTGACCATAAGGACAAGTGACTGATGAGATCTGCTAAGCACAGGCACACTTAAAATTTGTTAATAGCACCAATTAAGTATTTCAGCAACTCAAATTGGAGGATGCTCTTATGCATTATTTTTGCCCAGAAAATTAACAAACATTCCTTTTCCCTCACTCACAAGTATAAGCCATATTGTATGGGGTTTCTCCTCGCTTTGCTGAGGGAACTTAGAGTAAGTTTTTCAACCTGAGTTTCTGTCCTTCTGAGCTCTTGTGTCTAGTACCAATGAAAGAACATATTTAGGGCAATTACCTTCCTGACAAACAAGCAAGGACTGGCCCTGTTATCCAAAGCCCTAAGGGTATCTTGGAAAGGGTCAGCAATGATGTCAGCTGAGTCCAAATCCCAGAGCTGAATGTTTTGGACTGGAGATCAGGGACCAAAGAGGGCTTGGCAGTCCCCTCCCCGAAAAACAGTTCATGTCCCTGAGGATAGAAAGGTGTTTTGCTTTGGTTCCAGCACCTGCTGTATCCTCCTTGTTGCGTTCAGTGTACTCCTAGGGCTTGTCTTCACTTGGGGTGGTCTCCCCAAGCCCCAAACACTCAGGTTTGCCACATAAATGAGAGTACCCGTGGGAGTCTGTACATTGTTTTTCTTGAAGCAATATCAACCTATTTTCTAACTAACCATAACTAAAAACATTGTGATTCTATAATTATGCTTTTCATGTCC
Source organism: Manis pentadactyla (assembly GCF_030020395.1). Taxonomy (NCBI): domain Eukaryota; kingdom Metazoa; phylum Chordata; class Mammalia; order Pholidota; family Manidae; genus Manis; species Manis pentadactyla. Next base: position 125,389,999 of record NC_080026.1, on the reverse strand, counting down.
CGTTCTCCCTCCATTCACTGTCACCAATCCCAGACCTGTAGATCATGTCATGCATGCATGTCAAAGGGCCTGAGGGAAGATCTTGGACATTGAGGACTTTGTTGTCTACAGTTGAAGAGCATATTCCTCAAGTCTCTACAGAGCCTTTCTATCACATCTTCCTAGTGGTATGGCGATGCTGTGCTGGGAAGACATGCTGAATACTTTGCAAACCTCAGCCTCAATTATGAAGACAGTCCCTTAAATTTGAAAGAAGTGTTTGACCTGGCCATGAAAAAATACATCCCCAGAGATACAGCAAGGAGGAATGTCTGGTTTCTCCCCTCCACCCTGCTCTCCTAACGGACAGCTTAGACTAGTGGCTGTTCTGAACACAAAGTAGTCATCTCAACACACAGGAATCTGGTGCTTGGAAGGAGCTGTGCTACCTCAAGGCCTCAGTTCCTCCAGCACGCCAGGCCACTAGGGCCACATCCAGTTTGTGGATGGGATGTGACTCCCTCAAAATAGCAGGCTCACTTGGACTTTTATTCTGTTGAGGTTGGAAATGATGGGTGGTGGAGTGTTTTTTCTGAGGCTTGGGAGGGCGTGGAAGGAGAGATCTGAGCTTTCATCTGTGTGGTAAAGCACTGGATAGTATGCATTTTTTCTTTGATTTATAGTTATCAATAACTCTTATTACCTTTCCAAGGTTTCCTATTCCATTAGTTTAATCATATTTCCCAGCATCATAGTTTCAAGCTCTTGACGGTTAGACCCTGCCTTTCTATCATGTCCTACCATTAACCTGCAAACACGCTCATCCAACTTCTTTGTCACAGATGTTTGTACAGCGCTTTCACCTTGGGCCTCTGTCTGTATGTGCTGTTCTGCTGCCTGGCATAGCCTTCCCGGGGCTCTGACTCTCAGGCAGGATTCAGTTTAAGCTTTTTCTCCTCTGGGCAACTTAACCTTCCCTCTTACCTCATCCCCCTCTATGCTTCCACAGCATCCTGTGCACATCTCGGTTAGAATTGCTTGTTTGTAAGTCTCGCTCTTCTAGGACACTGTGAATTCCTCCCTGAGGGTGTGCAGGGAGCCACATTCATGTATTTATATTCCACTGTAGAACCTGGCATAGACAAAAGCTGTAAATGTATAAATAAATGAATGAATGCATATTTGTGGAAATCAAATCACTATGTTAGAATACAATGGGCATACAATTGTCTGCCTGCCTGAGGCCGGGAGAAGTAGTACAGTATAGCGGCTGCAGTTCTGGGCTGTGGTGTCAAACTGCTCTTCCAAGTTCCAAGTCCAGCACCAGTCTTTTTAGCTATGTGACCTGGACACACACATAATATCTTTGAGCCTCAGTTTTAAACACTACCTACATTGCAGTAGTATTATGAGGACTAAAAAAATATATAAATATAAATATAAAAGAAGAAAATATACTAGCACTTAGTTCTTAATAAATATTTGCCCTTTGTCTTCTTCTCCCCACCCCAAATGTATGAGAAGCCAAATAAATGGCTAGGTAATAAATACAACTAGTTTTCAAGGAAAGGAAAGATATCTTGGGCCTGGGGTAGCCAGGGAAAGAGAAGATAGAATTTGAGCTGGAAAACAGAAAAGTTATAACCAGAATATGACTACAAGGAAAATATTCCAGTGATATGAAAGTAGAAAGAAAAAAATAGAAGACACTGTTTGTTTGGTCCAACTTGTTTTGTTTCTTTGTTTTTATTTATTTTCTTTGTTTTTATTCATTTATTTTTCAGCTCAGGAATATGGACAAGTAACTATTTTCACAGGAAATGTTCCCTACTAACTTACTTCCCTGAGTAACTAAATATGCTGAAATACCCCATTAGTTTTAATTATGTATACTATAAAACTAATCTTATTTAATGTCAGAGGTAAGGTTGTCTGTTTCAATATTGTTTGGCATAGTTTTTATCCCGGCTTTAAAAAAATGTGATTCTTAAGAGTGGCCTACCATCACGGAAACCCTGATTAAGCATCATTTGATCCTATAGATTCTAGGGTATGACCAATTGTTTATGATTATAGACTCCTGTTAACTTAGTAAATCAGCCATGAGTCTGGAATAGCCCTGGGATGCTAGACACAGGCTGGCAATAGAAGGGTAACAGGAGATTGCACGTTTCTCATTCGAGTAGACAGGTAGCCAGCAGAGGAGTGATTCTGTCCCTGGGAGGCAAGACAAGATGCCAACACGAAGGTAGCATAGTCTGTGTGCTATTCACTGGGATGGGAAGGTTAGCCAGGAGAGCAGTGACTCCTCTCAGCCTTCAGAAGGCTCCACACCCAGGCATTAGAGAAATCCTTTGCAGAGTCAGAATCCATGGGACCTGCAGATATAAATGTTAGAACTCTAGATGGACTGGTAGGTGTTAGAATTCTAGATGTGTCTTAAAGGTAGAAATACAGCTTTGATACCAACAGCTTCCTATAAGAAGTGGGAGACTGAGGCCTTGATTAGTAAAATTACTTTCCCAAGCCTTGTAATATAAATTAGAGGTGGAATTAGATGAAGAACTAGCCTTCTTTCTCCCTGTTTAACATGGCAGAAGAGAAGACTGAAGATTATCAAAAATGATTTTAGTTTAGTTTCAGATTCAGGTGAAACTTTCCAATGAAACCTCTCTGGACTTCCCCTCTTTTGGGGATCCCTCGTTACAGCGTACAAATGCCCATGCATGGATTGTTATATGCGTCCTTATGCACCTTTATGCTTGGTTTTATGTTTGTGCATGTGTCCCTCCCTACCAGGCAGTAAGGTTCTTATTGGCAGAGAAGCGGTCATAATGGTCTTTGTTCTCCAGTGTATACTACAGTGTTTTGTAAATAAAGGTACTTCATACATTAAAAAAATTAAAATATAATCCACATGCCATAAAAATATAGCATTTTGACATGTACTTCTGTGACATCTTTTAGTACATTCACAAGGTTGTACAACCACCACCATTATCTACCTCCAGAACATTCTTATCACCTCTAAAAGCAACCTTGCAGCTATTAGCAGTCACTCCCTATCACCCACTCCCTCATTCCTGGGAACTGCTGATCCGCTTTCTATCTGTATGGATTTGCCTACTCTAGACATTTCATAAAATTGGAGGCATGCAGCACGTGGCCTTCTGTTTCTGGCTTCTTTCACTTATCATGTTTCTACAACTCATCCATGTGGTAGTATAATATCTGTGCTTCATTTCTTTTCATGGACGAATGATATTTCACTGTATGGACATACCCATTTTGTTTATGTATTCATAAGCTGATGGACATTTGGGTTGTTTCTGCTTTGGGGGTATTATAAGTAATGCTTCTATGAATACTTGTGTACAAGTTTTTATGTGGACGTGTTTTCAATTCTCTTGGGTATATACCTAAGAATGGAATTATTGGTTCATATGGCACCTCTCTGTTTAACTTTTTGAGAGACTGCCAAACCATTTTCCCCAGTGACTGCACTGTTTTGCATTAAACTTGCCCTTCATGTCAGAGCTATTGTCCAAAAGTGACATAACTCATTTTCACTAGAATGAAAATTCCCATATGTATATTCATGTCTGTTATATCCTGTATCTTAATCTTTAAAACTGCTTCTATCTCTACAACTTGAAGCTCTGCAAATATATTTTAAAGGAGGGTAGGGCCTTTACTTTTCATGCTAGTTGACATTAGTTGGTTTCCTTATCCCTGCTACACGTGCCCCAAGTTTGGTTGTCATCTTTCCTCATCTAAGTTCAGAGGCCATAGAGAGCAACTGAAATGAATCACAGGATGTCAGAGACGTTCTGACTCACAATGCCCAGGAAAATCCAGCTCACAAAGGTTTGTATGTGGTGCAATGGAAAGAGAATTCTCAGGGCATAAAATGAGTGCCCGTGGGATAAAGATGTGCTCAGAAGAAAAGCCAGTTAGCTGGGGCTGCTGCCAACACCTAGCCTTCTCCCTTTCTGTCCATCACGACCCAGATGATTTTGTAAGGTCATCTTTGACATCACTAGAATATTCCAGGGTATTTAACATTTACTCTCCCTCTGGGACAACTCCCAATTCTGTTTCATATCACTCTTCCCTGAAGTGCTATCATGTGATTCTTGTATGTAGCTGGACGTATTCATCTGTTATCTTTTGCTCAGGCCAGATTTGTCCTTGAAGGGTACAGTCAAGCTCCATAATCACTTGGTAGCCAGCATAAATGCAGGCATATGGGCTGCTTGATGAATAACTGCCTACTTGTTGAGTTCATCAATTGGTCCAATATTATCCTTGATGCAAATACCATATGATATTAATTTGTTTAGTAATACTTCAACTTGATCTAGCATAGATCATGGTTCAGTTGGTCTATATTATGAGTTTAAAGAGGATACCAGCAACTGCGTCCAACACATTTCTTGATTAGCTTCTTTATCTCCATAGCAGGAGTGGTTGAGTTCACTTTCTATCTGTAGCAGCTGGTGAAAAGATGTTGAGCCCAACCAACTTTTTGTAACTCTGTATTTGGGGAGGAGCACATTCTACTTGAAGCTTTCCCCTATCTCTTTTGCTAAGTGGCAAGAATTCCTTCCTCCAAACCTTTATAGCATTTTCTCAGGATCTCTGCTTCCAAATCCCTTTCTCCTGCTTTTTAGAGTTATTTAGGTACCTGTGCTGTGTGCCTAAATAGAAAGTAAGCTCATTGAGACCTGAATCCAGGCGTCCGTGATCTATACCCCACTTTCATCTACTTCCAGGTGGTATTTTGCATATTGTTGAAGCTCATAAATATTTTTTAGCAAAATTAATGAGTCAGTAGTTATCTATTTCTCTTCATTCTTCCCTGATTTTTTTCCCACTTTGCTTTCAACTGTGCGATGCTATCACTTAATGCTGTTTTTATAGCTTTGTTGCATTTTTCTGTGTGCAAACACAATAGCTAATGAAGCATACTGGTAAATTCTCAGCACTCTTAGTATATTTTATTCAGGAAGGGAAAAAAATATGTTGTATAATGCAGATCCAAAACCAAGAAGAATTTGAGTTCTAAATATTTCCCTTCCTGTTCTCCCTCTAATCTCCCCAAACCCCAGCAAATCCAATACATACGCACAGTGTTTTCCATGTTGCTGGAAATGGTGGGAAGGGAGGAAGGGAATAAAACTACCTTCTATACCTCTTTGAAAAACACGGCCAGCTTGGCATATGGCATAGTATGGAGCACAGTCTCTGGTTAAATTGTAGCAATATGCAGCTGTTTAAAATTTTTAAAAGAGAGCCCATGTATATATGTACATACAGTAGAATATCATTATAAAATGACATTTTTCTGTAGAGCTCGATAAATGTCATAAATCACATCCTTCTCCCAAAATATAACTGCAGGCTTAAAAGATGTTTGGGGGCATATTTGTTTATGAGGCAGTTGTTAGTTCCGACCCCAGTTACCAGAGTTGATGCAAGGAGGCTCATTTACACACCTTAAAGGAAGAAGCGCTTTAGCACACGTGCGTGCATACAAATTTCATTATGTTGGTTCAAGAAAATGATCCAATTAATCATTGATTCTCTTGAGAAAAGTAAAATATTCTGTCTAACGAGCATATTTGGTCTCTTCAGGGTATTGTTCTATTTAGAATCAGTCTCTAGTAATCTAAAGTAAAGCTATCAGGGGATCAAGACGGATTTTTCTTTATTTTTTTTTAACTTACACTCTCTTTTGTTTTGAGCTCCCCCCAAAAGCAGACCCTGAGACAAGGATTTGAAGGGCAAGTCATTTCTTTAGAAGGTGACCCCAGGAAACACTAGTAGGGGAGTGAAGCAAACAAAAGGTGAGTTACCAAATTAGTCACCAGCACGGGCAGCCAAGCTCCATTGATTGGGAACTCTGGGAGATAGTGTAACATATGCCAGAGATATCTCAACTGAGCTGTTTATCTACCTCCTCCCCATCTGTCATTAGTTGAGAGTTGCCTCCAGCTACATTAATTCATGCTCTTCATTGTTTCTAATAACCAGGTTTGACATGTAGAGGTGAATGCCAAGGAGATACAAGCAAACAAAAGAGGGAGGAACGTCTATGTATAAGAACATAGAGAGGCTTCATAGGAACACAGGAAATGTTGAACAGCCAGGTTTCAGGAAGCATAAAGTTCCAGGGTGCTCCAGGGCCATTAGTTCAGTTTTGGTGACTGTCCTATACTCTGCCCTCCCACTTGGCTTCCTCTGACACTCTACCCCTCAGGATTTTGGTATCCAGGTGGCTCTGAAATGCCTGTCCCTGGCCTGGCTTTACTTAATCTTTTAATACTAGTACCTGCTACTCACTGGGACTTTTCTGTATGTCTCTTCATTCAGATTCCCAGGAGTAAAAGCCTAATTGGTTCAGCTCATTTTAAAAAATACATTATGTGTTATTATTATCAATATTATTAATATTATTAAATATTAAGTGTTTTCCAGCTGTTGTACAAGTTTCTGACCCCTCATCCAGCGTCTACTAACGATCCAGCTAGCCGTGGCCAATGTGAGTCGTCATTTGTCTCATACCCCACTCAAAAGAGGGGTAGAAGGGGGACAGAAGAGGAATGGATGGGGCAAGGTCCTCCAAGGCACATCATCACACCTGGGCAAAACTCTGTGTTGATAAATGAAAGCCTTGTCATTCGGAGCTCTATGGCATTTTCATAATACAGATGAAATAGAAACACAAAATCCTATGTGGTTATCCTTAGAGCTAGTGTATCATCTTTTTTTTTTTAATTCCTCAGCCTTTCTGGAGGAAAGATGCTGTGGAAATTCTAGAAGTAAATAGATTAGCAACAATTTTGGTTCTTGTGCCAAGAATCTGGAAATAATCAGTAAAAAGGCAAAGGTACGTCATATTCCTTTTCGTAAAGAATCCTGGAGATACGTTTGCCTGTGATCCCCTTCACCTTACCAAATTCAAGAAATGGGAGCTAAAGTATAAAAACAGTGATGAGATTTTGCATATTCTGTAGGCAAAGATGTAGCAGCTGGGCGATGTCATTTCAGATTCTCCTCTGAGATGCCTAGGTGAAGAATCTTGGACAGTCTGCTGCAAGTCAGTCTTTTCCTGCTGTGGAAACAAGGGCAGTAGCATAGCACTCATGTACTTTTCTCCTGCCCACCTCCTGATTTTTGTTATAATATTGTTTTCATGGTGTTCTTAGCTTTCTTTGCTCAAAACATCCCCATTCTCTTCTATTACCTTAATCCAATAACTAGGGTATCTGTTTCATATTTAGAGGAATTCACTGCTTACCGCTAGTCCTTTTACCACAATATTTGCATTTCTGAGTTTGTTTCTACTCATCTCTTAAGTGGCTGGATGTTGGTGTCAAGCTCTTTTCCCAAGAAGAGTTTGTGGTGTTTATGCCCTGAGCACCTTTGTGCTTACAGTGGTTTGCCCACTGCTGTTAGGTGTGCACATTTTGGCTGGGTAGGTTCTTGGGACACACATTTGCTTGCCTCAAGACTTGCAGGGATTGCTCCATTTTATTACACGCCTCGCTGATGCTGCTGGGAAGTCTGAGGTTAGCCTGGATTTTTCTCTCTTTGTGGGTGATAGGTTTTCAAAGTCTGAATATATGAACAATGATACCCCTTGAAGTTCAGGAGCTTAGGCTAGGACTTGGAGTCAGCATTCTGTATCAAATTTCACCAAAATACTATATCTATACTCTTAATAAAATCTATAAGTTCAGACCTATCTTCATATCAAGGAAATCCTTGATCAGTGATTCCTATCAAGGCATCGCTGATGTTTGAATATATCTTCGGCTTCTTAGGTTCTCTACTTCTGGGACATGAGTTTTTTGAAGTCTTCCTTTATTTTGCACTGTTGATTTTCTCTCACTGTTTTAGGCTTTTCCTTCTGCCTTCATAGAGATCATCTCAAACTTTTCTCTAGGCTAAGAATTAAATCTTTTGCCAGTGTCCTGTTCTTTGATGTTTTCATTTATTGCTAATGATACTATCTTAATTCTGAGTTTTCATTTCTTATTTCCACAATCTTTCTCTCCATCTCATCCCATTGTGCCATTATCTCCCTCTTGAGCTCTTTTTTTATTTCATACATGGATTCAGCATTCTGACCTCACTGCCCTTCACTCCAGTCACCATACAGACACCGGAAGGATGGTTGGAAATGATAATCAGAGCATGCAACTTTCTCTGCTCATAACTTCCAGTGGCTTCCCACCTCACTAGTGGTAAAAGCCAAGGTCCTTGCAACTGCCTGTAGGACCCTAATGCCTGCCGCCTCTCTAACATCACTGTCGCTCCTGCTCCCGCCTGCCTCCAGCCTCACTCGCCACCTCACTGCCTTGAGCATACCAGGCAAGCTCCCACCGTAGGGGCGCTGCTCTCACTGATCACTCTCTCTGGGATGCTCTTCCCTCTGGTAACCACTTCTTCTCCCAGGTCCTTTGGTTGACTCAAATGATGCTTTCTCAGAGAGAAAACTCCAGCTCCTTCCCCCAACACTATGCCCCAGCCTTGATTTTTCTCCATAGTATTTAACATTTCTAGCATCTTTCTATCTATGTATCTATCTAAATAGATAATTATTGCATAATATTATACATATAGAGTTTACACATATATACTTAGTCATTATATCAACTCCCTCTCCCCTAACTAGAATGTAAGCTCCATCTCAGCAAGGATTTCTGTCTTTTTTTGTTTACTGTGATATCCCAGTGCCTAGAACAGGTCCTGACACTTAGCAAGCACTCCGTAAATATGTGCTGAATGAGTGAATGGCTAAGGATAACAGCTTTGCCTTCCTGGGAAGACTTCCTGTAGCATCGAAGTCCACTCGTCCTTTGATGGCTGACATTGCACTGCATTTTCTCATTTGGCAGCAAAGGCCATATAGTAAAGTATCAGGAGGTATTAAAATTCTTTAAGGCATTTTAAGTTAAATTCCCCAGATTCAATATTATCAAAAGGCTGCTGATAGTCTAAAATGGTTTTAAAAATTTGAATTTCACAGTCTTCAGGCTTATCCTGTTTTGTTATGAATCGATGGAGCAGTAAGAAACTAAACAGTAGCAACTGTTACTGCTCATTCCGCCTCCGTCTCAGTGCCAGGCACTTCCATGTAAGGCATGTCCTCAGCCAGGGCTGGGCGCAGAGTCTGCAGGGAGGACCCGGTGCAAAAGGAAAATGTGGGGTCCCTTGTTCAAAGTGCAGGAATAAAGTCACATTAAAGGCACTGAAACATAAAGCTTTTTTCTTTTTTACCTTATCATGGCATTTTTATTTGCTACTTAGTGTCTTAAATAAAGTACAGTTTTAAATTATTAACCTGAATTTTACCTTTTATGTTTATATTGTGCAGTGCTCATTTGAAATGCAAATAGAAGAGCATCTAACTTATATGTGGACTCACTGAAATTATACAATTTATATTATATATCGATTGCAGATACTTCATGCATTTCATTCTTTTCAGAAGGATGGGAATTCTACACACAACAAACTCAACTGTTTTTGTTTCACTTCTTGATGTGTGCACATTCTACCATCACTCTCTACTGCTGGCTTATTGACGAAAGGGAAAGGGGCAGTGTGTTGTCCTCTCTCTCCTTCTCTTTCTATGTCTTCATTTTCAGTATACGTAGTTGGCCAATATTGGGAAGTAATGTGAGTCAGAAAGGATATGACAGGGTTCCTGGGTTGGTTGTGTTGCTAGAACACCATTGCTTATTTCTGCATTCAAAGCAAATGTTCTGGTTCGAATGGAAAGTGACGTCTCAGCACCCATTTATTCAGTCGTAGATGTAACATGCGTATCTTGTGCTCACTTCGAGGCTCCCTGAATTCTCATGCATCATGGAATTCCATCACCACTGGAATTCTGTGCTCATGGGGTATTGCAAATACTATGCGAAGGGGCAGCAGCAATGGCAGATACACATACCACATGTACGTATCTCATCTGCTCACATGCACACTCCATTGGCCCATCAGAGTTCATTTACAAAACACAAGTTCAAAGACAAAAGTATTGCAGATCTCCATATACAAGAAAAAAGCATTAAATCAAACAGAGGGCCCTTCTGAGCCCAGGACCCTGTTCAGCTGCGCGTTGCATGCCCATGAAGCTGGTCCTGGCTTCACCACAACCTCCCAAGTGAATGTGTTATTTCAGTTCACAGATAAGATTGTGGAAACCCAGAGAGAGAGAAAATAACATGCCCAAGGTCACTCAGCCTGTGGCAGAGCTGGAATTGAAGCCCTGGCTGTGTTTGAGCAGGCCACCTATGTGGCCTGTGTGGCATAATGGAATACCCACTGGGTAGGAGTTTTGACCCATTGCTAAGTAACTGTGTAACCTTGGGCAAGTCGCCTTACTACTTTAGTTTTCATCTTACAGGTACATGAAATTAGCACCTATTATTTCATATGGCTCATAGTTTTCCATGAGCCAAGGTGTTGGTTGCATGGTCCCTTCTCCCTTTGTAACTAAGAACTGGAGAAACTCACTGAGAGTGTGTTGGGTGACATGCTGCCCTTCCTGTGAGAGAGAATGCACAATGGCTATGCACATTGCATGCTTTATTTGGCCAGTGCCTCAGATGATGGCTGAAATGTTCTAGGAGAATGAGAGGGAAGTTATTTTCTGGGAGTGTTCCAGGGCATATTTAGAGTTGTAAGGCTAAAAGAGGAAGGCAAGTGTAGGCTTTGTAAACCTCGCAAAAATTCCTTGATCCCCCTCCAAATTTAAAAAAATTGTCTCTCTATGTAAACTATGGAATGCTAGAGAAGGATCACTGAATTGCAGTGTAGAAGACTTGATATGTGGATCTGGTATAATATCTTCCCCTGTCCAGCCAAGGATTTGCTCAACAGGCCAAGGTTATAATGCTATTCACCCAGCAGGTCAGAAGAAGTCCCAGAACTAACAAAGGATCAGGTATCAGAAGAGAAGATCATTTTATAAAGAAAAGGCAAAATGCAACCTTTCCATTAGGCCAGGTGTTTTGGAAATGCCAAAGAGATCAATGTACATTGGGTACCCCCTTGACTTAAAAAAAAGTGTGTGTGTGTGCGCGTGTGTGTGTAGTTGGGGCCAAAGAAGGGGAGGCTCTTTTACAACCTCTGTGGAAGGGAGGACCCTTGGCTCTGGATTCTGACAAACCTCTTTCCTCATATATAAAGTGTAATATATTATCTCATCCAGTTGATATGAGGATTAAATGAGATGGTAAATGTAAAGAGACTAGAATGCTAGCTGACACACAGTAAGCATTCTGTAAATGGTGAGAGAAGTGGTACTGAGGGTTAGTTATTAAGGAGACTTCATAAAATGACTAGCTGATTCAGTTCTTTTTCAGCTTGCTTTCTTTCCAAGGTGAATTACTGGTTTGCATCTTGGCAAATAGTTTCAAGCCACCATTAAATTGATTTATATAAGAGGCTGAATTTACTATTAGGTTACTTGAGTGAGAATTTTTAAATTAGTCTAACTATAAAAATGAATACCTATCTGCCGTTTTGACTTACTGTGGTAAGCTAGTAACATTTATTCCTTAGTGTTTGGCAAATATTGCATTCCCACTTTGTGTCTATCACTATGTATATACAGAGTCACATGTGATCCCTTCTTCAGAGAGCCCCAAATCCTTTGCAAAAATAGACATGACAATTCCTCATTGCTATATAGTCAAGTCCAGAGCATTGGGTGGCATTAAATACCAGAAAGAAGGGAACATTGTTAGAGAAGGCATTGCAGTTCCAGTTGAGATGATAGGAAGTGACTATTTTTCTCTCCCAGTTACTCTATTTCTACCTAGAAAATATTAGGGAAAAAGATAAATCTAATGATAAACTGTTAAAAAAAAAAAGGCCTTTTCCCAAGTAATTCAGAACTATTTCTGTACTTCTTGTGAACATCTCATGTGCCTGAAGTTAGGCTAAAATCCATAAACTCTCTTTATTATCAAAAGAGCCTTTGAATTCCAGTAATAGGTTCCAGGACACTTGTAGGAAAATGGCTGTTAAGGCTCACTCTGCAATTTATATCTTTGGTGGGTTATTTATAGGGAACTTTACACCTTAGTAACTTTTCTTAAGCTGCAACCTATTGCTTAAGTCCAAACTCAGAATTGGCTTCTGAGAAGGATCATAGAGAAGTTTTGGATGCAAATGAAAAATAATTCTACTTGAAGAACTCATGAAAAAGAACTTTGCTGGGCATTGATTCCATGAGATTCATATGGAAAAAATCCTATGAATTCTTGGTTTAGGACATGAAGGTAGGATCCAGAGGGCTCAGACATTTAGGAATTTTTTTCAGACTGTAGGAGACTTTGGAATCACCACTTCCAATACATTTGCATTAAGATTGCAGTGAATGTCAGGATGATTGTTGTTTTAGCCAACTGAGGGGATAGGAGTTGTTTTTAGATGTGGCGGTATGGTATATAGACAGTGTGTTTATAAATCTACATTCATTCATCTCATGCTCTGCAGGCCAGTGGGCTAGGCCAGTGGTCCTTAGTCATGTAAGATGCTGGCTGTAGCTCACACTTCATCCCCAGAGGACCAGAATCATCAGATCTTGGGTGTGGTCTGGGTGTGTGGCCCAGGTGTCTGTATTTAAAGCACCCCTAGTATTTCTAGCCCTGGAGGAGGTCTGCAATACTGCATTCTTGAGAGTGAAAAAAAAAATGAAACCCTCCTTGCCTTCATGGTGCTCACAGCCTCGGTGAGGACATGAAGCTATTACTGCAGAAGGATAAACCCAGATGGTTTGTGCAACTTAAAATGCTGTGTGTGAGATGTGCATGGCTATCATTTTATTCTGATTATCAGGGAAATATTTAAATAGTAAACAAAGACACTTACCGAATGTGCCAATCCCTTCTAATATGGAGGAAAGAGGCAGTATGGATGGAAACAAGTTGTGACAGACTTCGAAATGTAGCCAAAGTCTTTTGAACTTAATTTGGAAAGAAATAGGTAGCTCAGGTTTGAGATGCTAACCCCATCATTTCTAGCATCCAGCTTCCTTCATGTGGCATTCAGAGCTGTCCCTGATTGACCACCCGGCCTTAGCTTGAGCCTCTTTCTGTTGCCTGGGAACAGAGAACTACTTGGTGGCTTCTTGTACCCTATTGTGTCCGCTTGGATTTGTCCCTTTCTTCACTGGCAGCCCTGACTTGCCCCCTTACCCCTCCTGGAAGCCTCTCCTGGCTCCCCACTGGGCTCAGCACCCTGAGCACCCTTCTTCGGTCTTAGCACCTTCCTAATTTCACTGAAAATATTTGTTTGTGTGCATCTTCTCCACTAGACGTTAATGCCAGAGCAGTGGCTTCTTTCTGCTTGTTTTCCAACTGCCAGCCCAGACCCTGGCACATGGTAGATGCTCCGTAAATGTCTGCAGTGAAGTTGATAAATGTAAACATTCAATAATAAACAAATAAGGAACTCATTCTTGAATTTTCTTTCAGCTGATTTCAGAAAGGATTTTGAGTGCAGTTTTGCCAGTGAGTCCAAAGGTGCTCAGGGATGTGTGACACCTGGGAACCTGGGGTCCTGGGGTCTAGAGGGGCCATGACATCCCTGCCTTACAGGTGCACAAGCAGTAGGCAATCCCCGGGTGCTGGTGAAGTGACAGAGCAATGAGGAAGTGGGCTCCACGTGGCTTGTTTGCTGGTTGTTACATTTTCCTCTTAACTGGCAGGGCTTCTTGAATGACGTACTCTTGAATTTTTGCCAAGACTGGCTGTAGGCTAACAAAGCTTGTCTCTCCAACAAAATGTGGCTTTATCCTTTGGCAACTTGTGGACCACCCTTGCTTCATACTATGAGTGAATGAAAAAGCAGCAGTGAATCAGTCTGTGGGGAATAAAACAACAAATAAAACCATGGGTTGGTGTCTGTATTATTGAGTCTTATCTCATTTGAGTGGAGTGAGATTGAGATAAGTTCCTTGGAAATCATTTCTGGAAATAATAATAAAAAGTCCTGCCATCTTATGAACCATACATTTTTCATCTTTTTCTTGATTCATTTTGCTGCACTTATAGCTTCAACTGTAAAGTAGAATAGATCTACACTTTGCCTCTGTGCTCAAAGCTCTTAACTATTCGGCCCTGAGGCAAGGAGACAAAAACAGTTTAGTTTTACTCTCCTACATTCCCAAAATAGCTCTAGTAATACCCTCTTTGGTTATCTTAAAAGTGCAGTGGATGCTTTTACCCTAGAGTAGCAGCAGTGTCTGATTGCTGGGGGGACTTGAGCCATATGACTGTTATTTAGCAGCTCAATGCTGGTGAGTCATTCGCTTTGTGGTACAGGAAAATTCTTTTCATGGAAAACACAGGAGGGGGGTGGTGGAAATCTCTGAACCACTATGTAGTATTTTCCTTTAGAAGAGGCTCCTCTGAAAATGACTAGGCGCCAGCTGTTACTCTGCTTGCTTAGTCTCTGAAGCTGCCAGAGTTTGTGTACAGTTCATCCACAAAGGTATACAGGTAGGTCCAGAACTGTCAGAAAGGACCAGTTTGGCTAATAAACTTAAATCTCAAGATTAAAAATCGTCATCCTGAATAGAAGAGAAATTGAGCTAATTGCATTGAAAGTATCTGGAACACTTATGTATGATTAGGTTTGAACTAAAAATTCAATGGTGTGTTACTGTCATATTCCATTAGGGAGACAGAGGGGGAAAGCGAGATGGGGAGAGAGAATACTGTTCCCTTATCTTTGAGCTGCATAACATGAAAGCTTTGGAGAAGGGCGCCTAAGTGAGGTGCTAATCTATTTATGCAGCAAAAATTTAATAAAATAAATTCACCTGCTGGGCTCACAGCACCAAATCAAGTCCAGCCGTCTGATGTTATTTTGCGTGTCAGCATCTCCTGAAGGACTCTGAGGGTGATTAGCGGTGGGAGGGTAGACAAGTGCAGTTTTAGCCAGGAAAATTTGGGAACACAAAGGGCTTGTCTCCCCCATACTCATGAGCACTGCCCACTCCTCCGGACTTGAGGTTGTGTTGCTGTCATGCCAGGCTTATATTTATGAATGGATGTGAGAGAGCTGCTTAAAGGCTCATCAGTGTTTATGCTCCAGCTGGACGCTGACTCAGGAAAAACAGGACCCCATGGGGCTACAGTGGGGGCAGGGCACACTGCGGGGAAAGGGTGTCAGAGGAGATGACCCAGGGGTTGGAGGGGACCTTGCCCTTAGAGGCTGAGCCCCAAGCTATTAATAGGAAAGCCCTGAGTCACAGATGTCGGAATGTCACAGCTGCCTGAAATCTGCTGCTGCTCACCGTCAGACATCCGGCAGGAGGGGCCTGCCCTGCCCCACCACGAGCACTCTGAGCTATCGACAACCTCCAAGTCAAAGATGATGCAGGTGGACTGACTTCATTCCTTTCTGCTAGCCTGGCTCTCTTAGACCCAACACGTTACAATATTTGCAGTAAATACAGTCTAATACTGGCTGTGCATTCTGGTTCTGAAAGATGTGTGGGCCATCTGCCGCTCTCCCCAGAGTGGTGCTTCGTCTGTCTTTTTTGTCTCTTGCTCATCACATTTCTCCCACGTGGTGGATGTGTACCACATGAGGTGGGGCACAGAAGATCTGGACTTGGGAGACAGGGGCTGGAATGGGGTGGGCGTCGGCTCCCTGGAGACAGACCTGTGCCCCTGGCGGGTCAGAGATCAAAAGCCTTGTCGGGAGCCCTGCTGCTGGGCCAGGTGCAGGCCCGTGAGCAGTGGGGTGTGACTCTGCCCCTCACCTTGTGGCTAGGGTTTCTCCCTCATATGTATACATCCAAGGGGCTTGTTTAGAACAATTCAGTGAAGCTGGGAGAAGGTGGAAGTCAGAATCCTACCTATATGGATAAATCAGATTTTTACTTTGATCTTGAATCTGATCCTTAATAAGGAATTGAATCCTGAAAGATCCTCTTCATTGTCTCAGTCCCGACCCCACTCCCCATCCTGCCTTTCAGGTGAACCACAGACTGGGGGCTGGGGTGAAGGGGGGAGCAGCACGGCCAATCGAGTGTCATTATTCATTATAACTGAGCCCCCAAGACCTTACAAGTTGAAGAAAATGAACTCGAAGCAGTTACCAGCATTTTTCTACAAAGTCTAATCGTATTTATTGCGTTTGTCTGCAAGAAGCTGTTCCAAGAACTGAGACCAGCAGTAACAGGAAACTACTAGCTAACGATTGACTAGTTTTACTTACTGAAGCAGCGCCTGCTGTGCCTCGGCCCCCTCTTCTGGCAATCATTTATCAGACTGCGGGAGGGAGCGTTCTGTCGCGCGTTTTCCCGGGCCTGGGAATGCAAGGAGGTGTCAGTGACCAGAGATTAGGACGGTGGAATTTTGCATTTGCTACAGCAGCAGCTGTGGCGAGCGGTTTCGGCCCCAGGGCAGAGTCCCCAGCAGGGCGCGGCCGCCGGGCGGCAGTCCCTGGGGCAGACACCCGGGCGAGGCGTTCCGAGATGGGGGCGGGATTCTAGAAAGAAGCCGGGGACTTGGCGGGCGGGTGCCGGGGCTTTTCCTCGCGGCCTCTGCAGCCGCGGATCTCGGTGCCCGGGCGCGCGCCCGCCCCTGGGCTCAGTCCTGCTTCCTCCAGTGCTGCTCGCCAGAGGACCCGGTTGCCATGGTGAAGGAGAAAGGTAATTATAAATGTCGATCCCCGAGCAAGGTTGCAGAAGTTGGAGTGGTGCTGCAGGGCTCGGCAACCTCCCGGGGGGTGATCCATGGGGAGCCGGGCAGACATGTTCTTGGTGCGAGAATCTCTGTATTGTGGAGTCTCGGTTTCCATGGAAGGGAGACTTCATTAAGCACCTTGCGTTCAGCCACGACATCTGAAGCTCGTCCTATTTCTGAGCTCCCGGATGTGTGTCCCTTGTGATCGTTATTGCATGTTGAATTTTTGGGTGTGCTTGGGACTTGCTTTTCTGTCCCCATCCTAGCCCTTCACGCCCTTCCTCACTCCCACCTGAGTCAATAAGTTAATTAAGGTGTGTCATGAAAGGGTTCTTCTCACCAGCTCTGTGCTGTGTTGGAACATGCCCAAGCCTCGCTGGGGCTGGCTGAAAGGAGAGGCGGGCTGTTTGAAAGGTTTCAGGCGTGCTGCTTTAACAACCTGTCATTCTGGTATTCCTGTCACTCCTCCAAACACCTTGAAGGACGCACCTGTGTCAGCAGTGCAGATCACGGGGCACGGAGAAGGTAAAAGGGGAGAGGCAGGCGTGCTGCGAACAGGTGTACATTATTTATGAGCTGGGCGTGGCCCTGAAACGTAAGTTAAACCTCTCAGAATTGAATTACAGTTTCAATTATTAGTTTATCTGGGAAATGTAAAAGAGTGCAGCAATGCTTGATTTTAATTTTCCAAGTAATGTATCTGATGTTAAGAAAGTGAAATTTTACAGGAGACTAGCGAGTGAAAAGTGAAAGCCCCTCGCCTCTACCCTGTCAACATCAGTTCCCCTTCCCCTCTAGAGGTAAAACTGCTAATAGTGTGTATCTTTCTAGACAGGAATAAGATAGATGGGTGGAGTATAAAAATGGTATCATTCTATGATCATTTTTCTGTGACTTGATTTTTTCCTCTTAATAATATGTCTTAGGGACCTTCACCTCATGATTTTATAGTGTGAGTAACCACCCTTTAATTTTGCCCTTTGCTAAGCTTGGATTCATTCTGCCACATTTTCTTGCTGTGGGACCTAACTTTATAAACATGGATGTCTGCTCTTTGGGGGCTGTCTCGAACCGTGTTAGTGATTTATCGGTATCTACTTTCTCTTAAGGCCCCTACAGGGAATAGTTTTGAGGTGAACATGCTGAACTCAAATTGATTCTTGTTGCTGGGAACACAGTTCGGTTTTATCATGCTAAGGGTTGGCTAGAGAACTCGGATCATAACAGCTGGCAGTATTAAGGCCGCACCTTAGGATAGAGAGAAATGTGGTTCTGCTCTATACATTCTCCTCCTGCGTATCTTTAATAATTGCTTGCTTTAGTTTTGGTCTTTCACTGAGTAAGTGGTAATTGAGTGAAATGATTTGGTGCAGATAAAGGTGCTTCTAATAGTGGTTCCTATCTTTTGGGGGTGCTTCTAGGAACCCTAAGAGCAACAAATATAGATGTTGATTTTTATTAAGGGTCAGGTCTCTCCATCTGTACCTTCCGCCCAACTAGAACATCCTGACCCTGATCTCTCTTGCTAATGGATCAGTTTGTTTTCCCAATAAAAGTAATTTGTGAGTGATGGTAAAGGGGATTACAAAAGCCACTTCTTCATTCCGTTGCCATGTGGCCCATGGGAGCCTCAGACTTGCTGTGTGTGGTATATATATTATCAGTAGGTACCAATCAGCAACTCTTTCTAAGTCATTGCAGGCTTCCCAAAGCTCAGGTTGCCTGAGCTCATGTTTGCTTTACAAGTCAGTAGCCACTTTCTAACTGGAACACTTTGGACAGGTCACTGAGGGGTCACATACTAGTATTATCTTAGCCCTTAGCCACTGATTAAAGGCTGTTCCTTTTTATTTTGAGGTTTGTGTCGGTACCTCCCAGCTCTCTGATTGCGCTGACTTCAGCCAGCAGCAGAGGAAAGCAGGTTTTTTTTGGCAGGTACACAAAAGCTTCCATGAAAAGAAAGGAATTTCATCATAGCTTTTAAAGTGAGAAGGGCATGGGGAAGACAGTGTGGCACAGAGAAGGCAAATAGTGACTGTGGCATCTTGCTCTACTGATGGGCAGTGACTACAGTGGGGTGTGGGGGGAACACGATGGTATGGGTGAATGTAGTAACCACATTGTTTTTCATGTGGAGTCTTCATAAGAGTGTATATCAATAATACCTTAGTTAAAAAAAACTACTGTAAACGTTTGCATGCAAAAAAATTAAAAATTAAGCGAAAAGGGCACAGGGGAGCATGGCATCCAGGCATTCATGCTAGAGATGATAAAACTGGGATTCAGAAAGGGTAAGTCCATTGCTCAAGGTCACACAGCAAATAACTTGAATGAATGACAAGATGAAGTTCAAGACTTCCTGCTAATCATTCTCCCCAAGTTTCTTACATTATATCCTCCCCACCCCTGTCTAAGCCAATCTTGTTTTTCTTTTTTCTTTTGTATTTAATGTTATTATGCACCTGCTGGGTATTGAACCCATGCTAATACATCCAGGCATTCATGCTAGAAATGAGAAAACGGGGTTTCAGAAATAAGTCCATTGCTCAAGGTCACCCAGTAGGTAGCTGGGCCGGTGCTCATCCTCTGCTCCATCCAATGGTGTGCATGGACCAGTGGTGTGTTGACATTCATTGACTCCTTCTCCAGGTGGCAGGCCTCTCCGAGCAGCACTGTGTCTCCAGCTGTAATTGCCAGTGCGCAGCTCAGGGTCTGCCCACCCTAGGTTCACAAACAGTTGAAACAGGTTGGCCTGTTCTCCAAGCTAGGACCAGAACATGTGTCTTCCCAGTTCGGACCCTTCCCCAGTGCTCTCCGTCTCTTCCTGCTCCCAGAGAGGCCTGGCTCCTCCTTCCTGGAGCTGATGTGAGTCTCCCTTGAGCAGATGCAGATCATGGCTGCATCCACCCTGAGAAACATGGTGGGCTTCTGAAGGAGTGACATAGATTCTGTCTTGTGCCCACTACCAAGCAATGGGCTGGCCCACATTGGTTTGTGCCATCCTTTCTCTCCTGGAGAAACTTTCCATGTATCTGCCTGGCATGGGGTTGGCACGGCCTGGAGAAAGCTTGCTAGTGGAGCACATCTCTAGTGCAGAATGGCATCTGCTGATGCATTTTGACCCTCATTATCTTTTGTCTCCTAACCAGGCGCCTGTCCACTGCTACTTGCAAACATTTATTGATCCAGGAGTCTTGGTGAAATAGTTATTCCTCTGATGTATTCAAGGACGTCTTACCCTTGCTGCATCCTATAACAGAAACAGGAGAGATTTTTGTGGGTTTATCAGTCAATATCTGTCTTCCTGAATACACGCTCATCAACCTGAACTCCAGAGGCCACTATACCCACTTAAAAGTGTAATTGTAGCTTGTGGTTGTGCTAGTGCAAGTTTTAAAAAATACACACAAAAGGGATTTACTATTTTTGTTAGAGAAAACAATAAACAAATACTAGAGATCAAGTTATGTAAATATTCATCTACTTGAGATGATAAGGGATGCTTATGGTTTGGAAATGATGGGAGAGAATAAGAATTTAACAGTGAGGGAGACACTTCAAGGTAAATAGAGTAATTTTTGTTTTTGTTTCCTGGAAGCTTTCTGTCATTGTTCTATGGCCCAGCTTGCTTTTAGGGTAGAGTGGGATTCAGTCCAGTCTTGATGGAGTGATGTTTACTGTCCACCTGACATTCAGTTTCTTATGAGCTTCTGAGAACAGTGGTGTACCTTGTCTCAAATGTGTCCTGCAGACTGGCACCCAAGCAAGCCTCTTAGGACCCTGGAATCATTGTATTCCCAGCTCACAAACCTGAATGGGTGACAAGATTAAGTTCAAAACTTCTTGCCAATCATTGCAGATTCTCCCCGAGTTTTCTTACATTACATCTTCCTCCTCACCTCTGTCTAAGCCAATCTTCAATCTTGTTTCTGTTTTCTTTTTGACTTGTAATGTTGTTATGCATCTATCTGCTGGGTATTGAACACATACTAAATGGCAGGCTTTGTGTTGAGAGCTGCACATACACTGTCTCTACTCTTCGAACCCATCAAGATCGGTGGTGTTCCTTCCCTTGGATGAGGAAAAGGAGGCTTTTCTGTATGTGTCAGGACCTAACCCAAGCTCGGCTTCCTCATAATGCGTCTCAAAGGCCCATCCCTTCTGTAAATTCTTCTAGAATTACTCTGTGCACCTAAGTAAATGCCAGAGAAATCAAACAACAATCCAGTCACCTGTGTGACTTAAGAAAGACTCTGTCCCTCAAGTATTTGTTGACTTCATTCATGGTCTTGTAAAACAACTTTGAGAGGCGGGAGGTGTTGCCTCTAATGGTATCTGCCCCTGTCCCAATTCTACTCTCCAAACACACATCCACACACACACACACTACCCACTCAGGCATGTGAACACTGCCTAATATAACTGAAACCCATTTCTTTTCCATCCTTAGGAAGATCTGAGGACAATAGATCTTTCTCTGTGGTGTAATAATTCCTCATATGCCAGAGCTGCCTTTCAGACCCCCTCACTAGCGTATAATAGTCTTTCCGAGATTCCGTTTTCCAACCCTGCTTCCCAGGGTAATGCTTAGTGCCCCACCCCTCCCTGCTGCTGGAATTGTCTGTTCTTCATCTTTCCCTTAACTAGAAAAGCCCCAAGCTTTTCAAGGGAACAGCAGTGACAGCAATATTCCCTAAGGAAGGTCTAAAGGGAAGCTGTCAATTTAAGGAGACACAATGATGTTACAAGCTTCAGAATAAATTGTCTTGATGGGTGACTTATGCACACAACTCAGTTGAGAACTTTGCATCTTTGACAGGAGGGGAGCCCCAGTTTTCGATATCATATTCCACCCAAAAGAAAAATATCCGAGCATGAATTATTCTTACTGTGTTACGAATGAAAGTGCTGCTGTCACCAGGAGTATGGTCTGTCCCAGCTCATCTTCACTTGCAGACAGGCTATTTCCAAGGCTAAGGGAAAGAACTCCACATTTTTAAAAAATCATGACAAATCCCCTGTCCTCTGCCACCTACTCATTGATGTTAAGAAATGTTTATCCAGAAAGAAATAAAAGAAGAGTTCATTTTCACAATTAGAGTTAAGGTTGCACATGCAAATAAATCTGAGAGAGGAACACTTTGATTTAAATTTACCCAATGCTCTTGGAGCAGTGTTTGATGGGGGGGGGGGGGTGCAGTTAACTCAGGAACAGGGAGACATGAGGCATCCAGGCTGGAGGGTGAGCCAGCCCTATAGCCAGCTAGTCCCAGAGGAGCTGGGAGGCGGCCCTGCCTCTTGCCTCTCCAATTACCTGGTCAAGTGAACAGGAAGGGTGAGACAACCTGTACTACATCACAGAAACCCTCTTTTGAAGAACAACAGACCGACTTTCCCAAATTCTTGCAGAAAAAAGAGTCGCTCTACCAAGAGGAGAATGTTGGCATCTGATTCACTTTGAAGAGGGTGCCCCTCTGTATCATCATATTGACAGCCCCTGGAGGTCAGGAAGCAGGGTCCTGCTATTGCTGGCCTCTCCTATGCCAAAGTCGAAATGCCAAGTGTTTTCCTGAGCCAGCATTACCGAGCCAGAGGGCTTCCCAGAAGGTTCGGTGATTGGTGAGTGGTGCAGAATTTCTTCCCATCGTGGCTGAGCCTGATCTGGGCACACCACAGCAGAAACCAGCCCAGCTTCCTATTTCATTGTGTGTGGGTTCAATGGTGACTCATACCGAGAGGTATGTTTATCCCAGACTGGCAGGAGCTGTGTATTCAAGAGCACATTTTGCTAACAGTGGGGAGAGCAAATATTTGTATGCATGACCTGCTTTCTCTGAAACCTTGTATTTGTGTTCACGCTGACATGATTAATGCTATTATGGTCCAGTGTTCCCTGGGGGGACACCAGGGGTGAGTTTCTGTGTCCATTGCAATCAAACGGGCTGACTCATTTGAATACTTGGACTTAACCATGAAGATGCTGGCTGCTTTAGTACTTCCTGGGAAATTACTCCCTAGGGCAGTAGTTCTCAAACATATTGAACCACCTGAAGGGCTTGTCAAAACACAGATTTCTGGGCTCTGCTTGGAGTTTCTGATTCAGTAAGTCTGGGGAAGGGCCTGAGGCTTCATTTCCAACAATTCCCAGATGATGTTGGTACTCCTGATCTAGGAACCACAGTTGGACACTGTCCAGGTAGTCCATGATTACTGTGTGTAAAATGATCAGTTCTCCAGGCAGGTAAGTGAGAACTTATACATAGGTAGCCTCTCCATTTCCTCTTGCTAACTTTTTCTTGCTTACAAGGCACAGATGGCCAAAATAAGGCAAAGAGCATTGTTCTCACTCTGACTCTGCTGCAGTGTAGACTGAAGGTATGGGTCACAATAGAACAGACCTTCTGTGAGATCTGAGTGGCTAAGACACTGCTGTCAGTGTAAGATGCTGGGTGGGCTGAGGTGAGCAGAGCGGGCGTGGGAGGAAATTACAAGGCACCTTTTTCTAGGAGTGAATTCAGGCTCAGCTTGGCTTGGGGACGGCAGCAGTAATTTTGAGTCGAAGCACAGGTGTGTCATTCTCTAGGCATCATTTCTAATTCTTGGAGGCTTAGGCGAGCATTTTTACTGGGGTTCACAGAGCTCTCTGGAATCCTTTCACAAAAGATAGTTTCGGGAAATATCTTGGTTCACAAAGGCTAAAACACCCTCTGGAGTCTTTGAGGAGCAAAAATATATTTTCAAAACCAGTGGTTTTGGTACCCACTACCACTACATTAGTCTATAGTCTAACTGTCTATATTCTTCCTGTTGTTCATTATTTGAAATAGTGTGAAAGGAGACGTTTAAGAAAAATTAAGAAAAACAAAGAATGGTAGAAACAGACAGCAAGGTTATTCCATACGGAAGTGTCTGATGGGATATGGGAGAGAGGGCTGAGTACCCCCAGAAAAATAGCAGGAACTGACTGTGGGTTCCCAGGTCCATGGAGGGTCCCATAAGTGACATATGGTCTAAATGAGTATCTACTGGACTGCTGTTTATGTACCACATGTGGGACCCCTGTCTGAACAGCCATTGAGGAACAGAGTTTGAGGGCCATCGGTAGGACTGAGGTTTGGAGTCCAGTAACACTGCTCCTGCCAACCTGGAAACCACTGCAAGTTCTGCCGTGTGGGAAGTTCCCAGCCCGAAACAATGAGCCACAGCAGTGGGCTTCTTGGTCACATCATGTTCCTACTGAGGTCTGCTCTCTGCAAGGCATTTCAGGGATGACCAGATCTGCTGGAAAGTTCCTGCCTTCTTAATAAACTAGTCAGTGTTGGGAGGGGTGCACCTAGAGGCAATGCAAGGTGATAGAAAGGGGTAGAAATAAGATTCTGTGGAGGTGCAAAGGAAGGAAGAAGTAGTGTTTCAATGGAATAAAGGCTTTCTAGAAAAGGGAGCATGTAAGGTTGGCCTTGAGGGGTTCTGTAAGTTCTTACAGTTAGGGATGGTGTTTGATTCGACTTGTATTCATAACACTGTGTTTGCTCCATAGTAAATGCTCAATGAATGTTGAATGAACTTATATGTGAATGAATGATATGTATCGGTGGGGGAGATGGTTATACTTGTTTAAGTGTTTATTCAATACAATACAACCTAACAAGAGATAAGCAATAAATAGAAATGAATAAAAAATATATAAAATAAAAAAGATAAAATAGAGTTCTTGACCTGAAAGCACTAATATTCTAGCAAAGAATATGGACAAATAAGTAGTTAAGATACAATATGAAATGTATTCAACAGAGAACTATTAAAGTAATATGGGACTGTAGTACAGGGAATGATTAATTCTGCTGCAAGGTCATGGCAGGCTGGGCTTTGAAGGATGAATAGGAGTGCAACAAGTGGCTAATGAAGAAATGAGAGAAAGGTCATCAAATTGGCAAAAGAGAAGCAGTAGGAAATGCAGCCAGCTGAGTTTGGCAAGAGCTACTATTGGTCACTTAGTACAGCAGTGGACATAAGAGTAAACAGAGGGCTTTGCAGATCAAGATGAGGTGAGTATGAATAGAGCCGGAGGTTGTACATACAGTGTCTCCGAGAACCAGGCAGATGACCTAAATGAGTGGAGACTGGGGCAAGGCAGACAACATGTCCCTCCCTGAAGAGAGAACTCACTCTTGTTCCATGCCAGTTTCCATGGAGGGCCATGGGCCAACTGGCCAGAACTCCCAATTCTCAAGAGAGACTAGAAATAAAGTTTTTTGTGTAAAATCTCCAGATGTTTAAGTGTTGGCAAATGGTTCAACTTTCTCTTAAAAAAAAATCTTTTGTGTAAGCCAAGCAAAACATGTTTGTGGGCAGGAATCAGCCAAAGAGCTTCCAGATTGTGGTCTGGGGCTTAAGACAGTGTTCACCACACCTGCCCACAGTAAGAAATACATTTACACACATCAAGACCCAGAACTCCTGCACATACACATCTAAGTGGCTACAGTAAAAGTCACGGGAAGCAATACTTACCTTTACTCAGCTCTTTTCTCTTCTGTTTTTTAAATGTGCTGGTTATGACCCATTGAGCTGATTTCATGTTTCAGTGGGTCAAGACCTGAAGCTTGAAAACCAATGGTTTAGAACATCTACATTAACATTTCCTGGAGGAAAACAAAATAAGGTAATTTCCTGGGCAAACATATTTCCATCCTGGATATTCTTGTAGTAGGGCTAAAATAGGTATGTTTTGGTTAAGTTGAGTTTCTTCACTTCCAACTGGAAAAGTTTCAACAGAGTAATTTCAGAATCTTTTGGTGGCCATTTATCTTAAACAGAGGTCAGCTAGAATTTGCTATTATCTTTTTGGGTGTTTGATACAAATCAGAACTGTCCCAGCTGCTGAATTCAGAGTAAAATGCTGCTTGGTTAATATCAGAAATTCCAAAGGAAACCCTCACTCAGGCCTCAGAAGCCTGATTTTCCTGGAACTGCTATTTCATCCAGAAGAACTTTTCCCTGTGATTCTACATCACCATGTCCTATTACCGTCCTCACCTGGTCCCCTTGCTTTTGCGTCACATCCAGGGAGAGGACAGGTTCAGGATTTGGACAGCCTGTCACACACCAGCATCTCACCCATCGTCACTGCAACAGCACTTCACCCCCATCTGTTGGGCATCATGTGCTCTATATAGCATTCATCTTGAATATATCAGAGCGTTTTGAGAAATATTACAATTTAGGGACTTGGGAGAGAGAGTGCCCTCCCTTGGGAATTTCTGCTAGGTGAGTTGTCATAGCAAGCCTCCTGTTAGTCTGCCATCGCTCCTATCTTGAGTGGGAGACACTCCTGGAAACAAGAGCTGATTTCTTGCCAATTGGAAGGAGCTGACATTGTGGAGATAGCCCCAGGGAAAGGCTGCGCCTACCACAAAAGCCGCAGGGCCCAGTGAGAGCCTTCACATGGTGGTTTTGCATAAGTAGGCAAAGAAGCCAGCTGCTGAACATGAACCAAGCAAACAAGGCCGGGCCGCAGCCCCTTGCTAGGACAGAGCGTAGCCGATACAATCCTGTCAGCAGGGGGTCAGTGTTTGGAGATGAGATGGCCAGGCCCCTTCTCTACAGGGCCTGTTCGTCACCCCTGAGGGGCACTGTTCTCATCCTGCAGTAGGAGCAGTGCCCTCGGAAGTTGTGCAGCCCATCGCCGGTACATCTTTGTTACCCAGAGGTGGCATGCTGCTGGAGAGCCCATGCCGGGATTGGTATCAGATGAATCACGTCTCTGACACTTCCCAGAGGAAACAGAGCCAAGTTCTGACCTGTGTGAGGTTCAACTTTTTTCGTCAGTGAAAACAGTACTGGGAATTTAGTACTCGGTGTTCTCTCTAGGGAGGTTTGGGAGGTTTGATAAATTATCTGAAAAGTTTGAACATTGGAAAGAATTATTGGTAGATCTACAATTCCAACTTGTTTTCTTTTTAAAAAAAACACGATGGATTGTTTACCAGAAAGGCAAGTGGGAGAAAAGGAAATGATTAAATCTAGGAGGAAGAAAAAGTTGTATAAGAAAGGGAATCTGCTCTCAGGATGCACTGCAGAGCCTCAGAACCATGATTAGGTTCTCAAAGGGTAAGCGCTGACCACGGATTTAACTGAAAACGGTGGTGCGTATTGGTAAGAGCAGGATGCTACTAAGTAACAGCTGAGCTGGTATAAACACAGTGCTAAGAAATATAGCAATGAAGACCAGAAAATCACTGAAAGTTGAACACATCTGCCTATGGGGAATGGGGGACAGGCAATTGCCATCATGCATTATTAGCATCCTTGATCATTATACATATAAGCCTCTTTTGTTCCTTAAACTTTTATAAAAACATATGGGAAGAGAACCACTACTAACCGGTTCATAGTTCTATTGTCAGGATTCATTTAAATGAAAGAATATGTGTAAAAGCTTCAAACATGGCTCCTGCCATGCAGTAGGTACTCAGTACATGTTGATTGAGGGTCGGTTGATCTGTAGAGTTTATTTAAATAACAGGGTAGGTACACAGCCCAGAGCCAAAAGAGAATGGGCAGAGATTCCTTGCACAGAGAAGAAAACTAAGATATAGTGACAAGCAGAATGAAATGTGTAACTGCTGGAGTGGCAACGTCAAACTGCCTGCAGCTAGGTTCCCAACAGAGACTGGCTCAGAACTCAAACTTGTGAAGCCCTTTCCTGTATATATCCCATCTCTTTCTTAGTATGATTATCACTCCATTTACCTTGGTGGCTTTGTAAAATTATCCCCTAAGCCTTCAGGATTGTATAGGCTTGCCTAAAAACCTTGCTGTGTTCATAAGTCGGAGGTCTGCAGCCAGACTGCCTGAGTACAAATCCCAACTTCACTTTGTTCTTGTTGTGTGACCTTGGACAAGTCACTTAACTTTCCTGTGCCTCTGTTGCCTCATCAGAGAGTAAGAGTATTAACTTTATAGGACATTTGTGACAATTGGATCAATCAATACATGAAAAGCATTTAAAACAATGACTGGCCTATAGCAAGAACTCAATAATTGTTTGATCTCTTACTGCTGATAATACTGTTATTCCTCTTGGCTGAGTAAAATCAGAGGTAATGTGTGCATTGATATGGAGATGATTAAGCAAATTAGCTTTGGGTCCCAGGCCTAGTATAGATCTGAGGTACGTGAGTTGGAGAACCAAGGAAGGCCACCTCATTCTGCTGAGTAATCTCTTTATAGTTCACCTCAAGTTGCTCAAGACTTTGCAAACCTTTGTCTTGCTATGCGACTCCAGGACCATATGCACGGCTTCCTGTGGCCAGTAATGCCTATTGTCCAGTGATAAAACTTGAAGGAATTCTGCCTGCTCGGGTGCTGATGACCGCATCCCCTGGGCAAGCAAGCCGATGACCCTTGTTCGTCTGTGTGCTGTGGAATGAAGTGATTTGGTGCATGGATGTGGGGGTCTTGTAAAAACAATTGTTTTAAAGTGTCAGGCCAGAATCCAGGTGTGCTCAGGATTCCTGCAGGGGAAGCTGACCGCCCACTCTGCAGCGGCCCCTGCCTGCTCTTCCCACTGTATGTCGTTCTCTGGGCACACCGTAGTTAGTTGGCTTTCCCAAGGCTCTGGTACCGCCTGGCCTCCCGCCTGTGGCTCACATCAGTGGGAAATTGTACTTTGTTGCAAGAAACTTCAACAATTGATTTGACACTGAGCCATCGATAAGGTCCTTCCTTCAGCTTCTTTTTCTGAATCAGAGACTTATCTTGCGTCATGTGTTGAGTTTACTGGCATCATCAAAATTACCTAATTGATACTGTTGCTGAACTCAAGGTATTCAACCAACTTTCAGTTTCAACTGGAAGCTGTTGGTATGGGAGAGAGAAAACCAGGCCAATATTAAGTAAATGAACATATTGAACATTCATAGACACAGACCTTGTGCCAGGAAAGGTGCTAGACCCTGGGAATATACCCGCAGTTCCTTGTAGAGAAGACAGAAGATAGAGAAACAGAAGGTTTAGACTGTGGTTAAGTATAGAGAAAGTAAACAGATGGGGGAAGCAGGAGACCAGACTGCCTTTACTTAGATGGTCCAAGGAAAGCTCCCGGAGAGGTGGCAGATGAGATTGCTTTAGGGTGAGAGTGGAAGGAGAAGGAGCCAGCCTTGCAAATAGCTGGGGACAGGATGAGATGAGCCTTCTGGGATGGGAAAGGGGCATGTGCCTGGAGCAGTGGGATCTGGTGCCTGGGAGCTGTAGGGAGCGGGGTAGAGAAGAGGCTGCAGCGGCAGGCGGGGCTTTCCATCCCCAGCAGGGCACCCTGGACAGTGTGGCGGTCTGCTCGGCTTACGTCCTTGCACGCTCATTCTGGTTGCTATGTGGCAGAGGGATTGAAAAATGAATCAGAAGTCTACACTGTTGTGTTTGAGGGATCAACTATGTATAGTCATAGCTTATTGTTTCTAATTTTCTGGCAAATCTTCGGTGCTGACACTGGTGTGGACATACCTCCAAGCAGGTTGTATTTGTGACAACTCCCACTGGAGATGTGAACTGGATCTAATTGTATCTCATTCGAATTTTTTTTTTTTGTCTTCAGAAACTCTTTACCAAGAGGGCACTGGGGCTGAAATGATAATGAGGACATTTTTCAGGGTGGGGATGTATTGATGAAAAACACTTATATGCCTTAGTGGGGAGGATTTCAGGCATGAATAATGTGTGAGATGAGTAGAGGGTATTAGGTGACCCTGACTGTGTATACACAGCTCCTTCCAGTTGCTGTGCAAATGATGAGAGGCTGAGACTAACAGGTACTAGTTAAACTTGCTGTTTAAAATCTATAGAGACAAAAAAAAATACCTATAGAGACAGAAAATAGGTAAGTGGTTGCCTAAGACTGAGCAGGTGAATGAATAGGGAGTAACTGTTAAAGGGTATGTTTCTTTTTGGGGTGATGAAAATGTTGCAAAATTAAATTGTGGTGACGGTCCTGTAGCTCTGTGAAAATCCCCCAAATCATTGAATTTGCCTTTAAATAGATGAATTGTGTGATACATGAATTATTTCTCAAAAAAGCTATTAAAACAAAACGTACTGCTTGTAGCCCTTATGGGTTAACCTGAAATGGTGGCACAGACAGCTGTAAGATTCATGGGGCGAACTGAACAGTCACTGCGTATCACATAGCACAGAAGACGCAGAGGACAACAGAGTGAGAAATTACATACCGTGTTTGAGTTTAAGGTGGAGCACACGGGCATTTACGATCAGGCTCTTGAACTACACCCCACCATATGCCTGCATTGAAACACCAGGGACACAGAAACGGCTTCCCTTTCTTGAACATTCACTATCAGGAAAGGCAATGAGCACTTTATATACAGTAGCTCGTTTATCCTCCTAAGTGTCAAAGCAGGATTTTATCCCCATTTTATAGAAGAGGAAATTGAGGCTTAGGGAAGAAAAGTGACTGTTCAAGATCACACAGCTAAGAGGGGCAGAGCCAAGATTGGAACCAAGTCTGTCTGCCCAGAACCAGGACTGGCTTCCCCCTGGAGGTGGCCCCTCCGCACAGGCCATCCCGTCACAGCGCGGGGCTCCAGTGGGCCCGCACTCCGAGCTGACAAACAGTCCTGTCTCAACTCCTAAGAAATAGGCCAGACTATACTCTGATCATATCACCCCTCTCCATACCCTCGGCCCAGGGGGAAATGGGGTACCTTTAAAGTCTTTTCCTCATAGCTTGTTCTTCAAGGCGGCATAGGGGCAAACCTCGCTCGTGGCCTTGTATTCCCTGATGCCCTTCACTTACTCTGTGCTTGAGCCAAACCAGATGTCCCGATGTTCTCCAGACATACCCCATCCCACCCTTCTTGTCGTCCGAGATGCCTTCCACTTCCTTCTTATCCACTTAAATTCTCCCTTTCCTTAAGGCATAGCTGAGCGGGTGGTTCCTTCTTGAAGCATTTTTCTGGTTTCTCCTCATCTTACCCTTTTCTTCTGGCATATGACTTAGTCTCTACTTGTATTTATATTCATTCATTCCCATTTATAATCTCTCTCTCTCACCCTCCCTGTCCTTCCCTGGACCTTCCTGCCTCTACCCTACCAAACGGAAGGCTTTTGGCAGTCGGATGTGGAGTTTACAGGGCTGTCTGGGGAGAAATGCTGTGGCTTTGCCCTGTGGTTGCCCTTGTCCCCGGGGCCTGTCCCAGGAGACCACCCGACTTACCGTGCCCCGAGCATGCCTGGGCTCTCCCGCCTCCGGGCCCTCGCTCATGGTGTCCCTGCTCTCCGAACTCTCCTCCTCTTGTTACTCTTTCACCCACAGCCCACCCTACGTGTCAAATTCCACTCCCTCCTGCGTGCAACTTTCTCCACCTATCTGCCCCTGCCTGCTGCATGCGTCTTTCTTCAGAAATCCTGGCATGCAGACCGTGCCTCTCTGTCTTCTTAAGGTAGAGGACAGCTCCCAAGTGGTTTTCTATCTGTGTTGCTTAGCTTCGCCAGGTGGGGCTTCCTGTGGGCTCGGCACATACCTGGAATCTCTGCCCTCCACGGGGGGCGGGGGGGCTGCGCAGGCAGCCAGGCTCGAGTCCCCTGCAGATCCTGGCACCGCATGCACGCACGGCGGCACTCACAGCGTCAATATCTGTTGACTGCTGGTAAGAAGTTATTTCCCAAGGGTTGGAAGGTTGCACTTCGGAGTTTTCACAGAGGCATTTTTATTTTATTTTATTTTATTTATTTTATTTTATTTTATTTTGTTTTATTTTTTATTTTATTTCATTTCATTTCATTTATTTTATTTTATTTTTTTATGTTTGTATCATTAATCTACAATTACATAAGCAACATTATGGTTACTAGACTCCCCCTATTATCAAGTCCCCATCACCTACCCCATTACAGTCTCTGTCCATCAGCACAGTAAGATGCTATAGAATCACTACTTGTCTTCTCTGTGCTGTACAGCCCTCCCCGTGCCCCCACCCCCAGCTACTAGTGTGCTAACCGTAATGCCCCTTTTTCCCCCTTCTCCCTCCCTTCCCACCCATCCTCCCCAGTCCCTTTCCCTTTGGTAACTGTTAGTCCATTCGTGGGTTCTGTGATTCTGCT
The DNA here is from genome assembly GCF_030020395.1 of Manis pentadactyla. Classification (NCBI taxonomy): domain Eukaryota; kingdom Metazoa; phylum Chordata; class Mammalia; order Pholidota; family Manidae; genus Manis; species Manis pentadactyla. The sequence goes on along the minus strand of NC_080026.1, from coordinate 125,358,176 downwards.
GCTATTTTGTTCCTTCAGTTTTTTCTTTGTTCTTATACTCCACAGATGAGTGAAATCACTTGGCACTTGTCTTTCTCCACCTGGCTTATTTCACTGAGCATCATACCCTGTAGCTCCATCCATGTTGTTGCAAATGGTAGGATTTGTTTTCTTCTTATGGCTGAATAATATTACATTGTGTATATGTACCACATCTTCTTTATCCATTCATCTACTGATGGACACTTAGGTTGCTTCCATTTCTTGGCTATTGTAAATAGTGCTGCGATAAACATAGGGGTGCATCTGTCTTTTTTCAGACTGAGCTGCTGCATTCTTAGGGTAAATTTCTAGGAGTAGAATTCCTGGGTCAAATGGTATTTCTATTTTTAGTTTTTTGAGGAACCTCCATACTGCTTTCCACAATGGTTGAACTAGTTTACATTCCCACCAGCAGTGTAGGAGGGTTCCCCTTTCCACAACCTCGCCAACATTTGTTGTTGTTTGTCTTCTGGATGTTGGCCATCCTAACTGGTGTGAGGTGATATCTTGTTGTGGTTTTAATTTGTATTTCTCTGATGATTAGCGATGTGGAGCATCTTTTCATGTGTCTGTTGGCCATCTGAATTTCTGAAGAAGAGTCTGTTCATATCCTCTGCCCATTTTTTAATTGGATTATTTGCTTTTTGTTTGTTGAGGTGCATGAGCTCTTTATATATTTTGGATGTCAACCCTTTATTGGATCTTTCATTTATGAATATATTCTCCCATACTGTAGGATGCCTTTTTGTTCTATTGATGGTGTCCTTCACTGTACAGAAGATTTTCAGCTTGATATAGTCCCACTTGTTCATTTTTGCTTTTGTTTCCCTTGCCCAGGGAGATATGTTCATGAAGAAGTTGCTCATGTTTATGTCCAAGAGATTTTTGCCTACGTTTTTTTCTAAGAGTTTGATGGTTTCATGACTTACATTTAGGTCTTTGATCCATTTAGAATTTACTTTGGTGTATGGGGTTAGACAGTGATCCAGTTTCATTCTCTTACGTGTAGCTGTCCAGTTTTGCCAACACCAGCTGTTGAAGAGGCTGTCATGTTCCCATTGTATGTCCATGGCTCCTTTATCGTATATTAATTGACCATATATGTTTGGGTTTACATCTGGACTCTCTGTTCTGTTCCACTGGTCTGTGGCTCTGTTCTTGTGCCAGTACTGAATTGTCTTGATTACTGTGGCTTTGTAGTAGAGCTTGAAGTTGGGAAGCGAGATCGCCCCTGCTTTATTCTTTCATGGGAGCATTTTTAAATCTCTCCCTCACCTCTCCTTCCAGTCCCATGTTGGACTTCAAACATATTTTTTTCTTTCCCAGTGATTGACTTGACTAAGTCTAAGCTTCGTTGAAATTCAGGAGATAATCTCTTCTCTCCCATTCAAGCAGATGAACCCCTGAAGTAAAATGATGATGGAATGATCAAACCACCTGGGGTTATGCTATCACCTGGATGCCTAGGAGGATACCTGGCAAGGTGTCAAGTATAAATAATGCATATTTGCCTTTTCTTGGGAAGGGAACAGCAGGCAAGCTATGTCATATAAAAAGCTTAACTGGGCCAGAACTTCAGGTCTGGGAGGAGCCTAAGCACCCAGAGAGTGCTTCTGGCATTTATAAAATCACATCTGATCCTGCATGGTGGATGCTGGGAACACAAGTCATTTGCATTCATCACCCCCATGGGCACGCAAACAACGGAGAGATGCAGGGGAAGGTGAGATTGTGTGTTTATTCACAGAGTAGGAGTGAGAGTGCCTTTTCAGAAAGGGTTCAACTTCTTGTTTCTGAAATTTGCATCTACCTGAATTAAAGCCTCATTTTGCTGTTTACTAGCAGTATAACCTCGACCAGTGGTGTGCTGGTATGTGTTTAACAGCTGGCACTGGGAGTGGGGACAGGGGAAAGCCCTGATTTACAATCTGCCAATTTCCATTGTGTAATGACTGATTTCAAGCTACTGAGGTGAAGACACTGACCGCACAGTTGGGCAGAGCTATGCACGGTCTGCTCTCTGCAGCTGGCAGGAGCTGGCTCCAGCTCACCATTCTGAGGGCAAATCCCTTCACATCACTCAAGTTTCATTTTTGTATCTGTAGAATGAGGAGAATTTGGGGTTGATGGGATCAAGGGAGATACTACTATGTTTGAACACCTTTGGTAAGTTGTGAAGTACCATACCCATACATATTCATCATATTTATCAGTTTGTCTAAAATGCCTTTCTTTAACTAGTTAGTTATTCCAAATGTGTCCTGGGCAATAAGCAGAAGCAGCCAAAAAGAAAAGGCAAAGAAAGCTGGGAAGCTTCCTGTGCTGTTATCAGCCTTTGGCTTGTACCTCACTGGGACACATCGAGCAAGAACTTGCTTCTTTGCCTTTTTTATGTCTGGATTTGGAATTAGGTGGCAGAATGCAGTGGTGGTACTATGCCAAGGCTAACCCAGGTCTCAGGCCCCTAAGCCTAAATGCTAATAGACTGTGACCCTCTCTTTTAATTTGCATTTTTATAAATGGCTCTAGGGGGACGATTTTCCTTCCCAATCGCAGAATTGGCACAGAAGTGACTCTCTAGCAGTCCGTAAAGATGCAGAGTTCTGCCAGCAGGGTTCAGACCGAAGCCACTGCCCAACTGTTTGGCTTGTTCCATTTCTCAATGGCATTGCTCGTACAGGGACTGTTTGAGATCCTGGGTGACAGTATCACATTTCAGAAAGGACTTCGTTAGATTTTGGAAGTTCTTGCTCTCATGGGTTAGCAACACTCTTGGCTGACGTTCAGCAGACACGGACCTCCGTGTGCCAGGCGGGTGCTGTTGGGGCTCCCACAAAGGGAAGACTTCATGTTGTCTCCACTACCAGCCCAAGAGGCAGGTCCTGTATGCTTAGCCCCTCTTTTCAATCTCAGGGAAGTGGAAGCACAAGGCAGGACTGGGAGTCAGGACTCCTAACTCCTCAACCAAGGTCCTTTCTGACTGCTGTTAGGGAAGAGAGGTGGCACTTTATACCGATGACTGTACTCCAGAGGAAAATTACTAACAGCGCTGTCAGAGAAAGGCTGAGGGGGGTCAGCAAAGGGTGTTGTCTCAGTGAGTCATCTCAAGCAAGAGGTGCGTGGATGGGGGGGTCATTCTGTTACAAGGAGGAGGAGAAGACACCAAGCTGATTTTAAATCCCTTCTAAGATTAACCGTCACCTACAGAAGGCAGGTGTAGCACATCAGGGCAGGAGCATCATGTGATTTACAAGGAGGGACTTTCCTGGCTGAATTATTATAATCCTAGTACCTCTGGGCCTTGAGGGAATCAGATTAACTGGATTTGAGCCTGAGCTGTTTCTAGAATCAGGATTCCAGCTGACTGACTGCTGACAGTGTCTTTTTTATGTTTAGAGGAATAGCAAAGTCCTATCTTGAGTTGCCCCAGAAAAGGCGAATCAAGTATCAGGCCCTTTTGCAAGCAGACAGCGACAAATGGCTGGGAAGCTAGAGCAGAACCACCCTACGGCTCACCTGCTGCGGGAGTTTGGGCTGAGGGAGCCCCAAGCTCTGTGCCAGATCATACTCCTGATCACCGAGCTAATGTGGTATAACAAAACTGGGCTGTGGAAGCCAATTAAAGAGAGTGATCATTTGGGGCAACTAATGACAGGGTAAGAGTGCATAGCTTCAAGTAACTACCAGTTGCCATACCAGGAAATGGACTTTTAGGTAAACTGCAAATTAAGCACTCTATGAATTTATTTAAGCTCTTGCATTTCTTGTTTCCTAGGCTCAATACTAGTGCTATTGTAGCATAAAGAACGGGAGTAGGAGGCGGAGAGAAGCAGGAGTACAGAGAACTCATCTCTGTGCTGTGTTTATAGTTAAATGGGAATGAAAGGAGTAGAGGAATAGAAAATATTCTAAGTAATGAAGCAGGGTCTCTAAAATGCAGATTGCCAGGAGAATAGGGTTCCTGTCTTTGAGCAGAAATCAACCTTACCAGCAGAATACCATTTTGTGGTTGCAAATCCAGACCAGTGCCAACCAGAGGCAGCTTCTGCTCAGGGTGGCGGCTGCAGGGAGAGCCCTCCTGATGGTAGGTTGTATTTCCTTGCTGTACAACCCTTACCCTGTAAGTGTTCTTTTCCCATCATTTGCTGCAGCCTGGAGTAATTTCTTTTTACATTTGAAGTATTATTTCCCATCTGCTTATTTGCTAGCAGGTGTGACCTTTGGTATTATGGTGCAGCTGAGTGGTCACCTCTTCTGAGCTGGGTAATCAGTATTTAGTTAGTACATTGCACTAGCTTGATTTCCATCTATGCTGGATAAGACTTTCCTGTGGAAATCCCCAGCCTCAGAGTGTGGCCTTTGGAGCCAGACTACTTGTTCTTAGCTGTGTGATCTTGAACAAGTTACCCAGCTCTGCAAAGGTGTCCTCCTCTCTGCAAAGGTGTCTCCTCTCTGCAAAGGTATCATCTGTATTGCAGGAATGATAAGACGGCACTCCTGTATGGTATCCATGAGGATTATTTGTGATTGTGGGTATAAATGAGTATTTATAGTGCCTGGGACATAACAAGGGTTCAAGAAATAATACCTATATAATAGTATAATGGTGTTGTAGTTATTCATTGAGATGTCATAAGTTCAGGGCTCTGTAGCTTCATAACCATATTTTTCCTAATTCAAAAATTGAACTGGGAAGTAAAAAGATGACAACCCAGGCTATTGATGTGTGAAATCAGAAGTATCCCAGAAATTTAAAGGAACTGACCATTGATTGTAGCAGTTTTGCCAGGCCAGGATTGATGCATTGTGAAACAAAGCAAAATGAGCACAGCGCAAGGGAAAATGAAGTGCCTGGGTGACAGCACAGGTATTCGGTGCTGAAGGACTGGGAGAAGAAAGTGGTCTTTGATTCATCTAAGCCATAGCAAAAGCTTCAGAGTAGAGCCGGGATGTGGACTGGGCCCCATGGGTCAGGTTGGATTTGCACAGGTGAGAAAAATAGGAGGCCTTCCAAGGGAGGCACAGCACGCATGAAGTCACTGGGCATGATGGCAATCACGGACCGGGAGGTGGTCCGAAGTTCCACCATAGGGGGATTTGTATGTTTACACAAATAAATAGTAGAGTGTTTTAGGCACGTTCTTTGGGGTCAGGCTGCCTAAGTTCAGAATCACTCAGCACAGCGATAAGTACTCGGCAGATGTAGTTCCTTCTCAGATATCACAGTAGCTGGTGTGGGTCATGCTATTGAAGATCCCTAAGGCCCTGCAGGGAATTTTAGGCTTGATTGATTGGGGCCAGGAGAGCTATCAGATATATTTAGTCCTCTCGTCATCTTAGGCTCCTCTCGGCTGTGACAAGAGGACTTTCCAACTTGTTTTTAATGTTCTCGACACCCTTGAAGAGTACTGGGCAGGTGTTTGGAGAACGTCCCTCAGTTTGGGAATTTTCTCGTGATTAGACTAGGATTACGGAGTTTTTCTGGAAGAAAGAAGCACCATGCCAGTTTTCATCCCATTAGATCAAGGTGCATCCTGTCAGCATGACTATCACTGTTGACGTTGACCTTGACCTCGACCTCCTGGTTGAGATAGTGTCTGTCAGGTTTCTCCACTATAAAGTTATTCTTTCCCCCCACTTTCCACGCTGTTGTCTTTGGGAAAAAGTCAGCAAGCGCCACCCACACTTAGGGAGGGGAGATTAAGCTCCTCTTTGCAGGAGGCTGTGGGAGGGAAGAAGCCAGGGCACAGGAAACTCAGCAATCGGAGAGCCAGGAGTTGAGGGCTGGGTGCATGGGGTGAGAGAGGGATAACCAAGGGATGTGGAAGTGGACAGAGGTTAGTGAGGGATGAAAAAGAGGGTGGAATCAAGGGTGACAGCACGGTTCCAAGCATCCGTGATTAGGAGATTGTTTGGGTTTGAGCAGCACAGCATTAGTTTACTACCTGCTCTTCACTTCTTGGCTGAGTCACGTTGGGTGAATCACTTTGTTCCTCCGAGTCTCAGTCTGCCCATTTGTAAGCTGGGGTTGACAGTCCCTGTTCCTCCTACATTGCAGAGAAATGAGATAATGCAGATGTCAGGCCTTGGAAAACTATCAAGCAGAGTGCAGGGTGGTTTCCAAGGCTGGTTAAGGGAGAGATGGTGCTATTGGGAGGGAAGATCAGAGAATATTCTCTTGCCTACACTAATTTGAGTTGGGGTGAAATAAACACTGAGTCTCTTTTGGTCTTTGGATTCTGTCATTCCCTAATAAGAAAAGTCCATTCCTTCACAAGTGGGTTGTTCTGATGTATGTCTGCATAGGCTGATGTATGATGGAAAGACAAGTAAGCTGTTCTGTGCTATTATTGTTTCTGAAGAAGATGGTCTTGTGGATTGTTTTTTTCACTCTAACTCTTCTCTCTAACTTGCTTACCCATATTGTCTGAGTTCTAAAGGGAAATAGTTCTTAAACTGTAATATGCCTAAAAATCGCCTGAGGAGCAATCCCCACTGTGTCCCAGTTCAGTGGCGCTGAGGAATCTGTATTTTTAATACACAGCCCAGGGGGTTCTGATTCGAGGATGGGCAGAGCTACCTTGAGGATCACCACCTGGGTGCCATGCCCAGCTAGCCATACTTCATCACACACACTGTGTGCATTCCCTTTTTAAGCCAAGTCTTAGCTTCTGCTTTGAGAATGTCACTTGAACTTGGTGAAATAAATTATTGCCTGACTTATAACAATCTCTGATTTAGACAAATAGTGTGGGAGGAGCATGAATCTGGGAGTCAGAAAGGGTGGAGTGGAGACCTTTGAGATTCCTTTACCTGCTCCTGGGGCAGGTTGCTCACCTTCCTCTGTTTCCTTATCTGTCAAATGGGAATGACATTACCCACCTTACCAAGAGACAGAGGGGCTGGTGCAGATGGAATAAAATGACTTGTGTGTTAACACCTGGCATGATGCTTGGCATTTAGTCGACAGATGCTCAAGGCATACCACTTTCCTCCATTCTTATAGGAAGCAAGAATTAACTTAAAGAAACCATTTGCATATTCTCCACTGGCAAATAAAGCTGGTATTAAGGGCAACCATTTTTTAATGCCCAGGTAAATAGATTTTTGGCCTTGTTACATATCACTTTAAAAGTCAGTGGTTGTTTAGAGATCTTGAAAGGATGCCCTTCCTTAATTCCTTTAGATAATACAGACTCCTGTTGTAAACACATTTCCAGGAGAGATCCCAGCAGAAGATAAGGCAATGCAGGCCCACCACAGTGTTGGTACCAGGTCCTCCCCACGTCCGGTGCAGAGAATTTGGATCAGGTGTTCAACGTGAAACTACGCATTTCAGCTCCTCGTCAAAATCTCACAAGAACCACCTTGTTTCCCAGAATGTAGCTCGTAATGGAGCCTTTGGACTGTCTGGTTCAAACCCTTTCCAGGTGAAATGAGAACGTTACAGTGGTCTGAGAAAAACAATGCCTTATTATACCTGTGGGATCCTGCGAGCACCTTAGTAGCAGCGAGGTGCATTCTAAATTGAGTGTCAGTAAAATCTACCCACAGTCCCTCTGTCCAATTCAGTTTTACCATTTGAGAAAAAAAAAATCATCTTTGTTCTTTGTGTTGGCTGATTCATTTTGGGTTCCCTGTTCTTATCCCATATCACGCTCATGTAGGTACTTATGTAATACATTTTTATATATCACATGGTTCCTCCTCCTGAGGACCCAAGTCAGAAAAGGAATTTAATAGCGAAAATCTGCATTCTCTGGCTGGAGAGCCTGCACATTAACTGAAGACTCTGCCTGGCCTGTGTCTTAGTCCTTCGTAAAGGAAAGGCTGCAAATCCTTTTCCTGGGGCAGGACAACCACAGTAACTTCTATTCTCTGAAGGCCTTATTCTGGAAACTGGGGAAACAAGCACTGTAGGCTCCAACATATGGTTTTAGAATTTGAAAAGACCTTCAGAATCCTCTATGTTTTGTAGAAGAAGGAGGTGAGGTTCAGAGAGATCCACATAGTTACTAATTTTTAAAAAATGACTGCCCTGCGAAGTATGTATTAGGAATGGTGCACACAATCAGAGGCTCATGACAGGCCTCGGAGAGGTTAAATGAGTTGCCAAACTAAGATCAGGAAGGACTACCTGGTAGAACAGACAAGAAACCAGCCAGTTCAAGCTAATAAGGGAATGAACGTTTCCTGGGCTCCTTTGGGGCAGGAGCCTTCTGCTGTGTTCTGAGCAGCTAGGGGAAACGGGGAGAAGTGCAAATGGGAAGCAAAAATAGGAATTTTAAGAAATGTCCCCATCTTTAAGGAACTTAGTCTGCAGTGAATGTGCTAAAAGGTGCTTTCTAACTCAAAGATGTATTAAAAATATGTATTACAAAATATTGAACCAAACAAGATCGTATATTTAGTGCCCCAACTGTGTAGTCCTAGAGAAGCTTGGAAATAAGGGGACTTCTGGCTCCCAGAAGAACAACCCTGGTGTTTTCCCCACTGGTCTGTCAAATCCACCATTTCCTGAATTTACCCGTGTACCCCCATGATTATGGCATGGGGGAGAAGGGGCACAGTTCCCACTTACTGGATCAATATGTGGCTCTTTTGATACCAAAATTACAGGTACCTTTACACAGGGCCCCACAGATGGCTTTCGTAGGGATGCCTTCTACTCTCATGGCTCTTTTGTTTTTCTTGCAGTGGCCCATCCCCAAGACCCTCACCACCCTTCGGAGAAGCCTGTCATTCACTGCCATAAATGCGGGGAGCCGTGCAAGGGTGAAGTGCTTCGGGTTCAGACCAAACATTTCCACATCAAATGTTTCACCTGCAAAGGTATGGCGCCTCCTGCTTGCGGGCTTGCTGAAATGCCACTGTCAGAGCTTGTCTTGGGCCGTGCCTTCCTGTTCACTCCAGGTGATAAGTGAATGTACTCACAAGCCCTGGAATCACTGACTTCCTCTGGTTTGGGTTGGGTTAGATTCAAGGAGAAGCCTGAGTCCCCGAAGACCTGTGGCACGTAGGCCTTTGGGTGTTAGCTGAGGTCCCTGATCTTGGGAGGGCAGATTTAAGTGTGGAAGAGCAGTGAAAGTGCAATTTTGTGTTTTGTACTTCATCTATCTTTTCCTTCAAAATGAAGGGCTCATAGTACAAAGTCACCTTGTCCCCAAAGCCATTATTTACAGGAGGGCTCAGAAACTTGTACGGCTGGGGTTCTAGGTCACTGGATCCTGCTGTGTGTGTGTTAAGTGGGAATTAAGCAAGAACACTTGGAATGCCTCCAAGCAGAAAAATACCTCCCATCCAAGAAGCTACCAATTTGAGGTTGGTTTCTATTAACAAGCCTCCCTTTAGGGCTCATCAGTTGGCAACTCAGAATGAAATATGTTGACCCATTATTCTGGAGCCAAGGCACGGCTGAGTGGAGAAAATGGGTAAAGAGAGGGGTTTTTGTGTGTTCAGGAAAACAGTTGCTTGAGCTGAGGGTGTGTCTGGGGGGCTCGGGTTTGGTTGAGGGAAACAGGAGAGATGGAAGAGGGACAAGACTGTGAGCCTGCTCTGCAGCTGCCCCCTGCCCTCTGTATGTGGGACCCGCTCTCATCCCTGCAAACCGTGTTGCATCTTGGGCGTCTTAGGCAATGAACTCAGCATTGCCATCTTAAGCCACCAGTTCACAGCCAGGGAGGTTCTCACCTAGACTCCAGGCTGCCCAGTGATTCTCAGACAGGCGGAAAAGAATGGGCAGGGGCTTTTCTGGAGTCTACAGCTGTTTCTATCACTGAGTATAAACCTCTCAGGAAAAAGAGCACTGGCATCTAGCTCAGGTGAGACTATGTCACTGAGCATGCCAAACTCCCAGTTATAAAGTGAGGAGGTCACGGGGATGCAAAGTACAGCCTAGGGAATAGAGTCAGTATTACTGAAATAACTTCGTGTAGTTACAGATGGTAACTGCACATATCACGGTGAGCATTTCATAATGTATACAATTGTCAAATCACTATGTTGTACACCTAAACCTAGTATAATATTGTATGTTAGCTATACTTCCAGGAAAAAAATTTTAAATAACTTTTAAAAAGAGAGAGATCCTTTAATCCTCCTGAAAACTCCTGCAACTAAGAAGAAAACTTCCCAGTTTTCGGACAGCTCCGGTTGGTCATCAGGAAGCAGTAGGGTACTGGGCGCTGCCACACTGTGTGGCCTTTGTTCCCACCATCACCCCTGAGCAGCTGTGATCTCAGGCAGATTGCCTCTCTCTCTGTAGCTCTGTGTCTTTATCTGTAAAATGAAGAGGCTGGGCCAAAGGATTTTTAAGTCACCCCATGTCTGAAGTTTGCCAATTCCATATATGTATATATGTATATATGTATATAGCCACGTATGTGGATGTAGAGAACCCAGAAGCACTGAATTAGAGCCAGGTGGCACGTCAGAGAAAAAATATTTTCTGGTCACATCCCGAGTGGCTAACTTGAAGTCAGGCATTATATTTTGTTTTATTTTTTGCTCATTAATTTCCTGAGCTATGGCTCAACGGTTGGGTTTGGTATGAAACAAATACAATCCATAAACGACCACAGTGCTGCAGGCATTTATATTTCTAGTTGAAGGAACAATATTTTAGTCTCAGTTCTGGGTAGTCACTGTTCAACCCATCAAGGAATTAGAAGACATATTCATTTTTCCCCTGTGGGTGGGGAGCGTCCTTGTTCTTGTTCTCTTGTAGCTTAAATTTGAACACTGAATGTTATTTCTGTTGGAATGTTGTATATACTTGCTTCATGCTATAAATATGTTCCTGAAAAGCTGAATCTTTCTATCAGCTGAATCATATTTTAGGAGCACTTGCTGTTCGTAGGAGTTACTTTTAGTTGAATAAAACTTTACTAAAATAAATGTCTTCTATTCCTGTGAATTTTCTCACAGGCTGTCAATGTTTACTGTCTTATTTCCCCAGCCCGTGGGGTCACCCTTTTCTTTACTATCCAAAGAAAATGGCTTGAGCTCCCCATTCCTTATCCTCTAGCAAGTTCTTCCCTTTTTCTTAAGACTCTAGAGTAGTGTTGTCCAATAGAAATATGCTGTGAGCCGCATATGTAATTCCAAATCTTCGAATAGCTATAGTATTACCAAAGTAAAAAGGGGTAATTAGCTTTCATAATATATTTTATTTATCCCTGTATAACCAGAATATTATCATCTCAACATGTAATTAATATAAAAACTATTGAGATATTACATTACTTTTTTTTTCACACTAGCTCATCAGCGTATCTCATTAGGACTAGTCACATTTCAAGTGCTCAATAGCTCCACGTAGTTAAGACCATGGTATGGGACAGCACAGTTCTAGAGATTCCTCAAGGTCCCCTCGAGGGAAGTTGTAGTACTGAGTAGGCGACAACTGACCTTGTATTCTCAGGCCATCTCCTGAACAAGACATTGCTCCTTAGCCAGTGCCATTTCTTTCTTTCTTCCATTTTTTAAATTAAGAACCTTCATTTTTAGAGCAGTTTTTAAGTATGTAGAAAAAGTGAGCAGAAGGTACAGAGCAGAGCCATTTCTCAGACTTACTGAGAACCTCGCCTGCGACCATGTGGGGCTGCTCTCTCCACAAAGACCCTTCGCCCTCCGTCCCAGGACCTGCTTCCTTCTCCCTCACTGTCAGATGGGGACTGTAAATTTCCTTGGAGTCTCTACTTTTAATCCATCCATTAGGATGGTGTCCCAGCAGAAACAGAAGTCTTGAGGAATGCCGTCTTCCTCCTGACCCAGGCGGGCCAGGCTGCCGCTGCGTCTTTAGACTCCAGTTTTGTCTTCTTCCTGTTACGGCTGCAGTGGAGGTGTCACGTGCAGATAGTGAGCGAATGTCCTGGGACAGAGGATATTGAGGAGAGGGCACTTGCTAAAACAAGCCTGGGCTTTTGGGCAAGAGCTGGTTGAGCACAGAGGGAAACATTCAGGTTCTGACTGTGATTTGGGGGCCAGAATTTCTCCCTTCAATTCTCAACCTATTCTCCTTTACACATATACCATGTTGCCAAAGCCTCAGTCCTCGAATGGGACCAGTGGTGGTTTTGCACAATTAGAAAGAAAACCCTAAAATGCAAATACTATGGGAACAAAAAGCAGAGGTGAGCTCTTTTTTTACTAAGATTGGGTTTTGAACGGAGAAGGAGAAAGAGGGCACTAAACATCTTACACGAGAGCTAGACAAGTACAATGGTGGAAAAGCATTACTTCGGGGTTACAGGTCATGGCTCAAACGTAAACCAGTAATCAGTCCATGACTTCACTGGTTTAGCTGTAACAGGATCATGGTTAGTGAGCAGGAATTTTGTTGGTGAACCCATCTCACTTCCTGAAGTGTCTGACATCTTGGGATCTGATGGTCCAGGAGTTATTTATCCAGTTAGTAGATGTTAACTGAACATATACTCCATGCAGGTTATTATGCTAAGTGCTGAGAATAAAGGGACAGCATACAACATTTGTCTGCAACTCCTGAGGTATGTGAAGAGACGTAAATAAACAGCGTTTATGATGCTGAGTAGTAAGTGCTCTGATACATAAGGTGCAGACTGGAGGCAGGAAGGCCCATTGGGGAGATAATGATAGTCCAGGTGGAAATAATGTGAAGTGACAGCAAGTGTGACAGAGACTGGGGGACAGACTTAAGGGGCATTTAAAGTTAAGGTTGATGGGATTGTATGTGGGGAGTGAAGGAGGATCCAGGTTTCCTGTTGGAATGCCTGGAGGACAGATGGCTGCCACCAACTGAGGGAACAGAGGCTCACGGGTAGGGTAGCGTCGGGGAGAGAGTTCAACTGGCCATGTGTTGAGGCCTAGTACACATGGCGCATCCAGAGTTCAGTCGGCTTAGCACTCAAGATACTAGGCTGTGTTGGCAAGAAGCATTTCAGAGTGTTTGGCATCCAGGCAACAGCTGAAGCTGTATAATCGTGTGTGGAATTTCCCTGGGAAAGGGCAAGAGGCAGGAACCGAATAATAAAGAATGCCAGTGTAGAAACACCTAGAACCCAATTCCCATTTGTGACCTTGGAAAATGTTCCGTACCCCTCTGGTGATGAGTCGAGGAAAAGTGATTTAATTAACGGATGGATTCTATGATTAAAAGAAAAGGAGATCCCCAAAGCTTTGCTTATTCTTTGTAATAACCCAATGGGAGTAAAATATGGCTGCAGGGTTCTGGATGGAGCTATTCTTTATGTTCAGTAATCAGTAGCTTTGTTTCTCACCCTTGCCCCTAAGCAGCAATCATCCCTCTGACTTAAAGGAGTTTTTTGTAAAATGCTATCCTTTCATTCTGACATAGTTCCAGGGATGTGGCAGTTTTTAATGTAGCACTTTTGTCTGCATCATGGCTGTAATACATGCTCTATGAGAGATTAAGAAACCTGTTTATTATATATTTAATAGTTAATTATACATTAATACTTTATTATAATTATATATATACATACATGTATATATAGCTCATCATATTGATATGTTATATTGTTCAGTATAATTATTGCTGCTTATCCTAAGCATTTGTGTCAGGATAATGCCCTGGATCCATTTCTCTGCCAGAAAGTTCTTTAGAAAATACCAGTGACCAGAAAATCCAAGAAAGTCTGTCTAGACATATTTTCTGTTTTCAGTGATCCTTTCTTGAACTATTCTGCCTAGAACTTCAGCTAGTCCCTATATCAAATCTCTCCCTGCTTTTCTCTTTTCTTCCTTAATACTTACCATTATTTAACAGGTTTCATTCATTTATCTTTGGCACCCTACAAAAAAGTGCGCTCCTTGAGGGCAGAGATATTTTTGTCTGTGCTGTTCACTACTCTGTACCCAGTGCCTAGAACAATGCCCACCATGGTGGGCGCTCAGTAAGGCAAATGAATGAACAAACAATGACCACATATTCCTTTGGAACCTGAATATTAGTTAATGTTTTGGCATAGTTAATCGACAAAGTTTGTCAAGTACTCACAGTGATATATGTCCTCAAACGCTTATTAGACAGTAGCAGAATCTTCTGAAACTTCAGTGTTAAGTAAAACCATCCATCACTGAACACAGAGCCACATATCTGCCTGGCAGAGACAGTGGGTGAGAGAACTTGGTGCTGAAGGCTTCTGCCAGGCAACTCCTGGCTAAGACGTTGCTGCTACTTAGTTTTTTATGCTGGTTTAGACCTTTAGCTTTCTCACCTGGGTTTGCAGGGGTGGACTGACTATGGCTATTTTTGGACTCAAGTGGAAAATTGATCAAACTCCAGTGAACTGGAAGCAGTTTCTTAAATCCCCTGAGAGCTGAACTCAGGCTTTCATTACCTATTTAGAAAATCTTAGTCGTTCAGAAATAGTTTTACAAAATTACCCAGGATGCAAGAAAACTAAGTCTGATACAAATGTGTCCCCTTCTCACAGCAAATGAAAACCCCACTTTCATGCCATCTTTTGTTTATGAAATGATAATCCTGAGTATTTTCTCTTTTGAATTTTATACCATTTAAACTGTTACTGAGTCAGATAATACAATTTAGATTTTTTCAATAGTTAAGCTTTTGAATTCTTAACTGAAACAGAAAAAGGGCTTATAAATTCTCCAAAATAAAATACACTGCTTAACAATTTTGATTCTTGTTGGGAGATAATTATCCTTGGGTCTCTTGTGAGCAGAGGCTCTAGTAACTTTTTGTTCTGAATTATGTTATCAAGGTTGGATATACAGCAAAGAACCTTGGAAGATAGAGCTAGTGTCTCCCTCTGGAGTAGAGCATGAATTTGTTTGCTGTCTAGTATAACAAAGATAATAGATATTATCTCTGGAGCAAAGGTTGGACACGTTTGCTTGCAGCTCATTATAAAAGATTGGGGTTTCCTACGCTCAGAGTTCTCCAGCTGTGACATGAACCCACTGCACTTGTAGCAGCCAGCCAGGTCCACGTCTTTTGCCTCTGGGGGACTTGGGTGGCATGGGGAACCAGGAACAAATATGAAGCTCATGTTACCTGCTGAGAGTAATAAAGTCTTTCACTTCTGACCCAGGACTTCCATGTTTTCTTCTAGCATCCATAAGATGAGGGCAGGCTCACTTGTATCTTGCAAATATAATCTCAGGTTCTTACATAAAGTTCTCGACAACTCTCAGTTCATGTACATGAAAGCGTATTTCTTGAGAAAGGGTGTGCCACACTTCACCCAACCTGATCGAGGAGGAACACATTTAGAAGAAAATGATTTGTACACCAAAGTTATGGAAGTGTGTATACTATAGAGGGGACAGGAAAGCTGATATTTTCCTCAAGCATTATTAAAGCAACGATTGAACCAGTCCTCCTGCTTGCTCTTTCCATCTCCTGACCCTAAGCCCTTGGAGTGCCCCATGCTCAGACCTCATCTCTAGGTCCCCTTTCTAGTGATCTCACCCTGTTTCATGGTGTAAGTGCCATCTGCACCCTGACAATTACCAGCTCTGGACCTTTCCCTGCAATCCAGACTGCAGCCCACGTCAAAGGCCTTCTCAGCATCTCCAGTAGGCCTCTCAAATCAAACTCCTGATTACTACTCGCACCATCCCTACCCCTTTCTTCTTCTCTACCCTTTTAATTTTAGCAGTTGCCAATTACCTTCCTCCTCCTAGTTGCTCAGGTTAGAAATCTTGGAATCATTCTTAACTTTTCTTTTTCTCTCACATGCCACAAGTAATCCACCAACAAATCCTGTCAGCCCTATCTTCAGTGGATACAAGGTCTGACTATTTATCACTATCCAAAGATCACCCCACTCTTGCAAGTCACCTTCATGTCTTTCCTGAATTAATAATTGTATCAGGTCTTCCTGTATGGCCCTGCAGTTTATTTGCAGTGCAATAGCCAAGGAGCTTAAAAAACAACAACAACAACAACAAAGTCAAATCCTGTCATCTTTCCAAAGAATTCCCCCATCTTTCAGAATGAAATCCAAAGACCTTAATTTGGCCTTGGTTTCCACTCCCCACTGTCACTCTCTGACCTCATCTCCCACCATTTTCTCCCTGGCTTATTCTGCTGAGCTATCCTGGCCTGCTTGATTGTTCTTAAACAACCAAGCACCAGACAGACTCAGGACCTTCCCACGTATTGTTCCTTTTCCCTGACAAGCTTTTTACCAGGATATGTGCCTGATGACTTCCCTCACTGCCTTTGGGTCTCTTCTCAAATGTCACTTATCACTGAGTTCATCCTTGACACTGTCTGATATGTACAAGTGTGTGTGTGTGTGTGTACAATTTAGGTTATGGTTTATATATTGCCTGGCTCCTCTACTAGAATGCAGGTACCAGTAGAGCAGGAGATTTATGAGCAGTCCTCAGAAATAAGGCTAGCTTAGAGTAGGCACTCAATAATATTTGTGGAATGAATGAAGTATTTATCATTGAGTAATATGCTAATCATAGATCATTATTTCCAAATTATTAATTCCAGGTCCCTCAGGTTTTATTTTAATTGATATCTTCATAAACATGGGAAGGAGGAAATTGTGTTTTGTGAAATTGTTTTCCAGACATAGCATTTTTCACTCAGTGAAAAAATGTTCTCTCTTCAGTCCTTTTTTCAATCCTAAGTTTGTGAAGCAGAGGTCTCTGCAACAAAGAACAGCTTTCAGGCCCAAAGACTTGATAGAGCAATCATATCAAAGCTCAAATGGAATGACACCATTTACTATTTATTTCTACAAATTCTTTATATATGGAGAAGTGGCACTGGAAGTTTTGATTTATGGTATATATTTGCCTTTTAAAATAACTGTGCATAATACAAGTGAGCTTATTTTTTAAAGACATTAAGGAAATAAAATAAATAGGTCAAAAACTAGTCCCTATATCAAATCTCTCCAAAAAAAAGTAGTGAAGGTGGTACATGAGTGAAATTGGGAAGTTTTGAGAAACATAAATCCTGGGAACAGGCCCGGATTTGCATCTGAAATTATGTTAAACCATATTGTAACCGTAGATCCCCTGAAAAGTAGAAAAACTGCACTTACATAAATATAGTCAAACTTTTCAACCATTATGGTTGAGATTTGGCTGCTGTTAATTAGATTGAATTAGTGCAGTTTGGGTTGTAGTTTTGAAAGTATCCTATAAGAATCAACCCTACCTTGTCATTTTTTTTTCTTTTATTTAATCTGAGAAAGAATTCTGGTAGTGTCCAGAGAGGTATTATCAACTGACTGATAGCTTAGAGCCAAAGTAGGGTTCCTTTCAGAATCCCTCCTTGGTTGATAAGATCAACCATGATACAACTGGGATAAACAACTTAACATCTTTTTGTCCACATTAAAACCATACAGGTGTCAAGTCACCTTTCTCTGAGATGGGTAAGTGGCCTTTGTCAGGTTCCTTTACTTGTCCCGTGATACAAATGAACAACCCCTGTAAGTCCCTGCAGTGTTCCATTGTCTGCCGTGGAAAGCCGAGCAGGGTCATTGAGTAGGTCCTGCTTCCCTCCCAGAAAAGCATTTGTGGTGTAACTAAGAACCAGAGACACCCTTTCTGCTATGTCTGGAGGCTTCTAAAATGCTGAGTTTCTCTTTGTTTTACAAGTAAGAGAACCACTATTTAGTGAGAATTAGGCGAGTCTCAGGAGATATGCTGTATCAGGAGATACCATGTATATGGTTTGAAAGCTACCTGGAGGGATGTTAAATTTATGAAACCCCTAGGGCAGAGTTTATAAAATATGGTCCAAGAAGCACCTACCCCAGTGTGACCTGGATGATGGTGAAGGGTTCAAATTCCTGTTCTTACCCTCATCTCTTTGATGAGTATCTCAATGGTTGGGGTCTAGCATTTCTAACCAGCAATCTAGGCTCACCAAATTTGAGAGCCACTGTTTTGTTGGACATGAGACTTAACTGGTGGTGGGGTGGTGGAGGGGAAAAAGTGGAGGCCCATGGAAAGAACAAAAGAAAGAGTATTTCAGTAGCCTATTCAGGCCCATCTAGATGAGGATTGTCTGATCATGGCCCTTCTTTCTTATGAAATTCCCAGGAATTAGGCTTTTCTTTAGCACAGCTTCGTTAGATGTAGAATTCAGTCATAAAATACTCAGCTAAAGAGTAGATACAAAATATAGTCTCTAAACATACCTAGTAATAAGGAGATGGGGAAAAAATCATTTTATCCAAATATATCTGGTGGATTCTGAATGGGGCAAGAGACGCAAGGGTATAGAAGCCCCGATTGCCTGGCTGATCTGCATCCATAAGTTCAAAGCTGAAAACTGAAATCAAGTGACTGTGAATGATGAAAACCCTGGCTAACCTGTAGGGCATGCTATACATTCTGATTATAAACAGTAACATTTGTTTACTCAACAAATACTTTTTGAGTGCTAAGTGATTTTTAAAAAGTTATACATAATCAGGTTAAACAGACAGGTTAGTCATAATACCTGACTTCATAGAGATATGCCATATCCTGAACGTTTGTGTTCCTGCAAAATTCATATGGTATACATGCACCCCAAGGTGCATACACCCCAAGGTGATGGTATTAGGAGTGGAGCGCTTGGGAGGAGATGAGATCATGCGGGTGGCACCTTCATGAATGGGATTAGCCCCCTTTGAAGAAGAGAGCCCAGGGAGTTCCCCAGTGAAAAGATGGCCAACTGTGGACCAAGAAGCAGGCTCTTGCCGGATAGAATCTGCTGGCACCTTGATATGGGACTTCCCAGCCTCCAAAACGATGAGAAATAAATTTCTGTTGTTCTAAACCACCCAGTCTATGGTATTTGTAGCATGAATAGACTAAGGATACTAATCAGACATTCAAATAATCATACACATCTGCCAACTGTGATCAGTGTGATAAAGGGAAAATAGAGCTGCATGGGCAAAAATGTGAGCTTTGCAGCAGGAACATCTTGGTGTGTTTGGGGCTGGGGGGCAGAGAGCAGGTGGTCAGGAAAGGCTCCCCCAACCCCCACCTCTCTAGGAAGAGAAGTTTGAGCCGACAGATAAAGGACTAAAACAAAACACAGCCACCACTTAATTCCTCCTGGTAATAAAGGTCAATTAAATGGACTTTGTTATTCCAAAGAACAGATTGCATTCTTTTCTTACTAAAGTCACTTAATTTTTACATAATTCAACCTGGGAATCTTTACCACGTGAAGAGCATGGAATAAAAGCATGTTATCTACCCATTTGCATGCTAGGCTGTGGAGGATTGAAAGATATATGTGACACAGTACCTGCCCCTGAAAAATCTGTGAGCTGGTGGCAAGCAGTGTGCTTGCTTCCTAGTGGAACCGTGGCTGGTAGCAGGTCAGGGGCTTGTCAGGTAGTCCAGAGCCCAGGTGCAGTGAGTCTGAGACCGTAGCGGCCCTCCTAGAGCTCAGCGGTCAGGAAGTGTCGCTGAGGAGTGGGAAGATGTGGTAGAGCATGGATGCTTCAGAAAATAACCTTCCAGAACTGGAAAGGGGGAGCCTGCCAGTTGTGGTCATGGGGAAGGGCTGTCTTGTTCGAGGCAGTGGGTAATAAAGGCAGGGGTGTGTCTAGAGTTGACATTGACTTTCATTGACCTTCTACTGGAAATGAATGGAACTGTGACATTTCCACGGACACTTGAAAGGTGGCATTTTAAATATTAATTGTAACTTTATTCCTCTTCAGAAATGGAACTAGTGTTACATGTTACTTATAGCCACTTAGGTTTCTAAAAGACTTCTAAACATTAGGTATCTGTGGGAGATTTTAAAAATCAGATCAAGTGAACTCTTTCCTCAAGGTAGCACTGGCAGAAATCCTCATAGAGAATTATGTTTTAACAGAGACTGTTGCCACATAGCAATGAGTCTTAATTATGTGTCCAAGGATGTAGAAAATGCTACCCTTTGATAGCTTTTAAACATCCCTTGGCCTCTGCGATGTTCAGTCCATCAAGAGAGCCCATGAACAACAAAATTATTTTTTAAATGTTTATCTAAAACTATCAGAAAATTCAGTTCTGTGAAGGGGCTTGGGGAAAACATCCTGGCTCTAATAGCACTTTCCATTTTTGCCCTCTAAGAGTTTATAATACATTTACCAGGTCAGGATCGTTCCATGTACAGTATGTGCATTTATAAAATGCAAGGATTTTTTTGGAATAAAACAGATGAAAATTGGGGGGTAGACAGGTTGAATGTACAAATTAAGGGGTTTCTATGTTTAGATAGTTGTAAAAGTGAAGTTAAATAGTTTTAAAAGTGAAATTTTATTATCAAGTTTATATGCTGTCAGAACTAGCACTTTATATCTCATTTCCAAAATGGAACTTTAGAAAATGGTAAGATGATGAATTTTATGTTTTTTTCATTGCAGTATAATCCCTATGGTTTGACCTAGGTATATAGGTCAAGAAAGTAACATTATTACTTGTTCCTATAAAAGAGCGTAAGTGCAAAGCTTGCTGTCTTGGAAAGAAAGGCCATCTATTCTATCGTAAATACTTCCTAATACAGATACGGTACATCTTCAGCTGTACTGCAGCTGGAGTCGCCTCTGTGGTTGAAGCCGTAAGCTTGTCTAACCTACATCTCTTGGAACATGTAAAGTCAACTCTCCACATTTTGTCCTTAGATGAAAAAGAGCTGATTATTGATTTCCTTAAAAATAACCCACCATATATTTAAAGACTTATTACCCTGACCTCTTTTTCTTTGGCCTCATCCCAATTTCATCTACTTTTCCTGCCTAAGTGTTCTCTCCCAGCTTCTGTTGCTCTTGCTGCCCTGGCATTCCATTCTACTTCCTTTCCTTCTCATGTACCTTAAACTTACGGTGCATTTAACCAGCTCCAGTCTTACTTTCTGTCCTCAGGGCCTTCTTGGTATTGCTAAACACAAAGTAGAGCATAGTATGACCCTATGCATATATATACGTGTGAATTGAAGGGGTCTCTTGTGTTGTTGAGTTGCAGTTAATTTCAGTTGCTTAGGAAGTTCAGAGTCTTAAGACTCAAGAAGTTGAAGGGGGTGGAATTACTACTTTGGTACCTCCCTCTTGATGCCCCAGGTACTTTCAGAAACAAAGACAGGATTACTGGTTCCTTAAGCTGTGCCAAAGGAACTTGGCTCCGCCCACACTGCCCAGACCCTAGCCTGGCTTAAAGCAATATGGCATAGAGGGAAATGATAGAGGACAAGAATTTCCCATCTCTTTAAGTATTGTGGGAGATGTAAGATAGTATAAGAAGTGGTCTCTGCCTTTAAAAGTTTGCATTTAAGATAAGGGGAAAATCACAATGGCAGCACAGGTACAAGACAACATATATTAAAAGTGAGTCAAATGTCAGTAACTGTCCTGAGCCCCAAGGAAGCAGAGCTGGAGGAAACTGGGGGCTTCCAGCCTTCCTCAAGAGGCTGGACCTGAGTGGGGCCAGGGAGGCTGGGTGGGGTTCGCATGGGCAGGAGGTGAGAGGAGGTGTCTGTCCGGCTGGGGGTGAGAGGGTCAGTTTGGCTGGAGTAAAGCGTCGGTGTTCAGGAAGAGAGGAATGTTTGGTAGATGTGGGGACCTGATATACAAGGTTAAAGTGTTTGGCAGAGAAAAGAACCACATGACAAAAGCAGTCTCTTACCATATTAATTTGGAGGAGGTGTGCAGGGTAAAGTGGACAGGCAAGAGGCTAGAGAAAAACAGTCCAGTAGAAGAGTTAATAAAGCCCATGGCAACTGCTTCGTGTGGCTGCTGGTAAAAATGGTGGTGCCTCTGTGCCTTTGTTTCCTATCAGGTCAGCTTGCAGACACACATGTGACTTTCACTGAGGCTAGTTCCCTGATGTCTGCAAATTCATAAAAGGCAAAGATGTGTGATGCAGCTCTTCATGGGGACTGAAAAGTGGAAGGGGAAAGGAGAGAATATAGATCTTAATAAAATTTACCATGGGCCCTAAATTCAATTGTCCGGCCTAGTGTGAGATGGGCTTACACTCTGAAAGCAAGGTTCTGGTAAGCATAGCCAGCCTTTCCAGCCTTTTGTGCACATTTTCATCCCTCATGCCTGATACTTCTGATTATTAAAGTAATCTATCCTATCATGGAAGACTTTAGCACTTGTTTTTGTATTATGGGCCAAATTTTAGAAGGCATAAAAACAAAACAAAATTAGCACATTGGGAGAGATTATTCTGGGTGATATCTTTGTTATTTGAGCTGTTTATAATTAATATTGTTTGCGCATGAAGTTCCACAACAGATGTTAAAAATAGGCTTACTGTGTAGTCAAAGATGTTATTAATAAAAGAGGTTCTAAAATGATTCCTTTTAGCCAAGGCTCTTTACTTACTGTTATAAATTAAAACTCTGAATTAAATACTAGCCCTCAAATGCCTTAGTTTGGGGGTCCATTTTGCCATCTGGTTGGACCTCTAGCTGTCTTCTTTCCCAGAAATGATCATTGATTTTGACGAGCATTTAGAGGTGAATGTGGAGAACTATTTAAATGTGTTCTTTGAGGCTTAGTATTTGCTTCAAAGATAATGCATTAGCAAATAGTTATTTCTGGTAGGAAGCTGCCCCCTCACACTATTGTTTATGAGCCTCTGTGCAGCTATTTTTGAGCTCTAGGCTAAAGCATATAGTACCCTTGAGCTTCAGTATATGGTACTTTCAAGCACATGGCTCTGGATTTCAGAGCAAAAACTAATTAAATGAGATCCTAAACTAAAGGAATTTTTGCTGGTTTGGGAAGACACTATGTCAAAGTCTGCTTTCAGGAAATGAACAGAATAACATCTTGAATGAAATAAAATTCTTTTAAAATTTAGGTGGACCAGAGAATGGGAAGTATTTGGTATTCACAGTGCCAATCCTCCAGTGAGGTGTCTGAGAGCTCCCTACCCTGTGTCCGCCCCGCCCCCGGCTCCAGCACACAGAGGTCTAGGAGGAGGCAGGGGTGGTACTGCCTCAGGGGGGTGGGACAGGGCTTTGACCTGGCTGAGGGTAAAGTAGCACTTTGGAGCACATGGCCCCTAGCAGCAGAAGTGAGCAGGTGTCACCCAGGTTCCAGCCATGGGGGCCTCCACTTCATAGGAGCAAGTTCAGAAGGGCTCCTCCTGCCCTGTGATGGGCTGACCAGCTGGCAGAGAACCAGACCAAAACACCAGCCCCCATCCTAGGAAAGAGAAGAAAGGACCCACCTAAGGCTCCCATCCCCCAGTTAAAATTCCTGGGTTGCTCAAAACTAAATTGTAAACATGGATCACGTTTGCTTGATATCCCTCCCTCTCTTTCTGGTATGAATTGATTAAAATACTAGTGGGAGCAGCAGCCCAGCAGGGATGTTCAGTCTGCTGATTGAGATCAAGAAAATGACTTTTGCATTTTACCCACTTCTGGGTAGAGTTTTACCTACTGTCTATTCTCCTAAATTTTTGGCAATATGAACTACTTCATATTGGAATGTTGCTGAAATGAATTTGCTGCGACATAAAATGTTAGATGCTGTTTTTAGAAAGTTGAATAGTTGCTACTGCAGCCCTGTTCATGCCACTAAAATACCGTTCTGTTTTCACTGTTATTTGACACCTCTGTACTTTGTTCCCCTCCTGTTCCATGTTATTTTTGCCATGTGGGCAGCTCCTGTTACTTTTTTCTTTAAGGATTTAAAATTTTAAGATGTGCCTGTTACTAATTTCACAAATTTTGGGTAAAGTTGCTTAGATGTACATTTTCCTATTTATCCAGGTATTAGATTCGGTGGTTGGCAGAGAATAAATTCAAGAGTAAATCTCAACAAGATGTATGGCTGTTTGTGGCCATGATGTTGTGATGGCAAAGCAGGCTAGTTCAGTGCGGCCTGGAATGGGGCACATTTTAAATAATTGATGAGTGAGAAGAAAGCAATTCATTTCGTTTACTGGCAGCTCTACTTTTTTTAATGAAAGGAATCTATGTTTTTTCCTGGGCATATGTTAACTTTCAACTAAAGCAAAGATAAATGGCATAACCAAAGTCAGAAATTTAATATATTCCCACTGAAGCTTTAGCTTACTAATGGCTGTTCTGTGACCATTTGGATGTGAAAGGTTTGTGCCATCAGTTAAAACTATTTGCTAAGCTGTTAATGTGAAACAGACCAAGGCTTTTGAAAACGATTTTTAACATTCATCTGCAGATATTTTTGGTTAAAAAGAGTAACCCCCTTTATCAAAGTGTAATTTTCAAAAGTTAAATATATGACACTCATAAAAATAAAGTGTGAACATGTATGAAAGGTTTATTCAACACATTAACGGGTCTCCAGCAGGAAGGTAAAGCTCTTCAGAGGAGAATCAAAGGAGTAGGTTTTAAAGGTATTCAAGGAAGACTGTCAGGATAAGATGCCAGGGTTACATATAAACTGATTAGCAGTCCAACAGGACAATAAAAATGTACATAAATCATCTGCATCTGTATCAGACAAGAATCTACACGTTACCACTAACTTTGAAAGTCTGGGCCTTTAATCAATAGTAAATTGCTTGTCAAACAGAGCCCAAGTGCTCTGGGTAATGAAACAACCCTCGTGTGAGGTGTTAATGCTGCAGTGTGAAGTTGGAAGAATATGCTTCTCTCCCTTACCTTTTTTATAAGTTTCGGATAATTTTTCCTAACATTCTATTATTAAAGTGAGCTTCCTCCATGAGGTCCCTAGAGTAGTGAAACATTCATCGAGACGAAGTAGACGTGATTGCCAGGGGCTGGGGAATAGGGAATGGGGAGCTCTTGTTTAAGAGGTGCAGAGTTTCAGTTTTACAAGATGAAAAATGTCCTAGGGATGGTGGTGGTGAGGGCTGCGAGACAATAGGAAGGTACGAATGCCACTGAGCTGTACATTTAAAAGTGATGAAGTCAGTGAATTTTATATTGTGTGTATTTTACCACAATTAAAATATTTTTAAGTGAGCTGATGCATAGATACATGAAGAAAAAGTTAATTCTTCATCCTCATGAGATAACCAATTTAATAATCCATGTTTGTGCTAACCTCATCCTTGTTCATAAAAATATAGACCTTTTTTAAAAATGGGATTGTTAAAATTCTTTACTCTGTGGTGGTCTTTTCACTGAATGATACATCTTGGACAGGCCTCTAGATTGTAGATATTGATTTAATCCTTTCTTTTCAATACCAGATCCTTAGACTGGACATACCATACTTTATTCAGCTATTGCTGTACTGATGAAATTTGGGTTGTTTCCAGTTGTTGTTATTTGCCTGTTGTTTGCACTGTTGTAAAATTGTTTTAGTACAGGAGAGTGATGCTGAAGGCCAGCACGCTAGTGGTGGCAGCAAGAAGGCAGAGGAGGGACTGGATCACAGAAATGTTTTGTTGGGAAAATGGATTGGATTTAGTGCCCAGTTAAAAAATGTAGTATAAAAGCAGCAGAATGAATAGTACTACCATTTTGTTGAAATAGGAACTAGAAGAAGAATAGCAGAAGGTCACTGGGGAGGATGGCAGAGAAGCTAAGAGGGAAGGGTTTGAAAAATGCCAGTTTGAGCCAGGCATGCTATGTCCACCAGACAGCTAAACATAAAGGCCTAACGCGTAGGGAAGGCATCACAGAGAAAGACGTTGACCCTTTGTACAGAGTCATAGTTAAAGATGTAAAAGTGGGTGAGATCTGGATGAAATCTGAGCTGTAAAAGTGGATGAAATCGCAGAGAGGCCTGTGTTCTAGAGGAAGGAGATGGAGTTCAGAGGAGGTGCCTGCATTTAAGGGTCTGGCCAAGGAGACTGAGATGTAGTGATCAGAGGAAGAGGAAAAGGCAAGAAAAGGCTGGAGGGCAAAAGGGGGGGAGTCTGAAACTATGTCACAACTGGTCCGTTCTGTGTCTGGTCCGAAATGTAATCATGTTAAGTATCTTTTAGGTATTGGCAGCATAGATTCTCCTTCTCAGGGTTTGGTTTGTGTGCTGATAGTGACTGCTGCCTCCGTGAGTCTTTCTGCAGATGCTGGTTTCCTTGTGTAAGAGCCACCAGAGATGGTGGTCCATCTGCGAAGCCAGTTTGGGCCACTGCTTTGAATTTGAGGGCTAGACCAAACCACATTGCAAAGGAGCAGAGTTTGATTGTAGTTTGACAACTCTCAACAGTAATTGCAAAGTCATTTTTCTAAGGCTTTATTGGCCTCATGTAAACTAGCACTTTATCAATAAAGGAGAGTCTGTCGATTTCACCATGTGAACTAGAAAGGTTGTGCAGGGGAACACTAAGGAAGCCACAAATATGAGGAATCTCCAAAACATTTAGAATTAGCTTTGAAGCTGTCTGAAAATCTGCATTAGCACGATTACCTGCTACCACCAGATCCACTTACAAAGGATTTGCGAATTTTTAAACCTACCCTAGGTGATTGGAGGAGAGAATAAAGGGAATTACTATACTGATAGTCCAAATTCATTGTTTTGTCACTTCCAGTGGCTTTGAAAAATACTCAAGTTTGGAAGAACAACCGATTCATCAGAACTAGTGATGTCACTGAGGGGTAAAATTCCAGGGGAACTGCCAAGTTTGCGGCTGGATTCAACTTAATTCAAAAATTATTGTTCCCGGTATTACATTAGATGCCATGGTTGAAGGTTCCTGAAGAACAATCAAAAGAAGTAAAGATGAGGACACTTACCCATAAAGTTGAGGCAGGGCAGGGAAACGGGACAAGGGTCATGCCTTTGTCAGATCTATTTAGCCTGTGAAAAGGGCCCAGTTTATTCTTTAAACTTAATCTATAGGCTGTTCTTCCTCTTCCCTCCTCTTAATCAATTAAGTGACTTTGGGACCAGGGCAGGAGAGAGACTTCAGAAGGGCAGTGAACCTATGTGGGTGAAGAAGGCTGAGATCCCACCCAACACAGTCACCTAAATAACCCTATTCTTAAGACAAAACTTAACAGGATTTATGAATCACCTGTATCCATCATGCTTCATGCTCACCCCTACCTAAAAGGCCCTATAAAACCCCAAACTCTAGATCCTTTAGTGCTCCTCCTCTCTGAGGTCACCCGCCCTCCCTTTTCTTCAAGTGTGTAGTTTTTAAGTAAAGCCTTCTCACTGCTCGACTTACTGTGCTTTGTCTCTGTGCTCTTCCAGCGGTAGGCTTCTTCGTCACTTTGCTACTCCATTCTGTGCTCCAGACTTAAGCACACGTCTTCACTCTGTCTCTGTTCTACTCCAGAAAAGTAGGGAGGGACAACTGAGGGCTCAGATTTGGGCCTGCAAGTTCTCGTCGCCTGGGTGACCTGGATGAAACTGCAGCTTTGTGACCTCCTCTTTAGTAGCCTGCCTGAAAATCTCCTTTCTGTGCTTTGGGGAGTTCTCAGAACATAATCTCACTCCATCCAGTGCTCTGTGGCTCCCCCAGATCCTGGGCTGGTAGACTTAGCTCCCAGGCCTTGCAGATCTAAGCAGACACTGGATGCCAGGTGACCCTTGCTTTAGGATTTCACAAGGGATCTGCGCTATACTGAGCCTCCCTGCCCCTGGCTCTTCCCTGCTCTCTGCTGCCTGCAGGGCAGCTGCCGTTCGGGCTACTCTTGCTTTAATGAATTCCTTTCTTACCTAAACTCTTCCGACCTGCTCCAGAATTTTTTTCTCATTCAGAGTCAAGAACCCTCCCCCATCTAGGTTGAGGTTTCTCCTGGTGCACAGGGCAAGACCTCCCCAGACACAGCTGCCCACCAGCAAAGCGCTTGTCATCTTGTGGAAAAATAAGATATGCACATAGAAAAATATTGAAGAAAAATCTCTAAGATGTTCTGTGACCCCACCCCCCAATCCCAGAATTTTGTCTCTTGCTGCAGAAGGAATTTACAGAGTCCAGGTGATGTTAGTCCGAACCTGAGTTCCCTCAACCTGCAGAACCCATTTGGCAAGGAAGAAGCAGGTGTAAGAACCTGGGGCACTGTCAGGTTAGCGGAGGCAGCAGGTGGTGAATGAGCTGGTTTCCAGGTAATGTGATCACAGAGGTATTTATAGGGTGGTCATTTTCATGTGTGGTGGACTCAAGCCATCATCTTGGGTTACTTAATTATAAATTGCAAAGGAGGTCATAGCTGTGGAGTGTTGATCTAAACAGACTGATAAATCCATGGTGGAAAACTTGTTTGTAGGTTCTATGTTACCTTGACATCTCTAATAGTTTTCAGTCAGTACAGGTAAATAACTGAGAGTGGGAGAGTAGTGAGCTCTCTCACAGTCTTACTGAGCTCAGCTCTAAATCATCTAGATGCATTAACGAGTCATGGGACCTAATCAGAGGAACCCTAGAACACGTCTGTAGGAAAGCAGTTTAGTGGTTGAAGTCACCTGTTCCCTACCCTCACTGAGTGCCCATTCCAAATGTTTGCAGGAATAACCAAGAAGAATTCTGGATTCTTTGCTGAAGGCCCTTGATTATATGGGAGTCACCTAACCTCGAGAATTGACAGGTTGAGATTGGAGAGTTCCAGCTTTAGCTGGTACTTACCAGGCCTGTGGCACTAGAAAAACCTTTATTCCCAGGGTCTGCCGTAGGCTTTATTTTGGGACAAGTGGCTGCACCTTCCTCTGGTCTTGTCTGAACATGTAGATCAGGCCCAAGCCCCTGGCATCCACCCCAGGATCTGCTTCTTTGCACCATCTCCATGATCCACAGCTGCACCGTTTTGAAAGTGATGCCAAAATCCAGACACAGCAAAGCATCCCCTTTTGCATGTACTAAGGTCCTGAATGATGGTTTTATCTTAAACATATTCTCTTTTCATTCCTCTGTTCATTTTTATCTCTCCCTAATATATAAATAATTGGCTTATCCTATTTACTGCACAGAGAAAATTGAATGTCTGAAATTTTCATCACTGTGAGAAAGTATTTCCAGAGTGTGAAAAAATAGACACTGGGGACATTTCAGCTCCTGCTTTTGGTATAGTGGGAATTTATTACTCAGTTCAGTAACAGTCTTAGTCCAAACCAAGCAGTTGTGTGGGCAAGCACTGGGCTCCTTTCCTAAATGGCCCTGCCAGGGATCCCTTTGTTCGTATTTGAGACATGAACCAATGGTATCTTTCCATCAAAGGTGGATTATCTCTGAATCTTAGATATTGAGACCTAGCCAATGGATTTTACTTGTATGAGATATTGCATAGCTCCCAAAGGGAGGGAAACGAAAGGGGAGGGAGGCAAGAGAGAATTCAGAGTCCAACAATAAATAGCTCTTTGTACCAGGCCCCTCCCCTAACCCCAAACCACTGAGATCATAGAGTAAGTTACCAGCATGCAGTTGAAGGCACGGCTGCCCAGCAGCCTGGCAGATGATGACCAGCCATGAACTTGTCTCTCCACAGTGTGCGGCTGTGACCTGGCACAAGGGGGCTTCTTCATAAAGAATGGGGAATATCTCTGCACACTGGACTACCAGAGGATGTATGGCACACGCTGCCATGGCTGTGGGGAGTTCGTGGAAGGAGAGGTGGTGACTGCCCTGGGCAAGACCTACCATCCCAACTGCTTTGCTTGTACTATTTGCAAGTAAGTGATGGCTTCTCCCAACACCCAGGTGCTTGGTTCTGCTGGGATATACACTTTGGTCTTGAGTTGTACTTAGTCCTTAAACATTCTTTTTCAGATGCTTCCTTACTTTTTTCATCTTAGTCAAAAAGTAATTTAGTTGGGAAACCTTTTCCATGATGGCCTCTGCTAAATAATATGACTGATTTTAAGTGGTGTGAAACCTAGTGTGAAGGTGGCTCCAGGTCTTGAAACAGTTTGAGCAATGGAAACATTGTGAGGAAATGTCATAACTGCTTAGAAAGATAAGGTTTATTCAGAAGTAAAAGTTCACGTATGTGTATGTAAAATAGTCTCATCTACTCTGAAGCCAGGTGGGCAAACTATGCCCCGTGGGCCACATTAAACCCAATACCTGTTTTTGTAAATGTTTTGTTGGAACACAGCCACAGCCATTTGTTTGCATGTTTATGGCTACTTTCGAACTACAGTGGCAGAATTGTGACAGAAACTGCATAATCCACAATATCTAAAAAAATTAAATCTTTGGGGGAAAACCTGGCTGAGCCCCACACTTCGGCCATTATGAACTAGCAAAGTGAAATCTTAACTGCGCAAAGCAACCTGATTAAAATGACCAAAAAGAGAGAGAGGTCAACTGTGTGAAGTGTGAGAAAAATTGATGGTTTCACTGTTGTTGTGTTTTGAGTGCTTACAATGTAGAACTTAGGACAGGTGTGATTCCTATAATGAGGCTCCCCAACCAAGGCCAGTCATTCTACTAATTGATTCTATCGGCAATCCTGTGGCTTTTGGAGTTGACAGTCATGTGCTCTGTCTGCCTTTGCAAAAACTCGGTTCCAGGAGGTGCTTTGTTCTGGTTTTCAGCATTTCGTGTTTCTAGACCAGATAGATGTAAGCTCTAGAAAGGTAAATTTAATTATATATTATTAATTAACAAGGGTAATACTCAGTTAAATCATAAAAAGATTTAGATGAATTATTCGTAGTAAAATTATTATAATAACTTTTTATAGGTGTTAATCATAATTTTAAAATTCTGGATTAATGAGCCTGAAGCTTTTCTGTAATCAAGCAAAAGCAAGGTTTCCTCTTGATGGCTCGCTTTTCAGACTGCAGCCCAAAGTCTCATTAAGATCTCTGGGCATTGAGGACTCCCAAGTTCCAGCCCGGCTTCCTGCACTGATCTGAGACCTGGATGAAATAACTTACCCAAGGCAATGGCCTCATCTGCAAAATGAGCATTGGCGGACTAGATACAAGTGATTCCCCCAAACCTGAATGATCTCTGCAATCCCACCCTGGGGGTGGACTCTTTAAAAACATCTATTTCTAGCCTTTCTTCTGCGACCTCTTATGCTTAGTAGTTTCTGGAAGGTTCCCAAGTATGATGTTACTTAGCCAGGTTGGAAGGCCCTGGCCCAGATAAACTCCTGATCCTGACTCTAAGAGATCATTGTTTTAAAGTTGGTAGTGATGTGTGAAGCTTTATTAGCCCCAGCCCCAGCCCTGAATGTTTGAGCCAGCAAAGGGGTGCTCAGTATTGCTCTTCAGTGCTATACTGCTAACTGACACTCCAGGCCTCCTGAATTGGAGGACCCCTTTACATTTTACAAATTGCATTCATGTAGAACTTAATTTAACCCTCATGGCAATTGTGTGAAGTCAGTCAGGAATTACTGTCGCTCTTGAGTTTAAGGGACTTTCCCAGGTTGCAAGACTAACATCCAAACTCAGGTTTCCTGACTCTAAATCCAGTTGTCTTACTGTTACATTCATGCAAATAAAAAAGGAAGTGAACCCATGTGGGCAGAGGACATAGGGAAAGAGGAAAGTAAGGAAGAGGGTCATTTATAACATAAGAGTCAAAGTTCAAAAGACCTGGCCCTCTGCTGAGAATTGGACCCTGGTTTATCCCATAGTGGATCCATGTGGGGTTCAAGTCTAGAAATAAAGGCTTAGCTCACAGGCAGGACTAGGGTGAGGCAAGTGAGGCGCCCAGGGTGATTTAAGGGGGCTCTCACATGGGGGACCAGGCAGTGCAGGGTCTGCACATGGGCGCTCAGGCCCCAGGTGCCTAGCCGGCCTCCTTCTAGTCCTGGGCCCTGATCAGAGAGGCAAAGACCCTCTGCTGCCTGTGCTTAGGGACCCTTCACTTCCTGATGCCCTCCTCACAGAGCAGACAGGGGCTTGTTCAGGTTTAATGAATGAAGCAGTCGACCCACTGGCATCTGCTGGAGTGTGGCTTTGATTATTAAAGAAAGAGCAAGTTCTGAGTTGGTGGATGCCTCCCGCACCTCCTATGCCCTGGTCTCCAGGCAAGCTGGTCAATCCAGGCAAATCACTTAACCTCTCTGCGCCTTCTCTGAACAATGGAAAGTAACAGCACCGCAAGAGGAGAGAAGGCCATCTCAACTCAGCACCAAATTTGGGGATGTTTAAATTCTCCTTGATGAATGGTATCACATCACTTGTGGATTTAAGTCCAAATGTAGTACCTGTGTTTTACAGTTAATCACCAACAGTCAGGCAGCACCAGGTCAACTTAAGGAAGGATAGTGGCTGTGAAAGTAAAACTCTGTCAAGAAGCTTGAATTTGTTATTAAGCAATTGCTTCTGACTCAGATGTGTGGGGATGTTTCACCTGGGAGTTTTACATTTCCTAATTGACAGAATCCCACATTTGAAAACTTGTGTTGATGAAGATTATTGGCAAATTGGCCAATTGCAAATAAACAGACATGGGAATTGTCAGATGGCTGTTAATTACGACTTTTTAAAAAGTGATCCGCTTGCTGACCTGGAAGGAGAAGAAACTGATAAACATACGTGAGAAAGCGGTATTTTTGCATAATGGGCTGTTACTGAGGAATGTCTCCATGAAAGGAAATTATCCTTCTGGAAAAAAAAAAAGCTTTTTTTTAAACAGGTATTTACAGCAGTGTTGTATTTCTTCAAAAGGGACTGGGTCTCTAACACTGTGAAACATTCAGTTCACCCATTCAGATGTTCAGGACAAAGCCTAATTCAGCATAATTATCACATAGGTACAGGAAACTGAAAGAGTTAATGCTTCACTTGTAACCAGTTCTCTTGGGGAGGGGCCGTTAGCCTGAATAGGAATTTATGGCATTTAAGATATTTCTTAATGAAGAAATATCTTCCCGAAGGATTTTCCATTTAGAAAATGGAAAATTTTATCATGTGTGCCTGGCTAAGACCTGTTGGAACATCCCTCCACTAATGATTAGAGGTAAATCATTCCATTTGACTGTCTGGTTGCCTTTAGAAGCAGTGTATTCTCCCTTCTTTAAATGAGGCATGTTTGTTTGTTTGGCCTACATCCAGCTGGCTGGCTGGGTTAAGACTGCATTTCAGACATTTTGGCTCGTGCCTCTCAAAGAAATGAATTGGCACCATAGGGCAGCAAGCAGGAGTAAGGAAAAGGAATGAAATTGCTGGGATAACCTTGAGAGTGATGTCTTTCTGTCTGCAGGCGCCCGTTTCCACCCGGAGACCGAGTCACGTTTAATGGGAGAGACTGCCTTTGTCAACTCTGTGCACAGCCCATGTCGTCCAGCCCTAAAGACATGCCCTGCTCCAGCAGTAAGTGCCCTCACCTCCCATTGATATGAGTTCCTCAATGGTACTTAGGCAGGTACCTTCATTTTTGTGGAACTGCTGGCTAGAGCCTAGAGCAGTCCTAACCAAGGCATTTTTTATTGTAAAACATGAAGCCTTCTTTGAAACCCATGCAGTGAGAAGCATCTCCCTTACTTCAAAAAGACTTAAAGAGAATGGGACATCAAAGTGCATTTTGAGAGCAAACAAAGGAAAAGAATTGTAAAGCTTTACACTAGACATGCCCATTTCTAATCATAGAGGCCGAGCTGTGAAAACATTTGATGGTGAAGTGATTGATATAACTGTGTGTTAAGAAAGCTATCCCTACAGTGGCTAGGGCAAATGTGGCAACTTATAGTTACCCTTAAATAATTCTTTATTTTTTATTTCTTTTAAATATTCTTTATTCACAATGGAGGGCTTCTGACTTTTACTTGTTGAATGTATCATTTGCTGCGCACCTACAATGTGTGCTTCCGTTCACAGTGGAGATGTGCCATGAAAAAAAAGAGCCTCCTCAGGAATCTACTTTCCACTGGGAGCAGACAGACAGTAGATGCACATACCAACATGTCTAATACATGCAGAAACTTAAAGTAGGAAGACAAAGTGTAAAGGGGCTGCCTTTATGTGGGGCCATCAGGGGAGACCTGTCTTAATAGATGACACATAAGCAGGGTTGGAAGGTGTGGGGAACAGGCTGATAACATACGTCATGAGATTTGTAATTCTTTACGACAAGTTCTTGACTGAGAAATGGGAATGCAAAGAAAGCTAACTTACCCCCCAAATAAAAATAGCAACCAATTACACCATTTCTTCTTGTAAATAATATTGGGTAGGTCAGTTAACTCTTCACTGAGATGTATTCTGAGCTCTGGGCACCAAGCAATGAAGCTCTACTTCCATCTCTTCCCTGGGGCATTAAGAAGTGGTCTAGAGGTTTGCTTTGGTTTCTGTGAATTTTGTCAGCCCTCAGGAAACCTGGAATAAGCCCATTTAAGCTCTGCCAGTCTCAGTAGATAAGAATGAAATAAGCCACTTCTTCTCCGGAAGAATTCTGTGCAATTTATAATAGTGGTTCCAAATCTTCCTGTCAAAGTAGAAGAATCCTTGTACCTAAAAATAAGTGTGTTCTGACCAAAGCATTTGCATAGAAATTGCATTTGACCATTGGGAGGAAGGAAGAAAATAAACATATTAGCACATCTTAATTCAACATAATGGGTCCTTAACGTGTGAATTTATATGCCCTGTTGGTAAATAACAGCAGCCCGGGTAGGACAACAGCTACAAAGCAAGGCACAATGCCAGGCCCCCAGTAGGGTTTCAAGTCCTTCACTGTTCTTACCTCCTGTGCCCCACACTAGGAAGGTGACCTGGGGTGGGGAGAGTCACCCCATGGTTTGGGAGGGCTTGCTTTGAAATTATATCACCAAAAGTTTTGGAGGAATTCTTCAGTTAAGAAAAAGGATTTTATGAGTTCCAGGAAAGGATGCCAGCTATACCAGAGGGTCACGTTCATAGGCCTGTAATAGAAACGGCTGTATCCTCGAATCCTGTGGAGTCCTTTAGTCCAGGTGACTTTCTTGATAGGCGAGGAAATTGAAGCCAGGGGCCTACTCAAGGTCACACAAGCTATCTAATAACAAAGCAAAATTAGAAGCAGGTCTTTTGACTCCTGGATTTTGGCTCTCTCTTTTGGTTTCATTTAATACTCTTGATTGTTTGGTTTAAGAAACAGAAGCAGAATATTCAAAAGCTCCCAGTCCTCCCTGTCCGAGCAATCTGGGAACACGTTTCCTAGCCCACAGCTCTAGCACAATGGTTATTCCAATTTTTGTTAAACTTTTTTCCCTTTGTTTATATTTTCTATTTTATATGACACACATTTATGCACATTAAAAAGAAACAAAAATTATAAATGTCCAAATACTCAGATCCGTTACATCCCTCATGCTAGTTGTCACAGTCAGTGCTCATGTGCACATTGCTGGACCAAATCGTATTTTCTCCTCTGTGCCCAGTGGATAAAATCTCTTTTCTATGCAACTGCTTTGGTCAGAACATTTTTATTTTCAACAAGTACTTGTCTATTTAGATAAGTACTCAAATAGCACTTCTGGGGCATGTGGGTGTGGGTGTCTGTAAAATAAAGAGCTCGTATATGTGGATACACATACGCAAAATACCTGAACTAGGAAGGCACTCAAATACTAGAGCAAGAGGAGTCTCAGCAAGTCTCTGAGATTCACTGGAGCCTATTTAGAGAAAACTAGGTTTGTTATTTGTAATTCTTTAAGACTTGTCCTATAGTTTAAACCTATCCTGATGTGACTTAAATTCTTATATAATATTTTTCAAGTTGACAGATCTTCCTAAATAAAAGCAACAATACGAGGTTCTTCTTTGATGATGTTCACAGAGTCAGTGAAATAGATCAGAGCGCCAAAGTCCTCTTTCTCTGTTCCTTCAAAAATGAGTTTGCTCTTGTGAACTGCAATGCTATTTCATATTCTGTAGCTGGTTTCCCATCATCACCGAACAGGTGAAAGACAGTTTGAGAGGTAGAGAGGAAGCCAACAGAAGCTAAGTAAGTGATGGGATGAGAATTTGCACGGATCGTCTCTGAGCTTGCTGGATAGAGGGGCAGCATCTCTCAGCAGCTCGCGGGCTGCTGTGTCTGTATTGCTAAGATTTAAGGAGAACTCCCCGTGGAGGGCCAGAGATGACAGGGGCACTCTGCTTGTTTCCTGCATGTAAGTCTTCTAACCTTTATATCTATTTTATTCTCTTCATCAAATATTCACATAGTACTCACTGTGGATCAGGCACTGTGAGACTGGTTTACAAATTTTAGCTCATTTATTCCTCATAAGCACCCTAGAGGTTGGTAAAAAAAACGATCCCTTTTCAAAGATGAAGAAATAAAGGGCCATAAAGGTTAAGTAATTTGCCCCAGATTACACAGACAGTAAGCGATGGCGCGGGGTTACAAACCCAGGCTGACTGCACATTCCGTAATATCAACCCTGATATTTATTTTACCGAGTAAGTATCACTCTCTGCTGAGTGACTTGTCAGCAGGCTTATCCATGTGTCCTGCCCCAAAGGGCTGTGTGCTTTCTACATGCCACAGTTGCCCTCCTTCTGTAGCAAAGTTTGGGAGTGGAAGCCATCAGGAAGTTATTCATAGAAACAAACTACCTTAATTAAAGATTATTGCCCCTGAATTAATTAAAACTGTTGCGGCATCCAGATAAAGGAATTTGAATTCAGTAAGTAACAAATACTCTATATCATGAAGAAAGTAGTAACAGTTCTGTCTCAGGATTATGACGAAAATTAATTAAACTGCTTTTATTATTAATAAAAAAGTCAATTGCCCATGTCTAGCTGACCCTACCTTTAAAATAAAATCATGTCCAGAAGACATAATGCTCTACTAGGAGGTATGTCCACTCCTCTAAAGCTTAATTCCACCCGATTCTTCATGTGCTTGCCCGGAGTTGAGGGCTGGGGCCCCCATGGGGTAAGGAGCTATGTGAGGGAGAAGCCTGTGTGTGGCAGCCTTGAGTGCAGGGAATCGGGTTTGGATTTTGTTTCCTGCATGGCTCCTGACTATTTCAGGTACCTGAGCAGGAGTGGGCTGCTGTCTACAGTCACTCTACTTCAGAGGGTATCTGATTGCGTGTGGGTTTGGCGAATTGACATGACAAACGCCCACGCACAAATACATCCAGACCCATCTTCCTCGCTCTGCCCAGCATTGTCATTATTCTGCCAGCAATTGGCCCTCCTACAGGTACCAGGGCGAATGTTCTACTTGGACTGAGTTTCAGCCATTTCAGATAAACAGTCACATGCATGTTTT
The DNA here is from genome assembly GCF_030020395.1 of Manis pentadactyla. NCBI lineage: Eukaryota > Metazoa > Chordata > Mammalia > Pholidota > Manidae > Manis > Manis pentadactyla. The sequence continues at coordinate 125,321,132 of NC_080026.1, read as the reverse complement.
CAAAGGGGAGGAAGAATTTTTCAATTATTTTACTTTTCTATTTGGTGCAATAGCTTTTAATAGTTGCAAGATAATTTTTCTTTGATCTTTATGTTCTCTCTTTAAAAAGTCATTTGCCGGCTGAATGGGACTTGTCTGCTGAGGCATCTAACAACAACTCAAGCGGGGATGATCGACCAACATCTGCCTGGGTCAGATCCCGGCTCTGCCACTTACTTACTAGCAATCTCTTTGCCCCTTCATCCTCCATTTCCTTATCTGTAAAATGGGTTGGTAGTCGATTACCCAACTTGTAGGATTAAATGAGTACATGTATAAAAGTGCTGTGGACTTATTAAAAAATAGCTTATTGTTTAGGCATTAGTTTCTGAATTTTTGTGTAAACAGTCTCTAATTTTTGTGACTGCTTTTTTCATGATAGCTGTCTTTATCTGCTGCCCATTTGATATTTTCTACCAATATAAAAACCACTGAAGTCTGGACCACATACACACACAGCCAATGGATTGTCGGAGTCTGTTTTACGGCAGGGTCTCTGTGCACAGATCTGCCCCTTGTTTAGACACTCACTTCCTGTATGATAGGATGGCAGCAGCTCGGCAGGGCACTGCTAGTGAGTATGGCTTCTGGACCAGTTGTAGACTGGCTGTCATCCCAGTTCTACCAGTACAAGCTGTGTGACCTTGAGAACTCAATCTCTGCCTCCACCTCTTTGCCGATTAGATGGAAAACAAGAATAGTTCCCTTTTCAGTGAGTTGTTATAGGGATTCATGTAAGTGAAGTGCTTGAAAGATTCATGACACCGAATAAGCTCGTCTATGTATTAAGCATTATTCTTTTTTTAAAATTATTTTTATTTTGGTATCATTAATCTACAATTACAGAAAGAACATTATGTTTACTAGGTTCCCCCCTTCACCAAGTCCCCCCCACATACCCCTTCACAGTCACTGCCCATCTGCGTAGTAAGATGCTGTAAAATCACTTTAAACATTATTCTTTAAGGAAGTTAGGGGACTAGAATTTGAGCTTAAAGATATTTAGAATCAGACAGGAACAGAAGAGGGTGTAGCATAATGGTTAAGGGCATAGCCTCTTCATTTCGGAATGCCTGGGTTTGAATCCTAACATGGAGCCTTGGGCAATTTATTTGATGTCTCAGAACCCTAGTGCCCTCATCTAAAAATAAAAAAATAGCTACTTCTAGGGGTTGTTATGAGAGTTAAATGAGATACTGCATGGGAGGACCATCTAAATGTGGAGAGGGTTCCAGAAAAGGCAGTACAGGGGGAAACCCAAACAGAGCCAAGGCCTATATCCTGAGAAGTGGAGTTGGGAAGATAAGAGTAACTGGGGCCAGGTCTCAGGAGGCCTTGCGGAGTTTGGCAATATGCAGCTCCTAAGGACGGTTATTAACCTGGGGGATGACCCTGTGAAAGCAAGGTTCTAGAAAGATGAAGGTGATAGTGCTGTGCAAAATCAGTAGTCTGAGGTCAGTGATCAGGATTGGGGAGACCATTGATTGTGGGCACAGGTAATGGCTGTGAGGAAAGACAAAGAAGGTAAATGAAAGGGCCATGGCAAACAAAGATAGAGGATGTCATCCATTCATTCATTCATTCAACAAACATTTCTTTGAGCACCAAGTATGTCCAGGCACCAGCCAAATTCTTTATTATGCAGTTAACATAATCCTATGATACAGTTGTCACAACTAAAACATCTACATTGGTACATAACCTATTCACGGTTAGTTGTTAAATGTGTGCCCACCTCTGCCACCAAGATAATGAACTCACTAAATACAAAGATGCTGGTTTTTTCTCTCTCTTACACAAAGTCTAGCTCATAACGCTCTGGATAAACATTCTGGAAATTGAACCAAAGCCATCTTTATCCTGAATGGGGCTAATAACAATCTTCCCTTTTTAAATGGGTTTAGGTGTTCATGGTAAAACAATACAATATGACTGAAATATACAAAGAAGGAGATAAAAAGCATCTGAAATCTAAAGAGATTATCTCCATTAACATTTTGGTGGACATTCTACTGGATATTGTGAAGTGCTGTAGATGTGTATGATCTTACAGACATTTTTCCCATAGCATTTTGCTCATGTCTTCTCTTTAGAAAGCATTTATTCTTTTGAGTGTCACACAAAAGGCTGAAAGCCCTTGAAGGCACTTAGACCCCTTGGTAACAGGGCCAGCGCCCACGTGTCCTGGCCAGAACTGTGCTTTGCATGTCTGTTATGCAGTTATTACCATGTGGCCCTGTTAGTGCTTTGTGTGTTTATCTCTCCTGCCAAACTATGAGCTTCTAGGTGGCAAGGATTGTATTTTTTTTTATCCTTATGAATAGTACAACACACCTAGCAAGGACACAAATGTTCACTTAGCGAATGAACTGATGTCATCCCAGGAGAGCCTTGGAGGGAGTAAATCTCAGCTCCCAGGTCCAGATTGTTGAGTTCTAACTGCTGCTTGAATGAAGATGATCTTTGTGGTTTTGTAAAATTACATAGTTACAGCTTGGGAGCATGGGAAGTTAGGTGTATTGGCATGTTTAAACTCACTTTCATTTTCTCATCTTATTTATACATTTCATGAAAGGAGAAATAGTTATTGCTTCAGATAAATTTGTTGATAACAAAATCACAAGGTTTTTGTTTTTTAAAGTAGAAGTGTCATAGAATGCATTTCCCCAGTGTGTTTGAATGTGAGATTGGAGGGAGACCTCACCTCCGGGGGCATCAGGGGAGTAGCTTGCAGGGGAAGGGGTCTAACCTGGCGTGTCAGTTCCAGTATTGCTTTACTGAGTGTGAAGTGGAGAGTGGAGAGAGTTTGGAATTTCTGTAGTAGCCAGAGGTTCATTGCAGAAGAACAAGCAATGTTGCAAAAAGAATCATTAATATTCAGCTTTTTCAGACTACAACCTGTAACAATTATGAACTACACATAAAGATCCCTGAATGCCACATCTTTTCACTGAACCAGCCTTGATTATCTTAGCTGCAAGAAAGAAAGAAAAGTTTCTGCTGAATAGGGGATGGATGTAGCTAATGGACAAAAACAGAAAGTGGCTGCAAAAAAGTTTCTGTGAATGGAAAAATAACAGCATTTTTACTATGTGCTGTTTTTGTTTGACTAAATATGCCTCTTGTGGTACTAAGACCCACACCTTCTAACAACTTACCAGCAAAACTATAATTTTAATGATTGGAACAGCAGTCATTCCCAAGTTTAATTTTAATTTTTCAGTAGCAGTAAAAATTAAGCTGCATGTACTTATAGTTTTATATTCCTATAAATTGTCCCCAGAAGGGTATTTGAGAAATTGCTTTTAGTTAGCACTTATCTTCAGTGGGGAGGGAGGGAGTGGCTAGGAGACAGTACAGGGGAAGAAGTCATTTTTTTACTATATAGAGAAATTTTTTTTTCCATGTCTGTAACCTATTTACAACCAAAGTATATTAAAAATAAAATAATGCTAACTTTACAAAATAAAAGAAAAGGCCCATTCTAGACTGAGGTCTTATTGCAGTGTGCCCTTGCTGTGACCTCCAGCCATGTGTCTATTAAATGGTCACATGATCAACTGAAACTGACATCCTACCCCTCCCTTTCTTCTTCCTGTCTTTGGGAAAGAGTGAATAAACTGCTGTTTGTTAATGAGTACTGAACCTGAGAAACTGATGTAGAATTTCAAGAGTAATTTCCTCTTTGGCAAAAGCCCATGTATGCTGGGGAGGGGGCATAGCCAGTTGAAGATTTGTCATAAAAGTCTTCACCAGGTTAAAGTTTACAACTAAATTACAAACTAAACCAGAGTTTACAATGGAGTAACAAACCTTCTTGGTACACTTTGTTTAAATTGAAGTGAAGTTCACAAAGCATAGAATTAACCATTTTAAAGTGAAGATTTTGGGACACTCACAGTGTCATACAACCACCTCTATCTACTTCTAAAACATTTTCCTCATTTCCTCCTCACCCTCCCAAAAAAGAACCCCATACCCATTAAGCAGTTACTCCCTATTCCCTCCTGCTTCCAGCCTTTGACTGCTACCAATCTGCTTTCTGTTTCTAAGTATTTACATATTCTGGATATTTCTATAAATGGAACCATACATCAGTGGCCTTTTGTTTCTGGCTTCCCCTTGGCCTAGTGTTTTCAAGGTCAATCCAGGTTGTAGCGTTTATCAGTGCCCCATTCCATTTTATGACTGAACATACTCGCTGTGTGGAGAGACCACGAGTATGTGAGTCCTGGCTTTTAATTCATTTGGGTCTTGGCAGTTTTTTTTTTAATTAATTAATTTTGTTGTCATTAATCTGCAATTACATGAAGAATATTATGTTTACTAGGGTCCCCCCTTCACCAAATCCCCCCCACAAACCCCATTACAGTACTGTCCATCAGCGTAGTAAGATGCTGTAGAATCACTACTTGTCTTCTCTGTGTTGCACAGCCCTCCCCATGCCCCCCACCACACATTATACATGCTAATCGTAAGGCCCCCTTTCTTTTTCCCCACCCTTATCCCTCCCTTCCCTCCATTTCTCCCCAGTCCCTTTCCCTTTGGTAACTGTTAGTCCATTCTTAGGTTCTATGATTCTGCTGCTGTTTTGTTCCTTCAGTCTTTCTTTGTTCCTATAGTCTTTGGGTTTGAGGTGAGTCTCTTATAAGCAGCATAGAGACGGGTCTTGCTTTTTTTATCCATTCTATTATTCTGTGTCTTTTGATTGGTGCATTCAGTCGATTTACATTTAGGGTGATTACTGAAAGATATGTACTTACTGCCATTGCAGGCTTTAGATTCGTGGTTGCCAAAGGTTCAAGGTTAGCTTCTTTAGTATCTTACTGTCTAACTTAACTCACTTATTGAGCTATTTTAAACACTGTCTGGTCATTCTTTATTTTTCTCCCTTCTTATTCCTCCTCCTTTGTTCTTTATATGTTGGTTGTTTTATTCTGTGCTCTTTTGTGCTTCCTTTAACTGCTTTTGTGGGTAGTTGATTCTATTTTTTGCCTTTAGTTAGTATTTGGTTGGTCTGCTTTCTTTGCTGTGATTTTATTTTCTCTGATGACATCTATTTAGTCTTAGAAGTGCTCCCATCTAGAGCAGTCCCTCTAAAATACCCTGTAGAGGTGGTTTGTGGGAGGCAAATTCCCTCAACTTTTGCTTGTCTGGGAATTGTTTAATCCCTCCTTCATATTTAAATGATAGTCGTGCTGGATACAGTATTCTTGGTTCAAGGCCCTTCTGTTTCATTGCATTAAATATATCATGCCATTCTCTTCTGGCCTGTAAAGTTTCTGTTGAGAAGTCTGATGAGAGCCTGATGGGTTTTCCTTTGTAGGTGACCTTTTTCCTCTCTCTAGCTGCCTTTAAAACTCTGTCCTTGTCTTTGACCTTTGCCATTTTAATTATTATGTGTCTTGGTGTTGTCCTTCTTGGGTCCTTTCTGTTGGGAGTTCTGTACACTTCCACGGTGTGATCAATTATTTCCTCCTCCAGTTTGGGGAAGTTTTCAGCAATTATTTCTTCAAATACACTTTCTATCCCTTTTTCTCTCTCTTCTTCTTCTGGTACCCCTATAATGCGGATATTGTTCCTTTTGGATTGGTCACAAAATTCTCTTAATATTGTTTCATTCCTGGAGATCCTTTTATCTCTCTCTGCATCAGCTTCTATGCGTTCCTGTTCTCTGGTTTCTATTCCATCAATGGCCTCTTGCATCTTAGCCATTCTGCTTATAAATCCTTCCAGAGATTGTTTCATTTCTGTAATCTCCTTCTGGACCTCATCCCTTAGCTCTTACATATTTCTCTGCAGCTCCATCAGCATGGTTATGAGCTTTATTTTTAATTCTTTTTCAGGAAGACTGGTTAGGTCTACCTCCTTCTCAGGGTTTGCCTCTGTGATCTTGGTCTGTATCAATTTCTTCTGCCTTTTCATGGCAATAGATATATTTGTGGGGAGCTGGCGTGTGTGTTGGGTAAGAGAAAGTCCCTTCTTGCCAGTTTGTGGCCCTCCTCTCCTGGGAGAACAGCGGCCTCTAGCGGCTTGTGCTGGGCAGCTGCATGCAGACGGGGCTTCTGATCTTGTCCGGCCGCTCTGGAGTGTAGCGTTGCAGTTGCTGTGGGCGTGGCCTGCCTCAGGCTGCTTCTCCAATATGGCGGAGCCGCGTCGGAGGGGGAACAGGCGGGAGGCTGTTTATTGCGGTGAGGGGCCTCCGAGCTGCGCTGCGGGGGTTCGGGTGCCCAGAGTTCCCCAGGATTCCCTGCTGCTGGGCTAGGTGTCTCGGGGCACTTCTGTCCAGCTGTGGGGTCCCTGTCCCTTTAAGACTTTCAAAAAGCACTCGCTTTTCTTTGTCCCGGGTGCGCCGGCTGCGGGGACCTGCTCACAGGTCTTACTGTCCCGTTTCCCTAGAATCCAGGGCCCCGCGCATGCACTGTGTCTGCACTCTGGCCCGGGTGGCTGGGGCTGGGTGTTCGGCAGTCCTGGGCTCCCTCTCCCTCCCGCTCTGCCTGCTCTTCTCCCGCCGGGAGCTGGGGGGAGGGGCGCTTGGCTCCCGCGGGGCCGGGGCTTGTATCTTACCCCCTTCGCGAGGCGCTGGGTTCTTGCAGGTGTGGATGTGGTCTGGATATTGTCCTGTGTCCTCTGGTCTTTATTCTAGGAAGGGTTGTCTTTGTTATATTTTCATAGATATATGTGGTTTTGGGAGGAGATTTCCGCTGCTCTACTCACGCCGCCATCTTGGTTCTCTCTTCATCTTGGCAGTTTTAAGAGGGGTTTGTCAAGGACTATCTCAAATCTCAAAAGCAGTGGCTGCCAATTTTTTGAACCTCTCCCAGACACTGTTGGGCTGGTGTCCGCTACTGCTCACAGTGTGACAGGCTGTGGCATGGGCACCATTGCGTGGCCCCAGGTGCTTGCAGGTAGCCGCCTTTTGCTGGCGCACCTGTCCCTCTTCCTTCTTTGCTCCCTCTTTTCTACCCCTTTTCCTTCCATCCTCTTTTCTACCCCTTTTCCTCCCCCACCACTAGCCATAACTTGAGCAGAGGACTACTTGGTCATTGTGTATCCAGCAGGTAGAACTGTGACCCCAGTTTTCCAAACACTGTCCAGAAAAGGGTATCAACAGTGCTGAGGACTCAGGCTTTGAGCTTCAGGTTCATCAGTTCCATCTTCCCACAGAAATACCTACAGCGTCTGTCCTTTAGAGGGGTGGCTCGGGGATCAAACAATGTTTGCTGGGCATATCTGGGTTATACATGGTACGCAGAGAGGAGAGCAGCTCCAAGTCCACAGAGAAGTACTGGTAGAGCCATGTGCTAGGTGAGCAGTCACTTGCCCTGTCCTTGGGGAAACCCCACAGCGAGAACACCTTGTCCATCGAAGCTGTGGCCTGAACTTTTCACCCATGCAGGTTGGAAATTGGTGTCCTTGAGGCTGCCGTGTGACCATAGCCTTTCTGAGAGCATCCCATGGTTGCCTGGCACTTGGCTTTGTTTTCCTAGCTTCTCAACAACATCCTCTTGCTATATCCTGGTGGCAATTTTCAGGGAAAAGAGAATCCTACTTTTAATCTCAGATGAATCTCCGTGATGTCTGCATCATCAGAAATGATGCTGAGCAATCACAGGGACTGATGGAGACTGACAGGCATGGGCCTCAAAGCAATGAACCTCTGGGCCTGGCTTCCACCAGCTGGGGTTTGAAATTGGTAGTTGCACATTTTGAAGTTGTGATTGTACTTATTAGGGTGATGGTTTATTAATTATGTTTAGGCCCTCCTTCTGGTTACAGTTCTGAAAATGTGCATGTGAACACACACACACACACACACACACACACACACACAGTTATCTGTAATAGGATCTTAAACCTAAAAATTAGAGCAGGTGACAAAAGAATATTAATGTTTTATGCTAATATTTTCTATTTCCCATCAACGAATCTCCATTACATCCCTCCAGAAATACAGGCATGCTATTATTTGTATTTGATATTTGGGGAAATAGAAGAGTGGCTGTTTGAGAGATTCGTATACAAGGCAGTGGACACTGTCTTTAAGCAAGCATTAACGTTCTCAACTTCTAACCAGTTTTCAGTATCTTTTCCAAAGTACATGTTCTGTTCCATAAAGGTATACTCTCAAAAACCTGGAAGCCTTACCCTAGATACGTCACCCATTTAATTCACTTTGTTCCAAGTAGGCCATGAGAAATTCAGCCTCCACAGGCCCATTGGAATCAGTATTGAATCCGGTTCTGAGTGCTGTGGTATGTTCATGGGCCATTCAAAGCCATCCTCCAAAGGTAACTAGCAGAGATTTGCAGACTTTTTTTTTTGTATTATTAAGGTATCATTGATATACACTCTTATGAAGGTTTCACATGAAAAACATTGTGGTTACTACATTCACCCATATTATCAAGTCCCCCCCATGCCCCATTGAAGTCACCGTCCATCAGTGTAGTAAGAGAGATTTGCAGACTCTTAACTCTGATGCTTTTGGGGTGCAGGTCTGGGTTGGTACCAAGCCCATGACAGACTGTCCTCTATTTCTCTGATGCTCATCATCATGCCTGGAGCATTAACCACGGGATTTCTGCTTAATAAATTAATAACCAACTAATGGAGAGGAAAAGCAAGCAAGCAGGCTCCTTTCAATTTCCCATTTAAATTCTGGTCATGAATATGGGAAAAACACACCCAGTAGTAGTTGAAGGAGAGGGTTGCTTGACCTCGATTATCCACAGTTACCCTCAACAGAATTCTGTGAGCACTGGTTGAGGGATTAGACTTGGAGATTTCACATGTGCAAGTGGTCTGTACTTATAAATATTATGACCAAAGTAACTGAAATTCTATAAAAATACACGAATACACTATTAAGGAAGAATGTTAGGACTTATTGCCAAATGTCAGATTATAGAGGACTTAGAAAATGACTTGCTTCCAGGCCAGCCTTCACCTTTCATGATGAAAGCTGACAATCTGTTGCTATTATGGCCCCTGAAAACGTGTTTGTTGTGCAGTATTGTTTTCCAAAGACAACAAGAACCTTCACTTAAAATAGCAGGACAGACGCTGTTCTGGCTTGTGATGTTAACATCGTGGCCACAAAGACAGCAAAGGGAACAAGTGACCTAATCAGGGACATGAGTAATTATGGAATGTCTGGTTCAAGGTTATATATTCAGGCAGCACATAGTGTTTTAAAATAATTCATTTTGAGTGAATATGAGATATAAATTATTTATACCATTGAGGCCCCTTTTCCCCCCTATATACTGGCAAATACACTGCATCTGCTCGAACATCCTGACTGGCCCCACCCCCACCAGGATTTGTCCTGTGACCTCTTGTTGCTTTTTGTCTAATGGCAGCATCGAATTTCAGAAATTACAAAGTACTTTTTAAAACTGATTCTTGAAAAGTGCTTAGCCTAACACATTTACAGCACCATGTTCTGTTTTGCCCTCAAACTCTCCTTTCCTACAGTGACCCCATACCTACGGTGTTTGCCATGACATGCTAAAAAAGAAAATTGTGGATGCATTTCTACATGGTTAAAAAAATTTTTTTAATGAACTACGGATAGTCAATATTTGTCAACTCATAAATGTCTGGTTTGGAACATTGAACAGCAAGATGAAGATGGAAAAATGTCAGCCATCACTGATATCTACTTGTTAGATGAACATTCTTATCACTACTAACTGATGTGGCCTTTTTGGTCAAGGAAAGATTTTCAAGTACCCAAATCCTTTATATCTTAAAGATGTTAAAACTTTATTCCAACTCTTATGAAAATAACGTAAGGAAAACCTGGACTTTCTTAAAGCCTTGACATTTATAAATCCATGGGTTGCCAACTGAAGGGCCTACAGAAAAGGCCAGGCTGTTAACACAGGTACATGCAGTCAAGTGTGACGACAGGAGGCAATTGACATTAGACCCTATGGAGGGATGGGAACCCTGGAAAACGGGAAATATCAGTTCTATGTAAAGTGGGCAGCTACTGCATGCCTCCAGGCAGCTATTTCCAGGAAGGAATCCTTGTGTTGGAGGCTGATCTGACATGTGTTGAAGGCTTGTGTCTAAGGCAGCTTGTTAGCCTAGCAAAATGTAACCCACATTCAGGTTAGTCTTCTCTTGTGTCCCATCCTTCTCTCTCTTTTGGCTAGGACAGCTGTTCTGAAGAATTGACCTTCACCATTTTATCACACAAGATAAAGGAAAATCCATGTGCTATAGGAACAATTGAATAACAAGATATGATGTCATTAAATTCAGGACTTCAAGTTAGCCAAACTCTGGAACTCAAATTTGTTTTGTTGTTTTTCCTTGGTACTCCTTAGATTGAGTCCTGGCCAGGGATAGAGGGCTTGTAGTTAACAATCTATTGAAAGGACAGCACTTGAGTATTTTATAGGGTCTCCAAAGTCTTATTCCACTTTCTATTAATAATAACCTAAATCTGAAATGATTTTGTTTCTATTTTTCACCTACGTGGAAGCCATGAATTTATGTGCTAATCTTTGTTGATGACAAAATAGAGTTTCTTCTTATTATTATTTGTTAAAAAGGATTCCAGGGAAAGCTTGAATTTCTGGAACTTATATGGCAAAAGTTTCAATACTGACACTTGATTTTCTTTTTACTCTTAATTTCTAATATTTCACAATAAAGAAAGGAAATACTCTGAACTGACTCAGAATCCCTATGGATATTTTCTAACATGTCAGTATATCAGCAAGCATCAATTTAAAAATGAGTAAACTCTCTGGTCCCTTTTATGGTACACATTATTTTCCAATAATTCTCTACTCATGTAATCTTTACCCCCAAGCGAACACCTCACGCTGTAGTTCTATCACAGCTATTTTTTGCCCATTGACAGTGGGAGAGGCAATAACCAGGGAAACTGACCTGTGACTGGAGGTTTACCCAGCGAAGTCCTGTAAGCTGTAAAGGCCTGGGTTCGTGTGCCATGAGGAACAGACAGTCCCACTCTGCCATTAACTGGACCCTGGTTAGCTGTGCGGTTTGTGCAAAGCATGGACCCACCTTCGGCCTTAGTTTCCTGTGTGCAAAATGAAGCATTTACCAAGGTCCTCTGGCTCTCAAATGTTCTGTGATCTGTAAAATGCAGATAATCACTGTCCTTACAGGGGAGCAGAAGCCCGACAGGTGGATTGAGATAACAGAAGTGCAAGACCTTTCAAAAGTGAAAAAGCTGAATAATAACTCTAATAATAATGTTAATACAATGATGGTGGTGATTATGGAAACAGAGAACCCAGAATTCCTTCCCAGAGGCTGACAGTGGCCTTGTTTATTTGTTAAGGGAAAGATGAAATGCAGATTTTATGAGATTATTGCAGCTTCGAGAACAGTAGCCACAGAGCGTTCACCACGGGCCCAACACCGCCCAGTGACTGCGCATATTCATTCTCTCCGATCCTTACAGTAGCCCCCCTACCTGTTTTACGGATGAAGAAACTGAAGCCCAGGGGTTTCCTGGCTTGCCCAGGTCCCTCAGTTCAGTGTCATAGTTGGGATCCAACTCTGGTCTCCCTACCTCCGAAGTCCTTAACCGCCACGAGTTGCACCATAGCTTGTAGCACGGGCCAAAACACACGTGGAGCAAAACAATGAGGAGTCTAATTTTTTCCTACAGCTGCTTTTATTATCCTCCATCAGAGTTCCCTCTCCCACCCTTAATAATATCTTGGGCAGAGGCCGCAGCTTTCTAGTCACTTCCAGCTCTTAAAGTCCAGTCCGGTGGAAACCTTTATTCTCGCTCCCATTGCAGAGCTGCACCCTTTGCCCAGCTCAGACCCGGCCCGAATTAGAGAACTGCCGTGAGGAGCCTCTTCTTTCACTCCTGCTTTACCTCCTTCCTGTCCTGCTTGCAGCTACTTTGAGGTCTGGGCAGGACACAGCAGGTCAGAGGTAGGAGAGACAAGGTGTTATAACTGGCATTGTCATGCTTCTCTTTCAGCTTACACAGGCCGGAGACATGTTTTTCTGGGGCACGTTTTGAGTTCCTTGACAAAAGCAGTACAATTTCTGGCAAACCTTTTGCAAAAACTCCCACCCTCCTCCCCAGCCTTAGGTCCTGCTCCCTCGTGGTCTCCTCAGAGCCTCCTGCTAATGAAGTCCCCCACCCTGGCTGGCAGCTTTCTCAGAAGGGTGCATTCAAGCTGCTTGGACCCAGGACCAGCCACAGGACCCAGGGCCCCCATGAGCCAAATGATGGAGGTGCACACCATTCCCACTTCGTCTGCTCCTTAGCCTGTCATCAAGGGAGGCTCCAGCCAGCTTCCTGCCTGCCACATCTTCCAAATTCAGCAGGCTCCACACGTTCTGTCCATGAATGCTTCCCAGCTCCAGGACCCTCAAGCCAACTTGTCCCAAGAAATCTGCCATCAAGCTTCTCTTGTATCCCTCGGCAGCCCAAGGACCTGAGTTTCCCTCCTCAGGAAACATCTAGGAAGGGAGTGGGAGGCTGGTCTCCCCTCCTTGCAGGATCCTCTGACCCCTCTCACAGCAGCAGGTAGGCAATAGGGGTTGATAGCCACGAGGCAGGTTCTACTGCCTTTTGTTAAGTCCTGCAAGGGTATTCCTAGCACCCTTTTTTGGAAGATGGGATGTTTATTGCCATTGTCTTTACCTCTAACACTGAAGCCAAAATTTCCAAGACACTAGGAAAATCTCATATTCTGGGAGCTTGGATCATAGATGGGTAACTGCTCTGGCAGTTTCCACCTTCATTAATGGTTCTAGACATGACTACAGTACCCAGGCCTGGGAGGGTGGAGGTAAATGGGAGTTTAGTTACCACACGGTTGCCTTTTCTAGAGCTCCATGTCCTCAGCCTTCTTCTTCAGCGGCACCTTCATAGCCTAAGACATCTTTTTTGGCCCTTACTCTTCCCCAGCAGGAAACTCTAGAAAGGCAGAAATCGTTCTCGAGGAGACACAGACATCCAGTCTGACAGGGCCTGAAGTGCCGCCTTACTGATGACATGTTTCTGAGCTTGGGAACACTGGTTTCCTTCCCAAGAGCCATTTGTTACCTTCTTCAACTTAGATTTTGAAGCCCAGGTGTCCAGGGCCCTATGCCAAAAAAATTTTTTAATTAGATATATTAACGGAGACAGGCAAGATCCCCACTTTCCAGGATTTCTTGCCTTTAAACACAGTGCTGTAAATGTGGAAGCAGGCGTGTATGTGGATGGTGGTTTAACTGGACATATGTCACCACATTCCTGCTTTTCTCTTGGCTCTTGGCGCCAAGAATGAAAGGCTTGTAGCAAAGCATCTAAGATGGTGATGGTGGTGGCTTCCCTTTTTCACATTTGGTCATTATTCATTCATCCTTGATAGAATACTGGCGAGCTGCTAGGGGGTTTGATGTCCTTGGTGCTACTCCGTATTCACCTATTTCTGACTTTGGCAATAATTCCAGTGCCAATCACCAGCTTTCTATATTTATCAGCAGCTGCTTCAGTGATGTGGAAACAATTTTCTCAACAGCTGAAAAACATGAAGATAGAGAGTAGGACATTTTGTTCTTTATAAAAGAGCTTAGCTGGGATGAGCACAGGAGGCGTGAACAGTCCAGCACGAATCTTTTTGTCTGTGCATCTTTTCCACTTTCCCCAGCATGACATCAGGCATAAGAGGAGAATGTGGTTTTGTCCAGACAGGAATGAATGGGTAGCATCTGTGAAACACACAGGAATACTTTGAATCAGCTGATGTAGGCCAGTATTCTATTCCTAGGAGGTGGTCTGTGTTGATTTTTTAAATTTATTTCTTAAGGTTTGGGATGAAGAAGCCTCTACTTACTCTCTCACCTCTACTTTGAGTTCAGCTTTACCAGCTGGCTGGCAATCCAAGCATTCAGCATTTGGTGAATGTTTCTCTATAAATCATTATCAAAATCAGTTGTAGACCATCTGGCCTCCTTGGGACACTGCAGGGCATAGAGGATCTGAGAGCTACAGGACACCAGAGGCCAGAGGGCCCCAGAATACAAGGCACTTTGACTAAATGACTGTGAAGAATAAATGGTGCCATGCCTACAAGATCCTTACGTGCCTGGTTCATTGAAAGCCTTCAGTGCAGAGTGATCAGAGAGGTCATTATTGCTCTCAAACTGTGTCTCAGCTGCTTTCAGAGTTCCGGGGATCTGGGCATTAACATGCTTATAAAGAGAGCAAAACTTAGAATCAAGAAATGTGGTTTCTAGTTGCAGCTCTGCCCCTACCAAAGAAAGGTGGGCCACAGTGAGACCCTAAATGTGCCGAGCATAAGTGTCATGCATAACACTTCACATCTCAGGGTCTGTCTTCCTCCCAGCAACCCAGGAAATGGGTCAGCATTTCACTGATGAGGAAGTGAGGGTGCAGAGACAGTAGCTTGCAAGTTGGTGCCCAAGTCATTCTGATCCTAAAGGCTGTGCTCTTACCATCCCCGTGCCTACCATCTCCATAGACCTCGGTGCTGCGCAGGGGGAGACTCTGAACAGCGTTGCCAACCTCCCTGGGTCCAGCTGTCTTCAGCTGTGGAATTGAAAAGCCATCTCTAGTTTATTTTGATTTCAAAATTCTTATTACTTAAATCTTTATTGCCACCTAGTGGACATGATTTAATGAAGAACGCATACAGTTCAACTTGGATTAAAAACTGTCAATTCATCTTAAGTTCATACTGTGCTCCTAACCTTTAAAAATTGTATTTGTGAACAAATATCATTGCCTTCTGTTTTTATTTTTGTAGTACACTTCCAGATGTGAAATCCCCTTTATAGGATTTTTGGTGAGATTCTGGGATACATATAAACCCCAGATTTAAAAAAAATACACGATGCTTTGGGACCACATAAGATGCTCTCAGCTTCTGAAGGGCTGTAATTAAAGAAATTCTAATCTGTAATAGTCATAACTTGTAGAGCAGATACATTTTTAACTTTATTTCCTCAGTATTTTTTTTAAATTCTCATGATAAAAAAAATAATTCAAACAATACAAAGGATGTGAATTTAAAAAGTCTTCCTTCACAGAGGGAAGTGTCTTAAGAGTTTTTTTTTTTCCAAGAAATATTCTATTCACATAGAAGCATATGTGCATATTCATTTCTTTACTCTTTTCCTACTATGTATAGTGTTCTGAAGTTTGATTTTTAAACATAATCTATTTTGGACATTCTCTCAATGTCAGCTCACAAATCTGCCTCATTATTTTTGACAATATGTAGTATTCCATTATTGAATATACTATAATCATTTTAGCCAGTTCCTCATTAATGTCCACATGGGCTATTTTCAGTTTTGTTATTACAGAGGTGCTGCCAGGAATGAATATACGCTTCAGGTGCCACACACACACATACACACACCACACACTCTTTTGCGAATTTATTTATAGACCAAAGTCCCAAAGTCTTAGATATGAAGTTGCTAAGTCTAAAGGTGTGTTAATACCCATAGACCGAAGATCACCAGCAACACACCTGTAGTAAAAAAAAAAAAAATTCAAATTCTTGTAACTGCAGCAAGGGAGAAAACCAGAGGACTTGTGAGCCATTTCTGGGTGGAATTCGAAGGAACTTTTGTAGGATTTGGGCTTGTGCTGGGCGTTAGTAGGGAGGATTCAGGGAGCAGGAGCAGTTCTGGGTGGAGAGCTGTTAGGCAACAGGCGCAGGTCAGTGACTGGGCATCTTCGTAAGTGTTTCTAGGAGGAGAGAGAGTTCAAGTTGGGCTAGAAGTGTTATTGGTAAAGAAGCAGCAGCCACAGATGTGGTCAGAAGAGGGGGATGTCTACCAAGAGGCCTTGTCTGGACGGTGCTTTATTCCATGAGTGTTTTCATGATCAGTTGGGGGCACTGTGGCCAACCTGCCAGCTGTGCTTTCTTTCCTTTTCTCAGGTACATTGATTTTAAATGTCTGTAGATGTTTGTATTGCTGTCCAAAAAGTTTGTACCAATTTACATTCTTCTGGGTTCTTTTCAATACTCAACTTCCCTAATGGTGAAGTAGTCAATAATCAGAATCGTAATGGCAATTATAATTAAAGCAAACATCCATACAGCCACTTCCTCTGTGCCTCCCCTGTGCTAACTTTATTATTTCCCTGAGTCTTCACAAAGGCTCGAGACAGGCGCTAATAATGACCCAGCTTCCATAGGAGGAAACTTGGCTTTGCAAGGAGGCCGACTAGCCTGGGTACTGTGGCTCAGAACCAGGCTGCCTCATTCCAGGGCCCACTCTGCACCATGAAGAAACTTTCTTCTGTATCTGCTGCACAGACGCCAGCCTTGGAGAATTTAAGGCTAAGGAATTAAGAGCCATTTAACTAATGATCCCAAATCCTCGAAAGTCTGGTTTAGGTTGATAAAGAAGTAGAGTCCTGTTTACAAAAAAGAGATGTATGGCAGCATTTCAGGAACCACATACATAGTGCTAAGTGAGGCCTCCAGCTTGAGGTGCTCAGCGACTCACATGTGCCCTCAATTAATCAAAAGCCTACGCAAGCTTTCTGTAAATCACAGCCCAGACGCTGTAATTAAATATTCTCTGGGCCAGCAGGAGCTCAGAGGGTGGTTAACCCCCAAGGAAGTAAGTGGATGAAGGACATGCATCCCCTTGGATCCACAGAGGTTCGTGAAGTTTCCATGCTGTGTGAGGACGGGGCCCATGAGATGGCTGGGAAGGATTTTTGCAGGGAAAGAAAGCAGAATGAAATGGTGCTCAAGTAAATATTTATTGAGTGTGTGATGGTGCACACTGGGGTTCAGAACTGGCCTCAAAGCTTGGAGTTAGCAGGACGAATGCAGTAACCGCCGGCTGCCGCTCTCTTCCAGATTGCGCCGGCTGCGGGAGAGACATCAAGAACGGGCAGGCGCTGCTGGCGCTGGAAAAGCAGTGGCACTTGGGGTGCTTCAAATGCAAGTCCTGCGGGAAGGTCCTCACCGGGGAGTACATCAGCAAGTAAGGCGGGGTCTCGGCCGCGCGATCCTGTATGCTGTATGTGGGAGGGGTGCTTTGGCCCCTCCCCCGTAGGCTCCACCCTCAGGGACCCGCCCACCCCAACCCACCGACAGGAAAGACATTCATGTCCCACAGTCATTATGAACCTTTGCTCTAAAACTGTCTTAGTTTTTCTAATCTCTTTGAAAAGAATTTTATTCTTCCATCACCATAGTTTGCCTACCATACATTTAATGAAATGATCATCATTGCCTGGTTTAACTATTAGTGAAGCAGACCTGTTACTCTGTATGTTGTAGCCAATTAAGCATTCGTTAATTTTGCTTTGGTTAATCTTGCCCCCTATTTGGAACTAGTAGACCTTTGTCCTGCTCTTTCAGGATGTAGACATATTTGTAGGCCACCCAAAAGACACACAGGGTCTAGGCACTGACCTATTAGGGCCTTGCTTAAGACGGCCCTCCGGGGAATGGGTTTGTGGTAGGTTCAGACGCTCGTGTAGATTATAGCTCAAGTCAGTGAAGGCTTTTCTGCCTTTTTTTTTTCTTTTTTTTAATGTAACCTGGAGAAACTAGCTACAGTGGTTGCCTTTTGAGTTAAGGAGCAAAGGATAAGCATGGGGGTCCAGTGGCGATGAGGAAGGATTTTCACTTATACACCTTCTTATGCTTTAAAAAAAAGTTCTACAACCAGGTGAATATATCACCTATTCAGAAATATTAAATGAAGTTAACTTAAGAATATAGTAAAACGAAGAAGGTAGCTTGGGCCCCACCTCCTAGAGAACTAACTGGGTAGGTCTGGGAGGAGGCTGAAATAGCCGTATTAGGAAGGAAAACTCCACAGGTGATTCTGAGGCACAGCCGAAGTAAGAAAAGAAAAGTGACCGTCTTTTAAACGAACACTGAAGGCTGTGCAGTCATAGGTTACTGGGCTGGCTGGAGTGGTGCTTTTAAATATTTCCAATGCAATGGTACACAGAGAAAATGGCATTTTTACTGTGCTCCGAGGTGAACGAAGGAGGTTGTGGGAAGCTATCCGAGAAGGCGCCGGGCCCCTCAGGCTGCCTGCGGGCTGAGGACGTGCTGGTGTCTCAGCGCTTTGGGGGGCTCTGGTGTGTGAGCTCAAGCAGACGGGGCAGGCAGCGTGCGGGCCGCCTCGGAGGGCAGTGAACACTGGGACCACAGCCGAAGCGCATCTGGCCTGGTGGTGCAAGAGGGCGGGGCAGGGTTTTGCTTCTTAGGACTTGAGACAATCGAGGAATCACAGTGGTGATCGTGTGGTGGTTTGGCTGTTATTTCTGTGGGTTATCTGGTTCCGTGTGTTTTGATCGTATCTCACCGGCTCTCCGGGCATGGGAGTGCTGGGTGGCAGAGAAGTATGTCCTACGACCGTTCTGTGGAAAAGGGCTCACAGGGATGTGCTTCGGCGTCTCCCCCGCCCTGTGGCCTCCTCTCAGGAGCTGAACACTCTTTGTCTTGCAGGGATGGTGCCCCGTACTGCGAAAAGGACTACCAGGGGCTCTTTGGGGTGAAATGTGAAGCCTGCCACCAGTTTATCACAGGGAAGGTCCTGGAGGTAAGTGGCCGAGTGGCTCAAAGCCACCTTCATTTTCCTCAGAGGCCCTCAGAAACATGAGTCTCCTTTTCCACTTTTTTCATCTTTTTCTCACCTATGGAGGGAAGAAACAGTTGTGGATGATAAATGTCTTAGAGAATTAACATGCACATGTCTTCATGTGTACAGGCAGTTTGCTGAATGTTCATGTGGAAATTGGAATGATGGAGAATTTGAAGGAAGAAAAAGAATGATAAAGGGGCTACTTGGAATTACGTAGAAGGAGGTGTCATATTAGACTTCTTATTTTTATCAGTCAGAAAAGAGGAAATGAAGAGCATGTGTGCACAAACATATGTGTCCGTGTGGACCATGCACATGTATGGTGTGTATGCTCGTGTTCTTGTGGGAATGTACACGTGTATGCACTTGTGGGAGTATGTATGTGTTTGTGCTCTTGTGTGTACATGTGTGCATGTGAGAGTACAGACTCAGTGAGCAGAGGCTCAGAAAGGAAAGGGTGGGTGAAGCTTCGTGAAGGCATAGACGTCTCCACCCTTCGAAAACCACATCCTCTGTGACCCAGAACACCCTGGGGCCTGGGCTGAGCTGAAGCCTGTCAAGTTCAGGTGTGACCGCCTCGCACCAGAGAGCTTGGTTCCTGCTTTCCCAGCAGCCCCACCATCTTCTGCCTCTGGGCTGAGCTGAGCTGAGCAACTCTTGGGCTCGAGTCTGTCCTGTGGAATTGGGGCCAGAATTCCCAGGGAATCAGAGTCACTGCCGCACTTCTCCCAGGCCTGTGGGGTGTGAACCAACTCCTGCTGAAAAAGTAAAGATTGCCTCAGACCCGTCCCACGTCTCTGGGTGGAGGATATACTGAGCAGAGGTGAGTCAGGCCACCCAGCAGCTGGAAGGGGGACTGACTGGTCCTGCAGCTTATCACATTGTTGGGCAGACTCCAGGGCCCCAGATCCACACCAATACCTTCCAGCTCCTCAGCAGGGCATGTTTCAGAGACATAGGGCAGAGACCTGAAGAGCTGCCAGAGTATCTCTGAGCAGCTTCTGGGGGATTTCACAGCAAGGTCCAGCGTGGCGTTGCTCATCCCACACAAGCTCTGTGACACCCTCTCTCATGAAATACAGAGGGGCCAGCACTGCTCTGTGCGAGGACCTAGTGCAGCTCATTGTACTTGGGGAGTAAGGAGGTGAGTGGTGGTGAATGCAGCTGTCTCTTCCCCAGGGGAAGGGTGCTCCAGGAGGAGGGAGCAGCCTCTGCGGAGGCTCAGCGGTGAGGGCAAGCACAGCACACGTGACAGGACCACAGGTGTGACGGGGGATGCTGGAGGAGTGGGGGTGTCAAGGTGTGAGGCCCTGGAGAGGCACATTCAGGAATTAGGGCTTTATCCTAAGGGTGGGAGGCCAATGAAGTGAGTGTGGCTGGAGTTTGATGTGACTAGATGAGACTGTTGTAAAAGAATGGGGGTACCCACACACGTGTTCCCCCTTTTTGTAACGACTCTGTTCGCAGCAGCAAAGATGGAAGCAGCCCAAGTGTCCATGGGTGGGCGAGCAGATAAACAAAATGTAATATATACACAGACAGTGGAATATTGTTCAGCCTTACAAAAGGAAGGAATTCTGGCACATGGAATTTTTTTCCTGGATGAGCCTTGAAAACACGCTCAGTGGAAGAAGCCGGACACAAAAGTCCACATACGGCGTGATTCCATTTGGAGGAAATGTCCAGAGGAGGTAAATCCACGGAGACAGGAGGCAGATTGGCAGTTGCCTGGAGTTGCAGGGCGGGGGAAGTGAGGAGGAACTGCTCACCGGTGCCCAGTTTTGGAGAGCTGAAATGTTTGGGAACTAGGTAGAGGGGGCAGATGCCCAACATCGTGAGTGTCCTAAATGCCACAGAATTGTTCGCTTTAAAATGGATAATGTCACGGTATGAGAATTTCACCTCCAATTTTTTAAAAAAGTGGATGGAAGAGGGGTGAAGGTGGGGACAGAGAGGCCAACTAGGAGACGACTGCACAACTCTGGGCATGGCATGGTGGTGGCATTGACTGCGGTGAAGCCTGAGAAGGGGACCCCACCCTCCCCCCACGCTGGGTGGGTGGGGAAGTTCTCACGGCCTTTCCAGTAGAGCTGTAGTTGTCAGCCCAAGCAGAGTCAAGGCTGGGTTTCTGGCCCAGGGTGAAGCACATCGACAGGAAGGCTGCTGGGGAAGACAGCAGCCTGAAGTCATAAGACTCCAAGTGCAGTGGTGGGCGCTCCCTGCCTGTCCCCTGAATGAGGCCCTCTTCCCTCCCCAGAGCCCCAGAGAGCTCCTCTCACACGGAGCCCTAGGGGGCCTGACAGCATTTCCTTTGGGGTTCCCAAGTCTGATCTGCTCTTTGGGGCTGAGGTAAACCTGTTGAGTTGGGAGCAATTGGGAAATTTCATTTCAAAGAACAATAATAAAACACTAGAGCCACTTCCCAGATGTCCAGCCATAGGAAGAGAGGTGGGAAGACACTAAACACAGCCCAAGGATTTGGCTCAGCCATGTTTGAGGATCGGAGCGGCTGTCTCTTCAGTCCACAGGTGGAACTGTGTTCCCCCCAAAGATCTGGGGGGCAAAAAGGCTTGGGGGAGGGAGGCCAACTACCTTCAGATTCAGTTCAACAACTGTGAGAGGAATACGTAAAATCAGCTAACTCCAAGAATGTGTTATTTTGAAGAAACGAACACCTGCTCACCTTGGCTTCTCCCTGGAGGGGAATGTCTGCTGTGGCTTCGGGGGCCTCTCACCAGACTGGCTTCTGGTTTCAGCCAGGGCCATTTGTAAGTTGAAGGCTTGGAGGCTTTCCACAAATGTCTTCAGAGTTGGAACTTCTGGGAGTCGTTTGTGTTCAGGGTCGATTCAAGATCCACCCAGTGGATGTGCTGACCTCCTCAGATGGGTGTGGGATCCAGAAAAACGTCCTGCAGGGTCAGCGCACTGACATGTGACAGCTCATGAGTCACTTTGGCTTGGTTTCCACTGGAAAACAGGCCTGGTCTCCACACACTCCGCCTTCCTTCTCTGCCTTTCATTCTCTGACCCCATTGTTGCTGAAACATTATGATTGTGAGTGTGTAAAGGCTGTCATCCTTGCCTTTTGGGTTTTTCCCTGCCCAGTTTTAAAAATTAATGTAAATTTTACTAGCTTAACTATTTTTAAATGGACAGTTCAGCGGTATTAAATACATTCATAATCTTAATTCATCATCATCATCCATCTCTATGACTCTTTACATCTTATAAAACTAAAACTCTACATGTACTAAACAATAATGGTGAGTATACAACAGTCAACAGCCCCACCCCCTGCCCTGGCAACGACCATTCTACTTTCTCTCTCTGTGCATTTGACTAATCTAGGAACCTCACATAAGTGGAGGTTCTTGTGTGTGTGTGAGCATAATTCCTCAAGGTTCATCTGTGTTGCAGCATGTGTCAGAATTTCCTTCCTTTTTAAGGCTGAATAGTATTCCACTGTATGGGTATACCACATTCTGCTCATCCCTTCTGGGATCCTTGGTTTTTTTGTTGTGCTTGTTGTGGGAGTGGTTGTTTTTTTCTGATTGATTTTATGCGTAGAGATTGTAAAAGTATCAGTTTCCTGTATCTGCTACAACAGTCATGGATTAAGATGACATAACCTGACTCTCTCACAGTTCTTAGAGGCCAGAAGTCCCAAACTGCCATGTCATCAGGGCCCTGCTCCCTCCAAAGGGTCTCCGGGAGAACCTGGCCTGGCCTCTTCCAGCCTCTGGTGGCCTGTGGCTGCATGACCCACATCTCTGCCACCATCTTCACATACCTTCCCCTC
The DNA here is from genome assembly GCF_030020395.1 of Manis pentadactyla. Lineage (NCBI taxonomy): Eukaryota > Metazoa > Chordata > Mammalia > Pholidota > Manidae > Manis > Manis pentadactyla. Next base: position 125,298,694 of record NC_080026.1, on the reverse strand, counting down.
TGCGTCTTCCCTTCTCTGTCAAACTCCCCCTCGCTTTTCTCTTAGAAGGACACTTGTTATTGGACATAGGGCCCACCACCCAGACAATCTAGGACGATCTCCTCATCTCAGGATCCTTAGCTCAGTTACATCTGCAAAGACCCTTTTTCCAAACATTCACAGGTTCCAGAGATTTGATGTGGATGTATCTTATGGGGGCCACCATTCAGCCACTCCTGTAAACCTGGGAACTTTCACAAGTACCGTCATGGGGAGAGCTAAAGCTCTGGTGTAGATTTAATTGAACCCTCACTGTGCACCAGAGGTGCCCTGAAGCCTCTTCCCTGGGTTTAGTTTCCCCTGAGATGCCACTGGGCACCTCAGGGAGCTTTGAGGAGAAGCAAGGTGCCTGGGCAAAAGTCAAGAAGCTCGAGGCTCAGCCGGGTCACTAATTTCTGAGTTGTGGGCAGGTCATTGGCACTGTCCATTTCACAGGTAAGGGAATGGCATGTTACCTCTGAAACTCCACCCTGCTCTAAACTTCTCTCTCTGTTCTTCTGCAGTAGTCATAAACCCTACCCACCTCATCAGCTGGAAGGGCGGCTGGTGTTTTAATGAAAAGGGCTCCAGGTAATAGGATGTGGGATCTACTCTAGGCTCTGGAACTCACAGCCGTGTGACCTTGGGCAAGTCTCTCAACTGCTTTGAGCCTCAGTTTCTTAAGGATAAGCATTAAACATGCATATATAAATCCAAGCCTCGGACCACTTGACTTCTCAAGTCCTTTGACTCCAAGGATCTGAGTTCCACAGTTCTCTTGCCTTGGATCTGAGGGTCAGAGCCAACAGTTCAAATAACCTAGTTATGGTTATTTGGCTTTCAGTTTTGTTTTCATCAACAAGACTCTCTTTTTAGAGGGATCTTGCTGTAAATGGCACATCTTTAGAAGCTTATGCTAATTAACCTATAAATTCAGGAGAATTTTGAAGATGTTTGCAGTCTGCCTCCTAACATGGAAGACCAGAAGCACATTAAGCGTGTAATACCCGAGTTTGCTGATCACCTTCTATCTCCTTCTCTCCCTCTGAGTCTCCTCTGGAGCAGGCTCCCTCTCCCGATTCCCCTCCTGTTTCAGCAGCCTCGTGGTACAGGGCGCTACTTAGGTCACAGATGTCAGTAGACATCGGGGCCCTCCCCTGTAGGAACTCCCTTCCATCCTTGGTGGATGGCTCCAGGAGACCTCTCACTCCAGCAAAATTCCTTTCTATATACAGGTTGTTCCCTCCCAACTTCATGAAGAAAGAAAACAGCAACAAAATAGTTCCAAACGGAAAGCAGCCCAGAAAAAAATGCCAATATCAAACTTCTGAAAACAGAAGGTCTTAACGGTAAAGAAAATCGGCTCATCCCTGTGTCTTGAGCCCGCCCATCAGCAGGCCAGGGGCGGCCCGACTTTGTCCTGGTGTCTCTGGAGCCTTGTACAGTCCCTTCCCCCAGGGGCTCGGTGTTTACCCTGCACTCTGCCCACTCCTTCAGGACCAAGGCTGCCATCCATCATCCAGTGGCTGCCAGGAGCTCGGCTCCCAGCGGCCACACCTGCCAGACCACTGCCGCAGCGCTGCTCCTGCGGGCGCTTGTCTCAGGGACAGAGGAAGTGGTATTGTCCGCAGTTCTTCACAGGGGACGGCCCGCCGGATGCTGCTTTTCTTACTCAGGTCTCAGAGGCTTTCCCTTTCCTTTTGTCCTAAATTCCCCACACCCAATCAACCTGAAAAGGTTAGTGGCACATCTTCTGTATGTGGTATTCACTCTGACACCTGTACTCTCCGGGAGGAACATGTGATGGCTCAGCCTGTCCACACAGTGTAAGAGAGAGACCCTCAAATGTAGCCAAGGCTAGTCCTCTGGCCCCTTAATGCCTTTCCACTCATGCCTGTGGGGGCTAAGCTGCCCTGTCTTATCTGTGAACTTGAAAACAGTGGATGGAAGAAAGGGTAGGATTTAGGCTTGCTTTAGACTCTGCCTGCTGATCTCCTGCAATGTAGAAAATGGAATCACAATGGATTCACCAAATCCTTTTCCTAGATTTTCTGAGGGATTAAAATATTTGTTTTACTTTTGACTAAAACTGCTTTTTCATAAAACCCAGGGACAAATGTTTATGATGCTCCTGTGACACTAATTTCACATCGTAAATTGGGAGGCCCTTCACTATGATTAACACACATAATGTAGGGGGTTCTTGGGGAAGGCTGTATAGCCTGTCTTACTACACTGACGGACAGTGACTGCAATGGGGTGTGAGGGGGACTTGATAATATAGGTGAATGTAGTAACCACAGGGATGCCATGTGAAACCTTCATAAGATTATATGTCAATGAAACTTTAATAATAAAAAAAAGAACCAAATAGGGTTCTAATTTCTCCACATCCTTACCAAAAAAAAAAAAAGATTGTCCCCTTCTTTCCTTTTGGTGTAGGTATTTAAGCACATTATGTTGTAAAGCCATAAGCGATGAGTAGGTCTCAGTCTGGACTAACCTGTTATCTACTGAGAGGAAACATAGGTTATCCCATGGCACTGGCATGACATATAATATTTTTGTCACCATCAGAGATGTAATTTGCAAAAGACAGGCAGAAATGCCAACTTTCCCTTTCTTATATGTATCAGACATGCAAAGCAAGAGCAATAATCCATGTTCATACAGAAAACTAATTGCATTCTTCTCATTCTCACTGTGCCCAGAGGAATTCATTCCTTCTTCCACTTAATTGTGGACCCAAATATTTTTGAGGATTAGGGAAGGGAAAAGAACCAAGTAATCTTAGCAATATTGCTTGGACTATGTCCCAGTGGGCAGTGAACCACCACAATATCCTGGTTTTGTATAATAGTTTTGACATTTTCAAATGACTTCATAAATATTTAATTCCCACAACAGGCCTGTAAAGTGGTAAGGTAGTTAGTACTGGCCTCCGCTAACAGATGAGGCTACCAAGTGCCAGAGACCCAGGAGCTAATCAGTAACAGAAGCATGATCAGAAGGTCTCTCAGTTCTCAGGAGATAGGAACGAACGAACAGACACACACACACACACACACACACACACACAGTTTCATGATCCTCCTGGCAGTGAGCATTGCAAAAAATGCAAGTAGTCTACCTCCCAAAATAACTTGCCCAGGGACCAGAATATACTATTCCTGTAGAATAAAGTAAGTCCCATTGGTGGCCCTGTGGCACCTGTTTACAGGACAATAACCATTTGCTGATTCTTTGGCTTTTTACCAGTGTAAATGTCACTGAAAGTCACAGAGTCTGTAGTGTCTTTTGTATTTCCATGCAGTCAGACCTCATAGTGTCTTGTCTCCTTTAATTGGGTGCTGGCTCTACAGAGCACCTGGCTGGACCCGTGGAGAATGTTACAGAGGCCGGATGCTGTCTCAGGCGGGGGAGCACTCTTTCCCCACAGAGCTCTAGTCTAAGACTCTCCAGAGCTCAGTGGAAAACCAGTGTCTGCATAGGACCAATAGAAGGACACTGGTTATCCTTCCTAATTTAAAACTATAGCCTAACAATAAACTGTAGCCATGGCCTCATTAAGCAAAATGTGATATATCTATACAATGGAATATTACCCAGCAATGTAAAGGAATGAAGTACTGATACATACAACAACATGGATGAACACTAAGAACATTATGCTAAGTGATGAAACAAGCCAGTCACAAAAGAATAGTTATTGTATGGTTCCACTTACATGAAACATCTAGAATAGACAAACCCACAGAGAAAAAGTAGATTAGTGGTTGCCAGTGACTGGGGGAAGGCAAAATGACTACTGCTTATCAGTACATGGTTTCTTTTTGGGGTTAGTGAAAATATTCTGGTGTTAGATAGTGATGATGGTCAGACAAGTCTGTGATATACTAAAAACCACTGAATTGTACACTTTGAAAGGTGAATTTTATGGTATGTGGATTCTCAATTTAAATACACTGGTACATACATATGTGCCAATACATCTATCAATGCAGAGATGCACAAGGTGATAGAGTTGGAGTCCTGCTATTCTCGGTACTTTATCTGTAAAATGAGAATACTAAATGCTACCTCATAGGGCTGCAGGATTAAAAATAAAGGCATGCAAACCCCCTAGCATAATTAGTAGTCATGTTGCTTTCCATCCCCTCTCTCTCTGGCTCTTCTTCCAGTCTTTGAAAGTTAACTTGTTAGGTAGAAAAACCGTGGGTAAAGGACAACAATGGTACTCAAGTCAGTAAATGTCTTAATGCAAAATTGTATGCCAGGTTCTTTCCCTTTGCGGTCATTTAAACTTCTGTTCTCTTGCTTGGCCACAGGTTATCGTCACACAGAACCATGCCCTGGATCGTAAAGTGTGACTTGATTAACATAAAATCTTCCCAGTGCAGGAAAGTTAGCCCAAGTTTAAATTCAACATATGGCTTGGTTGCAGCATCTTATTTGCAAAGAGTAAACTGAGGCTAATGTTTTGTTCTTTCCATCATTAACAGATTTAGAATTGGCCCAGTAGGGCATAAGTACATTGACACTATAAATGACTTGATGAAAATCTACCTGATTCACCCAAAGTTATCCACTTTCTCCTACATTAGTGACAAGAGGAAATGTGTTGCCAGGGTAACAGAAGACTGCATTCAGAAGTAAAAAGTAGATATTTATGAAGAAAATCACCCCATTTCCCAGGGTATGTGGAAGGGCCTCCTTATCTGGAAATGACAAAAAGAATGTGTATTTTGAGTTAAAATGATGCTTTGTTTTTAGTTTTATTTAACTTCTTATTGAAGAGTTTTGCTTAGTGCTGGTGAAATGGTAGGAAGAGGGGTGACTGTTGAACCAAGTGGTGAATGTAGTTCTCCCAGAGAAATTGACAAGTAGTATTGAGCTCATGCTGTGGGCCCAACATGGGTGCCCCCAGAAGAAAATGTAAGATTTAGGACTTGTTCTCTGATAGATAAGAAAGGCATACCTAATGGTACACCCCCCTGTAGGCCCAAGGCTACTGCAGCATCTTCAGGGTCTGAGGGTGGTTCTCAACTTTAGAAATGACTAGGACCCAACAGCAGAGAGCCAGCCTTCCTAGACATGTTATGCCAAGCACAGGGAAGGGATGGATCTCCTGGGCTGGCCCTGTTCTGGACACAGAAATGATGACCCCTCAGAGTTGTCCTTTCTACTCTCCAGGACCCAGCCCTTCCTGGGCCTCAGAAGGGCTCATGTCTGTTTTCTCAAGGACCCGGAGTACCAGTCTTTCCCTGTCACCCTGTTCCCCACGTGCTTCATCCCTGCCTCTGTTCTGTCTTCTTTTACCACTGTAAATCTAAAGGGGATGATTAGATCACTTTTCTCAGCGATTGATCCCAAGGTGCATCACCCAAGAGAGGTGACCGTCAATGAATTCCAAGGTAATTTTTGTGACTTACTCTCAGTGGAGCAAAAAAGAGTTTAATCTTTGGCAGTGTATCTCAGTACACAAAAGATAACTGAGGACCCAGAGATGTGTGAAGGCCAAGTAGGAGGCACACGCAGTCAATGCCCCAAGTTTAAAAGAGATTCTTGTCAACTGTTAGAAAAGGGGTTGGCTTTAGATTTTGAGGAATGGGTAGTTATAGGCAGGTGCCAAGTGGGAAACTTATCTCCATCTGCTATTGTTATTGAATTCTTAGGTCACTTTTTTCCTACCTTGTTTGTTTGATTTTAAACTTGTGATTTGGTTTCACCGTTTGGTTCAGTTGCATGCTCAAATGTGCTATTTCCACTTATAATCATTTCTGAAAGTAGTCAGGTTATAAATTTTAAAAACTAAGAATATTTTTTTCCATTATGGACTATCATTATTTTAGTTTAATTATGAGGAAAACTGGTTTTTGTGGGCTCACCTGGATCCGTTTCTCCATCTGAAAGATATGCCCTCTTAGGAAATGCTTGCCCCCACTTGGATCTGCCTCCCTGGTAAATGGTGGGTGGCAAGAGACCCAAATGGCTCTTACACCCAGGACCAGCCCTTCTGGAATCTGGGTTGTACCTCTGGTAGACATTTGGCAACCCTTTAGGTTCAGGCAATCTTCTCTAGCTTCTGGATTCAGGACAACTCAGACAGAAGGTGGTGTCTCAAGCTACCTCAGCTCTGTTTTGTCCACATGCCTTACTTAGCCTCTTTCAATGAGCATCTTACCTGGGAGTATATCTTGAAAAATGGCACCACCCAAAGGTCTCCAGGATGACCTCTCTCCTGGGCACAGCTTTCTCTAGGTAAGGATATGAGCTCCCCAAGAGACCCCAGAGATGGTGAATGCTCCAGGGCAAAGGGGAGCATCTGGTCCCCTGGGCCCCAGGCAGCCATGTTGCCCTGCAGCCTGTCCCCCTGGGAACAGGCTTCCTCCTACTTCATTTTCCACCTGAACCTGCTTGCTTCGGGGGCCTCACCGCTTCCCACCTTGGGAGGGGTGTTACTGCCAATTACAGCAGATGGACCTGCTTAGAGTTGGCCAGCTGGTCAGGAGGAGGGATGGTTCAGGCTGGTGCCCATCCAGCCCAGCGGAAATGAACTGGCACGGTAATTCACGCCCCCACCCCCACCCCACAACAGGACATTTTGGAGTGGCCTTGCAAGAGAAAACTGTGTACAAACTACCTGTTTTCACAGCCCTGCAGCAAAACTTGAAGTTGCAGGCATCTTGGAAACGTAGAAGCTGGAATTTCAGAGCCTGAAGTGGCCTTGGGTAAAGAGGGAGGGAGAAAGGAGTGGTTAGTGGAAAGAACTGATAGAACCAGTCACACCAGTATTTTATTCCAGTAGCTAAGCTTGGAGCTAAATAATGGTTCACAAGTTGTCTAAACTCTCTGAGCCATCCCATCCTCATCTGTAAAATGTGGATCACCATATTTACCTCTTAAAGGCTTAAATCAGATTATCAGTGAGTCATCTGGGGCACTGCCTGACAAACAGTGCTTCAAGAAGTTTTTTTCCCCCCATTTCCTTCATTTTATAAATGAAGAAACAAATTTCGAAAAGCCCAGTATTTTGAATGAGCTCACACTTTCCTGTTTGAATGAAGGTGTCAGGCTCACCCCAATCTATTTACTCTCTGATGTAGTTTTATGTGATTATTTCCTATGTACAAGTTAATAGTCATATTAATGCTTTGGCTGAAAAATTTCTTAAATTAATTTTAAATATTCACATATATGTGCCCATAAATTCAATCTACTGCATCCACGAGAGTAGGATCTGTGTTGTAGGGACTTCTGGAAGCTTAGTGCTGTTCTGTTTCATTGTTCTGCAGCATGCCTGGCACATGTCCCCAGGTGAGGCCTTCCTCAGTGTTTAGTATGATAATAAAGACATTTCTCATGTTTCTATGGGCTGTCAAAGCGGCTCTTATCAGTTCCTTGCTATAGCACTGAGTCCCCTCAGGACAGATTTGAAGCAACTACCCCCTTTATTAGCAGCACCTTTATTTGCATACCTTATAATTCACCCAAGTTTGATTTGTGTGTGATTCAGTGTTAATTTGGGTTTGGTAAGTGTGCTAATCAGTGATCTTTGATAAACATACAGGTTTACAGCCACCATCACAGTCCAATCTTAGAACATTGCCATCACCTCAGCCAGGCTCCTGGGCCCATGTATTCATTCTTTACTCTTCACTTTCTTTCCCAAAATCATAGTCATGTGGATGTACAAAAGGCAGGTCGACAAGAAGGCCCTCTCAACTGCTGTCCAACCAGGTAGATGTCTCGGCCCCCTGACTCCCCATGGTGATGATTTTCAGCCCTTTTCACTTGGAAACTCACACATTTGGAAATTTGTTTGGTCCATTTGAAGATGAACCATCCTCTTTCTCTCTATCCTGGAAGAACCATCTCTATCAAGGTGGTTAAGTAAATAAAATCTGAAAGGGGAGCCAATACTCTAAATATAATAGAGCAGAAAGGAGATGAGTCTGGGGAGCAGCAGTCCCAGCTCTAATGCCTGAATACTTCCAGCCACGTGACTGGTAGCTGGGTTGAGTTCCCCTTTTTCCTTGGTAACAAGGGACCCCTTCACTCCTTTTTTTTTTTTTTTTGGTATTATTAATCTGCAATTACATGAAGAACATTATGTTTACCAGGCTCCCCCTTTCACAAGTCCCCACCACAAACCCCATTACAGTCACTGTCCATCAGCATAGTAAGATGTTGTGGAATCACTACTTGTCTTCTCTGTGTTGTTGCAGAGCCCTCCCCGTGCCCACCCGCCCCGCCACTATACATGCTAATCGTATTACCCCCTTTCTTTTTCCCCACCCTTATCCCTCCTTTCCCTCCCATTCTCCCCAGTCCCTTTCCCTTTGGTAACTGTTAGTCCATTCTTGGGTTCTGTGATTGTGCTGCTGTTTTGTTCCTTCAGTTTTTTCTTTGTTCTTATACTCCACATACGAGTTGAAAGGAAATGAGCAACACACAGCAGCAATTCACCGGAGAATTCCGCTTTATTAGGGAAAGGTGCTGGGTTATATAGGAAGGGGCATGGGGTGATTGTGGTGTTACTTATACAGGGCTGGTGGCTATTGGCTAGGTGCTGGGATTAGGGGGGCAAGGGGTGATTGGGGTTCAGATGGCACCGGCGGGAATCGAGGACCCGGAAGAGAAGCAGGAATTTCACCATCTTATGGGTGGGGGCCCTTCACGAGTGAAATCATTTGGTACTTGTCTTTTTCTGCCTGGCTTATTTCACTGAGTATAATACCCTCTAGCTCCATCCATGTTGTTGCAAATGGTAGGATTTGTTTTCTTCTTATGACTGAATAAGACCCCTTCACTCTTTTGACAAACACTCGGCTGCCTGCTAACGTCACACACTGGAGGCAAAGTTCTGAGCTCAAAGAAGCAAAAGGCATAGAACCTGATTGGTTTTACCAGCCAAGGCTGGGGTCCTAAAACCTCTGTGCATAAGAACTACCTGTATCTCTTGTTTAAAATACAGATGCCCAACTCTCACCCAGAGATTCTGATTCAGGGGGTGCAGGCCGCGGTCTGGGATCTGCATGTTAACATTGCCACCCTGCTCTGGGTGATGGTGGTAGTGGGGAGGAGCTACAGATCACACTGGGGGAAACTGGCCCTACAAGCATGTGATGAGGCGCATTCATGGAGGCTTTTGACCCCCAGAAGAGAAGTGCACTAGAAAATCGGTTAACCCCCTGTAATAATTGAATGTGCAATCCAGTAGCTTCCTCCCCACTTTGGAAGCACTGCTGTGTTGCTAGAAGCCTTACACTTCTTCAACAGTGTTTGGGATTAAAGCTTCCAAACCAGCTTAGATTCTACATACACACAAAGGGTCTTTTCATTTGCTGATCTTTATAGGCAATAAACTCCAAGAAATATTTCCTTAAATCACTTTAATCTTGTTAAAAACGCCAAGGGTGGTAACAGAATCCTTCCCTCATCCTGAGAAAGGGGTACATGAAAACATGCAGTGCTGCCACAGCAGACGGCTCGGGCTCTTTCTCTGTGTTTACATATATGAAGAGCCTGTGGCTTCTCCTTCTGTCACTGGCTCATCTGGGATTTCTGCAGGATGATTTAGTTGACAATGATGTAATGTGCATAAAGTATCTTGAATGTATTTTTTGCTGCAAAGAAAGCACAATATGAATGGTACCAAAAATAGGAATCAAGGAAGCATGATAAGCAAAGCCATTTTCTAGTTATATTCCCCCCCAAAATTATGAATATGAAAACTCTGAAGAACTAATGAAAACAAAATCAAGTTGCACTCAGTTTTATTATACTTACACAAAGGATTCCATAACGTGTGCCTCAGATGCAGTGACTTGGGAGAGAAGGTGTCAGCTTTAGAGAGCTGTGCTCAGTTGTATACCTTCCCATCATCTTAAATCCAAGAAAGATGTGTAAAAAGCATGAGAATCTGGTTTCAATGCAAGTCTCTGCCTCAGGGACAATTACTGTCAGACTTAACATTGCAGACAATTGTGAGCGGATGTAAAATGGTACTTTCCCCACCTGCCTTTAAAAAAGAAAACCTACACCCCTCCTTTCTGTGGAGACATGGACTGGCCCATAGTGGTTTCTGGTGTGTTTAACTAGCCAAGTACAGCGAGGAGAGGGAGGCAGGCGTGAGAGCGCCTAGCCTGCTGTTCTTTTTTCTTGAGTGTGTCTTTAGGGAGATGCACGTCTTGTTTGCGTAGCTTCAGAGAGAAGCCCTCTTATGTAACTAAGGCGGGCAGGCGGGCAGGGAGCTGCAGCCTGTCCTGCTGAGGTCTGCCATTTACAAGCCTCCTCGCTGGGTTCTGAGTTTGAAACCCAGAGGTGTTCCCAGCTCAGCACCCCCAAGGAGCAGAAATTGGAGAAAAGGAGCCCTGGCCAAAGGTAAAGCAGGCATTGCACGAAGTGTCCTTTGCTTTGCAGGGTAGATGGGAGATTTCCTGGGCTCCATGGTGACGCTGGAGACCCCGAGGGTCCTCCAGATGTGGTCTGCTGACTGCAGGCGACAGAAGCCACAGGTTTGGCTTGGAATACATTTTACTTAAACTTCTTGTTTTTCTTATGATACAAAATGAAATACTGTGGCTACTTTCTTTGTTGATAAAGTACGAGAGGAATGCAGGATAGGCGGGTTATTTGAAAATTCTAGTTTATTGACCTTTTAAACAACGTTTGTATTTTTTCAGGCTACTACCCCCAAATTGAAAAGAGGGGGTGGCTTTCAGATTGTTGCGTCTCTCCTGTGGTTTGGGGATCTCTGTGGAACTGATATTTGAGATGAAAGGACGTTGGAGTCCTACTTGGGGGATTTGACTGAGCGGGGAATTGAGTAGATTAATCTGTTACTGTAGATGTGGGAGGGTGGGGTTTGCTTTAAGAAGGGCTCCATGAATGAAAATGAGGAAGCAAACGTTTGGGTATTATTCATATCTGGTTACAGTTACAGGTTGAAAAAACTTGATAATCCCCCCGCCACCTTTAAGCATGAAAGGAAAGAAACCTAGAGATTTTTGCCTTTTTAATAAAAAGGTTTTCTAAAAGCCTAGTTATTACACTCTACAGTTTAATTTTTAGAAGAAAAAAAGCTTTAAAATGTACGGTGGTAGCACTAAAGGAGGAATGAAATGAGAAAAATCATCTCAGCTGTAAAAGAAATAGATTTATGATTTTAGGAAAAAAACTTGAGTCTGGCCCAAAATCAACAAGAATGTGGTCGCTGTAGCGGCTTCATCTCTCACTGCACTGGGATAGGGGATTTAAAAGAAAACTCAGACTGTTTTCCCTGAGACCGTATGAGGGGAAGTCATTTAAGTTACCCGAACAGGTTCTGACAAGTGAAAATAAGTCATTAGAATATAATTGTTGCCAGTCTATAATGGATCAAAAGGCCTGGTGGCTGCCTACGTACTTCCAGAATAGGTGAATTTGCCATGGCTTATTGGTATAAATGACTATGGAGAAGGCTTTTTAAGACCAAGTGTGAGGCTCGCTAAGCCTCTTCTCATGGCACTTTGAACTCAAGTTGTGACCAAGTGTTTTCGTGGTTGCTTAGGCATCTTCATGTGTCAATGAGTTTAACTCTTGCATCAGTGGCTTGTCCAGCTGGTCCAGGGACTATCATCTCATGAGAACAGAGGTTTGCAGGTGTTTCCTTCTGACTAAATAATAGCTAATTTAAAAGGTTGGAAAAGTTCTAAACCCTCCTTGTTCCCTAACTCTATAGAGGGACCATCAGGATTTCACCTCATGTAGGCCGGAGTTTCTCACCTTCAGCACAGTGACATTTTGGACAGAATGGTTCTATGTCATGGGGCTGTCTTGTGGGATGTTTACCAGCATCCCTGGCCTCTACCCGCTAAATGACAAGGAAGAGAAGGCTGTGAGCCTGGAGGCCAGGCCCCAAGGGAGGTGTCCGAGTTGAGGGAACAGTGACAATACAATTATTTTTTGCCCTGACCATTTTGGTTTTTATTTTGGTTTGTTTTTGTTCGAAATCACGTTCTGGGCTTGGTGGGGGAAGAGGGGTGAAGCACCATTCTGGATATATATTCTGCTCTGGCCGCTCCCCTTGTTTGGTACAGTGCCTTGGTTGTATAGTAATCAAATTTTTCTAAGTTGAATCCTTTCTTAAGTGCATCCTGGGAATATACTCTGTTTAAAAAAAAATCTCATAATAGTCCATTTTATAAAGCAAATAATTAACTGTAAACTTTTGTTTTGTTTTTTTTCTTTGGAACCTGCAGCTACGTGCTTTCATTTCTTTTTTTCTTTTCCCTTCTTTACCAGTGAGTCTCAAACTTTCTGATTTTTCTTAGAATTGGGTCTCATTTTGTCCATGAAATAGAATAGTCACAACCTTTTCCCAATCTGCAGATAACAGTGAAGTCAGTGGCAGGACTTTTTCCCATTTAGAAATGTTCTTACGCCTTTAGCATATGCTACCGCTTCTTTGCTCTCTAGGTTAATAGATTACAAAGTGAAGAAAAAGTTAGCAAATATTGGTACAAAACATCTGAAGCTAGTTTTGCTCAGTTCCCCTCTTTGTCCTTTTGGTGGGCCCGTGCTGCAGTCAGAGCCTTAGATGTCACAAGCTCATAAAGGAGTTCTCTCTTATAACCGAGTCATGTATGTGACCTTGTCACAGGGTTTCTCCGAGAACATGGTATGTTGCACTGAGCCCCATGATGTCCAGGAGCTGCCACCCAACAGGATGAGACAGGGCACTCTGTAGGGGACTCCCGTCCAGCCCGGCTTGGGCAGGAGATGGCAAGTGGCATTGGCCAGACATTATTGGGAAATGCCTCTACTTGTTGAAGTCCATTCTTGCCGATGGAGTTGCACTGGTCCATAGTGTTTTCAAAGGCTACTTCTTCTGCTTTTGATGGTGAGGCAAACTGTCCTTTTACCTCTACCTGAAGTCACCAACATATCACGTGCCATGGGCTCTATCAGCAGCATTTCCTCATTATTAAAATTCACCGCCTCATCCTCTAGATCTCGGATCCATGGATGCAGAGAACACTGGTGTTTTAGGCCCATTTTATCCCCAGGATGTGGCACAGTGCCTATGCCTACTCGTATTGGTTGCTCAGTAGTTTAATAAAAAAGTGAATAAAAAAAAACAAATGAATGTCAGTGAATCCCATAGAGAGACCACCCAGGAGCCTGGTCTGCAAGAAGCTCACATGTTTGCAACCTGTGTCCTGCCCACATTGTTCTGCATATTTTTTTTTCAAAACTATAAATCTAATCCCCATCCAAGCTGCTTTTAATGTTTGAGGGATTATCAGAGCAATCTTTTAAGGATACAGGAAAAGTGGGTCTGTGGGTTGTAGGATTTGGGAGACAGGGCTTTATAAATTTTTCTTCATGAGGCCCTGAAATTAAACGTCTATTATTTAAAGCCCCCCACACTACAATGGCCTCATGGATTCAATAAAATAAAGAATGTACCAACCCCTAGGATTTGACACAAAGGCATAACACCCCCAGTCTCTTTGTTTTTAAGAAAATTATACAGTGAAAAGAAAAAACTCATAGATCACAAATGAAAAAATATATATTGTTTTCTCTGTATACCCTAGTATGAAGTCTTAGAGGATTGAGAATATCTTCCAGGAAATCAGAAGGGAGCTGTTCCTAAGGACCCACATTCCCTGCACCAGGTAGCAGGACAAGGGGGGGTCCAGATGAGGCAGATGACTTGAAATGGGAACTTTTCTTGAATATACAGGATGTAAAGGTGCTATATATAGAGAGAAATAAGCCAAGCATGTTCTTCACTCTGAAGTTCATAGACTGACCTCAGCTCCATTTTTCTAAGTGGGGCACCTTGTATGTGTTTACCCAGCACCTCAAACTGCACAGGCTTAATGAAGGTGCTGCCCTGGGGTGAGGGGGCCTTAATAACAGAGGGGACAAACCCTGCCGCTTTATGTGGTCACCAAGCCCAGAATGTTTTTGGCAAATATGTGTCTGCGTCTTCAGCTTGCTTTCACGATGAGGTCGTTTTTTTGCTCATAAACATTAGCTGAAGCAGAAATGTTTGCTTACACTTAAGACTGCTTTTATCTTTCCCTACTCCTATTTAAGAGTAAGTGATTATTTATTCATCCCATTAGTTTGTCTTGGTTCTCTGCAGCTGGCTCTTTGCATCCGTGCTTATATCCGTATACCTTGTCCAAATAAACATACTTGAAAAGACAGAGAAGTGTGTTCTGCAAAGTTGAGGACATCCTCTAACGAAGTTTGAATCCAGCTTTCTGCTTTGCTTTGGCAGCTTATTTAGGATGCAAAGTGTATCTGGCCTGGCAGCAGATTAAAGAACTGTTGGTTCTTACATTACAAAGTTTAGGGCCTAAGAACTTGGTGAGGGTGGGGTAGACATTTCCAGTCTTCTTTTGTGCTTTATAAAGAGTTTTAAAGCCTAAGGGGTTGGGGTGGGGGGAGTGTTTGACTGGGTTTTTTGCTTTGACTCCTAAACCTCAGTCATAAAAACCTATCGAAAAACCTTACCTTGGCTGACACAGCTCTCTGTGATTAAGCCCCTATCCCTGCCCCCAAGCCACCTACGTCTCTCCCCCTCCTTCACTCCAGCCCCACTAGCCGTCTTTCTGTCCCTCAGGCACTCGCTCTTTGCATCTCAGGGTCTTTCCACTCACTGTCCCTCTGCCTGGAACATTCTCCCCCAGGTATCGGTGTCCTTAAGATTCAGCCTGCCTGTGACTCCTTGGGCAGGCCTCCTCCTTCACCCGGCCCAAGCTGCCTCCCACTACCCGACCCCCAGGTCGTCTTCCATCCCCAGCCCTGTTTTATCTTTGTAGCACTTTTTTCCCAATGATCTGAAATTCTTCTGTGTTTGTACACATAGCTTTTGTGTGTCACCCGCTTCTAGAATCTAAACATGACAGGTGCTGCCATATTCCCAGCACCTGAAATGTTATCTTATGGAAGGTAAATGAATGGATGGATGGGGAGGGTGGGATGGAGAAAGAAAGGGAGGAACAGTGGCTGTCTGCCTGATAAACCACTCCTCACCTTTGAATGTAAGTGCTCCCCCTCTGTGACAGCTCCCTGACTCCCCAGCACAGAAGTCTTGGATGATTTCTCTCCATGCCCTCCTCACTTGGCCCCTTACGCTGAGAGTCTTATCCTGTTGCAGTCATCTGTTTGTGGGTCAGCCCCCCTTAACCTCTGCAGGGTATAGAGTATCTACTAAAGGGTGGTTATGGTGGTGGTTATTGTTCTAACTGTCTTAGCACTACATAAACCTATCTCATAGAGTCCTTTTATCTACAACATGCACATCTGTGAATATTACGCTCATCTTTGTTTTGCAAAAAAGGAAACTGGGGCTGAGAGCAGCTGCCTGAGGGTGTACAGGTGATTACTGGCAGGACTGGGATTTGGACCCAAGATGTCTCCATTCAAAGCCCATATTATCTGGCCCTTTTCTCCTCCTTCCCAGGTGTCTGCTGGCTGACTCCCAAGGTCTACCACAGGCTTTGCCAAATAAATGAGAACTAAGACCTCATCTCCCTCTTCTTTATTATGTGAGCTTATAAATATTTGTAATACCTGTAATGTCCTATAACTATTATAAATATGAGCTTATTCATCTATCTCTAAGGGATAACTAGCTGACGTATCTTAAGTCACTTTTTAACTGATAGGGCTTAATTGATTGTTTAAGCTCTCATTTTCTTTACATAAGCAGATCTACTAGTAAAAAGTTCAGCTGCTGTTGAGTCACATGTATGTACTTTAACCGAGGTGGTTCCACTGGGCAGCCCTAGGAATCAGTTTCCCTTTCATATCCTCCCAGCATTACACTGATTTCCCTTAGAATGTGAAGCTTAAACCAAGAAAAATGCCATACCAGCCATAGGTAGAAGCTTCAAATGAAAAAGACTAGGGAATAGCCTTAAAATGTAGATGTGTAAGCATTTCTTCTGTATCTTTAATATAACCAAGTACTTCCAATTGCCTGCCTTCCCTTGACACCAGTCTTGATGAGTTTGGCCCTAGGATATTCCAGTGCTGAAGAAGGCCAAGATCAGATTCCTTTGCTTACACGTACACCTGATTCTGTAGGCCCATTCTGAGGTGAGAGAACTGCTGTCTCTACACAGAGTTGAGGCAGAAACTGTTTACTGTGCTCGTGTACAGAGGTTTCCACATCCATGGCAGGAGCCTTTGGGTGGAACCAGGCAGCCTGCGTTGGGCTGCTGGGGCAGGTCACTCATTGTCTGGTGGCTTGAATTTTCCAGCACGCAACGAGTCCCGATGACGACGCTCACAGGGCAGAGTCCGCAGCCTGGTCACGCTGGTCCGCCAGAGCTTTCCTTGGCTCATAACCAAGTTTCACCCAGGTTTGGGGCCAACCCGGCTGCTTCCCATTTTCCTCGGTGGGAGCAGGAAGGTGGTGCCCACATGCTATTTGTGGATGTGAGGAAACTCCGAAGGCCCTCCAGCTTGGGGGGCTGGGGGAAGGACTGCTGAGAAGTGCTTGGCTGTGGCACATGGGGGCGTCGGTGCATGACCTCCAATGCGCCATCCAGCTTCTCTCCCCACCACAAAGAACACCACCTCTTACTGGCCCTGTAACCACCCCTGAGCCACACTGGAGGAACTTGAGCTTAACACAGTTCCTCAGACAGCATAATGGCCTTGGATGTCCTCACTAATAAATATGTGCTGTGATTTGCAATATAACTTAGTGTGCAGTGAGAATATTGGAAAGGAGTTTCTGACAGGTTAATTGTTCACTTATGCCACTCCCAGCCTAGAGCCACTTGGTCACCGGGGCCTTGCCTAATCTGAACTCACAGCAACAAGGGCTGCAACTCAGTTGGCTGCTTCCTGAACCTGGCCTTGCTCCAACCAGAAAGATCTCTTCTCCACCTGCCTTTCTGTGTTAAAGGTAGTTCTTGCTCAAGACTCCAAGAACTATCATGGCACAGAAGTTCCACAGATTTAATCTAGTCTGACCTTCTCAAACTTTAAGACACTGAGACCCAGAAAAACCCAGCCCGTGGGTGAGAGCGCCGAAGCAGACTGCAGAGAGCTCAGTCGTCCACCGCCCCCAACACTCCCAGACTCAGCCTTCAGGGGCTTCTCTGCTTATTGTAAGCGGAGAGCGGGTATCTCCAAAAGGCCTGTGGGGTATTGAAGCCATTATGTAGAAGCAAGGTGCTAGGCCACTGAGTGGATTTCTCTTCTGGGCTTTCAGTGGATATTTGAGAAGGTCTTGCTCAAACCTTCTTGCGTATTTTCTTCGTTTTTAGAACACCTTCCCTTTCCCAGGCCATTAGATCCTTTCTTCTCCACCTAAAAACTCCAGAGTTCCCAGCTGTTTCCAGGAAGATTGCTGGTGATTGTCCAGGGATCCCCTGCCGCTGTCCAAGCAGACAACTTAAAGTTTTCCTTACAAAGTAATGTGTGCTCACTGTAAATAAACATGAATAAACAAATAACCACAGTATAGAATCATATGAGGCAGAGGGCAGCAAACTCTTTCTATAATGAACCAGATAGTAAATATTTTCATCTTTGTGAACTATACTGTCTCTGTCTCAGCTACTCAGCCCTTCTATTGCAGGGCCAGAGCAGCTTGGGACACCGTGCCACTAGACGGGCATGGCTGCATTACAATAAAGCTTTATTTACAAAAGCAGGCTATGGGCCAGATTTAGCCCACAGGCTATGGTTTTCCAGCCCTGGTATAAGATAAAAGAAAACATCCTCCATTAACTCCCCAATCCCACTCCCCAGAGATAGCTATTGTTGAGAGTCTGGTCTGTAATTTCCCTGACATGCACAGAAGTGTTAGCAAATATGAGTTTAGTCACATAAATTTTGTCATATACAAAATGCGCAGTTCTGTATCTTGCCTTTCTCCCATTTCCTGTGCACAGATATATGTGGGAGGGTACATACTCTTTTTTATACAACTATAGCCATATTATGCATATGCTACAGTTTCCTTTGCTTGGCAGTGACTCAGGGTCTATGCTTATAGATTATGAATTCTTTTTTTTTTATATCGTTAATGTACAATTACTTGAACAACATACGGTTACTAGACTCTCCCTATTATCAAGTGCCCCCCACATGCCCCATTACAGTCACTGGATTATGACTTCTTTATAATAGCTACATAGTGGCCTCATTTTTTACCTTCCACCAAGAAATCATGCCACATACAAAAAACATGTAACTATATATTTAAATGATTCCTGGCAGACAGTTAAAGATGATGTCTTGTTTGCTGCACCATGCCCTGTGTGTCTGGGTACCACTCTGTATTCCCCACAGAGTAAAGGGGGGGGCTTGCTTCAGCCTAACTTACTCCCAGCCCAGCACTGTGTGCAAGTAGTGAGTTAATAAATGATTTTGCATGACCATTAGGGTTCAGAACAAATTTTAGGGTTACCATCATGGTTGATTATGAGATTTCTGTGAAGTCTTGAAAATTCCAAGTTTTTTGTAATGCTGTAGATTGTGAGTCATGGTGAGTAAGGATAGGCCCACACCACACTGTCCTCTCTTTAAGTCTGTGTGCAAGCTGTTCCATCTTAGTTTCCTAGAGCTTCTGTAACAAAGTACCACAAACTTGGTGGCTTCAAACTGATAGTCTCTCAAAGTTCCAGGGGCCAGACAACTGGTATCAGGGTATCAGCAGGGATGGTTCCTTCCAGAAGCTCTGATGGGCAACCTGTCCCATGCTCTCCCCTGGCTTCTGGTGGTTCCTGGGAGCGCCCTGGCTGGCAGCTGTGTCATTCCAACCTTTGCCTCCATCTGCCCGTTGCCCCTTCTCTGGGTCTGTGTCTCCTTTTCCTTTCTTACACAGATGCTGTTGGATTTAGGGCCCACTCTCATCCAGGATGACACAACCTCAAGATTCTTACCTTAATTATATCTGCAGAAACCCTTGTTCCAAACAAGGGTATATTCTGAGGTCCCAGGAGGACATACCTTGTAAGCACCACAATTCAACCCACTCCATTTCCTCTGTCTAAAACCAGGAGTGTTCCATCTCAGGCTTTTCCTCCTGTTTATGCAGAAAGGGGCAAAAGCCATTCTCTCCATGATCAGCAGCCCTAATCTTGGAGGAGAACCCAGAAACCCAGGGATGGCATCTGCTGTCACTCATTTGCAAGTCTAGCTCTCATTCAGCCTCAGAAAAGCACCAGCCAGAACTGTGAGACTTCTAGGAATTTCCTTAAGGAGTTCAGCAAAGTAAGAGGCTAATGAGAAACGTGTTTGTGTATCTGATACTTTAATTGAAAAGGAAGCAGAATAAACTGTCTTTTGTGATTCCCTGGGAGCACTTAGCTCACCGGTGCCCACTCACTGTGTGCCCTCAGGTCAATGGCACGTTCCCTGAATTAACCAACATGAATCGCTGGGTTCCCAAGTTTGTATCCAATGCGAGGCCAGCATAACCAGTACCATCTATTTGTATAATTTCTCAGGAGAAAGTAACATTCATGCAAAAATAAAGGATGGTGGCAGGTATGTGATCTGCTTTTAATAGTTTGAGGAAACAGCTTGCCTCTTGTGTCGCCCAAGGCACTTTTTAAGTTTTGCAATGGAGGAATGCCTGCTCACTTCTGACACTATAATAGCACCTTTGGGCACTCAAGACAGAAACCCACCTCACGCCAGCTAGATTCATGTCCTGGGGCAGCCCCAACAAAGTGCTGTAAAGTATTTCACAGAAATAAAAACAGCAGAAATGTATTCTCGCACAGTTCCGGCGGCTGGAGTCTGCAGTTAGGGTGTCAGCAGGGCCAGCTCACTCTGAGGTGTCTAGGGGAGGACCCTTCCTGCCTCCTCCCGCTGCTGGTAGCCCAGGCATTCCTTGGCTCGCAGTAACAAACTCCAGTCTCTGCCTTCTTGTCACTTGTCATTCCCTTGTCTGCCTCCCTTTCCTCTTATGAGGAATGAGGACATCAGTCACATTGGATTGATTTGCTCAAACCGGCCTTTCTGCTCCAGGAAGGCACTGAGAGAGCGTCTGTCCACTGGAGATAGTTTGCTGATAAAAAAGTGATGCCACTTTCTTCAAGTTTGAGAATGTGGCAGAGGGGGAACTAGTTGTTCCAACAGGATAGGAAGGCCTTTAAACTTTGATGCAATAAGCAGCTGGAAGGGAATATTGGAGAATATTGATGGGTTTTCTGCTGAGAATTAGGAGTATTTTCTGCAGATGACCTGTTTATTGCATACTGAAAGAATTAAAAATTGCTCTTTGCTAAAAAATGCACTAGGAGAAAAACTGCAGGAAATTGGACTATTCCAGAAAGAGATGAGGGAGGTACAAAAAGAATTTTTAAAAGGAAAACAGCTTAGAATAAACTCCTACTGGGGATTCACCAGTATCGCTTGCTCTCAAAAATGTATTCTGCCATTGCTCTGCAACATGATTTTTCTCAGCATTGTACTTATATAACATAGTTTTGGTCTACTACTTTGATGTATAATTCATCCTTTAAGTAATAATAATTGCGCATTTCATGCTTATAATGTGCTAACATAATTATAGTGATAATACACAATTATAAAAGACAGTCCCTGCCTTCATGGAACTTAAAAATTGGCAGAAGTCATAAAACACAGAAATATCTACAAGCTCAAGGCTATATGCATGGAATTAATAAATGCTGTAAGAGTGCAGAGGAAGGAAGGGACCTGGTTAGATTGGCAAGAAAAGGTCCCTAGAAAAGGCAGCATTTGAACCAAGCTTAGAGCATTGGTATTTCATTAAATAAAATAGATAATTTTTACCAAAAAAAAAAAAAAACCCTAAACCCTACATGTGCTTAGCAACAGTTGGACTCTAGAAACACAAAAATGAATAAGGCAATTGCTCTTGGTTCTGAGAAATGGAAGCCTAAGTAACCAGCAGTTATAATGTAATTATGCATTAGATGAATGGTGTCTACTTTATATCAATGGATAAAAGTGTATATTTGGGACAAGAATTAAGTGCAAATGGAAAGGAATGCCTGTCTGGGGAGATAAAGAAGGCTCATTCTCAGCCTAGGCTGCCCCTAGGAATCCCTTGGGGAGATTTTTAAAGGTGCTAATGTCCAAGCCTGTCCTGACTTACTGCACCCCTCTCGAGGGGCCCCTCTAATTTGTTAAAGGTTGATGGGTAGTTTGAGACCAGACTGGAGGATGGTGAATGCCAGGGTTAGGAAATTCAGCTTCTGTCGGTAAGCAATGGGATGGTATTAGAGACTTCTTATCCAGAGAGTATTGTGGTCCACAGGGTAGTTAATAAAAATTCACCCGTGTTGAAAATGTCCTTCGCTCAGTACAGGGCCTCAGTAAAGAGTCCAGGCTGATGAGCCCTAGGGGTTGAGGACTGGCCAGAGGTACCAGCGGCGTGTCCTCGCCTGGGCAGCTGGGCCTCTCCCATTGGTCTGTCCCCAGAGAAGCTGGCTCGCTTTGACTTGTAAGTTCAGTTCACTAAGGAGCATTTGGATGCCTTTACCTCAGAAATCGGGCTGGCCTGCTGCCCTAAAGCAAACGCAGGCTTGACACCAGCTCTGGTTCACAGTCTAGCATGTCGAAGATTATGGAGTGAGATGACAGCACAAAATGGAGCCCGGAGTTCACAAAATCACTGGCAGATAAAGGGCTCAGGCTGTCATCTGGGTCCCAGCGCGCAACCACGGCGGGGTCCCTGGTTCCCCTCTAACAGGTCCGCCATCACCTGGCTGACTGGTGGAGGAACGGCAGGTGCAGCTGGCAGGGCCCTGCCACCACTCCTCTCTTATCCTGGCTCCATCCCCCGAGGCCAGCCCTTCCAGAAGGATCCAGAAGACTGGGGCAGGGCAAGCACCCACCCGCCCAGTGCACAGAGCGTGGAATGTGAATCTGGGTGTCTGTTTCTCTGCAGGATACAGAAATGCTCTGGCTCCCATCCAAAGGCATGAGCCTTGCCTTCAGCGGGCTCTGATTTGGGACATTGCCAAACCTGGGGGGTCCTGAATTCTTTCAGATATCGGCCTTCCTTCTTAGAGTTTACTTTTCATTCTGGTTTTCCTTCCTACTGACAATTAAAACAGATACTCAGGGACGGCCAGAAGCACCCCTCCCCACTGCTCCCAGCAAAACGAGAGAGTTGGGGCTCTGTAGATTCTGGGCTGCAAGGTGTGTCTGTTTGTTAAAGGGGGTGAAGTCCAGCCACAATGGGAAAGGAAATCAGACAAGGATGTTTTTAAAAGCAAGCTGTGTTTTTCTGCCTGCTCCACTATTGGTTCCCACGCCGAAGGCTCCTCTAACCCTGGGGAAGAAAAAATATTTTTAGTCTGATAGTGTGTTATAAGCAGCCCAGAGCTGAAGCATCAAAAAAGCAAGGAAAAGAGTTGATAACTCAGAGCAGTGGTCTTAGTGGAAATATCTTTAAAGAGATTGCCGAAGATCCGAAGCTAGGACAAAGCTGTGTGTCTCACCCAGCCCCATGAAGTCCTGCAAGAGTTATTTTAGAATAGCAGTTCCAAGCAAGGAGAAAGAGTGGGGTGGGGTGGGGAAATGTTTGTAATTCCTGGAGAAGGATAGAAATCACAGAAAGGAATGCACTTTAGAGATAGCTACTTCGCAAAGAAAAGCAGTTAACAAACTAAATCTTACTGAATTGGGATAACACATTTGCTGTACACTATATAACAAATTTAAATCTTTTTAATTAAAAACTCATGTCTTTCCCATGTTTCCTAAAAATTGCAGAATCATACCTAAGATAGGAAATAAAGGGGACCTGTCCGGTGTTCTGATATCACTGTACTCCTTCCCAGCTTCTCTGCCCCCACCACAGGCATTTAATTGTGCCATTGAGCCACCAGGACACATGTATTGATCGTTGATTCCCTTGGAGCGGCTGGCGTGGAAGAGACCCTTTGGGTTACTGTCATGGTACATTCCTGATCCAACATGCTCTGGCTTTGGAAAGACCAGGAATGAGATCATGAGTAAAAAGAAACTTTAAGTGTTTGCCCTTGCACAAGAGACACAAATTATCCAATTGGGATTAGGTTTCAAGAGGAACTTGAAGGCAAATATTTATCTTCTTGTGTTAAGAAAGGAAAGGATGTAAAACCTTTGACCTTGCCTGTAGGGTGGTGTCTGAGTTTGGAAAGCAAGTCCTATTAAGAACCGTGATGAATTTCTCTTGGTTCCTTCCCTGGAGTTATGCTAATCGTTCTTACCACGTGCAGAGCTGCAGCAGACTTGATACCCTCCTGAATGTTCATAGTAGCAGGTCCGACTTCTGGAAGAGACCCCTTTAAAAAATGCCCTTCAAGTGTAAGTGGAAAGAAAATGGCTAACGTCATCTGGTGTTTTTCAAGCTAGATCATCCTTTCTCTATGTCCAATGACTCAAAGTGAATTTATATGTAATTAACATTTCTTTTACCTACACAGCTATCTTGCAAGCTAGGCAGAACCATCACTTTAATACCCTTTCACATTTTAGAACATGCAAGTCCTTTCAGAAAGTACATAGGATTGGGGGAAACACACAGGTGAGTCCTGGTATGTCCAATCATTCTGGATGTTCAGTATATGGTTCAACCTAACAGATTTCTCAAGCATCCACCTTTGTATCATTCCTGACATTGCACATACAGAAACTGGGGCAGCCTAATAACATATTCTTAAATGGTCCCATTGACCCCCTGCCGAGGAGACTCCAGGAACCGGGATCCTTTTCTTGTCAACCATTTCCAATTATCATCCCCTCAAGTGAGTTTGCTAGAGTGTGAGGGATAGATAGCCTTACGAGATCCCGTGGATCTTAGGTGTGGGTGAGTGGTTAGCTTCTGTTTTCCTTCATGATAATTTATGAAAGAAGTTGGAATGAGGAGTGAAGAACTCATATTATTTTTAAGCAGTCCAGCTACCAAAGTAATTTTCAGTCTCTCTCACCCTTGACATACAGCAGGATGAGGGGGAAAGGGAAAATGGACTTAATCAAAAACCCTAGATTTTGAGCACTAACTGTAGCTTTGAAGGCTTTCCTTAGCCCATAAATAGGCTTAAAAAAATAGAGTACTCCACAAAGCATTGTGTGGATTAAATGCAAACAGTCTTTCTGAACAGGCCACCCAAGAATTAATAACAAAGGTTATTATGAACAGTGAAAATAATGGATAAGAAATGTTGAAGCTCAATCATGAGAGGAAAAGTTAGATCTTTAAGTAGCCAGTGAAGCCCTCAACCTTCAAAACCCAATTCTTTTTTAACTGTTTCCAGCAGGCCTTGGCCCTAACTAGAAGAAGCCACTTTTGAGGCCTTATGGCAAAGACTGCCGCAAAGAGATCCGGGCAAGCCAGCCATTGCCTGTTGATTTGAGTCAATTCAGGAATTAAATTTAAAGGTTATTTGCATTCCATCCATGTCTGTCCATCCATTTAAAGGATACTACCAATGGAAGGGCAAGCACGAAAGGATTGAGAGTTATTTAGTGGCATGCTGGCGGTCCTGGAATAATGGATACCTGATGGGATTAAGCTACAGAGAGTTTACTTAGAGACCATTTCATTTAAAATAGATCATTCACTTCACAGCGGTTAGAAAAACACTTTGGGAATCCATTTGGCAAAGCACTCTTAATTTGATTCTTCTTTAGTTAATTCCTTCAAATTCCTTTCAGATTAAAATCAGAATAAAAGGCAAACACCCCTTTGGACAACTGTTTGGCAGCAGCTACTGAAGCTAAACATAAACATACCCAGTGACCTTGCCATATACCATCTAGTCTTATCTGTTCCATTACCAACAAAAGAAATGTGTATGTAATTCACCAAAAGACTTGAGCAGGGATTTTCAAAACTACCCAAATGTCCATCAAGAGTAGAATGGATAAATAAAATGTTGCATATTTACATGAATGAATACTACGTAAGAATGAGATGTAGGGAGGAACAAGTGCCCTCAGCATTGTGGGTGATTGTCACGATGTTGAGTAACGGAAGCTAAATGTGTTTGCTTCCGAAACCAGGTGAAACTAGCATATGGAGTTGGAAGTCAGCATAGTCTTGAGATGTCATAGTAATGGGAAGAGGGCAAGAGGGTGTTCTGGGTGCAAACAATGTTCTCCAACTTGATTTGGGACTAGTTATAAGCTGTGGTGCCTTTAGGGAAACTCACGCAAGTGCTCAGTTATGATGTGTGCATTTTTCTCGGTGTATGTTATACTTCAATAGAGACGTTTCCTTAAAGAAAAAAATAAAGACATACCTCTTTCCTCCTCCAAAAAAGGGGAGTAAAGAGTATTCAGACTTCCTACCTACCTTATAAGAGAGAACGATCTGATAAAGTTTGTAACATTTTTGATGACCAAGGAGGAAAAAAAAAAAAAGCCAAACCGTGTAACAGCAAACCAACCACAAACAGGATGCCTGGCTGGAGGGCCAGATTTGGCTAAGGAGGTTCGACACCTAATCTGTGGGCCCTGCTTACCCTCTGAGTGGTGCTGTATTCCTTAATATTGCACCAGAAGAGAATAATGAGATGATGTTATCCATGCTATTGAATCAGTTCCTGGTTTTAAGGAAGCACATTTGGTACCCGGGAGACACAACATTGCTGTTACATCTGAAAATGACAGGCAGTCGGGAGCTGTCAGGCTGCCTTACGAGGATTTAGGGTCACACGTCTCATTTCACAAAGACCGCCTGTGTCAAGAAGTAACATCTGGGATAGTTGTCTTTAAAGGACTTGGTGGTATTTATAGTGGTCTTTAACATTTGGTCAGACACCATTTTAATAGCTGGGGGCAAGAGAGAGTGAACGTAAAATTTTTGTTAAGGATTTAAAGAATTATCTAGTCTTTCTTTAAGCCTTTGCAGGTTGTAAAAAATGTAGGTCTTAATTTTGAGCCATAAACTTTTATTTGTATTTAAAAGAGAAAAAGAAGAAGTTTAGAGATGGGCCTGTGAAGTCATAGGAGATCTGCTCTGCTGGAGCAGACCTCAAGGGGGCCTCCCTTGGAACTGACCTCCTGAGGGGCTGGAAGGCTATAAGCCTCAGCAGTTCTGAGCACAGTCGGAATTGGTCCCGGGCAAGGGACTTAATCTCTCTGCAGACCAGTTTCTTTTCTTGGAATAGTGATTCTTGTAAGTAATATCAGAGAAGAGCAATTCTTGTGAAAACAGAGAAATGATTATATTAGCAAACCTTTTTTTTTTTTAGATCTTCAGATCTTTGCTAACAGTGCAATATTACATGTGTATATCTAGGTTAAATATATGCAGATCTATTTTGTTCTGGAAAAAGAATCCATGCTTTTCAACAGCTTCCCCAAAGAATCTGGACCCCCCAAAACAATTGAATGCATGTGCACCCTGATGTGTCATTGTAGATAGTGAATAGTAAAAATGTTCCTCCTGTCTTCTTGGTTAGGACTTTTCTCCAGCTACTGTCTCTGTTCTTTCTTTTTTAATTAATTGTCATGTCTCTTTATTGAGGGATAGTTTACAAACTATAATATTCAGTCATTGTAAGTATATAGTTTGATTATTTTTCTTACTTGTATACAGGACGCAGCCATCACCCCAACGCAGTTATAGAACTATCATCCCATCTGGACTGATCGTTTGCAATCAGTCCTACTCCCAATCCTATTCTCATCTCCATTTTCAGCAACCACTAATCTATTATAACTCTTTAGTTTTGCCTTTTCTAGAAACTTCATATAAGTGGAACCACACAGCAAATAGTCTTTTGTGTCTAGTTTCTTCCACTTAATATAATATTGTTGAAGTTCTGTTGTTGCATGTCTCCATAGTCTGTTCTGTTTAATAAAAAGCAATAGTTTTGCAATATTCCATTATTTGAATATTCTCCCTTTTGTTCAACTGTTCACCAGAGTCGTTGGATTGTTCCCAGTTTGGGGCTATTATGAATAACATTGCTATGAACTTTTACAAAGAATCCTTTATGTGAACATGTTATCATTTCTAAACCTAAGAGTGGAAGTGCTGGGTCACATGGTACCTTTATGTTCAACTTTTTGAGAAACTGCCAGTCTTCCAAAGTAGCTGTACCATTTTGCATTCTCACCAGCAGTGGGGGAGGGTTCCACTTTCTCCACATCCTCTTCTACACTTGTTATAGTTAAGACTTTTTAATTATAGCTGTCATAGTTGGTATGTAGTGGTATTTCATTGTAGTGTAATTTTACTTCCCTAATGACTAATGATGTTTAAAATATTTCCATGTGCTTATTTGGCATTCATATATTTTCTCTGGTGAAGGTCTATTTCAATCTTCTGCCCATTTTTAAATTGAGTCACTCGGTCTCTTATTGAATTATAATAGTTCTTTATATATTCTAGATACTAGTCCTTCTTTTAGAAATGTTTTGCAGAAATTTATTATAGTCTGTGGTCTTAATGTCTTTTGGAGAGAAAAAGGTTTTAATCTTGATGACATCCAATTTATCAATCTTTTTCTTTTATGAATCATGCTTTTGTGTACTAAGAAATCTTTGTCTAAACCAAGATTACAAAGATTTTGACCAATGTACTTGTCTAGATGTGTTTTAGTTTTAGCTTTTACATTTAGGTCTGTGATGCATTTTAGGATAATTTTTGTCTGTGGCGTGAAGTGGAGGTTTGATTCAATGTCCCATCATCATTTGTTGGAAAGACTGTCCCTTCCCATCCAATGCCTTGGTGCTTTATTGAAGATCAGTTGATCATAAAGGTGTGGGTTTATTTTGGAATTCTCTTTTCTGTTACACTGATCTGTATGTCTGTCCCAGTGCCAATCCCATGCTATCTTGATTACTTATAATTTTATAGTAAGCTTTGAAATCTGGTAGTTTAAATCCTCCAACTCCAACTCTATCCTATTCTTTTAAACAAATTTGACTCTCCTAGGTCCTTTGCATCACTGTACAAATTTTAGGATCAGCATATTAACTTTTACAAACAGTCCACCTGGGATTTTGGTAGAGATTGCACTGAATCTAGAGATCAATTTAAAGAGACTGATTAGGCCCTTTAGGAATGCACACATTTACTAATAACATTTACATAACACTATTAAACTGTAAAGACCACTTTAAAGTTTTTGCCCTTAATTCCTTGGAAAGAGATGAGAAAGCAGTAATCATTTGTGCAAAGCCAATATGCATTTGCACTGGATGTTGCCACACTTTTCATTCTTTACCCCACTTCCCCATAAAAGAAGGGAGTAGGTTCTGTCTTTTACATTTTGAGCAGCTGGTCAAAGGGACCCAGAGCACGGAAAAGCAATGGTGTGTTTCTCTCTGTGCTATTTGTGCATCTTCACTGAGAAAAGTAAGCCACTGAGTTGCAGTTGGTAAGGCAGTGGGCTGCAAGATGCTCTCATCCGTGAGGGATGGTTCCGCACAGACTGGTGTAGAGCCCTCTGGGGGTTAGCGAGGCTTCCTGGGCAGAATGACTTATTCACCTTTTTTCAGGATACAGATTGTGAGCCAAGGCACACCCTCGCCATCCTGCCTGTTCTGGCTGCTACATCAGGAGAAAACCTCCTGAACAGATGAGTCTTCTAACTTGGAGAGCAGGCCAGTCCAGATGCATTGGAAACCTCTCCCATTTCAAGGGCAAAAGCAGTGAGTGCAAAGAAGGCTGAGTCAGCCACCGCACCGCCTTTCCGCAGGAACAAAACAGGGGACTGGCGTGATTCTGCCTCTGCCTCCCCACCCACGCACCTGCCACGTAAACAGCATATCCTTGTTACTCCCTTCGGCTTCCTCATCTACCATCAGATTTGGGGTTTTGGTGCCACCCAGACTGGTGTTTCCCGATGATCTACAGACTTACAAAATTTTAAAAGCTGATTTCTGGGCCTCACCCTAGGGCCACTGAACGATTTTTAAAGGCTCTTGGGTGTTGCTTATGTGCAGTAAAGTTAGAAAACTCCTGATCTAGGCAAACACACTAACCTCTAAATGTTTTCATCTCCTTGATCTGAAGTCACCATCAACCACAGCTAAGTTTGCAAGAGTCTTAGGGATAGGAAAGTAATTTGTTTATTCCTCTGGGCATTCTAAGCACTGTCTCTGAATCAAGTTAGATCTGAAAAAACCATAAACCTAGACCTTGAGAGTTTAACTTCCTCTATGGAAATGACTTCATTCAGTTATCTGTCAGTGCTACACCCTTGGTTTTTCTCATGTGTCTGTATAAGAAACAATTACTTGAACATTTCCAGCCATCAGCAAAATTAGCATGGAAGATGATTTTCAGTTTTAGAGCCAAGGTCCCTCTATGAGAATTCCTTTGTTGCTTTAGAGAGGTTAGCAGGGTAAGCCTGGACTCAAAGCCCAGCTCTACTTTTTGGAAGCAGTGGGGGCCTTGGTTAAATTGTTCACTTTGAGCTTTAGTTTCTTTGTGTACAGTATGAGATTGCAAAATTGCATGTACCTCACAGGACTGTTATAAGACCAGGCATTTAAAGTCCTTGGTACGATACCTGTCACAGAGCAAGACCCTGTGGAAGTTTAGCCTACAATGACTGCTGTTAGTTTAGAATCAGGAAACCTTGTCTCTCTGCTGACAATTGTTATATGACCATCTTTTACCACATAGCAAAACTTTTGCAGCCTGTTACGCCTCTTGTCCTCATCTCCTAAGAAGCTCGGACACAACAAACATGTTTGCTGGAGTTTAAAGTCTTTTGATTTTTCTTATCCTCTAAAGTTTTTAGATCATGGCCTTGTCTGCTAAGAATCCAAACGTCCTGTTTGGAAGGAGGTAGGGCATCAGTTATAAATGGCTGAAGGTTGACCTCAAGGTCAACATCTCCTGCGCTCATATCAGGAGTGGAGCACTCCAAGAGAAAGGGGATAACGAGAAGCTGAAATCCTAGGACAGTTAGCCATCCAGGAGCCAAGCAGATTGTCTGTCCAAGGATGGGCTTGATAATTACAGTTCTCTTTTCCAGCTGCCGGTGGCCTGTTACAATTGGCACAGGGCTTAGTCGGGGCAGCAGAATTCTTCCTGGGTGTCAGATACTATAGAATAGTGGTTAAACTTCACTTCCTGCCGGTAAGAATTTCCTTTCTCTACCCGATGTGCTTTTCTGTTACTGCTTTGTGAACTTGTAGAGATACGGCATTTCACACAGAATCAGAGAGTTTTACAGCTGAATGAGACTTGAAATTGTCCCGTCCAACCCTTCCCTTTTTACAGATGAGAGGCCTGGGGCTGGGAGAGGGTAAGCAGTGACATAATTGAGGTCTCCTGGATTACAAACTAAGAAATAGTATCTCCTGATTCCAAATGTTACAGCCCGTTCCCAGGACCCCCTGCATCCACCAGGAGTCCAGAACTCCTTTCTGCTCTTTTAGACAATGGGTTTCATCATAATTTAGGGGCCTTCCTTACACTAAATCCTGCCTCACAGTAGATGTATTTCCCCAGATGGTATTCAAACCTGTATGCTAAAACTCACACTTCAATTTAGAGATTAACCAAATAGTAATAATAACCGCAGAAGCCTGACTTAATCAGCACTATTAAAGACAAGCAATTTTCAACACTTTGCATGTGAGTAGGTGCTTTATACAACTCAGCTAAATGAGCAAATTACTTATTGTCCATAGAGGTTAATGCCAGCCAAGGTGTAGGCTTTTAACGTGCATTTTGAATATGTGAAAATGAAGAAAATAAGGTTCTAATTTTTTTAAATGGCGGGATTCAAAGATGGGCGGGGAGCGGTGAGGACAAGCCCAGCCGTGCATCGGGCTCTCTGGCATGGCATGGGCAAGCTCCAGTGAGAGGCATGGGCTTGAGGCCCGGTACCTGTTGCTTATGAAGTTCCCTCTCTCAACAAAGTCCACACTACGCTTTAAATGTTTGTAATCAATACCCCGTTCTCCACAACAAAAAGTGTGCATAATATCCATTCCTATATGGGCACTATTTGGTCTTTCATTTTGCTCATGATCGGACTACTTTCCCTTCTTCTGAGAATGACTCCAATTTAAATGATGTTGATGCAGCTGCATCCATTTTTTTCCATTAGTTTGCATGTGACTACAGGTCTGTTCAGCTCTGGTGCTTTTCCTGGCCCTGTGCACAGGGTTGTCTGTGAATCGCCTGGGTGCCGGTGTAAGAAGAAATGAAACAGAGAGGAGGCAGCTCACACATGCAAAAGAGGGGCTCCTTATCCTTGAGCACCTGACCCAACATGGCCCCCCAGTCCTGTGCTGCTGCTAAAGCAGAAAGACTCAGTGGCTGTGGAACTGCCCTTTGAGTCTGTCTCACTGAATGTGTTAGCATGTTCAGCGTCGTGGGCTGAATTAAGCACCTGGGTCAAGGCAGATGTCCCTGGTGTTCTGGTGGTGGTGTTTCCTAGCAGCCTTTTTGCTAAAATGGCTTAGAGAGCAAAGCCCTGCCACCTTGGGCCCTGACGTGCCTTCGGTGCATCTTGAGTGACAGTCCATACAACCCAGCCCCTCCCTGTGACTCTGTGCCTGGGAAGAGCATCCAGACAGCCTTGCATCAGCACCCCAAGCCACACTAAGGAGCCTTTTAGTGAATGGCCCTGTGACAGTCTCTGTGCAGAGGATTATTGGGGTGTTATTCCTATTATCGTTGTTGCATGTAGTACGTCACACTGTTTTCAAAATATTTTCAAAATATCAGCTGATCATTCACCCTAATGCACGTCTGGGCACAAGTGGTAGCAGTGGGGTACCATGTGACCGTTAGTTATGGTTCTAGGTAGGAACATGGACTCCAGAACCAGACGGCCTGGCCTCCCCGTCCTAGTTGTGTGACCATGGATGAGCGACTACGCCTCTCCAAGCTTCAGCTTGCCCACCTGCAAGGCAGGGAATAGTAACAGTCCTACCTAATTAGGTTACTATGAGACAAGTGATGAAGCATTTATGAAGAATGTAAAAGTTACACAGAATAATCACAATAAAAATGTTCACTTTTATTATTCTTCTCATCATCAATATCATCATCTCTACTTCTCAGTAGAGGTTCCAAGAGTTTGTGATTTGCCCAAGATCTCATTCCTAGAACAAGCCCAGGTGAAAACTCAAGCCCAGGTGTCATGACTACACAACAGATGGACTATTTGTCCTCTAGGTCTTTATTTTCTTATTATACAGTAACACAAAAATATGTTCTTATTGTAAAAGATCAAAATGACACAGAAGCATACAAAGGAAAGTGTTAGGTTCTATTCCCCATTCCTGCCTCTCTCCCCAGTGGTAACCCCAGCAAACTGGTCTGCACTCTCCTCATCTTCTCTCCATCAGGGCACACATAGACTATCGATGTACAGAGACATGTGTGTTCTCTGACATAAAGAATAGGAACAGAGCCTGACTATGGGACCCATGAGGGGGTGTGGGGCAATGTGCTAGGTTCCTCATAGCCCTCTCATCATTTATCCATGTATACCCATTTCATAGATAAGGAAGCTGAAGGTTACAGTGATTGCTACCTTCATAAGACCACATAGGGCTGAAACTAGATTTGAATCCTCTCAGACTTATCCCAGTGTTTCCACCCTTTTGTCTAGTACATTATTTGACTATATTGTAAGCATTGTTTTTCCAACTAATTTTACCTCTTAGTATTATCAGTTTGAACTCTTTCCATGTAAGTCCATATATTTACTTCATTCTTTGAATAGCTACATATGATTCAATGACTTATTTAACTACTTTCTTATTTAGGTTGTTTTCTGTTTATTCTTTGCTGTTATAAATAATATTGGGTATTCTTAATACATATACTTCTGGGCACATGTGTGAGAATTTCTGTAGGATAGCTTCCTGGAGGTAAAATTGTGTGCGTCAGAGAGTATATGCATATTAAAATTTTAATATATATTGCCAAAGTTGCCTTCCAAAAGAATTTTGCTCACTAACAGTGTGTATAAGAATGGCTGTTTTCCTCACATCAGTCTTCTTTTTATCTTTGCCAAGTTGATGAAGAAAATATATTTTTTCTAAATTGTGTCTCCCTTTTTCCTGGTGGGATTGAGCTAATTTGGGTCATCCACATTTCCTCTGGAAATTGCCCTTTGCCTAATTGCCATTTATTTTTCATTATAGACACTTTTTTATATATTCTGGATAATAATCTTTTGTTTGAAATGTGTGGCAAATACGTACTTTCTGTTTCTCTGTATACTTTGTTTCATGTGTAGAGACTTTCATTTTTTTATGCAGTCAGTATTTGTCTTTATTGTTTCTAGATTTTGCCTTTGGAAAGCCTTCCTACCCCAAATTTATTAAAATTGTCTCCTATGTATCCTTCTAATATTTCTATAATTTTGTTTCAACATTTGGCTTTGTAAGTCCTAGAATTCATTTTTGTGTAGTTTGACTTAGGAATTTGGATTTACCTTTCTCTTAGTGGAAAATCCATGTTCTCATCATTATTGGAATAATCCACTTTTTAACTCATTTGAAACAATAGCTTTATCATAGACTAAATTCTCTTGTGTGCATGGCTGTGCAACTGGTTCCTTGTGTTATCTGTTCCACTCATTTATTTTTTTATTTCTGCACCAGTATTAAAGCGTTTAGTTGTTTTAACCTTAGAATAACTTCCTAGAACAAGAAGAGAAAAATCCCCCTTTGATGCTGCTTCCTTTTTCAAAATATATCTTAGTATTTGTCTGCATTTTTTTCTTCCATTCAGTGAGGAGTCAGCTTGTCAAGGTCTACAGAAGAAACCCTTGTGACTATTTGATTGGGAATGAATTGAATTAATAAGTTCATTTTAGTTAAATTGGCATCTTTACAATATTTAGTTTTCTTACCCAGAAATATTATATGTCTCTAAGTCTTTTATGTCCATCGGTTAAGTTCTGTAGTTTTCTTTACATAAATCGTGCACTGAAGGATTTGTCCCTATTACAGATGGCATCCTGTTTTCCCATTACACTGACCTAATTTATATTGATAAGTAGGAAATCATCTTTTGACTTTTATATGTTAATTTCTTAATCTAGGCACTTGACTGAACTCTTGTTAGTGACCTTCATACTTATTTCTTCTTGACTTATTGCATTGGCTAGAGAAACACTGGTGACAGAGTACATCCTTGTCTTGTTCCCATGTCTAATGAGATTGCTCTAATGTTGAACCATTACATACACTTTCTCAACTTGAAGAAATTTCTTTCTGTTCCTAGTATACTGAGGAGTATGCTTTCCACTGTAGATGATGCAAGATTCCTATAAAGGGGCTTTAATTCTTTCCCTTATATTTTCCTTGAGAATCCAGATTGTCCTAACTGAATGGGACCTCCTAGCATAGACATCCCAGCTGAGCCAAAATGGCATAGAAGTATCTTCTCTTCCCTCCTTTCACTCACATTTGACCCCGGATGACCTAAGGGAAGAAATTACTTTGCATTGACATTTCCTATGTCCTCCTCACCCCCCTGAGAAAAAATAACAAATAAAAAAATGTCGGTGCACTAACACCGGTACATAGGTGCAGGCCGGTGTGTCCTTGGACTTAGAGAGTGGGACGTCTGGCTTGCGAATGGGAACCTTCATAGGAGCACGAAGAAAGAGCGGTTTAAAAATGGGTGACGTTGAGAAGGGCAAGAAGATTTTTGTTCAGAAATGTGCCCACTGCCATACTGTGGAAAAGGGAGGCAAGCACAAGACTGGGCCAAACCTCCATGGTCTGTTTGGGCGAAAGACAGGTCAGGCCCCTGGATTTTGTTACACAGATGCCAACAAGAACAAAGGCATCACCTGGGGAGATGAGACACTGATGGAGTATTTGGAGAATCCCAAGAAGTACATCCCTGGAACAAAAATGATCTTCTCTGGCATTAAGAGGTCATCAGAAAGGGCCGACTTGATAGCTTATCTCAAAAAAGCTACTAAGGAGTAATAAATAATAAATAATAAATAAGGCCACTGCCTTATTTATTAAAAAACTGAAATGTCTCATGACCTTTTTTATTTGCACCATATATTTAAATTGGTCTCATACACCATACACCAGAGTTCAGATCATGAATGGCTGGTAGAATGTTTCTTTTTGGACAGTCCTGACTTAAATAAGATTGGCTTGTGGTTAGATGAATATGATCAGATTTTTGAACCTTGATAGTAATTCTAGTTCAGCAAGTGTGGTCACCGTTTTCCCCTTCCAAAGATATGATTGGATTTTATTAGTAATGTTCAACTTTCACAGGGACAGTGAATACCATCTCAAAACCTGTAAGAGGTTGGTTTTATATTTAGATTTATATAACTGGTTGTATCAATATATTTAAATACTGAAGAAATACCCTCATTGTCTCAAAGAACAGCAAGACTCACTTGTGTTTCAAGTTGTGTTCATTAGCCTATTAAAGGCAAGGGCTGAAGATAAGTTGACAATGTCCACTATCTTTTGGTCTTGACTATGCCAATTTAATTAAAATAAGCTGTATCTAAAATGTTGCCTTTTACTTAATGAAAGGCATTTTAGTGTGGTTTATGTATGATACTAAATAAAGAATATTTAACACTTCTCACATTTTATAGTCTTAACCAGGTTATATGTTTTTAAAATTGAGTGTGACAGGATATAGCAGCAAACTTTGCTTGTGAACTCTTTATTAAAGTCAAAATACATTATAATTTCAGGATTATCTTTTAAACAGCTATTAAAAACAACTGTAGAATTACTGTACAAGTATGATTGGTAATGGTGCTTTTGCTAAATCAATAGGATTAGCGGAGATATAGCACAAACCTGTAAATTATGTGATCATAAGTCTTAAGGTAATTAAAAACAAAATCACAGAAAAAAAAACTGTGGGGACAAGAATAAGAGCACCACTTCTGGAATTTTCTGACAGGCACCACTGAAAAGATTTCATTCCTGGGTCTCCTTTCAAATGATTTCAATTTTTTTCTACTTGATGACCTTGAGTAGCCGACCATCATCTCACACTCCAGTTGCTAAGTGCTTTCTGTAGTTTCCACAAGAGGGTGTGAGAAAGACATAACCACCTGACCTCTGATTTCCTGTTGAGTTTTCATGCAGGCACAGAGCACAACCACTTCTAATTCTAGACTCTCTGTACTGCCTTGCACATGGCTAGTGCAAAAGAAATGTATTCACAGTTGATGGATAAAATGATTTAATCACAGAGAACATCTGATCATTTTTAGGTGGTGGTGATTTTTTGCTAAGCTCTGAATGAAAGGATTTTATCAAGCATGCATTTGGAGCATGATGCTAATGTGACTTGGCACCTGTCTAGAGAGTTGTCCCTGTGTCCAGTGACATTTTGCTTTGGGGAAGTCATCACCTGATGTGATGGCATCTGTCACACTTAGGAATATGAAATGCCCATAAATAATACAGAGCCACCTCAGTTAAATGCCTTCTTCAGAAAACACTTAATATAAGACTTTGGCAAAAGATTATTATAAGCAACACAGAAGAATGTTGGGGCTCCTCTGAGATAAAAGCAGTGGGTGATGCCTTTTACTATGGTTTGCTCATCTTCACGTGAGCTGGGTAGATTTTATTATTTTAGTCAGTTTTGCTAAGAAAGCAGAAACCTGCTAAGTATGAGGAGCCTTTCTTTTTATTGCTTTAGTATCAAACAGCCTTAGTCTCCAACATCAATTTGGATGTAAATGCTTTTGAGGGGAGGTTTTCTGGGAGATGGAGTGGACTCATCCTGGGCACGTGGTGTGCAACCGGGAGCCCTCCAGGGGAGCCCAGGCCACGAGAGACATGGAAGCCAGGAGCTCTGAGAGGCAAGGGAGCCCCATCACGGCAGGCCTGGGTTCCAATGGAGTCAGCTGTTGGTGTAGGAAGTTTGGTTAACTGGACAATTATTTTTCCTCCAAATCTCCAAGTCCAGAAAGAGGCTAGGAACAATGACAAGAAGTCAGCTAAATATTCCCTATGCTTTCTCTTGCAGGCAGGTGACAAACATTACCACCCCAGCTGTGCACGATGCAGCAGATGCAACCAGATGTTCACAGAAGGAGAGGAAATGTATCTTCAAGGTAAGGGAGACTCAAGAACCCAGTAAGTTCTCCCCACTTGGGGAAAGGAAACCTTGCTCTATTCATTTGTTTTTAGAGAAGGAGACATTTCATTAGCAGCAAGATAATTTGGATCATCTACCCAGATCCAAAATGAATGGAGCCAGAAGTTACCTCATCAGTTGATATTAATCAGCCAAGCAATTGACAGGCTGATTGACAGGCTGGGAGCCCCTGAGGCTGTTGACAAAGGAACATGTTGCTTCTGGAATGAATGAATGAATGAATGAATGAATAGGGCTTGATGTTTGATACTGTGGAAGTAAGGCAAGAGTGAACATCAGCAAGGCTTCCTCCCAACCCCTCTCCCACCACCACCAATGTGCTTGAGAAAAAAGATCAAAAAAGAAAAAACATTTCTAGAAATGCTACTTACTGGATGGCTATACTTTCACTGTCCTGTGAGAAGGATTTTCTTTGAGGCCTGTCAGGCTGCTTTTGTCTAGGTTTGCAGAAAGAAGAAAATATCATATTTGAGAAATTGCATCACGGATGTATCTCACTCATTAAGATGACATAGCTTTCATACTGAAAGAGAGAGAGAACACACCCAACGTCCCTGGAAGAGACATGGAGACGTCTCTGGTGGCAAGGAAGCATGTATTCTCAGGAGGCCACTGGATTTGTTTTTTTCATTGAAAGTAATTTTGAGAAATGTTCCCAGTGTACAACTATGGCGAGTTTTTAATCTCCTCTAAAATTCTGAAGCTTCTTGGAGAGGCTGTAGGGGAGGATTCTCTTCTAGTCAAACAGCACCATCTGTGCAAACATTTTACTATTTTTAGCTAGAAAAAGAGTCATTAAATAGACAAGGGCTTATCAGTAAAATTAGCAAGAACCGTAAGAGCTGTTGCTCATTCAGTTCGGTAATTACTGGGTCTCATCTGCCTATGCAGGTCATTTCTTCATTTCTCTTTGCTTCTAACACTATGTGTGTTTTTAATGAATGGTTTGCTTCCCTCTCGCTTTTGTTTCTCTGCAACTAAGGAAAGTCAACAGAAATGACTCTTGAGTATTAAAGCAAAAGTTTAATACTCTCCTCTAAAAAATGCTTTATGAGAAATCTGTATGAGTCATCGACAGCCCAAACATCCTTTTAGTTTTTGAATGATCACTCTGAAAAATTCTAATTAAAAAAAAATCATTGCACTTTAAAGGGCCTGATAAAGGCATGTGACAAGCACCCAGGTCCATGGTCTCATGTGGGCTTTATATGACACATTACCCCGAGGACAGGCTGTAAATCTGCAGTAGCAATTGTCAGGTGTCACTGTTCATTATCAGCATAGAGCAGACTTTTTCTTTATTTGGTCTCCAGGCTTTGTTTTAGATTTTAGTGTCTCATTATAGCCCTCAAAAACAATGACACAGGCATGCATGTTAAGTCTAGGTCTGCTGGGACCTGAGACTCAAAGATTCTGGGTGCAGCACCGCACGTTCACATGGTTCTGGAAGCTGAATAAAGAGGGTGATTTCAAGCTGTGAACAAATACAGCGCATTCTTACTGCAAATAAACAATTTTCCACTAGAATGGGCTATATTCGGAATGCCAGGGATTGTTGTAAATCTCTTCTGGCATTGGACTTTGGTGCTATCTATCTACCCTTTTGGCACACCTTGAAGAAGGACAGTTTCATTTTCCTCAGCATCTGATGTTCCCTGAGTCACACTCCTTATGTCTGTGACCTCTGGAGAACAGGGTGACACTCTGTGCAAACTGGCATGCTGGCCAAGGACAGCCACTCAGTTAAACCTCTACAGCACGTGCTGCCTGCAGGCCCAGCCCTAACCCCGTGGGTCCTGGCTCCCCACGTTAAGAGGATTTCCTGTGCTTTGTAGCCAACCTCAGAGTAAATGTTAGAGCTGAAGGGACTGTGTGTCTATCTGGTTTTGTTTGATATTTTGGGGGAAGGGTGGGGGTCAGCTGGGTTAAGCAAGCTAAGAGGGATTAAAGTATTATTCTGATATAAAATATATTTTCCTTGTCATTATTATTCTAGCTCAGTGGTATTAAATAACTTAAGAGTTACTTTAATTTGGTGACTTTTGACATGCACAGATGGCTGCTTGAAGAGATAAAGATTTCAAAGATGAAATGTAGAAAGTCTAATATTCATGCTGACTCTTGCTGAATTTCTATCATTTACTCACTGCTTATAACTTAGTAGCTTTATTTGCTTATGTCTTATTAAGTGCTCCAAGTTCTGCCTGTCCCCACATTTGAACATTTCCTTATATGAATGTAGGACTTACATAAGTCTTATCCATAATCATATAAAGGACGTCTATTATATTCCTAGGTATTCCAAATCATATGGCAGGCTTGAATTCTTTACAAGATAAGTGCTTTCTATCAGATGTAAGTGTCTCTGTTCTGTGACACTGGGAGATCCACGAGAGTGCCTCACTGAGAAATTAAGGCATTCCTCCAGGAATGGAAAATGATACTTAAGTAGTAACTTCACTAGTTCTAGAGTGAAGTTCACTAGTTCAAGAGTGAAGACTTTTATTTTTCATTATTTAAAAGGTTGAAAGTTCAAGAAACCTTTTTGCATTTGTAATACAAATTTCAACCTTTCTACTAGTTGGCTTGATTTCCCATATCTGTGTTGATGAGTCTGTAATTGAATCAATAAAAAATTCAGTGAGTTTTGCTTCTGGATGTAGACTCTCTGGCTTGACTTTATTTCCCTCATATACATTTTTTTTTCTTATATGGACACATGGCTTATGGCTTATATTTCTGAAATTCAGTGCAGCTTGTAGCAGGCTCACAGACATTACTTTTAAAGGACAACAATGTGGCTTCTTTAAAAAAGAGCAATACCCAGTCAAGAATTAAGTATCTCTTGCATCAAAACACTTTTGTGCCCAATTGGTGGTCCCTGGGGTCTAGAATTATGACCTTTCTAGAACAAGCTCAGACTTGGTGAGGAAAACTCACCTAAAGTTTGGAGTTGTCAGAATGCAGGTGGCCAGAGGGCTCTGGGGCTCCCCCATGATGGGGAAGGAGGGACACGAGCCCTTGTCAGAAGCTTTGTCTCTCGGACTGTGGCTGCTTTCCACCTCCTGTAACTCTTAGTGATGTGCTGTGTCTTTGCAGGTTCAACCGTTTGGCATCCCGACTGTAAGCAATCTACCAAGACCGAGGAGAAGCTGCAGGTAAGGAAACCATTGGCTGTGATGCTAGGCGCCTTGACAGGCCATGTATTTCCTAGTCACTACTTCTTGGGGCCAGAGTTTGGTTGAAGGTGCTTTTCTGTGATTTTTTCTCTCTACAGCAGACCAAGTTGAAAGGCAATTTGGCCAGAGGAGCAGGTCCCCTCCTACCTTAAACTGACTGTGGCTTTTTTTTCCCCAAAATGTCTCCTTTGGGTAAAGTAAGCCTCACCTCACTAGTCAGGTTCTCAGGAAAGCGTTCAAGGGAGACGTCAGAGCATACAGATGTGAAAAAAATGATTCATCGAGTTCGAGTTCCAACATCTGGTACCCTCCTCACCAGGCATTTTTTGTTTTTAGTCCATAATGCACTGCTCCAACCCAAACTCTGCATCCATGCCCAGCTCTTGGGACATTTTGCTGACCTCTCAAATCTAAACTCATCAAGTAGCCATCATCTCCAAAAACCAACACTTTTGTCTGATGCTTTGGGGGAAATAATGATGAGCCAGACATGTCCATGTGAGCGACATCTGGATTATTTTGTAACTTAACCCTTAGGAAACATTAACACATCTTGGGACCTATCCTAGAACATTGCACATGCTGGCAGAAACCCTCTTTATCTCTTACTGCTGAAGCCTTCCCCTGGTCTTAGTTAATTCTCCGAATACTTCCAGATGGCAACGCTTCATCTGTTTCAGAAGCGAATTGTTGCACACAGGTGTAAGGTCATTGTCATAATCTGTACCCTGTTCAGACACACCCAGCTTTTCAGAGCAATAATCAGAATGGATCCCAGTCCATTGTCTCTCAGTTTAGCTTATTTAGTGGAAAAACTGGAATTGAACTATATTTGGCATCTCAGTGAAAAGACTGGCCTG
This sequence comes from Manis pentadactyla, assembly GCF_030020395.1. Classification (NCBI taxonomy): domain Eukaryota; kingdom Metazoa; phylum Chordata; class Mammalia; order Pholidota; family Manidae; genus Manis; species Manis pentadactyla. The sequence continues at coordinate 125,257,574 of NC_080026.1, read as the reverse complement.
AATTTATTTTGGAAGCCAGACTGCAGAGTATGTTATTCAGTCTTTTGAGACTGCCCGTAGCAGGCATGAGGAGCTATGTATGTAACCCCAGCAGCAGCTTGCTTTAAATTGATGGAGGGAAAAAGAAACATTTTTTCATAGGATAACAGAGTAAAGACAAGAGAAATTGAAAACAAATGTATCCACCAATACCAGGATGGTTTTGGTCTCTGTCAATATACAGCTTCCGCTTGAGCACATGTGTGTAACCCTCCAGTCCATCAACCAGGCAGGCATATGCTGGAACAGTCTCCCAAGTCTGGGCAAGTGAGATTTTTGAGGAACCATGGATGCTTTGGAAGTGGGTCATCCTTATGAAGTACTAGAACATTAAAGACAGTACATATTGTCACTTTTATCAAAAGAATGTACAATTCACAGCATAGCTTGGGCATGCAACCCAGAAACCACCCAAGCAGCTGGTGGTTTGCACTTACTTCTACAGTTGCTTGTAGTAATTTTGAATAATCATTTTTACTTCATCCCTGATGAAATTTTTTGGGTGATGAAGAGAAGAATACCAGTGCAGACAGCGTGGAATGTGTGTCATTTTAAGGATTGCCCGAGTTTGCTGCTCCTATTACTAGATTTTAAAACAACGAACAGCCACTTTTGGTCACATCTTGATGCAGCTCTCTGGATAAGCTTAGGAGAACAACTAGCGAAGTACTTCCACTCTCTCTGGCCAAGAGGAGCTTTTGGTTTTTTTTCTTCCTTTCTGTAAAGCTTTCCAGAGAATTTCAAAGCTCTTTTCCTAAAGCCAACATTGTCCACGTGGGAGGTCAGGCCCGCCTTTGGGGCACTCACCCCTGGGGAGCCCAGCAGGAAGAAGGATGATGCCCCTCAAGGGACGAGGTTCCAGTGGGCTCCGACGGGGCTGCAGGCTGACGCTGGTGGGGTCCAAAGGGGAATCAGTTTTTGAATAAGGCAATAAACGTTATGCTCTCTGAAGGGTGTGTCTACAGATCACAAATCTTGAGCCAAGATTCCCAGGCCTTTCACTGGGTGTCACATTAGTGCAGTTACCATAGCAAAATGAAAATGTTTTAGAAATCTTTAGTCTACCCCACTGTAGTCCACATCCTTGATCTTTAAGACTTTGAGAGCATTTGGAACAAGATTCTTGAGAACATCTCTCAGTGGCTTCATGGGCTTCTTGCTTTCATATATAAGAATGTATAAGCCAAAATAAATGGGGTTGGAATGTAGGTAAAGATGTCATAACTTGAAGACCAGTTAGTATGCTTTTAAACATGGTCCTCAAAACACACACACACACATCAAACTAGAGTGGTGCCGCTTGGTGTTTATCATCAGATCTGTTTTCCTGAAGGTTTTTTCATTTGGATAGTGTTTCTGAGTTGACATTTCTTTGCTCATTCGTCCTTTTTTTCCTGTTTCATGGCAGCCACCAAACATTCGTCATTCTTCATCTGATTTCTTTTATCCCAAAAGTCTGATTCGACGCACAGGACGGTCTCCATTTCTCCAGGTTGGCGCTGTGTCCAGGCAGAGGGCTCAGAACCACTGTCCTGGCCGCAGGCTTCCGTTGCTTCTCCTCCCCCTGCTGCTTTGCCCACATAACTTCTATGGCTCCTGCAGAGGCAGATGCTGCTGCTCACCCCACGGAGTGTATCTCACATTCTGATTCTGGCTGCTTCTCTGATCACTGTTTCCGTTGACAGCAGTGGCTAAAGCATTGTCTTCATTAAAGCAAGCACACAAGAAGCTACCCTTTTGGTCCTGTGTTCACAGGTTTCTTCAGGGAACTAATGTTTGCCAAGCACCCAGGTACAGTTAGTGCTGGACTGGTTGCTCCTGGCCTATACTAGTAGGAAGAAGAGACAGATAAATAATTATAAAATGGTATGGAGGCATTTCACAGGACATGGATCACCAGGTCAGGGCATGTCAGATAAGAGAAGACGGCTCAGGGGTGAAGTAGTCTTTGATTGAATTTTGGAGGCTAGACAGAACGTGAGCATGTGAAGATGCGGAAGGGGTGGGCCCCATGACGAGAACAGCAGAAGCAGGGAGCTCAGGAAAAGCAGCGCTTGGCCCAGGAGTAGCCAAGCGGAAAGGAAACCAGTAAGGCCAGGTACTTACTCTTCAGAGGCTGGGGGAGTCTGTGTACATTCATTCCCTGAGTTATCCCACCGGTAAGTGGAAGAGCAAGGATTGGAACCCAGGTCTCTGTGAGGCCGTAACTTAGGTTCTTTCCACTATACCTCAATGAGGGAGAGAGAGAATCCTGGGAATACAGAGGGTGAGATTAATACTGGCTAAGTCTGACGGTGTTTATGGGGGAGAGCAGCGTGACCCACAGCAGCCGCACAGCAGCAAGGTGAGGACTCAGCCAGCTCCCCAGATGAGCAGTGAAGCAGGAGGTTGTGCGCCCTGCACACGCTCGACCTTCTTTAGGGGTCCCTGAGAATCAGTGGAAACCTTGGCCTGTTAAATTACAAGTGACTTTCCACAATCCCATCTTTGCCCAGATGAAACCCATATTGTAGCTCTGCTGACAATTCAAGAAGGCAGCATAGCACTTTAGTCTGGGCTTTGTGCCCACGCCATTTTCTTGGGCCTGCCAGGACTGCAGTAAGGCCGAGAAGAGTATTGGTTTTGATCTACATTTATTAAAACTTTACCTTCATTCTTTAAATGGTTTTAAAGATAGTTGGAAGTGTAGAGTTTTCAAGTGGAAAGACCCTTTTTAGATTATCAACCCCCAAAGATTGTGCATCTGTAGAGTGAAATCAGGCCAAGGCTACGCAGGTCATAATCAGCTACGCTTACCTGCAGGATCGAGGCCTCGGAAGCATCGTGCTGGCTGTGGTGCTGGGTTACATGCCCACTTGCACTTGCTGGACGCTCTTCAGTCTATCTGAAGCTTTCGCTCCACAGGCAGTTTTCACATACAGAGAAATTAGTCTCCTAAATCCAGAGGAATAGCAAATGAGTGTTGCTCAAAATTAGTACCTAGACTTGGCAAGAAGTTGCTTTCTCAGTCATTTTTGGGTCTCTTCCCAAAAGTATACTAAGATACGTTCTATTTTGTTAGCCTAAGGCTATAGCCAAGTGATGCATTTTCACAAAGAAAAACACCGGCATCCAGTGTGAAATGTTTGGGTTTGCTCCAGACCCGTTAGTTTAAGAGATACAGAACATCTTGAGAAAGTAATGGGTAAGAGGAGAGAGAGAGGTCTGGTTTTAGTAACTTCTTCCTTCCTTTCCTTTGTTCAGAGGGGACATCTGATTCCCATTATTCGACCGCAGATATCAGGGACATCACCTTTAGCACTCTCACAGAAAGCTGTCAACAGCTTGGGACCTGGCAGAGGAAACAGGCCGGCTGACACAGAGTCCCTGCACCCACTGGCCAATGGGGGACAGTGCACCAGAACCTTTAAGAAGCCTGAAAAGTCCAAAGCAAGTCTCACATCACATAGATATTTTGGTCTTTTAAATACTGGGGCCTGTGCAGCAGGTCATTTAGCCACATACTATCCACCCCCCTTTAGTTATCAGACAAACTGATTGTAACCTTGCAGGGACACTCAGCACTCTGTGCCCCACCCCGAAATAAGCCCTGCTTTTGTTGTAGAGGAAAGTCAAATATATAGGAGGCAAGTCTTTTTATTGTTTATGTGGTGAAATTGCTCCTCCTTTCCTCTTGCTGAGTTACAGGTAAAAGAAAATGACGAACATAGAATTACCTAGGAAAAACCCATTCCAGTTTCACTCACTTGCTAGGGTTTTATATGAATAGCAAACTTTTGCCTATAGATAAACTCAGTACTGAGCACTTGTGATTTCTGCTATAATTCATCATAGACAAAGCACATGATACTCCCAGGACCAAGTCTGTAATCTGGGGTGGATCACTTGCTTTATCCTAAAAAGCAGCTTCTCTGCTGTGCACTTGGAGGGTAAAGCATGAGTGGACCGCTTTACAAAATGGGTGTGAGATGTTTTTTCGTTTGAAACTAACATTCACCTATCATAATGTATGCACGTACAAGCCTGTAGTATGCCGACCAAATACTGTATGTGTTATTTTTTAAAAGGAGCTAATTAGAGGCTTTACATGTGTCAAGAACAAGGAAACAGTGGTGTTGGTTATTGTTTTATTAACGTCGCTGTAGTATATGGTGCTTTATTCCTAGCTTTCAAATATTTTATTCTTTCAATGAAAGACACGCAATGAAGGTATGTCTTTACAATGCATAAGAAGGTCCAGGTGTTAAGATTTATACTGGAAAGACATTGAGGCCTCTTGGCCTCAGTACAGGCTGATGGCATCTCCAGAGAAGGGTGGAGGAGGGTGTGTCTTGAGCGCCTCCTGCTGCCTCTTTAAGACAAATTCCTTTTCCCAAAGGAAGTGATTTCACCCTTTCTTGACTTCACAGTGAATGTTTCATGTATGCAGATTTTTAAAGTATTCCTTCTTCTGCAGCTGTTATCACCCCCTTGTCTGGTGAACTTCAACAAAAACCCAAGGCAGGTACTGTCAACCTCAGAGCAGTTCGTGTAAGGTGTCAATCACCTTACATCGGCAGTTGTCCCGTAGATGTTCCTAAGATCTTCCCAGTCTGATGGCCAGTTGCTGTAGTTTCTCTCCCTTCGTAGAGCATGGCTTTGGGTGAATGCACATTAGATGACTGTAGTTGTTGCATCCTGCTCCTGCTGAATAGGGGGAGGGCAGGGGCGGCGGAGTACTCTCCAGCACTCTCCTTCTAAGGACGGCCCAGGCGTGCATGGTGGCCCATAATTGAAAGTAAATGGACAATGTCATTTCTCTGCTCACTCACCAGGCAGAGCTCTGGTAAGTTTTAATGGTCAATCAGGGAGGTGGAGTAAAACATAGAAAGATCTCGTCAATGTAATTTTCATTCTGTGACTGCCTTCTGAGTGGTAGAACAGATGAACAAGGGCATAGGGGGAAAATCAGCCAGAAGATATTTAGAGGGCTTTTTAAAAAGAGTTCATGCAAAAAGAAAGACATGCATTTCAAGCATCAACGGTGAGTGATCAAATGCCAATGTTTTCTCTTTCCCATTGAACTGCTAGTCTTCTAATGACACTGCTCCTTGTTGATTTTTTTTTTTTTTTAGGAAAATAAACCCTTTTAAAATCAAAAGTGAGTATGTGAAAGTGTGCTGGGGAGGTAAATGTAGTCATGAGAGACTGAGTCAGCACAGCCAACATACAACTAGAAAGTTCTTACTGAAGCTCCTTTCTTCCTGTTGCCAGAATAAGGATTGAATTCTTTGCCTAATTTGATTGGCAAAATACTTTGAGAGATCACAGCCAGTCTGTAATTCTTTCTACATCTATTTTTCCTTTTCCACCCCATCCTCTGCCCCTGCCTTTTTTGTGTGTGTGTGCCAAAGATAGTATCAAAAGAAAGAACTGAATTTTTTCAACTGTTTTCAAGTTGCTTTTTTCTGCAAGGCACAAATAAAGGGTACTTAAAGGAAAGTTAGTAAACTGCATCTGTTTCTAATAGCCTGATCACAGATCCTTGTTTTCTTTCTCTGCAGAACAGAAGTGGGGCATACCTTTGGGAATAAATAGTTGACATTATCTTCATTTATAATATAGGCAGGAGAGTCATTTTGTTCATAATCATTCTCATAGAGAATTCCAGAAACAAAGGCTGTTGACCTGTTGGGTTAGTGAATTCAATTCATAATTACTGGGTCACTGTTGTTACTCTGGATCTCCGAATGGATAGAAATAATTACTCAGGTTAAATAACTGCACATAAGGATCACCTGTGGAAATATGGATCATGGTAAAATGTTGTTACAGCTCAGTGTGTGTTACTACAGTTAAGATTATGGTAAAAGACACTAAATGGGATTTGAAAAAGGGAAAGCACGCTAGTCAATTGTCACTCTTTATATCAAATGAATTTCAACTTGGCTGGAATTGGATTTGAGCTGACATATTGGAAAATAGTTCTGTACCTTTTGAAGATATCTTGGCCATCAGAGACCCTCAGCAAGTTAGGTATTAATTAGGGGAAAAATTGTAGCTAGAAGAATAAAAGAGGTTCTTTTAATAATAAGGTGTCTTTCATTTATAGTTCAACATGTTTAGAATTATATTTAGAATTAAAATGTAAAATTCCACATATCTAAGATTAAAACTCCAGAAACAGTAGTTCAGGTTTTAGAAGTAATTTTAGTATCCTTATAAGGGAGAGACTTCTAACCTCTGCTGGTTGAGAAAATACACTTGGGCAGCTGTGGGTAAAGTAAAGGTTCCTATGGCCAGGATCCTCACCTGAACCTCAACTACTTGGTGATGTAACTGGCCTGCTGCTAGGCTACTGCTTCCACATGTGTAGGTAATTAGCTATTATTGATTGAGTCACTATATAAAGAGCTCTGCCCGGTGCTCTGGGAGGAGGCAGAGATGAAGGAGGATTGCAGACCTGCAGACTGTTGGATGCAGACGTAATTCTAGTGCTCGACTTATCACCCGAAGAACAAGCTGGGTAATAAACCCTTTTACCCCAAGAACACTCCATTGTCATTCCTCAGTCTCACTGAATCCATAGTGAACTTGCCCAGGGCTGAAACCCATTGGCAAGACAGCAGCCATTAGGAACTGTGGCAAAAAGCAGACCATCATGTGTGCCACTTAGCCTTGAAACAGTTCACGAGGCAGAAAACCAGGAGCCATCCTGTCAGATAAGACAAGGCTGTGCAAAGTCTTTGCCACCAGACACAGGACAGGCATTAGTTACTGGAGCCAAGACCTAAGCAGTAAATCACCACCTTGGGACTATGCAGAGTCACTTTACCGAGTTCTCAACAAGGGGAAGGTCAACTCCAGGTGGGACCATTGCCCTGTGTACTGTGATAAATTACTTAGCATCTCTGAGTTCGGATGGGAAGGCATCCAAGAAATCCAGTTTAATCTCAAATGTCTGGAAAATGCTGGGTACTTGCCATGTGCCAGGCAAGGTGCCTGAAGCTTTATTTATAGATTGTTTCATTTATCCCTATGAAGTGGGTGTTAAAGCCCACTCCTCCATTCTATAAATGGAGAAGTTGAAGCTCAGGCATGTCAAAAGAAAAAGAAAGTGAAAAAGGAAAGATAAACTCATAGAATGTCATGCAACTAGGAGAGTCAGGATTTGAACCATGTTATCTGACTCCAAAGCCAGCCTATAAACTCCACTATATTATACAGGGTTGTGTTTTATCCTGTTATTTCATTTCTGAAGGGCCATTGTAAAACAAATGCTACTGTAAGGGCCTTGTAAGAAAATAGGCAACCAAGTATATAACTCAACCCATAAGCCAGATGTCCACTGAAGTAAATTTTACAGTAAGGTTAGGAGGCCAGAATGAAGCAAAAGCAAACAATGGCCAGGGCAATGAAAGAAAGGGCAGTTTCTGAATCTCCAGGAGACATCTGAGTACTTCTCATATAAGGCTAAACAGTCTGAAGATGCACAGGGCTGAGTGTCTCTCCAACAGGAGCCAGAGCATCAGTGGGTTTGGTGAACAATTGCCTTAACTATGAACACCATCTAACTACAAAAAACCTGAAATATTTATTTTGGAATCAGAGAAACTGCGGCAGGCATATGCATATTAGAGGTGATTCAGATCTGAAAACCTTTAAAGAATCAAATGAGACTCAACAAGAATTAGATTGTCAGATAACTCTTAAAATCTTTAGCTCGACAATATTAATATTGTAAAGCATGAACCAGATACATGCTTCCAAGGACCTGTGTGACTCACAGGGAGGCAGAGACTGAACTGACCCAGGCTAGCTCAGCCAAGACATCTTTTCTTTCCGTGGGGTTCTTCATCCCTGGAAGAGAGCATCAGGAATCACTTCCCAACATGTGCTCTGCCTACATTCCTGCCAGCCCGCGCATGCCCGGAGCCGCCCCCGGGTGCATCGTTACAGCAGACAGGCTCCCTGACCCACATTTGGCCAAAGTAAGGATGAGTGATGTGGGAGAGACCCCGAAGCTCAGTGTGCACTTTGGCTGTTCATGTAATGTCCTAGCTGCTTGTTAATGAAAACAGGCCTTTGCCATGGCAACGCCAGGGACCGAAGACGCCTGACTCTCCTGCGGTGCACCCTCTTCTGCCCCACCCCCACCTAGTGAGCCATTGCCAGGTTCTTAGAGAGCCAGTTACAATAAAAGTATTTTCCGTTAGCGGACCCTCTACTGCTGGCTGATGTCAATATTTTTCTTTTTACCTCATTTGTCCCATATGTTGGTGGGGAGTAAATGATACATTTACCTTACAGTATGGGGGAAATTTTAGTGCCGAGGTGAGAGCTTGGGCTCTGTCTCTAGCTGTCTGCCTCAAGTCCTGACACCTGCCTACCTGTGTGGCTGGGAGCATACATACTTTTTCCTCATCTGTAAAATAGGGGCAATAGCAGAACTTACTGCATGGGGTTATTGAGAAAATCAAAATGAGACCAAACCTAGGAAGTGCTCAGCACAGGGCCTGCCACATAGTCAGCGGGCAGTAAATGTTAGCTGCTACTAGTATTCTTGTGTTGTTACTTATGAAGTTTTGGTATTGGGTTTGGCAAATATTAGCTCCTGGCCACTGGAAGCCAAAGGACTACCTGTAGTTAGTGACCATCCCGCAGAGACGGCTACTGGCTCAGCTTTGTGAAGGGCAGCATCTCAGGCTAAAGCAGGGCTGCACTTCAGTTGTGACACTTTAGTATTTCTAATGGGAAGTGGATCGAGGACTATGAGAGTCCTTTTTCAATATACTCAGAATTGGATATTTTCTCACTGAGATATGCCTGTGATTGGAAATCTGTAACTCCAGAAGGCAAGTGCTTGTCCGTGGCAGGTCTTGCGGACGAGGGCCAGACCTACCGTCCTGTCCTGGGGATGAGCCTCGCCTAACCACCTGTGCACAGTGTGATTCCTCCACCCCATCCACCCAGGTAGCTCAGAGATACGGGAGGCACTGGTCCAGAACAATTGTCACAACCCTCCAGTGAATTCCTATGTTAGAGGGAGTCCAGTCACTACCTGACTTGACTTGGCCACTGGGCTTGCTTTCATTGTTTAAGATGTGAATTACATGGTGATACAGCATCCTTGTTTCTAGGGGGTTTTTTTGGTCCACTTACACTCACATTCAAGGTGCCAAATACCAGTAGAAACAGTACCAAAAGAAAAAAGTCCTATTCCTAATGAAGAACTATAAGATATCCTCTCCAAGAAATACTTGCATAGAGGAGAGCAAGTTGTCTAAGACTAGGCCTTTGGTTTTCTTGGCAGAGCTTTCCAGAATTTGCCAAGCCAAGGAGAGATAGGAGCAATTAATCCTGGTTTATACATTTCTCTCCTGCTTCCACCACCATCTCACTCTCAGGATTCTGTAAACACATTATAAAGTCTGGTTTCTTTTATCTTCCTGTGCAGCTGCCCACTAGCCTTACTTCAGTGAGTCTCTGCATGGTCAGGCTCAGATCATGTAATTCACATGAGTCGTGTCCACACACTGAATATTTGTTTGTAAGTAATAAATACTAGGTCATTCTCTCAATGAGTATGCCTTCTAAGTACCTGTGCAAAACACTGGGCATTTACAGTAGTGAAAAAATAAACCCTATGAGGGCAGGAGTCATAATTAAAAGTGATGAGGGAGATAGGTATGATACAAGGAAGCCAGAAAATATGGCTTATGTATTTTATTCATGAAGGAAAAAATAGGAATGACACTGTGAGAGAAAATGACAAGGTTAACTAACATAAGGAGGTGACTGGAGCCAGGCTTGTGGCAATGGAGTTGTAGAGAAATGTGCTTAAAGGTAGGGTCAGATGGTCTTGTAAGGGACAAGGGAGAGAAGGTGAGAAGAAAATCCCCAAATACATTTTCAAGGCTGATTACACAGCTAGTTCTCGGTTACCTTTCTTTCTAGATTATATTTTCCCTATGCAGAAACATCACAAATCTTTCCTTTTTTAGCCAGCTTAGTTTTTAGTGAAGCTTAGGGACTCAGGCCAGTCTTGATTATGCAGCCATGGTCTGAAATCTTACAAGTCGCTGTTTGTTTTACAGCCTACCAGGACTTCCTCCGAAAGCATTTATTCTAGACCAGGCTCCAGTATCCCTGGCTCTCCGGGTCACACTATCTATGTAAGTATCCAGTTCTGGAAGAGACACTTCCGGGGCAGGTAAGGAAGTGGGATGCAACAGTGCCGTGGGTGATCCAAAACAGAATAATTCAAAATGATTTCTATTTCTGTTATGAGGTCCTGTTTTCATTTTTGTAGATTAGTCTTCTCAGTCATACTCTCCTCCGGGTGATTGAACTTAATATATGAATGTGGCCATCAGCGGACCCATCAAGCAGATGTCCTGTAAAGTGCAGTGATCTGATGCAGGACTTTAAAAATTGTTGTGCCTAACTTGCATATAGATATTTGAAGATTAATTATACATTTTATAACACTGATACTGAGTGTTCTTAAATTCTGCCACAAAGATATTTAAATATTTGGTTTGTCAAATACGCAGTTCTTGTTTTGGGCCATCTGGGAGGATGTTTTGACCATCTGCTTGAGCTTTTCCTTCTCTGTAATAAATTTAAGAAATTTTCCTAAAAGCTTCCAGGCTTCTCTACTTGATGAATTCTATGTAGACTTTCTCCTAAGCTTATGTTGACTTCTTTTTAAAACATGATTAAGATATGGTATAAATGGGCAACTTTCTAAAGAGTATGACTATGCTAAGGGAAGTGTTTTGGTTTTTGTTTGTTTCTAAGGTCTTTGCTTTTTAAGCAAGACATGAAATGCAGCAACAATAATTCCCCAAAGAAATGAGAATGCGGAGTAATTTTCTTTCTGTTTAACTGTGCCAGGCAAAAGTGGACAATGAAATCCTGGATTACAAGGATTTAGCAGCCATTCCCAAGGTCAAGGCAATTTATGATATTGAACGTCCAGATCTTATTACCTATGAGCCTTTCTACACTTCGGCCTACGATGACAAACAGGAGAGGCAGAGCCTGGGAGAGGTAATAGGTTTCTAGAATTTGTGAGTTGTACAATAACTTACTTCTGTTTTGTGACATGTGCAAGAACTACTGATTGGAATCTAAATAAGCCCGATGGTCCTTCTGATTGCCTACTGCTTGCAGACATCCATACTGGCTGCTCTGAGGTATCCTAACACCTGTCAGGCCGTCCCTGTGCTGGGGAGAGCAGACCGGCCAGAGAAAGCAGCAGTGAAGGATGGATAAGCCTCAGTCCTGGGTGGTGGGACAGCAGAACCGGCGCTCTGGAAAGCAAGCCAGGGCTGTCGGCAGATTCTGAGCTGCGCAAAGGGAGTGAGGGCGGGGGGGGTCTTCTGGGGGGTCTTGGGACAAACTGAAGGATATTCATGGGGATCATGAGGAGAGTGTACCCCCTAAACTTAGACAGCTGCAGTTTCTAGCATCTAAAGATATGATGTGTAAGATCAGAAAGAGTAGAGGGGTTGGGGCCACGGTTCAGCACAATGGGGTGAGCCAGGGCTCTGGAATCAGATTACCTGGGCCCAGCCCCGGACTCCTCATGCTGCGGGTGCAGCTTTGGCCATGTGACAACCGTCCGCAGCCTAGTTTCTTCATTTGTAAAACAGCTAGGATAATGATAATCGACCTCACAGGGTTAGTGAGGATTAAATAAACTGTCTATTAAAGATGAGTATTATATAATGTCTAGATAATTTGTTATTTATTAAAGTTAATCTATTATAAACTCATCTACTAAAGCAGTTAGCAGATAGCCAGACTCACAGTAAATGTCCAGCAAATGACAGCTACTGCTATTGTTTTTAACCTGTCTTCTTGGGGCTTATTCGTGTTCTTCCAACACTAATGGTCCAGAAGCTGGAGCACAGCATCTCAGCCCCTTGGGGTCCTCCTCTTCCCCATCCCTTCTCTGGGTCGGGGGTCCCGGGCTGTCACTGCCTACCCAGGTCTCACGGGCTCCTGACCATTTCCTCTGGCCTATTAAACTCTCTCTAAATTTTTTTCCCTCTATTTTTTTAAAATTGGAACCACCTGTGGACTAATTTGAGTCCAATAAGAGAGATGTTACCTAAGCAGTGGACCAAAATTAGCTGTTCAACCAAGGTTAAACCAGACTGTAAACTGTGCTTTGACACCTTACAGGAAGAAAAGGCATGAAAATGTGATGTTATTTAGTTTGTTCTCAATAATATATACAATATTTATTGTCTTATAATTATTTTTATATTTATTTATAATATTATATTGCTCTTCTTGTGTATTTATCTTCCAGTCTGGGTTTTATTCCAGATTATAGCAGCTCTGTATTTCAAACAGTCCTTTGGGCCCGAAGTACTATCTGTTTTCATGTAGTGCCTCCTAGTGGTCGTAAAGCTGTAACTGCATCGCAGCGGCTCTCCCGAGGCAGGTTGATTGGCCCCGGTTGTTCAGTTGCCATTGGGACCTGGAGAGTTTAGTTAAGGGGACAGAGGGCAAAGGAAGTTTCCTGAAGAAAGTGCACAGGGGCTGGTCCTGGGTCAAAATGGATGAGAATTGCCTAGTATTCAAGTCATACAGGCAAGGGGGAGGTGAGTTGTTTTATGGGGTTTGGGGTTTGGGGAATGTGTGTATATTTCTGAGTATTTCCCAATGGCTCCATTTTGGGCAGTAAAACTTCAAGCTCTCAAGAGTTGGGCTCTGGCATGGACATTGTTTGGGTTTGGGATCAGACACATATTTACTACCATATGACTTTGGGAAAAATTACATGTTTCAGTCTCCTGATCTGTAAACTTAAGATAAAAATAATACTTAACTTAGAGGTTTCTGTAAGAATTAAGTGAGATATTTAGATTAGAACACTGCCTGGCACATAAGCGCTTAGCAAAATGCTGGCTGCTGTCATGATCCGCATCGTTCCTGTCATAGCCTGGAATGGTGACCTGTGGGTTTCTCTGGGCGCAGAATCTCAGTGGAAGGGTGCCCCAGATCAAAATCAGATGTATCAGTGAAATCTTCCCTGAAACATGGATCTTACAACTTAGAAAGCTTTACAAGCTATTTTATTATTTATTCCTTTAGGCCGCCCAGAGACAGGCTGTAGCTTCACATGAGCCCATGGGGCTTGAAGTGCAGAGCACAAGAGAGCCCAGCAGCTTCTCACAAATTTGGGCAAAGGGACAAATTCTAAAGCTGAGAAATCCACCACTGGCCATGACCTTCAGAATGCTTATGCTTTGATTTCAGCTCATTTCTATTTGAAAGCTTTTTCCATTTTAATTGTAAACATTTCATTCATTTAGGAAATATTTGTTGGGTGCCTAATATGGGCCGGCTGTAGTTGCTGGGCATACTTAGCTGTAAACGGAGTCCTTGCCCTCCTGGAGCTTGCACTAATGTCGGAAACAAACAATACACAAACAGATATACAATTTTACAGGGTGAAAGTGCTTTGAGGAAAAATGAAGCAGAGTAAGGAAAAGTATGCCAGGGCTGGGTTGCTACTCTAAATAGAAGGGTCACAGAAGGAACTGCATGGTACTGCATTTGAGTAGAGACTTCACTGTAGATGGGGACTGGGCCCTGCAGGCATCTGAGTGGAAAGCGCTGCTGGCAGAGGGGACAGCATGTGCAAAGGCCCTGAGGTGAGAGAGGCCTTGGTCTGTTGACTGCCCTGAGGAAGCCTGTGTGCCTAGAAGGATGGAAGCCAGGTGAATGGTGGTTGGCAAGGCCACCAGAGCAGGATGCTACAGGCCTGGTCATCACAGGCCTGTTTTAGTCATCAAACTATTTTATGTGATTGCTGTGGTTATAATTTTGTTAAAAACCATGTTTATAAAATTCTGTGTTTCCACAGACATTAACTCACAGTAGTAAACAGAGCATAGTTTGAGTATATAGGGGAAATAATTCCAATTTGTCAAGCTTAATCACCTAGAACAGCAAAATGTATTTATCAAAACCCAGGTCCTTAGCAGAGACATAGCATCCATGATCTCCCACGGGCTTTGTCATTGTGTCGCTGTCTGAGCCTCACTCTGAACTTACTGAATCAGAAGACGGGGACAGGAAAGGGGTGTTGGAGGGTGTGCAACTGTAATTAAAACTGGTAAGTGAATGCCATTATGACTTTAAATTCTTTTTTATTCTTCCAGTCCCCAAGGACTTTGTCTCCTACTCCATCAGCAGAAGTAAGTGCCATTTTTGAAAACTATAACAGGTGGAACTTGGCAGTTCCTTGGACCTTTCCTAGACTGGAATTTTTGAAAAAGGACATTAAACAGAAGAACAGAAAACCCATGTGCAACATGATGATGCACGTGGGATTCTTTACGTGGAAGACATAGGACATAGCACTAAATTTCTTTTTAAATGGAGACTATGGGGTAAAAACAGCCTTCCACTGATCTGACCTGTGACTCTTAAGTGGTAGGAAAGGGTTGGGAAGCGGGCAGTGAAGCCACTTGTCCCGAGGTGGGACTCTCTCCCCTCGTTCATGGTTAATCGATCTGAAATGCTGGATTATCTGAAATGGCCTGCAGTGGTCATAGAGTGCCCTGTAAGCAGAGCCAGCTTCATAAGAGGCCACTCCTTCTGGTCTAATTTCAGTAGTCTTGCTCCCCTTCTCAGGGCAAACAGGTCTTTCAGTGGCTTTTATCCAGTCCATCAGGTTGGCTGTTCCTGTGGGAATCACCTCCCATTGTATGCAGATCTCACAGGGACATCAGTGACTGTTCCATAGTGAGCCACAGACGTACTCTCTGCTCCGCAGCATTCAAAAGCAAAGACACAGCTCCCAAATTATAGTCACTCTTGCAAGCCGTTTAGTAAAAGATCTTCAGGAAGCCGATGACACCAATCTGCAAAACGGAGTAGCTCCTTCACACTCTACCCCTTGGTTTCAGTATTTTTTTGGTTTGACCCACCCCTTGTATTGACCACCTTCTTGGGTACAGATGGCATAATAGTGGCAGTACTGTACTCCATTGAATTGATATGTCATAATTTACTTCATTATTCCCCAGTGTGTTAAGCATGTAATATGAAGTTTTGTCTTTATAAATGGCGGTATTATAATTATCTTGGAGTGAATTTTTTCATTTAAAGGTCCCTTTTTATTATTGCCTTGAAATAAGTTACCCAAAGTGGGAAATGAAATTATTAGGTTTGAGGCCACCACCAGATTGTTCTCCCAGAAAATCTACTTAAAACTGTCGTCGGATCAATGTTATGGACAGTGTGGGTTGGCAGAACGAGGGGTGAGATCAGAGTCGGGAGCTGGTTCTCAGGCTCGCTCTGCCTGTATGAAGTACACACCTGCACACAGGTCTCTTTCCTGCTTGGAACCTTCTGAAACCGTCTGCATTTGTGGAGAAGGGAGGTAATTCCCTGTGACCTACCGTACTGTACAGCTCTGATGAAATGATGAAATGACCATGCCGTCAAACTGTAAAGCATAGTATCCATGTGGCCATTGGCATTATTTCCTCTTTTCCCAGAGCTCTATCAACATCAGAGTTTTTAATTTTTATGTCTTAAAATTTTGGTAGATGCAAGTTCTACAGGTTTTGAACAAAAGCATTAGCCATGGAATGCCTGTTTGCAGTCTTATTTAAGGAATATGTCCCTAAAATGTATACGTGAACAGGTAGACATGATAGTTCCTGGGCAACTTTTGCACAACTTGATTTCACTTCACACGATGTACACCTTCTGCTCCTGCCATCTCGCACTGTTTCCAGGGGTACCAGGATGTTCGGGATCGGATGATCCACCGGTCCACTAGCCAGGGCTCCATCAACTCCCCCGTGTACAGCCGCCACAGCTACACTCCGACCACGTCTCGCTCTCCCCAGCATTTTCACAGACCTGGTAAGGACAGCTGTTCCTGGGATTTACTCTATGTTACAGTCTATGTTTCTATGTGATTTTTTTTTCCCCCGCCACTGATAGTGTATTTAAAAATCTGGCTGCCAAATATATCTACCCCTCTCCCAGAAAAAAGTGAAAACTCATATCCAATTATAGTTTGTGTTACATCTTTTCTTGAAACATGTTATTTATGGTTATCTTCATTATGATTTATTAAATAAGTATACTTAACAGTGAACAATTGGAAGCAAGGGAGATGTTTCTTTTCCTTTTTTTAGACTTGAAGAAAATCTCATCACTTTGAGACTTAAAATGATGATGTTCAAGAGAAAATATTCCGATGTGCCTTTTTGGGTATATCAGATTAATCTAAAATCCAGTATTAGCTATATGTTGATGGGGTTATTGTGTTTCTCCTATCCAGGCACATGGTGTTACTAACGTGCTTGTTAAGCACCTTCTAGAAGGAAGTCCTGGGTATAACCTCAGGGTTGTATTGATAATTTTTAAGAACCCTTCCAGCCCTAAGATTCTGAGTCAGACTTGGACAGCATAGAAAAGCATTAGTGATAGATTTTGATAGAGAATATCAAATAGTAGTGGACTTCAGCTGACCTTCATTTGTGTAGAATTTAGTCCTTGTTACTCTTAGTGGATGAAATAGAAAAAGAATAAAGATTACAGCACAGACCCAGGATTCCCTGAGAAATAGATTCACATAGGAAGATTCTGGCCTTCTAAATAAACTTGGTGGTGATGTATGCCTATGAAGACTTCGCTTTAAGCTTCTTGTTTCTGCCCAGGCTGATGAGAACAAATCCATTCATATGCTAACTTATTTTATAATAAAATCAAAGGAAATGAACAGAAAATAAAAAGGCTGCAATCTTCTCTTTAAAGCCATAGATTTAATGCTTGTGGAGGATTGAATTTTTACTATTTGATCCTTCAGTGAGTTATAGTTTTCCCTAAGCTCATATTTACTCAGTATTTGTTGAGTTACATTAAATGAGAATTTTCAGGAAATGAATTCCTTTTATTTTTAATCATGTATGACTATATTCATTTTATTCAGGCCCTGGAGCTGGGTCTGGATTTAAGCCCTTGTCTATGTGGGTAGAGGGAAATCCTTTATGTCATCACCTGTCCATATGGCCATATGCTGAGGTCACTGAGACCGGAGCTATGACCTTGTCAGAACGACATGGGGTTCCTAGGAAGTTGTTCCATAGACCCCTGAATAGTGAGGGAAGTGGTCAGTCAGGGAGGCTGTTTCCCTACCAGGTCATGTCCTTGTTGAGCACTAGAAGGTTTATCATCTGCTCCAGCCATGGTTCTGATGCCAGTAGCCTCTAGAACAGCCCCATCCTAAGTGCTCTTCTCTCTTCATGATGTATTACAGATGCGCATGATGCCAGTTAGGGTTAATGGCTATTTTTTCACAGTCTCCGCTCTAAAGTGAAGTCGGTGGGGCTCCGGTGGTGCAGTTGTTGTCAGTATAGAACACCTGGATGCCAGATGGTGATACAAATCCCCTAGGTCTGGATTTAGTCTTAATGGCCCTTCTCCCTCCGCGATACTACGTTTCCAGTTCCCCAGTGCCACCAGTGCACAGTTGTCAGGATCATAAGCAGCTCTTTGCCACCCAGGGGGCACAAACAGGTTTTCCTTCTATGTAGGCAAAATAAAATTAAACTTCCACTGGGGAGAAGTTTGCAGCTTAAAGAATCTGACTCTTACCTATAAGCACTCCTTTTCAAGGTTCTTGAAATGATGGTCATTTTATTTTTTCACATGTATTTTAGAGGGTTGTGTTTTGTCAGGTGCTTTTGTAAAACAGCAGCTTTTGAGTGTAAGTCATGTGCCCGGTCCTGGCTCGACAGTAGCTGGTGTCATCCTGACAGAGAGCGTGCTGGTGACCTTTCCTTTTCATAACGCCATTTATTCTCAGAAAGTGACTCTGTACCCACCCGAGCCTGTTTGCAGACTCTCCCCACTTCGCCTAATCCTCCGCAGGTGCATTCCTAATCCTTTTTCCTTCCTCCTCTTTCAGACTCCTGATTAACGTTCTTGGTTTCTTGCCCTTGGAACGATGGCACTGTCCCCGCTCCTGTGTTAATTTCTGTTCTTCTTTTCTGTTTCCACCTGGCCCTGCCCCTGCCTCCTTCTGCACAGAGCTGCTGTCTCCTGGTGTGCACAGGTTGTCCTCCCTGCGCACCAGCAGCCTCAGCTCCACCCACAGCGACTCCCGCCCCAACTCCCCCTTCCGACACCACTTCATTCCCCATATCAAAGGTAAGGAGGCAGCCTCCTCCAGGCAGCACCCTGCATAGTGGAGATTTATTAGCACCCTGGGAAGGCTAATAAGGCGTATCTCCAAGAGTTAGCTCTGAGCTCTGGGTCTCTCAGCATGCCTGCGTGTGTCATGACTACACCCAGCACTGTCTTAGAATTGGCATAAGCTCTCTCATCAGTAGAAATATGTCATTTCTAAGGGCTTTAGATGAAGAAACAGGAAGTATGTTTAAGACTGTAAGATCCATTGTCTACTGCTTAGAAAAAAAATATATATATATATATTATTATTTTGTTTTTCTATGTGTCAAAAGCAAAATATAATATATAGTTGGGGTGCTTGCCCAATTTGGTATATGGTAAGGCTCTGCAAAGCACAATAGTATTTAGCAACGAATATCCAAAAGTTGTCTTAATGGTGACAAGCCATTAACAATATTAAAACATTTGGATAATACAAAAAGTTTTATGATGGTATAACTTAAAGTTCTCTCCTTGAGATTACCCTTAGAGTAATCTTTTGATTTGTCCTGGTTTCTGTGTGATAGATAGAGAAGAGAGGCCAGGCCTTCATTTTCAGGGCCGACATTTCCACCCATTCCCTCTGTTTTCCTCATCGTCCATTATGCTTCCGTGGCCGTCCTCAGCTGGGGCTCTTATTCCCCTCCGCGTGTCAGGAAGCCAGGAGTCCCAAGGAGTCACGAAGGGGCCATAATTTACCAAGAATGTGAGCTCCCAGAAGGACGCTAACTTTTTCTGTGCTCTTGATTCAAACCGAATTAACCAATGAAAATAGCTGAAGGAGTAGCAGGCAAGATGTTGGCAGGGGTCTTAAGGCCTAAAGGCTTCCAACCCTGTGTGCCAAGTGCTCACACCCCTCACGCCTCTGTCGAGTAGCTCCATGTTGTTCTACGTGACTGGACTTTGGTTTGCAGTCTACCCAAACTATCTTCCTTTTGCTCACTTGGATTTTTGAGCCTAAAATAGAGATGCACTGCACTTATCAGCATGCGGTTATTTTATGTGTCCTCTTTTAGCATTTACTATTTTTACTATGCTGTGAAAATCATATACTGCTGACATGCATATTGAAGGCATGCCACTTGCCATTAGCAAAAGAGATCAGTCTTTTCCATAAGCACAGCACTTTCTAAAAACCTTGACAGATTATTCAGTTATTATCGCTAATTAGTATTTGGAGGGGAGAAATCTGTTACCTTGATGTCCAGATGGTACTTTAGAGAATGTTTATAAAACCATAAGAAATCATTGAACAAAATTCAGAGATGTATTTTAAAGAGACTTTAATATTGAAGCCACTGGCCAAATTAAGATTTTGTTCTTTGTTTCTAATGTGCAAGAGAAAATCCATTTTTAATTCATTAAAATGTAAGCTTTATTGTGTGGTTATTACATGTTTCATCTTCCAGAAGAGATACTTTTTGTAGGAAGAAAAATGTCCCATGCCATGTACAGTTATACAGAGTTTGCACAAATAACACATCACAAAATACTGAGACTCACAAAACCTGGTGTCTGTGAGCAGCCTTATGGAGATGAAGACCCCTATGGACACTTGGAGTCCTGGGTTTGAATATGATCTCTCTCACTTGCTAGCTGGGGACCTTGGTCTGTTGACTTGACCTTTGGAGTGTCACTTACCTCATCTATAAAACCTCTCCTAGGTCACTGGGGGGGTGGGAGGTAAATGGCTCTGGTGTGTAATAAGCACTCGACTGTCTGTGTTTTCCCCCTCTTAACGCACTTTTAATTGCATATTCCATTCACTCTTCACAGCATTGGTGGGGTGGAGACGGGCAGCTGAGGCCCAGGTTAAGTGACCTGGTCAAAGGCTCACAACTAGGAAGTGGCAACATGAAGACCAGACCCCAGGCCTTTCCATCCCTGAGTCATGCCGGGTGGGGGTGGTTTCAGCATAAATATATATGAGTTATAACTTTTAAAACAAACTTTTATTTTCCATCTCTTTTTAACTAGAAAATCACCTTCTTATGGAGGTTAAGATAACTACTTTCAGTCATTTAAATTATAAATTTAACAAATTTTTACTTTTCAATAGAAATACCAAATGGTTATGAAAATTACAATACCTCTGTGTGCTTAAATGGTGCTTTATTACAAATGTAGATATACATTCTTTTCTGTCTTCAGTCTGAATTTGAAGCCTAGTTTTAAAATCAGATGAGCCTTTTGCTAAACTGCAAAATCATGGAGAATTTGTATATTAAAGATATTGCTTTAAAAGCATAATATGGTTGAATGGCTACATGCTGATTCTCCAAGGAATTAGTTCTTAGTTTTGAAAAATATATATCTATTTACATGGAAGACCTCTCTAGCCCTTCGAAATTTCAGTGTAGAAGGTACCTATGACCATTTGAGAAACACATCAAGATATCCTTAAAGAGTCTCCCAGGGCTTTCCAGGGCCCTTCTTTTGAACATTTACATTTTATCTTGGAGCTTGTTTCATGATCTCAGGGGAATTATTTTTAAAACAAATGTAAGCTGGGAGCCTGAGGACCCCAGAGTAAGATGTCCATCTCAGCTAGAAGCAGGGGCCGCTTGCCGCTTTGGCAGCCAGAAGCCTAGCCTCCCATTGCCAAGTTCACTTCCTGGTCCTTATTTCTAATGCATGTGGCCTAGGCCCCCAGGGTTCACTGAGCTGAGGATGCCTGCATGAGTTTTTAGCAGAGACGCACATCACAGGCTGTCTCTCTGCTACATTGGTTACTCCATCCATTTTCTGTAACAACTATGTTATTTTGTGATTTTTTTTTTGTCTGTCCTCTGACCTCCCTTCCAGCCTCATTCTATATCGGTACGTCATTGTTGGGCCATTTGGACAGGTGCATGCTTAGGGATTTGGAAACTATTCTCACTTTGTTTTGGGCTTTGTTTGTGCTGTGTTTGCTGAGTTTCTCTTCCCTCCCCTTTGAAATACCTCTAGACATTACGTTCTGTGTCCATGAAGTATAAATCAGATTCGTGAACAAGAGGGCTACATATATTAAGTCTCTTTGAAAGGAATCTTCCCTGTTTTGCCATAGATATAAGTTACTATGGTGCAAATATGTGTTTGACATTTGCTGAAGGAAACCTTAACACTTATTGAAGCTTTAGACAAGGACCAGCAACCTTGAATTCTACATGGAATTCTGGATGTTGCCAACCTAAGGACCCCTCAAAATACTCATTCATATTTTGGAATATAAGCACTTAAAATCCAGAAAGCTAAGCAGTACTTGGATGAGTCCCCCCAGTAGATACATACACACAGCCATTTCCAGGTTCTTGTCTTAGAACTTGTCACTTAGGCTCTCGGGGTGCCAAAAAGAGGATTGAAAGTGAAGGCGGAGCATTTGAATTTGTTAGTACAGTGAGCGTCCTGCAAGCCGCCCGTCTCCCAAGGACTGGAAAACTGGCTTATTAGGCTGCCATGGAAGGAGCTAAAAGTGAAGACCAAGAAATATGCATGTGGTAGCTCCTATCACAATGGTGAAGATCACCAACAACTTTGAGTGAACCAATACAAGGACTTATTTAAAGTAACAAAATGGCTATGAATGTGATATATACACTATTATTATTTTTAGGTAGTGTCTTAACTCTGGGCTGACAGATCATGACAATGATGTTAATAATAACAGCACCTTATCATATCTCATACATATATGATATTTCATCTGATGCCTATTCTTTTGCCTAAGTAATGAACTCAGCACCAAAACAACCTGTTATGGCCCTCATCAGATATTTCCTTCCAGGATAGAATTTAAAGTTTTACCATTTAAAGATAAGGTGTTCAAGTCAGAAAAGGGAAAGAAGCCTGCTCTTGAGAATTTTTCTTTTAAAAGTGCCAAAATTTTCATCTTACTACACTGAGGGACAGTGACTTCAACGGGGTATGGTAGGGGACTCGATAATAAGGGTGAATGTAGTAACCACATTATTTTTCTTGTGAAACCTTCATAAGATTGTATATCAATGATACCTTAATATAAATAAATAAATAAATAATAACTGCCAAAATTTGGTAATGCCTTTGGTATTCTAAGGGCTAAGTATTTTGGACCTAGCAACATTAGACATCCTGAAACCTTATTCCCAATGAACCACTGTGACGTGTGGAGATCATCTTGGGCAGAATCACTTAGATGGGTGTGTTGCTGAGTCTCTCTTTATCTAGTATTTTTAAATATTTTGTGGAGGTTTTAAATAATTATAGAGTCAAATCTACTTGCAAAGACTTGCACACACTAGGGTTTTTTCTAGCAACAAGAAAGGGCAATGGTTGCTGAAGATACACAGCCCAATACAGAACTGTGCCCAACTGGAGACAGCATTCAGCCAGAGTTCATCCACTGGAAATTCAGGCAGTTGCCTCTGAGGGTCATCAACTGTCTCCAAGAAGCGATGGGCTTCTACTGCCATTTGCCAGCAGAGCATCTTATTGATAGAAAGATATTTAATACTTGGTCAAATGCTATTTCTAATAACCTTAAACCTGTGTGTCCCCTATACGCAGAAAAATTTGTGTGTGCATAACAATGGTTCATAACTATCAAAACAAATTTAATGGCATTTCATCTGATTAGGTATTATGACCCAAACCTGTGAGAATATGTTCCTGAATAACAGGAAGGTTAGAGGTGAAGGATTAAGAGGCAGGGAGCAGGGTGGTTCAGAAACCATAGAGGCCAGTGCTCAGGCTATGCAGCCTGGAGACATCTCAAATAACGCAAGGAAGTTGAGTCTCTCTAGAACTTCTTTGGAGAACAGCTCACAAGAATTATCCTGGTTCTCAATTATGGATTACCCTTGTGAGTAATTTCTTTGTAGTTTGTAGGAGTAAACAGTTCTTATTAAGTGAACCAATTAAATTGGGGTTTTGAGGATCAACTCGAGCAGGAAAGTTACATAAAGAGTGTGCTCTTGGGATCCCCTTGCTGTATACTAGCATCGGGATGTCATTATCAAGAGAAAGGTGACAGTCACTTCTGCAGTCGTGCTTACTAAATTAGGCCATTCGTAGCTGTTGGAGTCAGCAGGTGGTCTACTTCAAGGATTCATTCACAGACGTTTATTAGGCACTTATTCTTGGCCAGGTATTATGCTGAGCACACAAAGGTGAATAAAATCTTCTTCTGATTCAGTAGGTTTAAAATTGAATTTCCTTCTACACATAAACCATATTCTTCCTTCCCCTGCTTGCCTCTACCTGTGTATTTTTTATTCACTTTTCCAGACATGGGCTGTTTAATTCTCTTTAGGAGAATAATAGTAAATGAAGTCATATTTTTTAAATGAGGCTTTTAGTAGGTCAACAGTTTGGTTTAAGCTTCATAATATTTAGAAGCTAATATCTGACTTCAATGGTAAAGTCTACATTGTCATATACTGGGAGCTAGATGATAAACTGACCCTTGAGGAAAAAAGACCAAAGTTTCAGAACATGATAACCAAAAACGTGGAATCTAAATTTGAGCCTATAATAAATAATTACTGCCCCTTTGTACAGATATGTGCTCTGGTTACCTAAACATATACATACTGAGAAATTAAAACACGATTCAATATGTTGTTTTTAAACCCCAGCATTTGACATCTTTTATACTTTGCTGGCCAGATTTAGAACAGTTTGACTTGAAGAAATTGGCTCGTGCTCAATCTTCTAAAGATCAAAGGTTTATTTAAAATTGTTATCATTAATTGATAAATTGGACTTCATCAAAACTTAAAACTTTTGTACTTCAAATGACACTATCAAGAAAGTGAAAACCAACCCGCAGAATGGGAGAGAGATTTGCAAATCATATATCTGAAAAAGGGCTTGTATCCAGAATAAAGAACTCTCTTAACTCAATAACTAAAGTAATTAGATTTCTAATTCATTAACTTTTGATAGTCCTGCATCTTCTAATGTATTCTTGGATCAGATGTTTGCTCCAACGTGCGGTCGGAGGAGAATTTAGAGCAGTAGCTGATCTCTTTCTAATTTTGCACCAGCCTCCGTTCACCCCCGCGCTTCTCCTGGTCCGAAGGGAGTGCCGGGGACTGTGGTGGCTCCCAAGGCTTCTGCTGCCAAGTCCCAGCGAACCTTTCCAGCCTCTTCCCCGTTTTCTCCTCCATGAATACTATGCTGTCCAGCCACAGTGGTCAGTCCTGTTGACCCACACACCATGGCCTTTCCTTCCTCATGATGTTCCAGCATTCTGGAATCTGGGCCTTCTCACCCCTCTGCCCACCTACCCACCTGGTGAGCTTACACTTTGATGCCCAGCTTAATCTAACATCTCTCTGTAGCTTTCCTGATGAATCGATGGCACCTTCACCTGGGTGTCATAGAATTTTTCA
Source organism: Manis pentadactyla (assembly GCF_030020395.1). NCBI lineage: Eukaryota > Metazoa > Chordata > Mammalia > Pholidota > Manidae > Manis > Manis pentadactyla. The sequence goes on along the minus strand of NC_080026.1, from coordinate 125,232,981 downwards.
TATTCCTGAGTGATCACATGGTATTCTGTGTATCTGTCGTAAGTCTGTCTCCTTAGCTGGACTTGGAGCCCCTTGTGGGCAGGGACTGTATGTATCTCATTCATTTCCTTCTCCTTAGTGGAAGCTCAGCCTAGCAGCTGCTCAGGAATTGTTTTATTGCTGGAATTGCTAGACTAGGTGGAGCCTCAGAGAAGCTTTTGAAGAACAAGATGGGAGAGGTATAAGTGTGCTGAAGTACCTGGAAGAAAGGGGTCTACTTCTATCACGTGTATTTCAAAGTGAGGAAACAGAAACATAGGCTGTCCTAACAGCACTTGGTATTGCTAAGGGGGAGCACTGCGTGACCCCACAGGGTCCCAGGCTTAGCCTTCCATCCAGAGGAATCCATCCCCACCACCAGCCTCTGTCATCATGCCTGGAAGTGACTGTATTTGGGTTTGCATATCCCACTCCTTTACATGCTCGGGATTTAGCCATCTGACAACTGATCCTGAATCATTAGCAAGTGATTTCCATCTAATCAGTTTACTGCTAGCTCACAGCCTTCAACCGCATGCTACTGGAATGACGCATCTTATTGCTAGCTGCTTTAACCTAATTCCACTTGACCTTGAACCTCTCTTTCGGAAAACTAAACAAACCTTAAATCACCTTTGCAAGCCAAGTTGATAAATTGAGTTTGTTTCTTTTGTTTCTCCTTTTTGATGTACCTCCTTCCAGCTTGTTTTGAATTTTTATTATGCTTGCTTTGTTTTCTTTATCACCCTCCCTTCTCTCATTTTGTTCTCTCCATTCTTCTCATTGGAGGCAATGAGCCGTCCAGCGGCCGGAACTCCCCTCTCCCTTACCGGCCAGACAGCCGCCCTCTAACTCCAACTTACGCTCAGGCCCCTAAACATTTCCATGTTCCAGGTAGGAGCTGACACGGTCTATGTCTTGGTGTCTGTCACAGTGTAGAATGTAGCCACATACCTCTGTCTCGTCTCCATTTCTCATGCTCTTTTAATTGGGATGCACACAGTCAATAAACCCTAAATTGCAGGATCTGACCTAGGGGGGCTTTTCAAAAGTTATATATGTAAAATGCCAGGATTGTATTGAAAGCTTAAGTTTTCTCAAACTTTTCTGAAGTGAGATGGGAAGCAGAGGGTGAAGGAGTAAGGGTTGAGTTGCTTTGTTCTAATGTCTTATTTTGTTTTTACTAAAATTTTCATTTTACCTTGATACTAGTGCCTTCTATGATATCACTCTGTGGTTCCATGTCATTGGCTAGTTATCACATTGGCGATCTAGTTATCCCCTCATCCTAAAGACAGACCACAGTGTTACTTGAGAGTACTTTTGTTTTCCTATCTGTCTCCAATGTGGAGATTCTTTCTATGTACGATTCAGAGGGGGATCAAGTTGGATCAATTGGGCGGTCCTTCTGCTGTGTTTAACCACCTCCATAGCCCACAGAGGTATCTTGCAATTTAGGCTTGGTGCTGTAAGCTTTGCCATAGTCACAAGCCTTTACTGTCACAATACAAATGGCAATTTGCCATCAGGAGCTGGAAGAATCAGAACTCATCAATATCTTGATGTTTAGGGTTAGCTCAAATTTTAAGGGCAAAAAAATTGTTTATCAGAGGTCATGATATCATTTTTCCATAGGAAGTACATTGTTTTGCTTCTTTTAGCTATTCAAAGTAGTTCAATAAATTTCCCATTATATTAATGTTAGTATATATATTTGGAATCTGTAATCATTTTCCATTTGCATTCCAAACTAACTAATAAAACAGAAGATGGTTCAATAAGATTCATACCACTGAGATAGGACTGCTTTTTTAAAACAAGTTTCACTGAACCTTGAAAATCAATGTTGCCCATTTGTGACTTTTTCAAATGAAGAATGCCCTACTGAGAGTCTAGTAACCATAATGTTCTTCATGTAATTGTAGATTAATGATAATAAAATGAATAATAATAAAAAAAAGAATGCCCCACTGAGATACAGTGTCCAAGATTCTGGGGAAATAAACCCTTTGAAATTTCCTTAGTATTTGCAGTCAAAGTGAAATGGTAGCATAATCAAATGGGGTCCGATATAAATATATGAATAATATTTGGCATCTTTTTTCTTTTCCTTCCTTCCTTTTTTTTGAATTTGGCCTATATAAGCTAAGATTTTGTCAAACATCCTGTCAGCACATCAGACTAGCCTTGCACATAAAAACTGTTTCTGTGTTTGAAAAAAAAAAATCTTTATTTTACTACATTGCTTTCCACTATTCCATTCATTAGTTGAAAAGTAAATTGAGCCACTGGTGTCTGCTGGGAGCTCAATTTCTAGACAGTAGCAATTTGGGGATCTTCCCCAAAATGGTTATGTCTTCCTCACCATCAGAGTACATTCACCGCTTGCATTTCTTCCTGTTTTAATCCCACTTTTAGGGAAACGTGTATTTTAAATAAATGGCTTATGAATTAATTACATCTCTATCTACCCTAAGATGTATTACAAAGGATTCCATGTCACTTGTCTGTAGTAATTCTCTCATTCCTGTAATATCTTCTTCCAATAACCTGAATCTTTGTAATACAAAAGTTAGCCTCTGAGTTATTTTTGTTCGAGAGTCTTCAGTTTGGTTTGCCTCTTGGTTGATCTGTTTTTTCCCACTGCTGGGCTGGTTCCCATAATCACACACCTTTGCTTTTCATTTCCACAGATCAAGGGATCAACATCTACCGAAAACCACCCATCTACAAACAGCATGGTAAAACCTGCTTTCCTCTGCATAGCTCTTACATAGCAGCATCAGCTGAATTCTGCTGTCCTCTGAAAGGCTTATCTGCTTTGGAGAATAAAACTGGGGCACCCAGTGTACTCTGCCTTTATGGTCTCCTAAGATGCAAATATTGTGGGTTGGTTTTCCTAGCTAGCACTTAACTTGGGTAGGAAGCCCCTAGCCTATTTGCTGAGCCCATCAAACCATGTATCAATCCACACATAAAGAAGGGAAAACTGGTCACACAACAGTTCACAAACACCCTAACAAGACTTTTTTGTGTTATTTGTTTTGGCCATCAAATAATTTAACCAACCTCTATAATAATTTTGATGAGCTTGCAGTTAGTTTAAAGAATTAAAACTGGTAAAAGCCAGCTACCGAGAAAAACTAATTTGACTAAGTCTATGTCAACTTGACTGTCCAGTTCCCCAGTTTCTCATGGGGCATGCAGACATCTGTGCCCTGTGGTGGAGTGGACAGGTCACATGCTGAAACAGAGGTCCTAGCCCTGCTCCCAGCTCTTCGCCTCTGTGATATGGACATGATCTCTTTGTCCCTTGGTTTTCTCATCAGCAAAAACAAGTGACTTAGGCCAGCTTGTCTGAAATTCCTGCAAACTAAGCATCAGTGATAGGGATTTTAAATTGTGTTTTCCTTTCCTGGGAACATGGAATTTTTAACCCCAGGAAATCACAATACTAAATGGAGATCACATTTCCCTCCACCATTATTAGGTCTCTGTAGATTCACCTGCCATAAATCTTTATGAATGGATAGAAAGCCAAGACTGATCTTCAGGTGATTTCAGAAAATTACCCACAAATTGCGCCTGGAAATTTGAAGGCTGGCTTTAGAATCCAGCTGATGTTAACGAGTCCTTAAGGATTAGGATGACATGAAAAGCAAATAAAGTTGGAAATGTACAAGGAAAATATTTAAGCCAACATTGTAGGGGAAAAAAGGAGAATTTATGTATTGTAGTGATTCTAGAAGTATTATTTTTTTCATCTTTTTCTTTTAAGATATTCATGCCATGTGCTTGCTTTTTTAAGTTTATTAACATTGTTTTTATTTTTTTTATGGTTTAATGTCTTCTCACCCACTCATTAACATGTGAATGTTTACTGACTTCACCAATTCCCATGCGTAAGTACTGTTTGAAGTCATGCTTTTTTTTTTAATGTAAGCATAAGATTCCCAGAGTTTGATTTATCAATGTAGAAATTACTTTTTTTAATACTTAAATGTCTAGGACTCTGCCTCTGAACAAAAATAATCAAATAATTAAGACTTAAAGAGATTAGATGTTAGGTTATTTATCTGGAAAGGTTTAGGTGACTTCTTTTTGTGAAATTTACTGTGGCTTTACTGTTTATTTTCAGTAGATCTGTTATAATTAAGAGTAGCACAACCAGAGCAGAACTTCCCAAAGGATATCCTGCAAAATAGGTCCATGCAATAGAAATAGATGTTACAATAATAACTAGTGTCAGTGGGAAAATGAAGTCACAATTTTTTTTGTAATGCAGAACTACTCAGTCTTAGATATGCTAACACATTTTGTCTTTTTTTATGAGGAGGGTATAGTAGGCAGTGTTTTTCAAGCTGAATTTTTTTCTTCTCATGAGGTTAGAGATTCAGAGAAACACTGTTTCATGCCTGGCCAAGACGTTACCCTTCATTATCACATAGAGTGACCTTGGTCAAGTCACTTAAGGACAGTGACACACAGTAGGGTACTGGAAAGGTGGGGAACTGGAGCTGAAGATTCAAAAAGTTATTTCCAGATATTACAATATGTGAGCCCAGGGAAGAAGAAAGTTTTATTTAAAGCATCATAAATTTATTTTGAAATGTTCAGTAATATACATCCCAGGCCAGTTTGCAAAATTAGCTGGAATCAGGGACTGACTGACCTTTTAACCTGGTTTGTTTTGCTCAGTCTCTGTGATTAGATTTGGGGCTGGCTCTAAGCCATTCACAACTCTAAGTAGAGCCATTAAGAACTGAATGAACTAATGGTGCTGCTAGTCTCACTTTCCTGGTTTTAAAATTGGATGGCTCACTTTTAAGTGCAGACCCTTGAACAGAACACTGAGTATTTTGCGTATATACATACATAAGGCAGCATAGGTAAGCCAAAACACTAAGTTCCTGCAAGCTGAAAGTGGATTTTCCCTTTTCTATTCCTAGCACTCAAGAACGCATACATAATATCTAAGGATTAGAATGAACTGGACCAACATATTTGTGGCTAAGAAGCTGCAAAGATACAAAGCCGTCCAACTCTCTTATGATTAGCAACTACATCAAATGACAGCATCTTGCTTTTAGACTCTTCATTTCAAATTACTGATTCAGATTTCTAATTTTGCTCGAGAAGAGTATTGTCCAATGGTACTTTCTATGAGGAAAATGTTCTATAACTCTGTTGTCCAGTACAGTAGCTACTAATCACATGTGGCTATTGAGCACTTAAAATGTGGCTAACGTAACTGAGGAACTGATATTTAATTGTATTGAATTTTTGTTTTATTTAATTTCATTAATTTAAATTTAAATAGCCACATGTAGCTACAGCTAATACTGAGTGGCACGGCTCCAGAACAAGGTTTTTCAGATGCAGAACAGATGTAGAAGGAAGCTTTGCTACTGGCAGAATATAAGGACAATGCTACTGGTGATAAACAGCTTTCTGGAGTTGAAACTTTTGCCAGAGAGCAAGGAAACTTTGTAAGTGGGTTGTACCACCAGGGCCTTGCAGACCAATAGCTAAGCTCCCCCTGATTCCCACCTAGATGCAGCTGCCCTGGCAGCCCAGAGCAAGTCTTCAGAAGATATCATCAAGTTTTCCAAGTTCCCAGCAGCCCAGGCTCCAGACCCCAGCGAGATACCAAAGATTGAGACGGACCATTGGCCTGGTCCCCCCTCACTTGCCGCCATAGGTATGCAACTGTTGCAGCTAAGCCAAAGGGTCAAATGGCTAGGAGCTCTCAAAGTGCTTAAAGATATGCAAGAAAAGGTATCCTATCCTACAGATTTTTAAGAAAAGTATAACCAAGAGGTAGAATAGTGAAAAGAACTAATGTGGTATTAACATGGATGCAAAATGCTTCAAAGTCACAAAAACCCAACCACCAGAGCTTTGTACTAACCAGAACCACTGAGATGCAGAACTGGTCTAAAGCTGATGATTTGCACGGGCTCTCAGAGTCACCAACACAAAATTAGTAACTCTTTTGAACATAACTGCATCAAAGCCTCCTGCCAAGAACACTTTTCTGTATACTTAAAGTTTAGAGGATGAATTTACCAAGTGTCCCCAGAAGCGTGACTTCTTTCAGTTAAATTTCTGTTAGACTGTTTCTGGGTTGTAATTACAATTCTCATCTTAACACTGAAAGACTTTCACTTTTCTTGCTAGATCACGTCTTCCATTACTAAGAAGGGCTATTAGACTAGCGGCTGTTCTGAAATAAACATATAACTGAAAAAAAGTTATATGACTTTTACACATATCATTTTCATGAATTGTTTGCTAAAATGTCACATGTGAGCTGTTTCATGCTTTGCTTTCAACCACAAATTTATACTTTAGAATTGTGTCTGTGTCTTTCCTGTTTTGTCAGTAGTGAAATCACTTGGCCTAAAAAGTATTAGCAAATTCAGAAACTAAGACTGAAATTAGTGAGTCAGCTTTCCAAACATATGACTAGCTTATCACATTTCTGTTGAAAACCTAAAAGGCCTTCAATTTTCCTAAATGTCCAAATTTTCTTCATCACACTATTTTTCATCAAATTCTCTTTGGAATAGCTTTTACAAGCAATATGAGTATGTCTTAAAGTAATTTATAATTATAGAAATAGTTGAAGGAGACTCTACCTTCTGGGCTCATTATTCACATGTATTCTTTACATTATGTTGACTTAAGATTTATCAAATTCCTGCAAATTTGTGTCTATTAATTTTATTAGTGTAGATTAAAGAGAGAAAATGCCCATTGACGTTTATGATTTTTAGAAACTAAGAGTCAATCATCAGCTTTTCTCTGCTAGTCCGTGCCCTTCAATTAGATCTGCAGGCCTTTGAGGTTCCTACTTCGGTCACGTTGCTTAGTGGGATCACTAAAACAACTACGCTTTTGGGGAGGGAGAATTAACATTGCAGTTTTGAAACCATCATCACTAAATAGCTTCAAGCTCTTCTGGATTCCAAAAATGAAGAAAATTTCTGGTCCACTAATCAAAATGAGAAAAACTGAGGCTATTAGTTAACGTTTATTTTGGTTAGATTAGCAAGCTTTCCTGTTTCCTCCCATAGCCAGTTTAACCCAAGCAATTTAGAAAAAACAATAATTATCTTAATTTTCCAACCATTCAGACAGATTCCTCCTTCCCACTCCCGGTCTCCCCTTTTCTGGGAAGCTTAAAAATCGTACATGATCTGCTTTATTGTACCAAAATAAGTAACTTTTTAGCTGTTTGAACACTTTTTATTAACCCATGAATCAAAAAACTCTTTTGTGAACATTTTTCAAAGGATTGAGGGAAGGGAAACATTGGAGACCCATCCCTTAAAATAAAAATAAAAAGCACACTTGTTAATGAGTTTATTAAGGGTAGAAAACAGGGTGACAGAATGATGACAAATCTAAATATTCAGAAACAGAGAAAACTACAAGAGTTTAAAACATCGCGAGAGTGTCTATCATACCTATTTGGTATATAGATGAGCTTGGATTCCACTTGTCCAAGGAATTGAATTTGAAATTGAAATTGGAAAAAGGACCTCAGGAACATCAAAATAATAACCGTAAATGCCCCTTCCACCTATAGGGAGCCCTGACCCGTAGCCACTGGGCTGACTTAGATCCAGTGGTCATGGCAAACCAAGTTCTAATTGAGCAGATCACTGTTGGGAGGTCAAAGTTCATGCCTATTTGATCACACTTAGAACTGGCTTGTCAGTGGGCCCGCTGTCTTGAGAAGCCAGCCAGTCGTGCCAAATCAGTGGTAGGCTCTGGTTTACCTTGTATTGTTGACAATGTTGCCAGCCTGACAAGGTGAGCACAGGTGGACTAGTCCCTGAAAATCCCCTCGCCATGGTGCTAACGTGAGAAGTTGTCTTTGCTGTGGAATTAGGAGCCGACATGAGACGCAGATCTAGTGGCAGAGAGGAAGATGAGGAGGAGCTTCTGAGACGCCGGCAGCTGCAAGAAGAGCAATTGATGAAGGTTTGTCCTTGAACTGCTTTGCTGCGCTCTTCCATTCCGTTCCGCTGATCCATCTCTTTGAATGACGGCTGTGGGCGAACCACCAGGATGAGCAGGAGGCAGTCCCATGCCTCCGGGGCTGGCAGTCGGGTAGTCAAGGCAAGATGGGCATCGAGGGACTCCAAGGCAGAATACGCAGTGGGCTCTGGAGGCTGGAGGTCAGAGGGACGTGGGATGTTCGGGATTGTGTAAAGAGAGTGAGATCCTGCGTGGGCTGTGCACGTGAAGAATGGATGCCAGGGGCCAGGTCGAGCCAAGGTGTCCACCGAGCTAGCGTGACACCTCCCTTCTCTCGAGCGGGCTCTGCAGAAGAAATTCTCTGGGGATTGAGCATTTCTCCAGGTCTTCCCTCAGGAGTCATGTAAGTTGTGTGTATGTCTGGGCTAGGAGAGAGGAGAGAACATGAGTGGGCTGCCACCAAGAAGCCCTCATTATACCCTCCTGCCTCTAGCATGGGCCTGCAGCACCTCAGAAGACCGAAAGGAGAGGCAATTTACAACCTGGGGTAGAGGGAGCCAGGAAATTATAAACCCTCCCACCAATAAGGGACTGATGAATCCCTTCAAATGGCATTTTCCAAAGATACTTAATCATGCAGGAAATGCACGTGACATGATATATGGAGGTTGTATGGTTAGTTACACGGAGGGACATGAGTCCATTTATAGCATGATCCTGGTTTTGTATGACATGTGCATAGAAAAATACTGGATGGATATAAACTGAAATGTAAATAGTAGTACTCTCTAGGTGGTGGATTACTGGTTACTCTTCTTTTCCTTTTGGATTTTCTAAAACCTGTACAATGAGCAGGTTTTACTTTAATTTTTCTTATTTTTAAATAAATCAGTGTTATTTCTGTCTAAAGAACAATGTTCCAAAACTCCCTTTTCCCACCTAAAATCCGCACCCACACACACCTCCCGAGGTCACCTGCTGGCGCTTTGGGTGAGGGCAAAGGAGAAAGAACGTTCTTCTGATTGGGGCCGGGCTTAGTGAAGTGAAGTCCTGATAATGAAAAGGCTAAGGAGGGGTTCAGGGTCCAAAACCTAGGCTACCTCTTGAGGAGCCACCAGGCTCTGGGACTGTCTGCATCCGGGCCTCTTCAGGGTCAGGAACTTCCTTCAGGACCTTCGAAAGAAGGAACTGCAGCTGCATGAAAGTGATGGCGGGATTTGCTTTCCTTTTGCTTTGTGAATAGCTCAACTCGGGCCTGGGGCAGTTGATATTAAAAGAAGAGATGGAGAAGGAGGGCCGGGAGAGGTCATCCCTGTCAGCCGGTCGCTATGACTCTCCCATTAACTCAGGTGAGCAGCACACCCACATAGCACTACATCTACATGGGCCAAGAAGTGAAGACTTTAGAAAAAATGAAATACCATGCCTATAGGTACAGAGGCCTTTTAAGTTCCAGAGCCAGAATTCAAGCCCAGCTCGGCTGCCTCCAGAACCCAGCAGTTTATGAGGCATCCATGCTGTTGATTGATGGGATGCCCTCTCCCAGACCTCCCAGGAACCCACCTGCAGTGGGCCAGTGAATCTGATAACTTACACGGTTGGCTCCCAGGCCAGTTAATCCTGCCATGACAGCTGGGATGTGGACTTAAGCATCCAAATAGCCCTGGGTTCAAATTATTAGTCTGTTATTTACAAGCTGAGCAACCTTGGGTAAGATACTTAACTTCTCTTAGCCCCAACTTCTCCCGTAAGATGGAAATAATTACAGCATTTTTAGAGCTATATCGAGGATCCAGAGATAAAGCATCCAAGCACACTTCCTTTCCCACCCGACCTCAATCACTGCCCCCATAATCCCTGCCTCACGCACATATGACAGCACTTTGTGAACATTTGAGCCCAATGTTCTGTGCATTTTTCTAAATCTTCTATTCTGAAAGGTAGAAGATGCACTGCTGATTTCATTAAAGAATTAGCCTTCCAGTCTCCTAACAACTGCTCTTTTTTTTTGTCTTTTTTTCTCATTCAGCTTCACATGCTCTGTCATCTAAAACCTCCTCTCTCCCAGGCTATGGAAGAAATGGGCTTCACCGGGTAAGAGTGTCAATTAACTGTTTCTGAGTTTATTCCCCGTTCAGTCCTGGTGGAAGTGCTGACATGTTGTCTGGATATGGCTGACACTATGATCTCAGTGTTGGGATGTAATGAAAACTGCCATCTCCTTGATCTCTTTGTAAATTACTTTGACTTATCAATAAGATTGAGAGAAAGAGAAATTGACTTTAGACAGAACAGCTGTATAAATTTATTGGAAGACTAGATTAATTAATTGTGTGGCAGATATTTCCACAATCAACAAAGGTAATTATTTGAGCTAGTATCTCTACTGTAAAAAGATATAGGAAAGTATTGGAATCACCCTTCCCACAAAGCATAGAACAAATGTAATTGCGTGACTCCATGGAGAAACGTGTTTTTATTTATCCGCAAGAGATACCTGCTTACCAAGGGCCTTCTGAGCAGTGGCACTGGACATACTACAAAAGACAAAGGGATTTCATAGTAATAGAAGAAGAAAAAGGAAAGAAAAATAATAAAGGTCAAGGAATTCAGCTTGGGAAGAATTCTTAGGATTTTGTAAATCCTCTCTTCCTTTTCACCTGACCCCAAACTGATCACTGTGGAGTACATTTTCTAATAATGTGTTTTTCGTCCTTTCAGCCTGTTTCTACAGACTTCGCTCAGTACAGCAGCTATGGAGACGTCAGTGGAGGGGTGCGAGGTGAGGCCCCTGTGGCCGGGCTGCTAATGGGAGGCTAGACCATCACAAGTACCCTGGCTGGGTTCATGCTGTCTTACAGCCTGAAGCAGGGTCACATCTGTCCGCTGTGAGATAATGGCGCACTTATGAAAATCACAAAGGGTCTCTATTGAATTGAGACCATGAAAAGGAAGTTTGTAAGAGTGGATTCATTCTCCTACTATGTGCTGAGCACTCGGTTAGACACCTGGAGGTGTGGTCATAAGCACAACAATGCTTTACCTTCAGAATGCAAATGTCTCTGAGGGACAGGAAGAGAGGGAGAGAGGGCATGAATGATCAAATGAACAAGAGAGAAGCTCCGTGTGGTAAATGCTGTGCCCGGACATGCAGAGAGAAGGCAGAAGTACCTTTAGGGTGCCAGGGAAGAGCTCCACGAGAAAAGGCAGTTTTGGCTGAAACTGGAGCAGGCAGTTTATGGCTTCAAGGGGGCAGAGGGGCAGCAGGTGCAGAGACCAGAGCAGGGACAGAGCACGGGTGACTGGGGAGTGTTTGGGGGGCTGCAGTAGGATGTAGTCTCTCTGATAATGTTTCTGTGCTTTTCTGTTGTCTTTCCCTTCTGATATTTTCTTTTTATTTCCTCTCCAGACTACCAGGTATGGACTACTCTCTTTTTCAAGTGGGCCACACAGCAAAACAGCCATTTCTGATCCAGACATGAGCTGCTTTTCCAGGGAAGGGTTTCTGTTGAGAACATCTTTCTGCAGGCCGATCTGTCTAAGCATTAGACCATGGATGTGAGGGGCCATGCAGAGCGTGCATGCCTAAGCTGGCCCTGCAGCCTGGGGGTCACGGCGTGAACCAGGCCAGGTGTCAGAGGACTCTCTGGCTCTGGCCTTACATAGTCCTCTCTGTGGTGGAAGGGGACTAGCGTCAAAGGTCTGTCCATATATAGCTTTTTTCTTTGACTTATACCTGCTCAGTGCCTTAGGCCCTCCCCTCCTTTGTGCGGTCTCACAAGAAAAGAAACTCTGTCTTAGCCAATAGGAAAGAGCTGCTCTGGTACCGTTCCTTTTTTCCTAGATCCTGAACCTTACAAAATTATCATGGAGAATGAGAAAAGGAAAAAAATGCAAAGTAAACTAAGATTAAAACAAGAAAACAATCAGAGCCTTGGCAATTTCTTGATATACCATATATAGTTGATCCTTGAATAAATAACACAGGGATTAGAGATGCAGACCCCCTGCAGTCATAAATCTAAATAAAACTTTTTTGACTCCCCAAAAAGTTAACTAATAGCCTGCTGTTGATGGGAAGCCTTACCAAAGACATAAACAAGTAACACATATTTTGTATCTGTGTTATATACTGTATTCTTACAACCAAGTCAGCGAGAGAAAAAAAAATGTTTTTTTCAAATTGTCACCAATCTCCAAGAGAATTTCCCACATAGTTACTGAAAAAAATCCATGTCTAAGTGGATCCACACCCAGTTCAAATCTATGTTGTTGTTAAAGGGCCAATTGTCCTTTCATGCGTGAGTCTAAGTTGGGGATTAGTCAATAGTTATGGAGCTGGGGTCTTTCCCCAACTTAACTATAAAAGAGCAGTATTTCCAGTATCCATGCTCTTATTCAGCAAGAATCTTATTTAGAAAAATTTGTGATAGTTAAAATGACCTATCTTTGAAATGGTGGCGAACGTTTGAGACCCAATGAGGAGGTCTGGGAGCCCACAGCTCCACACGCTGGGGTACACCCCTCCTTGAGCCGCCTTCTCTGTTGCAGATGCTCCCAGATGGCCACATGTCCGGAACGAGAATGGACCGGGGAGTATCCATGCCCAACATGTTGGAACCAAAGGCAAGTGCAGCTCCTCTGCTCTCTCCTCTCTTGAGGGCACAGCAAATGGGGCACGACCTGAACCAGAGCTGGGCATCTGCCTTCTCACCATGTCAGGGTTGAGGCCCCTTGGTGCCAGGCTGGTGCATTAGGCAAGCCATGTCGCAGAGCCCCTTGGCAGTCACCTGGCTTTGCCGCATCACATCAGCAGGTGTAAGCCCTCTCTGGGCGTGGTGCTGTGCATGCACCGTGAAGGACCAGCACATCTCTCCTATGACCTTGCTATTAAGTCAGCCCCCTGCGGTGAGCACTGCAAGGCATGCCCAGTGCCCATGGAGCGATTACAGACCACTCCAGAGAGGGTGACCAACGTGTCCCAGTGTACCCAGGACTTCCCCGGTTTCAGCACTGAAAGTCTTGCATCCCCAGGGACCTCCTCAGGCCTGGGAAAACTGGGATGGTGGGTCACCCTAGCTTCAGAACATCACGTTACAGCAAAGGTGTGCAAGGGCTGTGCTCCCTGGTGAGCATAACAGGCTTATTTCAATGTGTCATCCCGTCAGAACACTGCCTCTGGGCCTGCCTGCTTGGTGGATTCGTGAGCCAGTCCCAGAACAAGATTGTTGAAGCATCCCAGTGTCATCCTGCCAGATAAAACATGCACCCATCATTTCAGTGCCTCTCAACTTTCACCTTCAGTTTATATTCTTTCCCTCAACAAAGCCCCCGAAGGCACAGCGCTGTGTGGGTCGTGGTGGGGAGTTGGGATGGTGTAAGAACCTGTTCCTGGCCTCTGGAAACTTGAGTGAAGAGCACCCATAACTCAGCTGCTCTATTAATGATGTCTTAGAAGCTCCACCTGGGGAGTCCTGTGTATTAGCTAAATTTTCCTTGTTAATAAAATGGACAGGGATGTTCTAGAAGAGGTGTTTTTCTTTGCTTCTCAGATATTTCCATATGAAATGCTGATGGTGACCAACAGAGGGCGCAACAAAATCCTGCGTGATGTGGACAGAACCAGGCTGGAGGTAAACAAAAAACTTTTTTAAAATCCGGTGCCGACTGTAGATCCCTGTGCATTTCACCCCAGCTTTCCCCTAAGTGTTTCAGTGAAGGCAAAAATAAAAATGATCAACCTCAAAGTGGAGGTAGAACTAAGATAACTTTGGAGGAAAAATCCGAATTTACTCCAAGTGTGTGGTAAAATCCTGAAGACACAGCCTGATCTTAGCCCTTTGGAAACTTGGGGCTGCCGGAATTACGGCTGGTGATGCAGAAAGGAGTCTCCTTCCCCCTTCGGATGGCCCCACATCGTCATCTTCCCCGAGCCTGGGCTGAGTTCGCTGAGGCGGCTGGAGGGGAAGCGTTCAGTAGACGTCTGTACCGACAGGTGTCTCTTGCCGTCTCCACACTCCTTGCTAAAGAGTCAGCTGGCTACACATACCCAAGACCTCCTTAGACATGGAAGGCTGACCTTTGTCCTCCATCTCATGGTTTTAATTAAGAAAAATTCTGGCTGCCAGTCATGTAAAAAAAAAACATTACTTTTCCCTGACAAAAGGCAGTTCCTTTGTATGTGCGGTCAGCCTGGCAGAGAATAAAGGCTCCCATATCCTAAGGGAACTTTCCTAGGAGGAATGACAGATGGAAGGTTTTCCTCAGTCGTCCAGGCAGCCACCTGGACTCCTACCACTGAACCAGGAGGAAGCCCCAGGACCACCCTGGAAGTCTCTCTCTCTCTCACTCTCTCTCTCTCTCTCTCTCTCTCTGGCCTTCTCATTGCTATGGTCCATTTTCCCTACATCTTCTCCACATCCCGAGGACCTGAAGTGGACTCGCCTCCAGCATAATGAATCACCTCCCTATGTCCCATCGCCGTTCAGTGTTAGAATAATCATTAATACTCTGCCAGCTCTTTTGTCCGGGGGTGGGGTGGGGCACCCCCCTGGCATGACTAGTTAAGGAACTACTGGGTCCAGTGCCTGCTCACAAGCCCCTTCCATCATGCTGCCTTGCTCTTCAGAATGAGTACTGGTCAACTGGAAAGCCTCGCTCAAGGCCATGCACACGGCCAGCCAGACTGACCACTGTTCTTTTCTCCCATCACAGCGCCACTTAGCTCCGGAAGTGTTTCGGGATATCTTTGGAATGTCCATACAGGAGTTTGACAAGTTACCTCTTTGGAGACGCAACGACATGAAGAAAAAAGCAAGACTTTTCTAGGTCCCACGTGTAGACGGCAAATAGAAAAAGGGCTGACGATGGCAGTGACACATAGGATGCTGTATTAAGGCTCAACTTGAGTGGAGAATTTGCAGGCTACTGTCCCTCAGCAACAAGCAAAAGGGAAAATCTGATTAAAACACCCAAGAGCCAGATATTGAGCTAGCCAATGGCAACACTTGCCAAGAAGCAAAGGGGTAGAAATTTCTATGTTCCCACACTCGACAGTAGTGTTCACATGTGACCTTTTCACGTCACCTTATGTACCCAACAGGAGCTACTTCTCTTGTTTTCCTTTAACTGTTGTCCAACAATAGTGATGACTGTATGGATAAGAGCCAGAAAGTGCCCTTAGGATGCCACATGGAAAAAAGCAGTTGTAATCAATTCCAAAGTATGAATCTATTTATGATGTAGCACTGTGGCTGAGAAGGAAGAGCCTGAGGGACACATCCACGTGGCTGGTGGCAGCCCCTTTGCACACTCCTTTCCTCACTGCCTGATGCAGCCCTGCCTGGGCTCCAGCAGAATGGAAGTCAAGAGTTGGGGAACCCGGCCGCTCTGGTAGAGTGCGCTGAACAGCAGCCAAAGTAATTTAAGGCAAAGAGAGGAAAAGGGAATGAAAGGAAAACATCCCTTAACTCATTTTCTGCTGCAGAGAGTGGGCTTCATCCTTCCTCCCCAGCAAGGACAGGCAGTGTCTCGGGCCCCACTGCTGCAAAGAAGGGGGAGGGAAAAACTTTCTCCTGACCAGCCCAGTTGCTCGCTGTTAGATGGTTTTTGCCCAGGGGCCGTAGCTCTCTTGGCCAAAAAAAGACAAAGTTCTGAGTCCTACCAATGCCAGTTCATCCACCCTGCGTCCCCTGCTGTTCCCCAGCATCTCTGAATCTGAGCAAGCCCATGCTGATTTGGGTTTGTTTTTTTTTAAGGTCTTTTTTAGTAGTAGGCTAAGGAAAGGCATGTTTTTGTCTTTTAAATCTCTGCAACACCAAGGTAGATTGCTTCAGAGTGATTTAAAAGGAAGATGAGCCTTTTCAGCTTGCTTCTTGGCCTAGCTCTGTTGACTTCATGGGTGTGTGTGTGTGTGTGTGAGTGTGTGAGAGAGAGAGAGAGAGAGTGTGTGCGTGTTTTAACTCATCCAGTGTAGTTTTGAGAATCTGCATGTACTCTTAAATTTCATTTATGCTTAAATATATGTCATGATGTGCTGCAGCTTGTAAGGGGCATTTGCACAGGTGTGCATGACTCAAAGGTCTAGAGTGAGGCTAAAGCACATCTTCAGCCTGGCGTCCTTCACGGAAGGTGTTGGCATCAGAAGCCAGCATACATGACCAATGCAGCTCAAGGCAACATCACACTGAAGACCACAGACCTAGTTGGCTGTGTGTGGACACCAGAGCATCTCAGCAGAGTCCTTAACCCCAGCAACACGAGTTTCAAACTGGAGTCTAGGATTTCACCAAAACTTGCACGTCAGACCACGCCATGATCCCTGAGAGCTCTGGTCAGGCCTCAAACAGGATGTGAGTCAGATGAGGGGGAGTATCTCCTTCTCCACACAGAGGAGGACGTCACATTTATTCTCATGCTTTGGGTTCTGCTTAGGAATTTAAACCCCGTTTCAAAGGCAAAGGAGAAAACATTTGAATTCACCTGCATAGGCCACTAGTAAGAAAAGTGCAGAAATTCTTCCTGCTGGTACCAAGTATTAGAAGTAGTAGAGCTGACACCAATGGTGAAAAGCAAATAGAGTTCTGACTCCGTGCTGCAGACCTGTCACTCACGACACTCCATCAACTGGGTCTGCAGCGCTTACCGTGATTGTCTCCTGTAATCCTCCTGTGCTCTTTCCCAGGAATCTAAATTTGCCTGTCCTTCCAATGCTAGGCATGGAGTGTTTGAGGCCTGTTCTCACAAGAGTGTGTGTATGTGTGTGTGTGTGTGTGTTGGACACACTGACACATTTTGCAGATGATTCTGATGGAGGCAGACCTGAGGAGACCAGCCCCTCCTTCGATGGAAGTCAGGCTGCATACCAGTGGCCTCCTGCTTCATTCGCAGTTTCCACTGCCCCATCTTGTCTCTGGCCTCTCCTGCCTTGGTGGCCTCCACACCGTGCCTGCATGTAGTCCTTGCTCTGCTCTGGTGAGGTGTGACGGGTGGGGACCACGGTGTGCCTCCAGGTTTTCCCTCCTGCAGTCAATACCAAGGACCGCCTGATGGGTCCCCACGCCAGTGGGACTGGTTTTTTTGTTATGGGGATAATAAAGGTTTTCATCAGTTAATGAGTTATGACCTGCACACATGCAGATCAAATGTCAGTGTAATAAAAGCTGCAGTGATAGTTAAAGAACTAAGCCCAAAATCTATGCCCACTAATGAAAGTCTACCTTTTTTGTATCTTTTAATTCAGTTCTGCCTTCAATTTAGAAGGGATGAAAGTTTCTTTCCATATCAGGTGTATTAGCTAGTTTAAACTACGCCAAGAAAAGGTCAGTAGCCTCCTATCTGCAAGCAGAGCAGCTCTGTGCTCTGGGGAGGGGGCACTGGAAGCCATAATGCAGGGTGGGCTGCCCAGCGGAAGGCTCCAGCTGGAGGGATAGGTCGTGGAGCAGCCTCTCCCTACTGCCCAGTCTAATGTATGGGCCACAACACCCTATCCATTTTGTTGAACTGGGCTCAGCATGCTTGTCCTCAAAATGTCCAGACCATTGCATAGGAGATCAGTGTTCTCTGCTTGCACCGGCCCCTGCACTACACATAAAAATTGCAGTTGTTAATGCCGTCAAATTAATGGGAATTGTTCACTCCGGGAAAGGAGTTAATATATGGCAAGCTTCCCTGGTACACACACAAAGGGCTACACTACTTTTGAGCCTTGAGCTTGCTTGTGATTCTTTAATCACACACTGATTGCATGAAATCAATATGAAAGAGTGCTTCCATTAAAGTTCCTTCCAGAGAAGCCAGGATACCATTTAGTCTTCCTCTGTGATTTAGGATGAGCCGTAAAGAGCATTTGGAAACTTCTACAGCTCACTATGCATCTGCATGTTTGTGTGGGTCAGTTAGGAAATGTTCTCAAAGTGACTTCTTCAGCGACTAAAGATAAACTGCCTATTCTCTGAAACCTCAAACAGAAAAGCCAGAGTTAGCTTTTCTCTCAGTCTGGTTATGTCAATCAACTCTGCTCGGAGAAGTCTTGCTGGAATGTTTATAAAACTTACGCCTAATTTCTTTACACTTCAAAGCAGACACCTTTTTCTAAAGAATTGCTTCTCAGATGATTATGTAAAATATATACGCTTTTGCAGGTTTAAAAAATTGAAACTAACCACTTTTGACTAGGTAGGTCTTCCTAGAAACTCTTTAAAGCAAACCTGGTGTTGGCGTCCTGCGTGTCAAAGGGGCGGGCAGCCCCTGCAGGCTGTGTGAGCCCTCTTTCTGTCATGAAAAATAGTGGAGGGAAAATAAACTGTCTTCCACCCTTCTGCATCCTCTGAAGCAAGCTCAGTTTTTACAAATCACTTCTGTATTTCTGGTCACTGGTTAATTTACTTCCTAAACCAGCCTTGATTTTATTTCATTTTTAGAACTCTCTTCTTTTGACAAACCAAGTGTTTGTCGCTATGCCCTAAGATTCATTCATTAGCACTCCTTTCTGAAGAATGTTCTACTCAGAAAAAGAGATTACTTCAGGTTTGAGATTTGCAGGGACACCACCTTATGGTAAAGACGGACATTAAGGGGACTACCTAACTTGTAATGAAAGAAAGAGAAACTTTCACTTTATCATTTTTAAAAAAATCACTCTCTTTCCATGTGCTGCCCAGGAAGCAGTGGGGGAGATGATGACTGGCATGCTTTGCATATGGATTTTTGTGTTTTTATTTGGAAAAGGATAATTTAGGGCAAACTCAAAAAGAAAGGGAGGAGGTCAGTTTACGCCGAAAGAAAGAAACTTTCTAAACAACATACGTGTTCACAGCAAAATTAAACAAATCCAACATTTCCGAAGCTTAGTGTAATCGAGTGGCAGTTGTGATTAAATAAAATTCTTCCCCAGAGCGTCTGTCTCTCCCAGGAATGAAGATCCCGTGGGTCACTTTCTGAGCCCATTCACCGAAGGTTGATGAAGACAACGTGTATACACTGTCATTCAGAAAGGTGGTAACCACTTAACGATTGTACGTGCATCTCTCTCTTCAGTCTGGAGGAGAAAATGACTGTCCATAAAATTGATATTCTTCTGGGGTTTTATGTACAGGCCTGTTGGGTAATAAATGTGTGTGGTTGAGTTGCTGACAGTCCTACATTGAAATTCTTGCCTTTCATTTTAAGTTGGGTTTCGTGGAATTTTTTTTAAGTGTCAGAAGGCATACAGTCTTCCTACCTTCCCATCCCTTCCAGAAATATGAAAGCAAATGTTTGGAAGAACTGCTGTTTCAAAGATGTGTCGTGTCCCTTGTGAAAGTGAGTGGGTGTCGGTCTGCGCCCAAGTCCCGCGTGCTGGTGTGCAGAGCGGAGGCGCCCGGCTGGTCCCCGTTGCTGTGCGTGCCTCCCGACCTGCTCCGCGCTCCTGTTGACAGCAGACTTGCCACTCCCCTGCCGCTGTAATCCGCGTCCTGTTGTACTCACAACTCGGTGAATAAAGTGTGTGCTTTATTCCTAAACGCCTCCACGCCATGCTTCCTTTCTTGTTCCCCTGCTCGCTTTGAAGGTCTTCCCGGTTTGAAAAAGTGTGAGCCCAACGTCCAATAACCATGGCAAACTCTGAAGCAAACCAAAGCTTCAGCGATGCGTTTTTATCACAGGCGAAGAGGGAAGTGCAACAGATAGCAATGGTATATTCCAGGACTATTTGTCCAATAATTCAGACCATATTAACCAAGTTGATTAAAGAAAAACATTTTGTAATAAAGCTGTTGCACTGTACCAGTCTAGCTGGTGTTTGATTTTGCTGGGGACACTGAGAAGTGACAGTCTCATCATTTAGGTAAGACTGGGGATTTGAGGAGGCCAAGAGCTCTGAACCACCAAGTGTGTTGGCCATTTTACTAAGAAACTACAGTGCAATGGGAGGAAAAACATCTTTCACACTTTGACCTCCCGTGCATTATCAAATTGCAAGTGAAAGAAATCTTCCAGATTTTGATTTACTTCTTATCTTCACAGCCAAGATTTGGGGCCTGCTAGAAAATACAAGGAGGTACTGACACTCCAGATGGCCTCCTCTAGCCGTGCCGTTCTCTGTGTGTATCAAGCCTGTTGTAGTCAGTTTGGGCCGCTGTAAAACAAGTCCACAGACTTGAGTGGCTTGAACAGCAAACATTTATTTCTTACAGTTCTCAAGGCTGGAAGGCCCAAGATCAAGATGCGGGCCGTTCTGGTGTGTGGTAAGGGCCTGCTCGGGTGTGCAGGCAGCCGTCCTCTCCTGTGTCCTCACATGGCAGAAGGAGAGGCAGGAAGTTCTCTCAAGTGTCTTACTAGGGTACTAAGCCCATCCACCCTCCATGACCCTGGCAACCTAATCATCTCCCGAGGGCCCTGCCCCTTAGTGCCATCCCTCTGGGTGTTAGGATTTCAACATACACATTGGCAGGGGGGCACAAACTACAGTCCATAGCACCTGTCCAGGGGCCTGTCACACTAGCATTCACGTGGACCCTCACCTCAAAGCTGGGGACAGGTTACTCTTGAGACAGCTGGCACGTGTAGTTCACCTGTAGAAAACAGGCAGGAGGCCCCAGCTGGAGGTCTGTGTTCTGTCACTTCTGCCTTTTCCCGCGCCAGCATCGCCATGTTGGTCCATAGTTAACCACAGCTAGTGTTTGTGCTCAGTCCTTACCTTGAACTCTGTGGCTTTTGCCACTGTTGACCATTTCACTGAAAGCTGACTCTGCCTCCTTCAGTGGGCAGCCCTCACACACACGCGGCAGAGCTCACAAGCCTCTGTTGGGAGTCCAACCCTGCCTGACCCTCAAGGCCTCGCCCGCCCTGTAGCTTCCCCTCCCACAACGCCCCACCTTTGAATCTTCAATTCAACCCTTCCAAAACACTGCAAATTCACTGAACTGAACATGCCGTGCCCTCTTCCCACTGCAGCTTTGCCAATGGCGTTTCTTTCTGTACAATGTCCAACTTTTCCAAGAGGTGGAGCACCATGAGGATCTGGCCCCAGGGACAGGAGGTAATGGCAACTTTATTTGAAACCAGTTGCCTGAAGCTCTTTGGAGTTACCCTGTGAATTCCCCACGGGTTCCATTTGCCCTAAATCAAAGACGAGTCTGAGTTCACACCCTCTCTAAGAGCTGCCTTGATGGGCCCAGCCCAGCCTGCCCCAGTAAATTCTGCGCAGGCCTGTGGTTGGACATCACGTTTGGCGCTTCTCAAGTGCTGCGAGTACTGCCAGCTCTGTGTGTGTTTCTGCTCCTCAGCTGAAATGTAGTGAGATGCTCCCTACATGGAAATCCAGGCTTTGTGAACCGTGTCCCTCATGACAGCCCTACCAGATGGATAATTGCTGCTCCACTGTACAGGTGAGAAGACCACAACCCAGAGGCTAATTATACATGATCACTCAGCCAGGGAGCATCAGAGCTGGGATTGCCCAGTTCTGTCCCGCTTCAAATCCCATTTGTTTTCCTCCACATCCCACTGCCTGTGGCCTTCTGAAGGCAAGGACTGTATCTCCCCCACTCTAAATCCCCCAGGGCGCCCTGCCCAGAGTGGGTTCTCAGTGTGGAACTGGCCAGTTCCCTTCACGTGGCCATGAGCCCTGTTACTATCACCTTGGTACCAGTTGTGAACAATGGTTAGGGGGTACTTACTAGCTGTGTGTCGTAGGTCAGTTATTTAGCCTCTGTAGGCCTCAGTTTGTTCATCTGCAAAACAGATAAAATATTACAGGAGATGGTCGCTAAATAATAAATCATGCTAAGCACCACACAGGACCCAGCACATAATTCCTGATGAGGAATTAACCACTTAGACTTGAAGAACCCTGTAAACTCTGAGCCTCAGCTTCCTCATCAGTGAGTTAAATACCTGGTCTGACTATCTTACGGGGCTGTGAGGCCAGACGAGGTAAGGGTGGGAGCTCATGAAAGGAAAGGAGCGACACACAGCAGCAATTCACCGGAGAATTCCGCTTTATTAGGGAAAGGTGCTGGGTTATATAGGAAGGGGCACGGGGTGATTGTGGTGTCACTTCTACGGGGCTGGTGGCTATTGGCTAGGTGCTGGGATTAGGGGGGCGAGGGGTGACGGGTTCAGGTGGCACCGGCGGGAACCGAGGACCCGGAAGAGAAGCAGGAAGTTCGCCATCTTATGGGTGGGGGCCCTTCATTCCCCCCTTTCTCCTCTATGGGGTTGTGGACGTTGCTTTCTCTCTGACTGCTTCCTGCTGAACGGGGGCGGAGAAGGGAGTGAGGGCTTGAGGATTGGGGGGAAAGGGTTGATAGGACTCCCCACAGTAAGGATGAGTAGATGTGGACTTCTTCAGGTTGGAAATCAATGAAGGTTCCCTGTAACCATAGGTCAAGGACTTGTTGATTCTAATGGTGCCAAGAGGATACGGGTGCCAGAAGCCAGGCGTCTGCGGCCATTGTTTCCAGAAACAGTTTCCAGTGGAGAGAGGGGTCCATCTCAGTGTGTGGTGAGGAGGTCACGTGAGGGTGAGGGATCTTCTGTGGCTAAAAGCTGGTAGTTCCTGAGTAAAAGCTGGTTGAAAGTTTGATTAGAGATTTTACCGACTTGGGATTTGACAAACTTTACTATACAAGGCAAGAAGAGACAGGCGAGGAGAATGATTATTATAGGGCCTGCAATGGGCTAAAGCCAGGTAAGGAAGGGGTTTGCTAGTATTGAAGAGAATGGGTTGGAGGAGTAATACTGTGTGTGGGTACAGGGAGTTACCCATGTAGTGAATGGCGCAAGACCAGTAGGGACATCCCCCGTAGGTGTCTGGCCATCGCCTGCAACAGGCTTGTCTTTGGTCATAGAGGAAGCAGAGGTAGGGAGAATAAAGGTAGCTGCTAGTGAGCACTTCGGTGGAGGGAGGAAAGTGGAGGTATAAAGGCTCGGAGCAGCCTTTCAGAGGGCAGTCTGATGTGGCAATGAGGGCAGTAATTTTTGTTTGATGCTGTGTGTAAGTCTGTCTGACTTTGAATCACCATACAAAGGAGGCTGGGGTGGCGGGGAAGACAGTAGGAATGAGGAGAAAAAGCGAGAGAGAGCGAGGGAGCAGTAAAGGAGGAAAAAGTCATGATTCGGGTATGGATGGCAAAGGGGGTGAACGGGATTTTGGAGGAAAGAGGACAGTAAGGTCAGGAGTCTGGAGGGAGGGAGAGTCTGTAAACTTTTGTAGGTTAAGAGATCCTTTAGGTGATGTGGGGACAGAATGGTAAGGGGCGCCCCGAATGTCAGTTTATGAGCTTCCTTCTGCAAGAGCTGTCCAGCGGCTAATGCCCGTAGGCAGGGGGCCCATCCCCGAACTGTGGGGTCTAATTGCTTGGAAAGATAAGCTACTGGGGCAAAGGATGGGCCATAATGTTGGCCTAGGACTCCTAGAGCTTGACTGGACCTCTCATGAATGTATAATGAGAAGGGCTTCGACAAGTCAGGAAGATGGAGAGCTGGGGCTTCCACAAGGGCTTGACGGAGCTTAATGAAGGAGTGTCGGGGGGAGGAGGATAATGGTTCTTCAGGGGGGCCCTTGCTGAGGTCGTATAGGGGTCTTGCCAACAGGGAGAAGTTAGGGATCCACGCTCTAAAATACCCAGCCAGGCCTAGAAAGGAAAGGATTTCTGTCTTGGTTTTGGGAACGGGCAGGTCAGAGAGCAGCCTTTTTCTGTCTAAGGTAATGGACTTTCTTTGTTGAGATAGAAGGAATCCGAGGTAAGTGACAGAAGGGGAAGAGATTTGAGCTTTGACAGGGGATACCCGGTAACCTCTGGAAGCTAGAAGGTTAAGTAGGGAGGCAGTGTCATGTTGAGACTGTTCCCACGAGGGACTGCAGAGTGGAAGATCGTCCACGTATTGTAATAAGGTGGACTCAGAGTGATCATGATGAAACTGTTTGAGGTCCTGAGCTAGGACCTGTCCAAAAATATGGGGACTATCTCGGAAACCTTGTGGCAAAACTGTCCAAGTGAGTTGCTCAGAATGTCTTGTGCATGGGTCCATCCAGGTAAAGGCGAAAAAATCTTGGGAGGAGGAGTCCAGAGGGATAGAAAAAAATGCGTCCTTGAGATCTAGGACTGAGAAGTGGGGGGCTGAGGCAGGGATCCGCGATAAAAGGGTGTATGGATTTGGGACTAAGGGACGGATAGGGACGATGGCCATGTTGACGAGGTGAAGGTCTTGGACAAGGCGGAAAGATCCGTTGGTTTTTTTAACAGCTAATATGGGGGTATTAAATGGGGAGTGAGTGGGTCTGAGGTAATTTTTGTTTAAAAGATTTTGAATGATGGGTTGGAGGCCTATGAGGGCTGAAGTGGTTAGGGGGTATTGGGCCTGACAGATATACTGAGAGGGGTCATGTAATTTGATGGAGGCAGGAGGACATAGAGCCATGGAGGGGCTTGTAATGTCCCAAACTTTGGGATTTACAGGGTGTATAAGGGCGGAACTGGAACTTTCATTGGGTAGAGGGGGGTCGTCGGCTATGAGGGCCATCAGAAAGGGGGTACTGGGGGCTGTGGGAGTGGATATTGTTATGGAAACATGGAGGAGAGAAAGGATGTCCCGTCCTAGTAAAGGGATGGGACACTGGGGCATAACCAGGAAGGAGTGGGAGAAAGGTATGGGATTGTCCTGGATTGTGCATAAAAGGGGGGGGTTTCAATGGGAAGATCTGTTTACCTCCTACCCCGACTATAGGAGTAATGGCAGGCGTGGTAGGGCCCCGGTATTCTCGCAAGACTGAGAAGGTGGCTCCTGTATCTAGGAGGAAGGAGATGGGGCGACCGTGTACTATTAAAGTAACCCTGGGCTCCTGTTTGGTGATGGAAATGGTCGGGCGAGAAGCTTTCAGGCCCCGTCAATCTTCTTCTGCCAGCCCCACTACGGCGGGCTTAGGATGGGGGTTGTTCGTCCAGCCTCCCCTTCGGGTGGCTGGGCAATCAGACCCCCAGTGGCCCTTTTTGTGGCATCTGGGGCATGGGGTGGTAGCCCTTGACTAATGTCCTTCTTGTCCGCACTTGAAACAAGCTCCTGGGGGGGGCTTGTTTGTAGAGGGGCGCCCAGGTTGTGGTTTTATCAGCTGGGCCAACATTTGGAAATTGGCCTGATCAGCCTTTTGTTTACAGCGTTCTTTCTCCTCCTCCCGATTATGGAAGACTTTAAAGGCCACTGTTAGGATCTCAGTCTGTGGGGTAGCGGGGCCCTGTTCTAACTTCTTGAGTTTAGCTTTAATGTCGGGGTAGCTTTGAGCCTGGAAGTATGTCATGAGGACATGTCTCCCGTCAGGCGTTTCTGGGTCCAGGCTGGTAACTGTAATAGGGCTTGAGTGAGTCTGTCTAAGAACTCGGAGGGTGTCTCCTCCCTCCTTTGAATTATGTCTTGGAGCTTTTGAAAATTGACTCTTTACGAGCTGCCTTTTTCAGACCTGCTATTAAGGAGGCAAAAATATCTCAAGAGCGGAGACCCACAGTGGTGTTATAATCCCAGTGTGGGTCTTGTTCGGGGACAGCGGTGGGGCCAGGGGGATAGGTGGGGTCAGTCCTGTGGGTTTCGGTGGCGTGCATTTGGGTGAAGTCCCAAACTCGTCTGTGCTCTTCAGGAAGGAGGGTATTGGCCAGGAGCATGAAAATGTCATGATGTGTGAGGCTGTATGACTGGAGGGTCCATTGAAACTCCCTGATATATGTCATGGGATCAGTGGAAAAGGAACCTAGGCGTTTCTCAAGTTGGGCTAAATCTCCTAAGGAGAAAGGGACGTGAACGCGCACGATGCCTTCGGATCCTGCTACTTCTTGAAGGGGGGCGATAATTTTGGGAGGCCCTCCGGACCGAGTCTGAGGGGGACTGAAGGGTCTGGCTCAGTCTGTGGGGGAGAAACAGGTGATGGGGGCAAAGACGGAGGAGGCTCTTGGGACTTAGAGGGGGGCTGAAAGGCTCAGGCTTGATCTGCAGGGGGGTGAGGTGGGGGAGGAGATGGTGGTGGAGGAAGGGGGAGGGGCTGTGGTAGGAGAGGAGGGGGAAGGGAGTGAAAGGGAGGCTTCTGCAGGGGAGACGGCTTGCAGGCTAGGAGAACTTGGGGGGAGGCGGGGGAGGAGGCGGAAATCTTCGGTACAGGGAATCTCCTTCCATTTTCTCAGGCGCTGGCAGTAGTTAAAGAGATCGCGAGTGATGTTAGGATCAAGAGCTCCCCCTGCGGGCCATTGGTTGTGATTGTCTAGGGGGCATGTCGGCCAATCTTGGGAGCAGTATTTGCGGAGAAGTTTTGGTTTTATATCAGGCGTCAGGGAGAGGGTGGCTAGATACTTGAGCAGGCATTCAAGAGGTGAGCTTCCAGGGAGGGATGAGGAGGCTCCCGTGGCTAAAGGACAGAGAAGGAGACAAACAGGGGAAGACGAACGGAGACCCTCGGACTGGGAGCAGACGGCAAGGAGACAAAGGGCGTCCCCGGTGGTCCTTGGGGGTCTGCGGAAACTCGCATACGAGTCGGTTTCTTAGGAAGTGTGGGTCGTCACCCAGGCTTCTCTAAGAAGGCAGATGCCGGAGTCCGAGGAACCTAGTACTAGGAGTTTTCGGTGGAAGGAACGGAAGGGTGGGGGGAGGGAGCGTTCTCATCCGCAAAGGAGTCACCTCGTTTATGGCTGTTGGAGGAGGGGCCTGAGGGTCCGCCGCAGCCGTGAAGGCCTGAGGCGGGGAGAGCTCCCTCCTTGTTGGGGAAGAGCGGCCCACTCTGGGGGAAAACTTACCCAAAGGCCAAAGAGGAGTGGTGAGCGTGAGGAGCCAGCCCCGGAAAAAGGGGACGAGGGCAAGCTGCTGCTGGTGTCGGGGGAAGACGGGGCCCAGTTGGGGTGTCCCGTCTCCCGGGTTTCGGCACCAATGAAAGGAAAGGAGTGACACACAGCAGCAATTCACCGGAGAATTCCGCTTTATTAGGGAAAGGTGCTGGGTTATATAGGAAGGGGCATGGGGTGATTGTGGTGTCACTTCTATGGGGCTGGTGGCTATTGGCTAGGTGCTGGGATTAGGGGGGCGACGGGTGATTGGGGTTCAGATGGCGCCGGCGGGAACCTAGGACTCGGAAGAGAAGCAGGAGGTTCGCCATCTTATGGGTGGGGGCCCTTCAGCTCAGAGACAGGAAAGCGTTATGTCAACAGCTGGTAGTGGGGAATGAGGGTTTCTTGGTAGTATGTTAAACAGCTTTATCATTTAAGAACTTTAGCTTTTGTTCTGGGATATTCCACTACCTCCCCCCACCCCTAGTCTTTATATGAATACTCCAGCATTAAAACAAGCCCACAACTTCTTTTATATGCTTCAATAACAACCTTTTCTTTGTCCAGTAATATACTAAGATAGAAATTCTCTGAATAGTTGCCAATGAATAGTTAAGGATCGAAAAGTACATAGCGGTTGAGCACAGGCTACATGGCCAAACTGCCTGGATTTTCATTCCGACTCCACCAGTAATGATCTGTTTAGGGACAATTTGCTTAATGTCTCTAAGTGTCAATTTCCATTTCTATAAAATAGGAATAACAACAATACCTACCCCAAATAGTTATTGTGAGAATCACTTAGAACAAGACCTGGCATAACACAAAATGAATACTCAGGCATAAGCTTTTATGAACAAAGTTGCTGCCATGCAATAAGGACTTAGCCCTGGCCCAGTCCTGAGCTCAGCATACTCATACTTTATTTCATAGTGCTCCTTAAACCAGCCCTCCACCCCCAGCTCCCCAGTTAAAAGCTCAGCATGTGGACGAATGTCATGAAAGGAAGGACTTGAGTGTCCCCACAACGCTAGCCAGCCAGGGTGGCAGGCTGCTCAAAATGGAAGCATCCATACGTGCCAGCTTGGGGCTCAGCTCTTCAGAGGCATTTTAGAGCTGTTGGGCCCCAGGTTCCTGGGTGGGGAGGATTTCCCTAGCCTGCCTGAGGTTTGCTTAGAAACACCACATGCAGAAAGAGCTGAGACTCCATGAAAGATGCCCTTGGTTCCAGAAAGATCTTTCCAATTGTATTACTTCAAAACAAAGTCAGCAAAGGCTGAGCTGCCAATCCTCACAGAATCCGAGGACATTTCCTCAGTTCCAGGGAGCCACCAGTCCTGCTCAGCCCCTCCTGCCCATCCCTGGGGGCTCCTCTTCCTCACAAAGCCAAACAGCCTGGTCTGGCTGTGTCACCAGCCCTGCCCTGCTGGCCATGCCCATTGTTGGCCGGAAAGCCCTGGGAAGGGTGGAGACTTGGTGCTGGCAGCTTTTGAGCAAGCCCAGGGTGGTCAGAGGATCAGTGCCCAAAGCTTCTGGGAATCCCAACTCCAGACTGGAGGACCTGCCTCCACACCCTGACCTCCTTTCTCCCCAGATGAGGCCAGGACTCTGACCAAAAGGGCCCCTTCCCCTCCTAGAGCCCTCAGGTGAGGGCCTTAGTGAATCCAGCTCTGAAGAAGGGTGTAATATGACCACATTTATTTTACTTTCCAATCTCAACTGAA
Source organism: Manis pentadactyla (assembly GCF_030020395.1). Classification (NCBI taxonomy): domain Eukaryota; kingdom Metazoa; phylum Chordata; class Mammalia; order Pholidota; family Manidae; genus Manis; species Manis pentadactyla. Next base: position 125,204,468 of record NC_080026.1, on the reverse strand, counting down.
TAAAAATGCTCTCCAGGGCCTGCCATTTCTGCCATTGTACTAAGCACAATAGCAACCCCTGGGGAGGCTTTTCTGTATTTATATGCACTGTCCCCCTGCTGTTACCTCTTAACTCAGCCCTTCCCATCAGATAAAAAGAAAAGTTGGCTTGGGAAAACTTGTCCTTCAAAGCAGAGGCTGTTTCTGCTTTGCCCTTAGCTTGTGTCAGTGGCGGGCCCTCCCAGAACATCCCCAAGGGCCTGAAGGCAGGGCAGAGCCTGGGTAGCTTCCAGACTCAGCCTGGGAATCAGGCTGGAGGGTACAGAGTCCAGATGATAAGGAAAGGATGACTGGTGGTGCTATGATGACAGCAGCTAACATTGTCTGAGGCCTCCGTGTGCCTGGTATGGGGCAAAGTACTTTTCTACAGATTACTGTGCTTAATCTGCAAAGCATAAACCCAGGACAGAGAGGCCCACTGGCAAGCAGGTAGGATTCTGGCCCCCTCCCATCAAGTCCAAGAGCCACATTCCTCCTGAGGCTGTCACAGCCATCTGGGGTCTCCATGTGAGCATGCGGTTTTCTAACCCTTGCCCAGAGGACCGTCCTTGCAAAGACAAATGCCAGCCTTACTCGGCAAGGTGGAGTCTGGCCATGAATAACATTTTGTTCTAAACTGGACGGATGCTGGCACAGAAAGAGTAGGTTCTTTCGCTCCTGCTATTGTCTGAAAACATACGCTTCAAAGTTAGAAAATGTCGATGGCATTTCCCTTCAGAAGTGCCTCCTTGTGTCTCTTGTGTCAATGGCTATTCCCTTCAGATAGGAGCAAGGTTCAGCTGGATTCTCCTGGTTACAAAAAAATAAAAGAACAATTACTCTTCTCCTCCACCTAAAAACAAACCGTTTTGGGCAACTCAGAGTAAATTGCTGGTATTTGTTAATCATTCATCAAATGGCTTCCACTGGGTGCAGGCTCTTTCATACACTTCACCTCTGATCTCTGCCAGCAACCTTGTCACCCCTCGATGTACAGATCAGAGGCCGCCTGACTTGTCCAAGCCCGCACAGAGAGTTTGGGGAGGAGGCAAGAAGATCTGGAGCCAGGCTTAACTGTAAAGCTCAGGCTTCAGTTCATAGGAGATTCTGATTCCGCAGTTCTAGGCTGGGAGCTGGGATGCTGTCTCTTAAAACAAAATTTTAAAGCTTCCAGATGATTCTGATGATCAGCCAAATCTGGGAAGCCCTGCCCCACACTGTGTGGTCTCAGGTCAACAGTGGAGTTGGTCTGTGACTAACCAGCCATCCCCAGGCTTTGTCACTGACTGTCACCCTAACTTATGGGACCAGAAGTCAGCCAAGGCCTGGGAAGTCTGCCCTCCCAAAGAGGGCTGCAGTCCCCAGAGGCCTCCCTGGGAAATGACTAGCACCACCCTGCAGCATAGCCAGCATCTAGACCTCTGAACACATTCTATCAGAATCCACTCAGATGGCACTTCGCTTGCAAGGAGATCAAAAAGAGATTGTCTGCATTTAAAGAAAGCAAGCAGGGGATCAGAGTAAGCTGGTCAGGTTCATAGTTGCTTAAAGGAAAAATGATCCCTTGGTTCTGATCTCCTTGCTTTCTCCCCTCACAACCTTGAGAAACCTCTGAATGGTGAAAAAATGGCACACAATCTTGTTAACTGTGCCAGGACAATGCCAGGAGGGTGAATGTAGAAAACTCCTTCTTAAGTTCTCTCCTGAGACAGTCACTCCAGGGAAATGTAGGAGCTGCCATCAGGGCCTGGCTGGAGGGAGTCAGCACAGGAAGCCAGGAGTTGTGATTACAAATCCTTCTTTTATGTAAAAGTGGTTGTTTTTATTTTTGAGCCTTACATGTGAAAGCGTCTGTAGTGGGTGGAAAGTGTTCTGCCCAGAGGTACGTTCCCTCAGAACCTCAGAATATGCCCTTATTTAGAGTAAGTGTCTTTGCAGGTATAATTAAGGCAAGGATCTGGAGATGAAATCATCCTAGATTTGGGTGGGCCCTCAATCTAATGATGAGTGTTCTTAAAAGAGACGGAAAAGGAAAAGACGCAGAGACACAGACAAAAAGCCACGTGAAGATGGAGGCAGAGGTTGGAGTTGGCACGAGCCGAGGAGTGCCAGGCTCCACCAGAACCTGGAAGAGGCATGGTGTAGTCTCATCCTAGGGCCTTTAGCAGGAGCGTGACTCTGCCTACACCTTGATTTTGGACGCTTGAACTACGAGAGAATACATTTTTGTTGTCTTTAGCCACCCAGTTTGTGGGAGTTCGTTATGAGACCCTGAGAAAACTAATATTGCGTCCCAACCAGTGAGAAAAGGTCTCTAGCTCCTCAGCAAGGTGGAGCGGTTGGGGGTGGAGGGAGCCCTGAGCCAGACTCCCCCGGTGTGCCAACCCCCAGCCCCAGGACACCGTGATGCCCTGCCCAGGTGTGGAGAAACAGGGCCTGCTTCTCCAACACCAAGGAAGCAGATAACAGTCTGATATTTTTCCTTCCCAGAAAAGAAAGGAAGATGCACTTGTGCCTGGTTGTCGCTGGGCAGCAGAGCTGCACAGGCTGCTCCTGCCCCGCTGTCCTCATCTCCCTGCTGAGGCTGGGGCCATGCTCATCCCAGAGAGTTGCCAGGAGGCTTCAGTGAGTCAGCGCATGTGATGCACTGACCCTGCGCATAGAGTAACACTTGTGAATGGCAGCAAAATATTAGCATGATCATTAGTCTTATTAGTGTTTAGCGCTGGGTGTTACCACCATGAGGAGAAAGGGCCTGTACATCAGTGGTTTTAAGACTTGAATGGCCATGTCTATATTCCAGGAATTTGTTAAAAATGCAGACTCCTAGGTTTCACCACCAGAGTTTGATTCAATAGGTTAAAATGGAACCCTGTAATTTCTGTGTGTGTGTGTGAGAAAGAGAGAGCCTGAGAGAAAGAGGGGGAGACAGAAGGAAGGAACAAGGGGAACAGAGATGATTAATAAGCCCCTCAGTGATCCTGGGGCTGGGGGTTCACAATTATAATTTTTAAAAATACTGCCCAAAGTAGGCAGTTCCTTAGAAGCATGAAGTTTATTTTAATTATTAATCTCTAGGAAGGGACTATGTTTGCTTTAAAATTAAAATTGAAATCTTGGCATCTCCTTTCCATTTTCTGTAATGGTAACTTTTAAATAATGCAAAAATGCCAAAGTCATAAAGTCTCTTTTAATGAGTCTTTTCCTGCCCCCAGAAGGTGCTTAAATTCAAATCCCTAAACTTTACGCTCACCATTTCTCAATCTACGTAATTTAATAAGAAAAAAAACAACAACATGGTATTTAAATGGATTTTTTCCAGCCTGGGACCAAGGGTTCTGTCAAAGCTTTGAGGTACTTTCCAGAGGTAGTCTTTCCAGATCTTTCCAGAGATGAGAATGCATTTGTCCTTCTTTAGTCACTTTTTTTTCTTTGCCCAAGCACATGAGCAGAGACCCAAGGAAGCATCTACCTACCCCGGCCCCACACACCTGAGATACCCCTTCTCTGCTGTAGCCCACACACTTCTAGGTCTGCTGCTCTGTCGTCAAGGACACGTCTCTCTCAGGACTAAGGTTAGGAGTGCCTTCTGTAAAACATCCTGAAACAGGTCAGTTTACAGTCTGTGTGTCTCCCCAAAACTCATGTGCTGAAATTCTAATGCCCAAGGTGATGGTGTTAGGGGGTGGGGTCTTTGAGGGTGATGGGGTCATGAGGGTGGGGTCCTCATGACTGGGATGAGGGTCTCATGAAAGAGGCTCCAGAAACAACCTCAGTCTCTCCTGCCAGGTGAGGAGAAAACAGGAAGTGTGAACCTGGAAGAGGGCCCTCACCCAACCGTGCTGGCACTCTGATCTCAGACTTCCAGCCTCCAGAGCTGTAACAAGTACATTTCTGATATTTATAAGCCACCTAGTCTATGATATTTTTGTTGTAGTAGCTTGATCAGACTAAGACCGCCAGGAGGTCAGATTCCAGATTTTTAAAAAAATTCATATTCATATTTTTCACAACATGAATAAAAAAATTTTTTTTCCTGAATCTTTAAGACCCTTGGATGGAGAACACCCCATTCCATTCTCCCCAGGTAGCCAGAGGGGAGATGTTACCTGAAAATTTTCACATTAGGGGGGAAAAATGCAGCTAGAAAATGAGAGAGAAGTATCCCAGGAAGTTTGGCACCTGACTCTCACATCAGGCCCTGCCCTAACTCAAGAGAGAAAGTTGTTCCACACTCAGGGCTCACGTATTATTTCTCTGTCCATTCCTGCTTTCTACCTGAATGTGCCTCAGATTTTTAAAACACCCATCAGAGCACTTTGGTTAATCATACAACTCTGGACTTCTGTTTTCTGGGAAATGTGATGAATAGCATTATACAAAGGTCACAGGAGATGGAATAACTTTCTAGAGGTCTGGGCCACCCGGCAGCATTCAAACTTCTGATGCATAGTACTATGTGTACAGCATACGTTCGATGCTTGTTGAATGACTAGAAATGATTTTTCCTAGTTGTGCTAATTTTCCTTGATTCTCAATGGGTTAAGTAGCTCTAAAGCCATTCTAATATCTCATCTTTAAATTTTAGTATCTAGAGTGAGAGACACGGTGCGTGGTACTGTGGAAATATGAACACGAATAAGAGGCAAGAACTTGGGTGAGGCAAGTGAGGTGTCAAGGGCTCCTGATTCAAGGTCAGCTCACTCTCAGATCACGCAAATGCTGTCCCTGAGAAAACACCATCCCTGCCCTCAACAAGCGTAATGGCTGGAGAGCCACATAGACAAGTAAACTGAAGATCAGATTTGGGACCAAAGCAGATGAAATGTTCACAAGATAAAAAAGAAATAAAACAGACCAAGACCTAAATATAGACCCTGAACTTATAAAATTTCTAGGATATGTAGAGACTTTTCATGACCTTGAGTTAGACAGAAGTTCTTAGATATACCAAAAGGATAATCCATAAAATTTTTAATCTTCATCAAAATTAAGAACTTCTATTCTTTGAAAGGTATCATAAAGAGAATGAAACAATCAGCCTCAGTTGGGAAAAAAGTATTTGCAGATCTGATGAAGGACTAGAATCCAAACCATATAAAGAATTCTCCATACTAAGTACTGGTGAGGATACAGAGCAACTGGGACTGTCATACACTGCAGGTGGGATGTGACATGATACAACCACTTTGGAAAACAGAGTGACAGTTTCTTATAAAGTTAAATACACAGTTATCATAGAGCCCTGCAATCTCACCCCTAGGTATTTATCCAAATGAAATCAAAACCTTGGTTCACACAAAAACCTATATATGTTTATACTGACTTTTTACCCAAATGTCATTCAAATGGAGAATGGATAAACAAACTGTAGTTCATCCATGCAAGGAATAATAAATACTTGGCAATAAAAAGGAATGAGCTATTGCAATAACATGGTAAAACACAAATGCATTATGCTAAGTGAGAGAAAAGGCAGAGCAAAAATATTTTTAAAAATAAAAATATGTGATTAGATTTGTATGATACTCCAGGGAAGGCAAAAGTGTAATGACAGAAAACCACAAATCAGAGGTTTCTAGAAGACAGAGAAGTGGGAGGGTTGAGTACAAAGGGGCACATGGACATTTTGAAGGTGATGAAGTGTTCTGTGTCTTAATTTCAGTGGTGATTACATGACTGTATACATTTGTCAAACTCACAGAGCTATACACCACAAAGAGTGAATTTTGTTATCTGTAAATTATATCTTAATTTTAAAAATTTGTGAAATAAAATTAGTTCAAGTAACAAAATTTTATTGATAACACTAGTGTATTGGAATCTGTCAGATGTTGTAAAAGAATTGTGATATTATATATACATATCTATCTATCTGTATATATATCCAATCTTGAGAGGTTTGCTACAAAGTAGGAACTATGCTAAGCATTTGAGAAAAATAGTGAGCAAACAGACATGAATCTACTAATCCTACAAACACAACAGAGGGTATAAGTGTGTAAAGAATGACTGGCCTAATGGATTCTAGAATGTCAGCAAAGCCTTCTATAGGAAATGTGTTGTAATTTGGAAAGATGTAAATAAAGCTCTTTTTATTTTATTGTTAACAACAAAAGCTATGCAGTGGAAAAGAGGCAGTCCAATTTGGAGAAGAGCAAGACCCAGCCAAGTGTCAGCTGGAGATGCGGAAGGACGGAAGATTGGCAAAGCTGATGACCCAGAGCAAGGTGGTCATTTCCAGAGCTCTGATGCGAGAGGCTCAGAAATGGCTGTTAGCTTTTTCTCTGGTGGGAGTGGCCAAGAAGCTCTGGCAGGTGGGGGTATCCCTTATGGCTTAGCGTGAGGGCTTTGAATGTGGGTCTGTGTGCAAGAAGGTAGGGATTGGTAGAAAGACAACTTTCTAGGCTTTTAGCTCTTTCCCCTGTACTCTGACTTGGGTACTTACTAAATGCACCCACTACCATTTTTTGAGCACTCAGTGCCAGAAGCTATGCTGTTTTTTGCATGCTTCCTCTTACAGCATCCTTACAATGTGTTTATGAAGTAGGTATTAGCATCCCCATTTTGCAGATGAAGAAACATTACACACAGATCGTAAATAGTGGAACTGGGATTCTAACCCACACATTCAACTCTTGAGACTGAAGGGCATGTTTGAATCAAGACATGACCCCCGCTCAGCAAAACCTTTCTCACAGCTTCCCAAGCTGTCCCCCCTTTCCACACCCCCTGCAGGAGACCCACCTGTGGGCTAGCCCATGGTTGGACAGGCACCACTTTGGTATTCCCAGTTTGAGTTAAGCAGCAGTAGTTGAGTGAGGCAGGAGAGGAATGTTACCCAGAGACCTCTGGTGGGTGGACAGATCTAAGAACAAATCCACAAACACACCTGCAACTTCATTCCCTAAAAGGCCCAAGTTGCCACATCTTTATAAGTTAACAGGTTACTGTTTTTCTGAGGAAATTGCTCTTCAAACACATTAATAAAAAAAAAAATTAAAAATAAAAAAAGATTGTTGTTTCATGCCCTCTGGGACCTGCCTGTTCTTGGCTCCAAGCCCCACACCACAATCCCTTCTGCTCTGGGGCATTCCATAAACATTACTTGAATTACACTAAAAATTCTAGTCGAGTGACAGAGCAAGATCCCCTGGGATTCTTCCTGCCCTCCTAGAGGTTCTTCTGTGAACGAATCCCATTTACATTCTCTCGGTTGTTTCTGCCAGAAGCAATGGTGGCTACCTGAGGCTGCTTCCAAAAGGATGCCGGGAAGCGCATTACAATTACTCTCTTCTCCCTGTATCTTTTTTTGTTTTTTTCCCCTGACAGAGAAAGAAAAACAAGTATGAGTGTGTGATCCTGCGGGAGCACTGACGCCGGCTCGTTGGAACACGGTGTTTGAAATCCCAGACACCAGTTGTGACTTAGGTTGCAGGATGGACTTGCCTTGAAGATTTTGTCCCAGAATTTCCCAGCATGATATTTTCTAGACATTTCTGTGGGCCCCATAAGAGGTCAGAGTAATGCACAGCCATCAGCACAGAAAGAGAAACACTATTTCCTCAGTTTGGCTAACTGTGGGAAAAGGCAGCTTCTTTCATAATTTGGCTCCCTAATTTGTGGTCCAGGGCCAGTGGCTTCAGTGTCACCTGGGAACTTGTCAGAAATGCAGAAAGCTGAAAAATAAATAAAATTAAAATTAAAAAGTGCAGTGAAAGAGAGAGAGATACAGACTGTCTGGTCCTACCCCTACTGAATAAGAATATGATTGTGGACAAGATCCCCAGGTGAGTCCTATACATGCTACTGTTTGTAAAGCACTGGCTTAATAGCACTAAAAAGAAAACCATAGGCCCAAATGGAGCCACTGATGTTAAGGCCCGATGTCAACAAAACCAACAGTTAATATTGAACCTAACTCTGCAGTTTCAACTCTCTTCCCTCCCTGCCTGTCTCCACAGTGATGTAACCTTTAACCAGTCGACATGGAATTTCCTAGTCAGCACTAGGAAATTTACTGATGGACCCCTTCCATTCCCCTTAAGAGGGCGACCTTGCCTAAAACAATACATTCTTTGCTAATAATTTCCCTTTTTCCGTTCCCTCTCTGCCTTTAAAGTCCTTTCCTTTTCTACAGCTCCATAGAGTTTCTTTCTGTTTGCTAGATGGGATGCTGCCAGATGTTCAATAAGGTCGATTTGATCTTTTAAATTACTTAGTTGAATTTTTGTGGTTTAACAGTGGATTAGGTTCTTTTACCAGTGGCGATGGAGTTTCCCCTTTGAGGCTATAAATCCCTCAAGGGCTTTGTGCAATTTATTATTCAACAGAGCACCTGGCACCAAACTTAGCATCACACACAGACAGGTAGACGGTGGCTTCCTGAGTGGATAGCTGGGTGGCTGAAATCAAAGCACCAGTATCCAATCCTTGGCACCAAATAGGACCGTCCTGCATGTAGCATGGTGTGGGAAGACTGGTAGCTCTGTTTTCTCTGCCATGAATGACTTACCACATTACCATGTTGTGGGATATGACTTCTTCACTTTCAGCAATCTTAATTATTTCTTTCATTGTAATTATTTGTCTAACACCATTGTGAACTTACATAGCAGACATTGAGCTAATTCTTTTTGTATATTATCTCATGGAATCCTCACAACAACCTAAGAGGTGAGTACAATCTTCATTCCCATTTGACTAAGAAGGAAACAGAGGTACAAAAGGTTACATAAGTTGTCCAAGGTCATCCAGCTAGAAGGAGGTGGAGCAGAGAATCTAACTGTAGCCCATATTCCAAGTATTTCCTACCTTCCTTTAACTATCGCCTCTCTTCAGGCGGTTTTTAGACATTTTGCCCTGTATTTCTGCATGGAGTTCCAAAAACCCTAGGAATTTCTTAAGTGATAAAAGGTGTCTTGATAGTCAAAACAAGCCCTTTCTACCACACCTGAGTTTATGTTAATAAGGTGACTTTTGGAAAGCACCTTCAGGGGTGAGAGGGGCGCTAGGTTAAACCAATCACCAGTGGTCAACGATTTAATCAAACCTGTGTAATGAGGCATCCATAAAAACCCCAAAGAACGCAATTCAGAGAACTTCCGGGTTGGTGAAGATGGGGAGATTTGGAGAGAGTGGTGCACCTGGAGAGGGTATGGAAGCTCCACATCCTTCCCCACACCTCGCCCTGTGCATCTCTTCCATTGGGCCGTTCCTGAACCATATCCTTTTAGAATAAACTGGAAATCTGGTAAGTAAAATGTACCTCTGAGTCCTCTGTGCAGCTCTAGAATTAATCGAACCCAAGGAGGGGGTTGATGGAACCACCATTCTATAGTGGTGGGTCAGAATTGCAGGTGCTAACCTGGACTTGGGAGTGGTGCCTGAAGTGGGGCATGGGAAGTACAGTGCAGTCTGGTAGGACTGAACTCTTACTTGTGGGATCTGATACTCTCTCCAGGTAGATACTGTCAAAATAGAGGTGAACTGTAGGACACCCTGCTGGTGTTAGAGAATTGCTTGGTGGTGTGGGGAAAACCCCGTATGTACTTGTAATTGGTGGCCAGGATCTCAGTCCTCCATGAAATTTTAATGCCACAGGTACACTGTGTATCACTTTATATGCTTTGTGTGTTTATGTACCGTATATTAGATTTTTTCCTCCTCCCTCAGGAACCGGTTTTTGTCCCCTTGGGGATGCAGTCATTCCAGTGGAGAATGCCCTCCTCCTTCGTGAATGATTTGTGGACAATTATTATGTGCTAGGCTCCTCCCAGTGAGAAGCCTGGTGTTCGGAGCTCTACAAAGGCTGGCTTTCAGCAGACGGCACTGGGGCCTTGGCCAGGTGCAGCAGCATTTCTCATCACATAGGAAACAGTTAAGACCCTGGGTTTACCCAGTGGCTGCTGCAGGAAGAATCCCCGACTATGAATCAGGAGACTCCGAGTCCAGCTCCAGTCCAGTGCCTGCCACTACCTGCATATATGGCTGTAGGTTGGTCATTCCATTTCTCAGCACCACTGTTTCCAACCTTGAAACTGAAGGGTTTGAACTAAATCAGCACTTTTAAAGAAAAACCGTGCTGTGGTTCTAAGGGTAGGCAGATGGACTAGCTAGAAGCAGCACACAGGCCCTGTTGAGGAAGCATCTCAGATCAGGGTCTCAAAAACGCACTCCTTATGCTCCCGGTGGCCTTCCAGGTCACTCCCACCTGCCACAGGGGCTACTTGGCAGGAGTCCCATCAGTGCCCATCTACTTTTCCTTAGATGCTAATAAAATGTTTTTTTCTGCAAGGCTGGGCCAATCCTTATGTAATTTCTTCCTATTTCCACCCCTTGCCCCAATGACTTTGGGAAGAAAAAGACTTAAAATTCCGTTCCATCCATCAAATAATGGAAAGGGGTCCAAAAAGGAGCGCTCAAGGTGCTGGAATAAGTAGTAGCCACATGTGTCAGCCAGGGGACAGTGGTGCTCTGGAACCCAGGAATGAGAGTCAGAGAAGCACAGCCGTGCGAAGTGCAGAAGGATTCAGAGGCTGAACTGTTCTGGCCTGGTGTGATGCCCAGGCAGCCTCAAGGGGCCTGGGGAGCCAAATTCATTGACAGCTCAGCACTGGAGAAGCACCTAGGGCAGAGAGGTTGGTGACTCAGCGGGAGAGTCTGTGGGCTTGTGGCAGGGTCTGCAGACCCCCAGCACGTCTGACCCAAACGCCAGAGGTTTGCCAGCCCTAACTGGTTAGCAAGAGGCCTATACTGAGTTACTGTTCATGCGATCCTATAGGCTATTTAGAGAGAGAAGACCTAAAAAAAAAAAAAGGTCATTATTTTCTGTTATTAAATGAGAAAAGCATCTTGGGAGAAAGTATTACAGGATTGTGAGAATCCTTTTGACGCTTCATTCATTTCAAGACCTCCTGGGAAGCCCTGTTAGTGGGAGAGGGCCTCTCAGGGTCTGGAAGCACCTGCTGGGATTCTGCTGAGGTGGGGAAGGGCATTCCGGAAGAGGAAAAGCAGGAAGTGCTCTCTGCTTCTGGCATGAATGAACAATTCCCCTCCGAGGTCTCCGTGATGAGGACTCTGGTCAATCTGTGGGGCTGCCAGTTCTGGTCCTGCTGACTGACGTTTTGCCCGAGCCTCATATGAGAAGTGATGATCTTAGCAATCGCAGGAAGAGTCAGCAAAAACAAGCAAGGAAGTAAATTCAAGATGAAGCCCCTGGCAACTGCCCAGGCCCTGGAATTCAGGCAAACTTCAGTGGCACTGTGTGACTTCCTCAGGATTACCTGGGTTGAGGATTCCCCAGAGAGAAAGAGCAGCCAAGCCCTGAAGAGAAGCAGATGGAGTAAGAGCTCTTCCTGAATACCATGTCTGTCCCTGGTGCCGCCTGCCAGTTGCTGGTACCCTTACAGGTGCTGGCATCTCTGTGGGTCCCGAGGCCTTAATGTCAGGTCACATGGTTGGATTTGCTATGGATTCCAAATTTTCAAACAGCTCCGAAACGGTCTACATTGATGGTTTGGGAATCATGGCAAGAAATGGGAGGCAAACGGCCTGGAGGTGGGCGGGGGAGTGTTAGGCAAAGACAAAGGCAATTGGGGAAAGAAAAGGACAGGACAAGGATGCATTTGTTGTCAGTTACAGAACCACTGTTTTGGGTGGGCAGAATTTGTCCTTCCACTGCCTCTAACCCCCCTCTCGAGAGAAGACAGAAAAGAGTGTGAGAATCTTACCTGTTAACTAGAGTGGCCGTGCGATTTCAGGAGGACAGTGGGAAAGATGTGGAAGGGGGCATAATCCTTGATCTCTCCTGGGCAGTGGAGGGGGCACAGTGGAATCTGGAGGGTGGGGGATGGTTTATAAGAGCACCCACTGTGCTTTTCCTGAGAGGGAGAGAAAGGGTGGGGGCCCGGCTAGCACTGCAGGGATTCAAGAAGACAGTGTACCCCTTGTACACAGTTAGAAAACCCAGAAAATCTGTGGTCCTGGGGACTGAGGAAGCCCCTGAACACTCAGACCACAGTAAGGCCCTTAGGCTCTGGCCATGAGCCCTGACCCACAGTGTGACCTGGGCGAGGATACTCGTTCCTAGAATCACTGATCTCTCTGCATGAAATGAGGGGGTCCTATATGTACCACTTCCCCCACTGACATTATTGGACTCTTTAATCTTTAATTATGTAGGTCTTTTGAGAGTCACCTTTCATTTACTCTACCTCATAGGAGTATTTTAAGGAAATTTATAAAAATTATATAGCCCTTTCCATAAACTAAATCATTATAGGAATAGTGACCAGAATAGACATCTCCTAGGGGTGCAGCTAAGAGTCACCAAATCCCTGTTTGTAGGCCTACAGCCCTCTGCTCTGCCAGGTGCCTAGTGGGTGGGGGGCAGCAGGGGGCAGTGATGGTGCTGGAGTTTCTTTACTTTCCCTGTTGCCTCTGCTGTAGACTTTGGCACAGAGCCCAACTGAGGGGGCACCCAGAGGTCCCACCTCCAGCCTCCTCTCTCTTCTCTTCCATCTATTCCCCTTCCTATCAGCCTTGGCTTTTGTTCCTTAAGCCAAATTTTCATTGTCTTTACCTTCTGGAATATTTCAAACATGCTGGTCAGGAGATTCAGTCACCTGGGTAGTTAATGAACACTTCAATTTGAGATTCCAGACCCAGTTTCCCCAAATGTAAAACTGTGAGAGGACTGGACCCCAGCCAGCTGTCCTCACTGTATAATATAAAAAACACTAGTATAGCAAGCATTCAGATTTAAGAAATGTCAACATATGCCATACTGATTTTAGAGTCTTAAAAAAGGAAAGAAATCCACTAAGATGGTAATAAAAAATGGACAAAAACAGACATTGGGCCATATGTGGAGAAACTGGAACCCTCATGCATTGTACGTGGGAGTGTAAGAATGGTGGTTTGGTGTTCTTCAAAAAGTTAAACAGAATTACCCCATAACTCAGCAATCACACTCTAGGTTTATACCCAAAAGAATAGAAAGCAGGGACTTGAACACATACTTGTACGTCAGGGCTCATAACAGCATTATTCACAATAGCCAAAAGATTTGGGAAAGACCCAAAGTTCATTGACAGATGAATGGGTAAACGACCTGTGGTCTAGCCATACAATGAAATATTATTTAGCTTTAAAAAGGAATGGAATTTTGATATATGCTACATGGATGAAACTTGGACATTATGCTAAGTGAAATAAACCAGACACAGAATGCCAAGTATGGTATAATTCTATTTATAGGAGGCCCCTAGAATAGTCAGATTCAGAGAGATGGAAAGTATAATAGTGGTTACCAGGGACCAGAAGAAGGGGAAATGGAGATTTATTATTTCATGGGTACAGTTTCAGACTGAGATGATGAAAAAATTCTGGAGGTGGATGGTGGTAACAGTTGTACAATAATGTGAATGTACCTAATGTCAGTAAACTGTACATTTAAAATGGCTAAAATGGTAAATTTTATGTCATGTATATTTTATCACAATTAAAAGGAATTAATTCAACCCTTCAAGGCTTGGTTCAAATGCCATATTCCTCCTATTTCATCCCACCCCAGGCCCAGCTAGATCTGATACGCCCTTTGCTAATTAGATTCATCAATCTGAACCAGCAAAGACTTTTTTTCCCTTTTCACAGAAACCCCAAGAGAGAAAAAATGGAAAAGTCATTCATTCATTCATTCAACGTCATGATGGAGCATGTACTGTGTTAAACGTGGGGACAGAGGACTAATGAAACCACACAGAGGTGGATGGTGGGAATAGGGGTAGAAAGGCTGAGGAACCAGAGTAGAACTTTGCTGAGTGGGGAGAGAAGAAAAGGGGGCTGTTCTCAGAGGGGTCACCTTTGAGCTGGTTGTTGAAGAATGAGTAGGAATGAAGTAAAGAATAGTTGCTTTTGACAAAACATTGCAAAAGAGACCCTGGTGGGAAGTTGGGTCAGAGATGTCACTCAAACCAGACTTGCTTGGGCCCTGCCCAGTGGTGACCTTGGGCGGGTTACTTAAGGTCTCCATCTATGACGTGAGAGGGAATCTTATCTGCTGCCTGGATCACTGTAGAATTGAACAATGAATGCTTGCGAAGCAAACGCCTCCTAGTAGCACCTGTTCCTCACTGAGTCCATGGAGAAGCTCCCCTGTGGCTGGAGAAACCTCTCTGCTGCTAAGAATTGGTTTAGGAATTACTGGAGAAAACCCTCTGGCATTCAGTTGTTGGTGTCTCTGTTACCTACACCCGCACACCGGAGGCTGTGGTGCACCCCCATGCCAGTTGAGCTGGGCAGGAACACCCAGCACCCAGCCTCCTAGGTGGGGACACTCAATTTGGTTTCAGGACCGTAGGTGTCAGAACAGCCCATTTTAGATTCTGTGGGTCTGGGCAGGGGTCAATCATAGCCCTCAGAGGGTTGAAAATGAGCTGGAAACCAAATCTTAAGGCCAGAAACTCAATGAATTAGAATTTGTGAGTAGTTCAGGTAAACCCAGCCAGGGTTTGCAGAGCGGGGAGCAGTGCTGAGCTCTCCAGAGGCCTAGGAGTCCTACTGACAGTTGTAAGTAGGGTTTGGTTTCCTTCTTGAAAAGGGCGGCAAATTCCCATTTTAAATTCACTACGCATACATTTTTGATTGATTTTTGTTTGTCTAGAGGCCAAGTGTCTGTCCATAAACTAGAGAGGATTTGGGAAGAGGTAATAAAGGGCTGAAGCCAGCGTGGGGTTGGGAGGAGGGGTGGGAGGGGTGTTGGTGAGTGGGGAGCAAGCACGACAGAGATACGGAGCCGCCCCCGGATGGCAGGGAGCTTCATGGTGACTGGAATTGCTGGCCGCGGGAGGCCTGGCTGGGCTACAGCCCTGTCCCGGTCGAGCCCTGGGAAAGCAGCACTGAGGGGTGTGAATCAGGAAGCCTGACTTTTGAGTCCTAGTTCTGAAAGAGATTACTTAACTTGGTGAGTTGGGTGAGGCGTCTGATTTATTGGAGTCCTCATTTGTAGGATGGAGATGGTTTAATCCCTGTCTTTTGCTCTTAGTGAGGTCAGTCAGGGCCAGTCCCACCCTCCAGCGCCTCTGGGAGGGTCAGCTTGGACACCCTGCTGAGTGGGGCTGCACGGCGCATCCTCGCCCCCCTGGCCCCTGCTGACTGCAGGTGGGCTGGGATCTGGCCGGGAGTGACCAGCTACCAGACTCAAAGCTGGTCTCAAAATAAGAGCCACACAATCAGATTCTCCCTGAGAGTTCAAAGAAACTGAGGTGGTCTGTGGACACTGTAGATAGGATGTGGGTGCCATGCTGGGCCCTTTGAAAGAGGAGGAAAGGGAGGAAGGAGGGAAAAGAGAAAAAGAGGACACGAGGCGAGAGCACCATCCATCCTGACCCAGTGCCATCTCCAGCTCTCGTGAGGCCTGCTGAGGCCATTTCCTGTCTTCAGATTCCCTGACATGTCAGCCTTCTAGCCACAGGGTCCTCTTGTTTTATTTCTTGAGCCTGGCCCACCTGAAAGGGTGGCTGAGAGAATTAAATGAGATAATGGGTGAGTGTGCGGGCTCAGACTGCCCTGGAGGTGCCGTGGGCCCTTCACTTTCTGCCCCCAACTCCCCAGCCCACTGCCCCTTGTCTGCATCTGACTCAGACTCAAGGTGCTCATTGCTTTTCCTGCTTGTTGCCGTCCCACCCCCCCACCCCCCAACTTCCTATGTTAGTCCCTTGAGAGCCCCTGGCCCACTTTGCTCATGTCCCCTGAGCACCTACCAGGGCCTCAGGTAATATCTGAGGACAGACTGAGCACATGAATGATGACATCTCCACCCAGTCACCCAGGTTGCTGGAAACTACAGTGCCCGTGTCAGCTCTTCCTTTCCCCTCACACCTGTGCTCAGGCCCTGAGCCCTGGCACCAGACTGCCTGCGTATTTTTGCCCTTGGTCCTCTCCTCCCTGTTCAGACCCAGCTGGTGCAACTGTCTCCTGTCCTCCACTCTCCACCTAGTCTCAGAGGAACCCCTGGCACCCTCATATTTCAGAAATGCGTGTCCCCTTGGCTGTCAGGTCACTCAGTCTTCTGGGCCTTCCAAACAGGCCTGCGCCTGCCTCTCTGGCCCCACCTCCTCCGCTCCTGGCTTCTCCCTTTTGGCTTCAGCAACAGAGAACTGTTTGACACTGAAGCAGCTCTACCTGCTGCCTTTGTCCTTGCTGTCCTTTCTGCCTGGGAGGCTGTATTCACTCTGTCTCTCTGGTCACCTACTAGCTCCAACTCATCTTCTAAGACTCAGCTCAGCCATCAGCTCTTCCCAGATTTACAAGGTTTTTCCACGCTGGTTCAGGACCCTCTACCAGAGGGTTCCCAGAATCCCTGGTGCTTCCATCTCATCAGAGCATCCACCTGTCTGTGCTGTCATTGTTCACTTGTCTGTAAGCTCTACGAGATGGTAACACAGCCTTGCACTTTCTATGAGGGCTGGGAAAGTTTTGTGTACAAATATCTGGAAGAAGCAGACCTGGGTTTAATGCCTGCTCTGTGCTTTTTTAACTATGGGACTTTGGGCAAGTTGTTTAACCTTTGTAAACCTGTTTCTTCAGCCATGTGGTACAAATAATCATAATCCCCACATCCCAGGATTATTAGGAAAAGAAAAGGCAGGTCATGTAGAGCTCAGCACCATGCCAGGCTTCTGGGGAGGGCTCCATGGATGTTAGCTGCCGATACAACTAAGAAAAATAGTTCTAGGACTGCAGGGGCTAAAGGTCTCCAAACATGAGAGCTAAATCTTCTGTTCCAAGAATTAGGAAGTCTTGTAGAAAACAGCAACAGTAACAAATCCTCAAGTGTTCTTTCAAGGAAGTTGGGGGAGACTTGTTGAAAACCCAGGCGTCCTGCAAAGACCATGACTGAGAATTTAAAGTGAAAATCAGAAAGTTTAAAGGAAAACGTGATCTCCTTTGGGGGTAGATGGGGAAGAATTGGGCGTGTTGAGACTGGAGGGACAGATGGCAGAAGGTAAAGAATAAAAGCGCAGCGTGGGGTGCAGCTGGAGCCACGACTGAGCTCCCTGGGGGACAGATGCCTCCCGTGGCGGGCGGGCTCCCGGATTTGCCTAGGCGGCTCTAGAAACTCTAGTCCTCAGGAGAGCCTGGAACAACTGCGCCCAGGAACCTGGGTCTCGGTGGTAGGACGCTTTCACACGCCCCAATGTGTGTGCGATCGGCAGCCGCTGCCCAGAGAGGTTGCAAAAGGGTGGGAGCGAGTCACAAAGAACGGGGACAGACGCGGGACAGGGCTTGGGCACCTCTATCCCCCTGTTGCTCCTCGAGGATGGGGCCAAGGGCACCAGCGCTCTGGCCCAAGGGGCTCCAGCTGGAGGCGTTCTAGACACGTCCCTACCTTCCGGCGCACGCCTCAGTTTCCTCCTCCAGGCAGTGGGTTTGCAGCCCCCCACCCCCGCCGGTTCGGAAAACAGCTCTTGAAGGCCCAACCTAGCACGCTCCTCCCCGGAGCCTCTCCCAGAGTTTAGGCACGTCCCGGCCTCGCTCCCTCCCGCCGCTCCCGGGGCCCAGAAGTGAAGTGGGGGGCGGGCGCGGAGCGGGCGCGGGGCGCGCGCGAACTTGAACGCTGCTCCGTTGGCCTCGGAGTTCCCCGGCGGGGGCGGCGCGCGGGTGGGGACGGGTCCGAGGGCCCGGGCGCTGCAGCCGCGCCAGGAGGTCCGGCTGCGAGCGTGACCTCACGGGGAGGGGCCAGCGCGGCGGCTCTGGGCGCCCAGCCGAGCGCCGAGAGCACAGCGCCGGAGCGGAGCGGCGAGGAGCGCACGCCAGGGCCCGATGGAGCGGTACAAAGGTGAGGGCGCGGGGAGCGGCGCGCACCCACTCCCCTCCCGCCCCGCACGGCGCGGGGAGGAGGGCTGGGGATGGCGGAGGGCGTCTCCGCGTGCGCCTCCCGGCCCGCGGGGACCCAGGTAGGCAGAGCCAGCCGCCCCCGCCCGGCCCAGACTTGGGCCGAAGTCCGGGGCAACCGCGGCGAGGGGGCTCCTAGGGGGCGACCGCGGCCCAGGCCTTTTGATCCTCCCAGGCGCGGAGGCGGGGGCGGTGTGGCGAAGCTTCCCACCTGTTGGAGGAGGGAGGGTGCGCTTGGCAACCGCCCACCCCCAAGTCCCGGCCTCCCCGGAAAGATGCCTGGGACCGAGGAGGCCCCGCGTGAGGTCGGAATCGTTTTGTGCTGTTCGGAGGCAAAGGAGCGAGTTTTGGGGTCCTCAGCCGGACGCCAGCCGGAGGGGCGGGCCTCCTGCAGACACCGGGAAAGAGCCTGCGTGGGGATGCGCTTGGGTGGTGGGGTGGGCGCGCAGCTCTGCTCCCCGCTGCTCCGGCAATCGCCTCTCCCCCGACTCTTCTCGCTTCCTCCAGCCCTCAGTGGGATGAGGAGAAGCGCAGGGGTCCGGGCCGAATGGGATGCCCGGCAGGTGGAGCGCGTGGAGGAGTCCCGGCCCCAGGGCTTAGTCCAGGGTGCAGCGGGGAGGGTTGGGTTTGGCCAAATCCTGGTGCGTGAGCCGGCCCGGTGCCCGTTTATACCGGTGCTCGGAGCCCCGGGGCTGGAGTCTAGAAGCCTCGCATTGCAGCTATTTTGGAAAAGCTTAGAGAGCTGCCCCTTAAACGGGACGCTGTGGGCGCCCCCAACTCCTCTTTCCTTTAGGAAAGCCTCTTGAACTTTTCTTGTCCCGGACTTGTCTCTGCCAGACCTGCGAGAGGAAATACTCATTCTATATTTGTTTTCCCCTGGGAGAGAGTAATGAAGGAGAAAGCCAGATTCCCAAGGAATCTGTTTCCCAGTGGTTTTTGCTTTCTGAAGCCGACGTGAAGGAACCTTTTGGGGACCGGCTGTAGTTCCCTAAACTAGTCGCGTCTTTTGATTTTCTCATAGCTTTTTCTCATGTGGGTCACCTGGTTACAGGTGAGGGCGAAAGGCCTAAATCCTAGCAGCACTTCACGTATAAAGGAAGTGCCTTTGCCAAGAGCACGAAAGCCAGCTGGGGTGACAGGGTTAAATTAGTTGGCAACCTTTAGTTTCTTTTTGTGAATCCTCCTTGGAGCCACTCTCACGTATCTAAACGGGGGTGGTTTTTTTTTTTTGTCTCAAATTCTGCTGAGATCACGTCAGTTTTGTGCCGGAATGACTGAATGCGCCCTTATGTAGTCTCAGAACACTTGAGGAAGTCACAGGCCCTCTCCTTGTAAAATGACAGTTTTGTGCTCCCGTCCCCACGATGCCCCCTCTGCCCTTTGGGAGGGACCCTCACAGGGAATTCAGGACCTGAGGTGCCCTCCTGACCGGAAGTGTTGGCCTCTGGGGGCCCTTCCAGCTCAGTGTCTGCCATTCCCCAGTGGCGGAGCTCAGGGGGTACTAGCTGCAGGTTGGAGGTCCAAGTTGCAAGCTACTTTCTGAGAGTCAACATATTCATCTTTGTAAGTTATGGCAAATGATAATATTTGGGGTCTTCTTTCCAAATGCCCAGTTATTATTAGAAGGTTTTTTGTCTTAATAGCTTTTGACTTGGCCCTTTTGACCTGAGAAAGTCTTCTTAATTATCTGTTTCTCTTGGAAGCTTAAAATCCTCCCACCCTTGAGTATCAGTTAGGGGCTTTTTGCCATCTAAAGGAAGCTTATTTTCCAGTTCAGAGTGTTTATGTTTTTGATAACACATATATCTGCCTCATCATCTTGCAGTAAATCAGACACAGAGAGTGATAAATGGATACATTTAAGAATTTTCTGGATCACAGGGATTAATCCAACTCATCTTTGAATCTTGGAGTGTTGCATTCTGGAGGAAAATCTCTCAGCCTCGCTGGTGAATGCTGCTAGTATGTCCTGAAGTGCCTAATGTTGAGCTCTCCCTTCCTGATAGGTAGACGGCTTCATCACTGTCTCAGAGTCTAAAAATGTTTTCTCTCAATTTGTAAATCTTACAAAGCAGTTGATGTAGGATAAATTGCTTTTCATGTTCCTCAGCCTGCATGTTATGTATTTTACATCCTCCAAAACTAGCCTATTATTTTTAGGGTCTGTGCTGATTCCCCATTGTTTTGTATGCTGTAAAGAGATCTCTGGAGCTAAAGAGAAGATGGAATATCACCCTGTGTCAAATGCTGAAACATTTCCAGGCTTTGTTCTCATCCCTTCTAAGCTGTTCTTGACAGCCGTGGCGCTCTCAAGCAAAAACAAGGGGTGTGGATGGTGGGGAGAGTTTGTGGGGGTGTCTTCCCAGAGCAATGGAACTTGTATTATGAGAGTTGTCATACATAGTGATGGTAGAGTTGCTGTATTTTGTATGTGAATCCAGTGTTGTGTAAGTGGTGCTAACGCATACAGGGTACCTTCAAAAGGTTCCCATCCTTGATGTTTTCATATGTATGACTCTCATAAGGGCATCCTTGGATGGCTGTGCATGAGCCCATTGGCTGAACTCACACCATGTGGTCCAGGATTCTGTTTCCTACTGTTCTTCCAGCTGGTGAGTGTAACCAGGGCCAAATGTGACTGACCTACTATCTGTGGATTGTACTTGGAACATCCACATGGAAGCTTCCTGAATTTGCATCATTCGAATCCAAACAGGCACAGTTGAGATACTTACTTAAATTTGGATCATGGTAATTGGTTGAAAGTGTAATCATTCTTTTCCTGTGGTTTTTTGTTTGTTTCTGAGTTGGATCACCTGAATCCCAGGAAAGGGCATTTCATTCTAGGGTACTGCTAGGGTAACATAGAGATGACTATGAAAAGTCAGGCCAGTGAAAGTACTTGGACACGTGTATGAGAATCCTGAGCTCTGTGGTCAGGGAAGGTCTGAAAAAAGAAAAACTAATTAAAAGGGATGGGTAGATGGATTTTATTCATTTGCCTTGGGAGAAATCATCCTTATTTATTACTTTTCCATGCCTAGGAGCTCAGATTTTCCCCCCATTGATGGTCTACCTAAGGCAGTGGCATCTAACCTCAGCTACACATGGGAACTATCAAGAGAGCTTTAAAAAAAAAATGATGTATAGGCTTCACCCAAGACCTTCTGATTTAATTGGTCTGTGGGTGCGGCTTGGGTGGTTTAATAGTTAAAGGTCTCCAGGTGATTCTAATGTGCAGCCCAAGTTGAGAACCACTGAAAAAATATAAGTAATTATATATATATACACCTTCACCTGGAAAAGTAAAAGCAAATACAGAGTGAAGCTGATACTCACACAATGTGTTTTAACCAAATCTTGTGGTACTTGCAGAAATCTAATGGACCTGCAGAAATTTAGTAATTAAATTTAAATCTTTAAAGCTAGTATAGACTTTAAAGGCTGTGGGAACACTGCTTAGAAACAGTCTCAAATGTGATGCTTCAGTCCTAAGCTCAGGGTTGTACTTGACCCTGAGCCCTTCTGACTTTGTGTGGATCTTTGTGTGGAAGCCCTTGATGCTTTGGCAATGAGATAGTCTGAAACAGATACCGAGAGGTCACCTGTGGTGCTGTCAGGCCAGGGGGGTAGGGGACCTCTGTTTTGGGCCCGAACCCTGTTATGAAGGGCTGGGAGCTCTGGGAACTGTGGATCCAGGCATAGTTATAGGGCCAAGAGGTGCCGACAGGCTTCAAAGCTCAGGAAACTGCCAGTTTTCTTCCAAATCCCTTTAATGATGGGAAATGTTCCCTAAAGAATTTGGTCATTCAGAGTAAGGAGACTTCCTCCAAGCTGAGGGCGGGGGAGGATGGCATGTCTATGCAGAGCCTGGGCTGGGGGCACATGAAGCAGAGCAGTCACGGTGCAATGAGGAACGCAGTGGCTTGGGACCCGGGACACCCACATGTTCTGTTCCCTTGGGTGAGTCACTGAGCTCTTCAGGCCTCGGTTTCCCCCTCTAGAAAAGACCCTCCAATGTTTGTCCATATCATTTTCCACAGCATTCTTCAACGCTTCTTGCTCTGTGGTCACCGAGGAATCTTCGGAGGGGGGATGTGTTGAGCAGGAGAGGGAAATGAGGGAGGGAATGTGCATAGTCCAACAAAGATCAGTTTAGGACTGTGATACTTATAAATAAAACCAACTTCCTGTTGCAAGCAGAGAGCAGCAGACTTAGTGGGAAAGAGCATGCCATCGGCCATGTTAGGAATTTGCTTCTCAAGGACTTCTGTGTAAGCGTGTCTCCAGAGCTGTTAGTGAAGTCCAGAACCACCCTCTGAAACAAGGATGATTTGTTCCCATTTGAGAGATGGGTCAGTTGAGGCCTAACAACTTGAAAGTCAGAAATAGAACACAGTATCCCTAAGATTGAATTTCTAAAGGGTCGAATTCCTGTTCTAATAACAGCAAGGGTTTATTTAGAAAGAGCTACTCAAAGCAATTTCACACTCATTCCTTATCAGTGTCCCTTTAGCCAGAAGGGACTAGCTGCTCAGTGAAATTCTCCTTAATCTTCAGGACCTAGCCCACATGCCTCCCCTCCCACGAAGCCTCCCCTGATTGCCTCTGTGTTCTCTCCCGACTTGAAGTGTAGCCTCATCAATGCCTGGCACATCATAGGGTACTCAACAAATATTAGTTGAATTGATGTCGCATTGTCTTATATGTCTGTATGTCTGTTTCCTAAGACAGGGATCTTGTCTTTCCCCTTGAAGTGTCCCTGTCCTTGGTCGCTGGTGCACTGCCAGCCACATAGTAGGTGTGACATGATTTGGGAATGACTGAATGAATACATTCCAGGCAACAGGAGTGCATATCCTCCCATACCCTGGCCCTCAGGAGCAGACCTGCTTCACCAAGGGAAATGACGCAAAGTCTCAGAGCCAAATTCCAGAAGTGGAGATGCAAGGCTTTTCCAACGTGAGCCTTATTTCTGTCTGTTCCAGCACAGGGGTGTTGCTGTCTGGTGGTACAGAGAAGGATCCTGCAGGTTTCTGCTTGTGAGTATGAGTCTGCCTGTGCCGTCTGCAGCAGCTCACCTGGCCTCCAGCGCTCCCGAGGGCACAGACCTGGCTCTGCCCATGCTCTGGACCCATGGCTGAGGGATCTCATGGAGCTGGGCACTGGCCTGGGCACTCTGGGGCTTGGGAGTTCTAATCTGGCCTTTGCCACTAACTCGCTGTGCGACCTTGGGCAAGTCACTTAATCTCTCTGGGCTTTGTTTCCTCATCTGTACAAGTGAGGATAATGATTACTAACCTGCCTCACAGGCTGCCTGATGGAATAACTTGTAAGAGCTACTGGTAAATAGTTTGAGAAGGGGCAATGTTAAACTAATTCAGGGGAGCAAATACCCAAAAACTTCTATGACATGGCTCTAACCCTATCAATTCCTGCCCCCTTGGGGTGGGGGGTCCCCGCTGTTAATTTGGATACCAGCTCTGCCCATCACTTGCTTTTCAAAGCTATTGGGAAGTTAGAGTTGGGGCTGCTCAGCCTGTTCCCAGGCAATGTAGCCTGTTAGAGCATCTGTGTATTCCCCTTCAGTCAGCTGGGAAGGAGAAGGGCAAGGAATTGCTCCTTCTGAAGCCTTGTGTGTGGGGCCACATCCTGGGCCTGCCTGACTTTTCTGATGTCACTCGAGTTTGTATATGAGAGACCCTTACCTACCAACAAGAACCTCCAGCTCTTTTACTAATTTTCTATCACTTGGCTCTCACCTTCTCCCTAGTTAGTCTCAAAACAAACTAACCACAAACCCCATTAAGCAAGGAGTAGGAGGACCGTGTAGGAGCCGGCCTTACCCTGGGTGCCTTGTACTGATCTGGTGCAAAACCAGAGTGAGCCGGAGAACCTTCCCGTCACAGCTCTGTGGGTGTTAAATATCAGAGAGGTGTGCGGAGGGGCGCTGAGCCCACCACCAGCCCTGCTTGCTGTTTTCTGAACAGGCTACTGGGTTCTCATCTCACTTCCTAGAGCCCCTCCCAGGGACTTCAGGGCGGCTGCAGGCCTGGGGAGTGCGGTGAGCTCTGTGCAGGGGGCTCAGCCCCAGCAGATTGGCCTTCTGCTCATGATTAAACCCAGAAAGGATAGTCAGCTGCTAGCTCAGAGAGAGCAGCCTGCTGCTCAGCGGAAGGAACCCCATTGGCGAATGTGCAGCCCCGCCGTCGGAGGTAGCTTCCCCAAGGAGGGTGACCAGCTGTCCTGGTTTGCCTGGGACCTTCCTGGTTTTCCCACTGAAAAGTCCCAAGTCCCAAGAAACCTTAGTCCTGGGCACCTGGAGATGGTGGGTCACCATGTTCCCAGGATTCAGCTTTATTAAAAGACCCCAAATCAGAAATTTGTTTTTTCCATAGCAAAGATGAACTAGAGCCAATGATTCTGTCTCTTTTGACCAGAAAGTAAAAGTCCGAAGCTTAAAAACTAGCAGTCTTAACTAACCATGAGTGAAATACGCTCGTATGCAGAGTGAAAGAAGCCAGCCTCAAAAACCCTAGCCACTTTAGGGTTCCATTTATCTGACTTTCTGGAAAAGACACAGCTATGGGGAAGGAAAGCAGGTCAGTGGTTACTGGGGCTGGAGGAAGGGGTTGACAAAAAGGAGGCATGAGAGAAATTCTTAGAATGATAGAAATCTTTGTTTTTTTGAATCTTTATAGTCGTAGTGGTAGCTCTACATGTTTCTGAAAACTCAAGAGTGGGGCAATGTATGTGTGTAAATCGTACGTCCAAAAAGCTGACGTTAAAACAAACCCTGGTGGCTTGTGAGACTGTAGTCTGAGATGAAGAATCCATCAAGTGCGTGGTTAGATTAAGACCATCACAGGTCGTAAATAGAATCTGAGGTCTGGGTGTCGCATGTCTGCAGCAATCTGGAGGTGTAGCAGAAGAGGGTGAAGATTTTTGGTACAAAACAAAAAGACCGACTGCTTGAAGGTATCCTAAATGCGAGAGAGATTTCTGTGAGGCACAAACAGTGTGATGGTGGAAGCTCTCCCTCTCTTTAGAGCAAAGGAAAAACAGTCCTCCTAAAACCGAGGCAGCAGATGAGCCCAGGAGGGTCATGGAATATCCAAGCATTAGGTCCCCGTTCCCACCCTGAGAATTCTGCCGCTACATACGCATGGTGCTAATGTATTGACTTTGGCAGCCTTCTGAGGTAGTTTTTTTTTTTAAACCAATAAAGTTATTGAATTGGAATTGAGTGCCCAAGTCTGCACCATAAGTATTTCCTGGCCGACTTTTTGGTCTTGGCAGTCCTGCTTGTCTGTGCTAGCTAGGATTGATTTTGAAGGCAGGGTGGGGGAAGCCCGTGATTTGACAAAATAATGCCCTTGGTCCCATGTGATATAAGGGATCAGTCCTCTTGTTTCCAGGCAGAGAAACCTCGTGAGCCAGAGGCAGAATGACCAGGGCTTACTGCACCAGTCTAGGAGATGGGATATGGCATCCCACGAGAATGAAGAAGTGTCACGGTGGTGGACCTAATGGAACCTGAAGGTCTTGGTGGTTTTCATTAAAAAAGTAAAACCAATGTCGAATTGGCTTGTCTGGCTCTATGACCTAGGCTGCTGGATCTGTGTCTTCTCATCCTTAACTGTAGTGTGTTGGAAGGCCGTGGGACTTCCATCCACGAGGACCACACGAGCCCAGGTCACTTTCAACCATAAATTACAAAGGAACATTTCACATGTGCAACTCTTCTTACAAATATGTCCAAGCCACTAGTAGCTCACAAAGGCAAGTCTGTTCCACCTGTTGGAGTATTCAGGAAGAATTGAATAATAGCTGGTGTGGTCCTTAGTTCTAATTGTGTTGGCTTTGTTGAAGGACAGTGGAGATAGGGGAAGAGGCAGGAAATCTTTTCTGTGCATATTTGAAATGAAACGTCCCTGATGCAGGGTCAGGACTGGCTTGTGGCTGCTCTGCCTGGGAAGGGCCAGATTTGGGGCAGCCTAATGGCCCATTTCTGGTTTGAGTACGAGTATGGGAGGGCTGCAGCGGGGGTGATGCGGTGCATGGGTGGGGAAATTCCACGTACTTTCTTACCTGGCCTGCAGACTGTTGCCACCATCTCTCCAGGGCTGCCCTGCCATGCTGGCATCCTTTTGGGTTCTGGGGACTGTCTTAGCCTTCCTTGTAGACCAACAAGTGGGAATCCTGCCATTTCCTTCTATCCTCCACCCCCGTTTATCCCCCCCCCCCCGTTTTTACACAACAGGATTTATTCATGTTAACTTTATTCAAGTCCCCAGATGGGGGGAGAAAAAAGGATCGTGTTGAATGAGCTTATTGTTCAGAGATTTCACTGACTCCTTTTATTTAAGGCCTACAGTCCTAGAACATATTGAGCTGATTTACTAAAATTCAAATGTGGTCCTTTTTTGGAAGGAACTCTGCTGAGGTGCCTGGTATCCCTGATATTGGGGCTGGGACCTATTGGGTGGTTGTGGTTGGGGCACATCTTTATCTTACCATCTTGGTTCTCCTTGGAAGCGAGTATTCTTGGTTAAAATCCTGGGCCCTGTATTAGCTTGAAATGGTTGCCACCCTACTGCCCTTTACATTGTCAGGCCTTTTGTGGAATCTCCTTCTAGCACATTCTTTGAAGAAATAAAGATGGACACCACCATTAGGTACTACAGTTAACAGAGGGCCCCTGTGGCTTCTTGGCAGATTCCTACATAGTGGAACGAAAGATAGGGACGTAGTAGATCTTGGGTAGAAGTAATAAAGGATTAAATAGCCTCATGTTTGCTGCTCGAATGCCTAGGGCAGGGCCGCTGGCCCGTGACAGGCATGGCAGAGTTGGGTTACATGTCTCTTAGCATGTTTTAGAGATGAGGTCCCTGCGGCTGATACTGCTAGAATTGTGGCTGAGGATCGTGGTGTGTAGGATGGTCTAGTGCAGTTGTCTAGAGTGTTACCAGCGTTGCACTGCGACAGCTCCAGGTGTCTGCACCCTGGGGGCTCTCTTGAGGGAGTCTCTGCAGGTAGAGGCTCGTGTCTCACTGCAGACAGTTGAAGCCTGCCTTTTTTTCCAAGTAAGTCAACATCCCAGAAACCCTGAAAGTTAACGTGTGGCAAAGCCTGTCAGATTAATGCAAAACTATGACAAGCAAGTGTGAGTGTTTGTTCAGCACCCCAGGACCATTCTGAGTGCATGCAGTCTCACACCTGCTCCTGCACATGCAGCCGTTTCACTCTCTCTTTCTCTTTTCCCCTCCCTTCCACTCTTTCCTTTCATGCCCTTATTCTTCCCTCTTGGTTTTCTCCCACTTTCTCACTCTCTTTTTTTTTTTAATGCCAATTCCATTCAGATCTCCTGGGTCTTGAGTCTGAAAAAGGGATTCTTCCTGAGAACCTGAAGCCAGACAGACCCAGAAAGAGAGCACCTTCCCTTGACCCCAGTTCTCTGTTAGTGCCAGCCTCAATTTCTAGAAGCCGTGGCTAGAATCCTAGGCTTTCCCAGGAGAAGCTGATGATCTCAGAGTCAGGGTGGGGAAGTGGGGCTTGCTTTGGGCCAGGCAAGGAGCATCTCATTCCCTCCTGGAGGAGGAGGAGGCCTGGTGAACATCTGTTTGGCATGGCCCCTGATGCTTCATCAGGCCCTAGAAAGTGTTGCTCCACATGGCCTGTTGCAAAGAAGGCCATCTTCCTTAACCCTCATGGTCCAAGCCATTTGCTAACCCAGACCTTGCCAGCCATCCCACCTGGCCTAGTGCAGTTAATGTCATGGTCACTAGGATTCCCAAGAAAGAGGGTTCTTATCCTCTCTCTGTGGATCCTAAAATAGCCCTGTGGCCTGCTAACCTCCAAGGGGTGGGAGAAACAGTGTCAGCCCTGTGTGGGGCTCCTCCCACTGCCATCCAAGCTCCCTGGATCAAGGGAGGGCCTGGCATCTGCACCGGGGGAGCATGAGAACACTGCCACAGTTTGGATAAAAGTTCCAAACATGAAGGCTCAACATGGACGAAAATCATTTTTTCCCATTGACCTCCTGGCTTCTCAGTGGGCGAGTGTCCAGCTCCCGCCCATCTGATGTTGGTTTGGTGTGTGTCACTGTAAACAGTTCAGGCTGGGAGCAAATTGCCAAGGGTTATGGGATCCAGGTGTCGCTCCCGGCTCGCCATGCACTGCTTCCCTTGAGAGTGGGAAAGGCTGTTTTGCTCTCAGAGGGAGCATTTAGTCTGTTGCTTTTGAGATCGAATCCTTCTGAAGTATGTCTCCCTCCCATGTCCCCACCCCACCCCAGGTCTCCGCTCATGACCGGAGGAGACTTTGGGGACTCTGATTTGTTAGTGAATCCCTTAATGTGTGGAGTTTTGCATCTCAGACCCTGAGGTAAGAGCCCCAGTGCTCTCAAGGATGCAGGAAGGCACTGAAATGTTGACGTCAGAGCGAACCAGCAGCCCACATTGTTTGTGTGAGAACATGGGGCCCACGATCAGAGCAAGAGAGTGGGCGCAGGTCAGTTTCAGCCTCGATTCTCAAGTACATCTGGACTCCCCAGGAGGGCATGGCAGCTGGCAGGCAGGAGCCTCTGAGCTAAGCAGGCCTCTCGAGTGTGAGGTGTTTTTGCCCTGAATTGCTCCCCTCCTCTAGCCATAGAGTTGGGGGTCACCTCAGCAAGAGTGGTTGCAGGGATTGTGCTGGAAAATGCCTTTGGTAGGTTGGAGGGCAGGGCAGGGGCGTAGAGGGGAGTGGCTGCCAATCTTCTACATCTTTGCAGCCCTAAACAAACCTAGCTGGTGGGGCTACCGTGCAAGGGAGAGGAACTAGTGAGTGCATTGTTTGGGACACTGTGTGTGTGTGTGTGTGTGTGTGTGTGTAAAGGTATCAGGTGACAGCCCCACTTTCTTGAAATACCCTCACACTGTGTGTGTGTGTGTGTGTGTGTGTGTGTGTGTAAAGGTATCAGGTGACAGCCCCACTTTCTTGAAATACCCTCACACTGTGTGTGTGTGTGTGTGTGTGTGTGTAAAGGTATCAGGTGACAGCCCCACTTTCTTGAAATACCCTCACACTGTGTGTGTGTGTGTGTGTGTGTGTGTGTAAAGGTATCAGGTGACAGCCCCACTTTCTTGAAATACCCTCACACTGTGTGTGTGTGTGTGTGTGTGTGTGTGTGTAAAGGTATCAGGTGACAGCCCCACTTTCTTGAAATACCCTAAGGCTATTTACTCTCAAAGGCTATATAAGCCTCAAAGGACGTGATTGCTGCCCTAGAACAAGATTTCTCTTTTGTGGTGGGGGAGGCTGAGGCAGCCTGGAGAGAGAAAGTGAGAGTGCAGAGAGCTGTTCTGTTGGGGTGGAGTGACTTCCAGCTTCCAAGCTTATCTGTCAAGGCTCATTCAGCCTTGACACCTTGGCTTTGAACCCCTGAGAGCCTTTAAAAAAAAATACCACTTATGTTTATCCATTCAGCTGTTGATGAACATTTGGATTGTTTCCACTTTTTGGCTATTGTGAATAATGCTGCTGTGAACATGGGTGTGCAGCCGCTGAAGCCTTGAGCACCTCACTGTGCTGCCCACTTCGATGCCTTCATACTTGGCTGCCATGTGTTTGTGCAAGCAGATTAATTCTTAGTTGGAAAAAATAAGGGCAGTCACATCATTCAGAGTAAAATTTTCTCTACCAGTGCCTTTATTTTTTCCTTAAAAATTACCATTACTGAGTGTGAAAATCAGGAGGAAACAGCTGGCTGGCAGAGATCCTGGAGGGGTCTTGGGTATGATTCCGCTTGTCACTAACGACTTGATTTGGCACATTTCCGGCAAAAGCACACTGGGCAGTTGGGAGTTTTTGGCTGAGAACGTCCATCATGCAAGAGCAGCAGCAGAGCAGCTTCCAGCGGAGACCAGGAAAGGGAGTCTTCGTGTCATTCAGGACAGTCCAGACCTGTCCAGTGGCTGTCTCTATCCCCGTGGTGGTTGAATGTGGATGCTCACAAGCCCGTCCTTTCTAGAGTATTCTGTCTATGGATTTCTCTGAGACTAAAGTACATACATTACTGCTGTAGCTAAGATGAACCCAGGTCTCTTAAGGCCCCTGAACCAGGCCCTCTTCCTTGAGTGCAGGCAGTGTCTCAGGCAACCTGCCAGTGGCTGTGGGGAGAGCACGGGAATGTGCCCTCCCCTTGTAATGCACTGGAGAAAATCTGAGCTCCTTCTGTGCGGCCCCTCCTGTTTGTCAGCCTCTGGGGCCGTTCCTCACTCTGCTCTGTGCCGCAGCCATGCTGGATTCCCTGTGGATCTCCAAGTTGGGCTTTTGCATATGCTGGGATGGGCTTTTGCATTGGCCTGGGATGTCCTCCCCTCAGGCTCTCTGCCAGGCTTATTTGTTGAGGCTCACTCAGCCTTCATTCCTTGACCTTGATGCCCTGCAGCCTTTAACTCCTCACTGCGCCATGTATATAGCCCTCCACGGCCACGGTCATTGTGTCCATGTTACAGGTGATGGGAAGTCTGTATTCCTAGGAGCCTGTAAGCTCCTTGAGGGTCAAAAGCCATCCTTTTTCTTGGTGTCCACAGCACCTAACCTCATGGGTGGTATATTGTGAGTGCTCAGGAAACTGGAATTGTATGATTGAGAAATGGTTGCCGTTCTCAAGTAATCACAGTTTAATTACATCAAAGTTAAGGGCTTCTGTTCTCAAGTAGACATCCTGGGCAAAGTTAGTAGCAGCTGGAAAAAATGATTTATGACGTCTAAACCTTTGCAGGATTAACACCTCAGGATATATAGAGTTGACTCTGCAAGTCAACCAGAAAAAGGCAGAAATCTTAGTAGAAAGGGTGAATCAAGGGTACAGGTGAAGGAGGCTCCAGAAAGCTAACAAGCCTCTAAAGAAACACTTGGGCTCCTTTAGTCGTCAGAGACAAACGGACCGAAACGACCACCCTAGGCTGACAGGAATGAGAAGCTTCAGGAGGCCTTGTGTTCTTAGAACATGCAGACATTTTTGCATGGGTCCACATGGGGCAGGCGAGGAGGATCTCTGCAGCATTATTTGTGGTGGCTGAGAGCGGAAAGCAGGCTTGGGGTCACCTGGGAGAGTGAACAGGTGCACTATGACGGCAGGTGTGCACATCCTGGAGAATTATGCAGCAGTAGAAGCAGTGGATCCAGCAACACAGATGGATCTTTAAGACATAGTGCTGACTGAAAGGAAAGAAGCAGAAGAAGACATTTGATGAAAGCATTTACAGCCACTAAAAATTCATAAAGCCGTACACACATGAACAAAAAGGTACCTATTGGAAAGGTCATCTCTGTTGGGGTGGGGAATGGCATATGGGGGTGAAAGGGGATTTGTGGGAGTTTGCTGATAGTAGTCTACTGTTGATATCAGAGGTCTACAAATCGGACTTGAAGCAGAATTTGGCATAGCGAGGATGACCCCAGAAGCGCGGGCAGTGGTGCTGTGGAAAGATGGGGAGGGAACTCCTCACTGTGTACCCTCCATGGGGGGCCACTTTCCTTCTTACCAACTGCTGGACTGTCTCAGACCCTTTGCCCATCAGGTGCTAATAACCGACCACCCTTACATTTGACTTCGGAGCTGCTGTTTTGCCGGAGCTGTGGTGCTGATGAGCAGTCCGCCGTCATCCCGAGGGGAGGGCAGTGGGCATTCCCACCCTGGGATAAGCCTGGGAAGGCAGAGCTTGCTTCTAATAGTTGTGTGTTTCCCATTCACCTCCAGCTGCTCACTCCGAGCACCTGGAGTCATCTTTGGGTCTACAGTGATAGTGTGGGTCCTGACCAGGAGCTGATGTGCAAAGGTTTACCAGGTGTAGTAAAAATGCACTGGACTTGGATTTTTCTGGTACCTGATGGATTGAATGCAAAGTTGCTAGACTCTGAGCAGCAGTTCATTTTTGCTGCTCTCCACATGGGAGATGGGATTATTCACTCAAAATCGGCACGTCCAAACAAGATAAACTGCCTCTCCCACCTCTCCCACCCTGGGACTGTTTGATCTGCATGGAGTTGGCCCCAAACATTTGTTCCATCTCTTGAAATAGTAGTCATTTTCCTTTTGTCATTTTTTAAAAAAAAAAGGCTTCTCATGACTCAGAGGTGTGGGTTGGGAAGAGCCATTTGGACCACTTTTGCTCTGAGCAGTGGTAAATCTGCGGGGCCACCGGGGCCCAGGAGGTGGGACCTGGAGCTGCCCCGGGTCTTGTGAGCGTGGGCCGCAGGGAACTCTTTGGGGTGTGGCTCCGTGGGTGGGCAGCAAATCCAACGGCGTGTAAAGCCAAGAACTAAGGCTTAAGGTTTTCAGAAAATGGAAAAAACCCTGAGGTTGGATCTGTTGGTTCGACTCTTCCATTGTTTTTTCTCATGCGTGAAAGCCATTTCTTGACATCTCATCTTCTAGTTGTCCTTTGTCTGACCTGTCTGTTTACTGACAATGTCCAAAAACTGCCCCACATCTCCGGGCCTGCATTCCCAATTCCTGACTCCACTGGAATACTGATACCTCAGTGACGGAATCATCAAAATCTTCATTTCTGTTTTCTTATACTCAAGTGTCAGCCCAAGGTTCTTTCCAGTTCAGAGGATTTGCAATTTTGTTAATGAACTTACTGATGTCCTTAAATGGTCCCTTTGCATGGGAGAATTTCTAAGTATTCACATGGTAGGCATTTTTTTGAGCTTCACTATGTGCCAGGTATCATCTAGGTGTTGGGGTAAAGCTGGGCACAACACGAATGAGGCATCTGCCCTAGTGGACCTTACATGCTAGAGGTGGACAGCAGACCGTGACCTCACAGAGTTCTAAAAAATTTCCAGATAGTAGTAAGTAGCATGAAAAACAAAAACAGGGTATGGTGAGAGTGATTGAGTTGGGGGAATGGTCCCACAAAAGCAGCCAGGGTGGTGATGGAGAGTCTCTCTGAGGAGGTGACATTTGAATTGAGACCTGAATGAAGAGGAGGAGCCCGCGTGTGGAGAACCAGGGTCGAGAGTTCCAGGCAGAGGGAACAGCAAGTGCAAAGGTTCTGAGGCCAGCATGAGCTAGGTGGTGTAGGGGTGGGGGCTGGGGCAGAGCTTAGCCACAGGGAGGGTGAAGAGAGATGAGGGAGGAGAGCTGGGCCATGCCAGGGAGCTCGGGTCTTATTCTGGGGGCACTTGACAAGCAGTGCTGAGCTCCCCAGCCACCCAGTTATGTGGCCTCTGCCTCTTACAAATGGGTAGGTTGCCACCAGATACACCACCTTGGATTCCAGAAAGTCTTGTCCACAGGAAAAATGTAAGCACATCCTAAAAGAATAGACTTCATACTTGTCTGAAGAGGTTGAGACGACAGAGACCTCTTACAGTTTTCCACACTTTTCTGAAGGGCATTCTGGGTGGGTGGGCATGGAGCAAGCCCTCAGGCACGCCGCTTATTAGTGGCAGGTGTGGGACAGTTGCCTGGGATTCCTGAACGATGGTCCCGCGTCCCTCCCACCAGGCAAAGCCAGGGAAAGAGAGCAGCTATTTGACCTTGGAGCCATCTCTGAATTGCCTCTCCCTTGAAGAGACACCAAATGCTCTATTTCCCCACTGTTCAGACTGTAGGAAATATAATAATGGTCACAAGTTGCAGACCTTGTTTGCATCTAGCTTGGATACCTGTGACCTTGGGCCATTACTTGCCCTTTCTAAGCTCACTTTTCTTCTTCTGAAAGGGAGTGATTACCCTGCTCCTTGGAGGTTTGTAAGGACTGGGTGAAATCTTATGCTGCTCAGTAGGTTCAGCACATGGTCAGAGCCCCAAATGCTAGTTACTGTGGTAGGTGTGGTTGGGCTGAATTTGCTGTGCATCTGCCATGTTTTTTTTATGATGCCTAAAACCTTTGCTTTTACTAATGCTGCCATTAGGCTGTGCATGGGGAGGGGAAGGCTGAGTCATGAAGAGCCGGTTCCTGTTTCTGAACCCTTTAGTGTGAGAACAGATGCCTCATTAGCCCTCTGTCAACCCAGCCCGGTTTTCCCCATTCTCATAGTCACTGTTCTACTCACATCCAGGCTTGTTGGGCGTATCAGTGAAAAGCTGTCCATAGTAGTGTCTTGAAAACTGAAAAGCACTTGCTGTGGATAAAAGGTGATTATTTCAGTGTTGGACTGGGGACTGCATAGCAGGCATAGGGAAGTCCACAGTGCCCTCCTGGTCATTGCTAATTTGTTCCTAATTCCCTGGGGGCACTTATGGCCAGAAGGCTGGCTCTCTTTTTCATGGGAACTCAGGGTTGGGTAAAATCGTGTTTGAGATTGGCTGGTGAGATGAGCAATTAGATACAGTATCACAGTCGAGTGAAGTCTCAGTAAGAGATTGGGTCAGGCCGGTGATGCTCATTTGAGTCCTGTAGGCAGTGGACCCTTCTGTGCCAGGGTACCCAGTACAAGATACAGAGGATAACAAGTTTCACAGGACCGGTGCTCACCTGGCCTGGATACCATTTGCAACCCCACAAGAGCATCTATCTTGGGGACACGTTGCTGCTGGGTGTATTTTGCTCACTCATCCCAGGCTGGTACTCCTTGGCCTGGCAGTGGGGTCCCACTGGCCTCCTGGCAGCTATTACCTGGGTAGGGCTGGGCGCTGGGGACACGCTCGTCTTGCCTCTCCTGACTTCCAGCACCACCTTTTGGGGGAGAGCCCCCCATCTGTCAGCCCTGCCTTCATCTTCCCTGCTCTGCAGCTGGTGCCACCTTGACATCAAGTGGAGTATCAAGAATCAAGAGTGATTATTAAAAATAAAAATGAATACCAATACCTTTTACTTTTTATATTTCAATATATGTTCCCTTTTTTGCTTTCACAAATACCCCAGTGAGATGTCGGAAGTCCTGTGATGGCCATTGTCTCCATGGGGTAACCAAGGACCTGAGCCTTAAACTCACCTGGTACAAAGCTGGTGAGCAGGATTCTGTTTCTCTCAGAAGGTGGATTTTCATTCTCACTGAGCATCAGCCTTGCTGCCCACATCTGACAGTGACCGTGTCACAGGTTCCTATGCAGTACCCTCCCCTGGGCATTTTATTCCCACCATCTCATTTAATCCCTAGAGAGCCCCGGAGAGGTGGTGGTCAGAACATGAAGTGCCAGCTCCCACCCTCCGCCTGGTCCCTGTGGCCTCCCTGCAGTAGCTAAACGCTGGGAGGGTGCTGATAGGAAGAGCACCTTAGACTCTTGCACTGACATTCTTGGCATTGCTTCGCTCGGGGAGAAGGCCCCTGGAATGCAGGGACTTGTTCCCCTGAGCTGGGCCGAGCTAAGAATGTTAATAAAAGGCTTCCCGAAGCTTTCCCGTCAGACACTTTCATCTTCTTCCAGGCCTGCAGAATCAGGACTGGACGTGGGGGCAGGGAGGCAGGAATCCAGCAGTAAATACTGTCCTGCCTCTGGGGATGGAGCAAATTGAGGCCAGAGGCAGCTCAAGCAAAAGCTCACAGCCAGACTGGCAGGACCCCAAGCCAGCTCCATCAGGCCCTAGAGCACATTCTGCTGCCTGGTCTAGCCCGACGGAGCTTGACCCGATCTCCATCCGCACGTTGTTTCAGCGCGGACCTACAGCCGTGTTGGATTCTGGTGTACAAGGGAGTGTTGAGTCCACCAGCTACAGTCCAGCCACCTCGTGCATCCCTGTGGGATGGGAGGAGGGCTCCCCAGCGCTGCTCGCTGCTGGCACTTGCCTGTCTGAGGAGAGCCCTGGCCTGACGAAACAGCCAGCCCGAAAAGGGGCTTCTCTTTGAGCTGGGGTTCCAGGTGTCCTGTCTCTCTGCCATGTCCCAGTCAGGCCTTTGTTCGTGTGCTCTCATCCCTCTACTCTTCCCAAACGCACCGGCCTTCACCCAGAGCCCCTCTTCCTCCAGGCAGCCAGCTTTCACTGATCACGTCTGGCCCGAGCCGCTGCTGTTCCACACGGGACCCAGTTGGCATGTCTCTGTGCTGGCGGATGTGGCTCTCTGTTCCTCATATCCCTGTATTATCCCTACGACTAGATTTATAGCCCTTAAAATGCACACTGGAGTGTTTGGCGCACAGGTGGGCCTTCACTTTGTTCCTGGTTAATTCCCGGGAGCTTCTGTCTAGTTTCCCATCTGCCTCTTTCAACCAGGCCTCGAGCCTTTGGAGGTCCCTGTTGAGTGTACGGGTCTAGCATTCCTGTAGGTGTGTGGAGGGTCAGCGGGGGCCAGGCATGGTGCCCGGCCACACGACATAGCCTGTGTGACCTGGGCACTTCTCTGTGGGCCCAGAGGCGGGTGGTTAGCTGGTGTGCAGGCGGCCTGGGCTGCTGCCCCCATGACACTCTGAGCTCTGTGGTCATGTGATGGTCATGGTCTCTTACAGGGCAGGGGAAGGTGAGCATGTTCCCCATTTCTTAACAAATTGGAAAAGATAAATGAGGGTGTTCTCACTTAGAAAAGAAATCTCACCTCAGGCAACATGCAGGCACACGCCATTCAAGCCCACCAGCTGTCTCTCGTTTGTTGGCAAATGTCCCCGGTGCTGACCATCTCCCTCAGCGCTCGCAGCCGGCCCTAAATGGAGGCTTCGGACAAGTGTGTGTGGAACAATGGCCCTTCTCAGCAAGCGCTGAGCAGACGCTCCCAAAGAAGCCGGTTCATCACTTGGAGCTGGGTCAAGACCACAGACAAGATGCCATTGATTCAGTGAGGAAGGCCCCCACCAGCCGTGGAGATAGGCTGAAGGCAGCAAGAAGCCAAGAATAGGGTGGGATTTATGGCTGCAGGGAAAGCCCCAAATAATCAGAGAGAATGTTTCCTCCTCTCATGCACCACATACTGTCTTCTAGCAGTTAGCTTAGGGAATGATGACCCTTCCTCTTGACATATTTGTAAAACCCTCTGCAGTCATTATAGGCTCTTGGGTTTGGGGGAGCCTAGTCCTTCCAGGGCAGAGCATGTTGCTACATCCACTGTTGTTGAGTGGATGAGGGTCCTGGTACTGGGAGAGGTAAAGGGCTACAGCCAGGACCTGATCCCTGGCTCCCAGCTCCGTCTGTCTGCTTCATTCCTGCAGCCGTGTGGGAGGGGATGATGGAGAAGAAGCGAAGCTGAGCTGGGAGTTAGGTAGAACTGGTGAAGACTGCTGGCCTCAGAGCTGGGCTGCAGCTGGGAGCAGGGGTCTCAGTGCTGGCAGCCTCAGGCAGGGTGTCTGCAAACCCCCTTCCCCCAAGCTGTGCTTCCATCCGCCCTCTTGGGTTGTGTCTCCATTTCTCCATTGACTTTCTAGGGCAAAGATAAAAGGTCAGGTTTCCAAGCTGGTAGGGCCCAACCAGGCTAACCCAGTTTTTCTTTCTCCTTTTTGTTATTTTCACTTTTTCCAATAGAGTTACTTTAAATAATTGAGAATAGTGTAATCAACAGCCACACATTTCAAATTGCTATTTTACTGTCAGTTCAGTGCGGTAATTTTGCTTCTTTTTTTAATGGTAAGAATCATACATGCTTATTATGAAGTATGCATATATGGCAGAAATTTATGACATGGAATGTGAAAACCCCTAGAATTTTACCTTGGATAATATCTATCGAGGATGTATTTGTCCAAATAGTTTTCCTGCACTCTGCAGTGACCCTCATGGTCCCTGGCTCACTTTTCCCTCTTTCCCTCCCTTCCTCCTGCCCTCTTCCTTCTTTCTGTTCCTCTCTTCCTTTTCTTCCCTTCTTTCTTTCTCCGCCTGTCCCCTCATGTCTGTGTCCCTTTCCCTCTCCTCCTTTCCAACCCCAAGGTATAAAGTGTTAAAAAGCAAAAGGGTACCCTAAAGAGTAAGACCCTCAGACCACATTCACTCACTTTCCCTTGCTGGAAGCAAGTACTACCCCAGTTTACTGCGTAGCCTTCAAAAGACCAGCCCATATATAAGCAGCCATGTATGCATAACTGTGCCCCTTTCCCCAAGTGAAGCATACTCACTGGTGACCTTCTGATTCCTGATACATCTGCTGCATTCTTTGTAAGGCTGCTCAGTATTTCCTTTATGTGTTGATGGCATAGTTTATGTAATCATTGAGCATTTAAGGGTTTCCCAGTTCCTTGCTATGACAAACATCACCAGGAATGTCCTTGCATGTACGTCATTTGAGACACATGAAGGATATCTGCAACATAAAATCTCAGAAGTAGCATTGCTGGGTTAAAGGGTATGTGCATTTACAATTTGATGAGATATTGCCCAAGTGCCCTCTTGGAAAGCTGTGTTCTCTTTACTCTCGTCAGCACAGTCTCTACACCCTCATAACACGATGCATTATTATACCTTTCATCTTTGCCCATCTGGAATGGGCAAAGGTATCTCTTTATGGTATCATTTATTGTAAGTTGAAATCTTATATGTAAAAGCCATTTGTGTGTGTATGCTCTGTTCATATGCATTACTCATTTTTTTTTATTAAGTTGGGCCTTTTAAAATTAATTTTATGTGTACTTTTTATATGTTAAGGAAATTAGCCCTTTGGATGTAAGTTGCAGATCCAACCCCACCCCTGTTTCTTGTCTTTTCACTTGTATGTTTACTTTTCTGAAGTATGATTTTTGTATGTGTGGCCAAATTTATCTCCTTTTATGGCTCTAGATTTCATTTTTACTTAGAAAGTATTTCCCTGAAATTATACCTTAAAAAATCTTTTTCCTTTTCTGAAAAACAACTTTATCAAGATATCATTCACCTACCATATAATATACCATTTAAAGTGTACAATTCAGTGGTTTTTAGTATATTCACATATATGCAATCATTACCAAAGTCAATTTTAGAACATTTTCATCACTTCAGAAAGAAACCCCTCGTCCTTATCACCGCATTATCCTCCATTCTCTCTCTTCTACTATCCTTAAAGAACCACTGATTTACTTTCTGTCTGTACAGATTTCCCTATAATGCACTTTCATATAAATAAAATCATATAATATGTAGACTTTTATGATTGGCTTCTTTAACTGACTCAAGGGTCAGTCTAAATTGTAGCATGTTATGAGTACTACAATTGTAGCATGTTTTTCATGGCTAAATAATATTCCATGATATGTGTATGTGTAGATAAAACACACCTTTTTTTATCCATTCATCCACTGATGTGGTGGTGTCTCTACTTTTTGGCTATTATGAATAATGCTGCTATAAGCATTTGTATACATGTTTTTATATATACATATATTTCTGTTTCTCTTGGGTATATAACTAGAAGTAGAATTTCTAGGTCGTGTGGTGACTCATGTTTAATTATTTGAGTAACTGCCAAACTGTTTTCCAAAGTGCACCATTTTACAATCCCACCAGCTGTGTTTTCTTTTAGTACTTCTGTGACCTTATTTTCCATATTTTAAGTTTTGAACACTGAATTTCTTCATAAAATATGACATAGGGGTCTAAATGTGTATTTTCCCAGATGGCTACCCTGTCGTACCAGCATTGTTTTTCAATAATCTATCTCTCTTGGTGTCTTTATTAGAAATCACCATATGTACTAGGGGCTATTCTATACTGTCTAGTCTTTTCCTGATCTGTTTGTACACTCATATGCCATTGCCACCCTGCTTTAATTTTTATAGTTCTGTGACATGTTCTCTCCCTCTTAATTTTTAAAAAACCCACTCGTCACAAGCATTTTGTAAACCCTTATCTCTGTCAGAGATTGTGCGAATCAAATCCAACATTGTTCCTGCCATCTGGAAGCTTGTAATAAATAAGTTATCTCATATTGCCATACCCTCTAAAAAGCACATTATGTGAATTATCTTTTTTAACCTTACAATTCTATGAAGGTAAGTGGAGTTTTTCATTCCCATTGTAGACATGAGGAAACCAAGGGTTCGAGACAGACCACCTGGAGACAGAAGACAGGGGGGTTGTCTTTCAAATAGTTCAGAATCAGGTGCTT
The DNA here is from genome assembly GCF_030020395.1 of Manis pentadactyla. Taxonomy (NCBI): domain Eukaryota; kingdom Metazoa; phylum Chordata; class Mammalia; order Pholidota; family Manidae; genus Manis; species Manis pentadactyla. The sequence continues at coordinate 125,164,607 of NC_080026.1, read as the reverse complement.
TTGGGTGCCTTGTCAATGGAGAGACTGTCCAGGGCAGTGTGGTAGGAAATTCTACTTAGGGTCGTCTCTGGAGCCATTGTCTGCTCCCTCGTAGTGGAATGACTGATGTAAGTGGGCCTTTAGAGGAGAGCCCCACATCCTGGAATGGAAACCTCTTGAGCATAAATTTAGTCATTCCCCAGCACTAAGTTCCATTGAGAACCCAGACTTGGGGAAGTGAAGTTGAACTTGGGCTACATTCTCCTCACAGATTGTGTGACTCAAGATCCCTGCCAGGGATGGAGTTTTGTTTTGTTTTGTTTTTTCCTCCATTGCAAAAGGATAGCAAAAGTATTTGCCACATAAAACACTAAGCCCCATAAAGTCCCCACCAATGAAATCATCTCTTCCCAAGCAGACTCACACTGCTGACCTTGGCTGTTTTCCACCCTCTGGGGAGTTGTAAGGCAAGGGAACTGATTTACTCAAGGAAGAGACCTACTTAACTTTCACTTCCTCAGAATTCATCAAACACTTGGGGTTTGGAGGTTATGGGATTAAGAGAGCATCATGTGACTGCCCTGGAAGAGTTTGCTTATAGGAATGTGGGGTAAATCCATGTGGAACAAGAAATCTCAAGGATTTTGCCTAGAAATGGCAATAAAAATGCAACCCAAGTTGCCTTGATATTTCAGAACATCCATTAAAGGAGAAAGTGTCTGTCTCTTCCTCCACCTCCTTGTTACCCCACAAAGGTTTGTCTTATGGGAGAATTTTTCCAAGATTTTAACTTTTCCACTGGATGGTGGGTGATTGTTCCTTGTTTTTTATTGTGGGAAAATAGGATATTTAGGCTAGGTCAGTCTGACCTGGTTTTGAAGATTCTGGTTTTGCTGACTTTGTCTCAGACATCACTGTTTTAAGAGAGCTGGTACAGGTTAGAAGCACATAGTTGGTGTCGTTGTATAGTCCCTGCTTCATCTGGTATGTGTCTTGTCCTAAGACATGGAAGAGCCAGGTACCTCTTCATCGTTGGTGGGTCTGGGGCTCGCTAGCCCTGATCCTCTTACTGATGACCAGCGATGTGTTGGTGTACACGGTGTACCCTGTAGGCCAAGGTTGATTTCCTTCATAGGTCCTCTCTGGGGACTTCCAGGACTGTAGGGCCTTGGGAAGGTGGAGGATGAAGGGGCCATTACTTCTCAAAGCCATTAATTTTGGTCTTTGGGGGCTAATTACATTTCAGGCATCATCTTAGAAGCAGAGGTCTTTGAATGTGGCAGATGGTACATTTGCAGGAATAGCAAGAGAACATTGCTTTATGGAAAAAAGACTTTCTCATGAGGAAATTGTCATCCATCATATTAGAAGGTATTCATTTACATCCTAAGTCTCCTGGCCTCTGGGGATATAATGAAGACAGTGATGGCACTTTTAATATTTGTTCATAGAAAGCTTCTCAGCTGGTTCTGGAAAGGGCTCTGATTTTAGAATGTGTTCCAGTCTCTCATGTATTCCATCCAGGTGTCTACTTGAGTATCGATTGGTGAGGATTAATAAAGTAAGCGGTATAAGCGTCAGTAGTATGAGAGAGTTTTGCGCCTGGTTGACTGAAAATTCCAGTCAATTTCCCGTGTCAGTACAAGGCTAATGCTTTTTTTAAAAAATATATTTAGCATTGAAACAAGAGGAACTGTAAGCAGCTGTCCTGTGAATTCCTTGGCAATGTAAGGAAGAACGCATCTCCGTGCTCTTGGCCAACAGAGCTCTCCCTTTGCAGGTGCTGGAGCACTGGTGCTGCATGCCCTCAGTTCTGAAGGCCCTTTCCCTCGACTTGGAGTCTGTGCTGTGACAGCCCTCCTTGTTCGAGAGGCTTCCTGGCAGAGAGGGGCACAGCGCATTGGAGGTGTGGCACCAGCAAAGATCCAGACAAACCATGATTCAGTTTTTTGGGGAAGTAAGTAACTGTCAGAAAATATAGCAGAAAACACAATTGAGCCCTCTTACAGACACCCTCAGTCCTGGGGAGGGCTCTCAGCGTCCCTTTGAGATGGAGCCACCTGTGGTGATGCCATCTCCTAAAGCCTCTCCAGCCAATGGGTGCTCCTTTCTCTGTGTTCCCCAGACCTTACTTCATTACTGTCTTGCTGAATTGAAATTTAGGCATTCGAGGGCAGAAATGTATCCTACTTATTTTTGTATCTAAACGAGTATGAGAACTCAAATAATTAAGGAATAATTCTATCATCATACTGGGGAAACCAGTAGCCATTCTGTTCATTAACTGCTGTTTGGCTAACACCCTGGTTCTGTAGACAGCATTGACCACTGAAGGAGGTGTAGCTCTCCTTTGATTAAATGCACAGGGCTTATGGTACTGTGCCTGATATAGGAAGTGGCCGACAGATTGTCTTTCCCGTTCATCGCACCTTGACGGGCACAGAGGTGGCTTCTTTCCAAGAAGCATGTCGTTGTCCTTGGCTGGATTTTACCCAGAGTAATCCAGTTTTACAAATTGTGCCACATTTTATCCTTGCCTTCAGACTGGCCCCTCTGAAGAGTCTTAGAAAAGAAATATCTCTGCCAGGCTTCTCAGATAACCCAGTAAAATATTCCATCTGTAAAACTTGTGTGATAACTCTTCAAGTGTTAATTAACATGGAGTTCACGTGAGCATTTCACGTTGGTCGTTCAAAGGTGTTCTTTGATTTGGGAAGTCTGGGGGTAGGAGGTGGGGGGGATGCGGTGAGTGTGAATTAGTAAATTGGGCCAGAGGAGATGTTTTTTATGTGGATTATGACCTTAACTTAACTAACTATGCCGCCTAGTGATATTTGAAAACACCAAGTTAAGTGCCCTTCACCTTCCCTGTGTTAGGAAAGCAGGTGAAGGATGTGCCAAGCCCAGTCCTCTGGGGTGTCTCCACCATTTCCTTCCCATCCTCCTGGCCCAGGGCTCTGTGGGTGGTGACTTCTAGGGAGGCCCAAAAGCTCCAATCGATTCTCAGTCTCTGGCTGATTCTGCCTGGGTGGTCTCTTATTCTTTGCATGTTTCTCTATTCTTAGGTCTTCAGTGTTCCTATCCCTTGGATGGTGTTGAAGTTGTGTGTGTTTTTAATTGAGTGCCGACAGTTCTGGACATAACAAGTTCAACTGCATTATCAGGGGTCTAACTTTACAGTGTTGTTTCAGCCCATGAGATTGCTTCAAAATGCTCTTCCTTGTGGTTTTTGAGTTAGATAATTGCTGTAACCCTCTTCCAAGAGGAGCAATGAGTCTAGAGATTCTTCAGTTCTGAGTTAAGGGAAATCTATCTGTAGACTCCAGCGAAGATGGCTTATATATATGCTGGTTGGAAGCTACTGTAGAATCAGCATTGGTTGGCATCGGAGTTTAGTTCTATTATTTAACTGGCATTATTCCTTCTCTAAGTTGAAAATCCTTACATGTAGGTAATATTTCGTACTTGTTTGTATTTCCTTCCCCACCCCTGCCTTACTTCCACCAGATCCGAGGACAAGGCCTGGTTCGTAGCTGATGCTCCAAATATGTTGGTTTATTTCACAAGTCAGAGCACTGGTGTAGCAGTGAATACACATGTCCTTCCTCTGGAAGATCTCACAATCTCTCTAACGGTTTAGCATGTGTGGCTCCTTTAAGGGGGGAACATTTTTAGGGGGTAGGAGCAACAATACAATTGGCCACATGATACTTTCTTGTCCCAAATCTAATCTAAAAATTGTGTATTTTTCCCCATTAGATTTTTATGGAATTGAAATAAGAAATCAAAAATTGAAGTTGCCTTCCTTTTTGCACAGGCCAATGGCTTTCAAGCTAAGAATGGTTTTGATAGATGAATTTTTGCCATGAATTTGGTCAGAGCATTACCTTTGAACCCCAATTAAGCAAAATGTTATACCCCTCTAAAACAAAGATTTTCATTCTCATTAGTATATTTTTATTTTAAAACATTGTACTCTATTCTTATCACTATCTTGAATATTTAATTAATTGAATAAAAATGAATGGAAGCTTTCTTTGTGGACATGGGTGTTTTCTCTTTTTATGGTAGTACCTATATGATATCCTCAGTTTTGCCTGCTGGCCAGAAAACTTTTGTGTAAAGGGTGAATAGTAAATATTTTAGGACTTGTGGCAGCCATATGGTCTGTGTGGCAGTGACTCAACTCTGCCACTGTAGTATGTAAGTAGGCATAGATGATATGTAAATAAACAGTGGTCATCTCAGTATGACCAGTGGGCCATAGCTTGCTGACCCCTGTTCTAGAGGGTGAGACAGTAGCCCCCAGTAATGGCTGATGGTTCAGTGAGCACAGAGATCCTAGTGAACCTGAAATAATGCTTAGACACGCACGACAAACTCCCTTCACCACAGCCATGAGGCATACCCCTGTCCCCACGTGCCACTGCTTGTTTCTGAGGGATTCGAACCCACCTGGACCCTCCCCGCCCTGGCTTCACTCCCTGCTCGTCCCCTCACCCCTCTACCCACAGACACAGTTCTCTAAAATCTGTCTAGGAAAGAGTTTCTTCAGGATGCAGCGTCAGCTCTGGGTCCCTTCCAGCTCCTAGTTGGAAGGCCTTTCCAAGGATAGAAAAGCTGAAACAGCTGCAGGACTTCTTTTTTTCTTCTAGAATCATCCAGCGAGGGGGTGAGTTCAGGACTCTGGCAGCTCCTGTGTAAATGCTAGCAGCTAGAGAAATCTGGGAATAAATCTGGAGCGAACCCTGCTGCTCCCAAACCAGTGAGAACGGCCTCACAAAAGCCAGGGCTCGTGGCATCTGCCTTTATTTTGAGGCCCGGGTTGGGGAAGGGGAGCCTCGGGGAGGGACTTCAAGACCCACTAGAAGTCTGTCTCGCTCAGCTGGATATCCGTGAAGACCCTCCAGGGAAGAAGACGCATCTGCAGCCCCCAGAATGAGACCGTGGTCCTGATTGTCGGGCCTGTTGCTCCCGGCGTTGTGGTTCCGAGCCAGAGCCTTAACCAGCTGTGCTCTTTGTCTCATGCAGAAAGTCCCCAGAAACACGTTTTCTCTTTCTGCTTAAATGACCAAGTTTCAGAAAAATCCAATGATAATGTGCAGGCATTTCAAATCTGTAACTTCAGTTGGGATGTTTAGGGTCAGGTTGCCTGGGAGATTTAAGGGGTGGGCATGTTAAGGGCTATGAAGTAACCAACAAAATGTCCTTGCAAGCCTGGAATGCTGAAGCAACAGGAGTGAGCGTGGATTGGGCGTGTATTTGCGTGAGATGGTTTCAATCGATGGGGCTGTGCTTTGTTGCTCTTTGACATGACACGTAAACTGGGGGGCTCCTACATTTTGTATCTTGTACAAATGCTAGGCAGATGTGGGCTTGGGGTCCTGGTCCGTCTCTGTCTGTTGTGGACCTAGGTTTTTGCTGATTTTGCCTGCAGAGAAGGGACAGATTATCTTGTTACTTGTTCTTGGGGTTTGAGGGGTGCACACTGGCAGGTAACCTGGTGACAAAGGCTGGGACCCTTCCAGGGGGAGGCCGGAGAGAGGAGCCAGAGCTCTGGGGGCCTGGCTTTTATCCCCCCTGCCCTGCTCTTGCTGCTGTCCACCAGTGAATGTCCCAGTACCATCATTTTGGGGTAACCCAGAGGGACTTTGAAGTGCTTGGACTGAAAGTTAAAGAGGAAGAGGGAGATTTTCCTCATTCCTATGCATTTCCTGTAATGCAGTTTTGCAAAATAACAACTTTCATGTTTTCTAAACATCAGATATATTATTAAACTTATATTACATCCATTCAGTAGAATACCATGTAGCTGTTAAAAGGATTATGGATGGAAAAGATTAACTTCTCCCCTGCAAGTCACATCCTCTAAGACACAGCAATAACAAAGGTTTCTTAATAGATTTTTTTAAAGGTTTCATAATCTAAACATCCATGTTTACCCAAAGTGGATCTCCAAGGGACCATATGGCAAGTGAAAATAACAAGATTCAGATGCTATATGTAGTTTGAGCTTACTTGTATGAAAGAGCTTTATCTGTATTTTTCCATCTACATATTTTCACACAGAATATTATGTAGAGGAAATTCTTGGAAGGGTGCATAGTCCATTGACAGTAGTTGCCAGGGAGGGAACCAATATCTGAAGTTCTGAGATGGGAGGAAAACTTTTCATTGTCTGTGTTGTACTGCTGTTTGATTGATACACACACACACACACACACACACACACACACACACACTCATACACATTTTACCATGTGCATACATTGCAGTTTTCCACTAAAAGTTTAAATTAATAAAAATAGAAGAAAATACACAAAAGAAGTCATTGAGAAGGTATTTGGCATCATGAGACTTCCGGAGCTGGTCACCCTCGGCCTGTTCTGGACATTGAGATACGGAGAATTAAAGCAAAAGTAAATACCAGGTTAGTTCATAAGTGGCAACCCCTGCTCCTCCCACCCCACCCAGCCCTGTGCAGCTTCCCTTATCTGAGCCATAAATTCTGGGACAAAACAATGGCAAGTCAGTCCAGGGCTGGGCTTAGTGTTTACAGAGGGAAAATCTGGGAACCCACTGGAATGAAGAGCGGTGCCCAAGGCTTCTGGGCTGGGAGCACGCGCTCCCACAGGCAGCCCCGGAGCCTGCCCGGGTGACTGTCCGGGGAGCAAGGGACAAGACCAGAGGTCATTCTGGGGATTAAACCCACCAGCCGTCCTGAGGTTCCCCACAGAACAACTACAGCCTCACTCTTCAGGCCCAAGGAAAACTTCAATTTGGAACAAATTAGTCAAGAATTTTGCTGTTTCATCCAAGTTAAGGGAACGAAACCTTCGTTGTTGCTGTCTCTACAGGATGTGACTTGCAGGGGAGAAGTTAATGTAGTTCTCGTGGGGACAGACATTCCATTTTATCTTTTTTTATTCTCTGATAAAATACAATAGGACTCACCAATATTACCCACACACTGAAATCCTGTTTAATTCACTATGTTTATGAGCCATAAAAGGGCCTTCCCCCATCCCCCACAAAAAACTAATCTTCCCTGTGCTCTTGTGCTATTAAAAAAAAAAATTAAGTAAACACACGGAATTTTCCATTGCCCAAATTCTGACCTTGTAATTCATCTTTCCTTTTGTATTGTTTTCTTCAGCATCAGCATTTACAGCCACCCACCCCAGGAGCCCTCTTATCCCGTGGGCCTGCCTGTTGCCCGCTGACCTGAATTTCTTCTTTCCAACCTGGTGGCCCAGTCCCTGCCCTTGTCTTCCCCAGCACAAACCCACCTGCCTTTCTTCTTTGAGAACTGAGCACGTCGACAGCCAGGCTGAGGAAAGTTGTCAGCATTGTTTCAGCTGCTCTGCCTGGCAGCAAGTGGGGAAGGGTGAGAGAGGAAGAGTGAGTCCCAGCCTGGTCCCTGCCAGCCGATGGTGGGCCTGCAGGAGGCCCTGTGGACACCAGCCTTGTCACAGTGAATAATTCCCAGTCTCCCTGCAGTCCCAAAATACGCTTCCCGGTCATGGGAAATGGGGAGATCGGTTCAGCACGGCTTTGCTGCCGCCGACATTCTGATGGCTGGAGAAGGCTCTTTGGAGGAAGCAGGACTTGAACTGGGCTTGAACAGATGGAAAGAATTTATAGAGAAGGGGACAAAAGAGGGAATTCCAGATGGAGGGAAATAATGCAAGTAAAAATTGAGAAGTGGGAAGATAACCACATAGTCGGTGCTTTTGGCCAACACAGGGACTTCCAATGTTAAGATCCAGAAGTGGCCCACAGGCTCCTCCCCTACGTCACTTCCGTTTATAATGTTAAAGTGAGAGCAGAGTGAAGCCAGCCGCCCCCAAACATCTGTGAGATAGAAGAATCGTCTGCAAGTCTGTTCTACTGGCCTGATGATGCCTTAGCTCTGGCAGTCAGGGGTCTGCGCAAACAGTGCCTCACTCACGGCAGGTGCAGGAAAATGCTGGTGACAGGATTTCGCCACCATAGTGGCTCAGGCAACAGAATCTTCCAGTGACATGTGAGCATTGCATTTTGTCCTGTGCCTGGGATGTGACTCTCAATGGTGTATGTAGGCTGCTGGGTTTACCTAGATTCTTACATCCTGCATCCTATTCATGCCAGGGCAGGATGCTGGAACAAGATGTCCAGCCAGTCCGTTTATCCAGAACACTACTTGTTTCAGCCATGAAACTGATTTAGCATCCTCAAAAAATACCTGAAGTCTTGTAGCAGCTGCCTTGGGGGTGTGGACTTCTGATTGGAACCTTTTAACTAACCAGCAGCGCTTAGGGGTGTGAAATCTGGTTACTTTAAAAATTAGCTCCCCACCATGGAATGTGGATTTAAAATGAACCAACATGCATACAGATACTGCACTAGTCAAAGGAGAGTGTGCAAGCGAAATAATCACAGGCAGTATTAGAGCTCATTTGGGACCCTGAGAGGCCTGAGAACAGCAGGATTTGGATATTTGGAGTTTGGATAAAACTTAAGAAACTAACCTCTGATTCTCTGTTAGTGCAAGGAAACTAAGAGTCAGGGAGGTTGATCAGCTTGTCCAGGGTCACACTGCTTGGTGGTGGCCAAAGACGACAGGGTATCTCATCTCCTTCTGTTGCTATCCTCTGCGTCCTGCACTGGGGCTGTGTGCACCCAAAATAACTGAAGAATACGGTTCAGGCATGTTCATTTTGTTGTGGATGATCATCAGTTTTGAATTAATATACACTAGTTTTATCCAATAGAGATACATTGAGGTATTCATTCATATTGCGGTTCTTAAACATATAACCTACATGGGTTTGTTTCAAATACTTCAGCGAAAAAGGGGTGGCAGAGATGAAATATGAATGGCAAAATGTTTACAACTGAAGTTCAGCAATGGGTTCATGGGGGTACATTTTACTGTTCTCTCCTTTGTATGTTTGAAATATTTCATTAAATTTTTTTCGTGACTTTCATTTAAAATTCTTCATATAAAGTTTTTAAAAATCAGCAGTGATTTTTCACACCTAGCCAAAGAAACAGCTGCCACAAAGAACACCTGTAGTGCCCACCACATTCAGTTTCCATGAATGTAGGATTTTTGTCCCTGTTCTCCTTGGGCTGTAGTTGTGCAGTAGTGGCATACCGTCACCGTGCTGACAGCTGCCTGGGGGCATGTGCAGCCTCAAAGACCCTCTTATCTCCTATATCCCTGGGACAGGGTCTCACCAGCTCAGTCTCAGCTGCCATTTGTGGAATCCTGCTCCTGGTGACTCATGCCTCATATTTCTGCTCCCTATCTGCACGTGGAATACGTTAATGTGTCTGGGTTGTCATTATTCCAAATGTCACGCTTCAGCCTGGCCTGTCAGGGTGGGAAGATTAAGTCTGTCACGTTCTTTCTGTTTGTATGAAGTGTGTATGCAGTCCCGTAGCCCTCAGCTGCTGCTGTGGTTGTTGTGAAACATTGTAACAGTTAAAAAAGAGTGGAGAGCAGGCTTTCTTCCACCCCCTCTGCCCGCCTCTGCCTCCTTGCCAGGGAGCCCAGGAAGGCTTTGGAATAACCTGAAATAAACTTGCAAGTTCAAGCAGGCAGTCATTCCTTGCTCCCTGGCAATTAACAGTGATTTACTGAAGGTTACATTCTAGTGTGGCTTCTGGCCTTTTGTTATCGCTGCTTTCGGGACTGGGCTCATTATTGGTCAGTTCCTTGTTACTCTACAGACATTTCGCTTTCACATTTAGCTCTTGCCCATAGCCACATCCTGTCCCTTTAGTGTATGGTGCTGGGCTGTCCTGTGCTGAAGGAGGGGAGGGATGTGCTAGGAAGACAGCCTCCACAGACAGATGGACCGAATCACTGGGTCATTTTTCCACTGGCATTTTGGAGATGGAATGCACCCTGAAATTTGCCCTCTGTTGCATGTTTTCAAAGAATGTAAGGTTGGCCTGATATGACTCTAAATCCCTGCATGTCCATCTGCAAACAGCTGATGATGTGCCCTGGCACAGGCAGTATTCTGTTTTGCTGCCTTTTGTCTAGAAGGCTCCTGTTACTCAGAGGAGATGGGAAGTCACCCAAAGCTCTATTTTCCTTTTGGCTCAGCCAGAAAGTGATGTGTGGGCTGTCACCTTCCATGCGTTTGGGGCCTTGTGCATGGGTGTGGTATGGCCCAACCATCTCAGCTGATCAGTGTGACCCTGCCCCTAAGTGTTAATATGAAAAAAACACTAGGGGAGCCTTGATCTGTCGAATGTGAGGAATTCCTCTTACAACTTAGTATCAGGAAATGGCTTGTCCCTTCTGAAGAACTGGTATGTTTCCTTTGATTAGATACGAACAATTGTCTCCTCTCCTATACCTGACTTCTTTTTTCACTATTTTGAAAGGCAGAGCTCATATTTCATATTCCTCATAAACTCTAGCCTAGCTTTGGGGTATATTTTCCTTCCCCTTCTTTCAGGTTGGGTTTTAGTTTTCTGTTTCCATTTTCAAAAATCCTTTAGAAAGTGTATGGGCACAAGTGACAAGTAAATGACCTGTCCACAGGCCTTGATCCCTTCCCTCCCCTTCCTTCTATCATAGTTTGTCCTTCGGTTTTGAGGACCCTAACACAGCCTGCTCTGTTGGAAGGCCATGTGCTTCCTCTTGACAGGATCTCTGCCAGACCTAATCCAGGGCTGCCTAGTTGGAATCTGAGAATCTTCCGTTTTTGCTAAGAGATAGCACCTTGTAACTGGGCATTGAGACCCACAGCTCTTCACTGTAATTCCTGAATCTGCTCACTAAACATTCCTGCTAGGAACACACTTCCCCTTGTCATCAATGTCAGCCCCAAAGATAGAGATAGTTACAAAAGCATGATGGGTATCTAGAAAATCAAGGATGCTCAAACAAAGGTTGCCCCTTATGCTGATTGTGGTAACTGGATTTGGATGGGGTAGGCTGGAAAGGCATTTGTGAAGGTCGTGAATTCTGTAGGGAGTGTGGTGGGGGCTAAGGACTATCCTTGGAAGCTACTGTAGATGGTTTTCTATGTCACATAAAGATTGTGGTTCTCAAACTGGACCTCAGTTTGATTAGAATCTTAATTTTTTATATTTTCATCTTACTAATAATTTAAAAAGTTATTTTAAGCCTGTTATAGATCATCTTGATGGCCACCTTAGTACTGAATTTTGTGCCTCATGTATGTGTACTATCATGTTAGTGCCCAGGAATCAGCCAAGATACCAATACTAACTGGACTCGCTGGAGAGTCCACAGGGCCATGCGTGGGGATCCCTGGATTATATGTTAGTTTAGGAGTGAAAGAAAACAACGTACACACCAAACACTTTTGCACATTTTACTTGTATCGCAGGGCACTGTTATGTTCCTGAGAGTCAAGCAGGACTTGGAGGAGTTCGTATCTTTCTTTGCTAAGATGATCACAATGATTTAATCAGCATGCATACTGAAAAGGGGGAGGGAATTCTTTCCTATTGAAACCCCTCAACGTTGAAGTACTGGTTTCAGACTTTTGCCTTGTAATAAATGTCTTGTTAGGAGTTTCTGGGTAGTATTGACAATGCCCCACCTCTGTCAGAATGGTGAACTTGAATTTGTGGCTGGGCTGGAGCAGAGATGGGCATCAGGTTGCTGGTCTGGCTCCTTCCATATCATCACATACACACCACAGCCAGCAAACTTCTCTGCAATTCTGTTTCCGTCATCACTCCTCTGCTCCAAGCCGTCTCTGACGCCCTCGTGCCAGCTGGATGGCTTCATCTGGAGAGCAAGGTGAACACCTCTCCACCTGGTTGACAGCGCTCTCGGGCCTGCCTGGCCACCCGCAGGAGTCCCGTGTCACTGGTGGCCTTCCTGAAGCGCATGCTGCAGGCGCTCTTCCTGCCAAAGCTCGTGCCACCACCTTGAACACTGCCCCGTCTCCATTTCTCCACATCCGCAGAGCCCAGCCCAGACTCCATCTGGCCTTCTCTGATCACTCAGTCACTTGTCACTCCAACCCCTGCCCCATCGAATAGCAATCGTGTAGATTCAGCATGTTCTTACCTGAGTTGTGGGGTGGTGTGGGGTGGGGTTTGTCCCACCATATGGATTATGAACTCTTGGATAAAATGGCAGGGTTCAGCTGACCCTCCTGATGTGGCTTTGTCTCCTAAAATGCCCTTCAGAGTACCTGTGTCCATTCAGTCACTCACTCATTCATTCACTCACTCATTCATTCAAGCTTGTCCTGAGCAGCTGATGTGTGCCAGCCACCAAACTCGGCACTGTGAGTAAGTGATCAAGACACAAGGGATATTCCTCATGAAGCTTATAGGCCTGGGGGTGGGGAGAGGAGAGGAGAAGCAGGTTTTAAACAAGCCTGGATGGCTCCAGATGTCAGGATAGAAGGAGTCAGGGAAACCCTGGAAACACATGCAGAGAAGTGTTCGTGTTGGTTGCATATGAATGACGCCCTCTCTGAACCAATGGTTTAGTAAATTTATGCCCCAGGATACCGGTTCCTATCCAGTCTACTCATTGAATCATCTGGGGAGCCCCCAGGTGCTTGGACCCCACCCCTCAAGAGAGAAGCTCATTTACTTGGTCTGGGGCATGCATATTAAAACAAAACTCATGGTTCAAGGGGGAGCAGGAGGACCCAGAGGGACCCCCATCCTGCCCCTCTGTCACCAGCCTGAGGGTAAATCAGCTGAGCCAGGCTGGCTGTGGAGAGAGGGACTCGCTGTGGGTTGAATTGTGTCCCCCAAAAGATATGTTTAAGTCCTAACCTCCAGAATACTGGCTTTATTTGGAAACAGAGTCTATGCAGATGTCATCCAGTTAAGATGAGGTCTTGCTGGGATTAGGGTGGGCCCTTGTCCAGTAGAGATAACTGTCCTCCTAAGAAGGCAGCTTGAATACCCAGACAGAGGAAGAACATCATGTGACAGTGGCAGAGATCAGACTGATGCAGCCATAAGCTAAGGAAGGCCAAGGATTGCTGGTGATGCCGGAGTTCTTATTCACGAAGCCGAAGAATGAACTTCACAAACACTCAAGGTAGGAGAGCAAGGTACTGGCTTTTATGTAGAAATAAAGTGAGAGGAAAGAGCTCCTGGCTCACGCCAGAGGGGAACAAGAGAGCCCAGGGTGGTGCGTTGTCTAGGGGATTTATAGGTAGTTGAGGACTTTGGGGAACTGAGGGCTTAGGGTGTGGACTTGTACCACCTGCCCTGCCCTCAAGGTGGGCTGGGTTGTTGTCTGTTTGCTAGGGCTCTTTACAGTGAAGTCATGGGTTATGCTGAGATACCCTACAGAACACTCAGACATTCCAGGCAAAGTTGCTCCTGGCCTTTTGACCTTTAACTGATCTCACTGAAGATGTCTACGTTCCTAGTCTGGTATCTTTACCCTAGAGACTTAGTGTGACCTTGACTTTGCATAATGCTGAACACAGAGTTTCGATAGGGACTTTACATTGTTACATTGCTTTGACTGTAAATATCTTGCCTGGCTTTTTCCGGAGGCCCTCACCCCACTCTGTCTAAGCCCATGGTCCCTGTCTCACTGGCAACCACCAGAAACTGGGAAGAGGCGGGGCAGGATCCTTCCCCAGAGGGAGCACAGCCCTTGCTGACACCTGATTTCAGACTTCCAGCCTGCAGGACTGGGAGAGAATACATTCCCTCAGTCTCTGGCCACCCGAGAACACTGGTCCAGGCTCCCAGGGTCTTGCCCGTATGCAGGGCGATGCCAGGCCCCTCCTGCCCGGGGCAGCAGCGGGAGCCCAGAGGCAAACCTCGGCAGTGTTCACAGACGGGAGGTCAGCAGGGGAAAGGGCCCCGAAGAACAAAATGAAGTGACAGCTTGGTTCTCACCCCTCGACTTCAGCAACAGGTGACCTCGTTATCAAGTCAGTGCAGGGCCAGGGTTCGGGTTCGGGAGTGGGCATGGGCTCAGGCCCTGGCCCACGTCCTGCTCCACATCGTATTGGCTATGTAGCTTTGACTTTCCCTTTCAGAGAGCCCTATTTCCCCATCTGTAAAATGGGAATAATGACATGTTTCATATAGGCTTGTGAGGATTAAATAAAATATTGTGGGCAGAACACCTTGGCATACATGCCATCACATGACAAATTGTCATTTTTGTGTTATGAACAGAACAGGCTGAATGTTGGAGGCAAAAGGCCTCCCCGTGTGGGAGTAAGCACTGGATGCCAGGCCAAAGATTTGAGCTTCGCTGTGGCTCCGCCACTGCTTACCTCTGTAACCTCAGGAAGGTTATTTTACTCCATGTCCTCAACTTTAAGATTGGTTAATAATGTCTGTTTTATAGCATTGTGGAGAGTTAAGTAAAATGAGTCTAAATTACGCAGGGCCCAGCCAGGGCCCTTTGCTCAGTGTTGTTAGTTGGAGGCTCATGTGGTGAAAACCAAGGAGGGACAAGGACTCAAAACCAGAACAGGAGCTCAGCTTCACTCCTGCAGCCTGGGGCCGCTGGGGGCCCAGGGCACTGACTTAAGAATGGCACAGTGGACAGCTGGCCTGGCTCTGGGCCTTGTGGCATGTGTGGTGTGCACACATGGCATGGGAAGCCAGGGCACTCAAGGGACCTTCCAAGAGGAGCGACTTGGAATTTCTGAAACTGGCGTACAATCCAAGAGTTGCCTTACCCCAACTCCCAGAAACCTGTTTTCCGAACTTGCTGCCCCTGTGTCCAGAACCTACTTTCACAAGACAACTCCCAGTGTATGTGAGGCTTGGACCCCACTGTCAGTCACCTAATGAGGGCTGAGCCTGGTGGGGGGGCAGCCTGGACAACTTGTTCTCCAATAGGCTCCATGAAGCTGTCTAGCCCGCACCTGTTGGGCTCGGGCCTAGAATCCCCGGCTCACCATCTGCCCAACTTTTCATGAAAGTTGTTCATGATTATTTATGGCAAAAATGGAGGGATTGGTTTCACCAGAATGGTAAATTTCAAATTCAGCAAATTTTCAAAGTCAGAAGTTTTGTCTTGGCTGATATTAAACCTAATTAGATTCTTATGATCAAATGGAAAATCAGACCTTTTCCAGCCATGTCATCTCTTGTAAATCTGTTCCTTACTGAGTTCTTTTTTTTCCTTCTTAAGATTAGCAACAAATATTGCAGTCCTAGTTCCATGAGTTGAAGGGGGTGTCTTAGTCTCCAAGGGATGCTGTAACAAATTACCACAAACTAGGTGACTTCAAGCAACAGAAACTTATTCTCCCACTGTTCTGGAGGCCCAAAGCCCAAAATCAAGGTGTCAGCAGGGCCACAGTCCCACTGATGAGTCTAGGGGAGACTTCCCCCTCGCTTCTTACAGCGTTTGGTGGTGCCTGGCGTTCCTTGGCTGTGGCAGCATTAACTCCTCTGTCTCACGTGGCCTATTAGCTGTGTTTCTGCATCTCACAGTTACCTCTCCTTCCCTTACGAGGATACCAGTCATGGGACTTAGAGCCCACCCTAAATCCAGGAGAATCCCATCTTGAGAGCCTTAATTTAATTACATGTGCAAAGACCCAATACCAAATAAGGACACATTCACAGGGACCAGGCGTTAGGACTTGGACTGGGGCCACCATTCAACCCCTTCGGGGGATAATAACTACTTAACATTTACTGAATAATGCTTTGTGGTTAGTGGTTTTCAGGTGTGATTTCATTTAATCTTCATGTCAACCCTGCAACATAAGTATGATTTCTTCCCACTTCTGTAGGTGGGAAAAATTTTGGCTGGGCTAAAAATTGACATAAGGCAGATTAGCAGGAGAAAAACATTTCATACATATGGGAGCTCATGGAAATATAAGACTCAAAGAAGTGACCAAGGCAGGCAGCTTTTATACCTTTAAGGCAAAGCAACAATTACTTGTGAAGATTTGACAAAACAAAGGGGTTTGGGCTTGATGTAGCAAATCAATGAAGAAGTAACAAGGTTTGTTTATACAGCTTTCTTGGCCTTGAATTCCCTATCTCTGGTGATAAGGATGCTTTCTGTCCTCCTGGTATAGGGAAGATACCTCACATGAGAGATTTATTTCTTGCTTTCAGGGGGACAAAGGAAGGTCAGAGTGTTATTCATATATCTGCTGTTTCTTAAGTAAGTTTAATTTAAAATAATCAATATGCCAAAGTGACATATTTTGGGAGGATCTATTCTGTTCACTACCAGTCCATCATAAGAAAGAATTTAACAGCTGCCATAATAAAATAGCCTATAGGTTTTCTGCCGTTACTTTGTGCCTGGAGAATCACAGAATCCTAGGACACTAAGAATACCAGGAATTTTGTATCGCTGTTCATCCAAAAGGTGCAGAAAAGCTAACATAATTATAGCAAGGGAATTTATCATGAGGCATGTTGATGTACACTCCAAGAGGATCATTATTTGGTAGTACAGTCTAAAGGTCTCATGCATATTGGTGCTCCATAAGTATTAAGTCCTCCATAAGTATTTGGTGAAGGAATGAATGCCTGAAGAAATGAAGCTGTGAGAAGGTTGGCTTGAAGCAACACTCCACTAAGAGGATGTGACCTCTTAGTTGCCACAGGGATGTCAAGATGGTGCCACCGCTTCGCTCTGTTCAGGTGTCACGTGTCGGGGGCAATGCTTTTCTCAAGTGAATATTGTCTTTAGACTTTCAGTTTAATGTTTGGCAGAATTCCTCAAGAGTAAGGGTCTGTTTTAAAAGCCAGATGTCAAGAGTTTGGGAATATTCTTGATGGTCTCGTTGCTATTTCTGGACTGGGATCAGTTGAGACATCACAGAATCACTACAGAATCCCACACCTTCTCAGAAAGAAACTTGTCCAACATTTTCTGTCCAGGTTTATTTCTTGGCACTTGGTCCTATAAATTCACAGGAATAGAACATATATAAGTGGAAGAAATACAGGAATATAACCGATATAAGTGGAAGAAATTGTACTGATGTAGAAATTTTGCTTGGAAAAGAAAATGCATGTCCACAGTTCTGAGAACTTCTGAACCTCAACACTCAAGAGACTGTCCACATCTGTGGGGTTTTAAACCATGTCTGTTGGGGTAAATTTGGGAAAGAAAAGTACCTAGGAGTTTTCAGGTTTCAGGGCAATAGTAATGTTTTAATTCCCAACTACATAAAGTTTTTCTTGCCTTTTCCTAAATGTCTTTCAACTTGCGCAGGGCATCTCCTCAGTTTGCAAAAGCTCTGTGTGTTAGGGTTCTATAGAAAAAAACAAAACCGATAGGATATTTATCTGTTCACCCATCTATCCATTTATCTATCTGTACGGTAAGAGATCTATTATAAGGAGTTGGCTCATGTGATTATGGAAGCCCAGGTCCCATCAAGTTGACTCCTAAAATTAACTATCACACTCGGTCTCTGTGGCTTTTGTTCATTCTTAGCTCTAGTAAGGTGGCAGTGTCATATATATGACCCTTTTTGGTGTCCGCCACAAAAGTGTGCTCAGTTGAGACAGGAATGTAGCACCAAGGCAGAAATCCAAAACAGAAACCGGTAAGATGGGATGCTTTCTTAGTCTTCTAAATCTCCACTGACCTCCTTTGCCTCTTGCCCTGACCATGCCAGTACCTTTTTTTTAAATGAATGAAAGATGGATAAGATATGTTATTACAGTGCAGGGAGTGCTATTTGGGTCTCTTTGACCAGGTCTGCACTCAACCAGCAGATCACATATTTGGAACCTATTTCTAATAGCCATAGGGAGATTTTGATTAAAGCATCATTTGCCAACCAAACCCCTTCCTTTACCTTTCCATTAACAGGTGTAACCCTCCCATGAACCCACTGATTGAGTAGACCTGCCGTGCAGGGGGCAGGGAAAGGTGCCTCACTTCCAGAGGACCTGGATGAATACTTCCAGTAGGACTGGTACGTGGTCATCCAGCCTCGTTCCCATCACTTTTCATTTCCCAGTTACCATGCGGAGGGTTTACACGTGGGGCTTAAAAAGTACATTTGAGTGGTTGATCGTTTCTGATTACTTAACTCTATGAGAGGGCATTTCGTCTTTTTAAAACCCAAAGTCATTTTAAACCCAGTGATAAAGTTGATATATTTTGAAATGTGGTCACACATCTTAACAAATACTGCATTAGTACAATGATTACCAGGCAAGAATTACAGGTAAACTTATCTAGTGTTTGAACAAGTCAATGTCACACACCAGAAACTTCAGTGACCGTGGTCTCAGCACCTGTTGTAAGTTACATGTATTCCCTGAGTCCTTTACTGTTCTCTTTTACTGTGTTACTGTTCTCATAGGATATGACTTAGTCACTGGCAACATGCATTAATAGGCAGGGTTAAAATAGGCCAGCAGGGTTCTTCTGTATTTATATATAAATATAGTCTTAGACATGCTTTTTTTTGCTAGGCTCTATTTTCAAATGACTACAGGTCTTTTTTTTTTTTTTTAAGTTTTACCTTCTGGACATGAAAGAAGAAATTGAAAGAAAGGCCAGCCTGGGTGATAGAGGGAGGGCCAGAGTGATTTGAATTTAGATCTGGACTTAACTACCTATGTGACTTTGGGCAAGTTACTTAACCTCCCTGTTTATTCATCTGGGGGAATGGTCATACCTAACATATGGGTTTACTATAAGAGTTCAGGGCGATAAACTGACTATTGGCTGACTTTATTCTTAAAAGTGGTTTCTCTGTTTTGATTTTATTCTTTCTCTTTTCCCAGTTTATTAATAATAGCATTTTATTATTCATTTAATGGTAATTCTATTTTCATAATTTAAGTTTCAGTAGAAAATGGCCCATCATAAGGTCTATTAATTCTTGTTGCTAATTTAGAGTCAATTGTATTTTTGCTTTGCTTTATGCCACATGGCCTTCAGAACAACAGTTAAGGCAAAAAAAAGAAGGCGGCTCCCTTTTTCCCAGTTTTTTCCAATTGAGCCTCTCTCCTAATTAAGCAATTCCTGAACCAGGTTTGGGATTCAGAGCTGGGATTGTTCTGGAGATGCTGGATGTGGTCCCAACAACCAGTTTAGAATGGAAAGGGCAGGGACTTCCAGAGCCGTGGGCTGGATGGAGGACAGGGAGTCTTCATCCAGGCCCAGCACTGCCTGTCAGTCAAACCTGGGAGTTCCCGCTCAGGGCTGTGTGCCTAACAGTCACCTTCTGCCTTCACAGGTACCTAGCAGGTACAGGAGGGGCACCTAAAGGGAATTCCAAGAGCCAGCTCTTGCACTGTAACAATCTAGTTTGAGGTTCGAAACAGACACAATTTCAGCATTTAAGGGACTTAAAAACAGAAAGTAAACTGTTGTCCAAAGAAACTTAACACCGTGCAAATAGCCTCCTCACTGTGAGAGAAAGGAAAATCCCTGTGATTGGGAGGACAGGGTCTGATTGCAGAATGATTGATTTTAAGATGTCACTTGATTATAAGAAGCATTGTCAGTTTAGTGGCACTGTGGTTGAAGGTAATAAAGGAAATGCTACTGCATTACATGCAAACAGAGGTGTAACGTGCATTCATATTTTAGGATTTCAAGGAATACATGCAAATTAGAAATAGGACATTAAAGGTTTGCCCCACTGCATTGCTTAGCATGGTCCTGGTGGAGGGTAGACCCTCAAATACATCTTTAAAGAAGCCACTGATGTATAGCTGATATCCAGAACATAGTTATTGACCAGTTGGTATAGGTAGATAGGGCCAGGGCGGTGGTGGGGTGGAGCAGGGCGAGCCGGTGGGCTGCAGTGATGACCACGCCCAGGAGTGCTCTTGAAGCCTGGTTAGAGGGTCAAGGGAGCTCAGAGAGAATGTGGTGTGCATGGGTGATGCCTTGGAGAACTTGGGTACAGCGGAGAAAAAAGTGGCTGAAGGCACTTCCAGGCTGTTTGAGGCTGGGGGCCACCGCGTTGGAGAAATTGTTGTAGAGGGAAGACGCGGGGCAGGGAGCTGAGGAGCTAACGTCCCTCTGAGATTGACCAGTATGGGAAAGGGGATACGAATAAAGAACCAAGCACAATCTTAAAGTGTTCTCCCAAACTGAAATGTGCTGAAAGAGCCGGAAATTGGACATCAGCAATTTCTTTTGACAAATTTTGGCTAAGCCATTAAGTAAAAACAACGATCCAACTCAAAACTGTGATACCTTTACATTGTTTATGTAATAGGGCTTCAAGGGTTTAATTTAGAACATTTCTGTGATGAATAACTGGCTCTTGTTCGTGTAAACAAAGTACAGCTTGCACCGAGGAACCAAATCATCTTAATCATGTCAACGGCTTTTTTCCTGAGAAGAGAGCTTCTCTCTCCTTGCCCCTTCTGACCTCCGTAAATCATGACCAATGCATTCGGAGGTTTCTACCTTTTCCGAGCCCTTCTCTGCTGCTCCCAAGGAACTCCCATTAAAGAATGAGCCTCGTGCTTTCCTTTTGCTCTTTAGGACAGCAAACGACTTGAATTAAGGTTTAGAAAGCCTTGGTCAGTTTTAGGACTTTTAACTTTCTATTAATGAACCCTATGATGTTGACAAAGTCCCTTTTCTCTCTGTCTATGATAACATTTCAGACCAGTGCTGTCCAACAGAAATATAAACCAAAGTATTTACGTAGTTTCAAAGTACATTTAAAATTTCTTTAACTTAAAAAGCAAGTGAAATTAATTTTAAGAATATATTTTATTTAACTCAGTACATGAATAATACTATCATTTTAACTTGTAATCAATATTTTAAAAACTGTTGAGATATTTTACATTCTTTTTTTGTGTGTGGGGGGGTAGTCACTAAGTCTTTGGAATTCCATCTTTACACTTTACAGCACATCTGTATTCAGACTAACCACATAGTGGCCAAACCGTGGGACAGTACCATATTAGACCATCAATCAGCAAACCTAACTCAGAAGCAAAGTTAATTTGAAGAGGTTCCTTAAAAGGCCCACCTGCCCACAGCCCTTTGAATTTCTTAGGCCTTGTGACTTTGCATACATTCATTAAAAGCCCAGTGTGGATTCACCATCATCCATAAGTCGATTTTGAGACAGAAGAAAGAAAAAGAATAGGTTCACAGTTTCATCTCAATTCCAAAATCCCAGAACTTGGAAAACCAGAAGTTTCTTTGCAAGGTTGGCACAAATTAATTTGGAGATGTCGGAAGTGATGTGAGGTGACTTATAATTTACTGAGCCCATTTAGCATGAGTATTTGCATTTTGCTATGGAAATAGTAATGTGTTTTATTCCTGAGTGTTTTCCCAGACCTCTCTGGGAGGATATGCGCCATGCTCTCTCCTCTTCTAGAATCTGAAATATACTGAATTCCAAAACATCTCTGGCTTTGCAGGTTTTATATAAGAGAGCATGGGCCTGTGGTAGTGTTTTTGAAACTTTCTGATTGTGATCATGGTAAGCAATGTATTTCACATTGTGTCCCAGGGCAGAGGCACATGCACCCAAAACAGAGATTTTGTGAAAGGTATACTCCTTAACTAGATGCAGTGCATTCTGATATCTTCTACTATATTTTTGAAGCTGCTGCTAACTCACTGAGTTAACAGCATGACCTACTAAAGGGTCATGCCCACAGTTTGAAAAGCATTGCTGCAGACTCTGTTCTGATGACCATGGAGAGCAGCGCAAGGACATGGCACCAGTCAACAAAGAGAGAAGAGATGGGCTTCTGTCAGGGATGCAGCCCCACTTCTCCCCTCCCCTGTGCATTCCTAGGCCTGCTGCTTTCCATTGTGGTTTAAACAGGACCATCACAGCCATGCCCTCAGTGTTTGTTGGCCATAAAAACCAGTTTTTCTCATGTTTTGGGCACCATGTATAAGTTACTCAAGGAAATTTCCTGGCCCTGTAGGGTTTGTACTTGGACTTTCAAAAGGAGCAGGAAATTTAGATTGCTATTGGGCCATTTTATGCCTTTGGGAAATTGAGATATGCCTTATAAAGGAGGTGGTTACATGGGGCCCCCATTTGTTCAAACTTCACTTGCATATTAATAAGGGTTTTTTGATCATCTGTGATTAAAAAGCTACTTATGTGAAAAAGGGAATTTATTGGTTCATGCAGTTGGTAAGTGCAGAGTTAGCTTCAGGCATGGCTGGACCTAGGGACTCTAGCAATGTGGGTAGCTCTCTAGTTATCAGCGTTTTCTGGCTTTATCCTGAAAGGGAAGTGTCAACTGCAGTTCCAACTATACATCCTCATGGATTGTAATCCAAAGAAAAAAAAGACCTTTTTTTCCCAAAATCCATATAGCAAATCCTTGGAAAATTCTGGCCTTGCTCAAACATATCATTGGGTCCTGAAGGATGGCCAGTCTTCTGCTACATCTCTACCTCCTGTGGCTAAGCTGGGGGTTAGAAAGTAAGAACCCAATGGAACAGGTTCTCCCATTACCAAAAGAAGGGGGAAAGAATGCTAAGTAGACTAAAACAATTAATTTGTATTCATTACTGATTCCTAACTTCTGCAAGGGATTGACTCCAAGTTGACAGGGTCTATCTACACAAAGCAATCATACACAGCTCTCTGCTTGATTATCAGTTCTTGTCCATTAGAGATGTTCTGCTCAGAAGAAGCAGGGTTAGTCTAGCTAGACAGCCATTCAGAACTACGTTTGTCAAGAAATTTTTTTTACTAAAGTTCCCTTTGTGTGGAGACTTTTGCTTTTCCACTTTTCCTACATTAAGAACTATTTTAAGCAGATCTTTTTCTTACTCTCTTCCATAACTTAACATTCACACCCCACCCATCTCATCAGCTGTTCCATCCTCTGGATTGGCCCCTGGCACTGGGGAGTCTGGTGTGGAGGTTTGGGGCTAGATTTTCACCTAGCTATTTTGTTTCCTGAGCCAAGAGTTGTAGCTTCTACCCTTGTTTCTCCCATCAGGCTGGTCTGGAGGGCTTGACTGTCTTGAAATCCATCAGCATTGCATGGAATAAGTGAAGGTCTTGTTCAGATCCTTCCATTTCCCCAGATGTCATGCCCTTTTCTGCTTTTGCCCTCTGGGCCTTTGGAAATCCCTGTCAGTTCCCACTCTTGACTTATTTCTAAGGCTGGCAGAAGTTGGTCTTCACTGCCCACTGCCCTCACCCAGGCCGTAGTGACATTTTATCCCAGACTTCTCAAAGTGCTTTTATTCCCTGGATCTTTCCCCACACTTTGCTCTCATCACAATGTTTTTGAATTCTGTTCTCTCAACAGTCTGTTTTAATAAGCAGATCTTTACCAATGTAAAGTAGACTCAGATTAACGTAACAAACACTAGGCATGGGGCCAGAAGGACCTGTTGAATCTGAGCTCTGATATGTACAGTGTGACCCTCCTTTGGCTTCCCTCCATGAAATGGGAATAATGCCTACCTCACAGGAGGAACTGAAATTGTATATACAGACTGCCTGGCCCAGATTCCAGGGTCAAAAACTGTGGTAGTTTAATCTCCATTTGCAAGCAGAAGAGACCCCGCTCAATCTGGATTAACCAAAAAATGGGACATCTTGGCTACAAATAATTGAGTGGTGTAGGGGGAAGCCAATTTTAATTGGGGCTGAGATGTTGTCCTCAGAATCTCGAGGCTATTTCCCTCCTCAGGCAGGCTGTTTCAGACATGGCCACAGAGGCCTCTGGGTAACGTGCTAGCAGCTCAGAGACCCCGGGGAAGGAGACACTTCATGGTAGTTCCAGAAAGAGTCCCAAGGCTGATGCTCATTGGCTTGGCCCTGGTCAGCAGGCCATCCCTAAGCCAATCACTGTGACTGGAGGAATGAAGCACTCTGATTGGCTAGGTCCAAGGTCATGTGGCTGCCCGTGGAGTGGAGGGTAGCATTCTAGACCCATCCAACTCACACATATAGTTAGGTAAAGGGGTTTCCCAAAGGAAAATGATGTGCAGGTAAGGGCAGGTGGATGCTGGGGAAGGGGGAGAAGCAATAGCTATCACTGTGCATGCTTATGGGTCATCCTGCGGGAGGCCACGTTTGCAATAGCGCTGGATGCTGTTCTTTGCCTGAAGGAGCATTGCCTTGGTGGACTGTCAAGGAGGGCAGATGGTGGTTAGAGAGGTAGAGGGTGGAAAGAAGCTGAAGAACCTGGCAGCTACTTCTCAAATCACGGTCTGGCACTGACTCTTGTTCTGCCTATGTGTTCTGGTGTGTTTAACCTGTTAAGACCTGGGCTGGGGACCTTTAGGAAGCCTTGGAAACCTCCACTTGCTTAATTTTCAGCATTATGTGTTTCTAGAAAGGTGGTTCCCTAGAGGGTCTTAACCTGAATTCCACCCGTTTCCCCTGCTGTCCTTCTTCTGCTAGGACCTAGTTCAGTTGTTCTGCAAAACCAAGCATGGATATTTCCACTTAGCGTTTTGAAGCTGTCTTACTAAAATTATCATGCATGTGTGGTGGGGGAGTATATGTTCATGAAGGTTTTCTATATGCATCTTATAGGAGGAATTTAGGGTATTTTTAGCAGCTAACATCTAACTTAGTGTATGCACTTTATGGGATTATTTTGTGATCTATTCACTGGTCCTATGAAGTACGTACTATTTTCTCCCATTTACAAATGAGAAAAATGAAGCACAAAGAAGTTAGTTAAATTTCCCAAAGCCACACAGCCAATATGTGGTGGAGCCAAGAATGAAAAAAGATTTTGAACTAAGATTTAGACAATTTGAATTTGAAACCTGGTACAGGTGGGGAGGGCATGGCTCACCCCGAACCAGGAAGCCAGGGGAGCGTGAGGGCGGGCGTGAGACCCTCCAGGTTCCAGCAGCCTCCAGGGTCCAGGCCAGGCAGAGATGCTGGGGGCACCTGGAGGCCTTCGTCTTCCCGCCCAGCTTCCTCGGGGCCTCAGCGCAGCACCCTTGCCTGTGTGGGCTGCTGGGCGCTGCATCGGGACGGCGCCGCCTCCTTCCGGCTGACTGCGAGGTCAGGGTGTTGCTCGCTTTAGACTGCCGGGACTGAGTGTGACCCTGTGGCGGGCAGAGGCCTGCCCAGGATGAAAGCACCCCCAGCCCACCCCGGCACACCAGTCCAATGGTGTTTCATTACTTTTGCCAAATGCTGGGAATAAACAGGAAATCCGAATGGTATGGTGATTTTTTTCTTTCCATACATCTTTAGTACGTGTCCTTTTTCTCTAATATGAATAGTATGTGAGCAGGAACAAGCCTAAATTTGCAACAAAAACCAAAAGCATCGCGGCCACTAGAGCAGCACCTTTTCTGTGTGTAATAACTCACTCTTCTGTTTTGAGGAGTAGGGAAGGGTGTAGAGAAGGAACAAAAGATTCCCCATAATCCCGCCACTGAGAGATGACCGTGGTTATTTTCTAGCTGCCATTTTTTTCTCCTATCAGACACAGTACTTCCTAAACTTCCAGTGTGAACTTGAGTGACCCCCAACAGCCTCTTGTTCAGAGACTGAAATGGTTTGTGCCAGTTGTGAGACTTGCCACTCAGGGAGCCACCCAGCTGAATCTTTGTGCCTCCCACCCGCATAACTGGCCTCCTGGGAGTCTGAATGAAGCCACTCTTCTGGCAGATTGCGTTTAAGGAATGTCCTAACTGGGCTGGGGAACAAAGGCCTCCTGGGCCCCAAAGCCTCTTTGTCTGGCCTGGACCCTGGTGGCTGCTGGAACCTGGAGTGTCTTGTCCCTGCCCTCATGTGCCCCTGAGCTGCTAGAGTGTCCTGTGGGTCAAGCTCCTCTGGCCCAGGGTTCCTGGCTCACGGGGGGCAACCGCCACCATGCCCTTTCCACCTACACCCTTGAGGAAGTTTTCCCACCAGTGTGCCAGCCAGAAGTGAGATGCCTCGTGTGTTCCTAGCCCCACTGACTGCCAAGGGCAGCCCCTGACTGCTCATTCCAGAGATATTAACTGGCCCAGGTAGGGCCTGAAATTGTGGCCAGGGATTGGTAAGCCCTTTTTCTGTCCCTACTGGACAGACCAGCCCAGACTCTTTTAGTAGGAGACGACTCAGGAGGAGCTTCCATTAGGACGTGTGTGTGTGTGTGTGTGTGTGTGTGTGTGTGTGTGTGTGTGTGTGTCTGTTTGTTTGGAAGCCTTATGCTCAGCAGATGTTTTCTAAGCACTGACTTTGAGCACTGTTTCGGCACAGTGAGAGAAGCCAAACCAGGAGATGCAGTCCTTTACCTATACAGAGCTTTCAGTTTCATTGGGGAACAAGGACTTGCACTCATGGGACAAATAGAAAACAATAAAGATGGAAGACTCGCCAGTAGCATGTGTGCTGTTGGACTGGATGGGCAGGAGGACACGGAGTTGCGGTGGCCCTTGGCAGGCCTGGCGCCACGCTGCTTCCGTGTGCACGGTTTGATGCCTTTGGGTTAGTGTGTGGATTTCCTAAGGGCCCTATCTGAGCAGCTCTGCTTCCAGCTGGCTCCATAGTTGGGCTTGGAATTCTGCTCTTGGGGAGGGTTTTTCCATTTGAGAAGTACCAGTGAGCAAGTCGAGTTGTTTTTCCAGTAGTGCAAGCTCAAGCCATAGCAAAGCATCTGTCCCATCTCTTCAGCCTGCACAGCGAAGCCGGGAATGCGGAGGGCGGCCTCTTCTTGGGGAGAGTGTTTAAAGTGCTGAGACCCCAAGATAGGTGAGAAAACACAGATCTTGCAAAAATGATGACAAGCTGACCCGGAGGTCAGGCTTGGCAGGGAGCAGCACATTCACAGCGCTAGTAAATGGAACAAAACCCTCTCCCCCCTTGCCATTTCTTGGAGATGGAGATAAAGAAAAACTCCTGGAGTATTTATACTGGAGGAAGTTATTTACATTTCTGGTTCAGTCTCCTGGGGTCCAAGCAGGCAGGATCAATGACAACCGCTGGAGGGGGAGCCTGCAAATCTTTTGGGTGCTTGATTGTCAAGGATAAGAACTCCCACTTGTTTAAGCAGGAAGAAGAGCTGAATTCAATGGTGTGTAAACATTGGCACCTTGGTGCTTGCCTTCCACATGCTATTGTCCTGAAAGGAAAGGACTTGAAGCGGGGAAAAGTGTATTTTCAAGTGTATCTGATTTTATATAATAGGCACGAACCTAGAAAATTCTACATGTAAAATCAGAGTTGAATCATATAGAAGCGCTATGGAAGTTTGTCATTAAAAGAATCATAAATTTATTAAGTACAAAGACCTCACAAAACAATAATCACAACTTTGTCTCAGTGGTTCACAACCTTGGCTGCACTTAAGAATCATCACCTGGGAAGTTCTGCAAACTCCTGAGGCCCAGACCACACCCAGAGCAATTACAGCAGGATTTCTGGGGAGATCCCGAATTTTTTTCAACTCCCCAGGTGATTCCATTGTGCAGCCATTGCTGAGATTCACTGATTTGCACATGCCCCTGTATGGTCATCCACCAAGAATATCGAGAGAAGGCATGCCCTTTCAAATAGGCAGGAAGGTACCTTCAGTAGCATGGCAGTCTGGTGTCAGGACGCAGGACCTGCTGTGTCTATGCAGAACCATACAGCAGAGGAGTTACATGGATATATGGAGACATACAGGTTTCCTACATCCATAAAATAGACTACATAGCAATCCAAAGGAACAGATTCTCATACATGCAACCAACATGGATGAATCTCAGATGCCTTACTTTACATGTAAAAAGAGTCAGACTCCAAAGACTATGCAGGGCTTGGGAGTGGGGAAGTGGTCACCTGCAAAGGGGCACAAAGGAACTTACCTTGGGTTGTTGGAAATGTTTTATATCTTGATTGTGGTGGTCATTACCACAGCTGAGTGTGTTTGTAAAAACACTGAAACTATATAGTTAAAAGAGGATCTTACTGCATGCAAATTATATCACAACTAAAATATTTTTTTTGTTTGTTTAGAAGAAATACTTCCTCATTAATGATGAAGGGATAAATGGTGGTATGTCTATTCAGAGGACTGTTATTCAGCCCCAAGAAGGAATGAAGTATTGATAAATGCTACAACATAGATGTGCCTTGAAATCGTTATGCCTAGTGAAAGAAGCACCACAAAAGACCACATATTATATGATTCCAATTTTATGAACTGTCCAGAATTGGCAAATCCATGGAGACAGATAGCAGGTCTGTAGTTGCTACAAATCTGGGAGAGAGAGGAATGGGGAGCAACTGTCTAATGAGTTTCTGTTTCAGGCGATAAAGTTCTGGAACTAGATAGTGGTGATGATGGTTGCATAACATTTGATTGTATTCAATGCCACTGAAAACTTCAAAATGCTTAAAATGTAAATTTTATGTGTCTATTACAACCATAAAAAAGAAGGAGAAAATCCACTTTGTATTAACATGCCAGGCACACAGCAGGTACTTTGTAAAGACTTGCTTGGTATTTGACACTTTTGAAGAAAGGGCGCTTTGGCCTGATGTCTCCCTCTGGCCTCTCAGCCTTTTCTGCCCTCCATCGCAACTGGGTGGCACTGTAGCTCGTCACACAACCTTTCAGCCCCATGACTTTGGTTGGTCCCTAGCAGCCGAGTTCGTGCAGATAATATGCCCAGTTGCTCGCTCTTGGGAATTTTTGGAGTGAGGAAGGGGGTGTGTGTCTTTATACTTCAAGAATAGGTCTGCTTAGTTTCATGTTTGGAAGGAAAATCATGCTCAGTCAT
Organism: Manis pentadactyla; assembly: GCF_030020395.1. Taxonomy (NCBI): domain Eukaryota; kingdom Metazoa; phylum Chordata; class Mammalia; order Pholidota; family Manidae; genus Manis; species Manis pentadactyla. The sequence goes on along the minus strand of NC_080026.1, from coordinate 125,136,013 downwards.
GGGTCTTCAGCAAATGCAGCTGAATAAATACAAGTGTGTGCATAAAACAGCAGGGGAACTATGAAGAGCAGTGTTTTCGGCATGTTGGGAAGACATTTACGGTTGGGAGCCTAGTGACCAAAAAGCAAGACGGCTTCGAGATGAGAAAAGCTGGGGGAGGAGGTCATCTGGAGGCAGAGCTTCGCCCTGGCAGAGGGCAATGAATCGAGCAGCTGAAGCGCCCAGCTCTGCGTGGGCCTTGGAAGTCCTGAACAAGAATCTTATTGATGATTTGTCAGACCCTGAGCAGACCACTCTGAACTTTAACAGAGCCAGGACGGAAAGCACAAGGGCCTACAGTTTCCAGAATGAACAACACACTTATTTTTCGCTCCCTCCACTGGAGGATGAGGAAGGGACCAACATGAGAAGATGGGGGGCGGGGGAGGGGTGGAAGGGGAGCAGGATGAGCACATCCCAGAGCCTCCGTGAAATGGCCACATTCCTCTGAGCTTTGAGGGTCGAAAAATGTCACTGGTGCCTCTCAGGGCCTTGCCTTTGTGGATGGTTATTTCCAGGAGCCTGTAGCTGGACCCAAAAGGAGTGATCACTGGCCTCTGCTATGCTTAGCACCTTGTCAGGGGCCCAAAACTGCAAAGACGGGCCCTTGACCAGAAAGAGCTCCTGCCTCGCCTGGAATAGACTTGGCGCACAGCGAGATGACCGTGAACGACCGGATCTGACAGTGGGGAGTCTAGGGGGTCAAAAGCTGGCAAGAGAGCTGGGCACTGCTGGCCAGCGACTTTGTGGAGAAGGGGCCTGGACGGACCTTGAAGGATCCAGGCAGGAAGGGAAAGGACACCCCAGGCTCCGTGGCCCCAGCTCCTGGTCCTGCGAGTCTTCAGCCCTCCACGGGGCACAGCCATCCTAGCGGAACAGGAGGGTATCGCTGCTTCCTCAGTGCTCTCCTCGGCCCACCAGCCTGGCTCACCACCAGGGCCCACAGGCTGCCTAATTCCCTGCAGTGTCCTCAGACCTCTGTGTCTGGTGGCATTCTGCACCTCTCAGCCACCCAGGGGCATCCTCTCTTCCAGTCCCTGTATCGAATGAGAATATCACCTCTGTCGGATATTCAGAGTCCAACCTCTCCTTTCCGTTCCCCACCCCCTGCCTTGCCAGGTTTGCTGGAACAGGAGGCAGAGGCCATGACCCAGACAAACCTCCCTGACTTCTTGAGAAGGGCTGCAGCCAACAGATGGCAGACAGCAACTACTTTGAACCCCAGTGCCACTACTGGCTGCAGGTGTGAGCGAGTTAGGTTGTAATTCAGCCTTGGGAGCCCATTCCCACACCGTGCACCTGCAGGAGGTGGCGAGGACTGGAGGAGAGCAGCGTCCTGCACAGCCACCCCCCCTACACCGCCAGCCACTGTGATTGGGTCGCACCCTTATTGTTCTCACTGCACACAACACACTTGTCTACCCGGCCTGCCTGCCTCCCCTCCTGGTCTGCTTCCACCATCCTCCCCGTGTTTGCAGTTACTCTGTCTCTAGCCTGCTGGAAGAGCATCGCTGCATGGCCTGCCCCACTGCATGGCCCAGAGGCCCTGCAGGATAAGGCACTAACTCCTTCACAAAGCAAATAAAGCCCTTATGATCTGCCCACATGATCTAATTCTGCAGTTCCGGCCTCAGAGCCCACCTTCTTCCCCTTGAGACCTACCCGGCCCCGTCCCCATGCTGCGTATGCCTCACACACAAAGCTGTTGGTGCTTTCCCAAACCTACCATGTGCTTTCAGCCCTTGCGTCTTCTGAGCATATCCTTCCCTCTTCCTGAAATGTCCCATGACCAGCTTATAAAGCCCGCTCCCTGATAACCCCAGAATTTGTCTCTCTTTGGTGCATTCCTGATCCTTGGAGATATTCCTGAGTTACTACTGTTTTCACCCTGTAAATCACTTGTTCCCCTCTCCAGAAAGGGCCACTGGGAGGATTCAGGAGCCCATCTGGGTCACCTTTGCTTCCCCAGAGCCAGGCACAACCCTTTATACCTTTTGGCTCAGTACTTATTTGCTCACATGAAAATAAACAAAGACTGTTTTCCAGGAATTGGGCAGCTTTTGGGAATGTCCAAGGATGTGAAAGTGGAGACCCTTTCCGTTTTTGTGCTGTTTTCTTTTTGTGTAACATGCAGAAGTCGCAGTAACATCCTGGAAGAGTCCGGGAGGTCAGGAAGAATGCAGCTTGAGATCCTAATTGCCTTGCAAGGCCCTTTCACTTTTCCTCATCCACTATAGCTGAGGTCAAGGCTCAGTGTCACTTCCTCATTTTCCCCAGTTTGACTGTTGAGTTTTAGCCTGTTGAGTTCCAGCAGCCAACAGGAAACCTGTGAATAGCTGTTCAAAAAAAAAAAAAGAAACAAAATAAAAACCATCCTAAGGCCTTACACTACTTCTGCCTCTTCCCAGAAGCCTTCCAGGCCTAGGACTCTTACCCGATCTCCTGTCATACTTGATGTCACCTGCTTGGCTCTTGACTATTTGATGGTGTGCCTTGGTCTGTAAATTGCTTCTCCTGTGCTGGTCTTGTGCTGCCCGTGAGCTTGCAAAAGGCAAGAACCACATTGTCCTGATCCCCTTTTTAATTTCCCATGAAATTTAGGCTGAGAGCCCAGCTGGGTGCTAGCCACCCTGTGGGGTCTCACCTGGTACTGAGTGGTGGGCTCTGAGAGCTCTGGCAGGTGCCTTTTCAAAGCCCACTCCATTAAGAGGCTGATCAGTTTTAAGTAAACTGGGCAAAAGCCATTGGCCTCTTGGACGCCCCTGCGGGGTTCTTCCCTGTACCCAAGGGCAGGGCTGAGAGACTAGTCTTGGCCCGTGGCTCTTCTCAAGCCGACGCAGATGCGGCCTGCTCTCTCACCTTGGCTGTCATTTGCCGTCCCATCTCTCTGGTAGAGAGGAGGGCCATCTTCCGTCCCACCTGTAGGCTCACGGACCAGCGCTTACCACATGCGGCTTTTGGGCCACTGGCTGCCCTTTACCTTCACTGGACTTTTGAGAAGCCAGAGGGAAGTGGACACCCAGACCTCTGTGAAAGCTGCCTTGTTCATTGTACTTCACCTGGATGCTGAAGAGAGAGAGAGAGGAGGTTTCTCTGCATCTCCAGTTTGGACAGACTAGAGTTTCTTTCAGGACTACTTTCACGCTTCCAGGAGCACTCCCGCCAGGGACAGGGGGCTCTGATCTGTAATGGGTACTATCTGTTCCTCTGAGCGTGCTGGCTAGCCCCAGGGCATGATCTGACAATCCACTAGTCCTTAGTCCTGTTATCACTGCTGTCTGCCGAAACCAGTCCTCACCCTCTTTCCCCGCCTCCAACTTGCCCCACAATTGATGGCAATCTTCCTTCCAGGGGCTTGGTTATGCAGGCATGGAATTCAGAGGCTACTACCCCACTGAGACTCAGGGGAGTGTTTGAACAGAAGTAGGGTGCTGGGCTCTCCTTTAGAACCAGGAAAGCACAAGGGCTCCTTTCTCTGATGAGGCAAGAGGTAGGCTAGGGCTCTGGTCTAATTCTGGGGATCCAGGCCTTTGAGGGATACTAGAAGAAGGCCCTACACGGAGGCACTGGGTAGGGAGTTACCAAGCACTCGCCTTGGCATCAGGTGGTAAACCGGCGCCCTGCCGTGGGCTGTGTGGGACCTTATGGGCCTTCTCTGGGCCACCAGGTCCACCCCTGCAAAATGGGTATAATAACGCTTACCTCTTAGAGTTGTTGTGCACTAGTAGGTGCCTATAAATGTATTCATTCATTTTTTCATTCATTCCATAAAAATTCATTCAACACTTATAACTGTGAGGTGCCAAAGATACAGAACAGATGTGGTCTCAATGCTCCTTGAGCTAACAGACTGTACAAGGGTGAGAAAGATAGACATACAACTTAAAAATGAACAAGTCCTCAAAAAACTAAAAATAGAAATACCATTTGACCCAGGAATTCCACTCCTAGGAATTTACCCTAAGAATGCAGCAGCCCAGTTTGAAAAAGACAGATGCACCCCTATGTTTATCGCAGCACTATTTACAATAGCCAAGAACTGGAAGCAACCTAAGTGTCCATCAGTAGATGAATGGATAAAGAAGATGTGGTACATATACACAATGGAATATTGCTCAGCCATAAGAAGAAAACAAATCCTACCATTTGCAACAACATGGATGGAGCTAGAGGGTATTATGCTCAGTGAAATAAGCCGGGCAGAGAAAGACAAGTATCAAATGATTTCACTCATATGTGGAGCATAAGAACAAAGAAAAAACTGAAGGAACAAAACAGCAGCAGACTCACAGAACCCAAGAATGGACTAACAGTTACCAAAGGGAAAGGGACTGGGGATGGGGGGAGGGAAGGGAGGGATAAGGGGGAAAATAGGGCATTACGATTAGCACACATAATGTAGGGGGGGAGACATGGGAAAGGCAGTATATAGTATATACAGAGAAGACAAGTAGTGATTCTATAGCATCTCACTACACTGATGGACAGTGACTGTAATGGGGCATGTGGGGGGGACTTGATAATGGGGGGAGTCTAGTAACCATAATGTTCAAGTAATTGTACATTAATGATATCAAAATTTAAAAATCAAAAAAAATGAGCAAGATAAATAGGACCATTAATATTATTCATTGCTGATTTTAGTTACTTTCAATTTTTATTTTAAGAATATTTTATGTTCATATTGTTAATAAGTTGCGATTAGGGCTATGAAGGCAGGAATTAGATGCTGAGTTAGGACATGACACGAAATATCTCATCTGGAAAAGCATGGTTAGGGAAGGCTTCTCCGAGGAGGTGGGCTTCCTTTCCCCCCTCTCTGTTACGTGGTAAGGTAGGGAGTGTTACATTGGAAGCTCTTGCTTTTTCTCTAAAGGGATCTTAGAGAGGAATGCTACTTGGTGGGGAATATGAGTAATTCATGATGCTTGGGGTGAGAAAAAGAATCAGGATGAGAAGAGATGATGATGATTTCACAAGCTCAGCTGTGGAGAGCTGCAGAGACTTTGTCATCCATAGTAACCCTGTGGGATGGGCAGGGCCCGCGTAATTGTCTCCAGTTTTCAGTGAGGAAACGAGCTTGGAGAGGTCGCATGACCCCTCGGTTCCTGCAGCAGGTGATCCAGGGGAGGTCATGACTTCTGCCTGCCATCTTTAGGAGCAGCACCCTCCAGGTATGGCCTCTGGCCCTGTGTTCAGACCTGTGGTTCTCAGCGTTGACTGCATGCTGGAATTACCTGAGGAGGTTTAAGAACTACAGATTCCTGGATTCCACTCCCAGAGGTTCTGATAATCAGCCTGGGGTGTGGCTTGGGCATCGGGATTTTTAAAAGCTTTCCAGGTGATCCAGTGCAGCCAGGGTTGGAAAGCACTGTTCAGAACCTCGAGGAGCCGGCTGCTGCGATGAGCATGTTCTGGAGAGCCAGCTGGGCAGCCGAGATGATGAACCCATCAGCAAATGAGCGTCTTGTTCTTAGCAGAGATTTAGGTCATAAATAATAACAGCAAAGATAACAGTGAATGCCCCGCTCCTAGACTCTTGCCTTCTGCACTAGCATTTCTACGTGGTGGCTCCAGCTAGAAATGGGCAAGTGCTTCTGCAATGGGGGCCTTTGAGAAAGCTATATTTGGTATTTTGCTCCTGGGGACCAGAGCCCTTCACTAGCTGGGGAGTGATGCTGGACTCAATGGCAGCGAAGGTGACCCAGCCACTGAGGAAACCCAGGGGAAGGCTTTGCCTGTCCAAGCATGGCTTTTGATGGGTCATCCAGTCTTCTGCGGGAACAAAATAACCACTGTTTCATTTCCTTGGAGTGCCTTTGTTTCTCCATCCTTGGGGAAAGGATTAACAACCGAGTCAGCCACAGAACTTCTTTTGATGGTTGCAGGTTTGACCTGTGTTCAAGTCCCCTAGACTCTGAGCTGTTCTGATTGACCTTTTATTGAGGAAGACAATCCTGTCTCCAGACTTTGATGGGATTCACTGGGCCACCTTAGCCACTTTACTCCAGCAAATGGGAGGCCTGTAGCCTCGGCAGAGGTGGTCCATCTGCAAGCCGAGGGCCTGTTTCCCTCTCCCCATTACTCTGACACTGGGAATTTGCCTTTCAACCAGGCCTTCCATGTGCTGCCAGGTCTCACCCCAACCCTTCACCCTCTGGGCCCTCGAGTCTATGGCAGGCTGCCAGGGGCTCCAGAGGTGTATCTGAGCTGGGCCTTTGGAGAGAAGGCAGCTGCTCTGAGGGTTCTTCTGCTTTCTGTCTCTAGCCCTGGAGCAGCTGCTGACAGAGCTGGACGCCTTCCTCAAGATTCTCGACCAGGAGAGCCTGAGCAGCACAGCGGTGGTGAAGAAGAGCGGCCTGGCCGAGCTCCTCCGGCGTTATACCAAGAGCAGCAGTAAGTGTGGCCCGGGCCTCAGGTCCCGGTGGGACCAGAGCAGTGGCTGTATGTGTGCTCGGGCTGCCACAGCAAGATGCCACAGACTGGGTGGCTTAAATAACAGGAATTAATTTTCTCACAGTTCTAGAGGCCAGAAATCCAAGATCAAGGTGTCAGCAGGCATAGTTCCTTCTGAGGCCCCTCCTTGGCTTGTAAACAGTCATCTCCCTGGGTCTTCACACTGTCTTCTCTCTCTGTGAATGTCTGTGTCCAGGTCTCCTCTTATAAGGGTACCAGTCATTCTGGATCAGGACCACCCTAGAGGCCTCATTTAATGTTAATTACCTCTTTAAAGACCCTTTCACCAAATACAGCCACATTCTGAGATATTGAGGATTTAACATATGAATTTGGCGTTGGGGGGGACAAAATTCAGCCCAGAACAGTAGTGCGGGAGTGATACAATGTGAACGAGACTCCCAGAAATCTCTGAACACTCAACACGGCAGTCCTTGAGTGAGGTTTTAAACAAAGTGTTTTCAAAGCACTTTTCCTTCCTGGTTGAAAGTAGAGATGGGATAATAAGTTGTTATATAATAGTAATGCTTGAGTACTTCCCATATGCACACGTATTAACTTGTTTCATCTTCAAGACACCCTATGAGGTTAGTGTTCTTATTACAGATGGGGAAACTGAGGCCTGGAGAGTTTAAATAACCTGGCCAGTGTCTGTCAGATGGCCCAAGGGAAAGCAAGAAAACAGTTTTAAGACTTTGTAAATCACAGAACCCCGAGTTCATTGTTTTTCTATTTTTTTTTTTTTACTGAGGTAGATTTTATATACAGTCAAGTACATAGATCTTTAGTTATCAGTTCAGTGAGTTTTGACAACTGTATACATCTGTGTACCTGCCATCAAAAACGAGACAGAGGACATTTCCCTCATCCCAGGAAGTTCTTTCTGGTCACTTTCCGGGGAATTTCTCTCCAGCCCACCCCAAGGTAACCCTTGTGATTTCTCCTACCATAGGTTAGCATTGCCCACTGCAGAGCCTCATATGAGTGGAATCCTATGGTGTGTACCCTACTTGCTCAGGAGATCATCCATGCTATTTGTCCATGTGTCAGTAATTTGTTGCTTTTATTGCTAAGAAGTATTCCATTCTGTGAATATACCAAAATCTGCTTATCCATTCACTTGTTGATGGACATGGAAATTGTTCACAGATTTGGGCTTTTGTGAATAATAAGGCAAGTCTGGAAACTCTTGTACAAGTCTTATAGACACAGGCTTCATATCTAGCACATTCAGATTTTCTCTTTTTCTGTAAAGAAAAGCTTTCTTGTGAAATCATAACAGTTTAGTTGAGTATATTTTTGTATTGGATGTTTGAGAATTGGGAGTGATGTTTGGGGACAGTAAGAGGACATCTGAGGGCATCTAATCCATCTGCATGGCAGCAGGAGCAGCCTAAATTCAGGGAAGAGAAGGGAAGTGCGCCTGCTCTGCGTCACAGTCAGGAATTCACCCTTTCATCCAACCTGCATCCTCCAGGCTATATTTCAGGGTCCCTTTGCCTTTTCCTTGTTCTCTGTGGAACTAGTTTCTGTGCTGTGAATAACAGAGATGTTGTCAAGCTGAAGCATGTTGCTATATGTCTGGCAGCCTTCTCTTCTGGTGGAATCATCCAGCTCTGTAGCCTTTCATCAGAGTCGTTTTCCTTGGGCCCCATCCTGCCTTTGCAGCTCTCCAAGCCACCCAGTGGTTCCCAGACTCCTGGCTTTGTAGTCAGCGTATGCTGGCCTGCTATGAGTGCTGGTCAGCAGCACATCAAAGGTGGGAATGGCAAATGGGCAATCCACATTACAAAGAAGGTGAGTTGGGGAGGGATGAATCACTCACAGAAGGGTTCATCAGTGAAAACCTTTAAAACGCACACTCCCCAGACCGTTTAGATGTGCTTTGACTTGAGAATGTTCAATGACAAAGAACACCTCTGTTGGGAATTGGAAAGCACCTCTGTGATGGGGTCTCACCTCTGGTTCTTAGTTCTCACCACTATATCAGAGTCCCCTGTGTAGGGTCCCTTTTCAGTTTAATGTACTAGGTAGCTTCATGTAGGAGGACCTGTTTCACCCTTGATCTTCATAAGTTCTGCTCTTCTCAAGCCAGGCCTTCCCCACCATTGGTCACTGCAACTTGCTGGGCCTCAGGAGCTGCTGAGAACAGTCCAGGGGGTGCCCCAGTGTGAATGGTCCCCAGAGTGCCACCCAGACCACCATGTGCACAGCTATACCAAGGCCTGTGGCTGCCTCTTCTGTTCCCAAGGTTGATGCCCACTTATTAATAAGCCACTGTTTGAGAACGTCAGCTTCTGGTCATGTTTGCACCCTCTTTGATGGCAGAGTGGTTATAACAGCAGCTAACATTTTTGGGGCACTTCCTGTGTCCTAGCATTGGGTTTAACATATGAAATGACATGGATTACAGCACCTGGTTGTTATCCTTGTCTTACCAGCAAGGGAGCTGAGGCCTGGAAAGCCACTTGTTTAAGGCACATGACTGTAAGTGGCGAACTGGGCTTGGACCCCTAACCATTATACCCCCCTCATCTCCCCATGTTCCAGATTAATCTGCACCATGTTGATTTCTGGGCTCCACAGGACAGACTCCAAAGCCCCTGAAATTAAAGCACTCATCTTCCTCTCAGCCTCCCAAGACTACCGCGCTGTGTATGTTCCAGAAAATTAGCTCAGCCTGATGGGGCTTGTAGGTAACAGCAGGTTACTCATTTTGAGAGTCTGTGGTCTAACCCTGGCTGAGCTGCTGATGCCCACACATTTCGATCTGAGTATCAGCATCTGTGTATGCTTATGCTTTTCGGTTGGAATTGCCCGTTTGGGTGTTCAGATTTTCTGCTGTATTACTGTAATACAAGTTTTTTCCTCTCTTTGCTTTTTGCCTGGATGGTGAGATCAAGGCAGAGATTGAGGTCTGTTTATCCAGGACCTGCTGTTTGTCCCTGCCTTGACCCCTGAGAGCTGTGGGGCCACCAATACCCTGCTCTGAGACTGAGAGTTTCATAGGCTGCCCCTCTGATAGGAAGAGCTTCAGATGTTCTGTCTGTCCAACCACAGCAAAGAGAATCCATGTCCCTTCTCTCCCTGCTCCTCACAGTTTCTGGGAAGGACTCTGCTCTGCAGACTAGCTCAGAGCACAACAAGCTCCCCTTTCCAACCCTACCTGTGGCCGTCATCATTTCCTACTTAGCTGTGTAACTGTCCCATTTGGGTCTGCCTCCCCCAACCTCCCACATTGGGTTCATGAAGGCAGAGACAATGTCTGTTTTATTCCCTGCTGTATTCAGCACCTATGCTGGTGCTCAGTGCACTTCTGAAGATGAATGAGAAAATAATACAAAGGTCTCCAACCCACGGCTACTGCCTCCCAGACATGGGACAGCTCAGCAGCCTCCCCTTCCAGGGCCACGTTCACTGGGCTTTTCCCAGGATGGCGAATAGTCTGGGAGCCTCTTATTTACCAACCTGAATGGTACTGGATTAGCAACACAGAGAAGCAAAACCTAGTCAACCACAGCTTGCAGAGCACCCAAGGAAGGAGAGGCAGCCTTGTGAGTTTTCTCTGCAATTTGCAAATCACCAGCCTGGGGAGGAAACATTGGGCTCAGGGTCCAACAGTTATAACAATAACAGTATCTCGTGGGGTGTGGGATGGGGGGCTTACCCAACCACACCAAAAAAGAAATAAACATAAAATGAACATTAAACACTATTTACATTCCTTTGATTCCTTTTTTGATCTTAATCTGTGTTGAATATCTTCGTGCAGTTGTGGATCGCCTCTGCATTCTGCTTTACAGTATTTTTACATTTAGAATTGCTGTCTGTGCATCTCCATGTGATGACAGTTCACATAATTTTTCTTGTTTTGCTCTTCTTAAACATGATCCTTTCACTGTAAGTCTTACATATCTTAGTAAACAGCAGACATGGAGCTACTTTGTTATTTTTCACAGTTGGGTGATAACCACTGACGGATGAACAGTACTGTCCAACCATCAACCTAGGATTAGGCTTTAAGTCTTGTTCTTTTTTTACTAAAAAAAAAAAATCTCACATAATATTGCAATGAACATCCTCAAATAAAATTTTGTTTCCATGCTGGAGTTTATCTTCAGGATACATTTCTGACAGTAGAAATGCTGGGTTAAAGAATATGAACACTTAGAATTAAATTACTCTCAACAAAATTGTTGTGCCAGTTTACACACTCTCCAATAATTCATTTATTTTTGAAGGTGAATGCTAGTCCATATGGTGAAGGGCCATGATTTATTTCAGCATTTCCTATTTTTGAGTCTCTGAGTTATTTCCCATGTCTTAGGCTGTCATTTTTAATTTTTGTTAGTTATAAGGGTATCTTACTTTTTCAAATTACCTAATATTTGAATTTTGTTAGGTAGAAACAGGCAATGCTTCATCATCATTGTTTTCCATACTATGCAGACAAGAAAATCAAGGCACACAGGTCAGGTGTTTTGCTCAGAATTACACCATTAATGGCAGAGCTTGGCTGAGAACCGGGTATCTTCTGCCTCCCGCCGGCTGAGCGCTTCCCCGGTGCCCTGCTGTGGAGGAGGTGCTGACCCAGCCGCTGTAGTCCTGGTGGAAGTACGCAGTTGTGCCTATGTTTGGAACTCACTCTTCCTCACCCCGCCCCCCACCAATACACTGACACTGCCCTTGGTGCAGGGGTGACTTTGCTGACTGGTCCTGGCAGGGCCGGGCACTGGGGTGGCATTTCTGTAGGCTGACGGCAGAAGGCCCTATCTTCCTCCTGTTCCTCTGGGTTGTAACGGCTCTGTTTTTGTGGGCCTCTTGGCAGGAGTCTGGGTGGCCCGTGGTGTGGAACTGACTGACACTGAACTGCCTCCTTCGCCAGGGGTTTGAAGTGGGTCCCTTGGCTCAGTGACACAGCCTCCAGCCACTGGGATTTATCAGCCACAGGCTTCTAGGAAATGCCAATTAAGGGCCACAGAAGAAATGCAGGAGGATTTTTGAGAGGAGAAGCAGTGGCGTGAACTTCGTCTGTGTCATCTGAAGATAGAGGCCTTGGGGCATTAGAAACTGAGCAAGTGTTAGGAGACTAGCCTTTCTCTGCCCAGACAAACACTGGAACGGGAGCAACCTGCGTTGAAGTACTTCTAAAGCAGGGGAAGGGCTGTGCCACTGCTGTGTACAGCCTACAGCATAGAGCACGTGGCTAGCGGCGCTCCGATTCCAATTCCCAGCACATTCTCCCCATCAGACCCAGAGCTCAGGATTTGGCTGTCTCAGATGCCCACACCTAATTGTCTCAGATGCCCACACCTCAGTGGCTCCCCACCTGTGGGCCTGGGAACTACAAGACCCTCCATGGACCTATCTTACACGGACAGCACTCTGATTAGCCTGCAGGTAACTCAGATGAGAGTGAGAATACTGATAGGAAATGTTTTACTATTTAAATAAAATGCTAGAAAACCCAGAGCTTGGTAGAATAGGAGGCGGATCTTTGAGGTATGGGTGCTTCAAGCTTTTTACTTAAGGCTTTTATTCCTAAAGCTATCCTTCTATACCCTCCCCTCCACACCCCCACCACAGCTCCCATAGGACCAGAAAACTCACATTCAGCAATTTGACATTTCTTTTTTTGGAAATCTGTCAGCTCTATAATGGACTCTTTCAATCAGCTCAAAATGCTGTGTGCTTTTTGTGGATCCCAAGCTGATGACAGTGTCTCGGGGTGGGGGTGGGGAGGTACTGTTTCTCTCTAGAAGCCCTAGCCCTTCATGAAATCACATGAAGCCTGTGTCTTGCATCCTCCCTCTGCAGATTCTGATGAGGAATACATTTATATGAACAAAGTGACGGTCAACAAGCCACCGAATGCCAAGTCCCAGGACAAAGGTACAGGGCTGGGACTGCTGATGGCATGGCCAGCCCCTGGGAGTGGGAAAGGTACAAGCCTTGGTCCTGTGCCACACCGCCCTCTTCCCAGCCAGCACCACAGACAGGCCCAGCAGAGTTATTTTTGGAAGTTGCATTTTGGTAGATGATATTTTGGGTTGATATATTTTGGGATAATTCATCAGGCCACCTCTTGCCTCTTAAAGGTCTCGCAGCCGTTTAGTGGATAAGGAATCTGTCCCTAAAATCTCTCAGCTTTTCCCAGCAGTAGTCCAGGAATAGGAAGTCATAATTCAGATTGTCTAAGAAAGCAGCTGTGTGGCGTGCTGATCCCACAGCTCCAGCTTTATGTCTTTTGATAGAAGCCTGGACTTTATGCATGCTGAGGGTGATGGGAGGAGGATGTGGTGATGTCAGCAACTGTCTTAATTGTCAGTTTTTGTGCAAAGGTGCTCTCTCGGCAGAACGTTTTATCTTCCACTGGAAGCTGCCTAGTTGCAGACGAAGGAGGGCTAGAAGCCCTGTCTCCCACTCCCAAGCCTGAGAGTCAAATGCAGAGGCTCAGTAAGAGGTGGGGGCACAGCACCCCAGAGCACTCAGTCCCATTCAAAGCTTGGCTTCATAATATCAGCCAGCAAAGCCCTGGGCTCAGACCTGCCTGCGCCTGTCTCTCAGGCTCAGAAAGCATTTTGTGTCTCTTCCTTAAAAGCACAAAGAAGGTTGGTGGCCAAGTTCTTCACTGTGGCTCTGCCACCTCCTGTCCCAGTCTCAGCCTGGGGCTCAGCAAAACTCATCTGCAGGAAGGCAGTCACTGGGCCCAGGGTCATTTGCCTTCCGGGGAAACTGGGGTGGAAAGAGCTGTAATCACAGGGTCGGTGCTGAGGGCAGCTCAATATAGTGACTGCAGGGCAGCCGCAGCCTGCTGAAGTCTGTGGCCAGGCCATTTTTGGCATGGGACAGGTGGAGAAGAAGGTGCAGAGCCTGCCAGCAACCCCAAACCAGTTCCTTCTGAGGAATCCGCCTGTGGCTAGGGCACCACGGTGCCCTATTCTTGGAGGAAAAACAACACTGGCTCTTGGGACTGCCTGGCTGGGTAATTAACACCTGCCCAAGTAGAACTCTTGGGCATGTGTGACCAGACACTCCTGGGTAGCGAGCCCCACTGTGAGGCTGGGCACCCCTCACCAAAGCCTTCTTCTGCTTATGCCCATAGCGCCCGAGGAGCAGAACCCACTGACCAATGGGGAGCCCAACCAGCAGTCCTCAGCCCCTCAGAAGGGTCTTCCGGACCTCCCAGCACCCAAGATCGTAAGTGTTGGCCCCTGATTTCCTGGCTTGGGTACCATAAACTTTTACCTGTTTTCACAGGTATCAATCCACCAAGCATCTAGCCTTGTCTAAACACCTGTTGTGTGCAGGGCATGGGGCAGGGCACTGGAGGACAGAGAGCAAAGTGACGCCTGCCCGCAGGTAACATCATGTGCCCAGGGTGACAGTGCTCAGGATGCTGAGGGTAATGGGAGTGGGAGCTAAGGGAGGGTGCCTTTAGCAAGTGCCACCATGTGTCTGAGGTCACACCTGGCCCTTTAGGTAGCACCATGTGAGCAGGGCCTTGTCTAGCTGTGGTCACAGTGAACGTCTACAAATGTAAATCATACCACACTGCACTACCTGCTTCCAGGGACACAGCCAGAATTTGAACTAAGTTCTTTCTTCTCTAAGGCTGGACTGGGGAGGTTCCCTAGAATGATATGAGGCATGAAGTGGGAAGGATTCCTGCGGGTGCCCGGGGGGTCAGCACCAGCAGGAAGCTGGGGGACATCATGGTCACTGAGCTCCCACCGAGCCATTCACCACCAGGCCTGTGGGCTCAGGTCACACTCGAGGGTCCCAGCCCCAGGGCAGCCTTCACCATTCATGCCCTCCTGAGGGCAGCGGGCTTCCTCGGGCTGCTCTCGCAGTGGGCGGGGCGCGAGGACAGTGTCACACTGCACGAGGCCCCTCAAGCTGGGTGACAGCTGGCGGGACTCCGTCTCAGGCCAGATGAGGCTTGATGGGCTGAGCCCGAGGTCCTGGGTGCCCCGCCGTGCCGACGATGCTGGTGACCGCCACACCTGAGCGGCTACCCCCTCATGCTTACAAAGGGTCCCTCCCACCCCATGGGGCTTCCTGATGTGGAGTGAGGAAGGGCCTGGCACACACCAGGTTCTTGCCTCCCTCCTGCGCACCCACGGTTCTGCTCTCCCTCACGCTGCCTCTCTGGTCGTCTGGCTGAAGCAGCCATAACCGTCAGTCCAGGGCCCCCAGAGGAGTGGCTTCAGGCGGAGCAGCGAACAGCTGTGTCTTCTGGCTCTGAGGGAGGAGAAGCGGAGCAGCAGCTGCAGTAGGCGGATGCACGGTGGGAGCGTGGCAGCGTGAGCCTGGGGTGACCCCGTGACCTCTGTTCCTCAGATTGAGGAGACCGTACCCGCTCCTACCCCGACTCCAGAGCTTCAGAGTGCCACGGTGGCTTGTCCACCCGAATGCCTGCTCACTGCTGGCTGTGGCCGCAGCAGAAGCTGGATGTCTGCCTGGGGTCCTCCTCAGTGCCTGTGGCCGGGCCAGCAGTTTGGCCTCCGTCCTTTAGGATGTCCTGATTCTCTCTTTGGTGGCTTGGGTCCCCTTCCATCCCCCACAGAATCAGCGGATAGCAGACCCGTCCAGCCACGGAAGGGGCAGCCGGGGTCTGGAGCAACCTCGTGGGTGTGGCCAGTGACTCACGCAGCTGTGGCACCTCCAGGCTGCTGTCTGTACCGCCAGGTGCTGTGGTCACTGTAGGAGAAACAGATGTTTGCTGGCCGTGTTCATGCTCCTGGCTAGCATGGCCGCCTCCACCCCATCTCCCCTTTGAGGCCTGAACATACGTTGGCACTGGTCTTAGATGAATTGCTTTTGGGGGGAAACAGCTACTCCACGAAAGGATGTCACCATGGTTGTCACATCATGTGCCCAGGGCCACAGTGCTCAGGATGCTGAGGGTAATGGGAGTGGGAGCTAAGGGAGGGTGCCTTTAGCAAGTGCCACCATGTGTCCGGCTGCATCTGCCATCCACCACTCGGGAACCTTCCCTAGTGTGCACTGCAGCTGGTTGCTCAGAACTGCAGGGGCGCCTCAGGGCACCTGAGCCACACCTCCTCTTCAGCTCTCCTGTCTAATCTAAGTCACAATTGGCAAACTACAGCCCCCGGGGACCACAGCCACCTGCTTTTGTAAATGAGTTTTTACTGGAACACAGCCACACTTTTCAGTGACGTATTAGCCATGGGAGATTGTGCGCCTCAGCTGCAAAGCAGAATCGCTGTGCCGAGAGACCATGAGTGGCCTGCAGATCTGGGAGTCCTCACTGTGTGGCCCTCACAGAAGTTTGCAGACCTCAAGCCAATTGGTCTGGGCAGGGTGGCCTGCTTCCCTGACCCTTCGATCCCTCAGAACATTATTTCAGGCCTGAGGCCACGTCTCTTCTCCATTTTCATGTAATGTTCACAGCCTGCAGCATCACCACCACGACAGGAATTATACAAGCAGCCCTTTATTCTTACCTCTGGGAAGTTTGGATCTCCTATTCCCTTGATCCCTGAAAATGGGCCATTGTATTTGTGTGATTATGTGGCTTTCTTTTGGATTGTTGTGTAAACCATTTTATCCTTTAACTTGACCCTGGCACTTATCTTTGGCCCTGACAGCCTTGAAGGTGGAACTGCTGCCTTTTTTAACAAGGCTGAACTTGCATATAAGCTTGGTGGAGCCCAGACGTCTCTGTCTCCCCAGGGCATCTTTTCTTCCTCCACCAAACTTTTCTCCTGTGATTGATGTATGCTTTTTAGTTTAGTAAAAGCTAATATTTATTGGGTATTTAACAGGGCAGAGCACAGTATAATCCTTACAGCAACCCCATGTGACACTTCTTACTTTCTCCCTTTTACAATGGGGAACTGAGGCCCAGAGAGGCCAAGTAAGTTGCCCAGGGTCACACAGCTTGGATGTGCCAGTGTTAGGATTTGAACCCTAGCCCTGGAGGTTGTATTCCTACCACTGCCCTCTACTGCTTCTCCCAGTAGATTCACTTAACAGGCTATTTTACAGTGAGAGGCTTGGGAGACTCGTAAACGCCCCTCCACCGTGCCTCCCAGGTGGTAATGACCATGAGCAGCTCCTGCAGAAAGGCTCATTCCCCCGCTGCCCTAACCACAGGGACCAGACCAGCGCCAGATCTTGGGTGCTTAGAGCTTATCGCCAGAGAGCACTCACCTCCCTGGGAGAGGGGTCCCAGCCCTGCCTGCTGGCCTCTTGGCGGCTGGAACTGGGGGCCCAGCTTGGGCAGCGGGAGCCCCAGGACCCGTGTGCGGAGGCCGTGCAGCTGCCCAGGTGAGGAGACGCTCTCACCTCAGGCCCCGGGAAGCCGGCTCTCAGAGGACCCCCGCTGGGTCGCTCAGGCTGGCCAAGGGCCAGGAGGGGTTGAGAGGAACAGAGACGTCTTGCCAGGCCTATGGCAGCAAAGGTGAAAGGTCACCAACTAGCAGCTACTGACTGTGTGCACTGTGTGCAAGTACACATCCTCACCCTTAGGAAGGAGTCTGGCCTGCAGTGCCACGCACAGCCGTTCCCATTAACAGCCACATCTGCAGCCCCAGGGCAGCAGCAGTGGGGCTGTTCAGGAAATGCGCAGATTATTCTGCTCCTTCCTGCGTGTTGGTGTTTCACCTGCCGCCGCTAAACGCTGTTGGGAGCCTGCCTCTGGGGCTCCTATCAGCTGTCTTGGTGTGAGGCCAGGTGATGTTAGAAGGTTGTGGCCCGGCCTCTGCTGACCCTCTTCATGTAGCCCTGGCTCAGCCTGTTGCACAGCAGTCCAGTCACCTGGTTCCCGCAGATCCCTGGGTCGTGGAGGGCACCCCGACTGCGCAGACAGGAGCCTCCTTGTATGTGTGATGGGCCAGGCCCCGGGAAAGCACTGTCACGCTTTGTCTTACCGATGAATCCTCTAGACAACCCTCGCTCTATTCCTGCATTGGAGAGAGGGAAAGCAAGGGTCAGAGAGGCTGCCACACGCCCACAGGAAAGCCATGGAGTCCTCAAGCCCAATTCAAACCCAGTTACATTCACTCCAGCGTCCACACAGACTCTAGGCACCAAACCGCAGGACGTGGCTCCGGGGACCCCAGTTTTGGTGGGGTGGCCGCAGGAGCATCGCCCTGCTGTGGGGGAGGCCAGGGTCGTCATGCTTGCACTGCATGTGGAGTACCGTCCCGCAGGGACCCCGAGCCCAGGCTGACTGCGGTCCCACCTCTTGTGGGCCAGGACTAGGGGAGCTCTGTCATAGGTCCCTAAAATAAGCTCATTTTCCAAGGCAGGGTCTAGATCCCTCCCCTGCAGGCAGGGCAGGGCATTCTCCAGGGCCGGAGTCTGTCTGAGCTCAGGACCCAGTGCAGTCCATCCACTGGCTGCCTCCTCTTCCATCCCCCCCCCCCACCCCTTCACCTGAAGGGCTTTCCACCGCTTTCATCTGAAGCTCCCTGGAGGCCGAGGCCTGTGCCTCACGTGGAACTCCCAGCGCAAGGACTTTTCAAATCCAGGAGTGAGAGCGCACTTCAGATTTCACCGTCTCTGTTCTCAGCTCATCATGAAGGTTCTTACTTGTCCTCAGGGGTTTCATGATTCAGAAAGACACTTGGGACTCTTGTGGATGGCTGCTGACATATTTATGACCTGTATAATATAATATTCATGCAATAGTCTACTTATTTTTTCTCCCTGCTATTGCTTATAAGGTTATTTTAATAGTCTGGTGCCCATTTTACAGGTGGAATAATGGAGGAATAGAGAATGACTTCCTGCTCCCTGCTTCTTCACAGTTGCATATGTTCTTTATTCTACTCAAATTGTGCTCATTCACCCTTTTGTCCAATAACCAGCTCAGTGTCCCCTTTGAGACTCAACTCAAAGATCCTGTCCTCCAGGTCCTAAGTGTTCCTCAGACCCTCCTGGTTCCCAGAGAAATGTGACCTTTCCTGTTACAGCCCTGCTCGCAGGGCTGCACTTGATCAGGAGCTGGAACATTCACTACCTAGTTAAGTCCTTCTGCAGACTGACTCCTGAGCCTCTGGATGCGTCCCTTGCAGTTAGGTCACAGAAGTCATCCAGTATCTGCTGAATGAATGAACAAATGAACTTACTGCTATAAAAGTCTAGGATTTAGAAACGTGGTCATACCCCATGTGCCTTTGATTAGCTCTTAACCTTTTTAGAAGGTATATGCTGTTTGGATGCTATAATAGTGACCACAACAGCCTGTCCAGATCTTTGTGTGCATTACAGTCACATGCACGATGCTGTTTCACGTATGGGGTGGGAGGGCGGTTTGGGCCTTGTTTTGCAGAGGAGAGGACAGAGGCTTGGAGAAGTTAAGCAGCACACCTACAGCCCTCCACTGGATGCAAACCACACAGTATGGACAGAGTGGCTGATGGGAGTCATGGTATTCCATGTTCTCTGTCCCAACTTGCTGGAAGTCCAGCCAGGCATTTCTTCCTCTTACACTTCCCCATTCTTCCACCCGAAGGGTTAATTCCAAGTTGTTCCCAGTGTATCATATCTGAAAGTGTTTATTTGTTCATACCACAGATTCCAGAACAGAAACAACTCTCCATCCCAAAGACGGAGTCTCCAGAGGGTTACTATGAAGAGGCTGAGCCATATGACACATCCCTCAATGGTACATCCTGGGGCCAGGGCTGGGGCATGGGGGGGGTCCAGTACTTCCAGCACAGATGCTGGTGCTCGGAGCAGAGAGCAGCCTGGGCTGTTATTCCCAGAGAGTGTGGTCTGAATTGCAAGCTGGCCATAGAGCACTGAGCTTCTGCTCTGACATTCTACAGAGACCTCCTGCAGACCCAGCTCCCCTGCAAGGAGGGGCTTGGGATGGCCCTCAATGAGCCAGTTCACTGTGCCTCATGCTCTTGGTGTTCCCACCTGGGTGTTGCTGGAGTTAGCACAGAAATGTGATGGGGACAGGTGTGTTGGCTAAGGGTTACCAGGCCCTTGCAAACAATGGCAGTGGAGTCAGGCTGAGCCAGAGTCATTAAACTAATGGTTACTGTGGTCCCATCGTGTGCCAAGTACATTTCTAGGAGTCAGGCACTCAGCCCTGCTCAGGAGAGCAGTCACAGCCCTCAGATTCTGTGATAAAAAGCAGACAGCAGATAAACACAGCTTGTGTCAGGTGATGATAAAGTGTTAGGATGGAAAACAGCAGGGGCTGGGTTGGGGCAGGAGAGGGTGTTGTTTTAGATAAAGGAAGGCATCTCTGATAGGTGACCTTGAGCTAATACCTGAATGCAGTGGGAAGTGGGTGGGGGCAGAGATCTGGAAGAACTCTCCAGATAGCACAGCACATACAAAGGCCCTGAGGCAGAAGAGCTCTTGGCATCTTTGAGGAACAGCAAGGAGACCAGTGTGGTAGGAGCAGGGGAGGGGGAGGGGAAGAGACAGGAGATGGGAACGTAGAAGTCAGCCGCAGGACACGGTGAGGACTTTGCTTCTCTCTGAATGAGGCTGCAAGCCTGTGGAAGGTTACTTAGTGACTGACCTCACTTAGGTACTAAAAAGATGTCTTGTGCTACAGGGGCAGGGCTCCTGCTGGAGCCCTCTGTCCTTGGTCACTGACTCTCAGCCTGAGGATGTCAGATAAGAAATGTTCTTGGTTTAGGGATCCAAGAACCCAGAAAGGCCCCAAACATTATGGAAGAAAAACATTGTGACCTGTTTTCCCCAGGCAGCTGAACTCTGGTCCTTTCTGCCCCTATTACCTCCTTCTCTTTCCTTCCTTTGTAAGTGAAAGTCTTTGAAAGCCATAAAGCAATTTGCAAATGTAAGAGGTGAGGAGCCTTGCTGGTGGGAATGAACGTGCCTGAAAGGGGCTGTTGGCTCCATGAAGAACAGGACCAGGGATGAGAGGGGACCAGCCACTCGGAGCCCCATCGGATTGGACTCCTTTCTTCACACTTAACCTATTGCCTCCAATGGCAGGAACTGGGTGGGAGGTGAGGGCCTGTTCAGACTACGTTTTTCCATTCGAAGAGGCTGGCTTTGTGGGCAGACATCACTTCACTTGAACCCACTGAGATGTGATGTGTAGCCGAGGGACCAGGCAGGCTGAGATTTCAGACCAGAGCTGAGGGTGCGTCTGGCAGGTGGGGAGAGGTGCCTCACCATGGTGAGCATCCCCGGGCACCTGAAGCCCGGCTCTCTCAGGGTGGCCTGTGCCAGCCGGGGCCTGCCTCCCAGACACTCTCTGGGGCCTGTTTGTGTGGCAGATCCTTCATCTGGGCACAAGCAAGTAGTCAGAAGGACGGAACCTTCCTGGTGTTCGCCTCTGGGACGGGGTGGGGGGGGGCAGTGAGTGACGTCACAGGGACTGCTTGAGCACAGCAAGGTGAGTAAGAAAATGCTTGGTTGCCTTTCCTCTCCTGCCAGGACAAGGACCAAGGATGACTTGGGGAGAACTGGGCACACCTGCCACAAAGAGCAGGCTTCACCTGCATTACCAGCCGGCCTGCACTCAGTTCCTACCTGTTGTCCCCTGTACCTGTCTGAGTAATGGGGCATGCAGGGCGCAGCAAGAGGACTGACACTGGGTGCTGGCCCCTGGTCTAGTTCATTGGCCAACAGCGATGTTGCTGACTTCCTGCCCAAGACCCATTGTTTGAATTCTTGTCCTGCTTCACCAGCACTGTCCCCACTTGGCTCTGCTGGGTCAGGTTCCACTCTGCAGGTAGAAGCTTAGTGGGCTCCCTACTGATGGCCTGCATGGCAGATGCGAGGGGCGGTCCTGCTTGCCCAAGACATCAGCTACCTCTTTGATGACGTCTCCTGCTGGCGTAACGGTAGCTGCTGTAACAAATGAACTCCGCTTTAGTTTATAGTAACACAACACAGATCTGCTTCTCACAGAGCAGTTCAAGGTGGGTATTACCGCTCAGCAGGTAGTTTTGGTACCCAGGCTCCTGCCAGTATGGGCTCCGTGCCTTCTGAGGCCACACACACACTTCTCTGCAGAGAGGGAGTGGAGCACCCAGCTAGTTCTTAGAAGTGCCAACCAGAAGTGACACACATCACTTCTACCCGCATTCCACTGGTGACAGGTAGTTACCTGGTCGTCTCTGGATGTGAAGGGGCTGGGAAAAAAATGCCCTTGGCCAGGCTAGGGCCTCTCCGAACAAGCCCGCACCGCCCACGGGGAAGCACTGACTCACGGTGGGCGAGCAGCCGTCACCACCCGGGTCTCTGCGACTCTGCAGTCAGGTCTGTCCCTCTCTTCATCTTGTCTTTTTCCATCCTACCCCTTTCTTTGCTTCTGGTATCACACAGGTCATTCTGGCAGATGTACCCCCACTGGAATCCCCCGATGGGTGCAGGTGCCTGAAGGAGTCATTTATGCCACGATCACCTTGGGTACTGCTTGTCCCCAGAGCTGGAATGTCAGTGATCCCATGCCTGCTGCCTGCTGCCTGGGTCTTAGACCTGGGGTGCATTCCCCAAACCACCGTCGACCTCTTCCTGTCTTTTGTGCGCAGATCCTGCATGTACATGCCGTATGTCATCCTTCCAGAAGGAGAGGCTTACTCTGCTGTCCACAAGCCCTTGCCTGTTGCACCCAGATGCATGGCTGAAGCACCCCGGGTGCTGCATGCTTGTTCTGCCCTGTGTTCTGGGGACTTCAGCCGCTGTAGGGTGCAGGCCACCTGGGGACTGCAAAAATAGGGATGGAATTATCTGAGCACCCTGCCTTTCACTTCTGTTCATCCCGCCAGCCCGGGAAGCCAACCGTCTGTTTAAGACTATCCTCCATTTATGGTTATGCTATAATGGCTCTTAGGGATGAATAAAATTGTTAGTATGTTTTCCCTAAGTTTCCTCCAAGCTACTCCAGGTAACTTGACACACTGATTTGCTGTTTCTTCTCAGCATCCCCATCCCCACCCTGGTGGCAGACGGGCAGGTGTTAAAATTCTCCGTGGGACACATGGGGCAACCCTAGAAGCCCAGGCAGCCGGGAGATTACCCCAACTTTTGTGCACTAGACTCCGTAGCCTCCTGCCCTCAGTTTTCGTTACTAAAGGATAAACCTTGTCACTGAATGACACTGACATCGCATCATCCTACTTACCTCACTTACTGTACAGATGATATGATACTGACGCTGAGGACATTTATTTATAAAATCACCCCCATCCTACCACTGGATTAAATCAACCATTTTGAGCTCTTCCTGTTTCCTTTTAGTACTGATCTACTCACATATGTAATTTTAGTGGTACTTTCTCACTTACCATTGTATTTATCGAGTTTACCAACACTCCTCACTGATTACAGTTGTATCGTAAGCTCCCAAGCAGATGAAACCATACTTTCCCTGATATCCCTTTGCTGACTGATAAATAGCCTGTGAATTGATGTCTTGATGCATGTAACCTTCCCCCTTCCTTCCTTTTTTGAAAACTAGTTTCCTAGGATAAACTCCCAGGACTGGGATTATTGGGTCAAAGGGCCTGGGTGTTTTTATGGCTCTCGAAACAACAGGCTGCCAGATTGTTTCCTGAGAGCTTGTGTTAATCTACGTTGCTACCAGCCACATGAGCGTTCCGGGTCTCCCTCTGGGTAGCGTTGCTATTTTCAACCTTTGCTTATTGAATAGGTATAAAATTATGAACTGTGCAACTTTTTATTAAGCTATGAAGGCAAGTAGTACCACACTGCTTTTAAAGAAAACCGGTATTGAAATATTTGAAGTGTTATTTTTAGGAATATTAAAACAACATAAAACACATTTTAATTGGCATTGTAGCCTGAATAACTGGGCCAGTAGCCTTGTTCATTCTGCTATATTCTAACTGAAATGTGGTTCTGCTTTCTTAGTACATAGGAGCCCAGCTATGCAGATAGAAGAGGCTTCTGGAGAAGGGGCAGCAGGGGGCCACAGGCCGTCTCTTTTCTGAAGGATGTCGTGGAGAGCAAAGGGGAGTTTCATTCACCCTGACTTAGGGGGACAGAACATGTCTGTACAGGTCATAGGGGAGTCGACAGTGGCCTGACTTTGTTAGGAATGCCCAGTAACGGTGGTATCCGGTGATCATGAGGTAGGAAGCGCCCCGTCTGTGGGGAATTCAAGCAGAGGCTAGAATAGCATCGAGGTTACGACAGGCTTCCCGTGCTGAGCCAGGGGTTGGACCAGGAATCCTGAGGTTCCCTTTTCTGTGTGTCCTGCTTTTCAGGGTTTTACTGATTTACATTTTCTTCCCCTAGTTTTTGTTGGCCTTGAATAGCGCGGTGGGGCCCGGAGAGCAGTAACTCTTGCGGGGTGGTGGGGGCAGAAACTGGGGCATGTAGAGTGGGCACGTAGCCGAGTGCGGTTTGTGCTTGGTGAGTTTGGAGATTCACTGGAACAGAACTAAAATGTGAATTTGGCTCATTCGCTGCCAGAGGTGGAGGAAGGGTATGGCTTGGAAACGAGAAGAAGCTGAGTTGGTGCTGGGAGGTGTTAAGTGGAAGGGAAGGAGGCCAGATCTGTGGAGGATAAGGTTTTTTTTTAAGGGCTATGATGCTGAGGGGGCCATTTAGGACGGGAGGTGGCCGCCTCCATCTGAGAGCCACGTTCTGCTTTATCTCGCCTTGCGTTTCTGAGAAGCTCTGTCCCCTTCTGCCCTCAGGGCAGAACCGGGGACAGAGCAGGCCCGCCGGGCAGGCAGCTGGTGGAGGCTTGCCACCTGCCCAGCTCTGGGCTCAGACGGTCACCCCTAGAATGGCAGCGCGCCAGGCCCAGAGGGACCCAGAGAGATGGTCACCCCACCGCCTCATCCTTCGGTCGAGGAGACGGAAGCCCCGGGCAGGGGGACCGGCCTTCTCAAGAGTGACTGTGGGTGTGTCTTGTCAGAGGTTTCTGTGGAGTGTGAGGTGACGGGACCTGAGGAGGAAGGAGAGAAACTCCTGTTTTCCAGCTGTTCACGTCTGTGGCCAGAAGCAGCATGCAAGGGTCATCGCTGAGGCTGTTTGGGGCCCGGAAAGTCTGCCCGGCTCTGCGGCTGGCTGGTGGCAGTGGGGCTGGGTCCAGGGTGCAGGGGCAGGGGTGTTGTAGCCTGGAGGACACTGGCTGCCCCGCCCGCTGCGCTCGCTCCCGAATGACGAAGCATGTTGAGGAGCACCGCCTGCCCAGCGGGGGCCGTGACCAAGTGGGTCTTCCTTGCAGAGGACGGAGAGATCGTGAGCAGCTCCTACGAGTCCTACGATGAAGAGGAGGGCTGCAAGGGCAAGCCCGCCCCCTACCAGTGGCCCTCGCCCGAGGCTGGCATCGAGCTGATGCGTGACGCCCGCATCTGTGCCTTCCTGTGGCGCAAGAAGTGGCTGGGGCAGTGGGCCAAGCAGCTCTGCATCATCAAGGACACCAGGCTCCTGGTCAGTGGCCTCCCATCGAGTTCTGGTCTTCTGTCTTTTGAGGGAGAGGGTGGGGAAATGGCCCCTTCTACCAGACTGCTAGAGCCTCTTCCACCAGATCTCCACCTTTCCCTAATTTGAAGTTGTATTCAGGATTCTGCATGCATGGATGAGTGTCCTTTTACTTAACTAGAAAAGTCTAGTCGTTTCCGTCAGACTCAAAGGAGGCTGTGATTACCACCACCTCTCCCCCAGTCCTGTCCTGTAGACATTTTTCCCTGGGATCTTTCTGTCCCCCTGATAGAGGCTCATTCTTCCTCACATTCTGGTCACTGGAGGTTTTGTGTGGAGCCTGCCACCCAGTCGGGACTCCCCAGCTGGCCCCCAGCCCCAGTTCTGGCCACTACATTCATCCATCCAGGAGAGCCCCGTGTCTTCTCAGAAGTCACAGTATTTTGAATTACTGATTATAAGACAAAACTCATAAGGGAGTCAGAAGGTAATACTCCGATCACAGCCCTGTTTCCTGTTACTTTAAATTAAAATTCAGTTCTACGTCCTGATTTGAGGTTCCGTGGAAACGTCATAAACACCCTTCTGTCCCTGGTTGTATGTGCCCTGCTCTGTACAGGTGTTCCTTCAGGTAGTCCTGTGCCTTCAGGTAGTCCTGTGCCTTCAGGTAGTCCTGTGAGGACCCCCATTTTACATGTGACAAACTAAGGGGCAAAGTATTTTCTCTGGTAGGGAAAGGAAGTCCCTTCCTTTCTTGGCTAGCACATCTGCCTACCTAATCAGAGAGTACGTTTAGTCTCCATTCCTTGTGGATCTCTTACTGGGGAGGCTGAGCAAGAAAAGCAGAGAGGCAGTGAAATGGAGTTTGTTCCTCCCCAGATATGTGAGAGTCCCCTGCAGCGGACGTATTTGAGGGGTAGCCACATCCTGCATTACAGTTAGGGCAGCGTGGATGAGCAGGGTCCTGAAGCATCCTTGCTGAGGCCGGTGGGGGGGGTCTTGGAGGAGGGGGAGTCTGCCTGGTCACTCTGCTGCGGAGAACAGGAGCTGGCAGCATTTGAGGTGACGGTTCTGCACTACAGGGGTCCAGCCTGCAGTTTTGTTGTGGACCCAGCGCTGCAGAATCTGCCTGAGGCCCCGACAAGCAGCGTATCCTACCTCCTTTCTTGCAGTGTTACAAATCCTCCAAGGACCACAGCCCTCAGCTGGACGTGAACTTGCTGGGCAGCAGCGTCATCCACAAGGAGAAGCAAGTGCGGAAGAAGGAGCACAAGCTGAAGATCACGCCAATGAATGCTGACGTGATCGTGCTGGGCCTGCAGAGCAAGGACCAGGCTGAGCAGTGGCTCCGGGTGAGGGAGGCTCCAGGCCACTGGGGAAGGGGGCCTGCCCCCCCTTGGGCTCCCGGGGGCTCCTGCTATTCTGATTCCCCAGCTTTTTCCCAAAGGGGGGGTGTTGTCATGGGTAAAGGGTCTGTGATCCTTCAAGTTCACAGGGCTTCTTGTGTTCTAAGCGGTAGCAATCAGTCTGAACGGAATGGATCACAGTATTTGGCTGCATCCTTCTCAGGTGCCTGGACTTGGGCTCTGCTTGAAATCCATTTTTCTTCTGGCCTCTAGGGAAGCATCACCAGATTCCTAATTAAGGAAGAATAAATACCATTGCCACTTGTTAAGTACTTAGCATGGGCCATGCACTTTTAGTAAGTGTAACTCACCTCATCACACTAGAGGTAGTTGGGTGGCGTCACTATCCCCATTTACAGGAGGGGCATTTAAGGCTCAGAGGGAGGAGGTAACTGATTAGGGTCATTGTGGCAACACTGGGTTGCAAACGTAGGACTCTGACCACAGTCCTGTGTGTTCTACCACACAAATGCACATGGTCACTTCTGCCTACACTACCCAGGATGTAGCCCCCATAACAATGGAGCACCTGGTGGGTGGACTTGCCCGCCCCATGTTTAAGATGAGCTTGACAATTCCAGAAGATACAAGGTTGGTACCAAGAATGGGCCCGATGTTGCAAAGAGATCTCCAAATCCAGAAGGGCCTCTGGGGAGGGCAGAGAGCCCGAGAGATCCCCTCCGTCCCTCCCTGCTGCCCCCTCCTCCATCACAGCCACATGCATGTGTGTCCAACATAGGAGCATTGTATCCGCCCTCCACCCACATCTGCACACATGTATGTGTGTGCTCTCACACACACTTGCATGCAGAAACATGCAAGTGCACAAATTCTTGACCATAGTTGCACATACGCACACACACTGCTCTTGCTCACCGTTCCCAGTGCTGTTCCTCTGACTGCTCAGAGCTACGTGCCCTTCCTCTGACTCCCAGACTCCCTCCCCAGCTCTCCTGCCCTCTTCCTGAGACCCCTGCCAACCCCCTCCCCAATCTTGCTGATGCTTTCAAAGACAAGACCACCTCCAGAAGGTACAGCCTCTTGGCCTTCACTGAGAGGCCCTCTTCCTCCCGGGTCATGAGTGCAGAGTGGACTTGCTATGAGAGTCTGGCTGTCAGACCTGCACACACTCGCAGTTTGGTGGGGCTGTTAGCCTGTCTGATGGGCTCGTGACCAGATGCATCTGTACTGTCCCACCTACCTACCTTCCCTGGGCAGCTCTGCATCATCACACCTTTGCCGCAGGTTGGGGTAGGTACATGACAGTAAATGGGAGATGCTGAGGATGGAATGAGGGTCCCAGAAACAGAAGGCACAAGGGAGGTCTGTCCCAGGGACGAGGATCCCCACCCCCTCCCGGCTTAGCCTGCTTCCACTGCTTGGGGCATCTGGATCCAGGACCCAGCTGATAAGGATGGTGATGAACATGCCAGCCATGTGCTGGGTACTTTACTCATGTCCCCACAGCAGCCCTGTGGTGTAGGTGTTGCCCCACCTTACAGATGTGCTGACTGAGGCCAGGCCCAAGGTCACACCCCTAGGGGGCTGACTCCAGGGCCTGCCGTCTCCCCATAGTGCCATGTTGCACATTTGGCTCACCACGTGGACCGAGGTCCAGCACTGGAGTCTGTCTGGGTGAGAAATACCTTAAGTTTCTCTGTCCCTGTAGCCATTCTGCATTCTGCTCTTTGGCTTTTCTGATTTAAACCTAATTTTAAACCCTTAGGCGGAGACTGAAACAGGAGGATTTTGAAATCATTCTCTGCTAAGTCTGTATCTCCAAAGGGCTTCTAGGAGGGCAGTGTGTTTGTGGCTTCCCTGGGCTGTTACCCTCCAGGAATGTCCCAGGTGGCCCCCGGCTCAAAAAGGCTGTGTTGCCTAATGCGGCCACAGCTCCCTCTGACCTGTGTGCCCCCAGCGCAGGCCCCTGGTGCCGGTTCAAAGGCTCCTTCCTGGAGGAGGGTGCAGGGGACTGGCAGAAGCAATTCTGAAGAGCTGGTGCTGGACGGAGGCAATTTGCAGGTCTAGTTTCTGAGCACCGTGGTGACACACCACAGCAATCCCCACAGCCCCCCAAAGCCAGGGGGCTGTTTGGCGATTGTAGTTTTTCATCATACTCGTAACTGAACAGCCACCCCTGCCTAGGATGGGGACAAGGAAGGGGCTCTTGGAGGTGAGGCTGGCTGCTCTGGCCATCCTTAGGCTTTACTGCAAATAATCCGCCCTGTCCCCCACCAGCCGCCTGCCTGCTACCAGAAATCATGGGGGCCTGCAGGACGGCGGGCCTAAAAAAACACACCTCTCTCACCACAGCCTGCCCAGCTCAGCCCTGAGGCCATGTAGAGCCCGGGTGCCAGGGCCTGAGGCGAGGGCAGGTGGCGCTGGAGGTGGTCTCTGTTCCTTGGAA
This sequence comes from Manis pentadactyla, assembly GCF_030020395.1. Taxonomy (NCBI): domain Eukaryota; kingdom Metazoa; phylum Chordata; class Mammalia; order Pholidota; family Manidae; genus Manis; species Manis pentadactyla. The sequence continues at coordinate 125,107,339 of NC_080026.1, read as the reverse complement.
GCCACGCACCGTCTCTCACCCCTGCCTACTGCCCCTTGAGGGGCTCCTGTTTCAGTCTGGCCGCCGCTGACCGCTTCTGTCTTCCTTCAGGTCATCCAGGAGGTGAGTGGCCTGCCTTCAGAAGGCACATCCGAGGGAAACCAGTACAGCCCAGAAGCCCAGCGCCTGAACTGCCAGAAAGTAAGCATTTACTCTGCCTGGAAGCATTCCACTGTTTCTCCATAAAAATTAAAAGCTTAAGATTAAGAGCTTTGCTTTTGCATTTCATCCCCATTACTAAGAAGTGTATAATGCTTGGATAAGGAGAGTAGCTTCAGTTGATGGAAGTTGATAAGAGACCTAAAATATTTTCTTGCTTGTGGTGAAAGCTTTATTAGAACAAAACTCACTTTATGCCCCATTCTTAATCAAGATGTATTTTATGATGCTCTTCCTTCCCATGCGCTCCCCAGTAGAGCTTCCAGCACAGGGGGAATTGTCTTGACCTTGACCCCAGCCAAAGGGCTCTAGTGCTCATTTGCATGGAGCTGTGGGGCCCCTGCTTAAGGGTCAGTGTCTGGGAAGTTGGGCTGGTGCTGGAGAAGGGGAGGGCCGTCACCTGTGGGGTCGCATGTCATGTCCCTGTGTATCCGCAGGGAGGTGCCTGGGTGTGTGCAAAGCAGAGGTCCCTTGTGTATCATCTTGGGGTCCCCGCCCCTGGCAGGGAGGAGGCAGAGGCTTGAGAGGGGAGGTGCCCTCTGTGCTTCAGGAAGGCGCAGGCCACCCCGTGAAGTCCCCACAGCCCTGCCAAGTGACTGAAGAGGACTGAGGTTCTAACTGTCTTACTCTTTCCTTGGTCATTGGCACGAAAACCAAAGTCTGAGTAAACTTGGGTCCTCTTCACATCACTGAGGCCAGAAACGAGCTCTCCCTAAAGACCTGGCATGCAGAGCTCCTGGCCAGGCACCTCAGTGTCCCTGCCTAAGGCCAGAGCACTGCTTGGGAGCCCCTCAGCCTGTTTTCCGAGGCCTGGAGGAAGCAGTTCTCTGGAAGAAGCCTGTTGGAACATTCTGAGGGGTTCACATTCTAACAGCAACAGCCACTACCCTCTGCCGGGGATTCTCCTGAGTCCCCCTCAGCCCCGGGACTGCAGACAAGGATGTTATCCCTACTGTACACGCATGCAGAGCAGGCTCAGAGGGGTCTGTCACTGGAGCACCCCACCTGGCTCGGGAACACGATTCATGACCTGACCCCGAGCAGACAGGCCAGCCCTCCCCAGAGCCTGGCGCACTGGTAGCACTCAGGCCTCAAGCCCCCTCAGTTCCCAGCCCCACAGCTTCAGTCGGGGTGGTGACCCTCGGGCCTTTCCCTGTGGCTGTGGGGCTGCTGTCACATCAGGATGAATAGCCGTTTTGAGAACTTGGGAACATGAGTGGGTGGGTGGTGGCCTGAAGAAGGGGAAGGTGCTCCAGGATGGGGCAGGGGACCTGAGAAAGGTGAAGCCCGGCCAGGGTCCCACCACTGACATGGACTTGCAGGTAACGCCTGGCTTACCCTCAGGAGCCGTTATCTTCCCTTACATTGTAATCTCTGAAGTAACCATTCCCAGACAAGATCGCCCACTTGTCTCTCTTTTCCACAGCCGGATCTGACTGAGAAGTACCTGTCCGCCTCAGACTGTGGGAGCTCCTTAGATGGCCACCCTGAGGTGCCAGAGGCCAAAGACGGTACCGACACTGTGGCTCTCGGCCTGGGGGTGGGAGGGGGGTGGCTTCTGGGCTGTGAGGCCGGCTGGCTGGCTCAACCCTAGTGGGTTCTAACAGCTGATTCTAACATGCCTCCAACGTATAAACTCTTGGAAATACTACATTAATAGATCCAGGGACAAGGGAGAGATGACCAGATTGAAGTTGAGTTCCATGAATCGCTGGGGGTAGATTATTCTTTCATTTCTTCTTGTTTGCTAACCCTAGTTCAAATGTCTTTGAATCAATACAGTCTGTAAAGATTAAATGCTGACATATTCTGTTAGAGAAGTTGGTTTGTCCCTCTTGAGTATGATTCTAGAGAATTGTGACTCTGGCCTGTGGACCCTGGTTTAGGGAGCAGGAGTGTGTGTGTGTGTGTGTGTGTGTGCACGTGCATGTGTCTATGTACACGCACCCAGGGGCAGATGCAGTGGGAATGAGTCCACTGTTTTTCCTATCTTTCCTAAGGGCATGTGAGTGGGCTGTGTACAGTGCTGATGGCATTTTCTCTCATCTTGACAGTCAAGAAGAAATCTTCTGCTGGCCTCAAACTGAGCAACCTAATGAACCTGGGCAGGAAGAAGTCTACCTCACTGGAGCCTGCAGAGAAGTCCCTCGAGACATCCAGTAAGAATCACAGCTGCCTCTGGGACTAAGGTGCTCTTCTACTGGGCTGCAGCCCATCTCCAGGAAGGCAGCTCAGACCGCAAAGGCAGAGATTCTAGTTCTTGCTTCAAACCTCTCTAGGGCTGATGAGTCTGTAGTGGTCCGCAGCCTCTGTGTATCTGCACTGCAGGTGGTTCTTCATGCCTAAGCAGGCTCTTGCTGCAGTGCTGCATCCTTTGTGGAAAGTGAAGGGTAATTGATGGCTGTCCTCCTAATGGTCTTTAAAAAATTATGTTCATTGATCAATAATGTTAGGGCACGGCAGGCCCAGTGTTGGGGAAAGGGGACCAAGCAGATGGAGGACATGCTCCTGAGAGCCTACAGTCCAAAATAGATGATGGCTATAAACCCATAACCACCTGCTCTGTCATCTTAGTAGCTACAAGGACTCAGGGACAGTAAACCTTTCCCACTCTGTGGTCATAAACGACTTCTGGAACCTGGACCTTAGAGGTCTGGCAGGGGCTGGAGAGGGATGGCGCCCATGGGGAGGAGCAAATACGTAGGTGGGACTGTTGATAACATTAGGGAGGTAACTAAGCCATGTACAGGTCAGAGGGTGTGTATGGGTGCTGCTAGGCTCTTGGAGGTCACCTCTGCTAGTCTCACTCAGCCTTGAGGAAACCGAGACCAGGAGAGAAAGACCTTTCCCAGAAATTATCTTGGATAAACCTTTGTCCTGGCTCCAGACCTGCCGTTCACTGCTACAGCTCTCCGTGCAGCCTGGAGGCCATTACTATGCATCTTTAGGCCTGTTCCTCTTCCTCATGGAACCCATGTGCCAGCCTGGGCCTCCTGTTTCTCCGGCCCAGGCTTCAGGTGAAGGCCTGGCTCTGCCGGCCTCTGCAGCCTCAGAGAGCATGGTGTTTGGCACAGGGGCCTGGCTTCAGTGAGTCACTGTTTGGGAGATACGGTGAGTTATTGCTGGAAGTCTCAGCGGTGAAGCATGCTTCTGTCCCCTGTGGTCAGAGAAGGGCAGGAGAGAACACAGTCGCTGTCCTTCCCAGGACTCGGCCTCTGAACTCCCCACCTCTCTTGATGCAAAGTGCTCTTTGGTCCAGAGAACTGTGATGGGCAAGTGGGGCACCCGCCTGGAGGCTCCAGAAGTCCTCGGTCCTAGGCTTGATTCTTCTGCTTTGCTGCTGTGAAGTGTCATGTCTCTGAGAAATTCACATTCCCCTTTGTGTGTCCCGCACCAGGTGGGTGGGAGGTGGCTGTGCACTTTGACCCTGCTGCATGGGCCCAGTTCATCCCAGCTAAGGTTCAGAGCAGCCGCCAGTCCCTTAGGTGGAGAAGGCATCCACTTGGTAAGCCAGGGCCTCTGGGAAGGTGAGCAGCAGCGATGTCAGCTCATCACACAGGGGGTGTTCAAACGGCCCTGAGACTGGGTTTTACTCATTTTTGTAGCCCCAGACCTGACTGTGCTTGGCATGTGGGGTCAGCTCTGTAAACGCTGGCCTAAGCGGGCAGGGAAGAGAGGGAGCACTTGTCCTCTCCTCAGGAAGCTGGACCCAGCCCATGCTACCATGTGAGAACAGAGGACCGCATGATGGGCGCAGTCCTGCCTTGGTGGCCGACAGAGGCCACGGGCACAGCCCTGGGCCCTGGTGATGACCACAGCAAGCCCCTGCCCTTGAGGAGCTCGCTGTGTCCAGCTGGGGCTGCCCCCCTGGAAGCCCAGTTGCCTTGCTCCGGGATCCAAGTGTTCCGAGGGAAGGCAGGGCAGGGAGTGCAGGACGCAGGGATGGCCAAGGCCGGCGGGGGGAGGACTCTGCAGGCTGAGACTGAGCGACCCCACGATGGAAAGGCTGTCAGGGAAGCTGAGGGAAGTAAGGCTGGAGAGGCAAGGGAGCTGCTCCTGCAGCGAGGAGGCCCTGCACACGGCCTCAATGAGCAGAGGCAGGGAGGACGGCTGTGCTTGCTGGGGGCATAAGGCCTTGAGGGCAAGGCCGTGGTGGGAGCCTCTGTTCTCTGCTCCGAGCACCCACACGCCCAGCCTGGCCTAGGCAATGACACAGCTCTTCCCTCTGGACATACCTTTTCCAGAAACCAGCAGAGCTATACTGCCCACCTTCAGAGGGCCTAGCCGCTCACCCGAAGGTAGGAGAAAGAATATGCCGTGAGACTCACAGTCTCCACAAAGTGAGCAAGTTTCTTGGGCGAAGTATGACAGATCTTGGCACTGAGACTCTGGGAGACATTCCAGAAGGACTGGACAAAGTGGCAGCACTGGGCACATGCAGCCACCAGGCCCTCCTGCAGCCTCGTTCCTTCCTGCAGGTTACCTGAACGTGCTGGTGAACAGCCAGTGGAAGTCACGCTGGTGCTCCATCAGGGATAGTCACCTGCACATCTACCAGGACCGGAACAGGAGCAAGGTGGCCCAGCAGCCCCTCAGCCTGGTGGGCTGCGAGGTGGTCCCAGACCCGAGCCCTGACCACCTCTACTCCTTCCGCATCCTCCACAAGGGCGAGGAGCTGCTCAAGCTGGAGGTACGGCGGCCCCTGAGGGAGGCAGGCCTAGCCAGGGCATGGAGGTCACGGCTGTTTGCTGCAAGCTGCAGGGACTATAATCCTAGACTGGGAGAAGCAGTGAAACTGCCTTTAATTTTTACTTCCTTTGCCTGAGATTGTTTGCATTTAAAAAAAAATTCCGTTCCCTTTCTGACCTCAGGGTGGTTGGGTTACAGGAGTGGGACAATGAGCTACTTCCTGCTCATAGTGCAGGTGGAGTATTTATAACTCCCTGAGCTGCTGGAAAAACCTGGGGACTCACAGTGGGTTTCATTTGGTTTGTGTATCACCAGTTGGGGTTCCGTATATAAAGATGACAACAACGGATAGGGCTTATCAGAGAACAATTAGGTTTGTGATACAGTTACATTTCTCCCACTCCCCACCCTGTGTTTGATGTGATGTTACATTTACAAAAATAAGAGGTGACATAATGCCTTCTCGCCCTGAGCCGGGGCCAGCTTGCAGCTAGCATTCTTTACACGCACATAATAAGCACACTCCCTGGTTCACCCAGTTAGTCCGACATCCAGGATCTTCATCCCAATTTTGCTCCAATACTGCCCTCTGGTGGCTGTATTGAACCCAACATCCATTTGCTTCCCACGATCAAGCTTGTCATTTATCCATCAGTCCCACTGACAGACATGTACTCAGTACAATAATAAGGTAAATGAGACAGATGTGCTCTCTGTTATGGAGCTTACATTCTGATATAAGAGTGAGATCGTATTCAGCTAATTACCTAGTTTGTTGATTACTTACAGGTGCTGGAAGGCAGTGGGGTGGGTGCTGTGAATATGTGAGGAGGCCAGGAGGGAAGTAGGGGGTTGATCCCAAGAACTACAGGTTTCAAGGGAGGGTGGCATGTTTAGATATGGAGTTAGAGATGCCTCCTTCAGCTGCTAGGTGGTGGGCGGTTTGGAGGGGACCAGAAAGGACCACAAGAGACCAGTTAGGAAGGTGTCCCAGGTGCCCAGGGCAGGGATGGTGGCAGCTGGTACTAGAGGATGCCCATGAAAACCTGTACTGAGAAACCCACCTGAAAATGAATGGGCAATGTCAGACGCTGCTTATAGCTGCCTCTGTAAGAAAAACGTAGCAAAAAGGGGGTAGAGCAGTGCTGTGTTAATGCCAAAGTGGTAGCTGTTTTTTGGCATGGAAGTAAACCTACAGTGTTGACAGAATTCCCAGGTTTTTCTTGTCACAAAGGCAATTAATGATGTAGGCGTTTTAATTGAACTACCTAAATACACGTATTTGATTCGAATGAATTGTCCCCTGGAAAAAACCAGGCACCAACTTCACAGCTTCTCAGAGCTAGCTGACCTGGTCTGAGGTATTTAAGACATCTTGACTTTACTGAAAACACAAACATAAATTTGAATTTTGTTATTTCATAGCAGGGATCCAGACAGTTGTGTATATATGAACCAGGGCAATCAACGGACATGTGACAGTTCATAAAATCGAGGTGTCAACCTATAAAACAATTTCAGCAGTTCTCTCCTAGCCCATTAGCATTCTAGTAATACGTGTTTGTCAGTCACATGTGATACTTGGGACAAATGCCTACAGCACTGTGGAGGTGGCCTCAAGGTATCACTAGTGGCAGGAAATGTGACGTGAGGTCACTGGGGTAGCACATGCTAGTGAAATGAGGGGGCACGGCCCCGGGGAGGGGCTGGGCACCAGGTGGCGCGCTCCACCCTGCTCACGGCCCTCTCGGCCTCCTCCCAGGCCAAGTCTTCCGAGGAAATGGGCCATTGGCTGGGCCTCCTGCTCTCTGAGTCAGGCTCCCAGACAGACCCAGAAGATTTCATCTATGACTACGTGGATGCCGAACGGGTTTCCTGTATTGTGAGCGCAGCCAAAACGTCTCTGCTGTGAGTATAAAGGGGCCTCCCCTTTGCACCCTCCTGTCCCCAGCCGGGCTTCCTTACCCAGGCCCAGACTGGCCTCTGGTGGTCACTGGAGCAGCAGGGCAGCCGAAAACTCCCTCCAGCAGCAGGAAGAGCAGCGCCAGGGGGCAGCCCTCAGGGAGGCCCAGGGAAGAGCTCGGCGCTGCGCCAGGCTTCAGGCCCAAGGTGGCCGCGGCGTCTCTCCAGCCCCTTATGGCAGTCACGGCCCACCCTGGTCGCCCACTTTCCTTGCTGCTAGTTCCGCACGTTCCCGTGGAGCCCTCTCCAGCAGACTGAGGCCAGGGGAGAAGTGACCTGGGTCGGGGTGGCTGAAGTGGTGCTGGTGGCAGCTGGCCAAGCGAACTGAAACAGAGTCCATTTTCTTATGTACACAATGGGGAAAGTCTGGTCTCAGCTGCCCCAAGTGCACTGTGAAGATGGAATGAGAGAGGGTTTTGTTGTCGTTGGAATGAGATCCACAGAGGGAGGCGTCCAGGTGAGATGGCAGCAGGAGACCGAGAGGACAGGCGTGGGGCCTGGGAAGTTTGTTTTCCTAGAGGAGGAATTTGGAACCAGGGGTTCTAGTAGGAAGGCCCTAGGGGGAGAGGAAAGAGGTAACCCTCAATAAATGGGTTTCAAAGTGAGGTCAGTGCTGGCCCCCAGGGGCCCTGCACAGCCTACGGGGTCCCTGCCCCTCAACTCATAAATCCTTTGACCCTGGTGGCTTTTACCAGTTCTGAATCTCCCCTCTCCTGCTTTGCCATGTCTTCCAGACTGATGCAGAGAAAGTTCTCAGAGCCGAACACTTACATTGATGGCCTGCCCAGCCAGGATCACCAGGAGATGCTATATGACGACGTGGCGATGTCGGAGCTGACGGCCATGGTTAGGACCCTGCTGGGCAGCGGCCTGGGGCTGTCCACTCCTCCTTTTGCTAAACCTCAGTGTCTCAGCACCAGAGCTCATTGGATTGTCCTTCAGATGAGCAGACTCCAAGTCACCTGCAGGGTCGTCAGCAAAAACCTAAGAGGTCATCTACTGTCCACTGGGGCTGCACAGTCCCCCCTGCCTGGGGACTTGTCTAGATGAAACAGCTGGTTAACCACCGGGATCAGTGCTGGGGCTGAGGGGTGTGGTGCTGGGACGCAGGGCCAAACTGATAGCTGAGGGGGAACAGTCATCCTGACAGCAGTTTCCATTTACTGGGCTAAAGGCCTCTGCGGATGACCTCATTTAATCCTGACCACCTTATAGGGAGGTACTGCGAGTCTCTTCTCAAATGCTGTGTCCTGGGTATCCCACCTTGAATGGCAAATCCAGGACTTGAGCTGAAGTTAGAAGGCCAGTGCTCAGTAGGAGGCTTCCCCAGGAGGGAGGGCACTCTGCACTCCAGCATGCGACCAGGACAGGAGCTCTGAGACAGCTCTGGTGCCCCTTCCGGAGCCCAGGGAGTAGGGGCAATGGTGAAAGCCACCTGACTCTCTTTCCTCTGCAGGTGGAATCCCCTGAGGAAGCCACCCATGTGACAGATGCTCCAAGCGAGACTGACTCTGACCGAGTGTACCTGGACCTCACGCCTGTCCAGTCCATCCTGCAGGGCCCCAGTGCTGCCCAGACCCAAGACCCCTCCACTACACCGCCCCCACTGGACCCTCCGGCTGAGACCGTTTCTGCAGACCCAGGCCCTGCCCCAGAGGAGCCCCTCGTGGAGTCCCCAGAGAACCCCAAGTTGCAGGTACCAGCTGTTGCCTAGCAGGTGAGTCAGCCTCACCTTCCTGGCCCCTCAGCTGGCTGTGCACTTGTTTTCTTCCAACCCAGATGCCACAAGAGAGTCTGGAGCCTGAGGAGGCTTCCCTGAGAATGACAGTCAAAGTCCAGGATGAACAGCAGAAAGTCTCCTTCCCACCAAGCTGCCCTGATTCTGTGGCCATCACCCCCGCTGAAGCCATCACCCCCGCTGAGGCCGTCACCCCAGCCGGGGCCAGCCCACCTACGAAGGACAGGTTGAGAGCAATCACTGCAGGTGCCTGTGCTAGATGAGAGCTGAATGTTTGGAAGCTGGTCTGATCCCCTCCCTTTCAGATGAGGAAACAAGTTCAGAGGGGTGAAAGGACTTGCCCAAGGTCACACAGCCAAGCAGGCGTGGGCCCAGCGTCCTGTTTCGGTCTCTGCTAGGCTAGCCCGGTGTCTAGCTCTGATCTGTTGCCGAAGTCCAGGGTTCGGTCTGAGCCTATGCAGCGGGTTGGGACAGCCCTGTGTCGCACGGGCTGACCTGGGGGTTCTCCTCTCTGGGTCTGTAGAGATCAAACTTGGCAAAAACAGAACAGAAGCCGAAGTAAAGCGGTACACAGAGGAGAAGGAGAGGCTCGAGAAGAAGAGGGAAGAAACCCGGGGCCACCTGGCTCAGCTCCGGAGAGAGAAACGGGAGCTGAGAGAGGCCCTGTTACGATGCACAGGTAAGGGGCTGCCCGGGCGGAGGGACCCCAGGAGGGCCTTCTGCTTGGGATGAACCGTGACCTGAGCACCTGACCTGCCGGCCTTGCCCCTGGTGGATGCCCCCCCGGAATGTTCTCTCCCCTCTCTCCCATCTGAAAGGTTGCTCTCCTGTGCAGAGGGACCATCTGACCTGTTGTCAACAGGACAAGGAGGTAGTTGGGAAAGCTGGCTAAAGGGCATTTCTAAAAGTTATATATGTTTTACTTTCACTAAAGCAAATGCATATTTCTCAGTCCGGCTGACGGGAGTCCCATGTCTTCGTCCTTGCATTAACCACACCTGTATGGTGTCGTCCTTAATTTCCAGACACTGGCAAAGACATCTGAGTCCTTGTAGATTATTTTCTGAATCCACCTGTCATCCATCAGCCACTTCCTAGCGGCTTGCCTTTTGCAGGCCTCTCCTGAGGCATTTGACTTCACTTGCACAGCATGACTCTGTGCTCACTTTAGTACCTTGAGTGCAGTTGACGGAGCACCACTGACACAAGCAGGTTTGAGGACAAACTCAGCTGAATCTCGCGAAGCTTGTGACGTGATTGGTGGGGGATGGTTGGGGATGGGGCACAGTCACTGCCTTTCTGTATGACCAGCTCTACTGACAGGTAATTCACTGACCGTATACCTGACTCATGTACACTGTCTAATGCAATGGTTCTTAGCATATTCGGAGTTGTGCAACCATCGCCATAATGCAGTTTAGAACATTTCCACCACTCCCGGTTTCCCCCAGCCGTCCTGTCCCTTTATACATCTGTCTCTATACATCTCTGCCCACTGGCTTGGAGGTTTCAGTAGCCTTGGCTATCAGGGCACGGAGGTAAGGAGATGGGAGTCGTGACACGTGCTGATGCGTGTGACCAGAGGCTTGTGTGTGACAGTCCTTGAGAACCCCGAGAGTACAGCTGGGCTGGGAGGAAGGTCCCCAGCGCCTTCTCTCCTCTGGATAGTCTAGGTAGGAGAAAGTTTTCACTATAGTTTATCCTCCTGGCAAATAAGCCCTGCAGATCCCAGCCAATAAGCCACAGACCGTAAGAAAATAATTCTCCAAGTAATGAACCTGTATTTTTTTTACTCCAATCCCCAAAACATCAATTTCTCCATGAGTTTTTTGTAAACAGTGATCCTTGGGACTACTTGTCACCAACAAAGGCTGACAGATGCTTACTTACCATAAAACTTGGAAACAGCACAAGTTAATTTCAGCGGCTGTTGACTTGTGGTGTTTGGGACTATGCTGAGCACATGTGGTACCATCTGTCCTCCAGCAGTGATGTCCTAGGTCACCAAGGTGCTGTAGTACCACCTGAGAACTCCAGGGTGCGAAGAAACAAGGGTCTGAGGACCACTGCTCTGCTAGGCCTCGGGGTGTACCCAGGGCCAGAAGGATTAAGGGAACTGTGTGGGGCAGCTTGAAACAGCCCAACCATCAAAGCTCCCTCCCCTTGGGGTCACTGTGACAGCAGCAGGTACCCAAACAACTGGAGGGCCTACCGGAAGTGACTCAGGCTGCAGGCTCACCCTCTTGTGAAGACAGCTCTCTTCAGAGCCTTCTCTAGCACCTTCTCCAGCCTTTGCAGGATTCCAACATAGGACTTGGGTTTTAAGGCTGCCCACTACACACAGAGAGGCCCATCCCAATTCTGGGTGTTGGAGCCAAAACTGGCGTCCACACCCACCCACCGGGCGTCCTGGCCTCAGCCGGAAAGCTGCTGCTTGCAGCCGGCTTAATTCTCTGTACAGACAAAGGAGTCCTGGCCAATCTGGAGCAGAAGCTGAAGGACATGGAAGACGAGTGCAGGATGGAGGAGAGCAGGCGTGTGGACCTCGAGCTCAACATCATGGAGGTGAAGGACAACCTGAAGAAGGCTGAGGCCGGGCCCGTGACGCTGGGCACCACTGTGGACACCACTCACCTGGAGAATGTGAGCCCCCGAGTGAGTGCCAGGAGCCACAGCTCCTCTGGGCTTCTTGCAGAGAGCCTCCTGGACCAGGGTTGGGGGAAGCGGGTCATGTGGGCACATCTCCCTCCCCTTGACTCAGGCCTCTTTCTCTTCTTGTCACCACAGCCCAGAGCTGCCACCCCTTCCCCAGACTGTACCCCAGTCAACTCTGCCACAGCACTCAAGAGCAGGCCCCTCTCGGTCATGGTCACAGGCAAAGGCTCCGTCCTCCAGAAAGCGAAGGTAAGCAGTCACTCCCTGCCTCCTTCAGGGTCCCCAGGGAATGGCAGAACTGTCCCTAAGGTGGGGCCCATGCTCTGAGCTGCATTGGGGTCTCGCTCTTGGCAGGAGCTGGGGCTCCGCCATGCTTTTGGCTCAGTCTTTGGCACTGACCAGCCAGAAAGGTGTCTGGGCCTGAGTCCAGTGTTCTTACCTACATCAGCCTGAGGACACGTGCATCCTGCACACATCCCCACCACTGGCCTCTGCACAGATTCCAGGGAGAACAGCTGAAGTTCAGAGACAGACTGTGACTGGATAGTTTTTAAATACAGAAGTCAGTGATGCTAACGGACTTCTGCCATTAAAACTGGAAAAAAAAAACAAAAAAACTGATTCAGAGAGGTAATAGGATTTGCCTACAGCCACCCAGCCAGCTAGTGGCAAAAGGCTTGGTAAGGTATAAACCGAGAGCGGATGTCATTACTGGGTTCCCTTGAGGGCTAGGCCAAAAGTGTGATTAATTCATTCATTTGCATAGTAAACACGCCTACAGCTGCCCTTGCTTTTGGCAAACTTGGCTCCTTATTTCTATCCTGCTTACTTGGAGATATTTTGAGCCAGTAACTATTATATCCACATAAGCATGCTTGTCACTGCTCCCTCACTGTGTGGTGGGCATCACAGACCACCCCCAGCACTCCGCTGCAGCCTCACCATCCTTTAATCGGTGCCGCCAGCAGTGATGAACACACAAAAGTTGAAATCTGAAAAAAGTTTTCTCTTACATTTTTCTATGCATATGGAGGTTGCTATAGCGAATAACTAAGTTTCTTCTTTTGGGGGTGCTGACACTTGAATGGTACCCTAGGAATGGGAGAAAAAAGGAACAAGCTAGGAAACAGGCTTCATCTAAAGACTGTCCCATCGGTGAGGACCTTGGTGACAATCCTGCTTCATTAAAGTGGCAACTCTGACAGGATAAGGACCGGGGTGCCGTGGATGGAGAGCTTCAGCTGAGAGGAGGCTCTGTTGCCTTTCGGAGCCAAAGGAAGTAATACAACAGAAAAAGAAGGCTTTTTTGGAAACTTCAGTCTGTTGGATGTAAACAATGCTGTATTTAGGGTTATTCTATGTTTCTTCTTTGAAGTTTTCATCAACTGCTTTATCAAGCTTTTTAAGTAGTGAAAAGCTTCTGATGTTGAGGCTTGGGTGGAAGGAGGGATCACGGTAGCAGGGCCCTGGCCCACCAGTCACGTGCCGTTGATGACCAAGAAGACCTAAACTCCTGACCATCATCTCTTATTCAATACTCAGCAGTGTTGGGGTTAAACCATCCTTGCCTCCAGGTTTCTTCTCTCCAAAATTAGTAGGCCCAGCTCAATCTTCTGTGATTTTATGACCTGCTTTTTGAGAGACAGTAGCAGGGGAAGATATTTGGAACTAAGCTAAGACACTATCACCACTAAATTAAGGACTGGATCAATTGCTTTTAAATACAATTTATGTGATACTGTATTATAGGAAAAAAAAGGTTCAAACTCTGTAATTTAAAACCAGTAAAAAGTATCTTTTGAGATTAAACGGACTTTTTTTTACATTACCATATTTAAAAAAGATTACTCTGTTTACAGATTCAGTCCTGTGGCCAGGCCATTTTTAAGGGAAGAGGTATTTAATATAATGCTGTTTAAGTTGTGCTAAATTAAGGTCCAGGCCCCTTCCAAGAAAAGGGTGGTGAATTTTGTTTGCAGTGGTCTCTCATCTTAAAATTGGCAGTGCCATTCTTTGGGCTGCCCGTCTTCTCTTTTGATGACTGTTTAACACAGGTTGCAACATTTCATCTATCATCTCTGCCTCATTTCTGGGGGTTCTCAGAGTTCTCTAACACTGGTTCTTGTGAAGTAGAGGTTTTTTGATTCTTACTGTCTTTCTAATCCCAGGGCATTTACTTCTTTTGTTATAAACACTTGGTGTCAGTTTACCAAGTGATGAGTTAGTTTTTTGTTTTTTTTTAAAAATAAAATGTTCATTATATTTTGGACTTTTCTTGTATTTCATGGAATGGTTTGGGGCAGGGCCTGGAAGACTTCTACCTCAAGGGGGAAACACCTTGGTTATTTACATGCTGAACTCAAAATACGTGCAGTAAAAACTGGCAGAACTACAGGTGGGATCTTAGCATAGGTGAGGCTGAAAGAGGATTTTCATAGTATAATTAATCTACCCACACATAGGAAACAGAAACTGATCATGTAGCAGTGACTGAAAATCAATACTCCTAGAAGGTAAACACACTCCTGAATAATTGTTGGGGAAAATAAACACATTTATGAACTCTTTTAATTTCTACTTAGGCAACCTTCCAAAAGTATGAGTATGTTTCTTTTAAAAATGACACAACCAAACAGAAAATCGGGTTCCTTGAAAACACAGATACAATAAAAAAGACAACCTAAGGTTATGTTAAACCAGCAGAATCAAAAAGGAGGCCCTAAGTAAAGATACTGACAAAATTTTTAAATTACAAGAAAATGCTGAGTATTTTCCATTTTAGAAAGTTATCTCTGACATGAAAACTCCAACACATATCACAAAAGAAAAACCAAATCTCACGTTTGGACATAGATGAAAAAGTCTTAAAATGTTAGCAAATGAATTGCAGCAGTGTTTAAAGAAATCATGCATCATGACCAGCTATCACTTATCCAAGCAGTCAAAGGTGGGTCAACAACTGAAAATACACTGATCATATGAATAGAGTAAATGTGAAGAGAGGTCTCAAAGTAGGCAGGCATACCACAAATCTCAGTATCCTAATGACAGTAATTTAAGAAAGGCAGTAAGCATTCCTAGTCTGATAATATAAACCACAGAAAATAACATGAGAAAATCCAGAAGCAGACAGACACATGCTGTTAACACTATTTTTATAAACGTTATCCTGGAGGTGCTAGCTAATGCAAAATGATGAGACAAAGTAGTATAAAACTTCATAAGGAAGAGACAAAACTCAATATGTAAATGATGTCTTTGTAGAAAAGCAAGAGAATCAACTAATTATTAGAACTAGGGTGTTAAGCAAGTTGGCTGGAGTGAGAATCATTCAGTAAAAATAAAACATTGCAGATGGGCCATAAATCTTCCAATTTTTCCAAGGAGAAAAGGTTTATATAGTAAGTAAAAGCCAATTACTTTTAAAAGAAAAAAAAACAGCTAGGCTGATTAGGCAGTAATAATAAAGCAGGAATTTCCTCTGCCCAATTCAGTGGTACCTTCAGTAGACAAGGTTTAAAAAAAGTCTTTGAGGGTTGGGATCTAAAAATAGAAACAGTAAGCCTTTACTGTGTAAACCCAGTTTTGTGGGTTTGTTTAAATCCAAGCAATTCAAATCGAACATCCAAATAGCCCAGAACCAAACAGAGCCTAGAAATGACTAACATACAAAACTAGAAAAATGATTAAACTGCTCTTAAAGAAAATGGATTCATGTAAGTTCTCTGACATCACCTATAGGCACCTGCCAGGTGGACATGTGACCCAGCTCTGATGTCACCTTCTGCCAAGGTAAGCATAACAACAGGAATGAAAATATCCCTTGAAGGATATGTCATCACACAGTGCTTGGCACATCAAAAATTTATTTTCAATGTTTAACAATACCATAAGACAACATCTTCAAGTGCTTTTATAGCACCAGAAATCCCTGAAGTTATTAAAACTTAGTATTTAAATCAAAGTAGACTTGAATGTTTGCATACAAAAACATTATATTAAAAAGAAAAGCTATGATACAGTGTCTGGATTTAGTTTGGAGCTCTACAAAAGTTTCTACTGAAAACCCAACTTGAAACACAACCAAGGGGAAGAATTGATTCTTAGATATCACAGGGGTATGGAAAGTACCTAGTTTGCCAGAAAATACTCCACCTAAGCCTTTTTTTTTTTTTAGGGCTATAACTAATGTTTTTTATTAACACAATGTTACATAGATTGTATTGTATATAAATGCAATACAGTGTCTAATACAATGATTGGTATTCTAAATGTTTCACATATTTTTCTTATTTTGAGAAGGCATCTCTCATATTTATTGATCAAATGGTTGTTAACAACAATAAAATTCTGTATAGGGGACTCAATGCACAGTCATTAATCAACCCCAAGCTTATATCTCAACAGTCTCCAATCTTCTGAAGCATAACGAACAAGTTCTTACATGGTGAACAAGGTCTTACATAGTGAATAAGTTCTTACATGGTGAACAGTACAAGGGCAGTCGTCACAGAAACTTTCGGTTTTGCTCATGCATCATGAACTATAAACAATCAGGTCAAATATGAATATTCATTTGATTTTTATACTTGATTTAAATGTGAATCCCACATTTCTCCCTTATTATTATTGTTTATTATTATTTTTAATAAAATGCTGAAGTGGTAGGTAGATGCGAGATAAAGGTAGAAAACATAGTTTAGTGTTGTAAGAGAGCAAATGTAGATGATCAGGTGTGTGCCTGTAGACTATGTGTTAATCCAAGCTAGACAAGGGCAATAAAACATTCATGTATGCAGAAGATTTCTCTCAAAATGGGGGGTGGGGTTCTAAGCCTCACCTCTGTTGATCCCCAATTTCTCACCTGATGGCCCCCCTGCGACTGTGCCTGTCTTAGGTTGTTCCTCCCTTGAGGAATCTTACCCGTCTCTGGCTCACCTAAGCCTCTTTCCCACACAGATACAAATATTCCTGTTAAATAAATAACCAACATCATTTCTTGAAATATTCCTTAAAAAAATAGATATGAAATAACCTAGACAGCCTAAGATACATGATTAAAAAAGCAAAACCCTCTGTTTCTTTGTATTTGTTGAGCTATTCTCTTTGCCCCACGAAAAGCAGAATAAAAGCACTCAAATACCCCACAACCAACCCCACAACTAAGCCCCTTAAGTAAACTTGAAAGGTCGGCCCTCCAAGGGGATGTTGCCAAGAACCAAGGCCACCTTCACGTGGCCCGAGGCCAGGACTGTGGGTGCACTCGGTCCCTCCCTACCAGCCAAACAAGCTGGGTAACGGCTCACATTCCAGTCTGGGGTCTTTCCAAGTTTCTCCCACACACACAGCCACTCACCAAATGAAGTAAAAAATGCCAAGTCCCTTTTCAAACTAAAACAGATGCATACAGGACATCGCTGGGGAAAGGTGTGTGAAAAGGTCCCCACTTCCTCCTTGCGATGCCGTCGCTTCACAGTCCACAGGATGCTAGTCAGGACCTCCGTTTGAGTAGTACTGTCCCCAAAACATTGTTTAGCATTTGTTGTGGTCAAAGTGAACTTCACAGAGGCCATCAGAAGTCTCTAGATTCCTTTGTTTCTCCTCGGGGAAAAGGGGGCAGGTGACACAAGCTCAACAGGACACAACTAGGTACACGAAGTACATATTTACTTACACGCCAACACCGTCATGAGAGGGCGGAGCCGGCCGCTGCTGTGTCCCCAAGCAGCCCTGTCTGCGGTTGGAGCATCTCTTCTCCCTGGGTGAGGAGAGTGGGCAGGGGGCCTCTGCACCAAGCTGGAGGCAGATGCTCAAAGGACTCCCACCAGACAGGGTGCTCCACTGAGGGCAGGTACCCTGCAGCCTCCAGGGTGCCCAGGTCTTCTTGATAGGCACTGGGAGGGGTACAGCTGCTGCCCTCCTGAAGGCTCTTGGTGGGCATCACGTGCTTTGGGGGCATCTCTCAAGGTCCCTAGAAAAGAAGTGAACTGTGAGGACATGAGAAGGGTCTGAGTCCTCTTCTCGGCCAAGCAGCAGCCTCCGGGCCCCTGCACGTCTTGCTCTTACCCCACAACCCAAGCAGATGCCAGATGAGAGGCCCTATCTGGCTGCCCTTCAGATCCACTGCCCGGCCTCAGGAAGCCAACCTTTGCCGGTGGCTGGAAACCCAAGGCCCCGGTGGGAATCCTCCTCTGGCTGCTGGCCACTCTAACTTAAAATCGGACCAGGAGCCACAGGGGGGCCCGTAATGCTGCCCAGCCATCATCCTCCCTGGCCTGGTCTAGCCCTTCCTCTCCCAGTCACCTCTCAAACCGCCTCCCCATCCACACTCAGCTGGCGGCCCTTGTGCCCATTTTCTGAGCAAGTAGAAACACTCATAAAAGAACTCTGGCCAGCTCCCACCACACCTGCTCTCCACCTGCTCCCACCACACCTGCTCCACCACACCTGCCCTCCACCTGCTCCCACCACACCTGCCCTCCACCTGCTCTGTGCCCACATCCTCTGTCTTCCAGTCGCCCTGGACCCACTGCTCCTGAACCCAGGCCTCCCTAGGAGGCCCTCCTCCCAGTTGCCGTGATTTTTCCCTCATATGCTACATGTTGTACGTGAACTGCTTGTCTCCCCCACCAGCACAGAAGCTCCACAAGCACAGAGATTCTTACTGTCTTGTTTACTGCTGTGCTCCCCACACCTGGAACAATGCCTGGGAAGTAGGAGACCCCACTAAATGTTCTGTGCATGGATGCACAAGTGATTGCCTGATTCCTTCCATTGAGCAAACACCCTAGAACCTGCCTCCGGCTGAGCTCCTGGACCTCAGCAGGTCCCAGGCCACCCCACCACCACCCCACAGGCAGACCAGCCACACTCACGGTTCTCACAGTGAGGGCCCTCCCAGCCCCTTGGCACTCATAGCGGTAGCTCCTGTTCTGCAGGACACAGGTGCCCTTGTTTGTGCACAGGCTGGGTTTGCAGAGGCTGACTGCCCTCTTGGCTTCTACAAAGGAGAACCAGCCTGGATCACCCCCAAAAACCCCTACTCTGAGGAAGCCCAGCCCAGGTGGGAGGCCACTGGAGTAGTGTCTTACACACCTTAGTGTTTCCGGGGCCTTAAGCAACAGTCTGGCACATGGCTGGTGCTCCATCCTGTGTGGCTTAGTCAAAGAGCCAACTCCCACATAGCTTTCCTACACATGTATGGAGATCGTTCTCTCAGATGTGCTATGCACGCGGCAGTGCCTACGATTGTCATTACGGCCACACGGTTTCTAAAAGGTGGATGTCACCGGCAAAAGGAAACATTGAAGTTAGGCTGGCCTGTTTGCTCCTAGCTCTGTCATTCACTACCCAGGTCAGGGTCAACCTGGGGTCTTACACCCTTGGGGAGACCTGTGGGTATCCTAATGATATCTTCTATTTAAATAGAGTGCAGAAATTCTCAAGTTTGAGGAGAGGTACCTGTGTTCAATTGTCTGCACCTTAAACATCAAATGGGGACAGTTGTAGCTTCTGCAGTTTCATGTAAGCACAGGATTTCACACAGAGCCTAGCACGTGGGTAGGGTTCAGCAACTGGGAGCAGCTGTGGTCCTTGTAGTGGTGTGTGTGAAGGGTCAGGCTGAGGTCCCCACCACGGAGGCAGCCCCACTCACCTCCACATAGCCCCTGGATGAGTGCATCCTTATGGCACCTCAGGTCTGTGTAGGCCGCCACGTGGATCAGGGAGTCCAGGGGACCTGCAAGCCCCCACAGTGCCCCCCTCAGGACAGGCCCCACACTCACCACCCAGATGGAGACACCACTGTTCCTCGGCCTCTGGGTGGGCACAGCCATGTCCTCTGCCCCCTGCCCACCTGTGAGCACCACCACGGCCTTGGGGACACTAGGCCGAGCACCCCTCTGGGCAGTCATCACTGTCATAGATGTGCAGCAAGGCTGTGCCTGCCAAGCCCATCCCACCCAGGTAGGGTGCCTGGCTCACGGCACGCAGCGCTGCCGCTCAGGTGACATGGGTGTCCAGCCCAAAAGCTGTCTGCACCTGGCTGCCTTACACCACCAGGCCCATCTGTGTCATATCAGCATTTACATCAAACTGGAGGGCACAGCTTCTCACAAAGCTCTGCGTCTGGGCGAAGTTCCCAGGCCCCACTGAGGCTGAGGCATCCAACATGAAGACCAGGTCCAGCCACAGCCTGGAAGCCTGTGGGAGCAAGCAGACTAGGCCTCAGCGGGCAGGCTAAGGGCCAGGCCAGCAAAGCGGGGACTAGTCTGGGTGGGCAGAGCCCAGGTTGGCCAGTCTGCTGTCCACGGCAGTGGCCATTCTCCATCCTCTTCTAGAATATTAGCAGGATATGTGAATGACCCCCTAGACCACATTCCCAGCCTCCCTGGCAGCTAGGTGGGGCCATGTGTCTGATTGGATCTGACTGCAGATAAATGTACAACCTCCAAGTTATGTCCTCAAAAAAAAGTTGCTTGCCTTCTACTTCCCTTCTCCCTCCTTCTTGCTGGCTGAGAAACAGTGACCTTGGACCTAGAGGTGGGCCCCCAAGACAGCCAAGTCACCCTGCTGGCCCAGACCACACTCCCCTCTGAGCTGTGATGTGAGAGACATAAAGGCCTATCACAGGTAAGCCGCTGAACTCTGGGGACCCTTGGTGACAGCAACTTCCCCTTCACCCTCAGCTGTCCCATCGCTGAGCACCTTTCACGTGCTGTGCACTGTACACAAGGCACTAATTAGACCAAGCGGACAGAATGGACTGATGCCTGCTCTCGATGGGCTGACAGTCTAGGGAGAAAGACATGAACCCGACAGAGAATTACAAATTCTGTGAGAGGCCACTGGGGGAAAAGAGAGGCCAGCAAGGAGCAGCGTGGTGGGCCGGGACAAGGAGTGAGGCGTGGTGGTCTCACTGAGCACTGCAGAGGCGCATGTGAGCGGGAGGCGTACGTGGGGCTTCTGTGGCGGGGACGGGCCTGTGTGGGAGCTCCCCCACCCCACGCAGGGCTGCAGAGCCCACCGAGTGAGCTCTCGGAAGCCTATGGAAGGAGTGTAGCTTGTATTCCAAGTGCAGAGGGAGCCACTGGAAAGGTCAAAGAAAGAGGATCTGACTTACTGGCTTTTAAAAACAACTCTTTCACAAGGAAAGCCTGAGAAACTTAAGTCCCAAGAGGAGTTTAAGAAGACATGACAACTACACATAACGAGGTATCCTGGGTGGAATCCTTGGAACAGGAAAAGGACATTTGGTAGAAACTAAGGAAATCTGAACAAGGTATATAGACTTAGTAAATAATAATGTATTAATATGGGTTTAATTGTGAAAAATGTACCTTGTTAACATCTTACAAGAGGGACACTGGGTATGGGATATGCAGGAACTCTTACTGTCACAGGTTTCCTGTAAATCTAAAACTGTTTTTAGAAAACCCACTCTGGCTGCCATGGGGAGACCTCCTCCCACCCGCCCTCCAAGCTGGTCTCACCTCTGCTGAGTGATCTGGGCCTAGGAGCCGAACTCCACATGCACCTTCCCACCTCCACGTCTAGAAGTCAGAGTGGATGTGTTTCTGCATCTAAATCTTGGCTGCGCCCCCCACACGGCACGTGTCTACCCCCAGGCACGGTGTTCTCCTGAACTGTGCTCCAGTGGAGGGTCACAAAATCAACTTCGTTGGTTGTCAAACTGAGCAGGAAATGTCAGAACACATCTCAGGTAGAAAGGCTGGTATCACTTCATGAAGCATTTGCTTCCGTTGTGCGTGTGCATGTGCGAACTGGCAATGTGCTTCTCTCCGTGCACTGCTGCCATCAGAGAGGTGGGAGAGCAGCCCTCACAGAGCATGCGCAACAATAACCACTGGGACCTTACCTGGCAGTGGCCAGCTGCACACTTTCCCCTGCAGCCTAGGGACTTGGTTGAACGGGTCCTGTGGGCCGCTGTAGACATGACATGCTTGGGGCTGCCTGTGCTCTCCTCCAGCTCTGTCCGCACAGCCTCGCTGTCCACTCCCAGCAGGAGCAGCACTTGGGCCCTCATGTGATGTGCTAGGCTGGCCACCTCATCCTGGGAGCGTGACTCAGTGAGCAGGACCACCACTCTGCATGGATGATCCTGGCCTGTGCTAGCAGTGCTTCCAAAGCTGCGTTCTGCTGCCTGCTGCAAGGCACTGCCCGTCAGGGTGGCGCCTCTGCTGAAGGGGATGCCATCAAGGCTCCTGACCAGGTCTGGCACATCCTGGTACTTGCCCACGGGCACCGCCACCACCAGGTCCCTGCTGTAGCAGGCCACACCCATGCAGTCCTGGGAGTCCTCGCTCAGCACAGCCTGCACAAACCGCTTCACAAAGGCCTTGGCCCGCAGGAAGCCCTCCAGGGTGGTGCCCACTGAGCTGGCCAGCAGGAAGAGGATGTGGGCTCTGCATTCCAGGCTCAGCTTCAGGGCTGCCGGAATCACAGCAGCCATCATGCTGCAGCCACCTGGGTCATGCAGATCACCATCCCACCCGAGATGCCCAACCACCTCACAGGGCAGGAGAAAACCTCCTCCCAGGAGGGAGACAGGGTAGAGAAACTGAGGCTCCAGGGGTCAGTGACCAGTGCACATCACAGAGTTAGGGCCAGACACAGAGGTCTGGCTCTACGGGTCTCCATCCAATCACTTTTTAAGAATTTAAATGTAACTATTTTATAACTTTCTTCTGTCATGGCGAGTGTTTCTTGTGTCCTCCTTGAGAACTCTACCTCGAGATCATGAAGATATGCTCCTACATTCTCTTCCAGAAGCTTCACTGCTTTGCCGTTTACTCTTCGATCTATGATCTATCTGGAATTGATTTTTGTGTAGCTTGTGAGGCAGGGGATCAAGATTTACTTCCTCCTCATAGACCTCTAATTGACTCAGAGCTACATTTTCTTAAAATATAGAAGCTCCCACTATGTATCAAGCATTGCACTAAGCATTTTGTATAAGTAATCTTATTTAAAACCCCCAACAACCCTAAGGGGTAAAGCCTATTATAACCTACCTTTAAAACAAAAAATGGTTGAGACTCCCTGCTCCTCTTCTAGAAGAGACTACCCAGAACCAGGACCCAGGCTTGGACTGGCTCCAGCCTGCAGCCAGGCTCGGACACACAAAGCTCAGGCAGCAGCCATTCACAGCTAACAAGCAGGAGCCGCTGCCCCACCCAGGGCTTCACCACCTGACTTACTTATTCACAGACCACTGAGAGGCTGTATCACATGAGATGACAGAGCAGTGGGGTACTTGGAAAGTAGGCGGCTCTGAAGCCCAAGGGCCAGTTTCTACCTAGTGGCTGGCTAGAAGGGTGGGAAGGGGGAACCCTGGCTCTACGGCTCCCCAATGGTCAGTCTTAGGAGTCCTGTGTGTATGTACCGCAGTTGGCCTCCCCTCTGAAGGCCGATGGGCAGAGGCAGTGGTACCTGTCTAGTCCTTCTGGAACACATGTGCCCCCATTCTGGCAGGGCTGTAAGTCACAGGGCCTGTCAAGGAGATGCCAATTAACAGCCTAGCACATCAGCCCAGAAGCATGAAGGGGTGTGGCCAGAGGTGTGAGTCTGGCAGGTCACCCTGTCCCACCATGGCCCTGCTCTCTCCTTCCTCTGGGGGCTACTGGGAAGCTAGCAGCAAAGAGGGGAAAGAAAGCGAGGTATGCAAAGGAGCGGCTGGGTGTGGGTGGTAAAGGACCCATAAGGTCTTTTGTGAATGACAGGCCCACCTGGGGATGTGCCAAGACCTGGACTGTTACGGACTGAATTGTGTCCCCCACCAAATTGCTATGCAGAAGTCCTAATCCCCAGTATCTTAGAATATGACTGTATTTGGAGATAGCGCCTTTTAAAGAGGACATTAAGGCTAAATGAGGTCATAGGGTGGGCTCAAACACAATATGACTGGTGTCCTCACAAAAGAGGGAGAGACACCTGAGATGTGCTGAGGAAAGGCCATGTGAGGACAGTGAGGAGAGAGGCCTTAGGAGCCACCAAACCTGCCAACACCTCGACCTTGGGCTTCCAGCCTCCAGAACAGTGAGAAAATAAATCTGTATGGTTTGAACCACCGGGTGTGGTATTTTCTTGTAGCAGCCCTACAAACTGACCCAACATGCCTGCATAACCCATGGTTGCTGAGGGCCGGGAGGCGCTCCAGGCGGCTGTGACGACTGACTGGAAGGAGACCCGAGCCTGGCAGGAATGAAGAGCTCAGCAGCATCGCGGCAGCGGCCTGGGGTCTCAGGACCAGGGGGATGCTTCGGTGCGGACGGTGCTGCTGCTTGGGCCCGCCACGGCATGGTTCTAGACAGCCTCTGTGGGTTGGGTCTTGGAGCCAATACCCATGGCCTCCTCCACTTACTCAGGCACCTTACTTAGCCCCTCCAAGCTCCAGTATTCTCATATAAACAGGGTGAAAACTGAACTTATTCCATAGTGTATGGTGAGGATTACATGAACTCATCCATGGGAAATCTTAGCATACAGCCTGACATGAAGCAGACACTCTGTAACAGGTAAGACGGTGTTTGCTTTTCGTACAAATTAGGGGTTATCTTTCAAAGGTGGTTATCTCACAGAGGAAACTGCAGCCAGTGTCAAAATCAGGCCCATTCTGCTATGATACCTCGTGGTCAGTATCTAAGCTCCTTACCAATTTCCTTATCGATTGTTGCAAAATGCAGATAATACCACACGTCCTCCCTTCCAGGGAGACAGAACAGGCAGGACCTTCATTGGGTTCATGTATCTCAGGCTCAAAGGGTTTGATAAACAGCTGAGTGTGGCTACCATTAGAATTGGTGATTTCTGTCCTTTCTACTTAAAAATGTTGATATACTTGGTGGTTCACTTGCTATAATTAAAATGTATACTTTTCAAAGGTAGAAATTATTAAGGCTACTAACTCTGGGCACCCAGCCTGCTGTTCTGCCAGCTGGAGGAACATGAGAACAACCAGGAACCCATTCATAGCATCAACAGTGGCCTTCAACTGGGCAACTGCTATGGGCTCGGTCCTGTTCTAAGTACCACACACGCATTATCTCATTTCACTGACACAACCGAAGGAGGTGGGTCCTATAAAAACCCCCATTTTAGACAAGGAAGGTGAAGATCAATGACTAGAAGTCATGTGCTGAGGGTCAGATAGTTGGAAAAGGGCAGCATTAGGACTCAAATCCAGTTCACTCTGGTTCTAAAACTGCAAGTCCTTGAAATTTTATTTCTAAGCACAAACAACTCCACTTTAAGTTTCTCCCGTGTTTCAGGAGATGGTAACATGGGAACTCCAACACAGAATGCCAAACCCCATGTAGAAAACACCACAGTGCCCACATGTACAACTTCCAGGATGCAGGCTTCTTACCTCATCAGGAATAGCAAATCATTAAAAGGATGGATGCCAACATACTTGAACTTGAGTGCAGCCTCTATGCTCCCAGCTCAGTGGAATGCACCAGACCCTGGGTGAGGAGCAGTGCAGGCTCAATGCGGACCAAGCTGAATGACGCTTAAAGATGTTGGTAAGCCTTCCTGTTTGCTTGGGACTTCATAGCTGATGAGGCACTCCTGAGGGCATTATCTCCTGAATCCTCACCCATGTATACCTTCTATCACACAGAGCAGGGAAAAGAGGATTCCGGGCATGGGGCAAATGTTACCCCATTTTACAGAGGAGGAAACTGAGGCTCAGGTATCTTGCCCTGAGTTTGGCACTGGGATGTGAGGCTTTCTTTCTGCAGAGTTGGGGCTCAATGCAAGCCCTTCTCTGCATCTTGTCAATGCAAGGGACACTAGTTAAGGAAGGCAATTCCAAAGCATTCACTCCATTCTTAGTGAAAAAAACACTATTGAGCAAGTGAAAAAAGAATACACATGCTTGTGCCTGCCTTTGAAATGCCTGTCTCTGTGACCTGGAGCTGGTTCCAGCCACATGCTCTGCCCCAGGAGTGCAATGCCCCTTTAGAAGCCAGTCTAGTCCAGGGGCCCAGAAAGAGCAGGAGAATCCAAGAGGCAGACTTTACCTGGGCAGATGGTCCGGTAGCCGGTGCTGGGGTGGGTTACAAATACTCTCTTCCAACTACAACCCAAGGAAACAAATGGTGGAGATCAAGTTTTAATGGCAAGGCAGAAACCTGGAATGTTATCTAAAACAGTGAAAGCTTATATAGGATTCCAATGCAGAAGCAGGCCAAGAAAGACTTTGTTTTCTTTCTTGATTCTACCCCAGCTTTTATCTGCACCTAGAGCAGGGGATGTTTCAAACTATCCAGAGGAAATTGAAAAAAAGAAAATAATGTTAAGTTGGCTATCATGTTCGAAGTTAGAGGTGTCTGGTTCAAAACTCAGAATTGTGGTGATAGTTTTCTACTCTGAGTTACCTTCTGCGGCCAGCACAATGCAGGTGGGGATGGGGCAGGAAACGCTGGGAAGCAGGCCACTGGGTTCTGGCTTTGTGACCCCACGCAAGTTACTTTCCTTCTCTGGTCTTCAGTTCCCTCTTCTACACAGTAACTCTGTCAGTAGTTTTCAACTGCATTCCTTGAAGCCTCAATGGAGAGGGAAGGAGACTGACTGGCCAGGGCGCCTCTCACAGTGCCACCCCTTCACTCCAAATGTGCTTTTTTTCTGGTTTGCACAAGTGTTCATACGAGGCTCCACAGCTCAAGAGGATATGCAAACTACTGGCCCTGATGACCTCCGAGGCCCGCCTGAGCACTACGTTCTGTGATAACAAAGGGCCACCATTCCCGTGGTGGCTTCTAGGCTCCAGGTGTCCCCACCTTGACCTCAAACCCACAGCTATGTGAAGAGGCAGCAACCTCCCTCTTCCAGGTGGGGATACGGGATCAGAGGGGGGAGTCAGGCTGCCCAAAGTCACACAGTCACCAGAACACAGCAGAGCCGGGACACGGACCCACAGCCCACACGTCCTCGCCTCCAGCTCCCCTGAGCCTCTGGGGTGCTGGGCCTGCTCAGCAGGAGCCGTTCGTAGTCCTGTGGGTTGGCAGCAGCTCCAGGGGACGGCCTCACCTAAGAAGATTCCCTCCTTTGGGCCCTGGCAATATAGTTCCCTGAGGTTTTCCAGTGAGGACTTTTTCCGACAAGATAACCACCCCAGGCTGCCCACTGAAGAGGCAGGCTAATGGGGCTCACCTCTAAGGCGAAGTCTTTCCTGGAGCAAAGCATTTTCTTGGAATAAAAGTCAGGTCAATTATAAACTCAAGCAGCTGCTGAAATCAAAAGTTTGCCAAACTCCCAACTCATTAGAGAGAAATCTCCCACTCCATGTTTACTCCTAGTAGTCTGCATAAAACCCCAAGTTGTAGCCCAGAAAGCTCCTCGGCCCGATGCCTCCCCACTCAGACGCCGAGATCAGCAAGGCCTGCTCTGCCCACTCTATTTACAACAGCAAATAGATCGGCTCCCAGCCACCTGCCTGCCCCACCCTGATCCATCCCTGCACTTTTTCTCCACAGCACTTAACCACAACCTAATAGTTTCTTTCATGGGTTCATTTGATTTACTGCTGCCCCCGCCCACTGACTGGAGCATCAGCTTGTGGGGCCAGATGTGTGAGCTGTCTGGCTGACTCGCCAGAGCCTGGGACAGTGCTGGGAACATAAGAGGCCCCCAGTGAGTACTTCTTGAATGAGGGAATTGATGAAGAGCTTACTATAGGCAGCCATCATTCCAGAAGCCTGCAACATTAGAGCATTCTACATATTAACTCGCTGCATGCTCTGAACAACCCTCTGGGGTAGGTGCTCATATCACCCCCCTTTGCAAATGGAGAAACCGGGAGAGGGGGGTTCCCAGCTCTTTAGTGGTGACTCTGGAATTAAAAGTTCAACAGCCTCACTCCAGAGTCTGAGCACAGAGCCATGAAGTATGGTCTTTACCCACCGGCCTCTCCCGGGACCCCCAGCTCTGACTGCCTCTGTCCCCTGCCACCAGTTCCTGCATCCTTCAAGATGGCTCAAACATCCCCTTCTCCATGATGCTCCAGGGAGGACAGGCCCCTTCCTGGCACCTGGGACACCTCAGGGTGGTCACTGGTCTTCTTGTCCAAGGCTCCATCTGGATGGGTATCTTGGGGGCAGCAACTCTACCTGTCTCCTCACTATGCACTGTCCGGCTCAGAGCAGGCACTCAGGACACGTTTGCTGGTGGCCTCTGACATGGCACAAGGCCCCATTTCCTCTGACCCACGTGTAGGGCATGGCCCTTCCCTGTCGAGATGGCCTGTGGACTCTCTGTTGGCCTGGGACAGCCCTCACGCTTCTAGGCCAATCCATTTCACTGCTGTGTGTGCTCCGAGCTAGTCACTGAGGGCAAGTCCGGGGCAAAGGTGCAGCCGGTTCAAACATTGCCCCAGCCCTCCAGAAAGGGCATCAGGGTAGGCTCGCCAGTTACTGACCAGGTGCTGTGTGGCGGGTGGTCTGGATGAAGTGCTGAAGGATGGTGCAGGGATTTGAGGGAATGTCTGATGGCTGGGCAGCAGGTGCTCTAGCATGTCTGAGCTCCAGTCCTGAAGAATCCCACACCCCCCACAGCCTCCACAACTGGAATTCATCCAAGATCTTAAGCCTCTTGCCTCCCTCAGCCCCCATTAAGTATGGAAACCAGTGCTCAGAGGAACCAAATTACCAGACTACTCTCCCAAATTCAGACTATTGCCCTGTAGGGCCAGCTTTTGGCTCATTGCCAGCCCTCCAGAATGGCTGTGACCTGCCACCGTCACTCACCCTGAGCACAAGACTCTGATCCCAAACAGATGACTGCCCCTGTGCCCCTGCAGCTCTGTCCCAGGTTTCCTTCAATCCCCGTCAAGCACTCGGCCTTGGGGGCCTCAACCCCCACCCTCGATCCCCAGAGGTGCTGGACCTCTGACCCCAGACTGAGTGGACCAACCTGGAGAAGGGGCAGAGCACGGCCAGCAGTGTATCCATCCCCCGTGAGCCTCTCCAGACAGGGCGTTGCCAGCGAGCTCCCTGACCATCTCCGGCGTCTTGCGCTCACAGGGGTGAGTCTGCACCTTGCAGTCTGTGGCACAGAGCACACCCGACGGAGGAGAAAGGGTCACACCTCACTACCCTGCCTGTGCTTCCACCAGCCTCAGCCCCAGCTACCTTCTGCCTCTTTCAGGCAGAGCACCCCAGGGGAGGGGCCCTGCTCTGCCCGCTGGCTGGGCAGCTGGTCTCTGAGCAGCTCCTCGGCATGGGCCCCGGGCCGCACAGCTCTCACGTGCTGTGCACGTGTGGACGTCTTACACACATTGCTCTGGCTCCCGGGTGGACCCTGACAGTGGTGCCTAGGTGACCCCAAGCTGACGTGTGCCCATGCTGACCACAGTGGGGAGGCTGCCTGGGCTCCTGCTCCTTAATTAGGGACAAGCCCTGGGCCTCTCTGCCATGTGGAGACAAACTCAGGGCTCCCAGATGAGGAACCCACAGGGAGGCCGACTCCAGAGCAGAATGCCCCACCGCTGCTGGGCCCTGTTCCTTTCAGCCTCCCTCCCCAGGGAGCCTCCTGAGTCCTAACCTCTCGCCTTAGGGAAGCTTCCCCACCGCATCCCCACTTCCACATGGCCAGGCTGCTCCTGCCCATGCCTGGATGGATGGATGGCGGTGCAAACAGCAGAGCTGCAGAGGGCGCTGAAGAGACCATTGGTGGCGTCCTCCCCCGGCTCAGCCATGAGCACGTGGTGCCCCAACGGCTTGCTGGCCAGCATGTGGAGCTCCTGCCACCCGTCCCCTACCCCCACCAGGGAAGTTAACAGCTCCACACCATGCCTCCCTCCTCCTGCCAAGCCATCACCAGACCATGGGCTCCTTGTGGACACAACACAGTCCCACCAACCCAGAAGCCACTCAGCCGCAATGTCGGCCATCTAGGATGCAGGTGAAGCCCAGAGGTGAACCACAGGCGCAGGACACCCAACCACGGGCCACAGTGTGTGATGCTACGGTCCACATACTTCCGCACACTTGGAACCATCAGGTCCTATCAGAGACATGGTCCTAACAGATTTAGTTGTCTGGTTTTGTAACCCGTAGCTGAGGAGAACAACTTAACCAGAAAGGAAATGAAGGAAAGTGGTTCTAGGTGATAGCAGGAGAACACTGGCAGCTATCAATAGGAAAACACACTGAAGCATTATAAACTGTGGATTTAAAAACTCAGAGGTCAGCAACGTGAGGCCAGCTGGAGAGAAGAGCCAGCACACTTCAGTAGCTGGAGGGCATCACTGTGAGTGCCCATGTGGGGATGGTGACCCCAGGGCATGAAGAAAGGGTTAAATCATGTTGAGAAACCTCCTTTTAAGATGATAGGGCAGTAAGTGATGCATTTAGAATCCTGCCCACCAAAATTTCATCAAAATAAAGCAAGGCTTATATATGGTGACTAATACTGTAAAGGCTTATATATGGTGACTAATACTGTAAAGGCTTATATATGGTGACTAATACTGTAATAACCTTGTGTGGTGACATGGCCATTACACCTATCATGGTGAGCATTTTGCAATGTATATAATTATTGAATCAATATGTCGTACACCTGAAACCAATATTATAACCAACAATACTTCAATAAAAATGTTTTTAAATAGACCAAGCAAAAACATTTACCTCTAAAATTTGCCTAGGTAAGATTCCCCACTCTCCTGTGAAGCCATATAAACCAGCCATTTCTCCCGGTACCTGGGACAGTGCTGGCCTCACATTGGCATCAGTGGGCAGCTCTGCCTGGCCCAGCAACAGACTTTCTGAAAAGCTCCCTGGGTAATTCAGATGGTTACCCCTAGTTGAGAACCATCAGGGAAGGTGCTTAATAAACACTAAAAAGGAGAAAGAAGGTGAATGAGCATCTGTTTTTTTAATCTCATTCAGAGGATCTTGCTGCCCAGTTTTTAACTCTGGTGGGCATCGCAAGCACTAAGGGCCAGATAAACCACAGGTTGAGGGGCTTCGCCCCAGTTTCATATTTAATGGGGTGGGGTCCAAGTGTGTGCATTTCTAGCAAGTTCCAATGATCCTGATACTGCTGGTCCAGGGAACGGGCTAGGAGAACCACTGGTCAACAGTCCTGGCCTTTTACTAGCTGTGGGGGTGGGAGTCGGGTGGGCCCAGGAGCCCAACAGGCTTCCTTAGAGGGTTCCTGTGCCTGCAGCTCTGGGCAGTGCCCCCTCTCCTGACCAATGGCTTCTTGATTTCTCTAAGCCGGGGATGCCAAAGCATAGTCTGTGGGCTAATGCAGGTCCCCAAACTGTTTGAACCTGGTCTAGAACCAGACAAGCCCGGACACTGAGAGCAACATTTAGACACTAGTTGTATAGCAACTTGACAGAGTCACTTTATGTTTGCTGGATCGAATAATAAACACTTGAGCTTCTTAGTCTGTCTTCGTTTTTGTTCCATTTTTCTAGTAATTCATTTTTTATTTTTGTATTTTTAAAAAAGTATTTGTGATGGATTAGAAAAACAAAACAAATGGCACCTTCATGACAGATCATTTGAGCAGCACCGCTCCAACTAGCAGCTGGACAGGAAACTTCTGGAACAGGCCACATATTTCCCCTGTGTGATGGATTCCCTCCTCAACAGACCTTCTGGTAACTGCTACGTGCAAAGTGCTCTATCCAGCATGCATGAGGAGAATGCTGGGCAGGGAGCCATGCAGCAAAGACCCACTCCCTCCCTCAAGGGGTTTACATTCAAGGACACAAAAGAAGCCAGTGACAAAGCGGCTTCTCTTAAATACCAGCCTCTCCGCAATGACAATGACAGTGGTGGTGGTGGCGACCACCAGCCCACCAGGTGGAGGCACACCCAGGGTGTCTGCTTGGTTGTCGTCTCTCTCCACACTCACTCCCTAGGTGATCTTATTGAGGCTGTAAATACCACCTGCCGCTTTAGTCTCTATGCCTGTCCTCTCTCCTATGCTCCAGACTCTTACATCCAACTGTCAACTCAGCTGCTGCTCTTAGATGTCCAATCTGCACCTCAAACTTGACTGTGAAAACGGAACTAATCTCCCTTTTTCCTCCGCCCATCTTTCCCATTTCACCGAGTAGCACCACCATTCATTCACCCTGGAGCTCAGGCCAAAGCCCTCAGTTCTCCTCACACACCCTGTCTAACTCACCAGCCAGTCCACTGCTCTGCCTTCAAACCGTATCGGAAGCCCAACCATTCCCCAGTGGGGTCACAGCTTCTTGGCTGCTACAAGCAACTGTTCTGTGTGAGCTACTCCAGAGGCCTCCTAACTAGCTTCCCCACTTCCCCTGTTATTGCTTCTCCCTCTGCCCTGCTGAGCCTGTCTGCTCTCTACCCAGAAACCAATACATGTCATTTCCCTTCTCAAAACCCTCCACAGACCTCCCAGCCTCCTCACAATAAACTCTAAAGTCTTTACTATAACCAGAAAGTCTCTGGACCTTTCTCCGGCCTACCTCTTCCACCTGCTTCTTATAATTGACCCATTGCTTGCTGGGCTCAAGCCACTCCTTAGCTGTCTTGCTGTTCCTATAACACACTAAGCTAGCCACTGCCACAGGGCCTTTGCACTTGCCATCTGCCTGCCTTGCCTACTCTCCTCTCTGATATTTGGAAGGCTTGGTCCTCATTTCAAGCCTTCCAAATATCAGTTTTTGCTCAAACATCAACTCCTCAAAGAAGCCTTGCCAGACGCCCTGAGATAGCTATCTTCTCTATTCCTCATCACTGTTAACCTCGCACCTTTTTTGTACCTTTTCTCCTTTGCATTTTATTTCCACCTGTTATACTTATTCATTCACTCACTTGTTTATTATCTATTCCTTCCCTAGAATGGAAGCTCCATGAGGGCAGGACCTTTGTATTGTCTCTGTATCCTGAGAACCTAGAAGAGTGTCTGGCACAAGGAAGACAACCTATACTTATTGAGAGAATAAATTATGTATTAAAATCGATAAAGAGACTTCTACGCACAGGCACAGTGCCCAGAGTCAACCCATTTAACATCTATGATAACTGGAGGCCCAGAGACAACATCTCTAATTTTAAGTTTGAAAGTCTTAAGGGCGGAGCCCCTCTCTCTTCTAGAAGGAATATTCCAGCATCTGGACACATGTGTTTGGAGGGGGCCAGCCAGTCACAGACTCCCACTCCCCTGGCCTCAGGAGCGGGCCTGTGACTCAGGCTCATCAGAATCCTTTCTCGGGTCATTCAGGTTGAAACTGGGGAAATGAGTCTTTGCAGGGTGGAGCTCACAACATGTGGGCTGGGTGCTGCCTGAACCACTGTTCCAGGCTCCTGAGACAGCCAGGCTGATGGTATAGCAGATACCAACAGGGGACAGAGTCTTCATGACACTCAAGTCTCTTGAGGGGAACCTGACATTCACTCTGTGGGACCCCTGACCTATCTAATGGGTCTGTGAATGAGGTGAGTCCATGAATTTTCATTTTTACCCAAATAAATTCAAGTCAAGTTTCTGGCTCTTATAACCAAGGGTCCAGACTAAAGACAATGCAAATCCTCAGACTTCCAAAGACTTGGAACCCTCTGTGCTCCAGCAATAATATAACCAAGTGAAGAAAGGAACAGGCAGGATTCTCCAGTTCCCCTTTCAGCCACACCATGGTCCCCACGCCAACCCAGAGCGACTGGGACTTTTACCTTGGAAAGTGGACCCCCACAGCAAACACAGTGATGCCTCGTTCCTTCAGCTGCTTGGCCAGCAGTGCCACGTGCCCTTGGGACCCTCCATCAGTGACAATTATGAAGATCTGGGGCACAGAGGCATTTCTGCCCCCAGGGAACCCTTTGCACAGAAGGTATTTCAGAGCAAGGCCTGTCTCTGTGCACCCTCCTCTGAGCTCACCAGCAAGAAAAAAAAAACAAAGAAGAAAGAGTCAGCAACCTTGGGAGGTGAAGTTGGAATGGGAACCTGAAACAATGGGCTCCTCCATTACTAGTGACGCTGCTCTCTCCTGGCAGAGACTCTAAGTGAGAGTTCCTGTTGAGATAAGCACTTTCTCACCATCTGAACCACAACAACAGTGAAGTTAACTTTCCTGTGGACTTAAGATTCACCAGGCACATCTCATTGTATTCTGTCCTAACATCATTCTTCATGTATGTGTGTTTTTACTCTCTCCCCACTAGTGTGGTTCCGGGCTGACAACTCTCCTTTGCCTGCCCAACACCCAGCTCCCACCTCCCCGCCCCTGCATCCTTCTCTTCTTGTCGCAGAGCAACACCTCCTTGGGGTGGGATAGCAGATAACCGAGCTTGGGAAAATGGTGTGCAAAGAATCTG
The DNA here is from genome assembly GCF_030020395.1 of Manis pentadactyla. Taxonomy (NCBI): domain Eukaryota; kingdom Metazoa; phylum Chordata; class Mammalia; order Pholidota; family Manidae; genus Manis; species Manis pentadactyla. The sequence continues at coordinate 125,073,769 of NC_080026.1, read as the reverse complement.
CATAAGTGAAGGGCAGGGCTTTGATCTGAGTGTCTGAGGAGGGTAATTTCCACCGCCAGGCCTTTCTGGCCCACTTCCAGGGCAGGGCTTGGTGCTGAAAGGCAGGGCTCTCTGACTACTTCCAGGTCAGGGCAGGTTCCAGTGGTTCCATCTCATCAGGATGCTAAAGGCCCCCCATCTGCCATGGCTCATTAAGATTCTCTAACCCGACAGCCCAGTGATAAGGGCTGAGTTGGGAATCCCAGTACAGATTCTCTACTTAATGTCAAGAAAGGACACTCATGCAAGTGTCCTCAGAGGAAGGACTTCTGGCTTCGTGTAACTGGGCAGAAAACAATGACTCACTACAGTGGATTTTGCAGAGGGTGGTAACACACCCAAACATGAGCGACAACATGGCAGCTGATAGAATCACCATGGTTATTAACCACGTGCAGAGAAAACCCCATTAGATCATCATTCTGAAATGCTAATCATAGACTATGTAGATTTCGGTGTTGGGGAGCACATGTATTCTCAGATTGGACTGAGTATCAATTAGGACAATGGCTCTCTTTAACACATTCCTCTCAGAGAGGCCTACAGTCACTCTAATGTGAATACATCTGACTGACAGGAGGCACAGGCATCATGTCCCGTTTCTAAAGGGTAATGCTAGTACTGAGCTTCTACTTCATGCCAAACCCCTCCCCCACCTGTTGCTGAGTGTACTCCTTACAACTACAGTCAAAGGTGCCAATATTATCCTCATTTACTGGATGAGGAAACCACTGCTCAGAGAACAGCAATGCTAACTGCTCATACTTACTGAGCACTTACCGTGTGCCAGGCACATGTGTGTGTATAAAGATGCTTAACTCACATAATTCCTGCCACAGCTCTATGAGATTGGGGATTCAGAGTAGGGACTTATCTAAGGTCACACAGCTCATGAGCGGTGCACACAGGACTTGAGGCCTGGACCCTCCACCCCCAGAGCCCAAGTTCTAAACCATAATGTTACACATACAGTCATGCCACCTGCCTCTCACCCTCCTAGTGGAGGTCAGAACTGGAGTTTAAACCCAGTCAGGCTGATTCCAAAGCCAATGGTCCTTCCTCACCATAGTGTGGCAAATTATAGCCCACTGGCCAAATCCAGTGTGCTGCCAGTTTTTGTAGATAAAGTTTTATTGGGAAATAGCTAGGCCCATTCTTTTATGTACTATCTATGCAACAACCCTATGGCCTGCAAAGCTTAAAATATTTACTACATGGCTCTTCACTGACAAAATTTGCTGACCCCTGCTCTATACTCTTCTATCTAATGGTTACAGAATTTTTCTCACCAAATGCCAAGGTACCCCAGTGACCATGCCTCTGTGCCATTAGCCGTGTGCCCCATGAGACTCTACACTGTGGTTAGAGAGAAATTAAGTTTCAAGGACATGAGAGCCCGGGCCCCCAACTCTACTGGCCTGTTGGGTACCCACCCTTCATACGACTCAGCACACAAATGCCTATACTGCTACCCTCTGCACCTCTGCACCCTACCTGGCCCTTCCAGAATGCTTTGCAGACTTCTGACAGAAGTCAGGTGAGATTCCTAGCAGCTTCTGAACTCTGGGAAATGAGAAAAACCCTGCTATCTCCACTTCCCTTACTCTGTAGAGCGTTTCTGTCTCAGAGACTGTTCTGAGCCCAGGGTCTGGCTCCAGACAGGGAGGCCTGAGGCAAGAGTCTCACCAAGATTCTTCTAATCTGCCCCCAACGGGACTAAACTAGGTTGAAAGTGAAAGTTCACAGAGAGACCACTGCCTCAGGGAGTTAGGACTGCAATGCATGGGCTCTGGGAGGGGTCTACATCTATAAACATTTTTGCCATCGTGTACTAAGTGATTAAGAAATGGATTCCAGGGTCAGTGATGCTCAAATATTAGTCCTGCAATATATCAGCCAGGTGAGCATGCGGAAGCTACTTAACCTGAGACTCTGCGTGCCTCCCTGTGAAAGCAGGAAAATAATAGTATTGAGGATTAAATGCTGTGCCCAGGGTCTCCTGGGGCTGCGAGAGTGCTGTGCCAGTGGGAGTTTGCACAATGAATCAACTAACAGCCTATTCCAAGTTCACCTTTGGAATTAGTCTCAAATCCCAGTGAGCATAAAAAATTCCTAGGGAGACTTGATAACACAGATTCTCAGATCCTACCTTGCGGGTGTCCAAAGTGGTAGACGCATGACCAGGTCTGGGAAATCTACATTTTATTATTATTTTTTTTTATTATGGTATCATTAATATACAATCACATGATGGGAATCTACATTTTAAATCAGCTCTCCTCTGCCAGTGATTCTGACACTGGCAGTCCATGGAACAAACTCTGGAAAATAATTCAAAAGAAAACCCACTGTAGGTAAAGGGCTGTTGATTATAGCTTTTTTTAAGGAATAGACAAAAATCCTGGAATCAACCTAAATGTGTCCTTTGAGGGGATGATACAGTACACTGTGATTGCTCAATTCGTTGGACTATTATATAACCATTTAAAGGGATCAACATGAAAAATAATGCAGCTTTATGCAAAAATACAGACCAAATACTATTAGGTTAAAAAAGAATAAAATGCTTTGCAATCAGAACTATTCTCAAAGCTACATGTAAATGTTAACATGGTTTGAAAGAGGCCAGAGAAAGCTGTAAAAGGCTTTGTGCTGAGGTAAAGTGGTGAGTGCTATTTCTGCAGAGCTATCTGAATACTGTAAAACTCTGATAAAGCTATAGATGGGGTCCAAAAAACTTCAATCACAAAGGACTCAGAGTTGTGTTAAGTGAGATTAATGAAGTGACTGAGTGAACTTGCAGGCCAGCTGGCCAGGATTGCTGGACATTTGCAGCCAATTCTGCAGGCCACGTTTTATCTGGTTTTATGTTATCACAGGGTGCAATACTGGAAGGTTTTATTGTAATATTTTTAAAACTAATTACAAAGTAGCAATGAGGTGGTGGTCAGAGTGGGTTTTTTTGCCACCTCAAAACACTGGGGGATTATTTTGGTCTGGAAGCACTTAAACCTTTACTGCAGAAAAAGGGTAGAGAGCCCCAGGAAGTCATCACTGCCATTCGGGCCAACATTCCTCTGTTCTGTTTAATAGTCTTAATGCTTACTGTCCTCAGTGACCCTGCAACTGTGGCCAAGAAGCTCATTACTGCCTCCTTGCCTTGTCTGCTGCCTCTCCTAGTCACCCTAGGATACACAAGTGCTAACCGGCCACATCCCCAGAAGAGAAGCTGACCTTGTTCAGACACATAAAGAGGCTTCTTTCTCCATCCCCAGTGTCCTCATCTAGCACATTCTTATTGACTGGATTTCATATGTCACAAATAATGCTCTCAAGCTCTTAGTTGCAACTTTCAACAGCGCCAAGAAGAGGCTGAACCGACTATTCACGGGGGTGGGAGGGTGGGAAAGGACAGATGGGTGGGGGCCTACTGGACTGGCAGTGCGAGTCTGGGGTCCTGGCCCAGCCACCTGCTCCTTCTCCATCTCAGCATCCTCCTCTGTAAGGTAAGAGGTTGGGAGAGATACTAGACAATCTCTAACGTGCCTTTATGGACCAATTTGCTGCGACTTGCTTCGCTTTTTGGAAGTGGGCAAGGCCAAATCATTTGAGTCAAAGTCATCCAGTTTTGGACATTTAGCCCTAAACTTAAACTGACAGGCTGCTTTTTCTTCTGCAGATGGTTAGTGTGCATACAATGGGTACGAAGTGTTTTTTTATAATAAAATATTAGGTTAATAATGATATCATTCATGTACCATAAAATTCACCTTTTAAAGTAAGTATGTAATTCACTGGTTTTAATACATTCACAAGGTTGTACAACCATCACTGCTAAGTCCAAAATATTTTCATCACCCCAAAAAGAAGCCCTATACACGTTAGCAGTCACTCCCGAGTCCCCGTTTCCACCGCCCCCTGCAACAACTATCTACTTTCTGTCTCCACAGACTGGCCTATCCCAGACATTTCATATAAATGAAATCATACAATACAACATCTTTTGTGTCTGGCTTCTTTCACTTAGCATGAGGTTTTCAAGGTTCCTCCACATTGCAGCATGCATCGTACCATTCCTGAACAGTATTCCATTGTATGGATATACCACACTTAGTTTATCAGTTCATCCTTTGGACTTCTGTGTTGTTTCCACTTTGGGGCTCTTATAAATTCTGCAGTTGTAAACAGGAGTGTACAAATTCTCCTGCAGGCATGTGTTCTCAGTTATTTCAGGGTGCAGTTGCTAGGTCAGAAGGTAGCTCTATGTTTAGCTACCAAACCATTTTCCAGAGTGGCTGCACCATTTTACATTCCTACCAGCTGTCTAAGAAGATTCTGGTTTCTCCACATCCCTGCCACCACTTGTTACAGTCTTTTATGTCAGCCTCCTTCGTGGGGGTGAAGTGGTACCCCATATGGTTTTGAGTTGCATCTCCTGAATGACTAATGATGCTCAGCATCCTTTCATGTGCTTTTGGCCATTTGTATACCTTCTCTGAGGAAGTGCCTATTTATGAGGCTTCCTGTTGGGATGACGAAGATTTTCTAAAATTAGATTATGGTAATAGTTGCATAACTCTAAAAATATACTCATATCTCGGAACTGCATGCATTTAGTGTATAAACTTTGCGGTACTTAATTACAGCTTAATAAAGCTGTTGACAAAAAGCTAGTGTTTAACACTCACAGGGAGGCAGTGGGTAGAGAGTCTTTAGAAGGGCAGGTCCTAAGTATCACTGCCCAGAGAGTGATTCAGCAGGTCTGGGAGGGACGTGACATAGCCAATTCCTACCCCTAGGCAATTCCAACCCAGATCTTCTGACCAAAGACCTCACTTTGACAAGTACTGCTCTGTGTATCTGGGCCCAAGGTATGGGCATTATTAAGCTATAACTGTCCTCTACAGGAAACACATCTCTTGGAGGCCTCAGGGAAGAGGACACAGGGGAACAAGGAGGGCTAATGTACACTGAGTAGTTTCTAAAAACATTTTAACGTGTTTCTTCCCTTTCTACTTTCTTGTACTTGACTCGCCCCTCCTTCTGTCCAGGGCACCCACAGGCCGGGATAAACAGCCTGAGATGAAGTCACTGGGAGCCCCTGGGGCCTGTAGAGGTCCCAAGGTTCCTGCCAGACCCAGCGTGGGGACTGCGGCCTCCTGAGGTGCCGGCAGACCTACAGAGGCCTGTGGCTGGAAAAAGAGCCTCAGAGCTCAGGACCTTAGCAGCTGGTGGTGATAACCGTAAGTGGCTGGGACCTGAGTAGGGCTTCAGGGGACAGCAGTGCAAAGAGCAGCAGAGACCAGGGAGGCAAGAGGCAAGTAAAGGCATTCTTCTGTGAGGGCTTATGAAGAACAGGTACATGTTTGTGTGTATGTATATAATACACATACATCACATTTATTCACAAAACCCATGTAGAAACATGTGCATATCCACACATATCAGCTGCCTTGTGAGTAAAGCTGTGGCACTCACTACACGTACTTGCAGGGTGCGTATGAGCACACACACAGTGATTCACCACTTTCAGTGCACTCTTGGTAACACAGGGGCCCTTGCTCTCTCCAGACCACAGCACTGAGGCTCTGAGAAGTGTGCTGAGCTGCAGGGGCAGACCCAGGATGGACCCGGGGTTCCTCCCACCCCCTCAGGCTCTTCACCGCAGGTTTGACCTTCACTTGCCCCTTCTCCTGGTAGCTGACAACTACAGGTAATAGCGGTAAGTACTTTCTTTAAAACTGCATTTACGTTCCCACCCAGGACATTACCATGTACTAATAAGGGGCAGCCTGAGGAGGGAATGCCGTCACCCCACTGTGCTCAGCTGGAGTTCTAGAAGCTGGCCCTTGGCCCTCTCTGAAGCTAATCACACCCTTCAAGGGAGTGAGCTGAAGAGCAGCTGGCTTCCTCCTAACCCTGTAGCATCTAATCATACATACTTGAAAACCATCCTTTTGATTTTTGCCTTCACTTCCTGTTGGGTTGAAAATGAATCCAATGGGAATTCCAGACAAGGAGTGGAACTGGACTGGTATGCTCCCACTCTGACCGGCAGTGGGAGACACGGGGCCCAGCGGTCTCAGAGCAGGGTCAAGTCAAACACATTCCTAAGGGAAGAGAAGAGCCCAGAAAGGTTACTGGCCCTGCCTCCTGCCCACTCAACAAATACCAGGGCCAGAGCTTTCTCCAGTCCCCTAAAGGAAGGTTCTAGAAAACAGGAGGAGCATCTGGAAGGAAACAGTTGGATCTGCTGGTGGTCTGTGCTGACAGCCCCCATTCAACCTTCTCCACCCCCAGTCTGGCAGCTCTCGGCTGAGCTGGGAGCACCTTTAGGGCAGGGTCTCTGCTCTCATTGCCCAACTGCCTCCCAGGTCAGGCAGTGTTCTGAGCAATCTCACACATTATCTCATTATTACCAAAGAGACACTGTGAATACTCACATTTTGTAGGAGAAACTAAAGTGTAGGGAGGATGACCCTACTAACCTCAGTTACACTGCTTGCTTTCTCATTGGCCAGTTCAGGCCTTCAGCAAAACACTTGCTGACCCAACCAGGGATGCCACCCAAGCCAACCACAGCTGCCACCACTGGTGGGTCACCACTGACCACGACCACCACACGCCACCCTGGGTTGTGGGTGCGTCAGTCCTTCCAGGCTCTCAGACCATAGTCAGTCAGCACCCTGCCCAGAGACAAGCTGTACTGGAGCTGAAGTTCCTCTGCAGGGGAAGGAGTGAGAGCCACGGGTGATTCCAGATCTTACATCCCAATTCAGGAGGCATATGAGAATATCTAATGCCTTGCAAACTGGAGAAAGGAAACTAAAGTCATTCTCTGGACCTTTAGGACACTAGTGTGTCCCCCGCAGAGAAGGCTATAAACGTTTAGGCTTCCAAGTCCTGCACCTAATCATTGGCTCTGCAAAACCCCTGGAGAAATGATACTCTTTCTTCCTATTTTCATAACTAATGCCAATTCAGGCCAAAATGGCAAATAGGTCAAGTGATTCCTATTGAAGCAGTGAGGCTGCCCTTGCTCACCACTTAAATTCCTACACTGATGACCCGTGAACAGGGCTGGTGCTTGGGGGAGGATCAGAGCACTCGGCCACAACGGGCCAACTGTATCATCTCCCGGTGAACACGGCCCATCAGACTTTCCTTCAACAAGAGGTTCTGAGGAGCCACCCTTGGTGTCTTAAGTAGGAAGAAGTTTAAGTCTTGGGTGGGCATGGGCAGAAGATGGACACTGGAAAAGAGGGCAGAAGAGAAGCTCAAGAAGGAGTTTCTGAGGAGCGACCCTTTTGAAATCTCCCTTGAAGGTAGCCTGTGATAAAAGGGACACCTCAGACCAGTAGGGAAAAGAAGATCTAGTCAGTAAGTGATGTTCAGACAACTGGCTAGCCACCTACACAAGAATAAAGGATATACTGCAAATGGATTCAAAGTTTAAACATGAAAAATGTAACCATGAAAGCTCTAGAAGAAAACGTGGGAAAACCCCTTTATCACATCAAAGTGTCAAAGACCTTACTATGAACTGGAAATCAAGTCTTTCAACTGATAAACCTGACTACATGAAAATTTCTGTAGGGCAAAACATACCATAGTGCAACCAAAAAAATGAAGACAAATGGTAAAGTTATTTGCACCTCATGTCATGATAAAGGGTTAGTTTCCCCAATATACAGAGTGCCTAGGAACTGATATGTAAAAGATCAACATTCCAAGAGAAAAATGGTAAAGAGTATAAACAAAGATCACAGAACAGCAAATACAAATGGTTCTTTAATGTAAGAAAAGATGCTTGACTACAGCACACTGAGATGGAGCAAAAAGTTAGGTCAATGTTTGCCGGGGAAGCTAGTGTTCTCAAACATTGCTGGTAAGAGCAAAAATGCTACAGGATCCATGGAGAGTAATTTGTCGACCTTTATTGAAAAATCACAGATGCATGGGGCTATTGGGAATTTACCCTGCAGATACACTTCCACAGATGTGATATGACTTCTTTACAAGCTCATGGTATATTTGTAATAGCAAATGTTCATCAATAAGGGGCTGATTAAACCTTGGTAAATCCTTAAAATGGAACACTAATAAGCTGTAAAAAAAAAAAAACAAAACACCTATATTAATGCCTATATTTCCTGTATGCCTAGATACAGTAAGATTTCCAAGATAACATGAAGAAAAAATGGCAAGAGATAGAACAGCATGTATAGCATGCTACAGTTTGTGTAAAAAGGGGGATAATAATTATATATATTCACATTGCTTGTATTTGCATGATGCTATTCTGGAAGGATACTCAATAAAGCAGGTAGGGGGGCTAGGAAAAATGGAAAACATGTGAGTAGGAAGAGTACTTTTGATCAAATATCTTTTTATTCAGTGAAGTTAATGAGTTAGTTTAAAAAAACTCCTTTGAGACCAACAGCTGGCTATATTTACTTCAATTAAACAGGAAGGAAACAACTTCAAAACAAAACAAGATGAAAACAGCTTGAGTCAGTAGTTAAGGCATTTAATTTAATTGGTGGTTTGGGAGAAAAAAGCTGCCTTTTATCTTCAGTTTACTGTATGCTCAGGAGCAAGCCCGCCCAAATCTCTCACCACACTGCAATCACTCTGTTGCCATCATTCTAGCAGAGCCAAGTAGTGAACTTCTCAGCTTTTAAGTGCTGAGAGGGAGACTTCAAAACACCTTAAATCCACCTCAACAACAGAGTATCCATCAAGACCCTTAATTTACAGCCACTTGAAATTTTCTTCCCAGAAAGTAAAGTAAGATGTATAGATCAAATCCCTTGTACATGGAGATAATAAAACACAAAAAATGCAGCTACAAAGGAACTGAGGAGGATGGGTGGGAAGGGAGGGATAAGGGTGGGGAAAAAGAAAGGGGGCTTTACAATTAGCATGTGTAATGTGGAGGGGGGCATGGGGAGGGCTGTGCAACACAGAGAAGACAAGTAGGGATTCTGCATCTTACTACGCTGATGGACAGTGACTGTAATGGGGTTTGTGGGGGGGACTTGGTGAAGGGGGGACCCTAGTAAACATAATGTTCTTCATGTAATTGTAGATTAATGACACCAAAATAAAAAATAAATAAAATAAATAAAAATAAATAAATTAAAAAATGCAGCTACAGAAACCTGGAGCCATAAGTCCAACTGAACCACCTGAAATGGTCCTTATGCAAAAACCACTCACCAGCATCCCAGCAAGTCTGAGCACCTTGGAGGTCAAGTCACTCACCCCCTCTCTGAGACCCACACCCAAACTCTTTGCTCAACAAGTCTTGCTGTGAGAAAGTTTTTCTCAGGACAAGCCCAAATACACCTCCCTGAACACCCAGATTCTGACCTCTTAATAAAATAGAGCCACTTCTCACCCTCTTTTCACATGAAAATGTCAATCAGGTCCCCTCACACATGGAAGCTTCCGGGGCTCTTCCTATCCTGGCTCCTTGCTGTGGGCACTGTCTGGTTTGCTGGTGTCTAACCTAAAAATCAGTCTCCAGAACTTACTGCCACATTTCTAGATGCGGTCCTGCAACACTGAGATGAAATTCCCTGAACTCAGGAACCCTGTGGGTTGTGATACTCCTCCCAACAGCACCAGCCGTGAAGTCTTTTGTCCTGGGTCTTCTTACCCTTTGAGGACACTGCGGCGCCACCCTTTCCAAACACACACACACACAGCGCCACCCTGCCAGCTGCCCTCCTGCTACACAACAGCGCGGTGTGAATGCTAAGTGTCATCACCTAATCCCAGCCCAGGGCTACCCACTGGAAGGGAAAATGACCAAATGGAGCATGTCTTGGAGAGTCAAGGGCCCCAGTTCTCCCACTCAGCGCTCTCCTACAATCACTGTGTGACCTAGGTCGGCACTCAGCCTCTCTGGGCCTGTTTCCTCCTCTGTGAAACATTCACTAGTAACTTGTAAGCTCGTGTCTCCCAACTTGCCACCTCCAGGGTCTTCAGTGACCCATTTCGGAACACACTACTTCACTGCCAGGGCCAACGGTGTTTGTTTTTTATGGCTCTTCCTCCATGAAAAACTAGGGAGACATCACAGGGAATCGCTTCCTTTTAAAAGCAGGGCCCTGAGTGGAAGGTGGCGGGGCTTCGGCAGTCCTCGGCCCTGGCCCTCTTAGGGTCTGTAATGGACTGACTTCACGGCCGGAACTTCTAGACTGTTCATGCTAGACGGAATGATGTCTGCGATGCCACCTTCAGATACCCACGAGAGACTGACCCCGCCCAGAGTGGTGTGCTCCCTCTGCCCAGGTGACATGCATTCTGGAGAAAATCTGGCCCTGATTAAAAGACACTACTCCGGATTAACCCAGGAACGTCACCTTGGAAAACCACTTGCTTCCTCAACCTACCTACAACTAGTCTCTAATTCAAGTAATTACGGTTTACCAGACCAAAATGCCCTTTAAAAATTTTTATTTGATCTTTGACTAGGTTCACAAGGTTCAACATCCATAAAGTATAAAAATGTCTACCCAGATGAGTACCCCCTGTTCTCGTGCCCCACCTGCTCATCCCCACCCTCTCCCTCAAAGAGGACAAAATCTGGGTATGCGGTATGCAGGAAGTTGTATTTGGGAAACCACTGTTCTTAGCCTCTAATAAATCCCTCCAGAGTTTCTTGATGTGTAAACAAGCAAATACAAATATAGACTCTATTCATCTCCCTTTATTTTTCATTAAAAGTAACATAGTATACATGCCATTTAAACCTTACTTTTTACACTCAGTTTGTTTCGGTGTCTTTCCACATCAGAGTGCTCCCTCATTCACTTTCTGAAGCTACCTGGTGTTTCATTAGATGAATGCATCCCAGTGGATTTACCTGTCCCCAGCGAAGGGGCATCTGGATTGCCCGAAATCTTTTACGATCACAAACAACACTGCAGTGAACAGCTTTGTGTGTTGGTTACTTTGCATCTGGGAGAATCTGTAGAATAAATTCCTAGCAGTGGAACTGTCGGGCCACAGGGTCCAAGCCTTTGTAATCGGGATTGATACTGTCAGGTTAGAGGCTGCACCAGTTTATACTCCTACCAGCCACGTGTGAGAACAGCAGTATCCTATAGATTTGCCAATGGAGCATGTCACCAAACTTCTGGATTTTTGCTCATCTTGTAAGTGAAAAATGGTGTATCAGTTGGAGATTTGCTGTTAGGTTGAGTAAGGTTGGGCATCTTTTCACAAATCTAAGAAACACTTGTGTTTTGTTTTCTGGGAACTGTGTTCACTGCCCATTTTTCTCGTGGATTGTTCCAAGATGCCAAGTTTAGCAACAAGAGCCACAGCGAGCACACTGTGCTGCTGTTTAAGACCTACTATGTGGAGCCTGAAGAACAAGAAATGAAGAAACTGGCTGGGTTCATCAGGCAGGAGTAGTTCCTTCAAGTGAACAGAGAGGGCAGGAGCTGTGCTTCATTCGAAGATTAGTCCTTGCAGTAGTTACAGTTGTGTCCTGCCAGCATGCTTTCCCTTTCCCATGCTTGACAAATACAACCTCAATTAGTGAGAAACAGAATCCACGTGTTACCCCCACCCCAAGAACGTGGGCCACCACATGATCAGGTCTGGCCAATCTCTTCCCTCAGACTGCTGGGATTGGCTAAGGGATTGTCATGTGACCTATGCCACCCAATCAGAGCCCTTGTGGGACTTCTGCCAGCTCTACAGGGAAAGAAGTCCACTTTCCTTTTACTGGGGTCACCGGCTTGAAGGACAATTCAGGGCACCTTTGCTATGCAAGGAAATCCAGCCTGGGAAGGAAGCCAACTGAGGACACAAAAATTGAGGCAAAAAAGAGAGATGCTGAGCCCTTGGTTCTTGCCATGCATGGAACCAGGACGCACCCTCCTGGTCTTACCCTTCCACAAGCCAGTAAATGCCCTCTTCTGCTTATGATTAGACTTCTGTCACTTGAAACCAAAGATACCAGGGTACAAAGACAAGACATGCACTCACTCTCTCCAGGCTGATGTTCAGAGCGTCACAGACTGTGACAGCAAAGTGCTTGGCCCTTTCAAAGCTCCCTTTCCCGAGGCTGTGAGAGCCATCTATCAGAAACAGGATGTCCTCTGCAGCCGAGCACTGCATCACTAGGGGACAGTGGAACAAAACAGGTGACAACCAGCTCCCCTGCAGTCCAGTCCCAGGTGGGTCTTCCCTGAAGCAGTGTGGAGGCAGGAACAACCTCATGGTGGGATAGGCTGCTGCTCCTCTGAGCACAGGAGAGGGGATAATACTGGAGAAGCTCCCAGCCAGAGGCAGCCCTCCTCTGCAGCAGGAAGCACAGGCCCAACACCAGCACCTCGCTCACAAGCAGGTCCTTACATGAAAGTCCTCGTAACAATGGAAACGTCTAATTCAGTGATGTTATATGAGAGGAGGGGTTACTGGGCCAGTGAAGGATACCCAAGAGCCTTGGTCCCAGCTCTGAGGGCCACAATCTAGCCCAGGATGCAGCCAGCCACCCTGGAACACGAGGTCCCCTTACCCAAAAATTCAACAAATGACAGGTAGCACTGACTGCATCTTTCCTATACGCCATGTGCTGCCTGAAACACTTTAAGTATGTACTAATCGAGTAATTCTCACAACCACCCTGAGACAGATTAGTGTTTTTAAGAGACTTATTGAGATATCATTCACATATAATTCATCCATTTAAAGTATATAATTCAACAGTTCTGACTATATTCACAGGTACATTCCATCATCACCACAGTCAATTTAGAACATTTCTGTCACCTTGAAAAGAAACCCTATACCCTTTAGCTATCAGCTCCCTAGCTTCGCGGCTCCCCCAAGTCCTAAGAAGATTTACGGCTTTTTATTCCCACTGGGGAGATGAGGAAGCTGAGCACAGGGCAATTCAACAACTTCCTAAAGCCAAAGGACCAGCAAGTGGTGGAGCACAGAATCGGGTGCAGGCTGTCTGGCTCGAATCCACCCCCCCACCCCCCACCTCAGGGGTAAGAACAGAAGTCAGAGAAGCACCAGCCAGAAAGCAGCGAATGAGGGGGATTTCACCAGACAGGGAAGGAAGGGATATGCAGGCCCGCTGGGAATGGGCCGGTGGGGCTGAAGCATGTGGGGGGGATGCTGATTAGGTGGAGGAAGGAATGGCGGGAGATGAGGCTGGCTGGGTAGACAGTGGTCACGTAACGGAGGACTTCAAAGCGCAAGTCAAACATTCCACGACAGGGATTTGCCAAGGGTTTTCACTTGGTCAGGCCTGTGGGAAAAAGGCTCTGGCTGCAGCATGGCAGGAAGACGGGAGTGGGCGGAACTGTCTGCAGGAACATGGTTTTCCTTGGGTCCATCACACAGACATAGAAACGAGCATTGAATGGAGGGTTGAATGAAACATGGACTTACTTTTGCTGGCGGCTGAAATCTTCCCAATGGTCTCTCTGCTTATATAGACTTCCTGAAGATGGAGGGATGGGCACACTGGGAGAGAAGACGCCAGATGCAGTCATTACACAACAGAGAGGGGAGGACTCGGTCTCTACGTTACATGACCAGGGCAAACGGGTAAAAAGAGAGAAAACAGGAATGTGGAGTTCTTGAATGATATTGCACCTCAAAAATTACCAGATGGATAACTTAAAGAAATCCCTCCTATTACTCTACTTCTATTAGGTATCACTGTATTTATTTATTTATTTATTTATTTATTTATTATTATTATTTTTTTAGGTATCACTGTATTTAAATCTGAGTATTTTTAAGAGAAAAAATTTAAACATATATAGAGGGGATATAGAGCACCTCTGATTCTGACAGCTTTGCCCCTGGTCAGGCATGATAACTGGGTGCCCCTCCGAGGTGCAGCTCCTCGCTGTAAAAATTAACCTTGGATGTAAACAGACAATTCATAGAATTCATAGAAAAGCACCTGGGAAAATGTTCAAACAGATAACAAAAGGCTTTCACTCAAACAATGAGATATTTAAATGACCAGCTTCTAAATTTAAATGTAACTGGGAAAGATTAAATCAGGAAAAAATTTTCCAGGGATGGCCTTGTAAACTGGCACAACCCTTTTGGAGAACAATCTGGCCAAAAAAATTGAGTCAAAAAAAAAAGAATGCTTACACCTTTGACCCTGCCGTATCACACCTGGGAACTGATGTAAAGGGAACAATTTTAAAGAAGGGAAAATGTGATCCTTCAACATAACACTGAAGATGCTCCCTTCAGTGTACCTGTGATAAAGGAGTGCTGGAGATAACAAAACGTTGATCTATTTATTCAATTAATATGAATGAGGGGTAAAAAGTTTTGGGGTAGGAAGTTCGTGGATAAATCTTTTGTTCTTTATATGATACCCAGTAAAAAACCCTGAGAATGCCACTGGGAGGGATATTTTGAAAAGCCAACTGCATGTGGCCAATGTCTAGTTGCAGGGGAAGTACACATGCTGATGCTTTGTGACCATCAGTGTGCGGCAGGTAAGCACAGGGGAAGGACAGCGAGGGTGGGCGGAGTCCAGAGCACGCCAGGAGGGGGCAGATGAAGGCCTGTGGGCCTGGGGGGTGCTAGGGAAGCAGGAAAAGGGGTGGGGTCACAAACCACAGGGATTGCCAACTGCCAGGAAAGTATTAGGAAGGGGACACCAAAAGGTGCTGTCCAGGTCTAGGAGTGACACCTCTTGTTTGTGGCTCCCTTTTAGTCAGCCACCCCCTGGGATGATCCCAGCTCCATCTTCCGTGGCTCCTCTGCAGAATTTCCCATTCTCTCCCCTACCTTTTCTCTGAGTAGGCAGCTTCTGCTCACCTGATTTGTCCTCTGCTCCATCTCTACTCACAGAGAAGATGGTTCAAGTCCAATACGCTGAACCAGCAGTCAGCTGCAGTGGAGAGCTGCCAGACAAATACCTTTCGTGAGGTCTAGACCAGTCTGCCGCTGCCACTGTTGTTTTGCTACCAGAGGCAGAATTAAGATATACACTACAAATAAAGATAGCAGACTGAATTAAAGGAAAAAAATCTTCGATTTGTTTAAAAAATGGCAGAGGATGAGACAGAGGCTGAGGCAATTAAAAAAAAAAATCATTCTGTAATGCAGCAAATTGATCTCCCAGAAAACAGAGGCTTTCTGCTTCACTGCATTCAGAGATCATCAAGATCTTGCCAACGCGCACATCCCTGCTGCAGCCCAGCCCATGATGTGGGCTGTTCCCATGGACTCCGCTCCCTTGAACTGTCTAGAAGGCAGGCTCACTTCTGCCCCAATCCTCCCCAGAGCCTAGCCCAGCTCTCTGCACCCGGTAGCTGGGCACTAAATTTCCTGAATGAGTCCACGAATTACTTCAAAGGGCCCAGGAATCCCCACGGCTCTGCAGAGAACAGAAAAATACTGTTCCTTTTTAAATGTCCCACCAGCAAATTCTCCAGCTGCAGACATGCCATCTCCCCCAGTGGGAGGCAGGGGAGGAGACGCATTAGCAGAGGTCACTCAGTAAAGACGTCCTTCGGCCAACGAGCCTCTCTGAACCTGTGCTCAGCTGTTACGGTGGATGCTGGTTTCTGATGAGCCCTCCTTGTACCTGTTTGATGTCCCTGATGCTCCCCTATAAATGACCTCAGGATTCTGCTGAGGTTCCCTCTGGAACAGGGAGCTGATGCATGTGTGATTGCTGTTTCTTTTTCTAACAGAGTCTGCCCAGCCTCTGAAGACCACCTGCCTGAGCTCCAGAATTCGAATCTCCAGGGGCATTGGGTGGAGCTAAGGAGCAAGCAGGGTTGAGAATCACTAATCTGGTCCGACCCTTTCCCTTTACAGATGAGAGCGCCAAGGCTGAGAGAGCTCATGCCTGCACCTTCTCCTCCACCAGAGGAGCCCAGAGCGGTGCAGCCAGCCCAGGGGGCAGAAGCCTTGGCTTTGTGTTCCAGCTCTGCTACCAACAGCTGTGTGACCCGGGACAAGTCACACAGCACCATGGGCCTCTCTTGCCTCATCTGTACAACCCAGGGATGGTCAGATCGGTACTCTGCAAACTGGGCAGGGCCACAGGAAGCAAAGTCCTGCAATGAGCTGGAGCAGAATCTGGACTGTGCTTGCACCTCCAGACGCCTCATCCGGGTCATGTCCCCAAACATGTCTTGTTGCTCCCCAATCCCTTTGCCATGAGGCTACTATGTTACATTGTCTACCCACATGGCTTTGACAGGGGGATAGGTGGGGTCAGCAACTGCCCATTCTTCCAGCCTCTCTTACCTCCCCTAGGCTCAGGGGAACAGGTGGGTGGGAGGGGTAACAAACTCAGCAGAGAAAGCATACCTACACACTGAGACCCAGACCAGGGAGGAAGTGCAAGAGACGATCTCAGAGACCACAGGGGGATGCCCAGCTAGACTCTGATAGCTGGCTTTTCCTTGCAGGACACTGCAAGACATTCTGATTCCTTTCTTTTCTCCCATATTTTCAGGAAGCTAGAACTTAGGAATGACAAGGTGGTAAGTAAAATGAAAGTTGATTTGCTTCATTATTCGTTCATGAGTCTATTTCTCAAGCACTGACTATGTGCCAAACGCAGTGGTAGGCGCCGTGATTACATAGTCATCAATGAAGAATATGCAGAATCTCTTGCTCATGGAGCTTACATCTGGTGCAGAAGATGGATACTAATTTTTAAAAATTCACACACAAGTAAACTTACATCTGTGTTAAGTGCTATGCAGCAGAGGTACCCAGGGCTACAGAAGATTTTAGTAGGGGGAATCTGACCTGATCTGGGGATCCTGGGGGAATTGTGCTGGGTGCTGAAGGATGAATAGGAGTTAACCAACTGGCAGTGTTGGGGCAAGGGATGATTCAGGCAGAGGGGCCACCATAACTGAGAACTCCTAGAGTGGGAGGACACAAGAGTGCTGGACAGGAATGGAAGGAGGTGGGCTGCACTTCAAAGGGTGGAGGGAGGGGGCACAGAGGGGACTGAAGGTGGCATGAAGTCAGATCAAGCAAGGCCTCTTAAGAGCAATGGGACACCACTTAAAAGTTTTAGGCAGGGGCTAGGGGTAGAGAGGAGCCCAGACATGATCAGATTTAAATTTTGAAAGGACTGCTATGTGCAGAATAGTCTGGAGTGGGACCAGGTGTTCCCAGGGAGACCATTCAGGAAGCTACTGCAATGGTCCAAGCACAAGATGATGGTGCTTAGATGAGGCAGCTGGCCATGGGTGGAAAGATGAAGATGCATTTGAGGGACCTTTAGAACTTAAAATCAACAGGATGTGAAGCAAACCAAACCTCTTAACATCTTACACCCTACCAAGAAAACTTACCTCCAAAAACAGGAAAATGCAGATGGCTTCCAACAACAGGGAAGAGGGCATGTTGATATAATTATAAGGCCAGGACAAGAAAGCAAGCATCAGCAATTAGCTCTGGGCGCTCCCTAATCACACTCCCAAACAGGATGACTTCTCAGCCTTTTCCAGGGCACGGATAAGACCTGCTGTAATAGCTACAGTAGCCAGGAAGAGACTCCAATTCCCAAAAGGCCATGGGAGACTTTACTCCAATGGCTTTGACTTTAAAGGACAGTAAAACATCTTTCCCACCCATCCTGCAACCCCCCAGCTCCTTCACAAACTGGGGGAAGGTGTGCCTGTCCAGAGGTAAGAGTCCTGGTCCTAGCTCAGCCAGGGCCCTGACTAGCCATGTGAACTTGGGTAAAATCTCTCCCTCTCAACGTCTGCATTTCTTATGAGGAGTCATGCTCAGACAGATTGAAGATCTGATTTCCAATATCCTCATGTTCTGAAACCTTCCAGTAAGATCACCAAGCCTGCACTTTCTAAATTAAACAGTAATGTGCCTGAGGAAGAAACTAAAGTTTGGCTTTAAGTTTTTACTGCCTAATAACGTTTGTGTATGGGTAAAATTCTGTTCCATGGGGTCTAATTTTTTATCAATTTATGAGGGCTATAGAGTGGAAGGCAGCGGCTTTTAATAAGAAACTATAGACTAACCTTGATCCTTTAAGGGCACACACATGAGGTATACTTCGCATTTTAGCTGTAAGGCCCAGAAAATGCATAATTATCTTTTCAATCACAAAGAATGAAATTTAGACTTTTATCCCAGTATAACTTATCAGGGAAAACCCTAAAAATATCTTAATAATGGGTTCTAGAAATTCCCATTTTTTGCCCTTTGGGATCCAGTACATTCAAGATCTCACCCTACAGTTTCTCTGCATTAAACTTACCCATTAAAAAAAAAGACCTGGAAAAGCAAGGCTACATGTGGGTCTTAATAAGTTTCCTTCCACTGAACAAATAATGCTGATACTCATTCAGGAGATAATTCTAAAAACCCAATATAGAGAAGGAGAAACACTGCACCCCTGGGCAGCGAGGGCAGTGGTCCATCACCGCATGCGGTGCACCAGGATGGGCATGCAGTGGGGAAACGCACGCCAGCCGGGTCCAGGCAATCAGAAAGTCCCTTGAACATCTTCCCTAAGTGCCACTCCCCTGCGTCTAAAAACATGGACAACAGGGCGGGAGCACCAAGTTTTCATTTATATACGTCTTCAGACCCACATCTTCCCTGGGGGGATGTCAGTTTATGTAGCAGCTCACCAAGGTCCCCTTAACTTGGACTACGATGAATTCTCTCAGTTGCCAGATGCACTATGCCACCTCTGCCAGGGTATTAAAAACACACCTCCCAGCTGCAGGAATAAAACAGAACTTGGCTCTGACTTCACAGGATTCGCTGAGCAACAGCTCCCTTGAAAGTCAAAGCTACCTAAGGAATGTAGATTTTTCTGCAGAAAAGTTTAAAATGACCCAACTCATGTTTACTTAAGAGCTATTGGCAGACCTTCCTTGGGATCACAGGAAATAGGAATAAACAGCGTGGGAGTTCTTTCCATAGGACAGAGCTTACTCCTTGGGCTTGAATTCTCCCTTCAGGGAGCAGGAACTGGGAACACCAGGGCCCAATAGGGGGGTGAAATTAAAGAGGAAACTCAGTGAAGGAGCCATGCAAACCTCAGAGATGATGGAAGAGGTCCCTGAGGCTCAGAAGGGAGGGGCCCAGACACTCACACAGCTCAGATCCCCGGCTCAGGGACCTTGCACCACCACTCAGCACTCTGTCCACACTGAGGCGGCGCACCCGACTGTGATGACCTGAGAGGCAGGAGCCACACCTGCCCCGTGGCGGCACAGAGCCTGCACCCTGACCCACAAGCCCCACTTCTCATCAATACCCTGGGACCCCGAGAGGGGCCTGGTTCCTCACCTACAAAATGAGGAAGCCGGACCAGATGCTTTTGGTTTTTAAACCCCCCTTTGATCCTCCCTCTATCGTGGACCCATGAGGGTCAGACCTTGCTCCACCGTATACTCAGCTTGTTGGACTTCAGAACGGTTGTGAAGCAAAGTCAGATGTCCCAACCAGCAGAGTCTTTGTGCTTCAAATGATTAAGAGGCTCATGTTGCCACCTAATCTAAGTGAAGACTGAAGGTTTAATACTGCAAGAGGAAGTCAAGAGCTTCCCAGACACATCAAAGGGAGAAAGGTGGACAGAAAGGATAGCTAGCTTCCAGCCTGGCACTTGCCAGCAAGAGACTTCCCTTTCCCCCAAGGGTGCATTTTCTCTCCTCTTATCCACTTACAGATATGGGTCACATCCCCAGCTGCTGCCCAGGAGCCAGGCAGGAGACAGGCGTGGGGATGAGGGGCAGCACAGATGTAAAGGTCTCCTGGTGCTGCCTAGTCCATAGGTTCAGGATAATCTCTGGGGTCACACCTTTTAACCAAGACTCTGACATTCAGGCCAGTTTTTTTTTTTTTTTTTAAATAAAACCAGGATTCTAGCAGCCTCCCAGGCTTCCACAAGGTGGACGTACAGAAGGATCCTGCCACATAGTAAGGCACCGAGTGAACGCTGTGCCCTCTGTCCGCTCTGAGGCAAACCTACGCAACCTCATCTTGCTCATTATGCGCCTCTGCTTGCCCAGGGGAATGTTTTCCGGAGTCTACTATGCTCCTGCTCACTAAAACAAAATTTATGTTGGCAATCTGCAAACTGATGCAAGAAGCCACACGCCTCCTCATAAATGTTTGGATTAGATGGTGCTGGCTCTGGGCCTTGATAGCACTCCCTCCTGTCCCCCAGCACAGCCCCTCCTGTCACACAGCCCACTCGGGAAAGAGGTCGCTGCTACATTTGTCTTGCCTGGCAGGTGGCAAATGCCTCAGGGACTCCAGATTCCACGTCTGTGTTGGAGCCCCAGCAACGTGCCCTGGCTGGGTACACAGTAGGTGAGGCACACACCGCTGGGTAAACTAAGCACCACAACGCCTACTAGAGATGGGCTAGAGAGACGCTTCCCGAGGAACCTCTGTGCTCTCTGCACTCACTGCCTTTTTTATCCCAAGATAAATGAATGCGGTGTTGAGACTGGGGGCAGGGGGGTGGGTATTAATGGCACACTTTACTATCTATTCCCACCCAGTCATCTCAAATAGTTTATTCCCTCCACACACATCGCAAAACTTTTCTGTGACACTGATTCAACATTCTAAATACAACCCTATATCTAAAAGCATTTTAAGGATGGTGTGACTTCCACAGGCAAACTACTTATCTAGTGAGCATACACTGTGTGCCTGGCACCGGGGCCCATACTTAGCCTTCTCTCTCCAAACCCTCACAGCCAGCTAGTGAGAGTGTCACCCCTATTTTACAGATGAGCAAAGAGAGGCATATGGAAGCTGTTCTGCCCCCCCATCCCCGGTTACACAGACAACAAGTAGATCGGACCCCACTGTGGCCTCCCGGTGATCTGTTCAACTGTCACCTTCCTGATTCTGGGGGATCAGAATATAGGAAAAGAAACATAATAACAAATCTGCCGCCCCTGAATCTCGCCCTTTGGTCATCTTCCACAAGCTAATACCTGCCAGAAACTCCCACCCTGGAGCACATAATGTGAGGTTTCCAGAGCTCCCCGCATTCCTGTACAAAGTAGACAGGAGTGGTCTGCAAGCCAGGGGAAGCCCATTCGCTCCCAGATGTACCTTGTTGGGCCTTTTCCATTACAAAATGCCTCCTCACCACACTTGCTCCTTTCTGGTCTACTACTCACGCTACACCCACACATTATTCCTAGTTTCTGGGGCTCTCACATGTGGACTTGGATGCCTTTTACCTCCTCAATGTTCTCATCTGATTGTTGTGTTCAAACCCTGGTTCCACACAGCACTGGCAACATTTGGGACAGCAGGTGAGTGGCGTTGGCTGCCCAGCACCACAAGGCACTGCACTCTGCACCAGCCAGGGATTACCTTTCCCATGGTAGGGAAGAAACGGAGGCTGAAACAAGGCTACTTTTGAAAAAGAAGGGCCAGACTTGTGACAGCTGATAGCAACGCCCACCCTCTCCTCTTTGATCGGAAATGAAATGAGCACAGGGTGTAAAGGGAAACCACCTCCACCTCCTTACATAATACAGTTCCAATCCCAAGTATTAGATTAGCCCTTGGCAGCCCCCGCTCAATCAGCAGGATGGAAATCTGAGCCCTTGACAAGAATAGTCAACACTTGAACAGAAGATTTTGAAATCAGGTAAAAACGTCCAGCCAAGAAGCCACTGGTGTCTTTCATTCTAACAGTCATCTTCCTGTCTGTCTGGCAAAATACTAGGTTCAGGTCTTAGAGAGTTGAGGGATGTGGACGACATCCCTTGATGCTGGTCAGGGAAAAGTCATACTTCCCCTTAAAAGAACTGCAAAGTTTCAGAACCCAACAGTCTGACAACCAGAAGTCAGCACAGAGGGATGAACAATGTACTGTTTGGATTCCCTGGAGCGCTGGGGGAAAGAGGGTCAGATGAGCATAAAGCACAGGGCCTCCCACGCTTGGCACAGCTGCTTAAGAGAACACGTTTAGCTAGAGAAGATTTCGGTTTGATATTTTTGATTAAGTAATAAAGTGTTCGTTTTGATATTTGAAAATCCTTGAAGTTGTACAGGGCCCAGGTTCACTGCTGTGGGACTCTGGGAAGCATTGAGGTTTGGGAGAATACACACAGGACCGGAAGCCCAGAGATGGAATTCCAGACTAGTTCTGCTTCTAACTAGCTGGGTGGCTTTGCAGGAAACAATTTTCCCATCTCAGTTCACTTGTCTGTCAACTGGGATCCTATCAGTTTCACAAAATCATGCAGTGTTGTAAAGATCCAGTGACACAGTATGTGAACATCCCTTTTAATGGTAAAACACCTTCTAAATGTATGATGTTAAAAGATTACCATTGCATTTAATATATTAATTTCATAGCACTCATAACCCCATAGGGTAGACATGATCATTTCCACTTTTACATAAGAGGAAATGGTCTTGAAGAAGTTGGGGCCCAAGGTCAAAGAGCTAATGGTGTCAAGCCCAGGTCCTCTGGTGCAGGAAGCTCGGCTGCAACAAGAAGTGTGCAGCACACAGATGGAGTGGAAAGAGAACCAAATTGGACATGAGGAAACCTGGGCAGGAGCTTCTCAGGAAATGCGGTCTGTACCTCAGTCTTTCAGTTTCCTTCTCTCAAAAATGGGGGTGACATCACCCATCCTATCTACCTGGAAAAGCTGGCTGCCAGGATCACATGAGGCCACAGTGCAAAAGCGCCCTGGGAGAGGGCAAAGTTTCCCAAACAGAGAGCAGGGAAGTCCAGTTCAAGAGAAGGGACTCAGGATAAGGAAAGGAAGTGAGGGATGATGATAGCAAACAAATCTAGGAAGGCCCAGCAGGTAATTCTGTGGGTAAAAGAGGTAAAGGAAGCAGTCAGGAGCTGTTTGACGATTAAAAGTGTAAAGGAAGGGACTGCAAATGTATTCAGCTGTCCTAGGGAGTTGACTTGGGGTGATGCTGAAGCAGAGGCACTGCATAGGACAGACCCCCCTGAGCAGTGTCCTCAAGAGACCTCCAATAGCCTTATATTGATGGGAGGGATCTGTTGTTTTTTTTAATATGCTAGTGGGATAAAATACAAAATCAGCAATTCTGTTACAGTTCTCCTGATTAAAACATTCTTTTCCCACTGATCTGCAAAGTACAAAAGTTTGAGGACCACTGTTCTAAAACACCTCATAACATTGTGGACCCTTCCACTGATATAATTGTATGAAGTTTCATTTATTCAATAACAACTATTAAGCCCTGTCTCCAGCACTCTTCCAGGTGTTGGAGGTGCGATGAAATCCTCTGAGAGGTGAGCACACTGTAACAAAAGGCTTGTATGTTTTCACCAGTTTATCCCCTGTGTCATCACTTGCCAATTAAAGCTCATTAAACACCCGGGAGTCCGGGTTCCTGGCAGGCTCTCCCATATGCCCTGGGGAGCAGTCTTCCACCCTCTCTGGGTCTTAATTTCTTCATCTGTAAACCCAGGGGCATGTGACTGTGATTCATTCCAGGGGAGCTGAGCCTACTTAAGGGAAGGGAAATAGCTACTCCAGGCTCTGGACGGTAGACCAAAAACTGGATTTAAAGAAAAATAGGTCATTGATGGTCTTCGCTTAGACAGGTATAATGAAAGAATGAATCTCTTGCTCCCCTGTGCGACTTGCCTGGGGACATAGTCTAGGAAATTTTTATACCATCAAGAGATGGCTCTGAGCTGGGTTTCTACAAAAGAAGAGTGAGAGCCACATCCCACATGAAAAATGACTCTTGCGGTTTTGTACCCCATCAGCAACAAGAAGAGAAGGGGTGCAGGCTGCTGAAAGTCAGCAATTCACAAGTTAGCGCCCATGGCTTTGTCAAATGCAATGGTATGTATCTCTCCAACTTTTCTGACTTGCTACTTCTCTTTTCTGACTTTTTTCAACAAATGCACATTTCTGAATATAATGTCACAATGGAAGCCAAATAGACCTTGACTTTTTAACGCCTGAATGTATAAAACACTTAGAGATTCTAAGATTTTTATTTCACGAAAGGATCTCAATTTGAAAATTGCACAGATTCTAAATACTGAGTTCCAAGACACCAAACACACTGCATGGTGGCCCCACTGAAAGGCCCCTCCGGGCTGAAAAGCCAGTGACCCCACAAGGGCAACAAGGTGCCCACCATGTTTCTAAATCAGTGTCACCTGGAAAGTTTCAAAGGCGCAATTCTGAGACCCTTCCGTTCAACGTCCCAGCAAGTTGCCAAAGATGGAGCCCTGGGCAAAAGGGCAAGAAGCAGGTGGCCAAAGGTGGGGAGGGGGGGAAGGGCGGGAGGCGGATCCCACTATGTGGGAAACACGATGGAGGACAAATCCACTGGGTTTCCCAAGGCCCAAGGGTAACTCTCTTAGGGCAGCGGACCCCTCTCGGGCTCTGCCGGCAGATTGCATGCGGCTGCCTGGAAGCCACCTTGACACCTGCGCCAGTTCTATAAAAGGGGGAGGTGGGCTTGGGTATGTTCCCAAAGCCTTTATTCAAAAGGCGAATTCCCTTCTGGGGGCCGCCAGGTTAGGAGACTGCGAGTGGACCACGAAAGTCGGGTTTAATACGTTTCCTTCCTCGACCCACAGCCACTGAGCCCCCAGTCCTCTTACCTGTGGTCTGCGCCCTTCAGCTCCACCCTCCTGTGTTGGGGACCCGAGGAAGAAGCCACTCCTGAGCCCTCCGCACCCCTCCCCAGTCCCAGCCGGCTCGCCCGCGCCGAGAGCGTGGACCGGGAGAGACGTGCGCCAGGTGCGCTCCAGCGCGGGACGCCAACTTCCCCAAGAAGCGCACGGGTCTCGGGGCCGCGCTCGGGTGCAGCACAGACAATGCTGAGCAAAGCCCGCAGCCCTGAACAATGGCCCCACGGCCTCCGAACTCCGGAAAGGCGCGGCTGGGGGCGTCAAGCGTCCCCTCTCCTGGGAGCGCGGATAACTCACCAGCACCCCTTTTGAGGCCGCTAGTAGGGCCGGGGCGCGGAGGCAGCTCGGGGCTCTGACTCGGCCGGACGAGCGCGGCGAGGAGCGCAAGCGGGCAGCGGGCGCCAGGCTGCTCTGCGGGCCTGAGGGGCTGGGCGCTGGCCAGGGGGCGCTGCAGGCCCGCGGGAGGTACGCGCGAGGCGGGAGCCCCGCGGCTCACCCGTAGCCCCGCGGGCGGTGGCGGCGCGAGCCGCCCGCTGGGGTCGGAGGCGCTCGCCCACGGAGGTGCACCGGGCCCGCAATGGCTCTCGCGTTTTCAAGGGGTTGGCCGAGGTCGGCAAATAAACGAAGGTGCGTACTTGTGCGCTGGTTTCCGACCTCTGGGCCACGCAGCAGGGGGCGCTGTGCCATCCTCCGCCACCTCCGCGGGATTTATGCCCCGGTCCTTGAGGAAAAGTTTACTTTGGCGTCGTTTCCATTTGTCATGGCAACTGCCATTTGTTTACCTATTGTCCCATTACAGCGATGGGGCAGTAATACTCGGGCCTTGCTCAAGTGTTGACGATATTTGATTTTTTTAAAACTCCACAAAGCGAAATACCACAATGCCTGGTAAAATGCCTTGTGCAGACTAAGCACTCAGTGAACTTTGGCTATTTCGGCATCATCTCCAGTTTTCATACTTCATCAAGAAAGTGTCATTGCCAAACGTGTGCTCAATACAAAAAAAGAAAATGCCAGCAAGCAAGTTGAAAAATCACACCTATTCCACCACCTAGGGATAGTCACTGTTAACATGATAGTGTATGTTCTTCCAGTGTCGTTCTACGTACATAACAATTCATTCTTTTTAGTTCATCCCATACATACTGTAGCATAACCAGCTTTTCCATTTTTCTTGATCATCTTTTTAGCCACTACTTAATGTTCTTATGTACGTAACCTATCTACTAATTATTGAACATTAAATTAACTGTTAATCATGCAACTAGGTATTTGTGCTTTTGCCCCATTACTTCCTTGGAGTAAATTGGAAGAAGGTAAATTTGTAGACTACAGAATATATGCAATTTCAAGCTTTTGATACCCATTATCAAAGTGCCCTGCAGGAAGACTGACTTGGTTTCCTCTGTTCCCTGCCCCTCCCCCATTGTTCTTGTAAATATCAATCTGATAGATTAGTAACAATTTTCTTGTTTGTACACCTTTTCTAAAAAAAATTCTAAAAACATTGCATTTCCATCTGTGGCTCTCAGTTGGTTTCTAACCTTCTCAGCATTGATAGCTTCCAGTGACAATAGCCCCTGGCAAGGGAAACATTGCAGACTTCACTGAAGAGTCAAGAGGACTCATTTTTCACCTCATTTATTCCTCCCAGTAACATTTAGGAGCACCCTCATGTACAAGCAGAACTGCATAATAAGTAATACAGGAGCACCTATGCAGGGGAACTTCAGGTCTAATGTTTGGCTGGGAGGGGTGGTCTCTGCTCTAGATGGGCATTGTTCCATATGTAACGCCAGTCACAAGAGATGATTTTAAATGTTCTAGCAGCCACATTTGAAAGTAAAAAGAAACAGGTGAACATGATTTTTATATTAACCCAGTAGGTCTGAAATATCACCTCAATATGTAATCAATATATTTTTTACACTGTCTTTGAAATTTTACATTTTACATTTACAGCACATCTCAATTCATACTAGCCATGTTTTAAGTGTCCAAAAGCCACATGTAGTGAGTAGCCTGTGCCCCTCTAGACAGAGCAGGGATTTGAGAAGGGCAGACCAAGTCATGGTAAAAGTGGAGATGTCACAGATGACAGCCCTCTCCCTGACCTGTTAATAATTGGTTGTTGACATTTGCACCTTTGCCTCATCAGGTTTACCTTAGAGAAGCTAAATTTCAATTCTGCATGCTCTTGAGAGTTTAATGTCTTTAAGTGGAACTGTGTCACATTTTCTTTCCATGATTTAAGAAGTAAAATATAATTACTGGTGGAGCTACCCATTGCTTCAAGCTCCTACACATCAGAGAAGTATAATCAGTCTGTCCCAGATGCCTATCGAGTCTTTTCCTATATAGTGTGCATGCGGGGAGGCTGGAAAGGCAGGTGGCCCAGGATCTGGAGAGTGTGAGTGGGGGAATAGCAGGATGGTGGCTTTTTATAGAGTGAAGCTGGGCACAGCTGCTTGTATTATCCATGGTAACTCCTCCTTTGTGAAAATTAAAAGATAATGTCACCACGGACTATCGTCCCAAAGGGCTTGTGAGCCCCTTGCTTCCAAGGACTTGCCTTATTCATCTTTGCAGCCCAGTGCCTGGTAACTCTATATATAGTCAGTGCCCTTTTAAAATGTGAATTAACTAATAAATTGCCCAGTACAGCATGTCTCAGTAGTAAACACACAAGGCATGAAGACAACTTTGAGTCCCATGCAGCAAATGGAGACTTCAGCACCCAGTGATATGCACCAGGAGACATCAGCCAGTGTTGTGGAATGAGCATTGTTTTGGAGCTGAGATCTGGGGGCACCATCCAGCTATCCTACTACTGGCTTTGTGACAGAGAAAAGATGCTAAATTTTTGACTGCTGAGTTTCCTGACCTAAAAAGGTCACAAGATCAATGGGTATGATGGACCCCAAACCTAGGGAAGCTCAATTCAAATTCTTCCTAACCAGTCCCCCAAATGATGAAACCAAGGTGAAGGGCACATGAAAAGACCAGAGATGGATGCGTGATAAAGCCACACAAGTTGTGGATTTCCCCAGAACCCCCCGAGCAGCCACTAACCAGAACCCTCTTGTTGAGAAATGAAAGACAGTAATAATGCATATTAAATAGCAAAAAAAAATATTGTCACAGAGGAAATAGGGCCTGATTCTGAAGTGCTTGCTCCAAAGGTAGTAAGTTACATCTTGGCAAAAACTGGAACTAAGGACGAGAGAGAACCTGGTCATGAAGAGAAATAAATACTGGCATCGCAGTGCTGAGGAGCTTTCAGGTTTAGGGCAGGCACCAAAGGTCCAAAGGACAGAAGCACACATCTGCTTAAGACAGTGAGAATTGCAAGGTTTTGCTGGATTTGCTTTTGGGGAATGTGACGCTGTCCAGCTTAATCAAGTTAACACAAAAAGTCTACAAAGACTTGGGTAACGTGGTCATTCTATCAACATCCAGAACTATCAGCACTCTACTTCAAACTGCCAATACTCCCAAACTTCTATCTTTAGTTCTCACCCATGTATGTATGCTCTAACATCGGTATTCGTTGAATGCATTTTGAGAGGAACCTGGGTTTACCCTGGGAGAGGCAGGGCAGGCTTCAGTCTGATCTGTAATGAGCTTCGCTGTTCCTCTCCCTTCCCGGAGGCTCCTATCACAGGGGGTGGGCACCTTGTCAGAAGGTGGTCACCACAAGGCTTTCAAAAACAGCATCTCAAGGTAAAGGGAGAGCACAGAAAATGGCTGAGGCTGGGCAGGTAAAGCCTTAAGGGAAGCCAGCTTCATGCTACCTGCTACCACAGCGATTCAAGAACCTTTCTAGGATGTTAGTAGTGCCCACACCAGAACTCGAACATTCAGGGCAACGGAAAAGTGTTATTAGTGCTCATCTGAGGAGCCCTCTGCGTGTCTCACCCTGGGCAGGTGGGGAGTCTTCTACTGAATCTGATTCTGGGAACAAAATCATTCTGCAGATCTCAACTGCATGTTTGGGACCACTGGCTGCCCTCCAATTCCCTTTATTTGGAAAAACAAAGCCAACGAAAACCACCCTTGAGAATCTTAAGGCAGCACTGGTTGGGTGCACGCCTGGCTACAGAACCACCCACACCAGTCGTGGGCCGGTCACTCCTTGGCTAGCCCCCAAGAGCCCAATCCACGAATCCAGGCAGCTGTGCTGGTGCTGAGCCCACTGGTTACACTGCTTTGGGCTGGCAGCCTCCCAGTAGCGAGCTTCACCATTCCATTCCTCTCCTGGAATTTGGCTGCCTAGGGCTCTGCTGAGGGTCCTCACATGATGGTTTCTGGACCATTCACAGTTTAGCAAAAGAGCTCAAGTTCAGAATATTAAAATCATCCT
Organism: Manis pentadactyla; assembly: GCF_030020395.1. Lineage (NCBI taxonomy): Eukaryota > Metazoa > Chordata > Mammalia > Pholidota > Manidae > Manis > Manis pentadactyla. The sequence continues at coordinate 125,044,724 of NC_080026.1, read as the reverse complement.
GATTCACTATCTTGAGCTTTTAACATGAGCCCCAGCAAAAGAATTCTACCAAAAGTAAAAGGCCTCATCAATTACACCTTTACCCACCCTTCAAGGCCAACCCTTGTTCACTGCTTCATCTGTGATAGAAATCTTTCCTGGCAAAATGGACGATTTTCCTATTTACATGGCCTCTGCCAAGGAATAAACTGGTACTGTGGTCTCAGTTCTAATATGAGCTCTTACCTATGAACCAGATGTTTTGAGAACCTGAAGACTGGGATTGGCAGGTGTGATGGACCCCACATGGCCCTACTGAACAAACCTCAATTGTCAGGCACAGAGCTGGAGTTCAATAGGTGTTTTTTGAATAATTGTTACAGCAGGGAACTTCTTAAATCTACTAAGTTAAGACCTGGTGAGTATGGGAATACATCCGATCAATTCAGGAGACATTTAACCCACATCTCTGTATTTGTCTTTTCTGGGAAACAAGACAAATAGTTGAACAACTGAATTAATCTCCATTTAATTAAAACTGCATTCAAATTTCAAGTACCATATAAAACCTTGTAATCTGATAACTTTAAATTTGATTTTTCATTTTCTTTGGCTTGTTTTTCTAAGTTTCCTTAGTAAAATGGCTAATTTTGTGATTCCACAGTTTTCATTTTCACTTTGGTTGGAACTGAACAGTGATGAACAAGCTAAGCATTCAGTGCCATCAGTATGTACAAATAAGAAAAGGAAGTTGGTAACATGCTGGCCGTAAGAACACAAAGGAGATGTGGTTGAGAGGTGAAAGGATTTTATTGGGCAAAGCAGCATATATGTTTATCTATAGAAGCACATAAGTGAACTTTTTATATGAGAAAAAATCTAGCTGACACATTACCAGTAAAAAAACAACAAAAAACACACAACCCACCAAAAAAAACATTGGGCTGGTGTTACCATCATCTTAGTTTGTCACGGTCTGATACTTAAAGTATGGCACAATCCCCCAGCAGAAACTTACAGACTGGCAGGAGAGTCAGCTGGCCCACAATTCTGCACGTGAGTTTAGGAGAATTTAGTGTTACTCCATGTGCTTAAAAAAATAGACACTCATAGAGTTTCAATGTGAATTCTTATAAAACTGTATTTGTGCTTCAGAAAATTTTGGATTTGGAAGGGCATTATGGATGGCAGAGGCAGAAGAAAATAGTGCCTTCCTCAGTCAGGCTGGTTGACTGGCTGAGAGCCCAAGAACAGATTCCATGTCCAAAGGCCAAAGGAAAAGTCCTCTAATGGACAGAATGAAGCTGATGACCTTGGACTGGGCAGGAGAAGCAAAACAGAGCCCAAAACACCACCAAATCAAACAACTTTTATTACGTGGCAGAAGCAGGCAGATGTGACGGAAAGCAGGGCATGCTTTATTCTAAGGTATTCCAAGCACACAGAGAAGTCCAAACCATGAAACTCATGTATTCACCAACTAGATTTGTCCAGCAGTAACAAGAAGCCATATTTTCTTTAGTACCTGTAAGTCATTAAAAAGTGTGCATACATATATCAGCCGAAAATCCCCATGGATCCCCGGATCCCTTCCTGGTAATCCCATGACTTGATATGAATCTTCCAAGCAAACTTATTTATCTGGGAGAAAGAACTTACAGGAAAAAAATAAAACTACCCACCCTAATAGAAGGGTGGTAAGCAAGTGGAAATGGAAGCATAAAAGATCATTAAAGAAGAAATTTCCCAAAAACAGAAATACAAGATGCTGTACTTTGTCTCCTAAGTCTAGCCTTCATGGTTGCCTTTCTTGTAGGTGTTATCTCACAGAGACTGCTTCTGAAAAGAGAAAAATCAACTATTATTATGTCTTATATAAAGATTCAATCACTATGGTTCTTAATTTCTATCTCAAGTGCAAGTAAACCAAATGTTCACTTTTAACTGAAATTACACATTCAAGTCAGATCTATCAGTTAAAAATATTCACCACCACAATGCTATATGTTAATTATAACTGTACTCTTTGAATATAAAACATAGCTCTTAGTATTCTCCTTGAAATATAAAAAATATTTTGTATTAACTTGTGTGCTGAAAGTACTTATCACTTCTGATCAACAGAGTAGTTTTATGTTTTCACCACAGCACTCCTAGTTTTAGCAATTTCACAATTGTTAAACTTCTCCAGAGATGATGACACATTTCAATTTTAAACATGTTTTCTCTATCTCTAGGAAGAATAAAGGAATAACCAACTATATTTTCACTGCAATGACATATGCTTAAGCAACCATGTATGTGATTTTTCTAATAATACAACCCCTTAGTTTTATGCCCTTCAGAATTGGTCTACTCTGAAAAGATACTGTAACATAGAGCACATGGGACGTAAGCAGCAAGGGGCAGCTGTGAACTCAGTTTTGAGCAATAAGACATAGTTCCCAGTGTGCATGATTTTGTGCTGGCATTTTGCCACTCTGAGCCCCAGCTTCCTCATCCTTAAAGTGGAGTCTTTCTTCTCAAGGTTATTGTGAAGATTAAGTATGTGACTAGATGTAAATGTGCATTTTAAATAAGGGACTACCCAAAACAAAAGGTATTATACTGGATTCAAGTGTTGACAAAATACGTTATTTAATCCCACAGTGGGCCAAGAGTCAGTTCAACTACTATGCTTTAAAATCAAGTTTTTAAAAGTAATGTCTTCAATCTGTCTAGAAACAACAGGAAACACAGGTTTCATCTTGTGTTAGCTTTATCCTTACCGTCTATCAGTATCCTTAGGGAAAGAGCGCATCACACAGATAAAGACAAAAATCATACAGGTTGATCAAAAATATGATCAAGCTGACCAAAAATACGATTATGTTAAGCAAAAATATGATGATTTGGCACTAGGCCTAAATTCCACAAGTTCATGTCACTGCATGTTCCTTAATCTATGCAATTATAAAGTTATTGTTAAATTCAAGATTTTAAACTCAAGTACACAAAACAGCAGTCAGTATTAAAACTGAATGTATTGGAAAGGACTAAAAGTTGTAATTGCAACTTTTTAAGTCAGCATTTATTAAAAAGCAAAATTTGTAAAGGAAGTAAATCCCAAAAACCAAAACTGATTTTGCATTAATGATATTTGGCTTAGAACCTAGCTGTACTTTGTCAGAAATAGAAATAAAACAACTGTCCATTACCACAGGGAGGGTTATGTTTGAGCCCAGTAGGCCCCTACCTGAGAGCTACCATACCCACAGACACACACAGAGAAGTCTACCTCGTGAGCTATTTGCCAATGATCTGACAGACTGTGCTTTAGCCAGTAAGAGTATGTAATTAAGTAAATCAAAGATCATTTGCCTTGGGCTGAAATTATACCAACAATGTAAGGACAAATTTCATTGTGATCAGAAATTCTAACTGGTTATTCATCATGAAGTAATTTCTGAGGACTGCCTTAGAACAAAGCATCCTGGACAAAAAAGCAGAGGAATGGTTGACCATGCACCGAGATTATCTTTAACGACTAGAATCCCCAACACAGACAAATCCCCACCACAGTATGTTTTACTTTGAAATGAAATATACTGTCAGTGCAGCCCATTTTCCATTCTTGGCTCTTTAGAACCTCTTCACAGAAACTGCTAAACATTTTTATAGCAATGCCCACAAGTGCAAGTTAATTTCACATCTGATGCAGCGAATCTGAGGCAAAGCTTTAACCTCACAGCCATTTTTACAAGTCCTTCCACATACCAATAACATGAGCATGTTCAGAATTGAACAGCAAGGAAAGGTGGTTGCAACCTGAACACCCCGGGATGAGTCCCACTAGCAGAGTCAGAGGAAGACTACCAAATGAAACAGAAGGAGACTGCAAAAACATCACAACCAGATCATCAGGTCCCAAAATAAAGGGACAGCCTCAGAGCATGTTTCACTCCATGAGTTCTACCCTGACAACATGCACAGAGACTTGCTACTGACGGTGTTAAAGAAAAGGCAAAAACATCAAATTTAACTTACTTAACTCTACAACAATTTTTTCATTTCAATAAATTTATCTTGATTGGTTGGATTGCTTAAGAGGAAGAGAAGAATCTGTTCATGTTTTTCAATCTATGGGTGAGAAAGAAAGAGTATTATTTCACATCTAAAAATGTTGGGAGTATAATTTCACCTGAAGGAAATTTTACCCACTTTTTCCTGTAACTCTGTGCAGCAGCAATTCACCTTGCATGTCTTTCCTAAAAACAAATACAAAAAGCAGTAGATACATTATACTGTAAATAACAACAATAAAACAAAGCCCTTGGAGTCTTGACAGACAGACATTTGGCTCTCAAGCATGGGTTCCAACTGCAAAGGACTTGATTAACTTCTCCACTGGACTTTAACATGCTCTATCGCTGTGTCCTGAGTTTATCAAATCAATGCCCTCATCTCCAAGATTTTAGGTCTTTTGCCTGTCATATATGGGGTACCTCTCTTTGGTTGAGGGCAAGTCTGCCAAATAATCATCATATGAAATATCAGGAAGAGCCAATCTCAAAAATGAGTTCTCACTTCAGTCAAAATCAAAAGTAAATCGGAAGTAACTTTTAATGCTTGGCATTTCTAAAGCTCCTAGCACCAATCTATCAACAATGTTGCCGAGCCTGACCTCTAAGGGAAATCTAGATGGGGGTCCTGCTCCCACCCAGGCGGTTTCTCTGAGGTGGCAACATGAATCAGCACCCTGCCACTGGATTCCTGGAGGAGGAAGAGGGACTGTGCCAGCAGAGACCAAGGAAGATCATGGCACCCAGTTTGGCTACATATCTGTTCTTAAGTATACTTATATCTGATAATAATTAAACTTGAAAAACAATACCTGTATTTAAACCACTCTGGTTTTTAGATGTGACGCTTTTTGCCAGACCACACATCACCAGCTTCTCAGCTACACTGACAGTACCGTTCTCAGAATGTGTCTCAACCGACACTGTATGGACATTCTTGATAATTCCTTTTACACAAAGCATTACATTCCGATTCAACATAAGATTTTTTAGTAGCTCTATTACTAATAGAGAATTGCTTCCATTCAATTCCATTAGTCCTGGGGAAAAAAAGGTGAATATTAGAGTTAATCTTCAATTCCCTTAAAGATACAATTTAGATAAATTATCTAAGAATAGTAAGATAAAGGCTGACTTAGGTTATCTGGGTTTAAGGAGGCTTTGATATAGTACTGCTGTTGCATTAAAAACAAACTTATTCTGTAATTAATTCATTGATTCTATTACATGTAATGAGCACTAATCTAGATCTGAAGGGTACAAAACAGATGTCTGCCATGGACATATATCCTAACGCAAAGAAGCAAACAATAATACAGATAATTTTCCAGCTCTCTCGCTGAATCAAAACCAAAGCTGACCAAGAGGCAGGCAGTCTGTGTGCTCTTATCTGCTGGAACCTCTGGGTAAAGAAATCAGGAAAAAAGAGTAAACCGCTACTTTATCATTTTCATTCACTTTATTCAAATTCCAACTGAAGAGCTTTATATATGCAGCTACATATGCACACAGATTAAGGTAGCCAAAAATGGTGTCATCTGACTGGCTTCAATCTCTGAGGAGCAATGTGCCAGAGAAGAAAAGACCCTCAGGTAAGAGGTCACATGGACCCAGTTCACACCTTGGCCCTGCCACTTACTAGCTTTGCAACCCAGGGCAAAATAGAATCTAAACTTAGGCTCTGAAACTAATCTGTAAAACAAAGATGGACTAACTGAAAATAATTTTTGTGATAATGAAATAAAAGAAAACAGGATATAAAATTTCTTTGTAAACACTGCTAATATTTAGACATTTGGACAGTTACTTGAAATACCCATTTAATTCAGACTCAGAGCTATAAAACAAAGAAAAAATTGCACAGACAGCCCAATTGGAAAAGTGACTTAACTGCCTACCTTCGAGGGAACATTTAATAATTTGGAAAGGAAGCTGCAGATGGCTCGTGGAAATTGGCTGCACTCTGGAAAGAGGCAGATTTTCAATGTTTCCATAATCTGCATAGAGCACTTTCACATGAGCATCTGATATCCCCAGAACAATGGCACGATACCAGAAATCATCACCTGAAAATGTCACAGAATCTCAGGTAAGAAGTCACATTCCACAGCCCCTCCCTCCCTTAAGATGGTTATTCACAGTTAAGTTACATCTCTACCACTTAAAAACTCAAACCAAGATTTCTGGTTAGAGTCCAGATTAAATACTCTATTCCTTCCAGATCCTACTAAAAAGAAGAAATTATAAGATTAAAATGAGAAAGGTATAAAACCACAAAGATAGAGAACAAAAGAGAAGGCAGTAAAATTTTGGAAGCTGGAAAGCAGATGTGTGAATGGAAATGATTTAGCAGAGCTCAACCATAGCTGGCAGCAGGGAAGCAAAGAGCATCTCACTTTGCACCTCAAATCCCCAAATCCCAAGGCTTAATTATTGGTGCTACCCACTCAAACATTAAGAGTAAAGATGGAGCTGAAAATGAGGACTGGGTAAAGGAAGCAGAATTATTTCTCAAGCCATCTGAAAAGACATTAGTTTATAAACATTTAAACACAATACTTATTTTTAAAGTTGCTAAAGAGAATGATCAGTTTTATATTAGTAAGTGTTAATAAAGCTTAGAATGCCCTCCCGCTTTCCAGGCAATTGCACCTACCCAAGGGCAGACAACTAGAGGCTCCTTCTCCAGAGGGTGAAGCAGGCCAGACTATGGACGACTAGGAACACAAAGGCAGAGCAGAGGAGGAAGTTTACCAGAAACACTGTCGGGCAAGCTGCACACTCCAGGCAGGAGACCGCCATCCCAGCCCTCCCACATGAAGGCGCTTCAAGATTCCAGGATGAGGAGTCCCCAGCAAGATGACGGAGCCGGACCACCCTACACTGAGGCCACCAGGGGAACCAGCTCTGTCCACACACAAAGGAACTTTCAGTTAACTTCTTAAGGCCCCACCTAGGTGAACAGCAAAGGAGCACCAGACATTTGAAGAAAGCCTTCAACATGAAAGAGAAGACCAAAACAAATATAACTTAAGGAAGCAGAGAGAAAAAAATGACAACTGCAAGAATGATATTAACATTCTCAGAGAAATGACCTTCCATCCTTGGACCAAGAACAGCACTGAGAACACACTCTTAACAAGAAAGCTCTTGAAAACTAAAAATGTGGTATCTGAAATGAGATACTCAAAACTGAGGAAATCTCTTTAAAAACTGAACAAGAAAGATGAAGGAGAAAAGAGGAAATTTAAAAAGCAGAGAAGACTTCAAGCCCAGCATTACAATACTTGGAGTTCCTAAAAGAACAGAAAATGAAAGAAGGGAATAAAAAAATCCAGGAAAATTTCTTGAAACTGAAGCTTATGAATTTCTGGATTAGTGCCTACCCTAAGGTCCATCTTTACTCTTACGTTTGAATGGGTAGCACCAATTATTAAGCCTTGGGATTTGGGGATTTGATGTGCAAACTGAGGTGCTCCTTTGCTTCCCCACCACCTACCCAAGCACAATGGTGAAAAGAAAACCAACATTAAGTCACATCATAAATTTCAAAACATGAGACAAAGAGATTACTCAAAGTTCACAAGGAAAAAAAAGTATGTACAAAGTTTGGAGAATCCAAACAATATCTATTTCTTGACCAGCAACACCAATGACTAAAAGACAACAGACGTAATGCCTTCAGAATTAAGGGAGAGATGATTTCCAACCTGGAATTCTATGTGGAGGCAAGCCATCAATTTACTACAAGGGTAGAATAAAGACTTTTTTAAACATAGGAGGTAACAAAGAATTTATGTACCTTACATGCACCTCTTTTCAGCTTCTGGAGAATGGGGATATACCCAAATATTTAGAGCATATTCGAAGTGAAGGGATCCAGAAAACTAGTGAGATGAGGGAAAGGAGAAATCTAGACTAGGGTGAGGTGGGAGAAAAATCCAAGAAACAAAGGGAGGTGGAGTGGAAACCCTTCCCAGCATGATGGTGAAGGACAGATTCTAGCATGACAGAGCAGGTCATTCAGACAAGCAGTCTAGACAGAAGCAGGTCAGAAGGCTGAAGATGCCTCCAATATGCTACAGGTTGATAAATACATGAAGTGTTCACTGAGAGGAGCCACACTACTGTAGAGAACTGGAGAGAATTAGTGAAGATATGGAGAACAAACACTACCAACAACAAAAAAGGCTGCAGAAGAGAGATGTGCAGAACAGTATCTTACTGGGGTATGCTGTGAATGGTGTTTATGCAGTCCTAACAAAAGTAACGAGAACATTTATCTAACTAAAAACTATGCCTTATTTCTATTGAGAAGAAAGGGTGGGAAAGTGTAGATTCATTTGTCATATGAAAGAAAAATAAAAATGTAATACATTTTCAAACTGTAAATCTAAATTTAAAAATGAACACTATTTGGGCACAGACCAAGCATTTTAAATTCATTGTTGGCAGGGGGATGATGAAACTGGCCCGCTCACAAACTTTGACACATATGGGCATTTCTTTCTCCAAGATGCCTCTCGAAGCAATAAGCTTTGAGAACTTACAAGGCAAACATACATTCAGTGATTCACAAATCCAAGCCCCCAAATTCATCCTAAAGTATTTATAGTTACCAAAATTTCTGCTCAATATACACTACAAGTGTTATTTATGTTAGCAAAAGAAATCTGTTAATGTGCAATGTTAAACAACAGGATAATGATTAAAGTACACCAATCTGATGAGTCTGAAATGAGATAAAATTCTAAGGCATTTTATTCCTTTTGTAGTATGTTCATAGAGTTCTTTAAATTATTTGCAAATATAAAGTATAATTAGAAGTTATTTAGAACTACTGACATATTTGTAGGTATCTACCTATATTCTTGTCTCAAAATAATTGACTATGGAACAAAAAAGCTGTGACCCCAACTTATTAAACCTGTCACCTTGCTTTTCTTAATTTCTCTAACCAAAAGAATTATGCATCTAAAGTATTAAAATCCACATATCTCATGTGAGAGAGGACAAAATATTTTCCTTTTTAATATTTTACCTAAAAGAATCTTACTTGTGTACTTGGCACAGCATGCGTCTCCAACTCTTGGTCTATACAACGATCGACTTTTCTGAGCATTGCAATATTCTAACAATTCAGATGTTAATATCCACAGTTTTTCCCTATTTGCTAAAATACATAAATAAAAAGCAATCTTTTGTGAAGAAATTGTCAGTGTTACTGTTTAAATGTACACAAAATAATAACAAACCTAATCACTCAAAAGAACCTGTGTTGATTAAAATGTACATTTATGTTTAAAAAATAAAAGCACTACTGGGAACTTTGTGCAGAAGGGATGCAATACTAGGAGAAAACAGGAGGAGTGGGCTTCTCTGGTAGGCTAACTTCTTGATGGGGTAGTTACACTACCGTGTTCCCTCAGGAAAACCCAAGAAAACCTATGAAGGCTGCATTTTTACAGCTGTTCATTGTACTTCTCACAGTATGTTATAGCTAATTACTTTCCACTATATGGATTAAAGAGGGTTCTTTGTAATACTGAAGTTTATTGGTATCACCACAGTTCTTGGTTTGACTACCTGAAATAAAAGTCCATTTATTCAATAATACCCATTCTCCTTAAAGTTTTCCAAAAAATAGAAGAGGAGGGAATACTCCCAAACTCATTCTATGAAGCCAACATCACCCTAATACCAAAACCAGGCAAAGACCCCACCAAAAAAGAAAACTACAGACCAATATCCCTGATGAACGTAGATGCAAAAATACTTAACAAAATATTAGCAAAAACCGAATTCAAAAATACATGAAAAGGATCATACACCATGACCAAGTGGGATTCATCCCAGGGATGCAAGGATGGTACACATTCGAAAATCCATCAACATCATCCACCACAGAAATGAAAAGAAGGACAAAAACCACATGATCATCTCCATAGATGCTGAAAAAGCATTTGACAAAATTCAACATCCATTCATGATAAAAACTCTCAGCAAAATGGGCATAGAGGGCAAGTACCTCAACATAATAAAGGCCATATATGATAAACCCACAGCCAACATCATACTGAACGGTGAGAAGCTGAAAGCTTTTCCTCTGAGATTGGGAACAAGACAAGGATGCCCACTCTCTCCACTGTTATTTAACATAGTACTGGAGGTCCTAGCCATGGCAATTAGACAAAACAAAGAAATACAAGGAATCCAGATTGGTAAAGAAGTTAAACTGTCACTATTTGCAGATGACATGATATTGTACATAAAAATCCCTAAAGACTCCACTGCAAAACTACTAGAACTAATATCGGAATTCAACAAAGTTGCAGGATACAAAATTAACACAGAAATCTGTGGCTTTCCTATACACTAACAATGAACTAATAGAAAGAGAAATCAGGAAAACAACTCCATTCACAATTGCATCAAAAAGAATAAAATACCTAGGAATAAACCTAACCAAGGAAGTGAAAGACCTATACCCTGAAAACTATAAGACACTCTTAAGAGAAATTAAAGAGGACACTAACAAATGGAAACTCATCCCATGCTCCTGGCTAGGAAGAATTAATATCGTCAAAATGGCCATCCTGCCCAAAGCAATATACAGATTTGGCACAATCCCTATCAAATTACCAACAGCATTCTTCAACAAACTGGAACAAACAGTTAAAAAATTCATATGGAAATACCAAAGACTCCGAACAGCCAAAGCAATCCTGAGAAGGAAGAATAAAGTGGGGGGATCTCGCTCCCCAACTTCAAGCTCTACTACAAAGCCACAGTAATCAGGACAATTTGGTACTGGCACAAGAACAGAGCCACAGACCAGTGGAACAGAACAGAGACTCCAAACATTAACCCAAACATATATGGTCAATTAATATATGATATGAGTCATGGACATACAATGGGGAAATGACAGTCTCTTCAACAGATGGTGCTGGCAAAACTGGACAGCTACATGTAAGAGAATGAAACTGGATCACTGTCTAACCCCATATACAAAAGTAAATTCAAAATGGATCAAAGACCTGAATGTAAGTCATGAAACTATAAAACTCTTAGAAAAATACATAGGCAAAAATCTCTTGGACATAAACATGAGTGACTTCTTCATGAACATATCTTCCCGGGCAAGGGAAGCATAAGCAAAAATGAACAAGTGGGACTGTATCAAGCTGAAAAGCTTCTGTACAGCAAAGGACACCATCAATAGAACAAAAAGGTACCCTATAGTATGGGAGAATATATTCATAAATGACAGATCCGATAAAGGGTTGACATCCAAAATATATAAAGAGCTCACACACCTCAACAAACAAAAAGCAAATAATCCAATTAAAAAATGGGCAGAGGAGCTGAACAGACAGTTTTCCAAAGAAGAAATTCAGATGGCCAACAGACACATGAAAAGATGCTCCACATCGCTAGTCATAAGAGAAATGCAAATTAAAACCACAATGAGATATCGCCTCACACCAGTAAGGATCGCCACCATCCAGAAGACAAACAACAACAAATGTTGGCAAGGTTGCAGAGAAAGGGGAACCCTCCTACACTGCTGGTGGGAATGTAAATTAGTTCAACAATTGTGGAAAGCAGTATGGAGGTTCCTCAAAAAGCTCAAAATAAAAACACCATTTCACCCAGGAATTCCACTTCTAGGAATTTACCCTAAGAATGCAACAGCCCAGTTTGAAAAAGACAGATGCACCCCTATGTTTATCACAGCGCTATTTACAATAGCCAAGAAATGGAAGCAACCTAAGTGCCCATCAGTAGATGAAAGGATAAAGAAGAGGTGGTACATATACACAATGGAATATTATTCAGCCATAAGAAGAAAACAAATCCTACCATTTGCAACAACATGGATGGAGCTAGAGGGTATTATGCTCAGTGAAATAAGCCAGGTGGAGAAAGACAAGTACCAAATGATTTCACTCGTAAGTGGAGTATAAGAGCAAAGAAAAACTGAGGAAGAAAAACAGCAGCGGAATCACAGAACCCAAGAATGGACTAATAGTTACCAAAGGGAAAAGGACTGGGGAAGATGGGTGGGAAGGGAGGGATAAGGGTGGGGAAAAAGAAAGGAGGCATTACAATTAGCATGTATAATATGTGGGGGGCACAGGGAGGGCTGTACAACACAGAGAAGATGAGTAGTGATATTCTACAGCATCTTACTATGCTGATGGACAGTGACTGTAACGGGGTTTGTGGGGGGGACTTGGTGAAGGGGGGGAGCCTAGTAAACATAATGTTCTTCATGTAATTGTAGATTAATGATAACAAAAACAAAACAAAACAAAAGTCCATTTATTCAACCTTATAGTACCTGCCAACTATTTTGAATAGCCACCACCCAACTTGTACTGACTCACCTTCTAACACTACAAGGATAAACACAAACACATTGAAGAGATTCCTTAATTGTAACCTTCCATGAAACAAAAAAGGAAAATTCAAGTCAACACTTTCACGCTACTCTTCTTCAGGATTAGGGACAGTGTAAAATATTCCTCTAAGTTTCTAAGATACACTAACACTATGATTATAGACTGATTACAAAGTACTCTTTTCAACATATCTAGAACAGTTTTGGTTCAAATTATCTCAAATGGCCTTAGAAAGTTAGCGTAGCAAATACAATATAGATTGTACACATTTTTAAACAAGAAATTATCTAGCATATAAGGACACTGTTTTCTTATAAAAAGCTGCAGGTTGAATAAGTGCTGAATGCAGGATGCAGGGCATTTGCGCTTCATGTTCACATTAGTGCTTTTGTAACTAAATTTGCTGTGTTATTATCATCACTTCCTTCTTAAGATGCTGGGTGAAACAAAAGTCATCAACCACTCTTCTTCCTCTCACTTCCTAAGTTCAGATGAGCACTTCTCTTATACAGTTAAAAAGACAAGCATAAATATGTTTCAAATTTTGGTTTCTTACCTGGCATCTCATCTGGTAGAGCATAAAACAAGTTTGGATTTATGATTTCTAATATGCTTGCATGGACGGTTTTGTTAACTGGCAATTCTCTCGTCCTCCACTGCTCAGCGAGAGAGATGACTGAAAACACACCCAACACAGGTCTCTCATGAAATAGATCAAATTTAGTATTCTTTCGCACCACTGTATTTACTCACTCAATAATTTATTCAACTGCTGATTATCAACATTCCCAAATTCTCAAAATGAAAATTGGTATTTTCACAAAATAATTTATTCAATTTGAAGGATTTTTGTGGACATTACAAAAAAGTTCAACTTGTAAAGGCGAAGCCTGGCTCCTGTAGTATTTCTGTAGTGTATTTCCATTTCTGTAGATTTAATTCTTAAACTTTACTCAAACTCTAGGAGATACATAGCTATATGATACAAGCTATAGGATGTAATTACTTATCGATAACTATAAGTACATTAAAAGTGAGTACAGTGTTTAATAAAACTATCATGTCTCAATAAATTACTTTGATAACCCAGTGTTTCCATAATGCATATTTCTACAGAAAACAAATGTGTCATTTTGGGCAGAAAAATGCTCATAGCCTTTAAAAGCAAAGAATAACATAAACTTAAATTACAAATAAATGTTTTAAAAATGTTACCTTGATGCCCTGGGGTGTCAATTTGAAGATCATGTTTATTAACAGGTCTGTTATTTACCAAGTCTTTACATGGAGAACTAGCTCTTAAAACCAGATGTTCATCAATCAGAACATCACTAATTATTCTGGGGTAGGAGGTAGAAAGATCAGTGAGCTCAACTCCCACTCCATTTTCAGTGATTTCAACCACTCGGGCTTGGAGTTTTATCCCTGTGACACACATCTGAAATCGTGCTATGGCTTCGTTAGTCCAGTGTTTGTTTCTAGGCTCTATTTCTGGCAAATAAGAACAGCATGAAAAAGAATTATGTGCCACAGTTACATTTTTGCTTCAACAGTATCTAAGACCTGCTCCTTGCCAAGTATATATACCACATTCAGGTCAGCAATTCTGAGTATCTTTTTTCAATATTTCATTACATTAGCTACATCCTCTATGCCTGAGTTACAGACATTGTATTTGCACATATACTACTAGGGTTTTAGGAGGCTCAAGATCTTTTCTGACTTTCCCCGTTAGTGTATTTTCACCTGTCATTTTTCCAAAAGGCAAAAATAGGATTATTTTTTCTTTTAGAAGTCATCCTTGTGTCCTATTACATACACAATGATGAGTCACCAGTTATACTGGCAAAAGGTGTCTATAACTACACACTTTCAGTTTTGTGGGCATTCTTCTAATTACAAGTTCAAAATGTCATTTTAAACTACTTAACCAAAAATTATTTTTATTCAATAATATTTGCTTATATCCTATTTTCCTAACAGTGATTCTCAAACTTGAGTGTGCATCTGAATTACCTAGAGGGCTCATTAAAACAGATTCCAGGGCCCCACCCTAGAGTTACCAATTTAGTAGTAGGTCTTCGGTGGGATGGAGAATCTGCACTTTTAACAAGTTCTCATGTTGACGCTTTCTGGTCTGGGGGTCACATTTTAAGTGCACTGACATAAATCATGGTAACTAAAAGCAATTATCTGAAACATACTTCGTGTAAAATAAATAGAAAACAGGCAAAATAAAAAATGAAAACCATGCATGCTTCCAGACACGGCCACTATTAATATTTTGGTATCCAACCTTCCAGTTTCTACATGCAAATGTAAACATGCACATGTACACTCATATTTCTTTTATAAAGAAACTTTAAAAATAATAGCTATTATGAGGAACACCAGGCACTGTTAAATGCTTTATATTTTTTCTTTTTTCTTTTTAATGACTCTTTGAGAAAGGTACTATTACTTCCCAGGTGAGGAAATGGAAGCACAGAAGAGTTTAAATACAGCTAGTAGGTAGCAGAGTTGGTTCCAAAGTCAACCCTAATTCTATCCCTGCATCTTCTGCAACTTGCTTTCTTCACTTAAATCAATTCTTCATAACACATACATAACTTCATTTTTTAACTACTGTGTAATAACAACGCTTAACTCAAACTTTGAGTTCCTGGTCCTGTTCTAAATATTCACTGAATCCTTGTAACACTATGAAATCGTATTACCAATAGCAATTAAACAGAACATCATTTAACCAGTCCTCTACGATTGGCTATTAAGGTTGTTTGGTTATTATTAACAGCAATGTAATGAATTTCCTTAGAGGTAAACTTTGTGAAATTCCAAGTCTGTTTCTTTGGGATAAATTATTATAAGTAACATTACTAAGGCAAAAGGTAGGAATATTTGAGGCTCTTAAGGTATCCTGCAAAATGTCTTCAAGAGAAGACACAGGTTTTCATACACATGAAATATTAAAGCTACAGATATTAATACTTGGAAGCTTATGTACCCTAAATATTAGAAGACAGTTGAGAAATTTTTTTACTCTGTATCATACCTATTAGCCAGCACTGTATCCCTTGAAATGGAAGTTCTAAAAGTTTTGATGGGATCATTTGGAGTTCATCCACAGTAACTTCTTCAATGTTTCCATAATCCACAAAATGTACTTTAAAATTTCCATTTGGTAAGATTTTCTTGACTAAAGCACGATACCAATTACCATCACCTAGATTTAACACAAAGTTGTAATGGAGAATATTTCCCTTCTGTTAGCATTTGAAACTTTTACCTTGAAAAAGATCCTTTGTTTAAAGTTAGCTAATAAATTTGCTCTCTTCTCCAAATAATGCCTGTTATGTTTCTTATTCAGAAATTCCCAGAATTCTCAAAATCCATTTTTAGAATATCTCTAAAATTTTTAACACAACACACTTTTACATCTGATCTAAATTAAAAACTTCACTCATACTCTATCCAATGAGCAGAATATGAAGGTAAGACTTAATACACTTGAATATATTTGACAGTCTGGAAGATTTATAATACTCTCTTGACAAATGACAAATTGTTTAATTTGTTGTTGTTAAAGTAACAAAAATACATAGAAAAACTTGTAAGGAAATTAAGTTCATCAAATGTATTTTCAAACAGAACAAACAATGAATCTGCAGTGACAGGTTTCCCATCATCGAACTTATTTTTAATATTATCAGAAATTCTGAAAAACGTTTAACAACGTTCAAGTAAGAAAGTATCATTTGGAAGTTCCTTGTTATGGACAGAAAAGAAAACATGACATCTTAAAGCATTCATGTAAAACTGATTTTTGAGAAATATTTACTTAACCATCAGGAAGAAAATATACATGAAAAAGTGAGGGTTGAATGTCAAGAAACAAAATGTTTTAATAAAAATCAAGATTGCACCAACTGTAACTTACCCGCAAAAAATGCACAGCAAGGCTGCCCTATTTCTGCCTTAAAATCATTAGGCAACTTCTGCTGGCAATATTCTGCTAGCAATTTGTTCAAATCATTGAGTTTCTTTAAAGCTGAAAACAATACACAGACAGCACTTAATATTTTTATTTAATGCAAATACAGATTTTCCCTTAAAGTTGGTATACCAAATGCTTTTCCCTTTTTACTACAAACAGTACAATTAAGTTAGTTAATGCCTTCAGTAAACCCCATACCAACAATTTTCTGGGCACAGTGACATGACTATGGCATTACTATCAATATACTAGAACATGAGCTTTGCATGGGGACAAGGAAGCAGTGCACAAGTCTGTACAGAAAGAAAGTTACATACAAGCTGTCCTGGAAGGAGATACGTAATGACAAAATGGGTGGTACAGTGTCAGCTAAGCAAATTCAGAGAAGTGAGTTCAGTGTGCCAGAAGTTTCACAGAGAAATTTGAAGTATGACACACTTGACAGAAAAGGAGAGGTTATTCCAGATGGAAGAAATGGCTCTGAGGAAAAGCACAATATTAAGCAGCAAAAAAACAAAAACAAAAACCCCACTTAGTAGCAGTTTGGTAAAGCAGAAGAATAGGAAGGTGTTACCAAGGAAGAAAACAAAACCAAAGATGTGCTGGGAAGATACAGACCATGGAGAGAGAGCTTTAAAATGTCAAGTAAAAGGGATCTGAACACTATAGAAGTTAAAGAAAAACAAATGTCTTTCAAGTATGTGGCAAAGGTCCATTCACAGAAATGGAAATTAAATTACAACAAGTTATAACTGTTGTCTTCCAGATTAGTTAAGATAAAAAAGAAGACACACTACTGGGAATGATGTGGGAATGGGCGCCCTCATACACTGTTGGCAGGAATTCCTCTGGCCAACCTCCTGATGGCTCTCAAAAGCACAAGCAGACTTATCCTTTTGACTTAATAACTAAGGTTTTAGGGATTTCTCTCAAGGATATACTCTCAGAATAAAATCACAGAATACAAGAATTGTTACCATAATAGAAGCTTGGAAACACTAATCATTTTAATTATCTACAACTAGGTTAATTAAATTAGGATAAATCCACACAGTGGAATGACATGTAACCATGAAAAAGAATGTAGACTCAATAGCAAATGTGGTATCCTGGATTGGACCCTGAAATAAAATAAAGACATTAAGTGGAAATAGAAAAGGACATGTAGTGAAATCCAAGTCTGGAGTTAGTTCATAGTAATGTACCATTACTGGGCTCTTAGTTCTAACAAATGTACCACAAATATGTAAGATTTTAACTACAGAGGAAGCTAAGTGAAGGGTATACAGGAACTGTCTGTACCATCTCTGCAACTTTTCTGCAAATCTGAAATTATTCCAAAATTAGAAGGGTATTTAAAAAAATAGAGAAAACACTAAGTGAGCTGATATCCGAGACACAATGGGAGAAAAAAGCAAAGTGCAAAAACTATTTACACTATTTCACCATTTATGCATACATAAAAAGGAATATATGCATTCATATAGCATGCACAGAGTACTTCTTCAAAAATATTTTGAAAATTGAGAGGAACTGGGAAACTTACTTTCTACTATATACTCTTTTGTAACTTTTGAATTTTGTACCATATGCTTGTACAATCACCTATGAAAATAATGGCATTCATTCATCTAATCTGAAAATACACATACCCTTTAATGTGGCAGCAATTTCATTCCTAAGTGCACAGTCAATGGAAATGCATGCACATATGTACTAGATTTGCATGAGAATTGTATGTTCATACCAACATCATTTTATAATAGCTCAGAACCAGAAACAACCTGAATGTGCAACTGTGGAAAGGACTAATACATTGCAGTACATCAATGCCGCAGAACACACTGCAGCAACAAAAACACTAGCTAGAGCTACTTGTAAAAATGATGGACCAGACCAATCTCACAAACAGTCAAACAGTATGAAAACAGCAACAAGGCACAGAAGAATATGCATACCATACGATTCCATTTATATAAAGTTCAAAGCCAGGACAAAACCATCTATGCTGTTAGAAAGTAGAACGGTATCTGCTTTTTAAAGAAGGTGTGGTGATAGGAGGAGACATAAAGGCAACTTCTGGGTTACAGGTATTAAACTTTACTTCCTGACCTAGGTATATGCTACCCATGTTTTGATTTTTGTGGTAACTTAGGCTGTTCTGTTATTTGTGCCCTTCTCCACATGTGTGTTATGCTTCAGTGGAATCAAGAATTAAATTTAATTTTCAAAAATGAATTTGAGACATTCTGTGAAATCTAAATTCGTTTAAACATAAAGATTGTTGAAAATAGGAATAATGGCTTAAATGGAATAAAAGGCAACCAAGTACAGCCAAATCCTTCTTTGAAGTACAAATACCCACTTGGCCCTTCCTGAAAGACACTACTTTTATCACTCAGTAAACTCATCCAAAGTTATTATCTATGGCAACATATTTGTAAAAAGGAATAAATGAGACAGGCCAGCTTACCATCCTCTCCCAGCACATGGCAGTAGAATTCTCCAGGACTGTACAACGTACAGACCACGACATCTACTGTTTGGTCAACAGCAAGCTTAACCCAGGTCCATGTCAATGGATTTAGTTTTGCTTCTGTAGCTAAGAGGACTGCGAAAATAAATGAACATTTTGCAAAACAAAAGGCCAGAGTGGGGGGGGGGTCACTAAGGAATGTGCTTTTTTGAAGAATTTCCAATGATTCTCCTAGTGACTTTATAGGAAAGTTGATTAGGGTTAAAATTAATCATTACTACCTACTGAACTCCAAATTCACATTTCTGTCTAATCTTCAGCTGCTAGTGACCCAGTATTATCTTTTTTTCCCCAGTTCTCAAATTCACTCATTTATACACACATGTATTTTTTTTTAAGTTTGATTTTAAAAGATTAAAGTAATTCAACATCAAATCTTTTTGAAAGGACAAGAACCCACACATTTCACAAATACCATCTGAACTCCAGCACTGATGTTAGCTGGTAGATATTTTACTTACCACTGGCTTCTTTTACGTCACTGGGTTTTTCCATCACACGCTCTTCACCCACAGCAAAGCCTGCGTCTATGAGAACTTTACTGACGCTGATGTTAGGCGTCACAGATATATCTCTAAGCTCCACCACGGAGCTGTTTTCCAACTTGTCTGCCACTTTCACTGTGATCATCTTGTTCTGTACAATTTTTTTCATCAGAAAATTAGCTTCTGGAGTCCAAATTCCTAATGATGGCTTTACTCCTAACAAAGAATTTTTAAAAGGTCATTAAAATATTTCTTATAACAAGCATTTACAAATTTAGCTCCTAATACCCACCAAGGTAAAAATTTCATACCTGCCAACACACACTTTACAGCTTGCATTGGCAATTCCAACAACTTCGGGGTTATAGGACAAAGTCTTGTCAAGCTAAGGATTTCAAAGTTTCCATAGTCTACATATCCAACCAGCACAGATTTTTCAGAAGCATAAGCCAAAATGGAGGCCCGGTACCACTGATCATCCTCTGAAAAAAGGCAAGAGTCTCAAATGAGTTTCTAATGTAGATATAAACAAAAACTTTTCCTCACAAATTTAGAGATAGTCATTTGTATCTCTACATTTTACTACAGTATAACACGCTTTAATGAAGAATGTATGCTTATTCAATGTTATTACTTTTGCTTACCAGACACTTTCAACTCCTAAAATATCACCTTTAATCACAACTTACCAGGCAACTCGTGTCGTATGCTGTCATTATTTACTTACATGCTTTGTCTCCCTAGTAGACGGTTAACTCCTTAGGACAGAGAACATGTCTTAGTCATGTGAATGAATCCACAAGATCTTGATCAATACACGAACCATTTGCTGAGCATCAAGCAGGGCTAACTTCAGACTTCCTCGCAGTGTAAGTCAACCAGACTCCACCAACCAAGCAATCAGTTACTGGGGGCCTACTTGTACCTCCCCTCCAGGGAGTCCGCTGGCCTCCCTTCAGAAGAGAATACCTGAACCCGGTCACCACCAGGGGAGCCCTGTGCTGCGACACAGGCTGTGCCAAGGTGGCTCTGGGCTTGCAGGCCTTCTCCCTCTTCCAGAGAAAACTGGTGAAGACGTGACCCTAGGAGGCAAACAGCCTGAGGGGGCTATTTGCATGCTGATGTAAACAGACTTATCTGTACCAGTCTCCAAAAACTAAAGGGCTGATAAAACAATGAAAACATCCTTTACCACCATCAGCCAACATCCAGAGGCCCTCCTCCCTTACATATTTTGGTTCAACTTAACTGGACATATTATTTTAAAAACTTGATTGGTGGGTGTACTTTAATACTCAAAACTCCAAATGCAGCCATCCAGTGCAAACTGAAGATTCTGTTTCATTTGTTTTTACTTAATTGTAAGTAAAAAATTCAGTAGTACTTTCATTCCTTACCCAAGAATTGAGCACAACAGATATCACCAACAGCTGGATAAAAATCGGAGCGTGGAGACACTTGACCGCAGTACTCACTAAGGGATGCCTGAAGTTCAGCGAGCTTATCTGTAAATACAGATCACATCTTAAATAAAGAAATACAAATCTATACATTATCTTCTTTTTTGCATGTCAAGTCTCTTGATTTATGATATCAAGATAAAATACTTCAAAAAAAATTTACTTACGTCCACTTTGTAGCTGCTGACAAAAGAAGTCTTCTGGAGTCTGAACGTGGGCAACCACACCACAAAACTCATCCCCTACATTCACGGTTAACACTTTGGGGATGAGGTCATTTCTATCTACAACAATTTGGTTTTCACCTGTTATTTTTCCAGCATCTTGAAGGTCACCTTATCGGGAAACAGAAAAATTAGCCATTTTGGTTTCGTTAACCCAATTTCTCAGTTTTTCGGACCCAATCTGCTCTTTCGACACCTGCAGGCCTTAACCCATGCTGTTCTTTTTTCCTGGGACTCACTCCAACCTGCCACTGGCCTTACTCTTTCCTGCTCAGTGTTGGTGTCGCTTTGAAAAGGCTTCTCTCCAAATATGGGCTGGCGCCCTACCACAGTGTTCCTGTCGCACGCTGCACTTCCCCCTACCACACTGTTTTACAATCTCTTCCGCAGGTGTCTGTACTGCCCACAGAACATTCTCCAAGAAGGCACCACTGTAATCCTTAGAGGGGTCAATACTGCTCAGTGGATTTTTGTTCCTTCCACGGTATTCCTTTGTAACATTTGTTATTACTGACAACTCCCTCCTGGAAGTCATTCCTTCCCATCCCTCCCATCACAGCTTCACTTGGTGTTGTAAGGCCCCAGGTTTATCTCCCTCACCATTTTACTTCACTCCACACTCTCCCTATGACACTTCCAACATTTACAGTTTCAACCATGACTACTATGAGAGCAGTACTGTTTGGTTTTCTTCCCTAGTTGGCAAAGAACTACTGAAAGCTTTTCAGCAAACCTGTCATACCAAGACCTCTGTTTTAGAGGCAGAACTGCAAGAACACAGGCAGGAGAAAAAAGATAAAATTAGAAGGTTGTTACAATAATCCACGAATGATAAGGATTCCTGAATTCGGGGTAAAAAGGTAGATTTTTTTTTTAAAAGAAAGAAAAAGATATATACAAAGGATATTTAGGAAGCATCAATAAAGATCTGGCAACCAATGGGAGGTGAGGGGTAAGCAGACTTAAGGATAAGTCACGTGTGTTACGGGACAGGATGCACCCATCACTGCACCATTGATGAGACAGTCGCCTCTGGGTGAAGTGAGCGACAGATGGTGGAGTATGTCTATACCCGAAGTAAATGGCAAAGGAGCAAAGGAGAAAACATTACAAAAAACCAACACGTAAGACTATGCAACAAGAAAGCAGAATGCTGACAGCAAAATTGTTTGGTCCTCATTAGACTAAATGAAAAACTATATACACATTTAACTTAGTAAAAAATTAAAGAAAGCCCATCTTACCATAACAGAATGTTATAGCCCTATTTATTATTGCTGGAATACCTGAATAAGGAAGAAAAACTAATTAAACTAAGGAAATGTTTGCTAAAAATCCCTCACCCTAAAGAATCATGACATTTAGTACTTGATAATCTCTGAGAATTATCATGCCAAGGATAATATGGAAGCCAGGGAAGGGAAAAACAGGCAAGGAAGTCTGAGACTGAAACAATATGCTGCCAAACAAAACTTACCATCTTTCTTACGTAAGGTTTATAGGATGATTATCATTTCCATTAAATATGACAGAGTCTATACTCTTCAGTATTAATCTGTATTCTCACCTGGATCTGCACTTTGCTTCTTAGAATCTTGTCCCTTGGATTTCAAGCCATATCCCATTTCTATGAGTACATGGTCTAACAGTTTTCCTAAAAGTATTAAGAAAATGTACCTCCACTGAGATGTTATACCAAATATTAAAGGAAAAGCATAAATATGAAACAAATGAGTCTTAACCACATAGAGATTTTAGATATTAATACACTGGCATATTTCTTACCGGTTCAGTTTCTATGTACAAAACAGAGTTTACTAATCCTCAGCTTTAAAAGTCAAGGCAAAATTCCCATTATCACATGAAAGAAAGTTTAATGAAAATATTTCACTTCGAAATTCCAAATAACATGGAAGATTTAGTTACCACCTCACTGAAATTCTTAAGAATGACCACTGTTTCTAAGAAAAATAAATTTAACACACAAAACTACTATTTTCTCAGGCATAAAGTAGGGGTGACACAAGGATTAGCCAGAATAGACATAAACCTCAAGTTTCCTAAAATAGAATCCAAAATCTCAAATCATGACATGAAACATGGCAAAGAAAAAAGATATTAGACTTAATTTCACAACAGGATTAACTGAATTTTCTACCAAGTCACAAATCGATCTCCTCTTAAAGCAGAAGACTAACACCCACCTTGCAAACTGAGAGGCAATTATAAGCAAGCTGTAAGAAGTGTAAGAAGTCACTTTTCAAACACATATAAAGCCAGAAGGGGAAACAGGATTCCTAAATGTTTTCATTGCCACAACTTAAACACTAAGTATTTATTGTCTCACTGCTAACCAATACAGTTCTGTGAAGGCTGTTCAAAGAAAAAACACTGACAAGGATGGAAAACTCATGAGTTTTTCTCAGTGAGTGAATAGAAACCAGGAATAGATACTACAACGGCTACAGTGAAAGGGTAACACTTAGTTCTCTCTGTACTAAACCCAGATCTAGCCTTTTTATCCACCCAATTCTAGGAATTTGTGCCATGTCTCGCTGACAAGCTGTCACTCCCAAGAGCAGGGCCGAAGCCATCCTTTCCACCATGATCTGAATGATTACAGACCGCAGCTTGCTTGGCCTCACTCCACGTTTCTATTTCTTCTCTAATAGGTAGAGACTAAATATCACATGTGCGCCGTTAAAAAGGTAGAAATATTCAGATCTTACCTGAACTTGGCAGCGTAACATCCACAGCAAAGGAAACCACTTCCTCTTCTGAGATGTCAACAATCTTTATAAAGCAGCAATGCTCCATTAACAGTGATTTAATAGTTTTGATACAATCATCACTCCAATTCCCCTCTGCTGGGATAACATTGGCCACAAAGCATTTTATGGCCTGCAAGATTTTATTAAGTTAATAAAAATATTGTTAGTTGAAAATGACTTTTTCCAATTAATTACATGAAGATATTTTAAAGACAATATATTCCATGATGAAAATTCATTAAAAAGCTTCAAATACTAACCAGAAAAACAATTTTACATGTAAGTGCCTGTCTCTCTCAGTACCCTATCCACAGTGCTTTTCCTTTGGGGACTTAAAGCTTGAGAAAAAGTAATAACTATCAGTCAGTTACACATACATTTTGGACGCTTCCAAATAACAAAATAAATGTAGAAATAATAATTTTAAAAAAGCATATTGGTAAGATGTCCCTAAAAATGCTGTTTCTCACCTGATGTAGTACATAACTAAAGAAGGCCTACTCAATGAAGCCAAGAAAGGCAAGAATATTTATTTACATAATAAATGATATACCAATAGGTGGTACTTCATAGTAACCACAGCAGAATAGAACAAGCAAATAGTGTGCCCACAACATTAAAAACAGATCCTTTGGGACACTATTAGGAATTTAGAAAGCAAAAGAGACTCACACAAGGAGGAAACAAGTCAATGTTTTTCTTCAGCTGATGAATCCTGTTTACTGGAATTATTTCTTCATTTCCATAATCAATGTATAAGACTTGTGCCTTCTTCTGTGGCATATCAACGTCTTGAATTTTCACTCTGTTCCAGGTCTGAAAGTGAAACATAATGGTGTTCTGCTTCAGAAGGGCATTCCACATTCTTAGGTTTAAAAACGCTCAGCCAGGGGAGGCTTAGAACCTCACCCCCGTTTTGAGAGAAATCTTCTGCATCCATGGATGTTTTATTGCCCTTGTCTAGCTTGGATTAATACTTAGTCTATAGGCACAGACCTGTTCATCTACATTTGCCCTCTTACAGCACTAAATTATGTTTTCTACCTTTATCTTGCATCTACCTACCACTTCAGCATTTTATTAAAAATAATAATAATAATAAGGGAGAAATGTGGGACTCACATATAAATCAAGTATAAAAATCAAACGAATAATCATATCTGACTTGATTGTTTATAGTTCATGATGCGTGATCAAAACCGAAAGTTTCTGTGATATGACTGCCCTTGCACTGTTCACCATGTAAGAACTTATTCACTATGTAAGACCTTGTTCACCATCTAAGAACTTGTTTGTTATGCTTCAGAAGATTGGAGACTGTTGAGATAGAGGCTTGGGGTTGATTAATGACTATGCATTGAGTCCCCTATACAGAATTTTATTGTTGTTAACAACCATTTGATCAATAAATATGAGAGATGCCCTCTCAAAAAAAAAACGCTCAGCCAACCTACAGAACATGTAAAGGTACGGCACTGCTCCGTTGTGAGGCATGCAGTTCACAGCTCTTTTTCTAAGAATCTAGCCAAGAAACCCCTAGATTTGTCTACTAAGGACAACTGAATACCACAACTATTCCCAGGCTATTCTAGCCAAGTAGACTCTATGACCACTAAGGCCTCATCTACACAAATAAACACGATCAGTCTGTAGCCGACAACTGAGGAGCCCATGAAGGAACTGGAGAGGGCTAGGGCAGGGAGCACATAACCGAGTCTACTAGAACACTGCCTGAGGGAGAGAAACAGGTGTGAGAGCAGAGTCTTGCTTTATGACATCCAAGGCATCATTATAAGCTCCTGTTCCTTTAACATGACCAAAGTAAATTACATAATCATATTAAATAATTCATTTAATTAGGGCTTACCTGGTCCACAGTGTACTTGGCAACACAAACTTCCCCCTTAACAGGAATGTAACCATCTTCATGCACCGTATTTGTATATATTTCCTTTAAGCTGGCAGAGAGCTGGTTCATGTATTCTAAAACTTCTGAAGAATGTAACTGCACATGAAAGTCATTTGGATGTTTGAATTCAGTAACTGTACCCTTTCAAAGATAGAAAAGATACAATACTTCACTGAGAACACAAGCCAATGTGAATTTCTCAAAGCTTTGTAACGAGATACAAAAACTGCTGTAGACAGTTTTTGCCATCTTTACCAATTTCATCAGTTATATTTTGTAGCTATCTTACAAACAAATTAAAAATAGGAAACAAGGTAATTAAAATCAACAGGAGTATGGAAATTAAACAACAAATACCTTTATTTTCATGGTTTTACTGAGCTGTAGACTTCTCAAATCAGAAAACATTATTTTATCAGTCCAAATAGCTACTTCTTTAGTAATTCCAAGTGGGGAGTCACTCTGGTTTGAAAAACACATAACTGAGTTACTTACAAGCATGTTTCAATGATACTGTGGCCACAATCTGCTAAATCTGAGGCCAAACTAGCTTGACTCTTAGGCTTGAATAAGAGAATGGAGAAATAGTGTACACCTTCTTCAAGAGTTACTAAAACCCACTGTCCACACACACTGTCACCACCCAAAAACCAGGACACGATAGTGTTGATAATGTTGACTTTATTTTTTAAAAAGGCAGTGGAGATTGGGGTGTAGTGTTTTAAGTTTTCCCTGGTTAACATTTTTATAGGAATTAGTATTTGAGTAAGTCAGGTTTTTTTGGAAAGTAGATGCTAGGACCAGCTAGAAAAGACTAAAAATTTGTAAATATGAGTTGGATACAACCAATGCATTAGCCCATGTAGTTATCTAAAGGGAAGGTATTAACAGAAAGAATGTTCCTTAGGTAGCAGGGCCCTATCAGAACCCAGTACACAAAGCTAGTCAACATGTACATCCAGGGACTACAAAGAAGGAACTCTCAGTCGTCCAAATGATTTTACATAGAGACACAGCCACCTCAAGTTCTTTTTGGAAAACAGCTGGGCATAAACAATTCTTGGCGACCCCCACTAGTCACCAAATTGATCACTAACTAGGGTGTACAACTTTGTTTTTAAATAAAATGCTGGTGAAATGTACAAATAAGTCAGAAGTACTTCAGTTAGCTTAAGTCTTCTCAATTCAATAACGGGGAGTCAATCAAAAATTACTCTAAAGGAAAAGAATAAGTATATCATACCTCACTTTTCACTTCCATGTTCTTCGTTTCAAAAGGTGATTTATTATCTTCAAGTTTGTGGAAACTGAAATAAAGCAACTGATTATATAATACTTATAGTATATAGCCAAATAATACTAGGGGCTACAATTATGTTAAATTCTTAGTCAACAAAATCCAGAAAGAGCAAAACAGCTTCTTCCAGAGAGAATCACAGTAGTACCAAGGTAAAATCACCCAATGCTGGTTATGCAATATCCACCATGTGCACAGGTGTGCTACTTCCAAAAGCCACCTACGTAGAGAGATGGGCACCATCTCCCAACCTCAGTTTTCTTATCTGTAAAATGTAGGTAATTGTTCTATTACCTAAACAGTTTTGAAGAGCAAATGAGGTTACACAGGTGAAACTATTTACAAACTGGTAAATACAATGCAAGTAACATTTATGAATTTTAAAATCACAATTCAAAACGCACTGTAAGAGCTCTACTTTGTTAAAATTCAGGAAAAGTATGTATGATTAAAAGTAAGGCATTTTTAAGCCCTAATTATTAAAAACAAACTCATTTAAGGTTCTAATTTTTAATATATACTATCTAGTTCATATTCATGAAAACTTCTAAGTTTGTAGAGCTGTTCAATTCAGATCTGTATACTCTGTAATATATACCTCAATATTTAAATAAGTAAAAAGTAACAAATTCTGCAGAGTTATGTCCAGCTTACCTCATTTGATCATTATGAGAGAAAAAAAATGTTTTTATACTCTCTAATGAATTAAAAAATCACATACACTTACTTTTTCTGAACAGGTTTGCACACAATGCTGTGTGCTGACCAGTCTTCTCTCTGGCATGCTCTGGAGCAATAGTATGTCTGCTTGCACTGGGAACACCTCAGTGGTCCTACAGAACACAACCCAGAACAGCATCAATGCCTTATTCCAGGTATTTGTTGCCAAAAGCAAGACATTTTCCAAGACCAGACACATCAAACACCATTCTCTTAGTCACACCAAGATTATTTGAAGAGGATTATGCTGTTTATGATTAGATGTTAAGATAAAACTTCCAAAGTTCCCTCAAAATGCATATAAAGAGGAGTACAAAGCAGAAAATGAGAGGGAGGACTGAAAACGTAACTGACTTCTGTAAAGTAGAGCCCAGAACACAAGAACAATCAAAGGAAATAGTAAATTTGTGATGCTGAGAACAGATTTGTGCACAGACTCTGACACGGCTTACCTTGTGCCTTTAAAAAATACTAAACAAAAATTAAGGGAATCACACCAAGAAAAACCAAATATTTGAAAATAAAGTATTACAAATATCCTACCAGAATCCAGGCAGAAAAAAAAAAGTTATCTAAAAAACACATAAATAAGAACAAAACCAGGCTGGCCCTAAACGCCTACTCTATAAATGTAATAGACCAAAAAAAAAAAAGCAGTAAGCACATGGAAAATGCTCGAGATCACTGGCAATGAGGGAAATACAAACTAAAACGACGGTGAGATGCCACTTCACAACATGAGAAGGGCTGAAACTAAAAAGACCGGCAACACCAAATGTTCACAAAGAAGGGGAAACAACTAGGACTCACTGCCAGTGGGAACGTAAAGCAGGACGACTCAGCAAAAGGGTTTGCTTGTTTCTTATAAAGTTAAACATACCTACCCTTTGATCCAACAATTCTACTCTGACGTATATTAGCCAAGAAAATGGAAACATAAGTTCACACACAGACTTGTGTAAAACTGCGTAGAGAGCTCTAATCTAATAGCCAACAAGTGAAACGTTCAACAACAAAAAAACCCCACATAAACTGTGACATAATCATATGATGAAATATCACTCAGCAAGAAACAAAAAATAATTAATGCACATGCAAGAACATAATCTCAAAAATATTATTCTAAATGAAAAAAACTTTACACACAACAGTCCATACTGTATGATTCCATCAATATGAAACACTGGAAAAATTAACTTATAGAAAAAGCAACAGTGGCTGCTTCTAAGGGAAATACTGACAGAAAAGGGACATAGGGAGTTTTCAGAGAAGATGGAAATACTCTTATTCTTTGACAGGGGTATCAGTTTGTGCATGTTGATGCATTTAAGTTTTACCTCATAATGACAACTATAAAAGTAAAGAACTAGTGAGAGTGACAAAATATGGATGAAGTAGCTCTTCAAGTTGAGACACAGGTATATGGTGGATATACACTATTCTGTTTATTCTTCATATGTTTTCAACTTTGTGTAATAAAAGTATTTTTCATATGTGTAGAATAATCCAACAGACATCTGAAAGCAATATGCTTACCAAAGAGCCCACAGTGATGGCAAGTCGTTGACTGAAGACGAGGTCGTAAGGAGTTGAAGAGCTCTGGATTATTTACGGACAAGAAATTCTCAACCACGTTCCTTTTTTTTTTTTTTGACTCTTCAGGAGGCTCATTACTGCTAGGCTCCTATTCAGAAAAAAGAGTAACTATATTAAAACTTGGTAATAATTTTTTCTTTTTTTAAGTACTAGACTTGGTATTTCTTTTTCTGGGAAGATAAAGTAGATGTGCTTTTCCCTATTGTTCCCTTTAAATACAACTAAAAACCTTGGTCTTATATGTAACACAAACATAAAGCAACTCTGAAAGAAGGCAGAAGCCAGGCTAGGAAACTTGGGGCACAGAGAAGGACATGGCAATGAGTTCCCTGAGTCTTCTTTTTCCCTCACATATCCCAGACAGGATGTTGGAGAAGTTGGCAAACCCAGAAACATCAAAAGGCACAAACAATAAAAGCCCCCAAGAAAAAGCCTGCTGTCTCTAGCAAAAAGATCAGGAAAGGCACAGACCAACAAGACAGAAAATTTTTATCAGTAACAGCTCTATTCCAGGCAAACATCACAAATAAAATTGCGGTCCCACCCACAAAGGTAGAGTGAAGAGCCTAGGCTTCTACCTTCACCAGGCTATAGGAGGTACCTTCACCCTCAGAGGCGCTATCAGTAAGGCCAGCAGAGTAGGGAGCTGGCACTTCATTGCTACAGAGTCTCCCTTTGGATAAATTTTATACCTAGTACAACCAATAAAGAAGACATGCAAAGAATGTACTCAAAACACTACAGGTAAGTCAAAACAGGCTTATAGAAAGTATTCAAGTAACTTACAAGAAGGCAGGAAAAAGAAAACAGAAAACAGAAAATTATCCCTAACTCCCAGTAATTATATTAAATGCAAATAGTCTAAATAAACCAATTCAGAAAACTCCCAGTAATTATATTAAATGCAAATAGTCTAAATAAACCAATTCAGACATACTGACAGAGTAGATATAAAACAATAACCAAGTACATGTGACTATAAGAAACTCCTTTCAGTGTAATAATACACACAGGCCAAAAGTAAGAAGATAGGAAGATAAACATCATGCAACCATTGCAAAAGAAATTCCGAATGGCCACATTAATATCAGATAAAGTGGGTTTCAGAGCAAAGAAAATTACCAGATGCTGAACAGGACATGATATGATGACAACAGGGTCAATCCAACAAGAAGACGTAATACTCCTAAATGTGTATGCATCAAACAACAGAGCTGAAAAATGTGTGAAGAAAAACCAAACTGAAAAGAGACAGAAAATATGTAATTATAGTTAACAGATTTTAATACCCCTTCTCAAAACTTAATTGAACTACACACAGAAAATCAGCCAGAATACGGAACTCAACATCACTATCAACCAACATGCTTACGATATTTATATACTATTCTACTCAACAACAGAAATCACATTCAAGGGCCTTCACACTTTAGAAAAGAGGAAAAGTCTCAAATCAGTAACCTAAGTCCCCATCTCAAGAAGCTAAAAAATAAGAAAACATGCCCAAAGCAAGCAGAAGGAAGGAAACAATAAAGATAAAAGCAGAAGTCAATGAAATTAAAAACCTGAAGGAAAAAAAATATCAATGAAACAAGCACCCAATTCCTTGAAAAGATCAAGAAAATTGACAAACCTCTAGCAAAACTTACAACGAGGACAATAAAGACAAATTACCAAAACCAAGAATGAAATCAAGGATATGTTACTACAGACCCTTAAGACAAAAATGATGATAATGATCAACAGAACAAAAAGGCAACCTACAGAATGGGAGAACATATTCATAAACAATTTATCCAGTAAGGGGTTAACATCTAAAATACATTAAGAACTCATAGGACTCAACATCAAAAAAACACAAATAACCTAATTAAAAATGGGCAGAGGACCTGAACATTTTTCTGAAGAAAACGTACAGATGGCCAACAGTCACAGGAAAAGATGCTCCACACTGCTAATCATCAGAGAAAAATGCAACACAAAACCACAATGAAATATCACCTCACACCAAGCCACAATGGCTACTATCCAAAGACAAGAAATAACAAGTGTTGGCAAGGATGTGGAGAAAAGGGAACATGCATACACTGTTGGTGGGAATGCAAACTGGTGAAGTCATTGTGGGAAGCAGGTATGGAGGTTCCTCAAAAAAATTAAAGATAGAAATACCATACCACCTAGTAATTTCACTTTTGGGAATTCACCCAAAGAAAACAAAATCCCTGACTCTAAAAGATATATGCACCCCTGGCATATGTTTACTGGCATATTATTTACAATAGGTAAAATAAGAAAGCAACCAAGGGTCTATCAATAGATGAATGGATAAAGAAGATGTGGTACATATACACAATGGAATTTTCATCCATAAAAAAGAAAGAAATCCTGCCATTTGTGACAAGATGGATGGAACAGAGGGTATTATACTAAATGATAAGGTGGAGAAAGACAAATATCATATGATTTCACTCACCTGTGGAATCTAAAAACAAAACAGAACAAAACTGCAGTAGACTCATAGCCACTGAGAAGTGACTGGTGGTTACACATGGGACAGGGGACAGGGGACAGGGTGGGTGGGTGTGGAGGGAGGGGGGGATAAAGGGGCACAAAAATTCCCAATCACTATACAAGTTGGTCACAGGGATGGTAGCATAGCATGGAGAATATAGCCAATGATTATGTAATATCTTCCTATGTTGGCAGATAGTAACTATACTAGCTGGGGTGAGAATGTAATAATGAATAGTGTGGGTAACTGCTGCACCACTGTTTTGTATACCTGAAACACATATAAGTCTGTGTATCAGTAATACTTCAATAAAAGAAAAAAAGATAATAATGGAATATTTCAACTCGGGGATCATACCAATGGATCCTCAAATTGATACACTTATAGATATGGACCAATTCCTCAAAAATCACAAATTATCACAGTATGAAATAATTTGAATAACCCTATAAATATTAAGGAAATTGAATCATAGTTTTTAAATTCCCAAAAAAGAAATCCCCAGACCCAGATGATTTTTTTACTGAATACTACCATCAAATGTTTAATACCAGATATAATTCAGCAATATATAAAAATTATTATTCATCATGACCAAACAAGGGTTTATTCCCCTGCGGGGATGCAAGTCTGGTTATTTTTTTAAACAATCAATCAATGTAATACGCCAAATTAACAGGGTAAAGGAAAAAAAACACTATATCAATGAAGAAAAAGCAGTTTAAAAAATTCAACACCTATTCATGATAAAAATTGTAAGAAAAGTAGGAATAGAGAAATTCATGAACTTGATAAATATCATGTACAAAATTCTATAGCTAACATAACTTAATAAATAGTCAAAGACTCAATGCTGTCCCAAGTTTAGAAACAAAGCAAAATGTCCAGTTATTACTCTTGTGCTATAAGTTCTAGCCAGTGCGGTAAGGCCAAGAAAATAAATTTTAAATAATATATTGAAAAAGAAGAAATAAAACTGTCTTTATTTGCAGATGACATAATTGTGTAGAAAATCCCAAAGAATCTACAAAAAAAAAATTTCTAGGGTAAGTGATTTCAGCAAGCTCACAGGCTAATCCAAGATAAACATGCAAAATCAACAAGCGCAGAGCAAACTTTACATACATTTTATATATTAACAGTGAATCTACATACATTAGCAATGAACATGAAGACACATGTAAGTGAAAAATACAGTAACACTTAACAATCACTCAAAAGAATTCTTAGGTGTAAATCTAACAAAACGTGCACAAGACTTGTAACCTGAAAACTACAAGGTGGGAAAAAATAAAAGATCTACAATAAACAGACTGTGTTCATGTACTGGAATATTCAAGAGCTAAAATACCAATGACCCTCAAATTGATTTACAGGATTTCACACAAATCCTATCAAAATCTCAGATTGCAGATATGGGCAAGATTACTCTAAAAATGTGCATTGGAAGGGGAAGAAATTAGACTAGCTAAAACAATTTTGAAAAAGAAAAACTGGGAGGAATCACTCTAAGACTTATTCAAATCTTTTATTCAGGACTATTCACTCTAATCCAACTTCAAAATTTATTATACAGCTCAAGTACTGTGTGGTATTGCTGGAGGCACAGAGCCATAGATTGAAAAAGAACAGAGAATTCAGATTAGACCCACACACATTAGTCCAACTAATTTCTGACGGATGTATAAAAGCAATTCAGTGGAAGAAAGAGCATTTTCAACAAATGGTGAAGCAAATGCACATCTCTAGGCAAAAAAAAAAATGTACTTCAAACTAAGTCCCATAACTTAAAGTTAACTCAAAAAGGACCAAAAATTTAAATGTAAAACTAAAACTTTTTGAGGGAAAAGATCAGATTTTTCTGGATCTAAAGTAGCAAAGAATTCTGAAGAGTTGACACAGAAAGCATATTCCATAAAAGGAAAAACAGACCAGGACTTCATTAAACTTCAAAATTTTGCTTTGTAAACATCCTGTTAAGATAATGAAAAGAGGAGGGAGGGGCGGAAGATGGTGGCATGAGTAGAGCAGCAGAAATCTCCTCCTAAAACCACATATATCTATGAAAATATAACAAAGACAACCCTTCCTAGAATAAAGACCAGAGGACACAGGACAATATCCAGACCACATCCACACCTGAGAGACCCCAGTGCCTCGCGAAGGGGGTAAGATACAAGCCCCGGCCCCGTGGGAGCCGAGCGCCCATCCCCCCAGTTCCCGGCGGGAGAAGAATAGGCAGAGCGGGAGGGAGACGGAGCCCAGGACTGCCGAACACCCAGCCCCAGCCATCCGGGCCAGAGCGCAGACACAGTACATGCCCAGGGGGCCCTGGATGCTAGGGAAACAGGGCAGCAAGAACAGTGAGCGGGCACCAGAGGCCGGGTGCCGGAGGACATAAGAAAAGCGCGCGACCATTTTTTTTTTTTTTTTTGCTGTTTTGTTCTGGCGAGCGCTTTTTGGAAGTCTTAAAGGGATAGGGCCCCCAATACTAGGGAAACAGGGCAGCAAGACCAGTGAGCAGATGCCTGAGGCTGGCGCCGGAGAATAAAGAAAAATGAGCAGCCACTTTTTTTTTTTTAATTAAAAAAAATTTTTTTTTTTAAATTTTTTTTTCTTTTATTTTTGTGGTCATTGTTTTGTTTTGGTGGGTGCTTTTTGGAAGTCTTAAAGGGGCAGGGCGGGTCACTTAATCCAGAGGTAGGGAATCCAGGGATCTCTGGGCACCCTAACCCCTGGGCTGCAGGGAGCAGGGAGGCCCCTTACGGAGATAAATAGCCTCCCAGCAGCTCCTGCTCCAACGCGACTCCACCACTTTGGAGCAGCTGCCCGAGCCAGGCCACGCCCACAGCAGCAGCGGAGATTAACTCCATAGCAGCCCGGCAGGAAGCAGAAACCCTGTCTGCGTGCAGCTGCCCAGCACAAGCCACTAGAGGTCGCTGTTCTCCCAGGAGAGGAGGGCCACAAACCAACAAGAAGGGAAGTCCTTCCAGCCGTCACTCGTCCCAGCTCTGCAAACTATTCCTATCACCATGAAAAGGCAAAGCTACAGGCACACAAACATCACAGAGACAACACCAGAGAAGGAGACACACCTAACCAGTCTTCCTGACAAAGAATTCAAAATAAGAATCATAAACATGCTGACAGAGATGCAGAGAAATACGCAAGAGAAATGGGATGAAGTCCGGAGAGAGATCACAGATGCCAGAAAGGAGATCACAGAAATGAAACAAACTCTGGAAGGGTTTATAAGCAGAATGGATAGGATGCAAGAGGCCATTGATGGAATTGAAACCAGAGAACAGGAACGCATAGAAGCTGACATAGAGAGATAAAAGGATCTCCAGGAATTAAACAATGTTAAGAGAACTGTGTGACCAATCCAAAAGGAACAATATCCGTATTATAGGGATTCCAGAAGAAGAGAGAGGAAAAAAGATGGAAAGTATCTTAGAAGAAATAATTGCTGAAAACTTCCCCAAACTGGGGGAGGAAATAATCAAACAGACCACGGAAATACACAAAACCCCAAACAGAAAGGATCCAAGGAGGACAACACCAAGACACATAATAATTAAAAATGGCAAAGATCAAGGACAAAGAAAGAGTTTTAAAGGAAGCTAGAGAGAAAAAGGTCACCTATAAAGGAAAACCCATCAAGCTAACATCAGACTTCTCGACAGAAACCCTACAGGCCAGAAGAGAATGGCATGATATATTTAATACAATGAAACAGAAGGGCCTTGAACCAAGGATACTGTATCCAGCACGACTATCATTCAAATATGACGGTGGGATTAAACAATTCCCAGACAAACAAAAGCTGAGGGAATTTGCTTCCCACAAACCACCTCAACAGAACATCTTACAGGGACTGCTCTAGATGGGAGCACTCCTAGAAAGACCACAGCACAAAACACCCAACATATGAAGAATCGAGGAGGAGGAATAAGAAGGGAGAGAAGAAAAGAATCTCCAGACAGGGTATATAACAGCTCAATAAGCGAGCTAAGTTAGGCATTAAGATACTAAACAGGCTAACCTTGAACCTTTGGTAACCACGAATTTAAAGCCTGCAATGGCAATAAGTACATATCTTTCAATAGTCACCCTAAATGTTAATGGGCTAAGCGCACCAATCAAAAGACATAGAGTAACAGAATGGATAAAAAAGCGAGATCCATTTATATGCTGCTTACAAGAAACTCACCTCAAACCCAAAGACATGTACAGACTAAAAGTCAAGGGATGGAAAAACATATTTCAAGCAAACAACAGCGAGAAGAAAGCAGGGGTTGCAGTACTAATATCAGACAAAATAAACTTGAAAACAAAGAAAGTAACAGGAGATAAAGAAGGACACTACATAATGATAAAGGGCTCAGTCCAACAAGAGGATATAACCATTCTAAATATATATGCACCCAACACAGGAGCACCAGCATATGTGAAACAAATACTAACAGAACTAAAGGGGGAAATAGACTGCAATGCATTCATTCTAGGAGACTTCAACACACCACTCACCCCAAAGGACAGATCCACTGGGCAGAAAATAAGTAAGGACACGGAAGCACTGAACAACACAGTAGAGCAGATGGACCTAATAGACATCTATAGAACTCTACATCCAAAAGCAGCGGGATATACATTCTTCTCAAGTGCACATGGAACATTCTCCAGAAAAGACCACATACTAGGCCACAAAAAGAGCCTCAGAAAATTCCAAAAGATTGAAATCCTACCAACCAACTTTTCAGACCACAAAGGCATAAAACTAGAAATAAACTGTACAAAGAAAGCAAAGAGGCTCACAAACACATGGAGGCTTAACAACACGCTCCTAAATAATCAATGGATCAATGACCAAATCAAAATGGAGATCCAGCAATATATGGAAACAAATAACAACAACAACACTAAGCCCCAGCTTCTGTGGGACGCAGCAAAAGCAGTCTTAAGAGGAAAGTATATAGCAAGCCAGGCATATTTAAAAAAGGAAGAACAATCCCAAATGAATGGTCTAATGTCACAATTATCGAAATTGGAAAAAGAAGAACAGATGAGGCCTAAGGTCAGCAGAAGGAGGGACATAATAAAGATCAGAGAAGAAATAAATAAAATTGAGAAGAATAAAACAATAGCAAAAATCAATGAAACCAAGAGCTGGTTCTTCGATAAAATAAACAAAATAGATAAGCCTCTAGCCAGACTTATTAAGAAGAAAAGAGAGTCAACACAAATCAACAGTATCAGAAATGAGAAAGGAAAAATCACGATGGACCCCACAGAAATACAAAGAATTATTAGAGAATACTATGAAAACCTATATACTAACAAGCTGGGAAACCTAGGAGAAATGGACAACTTCCTAGAAAAATACAACCTTCCACAACTGACCCAGAAAGAAACAGAAAATCTAGACAGACCAATTACCAGCAACAAAATTGAAGCGGTAATCAAAAAACTACCAAAGAACAAAACCCCTGGGCCAGATGGATTTACCTCAGAATTTGATCAGACATACAGGGAAGACATAATACCCATTTTCCTTAGAGTTTTCCAAAAAATAGAGGAGGAGCGGATACTCCCAAACTCATTCTATGAAGCCAACATCACCCTAATACCAAAACCAGGCAAAGACCCCACCAAAAAAGAAAACTACAGAC
The DNA here is from genome assembly GCF_030020395.1 of Manis pentadactyla. NCBI lineage: Eukaryota > Metazoa > Chordata > Mammalia > Pholidota > Manidae > Manis > Manis pentadactyla. The sequence goes on along the minus strand of NC_080026.1, from coordinate 125,007,100 downwards.
CAATATCCCTGATGAACGTAGATGCAAAAATACTCAACAAAATATTAGCAAACCGAATTCAAAACTACATCAAAAGGATCATACACCATGACCAAGTGGGATTCATCCCAGAGATGCAAGGATGGTACAATATTCGAAAGTCCATCAACATCATCCACCACATCAACAAAAAGAAAGACAAAAACCACATGATCATCTCCATAGATGCTGAAAAAGCATTTGACAAAGTTCAATATCCATTCATGTTAAAAACTCTCAGCAAAATGGGAATAGAGGGCAAGTACCTCAACATAATAAAGGCCATCTATGATAAACCCACAGCCAACATTATATTGAACAGCGAGAAGCTGAAAGCATTTCCTCTGAGATCGGGAACTAGACAGGGATGCCCACTCTCCCCACTGTTATTTAACATAGTACTGGAGGTCCTAGCCACGGCAATCAGACAAAACAAAGAAATACAAGGAATCCAGATTGGTAAAGAAGAAGTTAAACTGTCACTATTTGCAGATTACATGATACTGTACATAAAAAACCCTAAAGACTCCACCCCAAAACTACTAGAACTGATATCGGAATACAGCAAAGTTGCAGGATACAAAATCAACACACAGAAATCTGTGGCTTTCCTATACACTAACAATGAACCAACAGAAAGAGAAATCAGGAAAACAACTCCATTCACAATTGCATCAAAAAAAATAAAATACCTAGGAATAAACCTAACCAAGGAAGTGAAAGACTTATACTCTGAAAACTACAAGTCACTCAAGAGAAATTAAAGGGGACACTAACAGATGGAAACTCATCCCATGCTCATGGTTAGGAAGAATTAATATCGTCAAAATGGCCATCCTGCCCAAAGCAATATACAGATTTGATGCAATCCCTATGAAACTACCAGCAACATTCTTCAATGAACTGGAACAAATAATTCAAAAATTCATATGGAAACACCAAAGACCCCGAATAGCCAAAGCAATCCTGAGAAAGAAGAATAAAGTAGGGGATATCTCACTCCCCAACTTCAAGCTCTACTATAAAGCCATAGTATAGGGGAGAGCCTAGTAAACAAAGTATTCATCATGTAAGTGTAGATTAATGATTAAAAAAAAAAAAAAAAAAGCAGTTCCTATGTGGTGACCTCTAATGAGTTCTACACAATGATATAAAGGGCATATAAAAGTGTAGGCAAAGGGTCTGTTTGTGTTTATACAGAGGATCAAAGCCTAATTGGGCTACCCCGAAAATGAACTAAGATACGATATGAAAAAGAACTTCCAACATCAGCACTCTCAGGAAGACTCATGACAGAAGATGATCAGCAAAAAAAAAAAAAACTCCAACAAAGATCCACGCACTGTCACAGGTGTAGATGCACTCATCCCACCAGTTCCTGGACTTGCCATGGGAATGAGGAAGGAGATATCTAAGCTGGCCTGTGCATACAGTAAAACAAAAATTGGACTGGATCTATACTGTTGGAACTCAACCAAGAATTAGGAGAAGTGCAAATTGTAGCACTCCAAAATCTTACAACCACAGACTATTTATCGTTAAAAGAACATACGGGATATGAACAGTCCCCAGGAATGGGTTGATCTAGTTTATCTGAATTCTCTCAGACTGTTTAAGTTCAGTCGGACAATATCCACCATATCATAGATAAGTTTTCACAAATGCCTAAGGTGCCTAACTGGTTTTCTTGGTTTCACTGGAGATGGCTGGTAATTACAGGTATGCTTTGGTTAGGTAACTATATTCCTATTATGTTAATGTGTGTGCACAATTTAATTAGTAGTTTAAAACCTATCCATGCTGAAGTTACTCTACAAGAAGATATGTCAAAGAAATAATCAATCTTCCCAGGTTTTCTTCTGCCTGCTACTTCTATAGCTTTTCTTCTTCCTACCTAATCACAACCTTTAAATAGAACTCGTGCCACATGTCGAATTTACCGAGTTTCATAATTCTTCCAAGAGGTAAAGACACCTCAAGACAAATGCTGGGCATAGAAGCCACAGGGCATAAATATGCAAAGAAGTAAAAAGCTAACCTTTTCAAACAATAAGGCTTCTCTCTCACTTACCAACTTCACATTTCCCTGTATGGCCCCGGAAGATGACTGGTTAGCCAGAGACAGGTAAGATTCCTCAAGGGAGGAACAACCTAAGACAGGCACAGTCACAGGGGGCCATCTGGTGAGAAAATGGGGAGCAGCAGAGGTGAGGCTTAGAACCTCCCCCCTCATGTTCTGAGAGAAATCTTCTGCATACATGGATGTTTATTGCCCTCGTCTAGCTCAGATTAACACATAGTCTACAGGCACACACCTGATCATCTACATTTGCTCTCTTACAACACTAAACTCTGTTTTCTACCTTTATCTCGTATCTACCTACCACTTCAGCATTTTATTTAAAAAAATAATAATAATAGAGAAATGTGGTATCCACATATAAATCAAGTTTAAAAATCAAATGAATAGTCATATTTGAACTGACTGTGTATAGTTCATAATGCATGAACAAAACCGAAAGCTTCTGTGATGACTGCCCTTGCACTGTTCACCATGTAACTTATTCACTATGTAAGAATTTGTACTCCATGTAAGAATTTGTTCGTTATGCATCAGAAGATTGGAGACTGACGAAAATTAGGCTTGGGGTGGATTAATGATTGTGCATTGAGTATTGACCCCCCTATACAGAAATTTATTGTGGTTAACACCTATTTGATCAATAAATATGAGAGATGCCCTCACAATATATATATATATATATATATATATATATATATATATATATATATATATATTTAAACACACTTCCAATTGTAAAATAAATAAGTAACCGGGATGTAATGTATAGCATAAGGAATATAGTCAAAATATTGTAACAACGTGGTATGGTGATACCTGGTACCTAGAATTATCATGTATATAAATGTTGAATCACTGTGTTGTACACCTGAAACTAATGTAATGCAATACTGTTGTCAACTACCCTTCAATAAAAAAAATAAATAAATAAATAAAATAATAAAAAAATAAAAAATAAAGCCATAGTAATCAAGACAATTTGGTACTGGCACAAGAGCAGAGCCACAGACCAATGAAACAGACTAGAGAATCCAGACATTAACCCAGACATATATGGTCAATTAATATTTGATAAAGGAGCCATGGACATACAATGGCGAAATGACAGTCTCTTCAACAGATGGTGCTGGCAAAACTGGACAGCTACATGTAGGAGAATGAAACTGGACCATTGTCTAACCCCATATACAAAAGTAAACTCAAAATGGATCAAAGACCTGAATGAAAGTCATGAAACCATTAAACTCTTGGAAGAAAACATAGGCAAAAACCTCTTAGACATAAACATGAGTGACCTCTTCTTGAACATATCTCCCTGGGCAAGGAAAACAACAGCAAAAATGAGTAAGTGGGACTATATTAAGCTGAAAAGCTTCTGAACAGCAAAAGACACCATCAATAGAACTAAAAGGAACCCTACAGTATGGAAGAATATATTTGACAATGACACATCCGATAAAGGCTTGACGTCCAGAATATATAAATAGCTCACATGCCTCAACAAACAAAAAACAAATAACCCAATTAAAATATGGGCAGAGGGAATGAACAGACAGTTCTCCAAAAAAGAAATACAGATGGCCAACAGACACATGAAAAGATGCTCCACATTGCTAATTATCAGAGAAATGCAAATTAAAACTACAATGAGGTATCACCTCACACCAGTAAGGAAAGCTGCCATCCAAAAGACAGAGAACAACAAATGTTGGCGAGGCTGTGGAGAAAGGGGAACCCTCCTACACTGCTGGTGGGAATGTAAGTTAGTTCAACCATTGTGGAAAGCAGTATGGAGGTACATCAAAATACTCAAAACAGACCTACCATTTGACCCAGGAATTGCACTCCTAGGAATTTACCCTAAGAATGCAGCAATCAAGTATGAGAAAGATCAGTGCACCCCTATGTTTATCACAGCACTATTTACAATAGCCAAGAATTGGAAGCAACCTAAATGTCCATCGATAGATGAATGGATAAAGAAGATGTGGTACATATACACAATGGAATACTACTCAGCCATAAGAAAAGGGCAAATCCAACCATTTGCAGCAACATGGATGGAGCTGGAGGGTATTATGCTCAGTGAAACAAGCCAAGCGGAGAAAGAGAAATACCAAATGATTTCACTTATCTGTGGAATATAAGAACAAAGGAAAAACTGAAGGAACAAAACAGCAGCAGAATCACAGAACTCAAGAATGGACTAACAGGTACCAAAGGGAAAGCGACTGGGTAGGATGGGTGGGTAGGGAGGGATAAGAGGGGGGGAGAAGTAGGGGGGTATTAAGATTAGCATGCATGGGGGGGTAGGAGGAAAGGGAGGGCTGTACAACACAGAGAAGGCAAGTAGGGATTCTACAACATTTTGCTATGCTGATGGACAGTGACTGTAAAGGGGTTTATAGGGGGGACCTGGTATAGGGGAGCGCCTAGTAAACATAATATTCGTCATGTAAGTGTAGATTAGTGATACCAAAAAAAAAAAAAAGGGCAGTTCCTGTGTGGTAACCTCCAATGAGTTCTACACAAGAGTATAAAGGGCATATAAAAGTGTAGGGAAAGGATCTGTTTGTGTTTATACAGAGGATCAAAGCCTAATTGGGCTACCCCGAAAATGAACTAAGATACGATATGAAAAAGAACTTCCAACATCAGCACTCTTGGGAAGACTCATGCCAGAAGATGATCATCAAAAAACCCCAACAAAGAAGATCCACGCACTGCTACAGCTGTAGACGCATTCATCCCACCAGCTCCTGGACTTGCCATGGGAATGAGGAAGGAGATATCTAAGCTGGCCTGTGCATACAGTAAAACAACAAATTTGACTGGATCTATACTGTTGGAACTCAATCAAGAATTAGGAGAAGTGCAAATTGTAGCACTCCAAAATCTTACAACTACAGACTATTTATTGTTAAAAGAACATAAGGGATGTGAACATTCCCCAGGAATGGGTTGTTTTAATTTGTCTGATTTCTCTCAGACTGTTCAAGTTCAGTCGGACAATATCCACCATATCATAGATAAGTTTTCACAAATGCCTAAGGTGCCTAACTGGTTTTCTTGGTTTCACTGGAGATGGCTGGTAATTACAGGTATGCTTTGGTTAGGTAACTATACTCGTATTATGTTAATGTGTGTGCACAATTTAAGTAGTAGCTTAAAACCTATACATGCTGAAGTTACTCTACAAGAAGATATGTCAAAGAAATAATCAATCTTCCCATGTTTTCTTCCGCCTGCTACTTCTATAGCTTTTCTTCTTCCTACCTAATCACAACCTTTAAATAGAACTCGTGCCACATGTCGAATTTACCGAGTTTCATAATTCTTCCAAGAGGTAAAGACACCTCAAGACAAATGCTGGGCATAGAAGCCACAGGGCATAAATATGCAAAGAAGTAAAAAGCTAACCTTTTCAAACAATAAGGCTTCCCTCTCACTTACCAACTTTACATTTCCCTGTATGGCCCCGGAAGATGACTGGTTAGCCAGAGACGGGTAAGATTCCTCAAGGGAGGAACAACCTAAGACAGGCACAGTCGCAGGGGGGTCATCAGGTGAGAAATTGGGGATCAACAGAGGTGAGGCTTAGAACCTCACCCCCCCGTTCTGAGAGAAATCTTCTGCATACGTGGATGTTTTATTGCCCTTGTCTAGCTTGGATTAACACATAGTCTACAGGCACATACTTGATCATCTACATTTGCTCTCTTACAACACTAAACTCTGTTTTCTACCTTTATCTCGTATCTACCTACCACTTCAGCATTTTATTAAAAATAATAATAATAAAGAGAGAAATGTGGTATCCACATATAAATCAAGTATAAAAATCAAATGAGTGTTCATATTTGAACTGTTTATAGTTCATAATGCATGAGCAAAACCGAAGGTTTCTGTGATGGCTGCCCTTGTACTGTTCACCATGTAAGACTTATTCACTATGTAAGAATTTGTTCTCCATGTAAGAACTTGTTTGTTATGCCTCAGAAGATTGGAGACTGACGAAAATTAGGCTTGGGGTTGATTAATGATTGTGCATTGAGCATTGACTCCCCTATACAGAATTTTATTGTTGTTAACAACCATTTGATCAATAAATATGAGAGATGCCCTCACAGAAAAAAAAAAAAAAGTATACACTTCCAATGGTAAAATAATAAGTAACCGGGATGTAATGAATATAGTCAAGATATTGTAACAGCTTGGTATGGTGATAGCTGGTACCTAGAATTGTCATGTATATAAATGTTGAATCACTATGTTGTACACCTGAAACTAATATAATGTAATACCATGTGTCAACTACCCTTCAATAAAAAAATAATTATCTACAAAAAAAAAAAAAAAAAAGATAATGAAAAGAACAAGCTACTGTCCGGGAGAAAGTATTTATGAATCATATATTTGACAAAGGACTAGTAAGGACTTGTAAGCTAAAAATTACATTAACTATTTCTTCAAATTGGGAATATATAAAGTTATCAAAACTCAGCAGTAAGAAAACAAACCATCCAATTTTCTAATTTAGAAAATGAAGACATGAAGAAATGTTGCACCAGAAAGGAAATACATATGGCAAATATGCACATGAAAAGCTGCTTTTCATTAGCCATTAAAGGAAGACAAATTACAACTGCACATCTATGATAATGGAGAAAATAAAAATACTAGCACGACCAAATGCTGGTGCAGATGTTGGATGCAGAGGGACTGGATCACTCATATATTCTTGGGGATAACATAAAATGATGCAGCCACTTTGGAAAACACTTTGGCATCTTAGAAAACTAAATAGGCAACTACTGTATGACCCAGAAATTGCACTCCTAGGCATTTATCCTAGAGTGGGTGGGTGCAACTTATGTTCACATAAAACCTTGCACATGAATTTTTATAGCAGTTTTAATTGTAACAGCCAAAAATTGGAGACAATTCAGATATACTTCAACGGGTGAATGGTTAAACAAGCTATGAAATACTAGCAATGGAAAGACTCTACCTATTGATACAACAAACTAGATGAATCTCCATTGGGTGAAAAAAATCCAATCCCAAAAGGTTACATACTATGTGACTCCATTTATGTAACAACCTTGAAATGACAAAACTGAAAATATGTATTAGATTAGTGGTTGCCAGGGTTTAAAGGGGGATGGGGCAGGAGAGAAGTGAAGTGGATATGGCCAGAAAAAGGCATAGAAGGGGTCCTTGGAGTGATGGAAATGTTCTGTATCTTGATTATCAATATTCTGATTATGATATTTTCCTATAGTTCTGCAGCATGTTACCACAGGGAGAAACTGGGTAAGTGCAACACAAGATCTCTGTTATTTCTTACAGTTGTATATCAATCTACAATTACCTAAAAGAAGTTGAATTATTTTTTTTAAAAGGTACTAGGTGAAGGAAATTGACCTTGAATAATACCTGCAGATTGAATAATTCTTTATTAATCCAATACAAATACATGCTTATAATCTTTTACCCAAACAAAAACACAAAATGAAAAAACAAAACAAAACAAACACTCTGTAACTTACACTATTTACTTCTTTGGGTGGTGAATTATTTCCAACATTTAATGGTGACACTGAGTTTCCTGGGGAGGAAAAACATAATGCCTAGTAAACGCCAAGTATTACTTTTCCTCCTGAAAATATACAATACTGTAACAAGGTAAAATTCAAATAAAGCTGTACCGTAACAGACTTAAAAATAAAAAAGCCACACTATAAATAAGCAACATCCTAGTAGTAATAAAAAATAAAGTTTGTCTGGAATTTCCTTCACTTCTCTCACTGTGAACTTTTCTCTAATCACTAAAGTCACACTTTTTAAACTCTGGAATCATTTACATGCTTAATTACTGACGACCCTCAAAGAGCTTTATTTATGTGGCTTATATCTATCAATATTTACTATTGTTAGTAATTAAAATTAAGTATTAGAAATTCTAATACTAGCATAAGAAATTAAAAGAATGTAAAAGTATTTTAAAATAGAACTACATTATCTATGCACATGTTTAAAAAAACTATTTTCAAAAGCAAAAAAATTGTAAAGAGTGGCATGGTTTTATATTTTTGCACATCTGTTTTATGTTTGGCTTAACCAATGATAATTGGACTTGCCTATCTGCTTTTGTATTCAATCTGTTGTGATGTGTTGCTTCGGTTGCAGTATACGAAGAAAATGAGGCCTCACACAGATATGTGGTTGCAAAAACCAGATGGCTTTTGCAGATTATTGTGGCTGTTTTCCTTTAATTATCACACTAAATAAACCCAAACTGGTATTTTAAGGGCTTGTTGTAATGTGAAATTTGAAACCGCATTAAACTTTTCATATTGTTACATTAGAATCCATTGATTTATCTTGCATTTTGAATGGTTTTAGCCACTGCATGGCTGTAACATCATGAATTGGGCATCTGAAAAAGACTGAGAAATTCTGGGTTATGCAGATCTCCCAAACATTGAGACTCTTCACTACACAACATCCAAAAAATAAATTAATCATTTGTTAATATCACCTTGCATCTCACCAGAAAAGTATTTTAAATACTGGGAAGCTGACAAGCTCAGGACATCAGATGTAAGTTTCCTGAAATCCTCATTTCTGCTTGAAAGCTTGAATTTTATCATTAGCAACTGTCTTGCCAATGGGTTTCAGCCAAAGGCAAGTTCGCTATGGATTCAGTGTGACCAAAGGAAATTGACAGCGAAACGTTCTTTGGGGTGAAAGGGTTATACCCAACTTTATTTCCAGGTGGCAGATCAGTCACTAAAATCCCATTCACTCAGACCTAGTCTGTATGCAGCAAGCCGGTCTCTGCCTCTGGGCCCCTCTGTCCGCACAGCTGTCCTCTGGGCCTCTGTCCTCAGTGCTGCCACCTCTCCAGCCTCTGCTCTGCTCTCCTGCAGCCTTTCAGCGCTGCCATGGTGTTGCACCCAGAGCACCAGGCAGAGCTCTTTTTATAGAGTAAACAGCCACGTAGTGCCCACAGGTGTGCAGTGAGCTAGTCAACCACAGCCAGGTGAGAATTCTGGCCACAGGAACTCTCATTTTATCCACTCTCCACCCCTCCAGGATTCTTTCCTCTCAATCTATGTGCCCTTAGTCCTCTGCAATGGTCCCTATGCAAGGAAGCTTGAACATTGTTCTCCAGCCTCTCCAGCAAAAAGTCTTGCAGACACAGGGGCCGGACTCATGGCTCTGTCTCTGACCTCTGCCTCTTTGGTCTTAATGGCTGGAACTGCTGCTCTGGTTTCAGCTGTTGCCATAGCTCCAGTAAGGTCCTGTTTGGCTTCCCATCTAATTTCCTTCCATCTATTCCTGCCCTTATCAAATCAACCCACATCTGGGTCCTCTTATCCCTCACGAGGCCCCTCAAATTCCTCCTGTAACAGGTCTTATTTCTTTCCGGGTTCTCATTGCTTCAGCTACTGTACGTGACACCTTGCATTTTGTAATCGCTGCCTCAAGGCAGGCTGCACTGTCAGGGAAGACAGCTTTCCCATCTCTGATCCCAACAGAACAATTCCATCCACCCCTCAGTCCCACAGCCACCGGCTCAGCCAGAGTATAGGGGCGGACCATAGAGTGCTCCAAGACCTGGGGAGGGGGCTGCTCCAATCCTTGGGGAACTTTCAGCTGCTGGGTCTATTTTCTTTATAACCCCTGGGCGTGCTTTCAGTACAGGAGGGGCCAGTGCCTCCGGCACCATCCCTGCATCCTTCCCCAGCTCCTCCATTTCTGGGGCTGATGGCACCTTTCTCTCCACTCCCCCAAGTGCCTCCTCTGCTACTGTGCCTCACAGCAATGCCAGCTCAGTCTTCAGAAGGTCTCTCACCTTCAGCTCAATGCTTCGCAGCTGATATTCTCGTGCCACCTCCGCCTGTACTTCCTTCAGGAGTGCGTCCTTTTCCTTGATGGCCTCTTCCTCCTTCAGAACACCTGGCAGCGCTGCCGTCTCATCTCCAATGGCACCTTGCTGCCAGCGCTCTCCGGCCGCATCCTCCTGCATCAAGGCCATCTCTGTCCTCAGGGAATCCACAAAGGTTTGCAGCTCGCATTCTGGTGCCGCTCCTCCCGCAGCAATACCACTTCCCTCCTCAGGGCATCCACAGAAGTCTGCAGTTCACGTTCTCGTGCCACCTCCTCCCACATCAAGGCCACTTCCCTCTTCAGGGAATCTACTGAAGTTTGCAGCTCACCTTCTCGCGCCGCCATTTCTTGGGTCTCCTCTGTAGACTTTTTTAATACTGTGAGAAGTGGCCAACCCACAGTCCCCACTGCCTCCCGGGCACCCTACTTCTCAAAGGATCTGCTTACTATATCAAGAGCCACCCCTACTGCCTCAGGTGTCACCTCCACTTGCCTCCAGTCCTGGGGTGGGCCCCAGTCCTCTGAGGGGGATAGCCACCTCAGACCACATACCCATTGGGGGACAATCCACTGTCTCCCTCTTCACAGGAGGAGCCCACTGAAGCACCCCTCCCATAAGAGCAGCGTGTCTTTTTCCTTGGTCAACACTGAACCCTGCCGACTTTCGCCAATTGTCTTGCCAATGGGTTTCGGCCCCAGGCAAGTTCGCTACGGGTTCAGTGTGACCAAAGAAAATTGACAGCAAAACATATCCTTTGGGGTGAAAGGGTTATACCCAACTTTATTTCCAGGTGGCAGGTCGGTCACTAAAACCCCATTCACTTAGAGCTAGTCTGTATGCAGCAAGCCAGTCTCTGCCTCGGGCCCCTCTGTCCGCACAGACGTGCCACAGAGTCATCCTCCAGGCCAACTTTATTTCCAGGTGGCAGGTCGGTCACTAAAACCCCATTCACTTAGAGCTAGTCTGTATGCAGCAAGCCAGTCTCTGCCTCGGGCCCCTCTGTCCGCACAGACGTGCCACAGAGTCATCCTCCAGGCCTCTCTGCACAGCCATCCCACAGAGCCATCCTCCGGGCCTCTCTGCACAGCCGTCCCACAGAGCCACCCTCCGGGCGTCTCTGCACAGCCGTCCCACAGAGCCACCCTCCGGGCCTCTCTGCACAGCCGTCCCACAGAGCCATCCTCCGGGCCTCTTTGCACAGCCGTCCCACAGAGCCATCCTCCAGGCCTCTCTGCAGTCGTCCCACACAGCCGTCCTCTGGGCCTCTGTCCTCAGTGCTGCCACCAATCCAGCCTCTGCTCTGCTCTCCTGCAGCCTTTCAGCCCTGCCACCATGTTGCGCCAGAGTACTGGGCGGAGCTTTTTATAGAGTCAACAGTCCTGTAGTGCCCACAGGTGTGCAGTGAGCTGGTCAACCACAGGCAGGTGAGAATCCTGGCCACAGGAACTCTCATTTTATCCACAGCAACAAAATTCTGTCAGCTCTCTTCCTTGAAATGACATGTTCACCTTGTTCATTTCTGAGAAAATGACTTGCTATATACTGAAGTCAGAATAACCATGGTTTGTAATTCTTTTCAAGCAAAGATGATGTTCCAAGGTAGTTTCCATTCAGCTAACTCAATCACACACGTGGCTTTTTGTACTTGAGTGTGCAGTGCATGTTGGGGTAATTTCCATTTTGTTACAAAATACTAAAAATACCGGTACCCCCAAGCTTATTTATTAATAATTTTTACCACCTCATCAAGGACATTCTTAAATAAAACTGGCATTTCTGGCTTTATTTTCCTGTCATACTACAAGTGCAGAGCAACAAAAATCTCAAGAGGCCAGCAGCCCAGGCTGTTGCCCTGCCAAAGATGAACTGAATAAGGCTTTAGAAGTTTACTCACCTTTGCTTTTGCACCATCGTGTAAAGTCAGCAGAGCGAAAAAGGCAAATAATGCTTTAATATTAGGAAGACAGTTTTGACCTCTTAGGTAATCCCCGAGGCCCAAGGGACAAGCTCTTGAGAACTACATCAACATAATATTAAAAGACCACATCTCACATATATTCTCAGAGGCTTAATTCTATCAGGGCCCAGTCTACTTTAAAAGCAAGTTTTTAGAATTAGGACTAAAGGAATTATTTTTTTTTAATCAAATGAAACAAACAAGTTAATGTCGTAGATGTAGCTTATGAGCTAGCACCTGTATAAAATTTGCATATTTTTATAACATGGCCAGTTTTTAGAACATCCATGAAAACCCAGGGTGTTCTTTTTCTACATTCCTACTATAGTTCTCTGAATGTGAGTGTGGGGGGTGGGGTGGGGGAGAGGCTCAGATGTACATATTCTATCCGCTGGAATTCTTTGTCATTAACCCAGCTAAAGGTCACTACCTGACATCTGGTTTTCCTTCTAAATTAATATTTAAATAGAAATACTGTAAGGTAGAGATTTGGTTGTTAAGAGCCCACCGGTGTGTGGTTATACATACTTGTGATAAGTCAAAGAAACCATTAGGTTCAAGAAGGTGAGTCTCTCACTCACCTGTAGGCAATGTCTTCCTGTCTCTTTTGGCTCCAACCCCTTCTCCACTGATTCCGTTAGGGTTTGAAGAAACTGAATTGTCTTCCTGATTAGCCGGATACTGTTTGGTCTGCTCACAAAGCAAAAAACTGTTCTTTTTATTTCCATTCTCTGGGCTTTTCAACCTGAAATTAGGGTGGTTAGGATGTCCTCCAGGACTTCTTAAAGAATCACGTGGTGGAAGCTTGCTTTTGTTTTTCTCAAAATTAAATGGCTCCGTCATTTTACAGGTAGATGCCTCCAAATTATTTCTTGACATCCTATTAAGTGGCAATTTAACATTCACAGAAGTCTGAGGAAAGAAATGTATTTAAAAGTCAACTTTTAATGACAAAAGTAGAAGCACTGCAGGCCAGGTGATTTCTATTTATATAACAACTCTCATGAATGATTCCAAAGCAGAGGTAACCGTGGTATCAAAGCCCAGCCTACAGTTACAAAAAAACAAGGACCCTCTATCAAAGTACAAACTCCAAGTTTAGCAGCATTCAACAACAGGGGAAAGACTAACTCAAGGGACATCAAAAGAATAATCTGAGTTTGACAGCATTAAAAAGCTTTTCAGACAACAGGAAAAGTTTTAAAAGAAGTATTTCCAACCTAGAGCATAAAACCTAACGGTGAATACAACAGACAATAGTATTTAAACTGCATCATCACCTACCACTCAAATCTCTCAGAATCCCTCTACCCTCTCCTACTTGATGCTCTGCATGTCTTTGAATACACTGAACCCCGTACCCAGAACACCTTCGCTCGGCCATCTGCCTGTTGAACTTTTTTTTCCTAAGTCACCCTTCAAAATTTGCCTCTGCTGACCCCCATTTAAGTCTCTTTTCCCAAGTCCTCTGCTTTGATAATCTCCAGCTGAGTTTCCATAAATTTTAACTTGTATTTACTATATTCAAGGACCTACCTGTGTGCACCTTTCTCTGGAAATAAAGTACACATATTGCTGAAAAGTGCCTCTTGGAAACCTTCATCCAGACATTAGGTTGGCTTGTTGTTTTCCTATTATTCTTATAGAATATCTTGTCCCGCCCAGGGGACGTTATAAAAAAGAAGACAAACAACTCTTCATTTTGAAGTAGTGACTTACAGCTTTGTCTGTAGACTGTAGGCAAAAGTTCTGCCTACTGTCCCTAAACTGCTTGCGCGCGCACGCACACGCACACGCATGCACACACACACACAGCCACAGCCAGCTGAAACTGGTATGTTTTTAATACAAGGGAAGTAGCAGAAAAATCCTCCTAAAGCTTCCATTTCATTTCTTGCTTTAAATTAGACTTACCTTAATCCAACAATATGGAGATGATGATGAAGTAGTAATAAAGAAATACAGGGGCACACTCAAAGGCAGGGACCTCTTAGGGGATCAGGTCCTGGGATAATGCCTAACAGAAGTCCTGCAGATGGGCAGCTCCGGTGGGAGCTCCTCAGCCTCCAGGGAAGGTACACCTCAATGAAAGGATCAGACTGAGAACTACAAGGCTGGATGCAGTAAGAAAACAGTGAAATTTCAACAGGAAACTAACTTCCAGGGGGAACTGGGTGGAGACTTTAATCATGAGTAACTCTAGACTCTGTAAGAAATATAAAGAACGTGCATTAAAATATTAGGGCAACTATCAGAATAATAGAAACATGTTTAACTTTCAAATCAAGAAGACATAAAATCTCAATCCAACAACAAAAACAATAAGCATGGTAAATAGAAAATTCAATTAGATGACAGAACCAAGCCCAAGTAATGTAAGTATCAATGATTTAGTCTCAATTAAAAAAGAAAAAGAGGCAAAAAAAAAAAAAAAAAAGTTCCAGGGACAAAAACATCCAGCTAGATAAGATGTATACACGAAAAGAACACATAAAACAAAATTATAGGATAAGGCTGAAAATAAAAAGAATAAAACATGCTATGTAACCAATATAAAGATGGAATGCTAATACAATTAGCACATAAAACAAAATTCAAGGTAGAAAATATCAGGACAAAGAAAGATATTTTACACTGATAAAAAAAACTCCAAGGAGAGAGAACAGCCAGAACCTTTGAATCACAATAATGTTGGTTTAAGAGAGGTAAAGTAAAAGCTAGAGGAGAAATTCAGGCCATGACAAGGACACATCTGCCTTAGACACTAGTCAGCAGACAGAAAAAAGCAGTAATAAATATTGTAATAACACAATAAACTTAATCTAAAAGGTACCAAAGCATTACATGCAAGAACATTCATTTTTCCAACTTCGAGCATATTACTGACCTATGTTCACTTCAACTAAAAAAAACCTGGTATCATAACAGGCCACATTCACTCACCACAGCACACAGATCCCCACCTCAGATTTTACTGCTCAGATAATTAGCCTGCAAGAGGCACACCACACCAGAAGGGAAGAATTTCGTTTTTGCTTTTTCCTTTTAGTTCAAAAGGAAAAAGGAGTTAAACATCACAAAGAAGTGACAACAAACATAGCTATAGGAACAATTAAAAACTTACAAAGAATAAAGAGGCCAGGAAGTCAGTATTCACAGAGAGATGACAGCTTCAAAACCTTTCAAAAACTGGGATAAATAGTATAAACACCCAGATATTGAAAAAGACACTGCAGTTGTCTGACCAAACACTGCCTTCTACCTCTGATTTGCCTGCTTGAGTTAGAGACACTATTGGCTATAAATCAGAGTTCTTCTGAGTGGAGCTTCTCAGAAAACTGTGTCCCTTCCTGATACCCATCTGACTAGCAGGGTCCTTCTTCCCCTTCTTCCTGCAACGTGGACCTGAAGCCTAAAGATATTATTACTCATGTTGCAATCAAGAAGCAATAAGCAAAGAGAAGAAAGCACACCCTATAGATGGTGACAAAAACGGAAAGAGCCTCGTGTCTCTGGTGGTATCCTAGGGTTGTCACACCAACCTTCCTCTGTCTGTGCACAGGCTGCTGACATCAGACAAACAAATCCATGGACTTTCTGTTATTTGTAGCCCAATCTATACAGACACCAAAAAGCACTGAACATGGTACATAAAGGATGACGATCAGTTGATGAATGTTGAAGGAAAATGTTCAATCTCAATTATAACTAAAAAAAGTCAAAATTAAGTAACAATGTATTATTTTCTGCATAGCATGGGTGCAATTAAAAAGGACACTCATACTGCAGGGAATTTAATATGCTCTTTCAGGGATATAATTTGGAGATAGATATCCTTTAGAAAATGTTCCTAGCCACTTACATGGTAACTACTTCTAGAAATCATCCCATTAAAATAATCCTAAACATCAAAAAATCCTAAACATTTAAAATACCCAAAAAAGGAAAAAATTGTTGTGATGCCTCTACTCTAGACAGAACATTATACCATTTAAAATTGTAGTACGCAAAAACGTTAAGATGTCTGCTAGAACAGCAAATGAAAAATCAGAAAAACACTATAATCAATATAACTGTAAAAAAAGAAAACCTCCATATAAAAAAGCTGAAATACATTAAATTTTAAGTAACAATGTGTGTTCTGGGATAGGCTGGTTGATAAGGGAATCTTTTCCTCTTTTTCATTTTCCAAATTATATTTGATGAACTACTTTTTAGAAAAAAGGCTTTTAAGTATTAAAATATCATTGCATAGTAAACTTTGTTCTAAAGGATCACAGTAATACTTAAATCACAAAACTAGGATATTGTCATCCTCTGAAGATACCAGTGGATATGCAGCATGTAACTTCTGAATAGCCTTTCCTTTGTCCCTGTGTAGTAAGGATGACCGTCAATCCAGTCAGTTCCTTACTACCCTGTATTAATTACCTACAGACAATTATGTCTGCCTTCTAGATTATTCTAAGTTGCTTGAATGCAGGAACCATGTCTTATTTTAAAAATTAACCAAAATCTGATTTCAGAGCATCTACCATTATTTGCACATGGTGAGGCATCCAAAAGATACTCACATGATAAAACTATGTATAATGTACTGCACTGTTTTCATGACAACCTGGATAGGGAAAATGAAACTCACTGTCTGAAATTACACCTGGCAGTCTTAAATGGAGAATTACATCATGCTATGAGGTTTACTGAAATTTAACAGCAAAGCTTTGTGTCTTACCATCACCTCTTCCCGAGTCCAAAAATTATATTTGACTTTAGGAACAACAGAATCAACCTTATTAGACATAATATACAAATTTAAGCAGCAAATAAAAAGGATTTAAGCTTTAAGGAAGTTCCACCTAGGGTGGAGTATTTAGGTTTAGAAGGACACCTCACTCACTTGCCTCACCCTACTCAGGAATTTTCATTACAATGCCCAGAGCAAAGACCTGTTCTAACTGGAAGCTTCTGACTCTTTTTAACTGGGGACAGCCAATTGTACTGCATTCTTTATAAAATGGTTCTCCTCCCAAATGACTGACTCCTGTTGCTGCCCTGTGACCAAAATCTTTCCAACATGAGATTCCTTCAGGTCCTTCACCAGCTGACATAACACCTTTCAGACTCCACACAATTCTGGACTTTCTCTAGGTCATCAGAAATTCTTGTATTGCTATGATTCTCTTAACTGAGCACAAGATTCCAGATGTGGACCTACAGTCCATCAACAGGAGGATCACTCTATCCCTGACTTTGAACACTACCTTCCACCTCTGCACTAACTTTTGCAGCAATAGTCCAGGTATACTGTGAGTACACACAAAACTTACAATCACCTGAAATCTTTTGAATTTAACTTCTTAGTAAAAAATTTGTAGTTATCATCCTATAAAATTGCCTTTCTCTTTTGATCCACAGTTTTGGATTTCTTTAACTACCACAATCTGGATACAGACAGGCTTTTAAGGCTAAACTGCAACATTAAAACACACGTAAGGATATGCACTTATCGCTACTTGGCTCCTTCCTCTGTCAATCACTGCACAATTTTAAATCTGGAGTGGAAGCTTGATGCTGTGCTTACCAACCCTGGGCTGCAGACTTCTGGTATACAGGTACAGAGGAGTGATGGGCACTGCCCTTCAACAGTCTTAATGCCTCATAGGCTGACCTCATCCAGTTTTAAAACAAGCAGTTTCCTCCACATACAATCCACTACTTTTTACATGCTTTTGGTGATAAAAATGTTATCTATAATCATCATCAAATCTACATTAATTAGTTAAGTGGTTTCTTAACACAAGAGGTTAACTGGAAGGTTCCCCAAATTTCCGTTAAAGGAATCACTGATACAATAAAAGAACAATGGAATGGAAAAGACTTGTATAGTTCCCCCACGCAAAAATAACATCAGGGTTTTGTATTGTCCTTTTGTTCTGAGCTTCATTGCTTTGACCCCAATTAAGATGTGAAGCTCCCTAAGGGGCAAACCCTTTATTTTACTCCCTTAGTATCCTGCTGTCCCTCCCCCCACCCCTGCAGCCAGGAGCATCCTAGGACACACTACTAACAGTAGCTCACGGTCCTCATCTTCCTTTCCTAGAGACTATAGCCTAGAGGCTAGAGTAAACCCACAAGGAGGTAATTCTTTAATACCAAAGTGCTGTCAGCAGATGCTTGTCTGTAATTTTCTAATATTTGCTTTTACCTTTTACCTTCCTAAGAATCCCATGCATTCAGAGACAATGGCTACTCAAAACAGTTTTAAAACTATGAAGTTCACTGGTTCGGCAAACAGGAGCCTTAAAGTCAGCCACAGGTAATCTGAGCAGTCTCATCTTCCCCATTTAGGTAAGCTATCTCAGGCAAATCACTTCATCTTTCTAGGATTCAATCCTATAAAACGTGGCCAGCATTAGCAACTTTCTCAACTCTCCAATATGAAGATTAAATTCGAGACTGTGTGTAAACTACCTAGTACAGTAGCTTACTAAGTACTTAGAAGACAGCTATGATTTTATTTACTTTTATACTGCTACAGGCGAAGAATCTCTCCCAGTCATGTGGAACTAGTTTGCACAAAGATGGAAATAATGATTAAAGTATTCCTATATCCTTTTTCCTAGAGATGAGGGAGACTTAAGATGTAGTAACTTGCCAAACTCCCAGGTCCAGCACCCTTACACAGCTGTCTGAAAATCCAGGTCAGATTCCTAAACCGTGCAATTTCTCATTCAGCACCTTGTTGGCTCAGTAAGGAAGTAGAAGGAGCTTTCCTAACTCCACAGGTCAACAGGGCAGGCATATTTACAGCAAGGGCGCGCGTGCCAAGAAAAGGGATTGGCACATAGCAGACACTTTAACCACTTGCTAAATGAACCAGGGCTGGCTTACCCCTATCTAAGCGAATGCCAGCGCACATATTCCCTTTCCAAAAATAGGAAGCAGGCGGTACGGAAAAAGTCTAAGTATCAGTGTTGTTTGCATTGCAGCCTTGAGTTAAACAAAGGCATTGAAACCACCATCCCATTTCTTTTAAAGACAAGGGTAAAGAGGTCCTTGAACGGGATGCAAAAGAACGTTCACATTGTACAGTCACGCCTGCAACTTCTAACTATATTCCAAAAATACTGCAGGAACCCTCTTTACCCACAGGCTCAGTTTCCACGCCCTTCGTGACCTCCAGCACAGGAAACCCTATACCTACACCTCCATCCCTAGACCAGCCCTTCCCTGCCAAGGTGTCCTGCACCCTTCCACCCTCTCATTTCCACTTCACTTCCCATGGCCCAGCTCAACGTCCGACCTCAACGCCCGACCTCAACGTCCAGCACCCAACATCCGGTGCCCAACGACCGAAGCCCTGTAACCCTCACGCAGTCCATGCTGCTCCTCCAGAGCCTCACAACCCTTACCTGGAAAGAGGCGAAAGGGCCACTGACCCCAACCGGTCTCTGAAACTTGGCCGTGATGGCGTCCTGCCGGTACCCCGGGAACTCCGCGGCCTAGTGGGACCACCTGCGTTCACCTCACCTCCAAAACCTAGCCTTGCCGCTCACGTCAGGCGGCGCCTGCGCAGTCCGCACCACGTGGGCCCCTCGACGCCCACGTGCACCTTCCCTCCTTTGTGCTGAGGAAGGCGGGCGGAAATCGCCTTCCGGGGCTGGCGGAAATCGCCTTCTGGTGCAGGCGGCGCGGTGTTTGTGCTCCAGGGGTGGTAACAGCTTGCTGGGGCTCCGGAAGTTCCCTTGCGGAAGCTTAAAAGTACCTACTATTCTACGCCTCCTAGAAAGGTGTGCCTGAAATCTTCCAGGACAAATTTTATGTGCAAAGACGCAGACCATGTCTCCATGAAAGACACATCAGATTCATGAAAGGTTTTTCTAATGATGCCACTGCCTCGGTCTGGTTTTGGATTCTAAGTATACATGCTCACTTGTTTTTCTTGACTGAGCACGTGATTATATGTTGGTGTTCAAAGAAAAAGTCTCTCTTTTCTTAGTTTTGTTAAACTAAGAACCTCTCTAGAAAAATGGTACCCCCCAATGTACTCATCACCCAGTCCCAGTATTATCAATTCAGTCCACCTTGTTCTCATCTGTACCCCACACTCTCCCCCATTGTTCTAAGCAAATTTCAATTTGCACTTTTTTCTCTTAAAATTTTAGAACAATTTCAGATTTACATAATAAATGGAAAAGACAGTACAGAGAAGTACCATAAAATACACCCAGTTTTCCCTATTATCGATGTTACATTAGGACTCATTAATTACAATTAGGGAAGCAATATTGATATATCGTTACTAAAATTCAGAGTTAATTTAGATCACTTTAGTTTTCTATCTGTGGTCCTTTTTCTGGGCCAGGATTCCATTCAGAATACTTGAACTTGTTATGCCACCTTAAGTTACAGTAGTTTTACAGACTTTCGTTGTTTTGGTGATCTTGGTAACTTCCAAGAATACTTGTCAGGCATTTTGTAGGATGCGCCACTGTTGGAATTTCTAACGTTTTTCTCCTAAGACTGCAGCAATGAGTTACTAGAAGGAAGACAACAGAGATAAAGTGCCAATTGTATTGCATCATATCAAATATACCCTATGAACATAATTTATGACAGTTTGTTTTCCACGATTACCTGGCTAGCATTTGTCAACTTTCTCTACTACAAAGTTACTCTTTTTTGCCATTTGTTTAATAGCTTATGCTTTGGAAAGAAGTCATTATGCGCAGTCTATCTACATCTAAGGAAGGGGAATTATGCTACCCCTCCTTAAGGGCAGATTTATTAGAGAAATTATTTGGAATTTTTTTGCATGGCAGATTTGTCTCTTCTCCATTTATGAATATGTTCAATCACATACACTCTGTATATCACTGTGGACACGTGGGTATTTATTTTATACTTTGGGTTTGTGAAAATTGTAAGGTGGGAAGCACCGGAGGGAGGGGTGAGCACGTAGGACACTGATGACGTGCCAAAGTCCCCGGCTGCTGCCCCCTCCCATCCTGAAAAATGTGCCTTAGGCTAGCCAATCCTCGGGCCTGTAAATCTAAGCTCTGCCTCCCCCTACCTTCTTTAAAAACTTGCTGCCTGCCCTGCTGAGCGCAACCTCTCCAGCCTGTCCTGGTGCAGACTGGTGAACCTTGCCCGGGATTGCGCTCAAATAAACTGCCTGGCCCTTTGTTGCCTCTCGTCGCCTGCTTATTTCGGTTAAAAATGTATCTTACACTTCCTTGCTCAAATTGTTCCAATTTTGGCCACAGAGAACTCTTGCAGCTCTTATGCTCTTTTGACACACTCCCATGGGTTATATCTATCTATCTGTTTTTTGGAGCACTTTATTTTCTGGGACATTGTGTCTTTTCATCCAGATATTTAAGTAGGTATCTGTAAGATTATAACTTAAAAAACACCGTCAAAATTTATCCTGTCTTTAAAAATAAAAATAGTTTCTTAATATAAAATTAGTATTTAGAACTCCCAGTCTCAAATGATTTTTAATAGCTGGTGTGTTCAAATCAGGTTCCAAACAACAACCCATATGTGCATTGAGTGATTTGTTTTTAAAAGATTTATTTTAATCATTTCCTGTTCTTGAAACTTACATGTTGCAATTGCTGCAGTTTTTCTCACATTTGATTTGGTTGATTGGGTACCATCCAACAATACTTCACAGGGTGTGGTTTGTTCCTCT
This sequence comes from Manis pentadactyla, assembly GCF_030020395.1. Classification (NCBI taxonomy): domain Eukaryota; kingdom Metazoa; phylum Chordata; class Mammalia; order Pholidota; family Manidae; genus Manis; species Manis pentadactyla. The sequence continues at coordinate 124,985,445 of NC_080026.1, read as the reverse complement.
GTTACATTACATCAGAAGAGACTTCCTTCTAGTTGCCTCTCCTTGAGACTAAAACTAGTGTAGCAAGTTAAAGTGTTGTCAGCCTCAGCCATTCACTCTAAAATTTCCCAACAGCTTTTCAGTGAATTATTCTAGACTCACTGATGATCATTACCCAAGCTTCATCATTTCATTAGGGTTTTTAAAATAGTAACAGTCTAGTATCTTTTCTTCTTCATTTATTACCTGAACTTCAACAAAGAAGAATTTTACTACATCAACTACTTGAATGGTTTGTTAGCTGGAAAGGAAGGATCCTTGATTCTTTGCTGTTGTTAGTTTCAGAACATGATTCCTTGGCATCCTCCAAAGGTGACCAATGATGGTTTAAAAAATCAATGTACTCATTTACTTTTAGCATAGTAGTTGCACCTCAATCAATTGCTGTTGTTACTATTTTTGAATGCTAAAATTGTCCTATCTTTGATCAGCAGGTGCTCCTTAAGTCTTTTCAACACAACTCCTATTATATCTGGATTTGTTTTTTTGCTTTCTGGTACCAATATGTCCTAGGCTTTCTTGTACATTTCCTGCCCCACACTTAGAAGCCCTTGTTCTCCAAAAGGAGCCCAGGTGACTTATACTGGGTAATTATATTTAGAGATGATAGTCTGGAAAATAGTGGAGTGCACTGGGTTTATCATTTTACTAAACCTTTCAGCAGACCTTTTTTTTAATGAAAAAAATTGCACCATCAATTCATATTACTACTAATTCAAATTTAGGATTGCAGAATTTTTACTTAATATCATTGAGTGTGTGCCATTTCTTTTGATACTGAAAATCTTGACTCCCAAAGACATAGTCATGTACTTTACATTTCAGAAATAAACAATATGAATGTTATTAAGGACAATACAAGTACGGAAAAAAGCTTAATGTTCCTTGGATTTTTTTTTTCCCCTTGAAATATCTCTTCCTAGGAATGTTTGGTCGATTTATTGTTTTAAAGTCAAATCATTTCTTTACCATCACACTTCACCTTGCAAAAGTTGTTTTAATGCAATATCTTCACTTGAGGGAAATTACATTTCCTGTTGGAAAAGAAAGAGGAATAGAGTTACATACTGTAATTTTTAAGTGATTTTTTTTTTTTTTTTTTTTGTCATCAGTATCAAAGAAGCTTAACAGAACAGGGACAAGTTTTACTTAACGAATTCTTGCATTGACTTGTCAGAACTGTTTTTTTGTCAGGACCCAGTTAGCAACTACGTTCAATACCCCTTTCTCCCCTCAATACACATTTTATAGCTAATTATTGAGCTGCTCAGGCCACGTCAAACCCCACGCTGCGTGCTGAGACAACCAGCCGGGAGAGGACACTTTCCGCGCTAAAGGCGCTCCCAGTCCGGTGCCAGAGACAAATACACCAACAGGTTATTATTGAACAATGGCACTAGGAGCCACGCTGTGCTCACGGACGCGAGGTTATGGAAACCCCCAGTCTCTACCAGGGATGAAATGTCAGACTCGCAAGTAGTCTGCAGCTGACTCCGCCCACATCAGGTGCAAGGTTTGCACATCAGAGCTGGGAAGTCACGATTTCGAATTCTTTTATTGCTTTATGCCCCTGACTAATACAAGGAAGGGCCAAAGGGAGAGGAGGGATTATATCCAATAAGACTGTCCTACAGAATTAAAGAACCCGTTTGGGTCAGGGAGTGGTGTGAGGGGCCGGACAGGGCAGTCGGCAGCAGAGACGGCGCGCCGCGTCTGCCTGGGCGTGGAAGCCCCGCGAGTTTGGGTGCCCCGCCGGGCGCTCTGGTAACAGGAGCCGGGGCTGCTCCCGCCCAGTCCACGGCCAGCACGGTACCCTGGCCCCAAGGTGCCTTTGCGTCACACCGCCCTCGCCGCGCGGATTGGCTCCTCCCGAGGGCCCCGCCCCCTCAGCTCTAGCGAGGCCGGCCTCAGCGTCGCCGCCATCTTTGTTGATGTGTCAGCTCCGCGGGGGTTTGGTGAGTCCCTGCCGGAGGGAGCGCGGTGCTGACCCCGTTCCCCACCACTGTCCTCTTCTCCACCTTCTGGTCCGCCGGACCCCGCTATGGATAAGTTAGTCCCTGAGTCGGAGCTTCGTCGGCCTCGGTAGGGGTGCGGCCTGAGGCTCGGAGAAGTGGGGTGAGTACAGAGGGGCACCAGGGCGGACCGGGGAGTGGCGGCGCGGCGGGGCTGCCCACCTCCCGCGCCGTCCTGCGGGTCCCGGGGTGGCTCCTGCTGGTTCCTCTCGTTGGGGTGAGGCGAGCGCTGGGGGCCGGAGTTCTGGATCTCCTCCTCTCGCTGCCTGCCCCCTTGGCCCCGGGCCGCGGGGATGGGGTGGCCGAGGGGCTGGCGAGGCTTGCGGGGGCCGCCCTTCCGGAGCGGGACGCGGGGTGCGGCGGATCGGACCGATTGCCTGGGCCCCCAGGGCTGACTGCCGCGAAGCCCCACCTGCTCGGCGGTCTTTCATAGGTTCAGTTGCCCATTTCTCTTTTCGTCTCCAAGTTGACCGTGTGTGTGTTTTATCTTTACTGTTGAGGCGACTTTCTACCCTCTTCGAAATACTTCTGTTGCTGTGATTTTTAAGTAACTTAGGAAACGATTCTTTGGGCTTGTGGTTAGTATTCTTGTTTTTTTTTGTTGTTGCCTTTCCTCCAGCGACATCAAGGCATTTGATAAACCGTGGCTGGTAAGGATATTTCAGATTTGTGTTTCTGTCAAGCTTGTAAAATGGTAAAGTCCTACATACTACCTAGTAGTAATCCGGAACAGTGTAGGTGTAGCTATTGCTCAACTCTTTACCATTTAATAACTTAGATAATATTCACATCTTGATTTTGTTCAGAGGCAAGAGGCCTGGATTTAGGAATCTGAACATCTGGATTAGAATCTGCCTGTTTGACTTACGTAATAGTCTTCTTGTTACCTATGGGAATTAGTAGAGTAAGTATATGTCGTTCCAGGTATAAAAATACACAGTTCCAGGTATTTGGCAGTTTTCTCCGTGTGTGTGAGATGTTCCCTTGATGCCCAGCTCTTATTTCTTCCAAAATGATAGGCTGAGAGTTTTTCTAAGGAAAATGTGCAGTAAACCAGGGAACAGTGTTTCAAGAGTTGTGGTGGTAGTCATTTATAAGAAAAGATCTGCTGTTTAGTGTTTAGGTATGCTAGTTGTGGGTTCAGCCTTCCCAACTAACTACACAGTCATATTTGCAGTGCTGAGCTTGTGGGAAAGATTGTTAAAGAGAGATTGAGCGTGAAACTTGAGCCATCTCCTGTGTACGTATAGTGTTCTCTGTACGCCTCTTTTCAGTTCTTTACCCGTCATTACTCAAGTAGAAAATACTGACGATTAGCCTAATTCTTTTTTCTTTTTCCTTCCTTTTTGTCTCTTTTCATGTTATTTAACATTCAGTGAAGGTATTGGGTAATTCATAAGTCGTACAGTATAAAGAATTAAACTCCTTTTTGTATTGTACTAGGCAAGCTTTTATAATTACTGAAGGATCTACCAGCAAATGTCTGACTTGTATTTATATTGTTTTTTCTCTTTTATTCCCTGGAAATGCATGGATTGTGTTTATATTCATTTTATTCTTTTTAAGTCCTTGTGTGATTCAGAATATCTGCATATAAACATACCAGTTTCTTTAAATAGTGGAGATTCCATAGAGTGTCAGAGTCCTAATTATTGCTAAGAGGTAAGGAGTGGTAGCACAGTAACCAGTCTTTAACCTTTTACTTCCTTCACCCATAAAGAGTTGTCCTTTGATGCTATACAATGACAGCATAGCTGATAATGATTGCTTAGCATATTTAATTTTTAAAAAATCTGTTTACACCTACATGTTGACATCATGCAGTAAAGTTAAAACATGTTGTGCAGTAGACTGACTCTGCAGGAAGAAATGATAGGTAGAAGCAGGCTTATTTAGAGATTTAGAAAAATCATCTTTACCTTTGAAGAAAGACTAGTAACCTGTCCTGGTGGTTTTCCAAGTTCATCTAACAGTTTCACGTTAAAGAAAAAACTTAACCTCAAGTCATTTTTTTTTTTTTCCAATAAAATTTAGGTTTTTCTTTTATCCCTTATGTCTAGATTTAAATAACTACAGCTGTTCTTTTAATTTCTCATAAACATGTCACAGGGCTTACAATATTGCAAATGTTATTTATTATGTTATATGCCCTAAATATTCATTTCAGGGCAACAATGAGAGCATACATCATCTAAATTTACAGATAATCCTCTAATCTTATCATTACTTTAAACTTTTTCTTTGAACTTTGTTTCTCAGCTATTGAGATTTTAAAAATCTATTTGGGCTAGGAAGTAAACAAGGAAAAATACTGAGTCGAAGCGTCAGTAGACACAAAGTAGAAATCAGACCCAGCAAAGTATTGATAAGATTATGAGTGTGTTTTCCTTCATTAAGACATGTGCACTGACAGTCTTCTATAGGGGTAATTATGTAGTAAGTGCTAATGAATAACTAAATTTTTTGAACAAACTACATAGTACCAAATTAACAAAGCCCAGGTCAAAGGTGGTTTCAAAATTTAAACATTTACCAGAAATCCTTAATGTAAGATAGACTTACAACTTTAATTTTTATTTTGCTATCATTAATCTACAATTACATGAAACAACTTTAATTTTTAAAAAAATCATTAGCCTTCCTTTTTGAAATGGAAACCATAGGTCAAATTCTTTTTTTTTTCTTCAGTTTCAGATCTGGGGGGAAAGTTAGCTGAAAATATTTTTCATGTTTTCTTAGACTCATTAAAGTTGAGATAGCTCTAATACAAGTAGTTTAAAAATATTTCTATAGTAATAACTTCTCTAAAACTTATTAGATATATAAAAATTGCATGGATCTAACATACCAAACTGATAATATGACATACAACTTGATAATGTGCTATATGGTCTGTCCACTTACCCTGTTTTTCCTGAAGTCTTGATGGACCATCATTTTTCATTCTCCTATTTATCCTGTCACAGGATTTGGTTCTGTTCTTGGGCAGGGAGGTGGGGACTCCTGCTGCATCTATTGCCCTGTCTTTTAACATCTGTTTTTATGATGTGATGCATATACTGTAAAAGTAACTCTTCCCTGAGTCTTGGGTGCAAAGCTAAACAAACCCCCAGCAGTCACTACCTTGGCCTCATCTAATAAGCTTTTTAAACTGGTGGACTAAAGGCAACTTGTAAAATCTAGTGATATTTCATATAAGGAAACTCAATATATTAAAGTTAATTTTACCCAAAAGGTAATTTCAGTGTGATTACTTTGCAAAATATTTCATTTTGACAGAACTAGATTTTTTTGATATAGCCAGCCCAGTTTTTAATCTTTTAAAAGTAGAGTTTGATTTGCATGAATTCACCATCTATGACCTTCATTCAGTGTCAGATATTTTCATCATGCGAAATAAGGTTTTCATATTTCTTACCCAGGTTCTTTTCTGTTCCGTTATTTTATTATATTTTTAAAAACTTTATCTGGGCAAGTGTTTGTATTTTAAAGTTATCAGGATTTATCAAAAGCTAGTTACTTGGGGGTTGTGATCAGATTATGTTGGACTATGGATGCTTTTTTAATTTAATTTATTGCTTCTGACTTTAATTGCCCTATCAGAACTTTGTTAAAACTGGCCAGGAAAAAAGTTACTCTCCTGTTTATGCTGCTTTCAAAGTTTGTTTGGAGAGTATGAAAAAGCCTTTTGATGTAACTTTTCCTTCAAAGGATAGTAAACCATTATACTGAAGAACAGTAGTGCTCTCACAGGTTCAGCATGCTTATCTTTTCTCTTTTATAAATGCTTATTACCTTAATGGATGTTTTTTGAGAAGTATACAGCTGGTATTATTTAATACTCAAATGGTACAGCTTGCAATTTAAAAATTTGTAGTTTATTTTTTAAATAATACTTACGCTGAACTGAGTCAAACTTTTCTCTTAGAGTTAAAACACTCATGCATACCTTACATAGCTTCTGATGAAACATTAATATACCTTCAAATTAAAATACTGTGAACACAAAGAGCAAAAGCTTTAGTATAGAGCTTTTTTTTAAAAAATTAAATTATCATTGATATACAATCATATGAAGGTTTTACATGAGCAACATTGTGGTTTCAACATTCACCCATATTATCACGTCCCCCCCAACCCCATTGCAATCACTGTCCTTCAGCGTTGTAAGATAGCATAGAGCTTTTACATATTGGTCCACTGCAGAATGTAAACTCCATAAGGGATTTGTGTTTTATTCTCTGCCATGTTCCCAATACATAGATAGAACAGTGCCTGCCCATAATGCATACTCAATATATACTTCATGAACAAATTAATACCTAGTTTGGAAATGTATTTCTGACTTAGTACTTTTGGGAGGCTTGCTTGGTAACCTGTTGACAAGTATCTGCAGATTGGATTCATTTGTATTTGCAGTTTCTTGAGTAAGCTTGAATTTTTTGTTTATACAGCTGATTTCTAGGAAAATAAGAAATAGTACTAAATGTTGTTAAAGACACTTCATTTGTGTGGCTTCTCTATGGAAATGATTTTGTGCAAGTATGAGTTCTTTCATTAAGAAATAAAATCCAAGGTGATTGATAGTTGTCTTTAAGGCAAATAAATGTTTCTTGAGCAGTTGCCTACAGCTGATGAGCTCCAGTAAGAGCGAAACCAGTTCTCACTCCACCGAAACAATTTTGAAAGTGTGAATTGGTCCTGTAGTACTGTGTCAGAAACAACTTGGAAAAAATGCTTGTATTAAGATGAATTTTGTGACTGCTAAGTTTTTAAATGCAGTATTTTCCCTTAATGAGCCAGAGTTGCTAAAAAGTCAAACTGTTACCTTTTTACTTCAGAAAATCTACAAATAAGTAACCTGTATTTGTAATCACTATATGTAGTGGGATTTGATTTGTACAAGCACTTAATTGAAACGCTTTTGTAAACAACTGTCTAGTTTTACACCCTCCCCCTTTATTCTACTCCTAGGCTATTCCATCCTCAGTAGTTTTGATAACATCCTCCCCTCCAAGAAAAAACTTGGACAGTAACCAAATTAGCCTAATCAGCATTGCCAACTGGAGGCCCACAAGAGGACTCAGCTGACTGTTTTTTTCCCCTGACTAATCAAGGAACTAATCAAGCTCATCATGGCACCCCACTGACCCCCACCATTCTTGTACAGTTATTTAATTTTCAGTGATGGCTTTGCCACGTATATACACATGAATCATTAACTCCTCTCCTTTTCCTTTTGCTTCCAGTCAGTGTTCATTTTGAGCATCAGAAAACAGATTTGTAAGCTAAGTTGTTATCAGATGCCAGTTTGTGTGAAGACTTTTTCAAAGGTTGTGGATGTATTATTGAGCAACAGCATAGAAGAAAGTACTTGTCTTTTGAACTTAAACTAAGCCTTTTTAAATTTACAGGATGATAATAACGTAAAACAGCCTAAGCTGAGGTAATTACAAAAACAAGGTTATTTTTTACCTAGAAAAATACTCAGAATGAGACAGATTTCTGTTGTTCTGCACTGTCTTGCACATTCCAAGTCTTCTTAAAACCTGGTTCTCCCCCATTAAATGCTGCTGACTCCCCCAAATCATTGTGTAAACTTAGTGAGTCCATCTTCATTGAGAAGCACTCAATATTTGTGGGAATGAGTGTAAATGTAGTAAAGAATGTATTTATTAGTTTTATTTATTTATTATTACCATTATATTTGAGATTTAAGAAGTTTGATTCAGTTCAGAGTGAGGTTTGTCCTTCTGCAAGTAGAGATCATTTAAAAGGTTGAAGATTGCCTATTCAGAAATGTCACAAGGAAGGCTTGTGACTATGTGCTTGATCAGGATAAATTCAGTATGTTTTCATTTACATGAGATTTTATTTTTGTACTTTTGATGATGAAAAATTGGAGGAAGATGTGGCTTTAGAATTGGACCTTTATAATTTGGCCCTGGATATATTGAAGGGAAGGATATTTCTAAGTGGGAACAAAGCCATGGAAATATTAGTGTGCAAATTGTTTGGAGGAGTGGAGGACTGGTTAGGGACGGTAGAGGATGGTGATGTGGTGAAATTTTAGGAATTTAGGAATGTGTTGAGAGATAAGATTGGAAAAATAGTACAGCTTGTTTACTGAGGAATTGAAATTTTGAGGTATGAACATGAAATGGCTTTATTTTTTCCTTAAGTACTCTCCAGTCATACTGTGTAAAACATCTGCCCCATCCCCTCCACTTCCCTTTGAAGTACAATTCCTTAATAATGTCTTGGTTTGATGTCATAAGTTTTCTGCCACTTTTAATTACTTAGAGAAAACTTACTCCAGAAATAAAGTCAGGTTTCAGTCATTAAAAAAAAAAAAAACACACAAGCCACAAAAACATTAATTGCACTCTCATTCTTCTCCCTGAAGAAAGGTTGAAGCTGTTAGGATGAAAGAAGAGACGTAATCTGGCTTTAGTATGTTTCCTACTTTTCTCCCTTTTGGAGTTAGGGGAAGAAGACCAGTCAGTGGAGGCAGAGGTCTCATTGTGTGAACCTCTGTAGATAGAAGAGGTAGATCTGGCCTCACTCTGGTTCATCTGGTTGCGTTTTGACAGTGGTCTCTGTGGAGGTGGTGTGTGTAGATTTTTTAGGGTCAGTGTTGTAGCTCCCTGGTCCCTTCTGCCATAGACCCACTTCACAGAGCAGCTCCTATTCTCCTTTGGCAGAGCCAAAGTGTTGCACAGCCCTCCCCTTTCCCCCACCCCCCACATGATACATGCTAATCATAATACCCCCTTTCTTCTTCCCTGCCCTTATCTCTCCCTACCCTCCCATTCTCCCCAGTCCCTTTCCCTTTGGTAACTGTTAGTCCCTTCTTGGGTTCTGTGATTCTGCTGCTGTTTTGTTCCTTCAGTTTTTCTTTGTTCTTATACTCCACAGATGAGTATACTCCACTTATACTCCATCTTCTTTATCCATTCATCTACTGATGGACACTTAGGTTGCTTCCATTTCTTGGCTATTGTAAATAGTGCTGCGATAAACATAGGGGTGCATCTGTCTTTTTCAAACTGGGCTCCTGCATTCTTAGGGTAAATTCCTAGAAGTGGAATTCCTGGGTCAAATGGTAAGTCTATTTTGAGGAACCTCCATACTGTAGTATACATATTTTGACCCCTTCTCTGGATTGGGTGACAGTTGCCGTGTGCTGTCTCATTACTTGCCCTCCCATTAACCTTGCTTCTTCACTTGGAGTTGCAGGAAGGAGCACAGGCGGTGGGAATGGAGTGAGACTGAGAAAACAACAGTTCAAGTGTTCCAGATATGAAGTGATCAGGCCTGGGTTGGGCTGTAGGTGGGAAATAGTAGCAGTAGAAAGGAGGGCATAATTGCAGGAGACATGAAGTTGGTTAAAAAATATGAGGGCAACAGAAAGGAAGGAATCAACTACGAAAGATACCATTGACAAAAGTAGAAAAAATTAGCTGGGGTACTCAATTATGGGAGCTATAATTATGAATTTAGATTAGCCTTTTTTGAGTTTGAGGTTATGGTGAAGCTTCCATAAGAAATGCCTATCATTAGGTGGAGGTTTTAATATAGAGAGACAGAGTGAAGGAAAACAGATGTTTCATTCTCTGTAACTCAGCATAGGACTGAAAAAAATGTGGAGATCAACTATGACTATTGCTTCAAGTTATCAAGGTGGATGAGTTCTGGAGGGAAGATAAAGTTGAGGACTGAACCTTGGGAAATATGAAAACTGGATGAGAAGATAATAACCAATATATGCTTAGTGCTTTTCTGTTGACAAAGCATGGCACATAACAAAGCACACAGACAATAGCCGTAAAGTTCTTGAATGATAGCTTCTTCTCACTATGCTGGAGACTTGTTCTCTTTTAAATAGATATATCTGCTATCTTACAATTTGTTCAGCTCTGAGTTAAACTTCAGTTGATAACAGCATTGACTACTTGTGTTTAAAACCATTTCGTTAGTTTTTAGACTGATTTCTAAATTAAGATTTCAGTCAGCAGCAATACATTCACAAGTTATATCTTAAGGTAACTTACTTTGGAGAAAGTAATTTAGGTGACAAATGCTCCTATTTGAGAATGATTTTACTTGGGCCTAGATTTTTGGAATAAAACATACTCATGAGGCCTTTTATTAACTTCCTGCATTAATTTTTTTTGGGGGGGTTCTTTATTTTATTTTATTTTTTTATTTTTTATTTTGTTATAATAAATCTACAATTACATGAATTATGTTTACTAGGCTCTCCCCTTCACCAAGGCCTCCCACAAACCCCATTACAGTCACTGTTCATCAGCGTAGTAAGATGTTGTAGAATCACTACTTGTCTTCTCTGTGTTGCACAGCCCTCCCCTTTCCCTCACCCCCCACATTATACATGCTAATCATAATACCCCCTTTCTTCTTCCCCACCCTTATCCCTCCCTACCCTCCCACTCTCCCCAGTCCCTTTCCCTTTGGTAACTGTTAGTCCCTTCTTGGGTTCTGTGATTCTGCTGCTGTTTTGTTCCTTCAGTTTTTCTTTGTTCTTATACTACACATATGAGTGAAATCATTTGGTATTTGTCTTTCTCCGCTTGGCTTATTTCACTGAGCATAATACCCTCTAGCTCCATCCACGTTGTTGCAAATTGTAGGATTTGTTTTCTTCTTATGCTGAATAATATGCCATTGTGTATATGTACCACCTTTTCTTTATCCATTCATCTACTGATGGACACTTAGCTTGCTTCCATTTCTTGGCTATTGTAAATAGTGCTGCGATAAACATAGGGGTGCGTCTGTCTTTTTCAAACTGGGCTGCTGCATTCTTAGGGTAAATTCCTAGAAGTGGAATTCCTGGGTCTAATGGTAAGTCTATTTTGAGCAACCTCCATACTGCTTTGCACAATGGTTGAACTAATTTACATTCCCACCAGCAGTGTAGGAGGGTTCCCCTTTCTCCACAACCTCGCCAACATTTGCTGTTGTTTGTCTTTTGGATGGTAACCATCCTTACTGGTGTGAGGTGATATCTCATTGTGGTTTTAATTTGCATTTCTCTTATGACTAGCGATGTGGAGCATCTTTTCATGTGTCTGTTGGCCATCTGAATTTCTTCTTTGGAGAACTGTCTATTCAGCTCCTCTGCCCATTTTTTAATTGGATTATTTGCTTTTTGTTTGTTGAAGTGTGTGAGCTCTTTATATATTTTGGATGTCAAGCCTTTATCGGATCTGTCATTTACGAATATATTCTCCCATAATGTAGGGTACCTTTTTGTTCTGTTGATGGTGTCCTTTGCTGTACAGAAGCTTTTCAGTTTGATGTAGTCCCACTTGTTCATTTTTGCTTTTTGTTTTCCTTGCCCGGGTAGATAAGTTCGTGAAGAAGTCGCTGATGTTTATGTCCAAGAGATTTTTGCCTGTGTTTTTTCCTAAGAGTTTTATGGTTTCATGACTTACATTCAGGTCTTTGATCCATTTCTAATTTATTTTTGTGTATGGGGTTAGACAGTGATCCAGTTTCATTCTCTTACATGTAGCTGTCCAGTTTTGCCAGCACCATCTGTTGAAGACACTGTCATTTCCCCATTGTATGTCCATGGCTCCTTTATCAAATATTAGTTGACCATATATGTTTGGGTTAATGTCTGGAGTCTCTAATCTGTTCCACTGGTCTGTGGCTCTGTTCTTGTGCCAGTACTAAATTGTCTTGATTACTATGGCTTTGTAGTAGAGCTTGAAGTTGGGGAGTGAGATCCCCCCCACTTTATTCTTCTTTCTCAGGATTGCTTTGGCTATTCGGGGTCTTTGGTGTTTCCATATGAATTTTTAAACTATTTGTTCCAGTTCGTTGAAGAATGTTGTTGGTAATTTGATAGGGATTGCATCAAATCTGTATATTGCTTTGGGCAGGATGGCCATTTTGACGATATTAATTCTTCCTAGCCAAGAGCATGGGATGAGTTTCCATTTGTTAGTGTCCTCTTTAATTTCTCTTAAGAGTGTCTTATAGTTTTCAGAGTATAGGTCTTTCACTTCCTTGGTTAAGTTTATTCCTAGGTATTTTATTCTTTTTGATGCGATTGTGAATGGAATTGTTTTCCTGGTTTCTCTTTCTATTGGTTCATTGTTAGTGTATAGGAAAGCCACAGATTTCTGTGTTAATTTTGTATCCTGCAACTTTGCTGTATTCCGGTATCAGTTCTAGTAGTTTTGGAGTGGAGTCTTTAGGGATTTTTATGTACAATATCATGTCATCTACAAATAATGACAGTTTAACTTCTTCTTTACCAATCTGGATTCCTTGTATTTCTTTGTTTTGTCTAATTGCCGTGGCTAGGACCTCCAGTACTATGTTAAATAACAGTGGGGAGAGTGGGCATCCGTCTTGGTCCCGATCTCAGAGGAAAAGCTTTTCAGCTTCTCACTGTTCAATATGATGTTAGCTGTGGGTTTTATCATATATGGCCTTTATTATGTTGAGGTACTTGCCCTCTATGCCCATTTTGTTGAGAGTTTTTATCATGAATGGATGTTGAATTTTGTCGAATGCTTTTTCAGCATCTATGGAGATGATCATGTGGTTTTTGTCCTTCTTTTTGTTGATGTGGTGAATGATGTTGATGGATTTGCAAATGTTGTACCATCCTTGCATCCCTGGGATGAATCCCACTTGGTCATGGTGTATGATCCTTTTGATATATTTTTGAATTCAGTTTGCTAATATTTTATTGAGTATTTTTGCATCTACGTTCATCAGGGACATTGTTCTATAATTTTCTTTTTTGGTGGGGTCTTTGCCTGTTTTTGGTATTAGGGTGATGTTGGCTTCATAGAATGAGTTTGGGAGTATTTCCTCCTCTTCTATTTTTTGGAAAACTTTAAGGAGAGTGGGTATTATGTCTTTCTTTATGTCTGATAAAATTCCGAGATAAATACATCTGGCCTGGGGGTTTTGTTCTTGGGTAGTTTTTTGATTACCGCTTCAATTTCTTTGCTCGTAATTGGTTTGCTTAACTTTTGTGTTTCTTCCTTGGTTAGTCTTGGAAGGTTGTAATTTTCTAGGAAGTTGTCCATTTCTTCTAGGTTTTCCAGCTTGTTAGCATATAGGTTTCATAGTAGTCTTTAATAATTCTTTGTATTTCTGTGGAGTCTGTCATGATTTTTCCATTCTCATTTCTGATTCTGTTGATGTGTGTTGATTCTCTTTTTCTCTTAATAAGTTTGGCTAAAGGCTTATCTATTTTGTTTATTTTCTCACAGAACCAGCTCTTGGTTTCATTGATTTTTGCTATTGTTTTATTCTTCTCAATTTTGTTTATTTCTTCTCTGATCTTTATTATGTCCCTCCTTCTGCTGACTTTAGGCCTCATTTGTTCTTCTTTTACCAGTTTCGATAATTGTGATGTTAGACTATTCATTTGGGATTGTTCTTCCTTCTTCAAGTGTGCCTGGATCGCTATATATTTTCCTCTTAAGACTGCTTTTGCTGCATCCCACAGAAATTGGGGCTTTGTGTTGTTGTTGTCATTTGTTTCCATATATTCCTTGATCTCTACTTTAATTTGTTCGTTGATCCATTGATTATTTAGGAGCATGTTGTTAAGCCTCCATGTGTTTGTGAGCCTTTTTGTTTTCTTTGTAGAATTTATTTCTAGTTTTATACCTTTGTGGTCTGAAAAGTTGGTTGGTAGGATTTCAATCTTTTGTAATTTACTGAGGCTCTTTTTGTCCCTAGTATGTGGTCTATTCTGGAGAATGTTTCATGTGCACTTGAGAAGAATGTGTATCCTGTTTGCTTTTGGATGTAGAGTTCTATAGATGTCTATTAGGTCCATCTGTTCTAGTGTGTTTTTCAGTGCCTCTGTGTCCTTACTTATTTTCTGTCCGGTGGATCTATCCTTTGGAGTGAGTGGTGTGTTGAAGTCTCCTAAAATGAATGCATTGCATTCTATTTCCTCCTTTAGTTCTGTTAGTATTTGTTTCACATATGCTGGTGCTCCTGTGTTGGGTGCATATGTATTTAGAATGGTTATATCCTCTTTTTGGACTGAACCCTTTATCATTATGTAATGTCCTTCTTTATCTCTTGTTACTTTCTTTGTTTTGAACTCTATTTTGTCTGATACTAGTATTGCAACACCTGCTTTTTTCTCCCTGTTGTTTGCATGAAATGTCTTTTTCCATCCCTTGACTTTTAGTCTGTGCATGTCTTTGGGTTTGAGGTGAGTGTCTTGTAAGCAGCATATAGATGGGTCTTGAAGGGCCCCCACCCATAAGATGGCGAACTTCCTGCTTCTCTTCCGGGTCCTCAGTTCCTGCCGGTGCCACCTGAAGCCCAATCACCCCTCGCCCCCCTAATCCCAGCACCTGGCCAATAGCCACCAGCCCCGTAGAAGTGACACCTCAATCAGCTCACACCCCTTCCTATATAACCCAGCACCTTTCCCTAATAAAGCGGAATTCTCCGGTGAATTGCTGCTGTGTGTCACTCCCTTCCTTTCATTGGTGCCAAAACCCGGGAGACGGGACACCCCAACTGGGCCCCATCTTCCCCCGACACCAGCAGCAGCTTGCCCCCATCCTCTTTTTCCGGCGCTGGCTCCTCACACTCACCACTCCTCTTTGGCCTCTGGGTAAGTTTTCCCCCGGAGTGAGCCGACTTCCCCGAGCTATCGCAGCGCCATTGACCGTGATCATCCGGCAAGGCCCTGACGCTCGGGGACGAGGAGGGAACTCTCCCCGCCTTAGGCCTTCACGGCTGCGGCGGACCCTCAGCCCCTCCTCCAACAGCCATAAATGAGGTGACTCCTTTGCGGATGAGAACGCTCCCTTCCCACCCCCCTTCCGTTCCTTCCGCCGAAAACTCCTAGTACTAGGTTCCTCGGACTCCGGCATCTGCCTTCTTAGAGAAGCCTGGGTGACGACCCACACTTCCTAAGAAACCGACTCGTATACGAGTTTCCGCAGACCCCCAAGGATCACCGGGGACGCCCTTTGTCTCCTTGCCGTCTGCTCCCAGTCCGAGGGTCTCCGTTCGTCTTCCCCTGTTTGTCTCCTTCTCTGTCCTTTAGCCATGGGAGCCTCCTCATCCCTCCCTGGAAGTTCACCTCTTGAATGCCTGCTCAAGCATCTAGCCACCCTCTCCCTGACGCCTGATATAAAACCAAAACTTCTCCGCAAATACTGCTCCCAAGATTGGCCGACACACCCCCTAGACAATAACAACCAATGGCCCGCAGGGGGAGCTCTTGATCCTAACATCACTCGCGATCTCTTTAACTACTGCCAGCGCCTGAGAAAATGGAAGGAGATTCCCTATACCGAAGCTTTCCCCCTCCTCCCCCCGCCTCCCCCCAAGTTCTCCTAGCCTGCAAGCCGTCTCCCCCGCAGAAGCCTCCCACCCACCCCCTTCCCCCTCCTCTCCTACAACAGCCCCTCCCCCTTCCTCCACCACCATCTCCTCCCCTACCTCACCCCCCCCTTGCAGTTCAAGCCTGAGCCTTTCAGCCCCCCTCCAACTAATTTCCAGGAGCCTCCTCTGTCTTTGCCCCCATCACCTGTTTCTCCCCCACAGACTGAGCCAGACCCTTCAGTCCCCCTCAGACTCGGTCCCAAGGGCCTCCCAAAATTATTGCCCCCCTCCGAGAAGTAGCAGGATCCGAAGGCATCGTGCACGTTCACAACCCTTTCTCCTTAGGAGATTTAGCCCAACTGGAGAAAACGCCTAGGTTCCTTTTCCACTGATCCCATGACATATATCAAGGAGTTTCAATGGACACTCCAGTCATACAGCCTCACACATGACATTTTCATGCTCCTGGGCAATACCCTCCTTCCTGAAGAGTGCAGACGAGTTTGGGACTTCACCCAAATGCACGCCACCAAAACCCACAGGACTGACCCCACCTATCCCCCTGGCCCCACTGCTGTCCCCGAACAAGACCCACACTGGGATTATAACACCGCTGTAGGTCTCTGCTCTTGAGATATTTTTGCCTCCTGCTTAATAACAGGTCTGAAAAAGGCAGCTCGTAGAGTAGTCAATTTTCAAAAGCTCCAAGACATAATTCAAAGGAGGGAGGAGACACCCTCTGAGTTCTTAGACAGACTCACTCAAGCCCTATTACAGTTACCAGCCTGGACCCAGAAACGCCTGACGGAAGACATGTCCTAATGACATACTTCCTGGCTCAAAGCTACCCCGACATTAAAGCTAAACTCAAAAAGTTAGAACAGGGCCCCGCTACCCCACAGACTGAGATCCTAACAGTGGCCTTTAAAGTCTTCCATAACCGGGATGAGGAGAAAGAACGCCGTAAACAAAAGGCTGATCAGGCCAATTTCCAAATGTTGGCCCAGCTGATAAAACCACAACCTGGGCGCTCCTCTACAAACAAGCCCCCTACAGGAGCTTGTTTCAAGTGTGGACAAGAAGGACATTAGTCAAGGGCTACCACCCCATGCCCCAGATGCCACAAAAAGGGCCACTGGGAGTCTGATTGCCCAGCCACCCGAAGGGGAGGCTGGACGAACAACCCCCATCCTAAGCCCGCCGTAGTGGGGCTGGCAGAAGAAGATTGATGGGGCCCGGGGGCCTCTCGCCCGACCATTTCCATCACCAAACAGGAGCCCAGGGTTACTTTAATAGTAGACGGTCGCCCCATCTCCTTCCTCCTAGATACAGGAGCCACCTTCTCAGTCTTGCGAGAATACCGGGGCCCTACCACGCCTGCCATTACTCCTATAGTCGGGGTAGGAGGTAAACAGATTTTCCCATTAAAACCCCCCCCTTTTATGCACAATCCAAGACAATCCCATACCTTTCTCCCACTCCTTCCTGGTTATGCCCCAGTGTCCCATCCCCTTACTAGGACGAGACATCCTTTCTCTCCTCCATGTTTCCATAACTATATCCACTCCCACAGCCCCCAGTACCCCCTTTCTGATGGCCCTCATAGCCGACGACCCCCCTCTACCCAATGAAAGCTCCCGTTCCGCCCTCATACACCCTGTAAATCCCAAAGTTTGGGACATTACAAGCCCCTCCATGGCTCTATGTCCTCCTGCCTCTATCAGATTACATAACCCCTCTCAGTATATCTGTCAGGCCCAATACCCCCTAACCACTTCAGCCCTCATAGGCCTCCAACCCATCATTCAAGATCTTTTAAACAAAAATTACCTCAGACCCACTCACTCCCCATTTAATACCCCCATATTAGCTGTTAAAAAAAACCAACAGATCTTTCCGCCTTGTCCAAGACCTTCACCTCGTCAACATGGCCATCGTCCCTATCCATCCCTTAGTCCCAAATCCATACACCCTTTTATCGCGGATCCCTGCCTCGGCCTCCCACTTCTCAGTCCTAGATCTCAAGGACACATTTTTTTTTTTTCTATCCCTCTGGACCCTTCCTCCCAAGATTTTTTACAGAAAACGGCTCCTCTCTGACCTGCCTGTTCCCAAAACCAAGACAGAAATCCTTTCCTTTCTAGGCCTGGCTGGGTATTTTAGAGCGTAGATCCCTAACTTCTCCCTGTTGGCAAGACCCCTATACGACCTCAGCAAGGGCCCCCCTGAAGAACCATTATCCTCCTCACCCCAACACTCCTTCATTAAGCTCCGTCGAGCCCTTGTGGAAGCCCCAGCTCTCTGTCTTCCTGATTTGTCGAAGCCCTTCTCATTATACATTCATGAGAGGTCCAGTCAAGCTCTAGGAGTCCTAGGCCAACATTATGGCCCATCCTTTGCCCCAGTAGCTTATCTTTCCAAGCAATTAGACCCCACAGTTCAGGGATGGGCCCCCTGCCTACGGGCATTAGCCGCTGGACAGCTCTTGCAGAAGGAAGCTCATAAACTGACATTCGGGGCGCCCCTTACCATTCTGTCCCCACATCAACTAAAGGATCTCTTAACCTACAAAAGTTTACAGACTCTCCCTCCCTCCAGACTCCTGACTTTACTGTCCTCTTTCCTCCAAAATCCCATTCACCCCCTTTGCCATCCATACCCGAATCATGACTTTTTCCTCCTTTACTGCTCCCTCGCTCTCTCTCACTTTTTTTCCTCATCCCTATTGTCTTCCCCGCCACCCCAGCCTCCTTTGTATGGCAATTCAAAGTCAGACAGACTTACACACAGCATCAAACAAAAATTACTGCCCTCATTGCCACATCAGACTGCCCTCTGAAAGGCTGCTCCGAGCCTTTATACCTCCACTTTCCTCCCTCCACCGAAGTGTTCACTAGCAGCTACCTTTATTCTCCCTACCTCTGCTTCCTCTATGACCAAAAACAAGCCTGTTGCAGGCGATGACCAGACACCTACGGGGATGTCCCTACTGGTCTTGCGCCATTCACTACATGAGTAACTCCCGGTACCCACAGTATTACTTCTCCAACCCATTCTCTTCAATACTAACAAACCCCTTCCTTACCTGGCTTTGGCCCATTGCAGGCCCTATAATAATCATTCTCCTCGCCTGTCTCTTCTTGCCTTGTAAAGTTTATCAAATCCCAAGTTGGTAAAATCTCTAATCAAACTTTCAACCAACTTTTACTCAGGAACTACCAGCTTTTAGCCACAGAAGATCCCTCACCCTCACGTAACCTCCTCACCACACGCTGAGATGGACCCCTCTCTCCGCTGGAAACTGTTTCTGGAAACAATGGCCGCAGATGCCTGGCTTCTGGCACCCGTATCTTCTTAGCACCATTCTGAAGAAGTCCACATCTACTCATCCTTACTGTGGGGAGTCCTATCAACCCTCTCCTCCCAGTCCTCAAGCCCTCACTCCCTTCTCCGCCCCCGTTCAGCAGGAAGCAGTCAGAGAGAAAGCAACGTCCACAACCCCATAGAGGAGAAAGAGGGGAATGAAGGGCCCCCACCCATAAGATGGCAAACTTCCTGCTTCTCTTCCGGGTCCTCGGTTCCCGCTGGCGCCACCTGAAGCCCAATCACCCCTTGGCCCCCTAATCCCAGCACCTTGCCAATAGCCACCAGCCCCGTAGAAGTGACACCTCAATCAGCTCATGCCCCTTCCTATATAACCCAGCACCTTTCCCTAATAAAGCGGAATTCTCCGGTGAATTGCTGCTGTGTGTCGCTCCCGTCTTGCTTTTTTATCCATTCTATTACTCTGTGTCTTTTGATTGGTGCATTCAGTCCATTTACATTAAGGGTGACTATTGAAAGATATGTACTTATTGCCATTGCAGGCTTTAAATTCGTGGTTACCAAAGGTTCAAAGTTAGTATCTTACTGTCTAACTTAACTCGCTTATTGAGCTGTTATAAACACTGTCTGGTGATTCTTTATTTCTCTCCCTTTTTATTCCTCCTCCTCCATTCCTTATATGTTGGTTGTTTTATTCTGTGCTCTTTTGTGTTTCCTTTAACTGCTTTTGTGGGTAGTTGATTTTATATTTTGCCTTTAGTTAGTATTTGGTTGGTCTCCTTTTTTTGCTGTGATTTTGTTTTCTCTGGTGACATCTATTTAGTCTTAGGAGTGCTCCCATCTAGAACAGTCCCTCTAAAATACCCTGTAGAGGTGGTTTGTGGGAGGCAAATACCCTCAACTTTTGCTTGTGTGAGAACTGTTTAATCCCTCCTTCATATTTAAATGATAATCATGCTGGATACAGTATTATTGGTTCAAGGCCCTTCTGTTTCATGGCATTAAATATATCATGCCATTCTCTTCTGGCCTGTAAGGTTTCTGTTGAGAAGTCTGATGATAGCCTGATGGGCTTTCCTTTATAGGTGACCTCTTTCCTCTCTCTAGCTGCCTTTAAAACTCTTTCCTTGTCCTTGATCTTTGCCATTTTAATTATTATGTGTTTTGGTGTTGTCCTCCTTGTGTCCCTTCTGTTGGGAGTTCTGTGTACTTCCGTGGTCTGATCAATTATTTCCTCCCCCAGTTTGGAGACGTTTTCAGCAATTATTTCTTCAAAGACACTTTCTATCCCTTTTTCTCTCTCTTCTTCTGGTACCCCTTTAATGCAGAATTTGTTCCTTTTGGATTGGTCACATAGTTCTCTTAATATTGTTTCATTCCTGGAGATCCTTTTATCTCTCTCTGTCAGCTTCTATGTGTTCCTGTTCTCTGGTTTCTATTCCATCAATGGCCTCTTGTATCTTATCCATTCTGCTTATAAATCCTTCCAGAGATTGTTTCATTTCTGTAATCTCCTTCCGGACATCATCCCTTAGCTCTTGTATATTTCTCAGTAGCTCCGTCAACATGGTTATGACCTTTATTTTGAATTCTTTTTCAGGAAGACTGGTTAGGTCTATCTCCTTCTCAGGGTTTGACTCTGTGATCTTGGTCTGTATCAGATTCTTTTGCCTTTTCATGGTGATAAAGATAGTTTGCGGAAATGGCGTGTGTGACGGCTGGGGGAACATCCCTTCTTGCTGGTTTGTGGCCTTCCTCTCCTGGGAGAACAGTGACCTCTAGCAGCTTGTGCTGGGAAGCTGAGCACAGACGGGGTTTCTGATTCTTGCTCGGCAACTATGGAGTTAAGCTCCGAGGTTGCTATGGGTGTGGCCTGCCTCAGGCTGCCCCTCCGATATGGCAGAGCTGCGTTGGAGGGGAAACGGCCAGGAGGCTGTTTATCTCTGTGAGGGGCCTCCGAGCTGCGCTGCCGCCCAGGGGGTTAGGGCTCCTGGAATTCCCCAGGCTTCCCAGCTGTTGGGCTAAGTGTCCTGGGACGCTTCCGTCCAGCTGTGGCATCCCTGTCCCTTTAAGACTTTCAAAAAGCACTCGCTTTTCTTTGTCCCAGGGGCGCCGGCTTCCAGGGACCTGCTCACAGGTCTTACTGTCCTGTTCCCCTAGTTTCCAGAACCCCACGCACGCACTGTGTGTCTTCGCTCCAGTGTGGATGGCTAAGGGTGGGTGTTTAGCAGTCCTGGGCTCCCTCTCCCTCCCTGCTCCGACTCCTCCTGCTGGGAGCTGGGGTGAGGGGCACTCGGGTCCCGCTGGGCCGCGGCTTGTATCTTACCCCCTTCGCGAGGCGCTGGCTTCTCGCCGGTGTGGATGTAGCATGGCTGTTGTCCTGTATCTTCTGGTCTCTCTTTTAGGAAGAGTTGTGTTTGTTGTATTTTCAAAAATATATATGGTTTTGGGAGGAGATTTCCGCTGCTTTACTCAAGCCGCCATCTTGGCTCTGCCTCCTGCATTAATTTTTATTGTCTAAACCAAGTCTTTAATACTACTGTGGGCCTTGTCAACATTTACATGTATGTGCAGCAAGCTAATAATGATAACTCCTGTTTGGATGTTTGGAAATATTTATGAGGATAGGTAATTTATAGTTACCTATAGATCAATGTCTATGTTAGTTAATGCCCCAAAGGGCAATCTAAACTATAAAAAACACAGTATTTAACAAATAAGCTGATCTTTCCTTTCTTACAGTTATTTTTCCCATTTTCTGCATTCCTAGAATAATGTTCCTCAAATACTATTTCCATATCACTCACTCATGTGCTTTAACTAAACAAATATTTGAGAACCTACTATATGCTAGAAAGTATAGTATAATCAAGTATACAAGTCTATCATGATTCATGTCCTTTTTACCAAAATTCACTCCTGCATATCTTCTGGGGATTCTGCTTGGCCATCTTCTCTTACCATTTTTTGCCATCCTCTGACCAACACCTCCATCACAGCCCAGTGTAAACATGTATCTTTCTATTACTCAAAAATTCTGTATTTCTGTTTTGTTTTCCATAAGTACACCTTCCATCTGGAATTATTTCTTTCCTAGTTTCTGTTAAAACTATTGCCCACTTTTTTTTTTTGAGGAACATTATGTTTACTAGACTCCCCCCTTCACCAAGTCCCCCCACATACCCCATTATTCACTCTCCATCTGCGGAGTAAGATGCTGTAAAATCACTACTTGTCTTCTCTGTTGCACAGCCCTCCCCCTGCCCCCCCATTATACATGCTAATCATATTGCCCACTTTTTGATCCAACCTTATGTGAGTCTGATAAGTCAGCTACTCAGTACATGCTTTGTTGATAACTGACCAAAGAGGTCAACAATTCTTTTTCATCAAGGTTCCTGGAATATTTTATATTTATCTGTCTCAGGATGATTTTTGAAGTGGAATAATTTTCAGAAAATAGCGAGAATGCTAACCCTTATAAAACAGCATAAAAGTTTATTCTAACATTGTTGAGTTAGTTTTGTAATGTTTTTTTATGACCTAGGTAGGCAGTGCATACGGGCTCCATTTGAGTTGCACTGAACATTGTTTATGTTTGGAAATCACCATGGTACTTCCTGGATCCCTGCCTGGGTGAAAAATGAATTCCTGTCAAGGATTCTTCATACTTCATACCCTGACTTAGTTCTGCTTTAGGTGTCTGGGCTGTAGATAGCTGTGTTTTGTTATGTTTAGTTTTCCTTCTCAGTAAATTTTTATTTGTTAATGTGCATTGTTTTATTATTATCTTGGTTTATAATTTCTCCTAGTGTTTTCATTGCTGTCTTACTTCCCTAATACTTGCTAACAGATTATTGAGATAGTCTTTTTCCCCTCATGGAACTGAAGGAACTGAAAGAATTCTAAACAATTCAGTTGAATTCTAACAATGTAATCTTCCAATTACTCATACTATTCCATACCCAACACCTAATGGGGGTGGGAATGCCAAACTGCAGCTGAAGTGAATGAAGTATGACTGAATTGAAGGAGAAGAGAGGAGACTTTGTAGCATCTTACTGGTTGTGGCCTATTTGGATTGCCTAGTGTATTCTTTTTACACTCAAAAAGAATTGTTAGTGTAAAATTTGTGGTCTCAATTATTCCATATCATGGAATATATGCAAATATATATGAAGTCTTTGTTTTAAAAAGCTGCTTTTTTTTGATGTTTTGACTTTCTTAGATGTAAAACGAAGATCAGAAACATATTTGAAGAAATGCAGAGTGAATTGGTGCCAATCAGCATGTCAGAGACAGAATACATAGCCTCAGTTTCCTCCGATAAAAATATTGGGAAAACATCTGAATTAAAGGAAGACTTATGCAACTCATTTTCTGGTGATGAAAGTAGCAGCTTAGAAAGAGAGTCCAAACTGTTGTCATTAAACTTTGATAAAACTTTATGTCAGCCTAATGAACACACTAATCAAACTGAAGGACAGGAAAATTATATTCCAGATGATGGTGGAGGTGAGGATTCTTGTGTTAAAACAAACATATGCCCAGAAAATTCTGAACAAATAGCTAATTTTTCTGGTGGAGATTTTACAAAGCAAGTTTCAAAAACAAATGAAACAGAACAGACAGTAACACAGATATTGGCGGAATTAAGATCATCTACATTTACAGAACCAACTAATCAAAAGACTTACTCAGAAAGTCCCTATGATACAGACTGCACCAAGAAACTTACTTCAAAAATAAAGAATGTTTCAGCATCAGAGAATTTGTTGGAAGAAATAGAATCTGAGCTTTTATCTACGGACTTTGTGGAAGAACAACAAGTACCAAATGGAATAAATAAGGGAGAACATGCATTAGTTATGTTTGAAAAGTGTGTGCAAGATAAGTATTTACAGCAGGAGCACACCATAAAGAAGTAAGTTTTTTATTCTTTCAGGTTTCTTCCCTCCCCACAGGGATTAAAGATTTAATTCTTTAAGGAAAGGTATCTTGTCCTCTTTTAATTCCACAAGAGCCATGCACTTAATCAAAAAACTGAATAACTGAGCAAATGTCAGTTTGTCTGGTTATTTAATATGTAAGTCTAAAGGTATAAATATTTTATTGTAAGTTCATTAAAGACCTAGAAATAATTATAAAGACAACTCAAAATTTTCAGTTTTGAAAGAATGTAGAACATAATATTGTCAACATTAAAAGAAATTCAAAAGGAAATGAGAAGTAATATTTTAAAATTTTTTCTTAAAATACCTATTATAAATTCATTGGTTTATAAAACTGAAATTTAGAGAAGAATTGGCTAATTATCATATTCCATCAGCATAGTAAGATGTTATTCAATAAATAACATAGTTAATTTTAGACTTGTCTTGGATTTATGGTGTTAATTTCTATTTTAACAGTAGTTTCATTTCTCTTCCCCTGATTATATCATCCTGTATTTTTATTCTAGATTTATGTATTTAAGTAATGCAAATGTTTGGGTATTTATAAACCTTAAAGGAAAATAAAACATGCTAACCTTCACCAAAATACAGGCTGATTCTCTCCTTTAAAAATACTTAAAAAAATTTTTTTTGAATGGGAAGTGTGTGTATAGAGAAAGGAGAAGATATCAACATACCAGAGGAGAGTAAGAGAAGAAAATACACCAAAATCCAAATATTGCTGGATATTTAACTGGCTTTTAATGATCTCCTTGCTTCTAGTCGTTATACTTCAGATTATCTTCCTTAATGGATTACTCTTCCCCAGAGACCAGCTCACCCTTCACTGTTTTACCCAGTGAACTTTCTCTTAAGCATCCAGAACCTTTCTTTTTTTCTATTTTTTATTTTTATTTTAAATTGTGATAAAATACACATAACAAATTTTACTATCATAACTATTTTTCAGTGTATAGTTCAGTAGAGTTACGTATATTCACATTATTATACAATCTCCTTAGCTGAATTTTGCAAATCTGAAACCCTATACCCATTAAACTACAACTCCCTATTACTCCCTACCCCTGACAACCCATATTCTACTTTCCATTTCTAAGAGTTTGAGTACTCTTGATACCTCATATAAATGAAATCATACAGTATTTATCTTTTTGTGACTGGCTTATTTCACTTAGCTGTGTCCTCAAGTTTCACCCACATGGTATCATCTGTTAGAATTGCCCTTGTTTTTAAGGCTAAATAATAATATTCCATTGGAATATGTTTTGTTCATTCATCTGTCAATGGACATTTGGGTTGCTTTCAACTTTTGGCAGTTGTAAATAATTTTGCTATGAACGTGATGTACAAGATGTACAAACTTCTCTTGATACTCCAAGGACCATCTTAATACTGCCCAAGACTGATGGCTGCTACTCCTACTCATGTGCTTACTGGAATGTTACTAGCATGGATAAACTACATGATTTTTTACTGAACCATCAGTGCTTCTGCCATTCTTGATTTTAGGATAACTTCATCATTTTCCTGCTAACCGTACCTATTCTTCTAGAACTTCCCTTTGAGTTCATCCCTTGATGCTTCTTCTTACTTTGCTTAGACTTGATTTTTACTGCTTTCATGCCTCTCTTGTAAAAAATAAATGTGCATTAAATAATAACAGCAGCAAACACATGCTGTTGATTATTTGCCTGGCATTTTATTAACTTATGGAATCCTCACAACAACCCGATGTGACATAAACTTTTTAATTTTGATATCGTTAATGTACAATTACTTGAACCACATTATGGTTGCTAGACTCCCCCTATTATCAAGTCCCCTCCACATACCCCATTACAGTCACATTCCATCAGCAGAGTAAGATCTATAGAATCATTACTTGTCTTCTCTGTATATACTGCCTTCCCCAGTGACATAAACTATTATTATTTCCATTTTACAGATGAGGTAACTGAAGCACAAAGAGATTAAGTAACTTGCTCAAGGTCACATGCTAGTAAATGGCAGTTAAAATCTGAGCCTGGTTAGTCCAAAGGATTTTTTGATGTGGTTATCTGAAATGAGCTAGTTACAGTTCATCTAAAAATATTAGGAGTAAAGCAGAAAACTAATTCTTTTTTGTTCCATCTGTAAGAAGAGTGGCAACATGGTAAACTGGGGTAAGTACAGTTGTCATAAAAAACCCAGAGTTATATAATTCCCACTGCCATTTGCAAGCTGTTTTGCAACCTCTCTGAATCAAGAATTTTTCTTCTTTATGAGGGGATAATACTTCCGGGATGGGATTATTTTGTGGGCATTAAAACATTATAAAAATGTTGGATATTATTTCAATCTAAGTTAATCTTGTCATATACATAATAATCTTAATTGCATATAAAATGCTTTGTGACTCAGGTTAGCTTTACAACTAATTTTGTTTTTCTCTTGCCTTCATTTAATTTTATATGAAGAAAACTACCTTTCAGTTCCTTTGGCTTAAATTTTCATGAATGCATATATTTCCATATGTGTTTGTTTATACATATAGTCCTCTATTTTCTAACATCAGTATCATTGTCCAAGGTCCCAACCAGAATTCTTAATTAAAAACAGTTATTTGTGTATAGGATGTGAATTTTGGATTTAAGAGTAACAGTTTGAGAGCTTGCTGCTCTTCACTGCTGCCTCCCTAAATTATTTACTCATGGACTATAGCCAGGATTCTTGTGTTTCAAGTAGCTTTCTGCAACAAACTGAGCATACGTTTTAATCATGTAAATAATCCAAGTTAAGCTATTGTGCCAAAAAAGGCTTGAATAAACTTGCATGCTACATTTCTCTCCTTCCCAAATATTTGCATGACTTCTTTACTTACTGCATTCTTGGGCTCCTCAAAGAGGCCCACCCTGACTACCTTATCTAAAATCACAGCTTGTCACTCACTTTCCTCTTGCCTCCTTTAGTTTTCTTAATAGGATTTAGTCACTACCTGACATTATATATCTGTTTGTTGTTTATTTTCATTTTCTCCCTTAGAATATAAGTTCCATGAGGTCGGGGACAGTTTGCTGATGTGCTCTCAACATGCAGAATAGTGTAGGAACATAGTAGATATCCCATAATCATTTGTTGAGTAAATGAGGGATCTTCAAAGTAGAAGATGGAAAGGCCTAGGCTACAGAATTAGACCAGGCTCCAAACCTCAGTTTAACCACTTATTAGCTGTAAGACCTGGAACAAGTTTTAGGCTTCAGTTTATGTTTTTTGTTTTAATTAATAAAATAGATTATGATAATTTCATAAATTTACTTTCATAGACTTGACTATTAAATAATACATTTAAAGATGAACTTAGTAAATAGTAATTGTCCAATAAATACTAAATAATAGCTATTGCTGTTAATAATCCTAAAATATTAGCTATAAATATCTTTATATTTCTGAGTATTTTGCAGGTAATTCTTAAGTTTTTATGTTTCTGTAGGGGCCTTAAAGTGAAATTTCTGCTTAAACTTCTATTATTTTACATTGACGATTCTTATAACTATTAGAATACCATTAAAATATTTTTGAAATCTAAAGCAAGATTTTTCATCATCAGCAGTATTGATGTTGTAGGGCAGATAATTCTTTGTTGGTGATGGGATGGTCCTGGTCAGAGTGGGATGTTTAGTAGTATCCTTAGCCTCCACCAAGAAGCAGCTATTTACAACCTCCACCCCAGTTGTGGCAGCAAAAAATGTCTCTAGACAAATGTCTGGAGGGGCAAAATTACCCCTGATTGAGAACACTGATCTGAAGGGGTTCAAGTGCTTAAGGGATGAAATGCATGATTGAGATGCCCAAGAACCTAAACTGAAAATAGTGTGGTTTTCCTATCTGATTGTATTTCACTTCATTTGAAATACACAAATTGCTATGAAAAAATTAATAGCCAGACTAGCCAGATAATGTTTTGTAAAGTATAATGTGTCATTTTGTACAAAAAGATTAATTAGGGATGTTGATTTATTAATCAAGTATCTCACCCTATTCTGTAGATTATATTCCACATCCATTTTTAATTTATTTATACTGCCCTCTTTATACTTAGGCTAATTAAAGAAAATAAGAAGCATCAGGAGCTCATATTAGACATTTGTTCAGAAAAAGACAATTTAAGAGAAGAACTAAAAAAAAGAACAGAAACAGAGAAGCAGCATATGAGCACAATTAAACAGGTAAAAATGAAAATCTTTAAAGACTATACTTCAATTTAAAAATACATTCCTGAAAATTTGTGTATAAATTGAAGTTCTGTAAGCTAAGTTGTATTTTAAATGCAGAAGACCGCTTGGTATGTAAAGCATTCTTTTTTGAGAAGTGGGAATTACAGACTGTTTTTTTCTTCTACCTAAATTTATATTTTTATGTGATATGTGTGACTGTATTCTGTATATAATAGAAATCTGAGAAAAGAAGATTTAATCTGGCAGTCAGGCTGTTTTTACCAATTAAGGGAAGAAGTAATATGTACATTCAAGTTTATATCTGGCTTTAGAATATTTTTAAGCTGATAGTTTAAGATGGTTCCATTCTCAGTTTTTCACTGTGAAGACTGGCTCTCTTACTGAGGTTTTATGTGGCTTCCCCAGCCTTGTTGTTCTGCTCTTTTTCTTCCCCTCTTTTCTTTTTTTTTTAAATGAACTCTGATACGTGGATAAACAACGTGAATATTCAGACTGGTAGCAAAACTAAGCTGCTCTTTATCTTTCTGAGCTGCTCTTTTCTTCTGTGGACATCATTAGAAGCATTCTAGCCTTAAAATTATTTCCTTTTGTCTCATTCTTCACAGAAAACTGTGTAATGAAAATGACAATAAACAACTGGTAATATAATAGAAAATTAAACCAAGTTTCACTTGCTTATGTCTTTGTAAACAGTGCACTATTACATAGTTGGAAGGTAACTGTATTTGCAAATTTTACATATTTAATCCTGATTTTTATGTGTCCTGGGGTCAATACATGTAAACCAAACTTAGAATTTTAAAGTGTGAGGGAGCCTTAATAATGGACTGAATCCATATTTTGGCAGGCAGGTCACTGCTAATAGCTAGAATCTTCTGAATAGATGGGAGAGAACCAGAAGTTTGATTCAGTTCAGAGTGAGGTTTGTCCTCCCTGCAAGTAGAGATCGTTTAAAAAGCTGAAGATTGCCTATTCAGAAATGTCACAAGGAAGGCTGTGACTGTGTGCTTGATCAGGATAAATGCATGTTTTCATTTACATGAGATTTTATTTTTGTACTTGTGATGATGAAAAATTGGAGGAAGATATGGCTTCAGAATTGGACCTTTATAATTTGGCTCTGGATATATTGAAGGGAAGGACATTTCTAGGTGGGTGTAAAACCATGGAACCACAAGCTTGTTGTAAAAGATAAAATTAGATTCATCTTTCTTTTACTAGCCATTATAGCTGTATTTTCTTAATGTTCTCTCCAGATCTGTACCACTCAATATGGCAGCCAGAAACCACATATGGCTATTGATTACTTGAACAGTGGCTAGTTCAAATTAAGAGATGCTATAAGTGTAAAATATTTAATTTTGAAGACTTAGAAAAAAAAATCTATTTTTCATGTTTATTACATGTTGAAATGATAATAGTTTAGATGTGTTAGGTTTAATATATTTATCCTCACCTATTTTATTTTTGCTTTTTAAAATGTGGCCACCAGATTTAAATTACACATGTGGCTTGTGTTTCCACTGGACAGAGCTGCTCTGGAGAATTATGTCATAAGGAAAATTAGTACACATGTTCCATAAGCTATTACTGAGGGTTTTTTTTTTTTAACATCTTTATTGAGATATAAGTCACATACCATACAATTCACTCATTTCAAGTGTATATTTCAGCAGTTAGTTTTTAGTTGTGCAGCCTTTACCACAATTTATTACCCACAAAAGAAACCCCCTGTCAGTAGTTACTCCTCATTTCCCTCCAACCCCTCAAATTGCAGGGTTGGTTTTCTAGTACTGTATTTTCCATTGATAGATAATTTGTCAATCTATATTCGTAAGAAACACTTGTAGCTTTCTTTTCTTGTGATGTCTTCACTTAGTTTTAGTGTCAGGGTTGTACTGACCTCACAGAATAAGCTGGGAAGTGTTTCTTCTTTTCAGGGGGTTTGTGAAGAATTGGTTTTGTAGAATTTACCTGTGTTGTTACCTAGGTCTGAATATTTTTTAGTGGGTAGTTTTGTGGTTTTATGAATTCAGTCTCTTTACTTATTATATAGGTCTATTCAGATTTTCTATATCTTGAGCCTGTTTTGGTGGTGGTTGTCTTTCTAAGAATTGTCTATTTCATCTAAATTCAGTTAAATCGTTCATAGTATTCATTCACAATTCCTTATTGCTGTAAGGTCACTATGTTCCTGTATCATTTCACTGGCTTCTTTTGGTCAAAGTAGCTAAAGGTTTGTCAATTTCATTGCTCTTTTCAAAGAACTATTTTCTTGATTTTTGTCTAATTTTGTTTCATTGATTTCTACTCTAGTATTCACGATTTCCTTCCACTTGCTGGCTTTAGGTTTAGTTTGTTCTCCTTTTTCCAGTGTCTTAAGGTGTTCCTTTTTTTAAATACAGGTGTTTATAGCTATAAATTTCTCTCTAAGCACTGCTTTTGATACATTCCCTAAGTTTTGGTATGTTGTGTCTTTATTTTCATTCATCACCTAGTATTTTTTTAATTTCCCTTGTGGTTTCTTCCATTGGTTATAG
The DNA here is from genome assembly GCF_030020395.1 of Manis pentadactyla. Taxonomy (NCBI): domain Eukaryota; kingdom Metazoa; phylum Chordata; class Mammalia; order Pholidota; family Manidae; genus Manis; species Manis pentadactyla. The sequence goes on along the minus strand of NC_080026.1, from coordinate 124,955,005 downwards.
GTATTGTTTAATTTTCACATGTTTTTTAATTTCTCAAATTTCTTGCTGTTAATTTAGTTCTAATCATTCCATTATGGTTAGAGAATATACTTTATATGATTTCAATCTATTGACTTTATTGAGATTTGTTGTTTGACCTAGGATGTATTCTATCCTGGAGACTATTCCATGTGCACTTAATGAGAATGTTTATTATGCTGTCACTAGGTGGAGTATTGAATAGATGTGTTAGAGACAGTTTTATAGTTTTGTTCAAGTCTCCTATTTCCTTGTTAATCTTCTGTGTAGTTTTATTCATTACTGAAAGTGCTATATTAAAGTCTCCAACTGTTATTGTTGAATTGTCTATTGCCTCCTTAATTAGTATCAGTTTTTACTTCATATATTTTGGTGCTGTGTTATATAGAGTACATATGAACTTATAATTGTTATATCTTTTTGCTGGAGTGAGTCTTTAATCATTATAAAATGTACCTCTTTATCTTATTATAACATTTTTAGTTTATTTTGTCTGACATTAGTGTAGCCAGTCCTATTTTCTCATGATTGTTATTTGCATGATACATCTTTTTCCATCCCTTTACTTTCAGTTTATTTGTATCTTTGAATCTCAAGCACCTCTTATAGACACATATTGTTTTTTATTCCAGTCTGACAATCTCTGCCTTTTGATATGATAATCCACTCTCACTTAATATTATTATTGGCAGTGGATGTGTGCCTACCTTTTTTTGGTTTTCTATATATCTCAAGTCTATTTTGTTCTGTCCCTCTTTTCTGCCTCCTTTGTATTAAGCAAATATTTAACATTTAAATTTCTTTCATGATATTTTCACTGTATTTTTTCCTTAGTGATTGTTCTAGAGTGTACCATATACATCTTACCAGAATCTGCTTAAGATTTAACTTAATTCTAATGAGATTTAGAAACATTGTTAGAATTTACTTTTAATTTCTGTGGTTGAAGAAATTCTTTATGTTCATTTACATTGTATTTATTTGAGGTACTGGTGATCATTTTGATATACCTTAAAAATAATCTGGCAATAATTTTCCTTACAGTTAGAATCAAGAATAGAAGAACTTAGTAAAGAAGTTAAAGTTTCCAAAGATAAACTAGTAGCTCAAGACTTTGCAGCTAAAAATGCAATTCAGCAGTTACACAAAGAGATGGCCCATCGGATGGAACAGGTATTTTTCAAGTCATTAACTTTATACTCTAATGACTCTTTTGTGTTTTTTAAAGTAAACTAACCCTTTTAGACTATTTTGGTTATCAGTGATATATTAAGAATTGGTAATTTTATTTATATAAAAATATATTTTTTAAATGTTAATACAAACTACATGTTAATTAGAAAAAAAATTTAATAAAGGAAGTACAGTTGACCCTTGGACAACCTAGGGGTTTGGGGTAATAAACAGTTTCAAACTATGTAGCTGAAAATCCACATGCAGCTTTTGACTTCCCAAAAATTTAACTACTAATAGCCTACTATTGACTGGAAGCCTTACCAAAAACATAAGCAGTCAATTAACATGTATTTTGTATGTTATATGTAGTATTTTCTGTATTTGTAAAATGAAGTAAGCTAGAGAAAAGAAGATATTTTTTCAAATTGTCGTAAATCTTCAAAAAGTTTTCCAAAATATTTATTGAAAAAAATTTGTGTTTAAATGGACCCATGCAGTTCCACCCCATGTTGTTCAAGGGTCAGCTGTACATAGAATAAAAAATGCAAGTCCCCCTTCGTCTGTACTTCTCCTTTCTTGCCTTCAATCCCTTTGTATCCTATTCCTTGTTCCACAGCTAGTCCATTGATGTTTTGGTATCTATCTTACCACACGTGCTGATGTATATATAACATAAACTTTACCCTAGTTGATTGGAATCTTACTGTACATCTTTTTTTCCTACTTAATTCATTATCTTGGTAATCTTTTTTAGGTGGTATATATGGATTTCAGAAGAGGTCATTTTAATTAGTGCTTTTGTATTATTATTGCCTGAACTCCTTAGAGATGGGATCTTAGTTGTCTTACTTCTGTATCCACACAACCTAGCACAATGCCTGACTAAAGGTCTTCACAGTGAATTGAATCAGAAAGGGTAAACTGACTGCTTACACTGTGAGATAGATCCTGTGCTTTTTGCCCTGAAGCTACTATCATAGGAAGAACTTCAGGAAACATGATCCTCAACTGTTATTTCTGTGTTTCTTTACAATGTGGTGATCCTTCGCATTAGAAATACTATACAAACCTTCTGTAGTGATTGAAGGGAAATATAGAGGATAAGACCTTATGAAGTTGTTGGTTTTAGTAGATCCAAACCTAACTGATCATAAGTATTATTAATAAGCTTTTAAAAAATATATATTCTTTGGAGCTTATTATATTTTAATAAACAAAATTATATTTAAAAAGCAAAATAGTAGTTAGATATTCACAGTAACAGTTGAAACAGTAAAAAAATGCATCTTCTTCTAAACCTTCCTTTTCCCATATCCCCGTTTCCTAGAGGCAACCTTGATGCTGGTTTCCTGTATAACCTTCCCAAAATGTTTGTTTATAGACAAGCATGTTTATATTACCTTTCTTCCTACCCTCTTTTAATAAATGGTAACATAGCTGCACTCACTGCTCTGTAACTGTTTCCTCCCTTATTTTGAAGAATGTTGGTGAAGTTAATAATAGTAATTAATATACTGAGTTTTAGCTATGTGCCAAGTCACATTCAAAACACTTTACAACTTATTTAATCTTCACAATAATCCTAAGGCGGGTATTAAGTAGATCTTGGAGATTTTTCCATTTAATTATTTATAGATCTGTTTCATTCCTTTTTGCCCTTAACTTTTTCATTTGATAATTTTCAAGCTGCAGAAAAGGTGAAGGAATAGTGGAGTGATCGCTTGTTTACCTTTCACTTAGACTCACCAAACCTGGTAATTTTTATTTAGGAATAGATCCCAGCCTGAGTGTACACATGTTTATTATACACATACACACTCTCCTCAGTTTAATTTTCCAGCCTGTGATTTCTCCCTTTCTCAGACTAGATAGGTAGAATGAATTTAAACTTGAACTTACAAAAGGATAGAGTTATATTAGAAATTCTCAGGAACTTTATAACATACCCCTCCATCCCCCCATGGCCTAGAATTGGTAAATGTCCACAGGACATGGTTTCAGCTGTAGCATAACATCCTGAATTCATGCAACTTGTAGATTTTTTTTTTTTTGCCTCTGGGATTTCCCATCCTTTCTTAAGAGCTCAACTGTGCATTAAAAAAAATGTTGTATTTTATCTAAAATTTTTTTCTATTTTGAATGGGGAGGGGGTTATCTGCCATATTTCGAGAAGCAGAACTGCTTACGTTTTGTCTTAATTTAGCTGGCTGTTGTTCCCTATTGATCATCTTTTTCATGCTTCCTTTATTATCATTCAGGTCAATGACACACATCTTAAACAGGTCAAGTCCTAAGACTTACTGTCTCTTCTTCCTTTATCTGTGCCATAAATGGACTGACTCTATATAGAAGCTTAAATAGTAGTTACTGTATTACCTTGTTTAATACTCCCAATAGTCCTGTAAAATAGGTGCTGCTATTAGCTGTGTTTGGATCTATGATCAGAACTTTTTCAGCACCCAGGTTATTCCTTTGCAGCTGAACCACAGACAGGCTTTTTGCATAACAGGACGTTCTGTGTACGTTCAGTGCTGTAATCAAGAACCTCTTAATATTTTGCCTTATCTGTTAATAATTGTCTTTTTTTTCTCATTTTCTGCTTCTCATCTCAATTTCAGTGCACTTTCCATGCTCAGCTGCCACCAGTTATCTTACTAAAACACACATTTAGTAAAAGGTTCTGATATATAAAATCCTTTGGCTTCCATTGCCTATAGGATAAAATCTCAACTTATTAGCATGGCAAGAGAAGCCCTTCTTCCTTTTAAGAATTAGCCCTTTCTTCCTAATCTCTGTTTATTTCATAATACTTCCTCCCCACTCCAACACCAAATTTAACCTCTACAAAATGACTTGATAGCCTCTAAATGTATTGTAATATTTTATACTTCTAGGTGTTTGCATATGATAATCACCTTACCTTGAGTTCCTTTTCTTGACTAACCCCTTGTCTGTTGAGCCTTACTTAAGCTTCAACATCTAGCTCAAGTATACCATCTTTCACCCTTCATGCCAACTCTTCCAGGGAGATGTTAGTATTTTTGTTATTTCGAAGAAACTTGTACATTCATCCACCAAAAATTATTATTTTAATAAATTTTATTGTACTGGTTTGTATGTCATTCATACCGGGTAGTGAGCTCTTCCAGGAGGGAAGCCTTTACTTACTCCTCTTTGTATTCCCAAAAATTCATACATTATCTGAGCATTAAGTTACCATGAAATCAGATTTCTTTTAAAGTTGACGTGACCATTAATTGCCTTTTCCATATACAGTTATTCAGTTATCTAAAAATCTAACTAATTCTCCTAGCCAGGTTCAGCACAATTTTCTCAATGCCTCTCCACAAATGTATTGTCAAATCCTCAGTGATCTCTGAAATCCCTACTTAAGTGTTCCCCTTGAAAATTAACAGGCTACTTCAATGGGGAAAAAGTCCCAATTAGATGATCTTTAAAAATATTTTTATAAATATAGTGATCTGAATGCTTACAAGATTTGTTTTATCAGTTGTACCAGAAGCTAATGAAACTCTTGTCAAGTCACTTTGCATCAGAGCAGAGGAGCTTTTTCTACATTCTCTTAAAACTATACTTTCTTCAATTCAGTTACAGTATCAGTTGACACTTACCACTAGATGCCATTGAAAAATCCCCAGTTTAAGGTTCTGTCTTCTCTAAAATAAATGTGCTCCATCATTTTTAAGAACTATGAATTTACTTAACTGAAGGGTTAGTCATAGAAGTTTGTATTATATGAAATTTCAGAATATAGAGAACTTGCCTATACTAATAGAGAATTTTAAATGAGTCTATAGATGTCACACTTAATCCAATTAGGTATTTCTTATTAAGTGCTATATACTTTAGAAAGCTTTTCATATATAAGAAATCAAATGATCATTGATTAGCACATGGCACTTCCTTTTTGTGAGGTTGCTAAGGTTATAGATTTTAGAAATTGTCAGCCATACAAGTCAGGGTCCTGGCAGAAAACAAACTGGTGACTTAAGGAGAATAATAAAAAGACTCTTCTGAAAAGTATGGGCAAGGTTTAGGGAGCCCTACAAGGAAAATTGTAGGATCCTGAGACTGCTGGAGGAGTTAGTATCATTCTTTGGGCTAAAGGAATAGGGAGAGGAAGCAGAAAGTACAACCCAGAAAAGGCGGCTCCATTGAGAGGGCACCTCAGAGCAGTGGCCTTCAGCTAGCCTGTGGTGATCCTGGAGGAGGCAGATTGCACCCTGTGCCTTCCTTCCTGATCTTTGACTCATGCCTCCTGTTGGCTGAACCCAGCTGAAAGTATGAGGGCAAGGAGACTTGTTGGTGTGGTCCATGATGGTCACCTTCCTGCAGCACAGTGTGGAGTAGGAATGAGTGGAAAAGTGAATCTGAAGGAGTAAACAGAAAACAGCCCACCATGTCAGCCAAAGTAAAAGGAGTAGCAAAGGGTTAAAGCAAATATTAGTGATACTAATCTTTTTGTGTGTCATTTCTCTATAATTTTGAATTATTCCTTTCATTTAAAAATTCTGTGACCCACTTTCTTGGACTGTTGTGCAAAACCAAAAAATATATTGGTAGTAATTATAGGGAAATAATATTTCATTTTTATTTGAAAAAATACTTCTTGTTAAAGCTAGATTTTTTTTTCAAAGGCCAACAAGAAATGTGAAGAGGCACTCCAGGAAAAAGAAGTAATGGTAATGAAGTATGTAAGAGGTGAGAAGGAATCATTAGACCTTCGAAAGCAAAAAGAGATTCTTGAAAGAAAACTTAGAGATGCAAATAAAGAATCTGAGAAAAACACAATCAAAATTAAGCAGCTTTCTCAGGAGAAAGGACGCTTGCACCAGCTATATGAAACGAAGGTATAACTTGTACTATTGTACCTTATTTGAAATGTATTCTCTTTCTTTTTCCTTACTTAATCAAATAATCATAACATGGTTAAACCACTATTAAAAATAAAGTTGTTTTTATTAGTTTACCTTCAAAGAATATGAATGCTTTAGTAATTCCAGTGTCTTGTTACCTGTCTGCAAAAAGATTTTGCTGAGAAAAGATGACATAATGATACATGTTATTCATTAGATAATTTTTCTTGACAGATCTTTTTAAAAACTTTATTTAAAATCTATGTGTTGAAGAAATGAGTTTCTGCCTAAAAGGAAGATTTTATTTAAGGAACATATATTCACCAAAGTGTCAAAATGTGAATTTTTTGAGCTAGAAGTATAATTTATAGTGTTATTTTTAAATAGAAATATGATTTATAATCTTAATGTAATACTTATTCATCATAGAATACAATTTATATTTTTTTGCAGAAAACATGTTCTTAGATGCTGTCCAAGGACATTTAATTACTGAGTGATTCAGAGCCATTGCTGTTAACTAGCAGCCTCATGGCATGGTCTTGTTTCCAGTGGATTATCATTTCTTAGTGGTGAATGTTACTTTTTTATTAATTAACTTAAAGTTCAGCAGTGCTGTCATTCTCAGGAATTCTGGCAAAACCAATTTAATTTGTATTTCACCTTCGTGTGAGTCAGTTGAGAGGACTCATAATGGTATACTTGTTCTTACAACATATCTAGTTGGTTAAAATATAAATGTTAATCATCTTATATCTATTAATTGGATTTAGGATGTTATTGCCCTCATGATTTGAACTTTGAATTGGTTTTATGGCTTGTAAGCCAGCCATAATGTGGTAGCCTCAGAATTATTGTGTTATTGCACTGATAATTTTGAGGAGGTATAAAAGATACACAAATACTGGTTATTGATTATTTAAATGAAAAATATGACCTGGTGATATTATTTTAGGAAGCTGAAACTACTAGACTCATCAGAGAAATAGACAAATTAAAGGAAGATAACAACTCTCACATCATTAAAGTGAAATGGGCACAAAATAAATTAAAAGCAGAAATGGATTTACACAAGGTAAGTACTGTAATACAGTGAAAAAATTACTAGAATCAGTTTTAAAAGAAAATGCAGTAATAGTGACTGAGGGATAAAGCTTAATTTAGTGACTCCTGTAGGATAGGTTGGGCCTGAATATTTGTTGATTGTGAAAAGACTTAGATGAACATACTAAATTGGACAGAATGTTAAATTTTGTCATTCATTGTTTACACCCCAAATTGATTTTGTTCTTTAAGCATTTTTTATAGTACATTTTATGTTAATCATTGTCAGAAATTTAGGGAGAGGAGGAGAATGTAGATTATCAAAATTGAAAGTAAACTCTGGAAATTAAAAAAAATTATAGTGACACTAAATTTCTTAAATATAAATTCTTATTTAAATGTAAATATAATAAAGATTTTAAGAATGTTGATCTGTTGATGAATTGTGCTTACTGAGTATAATTTTGTTAAAAAATTAATGTAATGAAAAGTGATTAAGGCTGTTACCTGATGCCATAATTTTAAATACCAATTGAACCGATGTAAGAGGTAATAAAAATCTGATGATAGAATGTTAAGTAAAATAACAGCTCTGAAATATGATTTAAATAGGTGAGCAATGTTATTTATAATAATGCTGAGGTTTCCAAAAATAGGTTTAATTATGTTGTTTAAAACTGTAATCATGGGTTATCTCATTAAGTAATTCTAAGACAGAATTGTTAATAACTTTTGGATATTTGTATATAATGCTATCAAAAAACTGTAAGGAGAGTTGTCTATGTCGATAGTGGTCAAAGGTAGGCTAGAGAATGGTGGGTTTCTCTCAAGTTCTGAGCTAACTGCTGATCAGTGTGTGAGTGTTGGGAGTCTACAGAGGCAGAGAAAGAACTGCCAGAAACAAGTAGGGGCGACAGTCCTTAGAGCTCACATAGGGCTACAAACCATTTAAACATTTCCCTTTGCTTTGTGACACAGAATGAGGAATTAAAATTTCAAATCCTGAAGCATGATAATGATTTATAAGTACCTGAGTTGATTCAAAATCTGCACACAATGTCTGTCTTATGTCTTAAGATGTCGTATCTAATACCTGTAGCTCTTTCCTCATCCGTATTTCTAAGAGTCAGGTCCTAAAACTCATTAGAATACTAGCATTGAAGAATAAAAGACTAGTTAGGTCTTCTGTGAGCCAAATGTGTCCAAAGAATAGGTGATAACAGACAGTTAGTGGCAGTTTTCAGGTCAGATGAAACCAGATAGTCTGTAAGTAGGCTAGAGAAATTTTTTAAGGGTTATGAGATAGGGTTACATAGTGTAGATTGCTAGAAAATGAAAATAACAAGCATATCGACCCAGTGTGTGGAAATTGTAAATTTATGAGTTCTTTTAAGACATTTATTAATCAGCAAGCATGTTACTGTATCTTCCTCTGTGCACAACACTGGATTAAATAATATGGAGGATATAAAAGCCATAGAAGACAAAGTAGTTGCTTTCAAAGATTGTCTGGATTGGGATCCTGGTTATGTGTGTGTGTGTGTGCGCACACACATACTGGATGTGAGAGGAAGTCTCTGGATCAAAAGATGAGACAGTTACAGGCTAGGCAGTGTAGGCTACCTCTTACAATGTGAATAAGAGCCAGGAGGACTCTTAGCAAATTTTTCTCCAGGCACTCTTTCCAGTTTCTAGTTCCTGCCTACCAAGGACTTTGGTATTAATACTGGAGTGCTAGAGGTCTCTTTATTGACTGTGGTCATTAGCTTCCAATCAGACCTTGAGGATATATTCCAAGAACTTAGGTCTTAGACTAAGTAGACTGGACACCATGATGATCAATAGAATCCTCAGTAGGGTTGAACAGTAGGGTCGAACAATAGAAACGGTTTCTTTGTCCCCATCCCTTAACTCCCTCAGAGGTTAACCTGGAACTGTTTAACACCTAGCCTCTGAAACCAGAAGCCTTTTGAGTATAGTATTTCATGTACTTGTTTACCTGCCTGGTTGCTACCTGTTTATCTGGATAGCATATTTACTGAATATTATGGTCTTAGGTCCTAGAGATCTTTGTACTCACTTTAATATTTTTGGAGCAGTAAATTCAGCTAGCAACAAATGTGGCAGCAGATCTTTGTAGATCTGCTGGGTGTTTGAGTGTGCTGGGTGCCTGCCAGACATTTTTGCTTCCGAGACAACCAGAAAAGTGGAATCTTGGGCATCTGGGCACCATCTAGACCAGCAGGGCATGAGAGGCTGTAATGTACTGCAGACCTGATGTGTAACTAGGGGTTGGCGTGTTTGATAGTGTGTTCCATGGACAAGACTGCCACATACTACGCTTTTCTTCCAGGGTTATCATATTGTCAATGATAGCCTCATTCTTAACAGGTTTACCTTTAAGGCCCACTAGCAATTAGATGCTATGGCTCATTTTTAATTAGCTTTGCTATTATCGCACTTAGTAAAACTATATTCTACGTTCTGTTCTATAGTCTACACTTTATTCTATTCTGTAACTATATTGTGTTATGGGGTAAGAGTCCAGATTTAATCCTCCCACCTTAAACTAAAAGAAAAACAAAAACAAAATAAGTGAAATACAGCTTTTTAGACTTAGGACAACACAGGCAGCATAGGACAATGGTCCCTGAGAGAAGGGGAAAAGCAAGATGTAATACATGGAAAATTTCAAGGTTTAGCAAAAGGAAAGGAATCCAAACAGATCCCAGTCTCCCTGAATTGAGGAGACAGAGTGGAGAGCAGGGCAGAGTACCAGAGAAGAGAAAGATGCGGAGATCTGCAGTGTGTCCCCCTCAAGTCCTCATTGATCTCACTATGGATCAGTATATGTGTGTGAGAAAGCTACAGAGGTGGAGAAAGAACTACCGGAAAGGAGCAGGGGCAACAGTTCCTAGAGTCACATAGGACTAGGAACTGTTCATGTTCCCACCAGCTAAGAGAAAGCCCCCTTATACACAGAGCATTGAGTGGTCTTCAGAAGGGTGTTTCTTTAGCAGTGGGGACTAATTAGCCTTACTAAAGTCTGTTATGGACCTAACAAAGCTTTAAAGAAAGCTTCAAATCAAATTACTATGTTTCAAATAACTATGTCCTAGAAGAAAGCCCAAAAATATTTAAATGAGTACAAAATCTCCAAGACCTAAGAGCATAAAATTCACAGTGTCTAGTATTCAGTAAATAATTACCAGACATGCAAAAAAGCAGGAAAATATAGCCTGTAATGAGAAGAAAAGAACCAATCAATAGAAAAGCCAGAAATGATATAGCTGATAGAAGTAGTAGACAAGGATATTAAAAGTTATTATAAATCCACTCCATATATTCAAGAAGATGTATATTAAGAAGAGATATGGAACATATAAAAAAGGCCAAATTGATAATACTGTCTGAGATAAAAAAATATATTGGATGGGATTAACAGAAGATTAGGCATTATAGAAGGCAAGATTAGTGAACTTGAAAAACATATATAAAAACATAGGAGTAAAAAACCATATGCTAGTGACTCCCAGATTGATAACTTCCACTCAGAATTCCAGATTCATGTGTTCCAGTGACCTCCTGACATCTGACATATTGGATGATTTATAGGCATTTTAAACTGAACATGCCTAAACTTGAGTGGATAATGTGCCCTTTCCCTCCATTGCTTCCGCATCTTGATAAATGGCAATTCATCCTTTTAGTTACTTAGGCCAAAACCTGGATACACCCATGAATTCTCAGTCACCTGTCCAGCCTCTTAGCAAATCTTACCACTTTTTTCAAGTCTTCATCCATCTTTCAGTGGGTCTCAGTGAGACTTTCCCTGGCTATTCTCTCTCAGCTTTCAACATCTCCCCTATACTTTGTCACGTTCTTATTTTATCTTTACAGCTTAGCTTTTGTCACCATCTAATAAGACATTTTCACTTACATATTTTATTTATTGTCTGTTTTCACTGCTGGCATCATCAGCTTTATGAGAGTAGAGATTTTGTCTGTTTTCTTATATTATTTCTCCAGATTTTTTATTAGCTTTGCTATTCTTATATTATATTTCTCCAGAATATAGAATAGAGCCTGAGTACATAGTGGGTGCTCAGTGAATACTGAATGAATGACACATAGTACCTAAACCAAAACATATTTAATGTGATTCTCAGTGTTCTTTTATTCGGTGATTAAACTTTTTAATAAATATTTGGCATATACAAATATCTCAGTTGCTATTTTTTGAGTGAATAAAGTGAGTAACAACTATGTGCCAGGCTGAAAAAAAAAAAGGAAAAGTTTCTCTCTTTTCCTTTATTCCCCTATCTTTTTGAGTAAATATTTTTTAAAAAACAGTATTTGAAAGTCTCCAAATATTTATATTTTTAAAGTTTTACTGAGTCTTAATAAAAATCAAATTAATACCAAAAGGCTGGCAACTTAAAAGTATATATCTAGGTACTTCACTGTATGGTAGATTGAGCCACAAAATGACATAAAAGAATCAGTATATGAAGATAGATACAATTTAGTTCAAGAAATGAAAGACATTCCAAGTATAGGAGCAACAAGAAAAAAGGGAGATGAGTATTTGGTGTTTGGGAAGACCAACCTAACTAGAGCAGAAGGCTTATATTAATTAGATACTCATTCTTTAATTCCACAAACATTACTTGAACAATTAATGTGTTGCAAGTACTGAGCTAGATGTTGTCTAAAAGCTGTATCCCTTTGGGAGGGAATGTAAGCTGCATTACAGAGTATCAACTCTTGTAACCTAGAGATGCCCTGGATTCTCTCTGTCTGAAGACAGAATAGCAGTATCTACCTCTTCCTGAGGAGGAAATGATACCTGAACTGGCATTTGAAATGCCCAAACCATGGGACTGGAGGGGGTACTCTGGAGAATTTTGGAGAAAGAGTTGCAGGGAAGGGATGTATCTTGGAAAATCACCACAGGAAGTAGAAAGACATTTAAGAGTCAGAGAAGGCAACTACGAAGAGAGGAAAAACAGAAGTATATTGTCTTGTAGTGGAAACAGGAAGGATATTCAGAGTCAGGAGTAGTCAGAAGCAGGTAAGTAAAAAAGAGAAGATGTAATTGGATTCGATGAGGGAGTAGTCCCCGCAAACCTTTAGAATTGTTACTTGTAAGAGAGTGGTTAGGAACAGAACCCAATCGCAGCAGTTTATTAAAGAGTATGATAAAGGGCTCTGATAAACAGTCAGATGAAATACATAGGGCAAGGTCTGAGTGGGTTCCAAGCACAGGAGCATCTGTCCTTGTTGGGTCAGGGTGAGACACCCTCCCAGTATGGTTGTATTTGCCAACCTGGAAGCTCTCCAAACACCATACTTCTGGAATTTTATAAATGCTTCCTTATGTAGGCATGATCAGTCATTAACTTCATTTTCAGCCCTTCTCCCTTCTCAAGAGAATGGGAGGCAGGGCTGGAAATTCCAAACTTCTAATCATGACTTGGTCTTCCTGGTGACTACCCCTCATCCAGAAGCCCACGTAGAGTTGCCTCATTAGAAGGAAAGACTCCTATCACCCAGGAAATTATAAGATAGTCAGGAATTCTGTGTCTGGAACAGATGTTAAAGACCAATGTTAAAACAAACGCTCCCAATATTCTTATCACTTAGGAAATTACAAGGGTTTCAGGCACTCTGTGTTAGAAACCAGGGGTAGAGATCAATTTTTATTTCTATTATCTCATATATTTTTGTCAATGCAGGAAACCAAAGATAAACTCAAAGAAACAACAACAAAGTTAACTCAAGCAAAGGAAGAAGCAGATCAGATACGGAAAAACTGTCAGGATATGATAAAAACATATCAGGTATGCATAATTTTCAAATAGATTAGTAATAAATTACACCAAATACTCTTGTTGCATTAAATTTTTGTATCTGCTATATTTGAAGTGTGGAATGGATTTGGCAGGGCAGGTAAATAAAATACAGATTATTTCCTATGTAAATACTTGCAACTTAAATAGAGAAGTTTTTAACAAAGTAAAAATGCTACAAACTATCGCAATGAAAAGTATAAGGAAATGTGTAAGTTAAAAAAAAACACTGAATTATGTTACATATCTTGAGTATGCTACTCTTGTGCAAAATTGGCATATTTAAAATCTTTTAAGGCATATATAGATATATAAGCTATGTATTTCAAGTTAGTAAATTTAATTGCAAAAGGCTTCTTCACTTTTCAAAGTATAAAACTTTAAAAATTAAGTCGTACTTTGTTTCCTTTCCATTAGGAGTCAGAAGAAATTAAATCAAATGAGCTTGATGCCAAGCTTAGAGTCACAAAAGGGGAACTTGAAAAACAAATGCAAGAAAAATCTGACCAGCTAGAGGTGAGCAGCTTTACTCTTGTAGTCCTAAGACTGTGTAATAAATACAGGAGAGAAATAGTGAGTACGCTTGTCATCTGCTTATAAGGCTTTTTGGAAGGAACAGGCAATAAATATGAGATCTAGTTTGATATGTAATGATTTGTAGTTTCTTTTGAACTTTTTAAAAGATGCATCATGCCAAAATAAAGGAACTGGAAGATCTGAAGAGGACATTTAAGGAGGGCATGGATGAGCTACGAACGTTAAGAACAAAGGTAATTAGATCTTTTGTCATGACTCCAAAGGAAAGGTAGATACCTTTAATTTTGAACTCAATCTGAATTTTTTTTTTAATGCTGTGAAAGGATAGTTACATAGAAATGATCAAATAAAAGAACTCAGAAGATTATAATATCAATTCCCTGGCAACAAAATTGACTCTTGTTGAAATGAAAATATCTTCTGCTTCAGTCCCTTTGAAGTATTTGCCAAACATTCCTATTTCACACACATTTGGTCTGTCTATAACTTAGCCTTCCTTGGGCCTCTGTTCTAAGGCAGTCTTATCAGCAATTAATTAGAAAAATAGTTGGGCTTTAGAAATGTGAATGTAGAAAATAACAGAAAGACTTTGCATTTTTCTAACAATCTATTAAATCCTTTTCATTAATTAAAGGCCTTTCCAAGCCTTTAATATGAATGTGAAATATTATCAGTGTACATCATTGATTTATTTAGAAATAGGCCTTTAAGTAACTTTAAAGAATTTAAGTTCTATTAACTTGTAATCATGTAGTCATTTTCATAGTTTCTTTCATGTACCCTTCTATTTGTTCTTCATGCTAATTCTTGGACATAGTTAGGGAAGGTATATCCTCTTGTCAGGCGAGGAAAAAGAGATGCAGCAACAGTGAGGTGACGTGCTAAATCTCCTGTGACTAAATATGAGAAATCAGAGACTGAAACCCAGGACTGTTAACTTCCCATTGTATTTTCTTCTCTTAATTAATATTACTTCAGCATTCAGCTTGGATTATTAATATATCACTACTATCTGAAATAGTTAATAAGGAACAAGAAAATATTGTTTGTAGTTTAACTTGGTTATGATTATTTGATAGGTAAAGTGTCTAGAAGATGAACGATTAAGGACAGAAGATGAATTATCAAAATATAAGGAAATCATTAATCGCCAAAAAGCTGAAATTCAGAATTTACTGGACAAAGTGAAAATTGTAGATCAAATAGAGGAGCAGCATCAGAGGTATAAAATGCGCAAGTTCTGTTTGTGTTGATCCATGAACTTTTAAATTCTATCTCAGATTTCTATTTTTAAATGCAATTATTGCATTAAATGAGAATAATTTTACTAGGTAAAAAGTTTTTAATTCCTGTCTCCTTTTGAACTTTTTTGGATTATCTTTGACGTTCCTATCATGGCTTCTAAAAATCAAAGTTTATATTTGCTAAACATTGGCATGGCAATTTATAAGGCAGAATGGATTTTAGTTTCTTTATCCATTCCTTAACTTTCAAATTGTTACTTATGCACAGAACATTTTCTTCTAAAAGGTAGATAGGTCTATCTATATCTTTGCATATAGGTAGCTTGAGGTCAGGAGCTGGCGTTATTCCTTGGCTTTTTATAAAACCCATTAGGTAAAATCAACCTCTTACCTGGCAGTACCTGGATTCAGGTTGAATGCAAGTATCTTCTTTTTCATAACTTAACCAAGACCCAAGCTGCTGACTATTGCTTAAGAAATCTTCGCCATCATCCAGATTGAGGCTGCTGTAAAGTCATGGTTAACAGCCTCAACTGGGAATGTTAGTATACCTCCAATTCTGCATGTGTCCTTGGAGCCTTTTCCCTCCCTTCTTAGTATCTTCCAACCTTACTGCGTTCTTCATACTTCTGGTTTTTCCCCTCACATCCATATTCAGTCTTGACAGGTGATTACCTCTTGCTTTACAGAAAAAATGGGAGTGCTCAGGTAACAGTTCTCTCAACCTCTTGCTATCCTATGAACTTGCCTTCATCTGCAACAGTTCTTCTTTCTTTTATTATGGAAAAAACATTCCTGTTCCTCTCTGAATCTAATTGTTCTCCCTACTTATACTGTAGGTCCCATGTTCTTATGCCATTTCAGGGTCTTTCTTGATTATTCCTTCTTTATCCCCTTGTCTCTTAACCTCTCTCTTTCTACTGACTTTTTTCTTTTCTACATTTATTATATCATAAAAACATTAAAACTCCCATGACGTTTCCCTACCTTTCTCCTGTCCTTCACAACCAAACATCGTAGTATAATCATCTATACTCATCCTCCATTTCTTGACTTCCTTTGTTCTATTCCTATCTACTGCATTCTAGCTTCTACCCCAAGGTTCCTTTAAAAACTGCTAAACTTCTCCGTAAATCTAGTAGACTTCTCAGGCTCACCTTGCTTGAGTTCAGTATTAACGCCACTAAGCATATTACCTCTTAATACTCTGCTCCTTGGCTTTATTTCATCATGCTCTCCTGGTGTTCCTCCCCACTCTCCAGCCATTCCTTTTCTCAGTCTCCTTGGCAGTCTTCTTTTTGTCATAAAACTCTATTTTGTTCTTTCTTAATTAAAATCACCCATGGGTGAACATAACTGTTCTATAGTACGCTGCAAAACCTTCAAATCATTATCTTCAGTCCTTTTTGCTGAGTTCCAGACACAGAAGTATCTAAGAGCCCTCAGACTTTAATGTGTCCACAACGGAATCATTGATCCTGCCCACAGATAATGCTGCTCTGGTGTTCCGGAGATGATGAGTGTGGCATCCACATGATTTCCCGTCCCAGGAACCTGAGGGCCTTTGCTGGCTCTTCTTTCCCTGTCACACATCTAACCGGTCATAAAGTATTGTTGATGCTAACTAATGTCTTTGAAGTGTATTTACTTTTTATCCCCACTGCTGCTGCAATCATCCAAGCTATTAAATCTCTGATCCGGGAAACTGGCACAGCTTCTAAACTGGTTTTTTTTTTTTTTTTTTTTGCTTACGTACCTTTTAATCCATTTCCCACTTTGTGGTTACCATAATCATTTTGAAAAGGAAATCTCAAAACCTTTCATGATTTCCCATTGCCTCAAGAATTGCCTAGTGAGTTCAGATGCCTTAGCATGACTGGGAAGCTCCTTAGTGGCCTGACTTCTCCCTTGCACCTTCTCCCCATCTTTCCCTCTTGTGCTTCAGCAGTAGTTAACAAATGTTAGCAAGTTAACATTTAGTAGTTAACAAATCAACAAATGTTGATTGATTGTCTTCTACGTGCCCGGCTGCGTATGTGTGCTAAGGATGTCATGCAGTCCTTATCCTCATAAATACTGAACGTCTGTCAGTAACAAGAAGTCATTCTCTTGTTCCCTTCCCAGTGTCAGCACATACTGTTTCCTCTGCCTGGAACATCTTTTGTGCTCCCACTCACTTGTATTTTTCCCTTAGGAATTACTGAACTATGGCCCATGATCCAAATCCAGCCCACTGCCTCTTTTTGTAAATATCATTGTTTGTTTGTTTTTTGGAAATAACCACTCTCTTTCCTTCATGTGTTGTCCATGGCTGCTTTCACATTACAGTGGCTGTTGGACAGTTGCAACAAAGGCCATATGCCCTGGGCCTTTCACAAGGAAAGTTTGCTAACTCTTTAAGTTTTAGTTTAAGCATCACTTACACATTAGGTGACCTGCTCTGTGCTTTCACCATCACTGAAAATGTTTTATCACAATCATATAATTTCCCTACTTGACTGAAAGCTCTTTGAAAGCAGGGACCATGTTAGTCTTGCTCACTGGTCTTCCCACTCTTAGTTCCTAGCATAGATCAGGCATTCAGAAAACTCCAGATAAAAATTTGGATGAATGAATAAAAGTACCCTATAAAGCATTTCGTTTGACAAAAAGTCCCAAACCATTAATTTAATGTCCTTTAACTTTTTTAATAGTTTATTTATTTTTTCTTAAATATAAACTTTGTTTTTTAGAGGTAAACAAGAAATTGAAAATTTGAAGGAAGAAGTGGAAAGTCTTAATTCTTTGATTAATGACCTACAAAAAGACATCGAAGGCAGTAGGAAAAGAGAATCTGAGCTACTACTGTTTACAGAAAAGCTCACTAGTAAGAATGCACAACTTCAGTCTGAATCCAATTCTTTGCAGTCACAGTTTGATAAACTGTCTTGTAGTGAAAGTCAGTTACAAAGCCAGTGTGAGCAAATGAAACAGATGAATATTAATTTGGTAAGTATGAATGTACATTTACTTTTAAAGCAACATACAAGAAGCACATACTGAATTGCCCTAATAGCATAAACTTAGTGGTAGTTGATTTAAGCTCTTTTTTTTATTGGCACTGACCTTCTGGTAACTTCAAATGCTGTGAGAAATAGTTTTTCCTTTCAACTTATGTAATTTATAATAAATTTCTCCCTAAAATAGTTATGAAGAAGTATTTCATTTTTGAAAATGAGAGTTTTTGTCATTCTTAACTGAAATTACTATATATTTTTAAGTACTTTAAATTTCTATATTTTTATAGTTTAAAATGGTTTAATATTTCTAAGTTATGGGAGAGTCCTCAAGTCACTTGTAAAAATAATGTGAGACTTGTCCACAAATGCAAACCTGTATCACATATTGTTTTGCAATGTTTAGAATAATGTTGCAAATGCATTGATCCATCCCCCTGCATTACTATATGAGGGATTTGAAGTGCTCAGTAAACAAAACCTAGTAAGGTGTGATGATAGAAGAATCTACTATCAAGGACCTCATATTTTTAAGGTTTTAAACTGTGAGCAATAATGGAAACAAACAGATATTAAAACTAGTGTTTTTTTTATATGTAATATTAAGGGAAGTAGATTGTTGAAGGAGGAAGAACTGCGAAAAGATGAGGTCCAGACGCTGCAAGCTGCACTCACTTGTAGACAAACAGAAGTTAAAGCATTGAGTACCCAAGTTGAAGAATTAAAAGATGAATTAGTAACTCAAAGACGGAAACATGCCTCTAGTGTCAAGGATCTTACCAAACAACTTCAGCAAGGTATAAAATTCTCCTACACTTAGACCTTGAATATTGATTCTTCTAATCATTAAGGATTTATTTTTAAGCAAATATTTTTTATGTAAGTTTCTACTACAATAATGAAAGCCATGTTTTTTTAAAGTATTAATGTTCATAAAGCAATTGCTAAACTTCTTGTAGTTCCATGAATAGTCTGTAGCATCTTCTGTATTAAAGGACATTTATTGACAAAATCACAAAATGTAAGAATTTGGAAAGAAGTAGTGTCTAAACTTTTTTGATATATATAAAAACATATTATTCCTGTTTAGTGAAAAGGTTTTAAGCATTTGTTCTCAATTTATATATATGTTTATTAAACATGCTAGTCTATTCTGTGTACATTAGAAAACATGAAAAACAAATTTTAAAACATCAGGTTAAATATAAATATAAATAGAAGTTCTAATAATTTTCCCCTACACATGTCTGTGAGTTATTTTGCACAGCATCTAGGGTATCTGCACTCCACATGGTAGACTTCTAACTTACAGAGCACTGAAACCTTACCTTCCATCTTACAGGAAACTGAGACCAAGGAAGGTTATAAATCACTCAAACATAATGATTAACAGCTGGAACTGGAACCTAGATTTCTTTAATTTGAAAGTACAATTGTTGGGAGTCTGTGCTATGTGCATGGATACAAAGATGATAAGCATGTATTCTGACTTTCTATTCTCTTGCTCCCCACTGCTTTGTTTGTGTTAAAATAGGGTGACCTATAGTAATAAGATAAAAGAGACTTAGCATTTACTTAATATGAATGTATTTGGATATTTGCCATAAGAATTCAGTTTGTCTTTATAGATGCAATTGAATGGAAATTTTGGGGAAATTTCTGGTACTGTAGAGGTCTTAAAAATAAATCTTTTGGGATCCCAAAAGTTATGTTCAGTGTACCTAAGTGATCCCAGTATCATTTGTTATCATAATGTTGTTTCTCTACATTTTGTATATGACCTGTATATTTCTAGATGTCATTTTATATGAATGGTGCCTACAGCCACCCTCAAGTACATAATTCGAGAATTTTATCTTGTTTAAGCCATTTTGACCTAAGTGATTTTAGCAATTAAAATCAGTGATGGGAGCAAATAAATGGTCATGATAATTGTCATAAGTAATTTGCTTTTTTTTCCTATAGCACGAAGAAAATTAGATCAGGTTGAGAATGGAAGCTATGATAAAGAAGTCAGCAGCATGGGAAGTCGTTCTAGTTCATCAGGTAAACTTAATGGTTTTAGTTAATAGTGATTGATTACAAAGCAAAATGATAATTATCAAATATCAGTGTGTTTATCATTTTTGTAATGCCAGGAACCGTAAACATATCATCTACTCTGCAGACCAGTCATGTGAGGTAAGTGTTAGAATTTCCCTTTGGTAGGTGAAGAAACTATGATTCAGAGTGATTCGGTGGCTTACCCAGAATCCACAGTGACAGAGCTCTAGGACTCTAGAGTCCTTGCATGCCATTACACTGTACTGCTTCCCAGGAGTTGCACACATTAGGGGAGAAATGTCATCAACTGTTAATGGGAAAATTGTATAGTAGAAAGAACATTGGATTTGAAATTGCACATAGGTATTTAGATTCCAGCTCTTGTTATTTATTAGGGTATGACTTTGGATAAGATATATTATTTGTCTTAAATCTACAAAATAGGGTTGAAAAAAAATATCTTTGTAGGGTGAAGAGAAGAAATTCTTCTCAACTGATACTGGTAAAAATAATAGGTAACATTTACTTAGTGCTTACTATATGTACTCTTCTAAACACTTCATACATTAATTCCTTTAAATGATAAAAATCCTGTGAGGTAAATAATATTATTCCCATTTGAAGATGAAGTGATCAAGGCATGGAGGTTTGAATAACTTATCCAAAGTTACACAGCTAGAAAGTGGAAGAGTAGGATTTAAACAGGGAGACTGGCTTCAGAGCTTAACCCACTGGCTGTTTCTGTCTTCTCTCTCTGTCTCTGTGTCTGTGTCTGTGTCTGTGTCTGTGTCTGTGTCTCTGTCTCGGTTTAATTGTGGTCTCACTTCAGACTTGTTATTCTGACTGTTTCTTGAGTTTCTTGTCTCTCTATTGCCACTTCCTTTTCCTGAGAGACCTAAGAGACCCTTTTGGTACTTCTATTGTCACTGTGTTGAGAAACAAGAACTCAGGCCAGGTATGACTTGTGCCCAACTCTTTTAGATAGAGTATTTGAAAATACTAGAAGAAATAATATGAGATTAGAGATGACTCCAAACTAAGTACACTATCTAAACTGATTTTTTTGTCTTCAGGGTCCCTTAATGCTCGAAGCAGTGCTGAAGATCGATCACCAGAAAATACTGGGTCATCAGTACCTGTGGATAGCTTTCCAGAAGTAGACAAGACCATGTTGATTGAGAGGATAGTAAGGCTGCAAAAAGCACATGCCCGGAAAAATGAAAAGATAGAATTTATGGAGGATCACATCAAACAACTGGTGGAAGAAATTAGGAAAAAAACAAAGTATGTGTTACTGTGGTAGCATATTCTATGTTTGGAATACTGTTATTCATATGATGAAATTACTGTTTTTCAAAATCATATCAAGAGCCTATCTTTCAAAAAATAGTTCTTCATTTAGTCACTCAGTTCCCAGTCTTTTAATGATCACTTTCTCTGTTTTATGTTTGGGGAATACAGAGATGAAAGAAAACATAGGTCTTTCCTTTTAGGTGGTAGAGTTCAGTAGACATTTATTTTTTTAAGATAATAAAATAACTTTAGATATAAAAAAGATGGTGCTGTACTTATTTAGCTTTTTATTTTCACAATTGTGGTCTTAAGAGATGTGAGGTTGTCAGTTATCTTCCCTGCTGGGTAGCTCATAGTGGGCTGATTTATCTGTCACCTACTATGTGCCTGTGACTTAATATCTATCTCATTGATTTCTTACAACTACTCAAGGAGAGAGTGAGTTCTCTAATTTGGCAGATAACTTCACTAGGGCTCAGGTCAAATTACTAAATGTCCCAGAGTCACACTAATCCTAAAAATGACAGTGAGCTGGAGGTCCGGCCTCTCCAGGCTCCTCTCACAAAGACCGGATTCACTTAGTAAGAGCTTTTTATATATCACAGGTCTTTACCCATGACTCCTAAATTTTTATTTTGAAATAACTTTAGTTTTAGAGAAAAGTTCATCCATGACTCTTAAAAGAAAGAATAAAATAGTTCTAGGTTTAATATCAGGAAAATAGAAAATATTAACTGAAATCAGAGGAATAAAAAAATTGCTCATATTTTGATTACAGTAAAAAGAAATAGAAAAGCAGTGTTTATATGTCTTTAACTTAAATACCATGTTAGAACAAAAATGAGACTTAAGCCATCTGAATAAGGACAATTCCTTTATTTTCTAATATATTTCTGTTACTAACCTAATTGGTAGTTATTTTGTGCTAACTTTTATGTTTAGGATTAGTTTATTCTTGCAAATTCCAGTGTTTTTAATTCTGCAAGTTTATTACTGATTTTGTTATTTTATTTTGCAGAATAATTCAGAGTTACATTTTACGAGAAGAAGCAGGCACACTTTCTTCTGAGGCATCTGATTTTAACAAAGTCCATTTAAGCAGACGGGGTGGCATCATGGCATCTTTGTATACATCCCATCCAGCTGATGGTGGATTAACACTGGAACTCTCTTTGGAGATCAACCGAAAATTACAGGCTGTTTTGGAAGATACATTACTAAAAAATATTACTTTGAAGGTATTTGTATTTTCATTCACATACCAGCCAGTAAACATGGCAAAATGATGCTGCTTCCATAGTTTGAACTAGCAAGTAGATGGACTATTTCTATAATGCAAGGTATATACATGTATATAAGAGATCAAATCTTCCTCTTCCTGAAAAGTGCAGTTTTTTAAACTAGAAAGATAGAAATAGCAGAAAGACAGTTTAGCTATTGCATAGACACTAAGACACATTTATTTTGCAGTGAGTGGCCTTTGACATATATTATTATTAATTATAATTGGTTACTGAAACTTTTTTTTCAATTGAGGCATTTATTTTCTATTGTATTTTCCAGGTTTATTTTTTGCAGCTTATTTTTATTTTTTAATTTCATTTATTATTAATACTTATTTTTATTAACTGACCCTACTATTCTATTTGTGTTTGGGCTTTGATAGTTACAATGGATTCAAAAAATAATTTTTAAAATCTAATAAATGATTTTATGCACTAAAATTTCCTGTAGCTTCTGTAAAAAGATTATGACCGAAATGTACAGAGCTAATTTACTGAAAAACAGCTGTGTGCCTAGTTTATCTCACAAAACATTTAACCACTCTTTCAGTTTCAAAATTCAGGTAAAAATAATTCAAACTGAATCTTTATACTTATTATACTTAGTAGTTCTGTTTTCTTTTCCTGTTTTCTAATTGGTAAAGGAAAATCTGCAAACTCTTGGAACAGAAATAGAGCATCTTATTAAACACCAGCATGAACTAGAACAGAGGATGAAGGAAACCTAACAGCACGAAGCTCCTACTTGGTAAATGGAAGGCACCAAGGAGCAGGTGCCACAGCTTGGTGTCCTTGGAAACTTTTCCCTGCTTTGTGCGTCAGCCAGTAAAAACTTGTTTTGCTTCATCTGTATAAAAAAGTATCCTTTTACAATATGAAGCGTTGCTGTGTATACTGTAAGAGTGTAAGTCTTGATGAAATTTAGTTTTGTATGGTAACAGCCTGTCAGTGAATCAGAGCAACTTAACTCAATTTGCTAATAGTCATACGAAGTGCTGAACATTACTATAAGGGCTTTTGAAAACACCATCTCCAAATTTCTTCCCTTTAAAATATACAATGTCAAAAATGATTCAGCTTTTTAAATTTATGCATGAAAGAACAGGTGTTAATAATCATTCAGTAATGCTTGTTCTCCAACATGAAGAAATCTAAAGAAGTGATCAAAATTTTTGCTTTTGACATTCCAGTGTAACATTTGGTTGTATTTTTAGGATGCCATTGAGTCCTCAAATCTTTTAGTTTTAATGGAAGTAATAGGAAAGGTAGCTGTGCCTGGCGGCGACCAAGCATCCTGTACCTCCTGTCAGGTTTCCTCTCCTGTGCTAGGTACATCTTCTGAGATTCGAATTGTCTAATAGTTCAGTTTTTTAAATCTTTAGTTACATAAAATATGATTTACATTAACATGCTTATTTAGAAAATTTCTGTGGACTTCAGTTATATTTTAATATGTGGAATTGTTAGTCATTAGAACAGAGAGATGAATAATGAATTCTTTGAAACTGAAATTGCAAATGTTTTATTGACATGAAATATAAAGATAAATGCTTAAGATATTTATGAAGAACCAGTTCCCAAGAGAATCCACACTACGACTCTTGTTATCCATTCATTGAGCACTGTTCTTTACTTTGGTACAATTATATATTATAGTGGAAAGATCTTACAGTCCCCAAATGTGATGTTTTTCAGTATATTTATTTAAAGCAAAGTAATTACATGTCTGTAACCAATGGAATTTTAGAGGCAAATTTAAGTATCCTGATGAATTTTTACAATATTTACTTAAGATGTGCACTAAGTGTTGCCTACCATACTATCAGTACTTTTATGTCATTGAAATTTTTTCTCTCCTCTCATAATTTCTGTGAGGTTTATCACATTTCATTATATTCAGGTCATTTTTCTAATTAACCTTGGATTATATGTAGATGTAGCAAGCCTCATCTTTGTTCTGGAATTTTCATCCTTTTTTCTCCCGCTAAGAGAAGTAAGCTTTGGGGTGATGGATTAAAGGCCTTTAAATAATGATGTGGCTCTAAAAGTCAGGCTTATGTTGGCTGTGTCCCTTAAAAGTGTTTTAATTTTTGAAAAATCAACTTGACGTTGTTTAAAAAGGTCACTTAGTAAGGATTAGGTGATTGAATGAGGTGTCTTATTTTTCCTGTATTTGAGTTACATGTTGCCATCCAAAAAATCTTTTCACTTCAAAATGGAAATAAAAGTTCAAGAACATTTTATTTTTAAATTAGCTATAAAAAGTATTAGTTTTACCATAATGTGTCTTGTTCTTTTTGCCAATAATAATTTATCAAAATAGAGAAAATAAGAGGATAAGTGCAATCAAATCTTAATTATTTTCCCATTTATTTCTAGACATACTATTGATTCTTCTAAAGATCACTTAGAGTAGCCGACGTAACTACATGTTTATGGCTACTAGATTCATATATTGTAATATTAATTTTTTTCCTCCAAGACACAAAATGTATTAATGGAGACTAAACATTGATTAGATTCATAGTATCCTATGTCTATATGCTTTTTATAAAAATAAACTCATTTATTTCATATAAAAATGAAATACTCCAATATTAACATTTGTGCCACCATTCATTTGGAGAAATATAATGGTGAAACAGTTTTAGAAGAAAGCTATTAAAAACTATTTTGACTTACTGTTCCTTTTTTTTCCTGTAAATGTAAGAAACAGACACTTTTGAAGAAAATGCTTTATTTCTATTTTATTCTTCAGTTTCTGTGTACTGTATCCTTTTTTTTTTTTACTTTTGTACACAGAGTAGGACTGAGAAAAGTAATGTATGAAAATGTGCACAAACTGATTCACAAATAGCTCCTGAATAAGGTTTAAAGGGCCTTCCACTCTTACTTTATTTAATACCTGAGGAGAAGAATGGAGTGTCTGGAAAAGGAAAATGGTCTGGAAAAACCTGAGATCTGGAGGATAATTTGTTTTATTTTATAGGTTCATTATTGAACACATCAAAGTCTGTTTTGGTTACTTAGTACTATTTTGATTTATTTGAGCAGATATGATTTTGTGTGTATATATGTATAACACTTCACTAGGTTTTCATTTTAAAGTGAATACTTACTGTGACTTTTTTTCCATACTACTTCAAGGTTTAGCCTGTTAAGCATTAAAAATTAAAAGTGGTGGGTTTGGGCAGAAGATTGAGTTTTGAATGCTGTTGATTTTGGTTTTGTTTTTATTTTTTTAACTTTCTTCATAACTATTTAAAGCAGTTTATCTTGAAATTAAACTTCATCAGGCTACCAGTATGTTATTTTTCATTTAATAAACACATCTAAAAAAACCAATTCCCAAGCACCATATAAGGTATTGTGATTATATTGATGAACAGACCAGAAGAAGCAGTTCCTGTCCCCATAGGGCTTCTGGTCTAGTGCAAACAGCTGGGAGACAGCTCAGGCAGCTCTCTGAGCCTCTGCTGTGCACAGCCAGGCCCTGTGGGAAGAGTGTGCAAGTAGGTGTCCCAGAAATCTCCCTTTGGCCTGAAGCTTTGGGAAATGAATCCTTGCTGAGGTGCACTGTGAACAGACTGCTGTTTTCATGCTAGTTCTGCACATTTCCTAACTTTTATCACAGTTTGATGATTAATTATTCTTTAAGAGAAAAAAAAAATCCAAAGACCATAAAATGGCATTCAATTTTTGTCACTTTAGTAAATTATTAATGCCTACTGGATGCTTATAAAGTTGAATCTATTCATGTTGTATGTTTTCCAAACTTCGTTTTGAAGTTTATTTTCTAAAAAATTTTTACATGTATATTTAGACCAAGATTTACCAGTAGGAAAAAAAAAAATCACAAACCACTGATACTATAAATGTTATATATGCTATCCTAGTGAAAATACTTTTATTAATCATGTTGCTATCCAATATGGTTAATTTGCCTTATGAATGTTGACCCCAGTAGTCTCCTTTTCAGTAACCTTTAAAACAAAATTCTTTTTTTGACATGAAGATTGTTAATTTTTAACACCAGTTGGTGGCACTAGAAACTCTAAATTTTTCAAGGGTGAATAAGAGAAAATAACTGAAAGAGTATCCAAACATGAATTTTCTGAGAAATAAATGAAAAATAACTGTATATTAAAGATGTATTTTCTTCTGGAATGGAATTCTTTTTACAAATGCTTATGGCTGTCCATAGTGGCTACAACAATGTTCATATATATCTGTGTGTATGTGTGTATTGTACAGATAATCTTTAATTTGATTACACTGTCCATTTTATAAATATGTTTCTGTATAAAATGAAGCTTTTCAAGAGAATTCTATGTATATATTGTACTTATTAAATAGGTAATGCCTGTTTACTAAGTTGCATTTTAATGGCATCTTTATTTATTTATATACACCACTTGTGAAACAGACCGATTCTCCAGACTGTTGGCAAGGCTCGTTCAGATAGCTTGAACCTTCTTTTTTAAACAAGACTATGAATTTTTGCTTTGCTTACCAATTTCATTAGAACTCAGTGAACAATAGTAAGCAAATTAAATTTAATGTGAGGTTGTATTTTCAATTTTTGTTTAAATTATTGATAGTGAAATTGGGCCTTTTCCAAAAGACAGATTTTCACATACCTACGTAAAAGTTTCCATTGACTTAGTGAGCCAATAATATATCCAAATTTTCCACAAAATTATGGAACTTAACTTGCTCAAATAATCTGGCTTTAATAATAAGTATCTAATATTTTCAGTAAAAATATGTTGAAAATGGCATTCATTTCATGAAGTTAATGTGTGTGATAGATACTTCACATTCCAGGGTATTGTTTTGCCATTTCTCTAACAGTTCTGGTACATTTAAATTATGCCACATGCCTTAATGAGTTCACTGTTGGAAAGCATCCCCCGAAGATCCTTGGAATACATGTAAAATTAATAGGGTAGAGGAAGAGGAAGATTTCTGACATTCTTAATAGTCTGCTTCCAGTAGCCTGTGGATTTGTTTGCAAGCGAAAGGAATATATACAGGAGGAGGGTTAGGGAAAGAGATACTGGCTTGTGGTACAAAACCGGTCAGTGTGACCCACAGTCAGGAGATTGGATAGAAAGAGCATTGCGACAAACATACCCAAGCCTATTTTTCTTAATAACTTAATGAAGTCTGCTTCAGTCAATGGATGTAAAATAAGTACACACTTCTTCAGGATCAGCACCTTGGGAGTATGCCTCTGGCTGGCCAATGCTCATGCTGTTTTAATGATTTTCTTTGAGAACAGTGTGACCAAAATTGATGTTCCTGCCCCTGTAGAGAATTCCTATGTTAGATTTAAGAGACTTAATTCTTACTTTTTTAAAAGAAGCATACATTTAAGAAGTATTGTATTTCTGAAGAATTTTCAGCCTTTTATGTGTGTGTGATTGCCCAAAGGCAATACTTTTTACCAGCCAGGCTATCTACCCCTAATGGCACTCCAAAAAAGGGTAGGAAGTTACATTCAGGAGAAGACTCTGCCATTTAACCCAGTACAAAAGTAGTGCTTTGTTCAGTTCAGGATCCACCAAAATAAAAAACTTAGTTTGTTGATAGTCAACTTCTAGTTGCATTAACTCGAGAAATTAATACTAGAATGGCTTTCCACATCCGTCTCACTGTATAGGTTTGTGGTTAATAATTAAAGACCCAAGGACAGGAAGTAGAGTGTGTATCTGTTTTCAGCACCCTCCCACTTTGCTTGTCCCAAGAAATAGCAGTTTAATCTGCCACACTTCCTATTAGTTTTTAGGTTTTTTTGTTAAGAACTCTGACTAGGGAAGACACCTACCAAAGCCTACAACCCCTGCTTTCCTTGCTCTAGGTCTAAAACCATCGTCCTCTAAAACCAGATTGCCAGGAATCCATGGTAAAGAAGCATGGTGCTTTGGGCTTTGAATAGCTTCTGCCTGGATTTGTATTAATCTGGGGCAAGTGTGGAGGGATTGGAGGGAGACCCTGCTGGGGCTGGGGGCTTGCGAAGAAGAAGGGGGCCTGTTCCTGGCATCCTAATTGGAATTCAGAACCCACTTTCTCATAGAAATTGTGTTTAAATAGTTCTTAGGTCTAGTCAAATTCTATGGATAAAAAGGCTTTGAGTGCTTGCTTGAGATATTTATTACTATTTATTACCTCTTATCTTTACCTGTGGTTAAATGCCTTCTATGCTCCAAGGCACCAACTATTAAAAAAACTTGAAACAGGGGCCTGGAGGCATAGCTTTGTGGTGGAATGACGTTCCACTGTGCAAGTCTCAGGTGCCTTCTGAGAAATTGGATGACAGGATCTCACAAAGGTGTTCTGAAGTTTCAGTAGTCCAAGCCAGCAACTTGTATGTCAGAGCCCAAACTCTAAAGCACAAATGTAGCTGACAGTTTTTAAAGACCATACTCTACCTGCAGGTATGATGCAGTTCCATTTCAGCAACAGCTTTGGTATAGAGCAGAAAAAATCTTTTTGTTTAGGCTCTGTGGTGTCTTCAAAGCATTATGGATAAACTCAAGCATTGCTCGTGATTCAAATAATAGGTGTTTTGATAGAACTCAGGCTCTGCTTCCACTGAGACTGGGATCATCACGCGAACTAAGCAAGGTAGACACACTAAGTTTTCCATCCTTTTCTTGATTTTCTGCTTTTTTTGGATTAATGGAATATTTTGTGTGATTCAACTGTATCTCCACTATTGGCTTATGAGTTATGCCTCTTAAAATATTTAAGTGGTTGTCCTAGGGTTTACAAAATATCTCTGAACTGTGGAGGGCCTCGTGTTCGTGAGCCACCATTGTGCAGGGCCCATGCTAACGTCCTGGGATGGACCCACATGTGCTGCACATGCTGCTGAAGGGAGCACCTCTCCTGCATTTTCCTCTGCTGGTTGGAGATTTGGGTGCTGAGAAGCAAAGACTAACGGGCCCTTTGGAACCACAGATCTCAGAGATGGAAGTGCTTTCAGGAAAGAACATCTAGTCCCAGTGTGACCAGACTTTCAGGTTCTAACTGAAACTAGCAAAATTTCAAAAACATTTCAAAATGTCTGAGCTCATTGACTTTTATTTTACCAAGTGAGAATCAGAAAAAACTGCCATGTATTGCTATAATTTCACAAAAGGATGTTTTAACACTAAAAAAAAAAAAAAGGTTGACAATTTCAACTTCCCAGCTGAATACATCTAGCTCTATGAAACTCTCTATTTGTTCTCCCCTCTCTGCAGCCTGGTATTTGCAAACCACTCACCCATTCCAACCCCTCCTTAGGAGATAAGGAAAAACGCCGGTGGGAAGAAGTGATTTGCCTAGGTCACACCTAATCAGCTTTTTCCTTGCTGTGCGGGCAACTGATGACCCTGATAGGGCCTGAAATACAGCTACACCAGCATGTTCTACAGGTCCTTGGGACCGAATGAATTAGCCTCAGAAGCCCTAAGGAAACTGTGGGTATTAACTTATTGCCTCTTAGCTCCAAATGCCCTTTTCAGTATCTGCTCTGTGATAAGAGAATTCCCTTAACCCTTAACCATTTTTCCTTTAAAGTGAACATGGTGAGTAGAGGGCAATGGCGGCGCATGACAGGAGGAAGAGGCTTCTGGAAGTTCCTGGCAGAAGCTGGGTGTCAGCCTTGTTCACGTGAGGACAGCAGTGGAATGTGCCCCAGACATCCCTCTACAACCTCGCAGCATTGGTGATGACCCTTCTACGGCCTTCTGGGCCTGGAAACCGCCTTCTGGGTGTGGAAACCCAAGCATACAGTTACTTGTGGCACAGAGAGGAGCATGCAGAACAGCCACTGCACATCCAGACCACTGGTTGCCACCCACCTGCTCCCCTGTTGGCACTACGGCTGGAAGTCTAAGTACCGCTTGCCAAGCAACTCCAGGCCAGCTCCATCCTGGCCAAGCAGCCAACACTTCTGCTACCCAGTGGTCTGAACCACACCTTCTCCGTGAGGTCTGGACGCCTCCCAAGTCGGTGCGTCCTTGCGTGCCGTCCCTCAGCCCTAGGGTGCCTTACAGGACATCCTTGTATCTTATACCCTTTCCTCATAGTTAATAATGCTTTGCATTAAACTTTTGTTTAATCTAAATGGACCTGTGTTGTTTCTCCTAATTGGACCCAGGCTTCTCCTGAAGGGGAGAGTGAAGTACGTCATACAATACAACCTAACCTGAAAGGCAAAAAGGCAAAAGTTCTTCCTATTCTATTATTTAATACATTCACACAATATCATTATCTATTTATGCGCAAAGCACTATGGGAGATAAGTACTGTCCTGGGGACAAGGTGGGAAGGGACCAGTGCCCTAAGCTAGCCCTGAGGGAGGTGGGGGAGGACCAGACTCTCGCTGGACGAGACAGCATCGTTGGAGAAGGGTCTTCACCAGTAGGCACACACGGAACATGCGGAAGGGAAAGGAGAGGAGAAGGCCAGGTGATGAACCCCCCATGCCTTTTGCTCAGGGCAATTACAGGTGTCTCAGAGGTGGTAACAGGAAATGTGCAGAGGAAAGACCTAGTCATGCTGTTTGGCCATTACTTAATCTGGACTGTGGTCTCGGAACAAAAAGATGGAGTCAGTTTTGCCACTGCCAACCTTTATCATGTTCAGCAAGCCATGGTAAGACCCATAGGAGTGGAAGGGACCTTAGGAAGTTACCTAATAGCAGGCAGGCAGTGAACAGCCTTGAATGTCACAATAAACAGTTCTCATTTGCCAGAAAAGTTGCTTCAATAGAAAGAAGGCCTGGGTGCCATCCACACTGGTATACTGACTATATCTGATACTTACATTAAAAACAAAACTTAATTGAGGTAGACTAGTAACTTTGAGAACAGTGCATCTACTCTATGTACAGCTTAAAAAATCATCTTGAACTGAAAGCTGTGTGATCAACACCCAGTGCCCACTTTCTCCTGACTGGATCCTGACCTATCGCCTCACAGACCTTTGTCACGCTCTCAGTCATTACCTGTCCTTAGAGGAGGACAGTTATCCTGACTTCCAACAGCATCATTTATTGTACCTGATTTTTGATACTTGATATCAATGGGCTCATACAATATTTTTTGAGTCAACATTTTGTTTATAAGACTCATCAATATTGTTGGGTGTCATTGTAGGTCATTGATTCCCTCTGACATCTAGTATTTCATTGTGTGGATTTATCAATTTATCCACTCTGCTGATGGGCGTGGGAGACTGCCCAGTTTGGAGCTATGAATAAAGCTGCTAGAAGATTCTTGTGTGTTGCAAAGCAAATGGCGTATTTTTAGTGTACACACGCCTAACAGTAGAATCACTGGGTCCTAAGATAGGTACATGTTTAGCTTTAGTAGATACTATGAATTTTTCAAGGTGCCGGTAGCATTTGCATGCCCATTAGCTGAGTATAAGAGTTCCAGTTGTGTGTATCTCAGCAAACATTTTCCATGGACGCTGCTTTTTAAAGGGGACATAGAAATGTGCGGGCTTTTCCGAGTGGGTGACCAGGAGAATGAAGACTGAAAACCATGTACTTAAGAAATGATTGGAAAATATAAGGTCTTTTTTAGCCTGGGGAAAGGAAGACCCTGGCAGATATGAACACTGTCTCCAGAAAACTAAAGCGTTGCCAGGTAAAGAAGGATTAGACTCGTCTCTGGGGCCCCAGCCAGCAGCAGTAATCTTCCCAGGTCCAGAGATGCACCCAGGGCTCACGGAGGGTGGAGATACTGCAGAGCTGGATTCCAGGTTGGCCTGTCTTCCAAGCCTATGTCATGTCCTTTTTTTTTTTCAATGCTCATATATCAGTTGTACTTTTTTTCTTTAACAACTTGAGATATCTTTGACATACAAAAATTGTATATATTTAAGGTGTACAACTTGATGTCTTGATATAGATATAGATTGTAAAAAGATCACCACAGTCAAGTTAAACAACTCACCCATCACCTCGACATAGTGGCCCTGTGTGTGTGTGTGTACAGAGATTTAAGATCCAGCCTCTTAGAAAATTTCAAATATACAAGCCAGTATGGGTGACTATCATCACTATGTTGTGCATGGCAATTATCTTACCAGAATTCATTAATCCTGGATAACTGAAACTTCGTTCCCTTTGACCAACATCTCATTTCCCCCTTCCCTTCCCTTCTGCCCCTGGCAACCACCACTCGACTCTGCTTCTACAGGTTTGCACATATAAGTGGAATCGTGCAGTATTTGTCTTTCTGTGTCTGGCTTGTTTCCCTGAGCATAATGTCCTCCAGGTTCATGTATGTTGTTGCAAATGGGTGGATTTCCTCCCTTTTTAAGGATGAATAATATTGCATTGACTATGTATACTACATCTTCTTATCCATTCATCCATCAATGGATGAACGGTTATTTCCATAGCTTGGCTTTGTGAATAATGCCGCAGTGAACACAGGATCCCAATTTCATTTTCTTTATATGTATACCCAGAAGTGTGATTGCTGGACCATATGGTATTTCTATTTTTAACTTTTTGAGGAACGTCCATAGTGTTTTCCATAGTGGCTGCATCAATTTACATTCCCAGCAACAATATTCAAAGGTTCCCTTTTATCCACATCTTTGCCAACACTTTTGTCCTTTTGAAAACAGCCATTTTAACAGGTATGAGGTGATATCTCACTGTGATTTTGATTTCCATCTCCCTGATGAGTGATATTAAGCCTGTTTTCATATACATGTTGGTGGTCATTTATATGGCTTCTCAAAGCCCCTGTTCTTTCAACAGAAATGCTTCCTAAAAGTATGAAGGAGGTATCTAATACAAACATATGCTTTAGCTAATTAAAGTTTAAAATGGAGAAATAAGTCTGGAAATCATCACAAATTACTTTGGTGGAAACTGGTGGTATTGGGGAGTGTACATCCTTGTACGGACTCTGGAGATCATTTATGCACTCATGGAACATATTTCTCAGGTTCCTACCAAATGTCTGGCACTGATCTAGACACAGTGAAAGATACTGTAGTAAAAGGGGAGGCCTTCCCTGCCAAAGGGTAGTGCTTACAAGCTGGTTGGGAGTGCAGGTGAGGAAGGAGTTCAAGGGCAGAAAGTAAATAAAGGAACAAGATGGTCTCCAAGCAAGCAAAGCTTTGAAGTCAGGCGAGTCTGGGTTCACATCCATAACATCTGGACTTTGGACTTTGAATCTCTATCTATCCTCTCTGAGTCCAAATTCTAGTATCTGCCAAAACACAATATGTTTGTTGTGAGGATGAAAAGGGTTTATTATATAAAGCACATAGCATGGGGCCTGCCAGAATGAATAAGCCTTCAATAAATTGTCAGTATTAGGAAATAACCAGTTACACATTTCTTCCAACATACCCATAGAAATCTATATACCTCTTGTTTATCAAACTTTATTTCAATTTCTAAGATCTGATTATTCAGCCCTATAGGAAGTATTAACTTAATTAGCTGCTATGTATAGATCACTTATAATAGTGCTGGGCAAATATTAAGTGCTGTGTTTATTAAAATAATAAATGTATGAATTCTACTCTGAATATAGTTCAGTGAATTCTCTTAATATCAGAAGATGCTTGATATAATTTTCCATCTCTTTTCCAAACAACCTTATATTTATAATCATGCCCACTGTACTTCAGTTCATTCAACAAATACTTATTAAGTGCATGGCTGGCACTGTTGAAGGTGCTGGGAATACCAGCAGAGATATTTTCAGTAAAGATGAAAATATTAGCAGGAAGCAAGTAACCTCAGGTTAAGGGTAATTTCAAAATAATTTCAGAAATTATTTCAAAATATGTTGCCCCAACGAGAGGAATTTGTTTCCTCTAAATTTCCTTGGCAATGAGTTGTCATCCTGAGTCAAGTGGAGCGCCTCCTTCAACAGCTTTTGGTTACTAACCAGCATCCAAAATGGTGAGTTCTAAGTCCTCAGTGTTTTTCCACCCCTGACATGGCACATAGTTGGGAGCGGGAATAAGGAAAGATAAGGCCGGAATGTAAATGAGGTCACAAACAGGACAACAAAGTGACTGGGGCCTCGGCTGCAGGGACCTTGGGGGCAGTAAGAGGTTCAACAGGGCCTGATTAGCAGATCCGAACTCTGGTTACAAGCTGCCTCGTAGCACCCTGCCACCTCGTAGATCTCTCAGGGACCGTAAGGGAAAATGACAGGCGTGCAGGTGGTTCCAGAAAGCAAGTGATTCAGTGAAAACCTGCTTTGAGAAATTACAGTGGTTAACAACTGTTGGGTCTCAAAGAAACGGCACTGAGGAGATATTTTGAGAAGACATCTATCAGGCAGAGCAAACTGGTCAGTTCCGTGAATGAACTGCATGGGGTTCTCTAAGGGGTGCATGTGAGATCAGAGGTTCAGTAGTTGTGACCTGGAATGGGTAAATTTTAATAAGATCAATAAAATATAACACTAGCAAACAAATGCCCCCCTGACAATGGACAAGCAGCAACGTCACCTACCTGTCTTTTCTGATGGCTTACCTACGGGCAGAGGCTCCAGCCATGCCAATCCATTGCTGTATTAATGAAAACAAAAGATACCCCTATAAATCAGGTACTGCTTTAGATGGCTTATGTCTGTTAACTCATTTGATTCCACCAACACTCCCCATCCCCATTTTAGTGTCGAACAAGCTAAGTAAAATTAAACAACATGCTTGAGGTCACCAAGCTAATAAGTGACACAGTCAGAATCTGCACCCAGGCCATCTGACTTCAGAGTTTATGCTCTCGGCCAGGACACCAAATTCCAAGTCACAGTCCAGGCACAAAAAGAATACACAATCATCGCTTATGGAGTAAGTGAATGAATTACAAATTATTCAGTGTTCTCTTAACTACTATCTGTCTAAGCAGTTACAAGACCAAATTACACAGCGTCCAAGAAATGTATAAACAGTCACAGTTTATATATAAAAGTATAAAATATCACAGTAGATCTCTGTACTGGTCACATATTCCCTGGGTAGTTGAGATTAATTTGTGTAGCCCACAGTACAATTTACTCTGCAGGCCATTGAGAAAGAATATGCCGTGCCTGGATTATTATAATACACCAAAATGGCATGTATTTCTTGCCAGTGCGTTAGTCTCTAGGGAAGCTTTTTGCTCTTTGCTAGTTTTCTAGCTAGCCGGATATGAGAGTAGATGCTGGCTTCAGCAAAGACCAGAAAATTGTCCTGGCAGTGGACTGCCCACATTTGAGCTGAAAGGAAGCAGAGCTTCATCACGGCCTTTGACTATGTAGTAGAAAGCAACATTGTCTTAGGAGTGTTTCAAACTGTATCTTAAAATTATCTTCAACTTATAAATATGATATCACACTTTAAAATTTCTTGTTTCCTGTACTGAAAATCTCCCCTTGGCAGAAATTTTGCTAAAAATCCAATGACATATAAAAGACTTTTGCATTAACTACTTTGGCTGATTGCTTTGCCAGCACCCAACGTAAAAGCTCTCTGGGCTTTAAGGATCATTATGTTTAATTATTTTTAAACCCTGTTGCATATTGTAAAATGAAGATATCCCCTAGACAGACCCAAGATTTCAAGACCAGTGTCATTGCTGATTTACTGATATTTCTTATTCTTATCCTAATTCCATTAATTGACATGGATTAAATGTCTGCTGTGAAAGATGCATAGAAGATATAAAGAAATATTCTAGTAGAGACCCACAGATTAATCATATGGATACAACCAATCACTGGCCTGCACATATCATTAAGAAAGAAAATTGAAAAAAAAAACAACTTTAAACAACCTCAAATGACATGAATACAAGTTTTTCTGGAGTATGTTCCCCTTAATATTATTAATTTTGACCATCCTTATTACTCTATCCTCAACAAAGTGTACTTTCACTAAATGAAAATTAATTTAAAATCATTTAAGGAGTGCCCTAAAATGACAAGAACATCTAACAGTTATCAACATTCAGTATTAAACCCTCAAGGGGCCTTAGAAACAGAAAGGCACCAAACCAAGTGATCAGATTCATTTCAAATCAGTAATGGACCACTCTACGCTCACTTGAAATTTTCTAATTTGAAGCATTATTATTATTATTTTTTATTTTGGTATCATTAATCTACAATTACATGAGGAATATTATGTTTACTAGGCTTCCCCCCATCACCAAGTCCCTCCTACAACCCCCATTACAGTCACTGTCCATCAGCAGAGCAAGATGCTGTAGAATCACTACTTGTCTTCTCTGTGTTGCACAGCCCTCCCCCTGCCCCTCACATTATACATGCTAACTGTAATGCCCCCTTTCTTCCCCGCCCCCCCTTATCCATCCCTTCCCACCCATCCTCCCCAGACCCTTTCCCTTTGGTAACTGTTAGTCCACTCTTGGGTTCTGTGATTCTGCTGCTGTTTTGTTCCTTCAGTTTTTGCTTTGTTCTTAACTCCACATATGAGTGAAATCATTTGGTACCTGTCTTTCCCCATCTGGCTTATTTCACTGAGCATAATACCCTCTAGCTCCATCCATGTTGTTGCAAATGGTAGGATTTGTTTTCTTCTTATGGCTGAATAATATTCCATTGTGTATATGTACCACCTCTTTTTTATCCATTCATCTACTGATGGGCACTTAGGTTGCTTCCATTTCTTGGCTATTGTAAATAGTGCTGCGATAAACATAGGGGTGCATCTGCCTTTTTCAAACTGGAGTGCTGCATTCTTAGGGTAAATTCCTAGAAGTGGAATTCCTGGGTCAAATGGTATTTCTATTTTGAGCTTTTTGAGGAACCTCCATACTGCTTTCCACAATGGTTGAACAAGTTTACATTCCCACCAGCAGTGTAGGAGGGTTCCCCTTTCTCCACAACCTTGCCAACACTTGTTGTTTGTCTTTTGGATGGTGGCGATCCTTACTGGTGTGAGGTGATATCTCATTGTGGTTTTAATTTTCATTTCTCTGATAACAAGCGATGTGGAGCATCTTTTCATGTGTCTGTTGGCCATCTGAATTTCTTCTTTGGAGAACTGTCTGTTCAACTTCTCTGCCCATTTTTTAATTGGATTATTTGCTTTTTGTTTGTTGTGGTGTGTGAGTTTTTTATATATTTTGGATGTCAACCCTTTATCCGATCTGTCATTTATGAATATATTCTCCCATACTGTAGGGTACCTTTTTGTTCTATTGATGGTGTCCTTTGCTGTACAGAAGCTTTTCAGCTTGATATAGTCCCACTTGTTCATTTTTGCTTTTGTTTCCCTGAAGCATTATTTTTATGCTGTCACATTTTGCTCAAGATTTTAAGCTTTGGTGTTAATTTCTAGTTTCGTCAAAAGAATGGTTTTTAAAGTTAGCTTCCTAATTCATTGATTGTGTGTGAGGGGCTCAAAGTTTGACTTTGGATATGGGCTCATTTTTACCTGTGCACACCATTTACCACTGGCCAGTTCTTTTCTGTGGAATGGTTCTGAGAAGTCTCACCCAAGATTTGGTAGTCTGAAATGTGCCACAAGTCTTTCACATGTGTGATTTACTTCCTGGCCTCTGCTTTTGTGCTCACAAGTCTTTCACATAATGTGATATGCAATGCAAATATGACAACCACCTCCTGGAAGAAAGCTGCAGTTTTTGGTGAGAGAACTTGTATTTATGTGTAGTGACAGGCCTTGACTATTGATCAACCAACTTGACCAGCCTGCAAAATGAGGTAAATGAAGTTTGGTACCATCAAAAATTCCCACAGCAGGGATATGACCCAAACTGAAGGAAGCTGTGGCAAATGGGTGACATGTACATTCTGGAAGCAGACCACCTGGTTTTGGTCAAACTTGATCAAACAGCTTGACCTTTTTGTGCCTCAGTTTCCTCATATGCAAGATGATGGTATGGCCTCTTTGTAGTATTATTGTGAAGTTCAAATGAGACAATGAGCACAGAGTGCATTATACAGCCTGTCATACAGTGTGGGCATTGAACAGATATGAGCTACTGTAATAGTAGAGAGTTCAGAACATCAGCATTGAACATGGCTCTTCCAGGCTTGAGAACAGAGCCAGGCACCAGCAGTAAGCAAAGAAGTGCAGTCAAGCAGATGGCATGCTGTGATTAAAGACTCGGCTTTATCCTTACAAAAGAATTCCCGAGGCAGTACAAATATTAAAGTCAAAGGCATGGAGTTATGGGGGAACTCCTTGTCTCCA
This sequence comes from Manis pentadactyla, assembly GCF_030020395.1. Classification (NCBI taxonomy): domain Eukaryota; kingdom Metazoa; phylum Chordata; class Mammalia; order Pholidota; family Manidae; genus Manis; species Manis pentadactyla. Next base: position 124,916,439 of record NC_080026.1, on the reverse strand, counting down.
GTGCAAAAGATAGCAAGGATTGTGTGTGTGTGTGTGTGTGTGTGTGTGTGTGTGTGTGTGTGTGTGTAGTTTTTGTGCTGTGGATCACATTACTATTACTACTATATGGAAACAAACTATTACCTGCTGCAAGTTACAGAAAAATTATCCATGGTAAAGTTGCTTCTGGTCATTACCCAGTGCACCAGCCCAGACCCAAAGTCAGGGTTTTCTCTCTGATGAGCATTAAGAGGGATTTTCTTTGAAATGCGTTTAAGTGAAAAATAAAGAGAATTCATCAATATCTTGCAGATTAGTCCCCATAGAAGCACTTGGAAAGTTCTGTAGGACTAAACTTTAGGCTCTAAATGCCACTAGGTGGCAGGGGAATGTTATGAAACCGGCCAATCATCACAGTCTAATGTGGTGCAGCCCCCTTTACTTCTCGTCACAGGGTGTGCGCCCTGTCTGCAGGATCCTGAGAGATCTTTCCTGGAACTTGGGCTTTTAGTCCTTGTGTTTTCACATACTCAACCTCAGGGGGGTTGGACCCTGGATGGGTAGGTTCAAGGGTAACCTAGCAGGTCACATCCCTGAGCAAAAAATATCAAAACCTTTGCATCTTTGAAAATTTTATTTTCAAGTCTCTGAGGACTAGGCATTCGGAAGAAAGGGCAACCTTCTCGCAGGCACTTGCAGGGCACTTGTTAGAGGGTCTGAGCCCTAAGGCACCCTAGTGCCATCTTTCTTCTTATGTCAAGTAGAGCCACTTCTCAACCTAAAACTTTACCCACTCCAACACAGAGCAAACACCTCTATTGCTATCTAAATCTTTTGTTTCTTAATTTCAGAAATCATTTTTTTTATATTGAACATACTTTCTAACATCCCAAAATTTGGAAGGCTAGTTTGGACTGAACTTGAGTGATTTAATCAATGACTTTTAAAAAAAATGTTCTGAGTCTGAGCTGAAAGGTGCTTTTTATATTTCTGAGCTCTAGCTCAGCTTTATCTTATCTGAATAAAGTTCATGACAGATTTGATCAAGCAGATTTATAATCAGAGAAGAAATGTCCTCCTGGAAAAAAGCTGCTTTAACTTCATACCACCACCCCCTGAAGTTGAAATCCAGCAGGTTCTGCTTTATGATTTAGAATGTTATTATATTTAATATAACATGTTAACCATAACAACAGTTTTCTTCTATCATTTATAACCATCCAATTAATTCTTCCAATTTCTTGAGAAAACTCAAATATGGCTACCATGCCTTTGGTTTAAGAATCAAGTCTTCCCTTCTGTTTACACGTGGCAGATGCTGACTGAAGATCAGAGCAGGGCCAGCTGAGACGGCAGAGCATGTGGCCTGAGAAAGGTTCATGTAAAGAGACATGATTCGGATCCTGTGGTCTGAAAGGACACCTTATTGAGGTAACAGGGAGCTGGGTTTGGAGGCGGCACCTAAGAGTGGGTCCTCCTGAGTTCTGAGCACCCTCAAGCAACAGCCCCCCACGTGTCCACATCTGCTCAGTGTCTCCCTCTCTGACACAGGCATGTGTGCTGACTGATGAACCACTGGCCTTTGGTGTTAGCTGAGATGCTGGCCAAGCATTTCCCTGCACCCAGCTCCATGCAACTGACTGTCATTGGCCATTTGCTCCCTCTGAGTGGAGCTTTCCAGCAGAGGATCTATTTCTTGGCTTTGGGAAAAAGTGGGAGAAAAAATTCAGCCTTAAAATTAAGGGCAAATTAAATTCAGGGGCTTCCAAATTAAGGCAACACCATCATTTCTGTCTTTAAAGAAATCCTACGCCCCTGCAAAGCCGGGAGCTGAGTGTTCATCTGTCACTTCCCATAAAGGGCTATTGGAAACTCAGCATCTATGAATCAAAGGAAGCAGAGTCAGCCGCGGTCAGGGGCGGTGTGGAGGCGGGGGTGCCCAGGCTCCGGAGAGCTGAAAGGCAGGGGAGGAGCTGCACCCTCCTTTCTGAGCGTCTCATCTCTGTTCAAGTGTCTGGGCAGGGCTTTGAAAGGTGCCACAGAAGTGGAGAGTGAGCTGGAACAGCTCCCCTTGGGGACTCCCAGCCACTTCACTGTGCCTGTGGCTGCAAGTCCCTCTTCCCAGATTGTCACTGGCAGAGTCCCCAACAGTTTGAACCACTGCCTTGTTCTTCCTGTTCCTTCCCGAGCCCTAGGTTCACCTCCATCAGCAGCTCTGCCTCTGTCCATTGGGGCGCCAAGCCCAGCCCATTGTCTAGCCCGGCAGCTCGCAGTCCGCGTGGATCCTGACCAGGTTCTTCCTGCCCCTGGGAACCGAGGCTCATCTCAGTGGTTTTCTCTCCAGAAAAGACACCTGCATTCATTTCTGTCTCTCCCTGTCGAGACGGTTTCTGGTCTGATATTTTGTGTATTTTTCTTAAGGAGCTATTTCTTTTGGCACAGAATAATTGCTTTTGTAGCTAGGTACATTTCTGGAGCCTTGATAATAATATGGGGGTGTATCTAGAAGTTGGCTTTTAATGGTGAATGAAAAATACAGCTTTTCCTATTGAGGACTCTGCTGCGCTGTGGTGGGAACCGGCAGCGTGTCCTACTGCGGTGGCTGTTTAGGAAATGGACAGTCGCCCACCACCCCAGGGTCCCCACACCTCACTTTATGATGCATGAGGATCAGCAGACTCAAATTTGCCTTTCATTCAAAGGCCAGTGGAAGAGAGGAAAGGGCTGCGTTACTTACAGCCTGACATATCAAAGGCCTGCGTAGCTCTCAAGCCTGTGTCACAGCCTGGGTGGGGTGCCAGCTTCTCCACTTGGCATGAAGATCAGAGATTTGAGGTTGGCCTTTATTGACATTACTGAAATCTTTGCCAGTTGTGACTGTTGATAGGGATCTGATGATAATCCTGAAAACTACAAAGATGGTAATAATGAAGATACAAAGGTAATTTTTGTAGGAATAGAATGAATATATAGTACTTTAATTAATGAGCAGGAACCCAAATTCTCAGAACCACTAGTTTTGGTCCTGGCTGGCACTGGGCCATGATCCAGGGCAGTCCTGAGCCAGAGCATTGCTGCAGAACCCGGAGTGTGGCCGGCCCAGCGGTGGCCGCACACATGGACTGTGTCACCGTCCTTGTCAGCAGTTGCCATTGAGCCAGGCAGTGCCTGGTCTGTGCCTGCCGGGGAAGTCAGCGGCGGCCTGGCCTCGGAGCCCTCTTTCGCCCCCCACCGGGACAGATGCTCTGCCAGCCCTTCCGGCAGCGGGAGTGTTCCACCCAGACGAGAACTTGGCTCTGGGGACACACGTTCCAGAGCTGTGTCGTGACTGAAGGGCTCTTGTTCCCTCTGCCTTGAGACATTTCCCCAGAGCTCAGGCCCAGCTGGGACTCTGTGGCTGTCCCCCTCCGGAGGCAGGGAGGAAATGGGGAAATGGGCGCGGAAGGCAAGACATTGCTCTGGCCCGAGTTCCAGTTCCGTTCAGGATGCAAAGCGAAAGGGAGCCGCTCCAGCCTCTCCGGAGTGAGTGGGAGCAGGGAGGCATTGACAACAGACGGGGAAGGCCGGCCCCTCGGAGGGAACAGTCACTTCTAGTGTCGGGAGGGAGACCCTTCAGTTATCCCTAAAGCAAACAAGTCAGGGTCCAGGGGCTGATCCAACCGGCATTTGGTCTACCTGAAGAAGTCTCATGTTCTCCGAATCCTTGTCATTCTCAATGGGGCTCAAATAGGAGATGGGACTATTGGATAAATAAGGACAGATAAAGGGAGATGTTTTAGCTTTCCTGTTGGGGGAAAAGAGGGTGGGGGCAGGGGACCCTGAATTGTTTTCCAGGACTGCCTAGGATCAGTGGAGCATTTTCCTATAAATACTAACTGAACCAAAAGTCACCTGAAAGGAAAGGCACATTATAATTTATGTCTCTGTGTGTATCACCCCTTGGGCAACTAAACAGAGAGGAAGTTGTAAGCATGTCAGAGACCCATTATGCATTAACAGCCATGAAGCAAGACATTGTCCTCCTAAGTGTAATTGTTTTATTTGATAAAAGGTTTTCAAATTGGGGCATGTAGACTAAAGTTCACTTTTCCTCTTGCTGGACGTTAACCTCTTTGAGCGTGTATTAGCCAGATTGCCATAACAAAATGCTACAGGCTGGGTACCTTACCCAACAGGAATTTCTATTGTTTGATTTTATTTTTTACTGATGGATTGTTGATATACAATCTTATATTGGTTTCAAGTTTATAACACAGTGGTTCACCAGTTACCCATATTCTTAAATCCTCACCCCCACTAGTGCAGTTACTATCTGTCAACATCGGAAGATGTCACAGAACCCTGGACGTATTCTCGATTCTGTACTTCCATCCCCGTGACCAACGTATATTATGACAGAGATTTTGGTGCCCCTTTATCCACCTCACCTTCCCCACCCACCCACACCAATCCCTCTGCCATGGTAACCACCAGTCACTTTTCAGTGTCTGAGTCTACTGCTGTTTTGTTCATTTTTACACAACAGGAATCTATTTTTTCACAGTCTGGGAGGCTAGAAGTCCAAGGACAAGGTGCCAGTAGGTTTGTTTTTTTCCTGATGTCTCTCTCTTTGGTTTGCAGATGGCCACCCTCCTGCTATGTCCTCACATAGTCATCTCTCTGCATGCACATGCCTAACGTCCCTCTGTGTCCTAAGATCTTCATAAGGACACTAATCAGATCAGATCACAGCCACCCTAAAAAAACCACACACACACATTTTAACTTAATTCCCTGTTTAAAGACCCTATCTCCAAATGCAGTCACGTTCTGAGGTCCTGGGTGTTAGGGCTTCAACACATTAATTTTGGGGGACACGATTCTGCCCATAGCCGAACTCCAGTTTCCTCAGCGGTGAAACGGGATAAAACTTGCCTTCTTTTTTTTTTAGACTCAAACGAGATAAAATAAGAAAAGAGACTTTTGAGGGTGCTAAATGCTGTACAAAGCCAAGTTGTCTTTGTGGCAGGTGGTGGGGGGGACAGGCAGCTGAAGACAAGGGGTCTGATGGGCCTGTGTAAAAGACTCATTCTCGGTATACACACACGGTTTGGAGGCCAAGTTCCCCAGGAGAAGGTGGATTCGCAAAGGCGCTACTACATAGTGTGCCTCCTTAGGAATCCGAGCCTGCAGGGACATTACAAATCATTTATTGATCCCTCACCACTGATTCCACACCTGCTCTGCTGGGCACCGGGTCAGTGTGATCCATTCTCTACCAATGATGCAAAACGGCAAGTTGGCTGGCTGAATTTTACAGGAAATTTCATAAAGCAGAAGACTCCTAATTTGTCTTCCTACACAGCTTACGGGGAGCTTCACCAAAAATATCTTTTGCTTTCAACAACTTCCCCCTGACTCTCCTTCCTCAATCAAAGAAGGCAGCTCAGGATCTAGAGGTTCAGAAGAACTTGCAGGTCACCCTGGCTTTGGGACTGGAGCCACATGGCTAAACTCAGGCTGGAAAAAAATTCAGGTTCTGTCACTCTCAGAGAATGAATACCTGACACAGGGAAGCCAACCTCTACGAAAAACGACAGTCAGTTACATGCACACATGGGCACGTATGCATCCACACAGACACACATACATGCACACAGAAAAGTGCACGGAAGCCAGCAAAGTCTGCACCTGAGTAAAGACGATACCATTGGTATTTTTAATGTTAGGGATTCCCAGCCTGTGCTGAAGAGTGCCTTTTGTTCATGGAGGATAAAATAACACCACCATGCTCCCATTGATCTCTCTCTCAAAGTCTGAAGCTTCAAAACCAACTGAGGAGCATCATAGCCCAGCCTCCTATCTCAGCTCTGGGATCCCTTTCTCTGTGGGGTTCTACGTCATATGGTGGGGCATGGGCAGGAGGGGAAATACAGCTACACCCTCCTTGGGCATCCAAGAGCAAAGTGAGGACACCTTCATTTCTTTCTGGTCCCGAGCCCTGAGGTTAAAGTCCCATTGCACAGGAGCAGAGGCAGGAAGAAATGAGCCTAGAGCCACAGAACAAATAATGTGATAAATTGAGGCAGAAACTACCTACAGTACGAGGGCAGGAAGGGGCAGGAAAGAGCACCTGCGGAGCACAGCTTGCCGCATGAAGAACTCCAAAGAATGGGAAGAGGATGGACCTCAGGAATTTAACTTCTTACTATGGGCCGGCAGGCTGTCTTGTAGCTCAGAAACACTTCTTTGGACTTCAACTTTGCTTTATTTCCAAAACGGGACTGGAAATGGGAATTACAAAGCCAAAAATATCAAACAGCCTTAGATCTTTAGTTAAAAACATTAGCAGCAACACACGACGGAGCTCACTCACCTCCCCCATTCTTAGCATTTCATTGCGAGAGGAAAACCACAGGCCAAGGCTAGAAAAGGCTGTTATAATTAACTCACAAGCCCTCGTGTGCTTACTAGTGGTTTTTGAGGCTCTGGGGTTCAGAAGTAATGTAAGATGGGGTTATTTAAAATGCATTATGGAAGGAGGAAACAAAAACACATTTGTAGTATTTTTTGCTAAACAGCAGCCTGATTCCATCACATCCATTTAATGGACTGCTTCTAGGCTCAAGGGAATCATTTCCTTGTGATATTTATCTAGGTAAATTTGGGATAAGAGGAATTAACATGTGTCAATCAGGGTTTTCAGTGGCAAATGACAGGGACCAAGTCTGGCCCCTTAAAGCAGAAAGGAATTTATTAAAGTGTATCCAATGAATCCTAGAATCCCAGGAGGGCTGGAGAATGAAGCTTAAAGGCTATGCGGCCAGCAGCAATCCTTGAAATCAATTCTAGAGCTGTTCTGAGAGGATACTCCACGGCCTTCTCTCTGGGCAAAGAGGCCACTTGCCCTGTGACCACTTCTCACATGGGACACACTTCTGGATCATCCATGAACTGGCTGTCCTGGCCACCATCCTCGCCAGCATGGCCCAGATCCTAACCAGGCTCCTCTGGTCCTCGGGCTATTCTTCCTTCTCCAAAGATCTCTGTGTGAGTCTCCGTTCCCTCTTCCTGGAAACCTGACTTTTCCAAAGGAAGGGGCTCATGCTCTGGAACTCCCCTGGCTCTGCACCCCAGTCGCCTTTGCAGTAGGAGTCCTTCTGTCTGGAGGGGCACCTGGGGCTTCGGCTTGAGGGTCAGTGATGTTTGAAGAGGAGGTCCAGGCTCCCTGGTAACTGAGTCTCCCCCTGGTAGGCAGCTCTCCTTGCCCCCTGGCCTGCCATAGGCATGGCCTGCACTCCTGATTCCTTGACTACCTGCCCTGTTCAATCAAGCTCATGCATACCCCCAAAGGCAGGACAGATAGTAAGCCTCTAGGGCCAGTATAGTCTGGACTTATCAAGAAAGAACATTCTCACATGCATTGCAAGGCATTTTTTCTGTAGGGCCGGCAAGCTTTATTTTTAAGCTAAGCCCCCCAAGACAGCAAAGGATGCATACTACCCTCTTTGGCTATTCCCATTGGTACCCTGGGGAGGGCTCCTGGCTGGCTGTTTGTGGAAAGGACTCTTCCATTCTTTTGTTCTTCTCCTCCTCCCTCTTGGGGGTGGAAGGCAGGACAGGGGCTGCTGCCACTTCTTCCCCTGCCGGTGCCTTGGGTCATCGCCATGTGTTAGCAGTGCAAGGTCATACGCTGGACATGTAATGTGGTGGAATAACCAGCCTGAGAATTAACTAGGCCTTTTTTTTTTTTTCTTAGCTGTAACCTCATCAGGAAAGAATGGGAGGTATTTTTTCCCCTCTTCTCCCAAGAGAGGAGCCAGGTTCTGTGTCCTGGATGTCTGGGCTTTTCCTGTCTCAGGGGAACATGAGATGCCTTTGTTTTTAACAGTCTAGGTTCCCACAGGAGACAGGACTCAACCCACTGGAGTGACAGGGCCTGTGGGTTGATGCGGAGGAGGACGGGGTAGGGCCTCAGGCTGGCCAGATGCAAGGAGGTGAGGTTCCGGAATGGTGGTGATCTGTCCCAGCTTGCAGGCATTACCTCATGAAAGGTGATGCCTCAGACAAGGGCTGGTTACCTAGGCCGGTGAAGGATCCGGTACTGCCATGCTGGGCTCCAGCAGCCAAGGCAAGTGTCCCTGGTACCGAGCCTGGCATACAAGGAGCAGCACACTCAGCCTTAACTGCCTGCCAGCCTCCGACCGGACTGGCCTGGCTCACGGAGCAAGTGAGGCTTGCTTCAGGTGCAACGACAGTGCTGAACGACTGCCCCCACAAGCATAGCAGTGATGTCAGGTGGGCAGATGGAGCCCTGACCCCAGGCACAGAGAATTGTCTAGGGAGCTGCGCAACTCCCAGCATTCCTTGTGACCCAAGTCTAGAGGTGGGAGCGTCAAAGAATGGAATGGATAATTGGACTTCTCCCAGACCCTTAAAAAGCCCTATCTTGGAGTAATTTTAGACTTACAGAAATGTTGCAAAGTTCACGGCCACCCCTCATCCAATTTGCCCCGCGTGAGCACATTCCATTTCCATTGTACATTTGTCAAAACTCAGAGACCAGCACTGAAGCACTGTATTACCCAAACACTAAACTTTATTTGGATATCGCCAGTGTTCCCACTTGCGTCCTCTTTCCATTCCACGATCCAGTCCAGGGTACCGTATCACCTTCAACCATCACAGCTTCCCAGCCTCCTCTTGTCTATGACAGGTTCTCAGTCTTCCCTAGTTTTTCATGAACTTGACAGTATTAAGCAGTACTAGCCAGCTGTCTGGCATTTTTTTCATGATCACACTGGGTTGGTTTATGGGATTTGGGGTAGAAGACCACAAGGGTGAAATGCTCTCCTTGTCACATGACGCCACGTCAGGGTGTACATGACACCCACCGGACATCATCAGTCACGTCAGTCCTCATCACTTGGTGAAGGTGATGTCTGCCAGGCTTCACCACTGTCAAGTTACTATTTGCATTTCTCTATTCTATTCTTTGTAAGCCCTCCAACCCATCGTTATTTGCAAGAGAAAAATAAGGAAATGTGACGCTACTTGCATCTGAGTGGCATGGAACAATTCTTGCGTGTTATATTTATATTTGAACAAGGGTTTTCTTGAAGCCCTCTGCCTCGACCAAAAGTAGCAACTCTAATGGTAGGAATTTCGGGCTCTGTGACAGTTGGGTGTGGGCGTGTGGGCTTGGGTGCAAAATGCAAGCGGCGTTCTCAAGCCTACCACTCAGGCGATGCCCTGCTCCTCTGCCTATATATAGGGCCAGTGCACGGAGTAGCTGTTCATCAAATCTGGGTACAGATTTGAAAATTTAACACACCTACACATGTATGAGGGACTATCCTGCCACTTATTTTCTAATGCAGGGGGTGGGTGCAGTTTTACAAGGAGTGTTGATTGTTTACCCCGGACAAATTAAGCATCTCTGGTTGAGAGCATAACTGGAGAGGAACATGGCTCTCTTCTATTTCAAGTCCAAAGGGTTCCCAGTGAGACCGCCACTCCATTTCAAGAGCAAGACCTTCCCTACATGTTTGAAATTGGAAGCTACATAAGGAGAGATAGGAAAACAGGTAAACCTCCACCTCAGTGCTAGTGTTCACCAAATAGAAAGCGGCAGCCTCCAAAGTCTTGTATAACCAGTTACAGCCCCAGATATCACTTTCAGCATTTCGGATTTTCCCAGCCATTTCCACTGAGCCAGGGAGTTATGGATTTTTAGGTTTAATGCTTTAGGCAGAAAGTACTTCTATGGCTGGAATCAGTAGCAAGACTATGAGTTATTCAGAATATATGAAAAGACAGTCAAAGTAGTTATTGCAACACTGCAGAAGTTGTTTATTGGGCTTCTGACTCGTAGAGAAGCAAGGAATTTAGCAACAGATTTAGAGTATTAAAGCATGGTGATGTTTGTTCACACTTTGTGCTGTCAAAATTAAAATTCAGTTCCATAAGTCTTTGACTTGGGTCCTTAACAGAAATCATCTCATAATATCCCTTCAACGTGGGTTGTGTTATAGCAGTTCTGCAGAAAGCTAGAGGGAGGCACAGATTTAATAGAAGCCTCTGGAAGAGAATGTGGAGCTTAGGAAGAACCTTGGGGGTTCTGAGTTCCGGAGGCCCAGCTAAGCACCCTGAGATCTCCTTAAGATTAGGGCTCAAGGTCTCCTCCCACATCCGCCTCCACTTGGCTCTCGTGACTTTTCTTTATTCAACAACTTTTGCTGGAAGTGGGGCTGCTGGGCAGAGAAACAGGATTCTGCCTCTGTTCCTGAGAGGCTTGCAACCTAGAGGGAATGGAGGCGGTGGGAGGGTGATGTGGGACAGACAGATGAACAACTGGGCAATTAAAGCAGAGGCCAGAGTTTCCCAGGTGATGAGGTGGGGGCGGGAGGGAAGGGCGTTCTAGGCAAAGACAGAGGGGCTGAAAAGCCCAGAGACACAAAAACTGCAGGGAATGAGTTCCAAAGACTCCCATGGAAATAACACTGAGATTTTGCTTCTCTGAACAAAAATGACACAACAATGAAATTTCATGTGGAGAAATAAACATGCCAACAGAACTAAGAAAAGACAGTGGGAAAGGATAATGGGAAGGGGAACGAGCCGTAAATATTAAAGAAGTTCAGAAAGCTACTTTAAAACACTGCTCTGGACAGACAGAATAGTGTAAGTAAGAGAGGCCCCAGGACGTTTAAGTACTTAATAGACCATAAAGGAACCAATAGGTGAAGATTTAGATTATCCAAAAAGTGGTTGAAATGTTGGTTATTTGTAAAATAAGTAAATAAAATGAGAAGTTACATATAGTCACCTGTCAAAGTGGGAAAGATTTTAGAGGAAGGGAGTTGGCAATATGTCCCCTGGGCCTTGAAAATATGTTCATTACCTTTGACCCCAAATCCCTCCTTTAAGAATCTATCTGAAGTTTGAAAACAAGAGCCCTGCTTTTATAAAGCAAACTTCCCTTCTATAAATGTATGCTGTGACCAAAAAGCGTGGTTATAGCTATACTGTCTTATTTTACACCATCTTGTAATATTATAAAAGCAAAGGTTTGCAGTCAGACTACCAAGTCGCTAACACAGTGACAACAGGTGACTTACTTAACCTCTCTGAACCACAGTCTTGGAATCTTTAAGATGGGATTTTGCTGTTAGAGTAGCTCCCTAACGGACTGCAGGCACGTAACAATTGTTCAGTAAATGCCATGGTTTCTGTGTCCTCATCATTCCATTCAAACCCTGAGCTCAACACGTGTTTGTTGATTGAACAGATAAACCACAATTATGTGTTTAGGAACCTGGCAGAAGAGGAGACAAGGAAGTGATTTGGAAACCTCTAAGGACCCGGGAGTGCTAGCTGAAGTAAAGTAGGTGGGCACCATGTGGAATAAACCAGTCCAAGTGGTTTATTCCCCTTGGATATTCTCCCATGGGGGAAGGAAGGAGAGGCTGGTGGGAAATACACAGAGGCCCTGAATCCCTTGGAGTTCAAAGCATTGATCCGCCTAGACAAAAATCGAAGATTTTTAAAAAGCAAGCAAGTGGTGCCACAAGTTTTCAGGATACATCTATCTTGAAGGAAGCCACCAAAAACTATTGTTCCACTTTAGCCTAGAAAAAACTGGCCTGAGGCCTGATGATGTGACGGGGTGCTCATCTTCCTGCATGAGCCCCTCATTGTGCGTATCAACATACATGCTCTGCCTAACGGAGGAGACTCAAAACTGGGGTTGGAGGCTTGGGCCACAGGACCACTTCTAGATGCGGTGACATCTGCTTCTCTCCCAGATTCCCACTGAAGAAATGGGAACAGACTGTCTTAGAGCAGGAAACTCAGGAAGCCCCACTGCACGTGCCAGGAGCCTGGAGGAATTTATGTCGTCTACAGCGTGGACCTGACCAGACTGAAGGGAGGAGTGATCAGGCTGGGACGGACTGTAACGCAGGCGTGAGGCAAACTTGCTGTTCCCAGAGACCACAGCCTGTAAAACTTCAAAGCCCGATCCACCGTATCTGCAAATTCCTGGGGTTTATATTCTCACGATCTCTGCTGCCACTGGCTCCTCTGTCCCTCCCGCTGCCCCTGCTCAGCCCCACATCAGCCTGGCCAGACACTCAAGCCCTTCAACACTTTTCATGAAGAATTCACTCAGAACAGGCCCTTGTTGAGTTGTCTTCACCCAGTGGTTCTCCACTGGGGCGGTGCCTGGAGGCATTTTGGTTGTCACAACTGGGAGAGGAGTGCTAACGGCTTCTAGTGGGTAGAGGCCAGGGATGCCTCCGTGCATGGGACAGACCCCACAACACAGAATTATCCAGCTCCAAATATCAGTAGTGCCAACATTGAGAAACTGACTTTACTGAAGATGTGAACGACGGTCCCAGGGCTGGTGACCTGGCACAGTGCATGGGTTTCTGCCATCTCTGAGATATGCCTCTCTCCTGTTCCTCTCTCTGTCTTTCTCTCTGTCTCTCTGTCTCCCTCTTACTTCTCAGGAGCAAAACAAATTCCTCTCTCTCTCTCTCTCATTGTCCGCAGTTACTCAGTCTCCTTTGGTAATAAGAATATGCCTATGGAATTCTCATCCATGCTACCAAGCCTCTTGTCAAATTATTTCATCCAAAAATTTTGCTGTCCCTAAGAGGAATTTTGATAAATATGATCACCCTCTCCTATTACACACATATGTAAAGGAACCACTTATCTGGGAAATGGAAGACTCCTGCCAATGTCCACCAAATTTGAGGGTCAGGGCTGGAAGGAGAGTGCTGGTCGGGCTGTGGCTCAGGCAAAGAAAGAAACACTGACATTCTCCTGCTTTCTAGATTCTCTGGGAAGCAGTTATTTCCAGCCCCAGCACTTGGAGTGGACAGAGGTGCCAGGCAGTTAGGGAACTTGGGACTGCCTGCTCAGAGGACAGCTGCCTCCGGCAGAGCATGTGTGTTGTTGTGAACTTCAACAGGGTGTCTGGATAAAGGTGGAGCCCTCTGCCCAAGGGCCTATGATGCTGCCGTTGACTCTTCTTTTCTCCCCCACCCCACTCCCACCCCTCTCTGCTGAAGCTGAGTGAAACCCAGCAGAGTGAACCCAGAATGAATATCTACTTGTGCACAGTGTTCTAACAGGCGGCCCTATCATTTTTGAAAGATTGCACCTCAACTCCTAATGGTATATCCACATCTCTCTGGAAGGCTCAGCTCAGACAGAACATATGAGACACAGAAGAGTCCACATTCTAAAGAGGTGAACCCATCCGAGGAATCAAGCAAATATGCAAAATAAGCTATGACGTAAACTCAGTGCAGGAAAAGGTCTAATTTGTGTTCATAATAAGCTCCAAGAAGACTTTGTTGCTGGGAAAACAGTCAAGACAGTCTTGAGCAAGAGACATCTGAGAGCAGGAGAGGCAGCCTGCAGATGGAAAACACAACTGCCAGGTTGCAAACCCCATCGGAGGCACTGGATGGGCCAGAGAAGGAATCCAGCCACGGGGAAGATAAGCTTGGGAAATCCTCCCAGAACCCAGAGGAAAAATGAAAAGGAGATTATGGAGCAAGTTTTATAACAATAAATATTATTTCAAAAAGAGATTGGGGAAAGGAAGAAGGTGGAATGGAAGCAGAAGGGGTGGGGAAAAGATACCCAGTACAGCTGGAGTTTAACAAAAAGTGGGGGAGGAATGGGGATCTTCCTAGAAAGGGTGAATTCAGACCTTGCAAGGAAGAACGACGTGTCCTGAGATAGGGCAGAAATAAGCCTTATTCAAGCCAGATTCAGCAGAAAGCCAGGCTTGTCTGGGCCTTAACCACCCTGCCATCAGCATCCTGGCAGCCCGTTTTGGAGAGCATCTGCAGGGCCCACACATTTTCCTCTAACAACATCTGCATGAGTTCTCCAATCTGGGGCTTTAATAACACAATAAAAAGATCTGTTAAGCGTAACTGGAAGCCACTGCTTTAAAATAAGAATTGCAGCTTACTGCCATCAACTGAAGAATAATTTATATCATCTATGTGCATTTTATGTACACAGGTAACCTGCACTTCTGACCTGGATGGTTATTATATAATTTCCTGAGCATGGGGAGTTGAGTGAAACCCATTGATTAGTGTGTCTGAAAAAACTGAGCTTGTTTCACTCTGCTGGGTTTCTCTTCCGTCTGCGTCCAGGCACGGCCACTCCTCTTCTGCAGGTCCCACACTGGTCTCAGCTCAGGGTCATCATTACTAGTCCCAGTTTCTACTAGCCGCCACCCTTGTTCATGGTTCTTTCAAGCACAGCCTTGTTGCCAAGGCTGGTGCTGTGGCTGCCTGTCCGTGCTGCCATCCCCCTGGGCATGAGCCTTTGGTGATTGATCCCACGTCTGCTTGCTCTTGGGTGCAATGTCCAGCTCTTCATAGGGTGCGTAGGTGATGGCAGTGGAATGTGTTAACTCTGCATTATTTGATGGGAAAAGTAAATCCCTAAGTGAAATTGCAGATGAAGTATCCCAAGGTGGCAGACACTCCATGACACTTCTCATGTAAGAACTAATGCCCTCTTGGCTGCTGAAGCCCAGGTTTCCCAAGGAGTAACTCATGCCCACTCATATGTGGGCACAGAAGTTTCGCTCACTCTGCCCACAGCTTGCCAGCAGCCCTCTGTAGTAAACTCCAGGGTGAGGGAGGTGACCCCCTGCTCAAGAGTTCCGAACAACGTGGACTCAGCAGCCAGTTGGGAGGGACAAAGCAGGAGGCCACAGAATCCCTGCAGAGGTTGGAAAATCCACTTTATCCCTGCCCACTTTTGCAGACCTGGGGAATTCCCACAGCTTTGAAGTCCTGAGTGGGAAATGAGGACTTGGCAGCTCAGATGATGCTTGAAGTCTTCATAGGAAAAACCTGAAACAGTACATTGTGTAGATACAGTTGAAAAACCCCTACTTTCTGATTCGTATGTATTATCTAGATTTTTTTTTTTTTTACCAACTATACATCTAATTTTTCTATATTTTTAAGCTCCTTAAAACAAAGTAAAAATCAGAGAAACAAGAAAAGAGATTCTCAGCCAGGAAGAAAATGGGTACCCGGCTCAGAGGCTAGGAGATTAGGTCTCCAAGTCTTGTAGATCCCTGAGGGTTAACAAAGCCTGACGTGGATGGCACAGCAATCAGGAAGTCGGAGCCAGACGGGTGAAGACAGAGAGCATGGGAGGCCAGAAGGGTCCTGCTTGGAGCCTTGAGAAGCCCAAGTGAGCCTGGCACTGCGGTTTTAATTTCAAAGCCTACAGCCTATCTCCCTACGAGACCCTGTCACATTATCACAGATCTCGTCCTTAGGGAATTCCATTGCCATGCCCGTGGGAGTCTCCTTCGACAGTGACTCTGAATTTGGCATTTGACTTGCTCTGGCCAATGGGATGTCAGCAAATGTAGTATAAGAAGCTTGAGAGGTGTTTGTGTGTTGAGGTTTGCCTTTCAGAATGTTGCCTCCCTGTGAAGAAACCCATGCTTGCCTGCTACAGACACGTGACTCAGTTGACGGCCAGCACCGACCCGCGGACACGCACATGAGGGTGTATTAGACCACTGGGGCCTGGCTGAACCGCCAGATGGAAGACTTTGGCAGCATGAGCGACTCCAGGCAAGCACAGCAGAAGAACCACCAGCTGAGACCAGCCCAAAGTGCTGACCCACAGTGCCCTGAGCAAATTAAATGGCTGTAACTTCAAGCCACTGAGTCTTGAGTGTTTTATTATGTAGCACTATGTAACTGATACATCATGTCAAATGTCTTGTTACATTTTGCATCTAGCATCTTGATCCACATACACTATTTTTTTTTTAAATAATTATTTTTTATTGAAGGGTAGTTGACGCACAGTATTACATTACATTAGTTTCAAGTGTACAACACAGTGGTAGAACATTTATATACATAATTCTAGGTTCCAGCTATCACCCTACCAGGCTGTTACAATATCTTGACTATATTCCTTATGCTATATATTACATCCCGGTTACTTATTTATTTTACCATTGGAAGTCTGTCCCGTTTTTTTTTTGTTTTTTTTTTTTGTGAGGGCATCTCTCATATTTATTGATCAAATGGTTGTTAACGACAATAAAATTCTGTATAGGGGAGTCAATGCTCAATGCACAATCATTAATCCACCCCAAGCCTAATTTTTGTCAGTCTCCAATCTTCTGAGGCATAACAAACAAGTTCTTACATGGAGAACGAATTCTTACATAATGAATAAGTTACATAGTGAACAGTAGTACAAGGGCAGTCATCACAGAAACTTTCGGTTTTGCTCATGCATTATGAACTATAAACAGTCAGTTCAAATATGAATATTCATTTGGTTTTTATACTTGATTTATATGTGGATACCACATTTCTCTCTTTATTATTATTATTTTTAATAAAATGCTGAAGTGGTAGGTAGATACAAGATAAAGGTAGAAAACATAGTTTAGTGTTGTAAGAGAGCAAATGTAGATGATCAGGTGTGTGCCTGTAGACTATGTGTTAATCCAAGCTAGACCAGGGCAATAAAACATCCACGTATGCAGAAGATTTCTCTCAGAACAGGGGGGGTGAGGTTCTAAGCCTCACCTCTGTTGATCCCCAATTTCTCACCAGATGGCCCCCTGCGACTGTGCCTGTCTTAGGTTGTTCCTCCCTTGAGGAATCTTACCCGTCTCTGGCTAACCAGTCATCTTCCAGGGCCATACAGGGAAATGTGAAGTTGGTAAGTGAGAGGGAAGCCTTATTGTTTGAAAAGGTTAGCTTTTTACTTCTTTGCATATTTATGCCCTGTGGCTTCTATGCCCAGCATTTGTCTTGAGGTATCTTTACCACTTGGAAGAATTATGATACTCGGTAAATTTGATATGAGGCACGAATTCTATTTAAGGGTTGTAATTAGGAAGGAAGAAGAAAAGCTATAGAAGTAGCAGGCGGAAGAAAACATGGGAAGATTGATTATTTCTTTGACATATCTTCTTGTAGAGTAACTTCAGCATATATAGGTTTTAAGCTACTACTTAAATTGCGCACACACATTAACATAATAG
This sequence comes from Manis pentadactyla, assembly GCF_030020395.1. Lineage (NCBI taxonomy): Eukaryota > Metazoa > Chordata > Mammalia > Pholidota > Manidae > Manis > Manis pentadactyla. Next base: position 124,899,401 of record NC_080026.1, on the reverse strand, counting down.
GAGTATAGTTACATAACCAAAGCATATCTGTAATTACCAGCCATCTCCAGTGAAACCAAGAAAACCAGTTAGGCACCTTAGGCATTTGTGAAAACTTATCTATGATATGGTGGATATTGTCCAACTGAACTTGAACAGTCTGAGAGAAATCAGACAAATTAAAACAACCCATTCCTGGGGAATGTTCACATGCCATATGTTCTTTTAACAGTAAATAGTCTGTAGTTGTAAGAGTTTGGAGCGCTACAATTTGCACTTCTCCAAATTCTTGGTTGAGTTCCAACAGTATAGATCCAGTCAAATTTGTTTTACTGTATGCACAGGCCAGCTTAGATATCTCCTTCCTCATTCCCATGGCAAGTCCAGGAGCTGGTGGGATGAATGCGTCTACAGCTGTAGCAGTGCGTGGATCTTTGTTGGGGTTTTTTGATGATCATCTTCTGGCATGAGTCTTCCAGAGAGTGCAGATGTTGGAAGTTCATTTTCATATCGTATCTTAGTTCATTTTCGGGGTAGCCCAATTAGGCTTTGATCCTCTGTATAAACACAAACAGACCCTTTGCCTACACTTTTATATGCCCTTTATACCCTTGTGTAGAACTCGTTGGAGGTTACCACACAGGAACTGCCCTTTTTTTTTTTTTTTTGCTTTGTTTTTGGTATCACTAATCTACACTTACATGACGAATATTATGTTTACTAGGCTCTCCCCTATACCAGGTCTCCCCTATAAACCCCTTTACAGTCACTGTCCATCAGCATAGCAAAATGTTGTAGAATCACTACTTGCCTTCTCTGTGTTGTACAGCCCTCCCTTTTCTCCTACCCCCCCATGCATGTTAATCTTAATACCCCCCTACTTCTCCCCCCCTTATCCCTCCCTACCCACCCATCCTCCCCAGCCCTTTTCCCTTTGGTACCTGTTAGTCCATTCTTGAGTTCTGTGATTCTGCTGCTGTTTTGTTCCTTCAGTTTTTCCTTTGTTCTTATATTCCACAGATAAGTGAAATCATTTGGTATTTCTCTTTCTCCACTTGGCTTGTTTCACTGAGCATAATACCCTCCAGCTCCATCCATGTTGCTGCAAATGATTGGATTTGCCCTTTTCTTATGGCTGAGTAGTATTCCATTGTGTATATGTACCACATCTTCTTTATCCAGTCATCTATTGATGGACATTTAGGTTGCTTCCAATTCTTGGCTATTGTAAATAGTGCTGCAATAAACATAGGGGTGCATCTGTCTTTCTCAAACTTGATTGCTGCGTTCTTAGGGTAAATTCCTAGGAGTGGAATTCCTGGGTCAAATGGTAAGTCTGTTTTGAGCATTTTGATGTACCTCCATACTGCTTTCCACAATGGTTGAACTAACTTACATTCCCACCAGCAGTGTAGGAGGGTTCCCCTTTCTCCACAGCCTCGCCAACATTTGTTGTTGTTTGTCTTTTGGATGGCAGCTATCCTTACTGGTGTGAGGTGATACCTCATTGTAGTTTTAATTTGCACTTCTCTGTTAATTAGCGATGTGGAGCATCTTTTCATGTGCCTGTTGGCCATCTGTATTTCTTTCTTGGAGAACTGTCTCTTCAGTTCCTCTGCCCATTTTTTAATTGGGTTATTTGTTTTTTGTTTGTTGAGGCGTGTGAGCTCCTTATATATTCTGGACGTCAAGCCTTTATCGGATGTGTCATTTTCAAATATATTCTCCCATACTGTAGGGATCCTTCTTGTTCTATTGATGGTGTCTTTTGCTGTACAGAAGCTTTTCAGCTTAATATAGTCCCACTTACTCATTTTTGCTGTTGTTTTCCTTGCCCGGGGAGATATGTTCAAGAGGAGGTCACTCATGTTTATGTCTAAGAGGTTTTTGCCTATGTTTTCTTCCAAGAGTTTAATGGTTTCATGGCTTACATTCAGGTCTTTGATCCATTTTGAGTTTACTTTTGTATATGGGGTTAGACAATGGTCCAGTTTCATTCTCCTACATGTAGCTGTCCAGTTTTGCCAGCACCACCTGTTGAAGAGACTGTCATTTCGCCATTGTATGTCCATGGCTCCTTTATCAAATATTAATTGACCATATATGTCTGGATTCTCTAGTCTGTTCCATTGGTCTGTGGCTCTGCTCTTGTGCCAGTACCAAATTGTCTTGATTACTATGGCTTTATAGTAGAGCTTGAAGTTGGGGAGTGAGATCCCCCCTACTTTATTCTTCTTTCTCAGGATTGCTTTGGCTATTCGGGGTCTTTGGTGTTTCCATATGAATTTTTTAATTATTTGTTCCAGTTCATTGAAGAATGTTGCTGGTAGTTTCATAGGGATTGCATCAAATGTGTATATTGCTTTGGGCAGGATGGCCATTTTAACGATATTAATTCTTCCTAGCCACGAGCATGGGATGAGTTTCCATCTGTTAGTGTCCCCTTTAATTTCTCTTAAGAGTGACTTGTAGTTTACAGAGTATAAGTCTTTCACTTCTTTGGTTAGGTTTATTCCTAGGTATTTTATTTTTTTTTGATGCAATTGTGAATGGAGTTGTTTTCCTGATTTCTCTTTCTGTTGGTTCATTGTTAGTATATAAGAAAGCCACAGATTTCTGTGTGTTGATTTTGTATCCTGCAACTTTGCTGTATTCCGATATCAGTTCTAGTAGTTTTGGGGTGGAGTCTTTAGGGTTTTTTATGTACAGTATCATGTCATCTGCAAATAGCGACAGTTTAACTTCTTCTTTACCAATCTGGATTCCTTGTATTTCTTTGTTTTGTCTGATTGCCGTGGCTAGGACCTCCAGTACTATGTTAAATAACAGTGGAGAGAGGGCATCCCTGTCTAGTTCCCGATCTCAGAGGAAATGCTTTCAGCTTCTCGTTGTTCAATATAATGTTGGCTGTGGGTTTATCATAGATGGCCTTTATTATGTTGAGGTACTTGCCCTCTATTCCCATTTTGCTGAGAGTTTTTAACATGAATGGATATTGAACTTTGTCAAATGTTTTTTCAGCATCTATGGAGATGATCATGTGGTTTTTGTCTTTCTTTTTGTTGATGTGGTGGATGATGTTGATGGACTTTCGAATGTTGTACCATCCTTGCATCCCTGGGATGAATCCCACTTGGTCATGGTGTATGATCCTTTTGATGTATTTTTGAATTCAGTTTGCTAATATTTTGTTGAGTATTTTTGCATCTACGTTCATCAGGGATATTGGTCTGTAGTTTTCTTTTTTGGTGGGGTCTTTGCCTGGTTTTGGTATTAGGGTGATGTTAGCTTCATAGAATGAGTTTGGGAGTATTCCCTCCTCTTCTATTTTTTGGAAAACTTTAAGGAGAATGGGTATTATGTCTTCCCTGTATGTCTGATAAAATTCCGAGGTAAATCCATCTGGCCCGGGGGTTTTGTTCTTTGGTAGTTTTTTGATTACCGCTTCAATTTCGTTGCTGGTAATTGGTCTGTTTAGATTTTCTGTTTCTTCCTGGGTCAATCTTGGAAGGTTATATTTTTCTAGGAAGTTGTCCATTTCTCCTAGGTTTCCCAGCTTGTTAGCATATAGGTTTTCATAGTATTCTCCAATAATTCTTTGCATTTCCGTGGGGTCCGTCGTGATTTTTCCTTTCTCGTTTCTGATACTGTTGATTTGTGTTGACTCTCTTTTCTTCTTAATAAGTCTGGCTAGAGGCTTATCTATTTTGTTTATTTTCTCAAAGAACCAGCTCTTGGTTTCATTGATTTTTGCTATTGTTTTATTCTTCTCAATTTTATTTATTTCTTCTCTGATCTTTATTATGTCCCTCCTTCTGCTGACCTTAGGCCTCATCTGTTCTTCTTTTTCCAATTTCGATAATTGTGACATTAGACCATTCATTTGGGATTGCTCTTCCTTTTTTAAATATGCTTGGATTGCTATATACTTTCCTCTTAAGACTGCTTTTGCTGTGTCCCACAGAAGTTGGGGCTTAGTGTTGTTGTTGTCATTTGTTTCCATATATTGCTGGATCTCCATTTTGATTTGGTCATTGATCCATTGATTATTTAGGAGCGTGTTGTTAAGCCTCCATGTGTTTGTGAGCCTCTTTGCTTTCTTTGTACAGTTTATTTCTAGTTTTATGCCTTTGTGGTCTGAAAAGTTGGTTGGTAGGATTTCAATCTTTTGGAATTTTCTGAGTCTCTTTTTGTGGCCTAGTATGTGGTCTATTCTGGAGAATGTTCCATGTGCACTTGAGAAGAATGTATATCCTGCTGCTTTTGGATGTAGAGTTCTATAGATGTCTATTAGGTCCATCTGCTCTACTGTGTTGTTCAGTGCTTCCGTGTCCTTACTTATTTTCTGCCCAGTGGATCTGTCCTTTGGGGTGAGTGGTGTGTTGAAGTCTCCTAGAATGAATGCATTGCAGTCTATATCCCCCTTTAGTTCTGTTAGTATTTGTTTCACATATGCTGGTGCTCCTGTGTTGGGTGCATATATATTTAGAATGGTTATATCCTCTTGTTGGACTGAGCCCTTTATCATTATGTAGTGTCCTTCTTTATCTCTTGTTACTTTCTTTGTTTTGAAGTCTATTTTGTCTGATATTAGTACTGCAACCCCTGCTTTCTTCTCACTGTTGTTTGCTTGAAATATGTTTTTCCATCCCTTGACTTTTAGTCTGTACATGTCTTTGGGTTTGAGGTGAGTTTCTTGTAAGCAGCGTATAGATGGGTCTTGCTTTTTTATCCATTCTGTTACTCTGTGTCTTTTGATTGGTGCATTCAACCCATTAACATTTAGGGTGACTATTGAAAGATATGTACTTATTGCCATTGCAGGCTTTAAATTCGTGGTTACCAAAGGTTCAAGGTTAGCCTCTTTAGTATCTTACTGCCTAACTTAGCTCGCTTATTGAGCTGTTATATACACTGTCTGGAGATTCTTTTCTTCTCTCCCTTCTTGTTCCTCCTCCTCGATTCTTCATATGTTGGGTGTTTTGTGCTGTGCTCTTTCTAGGAGTGCTCCCATCTAGAGCAGTCCCTGTAAGATGTTCTGTAGAGGTGGTTTGTGGAAAGCAAATTCCCTCAGCTTTTGTTTGTCTGGGAATTGTTTAATCCCACCGTCATATTTGAATGATAGTCGTGCTGGATACAGTATCCTTGGTTCAAGTCCCTTCTGTTTCATTGTATTAAATATATCATGCCATTCTCTTCTGGCCTGTAGGGTTTCTGTTGAGAAATCTGACGTTAGCCTGATGGGTTTCCCTTTATAGGTGACCTTTTTCTCTCTAGCTGCCTTTAACACTCTTTCCTTGTCCTTGATCTTTGCCATTTTAATTATTGTGTGTCTTGGTGTTGCCCTTCTTAGATCCTTTCTGTTGGGGGTTCTGTGTATTTCCGTGGTCTGTTCGATTACTTCCTCCCCCAGTGTGGGGAAGTTTTCAGCAATTATTTCTTCTAAGATACTTTCCATCTCTTTTCCTCTCTCTTCTTCTTCTGGGACCCCTATAATACGGATATTGTTCCTTTTGGATTGGTCACACACTTCTCTTAATATTGTTTCATTCCTGGAGATCCTTTTGTCTCTCTCTATGTCAGCTTCTATGCGTTCCTGTTCTCTGATTTCAATTCCATCAATGGCCTCTTGCATTCTATCCATTCTGCTTATAAACCCTTCCAGAGTTTGTTTCATTTCTGCGATCTCCTTTCTGGCATCTGTGATCTCCTTCCGGACTTCATCCCATTTCTCTTGCGTATTTCTCTGCATCTCTGTCAGCATGTTTATGATTTTTATTTTGAATTCTTTGTCAGGAAGACTGGTTAGGTCTGTCTCCTTCTCTGGTGTTGTCTCTGTGATCTTTGTCTGCCTGTAGCTTTGCCTTTTCATGGTGATAGGAATAGTTTGCAGAGCTGGGATGAGTGATGGCTGGAAGGACTTCCTTTCTTGTTGGTTTGTGGCCCTCCTCTCCTGGGAGAACAGCGGCCTCTAGTGGCTTGTGCTGGGCAGCTGCACGCAGACAGGGTTTCTGCTTCCTGCCCGGCTGCTATGGAGTTAATCTCCGCTGTTGCTGTGGGCGTGGCCTGGCTCGGGCAGCTACTCCAAAATGGTGGAGTCGCGTTGGAGCAGGAGCGGCTGGGAGGCTATTTATCTCCGTAAGGGGCCTCCCTGCTCCCTGCAGCCCAGGGGTTAGGGTGCCCAGATATCCCAGATTCCCTACCTCTGGATTAAGTGACCCGCCCTGCCCCTTTAAGACTTCCAAAAAGCACCCGCCAAAACAAAACAACGCCCACCAGAAAAAAAAAGAAAAAAAAATTTTTTTAATTAAAAAAAAAAAAAAAAAATTTTAATTTAAAAAAAAAAAAAAAAAGGTGGTCATTCGTTTTTCTTTATTCTCCGGTGCCAGCCTCAGGCCTCTGCTCACCGGTCTTTCTGCCCTGTTTCCCTAGTATTGGGGTCCCTATCCCTTTAAGACTTCCAAAAAGCGCTCGCCAAAACAAAACAGCAAAAAAGCAAAAAAAAAAAATTGTCACGCGCTTTTCTTATGTCCTCTGTCGCCCAGCCTCCAGTGCCTGCTCACTGTTCTTGCTGCCCTGTTTTCCCAGTATCGAGGGCCCTGCACTCTGTCCCGGATGGCGGGGGCTGGGTGTTCGGCAGTCCTGGGCTCCGTCTCCCTCCCGCTCTGCCTGCTCTTCTCCCGCCGGGAGCTGGGGGGAGGGGCGCTCGGCTCCCGCGGGGCCGGGGCTTGTATCTTACCCCCTTCGCGAGGTGCTGGGTTCTCTCAGGTGCGGATGTGGTCTGGATATTGTCCTGTGTCCTCTGGTCTCTATTCTAGGAAGGGTTGTCTTTGTTATATTTTCATAGATATATGTAGTTTTGGGAGGAGATTTCCACTGCTCTACTCACGCCGCCATCTTCCGCCCCTCTCCCCACATACACTATTTGATCAGTAAATGAACCCTTCTATAGCTTTTATTTAAGAATGTATGGAATAAGAGAATGAAAAATAGTAGGGAATAGTAAGGATTAGGCATTTAATCTTCTCCAGATTCAAATTTATCTAGATTGCACTTCTTGTCTTATATCACCAGATTTAGTTTAAAATGGATGATGTTGATGGGTTCTGTTTTTCTCTAATTGCAGAAATGTGTTTTCAGCGTTCAAAGGAGAGAGGTTTACCCAGTTCCCTACCTGCATTCTCGCCTCTCCAATGAGATGGTTTGAGGGCGGTGGGTAGAAGCCAGGGTACCAGCTGATCTGCCGCCGTTTTCATATCACAGTCTGCTGGGCTGAGTCCAGCAGGGAAGCCACCAGGCAGGGTAGGTATGAGACACTTGGAAAAGCACATTCCTAGATGCCACTGATAAATCTGCGCATGTGCGCTACCTGCTCCATGGAGAGGAAAGGAGGGAAGTCATGCTTATGGTACGGAACTGCGCCTGGGTTTCATGGGGGAGAAAACGTTTTTATTTCAAAGCCTAGTCTTTGGTCACTCTCAAAAAAATGGTTTGTCTTTTGGCCTTGTGTTTGCCTGTTATAGCCAATTATTTAAGTAACTTGTTAATGGTTGGATGTACGATTGATATGGATAATTTACAAATGAAACAGACTCTATGTAAACTAGAGCCCTTTTACTAAAATGATTACTTTAAGGAGTCATATCTTTTTTACCTCTTCTCTATAGAGGGGCCAACCCGGCTGCAATCAGTTCCCAGGTTTCTCAAAAATGGATGCCCTACTTGCACCCCAGAAAGGCAGAGATATGTCCTGCCTCTAAGGAAGGTTCATCTTTTTTCTTTCCTAAAGCCTCGTCTACAGTGGAAACAGCAGTCATCTGAGGTAGTGTGTTGTGCCAGTACTGCTTCTAGAAATCTTTCAGTGGCAACTATTGCAACCAGGACAACGCCCCAGGAGGTTTCCCCAGGGCCCTACTCCGTGGCCTCCCAGACGGCCTTTGAGGCACCCTAGGGCTGCCACCTGGGTACGTGCCCTGGCTTAGCCAGAGACTTTTGGGGCACAGCAGACGTTGCCATGATTAGACATCAAAAACTTGAGCTTACAGGACCTCTGGAGGCTTAGTGTAAGATCCCCTCAATAATGAGTATCTCTGATTATTATACACAACTGCCAACTATCTATTTATTCAGTAATGAGTCATTCAAAAACAACTGCCTATTACGAACGATCCAGTTTGCTAGGCTGAGTAAGCTCCCAAGGAAGCACAAAATAATGTCTCTGGTCAAGCATGTGAATGTTTTACATATTAGAAAAGTAAAGTCTAATCAAGAAGAATATGAGAAAAAACTGAAACTGAATGCAGATAGGAACAAATGAGCCCAACTGCATTTTGAAGGAATAACACAACCAGGCTGCCGAGTGGTGGGGTGGGGGTTGGGAGAACTAATCCAAGTAATTTTTGAACATAACCCTTTGACCACATACCCTCAAGGAGGAGCCCTAGGAGGTTGACCTGGAATCAGGTATCAGTGAAACTCACGATTTCTACTCTTAACCTCTGAGCTTAAGTCTCTATTCTTTGGCCACCTTGCTTCTGCTTCTCTGCCCAACCTGTTCCAGCCACAGAGAATCTCCTTTGCGTCACTTCGGTATGTTCAAACCCTACCTCTTCTCCACGAAGACTTCTAGCCCCTCTCTCCCCAGATGGAAGCAACTTCTCTGAACTTCCACAGTTCCATAACTGAAATTCATTAAAAGCACATTAATGTTTACCTTAAAATAAATAAAATTTATGGGTTTATGCTTTACCTACTATAAGCCCTTTTGGATGAAGGACCAATGTCTGATTCTTTGTTTCTTAGGGTGCCAAGGAATCGAGGAATTCAGTGAATTAAGGGATTATTTTAGGAAGAATAAAAGTGATATTCTGCAAAAATCTGAGAATCTAATGCACACATCCTAAAGAGGGAAGAAACGCCTTAATGATAAATTTTGGTTTTAACCAGCTCCCGGCGGATCCACAGTGCGGTACGGCCTTCAGAAAGCTAGTGAGGTTGCAGGACACATTAGCAGAGGTCTGGTATTTACAACAAAAGAGGTGTTTGGGGCACTCTACTTGGCCTTCAGCAGACACTTCTCTGATGTTCAATGTTCTGACTGGAACTTGGGTTGAGAAATGATGTTCTGTAGGGATGTGGGATCAAGTTGGGATTTAAAACATTTATCAGAGAAATTAAGGCAAAAACAAAACAAACACAGAACAAACAAACAACCACCACCACCCCCAACCCAAAACAACCAGGCCCTGGATTTGAAGTTCTAGTTCTTATTGCTGTCAATTACTAGCTGAGGTACCATGAGTAAATCTCCTTTTCTGGACCTTCACTTCACCGCTCTGCATATAAGGAGACTGGATAAAGTGGTTGAGATTCCTTCTGCTCCACAAGGCAATGACTTTGAGATAAATTATTGGCTGTTATTGCGGATTCATGAACCAATGGGGACACGAGAGGAGTATTTCAGGGAGATTAATTTAATGTGCAGGGGAGAATGACGTCGAAGAGACTGATGGTGGGAAGAATGGCTGGGAGGCAATGCCAGGCACTGTTTCCGAAAATACTACCATTCAACTTTAATATTGTTTCCTCAGAGCTTTTGTCCCTCTATGCAACAAGTTTGTTTCTAGGTCAAGTTAATTTCCTGTCTTCTTGAGTAATCACCAAAATGCAATGCTGATACGATCACTCTAAACGCTGCATCACTGACCGAAGTAGGACACTATTTCTCTTGCATATTCTTTTGCGAGATCGGCTTCAGTGATGGCTCGCTCCGCAGACTGTTTCTTTCTCACCATGTCCTGAACACACTCAGCACCCCCTACAAAGTACTGAGATGACTTTCCACAGGTCATTTTTTCCCAGCAGTGGGGCAGGCATGGCCTCATCCAAACCTGGCTGGCTATAAAGCTCACACGGACCCCTTACTCCTGTCCTTTTTCAGAAGCACTTTGGTTTGTGATGAAGTGTCACCCTGAGTTGCAGAGGAGTTGTTACTACAATGACTGCTCTGGTTCTTAAAATGAAATATGACACTTCACACACAGAGCTGAATGCCCAGGGCTGCTAATGGGAGGTGGAGACACCTCTCTGTGTCACTGGTTTGCAGTTGGCCAGACTGAAAGGGAAGGAAAGTCACGGCCACTTCTTGGTGACTGTGGCTGGCTGGGACTGTGAGTGAGATGGAAGGGGAGGCGAGGAGTCTTTGATCGCTGTAGCTGGATGCTTCGCTGTGCTAGGAACACGAATTAAAGTACCATTAGGTTGTAGGTCAGTGGCTGGAATGTCTTCAGAGAGTGGCCTGACCGTGATGTTATATGACAGCTTCTACCCAGTGACTAAGCAGGGACGCATGAGAAATCAGTCTACAAATCTCAGCTCACAGAGGTGTGGGCAGAGCCCAGAAACTGAGTAAATGCTAGGTGGCAGGAACAAGTGAGGTGAGCCGCTGGGAACACCTCCTTGTCAACTTCCTCTGAATGGTGACAGCCACCCCAGGACCCCTTATCTGCCTTCCACTCTTTTCTGCCTTCATTTCTTCCCTAATCCAATGCCTGAACAGCAAACACGTCTAGGGAAACAAAAGCAAATCTGGGTGGGTTTTGAGGATGGGAAGCCATTCTGATTGCTTCCTTACTTGCATCAAGCCCCAGACTTAGACGGTGAAATTGGGGTGAACTGAGGGTTCTCACATCCTTGATCACATCAAGTGCAATGTTCCCGCTTTTCTCTTGTCCTCTTATTGCCAACGTGTGGTCTGTGCTGGTCTGCAGGGTGTTTTCCATTTTGTTTTTTGTTATTTCAGTACTCCACAGTGAGATAGCCACAGATACTAGGATGAAGCATTAAAAACATGCATAGCAATGTGGCATTGTTGTGACATCCAAGCACATTTTTACTGCATCTGTCTCCAGTGGGTGGGAGACAAAAACCAGTCCTTCGGCACAGGCAGTTTGAGAAGCTCTACTTGGTGTTCCATCAATGAAATGTTTACAGAGGACCTCTTACATGCAGGTGTCAATTCTAGGGACACAAGCCCCTGAGGCATTGTATGGCTAGCTAATGATTTGAGGGTGATGGTCTGGTCTTTCCTCCGCTCATGTCAAGGCAGATTCTGGAAAGAAAGGTGCCATCTTGATCTTCCTTGGTTATCTACCTCCATTTCTGTCACAGTGATTAGAACAGAGCACTCACAATAAGTACATGTTGAACAAAGTTGTTACTTTGCATTAGTGGTAAGAAAAATGAGATAAAAGTTTCACAGCAGTACTTGACTATAGCAAGTGGGTGGTCTCTTGGCTTTCTGTCTCCCTGCTCTTTCTGTACTCATTCTGGAGATAAACTTCTGGGGTCTCAAATATGGACTAGAAATGGCTCTGTTTCTGAACATAAATAAAAGCCCAAGTCTAAAAATGACTGGAATCTGTGAGGAGTCTTCAAAGGAGCAAAACTCTTGCTAGGCAATCACATGGTCTTGTTTATCTGTTAGTTATCTTAAAATTTTTTTTTGGTGATTGGAGGCAAGAGTTCTGAAATAAATACATACCTGTGGTGCCAACAAATGGCACATGAATGATGTCATTGTGCTGTTAGAATACAGTAGCACCCCATAGTCTCTGATAGGAATCCACGCTTCAAAGGGGCCTCAGGGATCTGCCGGCCCTCTGATTCCCTTATTTCATGACAGGAACTTACATGCAGAGAGAGAAAGTGACTTGCCTCTTTGTAACCGTTTTCAAGGATTTAAGATGTAAACGTAACTTACTTTGGGCCAAAGTTTAATAACAGACAGTCTCACCATTAAATGAACTCAGTTGCAAAGGAAAGCCTCAATCATTTGACATTTATTCAGGTCAGAGGAAGGCCAAATACGTAAGTGAGCAAGAGTATATGTCCAAACCTGAGTGAGAACTTATCATGGGAAACGAGCCAGGACTCTCTGACCCCTAGGGCATACAGGCAGTTAAAAAAAAGTTCATGGTCAACTGGAAAACTGTTTTGTAAGTTCATTTTTATTTAGGGTATGTAATGTAACCCAAAGAGCTCCCATAGCCTTCAGAACAGCCCATGTTTGCATCTTTCTGACATCCCCCTAGCGCAGTTGCTCAGCCTTGGCACTGTTGACATTTGGGGATGGGTGCTTGTTGTTGTGGGGCCATCTCAGGCATCGCAAGGGGGTCAACAGTATCCCTGGCCTCTACTCACCAGGTGCTGGAAGCTTTGTCCTGATTGTGAACGCTGAAAATGTCTTCAGTCATTACAAAATGGCCCCTTGGGGATGAAACCATCCCTGCTGAGAACCACTGGTGTAGCGAAATGGTTTCTTCTAGTTGTGGTAGAATTAAAACCTAGTGTGATGGTGCATATCATCACTCATTAGGGAAATGCAAGCTAAGCTTCAGTCAGATGTCGCCCACACCTAAAAGAATGACTATGTTAAAAAGAAGGTGACAATGTGAAGTGCTGGCAAGGATGCAGGAAAGCTGGAAGCCTTACACACTGCCGGTGGGAATGCACAACCGTACGGCTGCATTGGAAAACAATTTGGCAGTTTCTTATGAAACTAAACATACACTGATTATATGACCCAGCATTCCCACTCCTAAGTATTTATGCAAGTGAAATGAAAACTTAAATTCATTCAACAACCTGTGTGTGAATATTCACAGCAGGTTTATTTGTAGTCGCCAAAAACTTTGAAAGCACCGAAATGCCCTTGTCCTTCTGTATGGAGAAGCACTCTTTGGTACAGCTATACAACAGAATGCTAATGAGCAACAAGAAGTACTGAACTACTGATGCAGGCAACAACATGGATGGATCTCAAGCACACTATGCAAAGTGAAAGAAGCCAGGCTCAAAAGGATGGGTGATGCCATTTATATGACATCTTGGGAAAAGCAAACCTGTAGGGACAGAAAATAGATGTGTGGTTACCTGAAGCTGGAGGTAAGGGAGCCAGGATTGCCTACAAGGGGCACAGGGGAATTTTTTGGATGATAGAATTGTTTCATACCTTGATTGTGGTTGTGGTTACACAGCTGTATGTATTTGTCAAAGCTCTCAGGACTGTCTGTTAAAGGGTTGCATTTTCCTGTATCTTAATATATACATGCTATTATCTGTATTAATTTTAAAACATGAAAAATATTTTTAAAAATATCAGAAGTAGGTAGGCTAAAATAAATACAGCTCTCAATCTTTTCCAAGGTAAAAACTCACACTGTTCTTAATAAACTTGGCAGAAGACAAACAGTAAAATTTTGTTTCCATAAGCAAAGGCCCAGACATTGTGATTTAAGATTCCCAGATACACACCAAATGTTCTGGACGCTACACAGCACACATAGAAAGGAGGCAATCCTTGCCCCACAGGTAAAATAAAACCTTCAGCACCAAGCTTTGACCTATTAACTGGCCTCAGATGGTTGCGCACCTTTCTCTTTACAACTTCCTTCACACGCTTGACCTTGGAGTTGATTGCCTGCATTGCTGAGTGGATGTTTCCCATATCATTCTCCTTAGACCTATTTAATTTTTCATTTTCTGCAAATATATGCATGTCCTATAGTCACATGATATTGGAGACACCTCTGGGGCAGGAACTGCATCTTATACCTCTTTGTATTGCAGGTGTTTTGTGTTTTATGATGATGGTGGTGGTGGTGGTGGTGGTGATGATGGTGTGGGTATCAAAGCACTGGACAGTTTGCTCCTTTTCTGGTTATAGGATCTACTTTGTCTACATAGAGTGTTTAAAAAGGCCAGATTTGGAAAGTGAATACCCAGCATTCCCCTCAATCACCTCAGTGTGAGAAAGTTATGCAGATGAGAAACCAAGAATTTTAATTGGTGAGCTTACTCATCTTGAGATAAGAGTGTTTCAGGCCCCACTAAGCCAACTTTAGAACTGGGATTACAGCTCCCCAGGGGGAATATTTTAGCCTGTATCCCCTACTGAGCTGCCAAGAATAATGATTTTAGGTGTGAGACTAAAAACTTGTCCCAGAAGCCTGTCTTCAAGGTCAAGGGGACCATCTGGAACTGAAATGAGAGATCCACTGACAGGCAGGAAGGACTGAGCGAGGCCGAGCTCACTGTGGGACGTGTGGCATCTGGCCGCCTTGCTTGAATCTCTTCCTTTTATTCTTCCTGTACTCCATTTTAGCTTTTAAAGATGAAAATGGAAAGAAAACATTAGTAAGACAAACTATAATAAAAGAAGCTATAATAAAAAGATAACCTACAAAAAAAGAATTTCAATATAGGTGACAATGAAGGTCCGTCAAGGGTCAAGAGAAGACCCCTCTGTTGAATCGGAAAGCCCAGGAGATACAAACAAGTGGTCTAGGCTGTGAAGTAACAAACCAAAAAAGATTCTTCTTGGGAGAAACTTCCAGAGGGCCAGATAGAAGGTCCAGTCAAGACCTAGGAGAAGCCTTGGTCCAAAGGGTCTCTGGCTTCAGACACAGGTGGGTATCTGAGGCTCTAAGTACCCAGAGAGGCTGCATCCAGGAGCGTTTCCTCGCAAGTCAAAGACAAGCACCCTCAGCTGGAACTGTCAGCTCTCTTCCTCTCTCTCTAAGCTCCCCTATTCCAACCCAGGTTAGATGAAGCCCGTGTGAAACTACTCAAACACAGGATAGCCTCCATACGTCCCATGGGCAGTGTGTGTTGTCTTTGTTGAACTTCCACTGAAACCTCCATGGCCCTGGTCAGAAGTTAGGGGGCAAAATAAAAAGGGGATCATAGAAGGAATTACTCAATGTTACCTAGAAGGACAAGTTTGAAGTTCAATGCCTGCAAAGATTTATTTCACTTCAGTTCCCTCTGGTATAATTCCACAGAGGTCAAATTTATCAAAACTTGGAAGTCCTTTTCCTTCCAAAGTGGATGACAGCTGAAGATGTTTTCTGGAAGCAAGATGGGGTCTGTGTGTTCTCTGAGTTCCAACTTTCACAAAATATGAAAATGATAAAGTGACATGCCAGCATTTAAGCCTGCAGATCCTGCAATTGCTAGATACTATCAGATAATGCTGGAAGGATTGTGGCTTTAAAGTACATGTTTGGAAATTATGTAAATATATATATATTTACACATGGGTTATGAAAACCTTTTAAAAACAAACTTGGGTATTTACATCACAGACCTTCAGATTCCAGAAAGTGTTATGCTTTATTATGTCGACTCCCATTCACCAGCATAAGGTCTTTGAAAAAATATTGCCTTGTAATGAACTAATGAGAGAAAACCACACACACAAAAATACGGTTAACGAGCCCTCCCCAGACCCCTACTCGGCATAATTTAAGAGACGGCAAAGCAGTATCTCTCCCTGTAGGGAAATTACAAAACGTGACAAGACATAAGGATAGAAAATCAAAGTAAGCCTTAACATGAGTAAGATGATACTCCATAAAAATGGAAGAACGTAAGTATTTACTTTTCTACACTTTAATGAACTTTGTGGGATGAGGGATGGAATAATTTAATTCTGGGAGGAAAAGAAATGTGCTTTCATCTTGAAAGCACTTTCATTTGAATAAAATAGATCCATGAAATTAAAGAAAAGTATTTAGGCTGATCAGTACTCACTGCAATTTTTAAAAATGTGCTTTTTCATTTACAGATGAGGGATCCCATGACACACCCGAGTGCTTTTGATGTTTTTGTTTTACCCATAACAATCATCACTTTAATCTTTCTGTATCTAATAGGAACACTTTCCCTATAGGATTCATCCTTTTTTTTTTTTTAACAGTTCTTAAACAAGTGGTCCCTGAGACTCTGTAAGATGTAAATGCCAGATCTCCAAACATATTGGCTGGAAAATAGCAAATTGTAGACTTAACTTACAATATAACACTGTACCAGTTTAAACGTAACAAGACAATATTCTATGATGTATCTATGTGTTTATATATGGTCCAGGTGTAAAACCTTGGGAAAGATGCTTACTAAATTCATGACAGAGACTGCTTTGGGGGAGGGAGAAGGGAGAGGGGTACTGGTCAGGAACGAGGAATTTCAACTTAATCTTTGTTTTATTTTTAATTTTTTTATTTGAACTATGGCCAAATGTTAACATGTACCAATTCTAGTAGGTGGTGGTATATAGATATCTTGTTTCTGATTATCGTTATTTTTCTATTCCTTTTATCTTGTAAAATTATAAGGAAAAAGAAAACCCCGTTGAGCTCAAGTGAACTCAATTCCAAATGTGCCAACCATAAATGCGACAGCTATTATGGGAAGGGAACAAATATAAACTCACATGATAGAAAATCATGTCTGATCTTTTGGGTGAGGTCCTTCTGCTGAATTGTTGGCTGAGACTCAGATTCCCCCTCACAGGAGACCCCTGGTGCTGCTCTTGGTAACTTCTGGTTGCTGCCAGGGGCCAGATTTTGAATGATGTAGTCTCGATGCCCTCTCTGGAATCCCTCCTCCCCATGTTTTCTGCAGTGGCAACAGAACAGTTTATAGTAAAAAAAAAAAAAAAAAAAAGTGTTTACTGCACTACCACTTAAGATTTTGGAGTATAGACTAAACACAGGGAGGTCCCCAATCACAAGTGAGGTTCTATCCTATTTGCTCAGTTCTTCTTGACTCAGTTGAACTTGCTCCTCAGGCCTTTATTCTGACATCAGATTTCTCTCTTCTGTTGCTGCCGGCAGTCTAGGCCAGGACTCTCAGTTCTCTTGGTCACTGCCCAGGTGAGAGCTTCTTTCTGGCGAAGTCTTACCCCGGGCAGCTATCAGGCACTCGGGTCTCCTACTCAGAGCCGTGTACTTGATTAAGCTCTCCCGTTTTCTGAGCAGGCATCTGCTAGGATAGACTCTCTCGGCTGCTGCCTCGATCTTTGAGCCTTGCTTCCTATTGTGCCTCTCAGTTCATGTGTTTCTGCTGCTCTGGTCAGTTTTCCAGACATGCCTTTTGACACTATTCACCTTATTTCATGGATGACTAGCTGAGGGATTTTTCAAATCTTCATACATTTAGGGGAATTCATAATAAAATAACAAACATGCTAGAATTTTCAGAAGTGCTGACTTTTCTACAGAGAAAGAAAAATAGAAATATAGAGGAATGGATATCTAAGGCTATTGGATATCCAAAAAAAAAAAATCAGTTTCCACTTTACACTATTGATAACCTATTTTAATCTCTTTTTAAAACAGTTCACTTTTTAGCCTATTTTTTCTTGGGTGTGCCCAAATAGTCTAGCAGGGCAGTATGGGAGAAAGGGTGTAGGAGGAGGGTAGGTGCTGGAACCCAGCTATCCTGGATTCAAGTTCTCTTCGTTTAGTCTCTGGGTCTAAGTCTCCTCATATGGAATGTGGAAATAATAAAACTGGCACCTTCCTTTAAATGTAAGATTCTTTAAAAAGTCTCTGCTCATCAGAACAACCTAAGACAGGCACAGTCGCAGGGGGGCCATCAGGTGAGAAATTGGGGATCAACAGAGGTGAGGCTTAGAACCTCACCCACCCTGTTTTGAGAGAAATCTTCTGCATCCGTGGATGTTTTGTTGCCCTTGTCTAGCCTGGATTAATACTTAGTCTATAGGCACACACCTGATCATCTACATTTGCTATCTTACAACACTAAACTATGTTTTCTACCTTTATCTTGCATCTACCTACCACTTCAGCATTTTATTAAAAAAAAGAATAAGGGAGAAATGTGGGTTTCACATATAAATCAAGTATAAAAATCAAACGAATAATCATATCTGACTTGATTGTTTATAGTTTATGATGCGTGATCAAAACTGAAAGTTTCTGTGATATGACTGCCCTTGCACTGTTCACCATGTAAGAACTTACTCACTATGTAAGAACTTGTTCATCATGTAAGAACTTGTTTGTTATGCTTCAGAAGATTGGAGACTGTTGAAAATTAGGCTTGGGGTTGATTAATGATTGTGCATTGAGTGCCCTATACAGAATTTTATTGTTGTTAACAACCATTTGATCAATAAATATGAGAGATGCCCTCTCAAAAAAAAAAAGTCTCTGCTCATCACAAACCACCAAACTGAGTGCTCAGAACTTATCCACAAAACCCAGCAAGAATAATCAGAAGAGATGATGTACTTAACTGCCCTGATAAGACACGCAAAATATCTGACTCTGGGACCTCTGTTCAGCTGCTCTGGAAAACACACTTCTTTCGAAATGAACAATTCAAGCATGAGATTGGTTTTGGACTGGATAACTGGTAAGGTCTTTGCAACTCTGTGATTCTGTGATTCTATGAATATAAATTGTTTTCTAGAAAGAAATTAACATGTCAAGTTAAATTTGCATCCATTTATACAGAGTCACCAGACTTGACAGAAGTTCCAGTTAGTTTACTGACTTGTTTAAAAAAAAAAAAAAAAAAACAGGTCTTGCAGCAACAGGGGTTGGACTGCTTCATGGAAAAACTTATCTGCAGCACTCCAAACTGAAAAAGGAATGTAGAAGGCCTCTGTGTACAGTCCTCTCCCAGCTGCATTGTCTTCTCTTCTTCACAGTCTGATGTTGGCTGTAAAATTTATGAACTATTTTCTCTAGCAAATCTTGAGAGTTCTTCTTGTGGCATCAGGGCTCCCAGCAAATGCATTTCAGGAGAATGAAGGTGGTGGTGGTGATGGTGGTGGGACATCACTGTTTAGATTCCAGAAGCAGAATGCTAAGAAGTGTATTGTCCTAGAGAATGCATTTTTGATATAATCTAAGTAGCAAGTAGGTAATGAGAAAACAATTATTATTTGCAACAAAATGGTACTATCTGTGGCCATGATGACTCTATTTCTTATTAAATATTTCAAAGGCACTAAGATGAGGTTAAAATACGAGGAAAACCTAAATGCCAGAAAGAAAATCCTGACTCATGTCTTTAGCCTCTTACAGCTTCCCATAGAAACATTCTGGACTTCCATTTGATTTTTAACCAGAAAACAGTAGCTCTTTTTACATTGTAGGTGTGTATATGAGACATGATTATACAACAGACTTTGATGATTGAATCACATTCTGCACATTTTAATACTTGATTGCATATATCATATTTTGCTCTATTCTTTTGAGTGCAATCAGACTGGAGGTTCTTTAGAAATGTTTTTGTACTCTTGTATTCAGCACAGGCATATAGAGAGGCTTAAAAACACATGACAGTTAGGTTTTCAGGGACTCTTCATATTCGTTTCTGGGTGGTTGTCAGTTAGCAGGGATCTAGTCCCCTTTCCCAGGCAGATGCTAAGGACATGTAATCCAGTGCACCAGGAGCTGCTATTTAAATATCTTCTGCTCACCTGACTTTAGGGGCCTACTATGTCCTTCTGTGGATGTGGAAGTTCAAATTTCCCTAAATCAGGGGCAATTGTGGAAAAATACTGAGGGGTAAGACCATACAAATGAGTTCTATAGGGTACAGCTCAGAAAGAAAAGTACAGATTCTATCATGCATCAGAAAAGGAAAAAAAAATTATGGCCTGGAAAGGAAATTGGGTGAAAACAAGAAAAAGCTACTAAACTTAAAATCATGATCTTTAATTGGCATATGGTGATGTACCCTTGGATCTTGCACTTTGGACATATTGAGTATCTACAATTACCCAGGACGTCATGGCAAAGTTGAGGTGGGAAGAATGGGGCCACTGAATAAACTGCAACCTTCGCTCCCCAAATCCAAGGTGATTTGGACAGTTACTCTCCTGACTGAAACCTACTTTGTCGCCACCCACCTGACAAGGTATGGCAAGAATCAGAGAGCCAGCAGCAGGGCAGGGAGGTGGCTCTCCCACTTCATTTCCATTAAAGGGCATTTTGGTGTCTTCGGTAGGTGACAGCCTGGAGCATTATATGCCAGTGGAGAAGAGGAGGGGCTCTAAGGGAGAGTGCCTGGGTTCCTAAAGCCCTGAACAGGCATTGCCCAGCTGTATTCTAGGCAAGGAATTTGACCTCACTAAGCCTCAGTTTCCTGATCAATAATACATGATAATGCAGTTGTCTCAGGGATCTCTCAGACCAACTGATATAATCCATCAAAGCATGCAGTGAGGGCTACATAAGAAACACTAAAGAAAGATTAGCTGTCATCCCAAAGCGTTCTCCTGAGTTATCATCATTACTGAGATATTATCCTATTTTTACAGTTTCTACAGGTCCAAAAAAAAAAGCATAGTTATAGTTATTAATATGAATATATGATAGGGTATCCACAGGGATGTAGATTCCTGTGGGCCAGAGGTGTCTGTTAAGGCCACAGTCCTCCACTTCCTTACGATTTGCCCCTGACTATAGCTCTCTCTTCCTCAGCTGAGATGCTGAAGAATGAATTCAGATGTAATTAACATCTGCTGTCACTTGCTTTTCCTATTGTTTATGGCTTTCTGTTGTCTAATGACTACAGGTCTGAGGCTCCTGTTTTGAATAAACATTTAAAACCTGACAGATGACAGCTCTTGGGTTATAATTGTTCATTAAAAACAGGATCCTCAACAGGTAGCTGTTAAAAACAGAAGGGACACTGCCTTATTAGGGAAGGTCACCTGATAATAGTGATTATTTTGACATAGCTGGAAAATACAGCAGAGAGGAACAGAAAATGCCCGGTCAACGCCAGTGTTCTCCATCAAGGGAACTAAGAGCCGTAAGTTACGCAATAGACAGACACAGTGCTGGCAGTGCCAAGAATCTGCTTCAATCTGCCTGCACCCTGTTCTGAAACCGAGTGACCTTCTTGGAAGTGGGTGAATTTACCCTGCTATTTCTGGCAGCGGTTCCGGTTCTCAGGCTCTTTATTCTACCAGTGGTACTTCTAAAGTAAGAAATATGTTGTCTGCCTGATACCAAGTCCTTCATGCCAAACACATTCTTTTCATGATATAGGGGAAAGTCCTGCATAAGTTGGACAGCAAACTAAAACTATAAAGAAGAGAACGAAACCTTTTCTTAGCTCTTCTTGGGCAGCTCACCTGGCTTGAAGCTGATGTACCATTTTTTCTTAGAATGAGGAAGGATGTATATATACACATTCACACACATATACATATGCAAATATATACACATATCACACATATGTATGCATATACATATATATAGAATAATACTGGAACCTATACTTACCTGCTTTTATATAATGTTTGTATTGGCTATAAAGAAGTGCCTATCTGTGATGATACAAGAAATATTGTCATTTTGAAAACCAACCTAAGGAAAACTGTGAACTGATGGCTTCCTTCCCCAACAGTGGTCCCCTCTCCATCATGACTTTCTTACTTATTTTGTTGTGTTTTTGTTAGTTTAGTTGCAATAGAAAGTTTTCACTTTTAACTTCTCCTTAGATGTGGGCCTACAATTTCCACGGCTCTATATCTACACTACCCTGAGTCACAAATCTGTTTTCTTAGCTGCTTGGTGAACGGCTCTCCCTGGGTGTTCACATGAAACCCAGGAACCTCAAACCACACGTCTAACTCTGTTTACCTAAACTTTCCCCCAACAAAACCTGCTACTGGGCTTGCCTTCCTTTCTGCCACCGATGGCCCTCTTTCCTCGGCTTGGCTCGCTCAGCTCATCCGCCTTCTCGGCTCTTTCTCCTCCAGCCCACGCGCCCTGTCCTTGTGGAATCCCTGTGATGGAACTCAAACCTGACTCAGTCTTCTGACCTGAAACCTTCAGTAACTCTGTCCTTCAGAACGAAGTCCAAAATTCTCGGTATGGAGTATAAACACCTTCCTGGTCTAGCCTTTGCCTGTTTGTTAGGAATCTTGTCCCACCGCACTGGCCTTGGCAACCTTCTGCTCCAACCACGAAGATGGTTTTGGTGTCTGGAGTCCAGCCTTTTCTTTCTGGCTCTGTGCCTTTGGAAAGTTCTCTCCTTTGTATGGAAGACCCTTTCATCTTGGCAAAAACTACCCATCAATCAAGTTCCAGCTCACGTGGCACCTTGCTGGGGGTGCTTTCCCCGACTGCCCCCACCCGTTTTAGCATCTGTTCCGTCTTTGGGGGTCTCCCAGGAGACCCTGCATAACTCAGGGACTTAACATTGTCTGCTTCCTCTTGTGAATGCCCTGGGGGCCGGGACTGGCAATTGTGTGTTTCCATTACCTATGGTAGTCTCTTACTTCTACTTGGAGCTCAATAAGCATTTCTGGATAGTAAAATATAAATTAATCGAGTAGCTTTGATGTCTTAAAATCATTTAGGAAGTGATTGCATTTGCTTTCAAGGAAAGCCTGCACTTTCAGGAACATATCCATGTTAAAAGCATGGTAGTCAGCAGTTACTAGAGATAGGGAAAGATCTTAGCTGTTATCCCATTCAACCAGCAGCTCTTAGAAATTTAACACTGTGGCTAAGAGATAGGAAATTACTCCCCCAAACTTACTGGGAGTAAAGGGCATTAGAACCCATGCCAGTCCCAATATCTAGTTCAGGGGACTTTTTTTCCTGGGGCCTCCACTGGAAATATCCAGAATAGGAATTACTGGCAATACTCTTGTGTCATAGATCTAACCTGCCATATAGCTGTGGATAATTCTACAGGTCAGAGGAACTGCTAGTTTATTAATACTGAAACAAAGCTGTTGTACTTCCCTTAGGCAGTAGGACAGGTTAAAAGGGAGCAGCCAAAAATGTTAACAGCTCCACCCATGAGGGGTGTTAGAAGTCACAGGAAAGGAGAAGCGCATAATAAGAAAGAGAATTGAGGCTTGATCCAGTTCAGATCATCAAACTAAACTTTGGACTGCTCATTTAAACAATGTGAACCTTTCTCATCTGAAAATCTGTCTGTGGGGCCCTTGACCAGCCCATCTCTCAGGATTCCATATTCTCCCTCTGGGCAGGTCAGGATCCCCGATTAGCGGTTTAGGGAGAAAGGCTGCTTTATCAGCATCCTGAGCACCAGCAGTCCTCCCAGAAGGTAAGGGGTAAGTGAAAACAAAACAGAAGAACTCCATCTTTGGCCAACCTCAGAAATAAAACTGAATTAGAATTTGAGAGAATGAATTTATTTACTTATATAAAAATAATTAGCTGGATGCGTATTGAGCGCTCAGTGCCGTCATCCTCATTTTACACATGAGGAAGTGAGGCTTAGGGAAGTGAATAATCGGCTTAGGTCAGGTGACAGGAAACCTAGGACCTGGATCTGTCGGCATCATAACCACGCTGCCCACTGCTGCTTTGTTCAGAGTGCTGAAAAGACTCGGGACTTTTATTGTGGCTGAATTAATCTGCCTTTGCCTGAACGGGTGGAACCCCACCGAATCCTGGGTGGTGGAGAGGGTTCTGGAATGCAAGGCATCAGACTTGGTTTTAGTTCTGGCTGAGATTCACTACTACGTAGGAGCAAGTGTTTAGTGGGACTGGTGGGGAGACTTGGGGAGAGAATAAAGGGTTTACTGGGAGTAGGTATGAGGCTGTGCGTGGGACATCGGACCAGAGCACCACTGAGAACGATGACCCCGTACATCAAACGTGACGCAAGGAACTCTGCGGACCCAAGAACACCCATGTCAACATGACTTAGTTGTTTGTTCCAGGAACCCTCTCTGAGGAACAATAAGACTATAAACATAAATAACTACACAGTTTGCTTCAGGAAATTCCTGCAGATCAAATTACCTGACACAACACAGCAAACGGCTTGCTATTCAAACACCCGTTAGCTTGTCAAGCCTTGCTTCAGGCCCCTTACCTGCCATGCCCACCGTCCTTTACTGTCACCCTACAAACTCTGCTCAATCCCAGTCAGCTCCACTCTGAACGACATGCTGTAAATCACTTGTGACCAGATTCTAAAACCCTACAAATGTCCATTTTGACTTCCTCTTCTGAGAAAATGCTAGGACTTTGTCAAGACGGCACACTGCCTTATCACAGTTTAAGTTCTAATAAATTTGGCTTTGCTGTATCAAAAAGTGATCTAGTGACCTTTAGGGGAATTCAGTACTACATCTCATAGTAAACCCTGCAGAATTTGATTAAAGACTTACATTGTGTCTCCCACAAGGCTTCTCCACCCATTTTATTGATATGGAAACTGAGGTTCAGAGAGACTAAGTAACTGCACTCAAGTTGCACAGCCAGTAATGCACAGCCAGATTCAAATCTGCATCTCTGTTCTCCCAGACCAGGTTACCACGGAAGCCTTAACTTCTTTATCTGTAAAATGAGGAAATTGCATTGGCTCACAAAGGCTAAGATTCTTCTTTGCTTGCTTTAAACTTCGATAAAAATAAATGTAACTGTTTTTGAAGCCAGAATAAATATTTCCTTCCCCTCGCCTTCTCTTTTGTTGAAATACTTTCCCCAATTCTTATTTTATATGTTTTTGTCTGTCCAGATAAATTGTAAGCCTAGTAGAAAAGGGCCCTATCAGATTTTTTTTTATTGTGGTAAAAGACATGTAACATAAACATCACCATTTTAACCATTTTGCAATGTACAATTCAGTAGCATTTAGTACATTCAAAAAGGTTGCACAACCATCACCACTCTCCATTTCCAGAACAATTTCATCATCCCAAAGGGCTCCCTACCCATTAAACACTCTCCATTTCTCCCTCCACCCAGCCACTGGAGATTACTAGTCTATATTCTGTTTCTACAGATTTATCTATTCTGGATATTTCATCTAATTGAATCATGCAATATGTGGCTTTGGTGTTTGGCCTTTTCACTTAGCATGTTTCCAAGGTCTGATCAGATTTTGTGTTTTGTAAGGTTCATGGTATATTTCTGACAGTGAAGAGCAGTAAAGGAACAATCCAAACCCATTAATTATTATGATTGAGAGGTTTTCTTCTATGGGGAGAGAAGAAGTGGTTCTTAGGGGTAAAAATGTGAAGGGAAACAGTCGCTATCCCTTGGCCACTTGAACCTAAGAGGAGCTCTCCATCACTTTCCTGGGACTCTGGGAGGAGCCTGATAATGAAAATCAGGGCAGGAAGGGTGAGGTGCCCAGCATCTGGCTTTGTGGCGCCTTTGTTGACCGACCTGGTCTCTTCCTTGCCTGGTCTATAGCAGTGCGTGAGGTGTTGGATGAAGCCTAGCAACAGGCTGAGATTTTAGTTGGTATCCAGCTTTCCCTTATGACAGTTTATGTTCAGTTTCACCAGACTAAATGGAAAGAGGCTTCAGGGAAGTTTTTCCATTCATGGCTGGCAGGAACCATTGCTCTCTTAATTTCTCATGCAAACAAAAGTCAGTATTTGCAAAGCGGTTATGGAGCTCATGCACTCCTTCTGTGGGTGTGCCACGGTGCTGGTGTGGGCAATTGAGTCTCTTTGAGAGACTTAGAAAAGGACGTTCTTCATGAGCCATTCAGAGAAGTGCAGAAGGATGTGTATCCTGCAACACACCCAGAATCCTCTCCTATCAGACTCTTAAAAATGTCAAAGAAAATAAATGGTGTGCCTGATGACAGATCAAAGTCATCATTTGATGCCAGAGACTTATATAAATCTCCTCTCCAATGACAGCTTAACACTTAGAAAATTCTCCTCATCATTTCCTGTCCCAGTTAATGTCAAATTGAAAATTGATGCTCAGTGCATTTACTAGTAGGAAATTTTGTCTTTTCCTTTGAGGATTTCTTTTTCCTCCCCCCCTCCCCCTGTGTTATGAGTGATGTGGGATGTAAAATACAAGAATAAAAGCCAAAAAATGTCATTGTATTTCCTTTTTTCATCTTATCCTTTAAGATAAGGACAAAGGGTCAGAATGAGTTCAGAAATGTTTATCTTATAAATACTGCATAGAAAATCATAAACTGAGATAAATGTCACAGAAGTCACTGAAACATGTGACCACAGTCAATTACGAGGTAACTTAAAACAAAGAAGCTCTTCAGGGTACTAAGGTTGCTATGAAATTATTAGACAGTGGCTTCCTTTTCAAATATGGCAAGCATCGAAGGCACGAATTCTTAAGCAGGGGTCAACAGACCTCTTGAAAATGATTGTGACCCTTTCCCCTTTTCATGCATATGCATAGCTCTGGGTGGAGATAATTTTTCCTCTTTTTTTTTTCTTTCTCTCTCTTTTTTTGTAACCTTACAGGGGTTGGCAACTCAAGGATAAGATGACTCTTTGCTCTAAGAGACGGTTGAACTACAGTGATTTTTAAGTCTAGTCCAATCCTGAGGTTCTCTGGGATCAACCATGTATTAATCAAGGATATTTTCTCAGCTGATATGTTGCCTCTTATTAGCAGAAGATTGGCTATATAATATATTGGCTCTTGTGATTGCTCCTGAAAAACTGCCCACTAATCACTATCATGCCTTTGGACATTCTTAATATCTGCTAACAGGATGTGGCCTCAGTTATTTCAAAATCTCCCTGTAATTGCCACTGTTCAAATAACTGTTTATTACTTACTGTACAAATACTTATTGAATATGGAAATAATTTGATTTTACATACTTGGTAGGCTTAAATGGACATTTCATTGCCTTCTCCAAATAGTGGATGATGTTCTACAAAGGAACATTTTATCATACAGGTCTACAATATCTCATTCTTAATTCCCAAGATCAGAAAGCTCAGAAGATAGTTTTTCCACAACTCATTTGAGAGTAAATGTGACCTGGCTTGAACTCATTTAGCAGCAAAACCTGACCTGAAATGGTGTGAGGCTATTTATAGTCATTATTATCCACTTAGTATGAATAATTATACATGTCACTGCAGAGACATTAATGTTTGATTATGGAATGCTGACCTGAATTCTGCTTAGGGTGTTATGTAATACACATTGTATATGCTTTCCTAAAATTCAAAAAATTCCCAAGGATTCTGAAACTCAGCTAGTTCTACAGGGCCTCAGACAAGAGTTTGTGAACCTATACCATGTATTTTGCTTTAAAAAATATACACACACACACAAATATACACATTTATATTACATATAATGTCCATATAGTATATAATAGTAACTTCAGTATTTTCAAAATGTGGGTTTTGTCAGTCTGTGTGTATGCATCTGTACTGTCACTCTTAAAAAAGAACTAAATACTTTTCTCATCTTTCTGAACTGGACTGATATAAGTTATTTATGACCTCTGATAAACGGACTTTAGAAAGTACAGTTTATGCTCTCTTTACTAATGGTTCAAAAATGCAGGTAGAGGAACATAAGCAATAGCTGCCACATTTTGAGGACCATGTCTGGTTCAGTGCATAGTAGGTAAAATAAATGAATAAATGATTATAAATTGATTCATAGTGTAGTAAAATGGCAATATAATATTACATTGGTTGGGAAAAAAGTCTAGGAGCATAATCATGCCACACATTTCAGTCTTTGCCCTATGACTATAATCTAAATTGTGTTAGGTTGTGAACCTAATCCCTCAGTGCCATCACAAAAAATCATCATTTTTCTCCCATGGATAAACATGATTCAACTGTTAGTCATTTGTCCAGAGTTTCAGCCTCAGATGACCTAGGAAAGTGGCATTTTGAGCTAAGATATTTCTATAATATGGATCAGGATGATGCACTTAGAGTTCAAATTCATCTCATATGCAAATCAGAGAAAGATTTGAATGGCTAGCTAGCCATATATCTCATGTACTTAAGGCAAAGAACAATATCATCAAATGAAATGGAAATCATTCTATTTCTGTTTAGCAAGATTAATACAATCAAATACCTGGGTTCCTATAATGTAAAAACAGAACCAGGAGCTTTTCTATGGAGAATATGCCTTAATCTCTGTTGTAGGAGAGCCAGAAAAATATCCTTACCACTGCACTCCCACCCTTCCTTAACTCAGAGATAATGGATGAGACTAGAGATATGCTCTCTCCAAAAAGAGACAGCCAGACTTGACAATGACTTGCTTAAGTGTCTTCACATTTATAAAGGAAGAGTTCATCTGTTGAGAGATGGCAGTAGTGACTATTGGTCACAGAAAAAGGAGAGATTGAGAGACAATTGTTGGCAGTGTCCGTGTAAACCCTATGTAGGGGAGAAAAGAGAGTCGGTCTTAAAACCAGCAGAATTCTGGTATTGATAAATCTTAGTCTGAAGCCCTTAATGTTAAAATTTGGAACCAACTTCCCTTGTTCTGTCCCATGCTCACTAAGCAACCTTTTGATTATAGTGATTTTTCCTGGCCACAGGGAGAGAATGTCTGTTCATGCTCAAGGAAGTATAATGGGCATTGTGAGGGCTATATTGTAAGTCATTAAATTGGCTTTCTGGTTTTCTATATCAATTTCAGAAGCTGGCCCAGAGAAATGCATTCTTACCAAATTAATGTGTTTAAGGCCTAGGGCCTATAAATGCTGAAGGTCATGCCTCCCCTGAGGGTCTCTTTATGTCAGCCTCTGTACTGCTCCCCACATTCTGGGTTGGATGCTTCAACACTGAGTTTCTTGCAAACAATAATTTGGGTAAGGTAATAAAAATATAATGCTATTTAAAATGAATTCTGCAATATTGAGTACATACATACATTAAAAAAAGAACACCAGCTGGAGTCCTAATGCTTTCAAAAGGCAAGAATCCATACAATTTCCCTTGAAACAGCTAAGAAGTGTCAATGTGAACTCTATTTCTTGTGTTAAGATGGGAAGATAATAACTATGAATCTATTTCAAAAGACCTGAGTGGAAAATGCAACTTGGAGAGGGCTGTGATGCTGGTTTGCTCCAAGTACATTTTTTTATGGGTATATTGTCATTTTTTGCAGTATAGAAATGCAGAAGTAACATTTGAAACTGAAATCTGTGTGTCGGTGAAATGGAATCTGATTCTCTTAGCTGTGTTGACTGTTGTGTTCCAGGGAGATTAGTTAGTGGAGGGAAAGGGGCTTTTTTCCCTTGTAGGGTCCAGTAAAAAATGGCTATAGCTCTCTCAGTTACAAAGGAGAGAATCCCAGTTAGGGTAGATATAAGAAGTGACGAATCAAGTATTTTACACATTGACAACTGAGCCTCTAGCTTAGAACATGTAGTTCTTAGAACAATTTTAGTGAAATGCCTATTCTTAAAGAATGATGACGTACATTTTTACACAGTGTGTACAGCCTTCATACTCACTGAATTTATGTTGGTAAAGTACATAACTCCAGAAATCTAAGTGCCATTTCTAGAAAGAAACTCATTTCTTAGAAATATTTGAGAAATAACCTATTGCATCCTGTGACACTGTCAAGGGTTGCCCCATATGTGTGCTGCAACTTTTTTAAAATTAAAGGATTGTTGATATACAATCTTATATTGGTTTCAAGTATATGACACAGTGGTTCACCAGTTATCCATATTCTTAAATCCTTACTCCTACTGGTGCAGTTACCATCTGTCAACATAGGAAGATGTTACAGAATCATTGGCTGTATTCTCCACGCTGGGTTTAGTACCTTACTTGGAAATTTTTCCTTATGTCTTGTAGTAAGAACCTGGATTTACAAAGGGAACAGAGGGCCACAGCACATCTTGCAGTGTGCAGCTCTAGTTATGCCTCTTATCACTATGTGCCTGGGCTGGTGCAGAAACCAGAGAACTGGGCTCTCTATCTGGTTGAGTCCAGTCAATGAATATTCAGCATGCATACCGTGTGTCAGGCAATGTGCTGGGCATTGGAAAGTCAAAGATAAAAAGACAGATGCTTTATCCTAAAAGAGCTTCTAGTTTGGTAGGGAACAGACAAGTAGTTTGGTGTATGAATAAGAGATGGACTTAGGAGCCAGGTACCTAGACTTGATCACACTGCTCTCCTGTTGTCTTGAACAAGGTACCTGAGCTTGTACACCTTACCTGCATGGGGGCATGGCCTTTGGGTATTTACCAGGCCTTCAGGCCTATGCATGTAGAAACCTGCTTAGGAAAAGAATGTGTTCATTCAGTTCCTCCCCTTGTAGCTTCTCATGGAATGGTCTTTCAGGCCATTTTAGCCTCTCTCCAAGATCCACATTGTCACCAAGCTTCTAGATCATGCCACCCCATCCATCTACTCCCTTCTCTGAACTCTAGTGCTATAATGTCAGTACAGTAGCCATAGACTAATCACAGAAATCCAGTTAGGCTCCCCAGGTATCTTCTGAGCACATCTAATGTGAAAATGTGTGTTTCTCTGGTATCGGCACATTCACACTCAATTCAAAGAGAGTTGTAAATATTTGCTCTTTGGGGAAGGAGTTCTACTGGTTGCCTGGTTTGAGAAAAACTTATGATTGCCTGTTTTGTCCAGTGGCTGCAAGGACGCTTTTTGCAGTATTGTAAGGACTTACTAAATTTCATGTAACTCTTTGCACATTTTGTACAGTTTTATTTTTCCAGATCTTCAGAGTTTTATAGTTCTGGTAATAATGAAAAAATTATCACAATTCCAGGAAGGGTGACATGTTGGTGCCACCAGGCCAGGTGCTGTATTTTGTTTCAGTCTCTGGCCAGGAAGGATGCCTGTAACTAGGATGATCCCCATTTGATCGACAGAAAGAAAGGATTTGAAGTTGATTATAAGAGTAAATGGGAATTAATACATAGGAACCTGTGTGGGGGGTGGGGGGGCAGTCACTGTTTTTCATCTGTGTCATCAGAAGGATTTTTATATAGAAAATAATGCTTCAGTGATCAGTTTCAGATTCCGCTGAGATCAACCAAGAGTCCAAATAGCAAAAGGGATTGTAGTTAGCTATAAAAGAAATGTGCTAATAGGTTGGGCTATAAAATGGTAGAGCAGGTCTTTCAAGCTCAAACTGAATCTCATTAGTTTCAGTGGTGTGCACTGAAATAAGCAGAGCCTTGCTGGAGTATCGGCGTACTGTTTACTAGACATATCAAGGTCCTTCCCATGCTGGAGATTGTAGAATTTTTCTGAGTGACTCAGTTTTACTAAGGTATGCCAATTTTAAGGAAAAAAAAATTATTTCAGGATTGGTCATAGAATCATTTAAGCACAAGGAATTCTTTAAAAAGAGCATCTTACTAAAATGCTCCCTTCAATGGCTTTAGAAAAATCCCTGGAGTACAGAAAGTGTCATTGAAATACCTATTAATGTTTACTCTTTAAAAGCATTTTTAACAAGGACATCAAGATTGCAGGTGAATTACTGTAGTGAACATAACAGATATCTTAAGTCAGTTAAGTTCCTGCAGATTTGTCACTATTTATTAACAAAGAAACTGAATACCCTGCAAGCCACACAGAAGTAAGCAAAAATACCAACTCCCGTTGCTCTCAGCACTTTTAATCTCTGAATGGTTATTCCAAGAAAAAGAGAACAATCTAGATAGTTGCTTTTAGTGTTTACAACTCAATGCAAAATTGTAGGGTTGAGTAACTTTCCAAATTGATTTACTTTTCTCAAAGTGGCTGTGGGTAAGAATCATTAAACAACCACTTTTGCTTAGCACATAAGCAAACGGGTGTTTTAATCCAATGTTTGGGAAGATTATTTTGTTCAGTTGTGGTTTCTGCAGAATTTTAAATGTAATGAAACGTGAACAACTGTTTGGATGCATGGGTATTACATATATTGTGCTATTCTTAGATGTTCTTTTCATTTTAAAAAACAGGGATTTTGTGGGTGGAGTTGCAAGGAAAGGGAAAAGAAGGTCAGGGGGAAGTGTATGGAATGATAAACTTTGTAAAGCAATAAATTCCTTCTATCAGAACATCTCAAAGGGATTTACAAACAAACGCTACTCATGGGAAGCAACCTGAGTAGCAGGGAAAGCAACTGACTTTCCCCATTGGGCACAGCAACAAACACAGAATAGGAGCCAGAGCAGCCAGTCTTTTGGGGCCACCTGCTTGATCAAGTTTTCTGCTCTCCTCGAGTAGAGGTTTAGCTACAACTCCCACAAATCAGCTAGCCTAATGAGTAGGAAAACTAATTTACAAACAGTTGAAGGTGGAATAGCTAATGTTATCCTTTGCAATCAGGATGCTGGAAGACTGAGAAAGTCATACTGAAAAATATGAAGACTGAAAAATATGAAAAATATGAAGAACAGAACTGAAAAATAAAGACAAAATGATAAATAAAGACTGTTAAGAAAGCCCCACACACCGGTATTAAACTCAACATGAAGACCTCTTACAGGAAAAGTACAAACAATAGTTTAAAATTTTTTCTACTTATAACTACGAGCAATACTGAAATTCTCAGGGAGAAATCCAAACTTAAGGCATCATAGGTAAGTTTTGTGTCATAAATAGGAACAAAACAGTGTGATCTTGTTAGTACTAATTAACAGCTGAGCCAGGAATGCGGAAAGAGAAAAAGAACTGTAAGCACTGAGAGATGTTGAAAAGCAGAGTTTTAGGAAACTTCATAAGAAATCAACACTGCTATGTAAGACAATTTATCTACACTGGATGCACTAGGTATTATTTCTAGTTCATTCATGACGAACCGAGGAGGAACTGCTCAGAGAAAGGCTAGTGAGTATGGTAAGTTTAAGACACAAACTGGCTTCAGGTACAGAAGGTAGAGATGTGTTCAGAGTGATTTTTGCCCAAATCCTAGCGAAGGCAAAGTTTAAAGGGTGGATGTAGTTACGTCCAGCGTGCCTTGGGTGCTGCTAACATTGCTGCAAAGATCGTGCTGTAATGTTGGTGTCATCGTGCAACCTTCTAGGAGTTGCTGTCCAGTCTGTCAGTTGGAAGCCTGTTAACTGCTCCATCAAATGACCAAATCTTAGTGATTCAGAAACTCTCTTCCTCTTCTCTCAAAAGAGTAGAAAGATGATTAATGACGTAAATTAATCCACAAAGTAACTTTTTATTAATACCTCTTGGATTACATTGTAAGGACTATTTAGTAGAGACTCTTTAAAGAGAGCAGGGCAAAAGTGGGAATTTCAGGAGCGATGTAGTTCTCAGAAGGCAGTTCATGGAGTTTGCAATGTAGCAGTGCAATTTGGGACACACTGAATTACAAATTATGAGATTCAGGAGCAATATTCTAGATGGAAATTTAAATAATGTGGAGGGTGTATGTGAAAAGGAAGAAAGAGAAATTAATTTAATTCCATTTGCTGATGTGACTCTAGCACAACTATTTTTAGGTATAATCCAAACAGTGCATATCTTCTCCATTTTGATTAGTAGCAAATTGGCAGGGAGCCAAAAGAATTAGTGTTTCTCAGCACATTATGCCAGAAACGTACAAATAAAATGAAATTATCTGTGCCAATGTGTTTAATATGAATTACTACTAAGGCTTTTATTTATGCTTTTTCTGCAAAAGAACTAATAGGTCCAGTTTTATTTAAAAAATTTTTTTTAGTCTTTCACAAATGGCAGCAAAACTTAATAGAATGATTTTCCTTTAGGCACTTGCTTAGCAGCTCTTGTTAAAAACTTAAATGTTAATCTCATCCTGATACTTTGGCTGAAGAATTTCCGCCTGGCAATTTACATATTGTCAGAGGAAGTCAGCATGCTCAACAAAATGTGAAATTAAAATAAGCTGGGAAAATGTGCTTAATGAGGAACGGTTTCACAATAGCCACTTAGAAGTTATTAATAATGCCATTTCCAAAGAAAGCATGAACCAAAAAACAAAAAACAAAAACCCAAACCCTGTTTGCAAAGTTTTATATTGGCAAGTTCACCCAGGGATGACATTATATGCTCTACCAATTATACATTTCTACAGTGAGGGGAGAATTCATAGATGCTGGAGAATCTTGTTACATGTTAGAGAACTTCACAGTGGGCAAACTATACATCATTTTCAATGAAGCCAATCAATTAATCTCCATCATATTTTAGTTCACTCTTCTAATTTTAATGTTCATGTCTTTAGTAGTTTGTTACACACGCACTCATGGGGTAAGGTTGATTTTCTACATATTCATTGCCCTCCTTCTCTCACTTCTGTTGTGTATTAGTTCACCAGATTAAACAGGATTGGTAGGTTTCTCGTCCCACTGATGTAGTTATTTGGGATTGACAGCCGAGCTTCCCACCTTTCTGTTAAAAATAAATGTCTGTCTTCTTCAAAAACCACAAGAGGTACTTTTCATGGGTAGCTGGAGTCACTGATGGGGTCTGTGTTTGAATCCTTGCAATCCTAAGAGAACTCAAGGGGTCACAGAAAAATCTTCTATTTCCTAAAATACATACAAGCTGCTCCCAAGATTATACTGGTTTCCTCTAATTAAAGAGTTTAGTCCTTCTAGTAAGTAGTTAAATTATACATATTTGTTATTAACTTAAAGGGACTTTCATGATTTTAAGATCTGAGGTTTGATGGGCCTATAAGTAAGTTTTCGGTTGGGAAATTTCTTTTTATTCAAATGTGAAGACTTCTCTAGACAAAATAATAACCAGGAAGTCAGGAAAGTGAAGCAACTAACCTGGTACTTGAGTGTTCGGAGGAACAAAACCCTAACAAATTGCATCTTATATACACTTGGTGGGTAAGGGACTGTAGAAATGGACTATATTTCTTCCTAGGGGAAAGCATAGTGAGATTTCGTCCCAAGAATGATTTTACATTCTGCAAAATAAGTTTCTTATTTATCTTTGTATCTTTAAGTAAGTTTTGGAGATACACCCTCTTATTTATATTTTGCTGGAGAAAGGGCTTGAAGTTCCCAGCAGCTTTTGCTGAAACTGCTACTGTTCATGCAACCTTCTGTTGATATCTAATATATCTCCTCATTAGCCTTTCTCAGAAGACTGTCTCCGGATCTTTAGAATATCCCATTGCAAAAAAGGATAATCAGTCTTGACTTTCCTTAGCAGAGAATAGTTTCTTCATGTTAAAGCTTAGTATGAGCTACAACTTTATGTTCTTTACTTTGGTTTCTTTACTGAACGGTCATGTAATGAAAACTTTGTTTAAAAATACAAAGATAAATACTTAAACTTATTTTGGAGAATGCAGAATTAATCCCCGGATGGAATTTCACTATGCTTTCCTTAGGAATGAGTTTTATGAAAAATATCCTAGCCATTGGGTGTCAAAATTTTGTTAGAAGTCAGAAATTTCATCACACTTGCTTTTACCTGTGACCTACCCACTGGAACGTCTATTGGTCTGTTTAAGTACACAAGAGAAAAAATATTTACTGAAAAGCTTTTATAAATTTTTGCTTCACTAGGAAAGCATTTTGCATTCTAAACAGCCACTGGAGAAATCTGCACCCATGGACCCATCTGTAGGCTGTGATTTTCTATTGGTAAACAAAAACAAGCCGTGGAAACCACTTACCCTGTTCCAAGCAGGCAACTAAACTGATCATTCAAGGAGTTAGTCCTCTTTCTTGAGTTTCTGTGCAAAGTTGCAGCTGAGTTTACCTGGCTCCATCACTCTTTTTTTTTTAGAAGATTCACAATCCCGAATGTTCCTTCTTCAGTCAAGCGCAGCAGATGGTATCTTGAAAACACCTACAAGTAGTCCAGAATACCTTGAATCCGGCTGTGAAAATTAGGGCACGTCTGCGGCTCTCAGTAGGTACATGCCTTATTTGGTCTAGAGGCATTTTGCTATGTTATTGAGTCATAAATGGCTATTAAAAGAGCTCACTTGGAAATCCAGCCTGTATTTTGAACAAAACTGTCTTCTCCATTATCACTGACCCCTTACAGACACACGGTACATAATCTTGATTGTGCTTCATTGGTATTTATTGCACATGGACCAATTTCCTCACACAGTAGTTAGTTGCACCAGAGTATAAATACTTGGTAAAACGCACAGAGGAAATAGAATAGAATTTACACACAAGTGCTAAATTTTCCCAGCAAACTCATGTGGGCATTTGGACATAAAAAATAATTTAAAAATTGTTGAGATAATTATAATATGGATACAGTTACAGTACCATGATAAGAGTATAAAGTTATTTTCCCAATAAATCTTTAGCTCAATAACACAATAGACACCAGAAATAGAGTTTGAATTTTATTTTAGATTTTAAGATCTGTTTCCGCCCCCCCCCATTAAAAAATAATTTCTTTTTGTGCAAGTAACATCTCCTGTGGACTTTACAACTCCTACCACTGTGCAAAATGACATTTTGAACCACTCCTTTGTTTTGTTCTTTGTTTTTACCCATATGTGCCGTAATCTGAACTGTTTCCTCTTTTTTTATTTAAAAAAATTTTTCTGTCCTGTCTTCAGTGGACAGAGTCACATGTCACAGAGGCTCAGTGCCTGGTCCTCCCAAATAATATTGATACATAAATAAGCTGTTTAATATAAACAAGTCTTTCTATCTTGCTGTGCAATGTGCACAGTGTGAGGTAGAACCCCTCAGACTGCCCACCGCGGGGGGCAGGTTTGCCCTACAAAAAGAAAGCAAGGTGAGGCTTGTTCCAAGAATAGCTTAAAATTTCTTGAAACGTGATTTTTGCATCCATCCTTTCCCTTTGCTTGAAGAACAGGAGAAATCATTCCTCGGGAATTAAACTGAAATTTCTCTGGAAAGCAAAAGGAACCATGTCCTGACAGTCATTCCCCCTTCTCTCCGCTGCTGACCGCTCCTGTTCCCGGGAGCGGGACGGAAGCCAAGCTGGTGGACTTTTATCCCCGATGCTTCTCCCTTCCCTTACCCGGTCCTCGCGGGAAGTGTGAAAACCCACCTGGAAAACAAACAAACAAACAAAAACGCAACTAAAGATGCAACACACACACACACACACACACACACACACAACAAACAAACAAAAACGCAACTAAAGATGCAACACACACACACACACACACACACACACACACACACACACACACACACACACACACACACACACACACACACACACACACACACACACAGAGAGAGAAAAGAAGGGCGAACCACAAACAGAAAAAAAAAGAACCCAAGAAGGATCAGCAAGCCACTCTCCCGCCCCTCCCGAAACGTTCCTTTCCGTGCAACGCTGCGTAGCTTTTCGGCTGTCTTGGCCATTCAGGCGAGGTCTGTGGGCTTTTATTTAGTTCACCTGCTTTCGGTCTTGAGTAAACACAGCTCTCCTCTGTCCCCTGAGGGGGCGCCTGGGCCGTCCTCCCGGGGCGCCGAGGGCCGGGGTCGCAGGTGGGGTGCGCGCGGGCCCTACAGCTTGGACTCGGAGGCGCGGCCCGGGCGGCCCGGCTCGTCCAGGCTCCAGTCGCTGTCCGCCGCCGCCCCGCCGTTGCAGCCCGCCCAGGGCTCAAGCAGGCGCGCGGGCGGCGCGGCCCCGACGTCCTCGTCGTCGTCGTCTTCGTCGGCGCCAGGCGACGGCGGCGGCCCCCCGGTCACCGCCAGGCAGCCCGAGGCGCGCGGCCTGTCGCCGGGGTGCGTGTGGCCCCCGCAGGCGGCCCGGCGCGCGCAGCAGAGCAGGCGCTGGAAGGCCTGGCGGAAGTCGGGGCTGCGGCAGTAGATGATGGGGTTGAAGGCCGAGTTGGCATAGCCCAGCCAGTTGAAGAAGACGAAGAGGCGGTCGGGCACCAGGTCGCGGTGGAAGGCCTTCACCACGTTGGCCAGGAAGAAGGGCAGCCAGCAGAGCGTGAACACGCCCATGATGATGCCCAGCGTCTTGAGCGCCTTCTGCTCGCGCAGGGCCACGAGGCGCGAGGGCCGTCGCTTGCTGGACCGTCCGTTGGCCAGCGGGGCAGCGGGGCCCGCGGGCCCCGGCGAGGGCGCGGGCGAGGGCGGGCGCGCCGGGCCGCTCAGGAAGCGGCGCTCGCAGCTGTCGATTTTCTTCACCTGCTTCTGGGCCTCGCGGAACACCCGCAGGTACACGAAGGCCATGATGCACAGGGGCACGTAGAAGGAGACGACGGACGAGGCGATGGCGTAGGCCCGGTTGGTGACGAAATCACAGCACTTGGGGTCGTTGTAGCAGTGGCGCGCCTCGTCGCTCTCAGACCGCCACCAGTGCATGAGGATGGGCAGGAAGGAAACCAGGGCCGAGATGGCCCACACGGTGCACACGAGGGCCCGCGCCCGAGCGCGGGTCAGCAGGCTCTGGTAGCGGAAGGGCGAAGTGATGGCGAGGTAGCGGTCCAGGGCAATCACACACAGGGTCTCGATGCTGGCCGTCACACACAGCACGTCCACCGAGGTCCAAAGCTCGCAGAAGAAGGAGCCGTACTCCCAGCGACCCCACACCACGATGGTAGCCCCGAACGGCACCACCAGCAGCCCCATGACCAGGTCGGCGCTGGCCAAGGACATGATGAAGAGGTTAGTGAGCGTCTGCAGCCGGGGCGTCTTGGCGATGGCCACGATCACCAGCACGTTGCCCGCCACGATGAGTAGCACGATGAGCGCCATCAGCAGGCTCATGCCCGCCGTCCACTGCTGCGACAGCGGCGCGGGGCCCTCGTTGGCCGGGGGTAGCAGCGAGGCGGGCGGCGACGCGGGCACCAGCAGCCGGGCTGCTGTGGCCGCGCCGTCGGGGAGAGCCGCCGCCGCCGACAGGTTGCTGGGCTCGGCGGCGCCCAGCGCGAGCGCCCCCGCGCCCATGCCGAGCTGCAGAGGCCTGGGGCGGGGGGTGTGGCGGGGTTGGGCCGTGGTTGGGGAACTCCCCAGAGGCCGAGGCGCGTGGCGCGCGGAGGGAGGTTGCGGCCCGGTCAAAGCAGCCGCTGCGCGGGGCCGGAGGCATGGGCGCCGGGCGCCTTCCCCACCAGAGCCGAGCGCTGTCGCCGCCGCCGCCGCCGCCGCTGCTGCTGCTGGAGCCGCTGTCGCTGCTGGAACAGCCACCGGGACCTCAGCATGTTTCTGAGCGCGCTGAGCCCGCAGCCCCGGCACCCAGCACCCACCCCACCCCACCCCGCTCCCACTCCCCCGAGCCAACCTCCTGGGCCTCGCGTCAGGCAACTGCAGCCAATCCGGGCAAAGGCACGCCCCCCTCTGCTTCGCCCCCGTCTCTCCGCACCCTCCCTCCCACGGGCAATTCAGCGGCTCTGGGGAGTCCTGGCCAGATCGCCCAAGCAGCGAGAGCCTCCCCGGCGCCCACGGTTCCTGCGCGCTCGCCCCTTACTGCGCGCCGGCTCGTTGCAGCGCCCTGCTCCCCCGGCTCCCACTCACGTTCCCGCCCGCTCCCGAGGCCCCCGCTCCTGCACTCGGCTCCTTCCTACACCCTCTTTGCCTCTGGCTTTTGGCTTCCTCTGACGCCCCCGCTCTGCAGGCATTCCCTCTACCTCCAGGGGCCAGGTTCCCTGCAGAGCAGAGCGCTGGTTCCTTTTCACCGGGTGGAGACCTCGGTGTTCTCGAGGCGCCAGAGCGCCCTGGACAGTCTGTCCGCTGAGGTGGTAGGAGTTTGGCTGCGAGATTGTTTCTCGGATCGGGCAGCTTAGCAGAGTGTGTGTACAACCTTTCACCCGTGAGGAGGGGACCCAGCCAGCCCGCGTCCTGCCAGCTCCGGGGACCGGAGGCGGGTGTTTGTGGTTAGAGGAAACTTTCCAGCGAGAGCGTCTTGCTAGATAGAGCAAACGGCGCATCTGTCAGGAACGCTCTTTGGGCTCTGTTCTTGCAAGGAGCTTCTGTTTCTCTGGGGCAATAGATGCAGAAAGGAAGAGAAGGTTTGTACATCTGACAGCTAACGCTGAGGACCAGTTGGAAAAACACACTCTCCCCAGTCCCAGCTAATGAGTATGTGAGTATGATATAACACTGTGTGTCAATAATAGGACAGGCTTAAGGAAACATAAATGTTAAAGCAGAGTAAATGCCACCGTCATGAAAAAGAACACATTTAATTACATTTCAGAGTTTTCACATTCAGTAGTAACACCTGTATTTTGCTCTTTATTCTATACTCTACAATCTATACTCACATGATTGTATAATCTGAACTGGGTCAATACAAACAGAAAGGTACTTAGTTTTAGTTGACCTGATGAATTGAGATTTCGGATTTCTTGGTCTGCGTGGTTGTCTTCTCCTTTGCCTGAGTTCCCAGATTCTCCAAACTCTAGGATTCATTTTGGAGGAATGGGAGAAGAAAATAGGTAAACACTCAAGAAGATTAAAATCCTATAGC
This sequence comes from Manis pentadactyla, assembly GCF_030020395.1. Lineage (NCBI taxonomy): Eukaryota > Metazoa > Chordata > Mammalia > Pholidota > Manidae > Manis > Manis pentadactyla. The sequence continues at coordinate 124,859,485 of NC_080026.1, read as the reverse complement.
ACTTAAAGTAATAGCAGTGGTTTTGAGTTGGCCAGTGAATGGGTTTGAAATTAGTGAGTAGTTAGCCCAGCAGTTGGTGGATTATTTGTGGGGACCCACGCACAGACAGCCTCTGGGAACTCAAAATGCAGCAGGATTGCAAGCCCCCTGTGTAATTTGACCATGGAAGGTCCTCAGCTCAGCCTTGAAAATAAAAAACCTTTAATTGAATCCTTGAGAAGTAAACTGCTTCTAATTACCCTTGTAAGGGGACATGAAATGGTATATAATGCTCACACATCTTTCTAGCATTAGAATAACAAGAACAGCATCTGGAAGGAACATCATCTGGAGCAAAGTCATAGTCTTACCTTCAGAGAGACTGACTTCCACAGCTCCCCCCAGTCAAGAGCTAAAAGCAATGCTTACGCAGTTTACAAAGTCAAGCAGTTTTATTCACCTTTTCTGACTCAAATCCAAACAAAAATTTGCTTTAGGCCCAAACTTGACAGTCAGTGTTACAAGGTGGGTGGGTGTGAGTGTGGGTGATTTGTTATTCACCCCTGCCCTAGGACTTGTCAGCCTAGTTCTGCCAACTTGGGGAGGTTGAGAAGGGGAAGCAAGGAGAGGGGATAGAAAGAGGGAAGGAATGGAACTGCTCCCCAAGTTCAGCGTCGGCTTACAGGAGAGCTTAGTTACCTTCCTGCCCTCCAGCAAACCTGTCTCCCCTTCTGACTGCTTTCTGTTCCTTCTCTCAAGGGGCAGCCTCAAAATAGACAAGGGATTGGAAAGGGTTGAATTGTGGCTGCCCAGGAAGGGCACTGTCAGTCTGGGCTGTGGAGGGAGGTGTAGGAAATGTGGAGGGAGGCTTTCTATCCGGCGCCATCTTTCTGTCAAGTGGTGTTACTGGAATGGTGTGTGCCAGCCTAAGTGCCCCTGAAGGGTGAGGGATCGCGTTTCTGTGAGTGATAAGACCCGAACTTGGTTGTAGAGGTTCAGTGCAGAAGCCTGGATGCCAGTGACATTACTGAATATATGAATACATAGGTACTGTATACATTATGTATACATACATGTATTTGGATGCCTTTGTATATGTAGAAACATACTGTGTAGCAGGGCATGAGATCTGAATTGTCCAAAAACTCTCCTGAAACTTTTTCCCCCTGCTCATTCAGAGATACATCAGGTTTCCCTGCATTTCTCAATAATAAATACATGAAATCGTAAATATTCAAAACCAGAAGACTATTTTAGTAGGATTTCCTACACAGGGCTGCAGGCAGAAAGGAATCCCTGGGCTTCTCAGGGCTTTCCTGTGGTTGCACTGAAGGAAACGTTTGGAATAGTCCATGTTCAACTAAAGTTCATTTTCTCTTAAAATAAAATGTCCCCGGATCGCCTTTAATTCCCACATTTCATGACTTTTTTTTTTGAGCTAATGCTTTTTAGTCCTTTGATAAGGATACAAGATTAAGAAGCAAGTGCAAAATGAATAGCCTCCCCAACCCCCTACTCCCCACTCATAACTGTTAAAACAAATCAGTTTTATAGTCATCACTGCCTATTTCTGGAAATGATCTTTCCTTCCTCTATCTATAGTAGTTATTTTGCTAATTAACATTTTATGTGGCAACTAACAATATATGGCCTTTTGACGTCTCATATTGCTGTGTCATTTTTATGTTTTTCTCATCTTCTCATATGCATTGTCAGCTCACCAAGGGCCACGACTACCCTATACATTTTTGTATCTCTCATGTTTACTAATATTTACTTAATACTAATTAACATTAAGCTCTGATTCATAAATATTTAATGTTTAAGTAATTAAAAATTTTCAAATTTACTAATATAAATGATTGAGTGTTTTTGGACTTGAAATTCTCCCTCATGCTTAGAATTTGCAGTAAAAATTCACATTCCTATAGTCTAGTCAATATTTTCATATATGCATTTGAAATACTTTATAAGTACAAATAGGCTCATGAGGTAAATAAATTTATCATTCCTACTTGGTAGTGAATAAGGTGAATGACCTTTTTCCCTAGCCTTTATTTATGATACTATATAGCCAGGCATTGCTGCCCTGGGAGAGTAGATGATGACTTGAATCTAAATCAATTAAAGGTCTGCATGACAGTAATTAATAGGCACACAACCTACCTATAGTTGTCAGCCAAGGGCCTGGTGAAGGCATTTCCATTCTTGAGTTGACTTTGGTAGAAATGAGTTAAAAATAGTAAGTAGCCTAACTGAACGACTGCTGGAAGGTCGGCCAAAGCAAGTCTGGGGAGGAGTTCCAAGTAAAGCCCCAAGAAATATAACAAGTCAAGTAGGCAAAATTTGCCTTGAGGCTGATAATCTGTTAATCAGAGCTCAAGTGGCTGTTTCTGATGAGAGATACGCAACTTTTCACATAAAGCAATACTAATGCTAAAACAATCTCTTGGTGCTAACTGACCAAGAACAGCCTGCACCCATGGCTGGCACTTAAGGTCATACACTGGTTTCAGCTACAAGTTATACAGGAACAGGCAACTCCATGCATTATGATAAGAACAGAGGACAGTGGTGTAATCATAGCAAAGCATGGACAATTTGGAAAATTCAAAAGCTCTCCTCTCTCCCATTTCCTCTTTGCCTTCTCCTCCTCCTCTTCCTAGTGTGTCTAACAAGTACATTGAACAATGCTAGAGCCACTAATAATATTTTTCAAAGTTTGGACATATTGGAAAGTGTTCAGTCCTGGGAGGCAGAGGATCCCTCTTTGCATCCCGGCTTTATCACTTTCTGGTTTGACCTTTAGCAGTGGCTTCATCTTTAAAATGGACTCACCATTTGCTCCTTCACAGGGTTGTGCATGGATTAAATTAGATAATGTATGTGAAAGCTTTTTGAAATCTCATACAGCACCATATATTCGTAACATAGCAAATACAGTCTTATCCAATCACTCTGACATTTTAAACATGAACGGTGTCAGGATTTGCTCATCTGAGAAGAGTCAGTTCACTTAAATAAGCTTCTTTTTATCACTTTGCCTTCTTTTTTTCTCACACCAGATATTAATATGACTCAGAGGTTGGATAACAGTGAGCTATTTTTTAAATGCTTTTACTTGTGGCAAAGCATCTTTTTGAAAGTTTTTACTCCTTTTTTCTGCCCTTCCTTAAAATGAATAGGTGTGTTCCCTATTCTTTTTTTAAAAGTATTTGTTTATGTTATTCTCTAAAATAAATTCCTTTGAAGTATTTAAGTGGTGAAATGTTACTATCAGAGAAGGAATTTTTTTTCTCAAGTGAACTATCTAGGGCCATGACTGTTAAGTTACAAAACAAAAAAGGAAGGCAGTAAAATATAAAACTTAAGCCAACTTTAAAAAATTCTGTTCTAATTCTGTATAAGGAATAAAACTTGATGGCTCATCAGCTGAAATCCTACCTTAAAATGCTAGCAGCCACAGGAGTATTATCACTGCGCATGAAAAGCATCTGGCTAGCCATCCTTCAGTTTGCCCAAGTCCAGAGCTTGTGATGACAACAAGTTGTGCTAATTATTGAAAACTCTAGGTTTCATTTTAACAAAGTCTTGCTGGGATCCAGATAAAACAATTATGTTGTAAAAAGCTCAGGAATTTGTAGCAACAAGAGTCCCCCAACCCCATGTTCTAAGTTTCCGAAGAGTAGGAATGATACCTTTGAAACATTTCAGCTCCTATTTATTCTGGCCATGGAGTTGGTACTTCATAAGTTATTGTGTAATAAAGGAATCACTGAAAAGCCTGTGTATAGTAGATTCTCTAAAATAAAAGAAGACATTGTGTTTTCCATTCATCCACGGAAGATGGCATCTGGGCCATCCAACTCAGCAGAATTGCCGAAGGGAACCAGTGGGAAAATCTGGCTATTTGCTCGGCCTCCGGGTGGCAGACCAAATCATTTACTTTTCATTTCACTTACTACTTTGAGTTGACAAAACAGGTATTTTCTTTCATATGTGTTTGCACTTCTTTGTACTGTGTAGATATTTTTGCAGTCAATTTATTCATTATTTACGTACCGTGTTAACGCTCATCCAGACCCACTCAGTATTTAGAGGCATGGTAAGTCCTTTGCCTCCGAAGGGCAGAGCCTGAAGACACTAATGAGACAATATTGCTGCTTCTTTGGTTTTGATAACTACTGTGGTCAGGCTTCTTGCTTTGAAAATAAATATCAAACCTTTGACCTGACATTTATTTTCCACAAAGTCTCAGCTTTGCAGCTCCTTGAAAAAAACCTGTGAGAGACCTTTATCCTATGATAGCCTTCGGTTTCTAGAGCATTATCCCTTAATTAAATGTTAAGGGGGCAATGACCTTCTTTGCAGATCTCTTCTAAATATAAATTACTTTTCACACTGGTCGAGAAATAGTTGTTTTTTTCCCACACATTTTAGTATGGAGAAACTGAAGCATAAAGAGAGACATGCTTAGGTTTCAAGGGAAAGGAAAGGGAGTTTTTTACTTTCCTACTTCCTGAATTAATTTTAATTACCAGAACATGCATCCTTAACAGATTTTGGCCCACTTATTTCTACTTATCAGCATAATATATTTGAGGGCCTGCAGGTGGTCATGGAGTAATTTTTAAAATATTTCTGAACAAGTGAAGAGATTCTGTCATGCAATGTTTGTATTTTTCAGTTGATTTAAATATAATAGATCTAGAAGAAGAATAATATTTATCCACACAAATGAAATTCTCATTGTTAGTCTGAATTTCCAAAAGTGCCACATGAATACTAACTCTGAAGACAAAAAGAGCACCAAAGAAAAGCCAAACAATTAAGTAATTTGGTTTTTTGTTTTGTTCTCTTTTAATGGGTAACTAGAAAAAGATTTCATAGAGGACTGTTACTGAGAGTCAGAGGCACAAAAGTTGTGATGACAACCTTGGGAATTTTATTTTAAGAGATGAGAAAAAGCTGTTTGGGAGTTTGGAACAGAAGATTAAAAGGCAAGCTATACTTGCTTTGGCATTTCTGCATCCTAATACCTTTTCCAAACCAGGTAGTCAAGTCATATATACATTGAACTTTGAGGCTCTCTGAAAAGCCTGGAAAATGCACTAAAATGGTATTGGCAGAGTTCTGGAAATACTTTTTTTCTTATTCTCTAAATGTCTAAAGTGATGATTTTAGTCCAACTTGTCACCACTTCTACCCTATTCCCTACCTTTTCTCTCTCACTGCTAATCACTCTGTAGGAGGCATTTTTGAAGTTTCCTCATTACTAATTAATAGAGATTCTATGCCTCTCACAGCTCTATATTGCAGATAATGATCTTGATTTTTAAAATTCCCACACTTACATCCTCATATGTATAGTTTTCACAAGTACTCATCTAAGAAACAACTCAGAATAAAAGTAATTTATTAAGCAAGTTAAAAACCCATAATTAGGCTTACAAAAAATAGTAATCAGTATTTTGTAGCATAACCAGTCTTGATGGAAGGTTGAAAATATGCCTGGTCTACACATTTTTGTTTTAGCTGTTTTTTATTACATAATTTCAAATTATGACATTTTAGCAAGATGACAATGATTTTAGTAGTTAGTTTTGACATGGACCTCTCTCCATGTAGCAACGATTAAGAATGTAGGCTCTGGAGTCAGACGGCCCGGATTCAAATCCAGATTCTGCCCTTAGTAGCTGCATGACTCAGAACAAGTATTTGAATACCTCAGGCCTCCATGTTATCACCGATAAACAGGAAAGATAATTATCATACCTACCCTCTGAGGTGTTTGGGAAGAGCCAATAGGGGTATATGAAACATTTGTCAAAGGGCTTTGCTTATCATAAATACTTAATAAACATTAGATTTTCTTTTTTCTGTTTTATTTTTTCAACACCACCATCCCCACCACAGATCAAGGCATAACGCAGAAAATTCTTCATTCAATACAAACCCAAGAGAGGCAAAGGAGGCAGCTTCCTATCAGCGGAAATTGAATAATTGAATAAATGTGTTCTTTTTAAAAGTGAGAGGATGTAGTAAAGAAACTAATTTGGTAAGTACTCTTTTCATTTTAAAGGCAAGTTATTCCTCTGTGGTCATTTAATCTGATTTTTGTTCTGTTTGGGGAATTGGAATTTCCCAAACCAATTTTTTAAATCATGGAAAGATCATTCCAGTCAGTTCAACCTAGGGTAGATCCATATTCCAAATATATGGAATAACAACAATGACAAAACAAAGCCCCAGCGGGCTCTTAGTGGAAAAGCTCATTTCCCCAAGTATAATTGATCCAAGCTGCTGCTTTTTATGGTATAAATTAGTGTGATCTCAAGGAGGCCAGAAGATTCTCCAGTAACCTGCTTTGTGTCATTGTAGCACAACTCGCCAGACATCCTGAGTACGGGGGGAGTGACCACCTCACCCTGAGAACAGGGAGTCAAGAAGTAGGTAACACAGGTTTTCCCCAGTCCATCTAGTTCAGCCGCTGGGACAGTCTTTCAGACCCTAACTCAGAACTTTTAGTTTTATTATAGAAATAGTTCTGGTTTCTGTGCTTTCATAACAAACTAGGAGAAGCATATTGGGGTGAAGGAATGAGGGTGATGTAGGGGCAGAGGGAATGTCTGGGAACTTTCTATTAGGGGAGAAACGAGGGAGACCAGCACTGCATTTTACTGCAGACAAGCAATGTCATGCACTCTCCAGTCACTGATGGTCCTGTGTCATTAAGAAAGGTTTAGATTGTCCAGCTGTCCTCCACTTAAGAAACATCACGCGTGCTTTAGAAACATTTTTATTAAGAAATACTGATATGAAAATTGTGGGCCTTTTTATTTTCCAAAATACTTCAGTTATCTAGAAAGTGAATTTACATGGATTACTGTATTTCATTCTCCAGTGACACTGGATCACTGAGGTATGACTTAGTTTGCTGGAAGTCTGAAATCAAGGTGCTGGTTGGTTCCTTCTGAGGGCTGTGAGGAAAGACACTGTTCCGGGCCCCTCTCTTTGGCTTGTGGTTGGCTGGCTGTCCTCTCTCTGCCTGTCTCTGTGTCCAAATTTCTCTTTCTAAAAGGGTACAAATCATATAAGATTAGAACCCACTTTAATGATCTTATTTTATCTTGATTACCTCTGTAAAGATCTTATTTGGAGATCCAAATAAGGTCACACTCTGAGTTACTGGGGTTTCGGACTCCAATATACATATATATTTTGGGGTGATGCATTCAACCCATAACAAGGTGTTACCATGTATGTAAGACAGTTTGACACCTTATGTCCAATCTTTAGTCACCTGTATCTCATACATGCCATATTTGTTATAAGTCTTCTAGGACAGAGGGCAAGCATAATGACTTCTCCTTTCTCACGGCATCCCAAATAAATGGCATCTAGGCTCTGGTGAGAACAGTCCAGTTTGTTGTAAGATTGTGGTCTGTCACAAAGCCATGAATGCCACGGCTGACTGCGGTCACATCAGGTTCCCATGTGTACTGAGTAAGTGGCCTGGGTCTTAGCTTAGCATGGAGTGGGTGGGATGTGTGTATATAGGGCATATCCCTGTTAAGTATGTGCTTAAAGTAGGCTTCAACGCACTGCTCTTTTATAGCTTTCTTTACAAAACAAGAACCTCAGCTGTTTCCTTGATAGACAATAGAAGTAGAAAAATTCAGATTCACTGTAATAATTCACATTCAAGGAGAAAAATCAGCCAATCCAGTTGGTTGATTGTACAGACCACTTTTCTTTCTTTTTTTTTAAATTAAGGTATTGATATACAATCTTATGAAGGTTTCACATGAGCAACATTGTGGTTTCAACATTCACCTATATTATCAAGTCCCCTCCATTACAATCACTGTCCATCAGCATAGTAAGATGCTATAGAGTCATTATTTGTGTATAGACCACTTTTCAGCTGCATCTTTCGACATTGTGTAGACACACTCAGAGTTGCTTTCCACAGCTGCAGCATGCCTGTTATTTTCCCTGAGCTAGAATTAGCGCAACGATGGCAAATAACTGGGTAAGAGAGTTAACAACAAATCTTTATAACTGAAGAACAAAGCTGGCCTTTGAGGCAAGAGAAGACTAGGTACTAACTCTTATAGAATCTGTTGAAAAACAGGATTTTTATGACCTTGAAGTAATGATTTTGATTGCGGAGTGATTCAGGTCTGAAAATATTGGCTAGTGGAGGTATAACTAAGAAATAACTGCCCTCAATATATTGATTTAGATTTATTATGGAATGTGAAAGCTCATGAACATCCTAATTTTCTGTGTCTTTAAGTTGTACATCTCATTGTCCTTGGTTGACACTGATGACAGAGCTAGTAATGTTTTAACCCATGCATGGCCATGGACCAAATGAAATTGGCTTTTATGCCAAGAAACCCAAAACCAGAAAACCCCACCTGAGTGAGGTCCAAGAACTCAATCTGAATATTGGTCTTGCCATTTGACAATAAAAATGACTCACACCTCTCTTGGATGCCTTGGCTGCGGTCGCAGAATGTAGAACTGTATGCCCAAGTAGGAAAAATCTGAGGCTCTAACGTCACATGGCATTCTGTGTGCAGTGACGCCAACTCCTCCTTACAGATATATCTGCCTCGTGTGTGCTATATAAATAGCATGGATTGAGATGTATATGAAACTATATTTTTAGAAATATCCTATCTAAGTGTTTGTAATGGCTAGGTTAGTTCAGTAGACCAGCGTTTTAAAGGGTGGTACACAAATCTATGTGTCTGAATATTATTTAGTCATCTGTTTGTGCAACTGTATTTTTAACTTAATTTATGATGATCAGATCATTTTTCTGAACTCCCAAGCTGTGTTTCCATACTTCACGTTAGTTTATTTTCCTCTCAATTTCCTTCGGAACACATTACAGAGAACTTTCTTTGGAAACTTCATAATGCGTCCCTGAAAGTTCTCTGCAACCACCAGAAAACACCAAACGAAGGGCCCAAAATGAAAGACTTGGAACAGAATCACAGGGCCTGTGCACTCCCCCAGTGCAGCGTGATGGAAACAGGCACATCTATGTCACATCCTCTTCCTTTTTTCTCATTCCTGTTTCTTTTAATTCTTACTGGAAATATCATCTGTGGCCCTATAAACACCTGACTGATGAAGAATCTTTAAATTTTTGTTAATTGAGGTATCATTATTTTCATAGTATTAATAGTAATACGCAGCTGTAAAAGTCCACTTGCTGTGGGATGTAGTGTAGTATGCATGAAAGGCTTGGACCCTGTCTTCAAGAAGTTTACCTTTGGAGAGGTTCTTTTTCTGTGTGAACTTCCCTGAGGAATACTTGACAAGTATAATCATATATATTTAAAGTGTATGATGTGGTAATGTGTTGGACATATATATTACGGAATGATTGCCTAGAACAAGATGATTAACATATCCATCACCTCATATAGTTAGTGTAGTGAACTCTTTTTTTGCGTGTGTGGTGAGAATGCTTAAGATATACTTTCAGCAGCTTTCAAATACACAATATTCTATAATTAATGGTAATCACCAAGTTGTACATTAGATCCTCAGAACATATTCTTCTCATAACTGAGAACTAGTACGTTTTGACCTGTGTCATCCCATTTTCTCCTGCTCCGGAACTTCTTCCCCCACAACCACTATTGTGTCCTGGGTCTGTGAAATTGTTTTTTATTGATGTTTTGTTTTAGATTCTGCATAGAAGAGTGCCACATAGTATTTTTCTTTCTCTGTCTGGCTTATTTCGCTTAGCATAATACCCTCCAAATGTATCTGTGTTGTCACAAATGGCAGGATTTCTTTCTTTTTCAATGGCCAAATGATATTCCATTGTATGCATATGACATACCACATTTTCTTTGCCTCTCCATTTGTCTAAGAACATTTAGATTGTTTCCATATCTTGGCTGTTGTGAATAAGGCTGCAGTGAATATGGGACTACAGATATCTCTTTGAGATACAGATTTCAATTCATTCAGGTATATACCCACAAATGGGATTGCTGGATCATATGGTAATTCTATTTTTAATTTTTTGAGGACCCTCTATACTGTTTTCCATGGTGGCTGTGCCAAGTTACATTCTCACCAACAGTGTATATGGGTTCCTTTTTCCTCACATCCTCACCAACACTTGCTATCTCTTGTCTTTTTTATGATAACCATTCTAACAGGTGTGAGGTGATTTGCATTTCCCTGATGATTAGTGATAGATGTCACATTTTCTTTCAGAACACCAGACATTATGCTAAGGGTGTCATTTTTCAGTATTTCATTTGCTTCTTGAAATTCTCTTGTCAGGTATTATTTTTATTTTAAAAAGGAGAAAGTTGAGGCTAAGAGAAGTTGCGTCATGTGCCCAGTTTTACCACTAGTAATGGCAGAGCGGCACTCCCAGCACAGGGCTGTGTGACCCCAAAGCAGAGCGCCTCACTGCTCTAAAATAAGTCCTTGTTTTATTTTGCTCCTGTTTCAAAACAGCTTATTTGTTTTAAAACTAAAATCCAAATTCAGTTGATAATAGAAAATGTCATTAACTGAATATGTGATAACATTATGAATTTTTTTCTGTGTTTCTGTTTTGCAAAAACTTCATTTGTAAGGACGTTTTCCATGAACAGTCAGTCTGGTCCTCCATGAATTACCAAGTTCTGCCTATTTGACATTTCCTCTTTTACTGTTACATGTCAAGTCTGCCTCTCAACTTCCTGCACAATCAACAGTTAAGCCCTTTTAATGCCTTCAAGATTTTTTTCTAGTTTCTGTGACCAACAGGGAGAAAACGACCATTAACCAGAGCCTCCTACACTACCAGGAATAGCGCTAGTGAGAGTTGAGCTCACTCCCCAGGGACCCTCTTTCCTCACTTGGGGCCCAGGCAACAAGCTGACCTTTTACCTTTAGAGCTTTTCTTTTATTTATTTATTTATTTTTATTAAGGTATGATTGATATACACTCTTATGAAGGTTTCATATGAAAAACAATGTGGTTACTACATTTGCCCATATTATCAAGTCTCCACCCACACCCCAATGCAGTCACTGTCCATCAGTGTAGTAAGATGCCACAGATCCACTATGTGCCTTCTCTGTGCTACACTGTTTTCCCCGTGATCCCCCCACACCATGTGTACTAAACATAATATCCCTCAATCCCCTTCTCCCTCCCTCCCCACCTGCCCTCCCACACCCCTCTTCTTTGGTAACCACTAGTTCATTCTTGGAGTCTCCGAGTCTACTGCTATTTTGTTCCCTCAGTTTTGCTTCATTGTTACACTCCACAAATGAGGTACCTTTAGAAGTTTTCAAGCATGAGTCAGGTAATCCCCTCAATTCCATCAGACACAGGCCAGGCCTTCCAAAAGATTCTTCTAAAGCCCCTTGGCTGGTTTGATGGGTGGGAATGAGCCATAGTACCTTCTCAACTCTGCAGGGAACCCAGGAGCAACACTCCAGCCTCCAGCAGAGACTCTCATGATGAGGCTCGGCCCCTGCCTAGTGTTTTGGGTCCCCTCTGCAGCACCTGTGTGGATGGCTCAGCCCCTCTCTCAGAATGCATGAACACCCAACACTCCTTGTCTGCAGCTTTGGGGTCTCAGCCCAGACTGAGGCATCAGAAAAATCCTACTTTAACATCCTGTTACATACAAATTTGGGAGTTTTTAGTATACAGTTACAAGTAGAATCATGGTAGAGGAAGAGATGGAGGGGGAGGGATGCCTTAAAAAGGCATGGAGAGAAAGGAGGTTGCCAAGCTGGGGAGCACTAACATTTAAAAGGCACAAAGGGAAAGAGTAACCCACACATGCAGAGGAAAAAAAAATCCCCAAATACTGAGCTGAGATGCTGAGTGGTGAGAGAAGAGCTAGAAGAGAGTACTATTAAAGAAACAAAGAGAAGAGTGTCAAGAAAGGGGATGATACAAACAACCATACTCGCTGATATGTAAAGAGCTCCTAGAAATCAAGAATACAAAGACTAACAGCTCAACAGAAAATGGGCAAAGACCATGATTAGATAGCCCTCAAGCAAAGAAAGACAAATGGCCCTTGAACATCTGAGAAGATGCTCAACTTGACTCTCTGTAGGAGAATTGCTGGTGAAAACTACCCAGAGATTCATCTCTCACCTTCAAGATCAGCACACAGTTTGACAGTATGCTGTGTCAACAAGACTGTGGGGAAATGATCACTTTCATGCCATGCTGACTGCAGTGCAAAGTGACTTCAGTGCAGAGCAGGCAAATCTGGAAATAATCTACTGGAACCACACACAGTCACTCTGACACAGATGGTCACTCTGTTCTTGAAACATCTTTCTCTTTTGGGTTTGTTCCTTTGAACCTTCTTTGCTGCCCCTCTTCTGCCTGGCCTCTAAATACTGGTGTGCTCTGGTGTTCAACCCAAGATCCTCTTCTCTATCTATACCCTCTCCTTAGATTGTTTCATGCAGTCCCATTGTCTATTTTTTTGCACTGTAAAATACCCATTAATATTAATGTCACCATTTTAAAGCATACAATTCAGTGGCATTTAGTATGCACACATGGTTGTGCAACTACCAACATTCTCATCACCCCAAAGGAAAACCCCAAGTGCATCAAGTGGTCACTCCCACTCCCTCCATCCCCAGCCCCTGGCAGCTATTAATCTATTTCCTGTCTCTGTGGATATTCTATATAAATGGAATCATTCACTTAGAATAATGTTTTTGGGGTTCATCCACATAGTAGCATGTGTCAGTACTTCCTTTTTATAGCTGAGTAATATTCCATTGTGTGGTTATTCCATGTTTTGTTTATCTCTTGATCTGTTAATGCACATTTGGGTTGTTTCTATGATTTTGCTCTTTCAAATAGTGCTGCTATGAATATTTGTGTACACGTTTTTGTTTTCAGTTCTTTGGGGTCCATACCTTGGAGTGGAATTGCTGGGTCATATGGTAATTCTACCTTTAATCCAGCTAATTATTTTTTTAACATCTGTAGGCTGTGATCTGATTTCTCCCACCTATCTACTTCAGATACCCCCTGGCATGCTGCCATCTCAAAGTGAACTTGTCCAGCACTGAAGCAGTTACCCTCCACTCTCTCATACTCCTTCCACATCTCAGGAAACAGCACCTCCATTCTCCTAGGTGCTCAGGCCAAGGCCCAGGGATCACCCTCAAATCCTTTCTTTCTAGCTCTCCTTCACATCCTGCCCATCAGCAAATACACTATTGGTTCTGTATCCACAGAGTTCTCACCTTCTCCACTGCTGTCCTGTTGGTCCAGACCAGCACCATCTCCCATCTACACTGGGTAAAGGTCACCACCAACTTCCGCTCCTGCCTCCCAGAGGTCATTCTCCACTCTGTAGCTAAGGTCCTCTTCTAAAAATCTATGTATGATCACTCAGCCCTCCTGCTTCAAATGCCCTCATTGTTTTACACTGCAGTTAGAGTTAAACACAAACTTGCTTCGTGGCTTGAGGCACACGGTGATCTGTTTGCTGCCTCCTGTCTCCCATCCCTCCCTTGTTTCCTGTTTCACCACGCTGGCCCTTCTGCCCTTGAACTGGTACCTGCCACAAGGCCTGTGACCTCACTGTCTCTCTGTCTCACTGTCTCTCTGTCTTCTGCATGGAAGTTCCTTCTCACTGTTGAGGCTTCCACTTAAACGTCATCTCCTTAGGGAGGCCCTGCCTGACCACTCCTTCCCCCAGACTCAGCCAGCCTCTATCTTAGTGATGCTGACCTGTTTTTTCATTGATGTGTCATTGACATTTGCATATCATTATCTGAAATCACATTTACCTTTATATGTTTATTTTCATTTTTAGTTTCTGTCCCCCCTAGTCCCCTACCCCCATCCCCTCCTTCAAATATAAGCTGGATGAGGACAGGAGTTTTGCCACTTGTATTTATGGCTGCATCTCCAGAGTGTATGTGCCAGACATGGACAAGGCACAGGAAAAATGTTAGTTGTGTGCTGTTGAAGGAGAAAAGTTCACATCTCACCTGGCCCTGAACAAATCCTCCTGATCACATTACCACCTCTCATGTCACCCCTCCTCCTTATCCACATACTTCTAGAAGGAGTAGACTGTGCCTAATGTATATTTACTCATTGTTCCTTCCTCCTGTAGGCCTGAATCATCCAGCTTTAGCAATCACTCACATTCAAAAGTGCTTCCTTAAAGGGTCCTACTAACTCCGCAGAAGTCAAAGCCAGTTGCCCTGTGTGTTATCCTGGTTCTGTGGCATCTGACACTGTTAGCCCTGGTCGCAGTCATGAATCTCCCTTTGAAATGTTGTTCTCTCTTGGCATGAGGCCTGGGTCTACCAGGGGCATGGTGAGCCTGAGAATACATCCTGGAGTCTTTCAGGAATGTGCCAGAGGATTCCAGTCATTCACATTTGGTGAGCAGGCTGGCTCTCAGCCAGATGGTCCAGAGCAACGGGGATGGATCAGTGTATAAACTCCCATGGAACATGCAGAGGGAGCTGCTCAAAGCACCTGAAGGGATCCTGACCTCATTCAGGTGGTACTCGGCAGTGGTGCGCCATGCTGGGCACCTGAAGGCCCTGTTCTGTGTAGCCTTTAGTGGGCTATCAATGGGTCTTTTATCTGCAAAGTAAGTCTGTCCTTTTCCTTTGCCCATGGAATCTTTGATCTGATCTACTATGTCAAAGGCACATCTGCCATAGCGACTCTTGATGTTCTAAATCATGGTTCTTGTCCTGCCACACTCATTCAGACTTTGTGTGAGGTCGCATGGGTTTCTGGAGTGCCCACCTCTCCCATCTATGAGCTGCATGATCTTGGACAAGTATACTGCTCACCCAAATTCTCTAGCCCCACATCTGAAAATTGAGCAAAATGACTACAACCTCCTTGGCACCTTGCCCTTTTTGTGTGGCTGAAAGGAGGCTCTGCCCAGAACACTCAGCCAGCACTGGCTCCCTATTGCCCTCCTTATTAGGCCTGACATTTAGGCTCCCATGCCATGGTTCTCCATAGCTCTACAGGATCCCCTACAGGCTCCATGTGCCCAGTAAGCCAGTTCCTGCACTTTTGCCCAAACCTTCCATTGCTTATGGGAGATCATTTTCCCTTTGGCCTTTCCTTTGTTTTCTGTATTAAACAAAACAAAACAGAATAAGAAACATGCATTAATTTATAATTGGGAATAAAATCTTCACCATTAATGTTGTTTGGGACACCCACCCTTATTTCAGAAGCCATTTCTCCATAAATGCTTTCCTTCCTTCCTTCCTTCCTTCCTTCCTTCCTTCCTTCCTTCCTTCCTTCCTCCCTCCCTCCCTCCCTCCCTCCCTTTCTTTCTTTTTATTGAAGTATCATTGATATACAATCTTATGAAGGTTTCACATGAACAACATTGTGGTTTCAACATTCAGCCATGTTATCCAGTTCTCACCCCCTCTATTGCAGTCACTGTCCCTCAGCGTAGTAAGATGCTATAGAGTCATTACTTGTCTTCTCCGTGCTGAACTGCCTTCCCCATGACCTACCTGTATTGTGATTGTGAATTATAGTGCCTCTTATTCCCCTTCTCCCTCCTCACCCACCCTCCCCAACCCCTTCCCTTTGGTAACCACTAGTCCCTTCTCAGAGTCTGTGAGTCTGCTGCTGTTTTGTTTCTTCAGTTTTGCTTTGTTTTTATACTCCACAAAAGAGTGAAGTCCATAACTCTTTCTTGATCACATAGCATCTGTAGTTGCTCAGATCTTTGGTCACCACTGGAGTTTTTTAAACCTCTCCTAGAACTCTTAGTATTGGGCCTTAAAGAAAACAATGTCAAGTATGTGTGGGGATATGATACAAATACACAACCAATTGTTACAGAAATCAAAATTGTAAACTCGGAGGGCAGATCCTCATTTCTTACTCCCTGGATGTTTCCGCTGCAGTGACTGGTGACAATCAGACTGCCTTGCCCAGGCTTTCAATAAATATTTGTTTAATTGAATTGTTAACTAATGCTTGTAAGAACAAGCAGGACCTACATGCCTTCTCTCTTATGAATAGAATAAAAATAACCCATGTAACTCTTCAGATTAACTGATAAAAGGTTTTGTTCTTTAGCCTAGAGAGAGGGCCATAAAGAGATGCTTTAGAACCTTTCTTTTCCAAATCATGCAGTTTCATGCCACTTGAACAGATGAATAACAGCAGCAGTTATAGTGATGTATCAGTTCATATCTATCTTTTGCTTTTTCACCCATGAAAGATACTTGTAGTCCTTTACAAGGGCCAGATTCCGAGAGGGGAAGGGTGCCGCCCTCATTCCCTGCCTCTCTGAACAGTAATTGCAAAGGAATGTTTCACTCTGAGGGTTGCAATCATTCACACTGCTGTGGATGATCTCATTCTACCTGCCTCTTACCTTCTTTTGTGGGAGCAGTTTATTATAAGGTGATGAACTCTTGCAAATTTTCAGTTCCTCTGTAGGGTTAATAAAGGAGAGCTAAATATTGTTTGATTCTTATTGATTAGAACGGAAGGCTGAGTAGGACAAATTGCCTACTGTTTACGGGATCATCTGCTTCAACTTTCTGTTTTCCTTAGATGGGAGCCAAAAATCCTTGTTACACTTTGAGTGATTGTGATCATCATTAAGCAGCCTTCTCTAAGCACCTTCCTGTTGTGAAGTCTGTACAAATTAGGTTAGTTCCGGTCCAAAAGGAACTTGTAATTTAAAACAGCATAAAGGCCAGTGTTTCTCAACCAGGGGCAATTTTTGCCTCCCTGGAGGACCTTGGGTGCTGTCTGGAGACACTTGTGGTTGTTGAAATTTTGGAGGGGGTGCGCCCAGTGCCTAGAGGGTAGCGGCCAGGAATGCATAAACAGCCGCACAGCAAAGAATGATCTGGCCCCACATTTCAATCGTGCTGAGGTTGAGAAACCCTGATATATAGACATATGGACTTAAATGCACAAGTTGTTTAAAAATAGTGATGGATTAAGAAAAGAGATTGAAGGAGCTGCGAGCAACTTGATGTCTGTCAAAATAGCCTACATGGCAGAATGATCGATCACCTTCCTCCCACCAGAGGGGCAGGTTTGTCAAAGGAATAAAGGAGGGTGGAGGCGATCGTAGGGAGACAAGGGGTCTTTGAGAGAGCATGTGATGACTCACCATCATTTCTGATTTTTATCTATGGGGTCTGCATCTGATAAAAATGCTAGTCATTCGGGAAACAATCACTGCTAGTGAACAGTTTACATAGGAAACTGTGGACTTTACTCTGTGATTACGAAATTCCTCACAAAGGCCAGAAACAACCTCAAGTTCAGAATCGTACTAATTCAAAGACCTAAAAAGAGGAACCATTCAGCCAGCTCAAAGAAATCATTGCATCATTTCCTTGTGTGCTGCTCAGGTTAAAAATAACCTTTAGTCCTCCTCAAGAGTAAACTGTCTTGTCAAACAGAATTAGGAAATTACCTCGGGGTGAGGTTATAAGGTGAGCAATTCAGCAAAAGGAAGAGATTACTTGCCGTATTTCAAGATTAAAATTTCTGAGTGATTAAAGAAAATGTGGGGCTCTGGGGATAAGGACTGTGAGTGGGGAGGGGAGGTGTGTGGGGCAGTGCTTGTGTGTTTGGGGGTGGGTGGGTTGGGAGGCACAGGAATGCTACCTGGGGTAGAGGTGCTAGGGTGTCTTGAACTGTTGGGTAACTGGGTGTTTGTTCTCAGTCTTAGACCGTCAGCCTTGGCCTTGAATGCTCAGAGATAGAGAGCAAACCACAAGCTCGGTGCCTATTGGTCCACGAGATGAAACATGGGCAAGGCTGACCTTAGACTGAGCCCCAAAGCCATCCAGCACCTCCGAGGCCTTGCCACAACGCAGCCGGGACAAGAGCAGACATGTCCCTAGCAGGGTCACTGCTGCACAAGCCATAAAGGAATGAATGGGGAGGGATGGCACATGTCAAACAAAGGAGGCTTTTGGACCTCTCAGATGAACTGTAGGTTTCAGCCAGTTGGCAGTCACCTCCTCTTTGCCACTGTGTTAAAAACTCCATAAAACAAAAACCAAACAGAATTGCTGTAAATGTGCCCTGAATTCTCATTATAGGTACTCAAATACAGGCAAAGGTTGTCAAGGGTTGTGACATTCTATCGCACGGTCCCTCCAGCCATATAATTTGGGTCAGACCTTATTGCTGCAGAGGCAATCAACTAGAGTGTCATTCTACCCAGTCATTTCAGAGTAGTGTGAATATGCATGCATATTGTAGAAATCAGTACTTACAAAGATAAAGAATTTTTTTTTGAGGTCCAGTTGTACTGAAATCAAAGTAAATCTACACACTTGATGTTGTTTTTCAAAAACTCAAATCCACAGTAGCTCTGAGCATAGTTTTTAGTACATGAGCAGTACCATGATGTCTTGTATGATAAGCAGAAGAAATAAGCAAGAGATAAGTGGTTTCTTAGAACTATCAAACCCAGTAGTATAGAAAGCCACAGGCTGGAGCTGGGTTTTGGTTCTGCCTTACCACCTTACTAGTTACATATCCTTGAACAGTATACTTCATTTTTCTGAGATTCAGTTATTTCATCAGCAGAATGGAAATAACATTTCCTAACTAGGTCTAACTGCCTAGGCCTCCAGTGTGAAATGAATAAGCTAATGTGTGTAAGAGCCCTGCAGAGTGCCTGGTATGTGGTGGGTGCTTAATAAATAGTATTCATTATCATACAGTTTTTATGCTACAAGTACATTGTCTCCAAGAGACCTTGTTCCATTGTGATTATCATATTATACTATACTGTAAAACCATACAGTCACTGGGGTCAGTTCAACAAATGTCAAGCCACTTTTCATTAGTAATATCACCAAAACCCTCTGTGAGGCACTCATCATTGTAGAATTAAAACTTGCTGGCCTGCTGGTAATTTCTGTAAACAGTGCGAAAACAAAGACACGGGTGCATGTGTAGATGTAAGTAAATGGTTAGAAAAATGTACCATCAAGAACAAGACATCATCTGGTTTGAAGGCTGAGGGGGTTTGGCCAGCAGAAACAATAGCTCAAGGGAGATGCCGGGACTCCAGCCAATAACTTCTGACCTACAGACGGAGAAGAGACTCTGGGAACTGAAATGTCTCTTATCACATTTTAATTGAAAATAGGAAATCTCACACTCTAGAGTGAGCATCTATAAATGGAATAAGATATCAGCAAGAGTAGTTTTCAGGTGATAAATAGTGCATTTGGCAAAGAGCTTTCCATGTGTGGCACCAGTGAAGTATGGAACTCTTCTGTTTATTCTCACTATGCTTATCATCAAAACAGATGGGTATCTGAAACTTAATGATAATGCCATGCATTATAAAACAGCTGAATTACCGGGGCACCTTGACATATAAGACTTCAAAAGTGGGGGAACTTTTTGGTTGACTGGTCTGCCTGTTTTTTTCATCCATCCGTCTATCCTTCTACCCATCTTCCCACCCCTGTACCTATCCACCCATCCATCCATACATTCAACCAGTATTAATTGAGTGCATGCTTTTTGCCAGACTCTGGGTTGGAAAATACAAAGGCTACAAAGATAGAAAGGCTCAATCCTCCTCCCCAAGGGTCTTTCAAAGTATGAAAGTCAGATACGGTCGAAAAAGAGATATGTTCAAAATACAGTGAGTTACACATGGGTTGGCCATATAGCAGCCTTTTAGTAAATACTAAAGAAGGGCAATAGAAATAAACCACAGGTGTGTGAACAGATGCTGTTTCCAACTTTTCTTTGCATTGTTTAATTGAGAGCAAGGGACTTTGAGCTTTTGGCAATTTGGGGGGAATAACTATTAAATAGGTGGCTTTTGTTTCTCTAGCCCACATTCCTCATCTCCAGAGAAAGTGACTTATGTGGCTTGAAGCCTTTAATGGAGAAAGTTCTCCCCGACGGACTGTCTTCATTTCAGGCAAGGGAGGGCTACTTACTACACGTTTCACCCCTGAGGAGGAGCCCAAGGGAGGGAACCCAGGAATCACGTGCGCTCTCAGCCGCCCAGTGGGCTGGACCAGAGCCATCTCTCTTACTCTCCCTTTATCTAACCTGTGTGGGGCAGCCAGGAATTTTAAAAGAAATACTCAGGAATATTAAAAAATAGCATGAATGTCACCCCCACTTCAACATGAAGTTGCAATTTATCATTCATTTCATTTTGTATTTTGTGCATTTTGCCAAGGACTTAGCCATGTATACTTTGGCTTTATCTGAATTAGGGTTTTCAAGCCATATGGAAACTCTAGAGGTGTTTTTTTAAACAAACAAACAAGTGAAAATTGAGTGCCGTGCTTTGTCTGTTTTATCCATTAACAAAACTGAAATTGATTTTCATATAATTGTGAGTTACAGTAACTTTCACCTACTTGGATTGGGTTTGCAGTTTTGGCATGAACTAGTGAGAGCTAAAATTTCGTTTAGCTTTTTAAAAAGTTTTTCTGGTTTGGATTGGAGAGATTCTGGAGGTTTGAGATTTGAAAGTAATCATTGTCATCAATCAAATTACTGAGACTGTGGTGTACATGGTGTTCCATTCAAGGCTTGCGGAAATCATGCCATCAATTCTAATCTAGCCGTGGTCACTGGGGCAGACTAAAAATCAATCAAATCAACAGGTTTTTATCCCAAACTTACTATGCACTTAACACAATTCCAGAGTACTTTTTGCAAGAGGAGCAGGGGAATGTGAAGATGTGTGGGACCCATTCCTTCATGATGTGAACGAGTACAGAGGAAAATGGCAATTATTTCCTCAAAATGCTAACTGTCTTATCATTAGCTTTGAATAGCTATATGATTTTAGGTTACAAGGTTGTTGAAGATACTATAACTGCTTTGTGCTTTCAATGTCTGATGAATTATTCGAGGGAGAAAAAGCCCACAGACGTATTACACTGGTCTGGTTATTTCTCTTTAAAATTGCTGCTGATTTTGGTGGCACAGAAAGGACCCTCCATCCTGTCTTCTGAAGAACATGACAGTATAGAAAGAGCTTCGTGGGAATTATTTTCTCTCTGGCATCCTCAACGCTGAGTGTGGGGGCAGGTGATCAGCAAGGCCCTGCTTGCCAGTTGATATTGTTTCGTCACTAAGGCCCATGAAGCTGACTGGCAGGCGATGGACAAACAGTGATGTTCTGTCCATATTCCTGGAAAAGGGGCAGGTGGCCAGGTTATATAATAGTCTGGCTTTCAGAGAAGTCCAGACTCTTTTCCAATAAACCAAGCAATGACTGAGAAGTATCAGGGAGGCTTTCTCCTGTACTGCCCAGCTAAGGAGGCATTTCAAAGCACCAATGATTTTTCTGACAGCTTCATTGAGGTATAATTTACCCAGCATAAAATTCACCCATGAGTGCACAGCTCAGTGAGTTTTAGTCAGTTTATACAGTTGTGCAACTATCAACAGAATCCAGTTCTAGAAAACTCCCAACACTGCACACAGTTCTCTCAGGCCCCTTTGCAGGCAATCCCTGCC
Source organism: Manis pentadactyla (assembly GCF_030020395.1). Lineage (NCBI taxonomy): Eukaryota > Metazoa > Chordata > Mammalia > Pholidota > Manidae > Manis > Manis pentadactyla. The sequence continues at coordinate 124,837,983 of NC_080026.1, read as the reverse complement.
CCTACCCTCACACCCAGACAACCACTGATCTGCTTTTTGTCTGGAAATTTCATATAAATAGAGTCATACAATATGTTGTCTTTTGTGTTTGGCTTGCCTAGAATCATGTTTTTAAGGTTCATTCATGTTGTGTCACGTGTCAGTAATTCATTCTTTTTTTATTTCTGAGCAATGTTCCATTGGATGGATAGACCATTTTGTTAACTTCTTATTAGTTGATGGACATTTAGACCTTTTCCAGTTTTTGCTATAATAGCCACTCTGTCATTGATAATTTTAAGTAAGACATGACATTAATGATGAAATGGCAATTTGATCCACTCCTGATTTTGAGTTATTCATGTCATAGCTCTGAAATGTACTTACATTAGATACATGCAGCTGGGAACCAGGAAGTTATCAAGTGGGTTTTTTGTCCAATTAAGACTTCAGTTATCCCATAGGAACTATGTTAGAGGCTTGAAATGAGCCAACTCTCCCCAAAAGCAAGATAAATTTGCCCAAAGACAGTCTTAATCTTTTTCTCACTCTCCAAGTACTTCCTTACTCTAGCTACCCTGCAGTTCATTCATTCACATGTGCATTGATTCATTCATCCCAATCCATCCCATAAATACTTAGTGGATTTTTCCTTGTGTTAAGGCACAGTGCTAAGTGCTACAGTAGATATAAAAAAGAATCAAACATGAAAATTATAATCAGTTCTTCCCAGACACCCGAGTAATTTTTTGAACATTTTTGACTAATGCCCACACAAGAAGTCCTTCTTACCTATATTTACAGAACTGAGATAAAAGTTTCATAAAATATACTTAACATTACCATGTGTAACGCACTATGTTATTTTCTATTTCATTTTTAAAAAATAGTTAATTACAACCCACCGAATGATTTTGCCAACATGAATGGGTTGCATTTTGCAATTGAAAAAAGTTTCACTAAGTTATTAATACATTAGGGTAAAGAAGGAGGAGACAGTGTGCTTACCACACAGGAGAAATAGGGGCTGGGAGAATTGTATGGGAGCTGACATAGGGGTGAGCAGAGTATTAAAGGATGGGTGTGAGGCCCTTCTTAGCAACACAGACACTGCTCTGAGCATTTACTTGTGTGTCTGGCTTCTGCCAGGGCTTGGACCACAGTCATCCTCATAGCAAATCTTGTGTCATGAAGGAGTCAGGCCCCTGTGGCTTAGCAGAAGTGGGTGGCTGAAGAGATGACCGTGAGAGGAATTTTCCTTCCTTCCCAGCTAATAGAACCAGCCTGACATCATAAAGCAAATGTGTCCTCACTTACTCAAAATTTACTGCTTTGGATTTGACAGTACTTGTCTTAGAGTAGCTGAAACTCACAAGGACTGAACAGACATTGTGATCTCCCTGCAAGGCTGAACACACCAGCTGTATTTCCCTCTCTTTCTGAATCAGTGATTATCTTCGGCCTGTTTTTCTTTCCTCTTTGTCCAGTCCTTTAAAAGTCCTTCTCTAGGCCATTTCCTCTCAGCTGTCTTCCTTATGAAATAACTAAAACTAGGCACTGTAACAAAACAACTTTCAATAAATGCCACCAAAACCTTCTTTAAGTCTTGAGGGTGACAAGCACTGTGGCAAAGGTGGCTTTTAGATAAGCAGGGGAAGGACTTTTTTTTAAATTCAGAGTTTATTATTTTATATTTTACATACTTTGTCTCCTTTAATGACCAAAAGGAGCCAGTGAGGAAGAGAGCCTCCCCCCGTTTCCCAGCACGGTGAGCTGTCTTACCCATGTCCACAAAGTCATTAAGTGGTGGAGTTGAAATTCCACCTGGGGGTCTTCTGACCCTAAAGAATGGGAAACTGATAGTACCTATCCAGCACATATTAACTGAGAACCTATTATGTGCAGACTGTCCTTGTCCTGTGGAGCCCTTGACGTTATACAGTATGACCTGCAAAGAGTGGGAATGACGTGGCAGCTGCAACTAGCTGGCTTGGGGGACCGGTAGGGAGACAAACTGAGGAGTTGGAGGTGTATTCTGTAGGAAATTTGGGAGCCCCTGGAGGTTTTTGAGCAGGAGAGTTAGTTGACAGATGTAAGCCCCATCTGGCAGCAGGCGAGAGGCGATGGGCATCTGGCTCAGGCAGGCGGCAGTGGGAAGGCGGAGAAGAATGTTGTGAATGTGGAAGAGACGGTGACCAGACTTGATGGCTGATTCTGTCCAGGCATCAGAGCGACATGTTTATTCTTCTAGCCATCGTGGCTGACCGTGGTGACCCCTCCCCAGCCCAGCCAAGGTGGCCCCTTATGAAGAGGCTCCGAGCTGTGGGTCCTGAATTCTGCTTCTGGGAGAAACCCTGTTGCTCTTCGCCTCTGGCTGCTGCGGGACTTGGCTGGAGGTCTGCTTCCCTGCCTACCCTGAACTCAGTGTATGTGACAAATTTAACTGCTCACTACCACAACAAATTATTTCACATTTTCCCCAGTTGCATTCAAGTGATTTTGGAGGCTGTGATTTTCCTTGCATTGGTCCAAGTTCCTCAGAGCTCGCAGTTTTGCTGTCCCATCCCTGCAAATATGTTCCCCCATCTGCCGCTGTTTCCCACAGTGATTAACTTAAAGATCCTGAGTAAATCCTTCCACGTTGGTGGATTCCCCTTTTCAACATTTTCCTCTAGCTTCATAATTTCCTCCACCCAATACAGAATCTTGTGTTTCAAAAGCGCAGAGCTCAGACTGGGACCGCTCATCACTTTGACCTTGGTTCTTTCTGTCCCTTCCTGTGCATGGCTGCTCAGCCCTTTCAGCCACAGCTGCTTACTGGCCTCTTGGTTGTGGGAAAGAGGTGAAATGGTCATAGCACCCCACGATTAGAAACACTTGAGATTTTAAAGTTAGAGGTTAAGGGAACAGCTCTAGCAATCTGGGCCAATTCTGCTCTGAGAAACGGTATAATGCAGAGAATCCTGTTTCCAGTAATTTTCAAACTAAGACAAGCAATTGGGAAAAGTTAGGATTGGCAAGTCAAAATGAGATTCACTGGCTGTGGGACTTGGGGAAGCTGACTTAATAGTCTCTGGACTTCAGATTCCTTGTCTGTAAAATGGATTCAGAAATAGCAGCCACCTCCTGGAGGGGGTGCCTCAGTTGAATGAGCTGACATTCACACCCGGCACAGGCTGACCATGTCTTTACCTTCTTGTTCTTTATTTGCAATCATATCTCGGTCCCTGTCCTCCTCGGAGGCAGAACAGCACAGTGATGTGGCCTCTGGGGTCAGACTGTCAGGGTTTGAATCCTGGCCCTGCTTACTAGGTATGTGTGACTTTGGGCAAGTTGACTTCCAAGTGCCTGTGCTCAGTCTGTCGACAGGTAAAATGGGGCTGCTGTGAGTGTTAAGTGAGTGGATCAGCACGACTCCTTGAATCTCAAGCATCTTAGTCACCAGTTGGTCAAGGAAGCAGTTTTTTGCTCATCTTCCCCTTTCATCCAGTTGCTTATTCCTTCTCCCTGATGAAAGATCTAATGCAACTTGGAATTCAACGACAGAGGGATCTGTGATCAGCCTTAGGGTCTTAGGTACAATTTCTAATAAAGCCACAGAGCAACAGGTCTAACTTCAGCTGTTCTTCTCCTGGACACAGTTCTGTGGCAGGTCAGCCTTCCCAACAGACTGGTTCTCTTAGAAGAAAGAAAAGCTAACTTTATTTTTTAAATTTAAAAATTGCAGTAAAAAATATATAAAATAAAAGCTGCCATTTTAGCCATATTTAAATGCTTTTACATTGTTATGCAACTATTACCACCATTCATCTCCAGAACTTTTTCATATTGCAAAACTGAAATTCATTAAACAACAATTTCCCCCTACCCCCTCTCCAGCTCCTAGGGACCACCATCCCATTTTCTTTCTGTGAATTTTACTACTCTAGGCACTAAATATATGTGGAATCATACAGCATTTGTCCTTTTGTGTCTGGTTTCTTTCACTAGGCATGATGTTTTCAGGGTTCATCCATGTTGTAGCATGGATCAGAATTTCATTCTTTTTGAAGGCTGAATAATATTCCAACGCATAGATATTTGTTTAACCACTCATCTGCTAATGGACTTTTGGGTTGTTTCTACCTCTGGCTTCTGTGAATAGTGCTGCTATGAATATTGATGTACAAGTATGTGTTTGAGTTCCTTAGGTAACTTCATTTTTTTTTATTGTGATAGAAAAAACATAACATAAAATCTACCATTTTATCCATTTTTAAGTGTACAGTTTATTGGTGTTAATCACATTTAAATTGCTTGTGAAACAGATCTCCAGAACCTTTTCATCTTGCAAATCTGAAACTCTACCTGTTGAACAATAACTCCCCCTTCCCCCTTCTCTCAGCCCCTGGTAACCATCATTCCATTTTCTGTTCCTATGAATTTTACTACCTTATATACTTCATCTAAGTGGAATCAGACAGTATTTGTCTTTTTGTGATGGTTTATTTCATTTAACATAATGTCGTCAAGTTTCATTGATCTTGTAGCACATGACATGATTTCATTCCTTTTTTAAGGCTGAGTAATGTTCCATCGTGTGTATATACCACATTTGTTTATCCATTTGCCTTTTGGTGGATATTTGGTTTGCTCCTACCTCTTCATTATTTTGAATAATGCTGCTATGAGTATGAGTATGGGTGTGCAAATACCTCTTTGAGACCCTGCTTTCAATTCTTTTGGATATATGCCCAGAAGTGAGATTGCTGGATCATAGATCATAGGGTAGTTTTATTTTTAATTTTTTGATGAAGCTCCACACTGTTTTCCATAGTGGCTGCACTGTTTTACAATCCCATCAACAGTGCATAAGGGTTCCAGTTTCTCCATATCCTTGGAGACACTTGTTATTTTCTGTTTTTGTTTTTGTTTTCCTTTTTTTTATACAAGCCATCCTAATGGGTGTGAAAGCATTGTGGTGCACTATGATTTTGATTTGCATTTCTCTGATGATTAGTGATGTTAAGTATCTTTTCATATACTTCTTGGCCATTTGTATATCATCTTTGAGTAAATGTTTATTCAACTCCTTTTCTCATTTTCTGACCAGGCTATTTTATTTTTTTGTTGTTGGGATGTAAGAATTTTTTATATATTCTGGATATCATTCCCTCATCAGATAAATGATTTGTAAATATTCTGTCCCATGCTGTAGGTTGCCTTTTCACTCTCTTGTTTATGTCCTTTGATGCATAAAAGTTTTTGAGTTTCATGATATGATTTGGCTATTTTTGCTAACTTCATTTTGAAACAGAAAGAAATATGGTTATTTTTTCCATGTCTAAGTTATATTGTAAATAAACTTTAGATTTTAAGACCAATGAAACAAATCTATGAACATAATAGTAAGTCATAACATTTCCTTACTTTTTCATTTGGTTCAAGAGGGAAAATGATCATGATGTTAATTTTAGAAAAGTCAGAAATTAGGACAAACAGTGCAGGGGCTAAGTGCAGTCTGTCTAGTCTGTCTGGGTTCTGGGCCCAGGTCCACCTGCCTTCTAGCTGTATAACTGAATAGCTTACCCAATTCCTTAATTTCTCATCTTTAAAATGGGATAATAACAGCTAATTAAGCAAGCTAAAGTAAGCACATGTCCAGTAAACTGAAGTGGTTGCTCTTCTAAGCCTGTCCTGGCCACTGTTACCTAGTGCTCCAGAAGTTTTCATAAAAAAGACATGGTGGCAAAAGGATAGAAACAGCAAAAAGATCAGTGGTTGCCACAGGGGCTCACGGAGAGGGCAGTGGTGAATAGGGGGAGCACAAGGCAGTGGGACTATTCTGTATGATGATGGTGGGCACATGACATAATGCATTTGTTTAAACCCATGGAATGGATACACAAAAAGTGAACCTACTGCAAGTTGTGGACTTCTATTAATCATACTGTATTAATATTGGTTCGTTGGTTTTAACACCGGTGCCGCACTACTGCAGGGTGTTAATAATAGGGGACACTGCTTGAGAGGGGGTATATGAGAACTCTCTCTACTATCTGCTCAGTTTTTCTGTAAACCTAAAACTGCTTTAAAAGTAAAGTCTATTAAAATTTTTAAAAGGCATGGTAATAAACAATGCCATGTGCTATGCCAGCTACCTTCCCCCATCTTGGGGAAAAGAAGCCCTCCAAGTGCAGCCGCCAATAGGGGTTGTCTTGAATTTCTCTTGTTGTCTGATTGTCTGCCTCACCATTTATCCTTCACAAAGTTTCCCTCCTAAGCACCAGCTCATGGGAAAGGGGTTGCATCTGCCATCTTCTGACAAAGAAAGACAGGACTGTCCTCTCCTTTGGGAGACCTCTCCTTACAGGGACTGACGTGAGCAGCCTTTAAACAGATGAACAGTGAGAACATTCATGACTTACCCTTGGTTTACATGGCAAACAGAGGAATTCATCTGTCATAGGCCCTTGTCCTAATTAGGAGACACCATCTCTTATTAGCTGCACCACAGGCCAGCAGTGACCTTAAATCATGATGAAAATCTCATATTTCGCAAGGGTACTTGGGTCCCACCTAGGCTGACTCTAAAGACTGCTCTTACACACTGTGCTGCTTGGCTTCTGCATATTCTGACTACTCTAAAAGTAATATGATTGCCATTTTTCCTTTTGAACCAAATGAAAACATGGGGAGAGAATTTAGGTTGCCTTCAACAGCAGAGAGATGAGCCGTCAGCACATTCATATATAAATATTCTGGATCAAGCAAGTTTGCCTTGCTTTAATCAATATTCAGCCTTTGGAACTGAAGGGCAGTTGCGAGCTTGTTAATTGTTCTCATCATGGGATATACCACTGTCACATCGACTGTGAACATTACAGCTGTACTATCCCGAAAGACAAGCATGTCAAGCCAAAGGCAAATAATATCAAGTGTAGAATACTCTTGGGTGCTTGAAAAATCGGCCTAATAAATAATATGATACTGCATTGTTGAAAAGCTTTGACATTTTCCTCCAGATTGGTGCTAAGCATAGTGGCCACTGCCCACCCTACCCCATATACTCTTCCTTGAAGTTACTCTCCATCCACAGCCCTGCCTGAAGGCAGGAGCTGATTTGGCAGTGTTTGCCCTGGTGACTGGCCCTCTGGACTCAGCCGATTGGGCCACAGGGGCTCCTGATCTCAGAGGAGGAATGCTGAGTGAGGGGACAGATAAGCTGGAGTCTCCTGGGGGCCCCTGGAGCCCTAAGGTCATGTGAACATGAGTCTTGGGCATGTATCCTGGGAAGCCAGCCACTTAGCTTGAGGGTGGGAAGCAGAGGTTAAGTGCCTCGCACAGGGAGGGGCAGAGATAGGACTACACCACCCCAGAGAGAGGGACAAGGGCAGGGTAAGAGCCTGATGCTTTTCCAGGTCTCTGGAGGCCCACTGAACTTCCTGTACAAGGATCCCAGGAGAGACCCCCCCTTTGCCTCATTACAGCTCCTTTCTTAATTGTGCTTTTTTGGGAATCATGTCTATTCATTGCCACCAAATGCTCTGTGTGGAAAGCATTCTGATGCTGGGTGTCTGTCTGCCCCTTCAGAAGCAGACTCTTCCAGCAACCCATTTCAAAAATGGGCAAAGGACTTTAATGGACATTTCTCCAAAGATATACAAGTGACCAACAAGCACAGGAAAAGATGCTCAGTGTCATTAGTCATTACGGAAATGAAAATCAAAACCACAAAGAGATGCCACTTTGTAACCAGTAGGATCAAAAAAAAAAAAAAGGAAAGAAAGAAAGAAAGGAAATAACAAGTGTCAATGAAGATTTGGAAAAATGGGAGCCCTTGTGTGTTGCCGGATGGAATGTAAAATGGTGCAGTGTTGTGAAAAAGTTTGGTGGTTCCTTAAAAAACTAAACATAGAATAACCATATGACCCAGCAATTCCACTCCTGGGTATATGTCACAAAGAGTTGAAAGCAAAATCTCAAACAGATTCTCGCACACAAATGTGAACGTATGTGAATAATTGCAGCATTATTCACAGTGGTCAAAAGGTGGAAGCAATCCAAATGTCCATCAACATTTTTTATATGGATAAACAAAATATGGTATATCCATACAATGGAATATTAGTCATCCTTAAAAGGGAATAAAATTCTGATCCCTGCTACAACATGGATGAACCTTGAAAACATTATGCCTAGTGAAAGAAGCTAGACACAAAAGGATATACATGGTTCCACTTACGTGAGGTACCTAAAGTAATCAAATTCTTAAAGACAGAAAGTAAGGTGGTGGTTGCCAAGGCTGGGGTGGGGGGTTGGGACACTGTTTAATGCATACAGAATTTCAGTTTTGCAAGCTGAAAATGTTCTGGAGATGGACGGTGGTAATGGTTGTACAACAATATGAATGCATTTAATGTCACTAGACTGTACACTTAAAAATGGTTAAAATGGTAAATTTTATGTATGTTTTGTCATAATGAAAACAAACAAACAAACAAAGGGCAGTGGAGAGAAGACTACTTCCCTCCTTCATCATTTTGTCAGGCTCACTGAGCATCTGGCAAATGCCCCTTGAAGTTTCCTCATCAGGAAGGTCTGGGCTATTGCCTATAGATGAGAGTTGGCAACCTGATAAGAGGAGCTAGGTGTCGACTGACCTGTGTTGCAACCAAAGTGTTTTTCAAGACCAACTGGAGCCAAGTCCCCAAATGGTGAGCAAATGAAGGAGGATTTTGTGCTTATTCAGTAGCGCTGAGTCTGAATCTTTGATGAACATGCTCTTTTGAAAATTCTTCCTAGTTATGTAGTGCCATAATTTTTCTTCCATTTTAGTAATTCTACTCACAGGGATCACAGATTCCCTCCTAAATTGTTAGAAATATGTTAGGAAGAACAGTCATCATGGGACTATTTGTAATAATGGAAAGTTGAAAACAATCTAAATGTCTAAGGTAGGGACGTAGTTAATTATGACATAGCTACATGATAGAATATTATGCAGCCACTAAATACATCATGTTTCTAAGGATATGAGAAAGAGCTCACCATATAATGTCACGTGGAAAAGCAGGTTACAAAACTGGATATTCATGATTCTAAGTTTGTTATGACCATGTCTGTATAGAAAACTGTTTTAAGGAAAAACATTAAAATGTTAACAGTGATTATTTCAGGGCAGAAAGATTATAGGTAATTTGATATTTTTCATTATACTTTTTTTTTCTATAAGGCATAAGTTATTTTTACATTAAGGAAAATTAAATGTTATTTATCTTTTTTTAAAGAAAATGAAATGGGTTAGTTTGGGCTCCAGGACAATTTTAAAGGCCCAGAGGCCCTTGACCCTCTGTCTGGGTCTGCATTTGTCATGTTAAAAGCATAGCTGAGCTGAGGTTTGCAGCCCACTACTCCTCCTGGAGATGTCAACTTGGTGCCTCACTTGTTTTTTTTGTGTGTGTGTTTCAGTGATTGGAGGTGGAAACACAGCCACCTGCTTTTTTTTGCTGTAATTTGTGTCTGATTTTAATTTCTCACTGTTGTATGGACACTGTTTCTGCTTCTGAAGTTCTCACTCCCTGTCCAGTGCACCTCCCTCGAAGTTGCACAGACCTGCCTTCTCCTGCAGGACCCACAGTGGCCCCCATCTTCCAGTGCTTTAAAGCTCCTGACTGCTTACTTAAAAAGGATGAGTGGTTCATGCTTGGAATTCCAGTGCTTGTTTATTATCTACAGAACAGTTATCTTGGGGGACTTTGAATCCATCTTGGTTTGAGTTCTGCGGAAAGAGAGATTATTCTTCTTCCCCAATAAAATGCGTTCCCAGCTTGCTATTGTACGGAATAATTAAACTACAAACAAAACCAAAGCTAGTGACATACTTCCTGGTGTCAGCATCACAGGAATCATTATAAAAGGAAATTTAAGTCAGCCATTCAATGCAAATGGAATTTTATACCACTTCTTACTGCCATTTTCTTGATTAGCACAGTACTTAAGATTCTGTGGGAATTGTTACATTTGTGTTTCATAAATATAAGCTCTGTCATTGGCATAACCATCTTTTCTTTTGGAATATTTAGAGTATTTAATATGATTTGTGTGTCTTTTGTACAACATGCGTCAATGTGGAATTGTGAAATAACAATTTGATTCAAAGTTATTAAAATCTATAACTATGAAGTGAACTACTGCTTTCAATGACTCTGAAGAATATTTTTTTGTTTTGTTTGTTGTTTTGAGTAAGGGCAGTGTGCTCTTTGGCATTCTTTAAAAAGCCACCATGTCTAGGCAAAAGTACTATATTCTTTGAAGACTTTGGAAACAAATCCTTAACCAAAATGGAAGCAACCAGGCCATTGAAATGATTATCTCCTTTGAAAACAGAAACTCCACAAGATTGAAATATAGCATTACTCCTGCAGAGCTGCTTAAAAGAGCAAAACTTCAAAATAGAAAAGAATTTAGAACGCTTGCTAGAAAGAGCAGCCAATGTCATCAAACTCAGTTTCACCAGCACAATGCACCCTTGAGAGTTTTGTTTGACATTGTTGAATATTAAGACTTGTTTGGACACAGTTATGGCTATTGTTGGTCACAGCTCTGGCATGACATTAAACTAACAACATGATCGGGCTGTCATTGTCTTGGGGTCAAGGTCAGACCATGCCTGAGACTTTAGCTACAGCGAGTGGATGACAAGAAGCAAGTATGAGATCAAGACCATTTGCTATGGAGACTGAACACTTCTAAAGCAAGAAAATAAATGTAATTGAAGTGATATTTTATTCATAAGTAGGGAATAAGTCTAAATATTTTAAAACGTAAAACAAAATGATACCTAGTGGGGAGAGACTGAAATTCCTCTACCAAGAAGTGCTCTGCTTTCTGCAGGGCATGGCTGGGGATATTTCCAATACTGGAGACATAGGGCCATGGACAAAGGCCTAGAAAATGTCCAGGCTTGAAATGGCAAATTCCTTGACTAATGTTAAGTCCATCCTAGAGGCTGGCCAAGGTAGGTAATTACAAATGAATACATAAATAAAAGTCTTAGGAAAGTAACCCACCGGTTTAGTCAACTTTTGCTAATTGATTTTCATGTCTTAAAAAAAGATTTAAACACTTATGATGGTATTTAACACAACAGCATTGATTTATTGATTTTAATTTAACAAGCTGAACCCTCTTTTAAAAATGGGAAGAAAAAATAATTTTAGGAAAAGTAGCATGTAATTATTGCTTTTAACAATTTCTTTGACATATAATTCACATATCATGCAATTTTCACCATTTAAAATGGCTTTTAGTATATTCACAGTTGTGCAGCCATCACCACAGGCAATTATGGAACATTTTCAACACCCTCAAAAGAACCCCTATATCCCTTAGCTATCACTGCCTAGATTCCCTGACCCCATAACCTGTAGCCTTAAGCAACCACAAATTTAATTTCTGAACATTTCATATAAATAGAAATAATATAATATGTAGTCCTTTGTGGTTGACTTCCTGCACTTGGCATAATATTTTCAAGGTTCACCTGTGTTGTAGCCTTTATCAATACTTCATTTCTTTTTTTTTTTTTTACTTTTTTTTATTGGAATATGGTTGATATACAGTGTTATATTGGTCTCAGAGGTACAACATAGTGATTCTACAATTATATATACTGCTAAATGATTATCATGTAAGTGCAGTTATCCTCTGTCACTATCCCAAGATATTATATCATTGGCTATATTCCCTATGCTGTACTGTGACTAATTTATTTTGTAATTTGTATTTTGTATCTCTTTTACCCCTTCACCAATTTCTCCCATCTCTCCACCCTTCTCCCCTATCATAATATATCTGATAAAGGGCTAATAACCAAAATATATAAAAAACTAGTACTTCACTTCTTTTTATGTCAAATGATATTCCATTGTATGATATACCACCTTTTATTTATTCACGATCAGTTAATGGACATGGGGGTCATTTCCACTTTTTGCCTATTATGAATAATGCTGCTCTGCACATTTGCATACAAATCTTTGTATAGAGATATGTTTTCGGTTCCCTTAGTATATACCTAGGAGTGGAATTGCTAGGTCATATGTAAGTCTATGTTTAACCTTTTGAGTAATAGTAGCTTATAATTATGGCATTAAATTTTCTTTTAATAGTTTATCCAGCTTACATTTATTTATAAGCTCAAGCAGATAATCCTGAAAATTCTCATTATAACTGTAGTTTATCCTATTAAGGCAATTGATTCAGACACACCGAGGACATACAAGTGTTTCATTACTTAGTACCAGAGTTTTCTATTTGATTTGGATTTATGTATCTGGTACTTCTCTTCAAAATAACATAATATGACATCTTGCAGATTATCTTGCTTATTGTAATAGCAACTCTGAAGGAAGAGACAAAGTGAGGTAGAGACCCTGAGCTTCTTATAAAAAGATCTTGGACCACCTGATCACCATGCCTATGCCTAAAAAATGGAGTGCATGATTATTTTCTAGCTTTTTATGAGAAACAGATTTCTCTTTATGGGCATGGGTCCCTCTCATTTTTCCTTCCTAGGAAGATTGACAGCGTTTTCAGTTTTGTGTGTGTGTTTGTGAACCAGTTAACTTAAAAACAGGTGACATCCCTCCTTAGATCAATGTGAACACGTTTTCAAACAAGGAGTTCTGCAATTTTCAGGAATGGGTATGTGTATAAACCCTTTACCTTTGAAGAAATTTTAAACAATTTTCACTTGTTTAGTTGTAGTTCTAGGATTACTTGTTTGTATATGTATTTTTCCCTATAAAAGCCTTTAATTCATCTGAAAACTTTTAATCTGAAAACCTAGAGTCAAGGTTTACTTTCCTGTAGTCTTGGCATTTTATTCATTCATTCATTTCATTCATTCACTCATTCATTCACTCAAAGTCACTCAGTTATTGAAAACCAACTGTAGTAGGAAAGAGACATTTGATGGGATTGGAGAGAGCTGGGCAAGGTGGATCTCATAGGGCTTGGTGGTAAGATGTTTGGGTTTAATTCTGTGTTCAATGGGAAGCCATGGATGGTTTTTAAGGGAGGAAGTGATATGATATATTTGAAGAAGATAGCTCTGGAGTATTGGAAATATAGGGCCATTACAACAATCCAGAGAAGAAATGATGGTGGCTTGGACTAGGGGGGTGATTGTGCAGAGAGAGAATCAAGCTTTACTTCTAGGTTTCTAGTTCAGGCTGTTCAGTGGCTGGTGGTGCCCTTCAGCAAAATGAGGAAGACTAGGGAAGAGGGAAAATCCCAAGTTCCTTTCAGATATAGGAAGTCTAAGATGCTTGGAAGACATCCAAGTGGGTGTAGCAGAGGGGCATCTGTGCATACCAGGGAGCTCAAAGGTGTCACTCTGGCTGGAGAGGGAATTTCAGGCGTTTACTGCCTGAGTGACACAGCTGGGGAGCACTAAGTCTGCTCCAGAGAGTGCGGAGGGAGGAGAGATGGGGGCTCAAGGCCAAGCCTTGGCAGACACTGAGACTTTGGATGGAGGAAGAGGGCCTTGCAGAGGAAACTCGGAAGAGGCAGACACAGGGTAAAAGGCAGGTCAGGAACGTGGGTGGCACAAAAGCCAAGGAAGAAGAATGCCTTGAGAGGGAGGGGGGGAGAAGCTGGAGGTCTGACGAGTGCGATTTGAGCGGAGTGACGGGGGTATCAGAGCAAACCTTGGATTATGATGGGTTAAGGAGGGAAAGGAAGGTGGACCCAGTGGGTATGTGTGGACAATTCCTTTGAGAAGTTTGTGCGAAAGAGCAGAGAAAGGGGGAGGTAGTTGAAAACAGATGAAAAGGGAGGTTTCCTTTAGGAGTAGAGATAGAAGTGCCTTGTTCACTAATATAGATAAATGAGAAGAGAGAGTTGTGAAATACATGTGAGGCAAGATCAGCAGCTGAGAACTCTGGAGTGGAGAGAGCAGAGAGGAGAAGGTTTGGGAGTATTGTTCAGTGGGAGAATACTCTCACTAGGGAGGGGAGGCGTGGGGATGCCAGGCTATCAGGGACCACTTGAGATAATTAATTGGAAATGAAATTTAATTATCCAGTGATTGTGAGATGATTTTCAGTGGTGCAAAACAGGGTTAAATAACAGTGAATCTCAGAGCAGGAGAAATTTTCTATTCCAATTCCCTTTCCCTTAACTAAGGAGAAAGACTCCACCTGAAATTACATCAAGCAGGAATTGAATAACACTGCTTTGCTTTCATTTTGCTTAGTTTTTTAATGATTTTTGCAGTTCTGTCAAAAGATACTGGTTTTCTGTATATGTTGGTGATATGCAACTTCCTTTTTTTATGTATATATTTTTTATGTGTGTGTGTGTATATATATACATATGTATGTATCACATTAACATTAGTACTTCTGTCCATGAAGAGACCCATTAATATAGTAAAAAGGGAAGCCACGTAGTGAAAGAAAAATTCTCAGTACATATATCTGACAAAGAACTCACATCTAATATATAAAGAATTCTTAGAAATTAATATTAAAAAGGAGACTACACAATAAAACAGCAGCAAAGGCAGGAACATTTCCTTGATAAGAGAAAATACCCAAATGATCAATAAGCATAGGCAAGGGAGATAAACTACATAACTTACCAGGCCAATGCAAGTTAAAACCACAGCGCAGTACACTACAGACCCGGAGGTATTTTTACAGTTGAAAAGGTAGCCAGCGCAAGTGCTGATGGGGAAATGGACCACACCTTTTCGTATATTACAGGAATGACTATAATTGGTGCAAGCACTTTATCAACTTTCTGATATTATCTATTAATGCTGCATATGCACATAATGAGACTCCCGTATTTCATTCTCTGCTATATGCACAAGTCCCAAAAAGGAAACAACCCAAATGTCAATCAAAAGTAGAATGCGTGAATATATGAAGGTATACAGACACCAAGGTATACAGAAAGTTATACAGAAAGTTATAAAGGTATACAGAAAGTTATAAAGCCTTTCAAATGAATTCACCATAACTACACTGAAGAAAAAAAGTAGAACACAAAAGAATACTTCCTGTATGCTTTATATAAGGATCAAAAACAACCAAACTTAATGATATTTGAGACCAGGATAATGGCAATAAGCTAATCTGTTTAAGCACATGGTTTTAGAGTCTCGCTTGTTATGCAACTTCCTTTTAAAACAGAATTATTTGAGTTTAAAAAATGAGGCAATATAAAGAAAAATCTGTGGTAAATAATAGTGTAGGGAATATGGGACATGACCACAATGGTGACAGAGGCATAGCAAACACTGACAGGGTCAAGAACATGAGTCTCAAAGCCCCTGAGGTGGGGGTGGAGGGCAGCTCTGTGGAATGGGAACCACAGACAAATTAAAGCTCAACATCCCAGGACCCAGAATATGGGACCACCTAATGGCGAGTGTTGCTGAGTTAGCAGGGTGATGGGGAACCCCAGGGCAGAACAGATGGCTGCACCGTATGGCACTGTGCTTGCCCCCTCCACTTTCCATCCCCCACCCAGCTGTACCTCCTGTTAGAGTCCCTCCATGCTGCCATGGGCACCCACCTTCCCGCTATAGCATTACCATTCTGCTTCAGGATTGCTTTCCCAGCATTTAGCATTAGTAGCCTGCTGTGCTGTGCAAAACAATGCAAGAGGTGAGGACACAAGGTCTACTAGTATTAACTTCATCACCAGCCCTTTGCAAGGGTGTGGGCATAACCATTGGATGAATCAGAGACTCTAGGAGTTTCCCACTCAGTGGTACCCTAAAGGAACATATCATTTCCTGGTAGAAGGAATTAAAAAGAGCCTTTTCTTTGTTCTCTTCTGGATTTCTACTGTATGTGTAGACTTGCTTCTAGCAGAATAGTGTCCTATGGGGTAACCAACTCTTCCCAGTTTGCCTGGAATGCCTGGTTTTAAAACTAAAAGTCCCACATGCCAGGAATCCCCTCAGTCTTGGGCAAACTAGGACAGTTGGTGACCCTAATCTTAGGTCAAGACAAGTGTGCCCTCGTAGGATGGTGTTTCTCTTGGACACTGAACAATGTTTAAATGGTTGTATCCAGGGAACTATGTTTTGACATAGTCAAAGGCTACTAAGTGATTTCTTCATTCAGATTTAGACCACAGTGAAAATAGTAAGACCGTGCTGTTTTGTTAATACAAGCTAAATAATGCATCAAGAGAAGAGTTTCTTGCATCAGCAGTAGCTGTAATTGGGTTGAGCCGGGAAAACCTATGAAGAGCCATTCTTCAAGGCATGTTTACAAAACGTGCGACATCTGTACTGAAACATAAGCCCTAATCAGCTTCTTATAGTGGCATGGATCCTGTGGTGTGCCTGTCTGCCAGACAGGCTCTGCTTCCTCAAAATACTTAGTGTTTGCCTTGTATGTTACATCAAAATAACGCTAGCTGCTGTGGTAAACAACCCCAAGATGTGTGGTTGTTCCACACAGTAGGAGTTGATTTCTCACTCACATGAAGTCTGAAATAGATGTTCCTGAACGGTTGTGATTCCTGCAGTCAGAGAAGCAGTGAACCAGGCTTCCTCCGTTTTGCGGTACAGCAGTCCTCCTGTTATCCACAGGGGATACGTCCCAAGACCCCCGGTGGATGCCTGAAACTGAGGATAGTACCAAACCCTATATAAACTATGATTTTTCCTATGCACACATACCTATGATAAAGTTTAATTTATAAACTAGGCACAGTAAGAGATTAGCAACCATGATTAATAGTAAAATAGAACAATTGTACTATAATACAAATTATGTGAATGTGGTCTCTCTCTTATTTCAAAATATCTTATTGTTCTCTACTTACCCTTCTTTTTATGGTGATGTGAGATGATAAAATGCCTACATGAGATGAAGTGAGGTGAATGATGTAGGCATTGTACATATTATTAAGCTACTATTGACCTTCTGACTGTACATCAGAGGGAGGATCACAGTTGTGCTCTGGACCACAGTTGACCACCAGTAACTGACACGATGGAAAGTGAAACTGTCTACTGTATATCCCTCCTATGGCTTCAAGGATGTCATGCTTATTTGCATCGAGCCAATGGAAGGGTAAAGAACAGAATAACACGTAGAGGGAGTTCGGGGCAGGGAAGCTTGGATGTGGCACCCATCAACTCTTCACATTCCGTTGGCTAGTCTGTAGTCAGAGGCCATGCCCATTGCAAGATGGTCTGGGAAATGCTGTCTAGCTAAAGCCCGGGAAGAAGAGAAGCTGGTCTGGCGAAAGCTAGCAGTCTGGATCACAGTGAGTGTCTTGTTTCTTTCTCACTATAAGCCAGAGGCAGATTTAGTCCTGAATGCAGACACAGTGGCCTTGAATTCTCTTTTCCTCTTTCTAAACATATTCCATCCTCACACATAAGTTGTCACACTTTATTTTTCTCTCAAACTATAGCTCATTTAGGTCAAATAAAAATAGAGAATCTGTTTCTTAACGTGCCATCTCAAACTTTTTAGGAAAGGAAGTGAGGTCATAATTATAAACAAATACACTGATAACAGGTGAGTGATCTTTCTGGTTAAACAGGACTGGAAAATTCCCCTTCCCCCAAAGGTAACTTCATGAGACTCATGGATGTCTCTGTTAGTTTCCTGTTGATGCAACAAATTACCACCAACTTAGTGGCTTGAAACAACACAAATGTGTTATCTTAGGGCTCTGGAGGTCAGAAGTCCAACAGCAGTCTCAGTGAGCTAAAGCCGAGGTGTTGGCAGAACTGCATTTCTTCTGGAGGTTCTAAAGGTGAAGCCGTATCCCTGCCTGCCAGCTTCTAGAGGCAGCTGCACTCCTTGGCTCATGGCCTCACGTCATGCCCACCTCTGCTCCCATCAACACACCTTCATGTCTCTCTGATTCTCCAGCCTCCCTTTCATAAGGACCCTTCTGATTACTTTGGGTGCACTTGGATATTCAGTATACTCTCTCCATCTCAAGATCCTTAACTTAGACTTGCAACAGTCTCTTTTGTCATGTAAGGTACATGAGAGGCTAACACACTAAAAAAATCCAAGGACTAGTATGTGGACATCTTTAGGCAGATGGGGACCTATATTCAGCCTACCATATGATCTTATGTCTCTACTGTGAGTGATAATCAGCAGGTCTAAACATACACTAAGAGGAGGAAAAGGTATGACTTACTCACTGGCTTGACTGAAGTGGCAGGGGGTTGGTAGCATCTGTGGGGCACTGGGGGGACTAAATCATCAGGAATTGTTACAAGCACGAAATAATGGCGTCAGCACGCAGCAGGAGCCGAACATGAAAACAAGCAGACATACAAGTAATCTGTGAACATCTTCATGGAAATTCACTAGTGTGTAGGTGGAAGAATACCAGAGTCTGTGTAAAGACAAAGGGAGAGAAGAACAGAAGTGGTTTTGGTGGGACCATATTATAGATAGACAAAAAGAGAGTCCCAGAGCTGATCACAGCATCGGCGTAGGGCCGTAAGAGCGAACAGTAAGGGGACTTCAGCGCTCCCCGTTATGCAATGGGGACTCACCTAAAACAGAGTCTGGCAATTCTTGCTTTTCTATCAGCTTAATCTCTCAGAGGTTTGAGAAAACATTTTGGAGAAACAGCTGACACCCTCAAGATCTGGTTCTAGCCAATAATGAGAAATTAGTTTTGTGGAAATGAAACTGATCTTGAGGAAGAGACCATGAGGTGTCATGCATGTGTATAAATGATTTTGTGTGTGGGCTAGGGGGAATGGGGGCAGAATTATATTTATTCCAGGTTCTATGCTGGGTGCCTTACTATATATTATCATCTTCTAACAACACAAAAAGTCTATGAAGTGGGTGATACTAGTTTTTGCTATGTAACAAATTATCCTCAAACTTAGTGACTTAAAACAATAAGAATCATTTACTATTATCATCCCTTCTGGTTCTGAGAGTAGGCTGCATTTATCTAGAGGCTCTGGCTTGGGGTCTGTGCATGCAGCTGGGCCAGGATCATCCTGATCATGTCTGATGCCTGGGCTGGGAACACCCTAACACTGAGGGCCTGGACGAGTTTGTAGCTTCAGGGTAGCCAGACTTCTTACATGGTGGATCCGGGCTCCAAAGTGGGATTCCCCCAAAAATACAGGAGACTCAGTTAAAATTTAAGTTTCAAAGAGACAACAAACAACTTTCTAGTATAAGTATATCCCATGCAATATTGGGACATACTTACACTCAAGTATTATTTGTTGTTTTTCTTAAAATTTAACTGGGTGTCCTGTATTTTTACTTGCTAGTTAACTCTATTCCCAAGGTGTACATCCTAAGAGAGGACCAGGCAGCGGCTGTGTTGCCTTTTATGGCTTTATCTTAGAGGTTGCCCAGTGAGGGTATGTCTATATCGTGTTGTAAGGAAAGCAAATGGGATGGGGTACACATATATGTTTATTGGTATGGCCATCTTTGGAAAATGAAATATTTATAGAAGCCTCTTTTGTACAGATTAGGAAACTTAGGTATAAGCAAATTCAGTGACCTGGGAAGTGATACTGCTAATGGCTGCTTGAATCCAAAATCCGTTTTTGAGCTTATGATAGTCAAGGACGGAGAAAGTTTTGCAGTTAAAACATTCAATCTACACTTGAAGGAAGCAGATTTCCCAAAGATTGGAGGAAAGATAGGCCAGATGTCATGGTCAGATACTTTGAAATGAATGCTGTCAACAGGTTTGGGACGCTCTCAGAAATGTCACTCTGAATCTGCAATTGCATGTGACCGTCCTGCAGGAGAAAAGGGAAGGGAGCTAGTAAAATGAGAGGCTGCACAGGAAATCCTGTGATGCTGTCAGACTTTGAAAGGGCAGGAACAGAAATGGGAAGGAAGAGCACTTAACCAAGGACAAATAGGAATCAGTGGGAGAATTGTAGGAATAGCAGCCGGAAGTGTTACACCCCAAATGGTCTCCTGGAGAATGTTTGGGAAAACAAAGAAGGGATAGACTTACTGCTTCTGGTCAATGCTGTAACATTTATGGGCCAGAAAAGGAAGGAACTCCTCCAAGACAATGACCTTGAAACAAAAACAGCCTCTGGAACATAGTGATCAATACATATCGGTCCACTGCATGAATGAACAAGCAAATACCTTTAGGAAGGAAATGAACACCAGGATTGGCCACAGTAAGAAAGCACCCGAGTTCTTTTGAATGGAGCTTCTGGTGCAGGAATAGGTAGGATGCTGAAAGGAGAGGCTATGAAGGAAAGAATAAGATGAGCAAACATCAGGTCTAATGTCTAGAAGGAATAATTAATGGCAGTGAAAATGGGTTACTTGGCAAAAATTGGGACCACCATTCCATTTAGAATTGGCAAAAGAAGTTTTGACTCAGAAGTATCTTTAGTTTGAAATGGTTAAAATGTAAAACTTAGACATTTGTTTTAAAGGATTGTCTTGTTTTATATAATTTTAAAAGTCACCTACTTCAATATTTTCTTGCTAGGAAAAAACATTTAGCTGAACAGTGCTAGAGAGGAAGTACCAAACTTTTTCTCTTACTCAGACCCCTTAGGTTTGGGTGTAATTTACTAATAAAAGACATTATCTTGAAACTATTTCAATATTTAGTTCAAAGAGAGATAGGGGACTTTTATTGTGAAATGAAGTGTTGGTACATTAAAAGTTTGTTTTTGGTTTGGTTATGCTTTAGAATTTCTCACAGAAGTAATTTGGACTAATGTAATCAATAAAATGCTTTGTCTTTTCATTTACAGGCTTTATGAATAAATGCCGAGCTTTCCCATTAAGCCCTTGTGAGATTTGCATTCAAAACACCTGTAGTTTGACACCGTTTTAGCTAATTTTGGTATTCAAAAATCTGTTGACATCCAAGATAAAAGACATCAAGTACATGTATTCAATCATTTTCTTTTTTAATTCTTATGATATGTAGTCCATATTCTAGGCACTGGAGATAGAACTGTGAATGGGGTAGGCTCTGGTAAACAAGCAATCAAATGAATAAAAAAATATAACTTTAGAAAATAATCTACACAATAAAATTATAAAACAGATGAGATGATATGGAATGACTGCAGAAACTTCTATTTTAGATATTTAGGTAAGATTTTTTTTATAAGGTGGTGACATAGGAATATAGATTAAATAAGGAGCCAGCCATTATGTCTATAACAAGCATAATAAAAATATACTGTCCCTATAATAAATTCTGTAACAACTTATTCTTTATTTAATTCATTATTTAGAGATTTGGCCTCACAGAAATGGGGGAGCTGATTAATGACTAGACGTGAGGCTGTTGTTTCTGCCTCTCATACTCCATCTGAAGTCAGCAGAGCAGGCACTTGAGAATGCAAAACGGGTGTGAAGGGAGGGTAGGAG
This sequence comes from Manis pentadactyla, assembly GCF_030020395.1. Lineage (NCBI taxonomy): Eukaryota > Metazoa > Chordata > Mammalia > Pholidota > Manidae > Manis > Manis pentadactyla. The sequence continues at coordinate 124,816,615 of NC_080026.1, read as the reverse complement.
GACATGCTAGGAGCTGCAAGGATGAGCCAGAACCTGACTGTCCCTCTACACCTTCAAGACTGTGACCTCTGTGCCCTTCGTCATAGGGCTGACTGTGCACCTCACTGGGAACTGGAGTTGCTGAAGGGAAAGATCCTGTGGGGACTGAAGGTGCTCTGGCTCAGCTGCTGTCCCACAAAACGGGCCAGCAGATAAGCATCAATATGAGCAGGCGGTTGCCCTTCACTGACCTTCCTAGCAAAACAAGAATCATGCTGCAGCTTTGTTTCCACCTTCCAAATCTCGTGCACTCTTGTGGTCCATGCCAGCCTGTAACTCTGCATGGAGGGGGTTCCAAGAAGTGGAGGTCTACCTTAGAGTTGACACAGTACAAGCCCAGCCTGGTTTGTTTTCAGAGCAGTGAGAGGACCAGGGCGGCTCACCATCCTCATGTTTGCTCATGTCCTGCCTCCTCAGTGCAGGCCTATTTCAGAGTGCAGCCCACCCTTGCTGGCCCCAACTCAACACTTGCAATTCCTCTCTAATTTCTCTTTTATTTTCCGTTGCACTCATCACCTCCTGTTTATGATATCACTGATTGGTACCACATTTAATGCTTGCTTTTGTTTCCCATCAGTAGAATAGAGCATAAATATTTTTCCATTTTGTTCCATGATGTGTCCCAAACACTTTGAACAGCCCCATCACTGGGCAGACACTTAACCCCTACTTTTGGAGGAAGGAGAACAATTGGGAGTGTCCGAGATGAGTCTGGAGAAGTCAGCAGTGGCCAGGACAAGTGGCATAGATTTTATTTTAAAGGTACTGAGAAGCCCTTGGGAGGTTTCAGCAGGGAGTCATGTGTTCTCTCTGACATTTTCACAGGCTCACTCTGGAGATGTGTGTGTGTGTGTGGAGGGGTGGGCATGGGGGGGTATGGGAGAGGGTGGGCTTGGAAGGAAGTGACTGCAGTTGTCCACTTGGGATGAGAGTAGCTTGTACTATGGTGATTGAAAAGTGGTGGCAAGTGGTCAAATTCAAGATATATTTGGGAAGTAGAAGTGTTTAAGCTCTCTGAAATGGGTTGGATGTAGAAATAAGGGTAGTTTAGGGGTTCGTCCTGAGCTGCCATGTGAAATGGTGGGCCCACTAGCAGAAATGAAGACTGGAAGAGGAGCAGGTTTGAGGTCAGGAGCCGAGATTTTCATTTCTTCATTAAACAGCTATTTGCTGAGCCCCCACTATGCGCTGGGCACTGTCCTAATTCTTAGGAGTACCATAGTGAACACCCTGGACTAAAATCCTTGCCCTCAGGGAACTTACATTCTAGTGGGAGGGAAAAGCAATAATCAGGAAAGTTAGTAAGAAGAAGTATGTTAAGAGGTGATAGGACGTAGAGGACAAGGGAGGGAGTAGGGAGTGTGAAGAGAGGTTGTAATTTAAAATAAGGTGGCCAAGGAAGGCCTCTTTAACCAGTGGCCTTTGGTAAAGACTTGGAGGAGGTGAGGGAGGGAGCAGTGAGGACATCTGGTGAAAGAACTTCCCAGGTAGGTGGTACAGCAAGTTCTTGTAAGGTCAGCCTACCTGCTGTGTCTGAACAACAGCAAAGAGACCAGCACGGTGGGGCGGAGTGGTGGGGGAGCAGTGAGAGAGGACTGGGAAGTGATGGGTTGGGGGTGGCAATGAGACTATTTTATGGATTTGTATTTGGTATAAGATGAGAAAACATTGGAAGCAAAGGAATGACAAGAGCCAACTTAACCTTTTGAAAGGTTTGAGACACCCGTGAACATCCTAGTGGAGATGTCAAGGAGGAGGTTGGATGAGTCCGTAGCTTGGAAGAAATCGTAGCTGGAGCTGGATGCTATCAGCGTAGAACAGTATTTAATGCCAGGAGACTAGATAAGGTCAACCAGGGAAAGGTGATAGATAGAGAAGGGCAAATAAAGGCAACAAAAATCCCAGCAGGAGGTGCCATGCATGGAGACTCCGGCCATCTGGAGGGATTGTTCTGCTGCCTTCACAGTGGGGGACCCCCCGTGGGGACGAAGGTAGAGCCACTTCGTATACAGTGCTCTCAGGAGACATAATGAAGAAACTTACAAATTCAAAATGCATACTGTATACATGTGCATACTGTAGTCCTTTGTAGAGAAAAGCTGTGATTATAAGTGGTGTCAGGTGGGCAGATGTGGCTGACAAGACCCAGAAATGACCAAAGATTCTCAGCTACAGGTAACATCCAGCGTTTGCTCCTGGGACCATCGGCTGCTGTTGGCAGAGACTGGACTTTGTGCAGTAAGGCCAGTTGAGGTCACAGCTTGAAAACTTTGCTCAAAAATTATACTTGCCTGTCTGCAGATGGTCAGATGCTACCAGTAGTGTCCTGGTAAACCAGCTGTCCTGGGTGGGATGGGGTTTGGGGGGGCCTGATTTGCAGCATTTGTTGATTTCCATGGTGTAAGTACTCTCACCACAGCCAGTTTCAGGTTACCGATGATTTAACACCTGGCTCTCAAAAGTCCTGCAGTTTTCCTGATATATAATAGCTGGCCCCAGCATACCACCTTTCTCTCTCCACAACCCATAGTTAGGCTGTACTTTTAAAGGCCCAATGTCTGTGGCTTCTCAGATTTTCTCCATTCCCTGTATCAATGCCTACGGTTTACATTGAAGATGGCTGAGTGCCCAACACAATGGTATTTGCCTCTGAAATTAGAAGCTACTTCATTACTGTCAAGTTTAGCCATGACCCCAAGAAGGTATCAGCAAGTGTTTTCCAAATCAAACTGCTGTCCTTCGCATTTCCTGCTGAAGGATACTTTTCCTCTCTTGGGGTGGGCCGTATATCCATATGTATATGATTTTCTACGTCATTAAATTATTTTGAGACATTCTATAGGGAGGGCCCTGGACTTGATGCTGGAGAGACAACAGGCAGGAAATCTGCCTTCCAGGGCCCTATGGAGAGTTGAGAAAAATTGAAAGGATACCTAGGAAGGTTATTATTATTATTATTTTTAGAGTCAGCAAATGTTCCGTACAAGATGAAAGACACAGACGGTGGATGCCGCGGGAGTTCACAGTAGGCAAAACTCAGGCAAGCTTTTGGGGGCTTATGGGGCCAGAATCCGTGTTAGGGCACAAAGTGAATGCTGTGCAAGGCAAAGGGACCCCATTTGCTTTTCTCATTTTCATTTACGACTTGCCATCAGAAAGACTGCCATTCCCCATAACACTGTAATGATCAGCAAGATGCTGTGGACCTTAGGATTGTAGATTGGAGGAGAGATGATGTATATTTATTTAAATCTACTCTCCCTACCACCCACCCCAAGTTCCACTCCATTTCTGAAAGTCAGATGGAAAAGTCAGCATCCTTTGAGACTTGCTGCTGCTTTGGAGAAATGAGTGAAGCTCAATCAGCTGCTCGGTGGGTTCCCTGTTGGCTGCTACAGTGTTGTTTTCATGCTCTCAGCAGACCTGGATGAAAGCATCTCAGGTGGGTCATATGGCTGGGAGAAAAAGTAAGCCACAGTTACATCAAAGTGCCACCACCGCCAGATCTCCGAGACAGAACCCATTCTGTGGTCAGTGGTCACAAAGGTCCCCCGTCACCCTTTTTGTATATGTGATGGTGATTTGGGGGAAAATGCACAAACCAGAAGACATCCAGACAGCGAGGCTGCTCTCACTAGCGACATTTGTGCCGCATTCTTCCTGGCCCCTGGTGTGCATTGCAGCACTCAGACCGGTGGTTCTGGGGCCAAGTAGCTGATTGGGAGCCCCAGGAGGCAGCAGATACAAATCAATCTTCAGATCCACCAGTTCCCCTGGAACATACCACTTGCTAAACTGTGACTTTGAGGCCAAGAGTAGCATTTTTTCCTCAGCTCAAGTCTGGAAAAGGCTATGAAACTGCATGGGTCAGAAAACCAAAGGTGCCTTTTTACTATTTGGCATGGAGCACCAGTGGGACAACCCCAAAATCCCAGATGGACAGCAGCCTCAGAAAAGCAACCACTGTAGGCTTCTGAAACAGACCACCGACATCCTTCTCTTTTCTTTCTTTCATTTTTTAAAAAAGCCTACCTGAACCTCTGGACTTACTTGTGTGGAAAGAAAGAGGAAAAACTCCACAAACCTGGCATTTGTTTTGTTTTCTCAATTACTTGTCAACTGACTCATGATAAAAAAAATGTCAATTTCAATCTTTTTCAATTCTGCTGAACAGTAAAATAGAAAATTTATAGGCAACTATTGAAAATGAACCATCTGGTTTTTGAAGTACAATTTTTCTCTGAAATTGTTTTCTCCAAGTACTAAAATCATTTATTTTTTCCCCACTGCACCACTGTTAAGTACTACTATTTTTCCATAGAGCCACAAGAGCTGAACTCAGGTGGATTTCTTTGCAAAAGCTCTTTCTCCACAGGGCGGCTGAGCTTCCGGACCAGAAGGCCTGTAGGGCGGTCGGGACATCTGTCTCTCATGTGGGGAGGGCTTGTTATCATGGGAAGCAGCCTCAGTGACTGGCGGAGGTCATCCAACCCTGGTTATTCTGGTTCGTTTGTCATTTCGTAGTGACAGTTTTCACTTTCGTCCAGGAATCTCCAGGGAGGTTTTACAACATTGTGACTGAAACAGTCATGTGCTGGTAGCTTCCACAGACTAAATATTTATTTGCCCAAAAGACAGAGGCAGCTCCGTCAATGGGGCAAAGTATTATATAAGCCATGTGACAGCGAGCAGTTGTCTCTAGCCTTCCAGCCTTTGGCCCTCTTTGCCTTTCAGTGCTGTGCTCACTGGCTCACATTCAGGAGCCATCTTGCATCCACTCCAAGGTTTCTGTAGGTTCCTCACGCAGCCTAGCATTCTGCTCCCCAGGCCACGCCTCAGTGGCTTCCCTGATTCTGACTTCCCTTGCCCTGCAGCTTGCCTTCCTGGACGCTTCTCTTCTCTATGCCGCTCTCGCTCACACACACCAGAAAGTCAGACAGAGCTTCCTTTCCACAGGACATGCTGTCACAAGATGGAGGCCCTTGGTCAACTTTCCTGCAGGCTTGTGAGTGATGGGGCGGATTTATAATAAAATATTACACGGCCCTGACTTTCCTCCTCAGGCCCTCAGTCTGCTGCTCTGCTCAGCCCTTTGCTGTTCTCTGGAACTGGTCTTATCACCCAGCTTCTCTCCCATCTCTTGTACCCCAAGCCATCCCATCCCTCTCCCTGGGCTACCCTGAAATGTTCACATTCCACCCACTTCATTTTGTCTCTGTGCTTCCTAAGCTCTCCTTTCCCAGGAACCAGTAGCAGAGTAAAGAGAGGATGCATTGCATTCCCCCTCCCATTATTAGAAAGGAAAAATAAAACAAATCAGAAGAATGTGCCTCAAAGTGTACATCACTGTTGTCCCTCATGGAATCATACATGGTTTTATTCTTTTTACTTCTTTGTATGTTTTCCAAATGTCCTATAGTAAAGATGAATTATTTTATTACAAAGAAATGAAAACTACAGAATTATTACAGGGAAGATTTGTTCCTTTAAAAAAAACACTGCACATGTATCCAGTAAACCAGCTCTACGCAGTTCATCACACCAAATAGCCACGATAACTGGATTTTTCCCTTTTTTATATCATCTGTAGTCCCAGTACAAAATTTATCTGTTTCAGAATCTCAGATGTGGGATTGATTGTATCTGGAACCTACTATGAATATATCAGATGACCTTAACTTTTATGAAGAGCATCAGATGAAGGGAAATCTCAATTCCCTTACACTGAGAACTGTGGTCACTCAGATACCCGGGCAGAACCTGCTCCTTTCAGCACTTCATCTCTAGCTCATTGAAAGCCATACTTTTTGTCATCACTACTACCACTGCTGCCACCATCACCATCCCCACCGTCATTTTCTGCTGTGCTGGGCTAGATGTGCCAGGCTAGGTACCTGACAGCTTACACAGAACCCCATACTAATTCCTACTACAACTTTATGAGGTAAGATTCCTTGTTCCCCTGTAGTTGAGGAGACAGGCTCAAAGAAGTTAAATCACTTGCCTGATGATTGATGACCCAGCAGAAATGGCAGCAATTTAAAAAGATTAAAAACATTTTAATAATAAAGTGGACACTACAGATTTTGGAGATTAGAGGAAATAAAGAACCCCCACCTCCCATCATCCCTATTCCCCATATCTTGTTCTATTTTTCTCCATAGTGAATATTACTTTCAAACATACTTCATAGTTTAATTATTATGTTTTATGGCCTGACTGTCCTCACTTGAACATCAGCTCCATGAAGAGAGATCTCTGTCTTGTCCACGGCTGTATTCCCGCAGCTGGCGTATAGTACGTGCTCATTAAACATTTGTTCATCGGTGGTGCTGATGTGAAGGAACACCAGGATGTCCGGCAGGAAGGCTGGTGTGGGTGGGAGGAGACAGGCTTGGTCTAGACCATTGGGTCTCAGGTGCTGAGGCCTGCTCGGTGGAGACGCCCGTCAGGCTATTTGGAATGTGCGAGTGGAGCTGTGGGGACAGGTCCAGCCTGGGAGCCTGGGTTTGGAAGCTGTTCAGAGGGGGAGAGAGAGAGAGACAAGAAGATACTGCGAACCTTGGGGGCAGTGAGAACGCTGGGAGCGCAGCACCGGAGGGGCAGGAAAGGAAACGGGTGTCGGGTTTGGCAGAGGGAAGAGCAATCAAATGTGTCTCACATAGCAGAGACGTTTTAAGAGAATTCAGAGGAGGCTTGGGGGCGAGAAGAGGCCATCTAGTCATTGGTGTTCTTTGGGTGCGGAGTTTCACCTGAGCGGCACGGGCCTCAGACACCAGACCTGCAGAGCCCAACGTGATGGCCCAGGGTGGCTGTCCAGCGCTTGACGTGCGGCAAGCTCCCGCTGAGGTGTGCTCCGACTTTAAAAATATCACTGGCCCGTGAGGATTTAGACAAGACAGGGAAAAAACAATGCAATGTGTCTCATTAATATTTTTTATTGATTACATGTTAAAGTGATATTTTCATTTCACATATATTAAGTTAGGATAATATTAGCTTAAATAAAATATGTTATTCAAAGCAGCTCAAACTTTTTTTTATTTTTTAAATATGATTACTAGATACTTTCACATTACACGTGTGGCTTATATTATATTTCTATTGGACACAGATGAGCTGGTCTGCTGGGGTTAAAGTTCAGCAGCATGTATAAACTTTTCTCCCTTCCTTCTTTCCATCCGTCCTTGATTTCTCCCTCCCTTCCTTCCCCTCTCTGACTCTCTCTTTAGAAACAAATGCCTTTCAGCGGCCACCTTAGTTTCTGAATGGACACCTGAGTGGCTGATCGTCCATTCTCAATAAAAATAGGTGCTTTCTGATATCAAATTGTCAAATTGCTCTAGCATTAAGTTGCCTGGAACTACATTAAAGTCAGTGATATATAGTCTATTAGCTGTACTGAGCTTTTAGCCTCCCTGGGAGAAAAAGAAATGGCATAAATAAGGTTTCTTGTACTCTAAGCAGCACATAAATGAAGGCCTTTGAAGAAACTACCTACAGTGAAATCCTGGAATTATAATTAACTAACCCTCCAATTTGGCACACGGAGGTTTTCTTAACAATGTAGCCATCTCCCATATAACAGTCCCTCTGGGCGGCAGGGAGCAAGACTGTGGATTGCCTGGGCCCAAGACAAAGACGTTACTGATTTGGATGCCCAAGAGGCTGCTTAAGAAGGAAATTCCCAATGCTCATCTTGGCTGGGGTCAGGAATTGTTCTTGGACGCTGTGAGGTCAGCCTTTATGTATCTGCCTGTAGTGGAATGAATTCACTTACTTCTCAGAAAAATAAAGGGACACAATAAAATAAGTTGCTTCTACCTCCCTCTGGTTTCTATGAAAAAATAAAATTCAGTATTAAAATTTAGCACTCTGTCGCGGTGTGGATGTGCTTCCTGGAAGGGGGAGGGGACCTGGCAGCTGGAAAGGCCCCCCGAGGCGGTCATTCTGACAGGTGAGGAAACTAACCCAAAGAGGCCCTGTGGTCCTGGGATGGCTCACCTGTCTGTCGGCAGCGAGCCTAACGGTGACCTCCTCCCCAGGGCTTGCCTCTCCACTCCATCCTCTACGTCTCCTTCCCCAGGGGCCTCGGTGGGTACCGGAGCTGCTCAGAAGCTCCTATGTATGTCTCAGGGGCCTCTCTCCACCAGAGTGGTCTTTTTTTTTTAAATTTAATGAAAGGAAACCCGTTATTTCCTCAAATAGTTATGTGGGAATTTTGGTGTTGAGTGCACACCTCTGGTAACCATAAGTATTTTCTAAAGGAGCAGTGAAAATAAAAACAAAGATTAATTGATGCTCTCTTAGCTTTGCAAAGCTTTAACCTTGGTTGAAAGGCAAAGAAGGAATTACAGAAGTTCCTCCTGTAATGATCTCTTTTCTAAAAAGGAGGGAATCGTTTTGCATCCAGAATCCTCACTCAGAGGCTGGCGTCCCCTCAATATTGACAATGTCACGTTGCTAGTGAGCCAGAGTAGCAGCCACTGGTTGTGAACACCTCTGGCCATTTCTATATGTCCAGGTTCCTTAGAAGAAAACCCAGGATGAGGATTCCTGAGTAAATGATGTATTAAAGAAGTCTTTCCAGGGACTGGCGGAGCAGTGCGCCCTCCAGTCGGATCCCAGCCTCAGCCTGATCCCACGGTTCAATTATAACTCAGAGTCAGTCCACACCTGAGGCCGGAGATCTGGCCTTTCATTCACCCGCACAGGTCAGCCACTGGTCAAGGCCTGCCCGACCAAGCTGAGCTCCAGGTAGCCCCAGCTCTCTGAGTGTGATCACACGGGGTAGCCTTCTGGAGTGAGTCACAGGTGCAGGTCAGAAGCAGAGCGCACAGGGCTGAGGGATGGACCTGTGGTACAGGAAGGGGATGGAAGGGATCATAGTGTGGCACTGTCACTGTCTGCCACACCACAGTTTTGGCCTGGACAAAATCTTGACATTTTCCATTGTTCTGTACATCTCCCAGGGCTTCTTACCCTGATATTGGGTTGGGATGAAAGTAAAATCTGTTGTTTTTTAGTTGTCCAATCTCCATTCCCACTTCCCTCTGATAATTGTTATTTAATAGTTATTAAGGTCCTTAACAATACTAAAGTAGTAGTAATTTCAGGAAATAATTCTTAGTCTGTATTTTGGCAGAGTTGGTAAACCAGACTCCACGGTGAGCATGTGCCCGAGGCCCAGGCGGGCAGCACATTCCTCTCCCCCCTGCCCAGCGGTTGGTTCAGGGCTGGCGTCTCCATCAGGAGTCCGATCAAGGGAGCAGCAATGGCTCTGACAGTTTTTAAACAGAAAAAGATTTAACGCAGGAAGACAGGTGCTCATGAAATCCCTGGAAGGGCTGGAGGCACGGGCTCCGGGTGGGTCTCCAGGAAAGATGCCTTTTGCCCACCAGAGATCAAGGAAGAAGCTGGAAAGGGAGGTCGTCCCCCCGGATGATCACATTCAAGAATGCAGCCCGTTGCTGCAATCTGGGCGTCAGAAGCTTATCTACACCCACGAAGCTGGAGACTGTACACAGCGGTGACTGTCCTTGGCCAGGAGCCACAGCCAGAGCTGCAAGAACGCGGGGCCCGGCTCACTGCCGCCTCCACAGATGTTCTTCTAGCACAGGGACATGTGACGGGAGGCACTTGGGTCTCACACACAACCCTGCCTGAGCGGGAAGCTGCAGGCCTAGATTTTGGGCTTGATGCAGCCTTAGCAGCACAGGGAGACATTCTAGAAGGGGTCAGAATGGGCTCTGAGGGCCAGTTCCCCATGCCCTCCCACAGACGGGCACAGAGCACAGCTCAAGCAACCAAAATCAGAACTTCGGTTTGGCCAGTGAGGGAAGAGCAACTCTTTCTGTTTCCTGCCAGATGTGAAAATGAGACAAGGTGGGTTTGGAGCTGCTGGAAGCCATCTGGCCATCACAGAAGGTCTGAGAACGAGGGCAGGGCATCGTGGAGAAGAGAGCCCATTTGAGAGTCTAGAAAACCTGGGTCTTGATGATGCCACTTGAAGGCCTGGAGAGAGGAGGCAACTTATTTAAGGTCACATAGCAGCGGCAGGCAATGCTGGATCTAGAACACCAGTCACCTGACACCAAGTGCAGGCTTTTCCCATCATGTGGTGCCCAGCCTCCAGTCTCCGCTTAGAGCCTCTCATCCCCTCTCCCCACCCAGAAGTACTCCTCCCAGCAGCTGGCGGGGTTTGCAGCCCCTGTTATTAATGGAGCTGATTGGTCTGACCCTTCTGAGCAAGAGGAGCTGCCTGGAGAGGAACCTTAGCAGGAAAACACTCAGAACACATTTTCGTGGCAGACCTGGAGGGACCTGGTGTGTGTGAATAACTCCTAACTAGAGCCTGGCTAGTGAGGAGCTCAGAGCTGCCTTTGAAAACACCCTGGGGGTTCTCTCTGAGTGGCAGGCTGAAATGTGGCCACACCGGTTCAGGCTATTTTAAGCTTCGGAAACCAAGGGAGGTGAGGCAGGGTGAACCAGCAGGCTCCTAGGGCAGATGAGTTCCAGGCCAGCTTGCCCCGAGCCTCCAAAGTCACCTTGGGCCCTTCCCTGTCACCTGTGACCTTGCCTTCCTCTTCCCTCTTCTCCCTGGAAGAGTGGGAGGCCGGTTCCCTCTGACCTCAGGGGGAGGGAGCTGAGGAGCAGCAGCAGTCGGGCTGGGCCGCCTGGGCTGGAGCACCTCCGTCGGACAGTAAGACAGGCAAGGTGTCATCTGCCAGATGTTGAGTGCTTCCCCTTGCATTTATTGTTTGGCCTGACTTAATTTAATTCTCACAACCCTTTGAGGTACATACAGCTGTTATCTCCATTTGTCACAGGAAGAAACAGAGGCTCAGAGAAAGTTAGCAGCTTGCCCAAGGGTCCCAGGTGACAGAGTGGAACTGGGATTAGAAACCAGGTAGGTCTGTGGTCCTAATTACTATGCCCTGGCTTCAAAACCCAGTAACCAATAAGGGCTACCCTTTTCTACACACATGCTACTTTCTATTCCTCCTAACAGCTCTGCAAGTTCCATTTCACAAGCCCATTTTTCAGACAGGGGAACCAAAGTTCAAAAGTTTAAGAAGCCCGCCCAAGGACACAGACACGCCCCACAGAGCCAGGACTGAACCCAGAGGGCTCGGGGTCTTACCTTTATATTGCACACAATCTTTTAGTTCTCTGAAGTGCTTTCACAGGCTCTCGGAAAGACACCTACTCCAATTCCTTCTCATTTTATGCTGAGGAAACAGGTTCTGAAAAGTTGGGTGACTGGCCCAAGGTCACACAGACAAGCACTGGAAGGGCAAGGACCCAGATTTTGGACTCTTGGGCTGAGTGTACATGAACTCCTATTTCTGGACTCATAATATTTCAGGGATGCTTTATTATCTACATTTCTAGCTAAATCTTCATTGGGTATCGGCTTCTCCCCTTTGGGCTTTGGGTGTCTCTGTCAGTCCACCCTTTCCTCTGTGAAGGAGGTGGCGATCTGTCATTGCATGACGAGGAGACTGGGTGAGGGCCTCTGTAGGTGTAACACATACCTCTACAAGGGGTCCTCCGTAACACCGCCACTGATGCCTCAGTCCACTGAGGTCCTTAGCACTGCCACACCAAAACTCCAGCAGCAGAATTCTGCTGGGTACCACTTTGTATCTGCCTTAGAAACACCTGTTGGAAGGTGGGAGGGGGCTGGGAGGGTAAGCCATGGCGGAGGGGAAAAGCCCAGAATTTGGGAATCAATAGCCACTTAATGTGCTCTGATTTTTCTTCGTTATTTTAGATGATTCAGTTTTTGTGTGTGTGTGTGTGGTAAAGTAGATGTTACAGTTCTAACTGTATGACAAGTATGGCAGGAAGCCACATTTTAATTTTTTGATTTACTCCTCCTTTTCTGAAATCAACAAATATTTAGCAAACTACTCCCCTGTCCCAGGCACTATAGAAACCAGGGGCTGAGGATCCAGAAGTGAATCACACCAGGTCCCCACCCTCCCAGGGCACAGAGTCTAGTGAGAGAGACAGATACCCGGCTGTGTAACTCCTAAGCCCTGTGTACAGTGCCGTGACGTGGACAGGGTCAGTGTCAGGACAAGGTGTGTGGCCATCGGTGTCTCCTCGGGTGGGCAAGTGTGGGATGCTTGAATTTCACGGAGGCCTGGGGGTCTGCACAGGAGGGAGGGGGCATTTCAGGCAAAGGCCTCAACTTGTGTAAAGGCCTGCGGCTGGAATAAGTGACCTGGGAACTACAGGCGGTAGGGGCAGTAGGCAGAGTTGTCAGAGAGCAAGAAGTGAAGTTGAAGAGCTTGGCAAGTTTGGTGTTGAAGAGTCCTGTGTGTTGTGGGAAGGAATTTAAATTGTCTCCTGGAGGCAGTGAAGAGCTATTTAAGAAGGTAAGCAGGAATGTGACATGACACGGTTTCTATTTTAGAAAGTCACTCTGGCTGCCTTGGAGGAAGGACTAGATGATCAGTGAGAACAGCAATGGGGACACCACTTAAGGGAGGATGTCAGTGATTAGAAGGAGGACTGAAATAGCACCAGGTGTCTGCACTGAGGACCCGAAGGTGGAGTGCAGAAGAGAGGACATGTGTACCAAGATATTTAAAGAGGAATAAATAAAGGAGTCAAGAATGAGTGCTCAGTTTTTAAACTGGGTGTTTGGGTGGCTACAAGCTAGAAAAAGGTGGGGGAAGGGGGCTTTCTTTTATGAAACTAAAAACATGAGAAATTATTATGGTATTCAGAAGTTAGGAAAGTAGAGAAAAGAAAAAAATGCCCAGTAATCCTATCATCATGTACAACCAGTGTGCCTATTTTGATTTACTTCCTTACACTATTTCCCCCTAGTTTGTAACTCAAAGTCAACCTCAAAGACACTTTTACTTCAGTGCTGGCTGGTTAATGGGAAATAGCAGACACTCCCTCAAGTCCGTGAATGTCTCGCTTTTAGACTCATTGCTGGAGCTCCATCCTCACTTCTTGTTTTGAGGAAGGGGAAATTTGCATCTCTAAGAACCAGTCACTTTGATCCATGACTTACTTGATCATAAGCATTTTACCATTTCAGCTGTTCTATAGCTTTGCTCATCTGATTATTTGTTCCCTTCTACCTCCCCACCAGTCATAACAATGATCAAGATGATGGAACACCTCATGCCTTTGTGTCTTGGAAAATTCAGCCTGAGATGCCAAGAAATGACAGTGTTCCAATCAGTCTGGGCTGTGGCTGGGAGGCCCACTTGTTGGAGAAGTTAGTGGGGAGAGCATAGATTTTTCATTCAGTGCTCTGGTGTTTTCACTGCCAGGACTTTCTCTGAGCACAGTTCGGCTTTCAGCCTTGCTCCAGCTCCACAGGGAGTGTTCAGCTTGGAAAATAAAAAGTAATTGATGAGAAGCCTACAGAAAAATTGTACTGGCTCTAGCTGGCTCTCATGGGTCAGAATAATTTACTATTGGCAAGCTCTGTGTTTTGCATAGGCATGGAGGGAAAGCTGTAGCCTTCTTTGGAGAAGGTGTTATGCAGAATGTCAGCAGTCTTGGCTTTGAATGAAAGGCCTCAGGGGGACAACCAGACAGTGGCCTTATTCTGTGTTATCAGGCTGAAGGGTGATCTTGGACAAAGTAGACATCTGATGGAGAGGAAAGCCTGCAAGGGGAGCCAAATCTGTTTGCTAACTTGGAGATTAGATGTGGTTTCAATGGACCATTGGCAAATATGAGGCTATGGGGTTCATTCCTTGGATTCTCCCTGCCCTCCGTGGCCACCAGTAACCTTCCTGCTCCTGGGCAGCGTCTGGGAGGAAATGGGGTGATCAATGAATTCAGGGCAGGAGGGAATTAAAAGTAGAAGGTAGATAGTGTGGAACTGAGAGAATGCTGATGACCAAAAGAAGGAATTAGAACCATTTTTATCTCTCAGGTGCCCTTGCACTGGGAGAGCAGGATGGCATCCAACAGTTTGTTCTCTGGGGCTTTGCCCAGGCTAATTTTACATGACAATGGCTGCTCTATGCTTTTCCGTGGGGTGTTGGAATGACATTGGAGTCCCTGCCATGTGGCCTAGTGGTTGAATTGGAAGAGGCTCCCGCTCGGACTTCCAGCCCAGCTCAGCAGCAGGCAAGGGGCCCAGGCTGCGAGTTACCCAGGAGGCCAGATAAGCATTTCCCTTGGCTGCTCTTGCTGTTTCTTACAGAAGGGGGCCTTTACCAGTCAGAAGAGGGGTTGTCTCGGGCATGGCAGGTCACTGACCTTGACCACTGGGCTCTTTCACGCAGGCTGGAACGAAGGTTGGACTTCTCACTCCATAATGGGTCACTGGGAGATTTTGCAAGACAGTGTGTCAGAGTGTTTGCGTGGCTTCCCGCGAGCCTAGCCCTTCACATTCTGTCCATGTGACAATGCCCGGTACGATCAGAGAGAAACATGCCTGGGAGCCCACATGAGGCCGAACTACACTCACGAGATTGGAAGTTAGTGGTCAGCTGAATTGCAAGCTGGTTTTGGAATTTATTGGGCTCTTTAAAAATAGATAAAGAAAACCAAAGGACTTTTTTTAAAGAAAGGAAACCACTGATAAAGGAATTGTGACATAAACAAAGAAAAATGTAAGCACCCTGTTCTTTTGAGAGCAATAAAAGCAGCAAACAGGGAAATGCCAGAAGCTGTGACCCACAGTGTGTACTCTTTTCTCATATCTCATTTCCATTTGCACACAAAGTGGAGATTCCTGTTTTCAAGACACCTTCATAAAAAGATATAACTCAGTGAAGGAAATGGGCTATAATTATTACTATTATTTTTTAGTCTGTTCTTTCAATCAGAATAGCTTTTAAGTAGAGTATCCCAGTGCAACTTAATCTTATGTCAACATACAGCTCAGAGAGCCTGCACAGGCCCCACATTCACACCTAGACACAGGTGTCTGGGTAAGAATTTCTCCATAAGGAAGTCAATCTGTATTAACCCCATGGGACCTTCCACCGTTGGGGCTCCTAGGCATCCTTTGTTTAAGCATGTGGTTCTTAAACACAGAGACAGAACCAGATAGATCCTTCCCAACTCTTTTGGTAGCAAGCTACAGAAACCAAATTTAAACTACTTTATAAGCAATGAAAAAGCAAGAAGGGGCTTAAAATTGATTAGGTCATGTAGCTGGGGAAGAGGCAATGCCACAAGAATAATTTTTGTTTGCACAAGAAAGGGAAAGAGGAGCAATGTGGGGAGAAATAACATCAGTCCACCAAAATCTCTGCCTTAGCGCCCAAAGGGTATATTAACATCAGTCACCTCCATCCCCAGACTCCAAGATGTTCCTTATCTGCTGTCACTGGGCCATCTCCCACTCGGGAGCTCTTCTTCAATGTCAACACACCTTTACCCCCTTTGAGCACATGGAGTACATCCCAATGAAAAGTCTTGATTTTTCTATTGCATGTTCTAGGAAGACCAAGGCCCACAAAATAGTTTTGAACTTGTAATAACCTAAGAGTACAGAATGGGTAGGATGCCACAGTATTAGGATCTTGCATCAGGGCTGAAGTTGGTGAAGCAAGCAGAAAAGTTCGTGTTTTCATCTCAGTAGTTCTTCCCTTTCATCTTGGTAAGAATCGTCTGTTCTCAAGATTTCAAGGATTGGACTTTCAACTATAGTCAATTTTGTACTGCTTTAAATCAACCAAAACCCGGTAATTATTGACTTCTTCCTGTGCTGATTGAGGTAAAGAATAGAAGAGGAAATTAAATGTTTGGTTTTACTCATGAATGCATGGAACAGAGACCTGCACAAGTGAGCTCAGATAAGTATTCTTCCAGCATAGTTCCATGGACATCTAAGAATAGGGCTGCATGGGCCCTGGGCGCCGCAGAATGGAAATGGGAGATGCTCTAGTTCCATGCAGGCATGTCAGTAGTAGTTTTCTTCTCTTCATACCAATCACTGGAAATATGTGTATATGAGTGTGTGTGTTCTTTTTTAATTTAGCTCTACACGCTTGCTAGGCTACAAGGAAGGTGTTCATCTGGTTCATAGCTGTGTCCCAAAACAAACAGCACAAAGGAAGCATTCCTTGTACTTTAGTTCAGTTAGTTGATGGATATTCACATTATGCTTCAGCACTTCAGTGACTAGCTGTGTATTTGCTTCCATCAGGCCTGTTCTCAGTTGCTCTGATCCCAGTTTTTCTCCCATAACTCTGGATTGCACCTGACCCATCGTGATCTTTTCAACCTTTTCTCCAAGAGGACCTTTTGGTTTTAGCTTCCACTACTAACTGACCAATTCTATCCTGATTTAGTATTTCAAATTCTTGAGTGGAAGGGAGATAGAGAGAAAAAAACAATTAGCAAGGTCATCTCTTTGTACCAGATCATGGGTCTCAAGTTGACCAGAAGACTGACTGTCCTTGAGTCTGAAGCCCACTTTGATCACCAGCTGAGGTGGAGGGCAGAGGTCAGTGTCAACCGGTTTAAAACGGGGTAGGTATCAGGGTCTGTGAAAGGCAGTTTCTCAAAGAATGGACTGCAAGTGTGGAAGGCAACGTTTGACCTCTTAACATAAGACAAACTCTCCAAAGAGCTTACTGTAGTTAGTGAGATAAGACTTAAAAGACAGATAAATATTAATCTGTATAGAATCTGTTCTTGTCCATCTAGCAATCCTTTCTTCCTTTTTGTAAGATAAATTTTCTCTGGCCACAGCGGAATTCAGGTGACCCGGGATAGGCTATTCATTGGACCCCAACTTCCTAGCCATAGTGATTGGGTCAAGGGTGAGCATGTGACATAACCACCTCAATAAGAGTTCTTCCTTTAAATTTTTAACAATAAATCTGGAAGAGAGCAATCCTTTTCTACTCTCTGATGCTAAAGCTTCTGGGTTATGAGGCTGAACTGCCAGAAGCCATGTCCTCCATCATGTGGAGGAAAATAATCAGACAGAAGAGAGAGTCTCAGTCCTCACTCCTAACAGCTTTAAGGTGTTCTCCCCATTGTTTGGCTCAGAGATCCAATAAATTCTCTGTCTGCCTCTGGCTCTCTTCCCCCATCTTCTCTTTTTGAGCTAATTTAAATGGACTTTCTTTTGCAACCAAGGTGGTTCTGAATTAAAACAAATGCTAAATTTGGTCATTTAAACTAAATAAACATTTGTTAAATGAGCAAAACTCTGGAAGTTCTGGAAGTTCAAGGAGAAGAGAGAGAGACAGGGCAAGAGAGAGGTTGGGGAGAGAGCGGCACTGGCCCAAGACCCTAGGAAAGACTTCACGATGGCTCGAGCCTTCCTGATGGGGGTTGAGCTTGACTTTGAAGAGGGATGAATAGGAAAAAAGATACCAAGTGGGGGATAGGGGAGAGCCTTCCAGGTGAAATGAATAGCATGAAAGAAGGGAATAAGCATGATATGAAAGGTGGGAACTCTATTATTTTTGCATTTCTTTAAGTTGATTTCATCTATTGATTTTCAAATGGGAATTCTTCCAAGATGTGGGTTATTTCTTTTGTATCCCTCCCATAGCCAACAATCTCTCCTGCAATGTTATGTTAATTACAAGATCCATAGTGCTAGTACTCCCCAAAGTACTCCGTGCCTTTCTCACAAATTTCATGCCACAGAGAAACTCATTCCCAATAGGGACTGATCATGATAAGAGAATCATAATTTAAGTTACATAACCTCTTACTCTCCATGATTTAAAAGCGCTTCCTATAAGGCGGTAACCCGACAATCTTCAACATCTTCCGAAACTCCTTTAGCTTTTACTTGGTGCATGGTAGGCATGGAATAGTTTTAAAACCCTTTTGGGGCTGGGCACTGTTTTAAATATCAAATCATAGATTCATGAAATGTATGAATTCTCTCTTGAAAAAATATACATATGCATATACAGTTTTTCACATAAAACTGCAAGAGATTTTAGACCTAGCCACAAATCTCTGGGGATCCACTGGACTCTTGGTTAAAGATGCCAGTAGTTAGAGGGTTTATTTTGGCCTTAGTATTTTAATTACATTGCAACACCCTTACAACTGGAACGACTCATAGAGCTCTTTTTCTGCTGGTTTTCACTCATAGTACCTTGCTTTCTTGCACACTTGTTTTTTTTTTTTTTTACTATGACCTCCTCATTTTTCTTGGGAAATTATCTGTAGCATTACTTTAAGGCTTAGGTGAGAGATGCATATTTTTCAAAGAGGATTTGTGTTTGCTTTTGCCAGGTATTTGGGAGCTCTACCAGTCCAGAACCTCATCCAATTGATGGGAATTTGGATTCCTGCAGTGGGCTGTATGTTAGCCCCCAAAAGATAAACCCACTTCCTAATCCCCAGAACCTATGAGTATTAGCTTATTTGGAAAAAAGGTTTTTGCACATGTAATTAAGCTAAGAATCTTGAGATGAGATCGTCCTGGATTATCTAGGTGAACCCTTAACTCAATAGAGATGTCCTTATAAGAGACAGGTCGGATGCGGGGAGCAGAGGAATCAGAGATTAGCGTGATGCAGTCACGAGCTACAGGATGCAAACCACCACCAGAAGAAGTAAAAGAATAGAATCTCCCCCAGAGTAACACCTTGACTTCAGACTTCCAGTCTCCAGAACTGCGAGAGAGCAGATTTCTCTAGTTTTAAGCCACTGGCTTGCAGTATTTGTTACAGCAGCCATAGGAAACCGATACAGGCTCCAAATCCCCACAAGGACTGGCCTGTTATTTCTCTAGGACTTTCTCCCCTTCCCGCTCTTCTTAGCACCAAGATAACATTCCTTGCTGGAGTAGAGAATGTCAAAAACTGTGAAGGTTATTTTACCTATAAGTTATCCTTGCCACAGTTTCACATATGTTGGCAGAAGATGAAGATTCCCAGGTCAGAGACAAAGACAGTTTCTTTTTCTTTTTAAAAAATTTTTATTGCGGTATTATTGATATACACTCTTATGAAGGTTTCACATAAGAAAACAATGTGGTTACTACATGTACCCATATTGTCAAGTCCCCACTGCAGACCCCAACGCAGTCACTGTCCATCAGTGTAGTAAGATGCCACAGATCCACTATGTGCCTTCTCTGTGCTACACTGTTCTCCCCGTGATCTCCCACACCATGTGTACTAAACATAATACCCCTCCATCCCTTCTCCCTCCCTCCCCACCCACCCTCCCACACCCCTCCCTTTGGTAACCACTAGTCTCTTCTTGGAGTTGCTGAGTCTGCTGCTATTTTGTTCCTTCAGTTTTGCTTTGTTGTTATACTCCACAAATGAGGGAAATCGTTTGGCACTTGCAAAGACAGTTTCTTACTTGCAGAAACAATAGTAGCAATGTATTGGTTCTGGCCCCCCAGTTCCCACAGACTGACATGAAGAGGACCCAGTAATACCTACACATGCAACAGGTTTCATTAAAAGAAAGAAACTTTGAGGTTAGTGAACTGAATCTTTTACATTGGTCAGAAAACATGCCTGCCTTTTATATGACAAGGAGACATTGTCTTTATTATGCTGGACAGTAAGGCTGCGTGTCTTTGTTCTGGTAGGAGACACTGTATTTCCAAGGTTGTAAGCAAATCTGTTCTTTCTTCTGGAGGTAAAAACGGTATCTTCTAAGGCTATTCACTGTACAAACATACTTGAAAAACTCTACAGTGAAGGTGTTCAGTGCTTCTGTTCACAAGATGTGCAGAAGTGTAAGAGATCCATGGAGAATTGTCTCCCAGAAGGGGGCTGGGTTTCCTTCTAATAAGGGTATATTAGTTATCAATTACTGCATAACTCAGTCTAGCTAGAAATGGACCAAGAAACTCATGTATAACTGCCTGATGGTAACATAAAGAGGAACATAAGGATTGAACGGTTCCTTACATGAAGTGGCAATAAAGAAATGTGATTGTTTCAAAGGGGGTGATGATCTGTGTTTCAAAAACTACTAAGAAACATAGTACAAGTTATTGTAGCCCATTGTCCTTCAAGGCTATTTGAATTGCTCTGCAACATAGTTCCAAAAGAATTCTCAAACTACTTGAAGCAACCATAGCTTTGGTTAATACATACACACACACACACACACACACACACACACACACACACACACACACACATACACACCTTTCAGGGCAATCATTTTGAAGAAGGCCTCACTTATTTGGCTATGTGGTTCGGCATAATTGTGAAGTAGCAACACAGCAAGGTTGCTCATTTCTAATTCTCTTGTTTACTGAGAGCCCACCAGCACTAAATTTTGAGGGAGAACGCAGGCACACACACAGAGGGTAGAATAAGAGAATTTAAGCTGCACCGAGGACCTTTCCTGCCTGACGGCACATTCCCACCTCCAGGGACTCAGTGGTCAATGCTTCGCTCAAAGCTTAAACATTGGAAGGAAGCAGGAGGAGCAGGATTTGGAAAAACCCATCCCAGCCCGTCATCTGTTTCTATTTGTTGTTTCCACATTTGAAGTCCTCTGTGAGCCGGGCAGCTCTTTCACCTCTGTTGAATATTTTATCACCTGCCAACCTACACAACCCCTTTGGGAATGGAAGTGCTAAGGCCAAGATAGAGTTACACCTTAGTTCCACAAAGTGCCTGCTTTCTATCAGTGCATTGTTTCTACTGGTATGAGACCAAACTCTACTGAGGCAGAAACCCACTAGAGCAGAAGCAGGTAAAACGCATGTCTAGTCAATTGATTGAGCTAGGAGGAAAGACAGAGAGGGGAGGGTGGTGGGGGGAGAGAGGAAGGGTGAGGGGGGAGAGAGAGAGAGAGAGGCTGCAACGTAAAGAAAATCCAAATTGCCTTTGTTAATTAAAGTAAATAATTTCTGAAATCTGTACCTAATCCAGAACAGAACCCAGCCCCTGTGATGTGACCTTTCTTTTTCTTCTTCTGCTTTTTCCCCTTTTTATTTTTGAAAGCAAGGCACATGTTTCCCCCTGCGTCAGCAATGGGGCAAACACTGAGTAAAAGGCTACCAAAGGACATGAACTTGAACTAAAGCTTGAAAATATAGACTGTCCTAGATAGAATCTCAAGATTAGGAGACATTTTGATATAAAGCTGAACGTAAGTCTTTTCTCCTCCAAAGACCAGTTGCCCTTTGTTCTGGAAGCAGAAAGGGATAGTCTATGGTTCCCAGGGTGAAAAAATAAAGTAAGTCTCCAACTGAGCAATGATCAGTTTTCCCAGGACTTATTTTGGTTTTTTCTCTTGGAGTAGGGAGGACATTAGATCTTGAGTTGGAAGGTACATTTGCAAGGGTGAAAGTGCCTCCAGGGATAGCACTTGTAGGCTTTACTTAGAGTTTTCTGGAAGTTCACAGTGACCCTTGATGGCTATGAGTTAACTTGTAGCCCAGTGGTGCTGTGAGTGGTCATATGCAAAAGACTGAAGCAGGCAATATAGAAAAGTACTCAGCCACTGTCTCTGCACAGATCCTATAGGACAAAGGGGTTTAAATGCTTTCTCTGCTCCAGATCACGGTCTGGAATCTTCTGAACAAGGCCTGAGAGAGTTGGCTCACCTGGAGGGCAAGGCCTAGCCCCAGACGAAATGTAAGTCTGGGCCAACCACTGGACCAGCTAAACTGGAGCAGAATGGAATTTCAGAGAGTGTCTGAGCCACTGTCCTTATTTCACAATAGGAGACAGTGATACCTGGAGAGAAGTGCTTTACCCAGGCCTTTAGGGTCATGGTGTTAGTCTGGTCCTCCAATTAGCAGATGCCAAGACAGGATTTTATAGAGAAAACACCTGGGTATAGAAAAATGAGGAAGGAGTCAGAGAAGATGAAGATCAACGATGCAAATCTGACCTGAGTGTATGATTGAATGGAAGTACCTTACACTGTGCAGTTCAAGGCAGGTTCTGCAAACTGTTGAAGAGGAAGGTGAGCAGCCAGAGATGGCTGAGGAAGGAGTCTCATGTCTCCTTAGAATCCCTACGTGTCATTTGCTGGCCAGAAGCAGCTCACGGGATGTGTGGCCTCTGTGCAAGGCCAGCAGTGGATTTCAGGGACAGCACCTGGATGTCTCCTGACACATTCTCACAGCCCCCTCAATGCAGTTGATCTTGGAGTCACAACTGGTACTTACCGTCCCCCTTGTCTACTCTCCATTCTAGATTCTTCTCACCCTCAGCGATCACCTTGGTGGGTCTTGGTGGCTTAGTGGTATGGCCCAAACCTTTATTCCAGGGGTTACCTGAACCCTTATAACATGCCCTTTTCAGGCTGCTCCTAGTTACAAAGAAGTGAGGGAGTGCCAGGTGGTGCCCAAGTGGATCACTTGGGTTCGCACATATTCCTCTCTGTCCCCATCGTGTAAAAGCATTCCTCGATGCTCTGGATCATTCAGGTCAATAGCCCCTGCCAGTATAATGATTTCTCTCCTTGCCTGTTGAACTTTGGGCACAAGGAGCTCAAAGCACGCTGGTGGCAGCCACAAATTACAGTTCAGTGGGAGGCTCACTGTGTCCCCTGCCTAGAGTGGGCCCGGGACTTTCAACCAGGTAGAGTCCAGAGTTGCAGGACAGGAAGTACAAGATCCCCAGTGGGTCACTGGGAGTGGTGGTAAGGGGGCCACTGCAGCTTCTACCCCTTGGTCCCCAAACTCATGTATCCCTCCTACTGGAGACATAGTGCCATAAGGAGTCTCTGACTTAATGAACACACTGCGTCCTAAAAGATGGACCCCATCCTTTTTTGAGGGTTTCCTTTGAGCTGACATTTCAACTGCACCTTTAGAAAACTGTTCCAGCATTCTGGGAGGAAGGTTGTTTCAGTGCAGATCACCAAGTCGGCTGCTCAAGCGGATATCCAATTGGGAAATGACATGCCAGTCTCTCCATTTTGTGGGTACCCTCAGTTTTCAGGAGTGGTTTGCTTGACTTCACAGAAAGTGTTATATCATTTGTAATTTACTTTTAAATACTCTACATAGTATGATATACACATGTGTGTTGTCAAACTCTGGGAAGCCAGTCAACATTTGAAGTATGCTAACTAAGAACCCATACTCTAGTAATGGTGAGTTTGTATTTGAAAACTCTAAGGTCACTACACGCGTTCAGCTATTACGCCAGAGGACCTCTAGATCCATTCTGCATCCTCCACACTGCTGTGTTTGGGTACTAAGAGCTGACCTTTATGAACTGCATCAACCCAGACCCCCTGCCTCTGTCTTCCCGGAAGGTTCAGCAGGCGAGAGGCACAGCGGGAGATTGGAAGCTGGAAGGAGAAAGAGGCTGGGGTATTTATACCTCCTCCTCACGCTCAGCACATAACCCAAGCAAGCCCTTTTGGGCTACAGACTGGCAGTGGCCGCATGCCTCTACCTAAGACTGCAGTTGCTATTGGCCAACCTCTGCTTCAGCTACAGCTTCTCCCAGGTTCGGAGAACCTCTTCTTACGTCTCTTCACGCCTGGGGTAGGAGGAACAAAGCCTCCCCTGTTGCTAGCGCTGAGCTGCTTCATGAGCCGGCCTTTCTGAGTCTCTCTCAACCCTGACCACACTGTGCAGTAGTCCCTTCCTCAAACTTTCTTCCATTACCCAGTTTGAGTGTTTGGTGTCCTGCCAGGACTTTGGAAGATGGAAAAATACTTTTATCTCGAATTAACAGTAAGGGGACTATTAATTAGTATAGGGATTTTTAGAAGTGATTTTTATATTGGTGAAATGAGTGGTGTTCAAGGTATAGGGATTAATATTGCTAGAAATGGTGTATAGGCACCGCTGCCCTTTTGTGTATAGTTGAAGAACCTAGAAGCTTCAATGCTTATTCATTCTGGATTGCCATTTTGGGCCTAAAACCCACTTAAATATTTAGCTTCTTAACATAGGGATCTTGAGGATGACTAGACAGCTGAAACTCAACAGTAGAAATCTCTGATTTGTCTCATGGGAACCTAAGGACAGAGTTCAGGGACTTTATCAAGCTTACAGGCAGGTGGGATGACTGTATTGATTTGTTTTGTTATGCCTGCTTGCCTATAAAAATTAGTATGAGTGTCAGAATTTGGCAAGGGCTTTTGGATTGTGGAGTGAGAGACTGTTAGCCCTCCCCTATCTCAAACTATTAGGAGTTACCAATACCTGAAAAAATAATGATTACCAACCATCAAGCTGGTTTAGATCAGACTGCAACAGACAGAAGCACCCTTCTCTCTTCCCTAACAGGAGGGAAGAAAATTGCTTTTCCCAGACCCTGGGCCTCCTCAGAGACCAAAGACCATAATGGCCTTGTGCTTCCCAGGCTTTTGGGACTGAATGTAGGAGGAAGGAGGAAGGGTTTGCCATTTCTTAATAAATGCTGGAGGGGGGTTCTGGCCCCATACCTGATAGCTCTTTCCAGAGGCTGGGGTACATGGCAACTCTGTTTTCATCTCTGGCCCTCATTACCAGTCTGGGGCCCCAAATCAGGTCAACACCTTGTTACAAATTATGTTTACAAATGCAGCATTTTATTGCAGGAAACCTCCAGAGAGACCATATCTAACACCCTCAAACTGCAGGAGAGGAAAAGGGGCCCATGATGGCTGAGCTACTTGTCCAAGGCCACTCTTATTTGGTGGACAGAGATGTACGTAAGTGGAACCCAGGTTGCCCACCATATCCAGTGTTCTATGTGGAGCCGAGCTGATTGTGCAGGGAAGCTGCAATAGGCAGTTTAAGTGCAGGGATTGTATGGAGCCCAAAAATCAGTCACCAAGCATTCACCCAGCAGTTACCAGGTGTCCAGAACTATGCTGTGTAGCAGATGAAGAACAGGTATGGCCTCTCCCTGGAGGGCTCACTGTCTGGTTGGGGAATACACCACAGGACACAACAACGAACTAGCTCATTGGACTGGGATAAGTCTAAGAACACAGGGGCACAAAGAAAGTAAATTCAGGTAGTTAAAAGGTCTGCTCCTGACTTAGACAGACCTGGTTCAAATTCTAGCTCTCCTTAGGCAAGCCATTTCACCTTTCTAAGCCCCACTTGGCTTATTTACATGGAAATAATAAGTGCCTCTGTCCTAGGACAGTGAAAATTAAATAAGATTTTGCTGATAAAATGTTTCACATAGAGTTGGACAACACAGTAAATGCTCTGTTGGCTAAATAATATCAATTAGTTTATTATCAAAGAGGAGAGGGGTACCATTAACATATACCTTGCTTCTTGATGAAGCCTCACAGTGCATATGGCAATGCAAAGGGGTCCATTCAGGGGGTGGAATGACCTTGAAGAATGCTAATTAATGACTGAAGTGACCTGCCAAATAAACATGATCTAGAAGTAGGATTAGCCAATTATGGTGGGATTACTTGGCTTCAGCTATGTCAGGGTTGACTGAGTGTCACACAGTAATTGGAGCAATAATCACCTGCTTTCCCACACTCTTCACCTTCAGCCTTTCAATTGGCTATGCAAGCACAGAGCTAGACATGTCCAAGGAATCCATTTTCAGGAGTGTCCTTAACAGAGCAACTGCCATGCAGCTATGTAGAAATGGATTAATTATTCTTAAGTTTTCTGTTTGCTGATGTCTTTACCAGCTTCACAAATACCCCAACGTCACATTTAGTCCTAGGTGAGTCTATTGTAATGCAACTGCAGGGCCTTGACACGAGGCCAGAGTGTACTCTTGGCCCTGAGTTCTTCATGAGTTAATTAAAAAGGTGATCACCAGGCCATCTGCTCTTGTCTGTCTAGCTGAGCGACAAACATTTCCCTATAAGGAAAATGGAGTCAAATGTTCCAGAAGCCTGAAAAGGTAACTTTGGCTCAAAAACTAATATGATTTTAATCTGAGAGATGTTTTCACTGGACAACAAAGCCTTGATCTGGTGTAGACACTGCAAGGAGCCCCATGGTTCAGAATCAATTGGAAAATTCAGAGGAAACAACTGAGCTTTGGTTTGGTTAGGTCCATCATGTGACTACTAATACCTAGGGAGAATGTATAGTTCCCTTAGTACCTGCAATGGTGAGAAACCTGTGGACTTTTAGACTGACCTATGCACCCACACTGACTTAACAAAGGAAACAAGAATGAAGAAATTCCATCCATGGATTTGCCCTGAGAGAGTCCTGACTTACCATGCACCTTTAAGGAAAGCTTTGTTCTTACAATGGTCTGGCTTGTCTAGTCAATAGCATTGCAATCTCTCCTAGGAATCTTATTTTCATAGTTACCTAAAACAAGGCTAACTTAAAAAAAAAAGCAGTGTAATGCCCACTTCACATCCATTAGGATGGCTACTATCAAAAAACCAACATATAAAAATATCTGTGAGGATGGGGAGATCTTGGAACCCTTGGTGGGAATGTAAAATGGTGTAGCTGCTATAGAAAATAGTATGGAGGTTCCTCAAACAATTAAAAATAGAACCACCGTATGATAAAGTGATTCTGCTTCTGGGTATATATTCAAAAGAATTGAAAGCAGGATCTCAAAGAGCTATTTACACACCCATGTTTGTAGCAGCACTATTCACAATAGCCAAGAGGTAGAAGCAACCCATTCATCAGTGGATGAATGGATAAACAAAATGTGGTATATATTTCCCTCTGGGGAAGGGGGAAAGAGGACTTGGTCAATGGACACAGAGTTTAAGTTTTGCAAGCTGGAAACATTCTGGACATCTGTTTTCCAACAATGGGAATGTACTTAGCACTAGAGAACTGTCCACTTAAAAATGGTTAAGATGATAAAAATTTCATGTTGTGTCTTTTTTACCACAATAAAAAACTAACATAATAAATGCCTCAAAAAGCTAAGAGTGACTGACAGATGGAGGAATGGAATGTGGACAGATAGGTGATGAAGCAGGCATAATAATGTTAGTTGTGGAATCTAGGTGGTGAGTATATGGGTGTTTACTGTACAATTCCTTCAACTTTCTATGTTAGAGAATTTTAATAATGAAATTTTGGTAGGGAAAAAGACCAATGCAGTGATTAAGATTTATATACATGTACTCTATATATGATACCTATGCTATGAATATGTAGCTAATATTTATAATTGTGGCATGTTTTTCTTGAAAAGAATTAAATCTCTCCAAAAGAGTAGAATATTGTAAAAATAAAAAGGAGGACTCTTCATTATATTAATGTGCTTAACACTTTCTCCATCACATAATGCCTGCACATTGTTTTTTTCAGAAAATCATTGAGGGTGAACGACTCTGGGAGTGAACAGCAATGGCCGGCCCTCTGCTTGGCCTCGGCAGTCGCTGTCCTGCTCCCCAGGGCTCTTTGCTGTCCTCACTTCTGTTTGTTTCTGGGTGGTTATTTCCCTATCTTTAACTAAAATGCTTATACTGCTATTTCTCATTTTATCAACTTTAGACATTGTCTGTTGACTTCCTGCCCTGAGAGAAGTGGATTTGGCTCCTGTACACTATCCCCTCCCATTATCCACTCCACCCCCATTTCCACCGTCTTCCCCCCCATCCTTCCTCCTACCAAATACACAACCCTTGGTTCCTCCTCCAGGTATCTCTGCAACTTCAAACGTGTACCTAGACCTCCATTCTTTGCACCATCAACCATCTGTATCACCTCTTGATTCCGTGTAAGGTGGACTTTTGATATCTCATCCTCCCCATACTAGTCCCACTCACCTTCCACCCCTCAGACTGGTCATGTGCTTTACTTTTATATCATCACGTCAGCTTGACTGTGTCAGAACAAAAACAAAAACCCACAGCAGCTCCATGATGAAAATCTTGTTCCAGCACAGAGAATAAGCATACTGCTAAGGACATCATAGGTCCTTTTCGTATGCCTGGACAGTGGGGTATTAGTCTTATACCCCATTAGTCGAAACACAAGGGCCTCACCAGACCCTCCTTATCCTTAAGGGGCAGATAACAAGTTCTTCGTGATCTCAAGTGGGGACAAAGACAAAATGCATTTCACAATCTTCTTTCTATGTTAAGAAATAAAACAGGTACCACATCTACTTTGCATCCTTTCAGAGTTCTGAAAGGTATATACAACTGCATTCGATTTTTAAAATGAGATTAAGTAAATTAAAATAAGCTAGAACCTGAATGTGCTATTCAAGGGAAATTAGGCAAATTTATGGCATGTCCTTGGCCTTCTCAGTTTGTCTGAGCTGTTCCCAAAACTGTTGCCTTGTGTGTCTATTGGAATGACCTGGATGGACCACGGGTAGGAGCTCTCTAACACCTTTCTCATGAAGAATGCAGCCCCAATTTTATCCTGCCATACATCTGACTTACACATGTGCTTGATGCCTTCACTGAATTATTTATAGTTTGAATCCAGGGATTCAGGGGCTTCAATCATCTTTGTTTTCTCCTCCTCTCCCATTATCATTTCCTTACTCTCACCATGCTCGAGCCTCCTGAAATGCAGGTCAGCTCACTCTACAACCTTGCTCGAAGATAGCAAACCCAACATACTGATCCAGTAGCTGTTTTAGCAGAAGCCGGTTGTGTATGATGTCCTCTGGCACATATCAGGCTCTCTCTATGCTCTGCTTCCCCCAGGACACTGCAAGCAGCCTCACTCCAGGATTTCATAGAATGCTTTTGGAATGTGACAGCTTCACATTGCTGTCTGACATGGTAAATCAAGTAGAGAACCCCTCCTATTTTTCTTACTTGATCAGAGGAGAAAGCAAAAATTCAGAGCAATTCTATGCCTTACTCTAGACATGCAACAGTTTGCTGATATTTCTTAAGCTGGAGTTGACCTCTTAATTCCAAGTCTTGAATCCTGGCCTTTATCTGCTTCCCAGTGAATTATATGCTCTACCTTTGAATTCCTGGAATGTGTGAATATGTTTCCTTGCTAGACAATAGGGACTTTCAAATGCAATGAAGGATAAGGACTTTGAGAAGGGGAGATTTTTCTGGATTATCCAGATGAGTGCAATCTAATCACATGAAACCTTAAAAACAAAGAAGATTTATTTCCTGGTTGTGGAGAGGAGATGTGATTGTGGCAGGAAGTGCTTAGACTGATGGAATGTGAAGACTTAGCCTGTTGTTACTGGTTTTGAAGATGGAGCAAGGAGGCCATGAGCCAGGAAATGTGGGCAGCTTCTAGAACCTGGAAAAGGCAAGGAAATGGTTTCTCCCCTGGGATCGGCAGAAAGTCTTGCCAACATCTTGAAATCTTGAATTTAGCTACTATGACCCATTTTGGACTTCTGATCTACAGAACTGAAAAATAATAAATATATAGTATTTTAAGTCATTAATTTGTTGTAATTTGTGATACATTGGATAACTAATACACTGCCTTGTCTGGGTCGCAGTGCTCTCAAAAGATATAAAAGCGACCAATTCTTCATAACTACTAGGCACTTGAGAATTGCTTATAAATCGTGTATGGGGCAATCTCAGTTACCTGGAAATCCTGGAAAATACATCATGGTGATAACTGAGTATTTTCAAATAGCTGAGGATTTACTTATTTAAGAACTCAAATATTTTTTACTTTAAACATTTTATAAGATGAAAATTTTTAACTTTTAGGAAGTTTAACATTTTAAGTTAAACATTCAAGTTTAACATTTTAACCTTTAGAAAGATTAAATCCTTTATAAATCATATATATATAATCCTTTATATATTTATATATATTTATCCTTTATAAATCATATATATATATATATATATACACACACACACATATATATATTCTTTGTATATACATTAAACTTTTTTTTTAACATTTTTGTAATGCATGGGGGAAGATTTCTTATTTTGAGCATTAATTATTACCTAATACTACAGCATTGTTGTTGGGGATGACTGAGTATTGGAAAACCACCATATGTTGCAGATCTTCAGAGTGATCCCAATTTTAAATCCCCTGTCCTGCTTTGCTTATACTTGCCAGATTACCTTTCCGGACTTTCTGCTCAGGTATAGCTGTCATTATAGCTGTAAGGATACTCACCATCCAAATAATGGGCCACTACTGTGCAACAGGGAATCTTAAACCAAGTATTTGCCTTGAATACATTAAAAAGAAATAAAAATATTTTGCAGTTTCCTATTTGTTACCTTTCAACCCTGATAAATAATTTTCTGCACAAATTTTTTGGATAGTAAATCCTTATTGGGCTGCTGGCATGCTGAGAATAAGTAACTGAGGCCACAAGAGGTTAACCGGCAATCATGTCAAGCAGTTGATTTGTAGCAGGGCCATGATGAAAACTCAGAATATCGTACGTCTCTCTGTTCCTTGACCTGGTGAATCTACCATCTTGCTTTCAACTTAAGTAGCAAACCGTGCATCTCTCCTGAGGAGTCCTTTAAACAAGACTAAAGCCACCAGTCAAACAAACCAGCGTGATTACGATCTTGTTTCTCAAAATAATGCTTCCTTTCTAAACCCAGTGTCAGAGAAGCTAAACTAAGACAGACTTCTAAACTCCAGCCACAAGCATCTTCAAAAGCACATGAGATGTTCCGTTTCTTAGCAGTCTGACGGCAGCTGCTGAACCTGCTCAAATAACTGAGACAGGATTCTCCTTTCCAGGGGCTGGTGTGCAGTGATGTTGGATGGAACCAGTTTTACATACAAGGCCTCCAGGCTTATTTGTCCTGAGCCTCCTGTGGACCTATTGATTAACTAAGACCCCTCTATGGTTACTAATCACTCTTAATACAAAGAGGTGTCAACAAGCCTGTGGGTACTGAGCTGGTGTTCTAAATTTACTTAGCTAGGCCTACGGAGGGAGGAATGAGTGTGGGTGTGCATGTGTGTTTCTGTGTATGTGTAAGTGTGTGACTGTGTGAGCTGTGTGGAATTGTGTGTATGCACTGTATGTTGTGCATGTGTGTTTTTCACTGTGTATGATTGTGTGTGGCTCTGTGTGAACTTTCGTGGATGCATGTGTGTATTACATATGCATGTGTGTGTTCATGCATGAACCAAAGGGAAAACAGAGAGAGATGGAGAGATGGAAGCACTGAAGGTAGAGGGTCAACAGAGAAAGGCAGGGAATAGACACGTGAAGGGACAGATCCAGAGAGAATGAATGAAGCAGGAGGGGGAAAGAAGTGACAGAGGGCAAAGGCAGCAAGCAAGAAATCGGAGAAAAATGGAGCACAAGACAAAGAGAAAAGGAGAGGCTCAGAGGTGCTAGGCGTGCACCATTTCCGGGGTGAATCAATGCCCGTTTGGTGGGGGCGCAGAACCAGAAGGTCTGGGGAGAGAAGTAGTGTTCCCTTGCCATTCCTGTCTTCTCGTCACACTGCTGCTGTGTTCATGTCCTGGTGCTTCCCTGCACCCCCTCAGCCCTGGCTCTAACCCCTGCGTCCCGGGAGACGCTGCTGCCCAGCCATGCCTAAAACCTCACTGTGGAACTGTGGTTTTATTTCTTTCTAATAACTTAGCAACATCAAACAAAAGAAGCCACACTTGTCCTCAAGAAAACGAGCAGTCCCAGCCCCAGCCTGGTGCTTCCCTCCCTGGTCACACACGGGACCCGGGCCGAGGGGGTTGTGGGCCTGGAGGGGCAGGGGCCTGAGTCTGAGAACGGTGAGAGCCAAGTCTGGCATTTAGTGCTTGGGGAGAGGGCTGACCTGGGAAGGGATGTGGCCCCGCCGGAGCCTTCTCAAGCCTGTGGCACAGGCCTGTGCTTGGAGCCTCAGCGGGGGCCCAGGCCCAGCTCCCCACCAGCACTGCTGTGTGACTTGCAGTTGCCACTTTCCTGTTTAGCCCCCGGTTTTTTTACATGCAGAAAACATTGCACTGAATCAGTTCCCAGATGGCCCTGGGGGTTCCAGAGGGTTCCACAGAGCCCCCTCAGGGCCTGTGAATGGGGGTAGGAGAGTGAGCAGGGAGGCAGGTCTCCCCTCTGCACGGACCTGAGCCATCCCACATTGACATTTCACTTTTGTTTGAAGACTGTTAAACAAAAGCAAGTGTGAAGCCCCCTGAGTTGGACAGTGTCCGTATCCCTGGCAGTCCCAACACGTTATGAATCACCCTCCCACTCCAGAGGGTGGAACAGGGGCTGGGGTGGGAGTGGGCAGTGCTACTGGGACCTGGGACAGAGCTGGCAGTGAACTTTGGCAAAGGTGGCTTGCTTTTTCATCTGATTAGGGAATCTAGACTCTTGGCTGTCTCCCAGCACTGGAAACTCACCCCTACATGCTGATTCCTTGGGATTAAGGCACATGCGTACACGGGCTGTAGGAGGCTGAAGGGCGCATCCTACCTGGAGGGCATAGTCTTATCATTCTAGAATTTCTGGGCTGGGCAGACCATTAGCTGACACAGTATTTGGCCATAAAGAAACAGAAGTTACTTCCTTGAAATCAGTGCTACTGTGATGATTACAAATCCTGCCAGAAACCGAGGGGAAACCCAGATGGGATGACTCGTCAGGTTAGAAGGTCATATTCAAGCTCCATTGGGTGGCAGTGGCTGTGCCTTCCTGCCAGCTGGCTCAGTTTTGTGTGCCAAGGCCTCCCAGCTGGTCCAGCCCAGCCCTGTCCTTCCACACCTCACTGCAACCCATCCACGTTGTCAACAAGCCGATGTTATCCCTCAGGATATGTCATTTAGGCACATGTCATTTCTGGGCTCCTATGCTGCCCCACTAGTGTCACAGAGGATTGGCCATTACATGTTCTGGAAAGATCAGAAAGCAGGCCACCTATGAAACAACCAACTGTGGTCTGTTGAGTTCTCTTGGATTTGGGAGCTATGAGGTGGGGGGGGGGGCCTGCCTGTATGTTGAAGTGGGTGGCGGAAGGCGTTTGCCACCAGATGGAAAAATGACCAACTGCTCAAAAGCCAGGTGGATAAATCTGTCAAATCAGTGAAATGGCATCCTGTTCCACTCGGAGGGTACAGCAAACACAGATGTACAAAGCAGAGTGGCAATTACATCTCAGAAGACGATGCTAAATATTTAAATGCCGCCTGGTGCCGATTTGTATCAGAGGGAATTTTATGATGTCGGGTTTTACAGGCAGTAAAACTGTGTACTGAGTTATTTTTTCCTCTCTCTTAAAAAGTGCTCTGTCCATATTTGCCATGCAGCAGGTAATAACAACATTCCTTTTATGTAAATCTTTAGCTACCTTCAACCTCAGTGTCTGTTCTCACACCAGAAAATTCCCGGCTGCAGTTCTCTTAGCTAGGGGAATCTCTTCATAATTGGACCATGATTTGCTTCTGTTTCTAGGGGCACTAACTTCAGATGTCTGGAGTGTGGGTGGTTTGCATACGTGAGTCATGCAGGTGTCAACCCTCCAAAAGAACCAGCCACGCCCTTCGCCCAGGCCAGGGCGCATCTGGCCAAGCTGCCGTGCCGGAGAGGCTAAGCCCACTACTGCAGGGGCACAAAGGCCAGTCCCCTGGCCTCAGAAGGCGGAGTGACTGCCCTGTGGAAATGCTCCAGGCCCTTGTGCCTCAGGTCACAGCTCACATTTACCTGAGATCCACTCATGCTCTGCCCTCCTCCCAGCCCCTCTGTAAGTCACAGGCTCAGATTCCCGTCTCAGAGTCTGCTTCTGGGACCCGAACTGAGACGGTAGGTCTCTACGTCTATGGCCCTGAAGAACTTGGCATTTCAAGATCTTTTCCCTGGTGTCGTAGGTGGCCTGTGCAAAAGCCAGTCTGGTTTCTCTCGTTCCTTCAGAACATTGCGTAGCAGCAGAGGCTGATCGGCATGGGAGAGAGCAGATCGCGTCCCTGGGAAGCGCTCTGCCCTTTGACCTCAGCTTCAGAAGATGCATTCTTCCTCAGATGCATCCACAAGGCGACGTGCTTCAGATCTGAAGGCCACAGACTTAAGGTGACGGACAGAGATGACCCCAGGTACCTTGTGCAGACATCTAAAGGGCTGCTGTGAACGGATCTCCCTTAGCAGGCTACAGCCATGTCTTAGTCCCTTTGGGCTGTTGTAACAGAATACCATAGACTGGGTGGCTTATAAACAGCAGAGATTTATTTCTTACAGTTCTGGGAAGTCCATGATCAAGGCACTGGCAGATTTGGTCCTGGTGAGAGCCTGCTTCCTGGTTCACAGACAGCCATCTTCTTGCTGTGTCCTCACATGGCAGAAGGGCCAAGGGAGCTCTCTGGGTCTATTTTATAAGGGCACTAATACCATTCATGAGGGCTCCACCCTCATGACCTAATTACCTCCGAAAGGCTCACCTCCAAACACCATCTCATCGGAGACTGGGTTTCAAAATATGAATTTGGGGGGGACGCAAACATTCGCTCTACAGCAGGCTGTCATCTGAAATTCTACTTTTAGAGATTTAGCCCTCTGTGCTGAAACACAACGTGACTTATGTTGTCAGCTGTTAGCAGCTTTGTGTGACTTAGTTTGTTCCAGAGTCCAAAGTGATAGTTGGTCCAGGCAGCTTTGGGTGTGGGGAAGGAGGAAAGTCAGGGCCAAAACGGGCGATTGGCTGAAGGGACCTCTGCCATGGGCCTGGGTGGTGGAAGGTGGCTGTCCCCAGGTCTGTTTCTTCCCAGAACTGCTGAGGCTACTGGTGGTGGTGACAAGAACCCCCGTTTTAACATCCCCTCCTTCCGCAGTTTACAGTGATGCAGTAATGGAAACATAGCAGGACTTAAAAATGCCTGCTCTTCAACAAGAAGAAAAATACTGTATGCTTCCACTTATATGAGGTCAAACTCACGGAAAGGCAAAGTACAGTGGCGGTTGTGTGAGTGCTGGGGTCTTCTGTCCTAGTTTTTATGGACACTGTTTCTCTGGTGGTGGTGGTGTCTCTGCTACCATCTGGGGCAGTGTGTGTGGAGGTGCCATGCATTTCATGACGTGGAGTGACCCTGCTCCCAGGCACTGCGTGCTGGGGTGCATCTCTCAACTAGTTGTTTCATCAGTCCTCCAAACGCCCTCACATGTGTCCATGTGGTTTCTAGGGACGGGGTTGCCCACTGAGAACCACTGGACTCTAGGGTAGATATAGATCTCTCCCCATATGTAGCTTTCCAAATGCATGGCCCTAGGAACTGCCCCACAACTCTTAGACCCCAAATCCAGAACAAAGATAACAAAGAGGGGATCAGGTGTGGTGGAATGAGAACAGGGGGCAGCAGGGGTTGTGTTGTGAGTCCCACCCACCCTCACCCAAGCCTGAGCCACTGGGGCTTGCAGGGGAGCCCTGGGAGCTTTGATGGTGTGTTGATGTCGTTGGGAGACCCAGGGGCTGGCCTCTGACTCTGTGGGCTGGGGTCTACCTGCTGCGGGAACTCTGAAGCCCAGAGGGGACGGCGTGTGTCAGAGGTCTGGAGTGAGAGCTCCCTGCCCCCCACATGACGGGAGTAGAAGAACCGTCCTTGGTCCTGAGCTGGTGACAGCCGGGAGGGTGCAGGAGGCCTCAGCAGAGGGAGACTGGAGGTGCAGCGTGGAGGGCATCAGGATGGCCTGATGGAGAGCGCCGCTGGGAATACGAATGTAGCTGCCCCATGGAGGATGCTAGCTGCCGGGAAGAGGGGCCAGCAGTGAATTTCTGTAAGGGCCCGGAAAGAGCGTCTGCCTGAACTCTGCCAGCCCCGAAAGCAGGGCCCAGTTAAGGAGCTGCCACTGAAATGGAAACTGACTTCTGCCTCGGCCTCTCTTCCCTTCCCCACCTCCTTTCACCCTCCCCCTGGCAGGTGACTGGAGAGAGAGTACAGATCAGAAGAACTGTGTCTCTCTCCCCATCAGGCTTCCCACCCCAAATAATTCCACACTAGGGAAAGAGGCAGGACATTCTATTTGCCAAATCAAGTCTGTTTGGACCTTCAAGGAGCTTGGGATGAGGAAGGGCCTGTGTGAGTGCTGGAGTCACCACCTAGCTGCAGGTGAAGATCATCTCTCCTGGACAAGATTTAGAGATGAAGAGAGCAAAAGTGAAAAGTCGTGTTTGGTCACAGTCCAGATGTCGTGTGAGCTTACACAGGTTTCATACAGAGTGGCTTCAGAATTGCCCTAACACTGTTCCACTGTGCCCTGTGTAAACTGCTTCAGGGCACCATGATCAGCTTGCTTAGCAGGCAGCAAAGAGTTGGCAATGGCTCAGGTTTTAGAATCACTCCCCTTCCCCCCAGTTCAAGTAATTAGGCCTTATCAGTCTTCATTTAGATGAACAGTGCAAGCTTCTGTAATTAGCATATTATTGTCAACTGGAAGATCTGCCTGGGATGTAAAATGCAATGTGTAATTTATTGTGATCGGTTTTCATTAAATGGGAGAGAAAGAAAGTAAATTAGCCATAAATTTAGAGACACGGCACATGGTAAAGCTTTACAGAAACTGCAACACTAGCAGTCAGAGAAAAGGCAAGCTCTCAGGGACACATAAGGGGGAATTTTTATTTCCTATGAAACTCCACCAAATTCTAGGAGGATAAGGAAGGCTGGTGTGAGTTTCAGATGTGTAAGGAC
This sequence comes from Manis pentadactyla, assembly GCF_030020395.1. Taxonomy (NCBI): domain Eukaryota; kingdom Metazoa; phylum Chordata; class Mammalia; order Pholidota; family Manidae; genus Manis; species Manis pentadactyla. The sequence continues at coordinate 124,780,203 of NC_080026.1, read as the reverse complement.
TGGTGCGTCCAGATTTTCTGAGGAAAAAGAAAGGAAAGCCTCAGGACTGGAAAGGGCTACAGCAGCCATAGGTCCTCTGCAAGGAGCTAATGGAAACCCATCAGAGCTGGCTGTGGTCCATGCACTTGGCTTGCCCCGGGGGGCTTGGCAGCAAGACCCTCTGGGAGGTTTGCTGCTCTACCTTCAAGGCCTGGCCAGTGCAGTTATGGCGTCTCAGTCAGCGTGGGCTGCCACCACAAAACACTACCACCTAGGGGGCTTAAGCAATACACATTTATTTCTCTCAGTTCTGGAGGCTGGGAAGTCCAAGATCAAGGTTCCATAGATTTGGGTCATGGTGGGGACACTCCTTCTAGCCTGCAGACCACCAGCTTCTCGCTATGTCTTGCATGGAGAAGATAAGAAGCTCTGGAGGCTCTTTGACTTCCTACACGGGCACTGATCCCACCTGCCATGGGGTCTCCACTCTTGTGACCTCATGTGACCTGATTTCCTCCCAAAGACCCCACCTCCAAATACCACCACATTGGGGGTTAAGTTTCAACATAGGAATTTCAGGGGGGGACACAAACATTCCATCCATAACACATGGGAACTATCCTGGGGCTGAGATAATAGACCCCCTGCCAGATGGTGTCTGGGCATCACTCTCAACCAGCACCCAGTTGAGAATGTAAATGGTTAAGACTCAGCTGCAGTTTTTTTGTTTTTTGTTTTCACCACTCCAGGCTTTCCGGAAACATAGTCAGGGGAAGAATGAAGCCTGAGCAATGGTGTCATCAGTGAGGGCTTCAAATACTTGTTGGGATAAGTGTGTCTGTATGTCGTCTTGTTCCAAAAAAGATTTAAGGGGACTTGCACCGAGAACAACATTGGAAGTCAGTAAGGGAGATGAGGTAAAAGGACAGCAGGGGTAGGGACAAAACGAAGGGCCAAACCTTAAAATAGAAGGCAAGTTAACTCTCTTTTGCTTAAGTAGGGAAGAGTGCCGTGTTTTCTGGGAGGCCAGGGGCATTCTGCGCCATCTCTCTTTTAAATTAAGAGTTAAGCGGTGTTAGTCTCAGTTTAAGGGCCTGCATTTCGATGAGTTTGTTTTGTTTCGGTTTTTGTTTGGATCCCTGACCTTAAATCTCCATTTCAATAAGAAAAGTGGGCTCCATCACAGCAGTTGACAGCTTTCTTGTAGCTGACTTCCTCTAGGGATCTTTTGGCTGGGAACTTGGCAACTCATGAGGGTAGGAGAGGAAGTCAAAGGTTAAGAAAGAATCAGACAGCCTGTACAATACAGGAACTCCAAAAAGGAAAACTCTGGAAGGAACATCCATTTTACCTCTAGCATTTAGATGGCTCAGGATTTAATTCTGTTCTAGAAGGAGTAAGACAAGGTAGGCATCCTCCACTGCATGAGTGGAGGATAAATAAATAAGTAAAACAGGATTACCTGGAGAATCAACTTTTTGCTTTGGCCGTGTGGGCACACTGAGACAGTAGTGTCTATTCAATTCTGTGATATTTTTATTTGATGAAAACAAAGGCTGTCTCTTCCTTCAACCCCAAGATTTATTTGCTAAGATTATCTTTATTTAAATGCTCTGTATTAACAAGCAACACCTCTGTAGTCTCACATAGAATAGTCATTTTTAGCCACCAGAATTAAAAAACAAATGAGAAACAAGCAAGTTACACAAGTATTATATTAACTCTGTCCAATGATTCCCACCACTTACAGGGTCAAGTCCCATCTCTTAGCCAAGGATGAGAGGTTTGCTGCATTCTGACCCTTTAACTTTTTACCTCACTTTTCCTCCAGAAACTTCCCTAAAGGGACCCTTCACCTGTTGCCTCAGATCCAGAGGCTGATTCCCCCCGTTTCCCCCTGTTCCTTCTCTAGCAGCCCTCAACCACTAGCTGATGGCTCTGGATGAATAAGGACCCTCAGCATCCTTTTGGGGCTGATGAAAGCCTTGGGCTCACCTCCCTTCTCAGGACATTGAAATGAATAAATAGTTAGAAGTAAAGCATTGCTCTTGCTTATCTTAGAACCTGGGGAAAATGAATGGACTATCCAAGCCAAGTGGGCAAGGCAGAATGTTGGTCTTCCCTGTTGCATTTAAAGACTTAGAAAGAATCCTAAGAAAACAAAGTTCTGTATGAAGACAATCCAGTAGAATACGATGCAAGCCATATATGTCATTTAAATTTTTCCTAGTGAATTTAAAAAGTAAAAATTAATTTGAGAAATATTTTATTTAATACATACCAAATATTATCATTTCAACATGTAATTGATATAAAATATTATTGAGCTATTTGATTTATTTTTTTGTCACATTAAGTCTTTGAAATCTATCATGTACTTTACACGTGGAGTCCATCTCAGTTTGGGCTAGCCACATTTTAGGGCTCAGTAACCATGTGTGGCAAATAGCTTCCATATTGGACAGCAGAGCCTTAAATAGCATGATTCAGTCTCAGGTTGGGTCCATGCCTGTGGCTTTTGTTGCCGAAATGGAAGAAGTATCTTAGAAAAGATACGGTCACTTACATCGCTTTTAAATGTCTATCAGGCAGTGTGTCTAAGTTATTATTAAGAAATGGGTGTGGGAGAGTTTGAGAGAAGTTAATCAGTCTTAGCTGGGAAATTTTACACACTTGGCTGACAGCTTGAATTTAAGTCCCCGAGTCCCAAAAGTTCATCTCCTGCTGACCTTGTAGGACCCCCCAAAGGCCCTCCAGCCCCCCAACCATTAAGCATGCCCGGAGAAGCCTCTCCAGGGAAAGGTGCGCGGAGCAGGTCTAGAACAGGATGCCACAATTAGTAGAGGGTTTTTCTTACCAGGGACTCACAGTCAAAGAAAGTCTCCTTGTGGCAGGGAGGGTTTCTTCTGTTTGCTTTTTCTTTTCTCTTTCAGTTAAAAGGAGTTCCCGGGAAAGAAAAATGCCATTGGAAGTAGAAATTCTTGGCAATCAGAAAAAAAAATCAGACCCCACCTAAGATTCAAAGGATTCAGCAAGTGTCCAGGCCCTGCTGCTCGGAAATGCATGAGGGCAGGTCCCAGGAGAGACAGCCAGGGCTGCCAGAGAGCCGTGTCCATTCTGCCTCCTCTCCCGTGGGCCAGGGGGCTGCATGGGGAGCAGCTGCGCCCAGAGCCGCCTCTCTGATTTGGATCAGGGAGACAGGAAGACCCGGGAGACCTCGACGTTCTTGGATTCTGCAGGTAAAGAAGGCTTGAAGCCAGGACTGAGGAAGCTGGGAGAGTCCACCGCACCCAAAGGGAGGGTCCAGGGAGGCAGAGGGCCTGGCCCAGGTCCCGGCTAGGTAACAGCCGAGCTGGGAACTGAATGTGTCTCAGCTGTTCCTCCTCCTGGTTCACGCAGCACCTGCATGTGGAAGTAGAGCCTTTTCTGTGATTTCCTGCTGAAGTCACTACGTGTTTGTGGGTGTTTGGAATGGGGGCTTGTTCACTGGGAGGTCATCACCCAGGCCAGGATGTGGTGGTGTCCACAGCCACCATGGCAACACTGACCCAGATTTGCCACTTCATCATTTGGCAACTATCTAGTGTGCCCCTGCTGTGTGCCAGGCTCCATTCCAAAGACTGGGAGATACAGCAGTCAACAAAATAAGCTGAACCCCCTGCCCCTGCCTTCCCTCTAGTGAGGGGAACAAGTAATAAAGGAAATAAGCAAATTACAGAGTAGGTTAGGTGGTGACAAGGGGTTCAAAGAAGGGGAAGGGTGCCATTCAAATGAGGTGGTCAGGGGAGGCCTCACCGAGAAGGTAACACGTGAGCGTGATCTCCCTAGATAAGGAATGTCTAGGCGAAATTCCTTACCTTTATGGACTCTTGTAACAATAATTCCAGCGCCTGCTCTTTGCTTTGCCAGCCCTGAAAGGGGTGGCCACCAGCAGGTCTCTTTTGGGCCTTTTCCAGTTTTAATGAGGAAAATTGAGAGAAGTGTGAAAGATGAGTGTGGCCCGTGGCCCGTGATTTATCTGGTGAGTTTACTCTCACAATTTTTCTGTCTCCAAAATTATGTGACTAAATGTTGTTCAAACACCGACTGTTTATGAAATATCATGCTGGACTTTGCAGAGGGTACACAGATGTGACATTGGATGTGAACCCAGTCCTAGGAAACAAATCTTCACTCTGGGCAGAAAGAAGCAAACCTATTAAAAAGGTAGATGGGAGGAGATCCCTTATGTCTACTGCACAGCAGATGTCCGGGGCAGTCAGACTCTTCAGCGTGGTGGGGTGTCTGGCAAGACTTGCTCAGAGGCTTAAGAGGGGGGTCTTTACTGCCACGAGGACGTGAGTAGGGAGGAGGCCATCTCACAGACTGAGTGGCACATGTTTGGGCTGGGACAATGGAAGACACTTTAGGAGAATGGTGAGTTTGTTTATCAAAAACAACCCTATTTCACAGTTTGTATCCTAGAGGTGTTGAGGTTGGTAAGTACAAAACTGCTCCCGAATCCCGACACCTCTGCTCTGATTTAGGGGGCTAAGAAGTGGAGAATCAACAACGGCAAATCCAAAGGTAACTAACTTCCAGGTGGGTTTGGAGCGCAGCTGATCTGACTTCCTGATTGCATAGCCGGGGCTTCCCGTGGTCAGGTGGGAGCCATCGAGGGTGGCGGGGAGAATCGGCATGGTTGAGCGGGAAGAGCTGGGGGCCCCGGCACAGCCAGGTGAGTTCTGTACGCCTTGTCATTTACAGAGTGTGAGTGACCTTGGGCACAGCGTCTCTTATCTCAGCTCCTCATCTGTAAGGCCGGTTTCATCATTCAGCCCCTCCTGCCTCTCTGGGTTGTTGAAAGGCGAGGGGAGCTGGCTTGGGCGCAGCGGACACTTCGGGCTGCAGCGGGACCTCCTTGGAGCGCTCTCGCCGGTTCTGCGTGCCCGTGCCCTGGTTTCTGAGTGTTTTCCGAAGGCTCCAGCCTGAGACCTCCGTTGGAGGGTGGCTGGTCGGCTGCTAGAGCTGCTTCTCCCACCCCTTTGCTGGTTCCTCATGGGAGCACCCCCACTGTAAATCATTTGATGTGAATCTTCTGAGTCCGCTTCGCAACCCAACTGAAGACAGTTTACAAAAGCATTTTGAAAATTTGCAAGTGAAAAGTATTCAGTCGTTTGAAATCACTGCAGAACTGACTGTACAACTCTTACATCTCTGAATTATTGGGGTTAGGACAGAGCAAGAGGTCAGAAGGAGACTTGAGGCTAGTCCCATAACTTAGCACAATCAGCCTCTGTTCCCAACTTCGTGCGTGTCACCCCATCACCAGATCAGCTGGGAGCCCTCATCTTCTTGGGCCTCTGCCTCTGCTCTGGCTGTTAAGCCAGTGCTGTTTCCACTCAGGGCTCGTCAGCTTATTACCACCATGCTGCCTGTGTGACCTTTCCAGGGCATCCGGGGGGGAAGCCAAAGTCCTGAGGCTAGGACAGGGCCCAGGCTAGTTCCATTTTGAGAGCTGTACAAGGAAGGTGTGTGTTTTTGGAAATTGTCAAGGGGGCAAATCATGAACTTAGACTTTTGACCAACAAAACTTAAATAGAAACAGAGGCCATTCATTTTATATATATAGAGTACCAGATGTAGTACTCTGAGCAGGGAACGCATTCATGTATGCTTTAAAAATAGGTCCTTAAAATTCGAAGTCCTGTTTAAATGTCTCTCCTCTGGCTTATGAGTTTCCATGTTTCACTGAGACCCACGGGAGCCTGGGGACAAGACGGTGTGGGGAACTTGAGGTTCCCATGGCCAGGATCCTCACCGAACTTAAACCACTTGATGATGTAACTGGCCTGTTGCTAGGCTACTGCTTCCACACCTGTAGGCAATAAGCTCTTATTGCGCTGTATGGAGAGCTCGGCCCAGTGCTCTGGGCGGAGACAGAGACGCTGGTGCTCAACCTACCGCCGGAGAACAAGCCGGGTAATAAAAACCTTTTCACCCCAAGAACGTTTTGCTATCGATTCCTTTGGTCACACTGAATCCATAGCAAACTTGCCTGGGGCTGAAACCCATTGGCAAGCCAGACGTACTCACCACCATGCTCAGATCCTCAGAGTTTTCTTCTTCTTCATTTAGTGGGTACTTTTCAACTCCCTTTCAAAACCAGATTACTTTAAAGACACTGATAAATAATCAACTTACCTTATGAGACCTAACAGCCTTGTTTTCTAGTGGCTGAATTATTCATACTCTGTCCTCTATACCATCATGCCAACAATCAGAGAAATAATCCATGTGCTTGCATGTTTGTGTGTATGCACTATACTTCTTTAAACTGTGTGTGCAGCCTGGCCCCCTTGACTCATAAGATGGGGTGGGCTTGATGTGAAACTGGACCCACCCAAGGGCTGAAGGAGGAATGGGAGGTGGGGAATAGGGGACGGCAGATCTGGTGAGACTGGGAGGGAAGCTAGAAAGCTGTGTGGTCTAGTGGTCCGCAATTCTAGTGGGGCATCAGCTTGGGGATCTGAATGTACACAGATACATAGAATCAGAACCACCAGGTGTTTCGCCCCAGCCCAACCAGGTGAGTCTTTGGCACTGGAGACGTACAGCCCGAGATTGTCTACTGTCCCAAGAGGTGGCACGACACAGGGACAGGGAATCCAGAACCCAGCTGTTGGGGTGTCTCTCATAGGCATGGCTGTGGGGAAGAGTGAGTGAGGGTGCAGAGAACAAAGCAGGGAACTTGGTAGAAGATGCCATGGCAGCTTAGCCCATAGGTGCAGAAGAACAAAGCATGGATACCAACCTAGGAGATGGGTAGATGGCATGAGTTGGAGCTGAAAGCCAAGGGCTGGAGCTCCTTAGATCTTTCTGGCTTCTGTGGGTCAGGCCTGAGCCTTTCTAAGGGAGCCAGGTTGACTGGACCCAAACTCAAACCCATATCCCCTGACTCAATGGTTCCATTAAATGAGGTTCCCAGGACCAAATCTAGAAAATCCTAGTTCTAATCCGCTCCCTCCATCAGCCTGCCTCCAGGGCCCAGAGGGAATTTGCCATGTGGGTCCTTTCCAGGGGTGCAGAAGCAGGAGAGAGGGGCGGGACGCTTGTGAAGCGTTTATTGGGCATGAATCTGGGATAGGAGTACAAAACACTCCATGCGGGTGAACCAAATCAACAGATGGCCTATAGAAAAGTCAAAAATCATCTTTTTCCAATCAAACACATCAAACCACATGAATGCACACTTCAAAATCTCTAGGTTCTGCTGGAATTCTGTTGTAGCAAATATTGACTGAAGTTAGTGGGCCGCTGGCAGGGTCTTGTCAATATTTTTGTTATCTGGAAACTCTGACGGGCTGTAGTGGGAAGATACAGTTGTGGGGAGGCAGGAGGCCCAGCAGGATTCTGGCCCAGACTCTGTTGCCAACCAGCAGGTGTCCTTTGATGACCTTCACCTCACTGTTCCCCGCTCCCAGTTTCCTCCTTGGTAGGATGAAGGTGTTGACCTAGATGATCTCTAAGATCCTTTCTAGCTCTAAAAATGTATGATAGTATGACATAAATGGGGATACCATGGCTAAAATGGTATTATGTCAGTTTGGACTTACAATGATTTTGATAAATATTTTGAGGCTGGGGAGGTGGCCTTTGATGCACTTGCAAGAAATCAAACTGATCTCTTCCAAACCCTAAGTCTACACGAAACTGTGGCCTCAGGAAGCCATTTGAAGTCTCCAGGCTGGGCAGATGGTGCAGAATTTGGTGCCATTGATAATAAAGGTTGTTTCATATCTTGCTGGACCCTGCACTAAAGAACACATGGAGTATTTTCTTTCTCCATTTTAGCTGGATGGGGCTCAGTGCAAACACTGACTGGAAACTCCAAATGAGAACACAAGCATTTCAATAGATAATATGTCAAGAACCTTAAAACTTCTCCGAGGGATGGACCAGACCACAAACCACATGGGCAGACACACGTCCAAGCTGTCAGAATGGACCTACTTTGGAGGCTCTGCTTTGGAGCCACTGGGGAGAAGCAGGACAACCCCCATGTGGGAACTGTCTAGCAGAATCTGCCCCACATCTCAAACATCTGCTCTCCACCTTAAAGGAAAAGGGTAAGGGGAAAGAAACTTTGACTTGTAAGGGAGTATCAAAGCAGCCATGACAGTGGGAAGCCACCCTTTTGCATGAGCTTTAGACAAACTACCCAGTGTGATCAGAGAGGGAGCTCTGTTTTAAGAAAACACTATTCACAAAAATTTTAATTTGCAAAATAAAGAGTGAAGGGAAAAGGGACTTTTCACTCTTCTAAAGGATTTACCATTAGTTCATTTAAGTAGGGAGGGTTTCTCAGCAGGTTGCTCCCAGACAGAATGGAAGCCCACCTGCCTGGGTGTGGTGAGGGGTGGTTCTCCAGGTTCTGGATTCGCAGAGGGAGGGTCTGGCAATGGCAGATGCTGAGCCAGGCACCAGGCCTGCCTCAGGTGGTGACAACAGGTGACCATCTCCCTCCAACACTCCCTCTACGAGGCCATCCTTTGCTGTGCTTACCATGTGTATGTGCACTTGTGATATGGGAGATGACTTCTTTCCAGTCGTAAAAAGGATACACAGTGTACAGAATGTCCCAGGACTAAAAGTGGGCCTGATGAAACACTTGAACACCTCATTAAATGTGCCTCGTACTTATCTGTGATGATAGTGGTGAAGAGTGACCTAGATAATCCAAAACCACTGATCATCCAAAAGTAATTTATATCAGGCATGCATATAATAGTATTGTTTCTAGAGTCTTTTTAGAATCACATAATTTAGAATGGCAAAATTAGTCTGTGCCCTTCCTTTTTTGAAAAAGTTGTGGTAAAAAACACAAAATGTAAATTACCGTCTTAAATTTCTAAGTGTACATTACAGGTTTGTTTACATGCACAACAGATCTCTAGAAATTTTTCATCTTGTAAAACTGAAACTGTATACTCATTGAACAATTCCCCTTTCCCCTCCCCTTAGCCCCTGGTCACCATGATCCTACATCCTGTTTCTAAGGGTTGGATTACTTTAGATGCCTCATATAAATGGAAGTATGCAGTATTTGTCTTTTTGTGACTGGCTTATTTCACTTAGCATAATGTCCTCAAGGTTTATTAGAGCATGTGACAAGATTTCCTTTTTTAAGGCTGAATGATATTCCATTGTATGTATATGACACATTTTGTTTGTCCGTTCACCTGTTGATAGACCTTTAGTTTGTGTCCACCTCCTGGCTATCATGAATAATGACTGCAGTGAACATGGGTGTGCAAATATCACTTTGAGATCCTGTTTTCAATTCTTTTGGATAAATACTCAGAAGTGGGATTGCTAGATCATATAGTAATTCCACTTTAAATTTTTGAGGAACCTCCATACTGTTTTCCATAGTGGCTGCACCAGTTTCCATTCCTACCATCAGTGCACAAGGATTCCCTTTCCTTGACTAATTGCTCTGACTAGGACTTTCAATACTTTGTTGAATAAAAGTGGTGACAATGGGCATCCTTGTCTTGTTTTTGATCTTAGAGGAAAAGTTTTCAGCTTTTCATTATTGAGTATGACATTAGCTGTAGGCTTGTCATATATGGCCTTTTTTATGTTGAAGTATGTTCCTTCTATACCCATTTATTGAGAGTTTTTTTGTCATCTCATTTCTTTTTAATGTGCAAAGATGGATCCTTAGTTGAGGGATTCAGGGCAAATTTCTTATCATCATAAAGTTAGATGAATTGTGGTTTTCCCTTGGTGGGTAGGAAAACTGGAACTTGGGGACCTTCAAACATGGAGATAAGGGTCCTGGTGGAAAGGGGCCTACAAAGAAAAAAGGACAGGGAGAGATCCACAGTGCTGGGAATGGATATATCAGGGAAATGATGCCAGATGTTGAATTATTACCGATTCCTGTGCTGTTCTCCAGTCCTTTATCTCCAAACACTTGGCTGAGATATATTGTAGTGTCCATGGTGCCTGTGGGGAAAAAAGTAGAAGCAGTAGGGGCTGATGTGCGGCAGAAACAGAAGAGCAATACCCAGGGAAGGCCAGGAGCCAGAATGGAAGCAGGAGATGGTGGGACTATAAACCTCTGGGAGTGCCAGAAAGTCTGAGATGGTGCTGAGCCTCCCTCTGGAGAGGGCAGATGTATTTTTTTCAGTTATTTAAGGAAAGGGGGCTCAGGAAGCTAAAGAGGACACTGTCCTTGCCCTTAAAGCTAGCAATGACCCATTTAGGGGGAGAAGGTATGGGAGTATGCACGCATGTGTGTGCACACACACAGGGATTGTACCTGGTAGCTAAGGCAACAAATGCTAAGTGCCCATGCATTGAGCAGAAAAGATAAGAAGTGCTTTAAGAGTTTAGAATCCAGAGGGATTACTTTGGAGTCAGTGGTGGCGCTGGTTAATATTTAACAACTTGTTTCTTGGTAGGAAAATAATAGCTCTACTTTGTAGTATGTGCCACTTTCCATGGTGTAAATACTGCACTTCCAACCATGGTCAATGTCAAGTCACCAAGTTAATTTTATGAAACATGAAGTTGGGAAGAGATGCCCAAGAGCATACTTCCACCACAAAGGTGTACAAAGATGGAGACGTAGATGATCATAATTCAGAAGTGATGAGTTGTGAGCATCTGCTACCTTTATCTTTAATATAATTTATTTCATTGTACATTTACATAATATAATGTTTAATGTGCCTGTGTTCAATAAGTAGCTCACAAAATTCCTGAAAAATTACCAATTACTCTTGTGAGCTGGTACGAATCAATGCTAACACACCACTGGCTAGAGGGCCAGGGCAGGCTTTCTGAAGGAGGTGGCACTTATGCTGGGCTTTAGAGGAAGGAGAGGAGTTTGATAGGCTTGGCAGAAAGCATTCTAGGTGTGGTAAAGGTGTAGCCAGTAAAGCAGATGGCATGTGTAATAATAATGAGGGTTTCTCTTATTTTTATAATGTTTTAAGGTTAAGAAATTATTTTTTTAATAAAAGAAGTCAAAAAGGATGGAAATACTGAGTAGGCATTATATATTCAAAATGTATATAATGAGTAAACATAAAGCATATAAGGCACCAAATATTCATGATATACTAAATACGTGTAAGTCATACAAGGCACTCAATATTTATAAGGTTTCAAAATGGCTACATGTTGATGTTACTCATTCTGGTCCCATACATCCCCTGCCATATAAAATTCATAGCTGCTCACCAGGTTAATTGACAAACTATAGCTGTGGCCACAAACAGGTGCATCTCCTCCATGGACCAAGTGTGTTATTGGCTCAGGTACCTTCTGTCTGTGGACTCCTTTGCTCAAAGCTCAACTCTGGCCCTCATAATCAAGCCATGGGGGTGGGGGGTGGGGAGGGCTAATACAGCTGACAGAAACTGGATATAAGGATATTGCATAAGCCAGGTAGTGTGGGCCTTTACTCCTTTTGCCCCCTACCCCATCTCTCTTTCCTCTTGTTTCTTGATTTTTAAATTGCTTTAATAAACTAAATGTCTCAGTCCATTCAGGCTGCTATAACAATACCATAGAGTGGGTGGCTTATAAACAGGTATTTTTTGCTCATAGTTCTGGAGGCTGGGAAGTTCAAGAATTAAGGTGCTTCCAGATTCAATGTCTGGTAAGAGCCTCTTCCTTGGTTCATACATGGCTGTCATCTTGCTGTGTCCTCACCTGGTGGAAGGTGTGAGGGAGCTGTGTGGGATCTCTTTTATAAGGGCACTCATCTCATTCACTAGGGCTCCACCCTCATGACCCAGTCACCTTCCAAAGCCCCACGTCTTTCTACCATCAGGTTGGAGGTTAGGTTCCAACATATGAATTTTATGGGGGGACACACACATTCAGTCTGTAGCAATTAATTATCCATGGCTGTGTAAAAAATTAGCCTGAAACTAGTGGCTTCAAATAACAGGCATTTATTGTCTCATAATTTCTATGGGTCAGCCACCTAGACAGAATTCTCTGTGCAGGGGCTTTCACTGCTGTAACAAGGTGTTGACCTGAGCCGTGACCCACCCAAGGCTCCCTGGGGGAGCATCTGCTGCTCAGCTCATTAAGTGCTGGTGGCCAGATCCTCTGGTCTCTCTGGGTGTGGGCCAGAGGCTGCCCTCAGTTCCTTGCCATGTGGGCCTCTCCACAGGGCAGCTTGCAGTATGGCAGCAGCTTTCCGTCACAGTGAGGGGGTGAGAAAGCAAGAGAGGTGAGCAAGACAGAGGCCAGAGTCTTATAAGCTAATCTCAAGAGTGACAGCCCATCATTTTTGCCAGATTCGTTAGAAGTAATCCACTGGGTCTAGTCAAAACTCATGGGGACGGTATGAACACCAGGAGGCAGGGGACCCTGTGGGGCCGTCTGAGAAGCTGCCGGCCCCATAACGTTCTGTGACTTCAGCTTAGCCAGCCTGGCGGAGGCTGCTGTTACGTGGAGGTAACCCCCACCGACTCTCCAGTCAGTCTCCAGTCTCGAGCAGCCTTGAAGTGTTGGTGTTGCTCTTATTTTGTCATTATTCCCATTTTATGGCAAAGGCATTGAGAATGAATGACTTGTTCAAGTCCACATAGCTAGTGAATAAAAGAGCCGGACTCTGAGCCCAGGTCTCTTTGCCCTTTGCTGTACTATTTTGGGTTGAATAGCATCTCCCCAACGTTCATGTCTACATAGAACTTCGCAATGTGACTTCCTTTGGAGCTGGGTCTTTGCAGGAGTATTTGGTTGAGGTCATACTGAATTAGGGTAGGCCCTAAATCCGATGACTGGTATCCTTATCAGAAGGCCTTGTGAACACACAGAGGAGACACACACAGGGGGAAGGTGACTGTGTGAAAGTAGAGGCAGCCATAAGCCAAGGAACTGCAAGGATTGCCAGCCACCACCCCAAGCTGGAAGAGACAAGGAAGGATTCTTCCTTAAAGCCTTCAGAGGGAGTATGGCCCTGCCAACACCTTGACTTTAGATTTCTGGCCACAACCGTGAGAGAATAAATATGTGTTGTTTTAGGCCACCCAATTTGGTCATTTGTTACAGCAGCCCTACGAAACCAATACGTGCATTACCTCCCTAGAAAAGATTCCAGCCACAAACTTCCCAAAGTCTACAGCCTGCCGAAGGGGCTTCCGATAGTGGGTCAAGAGGCACAGCCGCTCTGAGTTAGGCCCCATCTTTCAGCTTGTTGTGGCTCCATCTAGAACTTAGTCTCCCATTTCCCCTCCTGGCCAGCACATCCTGTCTTCTCTAATTCCAAGCCAGCGGCCCCAACCCAGGGCTGGGGTAAGAAAAGGGACACAGCGTGTGAATTCATTGCCTGTGATCTCAGATGATCAACATTACAGGACCCACGTGTGGGTACGTGAGACTTTTCTTTATGCTTCCATGTGACAGGCCAAAGTGTAGAATCCCTCTGCCCTTCTCCCCCTCATTCTCTTGACCTTGAATGCACTTGGAGCAGTTTGCTCACAGCAGCTCTGTGTATCCATGTGTAGAGTTTTTGGTAGTTTCTGCTGCCTTGTAACTGTGCTGGCTGATAATAAGCAGAAGTCAGGGTTCAGCAGGAAAAGGGGTGGGATGGCTGTGGGACACGTTGTTCTGTGCATCCAACTTGGCAGGTTCATGCAGAGGAATCAGCAGCGTTGTGTAAAAGGAGAGGGAGGCTAAAAGGATGTTCCTGGGATGCACTGACCTGGCAAGGGGCTTGTGCTCATGTTTGCAGAGCTTTGGAAGTGCCAGAATTTCCTCCCGTAGGAGGACAAATAGCTCATCATGTAAATTATGGTTTAATGGTTATGCTTGAAATAGTGCTAAAAAATGCCTGCCTCTGCTTGGCTGATCTCCTGGTGAAAGTACCTGCACCACTATATTCACCAGGGTCCAGGAACTAAGGATTCACAATTTGTGGGCCAGAAGGATCTCAAGTTGGAAGGAACCTTAGAGATGATCTAAACTCATTCCTTTGGCAGACAGAGAAGCAAAGGCACAGAGACCCTCTCCAGTTTACCTAGAACCTTCCCTGTCCTCCCCACAAACCAGTAGCCCAAGGGGTCTGCTCACCATTTGTCTCCTGTCTTCTTTTTAAATCTACATCTGCCTATACAGCCCCTGTCCCTGTAGCACCTGCACTTTAAGTGGGGGGCTCCAGTGGGCTGTGACCATCCAGTATCCATCCATCCACCCATCCATCCATCTGCCTACCCACCCCTCACCTATTTATCGAGCAAACTGCTACTGGGCCACCATTCTGCATAATGGATATGGAGATTATTAGGACAAGATCCTTGCTGTCAATGAGCTTATTGTCCAAGCAGAGAGATAAAACTGCTATACAAGTAACTAGACCTCAAACTAGATGCCTTCAGTGGGCTACAGACTAGCTCCCCCTCTAGCAAACAGTTTGGGGAATTAGAAGAAGAATTTTTGCCAGAGGACATAGTCAGTCTTACAAGTAGGTACCATCTATTGACCTATATAATTTGAAAGTTAGTGGAACATGTATTTGGCAACCGTATATCCTGAATTTTTCAAAAATAGCTCTGATTTAAAATATTCTATTTTCAGTTCCTGTGTCCTCACTGTTGGTCAGGAAGAGCTGGGCATCATGCAGTCAGGGTTTGCTGTGCCCAGCCCATCTTCTCACCACCTTCCTTCCCTGCCTCAAACAGATTCATTCTTTGGAGTACTTTGTATTAGTCTACTGCAATGTATCTGTTCCTGGAAGGTAATACCCTAAGCCATGCGTCAGCTTCCTCTTCAGCAATCAGTTGAACCCCACTTTGGATGACATACTGACAGGTGACACGAAGGTGCTTAAGTGTGGCCAGGAGCACAGGGCCATGAGCTGAATGGGAGATGGAATCTTATGAATGTTGTGAAATAGGCAGAAACAGAATGACTAGAGGATATTATCACGGACACCTGGAGCAGATATTCAGGATGAGTGGGAAGAAACTGAGAGAAGACCCTGGGGAGTGGGAGAGAATCAGATTCTCTCGGCCATTCATCACTTTATCCGGTGTCAGCTCTGCGGGACCGGAGCTCACTGGCTGGGGGCCTGGAGACCCTAATCATTATAGCAGGAAGACTTTGAAGTCTGCATTTCAGTGTTCCAGGTAAAGGGACCCCCTGCTCTCTTTTCCCAACAGCTTAGAAAAATAAGTCAACATTGGTTTCTGGTTCAGGGCAGATACCTTTTCTCTATGTATGGGGACACATGTCTCCCTGGGAGGGAAATGTTCACTCAGTCATGGGCACATTTAACCAGAAGTTAGGAAACATGGTTGGGAATGGCCTCAAGGCATCCAGGCTTCATCCTGCCTGGTAGCCCTGATATATGTCCCTCTGCTATCACAGATGCCCATATTCCCCCAAATAAGGCGGAGTCAAACCCTCTCTGGGTCTTGGTTCCCTTATCTGAAACACAAGGGCCCTGACACAGAATAGACAGCTAACGTCCTTCCCAGCCCAAGGTGGTGGAAATCATCATAAGGCTTTGCTTTACTGGTGTTTTAACACCAGTTGCCAAGATAATTAAGAAATATATTATATAATATGCGTATTTGAAGTGGATATATATGTTTAGAATAGATTTGTTATAAACAGACATTTTCCCTCAGTAAGACTTATTTTGTTCATCCAAACATATTTGGAGCCCCAGCTGTGTATCAGACACTCATGGGGTTGAAAAGCCAAGAGTCTCTGGGATAAGGTGTCTTCTGTGTTTCCTCTTTAGACCTGACACCTACTCTACAAGCCAAGTCATCAACATGAGCTTCATGGTGAGCCCCCTGAAGCCCCCCAACAAGGAACTCCAAGACATTGTCCCAATGCACTTTGTGATCAACGTTCTGAAATACAGCTCTGAAAAGCTGTTGCATAAACACTTTGACTTGAGTCCTTTGCCCTGTTGCTGTTTGCAGTGGTGCTTCATGCCCTTGGTGGGCTTGTGTGCTCTCTGTCCTCAGTCTCATCTGTGGATTATAGGGAAGACCTTGAGCAAGGCCCAGGGAAGTTCAACGACCTCTTCCAGGCTAGACAGTGAGTGAGCATGCCTGAGCACTACTTCCAAAAGACGCCAGTTTACCGGGCAACAAATTTCCACCATCTTGGCAGGGAAGGACGTTAGCTGTCTATTTTGTGTCGGGGCCCTTGTGTTTCAGATAAGGGAATCAAGACCCAGAGTGGGTTTGATTATCCAAAGCCACAGGATCACAGACTTTAGAGCTGGGTGGCACCTGTCTGTGGCTTTTTGATTACCCAGCCTCTTCTTCAACACTTCCGGCCACGGAAAGTATATGATTTTTTCTGTCCATTCCATTTCTAGACATGTGTAAACTGTTTTCAAGCTCTTCTCTATAATCAGAGGGAATCTGCTTTCCTGCTGCGACCACTGACAGCTGCCTTCTGGAGCTACCAGAACAAAGCCTGGAGCCCTCTTGTGTCTTGGGAGAGTTGCTTCTCCCACAGATCTCTTCACCCAATTGGACCATGTCAGCTTGCGCTGCCTTAGTTTCCCTGGTCCAAACTGACTTTCTTTAGCATGGCTTACTTCTATGTGTTTGTTTATTTTACTTTTATTTATTAATGATAACCTACCTTCTGTAAGCCCCACCCCGGGGCCCCCCTTTACTGAGATACAGAAGGCTCTTATTAGAACATCAGTGAGTTCACTGCACTCTTTAAAATCAGGGCAACAACAAAAAAAGCTTCCCCCGCCAAGCCTGCTTAAATATAATCATAGATCTGTCACAAAATATGCAGGCTTATGAGGGGTTGTCAAAGTCATTCTTGAAGTGGGAGATGTTTGGGAAAAAAAATTTTTTTTAAGCTAACTGAAAAGGAACAAAGAGGAAGAAAACAAGGACCAAGTGATTTTACAAAAGTTTTGCATAACTACAGTGTTGCAAGCTTTGCCTCGATTAATAATAAGGCAGCAGATTCCTGAAAAAAGAGGAAAGTGAAGTTCTGAACTGCTCATGTAATTGGTCTTGACATTTCCATTCTGTGAGGTGTTTCTTCTCTTAGCGGAGTAGGGAAGCAGGCGAAATGGAAGGAGTGGACGTGTTAATGTTCGATGGTCCAGATTCAAAGCTGGAGTCCTGGTGGGGAGCAGACCCAAGGGCGGCCAGTGGTTTCTGAAGCTGTGTCCCGCGCAGACGATTCCAGTGTTTAGCTGCATTCCACACTGTGACTCTGGAGGGTTTTTTGGACTCGTAAGCATTTAAAACATTTTAAAAAGAGTTCTTTTAAATGCCATTTGGATTTGTATCTCGACCTAAAGGAAAAAAGTTCAGATCCTTCTGGGATCTATAGATGGGCTCAGTGGAGGGCGTTCGATTTTCCGTTGATTCTCGGGGCAGGCTCTTCCAGTCCCCCCGGGGGGTATCTGCCCGCACCTTGTGAATGGATTCCTTGAGACACCAAGCTCCTGGTTTTTTCAAGGGCAACCACTGACCCAGCCCCACTTTGCATGGTACTGGAGGAGTGACTTCAAGGACACATGATAGATATACCTGGTGCTGTGGCTCACCTGTGGCTGTCTGACCTCTATACGGGGCATTATCACATCAATCTTTTTTTACCCAAAGTTGACTCTCCCAAGCACTCCAGTGGTTTCTAAGCTTTCTTCAATTATATTGAGCATACATAAGATCTCAGAACTCTCTCTGGTTTAAAATGTGCTTTCCATTTTCTTGCCATCCTGCTTCTCTCATCCTGCCTTGGTCTGAACTAGAAGTACAACTGCAGAAATAGCCACAGGCCCTCCCACTACCCCAGTGGCACATTTCTGTCTTCCCATCCTCCAGTGACCTTCTCCTTCCTCCTTCATAAACCCAGGCTAACGGTGCATTATGTTCAGACCCAGCTAAAAGGCCCTGCCTGCAGAGAGAGCATGTGAAAATCAGCTTACCCTTCTCTCCAAATGAGAAAGTAATCTTACCCTTTTAAAGTCCCAGTAACTGTAATGAGGATTATGAACAACTGCCATAGATATCAATTTTCAAATGAAATCTAAGAACCCTTTCTAGTGCCAAACCCTGTTTGTAGACTGTAGCAGTATTACTGGAGTTGGTTTTAAAAACCAGGTTCACGATGCCTCAAATTAAGTTATATTGTCCCTGCACAGGAGAAAGAAAGGGACATCAAAGGAAGAGTCCATCTGGATGGCAAACAGAAATAAATGCTGGGCACACACAATGAAGACATCTGGCTTCTCCGGAGCCTGGTTTTTGTTTCTGAGGCAAGGACAGTCAGTGACTTCAGCGTGAGCTGGGTGTGGCTTTGTGATGGCCTCTTCTTCCAGCGAGTCTGTTTCTGTCGCCTTCTTATTTCTGGACAGAGAGGATGTACTGATTGTCATACTCATTGCTCTTCAAAACTTTTCCTTTTAATACAGAAAAGTGATCATTTAAGTAAGAAGTCAAGGCGGACCTGAATTCATGCGAAGTCAGGATTAGACTATTGATAAATGAAGTGCAGCTTCCTTGCTTCAACCTAGAGAAAGAGAAACTGCCTGGGGGAGAGAGGTCTTTTGGGGATTTGCTTAAATGAAAAAGAACAAGTATTTGTAGTTAGTCTGTCATTTGTCATTTGTATGGACTTTGATGTGTTTTGTATGTGATTTGATTCTGGTATGTAATTTTAACACTACTTCCTAAAGTCCTTCTATACTTTATCTGTCTCTGAGAGGGGTCTAAATTCTAAATCAACAACATTTAATCAAAAGGGTTTTGTTGCCCACTGTGAGGCAGTATTGGTGGCTGTAGAGTTGTACAGGCCTGGGTATGAGTCCTGGCTTGGTAGCACTGGTCATTCAACCTCTCGTAGGTTCTGTTTCCTGGTTGGTCAATGGGGTTAATGACAATCCTCACTTCCTGGGGGCAGTGTGAAGGTGAGATGACTTAACGCCTGTAGCCGCTTACACCAGTGCTGGGCACAGGACGTCAGCCGTGTCCAGGGATCTCTGAGGCCCATGGCATTGAGCGTTGCTGCTTCTTCAGGCAAACACCTGTATGTGCAAAGGTCTCTTCTCCCTACCACCCTCCCTAGGAGGAAACCAGACAGCAAGGAGGCCTCCTGCTGTGCTCAGGTGTAAGTCCTCAGTAAATAACAGATTTAATCTCATGGGAAGCCAGTGAATTTTGTTATGGGTGCAGAAACATTTTATCAGCCTTCAGACAAAGTAAACAGTAGAAAAAAGGATGTCATCTTTGCATTTTTTCTGACCTATAGAGCTAGAAAATGCTAGTGTGGGTGTCTCAGCAGCCTTAGGGGCACCTGTGGTACAATAAATAAGACCACGATGGTGTTAAGTACAAAGTAATAAGAGTCCTGTATGGGCCTTTCTGGACACCTGGGTTCTAAGCTCAGCTCTGCCACCATGGATAAGTCACTGTGGATAAGCTCTATGGGCCTGATTCCCCCTGAGGATATGCTGGCTCCACTAGCCATTCCCTATGATCCTGTGAACTCCTGAGTCCTCAAACCAGCTCTCACAGACAATCTTTCTCACTTTGGGGGTTCCTCAGGATGTTTTATGATAGCAGTGGGCCCATCGAATAGCACCCACTTTATAAAAGGCCCAAGGCAAGATGTGATTTTCCTCCCAAATATTTACATCCAAGACAGAGACCCCCTGTGGCTGTGGCTGTGCTTTGAGGTGACATAAGGCCAGCCAGCCACCACCTCCCACAGGGGTCCACTTGGGGACGGTCCTTTCAGGGCCGCTGCCCAGGGTTGGGCTGGTGGAAGCTATGGTTAACTGGGAACTTCTCTGTAGAAGAAACAACTTTAACTGAAGCCCATGGTGATCATGCAGATGGCAGTACTTACCCAAGTGCCCCATCAGAGTGAAGCAAGGTCTTTATACGGAGTTGAGAACTTTCCACATTTAGTTCCAAACTGCACGTCCTTGTCCCCATTTGGTGCTCAGGCTGGCTGTCCCCCTGGGGGAGCATGTGCTGCCCTTCCTCCTGACGCGGGTTGCTTCATACTGTCATGCTTGCTCCACTGGAAAGCAGAGTCTACGTGCCCTAATCAGACGCCTTTAAAAGTCACATGTAGATCTCTGTTGCTTTTAGATGAGGAAGCTGCCTTTTCCTGGAAAATGGCCACCCATTTGGTCACATGTCTGGTTTAATTGCTCATGATTTGTCACGGTATCAATAGCTTCTAATGTGCTACAGAAGCAGAGTAAATGGCTGGTGGCACACCGTGAGAACTGATATGAGGCTTTTTTTTCCTGCATCACTTGCTCCTGAGGAAACTCCTTTCCTTCCGTGGGCTCACCAGCAGCCGTGCATGGCAGGGAGGCCGCCACGAGGAGTCCTCAGGGCTGTTGCCACGGTGGGCTTGCTGTCTGCAGAATAGTGATGCCCTTGCTATTCCCTTAATGATTCTTATTTTTACTTTCTGCATAAAAGACTAGAGTGTCAAGAAAGAAGGCCTCATTTAAGCCACCATTTAAGAAAAGCAAAGGTGCTGAGGCTCAGAGTTGGACATGTGGTGGTAAGTGGCACACTGCACTGGGACAGGGTGAATGCAGGACAGTGATAACAAAGGAATCAATGAACTTGGAAACCCATCCATCAGCGAATGCCTTTTTCCCAGGCCTGGTGCTAGCAGACGGAGTGCCCAGCCCAGCCTGCAGACTCACCTTATTGGCCTTTACAAGCAGAGCAACTTTATAAAGCAGATTGATTCAAGATACCAACACCTTTGCTGCCTGAGGCAGGAGAGGTTCTAAGGCCTGTTTTTTGCCTCTTTCTTCCTCCATTTCTTTGTTTTTCAAACTAGAACTCCCTACCTGTATCAGTTTTCTATGCTGCTATAACAAATTACCAGAAACTTAGTGGCTTAAAACAATACAAATTTATTATCTAACAGTTCCGGAGGTCATGAATCCAAAATGTCTCAGCTAAGATGAACATATTGGCAGGGCTGTGTTCCTTCTGGAGGCTCTGGGAAGGAATGTTTCCTTGCCTTTTCCAGCTTAGAAGCTGCTCCATTCCAGTTGCCAGTGTCTGGGATGTGCACATCCTTGGGGGGCCATTATTCTGCCTACCACAAGCCAGATTCTCTGAGGGCCAGGGGGAGGGGGGCACAACAGCCATTGCACATGACTCTGTTGTTCGTGTCAGGCATCCTTAACTTCCTGAGTAGGCTAGGAGTCCAGAGGTCCAGAACGGGTACAGAACAAACCTACCATTCTGGGTGCTTTCTTGCAAAATCCCACAGCTCACTGTTCATTTTATTAAAACATTAACTCAGCTGACTTGAGAGACAAGGGTATATAAATACAGAAAAAGTTATCTGTCACATTTTGCAAATCTTAAAACACCCAGGAGACAAAAGGAAAAGATTTTCTGTTGAGTTTAGCTCTTATTCTTCATAGGTAGAGGAGATTCTGTCTTTCGGGTGAGAGTTTAGAGAAAAGCCTGGTGTCTGTAGTAGAAGATATGAAAAATCTCAGAGAACTTTTTGAAGGGAGTGAAAGGAGTTTTCACCAAATGACGGCATTTACTTTGGTCCTGCCCCTATTACCACTCTCTGCGCCTATTCCTTACTCAAAAGTAAATAAAATCAGTGTTTCTTTAAGCAGAGGCCAGTGCTAAAGTTCCCTTCAAAAAACGAAAGCCACCCCAAGCTACCAAAAACAGCGGTATCTCTGTCTTCAGGACAATCCACATTTTTAAAGAAAATACTTTCTTTAGGGGCCTAAAGTTGTCTTTAGAAGATTCCTTCCCTTTCTGCTCCCTTTTCCCCCATAGAATCACAATCTCCGAGGGAATCTGTTTTTAAAAGGTGGTAGGTTGGATAAATGCCCACGGAACTTCCTCTAGGACTTTCTCATTTTTGGCGGTGCGGGGGGTTGAGTAGCCTGTGATGGGCTAGGAGATTATATTCATTTGTCATAAAGTTTGACGCTACTGACAGGCGACCTAATAATCCTTTGACAAAAGCCAATTTTATGTCCTTGTTTTAATCTTTAATCTGGTTACCATATGTTGTTTCTGAAGCATTCGTTAATTAAAAGACCTTATTTTCAGGACAAGCTGGACCAGCATTAGCAATATGCCAGAAAATGAGAACGAAATAAGCTTGTCAACTGCAAAAATGTCTGAAGAAATGCTTAATAATTATTTTTATCAATAAAACTTAAAAAAAATCTGGACTGGAAAGAGAATATAGGTTTTATTCCAAACAAATACAATTATTTCAAAGAATATAATTAAAGGTTCACTGGTAATAATGCCAGTGTCTATGGGTTTGGGACATCTCTAAATCAACTCTTATTTTTTAGGTAAAATTAAAACCAGTAAGCAAGTACTATATAGTTAGAATTTGATATTGCTTTGTTGTTAATTTTTTTAAATCAATAGTAAATACTTGCACAGTTAGTTTAAATAGTTACTGTATTACTTTCCTAAGGCTGCTGTAGTAAAGTACCACAACTTGGTGGCTTAAAACAATAGGGATGTTTTTCTCTCACAGTTCTAGAAGCTGTGAGCTCAAACCGAAGGTGTTGGCAGGGCCCTGCTCCTCTGAGGGTCCAGAGGAGGCTCTGTTCCATTCCTCTCTCCCTGGCTTCCAGTGGCTTCTGGGAATCCTTGGTATTCTTTAGCTTGTAGAAACATCACTTCATTTCTGCCTCTATCTTAATACAGTCTTTTCCTGTGTGTCTCTGGGGCCCTGTGTCTTCGCATGGCCTTTTCCTCACTCAAGGGTCTGTGTCCAGATTTCCCACTTTTTATAAGCACATGGCTCATTGGATTAGGACCACGCCAGTACATTATGACCTTATCTTAACTAATTAGGTCTGCAAAGACCCTATTTCCAAATAACATCACTTTCTGAGGCTCCAAGTGGACTTGAGTTTGCGAGGGGCACTGTTCAACCTAGAACAGGCACCATTTTACTGGCTCAGCTTCTCCGTCCATAAAATGGGAAGCAAATTGCTTGTTCATGTTTGATTTTAGGGTAATGGAGACATTATTAATCATTCTCCAGTAGGGATCTTTGAATCATACTCCCAAGATCTAGTAAGATTAGAAGCCAAACTTCCTCTGGAATTATTTGTATGTAACCTGAGAATTAGTAAGCAAGGAATCTTATTTTCATATTATCTTTTCAGACTAGCATTTCCTAGAACTTTGAGAAACATCAATTTAATAATTTGGCTTACGTGTCAAGTAAAAATAATGAAACTAGAGATGTAAGTACTGTGGCCTGAATGTTTGTGTCATTTCCCCACCCCGCAAATTCCTATGTTGAAATCCTAATCCCCAAGATGATGATATTAGGTGGGGTTTTGGGGAGGTGCTTAGGTCATGACTGGGATTAGCGCTGTTGGTAGAGGCCCTGGAGAGTTAGCTCTTGCCTTCCACCATGAAAGAAACTGGCGTCCCAGAAGGAGGCTTTCACTGGAACCTGACCTCGCTGGCATTCTGATCTTGACTCCCAGCCTCCGGAACTGTGAGAACTGGATTTGTAATTATTAAGCTACCCAGTCTGTGATGTTTGTTAGAGTGGCCTGAAAGGATTAAGACAGTAAGTGAAATTCTTGTCTTCAAATCCTGGACACACACACAGACACACAGACAGACACATAGACACACACACAGACACCCCCACACACACAGACCCCCCCCACCACACAGACACACACACACACATGCACGCACGCACGCACACTTTGAACCACTGCATGCTAGACGAGTTTTTGGCTTCAGGCGAGGCTGATTTAGAACCTCTACAAGCGCTGCTTAACGTTTTCATTACTGATTTGATAAAAGCCTTCTTTGACAATGTTAAGATTCTTGATGGCTTTGGAGATGGTTACAACTGACAATCATAAAAGAAAGATCTTATGACTATAAGCCAGGGAATGATGGTCCTTGCCTACAGCACAACACGGGAGGAAATGGCAGAAGAGACTGACTTCTGGAATGACAGCACACAGAACCCTGCTCAGCTGCTTGCCAGTGAACCTGGTGAAAATTATAAAAAAGATAATTATTTAAAGCCTCTGGAAATGGTCCTAAAATCAAACAGTAAATGAGGAAACATCTGTTCAAGGAAATCTGCAAAAATCTGGTAAAAAGTTGAGAGTCTTTTTGAAACAAGACTGCCTCCATCTCAGGAAGGTGAAGACACTAAAGCCAGCTGCTGCAGTCCAGGAGCTCAGGGCTGCCTCGTCAGGCCCTCCACCCACTAGCACCCGTCTGGAGGGCTTTCTTCCTGGCAGGAGCAGGATTTCAGTGTTTCCAACCCCAGCTACCCATTGCTGAGGCTTTGTCCTGGGCAACTGTGGTCAAGGGTTAGGGGACCCCTTCTTCCCAGCTTTCACTCATGGAGAAGACTCTGCCGTGGGTAAAGTATGCTGAGAGCACCGGGTCCCTGACTGACCTTGCCTGGCTCATGGGGCCATGGTTCCCATGCCTGGAGAGGCAAGCCAGGAGGACGTCAGGCTGCTGCCTCCCCACCTCAGCCTGAGCAGTCAGCTCTTAGAGCAGGGATGTTAACTCAGAGAGAAACTTACAAGGCCCTACCCAGTTTCAGAGCCCTGCCTCGAAGATTTTGCCTGGAGGCAGAGGGACAAACAGGCTCTAAAACAACTCCTAGTCTCTTCCCAGAAGAACTGATTTCATCTACAACAGTGAGTGAAACAGTTCAAATATAAAGGAACTCTCAAACAAGGGAGGCTGTGATTACAGCCCTTTGAAAGGTGATTCATGATTTAATGAACAGCCTAGACAAAAAAAGATGCAGCCTACACTGTTGGCTGGCTAGTTTGCTGGAGAAGAGGAATAAGACAGCTGGGGTGGAGGCCTCCTGAGGTCAGAACAAATATCACACACTGACCTCAGAAACTATCCCTTCAAAGGAACCACAATTTGATTGGGTTCATTTGTAGAGCGATTTATGCCCCAGGGCACTGTGGAAAACAATAGAGTAATCATCTGGAAATTAGTAGAGTTTAACAGTTGGGTGTGGTCAGTGACAGAGAGGAAAAGGCTCCTCATCCCAGGGTGATTGTAGGCATACCCGAAGCCGCCCTGGGAACAACATCCAAGGCTTAACAGTGTGTGTGTGTGTGTGTGAAGCTTCAATACAATAATCCAGTCAGACACTAAAATTAAGCAAACAGCAATAACAAGTGGGGTACCAGTATCCAGGGTAGCTAAAATATGTTATGTAAAATGTTTTGTTTCCAACAAAAAATTATGAGGCATGCAGTAAAACCGTAAAGTATGACACACGCTATCAGGAAAAAAAGCAGACAACAGAAACTGCCTGTGAGAGCAACAAGATGTTGGATTTCACAGAAAAAAACTTCAAAATAGCCCCTATAAATATGTTCAGAGAACTAAAAAAAAGCATGAGGAAAGAGTAAAGGAATGACATTTTTGCATTAAATAGAGATAAAAACCATAAAAAAGCAAATGGAAGTTCTGGACTTTAAAAACAATAATTGAAATAAAAAATTCAATTGATCAAGGGAATGAAAAGGCAAGCAACAGATTAGGAGAAAATATTTGCAAAAAACATACCTGATTAAGGACTATTATCTAAGAACCCAACAATAAGAAAATGAGCAACCTGACTATAAAAAGGGCAAAAAATGTGAAGAGAATCTCACCAAAGGAGATACAGTGATGGCAAAGAAGCAGATGAAAAGGTGCTCCTCAGGACATGTCATCAGAGGAATAACAATTAAAATGACAAGGAGACACCACTACACACCTGTTAGAATGGCCAAAATCAAGACCACTGACACCACCAAATACTGATGAAGTGTGGAGCGACAGGATCCCTCATTTATTGCTGGTGGGAATGTAAAAATGGTACAGCAACTTTGGAAGACAGTTTGGCAGTTTCTTACAAAAGTAAACATATTCTCACCATATGATCCAGCAATCGCACTTCTTGATATTCACCCAAATGAGTTGAAATCTTGTGTCTGTACAAAAGTCTGCACACAGATGCTTACAGCAGCTTTAAATTTGAAAACAACCAAGGTGTCCTTTAGTAGGTGAATGGACAAATAAACTGTGATACATGCAGACAATGGAATATTAGTTGCTGCTAAAAGAAATGAGGTTTCAAGCCATGAGAAAATATTGAGGGATCTTAAACGCATTCTGCTAAGTGAAGTCAACCAATGTGAAAAGGCTACATAATGTATGATTCAACTTAAAGGGCCTGATCTACCACAAGACTGATCTCATGTCCGATTAACTGGATACAAGCCTGGGGGTGACCCCATGACCCCCTTGGGTTCAGTAATTCACCAGATCAATTCACAGAACTCAGAAAAACACTCTATTACAGCCAGTGAGGAGAAATGTAGGGTGAAGTCTAGGAGGATCCCAAACACATAACTTCCATGACTTCTCCCCATGGCACCAACCTGGGTCCCCCTTTTGGTACATTGTTGAGTTTTTCCAATCAGGAAACTCCCCATTTGTGTCCAGAGTTTTTAGTAGGATTTCATTACACAGGCATGATATATTGAACAATGACCATGTGATGGCTCCATCTCCAGTCCTGCTGGTGTTACGTCGTTCAAAACTCCAACACTGTAATCACATGCTTGGTCTTTCCTGTATGATCATCCCGCATCCTGAAGCCACCCAGCGGCTCACTGTGGGTTCCCTCATTAGCATAACTTAGATGTGATCCGAGGGGCTCATAAATAAAAAAGATACTTCTTCACTCAGGAAGTTGCAAGGGTTTTAGAAGCTCCAAGCCAGGAACCTTGCACAAAGGCCAGGCAAATTCTTTACCAGACAGCAGTCTGGTGGGTCATTCATTTTCTATGTTGCTAGATTCAGTTTGTTAGCATTTTTTTATTGAGGATTTGGATCTATATTCATAAGTAATTTGTAGTTTTTTTTATGATGGCTTTATCTTGTTTTGATACCAGGAAGAATTAAATTCCTATTGAAACAAACATTTGGAAGAATTCACCAGTGAAGCCATCTTTTCTTGGGAATTTTTTTGTGGGAACTTTAAAAATTACTAATTCAGTCTTTTCATTTTTATAGATCTTTTAAGATTTTCTATTTCTTCTTGAGTCAGTTTCAGCCCTTTTATGTAAGTTAAATTATTCCTATTATACATTCATAATCTCTTCATTTCTGTAAGGTCAGTAGTAATGTCCACTCTTTTCTTTCTGCTTCTCCGGATCACTAGCGGTTCTGGCGATGGGAGCGGGGGTGGTGCTTCTGTGCAGCGACCCTCTTGTTAGTGAGCAGGGTGCCGGGTGGAGGTGGCAGCCTCTGGTCCGCTTGGCTTGTGCTTCTCGCGTGGAACCTCTACCCTGTGAGTGAGGCAGGGTGACGGTGTCCGGAGCCCAGTATTCTTGGCTTGTCATGCCTGCAGTAGACCCTCCATTGTATGAGTGGGGCTGGGCAAAGAAAGGGAGACCCTGACCTCGTTGCTGCACCTGGAATTTAGCCTTTTCAACACAGAGGTGGGGGAATGGAAGGCGGCAGCCTGCCTTCCTGGGGAACTACTATAGTTCTCTGTTGCGAACTGGAGGAGAGGCCGCCAGGCTTCTTGGCCAAGCTGGGAGTGGACCTTTGGTCCCACTGATCTGGAGCATGAACCGATCTGCGGCACAGGACCGTGACCCGCCCCCAAGGGGGAGCGAGGCGTGCATGGTTCCAATGACACAGATTCTCGAGGTGTTTACCTGGATTTAATAGATTTTCTTAAAATGTTTCTTCATTTCCTGTATGCCCTTAGGGCAGTTTACAGAGATTTCAGATCGTTATTTGTAAATAATTTTCAGCAGTTGTGGTTGTTCGCTGAGAGAGGCCCCTCAGCTCCTCATGTGACCCTCTGGGAGTGTGTCTCAGCTCCAGTGTGAGTTCTTCTTGCTGCAGAAGGCATGCTTTAATTCTTGGCTTGAAAACATCAGGTGCTATGAACAGTTCAGGGAGGGCTGATGGAGAACAGAAAACTGAGAGAACCTAGGAGGTGTTTATGTGGGGAATTAATATTGAATTGAAGAAAATGTTAAAATCTGAAAGGATGAACTTTAAAAAGAGAAGGAAGAGCCAGCCTACATGTGTGCTGAGCAAACCAACAAGTGGAATGCATACCACGCAGGGCAGGGCCAGTGTGTTAGACACAAAGTCACCTGTTCACTCTTCACAAAGGGTCTTAACTAATAGAACATATTACTCATAAGGGCTACAAAGTAACGTTTTAAAACTGGCTTGATCCTTATCTTTTAGAGCTTATGAGGGACTAAAATTCAGTTTTTCTATCACCTCATTCATTATGGTAGAATTTGACAGACACTTTATTAACACAAATTATTAAAATAACTTTAGTGTTGTATCTTTCACCTACAACACTGAGCCGCAGCAGAACACCCAAGAATACATTTAATTTGTAATGGCAAGGTGCAGTTAAACCATATAAGGTTCTGGGTTTTTATATTGTTCTTCCTCCAGAACGTTAAACAAATAAGAACAGCTGCCCTTCCTACTTGACTTTCTGCAGGGCTGGCGTCGGTGTGTTACTGCTCAAAGCCTGGGCACAGGGTTAGATCCCTGCAACGCTTCAGTTCTTAGGACATGTCAGCTTCCTGAACGTGGATAAGCTATTGTTTTTTTCCCTTTCCAGGACGGGGAGATAAACTACACTTCAAATATTTATCCTCCTTATCTTGCTTGCTCTAATAACAGACTTGGTTGTGGTGTCATTTCAAATGAAATGCCAAATATAGAACAAGTTCCATTTAAAGAGATAGTAGTATAATGAGATGATGCTTTTCAAATTAAAATCCTAAAACTTCAGGGGAAATGAATGATCTCTGGTATTGGCGGGATTGCAGAACTTGGCCTTCCTTAGGGATCCCCCCACTCTTGTAAAGGCTGTTCAGTATTTTCTTCAATTAGAGGAAGAAGTAATAACTATCAGCTTCTCTTAGCAACAGAATTAAAACATGCTGGACATAGATTCACTCATAATTTATAAAATTTGATTAAACTTACTATTGATTAATGTGTTGCAAGATGGACTAGAATCTTATTTTTGGGTCAAAAAGGGAAAACTAAGAACTATATTCATTATTACACACACACACAATTATACTTACTAAGTTACGTAAATGTAGGTCACAATTATATATATATAGTGATATATCTATATAGAGAGATACGTATCAAGGAACTTGGATAACTGCACTGACAGGCAAATGCATTCCAAACCCCTGCCACCTGCAGTGTGCCTTCAGTATGTGAAGCAGCCCCTCATCGGGATCCAGGGATACGTCAGTGGTAGCTAATTGTTTTCCAAGGGGGCTATAAACCCTCGAAATACATAAACAGATTGCTTCAAATCAGCTTTTAAATCATCAGGTTTTAGGGAAACTAAGATGATAATTTTTTTCACATTAATGAATATTTCAAGTCCTAAGGGGTAAACATGGTTTCAAGGTTACAGAGATGTCTTCAAGCTGAAAAGTAAGCACCCAACTTGAACTAAAGGAAAATCAAGTTACAGTGCTTTGTTGAACAGCACAGTGAAGAGCAATGTGCATTAACATGAAGAGTCTCACTTCAGTTTCACTGGCGATTTAAAAACTGATTTGAAGCAATCTATTTTTTATTGAAGTATAGTTGACATACAGTATTAATTGGTTTCAGGTGTACAACATAGTGAGTCAACAATTACCTACACTATTTAATGCTCACCCCAATATAAGTGTAGTTACCATCTGTCAACATTCCAAGTATTATGATTCTCTTGACTCTACTCCCTGTGCTGTACTTTCATCCCCATGACTCATTTATATTATAACTGGAATTTTGTGCCTTTTCATCTCTTTCACTTGTTTCACTCTCCTTCCTCCAATCTGTTTATATATTTCGAGGGGCTTATAGCCCCCTTGGAAAACAATTAGCCACCACTGACATATCCCTGGGTCCCGATGAGGGGCTGCTTCACATACTGAAGTCACACTGCAGGTGGCAGGGGTTTGGAATGCATTTGCCTGTCATTCCGGTTATCCTACTACCTTAATTATATCTGCTCCTTGACAACTGACAAGAATTGAGCACAAAATACCATCAATGTCTAGATGTATTCCTGAGTCATGAAAAAAAAATCACATAAGAAGCTGTTAAGATCAAGGTCACAAATCTGTAAAATAGCACACTGTATGTTGGATGGCCCATGATTTTTTATAAACCTTCACTTGAATGGTGTTTAAAAATATCCTAAGCAAGGTTTTTATATATGTAAAGAATATTTCAGATGTTTGTGTGACATATTCATTAAGAAAAAAGTGAGGGGGATGAATATTCATTTTTTTCCCCTCAAGATCCTTTTCTTCAGTCTGAAGCTTCTTATCTAGTGAGGAATTCAAATATGCAATTTAAGTAGCTGGGGACTGGAGTTACACAAAATTATTTACACGAACCAGGTTGCATTTGGTTAGAGAAAAGTGTTTCAAATAGTTTTCTGAATCCTTTAAAAAAACTGTGTATCTTTAAATGTCCCAAAGTTGGAGATGGTTTGGAGGGTGTGTTTCATTCTGAAAAATATTATAACATCCTAAGGCATAAATAACAAATTATATTTTGAAGTAAAACTAAACAGACTTTTCCATACACAGTCCAAATCACAGAATGTTAGAATGGTTCAGAACTTGAAGTCATCTGGTTATATTTGCTACCTGCTGGGATAAATACTTGGATCAACTAACTATCTTACAACCTCAATTGGAAGACATTCATGGGCAGAGAACTCAGTACTCTCTGTGGCATGAATTACTTAATGTTCAGAGTATTTGCTAGTTGTTAGTCACTGGGCTAAGTGCTTTTCCAACATTAGCACAAAATAATTCCATGCGGTATTAATAGCTAGTTTACCAGACGAGGAAACCGAATGTCAATGGAGATGAATTACCTGGCTTAAGGCCATTCTGTTATTAAGTGATAGTGTTGGGTCAGCTGGTACAAAGTTGGTTTTAGACATGACAGCATGCTGTAACAAATCTACTTGCTTTACATGATTCCTCTTCACATAGTCTAAGACAGCCATGGGCTTCCCCCTTCCCCTACCAACAAACATTTATTTATTCCATGCTGCTTCTCATGTATCTTCTCATTACTTTCTGGTTACCTTTAAGCAAATGATGTGATTTGTACTCTTTCCCCCACTTCAGTTCTGTAAAAAATCATGATATTAATTTTAAAAAATTCAAACAGTGCAAAAATACACAGAGTAAATGAATGCTACCTCCTTCCTATCACTGTATTCAACTCTGTATAGTTATTAGGACTAAGTTGTGTCCTTCCATTTACCTATTTGCCTTTTCTATATATGCAGGCAGTCCTCGCCTGGAACAATTCTGGTGTCCAATTTTGATTACAAAGGTTTAAATAACACAAGCCCCCCAACAACACAGTTGCCATTTCATTTTCCATGGGATATTAACTATAATGCTAAGTACAAACTTCAGTTAGCTCTTCAGTCTACAAATAGCTATGTACTAACAGATGTGTCCCATGAGCAGTGACCAGTAATGTCACTTGTGTCAAAGTCTGTTAGTGACTGGTCCCTGTGCAGTGTTCAATTCGTGCACAGACAGCAACGTGTGCAGTTGTGTGCCTTCTTGTTTCCTAGTGATAGAGCCACATGACACTTTACGAAAGAGGGACTTGGCCTAAAATACAAGAAATGCATGAAAGAAAACTGAAAACTCTGCAAGTGAAATTTGCATTGGGTGTAAATGGAGTTACAGAGGAAATAGCTGCCCTGGGGATGCTGTTGCTGTTCGATAGACTGGATTGCAACCAGAGAAACTCAGTGAGGATGAACTTATCAGCACACATGAGGAAAGATGGCTGCGACAAAAAGGATGATGATGTCCCAGAAGAAGTGACACTAAGCAAAACACTTCACATGAAAGGAACTCGTGAAGATACAGCACAACACTGAAATTACAAAGTTTAAAATGTCAGCAGCTGATCCACATTTAGTGAAGAGTATGACAGTTTGCCAGGGCAGACAACAGATACTTGCTCTGTATCATAAATTTTACGATGAGAAGATAGCAAGCACTGTTCAAATGCTGTTGATAAGTTTCCTTACAACGAAATGAAACCTTTAGTTCTCAGTTTTTGTAATGTTTTAAATTACAGCGTGCTAAATATTAGCATTTTCTCATTTTCCTATGCATTTATAATTGATACAGTTTCTTAAGATTTTCAAAAACACACTTAAAGGTTTTGGAAGAATCGTATTTTCCTCTGATTATTAAGATTGCTCTGCATAGTTTCAGCATGCATGGTCATTTCTATTACCTTGCATTACTGTGCAAAGCAAGGACTCTGGGTATGTGAAAGCAAATGTGCATATATATAGAGCTATCTTTTAAAACATGACAGTTTCATTAATTCTGAAAGTTGTGTTTTGGCTGATGTGGGCACAAGTAGATACCTGAAAGTCTTTTTAATGGTTGCATTGTGTTTGATGGCTATAGCTTGGACCATTATTAACTTAATGTTTCCCTATTGATGGACATTTAGACTTCTTCCTGTTTCTCAGTATTATAATGCTGACATACTTTTGTGCATATATGGAAGTATTCTAACGAATCATTTTCTGCAAGGGCAGACTACTGGGTCAAAAGGTTTAGGCATTTAAAATTTCAATAGGTATTGCCAAATAGCCCTTGAAAGAGATGTATACAATTTATATTTCTTTTCGTGAAAATTGGCCATTTCCATGTACCCTCACCAAGATTTCTTAAATCTTGCTAATTTTATGGGCAAAAAAAATCAAATCCTATCGGTTTTACCTCCAACATATATCAATTCTATCCACTTCTTTCATCTTGGCCCAGTCATAATTAGCTCTTCACTGCTTGCACTAATAATTTTCTACCTGCTTTTCCCCTCCCTTTCTCATTCATAAACCATTTTTCACATAGCCAGCATGATCTTTTAAAACATAAAGTGGATCACACAATTCCATTAAAACTCAATGACTTCTACTTGCATTTTGAAAAACTAGAGCTCAAGTCATCAAAATTTGGGTGCTGTCTGCCCTCTGACATTGTCCCTATCCTCCTGGCCCCCATTCAGTGCAGCCTGTCTGTGCCATCCTTATTGCCTTGTTTTGTAATGGAATGTTGGTACACAAAATTGTCTTATCCATATGAGTATAGATACAAGAGGTTCTTAATGCTCTCAAAAAAACCTTCTGAAACCACTGTCCAACACACCAGCTAGGATACTGATAACTCACATTTAATGATCACCCTCACACCATCTCCCTACCTTTTCCCATCTAAGGTTACCAATAAGAGGTGCTCAGTAAATAGTTTAATCAATGGGCTTGCATTTCTTGATTTAGTGAAATTACGACTTTTTCATCACTGTTCCTTTCATCAACTGTATGTCGTATTCTTTACCTGTTTTCCAACTGGGATATCTTTCTGTTATCAGTACATAGGAGCTCCTCACATACTAACTGGAACTCTATGTCCAATTTTGTTTGAAAATTCTTTTTTTTAAATTAAGGTGCCATTGATATACAATCTTATAAAGGTTTCACATGAGCAATATTGTGGTTATTACATTCACCCATATTATCAAGTCCTGCTCCCCACACCCCCCCATTGCAGTCACTGTCCATCAGCGTAGTAAGATGCTCTAGAGCCACTACTTGTCTTCTCTGTGCTGTACTGCCTTCCCTGTGCCCCCCCTACATTATGTGTGCTAATCAAAATTCCCCCTAATCCCCTTCTCCCACTCTCCCCACCCCCTTCCCTTTGCCAAGGTTACCATCATTCTTAATCTGGTAGTTATCATTTCCTTGTTTTTCTTTTTTTGACATAGTTCTATCTTAACTATATATATTCTTAAAGTATACTCAGTTGTCTAAAATTCTATGGAAAGGGTATCATGCTGAGTGGAATATTTCTGGGACTGTTCCCCCCAACGTCATTCTTCTGACAATGGTTATTTCCAAGTTTTGCTATTATGAACATGGCGGCTGTGGACTATCCAGTTCATGGATCCTGGAATACAGTAATGTTATACCAAGGAGGGGGACTGTTGGTCCTAACACCCAGGAACAGATTCGTGCAGGTGTGGAGCTTTGGAAGACCTTGGTAGCATATCATTCCAGTGAGGAAATATGTTTCAAAAATTGAAGGTAGAAAACATGCTTATTCATGTGTTCTTTTCTATCTTTTCAAGTACAGGAGCGCTAGGGCAGGGACCTTGTCTAATATGTTCATCACTGGACCTAGACTAGAGCAAAAGAGGTGCTCAATAAATAGCTTAATCAATGGGCTTGCATTTCTTGATTTAGTGAGATGACGACCTTTTCATCACTGTGCCTTTCATCAACTGTACGCTCATATTCCTCACCTGTTTTCCAACTGGGATATCTTTCTGTTATCAGTACATAGGAGCTCCTCACATATTAATTGGATTAACTCTATGCCCAATTTTATGTTTGAAAATAATTTTGTTTCTCATATTAACTTCTCATTTTTTTGTAGTCACATATATCAGTCTTTCCCATGATTTCTTTCAGGTTTCAGGTCATTCACAGAAATGCCATCCCCACTCCTGACACTATAGATATTCTCCTTCATTTCTTCTGGCATATTTGTATTTTTAATTTTTATGTTAAGTCAATAATTCCTTTTAAATTCTGTATATTGTATCAAGTAGAAATCCATTTTTCAAATGTTTCCAGTACCATTTATTGAATAGACCACCTTTTTTGAATATTTTTAAAAGGTCTATTATAATTATGATTGCATAACTTTATTTTGAATTTTTGTTTGCGTATCTATTTTTTCAATTAAGCTCATTTCCTCAAAAGTCAAATCTGACAGGTTTCTAAGCAGTAAAAGTATCTCATGACATACTTAAAACAAAAAATACCTTAGAAACAGAAACAAAGCTTTAGAGAGAAAATATTTAATCTATTTCATGAAAAAATGTACAAAGTTTTAGAAAAGAGGCATTCGGTTTCAGTGTACAGTATAACATGTTCCTGCTTTCTATAATTACTTATATTACACCTCTGAGTCGGTACGGCAGGCCACGGCACACGTTCACTCCAAACCATCTTCTGTTAACGCATGTACTTGACAAAGTCACTGAAAGTAGTCTTGAAATAAATGTAGAAAATGTTGTAAAAAATACATTAATCTGTCTACATGAAAGTTAAAAAATGCAGACCAAGGAAATTCTTTTACAATTAGATTATGAATGGAAATATCAATACTAGAACTTGTAAGTAGGATTTCCATTGCATTTTTATCTTTGGAGAAAAAATATATAATCAAACCTTTGGGGTGACAGATATGAGGTCACCACAGCAGACCAACTCAGAAATAAAACTGCAACTTTAACCACACAAAAGATGGGTGTCTGACAAATTTATGAAATGTTATGATTTGAAAGTGATTTTATGTATATATTTCAACCACACAGCAAACTCTGATTTGTCCATAATCCACAGGTAAAGTGGTAACAGCAATGAAAACATTTCTAAACTGGCTCACAATGCACCCTGACAGTATTTCAAACTTTCAAAAAATATTAAGCTATGTAAAATATAGTTAGGAAGGTATATATTGCAAAGTAGAGAGAAATTAATTTTAAAGTCATAGAGGGTATTGTTATTCTCCTTTGGAAACTGAGATATTATTAGGTATTCTAGAAAAAAAAAATTTTACCACAACAAAATAATTTTGCTGTGTTATTTGTGTAACCATAGTTCCTTGCTGAAACTTCTCCAGAAACGACTATTGTTTTTAAAGAGAGAGGAGCCTAGGGTGTGGAGAGGAAGTGCAAGTGTACTTTTTACAGGTAAATTTGGATGATGGATATCACAGGCATGCATAAACAATACATTTCAACTCTATACAAACAAAAACTTGTTAGAGTTTTGAGTAGTGTAAAAACAAAACAGGTAGCCATCCCATACATGCTCACAGAATGATTATACTTCTGGTTCGACTAAGAATAATGACTACAAATTCTAAACACAGAAGCTACTTACATGGCAGTCCTCTAAATTTTCAGGAAGGAATATATCTATTTTTACCCTTTATCACCATAATTTATCAACTGTTTTGCCCTATATACTTTGAACTTATTATTTCTCTTGAGTATAGCACAGTAAAGAATCAAAAATACTGTTTAAAACTGGGCATATTTAAATCTGAAAGCTTTATTTTTTTCCCCCTCTATTTCTCAGTATTATGCAGGCTCATTTCATTTAATCTCAAATGTAAATATGTAACCAAGTATATTGAAAGCAAAAGGTGATAAATTCTGTTTCTCCACATAAGTCATAGTTTCATGTTCTTAACATTAAAAAAAATACGACAATTTTGCGTGACTCTGTACTACTGAAACACACCAGGCCTAGAGGTTGCTGCGTGTAAGGGCAGGATTCATACCGTGCCAGGCGTTACAAAACCGCGAGGGTGTGCTGGCTTCGTGCTCCTCTGTGCTTGCTTAGTGTATGGGTGCTGGTATGGGCAGGGAGGTATATTTGGAAAAATACTTGTGATTCTTTCCTTTCAGTAATGGGGCTTTCACAGAACAAGCTGTCCTTTGGTACATTTGAGAGTGACATGGCACCAAAAGGGACACACCAAACCAGTTAATTACTATAATAGGCAAACATTCCACAGCAAGTATCTAGGGTTTTCACTTTCCATCTCTGACCTTGGAAAATAATTAAACCAAACCAGCACACTAAGAAATGGAGGGGTTGGAATCAGAGGAGGCCCCTCCTGCCCCCCATTCCACTTTACCCAGGCTCTGTGGTCAGACCCGCCACCCGCAAGTCGGACGCAGCCAGTCTAACCTGCAGGTCTAGGTGGTACGGGCCAAGGTTTGCTGGTCATGGAGTACATCTAGGCCATCAGTCAAACCTCTAACTCTTAATACCATTCTTTATATTACCCCATTGCAAGGAAAATTTTTTTAAAAAGCGAACTTTTAATTATTCAGGACAAAATAGTGACTCATGGCTGGTATGAATTCTTCATTTAAATAAACTATGTATATGCAGGTGGAGGAAAAGGAGGAAATCTTGGTGACTAACAGTGAATTCTACTTTGACATTATCAGTACCTTTTAAGTTGATGTACATTTCCTTATAGATTTTATAATAAAATTAAATTCTATATTGATTTAAATTAGAAAAACTAACAGTGAAAAGATATTTACATTCTTGCACTTGGTTGATTATGAATCATAATCAGTGGTATGTAGCATTTTACTTCATTCCTTTTAATAGTACCACAAGCTGCAATGATAGGTTAACCTGGTAAAACTTTAATAGAATTATTTGAATCATTGAGGGGCAGGGTCTACATTCCAGTGTTATTTATGAAGTAAGTAGAGGACTTTGTGTGTTAACTGACTGGCCAAATACTATCTTTCTAGAGTTCACTTTGGTTACTGAAATTTTCTTAAATATGAATAAGCTTTTTTGGGTTTGAGGTAGTCCTCAGCTAAGAATTCAGTTACACTTTATGACACAGTCTTGTAATTACCTTTTGAAGACCAGTTAAAATAGCATTGTTGTAACTAACACTGAAAACCTACTTAATTCCATTATCCATATATCTGCCAAGAAAAATTCTGGATTAATATCTGACTTTAAGAAGGTACTTAAAAAGCTTTTGGGAAACAATAATTATGGAGACTGTTTCAAGCAAACAGCCCTGAAGGATGGGTGTATAAATGAAGTCCAAAAAGCTAGCATAGTTAAATGTATTTAATTAAAAATTTTAAAACAATCATCCCTAGGACTCCTTGGCTTCTGTTAAGAACTATATACAACTATGAAAGATTTGTTTTCAAAAGAAACTATTTTGAGAAGCAATAGAGCAGGGTGGTTGAATTCATTCAGGATTGGCCACTTCCTAAATGTGTTCTCTTGATTATGTTGATAGAACTGCATTAACTTCTTTGGCTCGGTTTTCTCATCAGGGAAATAAGGAAAACCAGTACCTCCCCTCATAAGGTTATCTTAAGGATCAAATGAATTAATATGTATAAAGCACTTAGAACTAGTGTCAGTCACATAGTAAACACTCAGTAAATTTAGCTATTCTTACTACTTTAAATACTGCAAAGGCTTAAGAAAGCATCCACAAAAGTAAATAGGTACTCTTAATTCTGCAGCTGTTTTCATTCTACGTCTAGTAGATAGGAATCAAGAGGTGTTCAAATAAAAGATCCGCGAGTCACTGTTCACCCTTTAGCCATTTCACAAAATCGGCTCAGCAGCTGCTTGTCCCAGGCACCCCAAGTTCTAGCAGCAGGCATTACTCTGGGAGCTGTGTGATCTTGAGATACATCAACATTCTAAAGCTGTTTTCTCATCTGTAAAATGGACATAACATCTACTTATCTGATTCATAGGTTACTCTGAAGGCCAAATGAGGCAAAATGCATGAAAGTACTTTGAAGATTTTATAAAGCACTATGAGAATATGTTACAGCAATGTGATTTAAGGTACATTTGGACCCTTTCAAACTAAGTTTATTACTTCTTAGTGCGAAGGTCTTTAAAAAAAATTAATGAAACTGCAGGTGTGTTCCTAACATTAATATGATTTATAAAATGGTAACATGCTTTATTATAAAACTGTGTTTCTTTTGAATCCTAACTCTGGAGTATTAACAAATCAAACAGTTGGTAGAGAAATACTTTCCTTTAGAAATTGCAGCTGCAAAAAAATATCAAGCCATGTTTTTGTTCATAAATTGTCATTATTATTAACTAAGCCAATAGTTAGCAGTTTCATTAATTACAAAATGCTTTACAAACCCTATTTCATTGAATCCTTACATCAACCCCATAAGACAGGTATAGTAGCCCCATCTTACGTGGTTAGAATTCAAGTGCCCAAGAGGTCCATGCTCTTAACCATCACACTGCATTACACAATAAAAACACCAGAAAAACAAGCCATAATCACTTTTGTCTCCACCTAATCACATACTTAAGAGAACTGAAGATGAAAAGGCCCCAACTATGTTCTGATCTTGGTAATAAAGGTGACTTTAGTAAAGTTATAACAAGTGCTTACAATGC
Organism: Manis pentadactyla; assembly: GCF_030020395.1. Taxonomy (NCBI): domain Eukaryota; kingdom Metazoa; phylum Chordata; class Mammalia; order Pholidota; family Manidae; genus Manis; species Manis pentadactyla. The sequence continues at coordinate 124,741,083 of NC_080026.1, read as the reverse complement.
CGTTTCATTTAGGATCTTTAAAAAAACACATTCAGTTGCTCACTGAAAAAAAAAGGAATTAAAAACATCCATAATTTTGTCATTCAGGAAAGCCACTGTTGACAGTCACTCTATGTATTTGTATGCAATTGTTATTTAACTATGGAATTTAGTTTTTCATGTTTGTTCCTCAACATGGTGTCACATATAATGGCTAGACTGAAGTCTTTTTAATTGGCAGATATAAACTAATAGTAATATTTTGTACAGAAAATTATTATATTATAGAGATATGTATATTCAATATCTTCCCCAGTTTTTCAATTATGGAAAAACAAGCTGAGAGTAACGTATGTTCTTGGTATTAGCTCAAAAGTACATTGGTCATAGGAGAATTTATGTGAGATGTTCTTGAGTTGATTTTTGTGTACATATACAAACACAAACATGTATACATCCACAAATTCAACTTTTTGAGGGGCTATGTTAAGACTTACAGCTTTCTGCAGACCCAATAATGCTCCAACATATTAGAGCTTAAGGAGAAAACTGTTCTGTCGTCACTGAACTTTGCCAAAATTACCCTTATGGGTGATTAAACTGTAAAGTTTTCCCTTGTGAAGAAGTTAAATATTTGCTTGAAATAGCATATTAAGATGAGCAAAATTCTTTTCAGGGAGCATATCAATCCTGAGTATAAATTCTGAAAAAAATTCTATCATTTGTGAAATGATTATCACAGAGTAGTGCAAAAAATAGTGACAAATGAGCAGAATTAATTTAGGGCAAAGATTCCAGATATTATGTCAAAGTGTGTATAATGCCACATTACTGGCACTTTAAGGTGACCCACACTAAAATCTTACTTTTTAAATTATTACTGGACATAATAAGTTATGTCAGGAAAGCAGAAGTTAAAATATAAGCCCTTATATAAAACAGAAGGCTAACAAGGATCAAGAAGTTTTTAAAAATCAACTTTCTAGTGCTTCTTCTTACATAAGAGGTTTGTGTTAGTCATAAATTCTAGGAACCCATTTATGTTGCTTTAGTATGATATGCAAAAAAATCACACTAATCCATATAAACAATATTTTTAATGTAAAAAACAGTGCAGACCGACGGCTTAGTAGGAATAAGATGTTCCATAAAACTGTACTTTGAAAGCCAAGAAAAGTGTAAGTTAATACTAACCTAAAACTCTGTCTAGACAATGAGAACACTGATAGGTTCTAAGAAATATTTTTGGATTTTTATGTGCATGAAAATACGTAATTAATTTTTCAATGTAATACTCAAAAATGCATACAGTGTGTATTGTTGGATATGTTAGCAAGTTAAAACATGTATGCTGCTTTTAGAGAGTGAAACTCTATGTACTTAAGCAGGCAAAGAGTAAGCCAAAATATTCTCATCATGTCCAACTGGAAATGAGAAGTACAATAGATCAAATGAGATTAAAAAATGACTTTGGCCTGTCCTCCATAAAGAAAATATTAACTCTTTATGTCCTTTTACAGAACAACATATTTTTTTTGTGGAGAGAAAAGGAACAGGATTCCTTTTAACTTGTTTATACTTCTTTTTAAAAGTAGCCTTAGCAAGTCACAAATTTAAAGTCATGATCTATGCATTTCCTTACTTAGAGATTCAGGTAACCTGAATAAAAGAAGAGAATAGAATGTTCAAAACAATATTTCAAAAAGTAAAGAAATGGGCAGATGATGGTGCACAAAAGATTATACTTCAAACTTAGCACAGTTTTTGAAGAGGGGGGAGTATATTATGCCATATTGTCTATAAATATTTATTGGCATATATATGGTGCACCTGATGTTTTTAAAATCTTGTAAGCTCATTAAATCATGAACATGTCGAATCAGTTTTAGTAAAAATAAGAATAGGCTTTTAAATAGTTATAAAGAAGAGTTATGATAAAAAAACAACTTTCAGTATTTTCTAGTGATTCTTTCTTTGGGGTTAAAAAAAAACCCCAAAACAGTGTCATCAAATCACTGTATGTTTCAGCCTTAACATTTTACAGAGTAATATATTAGGATATACTATACATATTAATAGCATGAAAGTGCTTCACACTGAAATTTTCACTTTGAAGGCTTAAGCATGACCTTTAAAATATAATTAAAAGAGCATAATTTAAATTCTGGATATGGGAACCAAAAAAACCAAAACCCAACAAATCTAATGCTTACAAGTGAAAATAAATTTCTAAGACAACATACACCCACTTACATCAGATTCAGCTGTTACAGTTATCATTGTAAGTATCACAGGTAGTAATTTGTTCCTCAATCTCTTTCTTCTTGAAAGTGTATCTGGGGGACTCATTATCTGGTTAAACTGCTCATTCACAAAAAAGGAGTGAATATGTATGTCGTTAGACATTCCTTTTCTGTATAAAGTTATAAGGCATTAATAATGGTATGTTAAAATAGCAAATAGTTTTTAATAAAAATAGATCAAAATTCTCCGTTAAATGTATCTCAACTAAGAAAAGCATAGAAGAGAACAAAGAACATATTTACTACCTAGGTAAATGAGCTTAAGAGCTTACCACTCTTCAAGCTTTTATGATGTAAAGACTTTTTTTTTGTCTTGTGAAATTTACACATTAAAATGTGCTGTTTGCTATTAATAAAGGTAGAAAAAGTTAAAATATTTGGTATGATTATTGTTATCAGTGTTCACTGCAAATTATCTTATGATAACATTCTATACTATAGTGGACACTTAAATCTTATGCAAAACAGAGGCACAGATTACAAAATCATGGGTCAAATGATAGTCAGTGACTCAGCTGGTACACAGCCAGAATGAAGGAATTTGTTTATAATAAATAATTAAATAAGGAGCATAGCAGTATTTTAGTATCAGTTGCTAAAGCTGAGCAATGGCTTCTTGGTATCCAGAGGCAGAAATAAAACTTCTTTCCCTAAGTCACAGTGACGACAAGGACGGAAAACAGGTGGCTGTGGCGACTGGGTTGCTAACTTGCTAAAATACATACTTGAGCTCTACTGGAGCTATGCAATCTTTTTGTATATCAGTTATTTGTAAAGGCTGACTGAACAAAATTCCCTTCATCATACAAGCACTGCTATCTGCACTACAGTAATAAAGAAACACTCTGATAGATATAACAGCTTCAAGTGATAAGCAATCTCCAGGAATCTGCAGTGAGATTGTTGGTTGATTGGAAATGCTTTCTATTTCTCCAGACGGTGTCTGTCCCTGAAGAAGCCATTCACTGCCTAGAAAATAAAAAGGTAAATTATTAGGACTCTATAAGAAGTAGGAAATCAGATTTATTCAATCAACAAATATTAACTGAAAGCCACTGAAGTGCCAGGCATTATGGTCTGCGTGAAGGACATAAACACACATAAGGTATAATTACCACTCAGGAGAAGGTCCCCAGTCTAATGAATGATCTTTATATCAAATTATTATAATTCTTCCTTTGAACACTGTAAAATACATTTATTTCTACTGAAATCAAGCTGAATGTTGCAAATATGGTTATAGATCCTTAATATCTGAAGTTAAAAGTGAAACATTTTAAGTTCTAGAAATAAACATAGGATGCTTCAGAAAACAAATCATTTTACCATAAAGTGCTCAGGAATATAAGATGAAAACTACAAAACAATCTAAGGATACAAAAGTGTATGCATAAACTCTGCAGTGAAATTCAAGTTAAGATAATGCTGAATTACTGAATATCTAAAATATTAATTTTTTTAGCAACAATTAACACTGTATATATTATTCTGGCAGACTCAATGTAAAAACTAAGAAATTTTGTCTATCTCATTTTAATACATAAGACTTCCTAGATTTAAAAACATAGATTATCTAAGTAAGAAAAGTACAATAAACCACTAAAAATCTTTAAACCTTTTAGTATTAAAAATTTTTAAGTATCTTTATTAATCCAGTGTATCCTCTCAGAAGGAACATACGTGTCACACTGAGGAAGCACATGCTTAACTGATACTCAGCTTCAGAGGGATTAGATGTCAAGAGCCAGCATTTGGGAAACGCAGGACATGCATCCCTGCCGCCTTAAACAGCGGACAGTTGACTCTTCAACAGTGTGCTGACCTCCTGCACAGTCAAAAATTCACATATTACTTGACTCCCCCAAAACTTAAATATTAAGAGCCAACTGTTGATTTTATGTTAGTAAATAATAAAATAGCCCAGTGTCTATATGAATTTTTATGCATCCATGACACATCTAATTTTTTCTTCATTTTTGTGATACTTTAGGCTATGTAGTTTGTCTTTTTCAAATTGTCACAAATCTCTAAAAAATTTTCAATTTGTTAAGAAAACCCAATCCAGTGTATGATTCCTTACTATAAATTAGTGAAGTCACTTTGCATTCTTGATTCAAACACACATGCACATCTTTACATAATTTACAGTAACTTTGAGAATAGATTCAAAACAGGAAGTGTTCTTAGATTAAAAGATTAAAAGATCTGTACACTTCAAATCCATGTTGTTCACCGGTCAACTGTACCTGGAACTTAATCTAATGACTCATCAATGACTAGAGGTCAGCTGTACAAAAACAGGACTGTCTATTGAGTAGTGACGACATTCTATATCTATTTTTTGGCTTTTTTGACCTCAGGATGAGTTGACAGACTCAGAGCACCTGCCTCCACTGATCTTCTCCACCTCTCCTTTAGTTTACTGCTTCTAATATTCTGTTGACTGACATAATTTTCTCAAATTTGATTTTTCAAACATAACTAAGGAGCAGATGAAAGGTGGAGAATCTAGAGTTAAGTGCAGAGCTTTTTAAACAATTCTTTTAAAGTTCTCTTCAAAATTCTTTGGCCCTTGCTTATTTCTGGATTTGAGTATGTTTATTTAATGTTTGATTTTGCTAGTTAGATTAGTGAAGAACTTGTCTTTTAAATCAAAGAGAAAAATAATAATGTGTTATTTTAATGTCCAATTCTAGAAATAAAACACAGCAAATGCTTTAGATATTTTTCAGATACATCACATGTGGGATTTGTGAAATATGCTAATAATGCATTTATAATGCCTTTTTTTAAGCTTACAATTTTCACATTGCTGACATCCTTAAGATTACACAGACTGAAGTTTAGTTAAAAGTGTGTCTATAAAGAATTGGCCAAGAAGAAAAAATGTCCTTTAATCTTAAGTGTGGAAATGTAACCTAGAAAATGATTTTCAAAACCCTTAAATTACTAGGATTCTTGCCTGGAAGCTATCTGACCCCATACAACACAAACAGAGCCAGTATCTTGCACAAGTGATGAAAGCTGACGTTATAGACTACTCCACTTTCCTTTAATACTGTCTATATTATGTATTTCAATGATTCAAAATTAATTTGTGTGTTTGACAGAGTTAAAACAAACATGCTAATCTGTCAATATCCTGTTTAAAAAAACAATCCACTGCTTTCATGACAGAGAAATTACATTAACAGTGATCTCCAACTGGTGCAATCGCTTTCAGACTAATGGACACAGGCAGGACAGTTAAGCTGGCAGCTGATGACTTGATCTGAACCAATAAAGGACTGAGGAAGAATGGCCAGTATTTGAGAACTCGCCTGTCCAGAAAGCTCTGCCCTGTCTCTTGTGGGAGGTAGGCAGGGTGGTCTTCCCACAAGCTCAATCAATCACCCGAGCCAGCCTTCCAAACCGTAACCCAGCAGTTCCTCCTGGCTAGTCTACCAAGATTTCTCTGTTCTCTCTGGATACCAAGTGAGTAGTTTCAGTACAGCGCCTCTGCCCTGAGAATGTACCAAGGTAAGAAAGCATAAAGCCTGGATCTGGGTAATGTACAGAAGAGCAGTGTGTGAGAGGGCACGAGGTAGGGGCAGTCGGTGAGGAAACGGAAGCCTGCGGAGAGTGTGAGCAAGAGTGCGGGAGGCCAGGACCGAGGCGGATCCTTAGGCAAAGCACGAGGATGCTCCCTTAGAACTGCTGTCCACTCTGAGATGCTGGAAGGCACTGCTGTAAGGCAAGCAGTGTACGATTCCTTACTATAAATTAGTGAAGTCACTTTGCATTCTTGATTCTAATACACATGCACATCTTTACATGATTTACAGTAACTTTGAGAATAGACTCAAAACAGGAAGTGTTCTTAGATTAAAAGATTACAAATTAGTGAGTGAGGACAAAGGCTCTGTCTGGATTCTGATCACAGTATTTCATTTATGTTCAATTATATATCCTCCAACAAGGCTTTATTCTTCTACTTGAATGGCACACTTTAAAGATACAGTTTTGGCACCCATTTTCTTGTAGTAAGCAAGTAATGGGGCTCAAATTCTACCTCCAGCATCTCTAAAGAGGAAAATGCAGCTTCAGGCTTAGTAACTTGTAAATCAGGTCTTAATCATACTTCTGAAATAAGATGAACAGCAGGTGAAAGCTCTAAAGCTTTTGCTGGACACTCTCTGGAAAAGATAAACAATCAACTGAATTGGAAAGAGCCTGTGTCAAGTTAGTTCTGCTAAAAGAAGGCATGTGCTTTTAAAAAATATCCTACTCAAGGGGAAAATCAATTTAATTCTTCAGAATAGAATCTGAGATGTTAATCACCATATTACCGGAGGGTGGACACAATTAATACTGGGTCAGACTCCGAGACCTAAGTTGATGGGTCATTACCTGGCACTACAGCAGACCTGCCAATCAGCACCACTCAGCCAGTATAGCAGTACTCCACCTGCACGGTCTGCAGCCTTGTGGCCAAACCTGGTTGAACAAAAACAGCCCCCACACGGACTAGCCCAACTTTAAATTCAGGACAGCAGCCTCAAGCGGAGCCTTCTGGCTGCTCAGCAATCACAGCACACACACACTTCCACACCTTCGTGTCTAGTCACTATCCCAGCCCCCGGATGACACTCTTCTCTCTTCAAACCTCCAGAGCCTTCCCCCCTCGCTCTCACTACCCCCAGCTGATGACACAAGCACCCAGGAAAGAGCTCCCAGAAGTCCTCCCTCCGTAGTTCCCCACCTAGACCACTGGGCCATACCTGGGCCCGCTCTCCTACCATGGAAATGTCCACATCCTTGGCAAAGGACTCTGCACCAGGTCCCATCCCCTCTCATCCTAAAGGAGACCCACCTCCACCGTATCATCCATTCTTTTCCCTATTGGGTCTCTGCCATCAATAATACAAACATGCTGTTCTCTCAATTCCATTTTCCCCTTTTAGCAACTGCTCTATTTTCTTTTCAGCTAAACTCCTGAAAGTGCCACCTATATTTATTTTCTCCAGTCCCTCTCCCTTTTTTAACCTGCTTTAATCAGGCATCCTTCATCACCCTGAAATGGCTCTGGTCAAGGACATTAATGAACTCTATAAAGTGAAATCAATGATCAATTCTTAGGCCTTCTCTTACCTTATCAATATTGACAGAGCTGATCACCCTCTCCAACTCAAAACACTGGCTCCAGGAAACTACTTTCTTGGTTTTGCTCTTACTCGCTTGTTCACTTCACTCTTCACTTACTGTCTGAGCTACGTATTGCCTCCGTCTCCTTGATCTCTGAATGTCCAAGTGCCCCAGAACAGTGCCCCTCAAAGCGCACACCATGGACTGGGGCTGGTCCACAAACCATGATGAGTTAAGCACAGAATCTGACAGTAAGGTTTTTAAGGTCCAAATGTGTAATTGGTGGCTTTGAATTTTATGTCTTTTTAAAAACATTTCCTTTTTATGGCTAGTAACTCCGGCTAGTTTTGAGATAAGAGTAGCATAATGAAAAAGTCACTAAGAACTAGCAGATTCAAATTTCATCTTTTGACTTAATTCAGTATATGCCTTTGAACAAATCACTTTCTCTCTCTGAGCTGTTAGTCCCCTTATTTATAAAATAAGAGCTCTAGGACAGATGATGTCTTTCTGTGCCTTTTAGTTCTAATACTCAGAGACCCATTATTCTGAGACTCCTGCAATGTGCCTCGCAGGAGGCACTGGCCTAATAGCAAATGGGGGCAATTATGACTGAGTAGCTTTGGATGAGTTACCCTGTTCTGTAACAAAAGGAAGGAAAGAATCTCAAAGACTAAAGGAAACTGCTGAAGTGGGATTAGATCTGGGTCTACTTTTTCACAAAACCTCCCTCAAATCCTGTGCAACTACAGAGTAAAAATATCATATCACGTAACAAATGAGAAAAATAGATTAGACATCAAGAAGTTGTAGAATATTTGCAAGATTATTCTCATACCTTCAGCTGTTAGAAACCAGCAACTGGGTGCTCCTTCAGTTAGCTTTGTTCCTGATGGGAGGTCTAGTCTTAGCTTGAACTGAAGGGTCTGGCCTGGAGATGCAGCTACTGGAGAAAGTGTGATGCCTTGAGCAGATTTAGGTAGTCTGGGTAATGTCTTCCGTTTTTCTACTGGGAATGGGCCATCTACCACAGCATTTTCAGATCTGAAGACTGGGAGCTATGAAATAAGACAATCTGTTTATTAAAGTACAAGTACTTTATAGTAATTGTGGAGTAAGAAAGCTTATTTTTAGACTACAGCAGAAGAATGAGGTTCTATGTCAATGAAACTTAATTGCCATTCTAATTTGAATTATAATGTGTTTACTTAAATGTCCTCATGATTATTTTGTAGGTTTAGAAAAGTATTTCCTCCTGACAAAGATTACTAATACTTATGAATGAAAAAAGTTACCTGTCCAATGTTAATAGATGACTGAAAATTAAAACTTTATCAATTTAAATGTACTGGATATACATCCTTGTAATTTTCCTTGCCAACTGTAAGAAGATGCCATTTATCTTATATCAGAGATCTATGTCAAGAGAAATTACACTTACATTATAATGACTATCTGTGTTACTTCAAAACGTATTTAGGAAATTCCTAGAATTTTAGAAATACAAACCTCTTGAATTTTTTTCAAGAGATAGTTTAGAAATTTTTATTAGAGACCATGTCATCTTTAAAAATTAATTAGAACTTATTTCAGTTTCTTCCAATGTTATTTTCAATGTCTTCAAAGACTACACATTAATCTAAGGATCATTAAAAAAATAACCCCAAACAACCCAGCCACATTGTATATATAGTGTGTGTATGTCTATACATTTAAACATAGATTTAAGTCCATTTCTTTTCTCTTTTTCTGAAAGTTCATCAGATTCTCTTCAATTTCTACTATCTTTCTCAAACCCTCTTGGTAAATATGGAATTTTTATTTTGAAAACAGGGTATCTCTGAAGGCATTCATTTACTGCTCAACTACATATTTAACTCTTGCCCGTGGACAGAGATGGCCTAATGAAAAGTGTCTCTGTTCTGTGTGGACCATTATCATTCTTAAAAGGATACCCTTTTAATTTATACTTTAAGCTTACTTACCACAGAAATCATTTTTGTTTCTAAATCCATCACTTTAATTTGGTGATTATTGGTGTCTGCCACATATAATAACTGACCATTCTCTCCAATGCACAAGCCTCCTGGTTCATTAAAAGTTGACTCGGTAAAACTGGAACTGGTAACATTTCTTGGATCTCCAGTTCCTGCTAATGTTGTACAGTTTTTTGTTTTTGGATCCACAACTTTAATCTAAAAAGGAAGAACAAAAATTTATATATCTGAAGCTCAATCTCAAGTTTGTAGTAAAATGTAGTATCAAGCAAGCCAGAGAACTAAGGATTTCCATTAGTGTTCTTAAGAGATCTTGGAAAAAGTATAAGCATTTCCGTATTTTCTTAAAAAGCACATATTCAAATTAACAGTCTGAGGGGGAGAATATTACATTCTGAGAGCTACAAATGATATAAAGTCCCCAGGTACGTCTTGTCTTATAGCAGTAATCTTTGATGAAATTATTTCTTGAATTAAAAATTTGTAAATGTTAGTTTTGCCTCACAAGGGACACAGCTGAACTGACTTTCTTCTCATGAACATCTAATATTGGCTGAGGATCTGCTACTTATGTTAAACCTAATGATTCCCAGTTGTGTCTCAATTATATTTATGGTCTCTCATCACAAAGTATTAACATTTATTTTCCACTGATTTTTAATTTAAAAAATGCAATAAAAATGGGAATAGTTGAGTCAATGCAGCAGAGAAAAAAATGGGATTACTTGCTAATAGGCATCGCAACTATGTAACAGTTCAAAAATGAAACTTTCTTAGTTGACACATTAATTTCCCTGCTACCTGCCGCCTTATTTACTATGTTATAAGTAGCTTTGATGGGCTGCAATTCCCCATTTTTGGCAATAGCCATTGGGACTTTGTTTAGTCCTTTCCCCAGCTGAGAGTACCATCGTATCCTCTTTGCAAAGAAAGGACCCAGAACAGAACAGAAAGGGCTTACATATAATTAGCTGTCAAAGACTTACTCCCCTGTATTTCAGAGTGGCAGCTGTAGGAGGCTCACAGATTTTTCAGCACTTTAAATATCACAGAGGAAACGCAGGGTATTATAATTCCATCAAGACCCACCTTGTGATTGTAAGAGTCTGCCACGTAAAGTAAATTCCTTTTTCTGTCCCAAGTTACTCCAAGTGGGTGCTGAAGCTTTGCACTGATTCCTACTCCATCAACATCACCAAAAGCAAATAAATTCTTTTATTTTTTTTAAAAGAAAGAAACAGCATGTATTAAATTTTTACAGTGCTTTGTTAGGATATAAAGTGAAATTTAAGATGTCTGTATATGATAAAAGGGAAAAGGTTTGATTTCATATAAATAAGGATGGGTATTTGATTAAGACTGGAAAAAAATAATAGAAATTTGATCCTGTATTAATTTGTGGTACATGGTAGTTTGATTCACAATAATCACTCATCTAGTCAGAAACAGGTCAAGTGAACTAATCTAGTGCCCTTTGTGCCCTACTGCCAAATCTAATTTACATTTTTCTTTTCTCTTGGTTATCAATATTTTATCTGTCCTTTCTCCCTGAAGCCCCGACATTTATGTATAATCAAGGAGAGTTTACTTTTCTTAGACAGTTGTGTTAAACTTGTGTCTCTCTATATTCACATATCCTTCGGTTTGACTGCCATTTTAATTTATGAATAAGGGAAGAACTCTATCTCCTAAATTTTATCTTTTCACAATTCAAAAAACTGCAAGCTTGGTAAAGTGTCCGAGCAATCACGCAAAAGTGATCTTCATTACCGTGGGGTCCCGTTCTCCTCCCACAAGGTGCTTCACTGCTCCGTCTTTCAGCGAGACGGTTCTCACTGTGCTGCTCTCACTATCTGCTACAAAGAGGCAGCTCCAGGGTTCCTCGGAGGCCAGAGTCAGACCCGAAGGTTGGGCAAAACCTGCCTTGTGAGGATATGCATTATTGCGATTCTCTTCATTTCCACTTCCAGCAAACCGAAGGCAGGTTCCTTTTTTTAACTCACTGCAAAGGACAAGTTTGTAGGTGAATTCAACACTGTTACATTGTATCCAATTTAGTTATAAAACAAACCAATGAAAATGATCACACCAATGGTGATAAGCATTGTAAAAAAGAAATCTAGTGATCTTGGCTTTGTTAAGTTGTCGAGTCAGTTTTCGCTATAGCTTTTCTAGTAATTAAATTATTTATCCACTGCGTAGGGAACTTTCTACCCTCTTTTTTTGACATACACAAAATTGAAACTATTCTCAGTGGCCAGATGGGAAACCTCTGACAAGGTTCGAATTATAAGATTCACAAGAATAATGATCATATCATTGAAGGGATAGTTGTTTTTTTTTTTTTTGCAAATGGTCAGAGGTAGGTACATCTGGATCCTACCTTAACTTCTGGACCATTTCTTAGCTTCATGCAGTATTAGGTTTTGAAAGGGAGTTTAGAAGACTATCTTGTTCTTGATAGTTTAAAGCTTAAATTTTCCTTAAAAATGTTTGTTTTCAGGTATATGAGTAGAGACCAGTAAAAGGAATTAATCATTTCTGAAAGACAGCCAGGTCAAACAGTACCCATTTAAAGAAAGTGAAGCAGGATGATTATGCTGCTTTAATCGGTTGTACAAATTAATTTCTTATATACACTAGGGAAGTTTGTATTTAAAGGACTATTGCAATGATTCCTTTAATGCAGAGAAAGTCTTACATCTTGGTTTCTAAGTTTATGCCAGAGGGATTGTAAAGAGGACATAAGTGGTGACTTGTGTTGAGGAAAGGGAATAAGTTGACTTAGGATGCAAAAAAGAGACTAGATATGTAGATATAGATATACATATATATGTGTGTGTGTATATATATATATATATATATATATATCACTTCCAAACCGGCACAACATGCAAAGTCTAAAATGATCATCAATCACTTAATGGTTGGCATGTGCCCCATGCTAATTAGTGGAGGCAAAGGGATACAGAATGTATAAAACATGGCCACTTATTAAAGGAACTCATAAAAATAGAGAAATACATGTGTAACTCATACGTAGGACATATATGTCAAAAGGTAATTACTGCAAGGAATCTTAACAGTTTTAAAAAGGAGTTTCCTACAGTACTATATGTATGTATATATATATATGTAGTATATATCATATAAAATATATATATTATATAAATATATCATATAAATCTATATCATACATGATTAAATGTTTAAAACACCATACAAAGCAACACACACCCAAATACATAGTATCCAGAATACCTGATATCTTGGAATATCTGTATAACCTTCTTTCTACTGATCAAGGTTAACTGAGATGACTGACATTTACTTTCTCTGGTGATCTGACAGTCTTTAAGATCTGTGACTTTCACTAATTTATTTATTCTGCAAATCCTTACCGAGCTCCTATTATGTATCAGATACAGGGTTAGGCATAGGGGACATAAAATGAGAGAGAAAGGCTCGTTAAGAGGTAATCTAATAGGAGCTTACAGTTATATAACCAAGTAAGTGCAACCAAAAACAGAAGGGGAGAGAGAGAAAAAGGGGGAAGAAGGAAAGGAGGGAGGGACTGGGGGGAGACAGAAGCAACTTTATCAGTGCAGTAACATAACTACATACGAGTATAGTGTGGTCACAGAGAAGAGTACGGTCAGCTCTGCCTGGGGTGTTAGGGAGAAAACGCTCCATAGAAAAGACATAAACTGTAGAGACACTACTTTTTCATCTTCAGATCCGCAATAGTGACAGCAAAGCTACCCACATCTGTATATGCCAGGCACTAGACTAAGCAATTCATACATATTAATTCTCAAAACCAGTGTATGAGGTGGACATAAATAAGGAAGCTGAGGCTCAGAAAATTAAAGTGGTTCTCCTAAGCTCACAAAGATAAGCAGCTAAGCCAGGATTCAATCTTAGTCCTGACTACAAAACCTGAGCTATTAACCACTCGGCTATGCAGAACTCAAATATTTAAAGTACGTGTTAAAAGGTGAGTCCCCACTAAATAGTTCCAGTTCTCTTTCTGGAGCTTGGTAGGATTGCTCTTCCCAGGCTCCTACTTCAGCTGATGAAATAGGTGGAAGTGATGCGTGTCACTTCTGAGGAGAAGCTTGAGCAGCCACTGACTCACCCCCTCTCTCTACCAGGAGGACTGGCAAAGCTCCAGACGGGGGCTGCTTCATCAGCCTGGTGGCAGAGGTGTGCTCCCCAGGCAACCTATGTGAGGAGCAAGAACAAACCTTGTCTTCAGCCACCAAGGATCTGGGCTGCTTGTTATGATGGGATAGCCCAGCATACCCTGACTAGCACAGTGAGTATGGGGAGGATGGTGACGTTGGGAAAGGGAATTCTGTGAACTCTCATCACACAGTTTACCCAAAGAGAGGTGCTGCCATTTACTTTTTCTTTGGTAGTCTGCCACAGTCCAACAGGAGTGCCCATATCTGATGAGTCCCTGCCATGGCTATCCACAGGATGTCGTCTCTTTGGACCTCTGAACCTTTACAAAAATAAACAGTAATTATGATGTATGTATTTGGCTAATACAAACATTGCAATGCTTCAGAAATCTGAACAGCAATACGTTTATGAATCATCCAATAGACAAAGAAAAAATATTTGCAATATTTTAAGTTGGTTTGGGAAGTTTTTCAATTTTCCTTGTTTAAACTTCTAAAGTTCACTTCTTTAGCAATTTACCTGTGAATTCACAGAAATCCAAAGTATTCTAAATAGCAACATGTCCCTCTGCATGTCTGGGCACAATATTTTAAAATATTTGATGTCTTATTTTATCTGATAGAAGTGGGTTGACACAAACTCTCCAAGGAAACTCTGCCAGTCAAATATCTAGCAACAATCACCTAAATCATAGGCTTTCGTAACAAGTTCTTTGACCACCCTCTCAGGAAAGAACTCTTTTAACAGTTTAAAAATATATATAATTCTGCCATAGTTTTAGCTTTTAGACCTCGACACATATTACAATTGCTATTTAAAAATCTGTTGTAAAACTTTTTCGAAAGGATATAGTTGGCATGCAAAGATTTAAGATCACAATATATTAAATACAGCTCTTTACTGCAATAGTTTTCTACCTTTTTAGACTGAAGTTATAATTTATAATGTGACAAGGCTCTCTTTCCTAAGTTAATTCTATTGTTACAGTATTTAATTATTTTAATCTAAGCTGTATTGTGATGCTACTTTTACATGTAATGGAGACATTTCAACCAAAATAATTTAGTCAAACAATGCTAAAAGAAATATCTTGGTAATGCTATTTTATTTGTATTTTTTTGAACTTCAAGTAGTTTGTGTCCAGAAGAAATTTTTCTACCTTCAAGTGTATTTCAATTTAACAACAAAAATAATGATGATAGTCCTCAATAAATTGTGCTTGCTATGTGCTAAGCACTGTACACTTAAATTTTCTAAAACCCCAGGAGACAGGTGGTATTATTAGGCCCTTCTTTACAAATGTAGACACTGAGGCTGAGCGGTTCAGTAACTTGCCAGGATCACAGAATAAATGGAGGAACTGGAGTCTGAACCAAGGCAGTTCAACAGAAAAATCTACTTTACATGTTGCCTCTTTGTGTTAATTGCTACCCTATGAAATCTAAAGAACGCAGTTTATTTCGACATAACTTTTCATTGTCAAATATTTTTATAAATGTAAATTGTATGAGAAGTGACAATGGCATCCATATATTCTGGGGCCTCAGTCTCTGCTTAATCACCTTAAAATTAGATAAGAGCTTTTCATAATTACTTTATTTTGCCCCTGCCATGTGAGAACAAAGTACAAAGGTGACTGTCTATAAACCAGAAGAGCTCTCACCAGAAACCAATCATTTTGGTCCCTTGACCTTGCACTTCTACCCTCCAGAACTGTGAGAAAATAAATTTCTGTTGTTTAAGCCACCCAGCCTGTGGTACTGTGTCACGGCTGCCCGAGCTGACTGACACAGTCTCCCTGACGACAGACATGAGACAAGGGTTTCTGCTATCAACACTTTTATTAGCATCACATGAAGGCCCTAATTTGTACCGCAAGAAAAGCAAAAAGCTTCAAGATTAGAAATAAAACTCTAATTATTAGAAGATGACATACTTTTAAAGCCTCTACCTGCCAAAGGAGAGCTGTGTCGGTATGTATCTAAGTGAAAGACCAAATCAGACCTCCATTATCTAGTTCTCCCAAGAGGCCAGCCTAGTCAACTATGGTCTACCACATCAGGGCCAACTCTTCATAGGAATGAAGTGTGAGTATTTCTTTGGCCTTGGTCTTTGTGTAGTTATTTCCTTTCGAAGCCTGAGGAATGAGAAAGAGTGTAGAAACAGACATGTCAGGATTCAGGTGTTTTGGAATGATTATGATGATGGGGGTGTGTGTGAAATGATAACCATCCAGAACACTTCCTGTGTTTAAGGCAATGAACTAATAGCACTTAACATGGATTATGTCCTGTAATTAACAACCTTAGGAAGTCTTATTATCATCTCCATTTTATAAAAAAACTCAAACTGAAAAAGGTTAAATAATTTGTTGAAATGCACCCAGCTGAACCTGGAATACTCATCCATTAGTGAGTCTGGCGCCAGATCAGTAGTGCCCTGACCAGGATGCAGGAGGTACAGGGGCGGGCCTGTGCTCTTCCGGCCAAGCACTGGCGTGGTGCACTCTCTTCTTCCTGCCTCTGCCCTAGGACCTCAGCTCTGCCTCCAGAGACCCACGTACATCTTCACGCATGATCAGAATTAGGCATGTGACCAAGTGTAACCACGGCTCTCCTCTGGGACGTCTGGCTAGGTCCACTCCTTTTCCCCTTTCCTCCCCGCAGCCACTGAACAGCCTATGGCTGAATGATCTCTTTCAAGTATTTTTTTCCAGTCCCTTGTCTTTCCATCTTTGGTTTGGTTCAGCTTATGAACATCTCTGTGACTTTTATGATCACACTCTATCTTACAGTAAACATTTCCAAGGTACTATGTGCCAGGCACTGTTTTAAGTGCTTTAACACATATTCATTCTTGTAACTGTCACAAGCAATTGAGGTAGGTGCTATTAGTATTGTCAATTTAGATGAGGAAATTAAGGCAAAAGAGGCTAAATAATTTTCCCAAAGTCATACAACTACTAAGGTATGAAACTAATTAGAACCCGAGTGGTCTGGTTCCAGAATCCATGCTCATAATTACCATGCTAAAGGCCTCTCAAGTTTTTACCCTGCCTGATCATTTCACTGAGGGCTGAAAAGTAGTTCTTACAAATGAGGATTAAAGAAAAAGTCTGGCACTTATAACGTCTATCAACCTATTAATAACTCATACTGTTCATCCTGGATTTTGAAATCTAAAGCACATAAGTACATCAACAAGTATGGTTATTAGCTTTGCTCCTTCTAACAAGAATGTAGCAATCATGAACATTTCAATTTTAAATTAACAGTGCACTTAGTATCACTGACTTTCAACAGTCACAGATTCAAAATTAAAAAAGGACAATGCCAAAAGCTAAGAAGGTTTGGAGTGTATTTTTAAAGGCCAAACACCTCATAATTACCATTAAGGATTAATGAAGTAGTTTCAGAAAACAGGAATAAAATCAACAAATGAAATACAAAAGTGAAAAGAAAATTACCTGACACCCAGCTTTTAAAAATTGTTATTTTAAGCAACTATGATTAAAAATAGATCCCACCGGCTAGAACTGTCTAAATAGCAACTGTAAAAGTGTCCAAAAGTGTAAAGTGTTTTCTACACAGTCTCTAAGCCTCCTGTGAAGTCAAGCCTTAAGCCATTAGGAAAAAGCAGCAAAGCCCATGGCCCCCATGGCATGGGAAGAGACCCATTACAGCTGAAGGAAGGGTAGAAGAAGAAATCTCTCTCTCTGTGTGGGAGGGGCAGGGAACAGTCTGTGGCCAAAGACCCCATACTGACACTAACAGAGGTATCCCACTGCTGGAGGAAAAGCAGGAAACTCTTCAACACCATACACACACGCAAACCAGAGTGTGGCTGCCAGAGAGAGAAGGAACAGGAACAATGAAAAAGCTCCCCACCTCCTTTCATGGAGGCCCAGGCGGACACAGCCTCCCTAAGCCTGAGGCTGACCAGAACAACAGAGAACACCCCTTTAGCCCTATGCAACCTAGTACGGAATAAGAGAGCAATGACCTACCCACTGGGGAGCTTCAGGACTTTACAGTGAAAACCACTGGGGCTGAGCTCTGCAGGGGTGGAGTACTAATATGAGAATCGAGACCCCCATTCTAAGGCAACACCAAAAGATGACAGCAGCCCACTGCTAGAGGAATCCAAGGGCTATGCAAGCAGACAGTAATCACCGCAATGATAAAACTCAGACCCAGGCTAGGTTCTAATTAAATTGATTCAAATTCCCATAATAATAGCTTAAATACTATTTATCTCATCATCCTCTGTAGTTCTAGATGACTGGAACATAATAAAAAATGAGAAGACACACGTGAAGTAAAAAAGAAAAAGAAAAAGAATCCAAAAAACAAAACCCATTTTCAGACAAAGTAATCAATTAGAAACAGACTCAGAGATGACCTGAAATTTGGCTCTATATGACAGACTTTGTAAGGATGATGCTTACTACGTTAAAGAATCTACAGAAAAAGGTAGCCAATATACCAAACAGATAACAAATTTCAGCAGATAGATGTAATCTATAAGAAATAGCAAAATGCAAATGCTATATAAAAAAGAATCCTCATCAGAGATGGAAAAGTCCTTCAGAGGCTCATCAGTTAACTAGCACAGTTGAGGAAACAATCAATGGCCCTAAGATAAATCAATACAAATTATCCAAATTGAAACACAAAGAGAAAGGGTGAAATAAAAAGAACATAATATCTTAAGATTTGGATGTAATATCAGAGTCTAACAAATGAGTAACTGAAATCTTAGAAAGAAGAGAAAGAGGCAGAAAAAGATGATGGGTGATTATTTTTCACAAATAATGAAGCACATTAAACCACAGATTCAATGTATCAGTCAAACTGCTGAAAACCAAAAAGAACATCTTGAAGGCAACCAGAGAAGAAGCACCTATATATCAAAGGAATCAGTAAAACAAAACTATGTAAGTTATAAAACAATGGAATGATATCTTTAAAGTATCAAAGAAAAAAATCAATCCAGATTCATAGATGGAGTGAACATATCTTTCAAAACTGAAGGCTAAGTCCTTTTTCATATTCCTCCTGCACCCCTCCCCACAGAAAAAGGTGGCCAAGAGAAATCACTGTCAGCAGATAATGTGGTACAAGAAACATTAAAGGAAGTTGTTAAGGCAGAAGCAATATTATTCCAGAAGGACATTTGGGACTCTAAGAAAACAGCCACTTTGGAAAGTTTTGTCAGTTTCTTATAAAATTAAATGTACATTCATCATATGACCCATAAATTTCATTTCTAAACATTTGCCCAAAGAAATAGGTATGTCCACATAAAGCCTGTACACAAATTTTTATAGACTTTAATCATAACTGTCATAAAGTAGAGATCTGAAATATCTCTCACAGAATTAATAAAGAAATTGTGGTACAGCCATATAATGGAATACTATTCAACAATAAAAAAGAACCAGCTACTGATACATGCAACAACAGGGATAAATCTCAAAAGCATTATTCTAAATGAAAGAAGCCAGACATAAAAGACTATACTGAGGAACAAAAAATAGATCTGGAGTAGGTGGTGGAGGTGGTGGGAGGGACTGGACAAAGGGTCAAGAAAGAACTTTTTGAGGTGAAAAAAATATTCTATATCTTGATTGTAGTAATGGTTATAAGACTGTATATGTCTGTCAAAACACGTAGTACTTGTAACTAATAAAGGTGAATGTTACTTTCTGTAAAGTATACCTCATTAATCTGGCTAAAAAAAAAAACAACTTTATAAACACCTAGTCAACATAGTAAGATAGTATAAGAATCTTCTTACATAAGAGTGTAAGAATGTTCTCATATTTTAGATATAAAAATAATATAACTGTTTTTATTTTAACAAACCAAAAACATACTAGTCACATTGCATAGTTATTCCTCAAAAAAATCTGTAAATCTTATTATCTTTAGAGGATACTTTTTTTATGGTATTTTATAGCATATTAATGGAAGTCAGAAAAGCCTATTACCTAAGCACAGAAATACCAACATTGTAGATATTTAGACTAGCACACTAAATAGTTGGATTTTAATCATTAAAGGTTGTATAAGAACAGCTAAACTTCTATCTAGGGAAAAAGCTGATTAAAGAGCCATGGAAGGTTGATAGGATTTGCGCACATTATCCTTTCTATAAATGATTCTAAATCAGGTAGAGTATAAAGTACTTAGAGACTAGCAAGGATTTGGGCCTTTATGATAAAAAAAAGTCTCAGGTTATTGTCTGGCATGAGTGCAGTCAGCACAGTGCTGATACACATTTTAGAAATATGGCAAAGTTTCTGCTCTGAAAAATGAATTTATTGTAGTTAGTAATTATTTTCAGTGCATTATGAAGTTCTGACCATATTTACAGTGATAATAAAAAACAAACAGGTGAAAATCATTTTTGTTGAACCCACTTTGTTAGTTATTGTGCTTTTCTCACTTTAATGGCATCATAAGGTTAAATATTCAGGCATTATTTAAGAAAAACATATGCATTTATATATTGCATATATAATTAAGACAATTAGAGGTATTTCAAGTCCCTTCCCTACTCTCCCCTTGATGTTATTTATTAACTGGGTCTCTTGGTAGGTATATATTTAACTGAGAATTTATCCTTGTTATTTTCTTTCTCTTTACCTAATCTATTCTGTTTAAGATTCTTTTTAAGGTTTAATTTTTAATTATATATGCATACAAATGGATACATGTTATATACAAAATTTACATAAAACTAGACATCCATGTGCATACCATCTAGCTAAAAGAAAGAGATTATCTGAAAACCTTGTGCATTCCTCTATGATCATAACCCCTTCTCTTTCCAGAAGGAACCATCAGTCTAAAAATGGATGTTTTCATTTTCTTCTTTTACTTTTTAATTTCTCTTAATGTATAATTCAGTTTGCTTGCTACTGAACTTTCTAAGGATGGTTTCTTTCACACTGTAGGTCTCTTCTGTAACTTGCTTTCTTCATTCAACAGACTCCTTCTGATACTTGGCCATGCTGCTACATGTAGCCATGATCCATTATTTGCACTGTAGAACATCCCAATGTGTGAAGATATTACACTATCTATTCTAATATTGATATTACAATATCAATTTCAGGAATATTCTATAAAGTTTTTAAAGTATTAAAAACTTAGGTGCTTATAAGAACTACTTTTCTGAGGCACAATCCTCTTCAGGTTGCATTTAATGCCCCATCTGTTTAAACCAGTTGAACCTTTACATAATCTAAATGTACATAATTCAATATGAAAGCGAAAAAAGGAGGTTGCTTCTATGAAAAAAGAAGTTGAACTTTGGAAAGATTTAATAAAGGCAAGTAGCTAAAGTCAAACTGTTGTTGAATGAAATTGTGTGGAAAGAAATTGTAAAGAGTAAGTTAAAATAATTTCAGCCCTCAGATTTCTTCATAGGGGTTTAAAAATTCTTACACACTTCAAGGAAACCAAAACAATATATTTTGAGTGGTGCAAAACTGTTGGGGCCACTTGAAAAAAAGGCTTTGGTTTTACATCAAATGACTGGCTTAAAAAAAGGTACTTTTATAGTTCTTACATTAAAGCATTTTTAGTTTTATGATCCCCAGATTTAACAGATTTTTTTTTATATGGATTATCACAGCTAATAACTTCAGCATTCTGTATTTATTTACTTCTATTTTTATTTCACAAAGGATTCAGGTAGCTTACAAATAAATAAACCTTAATAAGATAGATAAATTTAAAATGAGTAAGAAAACTGAAGCAATAGGTAAATAGGGTAGAAAAGAAAGACAGCAGCCATACTAATATTAAAAAATGAGTGTTATGTTTCTATTACACTTTGCTAAAAATAAGTTTGTCTCTAAGTTTTCCTAGCAATCAGTGCAACAATGTAAACAAAAATCAGTTATGATCTTTAAGTTACCTAGGAGCTTAAAAACTGACTTAATACTTGGGAAAAAGTATAATTATCTATAAAACAGACACCATAAAAAAATTTCTCCAGTAGATTATCAGAGAGGTTATTTATAAGGTAATAACTGAAACTACCCCAGCAAATTCTTATAGTAAAAATAGTAACAAGTCCCACAGGGCTGTGTTTTGATGAATACATAATATGAAGCACATATAAATATAAATGAATGTGATATGTTTATGTGTTGACCTATCTTTTAATGAATGGCATGATGTCAAAATATAGTTTAGTAAAAACAATTGTAAGGAGAACAAATATTCTATGATCCAGTTTCCCCATAATCTGACAATATACATCAATCCAGCTTTAGATTTTAGAGTAATTTAAAGCAGTGGCTCTTAAAATGCTTTGGGCAACATACCACTTTGAAATTCTGATGAGAATCTGTACAATTCCCCCAAATCTTTACATAGAGTTTCTGGGAAGTTGAAGTACTTCATAAAGCCTAACCATGAATGCCTTGGGTATGTAACTCAAGGTTAAATACTCTTGGACTAGCGCAGTCCTTCATGCAGTGCTTGAAAACCATTTTCTCTTAGCTAGCATTTTGTAAGGTGTTAAATTTAGGTACACTAAAGATTATTCCTCTTGCCAAGTACCTGAAGTGAAGATATTTTAAGTTGTAAGTGAAATGCAAAGTCATATGCTTTTAATGATCTGTTGAGCTGAGGTAAGACTCACTTTTGTACTGAAAACTGAGGTTAATAAAGACACGAGTCTCAGATAGTATATCACTCCAACTGGAAGCTGAAGGTTGTACTTGTCAACAGAGACAAGATTTTCCTTGAAAAGCAATTTGGGTGCATTTTCAATATGAGATAAACAACCAGAAATTCCATGCTGGAAAGTATGGTTAAAAATTTGTAGACCAGAAAAATATTTCAGTACCCCTTGGCCATTAAATAAACCAACTTAGTAAAACATCCAGTAATGTACTTTCTGTTTTAAAGCAATGTAAACTCTGGTATATGTGATAAGATTGAATTACTGGTCCCGTTTATTCATTCCTCTTAATAATCTTATACATCAATACCCTTACCATGGCCTCACTGTAGATAAACTGCACATCCCTGCCCTGTAACTCTGAGCTTAGTTATACGACTTGCTTTGATAACAGTAGGTAAGCAGATATGACATGAACAAAAGCTTAAAATATGTGTAACTGGGCTTCTCTTTTGCCAAAAGAATATGCCTCAGACAGCTACTTGCCCAAGGAGTATGAGAAACAAATGGAGCAGATCTGGACTCAAGGAACAGGCTGGAACAAAGCCCAGGCTTGGTCTTGATCAGTTGAACCCCAATGCCATATGTGAGTGAAAACACAGATTTAGGTTTGTATGTTTTGGATGGTTCCTTCTGAACCATTATTGTGGCAATCACTAACAGATACAGTAAATACAGGCTGTAAGTTGCAAAATGTAAATATCAATATCTGAATTGCTGTTATGAACTATTAGCTTTAAATCACTGAGAGCTTACATACTAAGGGCAGAATTGTTTTTTTTCTTGAGAGGCTTTAACAGCATACCAAAGTAACAGTTCTTATCCAGATTGGCAATTTTACTGATAGATATGTTTCAGACTATTTTTCCATCTAGAAGATTTATGTTCAAATATCCCAGTGGTGGACCAAAGGCAGGGAGGCAGGGATCAGTATTTTTAACCTTGAAATTATTTAGAATTGCTGGTGCACAGTGATAAAAAGGAAGACTGAGTTGTATTTGGTTTTACTGCTGTTTTTAAATTCTCTACATATAATACATCCCCTTATTAACTGCACCTGGGATGCACTGCTCCCTGTCTTCCCAAACCCTTCTCCCATGTGAACCACTAAAACACCTCATGCTTATTAGGACACAGAGTTCCAAAAAATGGAATTCTTAAAGATAATTTACACAAAATACCTAAATTATATATAGTTAAGTGAAGGGAGTACCAGAAGTTCATTATTATTTTATAAATAGTAAAAGCTTTATGAAAGTTAATTGCAGTGGAAGAAAACTGATGTCTTTGAATTATAACCAAATTAGTATAATAATGGAGAATTATCTCAAATATAAAGCCATTCAACTAAACTGGTGCTTATTCACTCTACAAATATATTAAGACTATACAAACCATTTAGTCCCCAATCCCACTTTCAATGTATTCTAGTAATTTTCTTTATTCATTACTTCGGTTTTACACATGTAGATAACCATCTCGGTACCATTAGACCAAGAAAAAGAAGAGCACTACTGCCCGGGATTATCTTTTAGTCTGACTGTAAAGATAACATAAATCTTATTATCAACATCTGCATAATTCAGTAAAGTTACTTAAAAGAAGTTGTATTTCAATACAAACTTTAATAACCTAAAAAAAGCAGACATTTCTTGCTTTTTTTCAAACTAGAGTAAATAAATAGGATGTTGTTAAATTGGTAAGTTCATGAACAGTCTTCCTGAACTTTTGAAACCATACTCCTTCCAATTTAAGAATATTCAGAACTACATTAATTGGAAGCTGCAGCTAAGATAAAATTCTTTAACAGTAAGGCAATATATATTCTACCTTGTATATAAAATATGTAATGTTATATGTAATAATATATTCTCTATCTTGTATGTGTTACTGCTGGCTTTGTTTTTACCCAATTATCAAATCCCAAGACATAGATACAAAAGAATAAAATAACTAGCAATATAATTATTCCAAATCAATGTCTCCAAAATATTTTTTAAATCTTGCGTTTATTAAAAAAATACACAGATATTTAATATTAAAAGTTTACATACCTGATGTTCCAAAAACTACATCCCAAGGAGAACTAATGGGCTGATGTTCTCCCTTAGCTCCACCTTCTTTATCTGTACCTTGAATTCCAATGCCAGCTACAGTGCTCACCATCTTGGCTTCCAGGTCAATCTATAGAAATTAATGCATGTCTTATGCAATGCATGTTAGTTTGGTTTTTTCTTTTGGTACATGGAGATTTCCAACAATAGCACACAGAAAATATCTGGAACACAAATACTCTTAAAAAAAGAGGCTAATCAAGTATAGGCTGAGCTTATTATTAAAATGCACAAACTCGGTCCTTTTTGTTTCCCACGTTCCTCTTACCCCCACCCTCGCCCCCATCATCCTCTACCATCTCAACTATAAAATATGTAGAAAGTGAAATTTGAAATTTTAAAGCAAAATCTAGAAAAAAATGCATGTTTCTTAAAATTAAATTATGTATTTCAATTATGCTTGGCTGGTATCTGACAACTAGAGTTTTATATGTGCTCGACACTGACTCACAAGTCACCCATCCATTCATCCTCAAAATAACCCTATGACTATGATTTTGATGATTTTAGATGAAACTGAGGCAAAGATCATTAAGTAATTTTCTGAAGATCTCACAGCTAGTAAGTTGGGATTTGAAACCAGGCAGTTCTAGCTGTGCACGGTCCTGCCTCTGCTTCATAACCTGAACCACTCATGCATGCACTCTATTGAAAACAGATGCTCTGATTTCATCTCCTGAGACCCTTCCCCTATATTTTACCATGAAGTTTCAAACACACGGGAAAGTTGAAAGAATATTGCCGCAAATCCATATACTTACCACTTACTAACAAAATATTTCACTTGATTTATCATGTATCTTATCCAGTGATTAATACGTCAATCCATTTATACTTTTTGATGCATTTCAAAGTAAATTGTAAATATCACTACACTGTTCCTAAATATCTCAGCATGCTTATCATTAACTGGAATTCCATATTTTATCAGAATTTTTTTTGAGGTAACACTTAATAATGACATACAAATAATACAAATCTTGTGTATTATTTGTTTATCAAAAATGTGTAAAGCTGTATAGCCCCCACCCAACTTACATAAAGATATAGAATGTTACCTTCACTCCAGAAAGTTCCCTTATGCCTCTTTCCAGGCATTCCTGCCTCCGGAAGCAAATGCTATTGTTTCTTTATCTTAGATTATGTATTTATTGTAGGACTTCAGGTAAATGGAATCTAAGTATGGCCTCTTGTGTGTGAGGCTTTTTTAATTTAACATGCTTCTGAGATTTACTGTATAACAACGGCTTGTTCCTTTTTATTGCTGAGCAGTATTCCATCCTAGGTATGTATCACAGTTCACTTAGATTTACCTAATGATGGACCCCTGGGCTATTTCCAGTTTGGGGACTTTAAACAGAGTTGCTATCAATATTCTTGAATAAGCCTTTCTGTGGACATCTGTTTTCACTCTTTTAGGGTATGAACAGGACTATAACTGCTATGTTAAAGGGTATACATAATTAGTCTGATAAAAAAATGCCAAGTTTTCCATAGCAGTCTATTATATTTTATAGTCCCACCAACAATGTATGAGTTCCAATTGCTCCATATCCTTGGCTTTGTCATTCTATTTTTAACCATTATAATAAATGTATAGTGATATTACATTATGGTTTTAATGTATACATATTTTTTAACTCATGATGTTGATTACTTTTTTATGTGCTTGTGGTCATTGTATATTCTTTTGAAAAATGTCTTTTCACATCTTTTGACCATTTTTTATTGGGTTGTCTTTTTTAGCTATAGGAACCTTTATATTTTCATGCATAGCAATAATCCCTTCATACATATGTTTTGTGAATTTTGGTAGCAATTTTCTGACAGCCTGTGGCTTGTTTTCATTTTCTTAAGAGTAAACTGTAATGAGAAGTTTTTAAATTTTGATAAATTCAAATTTGTTTTTCTCTTTTAGGATTGTTTCTGTGTACAGTCTTTGAGAAAACTTTGCCTATGTACAAGTCACAAAGATATCCTATGTTTTCTTCTAAAATCTTTATGGTTTAAGCATTTACATTTAGGTCAGTGGTGCGTCTTGAATTGATGTTTGTATATGGTATGTGAGGTAGGGATCATGTTTCTTTTTACCCTGTATGGACATCTAGTTGTTCTAGCACAATTTGTTGAAATTTTATTGTTTTGATGCTTTTTGGAAAATCAAGTGACTGCATATAGGGATTAGGTTATTTCTAGGCACTTAATTCTTTTTTATTGACCTACAATACCTATGAAAGTACCATGCCATCCTGATTAGGGTAGTTATAGTAAATAAGTCTTGATAGCAGGTAGTCTAAGTCTTTTAACTTGTTTTCAAGATTGTTTTAGATTTAATAAATCCTTGTTTTTGTATTTCCATGTAAATTTTGAAAGCTGCTTATCAGTATCTACCTAAGAAAGCCTACTGGAGTTTTGATTGGGATTGCTTTGAATCTACAGATCAATTCAAAGAACTCTGCCATCTGGGGCCCTCCAATCCAATACTGGGTTAGTTTTTCTCAGCAATATACTACAGTTTGACATATACAGGACTTGCATGTATTTTTAAAAATTTATTCTAAGTATTTTATGTTTCTTATTGCTACTGTAAATGCAAATTTTAAATTCTCACTTACA
This sequence comes from Manis pentadactyla, assembly GCF_030020395.1. NCBI lineage: Eukaryota > Metazoa > Chordata > Mammalia > Pholidota > Manidae > Manis > Manis pentadactyla. The sequence goes on along the minus strand of NC_080026.1, from coordinate 124,714,059 downwards.
ATTGACTGTTAATATTATATAAAAAATAGTTGACTTTTTCATAGACTTTCTATTCTGCAGCCTTCCTAAATTTACTTATTAGTTCAAGTACCTTTATCATAGACTCCTTACAATTTTCTATGCATGACATGTCATTGGCAAATAGTTATTCTTCCTTTTCGGCCTTTATGCCTTTTATTTCATTTTCTTCCCTAATTACAATGCCTAGTACTTCCAGTACAATGTTTAATAGACATGGTGAGAGTGGGGATCCTTGCCTTGTTCCCAATCTCTGAGGGAAATCATTCAATATTTTGCACTAAGTGTAGCTGTAGGCTCTTAGTAGATGCCTTTTATCATATTAAGGATGTTATTTCCATTTCAAGTTTACTAATTTTATCATGAATAGGTATTAAATGTTTTCAAATGTTTTTCTAAATCTAATGAAGCAATCATATGGTTTTTTTTTTGAGAGGGCATCTCTCGTATTTATTGATCAAATGGTTGTTAACAACAATAAAATTGTGTATAGGGGACTCAATGCACAATCATTAATCAACCCCAAGCCTAATTCTCAACAGTCTCCAATCTTCTGAAGCATAACGAACAAGTTCTTACATGGTGAACAAGTTCTTACATAGTGAATAAGTTCTTACATGGTGAATAGTACAAGGGCAGTCATATCACAGAAATTTTCAGTTTTGATCACGCATCATGAACTATAAACAATCAAGTCAGATATGATTATTCGTTTGATTTTTATACTTGATTTATATGTGAATCCCACATTTCTCCCTTATTATTATTATTATTTTTTAATAAAATGCTGAAGTGGTAGGTAGATGCAAGCAATCATATGGTTATTATCTTCTATTTTGTTACTACAGTGAATTACATTGATTTTAGTAATATCCTCTCATATTATTTTTAGAGACTGCCTATAATGCCCTGAATTTCTAAAAAATATTAATCAATGTACTCTTATCTATATTTTTTACTGAGCCAAATCTGCAAAAACATAATAGGCAGCTTCAAACTATTGATCTTGATTTAAGAAATATTATCACAGAAGCTGATAATTATAATCAAAGAATTCATCTTACAGAAAGCCCCAGGTCCAGGTAATGTTACAGGGGAGTTTTAATGAATGTTCAAACATCATTTCTGCTTAGACAAATTATTCCAATAAAAAGAATAACAATTAGCTCATTTGATGAGGTTTATGTGACCTTGATTCCAAAATCAGGCAAAACAGTATGAGAAAATCAAACATGTCCATTTAATTTATGAACATATTTAAAAACATCAGCTATAGGATAACCAAATCCAATATGACTTTTAAAACTTCACCATTAGGTAAGATTTATCCCAGGAATGAAAAGATGGTTTAACAGCAAACAAACCATTAATATAATTCATCATATCGACTCACTAAAGGCAAAAATTTATATAGTTATTTCAATACTTGTAGAAAATGCATTCTAAAAATTATATAATAAAATAATTCTTAGTAACTAGGAATAGAAACTTTCTTAATTTCATAAATACTTCATTTCCCAAAATTACATAAAATATTAAACTTTTGGAGAAAATTTACATACATTCCCTTTAAATTATGACTATACCCACAACTATCACTGCTAATGTTTAAAAGCAATTGAGATTCTGGCCAGCAATATAATAAAAAAGAAAACAAGAAGTATAAAAATAAGAAGGGAAAAGATAAAACTATCATTCATTTTTTGTAGACAATACAATTATTTATATGACTCAAGTTTTTGCACAAATGGGTAAGCTGACCCTAAAATTCATATGGAATTGCAAGAGACCCAGAACACCATAACAATGATGAAAAAGAAGAAAGTGAGAGAACTCATACTTCCTGACTTAAAAACTTACCAATGGAGAAAGAATAGTTTCTTCAATAAATGGTTCTACAATAACTATATCCAAATGCAAAAGAATGAAGGTAGACTCCTACCTAACACTATGTATAAAAATCAACTCAAAGTGGATCAAAGACTTCACTATAAAATGTTTAGAAGAAAATAAAGGAGTATATCTTTGTGATCTTGGATTTGGCAATTGATTCTTACCTATGACACCAAAAGCAAAAGCAATGAAAAAAAAAAAAGAATCGGAATTTTAGACCCACACAATGTAGTACAGTATGTGAAATTCTTATTCTGTTAAGGGATTTTTACCTAGAATATATAAAGAACTACTACAGCTCAATAATAAAAAATAAAAATAACCCAAATAAAAAATTGGCAAAAAAATCTGAAAAGACACTTTTCAGAGGAAGATGTACAAGTGGTCCATAAGCATAAGAAAAAAAATGATATGATTACTCATTAGGGAAATGCATATCAAAACCACAATGAGAGGCCACTTTACACCTAGTATGATGCTGAGAATCTAAAAAATGGAAAATGGAAAAAAACAAGTAATGGTGAAGATAAGGAGAAACTGGAACCATATTGCATGTAAATGATGCAGCTACTATGGAAAATAGTTTGGTACTTTCTTAAAATGTTAAACAAGTATAACACATGATTCAACAATTCCAACACTTAAATTTCTACCCAAGAGAAATGAAAATGTAGTACACACAAAACTTGTACATGAATTATTCATAACAGCCCAAAATGGAAACACCCTAAATGTCCATTTTCTGGTGAATAAATAGATAAAAGTGGTATATCCATAAAATCAATGCTATTCAGCAACACAAAGGAATGAACTACTAAATTTACTAAAACTTCTTGAATTATATACTTGAAATGGGTGAGATTTATCTATGTAAACCATATCACAATAAAATTGTTTAAAAAACATGCACACATGGTAATTACAGGTATGCTTTGGTTAGGTAACTATATTCCTATTATGTTAATGTGTCTGCACAATTTAATTAGTCGTTTAAAACCTATCCATGCTGAAGTTACTCTACAAGAAGATATGTCAAAGAAATAATCAATCTTCCCAGGTTTTCTTCTGCCTGCTACTTCTATAGCTTTTCTTCTTCCTACCTAATCACAACCTTTAAATAGAACTCGTGCCACATGTCGAATTTACCGAGTATCATAATTCTTCCAAGTGGTAAAGACACCTCAAGACAAAAGCTGGGCATAGAAGCCACAGGGCATAAATATGCAAAGAAGTAAAAAGCTAACCTTTTCAAACGATAAGGCTTCTCTCTCACTTACCAACTTAACATTTCCCTGTATGGCCCCGGAAGATGACTGGTTAGCCAGAGACGGGTAAGATTCCTCAAGGGAGGAACAACCTAAGACAGGCACAGTCGCAGGGGGCCATCTGGTGAGAAAATGGGGAGCAGCAGAGGTGAGGCTTAGAACCTCCCCCCTCATGTTCTGAGAGAAATCTTCTGCATACGTGGATGTTTATTGTCCTCGTCTAGCGCGGATTAACACATAGTCTACAGGCACACACCTGATCATCTACATTTGCTCTCTTACAACACTAAACTCTGTTTTCTACCTTTATCTCGTATCTACCTACCACTTCAGCATTTTATTAAAAATAATAATAATAGAGAAATGTGGTATCCACATATAAATCAAGTTTAAAAATCAAATGAATATTCATATTTGAACTGACTGTGTATAGTTCATAATGCATTAACAAAACCGAAAGCTTCTGTGATGACTGCCCTTGCACTGTTCACCATGTAACTTATTCACTATTTAAGAATTTGTACTCCATGTAAGAATTTGTTCGTTATGCATCAGAAGATTGGAGACTGACGAAAATTAGGCTTGGGGTGGATTAATGATTGTGCATTGAGTATTGACCCCCCTATACAGAAATTTATTGTGGTCAACAACTATTTGATCAATAAATATGAGAGATGCCCTCACAAAATATATATATATATATATATATATATATAAACACACTTCCAATTGTAAAATAAATAAGTAACCGGGATGTAATGTATAGCATAAGGAATATAGTCAAGATATTGTAACAACTTGGTATGGTGATACCTGGTACCTAGAACTATCATGTATATAAATGTTGAGTCACTGTGTTGTACACCTGAAACTAATGTAATGCAATGCTGTTGTCAACTACCCTTCAATAAAAAATAAAAAATTAAAAAATTAAAAAAAAACATGCACACAAAACACTACATCTTTTACGTCATATACAAATAAAAGGATATGAATGAAACATACCAGAATGGCTGCCTACATGTGTGTTTATATAGGGAGAAAGCCAAGGGAAATGGAAATAGGATAAAGAGGGATTTATAATTAATAAATTATTCTAAACAAGAGACAGGCATGCACAGAACAATGATGTTTGTGAGCTGCGAATGTATGAATATGATCAATCCTCAACAAATAGGGTCTTAAACAAAAGTAAAATACAATAAATATTTTTATATTTTTAAAGACAGGCAAGAAATAATAATTCCACCTCACTCCCTATTTTTGCATACACTAAACTAAGTGATATAATATAAACATAACTTCAGGTAACCTAAATTTGTTGTGATTATGCTACTTAGAAAGTATTTGAAATGCAGTGCATACTCCAAAACCCATTAAGTTCTAAAGGAAGCGAAATAACATACAATTAAAAAAGGACAGGTTTGCTTTGGCTATTTGGGGGTCTTTTGGCTCAAGACTGCTTTGGCTATTTGGGGTCTTTTGTGGTTCTGTATGAATTTTAGGATTATCTGCTATAGTTCATTGAAAAATGCCATTGGTATTTTGATAGGGATTGCTCTGAATCTGTAAATTACTTTGGGCAGGATTGCCGTTTTGACAATATTAATTCTTCCTATCCATAAGCATGGGGTAAATTTCCATTTATTCGTGTCTTCAGTTTTTTTCATCAGTGTCTTAGTTTTCAGAATACAGGTATTTCACCTCCATGGTTATGTTTGGTCCTAGGTATTTTATTCTATTTGATGCAATTGCAAATGGAACTATTTTCTTGATTTCTTTCTGCTAGTTCATTGTTTGTATACAGGAATGCAACAGATTTCTGTATATTTTGTATACTGGACTTTGCTGAATCTAGTTCTAATAGTTTTTTGGTAGAGTCTAGGGTTTTCTAAATATTTTTCTAAAGTACATACTGATATGATCATATGACTTTTATCCTTCCTTTTGTTAAAGTGCAGTATCACATTGACTGATTTACTAATATTGTACCATCCTTGCATCCCTGGAATAAATCCTACTTGGTCTTGATGGATGATCCTTTTGATGTATTTTTGAATTTAGTTTGTTGGTATTTTGTTGAGGATTTCAACAAGTATTTATTGATTACCTACTGTGGGCTAGGCTCTGTTCAAGGTGCTTAGGATTTCAGCAATAAAACACATTTCATGCGCTCATGGAGACTTACATTATAGTGAATATTACTAGATGTTCTATATGTTTTTTCCTATTAAATGTATATTAGGTGATAATATTGTCAAATAAATGAGCACATATATTAATAGAGAAACAGTAAGAAAAGCAAGGAAGTATCTGAAACGTTATGTTTAGGCAGGATGAGTTGGATGAACTCAGTTATTTTCTAAATAGAAAGTAACTTAAAGACCAATGGATTATAGCCACATATTCATCAGCAAGGAATGTCTAAAATAACTAGGTACTCCTATAATGAAATACTATGCAGTCATATCATTCACATGATTAATATGGAAAAATTAAGTTAAAAGAAGACCGCAGAAGATATGTACAGTATGATTCTATTTGTTTAAAAAAAGACTCTGTAATCTTTTACATATAAATTTATTTGTATGTGGGTAGAAAATTTCTGAAAAGACACAAATTTTAACAATAGCTGGTTACCTCTAAGAAACTGAAATAGATGACCATGGGATTTTTTTTTTACCTCTATGTATTAATTCATTTTTCAAAAAGAATACCACATATTACTTTCATAATGAAACAGCAAGAATTTTAAGACTAATTGACAGATAAGTATTTACAGGCAAGTCATAGAAGCTGAAAGGATGCCAGAGTGGTATGTTTTTTTCTAGGTTTGAGAAAATTCAACTGAAAAGGTACAAAGCATCAATTTGTAAATATTGGTTAGGAAAATACCTCAAAGTGAGGAGCTTTTGAGTGATTGGCACATGACTTTTAAATAAAGGATAAAAAGAAGACTTGATTGATGGGTTTGTCTTTTGTGACAACTATAGGCTGACACACAGAAAAATTAGATATATAAGAATAAAGCTAAAGCAAGTACCTCTGAAAAAAAGCTGAATGAGGATGACTTGACGCATTTAAGCATCACCCTCTCACTTCAAATATTTAATGTAGCAAGTAGACAGTTTTTCTGATTAGAAGTATTAAAAATTTACATAAAATGGAAAAATTACCTTTCTTATAAGGTGGTTTTCAGTATCTGCCACATATATGGTATTATTCTTTATGGCTACACCCTGTGGTGAATTAAAAGTTGACTCTGAAAATATTCCATCTTTCCTTCCAGGGTTGGGTCCTAAAAGATAAGAAGACAGCCATAAGACAAAATTTTTCCATTTAAAAAGTTATCTCAAAGTAAAACCAAAAAAATAAAACTTGTTTTTTTTCTTTTCCTTTTATTGAATCTATATGAGAAGATATTAGCTAAACCTATTGCAATCATTTCAAAATATATATAAATCAACCCAAAAAAATAAATAAAATTTGTATTTAAATCTGTGATTTCAGTATAAATAACAATATATATATAATATTCTACCTAAAAACTAAAATGTCTTCCAAAATAATGGTTTTTCTCTAATTAAATTTTGCTAATAACAGGACTTATTGGGTAACAGTTAATAGTGCACTCAAGTATAGTAGCTTATGTCAGAAGAAAATACTTTTAAAAGCATATTAATTACTTACTACCTAGACTAGAAAGAACTAAAAATAACATTAATCTTTTATTATCTAGATGATTGTTAACAAATTTGGAAGGAATCTTTGATAGTACAATAAAAATTATGAACCCTTCCCTAAGAAAAATACATATGGTCACAAAATATCATGAACAATTTCAAGGGGTTCTGAGATCCTGAGGGCTAATCAGGCATTTCTTAGTAGTCCATGTACTCCTAGATTAAAATCCTTTATATTTACTATTTCACTTTGCCACTAAGTGCTACAATATCTCATAAACACTTTAAGAGAGTGAAAGAGTGGTTCTGCTCTAATGGTTTCTCAGCTTTTGTAATACATGAGGAGTTTCAAGAATGGAGAATACACAGCATAATAAAATATAATTGTTATTTCTGTGGCCAGAGGACAAGCCATCCGAAGCCTTTAAGTCAGCACTCCCCAGCTACACTCTGCAAAACTCCCCTGTCCTGTACTGTGAGGGAGAGAGGAGGATAATGTAGGGACTAGGAACATAACCTCAGGAGCTCAGCAGACTGTGCACTGCGTTTGAATTCCAACTTCACCTCTTTGTAGCTGATGATCTGGATGACTTCTTTGTGTCTCAGTTTCTCTTTGGTAAAATGGAACTAATAATTTCCTGATTTACAGCATTGTGAGGACCAAATAAATTAATCCAGGAAAAATGCTTAGAATAATGCCAGGCATATGTATGTTTACTAATATTAATAATACTATTATTGTTGGTGAAAGCTCCCTGGGAGGCAAAAAAAGGGAGGTACTGTGGTCACTTCAGATTGGGTTGGGAAATACTGTGTACTATATTGTGTACTAATCTCCTCTTGAATATTCATAAGGTAAGAGATCCGAGAAGTACAGTCACACCCCCACCAACAAAAATCTGTTAAACCATATCCAATGAGTATTTCTTGAGTGTATCTGACCATAGAATTCTTTTATTAAAAAACTGTAGAGTAACTATTAATTTATCTCAAGACTACAGTATTCCTAGAAACATGTTTGGGAAAGGTAGCTTGCTGCTGGTTTTCCTGTTTAACAAAGGAGAACATTTACCTACAGTATTTTGAAAAGTACAGAATCTATTAAAAACTCCTAACCATTTCAATTCAACCTGCTACAACACATAAATTTTGAGTAACAATTTGCACATTGCTTATCATAAACCAAAATACCAAGTTTCCAAACCAAGTAACATAAACACAGTCTAACAAAGACAACAAATTCAAGAAACAAAAAAATTCAAGAGCTAAAGGAATAATATCTTGGCATACTAAGAATAGTTCCAGGGCTTAGGAATGTAATTAGTTTATTCGCATTAGGAATGCAGATATCCCTACTCTGTGTACTGATGTTACATTACATGTTTCTAAAGCAGGGCTGCAAAGATGCATTACTTTTCTCTTTGACTACTATGTTGTTAAGATATCAGTTCAGCCCAGATAAGCAGGATTAATAAGAATGTATGTATCAGATTTGATTAATTATGGAGATGTAAACAACAGCCCATTTTAGATCTAAGACCAGAGAGATGTGGAACAAAATGATCTATGCTTGTGTGCTAATTATATTTTGCTATACCCAAAGGGAGTGGATCCAGAAGTATGCTTAAGTTCTTATGCAATGAGAGAAAAAATTATGTACAAATCAAGGGATATTTATTTTATAATCTAAGTCTCAACCTCCTAGGGTATTGTACTGGTTTTAAAAAGATAGGGATATATTTTGATGCAAAGTGAAATATAGCAATTAAATCGCCTGAACTCCAAAATGTATATACTTTTATACCGTAAGAGCTGCAGCTTAAAAAAAAAAGGACATACAAAAATACTTAAAAATTATCTTAAATATTTCCTCCTTTTGATCTGAATGGAGCTTTTTAGGTAATTTCATTTGTTTTTGAGGGACTGAGAAGAGATTAATTCAGACATCATACATCAACAAATAGCTTCACAATGTAATTAAAAGTCAATGTATATTACTCTTCTACAATTAGTTCTTATTTATAAATTTCAACTGAATTTCCTTGAACTGTATTTTTAAAGTAAAATATATTATTTATCACAATTAAAAGCAAACTTTACCTCCAATACTGTATTGAATTTGTCCATTCTTCCCAACGACCAAAATTCTATGATGTCCAGTGTCTGCTATTACTAATCTATTAAAAATATGGTCTACTGTTACTTTGCCAGGAAATAGTAATGGTGAAGGTGGCAAAGAATCTTTATAGAGTTTTATTCCAATTTTATTATCTCTGATCTGTCCTCTGCCTTTGTAATACTTCAAAGCTATTGAAGTATATAAAAATAATTTATCTTTGTGTCCCTCTCCAATCAAAGAAAACAACATGTTTCCACGAGGTCCAAGTATGACTAGAGTTGGCCAGCAGGAAACTTCTAGTTCTTGCCAAAGGCTGGCATCTGCATCATTAACCACAGGATGGGTGATGTTGTAGCGGAAAACAGCACTCTTAATGTTCTCCATGACTTTTTCATTTGGAAACTTAGCAGAGTGAACACCAACAATCAGAAGACCATCTAAATGGGAAAAATTATAAGTTAAACATTATGAAATATTAAAGTCTGAATTTCACCATCCATACATTTGATTTTGGTAATTAATAAATATAAACAATCCAGAGATTAAAAAGGCAGAACTAAATTAGTATCCTCAGCTGCAGTGAAATTAAACACATGAATAAAAAACTGACATTTAAATCTCATGACAATCTTGGTAACTACATAAAAACACATATCAAAATCATGTGGCTATTTCAGGATTAAAATTTTGTTTTTTATCTACACAAAGCTTTAAAAAATACACTTTTCTTATGAAGATATTATAATTCTGTTAACTTTTTTCCACCTGTTGTAAGCCTCTTTGAAATTCAGTGCCTATGACTGCTTTTGTGGTATTTACTGTCACGTTATCTTCTAAAATTACTCTGACTTATCTACACTACAGATTGTCAAACTGAATATAAGCAAGATATTTTCATAATATAAAGTCTTTGATTTATTTAAAATTCCTGTTATGTAGTTCTTAGAATAAATCTTATTGTAGATGGTAGAACTGCCAAAACCTAAAAACAACATATTTATTTTACCTAATCAATATAGTATGTCAAGAAGGTAGTACAGAAAAGAAGTAGTAAGTGATAGACTGGATTCAGAGAAAAAACTCAGTATTGACTGCCAAGGTAGGGGAGGGAACAATTATTACATAAACTAGACTCTCTCAAGGTACCATCAAAAACTATACAAACCAGCATGGAGAGAAAAATAAAAGCATACCAATTGGGAGGTATAATTCCCTGACAGCCCAGCCTTCCATTTACAACTATTAACTCCAAACCAAAACACATACACACACCCCTGCCTGAGGACTGAGAAAAGCAAACAAAAGCAAGGAGATTGTTAGAGGGGGTCAAAATCTGCAAAAGCAAACCACAGGAGAGTGAGTTTCCAGTTTTGTATTGTTTCCCCTTCACAGTTTTGCACTGATGATGGGTCCTGGTTTTACAGCAACACAGGTGGCTAAAACTCCAATAGAAACCCCACTGTCTTTTGGGCCCAGGAACCAGGAAAACTGGAGAGTGTGGGGGAAACCCTGAAGAGAACCAGAGAAGGTGATTCCTCATTGCTGAGAAGGAACACTCACAAGTCTTGGCTTAACTCCTAAACTGCACATGTGTGAAGCAGACTCAGAAAAGTTTAGCAAAGGCTTAGAAAACTGAGAACTGAGTTACTGAGTTGATGGAAGGAGAGAAAGGGCTGATGAAGATGCGACAGAACTAACAGGGCTGCATATCTACTAGAACAAATCATCAGTATTCTTCAAAGGACTATAACAGAACCCAGAGTCCGCATATGGTAACATTCCAATGTCTACAAAACAATCCAAAATTCCCTGACACTCAAAGAACAAGATAACGTGACATATTATCAAGGAAAAAAGCAACTGATAGGTAATGACACCAGAATGAATGTTTGAATTGGTAGACAAAGAGCTATGATAAGTATACTCCATGAGGTAAAGAAAAAAACACTTGAAATGAATGAAAATATATGAAATACAGAGAAATAGAGACTATAAAAAAAGTACTAAATGAAAATTTGACAAGGGAAAAATACCATATTTGAAATAAATTCATTGGATGAGCTCAGTGGCAAAAAGGAGATGATAGGGAGAAGAGTCGATGAACCTAAAAATAGCTCAACAGAAATTACCCAATCTTAAGAACATGAAGCAATAAGATTGGAAATGCAAAAACAAAAACAAAAACAGAAACTCAGGACTATCGATGGAACAGTTTCAAAAGTTCTATTTTATGTGTAACTGGGATCCCAGGAGAAGACAGAGATGGAGATAGAAAAAATACTTGAATAATGCCAAAGCTCTCAAAATTTGGTTAAAGATATAAACTTACAGGATTTGAGAAGGTTACACACCTCAAATAAAAGAAAACCATGCCAAGACATATCATCAGATTGAAAACCAAAGATTAAAAAAAAACCCAAAACCTACAAACACCTTGAAAGCAGCTACAGAAAAGACACAGTGATCAGTGGTCACTTGGGGACCAAGGGAAAAGGAGTGGGAAGGCCTGTACACTTGAAGGGCTGTGTAGTTTACTGCGTGTCAATTATGCCACAATAAAGTTCTTCAGTAAAATAGCATGGGCTCTGGAGTCAGACTCCCTGCATTAAAAATCTGGCTTTACTACTTGCTGAGTTATGTTGGGCAAGTTAGTTCACCTCTCTGTGCATCAGTTTTCTTTTTTGTAAACTGTAAAAAAAAGTAACTGCTTATAGGCCAGATTTGAGTATTAAAAGAAAAATGCAACCTTTTCTATCAAAAAAAAATAGTAAAATAAAATAGCAAAGAAAGCACATATTATAAAAACCACAATAAATACACCTAATACATATAACACAATAATTATGCATAATAATCATATACAAATGTGAATGGTCTTAAGTGAAACCCAAGTGAATCAGAATAGCCAAAAGTAAAGGGATGGGCAGTGCACCAGGCAGAGGAAAGCAACACAAGGGTTGTGATCCTGATGGAGGGCAAGGTAGGTTTCAAGCCCTCTGTCATTAAACATGACAAAGGAAGAAACATTTTAATGTGAAAAGCATTCACCACAGAAATGTTATTAATACTCATGTAATAAGTAATAAAAGCAACTTAATAAAGCAGAAACACAGCACTCTCAGTGTAAGCCAGATCAAGCAGACAAAAAGAAATTACACAGAAAGTCCAATTAACACAATCAACGAAGATCTTACTGATAAATATCAAACTACTCTAATAATAAAGAACATAACTTGTTCTCAAGTGTACATGGAACACTTATAAACATTGATCACAAAGAAAGCATTATAAAGATTAGATTCTAACCACAATATTATAAAACTGGATATTAATAACAAAGAAAAGGGCCTTTTGTTTAGGAAAAACACACACTATTCCTTTACGTTTCTCCTTTACTCTCACACTACCACCACACACACAACACTTCTGACACCAGATGCATGGGATTTCTCCCCCACACTAAGCAGTTGTATGTGACACCAGGTGGTATCCCACCATTCAATTCAATTCTGACTCACTGACGTTAGCACAGACTTCACAGGTTAAGGGCTCAGTCCCATGAGATTTCCCTGCCACCTCAGATACCAAGGGCAAATAGTAGGTCCCCAGGTTACCCACAACTTCTGTCAGACATGGCTATAAATCAGAGTGCCCACGACCCTTTCCTCGGATTTGATTATTTGTTAGAACAGCTAAAGGAACTCAGATAAACACATTTACTGGTTTATTATAAAAGGATCTGATGAAGGATACAGATGACAGAGACATAGGGCAAGGCTCTACAAGCCTGCCACTTCAAGCACCTCCGTGTGTTCAGCAACTCTCGTTCTCTGAATTCCATACCTTCAGGACTTTTACAGAGGCTTCATTAAGCATGATCAATCACTAACTCCATTTCCAGCCCCTCTTCCTTCCGTGGAGAATGGGGTATGAGGCTGAAGATTCCTTGGTCTTTCTGGTGACCAGCCCCCATCCAGGAGCCCCCCAGGGGTCACCGCAGAACAAAACACACTATTATCACCTAGGAAATACCAATAAATTTAGGAACTCTGCAAGGAACTGGAGTCAAAAATCTAATTTTAGAACAAAAGATGTTCCTAGTGCTCTTCTCACTTAGGAAATCACAGGGTTTTAAGAACTCTGTGACAGGAACCCAGGGCAGAGATCAAAAAATAAATTTTGCTATTATCTCACACCTTCCCAATTAGAAATTTAAAAACCCTCTATTTATCAAATTGAAAGGTGAAAAAGAATGACAGAATTTCTAAAAAATAATGACAATGAAAATACTGTATGTTATAATTTATGGGATATATTTAATGCACTAACAGAAGAAAATTTATAGTTTTACTTCAGAACCTTAAATATTTATATCAACAAAAATTACAACAGATGAATAAACTTTCCACTAAAAAAAAGTCTAACAAAATAAATCAAAAGAAAGCAGAGATTGGAAATAATGAAAAAAACAAATTAGAGGTATATAATAGACAAAATTCAACATCTACTTCTATAAATAATAAAAATGGAAAATAAATGAGGAATTGATGGGTATTGTCTTTCAATAGTAGAGTTAACCTATTTCACATTTAGAGTATTGGTATATTTGATCTCAATTCTTTCACATTATCCTACATTTTACTTTCTGTGTTTGACTGTGTTTCTCTATTTGGTGGGCTCCTTTTCCTTTTTTTTTTGGATAGTTTCTTTTGGGTTTTAGGGAGGTTTGTATTTTTGTTCCTGTGGTTTCCTTCATATTCATATTTTTTATGATATTACAAAAGTATTAATCCCCATTTTTTCATAACCTTTTACTATCTGGTTAATCATTCTTAAACGGTATCACTGAACTCCCACTTATTCCCTATACAATAATCAGGTCTTCTATTTCCCCATTCTCTTTCTTTTCTTCCCATCTTTCTTCAGTTGCACTGTTTCTACTTTTGTCAGAATATATTATATTATTATTCTACCCATGGTGAGTTAGCTAAATTTAAATTGTTTTTCAGTATTCTATTCGCTCCCTAATTCTGGGTCATCCGGGACCACAAGAGATATTTTGTGATAGAACTAGAGGGTGTAAAAGCGAGCAGCAGCCAGTCTTCTTTGCTTGAAGACTGGTACATGGCACCACATACTATTACAGTGGACACATTTTGTACCAAATCTGCAGGCTCGCCTTACTGGGTGCGGTTGCAGCTGGGCCCAAGCTGCAGCAGCACCTGCCAGACCCCCTTCCTCAGCTTCCCCAACTCCTAGTGAAGTGAGTGTTTAGTTCCACAATGAAGGACACCAACTTACTCAGTTCTCCTCACATTTAAGTTGGAGGCTTGTATAAGGTCCAGTTCAGGCTTTCTGGTTGCAATTTGTCCTTGCCCTCCCCTACTTAATATCCATCTTTCCTTTTCAACTGCCTGGCCTGCTGACTTCAAGTTGAGGTATTAGACACAGAAGTAACAGTCACATGTAGACTGGTCCATCAGCTGCCACAATTATGTAACAAGTGCTTATAATAAATTCCTTATTTCTCATTACTTCTAGGGGTTCTGCTTCTCTGCTCAAATCCTGACCCATATACCAAAACTCCACATCCTCATTTTGGTCTGAGCAATACAAATAACATATATAAATCTTCATCCACCCATTTGGGAGTTTCCTTAATCACTCCTTGTTAGAAGCTCTCCTTCAAGTAAATTCACCAGAAAGTAGATACACACATGAACTGTATTCTCTGAGTTCTTGGACATTCAAACCTTTTTCTATAACCCTGATTGATTCTTAAGACAGCTGGTTGGATATAATAACTTGGTTTATACTTTCTCTACTTAAGATTGCTCTAAGTAGAGCTCTACTGCTGTCTTGCTTTGTCTGTTACTTGTGAAAAGTCTATCCAGTCTAATTTAATTTACACACTTTTGAAAGTCATCTTTTTCTTGGAGGTCCTGAGGATTTTTTCTTTAAACATCTTTGAAGTATAATAGTTTTACCAGCATACTTCTTGGGCTGTTCTGGGTCAATTTTCCCTGGTATCTGGTAGGTTCTTCCAATATGTAGATTCAGTATTTCAAAATTTCTTTAATTCCAGAACATTTTCTTGGATTCTAACTTTAGATAATAGTTCTAGTTGTTTTTTGACTTTGTTCTTCAGTCTCCAAGTAGCCTTATGTTGGACCTCTTCTGCTTATCTTCCAATCCAACCATTTTCTCCCTAATTCTTTTTTACTTTAGTTCGTTTCATTCTCTAAGCTTTTTCCCTACTTTCCTTTAATGCCCTTTATTACATTTTTATAAGTACTTATTGTCACTTGGGTAACCTGCAATGTACTCTTCATTTCTAATATAATTTTGACCTTTTTCTTCTATTTCTTTTCTAGGTTCAATCAACACTCATTTCTTCTTTTTTGGGGGGTCCGTTTCTCTTCTTAGTGTTTGAATTTCTGATTGCATTTCTCATTATTCTTAAATTAAATGCTGTTTGAGGATATGTAATTCAGTATGGGGAATTGTTACAGTTTTTGTCAACTTTATCTAATAACTTTTTCAATGAGAATTTTCCATAGCTTTCAACCTTCAACCACATTTTCAGCTTTTTACAGTTTTATATGGACGTGATCTGCTTCTTAATATTCCTATTCCTTTTCTGGACAGGGCTTCTAGTTTGAGAGTGCCCTCTTCTGACTGCTCCCTTTTTCTCTGCAGTTTCATTTCTGGATAGCATTGTTAGAAGGACGGGTTGATGTGTATTTTCTCTTTTGTTTCTGCAGGATCCTTAACTTTTCCCTCTTCTCTTCAGTAGACTGTCTCCAAGGGAAACCACATCTCTGTATCTCTGATTCCTCTCTAAAAGCAATACGTCTCTGAGGCTTCTGTTCCTAGTCCTACATACTTTCAAGAGCTGATGCTATGTTCTAGTATATCCAAACCTGTGTTCAGTATTTTGCACTTTGTGCTGGATTTTCTCATTCTGCAGGTACGGGGGTTACTTTGTGCTTTGCCAATACCTCTGAACCACTCTACTTTTCCTCACTGAGTCTTTCATGCCTCCCCACTATCAGTTCTCAGCTCCTGCAGGCTTGCAGCAATAGGATGTTTAATGAAATTGTTTGTTTTTCAATTTACAGGTACTCTGAAGGCCATGATATTCTCTGTCTCCTAGTACTGCTGAATGGAGGATGGAGCTGGGAAAGTATAAGATGAGCTGGAAATTATTTTGTTGTGACAGGGAAGTACTCAAAGAATGATAAAGACATGTCAATAGGGCATAACTGATAGGTTGAAGGGGATTTCATTAGTCAAACAGAGATATATTGAACATCAAAATAAATAATGGCAGTGATGATTTATAACCCAATGAATTAAATAAGAATCTAGGAATCAAGTTCATTTATATTTCATATATGTTATATATATAACATACATTACATCAAATATATATATTTTTTCTTCTTTCTGATCAATATACTCCAACACTTCTTTGAAGTGATAATTAAGGTGAGATCTGAACAATGAGAAGGTATTAACTCTTCATCAAGTGGGCCAATGAGGACAGTTGCAGGGAAATAAAACAACACATGAAAAAGAGGGTATATGAGAAGAGGCCAAAGAAGGTTTAAGTAACAGAGAACAAAGAGAAGCATGGGACAAAATGAGAATATACATACAGGGTCAGCCTTGTAGGTCATAGTAAGGATTTAGATCTTTATCTGTAAGATCAGCGCAAGTCATAGGGAGAATGAAGTACAAGTCTCAAAGATACTTCAAACTAAACTCGTGACCTTACCCTCCAAACTTGTCCTTTTTATAGTGTTTTCCTCCACTGAGTGGCACCTCCATCTGTCCAACTGCGCAAGCTAGAAACCTACCTAGGCCATCTCTGTAATAACCAAGAAGCCCTCTCTCACACCCGTATTTAGTCCTGACCTACCGACTCTAACTCGTTTCAAGCTACTGGTCTCAGAGGGAGCACAGCAGCAGCCTTGTCATAGATCTTTACATCCACTCCTGCCCACTAATCAGTTACCCACCCAGCAGTGGGACTGACTGTTCAACAAACACCAATCTGATCATGTTACCCTTTTCCAGAAAAATCCTTCACTGGCTTTCCATTGTTCTTTTTATAAAAGGCACATCTCATCTTCCCAGCATCTTCTCTACACCCTTCTTCCCCTCCCTCAGGGCGTTGAGGCAGCCTTGCGTTTCATCAGTTCCTCGAGTATCATTACTCCTCTCATTTTAAGGCCTTGACACACAGTGTTCCCTTGGCCGGAATATTCTCACATTTTCTCCCATAGTAAAGCTGTATTATTTTTTTAGAACTCAAGTTTTACTCTTAAGAAAGCTTTATTTCCTCCAGATCAGAGTAAACCCCATTATTTGTTTTCATAGCACCCTGTAATTTTCCTTCTTAGCATTAATCAGAAATTATAAAAATATTTATGATTATTTGATTATAACTTTCCCCCATAAAACTATAATTCCTATTATTTAGGGACCATGCATGTTTTATTATTCACCAGCACAGTGCCTAGAGTACATAGAAAATAAATCAAAGAATATGCAGGACATAAATGCTGAAGAAATGTATATATATGTACACCACATGTATATATATATATAAACCACATGATATTGTCTAAATAGAATATCTATAGTCATCTACAAAGAAAATTACCAAATAATGATGCCTCCTATTTTTGCAGTGTCAAGAAGCTTAAAGTATACAGAGATTTTTCTTAAATCATTTTGCTTTTACTATTAATTGTCCAAATGAAAAGTAGGACGTTAAAGATTCTTCCATTTATGAATCTTTTTTGCCAACACAAGGATTAAAAGTACTTCTTTTAAGATAAAATGTGGAAGGAAGGGAAAAAAGAGGGAGAAGGAGAAGAGAAGGAGGGAGGAAGGAAAAATGGAAGGAGAATCCATACAAAAAGAGTAACTGCTTCTAACATATTAGTAATAAAATAATAACTTTGAAAACTCATTTTAAAGTTTCCGTATTTCAGAGATAGAGATATATAGATTTCAACTGTACTAGACCACGATTGTATATAGTAACATATACCACATATAATTACATATACAACATACTATATAGCAGAAAGTATAGTTCAATCACAGGTGCTATAATAACCTAGTTCAATGCAAAGATTAAAAATATTTGAGGAATTTTACATGTTACAAGAACCATAAACCGAAACATTTTGAGATGTAAAAGACAAGCATGACTTTACTAGGCAAGGAAGGATGAGATCACTCCAGGCAGAGCAAACATTGTGTCGGGGCCTTAATGCAAGAGGAATAATGATACTGAGGAACTGAAGAAAGGTCAGAGAGGCTAGAACACCATGACAGAAGAGGACGTACAGAGAAATAGGATTTTATGAGCAATGGAACCATGAAATGAAAGGATCAAAATAACTGAACCCTGAACTGAAGCAGAGATCAGAAGCAAATTTGAAAAATGTTTTAGAATCTCAAAAACAGACATTACCCTGTATCCACATTAAACACCCTGCAAATTTGCCATAAATTGGCTAATATTTCCATTGTAGTTTACTATTTAAGAACACAGAATAATAAATATATGTGCTACTGCAAAAAGAAAATATAAAGTGTGTGCAGAAAAGAGTTAACATAGCAGCCCTGACTGCTATTCTTTCAAAGGAGGCTGGGCCTTGCCTGGCTCTTGGGAGGATTCCCACAACTGGTAAGAATGGCTCACTATGCCTAAACTGTTTGTACAAATGATATGGTTTATACTGAACATTTGCTTTCTTTCTGGATTCTGGAATTTCACTATATGCCACCAGTCAGAAGCTGCCTATGTGGCCAGCCCCCAATAAAAATTTTGGCCCCTAAGTCTTTAATGAGAGTCCCTTGTAGGCAATATCTCAAGTGTGTTGTAACAACTCCTTGCTGGGTAGTTAAGCCAATCTTGTGTGACTCCACTGGGACAGGACTGGGAAACCTGTGCTTGGTCTCCCCTAGACTTAGCCCTGAGGGTTTTTTCCCTTTGCTGATTCTCCTTCATATCCTTTTGCTGTAATAAATTATAGCTGTGAGTTCATTAATTACATGCTGAACCCTCTGAGTCCTCACCTCCCAAAGAATTACCAATCCTGGGGGTGGTTCTGGGAACCTGGACACAAAATGAAATTACAGATTGACTCATTAAGAGGTTTAGTTTCACTATAAAGTTAGAAATGCATTCTTCTAATTTTTAATAAAGTATAAAACAGAAATAGCATATACTACATGAGAATATCAGCATTTACTAAGTAGTATTATGGCATTAAAAACTTTTAAAGTCTGATTTACTTATATATTGACATACACTTAGCAAGCACATTTTAAAATAT
The DNA here is from genome assembly GCF_030020395.1 of Manis pentadactyla. NCBI lineage: Eukaryota > Metazoa > Chordata > Mammalia > Pholidota > Manidae > Manis > Manis pentadactyla. The sequence goes on along the minus strand of NC_080026.1, from coordinate 124,694,720 downwards.
ACCATTTCTCCTTAATAGATGGTTTCTTATAAAACAAGAGTGCTTTTCCTTAAATAATTGCCATTGTGCTAAATTTGAGTATTATCTAATAATATAACATTCTAAGTAAAAACTTAGAAATTGTCAACTAGAAAGGGAAAAAAAAAACTGAGCTATCAGTTTAAGGAAAATGTGCTAAATTATTATGAGTTAATAACCACCTTAGGGCACAGCTACAAATGTCTGAAGATCAGAACCATTCATTCCTATTAAGCATCTTTTTACTTTCTCCTTTAGACTCCTTGGCATTTATAATTTCTCTTTCCTATTGTGAAAGTGATACTGGTCACTGCTACAGACCTGACTTTTAAAAGCTGTTCTGCAGAGGAAGGATATTGAGTATTAAACTGGACCATTTTCAGGGTGTTTTTTAATGAAAAAGTACTTCCTCACTCAGCTGAGCATTTCTGGATTACTAAAAAATGAACTGAATACTCCATGGAATTTAAAATAGGCTGCTGAATGCCACCTCAAGAACTGTTAGCACTGCGGCAAATGTGTTCAGAAACCTGTCAGATAGTAATAAGACAAGACACCTAACTGCAAGAAAGCAAATTAATTTAGTGGCAGCTTATTGAATTTTCATGTGATAATCTCTGGGTATGCCTACTTTTGTGAATATGAATTGAAATTATCTTCTGAGCAATATAAAAATCTTTTATGTCTAAATTATCACCATTTTCATATAGTAGCATATTTTGAAATACTGTCTCTTTTAAATTACAATGTTGAGAACTCTTAAAAAAGTATTTTACTTTCCAGAAGTGTATTTGTATGTGAAAGTAGTGTTTACTTTTGTCACCATGTGCTATAAAAATGATGTTTCCACCCACCTGGGAGTTCGTTGGGAATGCTGATTCTTGGACTCCTTGTCTGGACATTCTGATTCAGTGGGCCTGGGTGGAGCTCAGGAATTTGCATTTTTAATAAGTTTTCCAGGTATTTGCCATGTAGATGGTCTATAGTCTAATCTTTTAGAAACACTGACCCAGACCAGCCCTTCTCAAACTTTAATGTGCTTATGAATCACTTGGGCACCATGTTAAAATGCAGATTCTGACTCACAGGCCCGGGCCCAAGACTTTGCATTTTTCACATGCTCCCAAACGTTGCCCGTGCCACCTGTCCCCACCCCCACTTTAAGAGGTGAGGATCTTCCTGCTAGTCTTCTACTGTAATTAGAATGTACCTGCTCTAGTAAGGGCTTTAATCTAGATGGATGGTTCAAACATAAAATGTCTGCACTAACTAATATCTCATAGTCATGTACCTTTCATTTGTAATTAAAATAACTGTTTAAAAAAAAATCTCTTAGACATAAAAAAAAAATGATGTTTCCAATAAACTGAGAGAGAGATAATGAGGATCCAACCTAAAAAGTCACTGAATTTGCTTCAGGTATGGGGTTAACCAATTAAGTTAACCATATACAGTCTTTTAGGGGTGACCTTAAGCATGGATATGGTTAACTTTGGGACTCTTATCCCAGCCTATAGGGCCTTTCTAAAATACAAATCTTATTGTCATCCTCCTACTAAACAAACACATCAGGAACAACCTTAAACGTATCCTACCTTCAAATGGAAGAGTAAGTTGAAAGAGTGTTATACAAAGCTCTTCACAGGTAGGTGGTCTGAACCTAATTACCGTCCTTTCCTTTCCCCTTTCCCAGGAGCTCCTACATCTTGCCAGACAAACTATTTACCTCTTCCTGAGAAATCCACTGTTCTGTGCTTCCCTGCTTGTTTACCTGTGGCTTCCTCAGCCAGCTTACTCCTGCCCCATTTGCATTTTCAGCTGCTCTCCTGCTCATTTTTTCAAGTTCCAGCTTAAGTGTTTCCTTCACTGAAAATCTTTTCCAGTGCTTGGAGGCATTTCCTCAGTTTCCGTAATTCTTTTTATTCAACTTTGTTACATACATCCTCAGCAGTTAGCACAGTGCCCTGCACATAATACATGTTCAATAAATGTGTTTATTTATTTATACTGGCTTGAGCAAGACACATAAGTACCCAAAAACTAGGCACTGATGATATATGTGTATTTCTTGAATCAATACATATGAATTTTTGAAAACAAGATTAAGCTACTGGGAATATCTGAGATCTTGATAAGTCTCTCTCTGGCAATTTACAGATATAATCTATTACAATTTAAAAGCATCTTAAATTTTGCTTGCATGGAAGATTTTATCTTTCCTTTTAACTAAGTTTCAAGATATCCTTAATTTTTGTACCTATATACTCTATTCTCATTTCTACTTTCACAGGATCAGTGACCCTCTCTCATTTTTATCCATTACAAGAGTAGTTTCAATTTAAACCTAATTAAATGGAAACTTTAGTTTCATTTACCTCACGTGCCCCTTTCTTTTTAGAAAGCAAACAAGACAAAAAGATCTGAGAAAATTTCAAAGCTCTAAAGCAAATATTAAGTATAATCTCTTACATCTTCAGAATTTTTAATACCATAAAAGAGGATTTCCTAGTACACTTTGGAAAACATTAACCTTTATAAATCATTTTTTAATGAAGTAGGATTGAAGAGAAAGTATTATATTTTGCATTCCACTGTAGTTCATGTCATTTGATATTAAGGGAAGCCTAATCACATTTCCAAGTAAGAACTTTAAACCTTTATGCCATAGTGAGAAGTGTATAAAATTAGAGTCACACATTTCATTATTTCATAGGACAAATTGAGGTAAGTCTAGATAAACAAAATGATCTTGTTAAAATACTTCCATTGTGAAAAAAGTAAATTATGTCTTACCCTTAGAGAAAAACCATATACCAAATGCTGGTTCTTTAGGAAGACAAACCATTTTCACTAAAGCTTAACTCTTCATGAAAAGGTACATGGAGTCCTTAATTCATAGATTAGAAATTGCTTTTAGAATCACTGAAGTTCATGCCAAATATTCATTCTCCCATAAGCAAATGAGTCAGCTACTCCAGTTCCTTTACTAGGACAGTCGATCAAAAACCAGTTAAAGGGCAGATACCTTTATCAGAGTACGCCTGTTCTAATGCATGAAGATCAGGCAATAGGTGAATACAGTTTATGCAGCAGTAGGTAAAGAAATCAAGGACGACCACTTTTCCACACAGATCCTTGTAGACAGAAATAGGCTCTTCTGTGTTCAGCCATTCTAATCCTGAAATTTATACAAAATAAATAATGATTAAAGGAAAAGACCAAGATAATTTATCTAAAACTTACAATTAAAATGTGAACTATTCTTATTTCTAAGAAGGGGATGGGGGCAGGGTGAGTGAGAGTGGGCGGAAGAGGACGGGAAAGCTGTTGCTATGACGCAGTCTGTAAATACAGTGACAAAACGCTACTAAATTCTTTCAGAAATATTGTAATAGTCTGTGTGTGAAAGGGAGTAAGATCACATTTAGGTAAAATCAAGAAGAAGTATCAAACATTAAGAGGACCTAAGTACATAAACAGGTACAAATGGGCTGTTGAGAATGACGGTCAACCTTAAGAAGAGCAAGACATGACTAAATATCAAAAAGGGGTAAAGTGTTAAAATATAAGGATAAACATACAAAACACCTAAGCCAATTTCATAAGAGCTGAAATGCTTTGAATCTCAACGACACCTTAGGTATGAAATATTTCAAATGGAAAGTTAAGCAAAATACACTTACTATTAATAGATTTCATGGAAGCAACATTAATACTGATGAAGCACATGTTCCCTTCCCTCCAAAGAAAAGAAAAATAGAATCTCATTTCTCTGTATTTTTGTAAATCAGGATTTATTAATTACTTGGCCATGATTTACAATTTTAACTATGCACTATTAAGAAAGATTCTGTTAAACTTTTTAACTAACCTTAAAAGTACACATCTCTATGTAACCAATTTAAGAAAGAAAGATAACAAGCTTTTTACTTATAAGTAAATAAATGCAGCTACTAAAACTATTCATTATACCTTGCAGCAGGTATTTGGAAATATTTTATAGAAACTGAAAGCTGAAGTTGGATGTAACAAGTGATTAATAACAGCTCAGGACTAATAACAGTAACTGCAGTTACTCAATTAAAACTCTAAAAAAAAAAGCAACCTGTAAATCAAACTAGTACTTCTGCCAGTACAACCTAGAGAGTTTTTAGGGTACAATAAGCTCTTAAGTACCCATTTTAATAGTGTTAATTGTATGCCAGATCAAATGATCGTATAAAACTTCAAACTCATGCACATTTCATATCCTAACTGCAAAATTTATAAGTCTTTTAAGTTTATTTTCTATAAATAGTTAAGAGCAACTTAGATTGGGGGATAGGGAAAGTATTTCTACAGGTCAGTTATTGTGGTAGGTGCTTACCAGGTTTAATATTAATAAAATTTTTAATAATAATTACAAGGAATATAATTTTAAAAAGCTGCTAACATTTACTGAACTCTCCTATAAACTAAGAACTTCAGATGTATCATACCTCCAATCCACATAACAAATCTGGAAGGTAAATACTGGTTACCTTTTATAAGTGAGAAAAGCAAGGTTTGGAGAAGTTAACTTGCTGAAAATCATGCAACTAACAAAACAGACTAAAGGGGGTTTAATCCCAGGTCTGTCTGCATCCAGGCATGACACCACACTGTTTCCCACAGACATGTGTTCCCTTTTACGAAATGACTTAAGTACACCGTTTTTGACAGGTTTATGACTTCTTGATTATAGTTTACTGATAAGGAAACCAAGAAAAAAATTCTTACGTAGTAGTCTGTCCTCAATAATCAAATCCAGCAGAAAATTTAACTGTATAAATATAAAGCCAATATATTTTGTTCTATCTTTTACAAGTCAGAGGTCAAATTTCACGGTAATAAAATTCACTCACTATAAATACAAACACGACTAGAAAATAAAAACAATGGTCCAAATCCTGGCTGGTGGCCTACTCGTTTCTAACACTGTACTATATATAACTTACTTCTTACAAAGCTTTTAAAATGTATACAATATGCAGATAATCTTTTAAAGTTTCTTTGATGGGATAATCTCTCATGTACCCAACCAATTCTTTTTTAAGAATTCCACAATATTTCAAATCCAGTATAGGATTAATAATAGAAAAAATAAACACCATGAAGCAGGAGCAAAAAGCCTGGAAAGACACACAAAGCTCTGTTGTCAGGGGCAAGGTTCCGATACACCTCCCCTGAGATACTGAACCCACATCCAACCAATTAACTATACGTGTGGTGTCAGTGTCATGCCAGGAGACATGCCAACACCGCCAGGCAAAACAATTCCAGGCCCAACCAAATAAGGTAAAGTAGGGTTTCATTTATCATAGCAAGACGTGTTTCACAAAAAGCACTGCTGGAAATATCGGTTCCCTCGTGTTCCAAACACTCACAGAGCCGGGATTCAAACCCTGGAGGTCGGTCATAAATGATTCACATTTTTAGAATTACAAATTTCACCACTTTGAACGTAGAAGAGTGGCACGGCTAAGAAACCTGTGGTCTATATAACGTAACTCTGGCAGTTATTAATTGTGAGGCCCTAAGCAAGTTACTTTAACCTCCTCAGTTCCTCAATAATAAAATAAGGACTAATAAAAGCACTTCAGTGGGTTGAAGAGAGGATTAAAGAAAGCAACATCCCTGAACTGTTTGCAACTGTGTGTGGCACAAAAGAAGCGATCAGGACATGTTAACTAGATAGATGCATAAGGATGACGATGCTCGGCAACTAGACTGAAAGGACAGGGTAGCCTGGACACTTCAATCGCTGTCAAAAGGGGCCACTAAACATTCATGGAAGGTCTACCTAGTTAACACACGGCCCGGGCTGGGGCTTAGGATACAAAGACCAGCACGCAGGTCCCCGCCCCCCAGAAACCCATCATCTGCCGCCGCTCCGGGACACCTGGGAATTGCAAAACACGAGAACCGCTGCTCAGGCGGGGCGAGGCGCCCAGTCGGGGCGTGGGAGCACAACCCCGCCTGGACCCCCGCTTCCGGGGAGCGCGCCGGCCCCCAGAGACGGGCGGTTCCGGGAGAGGTCCCCACCCGAACAGACCCTCACCTTCGGGAAACTCGGGCACTGACAAGTCCTGCTCCCAGCCGTCCACCTTCTGCAGATACTGGTAGACCAGGCTGTCCTTCTCCTCCTGGGTGACAGCGTCGAGCAGGGCGTACTCCAGCGAGGTCTGAGCCGGCAACAGGCCCGAGAGGCTGCAGCTCCGGACTCCGGGGGCCGCCATGTTCTCCGGACAGTCCAGAGGCGGCTGCCCAGTCCGCAGGACGGGCTCGTTCGCAGAGAGAGGAAGCGCTTTACTGTCCTTTTGTTTCAAAACGGCACATTCACCTCGCTCGCCACCAGCCCCACTCCACGCTAACCAGACTTTCTTCTTTTGTTAGTCATGCACTCAAAAGCTAAGGTGCCAATCGTTGCTGCTCCCAAGAATGTAATTAAACTACCGGCCCAAACCACCCCGCCCCTTCTAAGCGCCCGCGCCCAGCTGCGCCTGGACATTCAGAGTGCCTGATTCAACATGGAAAAGGCTGCTGTGCCAGCGTTCTAGAAGCTCCAAGAGGGCCATTCCCCCACCCTTCACTTTGGAAATCAGCGGATTTTAGAATAAAAATAAAATAAATCCGTGAGACTTAAAAGGGCACAAACTTTTTTCATTCTTTTTAAAGTCCCGCTCTTAGAACCGGGTTCAGCTGATTCGACACAGCACAGGCGAGAGGAAGCTGTTCCCGCCAAGACGTGAAAGGTAAAGGGGTAGGGATCTCTTTAAGGATTTCATTACCAGAAAGCTTTTTAAGATTAGGAGTGACTGGCTAATGCTTTGGCTAATACACACATATAATGTTATGTTGCCCCACAGTGCTGAATGTGCGGCAGCGAATAGATTGTCAGCTGAGCGGGGAGAGTGGGGCGCCGAGGAGGGCGGACGCAGCTGGAGCTGCTGCCCCGAGGGAGCGCGGTCGGGGGGGGGGGGGGGCGTGCGGCGTGCGGGTGGCAGGTGGGCTGCGGCGAGGGTCCTTGACAGCAGGGCCTCAGTCTTCGGAAGAGGAGGGCTTTGATTGCTTTTATGTTGTAGGCCGTGCTGGGAACAAACTCGCTGTCTACCCAGGAGGGGATAAAAAACCAACTCGCTGCCCTTGCGGCCTCCTACGTCCAAAAAGGATGTAGAGCCAGTGGGAAGCATCAGGCAGGTGAACCTGGCAAAGAGATGGCTGGTCACCTGTAGGGCAGACCACCTCCGCGGTCTGGTTCTAGGGGAGTGCGTGGCCTCAGTGCGAGCACAACTAAACATATTTGAATTTTGTTTATTCATTGTGCAGTGTTGGCTCATTGCTGCTGGAGGAAGACACTGGATGGCCCCAGCAAACTGAAGTTGCTGAATATCCACGAGCCAAGGATAAGGGCAATAACGTTTTTTTTGAGAATCACACACCTCTTTGATTATGGTGTGACCAGTGTTATTAGCAAGTTGAGGTAGACGTTTAGTGTTGGAATACCTGTTGAGCCCGTTGCCCAGGGGCTGTGGTTGCATTTGTGGATTTTCTGGACAGTTGTCCAGCGGAAAGTGAACTGACAGCAGCTTTCTAACAGTTTTACAAAGCTCGTTCTAAGATTAAGCTATTGAATTTGTACTTCACATTAGTGCTTAATATTCAAAGTATTACTGATTCTTATTTTTATGAATCAAGTCCTGGAAAAGGCCGAAGTACCTGAATGAAATAGTAGCCACAGTGGAAAAACTTCTCAGATGCTAGCGTGTGGTTAGGTCCTCTTAATTTTATTGCTGTATACATAAAACAGCAAATGTTCTCAGGTATAATGTTTGTAGTTTGTCAATTTATTCATTACCAGAGCTTTAGATTTCTATTAAGTTAGTGGGGGTTTTGTTACTTTTTTTTGCTCAGTAAAGTAATTCTATTAAAAAATTTTGAATCAAGAAATGCACTCTCACTTCACTTAAGATTAGTGCTTCTTTAATGATAAAAATCATTTTGCCATGATAGAAGACACTTTTTTCGAAGAAGAAATCTGGGAATACAAATCGAAAAGAAAACCGAAACCAGTACATTCAAATAATTTCTCTGAGAATATTTCAAAATCTGTTGAAAAAGCAACAGATAGAAAATATCAGTCAAGACGAAACAGAAATAAAAAAAGAACTGTAGAAGCTAAAGAGAAGGCGAAGGACCCTGAAGTGTGTATTGGAGAAACATACAGTCAAACTTCTGTAGCTTCTGGTCAGGATTCTGGTTGCAGGGATGGTATTCAGCAGTCCCAAGACAAGGAGACCACTCCAGCAAAGTGCTGTAAGGCTCAGAAAAGCAAGCAAGTGTCTCCAAAAATACGTCCAGTTTATGATGGATACTGTCCAATCTGCCAGATGCCTTTTTCCATATTGCTAGGTCAGACACCTCGATGGCATGTTTTTGAGTGTTTGGATTCTCCACCAGTCTCTGAAACAGGTAAGATTCCAAAAAAGATAATGGTCTTTAAGTAGTCTGAAAGACCTGCACTCAGCCAGCCATATCAGTCCAGTGAAACAAGCAAGGCAAACAATAAACCAAAAGAGAGAGGAGGCACTATAACTGACTTACCCTATAAGGAACCAAGTTAATGCATTTTTACCCTTCTTGACAAGGATGAAAAAAATCAGTCAATGATATAATTGTAAAGAATGTTGCAAACTTGAAAACAGTGTAAGTGGATTTTATTATTTCATAAATGTCCCTAACACCTCAATTTTCATAAATGTTAATTGAGCACATACTATGCTAGTTTGACTTAACACTCTCATAATGACTGCATTAGGTAGGTTGTAGTGACATTTTACAGATGGAGGTTCTTAAATAACTTGCCAATTTTATCTTTTATGAAACTTTTATAGAATTATGAATATTGGTTGGTCTAAATATGGGTATGTTGATTCATCATGCTAATATATAGAAAGAACAACTGGTAAGTAGTCTTAGATTATTAACGATTCTAATTAAAATTGTGCAAAGTGATAAATGAAGTAATGTTATGTTTTTATTACCTTTAAGATATTTAATAAATGTCATGTTTAACATAGAAAAGTCTACGTGGAGTATATGAAGAATGGGTTGTTATGATTTGTGTATTTTAAAGTTATCATATATGCCATGAATTTTTAAACCTCAGATTTAAAATTCAGTAAAATTTTTACAAAGTCAGTATGAATTTTATGTTAACTGATTCAGAAGGCATTTTATTATTAACCTCATTATCATTTTAAAGTACTGCATGAAGATGCAAAATAACATTTAAAAAATTTCACATTAACCTAATAAAATCATAGTAAGTGTAAGTCTAATCAAATGCTAGTAATTTGCTTTTAAGTGGCTTGAAAATCAGAACTGGAAGTTCGAGTCCCATGGTGAGCACCTCGGTGAAATGTCTTGTAGATGAATACACCTCTAAGAGAGATTTCTTTTGGTTTTTCACTAACTAAACTCCTTGAATAGAATCTCAGACTTTCCTTGAATTGAATTCTAATATGTAACAAATACTTTTATGAGGTGGTTTTAAGTTTTTAGCAATGAAGTCTTATAACTTAATATAACATCTTTTTTGGGGGGAGGGGATAATTTTTTGATAAACATGAAAATTAACATACAAGATAGTTTGCATAATGTTTCTCAATCATAATGATATGGAAAATAGTCTTCAGACTATTAAAGCCATATTATTATTACCAGCTTATCAATTGAATTTCAAATATTAGAATCTAAAATATTCAGGGTAGGAACAGCTGTAACTAATAAGATTGTTATTACTGCTATTGTAAACAATGTGAATATTAAATAACAGAGCCTAAGTTGATACTAAAATTATCATAAATCTGTATTGCATGATAAGATAAAAACTGGGGTAGAACTTTTCTTCTGTGAGAGACAGACATACCAGGCTTCTTTACTCTTTATTGCTTGAATACTAGTGAACCAGTGAAACCAAAGGTGTCAATTTGTAGCATCTGCTTAAGAAATAACTAGGGCAAGCATGGCATGCATTTTGAAGGAGCTCATATCTGTGAGAGTTACTGTGGGGAAGTTGGGGTTCCTATGGCCAGGATCCTCACTGAACTTAAACCACTTGATGATGTAACTGGCCTGTTGCAAGGCTATTGCTTCCACACCTGTAGGCAATAAGCTATTTGCACTTTATAGAGAGTTTGGCCCAGTGCTCTGGGCAGAGACAGATGCTAGTGCTGGACCTACCACCAGGAGAACAAGACAGGTAATAAACCCTTTCACCCCAAAAAACGTTCTACTGTAATTTCTTTGGTCATATTGAATCCATAGAGAACTTGCCCAGGGCTGAAACCCATTGGCAAAACAGTTACTTAGAAAAAAGTGTTAGTCTTAAATTTTTTTGGACAAAATATTACTTGAAAAGAAATTTAAAAGAGTATTTGCTTTAAAAATAATAACCAGCAACTTGCAAAACCACACTGAATTATTGTTACTTTATGCTAATCTCTTGATTGTACAAAGATAGCTATTGTCCTAAGGCTTCAAAGTAGCACTAACGATTTTCTACTGACATGTTAATGGATGGTGCTAAAGCTTAGTCTGTGCTTTGATCCTGTAATACTTTTTTCTTTATTAACATTTCAGAGTGTCCTGATGGTCTTCTATGTACCTCAACAATGCCTTCTCATTACAAGAGATACACTCATCTCCAGCTAGCTCAGAGCAGGGCTAGTAATAGTCCTTCCAACATTCCATCACATGGGGCAGGTGGTAGTTTCACTGAGAATAATTCAGGCTTTTTTTGTAGTCTTGAGGAAGGATGGTCTCAGGATCAGAAACAAATGGAAGACTTCAAAAATGTTTCAGCTGTTCCCTTTGTGGTGACGCACTGTCTCAGAAAATCTCAGTCTCCAGCTGAAGCCCCCAGAAAGATTTCCTCTTCAACAAATATCCAAACATTCCAACAAGCCCCACAGTTTACAGAATTTGTTAGTAACGACAAACTGGTAGGAGTTGGTGTGCCTCTTGCCGAAGAATCAGATCGCCAAAACAACTCAGAACACCTACGTTTGGCATTGCCCGAAAATGACTTTAGCAACTGTGAAATCTCCTATTCTCCACTTCAAAGTGATGAAGAATCTTCTGATATTGATGAAAAGCTGAAGGACTCACAGCAGGAACTCTTTTTTACAGGAAGCTCTGAAGATGGCAGCCTAGAAGAAGATGATAATAGCTCTGCTTTGTTTAGCAAACTCCATGGTCCCTTACTGAAGGACCAGGAGGAGCATTGCCCCGAAGTGAACAGCTTCCCAACTCAGGGCACATACAATGAAGAATTGTACAAGTGCAACACTCTAAATGATTCATCTCAATTTGTTTTCCAAAATAAGAATATTACTTCATGTGATGATCCAGCATATACTGATGATGATTTTATGTTGTTTCCACCTGCATTAGCAGAAGGGCTTACTTCTAGTTACCAAGTCACTAGTTACCAAACAAAGCCTGATGAGCCAAAATTTCACTCATCTCAATTAAATACACAGAAACGGGTAATTGAAGAATCAGCTGTTCACAATCAAATTTCTCTTTCTTTACTTAAGCGTCAAATGCCAAAACGTTTGGAAAGCCGGGAGGGAAGCTATCTTACTTTCCGTCTAACCCAGAGTAAAAGCAGGGAATTATCAAGTAAGAATTACAATGCCAAGAACAGTACTAGCTCAGCATGTTCCTGCAGAAAGTCATTAGAGGGTATGTTAGACAGTGAAGTTACAGTTTTAAATACAGAGAAATTTTCTAGTGCATATGCTGCTGCTAAGTCTCTGAAAATATTGCCATCTGATCCTAAGTGTAATGCAACACACACTTCTGCCAAAGCAATGAAGCAAATGGATATAGGTGTGTATTTTGGACTACCACCGAAAAGAAAAGAAGAGAAATTGCTGGGGGAAGGTGCATTAAAAGGGATGAGCTTAAATCCAGTCCCAAGTCCTAATGAAAAGAGGTCCCGGCAGTGCAAGAGGAAGGCAGAAAAATCTTTAAGTGATTTAGAACTTGATGAAAAAATTTTAGATGAGCATCAGTCCTCTGTGGAACTTTCTAGGGAGAGATCACAGCATCAAAGAAAGAGACGTAAAAAGTCAGATTCACAGGAAGGAGCACATCAGAAGAGGTTGCATCACCTCAGTAACAAAATAGAATCTGAAACAGTCAATATAAGTCAAGACAAAGTCTTCATAAAATCAGTTTATGGAAGGCTGCTGAGAAGGAACGTGAAAATTTCAGAGTCATCTAATACAGGAGCATTGAGAAAAAAGACATGTCCATTCTATAAGAAAATACCTGGTAAGTTGAAATATCAATGCTTAATTTATCTGCAAAGGATCAACTTTTTAAAATTTGATGTTCATTGCCCATGTTGTGTGTGTGTGTATGAAACAATTTGTGTTTCCTTTGTTTTTTACGATACTTAATTGATCTATAACAGATTTTTTTTGCCTATTTAATCTTTTTTGATCCATTTAATTCAGCAAAGTTTTACTAGATGTATTTTATTTTCAAGTTACTGTGCTAGTTAGGTGGATATTACAGATTTGACAGATTAGGTAAGCTCAGCTTAATACAGCAGGAGGAAGGCTCTCTGTAAGTATAATGAAAGATGATCTCTAAGCACTGAAGAGAAATTCAAAGTACTAAATAGCTTTAAAGAAGGAAAATGTAACAGGTCGTACTGCTACTAAATGCCAAACATTTAAAAACCATGTCATAACAGTTTCTCACCCTTTCCATATTCTTTTAATTTCTCTTGCCTTCATAGATGAGCTAGTAGAAAAAGGTATAGTGAAGTGTATTTTATTATTGAAAAAACCAGTAACTATCCTGAAAAGAATATAAAATAAAACTGCCAAATATACTTGGTTTCAGGAAAATTTTTGAAAGTGCTTTTATTGATACTCTAAAACTGTGGTTTGTTCACAATACTTATGTAGAGATTAGCATTTATGTACATCATAGCACCCGTTCTGTTTTTAATAATTATTTTGATTAATTTTCTGAATTTTAAGTGAGCCTAAGACTAATATGCCCTGTGTTGATAAGCCTTAATAGAATTATGAGGGTGGCTTGTTTACTTGCATATAACAGCCCTCACACTTGGTTATTTCTTTCACAAACATATTTCAGAATAGTTCAACCCTGTTTTTTTCATTATTGGTCCTCTAGGGAGCCCTTTTGAGGCATTTTTTCCTCATTTCCCTCCTACCCGCCCTCCACTGAAATTCAAATACTATAACACTGTTTATCTGTTATTGTACTGTAACCTTTTGGAGGGCTGCAAACTGTTATAATATGTAAGGTTATTTGGGTCTTCAACCACTTTTGTCCCCTTGGAAGTGTTGGGGAGGAAAGGACTCAGCTTGGGGTCCCAGGGAAGTCAGATACAGTGAGACGAGACACCAAAGTCAGGAAAGCAAAGTAAGTTTTAATACGTTCTGCATAGAGTAGCAGAGCGGGCCTGCCTAAGTATAGGACAGGCGTGCTTGCATGCTCATTCTGAGGCTTCTTTTATGTGGTTTTTGGCAAGGCAGAGAGGTCCTTGATTGAGTTGTCAGTTCTCTAGGCTTGTTCTGATTGGTGAAATGGGGACAGGGGCTCTGCTGTGCCTGTGCCTCTGATATTTCTTATCTGGGAGGACCCTGGACATTTCCTGAGTCACCCCTGGACCCTGTGACTTCATCTGATTAACTCTGAGTCATTTCTGGCTTTCTGGTTCCACCTGATCAACTCCCTGAGTCATCTTCAGGGGGCCCTTTCTCCTTTCCATCCTTCTCATTTCTGTCTTTCTGCCTAACATTGCCCCAATAAACTATTGCCCCCATTGAGAATTTATGTTTTAGAGGAAAGCATTCTCCTTTTGCTGGTCTGCAGAAGTAAAGGATTTTAGGTGACTAGTAAGTATCGTGAAAATATTCACTGAAACAAAGAAGTAATTGGTCTGTAGCTTAGTATTTTGGTTTTTTTTGTATGGTTATTCATAAAGAAAACCTATACTGGAATATTTAGTAGAAACTTAACAATATTTTCATCTCTAGTATCATCTCTTGCTAAATTTATGTGGTGTTACTTTTTATAAACTTAAGTTGGAAATGAGATGTAAAGGTGTTAGAGGGTTCACTACTTATACTAAAACTGGGTATCTTTTACTTTATAATAAACTAGTGCTGAGGCAGCTCTGTTGGTATTTTTATTGCAGGAACTGGCTTCACAGTTGATGCTTTTCAGTATGGATTGGTTGAAGGTTGCACAGCCTATTTTCTCACACATTTTCATTCTGATCATTATGCTGGACTGTCTAAAAACTTCACATTTCCAGTTTATTGTAGTGAGGTAAGTTCGTGTTCTATATTCTGAATTTGTAGACTACAACAAATTTCTAAGCAATTTGGTTTAAAAAGAATAATTAAAATTGTAAGGTCTATCATTCTACTAGAGAAGATGTGAGAAAACATTCCACATTGAGGTGCTAAAATTGAATTATTGCCAACAATTACAATAGATGTTTTAAAAATATGCTTTATTATATGGAAACTATTTTACAATGGACTAAACACTGAAGTTTCATTCAGTAAACATTTATTGAATGCCTAAAAGATATTCAAGACAAAATACCTAGCTTCAGGGGGCTTGGAGCCTTCAGCATACACATTCACAAATAATACCATGAAAAAAGATTGGTATTGTAGTGGAAAAGTGAACACAACGCCTAGAATTAGGGAGAAGGGAGTTCTTTACTCTGTCCCGGGCTAAGGCTAAAGAAAGTTTCATGGTGAAAAAGATACTTTGATCTAATTATTGAAAGGTGAACATTTTAAATGCCTACTACTAAGGGCTTTGCCTAGAATTTTATTTAACCTCACAGCATTCTTGAATTATCCTCTTTTTATGAATGAAACAACTGGGGCTTGGAGAGGTTAAGTGGAATGCGCCAAGTAACAGCTAGTAATGGCAGAGCCAGAATTTGAATGCACATCTGTCTGATTTCAGAAGAAGGCAGAGAAAAAAGGAGAGAGCATTCCAGGTAGAGAACAGAGTTTTGCATAAAGGCACAGACCCTTAAGAAATACCCCTTCCAGGCACTTCAGATAATTCAGAACAGCTAAACACAAAATGAGGAATACCAGGAGATAAACCCACAGAAATGGGCAGGGAGCAGGTCAAGAAGGGTTTTGTATGTTATGTCAGGGATTTCACAGATCTTTCACAGGGATTGTCAGATCTTTCACAGATGAGGGCGAGTCAGTGAGTATTTAAGCAGAATTATGACGCAGTCATTTGAGAAGTTCTTCCAGGCATTCTGGAGTCTTCATGAATATATAAGTGGGACAACAGGGAGATTATTAAGATTCTTGAGTTCTACACTAAATGTAAAATCAAAGACTATTTAGTGTTGTACTGTATCAGCAATAAGCATGCTCTGTTTTGCAGATAACTGGCAATTTGTTGAAGAGCAAACTTCATGTGCAAGAACAATATATCTACCCACTGCCAATGGACACTGATTGTATAGTGAATGGTATAAAAGTTGTTTTGCTTGATGCCAATCAGTAAGTATTAAACTTAATGATAGCCTGTTTTTTAAGTACTCAAAACACATTGGCATGGTTACTTAACAACTTTTTAATTGGAACAAATATGCTTGATATTTCTAAAAACTTGAATAAAAATTTTGTTTCTACTTTTGAAAAAAATTGTACCCAATTACAGAATCAGATTAAATGTAAAGAAATTCTCTAAATATTATGTAACCTATTTTTTTAAGCAGTTTAAATTACTATGCTTGACATGTAAGACTCCACCTTATTTTTTTTAAATGTTTTGACATTTTGTTGCTTTTACTTAAGAGATAACCTTTTGTCATTTTCTCTAATATCATGTTAATTAACTTACATATATACAAATTTATATATATATTTATATATTATTTAAAATTTTAAACATTTAAATATTATATATTAAATATAATATGTATTTAAAAATAAATAAATATATAAATCACTTTAAAAATTCCATTCAGATACTAGAGAGTTTTTTTCTCTTTTAAGAAATTCTTCAGGTTTTTGATACTAAAGACTTGGAAGATTTTTTTCTTGGAAATGGTTTCCCTTTTTCTTTCTCCTTTTTTCTTTTTTTAATGTAATATACTATTGAATATTCATGTTGCCAAAATGCACCTGTCAACTATCCTTGTTAGTCTGGGGAGAGGAAATCCTGGGGCAAAATACCTCTAAAACTAAATCAGTCAAATGGAGAAATAAAGTTCAAAATCCATTTATTACTTACAAACTGCAGTCCAGGTCCTTCTCTCTTTCCTGCTCCAGCAGAAGCAAAACGGCCCTCCCCTCCCCTCCCCTCCAGGTACAGATGAGTCGTCTATTGCCCAGGTCATTACCCACCGATATGGAGATGAACTTCTCTCCACCCCTGAGGAATGATGCAAATGCACTAAAGCCATACTTCTCTCCACCCTTGAGCACCTGTTGATATGCAGATGTACTAAAGCCAGGAGGGATATTCTAGAAATATTACAATTTTACCCACAATGCTTTTTTCTAGTTATCATAGAATGTTAGCCTTATGTACCTTAGATCAGAGATGCTTAGAGAATTAAAATTAAGACTAAATCTATGTCTCCTAAAATCCATACCAATGCTATTTCTTCAGGTCACCTTTTAATTTTGTCTGCTAACTTTGCTGCTATTTCTTTTTAAATAACCAATTATGACAACTCAGTTTCTGATTTTAAATAAACTTTTATTGAGGTAGAATTTGCATATGTAAAATGGACCCATTTTAAATGTTTGTTAAATTTTCACAGAAATACACACCTATGTAATTCCTGCCATAAAAATATTGAAACTTTTCCCACCTCAAAAGATTTCCTTGATCTGTTTACAAACCATTGATCTGTTGTAATCATTATGGATCAGATTTGTCTTTCCTAGGGATTTGGCTACATCAAATCACATAGTATCTACTCTTTTGTGTCTGGCTTCAGTCACTCATAGTGTTTTGGAGATTTATCCATGTTGATGTGTGTATCAGTAGCGTGTTCCTGTTTATTGCCCTACAGTATCTATTGTGGAGATACACTACAGTTTCTTTATCCATTCATCTCTTGATGGAAAATTGATTTTTGATTATTGACCTTGTATCCTGTGACCTTGCTAAACTTGCTCATTAGATGTGGTAGGCTTTTTGTAGATTCTTGAAAATTTTCTACATATAAGATCATGTAATCTGCAAGTAAAGACAGTTTTGTTTTACTTCTTGCATTCCGTTCAGAGTGCTTTTCTTTGTCATTTACTCTACTGCCTCAGACCTTCAGTATGGTGTTGAATACGAGTGGTGAGCGCAGAGCACAGACATACTGCCTTATTCCTGATCTTAAGGGGAAAGCTGTCAGTCTTTCTCCATTAAGCATGACGTTAGTGGTAGGGTTTTCATAGATGCCTTTTATCAGGTTGAGGAAGACCCTCTCTTTTCCTACTCTGCTGAGAGTTTGTTATCATGAATGGGTGTTGAATTTTGTCAAATACTTCTTTAGTATCTATTGAGATGATCATATAATTTTTCTCCTTAATAATGTTAACATGGTAAATGACAATGATAGATTTTTTGAATGTCAAACCAGCCTTGCATCACTAGGTGAACCCCACTTGGTCTTCATGTATAATGCTTTTAAAAATATATTGACTGGATTTGATATGCTAATATTTTGTTAAGGAATTTCGTGTCTGCTTTCATAATGGATACAGGTCTATAGTTTTTTTTATAATACATTTTTCCAGTTTTGATATCAGGGTAATGCTGGCCTCATGAAGTATTCCCTCCTTCTCTATTTTCTGAAAGATATGTAGTAGTGGTACTATTTCTTCCCTATGTGTTTGATGGAATTCTGCAGTGAAGTCACTGGGATCTGAAGTTTTAGTGTGGGGAGGTAAGTTTTAAAGTACAAATACAATTCAAAATGAGAATCCTATGTGTTTTGGCAGTAGTTTCTAAACCCCTTTCTGTCAGGATCTCCCAGACCACCTTGAGGCTCAGTGCTTTGCTACAGGGACTCATAGGACAAAGGACAGCTATTAAACTTGTGGTTGTAGCTTATCACAGTGAAGGGGTACAGATTAAAATTAGCAAAGGAAAAAAGGCAAATAGGGGTGAAGTTAGGAGAAACCAAGTGGAAGTGTCCAGGTATTCTCTTCAAATGGAGTTGGATGGATGCATTTAATTCTCCCAGCAACAATGTGTAACAGCATATGCAGAGTATAACCAACCAGGGAAGCTCCCCTGAGCGTTGGTGTCCAGGATATTTATTCAGGGTCAGTCAGGTACACGTGCAGCACTCATGTATGTGACTGACCTTGGTACTCAGCCTCCAGTAATGTGGAGCAAAAATAGATACTCACCATAGATCACATTATTAGCATAAACTATCCATCACACTAGTAACATATGGCCGGAAACATTTGTCAGGCATACAAAACACTCTTATGAGCAGCCTATTCCAAAGACTCAGAACTCATCTCCCAGGGAGGCCGCCAAGGACTAGTTCTTAAGATAGGCCTTTCTTGGGGATGTGTGGAGTCTGAGCAGCCTTGGCCTGCTGAAGTAATCGTTCCTTGCACACCAATTATTTTTTTATCATGTATATTTCCTTAAGTTAAAATGCTACATTTCCTCTATAGTTCAATGCTGTGTCATTGTGGTAAGCTAATAAAGTGTATTAACTTGTCGATACTGAAATAAGTTTTCTTCCTTCAGATGCTTTGCCTGTGTTTAGAATCATCCTTTGAAATGTTTGTGTTCAGCTGTCCAGGTGCTGTCATGATCCTTTTTTATCTTCCTAACGGTAATGTCATATTACATACCGGAGACTTCAGAGCAGATCCCACCATGGAACGTTCTCTTCTAGCAGGCCAGAAAGTCCACACGCTTTACTTAGACACAACGTAAGAAAGGTTTTGTTCGTCTGCTTCCTCTTCCCATGGACAGCATTTGCCCCGTATATTATGAATAATTTGAGCATTTGCTTATGTAACCAAAATGATGGTTTGTTGTCAGTTCTTATTTTCAGGCTATCAGAGGGATACTATTTGAAGAAATATATACTTGCTGAAGAACAAATTTGGGATAACATGTTTTAATTGCAGCTCAATACTTGTTTATAATTTCCTTTTGAAAATACAGTTTATGTGAGAATCCTATTACTGAAACAAAGAAAGAAAATTTGGGGGCAAACTTTTCTAGGAAAACACCCATATAAGCTATCATTTCAAAGTATCCATGTAACTCTCAAATGTAATGTAAAGAAAAAGCAGAGGCCAAAATGCAATTCTGCTTCTGAATATTCAGAATAACTTTGTTCTTTTCTCCAAAAGGTAATTTATAAGTGACAACTTTGAATTCCTAAACATAATGGTATAAGCTATTATCCTTTTATATTAGAATACCTCATCAATTTGTTAGAAATTAATTATGTTAACTATTTCAGCATATTTCAAGAAGTGAGTTTGGATGGTGTGTTTCACTAAAAGATGGACTTTCCACATCCAGTTTCTAAAACTACAGCTAATTTTTCCATTCTTTTATATGTAGTATAAATACTAGATGAATTAAGAAAATAATTAAGTAAAAAACACTTCTTTGGTTACTTAGTTTTGTTCTACATACAATTATTTTCTCTCTTCTTATGGCTGACCAGCAAAATAGTTTTGAAAATTGGGAAAAATATGAAAAAGTGCTTATTTTTCATTTCAAATATACATAGCTAGGAGTTTTGCGGTTAATGTTTCCTTGGGTGTTCGTTGTAGACCCAACTATTGAGGTAGACCCAACTGAATCTGTTATATCCTGTAATGCTATATATATTTCTGTATCTCCTAAGAAGAGAAGATGACAACCATGTAAATATTAACTGTTTTATTTAACACTACTTCATTAAATTCATGTTTGCTTTCATTGGTTTAATTTTTTAAAAACTAAATTCGAATTCTTTAGTCCAAAGATAACCCCTATTGATAATATTTTCTTTGATAGTGATTTTATTTTATAACTTATAGCTTCAGTAGCTAGCTGGCTAGAAATATTCTTGAAATAAAAAAGGCAACTTATTGATTTGAGGGTGATAAAAGAAATATCATGAAAAAGGTATATTGCAAATGTATAATTCCATCATAAATTATATAACTGGTAACAAATACTTTAACCACAAGCAGTAAGATAACGGCAGTGGTGTTAATATATTATACTTATGTTGTATGTAATTTTGCTAAAGCTTATTTTCTAAAATAGCATCCAACTTGATGCTATGGCTTTCTTGTTGTTCTTTTACGAAGTACCATATTTCTATATAACAGATATTGCAGCCCAGAATACTCCTTTCCGTCTCAGCAAGAGGTTATCCAGTTTGCCATCAACACTGCCTTTGAGGCTGTAACTCTAAACCCACATGCTCTTGTTGTCTGTGGCACTTACTCTATTGGAAAAGAGAAAGTCTTCCTAGGTGAGTGGTAGCTATATCTAATTTACATTAATATATTATGAAGATCAGATTCTTTTTGCATAAAGCCCTTTCAGTCTCTATTCTTGTATTTGATATTTATTTCCTCAAATGGTTCAGTATTACCTTTGAAGTTGAAAGAAAATTTGAGGGAATTTGATTCATTTAAATTTTGAAAAGCTTAGCTTAATGGAAACACTTGATAAGCATGTTTATGATAGCCTTTGTATCTACAAAATATTTATAGAGCAAATGTCCATGGTACATTGATATTTTAATAAACTAAATAATGACTAAGGCATAGTTGTATTGATGCCTTCTTTGAGGATAACCATCAGTAAATTATGTTGGAAAACAGTTTTAGTTTTTATTCCTAAATGATTCCTGGATGTGTAATTGCAGTTTGTCTAGATAGAATTATACTGTTTTGTTAAGTTCTTTCCATTTCTTCCTATGGCCGCATAATGTTAAACATTAAGATATGAAGTGATAAAGCCAAGGTTTTAACTCCTCCAAATTTGGTTCCTTCCCTTCCTCCACTCCTTTCTAAACATCTTCTGCAGTTTTTAAAGACTAGGTCTTTAAAAATAAGTTCTTTGGGTTTCTCACAATTTATTCCATGTAGTTAACCAATGAAATTAGTCATCCTTTTGATATTTTATGGCAAAAGCATAAATGTTTGGACTTTATTTTTTGTAAGTTCTTACTTTAAATTTTGATTAACTTGTAATTTGGTTATTTTTCCCATAAGCTGTGATTTTACTATTTTTAATCTTTTCCTTTGCCTATAGCCATTGCTGATGTTTTAGGTTCAAAAGTGGGCATGTCCCAAGAAAAATATAAAACATTACAGTGCCTCAAAATACCAGAAATTAATTCCCTCATCACCACAGACATGGGCAATTCACTGGTTCACCTTCTCCCAATGATGCAGATTAATTTTAAGGTAAGCATTCAAGAGATATGCCTTTTTAGTATGAATTGGAAAAGATAATCCAGTGATTGTAAACTGAAATCCAATCTTACCTGCATTTAACTAGAGCAATTCAGTTATAGTGGGGTCACCTATAGTAAACTTTTCCCTAGAAAGGTGGAATGTAAGTGTATTTAGGTTTTTTGTGTGTGTGCACCTGTTCGGAGTAATTCATATGTCCACCAGGGGTCTAGGACCTAGAGAACCAGTTATAAAGGAAGAAATAAAAATATAAAAGTATGCAGCTATCCAGTCATTCACACCTTCTATTAAGGTTGTTTCCTAGTTCTTCCAGGTAAGTGGGGAAATGAGTAGAGAATTTTAAGGACTTCTTACTTTTATTTTCAGGTCTATTCTGTATTAATACTAAGCTACTACAACATTGATTATGTTTGAAATTTACTTGTTGTGAGGATTTAATGAAATAGTGGAAGTGCATCCTAAGAGGAAGTGCTAGTGTTAGTTCTGAGGTAGAAATTAAAATACATGTGAAGAGGAAGTGCTAGTGTTAGTTCTGAGGTAGAAATTAAAATACATGTGGTATGACTTCCTGTGGTTTTGTTAGGGGTTGAGTTGGTCCTCTTCGGTTCTTGCCCCCACCACAACAAAGGATCAAAAGGCAGGGAAACAGTAGCGAAGCAGAGTGAGTTTTATTTGAATGCACTCCAAAGGAGTAGTAGGCCAGAGTGAAGGTAGACAAAGGCCTGGAACTTGTAGGGGAGGATCTATTTATCCTGACCTCGCTGGGAGGTACTTCTTTGATTGGCAGGGTGAGGTCATTTGATTAATAGCTCTAGTTATACACCCATTCCTCGTGATGCACATGTCTCTTCCCAGGATGCACACAGAAAAGCCCATGGGGACGAGGGCAAAACCACAATTTATGTTAATGAAATTGTGATGGTTGTAGTTCCATTCAGTTGCATTGCTTTGGGACCTAGTTGGGACCAGTTTGGACTGGTCCCAATGGGCAAGAAGTTATCTCCCTGAAAAGCCTGTGTTGTCTTCACATGGGGCCCCTACCTGGGCAGTTGGGGCAGTTTTTTCCCCTTCAACCTTACCTTCCCCTTCCCTAACTACATATTAACCAATGAAATTAGTCTTCCTTTCTACCTAACATTCCTAACAGTTTGGAGGCTTATTTGTCAGATTTTTTAATATACTAAGATTCATTCCATTTTGTAACATCTGACAACCAGAAGTGGAAAACATCAAACCTGTGTATTAAAAGCAATTCAGAGCATTAATATATTTTTACTTTTGCCATAGTGTTCATGAAATAACTTCTATGGAGCTCTTTGAAATAGCTTAGGGTATTTTTTACTGTTATCTATCTTATAAATAATAACACTGGTATTGTATAAAGAAAATGAGTTTTTTAGGTCTATCCCTTGAGTAAGAAAATTCTGTTATAACTACTCCTTTGTCCATGAGATTAAGGTAAAATTATTACAGCCTTATTTTCAGGAGTATGTAATTCATAAAATTTCAGAGATAATAAAGTTAAAGTTGTATCCATTGGTGTTTAAGCCAGCTTTGTAAACATATTTTAAATTTGAGAAGCATCCATTTTGTGTGGAGGCTGACGAGATGTTGATTCATCATAAAGTGAACACTAATGTCCTGAGGAAGGTATAGTATATTTTTATTTTTGTTTTACAGTTTTATTTCCTATTAAGTTCATTCCATTTGAACAAATTATCTATTTAGGAGAATGGGGGTGGAGGAGTCAAAGTATTGTGGAAAATTAAGGGACTAGCCCTTTTCAAGAAATTGTTTAATTGAAAGTGCTATCTGCTACAGAGAACTAAATTAAGGAAAGAATGGCAATTTGGCAGCTAGAACATCATCAGTGACCTGCACAAGAACTGTTTCAGTGAAGTGATGTTGGAGGAAGCCAGAGGGCAGAAGGCTAAGGAATGAATGAGAAGATATAAATGGTCAAATGAATAAGACATACATACAAATGGCCAATAAACATATGAAAAGAGGATCAGTTGTTAGCAACAGGGAGCTGTAATTCAAAACCACAGTGAGATACCACTTCACACTCACTAGGATAACTGTAGTAGAAAAGAGGGACAATGTTTGTTGGTGAGGATATGGAGAAGCTGGAATCCTCATTCATTGCTTGTGAGATTCTTCAATGGTACAGCTGCTTTGGAAAAATAGTTTGATAATTTCTTAAAAAGTTAAATATGCCCTGGTTTAGGTTCTCTGGTCTCTCTCTCAACAGTGGTGGAAAAAAGAAAAAAAAAAAAAGTTAAATATGAGCTGACTCTCTGGCCAGCAATCCCAGTCCTAGGTATATGACCAAGAGAAGTGAAAAGATATGTCCACACAAAACCTTGTACACAAATGTTCAAAGCAGCATTATTCATAATAGCAGAAAATTGGAAACAACTCAAATGCCCATCAAATGATGAATTGATAAAATGTGACATATCCACAAAATAAGAATATTATTCAGCTGTAGAAAGGAATGAATTACTAGTACATGCTACAGTGTGAATGAGCCTTGAGAACATTATGCCAAGTGAAAGAAGCCAGACACAAAGGACTGCATATTGTGTGACTCCATTTATATGAAATGTCCAGAGTAGGTAAGTCTATAGAGACAGTAGATTAGTGGTTGCCCAGGCTTGAGGAAGAGGGGGTGGGGAGTGACTGCCAATGGGTACAGCGTTTCTCTGTGGGGTGATGAAAATGTTCTAGAATTAGATGTTAGTGATGATCACACTTTATGAAAATATTAACACCACTGAACTATATGCTTCATACACATAAAAAAAGGCATAGCTTTCTGCCTTGAAGATAAAGAATATCTCAAATTGTTAGGTCTATATTTTTTCTGTATTTGTCCTCTGTTGGTATTGCCTTTGGTAGCCCTTCCCCTTCCTCCAGTTAAGTGACAAAGATATTGATGACATTTTTGATGATTTCTTATCTTCAAAACACAGATGGATTAGAAGCTGATTGTTACCATGAGGCTATTATTTTAGTTAGTACTTAAAGCCTATTTTTACCAAACAAAAATTGTTCCATTGCATCAGAGTTAATGACTTTTTGTGCAAATGTAAATCTGATAAAATTTTCAGGGTTTCTAAGGCAGGCTTGAAAGCCTTAGAAACATTATAAATAATACAGTTCATGCTATCAGGTTCAACATCCCAAGTTCATATATGTGATATATAGTTGACGACCACCTCTGATTTAAACTCGATTGACTGAATCTCGTAAAACATGACAGTAATGTTTTGGATGATATTTGCATGCTGAAAAAGTTCTAGTGGTGAGGACTTTATGTTGACTAAAGCATTTTTAATAAAATTGCTCATGATAATAGTTCTCCAGTTGTGGCTAATGAACAACTAGTGACTGTTGGCAGTCTTTTCTGTACGTTTGGCTTGTATGATAAAATCATATGTTTTTGTGGCAACTCTAATTTGTCTAATGAAAAGCAAATCACTTCTTATTTAATCCTCCTGAGTGTTTTTGTATCATTGTCTTTCAAAAATTGAACTTGGAAGGAAAAAGAAAGGGGGCATTACAATTAGCATGTATAATGTTCTGGGGGCACGGGGAGGGCTGTGCAACACAGAGAAGACAAGTAGTGATTCTACAGCATCTTGCTACGCTGATGGGCAGTGACTGTAATGGGGTTTGTGGGGGGGACTTGGTGAAGAGGGGAGCCTAGTAAGCATAATGTTCTTCATGTAATTGTAGATTAATGATAACAAAATTTAAAAAATTGAACTTGGTCATTGATTTTCTAAGAACTTTATCAAATGTCATCACTTACGATGACTTTGGAAAGTTCCATTCTGCAAGATTCGTTAAGGGACCATGTTGCTTCCAATTTTGGCAGCGTGAGAGTTCTGAAAGTTTTCTAGCTCATGTTTAGAGAGTGATAAGGAATAAATACCTGAGAAGAGCGCTCTGGGCTTTTTAAAAATGTATGTCTGTGTTGAGTATAATGCCACTCTTACAAAAAATTATTTCCATCTTTGTATATTTATATATACATGTTTGGATTGATGTTTACCAGTGTTAATATTTGTATCTCTAATAGAGATATAATTAGATACTAGTATCTCTAATAACCTAATAGCAGAATTTGGAGAGGCTTTTTTGGTTGATATTTGAATTGTAATACTTAGTAACTTATGTCTAAAGTTTCTCATCTTACTTTTTTTTCAGACTGTACTTAAGCTGGTTTAACATTAAAGAAGTAAAGGGGAAAATATATATTTTTTCCCAGTGATTTTATTATTTTGGAAGCAGGGCTCTAGGTTGTGCAAGTTAATGCTCACCAAGTGAAAATTCCCTGTGCCTCTGCCAGTGTAACATCTTTAATCTGTCCATTTCATTCTGCATAACTGTCTTCACTGACCATTAAATAAATAATTTATTTTTACTTAATAGGCTTTACAGAGTCATTTGAAGAAGTGTGGTGGAAAATACAATCAGATTTTGGCTTTTCGACCCACAGGATGGAC
Organism: Manis pentadactyla; assembly: GCF_030020395.1. Classification (NCBI taxonomy): domain Eukaryota; kingdom Metazoa; phylum Chordata; class Mammalia; order Pholidota; family Manidae; genus Manis; species Manis pentadactyla. Next base: position 124,668,655 of record NC_080026.1, on the reverse strand, counting down.
ACATTCCAATAAGTTAACTTGTATAACAGATGTTATTCCCCAGACCAAAGGAAACATTTCAATATATGGTATAATTATTAATTTTTTTCACTTATAATGTTTGTAGTTGCATTTTTAAAAAGCCATAAAATTAAGATCCAGGGAGACTGGGCACCAAAGAATCTAACAATTCAAGAGTTTCAAATCACTCTACTTACTCTAAACCTGCATCTTTAGCCATTGTAAACAGATACAAAGGAGCATGTCTGTAGTAAACAGACATTGACCAGTACAGGTGATTTCCTTTGTGTGATCAGTGACATGTAGGGGAAATGGTAGACTACTTGAAAGGAGGGGTTGGTGGCACAGGTGAGTACTGGGAATTTAGATGACCCTGCAATCTGAAAGCAGAAGGGTGATGGATCAGATGCGATGGGAACAGCAAAGAGTTACAGACTTCAGTTTTTCATCTTAGAGGAGGCTTACCATTGTCCTTGGAAATTGGCTTATTACAGTAATGGCTGATGGAAACATTTTGATATGTTACTAGACAAGTGACTGACTGTCAACCTCTAAAGACCCTCTTTTACTCAAAACAGGACCCTATCTCCCCTTCTCTATGATACTTGATCTTCAGTAAAGAAGATAAAGGGATATTTAGAATTTAGTTTTTTTCTCTTTTGCTTATTTTTTTTTCTTTGTGCTTATTTTTCATGTGTACAAAGCTTGGGGATGGGAATCTGTTTATTTGCTTGGAAATCAAGAGTCTCCTGTTTGTTATTCTTCAAATTTTACTCACATTTCTTAAAGAGAAGAATGGAAAAGGAAGCCTAATTATATATAAAAATCTATAGATATGCATGTCATTAAGTATATAATTAAAAAGTAATAGAATTTCCTTGTTCAAAGTTTGCATCATTTTAATGTTTTAATCTTTATTACCCATAAAAGATATTAACAGATTTTCTTGGAAATAAAGCAAGTAGTGTTTGACAAAAATCCCCTGGATTGTTCTCCTTTCCTCTTTTATTTTGGGCTGTGCATTTTTTTTTATTAATTTGATTTTTAATAGGCAATATCTTTTATTTTGTATTGCAGGAATTCCTTACAGTGAACACAGCAGCTACCTAGAAATGAAACGTTTTGTTCAGTGGCTGAAGCCCCAGAAAATCATACCTACTGTGAATGTTGGCACCTTGAGATCTAGGAACACAATGGAGAAATATTTTAAAGAGTGGAAATTGGAAGCTGGATATTGATGTTACCTTAGAGGACTCAGAGATGCAAATTGTTAGTAGTTAAATATTTAGTGATATGAAATACACTTTATGTGAAAAACTTCATGAATGTCACTCATATAGCTTATTTCCTCATTTACATTTGAGTAACATGTGCATAGTGCTGAGTGCTTCTCAGCATCATCAGTGATAATTGAGACTGGTCTCCCTAGTATCCTTGGTTCTTGCTTCTCCCCATTGGGGTGGTTATATTCTTGCATAAAGCCTCAGAAGAGGAAACAAAGGCAGGTTCAGGGACCAAAAGGATTCATAATAATGGAGGAATTAGATTGCAAGCATTATATATAAGTAAGTATAAGCATCTTTAAAGTGATCTAATATGGGCCATATTTTTATAAGATAAAACTTTTATGTGTACTTAAATAAAAAATCTTAAATTTGCTGTAGTCTTTTGGTTTCTAGGATTTGTAACAGTGATGTTCATGCAGTTTTATAAAATTGCAATGAAAATAATGTAACATTTGGCTCTGAAGAAGATTTAAAGAGCCTAGATAATCAGTCACCCAGTAAAGGATGTAGAAAAGTTCACTTGAATGATGTTTAGCTGAATATTTACTCAAGACATCAGATAACTAAAAGTTTAGATTGCACTTTTTTTTAAGTGAGGTTATATAATATATTTATGAATCTTGATCTCTCCAACACATTAAATAGCTAATCCAAAATGAAAAATTTGGGCCAATTCATGTTAAAAATGTTTCAAATAAGAAGTGGCTATAGCATAATGAACATATGCATGTGTGTATGTATGCATATTCTTTCATTACCTCTAGCAAAGAAATGAAGTGGGAGATTTCTAAATTTCTTATTAAACGTTTTCTTGGGACATTATTTTCAGTGATGATTTCATGAACTTTATTTTCATATGTTTGGAATTCACTTTATTATGGAGATAAAGGTTGTAGGGGTCACATTTAGGGAAGGAAAAACTTTAAAGAGCACAGTAGTATTAAAGCTAGTTTAACTACGTTCTCAGTTGACTTCAGTTATACATTTAAGATATTTTAATTTGGGCTTGAGATTTTAAGCTTTATAAGTTGTTACGAGTTATGATTACAAAAACTATATAGTCCACAATTATAGGTATTTTTAATATAGGAAAGATAAGTCATTTAGAGTAACATTTATTATTTGAGTAATAGTTTTTTCCTAGAATTGTCATTTTTCCTTGGTAAAAAGATTGTTCATAATTAATCTAGGCATGTTATTTAAGAGCAGCATCAGCCTTTTTAATTATCTGATGCAAAAACATCTTTCTACACAAACAGCACCATTTATGGCTGCTTGGAGTGATTGTTTTGGTTTTATTGATGCAGAATATACAAAACCTCACTTAGGGACCATCCCAAATAGTTTCATAATTAAGTCACAATCAGCCAAAGTTTTCTAGTCTCTGTTGAGAGATGCAATTTTAAAGTGAAATGAAAGAAGAAATCTACCGTCAAACCAAAATAAATGGGTGACATCTCTTGTACATCCTAAACATGTAGAGAAGTAGAATTAAACCAACATAGGGGAAAATGTTTTACTGTATATGTATTTGAAACTTTTCAGAAAGTTTCTTTACAATCTGACATTGAACGTTTAGTTACCAGATGCAGTGACACTTGATAGGGTGATTTCAAGTTCTCATGACCTATTATAATAGGCAAATCTTCTCTGCTTGATGTCAATGGCTTTTAAATCTAAGTTATTTATTTTATCACTTACACTATATTCATTAATGTCCCTACACATGAATCTATTTTTTTGAACAACTGATTTAAATTAATTCTTTGTTCAGTTATATTCCTACGAACCATATGCATTCAGAATACCTTACTTGGTCCTGAATAACCATCAATAACTAGACTAAGGAACTGAGAAGAGGATCACCTTCAAGTACTAATCCCCAAAATGAAATGTCTTGAAAGAATATTGATACTGGCCTGTAACTTTTCTGGTTGTTTCATTCAATTCATTTGGTACTGATCTAGAAAAATTCCAGTAAAGTTATTTGAAGGCAGCAAAATCATAAATTCATTATTATTATTATTTTTTAAATAATTATTTTTTATTGAAGGGTAGTTGACGCACAGTATTACATTACATTAGTTTCAAGTGTACAACACAGTGATAAAACATTTATATACATAATTCTAGGTTCCAGCTATCACCCTACCAAGCTGTTACAATATCTTGACTTTATTCCTTATGCTATACATTACATCCCGGTTACTTATTTATTTTACCATTGGAAGTCTGTCCTTTTTTTTTTGTTTTTTTTTGTTTTTTTTGTTTTTTTTGTTTTTGTGAGGGCATCTCTCATATTTATTGATCAAATGGTTGTTAACGACAATAAAATTCTGTATAGGGGAGTCAATGCTCAATGCACAATCATTAATCCACCCCAAGCCTAATTTTCGTCAGTCTCCAATCTTCTGAGGCATAACAAACAAGTTCTTACATGTAGAACAAATTCTTACATAATGAATAAGTTACATAGTGAACAGTACAAGGGTAGTCATCACAGAAACTTTTGGTTTTGCTCATGCATTATGAACTCTAAACAGTCAGTTCAAATATGAATACTCATTTGGTTTTTATACTTGATTTATATGTGGATATCACATTTCTCTCTTTATTATTATTATTTTTAATAAAATGCTGAAGTGGTAGGTAGATACAAGATAAAGGTAGAAAACATAGTTTAGTGTTGTAAGAGAGCAAATGTAGATGATCAGGTGTGTGCCTGTAGACTATGTGTTAATCCAAGCTAGACCAGGGCAATAAAACATCCACGTATGCAGAAGATTTCTCTCAGAACAGGGGGGGTGAGGTTCTAAGCCTCACCTCTGTTGATCCCCAATTTCTCACCTGATGGCCCCCCTGCGACTGTGCCTGTCTTAGGTTGTTCCTCCCTTGAGGAATCTTACCCGTCTCTGGCTGACCAGTCATCTTCCGGGGCCATACAGGGAAATGTGAAGTTGGTAAGTGAGAGGGAAGCCTTATTGTTTGAAAAAGTTAGCTTTTTACTTCTTTGCATATTTATGCCCTGTGGCTTCTATGCCCAGCATTTGTCTTGAGGTATCTTTACCACTTGGAAGAATTATGATACTCGGTAAATTTGATATGAGGCACGAATTCTATTTAAGGGTTGTAATTAGGAAGGAAGAAGAAAAGCTATAGAAGTAGCAGGCGGAAGAAAACATGGGAAGATTGATTATTTCTTTGGCATATCTTCTTGTAGAGTAACTTCAGCATATATAGGTTTTAAGCTACTACTTAAATTGTGCACACACATTAACATAATAGGAGTATAGTTACATAACCAAAGCATATCTGTAATTACCAGCCATCTCCAGTGAAACCAAGAAAACCAGTTAGGCACCTTAGGCATTTGTGACAACTTATCTATGATATGGTGGATATTGTCCAACTGAACTTGAACAGTCTGAGAGAAATCAGACAAATTAAAACAACCCATTCCTGGGGACTGTTCACATGCCATATGTTCTTTTAACAGTAAATAGTCTGTAGTTGTAAGACTTTGGAGCGCTACAATTTGCACTTCTCCAAATTCTTGGTTGAGTTCCAACAGTATAGATCCAGTCAAATTTGTTGTTTTACTGTATGCACAGGCCAGCTTAGATATCTCCTTCCTCATTCCCATGGCAAGTCCAGGAACTGGTGGGATGAGTGCATCTACAGCTGTAGCAGTGCGTGGATCTTTATTGGGGTTTTTTGATGATCATCTTCTGGCATGAGTCTTCCAGAGAGTGCAGATGTTGGAAGTTCTTTTTCATATCATATCTTAGTTCATTTTCGGGATAAATTCATTATTATAGATAATAGTTTAGGTATGAGAATTACTTCCAGTTAGCATGGTTGTAAGCCTTTAACTTGGTAATCATTTTAATATGCTAATTGTTTAATTTTTCCCTTCATATCTATCCCTTCCTCCAAGAAGTAGACATACTCTCTTTGTATATCATCTCCCCATGGTTTCACAGTTCCATTTTTGGTGAGCCAGAAATAATTTATGAAACATTTGTTATGAAGTATACCAAGTATGAAAAAACAAATGTAACACCAAACAGTTAATTGCTTAAATATTTATAGCTGGGCCAGACCTAGGGTGAGGCAGGAAGGGTGTCTAGGGTGCAAAATTTAACATTTAGTTACCAGATGCAGTGGCACTTGACAGGGTGATTGTTCTCATGACCTGTTACAATAGGCAATGACCCCTCATTTGCAAGAACCTGGGGGTCTGCTTCCTTAAATCTTACACTCGGAAACCTCTTCTGCCTCACCGTAGTCCTAGGCCCTGATTGATAGCATCTAATTATGGGTTGGTTTTTTTTTGCTGTTTTGGTGAATCCAAAGTGGTTTACTAAATGAAATGTTAAAGTTTTTAAAAAAATTCATTTTATTATCATTAATCTACAATTACATGAAGAACATTATGGTTACTAGACTCCCCCCTTCACCAAGTCCCTCCCCACAAACCCCATTACAGTCACTGTCCATCAGCGTAGTAAGATGCTGTAGACTCACTACTTGTCTTCTCTGTGTTGCACATCCCTCCCTATGCCCCCCCCACATTATACATGCTAATCGTAAGGCCCCCTTTCTTTTCTCCCTGCCCTTATCCCTCCCTTCCCACCCCTCCTGCCCAGTACCTTTCCCTTTGGTAACCATTAGTCCATTCTTGGGTTCTGTGATTCTGCTCCTGTTTTGTTCCTTCAGTTTTTCTTTGTTCTTATACTCCACATCTGAGTGAAATCATTTGGTACTTGTCTTTCTCCACCTGGCTTATTTCACTGAGCATAATACCCTCTAGCTCCATTCATGTTGTTGCAAATGGTAGGATTCGTTTTCTTATGGTTGAATAATATTCCATTGTGTATATGTACCACATCTTCTTTATTCATTCATCTATTGATGGACACTTAAGTTGCTTCCATTTCTTGGCTATTGTAAATAATGCTGCGATAAACGTAGGGGTGCATCTGTCTTTTTCAAACTGGGCTGTTGGATACTTAGGGTAAATTCCTAGAAGTGAAATTCCTGGGTCAAATGGTATTTCTATTTTGAGCTTTTTGAGGAACCTCCATACTGCTTCCCACAATGGTTGAACTAATTTGCATTCCCACCAGCAGTGTAGGAGGGTTCCCCTTTCTCCACAACCTCGCCAACATTTGTTGTTTGTCGTTTGGATGGTGGCGATCCTTACTGGTGTGAGGTGATATCTCATTGTGGTTTTAATTTGCATTTCTCTGATGACAAGCGATGTGGAGCATCTTTTCATGTGTCTGTTGGCCATCTGAATTTCTTCATTGGAGAACAGTCTGTTCAGCTCCTCTGCCCATTTTTAATTGGATTGTTCACTTTTTGTTTTTTGAGGTGCGTGAGTTCTCTATATATTTTGGATGTCAACCCTTTATTGGATCTGTCATTTATGAATATATTCTCCCATACTGTAGGATACCTTTTTGTTTTATTGATGGTGTCCTTTGCTGTACAGAAGCTTTTCAGCTTGATATAGTCCCACTTGTTCATTTTTGCTTTTGTTTCCCTTGCCTGGGGAGATATGTTCATGAAGAAGTCGTTCATGAAGTTTATGTCCAAGAGGTTTTTGCCTATGTTTTTTTCTAAGAGTTTTATAGTTTCATGACTTACATTCAGGTCTTAGATCCATTTCGAATTTACTTTTGTGTATAGGGTTAGACAATGGTCCAGTTTCATTCTCCTACATGTAGCTGTCCAGTTTTGCCAGCACCATCTGTTGAAGAGGCTGTCATTTCCCCCATTGTATGTCCATGGCTCCTTTATCAAATATTAATTGACCATATATGTTTGGGTTAACGTCTGGAGTCTCTGTTCTGTTCCACTGGTCTGTGGCTCTGTTCTTGTGCCAGTACCAAATTGTCTTGATTACTATGGCTTTGTAGTAGAGCTTGAAGTTGGGGAGTGAGATCCCCCCCACTTTATTCTTCTCAGGACTGCTTTGGCTATTCAGGGTCTTTGGTGTTGCCATATGAATTTTTGAACTATTTGTTCTAGTTCGTTGAAGAATGCTATTGGTAATTTGATAGGGATTGCATCAAATCTGTATATTGCTTTGGGCAGGATGGCCATTTTGACGATATTAATTCTTCCTAGCCAAGAGCATGAGATGAGTTTCCATTTGTTAGTGTCCTCTTTAATTTCTCTTAAGAGTGTCTTATAGTTTTCAGGGTATAGGTCTTTCACTTCCTTGGTAAGGTTTATTCCTAAGTATTTTATTCTTTTTGATGCAATTGTGAATGGAATTGTTTTCCTGATTTCTCTTTCTATTAGTTCATTGTTAGTGTATAGGAAAGCCACAGATTTCTGTGTGTTAATTTCATATCCTGCAACTTTGCTGTATTCTGATGTCAGTTCTAGTAGTTTTGGAGTGGAGTCTTTAGGATTTTTTATGTACAATATCATGTCATCTGCAAATAGTGACAGTTTAACTTCTTCTTTACCAATCTGGATTCCTTGTATTTCTTTGTTTTGTCTAATTGCCGTGGCTAGGACCTCCAGTACTATGTTAAATAACAGTGGGGAGAATGGGCATCCCTGTCTTGTTCCCAATCTCAGAGGAAAAGCCTTCAGCTTTTCACTGTTCAGTATGATGTTGGCTGTGGGTTTGTCATATATGGCCTTTATTATGTTGAGGTTCCTGCCCTCTATACCCATTTTGTTGAGAGTTTTTATCATGAATTGATGTTGAATTTTGTCAAATGCTTTTTCAGCATCTATGGAGATGATCATGTGGTTTTTGTCCTTTTTGTTGATGTGGTGGATGATGTTGATGGATTTTGAATGTTGTACCATCCTTGCATCCCTGGGTTGAATCCCACTTGCTCATGGTGTATGATCCTTTTGATGTATTTTTGAATTTAGTTTGCTAATACTTTGTTGAGTATTTTTGCATCTGCGTTCATCAGGGATATTGGTCTGTAATTTTTTTGGTGGGGTCTTTGCCTGGTTTTGGTATAAGGGAGATGTTGGCTTCATAGAATGAGTTTGGGAGTATTCCTCCTCTTCTATTTTTTGGAAAACTTTAAGGAGAATGGGTATTATATCTTCTCTGTATGTCTGATAAAATTCCGAGGTAAATCCGTCTGGCCTGGGGGTTTTGTTCTTGGGTAGTTTTTTGATTACCGCTTCAGTTTCCTTGCTGGTAATTGGTCTGTTTAGATTTTATGTTTCTTTCTGGGTCAGTCTTGGAAGGTTGTATTTTTCTAGGAAGTTCTTCATTTCTTCTAGGTTTTCCAGCTTCTTAGCATGTAGGTTTTCATAGCAGTCTCTAATAATTCTTTGTATTTCTGTTGGGTCCGTCGTGATGTTTCCTTTCTCGTTTCTGATTCTGTTGATGTGTGTTGACTCTCTTTTTCTCTTAATAAGTCTGGCTAGAGGCTTATCTATTTTGTTTATTTTCTCGAAGAACCAGCTCTTGGTTTCATTGATTTTTGCTATTGTTTTATTCTTCTCAATTTTATTCATTTCTTCTCTGATCTTTATTATGTCCCTCCTTCTGCTGACCTTAGGCCTCATCTGTTCTTCTTTTTCCAATTTTGATAATTGTGACATTAGACCATTCATTTGGGATTGCTCTTCCTTTTTTAAATATGCTTGGATTGCTATATACTTTCCTCTTAAGACTGCTTTTGCTGCGTCGCACAGAAGTTGGGGCTTTGTGTTGTTGTTGTCATTTGTTTCCATATATTGCTGGATCTCCCTTTCAATTTGGTTGTTGATCCATTGACTATTTAGGAGCGTGTTGTTAAGCCTCCATGTGTTTGTGAGCCTTTTTGCTTTCTTTGTACAATTTATTTCTAGTTTTATACCTTTGTGGTCTGAAAAGTTGGTTGGTAGAATTTCAATGTTTTTGAATTTACTGAGGCTCTTTTTGTGGCCTAGTATGTGGTCTATTCTGGAGAATGTTCCATGTGCACTTGAGAAGAATGTGTATCCTGTTGCTTTTGGGTGTAGAGTTCTATAGATGTCTTTTAGGTCCGTCTGTTCTAGTGTGTTATTCAGTGCCTCTGTGTCCTTATTTTCTGTCTGGTGGATCTGTCCTTTGGAGTGAATGGTGTGTTGAAGTCTCCTAAAATGAATGCATTGCATTCTATTTCCTCCTTTAGTTCTGTTAGTATTTGTTTCACATATGCTGGTGCTCCTGTGTTGGGTGCATATATATTTATAATGGTTATATTCTCTAGTTGGACTGAGCTCTTCATCATTATGTAATATCCTTCTTTATCTCGTTACTTTCTTTGTTTTGAAGTCTATTTTGTCTGATACTAGTACTGCAACACCTGCTTTTTTCTCCCTATTGTTTGCATGAAATATCTTTTTCCATCCCTTGACTTTTAGTCTGTGCATGTCTTTGGGTTTGAGGTGAGTCTCTTGTACACAGCATATAGATGGGTCTTGTTTTTTTATCCATTCAGTGACTCTATGTCGTTTGATTGGTGCATTCAGTCCATTTACATTTAGGGTGATTATCGATAGGTATGTACTTAGTGCCATTTCAGGCTTTAGATTCGTGGTTACCAAATGTTCCAGGTTACTTTCCTTACTATCTAAGAGTCTAACTTAACTCACTTAGTATGCTGTTACAAACACAATCTAAAGGTTCTTTTCTATTTCTCCTCCTTTTTCTTCCTCCTTCATTCTTTATATATTACGTATCAAATTCTGTACTTTTTGTCTATCCCTTGATTGACTTTGAGGATAGTCAATTTAATTTTGCATTTGCCTCGCAATCAGCTGCTCTACCCTCCCTACTGTGGTTTTACTACCTCTGGTGACAGCTATGCAACCCTAGGAACACTTGCATCTATAGCAGTCCCTCCAAAATAGACTGCAGAGATGGTTTGTGGGAGGTAAACTCTCTCAGCTTTTGCTTATCTGGAAATTGTTTAATCCCTCCTTTAAATTTAAATGATAATCTTGCCAGATAAAGTAATCTTGGTTCCAGGCCCTTCTGCTTCATGGCATTTAATACATCATGCCACTCCCTTCTGGCCTGTAAGGTTTCTGCTGAGAAGTCTGATGTTAGCCTGATGGGCTTTCCTTTGTATGTGATCTCATTTCTCTCTCTGGCTGCTTTTAACAGTCTGTCCTTATCCTTGATCTTTCCCATTTTAATTACTATGTGTCTTGCTGTTGTCTTCCTTGGGTCCCTTGTGTTGGGGGATCTGTGGATCTCCATGGCCTCAGAGACTATCTCCTTCCCCAGACTGGGGAAGTTTTCAGCAACTACCTCCTCAAAGACACTTTCTATCCCTTTCTCTCTTCTTCTGGTATCCCTATAATGCGAATATTGTTCCGCTTGGATTGGTCACATAGTTCTCTCAATATTCTTTCATTCTTAGAGATCCTTTTCTCTCTCTGTGCCTCAGCTTCTTTGTATTCCTCTTCTCTAGTTTCTATTTCATTTATTGTCTCCTGCACCGTATCCAACCTGCTTTTAATACCCTCCATCGTGTTCTTTAACGATTGGATCTCTGACCTGAAGTCATTCCTGAGTTCTTGGATGTCTTTCTGTACATCCATTTGGATGTTGATAATTTTTATATTGAACCCCCTTTCAGGAAGAGTCAGGAGGTCCATATCATTTAAATCTTTCTCAGGAGTTGTATTAATAATTTTACTCTGGACAAGGGTCCTTTGGCGTTTCATGTTTGTATATGGCGCCCTCTAGTGTCCAGAAGCTCTATTCTGGAGCTGCTCAGCCCCTGAAGCAATGTCAGGGGTCACAGGGGAGCGGTACTGGTGCCTGGGGGGAGGAAAGAGCTGTTCCCCGCCTCCTGGCTGCTGTGCCTATCTCCACTGCCTGAGCCAGTGGGCTGGTCACACAGGTATAAGTTTTTGTCCCAGAGCAGCTGGATATGGATCCCCGCTTTCCACAAGTGGCCGGAATCCCAGTCTCCCCCAGGAACTCGGCCTGTATTAACTTTCCAACCTGGTAGTCATGCGAGTCTCATGAAAGCGCCATGAAATGTAGGTTTGTGCTCCCAGCGCAGACCTCCGGAGCCAGGTATTCAGCAGTCCCAAGCCTTCCACTCCCTCCCTGCTCCGTTTCTCTTCCTCCCGCCGGTGAGCTGGGGTGGGGGAGGGGCTCGGGTCCCGCGGAGCCACAGCTCTGGTACGTTACCCCCCGTTCGCTGAGGTCTGCTCTTTTCTCCAGGTGTGTGCAGTCTGACGCCCTCCTCTTTCCTGTTGCTCTCTCAGGATTAGTTTTGCCAATTAAATTTTCTAATTGTATCCAGTTTTAGGAGGAAGCCTCTGTGTCTCCACTCACGCCGCCATCTAATGGTATTGAAATGTTAAAGTTTTGTTTTTGACTGTTCATTGAAGCACAAATGTAATAAATATGAATTTTAAATGGAATTTCCAGATCATTAACATAGTGCTAATTAGTACCAGTTTTCTGAAGCACCAGAGCCCAGATTCCTCTGACATCCTTCCCCCAGGGTACTGCAAACCCTTTCAGGGCAGGGCCCTATCTTCATTTTATGATCTAGTGTCTTTGTCAGTGTCTGGTCCAGAGACAGTTCTAATAAACGGTGAATGCTTGAATGAATCTTGAATAAACAGTGAAAAATTCACCTACATTCTAAGAATCTGGCTTCCAAAGTTCTGCATGTTCTCATTAGGTGAAAATACTTTCATTCCAGAAGAACCACTAAAAATAAAAACATAATGAAACTACTCAATTGATTCTTTTGATATGTTAAAACGTCTTTCACCCAAGTCCAGTTCAGTGTAGAAACAATTCAGAGAATAAACTTTTTTTGGTCAAGATCTATCACTTAAGTCCGTCACTAAGCTAAGTTATTGAACATGCGAATCCTCCCTGGAGGAACTTACATTCGACCAGTCACATTTGTTGATTAACTGCCATATGCTCCACACTGTTCTTGGTGTGGTGGGGAAATTAAGGATAATTCAATCCAGCAAGCATTTATTGAGTGATTATTCTGATTAGGGCGAAGAGGATACACACATTATCCTCTTGTTAGGGGATTCATGCTTAAAAAAAATCTCAAACATCAGAGAATTAATATCTGGAGGGAAAGATATGTCCCTAGGTACCATGTAAGTGAAGTTGTGATAAGTGGCAAAATAGCAAAGTGCCATGGAGCACTTTAAGGAGAGAAATTAATTCTAATAAAAGTCCATAGAGAAAATGACTTTCCATGGTCCTTAAAAGATTAATAGATGTTTCACAGACTGGAGAGCAATGCAAGAGTCAGCAAAGTCTGCAGGTGTGACAGAATAAGATGTGGAAGAGAAAATCTGAGGAATTGGTGTGTTAGACAGTGTCTAACTTAGGTTAGACAGTGAGGCAAGGTGGCAGAGCTTTGGTATCCATACTAAGGAGTTTGGAGGTTATTCTGAAGAAAATGAAGAGTTTTTGGAGATTTGGGAGAAGTGAATGTATATTTATGTGTTGGAAATGAAGTAAAAGTACAGAAGATAGCTGATAGATGAAATATACAGTGATAGATATTGATACACAAGCATACATACATATATTTATAAACAGTATGTACTGTATATGTACTATAGCTTGACAGGAGAACTAGGCCAAGGCTGGACCTTGGGAATCTCATAAGTAACAGGGCATCTGTGAGGTTGAAGTTTAAGACAGGGTCCTTGCATTAGAGTAGCCTAGAAATTCCTTTGGGGTTTGATTAAAAGCTAATATATGCAAAATATGGCATAATTTGTGTGGTTTTAACCTTGAGAAAGGAGAGATTAGGGTAGGTTGGAGTTGTAGGAACTAGTTGGTGAAACTAATTTAGAAACACCAAACAGTAAACAAATTTCATGAATGATCAACTGAACTGCTCTTTAAAAAACTCATTTAATTTAAATCAGATTTGGCTTATATAAGTGCTGTTCTTAGGTTTGGCACTGTGTTTTGTGGTTTAAATCCCCATAGAGCTACTGTAGATTACACAGGGATTTAAAAACACCTCAGAACACTATTTGCTTTGTCCTAAATATGATAGATGTTTTTTCAATGAAGAAATTTCACAAAGTCAAATTACATTATCCGTATAAGTTTCTTCTGTTATTTCAAAGTGGAAAACAAGACCTGAAGATCATAAAATGGCATCAGAGCAGTGCTTTAATGCACAATTAGATAATGTTATTAAACTGTTTGTTTGAAAGAACTGTTATAGACTTCCTGTTGAGGCTCTGAGCTCTGATTACATATCACATGGGATAAGCAGATAAAACTGTAAATGAACTAAAAGCAACAGTGTCTGGAAGAGGAATAAAGACCAAATACCCTTGTTTTGCTGAATCAGCCAATCTTTTCTTATTAGTGTCTTTTATCCATGAAAGATTGCTGAACTTTGGTTTGTTATTCTTTTTTAAAAAATACCTCTGTTGAGATATAATTTACGTTAACAAATAATTCACCCATTTTCAGTGTACAATTCAATGGTTTTTAATATATTATTTACAGAGTTGTGCACCATCATTAAAATCAATTTTAGTTTTATCACCCCAAAAGAAACCCCATATGCATTAGTAGTTACTCCTCAGTCTTCTCCCCTCCCCACCAGCATCTACCCCTTCAGCATAGGCAACAACTAATGTTCCTGTCTCTGTAGATTCACCTATTCTGGACATTTCACATAAATGGAACATAATACATGATTTTTTTTGTGACTGGCTTTTTGACTTTACATAACGTTTTCAAGTTTCATCCATGTTGTAGCTTGTATTAACATTTCATTCCTTCTCATGGCCAAAAAAGATTCCATTGTATGAAAATAGCACATTTTGTTCATCCATTCATCTGTTTGTGGATATGTGGATTGCTTCCACTTTTTGGCTATTCTGAATAATGCTACTACTGACATTTTGTACAAGTTTTTGGGTGAACATCTATTTTCATTTCTTTTTGGGTATTACCTAGAAGTGGAATTGCTGGGCCATATGGTAACTGTGTTTAAACTTTTTGAGGACCCATCAGATTCTTTTCCAAAGTGCTGCACCATATTACATTCCCATGAACAATACAGGAGAATTCCAACTCTCCACATGGCTCACCAACGTTTGTTAGCATCTACCTTTTTGATTACAGCCATCTTGGATGGTGTGAAGTGGTATCTCAAGTGGCATCTCATTTATCTGCCTTTCCCTAATGTCTGATAATGTTGAGCATCTTTTCACTAAATCTGTTTTGAAAGAAGTCACTGTACAGAAAGCTCACTTAAATGGATGTACAAAAATGTATTATTTAAACCTAAGCAAAACAATCCATTTTATAGACTCTGCCCTTGATTTGCCAGAAAATGATACATTTGATAACGACATGCCTACAACTTTGGTCCAATGAAAATTTGGACCAAACTTGAATTAATAACAGGATAAATTTAAAATGCAGAACTGCATTCCAAGTATCATGAAGTGGTTATATACCATACAGATAAAACAGACTTAATGCCTCAGCTTGCAGAAAGGAAGCAAAATAATCTTCAGAGTTACGAGTTGGAAAGGAAGACTTGAGATAGGAGGGTTTTAAATATCAGGTTAGAAAACAACAGCTGACCTGACATGAGCAATGCCATTTATAAAATGGCCCGCAATGTTGATGTGAATATATACAAATTCAAATCTTTATCCAGTTTAAAAATTTTTTAATTGCAGCATCGTATTTAAGATCTTCCCTGAAAGTTGGATAATGAAAGAATAACTTATTTGTGTCCCATTTAATCCTAAATCCTACAGTTATATAATTCCTGGTTAACATCAAGCTTTTTTTTTAAGTACATAATAAAGCATAGTGTTTTAAACAATTCAGCTATTCACATGTCATGGGAACAGATAATCAGCCAAGAAACTTATCTTTTTGTTTTAAAGCTGTTGAGTTTTATATAAGAACTTTATACTTATTCCAGATTGTGTCCTAGTAATTTATTCATCTGTATTAAAATTTTTAACAGGTTTCTGACAAAGAACAGGTGTGATAAGTTGGAAGTCATTAGAAGTTCAGCCTAAAGTTCTTTTTGCCACCATTTGAAATCGCTGGACAAGAGGAAACAGATGGGTTTGGTGACATTATCCTTGCAGTGCCAAATAAACAGTTTAAACAAATAAAACGTTAAATGTCCTTTTGCTACATGTCTTCTTCTAGGCTAGGAATGGTGCTTGATGTTAACCATGCTAGTCTTTTCAGCTGCTCAATATTTAATGATAGAAACTTGATCTTTTAAAAATACATGGTATAAAACAGTTTATTTGAATCGTCACTGGATAACTCAGTTTATTCATTACAGGAAGCTAATTATGTGTAAGACACTGACTGTGCTGAGCAGAGGAAGGGGCTTAGATTCCTCAGGGAAATATTCAGGGGCCAGGTAGCATTTGAAGTGGGGTTGTAAACACAAGTACGATTGGGATACACATATGAAGATAAAACTAAGCATGGCAATAATCTAAAAAAGTAATAATCAAAGATAGTTACGAGTAGAAGCTTCCTGTCAAAGAATAGGTGAATAGCATCTATATATCCAAGAAATATTTAATAGTTCACAAAAGTAGTTCGGGTAATAACTGGAAATAACTAGTTCAAAAACATCCAGAAGGCAAAGATGCATACCTTTACAGGGCCACTGGAAGATACAGAGTAAACGAGAAATCAATGTGAGGGAAATGGATGGTGTGGGCAGAGGCAGTGTCTAAGCTGGGAGTTGAAAGATGAGAAGTACAGCCCGATTAAAGCTGGTGCCCTCCTGGCATTCAGTCACATTCAAAGGAACAACCTGACAAAGACATACTGGAAACCTTTGAACCTTTTTTTGCAACCTCAGAAAATGTCAAAAAGAGAGTCTCATTTCCAGTGTATAACACCAAGTTAAATGTTATTGTAAAGTGAGAAAATTTGTAAGCTAAAATGTGAATGGAATTTCAATCAAATTGATGGATAGATCATGCTTATTTTTCTCCTCTCCATGCCAAGAGTCATTAACATGGTAGTAAAGATGTTAAAAGAAATAGATTCACAAGAGCAATCTTATCAGTGGATGAGTGATTTCAATAAATTTCTGGAAGACAGAGAAAAGTAAATTAGAATAGACAATAGATGATATGGAGAATCTGGAGTGAATTGAAGCTGTGTATGTGTGTGCATATGTGTGCATAATTATGTAAGTGGGAACACATGATGTTGTTAACTTGAGACAAACTCTAAAAGCTATACAAGAGAGCAACTGCAATGTTAGTACACTACTCGGCTCTGCAATAAACAGTATTTATATACTTGTGATGATGTAAATGGTGGTTAATGATTTCATCAAAATCAGTGATATAATGCCGTGAAAGATTAGAGTAAGGGGAAATGTGAGATAGGATGCTAAACTCAATTCCCTGCTGAAAACTCTCTCATGGCTTACAATTGCAATTAGAATAATAGTGAAATTCCTCCCATGGTTTACAGATCTTTACCTTTTCTGCTCCTTGTCTGCCCCCTGATCGCACATTCACCTACTCTCTTCTTCTTTAACCACTGGCCTTCTTTCTCTCCTTTAGATAAGTCAAGGTCTTTCCCTACCCAGAGCCTTTGCCTTGATCTTTCCTCGGCATAAAGTGTTCCTTTGGCAGAAAATAAGTTGATCCCTGATACCCATTCTCCTCTTCTTCCTCAATAATGGGATTTTAGTTCAGTGCCTGGCTGCCCAGAAGGGAAACCGGCATTTTAAGTGGTTTCTTTTGCAGCTGAGTATGTCTGTGTGACTAAGTTCTGGCTAAAAGTATGAGAGCAGAAGAGATAGAAAGTTGCTGAGTCAAAGAGAAGAGACATGCCCTTCTTCCTCCACCTTGGGGTTGGGAAGGTAGATGTGGTGGCGTCATCTTAGGCCTTACAGATGAGGAACAAGAAAATAGAAGGAACTTACACTCCCAGATGGCCTACCCTCAGGCTATTATATAAGGCAAAATAGACTTCCCTTGTTCAAACCGTTGTTATAGGGTCTGTTACATGCATCCAACCCATATCGTAACTACTACAGCTCTTGCTCTAGATCTTCACTATGTGGCTCAACTCACATGGCATTTTAGAGAAACTTTTCTTGACCACCTGTGGATAAAGTGAAGGTTCCTGTGGCCAGGATTCTCACCTGGCTCTGGTTGGCAGGCTCACTACACACACGTGGGCAATATGTTGTTATTGACTCTATATAAAGAGCTCCTCCCAGTGCTCTGGGCAACACAGTGGCACAGCTACAAGGCTGCAGGAGAGCAGAGACGAGACTGGAGTGGTGGCAGTACCGAGAATAGAGAATGAGACAGCTGCGGGGGTAGAGCGGCCCAGAGATAGAGACTGGATTGCTGCATGCAGACTGGCTCTGAGAGGATGGGATTCTAGTGATTGACTTGCCACTGTGGGAATAAAGTTAGGTATAACCCTTTTACCCCAAGAGCATTCCACTGTCATTCTTTGGTTTCATTGAATCCATAGTGAACTTGTCCAGGGCTGAAACCCATTGGCAAGGTACCACCCTACCTGAAGTCAGTCTGTTTAATCTCTATTACCTTGTTTTCTTTTCTGTGTAGCAGGTAGCATATTAAATTGGTTTTTTTAGTTGTTTGCTTTGTAATTGCCCTTCTCTTAGAATTTAAGGTTCATGAATTCAGTAATCTTTCTGTTTTTCCCATTTCCTAGAACAGTGCCTGGCACACAGTAGATGACTAATATATATTTGTTGAATGACTGACTACATCACACTGCCAGTCAATAGATAAAACAGGTAAATCAATGAAAAGTGTTATATCCATGTTATTTGGAAATACAGAGATAAATTAAGAGAAACAACATCTGAAACATTCTTAAATGGTTACTTCTGGGGACTAAGGCTGAAGTGGGAACATGGCATGATGTTGCTTTTATTATAAATCCTTTAATACTGTTTGATTTTTTTAACTTGTGCATATATCACTTTGGAAAATATCAAATTTCAAAATAACTCAGTAAAACACTGTGCAATTGAAATTGAAGCGATGTGGTAGAAGAATGCTTAATGACGTGGAAAAAATATCTACAAAATGAAAATAAAAACAGTAGGTTACATAACATGTCAGAATGTAAAGCAGAACCCATTTTTGTATATGTGTGAAGCACATGTGGGTTAAAATGATGCTATATTATAGTCAGTGTATATGACAAATTCCTAACTTTAGATATAAATGGGTATTCAATTTTTATTAATAGACTCCTTTTTCCTGATTAACAATGTTGAATGAGTGTTTAAAGACTGGGTTTGAAGGAACCCTGTGTTGTCTTCCTTCCCAGGGCTTGACCAAGCCCTTCCTATAGGCCATTTAATAATGGGGTTTATCTTTATCTTATGGGCAGTGAGGAGCCACTGAAGTAAGTGAAGCAGACAGTGTGGTAAGATTGCTTTAGGGTTTCTCTCCCTAAACTGTGGAAATGTTTTGAGAGGCAAGCCCTGAATCAGAAGCAAGAGTTAGGAAGCAGTTAGGCAACAAGGCAGGAAACGCTGGGTTCCTGAAGCAGGAAAGCAGCGGCAGGGTTAGAGCGAAGGGGGCAGGGTCAGAAACGACGCGACAGTGTCAGCCGGACTAGTGGAGAGGCTGTGTGTCCGCAACTGTAAGCTCCGTGAGGATGAGGACCTCTTTGATGTCATTTACTGTTCCATCCCAGGTGTACCCAGCACAGTTTCTGATGCATGTTGACACTCAGTAAATATCTGTGATCTGAAGAAGAGGAAAGAATCAGGATGGCTGCCCAGAAGCCTGCCCGGGTTACGTGGGTGAAGGATGGGCTGTTCGCTGAGTGGTAACGTGAATGGCAGGCAGCGGGGCAGAGGGAGACGGGTGAGTAGTCTGGACTCGTGGGGTTGTGGATCCCCAGGGCTCTTTCACACGAAGGCAGTCAGTGGGCAGTGGGAACACCAGGGCGGCAAGACCTCGGATTGAGATAGATTTGACGGTCACCAGCGTAAAGATGGTACCTTGGGTAGGAGAGGGAATAACATTTCATTAGGAGAGCAGGACAGACCGTCTGAACACCTCCCAGAGTCAAGGATGGGGGCCTGGAGGAGAATAAAAGGGAGCTCCCAGAGAGGTAGGAGGGGAAAACTGGGTCACAAAAGGAGGGAGAGAGTTGGCAGTGAGGAAAGCGGCCGGTAGAGCATTAAGGTCACTTCTGAAAAACACCTATTGTATTTAGAACAGAGACAAAAAGGTTGTTGATGATGATCCCTGGGAGAGCTTTAGAATATACAGGGGAACTGGAGGCAGGGGACCGTTTTACTTTGCTAAGGAGACTGATGGAGTGATTTACCACCTTTCCCTCCCTTTTAGTTCTTCCCCTTTAATTTTACTGCATCTCTGAACTTATACCCTATACCCGCTGCTCAGTTGTCACTTTCTTATCCAGGTTCCCATGACTAGCTTGGCAGCAGGGAAGTTTTTCCACGTGGTCGCGCTGGTAATCAGTGCACTCCTGGTGAGCTGACGTGGACTTGTTTGTGGTGGTTCAGGAAGTGGCTCCTACAACACTGGGCCTCCAAATACTGGGCCTTTCCTACTTAATGAGGACATCCATAGTTTCTGTGTGTCTTTTTTTTCTATCTTTCCTAAAATAAACATGCAGACACACACACATACACACACACACACACACACACACACACACACACACACACACAATTCAGAAAAGGATAGATTTTATGACATTAAAAATTATGTCACCTTCACAGTCTTGATTATTGATTGGCATTTGGGTTGTGTCAAATTTTCTTGGGAAAGGATATTTCCAGCACATGGTTATTTTCTGAATACAGCTTTTTTCCCCCCTTTCTTCCCTCAAGCCATTATTTTTCTTTCTATCACAGCTCCATAAGATTTTTCCTTTTCCTTTATAATTAACCAGCCCTATTTCTTGCTCCTACTTAAACACTGCAAAATCTCTCTCTTTCATCTTCCCATCTTGCATTTCATGATTTTTCTCTTTGTAATAACTCTTGGAAGCAATAAGTGATTTGGCAAATTACAGAGGAATATTAAGGGCATGATTGCTTTGTGATAGAGTATACTGTGTTCAAACAAAATGTTTCTAATTTTTGTTTTGTCATCAAAACATTCAAGAAAGCACCTTTACTGGGCACATTCTAGGTGGTGGGTACCACATATGCCCCTGAAGATATCAAATGCAAATACAGTCCCTAGCAGCTATTCGCAGCTAACAGGTTTGTAAGTGAGAAACCTCAAGCAGCCACTGATACTGACAGGAGGTTTGGGGGATAGGATGAGAGGAGATTAGTCCCCACACTTGGAAAACCTTGCGATAAAGCTCTGACAACATTCTACAGGGGATGCTGCTCCCTCCCACACCAGCCCAGACAGGAGCAGATAAAGTGATGGATGGCAGGTCTTGAGTAACTTTGAGAGATGAATGTGAGTGGGTGACGCCCCACCCCCATCCCCCGCTCCACTATGTCTCTTTGATGATGACAACCTTTTGATTGGAAATCCCACCACCCAGAGGAAGAGGGGAATTTTTCCAGTTCTAATTAAATGTGGTGAAATTAGCCAAGTGAGCTGGGAACACTAACACAGCTTCATGACGTTCCAAGAGGTGAGGGGGGGTTAGCTCTGCGAAAAAAGCCATCAGTATCGTCATAAACCTGTGATTAATTTAGGACTCTGAGAAGAGATATTGCTTACACAGTAGGTGCAGTAATGAAAATTTTTGGTTTAGGGTCTGGAGACTAT
The DNA here is from genome assembly GCF_030020395.1 of Manis pentadactyla. Classification (NCBI taxonomy): domain Eukaryota; kingdom Metazoa; phylum Chordata; class Mammalia; order Pholidota; family Manidae; genus Manis; species Manis pentadactyla. Next base: position 124,647,599 of record NC_080026.1, on the reverse strand, counting down.
AGTTCAGGCCTGGTTCTGCCACTAGTTTTGTGATTGGCAAACTGATTCACTTTCCTGAATTACTGAAACTAGGTCTCAGTTTCCTCTACTACAGTGAGAGAGCTGATTGATCTCTAGGTCATACCTCAATAATTCTGTGAGTCTTAGCTCAGTTGCTTTTTTTTTTTTTAAAGTGTTTCAGGCTTTTCCAGGGCTTGGACATGATGGTGTTTATCAAACTAATTATCACAGCGGCTATGTCCTATAACATGAAAATATGTCAGATGATAAAATGCTTTGAGCCAATTTACTTTGATTAGTACTCAATATTTATTTAATTTTTCTAGTATATGAACAGCAAAAATTCTGCCAGCTTAGGTTTGGGGCCTTGGAGGTAGAGCAATGACCCATTCAGTACCTCATTGTGATATTAACTGAAAAACAGTTCTATCAATTGTAAAATGAGGCCATCAACAGCAACAGAGCAGCCTGACAGGTAGTGAATCAAACAGTGAGTGAGCAGAGCAGGTTCATTCGTTAGCATTCTCAGGGTAGAGCAAACACACCAGAGCGAACTAAGCCACAGGTGTAGATTATTCATTTTGATAAACAACATGTTGATACAAATAATTGGTAGGACCTATAAATTACATCAATTGCCAAACAATGGCTTATAGTTCAGAACCACAGTTCCCAGATTTACCTAGTGATGCAATGCTTTGGCAGGCTTTGGCAGATCTGCGGCACCCCTGGGTGACTCCGTGGGTTAATGCTATACTGCAGCGTCTGCTCCCCTTCTGCACATAGAATAAATGAATGGTCCAAGAGGTATCAATGAAGAGGATCTATTTGAAGGTCTGAGGTGGCACTGGGGTGAACTAGAAGTTGAAATATAGAGTAGTTGAGGGAGGCTGAGGAAGACCTGCTCATTTCTCGTTCATAGGAGAGAACTTTTGCATCCCATTTCCTTCCATGTATTCAGGATTCCCTCTCTAGGTTTAAGACAGCCAGATTCCCGGATGGAAATGGGCTCATTCCCTACAAGGCAAAGTAAGATGGAGGTTTGGCTCCTAATAGGAGTGCAAGAGGACACAGCTGTTTTGGAGAAAAGAGGAGCTTTTTAAAGTTTCATTTGCTTCTCTCTCTCTCTCTGCAGACCTCTTTATTAGCCACAGTGAGGATGGATACAAACACTACCAGGATTCAAACCCCACTGTTAGTCATGCAGCCGTTCTTGCAACTCCTTTCCTCCCAACCCTACAGCTAAATGTTCAAAAGACAATAAGCATTTCCCTCTGTTTATCCTAACGGGGTCCATGGAAACATTTTTCTCATCATTTCCTGGCTTGGTGAGAGAGGATATTGTCAACCAGCTGCCATTTTACTGATCAGATTATAGTGTCAAGACTAACAGCAGGGCAGCTGGTTTGCTTCACCGATAAAAGAATGAAAGACCTTGCTTGTAAATAGCTATGTCTGTATTAGCAGCCTCTTAAATTAGCGCTGCTCCCCTCACATTCCCCAACTGTTACTTCAGAAGTTCTGCTCCATTCCTGAGTTGTGAGTTACCGAGGCGACCTCATCTCGCTGATAGTCCTGCAGGTTTTCATTGTGGCATGTGGCATGTCTTGGTTAGCACCTGTGTGTGATGCCTTTGAATCTGGTGGGATGTGTGGCTCTGTTGACAGTTCTATGCCTGTTCCTAATAGTGTGTGTGTGTGTAGTGGGGTGGGGGAGGAATGTTCCCTTGCTGGGATCTGAGCTACTGAAGTTCTCCACCGCTTTACATCTTGCCCTTCACAATCACCTTAAAAATAAGAAAAGTAATCGATTCTCAACCAATGCCAAGACTCCGGAGATCGTGGCCTTTTGGCTTTTCTGAAGTTCTGACTCTCACCTCTGAGTTCTGCTGGCAGTTGTTACTCACTTACTGCATCTTCTAAAAATAGTCACCTGACAGACTTTGCAACAGCTTCTGGAAAAGGAGTTTGGATGAGAGGAGAAAAGAAGATAGTGCTTAAATGAACCACAAAAGAAGGGGAAAGGGGAGGGAGAGAAGAGGAAGGGGAGCAGGGAGAGGGACACTGGAAGGAGGAGGAAGAGAAGGCAACCAGAGGATGAAATGAGGCCACTTTTTGAAACAAAGCATTTGCCTTCATCTCTTCCCGAGGTATCCAGAAACTTCCCACTGTGGAATGTTTGGGTCACTTGCAGAAGGGCTTTTTAGCTCCTCATGGGTAGCCTTCTGAACTTACACTGAAATTACTCCAGATGACAGCTTAATAGGTGGGTGGGAACAGCTGAAGCAGCCCTGCTCTGCGCTCGGGGTTCTCAGAGGCCCATCTGGGGGCCTTTCTCATCATAATCACCTAAGGCAAATGCCTGGACCTAAATCAGTATCTCCAGTGGTGGGGTTTGGGTATTTGCAATCTTCAGGGCTTTTCACTTTGTATTTAAGAAGTAAGGGCCCCAGATGATTCTTAATGTCAACAAAAATTTGTGACTCACTGCTTTAATCCATAGGACTCAGAGCTCCGCTTTTCTCCCTGTAAAAGATAAATTTTAACAGTATTTTAGCACTGGAATCCTCAGCCAAGAAATGTGGGTGTTGCCTAGCTCTAAGCATCTTGAAACATTAAAAAAATATGTGTGTACAAATATTGAAAGAGAAAAGAGTTGCCACATTGCTATGACACAGTAGCTATCGTAAAAGATGCCAGCATTAATAGGTCACTTTGAAGAATATGCATTAGGATCCTCATCGGCTGGTGGCTTAAGAATGTAAGTATATATAAAGAAAAAGATGACTCACTGCAAGCACGGTTTGAATAGGAAGTGGCTTTGTCAGGGATCTCTCAGCAGACTGTCCTGCAGTGGATTTCTAGCACAGATGACCTCTGTCCACACTGGAAACATGCTCCACTGCTTTGGAGGGCACAGGGCTCATTACCCAACAGGTTTTGGGTAGTGGGGCCAGGAAAGGCAGCTGACTTTTAATTGTACTGTACTAACATCTGAGGCAGAAAAACATCGGGATCTAGCATCTAGCCAGATGGCTGGCTTATCCCACAATGCAAACCCACGCTGCCGAGTTTTCTCCGCTGTGGGCTCAATATGCAGAAGCTTCCGGAAGATGATCATAAATGACCCACAGAGGGGAGGGGGAGTAAGGATCATGGGGAGAGGACCATCTAGCTAACGGTGTGGTGAAAGATAAAACATGGAGGGCACCCAAAACCTGGTATCTGAGAATAACCCGAGGCAACAAACAAATGAGCGACAAACAAAAAATCCCTTTGCTTTCCATTTTATATTCCATGTTGACCCATCTGTTAACTGCATTTTTCTTGGACAGGAGTAGAATGGAGAGACTCCTATATGTATTTAGATGTAAACCTATCAAATCATTAAACTGAAATTTATCAAAAATGGCATCTTTTTAAATAAACAACGAGACTGAAGAACATTTCAAGAAGAAAATGGTCAGCACTGGTTCATTTCTGGTATCTGACATTAAAGTTTTTGGATGGTCAATATTCCATGAACAGGGGATTAAATGAACATTTCGTGGAACAATGAACTGGATAGAAAATAGTGCTGTGTTTTATTTGTAAAGGTTTATGTTGACAAATTTGGGAGTTTTCGATTTTTACTCAATCCTAATAGGTTTGGACAAATACTGCCTCTTTGCTTTTATGGAAGACCTACATTAGTACCGTTTTTGCTGACCAAATCCAAAGAGCATTTTTGCTTTCACAAAAAAAAGCCCCCAAGTGAGAAGAGCCTTCAGCTGTCGTGGGTTTTGCAGCGAGCGCACCGAGGCCCCCCACGCCCTGAGTGGGGAGCCGCCCCGCCCAGCTCCTATCCTGGGGGCCTCACTCAGCATCTCAGCACCAAGTCGCCACAGCTGTGAACTGGGTCTGGGAGCCTCTGCACTTTATCTTCACTTATTTTGTGCATTCGTTAGCAAGTCGCATCCTAAGGTATCAGAAAAGCCTGAGAGAGGTTATGTTTGGGGTCTGGGAGGGATCAAAAAATTTCCCATATAAATTAATGGTAGTTGCTTCTTCACTTAACGCCATTGCAGTTTATGAAAAATTTCATAGAACTCTCTACTTTTGGATAGTGGAGGGAACCTATATGTAAAACATTTACGACAACTTTGAAGAAAACTAAATATGCAGCCAGTAATTGGCACAGGACCCCAAGTTATAATACATACCCACTGATTTCTTACTACTCATGCTGATCACTCTTCACTCACTCTGGGAAGGAAATACACAGATAAGGAATATAAATCAATGATGTCTGTAAAACATTATCAAAAGGGATGCAAAAGGAGAAAATGACCACAATGAATGGAAAAGATGGAAAACTTTGTCATAAAATAGTTATTCAATTTCAGAGCTATTAACTACATAACAGGAAATCACTGCTTAAGATTTGTAATATTCTTTACTACATAAAGTTTTTATTTATTTATTTATTTTATTTTCCTATGCTATTAGGCTCTAAAGTTACTGATTATTTGTTACTTTTGTATTTTGGAAAATACAAATATATTTTATACACATATAATTTTATACAAATATACATGTGTATATTGTACAAATATATAATTATGTTTGCATATATTTATACAAAATAAAATATATTTGTATTTTCAAATATCATCACTCATTTGGATTTTTCATCCAAGAACTTATTTGAAGCATTCTTTAGCTCATTTATATTTTCAACCTGTACTTCCTGGTAGGGTGAGGAATGCCTTGATTCTATAGGTGTTTGGAAATGTGTTCATCTTGCATTCACTTCTTTAAAATTACATTTTCAAAATGTCACTAGTGCTCTCAGTCTCTACCCAAGCTCGGTGACTTAGAGCCCCCTCTTTCCAAAGGACATTACAAGGAGAGGCAGAGAGGCACTTTGTACTCCTGGAAAAGGGGATGGCAAAGGAGCAGACACAAGGGGAGGGACACTACCCAGATCCAAACAAAAACAGCCTCTGATGACTAGCTGCAGTCTGGCCTCCTTAGAAAGGGAATCAAAGTTGCATGGAAAAATCTAAAGAAAGGAGGTTAGCATAGTCCTGGAGTCAAACAGCCTGGGTGGGAATTCTTGCCCTTACTAGCATATCATTTAATCTAACCAAGCCTCAGTTCCTTCTGCTGCAAAGTGGCTAATATTTAGTCCTCACTTCGAGGGGTGACTATGAATAGTAAATGAGAAGATGCAAGCCTGCTAGGCGCTTAGCACTCCCTAGAGGCTGTTTGCTGGGGCCTTCAGCAGGCTAGAATGTTGCTCTGTTACCTCTAAGCTTGCTTCTGGAGGAATCCTGGTGTGGCAGCCTCCCAGGCCTTTCAGATGAAGCTTTGACCCCCCCCTCCAGTGGATCTTGGAGTACATTACAGTTCGTACAGAATTTAGAGTGCATTTTTTAATTTTCATGGCATCTGTTTCAGTTGCAGTAGTTGGAGCTCACCTTTCAGAAAACTCCAATTACAACTTCCTGTAGTCCCCTAATGATTTAAGCATGGTTTCATTATTCCCTTGCCTACACTGAAACTTTTCTGTTTTCATCCTGGCCACTCTCAGAAGTCAGCAAGCTCTTCTGCCGTCTGTCCTTATTAGCTTGGCGTTTGGCTTCTGGAAAAACTGAGCATGATGAACAAACGGAGAGATTTCAGTTCTAAATTACTTATAAAATTTTAGGACTAATTCTAGTGCAGATGGCTGGGAGGTCATTAACATTTGCAGTTTTCTATTCATAAAAGAATCATCCATCTATCCCCAAACTTTGACTGAGTTCCCAGTTCTTCTGGTTTGGGTTTATTTTATCTGAGGACAAAATCCATGGGCCTGAGCTCATTTGCATGTTAGCTTTAGACGGTCATTCCATCTACATCTGAGATTTAGCTTTTTTGCACAGTTAGCTTTTGGCTCCTAAAACCCATTACTGGGGATGAGCACAGTCCCCAGACTGGAGAAACTAAGTCTTCTTGTCCCCCAAGAACATAACCATATTAGCTGTTCAGCTAACATTCCTTGGCTGGGCGTGCACTAACACACGCATGCTGGGTCTTTGCTAGGGGGATATGACTTCCAGTTCTCATTGTCTTACTATCTTTCCTACCCCAGATATTTCTTGTCATGAACAGAGTCACATAGCTGAAACTGATATTTCACAGTGCAAACTTCAAGGGAAGCTCGGGTGGAGACTGAGAGCACTAGTGACATTTTGAAGATGTAATTTTAAAGAAGTGAATGCAAGATGAACAAATTTCCGAACACCTATAGAATCAAGGCATTCCTCACCCTACCAGGAAGTACAGGTTGATGCTTGAAATCACTACTTCTTTACATGAGAATTACTCACACAGATGTCCTTCTGTTCTTAACCACAGGTGGATTGGAATCCAATAAAAGTGACATGCTTCCTATATACCTTAGAATGAGGAAGTAGAGAGGGAACTTCACTTAGAGCAGTTGAGTCTTCCCTGCGATGACAGGAACAAGTGTGGCTGTTCTGTATTTTAAAAGCTAAGGTTGAATCCTGTAGCATCCTTTCTACAGTTTTGTTCTGATTCCAAATTCTGACTGTACAAATGAAAGCCAAGCCCTTCTTGGATGAAAACAAATGGTGGACAGTAATCTCCCTACCGCTTGTCTAGTGCTCTGTTTTTTAAGAATCCCTGTCCCACTCATCTCACTTACCCAAACTCTGACTAAAATGTGCAGATGCCATGAAAGCACTTAGTGAGAGCTCCGGTAAATTAGTGTGTTCCCTTCCAACAACCAGGTCCGGACAAGCTGGGGAAGCTCGTGGAGGCAGGCTGCGGTGGAAGGATCCTCCTACATTTTTTTCCGTGTCCTTATTTTCTCCCCAAATGCCACTACTTCTGCTTTTGTGTGCTCCTCAGACTTGTAACCTGGTGTCCTTCCATCATAGAGGACCTGCAGGGAGCTGGGGGGCAGAGATGGACTCCACACCTCTTAGTCCTTCTCAATGGCAGCCTTCTTCATTGGGTTTTCTAGGAGCCTTTCAACGCTTCTTACTAATTCATGCAATGACTCAGGGAGTTAGGAGTCCTAGGTTTACATTCTCGTTCTGCTACTGAGTTACCTCGGGCAAGTCTTTTGACTTTCTGGGGTCTTTTCACCTCACTGTGTAGATGAGCATGTTAGATCAGACGGTCTCACACATGCCTTCCAAATCCAGCACTCTATGTCTTACAAAGACACTTTAAGTGGCTGCTACGAATGAGACATACAGGAGACTGTGAGGAGGGATACCCGAAGGGACAGCCCTTCAGTAACTGTAGGGCAGTTGGGGCCTGAAGGCACACAAACAAGAGTCAGGTTTATCAGTCCAGGGCTATATGTTGTGAAATGTCCAAGCAGCTGACTGTTGAGGCTCACAATTTTGATTGCAAAGCTTGAAAATAATACTGAATACAGTTTGTAAACAAATCTGTGAGCTCTTGGGAGGCCAAATATCATCAACAGTCTTTTGCAATTTGTTGGAGTAGAGACAGACATCTGCAAATTGTGGGTATTTATACAGATGAAATGCAATACTCTAAGGGGATTAGACTGCGTCTCAGTTAAAATGCAATGTCCAGTTACCATATTATAAATTTAATTCCAACCACAATCTTTATTAAGCCTTTTGGGGCAAGAGGACTAGATGATATAAACATTTTAAAACTTGGCTGCTTTCCAGAAGCTAGTGCTCTAAAATACATCAGTTCTCTTTCCAGTGGCTGAGAAAAGATATCCTATTTTAGTCACATTTAAGTAACTTTAATTGAACTATCCACTCCTTATTAGTTAGTTCTTGAGACAGTAAGAAAAAAAATCAACCCATGTACAGGTATTTAGAAGACTGGCTACATTTCTGGTGCATATTCTTAACCATACTTGATAACAAATCAGGGTCTTCATGAGGCCACAGCCCTTAGTGTAAGGCTGTGTACATGGATGGCCTCAAAAAATTACTGCTGAGGGATTGACCTTGAAATTCCCATATAAAACCAACTTTAATTAAATAAAATAATTAACACTGTAAACTCAAAAATTTTATAAATGGTTTGCATTTCCATTATTTTTCCTTACAAATGAGGAAACTGAGGCTCATAGAGATTAACCTGCCCAAGATCATATTGTCAGGGCATCAGAATTCCTCTACCTCTAATTTAAAATCCTGTGGTTCTTTCTGGAGTCTTGACAGTTTAGAATATAGATAAATGCAGACATATAGATAGCTAGCTAGCTATATCTCCCAATAACTTTGCATATTTTGGAGGCAAAGAAGTCCTTGAGAAAGAAAAACTTTTTAATCTAGGATTTTTCCCTCCCTATCTCTTCTCCCATTTTCCAGGCATTCACAAACCTTACCTCGCTTGCACTGAGCTTTCCAAACGTCCACCCAAGTATAGGTTTCAGAAAAAGCCAAATAACATAGCCTTGAGAATCATTTTGAAGAAGTTCTTCTGTCCTAACAAATTCCTCTTGGTGCCCAGTGTGCATTGGCTGAGCTTCTGAACCCAGGCTGGCATCAGGCCTGGTTTTTTTTATTTCCCTCTACTGCTACCTGCTGGTAGCAGAGCTGCAATGGCGTCTTCCAGAACACAGACCATGTGATGATTCATGTTTTCTAGGGTCAGATTCTCTGTTCAGACCTAAATCAATGATTCCCAACTCTGGCCGCAGGTTAGAATCATACGGGATGCTTCCAAAATTATTGATGCTCAAGCTCCACACTGAGATTCTGATTCAGTTTGGTCTGGAGAGGAACCCATGCATTTGATGTTTTTTGGAAAGCTCACCAGAGAATTCTATTCAGCCATGATAGAGCACCACTGACTCAATTAATCAAATCTCACTAGTACAGATAATAAGGAGGTTAATGTAACCATGAAAAATATGCATTCAATTTTGTCACATCTATACCAGTTCTCCAATTTATTTCATACTTGTAATACAACTCATTTCAACTCTATGGGATTTTTATGGATTAAGAATAATTGAAAAAAAAAAAAAAGAATAATTGAAATCAATTATTTTCTCTGCAAATTTTCAGGATTTTCCTCATGACTAAACAGGAATCCAGCCTAAACTACATCAGCTTTATTATTTCATCACATTTCATATTTTAAGCTATTATATAAACAAATACTAAAAGTAAAATGGGTGATGAAAAATGTATAATTCAGAAAGAGGTAGGCTTGCATTTCAAATTAATGTTCCTGTAAACTTAGCATTCCTTTACCACATGAGTTCATGTTAGAACTAAGAAATCAGAGGCTTTCTTACTATTTTAGGCAGGCAGATTGAAAAGGCAATTTATTTGAGACTGAATTTTCTTTCTGTTCAGTCATGAAGAAAACTGAAAATCTGCAGAAAGAAAAGATAATACAAGCTTTAAACACACACACGCTCACCACATACATCATGTGTAGAGCCTCTATATTTTCATAAATTACATGTAAGTGGAAATAAGGTTTGATTTTCTTGGAAGTGAATTTGACATATAATCCAAGAACATCTATTAGAATAAGTGAATGTTTATTCAGGAGTTCCGTAGGCCTGCAGATCAGGAAGTGTCCCCTCAACCCTAGCCAACCCCAGTCTCAAACAACCCAAAAGAACGTGTGGCATGCTTATTCTATAGATCTTCATTCTTGTTGGGATGCTTTATATCTTGTTGGCACAGAATGTCAGGAAGTGTTAGGACAACCTGTACCTGCAACACCTTAACCCCTCAACCTGCTGGACTCCCTGTGTTAGGGAAACCACAGCGTGGGCATTTTCTCCTTTACTGTGTGAACTTTCTGGAAAAAAACCAAAACCAACCAACAAAAAACCCCCTTGGCATCTTTGGACCTTTAGACCTTTTCTTAGTTTTAAAAACATTAAGAACATATAAAAATTCACAACTTGTAAAGGAGTGTTTTTCCAGTCTGATGGGAGAGAATTGTCTCGGTTAGCTTCCACGGCAATTTCCACCGGGAAAAAAATTTTTTTTTATGTAATGGGACATAAGTCATTCCTTAACAAGATGAATCTGAAATTTTCACAGAAACTTAAAAGATTTCCAATAAATACAGCTCTTACAAAAAAACAAGGAAATGTGAAGGGCAGAGTCAATTCAGTTGTTTATAGTCTTACTGCCTGATTTCAACCTGATTTAAGTTCTGAAAATATTGTGCAATTATTTATTTTCATAGCTGAAGAGATGAGTTACAAAATGAGGGAGATGTGATCTTGGAATAATTTGAAAACAACTCACCAGCCCAGTCGCTCACCCTTGTTTCATCTCGAGGATTAGATTATAGTCCTGTGAGTTTCCTGATATTATTGTTTTGGATGTAGCCAAGATTCCAATTCTGATCATTCCAAACAGATCTAGGGGAGGTAATGTGATTTTAAAATATCTGTTAAAATCACTTTGTACATGGAAGGAAATAATTTCAATGCCCTTTGGTATTGAAAAGCAGACAGCCAGTTCTAAATTCCTGAGATCAGTGTCAATATCAACCAAAATGCTATCACTAAGGTGAATTGTTCCGCCTGGTTCTATTTAAAATGAAATGGGGGTACTCACAGAGATCCAGTCCACTTGATTCAAACGTCATCAAATTGCTTGTGAAGGAAGGCTCGTTATTTGGAGGGTAGATGTAGGTTTAAAATGAGGAGGGGGATGAGGACCCCATGAACTTATCACTTACCTAAAGTTTCACAGTGAGTGACTGGTGAAGGTCAGACCGACTCTGGACGTTTTCTTGTTCACCAACACCCCACTGCCTTGGGAATCCCACTGTTGGATTCACTGACAACATTACCCCCTTTTAATTCTTTTGATAAATGCAAGCGTCTGCAAATTTTTAACTGATTTCTTGTTTTTCCCAAAGGTGCACTTCATCATTTGAATGTTAAATTCCAGAACTCTTTATATCCAAAAGATGTTGCTAGGAAATATCTGATCCATTCCAACTACCTTGAAAAAATGAAGCAAAATTATGCAGTGAAAAATACTCAAGGCCTTTACAAGGCTATATATGTGGGCTTGCTACCTCTCAGGGCAAAAACAAGTTATTCAAGAGATTACGTTTGTCAGAGGGGAAAGCCAAGATTTTGCTGGCAGCCGAAACCATGATCCAGCAAGACCCAAGATGTTATTAGGAATAACAGCAAATTCACAAAAGCATTTTGATATTGTCAGCATGTTAAGCCTATTTGAAAATTTTAAATGATTAATTTAAAATATATGTATTCAATCAGTAGCATAGGTATACTTCATTTTAGGTCAGAACACTATTAAATTTTTTAGTAAGGATATAATTAAATAGTAAGCCGCTTGCATACTATTTAGAAGAGGTTATTTTCAATTCAGATGTTGGCCGATAAAAATTCTCCCCATCTATAATTGGCAGAAAATACATAGTATCTGTTAATTTTGTATGGAAAACACATCTATTATTATAATTCCTATGCTGGAGGTGATGAATTTACCAGAATGTAAGTTTTGTGAGAACAGAGATTTTTGTTTCTTTTGTTTATTGCTATAGCTCTGGTGCCCTGAATAGTACCTGGGATGTAATAGGTGCTGGAAATATTTTTTGAATACATGCTATTCTTAAACAGATACAAATTGGTCAGCAAGTAGCCAGGACTGGAAATTTGGAGGATTTACCAAGATTAAAGAGCATTTAATATTTGAATCTCATTCCCACTTTCAAGTTGAGGCTGGTCATGAATTTGAAGATAAGGAAGAGATTTTGGCTTTGACATTGATTTGTGTTTTCCAAATCGTCAGCCCATGTGTTGCAGCCACATGTTCACCCTGACAGTTTGCAATGCCAGAGATGGCAATAGAGAGAAGTGTTATGTTTCATCCATCTGCATATGTTCAGGGTGTCTTGCACAGGGTAGTTATTCAATACACGTTATTTATAGAGTTGCATTGGACTATGGAACTTAAATTTTAAGTGTAGCTTTCTATTTTTCTTGGCAAAGGTTAATCTGGGAAAGAATCAACATAAGGACTGACACATATTGTTTTTTAGTTCTGCCACAATGATTAAGTTTGGTTTTACTTCCAGACCTGAAATGAAAAGCAGTTGCCATATGGGAGAATGCTGCACAAACCCTTTCCACCTGCTGGTCGTTATCAAATAAAGTGCTATCTGCATTATTTTTCATGTGGTGGTTCTAGTGGACTTACGTTATAGGAAGATACTTTAGTTAAGCATTTCAATATGAGGCCCCACCAAGGGCCAGGTAGGTTGACACCGATTGGCTAAGCTTGCTCAATGGACTAACCAGGACTAACCACCTAACCAGGACCCATGCCCAGCTGGGGAGACTACATGGCGAGTTTTCACATGAGGGCACCAGGGGGAGTTGGGCACTCAGGAGAGGTGACAGCCAGTGTACTTCCCACCTCCTCACCACACCTACTTCTGCCCCTGCATATTCTCAGAGGGAGTGCAGATCATTGTTAAAGGCCGACTTCCAACAATTTTTACTTCCTTTCCAAATGGTCATCTTCACATCTAGAGCCATGAGATCAGGAATTTCCCATCTGAGAAGAGTTGTTATTTCTGGGTATTCATTCTGGTTTTATAAAGCTGGCATCTTGAGAAAGTCAGTTCAGGGTGTAACAGTAGAAACTTAGCCTAATGGTCACCGGATTTCCAAGTGATTGCCTCCTACCATGCGCTCTGGGTCCAGACTCCCTCCCAGAGCTGGGGACCAGCCTTGGAAGCACATTTCTGCCGTGAAGGTGGGTGAAGGGGCCGAGTGAGTCTTTGCTACTGCAAGTGAATAAAAGCGGGTGTGAATGCTTCCTTCTGAGGTGGTCATCTAAAGAATGGTTCTTTCTGAAAAGGGCCAATAAGCAAAGGTTTGATTTGCAGCCAGAATACTTCTTAACCCTGAAGACACATAGTCATGGCTTTTGGTTTTTCCATTTTGTGCAGGGCAGTGAGAAAGTGACTTCTTACATCATGTCATTTCTATACTAGAGATCTAGCTTTAAATTCTTAAACTGCTTGGAGTATAAGGACTAAAAAATATGTAATAGAACCAGAACCTCTAACCTAGAAATTCTTTGACACAGTATAGAAAGAATATATTAAAGAGCTTAAAGACAAGAGCAGAGAGTTAAGGGCCTCAAAGAAAGAGACAGAGGGGAAAACATCAATAGGTACATGAGATATGAGTCTTGAAATTATAACAATAATAAAAAAACTTAGTGCCCTTGGTTAAACATAGTGAAATAATAACAAATGGTAATCCCAGGGATGACAGAAAATTAGATTATCATATGTCAAAAAAAACTGGCTTTCCATATTCCCCTCCCAAGCTTCTCCAACGTGCACCAACTTTCCTACTTAGTCAGGAGCATGGAGTCAGACTCTGGGGTCTACAACTTAATAACTATGTGGCCCTGGGTAAATAACTTCACCTCTCACCTCTCTGCTCCTTAGTTTTCCCACCAGTAGAATGGGGATAATCAAGCAGCTAAGCTCAGAAGACTGTTGTCAGGACTAAATGAAATAATGCTTACAAAATGCTTGGCACACTTTCAGCTGTAGAGTAAACACACAATAAATGATAGTTTTGTTATCTTTATATGCAGTGGCCTTTTCACTGTCATCATTTTAAACTCTCTCCCTTTGCTCAGTCTGCTCTCTCCCTCCTCTTTCCAAACATTATTTATTCCTCCTATTCCCCATTTAGTCCTAGTCTATTCTAAGGGGCCTTGGGCCTTAGCTTGTATGCATGTTCTCTTCTTCTGAATTCCTGCATCATTTATTGTTTGGTAGATTCTAGCACTTAAATACATTCTTTATTAAGTTTTGCAATACTTGTTTCATGGTAATTAGTCATATCTCCCTGCATAGATTTAGAATAGGACTGAGGGTTGAAAGTGTTCCCTAAAAGATTAGATTATCATATGTCAAAAAAAGGTAATATTATTCCTATTTTACAGATGCAGTAACTGAGGCCCAAGAGGTCAATGAATGTTCGAGGCCAAGATCAAACAGCAACTAAATGACAGCTCAGTTGGACTCCAAATACCATGCCTCATATGGACACATGGGCTTCAGAGCCAGGCCGACCTGAGTTTGAATCTGTGACCTTGGGACAATTACCCTCTCTGAGCTTCATTTCCCTCATCTATAAAATGAAGGGTTTCATCTGTAAAATGATAGCAATTACCTTGACATGTTGTTTAGAAGATAAAATGGAATAATGTACATAAAGCCCCCTGTGTGGTGCCTACATTGTTGAATAGATGCTCAAACAAATTGGACCCAGCCTTTTCCTTTCTACATTCAGACTTACAAGGCATCTGCTGTAGCTTTTAAACTCTGTGCCTGTATACAGCAGCACTGGTAAAAAAATCAACACACTTTTTTATTGACTCAGGGGCAAAGTGGAGGAATTAGGGTAATGACAAATATTAGGACTCTATTGTCCCAAGACTCTCCAAACTGTACAGCCCTAAGAATTCGTCTTTGTAACTAAAACCAAGTGGAGGTTTGCCATACTGTGGGTATTGTAGCTGCATTTCAGGGAAGGCTGTGCATTATGAGATGTTAACATCATATTTCACTTCAATTTGCTATGCATCTATTATTCTGAGCACTCTTAAAACCTAACAATACATAAGTGACCAAGCTATGGCTTTGCTTGCAAACAATCCATGGACTTGTGTGAGATAACAAATATATTGTATTATATTAAAAGTGCTCATGGCACTGTGATTTGTTTCACTCTTATTTTCCCCTAATTCCTATATCACAGGGAATCAGTCAAGCAATTCAGATAGAGTTTTAATGATCTGGATCGTCATCTATGCTTTCAAATGCAGCAAATTGGGAGAGAAAGACTGTGGGGGTGGGGGAAGACTGTGGATGTGAAAACACTCTGAAGATAATGAATAATGTGCAAAGGCCTAAGACAACATAAGACCATATGAAGAGAAGCATCTTTCCTGAACTGAGGGTGACACTACTATCAACTCTATTTATATAGCTCAGTAAATAAATAGTGCATTAAAAATGTTCACAGCACTGCCTAATAAATCCACAGCCCAGCTCAAGTGTGGCTTACGTAAGCTGAGAGGAATCCTGGCAGAGCAATTTGCAATTTCACCCACTTTGTTTGGAAGTGTGAGATATTAATTAAAAGAAAAGCTGGATTACAGCATCTAGGCTGATTTGAGCTGGCAGCATCTTGTCAGCCATCTGTAATTGGTTAAGACCAATTTCTCCGTAAATCTCCCTCTTCTTGAGTTCAAGCCCTTAGCTCATTGCTAGAGCTTCTGATCTCCTAGCTGGGCTCTCAAGATTTGGTCATTGTTGAGGTTTCGTGAAGACCTTTTTACATGGTGTTAAATTTTGTGTGACATTTTTGTGGCAACATAATGGGATTGCAAGACAGTTTTTCAGAAACAGGGTCAGATTTGCACATCAGGCAAGAAACATTTGATCAAGGTTTTACCTTCCTTTGGAACACAAGAAATCCTGCCAGTCCTAAATATGACTGAGCAAAAATAGCAAGTATGTTTTCTCAGCAGTTCCTATAAGACTGGCTTATAGGAGTTCCCTTTATAGTAGGGAATATAATTTCTGGCCACTTTAGCCAATATCAATAGCTACTTAGTGTAGGGAATATTGAAGTTCCTATGGCCAGGATCCTCACCTGAACCTAAACTACCTGATGATGTAACTGGACTGCTGCTAGGCCACTGCTTCCACACCTGTAGGCAATAAGTTATTATTGACTGAGTCACTATATAAAGAGCTCTGCCCAGGGCTCTGGGCGGAGGCAGAGACAAGGAGGATTACAGACCTGCAGACTGTTGGATGCGGATGTAATTCTAGTCCTCAACCTGTCAACAGGAGAACAAGCCAGGTAATAAACCCTTTTACCCCAGAATGTTCCACTGTCATTCCTCAGTCTCATTGAATCCATAGTGAACTTGCCTGGGGCTGAAATCCATTGGCAATACACTTAGCTATTGAAAAGTTGAGAAATATGTTATTTGTCTTGGATGATTCATTGGTATCTGTCCTCTCTTTCTGTAGCCTAGCTCTGTATATCCTGCCCTTCTAGGCACTGAATGCTGTCTTGTCTTTTCTTGCCATCCTTCTATCTAAAGTAAGACTAGTATAGTCATTTATACCTTGGTATAAATGAACCCTTACATCGGCTCCATGGTCCTTGTGGTACTTTTATTTTAAGATTTGATGGTAGTAAGAATATCACCTATAAAGGAGTTAAAAATTATGGTTAATCAGTCAATCAACTGTTGTTTACACAGGGACACTCTTACCATCTTCACATGAAGTAATGTTTAAGAAAAGGCTGCTTAACCAGTCCTGGGGAAGGCTGCTCCTGCCTTTGCTCCTCATCAAGTATAAATGAGGCCTATCCCTGCGGTGCAGGAACGCCTTGATATCCAACATCTCTACCCTAGTTCAGAGTGTATGACTGAATTTTTTGTTTTATGTGTTTTACTGATATCATTTACATACCATAAAATTTACCTTTTATAGTTTACATATCATAATTTACCTTTTAAAGGTGTTAAATTCAGTGGTTTTTAATATATCCACAGAGTCATACAACCATCAGTACTATGCAATTTTGAAACATTTTCACCGCCCCAAAAAGAAACCCTATATCCATGGCAGTCACTCCCATTTTCCCTTCCCCCTTCCTTTGGCAACCATTAATCTACTTTCTATCTGTATGAATTTGCCTCTTTTCTGGATGTTTCAGAACAGAATCAAATGACATGTGACCTTTTAAGTCTGGTTTCTTTCACTTAGCACTGATTTCAAGGTTCATCCATGCTGTAGCCTGTCTCAGCACTTCATTCTTTTTTGTGGCTCAATGATACTCCATTGTATGGACATAACACATTTCACTTATCTGTATTTCAATTGATGGACATTGCCACTTGTTGACTATTTTAAATAATGCTGCTATGAATATTCATGTACAAGTTTTTGTGTGAACATATATTTCAATTCCACTTGGGAAATGTTTACCCCTAAGCAATTTTTAGGCTATCACCTTCCTGAGGTAATATATTTTATTTGTGTTAATATCACCAGTGCTTGGCATAGTGCCCTAAACCCAAAAGGTGCTCAAAAAGTGCTGATGGTGACAATTCAAAGGGTTTGAATTACTTGAGGATTAAGGAATTCTACAGGTCTTTGAGAACATCTTTGGACCTGCCAATTATATTGTGATCGCTATGCATTGGGGGTTGGCCTGTTCTAGAAGATCAAGCGAATTGTATTAACTCTTCCAGATGTAAAATTCAGACCCCTATACACTGCAAAAAAATAAATAATTATTATAAATATATAAAAGTCACCTTTCCTATGAAGCTTTCCCAAACCAACTAAATAGGATTAGTCTTCAAGTCTTTAACACTGAATTTGAACTTTAACAAAGGACTTAGGATATCTGGACTTGCCTTGTAGTTATCTATGTACCTGATTGTATTAACCCCACTTGATGATAAGGTTTGCAAAGTCAAGGGTTCTTTATTTCTTACTTCCTGTCCAAAGGACCAGCCTCATATTAGCCTTTGTCACTGAAGCACTGCATTAACTGCTTGTTAACTTGAATGTTAAATGAAGCCAGATGGACACCTTAAAGAAGGGATTGCAAAACATGCTAACCAGTCATAAGAGGCTCCTCCAGAGAATTTCCTGGTCCCTGGAACAAATGGTGTGGACTTTTATGGTTCTCCTGGGCAAGAGGTCCAGAAGATGAATGGATTTTATCGAAATCGGAGCTGTATGAAAAAGCTGAGTCATTTCACACATTCCTGGTTTCACTTGGAAAGCACGCTCCATGCTCGCTTCTGTCTGCATCACTGCCGTTTGTGGATTATCTTCTTCCAGACCTCAAGTCACCTCCTCCTCCTGCACAAAGTTTTCAGTGTGACAGCAAATTTGGCTTGTGGCCTCCAAAGCCAACCTGTCTGGTTTAAATTCTGGTATTGTCATGTACAGGTCAGAGCCTAGAGCGAGTGATTCAGTTCTCTGTGCTTTAGTTTCCCCATCCAAAATGTGGAGTGGGTGATAGTCCTGGTTTTACAAGGCTGGAGTAGGATTCAGTAGCATGTACTCACTGAATAGTAGTCCTGATTAACACCCCATTCCCCCATGATTTCTTTCCTCTCTGAACTCCTCTATCACCACACAGTTTGGTAGCTGATTGTTCTCTAATTTTACTTAGGGAGTAACTTTACTTGGCCACCCTTTTTCTGGTGGTCTCACCTATTTAGAACACGCTTGAGAATCAAGAGACTCGCAAATGACAGTACCACCAACACCACTATCAAAATAAGGGACCACCCCAAATCAATGCCACCAAACCCCTGCACTAAACACTAATGAGCTTTAGTCATAAACTCTCCTCTGCCCACAATCAGAGCCCATGAACTCTTAGTGTACGTGCACGTAAACAAACTATCATCTGCTTTCCCAGCTCACAGCATAAACAAAAGCAGTCCAGGATCATTTGGAATAGGGGAAATAGTCTCCCTATCTCAGCACTCCTTAGGAAATAGTTAGGGTGTGGTGAAGAAATAATGTCCATGACCATGACCTTGAGTAGAAAGAGTTTAAAAAGGCAAGAAAGTGTTAACAAATTTTAGAAAGATTATGATTAACGTACTCCCTAAATTAAATTTATAGAATAGTGCCTACTCAAATGACATCAGGTAAACAGAAGACCACAGTATGGTCATTTTTCTCTTTATCACCATGTCACAAGCTCTTGGTAAAGATTTTTAGATCTTGTATTTCTACAACAGCTGTCCCAGTCAATAGTGACTTCTTCAAAACACCTGTTAATTGTTGAGAAAACAGCTTACACTAAAAACGTACATATATTGGCTTTTAAATTGATTAGATCTGACCTCGTACCCAAAAAGAAATGCCATCAGAATCATTGCTGTGAATATTTTATTTGAATAATCAAATAGAATAATGCTTATGAATTAGTATTTAATCCCAAATTTAGTGATTCCTTCTTTCAATATGTGTTTATTGAGTACCTGTCATGAGTGATGCATTGTATTACATGCCAGGAATGTGGTGGCGAGCAAGGCATATGTGAATTGTTCCCCTTATGGGGGTCTCACATTCCAGAGCAGTGCTGTCCACTAGAACTGTCTGTGATGAGGAAAGTATTCTATAGCTGTTCTGTCCAGTACCTCAGCCTCTTGTCGTATGGGGCTGCTGAACCCTTCAAATGTGTCTAATGCAATTGAAATGCCAAATTTTAAATTTTATTTAATTTGAATTAGTTTGAATTTTAAGTCACATGTGTTTAGTGGCTACTGAAGGGAGCTTGCAGCTCCAGAGTCCAGTAGTATGAGTGCAAAGTTCAAGTAAAACCCTTAGTTTTCCAGAACAACCTACCCAGACTTGAGAATGATTCCCAAGATTCTTCCTGATCCTTGACCATTAGACAAAGATTTCATGAACACTAACATTTTCAAGAGCATTTTCCAATAAAACACATTTCTTGCATATCTGTAAATTCAACTTCGCTAAAGAACTGAGTTAATCCAGGTTCTGAATCTGAAAGCCCTCTCCCTGGGGACTGTTTATGATACTTTAAATTCTCCTTATCATCCCAAGGGAAAGTCACTTGGCATAAGCCCTGAAGAGAAAGAGTTGGAGAGGACATTGTGGTTTTTCAGCTTCTTAGAATTATTAATAATTAATAATTATGATCACATTTATAAATTATATTATATATTTACATTTATAATTAAAAATAATTAATATATTATTCCCTACCTGTCTTCTTTTTCTCAGTCTCTCTCTCATTTTAGCTCTCTCTTTGCACACACATATACATATGCACATACACACACATGTACATATATGTAAGCATACAGTGGTTCATTCTCTACGTAATGATGAATGCCTTTCTGGAATGTATGATGATATGTCAGCAGCTTCAAGTCAGGATGGATATATCTGGCCCAGCACATTCATTGCATATCTTACCAGCTGCTATTTAGATTTCATTCTGAATATTTCACATCCTCAGCAGGGAGAACAAAATGGAAAGCTATAGACTCCCTCTGAGGCATATTCTAGAGGCATTGGAAGAGGGGGCTGCTGGGGAGTAGCACCTGCCAGTGTCCTGCTGAAAAGTAGCGCAGGTGCACAAAAGGTGTTGATCTGGGAGCCGGGGTGGCCCCGGGAAGCCTCTTCACATTTCTGGGCTCTGGTTTCTTCTCCAGCAAGACTGAAGAGCTGCAGCACATTCAAGCGTGGTTGTGAGGGCCAAGAATGGCTTCTAATCCGTTCTCATCATCTCCTTCCCTCCAGGAACATGCCCAGAGCAGGGCCATCCCTTGCAGGGACAGCTGGGTCCATCACTCTTACCCTGTGAGTGACGCTCCCAGTCTGCCTGCAGCAGAATTCCCCGGAGCGGTCAATAGAATGCAGATTCTGCTGCAGCAGGATATTCTGGAAGTAGGAAAGGGCCAGGCGCTGGCTTGCTGCCCTCGCTGTGGAGTGCTGGGAGGAGCATGCACTGGGGGCCGGGAGTTCTGGGTTCCCCTCCCAGCACTTTTGTGAGCCATGTAAAGGATGAACTCCTATCAATGAGGAGGCTGAAGGGTCAGGTGGCTGCAGTTTGTCCATCTCTCTCATTTTAGCTTTTATTGGCCCTGTGATGTAGGCTTATGAACAAAAGAGGGAAGGATTTGGGGCTTCAAAGCCATATATCTGCCCACATTGTTGGTTTCCAGACAGTTTTACCTAGATGGCTTCTAATTTGCCTTCAGTGAGGTGGTTTACTTTCTTACTTCTGGAGGTTTAAAAAAATATATATGTGTATACATATATATATAATGTATATAAAAATATACATGAATATATTTATAACATAAATACATTAATTTTCCACACTTGTATTTATTTTTCATTATAAAAGTGACATACTGCAAAAAAAAGAAAGGAATTCAAACATTACAGAAATGTCTCTCATGGTCAACCCTGATCATGCTTCTCAGGGATGATTCTATTAATAATTCGATGTATGTTTTTCTAGACTTAATAAAAAGTATTGTCAGCAGCATAATTAACATTTATTGAGTGCTTAGTATATATCAAGCATAGGTGCCAGGGGACTGACAAACATCATCCATTTAAACCTTTAACAACCCAGTGAAGTAAGGCATTTCTCTCCCTAATCACGGTTGGGGAAATTTTATAAAAATGGATACTTACACACAAATAATTTATTTCCACAAAAATGGAATGATTTTATACCTCCTATCACTTGCTTTTTTTCATTCACAGTATGTTGTGAACATCGTTCCGTAACCATATATGCAGAACTTTTAGCATTTGGAGACTGTTCAGTTTTATGAAGTCATCATAATTAATCAATCCTCAAAGAATTTTTCTATTATTACAAATGATGCTGCAGTGCTACAGTAAACATTTGAAAAAAATATGTCTTTGTGTACCGTGTATTTCTGTAGGATAAATTTCTAGAAGTAGAAACACTAGGTCA
Organism: Manis pentadactyla; assembly: GCF_030020395.1. Lineage (NCBI taxonomy): Eukaryota > Metazoa > Chordata > Mammalia > Pholidota > Manidae > Manis > Manis pentadactyla. Next base: position 124,626,035 of record NC_080026.1, on the reverse strand, counting down.
AAATGCCTATCTCAAATCATTATGTTGTACACCTTAAACCAATATGCCACATGTCAATTCCATCTCAATAAAGCTGGGAAAAAAAGCAGTCAACTCCAGTCCAGTGTGAAAAAGAAACAGTAGGTCAAATGAGAAATTGTTATACTTTCGGCATAAGCTAGGTAGCAGAAAATGAACTGTTTTTGAATGTTTCTTCAAATATAGTTGGTCGTTTGTGCTGAAAGCCTTTTCAAATCCAAACTCAAACACAAAATGAAGATCAGGCTGTCTGTTTCTCAGAGCTGGTTTTATTTATTTATCAGAATAAAGTTGATATGCAATATTGGTTGCAGATATACAACATGGTGACTTGATAATAATATACACTACTAGATGCTTACCACAAACAGAGCGGGTTTTAGATTCTTGGTTCTGTCACTAAACAGCTATGAAATTGGGTGTCATAAAGGAAATGTATTATTGAACATTTGAGGCCTTGATTTTTCTCCCCACACAAAATAACAACAGGTTAAGATATATTCTCTGAAGCCCGTGTTTGCATTAACATTCATGGATTTTGATTAGTCCTTTAGTTGTCTGCCTTCGTTTCTGTATTTATGAAAAAATGATTTGATTTTGGGGGCCTTCCAGGATCTGTTAGTTAGTACATCAACCATTCAAACTTAGAACTGCTAAGTAGTTCTCTTATTACTTGCAGAGCAAACAAATCTTTGCTGGATATGACCTAAAACTGCTTCTACTAAAATAGTTCCTGGGTCTTTAAGAAAACAAGGTAATTATTGAACCCAAGAGGCCACTCTGTCTCAGCGTTCTGGACTATGCGCAGGATGTGTTTGGGAAGGCTGACACGGTATCACATCTCTCTCAGGAATCTTGCCTTCCTGGAATGAGTATTTCCAATTGGACAGTCCCAAACAAAGGCGGGTTGTGTGCAGTACGACTTCACAGAACACACTGTTTTATCTGAGGAACTTACCCATCTCTGTCTGTGGTGTCTGGGCAAAGTCTGAGATAATAAGGCCTTATATTGTCACAGTGTTCCATAATCATTAACCCACCTGGGCCTCTTAATATCCTCAATTCAATAGGCAGAGCGAATAGTTTAGATGCAGATGCAGAAATTCAGAGAGGTGCACTGACTTGCTCCTATCACACAGCAGCGAGTAGCAGAGTCCAGTACAGAGTCCAGGGCCCAGCCTGGCTCTGCTGAGGTGGGTCCTGCATTGCTACCTTCCAGCTCCTTTCAGCTGACCCTCCTGAATGGCCAGACTCCTCTTCAGTGTCCTCTGCAGTCCAGACTTATCCAGGTATAAAGGTACAACACCTTGGTATTTTAAGGGGCACCTACAGGCTATGGTATGGTATTTCTCTGAATTTGGGATCCGGCCAATGGTTTTACTTTCTAAAACTCAAGTGGCTAAACATTGTCCTTAGGATTATTTGTTCTTGGTCTGTCCTCATGCACACCCTCTGAAGCTGGTTTTGAAGAAAATCCTGCAATGAGCTATAATATCTGGGCCAGAGGAAGCCAGGATGACTTGTATTTCAGATGGAAGATGGGTTTTTATTCTCTGGCATCTACTGGCATTTTAAGGCTTTTAAGGCTGATACCAGAGAGCGTGAATGGTGCCTGGATGGGCCCAGTTGTACCAAGAATTAAAAAGCGTCTTGAAGCTAGAGAATCCAAATGAGAACCCCAGCCAGGAACAACCCCAGACAGAATCATGCTTTTCCTGCCATCTGGCATCTCCTCCCTGTTCCCATTCATCCCTTCTCCCCTCCTTTTAAAATCACACATCTCTCTTTTCATGGTCCCTACCCATCCCCACCCCAGCCTCCCTTTTCTCTCAACTGTAGCCTAACAGGAAGGAAAGTAGGTCTGATTGGTCCAAATGCTCTAAAACTGTGGTTTCCCATCTCCCCTTTGCTTTTGTTCCACATTCTCCCATCTTCCCTTCCAGGGGCCAGCTATTTGAATTTTTAAAAAGAACTGGCCATCCATTTTAACACGAAGAAGAAGTCAGGAATGTAGGAAAGTAGGGGAATTTTTTTATCTTCCAGATAATCACATTGGTGAACCCTCAGATTTCTCAATAGTATCTGTTATCCAACCAAAAGTGGGCAGGCAGAAGGAGCCCAGAAGTGCTCTTGTTCCCTTCCAGGCAACTGGCTTCACAATCTAGAAAGGCTGCAGTCAGTAACACCCAGGTAGAATTCCTGGCTCTGCTCCCGAGCGAAAATTCTTTTCTTGGCTTTGGAGCTGATGCCTGGATTTTGGGGTCAGTGCATCATTTAGTAACTTTCAAAAGAGTTCAGAAGATTATATCAAACCTTGGTCCCAGTGTGAATCTTTGACAAAGGAGATACTATAGTTACCAGACAGTTGTTCGGGGCACCTGAAAGCTGTCTCTTTTCCACCAAGCAAACATCTACCTAGTCTTTAAAACCCAAGCCAAAGACTCCTCTGAGACACCTTTCAGGCCTCCCTTAAGCAGATTTACTCCATTCTCTATGCTCCTGTGGCCCTGGGCTGCTATCTAGGGCACACACTGTATTGTAACTAGCCCATAACATGCTTGTTTCATCCACTAATCTGGAAGCTCCTTAAGCTCAGGCTGAGGCTGTTTTTGCTACTGTAGGACAGCACAGTATCCAGCATACAGTCGGTGTTCAATAAATGGGAGTGAGTGAATTCATGAACAAATGAGTTTTTACTTTGCCATTAACTAGTCACACATCTTAGACACTTAATCATTCTTAGTGGGTTTCCCATGTAGATAGCAGGGATAACACAATTTGTCTAACCAACAAGGTGATTGTGTAATCAAAATACTCTTTGCTCATTGATTGGAAATAATTTCCCTGGGCCATACATATTCTTGCCCATTTTTCCTTGCCTTCAAAAAATCAGAAATTTGCTGTTCACTGGACTTTTGGGTCCTCGTATACCCACCCACCTCCTGGCTGACACTCCCATACATCAATATCTTATTCCTGCCTCACTCAAAGACCTTTTGGGATGCAACAGTCTAAGCTCTGCTGAACAGCTTTTGCCATACACAGCATTTCGAGATGAAATTGTACTCTTCGTACACCCCATTTAGAATCATGAATCCTCACATCTCCGACCTACCATATCTGTCCTGCAGGTTCTGTGAGAGGAAAATAATTTATGATGTCAGGAGAAGAAAGGAACACATTGAGTTCCTGCCCATGGCTTTCATCAGGGACGTTACTATGAGATAAGATACTTGTAAAAGTCATATGATGCAACTCTCTCTGGCTCTGCACATACTTTCTGAGTAGATTTTGGCTTCCCACCTCTGAGATGGTATTTTCTAGCTGGAGATTGACCAAAACATTTGGAAAATAATATGAATGTAAGTTACTTATTAATGCCCAACCCCTCTTGGGATGTCTAGTGGATGGTAGACAATGGTATAGGAGTCACAAATGGACTAACTTGATTATATATCATGTCAGTTAGCACATTTCTCCACTGGAAATGATTCCAGAGATCATCCTGAAAAGAGTTAAAATTAAGAACAGTTTCATCAAATGCTCTTGGCCTTACTGAAAGCCTAAACATCTCCCTCCTGGTCTGTAAACAAACCTCCTAAGATTTGCATGCCCATAATTTTAACAGGAAAAGCTGGGTGACATGCTACCTAGATCTGTGTGATCCAAAGTTCCAGGACCTGAAAGTCTAGCCAAGGGAGAATTTCAAAAAATATTTGAAAATGCCACCCCACAGCTCAGGGAGCTGCTTTGCTTTTAGCTCTATGACTTGACTGTGCTTGGCCATCACATCAGGGAGAAGGGGAAGCTGGTCAGATTCTGGGCTGACTGGGAGACTTTTAGGAACTCCTTTAATTTGAATCCTGAGTAATGAGGGAAGCCTGCCTTTCTCTAACGGCACATAAAGTTTTAGCAGTTAGAACTTTATTTGTTTAATATAGACAATTGCACAACAGTCAGTGAGGCCGACTCCTTTTTGTCATCCATGGTCGGTGCTTCTGCATTGGCAGGTGAAAGACGAGTCAGTTCCTGAACCTTGTTCCTGCAGGGAAAGCCTCCCATTCTGGGTCTCTGGAAGATTCTGTGATTCCTCTTTGCTATCAGCAGACTCATGGGATGTCTCTTCGAAAAAACTAGAATATAAGAAGTTAACATGAACCCTTTTTTAGCATGTCTATTTACAACTTTCCATGGTGTGTGAATGAGATTTAAGTAGTGAACAGCTATGTGAAAACTAACAATGTCTTGAAGCATGTCCAACTGTCAGAGTCACAGCCACAGTTAGAATCAAATCCAATAAACTTCCCTTCTAAAAATGGCTACGGGATCAAAATAACTCTTTACACGGGAAGGTTCGGGGGACAGGAGTGAGAGTGTGAGAGGCGTAGATGCAAAATAGAAAATAACGTCCCCAGAAGACAGAAAATGTCCCGAGGATGTCACTAAATGGTTTTCTGTGGGTAGAGGAACTATTCTTACTTTTTCTTGGTTTTAGATTACTGAATAATGTGTTGAGCTTGGTCTATGGTAGTGCTTTTGTACTCATATATCAACAGTATTGTTCTATAACAATACATTAGCTAAAGTCAATTTAAAAAATATGTCAGTGTTACATACCAAGATTTCATTGACATGTAATAGTGCTCAATTCTCTTGGAGACCTGGTCTGCACTACCAGGTTCAATGGATTCACTAGAATCACTGGAAGCAGAAACATGGTCCAGCTATAGATGAGAGGAATAGATGTAAGGATGCAAGTCTATCAATAAGGCAGGTACCTTTTCATCCCTTACATGAGGGCTCAGGGCCCTGAAATAGTAACTACATCCACCATTGCAGGAACATGGTGCTCATTCTGGGAGACTGAACCAGGAAACTTCTGGCTGACCCAAAGTCTGCTTTTTTCTCCTGGGTTCCCCATGTTCCTGACACAAGTGTTGTATTGGACTAAACTGCTAGTTATTTTTCTGTTTCATTACACATTAAGTGTTACATCACTTAATGACATGAACTCTTTTTTCCCAACCAGTGTTACTGTAGAATCATGTCACCTGGTTGGGTCAAAGACTCTGGCATTTTGCAGAACTGGCCTCAGACTTCTTTGTTCCCAGGCAGTCAAGTTGCTTCAAGGAATGGTAAGGGTTCTAGAAAATACTGCCCTCAGGAGGCTCTCAAACTAGCTCCTTGGAATTATTTGAGTCATTTAAGGCAATGCTTGCTCAAAAACCTTAAAGACTTTCAATTGCTTACCTAACAAATTGATCGTTAACCCATCACTGGGACACTTCCTTCTGGTCCAGCCAGGTTTTCCGCCCTACACATAGTTCTCTTCTAGTAGCAGTTTTCATGCTTTTTCTTCACCTGGAACGCCCCTGTTCTCTTCTGCCTCATGAGGTTGTGTTCAGGCTTTGCCTGAGGTCCCATAGCAGCTCTGACCCCTTAGCCACTGACAACCTCTCCCCTCTCTGAACTTCAATTGCAGTTTTGTACTTAATTTTTCTGGTGGGGTAGGTGTCTTTTAAAAAATATCTTCAAGCTTGGTTTTATCTGCCTTACTAGACTTGGCATCTCATGAAGTATGTACCAAATGCCAGGCATGTAACCAACGCTCAGTACAACCTGGTTGTTGGACTGTCGTGATTGGTTGGTTGCCATCACCGTGTTCCAGAGAACACTGGCATTCAACTATTTTTGGTGAAAGAAGTGTTGTGTGGGCATATGAGCTTGGGAAATACTGTGTGTTGTATCCTGTTTGGCTATTTATGATGCCCCACTGCATACTACAGGCTCTGAGAACTCTGCAGTTAAGAAGTTAGAAGCTTGTTTAACTTACTTTAATTTGTTCTTTCTAGAACTTATTTGACCCCAGAATGCTTCTTCTGTGTGGACATGTCACCACTTTGTAGAAACCCCTAGTCTAAGAAATGTTGCAGCGCTGTCCCTCCCAATTTTGTCTTTCTACCTTTCATTTCCATTTCTTTTCTTTCTATCACCCATCTCAAATACAGTTGCTGGGTTAATTGTACTGGAAGATAATTCAGGTTTTGCCACTTCTCAACCCAGAAGCCTTCATTGCCCCTTGTGCTGCCTAAAAACTGCAGTCTGTTTGGCATGCAAGACCCATCATGACCAGCCCTTTTTTCTGTACCCTCATGTCCCCACTATGTCAGTCACTCACTTGAGATTGTAGCCCAACTAAACTACTCAGCACACACACACACACACACATGTATATATATATATGCCACTTCATCACTGAAGCCTTCTCTGACTCCAGTGGAGAGAGAAAATCTGTCCTTTTTCTATTGCTTCCAGAGCTCTTTGGCCATGCCTCTTGTGTAGCATTACCATGTGGTAACTGGTAAGAGGGTGAGCAATGTGGGCAGGAGCAATACTGGGTCCTTTCTTACAGCCATAATGTCTAGTACAGTATAGAACCTAGTATATAAAAGGTACTCAGTAGGGGCTTCCAAATGATCAATATATTGGCTGGTACATTCCACACAGTTTATCACCCAAGGACCTTTGCTCATATTGTTTCTGCCCAGAATGCAGAAAGATTCCCAAATCAACTCCCAAGTCCACATTTTACCCATTAAGTGGGGGTTGAATATCATCTCCACAGGATCTTCTCTGGCCTTCTGTCTGGAGGTCAGCTCTTCCACCTCCCACCCTTTGTGCAATCTGGGCACTTTATAAGCATCTCTCTTCAGCGTGGACTCCAATCTGTCCTGTTCCACGGTTGGCTCCTAGTCAGGTGTCAACACTGCGAACACATTCCTTTTGTCCTGATTCACCTCAGTTTTCCACTGAACCCAGCCTAGTGCCTCAGGAATAATGCATGGCAGGCACTCAGTAAACAGTTGCAGAAGGAATGAATAATTAATGGATGGAATGGTTATCTCTGAAAGAATGCTTCTAGGGCTAATACAGTGACTCTCTTCCTCTGTAGCTTGAGTGGTCTCTGAAGAGAAGTCATATGGTAGATGAGCTTGCCTGAGTCCTGAAGAACTTTTTCCCAATAAATGCTGAATAAAGAGATGAAGACAGAATTAATGTTTTTCTTCTTCTTTGCAAGAGACAAAACTAAACTACATACTTTCTGGAAAAGTCATAATAAATGAACTGGGTTTAGAAGATCAGAGGATCTTCCAAGGTCACATCCAGGGACCCGTACAACTTAGACTTGCCTCTTGAGTCTGGGTCACCACTGATGATGTAAAAACACAAGCCCATCTCCCAGGTTTTTCTCTAACACTGAGACATGTAACTCAGAACAAGTGGTTCTCTCCAGTGGGTGATATTCTAAGTCACACAGCTCCGCCACTGACTTTCCCACCCCCATCTTTTTTCTAGTTTTCATCCAGTGCCACCTGAGAAGGTAATTAGCTCAGATCAAGGCACTGCCCCTTTCTCGCTCTGCTCAATATTCTTCTTTTGTGTTCTGCTCATGTCCTTCTATTGTTTCCATAGCAATGCAATTTGGTAGTGTTGGTCATGTGATACTATGAATTATAGGCTTCAAGGTGATCTAGGTTCAACCAATTACTGCCTTCCCTCCCCAGTAGATACTAGATACTGTACTAAAGTAGCTGCTTTGCATGGCAGGAAAATTGGTATAAGTACAATTTAATTCTTCCAAGAACAATGCCTTAGAGCAGGGGTTTTTGAATATTCTCTAGGAAGTCCTTGTAAGAAAGTGATTTTTAAAACATAGATGTATTTGAGTTGTGTTCATTTTTTGAGCTCTAAGCTCGCAGAGCCAGATCATGCTGTGTTGGGGATGAGGAGGGGTGCCTACTTAATTTCAACAAGAACAACAACAATAAAATCCAAACAAGGTAGACGGTGCTCTTAACTGGGGCTGATTGAAAAATCCCTGGATTGGAATACATGGTGTGAAAAGACAAGATGGCCAGTACCGTTATCTTTAGGGAGAAGGGGTATCATGAGTGATAAATAAGAGGTATTTACTGAAAAGAGTTGCTCCCATTTCCTAGACCTTTCCTACGAACACCAAATGAGGTGTGTGGCCTGGTGAACTTGACATGCCACGAAAAGCTTTTAAAATAGTTGGCGAGCTCCCAATGAGATAAAACAGGAGGCTGTGACATATGAAGAAATACCTGGTACCTGGGGAGAAGGGAAAGTCAATGGTCACATCTCTGAAGGACAAAATAGTACCCATGGAAGAAAAGAAACCACTCTGCCTGGTTCTTAATAATACCCAAAATTGAGAAGATTGCAAACCCATAAAAGCTGACAGTACAATTACAAGTCACTTTCAAGGGGCAGATGTATTTTTTTCCTCAAAAGGACTTTATTAGAAATGAAGATGAAGTCTCCTACACATGCATACATACAGAGAAGCATGACTAATATGGATAAATGAAGGAAATTAATAGGAACTCTGATTTTGCCTCAGGAATACAGACGGATGGCAGAAGATCAAGTGGTGTTTTGGGAATCTTTTTACAGAGGCAATATGTGCCCTGTGTGTGAAAGGCAAGAGAAGATTGCCAGCCAGGCTTGTTTAGCTGGTGGGATCCCCACCCAACATGCCCAGATGCATGTTGAGGAGCATCTCCAAAATGAATGAATATATTTAGGGATAGGCTGGGCAACAGGAAGGATCATCTGCAGTACGAGAAACAGACCAAACATGACATAAATACTAGAGCTAAGAATTATTCGTATGGTGGGTTAGGTTTTGAGGATGTTGTCAGATACACTGTCAGATACAAGACTTTTGAAGCATCAATTGACACCTAGTTATGGCAACCTGAGAGAGAGGGGTAAGCCTCATTACCACGTCTGGAAGACTATTTCCTGGTATGGTAGAGCTGACAGCCTCCAGTGCTCTGCAAGGATGGCAGAGAGGGCTGGGGTCTGAAGAGGGCTTTTTATCAACCAATGAGAGTTTCTCCTACTTATTGAAAAGGCATATGGGAATGAGGGCACAGGTGATCTCTTGCCTGCAATGAAGGAACAGCCTCGTAACGGGCTCCCTGCCTCCAGTCTTTCACCACCGGCATTTATACTGCTGGCCAGCATTCTCTCACTAAAACCTGAAGAGATCTTGTCTCTTTCCTGCTTCCAAACCCTTGCGGACGCTCAGCCTCGCCCTCAGAGATGTCCTGAGCTTTCCTTCAACCTATCATCTCAACTCTATGTCTCTTCGCACCCCATTCCTTTGCTCTAATCGTTTGTGTCTACTTGTGGACACACCTTGTTTTCCCCTCCTTCTTGACCTCTACTTTTGTTGTAGCCTAGAACAATCTAGAAAACATGTCAAAACTAGAGACCAATGTTTCATTTATAAAGGTTTGCCCTAAGAAAGGACTTGTGTAAATTAGCAAAGGTTCTTAAGAAGTAAATTAAAAACTTAAAGCTGCTAGTCCTTACATTGAAGAGACATTATATTGAGTATATAAGATACGTGGAAAGCATTTTTATAGAAACCACCTTAGACTTAGTTATTTAAAAAGTAGCTGTTATGTACCTTGAATAACAATGATGGAAAACACGATAGTTTCAGCTACTATTAAAAAAAGCGACAGTTAACTTTCACTCCTCCCACCCTAATAAATAAAATTCTGAAGTCTCTGTATTTTGGGTCTCTTGCAAAACACAGAAGAAGTATTTTTTCCTATTGTTAATAATAAAAATAACAGAAACGAACATTTTCTCACTTACTTATTCCTTGCTAATGCCAGTTGCTAAGAAGGGGGGAAAAAAGCTATCGTTGTTTCTTTGTGAAAGAGGACTGCATTCAGGTGCCCTGTTATTTTATTAGTGATAATAGAGTCACCTCTGTATTCTGGGCTGCTTTTACATCCCGGCAGGATGATGACATGAAGGAGACCCAGTCTTTAATCTTCTCCCTGTTGATAGGAATAAACTTGCAGCTGGCATGTGGCAATAATAGCACCTGGTGCTCCTTTTGAATTAGAGAAGAATTATTTTATTAGGTTTGGAACAGAGGGTGGGAGAAGGTACTAGGAAATAAGGACATTTTCTTAAGGAGCTTAAGTGACCCACTGGTTCTTCACCACCTCCACACTCGTACACTAGAATCAACCCTCATGCTGCTTCTGTGAGGAAAGCTCAGAAAAATGGGAAGAAAGGTAGAAAACAGCAGAACTAATCATGGGGTGGGGAGCTTTGGGCTTTGGCAATGATTGCTTTTGTGCTCTTAAGTGAACGCCTTAACCTGTCAGTGCTGCTTTTGCATAGCTATCCAGGTGTGCCTCCCTTTCGGGCGTGCATGTGTTTATGAAGAATGCGTTTGAACAGATTTATAGAAATCACATCTTTTCTGTTGGCACTCATGACAACTTAAAAGAAAGCTTTTGCTTTGGGGGCAATGGATTTAAGTTCTTCATCTTTGGCTTTAGCATTTGCTGTCTCCTCTGCCCGGCTTCCTCCCCCAGCCTTAGTGTCTCTGTTCAGAGATAATCATCTGTAAAGAATCCATTAGGTCCCTTTGCTGGCATCAGGAGGCCCTTTGCTAGCATCAGGAGGCCTAGCAACTGGACTCTTTTCAGGGCTGGACAGAGCTCCTCCCTAATATATAGCTTGCACAAATGTTTGTGGATTGGGTTCTTTTCTGTGGAATGCATCTGGGGTGGTGGTGACTGTTATGGGTTTAATTGTGTCCCCCCCAAATTCATATGTTGAAGTCCCAGTCCCCAGTCCTTCAGCATGTGACCTTATGTGGAAATCGGGTTGGGTTGTTGCAGATCTAATGAACTAAAATGAGGTCATACTGGAGTAAGGCAGACTCAGAATCCGTTATGACTAGTGTCCTTATAAAAAGGGAAAAGTTGCATGCAGACACATGCACACAGAGCCAATGCCTTGTGAAGGTTGGACTTAGGCTTCCACAGGCCAAGGAACAACCAGAAATTAGGAGAGAGGCAGGAACAGATCTTCCCTAGAGTCGTCAGAGGAAGCATGGCCTTATGACACCTTGATTTCGGGCTCCTAGCTTCCAGAACAGTGAGATGATGCATTTCTAGGCCACCCAGTTTGTGTTGCTTTGCTATGGCAGCCCTAGGAAATGAATACTGTGACATTTTCAAGGTATTTTAACAAAGAATGCCTACCAGGATGGTGTTGAAGGTTGTCGCCATGAATTTCTGTTCAAAACATGTTTATGGCTTACCGATTTAAAATGATGTGTTTGTTTTTTATTTTGCACACAGGAGACACTGTGCTATCTTACTACTTACCTGTCACAGCCAATGAGGAAGCATTCCCTCTTAGTGGTTCTGATGGGCATCACCTCATCAGGGTAGCATTCAAACATCTTCTGAACGATTGCATTTTTTCATGGCTACTTATGCTAATTTGTACACTGGAGTTTCTAGTAGGTATAGATATAAAGTATTAAACAAATGCAAATACAAAATTAGAAAGAAAACTGACTAACGTTTTATATTAGGATTCAGACTAAATAAAACTATATATCTGATTGATTAATGATTTGAAAATTGTCTTTTAATTAAAAAAAATAAATTTAGATCTGGTTCATCACTGATTAAAACTAGTTTGTTTGGTCAGAAAGTTAATTCAAAACATTCTATTTCAATTGGATTCTTGGTTCCACAAATTATCACATTTTCTAATATTTTTGGTATGTAATTTCTTAAAGAGAAGATAAAAAAAACCAACCTAATATTTTTTAAAAGTCCATCTTGGGTTTATGAAATGATGCTTTCATCTGTTCTCGCTCATCCATAAGTTAAATCAAATCTTTTGTAACTAAATGCTTACTTATTAATGATTTATCAACTATAATATGTATAGGCACATAACAATATGAAGTAAGTGTTTAGCTATTTTTTACTCAAAATGTTGCCCATTTAGATTCTTTTCAGCAACAAATATTATACATGTGAAGATTTTGGTACTTTCAGTCAATGATTTAAACTTCAGTTTGCATGCAACTTGGTTATTATAAGCATTTTCTTGATTGAATGCGTACTGGTCAATTTCAGTGGACCCTCGGCATTGATGGTCTTTGTAATAGGAAATGCTAAAGCCCTTTTCCCCACTCTTTGCCAGATTAAAAAGACGCTTTTTCCAAGAGGCCTGAAAAATGAAAACATTTTGCATGTCAGTTAAATCTTAGAGGAAGAGAAAGGATTTAAAAAATGCTCATGAGGCTGGTGGGAGGCCTGTTAAATCATAATGAATACTTATAGCAGAGAAGAAAAGCTGAGGAGATGGTGATTTAATAAAGTAATCTTGTTTGCAGAATTCATTTTCATAATAAAATGTAAATTGTTTGCCTAATAAAAGAAAGCAAATAGACTCAGTTTGTTCCCTGTAAATTTCTGAAAAGAACTGCTTCAGTTGGAAAACACTGTTTCTCTCTGGAAGAGTCTTCAAATTATTCCGTTATGGAAAGAAACATCTACAATAGGCCAGGAAAACAAAGGACCCAAAGGACCAAGTGTGTGATTCTTACTCATCCATGGCCAGGACCTTCCCTCAGAGGACATTTGGAAGCTTCTTAATTCAGCTCATACCTGTCTTGCTCTCTGTTTCTGGAATACTTTGTTGGTTATCCGGTTGTGAGCAAAGGTTTGTCTCCATTCCTGTTGAAACATTAGCCACAGGAACTAGATAATGCTGCCTTGTCCTTCAGCTTGAAAAGGAGGTTAAGTCAAGAGGTTTCCAAAATGTTAACTGCTTCTCTGTAACTGTTGAAATTTTTTGGTACTTTTGATTTTTTCTTTATTTTTGAAAATGTCTGCAAGAAAATGTACATTATTTAGGGAAACACATTCATGTTGTTAAAATTTATTAAAAAAATAAAAGGAGCTTAATTTTGCTTTCACATCCAGGTTGTAGTTTTAGTTTGCCTATGGCTTTATAAAAGACAGCCTTTACTAAAGATGTAGGGGCTTCTTTATTAAGTGAAATCAGGATCAGGATTAGATAGTAGAGCTGACATGGCTATTATGCTAGTGTCCAGAAATTCTTAGGCAGCCTTTCTCTCCTTTCCTCCCCCTGCTCCTTCCGCGGCAACTCTGCCTGCTCCATCACCCTCAAACCCTCAGAAAAAAAGAAAAAAGAAAAAAAGAAAAAGAAAACAATACAGCAAAAAGTTTTAGCTCCTTTATTTAATAGTTGTGTGGCCTTGGATAAACTCATGGATTTACTTACTGACCAAAAAATTTTTAAAGCACCTTGAATCACCAAATTTCCCCCAGTTTCCTCAAATGTAAAATGGAGACAATGGCACTGACCTCGTAGGTCTGTGTTGAGGACTGTGGAGTTAAGGTACGGAAACCTCTCAGTCCTGGGCCTGGCCCACAGTAGATCTCATGGAAGAGAGGCTATTAATAATAGAGGAAAGTTTAGCCTTTATCACTGACAGAATAAACCAGTCTTCAATCTGCCTATAATATAGGTGCTCTTTGGTGGTATTAAGTTTAGAGGGTTCAGCAGATGTAGAGATTTTATGAAAATTTGGTCTTAGAAGTCTCTGATAACATTAACATAGACTTAGCAGAAAATTAGATTGAAGTAAATGTCTGTGAAGATGTAGCCCAGTTTTGGAACACTCAGGGTATCCCTTGTATTCACATCGGTGACCCGCTCCAGGGCACAAAAGTTCTGATGGTGTTTCTTGACTGTGCTGATGGTACAGTTTTCCCCAGAACTTGCACCGAGGAAACTAACCCAGTGGACAGTTTAGCCATGTTCATCTGAGCTCATGAAGCAATGCACACCTGGTAGTACCCCTGAAAGCATAGCAATAGGGACTGTAGGAATAAACGCAGAGTGAAAAAGGAACCCAAACACATTAGAAGAGCAACGGTGCACTGTGGAAGAATTTCAAGTGGCCTCATATACGAGCCATTGGAGTCCCTGAAGTGACGCAGGGAGACAGAAGAAATATTTGAAGAAGTAATGCCGAGCATTTTACAAATTTAAAACTATAAACCCAGAGATCCAAGCAGCTCAGGAATGCCAAACACAAGATATGTGAGGAAAACTATACCAAGGCACATCATAATCAAACTGTTCAAAATCAGTGATAAAAAAAATCCTTAAATGGAGCCAGAGAAGAAAAAAGATTTAATGCATACAGAGGGAAAAACAAAGATGTTGAATTTCTCACCAGAAACCACGTGAGCAAATAAACAAACAAAAATAAACAGAAATCACACAGCAGGAAAAACATATTTAAAGTACTGAAAGAAAAACACTGTCATTCTAGAACTCTATATGCAGTAAAACCATCTTTCAGAAATGTAGGCATCCATCATCAGGAGGTGTGCACTACAAGATACGTTAAAAGAAGTCCTTCAGGTGGAAAAACAGTGATACCAGATGGAGATCTGCATTTATAAAAATGAATAAAGACTGAACACTGAAGTGGTAACTGCAAATGTGAATATATAATCTTTAAATTATTTAAAACATTAAAAAATTCAATGAATTGTTCATACAAAAATAATAACAATGTATTTTGCAGATTATAACATATATAAGTAAAATGCAACCCTAATAAGTAAAATGCATGAAATCCAGGAAGGGAAAATGGAAGAGCACTTTTATAAAATTCTTATATGTAAATTGGTATAATATAATTTGTATTAAGATAGACTGTATGTAATATGATGAAACTGTATTCTATAAACCCTAATACAGCCACTAAAACAACAAAACAGAGTTATAGTGAATAAGCCAAGAAGGGAGGTAAAATGGAAACAAAAAATACTAAATGAATTCAAAAAATGAAAAAAAAAGAACAAATAAGACAAATAGAAAACAAGAGCATGTTAGCCTCAAACCTAACCATATCAAGAATCACATTAAATTTTAAATGATATAAAATAAAACATAGAGATTGTCAAATTGGATAAAAAAGCCAGCCTCAACTATATGCTGCCTGTAAGAAACACACTTTAAGTGTAAAGACACAAATAGGTTATAAGTAAAACATGAGAAAAAGATATACTATGATAACATCAGTCAAAAGAAAGCTGGAGGGGCTATAAGAATACCAATGCAGATTTCAAAGCAAAAATATATTACCAGGGATAAAGCAGGTCTTTTCATAATGATAAAGGGGGTTTTAATCAAGAGGATATCATAATCCTACACAGTTATGCATCTAATAACAAAGCTTCAATGTACATGAATCAAAAGCTGACAGAACTGCCCAAAGAAATAGACAAATCCATAATTATAGTAACAGATTTCAACACACCTCTCTTAGTAATTGATAGAAAAACCAAGCAGAAAATCACAAAGACATAGCAGACTTGAAAAACACTATCAACCAACTTGACCTGATTGATATTTATGGAACACTCCACTGAACAGCAGCAGAATACATGCTCTTCTCAAGGACACATGCAACATTTACCAAGACATTATATTCAGGACCATAAAATAAGTGTCAATAAATTTGAAGTCATACAAAGTATGTTTTCAGGACATAATGGAATCAAACTGAAAATCAATAACAGAAAAACCTCCAAAAAAAATCTGAAACAAATAACCCTTGGATCAAAGAAGAAACCCACAGAAAATTAGATAATTTTTTTGAACTGAATGAAAATGAAATCATAACATGTCAGAATATGTGGCATGCCAATAAAGCAGTACTTAGTGAAAGAAGCTAGACACAAAGCCTCATATAATTTAAGATTTCATTTATATGAAATATCTAGAATAGATAAATCCATGGAAATAGAAAGCATATTAGCAGTTGATGAGGGCCTAGGGGCTGGGGGAGAGTGGAAGAGAAACTGCTTAATGAGAGTAATGGTAATGTTTGGGAACTTGATAGAAGTGATGGTCACACAACACTGTGACTGTACTAAATGCCACTAAATTGTTTGCTTTATTTTTCCTTAAATTGAAAAAAAATTAAAGTGCTATTCCACTCTTGAGTAAAGGAATATATGATAAAAAAACACATACAAAAGTTTGTCATGAATGTTCATAGCAGCTTATTTGTAATAGACAAAGACTGGAAACAACCCATATGTTTATCAACAGGTAAATGGATTAACAAATTGTAGTACATCCATACAATGGGATACTACTTGGGAATAAAAAGGAATTAACTCATGATACGTAAAACAACATAGATGAAGCTCAAAAGAATTATGCTGAGTGAAAGAAGCTAGACAAAAAATGTACATAATGTGTGATCCTATTTATAGAAAATTCTAGAAAACCCAAGGAAATTTTTAGAGATAGAAAGCAGGTCAGTGGTTGTCTGGGGAAATATGGGTGTACTGAAGGCTGGAGTCGGGCGGAACAAGAAAACTTATGGGGTAATGGATATGTTCATCATCTTGATTTTGGTGATGGTTTTACAGATGTATACAGATGTCAAAACATATGAAATGATAGACTTAAAACAGGTCAGCATATAAGTGTATGCCAATTATACTTCAATAAAGTTTTAAAAAAATAAAAAAATATATTCAAAAAAAAGTAAAACATACTCTTACCAAACCCAGCCGTTCTACTCCTAGGTAAAGAAATACATGATCTTAGGAAATACTACATACAAATGTTTATATTGGCTTTCATCATAATAGGCAAAGACTGGAAGCAACCTAGGTGTTCATCAACAGGTAAATGAAATAAGCAAATATGATGCATCTATATAATGGAATATTGCTCAGTAAAAAAAAGGGTCAAACAAGTGATGTATGCAACAACATGAATGAATCTCAAAAAAATTATTCTGAGTGAAAGAAGCCAGACAAAATAATGCATAATGTATGATTCATTTATGTAAACTCTACTAAACACAAGAGAACTTAGAAAACAGAACAATAGGAAGGTGGATTGGGTAGTAGAGAGAAGGGTTACTAACAGGCATAAGAAAACTTTTGGGAATGATGCATATGTTCACTGTATTGATTATGATGATAGTTTCCCAGGAATACACACATACCAAAACTTAAATTGTATACTTTAAAGCAATTTATTGTGTGTCAATTATACCACAAAAATTATTTTAAAAATATGACCAATTCAACATGCATCTGATCATGTTATGCCTGTGTTCAAAAGGGCTGGTCATATGGGGTCAAGGTCCGGCTCAATATAGTGCCACATTTTTGCAGTCTCAACTACTTTCTCCTGTCCTACCTTATATCCATTCTTCTCTGACACATCCTGCCCCTAACCCACTCATTACTTCTGCTCATGCCATCCTTTTCTGAGATGGGCTCTCTTTTCCAATCCCTTTTAAAACTCTACACATCCTTTAGGGTCTCATATGACTTCTCCATAAAATGTCTCTGGATTCCCATAACTACTTGTATGCCTTTTTTCCCTTCAGACTCTGATAGCATTTTGCACTTATTTCATGATTTCTATCATAGCTGGATTGTATGTGTTTATCTTAACTTCCCAATAAAGCTACTCAAATATATTTATCTTAATTTCCCAATGAAATTGTAAACTCATTGAGAGCAATGATTCTCATTAATGATCCTGTATAGCCTCTTCAATATGAAGCCCAATGACTTATTAATAATAGGTGCTTTCAATAAATATTTAAAAATATTTGATTTTGAACTGAATTGGATAATTTGGTTTCTAAATAGTTTCATCTTAAACTCAGCAGTTCTAACCACTGGCCTCGAACGAACTATGTAAATATGAGTCTGAGCATTTGAGCAATGCACTTTGAGCTACCCCCATAATAAGCCCTGGTTACAATTTAGGCAGTTTCTCCAAGTAAGAATGTCATATAAAATGAAATAGTCTCCAGATTTCTCTGGGCTTTTGTTAGTACCGTCTCCAAGCAGCAAGTGGTCCATGACAATCAGAAAATGCCAGATTTCTAGTTAAGTGAGCTCTTGCAAAATAATTAACTGGATCCAATAGCCTGGCTACCTCCCCCAAATCAAGAATCATTGTTCTAGAACGCCAGTCCTCATCCCCACTAAAACCATCTTCTGTGACCTGGCTGGCTTGATGGCAACTGTTCGTCACTTGCAATAAAAAGTCTTTTCTTTCAGAGAGTATGAACCTCGGGTACCTGGACTCTCCTGAGGCTTGGCTTCCATTATGGTTGTCTGTTCTCGCCTGTCAAAAAGAAGGGTTACCTGTTCATTAGTTTCCAAACAGTGTGTTTCACTGACTACCCACTCAATCACCACGTATCAGGGTGGTGCCCACGAATGTGGGTGAGGTGGGTTATCAGCCTCCCCCTGTCCGTTCTGCTCCCAAGGCTGATAGTAGCCATGATAATATGGGCACATCCAGGCAGCTTGTGCTCAAGCAGCAGTTGTGTGGGGGTGTTGCCAGGATGGTCGAGACAGGGTCTTCCCTGGACTTTCTCTGCTCTTTCTCCTTAAGTGGCTCTGACAAGAGATCCCCTGGGAGAAGCAACGCTGAGGAGGAGGGATGAGAGCAGGGCAGGCGCAGGGTGCCAGGGGCCAAATGCAGCTGACAAAGCAGTTCTGGACGAGAGAAGGCCCAAGATAAGCCCTTCTGCATGCCAGGAACCTGGTTTCTCCAGATGGAAACCTAAGAGCAAGGGCCGGGGCATGCCTCTGTTCCTAAATTGCCTCAGTCTCTGAGCGGCCCGTTCCCAGGGCTGCCCGACTCTGGGGGCCGAGCGACTCTGAGAGGTGGAGTTCTTTCTGGACACCCCTGCTGGCGATCCCATGACCAGCATGGGCCTCTGTGAGAAGGGGACTCCCACAGGGTAAAGGGCTGCAGGGCAGGTGAGGTGTTGGTGACCAATTTTTACCTTGAATTACCAAGACTCAAAATAGAAGAAAGCACTGAACAGGACAGTCCCAGGGAAAAGGGAGATGGCGAAGGGCCCTCTGCCATCCAACTGCCCTACAGTCATTCTGTGCCCCCTCCCCCCGGTTCCTCCCTTTTTTCAGCATAAACTCATTCTTTCCTCCTAAGGCATAAATGGCTCATAGCATATATATATGTGTGTGTATATATATATATATAATTATATATGTATGTATATATAATTATATACATACATTCTTTAATCATATGCATATAAACATATGTATGTGTGTGTGTGTTTATGTATATATATATATAAATTCTTTAATTATATATATGATTTTTTTTAACAGAGATGGAAGTTCTAAGCCCACAGTTCTCAAAGTACACTTCTGGTGGTTTTTCACAAGCATGTGGAAGCTATCTGAAGATCAGAAGGGGATTTCCTGGACCCTGGACTCACCCCTTCCTGGACGCACCCCTTCCCTGACTGGAGAAAGGTATTTTTCTGTTGAGGTTCTCTTGTATAATAACAATAACGATTATGTGAACAAATAACAAACAGATAACAAGTAAAATATAATAAATTGCAGCCTCTCTGAAGTGTCTTAAAGGCATACTTTGAAGAACTGGTGCCCTTAACCCCTGCTTGGTGTGACATGCATACTTAGATCTGTGCAATGAGCTGGAATGCCTGAGAAAGGCGCTGTTGAGGCCAAAGCTCTCTGTTCTCTGGAAGAGCCATTCTACACAAGGAAGAGGAATAAAACCTATCTAAAACCTTGCCCACCCTCCAGAAAGCATGGGAAATTAAAAAATTTAATATCAAAGGTTTCATTTCATGTCTATGAGGTTCTTACCAGTTTCAGAGGTTTCACTGAAGCCGATTTGGGGACCAGTGGTTCTCAGCCCATCAACCTTCCCTCTATCCATGAGTGTGGGACTTGGCCACCCCTCCCATGGGGCATTTAGCCTCATGAGTGATGGAGCTCAAAGATCAGATCAGAGGACTGTGCAGGAGGGATTAGCTGAGGGTGACAGTTTTTCAAGCAGTGTGTTTACAGCAAGATCTTTGTTAAAATGCTAAAGTCTTTTTTTTTTCTTGATATAATAATTATTTCAAAAGCCTTTACAGTTTATAAAATGTGTTTGCAAGCATTATCATGCTTGGGTGTCTCAGTGCTGTCCTCTGACATAGCTTGTTTTACAAACGTAAAACTGCATGTGATAGAGGGAGAGCCCTGTGCCGTGTGTTAGGTTGCTCGGCAGAGCCGCACACGGCACCTCAGGGGTGCATGAGGGCACTCACAGCAACACGAGTGCGCCCTGCACATTGTGGATGACAAAGAGAGCTTTGGAGGACGTTTTTGGCCTTCCAATGTCTGTGAAAGTCTCCAAAGTCACGTAGGGACTACTTGTGTCGCTTTTCCTCACCCAACAAAAAAATGAGATGACAGATGAAGCAAAGCAGTAGGGTGTAGTGGTTTAGATTTAACTCTGGAATCTGGATTTAAATTCCATCTCCATCAGTGATGAGAGACGTGATTTGGGGTACATGATAACACCTTTCTACACTTCTGTTTCTTCATCTGTAAAATGGAAGTGGTGTTAATATTACCACCTCAAAGGATTACTGTCAACACTTGAGATAATCTGGCAGAGAAAAATCTACTATGCACTCAATGAATACTTCTTGTTAGGTAGCTCAGATAGTCTATGATTCTATGATTGGTTAATAATGACTAGCATTTATTGAGTACTTAATATATTCTAGGCACTTCTATGCAAAATTTGTATAATAGACTTCATATATATGTATACAGTGGATTTCATATATTTAATATATATTTATCTCATATTATCTATGTGAATTTTGTATTATATATACAAAATCCAGTAAATGCATACATATATGTAAAATCCATTACGTACATAGGCATGAAAGCTATTACATAAATTTTCTTATAAAAAATCAGCAAAGTTATAGTATATATATATAAACTATCAGTAGATTTCATTTATATATACTTATATATAAAACATAACAATACTATAAAATTTAACATTATTTTTACAATGGTATAATACCCATTTTATAGCTAAGGAAACTGTTACCAGAGAGATTAAGCAATTTGCCTTTGGTCATATAATTAAAAGAAGCAGAGTCAGAATTCTAACTTGAGAGTTGGTGTTTGAAACACTTTGTTCTCCCTCCTATCTAAGAAAGTATTAAATATTTTTACAGTTCTGCTTGCATTTCTTGTTGCCCCCAAACAAAAAAGCCTTTTAGATTTAGCTCTTTGGATTCATTCAGGAAAATCTACCCACTATTATTACCTAACCTGTTCATTGTAATGTCATTTGGGATTTGATGAGTGTGATACTAAGAGGCCCTATTTCCCTCTGACTATACAGCTCACAATAGAAGAAAGAGCCCATAATAGCAATTTTGCTCAGTAAGTTCCCAGATCACCCAGCCTTGAGAATCCAAGCCAGTCCCACCAAGCAGTACTTACTGGAAGTCAAGAGGTCACTATTCAGTTCGCAGCAAAGTGCCCTGTCCATGGATCTCCTGAAATTACCCCTTCTCACTCTGAGCTCTGATTGCCAGGGTGGGGATTAAGTACAAGTTTTGTTTGGAAGGTGAACCAACAGGAAGCTCCTGAACTACTATCTTAGGGCAGATTTTACTCATGCCTCAAGCTGCAAAGGAAGCTGGTGTCCCAGGAGGAGGTCCTGGGCTTTCATCCTTTTTGCGGTTTGGCACAAAACTGACCCTGGCATTCCAGATGTCTAGAGACAAAACTTAAAAGCAAACAAATAAAAAAATTCCCTACAGACTTTGGAACAAAGTCACAGTGGCTCTTATTGAGAACAGTGGCAGCCCAGCCTTGACGTCCGACAATGACTACCATTGAAACAATCCCTTTGCTTTCCACCCATCCATACCCTCCCACTGTCTTCCTGGGGAAGGTAGGAATGATTCCTTTGTGCCACGTGAAGAAACAAAAGCCTGGCTTCTCCAAAACACTTGCACATGCCAAGGTCTCCATGGAGATTTGCTTACTTATCCCTAATGAAATTGTCATCAGTAGGGTGGCACTAAGCAGGTTGTCCTGCCCAGGTACCCAACAATTCTTAAAAACAAGAGTTTGCTCAAAAAGAGGCAAGGGCAGTTGGCCAAGCCTTGTTGAAATTCTCTCTTCCCTTTGCTTCCAAGGTACTCTTCTCATCTGGTTCTCCCCAGCACCGACCAATTTGTCTTGCCTCTCGTTGCTCCTCTGCCTGCATTTAGCCCTTCCATTTCAGAATCCCCGGAGTTCCTTCCTTTGATATTTCCCCACTCTACAAACATCCCTCAGTGCTGGAAGTGCTGAGGGTCAATTGGGATTGGTAACCATGAATTCAGCAAGATTCTTATCTGCCTGATGTGTGGCTTTCTCTGAATAGCATTCAGCTATTCAGGAGCAGACACAGGGAAGCCAGGGGGTAAGGTTCATTCCAGGTTTCTGTTTTTGCCAGGGAGATACCACAGGGGGACAAAGAAGCAAGGGAGATTAGGATTCTTGCAAAAGCAATTGGAGATTACTATGGGGAGAATGGATATTGGGTGGGTTAATGTAAAGGTCTAGTGTGTATGTCCATGTTCGGTTCAAACGGCATGTGCGCAAGAAAAATCTTGATTTTCACCATTCTTACCCTTCTTACCAACATGTTCCTAGTCTCAAGAAATGACACCATTTCATCTACCTGCTTGGGGCATAAGCCTAGGAGTCATCCTCAATTTCGAGCTTTTTTTCACATTCCCACTTCAAATCTGCCAGCAAATCCTGTAGGCTCTACCTTCAAGGTAAGACCCCAATCTGAGTGCTTTTCATGACCTCCATGGCCACTCCAACCCACATCATCTCACATGGGCAACTTTAGCCAAAGCCTCCTGCCTGGGCCCCCTGCCTCCTCTCCTTCTCCCTTTAATCCAGTTTCCACATCATCTTGTACAGCAGTTCTTTTGATCCTATCACTTCCCCACTCAAATCCCTCCAATGTCTCCCCATTGCATTAGAATGAAATCCAAGGTGCTCATCATGGTTAGAGCCCTAGGTGATCCGCTCTACCTGCCTTTTACTCTTATTTCCCAGCACCTGCTCTGCAGCATCCACTTTCTTGATATTCCTCAAACAGGCCCAGGTGGTAGCTGCCTCAGGGCCTTTGCACTTGTTGCTTGCTCTGCTTAGAAACTTTCTTCTTCACATATCCATGTGGCCCACTCCTGCACTATACCAAGTTTCTGTGTAGACATGGACCTTAGAGAGGGCTTCCCAGCCTTTCTCTTGAACTTAACCTTCCCTTCTCCCACCTCACCATTCCTTAGCTCCTTTTCCTGCTTTTTTTTCTTCATAACACTTCTCACTATATGAAATTACATTAATGATCTGTCTTTTCCACTAAAATATAAATTCTATGATGACTATTTTGTTACCTACTCTATCCCCAATGCCAAGAACAGTGCTTGGCACCTCATTTAATAAATATTTGTTGATTGAAAAAAATATGTACAAAAAGTTATTTCCTTTTAGGTGTCTATCATGGTTAGTTAGACAAATGGTGGCTTCTCTTGTAAGTGTGGTTCACTCAGAACATGAATAGGTGCATTTTTACATAACCACCCACATCTTCTAAATCTTTATGCCTGAAAGAGAAATTGGTCTTCAGCTCCCACAAGTCCTGTTATAAGTTAGAAGAGAAATTGTGAACCATCTGTGATTTTGTGGAAAGTACAAATCCTCCAACCCAGGTTTCTTCAACTACAAATGGATCATTTTGCCCTTTGAAGTGAGAGAGATCTCTGCTCCCAATGGTTATGTAGCTGTTAGGTGCTGGTTGATTAATTATAGAAAATTCTCACCTGATATTCTTACCTAACCCATTACTTCTAGTCCAAATCTTCTGGTTTTAAAAATAGCCATAATGATTTTCCCTATACTAGGTGTTTTAAAATATAAGGTTTTTCTTTTTTAAGCAGGTGGAATATATTTGTGTCTATGTCACCTAGCTGGATCTATCTAAATTACCTCCTTCCTTTTTCCTATTTGTATTTTTTTCTCCTCCCCTTCAGATACTCAGTCTCTGATATCAATCTTATACCCACACTTTTCATTTAGAAATCTTCCCAGGCATATTTTGCCACAGGTTTACAAGCTTGGGAGCAAATTCGAATTCCATGGAGAGATTTCACAACCCTGGTTCCTGGTCCCACCCTGAAATCCTGGCCGAGTTGGTCTGGGTGCTGCCTGGGCACTGGGACTTGAAAAGTTCTCCAGGTGATTCTAAGATGTAACCACGGCTGAGAATCATCATATCTAGTCTCTCTCATTAGGGTCTTTAGAAACCGCCTGCTGAATAATCTCCTCAAACTCCTTGGAGCTTTCCAAACATCTCCTTAAATCCACTAAGACCTGGATTTTGCTTTATGACTCAGGGTTTTCATAACTGCACATACCAAAGGAAGTGTCTCCTACTTGATCTTAGAGTTCTTTGGAGTTTGCAAAACCTTTCCCACATATTATTTTTCTCCTTCCAACATCCCTGTGAGGTGGGCAATCAGGGCTAAGAGGAAGTGCTGGCAGCTGGAACAGAGGTCTTTAGAGTTAGGGCTAGGACTGCAAGAGTGGCACGCGCACACACACACACACACACACACACACACACACACACACACACCCCAATAACGACAACCACAACAACAAAACAGGGCAGACAAAACCAGTAAAAAAAATAACCACACAAAAAACAGGATACCCAGTTAAATTGGAATTCCAGATAAACAATGAAATTTTTTTAGTGTAAGTATGCTCCATGCCATGTTTGGGACTGAAAAGTGGTTGTTCTATCTGAAATTCCAATTAAGTAGGCACCCTTGTATTTCATTGGACATCTCTACACTCAGTGCCCTCTCCTCGTTCGAGGCCTGGGCTAGTGGCCAAGCCATGCTCTTGTCGTCCTTTGATCTCTTGGCAAGTTAACTTCAGCTCCTGCCCACCTTCTTCCTCTCTTCTGCATGCACAGCCATTATCCTCAGAAAGGGTCTTTTCTGTATATTAGAATCCACTTGCATGTCCTTTTCCCCCTTCCTAATGTCCTTTCTGTGACCCAAATTATTTATAAGGTCAGGCGGGTTGAAAAAAGAACCAAGCCTTTATCACTACTTCCTGTGTGCCAGGCATTGTGCCAGTGCTTTACATTAATTCTTCAATTTACTCCTTACAAGACCGTTGGAGGTTGGCACCACTTCCTATGTACCTACCCAGGACTATGTGCATTTTAAGCTGAAGAAATTGAGTTTTAGAGAGCTTGAGAGATTCATCAAGATCATATGACTTGGGTGTGCTAAAGCTGTGATTGAACAGATTTGTCTAACTCCAGAGCCTTTGTTCTTAACTAACATGTTAGGAAAACAAGATGGTACTAAGGGTCTTTGCAATTCAAGTCTTTCAGATTGTTCACTTTTGCTCTCTGAGGCTCCTGGGATTTGGCCCAACCATTGGATAAATCTTGTCCATGGCATGCGGGTGGCCTAGGAGATTAAAATTGTTGGCAATATAGCAATCCATAAGATGCATATGTATTTTTGGAAACCTTATTTTTAACCCTGAAAAGAAGAAGTGTCCCCCACAGGCTCTTGAAGAAACTTCAGCAACCATTGCCAGGCAAGTAAACACTAAATGAACCCAGGGACAATGTTCTTTAAACACATTTGCTCAGACCAAGGAGCAAAGAGTTTATGCTGATTCTGGGTAACTGGCCACAAATAAAATGTGTCAGAGAGGCCTTTTCCAAGTGTTCCATATCTTTTTTGGTCTAAGCTGCCCATGTGCTTTAGCAGTCTGTAAATATTTGTGCAATGAAAGATGGGTGCCTGCTGACACGAGCTGGAAAAGCCAGTGCACCTGCACCCATTCACTGCAAGCTGTCTGCTCTTCTCTTACGCTTCACAGGCTTCCAAGGAAAGTTGCCCTGGGCTTGAAGCTCCTCTTCAGCCTTGGAAAGTTCTTGAGAAAGAGTTCTCTAGTTCTTAGCATGTTTGGGATTTGAATCCTTTGCCGTTCAGTCTGGGGATAGGATAACTAAGTGTTATGGACTGACTGTATTCCCCCCAAATTCATATGTTGGAGTCCTAACCCCCAATGTGACGGTATTAGGAGGAGCTTGAATCATGAGTGTGGCTCCCTCATGAGTAGGATTAGGGCCCTTATAAAAGAGTTGCAGAGAGGTTTCTTTGCCTTTCCTCCATGTGAGGACATAGCAACAAGGTAAAGTGTAGGAAGCTGACTCTCACCAGACGCTGAATCTGCCAGCAATTTGATCCTAGACTTCCCAGCCTCCAGAAGAGTGAGAAACATGTTAACAAACTCAAGCTGCCTCATGCACGGTGACCTGTTATTGCAGCCCAGACTGACGGGGATACCTGGTCTGTGAAGAGCCAGTGCGTTGCTGGCCCTTTGCTGGTCTTTGCTGCCATTTGTGCCCATCTGCAAGGGAGCCTTTCAGTATCAGCATAAAGCTATCCTAAGACCACCTACATTAGAATCTCCAGGCAAGCTTGTTAAATGAGTAGATTCCTGGCCTCCACCCCAGAAATACTGAATCACTATGGCAGGTGGGATGAGATATAAAAATCTGCTTCATAGACAGATTCTCAAACAATCCAAAGCTTGGGAATCAATGGAGTGAAGGAAACATCTTCTACCTGCTGACCTTAATTTCCCCTTCTCTGCTGCCTCCCTTCAGCCTTTTTGGAAAGTTGAAGTAGAAGAGGATGATATTTCCTCTGGGAACCCCTCTCTGAATCCCCAAAGAGAGCGACACTACCTCATCTGCGTTCTGGAGTAATGTGCACACAGCGCTGTTAGAGCCA
Organism: Manis pentadactyla; assembly: GCF_030020395.1. Taxonomy (NCBI): domain Eukaryota; kingdom Metazoa; phylum Chordata; class Mammalia; order Pholidota; family Manidae; genus Manis; species Manis pentadactyla. The sequence continues at coordinate 124,599,349 of NC_080026.1, read as the reverse complement.
CTATTTACTGGAGCGATTTGTTTACCTCCTCTGGGGAAAACATCATTTTTGGATCATCTTTGCCCAATACTTGACACAACAACTGACATTTAGTAGGATTCTAAGTGTTTGCTGCAGAAATCAGTCTTTGGTATAATCGCCGCACTTCTGGTAGACCTCACTTTGAGAGGCAATGACTAGAAGACAAGATTAAGGAAACAGCCCTTGAGGCACAAAGAGTGAGTGGAGGGTCCAGTGGAGCAGCTTCTGTTCTTTCCTTTCCATAAGCTTCTCATCATTGTCATCACCTTTGACCTTTGGCTGAGTATCTTGTGGCAGTCATTGTGCTAACATGCACTTCACATACATTAATCTCATTTGCTCTTCATGTTGCCATCCTCACGTGTACAGGAGGGAACTGAAGTATTGACTAAGATCACAGTATTAAATGGTCAAGTGGCAGAGCTGGGATTAGAACTCAGATCAGACTCAGAGCCAAATTTTAAATACTAATGGTTAAAACACCTTTGCTAACCCTAATCGTAAGAGGAAAGTATGATGCTATGATTGACATGTGTCTTAAACAAGTTAAGCTGGAAATAGCAATCTAGACCAAACCTATCAGACTGTTTGCCCTTCCTTCTCTTTTCCAAATCTTTCCTGAACTTTATGCCATCTACCTGGGTCAGACCATCAAAGCTCAAGAAATGCTCAGCCTTGTACATGTGTAGCCATAACCCCATGTTCCTCAAGTTAAGTCCTTTGACATAGTTTGACTTCAAATGCTTAAAATCAAGTTAGTAGGAAATTGTAATCCCATAAATATTTATGGTGTGCCATATATACCAAAATTCATGCCAAAGCCAACTCATCATATCTGGCTCTTTTTGAATGCTGATTAGGTACTTTTATTCGTGCGTGAAACTGCAGGCTAATGGAGTTTCCATGTCCGCATCAGTACTATGCTGGTGGCTGGGGCCTTCCAAATACGTTCTTGGTGTTTGTGTTAATGATTTATGAATCAAAAAGAATTACTTGCCATCTGATCCCAAAAGAAGTCCTAAGGCCTATCAAAAAGGTGATCTATGGCTTGATCACACTGGCAGGGAGAGGTAATAATTCTCTTGGTGTCTTGGTGTTTATCAGGATCTGAGGACAGGTGGAAAGAGACAAGCTCTGAGGCTTCAAGGTATAACGACTCCTGCCACCAGTGAACACATGCAATGAATGGTTCCCTTAATCCTGTTCTGTTTATGAAGATATTTTAAAGGCTGCAATTCACATTTGCAGATACTTTGAGAACATATAAATAATTTATACCACTCAGCAGAACACTCCTTTAAAATGGAGAAGGGCATAAAAAGTATACTATGTGAATTAAAGGCATCGTGTAGTTTTACAAGAGGACTTTGCTGAAGGTTAAGAGATGCCTGAAAACATGTCTTCTGTGAAAGCTCCGAAATATATACGTTCTTTCACTAATTTTCTTTAGGCATATAGTATATTATCAGCTCCATATTCAGTGCAGAGGGGAAGGAAAAAGGTGTAAGCAAGTGGCCCTTGACCTCAAAACAGAGTTTCTCAAACTGTAATGTGCACACGGATCCCCTGGTGATCTGGATAAAATGCAGATTTTTGTTGAGTAGGTCTCGGCCAGGGCCTGATATTCTGCATTTCTGACAAGCTCCCAGAGATGGCTGGTGTCACTGTGTGCATACCTGGAGTTGCAAGACACAATATTTATAAGGCAAGCATTGTAAAAGAACCTTTTGATCTGCATATCTGTGAAGAACTCTTAAGAACCACATTCCTTCAGAAATGAGTGATACCTGAGCTACTGCCATTTGTCTCTCTGCCTAATGACACTGAAGAATTGCCACTTTAAACTGATGACAGATGCACCTTCTCATCCAGCAGATGTTTGCTAGAAAAGAACCTGAAAGATGAAAAGCTGGACAGAAGGGTCTAGGTCTCCTAGGGAGTCAAAAGGCAATCCTTGGTTACGAGAGTAGTTGGTAACAAGATTTCAAGTGATGCCCTGCAAGACTGGGCAAAATAAGGTGTCTGTACCCTTTCAATGGACATCACTTTCTTTCTCACAAACAGGCTTTGGTTTCCTTGTTTTTAAACCATGTGAATATGCTGAACTCCAGCACTTAGTTTTGGGACCATTTTGAGCAATTCGTAGACATAATAGTCTTATGTTGGTTTATGGAAATTTTCTCAGAGAAAAAGCTCAGCGCAGAACGTACTGCTGACTGTGAATGTATTAACAGCTAACACCTAAAGCAGGTCAGTGGCACCTTCAGGAACAACAAAGAGCCCACTGAGTCGGCAGTAACACCACAGACCTGCACTGTCCTTTTCATATGACATCAGCAGTGCTCTGGATACTTTTATTCCAGAATAAAAGTATCCACACACGAATGAAAGTACCTAGAATAATCTATTCCTACCAAGGGCAGTTTGGTTTCTAAATAATCAGAATTAAGAATGTATATTCACCAGGACTGAGTTTTCCTTTAGTGTTACCTCAGAATTTTGAATTAGAAAAACCCAGGAAGTTTGAGGATGTAGGTGTGACTGAACACATACCCAACTTAGAATAGGACTTCTGATCTTAATAAACAAGTGTCTGCCCAATGAAGTATTCAAGGATGAAGACTCTTTCTTAACAGCCAGTCATATCTCTGATCCAAGGGACATGAGGTAATATTCATTATTTGTAAGCTTAAAAACACTAACTGCTGAGAGAATTAAAAAAATGTTCAGTGATTCAATAAGTCCAAATGACATTTGGAATCATTTCTCTCTTTAATGAAACTTACAAGGCAAATAACTAGAGGGCTGTTGTGTCTACTTCTGATGCGCTTAGGCATACTTATTTCCGTGATAGGGACCTGTAATAAAATAGGCTGTTTTCCAAAGAACAGCCTGTGAATTCTGGGAACGGTAAGGTAGGTGCATGTTTATTCTTAACTCATGATCTCCACTTATGTTTTGAACATTTGGTTTATTTTAGATGGCAGGATACCAAGGACAAGTCTAATAAACTGGCCCTAAATTAATTTTCTTATTGAAAGAAGATACTTTTACACCATCTGATCTTGTTGCCAAATTAATAAATGACAGCCCATCACACACAGCTTCAGAAGTTGATTAACGCTTTCGGTGAAGAGTTTCAGCTTCCTAAGTGATTATTTACTTATTGCTTTAATTCAAAAGGAACATGAATTATATTTTGTGTTGAGGTCAAGTCAGTGGGGTCAATTCTTACCCTGTTTTCCCATTTTTTCACTGCGATAAAAACTTTAAAAGGAAAGCAAACCAAGAGCATTAAGAATTAAACAACCACATTTTAATAAAAAATATAAACATTTGTTTGTTAACCAGTTATTATGCAGAATGAAATAGAATTCAAAAGATAACCTGGAGAGGAACAAAGTGCAAAAATCTTTACTATAAACTTTTCTCCACTTACAGAATTCGAGGTAACAAAAGATTTACTCAGAATAAGGATTAGAATAATCTAAAAAGGTCTAGGCGTATTTTAAAGCTAAAACAGATTATTTCGTACATCGTGGTCAATATAGAATATCTGACAACTCAATGAACAAATGATTCCATGGAGGAATGGCTGAACATGAGGGAATATGATTACTTATATTCACATTGTGGGCCAGGCCTCTCCCCATTTCTTGTTCCTCCCCTGCTTCACTAGCCCTCCCTCTGCTCTGTGCTACGGGAAGTCATATTTCTGAGGGCTCTTGTCAGCTGACCTCCAGGCAGGGCTGGAAGGACAAGGCACTGGAGGAAGGCTCAAGGGCAGAAGGAGGTGTGAAGCCAGGATTTCTCCATCTCTGGCTCAGCTGGTGTCATCATATCACAGGTGGTGGCTTTGTGCCTGCCATGGCTTCATTTTCCACAACCCCGTGGTGGTCCTAGCTCTTGCCAGGCACCTCCCTCTGTGGTCCCAGCTCCTGAGGAATGACCCCAGCTTCTGGACTAAGGGAACCACAGCTTTTCATAGCCCTTTGTGGTAACAGATTCCTTTCATTTGGCTTCTCTTTTATCACTTTTGTATGTCCATTTCCTCTGTTAATGCCTTCTGTTCAAACACCTGAAATGGTTTCTGGTGTTTTTTTTTATTGGGTTCTGACTGATACATATTAGAACCATTAGCTTTGTTCCCTCTCCAACTTACATGGGAAGTTTTCCATAAGAATCTGTCCTAAACCAATGAAAAATCACTCAAACCACAATCAATACCCACTTTCTGCAATACGAGTGAATACAGCCTGTGTTTTGTCAAGTACTGGGACTTTCCTTGCTAGGGGCAAATAGGACTCTGTCTACCGCTGTCATCAGCAATCACCATGGACACAGCTGAGAGTCATCTTCAGAGGTCACTTGTGTTGTATGACTAAGTGCAACAACAAGAAAAGTATAAACAGAAAATTAGTTTCAAGAGGAAATACAGTCATCACATGGAGAACACTGAAAAAAAGTTTCTGAAAACATAGGAACACAAGACAGCACCAGAAAGTTTTTCTTGTTGAATCAATACATTTTTCTGAAATTAAAATCCTTCAGGGTTTCCAGATATTTCAAGAGCATCAAAAATCTGATTCATCAACAAACGACTTGTACCTTCTGGGCTAGAATGCACCCCTGGAATGGTTATTTTCAGAAGTACAGTTCCTTGGTGAGCATGGAGACAACACATGGTATTTGCTTCTTCTCATGGAAGAGAGGGTCATCAGAATGAGACTGAAAGTGCCTGGCCACCCTGTTGTTCACTCTGGTGAGGATCTGCAAGATCTCCAGGCTTTTTCCATGCTCATTCAGGATGGAGCAGAGGGCCTGCACAAACCAGGAGCCGCTTCCGGGGCTCCTCCATGAGTAATAGCCTTCAGAGGGAGAGAAAGGAGAAGAGAGTATCAGTGCCCTGGCTGCTGCTCCACTCACTGAGAACTTCTCCCAACCCCAGGTCAGAGAATGAATCCCATACTGAGAACAGGCTCTCAGCATTTGGGGCCTTCACACCTGTTTTCTGAAATTATTTCACTCAACTCTGCCTGGAAGTCCCTGATGAGAATGATGTGATGCCGATGTGCTCAGAGAGCAAACAGCTTAGCTTTAGAGGGTTGCGTGAAGATGCTCAACAAGTGCTTCGCTGCTCCAGCACGGACACCCACCAGCTTCGTGAGTGAGCGCAGACAAGTCGGCACAAGGAGCTTTCCAAAGGAAAGGCTGGAGAACCACTCCCAAACTCTAGAACACCTCCCTGCCCTCTGGGGTGAGTGCCACTTTCTGATCCAAGCTTCAGGAGAGGGATTTGCAGGGGACGTTGAGGAATTTTGAGATGTGTTCCTGTCTCATTCAAGGGACACAGAATGAGAGCCTATCTCCTGTTGAAGAAATCTGGAAGTGAGAGGGGATGAATGATCAAGTGCCTTAGGGGTACATCCAGGAGGGCCCACTGCCATGGAAGGGCTGGCACCCTAAGAGCAAGGGGCGTTTCTCATGGGCAACTCATGGCAGAGAAAGCCGGCCTCAGTTTGCCCTGGGTCCTGTCCAACGGGATCTCTTGAAGGGACAAGGAGTCCTCAGCAGAAGGAGCTAGACAAGTACCTTAGAGGATGCTCAGGAGATAAGGGACCCCAGTGCACAACCAAGAATGGAGAAGCAAATCCAAGGGCCGGCAGCAGGGGTGGGAGGGCCGGGAACCCAGGGGCTCATGAAAGTGTCTAAGAGGAAAGCACCCAGCTTTGACCACGTCACTGGTCCAGAGCACAAGGAACCAGGCGACCATGGGACCAAGGTCTTACTGGTAACTCACTTCCCTCCATCCCCGCCTCCCTCCTGACTTTACCATGGGAGAATCTAAAAAGGGATCTGGCCAAGTGGGTAAGGAGGCAAGAGAGGTGAAGGATCAAGTCCTCCTACGACCTTAGTCCTGTAGCAGGGCTCACCTGGGATTGGGAAAAATTTAAAGCCAAGCCAGGTTCAGGGTTTTAAGTCACTATTTCAGTCTAAACATTCTGGTTACAGTACTGTGACTGAGTGTGACTTGGGAAGTGATCACAGTATTGTCTAATGTCTTAGCATGAGCAGCAAAGCCATGGCCCTGCTGGTTGTTCATTCAGGGCCAAGAGAAGATTCCACTACCCCCATCCCCTCAACTGAAAGGACAGCGTGCAACAAAATAAAGTTGTATCTGTTTTACATGAGGAGCTGTACTTCTTCCTCCTACTGCCAATTGGTCACACCAGTTTGATGATAATTGGGTCATTGTCCTTGTCATTTACAGCAACCAGTTACTGAATAAATGTACAATAAAAAGAAACAACCTATTTGTGTAAAGTGATTGAGGTACACTAAGAAATTCTTTCCTGTAGCATGTATATTGGTAACTATAGCATGAGGATTAAGGCTCTGTGCTGCTACAGTACAACAATGCATTGCATTTGTAGAGGGGGTAACATAAGTTATCTCATTCAGTATAATACCCTGGTGAGGCTGGACAAGTACCACAGTCTCCATTTCATTACCACCCTTGAGTCTGTGTCCTCTAACCACTGTCCTATGTTATCTGCAGGGAACCATTTGAGAAATGCAAATCTCATCCTGTGACTCTCCCCCCTAAAATAGTTTCCTACTACTCCTTTATCAGGGTGAAGTGCAGGCTGCTTAGCAAAGCACACGATGGGGCACCCTGCCTACCTGTCCAGGTCTGATCCATGCCAGGACTTGCCATATCCTGTGCTATGGACTGAATTGTGTCCCCAAAATTCAAGTGCTGAAGCCCCAACCTCCAGTGTGACAGGGCCTTTATGAAGGTATAAAGTTAAATGAAGTCATAGGGGTGGGGCCCTGACCCAAAGGAATCAGTGTCCTTACATGAGGAGATACCAGAGAGCCCCCTCCCCATCTTCCTGTCCTCTCTCTGCCATGTGAGGACAGAGCTAGAGGCAGCTGTCCACAAGCCAAGAAGCAGGCCTCACCAGAAACCAAAATGGCTGGCACCTTGATCCTGGACTATCCAGCCTCCAGAGCTGTGAGGAATACATTTCTGCCTCTGCGTGTGGTATTTCATTACAGCAATCCCAGCACGCTAACAGCCTGTGGTCCAGCCTCGTGAGTATTGCCAGTGCCCTTGGTACTCTGTCTGGGAAGCCATCTTTCTCATCCCCTTGTTTGATTTTCCAAGACAGTTACAGCAGGTCTTTTGCAGGGAAGCTGCACTTTCCTGCCTCCCCAGAGTCTTACCCTTCCTCCTGGCCCTGCTCAAAGGGCCTAGAACTCTGCTGGTCTTTGTTTACACAGATATGTGCCCCCATTGCACTGCTTACCTCTCAGGAGCAGGAAGACAAAATCCCTTTTTTACATGATTCTTAACTTTTGTGAAGTTATCATTGTCACAAAATCTCGTTTGTAGATCCTGCCAAAGCAGGGGTTTTCCAAATACACCGGCCTATTTACTGTAACCAATACCTTTGTATCAAGTATTTGACAAACTACTATTACAGCTGGGAGAATTCTAACTTAGTGATGCATTTTACCTAAAACAAAGGAACGGCCTTCCCTGAACTAAGGCAAACACAGAGCCTGGCAAATAATGGCCGGCTTGCTTATTACTGGAATTTTCTGGTATCTGCTTACAGATTGCAGTGTAAAAGAATCCTGGTCTGAGCTGTTGTGTGCCGTATAATCTCTGTGTGACCTTGAGCACATCACTGAAGCTTCCCCAAGCTCAACTTTTCTCCATCTGTAAAATTAGGATAGCAATAGCATCTTTCTTAACTTCCTACACAATTATTATGAAATTATTTAATATAAAAGACATGAAAAACACTCCCTAAGTTGTAAAGTGCTGTAGAAATGGTTTATCTTATAATTACCAGTAATAGTAATAATAAGGGAGAGAAGTCAGCTTTCTTGGAGAGAAAAGTGAATACATCCCCATGGTAGGCAGAAGAATGGCGCCCAGGGATGTCCATGCCTAACCCTGGAACCTGTGAGTATGTTACCGGATGTGGCAAAAGGGACTTTGCAGATGGGATGAAGGTTGTGGAAAGGGGTGGGGAGATTCTTCTGGGTTATCCAGGTAGGCCCTGTCTCATCACAGGAGTCCCTCAAAGCGGCTGTGGTCAGAAAGAGCGAAGTGAGGACAGAAGAGGAGTCGGAGAGACACGAGGCTGCTGGCTTTGAAGCTGGAGGAGGAAGGCCACAGAGCAAGGAATGTGGGTGGTTCTAATGTGCTGGGAAAAGCAAGATGTGGACTTTCCCTCCTAGAGCCTCCAGAAGGAATGTAGCCTTGCCAACCATTTGGAATTCTGACCTGCAGAATTCTACGATAATACATTTGTATGTTTAAAGCCACTGTGTTTGTGGTAATTTATCACTGCAGCAATAGGACATGGATACAGCCCAAGCCTTCATTTTGATGCTGGAATGGCACGGTCCAGTTAGCAGACAATGGACTTGATACCTGGAACTGTGGAATAGGCGAAGAGGAAGTCAGCTTCAACTGGGACCTTATATCGAGGATTGGCGTCCGTTTCACTGATAGGCCCAGAGTCAGCCTGGATCCCGTCATCGAGCTCTGTGCCCCGGCAAGCCTAAGTATCAAAGCGGAGATCACTTTGCGGAATTGGAACAGAGACATGTATCCTGCTCACTGCTCTGTTCTAGGCACCTAGTTCCTAAAACTGAGCGTGGCATGTACTGGCAGCTCAATGATAATCTGATGAAGTAATAAGTGAATGAATGTTGTGTCAAATTAGTAAACAAAGCAAATAGAAGTACTGCAAAGTCTTAAAGAAACCCTCATAATTTGCCATCTGACGCAAGTACCTATGCCAAACTTAGAGACAGAAATGTGAGTACCCCAAATGAAACATGTGCACATAAAGTTGTTTAATGATACAATTGGAGTCACTCTGTCATTTTTTCCCCATCTTCCATTGTATTGTCTTTGGAAAGTGATTACCTGAATGAAGAAGAGTTTGGGTTTCTCTAAAAGGGTTTTGCATCTATCCCCCCGAAAATGGGCTGTCAAGTTCTTTATTGCTGTCACACCATCCGTTCCATAAATTAAATTTTCCTCTCCATGGCTTAGTAAGACACAGGCGAAGCAAGCTGACTTTCTGTGGTCCTCTTCAGAAGCTGCAAGCAAGTGATGTGAACACGGAAAAAGTTAAAACCTAAGTCCTGTGTGAGTCCTCATAGATAACAGAGTATTCTGGCCTGGAGCTGCCACAGACTGCTGGAGATGGGAGAAGCACCTCTCTGGAGGACAGAGAGAGGATTCTAGAATTCTCTCTCAGTCTGAAACCAGAATGAGGCTGCCCCATGAGGAAAGGAGCCCCAAACTTGGGAGGGGTTCAGGCAGCGGCTGAGAGGCAGCATACTGGGGTGCCCAAGGGCATGTGACCCCACTGTAGGTTAGTTCTGTGACACTGGGCACATTACTTCACCATTTTGTGCCTTGGTTTCCTTATCTGTAAAATGGATATAGTAGTACCTATTAAATGAGTTACTATTTATAAAGCAGGCCACGTAGTAAGTGCCGTGCAAGTAATTGTTAAAGAAAATAAAACATCATGCTAAGTGAAATAAGCTAGTCATTGAAGGACAAATATTTTGTGACTTCCCTCGTGAGGTACCTAGAGTAATCAAGTTTGCAGAGGCAGAAAGTAGACTGGTCGCTGCCAGGGGGAGGGGAGGGAGAAATGGGCAGGTGGAGGTTCAATGGGGATGGAGTTGCAGTTTGGCAAGATAAAAAGATTCCAGAGATGGAGGGCAGGGATGGCTGCCCAACCATCTGAATGCCCCTAATGTCACTGAGCTATACATTTAGAAATGGTTAAGATGGTACATGTTGTGTTGTATATTTTACCACACTTTAAAAAGCAAACAAATAAAATTCCAAAAAAGGAAAAAACAATGCTAGATTGGCTGTCAGTTTAGGATACTGAGGAGAGGTTGGTTAAACTCAAACTCATCTCAGGTTCAGAGATTCCTAACTAGATAAATAGTTAGCTAGCTAGCTAATTAATATAACCTACTCTTTCTTGAATAAGATTTAGATTCTCCTGTGCAGTGATCTTGGTACTTAACCCCTGGCCCTCTGAAGGCCTCGTTTATCTATATTTCACTGATAAAAAAATGGAATCTTGGAGAGGCCCCATAACTTTGCCCAAAGTAGGCACAACCTCTTAGAGCCTCACAGCCATGCTTTACACCCAGGGAGTCGCAAAGCCCTGCCGTCTCCTCAGTTCCAGGCAGACAAGGAGGGGTGGCCCCTCCCATTCTGGTCCTGTGCCCCCTTTGCATCAACCTGCACAGTGACATTGTATTCACTTTGACAATAGAGGCACAAGGTGATGCACTTCTTTCTCCCCTTTAGCTTTTTTTTTGATCAGATGAATTAAGGCAGAGTTGGAAATCGGGAGCTTTGCCCACACTGGAACCTATTACACGTTAACAGTTGAGAAAAATAACTGCTTTGCTATTTTGATAGGACAAGAAATGAGAATTCTGTGATTGTGACATGCTCTGGGCTCAGGTGGAATGACTCACTGTTCATAAGAACAGAAATGACATTTGGGACAAGCCCTTACATCTGTACAGGCTGTCACCCTTCCCAAAGCACATTCACAAACCTCTTGGCTAAGCCTCACTCTGACCACTGAAACAGGAGGAGCTGGCATCATGATCTGCATTTCAGGAAAGCAAAGAATGAGGAGGACACAGTTGCCATGCCTTGGTGGCCCAGCTGTTAGAACTGGGATAGACCCCAAACTTGGGCTCCTAATTTCCAGTCTGCTCTACCACATGGCCTACTAGGGTACAGAAGGTCAGCTTTTAAGATTCATGTTTGAAGAAACAAGAAAAGATGCCTAGTTTTTAAAAACATAAGAGAGGGTAATATAAGAGATGGTGAGGCTCTTTTTCTTCGTTAGTTGTGTAGTTCAGAAAAGCAGCAGTGATTTGAACTCTGTGCCTGTCCGCTGCCTGTGGGTCACTGTCTAATCACTTTCAAACACTTGCCCTAAATGCCAGAGTCCCCTAGGTGGCAGCCACTAGACAGTGGTGTGACACAAAACGCAGTTGTTCTGGAGCCAGAACAAAGCTTGAGTTTCAGGTCTGCCTCTACTAACTACCTTTCAGGTCTTCCTCTACTAACTGTGCCTTCCGGATGTCCTTTACGCTGTCTAAAGCTCTGTCCCACATTTATGAATGGGGCATGATAATATTCTGATGGCCAGTACTGCAAGTCAGAGATCTAATGAAACGCTTTTGTGAATGTGCTGTTTAAAAAATAAGGCAGTTCTGAAGTATATGGGGATTATTATCCTCTGTCTGCCACAAGGGAAAAGATTACACTTAAACTCCACTCTGGGAAGAATGCCACAGATTTGCTACTTTCCTAGGAATTAGCCTTTTGACATTGAGACTGTCCTGTAGGTACTGAACCTATTTCTCTTGACGTCATGCAAGCTGACTTCAGCTTTTTAGGGAGCGATCTAAGCTTCCTGAAAGAGACCTGCCCTTTCCTGGAGACAGAGCTGGAGTAGCCTGGAGGAAGGGAAGGCTGCCCACGCTGAAATCCCTCTGTCCTGCAAAGGCGTCCGACACCAGCTGGGGCCCTGCGCATCTGCGGAGCAGGAAGGAGACTGCGGGAGGAGGCAGGTGTGCACCTTGTCTCAGCAGATCTTGCATCCTGGCACACGAGCAGTCATTATGGACAACCACGTCAAAACCCAGGTTTCGGAAGCACTTGAAAAGGGCCTCGGCATCTTTGTCCGTTCCGTTTCGGACGTCCATACCTGTGGGAAGCAAGCACCCAGCCCACGATGAGCAGTCCTTGGCTGAGTACTGCCTGCCAACATCAAGGGCAGCCTCGCTGGCTCTGGTGTAAACGCTGCCAAGGTTATAAGTGAAATGAGCAACTGAAGTAAGAAACAAACTCAAATGAGAGCGTACCTCAGCTCACCCACAGAAGGGGCTACTCTCTGCTCCAGTCAAGGCTACTCTCTGCTCTAGTCAAGGCTAATCAAGAATCTCCTTGACTCTTAGCCACTTGGTGCAGGTCCCGCCCTGGCAATGCACCTGAAGGGCCCTGAGACCGACAGTTCCCAACTCCCTGCACCCCCTTCCCCTGGACACTCAAATACCACTTTCCACAGGCTGTCTGCCACCACAGATGACATGGTGTTTTCCCAATGAAAATCTGATACAAGTCTTAACACAAGATGAAGAGAATGGAAGCAAGCAGGAGAGGCTGGCCCATGCCCACCACACCTACCTGTTTCTTTGTTGAAGTTCTTGTTGTTTATTATGATGCATTTTCCCACCTTCTCAAAATTCATGTTATACTGATATGCAGGCTCTCGGTCACGGGTGGTCTTGACTGAGCTCCCTGAGTCATTTTTCTTTTTCTTACTGGGGAAATATAAAGCCAGTCAGGGGTTGTGGAAGATGTTTGGACAGTAATGGCTTCTTAATTTTACTACTAGCATGGAAGGGGTGCCCAAGAAGACTGCAATATCTGCGAAGAAAAGACCTGGGGTGGACAGATGGCTCTGTTTAATTATCACAGTTAAAAGGAACAGGATCTCCTGTTTAATTCCACTGCATGCTAGAGAAATGCAAATTAAAGCACAATATGATGCCAGCGCACACTCACCAGAATGGCTACAACGTGTCAGGGACCATGTCTAGCACCTGGAGTTAATCATACATTGCTAGTGGGAACCTACTTTGTACATCCATTGTGGAGAAGCGGCACAGTCTACTAAAACTGAGCTTAAACCTATCTGAGGACAGAGCAGTTCTGCTCCTGGGCATATATATCTCAAAAGACAGACCCATGTACGTGCACAGTTGGTACTGTTCATCAAGAGCCCCAAACAGGAAACGGTCCAAATGTCCATTTACAGCAGAATGGGTCAACTGCTGGATGTTCATATAATGAAATGCCATACGACAATGAGAATGAGCACCATGACAACACAAAGCCCTATAAATGAATCTCACAAAAAACTGAGAAAGAGTCCATTAAAAGAACCCATATGCAGAAAACTTAGATCTGATATATTAGAAGTCAGGAGGAGGTTTTCTCTATGGTGGGAGGGTTAGGGGCTGAAAGGAGCCTCAGGACTTTCTCAGATGCTGTTCATATTTTGTTCTTGATATGGGTGTTATCTACATGGGTGTGTCAGTTATTGAAAATTATGAAGTGTGTGCTCTTTTCTATGTGGAATTATGATTCAATGAACATTTATATTAAAAGCGGGAGAAAAGGAACAGTGGTTTAAAAGAGAAAGTATCCCCCTTCCAATATCCAGACACTGACCATCCAGCTTACCAAAAGTCTGGCATGTAGTTGCTGAGGCTGGAACATGGGGCCTCACTCGGAGGGAGGACAGAGAAAAAAAACATTACATGTAAGTGGACAGCAGCCTTGTTAGTCATTTACCTGAATGTAAGCTTCACGACAGAAGAGACTTTTTATGTGTTCTGAAAAATCCTGAATTCCCAATACCTAGAACAATGCTTGACACCTAAGTTGCTCAATGAATATTTTTTATAAACTACAGACCAATATTTCTTATGAACATGATGCAAAAATCCTTAACAAAATATTAGCAAGTCAAATCCAGCAATCTATAGATAAGGTTATACACCATGAGCAGGTGTTTTTGATCCCAGGAATATAAGGTTGGTTTAACATCCAAAAATCAGTCAATGTAAGCCAGCATATTAGTAGAATCAAGGGCAAAATCATATGATCAACTCAGTTGATGCAAAAAAAGCATTTGACAGACTCCAATGCCGTGTTAGGATAAAAATACAGCATAAACTAGGACTACAACAGAACTAACTCCACCTGAAAAGGGCACCTGTGAGACACTCACAACTAAGATCCTGTTTAGTAATGAAAGACTGAATGCCTTCCCCTAAGATCAGGAGCAAGTCACATAAATCTGTTCTTGCCACTTGTATTAGACATTGTACAAGAGGTTCTAGTCAGGGCAGCTGGGTTTTAGAAATGTGTTATATGAATGAACAAAATCAAGTTTTATCCCCTCGTTTTATGGATCTGGAAACTGAGGAGAACGGGAGGGTGGGGTTGTCCAAGGCCGCCCAAGTGGGGTGCTCACCTAGGCCTCAGACCTCCATGGCAGCTTCTAGAGCCCTGGGCCCCTGAGTGTTTGTGCGGATGACTTGTCTGCCATTCTCCAGTTGGAAGAGGTAAAAGGAAAGTGAAAATTAAGCTTGTTAACCTGACAAATGTGGGTCCAAGGGAATTTCACTCTGAATTTTCATTGAGTCTTATTTTTGGAGTTTTTCAGAGCATCTGGAGGGACATGGCCTTTCCTACTTGGTCCAGATTACAGATCAGCTCCGTACATTGAGTCTTCAGACTCCATATTGCTATTTTTCAACTTCATTTATTTTTCAGTTTTATCCTCCACTTTTATGAAGCCCAGTTTTTCCATGATATCAGGTCTTTTTTTTTCTTTTTTTCTCCTCTAGCCCAGCCCAGCCCAGCCCTCATCATACCATTTTTCAAAGAGAAAAATGTCCTGCCTCTGTTCTGCTCCCTTCTCTATCTCCTTCCTAGACTCTCCCTCCCTCTAGTTTCTCTCTGTTTCCGGGGATGACTGGGGCCAGGGAGTCTCTGCCCTTCAAAGCATCAACTTCCTCTTCTGCAAAGCAGAGCCTTGTGTGACTGTCACGAGAAGGGAGGGTCGGGGCAGCAGGTACTCCCATGGAGTCTTCTCACATTCCCAGGCCTCTCTAAAGCTCAGAGACAAATATCGGCAAGATGAGTTAGTTTCTGTACTGTACAGGGTCATGTCATGCAGAGAGGAGTAAGATTTACTTCCTGATTGCTCCCCAGTCAGTGATCCCTACTGATTAAGTGTCTTCTGTGCACATTCAAGTATCTGCCCACAGTCTTTCACATGCACACAAAATCTTCCTCAATTGATGCCTCTGAGCTTAAGTGGAGGGGGCATAAATCATACCCATTTTATAGGTAATACATTTGTCATTGCTTACTAAGGGCCAGGACCTTGTGGAAAATCTCACCTGCATTTTCTCATGGACTCTTGACAGGTCTTCAGCTAATTTCAGGCATTCAAAGACCCTAATAAGAGTAACATTAAGTTTGACAGGCTGGAGATCTTTGAGAGATAAAATGCTACTTCTATTTTCTGTACTATCAATTATTTTAAACAAGCTGTACAACAATATCCAAGTAATAAACAAGCTGTGATTTCTTTAAAAGCTGCCATTAACTCCTCCTCAATAACGGGCAAAACCAAACCAGCAAGCATCTTTTATGAGAAGACAGACTTGGAATTAAGTCACACAAAAAAGAAAAGGAAACCACTTCTATCAGAATAGAATTTGGAAAATTAACTGGTTTAAAAAAAAAAGGGAATGCAAAAGCAGAAAAAGAAAATACTTTCCATGATTACAAAAAGAATCTTAAATTGATGATGAAATGTGATTCTTACCCCTGGTAAGTATCTCAAAAGGGAGTTAATGACAATTTCTCCTACCTATCCTGCCCCTAAATTGAACTCTTATTTTTAAAAAATAACTGACTACTTCCTCTTTCTGGATTTGAGTCAGTCACTATTAATATTTGCTTCTAACCAAAATAGCTTTTTTTGTTAAACCCAGGTCTTCCCGGACATGCGTATTAAAGAGTGATTATCAATTCACTCCCATTGAATTCATCTTCCTAAGGGGCGCTAGCCTGGGGAAAACCCCATCTGCAGTTTAACTTTGAGGAAGCAAACCTCCATGATTAGTTTAAAGCTTTGCACTAGAGAGACAAATAAGAGGAAATGATTGTTGAGAAAGCATCAGTGAGAAAAAGCCAGGGGAAAAAAGTGGACTAAAGTCCAGTGCACAGTCCACAAGAACAAGAGTCCAAGAGATTAGAGTCTGCCTCCTAACAGTTGTGAGACTTTGGGGCACCTTCTTCTGGGGTGCACCTTTCTGGCACCTTCTTCGTATCTCCCTTTCAGCCCCACTGCCCCTTCCAGACTCTGGTGAGAGCCGGGCCATTACTTCCATTCTGCCAATTCTTGCTGCAAGGCTGCCACAGAGATACTAAACATGGCCTTACATTTAGGAACTGATTGCTGAGAGGCAACTCTATTAAGGTAGCCACCCATCGCTGATTCTGCGGGAACACAGGACAATCGTTTTGCTTGACTATTTCTGTTGTGTGTGACACCTGATACTATTTGCAAACACTTTTGAACTGACAAGTTTTTGTCCCGTTTTTTCCCTGCCGCTCTGATTTCCAATTCTTAATAGTAAGCCTCAGTTAAAAACCCTGGCTAGCTGACATATGTTTATTCAATTAGCCACTCACTCCCATAATGGCAAGCAGGACAGGTACAAATATCTGGCTCAGTCTCTACTTCCTGGCTGGCCCATTAAGAAGAGGGTGTTTCACCAAAATCACACAGGGTTGTAAGAAAGAATGAGGAAACTATGTCCATATGTGGGGTGATTTCCAGTAAGTGGTGTTAGTTTGGAACTAAACGGGCAGAACAATGGGAAGAGTTTGCCACCTTCTGGAAAAAAATGAAGGGAAAACATCATACCTTATTATATTTGCCTGTATTTACATAAAGAGACTCTTGAAGGATGATTTAATGGATAAATCCATGGGTCCCGGGGCTGGATTGCGTGGGTTTGATACAGTGCTCCACCACGCAGGCTGAGTAATCATGGGCAAGTTACTTAACCTCACTTGTATAGAATTTGGAAAATTAACGGGTTAAAAAAAAAAAAGGAATGCAAAAGCAGAAAAAGAAAGTACTTTCCATGAACAAAATTACAGGATCCACCTCAGAGCATGTAAATTAGTTAAGATTCACAAGGCACAAGAACGGTCTGTGGCACATGGAAGTGGTAAATAAATGTTATTATTATTACTAATGTTATTCATTTATGGCATTAAAATTGGTTACCTGTGTAGGGAGCTAGGAGCCGGGCAGCAGGAAGGAGGGATTTTGACTATCTTCTTTAGACACGTGAATATGTGAATAAGTTAATTATTCAAAAGATTAAGATAAAAATTATTATTTAATAGTTAAAAATCACTTCTGCAAATGGATTTCAGATCTGGCCCATTGTGAAATTACTAGATTCATGCTTCTTGAGCTAAATGTTGAAAGGGCTCCCGAGACACACACCCCCCGCTTTTGTTTTTCACTGTGACTTTTACCTCTCTCCCCAGCCTTTTCAACTTGCTCCTCTATGTGTCAATAGTAAGAAAACAATAATAAATACCCTTATAATAATTACTATGTTTTGCATCCTCATCGCTTTATATGTGTATTATCTCATGTGACCTTTACAACTCTGTAAGGCATTAACCTCATTTCATAGAAAAAGGTTACATTAGCTTGGCCAAGATCACAAAGGCAGACGAGACAGAGCCCGGGTTTATTCTGAGGTCGGACACAGAGTCCCCTGTGCCGCATTTCTTACCTCCGTTAAACTTCAGATTCCTGTGCCTTGCCCTAGACCTAGAGAATCCGGTCTCGGTGTTTCCCTGGAGATGCTCACCCCCTCTGAAGTCTGAGGGCCGCAGCACTAGCTTGCCTGGCCACTGCCTGGGTCCTCTTGGCTCCCACCTTTCCTTGCTGTCTCTACTCTCGTTTCAAGCCCCTTGGCTGCGTCCATAACCCGGGGCAGCAGAGGTCCCGCCTGGCCACTCCTACTCCCACCAGCTTCCCCTAACCTATCAAACCAAACCTCACTCTCCATGTGGGTGCAGAACTATAGAATCCTTGGTTCTTGGCCAGAAGGTTGAAAAGATGTGCCTTGTGAAGCATGGCCTTGTAGAAGGCACCCCTTGGCCAGTGAGGGTATATTTAGGGTCACATGTGAGACGGCCAACTCTGTAAAAACCTGCAAGGTCCCCTAGGGGTGACAGTCAAGCTCAACATTAAGCTGAAGTTACTTTAACAACACAACTAAACTGTCCCCAGGAAATGCCATCCGCATGCTCCTCGTTTACACATTTGGTAAGTCCCCAGCACACCCTTGGTGGGGCAGTAACTCACTACCAGGGCAGGTAAGCTTTGTGATCCCAGTGGTAGCAGCTCCCAAAGAGTGACTGTCTGTTTGGAAACAATTCAGAGCCAAGCAGATCATCAGATGAACAACTGCTGTTGGACAGAAGCAAGAGCCTCCAGGGCTCCAAATAAATTGTGCTAATTAATTAGCCAACTGCAGAATGATGGCAGGAGTCCACAGCTCAGCGTGGGAGGCGCTTCCGGGGTGGGGCTTGGGGAGGGAATAGGAAGGGTAATAAGAAGCTTTCAAGGATCCAGGTTAAAAACTTCTTCAGCTGTTGATCAGCCCCCAGAGATAAGATTTTTTTTAAAGCAGCTGTTCTTGTCCCAGCTTCCAATGACCTTTCTGTAGAAGATGCTGGAACATATGACACAAGACTCCTACAGGGCGTGCACTCTAAGCTTCTTTCAAATCAAATCAATGGACACCAACCTTTCTCCTGAATCTGACAAATGGCATAAATATCCCCTAAGTCACCAGGGACAAGTACCAGTGATATTTGAATAGGTTTTTATGCTTTACAAAGTGTATTATTCTGCAAAGTACCAACAAGAGCCATGGAAAGACACAGCAAATAGAAGCTGGCCATGGTATTTTTAAGCCAGATTCTATCACCTGCCCATTCTACCCCACCCTCCTCCTTTCTCCTCCCTTTGCTAATTCTTCTCTGATAAACCCACACTTTGTCTTGACCTTTTTTTTCATGCTGAAGACTTTGGCCAAGATTAATATGCTGAGAAGAAACACAGGATTCTTGGAACCTGCTGTTAAGTGCAAGGCTCATGATAAACTAGACTAGTGAATTAAAAGTTTCAAATCCTCTTAAAAGCTCATGTGTTTCACAACTGGCAGCCGATTTTAAAAAATAAGTCTGGCCGTGAAATCACTGTGCTTGGGGTGAGGCAACCAAGATGGTAACAAAGTGCAATAGCCTGGTGCAGTGACTGGGTGAGTGAGTTTAAGTGTGCACTAAAATGCAATGGACAGTTAATTTACAGGAGCAGGTTAGCCACGAGGCTTCCTAACAATCCTTACTGTTTCTTGGTGCTGCATTTCTTCACTAATATGAGCAAGTACCATTATCTTCATTTCCCAGATGCATTCAGATGAGCTCAAATCTCTGCTAGGAACACAGAAAAGGCCAGCATTGATTATCAGGAAGGAACTAGATAACCCTAACTTTGCAGGTAGACAACCATTTTTTGGAACCTCAAATTTCACAGTGCAAGGCCAACTCAGTCATTTCAACAAAGTCAAGAGGCAAAAAATCACAACCAAGCTCTGATGGTTACTTATATGAAAAGACTTCCTTGAAGAGCCTATAGCAACTCACACCAGAAAACATTATATGATAATTATACTCTTTCTACCTTAACAAGAAGTGAAAAAACCTCTGGAAGTACAAGATGAATTTTACAATCCACTCTGGTGCCCTGGAGTGGATAAATACAGGTTTTATTCTCTTACAGATCCCCCAGGCTTCTCCAAACACAAATTATACCTTTCTAAATTTGGAAAGGAATATATAAGCATGCAAACCCACTATTATTTATTTTCTGAAGCATCTCCATGAATAGGATTCCCAGTAGCTTTGTCTGTTTGCAGACATTCATCAGCATGAAAGTAAACACACCACCGGGCACACATTTCCCCAGGGCTGTTTCATTTGGAACCAGAGCTCTGGTTTTCATAGCTGCTTTGTCTAAATATTTTTGGGCTGATTCAATGCATGGTTTCAACATTTCAACAGAGGGCATCCCCAGCAGTCCTGACATACCAAGGTACAGAGCAAGACAGAGAGGAGAGGATAGGGTGAAGGCAGATACCTTGCATCTCCATCCAAAAGCAGCCCCCTTTGCATCAGAAACAGGTTCTGCCCTGTAACAACGGGCAGCGGGTTCCCTTCTTCTCTGTAATAATAAAAACTCAACATGCTCAGCTCAGCAGGGAACAGAAGACTGGCACAGCCCGCCTGGCCCTGAAGGCTGTGACTGAATCAGCAGTGAACTGCAACGCTGGAGTTTTCCACAGCACCATTCATTCTGGGGCTGGGAAAGTCACACTGACCTCCCCCTTCTCTGCTGACCAGCAGAAATTCTCAGGCTCCACATTGCTGCAGCCCCCACCCCCCAGCTCCCCGGGGACAGCTCCCTAGAGAAAAGGTGACTTTCTAGGAGCACAGGGTTCAAAAAGAAAAAAACAAAAAACCCAAACCCCCCCACAAATTTCCACAAAGGTGCATCCAGTAGCACCATGTTTGAGAGTGAAAAGCTGGAAACAATAGTGGAATGGCTAAGCAAGAGACTGAGTATCACTAGAATAAAATACTACACAGCTATTTAAATAATGAGCATGCAGCTGCAGGCAACCCACCCAAGTGTCAAAACTACGAAAGGTGGCAAAACAGCACACACAGGAATTGAGAAATACATAAAATTATTGTAAGTAAATGAAGAAAAATAGGAAGTGAGTTTGTGATGAAATCAAAGAATTCGACTTTATTAGGTTATTTTTTTCTTCAGGAGGGTGCTCAAGGCAGTAATGCAAGTAATAAAAGACCTTAGAGTCATACCAAATACCTTGATTTTCAGATGAGGCATATAACTTTTTCAACGGCCTTGAAATAATGTGGATGGTGCAGGAGTTACTACACTTCTCCATCCCACCCATCCCTTCGCAATGAGGAAAATGTGAACACATAAAACCCAAGGCGCCTATTAAGCAAATGGCTCAGCAATGCTTTTCTCAATCTCCTGGTTCAAGGTCACAGCCAATGAAAGTGTGAAGTCCATGAAGGGGTGTGACACCCTCTGCTGCCCTGGGCAAAGCTCCTCGTCATTGGCCATCCTCAGGTCTGTCAGCAAAAGAGGAAACTGGCTCTGGACATTCTTCTCTGAAACTCAGTTTGCGAAAACATGCTTACACTGGAAAACGAAGTTGGATTAAAATAGGCTCAGGAGAGGAAGATTCCCCTCTCAAGCTTAGCCATCCTCCCATTGCCCTCTTTCCTCTGAAGAAAGGAACAGAGAGGCCTCTGACGATGAAAACTGACAAAAAACTTCAAAAAGATCAACCAGGAGAAATGAAGGATTGAATTCTTTTTAAATAGCCTAAAACTGTTTAAAAAGTAGAAGATACAATGATGTCTGTATCTTGGCCAGAGGCTCCCGAATTGAGAACAGCTGACATGCCTCAGTCGCATTCTCACGCCACCACTTCACTGCTCCTCTTCACTTCCAGCTGAGCGGTGTACAAACTCACCGTAACAGACGCATGCAGGCCAGAAAGCCATCAGCCCTGGTGAGCTCGGGGTCTGAACACGCAAGGCCAGGCTGCACATTTCTCACCTGTGGCCCCTTGTTCCCCTGAGAAGCAACAGGCCTTTTCATATTACTTCTCTATTACTACACTTAATTCCGTACTAAGTGTTCTAAAATTTCTTTTACTATGAAAACCCGATCATTCACCTCCCTTCCTCCCTTTTTCTTTTAACCTGACAGCTTATTTTTTCTTCTCTAGAAGAACAATAACTGAAAATAATTGGAGGCATTCTGTACAGGCAGAAGCCATGGCTTCGAAGGGTCTAGACCTTGTGAATATGTGTGAGAGGGTGGCTCGCCTCTCCTGAAATGTCCACTCGGCCCTCTTTATCAGAAAGCCCACTGCTAGTCCTGTTGGAACACCATCCATAGCCCATCCTTCAGCTGAAGTGAAGCAGAAAGGGAGCAGTTTCAATGAAGAACTAAATCTTGGAAGAAGAAAAAAACTGCCCTGCTGGTAGATTAATGTGCTTGCACAGCTTGATGCCACTGCAGTGGGTGACACTGATGAAAGGTGGGGAGCCCTGGACCCCAACACAGACCTAGGTCTTGGTCCTGGTTCTGCTGGGTGACCAGGGGTACAGCACTCTGCTGTCTCTCTGATCTTAATTTTCCTTGATCATTATAGAAGGAAATAGGGTAAGTTACGTTTTAAGGAGTCTTCCAGTTTTAACATTAGCATCCTATGATTTCTTCCTCATCAGGGATGCAGTCTGATTTCTTCCTTGTCAGGCAGTTCAGCAAGCGGACAGTTACTTTACTTAATTCTCATAAACAATCCAGTGGACAGGTATTCATATCCCTATAATGCAGATGAGGAAACTGAGGTTCAAGGACTTGCTATCATCCCTCAACGAGGGAGTGGGAGGCAGGACCAGGGTCTGTCCAACTCTACCACAGTGCCATTTTAAGGGGTATCATCACCTTTCTAAATACAGCATTCTATCTTTATTACTCTTCATATATCCATTTCAGAGACAGGCATTCAATATCCTGAAGTCTGAATTCAAAGTCTTCCTTTATGGGAAAGTAAACTCCGTCGGTATGTTGTAAAGTTCCTTTTATTTTAGGGGGCCCAGACCTGGCCTCTTTCAGTCAACGGCTGTGACTGAGCAGCTTCCTCCCCTTAGTCTGGAACATACTCTTGGGCATGAGTTAAGGTCTACTTTCTTTCTTCTTTTCTCCAGTTGCAAAGCATTGCTCCTTCTAAAAGCCCCCTGCACGAATGAAAAGGCAGGACACCTGCATCTTTCTCTCTTATAATTACACAAACGCATTTTTAGAAGGACCTGTTTACACGTATCATTTACTGTTGGAGAAACTTAAGTGGAGGTAGAGAAGAGAGAAGATTTATAACCAAGTGGGATTTACGAAACAAAGTGTAGGACACAGAGATGATCTGAGACAGAGGAAGCAGCTCATGTGATCTGAGCCAGCACCTCACAAGTGGGGAGTTCGTCCAGTTTTGAAAATGAGCCTTTTCTCCTGCTCTCTTCCCTGGGGAGCTGCAAGGATAAACAAACCCCTGTGCGGGGACACACAGGGCTCCACCAAGGCCCCAGGGAAATGTGAGAGTGTGTGGAGTGTTTGCTAATTTTTATTTCCTTTAATACTGATCTTGAGCAGAGCTCAGAAGGGAGCCTATGATTTCACAGCTGAAGTTTTCCTGGGAAGGACGTCTTCCAGGCTGCGCAGGGCTTGAACTTATTTCTACAATGGCCTGCAGTGGTGCCCCCAGGACCAAACTCACCCTGTCGGCGGGGTCCCGCCCACTTTGCCAGAGCCGGGGCTGCATGGCTGGGCCTGACCATGATTCCCTCTGTGGCCCTGGGCCTAGCAGGCAGGCTCTTCCAGTCCCCTGGCAACTCCACTTCCAACCCCTCTGCCCCCAGCCTTCCCTTCGCCTCCCAGCCTCCCAGAGCTCCCAGCACAGTTCAGCAGTTGGCTTTGGTGTCCTTAGGTATTTTCTGTAGCTGTGCCTAGACATTCAATAAGAACCTGAGTTGATATCCAAGGCAGGGACCATATTGTGACCTTGAATGGCAGGTAAGCTGTGCTGGGTGCTAGGGTTACCTTGATATCAAGAGGGATCCCTCTTCAAGTTCACAGACGACACTAGGCCTTGTTCCAAAACTATAGCTTGTAATGGATGTAGACTGTGCTATCTTTATTCCTTCTAAATCATGTTCTTTAAAAAGTCCAAACAATTAACTAATTTTAAATATCTCAAATATTTTTTCCCTCGTGGTCTTCTCTGTTTTTCAAGTGCTCACCAATAATCAGAAAATGAGAAAACACTTTAATACATTTTGAGGGTTTTTAAGAAAAATAAAAATCAGTCTGGATTACTCGGGGCTCAATGTAACGGAAATAAACGAGGCTGTCCTGCCATCTAGTGGCAGTGAGACAAAAGCGCCCAACAACCCAGGGCTTGGAACTACCTAGGGTCAGAGTCCCAGCCAGGCTTGCGGGAGAGGAGGGGTGGGCTGCTCTTTCCGTTTCCCAGAATCCTTGGGGTCTCCAGGGGCAGGTGGGTGTCCTAATTGTAGGCGCTACTGCCCCCTGCACTACTATACCTGATGGCAGTTCTGACACCTCGGAGAAGGGAGCTGGGGGTGGGTCGGGATGGGGAAGATGCCTGCCATCAGCGGAGGGGAGCGCCCAGGGGAGCTGCCAATGCACCCACACATCTGACCTGTGGGATACTTAGCACCCCGCACATGGCACGGGGGACCACACGAGGGTCTGCCATCTCCCCACACTCCACGATTTGCAGGAAACAACCCACCTCTCAGGCCATATTCAGTGACCCAATCAGTTAGATGTTAAAAGAATAACAATCCCATTAGAATCCTTAAGGCATGGGGGTGACAGCGGAGGGTGTAGCTGGGCCAGGTGTGCCAACGGACACCTGCTCCTTGGTCAGGCCACGCTGCTCTGAATCGCACTGAGAGTCTCATCCCACTACATTCAAGGTCCCTGACACCACTGAACTTCTCACAAGATCTCACAAGACCAAGGCAGCAGGGATGTTCAGGAGACAATGAAACGTGGCAAATGTTGGAGCGGTTCTGCACTGTGACAACAGGATAGAAATGTCATCAACCTTTTCCTAGCAAGAGGACTCAGTGGTTACTAGAGGAATTCAACCTTCCCTGAGGCCCGTCACTTCCTCATGATCTCTCCCTTCTTCAACCTCTCCCTCTTGGTCACAAAGTCCTATTGCTTCTACGTCCCAGGTACTCCCGGGGTCCTGCTGCCCCTCTCCACCCATCCCGTCCACTCCCATCCGCACCATCCACTTGCCCAGGAAACTCAGCAGCCCCTAACTTGCTTCCTCTCCTCAGTGTGTCTTCAACACAGTAGCTCAGGGTTGAGTATGTCCTGTACATATAATTGATCAAGACACTCCACTTCTTAGACCCTTTCATGACTTCTCTGTTCTTAGGATTGAATTCAAATCTTCAACGTGACAGGCAGACAATCCCTTCTAAAATCTGGCATCTGCCTATTTCCCCCACCTCCTCTTGTGCTGTCCCTCTGCACCCCACACTCCTGCCAGCTAAAACGATCCCTGATCATGCACACTTTCCCCTTCACCAGCCTCCGCCTCCCCATCAAGGCTCAGCACACACATCACGTCTCCAGGGGGCCTTGTTTGACCCCCAAGACCAGACCAGGTATCCTTTTTAATTTTACTTTCCCAGCGCACTGCTGTGCCCCTTCCTAGCACCATCTCACCTCAATTGCCTGGTCCATGCCTGCCTTTCCTACAAGAATGTGAGTGTCTGAAACTGGGGTCCTGTTGATCTGGTTGGTCTTTTCTTGGCTGCAGCCCCAGGGTCAAACACAGAACCCGGCACATAAAGGCCAAAACAGAGAGGCAGGTGAATGCAGTTCAAATCTTGGCTCTGCCACTAATCAACTATGAGGCTTGGTGACAGGCATTTAACTTCTGTCGTTCCTTAAGTATTTAATGAATGAATGAGATAATGAATTAGTGACCAAAAATGGCATCTCAAGTGGTTAATTTTAAAGGTAGTGATATTTTACCAGATGAAAGAAACTTCCATCTTACTGAAGAAAAACAAATGGAAAGGACTATCTAAATTTTAAGGGTACATCACAAATCTTAACTCATTTTATACAAACAGACTGCCTCCTGGGAGGTGGCCAGTGCATCATCTAACACATGGGTGGTCAGAGGGCAGCATCTGTTCAGTGCCCAGCAAAGGCAGGCGCGATAAGCAACTAGCAGTTCACAATCTGGAAGAAAAAGATAGCATATTGCCATTGACTGTAGCTCAGTATCATTTAATAATTCAACAATCATGTCTTACAAGAAATTCAACTAAAATAAGCAGTTTAGAAAATGGAATATAATTTAAATATTTTACAAGGATATTGTTTTTTTTTTTTTTTGATAATGAAGCTTGATGCCAACATCAGCCATGCTATAAAAAATATATAAATGTAGTAGAATGGAATGGGAGTGATGTGCCTCTCACGACTCGGCCTCTTTCACCCTGATTAATATTATCTCCAAACACACTATCACTGTCAAGCTAGGGTCCTGAGAGAGCAAAGCAAACACTGACTCAAGGAGGTAAACACAGCACCAGGATTTGTGCCCTTTCCTTCTTCCCTTACTACACTCCTCATCTCCATCCATCCATCTATCCATCCAAGAGTAAGAACTCAGAAACAAGCTGGTTGTCACGAAGCTGCCTAATAACACATTTATCAAATTGAAAACTGGTATCAGACCTTTACTGACTGAAAGGAAGTCTGGTGTGGCTGACTGGCTTGACAAGGAGGATTGGCTTTGTCAACTGGAACGTACAACAGACATTGTCCATAAATGGATGAGCTACATTTTAAGCTCCAAGGTTTTAACAAAAATATATATTTTAAAGCATAGAGTTTAAAAACATTTTATCAAAAAAGGATACTGACAAATGTTTGTTAATGCTATTTTAATTATCTCATCTCTGTTGGAGTATTTTGGGTTAAACAAGTTGCCACTAAGTAAAAGAGGAACAGGTTTAATCAACAACAGTTGTTTGAGAAGTTTTGATAAAGACTTTTCAGTGTACTTCCCAGAGACTGAAAAAATAGATGTCCTGAAGGGCTAAATAACAATTTCTTTTGTAAGTCAGGTAATTTCCAATCCTCTGTTTTCAATACAATTGAAAAAGGACCCAACTGAGTTGTCATTTCTGGCACAGAACTCAAACGGAATTCAAAGAATTAGGTGACATTATACCAAAACTCCTGTTATTCCTATGCTTATTTATGGTTTCTCAGCACTTCCATCTCTTAAAATGAAAAATAGGAGAATGAGGTGACATTGAGCACTCTTATTCTAGCAATAAGTATTATTTGTTCATTTATTCAAACTAGCTTTTTAAAAGTCCATTATGCCAGGTTGCAATTTCATTTTAATAATCATTTTGATGAATGACTTAAAAGTACTAATGAGGTGTCAACATTTATTTTTTTGAATCCACTGCACTAACAATACTGAGGAGGTAAGGCACTGCTCCGCATCCTTGCAGCCCTACTTTTAAATGGAAAGCACAGCAGAGCTGTTAGGTGAGTGGAGTTGGTACCGCGTGGGTTCTAATCTCAGTTCCACAATTTATTAACCATCATGAGAAAGGCAAGCTATTAAACCTCTTATCAGCTCCTCCCTAGCTATTAAAAGGTGATCCCGAGAGAACCATCTCCTGGGATCATGAGGACTAATGTAGTATTGAGCTGGCACGTAAAAGTTTAATAAATGAAGTTATTATTTTTGTTGTTGTTGTTAAATGTAGAGTTGAGAATTTTAAAAGTGAAGCCAAGAAAAGAAAGGTGGGAATCAGTAGACAGCATGCTTACTTCAGTGAAGTGCTGCCCTAAAACCTCAGATCCCGTGGCTCCTGGATTCTGCCTTTCAGCCAAGCCTGGTCCCAACTGGCAGCAGTGGCCCAGGCACTGCCCTGAAGGAGGCTGGCTGCAAATCACCTCTGATGAGGATGCACCCGTACTCCTGGGCAGCTGCCACCCAGATGCACGGCCACCAAGCAGGAGACCCCCAAAGCTTGGTTTCCCCCACACCTGGGCTTGCCGCAGAGACATGGGAGTGCACACAGGGGCCCTAGTGTTGGCACACACAGCTGGCAGGATTCTGGGCAAAGCTCCCATGCTCACACAGACCCCCTTCCCAGAATGTCCCCTCCCCATCATGGGTGGTGGAGACGGCACAGACATGGCAGGCTGACGTCGCCCAGAGCCCCTCTTTAACCCAGCAAGGAAGGGAACTTACCTCAGGAATGATGGGACAAAGGAAGACCGGTCTGGCTTAGCATCTACTGTATCTTCACTGGCTGAATCCCCAGCTCCCTGCTCCACAACGCAGCCTTGGTCATCTGCCATCTGGAAGGAAAGGAACCAACCGGAAAATTGGTATCCAGTGGCATCACTGGCCTCGTGATATTTTTAACTAATACTCATTAGGTGACTGAGTTTTAATTAAGCCTGGAGATGAGCAGTCTTGCGTATTTAGGTTCCAGGGCTACTAAACCAATAATTCATTCAAATGTCTGTGTGCTAACTCTATTTCAGACATTGTTCCGGAGACTCACTAAACAGTATTGAAGAAAACAAAGTCCTTGCCCTCAGGGAGCCTCTAAACCAGCATCCATGATTTTGTTGAATATTCACTGTGCACAAGAAGCTGTGGAAGGTCCATCCAAGTTTGTAACAAGAGACTCCCCCTAAATTTCTGACAAGTTATTCGCTGCTCATCCTTTGCCTGGCATTGCTCAAACCAAGTTCAAAAACAGCAGAAACCTGGAATGTACAGCTTTTTTTCTGTTTCAGATGGTTTTACATGGGTTTACCAAAATAAATTACATCAAATTATTTTTCTGCTCAAGAACCTTCAAGAGATCCCTATGATCTGAAAGTTCAAATCTACACCCAACTTCTCAGATCTCAAGGTGCGTCATTATCTACTACTAGAGTCAGCAAACTATGACCCACCACATGTTTTTCGTACATTGTTTTACTAGAACACAGCCATGCTCATTC
The DNA here is from genome assembly GCF_030020395.1 of Manis pentadactyla. Taxonomy (NCBI): domain Eukaryota; kingdom Metazoa; phylum Chordata; class Mammalia; order Pholidota; family Manidae; genus Manis; species Manis pentadactyla. The sequence goes on along the minus strand of NC_080026.1, from coordinate 124,570,844 downwards.
CTTTACATATTGTCGAGGGCTGAGTTGAGGAGTTGTGCCAGAGACCATGTGGTCCAAAAAGCTTAAGTATTTGCTACCTGACCCTTCACAAAAGATGTGCCAACCTCTGATCTTAGGATAACTATCAGCCAATAGGATCCACTACTAACCTACTACCCCCTCTGCTCTGAGAAGTCAGTATAACAATAAGAATTGAACTCATATGTATTATTCCCTGTGCTAATTGTTTTATAAGCATTATTTTATTTAATACTCTCGATAATGCTGTTGTTAGATTAGCCCTATGATCACTGCCTTTTGACAGATGAGGAAGCTGAACCTAAAAAAAGGTTAACTTATCCTGAGCTGTGTAACTAATAAATAGGAGGCCTTGGAGCTGCAGCCAGCAAAGCACTCCAGAGCCCACTCCTCACACCATCCAGCCTTCCAGATCCAAGGTGTCCTCAGGCACACGGTACTCATTTCAGGCTCTTTCAGGGCTCGTGGTTCTCCCTTTCTGGAAGCTACCACCCACGTTTGCTGGACATGCCACCTCTGCTCAGCTGGCTAATTCTCAATCTTGAGAATTCAGCTTAAATGGCACCTCTGCACAGAGGCCCTCCTTGATTATGCCTACCCCATCAGCTACCCCTGATCCCCAATTCCCCTTGTATTTGTCTTATTTACATTCTGCCTCTCACTTGGCTCAAATATGACAACAGAAGTTCGCCATGGCAGAGGCACCTGGCACACAGCAGCTGCTTACTAGATAAACACTAAATGAATGGAAACAACCATCCCAAGAGAAGAGACTTAACTAAAAGTGAAGTAGCGGGTCAGAAGCAGAGCCTGTACTAGAGTCATTTCTCCTCAATCATGTCCTGTTTCCTTCCCCATGATGGGGCCAACTGTCAGGAACAAAGGGCCACCTCTCCAGACTAACTTCGGCTGGTCTCCACCTTGGAGAGTTGCCCAGAGAGGGCCGCAGCTGGCCCACGCAGGTCTGTTGCTGCTGGGCTCACCCAGGGATGTCTGCACTAGCTCGGAACCCAAGAAGGCATCTAACTGACAGAACATATTTGCCCCAAAGCATAAGTAAGGGCTTTTGGAGGTGAGGAGGAGTAGGAATCCAGCTAGGGGGAAGTGTCCAAGACAGCAGAGTGACGACATAGCACCCTTGAGCTCCAGGCGGCATTATTAAGTTACCTTGCAGCTTACCTACGGGGTGAGCTGGACAGTGAGAACTGGGAGGGAGGGAGAGTCCCACGTCAGGTCTCTACAGCAACTGCGTGGGAAGTCAGGTAGTCAACTTGTTTCTCAACACGTCATGAACTGTCCACCATCGCCACCCAAGTGTTTCTGGTTTGATTTTTCAGATTAGGGCCCAGAATATTTCTCAAAAACAGAGATAATCCTACCCCCAAAGGAGATAAGCTTAAGTCCAGGCACACAGAAATGCTCAGTAGTTTTTATTTCATCTCCTTTATGTAGATTTAGTTAACTTCCAGTGTGGATTGCTGTTAGAGAAGCATTAAAATATTTTCAAAATTAGCAAGTTAAAGTTATACAAAATCTACCAGAAAAAGACAAAAAAAAATATGTGGTGTTTAAGCCTTGAGCCTTTTGCCAATCTTAAAGGCTGAATCCAAGATGTATGATGATAAGATAATGTGACCATTATTTTTTAAAAAGGAGGGCCCTAGGCAAAACGGTTCCTAAGAGGGCCACACATTTGTTTTAATACTGCTGGGACCGCTGAGAATTTTGGAGACTCCTTTTCATTCACATGATGAAGATTTACCGGAAGTCTAATACCTCGGGAGCCGGGAGCCAGGACTACACCTGTGAGCAAACTGACCTTGTCCTGCCTTCCTGGGGACAGGCGCTGATAGAGGAATGACAAAAATATCAAGCTGTAACAGGGGTATGTGCCACGAGGACTAGCAATTTGTGGTCATATCAGGGGACCCCACTGAACCTCAGAGGAATTAGGGAACTCAGGGGAGGAGATGTCTAACCTGAGATCTAAAAAGGGGAAAAGGACTGGGTAGGGGTAGGGTGAGGCAGGCAGAGGGAATTGCACACTCATTAAACATCTCACACGCTTCCTCAAGGGAGGGGTGTGGCTGATATGCCTTGTCCTTCCCAGCCACGTGTCCGAACCTTTGGCCTTAGCTGCAGAGATACAAAGTACAGGCTGATGTTTATGGCTCTGTGGTGGAAGGCTTTCTCTTCCAACACTGGGCCAGCAGTGTCTCCTGTTCGAAACCTACCGCATCTTTTTGGGTTGATGCTGAACACTAGCTCGGGGCACAGCAAGCGTCCCTTCTAACAACCTGCCAGAGTGCATGGCTAGAACAAGTCGGTGGGGTGGGACTTTATTCTTTTAAATCTGTAAGGCCAATCATGCAGTGACTTACCTATTCTATGAGGCTGGGCTTGATTTCTGGGTGAAAACAAGTTCACCCAGAACAAGGATGATGACTGAGTGGGGTGCCTGATTTGATCCCACAGTTTCAGTCAAGCCAAGACTTGGTGTTGATCCCTTATTCTCACTCATCCTCCAAGCCCACCAAGGAAATATAGGCCTATCTCAGCTCTGCTGGGCCTGGAGAGGGCATAACGGGCATTATTTTCTTGTATTCATTCCCTTTATGGGGCTCAGGATGCAAAGAGCTGTCATTCATTCAAGGGACATTGCTTAGTCAGTTGTTAAACATGTCTATCTTCTCTTTAAATGAGTTAATACATGAGCACAGAAAGCATTACCAGTGCCAGGCACTCTAGGTAAGCATTCTATGTTAGCTCTTATTATTACCCTTAATATTATCCACTAGGACTCTTGAGTTCTTATCACTACCATTCAAGTCACAGAAAAGTGCCAGGAACATGGTAGGCATTCGTTAAATATTTCTTTATAAATGTTATAACTGAAACGTACTTAAAATTTTTAAATCCTTCAGTGCTCTGAATAAACTGTTGACACAGGACAGACAACAGAATCAAAGGGACCCAGGAAGGCAGCTGAGAGCCCAGCTGTGGGGGTCAGAGGTTAAATCGGCTCCTCCACCCTTTAGCCATGGGACCTTGAACAAAGTACTCAACTTCCCGAAGCCTCAGTTTCCTCATCTGTAAAGGGAAAACAACGATGCCTAAGTCACAGGTGGCTGTGAGGATGAATGCAACAATGAATTAGGATGAGGGGCACAGTAGAACATTCTAAATTTCACTAAACATTCCGTCTTATCACCACTGTCCACAGAAACTCAAGACTAAGAAAACATTCAGCTGTCAACTTTACTGATATTTTTAAGTCACACTCATATTTCAAGCAGCTTTTGTGGAGACAGAAAACAAAAATTCTGCTAGTTGTTGTTTTTAAACACTTATGATTGGTACACATCCGGTGGGAAACTCCCCAGCTCTTGGGAACTTTTCTTTTTCAAGATGGGGTGGAAATGGACTCATTGCAGCTGCTTCCCCTGAAAAATGTCATAATACAACTTGCACCCAACTCTTGTCACAGTGAACACAATCTCCCTAAAAGGCTCGAAGAGCGGCAGCCCTGAGGACCTCCACCTCTCACCTCTCACCTCTAGCACTTGGAGGAGGAGGGGGCTCTGCGGGGCACTCAGGCACTCCATGGTCACCTGATGCTCATATCACTGCTAGGAGGCTGGAGCCTTTAGCCTTTATTGCAGAAAAAACTTCAGTTTCTTCAGAGAGGTTAAGTAACTGGCCCCAAGCCACACAGCTAAGAGGAGGCAGAGGTGGATTCTGAACCTAGGCGATGGCTGCCTATGGAAGACAGGTCAGGCTAGAGACCCGGAAGGAGGAAACAGCCTGTAAATAAACAAGAGTTGGGGCCACGCAGCCTGCCAGCCCAGCAGTTCAAGGGAAAAGGCCTGGAAATGATTCACAAAGAATAAATCCCGTAAATGGCAAACGAGAACAGCAGTGACCGTCGCAAGGCCGCCTGCGGCCTGAGAATCGTGCCTTTTCTCACGTCCTCAAGGATGTTCAAAAGCCCTGCCCAAGGGCACCCCAACGACGATGGCAGGAGCTCCCGCGCGCTATGCCCGACGTTGGCACCGCTGTGCACCAACACCACTTTCTCGCATCCTCGCAGCAATGACCAGCGTGGGGCAACCCATCATCCGCATTTCACCGGCAGGCGCAGAGCAGGCCAAGGCCCCGCGGTGACGATCAGGGACGCGGGGACTGGAACCCAGGGCTGACCCAGAGCCCTCGCTGTTGGCCGTTGGAGGCAACGGACCCCTCCGTCCCGTCTAAATCGACGACTCCTCCCTTTCCAAATCCCGAAGAGCGGGGTGTTCCCAGCCCGCTGGCCGGGAGGGAAGGGAGGACCAGCCGAGCAAAGCGAGCGATGCCGCGGGCGCGGAGAGCCCACCGCCCAAGTTCGGGGTTCGGCGCGCGCCGTCGGGGCCGCCCTGTCCCGCCCGCCCGGCTCCCCTGGGGCTGCGCTGGGGGCGGCGGAGGGCCGGGAGGGAGGGCCGGGAGAGGAGGGAGGAGGCGCGCAGGGGACCGGCGGCGGCGGGGGCCGAAGTTACCGTTCCCGAGGCTGCTGGTGGCCCGAGGCGGCCGCGGTCTCCGGCCCTCCGCAGCCGGGGTCTGGGGCCGCTTTCCCGAAAACGAAAGTAAAAGCCCCAGCGCGGCCGGGGGAGGAGTCGCCCGCGGCGGGATGTGGCGCCGGGCTGGGCAGGCGCGCCGCCCGTGGCTCTGGACCGAGCACCCACGACGTCGGCGGCCGGCAAGACGCCCTGCGCCGCCGCGCGCCGTCTCGGCGGAGCGCTCCTGCACCCCGGCGGCGCGCCGGTGTCGCGGGCGCGGCTCCCGGAGGGCGCCCTCTGCACAGCCGGCGGCGTGCAAGGGGGAGCGTGCGCGGGGAAGTTTGCTGAGCCCTCCGGGATCCCGCCGCCGGACCACCAGTCCCGGCAGAGCCCGTTCGGAGCTCCGGCGCTCAGTGGCCGGGAGGGCGTGCTATGCACACCCGCCGCAGGCGGTGCCCCGGGCCACGGAAACTGAAGAGACTTCCTGGCGCTCTTCCGAGCCCCCATCTCCACGCCCCGCCGCTGCCCCCAGTCTACCCCTCCACTTGGCCATCCGCCCCAGTTCCCACTGACAGAGGGCTCTTCCCCAACCACAGCCTGGACCCACCCCAGTCTGTGAGGTTCGTGTCCCCAGCGCGGCTCGGGGGCTCCATCAGCTTGAGTTACCTTCCCTCAAGGCCGAGGCCCTCCGGACAGCAGTGGGATCCGCTACTTACCGGGCTCCCCGCACTGGCTTCCCCTTGAAAGGATGCTCTTCCTTGGCGCGTGGACAGCCGGACGCTAACTTAGGAGTCTCTGAGGCGGGTTCCCTCCTAAAGCCGCCCGTCTGAAGCAGCGCCAGAATCACTCGATCCGTTTATTGAACGCCCCCTTGTGCTAGCCACTGGGTATGTGGCCGTGACGGAGTCTAATACGCGGGAAGACCCCGTGCACTTTCGATTCCACCCCTTAATCCCACACCCGCGCAATACACGCACACGCACGCACGCACACACACGCACGTCTTTCTTCATCCTTATCCTTGGGGCTCCAACGGAGGCTTCCAATGCCTTTCTCTTCAAGACTCCTCAGGGTAGCAACTAATTAACTCAATCACACCGACATGTAAATATCTGAGAAGAAATTAGTTTAATTCATACCAGAGATATTTGCTATTAATGAACTATGAACACCTTGAGTGAACGGAGTGGAACCATGATGTCACATCGGGGAAGAACCATCTTGTCTTTCTGTCTGTTGGCTTCGCCTGGGCCTGAGACTTCAATATTGCCTCTAAATATTACCAGGTAAGGACACGTACTTGGTTTAAGAAAGACTAGCCCCTGGTAAGGAAATAATGATAGTTTATTAACTTGTGCAAAACTCCTGAATTCCTGAGTATTTTTAGCATGCCATGTGGTTAAACTATTTCCAATATGCCTATGCATACCCCCCATCCGCGACTTCTGCAGGTGTGGGGAGGGAGGGAAGAGCGTGGGAAGCTCAGAATACAGGCAGAATTCCCTGAAAGGGGCATTTATGTTGTACTTGATGTTGATTGATTGCCTCTCAGCTCCAAATTCACCCTTTTTATCTGTTCTCTGAACGCATCATTTTCCTTTGTTGCCTGTCCCCGCACCCCCGTGCTCCCCATTTTGTTAAGCTTTTCCAATATGAGGTGCTGGAGAAAGATTGCAGGAGGGAAAGATTTTGCTTCCTGGTTCTGCTGTGTCTGGCATGTACCTGGAGAATAATCAGGCTCTTGCCGTTTCCTGTAGCACCTGGCTTCCCTAGTGCCCACCTATTGCTGTGGCTGGTGTCCAGCAGGACCCAACAGCCAGCAACTTCCCTGGTCCTCCCTTCAGGTGTTTTGTGGCAGAGTGCCTCCATGGAGACACCTCCTAAGCTAGAGAGGAACAGCTCTCTCTAGCACCTACGGGGTAAATTTCCAGAAAGTTCTAGAGGACCAATTTCAAGCAAGTTCCCCTGTGTGGCACTGGCACCACACTGTCTTCTCTGCCATCTAATGAGCCATAGCCATATTTTCTCCAATGAAGTTTGGACCTCAGTCCTTGGGCAGGGCGAAGGTTGGGGGACTCTTTTCCCTTCTATCAGAGCTCTAGGGGTAGTGGCTTGTTAATATTGTTTTGTCATGTTATATGTTATTATGGGCTAGGTTGTGTTCCCTACTGCCACTTCCCCCAAATTTATATGTTGAAGTCCTAACCACCAGTACCTCAGAATGTGACTGTATTTGGAGGTAGAGTTTTTAAAGAGGTACAATGAGATTATTGGGGTAGGCCCTAATCCAGTACGACTGGCGTTCTTATAAAAAGAGATCAGGACATAGATACACACGGAGGGCAGACTGGAAACACAGGGAGATGGCTGTCTGCACGCCAAGGAGAGAGGCCTTAGAAGAAATCAGCCCTCTTCTCCCCTTGGTCTTGGCCTTCTAGCCTCCTGTGAGGAAGGAAGCTTCTGTTGTTGAAACCACCCTATCTGTGGTAGTTTGAGGTAGCAGCCCTACCTAATCAGTACATATGTTATCTGCAAGTATATTATATCTGCAACTGCTCTGTTTCTTAGAATTTTCTTGACTTCTTACTAGCCAATCTCTTGATATTCCAGTCCTCTGTTTTAGTTAATAATTTGTTGTATTAACCTTCCCCTGTTCAGATTACTGTACAGTTTCTCTCTCTTGACTGGATTCAGATGGAGAGACCTGTGTATCCCCAATCCAAGGGCTTCTTCATTTCGATTTTGTGATTTTCAGCACTAGGAATATCCATTTCTTGACTCAGAAAGAAAGCTCCAGCCCCATCCACAGGGTGTGTCATGATTCCCTGGCTCAGGAAAAGACAACCACAACAGTTGGGTATTACTGTTCACACCTGAGTGAGATTCCATCTGCAGACAGTCAAAGCCTCGGCCAGATGGGGCTGAGCTGATTCCTCTGCCTTCCTCCTTCCTGCCAGTCTCCCCAAAAGAATTCTGGTCTGGTTGCTCTTGGTGTCCTGTGAGCAGCCTCTTAGACTAGGGGTTAACAAACTATGGCCTGCGGGCTGTCTGTAGCCTACAAGCACAAGCATAAGAAAGGTTTCCTTTTTTTTTTTTAGTTGTAAACAACAACAAAGTTTTTTTTTTAGCTTGTTTTTTTAAAGTTTTAAAACTTTAAAGTTGTTTAAACAGCTTTTTTGCTGTTGTTGTAAACAACAACAAAAAGACAAAAAAGAAAATGAAGATGCAATGGAGATTGTATGTGGCCCACAAAGCCTACAGTATTTACAATCTGACTCTTTACAGAAGAAATTTGTGGACCCTATCTTAGACCAAAAGACACAATCTCATCTTCATAGCCAACAGCAATTTTCAATTAATGAGTGGTCTCAAACCAGAATTAGGCCTTTCTTCTAAGGCCTCTCAAACTAGTTCTCTGAGCTTTCTGTGTTTGAAGGGAGACAAACTAGTTCTCTGAGTTTTCTGGGCATGGACCTTACCATGGACCCAGTTTACATAAACCAAGAGATTACTTGCTTGATGTCTCAGTTAGGTACCTTCACCCATGTTCAGGCTTTCCCAGGGCGAGGAGAGACTATTGCCTAACTGTGGTCACCACGATCACAGCTACATGGAAGTACTTGCCTCTGAAGTCTCTAGTCCCCCATCAGCAGGTGCCCACCTACTTGACTCTGCCCGTAACCCACATGAACACCCCCACTAACCTCCCCCTCAGGGCACCTGTAAGCCCCTAGGGGTGGAGGTGAAGATAGGGTGGGAGTTGACCTGGGAAAGCATGAGAGCTAGAGGCAGGGTCCTGCTTGGGAAATTTTCCACTCCAGGTACCTGCCTCCAAGAGCAGGCCAGGGGAGTTCATGGTGTATCTCATAAAAACTTTCCTTTACCCTGGCTGCAGTCAGCTTCCTTGAGTGGCTGACTCTTGGGGTACCTTATGCCACAACTCTGTGCTCACTGATAGCTCCATACACATCACTGGGTCCTCTTAAGTTCCTGTAGTAGTGTCCCTCTGATTCTCTGCCTCTGAGCTTCCTCTGAAGCTAAAGTCTGTTCAGCTTATGCAGATAGCTATTCCCCGAGAGGTATAGGGGAGTTAATGCCCAAGAGACTAACTCACAACCAGTGTGAGATGAAAGTTCAGTGGATAAATCTCCCAGCTTCCCATCCTTCAGTGGGACAGTTCTGAGGTACATTCTGCTTGGTTCCTCAGAAGGTCACCAGCAAGACTGAGCCCCAGTTGCCCACAGGGGAATCAGCCAGAATATGACTTTTACTGACTCTTCTTTCTCTGGCTAACTCATCTCAAACCCCAACTCCTGCTTTTGGGACCACCTCCAAATAAACTCCCTGCACCCAAGTCCTTGTCTCAAACTCTTCTTTTAGGAGAACCTAAACTAAGGTAGGCACACCCCACCCTGCAGCCTGGCAGAAACAGCTCCAGTCTAACCAGACAATGACGGGGTGAGGGATCAGTAGCTTTTCCTCATTTTGCATTTGTCATCTCTCTGTAATTTCAAAATCATTTCACATCCACAGCCCTGGAGGGCACTGGGAATGATTCAGAGCTAAGAAGAATGCCTCATGTGCCTGGATGACAGACCAAGGCACAAAAAGATCTCGACCAGCTGAAGCAGTGGGCCACCATCAACAGGATGAAATTCAAAAGAGATAAATGAGTGCTACAGGTAAGGTCGAAAGGGAAATCAACTGCCCACATACTGAACATGATAGTCATTTATGTGAAACAAAATGTAGGGTTTTCCATTGAGCACAATCTCTGTATGAGTCAAGACTTAAACAAAAGTCAGAGCCACGTGGGGCAGGGTCAGCAGAGCATCCTGACGAAGAATCAGCACGACTCTCTGTGGCCTGGCTTTGCCACACACCACCACGCCCGGGTCCTGGCCTCGCTGCTGATTGGACAGCGTATCAGACACCTCTCAGGAGCCACTGCGCATCTGTTTGGCCTCCCGTCTTAGGGCCCTTGTCTGCTGTGCTGGTCCAGCCTCAGCAATGGCAACCAGCTCTGTGTGGGCTCTGGCCGTCTCCACAGGGGCACAACCAACAGAAGTCCCTGGCCTTCTGCTACCCTTACATTTTTTTCTCTTGTTGCTATTGAGGTAAATGATGCTGTGGGAAGCCCTGGGCATATAGACAGTTTGTAGTAACTGATTTAAAAAATGAATATACCTTTAAAAATAGTCACTCGGTCATCTTGGATAAAGTACATTTCTAATTTCCAACTAAAGCTTGAGAAATCCAGTACAGGGCAAACCATTCAGAGAACCCTTCATGTCTTTGTCCTTTACCTTTGCTGTTCCCCTTTGTCCCAATCCCATTTCAGCTTGGCTGTCTTCTGGAGCCTGGAGGCCCTCCTTCGAGTCCCCCTTCCTGCTGAGAGAGCAGCCTTGCACCCCACTGTCGCCTGTGGGGCACCTCAGACTGCGGCCTGTCCTTGGCATCCTGTGAACCCTACTCCTTGCTATGTAGCCTCCTTCTCTTCTTGGCTCTCCCAGCACCTCACAAAAGCACTTGTGATTTCTCTCCTCCTGGGGACCCCCAGCGTCATCTCAGAGCCTTTAGGCCAAAGGTCATTAATTGGTAGCCTGCCAGCCAAATACTGATTATGGCCCTGTTTTATTGTTTTAATCCCAGTGTTTTACAGAACAAGGCATTTTTCATGTGCAAATGCAGATATTTGGCTTCTCTGGAAAAATCCGAATATGTGGCAGTGCTGGCTAGTGATTCCCTCATGAACAGTTGGCTGGGACTGAGGAGTGATGGCTGCTTCAGATGGGGCATGTGCCCTTCTGTTTGGGACTGTCCCTACCATGACCTGTGACTTCACCTCTGGCCTCTGTATGCATTTTGGTGAGAGTATTACATTTATTTCATTGATTGGGTATATACCCATTGAGCGCCTTTGCTGTGCCAGGCCATGTTCTAGGCATTGAGGGTAGAGAAATGACAGGTACTAAGGATCTTATTTTGATGGAACTTATATTTTGATGGAAAAGACATAATTTTAAAAAGAAGAAACACTAATATTTAAGAAGTCAGGTGGTGGTAGCTGCTATGAAGACCAATAAGCAGGCAAGTGTCATAGAAGGTAGGGAGCTGAGGGGTGGGGACAGATGATAAGGTGCCATCTTCTATAAGCTGTTTCTAGATCTGTTTTAAGGTGACATTTCGGTATACACTGAGGGCCATGGAGGGCCTTCACAAAGCCAGGAAGAGAGTGTTTGTCTTCAAGCCTCCCCTCTTCAGCCTGGGAGGCAAGGGAATAAACAGACTGGCCTTCTTGGAACAGTCCCAGATAGCACACAGAGGCCAAAATCCTGGGAGTTCTCATTTGTTCTTATTTTTGCCTTCTAGTAGAAGCTAAATGCAAATTTATATCTTTATCAGTTTTCAGTCTCACTGTTGCAAACAATTTTCACAGATAAAGCTGAAGTTCAAATATGGTATCTACCCTTCCTGTGGAATGATTCAAGCCTGTTTTATTTCCTATATTTTTGGGAGCTGGCCTTTCTGCTTTAGTCATAGGCCTCAGAGAGCAAGCTTTTCTAATTTGATTGCTGGATGAAGGCGTGGAGTAGTCCTTGGGATTCTTTTCTTGGGTTATGATCACAGCTAGCGTTAAACTGCTACATGCTGCCTGATCATACACAAGTGTTTGATCATCCACATAAACATGATGCTGTTGTGAGTTCACTTTTCTATTTACAGAAGCATGTCAGCTAGAAATACCTCCACCTTACTGTCCAGACGCATGCGTACTGAGCAAGTCGCCAAAATAGCCCTTTGAGTAAGTGGCAGCTTTAAAAGCCATCCAGCTGCTGACTTCAAACTAGAAGGTCAGCAAAGGAAAGTGGAAGTTGGATTCTGAACGATCAAGGTGCCCACAGGAATTAACAGTGGTCAGGATTTTGAAGACTTGGACAACCAGCCTGGGGCTTCTCCTTAGATTTCTTGCCTGTTGCTTATTTTTCTCCTCTCTTTTGGGACATCAAGATGAATGTGCAGGCTTGCTCTAGGTGTGGATATGGAGTTTATCCTGCTGAAAAGATCAGCTGCCTGGATCAGGTCAGTGCATATTTCTTGACCTTTAGGAATAATAACAAACAAGGGAAATTTATCTTCTCACATATGGATATGTGGGTTTTTTTAACGATCAAAAAAATGACATGTTTCCCACCTTTCTTCAGTTCTACCCTTTTCTCTGTGTCTTCTATGTCATCTTGAAAAAAAACTTTGTTTATTTCATATATTGTAGCTGTGTGTTTGTGTGTGTGTTTATCACCATTTTATGCCCAAAGCTCAATTTTTTTAACCTGAAATATGTGAGAATCCTGAGTCTAAAAAAAAGATAATTTTGCTAAATCTTTTATATATGATTTTTAGATATGGCATAAGGCATGTTTTCACTGTGAAGTTTGCAAGATGATGCTATCGGTTAATAACTTTGTGAGTCACCAGAAAAAGCCATACTGTCATGCGTAAGTGTTTGGTGCCCTTCCCTCCCACCCTTTGAGTATACTTTATTTTTTAACAAGTAGCCAACAGAGGTTCAAATCATACACTTCAGAGTTAAGTCCAAGAAATCTCTTCTCAAAAGTCTCATATATTTGGCTTCTCTGGAAAAATCCGAATATGTGGCAGTGCTGGCTAGTGATTCCCTCATGAACAGTTGGCTGGGACTGAGGAGTGACGGCTGCTTCAGATGGGGCATGTGCCCTTCTGTTTGGGACTGTCCCTACCATGACCTGTGACTTCACCTCTGGCCTCTGTATGCATTTTGGTGAGAGTATTATGTTTATTTCATTGATTGGGTATAGACCCATTGAGCGCCTTTGCTGTGCCAGGCCGTCCCCACTACCCTTTGAGTATACTTTATGTTTTAACAAGTAGCCAACAGAAGTTCAAATCATACACTTCAGAGTTAAGTCCAAGAAATCTCTTCTCAAAAGTTCTTCACTTACATACAACCACTGAAGAGCTCTAAGGAGAGATTTTATGCAATGGCAGAAAGTCGAAAAATTTTTGATTTCTGATAAATAAGAAATAAATTTGTTCACTATAACCTCACATAAAATTATTAAATATTGTGCAGAATAGTGTAATGGCCATGGATATGCATATGGAGCTTTAAAATGTTTTCTTTTAAATAATTTCAGAATACTTTTCTATTTTTCAGAAAGTTTCAAGTGATTACTTCCAGTTAAATTTGTCTTTAAGGAATATATATTGAATTTATTTGATTTACTTTTTTATTCTTTAAGACTTACTGCCTAGAAAACATGAACATAATTATTATTTTATACTTATTGATTTAAAAAATGACTGTACCTTTAAAAATAGTCACTCAGTCATCTTGGATAAAGTATATTTCTAATTTTTGGTTTATATCTATTTTTGTAGTCATAACCCCAAGAACAACAGTTTCACAAGTGTCTATCACACTCCATTAAATCTAAACATGAGGAAGCAACCAGAAGCCATCCATGGGGTAAGTTACTTAATTTTGAATTTCAAAACAGCCTTTAATGAAAATTTCTTAGTTCATATACCTATTAGGTTTTTAAGCTCTGTGACTAGATGTGAACTTGACCATTTTTTCTACATATACAGGTGCAAAGTGCATTTTCATAAAAAATATTGCTATTTGTCCTACCACAATAGAGGGGTCAATACCCAGGATAATCTAGCTTGGATATCTAAGGTCCTTATATCCAGTGTAATCTCTCTGTGTCTGCCACCTCTAGACAAAAAGAAGACAGTTTATACAATAGGTCCTGTATACACTAGGTGCTTAATACATGAAACAAAGTTCATATAGTTGGAAAATATTATAAGGGCTTTCCTTTCTTTCTCTCATAATAATTTTCATATAGAAAATTAAAAACCTCTACTTCCACACTTAAATAGCTCTGAATTCAGTAGTGTTTAAGATTATTTGCAGCCTCTCTTTCCCCTTGGGGTAGGGGTAGGTCAAAAATATTTTGATTCTGAGTGATGTTTGGGTAGACAAGGAGGCCACGTTGATAAACCAGCCTCTTGAATAATCAACAGTGGAGTTTTATCAGATAACAAGCTATTCATTGGACACTTGCATTTATTAAAATGATGAATCATTTAGCCTCTCTTCCCCATGCCCCACAAGAAGTTATTCTGTGGGATGGAGCTAGAAGCTTTCTAAAATTAGAAAATTACACATGAGGCGAAAGGCTGTCAGTGATCTGCCTTCCTAATGTCACCTCACCTCATACTGACTCTCCTGCCTACCCAAGCCATGGTCCTCCTCAAGAAAACGTGTGTCAGATTGAGTTTATCCTTATCATGGGGCTCTCTGCACCTACTGTCAACTAGCTTTATTCACTCAGTGCTTTGCACTCATTTTGAGGTTTATTTTTAACAAGCTTATATAACATTTACTGTCCAATTGCTTGAATTCATTTAATACACGCTTCAAGCCAATAAACTAAGTACTATTATTATCCCATTATACTGGTGAGGAGCCTGAGGCACGGGAGTTGCTCATATATCATTGATTTCTAAGAAATCACAAGGCTTAAGAATTTAAAGCAATAAAGCAATCCTAGATTACTGAGAAGGCTAATTCTTCTAGGATTCTCTCTTCATCTCTTGGTGTCTAAGGGCAGCTACATGAAATTACAATAAATACTGGCTTTAGCTCGTACATAAATAGAGTGTCAAATACTCTGCTAGACACTATATGATCTCATTTACTCTTTACAAGAATCCTCTCCAATATTGTCATATTGCAGCTGGGAAGGCTGAGGCTCAGAGAGGTTAAATAACTCGCACAGTTTTACCCAGCTAGCATCTGGCTTTAGAACCCATATCCGGAACTGCTCCATTGGCCTATTTCCATGTACCTGGAGGGTGGCAAACTCTCCAGAAGGAAAAAAGGACTTGTTTATGTTTGCAAACATTCAGATGCTTCTGCAGTTATATAGCCAGAGTTTGACAGATTAAACACAAGGAGATACACATCAGAGTGCTGTTTGTGATAAATTATACTCTCTATGAAAAGATCTATAATATCTATCCTGCCAGATGCTAGCTCAGCTGGCATGTCCTTACCTTACAATCATGCAACAGGTCACATAATATTGCCTTTCTTTGAACTGGTGGTGGATTCACTTTCTTTTAACTGCGTGTGACAGGCCCAACCTGGAGTGAGGTTACTGGTGGCTCTGTTTCAAACCACAGATGCTGAAGTGAATTTCCCAGGAGGCCTGTGTGTGTGTATTTGTTTACATCTATGTGACTATGTGTGTATGTGTATAACTATATATGTGTGCATATGCGGAGTGTATGTTTGTGTGTATGTGTGTGTGAATATGTGTGTGCATGTATACCTACATGTATATGTGGTGTGTATGCATGTTTGTGTGTACATGCATATGTGTATACATCTATGTAGAAATGTCTGTGTATGCGTGTGTGGCATGCGTATGTATGAATATATGCATGCATATATCTCTGTGTGTATATGTGTGATTATGGTATGTGTACACACACATATATGGGTGTGCATGTATGTGTGTGTACCAAACAATTGACTGGTGAGATCACTTCCTCCTCTTTTCCCACCAGAGAAAAATTCAGATGGACAACTGTGTTCCTTTTAGACCCAGATCTTATAAGTGGCCTAGGGAGTGTGATGGATTACTTTCTTAATCCCCTGCATCTCTGAGAGACTTTGCTAGTTGAATAAAAAACAAATTCATTGTGCATGTGCTAAAATAAAGAGGAAAGAAATGGCTGCTTCAGTGATGGCATGAAGGAGAAAAATAAAGATTGTGAGTTGGCATTTGAAGCAGGCTGACATTTTTCTGTTTCCTAAATGTTATACTTTGAAAAATAAATAAATATTTACTAAGACAAAATTTCCTGTTTGGTAGGTGTGAATGGAATTTTTAGGAGAGCAAAACATCTAGGTTCTCTTCTCTTCAGAGAATGAACTTTAGCCCTGAATGCTTCCTTACCCCACCGGTAACATTTCTGGCTTTTTTTCCTTTTCCTGCTTCCTCAAAGAAATCATGAATCTCACGAAAGGTCTCAGGAGATGTGATTCTGATTCCAGAAGTCAGTGGCTCTCAGGGAGGGCAGTTTTACCCCCTAGGGGACATTCTGTGGTATACAGGGAATTTTTTGATTGTTATAATAATAACGAGTGAGGAGGGGTACTGTTGGTGGATGGAGACCAGCCACGCTGCTAAGTGCCCTGCCATGCAAAGACAGTCCCCCACAACGAAGGATGGAAGGCCCCCCCGTATCAGTAGGGCTGAGCCAACAAGAAACCCTGCCTTAAGTCTATATAATGTTCATGGTAGTTTCTCAAAATCCAGGGGAAAAAGCATGTACAGATTTCTCAATTTATGTATTAAAAAATGTACATATGGGAGCTGCATTAAGCAGCAGCAAGCCTAGAAAGCCAGTGACAAAAGGTGCCCTTGATAGGGAACAAGAATTCCTGATTCTAAACCTAGCTTGGATAATCCACAGAATGATTTTAGTAAGTTCACTTCTTTTCTCTGAGTTTCTTTCTTCATTTGTAAAATTAATGATTTGAGCTTCAGCTTGTTAAAATTGCATATTTCTGGGCCCTACCTTAGATCTCATAAATTATGACATGTGGGTTTGGACCTAAGACTTTCTGATTTTTTTTCTTTTATGGTTAGTCCTTTTTATGTTCTCTTTAAGAACGCTTTGCTTGTTCCAAGGTTATGAAGATATTGTTGAGATGTCAGTTCTCCCCAAATTGATCTATGCATTCAATTTAACCTCTGTCAAAATCCTGGTGTTTTTCATAGAAATTGACCACCTGATTCTAAAACTAATATGAACATAAGAAATATTCTAGGACAACCAAGAAATCTTGAAGAACAAAATTGAAGGAGTTAGATTACAAGATTTCAAGACTTACTACAAGAGTAGTAATAATTAACTCAGCATAGTGTTGGCATACAAATAGACAAATAGACCAGTGGAATATGATACAAGGTCCAGAAATAGAGGTGTACATATTTGGTCATTTGAATCTTGATGGTACACTGCACTTCAATGTGGCAAGAATGATCTTTCAATAAATAGTACTGGAGTGATTTGATACTTACATGGAAATAATGAACCTTGACACCTACTTCACATTATGCACCAAAATTAACTCAAGGTGATTTGTAGATCAAGGTGTTAAAGGTAAAATTATAAATCATAGGAGAGCACCTCTACTCTAATACCTGCTGTTTCTGAGGTTACTCTAACCTGAATACTTGGTGTTGTGTGATAAGCTCACAGAGACTTTAAGTCTTTTTAATTGCACTGCTAACTAGAGCTTTGCATGCAGCAGGTGCCCTATACATGCCTGCCACCTGGCTGGTGGAACAGATGAGGCTACAGTGAGATGACAGCACTGTGTGTGTTGTCATGCAGTTAGGATTCTTTGCAGTTGAGACTTAGGAACCACCTCCCCTCCAATTTCACTATATATTACTTTTTTTCTTTCTGTTCTCTGCTGGAAACATCACTGACAACATCTTCATTGTGCAGACTGGTGACCAAGACGATGGCGAGCGGTTTAAATCTGTTTTTCACTGGGATATGAAATCCAAGGATGGGGCAGCTGTACCGAATGGGCAACCCCTGGGGAATGAGGTGAGAGAATGGTCATGAATGAGCTTGGAAAAAGAGAAAAGAAAAATATGCTATACAAGTGGAACGTATTGTCATGATTACTTCTACAGGAGAGCAATTAGGCTTTCTGTTACCCAGTGTGTAATTCCAGTGTCTACAGAAGACCTCCATCAATGTGCCCTAGCCTCATCTTAACCCATCTACTCCAGTCCAAATTCACTGGCTTCTTCCTTCCAATCACTTTGTTTCTGTCTCTGGGAACAGCCATCCAGATGGAAACCAAGGTGCCCTTTCTTCTTCTGACCCTTCACTCAGCCCCACCCTTTCTCTCCATTTCACTCCCCCAGCTCTGACCCACTTCATCTCCTGCCTGGACCTTTGGGAGGGCTCCCAAGGAGACCTTTTCTCTTCTGCATTTGCCCCTCTCCAGCCTGTCATTGGTTACACACAGCTTCTAGGATGTCCCTTGCTCTTAACACTACCTAAGAATTTATGGCCACTCTATTGACAGCCCCATCATGTTAAAATTGCTCAGCTATTAATTTTTAATTATACACATAATACTTAAATTTTCTTATGAAAAAATCCAAGCAGTTTAAAGGGTGGACCCCTTGTGTACCATCTCCAGTTCCAGTTCTTCTATAGAGGCACCCATTGCTATCAGTCTTATGGGCATCCTTTCAGACTTGCTCTGCTCATTAACAAATCCATATCTATGTAATTTATTTACTTTTTTAGTACTTAACATTTGGATATGACTATTGGCACTTACTGAGGGACCTTTAATGAGGTCCATTTAACCATTCTTTTCTTTGGCTTTCTCACCTGTAAAGTGAACTCAAATAGTTCCTAATTCACAGAACTATTGTGAAGATTAAAAGAGTATATAAGTGTAAAGATCTTTGAACCATGGTAGGCATAATAAATACCAGCTTTTGTTTTTAATTGAAAATTATATATGTATATTTCTAGTGAAACGTATAATTTTTTTTCCATGAGATAACATGCATTGTTTTGCAACTTGTATTTTTCACTCAACAAATATCTTGGAGCTCTTTCTATGTCAGCATCCTTGTGAGCTGTTGTAGGTCGGTGCAGTTATCAAGAATGGATGGATTGTGCTTTCCTGTTGATGGGCAGAGTTATTTCCATTTTTTTAAAAATAATGAAGTTGCAATGAACATCTGCCTGTCCAGAATGAGGCCCACTGTCTACAGATTGCTTTCTAAGAACTCTCCTATTTCTCATCAATGCAGTATTAGAGTACACGAACCTTTTCTAATCTCTCATTATTTCATATGGGAGTTTTATCTCCCTAGATAGGCCATAAATATCTAAAAAGAGGAACTTTATCTTCCTTTCTTTTTTTTTCCCAGTGTTCATTGCCTAACACAGTATTAGCCACATAATAGGTAGTAGGTGTTTGCATGTTGTCTAATAATACTAATTAATCTCACATTGCCTGGCCATAGCAACTCCCCACTGCCCAGTGTTGGTGCAATAATGAGCAAAGAAGTGTTAAGTTACATTTGGAGCTCTTCTAGGATATAAGTGAATACCAAAAAGTTCAATTATTTAGCATGTTAGGTTATTTTCTAGTTTGAAAAATATGAACATTCTGGTTAGCTGACACCTACCATAATATGCCACTAGGAATTTAAAGTATTTAGAATGTTTCTATGTTGCATTGACCACATACATAGGCTTTCTGGGAGGCTAGTGTAGGTGGGGGGATCTTACCAAACAAATGTGTGGTGTGTGTGTTATTTGCATTTGTGTATTTCATTTATAGAGAGCCTACTGGTCTGGTTATGGTGAAGGGAATGCTTGGTGCCCAAGGGCTCTACCAGACCCAGAAATCGTAAGGATGGTTGAGACCCGAAAGTCTCTTGGTGAGGTAAGGGCCCTAGAAATTACTTTAGCAATGAGTTTGAATGTTTCTTTATTTTAAGATTGTGGTAGGCAGAATACTGGCCCCTCTCCCAAAAGGTTACCATGTCCTTATCCCTGGAACCTGTGTATAAGTTACCAAAAGGACCTTGTAGGTGTGATTTAGTCAAGTCTCCTGAGATGGGAAGATTATCCTGGATTGTTAGGGTGGGCTCACTGTAATCACGAGAGTCCTTATAAGGAGGGAGGCAGGAGAGGCAGAGGCAGAGAAAAGGCGATATGGCAACAGAAGCAGGGGTGCAAGCCATTTGGAGCTGTAAACCAAGGAATGCCGGTGGCCTCTAGAGCTAGAAAAGGCGAAGAACAGAGCCTTCTCTAGAGCCTCCAGAAGGACCTAGAACTGCCAGTCCATTTTAGGTTCCTGACTCCAGCTCTGTAAGAGAGACCAACTCAGTAGAAAAGGCACTTTTAGCCCAGACTGTGGAAATCATTAAATGATTTGCACACAGTACCCTCTAGTTCTCTCCACACGCCCAGGGCACCTGCCCTTTGAAGAAACCATTTTGGAAAATATTGCGTAACTTTTCTTTTAGCAAATGGAAAGAAAACAATATAAACATAAATGCTAAGATACTACATTTCATAGGAAAACTATTCATCAGAGATGCAAAATAAGCAGGAAAAAATGAACAGACATTATACTCCCAATGCTGTAGAACTATCTGTGGTGGAATAGTCACAGAAAAGTCTCCTGCAGATTAATTGCTGCATTGTTATGCAAGTCTTTGAGTCAAAGGGGTTATTTTCCCTTTGGGTCCCTTGGATTCTGATTTCACATAATTTGCTATAAGCATTGAAGGGGAATCCCTTGGACCTGGAAATACGATTTCTTTAGTGTTGAAGGTATTATTCAAATCACCAGTTGAATAACATTTTCAGATTCATTCCAGATTGAAATATTTTCCAAGTACCTTAGAAACCTAGTTGCATTGGTTCTGATGACATTTGCTATTGCAGTTTTATTAGTTTTCATCTGATACCATATTGGTTCTCATGCTGACTTGGTTCTGACCAGCAGGACTACACAGAAGACTATGAGCAACAGAGGGGTAAAGGGAGCTTTCCAGCCATGATCACACCTGCTTATCAAAGGGCTAAGAAAGCCAACCAGCTGGCCAGTCAAGTGAGTGTCTTAGTGCTTATGCACCACAGATTATGCTAACTTTTGTCATTAAGGAACCTCTGGGATTCAGACAAAATCCGTAAGACAGTGCTTTTGGGCAGTGGGTACCATTCACGTGGCATTACAGAGAAAACTATGTGCTTATCTTTTCTGCATCAGTTATCCCCTGTGCCTTGATTGGGCCACATCTATCAAATGGAGAGAAGACCATGGACCAATGGCTGGACCAAACAATTTCTTGAGGTTGCTTTAGCATCAAGGACACAGATTTTTATTAAGTGAATGGCAGATGCTCCTGAAGAGCAGCATAGTCTGTCAGTTAGCAGCTCAGATTTTGGAGCTAGAATGCTGGGATTTGAATCCTGGCTCTGTCACTGACTAGCGATGTGACCATGAGCAGATCACTCAACCTCTCAATTCCTCAGGAGCTCATTTATACAATGGGCAAAATAGTAGTCCTGCCTCGTGTGATTGTTACAGAGATGAAGTGAGTTGGTATTTGCTAACGTTTAGCTGTGTTTGGCACTCTTGGATGTACCCCATTAGCGTTGATGCTTTTTGCAGGGGAGCCCAGAACAGAGTCTTAAGGACAGGTTTGTGTTGAGTGCAGTCCAATGGTGTAGCTTCAGGACAGTTGCAAGGAGAGGTCCTCACAAAGGTGATGGGTATGGACTTGACTCTGTGCTGTCTCCTCACCAGGTGGAATACAAGAGAGGGCATGATGAGCGCATCTCCAGGTTCTCCACAGTGGCGGATACACCTGAGCTGCTGCGGGCCAAGGCGGGGGGACAGCTTCAGAGTGATGTAAGAAATGATGGAGGCTGAGGCTCAGTGACTGTGTTTATGATACCCCATTCTTTCCTTGCTTGGCAGTGGAGGTAGGGAGCATGTAGGCAGAATCTCAGTCCTGCATAGATGCCAAGAAGAACTTTCTGCTGAGATGGGTTAGCTGGCACAGACCTTGTGAAAACTCTTCTTTAGAGAGAAAACTTTAGATGGTAACAAACCCCATGTATCTGATTAATCTGAAAAAATTCTCTCTTGTCATTACAAATTATAGAGCATAACTTCTAAAGAATTTCTACCACTTGCCTTTTCTTAGCCCAGTTGCTGCATGGCAGAATAAGACCAAGAACTTACTATATTGTTCTGTGTGAGAAGTTTAAGCACAAATCCAGGTGCTGCTTAATAAGTGGCTCCCATTTGCCTTGAGTTGAGAGGCCTCTATGTCTCTCAAACTTGCCTGGCTTCTCCTCAAGGGCAGTCAGTCCTCCTCTGCTCAGCCCCACCACCTGGTCCACACCAGGTGCTTCACGAGTATGTGTTGAACTCTGCATTGAGTGTCTTCATATGCCGGACACTGTGCTGGGTGTTGGAAATAAAAAGGCAAATTTGATGCCCATGGTCCATCAAGCTAATCTCCCGTTACATTGATGTAAGAGCTGCCTCAGGGGATGTCCAGGATGGTATAGCGGCCCTTATAGGACTTCTCACTCAGATTGCCTGGTAGACAGTGGAACTGTAGCATGTGATTCACATTTTTTTTTCATTTTCCAGGTGAGATACACAGAGGACTATGAACAGCAGAGAGGGAAAGGCAGTTTTCCTGCTATGATCACCCCTGCCTACCAGATAGCCAAAAGAGCCAATGAGCTGGCGAGTGATGTAAGTGTCCGCAGCAAGTTGTCATGTTAGGGGAGGAGGCAGGAAGTTACCTGGGCCTGGCAAGTCCTGTGTGAGAACTTCCTGTCTGCTTTGGCATGCACCATGGATCCAGGAGGTGGCCTTCCTTCATAGTTGTCACTTTTACCAGGAAAATGATAGGGCACTTTCATGTCTAAGACACACTGCCTGGACCTAAGCAGCAAAAGACATTTCATTTTACACTTCTGACTTCTTTGCATAGGAGGCTAAATTCACCAGCCTTGTCTTTTCCCTTCAAATAGGTGAGATACCATCAACAATATCAAAGAGAAATGAAGGGAATGGCTGGCCCAGCTGCTGGAGCTGTGGGCACATTGCCAAAGGAATATGGGGACCCGTATGGCCAGGTATGTGATAAAATGATTCCCTGGGATAAAATGATGCCCTTTCCCATGATTGGCTCTCAGGTTACTAACTCACTAGCCTGTGACACAACCTGTGACCATCTAATCAGGACTTGGGCTGTGGTTTATCTTTGCCTAATTTATGAAAGGTGGATTTCCCAAGCCAGAAAGTAATAGACAAATAATTACACAGGGTGCAACTTGACCCACTTAGGAAAACAGATTCCAAGGACTTTTCTTTACCTTTTTAAAATAAAAGACCTACATCAATATGGTGGGTTTGCCAAATACAAATTGCCCTCACCTATTCGTTGAAGAATGGTCCCAAGGACTGAAACTGGCTACTTTTAGCTCATCACTGATAAGCATGAAAGGGATCAAAATGCATGTCATAAAAATGTTGAGCACTTTACTGAGTAGAAGACTCATTTTCCTAGAAAATACATATCTAATCGAGGTTGCTAGAGAAGGCATATGCCAAAGAATGCAAACCTTTTTCCCAGTTCCACTTTTCAAATAAAGGTTGAGGTGACAATTGCAAGATAATGTTTATGTGCACATCCCTTTGTATTTTCTGGTACTAACCAAGTCCTGTAGGAGAGAAAGGGAACGTTAGTTTTTCAGTTTTAACTAAAATTTATTGGGAGGCCTAGTATGTGTAGTGGAAGAGTACATTCAATGGGTTTAGTTGATTTTTTTAATTAATTGGACATTTGTTTGAATTTTTTGTCAGTGGGTAGATTCAACAACACACATGACTTATTCAATATACATGATTTATAAAAGGAAACAAATAACTTATTTTTCTACTTCATAAAAACAAGTTGCCTATATGGGGACACATTTATATGAGACTTAGAATGTGTGTAAAGATAGGCTGTGACCCCTCGGCAAATGTCCAAGCAAAAATGTCAAATTTTGAATATAAAATCCCATTTTATTAAATTCTACAATAGGTTAATTAAATGATTTCAGTGCTTTAAGCTCAATGAAATGTTGTTTTTTTTATTGGTTTCAAGTTTTAAAAATGTTTAGAAGGCTTAGGACAACTTAAAAAAAAATAAGTTTTAGAATATTTCGAAAATATTTGGTTTCTGTATCCGGCAAAAAATACTTGTTCTAAATTTGATAGGGCTGTCTGCCAGTACTTATCACCCACACATATAATTTCACGTGTGTATCTAGACATGTCTACACACATTGGTGAAATGAAACTTCGGGGTGTCATAGTTACTTCTTGATTATTAGGACATTCTGGCTAAAGTTTCCAATCCTAATAATAACGAATGCAAGAATCAAAGTGGGTGTAGTTTGATAGCACCACTAGCAGCTGTCAAAGGGTTCAGTCTTGTGTGGCATTTCACTGTGATTTAGCAGGACTCTCCAGGCATGAGTAGGAGGGAGTGAGAGAAGCAAGCAGTCATATAAACTATAAATATCTGTAGTGCCTAAACTGTCAAACAATTCATTCTTCTTTTTAATGAGTAACTATTCTTTTAGGTTCATGGACTAAATCATGTGATCAGTTTATTATTTGTAACCAGTCAGCTCCCCAATAGGACTGTCTCCCAAAAATGTTTGCAAACATAACATAGATACATATAAGCAGAGAAGTTAAATAAAGCTGCAAACTCGCCCCAAACCATGGAGCAGAATGGATACAAGGGGATTAACAAAGAATTTGAAAGCCTCCATTATTTTTTTTAGCTTTGGCCCAGAACATAAGGGAGCCAAGCACTCAGGCTAAACAGTTGTCTTTATTGGATAAAAAGGAAGCCTGGACATTCTGACCATGTCTCATCTAAGAAAGTGTGTGTGCCAGACTCCAAACCTGGTGCTGGCACAGGGCAGGCCCTTGCCCTGGAGGGGACCAGAGGGAGACGGGGTCATGAGCCAGAGGAGAGCATCCAGGGCAGGAGAGCTGTCCCAGATTTGTGGGAACACAGATAAGGAAGCAGCTGATTTCTGCCTGGGGCAGGTCTGGGAGCGAGGGAGGAGCTCTGCAGAGAGAAGGGAGCATCTGATGGGGCCTTGAAGCCATCTGAGTGCCAGGGAAAATGTACAGTATACTCGGTACATGATGACAGTTCTGTGAGAGAGAAGGGTTTCCCTTGTGAGGGTGGGTGGTGGGTGTGGGGAGGAAGAAGGAAGAATTCAAGACTCGGATTACAAAACTTTGTCTGAAATGTACATTTAGTCCCATTTCACATCCTCTTCTGGCAATTCGAAATATTTTCCCACAAATTACAAGAATTCAAATAGTTATATAATACTTTCCTTCTTGGCAAACTGCATCCATCCCCAGAGGAGTCCATATTTGGGATGTCAATGGGTCTCAATGCATAGATCTGCCAGTGGGCCTGAGAGAGCGAGTGTTTGAGATTTTTGGAAGACAGAGGGACTTCCCTGGTGTCAGCTAAGAAATGAGTTCTCTGTAACATGGGCCTTGGAGACTCAGAGAATGTCTTGATTCTTCTGGTGGAAATGATGGTGATGATAACGATAATAGTTACCATTTATTTAGTGCCGACTGTGTGCTTGGCACCAATATGGACAGGCCAATATGGGAACCAGCTCTAGGCAAGATCATTGCAAATCCCCCATGCATTCAGGGAGGCGAGCATTGCTGATTGACATTTTTGATTGGCCCAGCAGGGTTACTTGGAGGACTATGATGAACACAGAGGAAAGGGCAGCTTTCCTGCCATGATCACTCCAGCTTATCTGAATGCCAAGAAAGCCAACGAACTCACTAGTGATGTAAGTACTGCATAAAGATGACCCTCAGAGCCACAGAGGCAGAGCAGAAATGGGACTGTGCCTACTGAGATCTGCACACTGATAAATTTATTAGAACTGAGCCAAAGTAGAATGTTAGCCTTTAGTTTCTGTCCAAATTTCTGACGTCTACTTCTTTTGCTTGGGCTGTTGGGCCACATTTATCTGCTCCAGAGGAGATTGATGTGGCATAATTTGCTTTAGGTCAGTGGAAGCAAGTGTGAATACTGGCCCAGCCAGAGAAGCCGGGGTTAGGCGAGTCTTTACAAAACAACCCATCTAGAAATCAAGCACTTTAGAAGAAACAGCTGATTAAAATAAGTCATATGATTGTCAAACTGGGTGCAACCAAGTGGATAAAATTATTTTTATTTGCAGAATGTTGGCAATGTTGGCCAGCTGGCAATCTTGGGAAGATAGGCTATAATTAAACTTGGTAAAGTAACATGCACACTGTAGATCTAACATGACAGCTTCAACTTGGGCTATAATCAGAAGCTGAGAAGTCAGTTTGCAGCTCCTTTGCCCTTTTCCTATACTCTGTTACTATGCAGCTATTGTAGCCATTTTCCCAGAAAACAGCACTTTTGCCCTAAGCGCTGAAGTGAAAGACATATTGCTTCCTTCGCCCTATCATTAGCAGGCTACATGGGAAATGCCTACCAGGCAACCAAGGGCAGACCGAGTTTGGGATTACACCTTTTGCTATGATTGTTTTGAGACCTTTCTTCATGCAGAAGTAGAGTATAAACTATAAGAAGTGTGAAAAGGGCCAGAAAATTTTTAATACAGATGGGACCAAGTGGTGTGTGGATTTCGTGGAGAGAACGTCATAGGATTTTTTTCCTTCATAAAGTCCTATTAAATAAATGTTGACATTAAATACGGGGTGATTTTGAAGTAATTTCTCTCACAGAGCATGCAAACAACAACTCTGGACCCCCTTTGTGTGTTTCTTTCAGATAAAATACAGGCAGGACTTCCACAAGATGAAAGGCCCCGCGCATTATCACTCCCTCCCAGCCCAAGACAACTTGGTTCTTAAGCGGGCTCAGAGCGTGAACAAGCTTGTGAGTGAGGTGCGTATGGGGGACAGGTGCACCCTTGTGCTGACACCTCCTTTATCTCCTGGAGACAGTGGATGGGGCAGCCCCAGAACGAAAAGTTTGAGGGGGCACCACAGAACTACACGTGGGTTGCCAGCTCCCGAGGAATGAATATGCAGTACAAAGTAATTCATGAAACAGCCTAGAATCAAACAAATGCAATTTCTCTGATGGTTCAGAAGTTTCTTCCTGGATTCTCACAGGCCATAGATATTCAAAAGTTCCAGGCCATAGATTTTGGTTGCCAGCACACTGCCTGAGCCAACAACCTTCATAACAGTACTTCGTTCTTAGAGAGCAGAAGTCAAAGGTCAGGAAGTGCTTCATGCATCAGAGTGTGCCCTTGTCCTGTTACTGTAGTCAGGTTTCTGAGAAGCTGTGTGGACCCAGTGAATCCCCCTTACCTCAGATTCTGAACTGACGGCCAGAGGGTGTGTCTGTCTGGCCTACCCAGTTGGTAAGATTTTAGAATCGTTAGTCATTTTTGGCAAGGAAATGGCCTAGCTCCCCAAGTCCTTTTGATGCACTAGCATCTTTTCACAGAAGCTCCTCTCATTTGTGGTTCCTATCTGGACCCTAAAGGCATTTGAGTTGGCAAACAGGAGATTTAAAGGCATTAATTCTTTATAAATAAATCAAATAAAAAGTATTCACATAACAAGCTATCTGCAACTCAGACACAAATATGCAAAATAGCTGCAAATATTTGTTTCTCTCTGACCTCTAAAGATTTATCCTTTACCCAAAACTGTTACTTAACTTGAGGTTCCCTAATTTTGGGCTGCTCAGAGTCACCAGGAGTGACATTTTCCTGATCTCATCAGCAGCCTCATATACTTTGAAGGAGGAGGTGGGTACTGAGGTCTCAGAATCTGCATTTTAAAGACATATTCAGATGATTATGATGCTCTAGGTCAGAGGTCAGCAAACTTTGACCTGAGTACCAAATCCAGCCCACAGCCTGTTTCTGTAAATAAAGTTTTATTGGAACACAACAATGTCACGTTTGTTTACATATAATCTATGGCTACTTTCATGCTACCAGGGCAGAGGCCAGCAGCTGAGGTAGAGACTATGTGGCCCACAAAGCCTCAAATATTCACTGTCTAGTCATTTATAGAAGAAGTTTGCTGAACCTTGCTCTTGCTTCATAGAACATTATGTCTAGACAGGAACTTTGCAATATTTAGGCCCTCAGTTTGCCATAGGCCTGGAAAAGTAGGGGTCTTGTCCTGGTTTAGGGAGACTTTTAGGGATGTTCAGGCTACCAGACCTCTAATAGTACTGTTAACACTCTGGCTTTTTTTATGTGATATATATGAATATACAAAATATATCTGAATATAAAAAATATATAACATATATTTACTTAGAATTCAACTGTTTATACAGTTTTGTATACTTTTTTCACTTTCTGTCATATTGTGAGCACCATATGATTTTGCATACTTTAAAAGGCATAGTCCCACCATATGTTTTATAAGATGTGATAACAAATTGTATTTCCTTTGGTCAGAGGTGACAAGGGAACCTTCAATTTCTTTTTGCCCTTATGTATATCCAGTAAGAGAAACTGGAGAGAGCCTCACCTCTATTAATAGTAATCAGCCTTTAGCCACCTTCTCCAATTACTTGGGACACTTGGCATCTATTTAATGACTATACCCTCACGTCTTACATCTAGTTACCCAAGGGGGCTCAACAAGCCGGCCCATTAAAATTAGAAGACACTCTGTATCTCTGAGTGGTTTCATTGACTACACTCCTTTGTAACTTTTGTGGTTAAATTTTATTGAAGTATGCATACAGAGAGGTGCACACCTCGCAAGTGTGCAATAAGAATTTCTATAAGTAGACATATCTGTGTAACCAGCACCCAAGCTAAGAAACAGAACTTGACCAGAAGTCCAGCTATCCCCCCACAATCCCCAGACACTCCCCCAGGAGTAAACACCATCCTGATTTCTAAAACCAGTTTTGCCATCGTTTGAGCTGTATGAAATCTGACAGTATTTACTCTTGAAAGGGACTGTATATTTTTAACTTTCAGAACCACAACTGATTATCAACTTATTTATTATGTGAAGAGAAA
This sequence comes from Manis pentadactyla, assembly GCF_030020395.1. Classification (NCBI taxonomy): domain Eukaryota; kingdom Metazoa; phylum Chordata; class Mammalia; order Pholidota; family Manidae; genus Manis; species Manis pentadactyla. The sequence continues at coordinate 124,542,537 of NC_080026.1, read as the reverse complement.
ATGTGTACAGTTAACTCACAGTAATACACGCTGCCTGGTAGTTTTAAATCTGGGGTTTGAAAGTTTTCTAAAAATATCCCAGTGAAGTCCTGTGGCATTTCCAAGAGTGACATTGGCTTTGGTTCTCTTGTGTGTCTGGTGTTTTGGTTTCCAAGGTGGAGTATAAAAAGGATCTGGAAAGTAGTAAAGGTCACAGTATCAACTACTGTGAAACGCCTCAGTTCAGGAACGTGAGCAAGATCTCAAAATTCACCAGTGATGTGAGTTTTCAATGCCTAAGCATTTTGGGTGCTTTTCTATGAGCTTCATTTCTAGGTCTACTGAGAGACAGTCTGTGTGAATGTATGTAAGTGTCTTGGAGAAGCATGGCCTCTTAGGCACAAATACTTAAGAGCAATGATTAAAATTGCCTGCCAGGACTGGTCCATATAGTGTTAAATTCTGTCACATCCCCCGCCACACACGTGACTTTGGGTCTTCAGGGCAGCACTTGCCTCTGCGTTCCTTGTGTATTGCAGTGTCTGGCTCCTGGGTGTGAAAGCTGGCGAGGGAGCCCGGCTGAGCATGCAGCGTCCCCCCTCCATGCAACTTGGTGCTTCTTAGTTAATGCACAGTCTCATTTAGTGTGTACGGTCACCCAGGAACCCGATGTTATTTCCCCATCTTACAGATGAGCAGATGTATGTTAGAGTGGCACTTGCAAATTTGGGAATTCTCAGAGAAGTTCTGGGGATGGTTCCTTGAGAGCATCCAGGACCTATACTAGATTATGTGATTTTATGTCTGATTAGCTGCACATAATAGTAGAATTTAAAATCGTGAGGGACTTTATAAGGCTTAGTGAAGAATTTATTGTGCATAAATGTAGTGGTTAAGAGGACCAGCTTTGGAGCTGACAGAGCCAAGTGGCTGACCTTTGGCAGATTGTTTAAGCTCTCTGAGCCACTTTGGCCATCTGTAAAATGGAGATTATACTAATTCGTTCCTTCTCATAGAATGCATGCGAAGATTAGCTGAGATAAGTAGAATCATGTCTGTTATATAGTAACAGTTTTCTTTTAATAGTCTGACTTACTGGAAACTCAGTGGCCTCCCAGGTTGGTGTTTCAATGTAGCTTCATTAGAAGCTACCCAGATTTTCCTATTTCTGACTTCTTGTCTTTCTGTTTTGATTCTTTCTTTATTTGATAAGCTGCATTCAGAACATTACATCATTATTTCATATGGTTGTAGTAGTAACCAATCTGTAATGTAAAAATCACAGAATTTGGCAAAGCTCAGATTTTATTCTTCATATATTTAGAAATGGAGATAGCAGCATGCAGTGATTTCTGCCAGCCCCCAGCATGGAGTTTTGCACACAGTGCCTGTAAAACTGGTTTTTGCCTGGTTTTGGAGAAATCTGGTATATTTACTTACAGCAGAAAATGTAAAAAAAAAAAAAAATCAGGTCTGTTTTGTGCTGTTTGTGATCATCAGATCCTATGTTTGCTTGTGCGCTTGTCTCACTCCAACGTCTTGTGCTTTAAAGTTAAGGTGTTTAAAAGAAAAGGTTCATATTTTATTCAGTGAAACACTACTTAAGTAGGTTCTATTTCATTATTTATATTTCCAATTTAGTGCATTAAGATGAATAGTTTATCTTCAGCAAATTGGGAAGAGAATGCTTTTTAAAAATCTTTTTGTTTATGTGTAGAATAAATATAAACAAAACTACCAGAACCACATGCGAGGCCACTATGAAGGAGTTGGTATGGACAGACGGACTCTCCATGCTATGAAGGTTGGAAGTCTGGCAAGCAATGTGAGTCCTTTTGTAAAGGGCCTGTAGGTCCTGGGGACCCGTGGGGTGGAGTGAGGTGGAGCATGAGAATTCAGTCAATTCTTTTTCAACCTTTCTTTTTAAAAATCAGTGTTTTTTTGTGTAAAGACTGACCCATAATATTTTATAAATGTTAACCAGTACAACCAAGGCTAAATAAAATCCTTAGCCTTTGAATTGACTTTTCAAAAGCTTCAATTTATTTCTCTCAGCTTTCTCTGGCTGGAAGAGTACTTAGATCTATTATAATTGATCCAGTGTGAGAAAAACTTTGTGTCTGAGAGATAAGTGAAATGGATGAGCATAATTCTTATTTGAAATTTCTCAAATGTCCAAAGCATTTGTGATTTATTTGGAGTTGATAGGTTGACTGGTCCATTTATTCACACAGTGGTCATTGAAGACCTTCCAAGGCCAGGCACTGGTCAAGGAAGAGGGACAACAAATAGATCAGGTCCCTGTTTTCCCCGTAACATGTCATCTATTAATCTCTCCTTGGCTTTGTCAATTAAGTTTACAGATTTGCAAATGCCAAGTTGTAAATCTTGGAGGTAAAGGGAACTTAAAATAAACTGATTTCATTATTAAAACATACAAATGTAAATTGGCCTCTGCTCAAGAATGTTAAATTTGACCTTTAGAAAAAAATTTAAATACTCTGAAGATTCTTGACTTTTCATTTATTTTCTGGGGGTTCGCCAAGAAGCTCTTTCATTGTATGCCCCTGTGCAAATGCTTCCTTTTAACAAAAACTGCAAGAGGTTCCATAATTAATAAGAAAGATAAAATAAACGTGCTACAGATGGAAGTTAACTAATGTTGGATTAATTAAGAAGAAGAATTCAAATTAATTAAAGGCAAAAGTGTGAACATAATTTTCCTTGGAGGTGATGAAATTGAATTAATTTTGTTTCTGGATGCTTTTAAAATATCTCCTGTGACATTCAAACAAGGTCAAAAGAAAGTGGGGGCTAATTTCTCTCTTTTTGTTCTTTTCTTTGTGTTTCAGATCGCCTACAAGGCCGATTATAAACACGATATTGTTGACTACAACTACCCAGCCACTCTCACGCCTTCCTATCAAACAACAATGAAACTGGTTCCCTTGAAAGATGTAAGTCCTCTTGCAATGGCCCCTCCTGCTTCATTCCTTGTCACTTTCCTTGTGTGGAATGGGTCCCAGGCAGCAAGATGGAAAGAAACAGGATAGTTCATAGGAGATGGAAGGGATTGAGAAGGGGAAGCCCTTTTGTGCATGTTTGGAAATGCTTCGATTTTTCAGTGTAAGGTGGGGACACCTCTGGTTTTTGCCTTGAAAATAACCTGCAGTTTAATTTCTCCTCTTGGAATTTGGTAGACTGCCGGCTGCTGGGCACATTTAAAGTGGCTGTTCCTTAACAGTGCTGAACTTTTTCTTTTATTGTAAAATTTAGGAGTGTGGTATTTTTAGGGGCTGAAAGAAGTACAGTGAAATGGTTGTAAGTTGAGAGGAAGTGGTAATGTTGACTTTTTTTTTCTCAGAAGCACTTTTATTTACTTATTTATAGTTTGACTTGCTCCCAATGAAATATGTATACTTAATTACATTTATTGTTTTCTAGTTATAAGAATTTTACTATGTATTATAGGAAATTTTGAAAAATACAGAAGTAAAAGGAAGATGATAAAAGTCATCTGCTATCTTAAAAAGTGGTTTAAAACTGAGTTGGTACCATGGTTATTTGTCAGCGAAGGTTATCTCCAATCAATCAGTAATTTATTCAAAATATATTTATTGAATACCCATTTATTGAATGCTACTTTCCTTCACATTCCTTTGGGATGGATGCAGCTCCAGTAGTTGACCTGGGTTTTGCTCTTGCCTGATAGGTCTTCACATCTCTCTCTCTCTTGCTCATCTCCAGTGTCTCAGCAGTTTACACAATGATGCTGGACAGTCACTGGCAGATGATTTAATGAATGAAATGGGCTTTCAAAGGTAGAGTAAAGCAGGGGATGAGAAGTAAAGGAATATGAAAGGCCTAAATTTTGCTTCTCCTTTCCTGAGAAGTTTGGTTGGGTTGACTTACTCATTTCACTTTAATGAAACTCAAGGTTAAACTTGACTGCCAAAGCTACTTGCTTTTTTGGGGGCTGCATGCATTACCTGGGAAAGTCAAGGGTCAAGAGCACCTCATTAAAATTTGAGTGTGTGCTCTTGCATTAGAATTCTGTAAATCACGCCTAATAGCACAAATCAAACACGATTCCTACAACTTTGTACACTTTCATTATAACATGACTTGCTTTATGTTGGTCTGTATAAGGCTGTGGATCAAACCATGCACCTGAATTATCCAGCTCAACTGGGGATTTCTGATAGAAGAATTAAACTAGACTGTATTAGAAAAATTAACTGGAAGCAGAGGTGGGTTCTAAGCTGGCAGCCCATGAGCCAGAGCCAGGCTGCAAAGGTGATTCACTTGGCCATACCATGTTTAAAAAATAATTGGACCAACATGTAGGAATTGGGAAAGTTTGCATGTAACTCATATTTTCACTTTTTTTGAAAAATTGAAAACTCTGGGAACTGCAGCCCTAGTTCCTGCCTGGTAGCAACTGGCTGGGACTGAGTGGCAGCTGCTCTCCATTTGCTTGTCCTCCTTTACCTTACCTTCTTGGCTCCCGTGTGAATCTGAGTTTACCATCCCTAATGGAGGGACTTCAGTCTTCAGGAAGCTTGTGGAATCCATTACAGTACATTTATTTTCTCTCTTTCTGTTTTGGTAGCTTTAAAGGTGGTCACTTAGCTATGAAATTAAATAAGCATAGGTCCTTAATTAGAGAGCATTCCTTTTAGATGGATTTTATAAACACTAATAGCATTGAAATGAGACTCTATTCTCAGTAAAGAGATCCTTCAGAAAGTAGATAGAAGCAATAGCTAAGCATCTGTAATGTTGCAAAGGTGTGATTAATCATGTCCTGTAGAGGAAAGTTATTGTACTCTGCAACATACTTAAGGTGGAATTAACAGAAAGGAGTATGCTATTTAAAAAATACAGGTTTTGTGACATTTGATCATGCATAATTCTGAATTCTAATAGACTTTTTATTATGAGATGATACTTTTCCTCTGAATTAATGTATTAGGAAGCAACTGTACTCTATTCTCAGTAATAGTTGACATTGAAATGACTTTGTATTTCCTTGTTTTCCTACATACCTCATACCCAAAACCCAGAATGAGCAAAACCTTTTTTCCTTGACCCACTAACCAAGGGCATAAAGCAATGCTGACCTTTATCTCTATGTTGTGGCCCAGTGTCAGGAACAGTCTGCTCTCCCTAGGTCCTGTTCTAGGAGTTCACTCACAAGTCATTGGTTTGTACCTGGAATACATTTCCTTGTTTAATTGATCTTAGCTCTGGCTCTGGGGAACCCCTGGTCCATCTGTATAATCACAAATAATAGTTCCAAGCACACTAGCTTTGGAGAACCAGGTTTATAATAATAGATTGAGGGCCATGTTAGGAGACAGAGTGCCGGGATTAGAATCCTAGCTCTGATGTTAGCTGGGTGGCCTTGCAAAAGTAACTTCAGGTCTCTGGGCCCCAGTGTTCACACTGTAAGGTAGGAATAGTGTAAGTGTCTACCTACAGGGTGGTTGGGAGGCTTAAATATGTTAATATGTGTACAACACTTGAAATAGTCCTAGGCACATGGTAAGTGCAATTTTTTAGCCATAATTTTTGTTAGCCAATGTTGGGACAGGTAACAATGGAGTGAGTACAAGAAAGAGGTGAGGTATTAAGTTGGCCCTTAGGCCTATTTCACCAAAGGTCTGTTTGGCTCTCATACACTTTGTGATCTTTGGGCTGCAAAGAGCCCCCAACATGGGCTGTCACTTGTGGAGGCAGCAATAGGAGGTAGCAGCAGGCAGATGGAATGGCAGGCGCATCAGATGCTAGTCTAGACAGGCAGGAAATGGGAGGGAAGTGCAGCAGTGGCTGCAGGCGTGGCCCCCATGAAGGGCAGAGCCAGCTGCCAGAGGAATGTGACCAGAGGCAGCAGGCAGAGGTCTGAGCAGGGATGGCAATAGGTCACGGGGTGCAGCAAGGGGGTGTGATGTTCTCAGGCAGAACCTAGGCCTAAAGAAGCTGCCATACCACGTGGGATGCTGGGTGGGGCCCTGGGCTTCAGGTAGTAAAACACAAGACTAGGCATGAATAAGAACAAGAATAAGAAAGACATAAAGACTGAGTAGATGTTCAGCGGTGATCTAATGACTGAACAAAGCCAGTGTCTCACCAACTAATGGGCCTACCTGGAGCATGTATGTGGACAGGTCACGTGTCCAGAGGGGCTGGCTCAGTGTGGGGTCCTGGGCGCAAGCACATGCCTAAGATCTCTACGTGCACAGGGCTGTGCTGAGTCTGCCCACTCTGTTCAGAAGAGACTCTCTGTAACTGTTGAAGGAACGAATGGCTGAGCAAGCAGATGCATGAAAGAGGACCAGGTGGGCACACCAGAAGAAGGTCAGGATTAGGGATGACTTAACTTTTCCTTCTTTACCTGGATTTAGGGCCAACCTTCATTAAATTGTGGAAGAGGCTATTTGCCCTCCATAGCCTCACGCTCTTTTCCTTCACCTGTCTGCATCCTGGCTCCCCTTCTACCTATACAGGTTTCTGGGGCTTTTCCTCAGCTCACCCCAGCCCTCACCCCTCATTACCCACCCACAGGTCTCAAACATATTCCTTTACCTCTCGGCTTGAGTTCCCATTCACTCTGCAGCTAATCTTAGGCATGTTTGGAGGAAAAGAAGATGACTGGATGAATATATTCTCATGTGGAGATGGCTAATCATCCTTGACTCTCTGAAGAGCAGATTATACTTTCAAAAGAGAAAATTCACTTGCCCCCAATATCTTGAAGTTGTGGGAGACTCAGGAGTCAATGCTCCAGGGTGCCCTCGAGGTTCCACGTCCTTCTCTTCTGAACCCACATCTTTTCTGGAAGTGCCAAGCTTAGGGCAGTTTTTTCAGGGGCTGTGGCATGGTGGAAGCTAGGGCCAGGCAGGGGCTGGTGTAAAGCGCAAAGGTACGTTCAGACCGTCCTCACAGAGCCACTGATACTCCATCATCTCCCACCTAGACATGCATATGGCTTTAGATGGACTTTCTATCCTTCTTTCATTTTCCTTTTCCTTAAAAGAAAAAGACTCTTTTCTTGTGAAGCAAAACATATACAGAGAAGTACACTGAGTGCATATACACAGCGTGAATTCCTGTGAAGTGACCTTGTGCCTGCAGTTTCACTGGGAATGCACCTAGGGACTGAAGAGTGGGGATGTCGGGGTGTGTATTTCCCACCAGGGGGCCACACCATTTCCCAAAGCGGTCTCCAGGCTGCTTTCCTGCCAGCTGTGTCATGAGGGTTTCCACAGCTCTGCCCCCTTGTCCCCACTGGGTATTGTCTGCCATTTACATTTTCACTCTTTGGGCGAATGTGGGGTGGTGTCTCTTATGGTTTTTACATGCATTTCTCTGATTAATAATATAGGTGAGCCCCTTTTCCTGTGCTCACTGGCCATTTAGTTGACCTCTTTTGTGAACTGCCTGTTCAAGCCACTCACTTTTCAATGTGCTATTTCACCATCAGTGTGCTGGAGTGTCTGTTGGTTTCCAATTGGAATATTTCATTTGTTTCCTAGTAGTTGAAACTCACAGCTCTGTTGGGTTTAGGGGGAGAGAGCTAAGCAAATCTTAGAGAAAAGTGCAAGCAACATCTTCTTGTGCCTCTTTTTACCTAGGCCAACTACAGGCAAAGCATTGACAAGTTGAAATACAGCTCTGTGAGCAACACGCCTCAGATTGTTCAAGCCAAAATCAGTGCCCAGCAACTGAGTCATGTGAGTGACCTACTCCTGCCCAGATGGATGTTGGGGACTTGTGCTTTGTGGCCTCTGGATATCTGGCTCCCTAAGGATATGACTTTGATTAATGCTGATATATGTCTTATCACAACCATGATGTGACCCCCTTGATTTAGACTCTTTATTATGGAAAATATCAAATACATTCAAAAATAGAATATATAATGAATCTCCATGCACCCATCACCCAGATTCAACAACTGTCAACTCATGGCCAGTCTTGCTTCATCTATATGCCCATCCATTTCTCCCCTCCCATATTGTTTTAAAGGAAATTCCAGGTGTTACGTAACTGAATCTAGAAATATTTTAGTATGCATCTCTTAAAAGATAAAAAATTATCCAATTTAATACTTTACAGCAAAAAAACAACAATAATTCTTAATGCCCCCAGTGTCCAATTAGCATTTGATATTCCAATAGTCTCTTAAGGTTAAAATTTTTTAACTTCCTTAGGATCTAAATAAGATCCACACTTTGTGATTGGTTGTTATGTCTTTAAGACTCTTATTGTCTTAAAGTATTCCTCTTTTCCTCCAAGTTGTTTGTTGAAGAAACTCAATTATTTATCCTGTAGCGTTTCCCACAGTCTGAGCTTTGCTGATTGCATCCCAGTGTAGACTTAATGTGTCCTCTGGCCTCCAAATGTCCTATAAAATACTAGTTGCATCTATTGGCTTGATCAGGTTCCATTTAATTTGGGGGCAAGATTGCTTCTCAGATAATTCTGTTTTCTTCCATTGGGAGTCACATAATGTCTGGCTTTTCTTTTGTGATTCTTTTCAATTTGGACAAGCATTTGATAATTACTGTTCGAGTATCTACCTTGCATATATCGTGAGATGTTCAGCACCACAGCAAGTTAAAACAAAGTAAGCTTCATACCCTCTCGTGTTTCCAAGGAGGCTGGGGACATCACCATGGAGAAACCTGTCACAAACTCATCTGAGTGTGCCTCTGAGTTGTTCTACTGTTCATTTGGCATGTTTGGTCTGTTAATTTAAGACATTCATAAAATTACAGGCTTCCTTGTAAAATGCCGTATCAAGAAACTCCTTCTCAGCTCTAGGTCTAAGAGAAAGGGGAAAAAGAGAGTGTTCTCTCCCAAATTCTCCTTCTGCCCATATAAAAACCTTGCATTGATCCCCTGGGTTTGCTTTAAATTGAACAGGTGAATTACCGTGCTGACTATGAGAAAAATAAGTTGAATTACACATTGCCACAAGATGTGCCTCAGCTGGTGAAGGCCAAATCCAATGCTGAACTATTTAGTGAGGTAAGCAAGCAACAGGCGTGAGAACGTGGGGTGGTTCTCCTGCAGATGTGGAGATGAAGGTACCAGTCCAACAGCAGGAACGGTGCTGTTCGTGGGAGGCCTTCATCACGTTATAGTGTTTCGTTTTGCTGCCTCAGCGGACAGATTGTGGCGATTTAAGTCATGTGAGCACGTGGGTGGTACTTGTTCAGACACACACGTGTCATCATCCTCTTTATCATCAGTCTAGTGACTGCCAACCGATGCTTTGCTATGTGGAGAAAATTTAAGTTTTAAGATCAATCTTAGTCACCAGATTCTTTCTGGAGTCGCAGGCAGGCTATGATGAAGCTTCTCATTCTAGATGGATTTGTGGGGCAGGAGAAGAAGAAAACGAACCAATGTGTTTTGAATGCTTGTTTTATGCTGGACACGGGGGTCGACACTTGAAGTATGGAATTATTCAGTTACGAGAACCCCCAGGAGGTATTTGTGGGAGGGACACAGTTAGTGGCAGGGCTTGCCCTGGGTCAGACGTCAGCATTGCTGTCTTTAATCCAAGTGACCCTGCATGAGGGGGCTGAGCCTCACAGCCTAGTGCGAAGAATTGGCAGCTGATGAGTAGAGGCCCTTAGGGAAGGAACACTAAGCTGTAGGTGGTGGCATCAGGCCGGCAGCAAACACCTTCCATTTGTGTGGCACTTTCCTAGCTTAGGATCGGTTCACATACTATATCCAATTTGGTCTCACAGCAACCCTGAGGCAGAAAATAGGATATTCTTTCTGCAGATGGCAGACTGAGGTCTAAAAAGGGAAGCGATTGGCCCAGGTCTCGTGATCAGCAGAGTGAGGATGAGCACGTGGGTTTTCTCTTTGTCCTGTCCCATTACCACTGCCCTGCATGGCCCAATAGCTCAGGAATCAATTAACTGGATTAATAATCACTATTACCATTTGATGATAATAGCCAAGATCCTGGTCTGTAAACAGGTGAAGAGACCAACTTTGCTGTTTTTTAATTTTTTAATGTCTTCTCAACCTTAGGCAGGAGTATAGAGAGTGAGTCCAGTTCACTTGCGTTTTTGTTTGTCAGGTTAAGTACAAAGAAGGCTGGGAGAAGACCAAGGGCAGAGGGTTTGAGATGAAGCTGGATGCCATGCCTCTGTTGGCCGCCAAAGTGTCTGGAGAGCTTGCAAGCAATGTAGGTTTTCTCTCATTATCTCAGAAATGCGTAAGAAATGGTTCTAATGAAATCTCAGTGGTCCTACAGAAAAAAAAAAAATGACTGCAAATGTTGAAAACATCAGAATACTTTAATCTTTTTCTGGGTTCAAGAAAGACTGGGAGGTGTTTTTTCTGAATCGTTCCCCTTGCTCTTGTTAAAACCAGAGCCTCTTAGATGGCAAAGTTTCTCTTTCCTTGATGGTAGACTTTCTTCTTTCACTCAAGATTAAATACAAAGAAGAATATGAAAAAACGAAAGGCAGAGTCATGGGAACTACAGACTCCAGGCTTCTGCACTCCCTGCAGGTTGCCAAGATGAGCAGCGAGGTAAACTCTTTTCTCCCTCAACCTTTTCCTTAGTGTTGAAAGTTTTCCCAGGCCTGCTTCACCTGGGACTCTTACCTTTTTATTGACTTCCACCTACAATTTCTTTCCTGGCTTGCATGAGAAGTTTGTTCACTTTCCTCATTTTGCCAAAGCATGCTATTCTTTTTTTTTTTATTGAAGCATCATTGATACACAATCTTATATTGGTTCAAATGTAAAGCACAGCAGTTCAACAGTTAACTGTATTATTAAATCCTCACCCCCTCTAGTGCGGTTACTATCAACATAGAAGGATGTTACAAAATCATTGACTGTATTCTCCATACTGTGCTACCCTCCCTGTGACCAATTTATATTGGGATTGTGAATTATTGTGCTCCTTTATCCCCCTTCCCCATCCGCCCCCAACCACCCCACTCCCTCTCTGGTGGTAACCACTGGTCACTTCTCAGTGTGTATGAGTCTACTGCTGTTTTGTTCATTCTGTTTTGCTTTGTTTTTGTACTCTGCAAGTAAGTAAAGTCATGGTGTTTGTTTCTCCACCTGGCTTATTTCACTGAACATAAAACCCTTTAGATCCATCCATGCTATTGCAAATGGCAGTATTTATTTTCTTTTTATGACTGAATAATATTCCATTGTGTATATGTACCACATCTTCTTTATCCATTCATTTATTAATGGACACTTAGGTTGCTTCCATAGCTTGGCTATCGTAAATAGTACTATGATAAACATAGGGGTGCATCTCTTTTTTCAAATCAGGGATTTTATTTTTGGGGGGTAAATTCCTAGAAGTGAAATTACTGGGTCGAACAGTATTTATATTTTTATTATTTTGAGGAATCTCCATACTGCTTTCTACAGTGGTTGCATCAATTCTCTTTCCCACCAACAGTGTAAGAGGGTTCCCATTTCTTTGCATCCTCACCAGCATTGGTTAGCATACTATTCTTTTAGAAAAGATAAGGCGTATAGCCCCTAACGGTGACCAGCATCTACTGACCAAGGTACAAAGGTGTTGGCTACATTTATTCATTCCATAGATATTTACAAACAACTATCCCGGACAAGATCCTGTGCAAGGGGGACAGATCCTGGGGCTCTAAGAATGGACAATGCATAACAGGGCTCCTTCCTAATGGAGCTTAATTCTCCTTGGAGAGTTAGACAGTAAGGATCCTACTTTTTGTGGAAATATCCTGGATGAATCTTGTGGTCACAATCACACGTGATTTTCAAAATATTTAACAAACCACTGAGGCGTCCAGGCTCCAACCAATCAAAAAAAAAGCTGTTGCTTGTAAATATCTGTGATGGCTGGACATTAACCTTGATAAATGTCATTTGCCAAAATCCTTTGGGGAAGGACAGTTCTGCTAGAAGGGACAGACTTGGTTGCTAAGCAAGTCTCCCCTGCCAGTGCCTAACAGGCCAAAAGGACATAAGAACATTGGGTTTCTGCCTTACAATTGCTGTTCCGAAGTGTGAAGCCAGCTTACGGTGCTCTGATGGTGCAGTCAGATCTAATTATCTGATGAGTCATTAAGGAGCCATAGCTTGAATAGAATTAGAGAGTTGGCGTCTGGGTTGCCACTTTGGATGTGACTACGGAACAAGCCCTGTGAAGCCCTGTGAAGTGCAGAGTCATGAAGCAAACAGAGACATTGAGGATTTGGCTTCAGTATCGACAGAGAACAAAATGGTATTTCACATTTTCAGCTGGAGCAACTGGAGCCAAAAAGATTGTGTCTTGCCCCAAATCATATATGAGACAGTGTGGAGGGGTAGAGAATTAGATCCTAGAACTCTTCCTGGCACCATACTGCTAATACTGTAGCATGCTACCTTACCCACCACCACACCACCCTCGTCACCACCATCATCACCACCATCACCACCAACATCACTACCACTATTATCATCAACATCACTATCACCAACATCACCACCCTTATCACCACCCACACCATCACCATCATCCCCACCCTCATCACCATAATCATTGCCATCCTCATTGCTAACCTTTGTCAAGTATTTGCTATCTTCCAGTCTCTGCACTAAGCAGGTTTCAGCTGCGATTTCATTTACTTATCACAGTCGTGGACTCTTAGAGAGGTGGTGTAACTTTCCAGAGGTCCTCCAGCTGGTGAAGGGCAGATCAGTTTTGAACTCAGATTTGGCTGGCTCTGGAGCCCAAGCTTTGTTATTCTCTCTCTTAAAGCTTCTACAGAAATCAGAGATAGAGTGTTCTCCCCCTGGAGCAGCCAGGTAAGAATATTTAGGATTGTTGAGGGGCACACCTTCAAGACAAAGCAGGGGCACCCTCAGCTCCTTGGCACACCACCTTAAAGAGCCAGGAATCAGGTCACACCCTTCTGACAAATGGATAGCATTCCCAAGAAAGCCAATTCCTCATGAAACCTGGGCTTCTTTCCTGTGTTTTTACATCACTCCTGCAAAGGCAGGCTTCAAGTAATGGGCCTCTTTCTGGTATATTCAAGGTTGAATATAAGAAAGGTTTTGAAGAGAGTAAGACCCACTTTCACCTACCCATGGATATGGTACACATCAAGCATGCTAAGAAGGCCCAAGCCCTGGCCAGCGACCTGGACTACAGGAAGAAGCTGCATGAATACACTGCACTGCCCGAAGACATGAAGACTCAGTGGGCCAAGAAAGCCTACGGGCTCCAGAGTGAGGTGAGTTCTGGCTCATTGCCAGTTCTCTCCAAGCTTCTCTTGTGATTGGATACAGTGACACATTCAGAGTGACTTTGAACCTGTGCATGAGTCTATTACAGGACTCAAAGAACTGCTGAGATGTGCTGGGCCGTGGGAGGATGGATAGGTTATAGATAGAGTTGAGACAATGGAGACTAGAGGATGGAGGATTGGCTCTCAGACCTACTGCAGCAGAAGCCAAGATGTTGGTAATGGGGATGAGCAGAAGGGATGCAGTGTTGAATAGTAAGAACATTTTGGAAATTTAGCACGATGGTTGATAGGGTCCTTGTCCTTTCAAAATATCTGAAAGGCCCTCTATTTGGTAAGGTTGTGGTATTTCAGTGCTGAGGTCGAGCATGCTCTTCTGGTGGCAAGGTGGGCCCAGTGGCTTCACCCCCAAGTAGAGTTCTGCCAGCTATAAAGGAGGAGGCAGCTGTTGTAGAAGGCAAAGGCAGGGCATGCATTTTCCTGACCCTCCTGTCAGCTTTGTCCAGTCTGCATCCGTGTGTCTGGTTATAGCTTGGGTTCTTCTCTTGCAGCTGCAGTACAAGGCTGACCTGGCATGGATGAAAGGAGTCAGTTGGCTGACTGAGGGGAGCCTCAATTTGGAACAGGCCAAGAAGGTTGGACAGCTGGTCAGCGAGGTAACCTGAGCTTAGGCCCTGGCTTTGAGGAGTTCTCAGCACCTGAGTCACCAAGAGCCATACTTTCCTCTGAGTCCACCTCCCCGGCCCCCACGCTTGGGCGTGACTTGGAGGAGTTCTTTGCTTTGCACCTGTAGCACACCCTGAATTAACCTTCCACACCCTTACACTTCTGGGGGAGGTATTTGTAAGAAGCCTCCAATTTACTTTAAGTACTTGCCTCCAAAGAGTATTTCAGTAGGGCTGTAATACACAAGCAGTTCACATGCGGGAAGACCGTGTTGGTTAAGGAGCGTGTGAAACGGAGAGTCTGATATTAGGAGGTCAGCATTCTCATTATGCCTGTGCCTTCAACTCACTGCAGACTTTGGGCAAGTCGCTCAGCCCTTCTGATTCTCTTCCTCTCATGTAAAACTAGGAACATTGAAGAGGTTCCTCTCGAAGTCCCTGTAGTTCTCAGCCTGTGCTTCTCTTTACACCAGGTAGGCTGGCTTTGGCAGCAAGCAGCAGACTTTTGAAGGGCATTTCATTTAGAAATGTGACTATTTCAGGAACTCCATTTGGGACCTTCAGAGGGAATTCTTGTTTCAGAACCAGGAAGGCTGAATTGGCATATCTCTTGTAAACGATAATAATAGCGATAAGGGTAGCTGCCATTTGCAGACTGCCAATGATTATGCAATAATTGCTCTAATTTATTGACCACCCTGAGTGGTCATTTCTTCATATTGTTCGTTTCTTGCTCACAATAGCCCTGTGTGAGTAGACGCTGTTAATATCCTATTAATATCCCCATGTGACACATTTGGAAAGTGAGACTTAAAGTCACATTTCAGGTGAGGAGCAGATCTGGGACCTATATCCAGCGTGTTTGGTGCAATGCCCCCGCCCTTGACCTTGAAGCCATATTGCATCCACAAGGCACATTTTGTAAGTTATTCTTATTTTTTCCAGTGTACTTAAACTTCTGTGAGACACAGGCACACTTAAGGTTAGACTGTATGTCTAAGGAAGTAGACAGGAGGGACTAACCTTTCAGAGTTGCTATTACTTAGCTTCTTTGAGACCAGCCGAGAGCCAGGTGAAGCCATCAGAACCCCATTTGTCTTGAATAGGAGCATGATAAGGCGACCTGACCAGCTGACCCTTCAGCCTGTGGAATTTTCGTTTCTTTCTCACTTCCTGGGCCTACTAATTGTTAAGCTCCTTGAGGGCCAGGAAGATACCATTTTCTTGGCCTGTTTTACATCTCTGTTGTGTACAGGGTAGATTCTTGGCTCCTCAGTAAGTACTTAGGATTGACCAACGTAGAGTCTGGGGTGACTGGGCATTCATTGCCAACAATGGACGGTCAACGTGACCTCCTTCAGTGATGTGCTGAAGTTTTCTCCATTCAACACCCTGGAACTGAAAAAGAAAAAGCACAAGTTTCTTTGGAAAGTCTTCTCCAGAATTTTTTTCCTAAAGGGAGGAAATTTGGAGTTTGAATATTCTAATCCCTCTTTGGGGTCCCGTTGGCATCTCTAACCCCCCTGCTGACAGCACTGGGGGTCTTGCTTATCTCTGATCTCCCCACCAAGGGAAGCTCCGCTTCAACCAGCATCCTCAGCAGCTGCCTTTCCTGTTGACTCTGGCACCTCCAGGGGAAATGCTAGAGGAACCAACCCCTGGGAGGGGAGAGAAGTCCCCGTGGGGAGACAGAATTAGCACATTTGAAATTTTGCCAGTTACCCTGTGGCTGTGAGATGGGGACACCATGAGGGCAAGCCCTTAGTCATCCAGGACATTAAGAAGCTGTGAGGATGAATCCCACATGACACTAGCCTCGTGTCTGCGGCTCCTGGCATTTCCCTCCCTTAGCTCTTAGTTGCCTCTTGGATAATATCACACCGTGAGTAACAGTTACGAATGACGGCTCATGCAGCGAGCACTGACTGCGCAAGGACTCCGCTCATGGAAAGCACGGTCTTGGGGCCTCCACTCTTCTGTTGTTTTCCTCACTGTACAGCTGAAGCAAGAGTGGTTCCAGTGATTAAGTGATATACCCAAGGTCGTGAAGCTGCAAAGAGGTGGAGCTGAGATTTGGACCTTGCTCTTTGTGGTTGTGAAGTCCAAGTTCCCTCCACCTCACTCTCCTATGTCAGACCTCAGTTTATAAAATGGATACCTCCCAGGGCACGTGGTGAAATACAGCATTTTTATTGAGGGGGAAAAATTCAAATCCCCACTCAGTAGTAGCGACTAAAACATGATCACCAGAGCAGACCATCTCAGTTTAAAGCGGCAGGACCCATGCTTGGGTCCCCGAATGTGTGCGTATGTGAGTGTGCATGTATGTGCTGGTGGGGACAGGCCACTCCTAATGCGGTAGGGCCCCTTTATTTTGGAAACAGAAAAACTACAGGCAGAAGGTGGATGAGCTGAAGTTCACCAGTGTGGCCGACAGCACCCAGATGGAGCACGCCAAGAAGAGCCAGGAGCTGCAGAGCGGGGTGAGTCCTGGGCTGCCCTTTCTCCACCAGGTGGCTGTGTCATGGGCCTGGGAACCTCTGGGGACAGGAGCTGGGGCTGCCCAGGCACAAACTGGAGACCAAAGAGCCTTCCCTTTAAATAGGCTGGACTCAACTTGCCACAGGCTTCCAGGCTGTCTCTGGGAACTGCTCACCAGGCCTGCCTGCCACCCACACCACACTTCTCCCCTGCTGGTTAGGGATAGATGCCAACTGATGTTATTCCTTCCCAGCCTTCAGTCTTGCCGAGTTCCCTCTTTCTCCTCCTTCTCTCTCACCCAGCACAGGATTCTCTTGGAGGAGGAGAATGCTTGCTTGCGGATGTGTGCATTGCATACCTACTAGAGCCTAAATACGGGAGGCAGAACAATAAAACACCACATATGCTGTTCGCATGTTAGTGTTCAACACTTTGTGTGCTTCTGCATGGAGCAGATGCCCAGCTGCTACAATCTAGCCAGCCCTTCCTAACCGTCTAGGTATACCTGCCACAAAGGAGGCTATCAGCATAAATGAGTCAGCAGAAAGCCACTCACGACTTGGAAAGTCAAATTGGGGAGTAGTTGGAAACCTTGGAAACTTGAGAAATAGCAAGAGTGATACATTTTCCTTGGAGGAGATGTTCACCCCTGTTGCCTTTGTGGTTGCTGCTCACTTTCCCAGGTGTCAGTACCTGTGGGTACAGGGGGCAGAGGATGCTTCCTCTTTTCCCATTTGTGGAGTCTGTGCTCATCTGAGTGGGCTGGTGGGTTATTCTTTGTGGCTGCAGCCATGTAAATGGAATAGCTTGGGGAGGTTGATGTCTTCTCAAGTGAAAAGTGTGAAAACAAACCCTTGGCAGGACTTTCAGGTTGCTGTCCTGGCCGCATTCTTCTCCCAGCTCCCCCCGGTTCTTTGCCTTCTCCCTTCCCGTCCCCCACCTTTAGCCTCGTGTGCTGTGTTCTGCCAGCTGGCATCTGGGCTGGTTGGTTTCATAATGCACCTGCTGTGCAAGTCACAGAAGAGCCAAGAAGACATGAAGACCCATGAGTGATGCCACCGCACCTGCTCCTGACCCGGTGCTCTCTCCCAACAGGTGGCCTACAAGGCAGGAAACGAGCAGTCTGTCCATCAGTACAGCATCAGCAAAGACGAGCCTCTCTTCTTACAGGCCCGAGTCAATGCTGCCAATCTCAGCGAGGTACAGCGAGTGGGAGTGCCAGCTGTGGGCCCTGCCTCCCTGTGTAGGTGCCTGGTCAGCAAGACCCACCCACCGAATTGGTGTGCCCACTGAGGTCACATGCTTCTGGACATTGTAAACGGCTTGTCCGGCAGATCTTGTTCCTGACCAGTGTTTTAGGGGGAGGGATGGACAACCTTTCATAGGCATAGGCTGGGGTGACTTGAAACCCTGACCGTATAGTGTGGCAGGAGGCAGGGGTTATTCCAGGGTCTGGCTGAAACAGCATTAGTGCATTCATAGAGGGGGAGCATGAGTTCAGATGTTAGTTCCAACTGGTCGGTTTCGATCCCTGGTGCTGCCACTTCAGGTCTGTGACCTTGGGCAAATCCTTTGCTCTCATTGCCCCGTTGGTAAAGTGAGGGCAATACTAGTCTCTTCCTCATGGGGTTGTCACGAGGCTTCAGTGAGTGCTTGGAGGGATGAGCAACAGGGTAGCCATTACTCTCAAGCATGAAAGCAGGCATTTTCCCAACTTTCTTCTGTCTTTTAAGGAGGGGCCTTCCATAGCTCCTCCATTCAGCTCCTAGGTCTTTGGGGTCCTGATCTGAGCAATGGGTAGAGAGGAGGATTAGAAGGAGCAGCAGAGGCTAAATTGATTCACATGGAGAAAGAGAGGAGAGCCTTCCAGAAGAAAGAATTTGCAATCTGGGCAGGACAGGAAATGGCAGCAACAAGGAAAAGACCCAAGTGCACAAAAGGCTAGGGGCAGAAAGAGAAGGGAATGTAGCTGGAGCAGCACCTGGGCTGCATGGGGGGTGTGGACAGAGATGGAGAACAGCCTTCAGATATGTTTCTGTGTGTTTTGCAATACTATTCCACCTTAAGCATGTCTTTGAGACTTCCACGAAGACTCCTAGTATTTTTCAAGGCCTTGGAAGTCAAGTTCTTCTTTTGATGTGTTAAGAGGGCTGAGGGCAGGAACAAGAGGCCTGGCTGTATTCAGGCTATGGGGTTTCTGTGGTTCTTGGCATTTCTGTGGAAGTGTGTAAGTGGTGTTTGCCTCCTAGAGAGGTAGTTACAGGGTCTAGGAAGCTCTCTCTCACAGGAGGATAAGCTCTTGTCTCCTAAATCCCTGTAGAAACTGTATAAGAACAACTGGGAGAATCAGAAGGCAAAAGGATTTGAGCTACGTCTTGACTCCTTGGCCTTTCTGGCAGCCAAAGCCAAGAGGGATCTGGCGAGTGAGGTGAGTTGTGCAGGACACCACGGATACTGCCTATTTACATCTGGGAGATCTGTAAGGGTCTGGGCAAGTTCTTAATCTCTCTGAGCCTCAGGGTTCTAATCTGTAAAATGGATAACTACAACCCCCTTTCCATGAAATAACCACGTAGGTGCCTAACACATAGCCTGCCACACATTGATTTTCAGTAAGTAGAAACTTATTATTAGTGGTAGTAGCAAGTGTAGTAATCTGAATAGCTCAGTTTACAGGTAAACGGATGCCCAGAGACATTGCATGACTCTCTGAGGATGCTGCAGCCTGTTAATGACTCAGAGTACAGGCCCTGGTGTCAGGTAGACCTTGGATAAAACCCTAGTTCCACCACCTACTAGCACTGTGACTTGGGGCTGTTGTTTAAGCTTTCAGAGTCTCAACTGGCAATTGCAAAATGACTATGAGGAAATGAACTGAACTGAGGCACATGGAATTCTGCAGATGAGTGCAGACAGTTGTGAGTCTGATGTGAGTGAGATAGAGAGCCAGAATGTAAGTTGAACTCTGTTTTCTTCATCAAGAGACCCTTACTTCCCAAACATACACAGATAGATAGATAGATGATAGATAGATAGATAGACAGATAGACAGATAGATATAGATATTAGCTGAATGTAACAGGGCTGGGTGATGCTGTTGACTGACATTCAACACCAGCTCCTCATCTCATCAACTGGTAACATTTCCAAACCAGCACTGGGTCTGCAGATGCACTTTGAATGGTTGATGCCATTAATTGATACCATACCCAGCTCAGAGTAAGTGTTCTATAAATGGTGGCAGATACTCACACTGTTGCTGTTGGCAGAGATGAGAGTGGAGCCCAAGTCTGCCAATGGCCACAGTAATGATAAAGTTGAAAATGGTGCCACACACTGGTAACCTATTTTTCAAGCATTTCCATATTGATTCTTTCTTCTGATCTTCATTCCTCTTGGACTAGTGTTTTTCTCCAAGCCTTTATGCTCCCTTTTGCTCCTCGAACTCCTGAATATTTCTATGTAGCCCAATTGTTCTTCAATTTGAGCTCCTTTTCAAACAGCAGTTGTATTTTGGATATTCTGCGTCTTTTTCATTTCATGACTACCTTTTATTTAAAATTTTCTCACTATTACCAAAAAGAATTTTAAAGGGGCTTTCATGAATGCAACAGGCCTTAAAAATAAATCCAGTAAGAGTGATCTCAAATAATACAGAACAAAGATGGAATTTCACCAGGAAATTGGGAGAAGACTGTTCCATAGCTGAGCATTCAGTTTAGCTCTGAGCTTTCTGACAGCTGAGGTGAAAAAGGAAATAATAGGTAATAATATTTTATCTCACTGTTTGTTGAAAAGAAGCCTATCGGTTGTTCAAAATTTGGAGGCAAGCTCTTCATGACATGAACTCTAGTAGGATTCTGTTGTACAGTTTTGTTTTAACTTTCATTCCTCTGGTTTGAACTTAACCATTCCTTTAGGAGAGTCTAATGTAGCCCTGCTCTCTTCCTCTCATTTAGGTGAAGTATAAGGAGGATTATGAGAGGTCCAGAGGGAAGCTCATTGGGGCCAAGGATGCCCAGGGTGATTCGCAAATGAGCCACTCACTGCAAATGTCCAAGCTGCAGAGTGAATTGGAATACAAGAAAGGATTTGAGGACACCAAATCCCAGTGCCATGTCCCCCTGGATATGATCCACCTTGTGCATGCCCGCAAGGCTCAGCATTTAGCCACAGACATAGGCTACAAGACAGCGTCACATCGCTTCACGGCTTTGCCCACAGACATGAAGGTGGAATGGGCCAAGAAGGCTTACAGTTTACAGAGCGATGTAAGCTCTGTGTGCATGCATGCGTGCATGTGCTGGTGTCGGTGAGAGGGTTTTCCCAAGCCCTTCAAGACAATAATTTATAGTCTGAAGTATCTGTTTCTGGATCCCTAAATGGAAACATTTTAGCTTCCTAGTGGTTTAACTTTTATTCAAACTATGCCCATTTTAGATTCTAGACTACCGAATGGAAAATCAGAAAGCTACTTTCTTATTCTTGGAATTCCATTGTATGCACATTTTCCATGTTTCCTTTTATTGCTGGGGAAAAATGCATTTGTTACCTTCTTAACTGTGGCCTCCCACACTGGTTGGAACTTCAGCAGTCCCCATTTTTAGAATGGGCAGATTGCTAATCTCACAACCCTCTCCCCTTTCTCCTTCTGTTCCTCACCTGGTTCACTTTTCGTCTGTCTTCAGTTGACTCTTGTACAAGAAAGTTGAGCTGAAAAGGCAGGTCAGCCAGACAGACAGTCGGTTACCTTCGGGATGGGGAGGGGGCAATGTAGACACACCCTTCCTGACAGAGCTGTTTCAGGGCAGACGGGTGACATCTAGTTTCAGTGAAGTGTCCATTTAAATGGCTTCCCATTAAAACTGTTCCTTCAAATGGCAAGTAAAGAAATGAGAAATAGGCCTTGCTCTGCACCGAGGTGCTTAGGAAGGAATGGACGCCATGGGAAGCCTCGGATGTCTTGTGAAATTCCCTCAAATAGCAACCCACCTGGGTTCTGTTGTGAGTTCTCATTTTCTTCTCCCCTGCATGTCATTTTAAACAAGAAAATGGGGAAAGCAGACAATGAGGACGCTCCTCTTTCCAAGGTAGACACAAGTCCATAATGAGGGATAAGGTGGATTCTACCCCTCCAGCTCCACCTCCGATAGTGTGGGGTGGGGCCTATGCCACCAGCAGCAGGGCGCTCCAATTAAAGCAGACATTAATTTACATTTTGGAGCCTTACCTGTGAGGGTGCAGAAATGGATAAGACAAAAGTGGCATCTAATTTGACTCGGCTGGCAGCAAGGCTACATCCGGGAGCCGTTAATAGCCCTTTAAATGTCTGTGCACCAACAATGGCCTGCCTTTTTTTTCCCCTTTCTCCTTTGTCAGAACCAATACAGGGCAGATGCGAAGTGGATGAAAGGCACGGGCTGGGTCGCTACCGGGTCATTAAATGTGGAGCAGGCGAAGAAGGCAGGAGAACTCATTAGTGAGGTGAGATTTCCTGACAGCGTGCAACAGGCCTGGCTGCACTAGGCGTGTGGCATTTCTGTATAAAATTAAAATAATTTCCATTCAAAAGGCAAAGCTACATGAAAGGCCTCTATGCCCAGACTAGGGCTGGTAATTAGAGGGAAACCATACACCAGACACACCAGTAGGGGCCCATAGAGCCCTGGCAAAAACAAAGTGGGTAACAAATGATATTATGAATAATAATGACAATCAAAAGGGGCTCAATTGCTACCCATCAACTTACCTTTTTAATGAAGCGACATGGGAAAGGTGATAAATTGATGCATGTATTGCACCAGGAAAGCCCTTTTGTGAATTTATGCACATTTCCTCCGTTTCTGCCTCGGTGTAAACAGATTTTGAATTCTCACGTGGTGTTGAACACGTTACCCAGTTCTCCCTTCTTGTGGGGTGGGTGGGGCTCACTTCTATTTAAATCTCACTCCTGTCTTCTCGTAGCCACCCTAGCTGGACCCTAAGGAATTGTGGCTTATAAAATTACTCACACTTTAGGACAATATCATTGAGTAGATCTTTTAAAGCCTAGATCAGCATTCAATCTCAGCACTGATTGACACTTGAAAATCCTTTGTTGTGGGGACTGCTGTCCTGGGCCTTGTAAGATGTTGGGCAGCACCCCTGGCCTTTACCCACTAGATGCCAGCAGTGCCTCTGCCCAGCTGTGACAATAAAAAATATCTCCAGAGGTTGCTGAAAGATGGAGAGGCGCTAGACTAGACACACTGGAGAGTTGTCATTGCCTCATACTCACAAGGAGGCTGCATACCCTCAAACAACACAAATCCGCCTCTGTTCATGTCTGTTTGGAGAGGAACTTATGCAGAAACCAAGTGAGCATTTTTAAAGTTGCCTTCAGAAAAGCCTGGTCTTTCTGGACTTTTCTGGGTGGGGAGGAGACCATAATAGCCATAGTCCCAGAAGAATTTAGTCTTGGCAATGAGCCTCCTGGAAACTTCTTTGGAGGAGACTTACTGAATATACAGTAAAAACAAAAGACACCTATGTAGTTTTTTCAAACACACCTGCCTGCCACTGATATTTTCCCATGGGCAAGTATTCTAGTTATCTGACATGTCACAGAGCTGATTTCAAAAGTGGGTTCATTCTAATTGGCTTAATTTTTAGGAACATTCATCAACATTCAAGGCTCAGAAGACCCTAGGAGCTCAGGGGAGACTGAACTGCCCTGAATAGTTCCATCTCATTAAGGAAAGGCCCTCTTAGCAGAATTAGCATGACTTACAGGAGCAACATTCAGGTTTGAGCATTCATGGTCCCATACTGTCAATATTGGGCCCACTCATAAAAGGATGCAAAGAATAAAGACCAATGTATACACAGTTTAGACTTTAAGATGATTCCTTCATCATTTTAGCCTGGCAACCAAGAGGTCTTTTTGGAACCATGTGTTGCACAGTGGTCTTAATTTTCCACCTAATTTTTCAGACTTACTCAACAAATGTGCTTATCGTCCATGTTTCATACCAGTTCTCAAACTTTATTGAGGCAGGACATCTTTCAGCAACTTTCCCCAACCATCTCAGTTCAGTTTGATCATTTCCAGTTTAGTGTCAAATTGACTAACCTCTTAATTTGCAGACAGAATGCCAGGCACTGTTGAGTCACAAATGTACACACACCTAGTATTTAAAGCAGGAGCCAGCAAACCTTTTTTTGTAAAGAACCAGATACTAAATATTTTCAGCTTTGTGGGCCATCTGGTTTCTGTGGCAGCTATTTGACTCTGCCATTGTTGCATGAGAACAGCCATAGACAATACATAAATGAATAAGCATGGCTGTGTCCCAATAAAACTTTATTTACATGAACAGGTAATGGGCCAGATTTTGACTTGATATTGAGCGGTGTCTTAAGACAGCTTTGCATACAAAAATCCAACCTGATAAATGAGGAAGTATTTATAAAATAGTTATTTGATTTGAGAAAAGATGTACTTCATAATTCCAGTAAGATAACAACGATTCTAGTCTCCTGGAAATGTACTTTGATTTAAAAAAACAAACAGGAAAGAAAATTGGGTATCTAGATCTCCAGCATTTAAATTTTTTGTAATTTTTAAAATTTTTACTTCAAATTGTGTGATGATTCCTTTTAATAGTAGCATACTTTTTCTTGTTATTGTAACATTTTAAAGAATTATTGTTTATGTTAACTGAACTGGATTATAAAGTGATTGGCTAGTGTACGATCACTAATTGTTAAATGCAGGAGTTTTCACTGTTAAGTCCTTTTGTAGAATGAAAATAGGAAGCTTCAGTTGATAAATGTAACTATGAAAGTTCTTTCTCTCTTGGGAGATCCAAGCTAAGATAGGTAAACAACTGCGAGATGGTATTTGATGCCTATAAAAAAGAATCCTTTCCTAAGTGGGTTTCCCATAGTATTTTACCAGGATAACCTAATTTTGAGATGCTTTATCTGCACCAGGTAGAAATACTTTAATGTTAATTGACATGAGGTTATTCTTAAATTGAAACAAATATTAACCTGAAGGCACCTCGGATATAAAGATGGAGGAAGCAGAATAATAATTATGTTCACAAATTCACTCTAATCTCAAGCAACCTATGATTTTCCCTTTCAAATGGCATGAAAGAGCAGCACAAAATTCACAGCTTTGATCTTTTTCTGCTCAACAGAAGAAGTACCGTCAGCATCCAGATGCTTTGAAGTTTACCAGTATTAAAGACACTCCGGAGATGGTCCAGGCCAGAATTAGTTATACCCAAGCAGTGGATGTAAGTGATAATATATATACATTATGACTTGAAGAGTGGGCTCTTCTTTCAACACTGCAATTGAAGCTGAGGGGTTCTTGGCTTGCTGCTTCTGTTGTTCTAAGGATGAAGGTGCTTCCTGTCCTTAGCAGGGGCGCACCTTAGCAGGGGTGCTTCCTCATTAGGATGCAAATGGGGTGTTACTTCTCTTAGGATGCCAAGTGGGGCTCTGCTCCCCCACTGCCCAGTGCTCTCATCCCTTCCCATTTGCATGTCTCCAAGATCTGTCTGGTGGGCCTTTGGCCCTCTCCTTTTGTCTTAAAGTCCTGTGTTCAGAACTGGAGCTTTTTGGCAAATTTCTTGGTAATTGGAATACTGAAGCCATGCTTAAGGCTCCTTGGGACCCAAGGGCAAGAATTCTTGCTCTCTGCATTCCTCAAAGACTGAAAATTATTTGGGTCTTACTTATTATGTACATTAGACTAACTTTCAAGCCATTTCCCAGATTCCCTTTACAATGTGACCTTCTGTCCTCTCAGCACACAGGTTCGAAAGTTTGTTGGAGACTAAATCGAATGATAAGGTCCTCTAAAAAAATCACTTTAGAATGGGAATCAGCCCTGTTTGGTTGATTCTGCTGAGAGAGGCCCACAGATGTTTGCACAAGGCAGAAACACCTTTTAAACATCTTCAAACCGTTCAACTTGCCACGAGGAAAATTTACACATCTTGGTGGGGGAGGGCTTTGAAAATTCTCTCTCTTGCTTCCCAATGGCACAAATTATTCTGGTTGTGCCTTATTTGACGGGCATTCTGAAGTGGTCTGAGTGCCTGTCAGAATATGTTGTGGGATGATTTACAAGTTTGTGGGTTTAGAAACTTATAATTTCCTGACCATCAGCCCATCAGAAGTCCAGTGAATTCTGAGAAACGGAGATGGTCAAATGACAACTTTTGCACGAAGGAAAACAATGCCTGCTTCTTCGTCACCCCAACCAACTCTAGAGGGCACTGCTGTGATATGTAGAAACTTGGACACATCTGATAAGATTTGGTATGGAAAAGCCTGCTTTAGAAACTTTCTCTGGTGGCTGATACCAGCACCAAGTGGCATCGCTCACCACTAAGCTCTCATAAGCCCAGATCAGAGTTCTGGGTGAACAGCACCCCATCCCAGTAGACACTGATTAGCACAAGAAGCCTTGAGATGGGGGATGGGCTAATAATTGAAGTAGGTCCAGGGGAAACCTCACTGTGGAAGTGATATGTCTCTCATGCCTTCTGAAGTTCGATGCCCTCTCACAGTTGATGGTTAATAACGAAATTGCTAGATATTAGCTAGACCTCATTTTCTCACTTGACACCCATCTCAGCAGCGGAGTGGTAACAGGTAACCAGCCTGTCAGGTTCTGAGGTGGAGGTAGAACTAGGGAGAGAGTGATGCACATATCACCCTGCTAACTCTGAAGTCTAGGTGGAGGCTGGGCACCCTGGAGCCTGTCTCTCTGGGGAGGCAGCAGCTATTGAACGCTTGTCTCCTGGAGGGTAACTTGGCTGATGGCTGCATGGAGCAGGCTTTTGGGTCTAATGCCAAACCTCTCCCTGTCTACAGAGGTTATACAAGGAGCAAGGAGAAAACATGAAGCATCATTATACACCCACAGCTGACCCCCCTGAAGTCCTGCTGGCCAAACTGAATGCCATGAATATCAGCGAGGTGAGGTTGATGGAAGGGGCGCTGCGTTTAGTTATGGGAGGTCAGGGCACCTGTGCAGTGCGTAGCATCTGTGCGCGGAGGCGCCCAGTGTCTGGTTTAACACTCTGCTGTCACCAGCTTGAAATGTGTAAGTTTTTGAACGACATGTTTGAACACATTTGCATTTGTACTGGGCCCTCCAAATTATGTAGCTGGTCTGAGAAAGAGTCAAGCTCATTTCTAAGCATGGGACTAGGAAAACTGCCTCAGTACAAAGGGCGTTTGTGTTGAGGGCCTCAAATGGAAGCACCCGAATGTAGGTGAGTAGATCCAGGGCTGTGGCAAGGATTTGGGAGATGTCAGTCTTCCCTCCCGTATTCTGTACCAGTAGCCCCTTCCTGTTCTCCAAAATAGACAATGGAGTTCTCTTTTTGCCACATGAAGAGCTCTGAACATAGCCTCATGCCTCCTTTTTCCAATCAACTTTCTGCTCAGACAAGTCTGGGTCTGTCTGACTCCAAAGTTCTTGCTTTTTACTACCAGCCCCCACCTCCGGCCCCCCGGCTCTCCACCTGCCACCAGGGGTGGACGCGGGGCAGGATCCAGCTCTTTGTTGGTTTTTGCTAAACCTTAATATCTCTAACTCCAACTGGGGAATTAAAAAACCCCACAACAAACCAGATTCCCATTTCGGTAATGGAAAGGACCAAGTCATGTGAATGTCTTTATTTGTGTGCATCTTCCCAACAGACACGGTATAAGGAATCCTGGAGCAAACTTCGAGATGGCGGATATAAACTGAGATTGGACGCTATTCCATTCCAGGCAGCAAAGGCTTCTGGTGAAATCATAAGTGATGTGAGCGTCCACCTCCATCACTGTGACAGTGTTGAATACTAACCAATTTTTTACTCCTTTTGCCCCTAACCTCTGCCTTCTTTTGCCTGTGGATAATATCCTCTCCTCTCCCCGCTGACTGTGTTAGGGCAATCAGATAACGACCAGTGAGAAAGAACGTACCTTACAACAAACAATCCCCTTGCCCAGGTACAAAGCCAGATGCTGGACTGTAGCCATGGGCGCCGGGCAGATGAAATGCACTCTCTGCCACATGTTTTCCTAAAGCAAGTCCATGTGAAGAGACTGTTAACAATGCACCACCTTCCTCCAACGTGGGCTGCCCGAGTGCTAGCATGTCCTGCCATTTCATATCCAGCCCTTTAGCATTGGGAGTCTTGCATATGAAAGAATAGGCCTTTTGACGACTCCCACACGTTTTCTTTTAACTCACCCAGGGACTGTCAAAAGAACAAAACATTTTTGCCCAATACCCACCTCTTCCATTCTGTGTCCCTTGTCCCTGAGCTGTTACTCTCTCCCGCTTTCTTTCCCTTTAGTACAAATACAAAGAGGCATTTGAGAAAATGAAAGGGCAGATGCTTGGCTCCCGGAGCCTGGAAGATGATGTCAGCCTTGCACATTCAGTGTATGCGAGCTCGCTACAGAGTGAAGTAAGTGGGAGAACGTGCAACGGAGCTGGGCCCCCTGCCTAATGATGCTCAGCTAGTTAATGGTGCCTGTCCTTCTGGTTATGGATACTGGCTCTGCTACAACTACTTACGTGGTGTTGTGAGGTCCCTGTGCCCCTCTGGGCTTCAGCTTCATCCTCAGTCAAGTGGCACATTGGGCTCATTGACCTCTTAGCTCCTTTTCATGCTGGACATTCTATGGTTTAACCAGGGAATCACTGAGATTATATCTGTCTCTTGAATTTCTGAATTTTCTCCAACTGAGGGAACCACAGGCCTTTGATACCTGAATCAGTGACCTCCAGGAGCTGGGGGTAGTGAGTGTCAGGGCCTGGAGCAAGTCCTGCTTGGTAAGCCAGCCCCCTGCAGAATGGCCCTGCCAAGAACATCTCCTGTGCTCACCTGGGACAACTGCATCGTAGCTGTTCTCTCTGATGGTCTGGATGCAAATGGTGGCTTTGAAATAGCTGCCGTTGTTCTGTCTACCCCTCTAGGTGAATTACAAGAAAGGCTTTGAACACTCAAAGGTGCAGTTCCATCTGCCGTTGGACATGGTAACCCTGGTGCATGCCAAGAAGGCTCAGAGCCTGGCCAGTGACCAGGACTACAGACATCCACTCCCCCAGTATACTTCCTTGGCGGAAGACCTGAGGCTCCGCTGTGCCAAGAAAGCTCACCAGTTACAGAGCGAGGTAAGGAGACCTGACCTCTCTCGGGGCTCTTTCCTCTCAGATTTCACCACAAGGCAGTGACCTGCAAGCTCTTGTCGGCACAGTGAAGGGCCTAAAGGTGAGGGGTCCTAAACCTGAGTTTTCTTTTGACAACACTGCCCCGGTGTTCCTGCCTAGCTCTCAAACACAACCCCACAAATCTCCCCAGCACCACCCCACCACCACCATCAGCACCACCACAATCACTTACTGAGTATTTCTGCTGAGTTCTAAGCATCACATCTTCATGTATTACCTCATTTAAACCTCAAAGTAACCCTACATCAATAGTCTTTATCCCCACTTTACAGAGAAATTGTAGTAAACCTCAAAGAAGTTAAGTAACTTGTGCAAGACCACACAGCTGTCAGAGAACAAGGAGGGGCAGGCTTGAGGCTTGAACTTAGATGGCATCTGGCACAGATGCCCTCAAGGTTCAGTTTTGCCAATGATATTGCCTCTGGCCTCAGGTTGGACTGGGGGTTCCTCTTGGGGTTCATATATTCCTGTGCCACATCTTCTGAGGAGGGCTACAGGCCTTGGGAGAGGTTGCTCACAGCCCCTTTGTAACTGGCCCACTTCAGGCAGAGAACATGTTAGGAGGAGGGCAGGGAAACCAGGGCCCCAGGGATCCTTCCTGGGTCCTCTTGAGCGGTCTTGGACACCATCACGCTTCTCTGGCTCCTGCCCCCTGTTTACGGAAGCAGAGCAGGCCGGGGAGGGTTGGGAAGCACGGGAAATTTCCTCACTCCCAAAGAGACACAGGATGTCTCCTCTGACCAGGCGGCAGCTTGCTTGGTTTTTCCTGTTCCCTAGCTTGCTGGGTTTCTGTGCTTGAGATTTGCAAGTTGTGGGTCTATGTGGAAAATAAAATGCCACACAAAACTGCTTCCTGGCTTGGTGATGCCTGCCCAGCACTCAGATCTGGGTATCTGTCATCTGTTGGAATTTTACACCTGTGTACAGTGTTTACTGAATGACATGAACTGTCAGGAACCCAAGAGCAGCTGTAGGAACAAGGGAGCTGCCGCGCTCGGCTCAGGGGCCCGTCTGTCACTTGAGCAGAGTCCTCGCTTGTCCTGCCTTGTATTGTGATAGCAATTGGAAGGCAGCACGCCCAGGGGGTACCTCAGTGGCTGAAGGGGAGTGAATTTGGGGACCCTTTAAAGTGTCACCCCTGTCACTCTGGCACACACACTCGCCCCCACCCACACAAACACGGGCAGGTCTTTGCCATCTTGTTCTGGATTCATTTATTAGTTCCTTCTTAACCCTTGATTAATTCATGCCACCCTCTGCTGCTGGGTTTTGTTTTAGAAGACCTATTAAACCATTTCCAGTTTGCCCCAAGACAACTGACTTTCTCACCACAGTCCGCCGCAGCGTTTATTTTTTGATAGCCCACATTAAAATAACAGTCTGCTAAGCATCCCTCTAACAGCTCTTGGGACAGGTGGCACCAGAAATTTTCTCTTCTGCCCTACATTTTTGTTTCCCTAAAGGGCATTTACTAAGAAGCATTTGTGTGTTTGCCGAGGATGATACACCTGGAGAGACGGGCTTGGCCTGGGGTTCAATTAGGATTCTGTCCGGTAGCGGGTCCTCCGGCGTCTCTCTGCTCGCTTGGTCTGTGAGTCTGACTTTTCTGATTCCTTGTATTGTTTCTCACAGAATCTGTACCGGTCAGACCTGAACTTTATGCGAGGTGTTGCCTGCATCATTCCAGGCACATTGGAGATTGAAGGGAGAAAGAAAGCGTCTGAACTCATCAGTGAGGTAACTGGGAGCCGGGCGTGGGGACGGTGTCCAGTATATTTGCACAGCCGCGGTAGGTCCACAGCGCTCGGTGTTTCTTATTGCTGGCTCGAGTTAGGTGTCACATCCTTAGCACTGGCAATTCTCTGCATAACCTCTTTTCCAGCCTGTCTTCTCATTGGTTTCTCCTTCATACTGGGTGTCATGAAGATGCCTTTGCAGAGAGTGATTCAGTTCCTCTATTAATGCAGAAGAATTATTCACTGGCTCCTAAGATGTACTTTCCTAGGGTCCCTTTGAAGAGTGGCCCTGGGGTACAATGAGAAGAGGGCAGACTTTGGAGACCCTCAGATGAAATTCCAGGCCAGCACTCATCTGCTGTGTGACCTCAAGCCAGTCACCTGTCCTCTCTGAGCCTCAACTTCTTAATTAGTCAAATAGGGATACTCATACTGCTCCTGTTTAGTTTTTGTGCGGATGAGCACTAATGTCAGCACTGGGTTTCTCCGGTGGCTGTATATCAAATGGTTGCTCTAAGTTTGGGGATAATTTCTTGGTAAAAATACGGAAGTCTAGAATTCTAAGTCTTTGAACTCCTAAGGGATGTTTATCTTATTTGACCCTGAGAGGGCTCTGGGACTTCCACTCATGGTGGATGCATAATGGAAGGCCCTGGAAGTAAAAGGCTGACCGTGGGCAGCCTGGGTGCTTCAGATGGGCTTACTCGTTGATGAGGAGCTCTGAGAAAGCGGGATTGGCCTCATTGTGGGAGGAGGGATTTAACTTTGTGCTTTGCTTTTCCAGTGAAATATCTAAAGCAAGTGGTTTCTAAACTTGGTAATGCATCAGAATCCCCTTTGGAGCTTTAAAAAAATACAGAGACCTGGGCCCAATGACGATTTACTGAATCCTGGCCTTTCTGGGTAGAGTGCAGGCATATGTATTTTTAAGATGCTCCGTTGTTTCTGGGACACTCCAAAGCTGGGGAGGTCTGGGTCTCCAGCAAGCAAAGGTCTCTGCTTCTTCATCCCACTGAGTTCTGAGGTCACAGGAGCGGCTGCTGGTCTGGATTCCAGATGGCAGACTAAGCAGCCTTTGCAAAATGACGTTGTATAACTAGTACTTAAGAGCTGGTTCTCCTTCTGGCTTTATCCCTTACCAAGTCTTCTCCTTCCCTCTTGTGTGTGACTTCAGAGTAAATATCGTCAGCATCCGCAGTCGTTCAGGTACACAGCCGTGGCAGACACTCCCAGCCTCCTTCACGCCAAACTCAGCAACCAGATCACAAATGAGGTAAAATCTCCTGACGGCTTTAGAATGGGCTTTTAAAAAACTGCTAGACTGTTAAAAATATGTGTGACTATTTCTGGGTGGGAGGAAGCATGGGTGTTTGCTTGGACGGTTGGAAAGAAAAGAATGTTATTATATGGAGCCTAAACATTTTTCCAGAAGGAAAGAAGACCTGGTTGGAAATCTGGTTTGGTCTATAGTCTTCCCCCATCAAATGCAAATGCAGTCACAGACCAGCAGTGCCAGCATCTCCTGGGAGCCTGTTAGAAATGCCAAACCTCAGGACCCACCTTGGACCCATTGAACCCTCACGATCTTTTAAGAAGATGCTCATGTAATGTGTTTCCCTTGCACATTACAGTTTGAGAAGTACTGGTCTGTCATTCAGTCGTTCTTTCTAGGCAAATATTGGTGAACCACTTTTATGTTGCCATTCAGTGATTAGCAGATGGAAGATGTGTGGTTATTCAAGGAGGTTATATGTGTGGTGTTTGTCAGACTTCTGGACTTTCTCTCTTCTCTTCTCCCTCACCATTTACCCAGTTCACACTTGAATATCTCTAGCAGAGGAGGCACGGAGAGGGAGGGAACCTCATTCATAAAATCACTGTCCCGGGCCTGTTGGTTCTGCTTCTTAGTGGCTCTTACAGGTTTGAAATAGAAAGTGAGCTCTTCGCAGAGAGTTAAATTAGAAGGCAGTTGAGATTTGGCTATTTATATGATTAGCTCCCACTCTCACCCAAGTCAAAAACTAAGAAACAGCAGCTTGGGATAAGAAAGTCCAAAGGGCTGTGTAATGACATTATCAATTTTAAATTCCTATGGAGCCTTCCCTGCCTGCTTTGTGAGTTGACTGCTGCGGGGTAACTATGCCTCTTAGGATGGCCTCTGGCCTCGGGGAGCGCAGCAACCACAGACCCAGTTCTGATCATGAGAAAAGATGCCTTCATACTGGCTGAGACCATCCAGGGCAGTGCTAGGACTTGCTCTCCCATGGAAGGAGCCCAGGGCTTTAGTAAAGGATGTAAACCAAGATTTGGGAACCTCCCTTTCACCAGGCAGAGCCTCCCCTAAATTTCTCAGATCTTAGTATTGTCTTTACACTGTGTCCTCAGGAAAAAGTTGATGGTGGGAAGAAGTTGGTAGTGTTCTGAAATGTGTTTTTCTTTCCTCAGCTTATTATTGAGCAAAGGGTAGGGGAGGAAAAAAAATACCTTTTCAGGGACCCATCTTAGGTTCTTAGCTGGGGTTCTGTAATGAAAGACAAATTAACAACAAAAAAAGCACACAACTTTATTTAATAGAAGCTTTACGTGAAACAGGCACTTTCATAAGAAAATGAAGAGCAAAATAAACAGTAAGTCTGAACATTTTTATACTAGGTGTGTTGAAGAGTGTAAAGTCACAGAAATGTGCTAGGACAAAAGAGGTAAGCTAAGTGTAGTAAAAGGGGCGATGTGGTGGTGGTGGTGGTGGTGGGGGAACCAGCAAGGTCTGTTACGATTCCCTCTGCATCCCTTGGTCTTTGGAGATAGGATGCGGTTTTCCTCCAGGTAGAGGGAGGGCACCTCTCCATGGAAGACCTTGCTGCTTGCTTCAGGAGAGAAGGTGAGAGAGTTCTTCCAGCACCTGCCATTTCTCAAATTCCTTCAGCTTAAAATATTCAATGTGCCAAGGTGCCATCTTTTGGGGTAACATGTTCCAAACCCCGCCAAAAGGAACTTGCAATTTCTTAGGTATATAGTCCTTTAATGGCACTCAGTTTGACTCATCAAAGACTGTCTTTCTGGAAAGAAACATCCCTGAGGCTGAAGGTGTATCCATGACACAGTGAATGGCCTTTTAAAACCTCTCTCTCAGTTGTAAACGAGGGACCTCCAATGCACTCACTCACTCACCTTCTGGCTTTTTCTTTTCTCTTGCTTTGCTCAGCGCCTCTATAAAGCAGCTGGAGAGGATGCGAGACACCAGTACACCACGACCGTGGGTCTGCCTGAGTTTGTCCGAGCGAAAACAAACGCAGACAATCTGAGTGACGTAAGCCTTCCCTGTTGCTGCGGTTCTGTGTGCTCCAAAGCCACGTGGACCTATGTCTGTGATGGGGTCTCACAGTGACCCTTCTGGTGGTCACGTAAACTTTTAGAAAAGTGTCTTCGAGATGCTCAGGTTAAATACACCTTTTCATAAATGCATCGGGGGCACATATACCAGAGCCCACGATGGTGTATGTGCTAATGAGATATTCTTTGCAAGATAGAAAGTTTTTGCTTGTCAGAAATGGATTCTGGAACAATGTACTACAAATGAAAGGGTTAGCTGACAGTACATGTTGGCTGATTCATGTAATTTTTTTTTTTAAAGATCTACATATGTTCCTACTGTAGGCAAAATACAAGGAGTCTTGGCGTAATCTCCGTGCTCAAGGCTACAAGCTGACAATAGAAGCTCTCCCCTTCCAGGCTGCTAGGGTCTCTGGAGATATAGCCAGTGATGTGAGTTGAATGATATGACCTTCCATCTTGCCTAATTTCTGTTAACTTCATGTAAAACCATGTCTACAGCTGATTTTCCTGAATTAAAGCAAATCTGTCATCGTGTGAGACACGATGTCACCTGCAGAATATATTAGTTATGAATGAGGTTCTTGGATGGAGGGAGGGAAAGAAAAGGCTCTGTGAATCAGAAGCTAAATTCAGGCCAAGGGCTCAAGCAGCTGGGAGACTATGATTTATTACTAATTGCAATGTCTAGGCAGTGATCCCACTGCAATGTGTGAACTAGCTGTTTTCTAATTCCACCCAAAACTATACAGACAACTCAGCCAAAATTGTAATACAGCCATAACACATCTCCCTCTCAGCTCTCTGTCATTTTCACACGTTGGCGTTAGGATTTGCCAGCTATGTCCCAGCCACTCTGTTGATAGCATCCATAGCTTTGGAATGTGAAGGTGACTTTTTCTTTCCCATGAACAAATCCTAGAAAATGTGGACTTCAAATAAATAGATCCTGTCTTTTGGGTTCCAAATGTGAACGGAGGAAGCAAAGTTTCTCTTTTACCCTTTCTGATAAATTCCTTTTAGCCACAGGACCTGTAAGGGAGTGGGGCCCTTACTTAGATTTTGAGGATCTGGTTTTAATTACGTAGAAAGAATGCAGCGATGTTTTAATTGTTCATCCCCCAGCGAGGAAGATTGCTCTCCGGCCAACCTCACTGTGCTCTTTCTTATAATCATCACCTCTTAGTGTAAGAACAGGTGATTTTTCTAGGGTTTGCAATGAAAATGCAATTGGTGGAATTGAAGCAGGTGCAATGCCAGCTCCTGACTGGCTTGTCCTCCCTTCCAGTTTCTCTATAGACATGACTTTGTGAAGGAACGAGGGAGGCTGATTGGGGCCCGGAGTGTGAGCGACGACCCCCGGCTCCAGCACTGTCGGCGGATGGGCCAGCTGCAGAGCGAGCATCAGTACAGGAGGGAGGCAGCGAGCAGCCAAGCCCAGTGCCACCTGCCCATGGACATGGTGCACCTGGTCCATGCCAGGAAGGCCCAGGCCCTGGCCAGCGACTGCAACTACAGGACTCGGTGCCATGAGTTCACAGCGCTGCCCGAGGACCTGAAGATGGCCTGGGCCAGGAAAGCTCATGCCCTGCAGAGTGAGGTAGGAGGGCCCTTGTGGGTCACACACCAGCCCCCACCTTCCTCCTCACATCAAGCCTGGGAAATCTGCTTCCTTAGCCTTTTGGACCCTTACCTCCCACTGCAAAAAAAGACTTGTTCAATTTATGTCATATAGATTGGAATCATTCAACAGATTTTATTGATCAGCTACTATGTACCAGACACCATTCCAGGCCCTGGGGATATAGCAGTCAACAAGAGTCAAAAAAGTCCTATGCTCATGGAGCTTCCATTGTATGAGAGGGAGATAAAATATGATAAGTAATATATATAGTACATCAGGTGGGGATGCATGCTATGGAAACAGACAAAGCCAAGATGTAGGGTAGGAGGGTGTGAACGTGTGTATGTACCTGCACATGTGTACATTAAAATAGGGGGTCAGGGTAGTTCCCACTGAAATGGTGACATGTGAGCAAAGACCAGAGTGGGTAAGGGCAGGGGTTAGAGCGCTCCAGCAAACAGAACAGCCAATTCAAAGGCCAAGACCCTGAGCTGGAGAAGCCTCTGCATTTGTGAGGCCAGAGAGCAGCAGGTGGGTGAGTGAGGAGGGCGAGGTCAGGGAGGGAGTCCCAGAGACAGCAGGGGCTGCACGGCGGGTGATGGGGATGGCGGGAGGAGAGCCATGAAGCACAGCTGACACCTGTGACTTCTTGCCCTCCTGTCACCCTTGCTACAGCACTATCAGGTGGGGACAGGTGTTGCTCTTATTTTACAAATGAGGTCACACAGGAGTGGCCAAGGCAGGACTGCTCCAGAACCCACACCCTCGTGCATCCCGCTCTCTGGGCAGGTGGCAGCTCAGTGCAGGGGAGTCATGCTTCCTACAGTGCAGGTGTAGACACCAGATATAGAAAGGAGAGCACCCCCCCAAGCCCCAAAGGCACCAACCCCTCCTACACGGTGGAAGGTTCTGGAGTCAGCTGCTCTGGAGTCGGTCCCATGCCTTCTCTGGGCCTCGCTTTTCTCAGCTGGACACGGTCAGATGATAGTGTGGTCATGGTCAGCACTGCAGAGCATGCAGTGCGTGGCAGGCACTGTGCCGAGTGGCAGGCACACATTGTCTCTTTAAGCCCCAGGAGGAAGGCACTCATTTTAGACCATAACCCTTGGGACCGTTGTCACGTAACCCTACCATCAGTATCAGGGTTTCTCCACGCCAGCTCCTTGGATGTTTTGGGCAGGATAACCCTTTGTTGTGGGGCCTGTTTTGTGTATTGCCGCATCCCTGGCCTCTAACCATTAGATACCCATAGCTCCAACCTATCCCCAGTTGTTCTAAATACCCCCAAGATGTTCTAAATATTGCCAAATTTGCCTGGGGGGCAAAATTACAGCAGATTGAGAACCCAGTTCTCAGTTGAGCCCTTAGCACAGGGTTGGGTCCATAGGACCATGCCAGTAAGTGTTAGCTGTTTTGATGATGTTCTCCATACCAAGCCTTTTCGGTTGCTTTCAGGGCAATGACTGCTCTTAGTTGAGCTTCATGGCACAGGCAGAGTATTATAGACACATAATTGATGACTAAGATGTAATAATGTAATGATTTAATGATCATCTAATTATCCATCACAATTTGCTGGAATGGCAACATTGTGCTGTTCACCATCAAGTCAAGTATGGAGCAGGTGAACTCATTGGGCCCCATACAGGGGACATAGTTACTAAAGTGCCAGCCGAAGTTCCATCTGGAAAGGCCTTCCACTTACTAGAATGTCATCCTGCAACCCTCAAGAATAGCTCATAGAAATAACTCCAGTGCCAATCAGGGCCCCTCTTGCCAATCGCCTATTCCTGGGGAGAAGAGAAACCTCTGGAACCAGGCAAGGCCCTGAAGAAGACCCAGAAGCCCCCTAGGGCAGGCGGAGACACTCAGCTGGTAGCCTGAAGATGTGCATTAGAAGCCCAGCTCTGTCACTTACTGGCTATGTGTCCCTGAGCGGCACCTTCACTTTCTGGGCCTCCATTCACTCCATCAGAAAAACAAAAACAATTTGATCAGTGACCCCAGATTTAGGGGCTCATGCGCAAATAGTTTTTAAATGGTGGCATCAACGTAATGTCAGATTTTAATTTTACTAAGTAAGGAAAAAGGAAAAAAACTAAACACCACCTCAAGCTATCATTTATGTCACTGTTATTTATTAAAAGAAAGGATATTTTAACACTAAAAATGGTAGGAAGAACAATCTAAGAAGTATTCCAAGGAATGGTAGTTGACAATAGGCTGACATTTTACAAAATAAGACAGGTATTAAAATTTAGAATGCTGAGAAACTATTACCTAAATTTTAAATTACCGTATTGTGTTTCATGTATTGTTTTTTGTTCATTTCAACTTTGTTCATTTAGGGGGTCTAGATTCTGAGATTCTGTGAACAGTAGACCTCACAAAGTCCAGCCTGGTTCTGAAGCTTCAGTTTTCTTGCAGTCATTATGGAAAAATCCAATTTCATGTGGCTATCTTATGCAGAAAAGGAAACAAATGGGCAACATGAGTTCACACAGTTCAGCAGAGGCTGTAGGAGGAAGAGTAGCCCCCTGCCTTCAGCCCCTTCTCCTGCCCTCTCCCACCCAGGCCTAAAGGAAAGCTGTGGGTCTGGCCAGAGGGAGCCAAGAGGTGCTCAGCCCTGGGGAGACGGTTCTCAAGGGCATGATTGCTCAAGTCAAGGAATGCTCCTGACACATGCTCTGTCCAGGCAATTCTCCACCATGAATGGCTGTGATCTTGCACAGGGGCAGGAGGAAGTACTAAAAAGCACAGGTAGGGACTGTCGGGGGACAGTCCTGGTCTCATCCTTTATAGCTTGTGACCTTGGGAAGACTCCTTAAGCTCTCTGGGCTTCAGCTTCCCCATTAGAAATAACAGTGATGACAATAACAATTTCTAAAATGCATGGGATGTTTACTCTGGGCCAGGCATCTGTTTAAATATTTTGCACGACTATGTCATTTAGTATCTAGACAGATACTAGTATTACTCGCATTCTTACAGATGCAGCAATATTAAGTAATTTGCCAGGATCCCAAGCTGGCAGGGAAATGACTTGCTCAAGATCAAACAGCGAATAAGGGGCAAAGACCAAGCAATGGTCTCCTGGCTCCTGGTTCAGTGCTCTTTGGTGCCCCCTGGTGGCTGGATTAGAAACCCAGGTGCTTTCTTAGTGCTACGTGTGTGTTACACCCAGACGACAGCAACTGATGGCTCCTCCAAGTTCTAAACAATCATTGGAACTCCAAAATTGCTCTGTAATGGGTAGAAGAAGCCCTCTGTTGCAGGATGGTGTGAGGACTGAGTGAGATCATGAGTCTAAAGCAAAATACATGCTATGTAAGGCAATGATTATAAAGAGTCTTATTAATACAATAAATATACTCCTTACCCACAGTCATCTCCCAGGTACAGTTGTTTATGTCATACCTGTTGGAATCAGGGACCAAAATGTGCAGCTCGTATATTTGTAATGCAGTGCTCCAAAATATGGGAGCTGGGAAACCCCATAGGTGGATTTGAAGGTGTCAGCCAGGCCTTAATATGTGCAAGAGAAAAAAAATAGAGACTACCGTTTGGAGAAGAATTTAGTTGGGCAGCATGAGAAGATGTCTTATTATCTCCGACTCTGTCTTGGAAACCATCTTTGGGCAGCTGATTCTTTTCGATTTCCTTCCCCTCCTCCCCTCTCCCATCACCAAGTCTGGGGCAGGCGTGTTGTTTTTAGGGTCTACGTGAATAGTCAGAGCTGGGCTGGGAGCTGAAATATCAATAGACAATCCATTTATAAGAGAGTCGGAGGCACAGTCAGATCTTTGGGGAACCTGCATCTTGCCTTCTGACTTACCTGCGATTGTACTGTTCAGCTCAACAAAAGGCAAGTTGAAAGAGTGCTCCCCACTTCATCTCGCTTATGAAAGGAGCAGGGCCTAGCTGTGAAGAGGCCCTGTAGGATTATTCTCTCTAACTTAGAAATTTATCCAATTTTCTCTGTTCTTTATCAGAGTGGAAGGCAAATGCTTTGCCGGTGTAGACTAAAGATCGCCGTATAAAAAGCAATCTTACTGACATGGGGTTTTGAAACCTGCTCCTGAACCTGAGTGATGTCTCCCTTCACCAGTTGGAAAGCAGAGTCGAATTTGCACAGGGGCATTAACCAGCAGACAGTAGATCAGAAAGGGGCCCTCTTTGAGGCCAGCTGTGAGCAATGCTGTGAATCCCAAAATGAAAGAAAACTAAAAACGATGAAAGCCTGACTTCTGGAGTGATATTTTGCGTTACAGCAGAGCTTATATCTAAATTAGACAAATGCCCTCAGCTTCATTTAAATCCAAATTTCAGATTTCCTTAGAGAGGCTTTTTCCACCTTTAAAAATACCTAATTTCCATAAAGGGAGCAAGAAAAGCATTCATGCAACTATCTCATCCTAGGAAATGGGCAGACAGAGGAATAGTAATAAGATTTAATGTTTTAGGAGACTACTAATAAGGCCTGTTGGCTTAAAGCACCACTTAACGATTTTCTCCCAGGAATGATGCCATAGTTCTAATCTTCTGAGTCCTTAAAATGAAGAAAATGGATACGACTTGGCCCATTTTTGCAATATAAGCAAATCATGAGTGATAGGAGGAGGAGTGCATAAACCTAGGCGCAAAAATATTAAAATGGCTTATATTACTCTTACTTAGACGGTGGCATCAAAGTTTGCTCCAGTTTCTGGAGTCCTGCTATAATTACCTCCCCCTCTCTCAGCTGCCACAAGACAAAAACAATTCTAACATATAGAGTGGCTTTTGCTCCTGAGCGCTGTCAGTTATTTTCATAGGAACAGAGGGTTGTTATGACCTTCAGGTATCAATAGAGAGAAACTGAGTCACATTTGGTAAAGTGATTTGCTTTGAGTCCCAGCAGGCTTGATCCAGAGCTCAAAGTCCTTTCATCAGTTGAAAGTGTATAAGATGTTTCTATTTAGGCAGGCAGGCAATCACCTCACTGCCAAAATGTAACAAGGTAATCAGGTCTGATGCTTGGGCTCAGGCATATTTCTCAGCTCTTTCTTAAGTTGATCCTCTGCAGAGGTCATTACCTTCTGCCTGAAATCCTGCCAATTCACTGGTGGGGCCTTCTTGTATCTTATGTATGATCCATTATTCAATTTTTGGCAGAGTGCACAAATTCAAACAGTTTGACTTAATGACATGCAGAAGACATCCAAATGAAGGTGTTGAAATGTTGTGACAAGGCATTATTACAAGTGTAATTACAAATCAAAGATCTTTTTGAAATGCCCTAACAGCCTTAGAGACTCCTCTGATAAAAGCCAATGATTCTTTTCCTGCAGTTGCGCTACAAATCAGACCTGATGGGCATGAAGGGGACAGGGTGGCTGGCACTGAGTTCCCCACAGATTGAGAATGCAAAGAAGGCTGGAGAACTCATCAGTGAGGTACTGTTAACATGACTCTATCATAAATACAACCAGCATTTATTTTCCCTTGAAGAGGAAACCTACTCATGGGGTGGAGAGGACCAAGAGGGCCCCAGGGTAACTGGACTCCCAGTGTAAAATTTTCCAGGGACATTTGCAACCAAATCCCAAGACAGAACAAGATTTCCCTCCAAATGAACACACATGCTGGGGAGTCAAAGGCATGTTCCAAATCAGACAGTGAAAGAGGGATGATGCATTAGAAGATTCTCAAGAGAAACCTCATATACAATTATGATCTGAACTGGCCCATTAATGGGGAGTGTGTGGAATTTGCCACCCACCTACTGAGTTTATTCCGAGTGTCCAGAACCCAGGGGTTAGCTACTTTCTGATACTATTAAAAGTTGCACAAGAGTCATTACATTTACTGAGCTCCCCACGGTATTGATGGGAATTCTTACCCTGAAATCTCCTCTAGGAGATCCTGCGGCCTTCTTCAGTTTCTTAATAGCAGAACTTACTTGGACAAGGTCTGAGCAGGGCCACACTGATGCCAAATCCTTCCCTCTGCTCAATTCCTCTGTTGTGGTGAGCTATGGTATTTTGCAGCCTCTTTTTTCAAGAGAGCAAATACCTATAAAATCATCCTTATCACAGAGGCAGCTTGGATCTCTTCTGTGCTCTTGTAAGGTGCCCACCAAGAAGAGGGACTTGTTTCCGATAATGTCATTGGCATCTTTGGTACTAGGTAGGTGGGGGGAGGCTGCATCCAGAAAAATGCATGGTGTTGGACTCTTCCTTGGAAAATCTTTGTCTTCCTCTTACAGACCAAATACCGTAAAAAACCGGACAGTATCAAGTTTACCACAGTGGTTGACTCCCCAGACCTGCTTCATGCCAAGAACAGCTACATGCATTGCAGTGAGGTGAGTGTTTTCTCATTGCTCATCCGAGGTGTCCAGTAGTGGGGAATGCTTCCCAGTGGTCAGTGCTTAGGAGAATGGGCTCCGGAGAGATGTGAGTGCAAACCTTCCATTTACCTGGGTCTTCCTGGGCTACTTCATCTCTTCTGACCTCCATTCCCTTCAAAGGAGGGGAATGATTGCACCATTTCATAAGATCAAGTGAATTAAAACAAGGATTATGTAAATAAAAATCCTTGAAGCTCTTAGCAAGTATCTAGAACATAGTAAGTCCTCAATAAATGTCCCTATGGTTTGATTTGTAATCATAACAATAATACTAAGTATTATTGATGATCCTTTGCCAAACACTACATCAGATACATTATAATAATTGATATATGGTGATGGAATTAAAAGCTGAACATAGCCCAGTTAGAAAAAAAGAAAAGGACAGCTATATGCAAAACTTCTTTCTGCTTTTACTCTAAGATTTATTCCAATTTCTTCTCTCCTGTATTTATTTCAAAGATTAGGAAGTTAAATATGTTTTTTCTCTGAAATTGTCAAGGGATTCGATTTCACACACACGTAACAAAGCTGGCCTATCCTTCCACAGAGTCCAAATGTTGTACTGACTCAGTCACATGTGCAAAGCCCAAATTGAATTTGGGGAAGAACCAGAATATTAAATCCTATATTTGCCTCTCTAAAAATAGATGAGATTCAATCACTTCCTAAAATTGTTTGCAATGCTCAGATCACTGCTCTAAAATAGCAACTAAGATTAAGCTTGAGTTTTAAAATTATATCTTCCTGGGACGCTGATGGACTTCCAAAACTTTAATTCTCTGAACACACATTAAGGCATTGTATGATAAAAAAGATGTGTTCGCTCTTGTGTCTTTTCATAATGTTAATGTTAAGCCGCAAAGGCGTGAAGGCATCTGGTTAGTAGTAAAAAGTTTGAACAACGGTCAATTGCAAAGACTCTGAAGTGTCCACTCACTTACACTGTTTGTAAAACACACATATGGCCAACCAGGATGTTGGTATGCTGCTCATCTGGAGCGGATCTTGATGAATTTTTTAAACAGGGTCTATTTTAAAACCAGCCAAGTCCACCTGACCCTGGGCACACGGGCCCCTCCATGAGTGCTTTTTGGCGGGGGGTGCTGTCCGTGTATAGGGCTGGGTTCTGCTCCCACGGTGGCACTTGGGTGGGAGGGGCAGCTTGCTTTTCACCTGCAGTTTCAGCAAGGACAGCTCTTTGTTTACTGTGAGCCTGTCTTACCCACAGCGCCTGTACAGGTTGGGGGATGCGGAATCCCTGCATAGATACACCCTGGTCCCTGACCACCCTGATTTCACCCGAGCCCGCCTCAACGCGCTGCATCTCAGCGATGTAAGTGAACCGGCAGGTCATGTGCTGTGTGCCTGATTTCTATGAAGTTATCTGTGCCCAGGCTGGATTTTATTTGTTTTTTTTTTTTTAAAAAGACAGTCTTAGGAAGGAGGACTTGGAACAGAAAGAACACTGGACTGAGAATGGGACAAACTGCATGTGCAACTTTGAGTCACTTTCCTTTCTGGGCCTCAGTTTCCTCAGCTGTGAAATGGGGATGAAGCTGAGCTAACTGACACCTGTGGTTCCTTCCAGCTCTACAATTCTGATTCTGGGCATGGCTCCAAAGAGCTCTGTCATCAGAGGCAAGGTCCCCTGGCCATGGCAGCTGTGGACCCCTGCTCTGTATGTTCCCTGCGCACCTCTCAGCTGTTCAGAGCAGCAGAACTTCGGAGATGGAGTGTTCCTCCTCGCTCCACAATTTGGAAAGACGCCGTGATTGTAGTGCATCGGGTCCGAAAGCAATCCGCTCCTTTGTGTATGAGGCTGTGGCCTCCAACACTTTAGTTTCCCTTGGATGTGTGCCCTTTGCGTGCATAACCAAGATGCTGTTTCCTAAACCCACGCTTGTTGTTAGCAGGGGTTGGAGGCCCCTGGTTGTAATAGAATAGGCAGCTGCTTGGCCAGCAAGGCTGTGATCCTGGGATAACAGGTAGCAAGGCGGCAGAATCAAAAGACGCTGTCAGATCAGAATAACACAGGCTGAGTGTGTCGGACCGGGGCAGCGTGGGGCCTCCCAGAGTCCGGCCATTCTTCCCTCCCTGGCCTGGCCATTGTGTCCTGGGGCTCCGTGCAGATCAACAGCTGCTACCGCTCACCCCAGAGGTGGCTGCCTTGCAGGGGTTGGCGAGAGGTGCCTTCTAGTTAGCGTGTGTATTAGTTTGTTGCATTTGTAAAGCCCTGTGGGATCCCATGCAGTGAATGCGATGGCGCTTTGTAAATATGAGTTATTATGACCATTTGATGCTTTTGAGGGATGCACGAGGGATAATTTTAGAACAGCAGCTCTGGTGGGCTGACCTCCATCTGGGGAAGCGGGGCCTCCCCCCCAGCAGAGCTCTGACAGAACATCCATCATGTTAGTGCTTCACGGATTGGGGAAGGCAGGGCCTCCATCTGAGGAATACTGGAGGCCCATAGCCCTGGAC
This sequence comes from Manis pentadactyla, assembly GCF_030020395.1. Taxonomy (NCBI): domain Eukaryota; kingdom Metazoa; phylum Chordata; class Mammalia; order Pholidota; family Manidae; genus Manis; species Manis pentadactyla. Next base: position 124,498,329 of record NC_080026.1, on the reverse strand, counting down.
CCTGGGGTAAAACTGCCAGTCCACTGGGGGCCCAGCGTAAGGAGGACAGCCGCCCCAGGTTGGTGACAAAGCATCTTTCCTCTCACAAGTCTGTAGAGTCCAGGAGCTGAAATTAGCCACCAGGGCATGCGGATATGGAGAACTGATGAACCTCCTTTGAAAGAGCACTTCTTGGGGGGCGTGTAGAATACGCACAATTGGATCAAGTGCTCTGTGAGGAAGATGTGGAGGGAAAGTGACCTTTCTGGGCAAAGAAAGCCATTGAGATGTGTAAGGCAGCCGAAATAACTAAAAATCAAATGACTCTAATGTGTGAGGATGAGGACAAAACTGTGCCCACTGTGATAAAGAAGAGGAGCACCCCGGGTCCCAGATCAAAGAGCTGACGGAATCTAAAGACTCCCAGTGGCAAAGCAAAAAACCTCAACAGAATATAAAAACTCAGGGAGGAAGTGATGACAATCAAGCAAATAGTATACAGGGAGAAGTTACCAAGAGAAAGGGAGCCAGAGCCTTGGGAGAACCCCAATTTGGGCCATGTTCTCTAGGTGACCCTCAGTTGCAGAGACTTGGAAGCTGGGGTGCGTTGAACACCAAAGTGGGGGTGATACTGAAGTTTGCTGCCGTGTACAGTTGTTATCGAGCCTGGCTCTTTTGTGGGGAAGCGCTGACAGTCTCCTTTTCTAGGGAATGGGAAGGGTTTTGACTCCATTTGCTACTTGAATATTTGGGGGACTGCCAAATAGGATGCATCATGCTAAAGGGTTGGTTGATTATCTGAATGCTTCCCCCCTTCTGCATTGCTCAGTCCCACCTGCTAAACTCAGTGGTGACCCAGTTAGTCTAATTCCTTGGGCCTGTGTGTGACCCATCAGTTAGGTGAGTACCCCAGTGATTGCTGGCTCTGTGTTTTTTGCCCTTTGAACATAGGGGGTGTTTAGTATTTATCATGCTTTGTGGTGTTGGATGTTGGAGTCGGCGGTGAGACTGAAGGTGAAGGTGCTGACAGACAGCAGTACCTAAAAATGATGAGGTCCACCAAGTTTGGCGCAAGCTTTACATGGCCCCTTGCATTCCAGCCCACTTGTGGAGGGCGTGAGGCACTTTGCTTTTTATCTGCCATTCCTCCTTTGCTAAATCCCCCAGTCTCCTGTAGAAGAGAGCTTCAGCCTTGACCTCTGTTTCCAAGTGATAAAAATAAGGTTCTTAAGCCTCCCACCCCCCACCCCGCCCTGACCTGCTGGGGCTCCTGGAGTGAGTGAGCGACCGACCTGGTGTGGGGCTGTCACTTTGTCATCTGCTGGTGATGTGTTTCACCTGCTGTCTCCCTTCTCAGTGGCTGAATAAAGGACAGCCCTCCGCTGGGATCTCCAGATGGCTCCTTTCATGGTGCCATTCCCTTCTCTTAAAAAATAATATCAGCTCCATGAAAGCACGGGAGATTTTGATGCCTCTCTCGGTGCTGTGGGTCTACCTGAGGTCTAAGAGGATGTGATTACAGACTCCCAGAGGGTGTGTGAGAATGGCTTGAAAAGAGAAAAAAATGAAAGAGGAAGATGTGAAATACATGGGTCAGGAAGTCGGTCAGGTTCTTGGCAATCAGTTTAATTCAGGTGAAGGCTCTTCCTCACTGCAGGCACTGGGGGTGCACATGGGATGGGGCAGGCTTCAAAGTGGTGGTGTCACATGGCATCAGAGGTCGCTGAGGGACCCCTAGGAAGTCAATGCAGCTAATGAACACGCGGGTGCCAGGACCCAAAGAACAGCACATCCAGCATGTGGGAAGAAACAGGGTTCCCAAACTCTTGAGTTCTGGCATCTGTAAGCTACAAACTTGAGGCACAGAAAGTGAATTCCGAAACAGGAAGGAGTGGGGTGGGGTGTCTGATGATACCAATGGGATGTAGCCAATGAGCCAGACCCACTGGCCCCAAAACCCCCAAGAGGAGGGCCTCACGCTCATGTTGGGGGCTTAGAGCTGAAGCTCTCTGTGGTCAGCCCCACTAACCCCAGAGCCAGGGAGGTCCTTGGGATGGAGGTGGAGCCATGGGTTCTGCTGTTCTGGGCACCAGCAAGGCAGAGGGGATGCGCTTAGGAACTGCTCCCACTGAGAACCAGCTACGTGCCAGACATGGAGTGATTCACTGCCTGCTCACTCACTTTGTTGTGTTCCCCATCTAGAAAGTCTACAGAAACTCTTGGGAGCAGACCAGGGCTGGCGGCTATGACTTCCGGCTGGATGCCATCCCATTCCAGACTGCCCGGGCATCCCGGGAGATCGCCAGCGATGTAAGGCCTGCGGCTGTCTCTCTTTTCCTCTATCAGTGATGGGTTTTACTCTGGTTTTCCCAGTTCTGTTAAAAAGCAAACCACCGGGAGCCAAAACTGAACAAGTATTTCAAATGAAAGAACCTTATTTTCCAGAATCTTAGCCAGAAATTTGGAATTAAGGAGGGTTGTATTCCTACTCACTCTCTTCTAAGAGAGGCACTCTTAAAAACTGAGGTCTGAGTACCTAGAAGTTAATTAACTTGTGACTGATTGTTGATTTGCAACAGAAGGACTTCTCTTAGCTGAAGTGCAGTGTGATAGGGCAGAAAGAGTTTGGGCTTTTCTCCTGGATTGACTTGAGTTACATCCTGGCTCAGCCACTCTGGACTTGGTTCTGTGTTCCTGGGCAAGCTGCTTAATCCTCTGAACTCCAGCTTCTCCATCTGCGAAATAGGGATCAAATTCCTGTCTCATATGGTTGATATAGGAATGAAAACAAAGTAGTTTATGGTGTCATGCGAATAACAAGTGTTCGAAACATGACAGCCATTATTAACAAAGAGTAAGGCATCATTGACTAGATACAAAATCATTCATGAATAGCTTGGTACTGGTCCACATGAGGTAAGTACAGAAATCAAGAGCAAACACTTAGAAACATTTTTAGCAGTTAGATAGTGTGACACCAAGCATGTGACTCATGGACTCATCTCATTGAGCAGGGTGGAGACCAGTGTGTGTGTTATCAATCAGATGCATGTGGTGCTACTACATACTAATCAGGTGGTAGGACCACATGGTGGACTTCGAGACTGGAAATTTAAAAAGCGAAAGGAAATGAACCTGGTTCTTCACCTAGTTGGTCTCAGGACCACTGGACTGGGTCCCTGAAGGCTGGAAAGAATCAGAGGAAGAGTAGCTGCCAAGAGAGTGAGTGTACTTCTCTTCCTGCCAGATTGTTCATTGTAGCAGCAACAGTACCAGTGCCCACTCACTGCTCAGTAACCTTGAACCTGTGTCAGATATGAAGCTTTGCACTGAATCCTCTCACTATCCCATGGGGTGGAGGTTCATTCTCACATTTTATCAGGTGGGGAAACTGGGGTTCAGAGAGACTCAGTAACTGGCCCAAGGCCACACAGCTAAATAGCAGAGGGAGGTGCAGGTCCCAGGTCTACTTGAACCCAAACCTGTGCCCTTACGTTACTGTTGAGCTTCTTGCTGATAATCCTGTGGGCTGGCCCTGGAGAGGAGGTGGGTGCCCACGAGCCTCTCTGCTCCTCTGACCTGCAGTTTCGGTACAAAGAGGCCTTCCTGCGGGACCGGGGCCTGCAGATCGGGTACCGCACTGTGGATGACGACCCAAGGATGAAGCATTTCCTCAGTGTCGGCAAGCTCCAGAGTGACAATGAGTACAGGAAGGACTTCGCCAAGAGTCGGTCCCAGTTCCACAGCCGCCCAGACCAGCCTGGCTTCCTCCACGCCAAGAGGAGCCAGCAGCTGGCCAGCGACGTGTGCTACCGGCAGCGCCTGCCCCAGCCCACCTGTGACCCGGAGCAGCTGGGCCTGAAGCACGCACGGAAGGCCCACCAGCTGCAGAGTGATGTGAGTTGCCCCTGTCCACCTGGCCACAGGCCTTCCTCTGGTGCCCCATCATAAGAGAAGGCAATCCCACATTCCACATACCTTCTGGAAGAGCTGGACTGAGTAGAAGCCAGGAGACCTGACACTGTAGTGCCAGAAGGAGTAACAGTAATTGCAGCTTATTGAGTCCTTCCCATGGGCCTGATGCTTTGCAAGCACTGCCGTGTAGCTCTCGTGACTGCCCCACATTACAGAGGAGGAACCTGAGGCTCAGGGTAGGTACTGCTCAGTACTACTAGGGTGTATTATTACTCAGGTTAAGTAACTACTCAAGATCACTCAGCAAATACGGGGCAGACTGGGGCTATGAACCCCGTTCGGTTCATGTGAGAGCCCAAGCTCTTGACTGCTGTGCCAAACTGTTGCCATGGGTCTTAGTAGTCACCTCCCCCAGTCCTTGCATTTCCTCTGGGAGGGAACCGAAGCCCAGAGAAGGGAAATTACTTCCCTAAGGCCACAGAGCAAGTTCAGGTTGGAGCACGGACTTGAACCAGGTCTCCCTGCCCTCCGCCCCCCCTGCAGCTTCCATCACTGGAAGAGAAAGATGCAGGAAACAGTGCTATTCTGGCCAGCTCACGGCACACTGAGTCCTCAGTGCCGGGGAGCTGCTGCTTAAGATGCTTGCCCCCCTTGCTTTACTGACAGCATATTCTCCATCACATGGCAGCCTTTTGAAGCCTATCCCCTCTGTGGTCAAACCACCCCAAGCCCTGCTGATGTATTCCTCTGGTTTCCCTCCTTCCCCAAGGTCAAGTACAAATCAGACCTGAACCTGACCAGAGGTATTGGTTGGACACCTCCTGGGTCCTACAAAGTGGAAATGGCTCGGCGGGCTGCAGAACTGGCCCACAGGAGGGGCCTGGGCCTCCAGGGTGCTTATGTGAGTAGAAGCTACAAACCCGCCCCAGCTTGCAAGGCTGTGAGGAAAGGCAAACTCAACTGTTTCTTTTCAAACTTTATTTTTGGCCAAAGGTCAGCTAGCTCTAAAGAAGTGTGAAATGCAGTGCCTAATTCCATGGGTCTGAGGTGACCAGGCAGTTGATACCTGGGTTAAATTCCTGCAGGGTTTTCTCTGAAGTCACAGCTATTAGCTCTGCAGAGACAAACCCACTGGGCCCGTGTGAGTCCCAGGCCCCAGCAGCCCAGGCCGTGCTGACTGCTCACGTGTTACATTTGTGGAAAGGGTCAGGGACTTGCTGGCAGCAACAGTCTGGGTTTTGAACCCTACTTTGTTCAGAAGAGAGGCATCGTGTCTAAATGAGAGATGGGCTTTGCTTCTTTCTCCTTCTTGCCTTGAGGATCCTTTTTCTTGGGGCAGGTGAAGTGGGGGAGAAGGAAGGGGAAGGTGAACATTTAAATGTTTCCAGGGCTTCCTAGACAGCATACCCTGTGGGAGCAGGGTGGGAGCTTCATTTTAACACAGGAAGGTGTTTGATTTCTGCAGGGGGGGCCAGAAGCTGTGGAGACTGAAGATAATCAGAGGGGGGATGTGAACCCAGATGCCACTGAGATTCTGCATTTCAAAAGGAGGAAGGCTGTGCCATTGTGAGTGAGCGTTGTCTACCCAGGATTCTTGGGAGAGGACCTGGAAAGGAAATTGGTGCACCAGAGACACATTTAGATGGCTTCTGTTTGGGCGAGCTGTAAAAATAGCACACCAGCCCATTCCCTGATCTGCCTTTATTAAAATAGTGACTCTCTGAAAGCAGTTGTAGTTTGCATCCTCTGTCTGATACCTGGAAGTGGATGGCTGGTCCTGTTGTGTACCCTGAGTGTTTGACATGAGGAATAAAGATGTAAATGTGACTCCCACCAATGCTGGGTGTTCCTAAATCCTGCATTTGCAAGTGTCCGAGGTGGAGGCACTCTGTGAACACTGATTTTCTAGAAGGTACAGTTGTTCGAAGGGAAGCAAACATAATGTGTCTCAGGTTGATTCTCTCATTTCTCGAGTTACCCAGGAGGCACCCTGATGAGATGCTGGAAGCGCTGGTCCAGGACACCCCAGGCTGGGCAGCGTTTGCCTATGCGCGGACAATTCACGTCAGGCTTCCTGGCGGTTCCGGGGGGATCCATCGCTGCCGTGAGGAGGGTGGGCCTGAGGTTCGGAAGATGCCTTAGAAACCAGCCTCCCTTTGGATGGTGGCTTTGATCCAATTCAGGAATCTTGTGACTTGGGTGTAGACCCCAGGCTTCTTCCCACATTCCAGGCCCCAGCTCACTATCCCGTAGACATAGTGGGTGCCGTCCCTCTCACAGGTCAGAGGGCCCCCAGAGTCACCCTGAGGGAAAAAGACACAAGTTCAGCTTTGTGAATCAGAAAACATTCAGGGGCAACCCCACCTTCCATGAGGGGACGCCAGGGGGCGGCGGGGGGCGATGCTGGCCAGCCACCTGGGCCTCGGCTTCTCCCATTGTGAACTGTGGTGAGCAAAAGAAGCCCCACCCCCTCCCCGGGTTCTTGTGAGGATTGGTGTTTGTAAAGTACACAGAACACTGTGTGGTTCATGTTAAGCCCCCGGTTAGCTGGGGAGGAGGAGGATGGTGAGGAGAGCAGTTAGGACCATAGCTTACCTACTACAGCGGATAGGATTTTCAGTGAATTACCTCTTTTAATCTCAGCCACAACTTTATGACCCTGTGGAGATGCTATTTCTGTTTTTATATATTAGGCACCTGAGATTGGAGAATTATTTTGGTGCAGTGGACTGGATGTTTGTGTCTCCCAAATTCATGTGTTGAAGCTTAGTCCCCAGTGTGATGGTGTTAGAAAGTGAGGCCTTTGGTGGGTGATTAGGTCACGAGGCTGCAGACTTCCTGCATGCGATTAGTGCCCTTGTAAAAGGGACGCCAGAGAGCAGCTCTCTCTTTGCACCATAGGAGAAGGTGAAGCTTTCAGTCTGCAACTCACCAGAACCCAACCGTGCTTGCACCCTGATCTCAGACCTCCAGCTTCCAGAACTCTGAGAAGTTCCTATTGTTTAAGCCTCTCGGTCTATGGTGATTTATGATAGCAGTGCAAACTAACTAAGCCATTCAGTGGTGGGTAAATTCACACAGTAAGTGATGGAACCAGGTTTCAAATCCAGAGTGTCTGTTTCTAAAGCCTTGAGGTATCTAAGGAAGGAACAATCTGTTTTCTTTCTCATCTTTCAGATCAGGGCAGATCACACCCATCTGCCCACGCCTCTCCTTTGGGTAGGTGGATATCTGCACCCTCTTGGGAAGGGACAGAGGATCGCAGTAGAACCACAAACCCACAGGGAGAGTGAGCAGGATTTCCCGTCCCAAGTGGATTCAAGGCTGGCGGATCACTGCTGTCTCTGAAAGGAGGAGCTATAGGGGTTTGAATGCATCTGTTCTAGGGTTTCTAGTGCAATTGGGTGGTTTATGAGGACAACAGGCAGAAAATTCTAAATTTAGGTGTTCCTGAGTCTGGAAGGACATTTCCTGTGTGATGTGACCCCCCACAGAGAGGGGGACTATGGGGAGTAGGCTTTGACATGGGCCAAGAGCCTGAGGTCGCCTCAGCACAGCAGATGGGCTCACCACCATCTCCCGCTCCAGCAGCCGCTGAGTCACCACAGGCCTCACTAGCCTGGGGTCCCAAGTCCTAGACTGGGGGTATGTGAGGCTCTAGGTTGGCTGTGACCACAGAGGAGCCACTTAGACACTTTAGTTTCCTAGGTCTAAATCATTCTCTCTGTCTTTCTCTCTCATACACAAGCCCATTTAAATCCTAACGATCAGTTAATATTATTGCAAATTCTCTGGGCTTCTCCCCTCTTCTACCCACTGGTCTTTTGGAAGTTTCCCTGCTTGTTGGGATTTGCAGACCTGGTGCCCAGCACTAAGGCCAGAAGCACCGTCTTCATACTTAAACACAGTGGAGCAAGTTCCTGCTCTGCCACTTACCATCCAGGGGCTATGGGCCAAGATGATCTCTCTAAGCCTCTGTACAATGGAGGTGATGGCATTTCCCTTCACCAGAGTGTCATGAGAATTAAATAAGATAGTACTACAGGCGAAGTGACACCATGGTTATAGCGCTGAGTTATCCTGGGTTGATGTGATCCAGATTTGCCGGAGAACAGACATGCCCACCTGTGCCTTAGCTTTATGACAGGTAACCTTCTGAAGCACCTCCCATCCCAGGACTCTATAAGGGGCCTCTGTGCCCAAGTATAAGTCCTGCCAGCCTCTCCTTCTCCAAGTGCCATTAGGAGTGTCTGACCTGGCAGGAGTCTTGCCCAGGCTTCTGAAGGTTTCCAGCACAAATCATGCTGTCATCAATCATGTGGTCATAGAGTCGTCGGGAGTTGCACACGCCGTTGGTGATCAGCTTGACTTTGGCATCCAGGAGCTGGCGGGACCCTTCCCCTGTGGGGTACAGAAAAGAGGTCTCCACTGTAAGGACCAGAGTGGCACATAGACAGCCAGATGCCAGCAGTGGTAAGAAGAGGGCCACGAACTCTGAGCTTAGGGAGAGTTTTTCTGGGAGATGGGTGGAGAAGCCTCATCTTTCAAGGCTGGGGGCTCCTTGCCTTCAGCCTTCACCGTGGTTTGCAGATCTTGGTGCTGTGCCTGTCTCAATCAGCAGAATCATTTATTCCCTCCTCTGCCTCCTCAACTAGAGCGTGAGGTCAGGAGGGTAGTGATGGTGTCCTAAACCCTTTTGCAATTTCCCATGCCTGGTAGAAGGCTGGCACAGAGTGGATTCTTCATGATGGTCCCTCCAGCTCCTGGACGCCACGTCATCTACATAACGTGCGTCCTGGAGAAGACATTCCCTCCCTTAAAGAGCCACTATTCTGCTCAATCTGCTGTGGTCAACAGGGTGATGTTGAATGTTTTGGCTGGACTGCAACGAAGACAACAAGAAGGGTTTTCCGGTTAACCTGAATCCAGGTAACCAGAAATCTTTTCCCAAAAGCTTCTTACAAATTTGTGTATTACATTGCACCTTCTTCATGAAAACAGGCCTATTTAATGTGATTCTTGCTTTCCATGATTAAGGACAGGATTTCAAGGGAAGAGAAATATATTTTGAGTATTTGAGAAAGACATGAAATACACCTCTGACTTTTGTACACTAGAGGAAATATATAAGCTCACCATGAGGAAAGTACTGTGAGGAAAGTAACCCTTTGGTTATTTTTTTTAGCTAAGACCATATCCTAGAGACAAACCACAATCTTGATTTAACCACATTTTATAGGACACTACTATGAGGAGAGCGCCCCCCTGCAAAGCCTTTTGGGGGATACAAAGGTGAATGAGACCGAACCCCAGGGCCTGACTTAATAATGAATATCTCTATAGCATTCTATCATCTCCTATTATTATGATTCCAAACCAGGGAGGTAAGTGTCTTTACTGAGAAACTAAATCTCAGCTGGCCAAGTGACTCTAACACAAAACTGACTCCAAAATCCACTTTCTTTTCCATCTACCTAGGGAAGGAGAAAGGTTTCCATGGTTAAAGGATCAATGATTGACGAAAGTAGAGGATCTAGGGGTAGGGGCCTGGGACAGGGATATCAGAGAAGACTCCTTGGAGGTGATGAGGTTAAACTAGAACTTGAAGGACGAGGCAATGTCTTTCTTTTGAGAATACATTTTTGAATATAACACTGATTTCAAGTTCAGAAAGGCAGTCAAGTTGAACCCTTTCTTTTCAGGTTGATGTGACTCACGTGAGTCTTGGGAGACTGGATGGCCAGACTCACCTGTCTCCGTAACACCCCAGCCAGAGATGTGACACTCAGTCCCAGAGGGCAACGGGTCATCAGGCAAACACACAGTCTTCACGTACTTGGTTTCCACAGCACAGTGACCATCCACTGGCTGTAGCTTGAGCAGAGCTGGGCAGAGAGAGAGGGGGGACATGAGTAATGATCTGTCTGTCAGAGAAGCGTCAGCTTCAACTTGACAGGAGGTGGTCATAGCAAAGCCCGACTGGGGGATTTTGTCTAAAAACTTTCTTCCTCAGTTATTTCATTCTTTTAAATTCCACCTGGGGAGAAGTACCATTTCAGACTGAGAATAATAATAGGAAACAATAGTTGAGTTTGAGATCATTTCCAATCCATCCTGTAAAAATAGGCTTTAAGAGGGTAAAGATAAATATTGAAGGAGACAGAGTGAAAAGTTCCATGAATGCAGAAATAAGTGCAGAACTGAGTGTCAAGAACACCATTGACTGGGTACCTGAGCACCTTGCAGGTGCCAGCCGTGCATGGGGACACAGGCGTATCATGTCACTTAACACGTAGGAAGCTGAGAGCTATGCAATAGTGTCCCATTGTATAGAACAGGGACCTGCAGTATAGAGAGGTGAGGCCAGCTGGTAAGCAGGGCAGCTGGACTCCTTCCATGACACAACATTCTTGGTACCTCTTCCCCTCAATTTAAGAGCTTGTGCACATTTATCCATACACCAGCACACACCTTTAAAAACCAAAAAGCTTTGGAATCAATTCTCTACCTTTTAGGATCTATGAAGGACCAAAAAGCAGAGAGCACCTTCTAGAACTAAACCTCAGCTTTCCATCAGTAGAGAAGTCCACCCAGAACAAGACCCACGGGAGATCCACGACAGAAAAGAACTTGCCAATATCATTGTGGGGAATCTCATCTCTTTCATTGTAGTTGCTGTATTTGAATATCTTCTCCACCCCGAAGCTCTGCTCATGGAATTCTGTCTTCTTCAGGTCCTGGTCCCCTAAAACCACTTTCAGATGATTGGCTTTTATGCTACAAGGCAAAGTAGGATGGTCAGGAAAGAGGCCTGGCACTTGAAGGACTGGAGCTAAGCTCTGGCTCTGTTTCTGGTGAGCTGTGTCTCCTTTGAGAAATGATCTTTCTGCAGCCTCTGCCTCAGCATCACAGAACTCTGGTCCAAATAAGATATGTGAAGAAACTGCTTTGTTAATGGAACAGTCTCCAGATATTAGCTGTAACTTGCATTCTGTATTTCCTGAGGGACCTCCCATTCTCCCTGGTCTTCACTAACGAGCAGCGAACTAACATCTTGATCAAATATCCTTGGTAGATGGTAACATTTGCATGCTTTACCTCTCTTGAGGAGCACCTCCTAGAATTCTAGAGGAAATTGTTTAATAACAAGGTGAACTAGAAGAACTTCAAGCCCACCACCATGGGACCAGCCCTGACCATGAACTTAGGAACTTTGGGACTGTGGTGATACGCAGACTCTCAGAGGGTGCTGCTTCTCTAAGGCACGTGGGGTTTGTGACTGAAGACAACTGACCCACGAGGCTCATGGGTGATGGCATCAGTAGGGAGCTTGTTATTTTTCTCCAGGGAAGGACTGGAGAGGTTAAGGAAACAACTAGATCTGGGTTCAGATCCCTCTTGCTCACGTACTTTCTACATGCCTGTAGGCACGGTGCTAACTTTCCCATGACTCAAGGTCCTCGTTTACGAAATGAGAATAACTATCAACCCTCTCATCGCACAAATATTTACTGGGAACTTGCTCCATATGAAGATCTGTGCTAGGCACTGGGTATGCTACAATTAATAAAAGATAAAAATCCCTGTTTGCCCTCATCTTGTCTTCCAGGAGAAAGTTCTGAGATTAACTGTCATATACATTTACTGCACATGGTAAGCATTCTAGGCACAGTTGCTCTTCTCCATCTGGTTTTGAGGAGCCATTCTTTGTCCTTGAACTAGATCAGATGATCTAATCCTGCCTGAATCACCAACATATGCTCAGATGGGAAGGGTAGAACACTCGACCCATAGACTCGAGTCATCCCGGCCTCTGCTTCCAGCAGGCACCTACTCAGTGCAGTGGGCGGCAGTAAGCACCCAGCAGGGGCGGATCAGTGCCCCCCCACAGTAGTGGCCCTGGGGCATGGAAATGGCCAATGGCAACGAGGTCTGCAAGGACGCCTGCCATGGGTGCTTGCCCGCCGTGCTCTTGAAGCCTCCGTAGATCCTCTTGACCTTCCTCTCTGCTGTTTCAGTCCTCCCGCAAGAGTCAAACCCTGGAAGATTGGTCAGGGGCTCTGTGTGCGCAGTGTCTGTAGGACGCAAGAAGGACAGATCATGCTAATCACCCTCCCTTCGGGTCCTCAGAAGGACCTTGTCAGAGGTATGGCTCAGTACAGCAGCTTAGTTAGAGAGATTAGACTGGTGCATACAGGGTGGGCACGTACTAGGTGCACAATTAATATCTGTTGACTACATTGATTAATATAAAGCAAGGCTATAGAATTATCTATAGAAAAGGTTGCCTTTTCCTTATTTTGACATGTATACATACACAAAAAATGTGTGTATGTATATATATATATAATATAAATATATATATTCATATATATTTAGTAATATATAAAAACAATTTATAATATATATTGTAAATACATATTTTATATTATATATATTAGATTAAAATATATATAATATAAAAAATATATAAAATATAAAAAATATATATATAAATATATGATTCATCATTCATTAAGTACTTAGCTATTCATTAATGTACACTTTTATTTGGAGGCTTTTTCTGTGTCTAGGGGAAGATATCCAGAAGAAATAGAGTGGAGAGGATAAGACATTCGCACAGACGGCTGTCACACAAAGGAGGGTGTGATAAGTATAGGATGGTGGTGCCCATTCTACCCATGGGGTTTGTAAGGAGGGAGAGATAACACTTCACTTGGTAGATCACTGAGGACTCCCTGGGGGAGGGGCTACTTAAGTTGGTTCTCAAAGAATGGTTGGCTATAGGTAGGAGTAGATATGGAATGGAGTATTTTAGACAGAAGTGACTATAAGAGCAAAGGCACAGAATGAAAACTGTCAAGAGGGGTAATCCCACCGATTGGGGTGGGAGGGTACATTGTTCCACACCTGGGTAGGGAGGTGGGCCAGGGCAGCTCAGCAGGAAGACTGTGAGGCTGGAAAATTCAGTTCCTGCTGCATCCTGAGAGACTATGGAGGCCCAGCCAGTGTTCAATGACCATTGTGCACTGACGGTCCTCGCACAGTGTCTGGCACACAGCAAGCAATTGGTAAATGTGTACTGCATGCACTGACTAGGAGTCAGGAAACATGAGGGTACACTTGGAAAACTGGCCTGAGTGTACAAAGGTATCCGAGCTTCTGGGAATCTGGGAATCTGGGAATCTGAGCCTGGCATCTGGGAAGGGAGAAGAGGACTGGGTGGCTGGGTTGCCTCTGGGATCACAATTGTTAAGGCAGATGGGTAGACAGGGTGAGAGAGGGGGTATCTATGGAGGCGACCTCCCCACTACCAGGACCTCTACACAGCCACGGTCTTACCTAGGGCTGAGCAGGCTGAGACATCACAGTACTCCCATTTCACCTTTGAATTGTTTACTTTAATGAAACACCAGGGCCTTTTGTCTCCATCTGGGTTTCTAAAATAAAAATAAATAAATAATGCAGGGTCAAGGCTTTGTGAACCAGCTGGATCTCATTGAAGACCTTTGGGTAAGAGGGTACCAAGTCCTTCATCCCCTCCGGGACTACATTCCATTCCATTCCTCCGACAAGCTAGCAAACGCCGGCGTGTAAGGGTGGTCGTAGCATTTTGATAAAACTTTAATTTCCAGAAGCGAATCCCAATGGCCAGGAAGTAGCTCACAGCCTTGCGCTAGTCCATGGGGCATATCAAACCGCAGAAAAAGAAACGAGATCCCTGCTGGAGATCCTTCTTTGTCAGGAAAGTGGAATAGCCACCGAAGCATGGTGAGAGGAGGGCTTCTCTGCCCACGCCTCCAAGCCCCAGCATGGGAATTCTCTGAGGAAGGCTGCCCCAGGGGCTGCCCTGCAGACAGCTCCGTGGAGAGAACAGCCCTAACTGGTGATTTGTGCAAGGAAAATCCTCTTGCTCCATGGGACCAGTTTAAAGCCATACAAAAAACCGTTGCCCCTTACATGCAGATCACATACGTCTTTGGCCTGTGTTAGACAATGAGCAGTAGAAGGAAACCATCAGAACGGTCAGCATGAGGAAGAAGGCAGCTACTCATCACCAGGGACTGAAATGGCATTATCCTTACTTGGGACAACCTGAACATCCTGTGGCAGAGACGTTAATACTCACCAGACAGTCCATTTTCACCTCTATATTTTTCCCTTTAAGTTATGTGCGACTAGGCAACTATTTCTGGCTAATGAAATATGTGTGCAGAGATGATGTGTGACTTCCAGGTTGAGGTAGTAAAAAACCCATGTTATATTTTCCAGTCTCTCTTTGCCTTTCCTGGGTATTTGAGTAACTTTGTGGAGCTAATCTCCCACCCTTATCCCCAGATGACACAAGTAGCCTTAATGAGAAATAAACATTGATGCATTCAAGTCCCTGGGATTTGGGAGTTGTTTGTTGTAGCAATACAGCCTAGCCTATCCTGAGTAGGAGAATCTTCCTGGAAAAAAAAAATGTTGATGAGTTTCAGTGTTCTGTTCCAAAATTTTAGGCTGGCCCAGGAAAGCTAGGAGCAGGGGAAAGGGGCAAACAAAGCCTTACGCTGACAAATGGCCAAGACTGAGCATAAGGAAGGCAAGTTTTACCTGCAGAAGTTGTGCTCTGCAATCCCATGGGCCTCAGCATCCTCCATAAACGTGTTGTAATTCTTCTGCAGGAGGAGGTGGGAATTCCAGGGAAGGCACGAGTGCTGATTGACCGTCCTACTTACTTTCCCTCGGTAGGAGTAGCCATCACCAACATAGCAGTCATCAGGACCTCGGAGAAAGCAGGCAGGGACGTGAGAACTGGGAGCAGCTGGCATGCTGCTCCGGAAAAGGACTTGGCAGATGCATCAAGTGGAAAGAGGATTGGGCCTGAATAGTGATCACCCTGAGATTTCACCCCAATGTCTCAGAAAGAAGGCAGCTTGAATGTTCTGCATTCAACCCAGTCTGAGACACTGGGGTTATTCTGTTAGGTTGGAGGGCCGAGGCAATAGTAGTTTGGGAATCTTGACTTGAACCCCATTCTGGCAGCAAAACCCAAACAGGAAAGGATTCCAGGGCCCTAACTCGTGTCCCTGAGCTTCTGATGAAGTGGTGATAAGGAACCATACCTATTTCACAGAATCTCCCCTTGAACTGGTTGGGGCAGGTGCAGGAAAATTTGGATCTCCGCCTATGCCGGGAGCAGGTGCCACCATTCTGGCAGGGATTTGGCCGGCACACAGGAGCCGCTGTGAACACAGAAAGTGGGGCCAGAGAGGAGTTGCATCTGAATTGATGAGATGTTGGCATTCTTCTTGTGGCCATCATTTCACAAAAGATGAGTCACCAAAGGGAAAAGACAGACCCATTGACACTCTAGTAAATGTATGCATGAAACTTAAGAACATAAACAAACATGGATGAAGCATATGATTGGTTTTATGCAAAAAAAAAGCATGTGAATAGATGGATCATTCAGTAAGAAATAACAAGAGGCATACACTGAGCAGGAATTTGGGGCCTAATCTGAGCTAGGTTGAAACTTGGCTCTGCCTCTTGATGGCTGTGTGACTGTGAGCAAGTTAGTTAACCTCTCTGAACTTCACTTTCTTCATCTGTAAAACAGCGCTCTTGGGAGAATGTGAAAAACACAGAAATCTCCAGGGATAATGCCTGACTCATAGCAGTGACTAAATATAGACTTTTTCCTTTACCTGGCCCATTCCAGGAACAGACCAGGGCTGCTTCCTGGAGGAAGTAAGTTTCGAGATTCTTTCTGGATAGGAAGGGACACAGATTGGTCAATTCTCATGGCCTCTCCAGGAATGATGAATCCTAAAAAGTCTTAGTTAAAAGGGCTACCTTGGATGCCATTAAACCATTGGCTGTCTCTGAACTCCCAAACAGGGTAGAGAAAGCCTAGCATAGAAGGGGCCTCCGGCACTTACCGGTGGAGCAGTGTGGACCCCTGTAAGGGTGTTTACAGGCACAGCGATAGTAGGGAGGACTCTGAGTAATGACACATTCACCCGGGCCACATGGATTGTTCTTGCACTTGTTTTGCACTGTAGGAGAACCATAGAGAAGTAGGGCCAAAGTATAGGACATTATTTGGGGCACATTTTACTTATAGGGATACCTGTACAGTATAATGTTTGAGGGACGGGGTGGCACTCATAGAACACGTGCCCTTGTCCATGGTCCTGAAACAACATGCTACTCCCAGACAAGGTCTTTCTCTTATCCTTGGTTCATGGATGATTGCTTCCCAGTTCCTTCCCGTGCTCATAGTCTTTATTATTCTATCTTTATAAAAACCCTGGTAATTTTTACACCTTCAACAAAAAAAAAGAGCTGTGATTCGAGTTTCTCCACTTTATAGCTGATTTTATATGCTGTCTACAGTTTTGTCATTCTTGTGAAAAGTTGAGGGATGAACCCTAATACTGTTTATACCTGATATCCCAAACCATCCTGAAGCATTTGTAAAAGGATTCGTAGGATTGAAAACGGGAGGAATAAATGAAGAAGGAACAGAGGAAAGAAGTCAATCATAAAAATGCTATAAAAAGACCTGCATTGCCTCCCCAACCCCAGTTAGATGGTTGCTAGAGGAACAGAATCTGGGTTCTCTCTAGGGGTGCAATTAGCCCACAAGAGTTCTGTTCCCAACACCTAACCACATAGCCTCATGTTAGGTCCACAAGAGGTCACTAAATGTAGACACTATTTTATCAGAGTCTCCGTGAGTGAAGATGGCAGGAAGAAAGAGTTTGGAGCAGGAGTCAGGCACCAGGGCTCCAATTTCTGCTCTTCTTCTAGAGCTGTGTGGCTGTGAGCAAGTCCCTTGTACTCTCTGGGTTCCCTTTCTCTAACTGGATTGGGCCCATGTGCCCTGAGATCCTCCCACTCTCCCACCTAGGAACATTTCTCTGTTGTAGTTATTCTAAACACTCCTCTCAACAACAACAAATAATCCTGAATTTAGGATACATTTTGGTCAGAGCCCAGCTCCTATCTCCTCTTGGCTTCAATGTTCTCATCTGTAGACTGTGCATACTAATCCTATTTAGCATGCAGGGGTGAGGATACAGGGAGATGCTGTTTATGTCCAAGCTGAGGAATCCATTAGGCATGACACAAAGTGTGTGGCTATGTCCTTTCCGTGGGCTCACTCAGCCCCTCTTTACCTCCTGGAGCTGGAGGAGGACCTGCCTCTTGTTCAGCTCTGAGGGAAGAGTGAGTCTGGTGAAGATGCACTCACCATTCTGACACCTTTTTCCAGAGAATGGGGATGGGCAGCTGCACGTGAAGGTGTCCCCGCTGACAAGGCAGCCTCCACCATGTTCACAGGGGTTGGACAGGCATGGGTCTATGACACGTGGGTAGAAGTCAACATTTGCAATGAACTGCAGGTGAGAAAGCCCCCAACTTGCTCATCAAATTTCAGTCTTTTGAAAGACCATTTTTCAAAGCTAGATGGTTTATGCTTAATATCCCAATCCCAGATCATCCTGAAACATTCATTAAAGGACTTGTAAGATTGAGAATGGAAGGAATAAATGAAGAGGGCACAGAGGAAAGAAGTCAATCATAAAACCCTATAAAAAGACCTTCCCTTCCTCCCTGATCCCAGCCAGATGATTGAGGGTGACGAGAGGGTAACTGCATAGCCAGTGACTGGGGATGGGGGAAACACACATTGCCCCTAGAGAGCAAGGAAAACTGCAGCCACACAACTAGACAGAAGGATTCAGGGGAGTGAGAGGACAGGTGAGAAGGAGTAGTGACTGTCTCCCCTTGGCCTGGCTTTCGATGGGGCCTTTCTCATTGAGAAACTCTTCTTTCCATCATCAGTATTTTTCTCCTCCCAGTCTCGCTGGGAGTGCCACGGGGTCTGTCTCTGATGCTGAAGGCATTTCACAAGCCTGAAGACCTCCCCTACTCCAGTGCCCGGGGGTGGAGGTCAGGAGTGGGGAAAGAAAACCCACCCCTAATGAAACACAAGCTTTCTGAACATCAGGAAAGAAGACCAAAGGCAAGAGGGTGACAGAAGAATTGACGGCGAGGAGGAAATGACCCAGTGGCCTTCATCTTTCTTCAACTACTTGTTCAGTTAGATTTTGTCATATTTCATCTGTGCCTTTGGCTTTTCATGGTTGTCTGAATGGATCGTCCCTTGGGGAATTCTTTATCCTTCTGTTCACACACATTGTTCTTTGGTTCAGGAACGAGGATCCCTGGGCCCGGCTCTTGTTTTGATGGTCCCTTCTGATGTTCCCCTGATGCCCTGTGTCTTGGCCCTGCCTTCCAGGCCACTTCGCACAGTTACACAGTTTTTATTCCAGCTGCGAAGTGCTTTCCATCCCTTCTCCTGCTTTAATCTCATGTCTTTGCTTGGGCCCAGGTTCTCATTTTCCTGTCTGTCCCATTGCTTGGGTTTTGAAGCCATAAAAACAAAAACAAATATGGCAGAAGCACATGTGT
The DNA here is from genome assembly GCF_030020395.1 of Manis pentadactyla. Lineage (NCBI taxonomy): Eukaryota > Metazoa > Chordata > Mammalia > Pholidota > Manidae > Manis > Manis pentadactyla. The sequence goes on along the minus strand of NC_080026.1, from coordinate 124,479,969 downwards.
GAGCACACAGACACACAGACACACGCACACACACACACACAAACACACACAACTGAGCAAAGCTTCTGAAAAAGAAAAACCCAGCATAGGTAGAACTGAATGGAAGTCCCAGTGCCAGATCTGAATGCTACAATCTGATGCCTGATGCAAACTCAAGCTCTTTAGCATCATTGCGTGTAACCAAAACTAGGCACGATTTTGAATGTGACTCTTGCAGTGTCAGGAGACCTGGAGGATGATGCAGTAACTTGCTGTCTGACTTTGGTAAATGATTCTAACTAAAAAAAAGTGGGTCTAAATAATTTCTTGGACACCTATTTTATGGTGCTGGTCAGAAAGGAAGAGAGCGAGACCCTTGCATATGGCCACACATAAACTCCCTTCCCGGCGCACTGCCCTTCTCCCAGGAGGGCCCCCCCAAACGGCATCGGGACCTACCATCCTCTGTGTAGTACCAGTCGGGATTCTCAGCATAGGCAGTAGTACTACTGGAGGGCTCCTCTGGGTCGTATTGCTCATAGCTGTACTCATAGTTATCAGGAGTCCAGACTACAGAAGTGGGAACAGGACAGAAGAAACCCTGATCATTAGACACAAATTAGTCCACATTTTATTTTGCTGAACAGCTTTTTTCCCTAAATATTTCTAAGTTGTGCAGAAAGAATTTGTGTGTCTTTCCAGCTCCTCACACAGATGAGGTAGACAGAAGGGGTCATGCGCAGCGAGTTTTCATTTGGGGGGATGTGATGACCCAGCAAGGCAGCCTTGGCATTTGGCAGGGTCAAGAGCAATGGATTGGAAAGGGGAGAAGTCAAGTTCTGGCTTTCCAATGACCATGACCTTGTATGCCAATTGCATTCTCAGTCCTCAGTTTTCTCGTCTGCAAACAGCAGGAAGATGATTGGCACCTGGAAGCTTTCCAAGGTCCTATATGAGATCTGCCCAAACTCAGACCCAGTGGCACTTGAATGCTTTGTTGGGTAGTTCTGTGAATGGCATTTCTCAATGTGACTTTATTAGTCACCTTAGCTTAATGAAGTAAAGAAACTCACCACCTTCCCCTTGGTCACAGCATCAAACTACTCCCAAGTTGTATCTACCAAGTCATTACAACAACTAATATTTATTAAGCCTTTACCACGTACCAGGCCCTGTACTAAGCATTTTACATGCAACATCTTCTTCCATCCTCATAAAAACCTAGGTTATTATTATCTCTACTCTAAGTTGAGAAACTTTAGGCTGAAAGAGGTTAAGTAATGCCCAAGATCATATAGCTAATGATTGGCAGGGTATGAATCAAGACAGTTTATATCCATGTAATTCCTAAATCACACTAGTTCGAGTCCTTCAACTGGTCTCTAACACTGCCTCAGATAATTCTCACTTCCCCTTGGGGAAGGATTCCAACCATCCCCATTGCATATTCCACCTGCTAATGAGAAATTGCCCGAGGACCACCATGAGAAGCTCCCTGCAGTTTGTCCCCAAAGACGGAGGGAAGTGTATGGTGTTGCCCACAGTTGTAAACCTCACACTAGGCCAGTCTGTTGGGACAAGTATGTGTGTTTAAGGCTGGACTCAAGCTCTTTGTTGTCTGGGGGCTTGGAAAATGCTGGTAGCTCTGTGGCTCATGGAAAGAATTTTTGGAATTTGAAGTGAGTTGACTTGATTTTGCTTTCTCCACCTGGCAAGTGGATAAGGAAGCTGTCCAGAGATGCGCATGATAAGGAGGCAGGAGCAAGTGCAGATAGCCAACTCCAAACGGCTCCCCCACAGAGCCAGCTGATGGCTGGTTAGATGGCGCTTTTCCTAAGCCTGATTATCAACCACATTATCTTACTGGTCTCTCAGTTCTTCCCCTTACAGTCTTTATCTCTTGGACTTTTGAAAAATCGACTTTTGCACAATGGCTGTTTTATATTTCCCATTAAAGTGGAACTATCTTTTTTATTTCCTTTTTGAATACGCCAACTCTGGTTCCTTGCCAGAGCTTCAGCTCATTTATCACAGTGTCAAGTCAAGACTCCCTTTGCTTGCTCATTATTTCTCCGGAGCTGCTTTTCCCCCACTATGAAAATGCTTACAGAGGAGGCCACCTTTCCAGGGATGAGGATCTAAGCTGAAGATAAGGCCATTGTTTTCCTGGAGCAAATAAAGTTTCTTTCCAGTCAGTGTGATAAAGCAGAGAGAGAGAAACTGAGAAAAAAATGTTTTTCTGAGTTTGACATGAAAGATTTCACACTGACATTTAGGAGAGACAACGGGCTTGGTAATGAGATGATTGCATCACTTCTTTCTTTTTTTCTTTGGAGAATTCATTTTTGTTTTTCCAACGGGTGTTTACAGATAAGTGCCTTCAGATTGCTCCTGTAATTTCTTCCATCACTCCCACAGGTTGAGGGTCAGACTGGCTAATCTTGGCTAGACCATTAAGAATCATTCTCTTCGCAGATACTTGGAAGCAGAGAAAGTTTTTACATGGAAGGAATGATGTGACCTTTCCAGGTGACAGACAATGGATGAAATGTCTGTTGGAGGATTTTGACTTGAATCCAGCTCCATTAACAAAGTCTGCTCATTTCTTAGTGAAGCGAAAGAGAAATAAAACGTGGGCTTTGAATCACACTTGTGCTAAGCAAGGCAATAAATCCCTCTTATTCTCTAGGACTCAGGTCCTTGTTTGATGTGGATAGAAGCAGGAGAGGCTTGGTGGCTCCAGAAGCCATCAAGTTGCAAGACTGTACAAAGGAAGGTACCAAGGTCCTTTACATTTGGGATGGGCTGCAACATATTTTAAAAGTGCTTTATGGGAGCAACCCTGGGAGTGTTTCTCTACCTCCAGATTCAAAGCTTATTTTGTCTTTTCCATTGTGTTGGCACTTAAGGAAGACATTGGGAACAGAGGACATCCCACATGAAAATGAGTGGGATGTGGCCTGTTATCAAAGGACCCTCCAGTCTAGGGTGGGTGGGGTAAGAAAGCCAGCCAAGGAAGGAGACGTGAGTTCTCCATGAGCCCTCTGGTGTGGTGTGAGCCGACCTGATGAACAAAATGGCCCCAGTTCTCCACTCCTCCCTGGAGCCACACCTTTTGCAAAGTGACTTTGCCGCTCCTCCTACCAAAAGATGGAGCCAATTTCCCCAGCCCTCTGGTCTGGGTTGGCCCTGGGGCTTGCTGCGGCCAAGAGCACATGGTGGAAGGATGGTGTGCCAGCTCCAAGCCTGTGGAGCACTTCCTTTCTCTTTTCCTCTTTCTCATGGACCCGTGACTGCCATGAGAACAAGTCTGGCTTTTTCTACAGAGGATGAGAGAAGATTTGGGGCAGCAGTAGGTCCGGCTGTCCCAGCCAAGGCTGCAGACGCATAAGAAAGCCCAGCCGATCTACTAGCTGACTGCACACACGTGGGGTGGCTCAGCCAGGACAAGGTGAGCCTGTCTGGACTGGAAGAACTGCCTGGCTGAGCCCAGTCTAAACTGCCAACCCAAAGAATTGAGTTCTCAATACATGGTTAATGGTTTAAGCCATTAAACTTGGGGTACAGTACTATGCAGTAATAACAAATGGACACACACAGGGCTCAGTTGATACTGGGTTGCTATTGGACTAAGAATTTTAGATACCAGAGCATTCCTCACTGGCCCAGGTGGCTGCCAAGCCTTCGGTTTCATGGATAGAGCTCAGATGGCACCTCTCTCTTGTGGCTATTGTTGAAGTTGGTCTATATGATTTGTTTCCTCCAACCAGACAGTTAGTTTCTTAAGAGTAGGGACCATGCCTACTCCTCCTTCTGTCCAGGGTCCAGCACAGAGCCCTATATGCTGTTAATGTATGTGTGTGACAGGTCACTTTTTCCCTCTGTGGCCAAGCCAGAAGGAATCTGATTGGCCAAGACACAGAGGATACCCAGCTCTCCCGGCAAAGATCGTTGTCTGCTTGGAGCACAGTAATCAAGGAATTTAAGAGAGAGTGAGATTTGGATCATAGGAGTTTGGTAAAGAAAATGCATCCTGAGCTTTGTAGGAGGCCAGAAATTTGTCCAAGTGCTTTTCTGGGTAAAAAGGGATTGCAGCCTGACATGAAATTTGGTTCCATTGATAGGTCCGAGAAAAACACTCCGGGTTCAAATAAAAATTATTTGAGACTTTCTCTAGGCTACAGAAAAGGAGAAAGCTTTAGGGGAAGAATGCAGCAGCTGTCAGAAGCATTTTATATTTAGTACAAGAAGAAAGCATTGTGGATTTATCTTGTTTATCAGAGTCTGTTTCTAGAATTTACAGGAAGAATGCTGAGAGTATCCTGAGTTAACTCAAATAATCCTAATAATAGTTTATTATCTGCTGAGTATTTTCTATGTATTTAACCTTAAAAAAAAAAAACCAAAGCTGTGGCATAGGTATTATCTTTCCTATTTTACAGAAAAGGGCAGGATGGTATCGGAACTCAGCTCTACCTAACTCCAAGTCTGTTTGGCTTTTTTGCAAGTCCCAGAGCCTCCTGTGGGTTTGTGTTTTATGGCATTCCATGAGTTTTAGCTTCCAGGAAGTAGCACACATTGCGGAATCATTTTTAGCACACACTTCAGGTCCCTCGACCAGGATTACTGTGGTCTATACCCACGGTCTCTCAGAAAAAGCTCAGAGTTCCCGTGAAGGGGGCTGTGCAGCTGCTCTGGTTAAAGAGCTTGCCAGATGTGTGGAACGGAATAAAAATCCCTGGAATGCCGTCCCTGTTGGTGTCATCCATCACCGTGGCACAGACGGTTCCTCTGAGGGCCTCCCCCCAAACCCCAGCCCTGTTGGCCCACATTTGACGTTTCCAATCCAGCTGACAGGGCAAGCCCAGCAGAGACCCTCACTGGCAGGCATCAGGACAGCTGATGGATGGGCTCAGCTTGTGTCGCTGGGCAGAGCCAAGCCAGCTTTGAAGAGGCATTTCCGCAGGCCTGTTGGCTGTCACGTCACCTGCTTTAGGGAGATGGGCAGAGTCTGTGCTGTTTGATGGCCACCTCCTCTGCCACCTGCTGGGGCTGATGGCCTGGGCACCTTCTGCTCCAGCAAGGCCCTCACCAGGCACTGTTTCCAGCAAGACCAACTAAAGAAGCAGGTTGCCTGTGGACATAAGCATGGTGTTACCTTGGCCACACGTTTGTCTAAAGCCAACTGGGATCTGACAGATTCCATCAAGCACAACCCCCATGTGAAATTAAATCAGACACTAACAAGGGTGTTTTAGAAACCTAACCTGTTCTTTGCAGGAAGGCCCAGCTACTACATGTAGCACGTTCCACAGCCAGATATTGACAGAACACCTTAAGATGGACTCGGGAGCCCAGAGGTGGTGTACTCCAGGGTCCCTTCATCTACTCACCAAACTGCCAGAAGCTATTGGCAGAGTTATAGAGCCCAGGATTTCCAAACTCTCCACTCCCTATTAAGTGGTTTTTCATCCTGTGCTTAAATACTACCAGTGATGGAGAACTCACTACCTCACAAGAGTCCAAAAGGACATTCAGTTTTTTGGCCAGCTCTTTAGAGAATTTTTCCTGTTTTCGATCAAATTTGACCCTACAGCTTCCAACCTGTTTAATTAAAGCTAAAAGCCTTATGGACACTCAGAATAAATCCACTCTGTGATCTCTGTTCAGTAGTGTCCCTGCCTACAGTTTGAGAGTTGCTCACTGCACAATTCCAGGGTGTCATAAATGGATAGTCATTGTAGGTGTCTTTTACAACTTCCTGGCAGAGGGCAGGGAAATGTCTAGCGATAAAGACACCTCCTCATTCTCACTAGGATGGGGCTTCTTTTTGACCCCTTGAAGAGAACAAGGTCCCTTGAGTCTTCTGTGTTCCTGTTTCTTCCACTCTGTGACTCCCCCACCCCCAGCTCTGCAGCTCTGTCTCTCTGACACCCAGACCTAAGCAGCCCCTCCGTGGAACCTGAGCAATTGGGGTGAAGGCTGGGGAGGGAGGCGCCTCTTTCCGCCTTTTGGCTTGGACCCTGCCTGGGCCCCACAGAGATGCTGGTGTGACCAGCCGGGGGAGGCTCTGACATCTGAATCTGCCGAGGAACTGCATTACATGCTGCTGAATAGAACACTCTCCTCTGCTTTGGGGGGAAAGACACAGGTCCTCTCCAAAACCCACATACCACGCTCATGTGTTTTTTTTCTTTCCAATTCCACAAACGTGCCAAGCACACGAGGTGACCAAAGTCAGACATCACTTGTGGTGAGCCAGCAGGAATTTGTCTGCCCATCCAGGGCTTTGCTGCTGGGCAGTATTAATTCTCAAGCTGAATTCGGCCCAGGGGTCACTGCCTTTGCTCCAAATAAATCCTCGATGCAAAGTTTTAGGAGTTACTGTGAAGTCCATGTGCCGCCTGCCTGCTAGCGCATGTCCGCTGGGGGGCACCAGCCTCTGCACCGATGGAGTAGGGAGCAGAGTTTCCTCTCTTGGGTCTCAGAGCAGCAAAGGGAGACTTGGACCCAGTGGCAGAGGCCACAAGGGGACGATGTGGCAGGGGCAGTGGCCCTGCTCAGCCCCAGCCGAGGGCAGCGGGCAGAGGAAACAGGACTGGGAGAAGGGGAGAGGGCGAGTCTGTGGGAGACAGAGCCTCTGTGAAAGGGCGGTGAGGACGCAAGTCAGCAGGGGGCAGCGGTGGGGTGCTGGTGGGTGGCCGTCGCTGGAGTGGGTCAGCCTGCATGCTGCCATCCTCTCAGCACCGGGTGCTGGCGCCCCACCAGGTGGGCTGCAGGGAGTCGGGGTGGCACTGGCTGCCTGCCTGGGGGTAGTCCCTGCCCAGGGACGCCCTCGCTTTGCCTTGGCCTTTTCATCTCATCTCAGCCACTAATGGGCTCTGTGACCTGTGGCAGGTTACTTCCCCTCTCTGGGCCACAGTTTCCTCCTCTGTAAAATGAAAGTGTTTAACTGAGCCAGTGTTTTTTCCCTTGGGGTCCTGAGACTGGGCACCAGGGGTGTCTACAAGCCACTTGAACTTTTGTAAGGCATTGTGTGGGTGCACGAACAAACATGCCGAGTGCACTTTTCTAGGAAAATTCTCAGAAGGGTCTGTGACACTTCCAAACCATTTGAACCTTGAGGCTGCTCCAGCATTTACGTGCATGGGCCCCCTTTCCTCCACCTCAAAACCAGCCTGAGGTTGGTAAAGAGCCCAGGGCGACCCTCACACTCACCTGGGTCCAGGTCTGCGCGCAAAGACATCAGGGAGAACTGAAAAACAGAAGGACACAGAGCAGAGGCAGGTGCAGTCAGCCCCCTGCTACACCTTCCCAAGCTCCTGCAGCCCAGAGGGGCCTTTTCCAGGGTCATAGCCAGGGCACAGGTGCTCTGGGCACTTTCTGACAGCTGCACTGCGACCAGGTCGGAGGAGGGGACTATTTGAAGAGGGCCCCTCTTGCTGTGCTGTCTGTGCATCTGAAGCATTGCCTTTCTCCGTATGGACTCGTGGAGTTTACACTTACCTGTTCCTGTCGGGAGTGTGGCTGCCCAGGTATTGAGGGTCTTGTCACTTATGGTGATTAGCATATATTGAGCACCTCAGCTCTGCCTGATTCTAATTGCTGCATTTAATGGTTAGGATGGCCCTATGAGGAGGCTTCTATTAGCCAGATGAGAACATTGAGGGTCAGAGATCATACAGCTGTAATAAAAATTTAGATTCACACGCAAGTCTAGGGATTGTCTCAGGTGAGAGCTCCTTGGGACTGGGGATGGACAGATGCTTAAAACTCTCCAGTGACTTCTCATTGTTCTTGGAATAAACTATAAGTACATGCCACGACCTACAAACCTCCTCCCATACCCTTCCCTCCCTCTGCCCCTTACTAATCTCCATCCACACCTGGGTTCACAAATGACACTAACCACACTCCCCCCACCTCAGAGCCTTTGCACATGCTGTTCCTTCTGCCAGAAAGCTCTTCTCCATGACTGTCACAACTTAAATGTCATCCTCTCAAGGAGAACTTCCCTAGGTGCCCTATCAGACACCCCCCTCACTGTCTTGTCCCTGCACCTGTTTCCTCCATGATCCTTGCTAGAACACATAGTTTTGTATTTGTTTATTGGCATGTTACCTGTTCCTCACGTTAGACTCTGCCCTCCAGAAAGGCAAGGATCTTGTCTGTTTTGCCAATGATGTATTATCCCCTATCAGGCACAGTGCTTGACACATAGCACTCCTCAAAAAGGTTTTGCTGAATAAATAGTGATATGAACAGTTCCTTTTAAAATGTGATACTTACCAGAAAAAGAAAGTTTTTCATCATTTAACAGCTGAAATATTTTCTTTCACTTACGTCAGGGGCCAGCAACCTGAGGCCCTTGGGTCAAACCAACAGTTTTGGTTGTATAAATACATTTTTACTGGAACACAGCCACACCCATTTGCTTACATATTGTCCAAGGCTGCTTTTGTGTTACAATGGCAGGATGGAGACAGAATAGCCCCAACTATTTCCTATCTGGCACTTTACTGATTTTTAAAACAAGAGTCCGATCACCCAACATTTTCCCCTTTGGATCTTGGCAGCTGAAAAGCTGCGTCCAACATGGTTATCTTCCCGGTACCCACATTCGTCTGGGCAGTCTAGTATATTTTCTCCCTCCACCCTCAGCAGAGGTTTTAATTTTCTGTTGTACTGAAGGCCTCCTTAACCATCTGGGGAAGTAGGCAGATGATAAATTAGGGAAGAAAGGTAAAACGCAAGAATGCATCCTGACCCGATGAACCGAGGGCACCACATGGAGCAGGATCCTCGACAAAAATGCTTATCCTGAATCTTCTCATGAGGGGCACAGCAGAGCCAAATGTGGCCATTCTACAAAACTAGCAGGTCAAACTCTAAAATAAGGCAAGTGTCATAAAAGGCAGAGAAGATGGGAAGATTGCTCTTTATTAAACGAGACTCAAAAGATATGACAAGTAAATGCTCCTTGCTTTTAAAAAAAAAACTATGAAGGACATTACTGGGACAATAGGAAATTTGAATATAGACTTATTTTAGACAGTATCAGTGTCTCAATGTGGTATTTCTTGAGAATAATGTTGGTGGGATACTGTAGGAAAATGTCCTTATCCTTAGAAGATGATGCTGAAGTACTGAGGGTGGTGTCTGCAGTGTAGCTGCAAATAATTCAGCCAAATAATTCAAACCAAAGCCAACATATGTAGAGACGCACATGGGAGAGCAAGAAAGCAAATGTGGCAAAATGTTCGTTGTTGCATCTATCTGGTGAAGAATATTCAGTGTATTATCCTTTCCATCTTTCTGGAGGGTTGACAAATTGCAAAATAAAAGGCTGGGGAGAGGAAAGGGATGCAAACAAGGAAGGGAGACCCTTTGCTGTCTGGCCTGAGCAGCTTTAATTCCCGCCTGGCCCGCCAGCCCTGTTTCTGCAGAGAATGAGACAAGAGGTGGGTGTTCTGTTTGGGGTGGTGGTTGATAGTGGGGACCCTCACAGAGGAAGGGTAATTTCAGGTCTGAGAGGTGTTCCAGGGCCTGGGGCTTGAACAGGGGGAGTCTGAAGTTGACCCCTCTGGGCTTGAGTGCCCCGGCAGTGCCACACAAGGGGCATGAGAGGACTCCCAGCACAAACCGTTACCCCCCTTCAATCTCACTGTCCTCGCAGCCAGCCACCTTGGTCCTGGTCCTTTGTCCCACCTCATTTTCCTCCCATGGAGCTTGACAGAGGGCAGGGCCTGTGTCACTCCACCTGTATTCTCCCAGCCTTGGGGAGACAGCTGCTGACATCTCTCGTTTGAGCTGAATAGCGCCGGTTGTGCCTGGCCACCGTCAGCCCTGAGAAGTGGGCAGGACAGGAGAGAGGACTTGGAGGAAAAGCTCCTCCAAAACCTGCCTGGGCCAGAGCCCCAGATCTCCAAAACTGGAGCCTGAGGGGTGACCAGGTGCTGCGCTGCCCACAGCCAGCAGGTGGCAGACGTGCCCTTCTCGGGAGCAGGAGCTGGGGCTGGAGGGAAAGCAGACAAAAAGAGCGGGCCTTCCAGGGCCGGAGGGCCTTCAGATGCCACTGGCTCTCAGGGGAGCAGATGCTGCCTCGCTGGGCAGCCTGGGCTGCATGTCCGGGGTCCCAAGGACTCGAAGCAGGCCCACTCATTCTGTGAATCACTGGGTCTACTCCCAGAAAAGCTGTGGTGACATGTGGAAACTGGCAGCCCAAACACCAGGCTTGTATCTGGGGAACCATCTGAGAAAGGCCAGGCCAGTAGCCAATTACTTATGCCATTCATCTGGATCCGGAAACTGCCCTGCATAGTGGTGGGGCACGTGGGGTGGGTGGACAGGCACAGTATTTGCCTCCTTTCATTCCATTATTCATTCACTTTTTCCACAGAGACAGGGAAATGATAGAACTCCGGGCCTAACACTTGCAAATCCAAAGAGGAAGATCACTGAAGCCAAAGGAGGAGGAGGAGGAGAAGGGAGAGACAGCTGAGACTTCAATGCACATTCATTAAGAGCTGCCACTGCGTCAAGGACTGTGCTCAATATTTTACATGCATTTTTTGCCCACAATACTTGGTAATTGAGGTACTATAATTAGGTCCATTTCAGAGGTGAGAAAACAGGTTTGCAAAGGTTAAGTTGCTCCGAGTAAATGAGCTGGGAAGGGCTGAGGCCAGCGTAGAATGGAGCCAGTCTCACAGGTGAGCTCTTGCCCTTGCTCCCCACTGCAGTGAGGGATGGGGGGCCACGGCAGGCATGCAGTGCAGTCAAAGGGTGGAGGAGAAGGAACCGGAAGAGCACCGAACTGTAAGAGAGGCAGGCACTGAGCCAGGTTAGGAGATCAGGCCCCTGTTCTTGGAAAGCTTCAGGAAAGGCCTGCCCAGACTAGTCCAGGCCAGCAGGACACAGAGAGGGCCACTGGGCCCCACTGACAGCTGTGGACGGCACAAAAGTCAGCTTGGGCCTCAGTCAGTTCACTGTGGCAAACACATCGCAACAAACATCACCACGCAAATCAAAAGGCATGCAAGCCACCGCTCTCTTCTCCCACATCCATTCCTAGTCTCAAGAGGGCTAATGCAGCATCTGGTCACAACTGCCCCAGTTCCTCTTAGAGTCCTGGAAATAGTTGCTTCTTGCACATGGAAAGAGAGATGCTTTGCAGTAGATTCAGAGAGACCCCTCTAGGTCCAATTGCTGGTCCACCTACTCCACACTCAGGCTTCTCAGTGGATCTGTGACTTGGGACTCTGGCCTTCCCCAGCTAAGAGCAGGCTCTCAGCAATGCTGAACTCCCCTCGGTCACCAAGGAGTGGTTGCAGTGTCATCTAGGCTAAGCCTGGTTAGTTAGGAAGACGGGGAGGGGTAGAGAGGATATGGTGCCTTGAGTATTGCAGTTTTTAAAGTGTAATCTTTGGGGTGGAAGGCATTGAGGTCTAATCTATTTTGTCCTATCTCTAATTTAGTGACTATTTTAACTCAGGTTCTTCCTCTACCTTTCAGAATTCTAAACCTTCTGGAAAACAAAACAAAAAGGCAGAGGCTAAAGTGCAAAAAGTCTGTGTTGATGAGTTTCAGGAATTAGGTGATGGAGAATGTTCTCAGAGGATTGGGAGGGAGCGGAGGGATGAGATATGGGGCTTGACTGTCCTTCGGGGCCAGAAGCTTGGCTTAGAATGAATCACCAACAGAAAAATATTTTACCTGGTAGGTAACGATGGGACTCTAATCCCAGCCATCCCTTCCTCCTTTGATTTTTTGCCATGACCTGGTGGTAGACCAGATGTCTACTGACCACCGAGGCAGGATTGCATTACTGCTGGGGCAGCTGGAGAGGAGAGAACTCAGCCCCATGGCCAAGCGAGGCTGCAGCTACTGGGCTGGGACAAGAGGGCGTAACTCAGGGACAAGCACGCAGGGGCAAGAGTACACAGCTCAGCAGGCCAGTCCTCCCTGCTGAACAAAGAGCTCAAGGTCAGGCTGAGCGGTGGCAGTGACAGAAGACAGAGGTGGCCAGTGTCCCCGTCACTAGCTCAAGTGTTGCCCCATACCCCTCCCACTCTGGCTCCTACTGCAAACAAGCTATGTCATAAGATGAACAGTCATACAGAGCCACTCGGTCCTTTTTTTAAAAAAAAAATATGTAAAATATATGTAACATAATGTTTTTCATTTTAACCATTTGTAAGCATACCATTCAGTGACATTAGGTACATTCACAATGATGTATAGCCATCACCACTATCTTTACCTAAAACTTTTTCATCATCTGCAACATAAACCCTATATTCATTAGACAATGATTCCTTCCTCCCTGTCCAGCTCCTAATAACTGCTATTCTATTTTCTGTTTCTATGAATTTGCTTATTCTAAGTACCTCTTTATAAGTGGAATCATACAATATTTGTCCTTCTGTGACTGGATTTATTTCACTCTGCATGCTATAGCATGTATCAAAATTTCATTCCTTTTATGGCTGAATAGCATTTCATTGAATATCTCATTTTGTTTATCCATTCATCTGTTGATGGACACTTGGGTTGTTTATATCTTTTGGCTATTGTGAATAATGCTACGAAGAATATGTACAAATATCTATTCTGGTCCCTGCTTTCCATTCTTTTGGGTTATACCTAGGAGTGGACTTTGCTGGGTCATATGGTAGTTCTGTTTAACCTTCTGAGGAGCAGCCATGCTCTTTTTGACAGTGGCTGCACCTTTGTACATTCCCATAATGCATGAGGGTTCCGATCTTCCCACATCTTTGCCAACACTTGTTATTTTTCATTTTTAGAAAGTCACCCACCCAGACTAATAGGTGTAAAGTGGTGCCACTCAATCCTTTGTTATCACAGGGAACCCTTCCCTTCTTGCTTTAGCATACAAGACGCACAGTGCTGTTTCAGGACTGGCGGGTTCACTGTGGCTTTGCTCTAATCTGAAGCTCAGGGCAAGGGGGTAAGACTCCAAAGGGGAAATTTAGAGGCCAAAGGAGACACACTGGCCAGTGGCCCACGTAGGTGGTTTCCTTCTTGAGAGCCTGGGTAAAGCCCAGGACCACAGTGACCGGCCATGGTGCATTGTGGAGAGGAGCTGGTCTAGACCCTTCATGTACAGAGGAGGAAGCTGAGGTCCAGTGGGGTGAAGTACTTCTATAAGGGCATGAGTAGGTTGGGGGACGGACTTGAGGACAGACCTCCTGGGGCCAATCATCGGTGTCTGGCTCAGAGGGACCCTGGGCAGCTTTGCTGCTGTAAAGCTCAGACCTGTGCGTAGTTAACTGAGGGCTGGCCTGAAATTCCATGTGGCAAGCAGAGATGGAGCAGGGGCAGAGAGAAGAGTTCGTTGGTAGAGCCTGGGCATCGCCATTTTGACCAGAGAGCTTGGTAAAAATTCAGATCCCAGGCCCTACTCGGAGCAGCTGTGCTTGCTGGGCCTGGAGTGGGCCCAGATCACGGACTTTCAACAGCACCCAGCAACAGCAAGGGCTCTGCCTTTGGCCACACCTTGATTATACCTCCCTTTGGCATGAAGCTCCTGGCCAAGGAGACTCATGAACCTATCTTTGCTCCCATGCAAGTCGTTGACTCTCTCTGTGCCTCAGTTTCCCTAATTATATAAGTAAGAATTCCCTTACCCAACCTGATGTTTTATTCCAGGGGATTTGGCTGCTCAGGGGGAGCATGGCATTTGCTAAGGACTTCCTGTTCCTTCAGGTAAGCACTTGGTGAGGAATATCAGTATAAATGGAGCATCCTAGGGACTTGGGTTAAACAGACTTGGGGGTGGAAGTTGATGGTTAAGGAGTGAGGTCATCCAAGATAGGGAGATTGAAAAAAAACAAACATTCATTTCTGGATCTGATAATGCACCTGGAAGCCTTTTGAAAAGGCAAATGAACAAGCAAAGCGCAGGATGAGTCTGAGGCCCACCATATTGGCCAAGCAGCCTCAGCAATAGCCCAGAGGTTCAAAAGAGGAACTTCCCGCTGATGGGAACCAGCTGCACCCCTGAAGCTGTCTCCACTTCTGTGTTTTCTTCTGTGTGTGGAACGTGAACCACGGGTGGTACCCCAGCTGACTTGGGTGTTGCCTGGCCAGCGCATGACATAACATCAAACCAGCGTGAGAAAGTCATTCCTTCTCAATATTACTGTCAACTCTTCCAATGCCATTACAAAGAAAGACTCAGGGTGCTGCTGGCAAGTCTCTCTCCTCTCCCTCTTGCTAATCTCCCCTTCTAGCAAGAAGACAGCAGGGCTTTAGGCTCTGGGCTTTAGTGTGACAACTGCAGCCAGTTAGAATTCAATGACACTGTTTTGTCTTTGATTTTTCTATTTATAGTAGTGACAGTTTCCTTTATAAATATATTTAGATAGCAAAAAGGTGAATCTGTTTAACAAAAGTATTTAGAAACCACTTTGGGCTTTGGCAAAATGCTGAAGGTGGATTTATTCACAGCTAAAGTTTTGGAAACACTGAACTAATATTTGGCAAGACTTGATCCTCCTGGGGTGCAAAAGAAAAGCTTTGGGAACTGTTGAAGGAACCTCCAAGTAATAGGAACTTTATCTGCAGTCTGAGGCCACTGTCCCTTCTGATACCCTCAGTATCACATTGAAAGGTCCCATTTGTTTTAGGGTAGCGCCTAGCATGGCCAGCTCGACCACACTAGTCCTGAACATGACTTGGCAGCGGACGGACCCGGGTTTCAGTCTCAGCTTTGGAACCCCCTGGGGCTGCCGTCTTAGGCAGATCATTTAACCTTCTCCATTGCTTAGTTTCTTATCTATAAAATGAGGATGACAGTGGTCCCTACCTCATACCTCATGGGGTTGTGGGAGGCTGGAAGAAGATAATACAGAAAGGATATAATATCTGATTAAAGATGTAATAAACTTAATAAATGGTTCCTGCTATGATTATCATTAGGATTATTAGCCACCGTTGTCAGTGAGTTGGAATAATTTTTTTTTCATAAATCGTGGAATGCCTGAGGAGAGCTCACGCAGCACAAACTCCTCCTGGAGCTTGTTTGTCAGGTCACAGGCATGTCACACCAACCCGCCCTCCCCCATTTTTCCCGGGATGCTTGCCAAATTTTAAGCCAGGAAACCTTGTTATATTAATTATGAAGAAAAAGCATGTTTTATTTAAAATCCTGGCTGCCAAATATTCTGCCATGCTGTTTCTCTGTGACGGCAGAATTGCTTTTGCATTTAGGAAACCTTAATGAATTTAAAAATATAACTATATCTGTGCCTATATACACACGTGATTTCCTGCGACCCGATTTCCCGCGACCCGATTTCCCTAAATACCAGTGTATACTGCCAAAGCTAATGAGCTGGACTCGTGCTTACGATGCATGTTTTTAAAAAAATCTGTAAGTCGCAGTGAAATACAGTCCCTCTTTTTTCCAAAGGGCTCTGTGTGGGTCACAGCCAGAGGGAGGGATATTCCTTTAGGCCTGAAAGAGACTGACATTCTGGAGTGTCACCGCTTTGAAAAGGGTGTCTTGTATCCTTCTGTCACAGGCCTTGTTTGGTTTCGGGGTCCATACAGAATTAGAAGCTTGGATTAATCAGATGCTGAGTCTAGTTAGTTGACCATCCAAAATGGGCTCTAATACTTTGATATCCGTAGTGTTTCTGAACAACAACCACACAAGCTTGTACTCTCTCTGTTAGTCTGTCACTCTCAAAGATAGAATCAGGCAGGTAATGTACATCCATCAAGCAGAAAGGGTGTCAACAGTAGAAAGTGGAGGGGCCTGTGGGGCCTAGGGGGGGCTTATTCTTACGATGATGGGAGTAATAGTCCCTCCCCTCCATGGTACTATGCAGGAATGTGAACCTCATGTTACTGGAGTATCTGATTTTCAAGAAAAGCTGAGTATCCATATTGTTCTGTGAAATGTGCTGATTTTCAAATGTTACCAAGCAATTGCAAGGAATTGAAATACTCTGCAGGCTGGACTTCGACCCACCAAATAAAACATGGGCTGTGAGCAGAATGCACCCCAAGCTGTCACTTTGCAAACTCTGGTTTATGCAAATATTTCCGAGGCTCTCTACTTGGGAGGATTCTAGAGTTCTAGAGTTTTTGCGTTTAAACTCTAAAGCCCAGAGATGGGGGAAAGAAAACAAGCATATTAACTGTAAGGTCCCTCGGGAGAGGAGAAGTCAGTATTTTCTCTCCTCTCTGGGGATAGGCCAAGATAAGCAGGATAGGCCTGACAAGCTTGTTCCTCTGGCTTCTGACTTTGGAAGAAGTCAAATTGTATTAATGGCCAAGGCCAGTGTCCTCCAAAATCATCCTAAGAACCAGAGCAGGAAGAGATTTCTAAGTTCTGGAGAGAGAGCATGCCCTTCATATAGCTGAGCAGACCTCCTGCAAGGGGCAAGGAGTCGGACAGACTTGGGTCTCCATCCTGGTTGGGAAATTAGTTTAACATCTCTGGGCTTGTTTCTCATCCATAAAACAGGGATAACAGTATGGGGCTGTGCTGGGGATAAGTGTTCAAAACTGAGAGCCAAATCAAGGCCAGACCAGGGAGGCACTGTGATTGAATCCCTGGAGGTCATTGCAACAGTATTTGAGCCATACTTCTCTGGATCATAGGTGTGGCTCAATAAAATCTAAGTTAAAGATGAAACCACAGAGAAGTTATCATAAGGTTGACTGCTTGCTCTGAATTCATGGGAGTATCCAGGCGTCTTTCCAATGGGTAGTGACCATATTTGTTGCTTTTCTTGAAAGTTCCAGAGGTACCTGAGTCCATGACACTCCAACCAGCAAACAGAGCCCTGATCTAGGAGCCTCCTGTTCCGACAGGAAGGAGCATGGCCCTGAAGCTCTGTGAGCTGAAGAAATCCCATCTTTAGCCAGGGGCCAGGCAACAGGCTTTCTGGACAGTGGACACCAGTCCATCGTCCCGAACTCAGTTCTGTCACTTTCCAGATGTATGACTTGAGCCCACTTATCTAGTTCTTTATCTGTAAAATGGGAGCAATAACAGCACATACTTCCTAGGGTCCTGTCAGAGATGAACTGAGCCACTGAAAGCAGAGCCTGGCACACTAGATTTCTCATTAAATGGTAGCAGTTGGTTATTATTTTTAGCTATCTGGCTATGTGGCTCCTTTCCCTGATGATGCCCGGGACCCTCCAAAGCATCTGAGCAAGTCGGCCACTCTCCCCTGGATGTGTGTGTAGTAGCCTGTGGAACACGAGCAGCCTTCCCGACCACCTGTCTGGCACACATCTGGGGCAAGAAAACATTCCAAAGCCCCAGATCCTCTCTGTGGAATTGACTAAGCTCATTGCCTGAAGGCTCTCTCTCATATTTTCTCTTTTATCCATTATTGACTTATAATTTCATTGCTAACCCTACAAATTCACTGGAGCTTGCAAAAAAAGGGATTTTGGGGGACCATTATCTTTCTGTGAACTTCAAACAGACTGCATCAGCTCTCCTCCTTGCCCACAAACTTTAGGATCTAATTCCTTCTGACTGGTTCTTTCTGTAGACCCCTCATGGGCCACTGATAATTTCCACCGCCTTTCTCTAGACTGTGTTATTTCTGCTGTGTCTCAGCCCCAGACAGCCAACGAGCAATCAAATGATGTAGGGACTTGATAATTTGTAATTGCGGCTATGCCACACATATACAAGTCATCATTGGAAGAGAAAATGCTTGCAGAGGTGAGTCACTTGGCAGCTTAATATGTGGCTAAGGTAGATTCTGAGAATAGTTCACCAAAACAGGAGGAGAAGCTGTTGTTTTTAATGCATCTAATCAGAAAACCTGGAATTTAATCTGCTTCCAACAGGAAAGCTCAATGGAGTAAAATGAGAAATAAAATGCAAAAGTATTTAACAAGATATGAAGGTTATGACTATTGCTTAAGTTCTCATTCTCTTCCTGTTCTTTAAACCCCCTTTTCAATGAAGGGGCACATGTACTGATTTTTAGAGAAGTCATGTTCATTCCGAAAATTTTGAGGGAAAAGAGCTAAAGTTTATTGAAAGCCACATGCAATACTTTGTTTAATTGGTCTAATCAGTTCTGCTCCTCCCCACATCTGTGAGATTATCACTTGGTTTGCAGTAGAAGAAATTTAGGCTCAGAGAGGTTAGGTTACTTGCCCAACATTCCACAGCTAGAAGGGGGCAAAACCGAGATTCAAACCCTGCCTCCTAAACCCACACTCAGGCTCAAACCATATCTTGTATGGAATTCCAGGAGGTTCTGTTTCTGTTGAAAGTCCCCCTCACGTGCCCACAGAGATCCAGTGACCACTCTTGGACCACAGTGGCACACGGCAGCAGCCGACATCTCTACAGCTCACTCGCTTCCAATGCCTAGTGTCCCCATGCAAGTCCCTCTGATGGTACTTCCTTTCCCTGATCATGATGGCCTCTCTTGGGTCCCTTGCTTGCCCTCTCTGCCCCATCCTTTGAAAGGATCCTTTGAAAAAGGAGGAAAAAGTATTACTCACAAATATGCTGCCCAAATCCAATCCATCTAAGTAAACCTGTTGCACAGATCAGTTGCATCCAGCAGGAATCTCCTTCAGGACAAATCACAGCGATTCTTACCCTAGTGTTGCCCGAAATGGCTGGAAAACTGGGTCTACATGTCAGCACGTAAGGGAGAATTTGTGGCTTTCACTGTCCTCTCAAAGGGATCTTGAGATCCATGCCAGATCACAACCCATTGTCTTAGCAGATTTTCTCACCGCGGTCCCCTTCATTGGAAGCTGTTTCTGGAAACTGCTCCAAGAGGGCTCAAGTCCTTTGGCTGCTGTACAGCCGCCAATGTTACAGGCCCTCATTAGCGTGGAACCTAGGCAACTTGGCAACCCCAGCCCTTCACAACTACAGCTTCTCATCACTCTTGGCCTAGCTGGTTTGTTCCTACTAGTAACCTTGGAGTCTCTCGACTACAGATACTTGTGAGTGAAAAGAACACTTACCCCAATGGCTGTCTTTCCCACCAGAACCATGAGCAGCGGAACATGGAGAGACATTCTGGCAAACATCTTTGCCGTTTAAGGACTCTTGTTTTGCTCTAAATACAATTTCTTTTGTTGTCTATGCCTTTGGGGGGTAGGGGGGACAGCAGTCTCCAAAGATTCAGGAACAAATGAAGAGGATGCCAATTATTAACTAGGCATCAAATACTGTTTAATGTTTAATGTTTTGCAAACCAACTATCTTGATTAAACAAATGGTAACTTTGGAGCTGGGCTGAGTCATGAGTGGTTTCTTTTCAGGGAAGAAAATCTCTAAAGAAAGTGGCAGCGATAAAGAGCTCCCGGCCCCTGGGTGCACCCAGGGGGCTGCTTTACCTAACATCCCGCTCATAGGATGAGAGCGCTGGATCAGGTGAGGCCCCTGTCACAGGCCCTGGCCATTGCTGGTTCAGACAATGTTAACAGAGCTCTGATTCATTCAAGCTCAGACAGAATTAAGGCATGGATGGGCTCCTAATAACATCATGCTTTATATTCATGAAAGATAAGGGATGCACAACTGCTATTGATGAACATTGATTTGGGCCCTTTGAAGCATTGCCCATGGTTGCTTACTGGCTTCAAAAGTTTTCTTTTAAATTTCATTATGTAAGTTTTTTACTTTTTATTTATTTTTTCCTTTCATTGGAGTCTTTCTTTGATCAAGAGGGGGAAGGCAAGCCACGATGCTCCTATCTGGGCCCAGTTGTTTCCTATGTACCATATTTAGCTCTACTGGTTGCAGGTAGGACTATATAAAGTGAGTTATCTATTAAGCATGGGCCTTTAAGGACGCAATTGATCTCTTTAGTAGGTGTGGTCTTGCGCTCTTATAAACACCTGATTGCCCACAGTAATCTATGCAGTGGCTCCAGAAATCCTCCCTCCCGGGTCCTAAATCCGAGGTCTGAAACCCTGCAACCGACTGAGGCAGGTGCTCACCTGGGCCTCCTGCTCTCCCATCTGCCGTCCCTGTTGAGCGCACGCACTCACACTGCTCGGTGGCTGCTTCACCTCTGGAAGCCGGGTTGCTATCTCTGGCAGGCCCCACAGGTACTAGCGCCAGGGAAGGCCAGTCACTGCCCCAGCCACCAGATGGCCTTTGGAGGACAAACCAAATCCTGCCATTTTACCTCCTAAGTGACTCCCACTTTGGATTCTTTTCTCCACTTATTTGTCTCCATCTCATCCCTGGTCAGTACTCACCTGTTCCCTATATGCTCACACTAGTCCCTTTTTCTGGAAAGTTCTTCTGTGACCTCCCTCAGTCCTTCCCTAATCCTAACTCTCTGCCTAACTTTAGCAAGTCCACTTAGTTAACTCACCTAGCTAATGCGCCTTTCAGATCTCGGCCCAGACATTACTTCCTCAGAAGGCCTGCCTGTGCTTTTCCTTCATAGCATATATCAAGGTCATAACGGTGCACCTGTATTGCTGTTTCATTAACAATTGTTCCTCCATTGCTTTGCGAGGCTGAAAGCTCAGAGGGCAGGCATTCTGTTTGCTCGCCATTGAATTCCAGGCATTAATGTCTGACACTTGTCTGGCATGTGGTAGGTACTCGATAAATATATCTTAAAAGAATAACCACTCTATTAAAGTGACAGCTGGATACTTTATAACCAGGACAACTAAGATAGCATAGCCAACTCGATGTGAAAAGAAAAATGGATGTGAAACACTGAAGTAGTTGTGAAATTTTAAACACATGTCAACTTATTCATGAATACGACATTCATATCCATTGAATATACGATGGTCTGCTGTGAGCTAGACGTTGGCAATGCTGGCATGGAGGGGGCAGACACCAACTTCCCTCTTAAGGAGCATGCAGCATGCTTTCTGTGAAGGGGAGACAGGTGGGCATTGAAAATGCAAACAAGCTAATCTTCGCTGGTGTTAAGTGTGAAATGAATGAAGAAAAGGTAATGGAACAGAACTCCCCGGGAGTGGGAGATTTCCATAGACTGGTAGGTGATGATGTTGGTGATGGTGGCTAAGTGGGTGACTGGTGCAGTGCTGAGGACATGTTGATGGCTATCTGATCACAGAGTGAGGGTCAAAGAGGCAGCATGCACAAGGAATCTGCTGTTTGCTGGAGACTTCGTAGCTTCTGTACAGTCAAAAGTAAAAATGGAAATTCTCAGGCAAGTGCATCACTCATGTGACTTAGGCACCTCTTTTCTCCCCTACAGCCTGGTGTCAGCTCCTGAGCTTCTGACTCGGTGGGAGAGATTCCCAGAAAACAAAGCAGAAGCTTTTCTACCTGTGTCAACAGGAAGTGCCCGGGGTGAGTTTGATGTTCACCTTTTTACTCCAGATTAATTTCCCTGACATATAATCTTCCCACTAACTCAGGCAAGAAGTGAACCGCTTGGCTCTTTGTGTGACAACCACAGGCCTCCCACATATTGTCTCTTATTTCCCTGAAGTTTGGTCATCACAACATTGTGAAGTTGAGGACGGTTCTGCATGTAGCCCTAATGGAGAGAGTTCTCTAAATGATGCTTAATCCTTTTAATTTAGGACAACAGGACTAGCTGATGATGTAATGTCTTTGTCAGGGAGTTGGAACAAACCTACCTGGGATCTCTGGTTTTAAAATTCAAACACAGAGCCGCTAGCCCCTCTCCTGGTGGGGTTTCAGATGGTACCAAGTCAGTCCATTCTGTGGGGCCGTTTTCTCCTGAGTTGGGTTACATGCTGCTGCAGACAGCTCCTGTCCTGCCTGGGGTGGCCCGGGGACACCTGTTCTCTGTGGACTGACTCTTCCACCCAAGGAAAGACTTCCTCATGATGCCCGTGCTGGAGACCCAGCCTTTGAGGTACCTGGTTAGGGACTGTTTTTATACCGCAACCACGGGTTGGGCCTGAATCAGCCTGCTGCATATGTACTTGTAGTCCTCATCGCTTATACGCAACAGCAGTTCCTTCCTGCTAGGCCTTCGGTCGGTCGAGTGCTGTGGGGTGAGGTGGGGGCAGCATGGAGCAGCCTTAAGATCAGCAGCTGAGACTCAAAGCCACAGCCCTGCAGAGCGGCTGTGAGCCCATCACTTACTCTCTCTGGGTCTCAGTTTCCTCATCTGTAAAATAGAGATAATACAGTGCCCGCATTATGGTGTTACTGACAAGTGTATGTGAGGCATTAAGTTAAGGCACTTAGTGCAATGGCTGGCCCAGGGGAGGCTTTGCAAAACACACTGGCTTTGATACCAGTAAAGTGTTTTGGTGGGACGGTGCTTGCTGGGCCCCCAGACCCTCAGAGATGAAAGGGCCCTGTGCTCAGTGAGTCTGGTCTCCAACCAGGGAAGGAAGACTGCCTTCTTGGGGGACTCTTTATCTTACTTGTTCTCGCTGGGACGGGGGTCAGCAAACTATTTCAGAAAGGGCCAGATAATAACAATTTTAGTTTTTTTTCTGGCCACCCAGTTTCTGTTGTGACTACTCAACCCTGACACTGTGAAAGCAGCCACAGATAATGCTTGTGCCAGTGGCCATGGCCTTGGCCCAGTAAGGCAGTATTTACAAAAAGAAAGCTGTAAGTTTGCAGTTCACTGTCCTAGGAGAAAACAATGCAGGTGCAATGAAAACATTGCCGACATGAAGGGGCCGCCAGAAAACAATGGGGACACACTAGAAACCACGGGAGGGGGCCTGGACCCAGGGGACCCGGCTGCCCTCAGAGGGCTTGCCCAGAAATTGTGCCCCCATCCCAGAATCCTCAACTTCTTTGTGGGGTGAGGGGGCTAAAGATCATTTGTCATTAATTCCAGAAGTATGTGTTGGGCACCTACTATGTGGCAGATAGTACTGCAGGGAATAAAGAGGATAGACCAGGTACCAGTGGTGTTACCTTCTCATGATGACCCTCACTCAGAGTCACATGACTTAAAGTCATCCCTAATTGGAGGAAAGAAGGCGTCCTGCGGGGAAGTGTCACTGCTCTTCCTGTTCTTCCCAGAGGCCCCTGCCTTCCAGGGGGGAACCCTCTTCAGGGGGGAAGGGAACAGGGGAGATGCTTGTTAACTTGGCATGGGGGTAACCTTTCCTCACTCAGACCCCGGAATGCTCATGCCACTGTAAACTCATTAGTACTGAACATCTCATTCTCTTACCGGAAGACACTAGGAAGTCTCCCACCCCCCTGGGTTCGTGAAAGGAAACCAGCAGTTACAGACCAGCTTCTCTGTTCCCATTACTTTTATAATCCTTAGCTCATGTAGTCTTTATAAATACCCTGCAATGTGATTCGACCCCTTTTACAGATGAAGAAACTGAGGCTCAGAGAGGTTACATAAATTGTTCAAGGTCACACAGCTTGAGAGAGAGCTAGGTTTCAAGCTCTTCCTGCTCTACTGCAAGGACTCCACGGTACTGGGGTAGTAGTTTACCATGAACTCCAAGCCACCTAAGAACTTACTGAAGAAAACAACTTGTCTAAAAGCGAAGATTGCCCACTGTCTGGCCAGTTTCCATGTTCTCATCATCCTCCCTATTACTTACTATTAGGGGTGGCAGTGTGCCCAGTATTTAGTAAAGAAATCCTGTCCTCCAGCAACAGATGGGTTTCCTGGGAAACAGAGATGTTGAGGTTTGTGGGCAGGAAGCTTAATGGGGAGTGTTCTTGGGATCAACACCCATGGGGGAACGAGGGAAGCAACGCTGAGCAGAGGGAGAAGTTGGGCTGCGATGCAGTCACAACCGAGACCCATCCACTGGATATTTCTGGTGCTGAGATGGCCCTCAGTGTTGTCCTGCCATGACCCAAGGCAGCTGGGCTTTTGTACTGGGGTCCACCTGTCACAGGCTATGGGCTATCCCCCCGGAAAGAGCTTGAGTTCAGGCAGGGCAACCCTGGCTGAGGGTGAGACTCAGAGTAGTACTCAGCTAAGAGCCTTCAACAGCCTTTTGAGAGGAAGAGGGCCTCACTTGTGCAGAGGAGATCTGGGTCCTCACCACAGCACCCACTCCAGCTACTGACTAGAAATTCATTCCTCATCCCCTAGCTCGAATACTCAATGAAGGACACTGGAACGACTCGGTCAGATTCTGGACGAGTATCCCTAGTTTGTTCTTGGTCCAAGCATTGCTAACTGGAGCCATGCACACAGCCAGGCTGATCCAGGTGCACAGGACAATTACAGCTGCTTATTTGGGGTAATGAATATCAAGGAGCAAACCAGAACGCTATTATGGAAACCATAAATTCTACACAGTTACTAAGCCAAGCTACGAATTTACAGCTAAGCTCTCTGTTGGCCAAAGGAAGGAGGAAACCCTGATCGTTTGGCATGATTTTCATTTACTGAAGTCAGTTTTGCAGGAAAAATAGGGTTTTTTTTAAACCTATGGTCAATTACAGGTCAATTTTTGTTTTTAAAAAACCTTATGATCTGATGAGCACAGGTTGGAGTTAGGTAAACAGAATGGGGAAGCCCACAGACACACTGGGAATCTCTTGCCAAAATGAACCCTGGTCTTTGGTCACTCGTTGGTGGTTCTGGCTTCTGTGATCTACAGGTTTGGAAAGATAGAAGGGCGGTCAATGCTGTTCAGCTTTGGAACTTTCAAATGCGGCACAGCCCCGTATGAATTAAACACCGCAGGATCTTCGCACAATAATTGATCTGCCCATTTGTAGACTTTTCCTTTCTTTAATCTTTCAGTGCAGCTTCAATCTTCCCTCTTGCATTTTAAATTTCCTCTGTTCGGTGGTTGTTTATGGCAGAGTGTATTTTTTCCTGATCTCTCCCATCTCATTAATCAGTTCTACAGAAATACAAGTTCTTCCTCTTGGATCTTCAGCCTCACAAGGAGCTATCACCTGGGCTGTGTGATGCTTCTTGTTCTAAGTGCGTCTTTGATTTATTAAACATTTTGAATAAAATTCTGCTTACGTTTTGCATGTTGGAAAGTTTCCCCCCCTCCCTTTGATGTAATAGAAAATTTGAAAGAGAAGAGGGATCTTGAGATTTGGGTGTCCCTTTCTGTCTAGACTTGTTGGCATTCTGAGTAGCTGTGATATTTTCAAAAGCCTTTTCTCTTTTGGAGAAGGCAGACCTCTGAGCACCTCTCTAAAATATACTACTTCTAGACATGGTCTGACATTGACATCTTTTCTAAGCACGTTTGCTTCTTATCTCTAGGCTGTGGTGGCAAGAACATGGGCTGGCATCAGAGCCAGTGGCAAAGCCATTTAGTTGCTGTGTGATCTTGAGCAAGTTTCTTAACCTCTCTGAGCCTGTCTCAAATAAGTGTGTGGATTAAAAGATGACATGTGAAAGTGCCTGGTATGCAGTAATTACTTCATGAGCATTAATTTTTCTTTCTCCCTTTTGCCATTCCATTTCTTGACTTATTTTTAATTTATTATGGAAACTATACATCTTTCTCCAAATTAGCATGATCATCAACGAAGTAAGTTTTTATAAAAGGAGTTAGACAAGAGTAGAAACAACACACATTAACACACAACAGCTGTGTGATTTGTCTTCCTGAATCATTCATCTTTGACTCATCTTAGGAGGTTTCATTGAGTTCTGGGGACTATGGCATCCTAGATGCATAAGAGACTTCTCTCTCTGCTGAGAGAAGCCCAAATAGGTGAACTGACAAACGTTTATGAGGCCAGATCCTTGCTGAGGCCAACTCTGAGCCACGCAGCGTGCACAGAAGTCAGAGCAAGGCCCACTGGAAGAACAATAGGTGCAAAATGGGTTCTACTGGTGGTTAAAGGACAACCTGTCACTCACACTCCAGCCTCATGTTTAGTTAGTAAAACCAGTTGCCATGTTGGTAATTATTGCCTATCACCTAACACGTATTTCTTGTGAGTCCAGCACTGGGATTGGCTCTGTGGACAGAAATCGGAGGACAGACCACACCCACAGCCTCTACTTTCAGGACCCTCATACCCTATCTTGGGAAGGAGGCTTTAATTTCTTTATGACTCAGTTTACTCATTTGGGACATAAGAACAGTATTAGTATGCACCTCATGAGGTTGTTACAACGATTATGATGTATAAAGTTCAAAGTACTTGGAATTGTGCCAGCATGTAGAGTGTGTTCTGCAAGCATTTGTTAAATGATCAGGCCTGCGGGGCATCTGTGGTCGGCGCTCCAGTGTTACTCTCTGTAGCCGCACCAAGGGCCCAGCTAATTAGCATGAAGGATGTTAAAAGAAATAAATTGTTGTGTTTAAAAATGAGTGATATTGAAGACAGATGATTGAGAGGACTGAGCAGGCACTTTTGCTCGGACATAAATAAAATGAAAGAATCTGGTGAAGCCTTCAGAGAATTCTAGGCCTCGACATCCTTCTGGTCTTGCCTCTGGCTCCTGGTCCAGCAAGGAGGCCAGCTGACCCTGCCATTGAACTGTGAATGCAAAGTGACCCTGCCCTGGAAAGTGGGGTCAGAGGGCCTGAAAAGGCAGAGGTTTGGGACTTTCAGGGACCCACACATGGGTGGTTTTATGCTTCTTTGAACATGTGGCAGAACTTATTTTAACATAATGCCACCAGGCAGCAGGTTGAGAAGGGAAGCTGTGTAGCACCCATCTTCGGCTACTTAGCAGAGGACCCTATTATTTCCCAAAGACCCTGACAGGTATTGAATGGACAAATTGGCTAGGTCAGTTCACAGCATATGAAAAGTTTAGAACATCTCCTACCATGTGGTACAGATGCAAATGTTAAGCCATTTCTACCCTATGACATGATTAGCAACTGGCCAAGTGTTAGATAATGTAGAACAGACCTATCGATTTTCATGCAACGTGAGTTGCAGAATTTAAGAATAGGAAGTCAGGAAAGTGTGACCAGAAGCTAAACTTGGTCTCTGGACATTGTGATGTAGTTCTAGCTCCATCTTGCTCCAGCTTGGTACCTCTGGGTAAGTCAGCTATTTCCCTGAGCATCAGTTTTCTCAAGTGTAAAATGTAGTTCATTCTCCCTATTTTGTTGATGTGATTGATGAGGCAGGGCTGGAATGCTTCAGAAACATGACCATGCCCCAGTGTAAGGGCTGGTTCTTTCCTTGCCCGGGCTGAGTTCCCTCCTCCCTGAACTGAAACGGTGGTCTATGTGCTGTCACTGTGCCGTGCACCTAGCTGCCACCTCTGTGATGTGCAGTCAGAGCTCATCAGCTGGCCTGGAGACACGTGATTTTGTCTTCAATCACCTCCTTTCTCCAGAATTCATCTCCTCCTCTGTTCTGCCAGGGTCTGTGGAATGTACTTCTTCCAGCTCCCAGGCCTAGTTCGCCCTGGGACGGGAATCCCTGCAAAGGATGCGCATGATGTGTCAGTCTGTGTGTGCACCCACTGGTAGCTGTCACGTCTGTCTTCTCAGCCCCGCCCTCACCACCACACTCTTGCTCAGACTCCCCACATCCCGTGTGGGCTCCTGCAGTGGTCTCCAGGTTCTCAGCCCTGTCCTCAAAGCCAGCCTTCACCAGGGCAGATGAGCCATCTTCTAAAATGCCAATCTGGTTGTATCATTCATCAGCTTAAAACTCATCAGAGGGGCCTCACTGCTTACGGGATCAAGTCCAGACTCATTAGTGTGACACAGGAGGCCCGACTAAACAGGTCCCTGGTGACTTGCTTTCTTCTTTCCCCACCAGCTTTGCTTTATTCCCCACTCCCCTGACAAACATTCTAAATGCTCACCCTATGCTCCAGTCACAGGCCAGTCTGATGCCTTCACTGACTTACACTCCTCATTCCCCTGAAGAAAACTCTCCTCACATCTCTGGCACTTGGAGAACCCCACCATTTTCTTTTTCAAAACTCAGCTCAAGAGTTATCCTAAGTAAAGTTTTATTTCCCTAGAAGTTGGAGTCCATTCTCTACCCTGAGGACTCATGTGGCATCTTGCATATTTATGACCTTAAGACACTGGCGTGTCATACCTGGGGACACTCTGGGGCCCAGACTGGTTCTCTGGGCTTTGAATCTCCAGCACATGGCACACAGTAGGTACTCAATACTTGTTGGTGAATGAGATGGATGTGTATATGTCGCCTTAAGAGTGTGTGCTATTACGGGGATCTTAGAAAGGAGAAAAAGGCAAGATAAAGAGGGAAGGAGGCAGCTTATACACAAGCAGTGGTGCCCTCTAGAGATAACAGGTCCCCAGGTCTGGTCTGAGTCTATTCAGTTGCTGTCCTTGACTTCTATCACTGGAGTTGAGAAAATAAGAGCAGCCCCAACAGTAAACAAATAAAGGGAGCGTTTGTTGATGGACCCATGGGAATTGCTTCTTTCTGAAACAGGCTGCCCTTCCCTGTCAGCAGTCACGCTCCTGCCAGTTCTGGCTCCTGTGACCCCTCCCATGGGCTTCCACAAAGATCTTTTCTGCAAGCCCATCCTGAGCGTTGATGTTCACCCACAGGAATGGTGGAGCTGGGGAGTTTGGGGTTTGGAGCCTGGAGCCTCCATTTTCTAGCCCATTGATCTGGGACTGGTTGGTTATTCAATCAGCTGTGACCAATAAGGCCAATTGAATTAGATAATATTCATGAAGATCTTTGCACAGTTCCTTGCACATAGTAAACACTCAATAAATGCAGCTGCTATTTCCCTGAGCTACTTAAAAGCAAAAATTCAGCAACCACAAATGAATGTACATTTTGCAAGAGAAAATTATTGATGTACTTTGTATAGCTTCCTCATGGTTCTTGTATGAGGCTGGCATTCTTCATTTGATTTCTGCCCTTGATTATGTGTACCCAAGGAAATCACAATAGAAACCATTACACATCAGTATTAGTTTCTAGAAAAATAAT
The DNA here is from genome assembly GCF_030020395.1 of Manis pentadactyla. NCBI lineage: Eukaryota > Metazoa > Chordata > Mammalia > Pholidota > Manidae > Manis > Manis pentadactyla. The sequence continues at coordinate 124,451,168 of NC_080026.1, read as the reverse complement.
CACGTCTTCTCTTCAAGTCTTAAAGTCAAGCTCATTGCATGGTTGGATTTGGGACTTTGTGATCAGATTGAGGCCAACAGATCCCAGAGTTCTCCAGGTCTCTTTCTAAGTAGGACTTCTTCCAGCTCTTTCTCATGAAACCAGTTCTCTGGTATGTTCTTTGCAGAGATATCCTTGAAACTTTTACCCTGCCGATGGCAACCAACCCCAGAAAGGGACACGCTCCCTCAGAGAACAGCAAGAGTTTCCCAGTGTTTGAGGAATCAGTGATTCACCAATGACACTTGGATCAACTAGTCCATCCCTTGTTCTATACACAAGCAGTAGAGTGCTAGAGCTGGCTCATCCTGGCTCACAAGACTGTACCCACCTCTTCCCAACTCTATACTCAGTAACATCACATGGGTAGCTTGAAATCAGCCATGTGGAAATACTTATCACAGATATTGGCAAGAGCTATAGACCAGGGCTTCCTGACCCTAAAGAGCCAACTGTTCAATGGTCGCCAGTACACTACTTTCTCCAATGGAAAAGAGAAACAGAGAGACCAAGAGACTTTCTCAGTGTCACACAGGCCAGTGGTTTAGAAAGGAAATGGTTAAACAGGACATTTTAGAGGATGTAAAACTTGAACTGGGCTTCTGCAGGGTGTGATGAATAGATGAGAATAGAATAGAATAGATAGAATAATGGCCCCCAAACATGCCTGTGCTCTAATGCCCCAGAACTTGTATTAACAGGTTACCTTATATGGCAACAGGGACTTTGTAGATGTGATTAAGGGTATGCAGCTTGAATGGAATGATTATCTTTGCTTATCTGGGTGGGCCCAATTTCTTAAAGGCATGAGCCCTTTAAAGCAGAGAACCCTTCCTGGCCGGGTCAGAGGGATGAGACAGAAAAAAAAGAAGATTCAAAGTACAAAAGACCAGACTATGAAGATGGAGATAGGGGGACATAAGCCAAAAAATGTGGTGGCCTCTAGAAACTGAGAAATAGCTTGAAGAGGTCAATGAGCCTACCACCCATCCCAATGCTAGTCAACAGCATAGCCAGAATGTGAACTAAGGCAATCTGATTCTAGAACTCTTGCTCACCAAGGCATGTGCTTTACAAAACAGGGCTGGCCCATGCCTCACTTTGATCAGCAAACCATAACCCTCCCAGATCCCATGGGCTGACAACAGCTCACGATGGGCCTTCACAAGTGACATTTCTCCCTGCAGCTCCAGGAAGGGAAGAGCAGCCTCGAAATGCTCCGGCAGTTGAAGTTTTGATAGACACCACTACTTGGGCCCCAGAAAGGTCCTTTGGCTTTGATGGGAGACACGATCCCATCCAGGCAGTTCTGGGAGATAGCTTTGCTCTGAAGAGATAACTCAATACAAAGAACAGGAAAAAGTGGAGGGGTGGAGGGAGGGGAGAAGGGAGAGGGGGGCGGGGGTTGGGGGAGAAAGTCCCTGATTTCACAGAGTCCAGCCCCGACAAGACACTCTCTGATGACCAGGGGAAAGGCTTTGAAAGTGGAGGGGCAGTGCCACAAACCCCGTTCCCTGAAAGTGGAGGTGGATCCCGGCAGAAATCACATGGGGACCCCCGCTGTGGAACCAGGGAGACCAGGGAAAGAGTTCAGGTGATAAAAAAAAATGTTAATAGAGGACTGCAATGCGTCTGGCTGTCATTCCAGTCTCTGGATTCCCAGTTTGAAATTCTGGGGAAAAAACGAGCAAGCTGGCGCTGCTTCCAGCCCGCCGGGATGATGGTCCTCAAAGCCGGGGCACCTTTCGCTGTCTGCAGTGTGAGAGTTGCCGGATTAATCATGGCCAGGCAGCCACCCTGGTTTGAATGGCTCTTCTGTTAAGCACCTTCCTTCTCTCCCAGATCCCTGAATTACACTACACGTATGAAAAAGTCTGGAGAGGAGATGGACACTTTTCCCCAAGAAAAATATGTGTCCATGCATCTAGTTAGGAAAGAGGGTGATACCTACAGTTTGTTCTCCAAGAAGGACATCTTAAAGCACAAAACTGAGGGCATATTGCTTCCCTGCTGATATATTTCTGTTCCTTCCTATTGTGCTTAGAGTAAAATCCAAACTCCTTGCTTTGCCAGCCAAGCCCTGTGTAGTTTGACTCTTCTGGCAACTTCTCCATGGACCATTCTCCCCTTTGCCTGCCAACCTCCAGCTGAAGTACATCTTCTCATTGCTTAAACACACTCTGTTTCCAATCACTACCACAGGGCCTTTGCACTATGCACTTTCATCTTCTTGGACCTGTCTTCAGGCTGCTTTTTGCAAGCCTGCCTCCTTTGTATTCTCTGATCTCCACTTGAATTAAAGTATTGGCTGACCTTTTCAATGGCTTCTTGAGCCCCACTACCAGAGTTTAGGGACCTTGTCTGTCTGCACACTTGTGTTCTCAGCATCTAAGCATAGGGTGGTTCTCAGCGAGTATTTGTTGAATCCATGACTGACGGAAGGAGAGCAGGAAGCTGAGAAGCACAGCTGGGAACTTGGGCAAGAGGAGTGGGAACTGTTCCTGTGGGTGTCTCTTCCTATGGGTGGCTGTTCCTGTGGGTGACTGTTCCTGGGGGGTATTGTTTCTCAGGGGGACTGTTCCTGTGGGTGGCTCTTCCTGTGGGTGGCCGTTCCTGTGGATGACTGTTCCTGGGGGGACTGTTCTGGGGGGTTTGTTCCTGGGGAGACTCTTCCTGTGGTGGCTGCTCCTGTGGGGGCTGTTTCTGTGGGAGACTGTTCCAGGTGGAGACTGTTCCTGTGGGGCACTGTTCTGGGGTGGGGATTTTTCCTCAGGGGGACTGTTCTTGTGGTAGCTGTTCCTGTGGGGACTGTTCCTGTGGGGGACTGTTCCTGGAGAGACTATTCCTGGGGAGACTGTTCGTGTGGTGGCTGTTCCTGTGGGGACTTTTCCTGTAGTGGCTGTTCCTGTGGGGCTGTTCCTGTGGGGACTGTTCCTGTGGAGCTGTTCCTGTGGGACTGTTCCTGTGGTGGCTGTTCCTGTGGTGGCTGTTCCTGTGGGGACTGTTCCTGTGGAGCTGTTCCTGTGGGGACTGTTCCTGTGGGGACTGTTCCTGGGGAGACTGTTGCTGTGGGGACTGTTCCTGGAGGGGTATTGTTTCTCAGGGGGACTGTTCCTATGGGGACTGTTCCTGGAAGAGGTGAGAAGACAGAGTGAACAAATAGGAGCTGGCTGGTGAAGAAGGAAGATTACAAAAGAGGGTCCATGTCAGCAAGAGGAAGCCTGTGCTGATTGGCTCCCAGAACCCTTGGCATCAATGCCCAGCCTCTCTTGGCACCTGACTGTCTTTGGGCAGATGTGTGTAAGAGCAAACCTGGGTGGACCTTGATTGCGTCACTTTCCCTGGGCCGGCTTCCAGGGCTGGGGACACCAGCTCCTCAGGCATGTCACCCTCCCCTTCATTTTGCTTATCGGTGGGACTGCAACAGTACTGCGAGTGGTCATTCCACTCACCCAACCAAATTTTTTTCACCATTTTGAGATCATGTAGATGAAGTCATGTAAGAGAAATGATGAAAGAAGGGAAAGACACTACAGTACATACGTACATATACAGACATGTGTGTGAATAATTCTAAACACATGTGTGCGTTATTCAGACAAAGGCGACCAAGAGAAGAACTAGGAACTGTGCCCTAGTGCTGGTGGGAAGAAAGGAGAGAAGAGGTGGGGGAGTGCTTTGAGTGAGTCAAATCCTTATCTACCAAGCAGAAGGTCCACAGATATAGTGAGAAGTGGTGGCAGAAACAGTATTTGGAGATGTGGAGAGGATCAGGAACTAAAAACAGAAACGATGATAAAAATAAAAAAGAAGTTGCCTCTGTGCTTCAGAGTGGAGGGTCATTTTTCACCGTAAACCGCCAAGCACTATTATTTTTCTAATCGTGTACATATCACTTTGGTACAATTGTAAAATTGTTAAATTTTTTAAGTATACATTTTAATGGTTTTGGTAAGCATTAAAAAATATTTTATGTTTTCCAAAATATTCATACATTTAATTTTTTTTCCAAAAGATAAAGACAGGTAAAATTACAACAGGGCAAAAGGAATAGGTTAGAAGGCATGTGCTGGATGCCGTGTAAAAACCTGGAGAACAAGCTAAGATGCAGTATCTCCCCACCAGTACCCCTGTGCCCAGGTCCCCCAGGCGAGTTACATGGACCGCTTTCCTTTCTGGCATGTTCCCCAGCCTCATCCCCACCCAGCGCCCCTGGGAATGTTACAGATCCCTGAAAAGCATGCAAGCCCAACATCCTTCCTCTTCACCAGCTGTGGGGGCAGGAAATTAATGACAGAGAAGCCGTCATGACCCTGAGCACAGAAAATAAGCAGCACTTGAAAAATGACGAGTCCTTGAGGTTCCCAAATCCCTGGAGGACAGGAGCTCAGCGACTTCCTGGGGCACCTTCCCCATGTGGCAGCCTTTGAAGCATCAGTTCCCACCTTCCTAGGGCCCTGCCAAGCCCCGCAGACAGGGCTTCCATTTCCCAGGGCCGTGCTGGGCTCCAGGACTGGCCTGCATTCTCCTGGCATTCGCATAACCTTAGACGGAAGAGAAAACTATAGCTCTTCCTTTAGCCTGGAGCCGTTTCCCTCCCTTCTGAATATCTCTCTCTTCTCTTTCTTGTTTTTTAACAAAACAGGGCTGGGTCACTTGTGCTGCCCTGGGGACCCCTTTCTCCACCAGCCTCACTCTGCAGGGCCTTCCTGTGCATGGGGTCCTGTCACTTCCCTGCTCCTGACAGCCAGCGCTTGTAGGGTCCTACCTGCAGAGATTGCAGTTCAGTCTTGATAGGTGTGATTATGAACTCATGTGACTGTGATTTTAAGTCACCAGCACCTCCACATTAGTGCTGTCCTCTTGGAAGCTCTCAGTTCTCTTGGAAAACTCAGGAATCCCAGTCAGGATGCAATAGTCCTGTTGGACCCACCTTCAGATCCCATGTCCCGTTGGCGCCTTTGATGGCAATCCTCAGCTTTCAGGCACAGGCCTAGAATCCTCTGGAATAGAAGCCTGCCTCTCCTGAGAATGCTGTGGCCTTAGGTTAGACCCCAGGTGTGCCACGAGTGTGGTGTGTGGCTTCCTCATGGGTGTGTTAGGTCCTCTGCAAGTGTCCTTCTACTGGACCGGAAGCCAAACCAGCCAGCCCCACCCCTCAGTCTTTGCAGAGCCCACCATTCATGCTTTAAGTGGCAGGAAACAGGCAGATGGGTGGTCCCCAGGCGGAGAAGGAAGACACCTTGGTGGCTTGACAGAACGTATAAGTGACACCAGGGCGCCTCTTCCTCTCCCTGAGTGTCCTGAGGAAACTCACCCTCTGTTTGTCCTCTGTGGGCTTGTCTTTCTGTCCTTGGGCTGCAGGGAAAGGACGCATCCACATTTCCACAAACAGCTCAATGCTGGGGCTTTGGGGAGGGGCTCTCTCTTATCTGGACGCATCTTTCTCGGAATGATGTTCAGGGCCCATTTCAATCTGGGGATTAAGCTAACCCAACACAGGATCCACTTCTCTGCAAGGAGAGAGCTCTCCAGTCTGCTGTTTATCTGTCCTCTTCCCACCCCCTCCCTGTTGCTCCCTAATCTTTGGAGCTTAAAAAGGCTTATAATGCTTCTTAGGCATGGAATAGTTCTTATAAGGCAACTATTGATGAGCTAAACAGAAATGACTTCGAAACTTAGCATGTGAACTTTCCTCCCTGACTGCCTTGCAGGATGCCAAGAGAGAGGGGAGAGAGGGTCCTCTCCTGACTTTGATTGTCAGATATTTTCTTCCTGGGGGAAGGCTGACCACCAGTATGTTCAGATATGGAACCTGGAACCTGCCTTTGGGGCAGCTGTGCCAAGGGGCCCTCTCCCTTCTCCCTTCACCACTCAGCTGATGACGTGGTGACAGGCGGCAGGAGAGCCTCAGCCCAGCGCAGACCAAGCCCTGGGCCCCCTGACCCTGCCCTGTCACCTCACCCTACTGCTGCTCCACTCACCAATTCGTGCCAAGTGGCATGCAGCAGTCGCCCCTTATCCAAGGTTTCACCTTCCACGATTTCAGTTACCTGCGGTCAACTGCCGTCCAGAAGCAGATGATCCTCCTTCGAACGTATGGTCAGAAGGTCAATAGTAGCCTGACACTGTGTCACAGCGCCACATCGTTCCCTTCCTCTCGGCATGTAGGGATTTTACAATCTCACATCGTCATGAGGAGAGTGAGTACAGTATGCGGTACTTTGAGAGAGAAAGACCACATTCACATAACCTCTATTACAGTTCATTGCTATAACTGTTCTAGTTTACGATTAGCTATTGTTACACAACAATCTCTTACTGTGCTTAATTTAAGATTTAACTTTGTCATAGGTATGTGTGTATTGGAAATGATAGTCTATAGAGATTCTGGTACTATTCATGGTTTCAGGTATCCACTGGGTGTCTTAGAATGTGTCCCCTCTGGATATGGGGGCACAACTTTATTAAAATAGAAACCTAAGATCCAAGTTGCCCCTTCGGTTTGAAAACTGCTTTCACATGCATTGTTTCACCTTCTGCTCACTACAACGCAAAGAGGTAAAGCACAATGATTCCCGTTGGCCAGATGAGAGGACTGAGGCGCAGAGAGCAGAAATTACTTACCCAGGGGATCTCAGTTACTAAAGCTGTACTGTTAGGTTTGAACCCAAGCTTCTGACCCCATGGCCCTCCAGAGGCCTATTTGTTACCATAGCAATGAGCAAAGCTGCAAGACGGGTGATGGTGGGTAACCTAGGCAAAGCATGAGCCCTGTGCAGTATTAGGAAAAGACGGGTCTGTGAATCACTCCCCAGTCAAATCAACTGGAAACTCCATGCAATAGGATGGAAAGTAAAGGACCCCCAAGTCAGTATCTCTTAGCTGAAATGAACACACAAAGAACAATTTACCTTAGTGAGTTGGGGAGTTAGAATCCAGTGACCTTAAAACCTACCACCTAGGGTATATTAGGGCTGCCCTAAACATGCAAAGGTGGGTGGGGAATTAAGGGCAGAGCCAGATAATGGAGAGAATGCTGATGATTCTGGAGGGAAGCAGAGGCTAGAAGTCTCTCGATAATTCCATGGCATTCCCTTCACGCTGCATGTTTGGACAGGCTGAGCTGAAGGAGGAAAGAGAATTTATGAAATGCTCACTTGCCTTAGCAGCCCCCATCAAGGCTGATTGTCCAGAGAAACTGGAAGCACAAGTTTTGGGGTTAGAAACCTTTGCTGCTGACATTTAGCTTTTGAATCTACTATTTGCATCATTGAGAAGGCAGTCAGTGCTGGGTGCTTTCTTTACAATGCTTGTATATTCTCCTGATGTGGAAGGACAAAATGGCATGAAGTGAAAAGAAGAGATTCAGTAATACGAAGAGAGCCTGGGATGCAGGCATGGAAATCTGGCGATATTCGTTCTGAGTACTGGGAGGGACAAGGCCCCCAGCTGTCTTGTCTAAATCATTCGAGGAGCATGTGACATCTACTCAGGGACTCCTGGAATACCCAGTGGTGTCCTAATGAAACAATAATGGGGCATATCCTCTTCCCCAGCATTTCTACAGGGAAGATTTACCATTACCCCAGACAGGGATTAGGCCTAATAAATTACACTTCAGGACACAGGATGCACACAAAACGTCAGGGTTGCACACATACACACGGATGGCCCTGAGCACAGAAAATTCATCATCTTCAGGTTAGACACACAGCAGGCACCGAGCAGCAGGAAGTGGCCTGGAAAGCGTCCCAGTGCAGTGGTCTTGGAGCAGGGAAGGAAATACCAACGGTAATGCAGGGGGTACTGACCGCGGGGGGAGGCCGGGCCAGAGGACTTGGTTCCTGCTTTGGGAGCATGCTGTCCCTCGCTGCTTCTACACCCCGGTTTCTCAGCCTCGGCACCACTGACATTTCAGGACAGACGCTTCTTTGCTGGGGGTGGGGTGGGGCTGGCCTGTGCACGTTAGGGTGTTAGCATTATCCTTGGCCTGTACACATAGATGCCAGTAGCACACACCCTCCCCCTGACTTGGATGACCAAAAATGTCTCTAGACATTGGCAAACTCCCCAGGGTGGGGCAAATCACCCCCAGTTGAGAGCCGCTGGTCTATACTAGGAAAGACCGAGAGTAAGCCTGCTCCTCTGTTAGACTGCCAAAGCCTCCACTGGCTTCCAGTCTCCCTCGAAGCCCATCAAGGACCCCGGGCTCCTCTGTGATTCTCCAGTTCAGCCTCCCCCGCACCCAGTGCCTCTTCACCCTGCTGGCCCCATGCCAGCCGCTCTGGCCAGCTTGCTGCTCCTCATGTGCACCCAGCATCCCCTTGTCAGGGTTTGTGTATTTGCCTTTTCTTCCACCTGGAATGGCCTCGGCACTGCTCTCACCTGAGTGGGGAGGCTCACTCTGTGGTGTCCCTTCTTCCTCATGGGACGCATGCCCTTTGAGGACAGGAGCCTGTCTGCCAGTCACTAGCTACAGTCCCGGCTCCTCCAGCAGGGCCTGGCCAACCACAGGTGCTCGGACACGTGTTGATTGGAGTAGGATGGATGGTGCCTGTATTGGCCCCCAGTGGGAACTTAGCACCCACATAATGGTAAAGAGGGCTGCTAAGTTATGAAGAATGAACTCTTGTACAGTGTCTTCTCTCACAGGTATGAGGTGGGAGTAAAATAGAAGTCAGAACTAACCAAGCAAAACACACATACTGGGAATCTGCCTGCGCCCAGTTCTCTGTGGGGCTAAGAGCTTGGCTTGGGGTCAGACTGATCTGGGTTCAGATATGTACTGTGAGTCCTGGGGAGACAGGGTGTTCATTGGCTGTTAGATCTTCAATAAATTGTTTAACTCCTCTAAGCCTCGGTTTCCTTGTCTAGACCATGGGCATAACAGTAGTCTCTTCCTCAAAGGGTTTTGGGGATAAGGACATGAGATAATATGTACAATATACTTGGCACATCCTGGATGCAATGAATGGCTAGTCTTAGTTATACATAAGCCCAGGGCTGGTCCTCAAGACACTCATAATTTTGTTAGAGATGGAAGAGCAGTCAAGTGTAGAACCAGGCGGAAATGCTCCAATCTCACGGCAGGCTGAAAGGCCTCAGGGAGGAATTTCTGGGTACCAGGTGGTATTTACCACAGGGTGGGACAGAAGCCAGGGATGCACGTGGTGCATAAGCATCTCCAGTTGCACTGCACTTCACTTACAACACTCTTTCCCATTGTCATCTCATTTGATCCTCCCAGCACAGTAAAGCAGATAATCTTTCCCCCACAACGAGGGAGGAGAGGTTTAAGACACTGATGGTTATAAGGAACAATGAGGAAGTGGCAGGACCCAGACTCTAATGCAGGTCTTCTGGCTCTAAATTCACTCCAGTATTTGAAGGATCAGAGTACGGTAAAAATATGCCTAATACTATTAAAATACTAGCCACCCTTTGTTGCCGGCTACGAGGTAACAGGTGCTATGCTAAGAGCTCCGCAGGCATGGCCGTGTTCCCGGGCACCGTGACCCTGCGAGGGAGGTCTTCTCATGTACTCTTTGCAGTTGGGGAAGCTGAAGCTCAGAGACAGGAAGGCACTTGCTTAGGGAGGCAAAGCTGGGAGTCAGCGCTCCCTCCCTGCCTCCAACTGGTGTGAGATTCTGGCTGCCCCCTGAAGCAGATGCACTACGATGCTCCACGTGCCCTCTCTTCCTGCAGCCCACGCTGCTTGAGCAGGTTGAGTGATGGTGGGAATGGGGGAGAGAAGGAATGGCCCTGTACCTCCGACCTGGGCGAGCCCCACCTGGCATGGCTGCCCAGAGGGGCCTGAGGATGAGCTGAGAGGGGGACTGGCTGAGCTCGGGACTCAGGGTCAGTGGGCAGCTCATTCAGTGAGGGACCCACCCCACCCCTGCCTGCTGTGGGGCCCACTGCCAGCTTCGTCCTTCCAGCCTACCACTGTCTTCCCTGTGGGTAAGCAGGGAAGAGTCCCATGGCTCTCTGATCTTCCAAATGGTGACTGGGACTGTTTCAGCTGGGTGCCTGAGTCTGCCCTCTTGCCAGCCTGCAGGCTCCTTAGAGACTGTGTCCATTTTGGCTTTGTATACCCAGCTCATGGCAGGATTCCTGGCACAGGATGTGGAACGAACTAGTGACTCATGAGTGGGTGGCCTGCAGACCTTCATTCCATGACATTCCTGTGCCTGACTTAGGTTCCATGTGGACCAGTGGTAGGCCGGCAAGAGGAGGGCTTTGTGGACCTATTCTCCAAGGGCCCAGGTGACCTGAGATAGCTTTTCCTATTTCTGTCCCTACCATTTCTTCCTGAGGTTTTTCCCAAGACTCAGATCCATCCCCATACTCTCATACTCCTGGCTGCAAGAGAACATTGCACAGATGCATTTCCTCAGGTCTCCCCTAGGCAGGATGGATCCCTTCAGCTCCTTCTCCTGGAGCCGAGGACAGCCTCATTCCTTCCCACCACTCCACTTTTGCCCTGACCTTCTCAGTTCTTCATTAGAGCAGACACCGAGGTGGGAACAGCAGTCAAGGCCCTGGGTCACACTTTCAGCAAGGAGAGCCATTCAGCTAAGTGCCCAGGCCCTCTCCTGGTCCCCTTCTAGTGGGGAGGAGGGTGGCGTAACAGGACACCTTTTGCCTTTCCTGTGAAACATTGGGGATGAGAAGAATATTTATTCTATTTAAACCCAGGAAAGGGGCAAAGAGACAAAGGAACAGAGGCCCTTAGAAGAATCCAGGAGTTTCCTGACAGTGACTCATTGTGGGTAAAATCCTAATATTTCCAGAATCTCTTGCCTGGCTTTAGTGCATCTGCATATCAATAGGTGTTTCAAGGGGTGGAGACAGGTGGCCATCTAAGTATCAATAGGTAATTACAAGGGCATGTGAGGGTTTATCTGGACCAGGGAGGTTAGGTGGAGCTCTCTTCTGCTTCAGCCGGGTCCAGGACGACTGCTTGTAAGAAATAAACGGGTTTCTTAACTTTATTTTTCCCTTTTACTGATTTCAGTTTCAGAGGTATTTTGCCCTGGGATTTTTCCCCCGGAGTTACACCCATCATCGAACATCTGATGGAAAGTCTCCTTATCTGGATGCCTGACACCAGGCAAAATGTTACAGCGAGGTGGGCTTGGGCCTGGGACACAGCACTTAGGAGCAATGGTCTGTGGTCCTTCCCCTCCCTCAAGTGTGAACCCCAGTCTTGAGGCATGGCTGTAGCATGGTGGTTAGAGTATAGGTTCTGTACTTAGACATCCTGGGTTCAAATCTTTCCTCTGCCACTTGGTAACTGAGACCTGAGGGAAGTTTGTAACATCCCTGGGCCTCAGTGATCCAGCTATAAAGTGGAGATGATAGTTTCCTCCTAGTCACAGTGAGGTTGGACCGGGTTAGCACATACTTAGAACAGTCTCCGGCACGTGGCAATTGCTCAGTAAATGCTAGGTATTGTTATACTGACAGTTTAACCCTCCTACAATGAATTGCTTTTCTACCCTAAACTCCAACAAATGAATCAGAACCTTCCAGACTTTTAATCTTCTGGCCATCAGTGGTAAGAATTCTCCAGTTTCCTCAAGGACAGACCTGGGGTCAAGTAGAGGCCCCATTTCTGCCCACTGGCTTTGGTTCAAGGACATTTTCTTTGGGTTGGTAGGGTACCCCACCCATGGGTCAAGGAGGCTGCAGTACTGGTCAGTGTGACCCCTCAGGAACTCCTGTGTCATGTAAACATTGCTGGAAATGGGGAAGGACTGGAGAGCAGACAGCAAAGTCCTCCAGACCCCCCCCCCCACTCCGGGCACAAGCGAATGGAGTGTGACAGTGAGCTGCTAATCTCCTGCAGAATTCCTGAAGCCTCTCCCACTTTGTCCCTTACAGGACAGTGCAAAAGAAATGTGCCCTTTGGTTCATATCAGTGTAGGGTTTCTCTGTCTCCTTTACAGCACTTCTCAGGAATCCTATCAGCCATGAAAAGATACACTGATTGTTTAAAGTATGTTCTAAAAAAGTTAGGTGCTAGGATAAAAAGATAACTCTCCTACATTCATTGCTTATTATAAGTCAAATACTAGACTTAAACCTCTACACACGTTATTTCATTTGATTACTGTCACAGTCCTGTGAACTAGGTACCCTATTATCTCTATTTTATGGATGAGCGAACCAAGGTTCAGAGAGGTTAAGTATCTTATCCAGGGTCGCACAGCCAGGAAGTGGTAGAGCTGAGGTTCAAATCCAGGTCTGTTTGACCTCTGAGCCCAAATGACTTTATTATACATTAGAAAATGGAGTCTCCTAATGAACGAACTGCCCCTTGAACTCTCTTCTAATTGCTTGGGTATTTCAGTTAAACATCCACTTTCTTTTCTTAGCAACAGGGATCTTAGGGGTCCTGTGCCTGAGACTTACTGTCCCCTATTACCCGAAAACACTTTTTTCCCCACTCATTTTAGGTGATACTGTGAAAAGGACACTTGACCCAGATATGCAGTATCTTTTGGAATAACAGGATTGCAGCAAATGCCTCTTAATTAAGCCATGACCTTCACCCAGTTCATTTTCCTGAATGCATGCTCTCTTCTCCCACCCAAACTGCTTTGAGTAAAAGCGAGGCTAGGCGGGGAAAGCATGAACCTTTTTTCTCTCTTCCTCTCTAATATCTGCAGCTCTGGCTCTGTTTCCAATCTCCCATTTCCAGCTGCCCACAGGAAATCGCCACTGATGTCCCTAAGTCACCTCCAACTCCACATGCCTGAAACAAAGCCCATCCTCTGCTCTGTGCCCCAGCCTCCCTTCCCGTTGGAGAGGCTGTAGTCCTCTCACCCTGAAGAGCTCAAGGTCACAGAAGCAGCTTTGCGGCACCACTTCTTCATTCCTGAGGTGCCGGGAGGCACCAAGCCTACCAAGGCTTCCTTCCCAGTCTCCTGTGTTTACCTCCCTCAGCACCTTATCCCGAGTTCCAGCCTTCCTCACCAATCCTCAGGACTCGGGCCCCTTTGCAGGCAGCGCTGCACAGCTGCCAGAGAGATCTCTCCCCAAAAGGACCATTGTCACATGTTCTCTTGCCCACCGATCTTCTGTGATTCCCTTTGCCTACTGCTGCAAGTCAGCCCCGACTCAGTGGGCTCCATAAAGCAGCCGCTCTATAACTTACTCCCTTTTCCTATCAGATCTGTCTTCTCATAAGTCATCCAACTTTATTCTCTCTGGTTAAGATGCCTTCCCCCCTTCTTCTATTATTAACTACTCATGTGTCAAGACCTAGAAAGATAAATTAAATTATATGCCATTTCCCCCACTCTGCTTAATTGTTTAACTGGAGCGCTATCATGAGAACTTTGAGATTATGTGCTTGGTTTGTGTGAAAGAGAGCTGTGATTGATTAGTGATGTCTGCCATGGGTAACCGGGAGAAACTGAAGCATGTTGAATCTGGCTAGAGCCAGCTGACAGCCTGCCTCTTCCCTGCAACCTTGAGACAAGGCAGCCCTATGGGTCATATTTCCCACGATGCACTATCATATTAATAATGGACTCTGAGAAAAAAAAAAACAACCCTGAGATCTGCCTTGGGGAAGGCCATGATTAGGATTATATTTATCCCAGTCTTTATCACGTGCCACCTGGTTCTCTATCTGCACTAGACAATTAAAAACCTTATTTATAATAATAATGGGAATTACTCTGTGCTGGGCACCATGCTGAGGTCTTGGCACACATCATGTCATTTAACTGTCAAGACACTAAGAAAGAGGAACCCTTACCAGGTCCATCTGGCAGATGAGGAAATGTTCAGAGTGGTGGAGTAATTTGTTCAAGGTCATGCACGCAGTAAGTAGAGGACAGGGACGCACATCCAGGGCTGTCTGGTTTCAAAGCGTGGCTGTTAGGTTGACAGGTATTTCTATGACTCTGTGAGTAGACGGTGTCATATGGTGTCATCCTGAACTACTCACGTTCGGTGGAGGTGTTACGAACAGACTCTTAGGCCTCTGGGGGCAGAACTCTGCCGCGTACTTCGTCACATCCTTCTCTTCCACACCCAGGGTTGATGGACACTTGGAGTTTCTTTGATGCTTATTTTGAGGCTGGTCAGATCCTATTAGTTACTTGTCTATAATTATTTTAATATATTTCTCAAGATGCTGGAGGGCAGATTACAGATACATACAGGATATTTGGGGCCAGATCCACATGACTCAGGGATCCTAAAAAAAACCTGTACTCAGGGAAGGGAAACTATTTCCCTCAGGCCTCAAAGAAATCGCCTGCTTTTTCAGCTGCAGGAGCAACTTGTATCCACAAGAGGGCAGTAAAGACAAGGCTACCAGGACCAAATCTCACCAGACTCCTTCCAGGAGGGAGAAGCAGCAAGTGGAGACCTTGGCAGCAATTTTTGTTTCTTTCATTATGGCCACTAGCATAAATCTTCAGATGCAAAGTAACCACAACAGGCTGATGCAAAGACCTAATTTATGACTTCCTTGCGATTTTCAGCATAAACTAAGCTAAATAGGATTTAATTCATGAATGTATTTGTTCCACCTGTGTTTATTGAGCACCTACTATTATTACAAGCACTTGACAGATAACTGACATCCAGTACAGATTTCTAAAAGGTACCTGCAACCTCAGAGGAGGCGCACACCATGTTCTTGGAAGAGACCAGGATGGCATCCCAGAGAAGGTGACATTTAAGCTGGGTCTGGGGGTTCCCAGATAGAGAAGTTTGGAGAGAGAGGGCATCCCAGACAACCAGAATAGGGAAAGACAGCTGCAAACATCACTGGAGTGGAAGTGAATGTTTTTACTCTTTGGCAGGGGCTGGAATTTAATAGCTATCTTCAGATGGATATTCCTGAAATTCTTGTCTTTTTTGGTCAGGTTTATAACCACTCAGAGGAATGGAGCTATAGGCTCTGGCTAAGGGTAGCAGCAGACACCATCTTTTCTAGAAAGTTCTTGT
The DNA here is from genome assembly GCF_030020395.1 of Manis pentadactyla. Taxonomy (NCBI): domain Eukaryota; kingdom Metazoa; phylum Chordata; class Mammalia; order Pholidota; family Manidae; genus Manis; species Manis pentadactyla. Next base: position 124,436,153 of record NC_080026.1, on the reverse strand, counting down.
GGTTATATTCTTCCTGAGCAGATTCATGGGAATTCCCAGCAAGGGCATCACAGATCTTTCCCTGGAACAAGCCCAAAGGGATAAGACTGGGCAGGAACCCTTGGGGGCACTACCACCCCACCTCCCACACCAGGCTAGAGGTGAGCTGAGGACCCAGCTCTCAACTCCAGAAAATAGGCCGCAGTCCCTGGGCAGCTGGATTTCCAGGCTGCTCTTTCTCCCTGACATCTTTTTCCATAATGGCCCTTCCCTTTTCTCCTCTTTAGGCCTTATCTGAATTCTTCAGCAAAAACAACTGCCCTGGCACTTGACCTGAGTGTAAGGCAGGGGTAGGAAGTCACAAGGTCGCTGAGATCAGCTCTTAGCTCAAATCTAGGCCATGTCCACATCTTGGCTATGTGAGCTTGGACTCGGCACTTAACCTCTCTGGTCTTCCATTTCTTCACGTGGGAAATGGGCGTCACAGTCCCTGGTGATGAAAAGTAGCAGAGGTAACTGTGAACTGGGGTCCCAAGTGAGGGCCTAGCTGTGACTCCAGCACGACTGGACATGTCCGGGTGTCAGTAGCACGTGGGCAAGGCCATTGCTTAACCGGCCCAGGGAGCCCACCGGCGGGCTGGGTGCCCTCCCCCTGCCAGCGTGTGGACCCCAGTAAGGAAATGATACCCAGAAACCGTTGGGGGAGGTTACTGTCCGTCAGCCCCAGGAACCTGGGAGCAGAGAGGGCCTGAAGGGACGAAGGGGTAACTGCGGGGCAGGAGCTGACCCCTGGGGGTGCCGGGGTAGCCGTGCCTCCCTCAGCAGCTTCCCCAGAGCTGCTTATTCTCAAGGGAAGCCCCAAAGCCGGCAGGGCCGCGAGGGACGAGGGATCACGACCGTGGCTGTGTCAGGGCTGCCCCCAAGGCCAGGAGGGGGCACACGAGCCCAGCATCGCACGGCCCTCATGGCAACACCACACAGCTGCTGCCAACAGTCACAACTTCAATTTTCTGAGCACCTAGCACCCTGCGGACATCTGTGCAAGCGATGTGAGCACAGCAGCGCCTGCATCGGGTCACCCCTGTTCACACTTTACCAGTGAGGATGCTGAGGCCAGAGCTGGAGGAGAGCTGGGGGAGAGCGGGGGAGAGCTGGGGAGTGGGGCCCGCCCTCCCACGCCTCCCACGCCCTCCCTTCCTCCCCTCCCCCCACGCCCTTCCCCCACCCCCCTCTCCTCCCCACCCTTCGGCTCTCGGAGCGATTCCCCCAGCGAGAAGGCAGCCCACTTCCCTTCGGCCACGGAGAGAAGGAAAGTGTAAAAGTTCTCAGAGAAGATTTGTTGTTCTCTCCTGTTCTGGAGAGACTCCCACCTGCTCTGGGAAGGCGGGAACTGCAGCTGGGGCAGCAGGGGGCCAAGCACCCCGCAGACTTCTGCGCCGCCGGCCAGGACGCTGCCCTGCGCTCCGCCCCTCCCCGGACAGCGGGGCCCTTGCACCTGCCTCGGAGCCCCAGCTCAGGGCCGCCCGGCGGACCACACCCCACCCCGAGGGCCCGCAAACCCTGCCCTCCCGAGCCAAGGCCCCGTGTGCGGGTGGGCAGAGGCGCCTCCCTGCTGCCCCGGAAACATTTCCTGCTCAAGGGCCGCCACCAGCAGCTCCCGAGCCATTGGGGTCCCAGGCAGGGAGTCTGCGTTGTCTCGTTTTTGTAAAAATGAGCCATATTTTTGCTCCTTGTTTGCCTACCCATCTTCCTTCTTGAGGAGCTGAGAAGGGAGAACCGGGTTTAGATAAAGGGAGGGTGGATGTCAAGTGCCCACACAGCGGAAGGACCCAGTGAGGTGCTGGAGACGCAGCCGTAGTGGCCAGCCCATGGGCCCAGAGGGGGGCCCAGCCAGGGCGCAGGGGCAAAGCCAGGACTGGCTGAACTCAAATTCTAAACAGGCGGTATTGACCCAAAGAGATGGAGCTAACTAGGAAATGGTTGCATAAATAGAAGATATGCAGATACAGAGATCAGATGCATCTGACCTCAGCCCTCCTTATCTGTTACATGGGTATCACAGCACGGGTCCAAATTTCCTTCTGGTTGTTCTGAACTCTGAAAAGCTCTGAAAACAGCAAGTCTTTCCTTTTCTCCCCAAATGTTCAGCACTAAAATTCATTCAGTGCTGAGATCTGCCCAGAACTGATGTGAAGCCACTTATAAGTTTTATTTGTGTTACCAAATCTGAAAATATCAATGTGTTTGATGAAGGGGGGTGACCACAGATGCTGTGTGTGTGTGTGTGTGTGTGTGTGTGTGTGTGGCGGGTATTATGTGCAATTTGGTCTATGCCCATATTATTCCTTTAAAATCTAAGGGTAAAGGCTTAATTTGGAAACATGGCAGGCCCCGAGCATTTCTGGATAAGGGCCGAGGACCTGCAATACCTTTCCCAGAAGATGATCCTGAGAATCAAATGGGGTAACACATGCAAAGCCCTTAGCTCAGGATTTGGCACCTAAGGAATTCTCTATTCAGCCCCTGTCCCCAAATAGCATTCCTGCCAGGCTTATGCCTCAGACAGAAAAGACACTGGGCATTCTCTTGAAGGGGAACTTTTCCTGAGGGGGCAAAGGGACACACCAAGAGATACTCCAGCATCTCTCCTTGCACCCCCAAATCATATTTCCCCCACTGAATCAAAATATCCACTCTGATGCCTCCCAGTTTGCCCATCAAAATGAGTCAATTTCCAGAAAGAATACTGTATTACACACAGCTTTCTCCCCAGCTGCTTCAAGTTGCAATCCTCCCTGTTGGTTATGAAGTTGAAAAATACGTTCACATCTGTCCTTGATCTGGTAAGTCAAGAAAGTAAAAACAGCACCACAAAGGCATTCTTCCCGCCCCTTCCAAAGGAGCAGTTTCCATCAGCCGCGCCGGAGATCCAGATCTGCTTTACATATGTTTTTGATGCCGAAACTATAACATTTGACTTTTTTTTCCTGCTCCAAAGTGTTAACCAAATAAATAAGAATTAGATGATGTTTGCGTAAACTTAGATACACAACCTAAGATTCTTGTTTCTCTTCTGACTTTGGCAGAAGGCTTAGCTACTTAATCCCTACACTTTAAAGCATGCATTCTATTTATTTGTTTCTCTTTTCAAATCTGTTTCTGCAGTGAATAACCCCTTCCTTGGCAAATACACGAGCCACGAGGTTGTTTTGTACTCTCTCCAAGGTGGGATGAACCCCACATTGAAGCCTGGTGACTGTCTAGGGGTTCGGTTGCTTCTGGATCGATGTAGGTTCTTTTCTGCCCTCCTAGTCTTGGTCCTCTTGACTTCCAGTCACTGGCTTTGAGGAGGAAGGGGTGTAGGGCAACCAGGTGACTCCACTTGCCTGTGACTGAAGGGTTTTCTAGGCACAAAACTTTCAAGTTTTAAAACGTGGTAAGTCCTGAGTGAACAGGGACCAAGTGGTGACCCTGGCATGGGTGAGAGAATAGGGAGTGTCAAATTAACCTACCTCCACTGCTGGGTGAAAATACGCGGGCCATTGAGTTAAGGGTCATCTTTAATTCTGAAGAGGTGCACTTGCCACATGGTCGCACACCAAAGGAAGGAAGGGGAAGGGGGCTACCGGCTATGAGGACTGTGGCAGGAGCCACTGTGGATTGCTCAGGAACAGCAGGCGGAGAGCCCAGCCTTAGCAGGGACCGGCCACCAGGGCCCCTGGGACACATCCCTGAAGGGCTTGGCGAGGACCCAGGGGTGGCACAAACAGAAGCAGCCCACTGGACGTGCCTCCCCGACAATGCCAGGGTGGAACACAAGTGCCCCACCCCCACCCCGCCACTCAAACAACTAAGACAACAGTGAGCCACTGGGCTGTCCCCCCACCCCTCACCCCCACTCCGGGGAAGGGCTGGAGAAGGGAATGAGGAAAATCCAGGGTGAAGTGAGAACGCATTCTAGAATGGTCAGGTCTTTCCCCCAAGGAGTTCATCTTAGACTGTTTTAAATTGGAAGCGACTGAGATAGTAACGATGCCAAGTATGAGTTTTGTATTTCTCTGTGGTGGGGGTACAAGATCAGGTTGACATTAGTTGCAGGGGAAAAGTAACACTCTGAGGACACATTTGAGTCTTATAGTGTAAGTGTGGACACCCCACCCCCAGCCATGGTTTTATGATTATGACAGCTTCCATTGCTTTTAGAATAAGGTCCAAGGCTGCCCCACAATACCCTGGCTGACATGGCCTCTGCTTTCCCAATCCCATCTGTACCATTGCCTCTACTCCCTCTCCTTGCCCGACATACTAGCCCGTTTCCTTTCTCATGCTCAGATTTCCGCCTGCCTCAGGGCCTTTGCACACCTCCTGGTCCTTCCTCCCAAATACCTTCCTCACTAGATCACTCTTATTTCCCCCTTTTCATCCTACATTAGATGTCCTTTCTTTGTGGATGCAATTCATGACCCTTGAGATTAGGACACAAGCCTCTATCATTACCTAGATTCAATGGGAATTAATCACTTGTGATTGCCTTTTTAATTGTTGACTGAACCACTAGATTGTAAATTCCAGGAGGGCAGAAACCAAGTCTGGTTTTATTAGTGCTTTATTTTTAACAGGTAGGCAGTATCTGGCACATATTATGTTTGTGGAAGAAAAGAAGGGAGAGAAAGAGAGAGGGAGGGAAGGAAATGAGGAAAGAGAGAAGGGAGGAAAGGATGGATCCAAATCATTGACTAGAACCCTTCCTGGTGCATTGTGGTGTTATTAGACCCAGATTTTTGCCAAGAGTTTCTATTTGTCCTAAGGATTATCTCTTTATGGCAAGGGTGCTTGACTTATTCTGTATGTTGTCTCTACCAACTATCTAGCATATAGCAGGTGTAAAATAAGTATTTTTTAAAATGAAATAATTGTGTCTAGGGCTGACAATGTGTTGGCTGGAAAACAGCAGAGCTCCACTGAATGACCAAGACATAGTTCTTTGGATGCTGAATGGCCCATAGCCATTCCAGGTTAACAGCTGCTTCTAACAGCACGGTCACTCTGTCAGTCCGATGGTCCCCTGACAGTAAGGACGTCACTCAGGGCACTGTCCTTGATAAAACCCGGTGACCACTCCATAGGGATTCATGGGAGGAGGGCCTCTCAGGCCTAACATGTAAGCAACAGATGTGGATGCACCTTAGGGACAAAGCGAACTGAGTAATTTATAGTCTTTCCTACTTCACCTCAACTCCTGAGAACTTAGAGACAAAATGGCCCACCTCCAGCACATGGAGAGAGCTTTCCAGCGCGAAGTTTGTGAGTTAGCCTCCCTCTCTGGGCACGAGATGACTCTTCTGGGGCTGGTTTCCTTTGCCTTTTTCTCTTTACCTGTTTTTAGCTGTTCTTTCCATATTATATGTGAGTGAGGGTGAGATGTGTGTATAGATTACCACTAGGTAATTTCAGCCTGCCTAGGCCTAATCAGTGCTCTCCAAGTCCCAAATACTCAGGTTTCCATTCATAACAAATTTAGAGACAGGAGCCTCAAAGAAGGTCAGTTCTGGGCTGGTGGGGAGAAGGTGACCCTTGTCTGTTGTGGGGCTGTGAACTTACCGGAAGTGATGGCGTGGTGCCTCCCCCTCTGAGCACAGCCCCTAGAAGCCGTGCCAATGGGCCAGCACACCACTCAGCTATCCCATTTCTATTAATCCAGAAATTGGAGGCAATTTCTGGATTCTACTTCTTCATTTAAAGACTCAGGGGTTCAGGAAAGGGTGGCGGGCTGGCAGAGCCTTCATGATGGACATTCTGCTAATAGAGGGCAGATGGTGTGCAGGCAATGAACTGGAGAGTTGAAGAGATGTGACTGTACTTGTGTCTTGAAGCATATAAGCAACATAAATGTGTTCACCCACATCTATTATATACACAGTGTCAGGCTATTAATGACCTTCTGGTGATAACAGCAGAAGGAGGACCATCTGCTTCTGGACTGTGTATGAGCATGGGTAACTGAAACCACAGAAAGTGAATCTGTGGAGTGGGGGGGGACTGCTGGGTGCCATTTTGTGTTGTGGCCTCTGTGTAAGTTGTTGGCCCACCCATGCCAAGTGTGACTCAGCAAAATAATCAGGAAGGGTCAAGGTCCATGTTTCTCTGATGATGAAGATGCTTCCTTAGTCCAGGCTAGACTGTAGTGAAGGCCGGTGAAGGGTCTTGTGTCCTTCGGGCATTCATCTGAGTTTGGTGGCTGATGAGGAGCTGGCAGCTGGAGATCACACTTGATCTCAGAGAGAAGAACTCAGAGAGAAGCTTCTGGAGCCTGGTGGTTCAGAATGCTGACTCGTGAGTAAACTGCCTAGGTCTGAATCTAGCTTCCTACTCACTATCAGTGTGATCTTGGGTGAGTTAACATCTCAGCATCTGTTCTGTCAGAGTAAAATGAAGGCTTAAATGAGGTTCCACAGGTGGCATACTTACCATATTAGTCAGAATTCACCAGAGAAACAGAGCCAGTAGGAGATACATTTATTTACTTATAACAGGAGATTCATTATAGGAATTGACTCATGTTATTAGGGAGGCCAGGAAGTCCCACCATCTGCTATCTGCAGGCTAGAGAACCAGAAAAGCCAGTGGTATAATTTGGTCCAAGTCTGAAGGCCTGAGAATCAGGGGTTGACAGCACGAATGTTGGTGTGAGTCCAAAGACCTTAGAACCAAGAATGCTAATGCATGAGGGTGGAGAGGATGGATGTCTCAGCTCAAGAAGAAAGAACAAATTCACTCTTCTCCCACCTTTTTGTTCTATTCAGGTCTCCAGTGGACTGGATGACACCCACTCACATTAGTGAGGGTGATCTGCGTTACTCTAATTCAAATGCTAACCTCTTCAAAAGACACCTACACAGGCATTCCTAGAAATAATGCTTTATCAGCTATGTGGGCAGCACATAGCCCAGTCAAGTTGACACATAAAATTAACCATTTCATTTATAAGGCATCCAGCACATAGTAGGGACTCAATCCGTGTTAGCTAGTATTATTGCTAGATGGAGCCACGTAAGGACAGGGTCATGGGCATCACTGAATATTGTAGTGTCCAGCGGGAGGGAGGGTGGACATCATACTCTAATGGAAGCTGGAAGTTTCTAGGGTCTCATACTAGAATCAAGGATCATTTCACTTCTGCATAAAAGTGCCCAAGAGAGTCTTCTAAACTCCTAAAGGAAACCACAGACCCAAATTAGTTTCCTGATGATCAGAGTCATCTACCGTGCCCCACTCGCGCCCTCCTTTATGGAGTTCCCTGCTGCTCGGCAGCAAGGACACCCCAAAGCCTTGTTGCTCAAACAGGATGAAGATTGAATAAACAGTCGTATGATGAAAGCTTTTACTCTGGTGAAAGCTTTTCTTCTCCTTCATCTAAGAAAACTTGGATCATTAATTAAGGAGACTTTGAGTTTGCCAAAGCAGTCAATAATTCAGAGATTTGCTTTTGAAATACAGGACAAAAGACAAAGCCAATCTATCTTCATAATGACAACTCAAAAGTCAAAATGTATCTGTCATTATCTCTCCCATCTCCTGCATAATCTGGGCTACAGCTTTCTGGGTCTTTCTTGTGTCTCCCAGTTACTCTTAGGGAGAACATTTTTTGGGGTCTACTTTGAGTAAGATTGGTAAATGTACCAAAAGTACATTAGACATATGCACATTTGGTAGCTGTCCCTTTTAAGGCTGGTCACTTGGAAGGGACAGGTGAGGTGTAGTGAAAGCTGGAAAGGTCTTGACCACTGGAAACCTTGTACTGAGAGCATCAGTCAGCTATTGCTGCAATAATGCTGGGTAACAATATCAAAACCTCAATAACAAATATGCACTTTTCTCACTCATGGGGTGTGTGGGCTGGCTGAGGCAGCTCCGCTTTTGGCTGTAGGTTGGGTTAGATCTCCTCCTTGAGTCTCTCATTGATGGCTCTTCAGGCTATGCTCTTCTTGTAGTGAGTGTGAGAACATCAAGGGAGGCAGGTAGAAACCAAAACCTGAGTCTTCTGTGGGCCTATGCCTAGAGCTGGCACACTGCCACCTCTGCTCCTATCGTATGACCGAAGCAAGTCACATAGCCGAATCTAGTGTTTGTGGTAAGGAGACATACTCTACTTGTAGTGAATGATGCAGGGCCAGGAGGGAAAGAAAAATTATGAGTAAATGATAAATCTATCCCACCAAGCCTGAGTTGGAAGTCCAGGGGTATATCTAGGAGGTACTGCTATGGTTCAAATTTCAGGGACAAGACGGGGATGGAGGCTGCCTGTTCAAGGCCACTTCTGTTGAACAACATCCCATCTTCTCTGAAAACTCAGGCGAGAGGAATCTAGGAAAGTCATTGACATTCTGCCAAAAGTTCTTCTAGGCTAGATCAAAAGTGAAAATAACATATACACAAAAATTTTGAAGGCTCTTCTGACCATCGGCTAGAAGGAAATGACTATGTCATCCACATCTACTTTTAGTATTTAATCACATCCTTTCAGTACCATCCTTGGCTACATATGTTTACATCTTCAGGAGCTGCCTTCCTATGTGACTCGGAGGGAGATCCAGGTTGACTGGTGTCTGTGGGAGGTTTGAATTCAAATTCAATTCAAGAAACATTTTTTTGAGCACCATCTATGGACCAAGCACTATGTTAACTTCTGGGGTTGCAACGTGAATGAAGCAAAGTCCCTTCCCTCTAGAGCTTCATTTAGTGCAGGAAGACAGGCAGTCAACAAACAGGGTGACTATAATGTCTCACATGGCAGTAAACACACTACAGGAGAATCTCTCAGGGGAAGGGAGCGAGGCCTGGGGAAGGGCAGGTTGTTACTGTTGGTTTATGCAGAGTACTCAGAGAAGGCTTGGTGGAGAAGGAGTTTGAGCAGAGACCCACCGGCAGTGGGTGGGAGCCATGGAGATACTGAGGAGGTGTTCCGGGCAGAGGGGAGGGCGAGTGGGCAGGTCTTGGAGCAAAAGCTCAGGCTGTCTGGGGAGTAGTGCGAAGGCCATGTGCCTGGATCAGAGTGAGCAAGGGGTAGTATGGTAGGAGATGAGCCAGCAAAAGAGCAGGGGCCCGGCCGCACGGGGCCTGGTGGGGACGTCTAGGAACACTCCGTTCCGGCTCTGCACTCACTGGCTTGGCAGCCAAACCAAATGGGCTTGTCTGTCACAAAACCATTTACCCGCAGTATGTGAAACCCCTTGGGGGCGTGGAGGCTCTAGGCTGGACTAGGGCTGGGAGTGTCCTGCTCGATGGGGCCAGAGGCACCAAAGGGAAAGAGCAGTGTGGCCACCAGCTCCCACCTGGCTCCCCAGTCACTCCGAGATCATGGGGAAGCCAGCCGGTCCTTAGGGAGGACAGACACGGAACATCCAGTCCCACGGGCTGGGCGCCGAGTCAGCTGCCTCTGGAAGTGAGTGATTCTCTCACTCGCGTGTCTTCTTCCTGCTCCCCATCACCTTCTGTGTGATTCGTGCAGCCCCCACTGCCTCTGTGTGTCCAGGCTGCCTCTGCTGTACATCACTGTATGGCCATCCTGACTTTGTTGACCTCTCCTGGCTGGCAAGGGGGAAGAGCCCCTGCCTGAAGGCGAGTTCGTAGTCTGGGCACAGCTGCTGCTGAGTCATTTGGAAGGGAAAGAGGGAGCCTTTTAAAGGGCATTTATTTGGATCACAGTATAGGCTGGGAATGTGTTTCTTGGCTTAAATGTACATATTTGGGATCTAGAAAGAAATAACCCATTTGGTTTCCACTTGAGAATTCCCTTCCCTGGGAAGTCATCTTGAAATCCAAGATGGACAAGCAGATGACTGCCCTCTACTGACCCTCCTGTGGTCCACACAGGGTTCATCCAAAGTTGCCTGTGCCAAGGTGAAAGCTGGAGAAAAGCTGGAAGCATTTCTGTTCCTCTGTTTAGCTGTTTTCCTAAATCGCTTATTTTTCAAGCTGTAATTCCTTTGTCCTTTTGGAAGGATGCCGTTGTTTTTGTCCCATTGTGTTTCCCCCAGCCCTTCTCACCGAGGGCTTGGTAACTTACGCCTGCTATTCCTTAGCTTCCAGGTATAATCAGTGCCCATTCTAATCATACAACCGACCAATCATGAGAGGCCCCCAAGGGGCCCAGGGTTGAGAGACCGACTATTCATAAAATCTTACTTAACATAGTCTTATCTTGCCAGGGAAAAAAAAGCCATCTGTCTGGCACCCCGCAAACCCAGCACCACACAGGTACTCCATCCCTCCTTGAGGGAGCAGCTCTCACCAAAGTGTGTGGCACACAGACTTCAAAAGAGAAAATGCCACACACAGGAAATGACCGGAATGTTGATGGACATTGTCAAAGGGGAATTGTGTTTGCTGTTAGCAGAATGCACCTTGCAACCCAGAAAACAGAAAGATGAAAAAAAAAAAAGAGAGAAGGGGCAGGCTCTTCTGCATCTCTCTCCACTGCAGCCATGCAGGAAAAGCAGCTGCTTGTCCCTGTCCTTAAGATTTTCCTTGAAACTGCTGCAAGAAAGCATTGCCAGGCAGTTCCCGAGTCCCACCCCATCCCTTTCTGCCACCCCCTCCCAAAGAAGTGAAATAGGCTTATTTGCATAGGTCAGCATCTGAAGGTAATTAAAAATGTAATCTTATATTTGCAGCAAGCTCTCTCATCTGTAGTAAACTCCCACCACCAAATAACATTACTTCTCTACATCTCTGGTGTACTTAAACTTTTTCTTCCTTTCCACTTATGCAATGGGTTTAGATCCTCACTACAATCTGCCCCAGCCAGACAGTGGCAAATATTTCCATTGTACGGATGGGAAAACAGAAGGGCAGAGGGATCACAACTCACCCAAGCCCCGCAAAGCCAGGACTAGGAAGCCAGGTGTCCTTGTTTCCAGTGAATAATTTTTTCTACTGTTCGTCAGGAAATATTTTATCATGAAAATGATTAAGAATGGTTTATTCTAGTGTATTAATTGTTCTGGTCAACTCAGTTTCCATGCCTGCTAAGTTAGGCTACAAAATGTCCAAAAAAATACAAGGAAAATGCCACTGACTAGGATTTTGTAGAGGATTTTATGTAGAATTTGGGGGCTGGAAGTTAACTTGAAGTACTTGTAGACCCCTCCTCCCATCATGCACAGAACCCTGTGCCCTGAGGGGGCCAGTGTCAGCCAAGAGTGACACACCAAGGAAGTGGCAATCAAAGCTGGAGGAGACGGACGGCTCTGACTCCTGGAAGATCAGTCCAACGGCTTCAATGGTTCCAGAAGTTACTTCCAAATCCTACTCCTATATAACCTTGTCTACTTACAGTCAGGGGTCAGCATTGTGAAATGCTGTGTGAAAACATGTCTGATTAAGTGAGCTTTCTGGTTGGTTGGGTTCTAAATGGAACTATGGTCTAATTGGACTTTTACACTAGAAGGCAGCTTAAGATAGTGGATGGAGCACTTTACTGGGCACCGAGACACCTCTTTTCTGACTCAAGCTCTGTTAATAGTTCCTGGGCCTGTAGGGAAGTGGTTGGAGGCCTGGCACCTGGTCCCCCATCTGCTACCAACTGGCTGCCTGATTTCAATGTCTCTGAGTGTCAGTGTCCTCATCTATGAAATGGGGAGAGGATAGGTTGGACAGATTGATCTAGAAGGGCCCTTCCGCCTTGAGAAAACTTTGATTCTAGGGCACACACACACACACAGCACTGTCTCTCCCCATCCCAGCCCCAGGGAGAGCATATTGGGATCAGTGAACAATTTAGGAGCACAGATCAAATCTCAACGGGACCTCCAAAAGAGCCTGCATTTTCCTTACAATCTACTTGTGTTCCAGGAGGTGTCAAATTGGGTGAGTGGGTAAGAGAAGCCTTTAGTTCCATAGCTGTTTTTGTTAAAAAATGATAGGTTCTAATAGGATTCGAACTGTATGAGGAAACATTTAAGTTCCCTTAATAAAACATCTTCCTTTCCGCTGAGTCCAGGGGGCTCTTTCTTCCAGCAAATCCAGGAGCAAAATCTCCTTAATGCGGAAGTGACAGCCACGTGACGAGATTGGGCGCTCTTCCTGTCTAGCCCCTCACTGTCCAGCCAAGGGGGTTGATGGTCACTTTAGCATCACCGGAGCTCACAGCTTGCCATGACCTCCCCAGCCCCCCAGAGAGCAGAAAAGAAAGATACACACCGAAAGGAGCGGTCAGCATGTTCCTGACTGCTTTTCCTTCTCCTAAGCCATTAAAGAAGCTCCCTTGCAGGTCCACAGGGAGGAGGCCTCCATTGCTAATGCCCTGGCCACTCAGGGTGCAGGACAGAGGAGGCTTTGGGGAGGGAGCCCCCTCTTCTCCCACTGTTAAGGCCCAAAGCAAGCCTCCTTCACGCCTTCTTCTCCAGGCTGAGTTTGCCCATTGCCGTCTATCCCCAGCCCCTGACACACAATCCTGAGTAAATAGGCCTGGCCCGGGTCCGTGTGGGAATTCTGGGGAGTTACGATTGTTCTTTCCAGGAATGCACAGACACCAGCAAAAATTCATTTCCCAGACACTCGGCTATTTTGAGAACCAAATCTCCTGCCTCTGTAGCAGTCAAATTGGGGCTTTTCAAGTCTTGCTTTACAATAGAAACCTGTTCTGCCTTCAGCTGCCTCTTACCCACAAGAATTCAAGAGAGAAAGAGAGGCCATTAGAGTTTCTTCTCCCCATCTCCGCTCGGGCACAACACACGTTTCTGGCCAACTTTCCTGGCTCTGCATCGTAGTAAATTCTTCCTGACAATAGTTAGTGACAAGCATGTCAGAAACAACAAACTCCGTCATCTATATGGCTTATCAATAATTTAGTCTCTTCTCCCTCGTGAGGGCCTGTGTGTTTTGCAATAATGAAATATATGATTTTAAAAATAAATAATAGGCTGTTGTCAGCCCGATTGTAGCTGCAAGTTATGAATGTGATTGATTGATTGAACATTTGACTTCATCCGCTCAAGCAGGATCAAAGAGAAGCTCTTCCACCCGCCTAAGGCCACTAGCAATTTATTTAGAGACTGTGTTCGTATCCCAGCAGGTAGCAATATTGGACTGAGGTACACAGAAAATCAGCTCTTTGAGGTTTTTTCCAAGTCCAAGGGAAGCAACAAATGAGATTTTTTTTTAGTTCATTAAATCATTAACCACTTAATCACTAAAAACAAGGTATTATAAGCGTTCCGTGTAGCTGGGATACCCAAGAAACGGAGGAAATGTTGTTTTGCTGAGATCTGGGGTTGGAAGGTGGGTCCTTTTACACAACGGGACAGTCTCTAATTTTTTATTTATATGGCACTGAATTTTTTTTCTTCATCTTAATAATCAGTGTGGCAACAGCCACGCTGACATCCAAAAGTGACAGGTGTCTGAATTGCAATGAGGTGTCTATACAACCGCCAACGTAGGGGAAGGAAAAGACAAAGGTGTGGAGGAGATGTTTGTAAAACAAATACTGCAACTGCTAGGCTGGTTGAGTGGAAAGGAGGAAAAAAGAGAAAAGAAAATGGGGTGTAGGACTTGGCTGGTGGTATGGAATACGACCCCCAAATGCATCTTCAGTTTTGGTGCCCGGTTGGCTTAGGAAAGACTGTCCCTTCTTTCTCAAGAAGGGTCTTGGGGTCAAGTGTGACTCTTCATCCCTCACACCACAGCCTCCCTGAGCTATTAAAATCCCTGCAAGCCAGAGCTCTCCCCAAGAGCAGGGCGGCTGTTTGGCATTCCAATGAGCAGCGCTGGTGAGGCGCCCGAGTCTGGAGCCAACCAGGGTGCTCGGAATAAAGGAGACAGGATGTGAAGGCCCGAGGACATCCACCCACAGAGGGACAGGCCCATCTTAACAAGAACAGGTTACGGTTTTAGTTGTTCTAGCAGGGGAGTGGAAGAAAGGGAATGTGTCTTCCCTCTCCGGCTCCCCTGTTCCTGCGCTGTCTGACCTCAGGCAAGGCAATTTAATAATCATCCGGACGCATTTGACTTCATAGGGCCTTTCATCCACGGATCTCAAAGCACTTCACAAATACCAATTCATTAACCTTCACAACCCACCCTGGGGGACAAAGGGTGGGCATGTTTCCCCGTGGTGGGAACGCTCAGCTGGAGGCACAGGGAAAAGAGTTCTCCCTTCAAGGTCACTTGAAAGTTGACCAAGAAACTCAGGAGTGAGATCCAGGAAGCTGGCATCACGCCTGGGTGCCGCTGACTGCTGGGGCCTCAGTTTACCCTTGGTGCCTTTGGGCTGGGTCCGCACCTCTGATTCTCCTCACACAGAGCAGAAGAGCCACAAGTTCAGAAAGGGCAGGAAAAGCAACATCGCTGCCTGCTGGCTGTGCGCTGACCACTTTCATGTCCTACATCTTCTTCACTCCCTGCAAGAGCCTGTGAAGTTCTATCCCCCATTTTACAGGGGAGGAAACTGAGGCTAAGGGAGTCAAAGATTTATTCAAGGTCACCTAACTCAGAGGGAGCAGAATTAACAATAAATCTGTTTGTAATAATAATAATTATTATTATTATTCATGAACATACATGGCCACTCCCTAATAATAATAATAATAATAATAATTCATGAACATTCACGGCCACCCCCGAAGGCCGCCCTTAAGAATTCTCAGTTCACAGACTTTTCTGCATCTCTGATCAACTCATCAATTGAGCCCATGAGCTCGAACAGGAAATATTGAGGAATGGCAGAAAGCCTGGCTCAATTTACAGAGCTACAAAGTGGGGAGTTACTAAGTGGGGCAAAAGAGTGGCTCTGAAAAGGGAGGTGGGGGAAGCAGGGGAGGAGAGAGGGACAGCTTGGGGTGGGTTTAAAGTGAGGTTTTAGGGGGATGAGTTTGGCACAAGGGGGAGAGAGATTTGGGAAGAGCTGCTGTGCATGTGTGAATTACATCATGGAGAGATAAGGAAATAAAAAGAATTTTAAGAAGTTTTGCTTTGCCTTGTGTATGGTTTCTTAAGGGACTGCAGTATAGATTTGATGTCAGACTGATGCTTCCCTAAGTACAATGCTAGGCAGAGGCAGGCCGGGCCCCAGTGTGGTGTTTGTGGGTTGCATGCCCTGCTCTTTCCATGTTGTGTTGCTGTCATCCCTCCCACCTCGGCTGAGCTGGACACCCCAGTGGCTGTGTGCCCATGATATGTAGAATGGGTACTTGTCACACACTTTTCATACGCTCTTATAACTTTTGTGATTGAATGCTCCTTCCTGTGAGTAACCTTGGTGGGACAAATAGCATCATTGACTGCTATCCAGGTGAACTCATACACAGGCCAGGAAACAACCAGTACTTTCATGATGTCTAAGTCAGGGTAGATTAACTGCCATAAGAAACAGCTCCAAAATGTCAGTGGCTTAACATATTGAAAGATGATTTCTTATATGATGTCCCATGTTGATGTCCCTAGTGGGCAGTTCTCCTGGGCAGGTCACTCCCAAGCCATGACTCAGGGACCAGGTTTCCATAATCTTGTTATTCCTCTGTCCTCTGAGGTCTAGGAGTCCTGCTCTTCCAGTTGGAACAATGGCAGAAAGATGGAGTATGGAGAAGGGCACAAAACTCAGGAGCCAGGCCTGGCAGCGATGTACCAGTCACTCTGGTGATTACATGGTCCCACCTGACTGGTGGGGAAGCTGGGATGTGTTGTCTAGCTGCTTCCAGAAGGAAAAGGACATCTGGTCTCTCTACCACACAGGGTGCTCCCCCACAATACTGGGGACTCCCTTAGCAGCCAAACTTGGAGCTCTGCTGGAGTTGCTCCTGCAGGCACTGGGCACCAAGTTTGAGGGTGGCTAGGGGTCTCTTCCCTCCCAGTTGATTTATGAGTAAGCTAGGATCCTGCAGAGGTGAGCAGAGCTTCTTTGGGGAGTTTCTAAAAAGACGGTATGGACCTCGACAATTGGGAGGCATCTGACATTTTCTGGTTGGAGGGGGGACATGTCCAACTTAATAACCACCTTGGTACTGACATTGACCCAGGCATCCTTCTCTTTCTTCTGTAAAAAATAAAACCAGACAAACAAAAAAACACCACGTGATATACAAACACTGGATAGAAGGGATTTCTTACCTACATACAAAAGGTGAGTGCTAAAACTTCTCAAGTTTCTGTCTTCAGTGTCCATCCAGCCAAGGTTGACTATGCTTTCTTGGAATATCTAGTGAATCTTAGTCTAAAGAGCGTTATTTGTCACTCATTTTCAGAACAAAAGCCTTAGTGCTCTTCCCATGTGCAGCCATGGCCTCAGCAATAAAACAGGTGGAAAACTTCACTCCTCTGTCTCCCTGGAGAAACCATGCTTTCTGGGTCACTATGACAATCCCCAAACATGTAGCTTTACGTTGGAACATAACTGTGTACACTCCTCACAGATTTCAAGGGTCCAATAATGACAAAAAAATGCTTATAGTCCAGTCTCTTTCTTTCCATTTCCTCTGAAAATACCAAATACCAAACTCTGGTTGTAATACAGAATCAAGGCTGCAATATTCCAAAGCGAAATCACACTTGTCCTTCCGCCCAGGGTCTTTTCTCTGCTGCCTTCAATTCCCCCTCCTTTTCCACTTGCGGAAACAAAAGAGAGAATTTATAACCACTGGCCTCTGTCCGAGAACACAGAAGAAAATGAAGCCAGGCAAACAACAGAGAAAAGTGAACCACAGAAAAACAAACTCGAATGAAACTGCTTAACAATCCTACAGCGCAAGCCCAGCAGGTGAGTGCTTTGACTTCTTTTCCTCTTCTTCCTAAATGTCCAGTTGTCCAAATTCTTAAAGTAAACTTGAGGGTTGGTAAAGAGCTTTGAAAACCCCTACATAGAAATGACTTGCTCATCAATATATATCCTGAATCTTTAAAGAAGTCATCTGGTTTGACTCAGTAATTCTAGTTCTGAGACTATCCAAAGTCAATTAATTAGGTCAGAATCTCCCAGAAGCAGAGCCTGAGACAAGGATTCGGTGCTTGTGAATAGTTTCTTTGGGAGGTGATCTCAGCAAACATGGTGAGGAATCAGGGAATGTGGGAAAGGGCAATGAGAGGAAAGACAATATGATGGAGACGCTAATGAATTGGACACTGTGGGTAACTAGGGCCCAATCCCATGAGGACTGTCTGATAGACTGTGTAGAACAGACCTTTCAGTTGTCACCCTCAGGAGCAAGGAAGCTGGAATTCCTTTCCCCATTGGCTGAGGGGAGCTCAGGGACATTAATGTTGGCATGTCCAGGCTGTTCCACATGTATGGAGGCCAAGTATAACCATGGCCAGAGGACAAGTTCAGGCAGGTGACTTAGGATGCCAGCAGACTGACTATCCAAGGACAGTCTTCAGGGAAAAGCCTAGGAATGGGATGCTGATAGTATCTTCTACAGATAATAATCCTAATATAGAAAAAACTAAGCACAACAGATTTGCAGCATTACCTGTAACAGTGGAAAAATTGGAGGCAACTTTAATGTCCACATTATAGAGAGAGCTACATGTATTCTGGCATCTACTCAATGAGATATTGCCAATTCTACTTTTTTCAGTAACAATACTGTGTGTCAGGCTCAGCACTAGGTCCCGGGATCACTATGACGAGAAAGATAGACCTGGTCTTTGCCCTCTGAGAGTGTATGCTCTCATTTGTTTATGCAGGATTTGATAATACATGGACACATGCCTAGCTTGTACTACAAAACCCTGGAATCAGGATTGTACATACAGCATGATCTTAATTCTTTTTTTTAAACGCATAGAAAAAAGACTGGAGGGAAGTACACCAGATTGCTAATAGTGATTCCCTTTGGATGATGGGAGTTCCTTTGCTTATTGCATTTCTATTTTCACCAAATTTTCTCTAATAAGAATGTACTCCTCTCATGAGGGAGAATGTAATAAACTTTATTTGAAAATAAGAGAAAAAGAAGTCACCTGCTAAGCAGAAGGGAACTCAAAGGGAACCCCTCTCACCATCTCTCTACACCCAGCTTTCATGTGCGTCTAGCATTTCTGGTTCCCCACTGAATCTGGAATCAGCCTCTAATCCAAAGTCACTTGGGGCACTTCTCAGGCATGACTGGGTTCTGGAGGTAGCAAGTATCTCCTGATTAAATGTGAAATTCTTAGGGCACCACAAAGAGAACAAGAAATAGCGATCCTTTTTAATTTTCTTAAATGAATTCATGGAAATATGAAGCCCATAGTCATGTGGCCCAGGTTGCTGGTTCCTCTGTATACTGATCAGCTTTGCTATTGTCTCCAGCAGTTAACTAGTGTCTTCAGTGTCTGCAAAGTTCCTGCTTCTGTTAGAAATTTACCATCCCATCATGGGGAGGAGACCTACACGTTGGGGAATTTTCTTGCCAATCATCTCTCTAGTAGATTCTTGAGACTTAGGGATGAAAAACATTACCTAAATACAAAATATTCTCATCAAATGCTTTGTAATTGTGAAATGAGCTAGATTTAAGGAGCAGAAACATGACTATATCCAACAAAATTTCATTTACTGGAATAGTTACAGTTGCTGAAATTCATCCTGAAATATTTTACATGCAGTTTAAAAGAGTTAAGTATTTTAGAAATCCTCTCCTTGCCCCCAACTTACAACACCTCAATTCTAAATTATTTTTGGTTTAGATGGAAACATTTTCGTTCTTAAGCCTTTCATTAATTCAGGATGTGGCTATAGGTCCAGGCTGCAGCATTGTACAACACTAGGGCACTCCACTCACATAGGGCTGTCCCTTGGAGGTTTACAACAGAGTCTGTATGGATTTAAACATAATTTTTGAAACAATTTTTTCTTGATGTTCTTGAATTTCCGATAGGGCTTTTGGATATTTCATTCTGATGAACATGCTCAAAGCGAGGGCCATATTCTGTTGAGGATCATGATGATCAACTCTTCCCAAAGTGTGTTATTTATTACTAGTTCCTTGGTATGTCAACAGGTATTTTGTGAAAGAAACAGTCCATGGTTTAAATTTGAAATGAGTTTAGGAAAGGCTGGTTAAGTAAATTGAAACAGGGTTCCTTACTGCAGGAGGTCCTGGTCTTGAATATGCTGCTGTCATACATCTTTATGAACTTCCAAGACAGCAACAGAATATATAGTGTTTCCAATTTTTTAAATGCAGAAGTGATCCCTCAACTGCCCTTTCTGTTTTTTGTTTTCTGTTGGGATGCCTTATACACCCATAGTTGGCAATAAGTGCATGTTATTGGTACCAAAGTACGTGGGCTGTCAGATCTAGGCCAGTGGTTCTCAAACTTCAGTGTGCAGCAGAGTCACCCAGAGAACATTCTAAAACACAATTCCTGAGCCTTCCCGAGATATTCCAGCTCAGTAGGTCAAGGTGGGACCTGTGAATCTGCATTTATAACTTCCTTGGTGATGCTGTTACTGCTAGCGCAGAGACCATGTCGCAAACTTTGAGAACTACAAGTTTAGAAAGAAAGACGTTGTGATTTCCCAGAAGGACAGACAACCTGGAGGGAAAAGAATGGTTTCCTAGTTGCACAGCTGGTCCTTTGGCTATGAATGTCCCATTTCCTCATGCAATGCGTGATGGTGAAAGGGTACTTGATTTTTAGAGGCTGGGGCTGAGAGCCTAAAGGAGCAGATGAGATCTGACCCAGGAGCACAATTAAAGGTAGTCACAGAAGGTGCAGTACAAGGTAGCAGTCTATGTAGGGCAGGTGTAAGGAGCACCAGCTTCGGCGGCAGCATCCTGGCTCTGAAGCCCAGGCAAATAATCTCTTTTGAGCCTCAGTGTCCTCATCTGTCATATGAGCACCATGGGTATTACCTGCCAGGGTTATAAGAAGAGCAAATCGGATAGCAGTTGTGAAACATTAGCACCATGTTACGTGGCTGGCACTCAGTCCATGGGAGGAAAAAAAGACTTGCTCACTGGGAATAAGGCAAGACTTGGGTACAGAAAGTGGGGCATCAAAGCCAGGCAACAACCTTGATTTACTGAACACTTGACACACAGTAGGTGCTCGTTAAATATCTATTGAAGAATCCATGTATTTGACAGAGGGATGGACCAGCCTGACCCCAGGAGCTACTGAAAAATGAAACAGTGAGATTTTGCTTTAG
The DNA here is from genome assembly GCF_030020395.1 of Manis pentadactyla. NCBI lineage: Eukaryota > Metazoa > Chordata > Mammalia > Pholidota > Manidae > Manis > Manis pentadactyla. Next base: position 124,416,043 of record NC_080026.1, on the reverse strand, counting down.
TCAGGCGAGCTTTTTCTTCTCAGAACAACAAACAAGAAACAAAACAAAGCAAAACAAAAGTAAAATCAGACAAGGTTTTGGTTCTGAAAGACACTGAACAAAAACACTTGAGTTATTATCTCAAGAAAAATCAATGACTTTCCCATCCACCAATGTATGAGCCTTCGGCGTTGACTTGGAAACACTGAAATCCTCCCTGTCTGATGCTCTCCTGAGTCCACAGGCTGAGCTCACACATTCCTGCATTCCCGGGTGGCCCAGCCAGTGTGAAATTATTTCCTCCTTGGATTGCAGAGCCATTGCTGCAGGTATGAACGCGCCTTCGAAGCCCTCTGCCTTCTGGCTCACATAGCGAGCGAGTGGACAAAGAAAAGAAGAGGCAAATCAAGCAGGTGTGGGGTTTGGGGTTTGGAATATCACAGGGGAGGTAAGCACAGCCAGGAGGCCAGCCAAGAGCTGAGCAGGTTCTTGGCTGAGCAGAACAATCACCTGGGGACAGGTTATTTAAATTATTATTATTATTTAATGACAGATTCCTAGATCCTACCTTAGACTAGATCAGGATCTTCATCTTAACATCCCCTTTTGAAGATTCTGTGATGAAAATAATTGCAGGAATCAATTTCTGTTTCAGTCCTGGAGATACCATCATGCAGAGCTACCTCTAATCTTTTGCAGCTCACCCAGGAGCCTCAGACTGAAGAGAATTCCTCCCCAGGGCATTCAACACCTGCCGGACCAGGCTGACAACATTCAAGAGGAGGGTGTTCTTTTAAGAACATACAGTGTGGAAAAGAAGAGCTGGAAAATTCTCAAAGACTCTTCTCATGTTAGCAGCCATGTTTCTGCAATTATGTTTTAGAAAGCATTCATCTGCAAAAATAATTACAAGGAGAATGTACAATGAGAAGTGGTCTGTGTCATGTCTGCTTAGAAGAATGTCAAGATCCCTCCATTTGGCATTTTGGCACCCAGGAAGAAAAAGTGGATGAAGAGGCCCCTTTGGGTATCTTGTTAACAACTGAAGAGCCATATTTTATAGCCAGAGAAGCTGTGACTCTTCACACACTCCTCTCTGGCTCTCCCTGTGCCACACGAGAGTAATGCCCTTTATGGAGGGCCTGTAGGAAGCATTCTATATGCACTATCTCATTTAATTCTCATAACATGTGAAAAGGGCAGGGGTCAGCAAACTGTGATCAGCCACCTGTCTTTGTAAATACAGTTTTACTGACACAGCCACTGCCATTCATTTACATATTGTCTTTGGCTGCTTTTACACTAAGGGCAGATCTCAGTAGTTGCCACAGAACCCTATGCCCCATATTGGAGAGAAATCTGCATGCCCGTGTGAATGTAGCAATATTCACAATAACCAAGGTTATGGTAACAACCTAAGTGCCCATCATCAGAAAAATGGATAAAAAAGATGTTTTATATATATATATATATATATTACACACACACATATATATAATGGAATGTTATTCAGGCATGAGATAAAAGAAAATTCTGACGTTGGCACCAACATGCATGGACCTTGAGGACATTATGTTAAGTAAGGCAAGTCAGACAAGGAAAGATAAATACTGCATGATATTACTTTTATGTGGAATCTGTAAAAGCCAAACTCATGAAAACAGAGTAAAATGGTGGTTACCAGAGGCTGGTAGGTGGAATAGGGGAGATATTAGTTAAGGGTACGAACTTGCAACTAGTAGATAACTTGTGGACGTCTAATGCCTGGTAGAGTGGACATAGTCAACAATACTGTATTAAGTAACCAAAACTGTGAAGAGACTAGATCTTAAGTATTGCCACCTCAAACACAAAATAATAATTATGTGATGTGAGAGCAATGTTAACTAGCACCAGAGTGGAATCATATTATAAGACAGACACATCGCATCATCATGATCAACATGTACGGCTTCTCTTACACCATTGTATATGACAAATCGATTTCAAGTCAAAAAATGAAATGAATGTGACATAATATTATATGTGTCTGTAATTCAGCCATAAATACAAAGAAAATCCTGCCATGTGTGGTAATATTGATAGAACTTGAGGGCATTAGCCTAAGTAAAACAAGTCCAACAGAGAAAGACATATACTGCAAGTTCTCACCTGTGTGTGGGATCTAAAAAGGCTGAACTCAGAAATAGAGTGGATGGTGTTTGCCAGGGATGAAGGGTTGGGGTAAATGAGGCAGATGCTGGTCAAAAGATATGTACACTTCCAGTTACAAGACGACTGTATTCTGGGATTATGTGAGGCATGGTGGCTGTAGTTAACAAAACTCTATTAAATACTTTAGAGTTTGAAGACAGTAGGTTTTAAATGTTATTTTAAAAAAGAAAACACAACGAAAAACCCCATGACCTGCAAAATCTAAGATATTTACAATGTGGCAGAAAAAGCCTTTACAGAAAAAGCGTGTTGACCCCTGAAATTGGTCAGTGGCCCCACTTTACAGATGAGGAAACAGAGGCACAGAAAGGCTCACTGAGTCCCCTGAGATCATTTAGGTTGTAAAGGACAGTGTCGGAGATGTCTTTGGCCACAGAGGCAGCATTCCTGTGCTTCCCCCACCCTCAGCTGTAGTACCTCCTGCTCTGTCACACTGGTCTGTTCTTGCTAAACACGTCATTCAAAAAGGACGTGTTCATTTGCTCTGAACAAAATGTTATCATAAAGAGGCCTGTGGGAGATTCAGGAGTCCCAGAGAAGTGTCACCCTCCTCTCCAAGCCCCTAAAGACTGAGCTCCTAGCCTTCCCAGAGTTTATGAGAGAGACGGTCATCCAACATGGACAGAGAGAGCTCTTTGAAGTCCAGCAGATCTGCTCAGGGACGTGCCTGGGTAAGAACTCAGGATGAACCAGGCAGCCCCAGGCCAAAGGCAACAGCTGCCCCTGGCTGACAACACTTCCCGGGGAGCTTGTCCCTGGTCCTATTTCTGAGGACAGGCCCATGTTTGCTGTGCCTGCCATTCTGCCCTTACTGATGTCATCCCACCCAGCCTTGGCTTGATTTGCCTGTGGATATTGCTGACGATGCTGCCCTCCTGTTCCAAGTTTCCATCTGGTCCTGGTTTCTGCCTGTTTAGCCTTAGCTCACACTTCAGCCCTGGGTAACAGGCCACACCTTGACAGCAGTCTAGCAGTCTGCATCTCTTAAGGGGTGTCAAAGCTAAGGTTTCCCATCTTGGGCAGAAAACCCAAAGTTTCCATACATATCCTGAGATCAAACCAATTCTAAGAATGGGATAATAACTGAAACCTGTAGATAAGATTGCTGAGTTAAAAGCCACCAAAATTTCCCAGAATACAGAAATAGTTGTATAAATAATGGTAAATCTATGCAATGGAATACTATACAGCCACTTAAAATGGTATTAACAAAGATTTTTAGACACCATGGTGCATGTAGCAGAGGCAGGGCCAGCTTCATGGGTGTGGGAGCTGTGCAATTAGGCAGGGCCCCGTGCTTAGAAGGCCCCACATTTGGTTTGATTCTCCATGGCCACCATCTGGAAATTCTTAATAATGTTTGAGCAAGGAGACCCCACATTTTCATTTAGCACTGAGCCCAGAAATTATATAGCTGGTCCTGAACAGAGATCTCTTCCAGAATTCACTCTCTCCTGTCTTTCAGTAATACAACTTCCCCACTCAACGCACCCACCCACACTCACCCTAAGGTTTCCATGTAAGAATCCCTTCCCAATGTTCTTGGGCAATTTTTGTGTTTTTCCAAATCCTGAAAAGAAAACTCAGTAAAGCAATTGGGGAAGTGGGAAAAACTTAACTCTCCAGAAAGAATATTGGAAGTCTTTTAAAAGTAACTTATGATTTCAGGGACTTTCAAGCATTCCCAGGGATTCCAATTTCTCATTTGGAAATGCTAAAGATTGATATTCATGGAATATTTCGAAACACTGATCCCACATATGATGTTCAGCTGGAGACAATTTCCAGCCTCCCTTGAAGCTAGGTATAGCCATATTTTAAATTTTGGCCAATGAGATGTAAGCCTGAGTGAAGTGTACACCTTCTGGGTTATGTTTTTATGAGGAAGCTATTTGTCCTCCGTTCTTTTTTTTCCCTCCTCCCTGGCTTGGAAATGATGAAAACTGGGGGATCCACCTGGGATCAAGACATGGAGACCACGTGTCAAAGAAGAGCATTGCCCTTCCGGCCTGTTCCCTGGATGGCTCTGTGCAGAACTGCCTACCTGCCCTAGCCTTGCCTGTCTTTAGACTTTCACATGGGAGATAAATAAATTCTATTTCATTAAATTTATGTATCTTGGGGTCTTTTTATTACAGCAGCTTAACCTGTATGAACACATATAGGAACATGCTTATGCTATACTACTACTCCATAAACTACCATGCACGATTGTATATTACAGTTTAGTGCATATTACATGATACACAATTGTGTGTATATATATAATATAATCTCAACCACTAATAAATACACAAAGAAAATGCCCAGGAGAAAATAGGTCAAAAGCCTAGAAGTAAAGGGGATGGGAGAAGCCACGTTGGACATTGTTCCATAAAGAAAGTAGGTGATGTTATCTACATAGTCATTCAACAAATACTTACTGAGCACTATTTATGTTTTGGGTAAAGACCTAGAAGAGAGAGCAAGAAAGACATTCCCTGTTTGTATAGAGTTTACAGTGAAATTGGAAAGGAAGAACGTAAATAATGACCAGTGTGAATGATAGGAAGAATTTATTCTCTCCTTTTAATGAGTCTTTCCCCAGATATTGGAATACTGGAGAGCTTTGGGGTTTTGGAGAATCTCTACCTCCTTCAAGAACTGGTCATTTCCACTATGCCCAGAAGCTGATGGTTTCAGCAGGAGGTGGTCCACCCCTTCAGCAATCCTTCACGGCTACAGTGGGCGCAGGAGTCCTCAGGGCTCCCGTTTCACATCCCTGCCTCTCCTCTCCAGAAACCTCACTCCAGCTTCCCTAGCCCCAGGCTAAAGAAAACTGGAAAATAGCCAGCCCCTTACACTCTCCGTGGGTCAATGGAGCCCTCTTTATCTGAGAACACATGGTCTGCTCTTGGGTTGCCATCTTGGGAGAACCAAGAATGTCTATTTGGTTTTAATTTGGGGGAAAAAGCAAAGAAAGCTGAACAAACACGTGAGTGGAAATTTGGCACTTGTCTTACACAGTAGCTTTAATTTTTGTGGACTTAATAAAAAGTGAGAAACTTTTGTATTCTGTGTAACAAACGTTATTAAATATCCTGTAAGAGCCTGTCTGAGTCAGTGAGAGGCAGTAAGTTTGCTGTTGAGTAATACTGGGTGTTTATTGGAGACTTTATCTGCCTATCTCTCCATCTACCTGCCTGGCTAACACATGCAGCTCTGCCAGCCACTGCAGGGCATTTCTGTCCACATTCTTGTCAGATTCCATTTTTCACCAGAAGCTTCATTAAGAAATAAAGCCTGGGCATTCTTAGAGGCTCTTTAAATAGCTGAAAATAATGAAGGAGAAGTCAATGCAATTAACCAAGCCCTTGGCAGTTGGATTTGAATAGCAATGAAACTAATTATGTGCCCCAGGCACCCTCACATTGTATGTGCCGCATCATCAGGCCACAATAAAGAATGTCTCAAAGATGTGCATCTCACAGGACAGGAGCAAGACAGGAATTACCTTGGTGAATTCCTTTCCTTCTTTTCCTCCTCCGTCGAGAAGGCTGAATCTTGCAAGACAGTCTGCAGTTGTTTACCTACTATTCATTCTTCTCTTCTTCCTTACCAACAGAAACATTTTACTCAGACTGACAATGTGCCCAGATAAAAGAACCTATTTCCTAGTCTCCTTTGCAATTATAAGTGGTCAATAAAATGTCAGTGAAGTCATTTGAGGCTTCTGGGAAGCTTGTCTTTCACCCCTTCCTCCTTTTTCCACCAAGAACATGGATGTGATAAGTGGAGTTCCATCAGCTATCTTGTCACCATGAGGTAATCTTTGGTGTGGAATTCATAAGCTTAAGATAGAAGAACAGAAAGACTAAAGGAGGCCAGATCCCTGGTGACCATGAAGCTGCCATACCTCCCTGGGATTCTTGACCTCAAGACTCCATGTCACATGACAGAAAAGCAAATCTTTGTTTATCACAACTGTCAGTTCAGATGTCTGTTACTAGCAGCAAGTCTAATTTTAACAAATATAATATATATTTGATTAATTTTAACAAATATAACATACATTTGATTTTTACTTCTCCCACAATCTTTCCAAGAGACTCCAAAAATTCAGTCACTGGTTGAGGCAGTCATTCATCAACAGACATCTACTGAACACCCACTGTAGGTCCAACTCTGTGATCCATAGAGGGATGGAAAGATAAGTGGGCAAGGTCCCTGGGAGCACCTCTCCCCACCTCTCCATGAGAGTGAGCTGCTCTCTCCCACTTAACTTTGGGTCCGTTTCCTCTTGTGACACACCAGCCCTCCCCTGTAGGTGCTCAGTCTCTCTGGGCCCGGGTACATGGAAGCTGAGACTTCAGCCCAGCCCAACCGGTTTATGCATCTGCCCATATGTGACAGTCACCAGATAAAGAGTTGTCCAGTTCAGACTCAGGGCTCACCAATGATGCTCATCTCTTCCCCAGCTGCATGGTTTGGGGCTCAGATCCCCATCCATCCTCACCACTCTAATCAGATCTGATAGAGGAAGGTGGGACTTCCTCTTAGTTCTGACTTTGCCCTTCCATCCTGGCCTTGCTTCTGGTACGAACTTGTCACCACAGCCAGGCCCCAGCACCCTCAGGCAACGAGCACACTTTCCAACCCCAAATCTGGTCACATGTTCTCAGGCTGAAGAAAACCAGGAAACCTGCCAAGCAGTGGTCCATTCTATCAACTTGCCTGGAGTGGGTAATACCTGAAGATAAAGGGTCTCAGAGGGGAGCCAATGAGCCTTCCATGGTACATTCCTGGGGTAAATTTTAGCAATGCACCAAACACACCATTTTGTCTCTCTCCAGCCTTCTCGGACTCTCTGATGTTCATGTTTCCAAGACCATCAAGACCAAGGCAGGCTGTCTGCCAGATCCTTACTCTGGCCAGCAGGGGAGGTGGCCATCAGCCTTGCTGTTCAGGCCCAAATTATGCTGGGGGGTGGTATGGTTTGAATACTAGCTCCATCCATCTCTATCTCTGGGATTTTGGACAAATTACTTAACCACGCTAAGTGTCAGTTTTCTTGTCTATAAAATGGGGATAATATGCTGACCTTACAGAGTTGATATAAGGATTAAGGGAGTCAATGTGTAGCCCTTATCCCGACTTCTACAACACAGTGAGCTCTCAACAAACGGTAACTGTCATCACGGTATTATTTAAAAACCTGACATCACCTGTTATAACTATTTCATAGCTTGATGAACATTAAACATATTTAAGACTTGGATATTGACAAAGAATTCCAGTTAAATTTTTTTGAGAGGGAGGGGTAATCTTTTAAAGTAACGTTTTCACTTATTTTTCTCAACTCCCTACTTTATTTCCCAGTGTTCTCTCTAGCGATATTATTTATTCCTTAGGTCATAGGAAATGACCACATACCAATCCTAGTTCCCACTCTAATGTACTAGCTCTGAAGCATCTTTATTAACCGTCCAATTGGGTCAACTCGCTGATTTTTTTTCTTTTATGAAGTTTACAATAGAGGGTTGAGTTACCTGCCCGTTTTCTTCCCAGGACGCTCCCATCCATGGACACGTCTGAGGTGTGGTAAGACAGGCAGAAACATAAAGACGCATTTGGGAATAAATGTGTTAATGCATTTAGACTTTATTTGGGGAAACTGGGCTTTCACCACCATCCAAGTTCAACAGACATGGCTGTGCAGACCAAACAGTGGTTAGTCGTTGACACCAAAAACCATTTGCAGCCCAAATTAGACACAACAAATCTGGGAAAGAATTTTTAAAATCCAAGCCTTGCAACCCATCCCTCACCCCAGACTACTTTAGGCATCAGAAGGAAGAGAAATCGCATGCCGAGAGAAGGCAGGAGGCCAGAGCAGATTCCTCTGGCCACAGCAGGTGAAAAGCACATTTGCTAAAGCGCAGTGTGTTTGGGGATTGGGAAGGAAAAGCTGGGAGGGTTCGTGAGCCAAGGCCTTTAATCCTCCTCACTCCAGCCCAACTATGAAAAGCCATCAGTGCTGAGGGTCATCCTTACACCAGGGCTACTGATAACAAAGTGGAAAAACTCAGGGAGTCAGAGTCTGTGAGTCTGGCCAAGACCCAATCTGCAAAAGCCAGACAGGTAGTAACATATGTCTGTGGAGTGGGTGGCCTTAAACCAGAGGGCCTGGGGGTCTGCGCTGGATCAGGGAAGGCAGGCCCTGCAGGGAAGAGAGCCTCCTGCCCCCAGGGGTCACTGTCTAATCCACTCTGGCTGGTGGACACTATGAAGAAATGTAGGCCTAGTTAGATCTTCAGATGTTTTAAGAGATGCTATAAAAGCTTCTGATTTTCAAAATTCAACGCACTTTACAACACTGTGTACAGATTGAAGCAAACAAATCTGTCATCTGAATCTAGCTTGCAGGGCAGCCTGCTTCTGAATTCTGGACAGGGGCTGACTTTTATCTTACCTCTGAAGCTCAGGATTTCAGGAGAGTCCACATGTATCCACGTTCACTTTTCTGCCCAAATCTTCCTACTGCTAAATTAATCTAGCCTAAGAACTCCTTTGCAGCATTGAGAAAAGTGAAGCTCAAAAATCAAAGTACAAACCCAGACAAAAACCTTCCAGGTAGAAGCCTCAAAGATTGAGCTTTACTTTTATTTTTTTATGTATTTTGCCATGTCCCAGAATGGCTGGCCATGTTAAAATCATAGGTGTAATAATAGTCACCGATCTTCTGTAGTTCCCAGGACAGGACAGGCGTGGGAAGGAAAGGAGAAATGGAAGGTGAGTGACACGCCCAAAACCATCCAGGAGGTTGTTGAGGGGGCCCAGTCAGGGGGCCAGATTTATGTCCCTCACCCTTTGATTCTTAGGATGAGTCCTGTATTCCCAAAGCACCTCTGGAATTTAAAATGTCCAGACAATGGCTCTGTTGGATTCCTCGGAGTGCGAGGTTTAGAAGGAGGAGCATTGTGTGTGGGTGGGAAGAGTGGGGTCTGAGGATGTCCCTCTGGCTGCCATCAGCAGATCGCTTGTCACATCTAAGTCTTTTGCAGTGACCAAGCAAGGACTATCCGTGGGAGCCCAGACGTAGAAAAGGCCTACTAGCAAACACACACTAGATGAAAATCTCCAACTCCAGCCACGTGCTATAGCTACGCTGCCAGTCGGTACCCTGAAGGTTGACATTCTCTTCCATGCATGGCGAGCCCTCACCATGACAGCATATGTGCAGAAAGGGAAGAAGAGGGGAAAAAAAACACAAAAACCCAAAGCAAAAGGGAAGGTACAGCTCCCAAAGCCTGAGATTAAGCCCTAAAGTGCTGCCTGCTAATCACCACAGCGGCAGCAGTTCTCCCTGACGACACCCTCCTTGCTTTTCCGCCGATACCAAAGCACCTCTCTCACCCACAAGCACACGCCAACCTTTCCCTTTGTTCCCTGGAGCTCAGACACTGGGGCTGCTCCGAAAGATCTGGGAGCGTGCAGAGCATTGTGGGTACTGAACATGCAAATGAGCAGCACAACCAAGTGTGTCCCACATTGCTTCAGAGGACCTGAATTTTTTATGGCTTGTATGTGGTTTTTGATGTTTCCATTGTCTCCCAGCATAACTGATATGCATTCTGATTCTGACAACTAGAACTTTCGTTGTTTTTTTTCTTTACTTCTCCCGGAGCCGGTCTTCTCTACCTTATAAAAACAAAACAAAACAAAAGAAAAACAAGGGGGGAAAACAAAAACCCCAAAACAAAAAAAGTCCTCTGTAACAAACCAAGGTTACTTTAAGAAGAGAAATATTTTAAGCAGTTCAACCACAGATGCAACCAGGAAAGGAAAACATGTTGATTCTCTTAAATTCCTTGGAGGAAAACAACTCCAGCTTGCCTACCTCACTTAAAGGGACAACTTCCAAAAGGAGGTGTTGGTGGGGTGGGTGGGGGGAAACAATGATTTTTAAAAATGTGTTGGTGGTCAGCGGCGAAGAGCCATTTCTATTATGAAATCTACCCTCTACGCCTGTTTGCACTTGCTCTCAATTACGTTGGAAAGTTCATTTGGAAAAAGTGAGAGCCTACTGGACCTCCTCCCTTAAACACACACACACACACACACACACACACACACACACACACACACACACACAGAGTCTGAGGACTAAGTGAATTTTTAAGGGAATCATTTTTATTTTATAGCCATTTGCCCTTAAAGGATCCAGAACACCATCACCCATGCCAAATACCTCAGGTTCAGTGGTTTTGCTGTTTTGGCTGAGGGGGGTGATTGCTGGACACATCACAAGAGAGTCATTCTTGAGAGAATCCTGCCAATTCCCACCCCCGCCTCCAACTTGGGTGCCTAAGATATCTGGGTAGTGGGCTGGATCCGAGTGGACCTGTCTGAACCTGGACATAGGACCTTCCAAGCATTCCAGGTTCATTCCAAACTTAACCACACAAAGAGAAAACAGAGCAGATCTTGTAAATGTGAACACAAGGGCAGTATCTGTAAAAATCCTATCAGTCCTTGCACTTGGCTTGCCATTCTCCTCATCCAAGTCCTGGCAACTCATCATTCCAGCCTCCATATCCCTCCTTTATCTAAATTCAGCCGCACTATTTCCTTTCAGCACCATCCTGTGCCGCCACCAGCCTCGGACAACTTATCAACCAATAAAGGACAACCTCCCAACTCCCCGGCCCTCTCACCCTATCCTGGACCATTTAGACCAGTTTGGTTGCACAGCCTTCTTTGAAACTTCTTCCCACAATCCTCCACCTTTGTGGAAATTCCCCCATAGCCTGGGGGAGCCTCCAGGTTTACGGGCCAGAGCTGCTGAGTGGTATCAGTGTCAGCTCTGCTCCTCTGACAACCTCTATCTCCATCCCCAGATCCTTGATGCTTGCCTTGCACACAGTCAGTGTTCCAAGGGATTTCTGGGTGAAACAATGTAGCACTTTACTGGTGTTTCAGGCCTTGTGTTTGACTTCCACTAAAGGCCTTACGAGGTGAGTATTAGCATTTCCATTTCACAGATGATAAAATTGAGGCTCTGAGAGGGTACATGACTTGCCCAAAGTCCCCACCTGTTAAGCGTCTAACGTCCAGTGATCTCCCAGTGGCACACTGCTTCTCCAGGGGAGATACCTCTCAGCCCTTTTCCATTTTCAAACCACTTCCACAAACAATATTTATGAGACTTTCACAATGACCTTGTCAGACAGATATTAATAACAACCCTGTTCTACACGAGCGGGATCAAGTAGCATAAATCCCTGCATTCCTACTGCAGTTCTGTTCTCTTTTTCCAGAACCTTCTTTGGAATACCACAACAACTGCAGTGATTAAAAAGCAGTCTGTTCTCCCATTGCAGGAGCTACTGGGGTGGAGGAAGGTCAGTTAGGAACTGTAAGAAGCCACGTTAACCTTTTCAATTACAAATGCCTTTAGGGACTTAATTCACCAAACCACGCTCAAGACCACAAGAATTTATGATCCTTCTAAATATACCTAAATGAGTGTCCAGAAGTATCTTAGGTAGTCAGAATTGAGCTCAGTAAAGCATATAAATACATTTAAAATAGCAGCAAGTGTTTCCCCCCTTCTGGGTTTCTCTTACGACTGAATGTACCCCAAATAGAAATGTTGGCCACCACCTCTTCAGTAACGCTACTTATATTTAACTTATTAGGGTATAAATAGAAGCACAGCAGGCTCACATACCAGATCTTGGGTTTGTTTGCGTTCAGGCTCAGAGACAGACAGCCCTGATTTCTTCCTGATAATAAAAATAAAGGGAGACACACGTGTGCTCACCTCATCTTTGGCTTCCAGTTGTTGGACCCTGCCAGTAGACATTTTTCTCCCACCAGGCATCTGAGAGGTCTCCCATGGGGGAAGGAGGTAGACGTCAAATGGGTTCAGCTTTTCAAATAATGAAAAGGAAGAGGATTTCTTGAGAAAGGCTTTTTGGTGGTGGCTACAGTAGGACTCCTAAGAAAACTCAACTGGCAGAAATTAAGGTGGACACAAAAAGAAACAATATTCCTAACTTCACATAAAAGCTGTCCAAACTTCCCACAACTAGCCCCTCCCCAGCACCCTCACATTGTTTAGATTTCAGGCTCTTGAAGAAAATGTATTTCTTTTGACATTTAATAATGTCTGTTGACATGCAACATCCCTGCTAGGGCTTTTCATTTTTTTTATTAAATGATCTAAGTTCTGTAACTGATACCAGTTGTCATCAAACATCATAAAGCCAATCATGCCTCAAGTCATCAATATTTATTGTCCCTGGTTGGGGAGAGGCTGTTTTCAGTTTGGGGCAGATGGGTTTAATTTTTAAGTGGAATAGTTAAAGCAGACGCACCTAGCATAAAATATCAGACCAGCAAGGATCTGCTGACGTGGTACAATTGAGATGTTCACGCAGCTGAAAGGAGGGGCTGGGAGAAGAGAAGGGAGTAGAAGGAGGAGAGAGAAGGACAGAGGAGGGGGGCAGGCAGGACGGACAAGAGAGGGGAAGAAAAGGAAGTGGGAGATGGGAAAAGGAGAAGAGACAGGGCAGAAAGGGAGTGTGCCTGCTCCTCAGATGGGCGGCATTCACGGGAATAAAACCTTCTTTTCTATTGAAGGATAAGAACAAAGCCTTGGGGAAGTGGAGAGAGATGATATGCCCCCGAAGGGCAGGCTGAAGACTGCAGCAAAAAGGAAGCTGGAGAAAGCGAGAGTGAAGTAGAAGAGAATGAGAGAAGGAAAAAGAGAGTCAAGACGAGGCAAAAGGAAATCGTAATGTAAAACATGAGAGAAAAAAGTGAGAAAGAGAAAAAATGAGGGAGAAAAATCAAATATGAAAAGAGAAAATGAAAAAGGGATGGAGAGATCTGTAGAGAGAGAAGGTGAAGGAGGGAGGGAGTGGAGAGGCCGGGGAAGGTGACCCAAGCCGGTCTGGCACCCTGCACCAGCCTGGGTGGTGAGGCCCTTCAGGGGCCAGGGGACGGGCCAGCATCCCGGGCAGCAGCGGGGAAGGCCGGTCCCACCAAGGACAACCAAGAGTGGCTGGGGTTTGCCTTTGGCACCCTCACCTGTCCCGCCTGTGACCCTATCCTTTTTAGAAGTTCTCCATTTTAGGTGACAGGATTTTGAAGGGCTCTAGAATGTTCTCAAAACTCTACCCTCAGGAGAGGCTCTGAGAATCTCATTCAGACTGAGGAGTAAATGACTGATAAGGTTTAATGGGATCCTTCTGGCTGAGCTCAAGTTTTCCTTGTTCGATTTTAGTGCTAGTGGCAAATAATGAGACATTTGTCAGCCAAGTAGGGGAAATTTTAGAGGATAAAGCTTGTGGCTGGAGTCCCCTTCCCTATCAAGTCTATCCTGCCTCCTGAATGCTCTGTGGGGGACATGCCTTGCAGAACCAAAGTGCTTTTTTGGAGTAATCGATGGGAGAAGTGTGACTAAACCTTGGACCTAGATGGCCCAGGACAAACTTTGGGTCCTGAGGCCTCTCCTTGGGACTCTCCAGTGTTGGGCTGCTGAACAGAAAGACCAGAAAGTGGGACCTCTGGGGGACAGAGGATGAGGTGCCTTGTCCTTCATCCTTGGGTTTCAGAGGGACTCCTGCAGAGACCAGGTCCTGGGAGGATGGAGGCGCCAGGAATGGACTCCAACATCCAAATGCTGCCCACACTGGCTTTTGTGCTGACGTCAAAGTCAGAGGGGAAAAAAGGAGGAAGGAAAAACCTTAACAAAGAGAGTTTCCAAAAAAGCTCCTACTGAAAAATAAATAGGTCAAACCTCAAAGCAGCCCAACAAACTCTTCCTAATGTTTCAGCCCACCGCTTGCATTTTGAAATTACAGGCCTTTGAATTTATGTAACCTGGCCTGTGAGGTAGGCTTGGGCGAGAAGGCCCTCCCTCCCCCAGATGAGGATGCTGAGTCATGGAGGGCCCCCACAAAGGGCTGCAGAGCATGGCAGAGGCACCAGAGGAGCCAGATGGGGGGGTCTTACATCTGACACCTTACCCTTCTCAGAAGAATGAGAGGCAGGGCACAGATGTTCGTGTTCCAATGCCCCATGACTGGCCACTATTTCTCCCACACTATCTTGTGCCTTCCTAAGTAGAAAAAAATTGCATTCTGCAACCCCTTCTCCTGAATTTTCCCATCTGATCTGGGTAAATGCCAGGACCTTAATGACATCGTAGTCTCTCATGCAGGCTGCCCTTGGAGATCACCTGGTAGCTCTCTGACAGCTCCACCTCGTGTCCCTTGAAGGGGCTCCCTGCCATGCCTGCCCAAGTGCTCAGCTAGCAACCTCAGGCTCACTAAGGACATAGGGTCCCTGTGTTTCTGGAGGATGGTGCTCAGTGCTGACTGCATGCACAAGAGCTGATGGGTGGTTTCTTGGTTCCCCACATCTCTAAAATTTTTGTCTTTTTTCTCTGACTTTCCAAATTTTTTGCCAGTCAGCATCTCATGGCTATTTTAATTTGTCTCTTTCTAATTACTGATGAGGTTAAACAGTTCTCCATAAAAATATTGGCCATTTAGCTTCCCCTTCTAGGAAATGTCCAATTACCCCATTCATTGGATTTCCTGTCATTCTCTTATTAATTTGCAGTATCTTATATGCTACCACCTATTCCTTTGTTAGTTTTAGACAGTGTTCATTATCTCCTTCCAATCTGCCAACCATTAGTTAACTATGGTTGTAGAGGCCATGTTTGAACAGATATTTTAAATTTTAGTATAATCAAGTTCACCCATTTTTGCCACATGGTTTCTGATTTTGGTGTTTTATTGAAGAAATCCTTACCATTCTAAGGTCAAAAAGATATTCATTTATATATTCTACTGAATATGTAGCATTTTCTTTCATTTAGGTCTTTTCTTTTAGTTCCTTTTTTAATGTGGTTTGAATTAAAGGCACAACTTTATTCATCTTCATTCAATGAGCCAGTTACTCCAACAGAATCTACTACATAATTCATTTTTTTCGCTTACCCTAAGTCCTGGTGCCTTGTTAGCATAGATCATGAGTGTGTTTTTGCACTGGTACCCCACTAACTTTATTACCATATCTTTGTAGAATGTCTTGATATCTAATATGGCAGAATTTTCTTTTCTTTTTCAAAATTATCTTAGTTATTTGTGCAGTTTTCTTTTTCTTGATTTTTAGAAGATTTCTAAAGTTCCAAAACAAGGTGAAATTTTATTGGAATTGAATAGAATTTAAAGAATTGATGTAGGGAAGATGGACATCTAAGTCACTTTATTCCTAAACATGTTTTATGTTGCTATTTATTTAGGTTTACTTTACTTAAATTTTTTCTCTTTAAAGATCTTTTGTATTTTGGAGTTAATCCCTAGAGAGTCCTCATAATGGAGGGTGGTGGTAGACTGTTATGAATTGTGACATTAATTCTGTGATATTTTTCTAGTAAGTTATCACTGGTATAGTGGAACCCCAATGATTTTTTAAAAGCTTTTTCAAACCTCAATTTTACTGACACAAAAATTTATAGACAGTAAGATGCATTCATTTGAATTGTAGGACTTAATGAGTTTTGACAAATGTGTACACCCACGTAATTATCACCACAATCAAAACATTGAACATTTCCATCACTCTCAAAAGTTGTCTCGTGTTCCTTTGTAATCAATCCTTATCCTTTCCATTTACCCAAGAAAACCATGTATTTGCTGTTCATCACTATAGATTAGAATTGCCTTTTCTAGAATTTTATTTTCTAATTTTTCTTTGATTATATATGGAAATATAAGTAATTTTTGTATATTGAGGTTGCATCATGAAATATTGTTACATTAGCATGTTAGTTCTAGTTTCATGTTTACAGACTCTCAAAATTTTCTACATAGGTAGTCAAAAAAAATCTCTAAATAAAGATAATTTCACTTCTTCCTTTCCCATCTGTATGCTTTCAATTTAAAGTTTTTCTTTCCTGTATTATTGCACTGGCTAAGATCTCTAATATGTTATTGAACAGACATGGCAAGAGCAATCATCTATTTTTTTTAAGGAAGAAGTTTTCATCTTTCACCATTAAGTATGTTACCTGTAGATATTTTTTATAGATGCCCTTTATCAGTTTGAAGAAGTTTTTTTCCTATTACTAACTCGTTGAGAGTTATTATCATGAATGGGTATTAAATCTTATCAAATGTCTTTTCTTTATCTGCTGATATGACCATGTAAGATTTCTTCTTTATTCTAGTAACTAGGTGAATTGTGTTTACTGATTTTTGAATGCTAAACCACCTGTGCATTCCTAAAATAAATTCCAACTGGTCACAATATATTATTCATCTTATACATTATTGGCTTAGATTTACTAATATCTTGTTAATAATTTTTGCATCTATTTTACGGAGGATAATGGTCTGTCACTTTTCTTTCCTTGTTGTCTTCTTTTTTTTTTTCTTTGCCTTGTTTTGATATTCAGGTAAATACTAGCTTCATAACATAAGTTGGGAAGTGTTCCCTCTTACTGCTTTTGTTGAAAGAACTTTAAGATTGATGTTGGTTTTTCCTAAAGTGTTTATTAGACTTTACCAAGAAAGCCATCCAGGCCAAGATGTTTTTTTGTTGGAAGGTTTTTAATTATAAATTTATTTTAAAAATTGATTTAGGATATTCATGTTTTCTATTTCTTCTTCTTCTTCTTTTTTTTTTTTATTGAAGGGTAATTGACAACAGTATTACATTACATTAGTTTCAGGTGTACAACACAGTGATTCAACATTTATATACATGATAATTCTAGGTACCAGCTATCACCAAACCAAGTTGTTACAATATTTTGACTATATTCCTTATGCTATACATTACATCCCGGTTACTTATTTATTTTACAATTGGAAGTGTGTTTATATATATATATATATATATATATATATATATATATATATATATATATATTTTGTGAGGGCATCTCTCATATTTATTGATCAAATAGTTGTTAACCACAATAAATTTCTGTATAGGGGGGTCAATACTCAATGCACAATCATTAATCCACCCCAAGCCTAATTTTTGTCAGTCTCCAATCTTCTGATGCATAATGAACAAATTCTTACATGGAGAACAAATTCTTACATAGTGAATAAGTTACATGGTGAACAGTGCAAGGGCAGTCATCACAGAAACTTTCGGTTTTGTTCATGCATTATGAACTATACACAGTCAGTTCAAATATGAATATTCATTTGATTTTTAAACTTGATTTATATGTGGATACCACATTTCTCTATTATTATTATTTGTAATAAAATGCTGAAGTGGTAGGTAGATACGAGATAAAGGTAGAAAACAGAGTTTAGTGTTGTAAGAGAGCAAATGTAGAGGGGCGGAAGATGGCGGCGTGAGTAGAGCAGCGGAAATCTCCTCCCCAAACAACATATATCTATGAAAATATAACAAAGACAACCCTTCCTAGAATAAAGACCAGAGGACACAGGACGATATCCAGACCACATCCGCACCGGAGAGAACCCAGCGCCTCGCGAAGGGGGTAAGATACAAGCCCCGGCCCCGCGGGAGCCGAGCGCCCCTCCCCCCAGCTCCCGGCGGGAGAAGAGCAGGCAGAGCGGGAGGGAGACGGAGCCCAGGGCTGCCGAACACCCAGCCCCCGCCATCCGGGCCAGAGTGCAGGGCCCTCGATACTGGGAAAACAGGGCAGCAAGAACAGTGAGCGGGCACTGGAGGCTGGGCGACAGAGGACATAAGAAAAGCGCACGACCATTTTTTTTTTTTTTTTGCTTTTTTGCTGCTTTGTTTTGGCGAGCGCTTTTTGGAAGTCTTAAAGGGACAGGGACCCCAATACTAGGGAAACAGGGCAGAAAGACCGGTGAGCAGAGGCCTGAGGCTGGCACCGGAGAATAAAGAAAAACGAACGACCACCTTTTTTTTTTAATTAAAAAAAATTTTTTTTTTTAATTAAAAAAATTTTTTTCTTGTTTTTTTTTGTGGTCGTTGTTTTGTTTTGGCGGGTGCTTTTTGGAAGTCTTAAAGGGGCAGGGCGGGTCACTTAATCCAGAGGTAGGGAATCCGGGGATCTCTGGGCACCCTAACCCCTGGGCTGCAGGGAGCAGGGAGGCCCCTTACGGAGAGAAATAGCCTCCCAGCAGCTCCTGCTCCAACGCGACTCCACCATTTTGGAGCAGCTGCCAGAGCCAGGCCACGCCCACAGCAACAGCGGAGATTAACTCCATAGCAGCCCGGCAGGAAGCAGAAACCCTGTCTGCGCGCAGCTGCGCAGCACAAGCCACTAGAGGTCGCTGTTCTCCCAGGAGAGGAGGGCCACAAACCAACAAGAAAGGAAGTCCTTCCAGCCGTCACTCGTCCCAGCTCTGCAAACTATTCCTATCACCATGAAAAGGCAAAGCTACAGGCAGACAAAGATCACAGAGACAACACCAGAGAAGGAGACAGACCTAACCAGTCTTCCTGACAAAGAATTCAAAATAAGAATCATAAACATGCTGACAGAGATGCAGAGAAATACGCAAGAAAAATGGGATGAAGTCCGGAAAGAGATCACAGATGCCAGAAAGGAGATCGCAGAAATGAAACAAACTCTGGAAGGGTTTATAAGCAGAATGGATAGAATGCAAGAGGCCATTGATGGAATTGAAATCAGAGAACAGGAACGCATAGAAGCTGACATAGAGAGAGACAAAAGGATCTCCAGGAATGAAACAATATTAAGAGAACTGTGTGACCAATCTAAAAGGAACAATATCCGTATTATAGGGGTCCCAGAAGAAGAAGAGAGAGGCAAAGAGATGGAAAGTATCTTAGAAGAAATAATTGCTGAAAACTTCCCCACACTGGGGGAGGAAGTAATCAAACAGACCACGGAAATACACAGAACCCCCAACAGAAAGGATCCAAGAAGGGCAACACCAAGACACATAATAATTAAAATGGCAAAGATCAAGGACAAGGAAAGAGTGTTAAAGGCAGCTAGAGAGAAAAAGGTCACCTATAAAGGGAAACCCATCAGGCTAACGTCAGATTTCTCAACAGAAACCCTACAGGCCAGAAGAGAATGGCATGATATATTTAATACAATGAAACAGAAGGGCCTTGAACCAAGGATACTGTATCCAGCACGACTATCATTCAAATATGACGGTGGGATTAAACAATTCCCAGACAAACAAAAGCTGAGGGAATTTGCTTTCCACAAACCACCTCTACAGAACATCTTACATGGACTGCTCTAGATGGGAGCACTCCTAGAAAGAGCACAGCACAAAACACCCAACATATGAAGAATCGAGGAGGAGGAACAAGAAGGGAGAGAAGAAAAGAATCTCCAGACAGTGTATATAACAGCTCAATAAGTGAGCTAAGTTAGGCAGTAAGATACTAAAGAGGCTAACCTTGAACCTTTGGTAACCACGAATTTAAAGCCTGCAATGGCAATAAGTACATATCTTTCAATAGTCACCCTAAATGTTAATGGGTTGAATGCACCAATCAAAAGACACAGAGTAACAGAATGGATAAAAAAGCAAGACCCATCTATATGCTGCTTACAAGAAACTCACCTCAAACCCAAAGACATGTACAGACTAAAAGTCAAGGGATGGAAAAACATATTTCAAGCAAACAACAGTGAGAAGAAAGCAGGGGTTGCAGTACTAATATCAGACAAAATAGACTTCAAAACAAAGAAAGTAACAAGAGATAAAGAAGGACACTACATAATGATAAAGGGCTCAGTCAAACAAGAGGATATAACCATTCTAAATATATATGCACCCAACACAAGAGCACCAGCATATGTGAAACAAATACTAACAGAACTAAAGGGGGATATAGACTTCAATGCATTCATTCTAGGAGACTTCAACACACCACTCACCCCAAAGGATAGATCCACTGGGCAGAAAATAAGTAAGGACACGGAAGCACTGAACAACACAGTAGAGCAGATGGACCTAATAGACACCTATAGAACTCTACATCCAAAAGCAGTGGGATATACATTCTTCTCAAGTGCACATGGAACATTCTCCAGAATAGACCACATACTAGGCCACAAAAAGAGCCTCAGAAAATTCCAAAAGATTGAAATCCTACCAACCAACTTTTCAGACCACAAAGGCATAAAACTAGAAATAAACTGTACAAAGAAAGCAAAGAGGCTCACAAACACATGGAGGCTTAACAACACGCTCCTAAATAATCAATGGATCAATGACCAAATCAAAATGGAGATCCAGCAATATATGGAAACAAATGACAACAACAACACTAAGCCCCAACTTCTGTGGGACACAGCAAAAGCAGTCTTAAGAGGAAAGTATATAGCAATCCAAGCATATTTAAAAAAGGAAGAGCAATCCCAAATGAAGGGTCTAATGTCACAATTATCGAAATTGGAAAAAGAAGAACAAATGAGGCCTAAGGTCAGCAGAAGGAGGGACATAATAAAGATCAGAGAAGAAATAAATAAAATTGAGAAGAATAAAACAATAGCAAAAATCAATGAAACCAAGAGCTGGTTCTTTGAGAAAATAAACAAAATAGATAAGCCTCTAGCCAGACTTATTAAGAAGAAAAGAGAGTCAACACAAATCAACAGTATCAGAAACGAGAAAGGAAAAATTACGACGGACCCCACGGAAATGCAAAGAATTATTGGAGAATACTATGAAAACCTGTATGCTAACAAGCTGGGAAACCTAGGAGAAATGGACAACTTCCTAGAAAAATATTACCTTCCAAGATTGACCCAGGAAGAAACAGAAAATCTAAACAGACCAATTACCAGCAACGAAATTGAAGAGGTAATCAAAAAACTACCAAAGAACAAAACCCCCGGGCCAGATGGATTCACCTCGGAATTTTATCAGACATACAGGGAAGACGTAATACCCATTCTCTTTAAAGTTTTCCAAAAAATAGAGGAGGAGGGGATACTCCCAAACTCATTCTATGAAGCTAACATCACCCTAATACCAAAACCAGGCAAAGACCCCACCAAAAAAGAAAACTACAGACCAATATCCCTGATGAACGTAGATGCAAAAATACTCAACAAAATATTAGCAAACCGAATTCAAAAATACATCAAAAGGATCATACACTATGACCAAGTGGGATTCATCCCAGGGATGCAAGGATGGTACAACATTCGAAAGTCCATCAACATCATCCACCACATCAACAAAAAGAAAGACAAAAACCACATGATCATCTCCATAGATGCTGAAAAAGCATTTGACAAAGTTCAACATCCATTCATGTTAAAAACTCTCAGCAAAATGGGAATAGAGGGCAAGTACCTCAACATAATAAAGGCCATCTATGATAAACCCACAGCCAACATTATATTGAATAGCGAGAACCTGAAAGCATTTCCTCTGAGATTGGGAACTAGACAGGGATGCCCACTCTCTCCACTGTTATTTAACATAGTACTGGAGGTCCTAGCCACGGCAATCAGACAAAATAAAGAAATACAAGGAATCCAGATTGGTAAAGAAGAAGTTAAACTGTCACTATTTGCAGATGACATGATACTGTACATAAAAAACCCTAAAGACTCCACCCCAGAACTACTAGAACTGATATCGGAATACAGCAAAGTTGCAGGATACAAAATCAACACACAGAAATCTGTGGCTTTCCTATATACTAACAATGAACCAACAGAAAGAGAAATCAGGAAAACAACTCCATTCACAATTGCATCAAAAAAAATAAAATACCTAGGAATAAACCTAACCAAAGAAGTGAAAGACTTATACTCTGAAAACTACAAGTCACTCTTAAGAGAAATTAAAGGGGACACTAACAGATGGAAACGCATCCCATGCTCGTGGCTAGGAAGAATTAATATCGTCAAAATGGCCATCCTGCCCAAAGCAATATACAGATTTGATGCAATCCCTATGAAACTACCAGCAACATTCTTCAATGAACTGGAACAAATAATTCAAAAATTCATATGGAAACACCAAAGACCCCGAATAGCCAAAGCAATCCTGAGAAAGAAGAATAAAGTAGGGAGGATCTCACTCCCCAACTTCAAGCTCTACTATAAAGCCATAGTAATCAAGACAATTTGGTACTGGCACAAGAGCAGAGCCACAGACCAATGGAACAGACTAGAGAATCCAGACATTAACCCAGACATATATGGTCAATTAATATTTGATAAAGGAGCCATGGACATACAATGGCGAAATGACAGTCTCTTCAACAGGTGGTGCTGGCAAAACTGGACAGCTACATGTAGGAGAATGAAACTGGACCATTGTCTAACCCCATATACAAAAGTAAACTCAAAATGGATCAAAGACCTGAATGTAAGCCATGAAACCATTAAACTCTTGGAAGAAAACATAGGCACAAACCTCTTAGACATAAACATGAGTGACCTCTTCTTGAACATATCTCCCCGGGCAAGGAAAACAACAGCAAAAATGAGTAAGTGGGACTATATTAAGCTGAAAAGCTTCTGTACAGCAAAAGACACCATCAATAGAACAAGAAGGATCCCTACAGTATGGGAGAATATATTTGAAAATGACACATCCGATAAAGGCTTGACGTCCAGAATATATAAGGAGCTCTCACGCCTCAACAAACAAAAAACAAATAAACCAATTAAAAAATGGGCAGAAGAACTGAACAGACAGTTCTCCAAAAAAGAAATACAGATGGCCAACAGACACATGAAAAGATGCTCCACATCGCTAATTATCAGAGAAATGCAAATTAAAACTACAATGAGGTATCACCTCACACCAGTAAGGATGGCTGCCATCCAAAAGACAAACAACAACAAATGTTGGCGAGGCTGTGGAGAAAGGGGAACCCTCCTACACTGCTGGTGGGAATGTAAACTTGTTCAACCATTGTGGAAAGCAGTATGGAGGTACATCAAAATGCTCAAAACAGACTTACCATTTGACCCAGGAATTCCACTCCTAGGAATTTACCCTAAGAACGCAGCAATCAAGTTTGAGAAAGACAGATGCACCCCTATGTTTATTGCAGCACTATTTACAATAGCCAAGAATTGGAAGCAACCTAAATGTCCATCGATAGATGAATGGATAAAGAAGATGTGGTACATATACACAATGGAATACTACTCAGCCATAAGAAAAGGGCAAATCCAATCATTTGCAGCAACATGGATGGAGCTGGAGGGTATTATGCTCAGTGAAACAAGCCAAGCGGAGAAAGAGAAATACCAAATGATTTCGCTTATCTGTGGAATATAAGAACAAAGGAAAAACTGAAGGAACAAAACAGCAGCAGAATCACAGAACTCAAGAATGGACTAACAGGTACCAAAGGGAAAGGGACTGGGGAGGATGGGTGGGTAGGGAGGGATAAGGGGGGGAGAAGTAGGGGGGTATTAAGATTAACATGCATGGGGGGGTAGGAGAAAAGGGAGGGCTGTACAACACAGAGAAGGCAAGTAGTGATTCTACAACATTTTGCTATGCTGATGGACAGTGACTGTAAAGGGGTTTATAGGGGAGACCTGGTATAGGGGAGAGCCTAGTAAACATAATATTCGTCATGTAAGTGTAGTTTAGTGATAGCAAAAAAAAAAAAAAAAAGGGGCAGTTCCTGTGTGGTAACCTCCAATGAGTTCTACACAAGGGTATAAAGGGCATATAAAAGTGTAGGCAAAGGGTCTGTTTGTGTTTATACAGAGGATCAAAGCCTAATTGGGCTACCCCGAAAATGAACTAAGATACGATATGAAAAAGAACTTCCAACATCTGCACTCTCTGGAAGACTCATGCCAGAAGATGATCATCAAAAAACCCCAACAAAGATCCACGTGCTGCTACAGCTGTAGATGCACTCATCCCACCAGTTCCTGGACTTGCCATGGGAATGAGGAAGGAGATATCTAAGCTGGCCTGTGCATACAGTAAAACAACAAAATTGGACTGGATCTATACTGTTGGAACTCAACCAAGAATTTGGAGAAGTGCAAATTGTAGCGCTCCAAAGTCTTACAACTACAAACTATTTACTGTTAAAAGAATATATGGCATGTGAACAGTCCCCAGGAATGGGTTGTTTTAATTTGTCTGATTTCTCTCAGACTGTTCAAGTTCAGTTGGACAATATCCACCATATCATAGATAAGTTTTCACAAATGCCTAAGGTGCCTAACTGGTTTTCTTGGTTTCACTGCAGATGGCTGGTAATTACAGATATGCTTTGGTTATGTAACTATACTCCTATTATGTTAATGTGTGTGTGCAATTTAAGTAGTAGCTTAAAACCTATACATGCTGAAGTTACTCTACAAGAAGATATATCAAAGAAATAATCAATCTTCCCATGTTTTCTTCCGCCTGCTACTTCTATAGCTTTTCTTCTTCCTTCCTAATTACAACCCTTAAATAGAATTCGTGCCTCATATCAAATTTACTGAGTATCATAATTCTTCCAAGTGGTAAAGATACCTCAAGACAAATGCTGGGCATAGAAGCCACAGGGCATAAATATGCAAAGAAGTAAAAAGCTAACCTTTTCAAACAATAAGGCTTCTCTCTCACTTACCAACTTCACATTTCCCTGTATGGCCCCGGAAGATGACTGGTTAGCCAGAGACGGGTAAGATTCCTCAAGGGAGGAACAACCTAAGACAGGCACAGTCGCAGGGGGGCCATCAGGTGAGAAATTGGGGATCAACAGAGGTGAGGCTTAGAACCTCACCCCCCCGTTCTGAGAGAAATCTTCTGCATACGTGGATGTTTTATTGCCCTGGTCTAGCTTGGATTAACACATAGTCTACAGGCACACACCTGATCATCTACATGTGCTCTCTTACAACACTAAACTATGTTTTCTACCTTTATCTTGTATCTACCTACCACTTCAGCATTTTATTAAAAATAATAATAATAAAGAGAGAAATGTGGTATCCACATATAAATCAAGTATAAAAACCAAATGAGTATTCATATTTGAACTGACTGTTTATAGTTCATAATGCATGAGCAAAACCGAAAGTTTCTGTGATGACTGCCCTTGTACTGTTCACTATGTAACTTATTCATTATGTAAGAATTTGTTCTACATGTAAAAACTTGTTTGTTATGCCTCAGAAGATTGGAGACTGACAAAAATTAGGCTTGGGGTGGATTAATGATTGTGCATTGAGCATTGACTCCCCTATACAGAATTTTATTGTCGTTAACAACCATTTGATCAATAAATATGAGAGATGCCCTCACAAAAAAAAAAATAAAAAAAAGAAGGACAGACTTCCAATGGTAAAATAAATTAGTAACCGGGATGTAATGTATAGCATAAGGAATATAGTCAAGATATTGTAACAGCCTGGTAGGGTGATAGCTGGAACCTAGAATTATGTATATAAATGTTCTACCACTGTGTTGTACACTTGAAACTCATGTAATGTAATACTGTGTGTCAACTACCCTTCAATAAAAAATAATTATTTAAAAAAAAAAAAAAAGAGAGCAAATGTAGATGATCAGGTGTGTGCCTGTAGACTATGTGTTAATCCGAGCTAGACGAGGGCAATAAACATCCACGTATGCAGAAGATTTCTCTCAGAACATGAGGGGGGAGGTTCTAAGCCTCACCTCTGCTGCTCCCCATTTTCTCACCAGATGGCCCCCTGCGACTGTGCCTGTCTTAGGTTGTTCCTCCCTTGAGGAATCTTACCCGTCTCTGGCTAACCAGTCATCTTCCAGGGCCATACAGGGAAATGTTAAGTTGGTAAGTGAGAGAGAAGCCTTATTGTTTGAAAAGGTTAGCTTTTTACTTCTTTGCATATTTATGCCCTGTGGCTTCTATGCCCAGCATTTGTCTTGAGGTCTCTTTACCACTTGGAAGAATTATGATACTTGGTAAATTCGACATGTGGCATGAGTTCTATTTAAAGGTTGTGATTAGGTAGGAAGAAGAAAATCTATAGAAGTAGCAGGCAGAAGAAAACCTGGGAAGATTGATTATTTCTTTGACATATCTTCTTGTAGAGTAACTTCAGCATGGGTAGGTTTTAAACTACTAATTAAATTGTGCACACACATTAACATAATAGGAATATAGTTACCTAACCAAAGCATACCTGTAATTACCGGCCATCTCCAGTGAAACCAAGAAAACCAGTTAGGCACCTTAGGCATTTGTGAAAACTTATCTATGATATGGTGGATATTGTCCGACTGAACTTAAACAGTCTGAGAGAATTCAGATAAACTAGAACAACCCATTCCTGGGGACTGTTCATATCCCATATGTTCTTTTAACGATAAATAGTCTGTGGTTGTAAGATTTTGGAGTGCTACAATTTGCACTTCTCCTAATTCTTGGTTGAGTTCCAACAGTATAGATCCAGTCCAATTTTTTGTTTTACTGTATGCACAGGCCAGCTTAGATATCTCCTTCCTCATTCCCATGGCAAGTCCAGGAACTGGTGGGATGAGTGCATCTACACCCGTGACAGTGCGTGGACCTTTGTTGGAGTTTTTTTTTTTTGCTGATCATCTTCTGTCATGAGTCTTCCCGAGAGTGCTGATGTTGGAAGTTCTATTTCATATCGTATCTTAGTTCATTTTCGGGGTAGCCAAATTAGGCTTTGATCCTCTGTATAAACACAAACAGACCCTTTGCCTACACTTTTATATGCCCTTTATATCATTGTGTAGAACTCATTAGAGGTCACCACATAGGAACTGCTTTTTTTTTTTTTAATCATTAATCTACACTTACATGATGAATATTTTGTTTACTAGGCTCTCCCCTATACCAGGTCCCCTCTATATACTCCTTTACAGTCACTGTCCATCAGCGTAGCAAACTGTTATAGAATCACTACTTGTCTTCTCTGTGTTGTACAGCCCTCCCCTTTCTCCCACCCCGCTATGGATGCTAATCTTAATACCCCCCTACGTCTCCCCCCCTTATCCCTCCCTACCCACCCATCCTCCCCAGTCCCTTTCCCTTTGGTACCTGTTAGTCCATTCTTGAGTTCTGTGATTCTGCTGCTGTTTTGTTCCTTCAGTTTTTCCTTTGTTCTTATATTCCACAGATGAGTGAAATCATTTGGTATTTCTCTTTCTCTGCTTGGCTTGTTTCACTGAGCAAAATACCCTCCAGCTCCATCCATGTTGCTGCAAATGGTTGGATTTGCCCTTTTCTTATGGCTGAGTAGTATTCCATTGTGTATATGTACCACATCTTCTTTATCCATTCATCTATCGATGGACATTTAGGTTGCTTCCAATTCTTGGCTATTGTAAATAGTGCTGCGATAAACATAGGGGTGCACTGATCTTTCTCATACTTGATTGCTGCATTCTTAGGGTAAATTCCTAGGAGTGCAATTCCTGGGTCAAATGGTAAGTCTGTTTTGAGCATTTTGATGTACCTCCATACTGCTTTCCACAATGGTTGAACAAGTTTACATTCCCACCAGCAGTGTAGGAGGGTTCCCCTTTCTCCACAGCCTCGCCAACATTTGTTGTTGTTTGTCTTTTGGATGGCAGCCATCCTTACTGGTGTGAGGTGATACCTCATTGTAGTTTTAATTTGCATTTCTCTGATAATTAGCGATGTGGAGCATCTTTTCATGTGTCTGTTGGCCATCTGTATTTCTTTTTTGGAGAACCGTCTGTTCAGTTCCTTTGCCCATTTTTTAATTGGGTTATTTGTTTTTTGTTTGTTGAGGCGTGTGAGCTCTTTATATATTCTGGACGTCAAGCCTTTATCGGATGTGTCATTTTCAAAGATATTCTCCCATACTGTAGGGTTCCTTTTTGTTCTATTGATGGTGTCTTTTGCTGTACAGAAGCTTTTCAGCTTAATATAGTCCCACTTGTTCATTTTGGCTGTTGTTTTCCTTGCCCGGGGAGATATGTTCAAGAACAGGTCACTCATGTTTATGTCTAAGAGGTTTGTGCCTATGTTTTCTTCCAAGAGTTTAATGGTTTCGTGACTTACATTCAGGTCTTTGATCCATTTTGAGTTTACTTGTATATGGGGTTAGACAATGGTCCAGTTTCATTCTCCTACATGTAGCTGTCCAGTTTTGCCAGCACCATCTGTTGAAGAGACTGTCATTTCACCATTGTATTCCATGGCCCCTTTATCAAATATTAATTGACCATATATGTCTGGGTTAATGTCTGGATTGTCTAGTCTGTTCCATTGGTCTGTGGCTCTGTTCTTGTGCCAGTACCAAATTGTCTTGATTACTATGGCTTTATAATAGAGCTTGAAGTTGGGGAGTGAGATCCCCCCTACTTTATTCTTCTTTCTCAGGATTGCTTTGGCTATTCGGGGTCTTTGGTGTTTCCATATGAATTTTTGAATTATTTGTTCCAGTTCATTGAAGAATGTTGCTGGTAGTTTCATAGGGATTGCATCAAATCTGTATATTGCTTTGGGCAGGATGGCCATTTTGACGATATTAATTCTTCCTAGCCACGAGCATGGGATGCGTTTCCATCTGTTAGTGTCCCCTTTAATTTCTCTTAAGAGTGACTTGTAGTTTTCAGAGTATAAGTCTTTCACTTCTTTGGTTAGGTTTATTCCTAGGTATTTTATTTTTTTTGATGCAATTGTGAATGGAGTTGTTTTCCTGATTTCTCTTTCTGTTGGTTCATTGTTGGTATATAGGAAAGCCACAGATTTCTGTGTGTTGATTTTGTATCCTGCAACTTTGCTGTATTCCGATATCAGTTCTAGTAGTTCTGGGGTGGAGTCTTTAGGGATTTTTATGTACAGTATCATGTCATCTGCAAATAGTGACAGTTTGACTTCTTCTTTGCCAATCTGGATTCCTTGTATTTTTTTGTTTTGTCTGATTGCCGTGGCTAGGACCTCCAGTACTATGTTAAATAACAGTGGGGAGAGTGGGCATCCCTGTCTAGTTCCCGATCTCAGCGGAAATGCTTTCAGCTTCTCGCTATTCAATATAATGTTGGCTGTGGGTTTATCATAGATGGCCTTTATTATGTTGAGGTACTTGCCCTCTATTCCCATTTTGCTGAGAGTTTTTATCATGAATGGATGTTGAACTTTGTCAAATGCTTTTTCAGCATCTATGGAGATGATCATGTGGTTTTTGTCTTTCTTTTTGTTGATGTGGTGGATGATATTGATGGACTTTCGAATGTTGTGCCATCCTTGCATCCCTGGGATGAATCCCACTTGGTCATGGTGTACGATGGTTTTGATGTATTTTTGAATTCGGTTTGCTAAAATTTTGTTGAGTATTTTTGCGTCTACATTCATCAGGGATATTGGTCTGTAGTTTTCTTTTTTAGTGGTGTCTTTGCCTGGTTTTGGTATTAGGGTGACGTTAGCTTCATAGAATGAGTTTGGGAGTATCCCCTCCTCTTCTATTTCTTGGAAAACTTTAAGGAGAATGGGTATTATGTCTTCCCTGTATGTCTGATAAAATTCCGAGGTAAATCCATCTGGCCCGGGGGTTTTGTTCTTTAGTGGTTTTTTGATTACCGCTTCAATTTCGTTGCTGGTAATTGGTCTGTTTAGATTTTCTGTTTCTTTTTGGGTCAGTCTTGGAAGGTTGTATTTTTCTAGGAAGTTGTCCATTTTTCCTAGGTTTCCCAGCTTGTTAGCATATAGGTTTTCATAGTATTCTCTAATAATTCTTTGCATTTCCGTGGGGTCCGTCGTGATTTTTCCTTTCCCGTTTCTGATACTGTTGATTTGTGTTGACTCTCTTTTCCTCTTAATAAGTCTGGCTAGAGGCTTATCTATTTTGTTTATTTTCTCAAAGAACCAGCTCTTGGTTTCATTGATGTTTGCTATTGTTTTATTCTTCTCAATTTTATTTATTTCTTCTCTGATCTTTATTATGTCCCTCCTTCTGCTGACCTTAGGCCTCATTTGTTCTTCTTTTTCCAATTTCGATAGTTGTGACATTAGACTGTTCATTTGGGATTGCTCTTCCTTTTTTAAATATGCTTGGATTGCTATATACTTTCCTCTTAAGACTGCTTTTGCTGTGTCCCACAGAAGTTGGGGCTTAGTGTTGTTGTTGTCATTTGTTTCCATATATTGCTGGATCTCCATTTTGATTTGGTCATTGATCCATTGATTATTTAGGAGCGTGTTGTTTAGCCTCCATGTGTTTGTGAGCCTTTTTGCTTTCTTTGAACAGTTTATTTCTATTTTAATGCCTTTTTGGTCTGAAAAGTTGGTTTGTAGGGTTTCAATCTTTTGGAATTTACTGAGGCTTTTTTTGTGTCCTAGTATGTGGTCTATTCTGGAGAATGTTCCATGTGCACTTGAGAAGAATGTGTATCCTGTTGCTTTTGGATGTAGAGTTCTGTAGATGTCTTTTAGGTCCATCTGTTCTAGTGTGTTGTTCAGTGCCTCTGTGTCCTTACTTATTTTCTGTCTGGTGGATCTGTCCTTTGGAGTGAGTGGTGTGTTGAAGTCTCCTAGAATGAATGCATTGCATTCTATTTCCTCCTTTAGTTCTATTAATATTTGTTTCAGGTATGTTGGTGCTCCTGTATTGGGTGCATATATATTTATAATAGTTATATCCTCTTGATGGACTGAGCCCTTTATCATTATGTAATGTCCTTCTTTGTCTTTTGTTACTTTCTTTATTTTGAAGTCTGTTTTGTCTGATACCAGAATTGCAACACCTGCTTTCTTCTCTCTGTTGTTTGCTTGAAATATCTTTTTCCATCCCTTGACTTTAAGTCTGTGCGCGTCTTTGGGTTTGAGGTGAGTCTCTTGTAAGCAGCATATGGATGGATCTTACTTTTTTATCCATTCTATTACTCTGTGTCTTTTGATTGGTGCATTCAGTCCATTTACATTTAGGGTGATTATTGAAAGGTATGAATTTATTGCCATTGCAGGCTTTAAGTTTGTGGTTACCAAAGGTTTAGGGTTAGCTTCTTTACTATCTTACTGTCTAACTTAACTCGCTTGTTGAGCTATTATAAACACAGTCTGATGATTCTTTATTTCTCTCCCTTCTTATTCCTCCTCCTCCCTTCTTCATATGTTGGGTGTTTTGTTGTGTGCTCTTTTTAGGAGTGCTCCCATCTAGAGCAGTCCCTGTATGATGCCCTGTAGAGGTAGTTTGTGGGAGGCAAATTCCCTCAACTTTTGCTTGTCTGGGAATTGTTTAATCCCTCCTTCATATTTAAATGATATTCGTGCTGGATACAGTAGTCTTGGTTCGAGGCCCTTCTGTTTCATTGCATTAAGTATATCATGCCATTCTCTTCTGGCCTGTAGGGTTTCTGTTGAGAAGTCTGATGATAGCCTGATGTGTTTTCCTTTGTAGGTAACCTTTTTTTTCTCTCTGGCTGCCTGTAATACTTTGTCCTTGTCTTTGATCTTTGCCATTTTAATTATTATGTGTCTTGGTGTTGCCCTCTTTGGATCCCTTGTCATGGGAGTTCTGTGTACCTCTGTGGTCTGAGAGGCCATTTCTTCCCCTAGTTTGGGGAAATTTTCAGCAATTATTTCTTCAACGACATTTTCTATCCCCTTTTCTCTCTCTACTTCTTCTGGAATACCTATAATTCTTATATTGTTCCTTTTCGATTGGTCACTCAGCTCTCTTAAAATTCTTTCATTCCTGGAGATCCTTTTATCTCTCTCTGCATCAGCTTCTCTGCATTCCTGTTCTCTGTTTTCTAGTCCATTAATGGTCTCTTGCATCTTGTCCATTCTGTTTTGAAGTCCTTCCAGAGCTTGTTTTATTTCTGAATTCTCCTTCCTTAGTTCTTGCATATTTCTCTGCAAGTCCATCAGCATGGTTATGACTTTTGTTTTGAATTCTTTTTCAGGAAGACTGGCTAAATCTATCTCCCCAGATTCCTTCTCAGGGGAAGATGTAGCAGATGCCGAAGCTGTGTGGGTTAGTCTTGTCTGTATCATATTTTTTTGCCTTTTCATGTTGACAGGTGCTATTGACTGTCAGCTGGGAGGGCCAAACTTTTCACTTGCTACTGGCCTTTCTTTACTGGGACAACTGCGACCCCTAGTGGCTTGTGTTGGGTAATTGCGTGTAGACTGGGTCTTTGTGTCTTGCCTGGCCGGAAGGGAGAAATTTCCCTTTCTGTGGGCGGAATTTGTCTCAGGCTGCTTCTCTGTTTTCGCAGCGCCCGGTGGGGTAATGGATGGGGGGGCTGCTTGACTGTTTGCCTCCGTGAGGGGTCTCAGAGCTGTTGCCCAGGGGGTTAGTGCACCCGGTTTTCCCTGTAATTTCCAGCTGCTGTACTGTGACCTGGGTTGTTTCCGTCAAGCTGTTAAGTCCCTGTCCCTTTAAGACTTTCAAAAAGCCCCCGCTTTTCTTTGTCACAGGGGCATCAGCTTCGGCACCCGCTCAGAGGTCTTACTCCCTGTTCCCCCAGTATCCAGGGCCCCCTGGGCACATACTGTGTCTGCGCTCTGGCCCGGATGGCTGGGGCTGGGTGTTCGGCAGTCCTGGGCTCCGTCTCCCTCCCGCTCTGCCTGCTCTTCTCCCGCCGGGAGCTGGGGGGAGGGGCGCTCGGGTCCCGCCGGGCCGGGGCTTGTATCTTACCCCTTTCACCAGTCGCTGGGTTCTCGCTGGTGTAGCTGCAGTCTGGCCACTGTCCTGCGTCTTCTGGTCTCTCTTTTAGGGCTAGTTGTGTTTGTTGTATTTTCAAAAGTATATATGTTTTTGGGAGGAGATTCCCACTGTCCTACTCACGCCGCCATGTTGGCTCCACCCCTCTATTTCTTCTTGAGTCTTTCTTTTTTTGATAATTTGGTCTTTTAGGTAATTTTTCTATTTTATATAGGTTGTTAAATTTATTTGATAACATTGCTCATACTATTCCCTTATTTTTTCAATGTTTGTAGGATTGATAGTTATGTATCCTCATTCATTACTGATATTGCTTAATTCTTGACTTCTCTCCTTTTTCTTGACCGCTGCCCTAGGAATTTAACAGTTTTATTGATATTGTCAAGAAACTATTATTTTGTTTCATTGATTTTTCCCTATTTTAGATTTCTTGGATTTCCATTCTTCCATTTATTATTTTCTTCCTCTACTTACTTTTGGTTTATTCTGTCTTTATTTTTCTTACTCTTTATAATGAAAGGTAAGATCATTATAGTGGAAGGTGAGCTCACTGATTTTAGACCTTACTTCATTTCTAATATGAACTTTGAGGCTATACATCTCCCTCTAAATGCTGCTTTAGCTGCATGCCACAAATTTTAGTTTTTGTTTTCATTTTTATTAAGTTAAAATATTTTTCATTTCATTTGACAGCATTTAATTGGGTCCAGTCTGACATTCTCTGTCTTTTAATTGGAGTATTCACAACATTTAAATGTAATGCAATTAACAATATAGTTGGATTTAAATATATTGCTTTGTAATTTGTTTTCTTTTTCTTGCATCTGTTATTCATTTCTTTTTTTTAAATTTCCTGTGTTCTTGTGGATTAATTCAGTATTGTTTCACATTACATTTTATCTCCACTAATAACTTATTAGTTATACCTCTTGGATTTCTTTTGTGATTGCTCTAGAGTTTACCATATAGACATTTAACTTACCACAGTTTTTCTTTTAACAATAATATATCACTTCACATATAAGAACCTTGCAAGAGTGTATTTTCATTTCCCCACTCCCATCCTATGTACTATTTTTATGATATATTTTACTTCTATATGTTATAAATTTCTCAATAAATTATTATTTCACTTTTAAAAGATAAATATTTTGTAAAGAAAATTTTAAAATGAGAAAAATGTATTTTACATTTATCTACATATTTACACTTCTGGTATTCTTTGTTCTTTTATGTAGATACAAGTTTCATATACTGTATTTCTGCAGGCAACTATTTCTTTCAACTTTCTTTTCTGATCTTAAACAATCTTTTTTTATTCTAATTTTGCTGAACATAATATTCTATATTTCCTTATCTTTTGGCTTGCATAGTTGTAATGAGAAATGTGCAGTAATTCTTATCTTTGTTCTTCTGTACACTTGCATTCTCAATATGGGCACTAAGAGGCAAAAATTGGTACTTCTTACATATACCTCAGTTTGTGTGTGTGTGTATAAAAAATACTCCTTTTATGTCTAAAACATAGATGTACATACAGTACATAAACAGGCATGCAATATGTCTATAGTACTAAATTTTCACAGAGAGATGTAATTAGAAAATAATGTTTAAAAAGGCTCTTGAGAGGAAGGCAGTAATGAAAAAAAGATTGAAAAACCATGTTCTCTATATAATGTGTCTTTTTCCTTTGTTTTAAAGATTTTTATCTCTATTATTGATTTAGAAATTTCAATATGATGTGTCTTAGTGTGGTTTTCATTGTGACATCGTGCTTGCAGAACCTTGAGCTCTTGGGTCTCTGAGTCTGTGGATTTTATCAATAAAGATTATTTTTGGCTATTATGTGTCCAAGTAACTTTTATATCCTCCTATTCCCAGATTCCTCTTTCCTCTGGAACTTAAATTTTATAACACTTAATACTGTCAAAAAAATCAGGATCACTTGCTATTAGATCACTTGATTTTATTTCACAGAAGTTCTGTTCATTTTTATTAGTCTTTTTCTCTTATACTTCATTTTGGGTAGTTTCTATTGCTATGTCTTTAAGTAGTTCCCTGATCTTTTCTTTTGCTGTTCTTAATCTACTGTTAACCCCCTTGGTAATTATTCACTTTATATGTTGTATTTTTCATCTCTAGACATGCCATTGGGTAATTTTCATATCTTCCATTTCTCTCATCATTATGTTCATGTTTTCTTTTAAATCCTCAAGTATATTTACAACAGTTGCTTTAAAGGCCCTGTTGGCAAATTCTATCATTGTTATCATTTTCATGTTTGTTCCTTTTGATTGTTTCTTTCTTATTTCTTGGCTATAGGTCATATTTTCTTATTTCTTGCCATTTGAAGTAGTATTTTTTGGATATTGGACATTGTGAATTTTATGCTGAGTACTGGATTTTGTTGTGTTTCTTCCAGAGTGTCTTGTTTGTCTGGTAGGCAGTTCAGTAATGTGCATAACAGCTTGGTCCTTTTAAAACTTGTTTTTAAGCATCTTTAAGGGTAGATTTAAGGTAACTTTACTCTGGGCTTCTTTAATCTTATTACTAAGGTGTGATTCTTAGTGACTCTGTTGAAAACTCCAGATGTTCTAGAAGGACTCTCTTTTTTTAGCTTGTCAGAATTCAAGTGTCTTCCAACCCTGTGTGAACTCTGGAAATTGCTTACTTTACAGCAGAAATTTACAGAAAAATCATTTTCTTGGTCTTATGGAATTTTACCCTACCTGTGCACATTCTAGCAATCAGCAGAAACTCATGGAGTTCTTTCTCTAGCTAACCTCCCTCTTGTGTGGTTCTCTACCTACAAATTCCAATCTCCAGCCTTATCAACTAATATATCTTCCTTCTCAGCTCAGTGAGGCAGCCATGAACTGTTTGAGATCTTCCTCCTGGTGCTGTATTTCAAAATGTTACTCCAGGCAGAAGGTCAAGAATTATAGGGCTTACCTCATTTGTTTGCCATTTTTTTCAAAGATCATAATCCTGTGCTGCCTTCGTTCAATGCCTGAAAACAGCTGTTTCATATATTTATTCTGTTTTCTAGTTTATGGTAGGATGGTAAGTCCTGCCCCAGTTATTTCAACATGACCATAAGTAGAAGTCAGAAGTGACTTTTTTTCACTGATGTATGTAGATTACTCTTGGATCTGGCAATCTTGTGAACACTTATGAGTCTTAAGAATCTCTCTGTTGATTCTGTTGTATTCACTATGGAATGATCATTATCATTTATAAATAAAGGATAGGTTTTTAATTATTTCAATTTCCATATTTTGTTTCTTTTTCTTATACTGCAGTATTGGACAGGATACACTATGCTATATTATCTAAAAGGATAGCACATATCTTTGTCCTGTTGGCAAACTTAGTGGACTATATCTTAATTTTTTTTCCAGTAAGTTTAGCTTTTACTTGCATTTCTGGTATTAGGCATTTATCAGCTTAAGGAAAGCTTTTTATGAGTACCTTTACCTTTTTTCCTGAGTTAAAAATATCATAAATTAGATGTTGAGTTTTATGAAAATCATGTTCTAGATACAACCATGTAATTTTTCTTTTTAGTATATTAATATGGTAAATTATATTACTAGATTTTCTGAGGCTAAGCTATCTTTGCATTCTGAAATATACCCTACTTTTTCATGATTTATTTTAGCTACACTGTTGAATTTGGTTGGCTAATATTTTTTTGGATATTATATTTTTGTTGTTCTTATCTAATTGTTCAGTTGAGACATATTCTTCCGATTGAATGTATTAGACAAATTTCTCCCTAATTTCTGGAATAACTTGTATAAGTAGGGATTAACTCTTAATTTGACAATTTAATAGAACTTCTAAAACTATTTGATACTAGGACTTAGAGTGGAAATCCATTTGATCACCATATCTATTACTTAGTTAGTTATTTCTATTCAATACTTCTATTTTTCTTAACCCAATTTTATCTTTTTATATTTTTCTGACAATTTATCCATTTGCCTAAGTTCTCCAATCTTTTGGTATACAGTTGTTTATGATATTCGTTTATTATTCTCTCTTTTTTTACTATACCTATAGGTATTTATCTGCTTTCACTATGTATCTATTTGTATCTTTTTTTCCTTTTTCAAAAATCAGTTTTTCATGAGAGATATTTACGGTAAAGGAACTATTCAGTATCTTGTCTGGGGTGGTGGATACACAAATCTAAACATAAGACCAAATTTCAGAGAACTAAGTACACACACAAATATGTATGAGTAAAACTGCAAAATTCTAAATAAAATCAGTATATTGCATCAATGTCTATATCTTGGTTATGCTTTGTACTATGGTTTTCCAAAATGTTACCTTTGTGGAAAACTGGATAAAGAGTATGTGAGAGCTCTCTATATTGTTTATTATGATTGCATGTAAATCTAGAATTCTCTCAACCAAATTTTCAGTTAAAAATTAATTTTACCAATGTTTGTCTCTTACTAATTTTTTCAAAATGCTAGCTTTTGGTCTTCTTAGTCTTGCCTGTGTTTTTCTGTACACTGTTTCATTAATTTTATCCAACTGTTATTTCTTCCTATCATGCCTTTTTGAGATTTCTTTTTTGCTGCTTAAAACGTGAAGACTTTTTTTTACAAATATATTTGAAGTCATATGTTCCTTCTTTTATCTCTTGCACAATTTTGGTATATAGAATTTTCACTTGCTTTTAGCTTTAAGTATTTTAGAACTTCCTTTATGACTTCTGCTTTAACGCAACAGTAATTAAGTAATGTGCTTATTAGTTACCCAATGGAAGCTATTATTTAAGCTAATAAAATTTGATGCTGGTTTCTTATTTTACCAACCTGCCATCATTTCTAACAACTGTCCATTCTCTCTTCCCCTGGGATGAGTCCTTTCCCAGAAGGCTCCCCCATCTCTCAGACAAGTAAACTCCTGCAGGGTGGGCCCAGGGTCTTTGCACTGGACACCATATGACTGTGTCCTTGGGAGAAGGCAGTTCAGACTTGAGCTATGATGCCTCCACCCAAGTTTAACTCGCCAAAACTGTTTGAGGTGGCAGATAATAAAAACTTTACCTGGCAGCTAAGGTAAACCAGGAGGCACTGGACCACATTCAGGTGGGGACTATGACTGAATGTGCTTCTTTGGTAAATCAACAATAAACATTTCTAT
Organism: Manis pentadactyla; assembly: GCF_030020395.1. Lineage (NCBI taxonomy): Eukaryota > Metazoa > Chordata > Mammalia > Pholidota > Manidae > Manis > Manis pentadactyla. Next base: position 124,378,095 of record NC_080026.1, on the reverse strand, counting down.
TTTAAAAATTCCTCTTTTTCGAAGGTCTACATATATTTAAACAATTTGCTTGAACTCCTCTTCTCTTCTTTTATCTGGCCAATTTTTCTTCAAATTCACCTGACAAGTGAAAGAAAAATCATTCCTTTTCTCCTTGGATCTGCTTGCTGCCAACTGTGACTGCTCAATGACTATACTGAAAAAGTGCCAACAGCTACAGGGGATGATGTCAGCATCTCAGTTACAGGTTGTGGTTGCACAGGGACTCTGGGCTCTGTGTCCTTAGGTGTGTGTCCCAGCTCTGACTCTGGAAAGCTGCGTGACCCACAAATGTTATTTGACTTCTGGGCTTCAATTTCTTCAACTAGAAAATGTGAGTAAGACTAGCACCCACCTCATAGAATTACTGTAAGAATTAAATAAGGTGATGAATACAAAGCACATACCTGAGAGTAAGGTGAGTTACAACATTGTAATAGGAGCCACTGTTTACTGCCACTTACTAGTGCCAGGCCTGTGCTAAGGGGTTTTCATTTAGTTATGCATTTCTCTCTCCCAGGATCCCTGGAAGCAGACGTACATTTTAATAATGAGGAAGCTAATGTATGTTTTACCATAGGAGGAGCCTACAGGTGAGCTCTCACCCTCTCCTTTGATAGATAAGGAAGCTGATAGCCAGAGAGAGGGGGTGACTTGCTCAAGGTCTTTCTAACTGCAGAACCGGCTCTCATTCAGGTGGAGTCCACGGCTATCTTTGCTTTGCCCTTCTGCTTCCATTTTATCATTGGCTTAAAAAAAATTTTTTTTTTTAAAGGCATGTCTTCACCATCTGCTTACCAGCAGGAGCCCTTTGTGGGTTCTGGAAGGGAGGTGAAGTACTGGGCTCAAATGGTGTGTGTGTTGGGGATGATGGAGTGCGGTGTTTCCTGTCCCTTCCCAGAACAATTCATTTCATACCTTGAAGCCTTGGGCGGGGATTTTTTTGTTACAAACTATCTATCCCCATTTCACAAGTAGCCTCAAGCAACAATTAGTCCTGCCTGTAATTTCTGAATCAAATGGTGGGTTTGAGTGAGAACCATGCGAGCAGTTTGGAAGCAGATGTAGCCGGAGGTGGAGTCCCTCCTGGTGTTCAAGGGGAGGTGGGAGGGGGTGGAAGGGAAAAGGGTGGATTCAGCGCTTGGTACGGCCCAGAACTCTGAACAGGAGACGACAGAGGGGAGACTGTGTGGTGGGCAGAATAATGACCCCCAGAGACGCTCCAGCCCTGCTCTCCTGGAACCTGAGATTCTGTGGATGAGGCAAAAGGGACTTTGCAGGTGTGATTAAGGCTAATTAAGGAATCTGAGATGACGAGGTTATCCTGGACCATCCAAAGGGCCTCAGTCTAATCATATGAGCCCTAAAAAGTGGAACACCTTTCCTGGCTGTGCAGCAGAGGATGTGCCAACAGAAGAAAGGGTCAGAGAGATGCACTGTTGCTGCCTTTGAAGATGGAGGAAGGGATCGCAGCCCAAGGAACGGAGCAGCCTCTAGAAGCTAGAAAAGGCAAGGGAACAGATTCCCCCAGAGCCTCCGGAAGGAACACAGCCCTGCTGGCACCTTGATTCTAATCCAGTGAGACCATGTCCAGCTCTTGTAAGATACTAAATTTGTGTTGTTTTAAGACACTAAGTTAGTGGTAATTTCTTACAGCAGCATAGAAAATGAATACAGCCTGGCTCCAACTCTGCCTTTTGCCTAACACTGCGGCCATGCCACTGAGCGCTCCACGAGCCTTGATGCCTCCATCAGGAAAATGGGGACATATTCATTTTTTATAATCCAAAGCCCTCTAGTCTTGGCCAGCCCCCCGGGGATTAGTGAAGTCAGTTTAACAATGATACACAAATGTGGGGGTCTGCCCCATGCCTGCGGAGCCTGCCTCCTGGAGGACAAGGGCCGTGCCTCCCGACGCCTGAGGACACAGGCCTAGCTTTCTTGCTGGGTTCCACCTGTGTGCTTCAGCTTGGCCCGGACGAAAGGACTCCACGCTCAGTCAGTTTCACAGCCCCTACTGTAGACCCTACACAGCAGCCCTCAACCCTCAGGGCCTCCTGGAATCACTGCGAGCCTTTTAGAAACACAGAATCTCAGGCCCCATCTCAGACCTCCCAAATCAGAATCCCCATGAAGCCCTGTGCAAAAGAACACTAGGAAATTTGGAAGACTGAGCGTTTTTTCAGTATTCTTCCAGTAATTATATCATTTCTGTATCCTATGGGACAAGTCACTTCATCTCCCTGGATCTCATTTTTCTCATATGAAACCTGGAGGTGTTGAACTAGCAGCTAAGGTTCCTGCCACCACTGAAGACCTTCCATGTACAACGTATCTTTCTTTTATTTTCTGACGACACTTTAGGATTTTATCCCATCTCAGGGCCACTGTGGCAAGCATCCGTTTTCTTTGCACAAGGCTGTTATTGTAGGTTTGTAACTCTGGGGTGGGTCTAAACTAAGAATGTGACATAGCCCAGCATTTTTTTTCAAAATATGTAAATAAACGTTTGTTCTTAGAAAGGTAAAATAAAAACAACTTCACCAGACACCCTGATGACCGTACAGAGCTGGAAACCAGTGCCTGAGAAGGTGCAGGTCACTGCCAGGCATGACAGTGTGGGGGGTGGGGAACCAGAAATGCAGAATGGTCAGCCTTCTCTGTCTTCAACAGGGGTGACACCAACCTGCTTTGCCTTCCTCCCTGGTTACTGGACAAGCAAGCAGGACAGTCTATTTGGACCATTCTATAAATGCTGAGTGTTACAGGAGAGGGAAGGATTTTTTTCTCCCACCTCCTTGAGTTGCAGACTCTCAGCAGGCCCAGACTCCCAGGACAATGTCATGATTTTAAGAGAAAAATGGAGTCCAGAGAAGGAAAGTGACTGGTTCACAGTCACATCTTCTTCCCTGATAACCAGAGTTGCTCATCTAAGTCATGCCCATTGTATCAGTCAGGGCAGGTCAAGCTCAGATATAGTATAAACAACCCCCAAATCACAGCCACTTAACACAACAAGTCTTATTTGTCACTCATTCTACAGTTCCATCACCAATCGGGCAGGGAGGGCTACAGATGGCTGGGGGCCCCTTGCCACTCCTTGATTCTAACTTTTAACTGCTCAGCTCAGGGCTCAACAGGTTCCATTAGGGTGACCACCCACCACCCCGGCTACCCGTTTTGGAGGCCATCCTAGATTTTGTACCCAGTTCAATTTTCTGTCAAACTACCTGTCCTGTGTCCCACCTCTTTCCCTCAGGGGGTTGCCTTCTACAGATCTGATAGCTTCCAGGAGAGCGGGGAGGTGCCGAAGATGATTATTTTCCCCACTTACAGTTTTGCCAAAGGCTGGGCCCTGAAGCAGATCGTCTACCCGGGGCAGAATCAGGCTGGTGGCCCAGGCAGCTCTGCTCTTTGTGATGCAGACTATCCCTGCAGCTGGATGTAGAGCAGCATCTTCTAGGAATCCTTGGCAAGCATCTAGTCAAGGATTTGCTTCGTCCTTTCACATGCGAGCCCCGGATGAGGAGCCCAGGATGCCACGGGGTTATGGGAGGGATGAGACAAGCATTCTGCTGTGTTAATGCTGCCACCTTGGAACTGGCGAATGGCTTTTCTACCTGGAGCCCATAGGGACCTTTTGCTGGGGTCCCTGCTCATCAAACCCTTTTAGCTCAGGCTGAATCTCTCAGAGAAACAGGTCTGGTGGATGGAGGTGGTGCCAAAATGTCCAGCCTCCATGGCTTGCACTCTGTGTCCAGCTTCCGGACACACTGGGGACTGTCCTGATGAAGTCTCTGTGAAGTGCTCTTTCCTAAGAACAAATTTTTTAAAAGTCCTAAGAATTCAAAAGTGCATTCTGGTTGTGCTCTTTGCAGAAAGAAAAATTCCAAATTCCCCAGTGATATTCTAACATGAATTTGTCACCAAACATGAATGTGGCTCGCAGGGGGAGGGATGTCAAGATGGAAAAAGAGGAGAGGAAAGGGGAGATGTGAATCGAGGGGGAGCCTTCCAGGTGCTAGTGCGTTGAAGCTGGCCGGAGAGTGCCTTGCTTCTGCCCGAAGGTGCCACAAGATGGCAGCATTTCTGAATGTTCCAGATCCTCCGAGGGCCACCGCTCAGGGCGCTGGGGTGCCTGGTGGCCAGTCAGAAGCACGGCCTCCCTCTTGTTCGGGAGGATTAAGAGTCCCGACCTGGGATGCTCTTGTCCTCAGCCAGAGGCAGGAGGGAAGGGGGCCAGAGCAGAAGGGCTGGGTCACCCCAGTGCTCATTCAGCTGTTTCAACAAAATCAGCATTGAACCCAAATGCCTGTTGGCCTGTGGCCACTTTGGATGTTGGGTTGGATTATCTTCATTTGTCTGAGAAATGAAATGCCTTTTTGGCCAGATATTGTGTGGGGTCCAAGGAACTTTGTGGTGCTATAGAGACTATATCCTTGCTGACCTCAGTTTGGGGACTTCATTCTGCATAGCCTGGCACCAAAGGGGCAGTCAGGTTCTCCCACCCCCCTCACTCTGGATGCTTGTACCAATCAGCTGGTGTGAAACAGTAGACAGTTTTTGCTGTTAAAACTTTCTGGTATCTGCCTTACATAATCAATTTGCTGGTTCATCTATTCACTTTTCAATAAATACTCAGCACCTACTGCAGCCAGGTGTTCTGCTGTGTCCCAGGGATACCAGAGGTTGACCCCATTCACCAGAATGCCTGTCTTTGCATCTAGTTAGAGGGTAGGGGGAGAAATAGTTAACCACAATTATAAAAAGTGCTATGCAGGAAAAGCGCAGGGTATTATGGCAGGGATTCTGGAAGACTCCACCATTCATTAGGTCTTGACCTTGGGCAAGCTACTTAGCTGGGAGCCTCTGTGTGTGGACCCTGAGATTTGGGGCAGGATGGTTGTGAGGTCTGCATAACTAATGTATGTGAAAATGTGTGGCATACTGTAAATGCCAAGTGAACGCTGCCTGCTACGTTTAGTGCTGTTCTTCACCACACAACTCCAGGGGATGCCATTCCCATAGACAGGCAACTGATTAGCTCTGTGGGGCATGAAAAGGATCTGTCCACCTGGCTGGCCAGCTGACTTGGCAAGGAAAGGCCACTCCCTTTGTGGAGTGATTTCCATGGTGGCAGCTACAGGGCCTGATATATGTCACTTCATTTCATCCTCAGGGCAGCCCTGTGACGTAGGCCCCTGTCCGAGCATCCTTATCTTAGAGATTGTGAAATGGAGGCCAAAAGATCATGCAGCAAATATGAACTGAAGCTGGGCTTTAAGCCCAGGTTGGTCTGCCTCCGGATCCTAAAGGCTGCTTTCGGATATTTGATGGAGGTGACTTGAATGTTACAGCTTAGCTATAACCAAGGTGACAAGAGGCACTGAACTGCTTGCTGAATTGGGCTAATGGGCCAGTTTAGTCCAAGTGGGTCATCTATTGGCTCCGCATGTGGACAAACATGGAATGCTAGAAAATTATTCCATGGATATCTGACCAGCTTACATAATGTTAGCTTCAGCCCAGCCCACCCTCAACTGCCTCTAGGCGAGTGGACCTGCACGGGCAGATCGCCTTGCTGGGGGACAGGCTGTGCTTGGGAGTGTGGGCCCCATCCTGGGACTTCGGCATCTCATCTGACCTGTAGAAAGACCTCATTGTCCAAGACAATCAGGGAGGGGTGAAGTTAACCCTGTTCAGGGCCCTGGGGGAAGGACTGGTTTTAGGGATATAGCCTTTCTCTGAACATGTCCACCTGGCTAGGACAACAGTGATCTGCAGGGCTAGGGGAGGTGAAAGAGCCCAGAGCATGGATCACCATTCAGGCACATGGAAGGTGCTGCTCCTGTGCTCTTCTCACCACCTTGGTTTTAGGGTATCTTAGAAGAGCATGGATTTACATGGTTCTCAGACAAAGGAAAAAGTATTGTTACCAAAATGTTTGAGGACTGAGGGTTTGGGTTCGTTGGGGTGTCAAGTATAACACAAACAACTAACTTTTTGGCAAGTGGACACCTGACGTTTCTGCCGACTGGCATCCATTCCCCTTGTTCTCATGAAAGCATCCTGGGTTCTCCTGCAGAGGCCACCCCTCCCCCATGCCCAGCCGTCTGGTTTGAATGAGGTTGACCCCATTCACCAGCTGTGGGGATGGGCACATGACCACCGCTGACCAATTCCTGATTTTCATACCTCAGAGTGGTGACTGTTTGGGTTGGGTGTGTATCATCAGCCAGATCAAAAGAGAGTCAGCCTTGAGGTTTTACTTGAATTTGGGACAACACACTCTCTCTCTGCAGGTGCTGCTAACCTGGGCACCCATCAGCCTGGAACTGCTGGTGGCTAAGTTGCCCCCACATGTTGCTGCTTGAGACTGAAGCCATCCTGAGGAAAGCAGAGAGAAGAGATGGTGAGACAAAGATTCCTGGTGACATCTTTTGAGTGGCTGGATGAAACCATGGACTTTCCCATTATGTGAGTTAATATATTTCCTTTGCTGCTCTTGCAAATCTGAATTGAGCTATTGTCTCTTGGACCTGAAAGCATCCTGTCTTATGTATAAACATTCCCAAAATATATCAGCAATTTGGGTGAGAATATAATGGAAATTTCATTTGAAATGCATTTGACACTTAATGTTAATCATGAGTATTTTGAGTTGTAGATATTAAAGATGTAAGAAAAATCGTGCTATTGCCTATACTATATCATGAAAAAAATTAAAAAAAAAACTGCTCTACAACATTATCCAGTAAACCCAAGACCTGCTTCTCTATAGTTAGAAAGATCTGAGTTTGAATTGTAGCTCTGCCAGTTACCTTGGACAACTGTCATAACCGTCATGGGCCTCATTTACATCTGTAGTTTGGTGACAATAAGAGTAGCTATTTCATTGGGTCATATGGAGGATTATTTGAAATAATAAGAATATCCAGCCTTATAACAGTCCTTTGAAATAAGAAAGATTAAGTAATTTGTTCAAGATCAGCCAACTAATAAGTGGCAGAGCCGAGATTTGAACCTAGGCAGTGTGGCTCAGAGATTTGGTTTCTGACCACCATGTTTGCCATCTCTTGAAGCTAAGAGAAACTGAGTAACTTGTACAAAGTTGTAGCACATCATGTTGTACACAAAGTGCTTGTCGTGGGGTCTGATACATGATAGATCTCAACAAAAGTTAAGGAGCAGTCTAAGAAAGGAGAGTGTTAACCAGCTGGTTACATCTCAGGGCAGGGCCATGTCTTCAGTCATGGGGGGAAGCAGGACTGGAATTTAGGAGACCCAGTTTTAGACTTTACTCCGTCACTAACTTGACATGTAACCTTAGGCAAGTCACTTGCTTCTCTGGAATCTTTGGATTCTCATATATACATCAGGAGGATCAGAATTGTTTCTCCAAGCGCCCACCTACTGTAACCATCTATTGGTCCAGGGTTTGGAGCCATTTCTCACAACCGAGGTGCCTGTAGCCATGTGAACTGGACTTGGTAAGCAGTTTTAGGCAAGGTGGCTAGACTAAAGGCTCCAGTCTCCCTGCCTGTCAGTCTGAAGGTAGGAGTCTGGGGTTTCATTCTCTGTGCTCTACACTGCTTCCGTCTTGGGCCTTCTCTGCTAAGTTTTCCATCTTTCTTTAACCTAGTGCATTTCTAAGATCAAGGAAGAAAAATGTGACTGAAGTTGGCCATCTCTGAACCAGAAAAGCAAAGAAAGCCCAGGCCTGCTCTCAGTCTCTCCATATGTCCAGTGTATGACCAGCTCCCAGCCTTTTCCCTGATCATTTTAAAGGCTTCTATCACATCTGCAAAAGCTTCCCAAATGGTAACAAACGCTCCCAGGAAAAAATAAGTGTTTTCATGAGCTAAGTGTAAATGAATCAAAACCGTATGGAATTAATTATCCCTGAAACACACTCTGGACTGACCATTAAGGGCAAATGCTTTGGGATAGTCTGGGCTGCCGGTGAAAGGGGGGGAGAGCTGGGGATCTGACTTAAACTTCTTCTCTGATTCTTAGCAACAAGGCTGTTTGTTCCATGGTGTGCACACCCCAAAGTCCCAGACCCCCAACTCACAGTAAGTTTTTAACAAATAAACAGATAATTTTAGACTGAAACTTAATGAGACTTTGGAGGAAAAATTCAAGTGATTAAGGGCAGCCTGTTTTAGCTGCTTTTGCTGTAAGACTCTCTCTCTGAAAGGTGGCAAACTTGTCTAAGGTGGTAAACAACCCTGAACAGTCAGTGTGTTCATTCATTCAAAGAACATTTATTGTGCACCTAATTTGTGTCAGAGGCTGCAGAGTAACGTGAGGCAAAAGAGGAATAAAACATAGTCCTGGCTTCTCTTTCCCGCCTACCTCTGCCATGATGCCATTTGCCCTGCCGCCACTTCTCTGTGGGTCTCTCTTGTTTTCCACGGCACCAGGCTCGCTGCCGGGAGGCTTTCAGGCCAGTCTGGGGGTATTTTGTCAAGGCTTCGGTTTGGGTTTGGGACATACTGAATGGTAGCTTATCCACTCTTGATGCAACTAATGTGCTCCTTGCACATCAGACCCCCATCTTCTACTCGAACACCAAGGCAACCTCCTAATTGGCCATCCTGTTTGTCCCCTTCTGATCCATCTTCCACCCAGCCACCAGAACAGCCTGCCTAGACCTCGAATCCAGCCACATCATTCTACTTTTCAGAGGGTCAGCGCGCCTAAGTGTCTACTCGGTTAAGTTCAAGTGCTATAGGCAGGAGCCTCTACGGACTTGGCATTTACTCTCAAGCCTCTTTATTCATCCCTCTCTACCTTATATTACATAATTTGGCCACACCAACACCAAAGTGCCTGTAGTTTCTACTACCATGCATCCCATGATTTCCCATCTCTGTCCCCTGTTTGTCCAAAATCCTCTTCCGTTCTTCTTTACTCTACTAACTCAAGCTCCTGAGCCACCTTCCCGAGCTCTGCTCTGAGGAACACTGGCTCTGCAAGATGTCAAAGCTTTGCTCTATAAAATAAGGGCTCCCATGGTCAAAAAGTATGGGAAGTGCTGAGTTGGAAAAAGTGGGCTTTTTCTTACAGGATTTCTCAAAGCCTTTACTTCAGAGCTTTATTTATGTTAATGTGCACTGTGGCTTCTAAGACCAAACCTCATTGATCACAGAATCCTGTTTGTCTCAAATACTTATTACCGTCTGCTGTTTCTGAGAACATGATTGAGGGATACTGTCCTAGCCAGTAACTCATTCTATGACCTTGAAGAAACAAGTTAACCTGTTCATTCAAGGAACATTTATTGAGTATTTGTTTCAAACTGACTAAAATGGAGGTTGTAAGCAAGCCTATGAAGCCTCTTAAAACCATTTAAGAAAAATATATCCAAAACACACATCTGACAAAAGACTAGTTTCTAGAATATATTTGAAAACTCTTAAGTTCAAACAGAAAAAATCATATAATCCAATTATGAAATGGACAAAAAACATGAAGAGACATTTTACCAAAGAGGATGTACAGATAGCAAATAAACATGAAAAAGTGTTCAACATCATTAGCCATTAGGGAAATGCAAATTAAAATCACAACGAGCTATCACTATATATCTACCAGAATGGTTAAAATAAAAAACAGGAACACCACCAAATGCTGGAGAGGATGTAGAGAAACTGGCTCATTCATTCATTGCTGATGGGAATGTAAAAGGGTATTGCTACTCTGGATAATAATTGGCAGTTTCACATAAAACTGATCATACAATCACCATATGACCCAACAATTGAAATCTTGGGCATCTACTCAGAAAAATGAATTTACATTCACACAAAAACCTGTACATAATGTTTGCAGCACCTTTGTTTATAATACCCCAAACATGGAAACAGCCCATATGCCATTCAATGGGTGAATGGTTAAACAAGCTGTGGTATAGTATACCATGGAATACTACTTAGCAATAAAAAGGGACTAACTATTGATATGCACAACAATTTGGATGAATCTCCAGAGAATTATTCTGAGTTTTAAAAAAAGCCAATCCCAAAGGTTATAAACTATATGATTATCCCATCTACATAACATTTTTGTAATGACAAAATTACAGAAATGGGGAACATATTAGCGGTTGCTAGGGATTTGATATGGGGGTGAGGGCAAAGGGGAGGTGAGTACATGCAGGTGTATAAAGGCAACAGGAGAGATCTTTGTGGTAATGGAAATGTTCTGTGTTTGGATGATGGTGGTAGATACAGGAGCCTACATGTGATTAAGTTGTATAGAAAAATGGGTGTAGAGTTTTAGTTTCCCAAGATGAAGTGTTCTAGAGATTGCTTGTATAACAATATGAGTGTGCTTAATACTGCTGAACTGTACACTTAAAAATGGTTAAGATGGTAAATTAAAAAAAATTTTTTTATTAAGGTACGATTGATATACACTCCAGTTCCGTGAGGTCTGCTCTTTTCTCCAAGTGTATGCAGTCTGGCACAGTCTTCCTTCCTGGTGCTTTTTCAGGATTAGTTGTATTAATTATATTTTCATATTATATGCGGTTTTAGGAGGAAGCCTCTGTCTTACCTCTCATGCCACCATCTTTAATCCCAAGATGGTAAATTTTATATGTATTTTATTACAATTAAATTTTTTAAATTTAAAGACAAAAATATTTCTATAGAACTAAACACCCCAACACACACACACACACACACACACACACACACACAGATAAAACTGGGGAAATCTGAATAAGATCTGTAGATTGTATCAATGTCGATATCCTACTTGTGATACTGTACTATAATTTTGTAAGATGTTGACACTGGAGGAAACTGGATGAAGACTCCATGAGCAACATACTACCTGAAATAGAAACTAAGAAAGCATCCTATTTATAATAGCATCAGAAACACTAAAATACTTAGGAATAAATTTAAGCAAGGAGGTGAAAGACCTGTGCACTAAAAACTACACGGTGTTGATGAAAGAAATTAAGGAAGACACAAATAAATGGAAAAATATCCTGTGTTCTTGAATTGGAAGAATTAATATTGTTAAAATGTCCATACTGCCTGAAATGACCTATAGATTCAATGTAATTCTCATCAAAATTCTAATGGCATTTTTCACAGAAATGGAAAAGATTTCCTAAAATTTGTACAGACCCACAAAAACTGTGAACAGCCAAAGGAATCTTGACAAAAAAGGGCAAAGCTGGAGGTTTCGCACTTTCTGATTTCAAACTGTATTACAAAGCTTTAGTTATCAAAACAGTGTGGTACTGGCATAAAAGTAGGCACATAGACCAATGGAAGAGAATGAAGAACCCAGAAATAAACCCACACATATGCAGTCAAGTAATCTTAGACAAGGGAGCCAATAACACACAGTGAGGAAATGATAGTCTCTTCAATAAATAGTGCTGGGAAAACTGAATATTCATATGCAAAAGAATGACACCAGATAGTTATAATGCTCACAAAAATTCACACAAAATGATTCAGTGTTAAGATCTGAAACCATATAACTCCTAGAAGAAAACATTAAGAAAAATCTTCTTGACATCCAATGATTTTTTGGATAAGACACCCAAAGTATAGGTAACAAAAGCTAAAATAAACAAGTGGGCCTACATCAAAATAAAAAGCTTCATAGCAAAGCAAACAATCAGTGAATTGAAAAAGCAACCTACAGAATGGGAGAAAACATTTGCAAACCATGTATCTGATAATATATCCAAAATTTATAAAGGACTCATATACTTCAATAGAAAAAAGCAAATAAACCAGTTAAAAAATGAGCAAAGGACATGAATAGACATTTTTCCAAAGAGGACATATAAATGGCCAGTAGGTACATGGGAAGATGCTCAACATCACTAATCATCAGGGAAATGCGAATTGAAACCACAATGAGATGTCACCTCATGCTTGCTAGGACGGCTATTATCAAAAAGACAAGAGATAACAAATGTTGGTGAGGATATGGAAAAAAGAAAGCTTTCATTATTATTATTATTATTATTATACATGGTTGGTGGGAATGTAAATTAGTCTGGCCACTATGGAAAACAGAACGGTAATTCCTCAAAAAATTAAAAATAGAATTACTATGTGATCCAACAATCCCACTCTTGAGTACATTTCTGAAGGAAACAAAACCAGTGTCTCAAAGAGACATTTATTTGCATTCCCATATTCACTGCAGCATTGTTCACAGCAGCCAAGGTGCGGATATCTTTAATGGATGAATGGATGAAGAAAATGTGGTGTAGGTATATGCAAGGAATATTATTCAGCAATAGAAAAGAAGAAGCATTTGCAACAACATGGCTGAACCCAGAGGGCACTACGCTAAGTGAAATGAGCCAGACAGAGAAAAATACTGTATCATTTATATATGAAATCTGGGGGAAAAAGGTTGATTTCATAGAACCAGAGAATAGAATGGTGATTGTCAGGGGCTGGAGGGAGGGGCAAATGGGGGAGATGTAGGCCAAAGTGTAGAAACTTTCCACTGTGAGTTCTGAGGGTGTGATGTCCAGCATGGTGATATATAGTTAATAATAAAGCACTGAATACTTGAAATGTGCTGATAGTAGAGTTGATGTGCTCTCACCACACACACACACACACACACACACACACACACACATACACACACACACAAAGAGTTAATTATATGAGGTGATTGATGTGTAAATTATCTTGATCTTGGTAATCATTCCCTAATGCATATGTATATCAAATTGTCACATTACACTCTTTAAATATACACAATTCTATTTGTCAATTATTCCTCAGTGAAGGTCCAGGGTGTGGGGGGGATATACATGGAATCTCCCTGTACTATTTGTTTAATTAAAAAAATATTCTGTCACCAATGAAACAACTCCTACTGTCTTTTACATCATCTTTTAAGGACAAGGCTCTTTCCCTCTGGTGAAGGTATCTGGTGTGCTTTTTATCATGTACTCTTTGTTCTTATTCCTGCGGTCCACAGGATATATTTTATATGTTTATATATGCTATATAAATCCACACAATGATTAAATATGTATGCACGTATGTACACACAGACACATTACCACATGGTGGGCACTGTTAGCACAGAGCACTAGACCCAAGACCGTGGGAAGAACAGGACAAAGGCCAAAGCTGAAAGTAATTTTCCCTGGATTTGATGGACTCTGCTTGGTTGGGTGGGAAGCCAGGGCAGGAGATGGAAGGTAGAGGTGAGACTCCGGGAGCGGCCCTTTGAGATGGCTGCTGAAGCGACATGGCTTTTCCTAGAAGAGGCAGCAAGTTCCCACTTGAAGTTTCAGAGGCACTTGTGATTTGGAAACATCAAACTGAAATCCTTGAAACTGGGTTGTGGTTACAAGGACGACCCATCAAAGCAAATCCGTGCAATGACTTTTATTTTTCCCAAGGAGGAAAATGATGGGAGAGAAACGACTGAACCAAGTTAGAGGCAACCCGAGGGATTAGGGAATCTATCCTCTGCTTAGGGCCTTCTACTCCTGAGGGACTGAAAATACAAACCCACATTGGCTGGACCACATATAAAAATAGAACTTTGACCCACAACCCCCCCCCAGCAACCCCTTACCTACAATGATCAACCCAGGAGCCAGCCTGACTGCCATCTCTAGCGACAATCCAGGAAGCTAAACAGTAACTTCTGTAACAATGGGCTCAAAATGGCCAGGGCTCAAGTACTAGCTGACAGCTTCCCTAATTTTGTCCCTGCTTCCAATTTACGACCAAGCAGAGAAAGCCAGATATATGTTCCCCTCACCAACGACACAGGATGCCCCCCTTCTAGTTAGCTTGCCTCGAACTTCCCATGCCAACCGCTTCCAATCACAGCACACAGGAAGCTTCCTTTTTCTTTTCTTCCTTGTCCTTTTTATAACGTTCTCCCACTCCTGCCTGCCTTGGGTCTCTGACAAAATGCAAGTGATGGGCGCTGACTCTCTTGCTGTACACCAAGCTCAGAATAAATAGTGCTTGCTTTTCTCATTTGGTTGGTCTTTATTTCCATGCACCTTTCTAGATATTTGTGGATTAAACAGTTCCAAGCTGGCATCATTCCTCCATTCCATCTCCTGCAGCACCATCTGGTGAATGGGTGGCTGCCAGTGGCTCCCTCCTCTTTGCCTACAGTTGGAGGTTCCTCCACTGACTCCATGCCTGGTGTGTGCTGTGCTGGACTCCCGAAGTCCAGGACAGACCTGTTGGGCAGCTCTGAGATGCTCTGGTGGGTCATGAAAGCTTGTTGGTGGCTGGTGTCTATTCTGTTTGCTCGATTCAACACCATGTTTCTTACTCAAAACTACCTGGAGAATGAGGACTTCTGGGTTGGCTTCTAATCCTAGCACTGATGAGCAGGGAAAGCCACTTTTCTTCCCTGGTCCTGTCTCTGCTGCTGTAATAGGGCGAGATGAAATAATATTTGAAGTGCCTTCTGTATCTTACCCAGCAGAATCTACCTCCCACCACCTCCCAGCCCTCACACATGTTGGACATTCTAGAAATCTCAAAAGGACCACTGTTGAGCAGCTCACCCTTCACAGGAGGGTGAATTGAGCTAATGGCATTTGCACTGTTTGGCTGAAGAAAGGTAAATCAAGGGCAGAATCAAGACCCTGTTTTCCACAGAAGACCCATTGTTCCAAATGGTACCACTTAGGTACCACCAACTCTTGAGCTCCCATACCCTTCGTTACAAATTCTTACTCACAGACTTGATTCCCCTGGGAACATGTTTTTAAAATGGAATGAATCCAGAGTTCACATATGTTGCCTGAATGCGACATTGTGTAATACCCCTTTTCCCCCCCAACTATACATATGGTTGCCCCCTTTAGAAAGCCACTGTCATTGAGTGGCATTAAAAAACAAAACAAAACAAAATCCTCACTCCCACCTAGAGGCCTAAGTCCTGGGGAGCCTAAGCAGAGAAGAGGTTGTCGCCTCTCAAGTTCAGCAATAAAAATGACTTTCTCCTTTCAGCTGCTGTTCCCTGATGTGACTCTGTGATCAGTATCAAATGCTCGGTAGCAAGGATTTCTGTAGAGCCTTCTCAGCTAAAATAGATTTAACCTGCCGGCTGCTCTTTGTGCAGGAACAATAGATGTAACAATAATAGGAGCTGCTATATTGTTCATATGTGAATAGTCCTGATTCTGGATATTTGCTGTTGGGCCCTGTAGATTACCTGCAAAGAATGTCCGGCTCTCTCTGTTGAGAAAGGTTATGCTACAGGCAGGCAGTCCAGGCTGTTTCATGGTAATGAATCAATAGGGCCCTGCAATTAATGAACTCTTATTTCAAAATGGTAGGGAGTCACTTTTTGAAATAGGGTCTGTTTTCTCCTCTAGCCTAATTGCACAGCCTGGGGTATCTCCAGTTTGAATGTGTCTACTTTGTGTGTGAACCAGGTTTGAGGGCTGGTGGGAGGGGGCAGAGAGTGATAAGCAGGGTGGCTTTGGGGACTTACGTGGGCAAGCTCTGGGGGAAATGAAACCCATATGTGAGGTTTTATTGGCGTGAGGCAAACAACAGAGGCAGCCTGGAGGGGTAAGAGCATCTTCTGAGGTTCTCATGCCCAGTTTTTGAGCTGGGCAAAATCTGAGTCCTCAGGGATTCCTGCTACATGGCTGCAGATAGAGAACCCATGGTTAGTGCTCAGTGGTGCTGGCAGATTCAGCACATTCGCATCTTAGGTGAACTACTTAACCTCTCAGGGCATCCTTTGTCTCATCTGTCCAACAGGATCATCATCACCTCCCTAATAGGGACTCAATAAATGGGTGTGGCAGTGCTGCTAGTTTACCAATATGTATCCCTCCTTTCTTCCTTCCCAACAGAGTTCCAATGTTGTTCAGGGCAGCAATGTATTCCACCAAGAAAATCCTGATTCCTCAGTGTCCCTTGCAGTTGGAGTGCCTGTCTGACATAGTTCAGGTCAATCAAAAGTGGACATCTGCTGGGGTAGGGCTTCCTGGATGTCTATTATTCTCTTGCTTTAAAAAAAAAAAAGACATACTTCACAAGGCTTTTGCTTTTTACTGCCTTCTTCTTCCTTCCTGGGATGCAGCTGCAATGCCTGGAAGTGTAGAAGCTGCCATCATGCCACCATGAGGACAAACACCACACGTGCTAAAAAGAGTGGTGCAGAGGGTATAGGTTAGGAGAAGAATTGATAAAGTTGGGGAGCAGCTGTACCCATCCTTGAATGATGCCCTCAAGGCCTCTTATCAAGTGAGAACAAATTCCCATGTGGTTAAGTCCCCGCTACTTGAGCTTTCTCTTACATGTGGCCAAGCCCAATCTCTAAATGGTAGCTGGCGATTATTATTTCTTTAAGCTGGCAAAACAAGCCACTGGAAATTTCCTTGGTAAGGAAATTTAAGTACAGAGGAGGAATACACTGGGAGACAAACCACCCAGTCTCTGATATTTCAGGACCTCAATACCTTTTCCTTTATCTTTCAACCCATGTACCTGAGTTTTTTATTTACATAGGCTTCCTGGCTTATTATTAAATCCGGGCTTCTGGGAAGTAGAGTTAAATTAAGGGGAGATTAGAGGCAAAGATAGTGATGCCTACTATATAAATACCTGTCTGCATCATATAAGATACTGGAATTAATCAACTCCAAGAACAAAGGTGGTGCCCAAATGAGAAAACTGCCCACAGGAGCTGGCTGCAGGAACCCTGCTGAGCACAGGAAGTAAATATGGGAACCAACAGGCCAAAAATAAAAATGGCAATATGATTCAAAACTTTGTCCCTAATAAAGAAGTCTTTGCTGAATTCTCATCCACTGGAGAAATAGCCAAGAGTCTTAGGCTTATGCAAAGGGACTTAGAGGGAACTTGGGAGAACTGTAGGCATGTCTTAGCTAACGTTGGGATGGGGGCCCTGAACGCAGTGGGAGAACTAGGAGGGAGCCTTCCATTGACCTTTGAAGGTCAACCTACTGACCCACAGCTCTGGGCGGTGTGGCTTAGAGGCTGCTCTCCAGGAGGGTTGTGGAGTAAAATGAGTCACAAATGAGCTAATCACCATTAACGTTTCAGCTGAAACTGCCAGTCTGACATCCCTCCTAATGGCTGACAAATGTCAGGGTGACTTGTGTGCTTTTTTTGTTAATTGAATTGGTTAATTAGGTCCCAGAGGCCTAGCTGCTAATTATGAGCTACAGCGAATATGAGCTTTAAAAAAAAAAAAAGATGCAAGGAAGTTAAAACAAAAGAGAACACACACGCGCGTGCGCACACACACACACGCACACCAACTCCTTTGTGTTATTTACAATCTGTACTGTCTAATTTTTTGACCTGCCACATGTTACTACCTTCTTGATGTGTTCAAAAAAAGAAGAGGACAAGAAAAACTCCAATTCTACCTTTTTCCATAGCAGCATCTGCTCAGTCAGCACCTCGTTCATTAATTTTCTGCCAATTAGCAAGAAAAAAAAAGGTAGAGGGGGAGGGAGAGAAAAAAGTCCAGACGTGCAGCCTAATGCGTTACCTTATGAAGATGGTACTTTCAAAAGCTACACATTGCTTCCCGTTTGGGTAAAGACAGCCAAGGAGACCGAACAGGGACTTGTTGATGTTTAAGAAAACTTCCAGCATTTCATAGACCAGGCCTCAGGCCTAGAACAGTCTACACTGTCCTGTTGAGGAACATCCTTCCTCAAAGGTAAATAAAGAGCCTTCAGGCTTGCAGGGACCTCTAGAAGTTCAGTGCCAAAGGGAGTGTCTCCAGGAAGGACCCTTAACCCTCAACCTTCTGTTTCTGGTGTTGTCTTCCAATTTGGAAAGAGCCCTGCAGAAGCTGAAAGCTCTTAACTCCAGCTCACACTGCTTGTGGGAGCTGGCAAGCCCAAGTATCTGACAGACTGGTTCATACTCTATGGCTGGTGGGGGAAGAGGGGTGGGCAAGCTCAGGGAGGGAAACTGAGATAGAGGGGAGGTCAAAGGACCTTTCTGGCAGAATCGGATTTTTACAGCCCCTGAGGTCCTGGCAGAGATATCTGGACAGGGGTGAGCTGCCCACTGTAGCTCTCCTCACTCTGAGTCTTGGGCCAACTGAGTCTGGGATTTTGAAACATGTGGCCAGAGCCTGGGGATATGGAGAATATGTGTGACCCAGACACCACTTGGAGCCATCTTCCCCAGACAGGTTTAGGGGAACTTGACTCACAATCAATCGCAGTCTGCCTTCCTGGCTTAGCCACCATGTCCAGAGCCCTCCTCCTAGCCTGTGCCCTGTGCATCTGCCCTGAGGGGTGATGCCTTAGGCTGCGCAAAGCTGGCTGTTGGCCCCTTGCTGTTCCAAGGCCTCCAGTCATAAAGGTGCAATGCAGACTTTCCTGAAGACCTGAGAAGGAGGGGCTGCTTCCCACATGGAGCCTTCTGCCTTCTGCAGGGCTCTCCTCCGTGTTGCAGCACCTTTCATCACCCCTGCCCTCATCTAGGACCCCTCAGGCTGCTGCATTCAACCTCTGGCTGACAGTCACTGAGACATGTGGCCAGAAAGCTCAGAGTTTATAGGAACACTGCCTGTTTTACAGTGATTCCACTTGAGTCTCTGTGCCTTTACAAGCAGGTGTGTGTGTGCGCGTGTGTGTGTGTGAGAATTAAAATAGCATTGACTTTTGGTGTTTATCCCGAGCAAAGCATACTGAAAGGTTTCCAGGAAATCATGGTAAAAATGTATGGGGACAGTTAGTGAGGTTGGTTATGCTGGGGAGACAGGACAGTGGTGGGTAGTGTAGCACACTAGGCAAGCCCTGCCATGTGCCCTGCTGACCCAGGTCCAAATCCTGGCCTTGACACTTGCTAGTTGTGCACCCTTAGACAAGTTACTTCAACATCTTTGAAACTCATGTATTCAACTCCCAAATGCAAATAATGATAGTACCTATTTCCTCGGGTCGCTGTTGGGAAATAAGTGATATAAGGCAGGTAAACAGTTAGCTCAGTGCTGGGGTACACCAAGAACTCAGGAACCATTAGCTACTGTACTGCTTTCTTCTCTGACAATGTTCTTTTAAAATCTCCAGTCCACAGAAACATTAGCTAATACCCGGAACTTAATGGTGTCTTTAACCTGGTTTGCTTTGCTTATGTTTAAATTATTCTCAAATTTCTTTTACATATTTAGTAGAGTGGCTTCTGCTGTTCTTTCTCTAAGAGACTAGAGTTTTTATGACTCTTAAACCCACAGAGATTGCAAAATTGGGTCTCACATGAGACTCAAAGGAGAGGTAGGAGTGCCCTTTCACACCATTCATAGTACCTACCACTTTCTAGAGAAGCCTTTCTAGGGAGGACCTGCCTCATCGGCCCTCTGAGGGAAGAGGAGCTATTTAAGTGCATCCTCAGAGCAGGGAGCCTGGGATCTCTTTGGGTGTTCCCTTTCCTTTCTGTTAGAGAAACCTCATAGTCAGTCCCAAGTTTATCTTGTTCCATTACCAGCTGAGGAAGGAAGATAATCTGGCCATCCTGGAAGGCTGGGTGACCGAGTTGGTAGGGTGCAGGGGACAGAGGGGATCCTTGGGACACAAGAGGAAAATCTAGAATTAACAGTAATTGAGAGCACCTAAAATCAGTATGGATTGGTCAGTCTCCTGGAAGGCTGATGTCCCATTGTTTGCTCAGGAGAGTCACTGCAGTCAGGGGAGGTGCTCATCCCAATGCACCCAGCAAGTAAACTCACTAAAAACCCCGGGCCTCTCACGGCATCCTCAGGTGCTGACTGCGTGTGTGTGGTTCAGAAGGTTCTGAAGCAAGAAGATACATGGGCTTTTTTTCTCAGTTACACTGCATGGGCTGTGGGACTCACCCGCTTGGAATTTGAAGTCCCATGTGGGACCTTTGGAAATGAAGTCCTGAATTAACCCAGCCACTCCCAACAGATGACATTATGGAATACAGAGAGGGAGGGGAGATGTTTAGGTGACAGTAAAGAAAACATAAAAACCCACAGGGTCCTCATGGACATTGCCTACGAGAGGCACTGCCTGAGGGAAATCAGCCATGCTCTCACGTCCTGGCACCAGCGCCTGGAAAATGTGCCCTTCTCAGCGGGGGCAGAGTTCTCAACCTTGGGCTGGAGATTAAATGGCTAAGCAGGCTTCCTTCAGATTTGCAAAGAACACTGCAAAAAGAAAGGAGGTTAACGTCTCTCCACAGAAGGAAAAAAGAGGAAACAAAAATTAGAGGAAGAGAATTAACAATAATTGGGAGCACCTAAAATATGCCAGTCCATGGATTACATGATACTTCATTTAATTTTCAGAGAATCGTGAGAGGTTCATGTTACGGTTCATATTTGACAGTTGAGGAAACCAGCACTTAGGAAGGAAAGTAAGCATTTCAAGTTCACTCGGTTAACGAGTGGCAGACCTGGGAATTGTAATAATATAATAATAATTTAATAAAAATAGTGATCATAATGAAGCAACAGTTAATATATTAAGTACTTTGTAGGTCCAGGTATTGGGTACATACTCTCCTTAATGTTTATTCCCATTTAGTTCTGAAACAGCTTTCCAGATTGCTACCACTATTAAGCCCATTTAAAATATAGGTAAACTGAGGACTAGAGAGGGTATATAAAGCTCTGGAGGACGCCGGCCAGTAAGTAGCAGAGCTGGAGTTTGAGCCTATCTATGCCTGTCTGGCTCCATAAACCTTTGCACAACACCTTTGATGCTTCACAGTTTACAAAAACACTTTTGCACACGTTACCACATTTAACCATTGAGACTGATCTTTTCTAGACTCCAAAAGGGAGGCCAAGAGAGCTTCTGACTTGAGCCACATCATACAGCTTTTTCTGTGTGGGACTGTGGCAGAAAACTGACTCTCAGTCCAGCACCCTAGAGAATTACAGCCCTGTGGGTCCACTGGGAAAAAGATATTCTTCCAGAATGGTGGATTTCTCCTCTTGCCACAGTAGGAGGCTTCTTCCATGACCAAAGCAACCCCACAGGGGATCAGTGACTCAGACAGGAAGAGAAGCTGGTGATCCTAGAGGGCAACGACAAGTGGGGCAGAGCCTCTGCCAACTGAAGCCGCCTCCCCCAGACCCTGTGGAAGCACCGGGATTGTGCCTGTGTGGGGAATATTGACCTGCTAGTATTGATGCGCCACCTGCCAAGCTGCCTTCCCTTATTGATAACCAATGGCAGTGCCTAAAGTTCAAACAGTGCTGGGTGGCTTTCATGTTTGTAAACAGTATTGATGTGCACAAATAAGGGCCCATCAGACTGCCGGATTACACAAGGATGGAGGCAGAACATTTGGGAGATTAAATCCGGAAACAGCTAATTAAAATCAGAGCTGGGAGTGAAGCTGCAAATGGTGACCAATTAACGTAAATGGCTTCCAGTTCTGGACACCCCACTCCCCCAATGCAGGCCTTCCCAAGTTGGTAGCCAATAATGCTGCTCCTTTTCCTTGGGATAAAACTGGTTCAGAGCTGCCCTTGATTCTCCCGACTCCCCACAGAGCCTCATACACCAGGGACCCCACAGTCTGTGCCAGAGGAGAACCACTAAGAAGACTGGGTGGTCTCTGGGACAAGACAGGTGTCTGGTATCACCACTTTGACTAGGATATTCTGATGCAGCCTAGAAAACAAGTGTGCTCAAACAAACGTGTGATTAACAAATGTACAGATAGCAACCCTTCTTCCCCCACACCAGGAGTGTCAGTTTCAAGGACAAAATTTGGCCTGGGAGGGAGGGAGGCTTAAGGTCAAGGTCACTTGTCCTCATTATTTGTCAATTTAAAAAAACTGTTGTTGCTTAGGATGGCTCAATATCAAAAGGGCCATGTTGAAATGTCCCCTGGCTCAAAACAGCCCCGTCCAGAGGTCTCACTATAGGGTCAGGGCACCTGAGGTGTGTGAGGGCGGCAGCCACTTGACAGTGGGATCAAGAACTTTCCTCCCAAAGGATTGCTCAGGGAAACAACTTGAGAGCTGTAGGGACAGGGAAGTGATTCGTGCTTCTGTTGGTGCCTCACTGTCACCTTTTTGCCATCTTTGGTGTGACTTTGTTCAAAGCCAACAAAAATAGTGGCTGACACTTACTCAGCACTTACTGGGTGCCAGGCACAATCTTACGCACTTTACATGCACAAGCTTATTTAATTTTCATAAAAACCCCAAGAGAGGGAACTGAGGCACAGAAAGATGGTGGTATTATCACAGGGACTTTGTTTTCCCAAGGAATCTCCGAAGCAGAACCAACAGTGTTAGCCCCACAGGACAGGCCCCAAAGCCACTTTTTCCTTAGCTGATCTCAACCGAGCTATGCTCTGCTGGGCTGAGGGGCAAGAGAGTTGCTCTGTGCAGATGCACCTAGGATTTCTGGGAGTGCGGGAGCAATCAGGCATGTGAGTGAGCAATCTCGTGTTCCTGGTTTTAGGTTAGGTCCCGGACTGGAATGCTTAACTCATGTGGTTTTTCAAGATTAATCATAACTTACAACAAGTTACTCCCCCTTGGGGTATTTCATTTGCATCATTTTCTTTCCCAGAGGGTTGAAGGAAGAAAAAATATCCTCTGCACAGCTTTGGAAATTAGCTGCTTGTCACTCACTCACTTGGAATGGGATCTGGACTCATGGCCTTCGCTGCAGAGCCCTGGACCGGCTCCCCATGAAGCAAGAGACGAACGACTGGAAAAGGCACCGCAGCCAAGGCACTTAGAATGAGGAAAGCCAGTTGCGGGCAGCTGAGCGGTAACATGAGCCCCTGGCTTCTGAGTGCCATCATTTATCTGCAGGTCCCCAGGCACCTTCAAAACTAGGCATCTAGCTCTCCATATGCATCGGAAGATCAGGAGTAAGCACACTCCATTCTCCACGGAAATGAAAGACCGTGGTTATACCTTGGGGAAGGGAGCTTTATGCAAAGTGTTCAGATCCTTGGCAGTCCAGCGGGGGCAGCCTACTAGAAACGGCCAGGTCAAGCTGTTGACTACTTTCAGAAGGGCGACCCATTGCCCGGTTTTACATTATGCAAACTGTCGCAGCGAACCCAGACCGGATGGAGTCAGCGTCCGTGGGAGGTGGACGTGGGGAGAGGGACATGTTGCCATAGTTCTCTTGGCATGAGGTACCTGGTATATGAAGAAGGACCTCAGCTGGAACCTGAGGGTGGGGGGTCATCCAGACTCAAGGCACTAAGCTGATACTCAGCGCTCCAAATTCTGAGTGGTAGACAAACTGGAATGGAAAACCAGGAAGGGGAATGGAAGTTGTGTCACACAGACGTGGACGAGGCACGATGGGGAGGTCAGGTCAAGGCTGGGTTCCCCCAGCGCAGATCTAGGGCTGCGCAGCTCATTGCAGATCCCAACTTATGGCCAGAAGCTTGGGGGGGACCGACTCAGGATGGGGCTGATGCAGGAGCTGGAGGGACGAAGCCAGCAGGATGCCTGAGGCCTCCCAAGATTCAGGGCACTGCTCCCAGAGAGCTGACTGAGGTGTCACTGCCAAGCAATGCATCTTATCAGAAGTTTAGCCAACAAAGTAGCTTCTTCAGGAAGCACTATGCTCAACTGTGTAGCCAGAAGGAGATCTAACTTACTTCATAAAAGCCGACCATCCTACAAAACTATTCATTACTTTGTTACTTATTGTCCCAACTTGATGATTTCCTTTGCTCAACTAGACTTTGTCCTGATGAAAAATTTTGACCATTTATAAACCTGACTGAATCCACCAGAGAATTCTTCCTCAGAAAGTTGTACCGGTTCCTGATTGTCAAAAATGAAAGCATTCAGTGTTAGCCTGTCAATCAAGACCAAGGTTTCCTCCCGTGACCTTCCAGACCTACTTTCTTCCAGCATCACCCACCTCGCACATGAGAGGAATCAGCATGCCCGTCAGGCTCCAAACCCACAGTGGTGGGGTCCCCTTCTGGACCCTGATGATGCCACTCTCCCGCCTGGACCATCACTTCCTCCCCACCCCTACTTTTTATTTACCAAATTTCTTCTCATCCTGACCTCATTTGCTATCACCTCTGATCTTAAGAAATTGAGAGGTATATTAGGTATATTTGGTAGAACTGTCATAACAAAGTATCACAAAGTGGTTGGCTTAAACAACAAAAAATAAATTGTCTCACACTTCTGGAAGCTAGCGGTCTGAAATCAAGGTGTTGGCAGGGTTTCCTTCAGAGGTCTATGGGGGGAGGAGCTGCTCCGGGCCTCTCTCCTTGGCTTGACTACGGCCATCTTCCTGATCGTGTGGCTTTCCTCCTGGATGTGTGCCTTGTGTCTAAATTCCCCTTTTTATAAGAACACCAGTCATATTGGGTTAGAGTCCACCCTAATGACCTCATGTTACATTGATTACCTCTGTAAAGACCCTATCTCCAAATGAAGTCACATTTTGAGGTACTGGGGGTTAGGACTTCAACATATGAATTTGTCAGGAGTGTGGGGACAAAATTCAACTCATAGCAAGAGGGCACTGATGGTTATAATTGTACTTCTTTAGTCCATGATCAGAATTATTTGATTTTGTGTGCAGAGATAGTTAATTGGGGCTGTACGAAGAAGAGAGGTGTGTGCTAAAATAGGAAGCAGGGCCTACCATTATCAGGGTGCTTGCACTACCTTCCTCTAAGAGAGCACATGTTTTGTGAGGGGGCAAAATGTATAGGTCTTGTGCAAGGAGGGTATGTTTTTAAGAATACACCACATCTGTTAGAATAGGCTAAGTTTTGCTGTGGTAACATACAACTCCACAATCTCAATGGCTTATAACCACAAGGTTTGCGCCTTGCAACGTGTCTACTGTGGGTCATCTGT
This sequence comes from Manis pentadactyla, assembly GCF_030020395.1. NCBI lineage: Eukaryota > Metazoa > Chordata > Mammalia > Pholidota > Manidae > Manis > Manis pentadactyla. The sequence continues at coordinate 124,353,240 of NC_080026.1, read as the reverse complement.
AGAAGAAAAAGACATATGGCAAGTCAAGCAGAGCCCTTCTTGGATAGAAGATACACATTTCACTGGCAAAATGAAGTCACCTGGCTGAGTCAGGTGTCAACAGGCAGGAATTTGTAATCTTCCTGCAGAGAAGGTCATTGCCAGGAGAGACCCTGAATATAGGCAATCAGAAATCCAATCTACCTCACAGACACAAGCACCATGACCTTATCGCTAAAAGAAGCACTTGCGTGTGGTTTCAGGCCTCTGCTTCACTGTTTCACTTCTCATTGAGTAAATAGGAATCATAAAATGTCCTTATTTTCTTACAGGGCCATTGAGTAAACTAACCATGAGACTGAAAATGAAACTGCTTAGCTAATGATTCTTAAAGCACCCCAGGGACAAAAGACATAAATCTACGATATTTGGGATGTAAAGTAAATTACAATTTATGTCAACTGAAAAGACAGGTGGTCAGTGACGAATCAGGTCTTTCCCCTGAACTCCTGGGAAGAAAGCCAGCCTGGTGTGGTCAGTGGGCTCAGCAAGGCAGGGACCACAAAGGTAACCTAGGCAACTGGGAGGCCTGGGGAGGGACTGGTCATCTCACTGGCATGTGAGATCACTCACCAAAATGGACTAGTTCCTTCCACCAGCTCCCCTTATCCAGCCGTCTTCTTGGCTAGTGCGGGTCCAAACACTGGTCCACTTTATTTCTTTAATTTCTATTATTATTAAAGAAAAATAAATAGAGCAGTATTGCTAACTGCATTTTGTAGCTGAGAAAATAGGCTCAGAATTGGTAAGCAATATCAAGTTCAAGGTAGCATAATAAACAAACACATAGCATCTCTTTTAAGCATTTTAGATACATTAATATTCAATCCTTGCAACAACTGTATGAGGTGGCTGCTCTGACTATTCCCATTTTACAGATGAGGAAAAGGAGGTACAGAGAGGTTAACTAATGTGTCCACCACCACACAACTCATGAGCGGTGAGTCTTGTGGAGCCCTGGTGTTGAACATCCTAAAATGCATGTTTTTCTCCCCTTATTGTAACATTCCTGAAATTGGGGGTGTGTTTTTTAATTGATAGCATATCATGGTTGAAGAGTCATCATTTTTTCTTTCTTAGGGATATGCAAAGTAACGGTGCATGCTAACATTGACGACATCTTATTTACGATCAATGAAATATGAGACATGATTTCTTCTTGACCTACCCTTCCCCACTTCCGTTCATCAATTTTGAGATTTAACAGTGCTTCTCCATTCCAGATGCAGGAGAAACTAGGCATGGATCTACCATCCTTCTTTCCCCATCCTTCTAGCCCTCTGGGTGAAAATGCTGGAGATGCCAACGAAAGTGGCCAGTTTGGATGCAAGGCAGTGAGCATGGCGCAGACCAGTTCTGTGCATGATTTGGGATCAAGTGGAGCTGTGCTGGCTTGCATTTCCATAGGACCAGAGCCCTGGCTGGAGAGCCCAGCACTCATCACCCACTTGTGTTCCTCTGTTCTGAGAGCAAACCCATTCTCTGAAGCTCAGAGATACAGCCAGGAAACACGAATAGGAACTCGGGGGCAACTGCAGAAGGCATGCCTAAGGCACTGCTGTTACTGAACAAGACACGAATCTGTATCCATTTCTTGGGGGGTAAGTACTACCACATGTGTCTAAAACTCCCACATCATTTAGTCTGCGTTGACATGAATCCCCTTGGAAGAGTTAGCATTTGGTTAGGTAAACGTTTCCCCTCTCCCTCCCCTCCTCACCTCCCTCATTCTGCAACAATATCTTGCAGATGTTGGAACAAGCCGATGACTCCTTCCCACACTGGAATGCTGGCCTGGGAAGAATGCAGCAGAGCCTTCTGGCCGCCTGTGACCCTCAGCTATGACGGGCCTCCTACATTCTCCTGCTTGTGCATCGAGCCTTCGGCTGCTCTCTGCCAAGTATTAAGTGCTTGTTCCACAAACCTGGTGTAGATTATCACTTCGCTGTATAGATGTATCTAATAGAATTAAATAGTTGGCTCCTGACCAGTAACAGATGTGCTTCATATAATGCAATAATAATGAGATTGAAACCACCATGTAATATCAGGGGAAGAGTGGAGGGCGACTTGCATCTCTCTAGTTTTTAAGCCAGCTTGGAGGAAAACGAAACTAGGGAGGATGGCCATTTATTTGCACCGAGTGAGCCGAGTCTGTGTGCTTCAGATTCCCAAAGGTGTGCTTTCTGCAGCCATGTACATATCCATGCATACCCATGACATGGGGTGAGAGGCAGACAGGACGGGAATGGGGACAGTGATGCTGGAGGTGGTGCACCGATCCAGCTTGAGGACCACCTGCCCACTCCTCCCAGCCTTCTGCTGCCCTGCTTCAGGGGCAGTAATGAGATCATCATGGCTATACTCTTGCCAGCTGCTCCAGATAAGGGATGACCAGTGAAACCTGAGCTCAGGAGGTCAGCCATATGGGCAGTGGGGAAGACAGAAGTGTGATGAGGACAGAAGGAAGTCAGGCTGCTGCTGGGCAGGGCCCCAGTGTTCCTGGGAGAGGGGGAATCCAGTGCGCTCTTATGATGGTTGTGCAGTTCCAGAACCTTCCTCAAAATTAGGACAAGCTGATTTCTTGGGACATCAGTGCCCCAAGAGTTGACAGGTCTGGTTTCCTAAGACTGCTAGTCAGGAGACCCAGAGGGGAGTTTGCCTACAGGGAAGGAGTAGCCACACTTGATCCTAGAGGTCAGAGGGCAGCCACAGAGGTGGAATTCTTTCTATATAACAGGTCTTAATGGGAATTGAGAGCGGGGGTTTTCTCGAGTGCTCTGATCTGTTGCTGTACCATTGTCCTCCTTTTCTCTACTCCTCCATATCGATTCTCTATCAGTTAGTTATTGTTGAGTAACAAGCTTCTGAGGATCCCCCAGAAGAATGGTAACACACAGAAAGCCTGGATGTGAGGGGACAGCATATAATCTCTGAAAGATTGGGTAGCAAGAGATGAAAGTCACAGTGAAAAACCTGATATTGAGAGGAGTCCAAATAGGACAGGGGCTCCTTCATGCTCTGGGCGCAGAGGTACAACTGAGGCCAAGACCCGAGGTAAACTGGCCCAGCTTGTCAGGTGAGCAATACCAAGGGCAACGTAGTCAAGCATTTCTAACAGCACCAAAAGATCTGAAAAGCAAAAGGAAATCTGCCTGGCACATAATAATTGATCAGTGAATATTTGTGGACCAATTGGCCAGGAAACTATTCTAAGGGACCAAAGAATCTCAAACAAAGATTTAGGAACAAGAAGGGTCATTGAAGCATATTTGTAGAAGTGGAAACAAACCAAATGTTCAATAATAGGGAGATGATTCAATAAATATGGCACATCCATATAATGGCATATGATGCAGTTATTTAAAATGATGTTTTAAATTCAACTTTTATGACTGGAGGAGAGGTTCAGCATGTCATTTGAAATGAAAGGCAGGATACAAAACTATATGGAATATGATCCCAAGTAGGAATAAAACAAGTGTGGTTTTAACTGTGGTTATGGGAGATTTCTGTATTTTGATGCTTTCTATATTTTCCATGTTTTTCATAATGAGTCTCTATTTCCTTGATGACTATGAAAATAACTGAAGTTCTGAAAAAATGTGGATCTTAATTTTGAAACAGGGACCAAGATATTAACTTCTTAAGTCTCAGACACCTCTGTATATTCTCGTGTATGTTCCTCTATTTTCATTGGTAGCACTGACCCCATGTCATGTGTCATGGGTCGTGGCTCATCTCTCTCCCACAACAAAATGTAGACTCCAGGAGGGTAGGGATTTTGCCTGTCATGTCCACTGAAATGTCCCCAGCACTCACCACAGCCTCACAGACAGCAGACCCTCAGGAAATATTTGTTGAATGAATGAATGAACCCACTCAAAGGGAATTCCCTTTCCCTTCTACTGAGTCAACAAGTATGCAACAGCATTAGTTTTAGGAGCTCCTTGGTTGACCCACTGGGAGAATTGTAAGGATCAACTTTAATGTGTAGGTTTTCGCTTGTAAGCCTCTCGCTTGTAATGTGTAGGCCTCCAGTGACTACAGATAGCCTATCAGGGACTTAGCAGGGTGCTAAACACTATGGCAAACAAGAAGATGGTAAGTACCTAACTGTTTATATCGCAGGACAGGGCATTCAACAGATCCAGGCAGGAAACTCGATTACAGAACACAAAGAAAGGCTGCTACTTTTCCGCCAAGACAGCTCCATCCTTGAGCTCTTCAAGAACCAATAAGATTGTTCTTGGCCTCCTGCACCAATTGGGAGTTCAGCCCCAAATACTCAGCCCACACACATCCTCCCGACCCATCCTTTCAGAGTGACTGATGAATGTTCCAGTCCTCTGTACTGTTTTCCACCACATGGAACTCACTTGATTGCATCTCAGCCAGTTCCTTGTCACAGATACAGGTCCAAGCAGTAACCACTCCTTTAGTTACCGTAGTTAACGACAGTTATTCTGATCTGTAGTTCATCCCTGTCTGGGTTACTTTCCCAGGTACATCAAGATAACCTTCCATTTCTTCTCTTTCTTCTTCTCCCTTCTCTCTCTCCCTCTCAGTCCTATTTTGAGCTTTTCTCTTCCCCCTCAGAAAGTCTCAGATACCACCAAAAGGCATATGAGTAATATCAGTAACAGAAAAGGAAAAAGAAAGTACCTAGCAAAATTCACCTTAAAGAGCACATTCACTCTTTAAGGTCCTTGAGAGTATTCCCAAGATTCGAATCAGAATCTTCTCATTATTCTGTAATTAAACCTCCTTCCCACATCCACCAGCGCCTGAGACAGAGAACATTAGTGTCTCCACCAGGGGTCTTATTATTCTCTTGTTTCATTAAAAGTGAAGTTTTCCACAATTTTTTTAAACACACGTTTATGCAGTACTTCACTTTGTAATAACAATGGCTACTGTTTATTGAGCTCTTACTCTTGCCCAGACAGTGTGCTAAGGACTGGGACCACCTCAATTATTTGATTACCTCACAACCCATGAGCTAACACTATTATTGTCCATTTTCCAGATGAAGAAACTGAGGCTCAGAGAGAGTAAGCTACTTGCCTGCAGTCATCCAGGTAGCCTCTTCTTAGGCTGACTGGAAAGAATAACCACCACTCCTAGCATATCAGGAAATACATATTTCTGTTCCAGAGGACAGACAGACAGACAGACACACACACACACACACACACACGTCAAGACCACAGTCTGCTTCTGCTTCTTAGAGGAGGCAAGAGTCAATGTGTGGAAGAGTCTGAATCTGGTGGCTTCTGGTGACAGATCAATGGATCCAGCTCTGGATTAATGCAAGCTCTTGACCGCTCACAGCCTCAGTGATTGGTCGGTCCACTGAGTGGTCCAAGGTGAACTATAACTCGGGCTAGACCAATCAGGTCCTCCCCTAAGGTTTCAAAGATTGAAACTGGGAGGAAGTCTTGCTCTACCTCCTCTCATCACAGAAAGGCTCTGAACATGGGGTTGCTGAAGGTTGTGGAGGGAAGAGGGGACCACCTACTTGTAGGAGGAGAGATTGGAGCTAAGAAGAGAGAAGCAGAAACTAGCAGCATCAGAGAGGGAAGGAGGAGAGAATGAGACAAATCCAGTTATCCCCATGCTCTTTCAGTTTTGTGAGCTGCCCCCTTAACAACTTCTTCCTGTAATTGAGGAAACAGATCTGGAACAGTGAGGATACTTGCTCAAGGTTATGCGTTAAGCTGGTGGCACAGCCTGGAGCACAAGTCCCTAACTCCCAGCGCAGGAATCCTAGGAGCACCCACCTGTCTGGAGGACTGGGGAACACCCGAGGGTTGAGAAGGGAGAAGGGAGGACTGCTCTGTGCTGTTGGTTGTGCCCGTGGCTTAGTCACACGTGCCGAGCTCCTGCCCCAGCCCCATGCCTGCTGCCTGCCTGGCTTAGCGGCAACCCAGTCAATGCCTCATTAACTGAATCCACCTGTGGGCACTTTATTTAATTATCTCAACTGGAATGGAGTCAAGATGCTGGAGTTAATGTCCTTCCTCTTTCTGAGAGCTAATTATCACCTGTAGCCTGGCCTCAGGCTCATACAGAAGGGGTCACCAACAGCACTGTAAATGTGTTGACCGAGTTGAGAGCATTCACTCTCTCTCATTTTGGTGTGAAATGTGAGTTAAACATGACAGAAGGTCAGAAAGCATCTGGCCCAGTGCCTGCCTCCCGAGGTTAGAGCACTGTGCCCTGGGTCATTCATTTCCAACTCCAGGCTTGGCAATAGGAAGTGCCCGGAATCCTGCTCCTTTGGAGCACCGTGTGCCAGCCCTCTTCGGCTATTATCACACGCTCTTGCGACAGCTTGGAGGGGATTTGTACCTGCACTCCTGCCTAGGGAAGGTCTGTTGGCTCAAAGAGGTGAAGTGATTTGCCTGGAGTTTTATGCATAGATGGCTGGGCTAGGATTCAAGCTGCTGGCTGGTTAATGCCGTAGCCAGACCTTTCCCTTGTCTTCTCTGTCTCATGGTGGATAATTGATTACCTTTTGTGTGCCAAACACTGTGACCAGTTTTGGAAATATAGATATATTTACTTTTTACATATCCATTTCCTTCAAGGAGCTCACACAAGGTCCTTTTGGTGTTAAAATAATTATATTATCCTGATACCATACGAGTGAGGTTCTGCAAAGAGCATGTACAATGGGAGAATCAAAGGTATGGATTTGGTTTTCAGCTCTACCCTTCCCTTAAATGTATGACCTCCATGAATTGGTTACCTTTTCTTACCTTGGCCTTCCCAGCATGAAACTCATCCCATCTGCCCTGTCTCATGGGGTCCCCAGGAGCTCAAATCAGATAACATATGTGGAAACTCTGTTTACGAACGCAAGTCTTTGTTTGTTGTGGGAACTATTATCATTGGGTGGATTCCAGGATTGACTTTGCTCCTCAAGGAGATGGAGGCCTCACTGTAGCATAATTCACAAGCAAGAGGTCTTGGCTCATACAGTAGGGCCCAGAAATGGGAGAGAGGACCCTGCTTAGGAGTTCTTTCTTCTGCCTTATGCAGATCCACTGGTAAAGAGAGAGTCCCTCTGTGCCTTTTAAATGACTTGCTGCTTAACAAATAATAAACAAAAAATCATAATTTACTCTCAGACTTTCTGGAACTGGATTTTAGGATGATTTCTTCTCATCTTTGCCCAGATTATCGTTCCAGGGAAACTTTTGGTTTTGTTAAACATCAGTCGCCTGTGTCATTATCGTTAGTTCCTCCTTCCTTTGTGGTGTATCAGGAGGGTATTTGGGGGAGGAGGTGCCCACAGGGAAGAAACAGTATTGCCTTTACTAGACCAACATGCCAGTCACCTTATAGCCAGAGTGACAGGCACCAATGTCTATTTCTCTGAAAAAGCTCTTGATATAAACACCTACAGAGGTTACTCGGTGTCAGACCACCCATACCCAGGGTGACCGACTCGTCCCAGTTTGTCTGGAACATTCCTGGTTTGGGCACCTAAGTCCTTCTTCCAGGAGCCCCTTCAATCCTGGGCACACCAGGGTGTCGCTCTACCCACACTTAACATTCCCCCTCTGGGGCAGACACACAGTGGGGCAGGGGCAGTTCTGTTACCCAGAGTGCCTCCCCCTTCTCTATCATGTGGGCAATTTGCTTACTTTTCCAAGGCTTGGTTTCTCCATCTATAAATGGGCATTTCAGCACAACCTGCCTTCTAGGTCACTGTGAGGAGAAAATGAACACACGTGGAAAGTATTGCATACAGAGCAGGAACATGGAACCAGGAATCCTTAGTTATCGCCACTGCCTGGCGCTGGTCTAAGGAACTTACACTCAAATCAAGGAGACAGGACAAAACCTTAAAAGATAGTTCAGATCCTTTTTACTCTTCCCTCCCTCACAGCTCCTTGCTCCCCAGCTCTGCCCGCCCCCCATCCCCTGTTTCATGTTCCCTCATCCAAGGATGCAAGATGCTGTTTCTTTCACAGCGCATTATTCATTTCCTGGCAGGGAGCACTGTGCTCATAAGAATGAACATGCGGGTTTTATTTACTGGCTTACAAAGTGCCAGAATTGCATGGGGGATGCAGTTGCACAGACCCTCTTGATGGGAAATCAAATGACAAATTGAGAAGAAGAGGGTCTTGGGGATCAAATAGCAAACCCTTCACAATCCTTGTTTGAAAACTCAGTCCCGGCTGATTGATTGCCACTTCCAAAGTGGTACAGGGGAGGGACCGAGGCTTTCTCTGGAGTTCCCTCACTGACCACCAAATTGAACAGTTAGACCTGTTCCCAGTCTTACATGAGATTAGTCACAGGATATTTCATTTTAAATCCACTGGAATGTTTTCCTAAATCAGACCAGACTCAGTGTTTATGGCTGCTTTGCTGGAATTCTCTTTGGCTCCAGGACGGACTTGAAAATTAGATACATTTCCTTTTGGTGACCTGGGGCTGAGCTGGAGGAAGATGAGGCCTTAGGCTTGAGCCAGCAGTAACTTGTCAGGCTTGTTCCAAGAAGTCTGTCCCATTGGCCAGCCTTCCTGAGCACCTGCAGTGCACCACAGGGCCAAGCCAGGCACCTCAGCCCTGCAGGCCCTCCTTCCATGACCCGCTCACCGGTGTACCATGGGAAACTGGAGAAGCAACACAAATGTTTTGCAAAATTAAAAAGGTGGGGTGAGCTCAAGCCATTTGGCAGAGAAGTGGAAGGCTCACATGGGGCTTCTTTTCACATCAGAGCTTTCTTTTTGCCTGTGTGGAGGTAAAAATAGAGTATTCTTATCAAAGTAACTGTGGCCAGAGGTTGCAGAATTTGTCAGATATGGTAGGTTGCTATTTCGCTTCTTCACAGAGATGAAGAGATGAAAGAGAGGCAGTCACAGAGAAATGGTGGTGAGATGAGATTATGAAAAGATTATGAAGAGACACCAAGAGAAACGTGGGTAATTGCCTCAAACTAAAACTCTATTCTCTAAAGCCTACAGTGATTTCCCCGGAGACTGATGAAATCCTAAAGGTGGGTTTTTCTCATTTTATAATTTCGACTGAGTTCTATTTTAATTGATCATTTCTGCCTCTTTCCTTATACACTTTTTGATCTGTGGATCATAGAACCACCTCAAATGAGAAACAATTCAGCTAGTGGCACATTCTATAAAGACAAACTCCTTGAATTTGAATCTAGCTTCAGACATTTATCAGCTGTGTGTGTCTGGACAAGTTACTTAATGTCTCTGTAGCTCAGTTTACTCCGTCATACAGTGCATATTAAGGGTAGGACCCATCTCATAGAGTTCTTGAGAAGAGTAAAGTATATAACCTGCTCAGATGTGTATAGCAAGTTCTGGAAAAGTGCTTACTACCTAAACCTTACTTGGTCCAAAAGGTTGATATCACCACAGTTTGTGTTTCAGTATGACTCCATCCACACAAGAGTGAGAACGCCTCAAACAGGCTGTCAGGTGAGCGGAGATGGGGCTTAGTTGAGTGTGTCCCCTCTGGGAGGACCAAAGCTCTGACAAGGCCAGCTGGAGGTATAATCATTTAAATTAGTTCCTGGTTCTGTTGTGTCAAGTGTGTCCTTTAGGATGTGTTGGGCTGGAAATAATAGAGAAGTCCATTCAAGTGGCCCTAAACACTAAAAAACGCATTATATCCCAAGGCTTCCAGAAGTACCAAGATGGCTGAGCTTTCAGGTTGGCTGTGGCTGATCGACTAGGTCATCAAGGACCCATCACTTCCTTTCTTTCCCTCTGACATCCATAGGGTTGGTACCATCCTCAGGGAGACTTCCTTCATGATTGTAATATGACTGGCATGGGCAATCCAGGTGAAATGTTTCTCTGTTGTATCCATCAGGAGATAATATAGGGAGACCCTCTGTGGAAACTCTTCATTAAGAAGAAAGGCAGACTTTTTCAAAAGCCTCCATTCCACCTCTTCTCATATGGCATTGTCTTCAGTTGAGTCATTGATCATTCCTGAATCTGTCATTGGCTGGAAGGATGGGATTACCCTTTGAGCTGTGGTCAAATCACCAAACAGCACTACTGTTACTCAGCTAGGGGAGGAGCAGACAGACACTGGAGAGCCAGCCGCCTTGTCCACCATCCTGCAGTTTAGGTGCCCCCCACATTAGATGGTAATTAATGCCAGGGCTGTATGCCTTTCCAGGAGTTTTGGAAAGTTCCATGATGTCAGTTAATTCCATAGACCACTCTGTATGGTAGAATTGCTAGGTGTGGAGTTCTGAAGATGAGCTTTTCAAAGATATGTAATGGTGAACATAAAGTCAACTGTGTGTCTCCTCCATACCAAAGCTTTCAGCTTTGACTTAAATATTATCTTGGATTAGATACAATATTTGGACACCATCCTCCAAGTCTTCCTCTATAATAGCCAGTGAGAACAGGGTTGACTTGTGCCTAGTTCTCTACTGCACTCTATCTAACCTGGCCAATAGTTACTTAATCAGTATTTATTGAATGCATTAACTGCCCATCCTCACCCCTGCCAAAAAAATTTCTGGGTTCAGTTCTTTTTTTTAATTTATATTCATACTCTTTGTTCCTCTTGCTCTAAATTCTCACTCTCTTTCTCTCTGCTTCTTAGCAGCCTCAGTGACCTAGAAATGACCACTTCCTCTAGGAATAACAATAGCTTCCCTTCATTTATTGGGCACTTATTATATGTTCTGTCTGATGCCAAGCACTTCACACACATTGCCTCATTTAATGTTTACCAAATCCTGTAAGGTAGGATTCATCTATAGGTAAAGAAAATGTCTCACCAAAGGCTACATAATCTATAAACAGGAACAGAATAGAGATTCAAGCCCAGAGAGCTACCAATGCCTGGCACCCTAACTGCTCCCTGTGTCCTTCCCAGACTTCCCAAGCTCACAGAACACCCTTCCAATGTTCTTCTCTGGCCTATGCTCTCCTCTTTTTTCCTAATGTCTATGTGTAAGTCTCACTTACCCCATGCCATGTTATGCTCTGAAGGCCAGGGTGCTGTATTTTTGTACCTCTGGGCCCCTAACATGTACCCTAGCAGAGTTTCCTGTTCCTGGGTAGATTTCATTCAAATCAAATTGCATGCAGGGCCCTGGCCTCTGGACAGCCCAACCGCAGCCCATGTGTGGAGACAGCTGAGGCTTCCCATGGCCCAGCCTGTGTGTGTTCTGTGTCTTGGCCAAGCCTGCTTGCAGCAGGCCACTGCCTCAGACAATCACTCTAGAGTGAAGTTCAGTGTCCATCTGAATAAAGCATGAAGTCAGCCATGGGTCCTAGAATGACAGGCGTGGCTTGGTTCTCTTCAGTACAAGTGAGCTCAGTGACCCTAGCCTCTGGCCCTGATGTCAACCTCTGTGCCTCATGCTGTCCATTAGAGTGTTTGTCAATGTGTGCATAGCTCTTCTAGGCTAGGGAGGAGAGCCCAGGCTATTAGCACCAGGACATTGGATTATTCGTCCTCCATTAAAGGAACTAGGAAAACTCTTGACCTCTGGCTAGAGTCACAGGAATGGAACAATTTACAACTGCTTGCTATGGGTCATGTCTCCCAGGGCATGCTTTAAGAGCTTTTGGCTGGGCCACACATATACACACAATCTGCTCAACACAGCCCTGACCACTTGTTCCCAGAGCCCAGCCAAATTTAGGGCAATTGTGTGGTCACTGCTCTATTAGACCAGCCATTGGGGAAGTTGGAGGAGCTACAGCTGGCTGAGTCTTCGAGAAACCAAAAGCAATTGCTGACAGCTGGATGCCTTGGGATTGGGTTCTGTAGCCACAGTCATGGGAGAGAAAGGTTGGTAGTGAGGGCAAGGGCAGAAAGAAAGTTTACTCCATTCCTACCAGTTCTGCAGAACAGAAGGCAGAAACCTCTCCACCACCAAAGCAGAGAACCCAGTGGTGAGTGATGTTCTACCACTGAGATTGTGGAGCTTTGTCTGGCCCTGCCTGGCAGATCTCTAAGCCACCTGCTGCCTCCTTCTCTGCTGTGTCCTCTCTGGTGTCATTCTATGTCCTTTTCCCCTATTACTATGTAGGCAGAAAGACCAAGGGAGCAGCACTCTCTCCTCCATTTGGGTCAGCACCCAGTTTTCTCCTTCCTATTCAAGATCTCCAGCCCTCAGGGAAATGAAGAGATTAGGAGACTCAGGAAACAAAGGACAGAATTTCCTAAGGAGTCAGGGAAGCCCGTATGTGTGGTCTTTGTATGAGATAAAGAGGCAACAGGATATTTTCTCTCATCCCTTATGCTCAATATAAAGCCACTTGGGAAGAGAGAAAGATTTGATAAAGGAAAAAACACACAAAAGAAAATGGTTTGAATAAATCGGAGAAACTGAGTGATCACAATAAATGTAAATGTATCAAAGCCATCATATTAAAGAATAAAGACCTTATGGTTGAATTTTTAAAATACCCCAATCTGGCTTTTCTGGTACTCAGGAGCAATGCTTAAAGATTAGAAAACAACACACAAATAGGTTGAAAATGAAGGAGTGATAACACAGGCTCCCAGACAATGGGGACATGGGGCTGGAAAGCAGAGAGAGTGGCTACCAGCCATCATCCAGGCCCTCAGGGACAAACTGGGTTCTTAGACTGAGGACATACAATTTTCACCTTTGTTCAGCAGGGCTGCTGCTCTGTCATCTCTAGTCACTTCCAGTCTGGAGGCAACAGAATGATGGGGAAGAAAGAGAAAACAGAGCACATTTCATTAACAGCTGAGTATCAAGTGCAAGGGCTAGCCGCACTTGACACAACCCTGACTTTTCTTAACAGGGATTTTTGCCTTTACCTCCAGAGTGAGACTCTTCTGCACCCAACCCCACCGTTCACTCCAGCTCTTGTGATGAATGCACAGTCTGAAGTGTGTGTCTTCTGAAGCCTGGGCTGTAGGGCAGGGAAACCTCAGTGGCAGGCTGACCTCTGGTGAACCCCAGATAGTCAACCAAAGGGACACTGAGAATTAAGTAAGGCACTGGCACCTCTGAAAATTGCCCTAGATACCCAGCCAAAGTGGGAAGGAGTCCTGTGTACAGCAGAGAGATCTGTGGTTGGACAGGTCTCCAAGTTCAGAAGAGCTCTTTGCTGCAGAAACCATAGCCACCTCTTCCACCATGCTGTATGGCACAAGATTTTGTTCCTTAATCTTGGGATTATGGGGTAGACACTAACCCACACTTGGGTCTGTGGGAATTCCTTGTCTTAAGAGGGTCCAGAAGAGCAGAGACTAGTCTTCAAGGCAGGAGCATGGCAGAAAAAGATGGCAAGAGGAGTGGTGCAATCTGAGGTGGCACAGCCAGATTCATGCCCTGCCTCTACGGCTTCCAGGCTGTGCTACCTTAGCCAGGTCACTTAGCCTCTTTGTGCCTTAGTTGTTTCATCTGTGAAATGAGGACAGTAACTGCATCCATATCATAGGCCTATTGCAAGGATTAAATGAAATATAAAACCCCTAGAAAAAGTGCCTAGCTCATATAGACATTCATGAGTAGCAATTGCCATTATCATATCATCATTATTACTATAGAATGCCCGGGATTGGGAGTCAGTCTGCCTGAGTTCTAGGCCCGGGTCTACAACTAATGTTCATCCTGGGCTTGGAGCACACTGGGCCTCAGTTTTCCCATCTGTAAAGTGGCAGTTCTATACGTCCTCAGGAGTGTCATAAGGCTCAAATGAGATAAGTACCGAAGTACTTGGGACAATGAAAAACTCTAAGAGAGTTCTCAGACACCATTAGGAATGAGCAGGCAGCCACCACATACAGTTTGGGTCACTGGCTAGTATTGACTCATCCTCAGCACCCCATGTGACTTTTCTCTCTCCCAACTCTTCTTCTTTCTGAGATTCTGGACTCGGATTGCTCACACTGAAGTGTCTGATGTGGCTGCCAGGACTCCCATTGCTGTGGCCTGTCTTCTAGTATCCTCAAGGAGACTTAGGAGATGACAAAGAATATTCTATCTTCTAGAACCTCAGAAGACTTCATTGACTTTATCAATTTCATGCTGTGTGACTGGACACTAAGGTCTTTAGAATAACTCTCAAAAATGGACCTTCTGAGCAAAGCTTACCCAAGAAAGAGAAAAATCCTCACTATGACAAGATTCATTATCATTATTACTATTTTTTTAGTATTATTTTTAGCAAACATTATTATGATTAAGATCACAATGATAAGAATTTATTATATGCCAGGTGCTATACTGAAAGCAGAGCAGGCATTGACATATTGAAGCCTTACAATAGCCTTCTGAGGGAAGTGCTGGCATTAGACCACTTCACAGATGGTGAAACTGAAGATCAGGAAAAGAGAAAGCAGCCCCCTCTGATGCTGTCGCCCTCTTCTGGAATGCGCTGTCCCTGGGAGCATGTCTCCTGTCTTCTTCTGTTGCATCTGGATGTGAAGGCCCTGAACATGGAAGGATTTGGGCTGAGCTGATCATCTAGGCACTGTGGTGCTGCTGGGGTCCCCCACCTCAGGTCTAGCATTAAAAGATTTTCAAAATTACATTGCTTTCATTATTTTCTTGACTTTAAGGACAGCATGTTGAGTTACTCATAAGCCAGGTCTTGGCACATTATCATCATTGATAGATTGATTCATTCATTCTTTTATTTCTTCCTTTTGATCCTTATATTCCATTTCCATTTCTTTCCTCCCATAAGCAACTCTTCTAAAGTGTTTAATGTGATCTTCTGTTTTCTATGTATTGCTGCATTATGTGCACCTACTTTTAATTTGGGTAAATCATACTGTCTTATCTATGTCATTCTACCACTCCTTTTTAAAAAAAGTTTTTATGCTCCATCCATATTGATGGATGCATACATATGCCGAGTGCACTCATTCTAAGTTGGGTAGTTTTCCAAGAGAAGAGTGAAGCAAGCAAGATGAAGGGCATGTGGGTTGTTTCATCAGCAAGTCAGTGCAGGAGTCTGAGGGAACCAAGGGGAAGGTTCTGCCAAGCAAAGCAGCTCTGTGCTCTCTCCAGCTCACACACTGACCTAGAAGTACAGAACGGATTCCCGCAGATGCTGCATTCGACAGTGTCAACCAGAAGTGGAGGAAGGAAAGAAGCAAGGGGTGGAGGGCAAGCAGAGTGCATTCTGATCCAGTCATTTCCACGCTGACAAAACCATATCTTCGAGGATGTCTGTGGTGCCCGGCCTCACACAGCCCCACCCAGGTTGCACAGTTGACACTGTCAGGAGTGTGTTATGGCTCTGTGGTTGCAGGTCACTTTTCTATCAAGTCATAGGAGAGTTTCCCCTCTCTTGGGTGTAGAAATTTGGCCTGAGGGGCTGCAAAAGCTGGGGGAAAGGGGGTCATCAGAAGTGACCCAGCCTTTTGGCAGCTCTTCTTGCCCTCTCTGCATCTACACAGAACCAGAAGAATGGGCTGACTTTTTAATAAATCAAAACCAGTTTCATTCTTTAAAATAGAAATTTCACAGGTCATCAGCCTACCCTGTGGCCCACTGCCCTTGAGTGGATGGAAAAATAATTGGAGTCATATGAGCCTGTTTGATTAGAAAAGTGAATGTGGTTTGGAGCCAAGGCCTGGATTCCTTATCCTCGGAGACTAACCTGACCTCCTTCCTCTTCCCCAAACCTACTCTTTAGAGATAAAGCTGCCTTCCTGTCTCGGCACATTATCCCAGTTTAAGAGGCAAGATGTTGCCTACCTCCCCAGAGGCCAAAACTGTTCACAACCAGAATGGACACTTAAAAAGGGAAAACCTGAGCCACCTAACAGCGTCTCCACACCCGTGAGAGATGACTGCCTTACCCTCAGCCTCCACCCTCACCCTGCGGAAATGACCAGTTGTTTGGGTGCACTGTAAACACATCTACACAGCACGGCTTCATCCACGACCCCAAGGAGCAGAGGTCGCTGTGAAAAACTCCAGAAACGGTGGTACAGGAGAAGAGGGAGAGGCTAGGTGAAGGGTTCCTTGTCACTCTTCTCTGAACATTTTCTGGGACATCTGACACATGGTTCCTAATTTAGCAGTGGCTGTACCAGGTCAAATCAGGGTTAGAGGAGCAATTAGTTTGCTACGTCCCACTTAACAGCAAACCAAGGAGTTAGGCAAAATCCCAGAAATCCGTTCTTTGACTAGATCTTATACTCTCTTCATGGACATCCTAAGCTAATATGCAAAGAAATATGTATCAATGGTTAATGAATGAAAATGGCCCTCCCTTAGTGGTGTTTTCACCTAGAAGTTCTGTAAGTTATGCTTTGAAAGTTGAGCGACCCTTAAACTTGAGGGACCTCTTCTAAGTTCTACAACAGTCTCCTCTCTCATGAGACTCAGCTAGTTACAAATCCCCCTGCTTCCTCTAAACCTAGAAACGTGTCCATATTATCCTTAGGTTTTAAGTGGTGATCTTCCTTCACTGACTGGAAGAGGTTCTCCAGGGAGACCCTGCCTCCCATCCCACAAAAACAATCGCCCTTCAAAACAAAGAAATCAAGTCAAGCATCTTCTATGAGCAGCTTGTAAGCCTAAAATCTACCAGCTCCAAAACACAGAGCGGGGAATTGGTGAGTGGCCACAGAATTGCCTCCAGCTGCCTGAGCTTTCCCGATAACCTATTTTGATCCCACAAGCCAATCCCACAGCATATTGAATGCAGACCAGCAATGACCTCTAACAACGTGGACCCTAACGGCTATATGTCTCAGAGCCAGGGGTAGCTTAAGACAGATGTGCATGCGAAATAGAGCTGGTAAACTGCTGAAAGCTTTTTTTTCTTTTTTTTCCTTACCTCTGTTAAACATGTTTTTTCCAAGACTTCGAGCTATCTATTGCTCTTTTTTTTTTTTTTTGTAGGCTTAGTGAGGTGAACTACCTTCCCTCCATAGACCTCCCCTGCAAATTGCTTTTCAATACTCCCAACACAACCTCTGGCAGCTGTATTCTGCATAACAATGCAGCTCGAAAATGCATCACCTGCAATTATAACTGCAGCTTTGATGTAAGACCAATTTGAAGATAGAGAATCTGGGTCTAATTAAGGCAACTCAAGCTCAGTCTGATAAGGGCAACCTTCATTATAGCTCAAGTGAGCTGAAAGCAGTCCCAAAGACTCAGGAATCGGTTGGGAATATTTCCCCGGAATATCAAAGCACATTTCATGTCGAACAGGATTCTGGCCTCAACATTAGCTTTCGTGGACTCACGGACTCATTAGTAGTTTTCCCTTCCTACCTTCATCAACCTGTGCAAAAAATATTTCTCAGTGTTTAAAAGAGACAATGACAAGGGGTGGTCCTGTATCGGAAGATGTTCGCCCTCCGTCAATCAAATGATGTCACCACTACTTAAAACTCTCCAGTGGCTTCCCATTGCCTTAGAATAAAATCCCATATCCTTGGCATGGTCCACAAGGCCCTGCAGGGCCTGGGTCCCATCTGCAGTTCCAGCCTTATCTCACTGCCCACTTCCCTTGGTTCTGGGATTCAGCCTGCAGGCCTAATTTCTGTTCCTTGACCCCATGGAACTATTCCCATCTCACATTATTAGTATTTACTCTTCCCTCTGCCTAGGGTCTTGTTCTCTCTGCTCTTTGCAGAGCGGGCTCCTTCTCATGGCCTCAGACCCCATGACATCTCCTAGAGAAGCTCTCCCCTGCCCACTCCACTTACAGGAACCGCAGCCCCCCGCCTTCTTCCCCTTTCAATCCTTCAGGCCATCTTTTCATTCACATTTAAAATTTCAGTAGTTCCTCTCTCCGAGTAGAGCTCCATGGGAAGCTCCCTGGTACCTAGTAACTACTGGGCACTCAATACAAAATGATAAAATGAATAAATTGACAAAAGGCCTTTTGTTACCGGACTGATACATTAAGCGAGGCCATTGTTACCATCACTGTACCAACAGTTGGGGTCTGAAGGGAGAGGGCTCAGATGCTCCTTGCCATGCTACAATGCCCTCTCCGAAGTCGTAAAGGAGTGTCCCCAGCCTCTGCTGGGACACCTCTGGTGACAAATAATCATGTTGGCCATGGGAGCCCGTTTTCCACAAAGCTATCTTGAATCACCATGAAAAAAATTCTAGGACAGACATTTCTGAAAAGCACTCTCTGTAGTGTGACGTGCCTGAACCAACCCTCCCTGGTGGTGAGCAGGATGCAGGCAGAGTTGTCTGTTCGGCTCTGGCTCCACATAACAGGCCTTGAAGCCACATTTAGAGTCATCGTGAAGAGTCTGATGTTTATGATGACATCTAATTTATTGAGTATATACCACGTGCCTGCATCGTGCTAACTGTGGAGCACATTCAATGTCATTTAATGCTCACAACAACCCTAGGAGGTAGGTGCTAGTTATTATTTCCATTTTACAGATAGGGAAATGACACTCAGAGAGGTTAAGTAAGTTGCCCTGAGTTGCACAGCTAGCTCACCGTGAGTCAAGGTCTAGTTCTGCCTCTGCTTCCTAATTCCCTCAACCCGATTTTGCTCCATTTTGAGTCTGAAGACCTTGGTAACCAAGCATGGATCTCCATAGGTGTCAGAAGGAAGATGCCAGTGCTGAAGTGTATGTTTCTGCAAAGCATGAGGCAGTTTGCTGCCCTTCCCTACCAGCATTGTGTGTGCTAATGAACGAAGTCTGAGAGTGGAGGCAGAGATTATGAAGAGCAGGCTGGGTCTGAGTTCAGTCTGGGGAACCCAGGGGCTGCCCCCATTGGTGCGCTGTGTATGCGATCTCTCACTTTGGAGGCCCAATCAATTGGGTGTTTCTCTGCTTAAAAATCACTGGGATAAAATGTTTCCTTTTCTATAGTCAGGGCATGTGCTTGGCCCTTCAGGGGGCCTTCGAAAAGGGCTGGTTTTGTATTTAAGAGTAAAGCATCGCTATCAAGAATTTTTAATATATATTCTCTAGCAACTGAGAGATGACACTCACCTCAGAACCTCCTAAAAGAGATGCTCTGAAGGGCCTTAGAGGCATCGCAGGGGGAGGAAGGCCAGTGTCAGGCTCCTGGCTGAGGAGGGGCAACTCTGGGAGTTGGAGTGATGTCAGAGTCAGGGGAGAGAGGCCTTATGTTCAGAAAAGTCAGAGGAGGCAGAATGCTAGGCAGCGAGGCTCCAAGGGGAGTTCACAGGGTCCACATGGACAGAAGCCACCCTGGTGGAGGCTGTGTGAACAACTGTCCAGAGGGCCTCTGGGGTATATTTAGTGAGGCAGAGGGTTAGGAGGGTAGGTGGTGCTTTGTCTATTCTGCTTTGGCAGTAGTGCCCTCAGAGCTTCCTACCTGCCTTAGCAAATGACTTTGCAGAACCTGACACAGGGTACAGTGTGGTCTCCAAGGCAAAACCAGAATTTCTGCATAGTAGGGCTTAGGGGTGGTTGGTGGTGGAGACACACAGGTTAAATTTAGCCTTGAGTTCACCAGTGCCACCAGGGGTCAGTTCCTTCTTGAAGCATCTTCTTTGTGGCCCTCTAGGGAAGGGACCAAGTGGCTGTTCCTATAAAATCATTGCCCCTTGGTGAAGGCAAAATGTGGGGGGCTGGGTGAGGTCGAGGTGGGGGAAGAGAGAGAGATCTGAAGAAATCCATGGCATCAATGGGAAAGTTCTTGATGTTTGAATCCTCTGGGGAATTAAGAGGCTAACCTACCTGTGCATAGCTGTAAAAAACGAATTCAGACAAATAGCTGGTCAGTTCATAGGAAAGAGCCAGAACCAGTTAAAATACTTGTTTTCCTGAAGAATCTAATCAATTCACTCAAGGCTATTGATTCTCCCTCCCTAACGGGTGTATGTAATGTCTGTTTCTGGAAGTTTCCCCAGCCATTGTCTATAGGGGAAACACCACAGTTCCCTCATATTGAAAACAAGGGCAGCTATCATTTTTTCTTTTTTTTTTTTTTTTTTTTTTTTTTTTAATAATTATTTTTTTATTGAAGGGTAGTTGACACACAGTATTACATTACATGAGTTTCAAGTGTACAACACAGTGGTAGAACATTTATATACATAATTCTAGGTTCCAGCTATCACCCTACCAAGCTGTTACAATATCTTGACTATATTCCTTATGCTATACATTACATCCCGGTTACTAATTTATTTTACCATTGGAAGTCTGTCCTTTTTTTTTTTTTTTTTTTTTTTTTTTTGTGAGGGCATCTCTCATATTTATTGATCAAATGGTTGTTAACGACAATAAAATTCTGTATAGGGGAGTCAATGCTCAATGCACAATCATTATTCCACCCCAAGCCTAATTTTTGTCAGTCTCCAATCTTCTGAGGCATAACAAACAAGTTTTTACATGTAGAACAAATTCTTACATAATGAATAAGTTACATAGTGAACAGTACAAGGGCAGTCATCACAGAAACTTTCGGTTTTGCTCATGCATTATGAACTATAAACAGTCAGTTCAAATATGAATACTCATTTGGTTTTTATACTTGATTTATATGTGGATACCACATTTCTCTCTTTATTATTATTATTTTTAATAAAATGCTGAAGTGGTAGGTAGATACAAGATAAAGGTAGAAAACATAGTTTAGTGTTGTAAGAGAGCACATGTAGATGATCAGGTGTGTGCCTGTAGACTATGTGTTAATCCAAGCTAGACCAGGGCAATAAAACATCCACGTATGCAGAAGATTTCTCTCAGAACGGGGGGGTGAGGTTCTAAGCCTCACCTCTGTTGATCCCCAATTTCTCACCTGATGGCCCCCCTGCGACTGTGCCTGTCTTAGGTTGTTCCTCCCTTGAGGAATCTTACCCGTCTCTGGCTAACCAGTCATCTTCCGGGGCCATACAGGGAAATGTGAAGTTGGTAAGTGAGAGAGAAGCCTTATTGTTTGAAAAGGTTAGCTTTTTACTTCTTTGCATATTTATGCCCTGTGGCTTCTATGCCCAGCATTTGTCTTGAGGTATCTTTACCACTTGGAAGAATTATGATACTCGGTAAATTTGATATGAGGCACGAATTCTATTTAAGGGTTGTAATTAGGAAGGAAGAAGAAAAGCTATAGAAGTAGCAGGCGGAAGAAAACATGGGAAGATTGATTATTTCTTTGATATATCTTCTTGTAGAGTAACTTCAGCATGTATAGGTTTTAAGCTACTACTTAAATTGCACACACACATTAACATAATAGGAGTATAGTTACATAACCAAAGCATATCTGTAATTACCAGCCATCTGCAGTGTAACCAAGAAAACCAGTTAGGCACCTTAGGCATTTGTGAAAACTTATCTATGATATGGTGGATATTGTCCAAATGAACTTGAACAGTCTGAGAGAAATCAGACAAATTAAAACAACCCATTCCTGGGGACTGTTCACATGCCATATGTTCTTTTAACAATAAATAGTTTGTAGTTGTAAGACTTTGGAGCGCTACAATTTGCACTTCTCCAAATTCTTGGTTGAGTTCCAACAGTATAGATCCAGTCCAATTTTGTTGTTTTACTGTATGCACAGGCCAGCTTAGATATCTCCTTCCTCATTCCCATGGCAGGTCCAGGAACTGGTGGGATGAGTGCATCTACAGCTGTAGCAGTGCGTGGATCTTTGTTGGGGTTTTTTGATGATCATCTTCTGGCATGAGTCTTCCAGAGGGTGCAGATGTTGGAAGTTCTTTTTCATATCGTATCTTAGTTCATTTTCGGGGTAGCCCAATTAGGCTTTGATCCTCTGTATAAACACAAACAGACCCTTTGCCTACACTTTTATATGCCCTTTATACCCTTGTGTAGAACTCGTTGGAGGTTACCACACAGGAACTGCCCTTTTTTTTTTTTTTTTTTTTTTTTTGCTATCACTAATCTACACTTACATGACGAATATTATGTTTACTAGGCTCTCCCCTATACCAGGTCTCCCCTATAAACCCCTTTACAGTCACTGTCCATCAGCATAGCAAAATGTTGTAGAATCACTACTTGCCTTCTCTGTGTTGTACAGCCCTCCCTTTTCTCCTACCCCCCCATGCATGTTAATCTTAATACCCCCCTACTTATCCCCCCTTATCCCTCCCTACCCACCCATCCTCCCCAGTCCCTTTCCCTTTGGTACCTGTTAGTCCATTCTTGAGTTCTGTGATTCTGCTGCTGTTTTGTTCCTTCAGTTTTTCCTTTGTTCTTATATTCCACAGATAAGTGAAATCATTTGGTATTTCTCTTTCTCCGCTTGGCTTGTTTCACTGAGCATAATACCCTCCAGCTCCATCCATGTTGCTGCAAATGATTGGATTTGCCCTTTTCTTATAGCTGAGTAGTATTCCATTGTGTATATGTACCACATCTTCTTTATCCATTCATCTATTGATGGACATTTAGGTTGCTTCCAATTCTTGGCTATTGTAAATAGTGCTGCAATAAACATAGGGGTGCATCTGTCTTTCTCAAACTTGATTGCTGCATTCTTAGGGTAAATTCCTAGGAGTGGAATTCCTGGGTCAAATGGTAAGTCTGTTTTGAGCATTTTGATGTACCTCCATACTGCTTTCCACAATGGTTGAACTAACTTACATTCCCACCAGCAGTGTAGGAGGGTTCCCCTTTCTCCACAGCCTCGCCAACATTTGTTGTTGTTTGTCTTTTGGATGGCAGCCATCCTTACTGGTGTGAGGTGATACCTCATTGTAGTTTTAATTTGCATTTCTCTGATAATTAGCGATGTGGAGCATCTTTTCATGTGTCTGTTGGCCATCTGTATTTCTTTTTTGGAGAACTGTCTGTTCAGTTCCTCTGCCCATTTTTTAATTGGGTTATTTGTTTTTTGTTTGTTGAGGCGTGAGAGCTCCTTATATATTCTGGACGTCAAGCCTTTATCGGATGTGTCATTTTCAAATATATTCTCCCATACTGTAGGGATCCTTCTTGTTCTATTGATGGTGTCTTTTGCTGTACAGAAGCTTTTCAGCTTAATATAGTCCCACTTACTCATTTTTGCTGTTGTTTTCCTTGCCCGGGGAGATATGTTCAAGAAGAGGTCACTCATGTTTATGTCTAAGAGGTTTGTCCCTATGTTTTCTTCCAAGAGTTTAATGGTTTCATGGCTTACATTCAGGTCTTTGATCCATTTTGAGTTTACTTTTGTATATGGGGTTAGACAATGGTCCAGTTTCATTCTCCTACATGTAGCTGTCCAGTTTTGCCAGCACCACCTGTTGAAGAGACTGTCATTTCGCCATTGTATGTCCATGGCTCCTTTATCAAATATTAATTGACCATATATGTCTGGGTTAATGTCTGGATTCTCTAGTCTGTTCCATTGGTCTGTGGCTCTGCTCTTGTGCCAGTACCAAATTGTCTTGATTACTATGGCTTTATAGTAGAGCTTGAAGTTGGGGAGTGAGATCCCCCCTACTTTATTCTTCTTTCTCAGGATTGCTTTGGCTATTCGGGGTCTTTGGTGTTTCCATATGAATTTTTGAATTATTTGTTCCAGTTCATTGAAGAATGTTGCTGGTAGTTTCATAGGGATTGCATCAAATCTGTATATTGCTTTGGGCAGGATGGCCATTTTAACGATATTAATTCTTCCTAGCCACGAGCATGGGATGAGTTTCCATCTGTTAGTGTCCCCTTTAATTTCTCTTAAGAGTGACTTGTAGTTTTCAGAGTATAAGTCTTTCACTTCTTTGGTTAGGTTTATTCCTAGGTATTTTATTTTTTTTGATGCAATTGTGAATGGAGTTGTTTTCCTGATTTCTCTCTCTGTTGGTTCATTGTTAGTATATAGGAAAGCCACAGATTTCTGTGTGTTGATTTTGTATCCTGCAACTTTGCTGTATTCCGATATCAGTTCTAGTAGTTTTGGGGTGGAGTCTTTAGGGTTTTTTATGTACAGTATCATGTCATCTGCAAATAGTGACAGTTTAACTTCTTCTTTACCAATCTGGATTCCTTGTATTTCTTTATTTTGTCTGATTGCCGTGGCTAGGACCTCCAGTACTATGTTAAATAACAGTGGAGAGAGTGGGCATCCCTGTCTAGTTCCCGATCTCAGAGGAAATGCTTTCAGCTTCTCGCTGTTCAATATAATGTTGGCTGTGGGTTTATCATAGATGGCCTTTATTATGTTGAGGTACTTGCCCTCTATTCCCATTTTGCTGAGAGTTTTTAACATGAATGGATGTTGAACTTTGTCAAATGCTTTTTCAGCATCTATGGAGATGATCATGTGGTTTTTGTCTTTCTTTTTGTTGATGTGGTGGATGATGTTGATGGACTTTCGAATGTTGTACCATCCTTGCATCCCTGGAATGAATCCCACTTGGTCATGGTGTATGATCCTTTTGATGTATTTTTGAATTCGGTTTGCTAATATTTTGTTGAGTATTTTTGCATCTACGTTCATCAGGGATATTGGTCTGTAGTTTTCTTTTTTGGTGGTGTCTTTGCCTGGTTTTGGTATTAGGGTGATGTTAGCTTCATAGAATGAGTTTGGGAGTATCCCCTCCTCCTCTATTTTTTGGAAAACTTTAAGGAGAATGGGTATTATGTCTTCCCTGTATGTCTGATAAAATTCCGAGGTAAATCCATCTGGCCCGGGGGTTTTGTTCTTTGGTAGTTTTTTGATTACCTCTTCAATTTCGTTGCTGGTAATTGGTCTGTTTAGATTTTCTGTTTCTTCCTTGGTCAATCTTGGAAGGTTATATTTTTCTAGGAAGTTGTCCATTTCTCCTAGGTTTCCCAGCTTGTTAGCATATAGGTTTTCATAGTATTCTCCAATAATTCTTTGCATTTCCGTGGGGTCCGTCGTGATTTTTCCTTTCTCGTTTCTGATACTGTTGATTTGTGTTGACTCTCTTTTCTTCTTAATAAGTCTGGCTAGAGGCTTATCTATTTTGTTTATTTTCTCGAAGAACCAGCTCTTGGTTTCATTGATTTTTGCAATTGTTTTATTCTTCTCAATTTTATTTATTTCTTCTCTGATCTTTATTATGTCCCTCCTTCTGCTGACCTTAGGCCTCATCTGTTCTTCTTTTTCCAATTTCGATAATTGTGACATTAGACCATTCATTTGGGATTGCTCTTCCTTTTTTAAATATGCTTGGATTGCTATATACTTTCCTCTTAAGACTGCTTTTGCTGTGTCCCACAGAAGTTGGGGCTTAGTGTTGTTGTTGTCATTTGTTTCCATATATTGCTGGATCTCCATTTTGATTTGGTCATTGATCCATTGATTATTTAGGAGCGTGTTGTTAAGCCTCCATGTGTTCGTGAGCCTCTTTGCTTTCTTTGTACAGTTTATTTCTAGTTTTATGCCTTTGTGGTCTGAAAAGTTGGTTGGTAGGATTTCAATCTTTTGGAATTTTCTGAGGCTCTTTTTGTGGCCTAGTATGTGGTCTATTCTGGAGAATGTTCCATGTGCACTTGAGAAGAATGTATATCCCGCTGCTTTTGGATATAGAGTTCTATAGATGTCTATTAGGTCCATCTGCTCTACTGTGTTGTTCAGTGCTTCCGTGTCCTTACTTATTTTCTGCCCAGTGGATCTATCCTTTGGGGTGAGTGGTGTGTTGAAGTCTCCTAGAATGAATGCATTGCAGTCTATATCCCCCTTTAGTTCTGTTAGTATTTGTTTCACATATGCTGGTGCTCCTGTGTTGGGTGCATATATATTTAGAATGGTTATATCCTCTTGTTTGACTGAGCCCTTTATCATTATGTAGTGTCCTTCTTTATCTCTTGTTACTTTCTTTGTTTTGAAGTCTATTTTGTCTGATATTAGTACTGCAACCCCTGCTTTCTTCTCACTGTTGTTTGCTTGAAATATGTTTTTCCATCCCTTGACTTTTAGTCTGTACATGTCTTTGGGTTTGAGGTGAGTTTCTTGTAAGCAGCATATAGATGGGTCTTGCTTTTTTATCCATTCTGTTACTCTGTGTCTTTTGATTGGTGCATTCAACCCATTAACATTTAGGGTGACTATTGAAAGATATGTACTTATTGCCATTGCAGGCTTTAAATTCGTGGTTACCAAAGGTTCAAGGTTAGCCTCTTTAGTATCTTACTGCCTAACTTAGCTCGCTTATTGAGCTGTTATATACACTGTCTGGAGATTCTTTTCTTCTCTCCCTTCTTGTTCCTCCTCCTCGATTCTTCATATGTTGGGTGTTTTGTGCTGTGCTCTTTCTAGGAGTGCTCCCATCTAGAGCAGTCCCTGTAAGATGTTCTGTAGAGGTGGTTTGTGGAAAGCAAATTCCCTCAGCTTTTGTTTGTCTGGGAATTGTTTAATCCCACCGTCATATTTGAATGATAGTCGCGCTGGATACAGTATCCTTGGTTCAAGGCCCTTCTGTTTCATTGTATTAAATATATCATGCCATTCTCTTCTGGTCTGTAGGGTTTCTGTTGAGAAATCTGACGTTAGCCTGATGGGTTTCCCTTTATAGGTGACCTTTTTCTCTCTAGCTGCCTTTAACACTCTTTCCTTGTCCTTGATCTTTGCCATTTTAATTATTATGTGTCTTGGTGTTGCCCTTCTTGGATCCTTTCTGTTGGGGGTTCTGTGTATTTCCGTGGTCTGTTTGATTACTTCCTCCCCCAGTGTGGGGAAGTTTTCAGCAATTATTTCTTCTAAGATACTTTCCATCTCTTTGCCTCTCTCTTCTTCTTCTGGGACCCCTATAATACGGATATTGCTCCTTTTAGATTGGTCACACAGTTCTCTTAATATTGTTTCATTCCTGGAGATCCTTTTGTCTCTCTCTATGTCAGCTTCTATGCGTTCCTGTTCTCTGATTTCAATTCCATCAATGGCCTCTTGCATTCTATCCATTCTGCTTATAAACCCTTCCAGAGTTTGTTTCATTTCTGCGATCTCCTTTCTGGCATCTGTGATCTCTTTCCGGACTTCATCCCATTTTTCTTGCGTGTTTCTCTGCATCTCTGTCAGCATGTTTATGATTCTTATTTTGAATTCTTTTTCAGGAAGACTGGTTAGGTCTGTCTCCTTCTCTGGTGTTGTCTCTGTGATCTTTGTCTGCCTGTAGCTTTGCCTTTTCATGGTGATAGGAATAGTCTGCAGAACTGGGACGAGTGACGGCTGGAAGGAGTTCCTTTCTTGTTGGTTTGTGGCCCTCCTCTCCTGGGAGAACAGCGGCCTCTAGTGGCTTGTGCTGCGCAGCTGCGCGCAGACAGGGTTTCTGCTTCCTGCCCGGCTGCTATGGAGTTAATCTCCGCTGTTGCTGTGGGCGTGGCCTGGCTCGGGCAGCTACTCCAAAATGGTGGAGTCGCGTTGGAGCAGGAGCTGCTGGGAGGCTATTTATCTCCGTAAGGGGCCTCCCTGCTCCCTGCAGCCCAGGGGTTAGGGTGCCCAGAGATCCCGGATTCCCTACCTCTGGATTAAGTGACCCGCCCTGCCCCTTTAAGACTTCCAAAAAGCACCCGCCAAAACAAAACAACGCCCACCAAAAAGAAAGAATAAAAAAAATTTTTTTTTAATTAAAAAAAAAAAAAAAAGAAAAGGTGGTCGTTCGTTTTTCTTTATTCTCCGGTGCCAGCCTCAGGCCTCTACTCACCGGTCTTTCTGCCCTGTTTCCCTAATATTGGGGTCCCTGTCCCTTTAAGACTTCCAAAAAGCGCTCGCCAAAACAAAGCAGCAAAAAAGCAAAAAAAAAAAAAAATGGTCGCGCGCTTTTCTTATGTCCTCTGTCGCCCAGCCTCCAGTGCCTGCTCACTGTTCTTGCTGCCCTGTTTTCCCAGTATCGAGGGCCCTGCACTCTGGCCCGGATGGCTGGGGCTGGGTGTTCGGCAGCCCTGGGCTCCGTCTCCCTCCCGCTCTGCCTGCTCTTCTCCCGCCGGGAGCTGGGGGGAGGGGCGCTCGGCTCCCGTGGGGCCGGGGCTTGTATCTTACCCCCTTCGCGAGGCGCTGGGTTCTCTCAGGTGCGGATGTGGTCTGGATATTGTCCTGTGTCCTCTGGTCTTTATTCTAGGAAGGGTTGTCTTTGTTATATTTTCATAGATATATGTTGTTTTGGGAGGAGATTTCCGCTGCTCTACTCACGCCGCCATCTTCCGCCCCAGTCTCTCTTTTTTTTTTTTAAGAGTAGAACTTAGAAGAGAGAGGGATAAAGCCATCATAACGTCACTGCCCACTTCTCCTCAAACTCTCTCTAGGTCAGGAAAGAAAATTCTGGAACCACCCCAGTCCTCTGCAAACTGAGAACAGTCCATTTTCTGACTATAGATCTCAGACAGTGATCTGAATCTTAAATAACAATTTCTAACCTCGAGGTCAACCATTGAATCAACTGTCATATTTGTTAAGAGGAAAGTAGTGGTAATTTCATATTTCAATAGAATTTTTGAAGAAAATGTGGCATCATCCGAAAAGATGGTAAATTTCTTTTTAAAAGGCAAAGAGTCAGTGAATTTCCTAAATCAACAACTCATGCATTTGTATGAAAAATAAAAACATTTGGTAGCACACAGGTGAATACTTTTAAGTAAATAAGTATGATGGGAAGTAGATGAAATCGTCCTTGTCCCAAAGACAGTGGACACTATGCTAGCACAGGATGGGTTTGCACCTATCCCTACAAAGTTAAACAAATGAGACAACTACTTCTGTGGCCAAATCCCATTTCCCCCAATATTCAGATAATCAGAGCTACTGCAAATTTCCCTAAATGGGCAGAGGGCTTGGTTTTAGAGGGTTCTTGTAGCATTATAATCTGCCTGCAGCTTCCTGACACCAAGTTCACACCACCTGGCAGAGCGATGGGTGAGGAGCCCCCCCACCGCTGCCCCCTGGCTGGGTCTGGGTTGGGAGAGGTGGCCTCAGAAGGTTATTGATGTGGATGTCTTCGGTGCATTGGAAAATCTCTTCAAGATTTCTAATGCCTGCTTCCTGAAGATCATTAGCTGAGTCTTCAGGTATGTTCAATATTTTCAACTTAAGAGGGAGAAGAGGCAAGTCGATGCCATTGTCCTAGGATCTTTTCATATGGAAACTTTTCAAATACAGAAGCACACTGTAAATTATTCCACCACAGCCAGAACCCTCCGCAGCATGAAGACTGGATCCCATAAAGCCTGCTTGGCATTTGTAACCTGCTCTGAACAGGCCTCAACCTGCCTGCAGAGGGTGTGCTGTGCTGAGAGGGGAGCAAAGCGTGGCTTGTGGGAAAGCCCAGTGGTGTCTGCCCAAGAAGGGGGGTCCCACTCCCAGAGGGCTCACAGCCCTCTTGCCCAGTGTGTGGTGTGTGGCCCCAAGTCCCACAGCGGGCAGGAGACTCATGGTGGCTGGTGACATGGAGCACTAGCTGTCTTCCCTGATGACTTGAGAACCCCCAGCTGCCCCCTGTCCTGACCCTGAAGTGGCCCCCCATGGAGTGACTGCTGCTCTGTCGGGAGCCTGCCTACCTGTGCACCAGTCTGGGCTTTGGTTTCCCCATCTGTCAGGTACATTTTGAAGAAATAGTTTCCAAGGTAACCCCAGAATTTCCCTTCTAGCGGACAGTATTATTTTCCTAGAGCTGCAATAACAAAATTTCCACAAGCTGGGTAGCTTAAAACAATGGAAACTTACCACTCACAATTCTGGAAGCCAGAAGTCCAAAATCAAGGTGTTGGCAGGGCCATGCTCTCTCTGAAGGAGTCAGGGGACAATCTTTCCTTGCTATTTCCTAGTTTCTGGTGATAGCAGCTGATGTCAATAACCCTCTGACGCCACCTCTCTCCACCCAGACCCGGCCAGAGGACAGCAGGGGATGGTCCTGGCTCATTGCTCTGCAAATGTTGCTAACTGGGCATTGGGCAGATGCTGGCAGATTGCGACCTGGTGATCCTTGACCTGCCTTGACTTGAAACTGCCTCACTCTGATCTCTGCCTCTGTCCTATCATGTCCTTCCTGTGTGTCAGTGTCCCTGTGCAGACTTCCCTCTTCTTATAAGGACACCAGTGAATGGAGTGGGGTCACCCTAATCCAGTATCTCACCTTAACTTGACTATATCTGCAAAGACCCTATTTCCAAATGAGGTCACCTTCAGACTTGTTTGGGCTTGGGACTTCAATATGTATTTTTTGGGGGATACTATGCAACCCAGGACAGAAACTATACATTTCCCCCCATTGCACCGAACTGTGGATGTTGAAGAGAATTTGGCATTTGTATTGGCTTCAAGGTAACCACAGGGAATATTATGCTCATGCATTTTGTCTTTTAGGTGAAGGGAAAAGTTAAGACACTTCTGCAGAGACTCAGAACTTCTACAGAAATCAGAGGGTAACTTTAGACAAAATTCCCCCTCACCACATTTCTGGAATCTTCTTTAGCTTTCTACTTTACAAGGTGAGAAGTGACCTGAGTTTGAAGAGCTATGATCAGAGAGGCAGTATCACCAGGTGGCCCAGGCACTCTGCCTTCCAGGGCGGGCTTTGCCTCGTATTAGCCATGGAACCATGAGCACATTGTCATTCCATACCACTGGGGGTGATGAGGATAAAATAATGCTTGACTCATAGGGTTATAATGAGGATCAGATGAGTTCATGAACAGTAAATGCTGCTGTTGTGCCTAGAACTCAGTAAGGGTTGGATAAAGTTTAAAGATCGGCACTGGCAGACGTCTGGTTGTCTGGGAGGACACTACTGGGTCTGGGAGTGTGGGTCAACAGATTTCTGCAAAGTCGCAATATTGGATTACTGTTATGCCCCAATGACACATCGAGGAAACTGGGTAGGATCTGCTAGCAGTATGAGTTCTGAACACTCAGTGACATTTAATGAGCCCCTACCACGTGTCATGGCTGGTACCTCAAACTATAAGGTAGGTCCTGTTTCATCCCCAGCCTACAGGTGGGGAATCTGAGGCCCAGAGCATTTCAGCAACCTGCTCAGGTCACACAGCCGACTCTGTAGCACTCGCTTCAAACCCAGGCAAAACTAACGCTTAGTTCATAAGTTCTGTGTGAGATGCCTTCCCCTGCTTCATCTCATGGAGAAGGGCTGGATCTGGAATGCAGAAATTCCATCTTAGGTCTCAGGGGACAAGCTGCCCATGCGGGGAGCACAGAATCCCAGGCAGCACCCAGGCTGACCCACAGCCCTGAGGGAGAAAGACCCTCACCCGGGGCCAGTTAGCTTAGCTCCCTTCTAGCTGGCAGCCTGCTCTGCAGACCCTGGGCTAAAGGCCCCATGCCCCATTTCCTCCTTTCCAGTCCTCCCAGCCAGAGAGGAGCCACAGTCCTTTCCAGGCCCTCCTCACACTGCAGGCTCGGGGGCACCTGGCAGCAAACAAAACCCCCACGGAGAGGACAGCGACAGCTCCCATCCAGGAGGCTGACTCTCTCCGGCTCCCAGGCAGAAACATGGAGGGTCATAAGCTGAGCCCTCCAGGGTCATGGCTGGCCTTTGCTGCACCAGTGTCAGCTCCCAGCTCTGCACACAGCCTTTGGCACTGCTGGAGCTAACAGCCCAGGCACCAGTCGGGGTCTGGTGACCACCTTGGGGCTGTGCACTGAGTGGTCACCCTTCTCTGTATGGGAGCCCCAGAACCAAGACTGGGGGCTGGGCAGAGGGGCCACTGGGCTGAAGCTTCCCCACCAGCCGAGAGACACTGCCACTCCTGGCTGCCCACATCCTTCTCCTTCCTGCCTGGCTGGAGGCTCTGACTAAAGCCCACCCAGGTGCTCAGGGACCCACAAGGCAGGAAGTCCATGACCAGGGCAGCAGGGAGGCGTGCCCGTTCCATCAAGAGGTTACGTTTCTGCCCAGCATGTTGACTGTTTCCCGCCAACTGGGCAGGTTGTCGAGCCTTCCTCAAGCATCAGTTTTCTTATCTAGTAAATGGCTATAACCCCCTCTTCACTGTGTGAGAAACAAAAGAATGCAAAGAACATCCCTAAAGCATTTAGCACAAAGCCTGCCATGTGCAATAGATGTTATTTGCATCATCATCATCAGAAGGGGAAGATTCATAAATTTGGAAAGGGCACTTAGCTGCAA
Source organism: Manis pentadactyla (assembly GCF_030020395.1). Lineage (NCBI taxonomy): Eukaryota > Metazoa > Chordata > Mammalia > Pholidota > Manidae > Manis > Manis pentadactyla. The sequence continues at coordinate 124,321,228 of NC_080026.1, read as the reverse complement.
TTGGGGCAGGGGATGGAAAGCAGGCTGGCCCGAGGGAAGGATGGTTTCCCACGTGTTCATCTTCCTGATCTGGGCTTTTACGGGTATGGGGAGGGAAGGGCAGAACATCTGGACGGGGAAGAGGAGCTGGCGATGGTGGATGTTAGAGGAAAAGAGAAACTGAACTTCCCCAAGGCCAGACTCGTGCCGGAGTTAGAAACTTAGATGCTATTTAGCATCTTAGGCCCCTACCGTAGCTCAGCAAAGCATTTAAGGTTTCTCCCGTTTTGCAGAAGAGGGAGCTGACGTTTGGTGATGTGTAAGAGTTGTGCCCCATGTCCCTCAGCTGGCTAGTGGTCGCTTGGAGATTTGAACTCAGCTCTGTCCGACCTTCTCAATGCGAATGGGATTTTCACACCAGGAGATGGACACAAAGCCGGTTGGAAGAAAAATGTCTTCCCTGATACAAACACAGTGAAGGCGAGACTGGAAAGTGCCTCATCAGGCACTTTGTGGATTCGTCAGATCTACAACGTAACGCTGAGTCACTTCACAATGGCCTCCGAACTCCTACAGCTCAGAAATACAGATTTAGACTGGGAAGGAAAAGAGGTCTTCAAAATGTGCAGGAAGGAAGGATCTCTGGGTGAGAAGCTCGGGCGATTGTTCATTCCTGGGCTCCCTCACCGGGGAGCACGTCCTCCCACGGAGCACCCCCCTCCCCTGCTCCCCATGAGTTTCCCAGCCGACTTAGACAATGAACATTATTTCCTCATCTCAATCCTTCTGAGGAGGAAGGATCAAACACCTCACTTTCAGGATTTATGAACTATTATTAAAAGGTTAATAGACCCCTGAAAATGTAAATTTTCAAGAAACGTTTGTGTCTTGAGAATATACCTGTGTCAAGAGGCTGCATCATCTGAAAGAACATTCTTGCCGATCTGGAATGGATTTGGGTAACTGTTGTCAAGAGGCCCAGCAAAACAGGTTGGGCTAAATGTTCCTTATTACGCTGTCCTAAGACCCCACCCCTGGTTAGCTTAGGTGCCTTCAACCTGAATATTATTATCATAATGATGATGATAGTCTTCACAATAATAATTGTTTATTGGGTGCTTACTTATGTGTCAAGTATTACTAAGTATTTTATACAGTTTCATCTCATTCTCCCATGCACCCTCCATACACTTCCCCCTGCCAAATAATGTAGTTAATAATACTGCTTGATAAATGAGACAACTGAGGAAGGATAAATGGAAACTTGAGGACACGTGCTTTCAAGCTGTATCCTTAACCATGAAGCCATTGCTTAAAAGATCTCACAGTTCCATAGAAGCATCAGATATAGACACAACCACCTATTTTCCTATCTCTCACCAACTGCTCCTTTCCAGCAGGTGTGGCCAAGTCTCTGCTTACCTAGGAGCCTGGGCCATTACAAAGCTTTCATGTATATAGTCAACAAACATCCCCAGACACTGAGTATCCAACTAGGAGACAGGTACTGGCCTGTGCTCTGGGGACCCAAGAGTGAAGAAAGGGATGTCCTGTTTTCAACAGGCCAGAAACAAGGGCATGATGGCCCCGGAAGACAGCAGAAAAAAGGGTAGCAGGGACTGAGTAGGGAGTAGCCCCCCAAGAATGTGGCTCTGAAGCTCAATCTCTAAGGAATGTGAAGCATGAAGGAGAGTTTGCCAGACACAGAGAGAGATGTGCAAGGAAGAGCATTTCATACTGAAGGAACAGCATGTACAACAGCACAGAGGCATGAAGGGATCCGGCAGGCATGAAAGAAGAGTAGCCTGGCCCTTGGTGCACTCAGAGGGTGCTGCCCCGGGGCTGCCCAGAATTCTGACTTCCCTGTGTACATTCCTAATCCTCTTTTTTGTCCCTTGGAGATCTCTATTTCTGAGTGGTAGCTGACCCTCCTGTGGGTGTGTTTGCCTGCTTGACTATTGTCCCACTCACCAGGATTTGGAGTCAGGACATCTCTTGACTTTTATGCTACAAGGTCTTAAATTTATGAAGACAAAGATGGCTTCTAAATCTACCTTACGATCCCTACTCCCCAGCACCATGCAGGGCATTTAAAAGGTACCTGAAGAATAATGGCAGTGAAGAAGTCCTGTCTGCCTGATTTCTGCATGGTCCTCTAAGGACAGTACCGTGTGCCCAGAGTACACTCAGGGCCATTCACGGGGCCGATTGCCCCAGAGCTGTGCCTCCAGGGCCCACTTTTGTCAAGGTGCTTCCCGCTGCCCTCTCTCACCTGCTCTTGTCTCCTGCTCACAGCCTCCCAGGTGCACTGTCAATGAAGCCCAGGTTTCCTGAGCCAATGCCTTCTGGATGAGAAGGAAAGGCCACTCTAATCACCCAGTGGTCCATGGTGGGCTTCAAGGGGTCCAGAACCCCTTGACACTGTATGCAGTTTTTTATTTTGGTGTGTGTGCATATGCGTGTTTTTATGGAAGTAGTTCAGTATTGTGGCTAAAGGGTCAGGTTCTGGAGCTAGACTCTCTGGATTCAAATCCTGACTTTGCTACTCATTAAATATGATGGGTTGACTGTGTTCTCTAAAATGATATGTTCAAGTTCTAATCCCCAGCACCTCAGAATGTGACCTTATTCAGAACTAGAGTCCTTGTAGGTATAATTAGTTAAGATGAAGTCATTAGGGTGGACACTTGCCCAATTACAGGTGTCCTTATAAGAGGAAAAGAGACAGAGAGAGAGAGAGAAAGAGAGAGAGAGGAAGACGTGGAGAAGAATGCCTGTGACAATAGAGACAGAAGCTGAACTATTCAGCTGCAAACCCGTCAATGCCAAGATTGCCAGCAACACCAGAAGCTGAGAGAAAGGCATGGAACCGATTCTCACTGAGCACCTTTGAGCAAGTATGGCCCTGCCACTGACACTTTGACCTGGGACTTCTAGCCTCCACAATTGTGTGAGAATACATATATTTCTGTTGTTTTCAGCCACTCGGGTTCTATTTTGTCACAGCAGCCCTGGGAGACCAATTCCCTAAGGACAGCTATGGCCAAGTTACTGTAACTTGCTGTGCTTCAATATTTGCATTTGACAATAATAAGTAGTATCTGCCTTCCAGGGCTCTTCTGAGGTCAGATAGTTCATGAAAGCGCTCAGCATAGTGCCTGGCACACAGTAAGTGCTCAATGAAGGTTGCCATCATTCCTACTTTCTTTTCTTTTCTTTTTTTTAAATATGGAGAGGGACCATGACTTGCATTCGATTTTCAAACAGGTTATACTGCAAAGAAAGAGTTAAGAAGCCCTGCCTGTCCTAGGCCTTTCCATTTACAGGTGACACAGCACAACACCGTGCCCCAGCACCTTCCTCTGTCCCCCTGCCCCCCCATTATTTGTGTGTAGCATCCTGCCTGCCCCAGAGGATAGATGTTGGCATCCCTGTGCACCTTCTCTGTGCTGAGCAACACTACTCCTCCTTATTCACACAGAATTGCCTCATTGCCTGCTGACAGCCACTCCAAGAGGTGAGAAAAATCATCTCCATTTTAGGTGAAGGAACAAAAGAATTGTTTACTCTTGCTCCCTCCTGCTAGAAATGTCACACGTCAACCACCCTGCCAGGTATGTGTCTCAGGAGACCACGAACCTTCACTGATCTGACTGAGTAGGTGGACAGGGTTACGGACCCCATGACCACAAAATCTTGGGGACAAATTCCTCACAAAGATCACAGTTTGGCCACAGAGAGGTGCTAACCAGCTCTTAAATAGAAGGGTTTAGGAGACAGAAGTAGAATGAAATTATCACCCAGCTTTTTGTGTGATAATGGAAAATTATGTCACAATCCACCAAGTTCCAGATTGTTCCTGCTAATTCTTGCTGTGCCTATGGACTTCTCTATTTTCATCCCCAGCCACTCAGTAGATGATGCTAATGAAGGGGTAGGTCGGCAGACACGGTGTCGCCCGGAGCATTTCCTCTTTGGCTTCTGCTGCTAAAACTGTCCAGCCCAGGTCATTGCCCAAGTCTGAAAATCTACTCAGCCATGTTCTTCAAAGCAATCACTCTTTTTCCCACGTCCATGAGAGAGAATCTTGGCTTGCTTTTATTTGGCTGAGTACAGTCCTTTAATGCCTGAACTTCCTTGAGCCATCCAGGAAAAAGCTGGGAACAAACCCTCAATGCATAGTTACAATGCAACAGACAATTAGTTTAAAGTCTCTAAGAGATTGGCAGGAAAACAGGTTTTCCTAGATGGCAGAGCCACACCCGGAGGAGACAGATGGAGCACAAGAACCACGCTACAAAGGAGGCATCCCGGCCAAGTGGTAATTCCTTCATCCCCCAGCCATGGATGGGTGTGTGCGCCAATATTTGCCACCTATGTGTGCTTGGACCTAGGCAAGAGTGGTTGATTCTTTCTCTAAATTTGTGCAGTCATTTTTGACTGACTTTGTGGGTTGGTTCAGTCCCCCAAAAGTCAAAACTTATTTTCAACTTTTCATTAAAAACAACTTTTCTCTCTAATGTCTTTATTAGCTGAGTGAGTAAATGACCCCCAAACAGCTGGGTGTTCTCATGCCAGCGCTCACATGTGAGATCAGAATGGATCAGAAGGAGGACATGACTGACTTTTTAAAAATACTGGCAAGAAATACTGTGTTGCTCCAGGCATGGAAGAAGGGTTTTAAGTAAGAATCATCCAGACTGGTTTCTGATTGGGTTGAGGTCATGGTGCATGTGCCTCTCCTGGTCCCTGTACCTGCCCCCCCTGTGCTGGCTTGGGACCAGTGCTGGTCAGACTAGGGTTTAGATTCTGGTAGTTTGGGGCACCTTTCCTAGAAAAAGAGTCTTGAGCTCCATGTTCCAGGAGATGGCATTTCCACTCAATCCCAAATGTATCTCTCCTGGGTTATTTCAGCATTTCCTTCCTGGATGTGAGACAAGACACCAGATGTGAGCAGAGACCCGGCCTCCATCCGGAAAGCAGGCTGACAGCGGTGATCCCCTCAGGGGTGGTAGGAAGAGGGGTCACAGAGACCTCAGTCGGCTTCCTTGGATAGCCCAGGACCCTGGGGCAGCTGTGCCCAGCGCAGGCCAAGTGGTGAATGAAGAGGAAAGCAAGCGATGCCAGATAGATTCCACCACCTCTGAGCACCGATTCACCAAAGTGCTCTGGGTGGCAGGGAGCTAGGACCATGCTCTCTCAGCTGGAAGTTTTAAAAAGAAGGAAGTGTGGACTCTTTTTGGGTGTGGATCTGAAGTGCTTCACAACTCAGGTTCTGGGTTGTGGGTCTTTCTTTACTGCTGCAGTCTGACGTTTTTGTATTCTGAAAATTCCTATGTTGAAATCCTCACCCCCAAAGGCGATGGTATTAGGAGGTGGTATTTGAGAGGTGCTTAAATCAAGAGGGTGGAAACTCATGAATGGGAATAGTGTTCTTATGACTGGGGCTCCAGACAGATCCCTCACCCCCTCCTACCAGGTGAGGATACAATGACAAGTCTGCAGTGCAGAAAAGGGTTCTCAGTTGACCACACTGGTACCCTGATCGCATACTTCCAGCCTCCAGAACTGTGGGAAGTATGTTTCTGTTCATATGCCCAGTCTGTGGCAATTTGTTTCAGCCATCCACACAGACTAGGGCATTTGCCTTCACAGTCCACCAGGTCATCACCCCCTCATGCAGGCTGCTCACCCATTCGGGGCTGGGCTTCTCTGACAGCCTCTCAGATGCTTGGAAAAAAAAGAAAAGCAAACAGCACTTACAGTAAACTCTCAGGGGCCTAAGGACATAGTTCCATTCACCAGATCTCCCATCGCTGATGTTGAGCTTAACTCACAGCTGTGCCAGGAAACACGGGCTGCCCACTAATCGGCTACCCACATGTGAAGAGCATTCTTCTAAGAGCCAAAATAAAAAAGAGTCTGAGCACCCATCTTTCCCCAAATGGGATGTTTCCTTCTCTCCTAACTTTGTTTCCTGGGTGTTCAGAAACAGAGTGACATAGATGATTTCTTCCTTAGAACAGAGTGGCAGCCGCCACATCCCCACCACTCCATAGCCAGCCTCCCAAAATGCACCAGCTAAATATTTATCATAGCGTAACAGGGTCAGCTTGAGTTCATTTGTTTTTCTGATTACCCCCAGCATTTGATATGAGAAAGGAGTGCCGCATAGACTATAAATATTTACAGACTGCTCGGATCAGAGAGTTTGACTCCAAATGGCTCACCCCACATCCCTCCCACAGGCAAGACAAGCACCAGTGCCATGTACATGGAGTGGAAAACCCACAGCAAGATGCAGGAGTGTTGCTTCAGGCTGGGGCAGCTGCTCCTAGAAGCATAGTTAAGCGGAGATGCCCTGAGCTTGGTGCTTCTATAATGGAAGCACCTTTAATTATTCATAAACATGATGGTTCAACACTATTTATAGTATTAAAGTAAATCATTTATTTAGCACAGTTTCTCCAAAAGAGTTCAACATAACCTTTTTAAAGCTCATTAAGCAGCAACTTGTAATAATTAGTACTTGTTCCTTTTCTGTCTTCCTGTCTGGATGGTAGACATCCCAAGGGCAGGGCTGGTATCTGACTGGTTTGCCGCTTTATCCTGTGCTTAGAACATAATCTTTCACATAGTAGGTGCTTAATACATATTTATAGATTCACACATCAACTCAGACCTTTGCTTTTCATTTTACTTTCAGAGATACACGGGCAAGATATTTTGACGTTCAAGCTCAACTAGGGTAAGCTCCAAAATTTGAGATATTACCTACATTTCTCTTCTAATGAGCCCCAGAGAGTTAGGAGGCCTGATGCCCTTTCTGCCACCAACCAGCTGTGTGACTTTGGACAAACACATATACTGTTGATGAAGAGTTCTTTGCTTGGAGTCTTTGGAGCTGATATAGATCCATGGATGAGTTTCAGGGACTAGAAAACGTGTACCCAAATATGCATGATCCAAATGTGCACTTAGGTCTAATGAGTGAGAGTCCATAGCTTAAACCAGATTCTCTAAGAGCTCCATGATTAAACTTAAGAACCACTCCCTTTGTTTCTTTAATAATTGAGGATAGGGACTGATTAATTCAGGCCTGCCTGACATGTAAATCAAGGTTGCTTGCAACATGCACCCCTACTCTGAATGCAGGACACCCCCTCCAGCCCACACCCGTGCCTGAGAGTTGCTCCCACCCCCGTCTGGTAGACCATCCTCCCATCCCTACTCCTTGCCTCCAAAGCAACATGCTGCTTTGCTGGCCAAGCTGGAGGACCTGCACACTGGCTCATCACCACCGGCCCTTCCAACGCTACATTCAAGCCTATGCCTGGCCTTCCCTTCTCATCTTTAACAGGGTACACAGTGTCGTACGAACGTTTTTTGCTACATCCAAGAGCTATCTGGATCAGCCTGAAATGCTGGCTTTGTGGAACGTATCTGAGAAAGAAAACAAAAGTGCCCCTCTAGGATTATGAAGCTAGTGAGCACAAGGTCTACTACCTCATTCTGTGAAGAGCAGCCATGAATAGAGTGAAGCCTTGGATCTTTGCAGCCAGAATTCCAGCTAGGAATTAGTGGGGAGTTGGTGGGTGGTGGGAGTGGTAGTGGAGGGGGCCAGTCGGCTTCATCCCTAGCAGCTCCTAGTGGCTGTGCAGCACCAAACAGCAACAGCACTGGTGAAAGTTGTATTTTTCTTGACTCTGCTGGCAGCCATTCAATCATTAGCACATCTTCCCTTCAAATCCAGACTTTTCCATTTTTAAGACACATTTAAAAATGAAAAGGTATCACTAGAGATGGTGGGTTTGCGTACTGGTGTTGCATTTTTGAGGTTATTAACCAACACCTTGAGTAAGTATGCAAGGCCAGGAAAATCTGCCACTGAAAGGAGGGCAAGTCTTTTGACTTTTGTGGGCTTTGGTTTTCTCATCTTTAAAATGAAATGGTTGGACTATATTAAGCAAATAGGCTTCAACTCTGACATAGCTCTGGCGGCCTAGCCCATGTTTCTGAAATGTTATTGTGCATGCAGATCATCCAGGGACTTTGTCAAATGCAGATTCTGGGGTGGGGCTTGCAATTCCAAATGCCCCAGGTGATGCTAAAGCCGCTGGTCCATGGAGCACTTCGGGGCGCAGCCTTCTTGACTGTAGTCTTGGAAGATTTTGAGGCTCGTCAGGACAGACTAGTGATGCCTGCCCAGGAAATGAGGGAGGTGGAAAAATGGTTATGGAATTAGACTACTTAGAGTAGATGTTTCTTAAGGAACCTTCAAAATCTAACACAATCATTTAGAAAGTCTCTCTCCTGACCAGCAGCAACATCATCTGGGAACTTGTTAGAGGTATAGATTCTTGGACCCCACCCCATACATACTGAATCAGAAGTGGGCTCCAGCCATCGGAGTTTAACATGCCCCCGGGTGATCCCAGTGCACGATCAAGTGTGGGAACTACTGATCCAACATACAAGTCTTCTACAGAATCGATGACTATCAACCAACATCAGGGAAGAGCACAGTTCAGCACGAGGCACAGGGTGTCCCAAAGGAGGAAAGGGGTCCAGAGAGTGGAGTTGGGTTGAGGCCCAAAACACCCTCTCCTATGTACTGTTATTTAACTATGGAGCTCTGATAAAAGTCACTCAACATTGAGTATCTCAAGGTCTCCCCGAATTAAGTTTATCTTCTGAAATGTATATCTGGTACTTTTTTTAAAAACTGGCCAGAATTTAGCACAGTAGCACGATCTGCCTGTCATTCCCACAGCCTTGGAAGTTGGGCCAGATGAGCCTTGATCAAGATTCCATTTTGTTCACAGGTGGCACATGAGCTGAGTCTTGAGCTTGACCAGCTGCTCCTCCCTAATCAGACTGTTTCTGTATTGCTTAGACATTTTAAATAGCAGGCCCCAGAGAAAGCTCAATGCTAAAACCTCAAGGTCAAAGTAGAATCTTAGCCCAAGGGATGTTAGCAATGATAATCCAGTTGCCAGTGACTCCTTCAAATGAAGGAAACATCATCGACACATCAAAAAGTAGGAAAGGGCTCTTTCCTTCCATCCCGTGTCCACTACTCTGGGAAAAGTACTAAAAATCAAGCAAAACAACACTCAGGTGTGATACAGATTATGGCTCACAGCTGGAGGGAACGACGTTGCAATTTTATCCATATCACCAATTTAATTGGGCGTTAAAAGAATCTTAGGCTCCAATAGTAGTTCTCTGGCCCGGCGGCAGTCTGTAATGGGGAAAAGGGGCACCTCTTGTTGGGACTTGTGATTTGGGGTTGACGAGAGAAAACCCTATAACTGCTTAGAGTGCCAGAAGGTGGCATTTTGACTCTGAGGGTGAACTTGATGCCTGGCGTGAATGTTGAAGACTTGAAGGCTCTCCTTCAGGGCTTTCAAGAACGCAGTTTGAAGGAAGAGCCTGCAATTCTTTCAGTCCATGTTCCACTAGAAAAAAGTCCTATAACTGGACATTTGGACTCTCCCACTCACTTCTTACAAATCTAAATCAATCCCCCAAATATGTAAACAGTTGGACCCAACCTGCATGTCCCACCTTAGCAGGAAAGTTGACAGACTTACACTACATCAATATCATGGCCTCAACTGCAGCCAGTATAAATGTCCATGAAGAATTTCTAATGATCTGGGGAAATGTCTGTGACATGATGTTAAATAAAAATGTAGGATACAAAATTGTGGTATGGTATGTTCTCAACAATGATCAAAAGGTGTAGAAAAATAGCTAAAATTTAAAAGTTACTTAAATTCAAAAATGATGGATTGATAGGTAATAGTGTTTTATTTCATTTTACTGTATTTTACAAAAATCCCACAGTATCCTGTATGGTTTCTGTACACAGAAATAAAAACAATTTAATTTAAAAATTTTGCTCCTACTCAGATATGCCACTTAAATCTGCCCACTCTGCCCGCTGTGCCTGGCTTAATGTCTTTCCCCACTTCTTTGCTCCAAGCTGTTCCCCCACTTGGATCCTCTGCATGCTCCCCTCTGCTCAACCAGCCCTTCCCCAGCCTTCACCTTGGGTGCCGTGTTCCTCTAGGGAAACTACTGAGACCATTCCAGTCACGGAACATCCTCTCTTCTGGACGCCTGTACCACCATTTTATCCTCACTTGTGAACCCTTGGAGTGTTAGCGGTCTTACTGTTGGCATACCAGCTCCATGCCTAGCACATACCCCTGACCAACTAGCCCAGAATCTCTGGGATGGGGCCCAGGCATCAGTATTTTTTAAGCTAACTGGGTGCTGCCAGTGTGTAGTCAGGATGGAGAATCACTGATCAAAAGTAGAAAGTCACCTCCCATATATTCAGCAATCATTTGTCCCAGATTTCCTGGGCCCATTCTAATTCACAAATCTGTCGAGTTGATCCCACATAAATCACTGATGCTTCCCCAGAGTGTCAGTACTTAACTACTATTATTATTATAACCATATTAACTATGTTTCTGACATGCACTTGGACACCAGCCTCACATCACATTTTTTTTGTTGGTTCAGATATATTTGTTTTGAATTCCAGGAGGGTTGTCAGATTTAGCAAGCAAAAATACAAGATACCCAATTAAATTTGCATTTCAGATAAGCTGTGAGTAATTTTTAAAGGATAAGCGTATCCCAAATATATTGTGGAATATACTGATCCTAAAATTTTATTCATTGTTTATCTGAAATGCGAATTTAACTGAGATCTCTATGTTATTGGTAACTCTTGGCTCAAGAAATAAGGTTTCTGTACCTAAGGGCTTTTATTTTCTGTAGTATTAGCATGGAATCCTCATGTAGTCAAGGCTGAAACCCCAGTATGGCTAAATTACTGACTGCAGAAAAGACGAAATCCAGTATCGACTGGAACAAAGTTTCTGCTTTCTAGGCTCTGGCCATACTCTTTTGCAAAAGTACAGAGGAGGCCAAAGTATAAGTATTGCTTCCAGCCTATACCTACAGTTTGAGAATCATTGGCCTACATTGGGCAGCAGCTCAAAGTACAAGGTTCTAGAGTGAGAGAGTTTTTGTGGATCTCATTGCTCCCTGCTAATGCATGTTTTTAGACAAATAAATTAACTTCCTTAGGCCTCAATTTTCTCATCTGTAAAGTGGACATAGTAATGCATTTCCACCTAATTGATTAGTCTCAGGATTAAATGTGACTATGTTTTAAAGTTCTTAGTTATAGTGTTTGGATCCTTACTGTCATTACTATAAAAGGAATTCCTTTTTCAACTTCAGCCAATGAGCAAACAAATATATCAGGAACTTCCTGTTGACCCTCCCCTAAGTACCCTCTGGTCCTTGTCCTGCCACTTCTGATATAAGCAGTCACTAATGACTGGGAAGTGGTCAGGAGACAAGCCTGCTGTGGGAAAAAAGGGTAAGACTCTTCTAGAATTTGAGACTGAAGATGGTTTATATAAGGCAGATCTTGGGTGATGGAGTTTTATGCAAATTACAACCAAGTAGCTGGCTTTTGTAGGAAGATTTTATGCAACTGAGTGTGGCTGCCAGCAAATCCAAGTGGAAATGAGTGGGAAGTGGAAAGTGGAAATGAGTGGCCAGGGTCACAGCAAACACTGGGGTCTTTGATCTGCCCTGAGTGCTGGAACCAAGGGCCAACACAACTTTTGTGTGTCACTTCTTCAAATTCCTGCAAGTTAAAACCCGTGTTTCTCTCTCAGCAGTTGTTTCTACCCTGGGGCAATTCAGGATCACCTCCTCTGATGCTGCCCACAGCCAGCCCTTCTGGAATAGCGAGACACTAACCAGACTTGATATTTCAGTTTTTCAAAAACAAGTTTGAAAAATATCACCTGGGACAGCCCAAAAAAGAATGCCAGTCTGCCTACTCCTCAAGCAGTCCACAAAGAGACATGTCAGCCGCCAGTCACTGTCAACCGTCAGCTCAAACAGTGACGAGCTGCCTCCTGGGGAGGAGGAGGCCATGCGGCCACCCGAGGCAAAGGGCACTTGGCTCCTGCACAGATCCCAGGAGGGAACTGAAATGGGGTCTGAAGGGGGGATGGGCCGTGAGGGAATCAGAGGGCCCTGCAGCTTCAGGTCATTCCTCCAAGGTCATCTTCTACTGTGTTGAGGTCAGATTACTGGTAGCTCTCCAGACATGTTCGGGGCCTGGGGGAGGGAGACAAAAGGCTAGCCCCATCATTCCATGGGCAAACTGCTCAGCCTCTCTGAGTCCCAATATTCTTCTCTGTGACTCAGGAATAGGGTCCTCCTTGTGGTCCTTACCTGGGTGGAGAGGTTGAAAGGAGATCACAGATGCAAAAGTGCCTGGCAGACCTTGAAGTGCTGAAGGTATTCTCTACAATACTGTTATCATGTCTCTTGCTCGACCAGGACAATGAATGCGCCCAGATGTTAAGTAGCCAACTCTACGAAGAGCTCTGCGATTCCTGCCCACTTCACTCAACTTAAACCAGGAGGGCAGCTCACAAGCCCACGATAAACAACTGCAGACGGCCTGTTCTGTTTCCCCACAGTATACTTGGGTTTTTTCCAGTGTCTGTTCTGTGTCAGGGAAGGTAAAGCTGGTGAGCAGTGGGGGAGGGACAGAGCCAGTGGCTATCAGGTGGTCAGGCTAAGGTGAGCATTGGACTGGTGACCCACCACGAGCTAGGTGTGGAGAGTGCCCCAGACGTGGAGCTGACCCCTGGGTCTGTCACTTGATGCATGCCCAAACGAGGTGACAACACTCTGCAGAGGACAGAGGCTGGTCTTGTGGTTTTCCATCTGGTCTCATTTGGTTTTTGGGGTTTGATGCCTCTGACAGACACATGGAGAACAGCCTTGTCATCTTGAATCAGACAGTTGGCCTTGGTGCGCACGAATATGTGTGAGATTTCACACATGTTTGCAGGAGGAAGGAGGCCATAGAGCAGGAGAGGAGGCATATTTACATTCCTTGTGAGTGTTTGGATTTTTCAAGAAGAAAAGTAGACATTTCACAGGGCACGTTATAAACCAAGGTCAACTTTCCCCCTGCGTGGTATTGAAGAAACGAGAACGCCAATGCCGGAGAAAAATCTGATTCGATTTGCTGGAGTTGGGAATGCCCGCCTGATTTGCTTTAGAGGCTTGCTCTCCTTATTTACTCTGCCTGCTGTCTCACAAGACTTTCTTCAACAAGACTCAGGAGCAGGATGGTATTTATGCTATTTTAAAAATCAGTTCTGGGTGCCCCACGTGCAAAGAACCAAAAAACTACATACCTTAAAAAACACAGAGGTGAGCATTTAAAAAAATACAGCTGTTTTGACTTTTGTGTGTTATTTGGCTTTTCACAGTAAGCACAAATTACTTGACAAAGAGAATAAAATAATTGTTTCAGAAAAAAGTTCATGATAAGGACTGTTATGGACACAAATCTATATCAATAATGATAATGCAGCTGGGGACAGGGGATGAGCAGGAGATGTGGAGCAGATTCTCCACTCACCCTCGATGGTGATGTGATTCCTCTCAGTCACCATGTTTCTCAGGGGTCTCAGCCACCTTAGTCATCCTGAGAAGTCCCACTGTGAGATTAGCTAAGAGGCACTCCTGAAAATGCTAACGTGTGCTAGAGTTGACCAGATAATCCACAGAGGATTCCATTCAGTAGCCCTAACAACCCTGTGGGATGACAAGTATCCCCATTAATGAGAGTCGAAACCAAGATGCAGAGGAATTCAAATATTTCCAGTTCCTGTAGCTAAGAGGTGACAGAGCTAGGACTTCCGACTCCACGCCCTGTTCTTAGACTTAGGCAGAGACCAAGTCTTGTGGATGCTAGTGCCAGGTATCTAGGTTTGAGTCTCAGCTCTGATACCAGTTTCGCTGACCTTGAAAATTTAACACACTTAAATTCTCTGACTCTTAGTTCCCCCCATCTATGAAATGGGAGTGATGATCATAGGACCGTTTGGGAGGTTGTAGTAAAGATTGAATATAATGATGCAGGTACAGCACTTAGCCCAATACTGGTCACTGAACATACGTCAGTTCCCTGAATTTGGGAATCATTTAGAAAAAATTAATTCAAACTATTCATATTTTCCATTCTATTAGGATTTCCTGGTATGTTTTGTTTTCCAATCCTTTTGAAACAGTACCCAGTAGTCATCATACCTATTGAAAGGTCTCTCCAGACTAAAACCTTTTTCCCAAGGGTGGAAAATTGGGCCAGACCTGCTTATTGCAACACTATAAAATTTCTTCTAATACATCTTCCATGCTCCTAGGAAATAAACAATATCCTATAAACTCCTCCAGATTTGCAAGATCCCCAGTGAAGTGAAAGGAGGAGTCGGGCTCCTCCTGGACATTGTAGATATACCTTTTTGGGTAGAATAAAATATTATTTAAAGTGATTTTATCACTGGGAGGAAGGTGTAAAAAAGTCTCCATGGAAATAAGGGAACACCCACTGTGACTAGTGGTTGTGCCTAGCTGGTGTGGACAGGGGTAGGGGTGGGAACGTTTAGTATTTGTACATTTAAGTAATGTTTGAATTTCTTACCACAGATCCATATTATTTTGTAATAAGAAATTAAAAGGCGGCTCCATTCTAAGGCTGGCTAGAGGGTGCACCCTGTAGAAACAGCCCCCAGGCCCTTCTCAACAGGGGAATGCTAGCTTTTTCCGTAAGTCCAGCTCGGCTGCCTCCCACTCTAAGAAGCCCTGGCTGTGGAATCCATGATCTGTTCTTCTATGATCCAGAGCTTCTTGTTTCTACCAGTGGTATAGCCCTTCATTAATTCAGTCTTTCATTTGTTCATCTATTCACCGTCTTTGCATTATAAACAAGGCCCTATGGGAAGCTCTGGGAAGCAAAGGCCAGCAAGACAGGCGAGGTACCCACTTGCGTGGAGCACGTTCTAGAGGGAGACATGGGCAGCAACCCCCCAGTCCGGGGTTCATTAACCATCCTGTGTTGTGGGCTCTGATGGAGATGGGCCAGGGGCCAAGGGAGCAGGCACTCAAGAGAGCTGCCTGAGGCCCAGAGGCCTGAGAAATCTTGGCTGTTCAAGAGACCTTTCAGCTGGGAACCGAGAGATTAGAAGCAGCATTAAATAGGTGAAAGGCGTGGGAGGAAGGCCAGGAGCGCTTTAGGCTGAGCACCCAGCAGGCACTGAGATGAGAAAGAACAGAGTTCACCAGAGACATGAGAGTGGACCTCGCCGGCTGAGGCATGAGAGACTGGAGGAAGGGCTCGGAGGGGGTCGAGGAGGCAGGCCGACCACGTGAGTGACACGTGGCAGACTGTGGGATTTCAAACCTCACCCTGAGAACAGTTAAAAGCCCCTGAGAGATGTATCCCATGGACTCCACTGGTTTTCTTGTCTGTCTTTCCTCACTTCCATTTTGACACACCAGCTCCTAATCCAGCGCCTCACAAGTAATGAGGGCCTAAAATGATCAGTTGGTGGGGTGAACCAAGTCGGCCTCAAGGGAAACATCTGCAAGGGAACGTGACTGCGTGCCCCATCTCTCTCTCCCCCCCTTATGTCTTCCCGGGTCCAGGCCAGCAAGCTGAGAAGGAGCTATTAGCAATGACACGCAGAGCTAAGCCCTTCTTCCCGCCTCACAGGTCTTCCAGAACGTTCACAGCTGGCGTCGGATACCGTCATCCTGACCAATGAGACAAACCAACCCAAACCGGAGGCTCAAAAGGGGTGAGCATTTGCTGCAGGCTGGACGGCACAGCCGAGGCTGCTCCGAGTCGTGTCTTGGCCAGTTGCCAAGGGCCAGTGCCTCCCTTCCCTGCCTAAAATACATGCTTATAGGCTTAATTATGTGGATTTGCTTTCCTCTGGCTCAGAGAGAGTAGGTGTAGGGGCACTTTTAATACTGCGCATAAATGAAAGTATACTGAAACCACCCTGACCTCAAACCGAATGTCAAAGCAGTTGGATTCCTCCTCAGCAGCAACCGAACACTTTTTATAGAATGGGAAGTCAATTGAGGAATCATAAAAAAAAATTAGAGTTGGGAAGGACCTCTGTGCTCACGAGGGTCAGGCCCCAGGAGCTGCTGTAGATTCGTTCCCTGTGGTGAAGAGTCTAATGTTCTATCCACTCAAGTTTTAAATATCTCTACCAACAGCTTGCCTCGGGGGACGCCTCTCCACAGGGCAATAGATCTTGCTGTCAGGGCTTTTTCCTTGCTATTCAATCTCACTTTTCCTTTCCTCCACTTCTTCCCATTTGTCTTGGGCAAGATTTAGACAAGAGTGTGCTGATGTTTGAAAACAAAAAGGCTTGTCTTTGCTTTCGTTTTCCAGACCCCTCTGTCTATGGAAACTTCGAGATCGGGACAAGAGAAAGGAGAGGGCAGAAGGAAGGGAGGCAAGTAAACACTGATGTTGTTTCTGGAAGAAGCCATTTCAAAAATGCAAACCCAAAGCCTTGAGCCTCCAGGTGGGCATGGAGAGCAGATACCAATGCTCAGGAGTGTGCTGGTTACCCAGGGCCTCTCTCTCCAAGGCAGAGGGGACAGTCACCAAGTTTTCTGGACCTCCCAGTTTAACAGCCTCCTGGCACAACGGCTGGAACAGAAGGTGGCAGCAGAGAATCAGGCTCTGTGGGCTGAGTGGCCCTTCTGGGTAATGCATCAGGTCCCAACTTCGGGGCAGCCAAACTCGGAGAGCACGTTTAACCGGACAGGCCAGGAAAGCTGCCGTAGGCCAAGAGTGAGCTATGAATCAAGGCTCTGGCTGTACTTTTAAGACAAATCCCAAACACTCAGAATTCTGTGAAAACAGTCTATTTACTCCCCAAGAACATCCTGCAGCCAGAATTTAATCCAAAGAATGACTTCTGTCTGAAACAGGGATGCTGGTCCAAGCTGATGGGAAAGCATCAACTCACTGACTGACCTGGCGTGGGGTGTGCAAGTTTTTGTGTTTCAAGAAATTTGGGGTTGATGCATTTTTTTCTTTATTCTTTCTAGCTCCGAGCTATTTATTTCTGCATTTGTCTTTGGTTTTCCGGTTTCCCTTCGCTTGATTTCTTACTTATTTGGTTGTGTTTGCATGCAGTCCCTCCAAAGCAGAGATCTAGAGAGTACGCATTTCTGACTGCAGGCTGGACTCCTGCTGGGGAACCAATTAAATGTACTACCCACCAGGGAGAGTGTGATATTTTTTATTACTTTCTAATTTGGGGCCTTGAAATGGCTTCAGTGATCAGAACATTCTTTTGCTTAAGAACCTAGAGAAGCCAGTGGAACGATGCTTTTGATTTGTATTTCATGTATAATGGTCCATACTGGCCAAGCATCCTCTAAGGATTTCCATGGGGCCTAAGATTCGTGAAGTGGGGAAAATGCAGGACAGAGAAAACAACAAAAACATCTCCTCACTTCGCTTTATCACACTGGAAACTGCCAACTACCTTGGGAAAGCCTTTTTTTGAGAAGTTGGGGAACTGAGAAGAAAAGGATAGTAGAATTTAAAACAAAACAATTTCACTGGATTCTAAATCTGTTTAAATTACAATAGTAAATCACAACCATGCCTCTTTCTCAATACCGATGGCTGGATAGTAGGGCCTCCTAAAGGCTCATTAAGGCAAAAAGGAAGTTATGTTTTATTTCTGGATACATTCACAGGGCCCCTACCCAGGGTTCTCACTGTGGTCTATTTCATGCCTCTTTCTCTTCAAAGAGGTAGAATGAAACATAAAAGCTTGAGAAAGAGGTGGGGGGAGAGGTCCAAATAGGTTCCAATGAGGAAGAAGGAAATAAAAGTCCTATTCCCCCTGAATGCCTGAATTTCTATTTCTGTATCTTTACAATAAGGAAGGACGACATCTTAAAATCCAAAAGTGCTCTAGGAGAACCAAATACTAACAACCCAGCAAAAGAGGTAAAAGCCCAAAGTATGAGCCGTTCCAAACTCTTTCCACTGGCCATGGGCATCTTTGAGATTTTTGTTCTCTTCCTTTCTTCCTTTTTTCTTTTTTTCCTTGTTTGCTTGCCTGGCCAGGACATAATTCTGAATGTTTATCTGAAATATCTCTCTGATATTCTGAGATGACTTCTCTCTCAAGCAAAAGGTCTTCTGAAAACAGGGGCTTGTTTAACTTTCCATTAAATAATGCTCTGAGTCTTTTACTAGTGAATGGTTTCTTTTAGTGAGACTGACGACAAAGAACCAACATATACAACTGCACTCAGCAACAACTTTTGTAAAATGGGATTCAGAAATTAATGTTTATAATTTTATAATGTCAGCTATCCTATTTGCCATTTATATGAGGCTCTGTTAAAATCATCTTGCCTAGTTTTAAATAGAAGTCCCATGAGAGCAAAAATGTTTATCTTTCTTGTTTATAGCCCTGTTAAGTATCACTTTATCATATGATTTAAAATTCAACAATGTAATTTAGCAGTCAGTATTTATTTATTTAAGGAAAGGGTGTTTCTTCTGAGTTAGTCTAAATTTGAAAACACAAATTAAGCCACCTCTCCCCTTTCCTTCCTTCCTTCCTTCCTTCCTTCCTTCCTTCCTTCCTTCCTTCCTTCCTTCCTTCCTTCCTTCCTGCCTGCCTGCCTGCTTGCCTGCCTTCCTGCCTTCCTATCTTTCCTTCCTTCCTTCCTGTACCTTCATTTTAAAATCCATCAACTGAATATTGCTGGGTTTAAAAGGTCCATAGAAATTCAATTTCCCTTCAGGAATAAATATTTGTAGATATTTGAAATAACGAACTTCCTTGGCAGGTCTTTAGGGAGAATATTTTCTATAATTTCAACGAAAAAGGCAATGTTCCGGATAAAAATACAGTCTGGGTCTGCACTGGCAAAGGGAATCAAACCAATTATTCAATGAATAGAAAAATCAGTGCATGAATGAAAGAATACACAGGCAGACATAAAGCAGAATCAAAATACCCAATGCATCCAGTTAACCCAGGTACTGAATTAACTGGACAACACTCTCAATTTTCCATGAGAATTGCTTACAACTGACTAAACACTCATTGGACAACCTCTTGCTTCCTGAAAGAGACAACAGATTGGTAGCCTCTGGGAAGGTGCACTATTTCAATCAGCCAACTTGGTGGGTTGTGTTTTACAGTTTCTAAAATTAACACAGAATCCAAACAAAAACACAGTTGGTGTAGAACTATATGCAAAGGACACTGTCCCCGGGTTGCTTCAAATCTGTTCACTATCAAAATTAGCTGCTCGTTCATTCTATTCCCATTTTTGTAGGCACACCATTAATTAACCAACCTGTCATTATATGCTAGTAGTAACCAACTTTCCCAGGATTCTCATTTTAAATATAGAATTTGATACGAGACCTAAAGCAGGGAGGTGGAGGATGCAAAAGTGATGGAGAAGGTGGAGATTTGCAGGAAGAACTCGGTCTTGCTTCTAGCAACTCCTGATTGCTAAAATGAGGACTGTGCATGGAAAACAGTGCCAGTTTATTGCCTTGCATTGAAGAAAACTAAGTATTTCCAGGCTTCGCTAAGGAATTTTCTTCACAATATCTGCATGATTATGAAGCTGACTTCTAAACAGATGTTGGGCACGTTGCCCTTCCTGTTCACTCAGGGTGCATCGATGTGTAACTCATCATACCCTTCACGTTTGCCTCATTTCTCAGCCCATTCTCATTTGGAGGTTAAAAAGGGACAAGGGGGGTTTTGTAAGTCACGTTGATTTTACACAGTTTTGGTGAACAGATCCATGAAACTCCAAAGAGACTGTTGACAGAATTGAAGTGGGGAGGGAAGAAGGGGAGGAAAGGGGGAAAGCAAGGCAGATGATAAAAAAAAAACACCAAAGAATAGTAAACATTTTCCCAAAGAGAATTCCAGCTGCCCACCTACACTGAAACCACCACTCGGGCCATTCTCGCGGCAGACCTTTCCTGGAGGCGCACTACCTTCCGGAAACATCCTATGACATCCTTTGCAGGAAGCAAATTCAAGGTCAAAAGGAGCCACAGGTGATTCTTCAAATTTTTTCACACCCAGACTTTCTACTTAAACATTCCTGTTGAAACTTTCCTCTATCATCCTTAACATATACAATTTTCCACCACAAATAAAATGACTTTTTAGAGTCTCTGTGTGCCCATAAAATTCTGTCTCAGAGATTTTATTAATAATCATAAAAACATCAGTATGCATCAGGATCACTTTACAAAGGGAGAGGCCTTTTTTTCCTAAACGAGTGTTCAAATTGTCTGAGACTGATGTTAAAATGCAAAGGGGGTTAACTGGAGACTGATGATTGATCGACTGCCCCCCTTCCTTCCCATTCCCTGTCAAGGACGCAGCAGCAGAAGCTAACACAAGGCTCCTCGGAGGCAGGCACCTGCACCTCTGTAGCCGGAGGCAGCTGACGTAGAAGCAAGCACGGCAACCTTCATGGCTGCAGGTTGTGCATTTATCCATGACATGGAGGGGAGGGGAGGGACTAGGGGTTCAGCACTACATACTTTTTTTATGGCGTGAGGATATGTTTCCTGGGAATCTGAGAATAAACTGCTTAACATGACGATTTGACTATTCCCCAGCCAGCTCTAAGCATCACTGGCTGAACAGCCCCCACTTGTTGATTGTCAGTTAAGAACAACGCAAACACCAAAGAGTGAATGGTCCCTGCAAAGAGATTAGTAGGGTGGTCTCTGTGGCTCACCTTTCAGAGCAGGTTGATTGTGATCACGATCCTTCTTCCCCCAAACGTCTTCACCTTATCTT
This sequence comes from Manis pentadactyla, assembly GCF_030020395.1. Taxonomy (NCBI): domain Eukaryota; kingdom Metazoa; phylum Chordata; class Mammalia; order Pholidota; family Manidae; genus Manis; species Manis pentadactyla. Next base: position 124,300,499 of record NC_080026.1, on the reverse strand, counting down.
TTCACATCATACTTTAAGCCCTGTAGTCAGACAAAACTTTGATCAGAGAAATTGAAAACTCTAATGACCAAAAATTGGTGAGGGCTTTTGAGCAATGGGGTGTATTGCGTAATGCAATGCCCCACCAATGGGAGAGATATTGGGAAACAACCAAACAATCTCATAGTTAGTCTACCAAATATCCCAGCAGCATGGGTGGCTACACGAGCAGGGGTCCTGGAGCTGGAGAGATTGAACTCTCTATCAGTCCTGTTACTCCCAGCTACTAAACCTCCCTGTACCTTGGTTTATAGGAATGTAGACCAACACTCCGTCCCATTACTACAAAGGATGAGGAGGAAGGATTAAAGGCAGTCCCTGTCTCCAAGGGGTTTACAGTCTGATTGTGAAGACCAACACACATAAACTGTCCACTTAGCTATTTGTGGACAATGAGTGATAGACTAGAAGCAGGGAATCCCTGTGTGGCACTGTCAGTATGCTATGAAAGATTTCAGAGAAAGGAGAATCCTGTTAATGGGAGTACACCAGAAAGACCCAAGAATATTGTGAATTCTACGGTGGTCTTGTATGAAGGAGATTGATTGCAAAATTCTGCATGCATGTGCGTGTCTATTTTTGGTGGGAGGAGGTTTTGTTGTGATTACTTTCACAAAGTGGTCCCTGACCTCTTGAAGTTTAATACTGTAATGGTTGACTACATTTAATACTTACCATATGCAGAGCTGTCCCAAACACTTTACTTATATTATCTCATGTAATCTCACAACACCCTGGGAGGTAGATACCATCATTTTCTCCATTTTACAATTGGAGGAGATATGGAGGCCGAGAGATGTTAACCGCCTTGCCTATGGTTACCCATTGTTTTAGACTGAATGTTTGTGGCCACCCACCAAAAAAAAAATTCATATGTTAAACCCTAGCCCCAGTGTGATAGTATTTTGGAGATAGAGTCTTTGGGAGGTAAATAGGTTTAGATGAGGTCTTGAGAAGGATGCCCTCATAACAGGATTAGTGCCTTTATAAGGACAGGAAGACAGATCCCCAAATCCCACTCCCCTCTCTCAATCTCTCTCTGTCTCTCTGAGGATACAGCAAGAAGGCAGCTATCTGCCAGCCAGGAAGAGACCTCTCACCAGAACTTGAACCTGGCTGCACCTTGATCTCAGGCTTCCAGCCTCCAGAACTGTGAGAAATAAATGTTTGTTGTTTAAGCCGCCCAGTTTGTGGTATTTTGTTACAGCAGCCTAGCTGACTGAGACACTCTGCTGGTGAGTGACAGAGCTGATTCACCCCTGGACCCAGGCTCATGCTCTTACAGACCCTGCGCGCATTCAACAAGCTTTGTCTCTTGCTCCACTTCTAGAGCTGAATGAACCTTGTGGCTCAGACTTGGAAGAGAAAGGTAAGAAGCACCAAGAACCACTCTTACCCCTTGAGAACCAACCCTCTCCGAGTAAACAAGGCCCAGCTGGGTGCACTCCCATGGTTGGTCAGGATTCATTCATTCATTCATTCATTCATTCATGTGCAGAGAGATTCCGGGGTTGGGATGAAAGAGGGTAGAAAGAAGATGGCAGAGTAGAAGGGTTGTTTCTCACACCCAGCCTCAAGAAAAGGGGAAAACACATGGAATTTTGTGACTGTCTTCTGAGAAAGCGAGGGGATTGAGGATGCTTAGAAGGTAGACATTCTCTGGCGAACAACCATTGTCCTCAATTAAGTTTAAGCCAATTGTCCTTGACTCAGTTTAAGCCAGGGTTCTCAATCTTGCCACTGTTGGCATTTGGGAACTGATAGTTCTTCCTGTGGGTGCTTCCCGGGGCACTGTGGGGTGTTTAGCCACATTCCTGGCTTCTACCCCCAGATGCTAGTGACATTCTTCCCCTGGCTGGGACAACCAAAAATTTCTCCAGACATGGCTAGATGTTCCTGGGGGGAAGGGCTGTGCAAAAAAACCACCCCATTGAATAATCATTGGTTTAGCTAGATAAAATATATTCTTGAAAGTTATACTTCTCCCACCCAAAGTGTCCACGTTATCCTGTGTCCCTTGTGCCATGACCACAAGGTGAGGTAAGCTTCTGACAAGCGCTTACTGTACAAGTCTAATTATAAGGCAGTTTCCCCACAAATGCCCCACAGAATATTAGTCCTTATAGAGTTTCTCATTCCTGACACTTTCCCGATTACTTTATCAATCAAGGAAGTTTGTTGGGGAAGATATTAGCCTGAAGTGACCTCAACCAATGCTAGTTGTCTGGGGACAAAAGACTGGAGGCTTATAGATGTCACCCGATAACATCAGGGGAAAAAAGAGAGGCAAAAATATTTAGCACAGATTTGGCTGTTATTTCTGAAGATTTGACCTCATCATAAAAAATATTGAAAGGTATTTTAAGCAAATCTTTTAAAATTCACTTTTTTAAAAAAAGCATATTGTAAGTGGTGACCTTGTGGAGATCAAAAATATCCACCAACAGGACACATGTAAGAACCTCTTGGGGCTTAGAATACAATATTCAGTTACAGCACCTTACGTGGATTCAAAGTACTATGTCTCAAACAATTTTGAAGTGAAGGGGATATGCAATGGAGAGCTGTGTTAGAAGATTCAAAAATGGCTTCAGTGATGACAGTGGCAAATGATAAAGATGCATGGGAAGAGCCTGAATGCAATGATTTCCTGACCTAGACTTTAAAAATAAAAAAAGAAAGATAGCAGGAAATGATATTTTTAAGTGTTTATACTATCTTATATGATATGCAATATATATAAATAAATTGATCCATTAAGTATGGGAGGAAGCATTTTACTATTTCATAGTTTATATATTCAAGTTGACCTTTTCTTTGGAAACTGAAATGTTGCCTTATGTTTGGGTTTGTCTTGTATTCAGGCATAAAAAGTACCTACTGCTTTCAAGACTCTGTGAGTCGCTGAGGATAATACGTGGAGCTCATGTTTCTGGCCCTCGCAGGGTTTATGATCTCTGTGGGAAGGTCAGACAGAAGCAGGAGAAATAGGTGGCACATACTCGGTGTAATTTGGGTCCAGGTAAGTAGTTCAGAGGATGTACTGGGAAGACGAAGCAGGAAGACCTTTGAGGAATGCCTCTAGATGACCTTGAAACTCAAATCAAATGACTTGCCCTTTAATGAAAGATTAAAAACCAACATTCCTAATGTGGTCTTCATGAAGAAAAGATCAACGTCAGGGCTGGCATAGTCTAGACATCTCCCTCCTGCCACCCTCATCTCTAGCTTCAACTCCCCTGCTGCTGATTGATCCCCCTACCCTGACCTTGGCTGGGGCATCTTAACACACATCTCAGCTTTAACTGTCCTTCTGCTTCTTGCCCAGCCCTCAACCTTGGCCTGTGCCTTGACTACACTCGTGCTCCTCTCTCTGCCCATTTCTGTCATTGTAATTTGCTCTCTCCTTTTCTGTTCCCTCTAAAACTCCCTTTCATTCTTCAGACCTTGGCTCAGTCCCCAAGTCCCCTGGGAAGCCTTCCTAGACCACTCAGTTTTAGTCAGGTTCCTTTATTCAGCTCTCACCAAACTGTGATTGGTCCCTTTAAAGTATTTCCCTCCAAATACGCTCATAGATCCTTTAGTGTCACTGTTGAGTCATGTGTGTATCTCCTTTTATGCTATAAGCCTAAGTGAAAGCACAACCTACATCCTTTTGACTTATTACTCTTTCCCCAGGGCTTGGCCTAAAGTAGGTACTCAATAAATAGTTGTTGAGTGCATCAATGATTAATTGAATATGTATTTGCTATACACTTTAGCCTTAGGCTTGTTATTACTATCCTTATTATATAACAACAGTTAAGATCCAGTGACATTACTGTAAGTCAAACACTTTCTGTGTATTATCTCATTTAATCATCTCAAATCCTATGATATAAATTCTGTTGTTAGTAGTACCCTTGTTTTCTGTTGAGGAAACTGGGGCTCAAAAGATAAGTCATATAATTTGGTCAAGGTTGCAGGCACAGCTTTGTGTGGAGGAGACAGGATTTGATCCTTGGCTTGTCTAATTCCAGAGCACTACCACTGTTACATATTATGTTATATTAATCTTTGGTGTCTACCCCTGGTAACGGATTTAATACCTTTAAGAAGCCTCAACCATACCTCCCCTCTTAGCCTCCTAACATTACTTTTAGCTGGTTTCCCACCATTTGATAATTGTTGTCCTGGCTGGTAAAGTCATTCTTATTATTCATAAATGCATCTAATATGTCCTTGTTATATTACTCCCTTATTGAGACTGTATTGGAAGGTTCCCCTCCAGGGGGCCAAAAATGCATCTTGTTTCAATGTGACTAATGACATCTGGCAAGTGCTGAACACAGAGTGGGGACTCACCTGTTACTCCCTTATTGCTTTAAGACATCGCAAGGATTTCCTAGAAGCAACAACTCAGAATTGAAGCATAAACCAGGGCTAGATCTTGTACACTTTTAATGTTATTTCCTTCTTCAGAACTTAATCAACATCAGATAAGATATTGGGCAATATTTATTTTTAAAATCCCATGCACTTCACTCAACTCATTAGCAAATACTTGTTGGGGGCCAATGCTGGTCATATCCCCCACCTCCTTCATCCAACACCACGTGTCTTTTGTGGAAGGAGACACGGGTCCAGATGTGATCATGCCTGTCCTCCCTCTTGTGTATATGAAAGGCTTTGTTAAATCACTCAGACCACTGGGCACCTCTGTAGGAAGCCTCTCCTTCATTAATACTACCAAAAGCACTGAGTTACTACAACACATTAGCTTTTGAACCCCACTCTCAGATGCTTCCCCAAGACAAAAGGGAAGCCCAGGAACAAGGCATCTGTGGAAAGACAGAGGTTGTGTGTGAGTTTAAAATAGCAGCAGAACATCTTAATTGTGGAACAATAGATCAAGAAAGAGAGAATCAAATAAGAAAGGGTAAATATTCAATAAAGAGCATGATGAGAGTTCTTGCGTATGGAATATCCACACTATATACCAACTTAAATTAGGCAGAAGCTCTAATGACAAGGATAAAGTGAAGTAATGGATGCATTATTTCAAGTGGGGCTGGCATTGCTATTTGGTGTAATTATTTGTGATAATTCATGACCCATCATATAAGAAGCTTCTTCAGACAAAAGAAATAACAGTTTTTCTCCTTGAGAACAGAGAACAAAGGGCCTTGGTGCTCTCCAGAAGCTCACCTATCATTAGGAGAAAGAATCTGTCCATTAGCAGGAATTCCCCTAAGATCTCGAATATCTCCCCAGAGAATCCCTGTGAACTTCAAATGCCCATAAAGAGGAAGATTCAGAAACTGTAGGCTTTGCTGCAGAAGTGAAAGAGAAGATGGAGCTTAGGGATGATGCAAGTCAAAGAAACCTCTCCACCCTTGCTCTATGGTGACTATTCTGTGTGTGTGTGTGTGTAAACACATGAGTGCATATCATAACAATAAAATGGGAAAACGGAGCATATCCCCAGGTTTGCTTCCTTCAATGACCTCTAGTGTAAAGGGGTATGTTTGGCTGAGAATGATAGAAAACCCAAAATAACAATGGCCCAAACAAGATAAACATTTATTTACCTGTTGCTAGGAAGCAGGCCTGAGCAGTCCAGGCTGGAACAGCAGCCTGCAGTCAGCAGGGTTTCAGACTCCATCATTATTTTCTGCTATGACATCCCCCAGGCCTGGCTTTCACTGGTTTGGGATATATGCTTCATCTCTAAACATCATGCCCAGATGCCATAAAAGGGAGGGAGATAGTGTTACTCCTCTCAATGAAGACCCTTCCCTAGAACTTGCACATATCACTTCTGTTTATATCCCATTGGCTGGAGCTAAGTCACACAGACTCACTTAACTGCAGGGGAAGCTGGGAAATATGGCTTGTATTTTGGGAGACGAAGTGCCCAGCTAATTGTCAATGGAAGTGCCAGCTATTGCTCTTGAAGAAAGAAACAGACATTAGGGAACAACCAGCGGTCTCTGCAACATTCTCCAAGGTATCATAGCTTCGGGAGTTGCTTTTAAAGCCACACCACTCCCTTCTATCCACAGGAGCTGATCCACACAGTTGTGGTCGTAGTGCCATCCAGACTGCCTGCCTACAGTGAATGGGAATAAGAGTTTATAGAAGGCTCAGGTTAGATTAATCATATTTTCTTTCTTGGGAATTTGGAATTAGGATATGGTGATGTCATTAGTCTCTCAAGCTGGACTCATTGTGGGTACCATGGAGTAGTTGTCCTCTGCCAAGTTTGTCTAGAATCAGAGAACTGGTCTGCAGAACCCTGGAAAGAAGCAATAGAAGACTCCATGCAAGTCTGGACCAGGGACCATCTGAAAGGGCAGCTGTCCTGGTACCTGATGCCTTTCTGGTCCTGGGGCTCAGCTGCATTTCCTTCCCTCGGGTGGCATGAAAACCCCCATGCTTTTTGAAGTCCTCTGTTTTTGGCTTATCATAATTTGAGTGGGTTTCTCTTCCTTGCAGCCAGAAGAACCTTGGCAATACCAATGCCCCTGTGTGGCTATGTGTCTGAGCAGTCTGGTCAATGTCTCCTCACCCTGGCTTCCTGGACAGAGACAAAGCAGGTCCCCTTCTTCAGCACTCAGACCTCAGAGGCTAGTAAACCAACTAAGTTGATTCACTTTAGAATCTAAGCCATTCTCCTTCCCTTGCAACACATTTACATTAGATCTTAGAGCATCTGGAGACACGGCATATATCAGAGTACTACAAAGGAGGAACTATTTTTGGAAATATTGGGGGTTCCCAGGACTGGTCCTCTACCCAGTAATATAACTAGCCTGGTGGTAATTGAATCTTGTCCTTACAATCATGTATCATGTGTAAGCAATTCCCATCCAAACAGCGAGGGACCGGATCTCAAGTACTAGATGTTATAGCAATAATTAGTGTTTTCTCCTTTGTATTTCAAATATTTGACACCTAGAGAAACCACCAAATGAATGCTTCTGATTAACAACTTGTCTGCTAAATCAGGCTCCCAAGCATCATAATCTAGCTTGATCTTTTGCCTCTCTGGGCCTCAGTCTCCTTTTTTGTAAAGTGAAGGGATAGAGTTAGAGCCCTCTTCCAACTTGGAAGTTGTTTGAGTCTGCTCACAGAGAGAGTAAGATCACCTAGTGGTTTTTTGAAGGCAGGAGACAGTTCGAATGTTGGCTCTGCTACTTATTAGCTGTTCACACCTGAGAAATATACCTCTAAACCTAAATCTCAGTTTCTAATCTGAAAGTGAAGAACGGTAAGAGCACTTACCTGATGGGGGTCTCCCAGGGGCTAAATGATCATATTAACTGCTCAGCACAGTGTGCTTAACATATGGACGTGTACAATTGGTGTTAGTCATCGCAGCACTGATGACCTCAGATCTCCCTGAAATGCATCCATCCTGTAGATTATCACACCATATGACACGCATATAGACTGACTTGTCATCTTTGATAAATGTTGCTTTTATTAATTAACTGTGTGAGGGAAAAGCTAAAGCAAAGATACAGAGTGAGTTGGAGTGAAGCTGCCTGAGCTATGAAAAATTCCTGAGTTGTTTCCCAAATAATCTGGCTTGGCAAAAAGAAAGAGGGAAAATCCCATCCCCAGCACATATCCTGTTAATTTCAAACCCAAGTGCGTGTTACATTGGAAATTTAATCCATATGTTTCTGACTCTTTTGTACTTAATCTATCAAAGCAATGTTTGAAAATAATTATTTGATGTCTGATCAACAGCCTCTCCTGTTGATTTTCCCATGCAGCCATCTGGGTGATAGTCGCCTGAAAGGCAAATGGCCCCAGAGACACAAGGTGCCTCCTATCCAGAGCCCTGTGGACGGAGCAGCCACGCTAGCAGCTCTCCCCTTCTGGTCAAAAGTGACTGGACTGGAGCGGCTGCTGGCCTGGGGTGGCCATCCATGGGTATACTGGCCACCTCTGAATGCAGACTTACTTAAAAAGATGAGCTTATCTCTCTCCAAAAAAGGAAGCCAGTCTCTCTCTTTGGAATTGGAACAAAGTGAAACAGAATGAAAGTGCCAGTGAGCCGTGGATCCTATAGCTGCACAGTCGTGTAAATGCTGGGTTGGGGCCATGATATATCTTTACATGTTGTATAGTCCCCAAGAAGTAGGCCCTTGAGTTTGTTTGGGAGGTGATCCCTGCAAACACTGGTCAGGGAACAGGGAAGAAGGAAGGAAAGGGAGCAAGTGAGTCAAGCACATTCTCACCGTGGGCAACTGGAGTTTCATTTTGCTAGGGAACTCCTAGAGCCAGGGCAGAATGTGTACCTCAGAGCTGTCTTGGCCAATGGGTGATGGAGCTGGCGGGTGGGGGGTGGTTCCTCCGACCCCTGTCAGTTATTGATTGGAGACTGCTCTCAGGGGTGTAGATTCCCTCACTCTTCTTGTCTGCCCATAACAAAAAGTCATAGGTGCCAGCAGTTAAAACATGGACTAGTGTGCTCAGAACCAGTAAATGTCAAGGGCATTTGTTCAGGGCAGATAGCATCACTGCTTACATGCAAGCTGAAGCTATGGTAGACAGATAGAGAAATAAAAGAACAGAATGGATAAAGAGAGACAGAGACAGAGAGAGAGAGTGCCCTCAGCTTCCGGAGGTGCCTTGGTTCCTTTTCTACTTCAAACCGAGTAGTTCAACTTTCCCTAGAATCCCACAAAGACTCTTTTTTCACTCACCTGCTCCCATTTCCTTGAGCTGCTTTCAGTGGGTTTCTGTTTTTTGTACAAGAAAGAAAGACCTTCCTTTTATTGTATCACCAGCACTTGCAGAGATACAATATCTCAGAGAAAATATCCTAGCTTTTCTCTCACCCCCTTCATCAATTAAGGGTTATTTTGGTTGCAAGCAACAGAAACTGACACTCATGAACCTAACAACAAAAAATGAATCTACTGGGAAGATCTGAGATACTCAGGGACAGGAAGGAAAGCCACAGAATTCAACGAGGGACAGCCAGCCACCAGGCATAAGGTCTCTGTGGCAGGAACTTCTAGATCATCTCAGCTGGGAAATGCCACTGTTAAGGAACATTAGTCTTTTCTTTCTTCCTTGCCATCCAGTCAAGTTTCAGAAGTGAGGGCCCTGCTCACCAAACTTTGGTCATATAACCACCACTGGACTGCACTGGGCAGTGAAAGAAAGTGGCTGCAGAAAATTCGGCAGAGTAAGAACTCCTAGAAGAAAATGCTTTTAGCAAGGAGGAAAGGACGCAGGATAGGAGGGAAATGTACACACATGTGCACACGCTATGTGTGTGGATTCAGGAAACCTACTATTTAATGAAGGAATTAGAGATTATAACCCAAGGGAAGAAATGCTACAGTAGAGGTATATACACTCAAAGAACCTTTGGAGTCCAAAGAAAGGACGAGCTGGGGCCAAGGGCAAGGCGAAGGTGTTGTTAAGACCTGCATTCAACAAATGCTCAATGGGTAATTATTACATGCCAGGCATTGCGTTCACTGTGACATTTAAGGAGGGTAGGAAACAGTTCTTAAGTGTGAAAGAGGGTTTTACAGGTTGAAAGAAAAGGATGCATAGAATCATGAAAGTGTGAAACAACAAATGCATGGAGCACAGCACGCAGGAGAGACTGTGTGGAGGAAAGAGTGGGGAAATAGACGGGATCTCAGGTCAGAACATTGCAACGCGCTTTCCATGCCAGACTCGTGAGACTGGATAGATCCAAGACAGTGGTCAGGCATTAAGGATATGTCATGTGTCAGGGACTGAGCCCTAGAGAGATCCCTGGGGTGGTGTGTGGATCTTAAGCACATTGTGTGTGTGTGTGTGAGGGGGTACAACTAAGCCAGAAGAGCAGTTATATGTCCAGGGCAATGCACCAAAGAGGTGTGATGAGGGCATGTAGCTCATGGCTTAGAGAGGGAGAGGTGACAGTTAGGAGGGCTTTTTGGAGGGCAGAATTTGTGGGACTTGGTCAGCATCTTTTGGAGTTGGAAAGAGAAAAGATAGTACAAATGGAGAAAGCTAACAGGGTGACCATACTCAGCAGTAATTACAAGGCTTTTCCTGGCCTCCCATCATGGAAATGAGCAGGTCTATTCCATTTCAATTCCAGAAATCCAGTGGCCATCCATGGAATACCAACCTGGTTGTCAGAACTCAGCCAAGGAGTAAAATATGCTGGGAAGAGCCCCAGGGGGAAGAAGGAGAGGGGGAAGACCTGCACCAAGCCGCCTGTGGAGGCACACATCCTCTCCACGCCCTGTTTCGGAACTCCCTACCTCCTGATTCAGGACCTCTCTGAGACCGATGCCCGTCTGATGCATCGGCTTTATCTCCCACCCTTGTCCTATACACATATTGTCCTCCAAACTAGACTCACTGCCTTCCCACCTCCATACCTTTATTCAAGCCATTCCAATCACCCAGAAAGCTGATATCCTCCAAGTTCCAACCCCACCTCCCCCTCCCATAAACCCAGGCAGATAGCCCCTAGGAAATCAAAGGCCTCTAGGAAACATGAGCTTGTCTCTTTTGAGCGTCCCAGGAAGAATGGTGAAACAGGAAAAAAATCTCTGCTCCCCAGTCTTCTATCTCCAGAAGGCCAGGAAGCAGGAAGCAGGAAGCTGGAGATGCGATAGACAGCAGATGCTGGAAGAGCCTCTGCTCAAAATGCAGGAGAGAGAATCCCATCACCCTTCTGCCTGGCCCTGCTTGAATCGAGGGAAGTGGGCCCCTAAGCTTCCATCTTTGCCAAGATTTCACATCATGGTGGATGGGGGAAGAGGTAATTCCCCATAAGAACTCAAGGTGCTGTGGGCAACCAGAAACCAAATGTCTCCTGCAGTGGGGAACAGGCTAGAGGTCAGATCTGACCAGGGGACATCAGAATGTCAGTGGCCACCACTTGCACATGTCTTGCCAGGAAGCAGGGCATGATGGCTGCACTGCAGAAGGCTCTGAGACACTTCTGGGCCGGAGTGGAGCCTGGGGAAAACATTTTCCTAGTGTGCTTCTGCCCTTCCTGTGGACAACAGACTTGCATGGCTTATCCGATTGGGATCTTTCCCTGGGGGATTGCAGATGGCTTTTTCTTTCCCAGCATAGGGTATTCAGAGTGAGAGGAATATAGAATTGAATATAGAAGCAAAGGCCACAGAATCCGGGGTTCCAGTCTTGTCTGTCACCTTCCAGTTCTGTGGCCTAAGACAAGTCTCTCAGTTGCCTCCTATGTAAAATAGGCACGCCAACTCACACCTAATTTACCAGTTGGCAATGCTAGAAATAAGTCACAGTTGCAAATGTGGTTGAAAAACGTATCATATCAGTAGATCTGTATATAACTATTAGAAGCACCTTATTAGCAATTATCAAATTTTGTGTGTGATTATAACTAATACCTCCCCACAATGCTCTTACAAAATATATATATATCTATACATATACACACATGCACATATCATGGGGGCTTTTGCATAACCACTAATGTTCTTGGGTTTCAATTGAAAAGAATCCAGCTCTCCAAACATCTTCCTGGGGCATGATCCATGGAGGAGAAGGGCTGAGTGTTTTTCACGTTTCCTGTAGTAACCTAAATTTCTCTGGACTTCTCCCAAGTCAAGGAAAGGAATAGAATAAAATGCTGGCTCAGCATGTCAGTTTCTGCGAGGATATGTGCCAACACGATATAGATCAGGGACCCAGGGGAGTTTTCAAACCAATAATGCAAATGAAAATGAACTAAGTGCGGGCAAGGAGCCTGCTATGTTAATACTGTGTTCAGTGTTATGAGCTACCTTTCCATGAAAATTACTGCCCCTAGAGGTACTTGCTGGAAAAGCAGAGATTCCTCTCCTAACTTGAAGATTTTAATCCTTTAGCTTGAAATCCACCAGATGCCCTTATGCTCCGTGGAGTTTCTTCTGGCCTTCACTTGGATGTTAATTGCAGTCCCCCTTGTTTTTATCTCACTTTCCCATCCATATTTCTACGACTTCCATTCTTCTTCCCTGGCATAGATTGGAATGTCCTGGGTAGAAACAGTTTTTCTCGGTCAGTGGTTCCGGAACATGCTGGAACTCTTTACAAATTGTAAAATCTCACTTCACTCCCAACTCCAGTCCACCTTTCTGATTACAGAAGTTGGAAAGCAGGTTTTCTGAAGGGAAGTGGGAAAAGACAATAATTAGGCCCTAAATACATTTAATTTAAACGTAAACCTGAGAGGAAAGTTCTCTTGGCCTGAAAATTGAAAAATAATTAGTTTGGCATTGAAAAAGATGAGGAGATGACACGAGCAGTTGTGAGGCCCTCTGAGCCAGCTCATCACTTGCTTTGATGGAGTTCAGGAGCTGATCGTCGTTCCCATGTAAGCGGGGTTGGGGTAGGGGGTGGACATCCAGGGGCTCAGAGACTCAGAGCAAAGTATAGCTCTGGGGGGCTGGGAGAACAAGGCTAGGCAGGCCTGGTTACACGGTTGGAGGGGCAGTGGGGGAAGCAGCATGTCTGGGAAGGGCCAGATGAAAATCCTGGTGGACTGTTTTGAGCTGTCAATCAGGTAGGGTCCGGGCAAAGAGAGAGTAGGATTCTCAGCATGGCCCATGGGGGACCAGGGAAGAAAAAAGGACTCCAGGGGAGATGGGAGGAAGGGATCTATTTCTGCTCTGCCCGGGGAGTAGTTGGATGACTTTTACAAGGGGTCAGCAGGAGGAAGGAGGGAGTGGGTGACTATTCCCCCCAACTGAAATGAATTTCTTTTTCTTGGTTTTACATGAGAGCTAAGGATGGTATCGGGAAGAACCACAAGCAGATGGGAGGAACTTCCTAAGCTCTTCAGCAGACGGGAAGAGAACCCAAGGCGGGTGGGCTCTAACTGACTGGCATACAAGCGCAACACCAGGAAAGCCCGGGGGCTGTGCATCCTTCCAATGCATGGGTGTGGCACATCAGTATTCCGTGGGGCAAAAAGATCAAGCCAAGCTCATCAAAAGTCCATGAAATGAATCCACGGGCCCATGCAACACAGTTCTGGTATGGAGGTTGGGACACCTACCTTTTCTGGAATCATCCCACCTGTGCCCCTTACTCACGGCATCACTTCTGGCAAGTTCCTTCACCTTAACTTTACAAAGGGACTGATAATCGCCCCTGCCTCCGTACTGTAGTTAGTAGACTAAATAACACATGTGAAATGCTGGGACATAGCCTGGCACCAAATAAGTGTTCAATAAGTATCAGTTCCTATCATTTGCTCTGAGGCAGTATCAGAATTGTGAAGTTTATTCCTGAGAGAAAATCAAAATAGAGAATGACCAAGGGTCCTGTCTTCTGACCCACCAGCACCATATCTCATGTAGCTGCTGTTCTTTCCTCTTCTCCACATCCTTTATTCTCATTCTATGCCTTTTATATTGGTTGTGTGAAAAAAGTCAAATCAGCACTTACTGAGACTTAACTCGTCCAAAAAGTTCAGCCGGGAGATTATATGTGACAATAGCACATACATATACTAAATATAAATGAAGAGATGTTTCCCCACACAATACCATCATTTAATGTGGCTTAATATGTGTCCAGCACTTTCCATATATATCATTTTATCCTTTAAAGACTTTGCAGGATAAATATTATTCTTATTTTTCACAGAAAGAGAGAGAGGGAATAGAAGAGGAAAGGAAGGAGAGGAGAGGAGAGGACAGGACAAGAGAGGGAAGGGAAGGGAAGAAAAGCAAAGGAAATGGAAGGAGAGGATAGGGCTGAAGACCTGGACTGGCCTGTTTGGTTAGCCTCTATAAGCTCCAAGTCACACAGAGGGTTATGAGGTAGCAACTTTAGGCTGATGACCCAAATAAAATCTTAAAGAGAGAGAGTTTCCTAGTCCCTCTTCAAGAATTATTTCACATGACACCTTCTTGGTAAGCCTTCTCTGACTCTCCTTGAAGACACATATCCTTCCTCCCTCCTACTCCCCTGTGCCATGTCCTCACCTCTTGTGATGATGATGAGGAGATTGAAATGTAACCTCTCCTGGCAGTGAACTCCTTTCTAAGAGCATCCATCCATATGAAAAATGCTCAAAATTAAACTGAATGAAGATAATGTTTTCCCATATTTCATGGATGTCCAAGCAAAACAAAACATGACTAAATCTCAAGCCTTCTTTGTTCTCTTCACTTGGAATCTTTAATGAAGTAGTGGCTGGGTCCTTTGTGAGCAAAGAGTCTATAATCCAGGTGATAAGAAGTTAGAAGAAAGTTCAGGAGAAGATGAAGATGCCCACTATTGGTCAATATGGTTCTGGAGATACTACCTAATGCCTATAGATAAGGAAAAGAAGGGACACTTATGAAGAAAAAAAGAAACTCTAATTTGCTGATGCTATGACTGGCTACATAAAAACAAAAATACAAAAGAATCCACAACTACTAGAACTAATGAAACAGTATATCAGGGTTGAACAGGAAATCAGTCTCCCAAAATTAATAGCATTTCTATACACCAGCATAAACCAGCTAAGAAATCTAATAGGAAGAATAAAAAGGAGGAGGAGGAGGAAAAGGAGGAGAAGAAGTAGGCAGACACATGAGGGATGAAAAAAAAAGTGTGTTTCTAGTCGAACATATCATTGGAAATTGCGTGGAGGGATATAAAAATTTTGACCAAGGCAAGTACAGGACTCCTTAACCATATTTCATCGTAAAAGAGGAAGATTTTCTTACCCAGAAAGAACTGTACCAGAAAGAGGTCTTCAAGCTGAGTTGGCACAGAGAGCAATGAACATGGAATAAGTAGGGATTGAACTAGATGATCTTTCTGATTCCCTCCAATCCTGAGACCAGTTTAGGATGAATCACCCTGGCATATTTGAAAGGGAGAATACATACACATCATTACCTTGTTTGATGCATTATGGGCAACCTCTAAAAGGGCCCCCAATATTCCAAGGCTCCTTGTGTCCATGCTCTGAGATAATCCCCTCCCCTTGGGTGTGGATTGGATTTACTAATTTATCTCTAGCAAATAGAATATAGCAGGAGTGATGAGATGTCATTTCCAACATTAGGTAACAAGAAGACTACAGCGTCCAGTCTGCCTGCCCTCTCTCACATTTCACACTTGCTAACTCCAAGAGAAGTCAGCTACCAGACTGTAAAGTGCCCTATGAAAAGGTCTGCATGGCCAAAAAAACTATAGTTAGTAAGGAATTGAATCCATAAGAAAATGAATGCAGTCCCCAACTGTGTGAGTGAGTATAGAAGCAGACCCTCCCCAGTCAGACCTTCAGATGAGAGTGCAGCCGTGACTGACAGCTTAACTCCAACTTCATGACAGACCATAATTCAGAGTCATCTTCTAAGCTGCACCTGGATATTCCTGACCCACAGAAATTGTGGGATAAATGCTTGCCGTTTTAAGCTGCTGAATTTGAGGTAATAGTTATGCAATACTAGATAACAAATACAGGTGTCTTTTTATATGTAGCTCACACCCTGAATTTGTGCTTCTGGTAAGTAGCCCATTTTTTTACAAGAATTTCTTAAGTTCAAAACTCTTAGAGTCCCTTCTTAGGACAGTCATAATTTTGTTGGATCCTGGGCCTCACCTTCCTCATGTATCTCAACCGGTTAAAAGGAAAAAGAAGGTGCTACAGAGTGTGGCTTAGCTTTGAGGGGTATACTTGTCTCGGGTTGACCTCCATTCAGAAAACTAGCTGGGCAACCAGCACTTTGCCTCTTATAGGTTCTCTGACCCACAGATGCAACTGTTAAAAGCACCAATCAGTATTACCACCTGAAATTAACCATAACTATAGTAGAACTGGGAAGGCAGATCACGGCCATACTTTGACCATGTTTTTGATGTTCACCATCATTCCACTCAGTAGTGCTGAGATTCTGACAACCTGGTGTTCATGCGAACACTTACGCATGCTGAATATTTCAATCCCCAATCCTCTCTCAGGCTGGGCTATATAATACTGTATTCTTGGCCTGTTACACTCTTTCCCTTACTTCTTCACATTATTTAATGCTTGCTCTGTATCTTTCATTTTAGATGCCACGTCCTCTGTAAGGAACTTCCTGACCACATAGCTCATGTCTGAGTTAGGTGCTCATCCTATGTTCTCCAATGACACGTGTACTTCCTCAGTCACAACACTTATCCCATTAATTATATGATCTAGTTATGAATATTTTTCCCCCAGTAGACTTAAGCTGCAAGATAAACTATCTGGTCTCTTTTAGCCAACTACTGCATCCTCAATGCCTAGCACCCAGCAATTGAATAATGAATGTTTGTTCAATGACTAAATGCTTTGGACTCTTCAGGCCAAGTATTTGCTTCCAAAGCTTACCCAAGCATCTTACTATCAAAATCAGAGAACAACAATTTGGATAAAGAATATAGGCAATAAAAGGAAGCTGGAATACAAAAAAAAAAGAAAAAACACATACATATTCCACAAAAAGTGGAAGAACGAGATAGCTGTCCAGATAATACAAGCTATCAGACACACTTTGGCTACAATTCCCTGGTTAATTCAGGCAAGCGTGGCTAATTCTTCATTTTGCTCTGTTTCTGTAATCTCTTTTATCTCCTTTATAACTGGGTTTTTGGCAAGGCTTATCTCTCCCACCAGAGAATGTGGATGGGTTCCACAGCACTGACCTACCTCTTACCCAGTTTCATCCCTTTTAGTTCCGTTTCATTTCTTTTAGTTCCAGTTGGTTCCCTGGGTTAAGGGTTTTAGAACTGTTTAAGAGTGACTTTCTGTTTTGACCAATTGTACAACAAAATCTCAGTGAGCTTCAGGGTTCAGTCCTTGCTTTTCATATTATTCTGGCTTGGAGAATGTTGATATCAAACTTTAAAAATATGATGGAAAGAAAGACTAAAATATTTTCAGAAAAGTTCATGTTGATGTCTTAAATCTTCTTGTCTTTTGCAATTTATCTTAGACCACATGACTGTACAAAACCAGAATGTTTGCCACCCCACAGTCTGTCTCTGCAGAAAGAAATAATTTTGAACAAAAAAATGAGTTAAAATTTCAATTTAAAGGACTAGTTAATCTGATCACGAGAGTAATAAAAGGGTGGACACCAACTATTTTGATTAGCCTTTGCTGTATGACAAACCACCCAAACCCTAGTAGCTTTAAACAACCACCTTTTATTTATCAATTCTATGGGTTGGCTGGGTCATCTTCTGCTCTGAGCTGGCTCAGTTGATCTCTGCTGCTGATCCCACCCATGCATCTGTAGTTAGCTGATGGGTCAGCTAGTAGCTGGATGATCTAGGATGGCTTCTCTTACATGCTAGCAGTTGACAGGCTCTTTGCTAGGTCACATGGCCTCTCATCTTCCTCCAACAAGACCATTCAGGTCCATTTGCACTGTAGTCTCAGGGATCCAAAACCAGCAAGAGAGAGAAAAGTCTCCAGTGGGAAATTTTCAAGTCTCTGCTTGCCTCATATTTGCTAATGCCCCAAGTCATATGCCTAATCAAGATTCAACAAGTGGAGAAATAGACTCTACCTCTTAATGGTATATCTGCAACATCAAAAGGGGTGAATGTAGAGAGGGGAAGGATTTATGGCCATTTTGACATCAATCACAGTATCCTTTCCATGCAATTTACCTTGCTCCAGCCTCATGGCAACCCACTGAAGGAGCATTCATTTCCATTGTATGGATGAAGTCATTGATGCACAGAGAAGTGAAGTAACATGTTCATGGTTATACCACTAACAAGTGGCAGAGCTGGGATTTGGACTCCTTTCTGCCTTGCTCTGAAGGCTGCATTTCTGATCCTTCTGCTGTGCATCTAATCCAAGTACAAGCTGGTGACTAACAGGTTGCTAATCTGAATCCGAGGCTATTTTTTTTTCCATGTATGTAGGTGGCAGCTTCAGTCTGTGTTTATCAAATATTTTCAAAATATTTTGCAAAGATTATTTTCATTAGTGGTTCAATAAAACCTCAAGCCCCAGATGTTGTGAGTCTGGCTCTTTTCTGAACTTTGAAGCCCTGAAGCACTTTATGGTCATGTAACCTCAACCCCGCCAACTCCTTAGCAACATTCCTTCCCGCTTATAAACAGAAAGTATCTTCTTTTTGGAAGCCATGAAATTTTCCTGCAGGTTCCATCCACCCTTGGAAGAAACAAGGCTTAGAACCTCCAGGCTCATTTCCAGGCCAGCTCTCCGTCTAAGACCAAGGGGGAGCTCAGGGCCATATCTGGGATGCTGGTCTCTGGATAAGAAGTCATGAGGGCCCTTCAAGTTCCAGACAAATTAGGACCCACGCAGATGAAACCAGAGCCTCAGCAAGCTGTGCCTCAGAGCTGGTCTCTGCCCAGTCTTTGTAAAGGGGGAAGTCTGTCCACTTCTTACTCCACCCCTCCTCTTCCTCCCATGGCCCTCCTCCCGTTCTCACCAACTCCCCCAACCCTACCCTTGGCTCCTCCCACCTCCAACCTTTTCTTCACTGACTTTCTCCACTTCCATTTCCTAGAATCCAAACAGCCTTTCCTGTCCTCCGCATACCTTTCTTGGGCTGAGGAGTGCCATTTAGCTATAGAGATGGGCCCAAAAGATGCCTTTGGCTGCAATTTGAAAAGATGGAGCACCCACGAGGTGAATTAGATGCACTTGATGAATCTGATAACCGTTTATTTTGAGGGAAAAAAAAGCACATTATTATTTTTTTACTTATATATATTCTAATTCTACTCTGAAGTTCTCCATTGAACAGGAACGATTTTATCTTCATTTAACAATTTTATGGCCCAAATCAGCCAGCTCTGTCCATTTATCTGATTTAAAATGCAACCAAAGGACTGGATGTCTTTACCAGACATCTAAGCATGGATAACAGCACTTGCCATCAACATAGATTTTTCATAATTTATGAGTTTCCCAGCGTGGCTATCAGGGCCTCCTAGTTAAGTTAACCTCTTGTATGACCATTATTCAGCAAGAGCAAATGATTCAGTAATGAAAACAAGTGCTTGATTTTCTTTTTCTTTTAAAGATTTATTAAAGCTCCTCAGAGGCTGTTTTTATAAACCTAACCCTTAGAGTGGCTGACCTTAAAAATGTGTTTATCTAAGCTATATTCCCCAAAACATTGACCAACATGATAAATAATTTATTTAATGGTTCCCTAAATATTATTTTGTTTGGTTTGAACCCAAAGTAGAAACTTCTTCTCCCCAAAAGGAACACTGTCTCATTTTTGTATACAATGGAAACATTTAGGGACAAAAAGAAGAAATATAATCTTTTTCACAAAATTTGGCTTACTAAGTGAACATTGGTTAATTCTGGGGCTGCAGAATACACGTTGTGATGTTAGGGTGTTAAATTAGAAGCTAGGACTTTGGTTGTTGGTTATATGCTAATTTCAAGCATTTCCTCATATAGGTAGGAAAATAAACATCCACAAATAAACATAGCAAGTAGGGCACAAAAGGATAGTCAATAGAAAAATGCCCCCCTCCCAAGCCCCAAACAACACAGGGGCTGTGTTCACACTGACAAAGGTTTGGTTTTTTTTTACAGAGGTTTTGGTGAATCCAAAGCTTGGCTATGTTGGAACTCTCCTTTGGGAGAACTTGCTAAAGGTTTCCACTTCCTCTGCAGAATTGTCCCTCAATCCACAGGACTAGTAATCCCAGAATTCCTGCCTCCAACATAGCCTAGCCAATCAGATTCCACTCTCTGGGACTCTGTCACGTTGCATATGGGTTCAACCTGAGCTGATTATAATCCTTTGGAAATTTTACAATACAGAACAGGAGGAGAAAGGGCCTCACTCTTTGAATCATGGGACTAGAAGCAAATCAGAAGCTTCTCGAGAAGTCTGTCTACGTAAGAGGAGGCTCCTGAGGAAGCAGAGCAGAGGGGTCGAGGCAGCGAGTTCTGACAACGCTACGTAAGCTCCTGAATCCAAGCCAAGCCTGATCCTAAATTCTCCTCGTGCTTTAAGCTGGTTGAAATCAGGGTTGGCGTGTCACCTCTAAAAACCATGAGTCCTGACTAACCCAGTGAGTCAAGGATGAGACACAAGTGGTCCTCAGAGGATGTTTGTTTGTTTATTTCTCCTTAGCTTTCTGCTGGAACTTAGCTTTATGACTACCTTAAATCCTTGCTTCAGAGATGCATATAACTCTGTTATCCTACTTTTTCAGTGAAAAGTTCCCTAAAGGAACAGCATGGCAGGATGCCTAGCTAGATTTTTATAGACAAGAGCTTGCTGAATATATCCCATAAGAAGCGAGTCCCTAAGAGCGTTCTTGCTGATTTCAGAACAGATCTTTGGCTTAACATTAAACATAGGTGTGTACTCAATGACCTAGGAATTCTTATGCTTTAAATATAATTAAGAAACTAGTCTGTGAAGGCTCATTTTGGGTCTAGCTGCAGACTTACTTGGCATCTTAAAACTGTCACCCTTAGAGTGACTGCTATGTGCCTCACATTGTGTTGAGTGCTTTATATGTACAGTCTCATTGAAGCGCCCCAAATCCTATGTTGTAGGTACCATTACTATCCCATTTCACAGATAAGACTTTCAGAATGGTTCAGAAATTTGCTCAAGTTCACACTTAATGAGCTGTAGAGGCTGGTTGAAAGTCCATGTCTATGATATTCCATCCCCCCCAAACTCTGGTCACTGTACTGAGAAAGTACAATGGTACAATGCTGGATGTAGCCATAGAAGATACAAGTCTACCCCCTGAGATTCAGGAGGGCTTAAGAAGAGTCACTGGGAAGCAACGAACATTGGCTATAGAGCTCAATGGTTCCAGGCTGACATCCTGGTTCTGCCACTTTCTCTCTATGTACTTATGGACACATCTTTTTAATCTCACTATGCCTCAGTTTCCAGTACTCTAAACCAGGCTGATACTGTTGTAGTAGACAGCCTCCAGATACCACCCACCCATCTGTGTAGACACATGCCAGTCCTTGCATCAAGAGAAGGATGCAAGATATGGGCCTCAGGTATGGGCCAACCTCAGCACATGTCTGGGCCAGTAAAATTGGAAGGCAATGCTGTTCTGGGACTTCTGAGCCCAGGCCTTAAGCTCCTGCTTCTTCTCTCTTGGAGTCCAGACCTCAGTGCTGTAAGGAAGACAAGGTCAGGCTGGTGAATGATGGGTGGCCGTGAAGGATGAAAGGCACTGAGAATGTTCAAGCCCTGGCCAACCTCCTGGCCAAACGCAGCCTCAGGAAAATCTCAGCAAGACCAGCAGAAAAACCAGCCAGCTGAGCCCCAGCCAAGGCACAGAATTGTGAGACACAATAAATATTGTAATTTTAAGCCATTACATTTTGGGATGATTTATTAGGCAGCAATAGATAACTAACTAATTCACTTCGCCAGGCTGTTGGGAGGACTAAACAGGATATTATATTTAAAAGCAAGAAATCTGAAATAGTGCTTGGGATTCAGAACATGTTTATTGGCTAAATACTTTGTGCACAACGTTGTTCCAGAAGAGGGGATACTGAGGAGAGCAGGACAAAGGCTTACTGTCTTGGAGCTTTTGTTGTACGAGGAAGAACAGTAAATATGCAAAAGTAAATGATCAAATGTCAAGTGCGGATTACTGCTGCAAATCGTGGCTACACATAAACTCTGCCTTGTTGATGGGTGCTGCTCATTACCCTTGGTTCATGTGATCTCCATTCATGCCTTCAAACATTAGGTGACAATGAAGTGTGTAGAAGGTGGAGCCTGAGAGAGTCCGCCTATTTTCGGTGGTGTGCTGGGAGTGGACCCCACTGTGTGGGAGCTCTGAGCAGACATCTGAATGCTACGAGGAAGGGAGCCCCCCTGCCCTGGCACACTCATGCTGCCTATAGCTCACACCCACTCCATAGCGTATTTTACCATGTGCTTTCATCTTGTCCATTTTCATTGCCTGAGAGCTCTCATGGCAGATGCAAGCATTCCTCTGTGGTTTGGCACCCAGTAGGTGTTCAAGGAACATTCTCTGACTGACTGCATGAATTCATGTCATGACCACCCACTACTCAACACCAAGGTTAAAGGCATGGAGCTTAGAATCTGGCCCAGAACATGGCAGCAACCTTCTGCAGGAGATCTGATGAGCATGGTCCAGCTTCCCGCTTCACAGATACGTGTGTTGGTGAATCTCTTATCACGTGATCCCAACGCTCAACCTGTGGAAGCCCAGCCTTACTGGTGCCCAGTTGCTGAGGACAACCACCCTCCTCTCACACACACATCCGGGCTGAAACCTCCAAGTCCATCCCCAGAAAGGAAACACACCTGCACATCCTTGAACAGAACGCTTACAGAGCCTAGAAGGTGCAGGGAGATCTCTAGGAATGGAGAAATCCGGGGTCAGGGGCCTGGACTCTGTCTCCCCTTCACCCAGCAGCCAAACTGCAAGTTCCAGGGAAATCTGGGTGCCAAGGAAGCCTGGTGCAACCGAGGCTCCTGCCCTGCACATGTCTCCCACTGGGAACAGCGCTCCTGTTTGCCTCATGAAAAACACCAAGTCTGATCTCAGAGAAAATATTTGCTTGTGCACAGCCATAGGCCAGTGGAGTGTGCTTCCCCCTCCACCCTTCCTGCCAAACTCCTCCTTATTCTCCCAGGATGATAGAAGTGGGGCGACTCATCTCCCCAGCGGCTCCACATTCCATAAGGGGGCCTTGCTATTTGCTGCTCTGGGAGAGAAAGCCTGTCCAGGGCCTTCCCCGATGGAGTCCTCGCTCTCTCTTTCTCTCCCAGCTTTCCCTCCAGCGGCTCCTGGTTCAAGCCGCTGCCTGCCCCGGCTAATAATGCCTTGTCACGCAGCGACAGAATTACAGTCTCACACTGGTTTCACATGTCACAAATAATTGCGCTCCTTGTGCATCATATTGAAGTTGTCAGGACTCTCTTACGCCTATAATTTGTGTGAGTTGATCATACTTTGGTAAATCAGTGGGTCATGACCTGCGCCCTTTAGCCCCAGTGGCTGGCTGAGAATGACCTACAAATCTCGTGACAGGGACAACAGAGAGGGTATGAACTGTTCAATTGCTTGTGTCTATCAGCTGCCACGGAGAAGTGCTCTTTGCTTTTGCCATCGCGTTAAATGGACTAACGCAGTACCCCATGACATCCTGTCTTAATTTCTTCACATCTGTTTTATTCCCCCTAGATTTTTTTTAAGCCCTTTTGGATATTTCTATTTTTTTCTTTTACCACAAGACATTTTGGTGCCAAATCCAAGTGTCTTTCTTCCATGTGTTTTAAATAAAAACCTCCAGCATTTATGATAAAGCCCATAGACCTCACTCTGTGTCCAGCCCAACTGAACAGTATTTCCCTCTTGCTATAGCCATGGTTAAATCCCTCTGGCATCTTTATGAGCTCCTTTGCTAACACTTTATTGGGTAACACATTCGCGAATAGTGTTCCCTGAGCCTTTGTTTTCATTGAGGTACAACATGTACCATCAAGTTGCATTCAATTCACTACTTCATATTTTATACTCAGTATTGCTGACCGAGGTCAGTATCTAATACTGAAAAGAGGGTAATGAGGTTCTAACTGCTTTTATTACCTGAGATTGTCAATAATGAGCTTCTAAAAAGTTCAATGGAAAATAAACAAGATGGCCAAGCTGTGACCACACGGATGCTCTTCAGATACACTGGAGTCAGGCCGAGGGTAAAGTGGCTGTAAGATAGATGCAAATCTACCTCCAGGGAAACTGTTGTAAACTAGGTGCCCAGAGAGTGGCTAGCCCTCTCTTGTCTACGCTGGTGGCTTCCCAGCAAGCTACCCCACCCCTGCAGTGAAGAGCCAGTGGTCTGACAATTCCAAAGGCAGATGGCAACAAATGACTTCCCATCCTTTGATGCCGTCTGTTGGTACAATAGCAGGTGTAAGGGCAACAGGTGACCTGGAAACCAAACGAGTCAAGCTCTCGCGGCACACAGTACAAGCATGTGCGTTTCATTTCTGAAGCCAGCAGCCAAGTGTACATGAACCAAGGATAATTAGCATCACACACAAACAAGGCAGAGTTGCTGCAGAGGACACAAAGCCAAGTAGTTCCACTCTTTTGGTCCCTTTAGCCCTCAGCTCAGTGGTCTGGTTGGCGGGCACAGACCAGCGATGATTCTCAGCACTGGAAGATATTTGCACTTTTGATTCAATTCACAAATTGCTCATCACCAGGTTAGGGCGGGGAGTGCGGCAGGAATGGGGGTGGGGGAAGAAAATGTAGTGTCCCGGACACAGCTGTAAACAAAGGCCCCCTACAAGGCAAGTTCAATGCAAATGTGGACGGTCATGGGCTCTGCCTTTACCTGTCAACTCTCTTTGCTGAAAGGGTTTAGTGGAAAAGGCAGACAGAGAGGAGTTCGTGTCACGGCACCTCCTCTGACCAGCCTGGTGACCTTGGCAGGTTACCTCTATCCTCTGGGTCTCAGCTGCCTCCTTTGCACAGTATTTGGTACATGGTAGGTGCTGAGCATATCTTTTATTTTGTCTCAGTCTAGATTTCATTTGTGAGCAAAGAAGCCTCATGGCTAACCTAAGCAGAAATGAAGTTTATGGGAAGATGCTGGGTGGCTTCCAGAGTCTCCCAGAAGACTGGAAGGTGAAGATGAAATACGAGCCGGAACCAAGGGAGCTGGAGAGCAAAGACGACCTGGGCACCGTCTGGTTACAACGCGACCCCGGCACCGCCACCACCACCACTCCACTCCAGGCTTCTCTGTGAGCTTCCACTTTGCTCCGCCCAGATTCAAAGTCCCAGGCAGCCCCTCTGAATGGCTAAGCCCCAGTCACATGGTCATGGCTCAGGGGCCAGAGGACAGGAAGCAGAGTATACTTAGAAAGCTTGGAAGATGCTCACCATGGCTCAGTGAAACTCTGAGCCAAGTATTTTCTTTATTCTCATTCTCTACATGGAGCTGGCGGTGGAGAGGGGAGTTCAGGTTTCAGGTTTTACTCATACCTACTTTATATAGTACGTTTTTTGGCTTACTTTACACAAAAAGGAGTCCCAAGCAGCCTGGTGGGCTTGTCCAAAGCCACATAGAGTGTAAGTGACAGTGTTTGGAATGAGAACATACACGTCTCCAATTCCCATTAAGTTGTGTCCATACTAGCTCACGGAGTGACTGTGGAAAAACTGCAGAGGAAAGAAAGAAACTGTGGCTTCCCACAGGAGCAGTGAATACTAGCTACCAAATGCAAAGTCATTTTTAACTTCCATATCCGTTGCCTGTGAGACAGGGCTTTTAAAGAAGTGCCCTGGCTAGAGAAACAAAATGGAGACTGGACGAAGTCCATGGATAAGAAGAGAATGAATAAAATATCTGGAAGATTCAGTTGCATATGACATTATTGAACCGTTATGTTGCAGGCACTAGGCTAAGCACTTTTGTGGCATTATATTGTGACATTTGTTTACTTAACAGTCAAATAAATTAGTGAGGTATCTATTACTATTCCCATTTTACAAACAGTGAAATCAAGGTCCAGAAGTTAAAAGCATGTGGAATAAAATAGACACAGTACAAAATCTGGGCCTCAGAGCTTTGCCTTCAAAGAACATGCCAATCAATGTCTCTGGGTGGTGGGGGTGTATAAAAAGGACACAGGAATCTCAGGGCACAATATCCTGGGTACTTTAGAAATTCCTGATGATCCCATAATCTCAAGATAGTATTGTTTGGGCTGAGGGATCAAGAGACAAAAAGCTGAGGAATATTTCATGAACTGGAAACTTTCAGTTTCTTTAATATGAAAATGTTCAACATAAAGTATTAAAGCTGTAAGGATTCAGAGGTTGCAGGCGGCCAACAAAGATTAAGGGCTTCTTTCTCTAAGCAAAGTGCATAGTGTATCCGTTACAAGACAGAGAGAGTTCCCCTTCCCTCCCCCACCCTCTCCATTTAGAGAAAATGCTAAAAACTTTGAAGAAATGCGTTCTTTGTTCTTTAAGTTCCATGATTAATTAGGTATAAGCCACGTTTAAAACGTTTCGTCATTTATTTGTAATTCTCCCCAGAGCATGTACAGTAACTTGGCTCAGAACGTACAGATTACATTGCAAATGCTGCTCATATGCTGAAGCTTTTTATGTTTCCTTCCCTTTCCTTCTCTGCTTTCCCCTATAATACTG
Source organism: Manis pentadactyla (assembly GCF_030020395.1). Classification (NCBI taxonomy): domain Eukaryota; kingdom Metazoa; phylum Chordata; class Mammalia; order Pholidota; family Manidae; genus Manis; species Manis pentadactyla. The sequence continues at coordinate 124,274,303 of NC_080026.1, read as the reverse complement.
GAGTCGGAGAACAAAGCTGGATTTCAATCCGAGAGCACACCCCTCCCTCTATGGATTTCCCTGGCCTCTCAGTAACCCCCAGAAGGAGGACCACAGCTGGAAACAGCCAGGGGGCAGCCTTGTTCCCACATGTCCGTGAACCTCTGGGGCTGCTCCAGCCCCCAGTCAAGCAAAGACGTGCATTTGTCTCAAGACCACCTCCATTTCTCCATCGCCATCCCGACCCCCTCACCAGGAGTGGCTCCCCAGTATAAACTAGTGAGCAAAGCAGTGCAGTGGCAAACATGTGAAATCCAACCACTGGGGGCTGACTCAACTCTTGGAACTTTGTTTTTCTCATCTGTGAAATGGGAATAATAATAGCCTCTGGCATCCATTGGGTCAATTCTAGGGTTGAATATGGTTTAGGACACTGCTTCATTCAGAGGATGCTCTCTATGAATGTCCACCACTATTGTTATTATTGTCGGTTTGGCTCAAGTCCCCAGTCCAAACACACACACACACACACACACACACACACACACACACGCTGTTCCTTGTTGTCTTTTTCCAGACTCTGAATCACTACAGAGGCAGCCCTTCACTTTGGAATATCTTTGCTGTCGTATCTTTGCTTCCTCTCAGTCTTGTCAAAAAGAATACTCCTGCTTCAAAGCTCAGATCAAATGCTGTCACCTCCTCCTAGAGGCCTTCACTAGCAGTCCCAGGCAGAACCAGTTACTCACCCTGTGCTTGTAGTCCTCACTTTGCAGACAATCAGAGCTAACTAGATAATGTTGGTCACTCTTCTGTGTGTGGTTAAGGCTGAGGTCCTGTCTGCAAATGGAAGTGCTTTGAATTGACTTACTAGGTGTATTAGCTTCCTAGAGCTGCAGTAATAAAGTACCACAGACTGGCTTCAACACCAGAAATGTACTGTCCCACAGTCCTGAGGGTTAGAAGGCCAAGATCAAGGTGTCAGCAAAAATGATTCCTTCTGAGGGCTCAGAAAAAGAATCTGTTTCAGACCTCCCTCTCGGCTTTGCTGGCAATCTTTGGTGTTCCTTGGCTTGTAGAAGCATCACCCTGATGTCTGTCTTCATTTTCTCATGTCTTTCTCCATATGTGCGTGTCTGTCTCTGTGTCCAATTTTTCTCTTTTTATAAGGACACAATTATATTGGATTAGGGCCCACTGAATGACTTCATCTTAACTTGATCATCCTTAAGACCCTATTTCCAAGTAAGATCATATTTACAAGTACTGGGGGGTTAGGATGCCAACTTTGTTCTTGGGTGAACACAATTCAATCCATAACACATAATTCAGCCTATGAGGAGTAAATGGATAGCAACTCTAAGGCTCTGTATGGAGCTTGTAAGTGGAGCCCCATAGGTTCATTCTTACTTATATCAGGGGCAGAACACTGAGAATTCTGAGAGAGGCTCACCGTGGTGAACCCAAGCCTGCCTCTATCATCACACTCAAGTCGGTGGCTCTCAAGCCTGGCTGCCACAAAGAACTACCTGGGAATAGAATGACGAAAACAAACACAATGGAACAATCCTGGGCTTGGAGGAAAACAGAGTCAGTCTATCTTCAAACATCCTTTTTTAGGTGCAGTCAGGATTGAGAATCACTGTACTAGACTAAACATACAAACAACCCAGGTGGTTTCCCTGGTCTAGCCCAAGAGGCATTTCTTGTTTGGGGGCTTACAATATACTCAGGATGTTTAAATGACTCTTAAAAAATTAAACGAACCTCTTATGTAGAATTCTATAAAACATAAAGAATGTTAAAATTCTCCAGATGGTTGAGATTAAGAAGAAATGTACTCTCTCCTGGAATATGCAGCCGTTGTGTTATGGTTAGACTACTTTTGCTAGAACCAACTCTTGCCTAGGTGGATAAGTATAGGCTAAATTATCAGTCTCATATAGTAAGTACTTTGAGATCCATGAGGAAAAGATTTTATAAGTGAAGATACCATTGTTGGCTATTCTTATTTTGGCCAGAACGATATTCCAGGCTTACACTCAATCTGGCTGGCTGGTTCAGCATGGACATGGTGTTTCAACTGGAGAAATGAGCTCGTATATGAGAGAATGCAGACACCTGAGAGAAATGAACAGTCCACTGGCCACACTTTGGACAGTAAAGATAGCAGGAACACTGACAATAATAATAGCTAACACTTACATGAGTATGTTGTGCATCTGATGCTTATGGCGGCAATGCCCTTATTACTACTAGATTTTTATGCTGATTTTCTAACCGCCAAAATCCATTTTGAGTATTTTGCTGCTTGAAAGCCTGCATTCTTCCTTGGGTCCCAGAATACAAGGAAGATTCTTTGGAAATTAAATGCATCTTTATTTGACATATTTTATTTAAGAGCCTAGGAGGACAAAAGATGCCTAAATTAGTGTTTCAATCTTTGGTGAACTAAGGTTCAGATGCCTGAGAACAAGCTCTGAGAAGCAGCAGAGTAACAGGCTTATGGACCCTAAAAAAGGACTGGGAAATTATTCATTTTGATCAAATTCAGTTTTCTTATTTCAGAGAAAGAAGAGGAGAAGAAAATGGGATAGTCAGTTAGGACCAACTGCATGGTTAGCTGCAGAGCCTACAAATCCCAGGGATGCCAGCGATACCCACAGCCATGCCATCTTTACTTTATTGCATGTAATAACACCAACAATAACTGATCAATCTCCACAAGCTGGCCTTCAGTTTGGTTCTCCTGGTCATAACAGAATGGGTCCAGCATAATGGGGAGGAAGGTACAAGCTTGGCCTGGGTCACGTGAGTGACGGTGACGTTAGCGACTGAGGAACCCTCTTCTGCCAAAAAGTTGAGCTCCAATGTTTATTTGGGTGCAAACCAAAGTAGAATAATGGGGAAGGAGGTCCTTCATGTGAAAGAAACTCAAAAACTTTACAGACTGAATTAGGTGTAATCCTTATGGGATCCCTAACAGCTCATAAATAACTTTTAATGAGATTTCCAGCAAGTAAAACAGCACGTGAGGGAAAAAGTATTCTTTTTTATTTTTGTTATTTTGTTTTCAATAAAGCGCATACTTCATACCGTTGTTTTCCCAACCCATAACTGAAAGACGGGAAACCATTTCAATAAGAAGAGATTAGTACTGAAAATATTTAATTAACTGATAGGGACAGGAAACGCTTGAATATGTCATTGAAAATTCTTGACATTGACCACTAATCTATGGAAACTTATAGAGCTGAGTCTAAAGCATGTTCCGGAGTTAAGCAGAGAAATAAATCAAGGTTTGCAAATGTCATTTAAGTTTTCACCTGTCCCAAGATTCAAAATTATTGGCTTCCCAATGAAAAGCATATGTTGTGTCCCTTGCCTGGGGAGTAGTAATGAAGTGAGGCAGACACTCTCCAGCTCTCCCTCCCATCGTGCCCCTCTTGATTTCCCATCGAGTGAAAATAATTACTGTATCCTTAAGGGAGTGCTTCCCTGGCTTCCCTGCGTCTGGTCTCCCGATAAGCATTGCCATGCTGGCTCCTAAAGCCCTGTGCCTCTTTCTTGAGGGACCACAGTTTGATTTATGAGAAAATAGTTGGCAAATTGCAATGTCCATCTTGATGGATGACATCATTTGGACCATTTTGCTGATCATGTATGACTACCTTTTTTTGTTTAGCCTGGTTGCAATTGATCCACAGCTCCAACAGCTGGAGAAGAAAAAAAAAAATAGCAATTGCCTTTCCTTGGAGAGGCCCCCAAGCAGAAAGAGCTCTGGCCTTTTATTTCCTTGAAACCCTCAAGTGATGTTCAAACCCTTTGCACAGGGCTCTTGCAGACGTTATCTGAGATGATCTACTCGGAGAATCTTAGAAGTAAGCAAGACAAGAATAGTTCTCATTTGGAAGAAGAGAAAAGTGAAATTCAGAGAGACAGAGTGCTTTACCCAAGGTCACACAGCTAGTCAAAAACCACAGGGTCAAATCTTGATCTTTTGACTCCAAAGCAAGTGCTCGTTTCTCTTCCCCCCTGCTTCTCAGTGGAACAGGGATGCACATTTAATGACAAAATCAAAGTCCCACCTTCCGCTTCCCCAGAGATTGCAGCTTCTTCCAGACTCATCTCCAGACCCCGAAGATCTTCCTTCCTAGCTGTCCTCTCAGCTGTCACCAGCTGGATGGTTCTACAAAAACAAATCCAATTATGTCTTTGCCCCGTTGAACAACTTTAACGTCTCCCCATTTCCTACCACTTGCCTCTCAAAACTTCCCATTCCATCCCGTCTAACAGGAAAATCATGGCGGTGTGGGGTGGAAGCCAAAGCTGTCTACTCGGAATTTCTTTGAAATTCCTTTGAAATGTCATGGTTTACCTTCAATGTTAATATGGAGATTTTTATTCTACTCAATATATCCTTGTGGGTATGGCTTTTTGTTTTTGTTTTTTTCATTGAGAAGCAATGGTTTTTCTCTAAAATTCTTTGAGTACAATTCATATCCTGGAAAACCACTCATATTTATCCCACAGCTTTGTGCACTCCCCAGGATGCCCCCGAGTTTGAAGAGACAGGTCCCAGGGGATGAAGGCCAGGACTTTCCTGGGCCTCCCTTCCTCCTGGCCTCATTTCTACTACTCACTCCCAGATCACTCACAGCACGGCCACCCTGATCTTCTATACCTCAGTGCCTTTGCACATGTTCTTCCCTCAGCCCATAAGTCTCTCTTTTTTTTTTTTTTTACCCCAAAGTCTCCCACCTGCATGGCTTGGGCCCCTAGGATGTGACTGTGACTCTTTCACCTTCATCTCCTTCATGGCAGCAGCTGACCCTTTGGATCCTGCTTTCTCTGCAAACTAAATGCTATTGTCCGTCATCTCTATCATCAACACCAGGGCCTAGTATACTTGACACGAACAAGACAGGAGATAAATACTTGTAAAATGAATGATATTAACAAACTTCCCATTGGGAGATTTGTTTTTAGAAGCTAGCCTAATCTCAGTGGCTTATATTGTTCAGTTCATAAAAACTTCCACACATTAAGAAAAAAAAAACTGAAGGTGCATTCTTTATGTATGCCAGGTGCATACCCCAACTGGATCTTTGTATTTATGCCATGAAGCAGACAGAGCAACTCCAGGTTACCTCATCCCTTGGCCTTAACTATGAGGTGAAGTCCAAGCACTGGACTTAGATGGCCTGGACTTCCATAGCCCTGTTCTTACCAGCTCTGTGTGGCTTCAGTTTCTTCACCTGAAAAGGGGATGATAACAGTACTCCTGAGAGGCAGCATCCTGTGGTGGTGAAGGGCACAGGCTCTAGAAATAATACCACAGGTCATGGGAAAATTAAAGCCTATGGCCCAAATCCAACCCACCATCCAATTGTATATAGCTAAGAATGGCTTTTATAATTGCAAACGGTTTTAAAAATCAAAAGAATAATCATGTTGTGACACATGACTATGACATGAAATTAAAATTTCAATGTCAACAAAGTTTTATTGGAACAGCCCTGCTCATATGTTTACATTTTGTTGCCTATCACTGTTTTGTACTATAGCTGCAGAGTTGAGTAGCTGTGTCAGAGACTGTTCAACCTGCAAAACCCCAAATATTGACACTTTACAGAGGTTTGCTGACCCCTGACCTAGGTTCAAATTCCAGCTCTGCCCCTTACAAGCTCTGTGACCTTAGAAGAGTTAGTTCAGTTCTCTATGCCACAGTTTCCTCTGTTGTAAAATGGAGGTAATAATAATCTCTGGCTCATAGGGCTTCATGAAATTAATAGAGTGCTTGGTATGGACCCAGTAAATGTTAGCTAATATTACTAAGCTACTTTCCCAGGGGTCTAGAATTTGCCAAGTAGCAGCATGGGGTGAGAAGCGGGTGCTAGTGCCAGCTGTGTGAAGACTGCCAACTTAATGTAATTGGAGAAACCGAGACTCTAGGTGTGAGCCAAACTGAGTTGAGAGAGAAAGCTCAGGAGCAAGGTGCAGACACCCAAGAGAGTCTCAAAGGGCCCAGACGCGGCCAAGGCTGGAGTCACAAAGTCAAGGGTCCAAATGAGGTTAGGTGAGATGCACTCAGAACAGAGAGAAACAAGCAAGGGGAAGGAAATAGCTGGTTCTGGAAGATTTCCCAGGTCCAAGACAGCTCTCCAGACAAGAGCTGGCTCAAACGGACAAGCATGTCACTCCCATCTACCAATGAGGAGACAGCAGCTCTGGGTAGTTAAATGGCTTGCTCAAGATAATACAACTTGTAAATGACTAAATCCAAAATACCAGAAGCCTAGACCAAGGCTCCTCCCTCCAGCCGGCCCTGCCAACTTTCCTACCCAATGTTTCAAATTCAAATTCTTTGGTGACCTTTATGAACACCATTGAGTGTGAGGAAAAATAGCACGTCTATCTCATGTTGTTTTGTTTTTTCCAAGAACAGAAAGTCATAAAAAATTTTAAACCATAGAGCATGAATTAAATATGTTTTCCCCCTTTCTGCAGTGAGAGTCCCTGTTGCTGGGTTCAGCAGGCACACGCTCTGCAGGCTCACATTTTCAGCAAGGCCTCCGACAGGGCCTCTAGCCTACAGGCGCATTTTCCTCACATAGTTCAATGACAACCCTGCAAATGGCAAATTGTTTATGATTTGACAGAGGCAAGGATCCAAGATGCATTGAAAGAAGTTGGGGGAAAAGGAGACTAAGAAAAGCAACAAGTAATTCAAGGATCTAGGCCAAACATAAACCAATAGATTTCAATGGACACATGATAAAAGTGTCTTTATAATGTCTACATGTCTTCGAAAGAAGGCTCCAGACCCTCAGCTCCTCTTATTTATTATTCCTAAAAATGTGATTGCCGAAGAAGACTGAATTCAGAAAGGCATCCTCCGAGGGCAGGGGGAAGACAATCCTGCTTTAGAGCCTGGAGACACAGAATGTTTTTGCTACTCAGTCGAAAGTGGGGATTCTTGTTTATTTGACGATTTTTCTTCCCTGGACATTGTATTTAAACAAGTGTCTCCTTTTGGTCCAGTGTTTCTTCAAATTTATTTATAGAAGAACTTTTGCTTCCCCCTTCTAGTCTGTTTTTCATATTTTGGTGAAAGGGATAATATATAAAGTTTTACAAGGGTTTAGCTTTCTTTACATTTCCTAAATGTGGGCATCTGGTGTTCTCATTAAGCAAGTGATGTCCATTCATAGACTTACTCCATCTTTAATTCATGCTAAAGAACAGGGCAGTGAGTTCAAGAATACACTGTCTTCCAATGTCTTGGAAAGATTCCTTTTTTAAAAAAAATCTGTCTAGCATTCTTCAGTTAGAATCACTCTGTTCATATCTTTAATTTTCAATAAGATTCCCTTTTCATTCTCTTCTCCCAAATGGTAAAATGCATAGCATTATTATTTTCTGGAGTCTGCCAAAAGCATGCTTTTTTATGTTGTAAGTTTTTCACTAGGACCCATCTACATTTTAGGCTTGAGGGCTGAGCAAAGAGGGAGATCAAGCCAGCAGACTGCACACAAAGAGTTTCTCGTTACGCATTACAATAACCCTCGAAATACTATATTCCTGCTGAAAGCACCTCAGATTTTGTCAGACTTTGGAAAGCTCAAATTAGAGTTTATAATCTCCTGAAAGTGATATAAACCCAAAGGTTGGCTCAGTTCCTGTAATGTCATCAATACATTTAATTATGTGAGAGAAATGTTTCGATAGTATGCATGGAAACATGCACACACACATGAGGGCATGCACACAGCCATGCAAAATGCAGTAGTTCAACCATGGGCCAAGGTATTAATGCCAATTTCAGAATCTTTGCCTAAAGAAATCTTGTCTAGAAACCCTTTATGATGCTTTTATTATGTTGTTGGTAATAATAATACTAATAGTTTAAAATTAAAATAGCGGTTTGGGCAGAAAATGTTGTTCCTCATTTGATTCGGGTAGGGGTGCTCCCCACAAACAAGTCTTTGGGCAATTTGCATTTTTCTGATATGCTAGTACAACAAGTTTCTCCTTAAAAGTTTTCTGCATGTTAGAGAGTCACTTATATATAGAAATCCATTTATACTGACAAGCTGATGAATGACCTACCCAGGTAACCTAGATGACTGTGGGTAAACACATTGGGTGCAATATATTTTAATGATGTCTAAAGAGTCAAATGTTAGTATACCTACCTGGGAAAGGTCTGTTGAAATTGAATCTGCTTATTTTCTTCAAGGTAATTCCCAGTAATTTATAAGTTTGAATGTGGTCTGTGAGTTTGGATCCCACAGTTTTCCCTCCTCTGGAGATGAGTTGGGGCTCTGCTCCATTAGGCTGGCAAATGAGTTACCTTAAATTTAAGTAGTTCCTAGAAGTGGTATTCTTTTAAAATAATTAGTCTAACAGAATCAGAATGAATACTCATTTCTTTGACACCTCACATAGCACCTGGTGTTGTGGTCCTGGAACAGTCCTTTGGAAAGCAAATAGTCTAGTAGATCAAGTAGAAGTTATGTGATACACATATAATACACAGCATCACTTACGTTGTATTTTTGCTCAAAGTGTTTAATCGAATCCATCAAGCCTTTAGACACACAGGGGATAGGGGAACAAGTGTAATGCCACCACAAGGAAGCAACCAAACAAATCTAGACAGTAGAACATTTTGCAGGACCCAATGGGCTGATCTCTTCAACAATCAGTGATGAAGAAAAGGGAAATCCTAGATTTAATGAGATTTGAAGGGCATAGTTATTAAATGCAATATGCAATACTGATTTATATAGTGGTTTGGACAAGCACTTGTAATGAATGTTTGGGATCAGTTTGGGGAATGCAAATATGATCTGGCCTTTAGAAGAAATGAAAATTTACTAAAATGGGAAGGTGGAGACAGTTGATGTAAAAAAGTAGATTATGAAAGATTATGCATAGTATGATACTATGTTGCTTAAAATTAAAGAAAATGTGTTTGTGTGCATGTGTGTGTAAAGATCTGGAAGGATATGCACACATACTAAATTACATTTGTGATCTTAGGTGGGAGGCATGTGTATTAGTCTCCTATTGCTGTTGTAACAAATTACCACAAACTTGTGGCAACACAGATTTTATCTTGTAATTCTGGAATTCAGAATTGTGGAAACAGTTCCACTGGGATAAAATCAAAGGCTCCTTCTGGAAGTTTTAGGGAGAGTCCATTCTTATGCTTTTTCCAGTTTCTAAGGGCCACCTGTGTTCCTTGGTTCTTAGCCCCACATCACTCCAAGCTCTGCTTCATCATCACAGTGCCTCCTCTGACTCTGACCAGCCTGCCTCCCTCTTATAGAGACCCCTGTGATTATATTCAGCCCACCAGAAAATCTAGGATAATCTTCTCATCACAACATTTGTGTGTGTGTGTGATATATATATTTTTTCTGAGAGGGCATCTCTCATATTTATTGATCAAATGGTTGTTAACAACAATAAAATTCTGTATAGGGAACTCAATGCACAATCATTAATCAACCCCAAGCCTAATTCTCAACAGTCTCCAATCTTCTGAAGCATAACGAACAAGTTCTTACATGGTGAACAAGTTGTTACATAGTGAATAAGTTCTTACATGGTGAACAGTGCAAGGGCAGTCATATCACAGAAACTTTCGGTTTTGATCACGCATCATGAACTATGAACAATCAAGTCAGATATGATTATTCATTTGATTTTTATACTTGATTTACATATGACTCCCACATTTCTCCCTTAATTATTTATTTATTTTTTAAATAAAATGCTGAAGTGGTAGGTAGATGCAAGATCAAGGTAGAAAACATAATTTAGTGCTGTAAGAGGGCAAATGTAGATGATCAGGTCTGTGCCTATAGACTAAGTATTAATCCAAGCTAGACAAGGGCAACAAAACATCCACGGATGCAGAAGATTTCTCTCAAAACAGGGGGGGCGGGGTTCTAAGCCTCACCTCTGTTGATCCCCAATTTCTCACCTGATGGCCCAGCTGAGACTGTGCCTGTCTTAGGTTGTCCCTCCCTTGAGGAATCTTACCTGTCTCTGGCTAACCAGCCGTCTTCCAGGGCCATACAGGGAAATGTAAAGTTCCCATCGCAACATTTTTAACTTAATCATATTTAAGTAAATATGATTAAGTCTCTTTTAGCATGCAAGGCAACATATTCACAGGTTCTGGTGATTCAGACATAGCTATCTTTTGGGAATAGACAGAAATTATTTAGCCTACCAGAGTGGGTTTGTGCTTTCTTTATCTCTTTATTTTTTTGTCTGTACCTTCTGTTTTATATAGTGCACATGTCCTGGTTCTTTAATATTAAAAGCAAAATGGCAGATTTCTCTTCCTGCCTGGGATCTGAAGTTCCCCTTGGGTGAGCCTCATCTTGCAGAGGACAAAGAGGACTGCCTCCCAGATCATGATCCGACTCCACCAGGGGGAGGGAAAGACCCGGGAGGTGTTCTTAACTCCCTCCAGACACACAATTGGACTTCAGGATGCCTTGCTCCACTTCAAATGGGTTACATCCACCACCACCACCACCAGTGCCAGCACCATCATTGCTTGAGGGCTTCATGTGTGCCACACCCTGTGTCAAAGGTTTATCTTAACTCTAATGTAGATATTCTGGACCCTAGTTTATAGAAAAGGACACTAAAAGTCAGACGGGTTAAGGCACTTGCTCGAGGCCACAACCAGTTCATCACAGAGTGAAGTCCCAAGCCCAGAGTGTGAGTCCTAACCTCTACTCATATTTCCTCACTGCTGTGACCTGAAATGGTCAAGTCATTTCTCTTTAGCATAAACAGGGAATGTACCTATTCTAGAGTTAAAAAGCAGAGGGTTTAAGCTGGACAGGGTCTTTGCTATCACCTAGTCCAAGTTGTCTATTGTACAGAGAAACAGCTGATCCAGGTCAGTGTAACTAGTCAGTGGAAAGGCCAGGATTGGGACTCGGGGCTCCTGGCTTCCTGCCTGCCCAGAGTTCTTTCTACTAAACTCTAGGCCTCCATTTTCATCCATATAACTTTATTTTTCACCAATCAGTCTGCCAGAAAAAGAATCCTTTATCCCCAAATGAAGAGAGATAAAAAATGAAATAAGATAGCTAGGACTGTGTCAGTGCTTATAACTGGGAGGCTAAGCTCCTAGCTCTAGGGAAATGGCTCAAGCCAAGTGTACCCTATGATTACTTCCATCTGATGGAAGCCTCCGATGGAAGGGAAGACACAGTTTGCACAGGAGCTGGATCCCTGGTTGCTATACTGGTTCTGGCACCTGTTATACCCAAAGAAGGCCCAGGGATTTCCCAGGATACCAGAACAGTCCACTGCCCATTGACTGCAGGCCATTTCTGCCCTATCTTTGATTCCTTCTACTGTAAAGGAGCCCCAGTGGACAGGCAGCTTGGCACTAAGTCAGGGCAATGGCCTGGCTTGGTAGTGGTGTTTGCTTGGTTCCTTGATGATAGTCGGTTCTGGTGTGCCTCACCAGATGCATGGCATAAACCTTGAAAACATGAGACCCATGACTCACCTAGTGTCTAGATACTCTCTGGGGATTAGATAAGACCTCCCTCAGCTGGTGATGGTGGCCACTTAAGTCTTCCTATGGCACCCTCTGACCTTCTGCCTTGCTCAGGCCTTCAGTGTGAATTGCTAAAGCAAACTATTGTAAACAACCTCCCAGTGGTGTCCATGCCTCCAGCCTCCTCTGCTTGTCCATTTAACCTTTCTATACCAGGCCAGAGCATCATCCAGAAAACTAATTTTGACCAAGAGTCCCTCTTCCAAAGGCTATCTATGGCTCTCTCTTGTCCACAGGATAGAGAAACTGCTTCTCTATGCCCCAGCCCAGCATATGTCACAGTAGGTCATCGCGTTTTCCCTCCAAGGCTGCCAATGCCCTATAAAGTCAGCCCTGCTGCTGGTTCCTGTAGACATCATCAGTATGACTTCTGATACTCACAGGCCTGTGACGGTATTACAAATCCTGACGGTATCTGACTGGAGGGTGTCAGTGCCAATACCCCTGCCCACTGAGGACAGCCAAAGTCTGCACCAGCTCTGCTGATGTGGGAGGCAAGACCCATCCTTCTGAGGTTGCTAAAACCCCAGCACCAGTGCCATTGAGGCCTTAGGTGTGTGGCGCTTTCACTGTTAGCTTCAACAGAGCCCCCACACCAGTGGCCACAAGGATAAGATTTTGGAGGTGGAATGAAAAGACTGTCTGAGAGAATCTTCCCTCTTACCCTGCACTTGCGCACTGGCCCTAACTCATGACTCTCGCTATCTCTTTCTTAGAAAAAGCTTGTAACCAGGCAGCTCCTGAAATCCTCCCAAAACAGACCTTGGAGGGACCAGCCCACAGTCTCTCCAAAGGCCCAGACATGCCTGAATCTTACAGCAAATATATTTTGATATATTCCATTCCATAGTATGAGCCAGGAACTACTTCACTGACAATAATATGACTGAACATGTATTTAGGACACCACAGTAAATTCTTTCTTCAAGAGCATAGTTAATTTTTTCATGAGCATTTTGATGTTTGCTTATTTGTGGCAGATAGCAGGTATGAATGGTGTAAGAGGAATACGACGGCAAAAGCTTGAAGTTGAGAAGCCGCTTTCAAGTAATTTAATTACATTCTGCAGATCTGGAAAAGCCCTGTCTTATTCCATTTTCAGAAAAAAATTCCAGCGTTCCACAAACATATAGCTTGGCAAATGGTCTTCTGCATTTTACAAGTGAGGAAAATGCCCAGTAGGGAGAATAAGAAATTTTCCAAGACTTTCTAGAACCCAGATGTCTGGCCTCCCTTGCACCACACCTACTCGCTGCCCTTATTCTCTGTTAGTAGTGACATCCTGGCAAACAAAAATCCCCCCGCCAGGCAGAGCTGCGGCCACCACTGCAATTCCATGCGGTCCATTTTGTCACTTAGCATGCTTTACCGATGATGTTACAAAAATCAGAGCTTGGCAAGAAGTCCTTCCTTTCAGATATTTTATATGGAAAAAAGAAGAAAAGGAGAAAAACACATCCAGATCTTTTTCAAAAAATCACTTACAATCAGCTGGAAGGTATTCAGTGAACTTTGTTTTACAGCGTTTTGTGGCCAGTTACAAATTTGGGTCGTGCCCTGCAATCAATCTCTGCCGGGAACTTTCGCTGAGGCCATGGGGGGAATTCGAAATAAAATGTTAGAGGCAGGATCAAGAATGTACAGATGAGCCGGAGAAACTTAGGACTGGCTTTCTGGAGGCGTGATGAAAGAACAGCTTGGATAACTCCGGTGCAAGCCCAGAGCCAGGGTCTCATCCAAAGTCACTCAAAATTAAAGCTGGACTGTGTTTCCCTCCATGTGTGATGGCATGGAAACTTTACTTACATAAGACCGAGACCAAATCATCTCTTGTGATTATCTTATTGGCTGCAATGTACAGGAAATAATGGTTCCAACATGAAACTGTACTGTGTCTGAGGAAACAGGGGGACAGCCAAGTCTGAAGAACGTTCCACGTCTTATCGGCAAATAGACACACTCTTTGCCTGGGAAGCTTAGCGAAGTTCTAAAGGAATGAGGGCAATTACCCCAAATATCTGGTGGGTGAAAGTGGATCTCTTTAATAAAATTTCTTCTTTGTTAAGAACCTGACTTTCATTTCCAAAAAACAACTGGGGGAGAGGGGGACTGGGAGCACCATTTTTGTTTTCTTTGAAGGATGCAAAGATGCTTCAAGCTCTTAGAAGCAAAGTATTAAATGTAGAGGTTCTCCTCTCCTCTACAGCCTCTCAGAGGAGCTACCCAACAACAAAAATGGAGGGTTACATTCAAACTGCCAAGATTTCTTTTGGACTTAAATGAAGAAGCTCACCAACCTCCCCAAGCCCCCAAATCCTGGGGAAGTAAATTCGACCCTAAATATGGAGGTCCTTATTGATATTACATTTGGTAAGCAACCCGCTGATTTTCTTAGAAGTAAACTAAGCTATAAAACTAGTGCAAATAGTGATCTGGACTTGTATCTTTGATCCTTAGAGATCTTAATCAGATAACAATATAATAGTTCTAATCACAAGACATAGCTGCTGTTAATGGAGCACTTACATGTGCCAGGCTATAAGCTAAGTGCTTTGTATTAAATACCTCATTTAATCTGTCTAAGAATCCTACAAATTAGACGGTGCTATTATTTTACAAATAAAGAAATGGAAGTTCAGAGAGGTTGAGTAACTTGCCAAGACCACACAGCAGTTAAGTCATAGAGCTGGGGTTTAAACCTACTCTGTGTGGCTCCCAATCCTGTCCATGTCAGTTGTCAGAACTTCCTCCAATCTGAGAAGGGAGAGATTCTAGTCAGACTTTGGAGGACTGAGGAAAGGTTCTATCAGAGAGGAGCAGAGTTGAACTTGAGAAATACAGAGCCAGGGTCCCCTAAGCCCCTTTAACATAAGCAGGGGGCCCCATTTGGGTGAAAGGTAATGACAGCAACCAGGCAGAAGCAGGCTTCAGAGTAGAGGTGGGGGAGAAAGGCCACCTGGCCACAGGTGCCCAAGGAAACAGCCAGGGTCAGGAGCAGGGTGTGATCTTCCTACAGGGACAGCTGGCTCAGAAAAGGAATCACTTCTTCCTTAGACTCTCAGGTTGCCTGCCAAGACTGTTGCAGGACCTAGAACAACAGAAAAGTGAAGTCCAGAGCCCGTGTTAGCCATGGGGAAAGTAGTTGCTGTCTTAACTGGCACGGTATTTTGAATCTTCTGCAAAGCAGACTCTACAACAGGACTAGATGTGAGAGGGATTTATTGGAGAAATGTCTGTGAAGGAGGAAGAGGGGAGCCTTCGGTCTGCAATGCAGGGCTGGGCCCCGTGGGAGGAGGGAAGATGGGGGATGTCTCAGACAGCAGTACAATTCCAAAACTGGTTTGGGTGGGCTAATGGGGACTCCTTGAAGCAGAGTTGCCTGTCAGAAGAGTTTTGGTTCTCTCAGAAATGGGCCTCTGAGAGTACCCCCACTCAGTCATTGGCTGGAAGCAGCCCACAGGAAGTGTGGCCTCAGCACAAACTCAGTGCTGGATCCGGCAGGGGCCCCCAGTCACTATGCTCCCCACAGCAGGGGGGCTGAGTGGTGCCATTTCACAGTCCCCACAACTGGCTGTCTTCTGCTGGCTCCAAAATGTGGTAGGAAGCCCATGGGGAACCCCTGGGATGTCAGGGGGAGGGGCTCATAATGCCTGCACCCTAGAGTCCTTGTAAACGCATGGCAGCATCTAGCACAGGGATGGCTCCCAGGCAATCCTAAGAGAATAACAAGCAGTTTAGGAGAGGTCAGAGGTCTTCATGACGAACTACACCCACTTCTCAGTCCAATCCTGGTATAGCTAGTCGTGTTCTTCTGAGAGATTCCTGCAGCATCTAGGAATTCCATCTCTCTCTCCCCTCCCTCCAACCTCCTCTCGATTTCCACCCAGTCAAGCCGGCAGCCGGGTCGAGTTCATGACGCTCCTTCAGAGCCCAGGTAGAGAAATCTATCCACCTCTTGCTTGATGTGAACCTTTGGAACAGAAAGTCAAGCCACCCTCCCTTTGGAGCAGAAATCCTCTTCTAAATGTAAGTTGAACTCCCTCAGTCTTTTTGAGATGAAGTCCAGCTTCTGAACAAAAAATGGTTTTGATTATAAAATGAAGGCTGTTAACCAGTGAGATATGAGATTCGGGGCTCCACCAAAGGGGTGTGCGAGGTCTGAAGCCAACCACACTGATTAGCAGGCTAAAGAAAATAGTGTCGTGCTCTGTTGACGCCCCTGGGCGATGCTATGGCTGCCCTCCCTGGTGACCGTTTCATTTAATTATTTGAAGGCAGAGTTTTATGGACTATTTGCCAGACCTCATGTTTGTTGGGGGCACCTCAAGTTTCAGACATTTACAGGCCTGGACTCTAGTAAAGATTCTCTTGGTTGCAAACACATTCACCTTGGGTTCAGAGTGTGGGCTGGAAGGAGAAACCCCCAGACACAGGAGCACTGAAATATCCTGCTTCTAGAAAACCTTAAGAACATATTAGAAAAACTTCAAAATGAGGAAAACATCTACCGACAATTTATCTAAAGTTGGAGGATTCTGTCATTGAAATACGGCAGTCCCTGTAGATAGCATCTGAAAGATAAGCATTCAGGGAAATTACAGAAAAGTTTCCCCATCAGAGAGCCTGGCATTGCCTTCCTTTCTTCAACTGAGAAAGAGCCCAATTTTCTGGCATTTGAGAATGAGTAATATTCAAAGATTTAGGGAAAATTAGTCAAATGCACCTTGATTATAAACACATGTACCCATTTCATTTGGCTATTTTAAAATGTGGGTTTTAACCAGCTGCCATTAATAGTGAGTGTGTCGCTTGCCTGCTTTTTCTTGTAATAGACACGGCAGAAGGAAAGAAATATTTAGCCATTTGGATTGCTTTCCAGAGCAGGAAGAATTATTGAATGTAAATTGTATCTTCCTATCTCACGAAACAAATGAAACCTTCTAAATTAAATAAAAGGAAAATTAACAATCAGGATTAGGTAAAAAGCATTACATTTCCTTGGGGCTCAAGTTACAAAGATATGTTTTTGTAAAAGAAAGAAAGGTCAGTTACCGCTATTAAACTTGTATATTGTTTTATACTAAAGTCCTTTCAGTGGCCTCTCTGAGGGACTGTTTAGTTTGTATTACACTCTAATAAACTCCAGGTGCACAGGACAAACTGAATAATCAGAACCCGATGGCCCAAACTAGTTAAAAATAATGTGGTACATTCCTGGTTCTCTGCATTTAATTTATTGTTAATCATTGTTATTACTTACATTTATTGGGTAGTTTTTCCAGATTTATTAGGCACTACATTTAACAGTGTTATCGCTTGTAACTGACCATCAGTGGAATCGAAAACATATTTTTGTAAAGACTCTTACCCTAATTAGTAAGTTGTTTTCCTTTGAGACTAAACAGACCCTCAAAATGACTGTGTTATTTTCCCCTTGAGTCGAGGGAAACTCTAGTACAAAAACTCACTTTTGCTAAAACCACCTGTTGGATGATAAGGGAAGGGGTATCACTCCAGGGACACTGAGGTGACCACCCATTCAAAACAGAAAAATGAAGAAGCTTATTCAACAGGTCAAGGGTAGTTTCCTGTCCCAGTGGAAGGGGTGCCTCCGATGGGTGTACCCTCTAGGGTGCCAAGGAAGGACAGGTGGGGAACCTCTTCCACTACCTGCTGGAAATCTATTATCCAGAAGCAAACCTTGAGTAAAAGGGAAAAGTAATCTTTGGGCTGAAATTCACACTCAAATATAAATGGCTAATATTCTCTCAACCTTTCCTAAGAGTTCTTTTAGAAAGTGGAGGAGGGGGAGGAGAATAACAGAAAGAGAAATATCAGAAAGAGGGGGAAGAGAATGTGAGTCTTCTTGCCCCTTTACGTCCCTAATTTTGCTGATCTTAGTCTTGCCAGGGAGCAGTATCTCTCACATGGGATGAGGCAAGTGGTTCCGCAGAGAAGACCTGCCCCCAGGGATGGGGTCTTTCCTCTGGCTCCATACATTGCACAACAGTGAACCTGAGCGATACCCAGGCTTGGAGCTCAGAGGGAGGCCTCCATTGAGGCATGCTCCAGCCATTAGTGAACTCAGTGCCTAGCAGGCAGCGGCAAGAAACAACAAGAATTGCTTGCTGAATGACTGAATGAATGCCAATTTTTTTCACATGCTTTTGCCTTTAATTGGAGCCTGTGGGGTCAAAGGAAAGACCAATAGTGGGAGGTAAGAATCTTAGACTCTAGTCCCCATTCTGCTGAATAATCTTGGGCAAGTCACTGACCCTCCTGTGAAACTCAGTTTGCTTTTCTGTAAAACAAGATGGTGTGGTAGTTGACTGACTACACTAAGACCCCCCAGTTCTTCACCACCGTCATCCTAATCTGTGTTCTTTGTCAAGTGACTTGGCGATTCCTCTCACCCAAGAGGCAGACTCCATCTACCCACTCCTTGAATCTGGGCTGGTCTTGTAAAAATGAGACTAAACTAGAGGATCTAGGAATGTACACTCAGGTAATAAAACAAAGGTAATGAAATGAGAAAGAGATGAACATAACTGCCACAGAGCTGGTGACTTGTCTAGTCAATAGAACACAGCAGAAGTGACAATGTGCCAGTTCTGAGTGGGGGCTTCCTGAAGCTTTGGTGTTTCTCTAACCTTGCATCATGGGGGATGAGAGATACATGGAGCAAAGCCGAATCATATAGGTCTCCCCAGCCAAGGTCAGCCTTGATCAGCCAATAGCCAGCCAACCCTCAGATATGTAAATGAGTCCAGCCAAGATCAGCAGTATTGCGGACCTCAGACATGAGAGCAACAAATGCTTGTTATTATGAGTCACCAAATTCACAACTGTTTATCATACAACATTATTTTGCCAATACATAACAGATATAGATGGTGCCATTAATGATCTCTAATGCCCATTCCAGCTCCAAATTCTACCAGCTACTTAGAACCTAATCTAGTATATGGGTGAATATCTAAACTTAATTGTTTCCCCCATGAAACACTGGTGGGTCTCTTTATGCCCTAGGCCAATTTTAAATACAGAATGATAAGCCCTGTCCCTCCCTGTTAATCTCATAGTCTGTGCCCCTCACAGGGGAATTTTCAAGGATGAACTGAATATCCAGTATGGAATCACTTTGAGCTATTCAAAAGACAGGCTAGATTATTAGTTAATTCTTAGCTATTATAATGCTATATCTTCTTAGGGATCTCATTAGGAAGCCCCCTAAGGTGACATCAACTTAGAAGACAAGTAAAAACATCAAGTAGCATTGTTTATAAACCCCATTTGGGTCTCTTGCAAGATATCCACATTAAATGCTCTAAATCGGTAGTTTTGGTTTTTAGTCACTGTAGAGCAGCCTCTTTTGTTGCCTCTGAGGGTATATTCTCACTAATTTTATGTTTTTGATCCAAATCCTTCTAACCCATGGTTTAGCTGCATGTAACGAAAGGAGAATGTAAAATAAATTGAAGGGGCAGTGAAATGGAAGAGACAGGAACGAAGAGAGAATTGACTCTATTCGCTCACTTTTCATTCAATAAATATCTAACAAGTATTGATCGTGTAATAAGCTATGTTTGGCCCTAGGATTCTTTGGTGACTAAAACCAACCCAGGCCTTGCTTTCTTAGGGACTGGGGGGGTACATGTTAGGGGATAGGAAGACACTAAACAATTATTTATAAGACTGTTAGAGTGCCAAATCATTCATTTGAAACCTGGCAAATACAGGAAATACATCAAACATTTATTCTACCTTTCAATACAAATTGCATCTTTGGGTAACAAATCGAAGTTGAGGGCAAGTTTCTTTTTGGAAATATTCTAGCTAATAAAGAAAAAAATATCAATTAGATGTTGCCATTTTGCAATATTTACAATGAATGAATAAATCTAGATATTGAGCATCAGAGACTGTTAACACCAAACAGAGAGACAGCCAGACATTATGTCTCCTGATAGAGTACACATCACTTTCTACAATGTAGTCTTGCCAACAAATGGTCAAAAAATTTTGAATCTTAATCCAATCAAGATTTAAAAGCCAATTCTCAATTCATAGGAGACTCAGAGAACAGAGGAACAAGTTCCATTACACCAAGGGGATGCAGTCAGCAAAATATAGACTGTGGGAAACTCTACAGAACAAACAAGCTGAGTTTTTTCACAAATAAATTGCAAGGGGGGAAGAAAGAGACAGAGGAGGAACCTGTGGATAAACAAAAACTTATAAGACATAATAAAAAATGAGACTAAACTAGAGGATCTAGGAATGCACACTCAGGTAATAAAACAAAGGTAATGAAAGAAGAGCTCCAGGCAGAGGGAAGAGCTTGGGCAAAGGCCCTGAAGTGGCAAGGGGCACTGATAATCACATTGATATGTACCTGTCATAGGACCTGGAGATTAATGGCAGGTCTTCCAGGAAGTGCTTATTACATAGGTGAATAAATGGGACTGGAGGTCACTCACAAGATGCATTCATTTGTACTGCTGCTGTAACAGTTTACCACAAACTTTATCACTTAAAACAAAACGAATTTATTACCTTACAGTTCTGTAGGTTAGAATTTCAACACAGGTCTTGTGGGGTTTAACTCAAGGTATCAGCAGGACTGAGTTTTTTCCTGGAAGCTCTAGGGGAGAATTCATTTCCTTGCCTTTTCCAGCTCCTAGAGGCTGACCACACTCCTTGGCCTGGATCCCTCTTCCTCTAACTTCAGAGCTGGAAAAGGAGGATTGAGTCCTTCTGACATTGCGTTAGAGGAGAGGACCTTCTCCTCTGCCTCTCTCTTCTGCTTTTAAGGACACTTGTGATTATACTGGGCTCACCCAGATAATCCAGGATAATCTCCCTATTTTCAGGTCCTGATTAGCAAATTTAATTCCACTTGGAACCTTAATTCCCCTTTGCCATGTAATATAACATATTCACAGGTTCTGGGGGTTGGGACTTGGACATTTTAGGGGATCATTATCCTGCCTACCATGCTGAGGAATGTTTACTGAGCAACGACTGTAGCCAAATTCTATCTGGGTTCTGGGCATGTAGGAGAAGATGAACAGATAAGGTTCTTGGGCTCAGGGAGTTTGCAACCCAGAATGCAGAGACAGCATATAAAAAGGTAAACAAACAAACAGTCCCCATTGGTTTGAAATAAAAACAGGAGGTAGAGGGATAAAACCAATTATGCCACTGCCTTCAAAGATACTGTTAATTTTCTGCTTCCCAACAACTGGAATTAGAGTCCAGTGTCTCCATTTATCTGCCCCACAACATTGCTCTATTTCTAGTTGTTTTTTTTATATGAAAAAAAAAAGTACACCTAAAAATTAAGAGTTAAAATCTTTTAAAGTCTCCTGTGCTTATCTCTGGAATCCAATTTGGACTAATATTTTTCAAAATATTCTGAAGCATTCCTAATATAAAACTTTCCTGCTTCTGGTTTCCAATGAAAATTTATTATTTGAGGGCAGACTTTTAAACATGTCACTCTTTGCCAGCATGCCTCAGGATACAAGTACAATAAATAAAGGGTATATTGAAATAAAATATTTCAAATAACTTGCAGCATCATTAAAACATCAAATTAAATGAGCAAAAAACAAACAGATTCTAGTTTCCTTGTATAATCAGATATTCTTCATTAAGGGCTCTCAAGTGGACTGTAATACCAGCTGCACCAGCCGTAGCTTCCCAGTGAAGTACTCGTCTCACTAGCCAGGAAAAAAAAAAAAAAGAAGGAAAAAAGAAGTGGAAGAAAAGGGGGAAAACACATCAGCCTACCAGACACTCCAAGTTTACCTTGGTTTGTCCAAGGTTTAATAAGATCTCTGAAGGCAAAAGTAGATCCTCAATCCGAATCCTAAATCAGGCTCTGTTAGCACAGTCAATGACCATCGATAATTTCTGGCACTTAAGAAGAGAATGCCTCCCACTCAGTATTTAGAGTTCAGAGACTCACCCAGTGGTCCAGGGTCTCAGTGGTGCTCTTGGCATTTGGGGTGGCACTTCAGCCCCAGAATCTTTAGCATTTACCCCCTCTCCCCACATCCACACATGCTAAATGTCAATCACCGGGTCAAACAAAATTGCCTCCAAACATTTCTAACTTCTCTCCTGGGGTGGGGAGTACCACCCCATTTCCAACAAAAGGCCTTCCCAGCAGCCTCAGTCCAGAATGAGTTTGCTCCTGGAGCGCTGGTAGTGTGTTTTGCTCATGAGAGACAGAATGTCATCACCATCGTAGACTGTCAGCTGGTGCCATGTAGATGCATCCAGCTGGCTGTGGTTGAATGTCCATTCAGCTATGATGACACCCCTATTCCAGCCTTGTGGGTGGCTTGGGATCTGAGCCAATGGTCCAAAGGGAACTGGGGTGTGGGGTGCTTAGGAGCACAGACCAGGAGTCAAGGTTCCTGGGTTTCAGTCCATGCTCTGCCACTTGCTTGCTGTGTGAACTTGAGCAGTTACTTTACCTCTCTAAGCCTCAGTTTCTTCACCTAAAAGTAGAATAAAATCTCCAATTTATCTCTGAGGTTGTGAAAAGACTAGATGAAACAATATATATAAAGCACTTACAGCCAAGCCTGACACTTAGCCAGCACTCACTGAAGACCATTTATCATCAGTTTTTATTGTCAGAAATGATAAAAATGAAACAGTGCTTCAAAAGTGACATCTTGGGCAATTTCCTATTTATTTTATATGCAATAGATGCTCAGTAAGGTTTTATTTTTCTCTTCATCTTCTCTTCTTCCTAGGAAGAAAATAATCTCCAGGTCTCAATTCACTGCTTCTTATAGTTAACTGGAAATTTATTCCTACATCGATGCAACATGAAACCAAAAGGATCACGTATCATTGGCCCAAGAAAAGCAGCATGCTGAAGGCACCAGTGGTGCCTGGGGACCTGATGACACATGGTGTCCTGAATCTCTGTTAATAGCACTGTCCTCCCAAAACCATCTTTGATTTTTCTCGCCCACTTTCTCCTACCCACACACCAATCCAGAAAGTATGACTTCCCAAATATATCTTGAATCTGTCAACTTTCCTTCCACTCCTCTGCCACTACCCTAGTTCATTACTCACCTAGAATTTTGAAGTTTTTTTCTTGATTGATCGATCCACTCTTCCTGCCTATTCACCTATAAGGCAACCAGAGAAATCCTTTAAAAATCAGATCTGCCCTTCACTCTCCTACTTAAAAACCCTCCAGTGATTCATCATTGCCCTTAGAATAGGATCCCAAGGCCCTGTGTCATCTAGTTCCTGTCTACCTCTCTGGACCTCATCATCACATACCATGTCCCCCATAGCCACTCTGTTTCAGAAACACTGTCCTTTCTTTGATCCCCAAACAAACCAAACTCTTTCTCTCTTTGGAAGCCTTTTCTTGCTGTTCCCTCTGCCTGGGACATTCTGCACCCAGATTTTTGCATGTCTGCCTCCTTTGCATCACTTGGATCTTAATTTGGATGTCACGTGCTCAGAATGGCTTGCTCTCTGCTGTCCTCCCAGCATCCAGAAGGATGCCTAGAACATTGTAAGCATTCCCCGGATGTTTATGGAAGAATGAGTGAATGAAGAGTCGAAACAACTGAATACTTTTTTATGGGATGACAACCATACCCTAAGTAAAGATCATTCTTTCTATGAGGTTTTTCATGTAGTTTAGGGAGAGATTAATCTGTCCCCTTAAAACACCCAGCCAACTATGCCAGAGAAAACCAGAAAGCGTGATTTCTCAGCAAAACAACAGGCTGAGAGTCATACTGCTTCAAGCAGATGAGGATGCATGCCAAATGCCTCAGATAGCTTTCAGAGTTCAGCAACCACACTGTCGACAACAGCCAAAGAAAATGCTACAGCTCATACCAAAAGAGTATCTGCAGCTTGGGCTGACATTTCAGCACAAATTGGATTACTCTGTCCTTCCTGGAAAAGCATGATCTGGTCACATAATGGGACACTATTCAATTAGCAAGATTCCTGGTTGGTCTGAAAAGTGTAGGGAAAGTGGTTGACTTTTAGAGGGACCCTTGTGACACAATGGAGTCTTCCTCCCGCTGCCCAAGCTCACCCTAAGATCATCTGTCCCAGGAAAGCAATTAAATGACATTCTTGACAACTGGACAGAGACTCTTGTCTCTTGGTCAGCATGTTATCTACCCCAGGAGGAGTTTCCTGGGTGGTCTGTTTGAGATCAGAGTGTGACTCACCAAATAAATGTACATAATAGACATTCAGTCAATTCGGTAATTTCAATCCCAATTTTAATAAATGGCATCCAAATAGAGGTAATCACTGAAGAGAAGGGAGAGGATTAGGTCACCCTGGGAAGAAGAAATGTCAGAGAAGGAGGTGGAGGATGCATGGGGGGAAAGGCAGGAGGCAGCTGAGGCATCAAAAGAGGAGGCAAAAAAAAAAGAGTGGGTGGTGAGCCTTAAAGAGGCCCCAGCAGGTCCTAATGGCTGTCCTAATATCCTTGCTCCCCCACCAACTAGGCCATAGGCTCTTTAAAGCCAGACAATAACTAATTCACTTGTCTGTCTTTTCCTATTTGGCATTGAGTTCTGGGCCTAACAATGAGTCAGAAATTTAAAGAATGGAGATAAGAACTTAATATTTTCTGAACTTTGGACTGCAACAGCTCCATTCGCTATCCAGCAGAATATCAAATGCAGGAAATAATCAGCCAGCAGGAGCCATGTGGGCTACCCCGCTTCTGTCCTGGGAGTGGGGGTGGGGGTGGGGGATGAGTCCAAGACTTACAAGGGTCATCTTGTCCCAGTTTGTCCAAGATGGTCCTGATTTTAAAAGTAAAAGCCCTATGTCCTGGGAACTACCTCAGTCACCCTAAACAGAGCTTTCAGCAAGCATTTGTGGGGTGATTGAAAGATGTGACTACCTCACAGAGCTGTTAGAGGATCAAAGAAATTATGTCTGTGAAAATGCTTTGAGAATTCTAAACTGCATCCAATTGGAAAGCATCGCCCCAGGTCAGGTGTGATTAATGTGGGTTTTTGTGCTGATTGACAAGGGGAAGAGTACCTGCATCTTACTTTGAGTGCCAGGCTCACCTGTCCCCTGGTCCTTGGGATCCTTGCTGTAGCTGTTTTACAGGATGGCAGAGAACAGAAGGGGAATGGGAAGAAGGTGGGTGGCTGCAGGCTCAGGTCCTGGGACCACCTGTCCAACCCATGCATGTCAAACTTTCAGCAGTAGGACTTGTCATCTCTGTGTCTGATCCACAGAACAGATAATGAGCTCACATTACCACCAAGTCCATCTAGCACTGGGAGGTAGAGCAGAGAGTGCAGATGCCGCAGCATTGTTCCTGACCAGTCAGATCAAGTGACCTTCTTTGGACATCCCCAAACCTCAGCACCCCAATACCTCCCCACTACCAGGAAGATCTTTGTTTCTGCCACTCCTTTACCCAGGTGACAGATAGATATGCAGATAGGAGAAGCCCAAGGGGATGAAACTCTTTCGCACAACAGAAGTGGGCGGGTGGACAAGTGGTAAGAGAAAAGAGCTGGCCTGGGTTAGGGAGAGGCGGGAGGAGCAAGGATGGGGTGGGAGACAGGAGCAACATGCATTTTTATAAAGATTTAAGGTGGGTCGTATGCCTGACTTTATCCTTGTGCTGCCCCTTTACAGAAACCCCACTGCGGAGAGTTGCTGTCTGAGGTCCATGGATTCCAACCGTGCTCCCTTTGAAAGTTAAACAGCTTTAAGTGCAGTGAAATAGGGTCCAGTTTGATCTGGTTGACACTTTCCTTCCCCGTGACCAGAGAGTGAGCTGGGATTTGTCCTCAGAAAGGTGACAAGCCTATGGCTGAAAAGGGGGAGAGAGAGTGAGGACGGGAGGACTGGGGCTGCCTTTGAAACAGAACAGGGAAAGGAGCCCATGGTGGGAAGAGATTAAGTTCCAAGGTTTCAAGTACAGCGCGTGGCGTGGAGCTGTCCCTTAAGCACGGCCAGAGAGTCCTTTTTAGGGAACAGACCATGGGCATGGCCACCAACTCTAATCCCAGCACCCATAAACCCTCTGAGCACCCTTCTACAGCCACAGAAATGGCCTGAAAGCCACCAGCTTGCCTAACAGCGGGGCCTCTCATCGGTAAAGTAACTGAAAGTCGGAGTGCCTTTGTGTTTCATGACATTCCAAAGCCTTCCTGTTTCTGACTGTAACCCAACAAAGGAGGCGAGAGGATCATCCCCAGTCAGCTGGAGAAGAACATGCACCAAAAAGAAATCAGCTTGAAGTGACCCAGCTGGCCTGAGCAAAGCTGATATGAAATCCCAGCCTCCCGGCGGCCCCCTCTGCAAACCAATGCCTCTAGTTTTCAGATAGACGGGACAGAGGCAAAGGGCACAGCTCAGAGCCTGGGAATTTGGCTGTGCACTTGCAGCTGACCTCAGCTTAAGACTGACACTGATTCTGGATGTGAGCAGGATCTCCTGCAAGCAGGCCCTGTGGGCTTGTACATATGGCCTTGGGGCTTGATGTCTCCTAGTAGCTTAATCAGAAATTCCCTTCAACTCTTTCTACTGCAGCCTTTGTGAGTGTGAAGGTTAGACTCTAGACATTCAGAGGGTTACTTGTGAACTGCCAGCAGGGTCGTTTGGACCATTCTGTAAAAAGGCCCAAAATACTCTTTCAAAATATCCCAAATTCCTCAGAGACAGGAGCATCAAAAGGGTGACAACCAGCCAGCTGAGAAGTCCTGATGAAAACTGCTAGGTCATATTTTTCTAGAAGCATTGTCACCTACTTAAAAGTCTGAGCAATGTTGCCAGTCCCAGAGGGGTGGATGAGTCACATTGATGAGAAGGATACTTTTTTTTCTCTTTAACCTAGTTCTCTAACCTTTTACATGAAACCTCATTAGTCTACTCTGCTCTTAAAATATCCAGATGGGTTATGTAAGATCCAGAGTCATGATCGTGTGTGCAAGGTCACTCCTTGTGTTTGTGAATTTGAGTCTTTTATTGCTCAGAATGAATGTTCTCATTAAAAAAAAAAACTCGACCCAAGTTATAATAGCAAAAATAATTTTATATCCTCCCACAGAGCTGGAAAGCTAACCTCAATTATGGAGGAACTGGGCCTCAGAATCAGAAACTGAAAATGACTAGTTTAATTTCCCAGTCCAAACTAAGCAAAGAGTTGGAGAAAAGAATAGGAAAAAATGAATGGGATTTAAGACTTTCTGTCATTTCCAGAAAACAAAAGTTACCCAAGTGATTTAGGCTTGGATTGTGTTTCCTCAAGTTTTATTTTTAACGGTAGGGGCCTTGTTGAATTTGTTGACACAATGGAGAAGAGAAACCCCAAATTCTTGTCCTTTTTATCAAGCCCAAATGCTAGCTGATAAAGGGGTGAACAAGCAGAAGAGGAAGTAGAGATTTCTGTGAAGGTCATCTTGGGTCACCTAATGTGTCAGGCTGATTCAATTGGAGATGCTGCCTGGGGGACCCTGAGCAGCTTGATAGCCACGAACTGTCTCCATTCTCCCAACACTGAAATCCTTGAGTCATCACCCATTGAATTCTCAGAGTTTACAATGGTGTCCATAATTCTATAGCAAGGTGGGTTTTAAGCCTTTCTTATGTTTTTAAAATATCTTTGTCCTTTTAATAAGGACAAAATAGGGTGAGGGATTGCGATAGTATCTGCATGATTCTAACTTAAAATCTTCCCATTTGGAAGGGAGGATCTATTCACCTGATCCAGATTATCCAAATTAGTGAGGCACATTGATTGCGTGTGTCAGCTTTTGCTGCTGTAATAAATATCCCTAAGGTCTCAGTGACTTAAACAACATTTATTTCTGGCTGAGGGACAGTGAGGGCTGTGGATCACCTGTGGCTGTGCTGAGTTCTGCTGGGCTTTTCTGTCATTAGTTTAGCTCAGCAACTGTGTCTTCTCAGTCACGGACCAAGGCAGAAGGACTCTCATGACCTCATGAGACAAATGCTCAAGGGCACAATTGGAAGCATGTGATGTCTTTTAAAATCTTCTTAGAACTGGCACACCGTCACTTCGGTTCATATCCTTTGACCAAAGCAAGCCAAGTGGCCAGGATCAAGGACAATGAAATAGGACTATATTAACACAGGGAGTGGGAGACAGTGAAAAAAATCGAGTCCCATCATTCAATCAGTCTACTACAGTCTGCCCTTTTGGTCACAAATATTTACTTTCCTCCTACCAAAAACATATATTCACCTCCCGTCCCTAAAACACTCCAAGAGCCTCATTCACTCATGACATTATGCTTAAAGCCAGGAACCTAATAATCTATATCAGGTTTAGATGTGGCTCCTCTTGCTTTGGAGAACGAGGACTATGAACTAAAGGACAAGTTATTAAAACACACTTACACACACACACACACACACACACACACACACACACACACACACACAATACAGGGATAAAATACCTACAACAAAAACCTCCCACTGGAAAAGGAAGAATGGGAAACACATAGCCCTCAGGGAGTGGTTGTGATGGTTAATTTCTGTGTCAATTTGGCTGGGCCCGGTGCCCAGATATTTGGTCAAAGATTATTCTGGATGTTTCCATGAGAGTGTTTTTGGATGAGATTTATATTCAAATCGGTGGACTTTGAATAAAGCAAATTACCTTTCATGATGTGGGTGGAACTTATCCAATCAGTTGAAGGCTTTAACAAAACAAGATCGACCCCTTCCAAGCAAGAAGAAATCCTACCTGTAGACTCTCTTTGGACTTGAACTGCAATGCTCCCTGGGTCACCAGCCTGCTGGTCTACCCTGCAGATGTTGACCTTGTAAAGCCTATATAATTGCCTTATGCCAATTCTGTCTCTCTCTCTCTCTCTCTCTCTCTATGTATATATATACACAGATAGATGACAGATAGATAATAGATATATAGACATAAATAGATGAAATACAGATGTAAGGATAGAGATAGAGATAGAGATATATCTTCTGTTGGTTATTTCTCTGGAGAATTCTAATAGAGTAGATGGGCAAGACTTCACTGCAATTCTGAAATGCCTCTCAGCAAATGTTGAGAAGCCCTACAGTGAGGATCAAGAATGCTTCTTGATCAGGCCTTGGTCGTGTTTCCTGGGAGTAGGCCCCCAGTCTATTGCTCTCCATGGCTCCTGACCATACTGTCTGGGAAGCCCTTCCTTTTCCATTATTCTACATTGGAGAATATGTCCATCTTAGTAACTGAGCAGATTTTTCTGCATGCTTCCAGCCCATAAAAAGTTGAAACCCAAGGATTGTTTTACATCTTGAATAATGACTGCCTTTATTATTCAGATGGGTAGTACTTTGGGCAATATAGTTCTCTCAAAACCTCTATTAGATGTTTTTTGTTTTGTTCTGTTTTTTTTTTTAGGTCTGTTTTATTCCAGGAAGCTCTGTGGACCAATAGCAGCATCCACCATCTTTCTCCAGTCTTGCCTCTTTACATAGACTGAATTACAGGTGCTTTGAACATACCAAGCCTTTGTGGCACTACCTCAGGGCTCTAACCTGAAATACCTATATGTATGTAAAGACTCGAGGAAGGAAAATTGAAACCAATCAGACATTATAACAAACACATGATGTCCAAGCTCTCAAGTTGGTGTTTGTGCTAGGCTGTGTCTCAATTTGAAAACGTTTTGCTGACTGGAGATACATCCATTAACTCTGCAAGTCTGAACATTTCTAGGTGCTCCTGTATCTTTTTCGTCTCTGTAAGGAGGGAGGGCGTTGTTAGACATGCTTCCAGGGAAGGGAGGCCTAAGTTGAATCCTGAAGAGTAAGTAGGAATTTAGCAGCTAAAGCAACTGGGAGGGCAGGCATCTCAGCCGAGAGACGGTCACGGAGAAGACATGAGTGAGTCTGCCAGGAGGGTAGTGGGAGTAAGGTGGGGCACACTGGAACCAGGAATGTGAGGAAAGATGAGTCTGAGTCTGCAGAGTGTTCTTCAAGACCAGGAGGAGGCTTGCATGTCATGCTGCAGAATGTGAACTTTATCCAGAGGGCAGTGAAGGCTCATTCTGAGCAGTTGGGTTGCACAGTCAGACAACTCAGCGTGGGCTGCCTGTCCTGGGCACAAATGCACAAGGTAGAGCCGTGCCTCATCACAGCTCTATAAGGCCTTATGATTCATTTTTAAACTTTTAAACAAAGTGCATGGAGTTGGCTGGAGGGGACAATATCTGCTGTTGTGGGCAGCAAGAAAGGACAACCTCTCATGAGAAGGCAAGCAAACCGAGGCCCCTGTGGTGGCCCGTTGCTCATTTTTATGTTCCAAAGAGTGTGCTTTACTCTAAAAGCTTCCCTCTTCCTTAGGCATTTCCAAAGCCCAGAGTTCAGACCGTAGACTCAGACAGGCTGCTCATCATCTTACAGAATAATAAACCTCAAGATGGTATCTCCAGGCAATCTCCACAACTCTTCAGTTCTGACTTCAGGGTCAGTAACATGCTGTTACTAATTCATCCTGGGGATTGGGGATTGTGTGAGGCAGTGAGATTCCCTTGTTTCTTTCTTTCATTTAATCGTGTTTCTTCTTCCACTTCATGCCTACGAACCTGGAGAAGAGCGCCCAGCCTGGCTTCCCAGTCCCGGACCAGGACTGGCCCCACGGGATTCCAGTCACAAGGGCGAGATCAGGTCCTGGGTCCCGCAAACCCGGGTTCCCGTCTCAGCTCCCCTACTTCCTTGCTGTGCTTCCCCAGCAGCCTCCCTTAACCTCTCAAGAGGAAAACAAGGAGAGTAAAGCAGGCTTCATGAGTCCTGATGCTGAGCTTCACAAAGTCTGTTTCTTTTAACACCTATGCACTATTATCCACTCAGGGTTCTTAACTGAGAGGGTGGCCCGGAGCCACCAGCAGACAGCCGGCAGAGCTTAGAGAAGGTAAATATACTCAACTCCACCCACTGTCCCAGCTTCTACCTTGCATTTTTGAAGAGCAACTCTTGATACCTGGGGATGTCATCCCAGAGGAACAGCATGGGGGCACTGCAACGCTGGCATGACTGGAGACGTGTACTTGGATGGGCATGACTTGGATACCTAGGAGTAGATCATGTAACAACCCAAAAAATCCAGTAAAGGTTTAGTAACCTTCTTTCTCAGATACAACCACATATGTATATGGAAACTCTAATGGAGACAAAAAACATATGTATCACAGAGAATAAATATCTCAGTCAAGAAATATTAAAAATATTAGAAGACTTCCAAATAATAACTGCCAGGTTTTCTGGAGATTTGCTAATGTATCAGTTATTGCAGTTTTTGCCTGCTTAGCATTTAACATCATGTGAATTATTGTCACAGCTTAACAGCAATAATAATTTTCTGTTCTTACCCTGGACTGACATCCTCAAATGTTACAAGAGTCAGCCTTTGAATGTCTAACAAGGGCACTACTGCAAAAATGGAATTCAAGTGCCTCCAGTTGTGAAATTAAAGGTTATTTCAGACTTGGTTTGTTAGGATGTGATCTTTAAGGAGAGGGAGGTGTAAAATCACAACTGCTCATTCTGTTTAATTTTATTAATAGATAAATAATTCTGCCCTGAGAGTTTTTCCTGGCTCTTGCAGAGTAATGCAATCTTTATGTCATCGATATATTTTATATTGACAATTGCCTTGTTTTTGTGTCATCAAGTGAAAACTAAAAATAGTTATCACTACTCATGGGAAGTGAAACTTTTTTGATGTCACTGCTGAGTGGTCTGTACTCCCTCCCATTACAGGCCTTGTCCCTGCCACCCAGAAAGGAGGGAAAGTAAAAACTAGGATAATAATGAGTCTTAAGTTCTACCCAGAAGAATCCAGGTAAGAAGGATGCTGAGTGAGACTGAGTGGCAAATGTCAGTGATTTAATTTCACTTCCTTAACTTGATTTTCTGGAAAACATCCTCATGTGTGACCTTGAGGACAGAAAGGCAAAATGAAGACAGACAGCAGCAAAGAAACTGCTGTGGGTTTTTAAAATGTATACATTCATAGCCTGTGGTAAGAAACCTCCAGCTTTAACAGAGACAAGAAAATTCAACGGCAGTTAGTATCATCAGTCTTGAAGCATATGTTCAAGTCCTACATCTTCCACCAACTAACCACATAGCTCTGGTTTGAGGTATGAGTGAAACAAACCCATCATTGACCTTGCAAGGGACAAGCAATCTGAGAACAAGATAATCTTTGATTGCCACAAAGCTACTCTGAGTTCATCACACTCCCCTGGCTTTTCCCAAAGTATGTCAGCATAAAACACAGGCCCTCAGGAAGCCCATCTGCCACAGGCTTGACCCAGAAGGCCTCTTGCAAAGGGCAAATGCAACCCGCCCTGTGGTGGGTTAACATGTGCTCTCTCTCTGAGGTGTCCCCATCAAGAGGTGGGGTCTGGTTCTCCCTGAATAAGGACTGGCTCAGTGACTAGCTTCTAATCAATCAAATATGGTGAAGTGATGCTGTGTGACTTTGAAGCCTAGATCACGAGAAAGGAAACAGTTTCTGCAGGTCCTTCCTCAAGATGCTTGTTTTTGGAGCTGAGATGCCATGCTGTGAGGTAACCCAGGCTGCGTGGAGAGGTCATGTGTAAGCAGGCCAGCTGAGTCCCCCAGCTAAGGGTCCAGCTGGCCATCAGAAGGCCCGCTGCACATGCGTGGGAAGAAGCCTTCCCTCCAGGTGACTGCAGCCCAGCTACCAGGGAGGCATGAAAACTCCAAGTGAGAACTGTTAGCTAAGTCTCATCAGCCCTCAGAAAGGTTAGGGATAATCAGAATAAGGGAATTATTTTCAGCCACTGAGTTCTGGTATGACCTGTTGCACAGCCAAAGATAACCAAAATACTCCTCTTGCTCTGACTAATAACCCTTTATCTAGAAAGTCAGGTTATCTTTTCCAATAGTATCTTCCATCCCATGTGCTCCTGCACAATGTGACCTTGACACTTCTCTATGTTCCTCACCTGCTTGAACCTGGACAGGGTTGTGACTCACAAGTAACCAACACAGTGTGGCAGAAGTGCTGCTGCATGACTTCTGAGGCTAAATCAGAAAAGGCAATGAAGTTTCCTCTTTATTCATTGGGGCATCCACCTTCGGGGCCATCAAGCAAGTTGCTTGACTGCCTTGAGGCCACCATGCTTCAAGGAATTCATGTCACACAGAGATGTCAGTATAGGTACACCTGTCAATAGCGCCAGATGGGGTCTCAAATAACAGCCAGATTCAACAGCTATCACCATGAGGTGCCATGTTTGAAATTAGCCCAGTTGAGCCTTCAGATGGTGTGTTGGCCTGGGTCCCCTAAGAAAGAGACACCTAGATGGTATCCGTTGCAAGGTTGGACCCAAAATGACCCTTTATCAGAGTTCCCATTGTGAGACTGACCAGAAAAGGCTCCAAAATCACTTTAATCCAAGACCTGAGTGAGGACCCAGGAGCACAGACAGAAAGACCAAACACTATTGCTGTCTGGAGAGAACCAAAAAGCAGAGAGGTGCACGGGAAGCAGACTGTGTTGTGTGTTAGGGTGCAGGAGAGACACAATCATCGGAACAACGCGGGGCTGAGTGGGAGGGGCCGGTGCAATACCATGAACAGCCTCGGGAGTGGTTCTTCAATGGGAATAGGATGAGTGGGCTTATCCGGAAAACTTCAGTTACGGAGTCAAAAACAACTTCCCTTTACAAAACTGCTTCAAGACCAGAAGCAAAATAGGTTATAAGATATAGAAACTAGTATATAACTTGACCAAAGTGAAATGACCACTGACTTGAAGAATAATAGGTAACACCCTGACAATGTGCAATGACTTTAATTGTGCAGTTACTTATGGTGCATGTGCGCACACACACACACACACACACACACACACACACATACATACACCAAAGGGAGCTAATGATTAATTCAGTACCCTACGTTGTTAAGATTATGATTTGATCTTTTAGGAAAGAAAGTAGGTGAGCTAGATCCTTCTAAATTCTAGATCCTTCTAAATTCTAAATTTTGTACCCCATAGGTATTTCCGTTTTTGATTTGGCTTCCAGGAGGTTCAGATCTAAATTGACAAGTTATTTTAACATACATGATCCTATACTCTGATTTTTTAATTCTATTTCTTTACTTCCTCTTCCATCACCCTCTCCTATCACACCCTATCCTTCTGGTTCTAATTTATCTTTGCCTTATTCCTCATGACTTATTTTAATTCACTTTTTTTTTTACTGGCAATTTTTGCTTAAAGTTTTGTTTTGTGTACTTCCTGCAGAACATCTCAAATTCATTCGGAAATGACAGTATTAAGAATATAACAGGAAAAGCTAAACTTTGATTATTTTTATGGGATGAATATTAAATGCTTTACCTACACCACACACACTGCAGAGTTAGATGTCATCACCCCCATTTTCCAGATAAGGAAACTGAGGTATAAAGAGCCACTTATTGGAGGTTAGGAGGGAAGTCAAGTTTGACTTTTGATAGTCTTGTTCCTGAGCCAGAGTTGTTCTTATCTACTGTGCCATTGGCCTTGATAGATTAGACTGAGAGTCAGCCAGCCAGCAACATGCAAGCGTGCGCGTACACACACACACACACATACCCTACACATGACAGACTCCTCAGAGGTAGACAGCTCAGGGCTTAGTCTCCCCCTCTATGTTTCTAGACTTAAAAGCAGGCAGGGCAATATGATCTCCAGAATAGGCCATTTGCAAAAGCCCAGCTGAAGAAGCTGTGGCCTTCCTTGACGCCCTGGGGCCTCTCTCTGCTCTGCTGGTACAGCTTCCCATGCTGCAGATGGCAGCTGTGACACTGCTGTAGGGTGGAGAACAGTCAGACCCAGTGTCCCCTGGAGCCCGGAACTGTGAGCTGAGTCAGCGCGTGAGGCGAGTGGGGCCCAGAATTGTGTGCACTGATCGCACTGCGGTAGTACAGGCTCAAAAGTCAAGATCTGCTTGACTTGCTGCAGTGTCCTCATGCACATTAAGAGGCTGGCTCCTCAGATACGTGATTTTCCTTTTCTTACAGATGATGAAGTGGCAGAGGGAAATGAGACACTGAGTGGACCGAGCAATATTGGACACTCTTAATTTGCTTCCAAGTAGTAACATTTTGAATCATTTTATAAGAATTCCAGAGCACCTGAATGTAAGCCATGAAACCATAAAACTCTTAGAAGAAAACATAGGCAAAAATCTCTTGAATATAAACATAAGCAACTTTTTCCTGAACACATCTCCTCAGGCAAGGGAAACAAAAGCAGAAATGAACAAATGGGACAACTTCAAATTTAAAGTTTCTGTACAGCAAAGGACACCATCAGTAGAACAAAAGGCATCCTACAGTATGGGAGAATATATTCATAAATGACATATCCAATAAGGTGTTAACATCCAATATATATAAAGAACTCACATGCCTCAACATCCAAAAAGTATATAACCCAATTAAAAAATGGGCGGAGAATCTGAACAAACACTTCTCCAGAGAAGAACTTCAGATGGCCAACAGGCACATGAAAAGATGCTCCACATCACTAATTATCAGGGAAATGCAAACTAAAACCACAATGAGATACCACCTCACATCAGTTACGATGGTCAACATCCAAAAGACAAGGAACAACAAATGTTGGCGAGGATGCAGAGAAAGGGGAACCCTCCTACACTGCTAGTGGGAATGTAAATTAGTTCAACCATTGTGAAAAGCAGTATGGAGGTTCCTCAAAAACTAAAAATAGAAAAGCCATTTGACCCAGGAATTCCACTCCTAGGAGTTTACCCAAAGAATACAAGATCACAGATTCAAAAAAACATATGCACCCTATGTTTATACAATAGCCAAGATATGGAAGCAACTTAAGCGTCCATCAGTAGATGAATAGATAAAGAAGATGTGGTACATATACACAATGGAATATTATTCAGCCATAAGAAGAAAACAAATCCTACCATTTGCAACAACATGGATGGAGCTAGAGGATGTTATGCTCCGTGAAATAAGCCAGGTGGAGAAAGACAAGTACCAAATGATTTCACTCATCTGTGGAGTATAAGAACAAAGAAAAAACTGAAGGAACCAAACAGCAGCAGAATCACAGAACCCAAGAAGAGACTAGCAATTACCAAAGGGGAGGGAGAAGGGGATTAAGGGGCATTACGATTAACACCATAATGTAAGGGGAATCACAGGGAAGGCAGTACAGCACAGAGAAGACAAGTAGTGACTCTATAGCATCTTACTACCCTGATGGACAGTGACTGCAATGGGGTGTGTGTGAGGGACTTGATAATATGGGTGAATATAGTAACCACAATGTTGCTCATGTGAAACCTTCATAAAATTGTATATCAATGATACCTTGATAAGAAAAAATAATAATGAAAAAATATAATAATGTGGGTACCTATTGAACCACTGTGTTGTATACTTGAAACCAATATTAGATTGTTTATCAACCATACTTCAACAACAGCAAAAAACACAGCTGCCTTTTCTCATATAAAGTATAATACAATGTATATTTTATTTTAATTGAATTTGTTTCCATACTGAGAGAAAAAATTTGAACTTCCTAAATTAAAAAAAAGAATTCCAGAGCTATGTGTGGGCAGGGAGCTAAGCTTTGCAGTGTATGTACTAT
Source organism: Manis pentadactyla (assembly GCF_030020395.1). NCBI lineage: Eukaryota > Metazoa > Chordata > Mammalia > Pholidota > Manidae > Manis > Manis pentadactyla. The sequence continues at coordinate 124,238,037 of NC_080026.1, read as the reverse complement.
GTATACAATACCATGCTAAGGCCTCCAGGTGAGCATTTGATTTAATGCCCACAGCCTAGTAGGGCATCACTAATTTCCTCCTCCTGTTTTGGGGGAAATCTCTTGACTTCACATACCACTTCCAGCCTCCCTAACTCTTGCATTCCGCCAAGGGAGGAAGAGCTACTTAATAGATGGGGGTGGGGGCAAAGAACAGAATAGGTGTGGCTCCACCCTTTCCTCTTCCTCTCTTTGTTATTTATCTGCTTGCATAGAGACCCTCTTTAGCTTTGTCCTTCCACTCCCTGAGTTTAACCACTAGACTCTGCTTCTTGGGAGACCACTAAGAGGAGTTGTGCTTTGGACCTCTGGCTCACCTGTGTCTGAGAGGGTAAGTCTGTCTCCACCTGGTTTCACCATTTGACAGCTCACTCTTGCTTGCTTGCCATGGGCCCAAGTCACATCACCCAACCTCCCTAGGAAGGTAATAAAGATGATGTTTTCATCCTTGTCTGCCTATTCTATGTCTATTTCTCTAGTGGTATCAGACTTAATCAATGCCAAACTTCCTGTGTGGCCTTCAGCAACCTCTTAAACCCCTCTGAGGTCATCCACTTTGCACACATTATACACCTATTCTGTGAGATTTGTAGGAGGTAAGGAAGAAACTGAACTCAGCACTCTGCAAGGGTCTATTGTCTAGTTAGGAGAGTCACACAAATAAACAAATTAAAGGCTGGAGGGTAGAGTGCTAGGATGAATTAGTGATGTCTGTCCTGGGCACAGAATATAAAAGTTGTTTTTGTTATGCTTGCTCCATGGGATTAGAAGATTTAAATGGAGTGTCTGCTTCCTGAGTTCTGTTAAATATGGTGGCAAGATCTCCCTACCTCCTTGTTCAATGAAATTTAATTCAACGGGCGTGTGTTGGTTGCTTTCTGTGTGCCAGGCATTTATATTTAAAAAATTCTTTAATTTCTATGACATACCCATCTGGCCATTTTGAACATCAATCTTGGTTCATTGAGAGATGCTTTTTGAAAGATTTCACTATGAACTCCCTACATAAGTCAAGCCCACATTTCCTATTTTAACCTTAAAAATTCAACACAGAGATTGATGGCAGCACATGACAATATAGACCATCAACTTCTCCCTGAGACTGTTGACTCTGTTTATGAAATCTGAGTTAGTAAAGATGTAGCTCAGAAGCACATCCACAATGATCCCATGACTTTATCAAATGCCCTGCCATATGTGAAGTTAAGCTTTACTATACCATTTCACTGAATCCTCGCCACTACCTATGAGGCAGTCTGTTGTCATCACCATCATCCCATTTAACAGGTGAGAAAAGTAAAATTTAGAAAGGTTAGAGGTTTGCCTAATAACTCAAGAGCAGTGCCTCACCCCGAGGTCTGTGTAACTCCAGAGTCTATAACAATCTTGCCCTAACACAGTTCTTCACTGCTGGGGGGGAAAAAAAACTTCTGGGTTAAAATTTTCCTTCTGAAAAGTGCTAAACATCACACTTATTGAACCCCAGTTTCCCCCAGTTTAAGCAAGGCATTAACAATGGGTGGCCTTAGACCAAGTTAGTTCCCTCCTGGAGCCCTTATTTTCTTATCTATGAAATATGGATACTCAATTTGATGACACAGAGTTTCATCTAGCTTGAAACAAAAGTCTTATGATGTATATTTAAAAATCAAGATGGTAGAATCCTAAGAAAATTCATGTGCAATTTACTTGTGCCATATATTAATTTAATAACACTCCCTAGTGATAATTAAGTTACCATTTTCTCCCAGTGCAATGTGGGGAAATGGTTCTCTTTCCAGGTCATTGAAAGTAGAGAATGAAGGAATCGTATTTTCAAGCTGCCATGCCAAGCTGCTACCTTCATCGACACTAATGTATTCTAAAAGCAGCATTTGGCATCTGTGTGTTGAGGATCTGGGGCTGGATTACATTTCTAAGTCAAAATGCAGTCAAGTTCACATTGGGAAGGATTTCACCATAATCCAATAGTACCTTAATGGGTCTTAAGCCTCAAACCACATTTTAACCCCTGAATTTTCAGGGAGGGCTTGGTCATATCATTTTTCAATAGAGACATTTCATGGTTTATTGAGTTTATCCAATAATAAGAAAAGGCACTTACAGAAAAAAGAAGTTTGGCTTAACTTATAAAACTAAATGGATCCTGAGCCAGGAGGTTTAAAGGAGTTGTGCTAAACACAACATTGAAATGAATTGCACACTGAGCCCATGTGACCAGGGACAATTGTTTCCTTTACAGAGGATCACAATACTGTGCTTCATTGAGGACAAGAGTATTTCTCCTTTATGCACAGCTAAACTGCAAAATGGACCCTAACCTGGCCTTTTTAGTTTTTTGCTAAAGCACACAAGTTGATTCTGAAATGCCTAGGGCTAAATAACAGACCATACAAGCCAGAATGGAAGTGTTGAGTTTTGAGGATCTGGAAGGTTGCTCTCCTCACTGCTCTGAATTTAAGGAGAAGAGGAAATAGACAAAAGGAGAGAGAGAGAAATAGAGAAAACAAACACAAAGTAAGAAAGGAAAGAAATGGACGAAGCCCAGGGAAGCACTGTATTCATGGGTGGAGAAGAGCTGCTTATTGGGCTTTAGTCTGTTCACCTGGTTTGCTTTTTCCCTGGGCATCCTGCCAATGGTCTCTCTATTTGGACCTTTCTTGATTAAATGAAGAAGGCAGAGCTACCCACAAAGGTAAGGTAGCAATAGGTTGAAGGAGCCTTGACTTTGAGAGGGATCTTTAGATATCCTCAGCCTTTAGACGTCTTCATTTACAGATAAGAAAATTAAGGCAACTGAAGACCAAGAGATCAAGAGATTGTCTAAGCCTCTCAGGTTGGAAGTGGCACAACTGGTACAAACACTGATCTACCCTGTCCCAGGCTGCGACTCATTCCAGAGAGTCTCATCATAGTCCTACAATAATGCATGCCACAGCCATTGTCTCCCACTGCAAAAACCTTAGGTCGCTGTTCAAACAGTAAGAGTTCAATATGGAAGAGACGTCAGATCCTAACAATATGATGAACTGAGTTGAGAGATTAGAATCAGAACCAAGTCATGCACGTGTGTTCAATAACTACCATGATCAGCTGGTGCCAGCAAGATAGTCTTTACAAGAGCAGTAAATGAAGGTCAACGTCATGTAATTTAATCAAAATAATCAAGTATTTTTGAGCACCTGGCACATGCCATAGGGAGAGAAACAGATAGGGAGAGGAAAACGGAAGCAGAATGGAGGAAAAGACCTGTTTACAAGGCTCCAGGGCTATTTCATAGCTGGAGTTCAAAAGCAGAGACCCGTGATGAACACAGTTTCACTATTACAGTACATGAGCAATGGATACGTCTGTGTCTTAACAACCATACAGGAAATCATGAGGAAAAGCCTGAACCTCTGCTGACAAAAGACACAGTGTGCAACACCCTGCTGTTATTCAGAGATGTTTTTGTATGTTATCCAAGATCAGAAATCCAGAGAAGTCAAATCTAAACAGCTGAGATGCTAACATATCTCACCCACTTTCTGAATCAGTGAACAGGTTCCCAGTGCCTGGTGGGTGGGGGGAGCATTAATGAGGCTGAGGAGCTGGGTGCCCTCCCGGGGCTTCTAGCCTCGTGGGAGAGACAGATACACTTACAGAGGTGCCAAGGGGGAAAGTTGGTGGTGGGGAAACGGGGAGCTAGTTTAGGCCCAGAACGGCCTTCCGAAGGGGGTGATATTCCGTGCCGAGGCCTGCAGCAGGCGCAGGTGCCGCCCCTGGGGAGAATGAAGGTGCGGACCAGGCAGCAGATCTAGCAGGCGGGGAAGTCCAGGAGCAGGAAAGGGCTCCGCGTGCCTGAGAGCTGAAGGGAGGGCAAATGGGGAGGAGAGGGAGGCGCCCGGTGCAAGTGGAGGCTGGAGCCCCGCGGGCCTGGGTGGGGGTTGGGGTGTTGTCTGGGCACAACCGGAGTGCATCGAGGGCTCAGGAACAGTCGGTAGGCAGGTGCACTGCGGCCCGTGTGAGGGCGCAGCGCCCGCCGTCCGCCCTGTGTTCAGCACCACATCGCACACGGGCTGCATCATCTCTCGGCACCCCTTTCACAACAGTTTCTAGGCCCCTGATTGTGTCCGCTCTTTCTCTCCATGGCTCTCTACGGCTTCAGAATGAACACGAGCAAAAGAGAAAGAAGAAAAGCACCCGCCCCCAGGGACCTGTCGCCTGCCTCACTTGGAGTGCAGCCCGGCAGGAAGGCGCCTGAGCAGCCCTCTGTGGGCCGAGGCAGGGCCCGTTTGCAAACCCCAGCCTCCCTCCGACCCGATGGATGGGTGGGGAAAGCGAAAGGCAGCATCACCCAGTCCCCTGCAGGCCCAGGGGGAGTCATGGCTTCCTGCTCTGAGCGCCTTCCCATCCCTTAGCGGTCCCCTCACCCCTGCTGGCAACTTCATCAGTGACACCTTGGTTAACCTTTCCTTCTTACCCCCTCTGAATGGACCATCTACTTCCTCCCTAACTGATCCAAAGGGCAGTAGCTTTGGGTCTCTGAGACTCAGGTTTCCCCATTGGTAACATTCCTGGTAAGAAATTGCTGTGGAAAATAAATCACGCAAAGTGCTGCACCAGGAAGCCCACTGACTATTCACAGTATCCAAAAGGTGGAAATAGTCCCAGTGTCCATCAACAATGACTAGATAAACAAGTTGTGGTCTAGACATACAAAGGAATATTATTCAGCCATAAAAAGGAATGAAGTACTGATATATGCCACTGGAGGGTGGGGAAGAATGGAGGCTGGAGGGTGAGGGAAGAATGTGGAGAAACTGCTTAAAGGATGAGGGATTTTATTTTGGAATGATTAAGATGTTTCAGAACTAAATAGAAGTAGTGGTTACACAACTCTGTGAATGTACTAGATGCCACAGAACTATGTACTTTAAATAATTAATGGTATGTTAATGTGAATTTCACCTGAATAAATTATTTTTTAAGAAGAATGCCTGTAAGAGATTCTGAAATGTTCAATACCAGATTTCTTCTAATCATAATCAAAAATATATACAGCTAACAATACAACACATACATAATAAGACAAGGCTTTAACAGAATTATTATTACAGCAATATGAGTGGGTCAGGCAATTAGCTGGACAGGATGAGAAAACTTGAAGAGATTTCAGGTGGTGGAAAGGGCAGGCAGGAGCCAGGCCTTTGGGCTGTAAAGAATGAAGGTCAGGGCTTTCCCGAAAAGGGGGTGTCCCAAGTAATGTTTTTAAGGTAAAAGTGTCAAAGAATTGGGAATGGGGGTGAACAGCCTGATAGGAACAGAGGGGAGGTCTGGTTGGGAGATGGGGTAGGAAAAACTGATCACAGTGAGATTAGCTAGGCTCTCAGAGAGCAGGTAAAGAGGTCCGAGTTTAACCTCAGGGATCTTGTTAGAGCAGAAAGCTTGCATGACCTGTGGAATATTTGAGGGTGATTTCTTCAGCAGCACGTGCCAAACTGGGCAGGACAGGATTGGAAACGATTAGGCGTCACCCCACATTTGTGAAACGGCAGTGAAGGTGGCAGTGAGAACAGCTTGGGAATGAAAAAAATTCTCCCAGCATAGATTTATTCCACTCAGCCAAATGAATAGATTGATAGAGAGGCACCCACATTTACAGAGCAACATTGCCCAAAATGTTTTAAAGAGGTTTTTCCAAATAGACTTGCAAAATGCTGTGTTAAATAAAATCCAACAGGATTTCTTGGAGCCTTTAATCTACAAATGTACATTAGTGAATATTTGGGAGTAAGGTTGCCAGATTTAGGGGGTGGAAAGGAGGTTCATTTAATTTGAACTGTAGGTACTACTTACACTAAAAAATCATTTGTTGTTTATCTGAAATTCAAATGAATGGGGCTTTTGAGTTTTATTTGGTAACCCCAAGGAGGCAACTATAATTTGCAACCACCGCTTCTCAAACATATTTTACTACAGAACCCCTTTACATGGGCATCTATAGGATCCATGGAACATGGATCCTTTCACAAACACTGGTATAGCAGCAAAGGGCTGGGCCTTGAGTCAGACCTCAGGGGCTCAAATAAATCCCAACCGCGACTCTGGCTCTGTGATCTTGGGCAAGTCACAGAGGCCTCAGTTCCTGTAAAATGGGGATAATAATGACAACTTCCCAAGGTTACTGTAAAGTTAAAACTAGACAATGTAAATTAAATTCAGACCAGTATGTGGCTCATGCTAAGCTTGCAATCCTTTTCAGCTGTAAGGCAGGACACACCAGTATATGGGGTAGGTAGAAATGTGTACATGCTACTGAACAGCCGTAGCATTCTAGTAGGGCTTAGAAAATATTTCCCTTCAAACATTAAAAAGAAAAGACTCATAAAAATGTAATTTTTGTCAAGGAGAGGTGGCATCTCAGAGGACAAGAGGTATGTACAAGATGAGCAAATTCTTTTAAGGCCATTAACTAACTCAGATAGATTTGTCTTTCAAGCTGGTATGTTCATTTGTCATCATTCCAGGGCAGGTGTTTGGAAGCTGATCTTAGGGGGTCTCATCAGTTAGTCCATAGACCTCATAAGGGGTGTTTGGAAGCCTGACTGAGCCTTTAGCAGGCCTCACATGCATCCTGGCTGAGTTGCTCCAAGCCCCTGGAGCTGTAATGAGATGTTGCTATTGGAGACTTGACCCTGGGGAAACAGCTCAGAGCAAAAGGATATTAACAAAAACAAGTAATGGGGTTCAAAGGGAGGCAGTGGATAAGGATATTTCAACCTCATTCAAACCTCTCCATATGAATCATGTATTAGTTTCCTGTGGCTGCTATAACAAGTTATTACAACTAGTTTACTTAAAACAACACAATTTTTTTTTGTCTCACAGTTTTGGCGGTTCCAAGTCCAAAATCAAAGCACTGACAAGGTCATCTGCTCTCTATGGTTCCAGGGGAGCCTTCCTTGCCTCTCCCTGGCTCCTGGCCATGACAAAACTGCTGGCATTCCCTGGCTCGCAGCTGAATCACTCCAACCCTGCCTCAGCCATCACACGGTGTTCTCCTTGTGTGACTTCATATCCTTTCCCTGCGTGTGTGTGTGTCCGTCTCTATGTGTTGCCTCTCGTTACCTCTCATATTAGATTAGGGACCCACCCGACTCCAGGACATCATCTTACCTAATTACATATACAACAATCCTATTTCCAAATGAGATCACATTCTGAGGTCCAGGAAGGTTATAAATTCTTGGGGAATACTATTCAATCCAGTATAATCACTTTCAGAATAATCATAGCAAATTCCTCATAGTCCTTACTATGAGTCAGGCACTGCTTGATGTGCTTCATACACACTGACTCATTTCATCCTTGGAATGACTCTGAAAGGTCAGTATTATTATAATCTCCACCCTACAGATGAGGAAATTGGGCCACAGAGAGGTTAAGTGACTTGTCCAAGGTCATACAGGTAATAATAATAGAGGGAAGATTTGAACCCAGGTGGAAACTTCCATAGTCTATCCTCTCGATAATATATTGGATTATATCTCAGAAGAGTGGGATGGTCCACTGATTAAAAGCTACCTTCTTATAGAACCAGGAATCTCATAATAAAAACAGTAGCCATGAAAAGTAAAATCAAGAAAAGCTAACACGGACAGTACTTTGAAGGTAGGAGGTAGACTCTATCAAAATCCTAAATTTTTACAGAGGAGGAAATAGAAACCTAGAGATGATAAGTAAGTTGCCCATGATAACTAGCACAGCTAGTAAGGTCTAGAACAGATTTCTCAAGTGTGTTCATAATTACTATTTTATTTTGGAGGCCAAATCCTCCCATCCACCTTGGAAATTGGGGGATATCATAGTATACCACCAAAAATCCCTTTGCAAAGGATTTGCCTAGATTTGAAGACTGGCTTTCTCCACATAGCCCTGGTTGGTAGCTTTTGTGGACTTATACAGTGTAAATATGGCCCATTTCAAGCTCCAGTATGATGACACTGGGCCCAGACCTGAGAAGAGGTGCATAATCAGCTCTCCTGAGCCTGTCAAGCTGGCAGGCTTGATGAACACTGCCCAGGGGTCTTGGGTCAAAGGTTGATATGGACTCTTGAACATAAACAAAGCTCTAGGTCTCTTGGATTCAGACTCAGAGACAAAGATTCTCTTGGCTCTTTGAGGTACAGTCAGCATGAACAGGCTCAGAGGTGCAATGTCCTAGGCAGGCATGGAATATGCTTGGCATAGTCCCAGGATGAACATGACACTTATAATAATTGAGAGGTAATATTTGCACTGAGTATGTGAGAGATGCTTAATAATTAATCACTATTGAATTATTATGATGAGGTCATTACAACAGAAACTTGTACTCACATGAAACCTTTCCATCAATTATAATGTTTAAATTTAAGCATATTCCAGCCTTCAAGATTAGATAGGAAGGATTTATCCTAATTGGATGGTTGAGGAAACTGAGGCAAGGAGAGCAGATGTGACTTGCCTAAGTGCATGCAGCAGAGCCAGCCTGGAACCTGGGTTGCCTAAACCAAGGCTTGAACACTGCAAAGCCAACTCTTCTGGGAGTGGTTTGACCCAAGTGAGAGTATGGGGCAAGTCCAGCTTGGGGTCATGGCCCTGCTCTGTGTACAGGTAAAGGTGAAGGTGGGGCAGGGGGCAGCGGGGACAAGACTCCTCCAGCCTGGGCACCCCAGGGTGCAGGGCAGGTGAGGTGTTCCCAGGCAGAAGGACTTCTAGGAAAAGGGTGGGTGGACGGGTTGGGTGACTGCTGATCTGAGAAACCAAGGTCCCAAGAGAGGGGCTGCCAGCCCATATTTCACATAATGGGAATCTGAAAATCTGGAAAATTAAGTTCCTGGGTAGATGTCCAGAGGGAAAGAAATAAATATTAGTGCTCTGAGCTCTTTGCCCTCTGCTATCCTTCTTACCTGAACATTTTGCTAGTAGGGAACGAAGGTGGTGTGACTGCAAATACGTAATTTAGGAGGCAAAGAGCCCTTCCAGGATTATGACCATATCAGGAGAAACATTTTAACCCAATTTATACCCAATGTCTTTCATTTCCTCCCTAACACTGCCCAACTTAGGTATATTGTTAAATTGTTTTTACCTTTTTATTTTGAAATGATTACAGACTCACAAGAAGTTGTAAGAATAGTACATAGAATAGTTCCTTCACCCTTCATCCAGCTTCCCACAATGGTGATATTATATGTAACCAGTACAATGTCAAAATAAGAAAATTGACATTGATACAATACTGCTAACTAGACTACAGATCTTGTTCAGTTTTCACCAGTTTCTCTATGTATTCCTGTGCATTGGGGGGTGCAATTTGATCCCTCCTATAGATTCAGATAACCACCACCAAATAGCATCCAGACTAGTTCTTCACCACAAAGAAACTCCCTCATGCTACCCTTTATAGACTCACCCCTCCACCCCTGTCATTGTTTCCTGGCAACCACCAATCAGTTCTCTGTCTCTATAGATTTGTCATGTCGTGTATGTTACATAAATGGAATTGCACAGTATGAAATCTTTGAGATTGACTTTTTCTCTAAGCATAATGCCCTTGTCCACATTGCTACATGTTATGGGTTGAGTTGTGTCCCCCTCCGATTCATATGTTGACATCCTAACTCCCAGTACCTCAGAATGTGACCTTATTTGGAAATAGCATACCGCAGATATAATAAATTCAGTTAAGATGAGGTCATACTAGAATAGGGTGGGCCCCTCATCCCATATGACTGGTGTCTTCACAGAAAGGAGAAATTTAGAGACAGACATGAACACAGGGGGAAATGCCATGCAAAGATTAACTGTCACCAGCCAAGGAACTACCAGAAACTAAGAGAGAGGCCAGAACAGTTCCTTCGTGCTACCCAGTATGACTAGGAGGGCAGGGAATCATGAGACACACAGCATCCAGAGCAGAAGATAAGCCCAAAATTATAGGCATTGAGCTCTGGAATGTACAGACTGATCTTGCTCCTTTCTTAATTTCTTCTTAGTATTTTATTGTCTGAAACATGAGTAGGCAGCTTGAAGATAGGGCTGAGATTAAAATTTAATTCTAGGTAAACCAGAAAGTGAACATCAAGACTCAGAATCCCCTTTTTGACAGTTTGGGCTCTTGGAAATGGAGTATGACAGTTGGATTAGTCACAAAAACAAGAAGCGTTTTATTGGATTATGTGGATCATTTGTCCTGTTGAACCCATTCACTCAGGGATGGCCCATTTCTCATGCTCCCAAAGGCTTTTGAGAGAATGTATTCACCACCCATCAGCTTCCCCCTGTCAATCCATCATTTTTTTCCTTCGCTGCATTCGTGGGAACAAAGCCTAAGGAATTCAGGCTGGGGCTTGATTAAGGGCTTATGGGCAGGTCCATGAACTTCATGGTTTCTTCTCAACAGAGAGCTTTTAAGGCCCAAATGAAGACTGACTCAGAATTTAATCTAATCAACAAAGCTCTCCTAAATAAAGTGAGTAGACCTCCCTTGCCCTGCCCTTAGGAAAATTTTTATTGGCCTAAAATATCCCATAAGTGTTTTAGTTCTTCACTTGTCTTTTGTAAGTTTTAGCTTGGGCACAGGATGATACCTAGCTTTCCAGAATTAATGTTCTCTGCTTTTCTAGTGTCCACATGAGGGATGGGGGCCAAGGGCTGAATCAAACAAGAGAATCATTACTGTAATGTTAGTCTGTGAAGATTGATCACCAAGACCACAAATCAGAAACAGAATAGCATAGACACTGCTAGCTATCTGAATATCCATTTACCTCTGAGCTTTCTCTGAACGAGTCAGCTTGACTACATTTCCCAGACTTCCCTGCACCAAGGTGTGGTCACACGACTAAGCTCTGGCCAATAGGGTATAAGCAGAAATGTGTGCAACATTCATTTCATAGCCTTAAAAGAAAGGAGTGTGTGCTCCTCCGCGTCTCTTTCTATCTTGCCTCATGGAAAGTTGACATGGTAAAGAGATATTGTGAAGCATGCATTTAAGAACTATACCTCAGAGATAGTAGAAGAACAAGAGATGAAGATTGTGGGTCATCACCTCTGTGGAACCACCTCAGGGCCATGTCCACCAACTGCCTCTTCTTGGGCAACCTCATGAAAGTGAAATCAACTTCCACCTTTCTTGCTACTTCCAATGTTATTTTGACCTTTGAAACAGCAGCTGAATTTGTATTTTGCCAGCACTTGGAATAAACCCAAAGGAGAGAGCCAGTCAGTGTATGAGATTTGAGAGAAGCAAGAGAACAGAGAAACAGGTGAGGGTCTATGACTAGAAAAGCATGTGATGGAGAGTGGCATGGGATGGCTCACTGGTGTTGAAGAATGTAGTAGCCATTCTATTAACTATAGATAGAAAGGTCTGTACTAGCAGTCAATCTCCACCACTCAAGTACTACATCCTCTTTCTTACTTCCTGGCCTTTGCACACGCTTTCCCTTTAGCCTGGCAGCCCCTTCTTACCCTCACCAAACACAACACCTGGATAAATCCTTCAGATTTCTGTCTGAACATTGCTTTCCTGGGGAAAGGCCTTCTCTAGGTGGGGTATTCCTCCTTTCTGCTTCCCTCAACACCTCTCCTGACTGCTCATTTTTCTGGCTCCTCCCCTAGGCTGAAATTCTACGAGGACAGGGACCACACCTGACTGTTAGCCATTGTATCCCCAAAGCTAGTCCCAGGATACATACAGGATGCTCAGCGTCCCTAGAAGGAATTACAAAGCCAGAAGCAGACTTGCAAAAGTGCAAACACCAGTTACCTGGGAATTGGGGAGCCTTCAGCCAGAATTAGACCCTCTCTAGCAAATCCTGACTCTGGGGGATCCAGCCAAGTGCTCAAATGCCTCTGTCCTTGGGGACAACAATTGGGAGATGCTGTCATACAGCGGGGATTGCTAACCACTTACAATCCTGACTAGCCATTTCCTCTCTCAACTTCTCCTGCATTCAGGTGGCTTTAGTTGTGTTGGGGGTTGTGTTTCTCTGTTTCCTTCTCACTTTCTGCCTTTTATGTTTCCAGTTGTCATTCTGCTGTTTGGAGCTGAGCAGCTCTGGCTGCCCCCCGTCCATGCTGCCTCTGTACCACACTGCCCTCCTGCTCCTGATAAGCACACAGCACCAGGCCCCTCAGCTCCTGACACCTACAGCACTAAGTGAAAAGTCCACTTTTATCTCCAGACCCCCTTTACCTCTGATTTTTTCATATCTTATTAAGACTTAAAACTCCTTGAGCACTTTCTTCAAAAGCCACACAAATTATTCAAAGCAACAATAATAGAGGAGGAATAAAAGCAGCTAAACGTCAAAAATTACCTGATACACACAAGTTTTGGTCTCTTGCATTCTTTGACAATCATGCTGCATTACAGGGGAGCAGGTGGAGAAGGCTCAGGAGAAATGGCATGGTTTTCTCCAGCACCATCCAAGCAAAATACCCTGTCAAGGCTGCCAGCTCCACAGCCCTGTGACTTGCACAGGGTCCAGCATTCACAACCACCTATGCTTGGCTTAACACGCTGCTGTCATGGTCTTGAATTCTTAACGACTTTTGAACAAGGGCCCACATTTCCATTTTTCCTTGGGATGTGAAAAAATTTTGTAGCTCCTGCTGTCCTTTGGCCTCAACTCCTGCAAGTCATTGACTGCCTTCCACATTCTAGGGGCAGAGCCTGCCAGGATCATAAGGACCTCAGAATCAGAGACTACTGAAGCTGGAAAGGGTCATGGGACAAGGGTAACGTAGAGCAAAGGTCCAAGCTGGGTTTGAATCCCACCCTGCAATTTTCTAGCATTAGGCTAGTTATCACATGCCTCTGAGCCTCAGTTTCCTCATCTGTAAAATGAAGGAGGCCATAGAAGCCATACCTTACCTCATAAAGTTGGTGGGAGGATCAAAGAAGACAATTTATTAGAACAAGGCACTTGTAAATGACTGGGGCTTTAAATATTTGAGGTTGGAAAGTGGTCACTCTGGGAACTGCAGGCAGTCTCTGTAGTTTATGAGGAAGAAAAAATGAATTGGTCTTTGGAACAGACACTCTTTGTTTAAGGAGGGGCCACATCCCTGAGCCTTTTGGCCCTACCGGTAAGGCCAGTTCTCATCCTAACATATCCCATTTACAAACGACATCTGGAGACTGTCCAGGTAAATCCTAAAGTCAGAAATTCTTTCTCTCTAAAACTTGGAACTTCCATGTCCAATGCCTGAAAAATAAGTATATTCTTGAGAGGTTAGGTTTTTTTTGGTTTTTGGGTTTTTTTGACCAAAAATGAGCTCACAAGTGATCCAGTGCCAACATGGAGCCCCATGAGGAGGGTAATGCAGGCTCGGCCCCCAAAACCGGGCCTAGGCTATTGAGCTGTTCTTGTGGGCTTATTTAAGCTAAAGAAGCCAGTCTTGTTGGAGTCCAGGTCCGTGATGATTGTGTTTGGGTCAGGCAGCAACCTGACAGGTGGGAGTGTGGGCCTTTCCTCCGGAAGTTCCCTCTGTGGGGCTTCCTTGGGATTGGGCCGAATCCTGGGGAAGGGGATGAGGTAGACTTCGGGGGGAGGGATAGGCTCTTCCTCTCTGAGAGTGGCCTGACCTCCTAAGCAGAAATGCTGTGAATTTTGTACCTTTGGGCCCTGCAGTGTCATGAAGGCCCAGCAGAAGCACGCAAGGCCAAGCTTTGTCTTTTCGTTAAATTCTATTGGTCCCAAACATTCAGTAACGTTATACCATTTCCATTTTTAAAAAAAAAATCACATGGTACAACTTAAATATATATAATTTATGTGAATCATAACTCAATAAAGCTGGAGGGAAAAATTGTATCATTTCCTCTTCTTTTAGCTGTGCTTTGGGGAGCACATATCCATGATGGAGATCAAGATACACAAGATACACAAGATACACAAGATGGAGATCAAGTGAATGTCAACAGCCTAGAAAACAGGATGCTTGAGATGCCCAGCTGAGCTCCAAGGAGCAATGAGGCTCCTAAGGGTGACAAGCCACCACCTGGGTAGACTTGTGGAACATCTACACATTCCTCAGGGCTCCCAGAAATCCCCTACTAAAGGGAACTTCCTTTTTCCTAAGAAATGGGAATTTGAATGATTGTAATATGGCCATAGATAACTGAAGAGGTATGGAGTAGAGTAGGGGTCACCTGGGTTTCATCTATAAAATGACTTCATCTGACACTTAATGGTCAATATAATGGTATTATTATTATTATTACTATTATTATTATTTTATAGTTGAGGAAAATAAGATGCAGAAAGCTTAACCTGCTTTTCCAAATGTCCATGATTTCTTTCCCAGCCACACCGCCTTACCGGAAAGCCTGCTCTGTACACAGCTCCGGGAGGAGCAGCCCGAGGCACCATGGGACCATTTCCCCAGATCACAGCTGAGTGGACCAGGTGCCAGCACCTGACCCAAGTTAAGCCAATCAAATTCTCTCCTCCAAAGCCAGGCTTAAGTTCCTGCAACTGGGTCCCAGGAGCTGACCCTGAATAATTATAACAAGACCCCTGCATTTTACTTTAACTAAATCAAAGCAGCTTTTTTTTTCCTGCAACCAGAAATCCCTGGGCCTACATCACCAGAGAGAGATGGTGGACTGCTGGCCCAGTGGCACCACAACACCTGCTTCCTCCCTTGAGGAAGGCAGATTTCTTTGGTATTAACTCAGTCTGTTGAGGCATTTTGTAGTGAAAATGTAGTTTTTACTTTATCCTCACAAAGCTGTGTATAGGCCACAATGCCCGAAAGTGGCCCACATCTCTATTGAGGACCTCTAGTCCTCATGATCACATGACACCTGGAAGACATCAGCAGACACATGGCCAAGGTAGTGGCTGACACCAGCTCAGGGACCAAAGCAGCCTTTGTCTGTGGCCTGGCAAAGCATCCTAGACCAGGTACTCAGGTTGCAAATCCTGACATCAGGTGATTCCCAGAAGACTGTGAGACTCCTGGTAGCCAAGTTCCATGTATTATTTCCCTGCTAGGAAACAAATAACTTGGCAGGCAAAGTCACTGGGAACTTCTCAGCCTTGGTGAGAAAGCTGGGACCTGTTCCCGTTTTGTCTGGGGCTCTCTCTACATAATAAACTACTTACCTTCTCCACTGGCCATTGATTTGCTATTTATGAGGGACCCTCAATGAAAGAATAACTTCCTCAAAATAACAGCAATAATAATAAGGGCTGAGCCCCTGTTAATACCAGGCCCTCTGTATACATTCTCTTTAGCCTCCAAAGCTACTGTATAAAATAGGTGGTATCAGTCTGCATTTTATAGATAGGCAAGCTGAGTCTCAGAAAGAGTTATTAAATATTTCATCTGAAGTTACTTGGCTAGTAAGCAATAGCGTTGGAAGTCCATTCTACCTGTAACTAAGAAAAGTTAGCTTTTCTTGAGTTCATCAACTCTGCTCTGAGCACTTTGTCTAAATCCCTTCATTTCCTCTTCACAAACAACCTTGTGACACAATTAGACTAATATATGGATAAGGAACTAAAGCAGAGAAATAGTAATTTGTCCAAATGGATGATAGAGGTGAAATCTGAACTCAAGCATGCCTAGACCCCAAATCAGAGGTTCTGTGCAAACCCCTCCTATGTTCTCTTTTGAGCTTCTCTCTGGCAGGACCTGGCTCTGCCTGGTTGCTAAGGTCCAGCTCAGTTGTTAGCAGATGTGTTCAGGTGTTTCCTCCCCTGCCCCGCCTGGGCTTCTCCTACTGCCCTTCCCGATGTCCCACACAGCACTCCCTCAGACCTCAGCACTGGTCCGTGAGGTGGGAAGATCAGGTCCCTGAAGCCCCACCTCCCGAGGCCAGACAGGTGCTTTGTCAACTCTAAGATCACACAGCTGGCAAGTGGCAGGGTTGGGCCTTGATGGTGGGGCCCCTCCGTAGAGCCATGCTGCATCTTTTAGAGATTTGTACCAGGAACCCTGAAAATCAAAAAGCCCTCAAAGGAAAAGAAATGAGTAGCCAGAAGGTGGAATTTGAGGCAGGATGGCAGTTGGCATGGAAGGAAATGTTCCAACATCCCAAGCCCTCTGAAGTTGCTCCACCAGTCAGTGATCTCGGAGGTCCCGGGGAGAGCAGCCCTGGATCCGGAAACATCCAGAGACTGTGGAATCAAGCTACCTTTGGACCACACGACAGCAGATCCTCACTACCTTGGCCAATTCTCCCTTACCGCCCATGGGGAAATGAAGAGGAGGCGACATTTGGTCAGTAGGCAGTTTTGTTGCACAACAGAGACTAGGAGATTTGTGTGCAGGAAGTTTCTTGGGCAGTGCTCCACAACCCACACCTGGAAGGCGATGAGGGAAGCAGGACTGGGCAGGGGAAGCAGGTGAGCTGTGATGCAGTCACAGCAAAGGCCTCTGCTAATCCTGTGGGGAGCTCTGGAGGGGAGATGGCCCCCAGTGTTGGCCTAAATCCAGGCAGGAGGCCAAGGCTTTGGACGCCAACATGGACCAGTCACTGCATGCAGGATGCCACAGGGATGGGGCATACAAAAAGGCAGCTTAGTGAATAAGCACCCCAGTTCTAAAGAGGGATCCAGGGGTATGCCACAGCATCTGCTATAAAGAGCCTTTTGGAATGTGCCTGGGTGCAAGCACATGCAGGGGAACACACACATGCGCACGTGCAGGCACACAAACACACACACACATACTCTGTAGTCCTGCTCAAAACTCTGCACCCCACCCCCACTCCCCAAAAATTCCAATTTGCAAGACAGCACTGTTAGACATCACCCTCTGAAACAAAAGAGTGAGAGAGGGAGACTTACTCCCTAAAACTCTTGCTTCTCCAAGAGCTAAAGTAGGAAAAATGAACAAGCCCAAGTTCCCTACATTTGCAATAGCCTTGTCCGCTTCGCCGCCATTATGATGGATTATGTTGTTACTCAATTACATAATAGATGGTTGACTAATTCACCCAACTGTATATAGATTTTTTTAAAAATCCATTTCCCCCATAAACAAGAGCATAATTTTAACCACCAAACCACTCAAAATCTTAACCCCAAGCCATCTTATTTGCATTTTTTTCCCTACAGAGATTACATTTTTTATTTCTTTAATTGGACAATTTTGAGCATGAAGCCTGACCACCAGCCGTGCTGGGTGCTAATATCCTTACTCTAGGGCCATAGTCACCACCACCTCCGCCTCCATTTCCAGAATTAAAGGAATGTTCAGTAGCCTCAGGCCACTTCCAGAGTTAAAAGAATGTTCAAAGATTAGGGACTCAAGTCTGCTGACTCAGAAAGGATATAAGCAGAGAGTACAGGTCCCCCGGGCCCCTTCTCATTTTTGGCATCTCAAAAATTGCCACAAATGTTGGGGCTCTTAAGCGTCCACATGCTTCCTTGCCGGAGTTCTGAGAGCCTCAGAGAAGATGCAAGAAGCTAGGAAATACAGAAAGAGGACAAGGAAACACCAGTAGACCATCTACTAAAAAATCCTTCATGTGCTTCCCAAATTGCATCTTCTCCCACTTTCCTCCTTCATTTAACTACTTCATCTTACCAAAACAGGAAACTGGGACCCCAAGTTTCCAGCTTGATCTATTTGCCTATTGACTGGGGTGATACATCAATGTGGATGTGCTTGTCATAACAAATACAAGTGGCAGATTTGCAGTGTAACAGCTTTAAAATCTTCCTAAAGGATCCTCTGCTTGTTCACATTTTGTTTTGCTGGTTTGTTTGGTTTTGTTTTTATTGTCATTGTAATTTTTTAATCTTCCAAACTCTCAGAGAACTCTTCTGCTGGGCAAGGTCTTTGGAGATCTTTAAAGCCAGGGTAGCTTTGCACTGCAGAGGTGGTACCCCTCAAGATCAAAGAGGCAAGGCGAGATTAATGGAAAGAATTGTCGTTTCTTTGTTAAGAATTTCTGGATGTTAACCATCTTTGACTGTGTGTCAACTCCTTCCAACTTCATTCATCAGTAGACTCTCTTGAAACCTCACGGATCCTACAATCCTCTTTTATTTCTGTAATGAGATGAAGGGAAATAACTTCCACTGAAATAAGTTCCAATTAATTATGCCTCTGAGTACATGTTTTGGATCACGCTATGTGGCTCACAGTACGAAACGCCAGCCCTCCTGGAATATGTGTGGGTGCATTCACTTTTTGTTTCTTGTTTCTTTTTAGGAAGTAAGGAAAATCAGGTGGCATTTCAAAGCTCAAAAGTTGATTACAGTTAAATACTTCGGAGGATGATCCATGACTGGGAAGATGAGGTCGATAAGCCTTCAAACCTGGAAACGTTCTTTGGCTAAGAGGACTTGGACGCGTTTTTCCTGTTAAACCTAAATCCTACAAAATTATCTGAAAGTATCTACACAGACAGACTTCTGGTGGGGGGTGGGGGGGTTGGGTGGTGGAAGGGAATTGGGCAGCAACTAAGTTCAAACAGAAATTTTGTTGTTTGAACTCAGATACAAGTTTTATTGTAAGTATGGATTTTTTACAAAGGGGAAGATTAGCAATTGTTTTTGAAAGTCATTTGATGGCTTGGGATATAAATTTACATGCATTTCTTACCTGGCATATTACTGGCCACCAAGTAATGATCTGAGATTTACAGAAGTTTCATATACACAGATTGTGTATATAACTGGCAGTGGGGGTGGTACTCAGCCAGATGAGTGGTAATTCTCAAACAAAGAGAGGCCAGAATACAAAGAAAAGGGAGCCCCAGGGAATGCCGTCATTTGAAAGGAAAGTAGGCAACGAAGAGGTTTCAGGACGAGTTAACTGAGATGCAATAGCTACCCTTTATTAAGCACTTTGTATGTTCTGTGTCTAGCACTAAGAACTCAGACACAAATATTGACTAGACTCATTTATCAGACAGTGAAGTTGAGGCTCAAGGTCAAATACTAGTAAACAAAAGGAGCTAGGATTTAAAACCAGGCCAGTCTGTCTGCAGAGCACAAGCTCTTAACCATTGGACTATACAGCAGACAGAGAGAAGGAAATTTTGCAGGGACTTGGGAAAGAGGACAGAAGAGACAAAAGTTTTGACAATGTGAGAATGGTGTTTTCTTTGAAATATGCAGAAGAATAAGAAGATGAGCGTTGAAAAGTCAGGACTGAAATTTGGTGACAAAGAAGTTGTGATGGTGAGTTGCGTCAACTTGATGGAGCCACAGAGGGCACAGATATTTAGTCAAACATTATTCTGGGTGTTTCCATGAGGGTGTTTTTGGATGAGATTAACATTTAAATCAGTGGACCAAGTAAAGCATATTACTCTCCCTAGTATGGGTGGGCCTCATTCAATCAGTTGAAGGTCCGAATAGAACAAAAAGACTGATTCTTCTCTGAATCAAAGAGAATTCTTCCTGCCTGACAACAGCTTTTAGACTGGGACACGGGCATTTTTTCCCTGACTCTAGACTTGCATTGAAACTTGTCAGTCTTCATAATTTCATGAGCCAATTCCTTATAATAAATCTCTTTATAGATACAGATATATACATATATACACACATACACATTATACACTACATATTTCACACACATACACACACACCTACACCACATACCTATTGGTCTGTTTCAGGAGAACCCTGACTGACACAGAGGTCACCCCAGGTTTAGCTCTTTCTTTCCAAACTTAGCACAAATTCAGCGATATATAGTTTCTTGCCTGAGGACAGTGACGTTGTCTAGAACACTCAACTTTTTCTATGAAAGGCCAGATAGTAAAAAGTTTAAGTTTTATGGGTAGACAGTCTCCATATCATAACTACTCAACTCTGCGATTGCAGAACAAAAGTAAGCATAGACAATAAATAAGTGAATGGGCATGGCTGTGTTCCAATAGAACTTTACTTAAAAGACAGGCAGTGGGCTGCATTTGGCCCACAGGCTGTAGTTTGAGAACCACACATACAGACTAATGCTTGGCAGATACTAAATGTTCCTTGCTTTAGAATTAGCTATATATTATGACTTTTGTCTGGACAGTTTGGCTTTTAAGTTTTTATCGTGTGTAAATAATCAAAGATACTCTCAAAGATTTGCTAGATGGATGTTCATTGCTTCTTTGTTTATAATAGAGAAGAATGAAACAACCAAAATAAGGGATTGGTTAAATAAATCACTTTATGTCTGCATAACAGAAGACTAGGCAGCCGTTTAAAATTATTTAGAAGAAGAATATTTAATGACATCAGCCTTTGTTTACTATATATTGTTAAATGAACAAAGCAGGTTATAAAGCAGTTTGAACAAAATGATCCATTTGTGTATATACATATACACACACACACACACACAATGACAAAAAAGTGAACAATACATATCAAAATATTAGCAGTTGGAATTATGGATAATTTTAATCTTCTTTATGCTTTTCTGTATCTCCTAAATTCTCTACAATGTGCAGCTCTTACCTTTATAGAAAAAGTTTAAAGTGTATCTAAGCAAGCTAAATTTCAATGATTTTTAAAAGTAAAAGAGGACCCACTTAGCCCTCCTCAGGTCAATTATTTCATGTATATTCCACACTGAAGACTTTCCAAGAGATCTATAGACTCTTGCGATCCCATATAACTGAAAAGAGGGCAAATGGAAGGTAATTAGTCCGTATTCCACACCTTCTATGGCTCGGGCGACTTGCTGACACTTGAAGGAACCAAGGTGCAGCCTCTCCTGTCAGGTAGCTCACAGTCTTGCTGGAGAGGGAAAGGAAAAGAGCATACAGAAATAGCTATTGTGCAGGTCCACCGTGAGAGGCTCCCTTAGAGAGATGTGCAATGTATGGGGGTACGAGGGTGGGTCAGGGTTGGGAGGAGGAGGAATCCAGCCTTGATGATGCTCCCACTAGGCACCAAGAACCATATCTCATTTCATCTTCCAACAACTCCCTGAGGACATTCTGCCCTCCACACTTTGGGGTGAAGAAACTGTGGCCCAGAGGCCAGGGGACATGCAACAGTAGGGGAGGAAGATGCTCTCACTGTTTGTCCACTCTGGCATGTCTCACAGTGGGAGGAACTGACCACCACCCTCTGAAATAGGTGATCTGTTCCATGATCAAAGAATGTTGGAAAGTGATGTCAACCCCCTCTGGGAGAGTTATTCAACACACTAGCACACCGAAGGCTCAGACAAGTACTACAGCAAGACACATGCAAGGAACACTTTCCACATTTGCTTGACCACTGAACCACTTTGTTCATGTACTATCTGCGAGTACTCTTGGAACCTGGGAATCTTGTAGTTGGCCAGGGCACTTCATGATGACTGGGAGAGGTGGACTACAACAGAGAGCAGCTCAGCAGAGGGGAGCTTATGGGCCCTGAAGGAAGAGCAAGACTTGGACAGGTACAGCGGGGAGGTGGGGGGGGCAAGTTATTATGATCCTTTGAGGGAATAGCCCAGGTGGCAGCTGAGACATTCAAGACAGTCTGCAAAGCATCCTAAACGAACCCCTTCACCCCTGGTGCAAGTGCTGGGGCGTGAGGATGCCGGCCTCGGCAGCTCCCTGCGGCTACAGTGATGCTGAAGCCCAGGAGGCCATGAAAGGAGCACAAGAGACAACAAGTGAGTGACAAGCTAATTTCCCTGGTGAGGACTGGAGCCTGTGGGGCTCAAACAGGCATGTGATTTGCCTAATTTTCCCTCAAGGGACATGTCTTCTGTCCTCTTCAACAAATTGAGGAGTTTCTCACTCTCACTTGTAAACAACAATGGATAATGTCTTCCCATGATCTCTCTGCAGCACTGGCCTTTGGACACTCATTTAACCTAAACTGCTGACAGCTTCGCCAGGGTCCCTGGAGGCTTGCACTCGCCACATAGGCAGCATCCCCCAACCACCTCCAGATCTTAGCTCTCCAAGCACCCAGGCAAAGGGCGGCCAGAGGGGCTACAAACTGGAGGGCTTGTCCTTTAGGAACTCTCCATGGATACTGATATAGGGTTTCTAGGACAAGGACCACTGGTTAAGCAAAACTAGGGGAAGAACCATCAGGTGCACATCACACATTTATTCTCATCATTCATGTACTTGGGAGTCAGCCCTGGGTTTGAATCCCACCTCTGACCCAAACTATCTCTGAGACTTTTGACAAGGGACAAACCTCCCCCGGTCCAGGGTAAATACGACGCAATGAGATGCCTGTTGTGAAGGGCCAGGGACAAAGCCTGGCAAATAGTAGCTTTCAAAAAAAGCTCTGATGTTGAGGACCACTAAGGCCCAGACCTTGACCTAAAAGCCTCTCTTGGCTGGGCAGAAAATGGGGATGGGTACAACGCGCTGGAGAACTCTTCCCCCTGCAAACCTCCAGTGCCAACTGGAGATGAGTTCTAAGAAGAAAGGCCCAGAGCACCAAGACAGACAAGAGCAAAATTCCCTGAGGATGTGAGTCTTGAAATAAGAGCATAATCAAGAGGGAAGGAGGAAGAGAGGGACAGCATGAGCAAAGGCCCAGAGACCAGCCCACTGGGGGTATTTAAGCTGCCCCACAGGAGGAGCCCCAGCCAGGCCCAAGAAGGCTGGGGGCAGGAGACAAGGACCGAGCAGAGGACAGATTGGGAGCAGTGTTGAAAGCCAGGTAGATACCCAGCCATAGGACACACAGCCCTCAAAGGCTCCTGAGCTCTGATACTGACAACTGAAGGCTCATTGTAGGAAATGTATTCAGCTTGTGTGTAGATGGCATGAATGGAGGAAGGAGAACATCTGGGGCCAAGGGAGTGGAGTCACAAGGCCCAATGACAGATCTCACCTGCAAACAGCAGAAGTGTTTTTGAGAAGGAACATCAAACCCAACCAGGGGAACATAAAGGCACAGGTACATCTCCCCATCATCACTTGCTGTGTCCCTCCCAGTGTCAGCAAGGCACTGGGAGGGGAGTGGCAAAACTGCTCTAGCCTTATGTGTAATGACTTAATTTTTACAAAATTGGATTAATGCATTACTTCTGTAATGAAAAATTAATCAGGGGAAAAGAACTAAGAAATCCACCTTCCCAGAATTCTAAAAGAGGTTTCCTCCTAGGGATTCAGTTCTTATTTTTGTGCAGAGGTTTTCACAAACTAGCCAAATGAAACACCAACATCTCTGGGGGTAATCTCTCTCTGAAGTTTCAAGTTGCCTAGACACCTCTTCGGTGGCCTGGGCTAACCAGTGAGGGTGTTTGCTGAAAATAAGCCAAGGGGCAAAAAGCCAGTGATCTTCATAGTTCGTTAGATCAGGTTTCATCAACTTCTCTGCGACTCATTTCTCCCAACTGCCTTCTCAGAAACCACCTTTCCTTCAGGAAACCATTCTCTATCTTCACTGTGTGCTTCCAAGCTGAGTTAGCAGAGTGGGAAGCTTTCCACGGGAGATGAAGTTTTATGCTGCTATGTAGTCCTTGACATCTGGTGGAGACAGGGATGCTCCCGAGCCAGAACCTAGGAAACCAGCTGGAGCCCCCTTTTATGCTCTTGTCCCTCACTGTCTTGTCAAAGGTCCCTTTTGGCCCCTATCATTATAAGGAAAAAAAGACAGAAGGCTGCACTGGCTGGGCAATGATCAGCAGCATAGAAGATGCCAAGGGAGAGAGAAATATGCAGCATTAATATTTAATGCCCCCTTTCCATTTTCCCCTAATAAGCTGAGTGCTACGGTGGGGAGAGCTGATTTATTTTGTCAGCAGTGGAAATATTTCAAGTATGATGCATGTCACTGGGTCATACAGAACCTGTCACACAAAGCACACACTGCAGAAGCATCCAAGAGAAGAATCATCTGGACTTGATCTCAAAGACTTAAGACTTCAGGAAGTCCTGCGAAGGGCAGAAAATTTCAGTAAGAACTGGTTGCAGGGCAGGCAGTGGGGTTGGCATGAGGCCCCAAGACTGCCTGCCCCTTAGTTGGTGCGGGGAATGTGGCAGAAAGAGCAAAGGCTTCGGAGGCAAACAGCATCGGTGCCCTGCCATTATCTCCTACCCCTCGTCCCTTCCTTGGCACTAGTGGCACCCTATTGCAAGTGCCTGCAACTCTGAGGGTTCTCTGGTCACCCGAGCTGCTCTGCCCACTAGTAGGGCAGGCTGGAAGAGCAGGGAGTTAACACTTTGGAAATAGTCCCTAGACCAGCTTCTTTACCGTCTCCCAGAGGCCCCCAGTTGGACTGAACCCCAGTTGCCTGCAGCCGTAACCTGCTCGTTAACATACCCATATCCTCCTCCTGTCTCCCTTCACTCTCTCCCCAGTTGTTTCTGGAATCACTGCTCAAATAAACCTGCACTCAGATTGTTGTCTTAGGGTCTGCTGGGAAAACTATTTCATTCTTGATTTTCCTACTGTAAACATGGTGATAGCGACAAGCATCCCGCTGGCAGTTTGAGAGCCAAGTGACATGACACATGTGTGAGCACACCGACCGGAGGAAATCTGTGACGCTCATCTCACTCATCTCCAGCAAGACGGTGGCTTCCTCGTAGGCCAGGCACCAAACACTGGTAGTATGTATAAAATAAGTTCTCACTGCGTCCCTATGTGAATATTAATGTGGCCTAACCCGAGTGGCGTCCTTCACATTTTCCTCACCATGAACCATTAGAGTGTTGATATGAAGAAAGAGATTTGGAGGAAATGCTGAAAAGCTGGTGGTAGAAAGGATTATCTGCTTCTAAATCAAATGATCTAGGTGCATAATGGGCTGAATTGTGGCCCCTCAAATGATACGTCCAAGTCCCAACCCCTGGTACCAGGGAATGTGACCTTATCTGGAAATAAGGTCTTGCAGATACAATCAAGATCTTAAAATGAGATTATCCTGGATTTAGGGCTGGCACTAAATCTGATGATTGGTGTCCTTATAATGGAAAAGAGGGAGCTTTAAGACACAGAGACACAGGGGGAAAGTTGTATAAAGATGGAAGTAGAAATTAGAGTGACACATCTACAAGCCAAAGGATGCCAAGGATTTCTGGAACCACCAGAAGCCAGAAAAGCAGCATGGAACGGATTCTCCCTTAGGGCTTCCAGAAGGAACAAGTCCTGCTGACACCTGATTTCAGAGTTCTGGCCTCCAGAATTGTGAAAAAATTAATTTCTTTTGTTTTATCCAGCCATTCATGGTAATTTGTTACAGCAACCCTAGGAAACAAATATGCTGGGTAAGGCCAGGAAGTGGCACATATCAAGATCAAGCCTGCTCATATCCATTGGGCAAATCTTACCCACATGGCTCCATGTAACTGCAAGCCCAGAAAGCAAAGCACGTATATTCGTGAGCCCTGAGTCTCTGCCAAATTCACAGGCCCAGTTGCCAAGAGGCTGGGCAGCCAAAGCAGGGCAAACTCATGCCACAGGATGAGTCTGGTTAGAGAAGGGCTGCTCCAGCTGTGGGCACAGATGTGCTGTTCTGTCCTCAATATCAGCCGCACATGAGAACCAGGAGGGGTTGCCTTTAGAAAACTACTATTGCCCTCATTCTCCAGTGATTCCGATTTAATTGGTCTCAGGTGGGACCTCAACTTTAGTACTTTTCTAAAGTTTCTGGGGGTGATTCTAAAGTGCAGCCAAGATTGGGAATGGCTGTTCTAAGCTGTCTTAATTCGATAAAGTAGTTCCTATCTCATATGAAACTCACAACCCTAGGAATGATGGACTTCTGTCACTGGCCCCATTTCACAGATGAAGAAACGAAGTCCCTGAGAATTTTAATGACCCTTTCATGCTACAGTGACACAGGGCACAGCCAGGACATGAACTCTGGTCTACAACGTTAAGGCTGGTGTTCCCATGCCAGAAACTCTTTTGTAATAAGACAGCTGGCTGAAAACTTACCACCTCTTCCTCATTAAGGTCCTGAACTGATGGGGAGGTATTAGTGAGTCATGAATTCAAAGCAAAATGACTGTGTCCTTCTTTCAACATGAAATCTCTGACATCTAAAGAGGTTTGTCCAGCTTAACAGATGCCAGCCCTTCATATGTGAGGCCCACAGAACATTCTAGGCATATGCCCAGGGCTCACACTCTTTGCAAGGGCTCCCAAAGATGCTTACGATCTGAAATATCACTGGTTTCAAAATACTAAAAGCAAAGTGCAAACTAAATGCAAGTAAATACTAAGTATATACAAATGTCATTACTTGTTAAATTTAGTATGCATTAAATGTTACAGCATTCAAATACAAACTGTTGGTTAGGTTTTCTTGTTTTGCCATGCACAATTAGCTGCAAAACCTAAAAAACCATGACTAATTACAAAATAAATGAGTTGCTTGGAGCCGTAGAGTTTCAAAAGCAAAATTATAAAAATCCTTTGATGTTTTTTCATAGCAAAAAATAAATTTTGCTATAATGTGGGTGCTTTTAAATATTTTTGACATGATATAAAGTGGGACCATCACAATTAGGGCGTGCAGGACTAACAGGATGTAAAATGGCCCTGGTTGTATGTGATGCTGTGGTGCTCATCACTCCATCCTAAAATCCATGTCTAAGCCCGCTGGTTACAAGGCAGCCATGCCCTCGGGCCTTGGCTGTCCCTGTCCCTGAGCAGTGAACCCCAGGGACCACCACCGTCTCTTGGGGGGATCAATAGAAAGATGTTGCAGGTAAAAAAAAGGACTGCCTCATGTCTTCATCATATTGATTGATAGAAATCTCCTTTGAGCATTGATTTCTTTTTTGAAGGTGCTAAGTTCTTAAAGTTTACCTGTATGGAGCAATCTTTAATTTATTCTTCTCACTGCTTCCTCACACTTCCTGGAATAGCCTTCTCACAAGTCCCCTTGTGACACTCCCTGCCTGCACTTGATTAGACCAAATAGGCCTCTTACAGCTCAGACTTGGGACCTCTCTGCTAGGTTTCTCCTCTTCCCCACTCCTTGGAGATATGCCCTTCTCCTTTCTCTTCCTTTGTCCCTCTCACTTTCTCCTTCCTTCCTTTCTTCCTTCCTTCTACTCATTCCTATCACACTCCCCTTCTTAAGTTAGATACAGTGATAGATATCAGGAATACAGAATTTTAAAAGCATGGATCTTACCCTTAAGAAACTGAAATCTAGTGAGGAGGAAACATGTAGAGGATATGTCAGAAAATAATCAGGAATTCAGATTCACGTGGATATACAAGTGGAACCATAGTATTCAGAAGAGGACATGAAACAACAGAAAAAAAACCCAAATCTCTATTTGAGGAAGTCAGAAAGGTTTCTTCCCTAAGAGCATGTGCTGCCTAGGAATGTGATGGTATTCGGATTCCATGCTGTTTGAAGCTGATTTGAAAAGAAACTGAAGGATTAGGCACAAAACGGTGCTGTCTAAAATATTTATGTGAGGCTTGTTGTTGGGCTAGGTGACAAGATTTTATGATGTTACTCAATATATTTTATATAGAGAGACCCATTTAATATATTCTTCCAAGTACTTGAACTCAAGGAAAGGCTTGTCATTTCATGATGAATTGGCATTAGACAAGAAGAGTGAGGAAGTTGAGCAGATTTTCCTTTTTGCCTCAGCTGCCAGGAGGCTCATAGATAAATTCCATACCTACTAGCAGGGATTATCCTTGGTCTCTGATGGAAGGTATCATTCATGATAAAAACTGCTGAGCTGTTAACATGGCCCAGCCTGCTGGTTTTGCTCATGTCTTATAGCAATAAGCCTACATGATCTTTTTAAACAAAAAACACTTTTGGGATATTTAATGACTGAACTATTAGCTCCATGAACTCAGGGACTTTATCTGTCTCATGTATCACAGTAATACCATTACATGGGAAAGTTTGGCAAAAGGATTAGAGCTCAACAAATAGTTGTTACATGAATAAGCAGATGAATAAATGAAGGACATAAACATGAAGATAGAACCACATACCTAAGTGTATATTCACCTAATGTTTCTCCTTGACACTACTCAGTTGCCACGCTCTACCACCCAGGAATGCCAGATACATCTTTCAAGCCCAGCATTGATCACATTCCACTCCCCTCCTCCTTTGCCTACACACATACACACATCACTAAGTCTCACTCCAAAGCTTGCCAAGATTTCCCTTTGTCTTCATAGTTGAGGTAGTGGACACCTTTTATTTCTATTATTTGTGGATTCACCCTGTATTCCTTCCTTTTGGGTACTGACCCTTCTTAAATCCATGCATTTTCTGGTAGGGATCGCAAGCTTACAGTCTGACCTCCCCTGCTATGAGGTAGCCCAGAACTCAGACTGGTCCCTTGGTGACTTGTAACCCAAGCAAGGTGCATTGAAGTCCTTTAGAGAAATTCATATAGACACAGAGAGACAAAGGGTGTCTCATACTGGGACAAGTAAAAAACAAAAAAGTCTGGAGTTTCTGGGGGCCATTCTCTACAAAAGAAAGAGAGAATTGTCAGAGAATAAAGCCAACATAGAGAAGGCAGAGCAACAGATGGAGTGAGAGAGGACAGCATTTTACACCTGGATCTAACTATGCCTGAATCCATCCCAGTTTTGTTGCTAATACATTCCTTTTCTTTCTTGAACTAGTTTGAGTTAGACATCTCATTCTTGCACCATTAATAGTCCTGACTGAGGATATCAAGTGTAAAGTCTTAACTCCTCTCTCTGATCTTTAAAAAGAAATCTGCAAGATATTTATCATGGATAGGACCACAGGGTTGATCCTCATGGTCTTGATTCTCAAGCTATCTGGGTAAAGAATCTTTTTATTTTTTAGTTCCATCTATTCCATTCATTTTTCATTCCACATATCTAACAAGAGTTATATCCAGAACATGAAAGTAACTCATATGCTTTAGTTAAGAAAAAATTGAAAACACAGTAGAAAATGCACAAAACGCTTGAAGAATAACTTTTAAAAAAGTAGGATACATGAAAGGCCATTTAACATAAACAAAGGTAGTTTGTTGATACTTCAGTAGTTATCAATGCAACGCCAATGAAATTCACAACAAAGTACCATGCAGTCCTATTAGATACACAAATGGGAAAGAACAGTTGAGTTTAACCACAGACCAACGTGTGGCCCCACATGCAGCACTTGCCCACAGCTCCCACCACACGCAACTTGCCACTCATGCAGCAATACCTGAATTGGTCAGGTCCCTGTTCAGCAGGACAGGTCTTCTGATTGCACACTGGGATGCCACATCATTGTCACATTGCCTTAGATGTGTGTAAATATTTAGTCTCAAATTCTGTATCTGTCTCATTGCAGAACAATACCAGTTCATGGTTGATAACTGTCTGTGGCCACACTTTGAGTAACACTGACCTATAACTAATGCTGCCTGGATTCAGGCTTCGAGAGTAGGAAAATCTTGGTAAGCAGATTCTTTTGTGAAATGAAGCCTTCATCACGTCTAACTTGTCAAGGTGGGCTGCATGTTAACCAAGGGTTTCCCTGCTTTAAACCAATCAAGAAAGAAAAGACCACTTATTCCAAAACTGCTGACAGTACTCCAAGGTGATGGCTATGAATCTGAGCAGAGGTTAAAAAAAAAAAGCAGCAGTACACACCTGATGGTAACTTTGTACGCTCATGGAAATATGAGCTGAAGTGCAGAAATAATAGCTCGAGGCGAAGTTGGCTAGGAAGAGGTCAGCTTCTGTGTTGATATCTCTTCCCAGTTACTCCAGCTCTCTGAGAACAGCATAACTTGTCCACAGAACTGGTTTCTACACTCAGAAGGTGTGTCTCCCCTCCCAAGAGGAAGGACAAAGAGTCATTTTCATGCTGAGGTCCCAGACGTGCTTGTGCAAGAATCAAGGGGCGCTGTCCCCAGAGGTGTTTGTCTTCCTGATTTCCAACTGCCTCTTCGGATCTTCCTCCCTCCTCTTCCTTCCTTAACCCAGTGATTTGCAGCCCTGGCTTCACAATAGAATCACCTGGAGAGTTTCAACAAAAGCTGATGCCCGGGCCCTGCTCCCTGAGATTCTGGTATTTGTCTACAGTGGGGCCCAGACATTGGTAAGTTCTTAAAAATATCCCCAGAAAAATATAATCAGTAAGGTTGAGATCCTCTGCCTTAACCAAAAGAAGTCTCTTGTCTTGCCAGTGGGTTTCAGCCCCAGGCAAGTTCTCTTTATTCGGTGAGACCAAAAAATGACAATGGAATATTCTTGGGGTGAAAGGTTTTATACCCAACTTTATTCCCATGCTGGCAGGTCAAGCGCTAGAATCCTGTTTGCCTCAGAGCAAGTCTGCACACAGCAAAAAGGTCTCTGCCTCTGGGCCTCTCTGCCCCCCCAGCCAACTCAGTCTCCATCCTCGGCATTGCCACCACTCCAGCTCTGCCCTCCTGCAGCCTCGCAGCCCAGAGCACTGGGTAGAGCTCCTTATATAGAGTCAGTGATAACGTATTGCCCACATGTGTGTAGCGAGCAAGCTGACCAGGGCCAGGTGAGAACCCTGGCCATAGGAACTTTCATTTTCTCTATACTTGTTCTTCCACGGGCAGTTGAGTGTAATCAACCCATCTGACACCAGCATTTGCCAAATTCCTAATGAGTGCAGGGGCTGCAGATGTGACAAAAACGTAGTAGGTGGTATCAGCACTGGTCTCCTCCAAAGCAGTGTTCTCCAAAGCTCTCTGGACCTGCAGCATCAGCTCACCTGGGAACTTGTTAGAGATGCAGATTCCAAGGCCCGGACTCAGATGGATTGAATCTGAAATGCTGAGAGTCAGGGCCAGGAGTTTGTGCTTTGGAAAGCCCTCTAGGAGGAGGAAAACCCTAGAGACAGAAAGTCGAATGGTGGCTGCCAGAAGCAGGGGAAGGGAGAAATAGGGTATTGTCATTTAAGCAGTATAGAGCTTCAGTTTTGTAAGATGGAAAATGTTCTGTGGATGGATGGATGGTTGCCCAACAATGTGAATGCACTTAATGCCCCAGAACTATACATTCGGATATGGTTAAAATGGCAAATTGTATGTTATGTATACTTTACCACAGTTTATAAATAACTTTTTAAAGCCCAATGGGTGATTCTGTTGCTTACTGACATTTAGGGAAAATTGCTCCAAATCCTGAGGGCTGATCATTCATTCATTCATCATCATTCATCATCCTTCATGCCTCTGTGCCCTCTGTGTGCTAGAAATTGTGCTAGGCACCAGAAAAACATCACTGCTGCTCCCTGGGAGTTTATAGAGTCCAGTAAGGAGACAGACATTGGTCACACAACTCATTATTTAATTATAACTGAGACTATTCCATGAGCGGGGCACGAAGTAGAGAATGTTGTGGGAGCATATAACCCAGCTTGGGAGAGGACATAAAAAAAATTACCTGGAAAGTGAAAATCTGAAAGATAGTTAGGAGTTACCCAGGTAAAAAGTTGTGGATACAGCTTTGTAGGCACAGGGAACAGCTTTTGCAAATGTCCTGAGGCAGGAATGAGCCTGGCATGTGTGAGAATCTGAGAGAGGACAAGTGTGGTGAAGCAAAATGAGCGTGGGGGACAGCAGTGAGAAATTATCCAGAGAGGGAGAAGGGACCAGGCTACATCAGGCCCAGTGACCATGTCAGAATTGTGAACTTTATTCCGTGCACAATAGAAGGCAAGTGAAGATTTTGTGAACAAGAGACACCAGAGGAGAAGTGGTTAATGCTCTGAACATTTCTGAGGTAGGAGATTTTACCAACCTGCAGTTGAGTTCTGACAACTTAAGCTACCAGTGCAGGGTAAGAGGAATGAGATAAATAGGTGAGCCATCCTCTGTCCTTGAACCCTTTATATCCAAGCTGAAAAGACAGAATTTGTACATGCTTAATAATGGCCTCAGTATGTCTGTAGCCTGTGTTAGTTAGAATGGGCTAGTTTACCTGTGGCTTAAAAGGATACACATCCCAGCAGCTTAACACAAGTTTATTTCTTGCTAATTCTATGTGTCCAAAGGAGGTCAGCAGAGAACTCTGGTCCACTCAGTCACTGGGTACCCCAGGCCAAGGAGCGGCACCATCTGTATGTCTCCCTAGTCACTGCATCAGGGAAAAAGAGAGGTGGGGGGCAGGTCCTAGCTTTTAAATGATTTGACCCAAAAGTGAAACACTTTTCACAGTATGAAATCATTTTGGTTCACAGTCCATTGGCCAGGCTTAGTCACCCAACCTACCTAACTTCAAGGGAATGTAACAGAACACATTGTATCAGGAGCAATAAATGTTTCTATCATACAATAAGACATTGTGAAGAGTGAAAATTTTTACATCGGCGCTGCTAAGTTACAAGCATCCCACTCGTGGTCATCCCAGATGAGGAATGAGATGAGCCTGACTGCCCTGAAAAGACGGGCTGTGTCAACAAGGTTCAAGTTTGAGTTCATCTGATGATGAGCCAGATACCTCACTGAAGAGCGGCGGTGGAGATGACCCCTCTCATTTTAAAAGCACACATTCCCTGGCCAGACTGGAGCTACTTCTGCTCAACTGACCACCAAATCACACCATCTAACACTGGATGGGTCAGGCCTTCGAGATCATTTCATCCGACTACTTCACTGTAGTGGGGGCACCCGAAGCCCAAGCTGGGGGATTAAATTGCCCAAAGTCACCTGTTCATGACCAAGCTAAGAAGACAGTCCTGTCTCTTGGTTCCCAGTCTAATATCATTCCCACTCCCAGAGGAATAGAAATTGTATGCACAACTTTCAAACTTTAGGGAAAAATAGACAGTTGAAATGAAACTTAAATATTCTATCCTGATCCACAAAAAGGAAAATAGCAAACATCAAGAATTGATAGAAAGTAGAGAACAGGAAATAGAATGTCAGGAAGAAGTCTACACATATCCATGATCACAAGAAACGTGAATGGACAAAATTATTTTATGGGAAGCCCAAGACTTTCAGAATTTTGAAATCCAGCTCAGTGCTATCCACAACTCAAACTGGAAACAAAATGACGCCAAAAGGTTAGAAATGAAAGGAATGTAAAAGATAAGCCAATCCAATGCTAATAAAAATGGAGTAGGAATGATATTATTGATATTAGACCAAAATAAGAATACAAAATAAAAAAAGATAAAATAAGACATCTTACTGGGAGGGATCCTGTCTCTTTTTCTACTTGAAACAGTCCCATGGTCCTAAAAAGTCAAAACACATGTTCATTAAAGAACATCAATGTGGCAAAGATATAATGGCCACATCTGTGACGGATATGTGTATGTTGGGGTATGCATGTGTGTGCATGTGTATAAATGCACATACATGACTCTGTGACCAAATGCTCTGGGCTTTGTAAATCCATCCCACTTCCTTTAGTAAACGATTGGCCACAGTACTAGGCTGGGCCGTAGCTCTCTGTCCCTCTGGGGTTGACCATCTAAGCTGGGCAACTCAGCCACAGGGGCTTACACGGAAGAGGGCCCATCTGATAAGCTGGGATTCTGCCCCTGAGGAAGCCAGTGCAGGAGAACTTGGCATATGAACCACCCTCGAGGCAGGGGAGGTGCCCCCGTAAATGGGGCGTAACAGTTCCACTCCATCAAGAGGTGGCTCACGGGGTCGATGTCTGCTCCTTATACCGTAATCACCACTGCAAAGCTCCCCAGGGAACCAGCTGGCAGCTGCCCTTCAGAAAACAACTGGCTCCCTGGACTCCTGGCCAGGCACGGGGGCGGGGGGGGGGGGGGCCAGTTGCTGAGAATTTCTTCACAGATCCTGTCATGCTCAGTGTTTCCAAAGCAAATATCCCCGAGGCCCACACTTGCCCATCTGTTTCCCGTTTTAAGGAGTGGGTCCTACACACCAGTCTGTGAAGAGCTGCACTGAGGGGAAGAAAAGAGACAGCCTCCTAAAACCACCAGACCCGTCCGGGCCTTGCCCTGCAGTTTTGTCCCATAGCATGCGCAGACCAGGGCCCGGCGGCACGCTGCTAGCAGGAGGGCTGGGCTCTCTCTGCTCCCACCATGCAGCCTTAACGGGGACCATGTTAGACAGGGGGTGTTTATGGCACGGGCCACAAACTGTTGCTGGTTCTTTATTTCTAGAAGCATCAAGGAGCCTCAGAGCTGGCTGCTCAGGGGTGGGAGGCGCGGGGCGGCGGGACGGGAGGAGCAAGATCACTTCCAGAGTAGAACTCAGGGTCAGGCTGGAGCTGCGGCCGCTCCTGGGAACGCGACTGCGCAGCTCCACGTCTTTTGTTGCCTCTGATTGTCCCTCCGGCAGCCCACCGCGGGGACGCGGACGTTTTTGGCAGGCCGGCCTCTGTGCTGTGCTCGCGTTCATTAATCTGCCTGCCATCGAGCCCCTGTGAAAAGAGGAAAATTGTTTCCCGTGCCCGAGAGACAAGGGGAAGGGGCTCAGAGCGGGAAGGCAGCCCAGGCTTGGGGTGCTGTGGCATCACCCCAAGAGCAGGCCAGAGACTGCAGCCTCTTTGGGGAGCAGGGAGGACCTTGGAATTCCTGCAGCCAGGCTGTTAATTAGCCCAGGAAGGCGGGCTGGCTGGGCTTGCTCTGGCTGAGGCTTGGGGCCTGAAACAATCCGGGCCTGTTTTCTGACAGAGATGACAAATGGAGGAGGTGAAAGGGGTGTGCGAGCGTAAAGAAACCCACGAACAAGAGGAAATGCCGGGTACAAATCGCTGTAATGAATTTTAAAGATGGGCTCTTGAAGGTCAGAGAAAAACTAGAGCTTCACAGAGCCCATGTTGGGACTTCCCTTTCAGTCCATCAGCAGCGACGGCCGTCGTGGCTGTGCAAGCGGACAGGTGGTTCCCCGCCTGTTGAGGCCGCCGCAGCAGCAAGCAGAGGCCTGCACTCGGTCCGCCTTCTGGCTGCGTGCCGCCAGCAGGCCCAGGGCTCAGACACGGGGGGTGTGCTCATCCTGGCTGATATCTGCGTCCCAGATACCAAGTGTCATAGGAGAAAGCAAACGGTTGCTATTTATGATGCCGAAGAGATTCATGATGAAATAGAAGACTCCTTGTCCTGCTGAGTACGTGGATCAGCTCGGGGGCTTCTCTGGGGAGAAGAGGGTGGAAAAGCTCAGCTGCTCTGTGTGACAAAGGGAAAAGAACCTCGAGCTCCCAGGAGCCCACCAGGAAGAGGGGATGGGAGCAGAAACGGAAGGGGAGATAAGGATGCCAGCCTGATGGCAGAGACCCAGGCCCTGCACCTTTCCCCATCTTCCGTGAAACCAGCCAAGTCCTCAGTGCTTAGTGTGAATGGATTTGGGGGAAACTAGTGAAGAAACCATTGCAGGCAAATATGGGGCAAAGAGACCCTGTGTGTGAGCATCCTGGAGGCAAACGAGCCCCGAGAGCAGATATTACCTCAAAGGTTTTGGAGATTTGCTGGCCTGGATTTCCAGATAGGGAAGTCCCCACTGACCTACGGGTCACAGGACGGTCACTGAATGTGACAGCCCCATTCCTTGGCTAGATACCTCTTCGCAGTGCCTTTCCATCCACCCACCTGAGCATCCAATGTGTTCTTCATATCTTTTTCCCATTTTTAAGCTATAATTTAAACATAGTAAAATTCACCATTTCCAGTGTACAGTTCTGCAAATGTTAACAAATGCATACTGTTGTTGTAGTCATTATCATAATCAAGATATAGAATATTTCCATCATTCCAGAAAGCTCCCTGGTGTGCCTTTGAAAATCAAACCCTTCCCTCACCCACAACCCTGATCTGTTTTCTGTCCCTAAGGTTTTACCCCTTCCAGAACATCATATAAATGAAATCAGATGGTGTCTAGCCTTTGAGTCTGGCTTCTTTCACTCAGCATGATGCATTTGAGATTCATCTAGGTTCTTATATTTATCACTAGTTTGTTTCTTTTGATTGCCAAATAGTATTCCATCATGTGGTGGTGTTTGTTGGTTTATTCCCTGGATGAGGGGCATTTGGGTTGCTTTCTCACTTATTCATTTGTGGGACCTTGTATTGGTGGGGATTATAAAAAAAGGTAAGCCTGCCAGATTTTGGTAATTCCATTCCTTTTTAAGGGAAGCTTTCAAGTAAGCTTTCTAGGTCTGTTTCTTCACTTAATATCTGCCTCCCAAGCTTGGTGTAAATACCTAATTGTATAACTTACATGAAGAATTTGTTTTTTCTGTTTGTTTTGTAACAGCTTTACTGAGACATAATTCACATACCATGTAAATCTTCCTTTAGAGTAAACAGTTCAGTGGCTTTTAGAATATTGACAGAACTGTGCCTCCATCACCTGAGTTGATTTTATAACCTTTTGATAGCTGCAATTTTAAATAGCCCACACCCTTTAGCTGTCACCCCCAGCCCAGATCTACATGCTATCTCTACAGACTTGCCTGTTCTGGACATTTCAGAAAACTGGGATCCTACCACATGTGGTTTTTCTGTGTCTGGCTTCTTTCACTTAACATAAAGTTTGCAAACTTTATCCGTGTTGCAGCGTTAGTACTTCATTCATTTTCATTACTGAATAATATTCCATTGTGTGGATTTACCACAAGTTTATCCATTCTTCTGGACATTTGGGCTATTTCCAAGTGGGGACAATTATGAAGAGTGTTGCTATAAACATTCATGTACAAGTTTATATGTGGCCCTCTGTTTTCAGTATATATGTAGGAGTAGAACTGCTGGAATACATTGTAACCCCATGTTTAGCCATTTGAGGAACTGTCAAACTGTTTTCCAAAACAGCTGCACCATTTTACATTCTACAAAGGCACTTGGAAATGTAAAAATATAATGCAAATAGTTAACAATTTAATATTACTTATTGAAATGGTAAGAACAATATTTGATCATTATAATAACTAAGATAATACTGAAGTGTCTAGAGTAACAGACCCCCTCAGTTCCACTAACCCCCACATACAAGCACTGTAACAATTTGGTATGTGGTCATCCCTCCTTTTTCCTTTGCTTAACACACATAACAAAGCACATATACTTTTGTTAAAATGAAAATGAATTCTTAACTGTACTCATGACTCTAGCTTTCTTTTCTAAAATTTTAGTAGAATGCATATAACATAAACTGTGCCATTTCAACCATTTTTAAATGTGCAGCTTAGTAGCATTAAGTGCATTCACAGTTATTCAACTATCACCACCATTATCTGAAAAACTTTTTTCATAATGCAAAACTGACTCTATACCCATTAAATGATAACTCTGCATTCTCCTCTTCCCCCAGTCCCTGGCAACCACCATTCTACTTTCTGTTTTCATGAATTTGATTACTCTGAGTACCTCATATGCATGAAATTGTACAATATTTGTCCCTTTGTGACTGGCTAATTTCACTGTGATAATATCTTCAAGATCCATCCATACTATAATATGTGTCTGAATTTCCTTCCTCTTTAGGCTGAACAATAATCCATATATTATATACCATACAGTGTTTATTCATTCATCTGTGGATGGGCACTTGGGTTGCATCCACCTTTAAGCTATTGTGAATAATGCTGCTGTGAACATGGGTGTGCAGATATCTCTTCATGTCCCTGCTTTTGATTATTTTGAGTATATACCCTCTAATTTCCTTTTTTAAAAAACAAAACTCTTTATTGACGTTTATGTCACCTAAGAAAACCTTAACAGTGTACTAATGTGGTTCTCCCAAGTCACTAGATCATCTTCATACTTTAATTTGCTCAGTTTTTGTCCATAGTATGGTTGTCTTACAATCTATTTCACCATTCCCCACTCATGAGAAATCGAGTACATATTCCTGTGGGGTGTTTCCCGTGAGCTGATCATGAGGCACAGCTCTTCCTGTGCATTGTCTGATGGGATCCTCACAATGATCCTTTCGGGTGAATGTAATTATGAGCTCCATTTTAGAGACAAAAAAAAACAAGGACAGAGAACTTAAGTAATCAGCCCGAGGTCGTTCTGCCAATAAGGGCTGAAGCTAGATATCAAAAGTCTCCTCTAACTCCTTCCTAACCTTAACTTCAACATCATAACTAATGACATTCCCGAAGGGTCTTTTTTGGTTGGCCAAGGAGTGGCCTGGCAGGAGCAGAGCAGGGGACCCGAATGTCTGCCGACATGCCCACTCCAGCAGCCACGGGGCTAATTCCCCATGAGAGAAGGTCTGCCTTTCTACAAGGAGGTCAGGCTTTCTCAGAGGCCAGGCTTCACAGAACCTTGGAAACCAGCGCAGGTTCCCACCTCCCTGAAGAGGGCCATGGGATCATGCTTCCTCTCTTCTGTGCACTTTCCTTTTTCTCTGTTACCTCTCACTTGCTCAATCCCGCCTGCACCCCTGCCCCTGCACCCCTACACTGTTCTCTGCAGACTGTCCAAGTTCAGGTGACAGAAACCCAGCTCAAATGAGCTTACACAAACAAAGAGAATGTTTTGGCTTGTTTAACTGGGAACAGGAGGGCGCATCTGGCCTCAGTCAATCATGGATCCAGGGACCCAAATGACATCGCCAGACTCTTTCTCCATCTCGCAGCTCTGCTTCTCTCTGGATGGTGACCTGGTGCATTCCTGCAGTGGACAGACTTTCTCCATGATGTGGAAAGCTGGCCTCCAGAAACTCCAAAACTACAGCTTCAAAGCTTAGCTATCCCACCAGAAGGAGGGCCGGTTTCCTTCTCCCAATGTCCATATATCAGTCTCAGGGAAGGACTCCACCTAGCTCGACTTGAGCCATATATGAATCTCGTGGCCGATCACATGACCAGGTAGAGGCAGCGTTAGGACTGATACAGACTCAGTGGCAGGCAAGGCAGTGTGTGCTCCAGGAGAGCAGGAGAAAGCATGTGTGCTGAGCAGACAGAAACACTGACTGCCATCACACTTGGCCTTGGTCACAGCTCCTCGGAGCAGCAATAAACTCCCCACGTGCGGCTACCGCTGTCACTGCCACCACTGCCACTCAACCCCCCGCTGCCAGAGAGCCATGGAGCCTGCGACACAGCCTCAGGAAGAATGCAAACCGTCTACGGAGCTAGCCCAGCTAGCCAGCCGGCTACCCTTTGCAGGGGGGACACTGACCTGTCTAAACATTTCCACCATCTGCTGCTTCTTCCAGCTCCCTCCCCAGCTCATCTTCAGCGGGTCTTGCTTCTTCCCTGCCCTACGTATAAGCACATGAGGTGCCCAGATGTCCTGGCTGCTTACACTGCACAGAGCTTGAGGCCACGCATGTGGCCCCCGCCTCGTCCCTGGACTCCTTCTCGTGGCAGCCTGGGCTCTGATGATTGCTACGAGCCAAATGGTCACGGACGAGCCTAGTCCTGCTGCCTCTTTCTCCCGACTTGCTGCAGAATTCAATGGATGAGATATTTGGTTTTCTCATCATAAGGAGGCCTAATGTTCCTTTGCCATTTGATTGACTGTTAAATGAAAGCCAGGCCCTTTTGTTTGGTGCGGGGGTTTTTTGTTTGTTTGGTTTTTTCCAGCATGTCATGATTAATTCATCCCTGGCCTGCCTCCACAGACAAGCTACAGCACTCAGCACTCCCGTCTCCTCTCCTCTGTCTCCCCCGTCCCTTCCTGTGCCCGTGCCCCACCTTGGCGAGAAGGTTCCTTCCCTCTGACATCACCCACTACTCTTGCCTGCAGGTGAACTTGGACCAACATTTTAAACTACCAGAAACTAGGGCTTAGAGAAATAGTAACAGTACTTATTTAAAAATAGTTGGAGGCTCCTAACCCATCTGCCCATGCCAAATTGAGAAATCAATCACAAAATGCAAACCAAGTACACAGAACCACAGAACTCTCATTTTCAAGTGAGTCACTCACGAGCTAAAGAAACTTTAGCAGAATGAGCAACTGGCATTATTGTTATTATAAGTAACTTGGCAAGGGCAGCACTCAATCATTGTCAAGCAGTTTCCTCTCTACCAACTCATTTCATTTTCTACACCCATGTGAAAAGGAAGTAGGATAGGGATTGTTCCTATTTTCATTTTGCAAGTGGAGGAATGACAGATCCATTTCCTGGGCTGGGCCCCTACGGGGAGCCTTCTGGTATGAAATCCCAGATGTGGGCTTCCCGAGAACTCCAGAGTCAAGAAATGGAAGATCTGGTATGAAGTTGGTAACAGAAAAGACTAGAACCGAAGGCTTCTTTCTTCTTTCTCCTATGCACGTAGCCCCCATGTACCATAAAATACCAGCTAAAACAAAGGAAAATTCTTTGAAATTCCCAACTTTCAAGCCAGCTAAGCAGTTGGCACAGCCCCATTGTACAGCTGAATAAACTGAAACAGCAAGGGTAGGTAGCTCGGTGACTGGTGTAAGTCACACAAATAGCTGGCCAAGAGAGAAATGGAACCCAGTTCTGAACCTAAAGTGTAGGATTATTTTCCACTTGTACGTTTGGCAAGAATGTAATTCCTATGAAGAAGGAACAAGGTTGTGCATTCCCTCAACCTGTCCCACTATCTGGAAAACTAAGAATGTAAACACACAGGTCATTGTTTCTATGCTAGGATAGTGGGTTTGAGTTGAGAAATTCACAAAAACTTACTCTTTGTACACTGAGCTTTGGATTCTTGACTGCGAGTCAACAAGGAAATGAATGTGGTTCCCCCACTGGACCCCCACAGGGAAGGGTCATTCTGAATGTGCATGCTAAGGGTAAGAAAACAGGAGAAGTGGCAAAAGTACTAGGATCCCTCAGAGCAACACAGAAGATATGTGTTCTAGATGACTAGATAACTGCATCTAGATAACTGAGAAGAAATACGATTAATGGTTAGTCACCCATCCATTCATTTGATCATTCAATCAGTAACCATCCATTACAATTCTCAGCTGGCCTTGAGGTTCTTCTGAGGGTTAAATGAGAACACTTACGCAGGTAGGAACCTAGCACGATGCTCATCATACAGTGCTCCTCCGGTCAGCGCTGGATCCCCTTGTTCCCACAGCCCTACCTCTGCCATCTTGAGCAGGAACCTAGAAACAAGGGTGAAAGGGGCGTCTGTGTGTGGCAAGACCAAAAATGACCTGCAGAGGGTGGACTGTGAGATAAATGGGGTCATGAGGGAGAGGGTGGGCTGGGCTGGGCTTTCCCTGCATGCCTAACTCTGGAGAATTTCAGACAGAGGGTGCTATCAAGTTGCTAATGATTCCCATTACATGATCCCACAGCTGGGCCAGTTTAAATACTTTCACAGTCAAGGGGGGCACCGGAATGTAACAGAAGATGTACTGGGCCTTGAATAAGCTCTTAACCTCTTTGGTCCTATTTTCTCATTTGCAAAGCAGAGGGGGAAGACCAGATACTTTCTAAGGACCTATCTGACTCAACATGACGGTGAGTCAAGGTTTACCGTATGCAGATCCAGCATCTTCACTGTAATTTCAACTCACTTCCTTTTATGAAATCAGCTTATTCTAGTCTTCCCAATATAATAAAGAGATCATTGGGGTAGGTGGACCAGAGTCCATGGAAAGGGACGCAGCTGGCTCTAGCCATGTCCATGGCCACATCTGGTGCCAGGAGACTGCTGGAATTTGGGAGCGTCTCTCACTGTATCCTCCCAAGAGACTTGTCAGGGACACTTGACTCTGCAGCTCTCAGGAAGCGCACTGGGGATTTCATTCCAGAAGGCTCCCTGTACAGGCCCACCCTAGGAAGTGGAACCAACAGCAGTGGTAAAGCAGGAATCCTTACAGTGGCTTCTAAGGACCACTATCTCTGGTACAGGCTCATCAAGCCTTCAGAATGGACTTCTGTGTCCAACCCTGTTGTGGGCTCTGCAGACATACTACTTCACATAACCCCACTGCATCCCCATTGTGCAGACCAGGTGACTTTAGTTCTGTAAGATAAGATTAAAACATCTTCCCAGGAGCTCACAGTGGGCACGGGGAAGAATCAGGATTCCAGCCCAGGTCTATGTGAACCAAAGACTACTTAAACTATAATTAAAGAGACATCAGAGAAAGCCCCAGTGGGGGCCAGATTTCCTTAGACAACAGCCAGAGGATGGGCAGGGCAGAAGGAAGGCTCTGGTAGAGGAAGCCAGAGAAGCCTGCTAGGGAAGACTGCCCACATAAAGACCTTAAGGGTTGGGGGCCACTGCCCCCCAAGGTAGAATGCTGCCTTCTGGCCATCTCCTGCCTCCCTGACAGACCATCGTCCATCAGCCCAGCACAGCCCAGGTTGTCCCACAGGCTGGGCCCTGGGACATCGGCCC
Source organism: Manis pentadactyla (assembly GCF_030020395.1). NCBI lineage: Eukaryota > Metazoa > Chordata > Mammalia > Pholidota > Manidae > Manis > Manis pentadactyla. Next base: position 124,195,864 of record NC_080026.1, on the reverse strand, counting down.
CCAATTCCTGCATCATAGGGACGGCCACTGTGTGCCCTTATTCCAAAGGTGCCTTGTATGAGCACACTTGGCCAAGAGAAGGGGTGCTTCACCTGCCAAGCCTGTGCCCACAGGCCTCAATCTGCCTTCAGGGAGTGGCTTTCCTAATTCACATAAAGGCACCATAGGAGCCAGCTGTAGCCCTGCTTAAGGAAACCCCCTTTCTGGATCTCTACACATTCATTCCATGAGCACTTGCTAGGTGCCAGGCCATTCAGAGATGAGGGAGACGCAGCCCCGCTCACGAGGAGCTGAAGGTCTGGTTGGGGAGGTGGTCACAAACGCAGACCATGGGAAAGCATGATTCAGGGGCTCAGGGAAGCCAGGTGAGAGGCCGGGGTCTGCACTCTGGACTCTCTCATGGCTAATCACTCTCTATTACGTTGTCTTCTCGCTCCTGTCACCAGGCAGATCAACGCTCACTGAGGCAGACCCCTGGCCCTGTCTTGCCAGCTGCAATCCTGCTCATCTGACCCCCAGCTTAGTCTGACCTGGGCTGATCACCCTTCACCTCCAGGTGTAGTCAAAAGGTCCTTTGTCTCCAGGGACTCTGGAAAATTCCTTCCTTCCTCCCAGCTTGGGGACCTGCCACTCTTAATAGGTTCAATATTTGATTGTCAACAGATGGAAGGTCAGTTCTCAAAAAAACAAGGGCTTTGGGTCTGAATTTTTTCTTAAAGTCCTGCCAACTCTCCACAGGATCTCAAGGCCAAGATGTTAGGCTGAACCTAAAATCAGTCAGGCCTCGGGCTACAGAAAAAGTGGCTCAAAATACAAAACGTGCTCTCTCACATGTGGTGCGCTGCTTCCTTCTCCAGAGCTCTGATGCTCTTAGTCTCTGAACAGCTTAAAGAGCAGCACAGACGTCAGTCTGAGGTAGCCAGATACTTTAAGTATACTTACAAACAACGGCAATAACAAAAGGGCATTTCTCTTAGCCTTTCCAAGCTGCCGTTTATTGAAATCCTGTTTTCCAGAAATCTGCCTCATTTTCGAAGCGTGGTTGTAGCCACGTCGGCCTCATTCTCTCCTTGCTTTCAGTCTCTTACAGAAAGGAAGACAGGGACTTGAGAGAAAGAGAGAGAACCACAGGCCTGTGTGGAGCATGGGGGCAGGATTCTTTTGGGGTGGCCTTTCTAGAAAGCCACTAAGTAAGAAGAAACCTTTCTGTCCAATAACAGCTGACCAAGGTTGCTGGGGAGATGTTCGGACCCCATGATCAGAGGCCCCAAGTGGACCAAGGGTTAGGGTCAAGACTAGCTCAAGCAATAAGAGAATGTTTCTCCCTAAGAGGGGTGACAGTCCCCTGCAGTCCCTGGTACCAACTAACCTAGCCCCAGAAACTGCAGCTGTGGAAACAAAGCCACCCAAAGGAGGCATTCTCCCAGTACTGCTGGAAATGAGAGATTGTGGAGGAGAAAAAGGAAACCATCATTGAATATCCTCACAACTTAGATGCTAAAACCACATGACCTTGTGCCTGGAGAATGCTGCGGCTTCCAGCAAAGACAGCCTCTCCTCTCCTCTGTTCCCCAGCCTCACTCAGCGCCTGCTTCCAACATAAAGGTAGTGAGGCCAAAGGCGGATAGCAGAGCAGATAAATGTGCATGTCAGGAACATTATTTAGAGGCATGTTCATTATGTAGAAAGCAAGTGCATGACTATAAGTAACATACTGTGATATACGCAAATCATAGGCAAGTCCACCCAAGATTTCTTACTCTATTAAATATTTCATGAGCACCAAACTGACTTGCTTCATGAAATAGAAATACTGATAATACCAAACATTTATTGAGCACTTACTGTATGTCCAAACCAAAAAACGAGAGTGCTCAGGGAAAGATTCAGAGAGGAAGCTTTGCAAGAAGATTGGAAATGGAGTTGAAACAGTGCTCTTGGCAAGGCAGGTCAAGAGCGAAGGCATAGAGGTAGGAATGGAGCCTGAGCAGGGGTGCCCCCCGGAAGGCCCATAATTCTCATTGAGGAAAAGCAAGTTTTAGCAGTTGCTTCCTTGCACAGTCTCTTTATGGGGCTACTGAGTCCAGCACGGGGCAAGGCAGAAAGGTTTTGACAGTTTCATTTTATTTTGTTCTAAACAAGAGATAATATGAAATAGGCACCTGGGAGTGGTTTGAATTAACAACCCAAACCAAATGAACAGCTGCATCCCGGGGTGGGGGGGGGAGTTTCCTGCTTTCGGCTGTATTTTCTTTCAGCAACATTACATTAACGCTTATGAAATACAGCTGAAAAGTCCGGCCGCATTTAAAGGGAAGAGAAAGGTACTTCCATACTCTGTGCAAAACGTACTGCCAATTAATTGGCCATGTAAGCCTGGGTTTTCAACTCATCTGCAGAAGTTCTCAAGGTTAATGAAACCATTACGTATGCATGGATGTTCTGGAAGGGGGAGACAGGGGAGGACTGATTGGTTATGCTCTCCATCTTGCTTTGGGGTGTGGTCTAGTCTTATCTGACAGTACTTATCAAAGTCTGTTATGTGGGCAGAATGGGTCCCTCGGAGTGTGTGTGTGTGTGTGTGTGTGTAAACCATGCTAATGAGAACAATTATATTTCTCCATCTGGAATCCATTAGCCCTGATTATGATGACGGACTCTCTTACCCTTATTACTATCAGGATTAGCTAACCCCGTTATTACCCAGGCCACCTTTGGTTACCCGGTCTGCCCCAGCGAGCAGAGCAGTCGGTTTCCTGTCCTCTAGGCTGTCTCCCTCCCTCCTGCTCTGGAGCCATTATACACTCCCTCACCCCATCTCAATTACAAGAGCCCTAATGGGCCCTCCCGTCCCAAGTGACAGGCATCTGCAGGTGTTTAGAGGAGGGAGCAGGACAGCCCTCTGATCCTATGGTCATGAGTCCTACACTCGCTCCGTCGTGCTGGTGGCACCAGGCCTGCGTCTTGCAGGTGTTCAGCAATTATCTCGCGGGGTTACCTCATCATTTCTAAGGGTGGACGGAAAAAATAAATAAGGCGCATTACAAAGAATGTTATTACAAAATAGGAAAAGCCTGAGGGACAGGAAATGGAATGGCTGATTCCTTCAATCAAGCCCGTGGCTTCCAGAACTGGACCTGTCCCAGCTGCCCCCAAGGCCAGAGACAAGGAGATGAGTTCGGGGCACTGTCTGGATGCAAGCACTGATCAAGTTAGTAAGACTCTTGGACTTTGGGCTTCCCTCCTCCCTAGTGGCCCTGTTTCCCTCTCCCAAAGGGCCTGACTTCCTGGCCGCGCCCACCAACAGGCAACAGCAGCCAGGACTTCAAACACTGTGTGAGAATTTGGTATTTCCCACAGGTCATCAGAGAAGTCACTATGAGCAAAGTCAGAACATGGTTAGATTGTCTGCCCTTATCTCACGGCTTAGTAGAGTTTCTCTTTATTTGGGACACAGCTGGAGGTGTGCACCGCTTCCTCAGGACCTGGGTCCTCTGCAGCGGAGCATCTGCCTGGTGAGCTGGAGGTGGCTATGTCCTCGGCCTTCAGGGCATCCAGAACCCCCGGGGGGTGGTGCCTCAAGCCCAGAGAAGCCTCCTCCATTTGCTCCAGGGTGGCATCTGGTACTGGTAGTTTTATGTGCATTAAGATAGGAAAACGGGGGAAGCACTAGTCTGAGGATCGCCTTCTCTCCTGCTCTCATCTTCCCTCGTCCCTGTTTTTTACATACTTAGAGAGCCAAAGCCATAAGGAAGTCTTGACCAGCAATGTCCTCTGTTGGCCACTGAGGACAATGAGGCCCCGGGGGTTCCATGACTTGTCTGAGGCCACACAGCCCAGGTGACGGAGCTAGGAGTAGAAGCCAGGCCTCCTGTAACCACTGTCTGACTTGAAGCAGACATTGTCCTTGCTTCTGCGCTGCCGGACCTTTCCCGCCCCCTCCCTGTCTCACTTTTCTCTCCTCTGCTGACCGGCAGATGCTGATTTGAATTTCCAGGCTACCAATCTGAACAACCAGAGCATCAGGAACACATCCAGGAGGAGAATTCACAGCCTTCATGCATTTTGATTCAGAGGGGAAGGTGGGAATGTCTCTACTTTAATCTGCCATTTTTGGCCTTCGTCAGAAGAGGATGGATGGCAAGGCGTTCTGGGGGAGAACATGGGATAACACTGTGTCCTGTGAGGACTCAGACATTGGATGCCGCAGTGGACTTCGGTTCATGTCAACTCAGGAAAAGCTTGTCCTGAGTGCTAATCCCCTTTCACAGCCCATTGGTACCGGGGGTCACTGCTCATAAATTCAGAGTGGGCTTCAATGAGGGCAGGCTGGGGGTACCACGTAGCACTGCGAATATCCTTTTTCCAAGCAAATTCAAAAGCCTGGTCTTTGGAAAACAGGGGAACTACTGTGAAGTTAAGCAAACTATACAACTCTTGTCAGACCCTACTTGACCCTTGAAACTCTATCTGAGCATCTGTCCCCATCTGTTTAGAGATGTGAGGATTATTTTGGCACCGTCTGCATGAACATTCACCCTTCTGCAAGTAAAGGGCTTCACACTCCAGATAGGGATGGCTCAATCTCATTTGTGCTCAGGGAGAACCAGGAGATGATGGAGTTGTTCTAATTCCTCATTGGGGAGGAGGCAGGATGACTCTTATTCTAAATGCTTATCTTGAGGTTAAAAAAAAAATTAGTAGTTCCCACATATAATTGTCATGTGCACACAGCAGAAAGCAGGCATGATGCATAATTTCATCCAGACTCTAGCTGACAACCATTTGGAGACTAGGCAGAGAATGATTAGGTAGCTAGGAGTTGTTTAAAGAGGTTCCAGATATTTTAAAAGAAATCAATAGTAATATGGGGTGAGAAATGGGCACTCTCCTAAACTATTGGTAAAAATGAAAACTGAAGCAACTTTTCTGAATGGCAATTTGACAGATATAGACCAAAGACCTTAAAAATGAATAGTCTTTGACTCAGCAATCCTAAGAATTTTACCCCCAAGGAAATAATAAAAAATGTGTATAAAAATCTGTACTTGTGAATTTTCCTCACAGCAATTCTGTAGAGTAGGAAAAAATAAAAATAAGTGCTTAATAAGAGGGATGTACTTTTTAAAAAATAAATAATGATACATTATAATAGAGCCATTGAAATGGGGAATTATAAATTTCCATTGAAATATGGAATTTTTTCATAGTATAAGTAAATGCATGACTTGCTACAATATAGAAGTCCAGCTACAAACCAGTTTCTCCAATATCATTTCAGTTTTATAAAAATCGATATATATTAGTGTGTGTGTGTTGATTAGAAGATATGTTTGAAGGCTATATCCAAATTTTGCCACAGAGAACACACTGCTTTTGTAATCAGAAATTAAAAATTTTAAGGAAATGAAATTAATTCCTGCAGCTATGAAATAGAGTCACAATGTAGTAAATAGTACCTTTTCTTATTATTAACCTGGTCATCTCAAACTTCCAAACAAAATTTCTCTCCAGTATCAGATCTTGACCAATCAATGCCCTGAATCAACTAAACTCATCCAAGGCATGAACTTAGTATCACATATACATTGCACTGTGCAGTTTGACAGATAAAATTCACATTCTCCATTTGTGAGAAAATGCTCATATTTGCATGTGTAATGTTTTGGTCCTAGTTGAAAGCCCGCCCGGTTGTAGTCAAGAAAATGAAGACTCAACAACTGCAGGTTCCTAAGGGAGAGGTGCAGTCCCGTCCCCAGGTCGTGAAGCACTCTATGCTCCACCCCTGCACACAAGCTGAGCTGGTGGATTTGGGCTCCTCGATTCAGCAGAGGCCCTCAGAGTCACTATCAGCTTGGCTCCTGCACCTTTGGGGTGTAGGGGTGGATGGAATCATTCCTAACCCTAAAGGACTGGGACTTTTTCTGATCACACCACTGCCATCACTTCCATTCTGTAGAGCATCATGTCAGGAGCTCAACCAAGGCACAACTTTTCTGTGAATGGCTTCATATTGTACTTACAAATTACTTGACACTAAAAGCTGGAGAGATCCTAGGAATTGCGGCCCCAGTACTGAGAATGTGATGCCTACAGGAAGACAGACCACAAAAGATAAACCAGAATGGTATCTGTGCTTAAGAAGTCACCTTATATGCCTGAAAAACCATAGAAACAAACTTAGGAGGGTATTCTTAGTGATATGAAACAGCCATTGTCAACCAAAAGGACTCAGAAAGATTTTTAATGGCATAAAAGGCAGTCTTTGCAGCAATGTTAATACTGAGGATTGGTACAAGTTAGTTGTTCTTCATATTTCACAACCTCTACCTCCACTACTGCATCCCTGATGCCTCTGGTTGTACAACGTGTAGCTTCTAGAATTTATCCTCTCCAGGTATGTCTAGTGACCAAAATTGTTCCCCTCTCCTCCCAAGCTACCAAAAATACTAGTTACTGAAGAATGGCTTGGTTAGGGCATTGGTAGGAAAGCAGTCTGATTGAATTATTCTCATTAAGACATAAAGACTTGCAGCCTAAGCTCTTCCTGTAGGTGTTTTTTAAATGGCACTAATTCATTTCTTCTTAAAGTATAGACTTTGAACCATCTGTATTAGAATTACCTGGGTGCTTGTTTTAGGATTTCTGGGCCACATACCTTTCAAAACCAGAAACACCCCTCTTAGACTCCAGGGATCTGCATTTTAAACAAACCTCTTTGATTTTTATGCATCCTAGAGCTTGATGACTGGTGGAATATGTGGGACCTGATATCTTTGAACAGAGAAGCCTTCACTGTTAAATGATCTTGTTTTCTGCTCAAGGAGCACCCACCTCAAAAAATCAGGAGTTAGTAATTCCATTAACACATAATAAATCTTTTTATGCACCAGGCAATGTTTGCATCTACATTTTTACAATGCAGAAACTCAGGCTCCCAATAATTAGGCAACTTCTCCAAGGTCACACAGCTTTTAAATACTGAATCTAGCTTTTGAACCCCAGCAACCTTAAGAAAGCTTATTGAGGACTTACTTTAAAATATCAAGCTATACCTAGATATATAGGCATATATATATATACCTCAAAGGAGATAGAGCAGGAAAAAAAAAACCTGACTTAAATGATGAATTAGTTAGAACACTACACCATGTGTCAATTCTCACTGAATATTTTGGACATCAATTTAGGCTGGTTGGTGTATTATAGTTTTGCCTGAGAAGGCTCCAAACGTTGAAACTGTTTTCTTTGTGCTGTGCTTTGATGACACATTCGTTCTGACTTGAAAAAGGATTATGTTAGGAGCCATACACTCCCTCGCAGCAGGTTGTAGCTATTTCCATCTGTAATGATTGTTTAATGACTATTTAAGAAAGTGCTGCCTGAGGTTCTCTAATCACCCAGTTTTTATTAAGCGCTCAAGGAAATCACACAGGTGCTGAATTCACTAATTGACAAGCAAGACATGAGTTGTGCAGAGCCCCTTTCCTCCAGAGAAGGCAACACGATGCTGAGGGCCCCCAGCCCCCCGCTGCCCAAAGTGAGACGAAGCAGCACAACACAGATGGAATAGCATCTTGGTTCCCCCAGAGGGAGCAAAAGAGAGACAGGATAGACAGGAGAGAGATGAAAACCAGTAGCAAAAGATACTATGAGGAGGATAGGAGCAAGGTCTAGAAAGATCACTAAAGGAATAGGGGTAAGAGACCCTCGTCTCCCCCTACCCTGACAAACATCCTGGAGATGAAAGACCCCTCACCCCAAGGGCTGTGGAAATCTTCACCCCTAGTTAGAATGAGCTTTGGAGCTGAGTAGTTCAACGAATAGTTATTGATGAGCCAGATGCTATACTAGTTGCTATGAAGCTGGTACTCAGATGAGCAAAGCACAGTCTTGACCCGTGAGGAACATAGAGTCTTGGGTATATGGGGAGACACGGGTGCAATACTATAGCAATACCTACCACTGACTCAGCACCCTTCTTTGCACCACGTGCCACTAAGTGGATTGCAACATCAATGAAGGACGTTGCCCGTGTCCACATGAGAAAACTGAGAATTAAAGTAGTTAGGCTCCTTACCTAAAATCATGCAGCTAAGAAGTGATGGAGCCAGCATTTGAACTGAGAGGTCTGGCTCCAAAACCCATGTTCTAAAGTAACCACTCTCCTAGACAAAGAATTTAACTTTATTATTAAATTATTCAATAGTTATTGTCCATATGGAGAGCAAGAAGTGCCCAGGGTATAATGGAAGCACTGAGAGTAGACACTTAGCCCATCTTGGATTCAAATTCTGGATCTACCATAACTAAACATGAGACCTTGGGCAAAGAACTTAATCCCTCTTAACTTTGGTCTTCCCATCTCTAAAATGGGTCTAATAACATCAACTACATAGGATCATCTTAGAAGGAAAGGGGATAAAGTAGGTACAACATCCAACACTGAATCATATAGTAGGTCAAGTCGTAGGTGCTAAGTTAATATTGCTCACTTCTCCTTTCTGGATGCTTGTCACCTAGGAATATTGGGGACTGCCAGCCCTCAGCCCAAACAAGGCCAATGTGCATGGGGAAGCAGGACTTCCCATGCATTGCTGGTGGTGGTACGGACAGGGGCAGCCACTGTGGGGAGCGCTCCAACACTACCTAGCGGCACTGAAGTAAGAAAATGCAACCAGGTCCATATGGGACAGGCATGGGAAATTCATCACAACATTGTCTGCAAGGGTGGGGAGTTGGAAGCAATCTTGATGTTCATCACATAGAAATGAATAAGAAGATAATGGGGAAAAGGTACAGATAACTCACTCCTACAATGTCTGTCATGGAATACATTGTAGGAGTTACGGGGAATGTATTATCCACATGTGCAACATGGCCAGAACTTAAAAATAAGTTTTGAAGCAAAAAAGAGTCAGAAAGAGATCTATGGCCCAATTTCATTCATATAAATAGAGGATATGGGCACACTCAAAGTAACATTGTATATTTTGCAATGATGCCTGGGTATCTAATGTACAAATCTGTGTGAATAGTGGCCCCCAGAGCTGACCACATCCAAATCCCAGGACGTGTGAATATGTATGGTATATGCCAAGAGGGAATAAAAGTTGCAGATGGAATTACAGCTGCTAACCAGCTGACCTGGGAACGAGCAGCTATCATGGATTTTTTGGGTGGTCACAATGCAATCACAAGGGCTTCTATGTGTGAAACAAGGAGTAGGATAGCAAGTGAGGAGTGATGCAGGTGAGAAAGACTAGACCGGCCATTCCTGGCTTTGAGATGGAAGGGGGCCGGCAGTAATGACTGCAGGCCAATTCTGGAAACTGGAGAGCGCAAGAAGACAGATTCTTTCCTAGGCCCTCCAAAAGGAACCTAGCCATGCTGACAAATGATGTTAGGCCCATAAAACCCACTTGGGGTTTATGACCTCCTGAACTCTAAGGTAATAAATTTGTGCTGTTTTAAACCACTCCATTTGGAGCAATAGGAAACTAACACAGCATCAGACACATTAGCTTGAGTACCTGTGGTGGGCAAGCAAGGGAGGTGAGGACTGGAAATGAGGGCAGGCCATGCAGGGACCAAAGCTGATATGATGCCCTATGTGGAGTGCACTAAACTCAACTCGGTGAGGAGAGAAAAAGGAGTGAAGAGGGAAGGATGGGAGAAGGAGCAGATGCAGGGGGATATGCACACAGCTGGGTGGTTAGGGGGCACATGTCACTCGGTGTCCTGTGCAGACAGTGCCCTCAATGCACCGAATAACCCAATGCACAGAAGAGACCTGCTGATCACAAAGGCAGTGCACAGTAAAGGAGCCATCAAATCAAACCAAGGTGGGTTAGACTAAGACAGCTTCTGGAGAGGGCCAGAATCAAGTCTATAGCTTCCCCCTGGTTTCAGGGTGTGGTGCTAAACCATCTTCCCAACCACACTAACTGAAAGGTACTTCTGGGTTGGGTATAGAAGACTGACTAAAGAAAATCAGAATGACCTTTAAAAATAGTGTATTGATGCTAATTTTACAGAATCTCTTCCAGAAAATAGAAGTGGAGCATTTCCCAACTCATTTTGTGACGCTCATTGTCTTGATACTGAAGCCAGATGAAGACGGTACAAATAAAGAAAACTGCAAATATCCCTCATGAACTTAGACACAAAAATCCTCAACAAAGTATTAGCAGATCGAATCCAGCAGTATATGAAAATAATCATATATACCAGGACCCAGAGGGATTTATTCCAGGTATGCAAGGCTGGTTCAACATTCAAAAATCAATCAGTGTAATCCATTGTTATCTATGGGCTAAAGAAGAAAAATCGTATGATCATATCGATTGTTGCAGAAAAAGCATTTGACAAAATCCAGCACTCATTCATGATAAAAATGTCTCAGCAAACTAGAGATAGAGACTTCTCAACTTGATAAAGAGCATCTCCACGCCACCCCCAGCTAACATCACACTGAATGGTAAAGACTGAATGCTGTACCCCCAAGACGGGAACAAGGTAAGGATGCTTATTCTCACTACTTTTATGCAATGTAATACTGGGGGGAAATGGTGTACTTACTGGACCTTTCTGGCTTTCCTACAATAGGAGGCAACATCTGGAGCTCCAGTTCACCTCAGGACAGGTGAGAGCTCAGGCATACAGCACGCGGGCCCCATCCTTGGTGTCTAGACTACCCAAATGGCAGCATTTCAAGTCTGTGGTCCACCCCCTGGCCTCTCTCACATGCTTTCATTATTTTCTTAATAAAAAATTTCCCCTCAACATTGATTATTGGATTCAGACCTTCATTGCATTCCTTTGTTCTTTTGAAGCTAAAGACCCTTCCAAGGTATCATCAATCCAGTCTGAGTGAAAAGAAAAGAATTCAGATTGCATGCCTTCATATTACCTGAAATCAGAGTAAGTGCTTGCCTTTTATAACCCTCCACAAGTCGCAAAAGGCTTTCTTGTTCATTAGCTCATCAGCTCCGAGCCTCTCCTGTCACTTCTGTGCCTCTCCTGGGCTCCCCCACCAGCAGAATGAATCGCTCCATCTTCTGAGTGACCATAGCTCTTTGTACATGCACCCATTGCCACATGTGGCCCTTGTGTTAAGGCACTGGTTCAGGTCTCTCTGCCCCCTGCTAGACCATGAGGGGCCCCGTGGTGACTATTTTAGCGTCTTCTCCCCAGCACCTAGCATGGGCTCAAAAACGGGGTTTGGGTGTAGTTCATCTGTGGGGTAGGTCTTATAGGCACATAGAAGGGACTCGGTAACCGGTAACGGGTGGAACATCCCCCAGATGAAGAAGCTGGGACTGGGACATGCTGAAGGACTCCATCAAGGTCACACAGCTAGACGGCAACAAGGCTGGGCTTTGACACAGATCTTTTGCCTTTCATTTGGATAAACAGACACTTTTCACCTGCTGACGTCCTGAACTGTAGCTCTGGAGGGACCATACCCCAGGAAAGCAGCTGAGGGTTTAATTCATACCTCGGCGTGGAAGCTAAAGAAAAAGAAACCGCCTTATTCCCACCGTGCGGAGGCGGCCCAGAAACAGGAAAACTGCCGGGACTCTGAGAGCCTCTGCAAACAGAATGCAAACCACAGAGAGCAGCCTATCACAAGTTCAACAAAGTTTCTCTGTGTTGAACTCTGAACTTTGAGAAGTCTGGAATCTTTAGCAATTGCTTCTTGCCTGCAGGATAGATGCAGTTAGTCCCGTGCCTTCTGGGCATGCCCTGAGCTGCAATCCTCATTGAAGTTCCTATGCTGCTGCTTTCAAAACTGCTCAAATTCCTTCACTCAAGTGTTCTTAGCACTTATGTTGATAGGGAATACTTCAAAGGGTACATCTTTACTTTATCAAATCTGATCTAATTTTGCAGATGGAATCAAAGAGGTTCATTTTGAGTCTAGTCAAGTTTGCCAGATATCCTGGAGAGGAGACATCAATGTCGCGTCCTATGCGGTAATTAACCTAAACTGAAAGGCCCCAAAGATGCCAGTCTTGGGCCATCCAGACCTAGAGATGCCCAGGTGGAGGCTGGGCATTCCCTCCCGGTGAGGAGAGCTTGGGGAAGGGAAGCACAGGTCTCTGACACCCTGGGACTGACTCATAGCTGGTCCTTGCCCACAGCAGTCAAAGGATGGGTGTTCCAGGGCAGTTCTATGAGGACAGGAAATATAATGAGTTTCAATGTGCCTGGCGGTCTTTCGCGTGTGTTCTGTGGTGCAGGGGAGCCCCGGATGCGGGCAGCCAAGGCCCCAAGTATTAACCTTCACCCTCAGCTACAGGAACAATTATGCTTCTCTTCTCCCAACCTGGCACTTTCTATAAAATCCAAAACTTGATGTTGGTGCTAATTTGCCTCTGATACCTGCGTTTGAAGCTGGTTCCAGGCATGGATTCAGCTGCCTCGCCAGACGGTAATTTCCAACTGAGCTATTATAATTGTTACAGTACAATGTCTGTCTGCATACAACACACCAGGTCAGAGCCAGGGGGAAACCATTGATTTTGGTGTTCAGAAAAGTTCTCTGTGGCTCAGAGAGGAGACAGTTCTGGTTAGTTTTACTTTATTTGGAGTATATATACATCCACACACAGCCATTTCACATTGAAATTGAACACGAAGGTCAAAGGCTTTGGAATTGAGTTCTCTCTGTCCTCAGCTCTGGGGTTCCCCTTTTAAAAAGCTCTGCAAAAACCTCCACACATAACCTCCTCCCACCCCCTGGCTTTGGACTTTGGACGGAGTCACGCTCATCTACCAGCCTCCAGGAGGTCAGTGGGAAAGGATCTTGGAGCTTTTATGTGAAGCCCATGTAAACTGGCCTTGGAAAGGCTGCGAGGCGGGATCTCTGCCCACGAGTTCTGGTTGTCAAGGGGGCGGGCATCACTCTCTTTCCCACAGAGGAGAAAACCAGGCCAGACCTCGGGAGGTGGAGAACCTGCCTGAGCCCTGAGGCCTTCAGGTCTCTCCAGCTTGCCTGGTCCCTTACCCTCTTGCTAAGAGCTCATGCATCACAGTTCCCTACAAACACTTCTCTGCCCAGCAGCCAGAGGGACCCTCTAGAAACAGACTGATAAGGACAGAATCCTGAACACGGCCTTGAGGACTCTATGATCTGCCTGACCCCCTCCCCAGCCCTGTCTCCTACCAGAGTTGGCTTCATAGGCATGTGACCTGTGCAGCCACATAGGGTGCCACATAGGGTCCCTGTTTTTGCTGCTTTTAAATTCTTAATAATTTTTTGACAAAGGGTCCACAATTTTATTTTGTACTGGGCCCTGCAAATTATGTAGCCACTTCTGCTTTCCCACACACCTTCCCATGCTTCCTCCCTTCAGGAGTCTTTGCACATGCTGTTCCCTCTGCACAGAATGCTCTTACAAACCTCATCCCCATCGTTGACACCACCAGCTACTTATCTCGCTTATACTCATCCCTTGGATTTCAGCTGAATTGCCACTTCCTCCAGGAAGTCCTCCCTGCCCTCCCCAACTGGGTCAAGTCCCCAATTACAAGCTCAGAGAGCATCATGCTCCTCTCCTCCATAGCACTTTCTACAGTTGGCATGCTATTTTTATTAGACATCTACACACATTTGATTATAGTCTATATTTCTCTGGAATATAAATTCTAAGAAAGCAGAAAACACATCTGATATTTTGCACACCATTGTAGCCTCAGTGCCCAGCACAGTGCTAGACATGTTATAAATATCCCATAAATACTTGTTGAACTGATTACATAATGTAAAAAGAGAAAGCAATAGAACGTAGTGGTGGGGACATAGGCTCTGTAGTCAGACTGCCTGGCTTCATACCTATTTCTGTTGCCAGCTGTGTGATCTCAAGTAAATTCCCTAATGTCTCTGTGCTTCATCTCTCTCATCAGGTAAAAGGAGCAATTCATAGAATTGTTGGGATAAAATGATGTACATGCCTGAAGCAGTCTGCACCCCAAATGCCAGTTCTGTTAGTACAGGATGGTGGCTGCACATCAGTGCTCAGTGACTCACGTGTCCTTGGAACGCCACGTGGCAGGAATTGTTGTGCCCAGGTTGGCACCACCAGCAAGCATCCCAGCAGGACAGGAATGCGTTGGGGCCATCCTCTCAGCCTGTGATTGTACCAAAGATGTAGCAGCTGAGAAAGGGTAGTAGATGGGTCACCAAGGCGTACCACAGGTTTGGGTCCTGAGCCCCATTCCTCACTATTGATGTGATCTTGAACAATTTTCCTAGCTTTCTTAGGTCTCAGTTTTCTCATCTATAAAACAGGGTAAGAAGAGATGCAGCTCATTAGGCTGCTGTGTTAAGTAAGATAGACTGCACAGTGCTTGGCATACTTCACAGTATTTACACCAACACAGTATGATTTCACACTCAGTGTTATTAAAATCATATGCCGAGTCTCTCATTCGGTGGAAGGAGCCATGTGAAGCCCCACATCTCAGGGCGGCCTTGCTCCCATGTCCACAGCAACCATTTCTAAAGAGGATTCAGACTGTATAGAGAAGGGCATCTTTGTCCAGAATTCCTTCAACTTCCGGCATCCCCTTGATGACCTGTGGTGGTGGCAACCCCACTCCTCTGCTTTCCCAAACAAGGGGTGCTGTTCCCTGGCATGGGGGGGCTTCAGGGGACTAGAGGCTTTGGGTGCAGACCTCTGAGGCTTGCCTCTGCTCTCCATACCTCTGTCCCTGGGGAAGACAAAGACCTGGAAAGTGAAGGGTTCATTGTAGGAGCTGCTGTCCCTTCACCACACATCAGGAGCGGGGACAACCTCATGCAGCTGGAATGGCTAGAAAGTCTTTATCCAGGATGAAAGCAGAAATCCGGTTCCTTCCTCAGCCAGTAACTTAAGTCTTTAAGGAAAGGAGAAACCCCATTGCACTCCAGCCCCAGGCAGACTCCTCAGCCCACAGGAAACTTTCTGCCAGCTGATCAGGTGAACTCGAAGATATTGGACCTTCCTCTCCTCTCCTCTCCTCAGAAAGAATTCAGGCAGATGGCGAGGGGAAGTCGTCATGGCAAGAGGGGTGGGCCTGAGGAACCTTGGCTGACATGCAGGCACGTGTCCCTCTGGGAGCTGAGGGGCCTGGAGCCATACCTTGGAGTGGCTGGTGGGGTCTGGGAGTCAAGCTGTGAATGACAGGGTCCCTTGTCCACTTCAGTCAGGAGCTACCAGTTTATCTGATACATGTATCGGGGTTCTAGGGAAGATTCTGTTTTGGGGTAGAAAGTCACTATTTAAAGTGACTACTTACTACAAATAAGACAACTGCTAATTTTGTCCATTTCTCTCCTTTTACGCATGAGAAAGCTGAGACCTAGGGAAGGCTCTGAGACTTCCCTCTGCAGCCAGTTAGCAGCCAGGGAGAGGCCAGAACCGCAGCCCCCAGGGCTGGCCCGCGCTGCTCTACCCCAGCATCCAGGCTAAAGGGTGGTGGACTTGGAAGGTGGGATCTGCACATGATAGCGATTTTTGGAGAGAAGAGAAAAATCACTGAGCCAGAGAAGCCTTGAGAAAAGTGTTTCCTTTCCTGTTGTAGGACAGTTGCTCAGAGCCTCCCCAGGCCCCTTCTCCCCTTACACTGACTGAGGTGCTCTCCGCAGGACGGTGCGGGGCCACCCCCATTCCTGGAGACCTCCCCTGTAGGTTCCTCTCACCGGGAGCCTCCCAGGCCTGCCCAGCACCGCCCACCAGCATCAGAAGCACTTCTGTGGGTGGCTGCTGGCTGTAGGCAGCCAACAGCAGGCGGTCTCGGCTCTGGATGGATATTCTTGGGTGCTCACCCCTAAATTCTTTTGAGTCTAGTCCCATGGTCTTGGAGCCCCGGGCTAACTCACAGGCCAAGAGGATGTTCCTAAATGACTGAAATAAAATGTCTTTTTGGCAGAGGACCCTGGAAACTGGATCATGAAATCCAGAAGATTTTGAGTGAGAAGAGATATCCAAGGTCATCTAAGCTAATGACTTTATTCTACAGATGAAGATGCTGAATCCCAGAAAGAAAAAAAATAACTTACATTGTAATTAAAAATATATTATAATAGACCTATGCCTCTGGGGTAGAAGAGAGGAGCTACTGTGTCTCATCTCTTCCCAGATGTAACTGCCTCATCTCAAACCAAATGCATCCTCTAACTGGAGCTACAAGGCCCTCTCTACTTGACTCCCCACTTACTCCCACACCCCAAATCTTATTCTAAAAATTGCTGCCCCATTGATCAAACAGCCCAGCCTCTGGATGAGTCAGAAGACCCCCTCCTTCTAGCACCCCAATTGATTGAGCCATGTAGGGGACATTTTCAAGAATCGTTGGTCCATAAGGGAAGCACAGACCCACTGAGCTGAAGTCAATGTATGTCCTTGACACTGAGCAAGGCCATATCTCATGGCCTGGGAAGGAGCCTGTTTAGCTTAGTCTTAACTCTGGCCATCCTTCCAACACAGTGAATCAAGTTAGTAAGAACCAACCTGCAGAAAGCGGGTCATATTAGACAAGACTATTGGAAAGGTTTTTCCATTTAATTGGGGCAATACCAAAGTCTGGAAACTGACACTTTACCCAGATCTGAGGAATTAACAGGAATGGCCCATTTTCCAAACCACAAAGCAGACACAATCAACCCAGAGGACAGGAATACTTGCCCTGGTCAATCAAACTAAGAAAGATGGTGATCATGACAAATCCACTTCATGTCTTCATGTGTGAGGTTCACGGCTCATTAGTACCCTTTGCTCTAATCACTTCCATCCATTTCTTTTCAATCTTTAAAAATTTCTAAGTTTTTGCCTCTATTTATCCATTAATTTTTTTAAAAGTCAAGGTCAGCATGTTGGTCAAACCCTCATCACCACTTAACACACTCTATCCACTACCCCACACCTGCCTAGCCACCCTCTCCTCCAAAATGAGCCCATGATGAAAGTGCAGCAGAGTCTGTGCAGTTTAGAGAGTTAGCCTATTTTCCACTATAAAATAATATGTGGCATAGAAAACAGCATGTAGGATGAAAAAAGATCCTGTTTAGTTTCAGTGTGACATTTGCCTGGGGGAAGAAGTGCAGACCTCATTGGCAAGCTGGTTGTTGAAGCCCTGACCAGTCAGTTACAAAGCGTCATCATTTAATATGCCAGTCAGCTCTGCCTTTTCGGGGCCAATCTCTCCTTTTGTGCTGAGGAGAGGGTGGGGGTGGGTGCAGAGGAGAAATGGAGGAGAGGGGCTCCGGAGCAGCAGAGTGGCAGGGGTGAGGGGCGCACAGGAACCGAGGACTGCGGAATGTCTCCCTGCTCCCTCTCCCTCCCACCTCCATGCAGGCCTCGCTGGGGCCAGAGCCCACTGGCTCTTGGTCACGGTAGCTGCCCAGGTGAGGCATCTGTACATGAAGAACCCCAGCCCTGCCCATGCCCCAGACGTGAGTGTCCTGGGCCCCAGAGTCATAAAACCGACAAACGTCTCTAGAGCTGGGGTCATCTTCTGGCCCCAGATGCTACTGGAAACATCAGCTTCTAAAGTTATGGGCAAAAAGGTCAACAAATCTGAACCTATTACCACCTCCTGCAAGCTTGACACATTTCTGGGTTTAGACATCAGTGCAAGAATCTGGCTCCCTTTCATGACTCTGAGCTTTGAATCCAACTTACCATTAACAGGGTTCAGCCAAGGCAGGGCTTTTGACTCTCTCCCCCCCACCACGGCCCCCTCTCTCAGTCTGTCAGCCTTTTCTTCATCAACTATATTTGTTACAATCAAGTCCTGTCAACTGTCACAGCTTACATACCGACTGCCAGTAAATATGTCTTTCCACTCATTAGACATTCCTCCCAGTCACCTTGGGATTTCTACCTTGTCTATCTCACTCCAAAAAACTTTTGTTCAGAAGTATGAGACACCCACTGAGCAATGTCAGCTTGCGGCCATTACCTCAGGAAGTGACAGAAAACACCCAACTGTCACTCATTAAGATCCATTTTTCCCAGAGTTGATGTAAGTCAGACTTTGCCCCCAAAACGAATCATGATTTATTTAATATATTTGCTTCTACAAGTGTCAGCTCATCAGCTTAAAATGTTCCTCCTTTAACTCTATTGAGGACTGTACAGAAAGTTTTCTTTGAAACCTAGTTTTTGCTTTAAGGCTTAATAATTAAAACAGAACCAAGAACAGTCAAGACTCTGCTCTATAGGTGCACTTTGGTGGCCCCTGGTTTTATAATTATATGTACAAAGCAGGGATGTTGGAATTATCGCTGGACACGCTGGGAAAATTGCCTCCCACTGAGCAAGCTGGCTTTTTCTGCCGGGCGCACTGGGCTGGGGCAAGATGAAATGAAAGCCAGGGATGGTTTGAAAGCAGGGACAAAAATAACAATTAGGGAAGCGAGGAGGAGAAAAATGCAGTTTCTTAATTGCTCAGCCCGTGTACCAGCCGGCAGCTCCCCTCCGCACTGCAGGAGTGTGGGGGCCCAGGAGGACCTGATGCTGCCCAGAGGCCTTGGGGATGTGGGCAAAGGTGCATCAGCCACAGCTTTCTGGGAAAGATGCCTGGGGCCTGGCTTTGACCTGGATTTCAGGAGAGATCAAAGCCTGAGCCAAAGAGGAAGGTGATTTGACGGACTGATGAATTCCTGTGGGGATCTCCAGCCCAAGGTCATTTCTAGCCGCTCTCCCCTCTGTTTTGGATTCACTCTGGTTGGTCCTTCCTCCTGGAGGAAGGGAAGGTTGAGCACCTCAGGAGGGGGCCACTTGCAAGGTGAGGACAGTGTCAGCAATTTGACATCCTCCTCCTCCCCCCAAGCGGGACTACAGCTGATTGTCAGCCCTCACTGAGGCCTGATTCCTTCTCTCCCAGGGCCTGAGGACCCAGAGTGAGATTAACCCTGGGCCAGCCCCGTCACCAAAAGAACTTAGCCCCCAGACCCATCTTTGCATTGATGTAAGGGTTAGTGTGCTACAGAGGGTACAGAAAAGTAGAGAAGAAAGGAGAAAAATCCATGAGAGTTGTCCAAGAGGAGATCCGGGGTAAAAGCAGCATCCTGTCATCACATGTCACTCAACTGCTTGAAGGGGGGTGGCACGGAAGAGCCAAGCCTCACCTAGGCACTCACAGCTGAAGACTTTAAGATCCTAAGACTACAATATTTTACCAGGCATTTTCTTTGTTTCTGCATTACTGAGACGGAGTGGCCTCCATCCTCAAAATCCACCCCACTACCTGGCTGAGGGCTCAAATACCCCCACTCCTCATTCCCCAGGGCCCCCCCATAGGTTAGAGTATCCATCATTGATAGACACTCATGCCCTAGGGCAGCAGGGAGCTGGGACTCTGAAGGAAAAGTCTGAAAGCAAGCTCTGGAAGAAAGGGACCTAGGAGAGGGAGGGGACACTACCCTGGTCCAGATGACCTCATTGTCACGTACATGACCGCCCTGGCTTTCCTGCTTCTGTGCCTCCATTCTCCAACAGAAACTAGTCATGCTCTTAAAATTCATATTTGATCACAAAATCTCCCACCTGCAAATCACAAGCTGTTCCCACTTAAAACCTTCCAATGACTTCCCATTGCTGCTAGGGGAAAAGGTAAACTTCCTAAGAGGGTAAGCAAGGCCAGGCCAGGGCTGCTCTGCACCTTGCTCACCTCTCAGCCCTGCCCGCCTCACCTTCAGATCTTGGTGTCTCTGGGGACTTGTGCCAGACTCGGGTCCCCTGAAACAGAGGATGCCAGACCAGCTCTGAGCCAGGAGGAGGGGAAGTGCACACGGTTGCCCTGGAGAGGGAGTCGGGGAGAAGGGAAGGTGTGGCAGACTGGCTGCACGGCGCCGTACAGTTTCCAGTGGGTTTTCCCCAGACAAGTGAGTCTGTTTGACTGAAATCACATCATGTGCCCAAGACCTAGCAGCCAAAAGGGCTGAGAAAGAGGGCTTTGCTCTTTCCCACAAATACAAGAGGAAGTCACACATGCTGTCCTCCAACGAAAGAGAACATCTCCTCTCAACTCAGCTCATTGCCATAGCATAGTTTTCCCAGGAACGCTGGTAAAAATCCCCAGCCAAGCCTAATGGGGGGATGTCTTCCATATCTCTAATACCAGGAACAGGGCCATGTACCACCAAGCACCAACCTTACCTCCCTATCCTGCTCCTCAACCAGGCCTGACAGGCAAGACTCTGAGGGAGAAAAAAACACATTGAAAATCAGCCTGCAAATGGAACCCTTTCATGTTGTTGCCCACGATCTGCAGCTCGGAAGGTAAGATCAGATATGGAAGTGTTTGATGAGGTTAAGTCCATTTCCAGCCCTTCTTTCTAGCGTTTAAAGCCACCGTCTGTTCTAAGAAGTGAAGAGCTTTAATGTGCAGAGGGTACAGAGGACCCGGGCTCCTGCTCCGCACAGAGCATCAGGAGGCCAGGCTGTAGAAGGTCGTGGAAGCTTTTTCCCTCCAACCCCATCAGGGAGGAGAAGCCCCTACCTGCTGATCTCTAAAAATGGCTGCTAACGACTTACAGCTGTGCTGACACAGGGACCTGCATTAATTATAGACCCAGATGGGAGGGAGATGTTAGGACTGATGCATCTCCTTGGAGGCACCAGGCCCAGACAGGCCCCCTCCCCACAGGCACAGAGGGAACCAGATGTGTTTTCTTCCCCTGTTGGAGGACTTGCCCCAGAGCCCCAGTAAAGTCCTACTTCCTCCCTGAAGCCATCACTGATGAGTGACTCGCTGCTTCTGCACTCCTGGAGCACCTGTCATCTCTACCGCTTGTTTCACTTCATATCAGACCATTTGTTCATTTGTTTGCTCCTCCACCAAGCCTTCATGAAGCCTTGCAGTGGCCACTCAGAAGGCGTGAGGTGGAAGGCAGCTTGAAGATCTCTTAGTAGACACACTGAGACAACCCTAGGGCTGTGGTTAGGGGTGGGGCTGGGGAATGACTTGCCAAAAATCACACCTGTCTTAGTGGGGCCTCTGGGCTCCCACAGCTCCCAAACACTCTGGTCCCCACTGACCGTTTAACTTTGTCCACCTGGGCTCTGTTCTTTCAGAACCAGCTCCTAGACCTCATAGTCTGGCATGGAGAGTCAGTGATTCTCAACCCTGACTGCATGTTGGAATCAATAAAGAGAGCTCTTTAAAATACAGTTATCTTGTTTCCACCCCAGAGATTCTATTTTAGTTGGTAGAGGACATGACCTGGGCATTGGGCCTTTCTGCATCCCCCCCACCAGGTGATTCTAATGAGTATCCGAGATGGAGAAGCACCATTCTAGAACACTGTTTCTCAAAATTCAGGGAGCGCACACATCACATGGTAGTGATCTGGCTAAAGTACAGATTCTGATTCAACAGGTCTGGGCAAGGGCCCAAGATTTGGCATTCCTAATAGGCTCCCACATGATGCTAGTGCTGCTGGTCTGTGAACCATATTTTGAGTAAGAGGACTCCAGAGTAGGGTTTCCCAACCTCAGAACCGTTGCCATTTGAGGCTGCATAATTCTTTAGTCTTTGTCCTGTGCACTAGAGCATCCCTCCACCCACTAGATGCCAGTAGCACCTCCCCAAGTTGTGACAGCCAAAAGTTCTCCAGATACCAAATGTCCCCTTGGTTGGGGGAGAAGTCAGACTAGTTGAGAACCACTGTTCTAGAGGACAAATGTTGAAGCTTGCATCTTTGATTCCTCTACTTACCCAAAGTCCCTTCACTATACCATGTTGCTGTTAGCTATGGTCTCACACTCATCTTGCTTAATAACTTTGTAAATTACTTAAAAGTAAAGCTTACATTCATTAGTCAGTCAGTGATTCTGCACATCTTGGTAAGTGCCAAGCAAGGTGCTAAGCATAGAGATAATAACAAGGGGAGCTTTATGCATGCAATCTCTCTCAGTCCTCAAAACAGCTCTTGGAAGTAGGTCCTAGGATTATTACAAAGACAACTGAAGTTAGGAAAATTAAGTAACTTACTCCAAATCACAGTGCTATAAGTTATAGAAACAAATGCAAGGATGAATAGTTCAAAATGTTTCCTCAGTGGAGTTCACAATCATGCAGTCAACACGGACATCCACGCTCCAGACACTACCTTGGTGTGAGAGGCACTAGATCAGCAGCCTGGGCAGAGGGGGCACTCAAAAGGACTGGTCAGTTCTGCATGAGGAATGGGGGGAAAGAGGGAGAAGACCTTGCACAGGAAGTGATAACTGAACTAGATCTTGAAGGATGGAAAGAATTCCACAATCACCCATTTACTTGTCTATCACCCACCCCCATCAGACAGGGAGCCTCTGAAGGATAGAGGACAGCCTCTTGTTTGCTTTTCTATCTTCAGTTCCTGGCATGGGCACACAGCAGCTGCTCAATAAATGTTTCATAAATAAATGTACAAACAAAGAAGGTAGACAGTAGTGACATCCCAGAGCAAGGGAATAGCACGAGTAAAAGTACTGAGGCAGGCAAGCATGTAGTGTGCAGAAGAGAAGCAGATGGGCAAGAGAAACAGGAATTGGGGTGGGTGGGAGCAGGAGCCAAGCAGGTCTCTGACATTCTGATGCCTGCACAGTGTCATTGATTCCCTCTCACTGCACTTTGGGGAAAGGGAAGTGCCTCCTATCCTGCTGGGTTCCTTTCCCAAAGAGCAGGATTCCAGTCTTAGGATGGGACAAGTTTCTAGTGAGTACAGGGAAATGAGATAAAGAAGCATGGCTTCACTTAGCATAGGGGGAAGGAATCATGCATATTTTTAAAGTTCCTACCATCACTAATTAATTGCTAGATTCAAGCTTTGCTGATCAAGAGCTGTTACAACCACCAAGACAACCAGACATCTGATGCCTCCTAATGGAAGGACACACACCTAAGAACCTGATCAAGGCCCTAACTGGAGCTACCAATTTACAAGCAGCACAGAGAACAGAGGAACATGCTAAACTACACTACAGGGAGGCCGTCGGCAAAGTCCAGACAGTGGGAACGTGTTGGAACAAGGGCTTGGTTCCTTAAACAGATGAATTTCAAGGGGAAAAAGAAAGACAGAGGAAGAACTTGTAATTAAGAAACACCGAAAAACATTTCAACCATTTGCCATGTATAGACTTAATCGACATCATTATTTGAACAACTGTAACAAATAAGACAAATGGAAATCTAAACACTGCATATTTGATAGTAAGAATCTTCATTAAATTTTTAGATGTGACAATGGTATTGATGTTAACTTTTTTACGTGCCCTTGTATTTTAACAGTACAGATGAAAATACTGATGAAATTATATTAACGTGTGAGAGGGAAAGGATAAAAAGCAGGATGACACCAGACTGGCTCTAAACTGGTAATTTTTGAAGTTGGGAGATGGTATCTGTGCTTCATGATACATTCTACCTCTTTTCTTTCTTTCTTTTTTTAAACAGTTTCATTGAAGTATAATTTACATACCATACAATCCACTGACTTCAGTATATTCAGTGTTGTATGTCCACCACCACATCAATCTTATATTTTTATTACCCCAAAAAGAAACCTTGCACCCCTCAGCCTTAATCCCCAATCCCACCACACTCCCACTCTTAGCCGTAGGTAACCTCTGACCTGTTTTCTGTCCCTATAGATTCACCTACTCTGGACATTTCATGCTAATGATGCCCCAAAATGTGAGGTCCTTTGGAACTGGCTTATCCATGTTATAGCATATATCAATACTTCATTTTGCTTTATGGACTAATAATATTCCACTGTATGGATACATCACATGTTATTCATCTATTCCTAAATTGATGGGCATTTAGATGGTTTCTACTTTGGAGCTGTCATGAGTAATGCTGCTATGAACATTCTTGTTCACGTGTTTGTGTGGACAGATGGTTCATCCCTCTTGGGTATAGACCTAGGAGTGGAATTGATGGGTCATATGGTAACTCTCTGTTTAACCTTCAGAGGAATTGCCAAAACTATTTTCCAAAGCAGCTGCCTCATTTTATATTCCCACCAACAGTGTCTCGTTTTATGTTTGAAATTTTCATAATAAAAAAAGTTGTTTTAAATCCATCCTCATGGACTGAAAGCCACCAATGCGTCATCATTGTGTTGGCAATAGGGACGTTTTCTAACACGTCTGTGTCACTTTTACTGACGTGGGCACTCTGGGATATATAAGATCATGACCCAGCGTCATTTTTAATACCTTCTTGTTTGAGTTTATAGGCACATACCTGCTCCCTTTCATTTTGGGGCTGCAGCCTCTGAAGAAACTGGAAAGATTAGAGTCAGTAAATGACCTAAAGTGAGTTCCCAGAGCGGAGGGAATCAGAGGCAGAGGCCTCGTCCTGCAGTGCAGCTAAGTAAATGCATGCGTGATGACTGCCCCCACATAATTACATAAAATGAAGGCCACAAAGGAAAGAATTGCTGTGGGAAGATGAGGGGAGGGGACTGAGTCTGAGGAGACCCAAGGTTAAATGCTGGGGCATAAAGAGATGTAAACAAGAGAAATCTTTCAGCACAACAATTTGGGACGTAATGGCGCACAGAGTCGTGTTCTGCAGGTGTATGGCAACCACTTGGCTGCATTATTCCATCCTGGGTTCCCATTTTCTCTCATCAAGAGGTCTTTGACTGAAGACACAATTGCCCTCCAAAGAAAGGCTGAAATGACATGTGAATGACTTGAGTGATAGGCTGTAGCATCTTAGATGCTCAAGGAAAAGCCATGCTAATGGATGTGTACACTAAATAACAGAAAGAGGGAGAGGGGAGGCCCCTAGGCACTGCAGCAGTGCATCCCAGAGCCTTTTTTTGAGGCACTGGTGGGGAACCAAAGCTTTGGCCAAAATGCTCCTCCCTCTGTGGGGACAAAGGATGCCTGGGTTCCTGGGAGTCCAGATCTGACCCTGCTTCCCCCTCAGTTCAGCCTGGGCTCAGCAAACCTGTTTCAAATCCTCAAAGAATTAGCAGGTGTTCCTCACAAGTCTCAGGCATGTCATACCCTGCTGAGCCTCCCACAAACAATGCCTCTGACCCGGGACAGCCCTCCCCTCTCAGGTATACCTGATACCAAAGCGTCCTGGGAGATTTCCCATCTTGCCTAGCAAAGTAGTCCCACCCTTCCCAGAGTGTATAAGCTCACTAGGTGCTCCAATGAGCACCGTTATGGGATAATAAGGTGAAAGAAATATAGAACACGGACACTGTATCCACTGGATCTAACACCCGCTTTTTACAAACAGGAATGCTGAGAACGAGAGGGTGAGCAACTCTACAAGTCACAGTATCAGCTCATGTCAGAAAGCATACACAATGCCACTCCTTTCTGCCACAGACGGTGGTGTTCATTGGGGGAATAGAATGAAAGTCTTCAACTCAAGAAACCTCTCTCTAGTATGTCCAGCTCTGGGGATGAGACAGGACAGGGAGACCTAAGATGTTTCTGTCCTAAACTTTTACATAACTATGGCCTAGACACCATGCTCAAGAGTTCCTTTTGAAGATGATGACAGCCTGTTGCTGGTTAGGTTGTCCTTGTCTGTACTGTCAGCAATGGGGACTTGGGTAACGGCATTTTGGAGATTATAGAACCAATCCCTCTTTATACAAATGAGGAAACCGAGGCCCCGGGAGGGGATGAAAATTCCCAAGGTCCCACGGCTCATCCTACTGTGGTGTTTCAATCCCAGTGAAGGGTGCCACCCACAATTTCTCCAGTTAAAGGAGCCAGAAACAGAGGAAACAGCCTGGAGATGTGCCCCCCTCAACCCGTTCCAATCCAAACTGTGTCTGGTCTATCTCCTCCTGTGTCCCCTCCATTTCTTCTGCCACTAACCAACAGCAGGCCATGGCCACCTCTCGCGGGACTCCTAAATGCTCTCAAGCATCCAACCTTGCTTGCCCTTGGCCCCAGTCATTCTCAGAACTGCAGCTGAAGGGGCCAGTTCAAAACTAAATTTGATCATGTGGCTGCCCCTGTTTCAAACCTGTCAGTGGCCCTCAAGAAAAAACCCCCGTATCTCAATGTCTTCCAAAGCCCTGCCTCGCCTGGCCCTGGGTATGTCTCTGAAGTTGTCTTCAAACACTCCCCACCCTCCCCCCACCAATGTGGTTCAAGTCACGTTGACCTTTCCATCCTTCAAATATATCATGTTCTTTTTTACCTGGGAGTTTTTCGAGAATGCTGTTCCCCCTCTGGAAGCTCTTGCTCCACTCCTCACTTTCAGGTTTGGGCTTGTGCCCTTGCTCAGGAAAGTCTTCTCTGACCTCCAACCCGAGGTGAGGTTCCTATGCTCATGCTTTCATAGCAAAGCTTCTTTCCTTTAGAACGTTTATCCCAGCTTATAATTATATGCTCATTAGAGTGATGAATTGAACATGGTCTGTTTCCTCAGACAATGAGGATGAAGTCTGCTCAGTTTCACTGTTTTTCCCCAGCACCTAGCATAGTGCCAGATGCTAGACATATATCCAGTGACTATGCATCTGTATGACCAGGACTTGTTAAAATGTTGTGTGTTTTTGTACCCATTGGCCCCCAAACCTCCCAAGTGCTCCATGGTATTCTAGCCATATCCCCTCTCCTGGACTTTCAGACCACCCCAGGATCCTGTAATTAAAGGAGAAATGTCTGGCACAGCCCTCAGATGATAATGGTTAAATATTTTTAATATCCCTGCAGCCTGCACATAGTAGGCACTTAATAATTATGGGTGGACTACAAAAATAATAGTAGAACTAGTATTTCAACCCAGATCTATCAGCTCCCTGTTAATTACTCTTTCTGCTTTGTCTTGCTCTTCCCCAACCCCACCTCACTTCCAGTTGGCATAAAGTGTCTTCTCTGCAAGCTCTAGAGGGCAGCATAGTCAGGCTCACACTTGGGTCCTGAGAATCCCCATTCCCCACCTTCAGGCTTCAAGAGCACTGCAGCAGGCACCTGCCTACCTTGGCATGGACTGCATGGCATATGCTTACTGCCTGGAGCAAAGACATGCAGGTAAACTCGGCTTCCCAGCCACCAAAGCTCGCCAGGGAATCTCCACTTCAGCAGAAGCAGTGTGACTGGGAAATACATTCACCCTTTCCAAAGTGTGAATTCTTTTCGTCTGTCTTCCCTCTGGAGAAGCAAAAACAAAGAAGGAGCTCTTTTCTTCCACTGAAGAAGATACTCAGTTATAATAGTTTTTGACTCTTGGCCACAGTCACCATGGTGGAGCTCCCAAACTCCTGGCCATTGAAAAGGTGCTGCCTTCTTTACTTTGGAATTTCCCAGAAGTAGACCCTGTGGAAAATACATGGGGATTAGCAGTTGATTTGAGAGACGAATCAAGAAAGCACTATGAGGGAGAAGGATGTGAGACCAAAGAGGGTGTGGCAGTGAGCAGGCTGATTCTGTGGGTGACCAGAGCTCAGTCTCCCAACAGACCCCAACAGACTGTGTAGCAGGTTTCTGAACGGTCTGTCGGAGGAGCAAGGAAACTGGGGTATTTATCTGCCAATTCCCATCCCTCGTTGGCTGAGGATCCCTCTGGGCATTCATTCACTGGCATTCCCGGCTTGCCCTGTGATGTGGCCAAGCAGTCAGGAGGCCAGAAAAGGCCTTGGGCCCAGGGACCAGGAAACCATTAGAGTGCCTGGAAATTGTGCAAGTGACTTCTGCAGTGGCCAGGGGTACGTGCAGGGAGGGCACCCCCAGTAGCATCTGCTATGGCGTTCAAACGCCTTTGAGGGGAAGACACTTGGGGGCCACCAAGGCAGCTGCACTGTGAGCTGTGCGGCGCAGCGGGAAGAGCTTTGGCTTCAGAATCCAAGTATTGACTCTGAATCTTGCCTCTGCCACTTCTGAGCTGGGCCGTTGGATGAGTTAACCTCTCTGAACCTCACCTTCTTTTTCCATCTGTAAAGATTATAGTAAGGATTAAATGAAGTGCTAATATATATGTAGTGATCTGTACAGTGCTGGACACATAGAAAAAATAGTGCTGGGCACATGACTGATGATACTTTACATCATAATAATTACTGTTTAAGTAAAACAAATCATTTGTGCTTGGGATTTTTATGATCTAGAAGGCTAATCAGACTGAGGGTCAGGGAAGGGTGATGTCTTCTCAAGTTCAGCTCTTGGTTTTCTTTAATTCACTCATTCATTTGCTTGTTCCACAAATATTCCACAAATATTTTTGAGAATGCATCTCCAGCAAAAAGGAGGGTTGGCAATAATTACTGCAATAGTTAGTTCTCAAGTGCCTTCTACCATTTACCATCTTTCAATCTTCCACTATTCTCTGCCGGAAGATAGTTTAATGTAATGAAAAAAGAATATTCTAACAATATACTGGTGTTTAGATACTGATACTTAGAAGCTACATGACTTTGAATAAGTTACTTAACCCTTCTATACTTCTTCCTCTCTAAAATGGGCATACTGCCCACCTAGCAGAGCCACTGCAAAGCTCAGTGTAGATGGCACTCCATGAATCTCTTACAGTGTCAGGCATGGGATAGGGAAGACTGGTTGCTCCTCACCAACTCTGGGGGATGCATGGCTCAAAAGGTAAATGTGAAGGGGCATTGGAAGGCTAATTATTTCAGGTCTCTGGGTAGAGGAGAGAGTGACCCAGCAGGCCACAGTGAACCTGAGATCAGCAGCAGCACGTCTGTGTTATGTGAAAGGACAGAGACATACTCAGCTGTTCATGCTCCCACTCTTGACTCAGGGCCTGCCTATTGCAGGGAAATGAACGAAACACATCCAGCCTGCTTTTCTGAATAACAGCATAACAACAAAAACACTTTGAGGAAGACACCACGGACAAAACTAAGATCCCTGAGGACAAGTATACGGGCATTCCTTGGTACCCAATGACAAGCCAGCTGTGAAGTATCTAGCAAAATGGAATAAAATTTTTCCTAGGACCAGGGCCCACCTGTACTATAAATACAGACTCCTGGACCAGAAGACCCTGTTCTGACAAGAACCACTTAGGACCTTAATCCTTTAAAGTATATAGTGTTTAGTCTCAAAGACAGAAGTATATGAGCAACTGCAAATGGCAGAAAACTGCAGAGTCTTTGTACACAGAGCATGGTCTGCTGAGCAGTGGGGACATCCCCTAAGAGCTTATTCAGAAAGGCAGGATGGCAGGCCCCTCCCCAGAACTGCGGGATCCGAATCTGCATTCTACAAGCTGCCCACGTGATTCTCAAGTTTCAGCCATGCTGGCGCTGGTTTTCTAACTGGGTTGCACATCATACATCATCTGGAGAGTTTTAAAAAATATTAATGCCTGAGTTCCAGCCCCAAAATGGCAGTTATTTGGTCCAGGATGCTTCTTGGGAAAAGTGAATATAAAAAAATAATAATAATAATTAGACTCCCCTGGGGAATGCAGTGCAGGTGTAGACCCCACCTAGACCTCCCTGGGGCAACTAATGCCGGCAAAAGGGCACCTTTTCCTCATGGAGAATTATTTCCCTGAGTTCTTCACGGTACCTCACACCTGGCCATTGGGAGGAAGGCTTTTATGTCATCTGTGAGCCAGGCCCACACCTGGCCAGGCTTTCACCTAGTGAGAAAAGCAAGAGTTAACCCCAAATCCAGCCTTCTCTTTCCCCCTTTCATGTGTCCACCCACTGCTGAGCTCCACTCACACCACCGCAGCTTGTATGTACATCTGGTTCCGTTCCTTGGAAATGTCTCCCCTTCTCATTGCTTCCCTCCCCCAGGGGACAGCTTTCCTGATTTCTGCCCAGAAAGATGACCTGGGGCCGGCAGGATCTAGTCTGGGAACGTCCCTGGAGCCCCCTCCCAAGTCCAGACTTCCAGGTGGAGTTTTGAAGTGCTTACATCAGCCATGGCCAGGGCAGCCCGTCCATCAGAAACGTTCCAATCCTCCCAGGAATCTCTTTGGGACAAATACAAGGTTCTGGCTAATTTTAAATGTAATTAAAAGATTCCTTCCTTTCTTTCAAGGCATGATCAATTTCCATAGAAATATAGTTCCTTTAGTCTAAAAGGCAGAGATGTAAGAGTTCAGTTCCTCTGAGATCTTCTTTTTTATTTCCCAGATTTCCCCCCCAAATGAGAACACTTACAACAGATGCAAATCCTTTGCTTATTTGGCCTAGTTCATCAGCAGATAGCATTTTTACAATGCAGAAAGGTTTTTAATGGAATGTGGAAAAACGTCCCTTCTCCCAGAACACTAATAAAAAAAAAATCCTTTTTTTTTTTCCTGTTTTCTTCAAATTGCATTTTATAACCTATTCAGCATTTTCAGGGACATAATTAAAACATCAAACAGTTTTCCTGCTGGTTATGCTAAAATTTGAATACTTGAGGCAGCCACTATTATTAGATATTAAAATGGACTTGAGTATTTATTAAAAAGATCCTCTTAAGTAACTATTCATTTGGGTTTGCTCTGTTTAATATAAAAACAAGCCCCATAATGTGAAAATACCTGTTTCTAATAAAGACCATAATTGGTAGCAGAAGGATATTTTTAAAAATATAAAATGTGTATTTTGTTCAGTATTTTTCCAGTTTAATGTGACTAATTTCCCCATTCAACTCTATCCCTAAGGAAAACTATAGAAAGAAAAGCCATTACCAATACATGAAGCTCAGTAGTTTGCTTTCGTAGGATGTAATTACCATCGAGAAGGCAAGGAGCTGGGTAATTTTGGATTAAATGAGTACATAGCCTGAAAAAGGATAAATTAACCTCTGTAAAACTGAAATAAGATTCCAGTGAGTGATTGTTCTAGCTCAATGCACAATGAATCCAGGGCTGGGGACTGTGTTGTCCAGGAGAAAAACCAGTGAAATGCGGACAGCCCATTGCATGGTGCAGAGTGAGAAGGGTGACCAACTCAGGGAGGAAAGGATGGGCAGAAATGAAAACTAAGAGTGTTCCTTTCTCTTCCTCTTCCAGGGGTTTATAGATACTGTCTAGATAAATAGAGTTTTCTCTTTTCACAAAACCCCAGCAAGTTTCTCAGAAACTAAGACAGATCAGGTCAATTCATTGGACACACTGCGACTGCCAGCCTGTGCCATGACAGAGCCATGTGTGATACACAGAATGAATGTGGGAACACCATGTGGAAATCAGCCCTCATCTCCCTGGGGCTTATTAACAAAGGTGAGCCTGGTGAGCAGATCTGGGATACAAGGTCGTGTGAGCTAACTGCCTGTTAAAATGACACAGACATTAGGAACTTAGAGCAGAGCCATTGCTTTGGGTTCAGGACAGGATGGAAATCTCAGCAGAGATGGCACTGAGCTGGATCAGCTAGAGAAATCATGTCAAGTCATCAGCCTTTGAGAAATGCCTGCAACACTAGACTGTGTCGTAACTCCTAGAAATTAGTTCATACCTGTGATTCTGCCTCCACGAACTTGTACCATTGAGTTCAGTCTCTGCTTTCTTTGTGGGATGCAGGAGGAATGATCAGGGGATCTGCAAACATTAGCAGGACATCTACCCCCTGCCAGGCACTGTTAGAGGCTGTTGACAAGTGAGAAGAGAAGAGGTATTAAGATGAACATCTGCACCTGGCAATCTACTTAAAGATGAGGATATATACCACCTCAGCCAGCCAGATCTAACAACGGTAGGAAGACACAGTAGGTACCAGATGAGTGCCACAGTTGTTGATGCAGGGGAAGGTGAGGACAGGAGAGAGCCCTCAGGTCCTGGCAGCTGGGAAGTCCAGCTTAAGAACCTAAGACTTGAACTTAAACCTAATATGCTGAAAAGCACTCAGTGAAGCCCAGGAGGCAGGGAGGGGAGGAAAATGCATGCCTTGGCTGGGACACTGTTGGCACTTTCAAACCAGAGAACAGAGAGTTTCACAAAGGAGTGAGCGATTTCCCGAGAGAACAGTTTGCTCTGCCTCTCTCCGCTTCCTCCGTCCTTTCTAAGCACACCCCACTCCCCAGCCGGAGCTAATTTGATGAGGCTGGCCTGTGTTCTTTTGGGAGGAACCCGGGCTGGGAAAGCCTCCATTGCCAAATTCTTCTTGATGAAAGCCTTTCGTTCTCAACTTCATCACCCCCACCCACTCAGGGGGCTGGTCCAAACCTCCAGACTCCAAGGTTAAGGCCCCTGCTCTGCAGGTGGCGAGCCCACCTGGGAATGTCACAGCCCTTCAGATGGCCTCCCAAATGTAGTCCTGATGGATGGTAAACATAGAAGATGGGATAGACCTCTGCACAGCCAGCGCCGAGCACTTATCTAAAGCCAAAGAATTTTGTTTCACTACCCTCTGCTGAAGTAAAAACAGCTCCAAGAGTATTCCCTGGAGTGTGAAACGGTTCTCTCACCGCACAGGGTTCAGACATTGTGAGGCATGTAGCGTAGCTGAAATGTCTGTATATAATCATGCCTTTATGATGTTGTTTTGTTTCTGGTTTGCCTTTACCTGAATTGTCTGAAGACATTGTTTGAGGCTATGAAAAAATATGAATAATATTAGGCCTTGAGATCAAAAATCATTTTTTATTTCCATGGTCCTTAGCCGCCAATATCCCATGCACAGCTCCCAATTTCCAAAGCAGCAGTGAAATGCTGGAGAGATCGGGTGAGGGGTTTTTTCCTTTTTCTTTATCTTATTTTTATTTTTTGTTATTCTGCACTGGTCTCGATTTTTGAAGCTGTTGAAAGCTGTTTGATATGGCAAAACTAATCATGGGAGGGAAATCTCAATGTAAATGTGAGATAAAAAGGAATCATGTATACATGCATAACGAGATGTCCACCCAATGGAATGAGTTTTTTACCGCCTTCCAGCATGGCCCCATGTGTTCCAGCAGCCCAGGATGCCTGGAGAGGAGATGCTACCAAGGATCAGGGACCAGTTCTGACTGGACACCCAAAGAGGGCTTCCCATGTGAGCAGACAACTCTTTGGCCACATTTGAATCAACAAACATGACTTTTTTGCCTCTTTTTTCTCTTCCACCACTCTGCTTGTTCAGCCCTGTCTGATGGAGAGCTAAAATGTTTGGCTTTTTTTTTGTCCTTGTAACCTAACCAATGGGCAGTGCCCAACTGTGTCCCAAAAAGCAGAGGAGGCCAAAGCCACAGCTGACAGTGGTTCATCTCAGGCTGATGTGCATTCAGGCATGGGCTCCAGGAGGTGCCATGTCAACATCTGACACGGGACGTCCCATGTTCCCAGGTGGAGGCTGCTGTGACAGGAGAAGACACACCATCTGGCTTCTGGCTTGGCTGAACCTCTAACTAGGTCACAAATTTAGAGAAGTCACTGCCCCTGCCAGGCCTCGATTTCCATATGCTTTCTCCATTCTCCCAGTTATTAAACTTCAAAATCAGAGGCCCACTGATGGCTCAGCCTTCACTGGCCATATTCCCAACCAGCCTGACTGGGTCAGAGTCATGGCGTCCAGCCACCTGCTCCTCTTCCTTCCAGCTGCCCTGGTCCTAGTTGCTGACCGGCTCCCAACCTCAGGTTCTCCCCGCTATGCCCTTTACCCCACCCTAACACCACTTTCAGACCCTAGCACCATAAAATGCTTTTCTAATTCTGTCCTTAATCTGTTTGAAAGCCATCAGTGGTTCCCTGTTGCCTCTTGGTTAATGTCTGCCAGTCACTGTCTTCTACAACCTGCCCTACAACCTGTCCTTTTTGCCCACCACTCCCCTAAACGCACTGACTCTCCAACCAAATGGCACATCTTGCTTTTCACACCCACTTCTATGCTTTGCACTTCCACACACTTGCTCATGCTGATTCTCTTTCTGGAACCTCCACTTTACCCACTGCCACCCCCACCCTCAGTCTTAATCTCTGCCTATCAAAATCCTTTCTATTTGATTTACATAGAAGAAGATGCAGCAAAACATAATTTATAACTGTGAGAAAATGGAAACAACCTGAATGTCTATTTGGACAAAAATAGCCAAAGAAATTATTGAACAAGCATACAATGACTTTATAAACCAGTTCTGAGGAATGTTTAAAGATACCTGAAACCTCATTATTCTATTAAATGAGTAGATCTCAAGTTATTTATGCAGTATAAGCCTAAGTCTGCAAATTCTGTATGTGTGTGTGAATATATAGATACATACAGACACAAACAGAAAAATCTGGAAGGAATACAACAAAATGTTACTTCTGTTTTCTTTTGAGTGTTGAAATTATGAGTACATTAATTGTCTTCTCTATACTTTTCAACGTTTTTTACAGAGACCATGTATTGTTTTCATAATTTTAAATATGAAATGTCAAAATATATAAATAGACATTAGCCCTAAAAGAATGAACAGAAGAAATCCTATCATTGCTTAAGCATCACCTCAAATGTTATTCTGTCCTCAGAGCCCTTCTCGATGGCATATATCATGCCCCCCCCCCACCTCTGGCTTCCACCAAGCAAATGTAGCATTTTCTTCATTTGAGCCCTACCATGGCACATGGCCTCTTCTGCTTCCTATTGGAGCTACTATATACATCTTTCATTCCTCTCCTTCAACTGTAAACCACCTCACACCCAGGACTCTGTTCCACCTCTGCCTCCTTGCTTGGTCCAGACACATAGCTGGGCCTCCATAGTGTGTCTTACTTTAGCGGCCACACTCAGGCCCTAGGACTAAAGGGCCTGTAACTGGATACCCGACGCTGCTACCGCGGCCATCCTGCACATCTCAGCTCATCTTTTTTCATAACACTTCAAGGAACTAGTCTGAAAAGAAGTACCTCAAACAACCCTTACTTACTCATTTCTTCAAAAAAGAAGAGGAACATCAGCTCCAGCTCACCTCTGGTCTCTCTTCTTGTTGACTGGTTCAAGAGGCACTTTTGCAGAACTGACCCTGACATATGAAGACTACATTTAAGACTTCCTAGTGACTGTTTCCCCTAAAACCAAAGGACGTCCTCATTCTTGTAAACCTAAGTAATGATGTATAACGATCGCTCAAATTCTTTACCTCCTGGTTCCTGAGCTAGGAAGTGTCAGATAATATAGAGTGAGACCAGTGCAACAGTGATGTCACACTGGTCTCCAGTAAGAGGCTTTCTCAAGAGTCATCATCCACTTGGACCTCAAGCCAAGATTCTGAAGTCAAAGAGCCTGAATGGCAAGGACCTTCTCTTCTGTCCTCCGAAAGCGTTGCCAGCAGGAATGCTTCTACAGTCCCCCTCATTTCTTTCTGCCTCACCAACGCCAGAGAAATGCAATTCTCTGATGTATGTGGGAAGGACTGATGCAATTCCCCAGTTAGGAAGTTGTTCAAACTCCAGGAGAGTAGGATACACTCCTTACTTTTGAGGAGAATCAGTATATGAAAGAAAGATGTAAGAGTTACCACAAACCATCCACTAAGTGTGCCCACCTTCTCTTCATCCTTCAAATCCTGCTCAAATCCCACCCTCTAAAGAAGATTTGAGACTATCCACCCATAACCACTTCCTTCCCTCAACCCCACAGCTAACTCAATACCCACCTCATGAAGTTTTATGGAAATCGTTGACTATGTAAATGGAGCATCAAACACAGAGAAGAATATGCAATAGGTACTCAGTGATTATCATTAATAAACCATTGTTCAGTTTTTATTAGTGCTATCTGTTCAATTTCACACCAGCTCCTTGAAGATAGGGATCATATCTTCAGAAGTTTAGCTAGTCGTCATTGTTGGGAAGTAGATTGTTCTAGATGTCATGTGTTTCCTGGATGGCTCAGAGTTTAACTATTTGAGTATGGCACACAGATATTCCTAGAGGACACTAGCTCTGACCATTGTCCAACAACCCACCTTGGACCTTGACACAGAGCAGAGTCTAGATGGTGGAAGTGAGGCTCTTCAAGGACTGCTGAGGTGTGCAGGCTCTCCATGTTCCTCACCACAGAGCAATCCCCCATTCCTCCCTTCCTCACTGACTTCTGCCTCCACTATCTGGGAGTCTGGGCTTTGTTCCCTCATCATCATAGCTGATCCCCCAGCAGCCTCTGTGATTGCTTCTCATTGCTGCCACTCTTCTACTTCTCTACCCTCTTCACTCACTCTTTCCCATCGTGCCCCCTGTCAACGTATTGGCCCTCATGTGGAAATGTGTATGTAGCCTCCCTAGGCATTGCCAGATGTTCCTCTCGGGCCACACCGTCTGGGATCATCCCTACTTGGGCCGAAGGTCTCCACTGCCACCTTCACTTCCTAAGGAGACTTCTTTTCTCATTACATCCAAGCCAGTTATCATTCTGAATAATGAAAATAAATCTCAAGAAAATAGAGGCTTTTACCCTCCTTCTAAATGACCTCCTGGTCCTGGTAGAGAGTTAAAGGTGTTCCATTTTCAATAAAAACTAGCTGGTTGATTCAGTAAAGTAGTTACTGAACAAGAAACTACAGGCTCAGGGCTATATTCAGCTTCAGCATATAAAAGATGAGTGTGAGCCACAGAAACTTCCCGAAGCCATCCAAGGCTGTGCTGAGTTTTGAGAGGGATAGAAAGTTTTAGGTGAGTCAGTTTGATTTTTGTAATTTCCTAAAGACATTTGACATCAGAAGCTTCTAGGGCTCCAGACATATCGGTCTCTGCGGCATGACCCAGCGTGAGGCAAGACGCCGGGAGAACAGACGCCGCCTGGTTCTGCAGCCCTCTGCAGATAATTAGCACAGCTAAGGAGCAAACAAATTCATGCCTACTGCTCTGTCTCCATGGCTCTCATAGAGGTCTGGGAGAGAGGGACATTTTCCTCTTCAACCAAGGCACGTGGAGGTGACTGGGGAGAGACGCGTGCAAGATGAAAACGCTGTCTCGTGAAGCAACACCGCGACAGGCTCTGTGAACTTCTTCTGATTTGCAAATGAAATTTCTCCCACAGACAATGCAGGCAGCACTAAACTCTGATTGAAGATACAACTCATGAAAGTCTCCAAGTCAGAGTCAGAAAAACCTCCAGCCACTGAAGGCAGAAAGCAGCGTTGGAAATAATGAACCACATTAACTAAGGAATCGCAAAAGCCATCTCTATTAGACAGCTGTGCAGGTCAAAAGGAAACCAGACAGGAGACATCAAGAGGAAACTCAGGCTCCCCGGGATAATTGCAGTGCAATTAATACGGGGTGAGTCACTGCCTTCGGTGGGAGTGGGATCCTGCTGCAGCTACGCGGAGAGGGCGCTGAGACCAGCCTGCCCGTCTGTGAGCAGCAATTCCCCTTCCTCACCATCTGCGCAACCCAAGGAAACATCCTCAGGAAATTGGTCAATAAGATGACGTCGCTATTAAAAAAATCAACTGCAGAATCCACAAATATCAACCCAGAGAGTGCATCCCCTAGAAACCTGGAAATGGACTTTAAAAATGTCTGTCCCAGTTAGTAATTCGCAGTTTAAACTCAGTTTTAAGACCTCTACTAGCAGTTACAGAAAGAGAAGAAAAAGGGAGGATAAGGTGCAACTAACATACATTGAGTATCTATGGGGTGCTGGGTCATGGTATGATGGTTTCCTCCCCGTGACCCTATGGGCCAAGTCTTTCTATCCCTACTTCATAGATGTGGAAACTTGAGTCTCACAGAGTCAGCCAAGAGGAACACACAGAGAAGCAGAGGCAGAGGTGGAGGGTGGGGATGTGAGGGTAAAGAACACCAATTAATCCATGAAAAGTCCCCCACATCCTCCTCTCTTCCTCCTTGGCCTTTTCCCTTGGAATCCTACACATCACCTAAGGTGGAGGTCACCCTGTTATAAGAATATTCCAGGGCTCTTTCAAGAGTTACATTCAAGTCACATGCAGGGCTGAGCAACATCTCAGCCCTACATGAGCACACAGCCCCGGCACCAAACCAGAGGGAGAATGCAGTGCTCAGAGTGTGGTGTGTATCTGCCAGCTGGGGATCGCATCCCAAATGCTGACTCTTGGGCAGGCTCTTGATCAGAAGGTGATTCTGATGAGAGAGGGAGCCACAAACTATGCTTTGAAAAATACAAATGTAGAAGTCTTAACTCCTTGAATTAAGAGTCTGCTGGGTGGTGTTATTGAGCATTTCTCTCTCGCCATCTAGGAGTACCCGTGGAGATCTGAGAACTTTTTGTTGATGCAGGAGGGCAGAAGTAGGCCAATCAAGTGTCCTAATCACCACTTTCCTCATGACAACAGCTCCATGGGAAAGCAAGTTCTTTGGGACTGTTTTACCTGTAGTGCTGTGTCGGAGCTCGCTGATACCTGCTCACAAAGGGCAATTGTTAAATATTCAGAAATTTGCAAGCTCCGCTTGTTAAAAAGCAGCTTAAAATCTGCCACGATAGGAACATTTACACCACAGTAATTGGCAAACACTGAAAATCAAGGCTTCTTTTTCTCTTTTTTTCCAGAGAGCCAGCTAACCAGCACACTCCACTGGCTGCAAATAACAGAAAGGCTAGTCAAACTAGCTTAAGTAAGAAAGGATATTTATTTGTTGTTATAACTAGGCAGTCCAGGGGTACAGCTGCCTTTAGAGATAGCTGGATGTAAAAGATTAAAAGGTACTATTGAATCTTTGTTTCTTCCCCCTATCTTTCAGCTCTGCTTTTCTCTGTGTTGGTTTTAATCCGCAGGAAGATGGCAACCACCTGCCCCATATCCATGTTCACCCATGGTTACAAAACTCAAGGGAAGGGGATTACCTTCCTATTGGCTCTACAGAAAAGTCCTGAGAGGATTCTGATTAGCTTTGGGTCATGTGCCCATCCTTAACTATCCCTGGGCAAGGGAGGAGGACTCTAACTGGCCAGTGAGGATCATGTGCCCCCTGACCTGAGATGGGGACATAGCCACCATGATTGATAGTCAGGACTTTTTAAAAAAAACTTAGAGCTTGGAGTTGATATTGGACCAACCTCTCTGACTTAGGTGCGACAGCAGACAAGTCCTTCTGAAATTAAGGGTTTTGCTCAGCCTTTCAATTCATTGAAGAGTGGCAGAGATTTAGGAAGTCAGTGGGAATCAGGCAGTGAAGAAAGCCCATGTAAAAGGACTTGGTAACTGTCACAGCGATCAGATAGGAAAATGGTAAGCATAGAGTATCAGAGCCAGACAGTCCTAGGCAAGATTAGCTACTACCACATGAGTTTTTTTAAGAACTAGGTCAGATCTACATGAACAGAGTGAGGCAGATGCCCAGTATGATATAAATGCTCAATAAATGGTAGTCACCATTATTATTATGTCTACCTATATAGTCTCAGATTCCTCACCTATTAAAAATAATGATAATTATGACCTCCTATGTGGGATTGTGTGAAGTTATAAGATTTGTAGTACGGGCCTGGCCCTTTATGGCTACTCCATATAAATGGTAACTGTCTCTATCAGGTAGAAACATTATTTTTCAGGGCTCCCTTGCTCTTGCCTCTGTTCCTCTTTAGAATCATCAAAATAAGCACTTGACATTTTCCATCTTTTCCTCTGAGCACATCAAGGAATAGTCAAGGAAATAAGACAACCATTTTGTCTCCAAAAGGAACCTTCTGGAAATGTGTTTCTCCAGCAGTTTTTCCAGAGCAGGTGGGTTTGGTTGAAAGGAAGTCAGATGTTAGCAAATATTTTCTCTCATGCTGATTTCCTGAGAAAATTGTACAAGTTACTGAGAGGTTAAAAAAAAAAATCTTCCATCTCTCGAACTTCAAAAAAGACATTAAAGGGGTTATCACTGAAACACACAAGATCTTTAGTGGAGTGGATAATATCAATGCATGTTGTTACTTTTGATATTGTCTCGATGACAGGAGTAGGGGCAGAAGTGGAAGTTCAAAAAAAACAAACTCAGAAGAGACAGATGGGAAGAGCTTTGTCACTCAAAGAATAATAAATGTTTGCAATGGCCTACTGGGCAAGGCTGTTGAGGCAAAGACAGTGGATTCGTTCAAGTAGCAATTAGATGCTATCCTGGGGGAAAGACTGTATTACAAGAGAGAAGCATCAATGTGCTGAATGGCTTTTCACGCTCCTAACACTGCCTATGTTCTTTTCGTACTCTTAAGGGTCTGCAGCCCCAGCCGAATATGTGAGCTCAGAAATTAGGCCCAGCAGTATGCCCTGGGAAACTGGGCCAAGAGAAATAATGCCATTCAGGTGGGAACACAGTCTGCGATATTCAGTTATAGCATCCATTTCATTTCCATTGTTTCTTAGGTCTTGGGAAACACAGATGATGCTAGCGCAGGGAATGGGAGATTGGTCTTCAGGCCCCTGCCGGTTATGCTCAGCCATACCCAATCATGGCGCATGAGGCCTGCTACGTTCCTAGGCTGATGAATTCAACGTCATAGACAAATGAGGTATTAAAGTATCTGATGATCCTAAATAAGAAAGGCCCTTGGCCAAAGCACAGAGCTTTTCTTCTTGGAAGCCCATCCTGATCTTTGCCTCTCCTACCCTCAGAGAATTTCATTTCTATGCCAGTTTCCCAATGTGGGGAAAAGTCAGTATTTTCAGATATTTTTAAAGACACAATTTTTTTACTCCATTTGGACAGTAGTATCTTGCATGCCTACTTTTAAGGTCTTTTAAGTGTTTTATTAAAGACATAATTTGAGTTTTATAAAGCGTTAGCACAGTGGCCTCCCAAATTCCACTCCCAAGTCACAATATAAAAGACTAGGCAGACACACATAGACTCTAGAACATAGAGGAAAAGAGACAATTGTGAATTAACAAACATTTGAGAGGTGCCAGTCTCAAACATGAAAACTAAAACTAAGGCAACCAGTGTACTCAGGCAACAGAAGAAGATTTTAGAATTTGTATAGTTAAGATCAGCAAAAAAGGGAAAAAGAATCAAATAAAAATCTCAGAAATTCAAATTTGGCCAAAAAAGAAATGGTTAATAGGCAGCCTGGAAAACACTATGAAATAGCTGAAGAGCAATTTAATCATGTAGAAAACTGAGAGGAGACATTTGTTTCAGAATATAATTTAAAAGAATATTAAGGTCAAAATATGATAAAAACAGTTGAGATGTGGAGTCTAGATCCAGTTTTTCCAAATTTCATCTAATTAGATTTCTAGGTGGAACAAATGGAGGAAATAGAGCAGAGTAAATAAATTGTTTAACAGAAAAAAATTATAGAGCTGATAAGTCATATTGAGGGGATCCACTAAGTTCCTAGAAAAATATGATGACTTTAAATTAAACATATGATGTAAAACTTTATAAAACTGAAAATAAACTGAAAAAATTCTATAACTCAGGCAGGAAAAAATAGGTTATCTACAAAAGAACAAGAGTAAAATTGGAATCAAACTTCTCAACAACATACTGAAAAAAAAGTAAAGCAGTATCTTCAATGTGTTAAGAAAATTTTTCAACTACAGTGTCATAGATACTCAAATTCCAAGTGTGAGGGTAAAATAAATATTTCTCTAACATTCAGAAAATCATAAACTTTACCACACTTATCATCTCTGAAAGAATTACTTAAGAAAATCATAACAAGCAGGGAGCAAATGAGGAATTCAAGACACAGTTTTGCTTCATGTATAGTTAAATAAAAATAGATATGGGGCACAAAGAAATGCATAAAAACGAGTATTTGGAAAAATGTCAAATTATGTCAATAGGAACACATGAGGAGATGGAGAAGGTGGAAAGT
The DNA here is from genome assembly GCF_030020395.1 of Manis pentadactyla. NCBI lineage: Eukaryota > Metazoa > Chordata > Mammalia > Pholidota > Manidae > Manis > Manis pentadactyla. Next base: position 124,154,244 of record NC_080026.1, on the reverse strand, counting down.
GAAATAAGCAAGCTAAGATTAATTTCTGTGTGTGTGTGTGCACTTAGACATTAATACTTATGTGTTAATAGATAAAATATGTGTTGATAAAATAAAATAATATGTTGACAATGTATGGGGAGAACTTCTGGTAATTTCAGAGAGTAGCTCCCATTGATACAAACTGCCTTCAGATACCAACTGTAAACTCTAGAAAAAATATATTATAGAACATTTATGATATATATGGATATATAATACTTCTATGTCTTTCATATGTGTGTGTGTGTGCGTGTGTGTGTGTGTGTGTGTCTACAGGACATAAATGTATTTATATATTATATAGATAGAGTAACCAAAAACAGGTAGAAACTGGGAGAGTGTCAACACTTGGATGAAGGAAGCATCAGTGAATCAATTTCCCATTTTTATAGCTCTTTACCTGAGGATAGACAGTTCCTGGAAGGGCAATTAAAATTTGGATGGAAACACAATTTCACTGGCTTGAAGATTCATAAGACAGAATTTGTGGTGACCACAGAAGCTAAAGAGTAAGAGAAGAAGTCTTGGGAAGGAGAGACTCAAAGGGAGCTTCAATTCTATAACTAAACTGTGCTGACCAATTTGTGAATTATGCTGGTATGGGGCATATTCCAAGCAGTCCAGCTAAGCTGACAACAACAGGGGACTTAGAGTTTGAAGTCTAATTGAGTTAAATGCCTGCTAAAGCAAAAATATCTATACTCTTCAGAAGATTATAACAGAACACAAACTGTTTAAAATGTATCATTTAAAATGTCCGGGACACAACCCAAAATTACTAGGCATGTAAAGGGACAGGAAAATGTGACTTATATCAAAAAAAAAAGGACTCATATAAAAAAAAAAAGACCTCCTGCAAGATGAACCAAATAAAGAAATTACCAGGCAAGGATATTAAAGCAGCTGTGGTAACTATGCTCATGTGAATATGAATAAACTAATAGAAGGAATCTTAGCAGAGAAATAGAAAATATGGAAAAGAATCAAAATTCCATAACTGAGATAATCTAAAATTTCTTAAGATAGAGTTAATAGCACATTGGGTATGATAAAAGTAATAGTAAGTGAACAAACAAATGAGTTTTTTTTAATGAACAAAGTTACAGTGAGCCAGATATCATGTAATTGATGTCCAAAAAGGAATGGCTACACAAAGGATTCTGAGAAGATGGCAGAGTAAGACGCACCAAGATTCTCTCTTCCCCCAAGACAACATTTCTACTGGTGGAATCTGTCTAATGTAACTATTTTGGAACCCTGGAGTCTAGTGAAGGCTTGAAACTACCAGGGAAGGCTTGGAGAGTGAATTGCAGGTAGTTTCAGAGGATTTAAGCTCTTCATGCAGCAGCATCTATACCCATCGACCACCCCCAGCCACATGGCAGGCAGCTGTGCATGTGTTCCTAGAGCAGCTTGCACATGGCTTGCAGAAGCCACTGTGGGAAAAAAAGCCCTGTCTTCAAAATATTGGATCTATGTTCTGATTGTTGACTGCTGCTTTAATCTCTGAGGTGCAAAGAAATGGACACCTATAGTTGTGGAACCCCCCTTCATTGTTGCAAGCCTTGCACTCTCTGGTTGAAGTGACTTTCAGGGAATTTAAAGGACCAGCACCCTTTATTTCCCCTTCCATTTTTCTCTTTTTCCTCTTTTGGGAGCAAGGTACTAAAGACTATGACATTCAAAAACAACTGCATATATAGGGAAAACTAAAAAGTGACTATGCATGTCCAGACAATGACTCAGAAAAGACCTGTGAAGACCTTCACACCTCAGGCTGATCTCTGGCACAGAGACAACCCACAACAATCAAAAATGCAAAAAGCAAAACAATAACAACAACAAAAAAAAAAAAAACACGCTGAGGAAAGAGAGACTGATTTCCAGAGTTACCACACTATTAGATTAAATGTGTAGTTTTCAACAACAAAAAAATCACAAAACATGCAAAGAAACAGGAAAACATGACCCAAAGGAAAAAAATCTCAAGAGAAACTGCTCCTGAAAAAGACTTGATGACAGATAAACTAGACAAAGACTTTAAAGCAATTGTCATAAAGATGCTTGAAGAACTAAAGTAAGATATGAAGAAAGTCAAGAAAATGATGAATGAACAAAATGGAAATATTAGTAAAGAGACAGAAAACCTAAAAAGAAACCAAAAGGAAACTCTGGATCTGAAAAGTACAATAATGGAAATGAAAAATTCATTAGAGAGATACTCAGAGACAGATTTTAGCAGGCAGAAGAATCAGTAAACCTGAAGACAGGACAACTGAAGTTATGAGGCTAGGGAACAAGAAGAAAAAAGGCTGGAGAAAAATGTATAGAGCCTGTGGCACATGTGAGACATCATCAAGTGGACCCAAGTCCCAGAAAAAGAAGAGAGTGAAAGAAAGGGGCAAAGAGAATATTTCCCTGAATATTTGGAGAATATTTGGCTGAAAACTCCCCAAATTTAAAAACCATGAATACAAACATCCAAGAAGCTCAACCAACTACAAGATGAACTCAAAGAAACCCACACTGAGACACATTATAAACAAACTTTCAAAAGACCAAGACAAAAAATTTTGAAAGCAGGGAACTTGTCACATACAAGGGATTTTCAATTACACCATACAGAAAATTTAATCTGGAATGGATCAAAGACACAAACATAAAAAAATGAAACTATAGAAAATCTAAAAGAAAACATAGGAGATGGGGTTTTCTGTGTTCTTGAGTTTTGAGGGTAGACAAAGATTTGTTGGACAGAAAACATTGATAAATTAGACTCTAACAACATTAAAAACTTTTGCTCATTAAAGACATCATTAAGAAAATAGGGCAGCTGTAGCCTGGGAAAAAACATTTATAAAACATATTTGAAAAGCATCCAGGACATATAAAGAACTACAACTTGATAATCAGAAGATAAATGATTCAACTGAAAGATAGATACAAATTTGAATACTTTACAAGGGAAGATACATGAATAGCCTATTAGCATATAAAGAAAGTGTTAAGCATCACAGTTATCAAGGAAATGCAAATTAAAACCAAAATGAGATACTACCACACAACCATCAGAATGGCTGAGATTAAAACAACCAACAAAAACAAAGATTGACATGATGTGGGACAACAAGCACTCTTATGCATTGTTGGTCAGACTGAAAAATGTCACAACCACTTTGAAAAAACAAAGATATGTCAATTTCCACAAAGTTAAACACACATCTTCTCTATGACCCTGCAAGGTATTTCCAAAGAAACATAAAAGACACATGATAGATACAGTATGGATGAACCTCAAAAATATCATGCTAACTGAAAAAAAGAATGGCACAAAATAGCTCTTATTATATAATTCCCTTCATAAAAAGACCAGAACAAGCAAATTCTGATTTCTGGTGAAAAAATCATAACCATGGTTGTACATAGGGTTGGGGGAGGAAATTTACTTGGAAGCAGCATGCAGAAACTCTGAGATAATGGAAGTGTTCTATATCTTGATAGGGTTTTGAGTTATAAAAATACATGATTCACTGGAGATTTGTGCATTTCACTGTATGTAAATTTTACCATAGAAAGAACTATAAATAAACATTGAACTCTGGTTAATGATATGCATGCTGAAGTCTTTAGGGGTAAAAGGTATGAATTTCTACTGTTCATTCATATTATATTTAAAAACTAGATGTACTGATGGATGGATGAATGGGTGGATAAACTGATAAATATATGATAAAGCAGATTACAGGAAGATATTAATTATAGGATCTTGGTGAGTACAGGGGAGGGTCATGGTAAAATTCTACCAACTTTTCTTACTTGAAATTTTTCATAAGACATTAGGGTGAAAATAGGAATAACAGCTAGAGGAGCAGAAATAGTGTATAATTTATAAACCAAAAGGACAAAAAATAATCGAAACAAAGAAAATTTTATCTACCCATCAAAGGGGGGGAAGAATAAAGAAACAATAGGAAAATGTAGGAAATATAAAGTAAATACCAAAAATAAACCCAAACACAATAATAAGTCACTGTGTGCAGAGATTATATACCCTTACTAAAGGACAGAGGATCTCAGATTGTGATTTTTAAAAAGAGAAGAAAAGAAAATCTAGTTTTATGCTATTTATAATAGACACACCTAAAAGAAAACACATTAAAAGCATATAAAAACAGGATACGTATGAGAAGTTGGTCAGAAGCCATGCAGAGCTAGTTGGCACAGCTGGAACAAGTGTCCAAGAGCCCAGAGACAGTGAGGCTGAGAAGTGACAGGATTTGAAGTGGTGCCTGAAAGCTATCTGATAAAAGATCCGATTTCTTTTTTCCATTATGCATAGTTGATAGTCCGAGAACTATTTATTTCTCCATCATTTCTCAAGCAGTCTTTAATGGTACTTTCATATATGAAGTGTCCATATACACCTGGGTAAGTTTCTGGACTTTCTTGTCCTTTGGCGAATCTGCCTATCTCTATATCAAGACTATGTTCATTTCTATGGCTTTATAAGAAGTATTCATATCCGGAAGAGCAAATTATTCCACCTTATTTTTCTTCTTCAAGAACATCTTAGCTGATCTTGGCCTTTGTATTTTTATATAAATTTTACAACAAGCTTGTCAACTTCCTCAGAAAAAAGCCCTGTTTTTATTTTATTTTTATTATAGTTAAATTGAGCATACAGGTCAACTTGGGAAGAAATGTACTTTGGTACAATATTAAGCCTTTCTACCCATAAATAGGATATATCTCCATTTATCCAGACTTTCTTTAATATCTCTATGCAACATTTTTTCCTCCATAAAGTGCTTGCTATACTTTGTTATATCTTGTCAGTATTATACATATTTATAGATGCACAGATAGGTAGAGATTTTATTGGTTTTATGAATGGTATCTGAACCTGTTGATGTGCAGTCAGGAAAACAGAAATAAATCTTTAGAGTTCACACAGAGTGAGATTAAGTAAAAAGATTTCAGGGGTTAACAATATTGTTAGAAGGGCTGCAAGACTAAAAGAGAAAGAGGGTGTTGTCCAGAGATCCGGCCGGCCATTGCTCTCACCAGCAGAGCCCACAAGCCTACACCCACTGCCCTGAGCTGCTGGAGCTGCTAGGGCCGCCATGGGGGGGCAGTCACCTCCATCGCCACTGCTGCTAACGCTGTTAGTGCATTTGTCACGGATGCTACTAGACATTACTACCTCTGAAAACTACACCTGTTATTGCTTCTGATTATCAACTCTGCTGGAGCACACAAGTTCAGTTGCCTACCCTTGCTGGATCCACAAGTAGAATAATTTTTCCTTAACTTCTACCATCTAATCTCCCACCAGTGTTTCCCAGTAGCAGAACCTAACCAGAGTCCAAATAGCAGGGTAGTTTTCAGCTTCCAGCCTCCTGCAAAACAGAGGGGAACACAGAAATGCAGAAATGGGGCTAAGTGCCAATAGTAAGCTTAGCAAAGTATCTTTTATTAAGTTCTTGATTATTCATTCTTAAATATGGAGTGAAAATGGAATATTATCAAATATTTCAGAAAAGCACAAAAGGGAAAGAAAAAAACCAATGACAGGAAACATAATTCTAAGAAAAATGTTAATTTGGGAAATAGGAGATAATTTTTAAAGTAGTTTTTCAAGAAACCACTGTACTCAACAAGCAAGAATATAAGAAAAGGAAAAATCAGAGCTTTAGGAAATCAAAAATATGATTGCAGCAGTTAAAATGTCAAGAACTAAAAATGAGGAAATCTGGCAGAAAGTAAAGCAAAAAGAGAAGTTTTTCTGTATGACAGACAAGAAAATAGACTAAAATGAAGACTCTACTTTCAACATTAGACTTAAAGGAATTCCTAAAAGAGATAATCAAACAAAAAGTTTCAAGGAAATAATATGGGAGAATATCCCAAAGTTAAAGTATACAAGTATTCAGATTATACAGATAATAAAAGGGAAAATAAATCACACCTTGGCAAATGAACATAAAATTTCAGAATATCAAGAATAAAGAAAGGGAAGGAAAGTTACACTAGGGGAAAAAAGCTTGCCTACAGAAGACATAGAATCAGATTCTCGCATCATATTTCTCATCAACATACTAGATATCAGGAGACAATGCCTTTGAAATTATTTTATTAATATAATTCTATACTCAGCCAAACTCATGGACAAGTGTGCAGTAAAATAAAGATGTTTTTAGATATTCAAGGACTTGAAATTTTTGCCTCTTACCTGCCCTCTTTGAAGTTACTTGTGGTTGTGCTCTATAAAACGGGAGAATAAGCCAAGAAAGAGGAAAATAAGGAATCCAGGAGAGTGAAACCAACCAAAAAGGGCAACAAATGGAAGTCCCATGATAACCATTATGCTTTAGTCTAAAAAGCTGTTAGTTTGTAGTCAGTAGGCTCATGGAGGATTCAGGAGAGACATATCTGAGACGAGAATGGGAGGGAAGAATTTGGAAGATTTTTCAGGATGTGAGTTCAAAGCAATTCAAGAAAAAGAAATGTTTTTAGAAATGCTTCTGTATGAATGTGAAATTCACAACAGAAAAATAAATGGTGAAACAACAGATTTTTAAAAAGATACTTCAATTTTACTATTTTTAAACTATTAATGTATCAATTTTGCCCAAGCAGCTTAATGAAATACAACATCGATTACATATAAATGCAACTTAATGTACACTCTCATATGTTATTGATATCTTTTTGATATGAAATTATGAAAAATTGTTAAATGTACATATTTTTTTGGCCCAAATAGCCACTTCTAGAAATTTAGGATAAGGGAACATTTGTATGTATGTCAGAAATATTCACTGAAGTATGGTTTTTAATACTAAAAATACAAAATGCTAACTTAAATGTCAGTAAGTAGGAAGCAGATGGATAAATTACAGCACATCCACATTGAGAAATACCATGCAGTCATAAAAAATATGTATGTACAGACTTGGAAAATTCCAAGGAATGTTAAATGAAAGCCAACAGAACATGGATATATAAACATATGTTTATATAATATAAAAGCATAGATATATGTTTATGTATATACAAACGAAGAGAAATGAACTCTAGGGAAGGGAGTGGACTGGGGATAAAGGAAAGGTTGAGAAGTTTAATTTATTGCTACATACTTTGATTAATTGAATCTTTTATGAGATAATATATTTACATTTAATTTTAAAATGAATAAGCTCATCAAAATAAAGTCAATGCATTCTTAGGCTACTAACACACAAAAGAGAAGGAGTCAAAGATGAAGGAAGTTTGTCCTGACTCTATGCTAATGCACATCAGCAGAGCCCAACAATGAACACTGAGCACCAACCACCATTGAAGGACACAAATTGAATTCAATCTAGAAAATGATAGGGTGGTGAAAGATCTGGAATATCATAATAGCTGAGGATCAAAGTTTAAATAATAAGAATGTTTTAGCCAGGAAAAAGGAACATGATTTAAAAGGAAATGATTTATTTTTAATAAGAACATGATAGCTCTCTTGAAATATGGTATTTATTCTGTGCAGATTTGGACCAATGGGAGGAAGTTCAAAAAAAAATTTTAGGTTCACTAGAAAAAAAGAACTTAATTTTTTTTAAATAGAAATATTTAAAAGCAAGATACATTTTATATCGAACAAATTGTTAATTTTCGAAACTAAAATAATATCTAGGTGGATGAAAGTGGAAAGAACCACTCTAATTTATGGCTGTCAAATTATCCTTCAGAAAGGCTATTCCCAATTTTGTTTTTTAAAGTACACATATATCTGTAGAATGTTTACATGATAACATAACTTTATTCATTCATCAGATATGTATTGGGCATCCACTCTGTGCCAGGCATTATGCTAGGCACTGGAATACAGTGTGCTAGGTGTTGGGCAAGACAGCTGGCCAGGACCCTGCCCTTAAGATGCTTAGAGGTCAAACACTAGTTTCCCTGGGCTGAAGTCAATAGCCTGCCCCTCTAAGCCCTTGAGTGTGCAAATGCAATTCTTCAATTAATTATTCCTTTTGCACAAATATCTGTTTTAACAAACATCATTTTGTATCATTTCGGAAATAGGGAGATAGCCCAGATGACTTCTTATTTAAAAGATCACTTGGTACAGCCTTTGTCCAGAAGAGGGAACCCCCCCAGACAGTAGCCCCAGTAGGCACCCTCCTCTGTTTTCACTTTCACATTAATGGCAGTTGTAAGGATTCCAAGGAGTGGATGCATCTTCAAAGAAAAATGCAGACAGTGCTCTCAGCACAGCCACAGCTGAAGCTGCTCCCTCCAACATCAGCTGGCTCTGACAGAGCAAAAACCTCTTCTGCGCTGGCTCTTCTGAGCCTCAGGAATAGCCTGAGCCCTCCTCCTTCACCTCCAGGTGCTGGAGGTCAGCAACCTGGCCCTCTGAGTCTTCTCTCTACACAAGCATTCCAACGGCTCCTCCTTGGTGCTGCACATCTCCAACCCAGTCCCAAGGTTACTTCCTTGACAGTGCTTATCTCCTCAAAGGGGACTTTATGGGTCCTTTCCCAAGTCCCTCTTCAACCTAGTAACCCTTTTAACCATCCTCACCCTAGATAGTATATGGCTGCTCCCAGTAAGCAAGTACATAATCAATTTTCGTAACCTTTGTGGCAAGTCCCCTTGTGCCTGGGAGATTGGCATCAGCTGTGTGGGCACGGATGTGTGTGTCGTGAGAGTGGAGGGAGGAGGGGGCTGTTCAGCCAGTGTTAGGGGTGCATTATTTTGAGTTAAGCACCATGTTCCACCATTGGTCTTCTTTGAGCATGCAGTAGCTATTTTGCTCCTTACAATGATAGGAGTTAGTGATAAGGTAGGAATTCTCATCCTCATTTTATAAGGGAAGAACTTGAGACACAGATGGACTAAATAAATCACCAGGGTCATCTAGCTGCAGAACCTGGGTCTGAATGCAGAGATGTCTGAATCCAAAGCGGAACCTCTTAACCAGATGAAGCCAGTTTCCAGCCAACAGAAAATGGCCAAGAGGGGACTCCAACCCTCCCCACTGCAGACACTGCTCCAAGTTCCCAGGTCCATTCCCACGGTGGAGCTGAAAGGTGTGCTCATTACTCACCTGTCATTCCTTCTTCATCACACTCCCCTGGCAATCAATCTGCATTCTATCAGCTATGGATCCTAGGCTGGCAGACACGTACCCACGTTCTGTAAAGGGCAGTTAGAGCCAATACATTTGCTTTTTAAGATATTCGTTAAGAACAGAGGCTTTGGAATCTGACAGACCCAAGTTATATCCCTAAACTTCTCTGAGCCCCAATTCCCCATCTGGAGCATGTGAATAATATCCTGACCTCCAAGACTGGTTATGAAGATTCACAAGACAATGTTTGTGAAGCACAGTGCCTGGAACTGCAGCTCATAACAACATAGCCATTAAAATTGTTACTGATATTAAAGGCCCACATGAGGGCTTCTTGCTGAAGACAGTGACAGATACCCCATGCTCTTGCTGACCTAGTTCTGGGTGGGTCATTGTCTCTTCAGAACACTGGGACAAGGTTGTGGAACACCCAGGCTGTCCCACACATCACTTGACCCGTCATCATAACTCTCTCGGATTGGCCACAGTTTACATTTCTTCCACTTCACAGATATCTCTCAGTGACTCTCCGGTGTTCTGGGAAGCAGGCAGCATTGTCTCCATATGGTATACAAGTCCCAGAGAAAGAGAGAAACTTGAGCAAGAATATACAATGACCTGGAAGAGCCAAAAGTAGAATGGCCCTGTCTTGCCAAAGGGTTTCAGCCCCAGGAAAGTTCGCTATGGATTCAGTGTGAGCAAAGAAAATGACAACAAAATGTCCTTTGGGGTGAAAGGGTTATACCCAACTTTATTTCCAGGTGGCAGGTCAGTCACTAGAATCCCATTCACTCAGAGCAAATCTGCGTGCAGCAGGCCAGTCTCTGCCTCTGGGCCCCTCTGCCTGCACAGTAGTCCTCTGGGCTCCTCTGTCTGCACAGCCATCCCACACAGCTATCCTCTGGGCCCCTCTGTCTGCACAGCAGTCCCACACAGCTGTCCTCTGGGCCTCTCTGCAGTTGTCCCACACAGCCGTCCCACATAGCCATCCTCTGGGCCTCTGCCTGCACAGCAGTCCTCTGGGTGCTTCTGTCCACACAGCCATCCTCCAGGCCTCTCTGCACAGCTGTCCTGCACAACCGTCCTCTGGGCCTCTGTCCTCAGCGCTGCCACCACTCCAGCCTCTGCTCTGCTCTCCTGCAGCCTTGCAGCCATGCCATCATGTTGTGCCCAGAGCACTGGGTGGAGCTCTTTTTATAGTGAGAGTAGTTATGTATTGCCCACAGGTGTGCGTGAGCTAGTCAACCACAGCCAGGTGAGACACCTGGCCACAGGAACTCTCATTTTATCCACAGGCCCCTTCCTGGCTCCCTTTAACTCACATCCCTATGCTGTGACTGTAACACCCTTCATTTCACCAAGGGCTCAGGAACGAATGGGGCAGCTGCCTGTTCCCAGGCTGACGAGGCCTCCTTGATGTAAACAGGACTCTCTCCTGGGTCTCCTTAACAGCATCATCTCAGAGAGCCAGGCATCACCACAGGCCAAGTCATTGCAGGTCCGATTCTGCCAAGAAACAGGCAGTTCAACTACACTTGACTCTCAAAATAAATACTCTAAGTCAGAACAGATGCCGTCAGCTTGGCCCAGAGCCATCGGTGGCACCAATAGCTTGTAGAAAGTTCTTGGAGCAGAGGGAACACAGCAGGAGGCCCCTTGGAAGGTGCCAGATCAGGCTTTCAGGACGTCCAGAGCACACTCCCTGCTGGAAGCAAAGATTCTGCCCAAGAAGACGTATTTCAGGAGAGAAGAAGGTCATGGTTCAGCGTGGAGAACTCCAGCCAAGGGCCAAAGAGCCAGTTCTCATCCCAGTCCTGCAGCTCTGAGCAAATCCCTCTGTCTCTGTGATGAAGTTTTCTGTAAACGAAGGTTGCCGTGAAGGTTCAAAGAGGCAGGTGAACAATAAAGGGCTGTCCAGGTGGGTGGGGGATTATAGTAGCCTGAGACCACCCACCTGGAATGTCCTCTATTGCTACCATCAGGCACAGGGGGAAACCAAAAGGGTTGTCCCAGTGGCTGGGGCCTAAGGACCAGGACAAGAGAAGATCAGGGACAAAATCAGAACCTCCTCCCTTACCCTTGTTTCCAGACAGAGCCTCCTAACACAAGGTTCCAACATTCTCTGTCTGCTTTACCTTCTCTCTTCTTCCTTCCTTTCCTCCATCCCTCTCTTCTTACTCCTCCGTTCCTTCTTCCTGCGGTGTGGTTCCAGCCATTGACAATTCTTCCCCATTCCTAAAACAGATTATGCTTTCTCTCTCTCTCAGGCCCTTTACCCCTCTCGCTGGGCTATTCTTGCCCTACCTCTTTGTCTTTCAAGTCTCAACCTAAGATATCACTTCCTCTGGAATGCTTGAAGGGTCCCCCTGGTGGGTTCCCCTAGCACTTAGTGTCCATGACTGTCAGCCTCTCCTCAGGCAATGAGCACTCAGGGCGGGGACTTCTTATCCATCAGCCACCCTTAGAGAAGGGACTTGGAAAGTGTGCACTGCATGAATGAATAAGTAGATATTTCTCAAGGCCACAGAGCAGAAGGATGGGGCCCAGTCCTCTGAGTCCAGTGTCCATTTATTCCTTCCTTCCTCCAATTATTTAATCATGCAACAAACATTTGTTGAGCCAGGTACTCTACCAAGTATTGGGCATTCAGTGGGGAAAAAGACAAGTCCTCTGTCCTTAGGGAGTTTTCATTCTAGAAGGAAAGGACGGGAAATAACAAACAGTGAGAAAAATCTTAGAGTGATGAGGTCTACATGGGAAACTAAAATAGGCCAATGTGGAAGAGCTTTGAGCTAGTGGAAACATTAGGCGAGAGAGATGGGGAAGGTCTCTCTAAAGATGGGACTGGGAGCAAATGACCAAAAAAGAAAAGAATAAAGAGCCAGCTTTGGGAGTGTCAGTGGGAAGAGTATTCCAGGAGAGGGCAGCTACTGCAAGAGCCTTAAATGGGAGGTTAGAACAGAAGGAAAGCCCATGCGATGGAATGCAATGGGTGAAGGGGAGCATGTCTGAGATAAGGCTGCTGAAACAGGGGAAGGCTAGTTTGTGAAGAACCTTGCACACCATGATAAGGAAGTTCTATTTTAGTCAAGTGGAATGGGGTCCACTGGAGAGTTTTCAGCTGGGAGTGACATGCTATAACTCATGTTTTTAGAACATTAGCCTGACCACCAAGTAGAAATGGCTGGAGGGTGGAGACAAGAATAGAAGTGGAGGGAGCAGACAGGAAGCTCTTGCGCTAGCCCAAGCAACGGTGATGCTGGCTGGAGCTGAGACGGTCACAGTGATGACAGAGAGGAGTGGACGGGTCTGTGCTGGAAAGCAGAATTGGACTTGCTCATGTTTAGAATGTAGAATTGGTAGGAAGGTTCATGGATCATTCATGGAGGTGGAATGAAGGAAAGGGGACTCAGGAAACTGGGTGGACCGAGATGCCCTTTGCTATGAGGATGGAAAGAAGACCCGAGGAGAAGGTGTAGGACAGATGATCAAGGTTTGTTAGGCCCTCTTCATTTTAGGTGCCCATTGGATTTCTAAAGGGAAGTGTCACTTAGCTCACTACACAAGACTGAAGTTCTGGGGAGAGATCAGGGTTGGACATGCAGATTTGGGGATCATCTGCTTTAGGTGATATTTAACATTATGGGTCTGGATGAGATCACCTGGAGAGAGAGAACATGGAGGAAGGAGACAGGGCTCAGAACAGAGCACTGGGCACTCCAACACTGGGAGGTCTACGGATGAGGAGGAGACAGCCAGCCAAGGGAGCAAGAAGAACAGCTAGAGAGGTAGGCAGGAAACAAGGCAGGGTGGGGTCCAGAAGCCAAAGGAAGGGAGGTCCACGTTGTCTTTCTTTTGCAATTCTGCTCCCCTGCCACCCACCCCAAATCTTCCTAGACAACCCGCATGTCCTCCTGAATTATAAAGGTATCTCCCTGTCCCTCACATCAGCCGTTCGTGGTGCCATGCTCACCCCCACTGACAATTACACAGCGCAGTCCCTCCCTGTCTCCTGCAGCATCCTGGCACTAAATGACTGTGTGGCCCTGCCAGGTCCCGGCCCCTCCCAGTCCCCAGTTCCTCCCTGAACGAATGAGAAGCCTGGAGATGGTGATCTCTTGCTGACAGCTCTCCCTGTGCCAACACGACTTCAGGCTCTGCCGCTCCCTCCCCAAGCGGAAGGCTCTCCAAGGCGGGGCTCTGCTGTGGCTCAGGGTTCAAGCTATCACGCTGGTAGGCCTTTTTTTCCCTCAGAAACCAAAGAGTGGACTCTGAAGACCACCCCCAGATCCAGGAGGGCCTGCTCAGAGCCTGACTCACAGGCAAGCACATCTGAGGGCTGTGAGAAACCCCTTGGAAAGAAACCCAGGGGACAGTCGGGGGCACCGAAGGACCTGGGCCTCAGGGCTGCCACTCAGTTGTTCACGACGTGTCCTGCCAGAAACTGTCCAGCCAAGAGGGGCTCTGCTCCCCCAAGTAGGGCACCCACAGGGCTACATTTGGGTTTGCCCAGAGGGTGTGACTTTTTCTAATTTGCACAAAAGCACCATGTAAGCAGTGCCATGTGACCCCGCTTTGGACTTGTCGCCTGTATTCCTTGTTCTTGACACTCGGCTTCTCTGAGCTCACTGCCTTGTTTCTTTAGGCCCACTGCCTGATGTCTTTGGGCCTGTCACCCATTATCTTTAAGTCTGCCATTGGCATTACTTAGGCACATTGCCTGATGCCCGGGCTGGCTCCCACTTGTCTTTGAGATTGCCCTATATTGCTTTAGGTTCGCTGCCTGGATTATTTAAGACCATTGTGTCGTCTCTCCAGGCCTGCTGCCAGATTGCCCAGAGCCTTGGGAACTTGGGCTTCTGCTGCCTATCAGGGCTCCCTGGCCCACTAACACTGCACTACAGGGCTGCTGTCAGGAAGCAGAAGGAATGCCCCCGCCTCTGGCCTCTAATGGTGACCACTGTGGTTAGGCCAAGGGCTCAGCCCAGCTTTGAAAGGAGCATTTGTATGGTTTGTTTCCCTCCATGATACCTCCAAGGCCAAATCCCCCAGAGAGGGATCCCTGTACCCATTTTGGTTTTTTTCTGGTAATCCATATTTAATAGGGAGCTGTGTGTGTAGTGTCCTGTGCCTCTGGCCAGCAGCTCCAAGCTGGCAGGGCAATCAGGCAAGGAATGGCCAGCAGTGGGGTGGGAGCAAGCCAAGAAAAACGCCCAGGCCTCTAGTGGTGGCAGGAGGGCCACCCGAATGGCCTGCTCACCGAAGCCTGGCCTCAGAGCTCCCAGGGACTGGCTTGGCCTAGAGCCACCAGCTGTTATGTGGTCTCTTTGCAGGGAGCCGTGGAGACAAAACAGAGCCTGGCTTTAAAAGAGACACAAAGTGGTTTCTTCACAGAGCCCTGCAGCCCTCTGGACCAATACAGACCCATGTTCTCACCCAAGGAAGGGACCTTAAGAAGCACAATGCACAGTATCCATCATGTGCAAGAATGTTGGGCCCAGATGAATAATAAATAATGCAGCTTACATTTGGCAACTCCCTTACCTGCCAGGTACTGTGCTAAGTGATTTATACAGACCACATTAACTACAGAGCACAAGAGTACCATGAAGGTACAATCAGAGTCTCCACTTTACAGATTAGAAACCAGGGTTAGACTGGCTAATATTTTTTAAACTGATAACAGCAAGTGCTAACAAGGATGCAGTGCAACTGGGCTCATACATTGTTGGTGGGAATGCAAAGTGGTACAGCTGCTTTGGAAAACAACCTGGCAGTTTTCTATAAAGTTAAACATTCACTAACCACATGACCTAGCAAGACCATTCCTAGGTCTTTATCCAAATGAAATGAAACCTGTATGTAAATGTTTATAGTGGTTTTATTCACAATCACCAGAAACTGGAAACACCCCAAATGTCTTTCAACTGAAGAATGGATAAACAAGCCTCAGTGTCACAGAATATTACTCACCAATGAAGAGGAATGAACATACTATTAATCCAGGAAAAACATGGATGAATCTCAAATGCATCTTGCTAAGTGAGAGAAAATTGGAATCAGATGGTCACATACTGTGTGACTTCCATTTATGACATTCTCATGAAGAAAAATCAGAGGGAGGGAAAGCAGGTCAGTGGGTGTCAGGGGCTGGGGGTGGGTGGAAGGGATTGAATATAAAGGGTCATGAGGGAATTTCTGGAGGGTTTTGAAAATGATCTCTCTCTATATATATCTTGACTGTGGTGATGGTTTCAGCACTATATATTTGTCAAAACTTCCAAAACTGTACACTGTAAGGGGTGAATATTACTATATGCAAATTAAACCTTAACTTTTTTTTAATGGGAAAAAAATCAGAGGTTGAAAGAGACCAAGTAACCTGCCCAAAGGCAACCAGCCAGGAAGTGGTGAGTCAACATCCAAACCCAGCTTTTTACCCACTATGCTGAAGACCATCTGACTGAAGCCTCTTTCACCATGAGGCCTGGATGCCCCAGGATATTTAGGGAATAGGAGGTTCTGGGGAACTAGCCTTTTTTTTTTTTCTTAATTAACTGAAGGGTAATCCCCAAACCATTTTTCTTTCAACCCTCTTGCCACAAATGTTTTTAAGTTGTCTGAAAAGACTGCCATGATTTACTACTCAGGTACTAACTCTGTCACACTTGGGAATTGTGCAAAGCCACCCCTCCATAGTCGGGGGACCTAGTCACCTTCCTTTATCCATCACTACTTGCTGTATCACCTTAGATATGTCATTCACTCCTTCTAGACTCCAGTTTCCTTATCTACGAGATGAGAATAATTTCACCCACCTCTAGAGGAAATGGGAAGATGAAATAAGAATCATAGAACCTGCAACTTGAGCACTGCATGATCTAATTCAACTGCTTTCTGCTATATTGGGAGATTGATATATTCTTCTCCATGCGAATAACAATAGCCAACACTTATTGAGTACTTAACAATGTGCTATGCAATTTCATCCTGCTGTCAAGCGAGGAGGGGGTACTAGCTCATATAATAGAAGAGGAAATTGAGGCACTTGGAAATGGAGTAATTTACAGATCCCACAACTAACAGTAGTAAAGCCAGGGTTAAACCCAGGCACTCCCCCCATCTCACCTTTCCACTGCTATCTAGAAATAAGAACTGGTAGCTATATTCATCTTGCCCGTTATGTAAGTAATGCTCTATGGAGCTTTCCCCAAAGGGACCTCAGATACCAAAAAAAGACTTTTCTCCAATTTGAAAGAGCCAGCAAAGCCACAGAGGTCTGCTGTGCTCCTGTTGGGACGCCGGGCCCTTCTACCATTCCACCAAGGAAGGATGCAGGCGGACAGCGATGCGCAGCTGATGGTCACTTGGAACCAGGAGGGAGATAAGAAGAGGAGGAATTGAGAAGCTACTTTTGTGGGAGAATGAGCGAGTGTCAATGCTCCCTCTACTCAATCTGAGAGGTTTCATTCCCCCTCATTGTTCCTCATTATCAGAGCTGACTATGTTCAGGCGAAGGGCGAACATGTTCCTAAATTTATGTCTCTGTGTGCAACCCCGACAATGCGTGTTTTGTGTGCTTCTCCCTGAAAAACTCCCCCTGTGACACAGACGACCCAGCCTGGACTTGGCCTTTCAAGTGCGTCACCCACTCTGACTGGCCCCCGCTGGCAGATTTTTCTTAAAGTCTAAAATGAGGGGCTAACCTTCTCTTCTCCGCTCCCTATAATCTTGATTTGACTCACACAAAAGTGACTCAGTGGGAAACCCACTCAAGAAGGCTTTGACAGGGAACAATGGACGGGCACCTCTGCAGAGGCCAGCCCGCCGTGTCGGGAGAAGGAGAATGGATTAAAGTTTAAAGATGTCATGTATGTTAACCGATCAGTATTGGTTTTATGTATTTTGTCAAAGAGGCAGCAGTGAGGCTGGGCCTGTGAGGGCGAGGGGGGGCGCAGAGGGAGAAGTGGCCCCCACACACTTTGGCCAAAGGCCTCACTGCAGATAACGAGCCCAAGAAGCTGGAGTGTTTGAAAGGTAATAATAACAATAATAAAGAAGAAAGCGCTGAGAGGAGATTGTCGTGGGATTGTTGTGTGTGTCCGCTTTGTGCTTCCACAATGGCCCAGGGCCAGGAGCCAGGCAGTCACTGGGGCAGCAGAGCGGCTCCTTCAGAAAGCAGACACTGTTCATTCAGCCCTGATGGCTTTCTTCCAGGATAAAGCTCCAACGGGCTCCCCTGGAGCAAGCAGAGGCCCAGGGGAGCCATGGGTGAGACCGGGGAGAGGCTGCTGAAAGGCACGGCTCCCTGCCGGCATCTCTGCGGCCTGACCCAGCACAGAGCACAGGCACAAGAAGGCCTCAAGTCTGCATGGGGCCCGGGCCCTGACCTCGCTGCTTATGCTGGGAGGAGGTTACCCACAACGCCCTGCTCCTCTGACAGGAAGTCCAGAGAATAGATTTGGCCTCTGGAACTTCTCTTCAATATCCCTGAAGGAAAGTAGAATTCCCCGCTCTGATTTCTTTGGACCTCTGAGTATTTTTCCCTTTTACATGAACCTCTCTTTGTGAGAGTGGCTATTTTCTCAAGTACTGAACAGGTCAAGAATTGAGTGTCTTTCTGAAGCAGTCCAGAATCAGACATCCTTGGATTTGGTGACGCATGGCAAAGGATGCACTTGTAGGTTGGCTACTTCCCATTCGCGCTCAGGACTCCAAGGCTGGCAATGAGGGCAGCTTTCGGCTGGGCCTGCAGTGTGATGTCTGCTAAATGGAATACTTGAGAGACCGGCAAGGGAAGGCTTCAGAGCTGCTTTGAGACATTTCCATGGGTCCCTATTAGCCCATGGGTTGAAGCAATAGTCGCTAAATCCAGCTCATAACGCCTTGTGAGAGCTGATTGCTAAATTTCCAGTAATTCTGCAAGCCAGCGGGGTTTTTTTTCCACTTAAACAACACAAATTAATTTTCTCACCATTCTAGAGGCTAGAAGTTCAAGATCAAGATGCCAGCAGGGTTGGTTTCCTGTAAGGTCCCTCTTCTTGTACTCTTCATACAGTCAACCCTCTGTGTGCCTCAAGCCAGTTTTTAAAAAGCACATTATATAAATTTACAACCAAATAAATTATAGTAACAGCAAAGATGATTAATGCTCAGAACTCATCACTTTACTAATATTGATGCTGTGCTCTTGGGGTCATGAATGCCAAACATTACGGTTCTGAGTATCTCTTCCCAGCTACAATAGTGTCACCTTGACTGACTGAAAGTGGCATTCACACCATAGAAATCAGCAAATGCAACCAAATCAGGGCTTTCTCCACTGAAATTCTAGTTGCTAAACACTTACCAGTGCACTGCTGGGAGATGGTCTGACCCAGCCCCTTGGTCACTGGACCAAGTCACCTTCCCACTGAAGCAAGAGAGAAAAGAGATGGGACGGCAATTTGCTTTGAAAACAAACAATGTGAAAGTATGAAGGCTTCTGAGTTTCTTGACCTCATGGTCATTCATGCATTCATTCACTCGATCACCCCTTTTTTTTTTTGTCTCTCTAAAACAAAAGATTTTGTTAGGAAAAAACATCATTATTTCCAATTCCAAGATCCTTTATCAACAATCTGATCTGATGTCTGCCTTTCATCAGCATAACTGGCCAAAAAGATGACCCTCATGCTGGGCTCAGGAAGGATGCCAGGAGAAACAAGGTCCTGGCTCTGGGGGCATCCCCTCCCTTTGGGCCCACCTGTGCCCTCACACAGCTTTCCCCCTGGGCCTCAGCTAAGAAGGCTGAAGCTGTGAGCATTCCGTTGGGTTTCTGCATTTGACTAGGGGTCTGGAAGACTGAAAGGCCTTCAAGACCACACTGACCAAATCTCATGGGGGATCTTGGGTCTCGGGAGTGCTCTGCAAATTTGAGTCTTGTGGCCTTCCCAAAATACATCATGCAGGCACCTTCCTTCTCCCTCATAGGAGGCTGCACTGGCTGGGGTCTTCTCTCCTGCCCCAGAGACCACAGGCAATAGCAGCAGTAATAATAGCTCATGTTTACAGAACAGACCTCAAGTGTCCCACACTGGCCCAAGCACTTCAGTCTCATCTGAGCCACCCAGAAGTAGGCAGGGTCTTAGTCCCACTTTGCAGCTGAGAAAACCAAGGATTAGAAAAGTTCCTACACTTGGCCAACCTGCTCAGCCAGGAAGCCACACAGCTAGGATGACACCCAGGCAGGCTGACTCCAGAGTTGTCCATCTTAATCAACTGCTTCCTAGGAAGATGTCCTTTTTGATCCAAAGGTCACAAAACCAGCTGCCTACCCCCCTCCACCACCACCATCACCACCAAGGTCTAATCAATGGAAAACAGGAAAATGGCAGGAAGGGGGGTGGGGGTGCGGTCAAGGCCAAAGTAGGTAAGGACTAAAGTGTGTAGGGGATAGGACTGTTGCCCCTCTGTCTTTCCTGGGAGTTCCTCTGGCCCTGTTAGAAAAGAATTTACAGGAGTGTATGCTCCTTTCAGCGTGAGGCTCTCTGCAGCCATTTCTGAGTGTCTCTCCTCCCCAACACACTGGGCTGACTACCTCACTGAATTCTTTCAGATCTTAAGGGGAAGCAAAAGGAGTCTGAGATCCTGGGCACAACTGCAGACACCCAGAACTACCCCAGGGCTCTGTGGACATATGCCCCCAGCCCTGCCCACCGCCTCCAAACAGGAGAGCATCAGCAGGCAGGTGCATGCACAACCGTGCAGATAGTCACACCTTTTCTTTCCCAAGGGCCTCACCATCGACAAGGCACTTTCAAAGTCAATTTCTCATTTTCTCTTTAGGATTCCATAAGTCCAAAATGTGTAACGAGGCTGTGTTTTGCAGAAAGGAAACCTTCATTCAAATGCCTTTTGGGGTTTGGCCCAGGTCACTCGACCCATCTGGGTCCAAAGCATGGTCTCTGGACTCACTGTCCGGTGCTCATTTTATTGCAGCATCAACATGCACCACTCATCCCCTCCCCACTTACAGGAGGCCTAGCTTCTCAACAGCAGATGAAATCAATTGGTCCCTGGAAATGTGTCAACACCTGAGACCAGAAGTCAAGTGCCAAGAGGCGAGAAATACTTAAGATTCTTGCTAAGGAACAATGTGGGGTTTGACTTGAATAATACCAGAGAAAAAGGAGAAAGACATGTTGGACAATACATAATCTGTGGAGACACAGACTGAAGCTGGAGCAGGAAGGAACACAACCGGGAAAATTTCAAAGGGGGCACCTTTCCCTGTGGGAAAGGTGAGGGAGTGGAGAGGGCCACTAACACACTGAGCAGCTGCCCTATACTATGCACAGGACAGATGTTAGGTCAGATCATTGCCACAACCCTGTGGCCTCAGGATTATTACCTCCAGTCTACAGATGGGGAAACTGAGGCACTGAGAATGATTTTATCCTCTAGAAGCAGGGCTGAGATACTCAAGGGCTTTTCCCCAAATGAGCAGGTTGAATGAGTGATCTAGTTTGGTGTTTAAGAGCAAGGACTTTGATAGCCAAAAAGTGGAAAAACCCAAAAGCCCATTAACAGGTGACTGGATGAGCAGACCTGCATGGTGGAATACCATACAGCTGTCAAAAGGAAAGTGCCACTGCTACAAATTACAACCTGGGCGGGCTTCAGAAAGAGTGTGCTAAGTCTGACATTCTCCGAGGAAACAATATAACCCATCAGGGGGAGAAAACTAGTTCTTTGGGGGCAAAACATTTCTTAGATATTATGATGGTCCCTGGCCCTCCAGAGCACAACACTACCTGATAAAATCCTATTCCCTAGTATTTAATTTCTGTCTTTAGGGAGCATTTTAATAAAATTTAATTGTTTCCCTGGGGGAAGAAGGTGTGGATGATAAAGAAAGGTTGTGAAGCACTGTGCTGAGTGAAAGAAGCCAGACACCAAAGACCACATCATGCATGATTCCATGTATAGGAAAAGTAAAGAAAGGACAAATCTACAGGGAGAGAAAGTAGATTAGTGGTTGCCTGGGGCTGGGCCTGGGAACAGGGAGAGACTGTGCATGTGAAAGAGCTCTCTCTGGGGTGAGGGGTATGGCCTTAGATTGAATTGTGGTGACAGTTGCACAACTCTGTACATTTCCTCAAACTCGCTGAACTGTCCACTTAAAACAAGTGGGTTCTCTGGTGCTGAAATTTCATTTCAATAAAGCTATTTTTAAAAAAAGGAAGAACATAGGCTGGAGGGTCTGAGAGGTGTGGCTCTAGTTTCAGTTTCCAACTCCCAGGCCCCAGGCCGTCAGCAGGGTCTCAGTGTGCTCACCCGTAAAATGGGGTTTCCCCGAGAGCTTGGGGAGGCCTTGGCACAGAGGTGAGGTTTTGAGGGAGGCAGCCGGCTTCAGGCACTGCATTTGAGACAGGCTGGAAGAACTGCTTTTCAACTTTCAGGCACTGGGTGAAATAGCACCTCGAGTGGCCTTCCTTGACCCTTGCAAGTTACTGCCCAGCACCGGGCTGTGTCTGTTTCCCCGTGGTAGCACTTACTGAAATCTCAATGGCCCTTTTGTTTACTTGGTCCTTGTCGGTCTCCTCACCCTCCCCTGGAATGTTAGCTCCCGGCAGCAAGGAAGCGATCTACACCATCCCTGTTAGGGGGGCATCCTGCGCTGGCGCAAAACAGGGATATAAAAATGTTGCTGACGGCAGTTCTCACTGTTGGTTGACTACCAAATGAATGCAGGCACGTGAGTGGGGTTTGTTCATCTGCAAATCACAAATTTCCAGAGAGTTCTTTCCTTCAGAAAGACTTCTGTTACCAGGTGTGGGAAGAGTTTAACAATTCCGGGGAAAAAAGCCTTGTTTTAATTACATCAATTCTTTGGCCCTGCATGCCTGCTGTAGTGATTCTTATCCTGGGGGCCACAGGGGTTCATGAAACCACTGAAAACACATCCCGTGTGTTGCTCTAGTGTTTGTAGTCAAGCATACACATTTTCTTTGGGGTGACAGTCATTAGCACTTAGCAGAAACTCAAAGGGGTTCTCCACCCAAATCAGGCCATGCTTTTCTGGCCCTCCAGGCAAGACGAAGTCTCTGAAGTGTGGAGACCATGCCCCCTCCCATCTCTCTCTCCCTCTCTTGCTCTTTCACAGACCACCCACCCCCACTCCATCTGAAGCTCCAGCATTACCCGAGACCTCAAGCCTGGGTGGTGATGGGGAATCTTCAGGATTCTGAAAACAGAGCAGCTGAGACGGGAGCCCCAGGAGGTGGGAAGCAGGAGGGCGGGAGACGCAGCATCTGTGCCTGGAATAGTCAATTGCGAATCGAGGACCTGGGGCTGAGCGCACAGAAAGAAAGCAGCAAAGAGAGAAAATGAGACAAAACCTCGGTTTGCTTCCTGCCCTTCAGCCAGGGACACCACCTCCCTGGAGCATATGTGAAGGTGCAGAGCACAGAGCAGAGGGTGGGGGCCAGCAAGCCTTGGGAGGGACCTGAGAGTGGGGCTATGTGGGTGCACACTGAGGTTGTGGCATCAACAGGCTTCTCTTGGTGGTGTGTGTGTGTACTTGAGAAAGAGGGAGAGGGGAGGGAGAAAAACCAGCTATCTCCTATGAACAAGAACATACTTAACCATCCAATCTTAAAACACGGTGTCAGCCAGCCAAGGGCCCAGGAAACCAGCTCCTATTCTCTGAATACTGTGGCCCTTAAAGAATAAAAACAAGAAGGGAGAGGCACAGGGGACAAGCTAATTACACCTACCAAGTGACAA
Organism: Manis pentadactyla; assembly: GCF_030020395.1. Classification (NCBI taxonomy): domain Eukaryota; kingdom Metazoa; phylum Chordata; class Mammalia; order Pholidota; family Manidae; genus Manis; species Manis pentadactyla. The sequence continues at coordinate 124,131,326 of NC_080026.1, read as the reverse complement.
CTCACTTGGAAAACAAATACGTTTTCAAGGACACTCCTCAGCTAACGAAGCTAAAGTGTTTTTCTTTCAAACCCCAGCAAGAAAATCCCAGGGATGAAACAAACTTCTCTTATTTTAGTTTCTACTCAATTACCTGTTAATGGAAAAAATCTGGCACCAGCCGTAATGAGGCGGGCATGAGCTCACTGGCGTGGGGGCCGGCGCTGTCAGGGAAGGAAGGCCGCAACAAGCGGGCATTTATCTGCCTCTCTATAACCCTTTTCAAACTCACTGTCAGGGAGCCCACGCTGAGCAGGCAGGGACGGAGGACTTGGAACCTGCTGCAGGCCTCCGAGGCCCTCTGGGAAAAGGAAAATTGTTGTTGGCAAGTCTGCCTGGCTCCAGAAATTGATCCAGTGCCCCCCACTTGTCCAAGCAGCAGCAGGCAGACCTAAGAATTTTGTTATAATTAAATAGAGTGCTGATTGGTTGCTGGAGGTGGTCTTGAAACTGGGGTTTAAAAGCAGACGAGAACAACGGCTACTATTCATAGGAAAAGCCCAGAGTCTTAAAAATCCATCTGTTTCATTCCCAAATTTAGTCCAAAAAAATGCTCACTTGCTGTCTTTAAAAATACCACCTGCTTTGCAATGTTGTATAATGTGCCATTATGTAAGGTGGAGGGGGTGGCGGGGCGGGCAGGGCGGGAGGATGCGGCAAGGTGGGCCCAGCCCCGTCCTGAGAACAGAGGCAGTCTGCAGAGGCCAGGCTTTCTGCTTCCAAGCCCGAGCCTCCTCCTCAGACCCCCAGCACCAGCCTTGAGGCAGCATCACCTCAGCAAGTGGCAGCCAGGAGCCCCCAGGTGCCAGCCCCGGCAATCTGGCAATTACAGACATCCAGCTCACAGTGCACTCACCTGGCCTCGGGGATCAAACGTCTGGGTGTTGTACCCAGGGCTGGACTGGGCTGTGATCTTACCCCACTGCTCACCACAGCTGTGGTACAAGGGGGAGCTCACAGCTCCTGGAACAACAGAGGAGAAGCACCTAGGCCCTCTTAGCGCTGGTGGCCGGGCGACTTAGTGACCTTCTGCCACACACCACCCTAACCCTAGGGGATGGCAGACACAGGGCATAAGGTTCCTGATGGGCAGCCCTGTTTCTCCCAAGTGGACCGATATCCCAGTCCAGCCTAGTCCTAACAGCTCTTCCCAAGTCTCAGAGGAATGTCGGGACTAAATTTCTCCTTAAGATTCTTATTCACAAGTTCAGGGAAGAGAATCAGCTCTGTAGTCATAAGCCTAATTGTAGTGCCATGTCCAGCTAATGGATGCTGGACATGTCACTGAGCTCCTTCCCATGACAATGAAAATAGGAAGACTTCTATCAGAGTATTTGGGTGAAGAACAAATAAAATAATGCATGCTGTGCCCAGTACCTAAGAACCTAGTATGGTGCCTGGCAGGTTGGAGGCTCACGGTAACAGTGGCGGCCATATTTCTGGGAGCTCCACACTGCAGTTCTCCAGTGCACCGGAGTCCACAAACCTGGACACTGATCCAAGATTGGGAATGAATCTCAGAGCTTGCAGCACAAAAATTCCCATCAAAGCCAGTCAATAGAGAATTCAAGGCAGCAGGTAGTTACTAGAAAGATCTCTGGTCTAGATTGCGAGGCATCATGACATCTAGCCTAGACCCTGCCAGCACCCTCTGTGTGGCTTTAGGCACGTCATTCTTGAGGTCCCTTCTCTGGGATTCAGTTTTTTTCTGGTCCTTCTTCCAGCTCTTATAAAGATGAGCCTGTCTCACTCTTTAGAGTGGCTGCTCTTGCCTACAAAGCCCTCCTGGAATTCCTACCCAGAAGGAAAGAACTCACATGTTTCCATATCTCCCTTTTGGGAGCTCTGATGCCCCAGAGGGCACAGGGACTAAGCAGAGGCCTGGGAGCTATGAGGGTTCCCTCTGCCCTGACACCAAGGGTAGCCTCTAATTTCACTAACATGTCCATGATTTCCCCTCAACCCTTGCACCCTGAAAAGCACCAGAGTGGTTTCTGGCAGGGTATTAGTTATTCATAGGAATTTAGTCTGTTTTATTATCATTCACCCTGAGAGGCCATTCCAGAAGCACATTTTCACTGTGGATTTCCTTCCATACCCTGTCTCATAAAGGTAACAGGAATATGGGTGAGGGGATAGTAGTACAGAGCCTGTTTTAAATAGTAACTACCACTACCTTGAGGACCCAGAGCAAGTTAGCATTGCTTAAGCTGAAATCTTCATAATTCCATAAATCAAGAGGATGGGGGCATTACAACTTTTTCGGGAAGGCTCATTTTCATGACTTTAGGCCATGGTGACTCCTTCCCTCAGGCTCCACACCATAGACCACATGGGAATCATAGCGATAATCTTCTATTACCTGCTTCATGCAATACATACAACCAAGGGGCCTTTTGTCCCCTGACGCATCTAATACCACTGTCAGCATCTCAGTGGAATGGAGCATATGTCATCAATGAGAAAAATCTAGAGGAATATTGAGGGCCTTGGATGAGAACTACCCATCTACTATATGAAAACCACAACTTGTTTAGCTATTCTACTACTGATGGACAGTTAGGTTGTGTCCAGGTTTTGGCCATTATAAATGAAGCAGCTATGATCATTTACTAATGTTACACATATGCTATTTGGATATCCTTTTTTTTACTAATGGTACACATAGGCTATTTGGATATCCTTTTTTCATGAAGTATCTAGTGCCATTTTTTATTTTTTGCTTTGTTTTTTTTTTGCCCACTTTAAATTGATTAAGCTATCTTTTCTTTAGATTTTTTTGAAGATTTTTTATGCTTCTGGATATTAGTCCTTTGTCTAATAAATGTGTTAAAATTATTATCTAGTAGACTGGCTTGCCTTTTCATTCTTTGAATGAATTTGTGATAAACACTCCCAGCAAACTAAGAGTGAACTAGGAAAGAATTTTCTTAATTTGTTAACATATATCTTCAAAAACTTACAGTTGACTGTACTTAACATTCCTTCCTGAGTTCAGGAAAAAGCCAAGAAAATCCGATAACATTACCACTCCCATTCAACATTCTATTGGAGGTTCTTGCCAGTGTAATAAAGAAAAAAAAAATGTTGGGCCAGGGAATATAAAGATTGGAAAGGAAGAAATAAAATTGTCAGATTTTCAGATAATTTTATCATATAGGTAAAAAAGTCCAGAAGAATCTATAGCTAATCCATTAGAACTTCTAGTGAATTTAGCAAGGCTCTTGGATGAAAGGTCAATATACAAAAATCAAATATAATTCTACATACTAGCAACAATCAATTAGAACATAAAACATTGAAAATACCACTTATGATAATTTCAAAAACATCAAACAAAGTCAGGAAATAAATTTAATGAAGGATGTACAAACCTCTCTATATAAAACTATAAAACATTTGTTATGGGCTGAACTGCATCCCACCTCCAACTCCCAAATTCATATGCTGAAGTTCTAAATCCCGTACCTCAGAATATGACTGTATTTGGAGATAGGGCCGATGAAGAGGTAATGAAAGTGGAAGGAGGTCATATGGGTGGGTCCCCATCCTATATGCCTGGGGTCCTTATCAAAAAAGGCGATCTGGATACTGATACACAAAGAGGAAAAAGCACATGAGGACACAGCAAGAAGGTGGCCCTCTGGAAGGCAAAAAGAGAGATCTCAGAAGAAACAACACCTGTCAACATCTTGATCTTAGCTTTCTAGCCTCCAGAAATGTGCGAAAATATGTTTCTTCAGTTTAAGCCATCCCATCTGCAGTATTTTATTATGGCAGCTCTAAACTGATTTCCTGACCTATCAATGGGTTGCAACCTACAATCTGAGAAACATATCATATGTACATGAAATATTATAATACATACATATTACTAATTTTTTCCAACTCTAAGATTCAACAACTTCTAGCAGGGAGTCCAAAATAGCTCAATCCATGTAATTATCAACTGTCTTTATTGTTATTACAGGCACAGAAACCAGAATGAGAAATAAAACTCCTGCAGACAGGGAGAGAGAACTCCTGGTGGTTTTATAGCAAATCTCCCAAGGCCATGGATCAAATCAGCACCTCCCTCCGCCCTCTCTCCAGCTACGGAGATGGGCTGTCTTCATAAGAAGCAGTATAACGTGATATTTAGCTATGCAGGCTCCTGAGTCAGGCTACCTTGGTTCATATCTAAGGCTCACTACTTTCCAGGTATGTGCCTTGCAGAAAGCCACTTTACTGCTCTAAGTCTCACTTGCTATATTTGTAAAATGAACAAAAAAGCCATTTCTATTCCCATGAGGATTAAATGGGAAAAACAGGTAGGGTTTTTAGCACATCCCCTTGTCATTATCCTTTTATAAAGCCACTTAAGAGGTGAGCAGCTTGTCCGGCCTCAGGAATGCTAGTGGCCCCTTCCCTTAAAGACTACATCTGTAAGATGGTGCAAGAATGAGTTCAGAGGGGAAAACAGAGACCAAGCTGACTTTAACCAGACTGACATGCCAGGGCTGAGAGCAGTACTTAGCACAAATAGGTGCTCAAGAAATAGTTGTGGAATGAATGAGTGAATGAATGTGCTTACTCAAGCTCCCATTAGGTATACTCACAAAATTCTAGCTTAACAAAAAACCCAAGCTCCAGAGCCAGAATCCAGGGTTGCCTATCAGACCCATGCCTGAATTCATGCAGGCCCCTGTCATCGCCACATGCCTGGGAGTGCTGGACCAATTCTGAAATGGGAAATGATAAAACCAACCCCAGTTGGCAATCCTTTAGAAAATCAAATCTATGGCCTCTTTATTGGTGATTCCCAGCTCTGATTTCTGGCACTTGCCTTGAGGCAGCATTCGAAAGAGAATTCTAGGCCATTCCTTAATTTCTTTCCAAAGGGCTTCAATTCAAAGCACATTTCTGAACCACAAAAAGCATTCCAACCGGACCCAATGCTCCACCTTCATAGGGTCATTGTTTCAGGTGCGAGGACTGACTGCAGGTGATTACAGCACCCCAAGGCAATCTACCCTCTACAATGACTTGACTTGGCAATGAGGATGTGTCTTCCATATCTACATTTCTACGATTCCCTAAACTGATTTTGAAGAGTCACACAAGCAGAATCCCAAAGAGAAATACAGAAAACAAACAGCCATGACGGGCCTTCTGCCTTTATAATAATAAACACTGGGATTCACTATTCCGAGCCCTTGGCCCTAAAAGTCTGTCCAAACACGTACTACTGAAGAAGCAGCTCAGAGATGAAGGAGTAAACCAACATAGCGTGCAGAAGTCAGATGTGGGTTCTCAGGCTCAGGTTCACTCTGCTGCTGCTTGCTTTTCCCTCTCTTCAAATCCTAGATCCAGATGAAAGGCCCTTCTGACCCTGCATGTATCATCAGCAGAATAAAAAGTGAACCTTCTATTATCTGAAATGGAAAACATCTACAAAGATACTCACTTTCTGTATGGGCCTGTGCCAAACCACAGCCAGCAATGGAACAACTGCCCATTCTGGAGGATTCTTTCCTAAGACTCTGCAGTGGTCCCAGATTTGGTAAATGCCTCTGTTGTGGGCTGATGGCTCCCCCAAAATACAGGTCCATGTCCTAATCCTAGAGCCCATACTACTTTACATGGCAAAAGATGTGATTAAGAATCTAGAAAGAAATATCTTATCTAGAATTATCCAGGTGGGTCCTAAATACAGTGACATGGATCTTTGTAAGAAAGAAGAGACAGATACTAGAACAAATATCTGAATTCAGCAAAGCTGCAGGATACAAAATTAACACACAAAAATCTGTGGCATTCCTATACACTAATGATGAACTAGCAGAGATATCAGGAAAACAATTCCATTCACAATTGCATCAAAAAGAATAAAATACCTAGGAATAAACCTAACCAAGGAAGTGAAAGACCTATACCCTGAAAACTACAAGACACTCTTAAGAGAAATTAAAGAGGTCACTAACAAATGGAAACTCATCCCTAGCTCTTGGCTAGGAAGAATTAATATTGTCAAAATGGCCATCATGCCTAAAGCAATCTACAGATTCAATGCAATCCCTAACAAAATACCAACAACATTCTTCAATGAAATGGAACAAATAGTTCTAAAATTCATATGGAACCATAAAAGACCCCAAAGAGCCAAAGCAATCCTGAGAAGGAAGAATAACGCAGGGGGGATCTCACTTCCCAACTTCAAGTTCTACTATAAAGCCACAGTAATTAAGACAATTTGTTACTGGCACAAGAACAGACCCACAGACCAGTGGAACAGAATAGAGACTCCAGACATTAACCCAAACATATATGGTCAATTAATATACGATAAAGGAGCCATGGACATACAATGGGGAAATGACAGCCTCTTCAACAGCTGGTGTTGGCAAAACTGGACAGCTACATGTTAAGAGAATGAAACTGGATCATTTTCTAACCACATACACAAAAGTAAATTCGAAATGGATTAAAGACCTGAATGTAAGCCACGAAACCATAAAACTATCAGAAAAAAAGATAGGCAAAAATCTCTTGGACATAAACATGAGCAACTTCTTCATGAACATATCTCCCCGCACAAGGAAAACAAAAGCAAAAATGAACAAGTGGAACTATATCAAGCTGAAAAGCTTCTGTACAGCAAAGGAAACCATCAATAGAACAAAAAGGCATCCTACAGTATGGGAGAATATATTCATAAACGACAGATCCAATAAAGGATTGACATCCAAAATATACAAAGAGCTCACCCACCTCAACAAATAAAAAGCAAATAAGCCAATTAAAAAATGGGCAGAGGTTCTGAACAGACACTTCTCCAAAGAAGAAATTTTATGGTCAACAGACACATGAAAAGATGTTCCACATCGCTAGTCATCAGAGAAATGCAAATTAAAACCACAATGAGATATCACCTCAGACCAGTAAGGATGGCCACCATCCAAAAGACAAACAACAAATGTTGGCGAGGTTGTGAAGAAAGGGGAACCCTCCTACATTGCTGGTGGTAATGTAAATTAGTTCAACTATTGTGGAAGGCAGTATGGAGGTTCCTCAAAAAGCTCAAAATAGAAATACCATTTGACCCAGGAATTCCACTTGTAGGAATTTACCCAAAGAATGCAGCAGCCCAGTTTGAAAAAGACAGATGCACCCCTGTTTATCGCAGCACTATTTACAACAGCCAAGAAATGGAAGCAACCTAAGTGTCCACCAGTAGATGAATGGATAAAGATGTGGTACATATACACAATGGAATATTATTCAGCCATAAGAAGAAAACAAATCCTACCATTTGCAACAATATGGATGGAGCTAGAGGGTATTATTATGCTCAGTGAAATAATCCAGGCAGAGAAAGACAAATACCAAATGATTTCACTCATATGTGGAGTATAAGAACAAAGAAAAAAACTGACAGAGCAAAACAGCAGCAGAATCACTGAACCCAAGAATGGACTAACAGTTACCAAAGGGAAAGGGACTGGGGAGGATGGGTGGGGAGGGAGGGATAAGGGGGAGGGGGGGAAGAAAGGGGGCACCATGATTAGCATGTATAATGTTGTGGGGGTGCACGGGGAGGGCTGTACAACACAGAGAAGACAAGTAGTGATTCTCCAGCATCTTACTATGCTGATGGGCAGCGACTGTAATGGGGTATGAGGGGGACTTGGTGATGGGAGGAGTCTAGTCAACATAATGTTCCTCATGTAATTGTAGATTAATGATACCAAAATAAAAAAATTAAAAAAAAAGAAAGAAAGAAGATACAGAGAGGGTGTTTCTGGACAAAACAGAGGAGGCAGTGGTGTAAAAATACTGGCAGAAGTTGGAATGACGTGGCTCTAAGTCAAGGATCACCTAGGGTTGCAGGCAGCCGCAAGCAGCCAGAAGAGGCACGTTACAGATGAGGTTCCAGACCCCCTGGAGAGAGCATGCCCTGTGACACCTAGATTCCAGACTTTGGGCCTCCAGAGCTAGGAAAGCTATTGTTTGAAACCACCAAGTTTGTGTTAATTTGTTACAGCAGCCACAGGAACAAGTACACCCTCCTAATATGCAAACTTAGTTGGCTAGGTCCCGTCAGAGGTCAGGAAGGATGTGGCTTCTAGACTTGAGAGTTATGGGCTCCTGGATGCTGTCTCAGGGTCTCTTAGCAGCAAAAAATCCACAGATCCATTTTTCATGGATGAAATCAGAAGATGGTCAGTTGGAAAATAAACCCTTGAGGTAGGGAGAAACCAAAAAGATGGAGAGGAGGTGTTCAAGGATGAGTTGGCCTGGCATTTGGGAGACTGGAATCTGCACTGTCAAGAATAAGACAAAGCTGGGACAAAAGGAAGCTCCAGATTCGGGCAGGAAGAAGACCCCAAAAGCACAGCTGAGCCTCGGCAGCATGGGGGGGGAAGGGCACCAACGCCCCTGCGCAGCCAAGAGTCCATGTGTAACTTCTGACTCCCCCAAAACTTAACTACAAATAGCCTACTGTTAACTGGGAGACTTAATGATAAAATAAACAGTTGGTTAATGTATTTTGTATGTTACATGCATACTGTGTTCTTACAATAAAGTAAGCTAGAGTAAAGAAAACGTTTTTTTCAAATTGTCACAAATCTCCCAAAATTTTTCCAGTGCATTTATTGAAAAAAAAAATCCACATGTAAATAAATGGTCACATGGAATTCAAATCCATGTTGTTTAAGAGTCAACTATATTGCTCACATTCTGTAAGGCAGTAAACATGTGGCTGGCTGATCCACATTTTGATCTGTACTCAGGCTGGCTGATGACCGAGGGACTGTCCCCACTCCCACCCAGCTTCCTTTGCTTTTCTAACGAGGACACTGAGCTACATTCCTGCATAGCTGCAAGGATCAAGGGAATTACAGACACCTTAGAAATTCTGAGACCACATCTGGAAGCACTATGGAAAGTCTCCATTCTGTTTCCCAAAATACAGACATTGAGTTGTAGAACCTCAGTTGTTCCTTCCTTCAACAAATAGGTATTGAGTACCCTCTATGCATCAGGCACTGAACCAGGACCTTAGAATACAGCAGTGAACCTAAGAGACAAGTCCTGTCCTCTTGGCTCTCTAGAGCACTGGCTCACAACTAGGCATGCTTTTGCTCCCCCCCCCCCACCTTCCCTGGGGATATTTGGCAATGCCTGGAGACATTTCTGGTGGCCACAACTACTGGGCTATGACTGGCATCTAGTGGATAGAAGCCAGTGATGCTAACATCCTACGATGCATAGGACAGTCCCCCACAACAAAGAATTATCTGGCCCAAAATGTCAGTAGCACTGAGTGGCACTATTAGTGGCCTAACTAAGCTACATCCATTGATGCATGGTTGGTGAGAGGTAAAAGTTAGGGAAAAATAGTAAGCTAGAAGAGCACAGAGGAGGGAGACATTGCCCACCGCTGTCTACACTGATGTCCATGCTAAGACCTGAGATGAGGGGAAGGTATCCAGGCAGGTGGAGAGCAGAGCCTTCCAGACTGGGGGCAACTGCACCTTTGAAAGCAGAAGAGCAGTAGTGCTTTTAGGTAGCGTACCTCTCCAGTACGGCGAGAAAAGGTGAGTGTGTGGGCAGAGGACGGGTGGAACAAACAAGGAAACCTTTCAAAAGCAGTCCCATCATTCTGTTTGGGAGACGGACCATCTTTATAATGCAAGAAGCTATAACTTAGTGTTCAGAGCACAGGTTTGGAGTAAGATCTGAGTTTAAATTCCCGCTCCATCACTCTACTTGCGTGGCCCTGGGCAAGACACAGACTCTGAGTTTCTGAACCCAGTTTTAGGAAAGCACAGGGTGGCGGGGGAGAATAATATCCACCTCCGGTGGTACTGTTGGGAGAAAATGAGAAAATGCATGAGAATGGCTTGGCACGCTGCCACAAATAACAGATGTTGTTCTTCCTTGTTTTCAAAGGTCACTCTGAGCTTGATGTGCAAAATAAAGTGGGGAAGGACAACCAGCAATCACTTCTCCCTGGGAATACAAAGCAAACAAAAACAAAACACTGAGATTCTACAGAACAAAAACTAGCTTGAGCAAAGCAGGGCTTCCAAGCTTTAGTCCTTGGTAACGACAGTGTGTGACCTTAAGTAGTAACGGTGACACAAACAGCATCTAGGCCCATTGAAATCATGTCCTTTGAAGGTACAGTTGTCCTAGATAAATGGAACAACATATACAGGTTTCCCCCTGCTATCCAAAAGTAGAGCATCCCTATGGAAACTTTCATAAGCCGAAATGGCATAAAGTGAAGAACCAACTACTTTCATAGTTTATATGAAGATTTTTGTGTTCCCAGACCCAAAAAGTAAATAACATCTCTTCGGCTTTTCTGACACCTTAGTACATATATACTAATAATGGATGAACCAAATAGATCGAGATAAAGCACAGATGCTCACAGACATAATCCACAGCTGTTGGCCACTTGGTGCTGAGATGCTGGGTGAAGTTGGCTCCCAGAGCGGCTGGTTGGGCTGCTCCTGAAGCCCAGGGTGTGTGCTTTCTGTTACGGCTTGCTGAATGCTAGTTTTGCAAAAGCAAAAATCCTCTTTGGATTTCTTTCGGATAGCAAAACAGGTACTAATGTAGGTCTTTCATAAAAGTGAAGTGGCTTAACTCAAACTTTTGAAAAGCAGGGAATACCTACACATCTATCCATCCTACTCAGCCTGGAAAATGAATGCAATGGAAACCTTTGAAAGATCTTTATTGTTGCCCCCAGTTGCTGATGGTGAGGCACTCACACACATGCCAGGACACAGCTCAGGGATGGGTCCCATGGACGGCAAATCTCTTATGTGATTCACCTTGAAACCATTTTCTAAAAAGCTTCTTGCTCAACAACTGCTCACTGCCCGAGAAAGGGCTGCAGTCCAACACTCTGGCATCTCTCCCTGCCTGCAATTCTTAGAAAGAAGCTGGGGTACTTTCACATAATGATTCTTTCATGGTAAATGATGTGGTTTCTTAAATCCACTCCTGGTGAACTAATAAGCCTCATTAACCTGAATTAAAGCCTTTCTGCTTGATAATGAGAGGGGGACACCCAGGATCTACCACAGTGAGTTCACCGCCACCATAAGTGACATTTGCTCTGTATCTATGCTTCGCTTTCAGAAATGAACTAAAGCAGGTACACAAGGTATGGTAAATGGGCATGAAGAACTGGTGGGGGGATATCAACCCCTCAAGAGTTCAACACCTCTTTTTGGTATTCAAGTCACCACCTACCACCCATACCAACCATCTGGTCTCAAATTCCAGTTTCTCTTGGTGAAGGCAGATTGTTTCCCCAGAGATAATATCCAAATCACAGAAACAAGTGACCAGCCTTTATCTGCACATACTAAGTTGCTTTTATTAATCCAGAACGGCATGCTACAGATACTGTACAGCATGAACATTTATTCATTACAAAAATGGCTTCCAAACCATTAAAAATGAAATTGGAATAAGAGCATAAAACGGAACAGTAACATCACAACTGTTAGGAAACATTCAAAGTATTCACAAAAAAATGTTATCGTTAGCATTTTAATAAACCAGAGAAAAATTGGAGACAGTTTTACAATCGCTTCATGTCAACTACAATGGCACTGAATGAACAGGTTTCAGCTTTATACAGCATTTTGCAACATCAACATGCCTAGGTTTTTTTTTATTTTTAAAGTCTGCTACCTACTTGTATGTAATACGTGTACATAAAAGCGGCAGCTGGTTTTTCCTTTAAGAGTAATCTAATATACAGAATTTTGGCCCTTAAGGGTTTATACCTCTTCATTTAAAATGCTTTCTGGACAATCTGCTACCAAACACATCTTGTTATAGGTGACATTAAAACTACATACAAATCTACCTATGTAACATCACAGCAAAACATGATGAACAAAAATTACAGCATCAAAAAGAGGGAGAAAGCTAAAGTCACTGAGAATTTTGGCACATAAAGTTTTGCACAGTCTGTGTCCTAAGGGTGCAGGGCATTTGACTGTGAGTTCAAAAGGGAAACAGGAGGTTTCCCTACAATTCCCTACTAATTTTCAAGTCTTGTTTTACATAATGGCTTTTAAAGCAACTTTTGTTAATGCTACTGATCCTTTAATGCAACTATCAATGTCCATTTGGTGGCATCTGGGTTTCATATGGCAAAAAAAAAAAAAAAAAAAAAGTCAAAAGGGGAAACAAAAAATATATATACACATTTTATATATAAACTTAAAAACCTTGTACAAATGAGTTGTTATATATAAGATGCTTATGCTAAGGGGAAAAAAACTTTATACAGTTTCAAGAAAAAAGGAAAACATATCTTAAAAGGGACAACGTACAGGTTCGACGAGCAATCTCTAAAGCAATAAATACTACTGGTCCAACAGCGTTGTGATTCCATTAATTGTTGGGTAGCATCCCCCTCCCCCCAAAAGAACAACACCATGGAACAAGGTATATTAACACATTTAACCCTTTGTTTCTGTACATTTAAACAATAACAAGTAACATCACAAGAAAAGTTGTTTCGCACAGAAAAAAAAGTAATGGCACTGCATTCCTCGTGCCCTTATTGGTTTAAAAACCAGATGTAAAATGATTGGTTCGCAAGCTCGTATTTAATACAAATAATACAGAACCAACTCCTTCTGGAGGGCTGCTTCAAAATTGCTTCTTTTTTTTTTTCCTTTTTGTTTTTTAATCAGTCTTTTAAAACTAAGCTATCCGAACTACATAACAGTTATGTATATATATATATATTTTAAACGCTACAAAGACTTTAAACAGCTGTTGATAAAAATTTTGGTAGAATCATGAGGTTCTTCTCTCATCTACATATTTTAAAAGGAGAAATTGAAATAAGAATGGGTCAAATATTGACCAATGAACTCGATAAACATCAACTAATGTAGCCACGTGGCACAAAATTAAAGGAGTACAAAACAAAGCCGTTCGGAGGGAGGGAGGGTCAAGAAAAAACGCCAAAGTAAACACTCCACAAACCAACCAGGGCTGACAAGGCTAAAGCTATTCTAAAGACTTGGTTACGAGGGACAGCGGCTGGGGCTGGGTCCCGGCCAGAGAGCTGTGGGAATGTAAGGAAGATGTCGACGGCTGCGCAATGGGTGAGGAGGGCAGGACGGGCGGCTGCAGGGCGGAGGGAGGCAGGTCCAGGGCCCCGTTGGGACAGAGCGCAGGGCCCTTGCCGTGGGCGGCCTCCGCGAGCAGGAGCGCGGGCGGTGGAGGCATCATGGGCAGGTGGGCCAGGGGGTCGGGCTTCAGTGACAGCGAGAGAGGCTGGGTCTGCTCAGTCTGTGACTTGGCGTCTCGGGCGGGGGAGCCTAGCAGGTTGGGGGAGGGGGGAGGCGAGTCTAGTAAGCTTCCATCTGAAGAGGGTGGACTGAGGCAGCTGCCTTCACCTTGTATGTAGCGAACGCACTTTTTTTTTCTCCTAGAAACAGCGGGGGAGAGAGTTATCTGTAAGTAAAGGGCAAAGATGCCAAGGGAGAGAGTTAACTAATGCTCAGAGCCAAGTCCAAGCCAGCTGGCGGATGCCCCACGGAGAAGGCATGCCCAGTGGCCAGAGAGCAGCTACAGTGATGCCAAGGTGCCAGCTCGCTTAACTACTGTCCCCATCTGCACCTGCTCGGGCAAGCGAAATATTCAGGAACACAACTGCCTACCTTTCTGTTCCCTGGTCCCACTATATACCTACGACCCCACCCCCTGCCCCCAAATATAAGAGAGCAGACTGAGGCGTGCCACCTGCAGACTGTGGCACCAATTTGCCAGAAAGAGGCTGCATCCAAATCGAGATGGATGGAGAAGCTTATTATCTCTCTTTTGGGTTAGACATGCCCTTGCTTCCCATCATATGCCCTCCCACCCCCGCACCCCCCCACCCCATTTCCCACAGCTGCCACCCGCCCCCAATGGTGTGTGTGTGTGTGTGTGTGTGTGTGTGTGTGTGTGTGTAAAGAAAGAGAGCTCCGTCCCCAGGTGCCTCATGTCAATGTGAAACTCTCAAAATGCTGACTGTTGAGCCCCCAGAGCTGAAGGCAGCACTAGCAAGAGGCTTAAAGGTTTGAACACACCACCACCGTCACCACCACCACCACCACCACCACGAGGCTGCCGACGCGCCCAGAGAGCTCTCGGGCTCGTCTGTTAAGAACCACACCAAATCAAGAGAGGTCAGAGTCAGGTGAGAGGAGGGGAAAACAAAAAGTAAAATAAAATAAAAACAAAAACAAAAAATAAATAAAAATAAACAAAAAAACCCACCAAAAACAGGTAGAAGAGGATAAACAAAGGTGGGGCAGGGGGAAGAATAAGAAAAACAGAAAATGATCCAAAGGAACAAGAATAACTGGTTGTATGGCCTGCAGGTTGTGGATTAAATTATAATTCAAACTTGATTTTTTCTCTCTTTTTTTTTTTTAAAGATTTGGGGTCTTCCCCTCCCCCACCCCATAGTGAGAAGGCTGGAAGGAGACGGTGAGGACAGGATGGTGGGGCACCTGGCCCTTGTCAATATGCCAAGGCCAGTAAATGTAGGGTGCAGCGTGTCACAAGGAAGTGACGACAGAGAAGAAGTGCCAGGGACTCACAGCATGGACTTATTGGGGTTTGGGTTATCCTGACTAGTGCTTAAACCAGAAAGACTAATTTTGCCTTGCACCAAAACCAGACTCTCCCCCCTACATTTCCTCTTCATGTAAGATATAGAAATGTGAATTTTAGAGCCTCTCTTGCTTATCATCAAAGGTTGGGGAAATCAATTCAAGAAATTGAGCATGTGACCTCAAAGCTTCTCCTACTATTAATCTCAGTCCAATGATGTAGTATTTGTTAAGAAAGGTGATCCTGGGGATCAACCCCACTCAGGCTATAAAAATAATGCAGACACAGGAATGTGCTGATCTAAGGAGCCCTAGAATATAGTTAGAACTGTGGCTGATAACACTCCACCTCAAAACAAGTGTGTAAGCGCCGGCCAGCTTTCCGTCGCTGGAAAGCAGCTAAGATGCTGCCTGGCTGAACCACTGTCAGATGCCACTGCCCTTTGAAAGGAAGGGGCTGTAATGAGCCCCGCCTTGGGTCTGTGCCTGCGAGCTGTCTGATCACGCTCCTCAGTGTGTGGGGTGTGGGTGCAGCAAGGTGGCAGGAGGGAGGAGAGGCAGAGAGGGGCAGGAGGAACATGCTTGGTCTTCCCTGCCTCCCAGAGGCCGATTCCCACTGAGCCAGCAGCCCCGGGGTCTGCCCATACGCGCTGCGGCTCGGAAGGAATTCTAGGGGAGCGAGGGCAGCCCCCCTCACCTTCAGTTTGGCAAGGTTTCTTTTTCGCCTCTGGGACAGACTGAACTAGACTCTGGGTTCTGCTCCCATCCCAGAAACCAAGACAAATAATTAAGCCTCTCAGAGTTTAAAACCACCTTGGCCTGCAGATCAAAACATGCTCAAAAAACTAAGATGTCCATGCATTTTAAAAATGGGAGAAGGAAGGAGGTGGGGATGGGGGAGGGGAGGGTAAAAGCAAAACAGAAAACACAGGGACACATGAGATAGAGGAGAGGACAGGGAGAGAGGAAAAAACAACGGGAAACAAGGGAGCGGCATCGAGCAGCATTCCATGCTATATTAGGGCAGAGTGAAAAGATGGGAAAGGCAACTTGGTGGGCTCAAAACAGAATCTTGTTAAAATGTCCTCAAATGTCAAATAAAATTAGAAACCCTGTGTAGTGAGCGAGGAGACTTGATTGGCTGAGAGCATTTCTGGTGCTCCCCTCACCCCTCCCACCCTCCTTGTGACACGGAGGGCTCCACGTGGGGGGAGAGGGGATGAGTGGGCGTTCTGAACACGGGACGTGAAGGCCACGAATGACAGCGATGCTCCTTCTAACGGGTGGCTGAGTGAAAGGCAGCTGGAACACACACACGCATTTCTGATGGGCCAGAAAATGCCTCATTTTGCAACTGATTTTCCTTTTTTAAACCGCATTTTGTCCTACTAATTTAGCCTCAAGCTAGAGTCTAGCAACGTTAAGAGGAAAAGTTGAGGGAAGAAGGGACAAAACCCACCCGCTTTTACCCACCCCCCCACCCGGGCTCTCTCTATCTCCCACCCAAGGGCCTCTGAAAAGCCCACTTTTAGCTGCTTAGGGATTTCTTCTGAAAGGAAATTAGGGGTCCTTCCGATCCTGCTCTGGAATTACACCCTTAGACGATTAGAGATGTGCTGGCTAGAGCTTTTAGGGAGGGATAAAGCATCTCCAACGTTAGAAAAATGGCCCCCAGGAAAATTCTAACGGTGCAGAGGCAGGAAGGGCATGGAGGAATGACGAGCGAGCACCACTGCCCCTCAAAGCTGTGCTTTCAAATGTGCATTTAAAGTTTTGGGGGTTTGGGGACTTTTCTATAAAAATATCATGCAGCTTCTGGTCTCTGAGGAAGACTGCACACTCTGGCTTTAAGCAAGGTGCGGGCTGGGTCTGCAAAGGGGATGTCTATCCCAGCCCGTGTTAGCAACAACGACTCTCAGGGAGAAGACACAAAGGCCAACTCACAGCAAGTGCTTCGAAAGCAAAAAAGGGGTTCAGAAACCACCACTCGCTCCCCCACAAATTAAATGCACAAACCAGGCACCAAGGCACAGTGAGAAGTGTGCACGATGGTACCAGCCATACATTTCTACGGATCATGAGAAACCCTCTCTTGGGAGCGAACCCAGTGATCAGCTAATCTTTCACCATGGCAGGGAGTCTCAGAACAGGATTCTGCAGCTAGTTATCTTCCCACTAAGCACAAATGAAATCCTACCACAAATTCACTTCCTAAGATAGGGTAAGCGGAGTTCCTGTCTTCCCTGGCTGGAGCTAATTATATACTTAATATCAGTTATCCCCTCCATCACAAAACTCTCTCCTGGTACCCAGAGAAGACTGGGGCTGTGTGGAAGGACGCCCGCCATGTCTGTGAACACTGTCCTGCCATCTCACAGAATGATGGGAGAATCCGTCTCCTGTCAGGCATTCACTCAAAGCCCCAAATCCCCACTCAGTGGGTAAAGGGTGGTTTTCAGAGTTCCTTCTCAACAAAGACTCTCGGACCCTCTTTCCCCTAAATGTTTAGGCAATGTGAGGCACTTCACCAATCTCATTAGGGCACCAGAGGAGGGGGTAAGAGACACAGGAGACTCGTGGGCATGCACATAATGGGATGGACGTCTGAGCTAACGTCTAGACACGGAACACATGGCAAAGGCATGGAGGAGAGGGACACGTGACAAGGGAGGCACTACAAACAGGGGAGTGTGTTCAGGGAGTTGAGATACCTACCATCACAATATTCCAAATTCAAAGACTGCTTGTATCAGAACAAAGAAACAACAAATTTAACCAAAGGTGGTCATTAAAAGAAAGGAAACGAGATAAGAACTAGCTGGTATCCCTCCACCAAGAAGGAGTGCCTACACCTTCCCTGAAATTACAAGTTGGACAGAAACCTGCAGATGGAACATGGATGTTTAATTTGGACTCTTCTGATTCATGGTGGAACCAATCATGTTCTTTCTCTCCCTAAATACATATATGTGTTTATCATTTTGCAGGCTAGCAATGCTGCAATATGTGACTACATGACTCACTGCTTGTAGCCCTTTAGCTGGTGCATGCCGTTCAATGCCACGCTTCTTTTCAGCACTGTAAAACAATGTCAGCTAACCAAGCTCCTCTGTACAGAGACATGTGGTTTTTAAACAGAAAAGAAACAAAAGAAAACAAAACCAAAAAAAGCCTGCCCCAGAGCACTTCTCCAAGTGTCTTGACTCCGAGTGCACGGGAATACTACTGCTGCTAAGTTTTAGCTCATTCAAACCTTTGGAAACGGTGGCTCTCTATGCTCAGCTTACATGCCACAGACCGGGTCAGTTCCAGGATGCTGGCTTTCAAAGCAGAAGGGTAAATGCCCATCCTGGTCCATTAAGGTTGTGGTCTCAGGCCTACCACCAGGGATATGGCTGTGTTATTTAGAAGAATGGAGGGGGGTGCAGGGCGGAGGAAAGAGGAAGTGGGAAGAGGACACGGTATAAATTAGCAAGGAAATTTTGAAGAATGAGGATCATTAGTCATCGATGCCAGTGGGGAAGTAGAAGGGAATGAGGTCAAAATATGTTGACCCACTAAGGTACCAGAAGGACAGAATGCTTTGATTTTCCCAAAGGCCTCGCAGTGGTAATATACCTGCACGGTTTGCACCATAAAGTCTGTCGGTCAAGCCCGAACAGTGCCCGACACTTCTTTGGAGTATTTGCATCTGTTAGCATAAGGTAAACACAAAAAATACAACACAATGGTGGGTCACGCTCAGTTGGATGTGAAATCTCAGCTACAGCTGATTTTTCTTCTCTATCACCTCGGTTCTATTGGATTGTCTTCCCTCACAAGGACATGAAAGGAAGGACTTCTATGAGTCAAAAGGAAAAAAAATAAAACAAAACAATAAAACACACACACAAAAAAAACAACCAGAAACCAAAAAACAACAAGGAAAAATAAATAAAAAGAGAGAGAGAAGAGGAGGGGAAAAGGTGACGTTGTTTGCCTCTACCTAGGCCAGGATTACGATGGATGTCACTGAGCCCCATCCTGGGCTGTCATGAGGAAGGGGGTTGGCAGGCAACATTCCCTGGGAGGGGGCACGCTGGGGTTTGCTGTCGCTGACCCGAGGAGGCACAAATGATGCTGTTTTACAGTGGCATTTTGGCTAGCAGCAGCGGGGAGAACGAGCACATCCCTCACAGAGCAGTGTCCTGCGCCCTCGTGTCTCCTAAGATCCACACACAGAGCTACAAAGCAACAGGCCAGAAAAGGGGGGGCAAGGACCAAATAGACCAGCTGCAAACCAGCACAGCGAATCTGGGAAATCTATACACACCTGCAAGGGCCGCACCAGTTATTCTGTTGATCAAGGCCAAAGCGCGCTCGGCATTTCTTAGGAGCGCTCAGGTCTGAATGAGTTCAAGAGAGAAGCGAGCACAGGAGGAGGACATGGGAAAGAGAGAGAAAGAGAGAGAGAGAGAGAGAGAGAGGAGGGAGGGAGGGGGAGAGAAGGGGGGGAGAGAAAGATACAAATAAGAAAAAAATAAAAATAAAAAAGGGAATAAAATCAATGACCTGGTTACTAATTACAAAATATTGACTTTCGATTTTTTAACTTTCTTTAACTTAAAAAAAAAAGGTAAAAATCACATTCTTATTCAACTTGTGCAATTAGCTGTTGCAAATAAAGCTGCAGTATCCCTTCTTTAAGGACTGTCTCAGATTCAGTTTCAGCTGATAAAGGGAAGTTAGATACCGAAGAACTAACTTTCAAATCGTATTTTTCCTCTTTGTCCTGTTTTCCTTTTTTTCTCTCTCTCTCAATTTGGTTTTTCTTAAAGAAGAAAATAAAGCGAAGGAGGGTATTAAGTTGGTAACATGCTTTTTTCTTCTCAGAGTACAACAGTTTAAAAAAAGGAAAAAAAAAACTACAAATAAAAACAGAATAAAATGAAATAAAACAGGAAGAAATAAAGAAAGAAAAGGGTTGTGGTACTGGGATATTGCAGCTTTTGGAAATGTTCATCTTTTCTTTTTTTAATCTATTTTCATTAATATTAAGAGAGGAACAGATGAAGGTGAACAGGCTGTGTGAATGAGCTATTAAGAGTTAGTTAGGAGCTCATAGCAGCATTTAAGCAGGTACAGTCAGTAAAATGCTGGTGGATTGGCAAATCATGAGCAGAAAAGCAAAAGGAAGAAAAAAACTAAAATAAAAAAAAGCAAACGAAAAAATAATCATACTGCGGATGCATGCTTGCGTGAGAAAACTTAGTGGGAGCAATGAAAAAAATGCCATTAGATTAAGGAGGTTTATTACTGAATTCCTTCCATATTGGTTTTTTTTTTAACCAGTCTCTTTTAAAGAAATACTGCATATTCAATTTGCACAGTTAGTTCAAATCTAAATTACTGTCATCAAGGCTTAAACAACTGTTATGGGAAAAATAAATAAACAAAGCAAAAGTTAAATTAAAAAAACAACAAAGCAACTGAAAAAAAAAATCTACCAAAACATACAAAACCGTGTAGATGGTCATTTTAAAGAATGTTCAAATGTCATACGTGTTTAATGCTAATAAAACTATAATGGCAAGGAAAATTTAAAAACAGTTCAACTATTTTAATGACTCAAAATGACATTAGCACCTGTAATCGGAGGAAGTGAAAGGCAAGGATTTAGGAAACATTCGCTGTGTTCTGAAAAAAAAGAACAAATTATACAAAGTCTTCAAAATTTTTTGTTGTTTTTTGTAAAAGCCTGGCCTTCTCCAAGGGACCTCTGAGATTGCCTATGCAGTATTTCTAATTTCTTCTAGAGAATGACAAACCTCCTTAATTTAAATTGGGCGCAATTTACCACTGTAAAGGCATGCATCAGAACATTCAGGAACAGCCCAGTTAATATCAAACACACACACACACACACACACCTTTCCTCTCCCCCAGCCCCCTCCTCATTGCTACTCAGACACATACAAAATAAGCAGACTGCATAAATCCCCGCATAGGCATGCCTACCGCCCTCCATTACAGGCTCTGCAGTTTTTTAAAAAGACATTCCACTAGAATTACAATGTGCTTTTCATGCAACAATGAATGCTACTAGCTTTAAAAGGGCAGTCATAAAGCAATTAATTAAAATGCATAAACAAAGAGGCTGGCTAAGAGGGGTTCCCCCATAATGTCCTGGCCTTGAATTTCTCCTGCCTCCCCCAGATAGAAACCTAACATAAAAGAGTGGTCCTCAGAGTACCGCTCCTTCCTCCATCCTTATTATTCTAACTTACCATTGGTCTCTCCAGGCTGCTTGTCCCTTTTCCTCTTCTTCTTCTTCCCCTATATGAACAGAAGAAACACAGGAATGATTTCGGGAAATGTCTGGGCTCACCTGGAAAGGAGACAGTGGGAGGCTGGGGAGTGGACTGCTGTCCCCATCCACACCCACGGCTCCGTCAGTGTTTTCCAGGCCCTCTGCCATTGAATCTAATACCTTCCGGCTGTGCTCCAGCTGGAGGGCCATGCACCCAACCCGGTGACACAGGAGAAGGGGACAGACAACAAGTGGTAAAGGAGAGACCTCCTGTCCACACACATATGTCCATCCTCAAACCTGACCCAGGACATCTAATTCCATAAACAGAAAAAGGATTGGATAAGGAAGATTCAAGGAGGTGAAGAGAGACAGGCTGGAAGAGGCCCAAGAGCCCACAGCCAAGGGACAAATGAATGTAGAGATGCCTGTAGGGACTTACTCCTTGCCCCATGCTAATCTCTTCCTTATTAAGGCCAAAAGGTCCTTGCTCTAAATCAGCAAACAAAATTACTAGTAGAGACGTTACTTAGCATGGGCCTTGGTTTTAAAAGACGGGGGTGGGGTGGGGGGCAGGGAGCGAGGCTGAATCAAACCAGCAATCATCTGAGCAACTTTTACAACTGTTGAGTGGTCACCCATCAAAGAGGGGCATTCTCTCCATTCCCCTCCTACTGAATGATTATGATCTTCCTAATAGTAATAGCTAACATTTATTGAGCACATACTACATGCCAAGCATGATTCTAAGTGTGCTGTGCATATTGACTCATTCTCACAATCCTGTACAACAGGCATTACTGCCATTCCAATTTTACAGATAAGGAAACTGAGGCACAGAGAGGTGACGTGACTTCCCTGAGATCACACAGCTAGCCAACGGTAAGGCCAGGATGGAAAGAGATGGCCTAGTTTGTGCTACCTATGTTTTAACACCTTTACCCTCTGAGGAAGGTTTTTCATGGATCACGGGTGATGAATTTCATGGATTCATTCACATTCTCCACCCTGATCCTCCTTGACATCCCGACAGCCTGCTTCTGGCTATGGGTGTGGAATGGGAACAGGGAGGAATTCTGCAGAGGCGATGGCCTCCTTCCAGATCTGAAACTAGTCCTCCCTCACCTCATAGCGCCTGGTCTACATGAAATGTCACAAACAAAAGGAATGGTCTTACACTTGGCTTCAGAATGCCTAAATACTGCCTTTGCCTGAAGGTTCTCACAGTACGCTGATGTCAACTCCAGAGAAGAAAAGGACAGTGGCAGGTAGAAAAGCTGAGATCCATACGGCCCTGTACGGAGAACCTCCAGGTGGAGATGCCAGTTTTAGCTCCATCAAGAGCTGAGAGCCCGTTTCACAGAAAGTCCCTCTTTGCTCTCAGATCCTGGCTTGTACCACTTGGGAAGTGAGTCTTGGCCTTCAGTTCAGTGTTTCCATTTGAAACATTTTATATTTCCTTGATAGAAAATTTTAATAAAGAAGAAAGGGGGTCATGTGTCTTCTCATAGGCGTCAGGAGCCCATGTCATGTCTGCGGTCCCCTGTGAGAGGAGCCAAGTGCCAGTGGGCCGCCTTGGAACAGGCAGGAAGAGGGCCTAGTTTCTGTTTATTGAGGATCTGGAGGAAAAACTCAGCAGGGCACAGAAAAGGTTCAGCTTCAGGCGGTGACAGCATCCATACACCCAGGCTCCCCAGTCACCTTTAGTTTAATAAAGCATCCACCTGTGTCCAATCCCTTGCAGTACATTCTGAAAGGCAGTTCCTACCCCTGGAAGCTTGTCAGTTTGGGATATATAGTGAGAGGTTCATGACTAAGGAAATGATCATTTAGATTAAAGGTTCTAGAGGACAGGAACTGTGTCTGAATTGGAAGAGGACATGAAGAAACTCAATAAACACTACTTAATGAAGATGGAGATGTGTCTCAGGGGAGGCGGCCACCCCATTATCTCTTTAAACGTTACAAAAGAAAGAAAAGGCCTAAAATGGTTGTGAGGGAAAAATCTCAAGATGAGCAAATGGCCTAGGATTGATCTCCTTTACCTAATCCAGAAAAGCCAGAAAAGAAATACTATTCTAATACAATCCCAGGGGTTAGATATCATTATGGGCCCAAAATGTTTTCTCTGTGCTCCAAAACGTACCAAGGCCAACAACCAAAATGGGACTGTTTAACTAAATTCTATTTTGCCAAGGTAGCAATAAAAAGGCTTCTTTCTGCCACTTGGCTGGAAAGTAGGAACATGAAAGGGGCATGCAGTTATTAGCAAAGAAAACTCGTTCCAGAAGACTCTTACGGGCTTCATGCGACCAAAGTAGTTTATACAACTACTCTGTCAAGTCAGTTAAAAGAAAGAAAAAGTACAAGTTTCCATCACAATAACAAAACTTTAACTCTGATCCCTACTCCACAGGCTAGACTATTTCCTGGGGCACAGGAGAGAGAAAAGAAGGAAGGGAGGAAGAGAGGAGCGGAGGAAGGGAGGGGAGAGCATGTGTGTTCACACCGTGTGTAAAGAGCCATTATGATGGGAACCTCACTGCACCTTACAAGAGATAAAGCTCCTACAGCTCCAACCCAGATCTACCTCTGAACTTGGAATTCCATTTTACCACACCTCTTCTGAATGTAAATCTGAGCTGAAGTCATTTCTAGTGTTTCATGGACCTTCTGAAACCTAGAAGGGCTTCACAAGAAACCTTGGACAATACATGTCTGATTTCCAGGAGTCAACTGCAGCGATCTTTTGAAACTATCATAAAGTCAGCCTTGTACCTTGTGGAGCATATACCCTGCAGAACTCCAGGGGCACCATGCACGCAGGCCATCCTGTACATGACACACTTGAGAGTCGTGCAGTGCACACCCTACACAGCTGTACACAAAGGCCTTACCATGACCCAAAGTGTCTACTGGGGATATGATATTTATACAATAGCAGAATTTCTATGTGTGGTACCACTTTAGAGTCCTCAAAGAATTGGGTCAGTAGCAAGTAGGAGCTGGAAATGAACTCTAAGAGCTTCTGACCCAAAACCAGGTGAGCAGCTCTCCTGAAATGTGACGGCTGTATGTGTGGAGGCCGTAGAGCATACCTGCTGCTGGCAATCTCCACCTCGAGGTCAGGGGAGAGTGAGCAGCAAGCCTGTGGGAGGGCATTCGCTTTCTCATCCTCTTCCTTGTAGCTCCAGAAGAAAGGCTTGCCCATTGTACACATGCTGAGGGCAGATGGAAAGGTCCCAAGCAGTAAATGCCTCATGCGTGACCATCTGTGAGTGACAAGGACTAACCAGAGCAAATGCGCCCTTGAGAGGCACTTGCGCTAATTCCTGTTTCAACTCCTAGGAGGAACGCAGTCTTGTGCCACCGGCCAAGGGCACTGGGCCCCGAGGGAGATGGCGGGGACAGAGATGACGTGGGAGGTTAGCCAACAGGCTCTGTCCTCCATTCTCCCTCATCCACATACAGGCAGAGCAGACCAGCAAGAGTGTGTTTATAAGGAGGGGAATGGAAAGAGGAACTGAAAGAGCTGGCCAGGGCAAGCAGAAATCAGCCTTCAGTCTGGACCCACATATTCACATGTCTGTGACTTCCTGAGGGCCAAGTTCTGACAGTAAATATGTCTGATTTAACTCTGAATGCCCACAGCACCTTGTGCACAATCAGTGGTAACTGAATGGATCTCAATAAACCCAGACACAGGATCTCAACCCACATTCACCACAGCTGGTGTCTGTGGGAGAACCAGGTAAAAGAGAGAACCGGCAATCCAATTAAAAAATGGGCAGAGGAGCTGAATAGACAGTTCTCTAAAGAAGAAATTCAGACGGCCAACAGACACATGAAAAGATGCTCCACATCACTTGTCATCAGAGAAATGCAAATTAAAACCACAATGAGATATCATCTCACACCAGTAAGGATCGTCACCATCCAAAAGATAAACAACAACAAATGTTGGCGAGGTTGTAGAGAAAGGGGAACCCTCCTACACTGCTGGTGGGAATGTAAATCAGTTCAACCATTGTGGAAAGCAGTATGGAGGTTCCTCAAAATGCTCAAAATAGAAATACCATTTGACCCAGGAATTCCACTTCTAGGAATTTACCCTAAGAATGCAGCATTCCAGTTCGAAAAAGACAGATGCACCCCTATGTTTATTGCTGCACTATTTACAATAGCCAAGATATGGAAGCAACCTAAATGTCCATCAGTAGATGAATGGATAAAGAAGATGTGGTACATATACACAGTGGAATATTACTCAGCTATAAGAAAAAAACAGATCCTACCATTTGCAACAACATGGATGGAGCTAGAGGGTATTATGCTCAGTGAAATAAGCCAGACGGAGAAAGACAAGTACCAAATGATCTCACTCATATGTGGAGTATAAGAACAAAAGAAAACTGAAGGAACAAAACAGCAGCAGAAGCACAGAACCCAAGAATGGACTAATAGGTACCAAAGGGAAAGGGACTGGGGAGGATGGGTGGGAAGGGAGGGATAAGGGTGGGAAAAAAGAAAGGGGGCATTACGATTAGCATGTATAGTGGGGGGGGCACGGGGAGGGCTGTGCAACACAGAGAAGACAAATAGTGATTTTACAGCATCTTACTATGTTGATGGACAGTGACTGTGAACAGGCATGTGGGGGGGACTTGATGAAGGGGGGAGCCTAGTAAACCTAATGTCCTTCATGTAATTGTAGATTAATGATACCAAAAAAAAAAAAAAAAAAAATACAAACTTGGCCAGTCTGCCAAGCAAATAAAAAAATAAAATTTTTATTTTATTAAAAATAAAAAAATAATAATAACCCTAAATTGATTACGTAAGTGGAAATAAAAATATTAAAAAAAAAAAAAAAAGAGAGAGAACTGGCAGCCAAAGAGTCATCCATGGCTCTCTGCTGCTGACAAGAAAAGGGAGGAGAAGCCTGATGCTGGCATTAAGACAAGTTTTATTTTTACCCCAAAGACTGGCTGGTAAAAATCACTTCAGAAAACCAAAAGCCACATAATAAAGTACCATGCAAAGTAAGAGACATTTCTTCCATCTAGAGAGGAGAATGAACCCAGAACTTGAGCTACCAGGCTCAGTGCAGAAGGAGAAACAACAGTGAGAGATGACAGGGGTCGCCAGAAGAGAGCCAGTTCACGGGAGGAGAGCGATAGTGGGTGTCACGACCACAGCAATTAGTAAATCCAACAATCCTGCAGCGTTTTATAAAACCCAGGAAAGGAAATGAGGTAAGTTCTACAACCACCACAGAGCCCAGGGATACGCACGCCAGAGCACATACCACTCTCCTTACCCTTGCTGGGCCCCCAGTCATTTCACCTTCCCTGCCAAAGGATGACTTCCACTGGCTACTTTCAGGGATATTCCCATCATGCCCCCTGCAATATGAACTCGGTTTCTAACGTCTACTGCACCATGGCATAAGACAATTGTTTTGTTTTTCCCTCTTAAGGGTGAAGGCCCTGCTGGAAGACCTATGAAGAATTCAGCTCTCTCCCTCTACCCCTGCCCACTGGTCTGCCCTGGAGGACCACCCATGGACCACTGCTGAGAAACATATAATCCCCATTAGGAGTATCCTAGAGCCATGTTTCTTCAAAGACGAAGATGTGGACAGCCCCAAATCAACACCAAGTGTCCCAAGCTAGAATGATGGGACACCAGCCGCCTCCCGCCTCCTCGAAGAACCATCCTCATGCTGATGGAGCCACAGTGGAGGCCAAGACTCGACTCTCCAGTCCAGTATTTGGGCAAGATGCTAATGGTCCCAGGAGAGGAAGACTGGGTGGTCCTAAGGGTTGATGCAGCTTGGCAGGTAGCATTCCCTGTATCCAGATGGATGTCCAACACATCTCCAAAGACTAGTCCTGAGAAAAGCGAGCTACCTACATAGTTATCCCGTGCAGACCAGCCAGGGTACAGCTGCATGTGAAGCTGTCGCTCTTTCCGGGCCAGCTCGTAGTATTTTGCTTGCTCTTCTCTGGACAGTGCATGCCACTAGGGGAGACACAGGGGAAAGAGACATGCAAAAAGTCACAAACTACACCGCAGCAAGGAGATGAATAATGCTTCTGACAGGAATGGTATCTCTGCAGAAACTGACAATCTGCAGGGTCCTGGCACTAACAGGAGTGCCCAGACAAACGTGACTTGTCATCTATGTCCTCCTTTCATTTGCCCTCTCCCTGGGGGTGGGAGGGATGGTGGCTGCGGCTCTTCCAAAAGTCATCCCAATGTAGTCACTGGTCCTGACTCCACAAAGCCCACTGAAGGAGTCAGAATACAGCTGAAGGAAAAGGATTTTCCACACAAATGGGGAGGGGGACCTTCTCCCCCACGACCTCAGGGAGGGAGCCACCTACCCTTCGCCCCAGGATCTGGTTGATGGCCGCACTCTCTTTCAACGTGCACTCAGCAACGACCTTTGCTCTCATCTCCTTCATATACAACATGAATGCGTTCAGAGGTTTCTTTATGTGGGGCTTCTTCTTCTCTTCTTCCTTTTTGGAGTCCTGATGCTTTCTGGATGGAGACAAGACAGAAAGACACAACCAAATAAACAATCACAAGGTCCAACTTCCTTCACCAGAGAGGCCACCGGCCTCCTTGCCTCCTCAACACCCAAACTGAGCACTTTTGAATGAGAGGCTTGCTTCCATTTTCGGTCTACTCTGCCCTGGAAAATGGAGCAAAAACAGCCCAGGGAGGAGAGATTTTGTAACCACCTCCTCAAGTTTCACAGATCCACAGTTCTCCCAAGCCAGAGGGGAAAGCCCATCATGGCCACTGCCACCTTGGCTGGCATCTCGCGCGTTGGCAGGACAGAGCTCCAAACGTTCCATGATGGGGTTAGTGACAGGGAAGTGGTTGCAAATCCCACTCCATCCAAGTACACAAAAAACTGTTCTGCTCTGCCCTGTGGTTGACACCACCCCTGAAACTCTGCCTCCCTCATTTGAGAGTCCAGAGCCCACACAAGCTGGCTGTCTGCCAGAGTCACACTCACTGTGGCCAACCTTGGGCAGAGCCACCACCCAGGAGCTGCGGTGGGCTAAACGCAGCAGGGAAGGGAAAGCGATCAAAAAGGGCACCACTTACGAGCTATGGAGTGAGCCGACGTCACTCTGGGAGGATTCCTGTTTGACTGTTGGGGTGACTATGGCCGGGTGGGGAATGCCAGTCGTGTGTAGAGTATGATGTGGTGGGACCATGTGGGGAGGGAACCTGGAAGACAGAAAGCTGTGTAAATCGTCAGAATCAAAATGAATGAATGGGGAGGGATGTGTACACACAATTAAAAAAAAAAGCACATAACACTCACATGAAAGCCACTCAAGGCATATGAAGCCTGTCAGCATTAATTAGTGATAAATTAAACATAATGATTCTCATAATGTTATTAAAGCCAATCTTCTCCTTCATGATTGCTACTGACGTGAGACATTATGATTTCTCATATCTTTAGCAGAAGGCAAATTCAACTGATGTACTTGGGTAGAAAAGTAGGCTTGGACTACCTGCTGGAAATCACACGTCCACTTGTTTTTTTGAGGCATTATTAAGAAGACAATTTCTTAAGTCCTAATCAGCTTTAGAATGAAAGGTGAAATCTTTGTTGCATATTGAAAGCTAAATCAAATATTCATGCAGTTGAAATATACACACATTTTTGACAATGTAGCACATGCCTCATTACGCCTCATTCTGTTGAGCGAGTGCAATAAAATTTTTATTTTTCTCTGGTTGCCGTGTCCCATCATGTTGACAGGAATCAGAGAGTGAGGCAGAAAGATGGGGAAAATCCAAACATTTCCTATCAGGTTCTCATCATAAGTTACAGACATTTTAAGTAAGTTTGTACACTCTTATGGGGAGATGAAAAAAAAAGGCAGTATTTTATGCACACACAAATGAAGCTTTGAGTTCTGATTTGTATGCCCTTTCCAGCTCTAATATGCTAGGATTCCTAAATTATTTTAACTTATTATACTACCTATGCATTTAAAGGCCTTCTAAATGATTGTCAAAATTATAAATAAAGATAAGTTTGTATTTTCTTCTCTAATTTTAAGTTCTTTGAAACAACATTTAGACCCTCAACTGGTAATTTCCCAACTATGCAAACTAGCCAGGACACAAAGAGCTAATTTTAAAATGCTCTCAGCCCATCTGCAAATTGACAACTGGATCAGATAAACAGGTTTCACATTTTCTGATAGGCTTGAAGTCACCATGATTTGTAATGGGTTAGAAGACCCACCCTTCCTAATCAGGCCAAAACATAGGGTGAGGGGTACAGAGGACAGAACCCCAAAACAGAATAGTAATCTTCGGGTTCCAACCCAGCAAAGTGACACGTGAGCAGATGGAGGCACTGTTCAGTTGTAGAAAGGGACCCGGACTATGCAACTGATGCTTTCTTAATAAATCCACACCAAAACAGTCTCGCACACTGACCAGGGAATAAGGTCCTGCTCTTTCGGAATTCCCACCCGATTCTGGTGGGAACTGGATGTGCTAACGAGGGCTTATATCATATGGTTATTTCAAGAAGATCCTGTATTTATTTACAAGGTTCTTTTCACATGTGGATAGGAGATGAAAACAGTTTCCATCTGCCCAAAAGAATGTAGCAAATGTTAATTTGAAAAACGATGAAACTTAAAGCAGTAACTGAATCTGCCTAGATCCACAGAGAAAATACTGCTGAATAATGCAGATTTTTGAAAGGGGCCCAGAATCACAGCAAATATGACTCAAATTCTACCCCAATGAGACCCTCTCCTAATTTAAGCCAGTTTTAAGCCTTCACAGATTTAAGCCAGTATCAAAGACATGATTTTTTAATATGAATCATGAGGCCTTTTAGGGTATCAAAAAAAGAAAGCAAAGAAAAACTGAGAGAGAATGAAAGAAAGAAAACTAACAACCTCTCCCCCTCTCCCCAATCTCCCTGCCCAGAAAACGAAGAGCAAACTCTTTGGAGGCATTCAGGCTCCCAAGTTACACCCTGTTCCTTCCCACTGCTCCAAGGCCTCAGAGGAAACCTAAGTTAACATGTGTTCTTAGAAGCCCTTGGCTGAAGCAGTGTGGAGTGGCAGCTTTTACTGTGAATTTTAAAGGCTTAACATTCCTCAAATACATATATTCCCTTCTTGCTGAATGAGAGTGTATGTACAGTGTATGAGAGAGAGAGGGAAAGATAAAAACAGTGCATATATGCATGTGTACACACACGCATACACCAAATACCCCAGTGACACACCAGTCTGAGTTCATGTTGGGGTGGGGAAAATTTTTCAGGGCAGCCACAAAGTATGAGTATTCCCAAGTTTACACACCTACACACATATTCATATGTTTGGAAAATGTACACCAGAGAAAGAGACTGTGTGTGTGTGTGTGTGTGTGTGTGTGTGTGTGTGTGTGTGTGTGTGTGTGTGTGTGTGTGTGTGTGTGTTGGGGGAACGGAGTGGGTGGGGGGTCTGGTGGCTATATGCATACTTTTGCTTAAGAAATTCCTTTCTGCGGACCACCATTTCATGAAATGCAATAAACACCTAAAAATTCTAAGCAGCTCATTATACACCCCCATCTGCTTTTATGGCTCCAAGCCAGAATATAATGATGAACCTTAACTTGTTAAGGACAACTAATTTTTGTTTCTGGCTGTCTCAGGGGCTTCTATCTGACTCAGTCTCAGTTTACTTCACTGTTGACACGTTTCTGTTAACTGGATGTCATCTGCCTGCCTTGATTTTATGCACAAGCAGTAGGATGCATTTTCCTGTGCAACAATCCTGCTTTGAGTTGCATTAGGTTTGTCATTATTCTCTCATTTTCTCCCTTGCACTTGTAACATTTCATCTCTTCCTGCCTTATTTTTTGTGAGCCACGGTGCACCCACATTATGGTTTATACATGATCTCTCTCCCTTTGAAGCCGGCAGATTTCAGAGCCCGCTCTCGTCAGGAGAAGAGGCTTGCACCAATTTAGCAGGCTGAGGGCCCGGAGCTCCAACATCTCAATCTAAAGGGGGTCACAGGGTGGCACAAGTGAGTGTCAGCAAGAGCTGTTTAATTGCCAATCTAGGCTTCTCCATGGTGTTTAAAGTATAATGACCCATCACTTAATTCTGAGAAGTCCTGGCCCCGCTGCTGAATAGAATGAATATCAAAGGGTGTTCTGGAACAGGGCAAGCTGCCTACATTTCCTATAACTGCCATAAGTATAATAGACCTATACTTCTGTCGCCCCATTACCACAATAATGTATTTAATTTGCTGTATATGCTTTTTAACTAGCTACCTTTCATAAGGCCTACCTGGGGGAATCGGCTGCCTACCCCCCACAACCCCCACACCTTGAGCCCCTAACCTTTCCTCCCACTGTTCCCTTCCTTTCCTCCACCCCTTGCCCTGCTCTAAGTCATCGACTAAGCACCTAATGATAATTCAATTGATAAGCTTAACCCCGATCCCTATCCAAAGATTACTTCACCACTTTTAACCTCTAGAAACACTGAATAAACAAAAACAAAAACCAGTCATGTGTGTTACATAAGTGCTGGTTTGGAAGGAGCTTGAGCCTGGATCATAAGCTGCGCAGAAGCAGCTCTCGTCCTGGGAGACTCCTTATTCGTTCCCATGCTTTGCCAGGTTGTGATGATATTATTTAATGAATATACATATCCTTCCTCTTCTCTCTGGAGAAGAGAACACACAAGCATTTTCCCACCTGACCAACACTGGTGTGGATTTTGAAATTGAGATGATCTTTTGTTCGTGGGCAATGGATCTTTAAAATTACACGATATCCATGCCATAATTATAAATGTTAGACATGCTACAGTTCGTTTTCCATAGTGAATGTGATCCCTACACTCTTATCCCCACCAAAACCACTATTTGGGAAGTAGGAAAAGAGGCATCTTGGCCTGTCTTTTCAATCCTTCCTCTGTGTTTGCGTACCCCTGCTGGCTAGAGAGATTGGGGGCAGAGGCTGGGGGACAGCATCCTTGTCGTTAATGCATACTAACTTAATTAGGTGCCATCATAAAAATGGATTAGCTGTTGCAGCCCATCAGGAAAGTCTAAACCTCCACCGATTTAATTAACTTGACTGAAAATCAGATGAACAGAAAATAAAACTATCATTAGGAGCAATTAGTGACTACTTAAACATACTGCTGCCAACCAGTTTGTAAATAAACTAGCACTCACTGAAAAATTACCCAGAATTAATTAGAGGGAAGAAAAGAAGAATATGGTGACTAGAAAGATCTCAGAATATACATATGTGGGGGGTGGGGGGATTTATAAGCTTAAAGATTTATGAATATATACATACACATAATTTATTTTCAACTTTCAAAGATTTAGAGCTGCACAGGCCATTGTGGTAGCCGCCAGTCACATGTGGCTACCAGATACTTGAAATGTGGCCAGTCCAAATGAAGATGTGCTGTCAAGTGTGAAATATACATCCGATTTCAAAATCTAAGTACAAAAATGAATGTAAAATCTCACTAATAGTTGCTTTACAGTGATAACACATTGAAATAACATACAGTGAAAACACATTGAAATGCATTAGGTCGAATAAAATATATCATTAAAAATAATTTCACCTGTTTTTTTTTTTTTAACTTTTTAAAACTGTGGCTACGAGAAGATTTAAAATTCTCTATGTGGCTCACCCTATTTCCCTTTTGGACAGTGGCCCTGTAAAGAAGGGTGTGTTTGGGGGAAGAGCATCAGGGAAGTGGGTATCTTTTTTTGTTGACACTGAGGAGTCTGAGCTTTGAAAAGACCTATAACCTTTCCTCAAACTCTTCTTTGTATATATAAAATTACCTCTGCCCTTTCCTTTCTTACCTAGCATAGGTGAATATAACCTTTTATATGTAGTTTGTACTTTAAAAGAGACACACACAATGCTTTGAAAGCACCACATGTCCTAACTACTTCTTCCCACTTTAAATTCTTAAAAAAATATATTACCCAGTTGACCGACTCCAAAATTTGATCTTGAAATTCTGGTAACACCTACCTTGGAAGTTCAAGGCAATTTTTCAGCATTTTCTAGGAGGAAAGCCTAATGCTCTATTGGTCTTACACCATTAGAACTGTATGCAGAAGCAGTCCCTGGAAGGCCCGGTACCAACTTGGTGAGCTTTCTGAGAAGTCACCCACGGCCTTGGTTGAAGGCACCAGTTCTTGGAACTCACCTGGACATGGAAGCATTGACGGTCAGAGCTGTGGGGTAGGGGTGACGGAATCCTCCCGTCGTGATCGGGTACACGGGCTGGCCTTGCCTGCAGAGAGGGGGATACAAAGTGAGAGACTGCCCGCACGGGTGGAGGTGGGGGGAAAAGAAAAGGAAGGAAAAGGAAAAGTTCTTTCTGCACAGTCAGCTTTATTCTCATTTGATCAGAACACAAATCTTGGGGATTGTACAGGAAGGATCAAAGGGAAGAAACACAGAACAATTTGAATGCCATAAATCTGATAGGAATGGCTAATTAAATTTTATAACCTCTGCTTATGTCAATAGAGACCCTCTCCCCGAGCTGAAACTAGGTGTTTTGTTGTAATAATTAAAGGCGAAGTCTCGCTTGCTTTAATGGAGCCATCACACTAATTGAGGGCTACACATCCAAAGGAAAACAATAATGAATGTAAATTTATACCAAAATAAAGTACAGTGAATCAAAGGACTTCAGTTGCGCTTTGGGCCTCTTTCGGTATTTAGATCTCGGTGAGAAAACATTAAATTAACAGAGCTTAATTTGTAGCCTTTTGT
The DNA here is from genome assembly GCF_030020395.1 of Manis pentadactyla. NCBI lineage: Eukaryota > Metazoa > Chordata > Mammalia > Pholidota > Manidae > Manis > Manis pentadactyla. Next base: position 124,097,531 of record NC_080026.1, on the reverse strand, counting down.
CAAATTAACAAGTGTTGACAAGAGTTACCGGGGGGGAGAGTCCCCAAGAAGAATTGTGGGTAACCGATAGACAATCACACCTCATTACAATAATTAAAAAATACAGCAACATGCAAAATAGCATCCTCATGAAAGACACACAACTTTTTCCGACAGAGGGTTGTCTGAGTTGGCTATTCCTTTTTATCTAGCCTTCAAATGTCTCTCCATCAGCTGAACGGGGCAAGTGATGCCTGAGAACTATTCCAGGAATGGCAGATATACTTAAGAAGAAACGGGATACGAGCTCACAGCCATGTCTACCCTCCCAACAAAATGAAGGAGAAAAAAATAAACAGAAAGTGCACTCAGGGTTGGTACTTTGTTTCGCTACTACACAATACAAGCTGCTTTTTTAAAAAGAGTGTAGAATCTGTTCAACCAGAGACAGAAGGGTAGGGCCAGGGAGTGAAACGCTCCAAAATTGTATCCTTCTTAAGGCTATGAAAAAAAAATCTTCCCCAAGACTCAAACTTGAGGGTTTTACCAGGATGTATTTCTGTTAAGATTCAACAAATTGTCCTGTGTTTCTTTAAGAATAGAGATCATTGATCATCGTGGGGAAATACACAAATCACAAAACACTGTACATGCATATACACACTTACACAAACATGTATGCTTATGCATCAAAGGCCTTTCAACTCTGACTTTAATACACACTTTCTAAAGGTTGTCTAAGGAAGGTTAATGGTGTAAATACTATACTATACAAGTAAGACTAGGTGATAGAAGGCAAATCATAAAAGGGAGTTTGACAATCTGGGCAGCGAAGAACTAGGGCTGACCCTTAGGAAGGGCCCATGTGCTGGAGCGGGGATTGCAGCTGCCCCACCTCAGCCCTCATAAGCACGTGATGCCCTCAACATGCAAAGAATCTTGGAGAGAGGCAGGCTGAAGAACATGGAGCTTCTCAATAGACCAAACTTTCCTGTGATTGTCAACCTTGGGAGTGAGGGTCAGGATGTACTGGGGGCTGTAGTTCTGTGAAAGAATAAGCCCCACCCCTCGCCCTTTGATTTCAAAATTAGGCTGTGCCTGTCCCCAGTCCCCTGCTGCCTCAATCCAAGTCAGGACTCCAGTTTGGGCTGCCACCAGCAGAGAAAAGCCCTGCTCAGCTACACTGGATAGAAACCTTCAGAACCTTCTGCAATTTCCAAAGCATCACAAGGCAAACTTTGTTTATAGACAGGAACCCAGAGCCTTTGGGGACCATGGGTTCAGAATGCTACATATCAATCAACTTTGTCCTACATAATCCATCTGAGTGGCTACTGACTCGCCTGCTTTCCCATCGGGCATCTCAGCAAGAGTCATCCCACAGTGTCCCACCACCCTCCCTCACCAACCCTGTCTCCCTAATCCCACACATACATGCACAGAATAAATCATAAGCATGCCCACATAAGAAACAAAAAGGAAATTATAAAAAATGGAACTCCTTACTGTGGTACTAACCATCCTAGCGGATGGGGGATCTGCCCAACGGTGCCAGGCGATAGCGGGTAATACGGTGATATATCTGGAGGGTGTGGAGGCCGTGGGATTCCTGAGAAAAGAAGCGGCATTTTCAGTACAAACGAGGGAGAGAGAAACCGTCAGGGGATGGGGACAGGGAAAGGATGAAGGGAGGCATCTCTTCCGCAATCCTATCATGAGGTCCTTTTGTTTTAAGTTTTGTCTCATTATCCCTCTACCCCAGTTTGAAAATTTGGTTTATCTCCTTCTAGATGGATGGGTACATTGGGTAAACACAGACAGACTACGAAAATGCCATCTTGAGCATTTCTGTATCACGTGATTCATGTGATCATTTGAGTTAAAAAAAAAAGTCTAAAGGACTCCACACATAGTAGGTGATCCAGTGATATTATCCCCTTTTTCTCCACTCCTTTTGACTTACCTGCAGGGGAATTACTCCCTGGTTTTCCAACATACTTTTCAAGTTATCACTATTGAAAGGTTACCCTTGCCTTCTTTCAAAAAAGTTAATTTCCCCAGAATGTCTGTCTCCACTGCAACTTAGAAGGTGAGCTAGCTGTAGGAGAAACTAACCAAGTGCCAAGGCATCTTATCCAAGGCAGAATCTGAACTGAACAGACGAGGAGATTACCAGAGGCCAGTATACTCAATTGTAGAACCTAATTCTCTAGAGGACAGAGTCACCTGTGTGAATTCACCCTGTCGGACAGCTGCTGGGGTCTCTGGGGTTAGGACCCCTCAGGAGGCATGCAAGAGTGAATCGGAAGGTCTGTGACACTGCAGGCTTAATTCCATAGGAGGACATCCTGCAATGAATTCTTAGGAAGCAACTGTGACTCAGAGGAACTGTTCTACCAGCGGAAGTAGGAAGCAAAAGGAACAATACCACAGGATTAAAATACACTGAAGGGCATGTGCACTGTTCTTGGATGAAAACTATTTCAATTTTTTAAAATATTAATTCAGGAAGCTTTTAATCAATAAATGAAGTCTCCCTGGGTGACATTTTCATGCAGACACTGCTTTCCCTCTACTACAAAAACCAAACAGATTAGCTGGGCTCGGACCCTACACTGAGCCATTTGCACACGTGAAAGAATGTTTGCAGAGGAAAAGTAAACAGCCAACTGACGTTAATCATATGTTTTATGATAACCATTTAAAAGCTATTCCCTGTACTACCATTATTTAAATGAGACACTGATGTTGCCACTCACTCGAGGAGCCTGGGGCCGGCTGGCAGCCTTCTTCAGCCACGCAAGCACCAGGCTTGGTCCCTTACAAGCACAAAGCCGGCTCGGAGGCTGGGGAAAACCAGCTAGTGTGGCTTCATTCAGGGCAGCAAAGGGCCGCCCGAACAGGGAGTCTACCTCAGTCGGACACCAAACGGTTCCCTCTGATGAAGTGACACGGAAGAGCCATTTTAAATCCGTCCTAATTGACTAGCTGGTAAGAGAAACCCCAGCCAGTGAGCTGCCCAGCCTGAAAGATACATCCTGGCCTCAGCCGTTCTCCCAAGAGCACCCCCACCCCACCCCCACGAGCTGCAGGGGCTGCTGCTTCCACATCTCGTTGCAGGGGGGGCTACAAGAAGTAACCTCTCCTTCTCTCTCTTTCTCCTCCCTTTGGGGAAAAAGCAGCCAGTGAGCACATAGGATGGAAAGGAGGGGACAAGTGGAAAGGTGGAAAGATAATGTGGCCACTTCTGCCTGAGTACCTACTGGTTGTTCCACCATGCAATGAGTGCTGCTTGGTCTCAGTTATAACATCTGTAAAATGGGCTTGATAATGCCCAGGATATTGTAGAGAAGGAAGAACCCAAATCAATCAGCAAAGAGAAGGTGGAACCCAGTTATGTGGCCTCCTAAGACTGTCCCAACATGTCACTGTCAGGTGAGTTCCTCAGCCACCGGGAACTGGGGTTTCGGAGAGCCAGGCCGATGGGGCTCTTTTTCTCCCAGGAGCTGAGGAGAGGCCCCTGAGGCGCCTCCAGAACTATGACTGTCTCAAGTCAGTTTGATGCTCTTGGAGTTATAAGCTACTCTTGAAAAACACTGAGTGGATCACAGCAGGTTCCCAAGACAGGCCCTGCATGGGTACTGGGAGCTCTAGAGAGATCTTAACCACCACAAATGGACTTCTCCAAAGGACAGGGGAGCCCACTCCCTCAGCAGGCTCTGGCTTCCCCAAAGAGCTGCCTTCTCCTTACCCAGGCAAGGGACAGGAGCACCAGGCAAGGGGCTGCTGCCCTCAGCCCGCGTCAAAGCCACACCCCCTCCCCCACCCCAGGAGGTCCTCCGGGGGGGCCCGGGGACCAGCACACCCTCTTGATCCCCAAGCACATGGCCTACCTGTTTTGGGGTCTACGTCAGCTGGTAAGTGTGGAGGTGGGTTTCCTGGGGTGAAGTGTTCATTGCTGTACGTGATAAGAGGCGTGAGTGGGTGGACATGGTGAGGGTGCTGCACGACCGGCACCTTGTTCGACTGTGGGGAGGAGAAGATCAGAGAAGGACACCATCAGGCTGGCTCTGGCAGCCAAGCCTCCCCGCACAGGGCCCAGGGCTCCCCAACCACACCCTCCCACCCTGACTGTGAGATGCCCAAGTCCACCTGCAGCCCCGACCCAATCCAGGTATTCAAGATAACAGAGTTGTGGAACAGTTCTCTAGGTAGGCATGTTTCAGTTCTTACCTCCCCACTGAGCCTTGCTTTTAAAATACCTTCACCACCACCCCATCGTGGAGCTTGCCAGTTTGCACTCTTCCCATTGGCAGGTAAATCACAAGTAGAGACAGATCTCCCAGGCCTACTGTGGCCCTGCATGTGGGGGGATCTTCTACCCCAGACTCCCAATGGAGGGACCTTCAGAAAGCAGGCAGGCTTCACGGGGGACAGGCTAGGAAAACCTTCAGGTACAAGAAACCTAGCAGGGCACAAATCCCACCCACCCAGCCTCCTTAACCACCACCCCCTGTGCTTACCCCTCACACTAGCCCCTCCCTGCCCCTTAGAACCAGTGGGCATGCTACAATCTCCTACAGATGGCATAGATGAAAAGCCCCACTCCTGGTCTGGTTGTGAGTGTGAACTTCACCAGAAAGCTCTAAAATGCCGAGCGAGCACCTGCATATTTTATGCAGATTACAGCAGCCCTGATTCATTAGGAATTTCATTAGGAAATCATCAGGGAATGCTAATAAATTAACTGGAAGATGATGAGTTGGGCTAATAAAAGGTATGCATGTTAGAAATGGGCAGTTCTAGAAAACAAATTTTTGTTTGGGAAGGATGGATAGATGGAGAAGCAGGGGGGAAAAAAAAAAGAAAAGCATTTTTAAGATTTTTCTGGTTGCCATAACCATACCTTTCCAAATTATTCTCCTTACCTTTCCCCAACCCCTTCTCTTTGGCCCCTCCATCCCCTCTCCATTATGCTTTGCAATGCTATAATGTATCCCAGCAAGATCACAAAGGAAAAATTAAGCTGAAACATGCGAACTACTGGGCCATTTACTTAGAATAATCCAATTGCAAAAAACCCTATTCCCAATAGAGGATTTTCACTAAAATCCTACAACAGGGACATTTAACCAGATTAGGTACCAGAGAAGATAAAGAGGCTAGTATTAGATGATGAATGGATTAGAGTCAAGTTTCATTTTAGAACGTGTCTTCATTTCCTTTTATTACTTTTAGGAAGGCACAACTTGCATTAACATCAAGGAGAAGGAATTGCATTACAAGAAAAAAAGTGCGGTTCCATGCTGCCCACTAGCGCCTCCCAGAGTTCAGGGACCAACAAGCAGTCAGCTCTCTACATTTTTCTTCTCACCCTTTTTTTTTTTAAATAGGTAAGGAAGGGTATAATATGGAAAGAGTGTTTCTTGCCACAGTTAATTGTAGGGGAGGCATCTTTAAAAAGTGCTTCTAACTTTTTTATGAGTATGTTTAGCAAGAAAAATATGGCCTTCCTAGATGCTCCAGAAAAAACTACAGGAAAAGAAGTCAATACTTGTAACATCCTGGTGTAGCGACCCCTATAAACAATCAGACACTTTCAGAGGAGACTAGCTAGTTGCCCGGAGCCTTATGATGTGAGTTACCACTTTGCAATCAAAGCACTTTAAATTAAAAGCATCAGTGCAGAGGGCTCTTTGGAGCCTGGTAACACTTCCTTAGCAGCCACAGAGGTCTGGACATGGCCATTCAGGAGAGTGAAGGCTTGCTGCCCCAAGGTCACTGCTAGCATCTCATGGACATGCACTAAGGATTCTTTTAGGGGAACATTTCCATTTAGGACAACATGAAAAGTAACCCACAAAGAAGCTCCCACTGTGTGCTGGGATGGAGAGGGAAGAGCAAGGCAAAGGGAGGGAGAGAAAAGGATGAATCAGATGGAGTGCAGACCATTAGAAGGAAAGGACAATGACTGTTGCTGCCTTCCAGAAGTCTTCTATTTGGTTGGAAAGTTAACACACCTACAGAAAAATGAAATGAAAGAAAGAAGACCAGTCCCAGACAGTTTCAAGGAAATGTGGAAGAACCACAGGGAGCCCAGAGGAGGAAAATTGTCACATAGAGGCAGAAGGACTTTTGGGGAATGGGACCATCATCAGCAGTGGAAGGAAGCAAGTGTATAAATCCGTGATGGGAGGAGAAGGGATGACAGTAGACAGTAAGACCTGTGATTCTCGACCCTGGTTGAGTCAAGTATCTTTCAGGATGCTTGCTTATCACAAATGAGGATCCCCTATCTGAGAAAATCTCTCAGTCAGGACCTAATTCAGTAGGTCTGGGCTTAGGACCTAGGCATTGTGGGTCTGCCCACTGAGTGCCATAGGTGGCTCTTCTGTCCAGAAAAGGACGGAGGCACAGAGAGGCACAAAGGTTAAGAAACGTGAATCCTAAGCAATAATCAAGTCCTAGTTCTTCAAAGATTCCATGGAAAGGGCTCACTGGCACAGAACCTACCAAATGGTAAGTGCAGGAACGGTGGTCTACTGTTACTGCTTTGTTTATTGTTAGGGAGAAGTTGCCTGATGCCACAGTTCTGTGTTCAGTTCAGAAGCGCAAACTCCACGGCTCTCTTCCGAGCAAGCAGGACTCAGAGGAAACCCTTTCTCTACTTGTCCCGCAAAGGATGAAGACGGGATTTGGGCAACTGCACAGTTCATTGGGGGTAGGATTTAAAAATTAATTCTCCCTCTTCCTTTTAGATACATGTTTGAATTTTAGGTATCATTCCAACAGAAGTTGCACACCTGTTCTGGCTACCATGGCCCTCGTGTTATTTTGTACACCGGAGCCTAGCCAAGTGGTATTTTCCTGTTCAGCGCAAACTGTAACATGGCGAGGAGTGGATGTGAAGCTGCTGCCGCCTGGCTTTCAAGGGGGGAAATGGGAGCCCTCTAGGGACATGGTTTTCTTTTTTGAACTTAACTACATGTAGGCAACCCCTATGAAACAACACAACCACACGTCTCTCCAGGTTGACTGGATCCCAAGCAAGCAGAGGGAATGCAGTCCTACCAGCAGAAACCACGGTCTGGTTGCCACTCCCATCCGACCTGCTTAGACCTAGACTGCTTTTATGATGGGAGGATGTTCCTCTTGAAAATGCCTCCATCTCTCCAGCTTCAGGACCCACAGCCCTTTCTTTCTATATCACATCATGCCCATTGCTGGGTCACATATGCACTTTTCCTGGTCCCACTGTAGCTAAGTTCCTTAAGGACAGGAACTGTGTCTTCTAGAACTCTGCGTCCGCTGTAATGCCCAGCCCATGAGAGTGGTGAGCACAATCTCCTAAACTGCATAAGAACCATCAAATTGCAACTGTAAGTATCAGAGGAAGAAAAGGACAGGGCCAATCACAGATTTATTTCAGTACATGGCTGGGCTCTTTAAATGGAGTCTACTTACAGTCATAGAACAGAGTGGGGTGGCCTGCAGCAACCATCCAGTCCAATACCTTATTATAACAGTGCCTTAAAAATGATTTTAGAGCCTGCTGGCATGTATGCAGGGACCAAGAATGAAGAGTGTTAATTCCAGAAAGATCCAGGTTTAAATTCTGCTTCACCAATCTGTGCAACCTCTCTCAGGCCTCTGTTCTGTCCCTGCAAACTCCAGATGAGAACTGTGTCTACCTCACAGGGATGTTGTGAAAATTAGAGAGTATGCCTACAAAGTGCTTAGCACAGTGCCTGTCACATAGCAACACATGCAATACAGAGAAGCTTTGAGAAATAGCATCCAGTTACTACTGACGATGAGAGCACAGTGAAGGGGAGGTTCACTACCCCTCCAGTCTCTTCTAGGTAAATTCACAGGGAGGAAAGCGCAGCCACACACTGCACTCCTCATTTCGAAGGCAAGGACGTTCAGTATGGCACCCGAGTAGATGGGCATTGTGTGGCCACCCTTCCTCAGTCACAAAGCCTTCCTAAAAATATGATACTTGATTAATAAATATATTTTATTATCTCTTTTAAGAAAAACCATCACTTTATTATGCTAATAAATAAGACTGCCAAGGAAGAGTAGAAAGTTAAGTAAGAATAGTTGGGAGATGACCAAGGTCATTCCAGAATCAGGGTGAGAGCTTTGAAGGAGGAGCTGATTAAAATGTTCCAGCAAATAACCCAAACAGGAAATGTCCCCTTTTTCACCAAAGCTCCCACTTCTTTAAAGAAGTCCTTAAGGACTGTGTTCAAAACTGTACCACCCTAAGAAAATTCAGACGTGAAAAGCACCTTTCTTCAGGGAGGGACACAGACAAGCTTCTAGAAAATGCATCCAGGAAACCTAAATTAAAGCAACAATCTATGCTGCAGCTGTTGGTGGGATTGACATCCTGAAATATGTTCTCTCTCCCTTTTATCTTTTTACAGACAGAGCCCATCGTTCAAGGCAAACAATGCAACAGAAAATCAGGTCCTGTTTTGGTGACTACTTTCTTTAAATATCACATATGCCTTCAAAACTACCTGGGAGTGCAAAATCATTATCCCCAGAGACAGCTACCTGAGCCAAGGTTGTGGTTGACAGCGGTCAGAAAGAGCCTAAGTTACTGGTATCTAACCCTTTAAGAATATGATGAAAACTAGGAATCTCTGAGCTGCAAAAACAGCGAATGTTCATAAAATATTCCACGTATGTCCCGGAAGTTATGCTACAGTTGCCCACACACACCTGTACCTGAAACTCACCTTGGAACCACCTAGAGCCCCTTCTCTAGAAGATCTGAGGGGAGAACAGGAGAGAGAAGCACTGACCCAGTGCTAACTGACCAACGCTCTGCAGTCAACGCCAGGTCGGCTCACTGCCACCACCAGGTCGTGGAGCCCTGGCTCTGTACCTGGCTTCTGTGCTGAGCATGACATACTTTACTGAGGCCTTACAGAAAGCCTACAGGCAGTCAGCATTTCTTCTTCGTTCCACATAGGAGGTGGGGAAATCTGTCCTGGGTCACAGCCTTTGGAAGGTGGTGTTTCCAGGCCTTGCACACTCACCTCACCACTCCTCCTGTGTCTACAGAGACTGGCACGGATGCTCACGGCCATGCTGATGCAACGAGCTGCACCCCAAGGAGCTCAGCCTGGGTGACCCTCCCCAACAAGGTAGAGACGCTTCAGGGCTCACAAAGGGATCCGTCCCCAAGCCCCATCCATTAGTCTCTGGAACCTAGACCAACTATCAATGCCCCCTGTGCCACTCCAGCCCCCCACCAAACCCCAAATCAGGAGTAGGTCAGGGCTCCCCGCCTCAGCTAGGCTACCCTTGCCAAAGGGCACTACATATTTTTAGCAGGGTGTACAGCATGTGCTGGTTATGGGAGGTGGAGGGATAAAGACATTAATGGGATGTTTCTCAGATACGGGCACAAGCACTATAAGGGCCCAGCAGGATCCTGGTGATAAAAACATATTATATGTGGTCAGTGCAGCTGACAAGAAAGTAAAGAAAAAGTCAGCTAAAACACCGAACACATTAAATGAAGTCGACAATGTCTATTTAGGGTATTTGGGAACTAAAACCCGCACCTGACTTTAAATCATTAGGGCTTTAGGCTTCCTACCTGGAGAAACAAGCGGCTGTTACACAAAGCAAAGCTTCTCCGGCTCTGTTCATTAAGCTCTGTGGGTTTTGAGCACTGAATAGTTAAATTATGTAGAAGAAAAAGAAAGGGTCTTTTAACAGCCCTCAAAGCACACAAAGCCTTTCTCCCCCAAAGTATTCACCCAACTACAGTGAGGGAAGTGGGGAGGGGATGCCCCTGTGGCTGACCTCTGACCTCTCAAGAACCCTTAGGCAAAGTGCTCTGCGACTGGGCCATGCCACCCTCTTTGCCCAGCGCTCGGAAGCTGGGAAGTGCAAGATTTATTCGGGCACTTCTGGATCCCCTTGCTAGCCCTCCCTAACCCCAACCCCTCAACCTTCTGTAACTGTGGGGAACCCAAAGGGAATGAAAGCTTGGCATTCACCTCACAACCTATTAATCAACAGACGTTGAAAACAAATAGAGCCATTGCTAGCGCTGGCCTCTCCTACGGCCCTCCTCTTCAATACTCCCCTATTGCTCTCCCTTTCTGCAGAAGAAAAATGGGGCCAGAAAGTGCCTTTACGAGCCTAGCACAATAAAACAAAAGCAGCACAGAGGAGCACTTGTCAGCCTCCCCCTCCCCCGGGTGCATAGGACTGTCCCCAGGGGTCTGAGGTTACCAGCCCGCCCAGGCAGGACACTGTTCATTCCAGGTTTACATTTTAAAAAATGGGTTTATAGCTCATTTCCATGTGTCTTTCCAGATGCCACTCACTACGGCTGCACCAATGCCAATGGCGACTAGCACAACGTGAACAGGTGTCACACGTCACTGGACCCATGGAGCAGGGGCAGGGGCAGGGCTGGGGATGAACAAGGGGCTACTTCTTACTCAACAAGCCCTTGGTGACTCAACTAGTCCTATTTTTCAGGCTGTGAACCAGCAGGTGATGAAATGGTCAGTGAAAGCAACCCTCCTGCCTGACCCATTACCCCAACAATTAGCAGCCCCATCAGTGGCTGAACAACCTCAAGGAGACACACAGAGCAACGTGGATGCCGGCCTGTACACAGTGCCACCCCAACTAATCTAATACAAACCTAGTGACTTGGAGGGGAGGTGGGGCAGGTGGACTTCCACCCCTGGCCAGATGGGCTTCTATAAACCTTGCACTCCGCCCCTCTCCCCTCACAGCGGTGGAAGCCCAGCCAGCTAGGACCATCCTGTGCGGTATGCAGCATCCGTTCATGGATGAACACTGCTCCTCTCTATCTAAGACCTTGCCCTCAGCCACCGGCACGCAGTTTCCCTTGACAAGACTTCTACTGATGATAGCTACAGCACTGCCTATGGAAAGCAATAAATAGGAGAGAGAAGGCTTCACAGGATTTCAGTTTTGTGCAGAAAAAATGAGATGGTTAAGAGAAAGGAGGTGTGCCTGTGAGATGCGGGAAAAAAATAGCCACTCTGCAACCTCAGCACACACCCTGCATCACCTGGCCGGGCTGCTGTGGACTGATACACCCAGCAAGGTTGCCAAGTGTAACAGCTTCTACAGCCCCAGGAGGGAGCCTGACACTCAGGGTGCCGCTTGCTCTGTGAATTATCAATGGGTGAGTTCCCCCTTCCCCTTCTGGAATCAAACCCATCTACAGAGCAAGAAGAGGAAGAGAGAAGATTCTCCTTGTCGTCTACAAAATTCTGCCGACTCATAGTTTCTCACATACTCACACAGGCATTAAAATTCTTCATGCAGGGAAATGACTGAACCAGGCAGGCATGGAGAGAATAAAAACGTGCAGTCAATTTTCATCCAAATTCTCTCACACACACATGCATATACATAGAACTAACTCAAACCATTCTAGGCCCTTGGACATTTTTTTTTTGGTCCCTTCTATAATGTTAACAACCCAGCTGTTAACACACCAAACAGACTGCCAGGCATTAAGGGTCTAGGGGGCCAAATTCAGCTCTTCTTAATGACCTTTTCTTAATTCCCAAAGAGGAGGAGGGAAAAGGTGGCGAGAGGCTGGAGGTGTTGAGGTGGGGAGTGGGCACATGAAGGGGACATTCAAACCTGCAAAATTAAGACACGCTCCAGCTGCCTGGCTTTGTGAAATCTGCAGCCAAGGCCCGACCCTGGCAAAACTGCTTTCACAGGCTCTTGAACAATTACTTCCAGTTAAGTTCATTAAACATAATTTATTTCCACTCATTCTTATTTATTTCCCAATAAAAAGAAAGCATCCCATTGTGCCTCCCCCAACTAACCTTTAAAGCTCCTGCCAGCTTAAGTCTTGGCCCGCCCGGTCTGGGCTCACCCTTGGGCAGTGAGTTCCCAGGGTTTCCTGCCTGCCTGCCTCCCTCCGGGAGCATGCCCCGGTATCCCGGAGGTCAGTGAGGGGGTGCAGTAGGCACAACGGGGTCCCCCAACTGTCCTAATCCACCACCAGGTCTCGGAGATGAAGAACAAGCCACTTCATCCCTAAGTCATTTCCCAGGAATGTGCAATCTCCAGCATCCTGAAAGATATTTCTCTACTACTTAGGTATTAAATGATTAGCGTTAGCAAAATCAATCTTGTAAAGTGTCCAAGTCTGCAGAGAATGTTTGAGAATTGGGGAAGAGGGTACAGCTGTTTCTAGGAGGGCAGATTTTGAAAACAGAGCCAGGAATAAAATTAACCTATTCCAAATGAAGAAATCCAAAAGCTCCAGTTCAAAACAACTTTTAAAAAATAATGATTTCCAGCCTGCTCCTCCCCCCCACACCCAACAACCCTAAATCTAGGGATAACGAACTATAATGGAAAGGAAATCACCAATTTTGATTTAGAATAAATTTTAAGTACATAATGGTTATTATATCCTGGGGATTTCAAGAAAGTAGTGAACACAGTCTGATACCACCTTTCTAATTTATTTACAATGAACAGCTGTACAAAAAATGTCTTTTGTTTTTCTTATACACTCTGTGCCTAGCTTTCGAATCAACAGTACTAAGTCTGAAATTCATGCCTGCTACATGGAGTCCAGTAAGAACTCAAGAAACAGCTGTTTTATTCAGAAGCAGGTAAATTTCACCCTGGAAAAGAGCAGCTAAATTGACAGGAGGGATGAACGTTTTCATGTGGCCCAACAGACACAAATGCCCAAACCTTGGATTTAGCAGAAAATCAGCAGATAGATTGAAAAGAATACAGAGACAAAAGTGGGGGCTGTATAGTTCTGCTCTACTTTGCCCTTAGTGTTCCAAACAGGACAGGGCATCCTTTAAAGGACAGCCTCAAAAACTGATCCATGTGAAAAGGACACAGAGCTGAGATGGGATAAGGACATAACACTATTGCTGTTCCTCTGAGTGCAAGCTGAAGAATTAGAGGTAACAAGGGAAATGACCCAGGCTAAGTTCGATCTTTAAAAAAATCTTCAGATGTGTGAAGTATGTAATCTGGAGGGCATGTTAGGATTTCATCACATTCCATAATATTGCAGAAAGAAAGAATGCCATTACACAGCTCAACCAGGCCCCCCCACTGACCCCAAGCCACAACGGGGAGGTTTCCCTAAGAACGTAAAGTTGCAGACACGGTTGCTTCCAGAAAGCTCCAATGCTGCAGCCCATTGTGATAATACAAAGATAGTAATATCTGCATCATTAGAGTCGGGAATTTACTCTTTCAAAGCAATTCCCTTTCTCTTAAGACATCAAAAATGGAGGTTTGCCATCCCCAAAGCAGCAGGACTGCTATTAAGTAACCCAAGTCATTTGAGTAACTAAAGATCTGGAACCTTTCAGAAATCTTGAAACGGGAGACTGTGCTGGGCTAGGAGATTTGTGGCAACACAACTTCCACATTTGCAGTGCCAGGTTGCACTGTCTTCCCCACAATTCTTGACAGTTTACACAATCATAGTTCTGTTGCTAGAAATGTGCACACAACCAGAAAGGAAAACCAAAACATGCCTGTCATTCCTTTAAGCTCAACTAGAGAATGATTTACCACTCTGTGTTTTATTATTACATATAGGATTTAATTCACGACTTCGAAAACATAAGGACTTTCATGGTCTGTGGTATATTTCATTCCTTCGTCCCCAGAAGATCAGATCTAAGAGCTGACTGGCCATCGCAAATGTTTCTGTTTGGCCGGTCAATAACAACAAAATAATTAAAATAATAGTAAGTAAGGAACTGCCTCCAAATTCAAGAGAATGCCCTTCCACCTATGGCAAAGGATTTGACCCAACAGTTGAACAGAGTATAATGTATCCTAAGCCCCAAATTGATATTGCAAAAAGGCCTTCTTCCTAATCATTAACAGCACAATGGACTGTCATCAGCCTCTTGCTCAGGTTTCCAAAACACATTTTTATATTAAATTTAGAAAATACAAATGCCACAAGCAATAATGTAGCCCTAAAAGGCCTCTAAATTTAGAGACTGAAAATAAATACAACTAAAGACAGAGCAACAGAAACTCAGCATTAAATATGAAACCAAAATACACAGTTTACACAAGCCCTGCTACTGCAAAAAGCCTTATTGCTCAAAAATGTCCCGGGCTTCAAAAGTCTGTGCCTCTATGAGGCAGTGTCATTTTTCCCTCTCTGACTCCAATGGAGCCCACCCTGGTGGGTGAAGGAGCAAAAATGTATTTGCTAGATGATATCCCCACCCCCACCACCCTTTTCCAGATTCCAGTTCATTCGCACCCGGGGAGCCAGCTCTGCACTGCTATGGGTCTGTAAGGATTGTGATGGAAGTCATGCCTTCTCTCCTCCCCATCCTTTGTTTAACCCTTTCCCCCCACTCCCCGAAAAACTGCTATGAAAGGTACACAGTCAAAGGGCACAGCTTGAGTTGACCATTTATTCTTGTTTGGTTTTTGCCTTCCCACCATCTGAATTAAAAACAAATTTTTAAAAAAGCACAGAGGTTTAATGGTGAAGATCATAAGCAAGGACATGAAAACACACACGCACATGTGCGTGCACACACACACTCTCACCTCACTACTCACCCAGCAATTCAAATTGAGGTGCCAACTGCCCAACTGCTGGAAGAGAGAGAACCCAGAGGCCACTGCGCCTCCCTTCCCACTCAGATCGTCCATTCCCACTAAAATTGTATCCCTCGGGTACATAACAGCTTTGGTTTTCTTTCTATCTACCTCAAAAAAACTTTCTCTACCTTCACGATGGGACTAGGCCAGCTTTTATTTCTCCTCCCTTTCTGCTTTTCTCACTTTTCTTCTTCCTTCCAGCTTCCCCTCCCTTTATTTCTTCCACTTAAAGAGCTGGGAAAAAAAGCATCTTTAAAGATGGAGATGGTTCCAAATCTCTGCCCTGCAATGTCCGCAGGCCTCACGCACATCACCTGTGATCATTTTGTTCGTTCTTCCCCTTCACACACATCCCTCAAAACCCCAAACAAACAAAAACAAGCAAAACAAAACAAAAAGAAACCGGATAACCTAGTTCGACTAATAACAGATCATCATTATTTTTTAACTTTAATTAAAGAATCTCCTCCTAGTCTCTAATCTTTACTACCACAAAATCCGTGAAGGACGGGAAGGCCCTGCTCCCAGGCCGCTCAGGGCACCGCAGCGGAGGGCCCCTCCCTCGCCCGTTCCCGTGGGCAGCAGCAGGGACAGAGCTGCTGCTGAGAGTCGCTAAGAAATTACGGTCAGCCATGAGGGAAAATGATCGCCCCGATGCAGGAGGCAGGCACTTTATCTGCAAGACTGTCAAATCCCTCAAAACAAATTTGTTAAGGAGAGGGCTGCAGAGGGAGAGGGGAGGGAAGAGGAAAGTATATTTTCTTGTCAATGACACAGGAGTGACACTCGGTAGGGCCTTGCCTGCCACACGTACACACCCTCTTCTCCTTCCAGAGCAACAACCTGGGTCTGAAACATTTGCAACTGACCTCTCCAGAAGCGAAGAACTGGCATTCCTGTAGTCAGAATGCTCGCTGGCTTTCTGACTGTTGAATTCTGTGAATTCACCCCAGAATGAGAGACAGACAGACAGACAGACAGACAGATCAAGAAAGAGAGAAAGAGAAAGGGAGAGAGACAGAGACAGAGACAGAGACAGAGAGCGACTGGGGAAGAAAGCAGAAAGAGAAGCAGCAGAGGGACGTAAAGGCTGTCCCCGAATCCCGCAAACCCGACTTACTCTTCCTGGGTCTCTCATAGGATCCAGGGCCAGGTACATTTGTGTGGGTTTAACTTAATTAGAGTTGAGGGGCTCAAACATCCCAGGCCTGAAATCGTCCTCTTTTACATGAAAGGGGGCACGGGGTGGCTGCTCCAGGAGGGTTAAAGACAGAAGAAAGTTGCAGAGGACACAACACACCCAGATCCTCCTTCCAGTTGGCTCCTACCCCACGTGTTTGATCATTTCACCCTGTTGGAAAGCAAACACACAACTCCGGATTTGCATGCAGGTAAGAAAACACCCCTGCTGCCACATGGGGTCCTGAAACTGTCTTGCTTGAAGCAAGACCAGTGGCAAAGATTTGGTTTCTTATGGCTGCAGGATACCTAACAGAAAGGAGATGTTTCTAATTTACCGACCGATTGCCCAGCTGTTTATCTCCAAACCCACACGGCTGTTTTCATGATGTTGGTCTGTAAGCAATCTGTTAATACACGGGACAAGTTAATAACCCTCGGCCCCCTCCCTGCCCCCCATAAAACAAAAACAAGGGCTGGAAGGGTTTAAAGATAACAAAAAAATGAGAATTCTTAATTTTCTTTCCTTCTTTAAAATACTGCTTCATGGCCCCTCTTTCTGGACTTATCCA